>NC_079885.1:21825000-31041000 GCF_029227915.1 Hydractinia symbiolongicarpus | reverse complement strand
ACTCGGCCCGTATAGTCAAAAGTATACAAAGAAAGTACCCAGGGAGTAAACTCATTTTCCGAACGATTTTTTAAATTATTTTTTCACCACTACAACGCATGAGACTTGTAGTTTTCAAAAATGTTTTCATTTTTGATGAGACGCTGAATAACAGAAGTTTAATCGCCCTCAAACGAAAATCCGCGATTTCCCGTAAATCCCAGACTCGGCCCGTATAGTCAAAAGTATACAAAGAAAGTACCCTGTGAGTAAACTCATTTCCCGAACAATTTTTTAAATTATCTTTTCACCGTTAAAACGCATGAGACTTGTAGTTTTCAAAAATGTTTTCATTTTTGATGAGACGCTGAATAAAAGAAGTTTATTCGCCGGCAAACGAAAACCCGCCATTTCCTGTAAATCCTGGGGTCGGCCCGTATAGTCAAAAGTATACAAAGAAAGTACCCAGGGTGTAAACTCATTTCCACTATTCCATTTTTTCACCACTACAACGCATGAGACTTGTAGTTTTCAAAAATGTTTTCATTTTTGATGAGACGCTGAATAAAAGAAGTTTAATCGCCCTCAAACGAAAACCCGCGACTTCCCGTAAATCCCGGACTCGGCCCGTATAGTCAAAAGTATACAAAGAAAGTACCCAGGGAGTAAACTCATTTCCCGAACGATTTTTTAAATTATTTTTTCACCACTAAAACGCATGAGACTTGTAGTTTTCGGAAATGTTTTCATTTTTGATGAGACGCTTAATGAAAGTGGTTTAATCGCCGGCAAACGAAAATCCGCGATTTCCCGTAAATTCCGGGCTTGGCCTGTATAGTCGAATGTATACAAAGAAAGTACCCTGTGTGTAAACTCATTTCCAAAACGATTTTTTAAATTATCTTTGCACCACTAAAACGCATGAGACTTGTAGTTTTCAAAAATGTTTTCATTTTTGATGAGACGCTGAATAAAAGACGTTTAATTGCCGGCAAACGAAAACCCGCCATTTTCCGTAAACCCCGGACTCGGCCCGTATAGTCAAAAGTATACAAAGAAAGTACCCAGGGAGTAAACTCATTTTCCGAACAATTTTTTAAATTATTTTTTTACCACTACAACGCATGAGACTTGTAGTTTTCAAAAATGTTTTCATTTTTGATGAGACGCTGAATAACAGAAGTTTAATCGCCCTCAAACGAAAATCCGCGATTTCCCGTAAATCCCAGACTCGGCCCGTATAGTCAAAAGTATACAAAGAAAGTACCCAGGGAGTAAACTCATTTTCCGAACGATTTTTTAAGTAATTTTTTCACCACTACAACTCATGAGACTTGTAGTTCTCAAAAATGTTTTCATTTTTGATGAGACGCTGTATAAAAGAAGTTTAATCGCCGGCAAACGAAAACCCGCGATTTCCCGTAAATCCCGGGCTTGGCCTGTATAGTCGAATGTATACAAAGAAAGTACCCTGTGTGTAAACTCTTTTCCAAAACGATTTTTTAAATTATTTTTTCACCACTAAAACGCATGAGACTTGTAGTTTTCAGAAATGTTTTCATTTTTGATGAGTCGCTTAATGAAAGTGGTTTAATCGCCGGCAAACGAAAACCCGCGATTTCCCGTAAATCCCGGGCTTGGCCCGTATAGTCGAATGTATGCAAAGAAAGTACCCAGGGAGTAAACTCATTTCCCGAACGATTTTTTAAAATATTTTTTCACCACTAAAACGCATGAGACTTGTAGTTTTCAAAAATGTTTTCATTTTTGATGAGACGCTGAATAACAGAAGTTTAATCGCCCTCAAACGAAAATCCGCGATTTCCCGTAAATCCCGGACTCGGCCCGTATAGTCAAAAGTATACAAAGAAAGTACCCAGGGAGTAAACTTATTATCCGAACGATTTTTGAATTATTTTTTCACCACTAAAACGCATAAGACTTGTAGTTTTCAAAAATGTTTTCATTTTTGATGAGACGCTTAATGAAAGAGGTTTAATCGCCGGCAAACGAAATACCGCGATTTCCAGTAAACCCCGGACTCGGCCCGTATAGTCAAAAGTATACGAAGAAAGTACCCAGGGAGTAAACTCATTTCCCGAACGATTTTTTAAATTATTTTTTCACCAATAAGACGCATGAGACTTGTAGTTTTCAGAAATGTTTTCATTTTTGATGAGACGCTTAATGAAAGTGGTTTCATCGCCGGCAAACGAAAACCCGCGATTTCCCGTAAATCCCGGGCTTGGCCCGTATAGTCGAATGTATACAAAGAAAGTACCCTGTGAGTAAACTCATTTCCAAAACGATTTTTTAAATTATCTTTTCACCACTAAAACGCATGGGACTTGTAGTTTTCAAAAATGATTTCATTTTTGATGAGACGCTTAATGAAAGAAGTTTAATCGCCGGCAAACGAGAACCCCCGATTTCCCGTAAATCCCGGGCTTGGCCTGTATAGTCGAATGTATACAAAGAAAGTACCCTGTGAGTAAACTCATTTCCCGAACGATTTTTTAAATTATTTTTTCACCAATAAGACGCATGAGACTTGTAGTTTTCAGAAATGTTTCTATTTTTGATGAGACGCTTAATGAAAGTGGTTTAATCGCCGGCAAACGAAAACCCGCGATTTCCCGTAAATCCCGGGCTTGGCCCGTATAGTCGAATGTATACAAAGAAAGTACCCTGTGAGTAAACTCATTTCCAAATCGATTTTTTAAATTATCTTTTCACCACTAAAACGCATGAGACTTGTAGTTTTCAAAAATGTTTTCATTTTTGATGAGACGCTGAATAAAAGAAGTTTAATAGCCGGCAAACGAAAACCCGCGATTTCCCGTCAATCCCGGGCTTGGCCCGTATAGTCGAATGTATACAAAGAAAGTACCCTGTGAGTAAACTTATTTCCAAAACGATTTTTTAAATTACCTTTTCACCACTAAAACGCATAAGACTTGTAGTTTTCAAAAATATTTTCATTTTTGATGAGACGCTGAATAAAAGAAGTTTAATCGCCGGCAAACGAAAACCCGCCCTTTCCCGTAAACCCCGGACTCGGCCCGTATAGTCAAAAGTATACAAAGAAAGTACCCAGGGAGTAAACTCATTTTCCGAACGATTTTTTAAATTATTTTTTCACCACTACAACGCATGAGACTTGTAGTTTTCAAAAATGTTTTCGTTTTTGATGAGGCGCTGAATAAAAGAAGTTTAATCGCCCTCAAACGAAAATCCGCGATTTCCCGTAAACCCCGGACTCGGCCCGTATAGTCCAAAATATACAAAGAAAGTACCCAGGGAGTAAACTCATTTCCCGAACGATTTTTTAAATTATTTTTTCACCACTAAAGCGCATGAGACTTGTAGTTTTCAAAAATGTTTTCATTTTTGATGAGACGCCTAATGAAAGTGGTTTAATCGCCGGCAAACGAAAACCCGCGATTTCCCGTAAATCCCGGGCTTGGCCCGTATAGTCGAATGTATACAAATAAAGTACCCTGTGAGTAAACTCATTTTCCGAACGATTTTTTAAATTATTTTTTCACCACTAAAACGCATGAGACTTGTAGTTTTCAGAAATGTTTTCATTTTTGATGAGACGCTTAATGAAAGTGGTTTAATCGCCGGCAAGCAAAAACCCGGGATTTCCCGTAAATCCCGGGCTTGGCCCGTATAGTCGAATGTATACAAAGAAAGTACCCAGGGAGTAAACTCATTTCCCGAACGATTTTTTAATTTTTTTTTCATCACTAAAACGCATGAGACTTGTAGTTTTCAAAAATGTTTTCATTTTTGATAAGACGCTTAATGAAAGAAGTTTAATCGCCGGCAAACGAAAACCCCCGATTTCCCGTAAATCCCGGGCTTGGCCCGTATAGTTGAATGTATACAAAGAAAGTACCCTGTGTGTAAACTCATTTCCCGAACGATTTTATAAATTATTTTTTCACCACTAAAACGCATGAGACTTGTAGTTTTCAAAAATGTTTTCATTTTTGATGAGACGCTTAATGAAAGAGGTTTAATCGCCGGCAAATGAAAACCCGCGATTTCCGGTAAATCCCGGGCTTAGCCCGTATAGTCGAATGTATACAAAGAAAGTACCCTGTGAGTAAACTCATTTCCCGAACGATTTTTTAAATTATTTTTTCACTACTAAAACGCATGAGACTTGTAGTTTTTAGAAATGTTTTCATTTTTGATGAGACGCTTAATGAAAGTAGTTTATTCGCCGGCAAACGAAAACCCGCGATTTCCCGTAAATCCCGGGCTTGGCCCGTATTGTCGAATGTATACAAAGAAAGTACCCTGTGAGTAAACTCATTTTCCGAACGATTTTTTAAATTATTTTTTCACCAATAAAACGCATGAGACTTGTAGTTTTCAGAAATGTTTTCATTTTTGATGAGACGCTTAATGAAAGTGGTTTAATCGCCGGCAAACGAAAATCCGCGATTTCCGGTAAATCCCGGGCTTGGCCTGTATAGTCGAATGTATACAAAGAAAGTACCCTGTGTGTAAACTCTTTTCCAAAACGATTTTTTAAATTATCTTTTCACCACTAAAACGCATGAGACTTGTAGTTTTCAAAAATGTTTTCATTTTTGATGAGACGCTGAATAAAAGAAGTTTAATTGCCGGCAATCGAAAACCCGCCATTTTCCGTAAACCCCGGACTCGGCCCGTATAGTCAAAAGTATACAAAGAAAGTACCCAGGGAGTAAACTCATTTTCCGAACAATTTTTTAAATTATTTTTTCACCACTACAACGCATGAGACTTGTAGTTTTCAAAAATGTTTTCATTTTTGATGAGACGCTGAATAAAAGAAGTTTAATCGCCCTCAAACGAAAACCCGCGACTTCCCGTAAATCCCGGACTCGTCCCGTATAGTCAAAAGTATACAAAGAAAGTACCCAGGGAGTAAACTCATTTCCCGAACGATTTTTTAAATTATTTTTTCACCACTAAAACGCATGAGACTTGTAGTTTTCAGAAATGTTTTCATTTTTGATGAGACGCTTAATGAAAGTGGTTTAATCGCCGGCAAACGAAAATCCGCGATTTCCCGTAAATCCCGGGCTTGGCCTGTATAGTCGAATGTATACAAAGAAAGTACCCTGTGTGTAAACTCATTTCCAAAACGATTTTTTAAATTATCTTTTCACCACTAAAACGCATGAGACTTGTAGTTTTCAAAAATGTTTTCATTTTTGATGAGACGCTGAATAAAAGAAGTTTAATTGCCGGCAAACGAAAACCCGCCATTTTCCGTAAACCCCGGACTCGGCCCGTATAGTCAAAAGTATACAAAGAAAGTACCCAGGGAGTAAACTCATTTTCCGAACGATTTTTTAAATTATTTTTTCACCACTACAACGCATGAGACTTGTAGTTTTCAAAAATGTTTTCATTTTTGATGAGACGCTGAATAACAGAAGTTTAATCGCCCTCAAACGAAAATCCGCGATTTCCCGTAAATCCCAGACTCGGCCCGTATAGTCAAAAGTATACAAAGAAAGTACCCTGTGAGTAAACTCATTTCCCGAACAATTTTTTAAATTATCTTTTCACCACTAAAACGCATGAGACTTGTAGTTTTCAAAAATGTTTTCATTTTTGATGAGACGCTGAATAAAAGAAGTTTATTCGCCGGCAAACGAAAACCCGCCATTTCCTGTAAATCCTGGGGTCGGCCCGTATAGTAAAAAGTATACAAAGAAAGTACCCAGGGTGTAAACTCATTTCCACTATTCCATTTTTTCACCACTACAACGCATGAGACTTGTAGTTTTCAAAAATGTTTTCATTTTTGATGAGACGCTGAATAAAAGAAGTTTAATCGCCCTCAAACGAAAACCCGCGACTTCCCGTAAATCCCGGACTCGGCCCGTATAGTCAAAAGTATACAAAGAAAGTACCCAGGGAGTAAACTCATTTCCCGAACGATTTTTTAAATTATTTTTTCACCACTAAAACGCATGAGACTTGTAGTTTTCGGAAATGTTTTCATTTTTGATGAGACGCTTAATGAAAGTGGTTTAATCGCCGGCAAACGAAAATCCGCGATTTCCCGTAAATTCCGGGCTTGGCCTGTATAGTCGAATGTATACAAAGAAAGTACCCTGTGTGTAAACTCATTTCCAAAACGATTTTTTAAATTATCTTTTCACCACTAAAACGCATGAGACTTGTAGTTTTCAAAAATGTTTTCATTTTTGATGAGACGCTGAATAAAAGACGTTTAATTGCCGGCAAACGAAAACCCGCCATTTTCCGTAAACCCCGGACTCGGCCCGTATAGTCAAAAGTATACAAAGAAAGTACCCAGGGAGTAAACTCATTTTCCGAACAATTTTTTAAATTATTTTTTTACCACTACAACGCATGAGACTTGTAGTTTTCAAAAATGTTTTCATTTTTGATGAGACGCTGAATAACAGAAGTTTAATCGCCCTCAAACGAAAATCCGCGATTTCCCGTAAATCCCAGACTCGGCCCGTATAGTCAAAAGTATACAAAGAAAGTACCCAGGGAGTAAACTCATTTTCCGAACGATTTTTTAAGTAATTTTTTCACCACTACAACGCATGAGACTTGTAGTTCTCAAAAATGTTTTCATTTTTGATGAGACGCTGTATAAAAGAAGTTTAATCGCCGGCAAACGAAAACCCGCGATTTCCCGTAAATCCCGGGCTTGGCCTGTATAGTCGAATGTATACAAAGAAAGTACCCTGTGTGTAAACTCTTTTCCAAAACGATTTTTTAAATTATTTTTTCACCACTAAAACGCATGAGACTTGTAGTTTTCAGAAATGTTTTCATTTTTGATGAGACGCTTAATGAAAGTGGTTTAATCGCCGGCAAACGAAAACCCGCGATTTCCCGTAAATCCCGGGCTTGGCCCGTATAGTCGAATGTATGCAAAGAAAGTACCCAGGGAGTAAACTCATTTCCCGAACGATTTTTTAAAATATTTTTTCACCACTAAAACGCATGAGACTTGTAGTTTTCAAAAATGTTTTCATTTTTGATGAGACGCTGAATAACAGAAGTTTAATCGCCCTCAAACGAAAATCCGCGATTTCCCGTAAATCCCGGACTCGGCCCGTATAGTCAAAAGTATACAAAGAAAGTACCCAGGGAGTAAACTTATTATCCGAACGATTTTTGAATTATTTTTTCACCACTAAAACGCATAAGACTTGTAGTTTTCAAAAATGTTTTCATTTTTGATGAGACGCTTAATGAAAGAGGTTTAATCGCCGGCAAACGAAATACCGCGATTTCCAGTAAACCCCGGACTCGGCCCGTATAGTCAAAAGTATACGAAGAAAGTACCCAGGGAGTAAACTCATTTCCCGAACGATTTTTTAAATTATTTTTTCACCAATAAGACGCATGAGACTTGTAGTTTTCAGAAATGTTTTCATTTTTGATGAGACGCTTAATGAAAGTGGTTTCATCGCCGGCAAACGAAAACCCGCGATTTCCCGTAAATCCCGGGCTTGGCCCGTATAGTCGAATGTATACAAAGAAAGTACCCTGTGAGTAAACTCATTTCCAAAACGATTTTTTAAATTATCTTTTCACCACTAAAACGCATGGGACTTGTAGTTTTCAAAAATGATTTCATTTTTGATGAGACGCTTAATGAAAGAAGTTTAATCGCCGGCAAACGAGAACCCCCGATTTCCCGTAAATCCCGGGCTTGGCCTGTATAGTCGAATGTATACAAAGAAAGTACCCTGTGAGTAAACTCATTTCCCGAACGATTTTTTAAATTATTTTTTCACCAATAAGACGCATGAGACTTGTAGTTTTCAGAAATGTTTCTATTTTTGATGAGACGCTTAATGAAAGTGGTTTAATCGCCGGCAAACGAAAACCCGCGATTTCCCGTAAATCCCGGGCTTGGCCCGTATAGTCGAATGTATACAAAGAAAGTACCCTGTGAGTAAACTCATTTCCAAATCGATTTTTTAAATTATCTTTTCACCACTAAAACGCATGAGACTTGTAGTTTTCAAAAATGTTTTCATTTTTGATGAGACGCTGAATAAAAGAAGTTTAATAGCCGGCAAACGAAAACCCGCCATTTCCCGTAAACCCCGGACTTGGCCCGTATAGTCAAAAGTATACAAAGAAAGTACCCAGGGAGTAAACTCATTTTCCGAACGATTTTTTAAATTATTTTTTCACCACTACAACGCATGAGACTTGTAGTTTTCAAAAATGTTTTCATTTTTGATGAGGCGCTGAATAAAAGAAGTTTAATCGCCCTCAAACGAAAATCCGCGATTTCCCGTAAACCCCGGACTCGGCCCGTATAGTCCAAAGTATACAAAGAAAGTACCCAGGGAGTAAACTCATTTCCCGAACGATTTTTTAAATTATTTTTTCACCACTAAAACGCATGAGACTTGTAGTTATCAAAAATGGTTTCATTTTTGATGAGACGCTTAATGAAAGAAGTTTAATCGCCAGCAAAAAAGAACCCCCGATTTCCCGTAAATCCCGGGCTTGGCCCGTATAGTTGAATATATACAAAGAAAGTACCCTGTGAGTAAACTCATTTCCCGAACGATTTTTTAAATTATTTTTTCACCACTAAAACGCATGAGACTTGTAGTTTTCAGAAATGTTTTCATTTTTATTGAGACGCTTAATGAAAGTGGTTTAATCGCCCACAAGCGAAAACCCGGGATTTCCCGTAAATCCCGGGCTTGGCCCGTATAGTCGAATGTATACAAAGAAAGTACCCAGGGAGTAACTCATTTCCCGAACGATTTTTAAAATTTTTTTTTCACCACTAAAACGCATGAGACTTGTAGTTTTCAGAAATGTTTTCATTTTTGATGAGACGCTTAATGAAAGTGGTTTAATCGCCGGCAAACGAAAACCCGCAATTTCCCGTAAATCACGGGCTTGGCCCGTATAGTCGAATGTATACAAAGAAAGTACCCTGTGAGTAAACTCATTTCCCGAACGATTTTTTAAATTACTTTTTCACCAATAAAACGCATGAGACTTGTAGTTTTCAGAAATGTTTTCATTTTTGATGAGACGCTTAATGAAAGTGGTTTAATCGCCGGCAAACGAAAACCCGCGATTTCCCGTCAATCCCGGGCTTGGCCCGTATAGTCGAATGTATACAAAGAAAGTACCCTGTGAGTAAACTTATTTCCAAAACGATTTTTTAAATTACCTTTTCACCACTAAAACGCATAAGACTTGTAGTTTTCAAAAATATTTTCATTTTTGATGAGACGCTGAATAAAAGAAGTTTAATCGCCGGCAAACGAAAACCCGCCCTTTCCCGTAAACCCCGGACTCGGCCCGTATAGTCAAAAGTATACAAAGAAAGTACCCAGGGAGTAAACTCATTTTCCGAACGATTTTTTAAATTATTTTTTCACCACTACAACGCATGAGACTTGTAGTTTTCAAAAATGTTTTCGTTTTTGATGAGGCGCTGAATAAAAGAAGTTTAATCGCCCTCAAACGAAAATCCGCGATTTCCCGTAAACCCCGGACTCGGCCCGTATAGTCCAAAATATACAAAGAAAGTACCCAGGGAGTAAACTCATTTCCCGAACGATTTTTTAAATTATTTTTTCACCACTAAAGCGCATGAGACTTGTAGTTTTCAAAAATGTTTTCATTTTTGATGAGACGCCTAATGAAAGTGGTTTAATCGCCGGCAAACGAAAACCCGCGATTTCCCGTAAATCCCGGGCTTGGCCCGTATAGTCGAATGTATACAAATAAAGTACCCTGTGAGTAAACTCATTTTCCGAACGATTTTTTAAATTATTTTTTCACCACTAAAACGCATGAGACTTGTAGTTTTCAGAAATGTTTTCATTTTTGATGAGACGCTTAATGAAAGTGGTTTAATCGCCGGCAAGCAAAAACCCGGGATTTCCCGTAAATCCCGGGCTTGGCCCGTATAGTCGAATGTATACAAAGAAAGTACCCAGGGAGTAAACTCATTTCCCGAACGATTTTTTAATTTTTTTTTCTTCACTAAAACGCATGAGACTTGTAGTTTTCAAAAATGTTTTCATTTTTGATAAGACGCTTAATGAAAGAAGTTTAATCGCCGGCAAACGAAAACCCCCGATTTCCCGTAAATCCCGGGCTTGGCCCGTATAGTTGAATGTATACAAAGAAAGTACCCTGTGTGTAAACTCATTTCCCGAACGATTTTATAAATTATTTTTTCACCACTAAAACGCATGAGACTTGTAGTTTTCAAAAATGTTTTCATTTTTGATGAGACGCTTAATGAAAGAGGTTTAATCGCCGGCAAATGAAAACCCGCGATTTCCGGTAAATCCCGGGCTTAGCCCGTATAGTCGAATGTATACAAAGAAAGTACCCTGTGAGTAAACTCATTTCCCGAACGATTTTTTAAATTATTTTTTCACTACTAAAACGCATGAGACTTGTAGTTTATAGAAATGTTTTCATTTTTGATGAGACGCTTAATGAAAGTAGTTTAATCGCCGGCAAACGAAAACCCGCGATTTCCCGTAAATCCCGGGCTTGGCCCGTATTGTCGAATGTATACAAAGAAAGTACCCTGTGAGTAAACTCATTTTCCGAACGATTTTTTAAATTATTTTTTCACCAATAAAACGCATGAGACTTGTAGTTTTCAAAAATGTTTTCATTTTTGATGAGGCGCTGAATAAAAGAAGTTTAATCGCCCTCAAACGAAAATCCGCGATTTCCCGTAAACCCCGGACTCGGCCCACATAGTCCAAAGTATACAAAGAAAGTACCCAGGGAGTAAACTCATTTCCCGAACGATTTTTTAAATTATTTTTTCACCATTAAAACGCATGAGACTTGTAGTTTTCAAAAATGTTTTCATTTTTGATGAGACGCTTAATGAAAGAAGTTTAATCGCCGGCAAACGAGAACCCCCTATTTCCCGTAAATCCCGGGCTTGGCCCGTATATTGGAATGTATACAAAGAGAGTACCCTGTGAGTAAACTCATTTCCCGAACGATTTTTTAAATTATTTTTTCACCACTACAACGCATGAGACTTGTAGTTTTCAGAAATGTTTTCATTTTTGATGAGACGCTTAATGAAAGTGGTTTAATCGCCGGCAAACGAAAACCCGCGATTTCCCGTAAATCCCGGGCTTGGCCCGTATAGTCGAATGTATACAAAGAAAGTACCCTGTGAGTAAACTCATTTCCAAAACGATTTTTTAAATTATCTTTTCACCACTAAAACGCATGAGACTTGTAGTTTTCAAAAATGTCTTCATTTTTGATGAGACGCTGAATAAAAGAAGTTTAATCGCCGGCAAACGAAAACCCGCCATTTCACGTAAACCTCGAACTCGGCCCGTATAGTCAAAAGTATACAAAGAAAGTACCCAGGGAGTAAACTCATTTCCCGAACGATTTTTTATATTATTTTTTTACCACTAAACGCATGAGACTTGTAGTTTTCAAAAATGTTTTCATTTTTTATGAGCCGCTGAATAAAAGAAGTTTAATCGCCCTCAAACGAAAATCCGCGATTTCCCGTAAATCCCGGACTCGGCCCGTATAGTCCAAAGTATACAAAGCAAGTACCCAGGGAGTAAACTCATTTCCCGAACGATTTTTTAAATTACTTTTTCACCACTAAAACGCATGAGACTTGTAGTTTTCAAAAATGTTTTCATTTTTGATGAGACGCTTAATGAAAGAAGTTTAATCGCCGGCAAACAAAAACCCGCGATTTCCCGTAAAACCCGGGCTTGGCCCGTATAGTCGAATGTATACAAAGAAAGTACCCTGTGAGTAAACTCATCTCCCGAACGATTTTTTATATTATTTTTTTACCACTAAACGCATGAGACTTGTAGTTTTCAAAAATGTTTTCATTTTTGATGAGGCGCTGAATAAAAGAAGTTTAATCGCCCTCAAACGAAATCCCGCGATTTCCCGTAAATCCCGGGCTTGGCCTGTATAGTCGAATGTATACAAAGAAAGTACCCAGGGAGTAAACTCATTTTCCGAACGATTTTTTAAATTATTTTTTCACCACTACAACGCATGAGACTTGTAGTTTTCAAAAATGTTTTCGTTTTTGATGAGGCGCTGAATAAAAGAAGTTTAATCGCCCTAAAAACGAAAATCCGCGATTTCCCGTAAACCTCGGACTCGGCCCGTATAGTCCAAAATATACAAAGAAAGTACCCTGTGAGTAAACTCATTTCCCGAACGATTTTTTAAATTATTTTTTCACCACTAAAACGCATGAGACTTGTAGTTTTCAGAAATGTTTTCATTTTTGATGAGACGCTTAATGAAAGTGGTTTAATCGCCGGCAAGCGAAAACCCGGGATTTCCCGTAAATCCCGGGCTTGGCCCGTATAGTCGAATGTATACAAAGAAAGTACCCAGGGAGTAAACTCATTTCCCGAACGATTTTTTAATTTTTTTTTCATCACTAAAACGCATGAGACTTGTAGTTTTCAAAAATGTTTTCATTTTTGATAAGACGCTTAATGAAAGAAGTTTAATCGCCCTCAAACGAAAATCCGCGATTTCCCGTAAATCCCGGGCTTGGCCCGTATAGTCGAATGTATACAAAGAAAGTACCCAGGGAGTAAACTCATTTCCCGAACGATTTTTTAATTTTTTTTTCATCACTAAAACGCATGAGACTTGTAGTTTTCAAAAATGTTTTCATTTTTGATAAGACGCTTAATGAAAGAAGTTTAATCGCCGGCAAAGGAGAACCCCCGATTTCCCGTAAATCCCGGGCTTGGCCCGTATAGTTGAATGTATACAAAGAAAGTACCCTGTGTGTAAACTCATTTCCCGAACGATTTTTTAAATTATTTTTTCACCACTAAAACGCATGAGACTTGTAGTTTTCAAAAATGTTTTCATTTTTGATGAGACGCTTAATGAAAGAGGTTTAATCGCCGGCAAATGAAAACCCGCGATTTCCGGTAAATCCCGGGCTTAGCCCGTATAGTCGAATGTATACAAAGAAAGTACCCTGTAAGTAAACTCATTTCCCGAACGATTTTTTAAATTATTTTTTCACTACTAAAACGCATGAGACTTGTAGTTTTTAGAAATGTTTTCATTTTTGATGAGACGCTTAATGAAAGTGGTTTAATCGCCGGCAAACGAAAACCCGCGATTTCCCGTAAATCCCGGGCTTGGCCCGTATAGTCGAATGTATACAAAGAAAGTACCCTGTGAGTAAACTCATTTTCCGAACGATTTTTTAAATTATTTTTTCACCAATAAAACGCATGAGACTTGTAGTTTTCAAAAATGTTTTCATTTTTGCGGAGAGTAGCGGAGCCCATTTCCTCATTAAATAAGCCAAATATAAAAGAAAAAGTAAGTACGGGGGAGAGTATATAGGATTTCTATACGATTTCCGCGCCCCGTTCCCTATACATCAAAAATATCAAAAATCCGTCGTTTTGGGGCCCAGTCTCCCAGCGATTTCATATGGTCATTCTTAAGTACATTTTTCTAGTGAGCGAGACAATATGTTTTTAGCACGGCGATGGAGTTTTTGTTGTTTTTTAAATATGGTACCAAGAGTAAATGGTGCCGTTTCCAGTTTAGGTTAAATCTGCCTACACTTTTTAGCCACGTGATACATAAATCACTTTTACTAATATCACATGACATTTTCTCGGACACATAGCGCCTCAAACTCAATCTAAGCCATATCGCAACTGACGGAAGGGCTTGTTATGTTCAAGAAAGCGAAGAAAGAAAGGGTATGTAATGAACCCTTTCTTATTCTCACTCACACCTAAGCCTAGCTAGCATAAAACTACTGACTGAGCTGGAATAATAATAGAACTTAAATAGCTAGCTAGAGCTACTTGAATTGAAGAGCTAGCTAGCTAATAGCATAAAAAAGATCAAGCAATATCATAATGGCTAGTATAAAACTAGCTAGCTACAAAGAAATAGATTTTCTGGCTATAGCTAGCTATAGCTCTACATATACTACACAGTGAGTGAGATAATACACTCAATCATAGTGCCGTGTTTAATTTTTAATCTTTAACAGAAACTTTTTCCATTAAATATTGCGGGGTTTTTTTGCTTAGAGAAGGTAAAAACAGGTTATAAACTGTATTTTTATTTTTAAATGTTACAAAATTTTCCACAAAGTATATAAAATTGTTTTAGCTGCGTAGGATAGGAACAGGTTGTTAACTGTCTGTTTGTTTGAACTGAAGTTAGGATAGTTTTTTAGAAATGGGTATTGTGCCGAAACGTATGTGCGAAACAGTATAGCTACCTGTACAAATCACTCAGCCCTGTGTTAACAACAAGCTGTTACCTGTGTTTCTATTTAACAGAAGTTTAAGCTAATCTGGTTTAGTCACAAGTAACTATAACACCTGGGGCGATTTATACGTTTTGTAAACTGTGCCACATTGAATGTTGATTATGTCTGGTTTGAAATGGTATTAAACCTATATGGATGTGCAACATACCTGTTTTATTATTTAATTTTTCAACATCTGCATTTGTTATTACCCAGGCGTTTTAAATTCTAACTTTAACATCAACGTCTACGTTTTCTGTTAAGAGGCTTTTTAAATTCTGACAAGCTGTTCTCGTGCAATCATCAACATGTATTGAAACATGTATTTCTTATTAATTTATCAATAGTCTAATTAATTGCTATTATTTTAAAGTTCTGCTTAGTTGGAAATAAGAATTTTTTATTGTCATGCAGGGTAACCGAAGTTGCAGTAAGTTTTTTGGAAAAATGTATTACGGCTATCCGATTTCACGATTAATGTTTGATCTTGCACAAGAACTTTTCCCATAAACTATTGCAGGATTCTTTTTGCTTTAGGAGTGTAATAACAGGTTTTAAACTGTGTTTTTATTTTTAAATGTTACAAAAACTTTTCCGCAAAATAAAATTGCTGAATGACTGTTTTAGCTGTGTAGGATAACAACAGGGTGTTTACTGTCTGTTTATTTGAACCAAAGTTAGGATATTTTTCGGAAAGGGATATTATGTCGAAACGTATATGTGCGCCACAGTATATCTGTACTAATCACTCAGCCTAGTGTTACGACAAGCTATTACCTGTGTTTCTATTTAACAGAAGTTGTGCTAAAGTTTTCTTGAAAGGGTTTTTACCTATATATACTAATGGCGCACCACAGATTAAAGTACATATATTTTAAGTTTTACTGGGAACATTTTGTGAGAAATAAAAAAGGTTTGCTGACTGTTTTAGCTATGACATGGCACAATATGTAAATTGTGTTTTTATTCAAGCTAAAGGATAAATATAATTACACCCGTAAAACCTTAAATGTTGTGTGTTTCACTCGATTTACGATATACTGCACATTTGTACTAAGGCGCTCCACCTGAATGTGTGGTACAGTTTTCAATTTGTATTAACTGTTCCACCAAGCGTTTTACGCCAGGTAACACAGTTACTTGTGGCTTAACCAGCATTTCTCAAAAGGTTAATTAACTAGGCTGTGTGCTGTAAATTCCTAAGTGTATATAATGTTCACCTGTAAAGTTTTGTATATATATATATATTTATGCCCTGCTGGTCTAATGGCTATGACACTCATGCAAATGAGAAATCCAGGTTCGAATCCTGGACAGGGCTAGGAAAAACATAATTATCTTGCACCTACAACAACCAGGCTTTCATATAATAGGTAATCTTTGAGTTGTAGAGGGGGGGGAGTTGCATACATTTATCACTTTCATTTATAGAGCCCAAAAGTGCTTTGTTTTTTGTAATAGATCTATCACTTTATGGTAAAAAGTTTTGTGTTGACATACCTGGTAGGCACAAGAAACTAAAAAAGGCGTTTTTTAAATTTTTTTTGCCTTTCTCGTGGACTTCTCTGATTATTTCCATATCTTGACTTTTTAATGTTGTTGTCATTGGAATCAAGTTAATCTCAGATTTATCAAAAAATCATATGGCGTTATGACCGATTGTTTAAATACTTGTAATGGCACATAATTCTGCTAACATGATTCACTGTATATTGACCTGAGATAAATTTGAGACTTTTTTTGAGATATTGAATTTGAAATATTTGCACCTCAATACTTTCTATACTCCTGGACTAATATGATACTTATCTTAGATATATTGAGTATACACAATCTTTGAGTTGTAAGGGGGATATTTTCTATTAAAGTCATGCACCCCTGCCTTGCCGTTCCATTTTCTTGCCAGCACTGACCGTGCCTTTCTTTGCCTACCCTTCCTATGCCTTTTCTGGTGCCTGCCTACTATGTCCTTGCCTGTGCCTCCCATGCCTGTGCCTACCATGCCTTACCCAACCCTGCCTTCCTGATTCCTCATCCTGTTTCCTTGCCTGCCTTTGCCCTTTCCTTGCCGTGCTTAATGCCTTTGCCTTGGCAACCTCTCCGCAACTCTTTCTATATTGATTGATGAGGCGCTGAATAAAAGAAGTTTAATCGCCCTCAAACGAAAATCCGCGATTTCCCGTAAACCCCGGACTCGGCCCGTATAGTCCAAAGTATACAAAGAAAGTACCCAGGGAGTAAACTCATTTCCCGAACGATTTTTTTAATTATTTTTTCACCATTAAAACGCATGAGACTTGTAGTTTTCAAAAATGTTTTCATTTTTGATGAGACGCTTAATGAAAGAAGTTTAATTGCCGGCAAACGAGAACCCCCGATTTCCCGTAAATCCCGGGCTTGGCCCGTATAGTCGAATGTATACAAAGAAAGTACCCTGTGAGTAAACTCATTTCCCGAACGATTTTTTAAATTATTTTTTCACCACTACAACGCATGAGACTTGTAGTTTTCAGAAATGTTTTCATTTTTGATGAGACGCTTAATGAAAGTGGTTTAATCGCCGGCAAACGAAAACACGCGATTTCCCGTAAATCCCGGGCTTGGCCCGTATAGTCGAATGTATACAAAGAAAGTACCCTGTGAGTAAACTCATTTCCAAAACGATTTTTTAAATTATCTTTTCACCACTAAAACGCATGAGACTTGTAGTTTTCAAAAATGTCTTCATTTTTGATGAGACGCTAAATAAAAGAAGTTTAATCGCCGGCAAACAAAAACCCGCCATTTCACGTAAACCTCGAACTCGGCCCGTATAGTCAAAAGTATACAAAGAAAGTACCCAGGGAGTAAACTCATTTCCCGAACGATTTTTTATTTTATTTTTTTACCACTAAACGCATGAGACTTGTAGTTTTCAAAAATGTTTTCATTTTTGATGAGACGCTGAATAAAAGAAGTTTAATCGCCCTCAAACGAAAACCCGCGACTTCCCGTAAATCCCGGACTCGTCCCGTATAGTCAAAAGTATACAAAGAAAGTACCCAGGGAGTAAACTCATTTCCCGAACGATTTTTTAAATTATTTTTTCACCACTAAAACGCATGAGACTTGTAGTTTTCAGAAATGTTTTCATTTTTGATGAGACGCTTAATGAAAGTGGTTTAATCGCCGGCAAACGAAAATCCGCGATTTCCCGTAAATCCCGGGCTTGGCTTGTATAGTCGAATGTATACAAAGAAAGTACCCTGTGTGTAAACTCATTTCCAAAACGATTTTTTAAATTATCTTTTCACCACTAAAACGCATGAGACTTGTAGTTTTCAAAAATGTTTTCATTTTTCATGAGACGCTGAATAAAAGAAGTTTAATTGCTGGCAAACGAAAACCCGCCATTTTCCGTAAACCCCGGACTCGGCCCGTATAGTCAAAAGTATACAAAGAAAGTACCCAGGGAGTAAACTCATTTTCCGAACGATTTTTTAAATTATTTTTTCACCACTACAACGCATGAGACTTGTAGTTTTCAAAAATGTTTTCATTTTTGATGAGACGCTGAATAACAGAAGTTTAATCGCCCTCAAACGAAAATCCGCGATTTCCCGTAAATCCCAGACTCGGCCCGTATAGTCAAAAGTATACAAAGAAAGTACCCTGTGAGTAAACTCATTTCCCGAACAATTTTTTAAATTATCTTTTCACCACTAAAACGCATGAGACTTGTAGTTTTCAAAAATGTTTTCATTTTTGATGAGACGCTGAATAAAAGAAGTTTATTCGCCGGCAAACGAAAACCCGCCATTTCCTGTAAATCCTGGGGTCGGCCCGTATAGTCAAAAGTATACAAAGAAAGTACCCAGGGTGTAAACTCATTTCCACTATTCCATTTTTTCACCACTACAACGCATGAGACTTGTAGTTTTCAAAAATGTTTTCATTTTTGATGAGACGCTGAATAAAAGAAGTTTAATCGCCCTCAAACGAAAACCCGCGACTTCCCGTAAATCCCGGACTCGGCCCGTATAGTCAAAAGTATACAAAGAAAGTACCCAGGGAGTAAACTCATTTCCCGAACGATTTTTTAAATTATTTTTTCACCACTAAAACGCATGAGACTTGTAGTTTTCGGAAATGTTTTCATTTTTGATGAGACGCTTAATGAAAGTGGTTTAATCGCCGGCAAACGAAAATCCGCGATTTCCCGTAAATCCCGGGCTTGGCCTGTATAGTCGAATGTATACAAAGAAAGTACCCTGTGTGTAAACTCATTTCCAAAACGATTTTTTAAATTATCTTTTCACCACTAAAACGCATGAGACTTGTAGTTTTCAAAAATGTTTTCATTTTTGATGAGACGCTGAATAAAAGACGTTTAATTGCCGGCAAACGAAAACCCGCCATTTTCCGTAAACACCGGACTCGGCCCGTATAGTCAAAAGTATACAAAGAAAGTACCCAGGGAGTAAACTCATTTCCCGAACGATTTTTTTAATTATTTTTTCACCATTAAAACGCATGAGACTTGTAGTTTTCAAAAATGTTTTCATTTTTGATGAGACGCTTAATGAAAGAAGTTTAATTGCCGGCAAACGAGAACCCCCGATTTCCCGTAAATCCCGGGCTTGGCCCGTATAGTCGAATGTATACAAAGAAAGTACCCTGTGAGTAAACTCATTTCCCGAACGATTTTTTAAATTATTTTTTCACCACTACAACGCATGAGACTTGTAGTTTTCAGAAATGTTTTCATTTTTGATGAGACGCTTAATGAAAGTGGTTTAATCGCCGGCAAACGAAAACACGCGATTTCCCGTAAATCCCGGGCTTGGCCCGTATAGTCGAATGTATACAAAGAAAGTACCCTGTGAGTAAACTCATTTCCAAAACGAATTTTTAAATTATCTTTTCACCACTAAAACGCATGAGACTTGTAGTTTTCAAAAATGTCTTCATTTTTGATGAGACGCTAAATAAAAGAAGTTTAATCGCCGGCAAACAAAAACCCGCCATTTCACGTAAACCTCGAACTCGGCCCGTATAGTCAAAAGTATACAAAGAAAGTACCCAGGGAGTAAACTCATTTCCCGAACGATTTTTTATTTTATTTTTTTACCACTAAACGCATGAGACTTGTAGTTTTCAAAAATGTTTTCATTTTTGATGAGACGCTGAATAAAAGAAGTTTAATCGCCCTCAAACGAAAACCCGCGACTTCCCGTAAATCCCGGACTCGTCCCGTATAGTCAAAAGTATACAAAGAAAGTACCCAGGGAGTAAACTCATTTCCCGAACGATTTTTTAAATTATTTTTTCACCACTAAAACGCATGAGACTTGTAGTTTTCAGAAATGTTTTCATTTTTGATGAGACGCTTAATGAAAGTGGTTTAATCGCCGGCAAACGAAAATCCGCGATTTCCCGTAAATCCCGGGCTTGGCCTGTATAGTCGAATGTATACAAAGAAAGTACCCTGTGTGTAAACTCATTTCCAAAACGATTTTTTAAATTATCTTTTCACCACTAAAACGCATGAGACTTGTAGTTTTCAAAAATGTTTTCATTTTTGATGAGACGCTGAATAAAAGAAGTTTAATTGCTGGCAAACGAAAACCCGCCATTTTCCGTAAACCCCGGACTCGGCCCGTATAGTCAAAAGTATACAAAGAAAGTACCCAGGGAGTAAACTCATTTTCCGAACGATTTTTTAAATTATTTTTTCACCACTACAACGCATGAGACTTGTAGTTTTCAAAAATGTTTTCATTTTTGATGAGACGCTGAATAACAGAAGTTTAATCGCCCTCAAACGAAAATCCGCGATTTCCCGTAAATCCCAGACTCGGCCCGTATAGTCAAAAGTATACAAAGAAAGTACCCTGTGAGTAAACGCATTTCCCGAACAATTTTTTAAATTATCTTTTCACCACTAAAACGCATGAGACTTGTAGTTTTCAAAAATGTTTTCATTTTTGATGAGACGCTGAATAAAAGAAGTTTATTCGCCGGCAAACGAAAACCCGCCATTTCCTGTAAATCCTGGGGTCGGCCCGTATAGTCAAAAGTATACAAAGAAAGTACCCAGGGTGTAAACTCATTTCCACTATTCCATTTTTTCACCACTACAACGCATGAGACTTGTAGTTTTCAAAAATGTTTTCATTTTTGATGAGACGCTGAATAAAAGAAGTTTAATCGCCCTCAAACGAAAACCCGCGACTTCCCGTAAATCCCGGACTCGGCCCGTATAGTCAAAAGTATACAAAGAAAGTACCCAGGGAGTAAACTCATTTCCCGAACGATTTTTTAAATTATTTTTTCACCACTAAAACGCATGAGACTTGTAGTTTTCGGAAATGTTTTCATTTTTGATGAGACGCTTAATGAAAGTGGTTTAATCGCCGGCAAACGAAAATCCGCGATTTCCCGTAAATCCCGGGCTTGGCCTGTATAGTCGAATGTATACAAAGAAAGTACCCTGTGTGTAAACTCATTTCCAAAACGATTTTTTAAATTATCTTTTCACCACTAAAACGCATGAGACTTGTAGTTTTCAAAAATGTTTTCATTTTTGATGAGACGCTGAATAAAAGACGTTTAATTGCCGGCAAACGAAAACCCGCCATTTTCCGTAAACCCCGGACTCGGCCCGTATAGTCAAAAGTATACAAAGAAAGTACCCAGGGAGTAAACTCATTTTCCGAACAATTTTTTAAATTATTTTTTTACCACTACAACGCATGAGACTTGTAGTTTTCAAAAATGTTTTCATTTTTGATGAGACGCTGAATAACAGAAGTTTAATCGCCCTCAAACGAAAATCCGCGATTTCCCGTAAATCCCAGACTCGGCCCGTATAGTCAAAAGTATACAAAGAAAGTACCCAGGGAGTAAACTTATTTCCCGAACGATTTTTGAATTATTTTTTCACCACTAAAACGCATAAGACTTGTAGTTTTCAAAAATGTTTTCATTTTTGATGAGACGCTTAATGAAAGAGGTTTAATCGCCGGCAAACGAAATACCGCGATTTCCAGTAAACCCCGGACTCGGCCCGTATAGTCAAAAGTATACAAAGAAAGTACCCAGGGAGTAAACTCATTTTCCGAACGATTTTTTAAGTAATTTTTTCACCACTACAACGCATGAGACTTGTAGTTCTCAAAAATGTTTTCATTTTTGATGAGACGCTGTATAAAAGAAGTTTAATCGCCGGCAAACGAAAACCCGCGATTTCCCGTAAATCCCGGGCTTGGCCTGTATAGTCGAATGTATACAAAGAAAGTACCCTGTGTGTAAACTCTTTTCCAAAACGATTTTTTAAATTATTTTTTCACCACTAAAACGCATGAGACTTGTAGTTTTCAGAAATGTTTTCATTTTTGATGAGACGCTTAATGAAAGTGGTTTAATCGCCGGCAAACGAAAACCCGCGATTTCCCGTAAATCCCGGGCTTGGCCCGTATAGTCGAATGTATGCAAAGAAAGTACCCAGGGAGTAAACTCATTTCCCGAACGATTTTTTAAAATATTTTTTCACCACTAAAACGCATGAGACTTGTAGTTTTCAAAAATGTTTTCATTTTTGATGAGACCCTGAATAACAGAAGTTTAATCGCCCTCAAACGAAAATCCGCGATTTCCCGTAAATCCCGGACTCGGCCCGTATAGTCAAAAGTATACAAAGAAAGTACCCAGGGAGTAAACTTATTATCCGAACGATTTTTGAATTATTTTTTCACCACTAAAACGCATAAGACTTGTAGTTTTCAAAAATGTTTTCATTTTTGATGAGACGCTTAATGAAAGAGGTTTAATCGCCGGCAAACGAAATACCGCGATTTCCAGTAAACCCCGGACTCGGCCCGTATAGTCAAAAGTGTACGAAGAAAGTACCCAGGGAGTAAACTCATTTCCCGAACGATTTTTTAAATTATTTTTTCACCAATAAGACGCATGAGACTTGTAGTTTTCAGAAATGTTTTCATTTTAGATGAGACGCTTAATGAAAGTGGTTTCATCGCCGGCAAACGAAAACCCGCGATTTCCCGTAAATCCCGGGCTTGGCCCGTATAGTCGAATGTATACAAAGAAAGTACCCTGTGAGTAAACTCATTTCCAAAACGATTTTTTAAATTATCTTTTCACCACTAAAACGCATGGGACTTGTAGTTTTCAAAAATGATTTCATTTTTGATGAGACGCTTAATGAAAGAAGTTTAATCGCCGGCAAACGAGAACCCCCGATTTCCCGTAAATCCCGGGCTTGGCCCGTATAGTCGAATGTATACAAAGAAAGTACCCTGTGAGTAAACTCATTTCCCGAACGATTTTTTAAATTATTTTTTCACCAATAAGACGCATGAGACTTGTAGTTTTCAGAAATGTTTCTATTTTTGATGAGACGCTTAATGAAAGTGGTTTAATCGCCGGCAAACGAAAACCCGCGATTTCCCGTAAATCCCGGGCTTGGCCCGTATAGTCGAATGTATACAAAGAAAGTACCCTGTGAGTAAACTCATTTCCAAATCGATTTTTTAAATTATCTTTTCACCACTAAAACGCATGAGACTTGTAGTTTTCAAAAATGTTTTCATTTTTAATGAGACGCTGAATAAAAGAAGTTTAATAGCCGGCAAACGAAAACCCGCCATTTCCCGTAAACCCCGGACTTGGCCCGTATAGTCAAAAGTATACAAAGAAAGTACCCAGGGAGTAAACTCATTTTCCGAACGATTTTTTAAATTATTTTTTCACCACTACAACGCATGAGACTTGTAGTTTTCAAAAATGTTTTCATTTTTGATGAGGCGCTGAATAAAAGAAGTTTAATCGCCCTCAAACGAAAATCCGCGATTTCCCGTAAACCCCGGACTCGGCCCGTATAGTCCAAAGTATACAAAGAAAGTACCCTGTGAGTAAACTCATTTCCCGAACAATTTTTTAAATTATCTTTTCACCACTAAAACGCATGAGACTTGTAGTTTTCAAAAATGTTTTCATTTTTGATGAGACGCTGAATAAAAGAAGTTTATTCGCCGGCAAACGAAAACCCGCCATTTCCTGTAAATCCTGGGGTCGGCCCGTATAGTCAAAAGTATACAAAGAAAGTACCCAGGGTGTAAACTCATTTCCACTATTCCATTTTTTCACCACTACAACGCATGAGACTTGTAGTTTTCAAAAATGTTTTCATTTTTGATGAGACGCTGAATAAAAGAAGTTTAATCGCCCTCAAACGAAAACCCGCGACTTACCGTAAATCCCGGACTCGGCCCGTATAGTCAAAAGTATACAAAGAAAGTACCCAGGGAGTAAACTCATTTCCCGAACGATTTTTTAAATTATTTTTTCACCACTAAAACGCATGAGACTTGTAGTTTTCGGAAATGTTTTCATTTTTGATGAGACGCTTAATGAAAGTGGTTTAATCGCCGGCAAACGAAAATCCGCGATTTCCCGTAAATCCCGGGCTTGGCCTGTATAGTCGAATGTATACAAAGAAAGTACCCTGTGTGTAAACTCATTTCCAAAACGATTTTTTAAATTATCTTTTCACCACTAAAACGCATGAGACTTGTAGTTTTAAAAAATGTTTTCATTTTTGATGAGACGCTGAATAAAAGACGTTTAATTGCCGGCAAACGAAAACCCGCCATTTTCCGTAAACCCCGGACTCGGCCCGTATAGTCAAAAGTATACAAAGAAAGTACCCAGGGAGTAAACTCATTTTCCGAACAATTTTTTAAATTATTTTTTTACCACTACAACGCATGAGACTTGTAGTTTTCAAAAATGTTTTCATTTTTGATGAGACGCTGAATAACAGAAGTTTAATCGCCCTCAAACGAAAATCCGCGATTTCCCGTAAATCCCAGACTCGGCCCGTATAGTCAAAAGTATACAAAGAAAGTACCCAGGGAGTAAACTTATTTCCCGAACGATTTTTGAATTATTTTTTCACCACTAAAACGCATAAGACTTGTAGTTTTCAAAAATGTTTTCATTTTTGATGAGACGCTTAATGAAAGAGGTTTAATCGCCGGCAAACGAAATACCGCGATTTCCAGTAAACCCCGGACTCGGCCCGTATAGTCAAAAGTATACAAAGAAAGTACCCAGGGAGTAAACTCATTTTCCGAACGATTTTTTAAGTAATTTTTTCACCACTACAACGCATGAGACTTGTAGTTCTCAAAAATGTTTTCATTTTTGATGAGACGCTGTATAAAAGAAGTTTAATCGCCGGCAAACGAAAACCCGCGATTTCCCGTAAATCCCGGGCTTGGCCTGTATAGTCGAATGTATACAAAGAAAGTACCCTGTGTGTAAACTCTTTTCCAAAACGATTTTTTAAATTATTTTTTCACCACTAAAACGCATGAGACTTGTAGTTTTCAGAAATGTTTTCATTTTTGATGAGACGCTTAATGAAAGTGGTTTAATCGCCGGCAAACGAAAACCCGCGATTTCCCGTAAATCCCGGGCTTGGCCCGTATAGTCGAATGTATGCAAAGAAAGTACCCAGGGAGTAAACTCATTTCCCGAACGATTTTTTAAAATATTTTTTCACCACTAAAACGCATGAGACTTGTAGTTTTCAAAAATGTTTTCATTTTTGATGAGACGCTGAATAACAGAAGTTTAATCGCCCTCAAACGAAAATCCGCGATTTCCCGTAAATCCCGGACTCGGCCCGTATAGTCAAAAGTATACAAAGAAAGTACCCAGGGAGTAAACTTATTATCCGAACGATTTTTGAATTATTTTTTCACCACTAAAACGCATAGGACTTGTAGTTTTCAAAAATGTTTTCATTTTTGATGAGACGCTTAATGAAAGAGGTTTAATCGCCGGCAAACGAAATACCGCGATTTCCAGTAAACCCCGGACTCGGCCCGTATAGTCAAAAGTGTACGAAGAAAGTACCCAGGGAGTAAACTCATTTCCCGAACGATTTTTTAAATTATTTTTTCACCAATAAGACGCATGAGACTTGTAGTTTTCAGAAATGTTTTCATTTTAGATGAGACGCTTAATGAAAGTGGTTTCATCGCCGGCAAACGAAAACCCGCGATTTCCCGTAAATCCCGGGCTTGGCCCGTATAGTCGAATGTATACAAAGAAAGTACCCTGTGAGTAAACTCATTTCCAAAACGATTTTTTAAATTATCTTTTCACCACTAAAACGCATGGGACTTGTAGTTTTCAAAAATGATTTCATTTTTGATGAGACGCTTAATGAAAGAAGTTTAATCGCCGGCAAACGAGAACCCCCGATTTCCCGTAAATCCCGGGCTTGGCCCGTATAGTCGAATGTATACAAAGAAAGTACCCTGTGAGTAAACTCATTTCCCGAACGATTTTTTAAATTATTTTTTCACCAATAAGACGCATGAGACTTGTAGTTTTCAGAAATGTTTCTATTTTTGATGAGACGCTTAATGAAAGTGGTTTAATCGCCGGCAAACGAAAACCCGCGATTTCCCGTAAATCCCGGGCTTGGCCCGTATAGTCGAATGTATACAAAGAAAGTACCCTGTGAGTAAACTCATTTCCAAATCGATTTTTTAAATTATCTTTTCACCACTAAAACGCATGAGACTTGTAGTTTTCAAAAATGTTTTCATTTTTAATGAGACGCTGAATAAAAGAAGTTTAATAGCCGGCAAACGAAAACCCGCCATTTCCCGTAAACCCCGGACTTGGCCCGTATAGTCAAAAGTATACAAAGAAAGTACCCAGGGAGTAAACTCATTTTCCGAACGATTTTTTAAATTATTTTTTCACCACTACAACGCATGAGACTTGTAGTTTTCAAAAATGTTTTCATTTTTGATGAGGCGCTGAATAAAAGAAGTTTAATCGCCCTCAAACGAAAATCCGCGATTTCCCGTAAACCCCGGACTCGGCCCGTATAGTCCAAAGTATACAAAGAAAGTACCCAGGGAGTAAACTCATTTCCCGAACGATTTTTTAAATTATTTTTTCACCACTAAAACGCATGAGACTTGTAGTTATCAAAAATGGTTTCATTTTTGATGAGACGCTTAATGAAAGAAGTTTAATCGCCAGCAAACAAGAACCCCCGATTTCCCGTAAATCCCGGGCTTGGCCCGTATAGTTGAATATATACAAAGAAAGTACCCTGTGAGTAAACTCATTTCCCGAACGATTTTTTAAATTATTTTTTCACCACTAAAACGCATGAGACTTGTAGTTTTTAGAAATGTTTTCATTTTTGTTGAGACGCTTAATGAAAGTGGTTTAATCGCCCACAAGCGAAAACCCGGGATTTCCCGTAAATCCCGGGCTTGGCCCGTATAGTCGAATGTATACAAAGAAAGTACCCAGGGAGTAACTCATTTCCCGAACGATTTTTAAAATTTTTTTTTCACCACTAAAACGCATGAGACTTGTAGTTTTCAGAAATGTTTTCATTTTTGATGAGACGCTTAATGAAAGTGGTTTAATCGCCGGCAAACGAAAACCCGCAATTTCCCGTAAATCACGGGCTTGGCCCGTATAGTCGAATGTATACAAAGAAAGTACCCTGTGAGTAAACTCATTTCCCGAACGATTTTTTAAATTACTTTTTCACCAATAAAACGCATGAGACTTGTAGTTTTCAGAAATGTTTTCATTTTTGATGAGACGCTTAATGAAAGTGGTTTAATCGCCGGCAAACGAAAACCCGCGATTTCCCCTCAATCCCGGGCTTGGCCCGTATAGTCGAATGTATACAAAGAAAGTACCCTGTGAGTAAACTTATTTCCAAAACGATTTTTTAAATTACCTTTTCACCACTAAAACGCATGAGACTTGTAGTTTTCAAAAATATTTTCATTTTTGATGAGACGCTGAATAAAAGAAGTTTAATCGCCGGCAAACGAAAACCCGCCCTTTCCCGTAAACCCCGGACTCGGCCCGTATAGTCAAAAGTATACAAAGAAAGTACCCAGGGAGTAAACTCATTTTCCGAACGATTTTTTAAATTATTTTTTCACCACTACAACGCATGAGACTTGTAGTTTTCAAAAATGTTTTCGTTTTTGATGAGGCGCTGAATAAAAGAAGTTTAATCGCCCTCAAACGAAAATCCGCGATTTCCCGTAAACCCCGGACTCGGCCCGTATAGTCCAAAATATACAAAGAAAGTACCCAGGGAGTAAACTCATTTCCCGAACGATTTTTTAAATTATTTTTTCACCACTAAAGCGCATGAGACTTGTAGTTTTCAAAAATGTTTTCATTTTTGATGAGACGCCTAATGAAAGTGGTTTAATCGCCGGCAAACGAAAACCCGCGATTTCCCGTAAATCCCGGGCTTGGCCCGTATAGTCGAATGTATACAAATAAAGTACCCTGTGAGTAAACTCATTTTCCGAACGATTTTTTAAATTATTTTTTCACCACTAAAACGCATGAGACTTGTAGTTTTCAGAAATGTTTTCATTTTTGATGAGACGCTTAATGAAAGTGGTTTAATCGCCGGCAAGCAAAAACCCGGGATTTCCCGTAAATCCCGGGCTTGGCCCGTATAGTCGAATGTATACAAAGAAAGTACCCAGGGAGTAAACTCATTTCCCGAACGATTTTTTAATTTTTTTTTCATCACTAAAACGCATGAGACTTGTAGTTTTCAAAAATGTTTTCATTTTTGATAAGACGCTTAATGAAAGAAGTTTAATCGCCGGCAAACGAAAACCCCCGATTTCCCGTAAATCCCGGGCTTGGCCCGTATAGTTGAATGTATACAAAGAAAGTACCCTGTGTGTAAACTCATTTCCCGAACGATTTTATAAATTATTTTTTCACCACTAAAACGCATGAGACTTGTAGTTTTCAAAAATGTTTTCATTTTTGATGAGACGCTTAATGAAAGAGGTTTAATCGCCGGCAAATGAAAACCCGCGATTTCCGGTAAATCCCGGGCTTAGCCCGTATAGTCGAATGTATACAAAGAAAGTACCCTGTGAGTAAACTCATTTCCCGAACGATTTTTTAAATTATTTTTTCACTACTAAAACGCATGAGACTTGTAGTTTTCAGAAATGTTTTCATTTTTGATGAGACGCTTAATGAAAGTAGTTTAATCGCCGGCAAACGAAAACCCGCGATTTCCCGTAAATCCCGGGCTTGGCCCGTATTGTCGAATGTATACAAAGAAAGTACCCTGTGAGTAAACTCATTTTCCGAACGATTTTTTAAATTATTTTTTCACCAATAAAACGCATGAGACTTGTAGTTTTCAAAAATGTTTTCATTTTTGATGAGGCGCTGAATAAAAGAAGTTTAATCGCCCTCAAACGAAAATCCGCGATTTCCCGTAAACCCCGGACTCGGCCCACATAGTCCAAAGTATACAAAGAAAGTACCCAGGGAGTAAACTCATTTCCCGAACGATTTTTTAAATTATTTTTTCACCATTAAAACGCATGAGACTTGTAGTTTTCAAAAATGTTTTCATTTTTGAAGAGACGCTTAATGAAAGAAGTTTAATCGCCGGCAAACGAGAACCCCCGATTTCCCGTAAATCCCGGGCTTGGCCCGTATAGTCGAATGTATACAAAGAGAGTACCCTGTGAGTAAACTCATTTCCCGAACGATTTTTTAAATTATTTTTTCACCACTACAACGCATGAGACTTGTAGTTTTCAGAAATGTTTTCATTTTTGATGAGACGCTTAATGAAAGTGGTTTAATCGCCGGCAAACGAAAACCCGGGATTTCCCGTAAATCCCGGGCTTGGCCCGTATAGTCGAATGTATACAAAGAAAGTACCCTGTGAGTAAACTCATTTCCAAAACGATTTTTTAAATTATCTTTTCACCACTAAAACGCATGAGACTTGTAGTTTTCAAAAATGTCTTCATTTTTGATGAGACGCTGAATAAAAGAAGTTTAATCGCCGGCAAACGAAAACCCGCCATTTCACGTAAACCTCGAACTCGGCCCGTATAGTCAAAAGTATACAAAGAAAGTACCCAGGGAGTAAACTCATTTCCCGAACGATTTTTTATATTATTTTTTTACCACTAAACGCATGAGACTTGTAGTTTTCAAAAATGTTTTCATTTTTTATGAGCCGCTGAATAAAAGAAGTTTAATCGCCCTCAAACGAAAATCCGCGATTTCCCGTAAATCCCGGACTCGGCCCGTATAGTCCAAAGTATACAAAGCAAGTACCCAGGGAGTAAACTCATTTCCCGAACGATTTTTTAAATTACTTTTTCACCACTAAATCGCATGAGACTTGTAGTTTTCAAAAATGTTTTCATTTTTGATGAGACGCTTAATGAAAGAAGTTTAATCGCCGGCAAACAAAAACCCGCGATTTCCCGTAAAACCCGGGCTTGGCCCGTATAGTCGAATGTATACAAAGAAAGTACCCTGTGAGTAAACTCATCTCCCGAACGATTTTTTATATCATTTTTTTACCACTAAACGCATGAGACTTGTAGTTTTCAAAAATGTTTTCATTTTTGATGAGGCGCTGAATAAAAGAAGTTTAATCGCCCTCAAACGAAATCCCGCGATTTCCCGTAAATCCCGGGCTTGGCCCGTATAGTCGAATGTATACAAAGAAAGTACCCAGGGAGTAAACTCATTTTCCGAACGATTTTTTAAATTATTTTTTCACCACTACAACGCATGAGACTTGTAGTTTTCAAAAATGTTTTCGTTTTTGATGAGGCGCTGAATAAAAGAAGTTTAATCGCCCTAAAAACGAAAATCCGCGATTTCCCGTAAACCTCGGACTCGGCCCGTATAGTCCAAAATATACAAAGAAAGTACCCTGTGAGTAAACTCATTTCCCGAACGATTTTTTAAATTATTTTTTCACCACTAAAACGCATGAGACTTGTAGTTTTCAGAAATGTTTTCATTTTTGATGAGACGCTTAATGAAAGTGGTTTAATCGCCGGCAAGCGAAAACCCGGGATTTCCCGTAAATCCCGGGCTTGGCCCGTATAGTCGAATGTATACAAAGAAAGTATCCAGGGAGTAAACTCATTTCCCGAACGATTTTTTAATTTTTTTTTCATCACTAAAACGCATGAGACTTGTAGTTTTCAAAAATGTTTTCATTTTTGATAAGACGCTTAATGAAAGAAGTTTAATCGCCCTCAAACGAAAATCCGCGATTTCCCGTAAATCCCGGGCTTGGCCCGTATAGTCGAATGTATACAAAGAAAGTACCCAGGGAGTAAACTCATTTCCCGAACGATTTTTTAATTTTTTTTTCATCACTAAAACGCATGAGACTTGTAGTTTTCAAAAATGTTTTCATTTTTGATAAGACGCTTAATGAAAGAAGTTTAATCGCCGGCAAAGGAGAACCCCCGATTTCCCGTAAATCCCGGGCTTGGCCCGTATAGTTGAATGTATACAAAGAAAGTACCCTGTGTGTAAACTCATTTCCCGAACGATTTTTTAAATTATTTTTTCACCACTAAAACGCATGAGACTTGTAGTTTTCAAAAATGTTTTCATTTTTGATGAGACGCTTAATGAAAGAGGTTTAATCGCCGGCAAATGAAAACCCGCGATTTCCGGTAAATCCCGGGCTTAGCCCGTATAGTCGAATGTATACAAAGAAAGTACCCTGTAAGTAAACTCATTTCCCGAACGATTTTTTAAATTATTTTTTCACTACTAAAACGCATGAGACTTGTAGTTTTTAGAAATGTTTTCATTTTTGATGAGACGCTTAATGAAAGTGGTTTAATCGCCGGCAAACGAAAACCCGCGATTTCCCGTAAATCCCGGGCTTGGCCCGTATAGTCGAATGTATACAAAGAAAGTACCCTGTGAGTAAACTCATTTTCCGAACGATTTTTTAAATTATTTTTTCACCAATAAAACGCATGAGACTTGTAGTTTTCAAAAATGTTTTCATTTTTGCGGAGAGTAGCGGAGCCCATTTCCTCATTAAATAAGCCAAATATAAAAGAAAAAGTAAGTACGGGGGAGAGTATATAGGATTTCTATACGATTTCCGCGCCCCGTTCCCTATACATCAAAAATATCAAAAATCCGTCGTTTTGGGGCCCAGTCTCCCAGCGATTTCATATGGTCATTCTTAAGTACATTTTTCTAGTGAGCGAGACAATATGTTTTTAGCACGGCGATGGAGTTTTTGTTGTTTTTTAAATATGGTACCAAGAGTAAATGGTGCCGTTTCCAGTTTAGGTTAAATCTGCCTACACTTTTTAGCCACGTGATACATAAATCACTTTTACTAATATCACATGACATTTTCTCGGACACATAGCGCCTCAAACTCAATCTAAGCCATATCGCAACTGACGGAAGGGCTTGTTATGTTCAAGAAAGCGAAGAAAGAAAGGGTATGTAATGAACCCTTTCTTATTCTCACTCACACCTAAGCCTAGCTAGCATAAAACTACTGACTGAGCTGGAATAATAATAGAACTTAAATAGCTAGCTAGAGCTACTTGAATTGAAGAGCTAGCTAGCTAATAGCATAAAAAAGATCAAGCAATATCATAATGGCTAGTATAAAACTAGCTAGCTACAAAGAAATAGATTTTCTGGCTATAGCTAGCTATAGCTCTACATATACTACACAGTGAGTGAGATAATACACTCAATCATAGTGCCGTGTTTAATTTTTAATCTTTAACAGAAACTTTTTCCATTAAATATTGCGGGGTTTTTTTGCTTAGAGAAGGTAAAAACAGGTTATAAACTGTATTTTTATTTTTAAATGTTACAAAATTTTCCACAAAGTATATAAAATTGTTTTAGCTGCGTAGGATAGGAACAGGTTGTTAACTGTCTGTTTGTTTGAACTGAAGTTAGGATAGTTTTTTAGAAATGGGTATTGTGCCGAAACGTATGTGCGAAACAGTATAGCTACCTGTACAAATCACTCAGCCCTGTGTTAACAACAAGCTGTTACCTGTGTTTCTATTTAACAGAAGTTTAAGCTAATCTGGTTTAGTCACAAGTAACTATAACACCTGGGGCGATTTATACGTTTTGTAAACTGTGCCACATTGAATGTTGATTATGTCTGGTTTGAAATGGTATTAAACCTATATGGATGTGCAACATACCTGTTTTATTATTTAATTTTTCAACATCTGCATTTGTTATTACCCAGGCGTTTTAAATTCTAACTTTAACATCAACGTCTACGTTTTCTGTTAAGAGGCTTTTTAAATTCTGACAAGCTGTTCTCGTGCAATCATCAACATGTATTGAAACATGTATTTCTTATTAATTTATCAATAGTCTAATTAATTGCTATTATTTTAAAGTTCTGCTTAGTTGGAAATAAGAATTTTTTATTGTCATGCAGGGTAACCGAAGTTGCAGTAAGTTTTTTGGAAAAATGTATTACGGCTATCCGATTTCACGATTAATGTTTGATCTTGCACAAGAACTTTTCCCATAAACTATTGCAGGATTCTTTTTGCTTTAGGAGTGTAATAACAGGTTTTAAACTGTGTTTTTATTTTTAAATGTTACAAAAACTTTTCCGCAAAATAAAATTGCTGAATGACTGTTTTAGCTGTGTAGGATAACAACAGGGTGTTTACTGTCTGTTTATTTGAACCAAAGTTAGGATATTTTTCGGAAAGGGATATTATGTCGAAACGTATATGTGCGCCACAGTATATCTGTACTAATCACTCAGCCTAGTGTTACGACAAGCTATTACCTGTGTTTCTATTTAACAGAAGTTGTGCTAAAGTTTTCTTGAAAGGGTTTTTACCTATATATACTAATGGCGCACCACAGATTAAAGTACATATATTTTAAGTTTTACTGGGAACATTTTGTGAAAAATAAAAAAGGTTTGCTGACTGTTTTAGCTATGACATGGCACAATATGTAAATTGTGTTTTTATTCAAGCTAAAGGATAAATATAATTACACCCGAAAAACCTTAAATGTTGTGTGTTTCACTCGATTTACGATATACTGCACATTTGTACTAAGGCGCTCCACCTGAATGTGTGGTACAGTTTTCAATTTGTATTAACTGTTCCACCAAGCGTTTTACGCCAGGTAACACAGTTACTTGTGGCTTAACCAGCATTTCTCAAAAGGTTAATTAACTAGGCTGTGTGCTGTAAATTCCTAAGTGTATATAATGTTCACCTGTAAAGTTTTGTATATATATATATTTATGCCCTGCTGGTCTAATGGCTATGACACTCATGCAAATGAGAAATCCAGGTTCGAATCCTGGACAGGGCTAGGAGAAACATAATTATCTTGCACCTACAACAACCAGGCTTTCATATAATAGGTAATCTTTGAGTTGTAGAGGGGGGGGAGTTGCATACATTTATCACTTTCATTTATAGAGCCCAAAAGTGCTTTGTTTTTTGTAATAGATCTATCACTTTATGGTAAAAAGTTTTGTGTTGACATACCTGGTAGGCACAAGAAACTAAAAAAGGCGTTTTTTAAATTTTTTTTGCCTTTCTCGTGGACTTCTCTGATTATTTCCATATCTTGACTTTTTAATGTTGTTGTCATTGGAATCAAGTTAATCTTAGATTTATCAAAAAATCATATGGCGTTATGACCGATTGTTTAAATACTTGTAATGGCACATAATTCTGCTAACATGATTCACTGTATATTGACCTGAGATAAATTTGAGACTTTTTTTGAGATATTGAATTTGAAATATTTGCACCTCAATACTTTCTATACTCCTGGACTAATATGATACTTATCTTAGATATATTGAGTATACACAATCTTTGAGTTGTAAGGGGGATATTTTCTATTAAAGTCATGCACCCCTGCCTTGCCGTTCCATTTTCTTGCCAGCACTGACCGTGCCTTTCTTTGCCTACCCTTCCTATGCCTTTTCTGGTGCCTGCCTACTATGTCCTTCCCTGTGCCTCCCATGCCTGTGCCTACCATGCCTTACCCAACCCTGCCTTCCTGATTCCTCATCCTGTTTCCTTGCCTGCCTTTGCCCTTTCCTTGCCGTGCTTAATGCCTTTGCCTTGGCAACCTCTCCGCAACTCTTTCTATATTGATTGATGAGGCGCTGAATAAAAGAAGTTTAATCGCCCTCAAACGAAAATCCGCGATTTCCCGTAAACCCCGGACTCGGCCCGTATAGTCCAAAGTATACAAAGAAAGTACCCAGGGAGTAAACTCATTTCCCGAACGATTTTTTTAATTATTTTTTCACCATTAAAACGCATGAGACTTGTAGTTTTCAAAAATGTTTTCATTTTTGATGAGACGCTTAATGAAAGAAGTTTAATTGCCGGCAAACGAGAACCCCCGATTTCCCGTAAATCCCGGGCTTGGCCCGTATAGTCGAATGTATACAAATAAAGTACCCTGTGAGTAAACTCATTTCCCGAACGATTTTTTAAATTATTTTTTCACCACTAAAACGCATGAGACTTGTAGTTTTCGAAAAGTTTTCATTTTTGATGAGACGCTGAATAAAAGAAGTTTAATCGCCGGCAAACGAAAACCCGCCATTTTCCGTAAACCTCGGACTCGGCCCGTATAGTCAAAAGTATACAAAGAAAGTACCCAGGGAGTAAACTCATTTCCCGAACGATTTTTTATATTATTTTTTTACCACTAATTGCATGAGACTTGTAGTTTTCAAAAATGTTTTCATATTTTATGGGACCCTGAATAAAAGAAGTTTAATCGCCGGCAAACGAAAATCCGCGATTTCCCGTAAATCCCGGACTCGGCCCGTATAGTCAAAAGTATACAAAGAAAGTACCCAGGGAGTAAACTCATTTCCCGAACGATTTTTTAAATTATATTTTTACCACTAAAACGCATGAGACTTGTAGTTTTCAAAAATGTTTTCATTTTTGATGAGACGCTTAATGAAAGAGGTTTAATCGTCGGCAAACGAAATACCGCGATTTCCCGTTAATCCGGGGCTTGGCCCGTATAGTCGAATGTATACAAAGAAAGTACCCAGGGAGTAAACTCATTTCCCGAACGATTTTTTAAAAATTTTTTCACCACTAAAACGCATGAGACTTGTAGTTTTCAAAAATGTTTTCATTTTTGATGAGCCGCTGAATAAAAGAAGTTTAATCGCCCTCAAACGAAAATCCGCGATTTCCCGTAAATCCCGGACTCGGCCCGTATAGTCCAAAGTATACAAAGGAAGTACCCAGGGAGTAAACTCTTCCCGAACGATTTTTTAAATTATTTTTTCACCACTAAAACGCATGAGACTTGTAGTTTTCAAAAATGTTTTCATTTTTGATGAGACGCTTAATGAAAGAAGTTTAATCGCCGGCAAACGAAAACCCGCGATTTCCCGTAAATCCCGGGCTTGGCCCGTATAGTCGAATGTATACAAAGAAAGTACCCTGTGAGTAAACTCATTTCCCGAACGATTTTTTATATTATTTTTTTACCACTAAACGCATGAGACTTGTAGTTTTCAAAAATGTTTTCATTTTTGATGAGGCGCTGAATAAAAGAAGTTTAATCGCCCTCAAACGAAATCCCGCGATTTCCCGTAAATCCCGGGCTTGGCCCGTATAGTCGAATGTATACAAACAAATTACCCAGGGAGTAAACTCATTTCCCGAACGATTTTTTAAATTTTTTTTTCACCACTAAAACGCATGAGACTTGTAGTTTTCAAAAATGTTTTCATTTTTGATGAGACGCTTAATGAAAGAAGTTTAATCGCCGGCAAACGAAAACCCGCGATTTCCCGTAAATCCCGGGCTTGGCCCGTATAGTCGAATGTATACAAAGAAAGTACCCTGTGAGTAAACTCATTTCCCGAACGATTTTTTAAATTATTTTTTCACCACTAAAACGCATGAGACTTGTAGTTTTCGAAAAGTTTTCATTTTTGATGAGACGCTGAATAAAAGAAGTTTAATCGCCGGCAAACGAAAACCCGCCATTTTCCGTAAACCTCGGACTCGGCCCGTATAGTCAAAAGTATACAAAGAAAGTACCCAGGGAGTAAACTCATTTCCCGAACGATTTTTTATATTATTTTTTTACCACTAATTGCATGAGACTTGTAGTTTTCAAAAATGTTTTCATATTTTATGGGACCCTGAATAAAAGAAGTTTAATCGCCGGCAAACGAAAATCCGCGATTTCCCGTAAATCCCGGACTCGGCCCGTATAGTCAAAAGTATACAAAGAAAGTACCCAGGGAGTAAACTCATTTCCCGAACGATTTTTTAAATTATATTTTTACCACTAAAACGCATGAGACTTGTAGTTTTCAAAAATGTTTTCATTTTTGATGAGACGCTTAATGAAAGAGGTTTAATCGTCGGCAAACGAAATACCGCGATTTCCCGTTAATCCGGGGCTTGGCCCGTATAGTCGAATGTATACAAAGAAAGTACCCAGGGAGTAAACTCATTTCCCGAACGATTTTTTAAAAATTTTTTCACCACTAAAACGCATGAGACTTGTAGTTTTCAAAAATGTTTTCATTTTTGATGAGCCGCTGAATAAAAGAAGTTTAATCGCCCTCAAACGAAAATCCGCGATTTCCCGTAAATCCCGGACTCGGCCCGTATAGTCCAAAGTATACAAAGGAAGTACCCAGGGAGTAAACTCTTCCCGAACGATTTTTTAAATTATTTTTTCACCACTAAAACGCATGAGACTTGTAGTTTTCAAAAATGTTTTCATTTTTGATGAGACGCTTAATGAAAGAAGTTTAATCGCCGGCAAACGAAAACCCGCGATTTCCCGTAAATCCCGGGCTTGGCCCGTATAGTCGAATGTATACAAAGAAAGTACCCTGTGAGTAAACTCATTTCCCGAACGATTTTTTATATTATTTTTTTACCACTAAACGCATGAGACTTGTAGTTTTCAAAAATGTTTTCATTTTTGATGAGGCGCTGAATAAAAGAAGTTTAATCGCCCTCAAACGAAATCCCGCGATTTCCCGTAAATCCCGGGCTTGGCCCGTATAGTCGAATGTATACAAACAAATTACCCAGGGAGTAAACTCATTTCCCGAACGATTTTTTAAATTTTTTTTTCACCACTAAAACGCATGAGACTTGTAGTTTTCAAAAATGTTTTCATTTTTGATGAGACGCTTAATGAAAGAAGTTTAATCGCCGGCAAACGAAAACCCGCGATTTCCCGTAAATCCCGGGCTTGGCCCGTATAGTCGAATGTATACAAAGAAAGTACCCTGTGAGTAAACTCATTTCCAGAACGATTTTTTAAATTATTTTTTCACCACTAAAACGCATGAGACTTGTAGTTTTCAAAAATGTTTTTATTTTTGATGAGACGCTTAATGAAAGAGGTTTAATCGCCGGCAAACGAAAACCCGCGATTTCCCGTAAATCCCGAGCTTGGCCCGTATAGTCGAATGTATACAAAGAAAGTACCCAGGGAGTAAACTCATTTCCCGAACAATTTTTTATATTATTTTTTTACCACTAAACGCATGAGACTTGTAGTTTTCAAAAATGTTTTCATATTTGATGGGACCCTGAATAAAAGAAGTTTAATCGCCGGCAAACGAAAATCCGCGATTTCCCGTAAATCCCGGACTCGGCCCGTATAGTCAAAAGTATACAAAGAAAGTACCCAGGGAGTAAACTCATTTCCCGAACGATTTTTTAAATTATATTTTTACCACTAAAACGCATGAGACTTGTAGTTTTCAAAAATGTTTTCATTTTTGATGAGACGCTTAATGAAAGTGGTTTAATCGCCGGCAAACGAAAATCCGCGATTTCCCGTAAATCCCGGGCTTGGCCTGTATAGTCGAATGTATACAAAGAAAGTACCCTGTGTGTAAACTCATTTCCAAAACGATTTTTTAAATTATCTTTTCTCCACTAAAACGCATGAGACTTGTAGTTTTCAAAAATGTTTTCATTTTTGATGAGACGCTGAATAAAAGAAGTTTAATTGCCGGCAAACGAAAACCCGCCATTTTCCGTAAACCCCGGACTCGGCCCGTATAGTCAAAAGTATACAAAGAAAGTACCCAGGGAGTAAACTCATTTTCCGAACGATTTTTTAAATTATTTTTTCACCACTACAACGCATGAGACTTGTAGTTTTCAAAAATGTTTTCATTTTTGATGAGACGCTGAATAACAGAAGTTTAATCGCCCTCAAACGAAAATCCGCGATTTGCCGTAAATCCCAGACTCGGCCCGTATAGTCAAAAGTATACAAAGAAAGTACCCTGTGAGTAAACTCATTTCCCGAACAATTTTTTAAATTATCTTTTCACCACTAAAACGCATGAGACTTGTAGTTTTCAAAAATGAATTTATTTTTGATGAGACGCTTAATGAAAGAGGTTTAATCGTCGGCAAACGAAAACCCGCGATTTCCCGTAAATCCCGGGCTTGGCCCGTATAGTCGAATGTATACAAAGAAAGTACCCTGTGAGTAAACTCATTTCCCGAACGATTTTTTATATTATTTTTTTTCCACTAAACGCATGAGACTTGTAGTTTTCAAAAATGTTTTCATTTTTGATGAGGCGCTGAATAAAAGAAGTTTAATCGCCCTCAAACGAAATCCCGCGATTTCCCGTAAATCCCGGGCTTGGCCCGTATAGTCAAATGTATACAAACAAATTACCCAGGGAGTAAACTCATTTCCCGAACGATTTTTTAAATTTTTTTTTCACCACTAAAACGCATGAGACTTGTAGTTTTCAAAAATGTTTTCATTTTTGATGAGACGCTTAATGAAAGAAGTTTAATCGCCGGCAAACGAAAACCCGCAATTTCCCGTAAATCCCGGGCTTGGCCCGTATAGTCGAATGTATACAAAGAAAGTACCCTGTGAGTAAACTCATTTCCAGAACGATTTCTTAAATTATTTTTTCACCACTAAAACGCATGAGACTTGTAGTTTTCAGAAATGTTTTCATTTTTGATGAGACGCTTAATGAAAGAGGTTTAATCGCCGGCAAACGAAAACCCGCGATTTCCCGTAAATCCCGGGCTTGGCCCGTATAGTCGAATGTATACAAAGAAAGTACCCAGGGAGTAAACTCATTTCCCGAACGATTTTTTATATTATTTTTTTACTACTAAACGCATGAGACTTGTAGTTTTCAGAAATGTTTTCATTTTTGATGAAACGCTTAATGAAAGTGGTTTAATCGCCGGCAAACAAAAACCCGCGAATTCCCGTAAATCCCGGGCTTGGCCTGTATAGTCGAATGTATACAAAGAAAGTACCCTGTGAGTAAACTCATTTCCCGAACGATTTTTTAAATTATCTTTTCACCACTAAAACGCATGAGACTTGTAGTTTTCAAAAATGTTTTCATTTTTGATGAGACGCTGAATAAAAGAAGATTATTCGCCGGCAAACGAAAACCCGCCATTTTCTGTAAATCCTGGGGTCGGCCCGTATAGTCAAAAGTATACAAAGAAAGTACCCAGGGTGTAAACTCATTTCCACTATTCCATTTTTTCCTCACTACAACGCATGAGACTTGTAGTTTTCAAAAATGTTTTCATTTTTGATGAGACGCTGAATAAAAGAAGTTTAATCGCCCTCAAACGAAAACCCGGGACTTCCCGTAAATCCCGGACTCGGCCCGTATAGTCAAAAGTATACAAAGAAAGTACCCAGGGAGTAAACTCATTTCCCGAACGATTTTTTAAATTATTTTTTCACCACTAAAACGCATGAGACTTGTAGTTTTCAGAAATGTTTTCATTTTTGATGAGACGCTTAATGAAAGTGGTTTAATGGCCGGCAAACGAAAATCCGCGATTTCCCGTAAATCCCGGGCTTGGCCTGTATAGTCGAATGTATACAAAGAAAGTACCCTGTGTGTAAACTCATTTCCAAAACGATTTTTTAAATTATCTTTTCTCCACTAAAACGCATGAGACTTGTAGTTTTCAAAAATGTTTTCATTTTTGATGAGACGCTGAATAAAAGAAGTTTAATTGCCGGCAAACGAAAACCCGCCATTTTCCGTAAACCCCGGACTCGGCCCGTATAGTCAAAAGTATACAAAGAAAGTACCCAGGGAGTAAACTCATTTTCCGAACAATTTTTTAAATTATTTTTTCACCACTACAACGCATGAGACTTGTAGTTTTCAAAAATGTTTTCATTTTTGATGAGACGCTGAATAACAGAAGTTTAATCGCCCTCAAACGAAAATCCGCGATTTGCCGTAAATCCCAGACTCGGCCCGTATAGTCAAAAGTATACAAAGAAAGTACCCTGTGAGTAAACTCATTTCCCGAACAATTTTTTAAATTATCTTTTCACCACTAAAACGCATGAGACTTGTAGTTTTCAAAAATGTTTTCATTTTTGATGAGACGCTGAATAAAAGAAGTTTATTCGCCGGCAAACGAAAACCCGCCATTTCCTGTAAATCCTGGGGTCGGCCCGTATAGTCAAAAGTATACAAAGAAGGTACCCAGGGAGTAAACTCATTTTCCGAACGATTTTTTAAATTATTTTTTCACCACTACAACGCATGAGACTTGTAGTTTTCAAAAATGTTTTCATTTTTGATGAGACGCTGAATAACAGAAGTTTAATCGCCCTCAAACGAAAATCCGCGATTTGCCGTAAATCCCAGACTCGGCCCGTATAGTCAAAAGTATACAAAGAAAGTACCCTGTGAGTAAACTCATTTCCCGAACAATTTTTTAAATTATCTTTTCACCACTAAAACGCATGAGACTTGTAGTTTTCAAAAATGTTTTCATTTTTGATGAGACGCTGAATAAAAGAAGTTTATTCGCCGGCAAACGAAAACCCGCCATTTCCTGTAAATCCTGGGGTCGGCCCGTATAGTCAAAAGTATACAAAGAAGGTACCCAGGGAGTAAACTCATTTTCCGAACGATTTTTTAAATTATTTTTTCACCACTACAACGCATGAGACTTGTAGTTTTCAAAAATGTTTTCATTTTTGATGAGACGCTGAATAACAGAAGTTTAATCGCCCTCAAACGAAAATCCGCGTTTTCCCGTAAATCCCAGACTCGGCCCGTATAGTCAAAAGTATACAAAGAAAGTACCCAGGGAGTAAACTTATTTCCCGAACGATTTTTGAATTATTTTTTCACCACTAAAACGCATAAGACTTGTAATTTTCAAAAATGTTTTCATTTTTGATGAGACGCTTAATGAAAGAGGTTTAATCGCCGGCAAACGAAATACCGCGATTTCCAGTAAACCCCGGACTCGGCCCGTATAGTCAAAAGTATACAAAGAAAGTACCCAGGGAGTAAACTCATTTTCCGAACGATTTTTTAAGTAATTTTTTCACCACTACAACGCATGAGACTTGTAGTTCTCAAAAATGTTTTCATTTTTGATGAGACGCTGTATAAAAGAAGTTTAATCGCCGGCAAACGAAAACCCGCGATTTCCCGTAAATCCCGGGCTTGGCCTGTATAGTCGAATGTATACAAAGAAAGTACCCTGTGTGTAAACTCATTTCCAAAACGATTTTTTAAATTATTTTTTCACCACTAAAACGCATGAGACTTGTAGTTTTCAGAAATGTTTTCATTTTTGATGAGACGCTTAATGAAAGTGGTTTAATCGCCGGCAAACGAAAACCCGAGATTTCCCGTAAATCCCGGGTTTGGCCCGTATAGTCGAATGTATGCAAAGAAAGTACCCAGGGAGTAAACTCATTTCCCGAACGATTTTTTAAAATATTTTTTCACCACTAAGACGCATGAGACTTGTAGTTTTTAAAAATGTTTTCATTTTTGATGAGACGCTTAATGAAAGTGGTTTAATCGCCGGCAAACGAAAATCCGCGATTTCCCGTAAATCCCGGGCTTGGCCTGTATAGTCGAATGTATACAAAGAAAGTACCCTGTGTGTAAACTCATTTCCAAAACGATTTTTTAAATTATCTTTTCACCACTAAAACGCATGAGACTTGTAGTTTTCAAAAATGTTTTCATTTTTGATGAGACGCTGAATAACAGAAGTTTAATCGCCCTCAAACGAAAATCCGCGATTTCCCGTAAATCCCGGACTCGGCCCGTATAGTCAAAAGTATACAAAGAAAGTACCCAGGGAGTAAACTTATTATCCGAACGATTTTTGAATTATTTTTTCACCACTAAAACGCATAAGACTTGTAGTTTTCAAAAATGTTTTCATTTTTGATGAGACGCTGAATAAAAGAAGTTTAATTGCCGGCAAACGAAAACCCGCCATTTTCCGTAAACCCCGGACTCGGCCCGTATAGTCAAAAGTATACAAAGAAGGTACCCAGGGAGTAAACTCATTTTCCGAACGATTTTTTAAATTATTTTTTCACCACTACAACGCATGAGACTTGTAGTTTTCAAAAATGTTTTCATTTTTGATGAGATGCTGAATAACAGAAGTTTAATCGCCCTCAAACGAAAATCCGCGTTTTCCCGTAAATCCCAGACTCGGCCCGTATAGTCAAAAGTATACAAAGAAAGTACCCAGGGAGTAAACTTATTTCCCGAACGATTTTTGAATTATTTTTTCACCACTAAATTGCATAAGACTTGTAGTTTTCAAAAATGTTTTCATTTTTGATGAGACGCTTAATGAAAGTGGTTTAATCGCCGGCAAACGAAAATCCGCGATTTCCCGTAAATCCCGGGCTTGGCCTGTATAGTCGAATGTATACAAAGAAAGTACCCTGTGTGTAAACTCATTTCCAAAACGATTTTTTAAATTATCTTTTCTCCACTAAAACGCATGAGACTTGTAGTTTTCAAAAATGTTTTCATTTTTGATGAGACGCTGAATAAAAGAAGTTTAATTGCCGGCAAACGAAAACCCGCCATTTTCCGTAAACCCCGGACTCGGCCCGTATAGTCAAAAGTATACAAAGAAAGTACCCAGGGAGTAAACTCATTTTCCGAACGATTTTTTAAATTATTTTTTCACCACTACAACGCATGAGACTTGTAGTTTTCAAAAATGTTTTCATTTTTGATGAGACGCTGAATAACAGAAGTTTAATCGCCCTCAAACGAAAATCCGCGATTTCCCGTAAATCCCAGACTCGGCCCGTATAGTCAAAAGTATACAAAGAAAGTACCCTGTGAGTAAACTCATTTCCCGAACAATTTTTGAATTATTTTTTCACCACTAAAACGCATAAGACTTGTAGTTTTCAAAAATGTTTTCATTTTTGATGAGACGCTGAATAAAAGAAGTTTAATTGCCGGCAAACGAAAACCCGCCATTTTCCGTAAACCCCGGACTCGGCCCGTATAGTCAAAAGTATACAAAGAAGGTACCCAGGGAGTAAACTCATTTTCCGAACGATTTTTTAAATTATCTTTTCACCACTAAAACGCATGAGACTTGTAGTTTTCAAAAATGTTTTCATTTTTGATGAGACGCTGAATAACAGAAGTTTAATCGCCCTCAAACGAAAATCCGCGATTTCCCGTAAATCCCGGACTCGGCCCGTATAGTCAAAAGTATACAAAGAAAGTACCCAGGGAGTAAACTTATTATCCGAACGATTTTTGAATTATTTTTTCACCACTAAAACGCATAAGACTTGTAGTTTTCAAAAATGTTTTCATTTTTGATGAGACGCTGAATAAAAGAAGTTTAATTGCCGGCAAACGAAAACCCGCCATTTTCCGTAAACCCCGGACTCGGCCCGTATAGTCAAAAGTATACAAAGAAGGTACCCAGGGAGTAAACTCATTTTCCGAACGATTTTTTAAATTATTTTTTCACCACTACAACGCATGAGACTTGTAGTTTTCAAAAATGTTTTCATTTTTGATGAGATGCTGAATAACAGAAGTTTAATCGCCCTCAAACGAAAATCCGCGTTTTCCCGTAAATCCCAGACTCGGCCCGTATAGTCAAAAGTATACAAAGAAAGTACCCAGGGAGTAAACTTATTTCCCGAACGATTTTTGAATTATTTTTTCACCACTAAATTGCATAAGACTTGTAGTTTTCAAAAATGTTTTCATTTTTGATGAGACGCTTAATGAAAGTGGTTTAATCGCCGGCAAACGAAAATCCGCGATTTCCCGTAAATCCCGGGCTTGGCCTGTATAGTCGAATGTATACAAAGAAAGTACCCTGTGTGTAAACTCATTTCCAAAACGATTTTTTAAATTATCTTTTCTCCACTAAAACGCATGAGACTTGTAGTTTTCAAAAATGTTTTCATTTTTGATGAGACGCTGAATAAAAGAAGTTTAATTGCCGGCAAACGAAAACCCGCCATTTTCCGTAAACCCCGGACTCGGCCCGTATAGTCAAAAGTATACAAAGAAAGTACCCAGGGAGTAAACTCATTTTCCGAACGATTTTTTAAATTATTTTTTCACCACTACAACGCATGAGACTTGTAGTTTTCAAAAATGTTTTCATTTTTGATGAGACGCTGAATAACAGAAGTTTAATCGCCCTCAAACGAAAATCCGCGATTTCCCGTAAATCCCAGACTCGGCCCGTATAGTCAAAAGTATACAAAGAAAGTACCCTGTGAGTAAACTCATTTCCCGAACAATTTTTGAATTATTTTTTCACCACTAAAACGCATAAGACTTGTAGTTTTCAAAAATGTTTTCATTTTTGATGAGACGCTGAATAAAAGAAGTTTAATTGCCGGCAAACGAAAACCCGCCATTTTCCGTAAACCCCGGACTCGGCCCGTATAGTCAAAAGTATACAAAGAAGGTACCCAGGGAGTAAACTCATTTTCCGAACGATTTTTTAAATTATTTTTTCACCACTACAACGCATGAGACTTGTAGTTTTCAAAAATGTTTTCATTTTTGATGAGATGCTGAATAACAGAAGTTTAATCGCCCTCAAACGAAAATCCGCGTTTTCCCGTAAATCCCAGACTCGGCCCGTATAGTCAAAAGTATACAAAGAAAGTACCCAGGGAGTAAACTTATTTCCCGAACGATTTTTGAATTATTTTTTCACCACTAAAACGCATAAGACTTGTAATTTTCAAAAATGTTTTCATTTTTGATGAGACGCTTAATGAAAGAGGTTTAATCGCCGGCAAACGAAATACCGCGATTTCCCGTAAATCCCGGGCTTGGCCTGTATAGTCGAATGTATACAAAGAAAGTACCCTGTGTGTAAACTCATTTCCAAAACGATTTTTTAAATTATCTTTTCTCCACTAAAACGCATGAGACTTGTAGTTTTCAAAAATGTTTTCATTTTTGATGAGACGCTGAATAAAAGAAGTTTAATTGCCGGCAAACGAAAACCCGCCATTTTCCGTAAACCCCGGACTCGGCCCGTATAGTCAAAAGTATACAAAGAAAGTACCCAGGGAGTAAACTCATTTTCCGAACGATTTTTTAAATTATTTTTTCACCACTACAACGCATGAGACTTGTAGTTTTCAAAAATGTTTTCATTTTTGATGAGACGCTGAATAACAGAAGTTTAATCGCCCTCAAACGAAAATCCGCGATTTGCCGTAAATCCCAGACTCGGCCCGTATAGTCAAAAGTATACAAAGAAAGTACCCTGTGAGTAAACTCATTTCCAAAACGATTTTTTAAATTATCTTTTCTCCACTAAAACGCATGAGACTTGTAGTTTTCAAAAATGTTTTCATTTTTGATGAGACGCTGAATAAAAGAAGTTTAATTGCCGGCAAACGAAAACCCGCCATTTTCCGTAAACCCCGGACTCGGCCCGTATAGTCAAAAGTATACAAAGAAAGTACCCAGGGAGTAAACTCATTTTCCGAACGATTTTTTAAATTATTTTTTCACCACTACAACGCATGAGACTTGTAGTTTTCAAAAATGTTTTCATTTTTGATGAGACGCTGAATAACAGAAGTTTAATCGCCCTCAAACGAAAATCCGCGATTTGCCGTAAATCCCAGACTCGGCCCGTATAGTCAAAAGTATACAAAGAAAGTACCCTGTGAGTAAACTCATTTCCCGAACAATTTTTTAAATTATCTTTTCACCACTAAAACGCATGAGACTTGTAGTTTTCAAAAATGTTTTCATTTTTGATGAGACGCTGAATAAAAGAAGTTTATTCGCCGGCAAACGAAAACCCGCCATTTCCTGTAAATCCTGGGGTCGGCCCGTATAGTCAAAAGTATACAAAGAAGGTACCCAGGGAGTAAACTCATTTTCCGAACGATTTTTTAAATTATTTTTTCACCACTACAACGCATGAGACTTGTAGTTTTCAAAAATGTTTTCATTTTTGATGAGACGCTGAATAACAGAAGTTTAATCGCCCTCAAACGAAAATCCGCGTTTTCCCGTAAATCCCAGACTCGGCCCGTATAGTCAAAAGTATACAAAGAAAGTACCCAGGGAGTAAACTTATTTCCCGAACGATTTTTGAATTATTTTTTCACCACTAAAACGCATAAGACTTGTAGTTTTCAAAAATGTTTTCATTTTTGATGAGACGCTTAATGAAAGTGGTTTAATCGCCGGCAAACGAAAATCCGCGATTTCCCGTAAATCCCGGGCTTGGCCTGTATAGTCGAATGTATACAAAGAAAGTACCCTGTGTGTAAACTCATTTCCAAAACGATTTTTTAAATTATCTTTTCTCCACTAAAACGCATGAGACTTGTAGTTTTCAAAAATGTTTTCATTTCCAGTAAACCCCGGACTCGGCCCGTATAGTCAAAAGTATACAAAGAAAGTACCCAGGGAGTAAACTCATTTTCCGAACGATTTTTTAAGTAATTTTTTCACCACTACAACGCATGAGACTTGTAGTTCTCAAAAATGTTTTCATTTTTGATGAGACGCTGTATAAAAGAAGTTTAATCGCCGGCAAACGAAAACCCGCGATTTCCCGTAAATCCCGGGCTTGGCCTGTATAGTCGAATGTATACAAAGAAAGTACCCTGTGTGTAAACTCATTTCCAAAACGATTTTTTAAATTATTTTTTCACCACTAAAACGCATGAGACTTGTAGTTTTCAGAAATGTTTTCATTTTTGATGAGACGCTTAATGAAAGTGGTTTAATCGCCGGCAAACGAAAACCCGAGATTTCCCGTAAATCCCGGGCTTGGCCCGTATAGTCGAATGTATGCAAAGAAAGTACCCAGGGAGTAAACTCATTTCCCGAACGATTTTTTAAAATATTTTTTCACCACTAAAACGCATGAGACTTGTAGTTTTTAAAAATGTTTTCATTTTTGATGAGACGCTTAATGAAAGTGGTTTAATCGCCGGCAAACGAAAATCCGCGATTTCCCGTAAATCCCGGGCTTGGCCTGTATAGTCGAATGTATACAAAGAAAGTACCCTGTGTGTAAACTCATTTCCAAAACGATTTTTTAAATTATCTTTTCACCACTAAAACGCATGAGACTTGTAGTTTTCAAAAATGTTTTCATTTTTGATGAGACGCTGAATAACAGAAGTTTAATCGCCCTCAAACGAAAATCCGCGATTTCCCGTAAATCCCGGACTCGGCCCGTATAGTCAAAAGTATACAAAGAAAGTACCCAGGGAGTAAACTTATTATCCGAACGATTTTTGAATTATTTTTTCACCACTAAAACGCATAAGACTTGTAGTTTTCAAAAATGTTTTCATTTTTGATGAGACGCTGAATAAAAGAAGTTTAATTGCCGGCAAACGAAAACCCGCCATTTTCCGTAAACCCCGGACTCGGCCCGTATAGTCAAAAGTATACAAAGAAAGTACCCAGGGTGTAAACTCATTTCCACTATTCCATTTTTTCCTCACTACAACGCATGAGACTTGTAGTTTTCAAAAATGTTTTCATTTTTGATGAGACGCTGAATAAAAGAAGTTTAATCGCCCTCAAACGAAAACCCGGGACTTCCCGTAAATCCCAGACACGGCCCGTATAGTCAAAAGTATACAAAGAAAGTACCCAGGGAGTAAACTCATTTCCCGAACGATTTTTGAATTATTTTTTCACCACTAAAACGCATAAGACTTGTAGTTTTCAAAAATGTTTTCATTTTTGATGAGACGCTTAATGAAAGTGGTTTAATGGCCGGCAAACGAAAATCCGCGATTTCCCGTAAATCCCGGGCTTGGCCTGTATAGTCGAATGTATACAAAGAAAGTACCCTGTGTGTAAACTCATTTCCAAAACGATTTTTTAAATTATCTTTTCTCCACTAAAACGCATGAGACTTGTAGTTTTTAAAAATGTTTTCATTTTTGATGAGACGCTGAATAAAAGAAGTTTAATTGCCGGCAAACGAAAACCCGCCATTTTCCGTAAACCCCGGACTCGGCCCGTATAGTCAAAAGTATACAAAGAAAGTACCCAGGGAGTAAACTCATTTTCCGAACGATTTTTTAAATTATTTTTTCACCACTACAACGCATGAGACTTGTAGTTTTCAAAAATGTTTTCATTTTTGATGAGACGCTGAATAACAGAAGTTTAATCGCCCTCAAACGAAAATCCGCGATTTGCCGTAAATCCCAGACTCGGCCCGTATAGTCAAAAGTATACAAAGAAAGTACCCTGTGAGTAAACTCATTTCCCGAACAATTTTTTAAATTATCTTTTCACCACTAAAACGCATGAGACTTGTAGTTTTCAAAAATGTTTTCATTTTTGATGAGACGCTGAATAAAAGAAGTTTATTCGCCGGCAAACGAAAACCCGCCATTTCCTGTAAATCCTGGGGTCGGCCCGTATAGTCAAAAGTATACAAAGAAGGTACCCAGGGAGTAAACTCATTTTCCGAACGATTTTTTAAATTATTTTTTCACCACTACAACGCATGAGACTTGTAGTTTTCAAAAATGTTTTCATTTTTGATGAGACGCTGAATAACAGAAGTTTAAGCGCCCTCAAACGAAAATCCGCGTTTTCCCGTAAATCCCAGACTCGGCCCGTATAGTCAAAAGTATACAAAGAAAGTACCCAGGGAGTAAACTTATTTCCCGAACGATTTTTGAATTATTTTTTCACCACTAAAACGCATAAGACTTGTAATTTTCAAAAATGTTTTCATTTTTGATGAGACGCTTAATGAAAGAGGTTTAATCGCCGGCAAACGAAATACCGCGATTTCCAGTAAACCCCGGACTCGGCCCGTATAGTCAAAAGTATACAAAGAAAGTACCCAGGGAGTAAACTCATTTTCCGAACGATTTTTTAAGTAATTTTTTCACCACTACAACGCATGAGACTTGTAGTTCTCAAAAATGTTTTCATTTTTGATGAGACGCTGTATAAAAGAAGTTTAATCGCCGGCAAACGAAAACCCGCGATTTCCCGTAAATCCCGGGCTTGGCCTGTATAGTCGAATGTATACAAAGAAAGTACCCTGTGTGTAAACTCATTTCCAAAACGATTTTTTAAATTATTTTTTCACCACTAAAACGCATGAGACTTGTAGTTTTCAGAAATGTTTTCATTTTTGATGAGACGCTTAATGAAAGTGGTTTAATCGCCGGCAAACGAAAACCCGAGATTTCCCGTAAATCCCGGGCTTGGCCCGTATAGTCGAATGTATGCAAAGAAAGTACCCAGGGAGTAAACTCATTTCCCGAACGATTTTTTAAAATATTTTTTCACCACTAAAACGCATGAGACTTGTAGTTTTTAAAAATGTTTTCATTTTTGATGAGACGCTTAATGAAAGTGGTTTAATCGCCGGCAAACGAAAATCCGCGATTTCCCGTAAATCCCGGGCTTGGCCTGTATAGTCGAATGTATACAAAGAAAGTACCCTGTGTGTAAACTCATTTCCAAAACGATTTTTTAAATTATCTTTTCACCACTAAAACGCATGAGACTTGTAGTTTTCAAAAATGTTTTCATTTTTGATGAGACGCTGAATAACAGAAGTTTAATCGCCCTCAAACGAAAATCCGCGATTTCCCGTAAATCCCGGACTCGGCCCGTATAGTCAAAAGTATACAAAGAAAGTACCCAGGGAGTAAACTTATTATCCGAACGATTTTTGAATTATTTTTTCACCACTAAAACGCATAAGACTTGTAGTTTTCAAAAATGTTTTCATTTTTGATGAGACGCTGAATAAAAGAAGTTTAATTGCCGGCAAACGAAAACCCGCCATTTTCCGTAAACCCCGGACTCGGCCCGTATAGTCAAAAGTATACAAAGAAGGTACCCAGGGAGTAAACTCATTTTCCGAACGATTTTTTAAATTATTTTTTCACCACTACAACGCATGAGACTTGTAGTTTTCAAAAGTGTTTTCATTTTTGATGAGATGCTGAATAACAGAAGTTTAATCGCCCTCAAACGAAAATCCGCGTTTTCCCGTAAATCCCAGACTCGGCCCGTATAGTCAAAAGTATACAAAGAACGTACCCAGGGAGTAAACTTATTATCCGAACGATTTTTGAATTATTTTTTCACCACTAAAACGCATAAGACTTGTAGTTTTCAAAAATGTTTTCATTTTTGATGAGACGCTGAATAAAAGAAGTTTAATTGCCGGCAAACGAAAACCCGCCATTTTCCGTAAACCCCGGACTCGGCCCGTATAGTCAAAAGTATACAAAGAAGGTACCCAGGGAGTAAACTCATTTTCCGAACGATTTTTTAAATTATTTTTTCACCACTACAACGCATGAGACTTGTAGTTTTCAAAAATGTTTTCATTTTTGATGAGATGCTGAATAACAGAAGTTTAATCGCCCTCAAACGAAAATCCGCGTTTTCCCGTAAATCCCAGACTCGGCCCGTATAGTCAAAAGTATACAAAGAAAGTACCCAGGGAGTAAACTTATTTCCCGAACGATTTTTGAATTATTTTTTCACCACTAAAACGCATAAGACTTGTAGTTTTCAAAAATGTTTTCATTTTTGATGAGACGCTTAATGAAAGAGGTTTAATCGCCGGCAAACGAAATACCGCGATTTCCAGTAAACCCCGGACTCGGCCCGTATAGTCAAAAGTATACAAAGAAAGTACCCAGGGAGTAAACTCATTTTCCGAACGATTTTTTAAGTAATTTTTTCACCACTACAACGCATGAGACTTGTAGTTCTCAAAAATGTTTTCATTTTTGATGAGACGCTGTATAAAAGAAGTTTAATCGCCGGCAAACGAAAACCCGCGATTTCCCGTAAATCCCGGGCTTGGCCTGTATAGTCGAATGTATACAAAGAAAGTACCCTGTGTGTAAACTCATTTCCAAAACGATTTTTTAAATTATTTTTTCACCACTAAAACGCATGAGACTTGTAGTTTTCAGAAATGTTTTCATTTTTGATGAGACGCTTAATGAAAGTGGTTTAATCGCCGGCAAACGAAAACCCGCGATTTCCCGTAAATCCCGGGCTTGGCCCGTATAGTCGAATGTATGCAAAGAAAGTACCCAGGGAGTAAACTCATTTCCCGAACGATTTTTTAAAATATTTTTTCACCACTAAAACGCATGAGACTTGTAGTTTTCAAAAATGTTTTCATTTTTGATGAGACGCTTAATGAAAGTGGTTTAATCGCCGGCAAACGAAAATCCGCGATTTCCCGTAAATCCCGGGCTTGGCCTGTATAGTCGAATGTATACAAAGAAAGTACTCTGTGTGTAAACTCATTTCCAAAACGATTTTTTAAATTATCTTTTCACCACTAAAACGCATGAGACTTGTAGTTTTCAAAAATGTTTTCATTTTTGATGAGACGCTGAATAACAGAAGTTTAATCGCCCTCAAACGAAAACCCGCGATTTCCCGTAAATCCCGGACTCGGCCCGTATAGTCAAAAGTATACAAAGAAAGTACCCAGGAAGTAAACTTATTATCCGAACGATTTTTGAATTATTTTTTCACCACTAAAACGCATAAGACTTGTAGTTTTCAAAAATGTTTTCATTTTTGATGAGACGCTTAATGAAAGAGGTTTAATCGCCGGCAAACGAAATACCGCGATTTCCAGTAAACCCCGGACTCGGCCCGTATAGTCAAAAGTATACGAAGAAAGTACCCAGGGAGTAAACTCATTTCCCGAACGATTTTTGAAATTATTTTTTCACCAGTAAGACGCATGAGACTTGTAGTTTTCAGAAATGTTTTCATTTTTGATGAGACGCTTAATGAAAGTGGTTTCATCGCCGGCAAACGAAAACCCGCGATTTCCTGTAAATCCCGGGCTTGGCCCGTATAGTCGAATGTATACAAAGAAAGTACCCTGTGAGTAAACTCATTTCCAAAACGATTTTTTAAATTATCTGTTCACCACTAAAACGCATGGGACTTGTAGTTTTCAAAAATGATTTCATTTTTGATGAGACGCCTAATGAAAGAAGTTTAATCGCCGGCAAACGAGAACCCCCGATTTCCCGTAAATCCCGGGCTTGGCCCTTATAGTCGAATGTATACAAAGAAAGTACCCTGTAAGTAAACTCATTTCCCGAACGATTTTTTAAATTATTTTTTCACCAATAAGACGCATGAGACTTGTAGTTTTCAGAAATGTTTTCATTTTTGATGAGACGCTTAATGAAAGTGGTTTAATCGCCGGCAAACGAAAACCCGCGATTTCCCTAAATCCCGGGCTTGGCCCGTATAGTCGAATGTATACAAAGAAAGTACCCTGTGAGTAAACTCATTTCCAAAACGATTTTTTAAATTATCTTTTCACCACTAAAACGCATGAGACTTGTAGTTTTCAAAAATGTTTTCATTTTTGATGAGACGCTGAATAAAAGAAGTTTAATCGCCAGCAAACGAAAACCCGCCATTTCCCGTAAACCCCGGACTCGGCCCGTATAGTCAAAAGTATACAAAGAAAGTACCCAGGGAGTAAACTCATTTTCCGAACGATTTTTTAAATTATTTTTTCACCACTACAACGCATGAGACTTGTAGTTTTCAAAAAGGTTTTCATTTTTGATGAGGCGCTGTTTAAAAGAAGTTTAATCACCCTCAAACGAAAATCCACGATTTCCCGTAAACCTCGGACTCGGCCCGTATAGTCCAAAGTGTACAAAGAAAGTACCCAGGGAGTAAACTCATTTCCCGAACGATTTTTTAAATTATTTTTTCACCACTAAAACGCGTGAGACTTGTAGTTATCAAAAATGGTTTCATATTTGATGAGACGCCTAATGAAAGAAGTTTAATCGCCAGCAAACGAGAACCCCCGATTTCCCGTAAATCCCGGGCTTGGCCCGTATAGTTGAATGTATACAAAGAAAGTACCCTGTGAGTAAACTCATTTCCCGAACGATTTTTTAAATTATTTTTTCACCACTAAAACGCATGAGACTTGTAGTTTTCAGAAATGTTTTCATTTTTGATGAGACGCTTAATGAAAGTGGTTTAATCGCCCGCAAGCGAAAAACCGGGATTTCCCGTAAATCCCGGGCTTGGCCCGTATAGTCGATTGTATACAAAGAAAGTACCCAGGGAGTAAACTCATTTCCCGAACGATTTTTCAATTTTTTTTTTTTCATCACTAAAACGCATGAGACTTGTAGTTTTCAAATATGTTTTCATTTTTGATGAGACGCTGAAGAAAAGAAGTTTAATCGCCGGCAAACGAAAACCCGCCATTTCCCGTAAACCCCGGACTAGGCCCGTATAGTCAAAAGTATACAAAGAAAGTACCCAGGGAGTAAACTCATTTCCCGAACGATTTTTTAAATTACTTTTTCACCACTAAAACGCATGAGACTTTTAGTTTTCAAAAATGTTTTCATTTTTGATGAGACGCTTAATGAAAGAGGTTTAATCGCCGGCAAATGAAAACCCGCGATTTCCCATAAATCCCGGGCTTGGCCCGTATAGTCGAATGTATACAAAGAAAGTACCCAGGGAGAAACTCATTTCCCGAACGATTTTTTAAATTTTTTTTTCACCACTAAAACGCATGAGACTTGTAGTTTTCAGAAATGTTTTCATTTTTGATGAGACGCTTAATGAAAGTGGTTTAATCGCCGGCAAACGAAAACCCGCAATTTCCCGTAAATCACGGGCTTGGCCCGTATAGTCGAATGTATACAAAGAAAGTACCCTGTGAGTAAACTCATTTTCCGAACGATTTTTTAAATTATTTTTTCACCAATAAAACGCATGAGACTTGTAGTTTTCAGAAATGTTTTCATTTTTGATGAGACGCTTAATGAAAGTGGTTTAATCGCCGGCAAACGAAAACCCGCGATTTCCCGTCAATCCCGGGCTTGGCCTGTATAGTCGAATGTATACAAAGAAAGTATACTGTGAGTAAACTTATTTCCAGAACGATTTTTTAAATTATTTTTTCACCACTACAACGCATGAGACTTGCAGTTTTCAAAAATGTTTTCGTTTTTGATGAGGCGCTGAATAAAAGAAGTTTAATCGCCCTCAAACGAAAATCCGCGATTTCCCGTAAACCCCGGACTCGGCCCGTATAGTCCAAAATATACAAAGAAAGTACCCAGGGAGTAAACTCATTTTCCGAACGATTTTTTAAATTATTTTTTCACCACTAAAACGCATGAGACTTGTAGTTTTCAGAAATGTTTTCATTTTTGATGAGACGCTTAATGAAAGTGGTTTAATCACCTGCAAACGAAAACCCGCAATTTCCCGTAAATCCCGGGCTTGGCCCGTATAGTCGAATGTATACAAAGAAAGTACCCTGTGAGTAAACTCATTTTCAAAACGATTTTTTGAAATTATCTTTTCACCACTAAAACGCATGAGACTTGTAGTTTTCAAATATGTTTTCATTTTTGATGAGACGCTGAATAAAAGAAGTTTAATCGCCGGCAAACGAAAACCCGCCATTTCCCGTAAACCCCGGACTCGGCCCGTATAGTCAAAAGTATACAAAGAAAGTACCCAGGGAGTAAACTCATTTCCCGAACGATTTTTTAAATTATTTTTTCACCACTAAAACGCATGAGACTTGTAGTTTTCAAAAATGTTTTCAGTTTTGATGAGACGCTTAATGAAAGAGGTTTAATCGCCGGCAAATGAAAACCCGCGATTTCCCGTAAATCCCGGGCTTAGCCCGTATAGTCGAATGTATACAAAGAAAGTACCCTGTGAGTAAACTCATTTCCCGAACGATTTTTTAAATTATTTTTTCACCACTAAAACGCATGAGACTTGTAGTTTTCAGAAATGTTTTCATTTTTGATGAGACGCTTAATGAAAGTGGTTTAATCGCCGGCAAACGAAAACCCGCGATTTCCCGTAAATCCCGGGCTTGGCCCGTATAGTCGAATGTATACAAAGAAAGTACCCTGTGAGTAAACTCATTTTCCGAACGATTTTTTAAATTATTTTTTCACCAATAAAACGCATGAGACTTGTAGTTTTCAAAAATGTTTTCATTTTTGATAAGGCGCTGAATAAAAGAAGTTTAATCGCCCTCAAACGAAAATCCGCGATTTCCCGTAAACCCCGGACTCGGCCCGTATAGTCCAAAGTATACAAAAAAAGTACCCAGGGAGTAAACTCATTTCCCGAACGATTTTTTAAATTATTTTTTTACCATTAAAACGCATGAGACTTGTAGTTTTCAAAAATGTTTTCATTTTTGATGAGACGCTTAATGAAAGAAGTTTAATCGCCGGCAAACGAGAACCCCCGATTTCCCGTAAATCCCGGGCTTAGCCCGTATAGTCGAATGTATACAAAGAAAGTACCCTGTGAGTAAACTCATTTCCCGAACGATTTTTTAAATTATTTTTTCACCACTAAAACGCATGAGACTTGTAGTTTTCAAAAATGTTTTCATTTTTGATGAGACGCTTAATGAAAGTGGTTTAATCGCCGGCGAACGAAAACCCGCGATTTCCCGTAAATCCCGGGCTTGGCCCGTATAGTCGAATGTATACAAAGAAAGTACCCTGTGAGTAAACTCATTTTCCGAACGATTTTTTAAATTATTTTTTCACCAATAAAACGCATGAGACTTGTAGTTTTCAAAAATGTTTTCATTTTTGATGAGGCGCTGAATAAAAGAAGTTTAATCGCCCTGAAACGAAAATCCGCGATTTCCCGTAAACCCCGGACTCGGCCCGTATAGTCCAAAGTATACAAAAAAAGTACCCAGGGAGTAAACTCATTTCCCGAACGATTTTTTAAATTATTTTTTTACCATTAAAACGCATGAGACTTGTAGTTTTCAAAAATGTTTTCATTTTTGATGAGACGCTTAATGAAAGTGGTTTAATCGCCGGCAAACGAAAATCCGCGATTTCCCGTAAATCCCGGGCTTGGCCTGTATAGTCGAATGTATACAAAGAAAGTACCCTGTGTGTAAACTCATTTCCAAAACGATTTTTTAAATTATCTTTTCACCACTAAAACGCATGAGACTTGTAGTTTTCAAAAATGTTTTCATTTTTGATGAGACGCTGAATAACAGAAGTTTAATCGCCCTCAAACGAAAACCCGCGATTTCCCGTAAATCCCGGACTCGGCCCGTATAGTCAAAAGTATACAAAGAAAGTACCCAGGAAGTAAACTTATTATCCGAACGATTTTTGAATTATTTTTTCACCACTAAAACGCATAAGACTTGTAGTTTTCAAAAATGTTTTCATTTTTGATGAGACGCTTAATGAAAGAGGTTTAATCGCCGGCAAACGAAATACCGCGATTTCCAGTAAACCCCGGACTCGGCCCGTATAGTCAAAAGTATACGAAGAAAGTACCCAGGGAGTAAACTCATTTCCCGAACGATTTTTGAAATTATTTTTTCACCAGTAAGACGCATGAGACTTGTAGTTTTCAGAAATGTTTTCATTTTTGATGAGACGCTTAATGAAAGTGGTTTCATCGCCGGCAAACGAAAACCCGCGATTTCCTGTAAATCCCGGGCTTGGCCCGTATAGTCGAATGTATACAAAGAAAGTACCCTGTGAGTAAACTCATTTCCAAAACGATTTTTTAAATTATCTGTTCACCACTAAAACGCATGGGACTTGTAGTTTTCAAAAATGATTTCATTTTTGATGAGACGCTTAATGAAAGAAGTTTAATCGCCGGCAAACGAGAACCCCCGATTTCCCGTAAATCCCGGGCTTGGCCCTTATAGTCGAATGTATACAAAGAAAGTACCCTGTAAGTAAACTCATTTCCCGAACGATTTTTTAAATTATTTTTTCACCAATAAGACGCATGAGACTTGTAGTTTTCAGAAATGTTTTCATTTTTGATGAGACGCTTAATGAAAGTGGTTTAATCGCCGGCAAACGAAAACCCGCGATTTCCCTAAATCCCGGGCTTGGCCCGTATAGTCGAATGTATACAAAGAAAGTACCCTGTGAGTAAACTCATTTCCAAAACGATTTTTTAAATTATCTTTTCACCACTAAAACGCATGAGACTTGTAGTTTTCAAAAATGTTTTCATTTTTGATGAGACGCTGAATAAAAGAAGTTTAATCGCCAGCAAACGAAAACCCGCCATTTCCCGTAAACCCCGGACTCGGCCCGTATAGTCAAAAGTATACAAAGAAAGTACCCAGGGAGTAAACTCATTTTCCGAACGATTTTTTAAATTATTTTTTCACCACTACAACGCATGAGACTTGTAGTTTTCAAAAAGGTTTTCATTTTTGATGAGGCGCTGTTTAAAAGAAGTTTAATCACCCTCAAACGAAAATCCACGATTTCCCGTAAACCTCGGACTCGGCCCGTATAGTCCAAAGTGTACAAAGAAAGTACCCAGGGAGTAAACTCATTTCCCGAACGATTTTTTAAATTATTTTTTCACCACTAAAACGCGTGAGACTTGTAGTTATCAAAAATGGTTTCATATTTGATGAGACGCCTAATGAAAGAAGTTTAATCGCCAGCAAACGAGAACCCCCGATTTCCCGTAAATCCCGGGCTTGGCCCGTATAGTTGAATGTATACAAAGAAAGTACCCTGTGAGTAAACTCATTTCCCGAACGATTTTTTAAATTATTTTTTCACCACTAAAACGCATGAGACTTGTAGTTTTCAGAAATGTTTTCATTTTTGATGAGACGCTTAATGAAAGTGGTTTAATCGCCCGCAAGCGAAAAACCGGGATTTCCCGTAAATCCCGGGCTTGGCCCGTATAGTCGATTGTATACAAAGAAAGTACCCAGGGAGTAAACTCATTTCCCGAACGATTTTTCAATTATTTTTTTTTCATCACTAAAACGCATGAGACTTGTAGTTTTCAAATATGTTTTCATTTTTGATGAGACGCTGAAGAAAAGAAGTTTAATCGCCGGCAAACGAAAACCCGCCATTTCCCGTAAACCCCGGACTAGGCCCGTATAGTCAAAAGTATACAAAGAAAGTACCCAGGGAGTAAACTCATTTCCCGAACGATTTTTTAAATTACTTTTTCACCACTAAAACGCATGAGACTTTTAGTTTTCAAAAATGTTTTCATTTTTGATGAGACGCTTAATGAAAGAGGTTTAATCGCCGGCAAATGAAAACCCGCGATTTCCCATAAATCCCGGGCTTGGCCCGTATAGTCGAATGTATACAAAGAAAGTACCCAGGGAGAAACTCATTTCCCGAACGATTTTTTAAATTTTTTTTTCACCACTAAAACGCATGAGACTTGTAGTTTTCAGAAATGTTTTCATTTTTGATGAGACGCTTAATGAAAGTGGTTTAATCGCCGGCAAACGAAAACCCGCAATTTCCCGTAAATCACGGGCTTGGCCCGTATAGTCGAATGTATACAAAGAAAGTACCCTGTGAGTAAACTCATTTTCCGAACGATTTTTTAAATTATTTTTTCACCAATAAAACGCATGAGACTTGTAGTTTTCAGAAATGTTTTCATTTTTGATGAGACGCTTAATGAAAGTGGTTTAATCGCCGGCAAACGAAAACCCGCGATTTCCCGTCAATCCCGGGCTTGGCCTGTATAGTCGAATGTATACAAAGAAAGTATACTGTGAGTAAACTTATTTCCAGAACGATTTTTTAAATTATTTTTTCACCACTACAACGCATGAGACTTGTAGTTTTCAAAAATGTTTTCGTTTTTGATGAGGCGCTGAATAAAAGAAGTTTAATCGCCCTCAAACGAAAATCCGCGATTTCCCGTAAACCCCGGACTCGGCCCGTATAGTCCAAAATATACAAAGAAAGTACCCAGGGAGTAAACTCATTTTCCGAACGATTTTTTAAATTATTTTTTCACCACTAAAACGCATGAGACTTGTAGTTTTCAGAAATGTTTTCATTTTTGATGAGACGCTTAATGAAAGTGGTTTAATCACCTGCAAACGAAAACCCGCAATTTCCCGTAAATCCCGGGCTTGGCCCGTATAGTCGAATGTATACAAAGAAAGTACCCTGTGAGTAAACTCATTTTCAAAACGATTTTTTGAAATTATCTTTTCACCACTAAAACGCATGAGACTTGTAGTTTTCAAATATGTTTTCATTTTTGATGAGACGCTGAATAAAAGAAGTTTAATCGCCGGCAAACGAAAACCCGCCATTTCCCGTAAACCCCGGACTCGGCCCGTATAGTCAAAAGTATACAAAGAAAGTACCCAGGGAGTAAACTCATTTCCCGAACGATTTTTTAAATTATTTTTTCACCACTAAAACGCATGAGACTTGTAGTTTTCAAAAATGTTTTCAGTTTTGATGAGACGCTTAATGAAAGAGGTTTAATCGCCGGCAAATGAAAACCCGCGATTTCCCGTAAATCCCGGGCTTAGCCCGTATAGTCGAATGTATACAAAGAAAGTACCCTGTGAGTAAACTCATTTCCCGAACGATTTTTTAAATTATTTTTTCACCACTAAAACGCATGAGACTTGTAGTTTTCAGAAATGTTTTCATTTTTGATGAGACGCTTAATGAAAGTGGTTTAATCGCCGGCAAACGAAAACCCGCGATTTCCCGTAAATCCCGGGCTTGGCCCGTATAGTCGAATGTATACAAAGAAAGTACCCTGTGAGTAAACTCATTTTCCGAACGATTTTTTAAATTATTTTTTCACCAATAAAACGCATGAGACTTGTAGTTTTCAAAAATGTTTTCATTTTTGATAAGGCGCTGAATAAAAGAAGTTTAATCGCCCTCAAACGAAAATCCGCGATTTCCCGTAAACCCCGGACTCGGCCCGTATAGTCCAAAGTATACAAAAAAAGTACCCAGGGAGTAAACTCATTTCCCGAACGATTTTTTAAATTATTTTTTTACCATTAAAACGCATGAGACTTGTAGTTTTCAAAAATGTTTTCATTTTTGATGAGACGCTTAATGAAAGAAGTTTAATCGCCGGCAAACGAGAACCCCCGATTTCCCGTAAATCCCGGGCTTAGCCCGTATAGTCGAATGTATACAAAGAAAGTACCCTGTGAGTAAACTCATTTCCCGAACGATTTTTTAAATTATTTTTTCACCACTAAAACGCATGAGACTTGTAGTTTTCAAAAATGTTTTCATTTTTGATGAGACGCTTAATGAAAGTGGTTTAATCGCCGGCGAACGAAAACCCGCGATTTCCCGTAAATCCCGGGCTTGGCCCGTATAGTCGAATGTATACAAAGAAAGTACCCTGTGAGTAAACTCATTTTCCGAACGATTTTTTAAATTATTTTTTCACCAATAAAACGCATGAGACTTGTAGTTTTCAAAAATGTTTTCATTTTTGATGAGGCGCTGAATAAAAGAAGTTTAATCGCCCTCAAACGAAAATCCGCGATTTCCCGTAAACCCCGGACTCGGCCCGTATAGTCCAAAGTATACAAAAAAAGTACCCAGGGAGTAAACTCATTTCCCGAACGATTTTTTAAATTATTTTTTTACCATTAAAACGCATGAGACTTGTAGTTTTCAAAAATGTTTTCATTTTTGATGAGACGCTTAATGAAAGAAGTTTAATCGCCGGCAAACGAGAACCCCCGATTTCCCGTAAATCCCGGGCTTAGCCCGTATAGTCGAATGTGTACAAAGAAAGTACCCTGTGAGTAAACTCATTTCCCGAACGATTTTTTAAATTATTTTTTCACCACTAAAACGCATGAGACTTGTAGTTTTCAGAAATGTTTTCATTTTTGATGAGACGCTTAATGAAAGTGGTTTAATCGCCGGCAAACGAAAACCCGCAATTTCCCGTAAATCCCGGGCTTGGCCCGTATAGTCGAATGTATACAAAGAAAGTACCCTGTGAGTAAACTCATTTTCCGAACGATTTTTTAAATTATTTTTTCACCAACAAAACGCATGAGACTTGTAGTTTTCAGAAATGTTTTCATTTTTGATGAGACGCTTAATGAAAGTGGTTTAATCGCCGGCAAACGAAAACCCGCGATTTCCCGTAAATCCCGGGCTTGGCCCGTATAGTCGAATGTATACAAAGAAAGTACCCTGTGAGTAAACTCATTTCCAAAACTATTTTTTAAATTATCTTTTCACCACTAAAACGCATGAGACTTGTAGTTTTCAAAAATGTTTTCATTTTTGATGAGACGCTTAATGAAAGAAGTTTAATCGCCGGCAAACGAGAACCCCCGATTTCCCGTAAATCCCGGGCTTGGCCCGTATAGTTGAATGTATACAAAGAAAGTACCCTGTGTGTAAACTCATTTCCCGAACGATTTTTTAAATTATTTTTTCACCACTAAAACGCATGAGACTTGTAGTTTTTAGAAATGTTTTCATTTTTGATGAGACGCTTAATGAAAGTGGTTTAATCGCCGGCAAACGAAAACCCGCGATTTCCCGTAAATCCCGGGCTTGGCCCGTATAGTCGAATGTATACAAAGAAAGTACCCTGTGAGTAAACTCATTTCCAAAACGATTTTTTAAATTATCTTTTCACCACTAAAACGCATGAGACTTGTAGTTTTCAAATATGTTTTCATTTTTGATGAGACGCTGAATAAAAGAAGTTTAATCGCCGGCAAACGAAAACCCGCCATTTCCCGTAAACCCCGGACTCGGCCCGTATAGTCAAATGTATACAAAGAAAGTACCCAGGGAGTAAACTCATTTCCCGAACGATTTTTTAAATTATTTTTTCACCACTAAAACGCATGAGACTTGTAGTTTTCAAAAATGTTTTCATTTTTGATGAGACGCTTAATGAAAGAGGTTTAATCGCCGGCAAATGAAAACCCGCGATTTCCCGTAAATCCCGGGCTTAGCCCGTATAGTCGAATGTATACAAAGAAAGTACCCTGTGAGTAAACTCATTTCCCGAACGATTTTTTAAATTATTTTTTCACCACTAAAACGCATGAGACTTGTAGTTTTCAGAAATGTTTTCATTTTTGATGAGACACTTAATGAAAGTGGTTTAATCGCCGGCAAACGAAAACCCGCGATTTCCCGTAAATCCCGGGCTTGGCCCGTATAGTCGAATGTATACAAAAAAAGTACCCTGTGAGTAAACTCATTTTCCGAACGATTTTTTAAATTAATTTTTCACCAATAAAACGCATGAGACTTGTAGTTTTCAGAAATGTTTTCATTTTTGATGAGACGCTTAATGAAAGTGGTTTAATCGCCGGCAAACGAAAACCCCCGATTTCCCGTAAATCCCGGGCTTGGCCCGTATAGTCGAATGTATACAAAGTAAGTACCCTGTGAGTAAACTCACTTCCAAAACGATTTTTTAAATTATCTTTTCACCACTAAAACGCATGAGACTTGTAGTTTTCAAAAATGTTTTCATTTTTGATGAGGCGCTGAATAAAAGAAGTTTAATCGCCCTCAAACAAAAATCCGCGATTTCCCGTAAACCCCGGACTCGGCCCGTATAGTCCAAAGTATACAAAGAAAGTACCCAGGGAGTAAACTCATTTCCCGAACGATTTTTTAAATTATTTTTTCACCATTAAAACGCATGAGACTTGTAGTTTTCAAAAATGTTTTCATTTTTGATGACACGCTTAATGAAAGTGGTTTAATCGCCGGCAAACGAAAACCCGCAATTTCAAAAAAAATTTAATTTAAAAATAATTTAAAAAATCGTTCGGGAAATGAGTTTACTCCCTGGGTACTTTCTTTGTATACTTTTGACTATACGGGCCGAGTCCGGGGTTTACGGGAAATGGCGGGTTTCGGTTTGCCGGCGATTAAACTTCTTTTATTCAGCGTCTCATCAAAAATGAAAACATATTTGAAAACTACAAGTCTCATGCGTTTTAGTGGTGAAAAGATAATTTAAAAAATCGTTTTGGAAATGAGTTTACTCACAGGGTACTTTCTTTGTATACATTCGACTATACTGGCCAAGCCCGGGATTTACGGGAAATCGCGGGTTTTCGTTTGCCGGCGATTAAACCACTTTCATTAAGCGTCTCATCAAAAATGAAAACATTTCTGAAAACTACAAGTCTCATGCGTTTTAGTGGTGAAAAAATAATTTAAAAAATCGTTCGGGAAATGAGTTTACACACAGGGTACTTTCTTTGTATACATTCAACTATACGGGCCAAGCCCGGGATTTACGGGAAATCGGGGGTTCTCGTTTGCCGGCGATTAAACTTCTTTCATTAAGCGTCTCATCAAAAATGAAAACATTTTTGAAAACTACAAGTCTCATGCGTTTTAGTGGTGAAAAGATAATTTAAAAAATCGTTTTGGAAATGAGTTTACTCACAGGGTACTTTCTTTGTATACATTCGACTATACAGGCCAAGCCCGGGATTTACGGGAAATCGCGGGTTTTTGTTTGCCGGCGATTAAACCACTTTCATTAAGCGTCTCATCAAAAATGAAAACATTTCTGAAAACTACAAGTCTCATGCGTTTTGTTGGTGAAGAAATAATTTAAAAAATCGTTCGGAAAATGAGTTTACTCACAGGGTACTTTCTTTGTATACATTCGACTATACGGGCCAAGCCCGGGATTTACGGGAAATCGCGGGTTTTCGTTTGCCGGCGATTAAACCACTTTCATTAAGCGTCTCATCAAAAATGAAAACATTTCTGAAAACTACAAGTCTCATGCGTTTTAGTGGTGAAAAAATAATTTAAAAAATCGTTCGTTAAATGAGTTTACTCACAGGGTACTTTCTTTGTATACATTCGACTATACGGGCTAAGCCCGGGATTTACGGGAAATCGGGGGTTCTCGTTTGCCGGCGATTAAACTTCTTTCATTAAGCGTCTCATCAAAAATGAAAATATTTTTGAAAACTACAAGTCTCATGCGTTTTAATGGTGAAAAAATAATTTAAAAAATCGTTCGGGAAATGAGTTTACTCCCTGGGTACTTTTTTTGTATACTTTGGACTATACGGGCCGAGTCCGGGGTTTACGGGAAATCGCGGATTTTCGTTTGAGGGCGATTAAACTTCTTTTATTCAGCGCCTCATCAAAAATGAAAACATTTTTGAAAACTACAAGTCTCATGCGTTTTAGTGGTGAAAAGATAATTTAAAAAATCGTTTTGGAAATGAGTTTACTCACAGGGTACTTTCTTTGTATACATTCGACTATACTGGCCAAGCCCGGGATTTACGGGAAATCGCGGGTTTTCGTTTGCCGGCGATTAAACCACTTTCATTAAGCGTCTCATCAAAAATGAAAACATTTCTGAAAACTACAAGTCTCATGCGTTTTAGTGGTGAAAAAATAATTTAAAAAATCGTTCGGGAAATGAGTTTACACACAGGGTACTTTCTTTGTATACATTCAACTATACGGGCCAAGCCCGGGATTTACGGGAAATCGGGGGTTCTCGTTTGCCGGCGATTAAACTTCTTTCATTAAGCGTCTCATCAAAAATGAAAACATTTTTGAAAACTACAAGTCTCATGCGTTTTAGTGGTGAAAAGATAATTTAAAAAATCGTTTTGGAAATGAGTTTACTCACAGGGTACTTTCTTTGTATACATTCGACTATACAGGCCAAGCCCGGGATTTACGGGAAATCGCGGGTTTTTGTTTGCCGGCGATTAAACCACTTTCATTAAGCGTCTCATCAAAAATGAAAACATTTCTGAAAACTACAAGTCTCATGCGTTTTGTTGGTGAAAAAATAATTTAAAAAATCGTTCGGAAAATGAGTTTACTCACAGGGTACTTTCTTTGTATACATTCGACTATACGGGCCAAGCCCGGGATTTACGGGAAATCGCGGGTTTTCGTTTGCCGGCGATTAAACCACTTTCATTAAGCGTCTCATCAAAAATGAAAACATTTCTGAAAACTACAAGTCTCATGCGTTTTAGTGGTGAAAAAATAATTTAAAAAATCGTTCGGGAAATGAGTTTACTCACAGGGTACTTTCTTTGTATACATTCGACTATACGGGCTAAGCCCGGGATTTACGGGAAATCGGGGGTTCTCGTTTGCCGGCGATTAAACTTCTTTCATTAAGCGTCTCATCAAAAATGAAAATATTTTTGAAAACTACAAGTCTCATGCGTTTTAATGGTGAAAAAATAATTTAAAAAATCGTTCGGGAAATGAGTTTACTCCCTGGGTACTTTTTTTGTATACTTTGGACTATACGGGCCGAGTCCGGGGTTTACGGGAAATCGCGGATTTTCGTTTGAGGGCGATTAAACTTCTTTTATTCAGCGCCTCATCAAAAATGAAAACATTTTTGAAAACTACAAGTCTCATGCGTTTTATTGGTGAAAAAATAATTTAAAAAATCGTTCGGAAAATGAGTTTACTCACAGGGTACTTTCTTTGTATACATTCGACTATACGGGCCAAGCCCGGGATTTACGGGAAATCGCGGGTTTTCGTTTGCCGGTGATTAAACCACTTTCATTAAGCGTCTCATCAAAAATGAAAACATTTCTGAAAACTACAAGTCTCATGCGTTTTAGTGGTGAAAAAATAATTTAAAAAATCGTTCGGGAAATGAGTTTACTCACAGGGTACTTTCTTTGTATACATTCGACTATACGGGCTAAGCCCGGGATTTACGGGAAATCGCGGGTTTTCATTTGCCGCCGATTAAACCTCTTTCATTAAGCGTCTCATCAAAACTGAAAACATTTTTGAAAACTACAAGTCTCATGCGTTTTAGTGGTGAAAAAATAATTTAAAAAATCGTTCGGGAAATGAGTTTACTCCCTGGGTACTTTCTTTGTATACTTTTGACTATACGGGCCGAGTCCGGGGTTTACGGGAAATGGCGGGTTTTCGTTTGCCGGCGATTAAACTTCTTTTATTCAGCGTCTCATCAAAAATGAAAACATATTTGAAAACTACAAGTCTCATGCGTTTTAGTGGTGAAAAGATAATTTAAAAAATCGTTTTGGAAATGAGTTTACTCACAGGGTACTTTCTTTGTATACATTCGACTATACGGGCCAAGCCCGGGATTTACGGGAAATTGCGGGTTTTCGTTTGCCGGCGATTAAACCACTTTCATTAAGCGTCTCATCAAAAATGAAAACATTTCTGAAAACTACAAGTCTCATGCGTTTTAGTGGTGAAAAAATAATTTAAAAAATCGTTCGGGAAATGAGTTTACTCCCTGGGTACTTTCTTTGTATATTTTGGACTATACGGGCCGAGTCCGGGGTTTACGGGAAATCGCGGATTTTCGTTTGAGGGCGATTAAACTTCTTTTATTCAGTGCCTCATCAAAAACGAAAACATTTTTGAAAACTACAAGTCTCATGCGTTGTAGTGGTGAAAAAATAATTTAAAAAATCGTTCTGGAAATAAGTTTACTCACAGTATACTTTCTTTGTATACATTCGACTATACGGGCCAAGCCCGGGATTGACGGGAAATCGCGGGTTTTCGTTTGCCGGCGATTAAACCACTTTCATTAAGCGTCTCATCAAAAATGAAAACATTTCTGAAAACTACAAGTCTCATGCGTTTTATTGGTGAAAAAATAATTTAAAAAATCGTTCGGAAAATGAGTTTACTCACAGGGTACTTTCTTTGTATACATTCGACTATACGGGCCAAGCCCGTGATTTACGGGAAATTGCGGGTTTTCGTTTGCCGGCGATTAAACCACTTTCATTAAGCGTCTCATCAAAAATGAAAACATTTCTGAAAACTACAAGTCTCATGCGTTTTAGTGGTGAAAAAAAAATTTAAAAAATCGTTCGGGAAATGAGTTACTCCCTGGGTACTTTCTTTGTATACATTCGACTATACGGGCCAAGCCCGGGATTTATGGGAAATCGCGGGTTTTCATTTGCCGGCGATTAAACCTCTTTCATTAAGCGTCTCATCAAAAATGAAAACATTTTTGAAAACTACAAGTCTCATGCGTTTTAGTGGTGAAAAAGTAATTTAAAAAATCGTTCGGGAAATGAGTTTACTCCCTGGGTACTTTCTTTGTATACTTTTGACTATACGGGCCTAGTCCGGGGTTTACGGGAAATAGCGGGTTTTCGTTTGCCGGCGATTAAACTTCTTTTATTCAGCGTCTCATCAAAAATGAAAACATATTTGAAAACTACAAGTCTCATGCGTTTTATTGGTGAAAAAATAATTTAAAAAATCGTTCGGAAAATGAGTTTACTCACAGGGTACTTTCTTTGTATACATTCGACTATACGGGCCAAGCCCGCGATTTCCCGTAAATCCCGGGCTTAGCCCGTATAGTCGAATGTATACAAAGAAAGTACCCTGTGAGTAAACTCATTTCCCGAACGATTTTTTTAATTATTTTTTCACCACTAAAACGCATGAGACTTGTAGTTTTCAAAAATGTTTTCATTTTTGATGAGACGCTTAATGAAAGTGGTTTAATCGCCGGCAAACGAAAACCCGCGATTTCCCGTAAATCCCGGGCTTGGCCCGTATAGTCGAATGTATACAAAGAAAGTACCCTGTGAGTAAACTCATTTTCCGAACGATTTTTTAAATTATTTTTTCACCAATAAAACGCATGAGACTTGTAGTTTTCAAAAATGTTTTCATTTTTGATGAGACGCTTAATGAAAGAAGTTTAATCGCCGGCAAACGAGAACCCGCGATTTCCCGTAAATCCCGGGCTTAGCCCGTATAGTCGAATGTATACAAAGAAAGTACCCTGTGAGTAAACTCATTTCCCGAACGATTTTTTAAATTATTTTTTCACCACTAAAACGCATGAGACTTGTAGTTTTCAGAAATGTTTTCATTTTTGATGAGACGCTTAATGAAAGTGGTTTAATCGCCGGCAAACGAAAACCCGCGATTTCCCGTAAATCCCGGGCTTGGCCCGTATAGTCGAATGTATACAAAGAAAGTACCCTGTGAGTAAACTCATTTTCCGAACGATTTTTTAAATTATTTTTTCACCAACAAAACGCATGAGACTTGTAGTTTTCAGAAATGTTTTCATTTTTGATGAGACGCTTAATGAAAGTGGTTTAATCGCCGGCAAACGAAAACCCGCGATTTCCCGTAAATCCCGGGCTTGGCCCGTATAGTCGAATGTATACAAAGAAAGTACCCTGTGAGTAAACTCATTTCCAAAACGATTTTTTAAATTATCTTTTCACCACTAAAATGCATGAGACTTGTAGTTTTCAAAAATGTTTTCATTTTTGATGAGACGCTTAATGAAAGAAGTTTAATCGCCGGCAAACGAGAACCTCCGATTTCCCGTAAATCCCGGGCTTGGTCCGTATAGTTGAATGTATACAAAGAAAGTACCCTGTGTGTAAACTCATTTCCCGAACGATTTTTTAAATTATTTTTTCACCACTAAAACGCATGAGACTTGTAGTTTTCAGAAATGTTTTCATTTTTGATGAGACGCTTAATGAAGGTGGTTTAATCGCCGGCAAACGAAAACCCGCGATTTCCCGTAAATCCCGGGCTTGGCCCGTATAGTCGAATGTATACAAAGAAAGTACCCTGTGAGTAAACTCATTTCCAAAACGATTTTTTAAATTATCTTTTCACCACTAAAACGCATGAGACTTGTAGTTTTCAAATATGTTTTCATTTTTGATGAGACGCTGAATAAAAGAAGTTTAATCGCCGGCAAACGAAAACCCGCCATTTCCCGTAAACCCCGGACTCGGCCCGTATAGTCAAAAGTATACAAAGAAAGTACCCAGGGAGTAAACTCATTTCCGAACGATTTTTTAAATTATTTTTAAATTAAATTTTTTTTGAAATTGCGGGTTTTCGTTTGCCGGCGATTAAACCACTTTCATTAAACGTCTCATCAAAAATGAAAACATTTTTAAAAACTACAAGTCTCATGCGTTTTAATGGTGAAAAAATAATTTAAAAAATCGTTCGGGAAATGAGTTTACTCCCTGGGTACTTTCTTTGTATACTTTGGACTATACGGGCCGAGTCCAGGGTTTACGGGAAATCGCGGATTTTTGTTTGAGGGCGATTAAACTTCTTTTATTCAGCGCCTCATCAAAAATGAAAACATTTTTGAAAACTACAAGTCTCATGCGTTTTAGTGGTGAAAAGATAATTTAAAAAATCGTTTTGGAAATGAGTTTACTCACAGGGTACTTACTTTGTATACATTCGACTATACGGGCCAAGCCCGGGATTTACGGGAAATCGGGGGTTTTCGTTTGCCGGCGATTAAACCACTTTCATTAAGCGTCTCATCAAAAATGAAAACATTTCTGAAAACTACAAGTCTCATGCGTTTTATTGGTGAAAAATTAATTTAAAAAATCGTTCGGAAAATGAGTTTACTCACAGGGTACTTTTTTTGTATACATTCGACTATACGGGCCAAGCCCGGGATTTACGGGAAATCGCGTGTTTTCGTTTGCCGGCGATTAAACCTCTTTCATTAAGCGTCTCATCAAAAATGAAAACATTTTTGAAAACTACAAGTCTCATGCGTTTTAGTGGTGAAAAAATATATTAAAAAATCGTTCGGGAAATGAGTTTACTCCCTGGGTACTTTCTTTGTATACTTTTGACTATACGGGCCGAGTCCGGGGTTTACGGGAAATGGCGGGTTTTCGTTTGCCGGCGATTAAACTTCTTTTATTCAGCGTCTCATCAAAAATGAAAACATATTTGAAAACTACAAGTCTCATGCGTTTTAGTGGTGAAAAGATAATTTAAAAAATCGTTTTGGAAATGAGTTTACTCACAGGGTACTTTCTTTGTATACATTCGACTATACGGGCCAAGCCCGGGATTTACGGGAAATCGCGGGTTTTCATTTGCCGGCGATTAAACCTCTTTCATTAAGCGTCTCATCAAAAATGAAAACATTTTTGAAAACTACAAGTCTCATGCGTTTTAGTGGTGAAAAAATATATTAAAAAATCGTTCGGGAAATGAGTTTACTCCCTGGGTACTTTCTTTGTATACTTTTGACTATACGGGCCGAGTCCGGGGTTTACGGGAAATGGCGGGTTTTCGTTTGCCGGCGATTAAACTTCTTTTATTCAGCGTCTCATCAAAAATGAAAACATATTTGAAAACTACAAGTCTCATGCGTTTTAGTGGTGAAAAAATAATTTAAAAAATCGTTTTGGAAATGAGTTTACTCACAGGGTACTTTCTTTGTATACATTCGACTATACGGGCCAAGCCCGGGATTTACGGGAAATCGCGGGTTTTCGTTTGCCGGGGATTAAACCACTTTCATTAAGCGTCTCATCAAAAATGAAAACATTTCTGAAAACTACAAGTCTCATGCGTTTTAGTGGTGAAAAAATAATTTAAAAAATCGTTCGGGAAATGAGTTTACACACAGGGTACTTTCTTTGTATACATTCAACTATACGGGCCAAGCCCGGGATTTACGGGAAATCGGGGGTTCTCGTTTGCCGGCGATTAAACTTCTTTCATTAAGCGTCTCATCAAAAATGAAAACATTTTTGAAAACTACAAGTCTCATGCGTTTTGTTGGTGAAAAAATAATTTAAAAAATCGTTCGGAAAATGAGTTTACTCACAGGGTACTTTCTTTGTATACATTCGACTATACGGGCCAAGCCCGGGATTTACGGGAAATCGCGGGTTTTCGTTTGCCGGCGATTAAACCACTTTCATTAAGCGTCTCATCAAAAATGAAAACATTTTTGAAAACTACAAGTCTCATGCGTTTTAATGGTGAAAATATAATTTAAAAAATCGTTCGGGAAATGAGTTTACTCCCTGGGTACTTTCTTTGTATACTTTGGACTATACGGGCCGAGTCCGGGGTTTACGGGAAATCGCGGATTTTTGTTTGAGGGCGATTAAACTTCTTTTATTCAGCGCCTCATCAAAAATGAAAACATTTTTGAAAACTACAAGTCTCATGCGTTTTAGTGGTGAAAAGATTATTTAAAAACTTGTTTTGGAAATGAGTTTACTCACAGGGTACTTACTTTGTATACATTCGACTATACGGGCCAAGCCCGGGATTTAGGGGAAATCGGGGGTTTTCGTTTGCCGGCGATTAAACCACTTTCATTAAGCGTCTCATCAAAAATGAAAACATTTCTGAAAACTACAAGTCTCATGCGTTTTATTGGTGAAAAATTAATTTAAAAAATCGTTCGGAAAATGAGTTTACTCACAGGGTACTTTTTTTGTATACATTCGACTATACGGGCAAAGCCCGGGATTTACGGGAAATCGCGGGTTTTCGTTTGCCGGCGATTAAACCACTTTCATTAAGTGTCTCATCAAAAATGAAAACATTTCTGAAAACTACAAGTCTCATGCGTTTTAGTGGTGAAAAAATAATTTAAAAAATCGTTCGGGAAATGAGTTTACTCACAGGGTACTTTCTTTGTATACATTCGACTATACGGGCTAAGCCCGGGATTTATGGGAAATCGCGGGTTTTCATTTGCCGGCGATTAAACCTCTTTCATTAAGCGTCTCATCAAAAATGAAAACATTTTTGAAAACTACAAGTCTCATGCGTTTTAGTGGTGAAAAAATAATTTAAAAAATCGTTCGGGAAATGAGTTTACTCCCTGGGTACTTTCTTTGTATACTTTTGACTATACGGGCCGAGTCCGGGGTTTACGGGAAATGGCGGGTTTTCGTTTGCCGGCGATTAAACTTCTTTTATTCAGCGTCTCATCAAAAATGAAAACATATTTGAAAACTACAAGTCTCATGCGTTTTAGTGGTGAAAAGATAATTTAAAAAATCGTTTTGGAAATGAGTTTACTCACAGGGTACTTTCTTTGTATACATTCGACTATACGGGCCAAGCCCGGGATTTACGGGAAATCGCGGGTTTTCGTTTGCCGGCGATTAAACCACTTTCAATAAGCGTCTCATCAAAAATGAAAACATTTCTGAAAACTACAAGTCTCATGCGTTTTAGTGGTGAAAAAATAATTTAAAAAATCGTTCGGGAAAGGAGTTTACACACAGGGTACTTTCTTTGTATACATTCAACTATACGGGCCAAGCCCGGGATTTACGGGAAATCGGGGGTTCTCGTTTGCCGGCGATTAAACTTCTTTCATTAAGCGTCTCATCAAAAATGAAAACATTTCTGAAAACTACAAGTCTCATGCGTTTTAGTGGTGAAAAGATAATTTAAAAAATCGTTTTGGAAATGAGTTTACTCACAGGGTACTTTCTTTGTATACATTCGACTATACGGGCCAAGCCCGGGATTTACGGGAAATCGCGGGTTTTCGTTTGCCGGCGATTAAACCACTTTCATTAAGCGTCTCATCAAAAATGAAAACATTTCTGAAAACTACAAGTCTCATGCGTTTTGTTGGTGAAAAAATAATTTAAAAAATCGTTCGGAAAATGAGTTTACTCACAGGGTACTTTCTTAGTATACATTCGACTATACGGGCCAAGCCCGGGATTTACGGGAAATCGCGGGTTTTCGTTTGCCGGCGATTAAACCACTTTCATTAAGCGTCTCATCAAAAATGAAAACATTTCTGAAAACTACAAGTCTCATGCGTTTTAGTGGTGAAAAAATAATTTAAAAAATCGTTCGGGAAATGAGTTTACTCACAGGGTACTTTCTTTGTATACATTCGACTATACGGGCTAAGCCCGGGATTTACGGGAAATCGGGGGTTCTCGTTTGCCGGCGATTAAACTTCTTTCATTAAGCGTCTCATCAAAAATGAAAACATTTTTGAAAAGTACAAGTCTCATGCGTTTTAATGGTGAAAAAATAATTTAAAAAATCGTTCGGGAAATGAGTTTACTCCCTGGGTACTTTTTTTGTATACTTTGGACTATACGGGCCGAGTCCGGGGTTTACGGGAAATCGCGGATTTTCGTTTGAGGGCGATTAAACTTCTTTTATTCAGCGCCTCATCAAAAATGAAAACATTTTTGAAAACTACAAGTCTCATGCGTTTTATTGGTGAAAAAATAATTTAAAAAATCGTTCGGAAAATGAGTTTACTCACAGGGTACTTTCTTTGTATACATTCGACTATACGGGCCAAGCCCAGGATTTACGGGAAATCGCGGGTTTTCGTTTGCCGGCGATTAAACCACTTTCATTAAGCGTCTCATCAAAAATGAAAACATTTCTGAAAACTACAAGTCTCATGCGTTTTAGTGGTGAAAAAATAATTTAAAAAATCGTTCGGGAAATGAGTTTACTCACAGGGTACTTTCTTTGTATACATTCGACTATACGGGCTAAGCCCGGGATTTACGGGAAATCGCGGGTTTTCATTTGCCGGCGATTAAACCTCTTTCATTAAGCGTCTCATCAAAACTGAAAACATTTTTGAAAACTACAAGTCTCATGCGTTTTAGTGGTGAAAAAATAATTTAAAAAATCGTTCGGGAAATGAGTTTACTCCCTGGGTACTTTCTTTGTATACTTTTGACTATACGGGCCGAGTCCGGGGTTTACGGGAAATGGCGGGTTTTCGTTTGCCGGCGATTAAACCACTTTCATTAAGCGTCTCATCAAAAATGAAAACATTTCTGAAAACTACAAGTCTCATGCGTTTTAGTGGTGAAAAAATAATTTAAAAAATCGTTCGGGAAATGAGTTTACTCCCTGGGTACTTTCTTTGTATATTTTGGACTATACGGGCCGAGTCCGGGGTTTACGGGAAATCGCGGATTTTCGTTTGAGGTTGATTATACTTCTTTTATTCAGCGCCTCATCAAAAACGAAAACATTTTTGAAAACTACAAGTCTCATGCGTTGTAGTGGTGAAAAAATAATTTAAAAAATCGTTCTGGAAATAAGTTTACTCACAGTATACTTTCTTTGTATACATTCGACTATACGGGCCAAGCCCGGTATTGACGGGAAATCGCGGGTTTTCGTTTGCCGGCGATTAAACCACTTTCATTAAGCGTCTCATCAAAAATGAAAACATTTCTGAAAACTACAAGTCTCATGCGTTTTATTGGTGAAAAAATAATTTAAAAAATCGTTCGGAAAATGAGTTTACTCACAGGGTACTTTCTTTGTATACATTCGACTATACGGGCCAAGCCCGTGATTTACGGGAAATTGCGGGTTTTCGTTTGCCGGCGATTAAACCACTTTCATTAAGCGTCTCATCAAAAATGAAAACATTTCTGAAAACTACAAGTCTCATGCGTTTTAGTGGTGAAAAAAAAATTTAAAAAATCGTTCGGGAAATGAGTTACTCCCTGGGTACTTTCTTTGTATACATTCGACTATACGGGCCAAGCCCGGGATTTATGGGAAATCGCGGGTTTTCATTTGCCGGCGATTAAACCTCTTTCATTAAGCGTCTCATCAAAAATGAAAACATTTTTGAAAACTACAAGTCTCATGCGTTTTAGTGGTGAAAAAGTAATTTAAAAAATCGTTCGGGAAATGAGTTTACTCCCTGGGTACTTTCTTTGTATACTTTTGACTATACGGGCCTAGTCCGGGGTTTACGGGAAATGGCGGGTTTTCGTTTGCGGCGATTAAACTTGTTTTATTCAGCGTCTCATCAAAAATGAAAACATATTTGAAAACTACAAGTCTCATGCGTTTTAGTGATGAAAAAAAAAAAATTAAAAAATCTTTCGGGAAATGAGTTTACTCCCTGGGTACTTTCTTTGTATACATTCGACTATACGGGCCAAGCCCGGGATTTACGGGAAATCCCGGGTTTTCGCTTGCGGGCGATTAAACCACTTTCATTAAGCGTCTCATCAAAAATGAAAACATTTCTGAAAACTACAAGTCTCATGCGTTTTAGTGGTGAAAAAATAATTTAAAAAATCGTTCGGGAAATGAGTTTACTCACAGGGTACTTTCTTTGTATACATTCAACTATACGGGCCAAGCCCGGGATTTACGGGAAATCGGGGGTTCTCGTTTGCTGGCGATTAAACTTCTTTCATTAGGCGTCTCATCAAATATGAAACCATTTTTGATAACTACAAGTCTCATGCGTTTTAGTGGTGAAAAAATAATTTAAAAAATCGTTCGGGAAATGAGTTTACTCCCTGGGTACTTTCTTTGTATACTTTGGACTATACGGGCCGAGTCCGGGGTTTACGGGAAATCGTGGATTTTCGTTTGAGGGTGATTAAACTTCTTTTATTCAGCGCCTCATCAAAAATGAAAACCTTTTTGAAAACTACAAGTCTCATGCGTTGTAGTGGTGAAAAAATAATTAAAAAAATCGTTCGGAAAATGAGTTTACTCCCTGGGTACTTTCTTTGTATACTTTTGACTATACGGGCCGAGTCCGGGGTTTACGGGAAATGGCGGGTTTTCGTTTGCCGGCGATTAAACTTCTTTTATTCAGCGTCTCATCAAAAATGAAAACATTTTTGAAAACTACAAGTCTCATGCGTTTTAGTGGTAAAAAGATAATTTAAAAAATCGTTTTGGAAATGAGTTTACTCACAGGGTACTTTCTTTGTATACATTCGACTATACGGGCCAAGCCCGGGATTTACGGGAAATCGGGGGTTCTCGTTTGCCGGCGATTAAACTTCTTTCATTAAGCGTCTCATCAAAAATGAAATCATTTTTGAAAACTACAAGTCCCATGCGTTTTAGTGGTGAACAGGTAATTTAAAAAATCGTTTTGGAAATGAGTTTACTCACAGGGTACGTTCTTTGTATACATTCGACTATACGGGCCAAGCCCGGGATTTACAGGAAATCGCGGGTTTTCGTTTGCCGGCGATGAAACCACTTTCATTAAGCGTCTCATCAAAAGTGAAAACATTTCTGAAAACTACAAGTCTCATGCGTCTTATTGGTGAAAAAATAATTTAAAAAATCGTTCGGGAAATGAGTTTACTCCCTGGGTACTTTCTTCGTATACTTTTGACTGGGTACTTTCTTTGTATACTTTTGACTATACGGGCCGAGTCCGGGGTTTACTGGAAATCGCGGTATTTTGTTTGCCGGCGATTAAACCTCTTTCATTAAGCGTCTCATCAAAAATGAAAACATTTTTGAAAACTACAAGTCTCATGCGTTTTAGTGGTGAAAAGATAATTTAAAAAATCGTTTTGGAAATGAGTTTACACACAGGGTACTTTCTTTGTATACATTCGACTATACAGGCCAAGCCCGGGATTTACGGGAAATCGCGGATTTTCGTTTGCCGGCGATTAAACCACTTTCATTAAGCGTCTCATCAAAAATGAAAACATTTTTGAAAACTACAAGTCTCATGCGTTTTAGTGGTGAAAAAATATTTTAAAAAATCGTTCGGGAAATGAGTTTACTCCCTGGGTACTTTCTTTGCATACATTCGACTATACGGGCCAAGCCCGGGATTTACGGGAAATCGCGGGTTTTCGTTTGCCGGCGATTAAACCACTTTCATTAAGCGTCTCATCAAAAATGAAAACATTTCTGAAAACTACAAGTCTCATGCGTTTTAGTGGTGAAAAAATAATTTAAAAAATCGTTTTGGAAATGAGTTTACACACAGGGTACTTTCTTTGTATACATTCGACTATACAGGCCAAGCCCGGGATTTACGGGAAATCGCGGGTTTTCGTTTGCCGGCGATTAAACTTCTTTTATACCACGTCTCATCAAAAATGAAAACATTTTTGAGAACTACAAGTCTCATGCGTTTTAGTGGTAAAAAGATAATTTAAAAAATCGTTTTGGAAATGAGTTTACTCACAGGGTACTTTCTTTGTATACATTCGACTATACGGGCCAAGCCCGGGATTTACGGGAAATCGGGGGTTCTCGTTTGCCGGCGATTAAACTTCTTTCATTAAGCGTCTCATCAAAAATGAAATCATTTTTGAAAACTACAAGTCCCATGCGTTTTAGTGGTGAACAGGTAATTTAAAAAATCGTTTTGGAAATGAGTTTACTCACAGGGTACTTTCTTTGTATACATTCGACTATACGGGCCAAGCCCGGGATTTACAGGAAATCGCGGGTTTTCGTTTGCCGGCGATGAAACCACTTTCATTAAGCGTCTCATCAAAAATGAAAACCTTTTTGAAAACTACAAGTCTCATGCGTTGTAGTGGTGAAAAAATAATTAAAAAAATCGTTCGGAAAATGAGTTTACTCCCTGGGTACTTTCTTTGTATACTTTTGACTATACGGGCCGAGTCCGGGGTTTACGGGAAATGGCGGGTTTTCGTTTGCCGGCGATTAAACTTCTTTTATTCAGCGTCTCATCAAAAATGAAAACATTTTTGAAAACTACAAGTCTCATGCGTTTTAGTGGTAAAAAGATAATTTAAAAAATCGTTTTGGAAATGAGTTTACTCACAGGGTACTTTCTTTGTATACATTCGACTATACGGGCCAAGCCCGGGATTTACGGGAAATCGGGGGTTCTCGTTTGCCGGCGATTAAACTTCTTTCATTAAGCGTCTCATCAAAAATGAAATCATTTTTGAAAACTACAAGTCCCATGCGTTTTAGTGGTGAACAGGTAATTTAAAAAATCGTTTTGGAAATGAGTTTACTCACAGGGTACGTTCTTTGTATACATTCGACTATACGGGCCAAGCCCGGGATTTACAGGAAATCGCGGGTTTTCGTTTGCCGGCGATGAAACCACTTTCATTAAGCGTCTCATCAAAAGTGAAAACATTTCTGAAAACTACAAGTCTCATGCGTCTTATTGGTGAAAAAATAATTTAAAAAATCGTTCGGGAAATGAGTTTACTCCCTGGGTACTTTCTTCGTATACTTTTGACTGGGTACTTTCTTTGTATACTTTTGACTATACGGGCCGAGTCCGGGGTTTACTGGAAATCGCGGTATTTTGTTTGCCGGCGATTAAACCTCTTTCATTAAGCGTCTCATCAAAAATGAAAACATTTTTGAAAACTACAAGTCTCATGCGTTTTAGTGGTGAAAAGATAATTTAAAAAATCGTTTTGGAAATGAGTTTACACACAGGGTACTTTCTTTGTATACATTCGACTATACAGGCCAAGCCCGGGATTTACGGGAAATCGCGGATTTTCGTTTGCCGGCGATTAAACCACTTTCATTAAGCGTCTCATCAAAAATGAAAACATTTTTGAAAACTACAAGTCTCATGCGTTTTAGTGGTGAAAAAATATTTTAAAAAATCGTTCGGGAAATGAGTTTACTCCCTGGGTACTTTCTTTGCATACATTCGACTATACGGGCCAAGCCCGGGATTTACGGGAAATCGCGGGTTTTCGTTTGCCGGCGATTAAACCACTTTCATTAAGCGTCTCATCAAAAATGAAAACATTTCTGAAAACTACAAGTCTCATGCGTTTTAGTGGTGAAAAAATAATTTAAAAAATCGTTTTGGAAATGAGTTTACACACAGGGTACTTTCTTTGTATACATTCGACTATACAGGCCAAGCCCGGGATTTACGGGAAATCGCGGGTTTTCGTTTGCCGGCGATTAAACTTCTTTTATACCACGTCTCATCAAAAATGAAAACATTTTTGAGAACTACAAGTCTCATGCGTTTTAGTGGTAAAAAGATAATTTAAAAAATCGTTTTGGAAATGAGTTTACTCACAGGGTACTTTCTTTGTATACATTCGACTATACGGGCCAAGCCCGGGATTTACGGGAAATCGGGGGTTCTCGTTTGCCGGCGATTAAACTTCTTTCATTAAGCGTCTCATCAAAAATGAAATCATTTTTGAAAACTACAAGTCCCATGCGTTTTAGTGGTGAACAGGTAATTTAAAAAATCGTTTTGGAAATGAGTTTACTCACAGGGTACTTTCTTTGTATACATTCGACTATACGGGCCAAGCCCGGGATTTACAGGAAATCGCGGGTTTTCGTTTGCCGGCGATGAAACCACTTTCATTAAGCGTCTCATCAAAAATGAAAACATTTCTGAAAACTACAAGTCTCATGCGTCTTATTGGTGAAAAAATAATTTAAAAAATCGTTCGGGAAATGAGTTTACTCCCTGGGTACTTTCTTCGTATACTTTTGACTGGGTACTTTCTTTGTATACTTTTGACTATACGGGCCGAGTCCGGGGTTTACTGGAAATCGCGGTATTTTGTTTGCCGGCGATTAAACCTCTTTCATTAAGCGTCTCATCAAAAATGAAAACATTTTTGAAAACTACAAGTCTCATGCGTTTTAGTGGTGAAAAGATAATTTAAAAAATCGTTTTGGAAATGAGTTTACACACAGGGTACTTTCTTTGTATACATTCGACTATACAGGCCAAGCCCGGGATTTACGGGAAATCGCGGATTTTCGTTTGCCGGCGATTAAACCACTTTCATTAAGCGTCTCATCAAAAATGAAAACATTTTTGAAAACTACAAGTCTCATGCGTTTTAGTGGTGAAAAAATATTTTAAAAAATCGTTCGGGAAATGAGTTTACTCCCTGGGTACTTTCTTTGCATACATTCGACTATACGGGCCAAGCCCGGGATTTACGGGAAATCGCGGGTTTTCGTTTGCCGGCGATTAAACCACTTTCATTAAGCGTCTCATCAAAAATGAAAACATTTCTGAAAACTACAAGTCTCATGCGTTTTAGTGGTGAAAAAATAATTTAAAAAATCGTTTTGGAAATGAGTTTACACACAGGGTACTTTCTTTGTATACATTCGACTATACAGGCCAAGCCCGGGATTTACGGGAAATCGCGGGTTTTCGTTTGCCGGCGATTAAACTTCTTTTATACAGCGTCTCATCAAAAATGAAAACATTTTTGAGAACTACAAGTCTCATGCGTTGTAGTGGTGAAAAAATTACTTAAAAAATCGTTCGGAAAATGAGTTTACTCCCTGGGTACTTTCTTTGTATACTTTTGACTATACGGGCCGAGTCCGGGGTTTACTGGAAATCGCGGTATTTCGTTTGCCGGCGATTAAACCTCTTTCATTAAGCGTCTCATCAAAAATGAAAACATTTTTGAAAACTACAAGTCTTATGCGTTTTAGTGGTGAAAAAATAATTCAAAAATCGTTCGGATAATAAGTTTACTCCCTGGGTACTTTCTTTGTATACTTTTGACTATACGGGCCGAGTCCGGGATTTACGGGAAATCGCGGATTTTCGTTTGAGGGCGATTAAACTTCTGTTATTCAGCGTCTCATCAAAAATGAAAACATTTTTGAAAACTACAAGTCTCATGCGTTTTAGTGGTGAAAAGATAATTTAAAAAATCGTTTTGGAAATAAGTTTACTCCCTGGGTACTTTCTTTGTATACTTTTGACTATACGGGCCAAGCCCGGGATTTACGGGAAATCGCGGATTTTCGTTTGCCCGGGATTAAACCACTTTCATTAAGCGTCTCATCAAAAATGAAAACATTTTTGAAAACTACAAGTCTCATGCGTTTTAGTGGTGAAAAAATATTTTCAAAAATCGTTCGGGAAATGAGTTTACTCCCTGGGTACTTTCTTTGCATACATTCGACTATACGGGCCAAGCCCGGGATTTACGGGAAATCTCGGGTTTTCGTTTGCCGGCGATTAAACTTCTTTTATTCAGCGTCTCATCAAAAATGAAAACATTTTTGAGAACTACAAGTCTCATGCGTTGTAGTGGTGAAAAAATTACTTAAAAAATCGTTCGGAAAATGAGTTTACTCCCTGGGTACTTTCTTTGTATACTTTTGACTATACGGGCCGAGTCCGGGGTTTACTGGAAATCGCGGTATTTCGTTTGCCGGCGATTAAACCTCTTTCATTAAGCGTCTCATCAAAAATGAAAACATTTTTGAAAATTACAAGTCTTATGCGTTTTAGTGGTGAAAAAATAATTCAAAAATCGTTCGGGAAATAAGTTTACTCCCTGGGTACTTTCTTTGTATACTTTTGACTATACGGGCCGAGTCTGGGATTTACGGGAAAACGCGGATTTTCGTTTGAGGGCGATTAAACTTCTGTTATTCAGCGTCTCATCAAAAATGAAAACATTTTTGAAAACTACAAGTCTCATGCATTGTAGTGGTGAAAAAATAATTTAAAAAATCGTTCGGAAAATGAGTTTACTCCCTGGGTACCTTCTTTGTATACTTTTGACTATACGGGCCGACCCCAGGATTTACAGGAAATGGCGGGTTTTCGTTTGCCGGCGAATAAACTTCTTTTATTCAGCGTCTCATCAAAAATGAAAACATTTTTGAAAACTACAAGTCTCATGCGTTTTAGTGGTGAAAAGATAATTTAAAAAATTGTTCGGGAAATGAGTTTACTCACAGGGTACTTTCTTTGTATACTTTTGACTATACGGGCCGAGTCTGGGATTTACGGCAAATCGCGGATTTTCGTTTGAGGGCGATTAAACTTCTGTTATTCAGCGTCTCATCAAAAATGAATACATTTTTGAAAACTACAAGTCTCATGCGTTGTAGTGGTGAAAAAATAATTTAAAAAATCGTTCGGAAAATGAGTTTACTCCCTGGGTACTTTCTTTGTATACTTTTGACTATACGGGCCGAGTCCGGGGTTTACGGAAAATGGCGGGTTTTCGTTTGCCGGCAATTAAACTTCTTTTATTCAGCGTCTCATCAAAAATGAAAACATTTTTGAAAACTACAAGTCTCATGCGTTTTAGTGGAGAAAAGATAATTTAAAAAATCGTTTTGGAAATGAGTTTACACACAGGGTACTTTCTTTGTATACATTCGACTATACAGGCCAAGCCCGGGATTTACGGGAAATCGCGGATTTTCGTTTGCCGGCGATTAAACCACTTTCATTAAGCGTCTCATCAAAAATGAAAACATTTCTGAAAACTACAAGTCTCATGCGTTTTAGTGGTGCAAAAATAATTTAAAAAATCGTTCGGGAAATGAGTTTACTCCCTGGGTACTTTCTTTGTATACTTTTGACTATACGGGCCGAGTCCGGGATTTACGGGAAGTCGCGGGTTTTCGTTTGAGGGCGATTAAACTTCTTTTATTCAGCGTCTCATCAAAAATGAAAACATTTTTGAAAACTACAAGTCTCATGCGCTGTAGTGGTGAAAAAATGGAATAGTGGAAATGAGTTTACACCCTGGGTACTTTCTTTGTATACTTTTGACTATACGGGCCGACCCCAGGATTTACAGGAAATGGCGGGTTTTCGTTTGCCGGCGAATAATCTTCTTTTATTCAGCGTCTCATCAAAAATGAAAACATTTTTGAAAACTACAAGTCTCATGCGTTTTAGTGGTGAAAAGATAATTTAAAAAATCGTTCGGGAAATGAGTTTACTCCCTGGGTACTTTCTTTGCATACATTCGACTATACGGGCCAAGCCCGGGATTTACGGGAAATCTCGGGTTTTCGTTTGCCGGCGATTAAACTTCTTTTATTCAGCGTCTCATCAAAAATGAAAACATTTTTGAGAACTACAAGTCTCATGCGTTGTAGTGGTGAAAAAATTACTTAAAAAATCGTTCGGAAAATGAGTTTACTCCCTGGGTACTTTCTTTGTATACTTTTGACTATACGGGCCGAGTCCGGGGTTTACTGGAAATCGCGGTATTTCGTTTGCCGGCGATTAAACCTCTTTCATTAAGCGTCTCATCAAAAATGAAAACATTTTTGAAAATTACAAGTCTTATGCGTTTTAGTGGTGAAAAAATAATTCAAAAATCGTTCGGGAAATAAGTTTACTCCCTGGGTACTTTCTTTGTATACTTTTGACTATACGGGCCGAGTCTGGGATTTACGGGAAAACGCGGATTTTCGTTTGAGGGCGATTAAACTTCTGTTATTCAGCGTCTCATCAAAAATGAAAACATTTTTGAAAACTACAAGTCTCATGCATTGTAGTGGTGAAAAAATAATTTAAAAAATCGTTCGGAAAATGAGTTTACTCCCTGGGTACCTTCTTTGTATACTTTTGACTATACGGGCCGACCCCAGGATTTACAGGAAATGGCGGGTTTTCGTTTGCCGGCGAATAAACTTCTTTTATTCAGCGTCTCATCAAAAATGAAAACATTTTTGAAAACTACAAGTCTCATGCGTTTTAGTGGTGAAAAGATAATTTAAAAAATTGTTCGGGAAATGAGTTTACTCACAGGGTACTTTCTTTGTATACTTTTGACTATACGGGCCGAGTCTGGGATTTACGGCAAATCGCGGATTTTCGTTTGAGGGCGATTAAACTTCTGTTATTCAGCGTCTCATCAAAAATGAATACATTTTTGAAAACTACAAGTCTCATGCGTTGTAGTGGTGAAAAAATAATTTAAAAAATCGTTCGGAAAATGAGTTTACTCCCTGGGTACTTTCTTTGTATACTTTTGACTATACGGGCCGAGTCCGGGGTTTACGGAAAATGGCGGGTTTTCGTTTGCCGGCAATTAAACTTCTTTTATTCAGCGTCTCATCAAAAATGAAAACATTTTTGAAAACTACAAGTCTCATGCGTTTTAGTGGAGAAAAGATAATTCAAAAAATCGTTTTGGAAATGAGTTTACACACAGGGTACTTTCTTTGTATACATTCGACTATACAGGCCAAGCCCGGGATTTACGGGAAATCGCGGATTTTCGTTTGCCGGCGATTAAACCACTTTCATTAAGCGTCTCATCAAAAATGAAAACATTTCTGAAAACTACAAGTCTCATGCGTTTTAGTGGTGCAAAAATAATTTAAAAAATCGTTCGGGAAATGAGTTTACTCCCTGGGTACTTTCTTTGTATACTTTTGACTATACGGGCCGAGTCCGGGATTTACGGGAAGTCGCGGGTTTTCGTTTGAGGGCGATTAAACTTCTTTTATTCAGCGTCTCATCAAAAATGAAAACATTTTTGAAAACTACAAGTCTCATGCGCTGTAGTGGTGAAAAAATGGAATAGTGGAAATGAGTTTACACCCTGGGTACTTTCTTTGTATACTTTTGACTATACGGGCCGACCCCAGGATTTACAGGAAATGGCGGGTTTTCGTTTGCCGGCGAATAATCTTCTTTTATTCAGCGTCTCATCAAAAATGAAAACATTTTTGAAAACTACAAGTCTCATGCGTTTTAGTGGTGAAAAGATAATTTAAAAAATCGTTCGGGAAATGAGTTTACTCACAGGGTACTTTCTTTGTATACATTCGACTATACAGGCCAAGCCCGGGATTTACGGGAATTCGCGGGTTTTTGTTTGCCGGCGATTAAACCACTTTCATTAAGCGTTTCATCAAAAATGAAAACATTTCTAAAAACTACAAGTCTCATGCGTTTTAGTGGTGAAAAAATAATTTAAAAAATCGTTCGGGAAATGAGTTTACTCCCTGGGTACTTTCTTTGTATACTTTTGACTACACGGGCCAAGCCCCGGATTAACGGGAAATCGCGGTAATTCGTTTGCCGACGATTAAACCTCTTTCATTAGGCGTCTCATCAAAAATGAAAACATTTTTGAAAACTACAAGTCTCATGCGTTTTAGTGGTAAAAATATAATTTAAAAAATCGTTCAAGAAATGAGTTTACTCCCTGGGTACTTTCTTTGTATACTTTTGACTATACGGGCCGAGTCCGGGATTTACGGGAAATCGCGGATTTTCGTTTGCCGGCGATTAAACTTCTTTTATTCAGGGTCCCATCAAATATGAAAACATTTTTAAAAACTACAAGTCTCATGCGTTTAGTGGTAAAAAAATAATATAAAAAATCGTTCGGGAAATGAGTTTACTCCCTGGGTACTTTCTTTGTATACATTCGACTATACGGGCCAAGCCCGGGATTTACGGGAAATCGCGGGTTTTCGTTTGCCGGCGAATAAACCTCTTTCATTAAGCGTCTCATCAAAAATGAAAACATTTCTGAAAACTACAAGTCTCATGCGTTTTAGTGGTGAAAAAATAATTTAAGAAATCGTTCTGGAAATGAGTTTACTCACAGGGTACTTTCTTTGTATACATTCGACTATACGGGCCAAGCCCGGGATTTACGGGAAAGTGCGGGTTTTCGTTTGCCGGCGATTAAACTTCTTTCATTAAGCGTCTCATCAAAAATGAAAACATTTTTGAAAACTACAAGTCTCATGCGTTTTGGTGGTGAAAAAAAAATTTAAAAAATCGTTCGGAAAATGAGTTTACTCCCTGGGTAATTTGTTTGTATACATTCGACTATACGGGCCAAGCCCGGGATTTACGGGAAATCGCGGGATTTCGTTTGAGGGCGATTAAACTTCTTTTATTCAGCGCCTCATCAAAAATGAAAACATTTTTGAAAACTACAAGTCTCATGCGTTTAGTGGTAAAAAAATAATATAAAAAATCGTTCGGGAAATGAGTTTACTCACAGGGTACTTTCTTTGTATACATTCGACTATACGGGCCAAGCCCGGGATTTACGGGAAATCGCGGATTTTCGTTTGCCGACGATTAAACCTCTTTCATTAAGCGTCTCATCAAAAATAAAAACATTTTTGAAAACTACAAGTCTCATGCGTTTTAGTGGTAAAAATATAATTTAAAAAATCGTTCGGGAAATGAGTTTACTCCCTGGGTACTTTCTTTGTATACTTTTGACTATACGGGCCGAGTCCGGGATTTACGGGAAATCGCGGATTTTCGTTTGCCGGCGATTAAACTTCTTTTATTCAGGGTCCCATCAAATATGAAAACATTTTTGAAAACTACAAGTCTCATGCGTTTAGTGGTAAAAAAATAATATAAAAAATTGTTCGGGAAATGAGTTTACTCCCTGGGTACTTTCTTTGTATACATTCGACTATACGGGCCAAGCCCGGGATTTACGGGAAATCGCGGGTTTTCGTTTGCCGGCGATTAAACTTCTTTTATTCAGGGTCCCATCAAATATGAAAACATTTTTGAAAACTACAAGTCTCAGGCGTTTAGTGGTAAAAAAATAATATAAAAAATCGTTCGGGAAATGAGTTTACTCCCTGGGTAATTTGTTTGTATACATTCGACTATACGGGCCAAGCCCGGGATTTACGGGAAATCGCGGGATTTCGTTTGAGGGCGATTAAACTTCTTTTATTCAGCGCCTCATCAAAAATGAAAACATTTTTGAAAACTACAAGTCTCATGCGTTTAGTGGTAAAAAAATAATATAAAAAATCGTTCGGGAAATGAGTTTACTCACAGGGTACTTTCTTTGTATACATTCGACTATACGGGCCAAGCCCGGGATTTACGGGAAATCGCGGATTTTCGTTTGCCGACGATTAAACCTCTTTCATTAAGCGTCTCATCAAAAATAAAAACATTTTTGAAAACTACAAGTCTCATGCGTTTTAGTGGTAAAAATATAATTTAAAAAATCGTTCGGGAAATGAGTTTACTCCCTGGGTACTTTCTTTGTATACTTTTGACTATACGGGCCGAGTCCGGGATTTACGGGAAATCGCGGATTTTCGTTTGCCGGCGATTAAACTTTTTTTATTCAGGGTCCCATCAAATATGAAAACATTTTTGAAAACTACAAGTCTCATGCGTTTAGTGGTAAAAAAATAATATAAAAAATTGTTCGGGAAATGAGTTTACTCCCTGGGTACTTTCTTTGTATACATTCGACTATACGGGCCAAGCCCGGGATTTACGGGAAATGGCGGGTTTTCGTTTGCCGGCGATTAAACCTCTTTCATTAAGCGTCTCATCAAAAATGAAAACATTTTTGAAAACTACAAGTCTCATGCGTTTTAGTGGTGAAAAAATAATTTAAAAAATCGTTCTGGAAATGAGTTTACTCACAGGGTACTTTCTTTGTATACATTCGACTATACGGGCCAAGCCCGGGATTTACGGGAAATCGCGGGTTTTCGTTTGCCGGCGATTAAACTTCTTTCATTAAGCGTCTCATCAAAAATGAAAACATTTTTGAAAACTAAAAGTCTCATGCGTTTTAGTGGTGAAAAAAAAATTTAAAAAATCGTTCGGGAAATGAGTTTACTCACTGGGTAATTTGTTTTTATACATTCGACTATACGGGCCAAGCCCGGGATTTACGGGAAATCGCGGGATTTCGTTTGAGGGCGATTAAACTTCTTTTATTCAGCGCCTCATCAAAAATGAAAACATTTTTGAAAACTACAAGTCTCATGCGTTTAGTGGTAAAAAAATAATATAAAAAATCGTTCGGGAAATGAGTTTACTCACAGGGTACTTTCTTTGTATACATTCGACTATACGGGCCAAGCCCGGGATTTACGGGAAATCGCGGGTTTTCGTTTGCCGGCGATTAAACTTCTTTCATTAAGCGTCTCATCAAAAATGAAAACATTTTTGAAAACAACAAGTCTCATGCGTTTTAGTGGTGAAAAAATAATTTAAAAAATCGTTCGGGAAGAGTTTACTCCCTGGGTACTTGCTTTGTATACTTTGGACTATACGGGCCGAGTCTGGGATTTACGGGAAATCGCGGATTTTCGTTTGAGGGCGATTAAACTTCTTTTATTCAGCGGCTCATCAAAAATAAAAACATTTTTGAAAACTACAAGTCTCATGCGTTTTAGTGGTGAAAAATTTTTTAAAAAATCGTTCGGGAAATGAGTTTACTCCCTGGGTACTTTCTTTGTATACATTCGACTATACGGGCCAAGCCCCGGATTAACGGGAAATCGCGGTATTTCGTTTGCCGACGATTAAACCTCTTTCATTAAGCGTCTCATCAAAAATGAAAACATTTTTGAAAACTACAAGTCTCATGCGTTTTAGTGGTAAAAATATAATTTAAAAAATCGTTCGGGAAATGAGTTTACTCCCTGGGTACTTTCTTTGTATACTTTTGACTATACGGGCCGAGTCCGGGATTTACGGGAAATCGCGGATTTTCGTTTGCCGGCGATTAAACTTCTTTTATTCAGCGTCTCATCAAAAATGAAAACATTTCGAAAACTACAAGTCTCATGCGTTTTAGTGGTGAAAAAATAATTTAAAAAATCGTTCTGGAAATGAGTTTACTCACAGGGTACTTTCTTTGTATACATTCGACTATACGGGCCAAGCCCGGGATTTACGGGAAATCGCGGGTTTTCGTTTGCCGGCGATTAAACTTCTTTCATTAAGCGTCTTATCAAAAATGAAAACATTTTTGAAAACTACAAGTCTAATGCGTTTTAGTGGTGAAAAAAAAATTTAAAAAATCGTTCGGGAAATGAGTTTACTCCCTGGGTACTTTCTTTGTATACATTCGACTATACGGGCCAAGCCCGGGATTTACGGGAAATCGCGGGATTTCGTTTGAGGGCGATTAAACTTCTTTTATTCAGCGCCTCATCAAAAATGAAAACATTTTTGAAAACTACAAGTCTCATGCGTTTAGTGGTAAAAAAATAATATAAAAAATCGTTCGGGAAATGAGTTTACTCACAGGGTACTTTCTTTGTATACATTCGACTATACGGGCCAAGCCCGGGTTTTACGGGAAATCGCGGGTTTTTGTTTGCCGGCGATTAAACTTCTTTCATTAAGCGTCTCATCAAAAATGAAAACATTTTTGAAAACTACAAGTCTCATGCGTTTTAATGGTGAAAAAATAATTTAAAAAATCGTTCGGGAAATGAGTTTACTCCCTGGGTACTTTCTTTGTATACTTTGGACTATACGGGCCGAGTCCGGGGTTTACGGGAAATCGCGGATTTTCGTTTGAGGGCGATTAAACTTCTTTTATTCAGCGCCTCATCAATCAATATAGAAAGAGTTGCGGAGAGGTTGCCAAGGCAAAGGCATTAAGCACGGCAAGGAAAGGGCAAAGGCAGGCAAGGAAACAGGATGAGGAATCAGGAAGGCAGGGTTGGGTAAGGCATGGTAGGCACAGGCATGGGAGGCACAGGCAAGGACATAGTAGGCAGGCACCAGAAAAGGCATAGGAAGGGTAGGCAAAGAAAGGCACGGTCAGTGCTGGCAAGAAAATGGAACGGCAAGGCAGGGGTGCATGACTTTAATAGAAAATATCCCCCTTACAACTCAAAGATTGTGTATACTCAATATATCTAAGATAAGTATCATATTAGTCCAGGAGTATAGAAAGTATTGAGGTGCAAATATTTCAAATTCAATATCTCAAAAAAAGTCTCAAATTTATCTCAGGTCAATATACAGTGAATCATGTTAGCAGAATTATGTGCCATTACAAGTATTTAAACAATCGGTCATAACGCCATATGATTTTTTGATAAATCTGAGATTAACTTGATTCCAATGACAACAACATTAAAAAGTCAAGATATGGAAATAATCAGAGAAGTCCACGAGAAAGGCAAAAAAAATTTAAAAAACGCCTTTTTTAGTTTCTTGTGCCTACCAGGTATGTCAACACAAAACTTTTTACCATAAAGTAATAGATCTATTACAAAAAACAAAGCACTTTTGGGCTCTATAAATGAAAGTGATAAATGTATGCAACTCCCCCCCCTCTACAACTCAAAGATTACCTATTATATGAAAGCCTGGTTGTTGTAGGTGCAAGATAATTATGTTTTTCCTAGCCCTGTCCAGGATTCGAACCTGGATTTCTCATTTGCATGAGTGTCATAGCCATTAGACCAGCAGGGCATAAATATATATATATACAAAACTTTACAGGTGAACATTATATACACTTAGGAATTTACAGCACACAGCCTAGTTAATTAACCTTTTGAGAAATGCTGGTTAAGCCACAAGTAACTGTGTTACCTGGCGTAAAACGCTTGGTGGAACAGTTAATACAAATTGAAAACTGTACCACACATTCAGGTGGAGCGCCTTAGTACAAATGTGCAGTATATCGTAAATCGAGTGAAACACACAACATTTAAGGTTTTTCGGGTGTAATTATATTTATCCTTTAGCTTGAATAAAAACACAATTTACATATTGTGCCATGTCATAGCTAAAACAGTCAGCAAACCTTTTTTATTTTTCACAAAATGTTCCCAGTAAAACTTAAAATATATGTACTTTAATCTGTGGTGCGCCATTAGTATATATAGGTAAAAAAAACCCTTTCAAGAAAACTTTAGCACAACTTCTGTTAAATAGAAACACAGGTAATAGCTTGTCGTAACACTAGGCTGAGTGATTAGTACAGATATACTGTGGCGCACATATACGTTTCGACATAATATCCCTTTCCGAAAAATATCCTAACTTTGGTTCAAATAAACAGACAGTAAACACCCTGTTGTTATCCTACACAGCTAAAACAGTCATTCAGCAATTTTATTTTGCGGAAAAGTTTTTGTAACATTTAAAAATAAAAACACAGTTTAAAACCTGTTATTACACTCCTAAAGCAAAAAGAATCCTGCAATAGTTTATGGGAAAAGTTCTTGTGCAAGATCAAACATTAATCGTGAAATCGGATAGCCGTAATACATTTTTCCAAAAAACTTACTGCAACTTCGGTTACCCTGCATGACAATAAAAAATTCTTATTTCCAACTAAGCAGAACTTTAAAATAATAGCAATTAATTAGACTATTGATAAATTAATAAGAAATACATGTTTCAATACATGTTGATGATTGCACGAGAACAGCTTGTCAGAATTTAAAAAGCCTCTTAACAGAAAACGTAGACGTTGATGTTAAAGTTAGAATTCAAAACGCCTGGGTAATAACAAATGCAGATGTTGAAAAATTAAATAATAAAACAGGTATGTTGCACATCCATATAGGTTTAATACCATTTCAAACCAGACATAATCAACATTCAATGTGGCACAGTTTACAAAACGTATAAATCGCCCCAGGTGTTATAGTTACTTGTGACTAAACCAGATTAGCTTAAACTTCTGTTAAATAGAAACACAGGTAACAGCTTGTTGTTAACACAGGGCTGAGTGATTTGTACAGGTAGCTATACTGTTTCGCACATACGTTTCGGCACAATACCCATTTCTAAAAAACTATCCTAACTTCAGTTCAAACAAACAGACAGTTAACAACCTGTTCCTATCCTACGCAGCTAAAACAATTTTATATACTTTGTGGAAAATTTTGTAACATTTAAAAATAAAAATACAGTTTATAACCTGTTTTTACCTTCTCTAAGCAAAAAAACCCCGCAATATTTAATGGAAAAAGTTTCTGTTAAAGATTAAAAATTAAACACGGCACTATGATTGAGTGTATTATCTCACTCACTGTGTAGTATATGTAGAGCTATAGCTAGCTATAGCCAGAAAATCTATTTCTTTGTAGCTAGCTAGTTTTATACTAGCCATTATGATATTGCTTGATCTTTTTTATGCTATTAGCTAGCTAGCTCTTCAATTCAAGTAGCTCTAGCTAGCTATTTAAGTTCTATTATTATTCCAGCTCAGTCAGTAGTTTTATGCTAGCTAGGCTTAGGTGTGAGTGAGAATAAGAAAGGGTTCATTACATACCCTTTCTTTCTTCGCTTTCTTGAACATAACAAGCCCTTCCGTCAGTTGCGATATGGCTTAGATTGAGTTTGAGGCGCTATGTGTCCGAGAAAATGTCATGTGATATTAGTAAAAGTGATTTATGTATCACGTGGCTAAAAAGTGTAGGCAGATTTAACCTAAACTGGAAACGGCACCATTTACTCTTGGTACCATATTTAAAAAACAACAAAAACTCCATCGCCGTGCTAAAAACATATTGTCTCGCTCACTAGAAAAATGTACTTAAGAATGACCATATGAAATCGCTGGGAGACTGGGCCCCAAAACGACGGATTTTTGATATTTTTGATGTATAGGGAACGGGGCGCGGAAATCGTATAGAAATCCTATATACTCTCCCCCGTACTTACTTTTTCTTTTATATTTGGCTTATTTAATGAGGAAATGGGCTCCGCTACTCTCCGCAAAAATGAAAACATTTTTGAAAACTACAAGTCTCATGCGTTTTATTGGTGAAAAAATAATTTAAAAAATCGTTCGGAAAATGAGTTTACTCACAGGGTACTTTCTTTGTATACATTCGACTATACGGGCCAAGCCCGGGATTTACGGGAAATCGCGGGTTTTCGTTTGCCGGCGATTAAACCACTTTCATTAAGCGTCTCATCAAAAATGAAAACATTTCTAAAAACTACAAGTCTCATGCGTTTTAGTAGTGAAAAAATAATTTAAAAAATCGTTCGGGAAATGAGTTTACTCACAGGGTACTTTCTTTGTATACATTCGACTATACGGGCTAAGCCCGGGATTTACCGGAAATCGCGGGTTTTCATTTGCCGGCGATTAAACCTCTTTCATTAAGCGTCTCATCAAAAATGAAAACATTTTTGAAAACTACAAGTCTCATGCGTTTTAGTGGTGAAAAAATAATTTAAAAAATCGTTCGGGAAATGAGTTTACACACAGGGTACTTTCTTTGTATACATTCAACTATACGGGCCAAGCCCGGGATTTACGGGAAATCGGGGGTTCTCGTTTGCCGGCGATTAAACTTCTTTCATTAAGCGTCTTATCAAAAATGAAAACATTTTTGAAAACTACAAGTCTCATGCGTTTTAGTGATGAAAAAAAAATTAAAAAATCGTTCGGGAAATGAGTTTACTCCCTGGGTACTTTCTTTGTATACATTCGACTATACGGGCCAAGCCCGGGATTTACGGGAAATCCCGGGTTTTCGCTTGCCGGCGATTAAACCACTTTCATTAAGCGTCTCATCAAAAATGAAAACATTTCTGAAAACTACAAGTCTCATGCGTTTTAGTGGTGAAAAAATAATTTAAAAAATCGTTCGGGAAATGAGTTTACTCACAGGGTACTTTCTTTGTATACATTCGACTATACGGGCCAAGCCCGGGATTTACGGGAAATCGCGGGTTTTCGTTTGCCGGCGATTAAACCACTTTCATTAGGCGTCTCATCAAAAATGAAAACATTTTTGAAAACTACAAGTCTCATGCGCTTTAGTGGTGAAAAAATAATTTAAAAAATCGTTCGGGAAATGAGTTTACTCCCTGGGTACTTTCTTTGTATATTTTGGACTATACGGGCCGAGTCCGGGGTTTACGGGAAATCGCGGATTTTCGTTTGAGGGCGATTAAACTTCTTTTATTCAGCGCCTCATCAAAAACGAAAACATTTTTGAAAACTACAAGTCTCATGCGTTGTAGTGGTGAAAAAATAATTTAAAAAATCGTTCGGAAAATGAGTTTACTCCCTGGGTACTTTCTTTGTATACATTCGACTATACGGGCCAAGCCCGGGATTTACGTGAAATGGCGGGTTTTCGTTTGAGGGCGATTAAACTTCTTTTATTCAGCGCCTCATCAAAAATGAAAACATTTTTGAAAACTACAAGTCTCATGCGTTTAGTGGTAAAAAAATAATATAAAAAATCGTTCGGGAAATGAGTTTACTCACACGGTACTTTCTTTGTATACATTCGACTATACGGGCCAAGCCCGGGTTTTACGGGAAATCGCGGGTTTTTGTTTGCCGGCGATTAAACTTCTTTCATTAAGCGTCTCATCAAAAATGAAAACATTTTTGAAAACTACAAGTCTCATGCGTTTTAGTGGTGAAAAAGTAATTTAAAAAATCGTTCGGGAAATGAGTTTACTCCCTGGGTACTTGCTTTGTATACTTTGGACTATACGGTCCGAGTCCGGGATTTACGGGAAATCGCGGATTTTCGTTTGAGGGCGATTAAACTTCTTTTATTCAGCGGCTCATAAAAAATGAAAACATTTTTGAAAACTACAAGTCTCATGTGTTTAGTGGTAAAAAAATAATATAAAAAAACGTTCGGGAAATGAGTTTACTCCCTGGGTACTTTCTTTGTATACTTTTGACTATACGGGCCGAGTTCGAGGTTTACGTGAAATGGCGGGTTTTCGTTTGCCGGCGATTAAACTTCTTTTATTCAGCGTCTCATCAAAAATGAAGACATTTTTGAAAACTACAAGTCTCATGCGTTTTAGTGGTGAAAAGATAATTTAAAAAATCGTTTTGGAAATGAGTTTACTCACAGGGTACTTTCTTTGTATACATTCGACTATACGGGCCAAGCCCGGGATTTACGGGAAATCGCGGGTTTTCGTTTGCCGGCGATTAAACCACTTTCATTAAGCGTCTCATCAAAAATGAAAACATTTCTAAAAACTACAAGTCTCATGCGTTGTAGTGGTGAAAAAATAATTTAAAAAATCGTTCGGGAAATGAGTTTACTCACAGGGTACTTTCTTTGTATACATTCGACTATACGGGCCAAGCCCGGGATTTACGGGAAATCGGGGGTTCTCGTTTGCCGGCGATTAAACTTCTTTCATTAAGCGTCTCATCAAAAATGAAAACATTTTTGAAAACTACAAGTCTCATGCGTTTTAATGGTGAAAAAATAATTTAAAAAATCGTTCGGGAAATGAGTTTACTCCCTGGGTACTTTCTTTGTATACTTTGGACTATGCGGGCCGAGTCCGGGGTTTACGGGAAATCGCGGATTTTCGTTTGAGGGCGATTAAACTTCTTTTATTCAGCGCCTCATCAAAAATGAAAACATTTTTGAAAACTACAAGTCTCATGCGTTTTATTGGTGAAAAAATAATTTAAAAAATCGTTCGGAAACTGAGTTTACTCACAGGGTACTTTCTTTGTATACATTCGACAATACGGGCCAAGCCCGGTATTTACGGGAAATCGCGGGTTTTCGTTTGCCGGCGATTAAACCACTTTCATTAAGCGTCTCATCAAAAATGAAAACATTTCTGAAAACTACAAGTCTCATGCGTTTTAGTAGTGAAAAAATAATTTAAAAAATCGTTCGGGAAATGAGTTTACTCACAGGGTACTTTCTTTGTATACATTCGACTATACGGGCTAAGCCCGGGATTTACCGGAAATCGCGGGTTTTCATTTGCCGGCGATTAAACCTCTTTCATTAAGCGTCTCATCAAAAATGAAAACATTTTTGAAAACTACAAGTCTCATGCGTTTTAGTGGTGAAAAAATAATTTAAAAAATCGTTCGGCAAATGAGTTTACACACGGGGTACTTTCTTTGTATACATTCAACTATACGGGCCAAGCCCGGGATTTACGGGAAATCGGGGGTTCTCGTTTGCCGGCGATTAAACTTCTTTCATTAAGCGTCTTATCAAAAATGAAAACATTTTTGAAAACTACAAGTCTCATGCGTTTTAGTGATGAAAAAAAAATTAAAAAATCGTTCGGGAAATGAGTTTACTCCCTGGGTACTTTCTTTGTATACATTCGACTATACGGGCCAAGCCCGGGATTTACGGGAAATCCCGGGTTTTCGCTTGCCGGCGATTAAACCACTTTCATTAAGCGTCTCATCAAAAATGAAAACATTTCTGAAAACTACAAGTCTCATGCGTTTTAGTGGTGAAAAAATAATTTAAAAAATCGTTCGGAAAATGAGTTTACTCACAGGGTACTTTCTTTGTATACATTCGACTATACGGGCCAAGCCCGGGATTTACGGGAAATCGCGGGTTTTCGTTTGCCGGCGATTAAACCACTTTCATTAGGCGTCTCATCAAAAATGAAAACATTTTTGAAAACTACAAGTCTCATGCGTTTTAATGGTGAAAAAATAATTTAAAAAATCGTTCGGGAAATGAGTTTACTCCCTGGGTACTTTCTTTGTATATTTTGGACTATACGGGCCGAGTCCGGGGTTTACGGGAAATCGCGGATTTTCGTTTGAGGGCGATTAAACTTCTTTTATTCAGCGCCTCATCAAAAACGAAAACATTTTTGAAAACTACAAGTCTCATGCGTTGTAGTGGTGAAAAAATAATTTAAAAAATCGTTCGGAAAATGAGTTTACTCCCTGGGTACTTTTTTTGTATACTTTTGACTATACGGGCCGAGTCCGGGTATACGGGAAATGGCGGGTTTTCGTTTGCCGGCGATTAAACTTCTTTTATTCAGCGTCTCATCAAAAATGAAAACATTTTTGAAAACTACAAGTCTCATGCGTTTTAGTGGTGAAAAGGTAATTTAAAAAATCGTTTTGGAAATAAGATTACTCACAGGGTACTTTCTTTGTATACATTCGACTATACGGGCCAAGCCCGGGATTGACGGGAAATCGCGGGTTTTCGTTTGCCGGCGATTAAACCACTCTCATTAAGCGTCTCATCAAAAATGAAAACATTTCTGAAAACTACAAGTCTCATGCGTTTTATTGGTGAAAAAATAATTTAAAAAATCGTTCGGGAAATGAGTTTACTCACAGGGTACTTTCTTTGTATACATTCTACTATACGGGCCAAGCCCGTGATTTACGGGAAATTGCGGGTTTTCGTTTGCCGGCGATTAAACCACTTTCATTAAGCGTCTCATCAAAAATGAAAACATATTTGAAAACTACAAGTCTCATGCGTTTTAGTGGTGAAAAGATAAATTAAAAAATCGTTTTGGAAATGAGTTTACTCACAGGGTACTTTCTTTCTATACATTCGACTATACGGGCCAAGCCCGGGATTTACGGGAAATCGCGGGTTTTCGTTTGCCGGCGATTAAACCACTTTCATTAAGCGTCTCATCAAAAATGAAAACATTTTTGAAAACTACAAGTCTCATGCGTTTTAGTGATGAAAAAAAAAATTAAAAAATCGTTCGGGAAATGAGTTTACTCCCTGGGTACTTTCTTTGTATACATTCGACTATACGGGCCAAGCCCGGGATTTACGGGAAATCCCGGGTTTTCGCTTGCGGGCGATTAAACCACTTTCATTAAGCGTCTCAACAAAAATGAAAACATTTCTGAAAACTACAAGTCTCATGCGTTTTAGTGGTGAAAAAATAATTTAAAAAATCGTTCGGGAAATGAGTTTACTCACAGGGTACTTTCTTTGTATACATTCAACTATACGGGCCAAGCCCGGGATTTACGGGAAATCGGGGGTTCTCGTTTGCTGGCGATTAAACTTCTTTCATTAAGCGTCTCATCAAAAATGAAACCATTTTTGATAACGACAAGTCTCATGCGTTTTAGTGGTGAAAAAATAATTTAAAAAATCGTTCGGGAAATGAGTTTACTCCCTGGGTACTTTCTTTGTATACTTTGGACTATACGGGCCGAGTCCGGGGTTTACGGGAAATCGCGGATTTTCGTTTGAGGGCGATTAAACTTCTTTTATTCAGCGCCTCATCAAAAATGAAAACATTTTTGAAAACTACAAGTCTCATGCGTTGTAGTGGTGAAAAAATAATTTAAAAAATCGTTCGGAAAATGAGTTTACTCCCTGGGTACTTTCTTTGTATACTTTTGACTATACGGGCCAAGTCCGGGGTTTACGGGAAATGGCGGGTTTTCGTTTGCCGGCAATTAAACTTCTTTTATTCAGCGTCTCATCAAAAATGAAAACATTTTTGAAAACTACAAGTCTCATGCGTTTTAGTGGTGAAAAGATAATTTAAAAAATCGATTTGGAAATGAGTTTACTCACAGGGTACTTTCTTTGTATACATTCGACTATACGGGCCAAGCCCGGGATTTACGGGAAATCGCGGGTTTTCGTTTGCCGGCGATTAAACCACTTTCATTAAGCGTCTCATCAAAAATAGAAACATTTCTGAAAACTACAAGTCTCATGCTTTTTATTGGTGAAAAAATAATTTAAAAAATCGTTCGGGAAATGAGTTTACTCACAGGGTACTTTCTTTGTATACATTCGACTATACGGGCCAAGCCCGGGATTTACGGGAAATCGGGGGTTCTCGTTTGCCGGCAATTAAACTTCTTTCATTAAGCGTCTCATCAAAAATGAAAACATTTTTGAAAACTACAAGTCTCATGCGTTTTAATGGTGAAAAAATAATTAAAAAAATCGTTCGGGAAATGAGTTTACTCCCTGGGTACTTTCTTTGTATACTTTGGACTATACGGGCCGAGTCCGGGGTTTACGGGAAATCGCGGATTTTCGTTTGAGGGCGATTAAACTTCTTTTATTCAGCGCCTCATCAATCAATATAGAAAGAGTTGCGGAGAGGTTGCCAAGGCAAAGGCATTAAGCACGGCAAGGAAAGGGCAAAGGCAGGCAAGGAAACAGGATGAGGAATCAGGAAGGCAGGGTTGGGTAAGGCATGGTAGGCACAGGCATGGGAGGCACAGGCAAGGACATAGTAGGCAGGCACCAGAAAAGGCATAGGAAGGGTAGGCAAAGAAAGGCACGGTCAGTGCTGGCAAGAAAATGGAACGGCAAGGCAGGGGTGCATGACTTTAATAGAAAATATCCCCCTTACAACTCAAAGATTGTGTATACTCAATATATCTAAGATAAGTATCATATTAGTCCAGGAGTATAGAAAGTATTGAGGTGCAAATATTTCAAATTCAATATCTCAAAAAAAGTCTCAAATTTATCTCAGGTCAATATACAGTGAATCATGTTAGCAGAATTATGTGCCATTACAAGTATTTAAACAATCGGTCATAACGCCATATGATTTTTTGATAAATCTGAGATTAACTTGATTCCAATGACAACAACATTAAAAAGTCAAGATATGGAAATAATCAGAGAAGTCCACGAGAAAGGCAAAAAAAATTTAAAAAACGCCTTTTTTAGTTTCTTGTGCCTACCAGGTATGTCAACACAAAACTTTTTACCATAAAGTGATAGATCTATTACAAAAAACAAAGCACTTTTGGGCTCTATAAATGAAAGTGATAAATGTATGCAACTCCCCCCCCTCTACAACTCAAAGATTACCTATTATATGAAAGCCTGGTTGTTGTAGGTGCAAGATAATTATGTTTTTCCTAGCCCTGTCCAGGATTCGAACCTGGATTTCTCATTTGCATGAGTGTCATAGCCATTAGACCAGCAGGGCATAAATATATATATATATACAAAACTTTACAGGTGAACATTATATACACTTAGGAATTTACAGCACACAGCCTAGTTAATTAACCTTTTGAGAAATGCTGGTTAAGCCACAAGTAACTGTGTTACCTGGCGTAAAACGCTTGGTGGAACAGTTAATACAAATTGAAAACTGTACCACACATTCAGGTGGAGCGCCTTAGTACAAATGTGCAGTATATCGTAAATCGAGTGAAACACACAACATTTAAGGTTTTTCGGGTGTAATTATATTTATCCTTTAGCTTGAATAAAAACACAATTTACATATTGTGCCATGTCATAGCTAAAACAGTCAGCAAACCTTTTTTATTTTTCACAAAATGTTCCCAGTAAAACTTAAAATATATGTACTTTAATCTGTGGTGCGCCATTAGTATATATAGGTAAAAAAAACCCTTTCAAGAAAACTTTAGCACAACTTCTGTTAAATAGAAACACAGGTAATAGCTTGTCGTAACACTAGGCTGAGTGATTAGTACAGATATACTGTGGCGCACATATACGTTTCGACATAATATCCCTTTCCGAAAAATATCCTAACTTTGGTTCAAATAAACAGACAGTAAACACCCTGTTGTTATCCTACACAGCTAAAACAGTCATTCAGCAATTTTATTTTGCGGAAAAGTTTTTGTAACATTTAAAAATAAAAACACAGTTTAAAACCTGTTATTACACTCCTAAAGCAAAAAGAATCCTGCAATAGTTTATGGGAAAAGTTCTTGTGCAAGATCAAACATTAATCGTGAAATCGGATAGCCGTAATACATTTTTCCAAAAAACTTACTGCAACTTCGGTTACCCTGCATGACAATAAAAAATTCTTATTTCCAACTAAGCAGAACTTTAAAATAATAGCAATTAATTAGACTATTGATAAATTAATAAGAAATACATGTTTCAATACATGTTGATGATTGCACGAGAACAGCTTGTCAGAATTTAAAAAGCCTCTTAACAGAAAACGTAGACGTTGATGTTAAAGTTAGAATTTAAAACGCCTGGGTAATAACAAATGCAGATGTTGAAAAATTAAATAATAAAACAGGTATGTTGCACATCCATATAGGTTTAATACCATTTCAAACCAGACATAATCAACATTCAATGTGGCACAGTTTACAAAACGTATAAATCGCCCCAGGTGTTATAGTTACTTGTGACTAAACCAGATTAGCTTAAACTTCTGTTAAGTAGAAACACAGGTAACAGCTTGTTGTTAACACAGGGCTGAGTGATTTGTACAGGTAGCTATACTGTTTCGCACATACGTTTCGGCACAATACCCATTTCTAAAAAACTATCCTAACTTCAGTTCAAACAAACAGACAGTTAACAACCTGTTCCTATCCTACGCAGCTAAAACAATTTTATATACTTTGTGGAAAATTTTGTAACATTTAAAAATAAAAATACAGTTTATAACCTGTTTTTACCTTCTCTAAGCAAAAAAACCCCGCAATATTTAATGGAAAAAGTTTCTGTTAAAGATTAAAAATTAAACACGGCACTATGATTGAGTGTATTATCTCACTCACTGTGTAGTATATGTAGAGCTATAGCTAGCTATAGCCAGAAAATCTATTTCTTTGTAGCTAGCTAGTTTTATACTAGCCATTATGATATTGCTTGATCTTTTTTATGCTATTAGCTAGCTAGCTCTTCAATTCAAGTAGCTCTAGCTAGCTATTTAAGTTCTATTATTATTCCAGCTCAGTCAGTAGTTTTATGCTAGCTAGGCTTAGGTGTGAGTGAGAATAAGAAAGGGTTCATTACATACCCTTTCTTTCTTCGCTTTCTTGAACATAACAAGCCCTTCCGTCAGTTGCGATATGGCTTAGATTGAGTTTGAGGCGCTATGTGTACGAGAAAATGTCATGTGATATTAGTAAAAGTGATTTATGTATCACGTGGCTAAAAAGTGTAGGCAGATTTAACCTAAACTGGAAACGGCACCATTTACTCTTGGTACCATATTTAAAAAACAACAAAAACTCCATCGCCGTGCTAAAAACATATTGTCTCGCTCACTAGAAAAATGTACTTAAGAATGACCATATGAAATCGCTGGGAGACTGGGCCCCAAAACGACGGATTTTTGATATTTTTGATGTATAGGGAACGGGGCGCGGAAATCGTATAGAAATCCTATATACTCTCCCCCGTACTTACTTTTTCTTTTATATTTGGCTTATTTAATGAGGAAATGGGCTCCGCTACTCTCCGCAAAAATGAAAACATTTTTGAAAACTACAAGTCTCATGCGTTTTATTGGTGAAAAAATAATTTAAAAAATCGTTCGGAAAATGAGTTTACTCACAGGGTACTTTCTTTGTATACATTCTACTATACGGGCCAAGCCCGGGATTTACGGGAAATCGCGGGTTTTCGTTTGCCGGCGATTAAACCACTTTCATTAAGCGTCTCATCAAAAATGAAAACATTTTTAAAAACTACAAGTCTCATGCGTTTTTGTAGTGAAAAAATAATTTAAAAAATCGTTCGGGAAATGAGTTTACTCACAGGGTACTTTCTTTGTATACATTCGACTATACGGGCTAAGCCCGGGATTTACGGGAAATCGGGGGTTCTCGTTTACCGGCGATTAAACTTCTTTCATTAAGCGTCTTATCAAAAATGAAAACATTTTTGAAAACTACAAGTCTCATGCGTTTTAGTGATGAAAAAAAAATTAAAAAATCGTTCGGGAAATGAGTTTACTCCCTGGGTACTTTCTTTGTATACATTCGACTATACGGGCCAAGCCCGGGATTTACGGGAAATCCCGGGTTTTCGCTTGCCGGCGATTAAACCACTTTCATTAAGCGTCTCATCAAAAATGAAAACATTTCTGAAAACTACAAGTCTCATGCGTTTTAGTGGTGAAAAAATAATTTAAAAAATCGTTCGGGAAATGAGTTTACTCACAGGGTACTTTCTTTGTATACATTCGACTATACGGGCCAAGCCCGGGATTTACGGGAAATCGCGGGTTTTCGTTTGCCGGCGATTAAACCACTTTCATTAGGCGTCTCATCAAAAATGAAAACATTTTTGAAAACTACAAGTCTCATGCGTTTAGTGGTAAAAAAATAATATAAAAAATCGTTCGGGAAATGAGTTTACTCACAGGGTACTTTCTTTGTATACATTCGACTATACGGGCCAAGCCCGGGTTTTACGGGAAATCGCGGGTTTTTGTTTGCCGGCGATTAAACTTCTTTCATTAAGCGTCTCATCAAAAATGAAAACATTTTTGAAAACTACAAGTCTCATGCGTTTTAGTGGTGAAAAAGTAATTTAAAAAATCGTTCGGGAAATGAGTTTACTCCCTGGGTACTTGCTTTGTATACTTTGGACTATACGGTCCGAGTCCGGGATTTACGGGAAATCGCGGATTTTCGTTTGAGGGCGATTAAACTTCTTTTATTCAGCGGCTCATAAAAAATGAAAACATTTTTGAAAACTACAAGTCTCATGCGTTTAGTGGTAAAAAAATAATATAAAAAATCGTTCGGGAAATGAGTTTACTCCCTGGGTACTTTCTTTGTATACTTTTGACTATACGGGCCGAGTTCGAGGTTTACGTGAAATGGCGGGTTTTCGTTTGCCGGCGATTAAACTTCTTTTATTCAGCGTCTCATCAAAAATGAAGACATTTTTGAAAACTACAAGTCTCATGCGTTTTAGTGGTGAAAAGATAATTTAAAAAATCGTTTTGGAAATGAGTTTACTCACAGGGTACTTTCTTTGTATACATTCGACTATACGGGCCAAGCCCGGGATTTACGGGAAATCGCGGGTTTTCGTTTGCCGGCGATTAAACCACTTTCATTAAGCGTCTCATCAAAAATGAAAACATTTCTGAAAACTACAAGTCTCATGCGTTGTAGTGGTGAAAAAATAATTTAAAAAATCGTTCGGGAAATGAGTTTACTCACAGGGTACTTTCTTTGTATACATTCGACTATACGGGCCAAGCCCGGGATTTACGGGAAATCGGGGGTTCTCGTTTGCCGGCGATTAAACTTCTTTCATTAAGCGTCTCATCAAAAATGAAAACATTTTTGAAAACTACAAGTCTCATGCGTTTTAATGGTGAAAAAATAATTTAAAAAATCGTTCGGGAAATGAGTTTACTCCCTGGGTACTTTCTTTGTATACTTTGGACTATGCGGGCCGAGTCCGGGGTTTACGGGAAATCGCGGATTTTCGTTTGAGGGCGATTAAACTTCTTTTATTCAGCGCCTCATCAAAAATGAAAACATTTTTGAAAACTACAAGTCTCATGCGTTTTATTGGTGAAAAAATAATTTAAAAAATCGTTCGGAAAATGAGTTTACTCACAGGGTACTTTCTTTGTATACATTCGACAATACGGGCCAAGCCCGGGATTTACGGGAAATCGCGGGTTTTCGTTTGCCGGCGATTAAACCACTTTCATTAAGCGTCTCATCAAAAATGAAAACATTTTTGAAAACTACAAGTCTCATGCGTTTTAGTGGTGAAAAAGTAATTTAAAAAATCGTTCGGGAAATGAGTTTACTCCCTGGGTACTTGCTTTGTATACTTTGGACTATACGGTCCGAGTCCGGGATTTACGGGAAATCGCGGATTTTCGTTTGAGGGCGATTAAACTTCTTTTATTCAGCGGCTCATAAAAAATGAAAACATTTTTGAAAACTACAAGTCTCATGCGTTTAGTGGTAAAAAAATAATATAAAAAATCGTTCGGGAAATGAGTTTACTCCCTGGGTACTTTCTTTGTATACTTTTGACTATACGGGCCGAGTTCGAGGTTTACGTGAAATGGCGGGTTTTCGTTTGCCGGCGATTAAACTTCTTTTATTCAGCGTCTCATCAAAAATGAAGACATTTTTGAAAACTACAAGTCTCATGCGTTTTAGTGGTGAAAAGATAATTTAAAAAATCGTTTTGGAAATGAGTTTACTCACAGGGTACTTTCTTTGTATACATTCGACTATACGGGCCAAGCCCGGGATTTACGGGAAATCGCGGGTTTTCGTTTGCCGGCGATTAAACCACTTTCATTAAGCGTCTCATCAAAAATGAAAACATTTCTGAAAACTACAAGTCTCATGCGTTGTAGTGGTGAAAAAATAATTTAAAAAATCGTTCGGGAAATGAGTTTACTCACAGGGTACTTTCTTTGTATACATTCGACTATACGGGCCAAGCCCGGGATTTACGGGAAATCGGGGGTTCTCGTTTGCCGGCGATTAAACTTCTTTCATTAAGCGTCTCATCAAAAATGAAAACATTTTTGAAAACTACAAGTCTCATGCGTTTTAATGGTGAAAAAATAATTTAAAAAATCGTTCGGGAAATGAGTTTACTCCCTGGGTACTTTCTTTGTATACTTTGGACTATGCGGGCCGAGTCCGGGGTTTACGGGAAATCGCGGATTTTCGTTTGAGGGCGATTAAACTTCTTTTATTCAGCGCCTCATCAAAAATGAAAACATTTTTGAAAACTACAAGTCTCATGCGTTTTATTGGTGAAAAAATAATTTAAAAAATCGTTCGGAAAATGAGTTTACTCACAGGGTACTTTCTTTGTATACATTCGACAATACGGGCCAAGCCCGGGATTTACGGGAAATCGCGGGTTTTCGTTTGCCGGCGATTAAACCACTTTCATTAAGCGTCTCATCAAAAATGAAAACATTTCTGAAAACTACAAGTCTCATGCGTTTTAGTAGTGAAAAAATAATTTAAAAAATCGTTCGGGAAATGAGTTTACTCACAGGGTACTTTCTTTGTATACATTCGACTATACGGGCTAAGCCCGGGATTTACCGGAAATCGCGGGTTTTCATTTGCCGGCGATTAAACCTCTTTCATTAAGCGTCTCATCAAAAATGAAAACATTTTTGAAAACTACAAGTCTCATGCGTTTTAGTGGTGAAAAAATAATTTAAAAAATCGTTCGGCAAATGAGTTTACACACAGGGTACTTTCTTTGTATACATTCAACTATACGGGCCAAGCCCGGGATTTACGGGAAATCGGGGGTTCTCGTTTGCCGGCGATTAAACTTCTTTCATTAAGCGTCTTATCAAAAATGAAAACATTTTTGAAAACTACAAGTCTCATGCGTTTTAGTGATGAAAAAAAAATTAAAAAATCGTTCGGGAAATGAGTTTACTCCCTGGGTACTTTCTTTGTATACATTCGACTATACGGGCCAAGCCCGGGATTTACGGGAAATCCCGGGTTTTCGCTTGCCGGCGATTAAACCACTTTCATTAAGCGTCTCATCAAAAATGAAAACATTTCTGAAAACTACAAGTCTCATGCGTTTTAGTGGTGAAAAAATAATTTAAAAAATCGTTCAGAAAATGAGTTTACTCACAGGGTACTTTCTTTGTATACATTCGACTATACGGGCCAAGCCCGGGATTTACGGGAAATCGCGGGTTTTCGTTTGCCGGCGATTAAACCACTTTCATTAGGCGTCTCATCAAAAATGAAAACATTTTTGAAAACTACAAGTCTCATGCGCTTTAGTGGTGAAAAAATAATTTAAAAAATCGTTCGGGAAATGAGTTTACTCCCTGGGTACTTTCTTTGTATATTTTGGACTATACGGGCCGAGTCCGGGGTTTACGGGAAATCGCGGATTTTCGTTTGAGGGCGATTAAACTTCTTTTATTCAGCGCCTCATCAAAAACGAAAACATTTTTGAAAACTACAAGTCTCATGCGTTGTAGTGGTGAAAAAATAATTTAAAAAATCGTTCGGAAAATGAGTTTACTCCCTGGGTACTTTTTTTGTATACTTTTGACTATACGGGCCGAGTCCGGGTATACGGGAAATGGCGGGTTTTCGTTTGCCGGCGATTAAACTTCTTTTATTCAGCGTCTCATCAAAAATGAAAACATTTTTGAAAACTACAAGTCTCATGCGTTTTAGTGGTGAAAAGGTAATTTAAAAAATCGTTTTGGAAATAAGTTTACTCACAGGGTACTTTCTTTGTATACATTCGACTATACGGGCCAAGCCCGGGATTGACGGGAAATCGCGGGTTTTCGTTTGCCGGCGATTAAACCACTCTCATTAAGCGTCTCATCAAAAATGAAAACATTTCTGAAAACTACAAGTCTCATGCGTTTTATTGGTGAAAAAATAATTTAAAAAATCGTTCGGGAAATGAGTTTACTCACAGGGTACTTTCTTTGTATACATTCGACTATACGGGCCAAGCCCGTGATTTACGGGAAATTGCGGGTTTTCGTTTGCCGGCGATTAAACCACTTTCATTAAGCGTCTCATCAAAAATGAAAACATTTCTGAAAACTACAAGTCTCATGCGTTTTAGTGGTGAAAAAAAAATTTAAAAAATCGTTCGGGAAATGAGTTACTCCCTGGGTACTTTCTTTGTATACTTTTGACTATACGGGCCTAGTCCGGGGTTTACGGGAAATGGCGGGTTTTCGTTTGCCGGCGATTATACTTCTTTTATTCAGCGTCTCATCAAAAATGAAAACATATTTGAAAACTACAAGTCTCATGCGTTTTAGTGGTGAAAAGATAAATTAAAAAATCGTTTTGGAAATGAGTTTACTCACAGGGTACTTTCTTTCTAGACATTCGACTATACGGGCCAAGCCCGGGATTTACGGGAAATCGCGGGTTTTCGTTTGCCGGCGATTAAACCACTTTCATTAAGCGTCTCATCAAAAATGAAAACATTTTTGAAAACTACAAGTCTCATGCGTTTTAGTGATGAAAAAAAAATTAAAAAATCGTTCGGGAAATGAGTTTACTCCCTGGGTACTTTCTTTGTATACATTCGACTATACGGGCCAAGCCCGGGATTTACGGGAAATCCCGGGTTTTCGCTTGCGGGCGATTAAACCACTTTCATTAAGCGTCTCAACAAAAATGAAAACATTTCTGAAAACTACAAGTCTCATGCGTTTTAGTGGTGAAAAAATAATTTAAAAAATCGTTCGGGAAATGAGTTTACTCACAGGGTACTTTCTTTGTATACATTCAACTATACGGGCCAAGCCCGGGATTTACGGGAAATCGGAGGTTCTCGTTTGCTGGCGATTAAACTTCTTTCATTAAGCGTCTCATCAAAAATGAAACCATTTTTGATAACTACAAGTCTCATGCGTTTTAGTGGTGAAAAAATAATTTAAAAAATCGTTCGGGAAATGCGTTTACACCCTGGGTACTTTCTTTGTATACTTTGGACTATACGGGCCGAGTCCGGGGTTTACGGGAAATCGCGGATTTTCGTTTGAGGGCGATTAAACTTCTTTTATTCAGCGCCTCATCAAAAATGAAAACATTTTTGAAAACTACAAGTCTCATGCGTTGTAGTGGTGAAAAAATAATTTAAAAAATCGTTCGGAAAATGAGTTTACTCCCTGGGTACTTTCTTTGTATACTTTTGACTATACGGGCCAAGTCCGGGGTTTACGGGAAATGGCGGGTTTTCGTTTGCCGGCAATTAAACTTCTTTTATTCAGCGTCTCATCAAAAATGAAAACATTTTTGAAAACTACAAGTCTCATGCGTTTTAGTGGTGAAAAGATAATTTAAAAAATCGATTTGGAAATGAGTTTACTCACAGGGTACTTTCTTTGTATACATTCGACTATACGGGCCAAGCCCGGGATTTACGGGAAATCGCGGGTTTTCGTTTGCCGGCGATTAAACCACTTTCATTAACCGTCTCATCAAAAATAGAAACATTTCTGAAAACTACAAGTCTCATGCGTCTTATTGGTGAAAAAATAATTTAAAAAAACGTTCGGGAAATGAGTTTACTCACAGGGTACTTTCTTTGTATACATTCGACTATACGGGCCAAGCCCGGGATTTACGGGAAATCGGGGGTTCTCGTTTGCCGGCGATTAAACTTCTTTCATTAAGCGTCTCATCAAAAATGAAATCATTTTTGAAAACTACAAGTCCCATGCGTTTTAGTGGTGAAAAGATAATTTAAAAAATCGTTTTGGAAATGAGTTTACTCACAGAGTACTTTCTTTGTATACATTCGACTATACGGGCCAAGCCCGGGATTTACGGGAAATCGCGGGTTTTCGTTTGCCGGCGATGAAACCACTTTCATTAGGCGTCTCATCAAAAATGAAAACATTTCTGAAAACTACAAGTCTCATGCGTCTTATTGGTGAAAAAATAATTTAAAAAATCGTTCGGGAAATGAGTTTACTCCCTGGGTACTTTCTTCGTATACTTTTGACTATACGGGCCGAGTCCGGGGTTTACTGGAAATCGCGGTATTTCGTTTGCCGGCGATTAAACCTCTTTCATTAAGCGTCTCATCAAAAATGAAAACATTTTTGAAAACTACAAGTCTTATGCGTTTTAGTGGTGAAAAAATAATTCAAAAATCGTTCGGATAATAAGTTTACTCCCTGGGTACTTTCTTTGTATACTTTTGACTATACGGGTCGAGTCCGGGATTTACGGGAAATCGCGGATTTTCGTTTGAGGGCGATTAAACTTCTGTTATTCAGCGTCTCATCAAAAATGAAAACATTTTTGAAAACTACAAGTCTCATGCGTTTTAGTGGTGAAAAGATAATTTAAAAAATCGTTTTGGAAATGAGTTTACACACAGGGTACTTTCTTTGTATACATTCGACTATACAGGCCAAGCCCGGGATTTACGGGAAATCGCGGATTTTCGTTTGCCGGCGATTAAACCACTTTCATTAAGCGTCTCATCAAAAATGAAAACATTTTTGAAAACTACAAGTCTCATGCGTTTTAGTGGTGAAAAAATATTTTAAAAAATCGTTCGGGAAATGAGTTTACTCCCTGGGTACTTTCTTTGCATACATTCGACTATACGGGCCAAGCCCGGGATTTACGGGAAATCGCGGGTTTTCGTTTGCCGGCGATTAAACCACTTTCATTAAGCGTCTCATCAAAAATGAAAACATTTCTGAAAACTACAAGTCTCATGCGTCTTATTGGTGAAAAAATAATTTAAAAAATCGTTCGGGAAATGAGTTTACTCCCTGGGTACTTTCTTCGTATACTTTTGACTATACGGGCCGAGTCCGGGGTTTACTGGAAATCGCGGTATTTCGTTTGCCGGCGATTAAACCTCTTTCATTAAGCGTCTCATCAAAAATGAAAACATTTTTGAAAACTACAAGTCTTATGCGTTTTAGTGGTGAAAAAATAATTCAAAAATCGTTCGGATAATAAGTTTACTCCCTGGGTACTTTCTTTGTATACTTTTGACTATACGGGTCGAGTCCGGGATTTACGGGAAATCGCGGATTTTCGTTTGAGGGCGATTAAACTTCTGTTATTCAGCGTCTCATCAAAAATGAAAACATTTTTGAAAACTACAAGTCTCATGCGTTTTAGTGGTGAAAAGATAATTTAAAAAATCGTTTTGGAAATGAGTTTACACACAGGGTACTTTCTTTGTATACATTCGACTATACAGGCCAAGCCCGGGATTTACGGGAAATCGCGGATTTTCGTTTGCCGGCGATTAAACCACTTTCATTAAGCGTCTCATCAAAAATGAAAACATTTTTGAAAACTACAAGTCTCATGCGTTTTAGTGGTGAAAAAATATTTTAAAAAATCGTTCGGGAAATGAGTTTACTCCCTGGGTACTTTCTTTGCATACATTCGACTATACGGGCCAAGCCCGGGATTTACGGGAAATCGCGGGTTTTCGTTTGCCGGCGATTAAACCACTTTCATTAAGCGTCTCATCAAAAATGAAAACATTTCTGAAAACTACAAGTCTCATGCGTTTTAGTGGTGAAAAAATAATTTAAAAAATCGTTTTGGAAAAGAGTTTACACACAGGGTACTTTCTTTGTATACATTCGACTATACAGGCCAAGCCCGGGATTTACGGAAAATCGCGGGTTTTCGTTTGCCGGCGATTAAACTTCTTTTATACAGCGTCTCATCAAAAATGAAAACATTTTTGAGAACTACAAGTCTCATGCGTCTTATTGGTGAAAAAATAATTTAAAAAATCGTTCGGGAAATGAGTTTACTCCCTGGGTACTTTCTTCGTATACTTTTGACTATACGGGCCGAGTCCGGGGTTTACTGGAAATCGCGGTATTTCGTTTGCCGGCGATTAAACCTCTTTCATTAAGCGTCTCATCAAAAATGAAAACATTTTTGAAAACTACAAGTCTTATGCGTTTTAGTGGTGAAAAAATAATTCAAAAATCGTTCGGATAATAAGTTTACTCCCTGGGTACTTTCTTTGTATACTTTTGACTATACGGGTCGAGTCCGGGATTTACGGGAAATCGCGGATTTTCGTTTGAGGGCGATTAAACTTCTGTTATTCAGCGTCTCATCAAAAATGAAAACATTTTTGAAAACTACAAGTCTCATGCGTTTTAGTGGTGAAAAGATAATTTAAAAAATCGTTTTGGAAATGAGTTTACACACAGGGTACTTTCTTTGTATACATTCGACTATACAGGCCAAGCCCGGGATTTACGGGAAATCGCGGATTTTCGTTTGCCGGCGATTAAACCACTTTCATTAAGCGTCTCATCAAAAATGAAAACATTTTTGAAAACTACAAGTCTCATGCGTTTTAGTGGTGAAAAAATATTTTAAAAAATCGTTCGGGAAATGAGTTTACTCCCTGGGTACTTTCTTTGCATACATTCGACTATACGGGCCAAGCCCGGGATTTACGGGAAATCGCGGGTTTTCGTTTGCCGGCGATTAAACCACTTTCATTAAGCGTCTCATCAAAAATGAAAACATTTCTGAAAACTACAAGTCTCATGCGTTTTAGTGGTGAAAAAATAATTTAAAAAATCGTTTTGGAAAAGAGTTTACACACAGGGTACTTTCTTTGTATACATTCGACTATACAGGCCAAGCCCGGGATTTACGGAAAATCGCGGGTTTTCGTTTGCCGGCGATTAAACTTCTTTTATACAGCGTCTCATCAAAAATGAAAACATTTTTAAGAACTACAAGTCTCATGCGTTGTAGTGGTGAAAAAATTACTTAAAAAATCGTTCGGAAAATGAGTTTACTCCCTGGGTACTTTCTTTGTATACTTTTGACTATACGGGCCGAGTCCGGGGTTTACTGGAAATCGCGGTATTTCGTTTGCCGGCGATTAAACCTCTTTCATTAAGCGTCTCATCAAAAATGAAAACATTTTTGAAAACTACAAGTCTTATGCGTTTTAGTGGTGAAAAAATAATTCAAAAATCGTTCGGGAAATAAGTTTACTCCCTGGGTACTTTCTTTGTATACTTTTGACTATACGGGCCGAGTCTGGGATTTACGGGAAATCGCGGATTTTCGTTTGAGGGCGATTAAACTTCTGTTATTCAGCGTCTCATCAAAAATGAAAACATTTTTAAAAACTACAAGTCTCATGCGTTGTAGTGGTGAAAAATTAATTTAAAAAATCGTTCGGAAAATGAGTTTACTCACAGGGTACTTTTTTTGTATACATTCGACTATACGGGCCAAGCCCGGGATTTACGGGAAATCGCGGGTTTTCGTTTGCCGGCGATTAAACCACTTTCATTAAGTGTCTCATCAAAAATGAAAACATTTCTGAAAACTACAAGTCTCATGCGTTTTAGTGGTGAAAAAATAATTTAAAAAATCGTTCGGGAAATGAGTTTACTCACAGGGTACTTTCTTTGTATACATTCGACTATACGGGCCAAGCCCAAGATTTACGGGAAATCGGGGGTTCTCGTTTGCCGGCGATTAAACTTCTTTCATTAAGCGTCCCATCAAAAATGAAAACATTTTTGAAAACTACAAGTCTCATGCGTTTTAGTGGTGAAAAAAAAATTTAAAAAATCGTTCGGGAAATGAGTTTACTCCCTGGGTACTTTCTTTGCATACATTCGACTCTACGGGCCAAGCCCGGGATTTACGGGAAATCGCGGGTTTTCGTTTGCCGGCGATTAAACCACTTTCATTAAGCGTCTCATCAAAAATGAAAACATTTCTGAAAACTACAAGTCTCATGCGTTTTAGTGGTGAAAAAATAATTTAAAAAATCGTTTTGGAAATGAGTTTACACACAGGGTACTTTCTTTGTATACATTCGACTATACAGGCCAAGCCCGGGATTTACGGGAAATCGCGGGTTTTTGTTTGCCGGCGATTAAACTTCTTTCATTAAGCGTCCCATCAAAAATGAAAACATTTTTGAAAACTACAAGTCTCATGCCTTTCAGTGGTGAAAAAAAAATTTAAAAAATCGTTCGGGAAATGAGTTTACTCCCTGGGTGCTTTCTTTGCATACATTCGACTATACGGGCCAAGCCCGGGATTTACGGGAAATTGCGGGTTTTCGTTTGCCGGCGATTAAACCACTTTCATTAAGCGTCTCATCAAAAATGAAAACATTTCTGAAAACTACAAGTCTCATGCGTTTTAGTGGTGAAAAAATAATTTAAAAAATCGTTTTGGAAATGAGTTTACACACAGGGTACTTTCTTTGTATACATTCGACTATACAGGCCAAGCCCGGGATTTACGGGAAATCGCGGGTTTTTGTTTGCCGGCGATTAAACTTCTTTTATACAGCGTCTCATCAAAAATGAAAACATTTTTGAGAACTACAAGTCTCATGCGTTTTAGTGGTGAAAAAATAATTTAAAAAATCGTTCGGGAAATGAGTTTACTCACAGGGTACTTTCTTTGTATACATTCGACTATACGGGCCAAGCCCGGGATTTACGGGAAATCGGGGTTCTCGTTTGCTGGCGATTAAACTTCTTTCATTAAGCGTCCCATCAAAAATGAAAACATTTTTTAAAACTACAAGTCTCATGCGTTTCAGTGGTGAAAAAAAAATTTAAAAAATCGTTCGGGAAATGAGTTTACTCCCTGGGTACTTTCTTTGCATACATTCGACTATACGGGCCAAGCCCGGGATTTACGGCAAATCGCGGGTTTTCGTTTGCCGGCGATTAAACCACTTTCATTAAGCGTCTCATCGAAAATGAAAACATTTTTGAAAACTACAAGTCTCATGCGTTTTATTGGTGAAAAGATAATTTAAAAAATCTTTCGGGAAATGAGTTTACTCACAGGGTACTTTCTTTGTATACATTCGACTATACGGGCCAAGCCCGGGATTTACGGGAAATCGGGGGTTCTCGTTTGCCGGCGATTAAACTTCTTTCATTAAGCGTCCCATCAAAAATGAAAACATTTTTGAAAACTACAAGTCTCATGCGTTTTAGTGGTGAAAAAATAATTTAAAAAATCGATTGGGAAATGAGTTTACACACAGGGTACTTTCTTTGTATACATTCGACTATACAGGCCAAGCCCTGGATTTACGGGAAATCGCGGGTTTTTGTTTGCCGGCGATTAAACTTCTTTTATACAGCGTCTCATCAAAAATGAAAACATTTTTGAGAACTACAAGTCTCATGCGTTTTAGTGGTGAAAAAATAATTTAAAAAATCGTTCGGGAAATGAGTTTACTCACAGGGTACTTTCTTTGTATACATTCGACTATACGGGCCAAGCCCGGGATTTACGGGAAATCGGGGTTCTCGTTTGCCGGCGATTAAACTTCTTTCATTAAGCGTCCCATCAAAAATGAAAACATTTTTAAAAACTACAAGTCTCATGCGTTTCAGTGGTGAAAAAAAAATTTAAAAAATCGTTCGGGAAATGAGTTTACTCCCTGGGTACTTTCTTTGCATACATTCGACTATACGGGCCAAGCCCGGGATTTACGGGAAATTGCGGGTTTTCGTTTGCCGGCGATTAAACCACTTTCATTAAGCGTCTCATCGAAAATGAAAACATTTTTGAAAACTACAAGTCTCATGCGTTTTAGTGGTGAAAAAAAAATTTAAAAAATCGTTCGGGAAATGAGTTTACTCCCTGGGTACTTTCTTTGTATACTTTTGACTATACGGGCCGAGTCCGGGGTTTACGGGAAATGGCGGGTTTTCGTTTGCCGGCGATTAAACTTCTTTTATTCAGCGTCTCATCAAAAATGAAAACATTTTTGAAAACTACAAGTCTCATGCGTTTTATTGGTGAAAAGATAATTTATAAAATCTTTCGGGAAATGAGTTTACTCACTGGGTACTTTCTTTGTATACATTCGACTATACGGGCCAAGCCCGGGATTTACGGGAAATCGGGGGTTCTCGTTTGCCGGCGATTAAACTTCTTTCATTAAGCGTCCCATCAAAAATGAAAACATTTTTGAAAACTACAAGTCTCATGCGTTTTAGTGGTGAAAAAAAAATTTAAAAAATCGTTCGGGAAATGAGTTTACTCCCTGGGTACTTTCTTTGCATACATTCGACTATACGGGCCAAGCCCGGGATTTACGGGAAATCGCGGCTTTTCGTTTGCCGGCGATTAAACCACTTTCATTAAGCGTCTCATCAAAAATGAAAACATTTCTGAAAACTACAAGTCTCATGCGTTTTAGTGGTGAAAAAATAATTTAAAAAATCGTTTTGGAAATGAGTTTACACACAGGGTACTTTCTTTGTATACATTCGACTATACAGGCCAAGCCCGGGATTTACGGGAAATCGCGGGTTTTCGTTTGCCGGCGATTAAACTTCTTTTATACAGCGTCTCATCAAAAATGAAAACATTTTTGAGAAATACAAGTCTCATGCGTTTTAGTGGTGAAAAAATAATTTAAAAAATTGTTCGGGAAATGAGTTTACTCACAGGGTACTTTCTTTGTATACATTCGACTATACGGGCCAAGCCCGGGATTTACGGGAAATCGCGGGTTTTCGTTTGCCGGCGATTAAACCACTTTCATTAAGCGTCTCATCAAAAATGAAAACATTTCTGAAAACTACAAGTCTCATGCGTTTTAGTGGTGAAAAAATAATTTAAAAAATCGATTGGGAAATGAGTTTACACACAGGGTACTTTCTTTGTATACATTCGACTATACAGGCCAAGCCCGGGATTTACGGGAAATCGCGGGTTTTTGTTTGCCGGCGATTAAACTTCTTTTATACAGCGTCTCATCAAAAATGAAAACATTTTTGAGAACTACAAGTCTCATGCGTTTTAGTGGTGAAAAAATAATTTAAAAAATCGTTCGGGAAATGAGTTTACTCACAGGGTACTTTCTTTGTATACATTCGACTATACGGGCCAAGCCCGGGATTTACGGGAAATCGGGGTTCTCGTTTGCCGGCGATTAAACTTCTTTCATTAAGCGTCCCATCAAAAATGAAAACATTTTTGAAAACTACAAGTCTCATGCGTTTCAGTGGTGAAAAAAAAATTTAAAAAATCGTTCGGGAAATGAGTTTACTCCCTGGGTACTTTCTTTGCATACATTCGACTATACGGGCCAAGCCCGGGATTTACGGGAAATTGCGGGTTTTCGTTTGCCGGCGATTAAACCACTTTCATTAAGCGTCTCATCGAAAATGAAAACATTTTTGAAAACTACAAGTCTCATGCGTTTTAGTGGTGAAAAAAAAATTTAAAAAATCGTTCGGGAAATGAGTTTACTCCCTGGGTACTTTCTTTGTATACTTTTGACTATACGGGCCGAGTCCGGGGTTTACGGGAAATGGCGGGTTTTCGTTTGCCGGCGATTAAACTTCTTTTATTCAGCGTCTCATCAAAAATGAAAACATTTTTGAAAACTACAAGTCTCATGCGTTTTATTGGTGAAAAGATAATTTAAAAAATCTTTCGGGAAATGAGTTTACTCACTGGGTACTTTCTTTGTATACATTCGACTATACGGGCCAAGCCCGGGATTTACGGGAAATCGGGGGTTCTCGTTTGCCGGCGATTAAACTTCTTTCATTAAGCGTCCCATCAAAAATGAAAACATTTTTGAAAACTACAAGTCTCATGCGTTTTAGTGGTGAAAAAAAAATTTAAAAAATCGTTCGGGAAATGAGTTTACTCCCTGGGTACTTTCTTTGCATACATTCGACTATACGGGCCAAGCCCGGGATTTACGGGAAATCGCGGCTTTTCGTTTGCCGGCGATTAAACCACTTTCATTAAGCGTCTCATCAAAAATGAAAACATTTCTGAAAACTACAAGTCTCATGCGTTTTAGTGGTGAAAAAATAATTTAAAAAATCGTTTTGGAAATGAGTTTACACACAGGGTACTTTCTTTGTATACATTCGACTATACAGGCCAAGCCCGGGATTTACGGGAAATCGCGGGTTTTCGTTTGCCGGCAATTAAACTTCTTTTATACAGCGTCTCATCAAAAATGAAAACATTTTTGAGAACTACAAGTCTCATGCGTTTCAGTGGTGAAAAAAAAATTTAAAAAATCGTTCGGGAAATGAGTTTACTCCCTGGGTACTTTCTTTGCATACATTCGACTATACGGGCCAAGCCCGGGATTTACGGGAAATCGCGGGTTTTCGTTTGCCGGCGATTAAACCACTTTCATTAAGCGTCTCATCAAAAATGAAAACATTTCTGAAAACTACAAGTCTCATGCGTTTTAGTGGTGAAAAAATAATATAAAAAATTGTTTTGGAGATGAGTTTACACACAGGGTACTTTCTTTGTATACATTCGACTATACAGGCCAAGCCCGGGATTTACGGGAAATCGCGGGTTTTTGTTTGCCGGCGATTAAACTTCTTTCATTAAGCGTCCCATCAAAAATGAAAACATTTTTGAAAACTACAAGTCTCATGCGTTTTAGTGGTGAAAAAAAAATTTAAAAAATCGTTCGGGAAATGAGTTTACTCCCTGGGTACTTTCTTTGCATACATTCGACTATACGGGCCAAGCCCGGGATTTACGGGAAATCGCGGCTTTTCGTTTGCCGGCGATTAAACCACTTTCATTAAGCGTCTCATCAAAAATGAAAACATTTCTGAAAACTACAAGTCTCATGCGTTTTAGTGGTGAAAAAATAATTTAAAAAATCGTTTTGGAAATGAGTTTACACACAGGGTACTTTCTTTGTATACATTCGACTATACAGGCCAAGCCCGGGATTTACGGGAAATCGCGGGTTTTCGTTTGCCGGCAATTAAACTTCTTTTATACAGCGTCTCATCAAAAATGAAAACATTTTTGAGAACTACAAGTCTCATGCGTTTTAGTGGTGAAAAAATAATTTAAAAAATTGTTCGGGAAATGAGTTTACTCACAGGGTACTTTCTTTGTATACATTCGACTATACGGGCCAAGCCCGGGATTTACGGGAAATCGCGGGTTTTCGTTTGCCGGCGATTAAACCACTTTCATTAAGCGTCTCATCAAAAATGAAAACATTTCTGAAAACTACAAGTCTCATGCGTTTTAGTGGTGAAAAAATAATATAAAAAATTGTTTTGGAGATGAGTTTACACACAGAGTACTTTCTTTGTATACATTCGACTATACAGGCCAAGCCCGGGATTTACGGGAAATCGCGGGTTTTTGTTTGCCGGCGATTAAACTTCTTTTATACAGCGTCTCATCAAAAATGAAAACATTTTTGAGAACTACAAGTCTCATGCGTTTTAGTGGTGAAAAAATAATTAAAAAAATCGTTCGGGAAATGAGTTTACTCACAGGGTACTTTCTTTGTATACATTCGACTATACGGGCCAAGCCCGGGATTTACGGGAAATCGGGGTTCTCGTTTGCCGGCGATTAAACTTCTTTCATTAAGCGTCCCATCAAAAATGAAAACATTTTTGAAAACTACAAGTCTCATGCGTTTCAGTGGTGAAAAAAAAATTTAAAAAATCGTTCGGGAAATGAGTTTACTCCCTGGGTACTTTCTTTGCATACATTCGACTATACGGGCCAAGCCCGGGATTTACGGGAAATCGCGGGTTTTCGTTTGCCGGCGATTAAACCACTTTCATTAAGCGTCTCATCAAAAATGAAAACATTTCTGAAAACTACAAGTCTCATGCGTTTTAGTGGTGAAAAAATAATATAAAAAATTGTTTTGGAGATGAGTTTACACACAGGGTACTTTCTTTGTATACATTCGACTATACAGGCCAAGCCCGGGATTTACGGGAAATCGCGGGTTTTTGTTTGCCGGCGATTAAACTTCTTTTATACAGCGTCTCATCAAAAATGAAAACATTTTTGAGAACTACAAGTCTCATGCGTTTTAGTGGTGAAAAAATAATTTAAAAAATCGTTCGGGAAATGAGTTTACTCACAGGGTACTTTCTTTGTATACATTCGACTATACGGGCCAAGCCCGGGATTTACGGGAAATCGGGGTTCTCGTTTGCCGGCGATTAAACTTCTTTCATTAAGCGTCCCATCAAAAATGAAAACATTTTTGAAAACTACAAGTCTCATGCGTTTCAGTGGTGAAAAAAAAATTTAAAAAATCGTTCGGGAAATGAGTTTACTCCCTGGGTACTTTCTTTGCATACATTCGACTATACGGGCCAAGCCCGGGATTTACCGGAAATCGCGGGTTTTCGTTTGCCGGCGATTAAACCACTTTCATTAAGCGTCTCATCGAAAATGAAAACATTTTTGAAAACTACAAGTCTCATGCGCTTTAGTGGTGAAAAAAAAATTTAAAAAATCGTTCGGGAAATGAGTTTACTCCCTGGGTACTTTCTTTGTATACTTTTGACTATACGGGCCGAGTCCGGGGTTTACGGGAAATGGCGGGTTTTCGTTTGCCGGCGATTAAACTTCTTTTATTCAGCGTCTCATCAAAAATGAAAACATTTTTGAAAACTACAAGTCTCATGCGTTTTATTGGTGAAAAGATAATTTAAAAAAATCTTTCGGGAAATGAGTTTACTCACAGGGTACTTTCTTTGTATACATTCGACTATACGGGCCAAGCCCGGGATTTACGGGAAATCGGGGGTTCTCGTTTGCCGGCGATTAAACTTCTTTCATTAAGCGTCCCATCAAAAATGAAAACACTTTTGAAAACTACAAGTCTCATGCGTTTTAGTGGTGAAAAAAAAATTTAAAAAATCGTTCGGGAAATGAGTTTACTCCCTGGGTACTTTCTTTGCATACATTCGACTATACGGGCCAAGCCCGGGATTTACGAGAAATCGCGGGTTTTCGTTTGCCGGCGATTAAACCACTTTCATTAAGCGTCTCATCAAAAATGAAAACATTTCTGAAAACTACAAGTCTCATGCGTTTTAGTGGTGAAAAAATAATTTAAAAAATCGTTTTGGAAATGAGTTTACACACAGGGTACTTTCTTTGTATACATTCGACTATACAGGCCAAGCCCGGGATTTACGGGAAATCGCGGGTTTTCGTTTGCCGGCGATTAAACTTCTTTCATTAAGCGTCCCATCAAAAATGAAAACATTTTTGAAAACTACAAGTCTCATGCGTTTTAGTGGTGAAAAAAAAATTTAAAAAATCGTTCGGGAAATGAGTTTACTCCCTGGGTACTTTCTTTGCATACATTCGACTATACGGGCCAAGCCCGGGATTTACGGGAAATCGCGGCTTTTCGTTTGCCGGCGATTAAACCACTTTCATTAAGCGTCTCATCAAAAATGAAAACATTTCTGAAAACTACAAGTCTCATGCGTTTTAGTGGTGAAAAAATAATTTAAAAAATCGTTTTGGAAATGAGTTTACACACAGGGTACTTTCTTTGTATACATTCGACTATACAGGCCAAGCCCGGGATTTACGGGAAATCGCGGGTTTTCGTTTGCCGGCAATTAAACTTCTTTTATACAGCGTCTCATCAAAAATGAAAACATTTTTGAGAACTACAAGTCTCATGCGTTTCAGTGGTGAAAAAAAAATTTAAAAAATCGTTCGGGAAATGAGTTTACTCCCTGGGTACTTTCTTTGCATACATTCGACTATACGGGCCAAGCCCGGGATTTACGGGAAATCGCGGGTTTTCGTTTGCCGGCGATTAAACCACTTTCATTAAGCGTCTCATCAAAAATGAAAACATTTCTGAAAACTACAAGTCTCATGCGTTTTAGTGGTGAAAAAATAATATAAAAAATTGTTTTGGAGATGAGTTTACACACAGGGTACTTTCTTTGTATACATTCGACTATACAGGCCAAGCCCGGGATTTACGGGAAATCGCGGGTTTTTGTTTGCCGGCGATTAAACTTCTTTCATTAAGCGTCCCATCAAAAATGAAAACATTTTTGAAAACTACAAGTCTCATGCGTTTTAGTGGTGAAAAAAAAATTTAAAAAATCGTTCGGGAAATGAGTTTACTCCCTGGGTACTTTCTTTGCATACATTCGACTATACGGGCCAAGCCCGGGATTTACGGGAAATCGCGGCTTTTCGTTTGCCGGCGATTAAACCACTTTCATTAAGCGTCTCATCAAAAATGAAAACATTTCTGAAAACTACAAGTCTCATGCGTTTTAGTGGTGAAAAAATAATTTAAAAAATCGTTTTGGAAATGAGTTTACACACAGGGTACTTTCTTTGTATACATTCGACTATACAGGCCAAGCCCGGGATTTACGGGAAATCGCGGGTTTTCGTTTGCCGGCAATTAAACTTCTTTTATACAGCGTCTCATCAAAAATGAAAACATTTTTGAGAACTACAAGTCTCATGCGTTTTAGTGGTGAAAAAATAATTTAAAAAATTGTTCGGGAAATGAGTTTACTCACAGGGTACTTTCTTTGTATACATTCGACTATACGGGCCAAGCCCGGGATTTACGGGAAATCGCGGGTTTTCGTTTGCCGGCGATTAAACCACTTTCATTAAGCGTCTCATCAAAAATGAAAACATTTCTGAAAACTACAAGTCTCATGCGTTTTAGTGGTGAAAAAATAATATAAAAAATTGTTTTGGAGATGAGTTTACACACAGAGTACTTTCTTTGTATACATTCGACTATACAGGCCAAGCCCGGGATTTACGGGAAATCGCGGGTTTTTGTTTGCCGGCGATTAAACTTCTTTTATACAGCGTCTCATCAAAAATGAAAACATTTTTGAGAACTACAAGTCTCATGCGTTTTAGTGGTGAAAAAATAATTAAAAAAATCGTTCGGGAAATGAGTTTACTCACAGGGTACTTTCTTTGTATACATTCGACTATACGGGCCAAGCCCGGGATTTACGGGAAATCGGGGTTCTCGTTTGCCGGCGATTAAACTTCTTTCATTAAGCGTCCCATCAAAAATGAAAACATTTTTGAAAACTACAAGTCTCATGCGTTTCAGTGGTGAAAAAAAAATTTAAAAAATCGTTCGGGAAATGAGTTTACTCCCTGGGTACTTTCTTTGCATATATTCGACTATACGGGCCAAGCCCGGGATTTACGGGAAATCGCGGGTTTTCGTTTGCCGGCGATTAAACCACTTTCATTAAGCGTCTCATCAAAAATGAAAACATTTCTGAAAACTACAAGTCTCATGCGTTTTAGTGGTGAAAAAATAATATAAAAAATTGTTTTGGAGATGAGTTTACACACAGGGTACTTTCTTTGTATACATTCGACTATACAGGCCAAGCCCGGGATTTACGGGAAATCGCGGGTTTTTGTTTGCCGGCGATTAAACTTCTTTTATACAGCGTCTCATCAAAAATGAAAACATTTTTGAGAACTACAAGTCTCATGCGTTTTAGTGGTGAAAAAATAATTTAAAAAATCGTTCGGGAAATGAGTTTACTCACAGGGTACTTTCTTTGTATACATTCGACTATACGGGCCAAGCCCGGGATTTACGGGAAATCGGGGTTCTCGTTTGCCGGCGATTAAACTTCTTTCATTAAGCGTCCCATCAAAAATGAAAACATTTTTGAAAACTACAAGTCTCATGCGTTTCAGTGGTGAAAAAAAAATTTAAAAAATCGTTCGGGAAATGAGTTTACTCCCTGGGTACTTTCTTTGCATACATTCGACTATACGGGCCAAGCCCGGGATTTACCGGAAATCGCGGGTTTTCGTTTGCCGGCGATTAAACCACTTTCATTAAGCGTCTCATCGAAAATGAAAACATTTTTGAAAACTACAAGTCTCATGCGCTTTAGTGGTGAAAAAAAAATTTAAAAAATCGTTCGGGAAATGAGTTTACTCCCTGGGTACTTTCTTTGTATACTTTTGACTATACGGGCCGAGTCCGGGGTTTACGGGAAATGGCGGGTTTTCGTTTGCCGGCGATTAAACTTCTTTTATTCAGCGTCTCATCAAAAATGAAAACATTTTTGAAAACTACAAGTCTCATGCGTTTTATTGGTGAAAAGATAATTTAAAAAAATCTTTCGGGAAATGAGTTTACTCACAGGGTACTTTCTTTGTATACATTCGACTATACGGGCCAAGCCCGGGATTTACGGGAAATCGGGGGTTCTCGTTTGCCGGCGATTAAACTTCTTTCATTAAGCGTCCCATCAAAAATGAAAACATTTTTGAAAACTACAAGTCTCATGCGTTTTAGTGGTGAAAAAAAAATTTAAAAAATCGTTCGGGAAATGAGTTTACTCCCTGGGTACTTTCTTTGCATACATTCGACTATACGGGCCAAGCCCGGGATTTACGAGAAATCGCGGGTTTTCGTTTGCCGGCGATTAAACCACTTTCATTAAGCGTCTCATCAAAAATGAAAACATTTCTGAAAACTACAAGTCTCATGCGTTTTAGTGGTGAAAAAATAATTTAAAAAATCGTTTTGGAAATGAGTTTACACACAGGGTACTTTCTTTGTATACATTCGACTATACAGGCCAAGCCCGGGATTTACGGGAAATCGCGGGTTTTCGTTTGCCGGCAATTAAACTTCTTTTATACAGCGTCTCATCAAAAATGAAAACATTTTTGAGAACTACAAGTCTCATGCGTTTTAGTGGTGAAAAAATAATTTAAAAAATTGTTCTTGAAATGAGTTTACTCACAGGGTACTTTCTTTGTATACATTCGACTATACGGGCCAAGCCCGGGATTTACGGGAAATCGCGGGTTTTCGTTTGCCGGCGATTAAACCACTTTCATTAAGCGTCTCATCAAAAATGAAAACATTTCTGAAAACTACAAGTCTCATGCGTTTTAGTGGTGAAAAAATAATTTAAAAAATCGTTTTGGAGATGAGTTTACACACAGGGTACTTTCTTTGTATACATTCGACTATACAGGCCAAGCCCGGGATTTACGGGAAATCGCGGGTTTTCGTTTGCCGGCGATTAAACTTCTTTTATACTGAGTCTCATCAAAAATGAAAACATTTTTGAGAACTACAAGTCTCATGCGTTGTAGTGGTGAAAAAATTACTTAAAAAATCGTTCGGAAAATGAGTTTACTCCCTGGGTACTTTCTTTGTAAACTTTTGACTATACGGGCCGAGTCCGGTGTTTACTGGAAATCGCGGTATTTCGTTTGCCGGCGATTAAACCTCTTTCATTAAGCGTCTCATCAAAAATGAAAACATTTTTGAAAACTACAAGTCTTATGCGTTTTAGTGGTGAAAAAATGATTCAAAAGTCGTTGGGGAAATAAGTTTACTCCCTGGGTACTTTCTTTATATACTTTTGACTATACGGGCCGAGTCTGGGATTTACGGGAAATCGCGGATTTTTGTTTGAGGGCGATTAAACTTCTGTTATTCAGCGTCTCATCAAAAATGAAAACATTTTTGAAAACTACAAGTCTCATGCGTTGTAGTGGTGAAAAAATAATTTAAAAAATCGTTCGGAAAATGAGTTTACTCCCTGTGTGCTTTCTTTGTATACTTTTGACTATACGGGCCGAGTCCGGGGTTTACAAAAAATGGCGGGTTTTCGTTTGCCGGTAATCAAACTTCTTTTATTCAGCGTCTCATCAAAAATGAAAACATTTTTGAAAACTACAAGTCTCATGCGTTTTAGTGGTGAAAAGATAATTTAAAAAATCGTTTTGGAAATGAGTTTACACACAGGGTACTTTCTTTGTATACATTCGACTATACAGGCCAAGCCCGGGATTTACGGGAAATCGCGGATTTTCGTTTGCCGGCGATTAAACCACTTTCATTAAGCGTCTCATCAAAAATGAAAACATTTTTGAGAACTACAAGTCTCATGCGTTTTAGTGGTGAAAAAATAATTTAAAAAATCGTTCGGGAAATGAGTTTACTCACAGGGTACTTTCTTTGTATACATTCGACTATACGGGCCAAGCCCGGGATTTACGGGAAATCGGGGTTCTCGTTTGCCGGCGATTAAACTTCTTTCATTAAGCGTCCCATCAAAAATGAAAACATTTTTGAAAACCACAAGTCTCATGCGTTTCAGTGGTGAAAAAAAAATTGAAAAAATCGTTCAGGAAATGAGTTTACTCCCTGGGTACTTTCTTTGCATACATTCGACTATACGGACCAAGCCCGGGATTTACGGGAAATCGCGGGTTTTCGTTTGCCGGCGATTAAACCACTTTCATTAAGCGTCTCATCGAAAATGAAAACATTTTTGAAAACTACAAGTCTCATGCGTTTTAGTGGTGAAAAAAAAATTTAAAAAATCGTTCGGGAAATGAGTTTACTCCCTGGGTACTTTCTTTGTATACTTTTGACTATACGGGCCGAGTCCGGGGTTTACGGGAAATGGCGGGTTTTTGTTTGCCGGCGATTAAACTTCTTTTATTCAGCGTCTCATCAAAAATGAAAACATTTTTGAAAACTACAAGTCTCATGCGTTTTATTGGTGAAAAGATAATTTAAAAAATCGTTTTGGAAATGAGTTTACTCACAGGGTACTTTCTTTGTATACATTCGACTATACGGGCCAAGCCCGGGATTTACGGGAAATCGCGGGTTTTCGTTTGCCGGCGATTAAACCACTTTCATTAAACGTCTCATCAAAAATGAAAACATTTCTGAAAACTACCAGTCTCATGCGTTTTAGTGGTGAGAAAATAATTTAAAAAATCGTTCGGGAAATGAGTTTACTCACAGGGTACTTTCTTTGTATACATTCGACTATACGGGCCAAGCCCGGGATTTACGGGAAATCGGGGGTTCTCGTTTGCCGGCGATTAAACTTCTTTCATTAAGCGTCCCATCAAAAATGAAAACATTTTTGAAAACTACAAGTCTCATGCGTTTTAGTGGTGAAAAAAAAATTTAAAAAATCGTTCGGGAAATGAGTTTACTCCCTGGGTACTTTCTTTGTATACTTTTGACTATACGGGCCGAGTCCGGGGTTTACGGGAAATGGCGGGTTTTCGTTTGCCGGCGATTAAACTTCTTTTATTCAGCGTCTCATCAAAAATGAAAACATTTTTGAAAACTGCAAGTCTCATGCGTTTTATTGGTGAAAAGATAATTTAAAAAATCGTTTTGGAAATGAGTTTACTCACAGGGTACTTTCTTTGTATACATTCGACTATACGGGCCAAGCCGGGGATTTACGGGAAATCGCGGGTTTTCGTTTGCCGGCGATTAAACCACTTTCATTAAACGTCTCATCAAAAATGAAAACATTTCTGAAAACTACCAGTCTCATGCGTTTTAGTGGTGAGAAAATAATTTAAAAAATCGTTCGGGAAATGAGTTTACTCACAGGGTACTTTCTTTGTATACATTCGACTATACGGGCCAAGCCCGGGATTTACGGGAAATCGGGGGTTCTCGTTTGCCGGCGATTAAACTTCTTTCATTAAGCGTCCCATCAAAAATGAAAACATTTTTGAAAACTACAAGTCTCATGCGTTTTAGTGGTGAAAAAATAATTTAAAAAATCGTTCGGGAAATGAGTTTACTCACATGGTACTTTCTTTGTATACATTCGACTATACGGGCCAAGCCCGGGATTTACGGGAAATCGCGGGTTTTCGTTTGCCGACGATTAAACTTCTTTTATACTGAGTCTCATCAAAAATGAAAAAATTTTTGAGAACTACAAGTCTCATGCGTTGTAGTGGTGAAAAAATTACTTAAAAAATCGTTCGGAAAATGAGTTTACTCCCTGGGTACTTTCTTTGTAAACTTTTGACTATACGGGCGGAGTCCGGGGTTTACTGGAAATCGCGGTATTTCGTTTGCCGGCGATTAAACCTCTTTCATTAAGCGTCTCATCAAAAATGAAAACATTTTTGAAAACTACAAGTCTTATGCGTTTTAGTGGTGAAAAAATGATTCAAAAATCGTTGGGGAAATAAGTTTACTCCCTGGGTACTTTCTTTGTATACTTTTGACTATACCGGCCGAGTCCGGGATTTTCGGGAAATCGCGGACTTTTGTTTGCCGGCGATTAAACTTCTTTTATTCAGCGTCTCATCAAAAATGAAAACATTTTTGAAAACTACAAGTCTCATGCGTTTTATTGGTGAAAAGATAATTTAAAAAATCGTTTTGGAAATGAGTTTACTCACAGGGTACTTTCTTTGTATACATTCGACTATACGGGCCAAGCCCGGGATTTACGGGAAATCGCGGGTTTTCGTTTGCCGGCGATTAAACCACTTTCATTAAACGTCTCATCAAAAATGAAAACATTTCTGAAAACTACCAGTCTCATGCGTTTTAGTGGTGAAAAAATAATTTAAAAAATCGTTCGGGAAATGCGTTTACTCACAGGGTACTTTCTTTGTATACATTCGACTATACGGGCCAAGCCCGGGATTTACGGGAAATCGGGGGTTCTCGTTTGCCGGCGATTAAACTTCTTTCATTAAGCGTCCCATCAAAAATGAAAACATTTTTGAAAACTACAAGTCTCATGCGTTTTAGTGGTGAAAAAATAATTTAAAAAATCGTTTTGGAAATGAGTTTACACACAGGGTACTTTCTTTGTATACATTCGACTATACAGGCCAAGCCCGGGATTTACGGGAAGTCGCGGATTTTCGTTTGCCGGCGATTAAACTTCTTTTATACAGCGTCTCATCAAAAATGAAAACATTTTTGAGAACTACAAGTCTCATGCGTTTTAGTGGTGAAAAAATAATTTAAAAAATCGTTCGGGAAATGAGTTTACTCACATGGTACTTTCTTTGTATACATTCGACTATACGGGCCAAGCCCGGGATTTACGGGAAATCGCGGGTTTTCGTTTGCCGGCGATTAAACCACTTTCATTAAGCGTCTCATCAAAAATGAAAACATTTCTGAAAACTACAAGTCTCATGCGTTTTAGTGGTGAAAAAATAATTTGAAAAATCGTTTTGGAGATGAGTTTACACACAGGGTACTTTCTTTGTATACATTCGACTATACAGGCCAAGCCCGGGATTTACGGGAAATCGCGGGTTTTCGTTTGCCGGCGATTAAACCACTTTCATTAAACGTCTCATCAAAAATGAAAACATTTCTGAAAACTACCAGTCTCATGCGTTTTAGTGGTGAAAAAATAATTTAAAAAATCGTTCGGGAAATGCGTTTACTCACAGGGTACTTTCTTTGTATACATTCGACTATACGGGCCAAGCCCGGGATTTACGGGAAATCGGGGGTTCTCGTTTGCCGGCGATTAAACTTCTTTCATTAAGCGTCCCATCAAAAATGAAAACATTTTTGAAAACTACAAGTCTCATGCGTTTTAGTGGTGAAAAAATAATTTAAAAAATCGTTTTGGAAATGAGTTTACACACAGGGTACTTTCTTTGTATACATTCGACTATACAGGCCAAGCCCGGGATTTACGGGAAATCGCGGATTTTCGTTTGCCGGCGATTAAACTTCTTTTATACAGCGTCTCATCAAAAATGAAAACATTTTTGAGAACTACAAGTCTCATGCGTTTTAGTGGTGAAAAAATAATTTAAAAAATCGTTCGGGAAATGAGTTTACTCACATGGTACTTTCTTTGTATACATTCGACTATACGGGCCAAGCCCGGGATTTACGGGAAATCGCGGGTTTTCGTTTGCCGGCGATTAAACCACTTTCATTAAGCGTCTCATCAAAAATGAAAACATTTCTGAAAACTACAAGTCTCATGCGTTTTAGTGGTGAAAAAATAATTTGAAAAATCGTTTTGGAGATGAGTTTACACACAGGGTACTTTCTTTGTATACATTCGACTATACAGGCCAAGCCCGGGATTTACGGGAAATCGCGGGTTTTCGTTTGCCGGCGATTAAACTTCTTTTATACTAAGTCTCATCAAAAATGAAAAAATTTTTGAGAACTACAAGTCTCATGCGTTGTAGTGGTGAAAAAATTACTTAAAAAATCGTTCGGAAAATGAGTTTACTCCCTGGGTACTTTCTTTGTAAACTTTTGACTATACGGGCCGAGTCCGGGGTTTACTGGAAATCGCGGTATTTCGTTTGCCGGCGATTAAACCTCTTTCATTAAGCGTCTCATCAAAAATGAAAACATTTTTGAAAACTACAAGTCTTATGCGTTTTAGTGGTGAAAAAATGATTGAAAAATCGTTGGGGAAATAAGTTTACTCCCTGGGTACTTTCTTTGTATACTTTTGACTATACGGGCCGAGTCCGGGATTTTCGGGAAATCGCGGACTTTTGTTTGAGGGCGATTAAACTTCTGTTATTCAGCGTCTCATCAAAAATGAAAACATTTTTGAAAACTACAAGTCTCATGCGTTGTAGTGGTGAAAAAATAATTTAAAAAATCGTTCGGAAAATGAGTTTACTCCCTGTGTACTTTCTTTGTATACTTTTGACTATACGGGCCGAGTCCGGGGTTTACAAAAAATGGCGGGTTTTCGTTTGCCGGCAATCAAACTTCTTTTATTCAGCGTCTCATCAAAAATGAAAACATTTTTGAAAACTACAAGTCTCATGCGTTTTAGTGGTGAAAAGATAATTTAAAAAATCGTTTTGGAAATGAGTTTACACACAGGGTACTTTCTTTGTATACATTCGACTATACAGGCCAAGCCCGGGATTTACGGGAAATCGCGGGTTTTCGTTTGCCGGCGATTAAACCACTTTCATTAAGCGTCTCATCAAAAATGAAAACATTTCTGAAAACTACAAGTCTCATGCGTTTTAGTGGTGAAAAAATAATTTAAAAAATCGTTTTGGAAATGAGTTTACACACAGGGTACTTTCTTTGTATACATTCGACTATACAGGCCAAGCCCGGGATTTACGAGAAATCGCGGGTTTTCGTTTGCCGGCGATTAAACTTCTTTTATACAGCGTCTCATCAAAAATGAAAACATTTTTGAGAACTACAAGTCTCATGCGTTGTAGTGGTGAAAAAATTACTTAAAAAATCGTTCGGGAAATGAGTTTACTCCCTGGGTACTTTCTTTGTATACTTTTGACTATACGGGCCGAGTCCGGGGTTTACTGGAAATCGCGGTATTTCGTTTGCCGGCGATTAAACCACCTTCATTAAACGTCTCATCAAAAATGAAAACATTTTTGAAAACTACAAGTTTCATGCGTTTTAGTGGTGAAAAAAAAATTTAAAAAATCGTTCGGGAAATGAGTTTACTCCCTGGGTACTTTCTTTGCATACATTCGACTATACGGGCCAAGCCCGGGATTTACGGGAAATCGCGGGTTTTCGTTTGCAGGCGATTAAACCACTTTCATTAAGCGTCTCATCAAAAATGAAAATATTTCTGAAAACTACAAGTCTCATGCGTTTTAGTGGTGAAAAAATAATTTAAAAAATCGTTCGGGAAATTAGTTTACTCACAGGGTACTTTCTTTGTATACATTCGACTATACGGGCCAAGCCCGGGATTTACGGGAAATCGCGGGTTTTCGTTTGCCGGCGATTAAACCACTTTCATTAAGCGTCTCATCAAAAATGAAAATATTTCTGAAAACTACAAGTCTCATGCGTTTTAGTGGTGAAAAAATAATTTAAAAAATCGTTTTGGAGATGAGTTTACACACAGGGTACTTTCTTTGTATACATTCGACTATACAGGCCAAGCCCGGGATTTACGGGAAATCGCGGGTTTTCGTTTGCAGGCGATTAAACCACTTTCATTAAGCGTCTCATCAAAAATGAAAATATTTCTGAAAACTACAAGTCTCATGCGTTTTAGTGGTGAAAAAATAATATAAAAAATCGTTCGGGAAATTAGTTTACTCACAGGGTACTTTCTTTGTATACATTCGACTATACGGGCCAAGCCCGGGATTTACGGGAAATCGCGGGTTTTTGTTTGCCGGCGATTAAACCACTTTCATTAAGCGTCTCATCAAAAATGAAAACATTTCTGAAAACTACAAGTCTCATGCGTTTTAGTGGTGAAAAAATAATTTAAAAAATCGTTTTGGAGATGAGTTTACACACAGGGTACTTTCTTTGTATACATTCGACTATACAGGCCAAGCCCGGGATTTACGGGAAATCGCGGGTTTTCGTTTGCCGGCGATTAAACTTCTTTTATACTGAGTCTCATCAAAAATGAAAACATTTTTGAGAACTACAAGTCTCATGCGTTGTAGTGGTGAAAAAATTACTTAAAAAATCGTTCGGAAAATGAGTTTACTCCCTGGGTACTTTCTTTGTAAACTTTTGACTATACGGCCCGAGTCCGGGGTTTACTGGAAATCGCGGTATTTCGTTTGCCGGCGATTAAACCTCTTTCATTTAGCGTCTCATCAAAAATGAAAACATTTTTGAAAACTACAAGTCTTATGCGTTTTAGTGGTGAAAAAATGATTCAAAAATCGTTGGGGAAATAAGTTTACTCCCTGGCTACTTTCTTTGTATACTTTTGACTATACGGGCCGAGTCCGGGATTTACGGGAAATCGCGGATTTTTGTTTGAGGGCGATTAAACTTCTGTTATTCAGCGTCTCATCAAAAATGAAAACAGTTTTGAAAACTACAAGTCTCATGCGTTGTAGTGGTGAAAAAATAATTTAAAAAATCGTTCGGAAAATGAGTTTACTCCCTGTGTACTTTCTTTGTATACTTTTGACTATACGGGCCGAGTCCGGGGTTTACAAAAAATGGCGGGTTTTCGTTTGCCGGCAATCAAACTTCTTTTATTCAGCGTCTCATCAAAAATGAAAACATTTTTGAAAACTACAAGTCTCATGCGTTTTAGTGGTGAAAAGATAATTTAAAAAATCGTTTAGGAAATGAGTTTACACACAGGGTACTTTCTTTGTATACATTCGACTATACAGGCCAAGCCCGGGATTTACGGGAAATCGCGGAATTTCGTTTGCCTGCGATTAAACCACTTTCATTAGGCGTCTCATCAAAAATGAAAATATTTCTGAAAACTACAAGTCTCATGCGTTTTAGTGGTGAAAAAATAGTTTAAAAAATCGTTCGGGAAATGAGTTTACTCCCTGGGTACTTTCTTTGCATACATTCGACTATACGGGCCAAGCCCGGGATTTACGGGAAATCGCGGGTTTTCGTTTGCCGGCGATTAAACCACTTTCATTAAGCGTCTCATCAAAAATGAAAACATTTCTGAAAACTACAAGTCTCATGCGTTTTAGTGGTGAAAAAATAATTTAAAAAATCGTTTTGGAAATGAGTTTACACACAGGGTACTTTCTTTGTATACATTCGACTATACAGGAAAAGCCCGGGATTTACGAGAAATCGCGGGTTTTCGTTTGCCGGCGATTAAACTTCTTTTATACAGCGTCTCATCAAAAATGAAAACATTTTTGAGAACTACAAGTCTCATGCGTTGTAGTGGTGAAAAAATTACTTAAAAAATCGTTCGGAAAATGAGTTTACTCCCTGAGTACTTTCTTTGTATACTTTTGACTATACGGGCCGAGTCCGGGGTTTACTGGAAATCGCGGTATTTCGTTTGCCGGCGATTAAACCTCTTTCATTAAGCGTCTCATCAAAAATGAAAACATTTTTGAAAACTACAAGTCTTATGCGTTGTAGTGGTGAAAAAATAATTTAAAAAATCGTTCGGAAAATGAGTTTACTCCCTGGGTACTTTCTTTGTATACTTTTGACTATACGGGCCGAGTCTGGGATTTACGGGAACTCGCGGATTTTCGTTTGAGGGCGATTAAACTTCTGTTATTCAGCGTCTCATCAAAAATGAAAACATTTTTGAAAACTACAAGTCTCATGCGTTGTAGTGGTGAAAAAATAATTTAAAAAATCGTTCGGAAAATGAGTTTACTCCCTGGGTACTTTCTTTGTATACTTTTGACTATACGGGCCGAGTCCGGGGTTTACGGAAAATGGCGGGTTTTCGTTTGCCGGCAATTAAACGTCTTTTGTTCAGCGTCTCATCAAAAATGAAAACATTTTTGAAAACTACAAGTCTCATGCGTTTTAGTGGTGAAAGGATAATTTAAAAAATCGTTTTGGAAATGAGTTTACACACAGGGTACTTTCTTTGTATACATTCGACTATACAGGCCAAGCCCGGGATTTACGGGAAATCGCGGATTTTCGTTTGCCGGCGATTAATCCACTTTCATTAAGCGTCTCATCAAAAATGAAAACATTTCCGAAAACTACAAGTCTCATGCGTTTTAGTGGTGAAAAGATAATTTAAAAAATCGTTTTGGAAATGAGTTTACACACAGGGTACTTTCTTTGTATACATTCGACTATACAGGCCAAGCCCGGGATTTACGAGAAATCGCGGGTTTTCGTTTGCCGGCGATTAAACTTCTTTTATACAGCGTCTCATCAAAAATGAAAACATTTTTGAGAACTACAAGTCTCATGCGTTGTAGTGGTGAAAAAATTACTTAAAAAATCGTTCGGAAAATGAGTTTACTCCCTGGGTACTTTCTTTGTATACTTTTGACTATACGGGCCGAGTCCGGGGTTTACTGGAAATCGCGGTATTTCGTTTGCCGGCGATTAAACATCTTTCATTAAGTGTCTCATCAAAAATGAAAACATTTTTGAAAACTACAAGTCTTATGCGTTTTAGTGTTGAAAAAATAATTCAAAAATCGTTCGGGAAATAAGTTTACTCCCTGGGTACTTTCTTTGTATACTTTTGACTATACGGGCCGAGTCTGGGATTTACGGGAACTCGCGGATTTTCGTTTGAGGGCGATTAAACTTCTGTTATTCAGCGTCTCATCAAAAATGAAAACATTTTTGAAAACTACAAGTCTCATGCGTTTTAGTGGTGAAAAAAAAATTTAAAAAATCGTTCGGGAAATGAGTTTACTCCCTGGGTGCTTTCTTTGCATACATTCGACTATACGGGCCAAGCCCGGGATTTACGGGAAATCGCGGGTTTTCGTTTGCAGGCGATTAAACCACTTTCATTAAGCGTCTCATCAAAAATGAAAACATTTCTGAAAACTACAAGTCTCATGCGTTTTAGTGGTGAAAAAATAATTTAAAAAATCGTTTTGGAAATGAATTTACATACAGGGTACTTTCTCTGTATACATTCGACTATACAGGCCAAGCCGGGATTTACGGGAAATCGCGGGTTTTCGTTTGCCGGCGATTAAACTTCTTTTATACAGCGTCTCATCAAAAATGAAAACATTTTTGAGAACTACAAGTCTCATGCGTTTTAGTGGTGAAAAAATAATTTAAAAAATCGTTCGGGAAATGAGTTTACTCACAGGGTACTTTCTTTGTATACATTCGACTATACGGGCCAAGCCCGGGATTTACGGGAAATCGCGGGTTTTCGTTTGCCGGCGATTAAACCACTTTCATTAAGCGTCTCATCAAAAATGAAAACATTTCTGAAAACTACAAGTCTCATGCGTTTTAGTGGTGAAAAAATAATTTAAAAAATCGTTTTGGAGATGAGTTTACACACAGGGTACTTTCTTTGTATACATTCGACTATACAGGCCAAGCCCGGGATTTACGAGAAATCGCGGGTTTTCGTTTGCCGGCGATTAAACTTCTTTTATACAGCGTCTCATCAAAAATGAAAACATTTTTGAGAACTACAAGTCTCATGCGTTGTAGTGGTGAAAAAATTACTTAAAAAATCGTTCGGAAAATGAGTTTACTCCCTGGGTACTTTCTTTGTATACTTTTGACTATACGGGCCGAGTCCGGGGTTTACTGGAAATCGCGGTATTTCGTTTGCCGGCGATTAAACATCTTTCATTAAGCGTCTCATCAAAAATGAAAACATTTTTGAAAACTACAAGTCTTATGCGTTTTAGTGTTGAAAAAATAATTCAAAAATCGTTCGGGAAATATGTTTACTCCCTGGGTACTTTCTTTGTATACTTTTGACTATACGGGCCGAGTCTGGGATTTACGGGAACTCGCGGATTTTCGTTTGAGGGCGATTAAACTTCTGTTATTCAGCGTCTCATCAAAAATGAAAACATTTTTGAAAGCTACAAGTCTCATGCGTTTTAGTGGTGAAAAAAAAATTTAAAAAATCGTTCGGGAAATGAGTTTACTCCCTGGGTGCTTTCTTTGCATACATTCGACTATACGGGCCAAGCCCGGGATTTACGGGAAATCGCGGGTTTTCGTTTGCAGGCGATTAAACCACTTTCATTAAGCGTCTCATCAAAAATGAAAACATTTCTGAAAACTACAAGTCTCATGCGTTTTAGTGGTGAAAAGATAATTTAAAAAATCGTTTTGGAAATGAGTTTACTCACAGGGTACTTTCTCTGTATACATTCGACTATACAGGCCAAGCCCGGGATTTACGGGAAATCGCGGGTTTTCGTTTGCCGGCGATTAAACTTCTTTTATACAGCGTCTCATCAAAAATGAAAACATTTTTGAGAACTACAAGTCTCATGCGTTTTAGTGGTGAAAAAATAATTTAAAAAATCGTTCGGGAAATGAGTTTACTCACAGGGTACTTTCTTTGTATACATTCGACTATACGGGCCAAGCCCGGGATTTACGGGAAATCGCGGGTTTTCGTTTGCCGGCGATTAAACCACTTTCATTAAGCGTCTCATCAAAAATGAAAACATTTCTGAAAACTACAAGTCTCATGCGTTTTAGTGGTGAAAAAATAATTTAAAAAATCGTTTTGGAGATGAGTTTACACACAGGGTACTTTCTTTGTATACATTCGACTATACAGGCCAAGCCCGGGATTTACGAGAAATCGCGGGTTTTCGTTTGCCGGCGATTAAACTTCTTTTATACAGCGTCTCATCAAAAATGAAAACATTTTTGAGAACTACAAGTCTCATGCGTTGTAGTGTTGAAAAAATTACTTAAAAAATCGTTCGGAAAATGAGTTTACTCCCTGGGTACTTTCTTTGTATACTTTTGACTATACGAACCGAGTCTGGGGTTTACTGGAAATCGCGGTATTTCGTTTGCCGGCGATTAAACCTCTTTCATTAAGCGTCTCATCAAAAATGAAAACATTTTTGAAAACTACAAGTCTCATGCGTTGTAGTGGTGAAAAAATAATTTAAAAAATCGTTCGGAAAATGAGTTTACTCCCTGGGTACTTTCTTTGTATACTTTTGACTATACGGGCCGAGTCCGGGGTTTACGGAAAATGGCGGGTTTTCGTTTGCCGGCAATTAAACGTCTTTTGTTCAGCGTCTGATCAAAAATGAAAACATTTTTGAAAACTACAAGTCTCATGCGTTTTAGTGGTGAAAAGATAATTTAAAAAATCGTTTTGGAAATGAGTTTACACACAGGGTACTTTCTTTGTATACATTCGACTATACAGGCCAAGCCCGGGATTTACGAGAAATCGCGGATTTTCGTTTGCCGGCGATTAATCCACTTTCATTAAGCGTCTCATCAAAAATGAAAACATTTCTGAAAACTACAAGTCTCATGCGTTTTAATGGTGAAAAGATAATTTAAAAAATCGTTTTGGAAATGAGTTTACACACAGGGTACTTTCTTTGTATACATTCGACTATACAGGCCAAGCCCGGGATTTACGAGAAATCGCGGGTTTTCGTTTGCCGGCGATTAAACTTCTTTTATACAGCGTCTCATCAAAAATGAAATCATTTTTGAGAACTACAAGTCTCATGCGTTGTAGTGGTGAAAAAATTACTTAAAAAATCGTTCGGAAAATGAGTTTACTCCCTGGGTACTTTCTTTGTATACTTTTGACTATACGGGCCGAGTCCGGGGTTTACTGGAAATCGCGGTATTTCGTTTGCCGGCGATTAAACCTCTTTCATTAAGCGTCTCATCAAAAATGAAAACATTTTTGAAAACTACAAGTCTTATGCGTTTTAGTGGTGAAAAAATGATTCAAAAATCGTTGGGGAAATAAGTTTACTCCCTGGGTACTTTCTTTGTATACTTTTGACTATACGGGCCGAGTCCGGGATTTACGGGAAATCGCGGATTTTTGTTTGAGGGCGATTAAACTTCTGCTATTCAGCGTCTCATCAAAAATGAAAACATTTTTGAAAACTACAAGTCTCATGCGTTGTAGTGGTGAAAAAATAATTTAAAAAATCGTTCGGAAAATGAGTTTACTCCCTGTGTACTTTCTTTGTATACTTTTGACTATACGGGCCGAGTCCGGGGTTTACAAAAAATGGCGGGTTTTCGTTTGCCGGCAATCAAACTTCTTTTATTCAGCGTCTCATCTAAAATGAAAACATTTTTGAAAACTACAAGTCTCATGCGTTTTAGTGGTGAAAAGATAATTTAAAAAATTGTTTTGGAAATGAGTTTACACACAGGGTACTTTCTTTGTATACATTCGACTATACAGGCCAAGCCCGGGATTTACGGGAAATCGCGGATTTTCGTTTGCCGGCGATTAAACCACTTTCATTAAGCGTCTCATCAAAAATGAAAACCTTTCTGAAAACTACAAGTCTCATGCGTTTTAGTGGTGAAAAAATAATTTAAAAAATCGTTCGGGAAATGAGTTTACTCACAGGGTACTTTCTTTGTATACATTCGACTATACGGGCCAAGCCCGGGATTTACGGGAAATCGCGGGTTTTCGTTTGCCGGCGATTAAACCACTTTCATTAAGCGTCTCATCAAAAATGAAAACATTTCTGAAAACTACAAGTCTCATGCGTTTTAGTGGTGAAAAAATAATTTAAAAAATCGTTTTGGAGATGAGTTTACACACAGGGTACTTTCTTTGTATACATTCGACTATACAGGCCAAGCCCGGGATTTACGGGAAATCGCGGGTTTTCGTTTGCCGGCGATTAAACTTCTTTTATACTGAGTCTCATCAAAAATGAAAACATTTTTGAGAACTACAAGTCTCATGCGTTGTAGTGGTGAAAAAATTACTTGAAAAATCGTTCGGAAAATGAGTATACTCCCTGGGTACTTTCTTTGTAAACTTTTGACTATACGGGCCGAGTCCAGGGTTTACTGGAAATCGCGGTATTTCGTTTGCCGGCGATTAAACCTCTTTCATTAAGCGTCTCATCAAAAATGAAAACATTTTTGAAAACTACAAGTCTTATGCGTTTTAGTGGTGAAAAAATGATTCAAAAATCGTTGGGGAAATAAGTTTACTCCCTGGGTACTTTCTTTGTATACTTTTGACTATACGGGCCGAGTCCGGGATTTACGGGAAATCGCGGATTTTTGTTTGAGGGCGATTAAACTTCTGTTATTCAGCGTCTCATCAAAAATGAAAACATTTTTGAAAACTACAAGTCTCATGCGTTGTAGTGGTGAAAAAATAATTTAAAAAATCGTTCGGAAAATGAGTTTACTCCCTGTGTACTTTCTTTGTATACTTTTGACTATACGGGCCGAGTCCGGGGTTTACAAAAAATGGCGGGTTTTCGTTTGCCGGCAATCAAACTTCTTTTATTCAGCGTCTCATCTAAAATGAAAACATTTTTGAAAACTACAAATCTCATGCGTTTTAGTGGTGAAAAGATAATTTAAAAAATCGTTTTGGAAATGAGTTTACACACAGGGTACTTTCTTTGTATACATTCGACTATACAGGCCAAGCCCGGGATTTACGGGAAATCGCGGATTTTCGTTTGCCGGCGATTAAACCACTTTCATTAAGCGTCTCATCAAAAATGAAAACCTATCTGAAAACTACAAGTCTCATGCGTTTTAGTGGTGAAAAAATAATTTAAAAAATCGTTCGGGAAATGAGTTTACTCCTTGGGTACTTTCTTTGCATACATTCGACTATACGGGCCAAGCCCGGGATTTACGGGAAATCGCGGGTTTTCGTTTGCCGGCGATTAAACCACTTTCATTAAGCGTCTCATCAAAAATGAAAACATTTCTGAAAACTACAAGTCTCATGCGTTTTAGTGGTGAAAAAATAATTTAAAAAATCGTTTTGGAAATGAGTTTACACACAGGGTACTTTCTTTGTATACATTCGACTATACAGGCCAAGCCCGGGATTTACGAGAAATCGCGGGTTTTCGTTTGCCGGCGATTAAACTTCTTTTATACAGCGTCTCATCAAAAATGAAAACATTTTTGAGAACTACAAGTCTCATGCGTTGTAGTGGTGAAAAAATTACTTAAAAAATCGTTCGGAAAATGAGTTTACTCCCTGGGTACTTTCTTTGTATACTTTTGACTATACGGGCCGAGTCCGGGGTTTACTGGAAATCGCGGTATTTCGTTTGCCGGCGATTAAACCTCTTTCATTAAGCGTCTCATCAAAAATGAAAACATTTTTGAAAACTACAAGTCTTATGCGTTTTAGTGGTGAAAAAATAATTCAAAAATCGTTCGGGAAATAAGTTTACTCCCTGGGTACTTTCTTTGTATACTTTTGACTTTACGGGCCGAGTCTGAGATTTACGGGAACTCGCGGATTTTCGTTTGAGGGCGATTAAACTTCTGTTATTCAGCGTCTCATCAAAAATGAAAACATTTTTGAAAACTACAAGTCTCATGCGTTTTAGTGGTGAAAAGATAATTTAAAAAATCGTTTTGGAAATGAGTTTACACACAGGGTACTTTCTTTGTATACATTCGACTATACAGGCCAAGCCTGGGATTTACGGGAAATCGCGGATTTTCGTTTGCCGGCGATTAAACCACTTTCATTAAGCGTCTCATCAAAAATGAAAACATTTCTAAAAACTACAAGTCTCATGCGTTTTAGTGGTGAAAAAATAATTTAAAAAATCGTTTTGGAAATGAGTTTACACACAGGGTACTTTCTTTGTATACATTCGACTATACAGGCCAAGCCCGGGATTTACGAGAAATCGCGGGTTTTCGTTTGCCGGCGATTAAACTTCTTTTATACAGCGTCTCATCAAAAATGAAATCATTTTTGAGAACTACAAGTCTCATGCGTTGTAGTGGTGAAAAAATTACTTAAAAAATCGTTCGGAAAATGAGTTTACTCCCTGGGTACTTTCTTTGTATACTTTTGACTATACGGGCCGAGTCCGGGGTTTACTGGAAATCGCGGTATTTCGTTTGCCAGCGATTAAACATCTTTCATTAAGCGTCTCATCAAAAATGAAAACATTTTTGAAAACTACAAGTCTTATGCGTTTTAGTGTTGAAAAAATAATTCAAAAATCGTTCGGGAAATAAGTTTACTCCCTGGGTACTTTCTTTGTATACTTTTGACTATACGGGCCGAGTCTGGGATTTACGGGAACTCGCGGATTTTCGTTTGAGGGCGATTAAACTTCTGTTATTCAGTGTCTCATCAAAAATGAAAACATTTTTGAAAACTACAAGTCTCATGCGTTGTAGTGGTGAAAAAATAATTTAAAAAATCGTTCGGAAAATGAATTTACTCCCTGGGTACTTTCTTTGTATACTTTTAACTATACGGGCCGAGTCCGGGGTTTACGAAAAATGGCGGGTTTTCGTTTGCCGGCAATTAAACGTCTTTTATTCATCGTCTCATCAAAAATGAAAACATTTTTGAAAACTACAAGTCTCATGCGTTTTAGTGGTGAAAAGATAATTTAAAAAATCGTTTTGGAAATGAGTTTACACACAGGGTACTTTCTTTGTATACATTCGAATATACAGGCCAAGCCCGGGATTTACGGGAAATCGCGGATTTTCGCTTGCCGGCGATTAAACAACTTTCATTAAGCGTCTCATCAAAAATGAAAACATTTCTGAAAACTACAAGTCTCATGCGTTTAAGTGGTGAAAAAATAATTTAAAAAATCGTTCGGGAAATGAGTTTACTCTCTGGGTACTTTCTTTGTATACTTTTGACTATACGGGCCGAGTCCGGGATTTACGGGAAGTCGCGGGTTTTCGTTTGAGGGCGATTAAACTTCTTTTATTCAGCGTCTCACCAAAAATGAAAACATTTTTGAAAACTACAAGTCTCATGCGTTGTAGTGGTGAAAAAATAATTTAAAAAATCGTTCGGGAAATGAGTTTACTCCCTGGGTACTTTCTTTGTATACTTTTGACTATACGGGCCGAGTCCGGGATTTACGGGAAGTCGCGGGTTTTCGTTTGAGGGCGATTAAACTTCTTTTATTCAGCGTCTCACCAAAAATGAAAACATTTTTGAAAACTACAAGTCTCATGCGTTGTAGTGGTGAAAAAATGGAATAGTGGAAATGAGTTTACACCCTGGGTACTTTCTTTGTATACTTTTGACTATACGGGCCGAACCCGGGATTTACGGGAAACGGCGGGTTTTCGTTTGACGGCGAATAAACTTCTTTTATTCAGCGTCTCATCAAAAATGAAAACATTTTAGAAAACTACAAGTCTCATGCGTTTTAATGGTGAAAAGATAATTCAAAAAATCGTTCGGGAAATGAGTTTACTCACAGGGTACATTCTTTGTATACATTCGACTATACAGGCCAAGCCCGGGATTTACGGGAAATCGCGGGTTTTTGTTTGCCGGCGATTAAACCACTTTCATTAAGCGTCTCATCAAAAATGAAAACATTTCTGAAAACTACAAGTCTCATGCGTTTTAGTGGTGAAAAAATAATTTAAAAAATCGTTCGGAAAATGAGTTTACTCCGTGGGTACTTTCTTTGTATACTTTTGACTATACGGGCCGAGTCCGGGGTTTACGGAAAATGGCGGGTTTTCGATTGCCGGCAATTAAACTTCTTTTATTCAGCGTCTCATCAAAAATGAAAACATTTTTGAAAACTACAAGTCTCATGCGTTTTAGTGGTGAAAAGATAATTTAAAAAATCGTTTTGGAAATGAGTTTACACACAGGGTACTTTCTTTGTATACATTCGACTATACAGGCCAAGCCCGGGATTTACGGGAAATCGCGGATTTTTGTTTGCCGGCGATTAAACCACTTTCATTAAGCGTCTCATCAAAAATGAAAACATTTCTGAAAACTACAAGTCTCATGCGTTTTAGTGGTGAAAAAATATTTTAAAAAATCGTTCGGGAAATGAGTTTACTCCCTGGGTACTTTCTTTGTATACTTTTGACTATACGGGCCGAGTCCGGGATTTACAGGAAGTCGCGTGTTTTCGTTTGAGAGCGATTAAACTTCTTTTATTCAGCGTCTCATCAAAAATGAAAACATTTTTGAAAACTACAAGTCTCAAGCGTTGTAGTGGTGAAAAAATGGAATAGTGGAAATGAGTTTACACCCTGGGTACTTTCTTTGTATACTTTTGACTATACGGGCCGACCACGGGATTTACGGGAAATGGCGGGTTTTCGTTTGCCGGCGAATAAACTTCTTTTATTCAGCGTCTCATCAAAAATGAAAACATTTTTGAAAACTACAAGTCTCATGCGTTTTAGTGGTGAAAAGATAATTTAAAAAATCGTTCGGGAAATGAGTTTACTCACAGGGTACTTTCTTTGTATACATTCGACTATACAGGCCAAGCCCGGGATTTACGGGAAATCGCGGGTTTTTGTTTGCCGGCGATTAAACCACTTTCATTAAGCGTCTCATCAAAAATGAAAACATTTCTGAAAACTACAAGTCTCATGCGTTTTAGTGGTGAAAAAATAATTTAAAAAATCGTTCGGGAAATGAGTTTACACCCTGGGTACTTTCATTGTATACTTTTGACTACACGGGCCGAGTCCGGGGTTTACGGGAAATGACGGGTTTTCGTTTGCAGGCGATTAAACTTCTTTTATTCAGCGTCTCATTAAAAATGAAAACATTTTTGAAAACTACAAGTCTCATGCGTTTTAGTGGTGAAAAAATAATTTAAAAAATCGTTCGGGAAATGAGTTTACTCCCTGGGTACTTTCTTTGTATACTTTTGACTACACGGGCCGAGTCCGGGGTTTACGGGAAATGGCGGGTTTTCGTTTGCAGGCGATTAAACTTCTTTTATTCAGCGTCTCATCAAAAATGAAAACATTTTTGAAAACTACAAGTCTCATGCGTTGTAGTGGTGAAAAAATGGAATAGTAGAAATGAGTTTACACCCTGGGTATTTTCTTTGTATACTTTTGACTATACGGGCTGAGCCCGGGATTTACGGGAAATGGCGGTTTTTGTTTGCCGGCGAATAAACTTCTTTTATTCAGCGTCTCATCAAAAATGAAAACATTTTTGAAAACTACAAGTCTCATGCGTTTTAGTGGTAAAAAGACAATTTAAAAAATCATTTTGGAAATGAGTTTACACACAGGGTACTTTCATTGTATACATTCGACTATACAGGCCAAGCCCGGGATTTACAGGAAATCGCGGATTTTCGTTTGCCGGCGATTAAACCACTTTCATTAAGCGTCTCATCAAAAATGAAAACATTTCTAAAAACTACAAGTCTCATGCGTTTTAGTGGTGAAAAGACAATTTAAAAAATCGTTTTGGAAATGAGTTTACTCACAGGGTACTTTCTTTGTATACATTCGACTATACAGGCCAAGCCCGGGATTTACGGGAAATCGCGGGTTTTCGTTTGCCGGCGATTAAACCACTTTCATTAAGCGTCTCATCAAAAATCAAAACATTTTTAAAAACTACAAATCTCATGCGTTTTAGTGGTAAAAAAATAATTTAAAAATCGTTCGGGAAATAAGTTTACTCCCTGGGTACTTTCTTTGTATACTTTTGACTGTACGGGCCTAGTCCGGGATATAGGGGAAATCGCGGATTTTCGTTTGAGGGCGATTAAACTTCTTTTATTCAGCGTCTCATCAAAAATGAAAACATTTTTGAAAACTACAAGTCTCATGCGTTGTAGTGGTGAAAAAATAATTTAAAAAATCGTTCGGAAAATGAGTTTACTCCTTGGGTACTCTCTTTGTATACTTTTGACTATACGAGCCGAGTCCGGGGTTTACGGGAAACGACGGGTTTTCGTTTGCCGGCGATTAAACTTCTTTTATTCAGCGTCTCATCAAAAATGAAAACAATTTTGAAAACTACAAGTCTCATGCGTTTTAGTGGTGAAAAGATAATTTAAAAAATCGTTTTGGAAATGAGTTTACACACAGGGTACTTTCTTTGTATACATTCGACTATACGGGCTGAGTCCGGGGTTTACGGAAAATGGCGGGTTTTCGTTTGCCGGCGATTAAAATTCTTTTATTCAGCGTCTCATCCAAAATGAAAACATTTTTGAAAACTACAAGTCTCATGCGTTTTAGTGGTGAAAAAATATTTTAAAAAATCGTTCGGGAAATGAGTTTACTCCCTGGGTACTTTCTTTGTATACTTTTGACTATACGGGCCGAGTCCGGGATTTACAGGAAGTCGCGTGTTTTCGTTTGAGGGCGATTAAACTTCTTTTATTCAGCGCCTCATCAAAAATGAAAACATTTATGAAAACTACAAGTCTCATGCGTTGTAGTGGTGAAAAAATGGAATAGTGGAAATGAGTTTACACCCTGGGTACTTTCTTTGTATACTTTTGACTATACGGGCCGACCACGGGATTTACGGGAAATGGCGGGTTTTCGTTTGCCGGCGAATAAACTTCTTTTATTCAGCGTCTCATCAAAAATGAAAACATTTTTGAAAACTACAAGTCTCATGCGTTTTAGTGGTGAAAAGATAATTTAAAAAATCGTTCGGGAAATGAGTTTACTCACAGGGTACTTTCTTTGTATACATTCGACTATACAGGCCAAGCCCGGGATTTACGGGAAATCGCCGGTTTTTGTTTGCCGGCGATTAAACCACTTTCATTAAGCGTCTCATCAAAAATGAAAACATTTCTGAAAACTACAAGTCTCATGCGTTTTAGTGGTGAAAAAATAATTTAAAAAATCGTTCGGGAAATGAGTTTACACCCTGGGTACTTTCATTGTATACTTTTGACTACACGGGCCGAGTCCGGGGTTTACGGGAAATAACGGGTTTTCGTTTGCAGGCGATTAAACTTCTTTTATTCAGCGTCTCATTAAAAATGAAAACATTTTTGAAAACTACAAGTCTCATGCGTTTTAGTGGTGAAAAAATAATTTAAAAAATCGTTCGGGAAATGAGTTTACTCCCTGGGTACTTTCTTTGTATACTTTTGACTACACGGGCCGAGTCCGGGGTTTACGGGAAATGGCGGGTTTTCGTTTGCAGGCGATTAAACTTCTTTTATTCAGCGTCTCATCAAAAATGAAAACATTTTTGAAAACTACAAGTCTCATGCGTTGTAGTGGTGAAAAAATGGAATAGTAGAAATGAGTTTACACCCTGGGTATTTTCTTTGTATACTTTTGACTATACGGGCTGAGCCCGGGATTTACGGGAAATGGCGGTTTTTGTTTGCCGGCGAATAAACTTCTTTTATTCAGCGTCTCATCAAAAATGAAAACATTTTTGAAAACTACAAGTCTCATGCGTTTTAGTGGTGAAAAGACAATTTAAAAAATCGTTTTGGAAATGAGTTTACACACAGGGTACTTTCATTGTATACATTCGACTATACAGGCCAAGCCCGGGATTTACAGGAAATCGCGGATTTTCGTTTGCCGGCGATTAAACCACTTTCATTAAGCGTCTCATCAAAAATGAAAACATTTCTAAAAACTACAAGTCTCATGCGTTTTAGTGGTGAAAAGACAATTTAAAAAATCGTTTTGGAAATGAGTTTACTCACAGGGTACTTTCTTTGTATACATTCGACTATACAGGCCAAGCCCGGGATTTACGGGAAATCGCGGGTTTTCGTTTGCCGGCGATTAAACCACTTTCATTAAGCGTCTCATCAAAAATGAAAACATTTTTGAAAACTACAAGTCTCATGCGTTTTAGTGGTGAAAAAGTAATTTAAAAAATTGTTCGGGAAATGAGTTTACACCCTGGGTATTTTCTTTGTATACTTTTGACTATACGGGCTGAGCCCGGGATTTACGGGAAATGGCGGTTTTTGTTTGCCGGCGAATAAACTTCTTTTATTCAGCGTCTCATCAAAAATGAAAACATTTTCGAAAACTACAAGTCTCATGCGTTTTAGTGGTGAAAAGACAATTTAAAAAATCGTTTTGGAAATGAGTTTACACACAGGGTACTTTCATTGTATACATTCGACTATACAGGCCAAGCCCGGGATTTACAGGAAATCGCGGATTTTCGTTTGCCGGCGATTAAACCACTTTCATTAAGCGTCTCATCAAAAATGAAAACATTTCTAAAAACTACAAGTCTCATGCGTTTTAGTGGTGAAAAGACAATTTAAAAAATCGTTTTGGAAATGAGTTTACTCACAGGGTACTTTCTTTGTATACATTCGACTATACAGGCCAAGCCCGGGATTTACGGGAAATCGCGGGTTTTCGTTTGCCGGCGATTAAACCACTTTCATTAAGCGTCTCATCAAAAATGAAAACATTTCTGAAAACTACAAGTCTCATGCGTTTTAGTGGTGAAAAAGTAATTTAAAAAATCGTCCGGGAAATGAGTTTACTCCCTGGGTACTCTCTTTGTATACTTTTGACTATACGGGCCGAGTCCGGGATTTACGGGAAGTCGCGGGTTTTCGTTTGAGGGCGATTAAACTTATTTTATTCAGCGTCTCATCAAAAATCAAAACATTTTTAAAAACTACAAATCTCATGCGTTTTAGTGGTGAAAAAATAATTTAAAAATCGTTCGGGAAATAAGTTTACTCCCTGGGTACTTTCTTTGTACACTTTTGACTGTACGGGCCGAGTCCGGGATATACGGGAAATCGCGGATTTTCGTTTGAGGGCGACTAAACTTCTTTTATTCAGCGTCTCATCAAAAATAAAAACATTTTTGAAAACTACAAGTCTCATGCGTTGTAGTGGTGAAAAAATAATTTAAAAAATCGTTCGGAAAATGAGTTTACTCCTTGGGTACTTTCTTTGTATACTTTTGACTATACGAGCCGAGTCCGGGGTTTACGGGAAACGACGGGTTTTCGTTTGCCGGCGATTAAACTTCTTTTATTCAGCGTCTCATCAAAAATGAAAACAATTTTGAAAACTACAAGTCTCATGCGTTTTAGTGGTGAAAAGATAATTTAAAAAATCGTTTTGGAAATGAGTTTACACACAGGGTACTTTCTTTGTATACATTCGACTATACGGGCTGAGTCCGGGGTTTACGGAAAATGGCGGGTTTTCGTTTGCCGGCGATTAAAATTCTTTTATTCAGCGTCTCATCCAAAATGAAAACATTTTTGAAAACTACAAGTCTCATGCGTTGTAGTGATGAAAAAATAATTTAAAAAATCGGTCGGAAAATGAGTTTACTCCCTGCATACTTTCTTTGTATACTTTTGACTATACGGGCCGAGTCCGGGGTTTACGGGAAATCGCGGGATTTCGTTTGCCGGCAATTAAACCTCTTTTATTAAGCGCCTCATCAAAAATGAAAACATTTTTAAAAACTACAAGTCTCATGCGTTTTTGTGGTGAAAAAATAATTTAAAAATCGTTCGGGAAATAAGTTTACTCCCTGGGTACTTTCTTTGTATACTTTTGACTATACGGGCCGAGTCCGGGATTTACGGGAAATCGCAGATTTTCGTTTGAGGGCGATTAAACTTCTTTTATTCAGCGTCTCATCAAAAATGAAAACATTTTTGAAAACTACAAGTCTCATGCGTTTTAGTGGTGAAAAGATAATTTAAAAAATCGTTTTGGAAATGAGTTTACACACAAGGTACTTTCTTTGTATACATTCGACTATACAGGCCAAGCCCGGGATTTACGGGAAATCGCGGATTTTCGTTTGCCGGCGATTAAACCACTTTCATTAAGCGTCTCATCAAAATTGAAAACATTTCTGAAAACTACAAGTCTCATGCGTTTTAGTGGTGAAAAAATAATTTAAAAAATCGTTCGGGAAATGAGTTTACTCCCTGGGTATTTTCTTTCTATACTTTTGACTATACGGGCCGAGTCCGGGGTTTACGGAAAATAGCGGCTTTTTGTTTGCCGGCGATTAAACTTCTTTTATTCAGCGTCCCATCAAATATGAAAACATTTTTGAAAACTGCAAGTCTCATGCGTTTTAGTGGTAAAAAAATAATATAAAAATTCGTTCGGAAAATGAGTTTACTCCCTGGGTACTTTCTTTGAATACTTTTGTTGACTACACAGGCCGAGTCCGGGGTTTACGGGAAATGGCGGGTTTTCGTTTGCAGGCGATTAAACTTCTTTTATTCAGCGTCTCATCAAAAATGAAAACATTTTTGAAAACTACAAGTCTCATGCGTTGTAGTGGTGAAAAAATAATTTAAAAAATCGTTCGGAAAATAAGTTTACTCCCTGGGTACTTTCTTTGTATACTTTTGACTATACGGGCTGAGTCCAGGGTTTACGGAAAATGGCGGGTTTTCGTTTGCCGGCGATTAAACTTCTTTTATTCAGCGTCTCATCAAAAATGAAAACATTTTTGAAAACTACAAGTCTCATGCGTTGTAGTGGTGAAAAAATAATTTAAAAAATCGGTCGGAAAATGAGTTTACTCCCTGGATACTTTGTTTGTATACTTTTGACTATACGGGCCGAGTGCGGGGTTTACGGGAAATCGCGGGATTTCGTTTGCCGGCAATTAAACCTCTTTCATTAAGCGTCTCATCAAAAATGAAAACATTTTTAAAAACTACAAGTCTCATGCGTTTTAGTGGTGAAAAAATAATTTAAAAATCGTTCGGGAAATAAGTTTACTCCCTGGGTACTTTCTTTGTATACTTTTGACTATACGGGCTGAGTCCAGGGTTTACGGAAAATGGCGGGTTTTCGTTTGCCGGCGATTAAACTTCTTTTATTCAGCGTCTCATCAAAAATGAAAACATTTTTGAAAACTACAAATCTCATGCGTTGTAGTGGTGAAAAAATAATTTAAAAAATCGGTCGGAAAATGAGTTTACTCCCTGGATACTTTGTTTGTATACTTTTGACTATACGGGTCGAGTGCGGGGTTTACGGGAAATCGCGGATTTTCGTTTGCCGGCGATTAAACCACTTTCATTAAGCGTCTCATCAAAAATGAAAACATTTCTAAAAACTACAAGTCTCATGCGTTTTAGTGGTGAAAAGACAATTTAAAAAATCGTTTTGGAAATGAGTTTACTCACAGGGTACTTTCTTTGTATACATTCGACTATACAGGCCAAGCCCGGGATTTACGGGAAATCGCGGGTTTTCGTTTGCCGGCGATTAAACCACTTTCATTAAGCGTCTCATCAAAAATGAAAACATTTTTGAAAACTACAAGTCTCATGCGTTTTAGTGGTGAAAAAGTAATTTAAAAAATCGTTCGGGAAATGAGTTTACACCCTGGGTATTTTCTTTGTATACTTTTGACTATACGGGCTGAGCCCGGGATTTACGGGAAATGGCGGTTTTTGTTTGCCGGCGAATAAACTTCTTTTATTCAGCGTCTCATCAAAAATGAAAACATTTTCGAAAACTACAAGTCTCATGCGTTTTAGTGGTGAAAAGACAATTTAAAAAATCGTTTTGGAAATGAGTTTACACACAGGGTACTTTCATTGTATACATTCGACTATACAGGCCAAGCCCGGGATTTACAGGAAATCGCGGATTTTCGTTTGCCGGCGATTAAACCACTTTCATTAAGCGTCTCATCAAAAATGAAAACATTTCTAAAAACTACAAGTCTCATGCGTTTTAGTGGTGAAAAGACAATTTAAAAAATCGTTTTGGAAATGAGTTTACTCACAGGGTACTTTCTTTGTATACATTCGACTATACAGGCCAAGCCCGGGATTTACGGGAAATCGCGGGTTTTCGTTTGCCGGCGATTAAACCACTTTCATTAAGCGTCTCATCAAAAATGAAAACATTTCTGAAAACTACAAGTCTCATGCGTTTTAGTGGTGAAAAAGTAATTTAAAAAATCGTCCGGGAAATGAGTTTACTCCCTGGGTACTCTCTTTGTATACTTTTGACTATACGGGCCGAGTCCGGGATTTACGGGAAGTCGCGGGTTTTCGTTTGAGGGCGATTAAACTTATTTTATTCAGCGTCTCATCAAAAATCAAAACATTTTTAAAAACTACAAATCTCATGCGTTTTAGTGGTGAAAAAATAATTTAAAAATTGTTCGGGAAATAAGTTTACTCCCTGGGTACTTTCTTTGTACACTTTTGACTGTACGGGCCGAGTCTGGGATATACGGGAAATCGCGGATTTTCGTTTGAGGGCGACTAAACTTCTTTTATTCAGCGTCTCATCAAAAATGAAAACATTTTTGAAAACTACAAGTCTCATGCGTTGTAGTGGTGAAAAAATAATTTAAAAAATCGTTCGGAAAATGAGTTTACTCCTTGGGTACTTTCTTTGTATACTTTTGACTATACGAGCCGAGTCCGGGGTTTACGGGAAACGACGGGTTTTCGTTTGCCGGCGATTAAACTTCTTTTATTCAGCGTCTCATCAAAAATGAAAACAATTTTGAAAACTACAAGTCTCATGCGTTTTAGTGGTGAAAAGATAATTTAAAAAATCGTTTTGGAAATGAGTTTACACACAGGGTACTTTCTTTGTATACATTCGACTATACGGGCTGAGTCCGGGGTTTACGGAAAATGGCGGGTTTTCGTTTGCCGGCGATTAAAATTCTTTTATTCAGCGTCTCATCCAAAATGAAAACATTTTTGAAAACTACAAGTCTCATGCGTTGTAGTGATGAAAAAATAATTTAAAAAATCGGTCGGAAAATGAGTTTACTCCCTGCATACTTTCTTTGTATACTTTTGACTATACGGGCCGAGTCCGGGGTTTACGGGAAATCGCGGGATTTCGTTTGCCGGCAATTAAACCTCTTTTATTAAGCGTCTCATCAAAAATGAAAACATTTTTAAAAACTACAAATCTCATGCGTTTTTGTGGTGAAAAAATAATTTAAAAATCGTTCGGGAAATAAGTTTACTCCCTGGGTACTTTCTTTGTATACTTTTGACTATACGGGCCGAGTCCGGGATTTACGGGAAATCGCAGATTTTCGTTTGAGGGCGATTAAACTTCTTTTATTCAGCGTCTCATCAAAAATGAAAACATTTTTGAAAACTACAAGTCTCATGCGTTTTAGTGGTGAAAAGATAATTTAAAAAATCGTTTTGGAAATGAGTTTACACACAAGGTACTTTCTTTGTATACATTCGACTATACAGGCCAAGCCCGGGATTTACGGGAAATCGCGGATTTTCGTTTGCCGGCGATTAAACCACTTTCATTAAGCGTCTCATCAAAATTGAAAACATTTCTGAAAACTACAAGTCTCATGCGTTTTAGTGGTGAAAAAATAATTTAAAAAATCGTTCGGGAAATGAGTTTACTCCCTGGGTATTTTCTTTCTATACTTTTGACTATACGGGCCGAGTCCGGGGTTTACGGAAAATAGCGGCTTTTTGTTTGCCGGCGATTAAACTTCTTTTATTCAGCGTCCCATCAAATATGAAAACATTTTTGAAAACTGCAAGTCTCATGCGTTTTAGTGGTAAAAAAATAATATAAAAATTCGTTCGGAAAATGAGTTTACTCCCTGGGTACTTTCTTTGAATACTTTTGTTGACTACACAGGCCGAGTCCGGGGTTTACGGGAAATGGCGGGTTTTCGTTTGCAGGCGATTAAACTTCTTTTATTCAGCGTCTCATCAAAAATGAAAACATTTTTGAAAACTACAAGTCTCATGCGTTGTAGTGGTGAAAAAATAATTTAAAAAATCGTTCGGAAAATAAGTTTACTCCCTGGGTACTTTCTTTGTATACTTTTGACTATACGGGCTGAGTCCAGGGTTTACGGAAAATGGCGGGTTTTCGTTTGCCGGCGATTAAAATTCTTTTATTCAGCGTCTCATCCAAAATGAAAACATTTTTGAAAACTACAAGTCTCATGCGTTGTAGTGATGAAAAAATAATTTAAAAAATCGGTCGGAAAATGAGTTTACTCCCTGCATACTTTCTTTGTATACTTTTGACTATACGGGCCGAGTCCGGGGTTTACGGGAAATCGCGGGATTTCGTTTGCCGGCAATTAAACCTCTTTTATTAAGCGTCTCATCAAAAATGAAAACATTTTTAAAAACTACAAATCTCATGCGTTTTTGTGGTGAAAAAATAATTTAAAAATCGTTCGGGAAATAAGTTTACTCCCTGGGTACTTTCTTTGTATACTTTTGACTATACGGGCCGAGTCCGGGATTTACGGGAAATCGCAGATTTTCGTTTGAGGGCGATTAAACTTCTTTTATTCAGCGTCTCATCAAAAATGAAAACATTTTTGAAAACTACAAGTCTCATGCGTTTTAGTGGTGAAAAGATAATTTAAAAAATCGTTTTGGAAATGAGTTTACACACAAGGTACTTTCTTTGTATACATTCGACTATACAGGCCAAGCCCGGGATTTACGGGAAATCGCGGATTTTCGTTTGCCGGCGATTAAACCACTTTCATTAAGCGTCTCATCAAAATTGAAAACATTTCTGAAAACTACAAGTCTCATGCGTTTTAGTGGTGAAAAAATAATTTAAAAAATCGTTCGGGAAATGAGTTTACTCCCTGGGTATTTTCTTTCTATACTTTTGACTATACGGGCCGAGTCCGGGGTTTACGGAAAATAGCGGCTTTTTGTTTGCCGGCGATTAAACTTCTTTTATTCAGCGTCCCATCAAATATGAAAACATTTTTGAAAACTGCAAGTCTCATGCGTTTTAGTGGTAAAAAAATAATATAAAAATTCGTTCGGAAAATGAGTTTACTCCCTGGGTACTTTCTTTGAATACTTTTGTTGACTACACAGGCCGAGTCCGGGGTTTACGGGAAATGGCGGGTTTTCGTTTGCAGGCGATTAAACTTCTTTTATTCAGCGTCTCATCAAAAATGAAAACATTTTTGAAAACTACAAGTCTCATGCGTTGTAGTGGTGAAAAAATAATTTAAAAAATCGTTCGGAAAATAAGTTTACTCCCTGGGTACTTTCTTTGTATACTTTTGACTATACGGGCTGAGTCCAGGGTTTACGGAAAATGGCGGGTTTTCGTTTGCCGGCGATTAAACTTCTTTTATTCAGCGTCTCATCAAAAATGAAAACATTTTTGAAAACTACAAGTCTCATGCGTTGTAGTGGTGAAAAAATAATTTAAAAAATCGTTCGGAAAATAAGTTTACTCCCTGGGTACTTTCTTTGTATACTTTTGACTATACGGGCTGAGTCCAGGGTTTACGGAAAATGGCGGGTTTTCGTTTGCCGGCGATTAAACTTCTTTTATTCAGCGTCTCATCAAAAATGAAAACATTTTTGAAAACTACAAGTCTCATGCGTTGTAGTGGTGAAAAAATAATTTAAAAAATCGGTCGGAAAATGAGTTTACTCCCTGGATACTTTGTTTGTATACTTTTGACTATACGGGCCGAGTGCGGGGTTTACGGGAAATCGCGGGATTTCGTTTGCCGGCAATTAAACCTCTTTCATTAAGCGTCTCATCAAAAATGAAAACATTTTTAAAAACTACAAGTCTCATGCGTTTTAGTGGTGAAAAAATAATTTAAAAATCGTTCGGGAAATAAGTTTACTCCCTGGGTACTTTCTTTGTATACTTTTGACTATACGGGCTGAGTCCAGGGTTTACGGAAAATGGCGGGTTTTCGTTTGCCGGCGATTAAACTTCTTTTATTCAGCGTCTCATCAAAAATGAAAACATTTTTGAAAACTACAAGTCTCATGCGTTGTAGTGGTGAAAAAATAATTTAAAAAATCGGTCGGAAAATGAGTTTACTCCCTGGATACTTTGTTTGTATACTTTTGACTATACGGGTCGAGTGCGGGGTTTACGGGAAATCGCGGGATTTCGTTTGCCGGCAATTAAACCTCTTTCATTAAGCGTCTCATCAAAAATGAAAACATTTTTAAAAACTACAAGTCTCATGCGTTTTAGTGGTGAAAAAATAATTTAAAAATCGTTCGGGAAATAAGTTTACTCCCTGGGTACTTTCTTTGTATACTTTTGACTATACGGGCCGAGTCCGGGATTTACGGGAAATCGCGGATTTTCGTTTGAGGGCGATTAAACTTCTTTTATTCAGCGTCTCATCAAAAATGAAAACATTTTTGAAAACTACAAGTCTCATGCGTTGTAGTGGTGAAAAAATAATTTAGAAAATCGTTCGGAAAATGAGTTTACTCCCTGGGTACTTTCTTTGTATTCTTTTGACTATACGGGCCGAGTCCGGGGTTTACGGGAAATGACGGGTTTTCGTTTGCCGGCGATTAAACTTCTTTTATTCAGCGTCTCATCAAAAATGAAAACATTTTTGAAAACTACAAGTCTCATGCGTTTTAGTGGTGAAAAGATAATTTAAAAAATCGTTTTGGAAATGAGTTTACACACAGGGTACTTTCTTTGTATACATTCGACTATACAGGCCAAGCCTGGGATTTACGGGAAATCGCGGATTTTCGATTGCCGGCGATTAAACCACTTTCATTAAGCGTCTCTTCAAAAATGAAAACATTTCTGAAAACCTGCAAGTCTCATGCGTTTTAGTGGAGAAAAAATAATTTAAAAATCGTTCGGGAAATAAGTTTACTCCCTGGGTACTTTCTTTGTATACTTTTGACTATACGGGCCGAGTCTGGGATTTACGGAAAATGACGGGTTTTCGTTTGCCGGCGATTAAACTTCTTTTATTCAGCGTCTCATCAAAAATGAAAACATTTTTGAAAACGACAAGTCTGATGCGTTTTAGTGGTGAAAAGATAATTTAAAAAATCGTTTTCGAAATGAGTTTACACACAGGGTACTTTCTTTGTATACATTCGACTATACAGGCCAAGCCCGGGATTTACGAGAAATCGCGGATTTTCGTTTGCCGGCGATTAAACCACTTTCATTAAGCGGCTCATCAAAAATGAAAACATTTCTGAAAACTACAAGTCTCATGCGTTTTAGTGGTGAAAAAATAATTTAAAAAATCTTTCGGGAAATGAGTTTACTCCCTGGGTACTTTCTTTGTATACTTTTGACTATACGGGCCGAAGCCGGGGTTTACGGAAAATAGCGGGTTTTAGTTTGCCGGCGATTAAAGTTCTTTTATTCAGCGTCCCATCAAATATGAAAACATTTTTGAAAACTACAAGTCTCATGCGTTTTAGAGGTAAAAAAATAATATAAAAATTCGTTCGGAAAATGAGTTTACTCCTTGGGTACTTTCTTTGAATACTTTTGACTACACGGGCCGAGTCCGGGGTTTACGGGAAATGGCGGGTTTTCGTTTGCAGGCAATTAAACTTCTTTTATTCAGCGTCTCATCAAAAATGAAAACATTTTTGAAAACTACAAGTCTCATGCGTTTTAGTGGTGAAAAAATAACTTGAAAAATCGTTCGGGAAATGAGTTTACTCCCTGGGTTCTTTCTTTGTATACTTTTGACTATACGGGCCGAGTCCGGGATTTACGGGAAGTCGCGGGTTTTCGTTTGAGGTCGATTAAACTTCTTTTATTCAGCGTCTCATCAAAAATGAAAACATTTTTGAAAACTACAAATCTCATGCGTTGTAGTGGTGAAAAGATAATTTAAAAAATCGTTTTGGAAATGAGTTTACACACAGGGTACTTTCTTTGTATAGATTCGACTATACAGGCCAAGCCCGGGATTTACGGGAAATCGCGGATTTTCGTTTGCCGGCGATTAAACCACTTTTATTAAGCGTTTCATCAAGTATGAAAACATTTCTGAAAACTACAAGTCTCATGCGTTTTAGTGGTGAGAAAATAATTTAAAAAATCGTTCGGGAAATGAGTTTACTCCCTGGGTACTTTCTTTGTAAACTTTTGACTATACGGGCCGAGTCCGGGGTTTACGGAAAATAGCGGGTTTTCGTTTGCCGGCGATTAAACTTCTTTTATTCAGCGTCTCATCAAATATGAAAACATTTTTGAAAACTACAAGTCTCATGCGTTTTAGTGGTGAAAAGATAATTTAAAAAATCCTTTTGGAAATGAGTTTACACACAGGGTACTTTCTTTGTATACATTCGACTATACAGGCCAAGCCCGGGATTTACGGGAAATCGCGGATTTTCGTTTGCCGGCGATTAAACCACTTTCATTAAGCGTCTCATCAAAAATGAAAACATTTCTGAAAACTACAAGTCTCATGCGTTTTAGTGGTGAAAAAATAATTTAAAAAATCGTTCGGGAAATGTGTTTACTCCGTGGGTACTTTCTTTCTATACTTTTGACTACACGGGCCGAGTCCGGGGTTTACGGGAAATGGCGGGTTTTCGTTTGCAGGCGATTAAACTTCTTTTATTCAGCGTCTCATCAAAAATGAAAACATTTTTGAAAACTACAAGTCTCATGCGTTGTAGTGGTGAAAAAATAATTTAAAAAATCGTTCGGAAAATAAGTTTACTCCCTGGGTACTTTCTTTGTATACTTTTGACTATACGGGCTGAGTCCGGGGTTTACGGAAAATGGCGGGTTTTCGTTTGCCGGCGATTAAAATTCTTTTATTCAGCGTCTCATCCAAAATGAAAACATTTTTTAAAACTACAAGTCTCATGGGTTGTAGTGGTGAAAAAATAATTTAAAAAATCGGTCGGAAAATGAGTTTACTCCCTGCATACTTTCTTTGTATACTTTTGACTATACGGGCCGAGTCCGGGGTTTACGGGAAATCGCGGGATTTCGTTTGCCGGCAATTAAACCTCTTTTATTAAGCGTCTCATCAAAAATGTAAACATTTTTAAAAACTACAAGTCTCATGCGTTTTTGTGGTGAAAAAATAATTTAAAAATCGTTCGGGAAATAAGTTTACTCCCTGGGTACTTTCTTTGTATACTTTTGACTATACGGGCCGAGTCCGGGATTTACGGGAAATCGCGGACTTTCGTTTGACGGCGATTAAACTTCTTTTATTCAGCGTCTCATCAAAAATGAAAACATTTTTGAAAACTACAAGTCTCATGCGTTTTAGTGGTGAAAAGATAATTTAAAAAATCGTTTTGGAAATGAGTTTACACACAGGGTACTTTCTTTGTATACATTCGACTATACAGGCCAAGCCCGGGATTTACGGGAAATCGCGGATTTTCGTTTGCCGGCGATTAAACCACTTTCATTAAGCGTCTCATCAAAAATGAAAACATTTCTGAAAACTACAAGTCTCATGCGTTTTAGTGGTGAAAAAATAATTTAAAAAATCGTTCGGGAAATGAGTTTACTCCCTGGGTATTTTCTTTCTATACTTTTGACTATACGGGCCGAGTCCGGGGTTTACGGAAAATAGCGGCTTTTCGTTTGCCGGCGATTAAACTTCTTTTATTCAGCGTCCCATCAAATATGAAAACATTTTTGAAAACTACAAGTCTCATGCGTTTTAGTGGTAAAAAAATAATATAAAAATTCGTTCGGAAAATGAGTTTACTCCCTGGGTACTTTCTTTGAATACTTTTGACTACACAGGCCGAGTCCGGGGTTTACGGGAAATGGCGGGTTTTCGTTTGCAGGCGATTAAACTTCTTTTATTCAGCGTCTCATCAAAAATGAAAACATTTTTGAAAACTACAAGTCTCATGCGTTGTAGTGGTGAAAAAATAATTTAAAAAATCGTTCGGAAAATGAGTTTACTCCCTGGGTACTTTCTTTGTATACTTTTGACTATACGGGCTGAGTCCAGGGTTTACGGAAAATGGCGGGTTTTCGTTTGCCGGCGATTAAACTTCTTTTATTCAGCGTCTCATCAAAAATGAAAACATTTTTGAAAACTACAAGTCTCATGCGTTGTAGTGGTGAAAAAATAATTTAAAAAATCGGTCGGAAAATGAGTTTACTCCCTGGATACTTTCTTTGTATACTTTTGACTATACGGGCCGAGTGCGGGGTTTACGGGAAATCGCGGGATTTCGTTTGCCGGCAATTAAACCTCTTTCATTAAGCGTCTCATCAAAAATAAAAACATTTTTAAAAACTACAAGTCTCATGCGTTTTAGTGGTGAAAAAATAATTTAAAAATTCGTTCGGGAAATAAGTTTACTCCCTGGGTACTTTCTTTGTATACTTTTGACTATACGGGCCGAGTCCGGGATTTACGGGAAATCGCGGATTTTCGTTTGAGGGCGATTAAACTTCTTTTATTCAGCGTCTCATCAAAAATGAAAACATTTTTGAAAACTACAAGTCTCATGCGTTGTAGTGGTGAAAAAATAATTTAAAAAATCGTTCGGAAAATGAGTTTACTCCCTGGGTACTTTCTTTGTATACTTTTGACTATACGGGCCGAGTCCGGGGTTTACGGAAAATGACGGGTTTTCGTTTGCCGGCGATTAAACTTCTTTTATTCAGCGTCTCATCAAAATTGAAAACATTTTTGAAAACTACAAGCCTCATGCGTTTTAGTGGTGAAAAGATAATTTAAAAAATCGTTTTGGAAATGAGTTTACACACAGGGTACTTTCTTTGTATACATTCGACTATACAGGCCAAGCCCGGGATTTACGGGAAATCGCGGATTTTCGATTGCCCGCGATTAAACCACTTTCATTAAGCGTCTCTTCAAAAATGAAAACATTTCTGAAAACCTGCAAGTCTCATGCGTTTTAGTGGTGACAAAATAATTCAAAAATCGTTCGGGAAATAAGTTTACTCCCTGGGTACTTTCTTTGTATACTTTTGACTATACGGGCCGAGTCTGGGATTTGCGGGAAATCGCGGATTTTCGTTTGAGGGCGATTAAACTTCTTTTATTCAGCGTCTCATCAAAAATGAAAACATTTTTGAAAACTACAAGTCTGATGCGTTGTAGTGGTGAAAAAATAATTTTGAAAAATCGTTTGGAAAATGAGTTTACTCCCTGGGTACTTTCTTTGTATACTTTTGACTATACGGGCCGAGTCCGGGGTTTACGGGAAATGACGGGTTTTCGTTTGCCGGCGATTAAACTTCTTTTATTCAGCGTCTCATAAAAAATGAAAACATTTTTGAAAACGACAAGTCTGATGCGTTTTAGTGGTGAAAAGATAATTTAAAAAATCGTTTTGGAAATGAGTTTACACACAGGGTACTTTCTTTGTATACATTCGACTATACAGGCCAAGCCCGGGATTTACAAGAAATCGCGGATTTTCGTTTGGCGGCGATTAAACCACTTTCATTAAGCGTCTCATCAAAAATGAAAACATTTTTGAAAACTACAAATCTCATGCGTTGTAGTGGTGAAAAGATTATTTAAAAAATCGTTTTGGAAATGAGTTTACACACAGGGTACTTTCTTTGTATACATTCGACTATACAGGCCAAGCCCGGGATTTACGGGAAATCGCGGATTTTCGTTTGCCGGCGATTAAACCACTTTCATTAAGCGTCTCATCAAAAATGAAAACATTTCTGAAAACTACAAGTCTCATGCGTTTTAGTGGTGAAAAAATAATTTAAAAAATCTTTCGGGAAATGAGTTTACTCCCTGGGTACTTTCTTTGTATACTTTTGACTATACGGGCCGAGTCCAGGGTTTACGGAAAATAGCGGGTTTTAGTTTGCCGGCGATTAAAGTTCTTTTATTCAGCGTCCCATCAAATATGAAAACATTTTTGAAAACTACAAGTCTCATGCGTTTTAGAGGTAAAAAAATAATATAAAAATTCGTTCGGAAAATGAGTTTACTCCCTGGGTACTTTCTTTGAATACTTTTGACTACACGGGCCGAGTCCGGGGTTTACGGGAAATGGCGGGTTTTCGTTTGCAGGCAATTAAACTTCTTTTATTCAGCGTCTCATCAAAAATGAAAACATTTTTGAAAACTACAAGTCTCATGCGTTTTAGTGGTGAAAAAATAACTTGAAAAATCGTTCGGGAAATGAGTTTACTCCCTGGGTTCTTTCTTCGTATACTTTTGACTATACAGGCCGAGTCCGGGATTTACGGGAAGTCGCGGGTTTTCGTTTGAGGTCGATTAAACTTCTTTTATTCAGCGTCTCATCAAAAATGAAAACATTTTTGAAAACTACAAATCTCATGCGTTGTAGTAGTGAAAAGATAATTTAAAAAATCGTTTTGGAAATGAGTTTACACACAGGGTACTTTCTTTGTATACATTCGACTATACAGGCCAAGCCCGGGATTTACGGGAAATCGCAGATTTTCGTTTGCCGGCGATTAAACCACTTTTATAAGCGTCTCATCAAGTATGAAAACATTTCTGAAAACTACAAGTCTCATGCGTTTTAGTGGTGAAAAAATAATTTAAAAAATCGTTCGGGAAATAAGTTTACTCCCTGGGTACTTTCTTTGTAAACTTTTGACTATACGGGCCGAGTCCGGGGTTTACGGAAAATAGCGGGTTTTCGTTTGCCGGCGATTAAACTTCTTTTATTCAGCGTCTCATCAAATATGAAAACATTTTTGAAAACTACAAGTCTCATGCGTTTTAGTGGTGAAAAAGTAATTTAAAAAATCGTTCGGAAAATTTGTTTACTCCCTGGGTACTTTCTTTGTATACTTTTGACTATACGGGCCGAGTCCGGGATTTACGGGAAGTCGCGGGTTTTCGTTTGAGGGCGATTAAACTTCTTTTATTCAGCGTCTCATCAAAAATGAAAACATTTTTGAAAACTACAAGTCTCATGCGTTGTAGTGGTGAAAAAATGGAATAGTGGAAATGAGTTTACACCCTGGGTACTTTCTTTGTATACTTTTGACTATACGGGCTGAGCCCGGGATTTACGGGAAATGGCGGGTTTTCGTTTGCCGGCGATTAAACTTCTTTTATTCAGCGTCTCATCAAAAATGAAAACATTTTTGAAAACTACAAGTCTCATGCGTTTTAGTGGTAAAAAAATAATTTAAAAAATCGTTCGGGAAATGAGTTTACTCCCTGGGTACTTTCTTTGTATACTTTTGACTATACGGGCCGAGTCCGGGATTTACGGGAAGTCGCGGGTTTTCGTTTGAGGGCGATTAAGCTTCTTTTATTCAGCGTCTCATCAAAAATGAAAACATTTTTGAAAACTACAAATCTCATGCGTTGTAGTGGTGAAAAAATAATTTAAAAAATCGTTCGGAAAATGAGTTTACTCCCTGGGTACTTTCTTTGTATACTTTTGACTATACAGGCCAAGCCCGGGATTTACGCATATCGCGGATTTTCGTTTGCCGGCGATTAAACCACTTTCATTAAGCGTCTCATCAAAAATGAAAACATTTCTGAAAACTACAAGTCTCATGCTTTTTAGTGGTGAAAAAATAATTTAAAAAATCGTTCGGGAAATGAGTTTACTGCCTGGGTACTTTCTTTGTATACTTTTGACTATACGGGCCGAGTCCGGGGTTTACGGAAAATAGCGGGTTTTCGTTTGCCGGCGATTAAAGTTCTTTTATTCAGCGTCCCATCAAATATGAAAACATTTTTGAAAACTACAAGTCTCATGCGTTTTAGAGGTAAAAAAATAATATAAAAATTCGTTCGGAAAATGAGTTTACTCCCTGGGTACTTTCTTTGAATACTTTTGACTACACGGGCCGAGTCCGGGGTTTACGGGAAATGGCGGGTTTTCGTTTGCAGGCAATTAAACTTCTTTTATTCAGCGTCTCATCAAAAATGAAAACATTTTTGAAAACTACAAGTCTCATGCGTTTTAGTGGTGAAAAAATAACTTGAAAAATCGTTCGGGAAATGAGTTTACTCCCTGGGTTCTTTCTTCGTATAATTTTGACTATACAGGCCGAGTCCGGGATTTACGGGAAGTCGCGGGTTTTCGTTTGAGGTCGATTAAACTTCTTTTATTCAGCGTCTCATCAAAAATGAAAACATTTTTGAAAACTACAAATCTCATGCGTTGTAGTAGTGAAAAGATAATTTAAAAAATCGTTTTGGAAATGAGTTTATACACAGGGTACTTTCTTTGTATACATTCGACTATACAGGCCAAGCCCGGGATTTACGGGAAATCGCAGATTTTCGTTTGCCGGCGATTAAACCACTTTTATAAGCGTCTCATCAAGTATGAAAACATTTCTGAAAACTACAAGTCTCATGCGTTTTAGTGGTGAAAAAATAATTTAAAAAATCGTTCGGGAAATAAGTTTACTCCCTGGGTACTTTCTTTGTAAACTTTTGACTATACGGGCCGAGTCCGGGGTTTACGGAAAATAGCGGGTTTTCGTTTGCCGGCGATTAAACTTCTTTTATTCAGCGTCTCATCAAATATGAAAACATTTTTGAAAACTACAAGTCTCATGCGTTTTAGTGGTGAAAAAGTAATTTAAAAAATCGTTCGGAAAATTTGTTTACTCCCTGGGTACTTTCTTTGTATACTTTTGACTATACGGGCCGAGTCCGGGATTTACGGGAAGTCGCGGGTTTTCGTTTGAGGGCGATTAAACTTCTTTTATTCAGCGTCTCATCAAAAATGAAAACATTTTTGAAAACTACAAGTCTCATGCGTTGTAGTGGTGAAAAAATGGAATAGTGGAAATGAGTTTACACCCTGGGTACTTTCTTTGTATACTTTTGACTATACGGGCTGAGCCCGGGATTTACGGGAAATGGCGGGTTTTCGTTTGCCGGCGATTAAACTTCTTTTATTCAGCGTCTCATCAAAAATGAAAACATTTTTGAAAACTACAAATCTCATGCGTTGTAGTGGTGAAAAAATAATTTAAAAAATCGTTCGGAAAATGAGTTTACTCCCTGGGTACTTTCTTTGTATACTTTTGACTATACAGGCCAAGCCCGGGATTTACGCATATCGCGGATTTTCGTTTGCCGGCGATTAAACCACTTTCATTAAGCGTCTCATCAAAAATGAAAACATTTCTGAAAACTACAAGTCTCATGCTTTTTAGTGGTGAAAAAATAATTTAAAAAATCGTTCGGGAAATGAGTTTACTGCCTGGGTACTTTCTTTGTATACTTTTGACTATACGGGCAGAGTCCGGGGTTTACGTAAAATAGCGGGTTTTCGTTTGCCGGCGATTAAAGTTCTTTTATTCAGCGTCCCATCAAATATGAAAACATTTTTGAAAACTACAAGTCTCATGCGTTTTAGTGGTAAAAAAATAATATAAAAATTCGTTTGGAAAATGAATTTACTCCCTGGGTACTTTCTTTGAATACTTTTGACTACACGGGCCGAGTCCGGGGTTTACGGGAAATGGCGGGTTTTCGTTTGCAGGCAATTAAACTTCTTTTATTCAGCGTCTCATCGAAAATGAAAACATTTTTGAAAACTACAAGTCTCATGCGTTTTAGTGGTGAAAAAATAATTTAAAAAATCGTTCGGGAAATGAGTTTACTCCCTGGGTACTTTCTTTGTATACTTTTGACTATACGGGCCGAGTCCGGGATGTACGGGAAGTCGCGGGTTTTCGTTTGAGGGCGATTAAACTTCTTTTATTCAGCGTCTCATCAAAAATGAAAACATTTTTGAAAACTACAAATCTCATGCGTTGTAGTGGTGAAAAAATAATTTAAAAAATCGTTCGGAAAATGAGTTTACTCCCTGGGTACTTTCTTTGAATACATTTGACTACACGGGCCGAGTCCGGAGTTTACGGGAAATGGCGGGTTTTCGTTTGCAGGCGATTAAACTTCTTTTATTCAGCGTCTCATCAAAAATGAAAACATTTTTGAAAACTACAAGTCTCATGCGTTTTAGTGGTGAAAAGATAATTTAAAAAATCGTTCGGGAAATGAGTTTACTCCCTGGGTAGTTCCTTTGTATACTTTTGACTATACGGGCCGAGTCCGGGGTTTACGGGAAATGGCGGTTTTCGTTTTTCGGCGATTAAACTTCTTTTATTAAGCGTCCCATCAAATATAAAAACATTTTTGAAAACTACAAGTCTCATGCGTTTTAGTGGTCAAAAAATAATATAAAAATTCGTTCGGAAAATGAGTTTACTGCCTGGGTACTTTCTTTGTATACTTTTGACTATACGGGCCGAGTCCGGGGTTTACGGAAAATAGCGGGTTTTCGTTTGCCGGCGATTAAAGTTCTTTTATTCAGCGTCCCATCAAATATGAAAACATTTTTGAAAACTACAAGTCTCATGCGTTTTAGTGGTAAAAAAATAATATAAAAATTCGTTCGGAAAATGAATTTACTCCCTGGGTACTTTCTTTGAATACTTTTGACTACACGGGCCGAGTCCGGGGTTTACGGGAAATGGCGGGTTTTCGTTTGCAGGCAATTAAACTTCTTTTATTCAGCGTCTCATCGAAAATGAAAACATTTTTGAAAACTACAAGTCTCATGCGTTTTAGTGGTGAAAAAATAATTTAAAAAATCGTTCGGGAAATGAGTTTACTCCCTGGGTACTTTCTTTGTATACTTTTGACTATACGGGCCGAGTCCGGGATGTACGGGAAGTCGCGGGTTTTCGTTTGAGGGCGATTAAACTTCTTTTATTCAGCGTCTCATCAAAAATGAAAACATTTTTGAAAACTACAAATCTCATGCGTTGTAGTGGTGAAAAAATAATTTAAAAAATCGTTCGGAAAATGAGTTTACTCCCTGGGTACTTTCTTTGAATACATTTGACTACACGGGCCGAGTCCGGAGTTTACGGGAAATGGCGGGTTTTCGTTTGCAGGCGATTAAACTTCTTTTATTCAGCGTCTCATCAAAAATGAAAACATTTTTGAAAACTACAAGTCTCATGCGTTTTAGTGGTGAAAAGATAATTTAAAAAATCGTTCGGGAAATGAGTTTACTCCCTGGGTAGTTCCTTTGTATACTTTTGACTATACGGGCCGAGTCCGGGGTTTACGGGAAATGGCGGTTTTCGTTTTTCGGCGATTAAACTTCTTTTATTAAGCGTCCCATCAAATATAAAAACATTTTTGAAAACTACAAGTCTCATGCGTTTTAGTGGTCAAAAAATAATATAAAAATTCGTTCGGAAAATGAGTTTACTCCCTGGGTACTTTCTTTGAATACATTTGACTACACGGGCCGAGTCCGGAGTTTACGGGAAATGGCGGGTTTTCGTTTGCAGGCGATTAAACCACTTTCATTAAGCGTCTCATCAGAAATAATAACATTTCTGAAAACTACAAGTCTCATGCGTTGTAGTGGTGAAAAAATAATTTAAAAAATCGTTGGGGAAATGAGTTTACTCGCTGGATACTTTCTTTGTATTCTTTTGATTGTACGGGCCGAGTCCGGGGTTTACGGGAAATCGCGGGATTTCGTTTGCCGGCGATTAAACCTCTTTCATTAAGCGTCTCATCAAAAATGAAAACATTTTTGAAAACTACAAGTCTCATGCGTTGTAGTGGTGAAAAAATAATTTAAAATATCGTTCGGAAAATGAGTTTACTCCCTGGGTACTTTCTTTGTATACTTTTGACTATACGGGCCGAGTCCGGGGTTTACGGGAAATGGCGGGTTTTCGTTTGCCGGCGATTAAACTTCGTTTATTCAGCGTCTCATCAAAAAATGAAAACATTTTTGAAAACTACAAGTCTCGTGCGTTTTAGTGGTGAAAAAATAATTTAAAAATCGTTCGGAAAATGAGTTTACTCCCTGGGTACTTTCTTTGTTTTCTTTTGATTGTACGGGCCGAGTCCGGGGTTTACGGGAAATCGCGGGATTTCGTTTGCCGGCTATTAAACCTCTTTCATTAAGCGTCTCATCAAAAATGAAAACATTTTTGAAAACTACAAGTCTCATGCGTTGTAGTGGTGAAAAAATAATTTAAAAAATCGTTCGGAAAATGAGTTTACTCCCTGGGTACTTTTTTTGTATACTTTTGACTATACGGGCCGAGTCTGGGGTTTACGGGAAATGGCGGGTTTTCGTTTGCCGGCGATTAAACTTCGTTTATTCAGCGTCTCATCAAAAAATGAAAACATTTTTGAAAACTACAAGTCTCGTGCGTTTTAGTGGTGAAAAAATAATTTAAAAAATCGTTCGGGAAATGAGTTTACTCCCTTACTCTTTGTATACTTTTGACTATACGGGCCGAGTCCGGGATTTACGGGAATTCGCGGGTTTTCGTTTGAGGGCGATTAAACTTCTTTTATTCAGCGTCTCACCAAAAATGAAAACATTTTTAAAAACTACAAGTCTCATGGGCTTTAGTGGTGAAATAATAATTTAAAAAATCGTTCGGGAAATGAGTTTACACCCTGGGTACTTTCTTTGTATACTTTTGACTATACGGGCTGAGCCCGGGATTTACGGGAAATCGCAGGTTTTTGGATTGCCGGCGATTAAACTTCTTTTATTCAGCGTCTCATCAAAAATGAAAACATTTTTGAAAACTACAAGTCTCGTGCGTTTTAGTGGTGAAAAAATAATTTAAAAAATCGTTCGGGAAATGAGTTTACTCCCTTACTCTTTGTATACTTTTGACTATACGGGCCGAGTCCGGGATTTACGGGAATTCGCGGGTTTTCGTTTGAGGGCGATTAAACTTCTTTTATTCAGCGTCTCACCAAAAATGAAAACATTTTTAAAAACTACAAGTCTCATGGGCTTTAGTGGTGAAATAATAATTTAAAAAATCGTTCGGGAAATGAGTTTACACCCTGGGTACTTTCTTTGTATACTTTTGACTATACGGGCTGAGCCCGGGATTTACGGGAAATCGCAGGTTTTTGGATTGCCGGCGATTAAACTTCTTTTATTCAGCGTCTCATCAAAAATGAAAACATTTTTGAAAACTACAAGTCTCATGCGTTTTAGTGGTGAAAAAATAATTTAAAAAATCGTTCGTCTTTGTATTCTTTTGATTGTACGGGCCGAGTCCGGGGTTTACGGGAAATCGCGGGATTTCGTTTTCCGGGGATTAAACTTCTTTTATTAAGCGTCCCATCAAATATAAAAACATTTTTGAAAACTACAAGTCTCATGCGTTTTAGTGGTGAAAAAATAATTTAAAAAATCGTTCGGAAAATGAGTTTACTCCCTGGGTAGTTCCTTTGTATACTTTTGACTATACGGGCCGAGTCCGGGGTTTACGGGAAATGGCGGTTTTCGTTTTCCGGCGATTAAACTTCTTTTATTAAGCGTCCCATCAAATATAAAAACATTTTTGAAAACTACAAGTCTCATGCGTTTTAGTGGTCAAAAAATAATATAAAAATTCGTTCGGAAAATGAGTTTACTCCCTGGGTACTTTCTTTGAATACATTTGACTACACGGGCCGAGTCCGGAGTTTACGGGAAATGGCGGGTTTTCGTTTGCAGGCGATTAAACTTCTTTTATTCAGCGTCTCATCAAAAATGAAAACATTTTTGAAAACTACAAGTCTCATGCGTTTTAGTGGTGAAAAGATAATTTAAAAAATCGTTCGGGAAATGAGTTTACTCCCTGGGTAGTTCCTTTGTATACTTTTGACTATACGGGCCGAGTCTGGGGTTTACGGGAAATGGCGGTTTTCGTTTTTCGGCGATTAAACTTCTTTTATTAAGCGTCCCATCAAATATAAAAACATTTTTGAAAACTACAAGTCTCATGCGTTTTAGTGGTCAAAAAATAATATAAAAATTCGTTCGGAAAATGAGTTTACTCCCTGGGTACTTTCTTTGAATACATTTGACTACACGGGCCGAGTCCGGAGTTTACGGGAAATGGCGGGTTTTCGTTTGCAGGCGATTAAACCACTTTCATTAAGCGTTTCATCAGAAATAATAACATTTCTGAAAACTACAAGTCTCATTCGTTTTAGTGGTGAAAAAATAATTTAAAAAATCGTTGGGGAAATGAGTTTACTACCTTACTCTTTGTATACTTTTGACTATACGGGCCGAGCCGGGATTTACGGGAAGTCGCGGGTTTTCGTTTGAGGGCGATTAAACTTCTTTTATTCAGCGTCTCATCAAAAATGAAAACATTTTTAAAAACTACAAGTCTCATGGGCTTTAGTGGTGAAATAATAATTTAAAAAATCGTTCGGGAAATGAGTTTACACCCTGGGTACTTTCTTTGTATACTTTTGACTATACGGGCTGAGCCCGGGATTTACGGGAAATCGCAGGTTTTTGGATTGCCGGCGATTAAACTTCTTTTATTCAGCGTCTCATCAAAAATGAAAACATTTTTGAAAACTACAAGTCTCATGCGTTTTAGTGGTGAAAAAATAATTTAAAAAATCGTTGGGGAAATGAGTTTACTCCCTGGATACTTTCTTTGTATTCTTTTGATTGTACGGGCCGAGTCCGGGGTTTACGGGAAATCGCGGGATTTCGTTTGCCGGCGATTAAACCTCTTTCATTAAGCGTCTCATCAAAAATGAAAACATTTTTGAAAACTACAAGTCTCATGCGTTGTAGTGGTAAAAAAATAATTTAAAATATCGTTCGGAAAATGAGTTTACTCCCTGGGTACTTTCTTTGTATACTTTTGACTATACGGGCCGAGTCCGGGGTTTACGGGAAATGGCGGGTTTTCGTTTGCCGGCGATTAAACTTCGTTTATTCAGCGTATCATCAAAAAATGAAAACATTTTTGAAAACTACAAGTCTCGTGCGTTTTAGTGGTGAAAAAATAATTTAAAAAATCGTTCGGAAAATGAGTTTACTCCCTGGGTACTTTCTTTGTATACTTTTGACTATACGGGCCGAGTCCGGGGTTTACGGGAAATGGCGGGTTTTCGTTTGCCGGCGATTAAACTTCGTTTATTCAGCGTATCATCAAAAAATGAAAACATTTTTGAAAACTACAAGTCTCGTGCGTTTTAGTGGTGAAAAAATAATTTAAAAAATCGTTCGGAAAATGAGTTTACTCCCTGGATACTTTCTTTGTTTTCTTTTGATTGTACGGGCCGAGTCCGGGGTTTACGGGAAATCGCGGGATTTCGTTTGCCGGCGATTAAACCTCTTTCATTAAGCGTCTCATCAAAAATGAAAACATTTTTGAAAACTACAAGTCTCATGCGTTGTAGTGGTGAAAAAATAATTTAAAAAATCGTTCGGAAAATGAGTTTACTCCCTGGGTACTTTTTTTGTATACTTTTGACTATACGGGCCGAGTCTGGGGTTTACGGGAAATGGCGGTTTTCGTTTGCCGGCGATTAAACTTCGTTTATTCAGCGTCTCATCAAAAAATGAAAACATTTTTGAAAACTACAAGTCTCGTGCGTTTTAGTGGTGAAAAAATAATTTAAAAAATCGTTCGGGAAATGAGTTTACTCCCTTACTCTTTGTATACTTTTGACTATACGGGCCGAGTCCGGGATTTACGGGAATTCGCGGGTTTTCGTTTGAGGGCGATTAAACTTCTTTTATTCAGCGTCTCACCAAAAATGAAAACATTTTTAAAAACTACAAGTCTCATGGGCTTTAGTGGTGAAATAATAATTTAAAAAATCGTTCGGGAAATGAGTTTACACCCTGGGTACTTTCTTTGTATACTTTTGACTATACGGGCTGAGCCCGGGATTTACGGGAAATCGCAGGTTTTTGGATTGCCGGCGATTAAACTTCTTTTATTCAGCGTCTCATCAAAAATGAAAACATTTTTGAAAACTACAAGTCTCATGCGTTTTAGTGGTGAAAAAATAATTTATAAAATCGTTCGTCTTTGTATTCTTTTGATTGTACGGGCCGAGTCCGGGGTTTACGGGAAATCGCGGGATTTCGTTTGCCGGCGATTAAACCTCTTTCATTAAGCGTCTCATCAAAAATGAAAACATTTTTGAAAACTACAAGTCTCATGCGTTTTAGTGGTGAAAAAATAATTTAAAAAATCGTTCGGAAAATGAGTTTACTCCATGGGTACTTTCTTTGTATACTTTTGACTATACGGGCCGAGTCTGGGGTTTACGGGAAATGGCGGGTTTTCGTTTGCCGGCGATTAAACTTCGTTTATTCAGCGTCTCATCAAAAAATGAAAACATTTTTGAAAACTACAAGTCTCGTGCGTTTTAGTGGTGAAAAAATAATTTAAAAAATCGTTCGGGAAATAAGTTTACTCCCTTACTCTTTGTATACTTTTGACTATACTGGCCGAGTCCGGGATTTATGGGAATTCGCGGGTTTTCGTTTGAGGGCGATTAAACTTCTTTTATTCAGCGTCTCACCAAAAAAGAAAACATTTTTAAAAACTACAAGTCTCATGGGCTTTAGTGGTGAAATAATAATTTAAAAAATCGTTCGGGAAATGAGTTTACACCCTGGGTACTTTATTTGTATACTTTTGACTACACGGGCTGAGCCCGGGATTTACGGGAAATCGCAGGTTTTTGGATTGCCGGCGATTAAACTTCTTTTATTCAGCGTCTCATCAAAAATAAAAACATTTTTGAAAACTACAAGTCTCATGCGTTTTAGTGGTGAAAAAATAATTTAAAAAATCGTTCGTCTTTGTATACTTTTGACTATACGGGCCGAGTCCGGGGTTTACGGGAAAGGGCGGGTTTTCGTTTGCCGGCGATTAAACTTCTTTTATTCAGCGTCTCATCAAAAATGAAAATATTTTTGAAAACTACAAGTCTCATGCGTTGTAGTGGTGAAAAAATAATTTAAAAAATCGTTCGGGAAATGAGTTTACTCCCTTACTCTTTGTATACTTTTGACTATACGGGCCGAGTCCGGGATTTACGGGAAGTCGCGGGTTTTTGTTTGAGGGCGATTAAACTTCTTTTATTCAGCGTCTCATCAAAAATGAAAACATTTTTAAAAACTACAAGTCTCATGGGCTTTAGTGGTGAAATAATAATTTAAAAAATCGTTCGGAAAATGAGTTTACTCCCTGGATACTTTCTTTGTATTCTTTTGACTGTACGGGCCGAGTCCGGGGTTTACGGGAAATCGCGGGATTTCGTTTGCCGGCGATTAAACCTCTTTCATTTAGCGTCTCATCAAAAATGAAAACAATTTTGAAAACTACAAGTCTCGTGCGTTTTAGTGGTGAAAAAATAATTTAAAAAATCGTTCGGGAAATGAGTTTACTCCCTTACTCTTTGTATACTTTTGACTATACGGGCCGAGTCCGGGATATACGGGAAGTCGCGGGTTTTCGTTTGAGGGCGATTAAACTTCTTTTATTCAGCGTCTCATCAAAAATGAAAACATTTTTAAAAACTACAAGTCTCATGGGCTTTAGTGGTGAAATAATAATTTAAAAAATCGTTCGGGAAATGAGTTTACACTCTGGGTACTTTCTTTGTATACTTTTGACTATACGGGCTGAGCCCGGGATTTACGGGAAATCGCAGGTTTTTAGATTGCCGGCGATTAAACTTCTTTTATTCAGCGTCTCACCAAAAATGAAAACATTTTTAAAAACTACAAGTCTCATGGGCTTTAGTGGTGAAATAATAATTTAAAAAATCGTTCGGGAAATGAGTTTACACCCTGGGTACTTTGTTTGTATACTTTTGACTATACGGGCTGAGCCCGGGATTTACGGGAAATCGCAGGTTTTTGGATTGCCGGCGATTAAACTTCTTTTATTCAGCGTCTCATCAAAAATGAAAACATTTTTGAAAACTACAAGTCTCATGCGTTTTAGTGGTGAAAAAATAATTTAAAAAATCGTTGGGGAAATGAGTTTACTCCCTTACTCTTTGTATACTTTTGACTATACGGGCCGAGTCCGGGATTTACGAGAAGTCGCGGGTTTTCGTTTGAGGGCGATTAAACTTCTTTTATTCAGCGTCTCATCAAAAATGAAAATATTTTTGAAAACTACAAGTCTCATGCGTTGTAGTGGTGAAAAAATAATTTAAAAAATCGTTCGGAAAATGAGTTTACTCCCTTGATACTTTCCTTGTATTCTTTTGACTGTACGGGCCGAGTCCGGGGTTTACGGGAAATCGCGGGATTTCGTTTGCCGGCGATTAAACCTCTTTCATTAAGCGTCTCATCAAAAATGAAAACATTTTTGAAAACTACAAGTCTCATGCGTTGTAGTGGTGAAAAAATAATTTAAAAAATCGTTCGGAAAATGAGTTTACTCCATGGGTACTTTCTTTGTATACTTTTGACTATACGGGCCGAGTCCGGGGTTTACGGGAAATGGCGGGTTTTCGTTTGCCCGCGATTAAACTTCGTTTATTCAGCGTCTCATCAAAAATGAAAACATTTTTGAAAACTACAAGTCTCGTGCGTTTTAGTGGTGAAAAAATAATTTAAAAAATCGTTCGGGAAATGAGTTTACTCCCTTACTCTTTGTATACTTTTGATTATACGGGCCGAGCCGGGGTTTACGGGAAATCGCGGGTTTTCGTTTGAGGCCGATTAAACTTCTTTTATTCAGCGTCTCATCAAAAATGAAAACATTTTTGAAAACTACAAGTCTCATGCGTTGTAGTGGTGAAAAAATAATTTAAAAAATCGTTCGGAAAATGAGTTTACTCCCTGGGTACATTCTTTGTAAACTTTTGACTATGCGGGCCGAGTCCGGGGTTTACGGGAAATGGCGGGTTTTCGTTTGCCGGCGATTAAACTTCGTTTATTCAGCGTCTCATCAAAAATGAAAACATTTTTGAAAACTACAAGTCTCGTGCGTTTTAGTGGTGAAAAAATAATTTAAAAAATCGTTCGGGAAATGAGTTTACTCCCTTACTCTTTTTATACTTTTGATTATACGGGCCGAGCCGGGATTTACGGGAAATCGCGGGTTTTCGTTTGAGGGCGATTAAACTTCTTTTATTCAGCGTCTCATCAAAAATGAAAACATTTTTGAAAACTACAAGTCTCATGCGTTGTAGTGGTGAAAAAATAATTTAAAAAATCGTTCGGAAAATGAGTTTACTCCCTGGGTACATTCTTTGTATACTTTTGACTATGCGGGCCGAGTCCGGGGTTTACGGGAAATGGCGGGTTTTCGTTTGCCGGCGATTAAACTTCTTTTACTCAGCGTCTCATCAAAAATGAAAACATTTTTGAAAACTACAAGTCTCATGCCTTGTAGTGGTGAAAAAATAATTTAAAAAATTGTTCGGAAAATGAGTTTACTCCCTGGGTACTTTCTTTGTATACTTTTGACTATATGGGCCGAGTCCGGGGTTTACGGGAAATGGCGGGTTTTCGTTTGTCGGCGATTAAACTTCGTTTATTCAGCGTCTCATCAAAAATGAAAACATTTTTGCAAACTACAAGTCTCGTGCGTTGTAGTGGTGAAAAAATAATTTAAAAAATCGTTCGGAAAATGAGTTTACTCCCTGGATACTTTCTTTGTATTCTTTTGACTGTACGGGCCGAGTCCGGGGTTTACGGGAAATCGCGGGATTTCGTTTGCCGGCGATTAAACCTCTTTCATTAAGCGTCTCATCAAAAATGAAAACATTTTTGAAAACTACAAGTCTCATGCGTTGTAGTGGTGAAAAAATAATTTAAAAAATCGTTCGGAAAATGAGTTTACACCCTGGGTACTTTCTTTGTATACTTTTGACTATACGGGCTGAGCCCGGGATTTACGGGAAAGCGCAGGTTTTTGGATTGCCGGCGATTAAACTTCTTTTATTCAGCGTCTCATCAAAAATGAAAACATTTTTGAAAACTACAAGTCTCATGCGTTTTAGTGGTGAAAAAATAATTTAAAAAATCGTTGGGGAAATGAGTTTACTCCCTTACTCTTTGTATACTTTTGACTATACGGGCCGAGTCCGGGATTTACGAGAAGTCGCGGGTTTTCGTTTGAGGGCGATTAAACTTCTTTTATTCAGCGTCTCATCAAAAATGAAAATATTTTTGAAAACTACAAGTCTCATGCGTTGTAGTGGTGAAAAAATAATTTAAAAAATCGTTCGGAAAATGAGTTTACTCCCTGGATACTTTCCTTGTATTCTTTTGACTGTACGGGCCGAGTCCGGGGTTTACGGGAAATCGCGGGATTTCGTTTGCCGGCGATTAAACCTCTTTCATTAAGCGTCTCATCAAAAATGAAAACATTTTTGAAAACTACAAGTCTCATGCGTTGTAGTGGTGAAAAAATAATTTAAAAAATCGTTCGGAAAATGAGTTTACTCCATGGGTACTTTCTTTGTATACTTTTGACTATACGGGCCGAGTCCGGGGTTTACGGGAAATGGCGGGTTTTCGTTTGCCCGCGATTAAACTTCGTTTATTCAGCGTCTCATCAAAAATGAAAACATTTTTGAAAACTACAAGTCTCGTGCGTTTTAGTGGTGAAAAAATAATTTAAAAAATCGTTCGGGAAATGAGTTTACTCCCTTACTCTTTGTATACTTTTGATTATACGGGCCGAGCCGGGGTTTACGGGAAATCGCGGGTTTTCGTTTGAGGCCGATTAAACTTCTTTTATTCAGCGTCTCATCAAAAATGAAAACATTTTTGAAAACTACAAGTCTCATGCGTTGTAGTGGTGAAAAAATAATTTAAAAAATCGTTCGGAAAATGAGTTTACTCCCTGGGTACATTCTTTGTATACTTTTGACTATGCGGGCCGAGTCCGGGGTTTACGGGAAATGGCGGGTTTTCGTTTGCCGGCGATTAAACTTCGTTTATTCAGCGTCTCATCAAAAATGAAAACATTTTTGAAAACTACAAGTCTCGTGCGTTTTAGTGGTGAAAAAATAATTTAAAAAATCGTTCGGGAAATGAGTTTACTCCCTTACTCTTTTTATACTTTTGATTATACGGGCCGAGCCGGGATTTACGGGAAATCGCGGGTTTTCGTTTGAGGGCGATTAAACTTCTTTTATTCAGCGTCTCATCAAAAATGAAAACATTTTTGAAAACTACAAGTCTCATGCGTTGTAGTGGTGAAAAAATAATTTAAAAAATCGTTCGGAAAATGAGTTTACTCCCTGGGTACATTCTTTGTATACTTCTGACTATGCGGGCCGAGTCCGGGGTTTACGGGAAATGGCGGGTTTTCGTTTGCCGGTGATTAAACTTCTTTTACTCAGCGTCTCATCAAAAATGAAAACATTTTTGAAAACTACAAGTCTCATGCCTTGTAGTGGTGAAAAAATAATTTAAAAAATTGTTCGGAAAATGAGTTTACTCCCTGGGTACTTTCTTTGTATACTTTTGACTATATGGGCCGAGTCCGGGGTTTACGGGAAATGGCGGGTTTTCGTTTGTCGGCGATTAAACTTCGTTTATTCAGCGTCTCATCAAAAATGAAAACATTTTTGCAAACTACAAGTCTCGTGCGTTGTAGTGGTGAAAAAATAATTTAAAAAATCGTTCGGAAAATGAGTTTACTCCCTGGATACTTTCTTTGTATTCTTTTGACTGTACGGGCCGAGTCCGGGGTTTACGGGAAATCGCGGGATTTCGTTTGCCGGCGATTAAACCTCTTTCATTAAGCGTCTCATCAAAAATGAAAACATTTTTGAAAACTACAAGTCTCATGCGTTGTAGTGGTGAAAAAATAATTTAAAAAATCGTTCGGAAAATGAGTTTACTCCATGGGTACTTTCTTTGTATACTTTTGACTATACGGGCCGAGTCCGGGGTTTACCGGAAATGGCGGGTTTTCGTTTGCCGGCGATTAAACTTCGTTTATTCAGCGTCTCATCAAAAATAAAAACATTTTTGAAAACTACAAGTCTCGTGCGTTTTAGTGGTGAAAAAATAATTTAAAAAATCGTTCGGGAAATGAGTTTACTCCCTGGGTACTTTCTTTGTATACTTTTGACTATATGGGCCAAGTCCGGGGTTTACGAGAAATGGCGGGTTTTCGTTTGCCGGCGATTAAACTTCGTTTATTCAGCGTCTCATCAAAAATGAAAACATTTTTGCAAACTACAAGTCTCGTGCGTTTTAGTGGTGAAAAAATAATTTAAAAAATCGTTCGGGAAATAAGTTTACTCCCTTACTCTTTGTATACTTTTGATTATACGGGCCGAGCCGTGATTTACGGGAAGTCGCAGGTTTTCGTTTGAGGGCGATTAAACTTCTTTTATTCAGCGTCTCATCAAAAATGAAAACATTTTTGAAAACTAAAAGTCTCATGCGTTGTAGTGGTGAAAAAATAATTTAAAAAATCGTTCGGAAAATGAGTTTACTCCCTGGGTACTTTCTTTGTATACTTTTGACTATACGGGCCGAGTCCGGGGTTTACGGGAAATGGCTGGTTTTCGTTTGCCGGCGATTAAACTTCTTTTATTCAGCGTCTCATCAAAAATGAAAACATTTTTGAAAACTACAAGTCTCATGCGTTGTAGTGGTGAAAAAATAATTTAAAAAATCGTTCGGAAAATGAGTTTACTCCCTGGGTACATTCTTTGTATACTTTTGACTATGCGGGCCGAGTCCGGGGTTTACGGGAAATGGCGGGTTTTCGTTTGCCGGCGATTAAACTTCTTTTACTCAGCGTCTCATCAAAAATGAAAACATTTTTGAAAACTACAAGTCTCATGCCTTGTAGTGGTGAAAAAATAATTTAAAAAATTGTTCGGAAAATGAGTTTACTCCCTGGGTACTTTCTTTGTATACTTTTGACTATATGGGCCGAGTCCGGGGTTTACGGGAAATGGCGGGTTTTCGTTTGTCGGCGATTAAACTTCGTTTATTCAGCGTCTCATCAAAAATGAAAACATTTTTGCAAACTACAAGTCTCGTGCGTTGTAGTGGTGAAAAAATAATTTAAAAAATCGTTCGGAAAATGAGTTTACTCCCTGGATACTTTCTTTGTATTCTTTTGACTGTACGGGCCGAGTCCGGGGTTTACGGGAAATCGCGGGATTTCGTTTGCCGGCGATTAAACCTCTTTCATTAAGCGTCTCATCAAAAATGAAAACATTTTTGAAAACTACAAGTCTCATGCGTTGTAGTGGTGAAAAAATAATTTAAAAAATCGTTCGGAAAATGAGTTTACTCCATGGGTACTTTCTTTGTATACTTTTGACTATACGGGCCGAGTCCGGGGTTTACCGGAAATGGCGGGTTTTCGTTTGCCGGCGATTAAACTTCGTTTATTCAGCGTCTCATCAAAAATAAAAATATTTTTGAAAACTACAAGTCTCGTGCGTTTTAGTGGTGAAAAAATAATTTAAAAAATCGTTCGGGAAATGAGTTTACTCCCTGGGTACTTTCTTTGTATACTTTTGACTATATGGGCCAAGTCCGGGGTTTACGAGAAATGGCGGGTTTTCGTTTGCCGGCGATTAAACTTCGTTTATTCAGCGTCTCATCAAAAATGAAAACATTTTTGCAAACTACAAGTCTCGTGCGTTTTAGTGGTGAAAAAATAATTTAAAAAATCGTTCGGGAAATAAGTTTACTCCCTTACTCTTTGTATACTTTTGATTATACGGGCCGAGCCGTGATTTACGGGAAGTCGCAGGTTTTCGTTTGAGGGCGATTAAACTTCTTTTATTCAGCGTCTCATCAAAAATGAAAACATTTTTGAAAACTAAAAGTCTCATGCGTTGTAGTGGTGAAAAAATAATTTAAAAAATCGTTCGGAAAATGAGTTTACTCCCTGGGTACTTTCTTTGTATACTTTTGACTATACGGGCCGAGTCCGGGGTTTACGGGAAATGGCGGGTTTTCGTTTGCCGGCGATTAAACTTCTTTTATTCAGCGTCTCATCAAAAATGAAAACATTTTTGAAAACTACAAGTCTCATGTGTTGTAGTGGTGAAAAAATAATTTAAAAAATCGTTCGGAAAATGAATTTACTCCCTGGATACTTTCTTTGTATTCTTTTGACTGTACGGGCCGAGTTCGGGGTTTGCGGGAAATCGCGGGATTTCGTTTGCCGGCGATTAAACCTCTTTCATTAAGCGTCTCATCAAAAATGAAAACATTTTTGAAAACTACATGTCTCATGCGTTTTAGTGGTGAAAAAATAATTTAAAAATCGTACGGGAAATAAGTTTACTCCCTGAGTACTTTCTTTGTATACTTTTGACTATATGGGCCGAGTCCGGGGTTTACGGGAAATGGCGGGTTTTCGTTTGCCGGCGATTAAACCTCTTTCATTTAGCGTCTCATCAAAAATGTAAACAATTTTAAAAACTACAAGTCTCGTGCGTTTTAGTGGTGAAAAAATAATTTAAAAAATCGTTCGGGAAATGAGTTTATTCCCTTACTCTTTGTATACTTTTGACTATACGGGCCGAGTCCGGGATATACGGGAAGTCGCGGGTTTTCGTTTGAGGGCGATTAAACTTCTTTTATTCAGCGTCTCATCAAAAATGAAAACATTTTTAAAAACTACAAGTCTCATGGGCTTTAGTGGTGAAATAATAATTTAAAAAATCGTTCGGGAAATGAGTTTACACTCTGGGTACTTTCTTTGTATACTTTTGACTATACGGGCTGAGCCCGGGATTTACGGGAAATCGCAGGTTTTTAGATTGCCGGCGATTAAACTTCTTTTATTCAGCGTCTCACCAAAAATGAAAACATTTTTAAAAACTACAAGTCTCATGGGCTTTAGTGGTGAAATAATAATTTAAAAAATCGTTCGGGAAATGAGTTTACACCCTGGGTACTTTCTTTGTATACTTTTGACTATACGGGCTGAGCCCGGGATTTACGGGAAATCGCAGGTTTTTGGATTGCCGGCGATTAAACTTCTTTTATTCAGCGTCTCATCAAAAATGAAAACATTTTTGAAAACTACAAGTCTCATGCGTTTTAGTGGTGAAAAAATAATTTAAAAAATCGTTGGGGAAATGAGTTTACTCCCTTACTCTTTGTATACTTTTGACTATACGGGCCGAGTCCGGGATTTACGAGAAGTCGCGGGTTTTCGTTTGAGGGCGATTAAACTTCTTTTATTCAGCGTCTCATCAAAAATGAAAATATTTTTGAAAACTACAAGTCTCATGCGTTGTAGTGGTGAAAAAATAATTTAAAAAATCGTTCGGAAAATGAGTTTACTCCCTGGATACTTTCCTTGTATTCTTTTGACTGTACGGGCCGAGTCCGGGGTTTACGGGAAATCGCGGGATTTCGTTTGCCGGCGATTAAACCTCTTTCATTAAGCGTCTCATCAAAAATGAAAACATTTTTGAAAACTACAAGTCTCATGCGTTGTAGTGGTGAAAAAATAATTTAAAAAATCGTTCGGAAAATGAGTTTACTCCATGGGTACTTTCTTTGTATACTTTTGACTATACGGGCCGAGTCCGGGGTTTACGGGAAATGGCGGGTTTTCGTTTGCCCGCGATTAAACTTCGTTTATTCAGCGTCTCATCAAAAATGAAAACATTTTTGAAAACTACAAGTCTCGTGCGTTTTAGTGGTGAAAAAATAATTTAAAAAATCGTTCGGGAAATGAGTTTACTCCCTTACTCTTTGTATACTTTTGATTATACGGGCCGAGCCGGGATTTACGGGAAATCGCGGGTTTTCGTTTGAGGCCGATTAAACTTCTTTTATTCAGCGTCTCATCAAAAATGAAAACATTTTTGAAAACTACAAGTCTCATGCGTTGTAGTGGTGAAAAAATAATTTAAAAAATCGCTCGGGAAATGAGTTTACTCCCTGGGTACATTCTTTGTATACTTTTAACTATGCGGGCCGAGTCCGGGGTTTACGGGAAATGGCGGGTTTTCGTTTGCCGGCGATTAAACTTCGTTTATTCAGCGTCTCATCAAAAATGAAAACATTTTTGAAAACTACAAGTCTCGTGCGTTTTAGTGGTGAAAAAATAATTTAAAAAATTGTTCGGGAAATGAGTTTACTTCCTTACTCTTTTTATACTTTTGATTATACGGGCCGAGCCGGGATTTACGGGAAATCGCGGGTTTTCGTTTGAGGCCGATTAAACTTCTTTTATTCAGCGTCTCATCAAAAATGAAAACATTTTTGAAAACTACAAGTCTCATGCGTTGTAGTGGTGAAAAAATAATTTAAAAAATCGTTCGGAAAATGAGTTTACTCCCTGGGTACATTCTTTGTATACTTTTGACTATGCGGGCCGAGTCCGGGGTTTACGGGAAATGGCGGGTTTTCGTTTGCCGGCGATTAAACTTCTTTTACTCAGCGTCTCATCAAAAATGAAAACATTTTTGAAAACTACAAGTCTCATGCCTTGTAGTGGTGAAAAAATAATTTAAAAAATTGTTCGGAAAATGAGTTTACTCCCTGGGTACTTTCTTTGTATACTTTTGACTATATGGGCCGAGTCCGGGGTTTACGGGAAATGGCGGGTTTTCGTTTGTCGGCGATTAAACTTCGTTTATTCAGCGTCTCATCAAAAATGAAAACATTTTTGCAAACTACAAGTCTCGTGCGTTGTAGTGGTGAAAAAATAATTTAAAAAATCGTTCGGAAAATGAGTTTACTCCCTGGATACTTTCTTTGTATTCTTTTGACTGTACGGGCCGAGTCCGGGGTTTACGGGAAATCGCGGGATTTCGTTTGCCGGCGATTAAACCTCTTTCATTAAGCGTCTCATCAAAAATAAAAACATTTTTGAAAACTACAAGTCTCATGCGTTGTAGTGGTGAAAAAATAATTTAAAAAATCGTTCGGAAAATGAGTTTACTCCATGGGTACTTTCTTTGTATACTTTTGACTATACGGGCCGAGTCCGGGGTTTACGGGAAATGGCGGGTTTTCGTTTGCCGGCGATTAAACTTCGTTTATTCAGCGTCTCATCAAAAATGAAAACATTTTTGAAAACTACAAGTCTCGTGCGTTTTAGTGGTGAAAAAATAATTTAAAAAATCGTTCGGGAATTGAGTTTACTCCCTGGGTACTTTCTTTGTATACTTTTGACTATATGGGCCAAGTCCGGGGTTTACGGGAAATGGCGGGTTTTCGTTTGCCGGCGATTAAACTTCGTTTATTCAGCGTCTCATCAAAAATGAAAACATTTTTGCAAACTACAAGTCTCGTGCGTTTTAGTGGTGAAAAAATAATTTAAAAAATCGTTCGGGAAATAAGTTTACTCCCTTACTCTTTGTATACTTTTGATTATACGGGCCGAGCCGTGATTTACGGGAAGTCGCGGGTTTTCGTTTGAGGGCGATTAAACTTCTTTTATTCAGCGTCTCATCAAAAATGAAAACATTTTTGAAAACTACAAGTCTCATGCGTTGTAGTGGTGAAAAAATAATTTAAAAAATCGTTCGGAAAATGAGTTTACTCCCTGGGTACTTTCTTTGTATACTTTTGACTATACGGGCCGAGTCCGGGGTTTACGGGAAATGGCGGGTTTTCGTTTGCCGGCGATTAAACTTCTTTTATTCAGCGTCTCATCAAAAATGAAAACATTTTTGAAAACTACAAGTCTCATGTGTTGTAGTGGTGAAAAAATAATTTAAAAAATCGTTCGGAAAATGAATTTACTCCCTGGATACTTTCTTTGTTTTCTTTTGACTGTACGGGCCGAGTCCGGGGTTTGCGGGAAATCGCGGGATTTCGTTTGCCGGCGATTAAACCTCTTTCATTAAGCGTCTCATCAAAAATGAAAACATTTTTGAAAACTACAAGTCTCATGCGTTTTAGTGGTGAAAAAATAATTTAAAAATCGTTCGGGAAATAAGTTTACTCCCTGAGTACTTTCTTTGTATACTTTTGACTATATGGGCCGAGTCCGGGGTTTACGGGAAATGGCGGGTTTTTGTTTGCCGGCGATTAAACTTCGTTTATTCAGCGTCTCATCAAAAATGAAAACATTTTTGCAAACTACAAGTCTCGTGCGTTTTAGTGGTGAAAAAATAATTTAAAAAATCGTTCGGGAAATAAGTTTACTCCCTTACTCTTTGTATACTTTTGACTATACGGGCCGAGCCGGGATTTACGGGAAGTCGCGGGTTTTCGTTTGAGGGCGATTAAACTTCTTTTATTCAGCGTCTCATCAAAAATGAAAACATTTTTGAAAACTACAAGTCTCATGCGTTGTAGTGGTGAAAAAATAATTTAAAAAATCGTTCGGAAAATGAGTTTACTCACTGGGTACTTTCTTTGTATACTTTTGACTATACGGGCCGAGTCCGGGGTTTACGGGAAATGGCGGGTTTTCGTTTGCCGGCGATTAAACTTCTTTTATTCAGCGTCTCATCAAAAATGAAAACATTTTTGAAAACTACAAGTCTCATGTGTTGTAGTGTTGAAAAAATAATTTAAAAAATCGTTCGGAAAATGAGTTTACTCCCTGGATACTTTCTTTGTATTCTTTTGACTGTACGGGCCGAGTCCGGGGTTTGCGGGAAATCGCGGGATTTCGTTTGCCGGCGATTAAACCTCTTTCATTAAGCGTCTCATCAAAAATGAAAACATTTTTGAAAACTACAAGTCTCATGCGTTTTAGTGGTAAAATAATAATTTAAAAATCGTTCGGGAAATAAGTTTACTCCCTGAGTACTTTCTTTGTATACTTTTGACTATACGGGCCGAGTCCGGAATTTACGGGAAATCGTGGATTTTCGTTTGACGGCGATTAAACTTCTTTTATTCAGCGTCTCATCAAAAATGAAAACATTTTTGAAAACTACAAGTCTCATGCGTTGTAGTGGTGAAAAAATAATTTAAAAAATCGTTCGGAAAATGAGTTTACTCCCTGGGTACTTTCTTTGTATACTTTTGACTATACGGGCCGACTCCGGGGTTTACGGGAAATCGCGGGATTTCGTTTGCCGGCGATTAAACCTCTTTCATTAAGCGTCTCATCAAAAATGAAAACATTTTTGAAAACTACAAGTCTCATGCGTTGTAGTGGTGAAAAAATAATTTAAAAAATCGTTCGGAAAATGAGTTTACTCCCTGGGTACTTTCTTTGTATACTTTTGACTATACGGGCCGAGTCCGGGGTTTACGGGAAATGGCGGGTTTTCGTTTGCCGGCGATTAAACTTCTTTTATTCAGCGTCTCATCAAAAATGAAAACATTTTTGAAAACTACAAGTCTCATGCGTTGTAGTGGTGAAAAAATAATTTAAAAAATCGTTTGAGAAATGAGTTTACTCCCTGGGTACTTTTTTTGTATACTTTTGACTATACAGGCCGAGTCCGGGATTTACGGGAAATCGCGGGTATTCGTTTGCCGGCGATTAAACTTCGTTTATTCAGCGTCTCATCAAAAATGAAAGCATTTTTGAAAACTACAAGTCTCATGCATTTTAGTGGTGAAAAGATAATTTAAAAAATCGTTTTGGAAATGAGTTTACACACAGGGTACTTTCTTTGTATACTTTTGACTATACGCGCTGAGTCCTGGATTTACGGGAAATCGCGGGTTTTCGTTTGCCGGCGAATAAACTTCTTTTATTCAGCCTCTCATCAAAAATGAAAACATTTTTGAAAACTACAAGTCTCATGCGTTGTAGTGGTGAAAAAATAATTTAAAAAATCGTTTGAGAAATGAGTTTACTCCCTGGGTACTTTCTTTGTATACTTTTGACTATACAGGCCGAGTCCGGGATTTACGGGAAATCGCGGGTTTTCGTTTGCCGGCGATTAAACTTTTTTTATTCACCGTCTCATTAAAAATGAAAACATTTTTAAAAACTACAAGTCTCATGGGCATTAGTGGTGAAATAATAATTTAAAAAATCGTTCAGGAAATGAGTTTACTCCCTGGGTACTTTCTTTTTATACTTTTGACTATACGGGCCGAGTCCGGTGTTTACGGGAAATGGCGGGTTTTCGTTTGCCGGCGATTAAACTTCTTTTATTTAGCGTGTCATCAAAAATGAAAACATTTTTAAAAACTACAAGTCTCATGCGTTGTAGTGGTGAAAAAATAATTTAAAAAATCGTTCGGAAAATGAGTTTACTCCCTGGGTTTTTTCTTTGTATACATTCGACTATACAGGCCAAGCCCGGGATTTACGGGAAATCGCGGGTTTTCGTTTGCCGGCGATTAAACCACTTTCATTAAGCGTCTCATCAAAAATGAAAACTTTTCTGAAAACTACAAGTCTCATGCATTTTAGTGGTGAAAAAATAATTTAAAAAATCGTTCGGGAAATGAGTTTACTCCCTGGGTACTTTCTTTGCATACTTTTGACTATACGGGCCGAGTCCGGGATTTACGGGAAATCGCGGGTTTTCGTTTGCCGGCGATTAAACTTCTTTTATTCAGCGTCTCATCAAAAATGAAAACCTTTTTAAAAACCACAAGTGTCATGCGTTGTAGATTTACGGGAAGTCGCAGGTTTTCGTTTGAGGGCGATTAAACTTCTTTTATTCAGCGTCTCATCAAAAATGAAAACATTTTTAAAAACTACAAGTCTCATGGGCTTTAGTGGTGAAATAATAATTTAAAAAATCGTTCGGAAAATGAGTTTACTCCCTGGGTACTTTCTTTGTATACTTTTGACTATACGGGCCGAGTCCGGGGTTTACGGGAAATGGCGGGTTTTCGTTTGCCGGCGATTAAACTTCTTTTATTCAGCGTCTCATCAAAAATGAAAACATTTTTGAAAACTACAAGTCTCATGCGTTGTAGTGGTGAAAAAATAATTTAAAAAGTCGTTTGGAAAATGAGTTTACTCCCTGGATATTTTCTTTGTATTCTTTTGATTGTACGGGCCGAGTCCGGGGTTTACGGGAAATCGCGGGATTTCGTTTGCCGGCGATTAAACCTCTTTCATTAAGCGTCTCATCAAAAATGAAAACATTTTTGAAAACTACAAGTCTCATGCGTTGTAGTGGTGAAAAAATAATTTAAAAAATCGTTCGGAAAATGAATTTACTCCCTGGGTACTTTCTTTGTATACTTTTGACTATACGGGCCGAGTCCGGGGTTTACGGGAAATGGCGGGTTTTCGTTTGCCGGCGATTAAACTTCGTTTATTCAGCGTCTCATCAAAAAATGAAAACATTTTTGAAAACTACAAGTCTCGTGCGTTTTAGTGGTGAAAAAATAATTTAAAAAATCGTTCGGAAAATGAGTTTACTCCCTGGGTACTTTCTTTGTATACTTTTGACTATACGGGCCGAGTCCGGGGTTTACGGGAAATGGCGGGTTTTCGTTTGCCGGCGACTAAACTTCTTTTTTTCAGCGTCTCATCAAAAATGAAAACATTTTTGAAAACTACAAGTCTCATGCGTTGTAGTGGTGAAAAAATAATTTAAAAAATCGTTCGGAAAATGAGTTTACTCCCTGGATACTTTCTTTGTATTCTTTTGATTGTACGGGCCGAGTCCGGGGTTTACGGGAAATCGCGGGATTTCGTTTGCCGGCGATTAAACCTCTTTCATTAAGCGTCTCATCAAAAATGAAAACATTTTTGAAAACTACAAGTCTCGTGCGTTTTAGTGGTGAAAAAATAATTTAAAAAATCGTTCGGAAAATGAGTTTACTCCCTGGGTACTTTCTTTGTATACTTTTGACTATACGGGCCGAGTCTGGGGTTTACGGGAAATGGCGGGTTTTTGGATTGCCGGCGATTAAACTTCTTTTATTCAGCGTCTCATCAAAAATGAAAACATTTTTAAAAACTACAAGTCTCGTGCGTTTTAGTGGTGAAAAAATAATTTAAAAAATCGTTCGGAAAATGAGTTTACTCCCTGGGTACTTTCTTTGTATACTTTTGACTATACGGGCCGAGTCTGGGGTTTACGGGAAATGGCGGGTTTTTGGATTGCCGGCGATTAAACTTCGTTTATTCAGCGTCTCATCAAAAAATGAAAACATTTTTGAAAACTACAAGTCTCGTGCGTTTTAGTGGTGAAAAAATAATTTAAAAAATCGTTCGGGAAATGAGTTTACTCCCTTACTCTTTGTATACTTTTGACTATACGGGCCGAGTCCGGGATTTACGGGAATTCGCGGGTTTTCGTTTGAGGGCGATTAAACTTCTTTTATTCAGCGTCTCATCAAAAATGAAAACATTTTTAAAAACTACAAGTCTCATGGGCTTTAGTGGTGAAATAATAATTTAAAAAATCGTTCGGGAAATGAGTTTACACCCTGGGTACTTTCTTTGTATACTTTTGACTATACGGGCTGAGCCCGGGATTTACGGGAAATCGCAGGTTTTTGGATTGCCAGCGATTAAACTTCTTTTATTCAGCGTCTCATCAAAAATGAAAACATTTTTAAAAACTTCAAGTCTCATGCGTTGTAGTGGTGAAAAAATAATTTAAAAAATCGTTCGGAAAATGAGTTTACTCCCTGGGTACTTTCTTTGTATACTTTTGACTATACGGGCCGAGTCCGGGGTTTACGGGAAAGGGCGGGTTTTCGTTTGCCGGCGATTAAACTTCTTTTATTCAGCGTCTCATCAAAAATGAAAATATTTTTGAAAACTACAAGTCTCATGCATTTTAGTGGTGAAAAAATAATTTAAAAAATCGTTCGCAAAATGAGTTTACTCCCTGGGTACTTTCTTTGTATACTTTTGACTATACGGGCCGAGTCCGAGATTTACGGGAAATCGCGGGTTTTCGTTTGCCGGCGATTAAACTTCTTTTATTCAGCGTCTCATCAAAAATGAAAACATTTTTAAAAACCACAAGTGTCATGCGTTGTAGATTTACGGGAAGTCGCGGGTTTTCGTTTGAGGGCGATTAAACTTCTTTTATTCAGCGTCTCATCAAAAATGAAAACATTTTTAAAAACTAAAATCTCATGGGCTCTAGTGGTGAAATAATAATTTAAAAAATCGTTCGGAAAATGAGTTTACTCCCTGGGTACTTTCTTTGTATACTTTTGACTATACGGGCCGAGTCCGGGGTTTACGGGAAATGGCGGGTTTTCGTTTGCCGGCGATTAAACTTCTTTTATTCAGCGTCTCATCAAAAATGAAAACATTTTTGAAAACTACAAGTCTCATGGGCTTTAGTGGTGAAATAATAATTTAAAAAATCGTTCGGAAAATGAGTTTACTCCCTGGGTACTTTCTTTGTATACTTTTGACTATACGGGCCGAGTCTGGGGTTTACGGGAAATGGCGGGTTTTTGGATTGCCGGCGATTAAACTTCTTTTATTCAGCGTCTCATCAAAAATGAAAACATTTTTAAAAACTACAAGTCTCGTGCGTTTTAGTGGTGAAAAAATAATTTAAAAAATCGTTCGGAAAATGAGTTTACTCCCTGGGTACTTTCTTTGTATACTTTTGACTATACGGGCCGAGTCTGGGGTTTACGGGAAATGGCGGGTTTTTGGATTGCCGGCGATTAAACTTCGTTTATTCAGCGTCTCATCAAAAAATGAAAACATTTTTGAAAACTACAAGTCTCGTGCGTTTTAGTGGTGAAAAAATAATTTAAAAAATCGTTCGGGAAATGAGTTTACTCCCTTACTCTTTGTATACTTTTGACTATACGGGCCGAGTCCGGGATTTACGGGAATTCGCGGGTTTTCGTTTGAGGGCGATTAAACTTCTTTTATTCAGCGTCTCATCAAAAATGAAAACATTTTTAAAAACTACAAGTCTCATGGGCTTTAGTGGTGAAATAATAATTTAAAAAATCGTTCGGGAAATGAGTTTACACCCTGGGTACTTTCTTTGTATACTTTTGACTATACGGGCTGAGCCCGGGATTTACGGGAAATCGCAGGTTTTTGGATTGCCAGCGATTAAACTTCTTTTATTCAGCGTCTCATCAAAAATGAAAACATTTTTAAAAACTTCAAGTCTCATGCGTTGTAGTGGTGAAAAAATAATTTAAAAAATCGTTCGGAAAATGAGTTTACTCCCTGGGTACTTTCTTTGTATACTTTTGACTATACGGGCCGAGTCCGGGGTTTACGGGAAAGGGCGGGTTTTCGTTTGCCGGCGATTAAACTTCTTTTATTCAGCGTCTCATCAAAAATGAAAATATTTTTGAAAACTACAAGTCTCATGCATTTTAGTGGTGAAAAAATAATTTAAAAAATCGTTCGCAAAATGAGTTTACTCCCTGGGTACTTTCTTTGTATACTTTTGACTATACGGGCCGAGTCCGAGATTTACGGGAAATCGCGGGTTTTCGTTTGCCGGCGATTAAACTTCTTTTATTCAGCGTCTCATCAAAAATGAAAACATTTTTAAAAACCACAAGTGTCATGCGTTGTAGATTTACGGGAAGTCGCGGGTTTTCGTTTGAGGGCGATTAAACTTCTTTTATTCAGCGTCTCATCAAAAATGAAAACATTTTTAAAAACTAAAATCTCATGGGCTCTAGTGGTGAAATAATAATTTAAAAAATCGTTCGGAAAATGAGTTTACTCCCTGGGTACTTTCTTTGTATACTTTTGACTATACGGGCCGAGTCCGGGGTTTACGGGAAATGGCGGGTTTTCGTTTGCCGGCGATTAAACTTCTTTTATTCAGCGTCTCATCAAAAATGAAAACATTTTTGAAAACTACAAGTCTCATGGGCTTTAGTGGTGAAATAATAATTTAAAAAATCGTTTGGGAAATGAGTTTATACCCTGGGTACTTTCTTTGTATACTTTTGACTATACGGGCAGAGCCCGGGATTTACGGGAAATCGCAGGTTTTTGGATTGCCGGCGATTAAACTTCTTTTATTCAGCGTCTCATCAAAAATGAAAACATTTTTAAAAACTTCAAGTCTCATGCGTTGTAGTGGTGAAAAAATAATTTAAAAAATCGTTCGGAAAATGAGTTTACTCCCTGGGTACTTTCTTTGTATACTTTTGACTATACGGGCCGAGTCCGGGGTTTACGGGAAAGGGCGGGTTTTCGTTTGCCGGCGATTAAACTTCTTTTATTCAGCGTCTCATCAAAAATGAAAATATTTTTGAAAACTACAAGTCTCATGCATTTTAGTGGTGAAAAAATAATTTAAAAAATCGTTCGCAAAATGAGTTTACTCCCTGGGTACTTTCTTTGTATACTTTTGACTATACGGGCCGAGTCCGGGATTTACGGGAAATCGCGGGTTTTCGTTTGCCGGCGATTAAACTTCTTTTATTCAGCGTCTCATCAAAAATAAAAACATTTTTAAAAACCACAAGTGTCATGCGTTGTAGATTTACGGGAAGTCGCGGGTTTTCATTTGAGGGCGATTAAACTTCTTTTATTCAGCGTCTCATCAAAAATGAAAACATTTTTAAAAACTACAAGTCTCATGGGCTTTAGTGGTGAAATAATAATTTAAAAAATCGTTCGGAAAATGAGTTTACTCCCTGGGTACTTTCTTTGTATACTTTTGACTATACGGGCCGAGTCCGGGGTTTACGGGAAATGGCGGGTTTTCGTTTGCCGGCGATTAAACTTCTTTTATTCAGCGTCTCATCAAAAATGAAAACATTTTTGAAAACTACAAGTCTCATGCGTTGTAGTGGTGAAAAAATAATTTAAAAAGTCGTTTGGAAAATGAGTTTACTCCCTGGATACTTTTTTTGTATTCTTTTGATTGTACGGGCCGAGTCCGGGGTTTACGGGAAAACGCGGGATTTCGTTTGCCGGCGATTAAACCTCTTTCATTAAGCGTCTCATCAAAAATGAAAACATTTTTGAAAACTACAAGTCTCATGCGTTGTAGTGGTGAAAAAATAATTTAAAAAATCGTTCGGAAAATGAATTTACTCCCTGGGTACTTTCTTTGTATACTTTTGACTATACGGGCCGAGTCCGGAGTTTACGGGAAATGGCGGGTTTTCGTTTGCCGGCGATTAAACTTCGTTTATTCAGCGTCTCATCAAAAAATGAAAACATTTTTGAAAACTACAAGTCTCGTGCGTTTTAGTGGTGAAAAAATAATTTAAAAAATCGTTCAGAAAATGAGTTTACTCCAAGGGTACTTTCTTTGTATACTTTTGACTATACGGGCCGAGTCCGGGGTTTACGGGAAATGGCGGGTTTTCGTTTGCCGGCGATTAAACTTCTTTTTTTCAGCGTCTCATCAAAAATGAAAACATTTTTGAAAACTACAAGTCTCATGCGTTGTAGTGGTGAAAAAATAATTTAAAAAATCGTTCGGAAAATGAGTTTACTCCCTGGATACTTTCTTTGTATTCTTTTGATTGTACGGGCCGAGTCCGGGGTTTACGGGAAATCGCGGGATTTCGTTTGCCGGCGATTAAACCTCTTTCATTAAGCGTCTCATCAAAAATGAAAACATTTTTGAAAACTACAAGTCTCATGCGTTGTAGTGGTGAAAAAATAATTTAAAAAATCGTTCGGAAAATGAGTTTACTCCCTGGGTACTTTCTTTGTATACTTTTGACTATACGGGCCGAGTCTGGGGTATACGGGAAATGGCGGGTTTTCGTTTGCCAGCGATTAAACTTCGTTTATTCAGCGTCTCATCAAAGAATGAAAACATTTTTGAAAACTACAAGTCTCGTGCGTTTTAGTGGTGAAAAAATGATTTAAAAAATCGTTCGGGAAATGAGTTTACTCCCTTACTCTTTGTATACTTTTGACTATACGGGCCGAGTCCGGGATTTACGGGAATTCGCGGGTTTTCGTTTGAGGGCGATTAAACTTCTTTTATTCAGCGTCTCACCAAAAATGAAAACATTTTTAAAAACTACAAGTCTCATGGGCTTTAGTGGTGAAAAAATAATTTAAAAAATCGTTCGGAAAATGAGTTTACTCCCTGGATACTTTCTTTGTATTCTTTTGATTGTACGGGCCGAGTCCGGGGTTTACGGGAAATCGCGGGATTTCGTTTGCCGGCGAATAAACCTCTTTCATTAAGCGTCTCATCAAAAATGAAAACATTTTTGAAAACTACAAGTCTCATGCGTTGTAGTGGTGAAAAAATAATTTAAAAAATCGTTCGGAAAATGAGTTTACTCCCTGGGTACTTTCTTTGTATACTTTTGACTATACGGGCCGAGTCTGGGGTATACGGGAAATGGCGGGTTTTCGTTTGCCGGCGATTAAACTTCGTTTATTCAGCGTCTCATCAAAAAATGAAAACATTTTTGAAAACTACAAGTCTCGTGCGTTTTAGTGGTGAAAAAATAATTTAAAAAATCGTTCGGGAAATGAGTTTACTCCCTTACTCTTTGTATACTTTTGACTATACGGGCCGAGTCCGGGATTTACGGGAATTCGCGGGTCTTCGTTTGAGGGCGATTAAACTTCTTTTATTCAGCGTCTCACCAAAAATGAAAACATTTTTAAAAACTACAAGTCTCATGGGCTTTAGTGGTGAAATAATAATTTAAAAAATCGTTCGGGAAATGAGTTTACACCCTGGGTACTTTCTTTGTATACTTTTGATTATACGGGCTGAGCCCGGGATTTACGGGAAATCGCAGGTTTTTGGATTGCCGGCGATTAAACTTCTTTTATTCAGCGTCTCATCAAAAATGAAAACATTTTTGAAAACTACAAGTCTCATGCGTTTTAGTGGTGAAAAAATAATTTAAAAAATCGTTGGGGAAATGAGTTTACTCCCTTACTCTTTGTATACTTTTGACTATACGGGCCGAGTCCGGGATTTACGGGAAGTCGCGGGATTTCGTTTGAGGGCGATTAAACTTCTTTTATTCAGCGTCTCATCAAAAATGAAAACATTTTTAAAAACTACAAGTCTCATGCGTTGTAGTGGTGAAAAAATAATTTAAAAAATCGTTCGGAAAATGAGTTTACTCCCTGGGTACTTTCTTTGTATACTTTTGACTATACGGGCCGAGTCCGGGGTTTACGGGAAAGGGCGGGTTTTCGTTTGCCGGCGATTAAACTTCTTTTACTCAGCGTCTCATCAAAAATGAAAATATTTTTGAAAACTACAAGTCTCATGCGTTGTAGTGGTGAAATAATAATTTAAAAAATCGTTCGCAAAATGAGTTTACTCCCTGGATACTTTCTTTGTATTCTTTTGACTGTACGGGCCGAGTCCGGGGTTTACGGGAAATCGCGGGATTTTGTTTGCCGGCGATTAAACCTCTTTCATTTAGCGTCTCATCAAAAATGAAAACAATTTTGAAAACTACAAGTCTCGTGCGTTTTAGTGGTGAAAAAATAATTTAAAAAATCGTTCGGGAAATGAGTTTACTCCCTTACTCTTTGTATACTTTTGACTATACGGGCCGAGTCCGGGATTTACGGGAAGTCGCGGGTTTTCGTTTGAGGGCGATTAAACTTCTTTTATTCAGCGTCTCATCAAAAATGAAAACATTTTTAAAAACTACAAGTCTCATGGGCTTTAGTGGTGAAATAATAATTTAAAAAATCGTTCGGAAAATGAGTTTACTCCCTGCATACTTGCTTTGTATTCTTTTGACTGTACGGGCCGAGTCCGGGGTTTACGGGAAATCGCGGGATTTCGTTTGCCGGCGATTAAACCTCTTTCATTTAGCGTCTCATCAAAAATGAAAACAATTTTGAAAACTACAAGTCTCGTGCGTTTTAGTGGTGAAAAAATAATTTAAAAAATCGTTCGGGAAATGAGTTTACTCCCTTACTCTTTGTATACTTTTGACTATACGGGCCGAGTCCGGGATTTACGGGAAGTCGCGGGTTTTTGTTTGAGGGCGATTAAACTTCTTTTATTCAGCGTCTCATCAAAAATGAAAACATTTTTAAAAACTACAAGTCTCATGGCCTTTAGTGGTGAAATAATAATTTAAAAAATCGTTCGGGAAATGACTTTACACTCTGGGTACTTTCTTTGTATACTTTTGACTATACGGGCTGAGCCCGGGATTTACGGGAAATCGCAGGTTTTTAGATTGCCGGCGATTAAACTTCTTTTATTCAGCGTCTCACCAAAAATGAAAACATTTTTAAAAACTACAAGTCTCATGGGCTTTAGTGGTGAAATAATAATTTAAAAAATCGTTCGGGAAACGAGTTTACACCCTGGGTACTTTCTTTGTATACTTTTGACTATACGGGCTGAGCCCGGGATTTACGGGAAATCGCAGGTTTTTGGATTGCCGGCGATTAAACTTCTTTTATTCAGCGTCTCATCAAAAATGAAAACATTTTTGAAAACTACAAGTCTCATGCGTTTTAGTGGTGAAAAACCAATTTAAAAAGTCGTTGGGGAAATGAGTTTACTCCCTTACTCTTTGTATACTTTTGACTATACGGGCCGAGTCCGGGATTTACGAGAAGTCGCGGGTTTTCGTTTGAGGGCGATTAAACTTCTTTTATTCAGCGTCTCATCAAAAATGAAAACATTTTTAAAAACTACAAGTCTCATGGGCTTTAGTGGTGAAATAATAATTTAAAAAATCGTTCGGGAAATGAGTTTACACCCTGGGTACTTTCTTTGTATACTTTTGACTATACGGGCTGAGCCCGGGATTTACGGGAAATCGCAGGTTTTTGGATTGCCGGCGATTAAACTTTTTTTATTCAGCGTCTCATCAAAAATGAAAACATTTTTAAAAACTTCAAGTCTCATGCGTTGTAGTGGTGAAAAAATAATTTAAAAAATCGTCCGGAAAATGAGTTTACTCCCTGGGTACTTTCTTTGTATACTTTTGACTATACGGGCCGAGTCCGGGGTTTACGGGAAATGGCGGGTTTTCGTTTGCCGGCGATTAAACTTCTTTTATTCAGCGTCTCATCAAAAATGAAAATATTTTTGAAAACCACAAGTCTCATGCGTTGTAGTGGTGAAAAAATAATTTAAAAAATCGTTCGGAAAATGAGTTTACTCCCTGGATACTTTCTTTGTATTCTTTTGACTGTACGGGCCGAGTCCGGGGTTTACGGGAAATCGCAGGTTTTTAGATTGCCGGCGATTAAACTTCTTTTATTCAGCGTCTCACCAAAAATGAAAACATTTTTAAAAACTACAAGTCTCACGGGCTTTAGTGGTGAAATAATAATTTAAAAAATCGTTCGGGAAATGGGTTTACACCCTGGGTACTTTCTTTGTATACTTTTGACTATACGGGCTGAGCCCGGGATTTACGGGAAATCGCAGGTTTTTGGATTGCCGGCGATTAAACTTTTTTTATTCAGCGTCTCATCAAAAATGAAAACATTTTTGAAAACTACAAGTCTCATGCGTTTTAGTGGTGAAAAAATAATTTAAAAAATCGTTAGGGAAATGAGTTTACTCCCTTAGTCTTTGTATACTTTTGACTATACGGGCCGAGTCCGGGATTTACGGGAAGTCGCGGGTTTTCGTTTGCCGGCGATTAAACTTCTTTTATTCAGCGTCTCATCAAAAATGAAAATATTTTTGAAAACTACAAGTCTCATGCGTTGTAGTGGTGAAAAAATAATTTAAAAAATCGTTCGGAAAATGAGTTTACTCCCTGGATACTTTCTTTGTATTCTTTTGACTGTACGGGCCGAGTCCGGGGTTTACGGGAAATCGCGGGATTTCGTTTGCCGGCGATTAAACCTCTTTCATTAAGCGTCTCATCAAAAATGAAAACATTTTTGAAAACTACAAGTCTCATGCGTTGTAGTGGTGAAAAAATAATTTAAAAAATCGTTCGGAAAATGAGTTTACTCCATGGGTACTTTCTTTGTATACTTTTGACTATACGGGCCGAGTCCGGGGTTTACGGGAAATGGCGGGTTTTCGTTTGCCCGCGATTAAACTTCGTTTATTCAGCGTCTTATCAAAAATGAAAACATTTTTAAAAACTACAGGTCTCATGGGCTTTAGTGGTGAAATAATAATTTAAAAAATCGTTCCGGAAATGAGTTTACACCCTGGGTACTTTCTTTGTATACTTTTGACTATACGGGCTGAGCCCGGGATTTACGGGAAATCGCAGGTTTATGGATTGCCGGCGATTAAACTTTTTTTATTCAGCGTCTCATCAAAAATGAAAACATTTTTAAAAACTTCAAGTCTCATGCGTTGTAGTGGTGAAAAAATAATTTAAAAAATCGTCCGGAAAATGAGTTTACTCCCTGGGTACTTTCTTTGTATACTTTTGACTATACGGGCCGAGTCCGGGGTTTACGGGAAATGGCGGGTTTTCGTTTGCCGGCGATTAAACTTCTTTTATTCAGCGTCTCATCAAAAATGAAAATATTTTTGAAAACTACAAGTCTCATGCGTTGTAGTGGTAAAAAAATAATTTAAAAAATCGTTCGGAAAATGAGTTTACTCCCTGGATACTTTCTTTGTATTCTTTTGACTGTACGGGCCAAGTCCGGGGTTTACGGGAAATCGCGGGATTTCGTTTGCCGGCGATTAAACCTCTTTCATTAAGCGTCTCCTCAAAAATGAGAACATTTTTGAAAACTACAAGTCTCATGCGTTGTAGTGGTGAAAAAATAATTTAAAAAATCGTTCGGAAAATGAGTTTACTCCATGGGTACTTTCTTTGTATACTTTTGACTATACGGGCCGAGTCCGGGGTTTACGGGAAATGGCGGGTTTTCGTTTGAGGGCGATTAAACTTCGTTTATTCAGCGTCTCATCAAAAATGAAAACATTTTTGAAAACTACAAGTCTCATGCGTTGTAGTGGTGAAAAAATAATTTAAAAAATCGTTCGGAAAATGAGTTTACTCCCTGGGTACATTCTTTGTATACTTTTGACTATACGGGCCGAGTCCCGGGTTTACGAGAAATGGCGGGTTTTCGTTTGCCGGCGATTAAACTTCTTTTACTCAGCGTCTCATCAAAAATGAAAACATTTTTGAAAACTACAAGTCTCATGCCTTGCAGTGGTGAAAAAATAATTTAAAAAATTGTTCGGAAAATGAGTTTACTCCCTGGGTACTTTCTTTGTATACTTTTGACTATATGGGCCTAGTCCGGGGTTTACGGGAAATGGCGGGTTTTCGTTTGTCGGCGATTAAACTTCGTTTATTCAGCGTCTCACCAAAAATGAAAACATTTTTAAAAACTACAAGTCTCATGGGCTTTAGTGGTGAAATAATAATTTAAAAAATCGTTCGGGAAATGAGTTTACACCCTGGGTACTTTCTTTGTATACTTTTGACTATACGGGCTGAGCCCGGGATTTACGGGAAATCGCAGGTTTTTGGATTGCCGGCGATTAAACTTCTTTTATTCAGCGTCTCATCAAAAATGAAAACATTTTTGAAAACTACAAGTCTCATGCGTTTTAGTGGTGAAAAAATAATTTAAAAAATCGTTCGGAAAATGAGTTTACTCCCTGGGTACATTCTTTGTATACTTTTGACTATACGGGCCGAGTCCCGGGTTTACGAGAAATGGCGGGTTTTCGTTTGCCGGCGATTAAACTTCTTTTACTCAGCGTCTCATCAAAAATGAAAACATTTTTGAAAACTACAAGTCTCATGCGTTGTAGTGGTGAAAAAATAATTTAAAAAATTGTTCGGAAAATGAGTTTACTCCCTGGGTACTTTCTTTGTATACTTTTGACTATATGGGCCTAGTCCGGGGTTTACGGGAAATGGCGGGTTTTCGTTTGTCGGCGATTAAACTTCGTTTATTCAGCGTCTCACCAAAAATGAAAACATTTTTAAAAACTACAAGTCTCATGGGCTTTAGTGGTGAAATAATAATTTAAAAAATCGTTCGGGAAATGAGTTTACACCCTGGGTACTTTCTTTGTATACTTTTGACTATACGGGCTGAGCCCGGGATTTACGGGAAATCGCAGGTTTTTGGATTGCCGGCGATTAAACTTCTTTTATTCAGCGTCTCATCAAAAATGAAAACATTTTTGAAAACTACAAGTCTCATGCGTTTTAGTGGTGAAAAAATAATTTAAAAAATCGTTGGGGAAATGAGTTTACTCCCTTACTCTTTGTATACTTTTGACTATACGGGCCGAGTCCGGGATTTACGGGAAGTCGCGGGTTTTCGTTTGAGGGCGATTAAACTTCTTTTATTCAGCGTCTCATCAAAAATGAAAACATTTTTAAGAACTACAAGTCTCATGGGCTTTAGTGGTGAAATAATAATTTAAAAAATCGTTCGGGAAATGAGTTTACACCCTGGGTACTTTCTTTGTATACTTTTGACTATACGGGCTGAGCCCGGGATTTACGGGAAATCGCAGGTTTTTGGATTGCCGGCGATTAAACTTTTTTTATTCAGCGTCTCATCAAAAATGAAAACATTTTTAAAAACTTCAAGTCTCATGCGTTGTAGTGGTGAAAAAATAATTTAAAAAATCGTTCGGAAAATGAGTTTACTCCCTGGATACTTTCTTTGTATTCTTTTGACTGTACGGGCCGAGTCCGGGGTTTACGGGAAATCGCGGGATTTCGTTTGCCGGCGATTAAACCTCTTTCATTAAGCGTCTCATCAAAAATGAAAACATTTTTGAAAACTACAAGTCTCATGCGTTGTAGTGGTGAAAAAATAATTTAAAAAATCGTTCGGAAAATGAGTTTACTCCATGGGTACTTTCTTTGTATACTTTTGACTATACGGGCCGAGTCCGGGGTTTACGGGAAATGGCGGGTTTTCGTTTGCCCGCGATTAAACTTCGTTTATTCAGCGTCTCATCAAAAATGAAAACATTTTTGAAAACTACAAGTCTCGTGCGTTTTAGTGGTGAAAAAATAATTTAAAAAATCGTTCGGGAAATGAGTTTACTCCGTTACTCTTTGTATACTTTTGATTATACGGGCCGAGCCGGGATTTACGGGAAATCGCGGGTTTTCGTTTGAGGGCGATTAAACTTCTTTTATTCAGCGTCTCATCGAAAATGAAAACATTTTTGAAAACTACAAGTCTCATGCGTTGTAGTGGTGAAAAAATAATTTAAAAAATCGTTCGGAAAATGAGTTTACTCCCTGGGTACATTCTTTGTATACTTTTGACTATACGGGCCGAGTCCGGGGTTTACGGGAAATGGCGGGTTTTCGTTTGCCGGCGATTAAACTTCTTTTACTCAGCGTCTCATCAAAAATGAAAACATTTTTGAAAACTACAAGTCTCATGCCTTGTAGTGGTGAAAAAATAATTTAAAAAATTGTTCGGAAAATGAGTTTACTCCCTGGGTACTTTCTTTGTATACTTTTGACTATATGGGCCGAGTCCGGGGTTTACGGGAAATGGCGGGTTTTCGTTTGTCGGCGATTAAACTTCGTTTATTCAGCGTCTCACCAAAAATGAAAACATTTTTAAAAACTACAAGTCTCATGGGCTTTAGTGGTGAAATAATAATTTAAAAAATCGTTCGGGAAATGAGTTTACACCCTGGGTACTTTCTTTGTATACTTTTGACTATACGGGCTGAGCCCGGGATTTACGGGAAATCGCAGGTTTTTGGATTGCCGGCGATTAAACTTCTTTTATTCAGCGTCTCATCAAAAATGAAAACATTTTTGAAAACTACAAGTCTCATGCGTTTTAGTGGTGAAAAAATAATTTAAAAAATCGTTGGGGAAATGAGTTTACTCCCTTACTCTTTGTATACTTTTGACTATACGGGCCGAGTCCGGGATTTACGGGAAGTCGCGGGTTTTCGTTTGAGGGCGATTAAACTTCTTTTATTCAGCGTCTCATCAAAAATGAAAACATTTTTAAGAACTACAAGTCTCATGGGCTTTAGTGGTGAAATAATAATTTAAAAAATCGTTCGGGAAATGAGTTTACACCCTGGGTACTTTCTTTGTATACTTTTGACTATACGGGCTGAGCCCGGGATTTACGGGAAATCGCAGGTTTTTGGATTGCCGGCGATTAAACTTTTTTTATTCAGCGTCTCATCAAAAATGAAAACATTTTTAAAAACTTCAAGTCTCATGCGTTGTAGTGGTGAAAAAATAATTTAAAAAATCGTTCGGAAAATGAGTTTACTCCCTGGATACTTTCTTTGTATTCTTTTGACTGTACGGGCCGAGTCCGGGGTTTACGGGAAATCGCGGGATTTCGTTTGCCGGCGATTAAACCTCTTTCATTAAGCGTCTCATCAAAAATGAAAACATTTTTGAAAACTACAAGTCTCATGCGTTGTAGTGGTGAAAAAATAATTTAAAAAATCGTTCGGAAAATGAGTTTACTCCATGGGTACTTTCTTTGTATACTTTTGACTATACGGGCCGAGTCCGGGGTTTACGGGAAATGGCGGGTTTTCGTTTGCCCGCGATTAAACTTCGTTTATTCAGCGTCTCATCAAAAATGAAAACATTTTTGAAAACTACAAGTCTCGTGCGTTTTAGTGGTGAAAAAATAATTTAAAAAATCGTTCGGGAAATGAGTTTACTCCGTTACTCTTTGTATACTTTTGATTATACGGGCCGAGCCGGGATTTACGGGAAATCGCGGGTTTTCGTTTGAGGGCGATTAAACTTCTTTTATTCAGCGTCTCATCGAAAATGAAAACATTTTTAAAAACTACAAGTCTCATGCCTTGTAGTGGTGAAAAAATAATTTAAAAAATTGTTCGGAAAATCAGTTTACTCCCTGGGTACTTTCTTTGTATACTTTTGACTATACGGGCCGAGTCCGGGGTTTACGGGAAATGGCGGGTTTTCGTTTGCCGGCGATTAAACTTCTTTTACTCAGCGTCTCATCAAAAATGAAAACATTTTTGAAAACTACAAGTCTCATGCCTTGTAGTGGTGAAAAAATAATTTAAAAAATTGTTCGGAAAATGAGTTTACTCCCTGGGTACTTTCTTTGTATACTTTTGACTATATGGGCCGAGTCCGGGGTTTACGGGAAATGGCGGGTTTTCGTTTGTCGGCGATTAAACTTCGTTTATTCAGCGTCTCACCAAAAATGAAAACATTTTTAAAAACTACAAGTCTCATGGGCTTTAGTGGTGAAATAATAATTTAAAAAATCGTTCGGGAAATGAGTTTACACCCTGGGTACTTTCTTTGTATACTTTTGACTATACGGGCTGAGCCCGGGATTTACGGGAAATCGCAGGTTTTTGGATTGCCGGCGATTAAACTTCTTTTATTCAGCGTCTCATCAAAAATGAAAACATTTTTGAAAACTACAAGTCTCATGCGTTTTAGTGGTGAAAAAATAATTTAAAAAATCGTTGGGGAAATGAGTTTACTCCCTTACTCTTTGTATACTTTTGACTATACGGGCCGAGTCCGGGATTTACGGGAAGTCGCGGGTTTTCGTTTGAGGGCGATTAAACTTCTTTTATTCAGCGTCTCATCAAAAATGAAAACATTTTTAAAAACTACAAGTCTCATGCCTTGTAGTGGTGAAAAAATAATTTAAAAAATTGTTCGGAAAATGAGTTTACTCCCTGGGTACTTTCTTTGTATACTTTTGACTATATGGGCCGAGTCCGGGGTTTACGGGAAATGGCGGGTTTTCGTTTGTCGGCGATTAAACTTCGTTTATTCAGCGTCTCACCAAAAATGAAAACATTTTTAAAAACTACAAGTCTCATGGGCTTTAGTGGTGAAATAATAATTTAAAAAATCGTTCGGGAAATGAGTTTACACCCTGGGTACTTTCTTTGTATACTTTTGACTATACGGGCTGAGCCCGGGATTTACGGGAAATCGCAGGTTTTTGGATTGCCGGCGATTAAACTTCTTTTATTCAGCGTCTCATCAAAAATGAAAACATTTTTGAAAACTACAAGTCTCATGCGTTTTAGTGGTGAAAAAATAATTTAAAAAATCGTTGGGGAAATGAGTTTACTCCCTTACTCTTTGTATACTTTTGACTATACGGGCCGAGTCCGGGATTTACGGGAAGTCGCGGGTTTTCGTTTGAGGGCGATTAAACTTCTTTTATTCAGCGTCTCATCAAAAATGAAAACATTTTTAAAAACTACAAGTCTCATGGGCTTTAGTGGTGAAATAATAATTTAAAAAATCGTTCGGGAAATGAGTTTACACCCTGGGTACTTTCTTTGTATACTTTTGACTATACAGGCTGAGCCCGGGATTTACGGGAAATCGCAGGTTTTTGGATTGCCGGCGATTAAACTTTTTTTATTCAGCGTCTCATCAAAAATGAAAACATTTTTAAAAACTTCAAGTCTCATGCGTTGTAGTGGTGAAAAAATAATTTAAAAAATCGTTCGGAAAATGAGTTTACTCCCTGGGTACTTTCTTTGTATACTTTTGACTATACGGGCCGAGTCCGGGGTTTACGGGAAATGGCGGGTTTTCGTTTGCCGGCGATTAAACTTCTTTTATTCAGCGTCTCATCAAAAATGAAAACATTTTTAAAAACTACAAGTCTCGTGCGTTTTAGTGGTGAAAAAATAATTTAAAAAATCGTTCGGGAAATGAGTTTACTCCGTTACTCTTTGTATACTTTTGATTATACGGGCCGAGCCGGGATTTACGGGAAATCGCGGGTTTTCGTTTGAGGGTGATTAAACTTCTTTTATTCAGCGTCTCATCAAAAATGAAAACATTTTTGAAAACTACAAGTCTCATGCGTTGTAGTGGTGAAAAAATAATTTAAAAAATCGTTCGGAAAATGAGTTTACTCCCTGGGTACATTCTTTGTATACTTTTGACTATACGGGCCGAGTCTGGGGTTTACGGGAAATGGCGGGTTTTCGTTTGCCGGGATTAAACTTCTTTTATTCAGCGTCTCATCAAAAATGAAAACATTTTTGAAAACTACAAGTCTCATGCCTTGTAGTGGTGAAAAAATAATTTAAAAAATTGTTCGGAAAATGAGTTTACTCCCTGGGTACTTTCTTTGTATACTTTTGACTATATGGGCCGAGTCCGGGGTTTACGGGAAATGGCGGGTTTTCGTTTGTCGGCGATTAAACTTCGTTTATTCAGCGTCTCATCAAAAATGAAAACATTTTTGCAAACTACAAGTTTCGTGCGTTGTAGTGGTGAAAAAATAATTTAAAAAATCGTTCGGAAAATGAGTTTACTCCCTGGATACTTTCTTTGTATTCTTTTGACTGTACGGGCCGAGTCCGGGGTTTACGGGAAATCGCGGGACTTCGTTTGCCGGCGATTAAACCTCTTTCATTAAGCGTCTCATCAAAAATGAAAACATTTTTGAAAACTACAAGTCTCATGCGTTGTAGTGGTAAAAAAATAATTTAAAAAATCGTTCGGAAAATGAGTTTACTCCATGGGTACTTTCTTTGTATACTTTTGACTATACGGGCCGAGTCCGGGGTTTACGGGAAATGGCGGGTTTTCGTTTGCCGGCGATTAAACTTCGTTTATTCAGCGTCTCACCAAAAATGAAAACATTTTTGAAAACTACAAGTCTCGTGCGTTTTAGTGGTGAAAAAATAATTTAAAAAATCGTTCGGGAAATGAGTTTACTCCCTTACTCTTTGTATACTTTTGACTATACGGGCCGAGCCGGGATTTACGGGAAGTCGCGGGTTTTCGTTGGAGGGCGATTAAACTTCTTTTATTCAGCCTGTCATCAAAAATGAAAACATTTTTAAAAACTACAAGTCTCATGGGCTTTAGTGGTGAAATAATAATTTAAAAAATCGTTCGGGAAATGAGTTTACACCCTGGGTACTTTCTTTGTATCCTTTTGACTATATGGGCTGAGCCCGGGATTTACGGGAAATCGCAGGTTTTTGGATTGCCGGCGATTAAACTTCTTTTATTCAGCGTCTCATCAAAAAAGAAAACATTTTTGAAAACTACAAGTCTCATGCGTTGTAGTGGTGAAAAAATAATATAAAAAATCGTTCGGAAAATGAGTTTACTCCCTGGGTACTTTCTTTGTATACTTTTCACTATACGGACCGAGTCCGGGGTTTACGGGAAATGGCGGGTTTTCGTTTGCCGGCGATTAAACTTCTTTTACTCAGCGTCTCATCAAAAATGAAAACATTTTTGAAAACTACAAGACTCATGCCTTGTAGTGGTGAAAAAATAATTTAAAAAATCGTTCGGAAAATGAGTTTACTCCTTGGGTACTTTCTTTGTATACTTTTGACTATATGGGCCGAGTCCGGGGTTTACGGGAAATGGCGGGTTTTCGTTTGTCGGCGATTAAACTTCGTTTATTCAGCGTCTCATCAAAAATGAAAACATTTTTGCAAACTACAAGTCTCGTGCGTTGTAGTGGTGAAAAAATAATTTAAAAAATCGTTCGGAAAATGAGTTTACTCCCTGGATACTTTCTTTGTATTCTTTTGACTATACGGGCTGAGCCCGGGATTTACGGGAAATCGCAGGTTTTTGGATTGCCGGCGATTAAACTTTTTTTATTCAGCGTCTCATCAAAAATGAAAACATTTTTAAAAACTTCAAGTCTCATGCGTTGTAGTGGTGAAAAAATAATTTAAAAAATCGTTCGGAAAATGAGTTTACTCCCTGGGTACTTTCTTTGTATACTTTTGACTATACGGGCCGAGTCCGGGGTTTACGGGCAATGGCGGGTTTTCGTTTGCCGGCGATTAAACTTTTTTTTATTCAGCGTCTCATCAAAAATGAAAATATTTTTGAAAACTACAAGTCTCATGCGTTGTAGTGGTGAAAAAATACTTTAAAAAATCGTTCGGAAAATGAGTTTACTCCCTGGATACTTTCTTTGTATTCTTTTGACTGTACGGGCCGAGTCCGGGGTTTATGGGAAATCGCAGGATTTCGTTTGCCGGCGATTAAACCTCTTTCATTAAGCGTCTCATCAAAAATGAAAACATTTTTGAAAACTACAAGTCTCATGCGTTGTAGTGGTGAAAAAATAATTTAAAAAATCGTTCGGAAAATGAGTTTACTCCATGGGTACTTTCTTTGTATACTTTTGACTATACGGGCCGAGTCCGGGGTTTACGGGAAATGGCGGGTTTTCGTTTGCCCGCGATTAAACTTCGTTTATTCAGCGTCTCATCAAAAATGAAAACATTTTTGAAAACTACAAGACTCGTGCGTTTTAGTGGTGAAAAAATAATTTAAAAAATCGTTCGGGAAATGAGTTTACTCCCTTACTCTTTGTATACTTTTGATTATACGGGCCGAGCCGGGATTTACGGGAAATCGCGGGTTTTCGTTTGAGGGCGATTAAACTTCTTTTATTCAGCGTCTCATCAAAAATGAAAACATTTTTGAAAACTACAAGTCTCATGCGTTGTAGTGGTGAAAAAATAATTTAAAAAATCGTTCGGAAAATGAGTTTACTCCCTGGGTACATTCTTTGTATACTTTTGACTATACGGGCCGAGTCCGGGGTTTACGGGAAATGGCGGGTTTTCGTTTGCCGGCGATTAAACTTCTTTTACTCAGCGTCTCATCAAAAATGAAAACACTTTTGAAAACTACAAGTCTCATGCCTTGTAGTGGTGAAAAAATAATTTAAAAAATTGTTCGGAAAATGAGTTTACTCCCTGGGTACTTTCTTTGTATACTTTTGACTATATGGGCCGAGTCCGGGGTTTACGGGAAATGGCGGGTTTTCGTTTGTCGGCGATTAAACTTTTTTTTATTCAGCGTCTCATCAAAAATGAAAATATTTTTAAAAACTTCAAGTCTCATGCGTTGTAGTGGTGAAAAAATAATTTAAAAAATCGTTCGGAAAATGAGTTTACTCCCTGGGTACTTTCTTTGTATACTTTTGACTATACGGGCCGAGTCCGGGGTTTACGGGAAATGGCGGGTTTTCGTTTGCCGGCGATTAAACTTCTTTTATTCAGCGTCTCATCAAAAATGAAAACATTTTTAAAAACTACAAGTCTCGTGCGTTTTAGTGGTGAAAAAATAATTTAAAAAATCGTTCGGGAAATGAGTTTACTCCGTTACTCTTTGTATACTTTTGATTATACGGGCCGAGCCGGGATTTACGGGAAATCGCGGGTTTTCGTTTGAGGGTGATTAAACTTCTTTTATTCAGCGTCTCATCAAAAATGAAAACATTTTTGAAAACTACAAGTCTCATGCGTTGTAGTGGTGAAAAAATAATTTAAAAAATCGTTCGGAAAATGAGTTTACTCCCTGGGTACATTCTTTGTATACTTTTGACTATACGGGCCGAGTCTGGGGTTTACGGGAAATGGCGGGTTTTCGTTTGCCGGGATTAAACTTCTTTTATTCAGCGTCTCATCAAAAATGAAAACATTTTTGAAAACTACAAGTCTCATGCCTTGTAGTGGTGAAAAAATAATTTAAAAAATTGTTCGGAAAATGAGTTTACTCCCTGGGTACTTTCTTTGTATACTTTTGACTATATGGGCCGAGTCCGGGGTTTACGGGAAATGGCGGGTTTTCGTTTGTCGGCGATTAAACTTCGTTTATTCAGCGTCTCATCAAAAATGAAAACATTTTTGAAAACTACAAGTCTCATGCGTTGTAGTGGTAAAAAAATAATTTAAAAAATCGTTCGGAAAATGAGTTTACTCCATGGGTACTTTCTTTGTATACTTTTGACTATACGGGCCGAGTCCGGGGTTTACGGGAAATGGCGGGTTTTCGTTTGCCGGCGATTAAACTTCGTTTATTCAGCGTCTCACCAAAAATGAAAACATTTTTGAAAACTACAAGTCTCGTGCGTTTTAGTGGTGAAAAAATAATTTAAAAAATCGTTCGGGAAATGAGTTTACTCCCTTACTCTTTGTATACTTTTGACTATACGGGCCGAGCCGGGATTTACGGGAAGTCGCGGGTTTTCGTTTGAGGGCGATTAAACTTCTTTTATTCAGCCTGTCATCAAAAATGAAAACATTTTTAAAAACTACAAGTCTCATGGGCTTTAGTGGTGAAATAATAATTTAAAAAATCGTTCGGGAAATGAGTTTACACCCTGGGTACTTTCTTTGTATCCTTTTGACTATATGGGCTGAGCCCGGGATTTACGGGAAATCGCAGGTTTTTGGATTGCCGGCGATTAAACTTCTTTTATTCAGCGTCTCATCAAAAAAGAAAACATTTTTGAAAACTACAAGTCTCATGCGTTGTAGTGGTGAAAAAATAATATAAAAAATCGTTCGGAAAATGAGTTTACTCCCTGGGTACTTTCTTTGTATACTTTTCACTATACGGACCGAGTCCGGGGTTTACGGGAAATGGCGGGTTTTCGTTTGCCGGCGATTAAACTTCTTTTACTCAGCGTCTCATCAAAAATGAAAACATTTTTGAAAACTACAAGACTCATGCCTTGTAGTGGTGAAAAAATAATTTAAAAAATCGTTCGGAAAATGAGTTTACTCCCTGGGTACTTTCTTTGTATACTTTTGACTATATGGGCCGAGTCCGGGGTTTACGGGAAATGGCGGGTTTTCGTTTGTCGGCGATTAAACTTCGTTTATTCAGCGTCTCATCAAAAATGAAAACATTTTTGCAAACTACAAGTCTCGTGCGTTGTAGTGGTGAAAAAATAATTTAAAAAATCGTTCGGAAAATGAGTTTACTCCCTGGATACTTTCTTTGTATTCTTTTGACTATACGGGCTGAGCCCGGGATTTACGGGAAATCGCAGGTTTTTGGATTGCCGGCGATTAAACTTTTTTTATTCAGCGTCTCATCAAAAATGAAAACATTTTTAAAAACTTCAAGTCTCATGCGTTGTAGTGGTGAAAAAATAATTTAAAAAATCGTTCGGAAAATGAGTTTACTCCCTGGGTACTTTCTTTGTATACTTTTGACTATACGGGCCGAGTCCGGGGTTTACGGGCAATGGCGGGTTTTCGTTTGCCGGCGATTAAACTTTTTTTTATTCAGCGTCTCATCAAAAATGAAAATATTTTTGAAAACTACAAGTCTCATGCGTTGTAGTGGTGAAAAAATACTTTAAAAAATCGTTCGGAAAATGAGTTTACTCCCTGGATACTTTCTTTGTATTCTTTTGACTGTACGGGCCGAGTCCGGGGTTTACGGGAAATCGCAGGATTTCGTTTGCCGGCGATTAAACCTCTTTCATTAAGCGTCTCATCAAAAATGAAAACATTTTTGAAAACTACAAGTCTCATGCGTTGTAGTGGTGAAAAAATAATTTAAAAAATCGTTCGGAAAATGAGTTTACTCCATGGGTACTTTCTTTGTATACTTTTGACTATACGGGCCGAGTCCGGGGTTTACGGGAAATGGCGGGTTTTCGTTTGCCCGCGATTAAACTTCGTTTATTCAGCGTCTCATCAAAAATGAAAACATTTTTGAAAACTACAAGACTCGTGCGTTTTAGTGGTGAAAAAATAATTTAAAAAATCGTTCGGGAAATGAGTTTACTCCCTTACTCTTTGTATACTTTTGATTATACGGGCCGAGCCGGGATTTACGGGAAATCGCGGGTTTTCGTTTGAGGGCGATTAAACTTCTTTTATTCAGCGTCTCATCAAAAATGAAAACATTTTTGAAAACTACAAGTCTCATGCGTTGTAGTGGTGAAAAAATAATTTAAAAAATCGTTCGGAAAATGAGTTTACTCCCTGGGTACATTCTTTGTATACTTTTGACTATACGGGCCGAGTCCGGGGTTTACGGGAAATGGCGGGTTTTCGTTTGCCGGCGATTAAACTTCTTTTACTCAGCGTCTCATCAAAAATGAAAACATTTTTGAAAACTACAAGTCTCTTGCCTTGTAGTGGTGAAAAAATAATTTAAAAAATTGTTCGGAAAATGAGTTTACTCCCTGGGTACTTTCTTTGTATACTTTTGACTATATGGGCCGAGTCCGGGGTTTACGGGAAATGGCGGGTTTTCGTTTGTCGGCGATTAAACTTTTTTTTATTCAGCGTCTCATCAAAAATGAAAATATTTTTGAAAACTACAAGTCTCATGCGTTGTAGTGGTGAAAAAATACTTTAAAAAATCGTTCGGAAAATGAGTTTACTCCCTGGATACTTTCTTTGTATTCTTTTGACTGTACGGGCCGAGTCCGGGGTTTACGGGAAATCGCAGGATTTCGTTTGCCGGCGATTAAACCTCTTTCATTAAGCGTCTCATCAAAAATGAAAACATTTTTGAAAACTACAAGTCTCATGCGTTGTAGTGGTGAAAAAATAATTTAAAAAATCGTTCGGAAAATGAGTTTACTCCATGGGTACTTTCTTTGTATACTTTTGACTATACGGGCCGAGTCCGGGGTTTACGGGAAATGGCGGGTTTTCGTTTGCCCGCGATTAAACTTCGTTTATTCAGCGTCTCATCAAAAATGAAAACATTTTTGAAAACTACAAGACTCGTGCGTTTTAGTGGTGAAAAAATAATTTAAAAAATCGTTCGGGAAATGAGTTTACTCCCTTACTCTTTGTATACTTTTGATTATACGGGCCGAGCCGGGATTTACGGGAAATCGCGGGTTTTCGTTTGAGGGCGATTAAACTTCTTTTATTCAGCGTCTCATCAAAAATGAAAACATTTTTGAAAACTACAAGTCTCATGCGTTGTAGTGGTGAAAAAATAATTTAAAAAATCGTTCGGAAAATGAGTTTACTCCCTGGGTACATTCTTTGTATACTTTTGACTATACGGGCCGAGTCCGGGGTTTACGGGAAATGGCGGGTTTTCGTTTGCCGGCGATTAAACTTCTTTTACTCAGCGTCTCATCAAAAATGAAAACATTTTTGAAAACTACAAGTCTCATGCCTTGTAGTGGTGAAAAAATAATTTAAAAAATTGTTCGGAAAGTGAGTTTACTCCCTGGGTACTTTCTTTGTATACTTTTGACTATATGGGCCGAGTCCGGGGTTTACGGGAAATGGCGGGTTTTCGTTTGTCGGCGATTAAACTTCGTTTATTCAGCGTCTCATCAAAAATGAAAACATTTTTGCAAACTACAAGTTTCGTGCGTTGTAGTGGTGAAAAAATAATTTAAAAAATCGTTCGGAAAATGAGTTTACTCCCTGGATACTGTCTTTGTATTCTTTTGACTGTACGGGCCGAGTCCGGGGTTTACGGGAAATCGCGGGATTTCGTTTGCCGGCGATTAAACCTCTTTCATTAAGCGTCTCATCAAAAATGAAAACATTTTTGAAAACTACAAGTCTTATGCGTTGTAGTGGTGAAAAAATAATTTAAAAAATCGTTCGGAAAATGAGTTTACTCCATGGGTACTTTCTTTGTATACTTTTGACTATACGGGCCGAGTCCGGGGTTTACGGGAAATGGCGGGTTTTCGTTTGCCGGCGATTAAACTTCGTTTATTCAGCGTCTCATCAAAAATGAAAACATTTTTGAAAACTACAAGTCTCGTGCGTTTTAGTGGTGAAAAAATAATTTAAAAAATCGTTCGGGAAATGAGTTTACTCCCTTACTCTTTGTATACTTTTGACTATACGGGCCGAGCCGGGATTTACGGGAAGTCGCGGGTTTTCGTTTGAGGGCGATTAAACTTCTTTTATTCAGCCTGTCATCAAAAATGAAAACATTTTTAAAAACTACAAGTCTCATGGGCTTTAGTGGTGAAATAATAATTTAAAAAATCGTTCGGGAAATGAGTTTACACCCTGGGTACTTTCTTTGTATCCTTTTGACTATATGGGCTGAGCCCGGGATTTACGGGAAATCGCAGGTTTTTGGATTGCCGGCGATTAAACTTCTTTTATTCAGCGTCTCATCAAAAATGAAAACATTTTTGAAAACTACAAGTCTCATGCGTTGTAGTGGTGAAAAAATAATTTAATAAATCGTTCGGAAAATGAGTTTACTCCCTGGGTACTTTCTTTGTATGCTTTTGACTATACGGGCTGAGCCCGGGATTTACGGGAAATCGCAAGTTTTTGGATTGCCGGCGATTAAACTTTTTTTATTCAGCGTCTCATCAAAATCGAAAACATTTTTAAAAACTTCAAGTCTCATGCGTTGTAGTGGTGAAAAAATAATTTAAAAAATCGTTCGGAAAATGAGTTTACTCCCTGGGTACTTTCTTTGTATACTTTTGACTATACGGGCCGAGTCCGGGGTTTACGGGCAATGGCGGGTTTTCGTTTGCCGGCGATTAAACTTCGTTTATTCAGCGTCTCATCAAAAATGAAAACATTTTTGCAAACTACAAGTCTCGTGCGTTGTAGTGGTGAAAAAATAATTTAAAAAATCGTTCGGAAAATGAGTTTACTCCCTGGATACTTTCTTTGTATTCTTTTGACTGTACGGGCCGAGTCCGGGGTTTACGGGAAATCGCGGGATTTCGTTTACCGGCGATTAAACCTCTTTCATTAAGCGTCTCATCAAAAATGAAAACATTTTTGAAAACTACAAGTCTCATGCGTTGTAGTGGTGAAAAAATAATTTAAAAAATCGTTCGGAAAATGAGTTTACTCCATGGGTACTTTCTTTGTATACTTTTGACTATACGGGCCGAGTCCGGGGTTTACGGGAAATGGCGGGTTTTCGTTTGCCGGCGATTAAACTTCGTTTATTCAGCGTCTCATCAAAAATGAAAACATTTTTGAAAACTACAAGTCTCGTGCGTTTTACTAGTGAAAAAATAATTTAAAAAATCGTTCGGGAAATGAGTTTACTCCCTTACTCTTTGTATACTTTTGACTATACGGGCCGAGCCGGGATTTACGGGAAGTCGCGGGTTTTCGTTTGAGGGCGATTAAACTTCTTTTATTCAGCCTGTCATCAAAAATGAAAACATTTTTAAAAACTACAAGTCTCATGGGCTTTAGTGGTGAAATAATAATTTAAAAAATCGTTCGGGAAATGAGTTTACACCCAGGGTACTTTCTTTGTATCCTTTTGACTATATGGGCTGAGCCCGGGATTTACGGGAAATCGCAGGTTTTTGGATTGCCGGCGATTAAACTTCTTTTATTCAGCGTCTCATCAAAAATGAAAACATTTTTGAAAACTACAAGTCTCATGCGTTGTAGTGGTGAAAAAATAATTTAAAAAATCGTTCGGAAAATGAGTTTACTCCCTGGGTACTTTCTTTGTATACTTTTCACTATACGGGCCGAGTCCGGGGTTTACGGGAAATGGCGGGTTTTCGTTTGCCGGCGATTAAACTTCTTTTACTCAGCCTCTCATTAAAAATGAAAACATTTTTGAAAACTACAAGACTCATGCCTTGTAGTGGTGAAAAAATAATTTAAAAAATCGTTCGGAAAATGAGTTTACTCCCTGGGTACTTTCTTTGTATACTTTTGACTATATGGGCCGAGTCCGGGGTTTACGGGAAATGGCGGGTTTTTGTTTGCCGGCGATTAAACTTCGTTTATTCAGCGTCTCATCAAAAATGAAAACATTTTTGCAAACTACAAGTCTCGTGCGTTTTAGTGGTGAAAAAATAATTTAAAAAATCGTTCGGGAAATAAGTTTACTCCCTTACTCTTTGTATACTTTTGACTATACGGGCCGAGCTGGGATTTACGGGAAGTCGCGGGTTTTCGTTTGAGGGCGATTAAACTTCTTTTATTCAGCGTCTCATCAAAAATGAAAACATTTTTGAAAACTACAAGTCTCATGCGTTGTAGTGGTGAAAAAATAATTTAAAAAATCGTTCGGAAAATGAGTTTACTCCCTGGGTACTTTCTTTGTATACTTTTGACTATACGGGCCGAGTCCGGGGTTTACGGGAAATGGCGGGTTTTCGTTTGCCGGCGATTAAACTTCTTTTATTCAGCGTCTCATCAAAAATGAAAACATTTTTGGAAACTACAAGTCTCATGCGTTTTAGTGGTGAAAAAATAATATAAAAAATCGTTCGGGAAATGAGTTTACACCCTGGGTACTTTCTTTGTATACTTTTGACTTTACAGGCCGAGTCCGGGAATTACGGGAAATCGCAGGTTTTCGTTTGCCGGCGTTTAAACTTCTTTTATTCAGCGTCTCATCAAAAATGAAAACAAGTTTGAAGACTACAAGTCTCATGCGTTTTAGTGGTGAAATAATAATTTAAAAAATCGTTAGGGAAATGAATTTACACCCTGGGTACTTTCTTTGTATACTTTTGACTATACGGGCCGAGTCCGGGATTTACGGGAAATCGCAGGTTTTCGTTTGCCGGCGATTAAACTTCTTTTATTCAGCGTCTCATCAAAAATGAAAACATTTTTGGAAACTACAAGTCTCATGCGTTTTAGTGGTGAAAAAATAATTTAAAAAATCGCTCGGGAAATGAGTTTACACCCTGGGTACTTTCTTTGTATCCTTTTGACTATATGGGCTGAGCCCGGGATTTACGGGAAATCGCAGGTTTTTGGATTGCCGGCGATTAAACTTCTTTTATTCAGCGTCTCATCAAAAATGAAAACATTTTTGAAAACTACAAGTCTCATGCGTTGTAGTGGTGAAAAAATAATTTAAAAAATCGTTCGGAAAGTGAGTTTACTCCCTGGGTACTTTCTTTGTATACTTTTCTCTATACGGGCCGAGTCCGGGGTTTACGGGAGATGGCGGGTTTTCGTTTGCCGGCGATTAAACTTCTTTTACTCAGCGTCTCATTAAAAATGAAAACATTTTTGAAAACTACAAGACTCATGCCTTGTAGTGGTGAAAAAATAATTTAAAAAATCGTTCGGAAAATGAGTTTACTCCCTGGGTACTTTCTTTGTATACTTTTGACTATATGGGCCGAGTCCGGGGTTTACGGGAAATGGCGGGTTTTTGTTTGCCGGCGATTAAACTTCGTTTATTCAGCGTCTCATCAAAAATGAAAACATTTTTGAAAACTACAAGTCTCGTGCGTTTTAGTGGTGAAAAAATAATTTAAAAAATCGTTCGGGAAATAAGTTTACTCCCTTACTCTTTGTATACTTTTGACTATACGGGCCGAGCCGGGATTTACGGGAAGTCGCAGGTTTTCGTTTGAGGGCGATTAAACTTCTTTTATTCAGCGTCTCATCAAAAATGAAAACATTTTTGAAAACTACAAGTCTCATGCGCTGTAGTGGTGAAAAAATAATTTAAAAAATCGTTCGGAAAATGAGTTTACTCCCTGGGTACTTTCTTTGTATACTTTTGACTTTACAGGCCGAGTCCGGGAATTACGGGAAATCGCAGGTTTTCGTTTGCCGGCGTTTAAACTTCTTTTATTCAGCGTCTCATCAAAAATGAAAACAAGTTTGAAGACTACAAGTCTCATGCGTTTTAGTGGTGAAATAATAATTTAAAAAATCGTTAGGGAAATGAATTTACACCCTGGGTACTTTCTTTGTATACTTTTGACTATACGGGCCGAGTCCGGGATTTACGGGAAATCGCAGGTTTTCGTTTGCCGGCGATTAAACTTCTTTTATTCAGCGTCTCATCAAAAATGAAAACATTTTTGGAAACTACAAGTCTCATGCGTTTTAGTGGTGAAAAAATAATATAAAAAATCGTTCGGGAAATGAGTTTACACCCTGGGTACTTTCTTTGTATACTTTTGACTTTACAGGCCGAGTCCGGGAATTACGGGAAATCGCAGGTTTTCGTTTGCCGGCGTTTAAACTTCTTTTATTCAGCCTGTCATCAAAAATGAAAACATTTTTAAAAACTACAAGTCTCATGGGCTTTAGTGGTGAAATAATAATTTAAAAAATCGTTCGGGAAATGAGTTTACACCCAGGGTACTTTCTTTGTATCCTTTTGACTATATGGGCTGAGCCCGGGATTTACGGGAAATCGCAGGTTTTTGGATTGCCGGCGATTAAACTTCTTTTATTCAGCGTCTCATCAAAAATGAAAACATTTTTGAAAACTACAAGTCTCATGCGTTGTAGTGGTGAAAAAATAATTTAAAAAATCGTTCGGAAAATGAGTTTACTCCCTGGGTACTTTCTTTGTATACTTTTCACTATACGGGCCGAGTCCGGGGTTTACGGGAAATGGCGGGTTTTCGTTTGCCGGCGATTAAACTTCTTTTACTCAGCCTCTCATTAAAAATGAAAACATTTTTGAAAACTACAAGACTCATGCCTTGTAGTGGTGAAAAAATAATTTAAAAAATCGTTCGGAAAATGAGTTTACTCCCTGGGTACTTTCTTTGTATACTTTTGACTATATGGGCCGAGTCCGGGGTTTACGGGAAATGGCGGGTTTTTGTTTGCCGGCGATTAAACTTCGTTTATTCAGCGTCTCATCAAAAATGAAAACATTTTTGCAAACTACAAGTCTCGTGCGTTTTAGTGGTGAAAAAATAATTTAAAAAATCGTTCGGGAAATAAGTTTACTCCCTTACTCTTTGTATACTTTTGACTATACGGGCCGAGCTGGGATTTACGGGAAGTCGCGCGTTTTCGTTTGAGGGCGATTAAACTTCTTTTATTCAGCGTCTCATCAAAAATGAAAACATTTTTGAAAACTACAAGTCTCATGCGTTGTAGTGGTGAAAAAATAATTTAAAAAATCGTTCGGAAAATGAGTTTACTCCCTGGGTACTTTCTTTGTATACTTTTGACTATACGGGCCGAGTCCGGGGTTTACGGGAAATGGCGGGTTTTCGTTTGCCGGCGATTAAACTTCTTTTATTCAGCGTCTCATCAAAAATGAAAACATTTTTGGAAACTACAAGTCTCATGCGTTTTAGTGGTGAAAAAATAATATAAAAAATCGTTCGGGAAATGAGTTTACACCCTGGGTACTTTCTTTGTATACTTTTGACTTTACAGGCCGAGTCCGGGAATTACGGGAAATCGCAGGTTTTCGTTTGCCGGCGTTTAAACTTCTTTTATTCAGCGTCTCATCAAAAATGAAAACAAGTTTGAAGACTACAAGTCTCATGCGTTTTAGTGGTGAAATAATAATTTAAAAAATCGTTAGGGAAATGAATTTACACCCTGGGTACTTTCTTTGTATACTTTTGACTATACGGGCCGAGTCCGGGATTTACGGGAAATCGCAGGTTTTCGTTTGCCGGCGATTAAACTTCTTTTATTCAGCGTCTCATCAAAAATGAAAACATTTTTGGAAACTACAAGTCTCATGCGTTTTAGTGGTGAAAAAATAATTTAAAAAATCGCTCGGGAAATGAGTTTACACCATGGGTACTTTCTTTGTATCCTTTTGACTATATGGGCTGAGCCCGGGATTTACGGGAAATCGCAGGTTTTTGGATTGCCGGCGATTAAACTTCTTTTATTCAGCGTCTCATCAAAAATGAAAACATTTTTGAAAACTACAAGTCTCATGCGTTGTAGTGGTGAAAAAATAATTTAAAAAATCGTTCGGAAAGTGAGTTTACTCCCTGGGTACTTTCTTTGTATACTTTTCTCTATACGGGCCGAGTCCGGGGTTTACGGGAGATGGCGGGTTTTCGTTTGCCGGCGATTAAACTTCTTTTACTCAGCGTCTCATTAAAAATGAAAACATTTTTGAAAACTACAAGACTCATGCCTTGTAGTGGTGAAAAAATAATTTAAAAAATCGTTCGGAAAATGAGTTTACTCCCTGGGTACTTTCTTTGTATACTTTTGACTATATGGGCCGAGTCCGGGGTTTACGGGAAATGGCGGGTTTTTGTTTGCCGGCGATTAAACTTCGTTTATTCAGCGTCTCATCAAAAATGAAAACATTTTTGAAAACTACAAGTCTCGTGCGTTTTAGTGGTGAAAAAATAATTTAAAAAATCGTTCGGGAAATAAGTTTACTCCCTTACTCTTTGTATACTTTTGACTATACGGGCCGAGCCGGGATTTACGGGAAGTCGCAGGTTTTCGTTTGAGGGCGATTAAACTTCTTTTATTCAGCGTCTCATCAAAAATGAAAACATTTTTGAAAACTACAAGTCTCATGCGTTGTAGTGGTGAAAAAATAATTTAAAAAATCGTTCGGAAAATGAGTTTACTCCCTGGGTACTTTCTTTGTATACTTTTGACTATACGGGCCGAGTCCGGGGTTTACGGGAAATGGCGGGTTTTCGTTTGCCGGCGATTAAACTTCTTTTATTCAGCGTCTCATCAAAAATGAAAACATTTTTGGAAACTACAAGTCTCATGCGTTTTAGTGGTGAAAAAATAATATAAAAAATCGTTCGGGAAATGAGTTTACACCCTGGGTACTTTCTTTGTATACTTTTGACTTTACAGGCCGAGTCCGGGAATTACGGGAAATCGCAGGTTTTCGTTTGCCGGCGTTTAAACTTCTTTTATTCAGCGTCTCATCAAAAATGAAAACAAGTTTGAAGACTACAAGTCTCATGCGTTTTAGTGGTGAAATAATAATTTAAAAAATCGTTAGGGAAATGAATTTACACCCTGGGTACTTTCTTTGTATACTTTTGACTCTACGGGCCGAGTCCGGGATTTACGGGAAATCGCAGGTTTTCGTTTGCCGGCGATTAAACTTCTTTTATTCAGCGTCTCATCAAAAATGAAAACATTTTTGGAAACTACAAGTCTCATGCGTTTTAGTGGTGAAAAAATAATTTAAAAAATCGCTCGGGAAATGAGTTTACTCCCTGGGTACTTTCTTTGTATACTTTTGATTATACGGGCCGAGTCCGGGATTTACGGGCAATCGCAGGTTTTCGTTTGCCGGCGTTTAAACATCTTTTATTCAGCGTCTCATCAAAAATGAAAACATTTTTGAAAACTACAAGTCTCATGCGTTGTAGTGGTGAAAAAATAATTTAAAAAATCGTTCGGAAAATGAGTTTACTCCCTGGGTACTTTCTTTGTATACTTTTGACTATACGGGCCGAGTCCGGGGTTTACGGGAAATGGCGGGTTTTCGTTTGCCGGCGATTAAACTTCTTTTATTCAGCGTCTCATCAAAAATGAAACCATTTTTGAAAACTACAAGTCTCATGTGTTGTAGTGGTGAAAAAATAATTTAAAAAATCGTTCGGAAAATGAGTTTACTCCCTGGATACTTTCTTTGTATTCTTTTGACTGTACGGGCCGAGTCCGGGGTTTGCGGGAAATCGCGGGATTTCGTTTTCCGGCGATTAAACCTCTTTCATTAAGCGTCTCATCAAAAATGAAAACATTTTTGAAAACTACAAGTCTCATGCGTTTTAGTGGTGAAAAAATAATTTAAAAATCGTTCGGAAAATGAGTTTACTCCATGGGTACTTTCTTTGTATACTTTTGACTATACGGGCCGAGTCCGGAATTTAGGGGAAATCGCGGGTTTTCGTTTGCCGGAGATTAAACCACTTTCATTAAGCGTCTCATCAAAAAAGAAAACATTTCTGAAAACTACAAGTCTCATGCGTTGTAGTGGTGAAAAAATAATTTAAAAAATCGTTCGGAAAATGAGTTTACTCCCTGGGTACTTTCTTTGTATACTTTTGACTATACGGGCCGACTCCGGGGTTTACGGGAAATCGCGGGATTTCGTTTGCCGGCGATTAAACCTCTTTCATTAAGCGTCTCATCAAAAATGAAAACATTTTTGAAAACTACAAGTCTCATGCGTTTTAGTGGTGAAAAAATAATGTAAAAATCGTTCGGGAAATAAGTTTACTCCCTGGGTACTTTCTTTGTATACTTTTGACTATACGGGCCTAGTCCGGAATTTACGGGAAATCGTGGATTTTCGTTTGAGGGCGATTAAACTTCTTTTATTCAGCGTCTCATCAAAAATGAAAACATTTTTGAAAACTACAAGTCTCATGCGTTGTAGTGGTGAAAAAATAATTTAAAAAATCGTTCGGAAAATGAGTTTACTCCCTGGGTACTTTCTTTGTATACTTTTGACTATACGGGCCGACTCCGGGGTTTACGGGAAATGGCGGGTTTTCCTTTGCCGGCGATTAAACTTCGTTTATTCAGCGTCTCATCAAAAATGAAAACATTTTTGAAAACTACAAGTCTCATGCATTTTAGTGGTGAAAAGATAATTTAAAAAATCGTTTTGGAAATGAGTTTACACACAGGGTACTTTCTTTGTATACTTTTGACTATACGCGCCGAGTCCTGGATTTACGGGAAAACGCGGGTTTTCGTTTGCCGGCGAATAAACTTCTTTTATTCAGCCTCTCATCAAAAATGAAAACATTTTTGAAAACTACAAGTCTCATGCGTTGTAGTGGTGAAAAAATAATTTAAAAAATCGTTTGAGAAATGAGTTTACTCCCTGGGTACTTTCTTTGTATACTTTTGACTATACAGGCCGAGTCCGGGATTTACGGGAAATCGCGGGTTTTCGTTTGCCGGCGATTAAACTTCTTTTATTCACCGTCTCATTAAAAATGAAAACATTTTTAAAAACTACAAGTCTCATGGGCTTTAGTGGTGAAATAATAATTTAAAAAATCGTTCGGGAAATGAGTTTACTCCCTGGGTACTTTCTTTTTATACTTTTGACTAATACGGGCCGAGTCCGGGGTTTACGGGAAATGGCGGGTTTTCGTTTGCCGGCGATTAAACTTCTTTTATTCAGCGTCTCATCAAAAATGAAAACATTTTTAAAAACTACAAGTCTCATGCGTTGTAGTGGTGAAAAAATAATTTAAAAAATCGTTCGGAAAATGAGTTTACTCCCTGGGTTTTTTCTTTGTATACATTCGACTATACAGGCCAAGCCCGGGATTTACGGGAAATCGCGGGTTTTCGTTTGCCTGCGATTAAACCACTTTCATTAAGCGTCTCATCAAAAATGAAAACATTTCTGAAAACTACAAGTCTCATGCATTTTAGTGGTGAAAAAATAATTTAAAAAATCGTTCGGGAAATGAGTTTACTCCCTGGGTACTTTCTTTGTATACTTTTGACTATACGGGCCGAGTCCGGGATTTACGGGAAATCGCGGGTTTTCGTTTGCCGGCGATTAAACTTCTTTTATTCAGCGTCTCATCAAAAATGAAAACATTTTTAAAAACCACAAGTGTCATGCGTTGTAGTGGTGAAAAAATAATTTAAAAAATCGTTCGGAAAATGAGTTTACTCCATGGGTACTTTCTTTGTATACATTCGACTATACGGGCCAAGCCCGGGATTTACGGGAAATCGCGGGTTTTCGTTTGCCGGAGATTAAACCACTTTCATTAAGCGTCTCATCAAAAAAGAAAACATTTCTGAAAACTACAAGTCTCATGCGTTTTAGTGGTGAAAAAATAATTTAAAAAATCGTTCGGAAAATGAGTTTACTCCCTTACTCTTTGTATACTTTTGACTATACGGGCCGAGCCGGGATTTACGGGAAGTCGCGGGTTTTCGTTTGAGGGCGATTAAACTTCTTTTATTCAGCGTCTCATCAAAAATGAAAACATTTTTGAAAACTACAAGTCTCATGCGTTGTAGTGGTGAAAAAATAATTTAAAAAATTGTTTAGGAAATAAGTTTACTCCCTTACTCTTTGTATACTTTTGACTATACGGGCCGAGCCGGGATTTACGGGAAGTCGCGGGTTTTCGTTTGAGGGCGATTAAACTTCTTTTATTCAGCGTCTCATCAAAAATGAAAACATTTTTGAAAACTACAAGTCTCATGCGTTTTAGTGGTGAAAAAATAATTTAAAAAATCGTTCGGAAAATGAGTTTACTCCCTGGGTACTTTCTTTGTATACTTTTGACTATACGGGCCGAGTCCGGGGTTTACGGGAAATGGCGGGTTTTCGTTTGCCGGCGATTAAACTTCTTTTATTCAGCGTCTCATCAAAAATGAAAACATTTTTGGAAACTACAAGTCTCATGCGTTTTAGTGGTGAAAAAATAATATAAAAAATCGTTCGGGAAATGAGTTTACACCCTGGGTACTTTCTTTGTATACTTTTGACTTTACAGGCCGAGTCCGGGAATTACGGGAAATCGCAGGTTTTCGTTTGCCGGCGTTTAAACTTCTTTTATTCAGCGTCTCATCAAAATTGAAAACAAGTTTGAAGACTACAAGTCTCATGCGTTTTAGTGGTGAAATAATAATTTAAAAAATCGTTAGGGAAATGAATTTACACCCTGGGTACTTTCTTTGTATACTTTTGACTATACGGGCCGAGTCCGGGGTTTACGGGAAATGGCGGGTTTTTGTTTGCCGGCGATTAAACTTCTTTTATTCAGCGTCTCATCAAAAATGAAAACATTTTTGGAAACTACAAGTCTCATGCGTTTTAGTGGTGAAAAAATAATATAAAAAATCGTTCGGAAAATGAGTTTACTCCCTTACTCTTTGTATACTTTTGACTATACGGGCCGAGCCGGGATTTACGGGAAGTCGCGGGTTTTCGTTTGAGGGCGATTAAACTTCTTTTATTCAGCGTCTCATCAAAAATGAAAACATTTTTGAAAACTACAAGTCTCATGCGTTGTAGTGGTGAAAAAATAATTTAAAAAATTGTTTGGGAAATAAGTTTACTCCCTTACTCTTTGTATACTTTTGACTATACGGGCCGAGCCGGGATTTACGGGAAGTCGCGGGTTTTCGTTTGAGGGCGATTAAACTTCTTTTATTCAGCGTCTCATCAAAAATGAAAACATTTTTGAAAACTACAAGTCTCATGCGTTGTAGTGGTGAAAAAATAATTTAAAAAATCGTTCGGAAAATGAGTTTACTCCCTGGGTACTTTCTTTGTATACTTTTGACTATACGGGCCGAGTCCGGGGTTTACGGGAAATGGCGGGTTTTCGTTTGCCGGCGATTAAACTTCTTTTATTCAGCGTCTCATCAAAAATGAAAACATTTTTGGAAACTACAAGTCTCATGCGTTTTAGTGGTGAAAAAATAATATAAAAAATCGTTCGGGAAATGAGTTTACACCCTGGGTACTTTCTTTGTATACTTTTGACTTTACAGGCCGAGTCCGGGAATTACGGGAAATCGCAGGTTTTCGTTTGCCGGCGTTTAAACTTCTTTTATTCAGCGTCTCATCAAAAATGAAAACAAGTTTGAAGACTACAAGTCTCATGCGTTTTAGTGGTGAAATAATAATTTAAAAAATCGTTAGGGAAATGAATTTACACCCTGGGTACTTTCTTTGTATACTTTTGACTATACGGGCCGAGTCCGGGATTTACGGGAAATCGCAGGTTTTCGTTTGCCGGCGATTAAACTTCTTTTATTCAGCGTCTCATCAAAAATGAAAACATTTTTGGAAACTACAAGTCTCATGCGTTTTAGTGGTGAAAAAATAATTTAAAAAATCGCTCGGGAAATGAGTTTACACCCTGGGTACTTTCTTTGTATCCTTTTGACTATATGGGCTGAGCCCGGGATTTACGGGAAATCGCAGGTTTTTGGATTGCCGGCGATTAAACTTCTTTTATTCAGCGTCTCATCAAAAATGAAAACATTTTTGAAAACTACAAGTCTCATGCGTTGTAGTGGTGAAAAAATAATTTAAAAAATCGTTCGGAAAATGAGTTTACTCCCTGGGTACTTTCTTTGTATACTTTTCTCTATACGGGCCGAGTCCGGGGTTTACGGGAAATGGCGGGTTTTCGTTTGCCGGCGATTAAACTTCTTTTACTCAGCGTCTCATTAAAAATGAAAACATTTTTGAAAACTACAAGACTCATGCCTTGTAGTGGTGAAAAAATAATTTAAAAAATCGTTCGGAAAATGAGTTTACTCCCTGGGTACTTTCTTTGTATACTTTTGACTATATGGGCCGAGTCCGGGGTTTACGGGAAATGGCGGGTTTTTGTTTGCCGGCGATTAAACTTCGTTTATTCAGCGTCTCATCAAAAATGAAAACATTTTTGCAAACTACAAGTCTCGTGCGTTTTAGTGGTGAAAAAATAATTTAAAAAATCGTTCGGGAAATAAGTTTACTCCCTTACTCTTTGTATACTTTTGACTATACGGGCCGAGCCGGGATTTACGGGAAGTCGCGGGTTTTCGTTTGAGGGCGATTAAACTTTTTTTATTCAGCGTCTCATCAAAAATGAAAACATTTTTGAAAACTACAAGTCTCATGCGTTGTAGTGGTGAAAAAATAATTTAAAAAATCGTTCGGAAAATGAGTTTACTCCCTGGGTACTTTCTTTGTATACTTTTGACTATACGGGCCGAGTCCGGGGTTTACGGGAAATGGCGGGTTTTCGTTTGCCGGCGATTAAACTTCTTTTATTCAGCGTCTCATCAAAAATGAAAACATTTTTGGAAACTACAAGTCTCATGCGTTTTAGTGGTGAAAAAATAATATAAAAAATCGTTCGGGAAATGAGTTTACACCCTGGGTACTTTCTTTGTATACTTTTGACTTTACAGGCGGAGTCCGGGAATTACGGGAAATCGCAGGTTTTCGTTTGCCGGTGTTTAAACTTCTTTTATTCAGCGTCTCATCAAAAATGAAAACAAGTTTGAAGACTACAAGTCTCATGCGTTTTAGTGGTGAAATAATAATTTAAAAAATCGTTAGGGAAATGAATTTACACCCTGGGTACTTTCTTTGTATACTTTTGACTATACGGGCCGAGTCCGGGATTTACGGGAAATCGCAGGTTTTCGTTTGCCGGCGATTAAACTTCTTTTATTCAGCGTCTCATCAAAAATGAAATTATTTTTGGAAACTACAAGTCTCATGCGTTTTAGTGGTGAAAAAATAATTTAAAAAATCGCTCGGGAAATGAGTTTACTCCCTGGGTACTTTCTTTGTATACTTTTGATTATACGGGCCGAGTCCGGGATTTACGGGCAATCGCAGGTTTTCGTTTGCCGGCGTTTAAACATCTTTTATTCAGCGTCTCATCAAAAATGAAAACATTTTTGAAAACTACAAGTCTCATGCGTTGTAGTGGTGAAAAAATAATTTAAAAAATCGTTCGGAAAATGAGTTTACTCCCTGGGTACTTTCTTTGTATACTTTTGACTATACGGGCCGAGTCCGGGGCTTACGGGAAATGGCGGGTTTTCGTTTGCCGGCGATTAAACTTCTTTTATTCAGCGTCTCATCAAAAATGAAAACATTTTTGAAAACTACAAGTCTCATGTGTTGTAGTGGTGAAAAAATAATTTAAAAAATCGTTCGGAAAATGAGTTTACTCCCTGGATACTTTCTTTGTATTCTTTTGACTGTACGGGCCGAGTCCGCGGTTTGCGGGAAATCGCGGGATTTCGTTTGCCGGCGATTAAACCTCTTTCATTAAGCGTCTCATCAAAAATGAAAACATTTTTGAAAACTACAAGTCTCATGCGTTTTAGTGGTGAAAAAATAATTTAAAAATCGTTCGGGAAATAAGTTTACTCCCTGAGTACTTTCTTTGTATACTTTTGACTATACGGGCCGAGTCCGGAATTTAGGGGAAATCGTGGATTTTCGTTTGACGGCGATTAAACTTCTTTTATTCAGCGTCTCATCAAAAATGAAAACATTTTTGAAAACTACAAGTCTCATGCGTTGTAGTGGTGAAAAAATAATTTAAAAAATCGTTCGGAAAATGAGTTTACTCCCTGGGTACTTTCTTTGTATACTTTTGACTATACGGGCCGACTCCGGGGTTTACGGGAAATCGCGGGATTTCGTTTGCCGGCGATTAAACCTCTTTCATTAAGCGTCTCATCAAAAATGAAAACATTTTTGAAAACTACAAGTCTCATGCGTTTTAGTGGTGAAAAAATAATGTAAAAATCGTTCGGGAAATAAGTTTACTCCCTGGGTACTTTCTTTGTATACTTTTGACTATACGGGCCTAGTCCGGAATTTACGGGAAATCGTGGATTTTCGTTTGAGGGCGATTAAACTTCTTTTATTCAGCGTCTCATCAAAAATGAAAACATTTTTGAAAACTACAAGTCTCATGCGTTGTAGTGGTGAAAAAATAATTTAAAAAATCGTTCGGAAAATGAGTTTACTCCCTGGGTACTTTCTTTGTATACTTTTGACTATACGGGCCGACTCCGGGGTTTACGGGAAATGGCGGGTTTTCCTTTGCCGGCGATTAAACTTCGTTTATTCAGCGTCTCATCAAAAATGAAAACATTTTTGAAAACTACAAGTCTCATGCATTTTAGTGGTGAAAAGATAATTTAAAAAATCGTTTTGGAAATGAGTTTACACACAGGGTACTTTCTTTGTATACTTTTGACTATATGCGCCGAGTCCTGGATTTACGGGAAATCGCGGGTTTTCGTTTGCCGGCGAATAAACTTCTTTTATTCAGCCTCTCATCAAAAATGAAAACATTTTTGAAAACTACAAGTCTCATGCGTTGTAGTGGTGAAAAAATAATTTAAAAAATCGTTTGAGAAATGAGTTTACACCCTGGGTACTTTCTTTGTATACTTTTGACTTTACAGGCCGAGTCCGGGAATTACGGGAAATCGCAGGTTTTCGTTTGCCGGCGTTTAAACTTCTTTTATTCAGCGTCACATCAAAAATGAAAACAAGTTTGAAGACTACAAGTCTCATGCGTTTTAGTGGTGAAATAATAATTTAAAAAATCGTTAGGGAAATGAATTTACACCCTGGGTACTTTCTTTGTATACTTTTGACTATACGGGCCGAGTCCGGGATTTACGGGAAATCGCGGGTTTTCGTTTGCCGGCGATTAAACTTCTTTTATTCAGCGTCTCATCAAAAATGAAAACATTTTTAGAAACTACAAGTCTCATGCATTTTAGTGGTGAAAAAATAATTTAAAAAATCGTTCGGGAAATGAGTTTACTCCCTGGGTACTTTCTTTGTATACTTTTGACTATACGGGCCGAGTCCGGGATTTACGGGAAATCGCGGGTTTTCGTTTGCGGGCGATTAAACTTCTTTTATTCAGCGTCTCATCAAAAATGAAAACATTTTTAAAAACCACAAGTGTCATGCGTTGTAGTGGTGAAAAAATAATTTAAAAAATCGTTCGGAAAATGAGTTTACTCCATGGGTACTTTCTTTGTATACATTCGACTATACGGGCCAAGCCCGGGATTTACGGGAAATCGCGGGTTTTCGTTTGCCGGAGATTAAACCACTTTCATTAAGCGTCTCATCAAAAAAGAAAACATTTCTGAAAACTACAAGTCTCATGCGTTTTAGTGGTGAAAAAATAATTTAAAAAATCGTTCGGAAAATGAGTTTACTCCCTTACTCTTTGTATACTTTTGACTATACGGGCCGAGCCGGGATTTACGGGAAGTCGCGGGTTTTCGTTTGAGGGCGATTAAACTTCTTTTATTCAGCGTCTCATCAAAAATGAAAACATTTTTGAAAACTACAAGTCTCATGCGTTGTAGTGGTGAAAAATAATTTAAAAAATCGTTCGGAAAATGAGTTTACTCCCTGGGTTTTTTCTTTGTATACATTCGACTATACAGGCCAAGCCCGGGATTTACGGGAAATCGCGGGTTTTCGTTTGCCTGCGATTAAACCACTTTCATTAAGCGTCTCATCAAAAATGAAAACATTTCTGAAAACTACAAGTCTCATGCATTTTAGTGGTGAAAAAATAATTTAAAAAATCGTTCGGGAAATGAGTTTACTCCCTGGGTACTTTCTTTGTATACTTTTGACTATACGGGCCGAGTCCGGGATTTACGGGAAATGGCGGGTTTTCGTTTGCCGGCGATTAAACTTCTTTTACTCAGCGTCTCATTAAAAATGAAAACATTTTTGAAAACTACAAGACTCATGCCTTGTAGTGGTGAAAAAATAATTTAAAAAATCGTTCGGGAAATGAGTTTACTCCCTGGGTACTTTCTTTGTATACTTTTGACTATACGGGCTGAGTCCGGGATTTACGGGAAATGGCGGGTTTTCGTTTGCCGGCGATTAAACTTCTTTTACTCAGCGTCTCATTAAAAATGAAAACATTTTTGAAAACTACAAGACTCATGCCTTGTAGTGGTGAAAAAATAATTTAAAAAATCGTTCGGAAAATGAGTTTACTCCCTGGGTACTTTCTTTGTATACTTTTGACTATATGGGCCTAGTCCGGGGTTTACGGGAAATGGCGGGTTTTTGTTTGCCGGCGATTAAACTTCGTTTATTCAGCGTCTCATCAAAAATGAAAACATTTTTGGAAACTACAAGTCTCATGCGTTTTAGTGGTGAAAAAATAATTTAAAAAATCGTTCGGGAAATAAGTTTACTCCCTTACTCTTTGTATACTTTTGACTATACGGGCCGAGCCGGGATTTACGGGAAGTCGCGGGTTTTCGTTTGAGGGCGATTAAACTTCTTTTATTCAGCGTCTCATCAAAAATGAAAACATTTTTGAAAACTGCAAGTCTCATGCGTTGTAGTGGTGAAAAAATAATTTAAAAAATCGTTCGGAAAATGAGTTTACTCCCTGAGTACTTTCTTTGTATACTTTTGACTATACGGGCCGAGTCCGGGGTTTACGGGAAATGGCGGGTTTTCGTTTGCCGGCGATTAAACTTCTTTTATTCAGCGTCTCATCAAAAATGAAAACATTTTTGGAAACTACAAGTCTCATGCGTTTTAGTGGTGAAAAAATAATATAAAAAATCGTTCGGGAAATGAGTTTACACCCTGGGTACTTTCTTTGTATACTTTTGACTTTACAGGCCGAGTCCGGGAATTACGGGAAATCGCAGGTTTTCGTTTGCCGGCGTTTAAACTTCTTTTATTCAGCGTCTCATCAAAAATGAAAACAAGTTTGAAGACTACAAGTCTCATGCGTTTTAGTGGTGAAATAATAATTTAAAAAATCGTTAGGGAAATGAATTTACACCCTGGGTACTTTCTTTGTATACTTTTGACTATACGGGCCGAGTCCGGGATTTACGGGAAATCGCAGGTTTTCGTTTGCCGGCGATTAAACTTCTTTTATTCAGCGTCTCATCAAAAATGAAAACATTTTTGGAAACTACAAGTCTCTGCGTTTTAGTGGTGAAAAAATAATTTAAAAAATCGCTCGGGAAATGAGTTTACACCCTGGGTACTTTCTTTGTATCCTTTTGACTATATGGGCTGAGCCCGGGATTTACGGGAAATCGCAGGTTTTTGGATTGCCGGCGATTAAACTTCTTTTATTCAGCGTCTCATCAAAAATGAAAACATTTTTGAAAACTACAAGTCTCATGCGTTGTAGTGGTGAAAAAATAATTTAAAAAATCGTTCGGAAAATGAGTTTACTCCCTGGGTACTTTCTTTGTATACTTTTCTCTATACGGGCCGAGTCCGGGGTTTACGGGAAATGGCGGGTTTTCGTTTGCCGGCGATTAAACTTCTTTTACTCAGCGTCTCATTAAAAATGAAAACATTTTTGAAAACTACAAGACTCATGCCTTGTAGTGGTGAAAAAATAATTTAAAAAATCGTTCGGAAAATGAGTTTACTCCCTGGGTACTTTCTTTGTATACTTTTGACTATATGGGCCGAGTCCGGGGTTTACGGGAAATGGCGGGTTTTTGTTTGCCGGCGATTAAACTTCGTTTATTCAGCGTCTCATCAAAAATGAAAACATTTTTGCAAACTACAAGTCTCGCGCGTTTTAGTGGTGAAAAAATAATTTAAAAAATCGTTCGGGAAATAAGTTTACTTCCTTACTCTTTGTATACTTTTGACTATACGGGCCGAGCCGGGATTTACGGGAAGTCGCGGGTTTTCGTTTGAGGGCGATTAAACTTCTTTTATTCAGCGTCTCATCAAAAATGAAAACAAGTTTGAAGACTACAAGTCTCATGCGTTTTAGTGGTGAAATAATAATTTAAAAAATCGTTAGGGAAATGAATTTACACCCTGGGTACTTTCTTTGTATACTTTTGACTATACGGGCCGAGTCCGGGATTTACGGGAAATCGCAGGTTTTCGTTTGCCGGCGATTAAACTTCTTTTATTCAGCGTCTCATCAAAAATGAAAACATTTTTGGAAACTACAAGTCTCATGCGTTTTAGTGGTGAAAAAATAATTTAAAAAATCGCTCGGGAAATGAGTTTACTCCCTGGGTACTTTCTTTGTATACTTTTGATTATACGGGCCGAGTCCGGGATTTACGGGCAATCGCAGGTTTTCGTTTGCCGGCGTTTAAACATCTTTTATTCAGCGTCTCATCAAAAATGAAAACATTTCTGAAAACTACAAGTCTCATGCGTTTTAGTGGTGAAAAAATAATTTAAAAAATCGTTCGGAAAATGAGTTTACTCCCTTACTCTTTGTATACTTTTGACTATACGGGCCGAGCCGGGATTTACGGGAAGTCGCGGGTTTTCGTTTGAGGGCGATTAAACTTCTTTTATTCAGCGTCTCATCAAAAATGAAAACATTTTTGAAAACTACAAGTCTCATGCGTTGTAGTGGTGAAAAATAATTTAAAAAATCGTTCGGAAAATGAGTTTACTCCCTGGGTTTTTTCTTTGTATACATTCGACTATACAGGCCAAGCCCGGGATTTACGGGAAATCGCGGGTTTTCGTTTGCCTGCGATTAAACCACTTTCATTAAGCGTCTCATCAAAAATGAAAACATTTCTGAAAACTACAAGTCTCATGCATTTTAGTGGTGAAAAAATAATTTAAAAAATCGTTCGGGAAATGAGTTTACTCCCTGGGTACTTTCTTTGTATACTTTTGACTATACGGGCCGAGTCCGGGATTTACGGGAAATGGCGGGTTTTCGTTTGCCGGCGATTAAACTTCTTTTACTCAGCGTCTCATTAAAAATGAAAACATTTTTGAAAACTACAAGACTCATGCCTTGTAGTGGTGAAAAAATAATTTAAAAAATCGTTCGGGAAATGAGTTTACTCCCTGGGTACTTTCTTTGTATACTTTTGACTATACGGGCTGAGTCCGGGATTTACGGGAAATGGCGGGTTTTCGTTTGCCGGCGATTAAACTTCTTTTACTCAGCGTCTCATTAAAAATGAAAACATTTTTGAAAACTACAAGACTCATGCCTTGTAGTGGTGAAAAAATAATTTAAAAAATCGTTCGGAAAATGAGTTTACTCCCTGGGTACTTTCTTTGTATACTTTTGACTATATGGGCCTAGTCCGGGGTTTACGGGAAATGGCGGGTTTTTGTTTGCCGGCGATTAAACTTCGTTTATTCAGCGTCTCATCAAAAATGAAAACATTTTTGGAAACTACAAGTCTCATGCGTTTTAGTGGTGAAAAAATAATTTAAAAAATCGTTCGGGAAATAAGTTTACTCCCTTACTCTTTGTATACTTTTGACTATACGGGCCGAGCCGGGATTTACGGGAAGTCGCGGGTTTTCGTTTGAGGGCGATTAAACTTCTTTTATTCAGCGTCTCATCAAAAATGAAAACATTTTTGAAAACTGCAAGTCTCATGCGTTGTAGTGGTGAAAAAATAATTTAAAAAATCGTTCGGAAAATGAGTTTACTCCCTGAGTACTTTCTTTGTATACTTTTGACTATACGGGCCGAGTCCGGGGTTTACGGGAAATGGCGGGTTTTCGTTTGCCGGCGATTAAACTTCTTTTATTCAGCGTCTCATCAAAAATGAAAACATTTTTGGAAACTACAAGTCTCATGCGTTTTAGTGGTGAAAAAATAATATAAAAAATCGTTCGGGAAATGAGTTTACACCCTGGGTACTTTCTTTGTATACTTTTGACTTTACAGGCCGAGTCCGGGAATTACGGGAAATCGCAGGTTTTCGTTTGCCGGCGTTTAAACTTCTTTTATTCAGCGTCTCATCAAAAATGAAAACAAGTTTGAAGACTACAAGTCTCATGCGTTTTAGTGGTGAAATAATAATTTAAAAAATCGTTAGGGAAATGAATTTACACCCTGGGTACTTTCTTTGTATACTTTTGACTATACGGGCCGAGTCCGGGATTTACGGGAAATCGCAGGTTTTCGTTTGCCGGCGATTAAACTTCTTTTATTCAGCGTCTCATCAAAAATGAAAACATTTTTGGAAACTACAAGTCTCTGCGTTTTAGTGGTGAAAAAATAATTTAAAAAATCGCTCGGGAAATGAGTTTACACCCTGGGTACTTTCTTTGTATCCTTTTGACTATATGGGCTGAGCCCGGGATTTACGGGAAATCGCAGGTTTTTGGATTGCCGGCGATTAAACTTCTTTTATTCAGCGTCTCATCAAAAATGAAAACATTTTTGAAAACTACAAGTCTCATGCGTTGTAGTGGTGAAAAAATAATTTAAAAAATCGTTCGGAAAATGAGTTTACTCCCTGGGTACTTTCTTTGTATACTTTTCTCTATACGGGCCGAGTCCGGGGTTTACGGGAAATGGCGGGTTTTCGTTTGCCGGCGATTAAACTTCTTTTACTCAGCGTCTCATTAAAAATGAAAACATTTTTGAAAACTACAAGACTCATGCCTTGTAGTGGTGAAAAAATAATTTAAAAAATCGTTCGGAAAATGAGTTTACTCCCTGGGTACTTTCTTTGTATACTTTTGACTATATGGGCCGAGTCCGGGGTTTACGGGAAATGGCGGGTTTTTGTTTGCCGGCGATTAAACTTCGTTTATTCAGCGTCTCATCAAAAATGAAAACATTTTTGCAAACTACAAGTCTCGCGCGTTTTAGTGGTGAAAAAATAATTTAAAAAATCGTTCGGGAAATAAGTTTACTTCCTTACTCTTTGTATACTTTTGACTATACGGGCCGAGCCGGGATTTACGGGAAGTCGCGGGTTTTCGTTTGAGGGCGATTAAACTTCTTTTATTCAGCGTCTCATCAAAAATGAAAACATTTTTGAAAACTACAAGTCTCATGCGTTGTAGTGGTGAAAAAATAATTTAAAAAATCGTTCGGAAAATGAGTTTACTCCCTGGGTACTTTCTTTGTATACTTTTGACTATACGGGCCGAGTCCGGGGTTTACGGGAAATGGCGGGTTTTCGTTTGCCGGCGATTAAACTTCTTTTATTCAGCGTCTCATCAAAAATGAAAACATTTTTGGAAACTACAAGTCTCATGCGTTTTAGTGGTGAAAAAATAATATAAAAAATCGTTCGGGAAATGAGTTTACACCCTGGGTACTTTCTTTGTATACTTTTGACTTTACAGGCCGAGTCCGGGAATTACGGGAAATCGCAGGTTTTCGTTTGCCGGCGTTTAAACTTCTTTTATTCAGCGTCTCATCAAAAATGAAAACAAGTTTGAAGACTACAAGTCTCATGCGTTTTAGTGGTGAAATAATAATTTAAAAAATCGTTAGGGAAATGAATTTACTCCCTGGGTACTTTCTTTGTATACTTTTGACTATACGGGCCGAGTCCGGGATTTACGGGAAATCGCAGGTTTTCGTTTGCCGGCGATTAAACTTCTTTTATTCAGCGTCTCATCAAAAATGAAAACATTTTTGGAAACTACAAGTCTCATGCGTTTTAGTGGTGAAAAAATAATTTAAAAAATCGCTCGGGAAATGAGTTTACTCCCTGGGTACTTTCTTTGTATACTTTTGATTATACGGGCCGAGTCCGGGATTTACGGGCAATCGCAGGTTTTCGTTTGCCGGCGTTTAAACATCTTTTATTCAGCGTCTCATCAAAAATGAAAACATTTTTGAAAACTACAAGTCTCATGCGTTGTAGTGGTGAAAAAATAATTTAAAAAATCGTTCGGAAAATGAGTTTACTCCCTGGGTACTTTCTTTGTATACTTTTGACTATACGGGCCGAGTCCGGGGTTTACGGGAAATGGCGAGTTTTCGTTTGCCGGCGATTAAACTTCTTTATTCAGCGTCTCATCAAAAATGAAAACATTTTTGAAAACTACAAGTCTCATGTGTTGTAGTGGTGAAAAAATAATTTAAAAAATCGTTCGGAAAATGAGTTTACTCCCTGGATACTTTCTTTGTATTCTTTTGACTGTACGGGCCGAGTCCGGGGTTTGCGGGAAATCGCGGGATTTCGTTTGCCGGCGATTAAACCTCTTTCATTAAGCGTCTCATCAAAAATGAAAACATTTTTGAAAACTACAAGTCTCATGCGTTTTAGTGGTGAAAAAATAATTTAAAAATCGTTCGGGAAATAAGTTTACTCCCTGAGTACTTTCTTTGTATACTTTTGACTATACGGGCCGAGTCCGGAATTTAGGGGAAATCGTGGATTTTCGTTTGACGGCGATTAAACTTCTTTTATTCAGCGTCTCATCAAAAATGAAAACATTTTTGAAAACTACAAGTCTCATGCGTTGTAGTGGTGAAAAAATAATTTAAAAAATCGTTCGGAAAATGAGTTTACTCCCTGGGTACTTTCTTTGTATACTTTTGACTATACGGGCCGACTCCGGGGTTTACGGGAAATCGCGGGATTTCGTTTGCCGGCGATTAAACCTCTTTCATTAAGCGTCTCATCAAAAATGAAAACATTTTTGAAAACTACAAGTCTCATGCGTTTTAGTGGTGAAAAAATAATGTAAAAATCGTTCGGGAAATAAGTTTACTCCCTGGGTACTTTCTTTGTATACTTTTGACTATACGGGCCTAGTCCGGAATTTACGGGAAATCGTGGATTTTCGTTTGAGGGCGATTAAACTTCTTTTATTCAGCGTCTCATCAAAAATGAAAACATTTTTGAAAACTACAAGTCTCATGCGTTGTAGTGGTGAAAAAATAATTTAAAAAATCGTTCGGAAAATGAGTTTACTCCCTGGGTACTTTCTTTGTATACTTTTGACTATACGGGCCGACTCCGGGGTTTACGGGAAATGGCGGGTTTTCCTTTGCCGGCGATAAAACTTCGTTTATTCAGCGTCTCATCAAAAATGAAAACATTTTTGAAAACTAAAAGTCTCATGCAATTTAGTGGTGAAAAGATAATTTAAAAAATCGTTTTGGAAATGAGTTTACACACAGGGTACTTTCTTTGTATACTTTTGACTATACGCGCCGAGTCCTGGATTTACGGGAAATCGCGGGTTTTCGTTTGCCGGCGAATAAACTTCTTTTATTCAGCCTCTCATCAAAAATGAAAACATTTTTGAAAACTACAAGTCTCATGCGTTGTAGTGGTGAAAAAATAATTTAAAAAATCGTTTGAGAAATGAGTTTACACCCTGGGTACTTTCTTTGTATACTTTTGACTTTACAGGCCGAGTCCGGGAATTACGGGAAATCGCAGGTTTTCGTTTGCCGGCGTTTAAACTTCTTTTATTCAGCGTCTCATCAAAAATGAAAACAAGTTTGAAGACTACAAGTCTCATGCGTTTTAGTGGTGAAATAATAATTTAAAAAATCGTTAGGGAAATGAATTTACACCCTGGGTACTTTCTTTGTATACTTTTGACTATACGGGCCGAGTCCGGGATTTACGGGAAATCGCAGGTTTTCGTTTGCCGGCGATTAAACTTCTTTTATTCAGCGTCTCATCAAAAATGAAAACATTTTTGGAAACTACAAGTCTCATGCGTTTTAGTGGTGAAAAAATAATTTAAAAAATCGCTCGGGAAATGAGTTTACTCCCTGGGTACTTTCTTTGTATACTTTTGATTATACGGGCCGAGTCCGGGATTTACGGGAAATCGCAGGTTTTCGTTTGCCGGCGTTTAAACATCTTTTATTCAGCGTCTCATCAAAAATGAAAACATTTTTGAAAACTACAAGTCTCATGCGTTGTAGTGGTGAAAAAATAATTTAAAAAATCGTTCGGAAAATGAGTTTACTCCCTGGGTACTTTCTTTGTATACTTTTGACTATACGGGCCGAGTCCGGGGTTTACGGGAAATGGCGGGTTTTCGTTTGCCGGCGATTAAACTTCTTTTATTCAGCGTCTCATCAAAAATGAAAACATTTTTGAAAACTACAAGTCTCATGCGTTGTAGTGGTGAAAAAATAATTTAAAAAATCGTTCGGAAAATGAGTTTACTCCCTGGGAACTTTCTTTGTATACTTTTGACTATACGGGCCGAGTCCGGGGTTTACGGGAAATGGCGGGTTTTCGTTTGCCGGCGATTAAACTTCTTTTATTCAGCGTCTCATCAAAAATGAAAACATTTTTGAAAACTACAAGTCTCATGTGTTGTAGTGGTGAAAAAATAATTTAAAAAATCGTTCGGAAAATGAGTTTACTCCCTGGATACTTTCTTTGTATTCTTTTGACTGTACGGGCCAAGTCCGGGATTTGCGGGAAATCGCGGGATTTCGTTCGCCGGCGATTAAACCTCTTTCATTAAGCGTCTCATCAAAAATGAAAACATTTTTGAAAACTACAAGTCTCATGCGTTTTAGTGGTGAAAAAATAATTTAAAAATCGTTCGGGAAATAAGTTTACTCCCTGAGTACTTTCTTTGTATACTTTTGACTATACGGGCCGAGTCCGGAATTTAGGGGAAATCGTGGATTTTCGTTTGACGGCGATTAAACTTCTTTTATTCAGCGTCTCATCAAAAATGAAAACATTTTTGAAAACTACAAGTCTCATGCGTTGTAGTGGTGAAAAAATAATTTAAAAAATCGTTCGGAAAATGAGTTTACTCCCTGGGTACTTTCTTTGTATACTTTTGACTATACGGGCCGACTCCGGGGTTTACGGGAAATCGCGGGATTTCGTTTGCCGGCGATTAAACCTCTTTCATTAAGCGTCTCATCAAAAATGAAAACATTTTTGAAAACTACAAGTCTCATGCGTTTTAGTGGTGAAAAAATAATGTAAAAATCGTTCGGGAAATAAGTTTACTCCCTGGGTACTTTCTTTGTATACTTTTGACTATACGGGCCTAGTCCGGAATTTACGGGAAATCGTGGATTTTCGTTTGAGGGCGATTAAACTTCTTCTATTCAGCGTCTCATCAAAAATGAAAACATTTTTGAAAACTACAAGTCTCATGCGTTGTAGTGGTGAAAAAATAATTTAAAAAATCGTTCGGAAAATAAGTTTACTCCCTGGGTACTTTCTTTGTATACTTTTGACTATACGGGCCGACTCCGGGGTTTACGGGAAATGGCGGGTTTTCCTTTGCCGGCGATTAAACTTCGTTTATTCAGCGTCTCATCAAAAATGAAAACATTTTTGAAAACTACAAGTCTCATGCATTTTAGTGGTGAAAAGATAATTTAAAAAATCGTTTTGGAAATGAGTTTACACACAGGGTACTTTCTTTGTATACTTTTGACTATACGCGCCGAGTCCTGGATTTACGGGAAATCGCGGGTTTTCGTTTGCCGGCGAATAAACTTCTTTTATTCAGCCTCTCATCAAAAATGAAAACATTTTTGAAAACTACAAGTCTCATGCGTTGTAGTGGTGAAAAAATAATTTAAAAAATCGTTTGAGAAATGAGTTTACTCCCTGGGTACTTTCTTTGTATACTTTTGACTATACAGGCCGAGTCCGGGATTTACGGGAAATCGCGGGTTTTCGTTTGCCGGCGATTAAACTTCTTTTATTCACCGTCTCATTAAAAATGAAAACATTTTTAAAAACTACAAGTCTCATGGGCTTTAGTGGTGAAATAATAATTTAAAAAATCGTTCGGGAAATGAGTTTACTCCCTGGGTACTTTCTTTTTATACTTTTGACTATACGGGCCGAGTCCGGGGTTTACGGGAAATGGCGGGTTTTCGTTTGTCGGCGATTAAACTTCTTTTATTCAGCGTCTCATCAAAAATGAAAACATTTTTAAAAACTACAAGTCTCATGCGTTGTAGTGGTGAAAAAATAATTTAAAAAATCGTTCGGAAAATGAGTTTACTCCCTGGGTTTTTTCTTTGTATACATTCGACTATACAGGCCAAGCCCGGGATTTACGGGAAATCGCGGGTTTTCGTTTGCCTGCGATTAAACCACTTTCATTAAGCGTCTCATCAAAAATGAAAACATTTCTGAAAACTACAAGTCTCATGCATTTTAGTGGTGAAAAAATAATTTAAAAAATCGTTCGGGAAATGAGTTTACTCCCTGGGTACTTTCTTTGTATACTTTTGACTATACGGGCCGAGTCCGGGATTTACGGGAAATCGCGGGTTTTCGTTTGCCGGCGATTAAACTTCTTTTATTCAGCGTCTCATCAAAAATGAAAACATTTTTAAAAACCACAAGTGTCATGCGTTGTAGTGGTGAAAAAATAATTTAAAAAATCGTTCGGAAAATGAGTTTACTCCATGGGTACTTTCTTTGTATACATTCGACTATACGGGCCAAGCCCGGGATTTACGGGAAATCGCGGGTTTTCGTTTGCCGGAGATTAAACCACTTTCATTAAGCGTCCATCAAAAAAGAAAACATTTCTGAAAACTACAAGTCTCATGCGTTTTAGTGGTGAAAAGATATTTTAAAAAATCGCTTTGGAAATGAGTTTACTCACAGGGTGCTTTCTTTGTATACATTCGACTATACGGGCCAAGCCCGGGATTTACGAGAAATCGCAGGTTTTCGTTTGCCGGCGTTTAAACCACATTCATTAAGCGTCTCATCAAAAATGAAAACATTTCTGAAAACTACAAGTCTCATACGTTTTAGTGGTGAAAAAATAATTTTAAAAATCGTTCGGGAAATGAGTTTACTTCCTGGGTACTTTCTTTGTATACTTTTGACTATACGGGCCGACTCCGGGGTTTACGGGAAATCGCGGGATTTCGTTTGCCGGCGATTAAACCTCTTTCATTAAGCGTCTCATCAAAAATGAAAACATTTTTGAAAACTACAAGTCTCATGCGTTTTAGTGGTGAAAAAATAATGTAAAAATCGTTCGGGAAATAAGTTTACTCCCTGGGTACTTTCTTTGTATACTTTTGACTATACGGGCCTAGTCAGGAATTTACGGGAAATCGTGGATTTTCGTTTGAGGGCGATTAAACTTCTTTTATTCAGCGTCTCATCAAAAATGAAAACATTTTTGAAAACTACAAGTCTCATGCGTTGTAGTGGTGAAAAAATAATTTAAAAAATCGTTCGGAAAATGAGTTTACTCCCTGGGTACTTTCTTTGTATACTTTTGACTATACGGGCCGACTCCGGGGTTTACGGGAAATGGCGGGTTTTCCTTTGCCGGCGATTAAACTTCGTTTATTCAGCGTCTCATCAAAAATGAAAACATTTTTGAAAACTACAAGTCTCATGCATTTTAGTGGTGAAAAGATAATTTAAAAAATCGTTTTGGAAATGAGTTTACACACAGGGTACTTTCTTTGTATACTTTTGACTATACGCGCCGAGTCCTGGATTTACGGGAAATCGCGGGTTTTCGTTTGCCGGCGAATAAACTTCTTTTATTCAGCCTCTCATCAAAAATGAAAACATTTTTGAAAACTACAAGTCTCATGCGTTGTAGTGGTGAAAAAATAATTTAAAAAATCGTTTGAGAAATGAGTTTACTCCCTGGGTACTTTCTTTGTATACTTTTGACTATACAGGCCGAGTCCGGGATTTACGGGAAATCGCGGGTTTTCGTTTGCCGGCGATTAAACTTCTTTTATTCACCGTCTCATTAAAAATGAAAACATTTTTAAAAACTACAAGTCTCATGGGCTTTAGTGGTGAAATAATAATTTAAAAAATCGTTCGGGAAATGAGTTTACTCCCTGGGTACTTTCTTTTTATACTTTTGACTATACGGGCCGAGTCCGGGGTTTACGGGAAATGGCGGGTTTTCGTTTGTCGGCGATTAAACTTCTTTTATTCAGCGTCTCATCAAAAATGAAAACATTTTTAAAAACTACAAGTCTCATGCGTTGTAGTGGTGAAAAAATAATGTAAAAATCGTTCGGGAAATAAGTTTACTCCCTGGGTACTTTCTTTGTATACTTTTGACTATACGGGCCTAGTCCGGAATTTACGGGAAATCGTGGATTTTCGTTTGAGGGCGATTAAACTTCTTTTATTCAGCGTCTCATCAAAAATGAAAACATTTTTGAAAACTACAAGTCTCATGCGTTGTAGTGGTGAAAAAATAATTTAAAAAATCGTTCGGAAAATGAGTTTACTCCCTGGGTACTTTCTTTGTATACTTTTGACTATACGGGCCGACTCCGGGGTTTACGGGAAATGGCGGGTTTTCCTTTGCCGGCGATTAAACTTCGTTTATTCAGCGTCTCATCAAAAATGAAAACATTTTTGAAAACTACAAGTCTCATGCATTTTAGTGGTGAAAAGATAATTTAAAAAATCGTTTTGGAAATGAGTTTACACACAGGGTACTTTCTTTGTATACTTTTGACTATACGCGCCGAGTCCTGGATTTACGGGAAATCGCGGGTTTTCGTTTGCCGGCGAATAAACTTCTTTTATTCAGCCTCTCATCAAAAATGAAAACATTTTTGAAAACTACAAGTCTCATGCGTTGTAGTGGTGAAAAAATAATTTAAAAAATCGTTTGAGAAATGAGTTTACTCCCTGGGTACTTTCTTTGTATACTTTTGACTATACAGGCCGAGTCCGGGATTTACGGGAAATCGCGGGTTTTCGTTTGCCGGCGATTAAACTTCTTTTATTCACCGTCTCATTAAAAATGAAAACATTTTTAAAAACTACAAGTCTCATGGGCTTTAGTGGTGAAATAATAATTTAAAAAATCGTTCGGGAAATGAGTTTACTCCCTGGGTACTTTCTTTTTATACTTTTGACTATACGGGCCAAGTCCGGGGTTTACGGGAAATGGCGGGTTTTCGTTTGTCGGCGATTAAACTTCTTTTATTCAGCGTCTCATCAAAAATGAAAACATTTTTAAAAACTACAAGTCTCATGCGTTGTAGTGGTGAAAAAATAATTTAAAAAATCGTTCGGAAAATGAGTTTACTCCCTGGGTTTTTTCTTTGTATACATTCGACTATACAGGCCAAGCCCGGGATTTACGGGAAATCGCGGGTTTTCGTTTGCCTGCGATTAAACCACTTTCATTAAGCGTCTCATCAAAAATGAAAACATTTCTGAAAACTACAAGTCTCATGCATTTTAGTGGTGAAAAAATAATTTAAAAAATCGTTCGTGAAATGAGTTTACTCCCTGGGTACTTTCTTTGTATACTTTTGACTATACGGGCCGAGTCCGGGATTTACGGGAAATCGCGGGTTTTCGTTTGCCGGCGATTAAACTTCTTTTATTCAGCGTCTCATCAAAAATGAAAACATTTTTAAAAACCACAAGTGTCATGCGTTGTAGTGGTGAAAAAATAATTTAAAAAATCGTTCGGAAAATGAGTTTACTCCATGGGTACTTTCTTTGTATACATTCGACTATACGGGCCAAGCCCGGGATTTACGGGAAATCGCGGGTTTTCGTTTGCCGGAGATTAAACCACTTTCATTAAGCGTCTCATCAAAAAAAAAAACATTTCTGAAAACTACAAGTCTCATGCGTTTTAGTGGTGAAAAGATATTTTAAAAAATCGCTTTGGAAATGAGTTTACTCACAGGGTGCTTTCTTTGTATACATTCGACTATACGGGCCAAGCCCGGGATTTACGAGAAATCGCAGGTTTTCGTTTGCCGGCGTTTAAACCACATTCATTAAGCGTCTCATCAAAAATGAAAACATTTCTGAAAACTACAAGTCTCATACGTTTTAGTGGTGAAAAAATAATTTTAAAAATCGTTCGGGAAATGAGTTTACTTCCTGGGTACTTTCTTTGTATACTTTTGACTATACGGGCCGAGTCCGGGATTTACGGGAAATCGCGGGTTTTCGTTTGCCGGCGATTAAACCTTTTTCATTAAGCGTCTCATTAAAAATGAAAACATTTTTGAAAACTACAAGTCTCATTTGTTCTAGTGGTGCAGAAATAATTTGAAAAATCGTTCGGGAAATCAGTTTACTCCCTGGGTACTTTCTTTGTATACTTTTGACTATACGGGCCAAGCCCGGGATTTACGGGAAATCGCGGGTTTTCGTTTGCCGGCGATTAAACTCCTTTTATTCAGCGTCTCATCAAAAATGAAAACATTTTTCAAAACAACAAGTCTTCTGCGTTTTAGTGGTGAAAAGATATTTTAAAAAATCGTTTTGGAAATGAGTTTACTCACAGGGTACTTTCTTTGTATACATTCGACTATACGGGCCAAGCCCGTGATTTACGGGAAATCGCGGGTTTTTGTTTGCCGGCGTTTAAACCACATTCATTAAGCGTCTCATCAAAAATGAAAACATTTCTGAAAACTACAAGTCTCATACGTTTTAGTGGTGAAAAAATAATTTTAAAAATCGTTCGGGAAATGAGTTACTTCCTGGGTACTTTCTTTGTATACTTTTGACTATACGGGCCGAGTCCGGGATTTACGGGAAATCGCGGATTTTCGTTTGCCGGCGATTAAACCTCTTTCATTAAGCGTCTCATTAAAAATGAAAACATTTTTGAAAACTACAAGTCTCATTTGTTCTAGTGGTGCAGAAATAATTTGAAAAATCGTTCGGGAAATCAGGTTACTCCCTGGGTACTTTCTTTGTATACTTTTGACTATACGGGCCAAGCCCGGGATTTACGGGAAATAGCGGGTTTTCGTTTGCCGGCGATTAAACTCCTTTTATTCAGCGTCTCATCAAAAATGAAAACATTTTTCAAAACAACAAGTCTTCTGCGTTTTAGTGGTGAAAAAGTAATTTAAAAAATCGTTCTGGAAATGAGTTTACTCACAGGGTACTTCCTTTGTATACATTCGACTATACGGGCCGAATCCGGGATTTACGGGAAATCGCGGGTTTTCGTTTGCCGGCGATTAAACCTCTTTCATTAAGCGTCTCATCAAAAATGAAAACATTTTTGAAAACTACAAGTCTCATGCGTTTTAGTGGTGAAAAAATAATTTAAAAATCGTTCGGGAAATAAGTTTACTCCCTGAGTACTTTCTTTGTATACTTTTGACTATACGGGCCGAGTCCGGAATTTAGGGGAAATCGTGGATTTTCGTTTGACGGCGATTAAACTTCTTTTATTCAGCGTCTCATCAAAAATGAAAACATTTTTGAAAACTACAAGTCTCATGCGTTGTAGTGGTGAAAAAATAATTTAAAAAATCGTTCGGAAAATGAGTTTACTCCCTGGGTACTTTCTTTGTATACTTTTGACTATACGGGCCGACTCCAGGGTTTACGGGAAATCGCGGGATTTCGTTTGCCGGCGATTAAACCTCTTTCATTAAGCGTCTCATCAAAAATGAAAACATTTTTGAAAACTACAAGTCTCATGCGTTTTAGTGGTGAAAAAATAATGTAAAAATCGTTCGGGAAATAAGTTTACTCCCTGGGTACTTTCTTTGTATACTTTTGACTATACGGGCCTAGTCCGGAATTTACGTTAAATCGTGGATTTTCGTTTGAGGGCGATTAAACTTCTTTTATTCAGCGTCTCATCAAAAATGAAAACATTTTTGAAAACTACAAGTCTCATGCGTTGTAGTGGTGAAAAAATAATTTAAAAAATCGTTCGGAAAATGAGTTTACTCCCTGGGTACTTTCTTTGTATACTTTTGACTATACGGGCCGACTCCGGGGTTTACGGGAAATGGCGGGTTTTCCTTTGCCGGCGATTAAACTTCGTTTATTCAGCGTCTCATCAAAAATGAAAACATTTTTGAAAACTACAAGTCTCATGCATTTTAGTGGTGAAAAGATAATTTAAAAAATCGTTTTGGAAATGAGTTTACACACAGGGTACTTTCTTTGTATACTTTTGACTATACGCGCCGAGTCCTGGATTTACGGGAAATCGCGGGTTTTCGTTCGCCGGCGAATAAACTTCTTTTATTCAGCCTCTCATCAAAAATGAAAACATTTTTGAAAACTACAAGTCTCATGCGTTGTAGTGGTGAAAAAATAATTTAAAAAATCGTTTGAGAAATGAGTTTACTCCCTGGGTACTTTCTTTGTATACTTTTGACTATACAGGCCGAGTCCGGGATTTACGGGAAATCGCAGGTTTTCGTTTGCCGGCGATTAAACTTCTTTTATTCACCGTCTCATTAAAAATGAAAACATTTTTAAAAACTACAAGTCTCATGGGCTTTAGTGGTGAAATAATAATTTAAAAAATCGTTCGGGAAATGAGTTTACTCCCTGGGTACTTTCTTTTTATACTTTTGACTATACGGGCCGAGTCCGGGGTTTACGGGAAATGGCGGGTTTTCGTTTGCCGGCGATTAAACTTCTTTTATTCAGCGTCTCATCAAAAATGAAAACATTTTTAAAAACTACAAGTCTCATGCGTTGTAGTGGTGAAAAAATAATTTAAAAAATCGTTCGGAAAATGAGTTTACTCCCTGGGTTTTTTCTTTGTATACATTCGACTATACAGGCCAAGCCCGGGATTTACGGGAAATCGCGGGTTTTCGTTTGCCTGCGATTAAACCACTTTCATTAAGCGTCTCATCAAAAATGAAAACATTTCTGAAAACTACAAGTCTCATGCATTTTAGTGGTGAAAAAATAATTTAAAAAATCGTTCGGGAAATGAGTTTACTCCCTGGGTACTTTCTTTGTATACTTTTGACTATACGGGCCGAGTCCGGGATTTACGGGAAATCGCGGGTTTTCGTTTGCCGGCGATTAAACTTCTTTTATTCAGCGTCTCATCAGAAATGAAAACATTTTTAAAAACCACAAGTGTCATGCGTTGTAGTGGTGAAAAAATAAATTAAAAAATCGTTCGGAAAATGAGTTTACTCCATGGGTACTTTCTTTGTATACATTCGACTATACGGGCCAAGCCCGGGATTTACGGGAAATCGCGGGTTTTCGTTTGCCGGAGATTAAACCACTTTCATTAAGCGTGTCATCAAAAAAGAAAACATTTCTGAAAACTACAAGTCTCATGCGTTTTAGTGGTGAAAAGATATTTTAAAAAATCGCTTTGGAAATGAGTTTACTCACAGGGTGCTTTCTTTGTATACATTCGACTATACGGGCCAAGCCCGGGATTTACGAGAAATCGCAGGTTTTCGTTTGCCGGCGTTTAAACCACATTCATTAAGCGTCTCATCAAAAATGAAAACATTTCTGAAAACTACAAGTCTCATACGTTTTAGTGGTGAAAAAATAATTTTAAAAATCGTTCGGGAAGTGAGTTTACTTCCTGGGTACTTTCTTTGTATACTTTTGACTATACGGGCCGAGTCCGGGATTTACGGGAAATCGCGGGTTTTCGTTTGCCGGCGATTAAACCTTTTTCATTAAGCGTCTCATTAAAAATGAAAACATTTTTGAAAACTACAAGTCTCATTTGTTCTAGTGGTGCAGAAATAATTTGAAAAATCGTTCGGGAAATCAGTTTACTCCCTGGGTACTTTCTTTGTATACTTTTGACTATACGGGCCAAGCCCGGGATTTACGGGAAATCGCGGGTTTTCGTTTGCCGGCGATTAAACTCCTTTTATTCAGCGTCTCATCAAAAATGAAAACATTTTTCAAAACAACAAGTCTTCTGCGTTTTAGTGGTGAAAAGATATTTTAAAAAATCGTTTTGGAAATGAGTTTACTCACAGGGTACTTTCTTTGTATACATTCGACTATACGGGCCAAGCCCGTGATTTACGGGAAATCGCGGGTTTTTGTTTGCCGGCGTTTAAACCACATTCATTAAGCGTCTCATCAAAAATGAAAACATTTCTGAAAACTACAAATCTCATACGTTTTAGTGGTGAAAAAATAATTTTAAAAATCGTTCGGGAAATGAGTTTACTTCCTGGGTACTTTCTTTGTATACTTTTGACTATACGGGCCGAGTCCGGGATTTACGGGAAATCGCGGATTTTCGTTTGCGGGCGATTAAACCTCTTTCATTAAGCGTCTCATTAAAAATGAAAACATTTTTGAAAACTACAAGTCTCATTTGTTCTAGTGGTGCAGAAATAATTTGAAAAATCGTTCGGGAAATCAGTTTACTCCCTGGGTACTTTCTTTGTATACTTTTGACTATACGGGCCAAGCCCGGGATTTACGGGAAATAGCGGGTTTTCGTTTGCCGGCGATTAAACTCCTTTTATTCAGCGTCTCATCAAAAATGAAAACATTTTTCAAAACAACAAGTCTTCTGCGTTTTAGTGGTGAAAAAGTAATTTAAAAAATCGTTTTGGAAATGAGTTTACACACAGGGTACTTTTTTGTATACTTTTGACTATACGCGCCGAGTCCTGGATTTACGGGAAATCGCGGGTTTTCGTTCGCCGGCGAATAAACTTCTTTTATTCAGCCTCTCATCAAAAATGAAAACATTTTTGAAAACTACAAGTCTCATGCGTTGTAGTGGTGAAAAAATAATTTAAAAAATCGTTTGAGAAATGAGTTTACTCCCTGGGTACTTTCTTTGTATACTTTTGACTATACAGGCCGAGTCCGGGATTTACGGGAAATCGCAGGTTTTCGTTTGCCGGCGATTAAACTTCTTTTATTCACCGTCTCATTAAAAATGAAAACATTTTTAAAAACTACAAGTCTCATGGGCTTTAGTGGTGAAATAATAATTTAAAAAATCGTTCGGGAAATCAGTTTACTCCCTGGGTACTTTCTTTTTATACTTTTGACTATACGGGCCGAGTCCGGGGTTTACGGGAAATGGCGGGTTTTCGTTTGCCGGCGATTAAACTTCTTTTATTCAGCGTCTCATCAAAAATGAAAACATTTTTAAAAACTACAAGTCTCATGCGTTGTAGTGGTGAAAAAATAATTTAAAAAATCGTTCGGAAAATGAGTTTACTCCCTGGGTTTTTTCTTTGTATACATTCGACTATACAGGCCAAGCCCGGGATTTACGGGAAATCGCGGGTTTTCGTTTGCCTGCGATTAAACCACTTTCATTAAGCGTCTCATCAAAAATGAAAACATTTCTGAAAACTACAAGTCTCATGCATTTTAGTGGTGAAAAAATAATTTAAAAAATCGTTCGGGAAATGAGTTTACTCCCTGGGTACTTTCTTTGTATACTTTTGACTATACGGGCCGAGTCCGGGATTTACGGGAAATCGCGGGTTTTCGTTTGCCGGCGATTAAACTTCTTTTATTCAGCGTCTCATCAGAAATGAAAACATTTTTAAAAACCACAAGTGTCATGCGTTGTAGTGGTGAAAAAATAAATTAAAAAATCGTTCGGAAAATGAGTTTACTCCATGGGTACTTTCTTTGTATACATTCGACTATACGGGCCAAGCCCGGGATTTACGGGAAATCGCGGGTTTTCGTTTGCCGGAGATTAAACCACTTTCATTAAGCGTGTCATCAAAAAAGAAAACATTTCTGAAAACTACAAGTCTCATGCGTTTTAGTGGTGAAAAGATATTTTAAAAAATCGCTTTGGAAATGAGTTTACTCACAGGGTGCTTTCTTTGTATACATTCGACTATACGGGCCAAGCCCGGGATTTACGAGAAATCGCAGGTTTTCGTTTGCCGGCGTTTAAACCACATTCATTAAGCGTCTCATCAAAAATGAAAACATTTCTGAAAACTACAAGTCTCATACGTTTTAGTGGTGAAAAAATAATTTTAAAAATCGTTCGGGAAATGAGTTTACTTCCTGGGTACTTTCTTTGTATACTTTTGACTATACGGGCCGAGTCCGGGATTTACGGGAAATCGCGGGTTTTCGTTTGCCGGCGATTAAACCTTTTTCATTAAGCGTCTCATTAAAAATGAAAACATTTTTGAAAACTACAAGTCTCATTTGTTCTAGTGGTGCAGAAATAATTTGAAAAATCGTTCGGGAAATCAGTTTACTCCCTGGGTACTTTCTTTGTATACTTTTGACTATACGGGCCAAGCCCGGGATTTACGGGAAATCGCGGGTTTTCGTTTGCCGGCGATTAAACTCCTTTTATTCAGCGTCTCATCAAAAATGAAAACATTTTTCAAAACAACAAGTCTTCTGCGTTTTAGTGGTGAAAAGATATTTTAAAAAATCGTTTTGGAAATGAGTTTACTCACAGGGTACTTTCTTTGTATACATTCGACTATACGGGCCAAGCCCGTGATTTACGGGAAATCGCGGGTTTTTGTTTGCCGGCGTTTAAACCACATTCATTAAGCGTCTCATCAAAAATGAAAACATTTCTGAAAACTACAAATCTCATACGTTTTAGTGGTGAAAAAATAATTTTAAAAATCGTTCGGGAAATGAGTTTACTTCCTGGGTACTTTCTTTGTATACTTTTGACTATACGGGCCGAGTCCGGGATTTACGGGAAATCGCGGATTTTCGTTTGCGGGCGATTAAACCTCTTTCATTAAGCGTCTCATTAAAAATGAAAACATTTTTGAAAACTACAAGTCTCATTTGTTCTAGTGGTGCAGAAATAATTTGAAAAATCGTTCGGGAAATCAGTTTACTCCCTGGGTACTTTCTTTGTATACTTTTGACTATACGGGCCAAGCCCGGGATTTACGGGAAATAGCGGGTTTTCGTTTGCCGGCGATTAAACTCCTTTTATTCAGCGTCTCATCAAAAATGAAAACATTTTTCAAAACAACAAGTCTTCTGCGTTTTAGTGGTGAAAAAGTAATTTAAAAAATCGTTCTGGAAATGAGTTTACTCACAGGGTACTTCCTTTGTATACATTCGACTATACGGGCCGAGTCCGGGATTTACGGGAAATCGCGGGTTTTCGTTTGCCGGCGATTAAACCTCTTTCATTAAGCGTCTCATTAAAAATGAAAACATTTTTGAAAACTACAAGTCTCATTTGTTCTAGTGGTGCAGAAATAATTTGAAAAATCGTTCGGGAAATCAGTTTACTCCCTGGGTACTTTCTTTGTATACTTTTGACTATACGGGCCAAGCCCGGGATTTACGGGAAATAGCGGGTTTTTGTTTGCCGGCGATTAAACTCCTTTTATTCAGCGTCTCATCAAAAATGAAAACATTTTTCAAAACAACAAGTCTTCTGCGTTTTAGTGGTGAAAAAATAATTTAAAAAATCGTTCGGGAAAAGACTTTACTCCCTGGGTACTTTCTTTGCATACTTTTGACTATACGGGCCAAGTCTGGGATTTACGGGAAATCGCGGGTTTTCGTTTGCCGGCGATTAAACTTCTTTTATTAAGCGTCTCATCAAAAATGAAAAAATTTTTCAAAACAACAAGTCTTCTGCGTTTTAGTGGTGAAAAGATATTTTAAAAAATCGTTTTGGAAATGAGTTTACTCACAGGGTACTTTCTTTGTATACATTCGACTATACGGGCCAAGCCCGTGATTTACGGGAAATCGCGGGTTTTTGTTTGCCGGCGTTTAAACCACATTCATTAAGCGTCTCATCAAAAATGAAAACATTTCTGAAAACTACAAGTCTCATACGTTTTAGTGGTGAAAAAATAATTTAAAAAATCGTTCGGGAAAAGACTTTACTCCCTGGGTACTTTCTTTGCATACTTTTGACTATACGGGCCAAGTCTGGGATTTACGGGAAATCGCGGGTTTTCGTTTGCCGGCGATTAAACTTCTTTTATTAAGCGTCTCATCAAAAATGAAAAAAATTTTCAAAACAACAAGTCTTCTGCGTTTTAGTGGTGAAAAGATATTTTAAAAAATCGTTTTGGAAATGAGTTTACTCACAGGGTACTTTCTTTGTATACATTCGACTATACGGGCCAAGCCCGTGATTTACGGGAAATCGCGGGTTTTTGTTTGCCGGCGTTTAAACCACATTCATTAAGCGTCTCATCAAAAATGAAAACATTTCTGAAAACTACAAGTCTCATACGTTTTAGTGGTGAAAAAATAATTTTAAAAATCGTTCGGGAAATGAGTTTACTTCCTGGGTACTTTCTTTGTATACTTTTGACTATACGGGCCGAGTCCGGGATTTACGGGAAATCGCGGATTTTCGTTTGCCGGCGATTAAACCTCTTTCATTAAGTGTCTCATTAAAAATGAAAACATTTTTGAAAACTACAAGTCTCATTTGTTCTAGTGGTGCAGAAATAATTTGAAAAATCGTTCGGGAAATCAGTTTACTCCCTGGGTACTTTCTTTGTATACTTTTGACTATACGGGCCAAGCCCGGGGATTACGGGAAATAGCGGGTTTTCGTTTGCCGGCGATTAAACTCCTTTTATTCAGCGTCTCATCAAAAATGAAAACATTTTTCAAAACAACAAGTCTTCTGCGTTTTAGTGGTGAAAAAATAATTTAAAAAATCGTTCTGGAAATGAGTTTACTCACAGGGTACTTCCTTTGTATACATTCGACTATACGGGCCGAGTCCGGGATTTACGGGAAATCGCGGGTTTTCGTTTGCCGGCGATTAAACCTCTTTTATTAGGCGTCTCATTAAAAATGAAAACATTTTTGAAAACTACAAGTCTCATGCGTTGTAGTGGTGAAAAAATAATTTAAAAAATCGTTTGAGAAATGAGTTTACTCCCTGGGTACTTTCTTTGTATACTTTTGACTATACAGGCCGAGTCCGGGATTTACGGGAAATCGCGGATTTTCGTTTGCCGGCGATTAAACCTCTTTCATTAAGTGTCTCATTAAAAATGAAAACATTTTTGAAAACTACAAGTCTCATTTGTTCTAGTGGTGCAGAAATAATTTGAAAAATCGTTCGGGAAATCAGTTTACTCCCTGGGTACTTTCTTTTTATACTTTTGACTATACGGGCCGAGTCCGGGGTTTACGGGAAATGGCGGGTTTTCGTTTGCCGGCGATTAAACTTCTTTTATTCAGCGTCTCATCAAAAATGAAAACATTTTTAAAAACTAAAAGTCTCATGCGTTGTAGTGGTGAAAAAATAATTTAAAAAATCGTTCGGAAAATGAGTTTACTCCCTGGGTTTTTTCTTTGTATACATTCGACTATACAGGCCAAGCCCGAGATTTACGGGAAATCGCGGGTTTTCGTTTGCCTGCGATTAAACCACTTTCATTAAGCGTCTCATCAAAAATGAAAACATTTCTGAAAACTACAAGTCTCATGCATTTTAGTGGTGAAAAAATAATTTAAAAAATCGTTCGGGAAATGAGTTTACTCCCTGGGTACTTTCTTTGTATACTTTTGACTATACGGGCCGAGTCCGGGATTTACGGGAAATCGCGGGTTTTCGTTTGCCGGCGATTAAACTTCTTTTATTCAGCGTCTCATCAAAAATGAAAACATTTTTAAAAACCACAAGTGTCATGCGTTGTAGTGGTGAAAAAATAAATTAAAAAATCGTTCGGAAAATGAGTTTACTCCATGGGTACTTTCTTTGTATACATTCGACTATACGGGCCAAGCCCGGGATTTACGGGAAATTGCGGGTTTTCGTTTGCCGGAGATTAAACCACTTTCATTAAGCGTGTCATCAAAAAAGAAAACATTTCTGAAAACTACAAGTCTCATGCGTTTTAGTGGTGAAAAGATATTTTAAAAAATCGCTTTGGAAATGAGTTTACTCACAGGGTGCTTTCTTTGTATACATTCGACTATACGGGCCAAGCCCAGGATTTACGAGAAATCGCAGGTTTTCGTTTGCCGGCGTTTAAACCACATTCATTAAGCGTCTCATCAAAAATGAAAACATTTCTGAAAACTACAAGTCTCATGGGCTTTAGTGGTGAAATAATAATTTAAAAAATCGTTCGGGAAATGAGTTTACTCCCTGGGTACTTTCTTTTTATACTTTTGACTATACGGGCCGAGTCCGGGGTTTACGGGAAATGGCGGGTTTTCGTTTGCCGGCGATTAAACTTCTTTTATTCAGCGTCTCATCAAAAATGAAAACATTTTTAAAAACTAAAAGTCTCATGCGTTGTAGTGGTGAAAAAATAATTTAAAAAATCGTTCGGAAAATGAGTTTACTCCCTGGGTTTTTTCTTTGTATACATTCGACTATACAGGCCAAGCCCGAGATTTACGGGAAATCGCGGGTTTTCGTTTGCCTGCGATTAAACCACTTTCATTAAGCGTCTCATCAAAAATGAAAACATTTCTGAAAACTACAAGTCTCATGCATTTTAGTGGTGAAAAAATAATTTAAAAAATCGTTCGGGAAATGAGTTTACTCCCTGGGTACTTTCTTTGTATACTTTTGACTATACGGGCCGAGTCCGGGATTTACGGGAAATCGCGAGTTTTCGTTTGCCGGCGATTAAACTTCTTTTATTCAGCGTCTCATCAAAAATGAAAACATTTTTAAAAACCACAAGTGTCATGCGTTTTAGTGGTGAAAAAATAAATTAAAAAATCGTTCGGAAAATGAGTTTACTCCATGGGTACTTTCTTTGTATACATTCGACTATACGGGCCAAGCCCGGGATTTACGGGAAATCGCGGGTTTTCGTTTGCCGGAGATTAAACCACTTTCATTAAGCGTGTCATCAAAAAAGAAAACATTTCTGAAAACTACAAGTCTCATGCGTTTTAGTGGTGAAAAGATATTTTAAAAAATCGCTTTGGAAATGAGTTTACTCACAGGGTGCTTTCTTTGTATACATTCGACTATACGGGCCAAGCCCAGGATTTACGAGAAATCGCAGGTTTTCGTTTGCCGGCGTTTAAACCACATTCATTAAGCGTCTCATCAAAAATGAAAACATTTCTGAAAACTACAAGTCTCATACGTTTTAGTGGTGAAAAAATAATTTTAAAAATCGTTCGGGAAATGAGTTTACTTCCTGGGTACTTTCTTTGTATACTTTTGACTATACGGGCCGAGTCCGGGATTTACGGGAAATCGCGGGTTTTCGTTTGCCGGCGATTAAACCTTTTTCATTAAGCGTCTCATTAAAAATGAAAACATTTTTAAAAACTACAAGTCTCATTTGTTCTAGTGGTGCAGAAATAATTTGAAAAATCGTTCGGGAAATCAGTTTACTCCCTGGGTACTTTCTTTGTATACTTTTGACTATACGGGCCAAGCCCGGGATTTACGGGAAATCGCGGGTTTTCGTTTGCCGGCGATTAAACTCCTTTTATTCAGCGTCTCATCAAAAATGAAAACATTTTTCAAAACAACAAGTCTTCTGCGTTTTAGTGGTGAAAAGATATTTTAAAAAATCGTTTTGGAAATGAGTTTACTCACAGGGTACTTTCTTTGTATACATTTGACTATACGGGCCAAGCCCGTGATTTACGGGAAATCGCGGGTTTTTGTTTGCCGGCGTTTAAACCACATTCATTAAGCGTCTCATCAAAAATGAAAACATTTCTGAAAACTACAAATCTCATACGTTTTAGTGGTGAAAAAATAATTTTAAAAATCGTTCGGGAAATGAGTTTACTTCCTGGGTACTTTCTTTGTATACTTTTGACTATAAGGGCCGAGTCCGGGATTTACGGGAAATCGCGGATTTTCGTTTGCGGGCGATTAAACCTCTTTCATTAAGCGTCTCATTAAAAATGAAAACATTTTTGAAAACTACAAGTCTCATTTGTTCTAGTGGTGCAGAAATAATTTGAAAAATCGTTCGGGAAATCAGTTTACTCCCTGGGTACTTTCTTTGTATACTTTTGACTATACGGGCCAAGCCCGGGATTTACGGGAAATAGCGGGTTTTCGTTTGCCGGCGATTAAACTCCTTTTATTCAGCGTCTCATCAAAAATGAAAACATTTTTCAAAACAACAAGTCTTCTGCGTTTTAGTGGTGAAAAAGTAATTTAAAAAATCGTTCTGGAAATGAGTTTACTCACAGGGAACTTCCTTTGTATACATTCGACTATACGGGCCGAGTCCGGGATTTACGGGAAATCGCGGGTTTTCGTTTGCCGGCGATTAAACCTCTTTCATTAAGCGTCTCATTAAAAATGAAAACATTTTTGAAAACTACAAGTCTCATTTGTTCTAGTGGTGCAGAAATAATTTGAAAAATCGTTCGGGAAATCAGTTTACTCCCTGGGTACTTTCTTTGTATACTTTTGAATATACGGGCCAAGCCCGGGATTTACGGGAAATAGCGGGTTTTTGTTTGCCGGCGATTAAACTCCTTTTATTCAGCGTCTCATCAAAAATGAAAACATTTTTCAAAACAACAAGTCTTCTGCGTTTTAGTGGTGAAAAAATAATTTAAAAAATCGTTCTGGAAATGAGTTTACTCACAGGGTACTTCCTTTGTATACATTCGACTATACGGGCCAAGCTCGGGATTTACGGGAAATCGCGGATTTTCGTTTGCCGGCGATTAAACCCCTTTCATTAACCGTCTCATCAAAAATGAAAACATTTTTGAAAACTACAAATCTCGTGCGTTTTAGTGGTGAAAAAATAATTTAAAAAATTGTTCGGGAAAAGACTTTACTCCCTGGGTACTTTCATTGCATACTTTTGACTATACGGGCCAAGCCCGGGATTTACGGGAAATAGCGGGTTTTTGTTTGCCGGCGATTAAACTCCTTTTATTCAGCGTCTCATCAAAAATGAAAACATTTTTCAAAACAACAAGTCTTCTGCGTTTTAGTGGTGAAAAGATATTTTAAAAAATCGTTTTGGAAATGAGTTTACTCACAGGGTACTTTCTTTGTATACATTCGACTATACGGGCCAAGCCCGTGATTTACGGGAAATCGCGGGTTTTTGTTTGCCGGCGTTTAAACCACATTCATTAAGCGTCACATCAAAAATGAAAACATTTCTGAAAACTACAAGTCTCATACGTTTTAGTGGTGAAAAAATAGTTTAAAAAATCGTTCGGGAAATGAGTTTACTCCCTGGGTACTTTCTTTTTATACTTTTGACTATACGGGCCGAGTCCGGGGTTTACGGGAAATGGCGGGTTTTCGTTTGCCGGCGATTAAACTTCTTTTATTCAGCGTCTCATCAAAAATGAAAACATTTTTAAAAACTAAAAGTCTCATGCGTTGTAGTGGTGAAAAAATAATTTAAAAAATCGTTCGGAAAATGAGTTTACTCCCTGGGTTTTTTCTTTGTATACATTCGACTATACAGGCCAAGCCCGAGATTTACGGGAAATCGCGGGTTTTCGTTTGCCTGCGATTAAACCACTTTCATTAAGCGTCTCATCAAAAATGAAAACATTTCTGAAAACTACAAGTCTCATGCATTTTAGTGGTGAAAAAATAATTTAAAAAATCGTTCGGGAAATGAGTTTACTCCCTGGGTACTTTCTTTGTATACTTTTGACTATACGGGCCGAGTCCGGGATTTACGGGAAATCGCGGGTTTTCGTTTGCCGGCGATTAAACTTCGTTTATTCAGCGTCTCATCAAAAATGAAAACATTTTTAAAAACCACAAGTGTCATGCGTTGTAGTGGTGAAAAAATAAATTAAAAAATCGTTCGGAAAATGAGTTTACTCCATGGGTACTTTCTTTGTATACATTCGACTATACGGGCCAAGCCCGGGATTTACGGGAAATCGCGGGTTTTCGTTTGCCGGAGATTAAACCACTTTCATTAAGCGTGTCATCAAAAAAGAAAACATTTCTGAAAACTACAAGTCTCATGCGTTTTAGTGGTGAAAAGATATTTTAAAAAATCGCTTTGGAAATGAGTTTACTCACAGGGTGCTTTCTTTGTATACATTCGACTATACGGGCCAAGCCCAGGATTTACGAGAAATCGCAGGTTTTCGTTTGCCGGCGTTTAAACCACATTCATTAAGCGTCTCATCAAAAATGAAAACATTTCTGAAAACTACAAGTCTCATGGGCTTTAGTGGTGAAATAATAATTTAAAAAATCGTTCGGGAAATGAGTTTACTCCCTGGGTACTTTCTTTTTATACTTTTGACTATACGGGCCGAGTCCGGGGTTTACGGGAAATGGCGGGTTTTCGTTTGCCGGCGATTAAACTTCTTTTATTCAGCGTCTCATCAAAAATGAAAACATTTTTAAAAACTAAAAGTCTCATGCGTTGTAGTGGTGAAAAAATAATTTAAAAAATCGTTCGGAAAATGAGTTTACTCCCTGGGTTTTTTCTTTGTATACATTCGACTATACAGGCCAAGCCCGAGATTTACGGGAAATCGCGGGTTTTCGTTTGCCTGCGATTAAACCACTTTCATTAAGCGTCTCATCAAAAATGAAAACATTTCTGAAAACTACAAGTCTCATGCATTTTAGTGGTGAAAAAATAATTTAAAAAATCGTTCGGGAAATGAGTTTACTCCCTGGGTACTTTCTTTGTATACTTTTGACTATACGGGCCGAGTCCGGGATTTACGGGAAATCGCGGGTTTTCGTTTGCCGGCGATTAAACTTCTTTTATTCAGCGTCTCATCAAAAATGAAAACATTTTTAAAAACCACAAGTGTCATGCGTTTTAGTGGTGAAAAAATAAATTAAAAAATCGTTCGGAAAATGAGTTTACTCCATGGGTACTTTCTTTGTATACATTCGACTATACGGGCCAAGCCCGGGATTTACGGGAAATCGCGGGTTTTCGTTTGCCGGAGATTAAACCACTTTCATTAAGCGTGTCATCAAAAAAGAAAACATTTCTGAAAACTACAAGTCTCATGCGTTTTAGTGGTGAAAAGATATTTTAAAAAATCGCTTTGGAAATGAGTTTACTCACAGGGTGCTTTCTTTGTATACATTCGACTATACGGGCCAAGCCCAGGATTTACGAGAAATCGCAGGTTTTCGTTTGCCGGCGTTTAAACCACATTCATTAAGCGTCTCATCAAAAATGAAAACATTTCTGAAAACTACAAGTCTCATACGTTTTAGTGGTGAAAAAATAATTTTAAAAATCGTTCGGGAAATGAGTTTACCTCCTGGGTACTTTCTTTGTATACTTTTGACTATACGGGCCGAGTCCGGGATTTACGGGAAATCGCGGGTTTTCGTTTGCCGGCGATTAAACCTTTTTCATTAAGCGTCTCATTAAAAATGAAAACATTTTTAAAAACTACAAGTCTCATTTGTTCTAGTGGTGCAGAAATAATTTGAAAAATCGTTCGGGAAATCAGTTTACTCCCTGGGTACTTTCTTTGTATACTTTTGACTATACGGGCCAAGCCCGGGATTTACGGGAAATCGCGGGTTTTCGTTTGCCGGCGATTAAACTCCTTTTATTCAGCGTCTCATCAAAAATGAAAACATTTTTCAAAACAACAAGTCTTCTGCGTTTTAGTGGTGAAAAGATATTTTAAAAAATCGTTTTGGAAATGAGTTTACTCACAGGGTACTTTCTTTGTATACATTCGACTATACGGGCCAAGCCCGTGATTTACGGGAAATCGCGGGTTTTTGTTTGCCGGCGTTTAAACCACATTCATTAAGCGTCTCATCAAAAATGAAAACATTTCTGAAAACTACAAATCTCATACGTTTTAGTGGTGAAAAAATAATTTTAAAAATCGTTCGGGAAATGAGTTTACTTCCTGGGTACTTTCTTTGTATACATTCGACTATACGGGCCAAGCCCGTGATTTACGGGAAATCGCGGGTTTTTGTTTGCGGGCGATTAAACCTCTTTCATCAAGCGTCTCATTAAAAATGAAAACATTTTTGAAAACTACAAGTCTCATTTGTTCTAGTGGTGCAGAAATAATTTGAAAAATCGTTCGGGAAATCAGTTTACTCCCTGGGTACTTTCTTTGTATACTTTTGACTATACGGGCCAAGCCCGGGATTTACGGGAAATAGCGGGTTTTCGTTTGCCGGCGATTAAACTCCTTTTATTCAGCGTCTCATCAAAAATGAAAACATTTTTCAAAACAACAAGTCTTCTGCGTTTTAGTGGTGAAAAAGTAATTTAAAAAATCGTTCTGGAAATGAGTTTACTCACAGGGAACTTCCTTTGTATACATTCGACTATACGGGCCGAGTCCGGGATTTACGGGAAATCGCGGGTTTTCGTTTGCCGGCGATTAAACCTCTTTCATTAAGCGTCTCATTAAAAATGAAAACATTTTTGAAAACTACAAGTCTCATTTGTTCTAGTGGTGCAGAAATAATTTGAAAAATCGTTCGGGAAATCAGTTTACTCCCTGGGTACTTTCTTTGTATACTTTTGACTATACGGGCCAAGCCCGGGATTTACGGGAAATAGCGGGTTTTTGTTTGCCGGCGATTAAACTCCTTTTATTCAGCGTCTCATCAAAAATGAAAACATTTTTCAAAACAACAAGTCTTCTGCGTTTTAGTGGTGAAAAAATAATTTAAAAAATCGTTCTGGAAATGAGTTTACTCACAGGGTACTTCCTTTGTATACATTCGACTATACGGCCAAGCTCGGGATTTACGGGAAATCGCGGATTTTCGTTTGCCGGCGATTAAACCCCTTTCATTAACCGTCTCATCAAAAATGAAAACATTTTTGAAAACTACAAATCTCGTGCGTTTTAGTGGTGAAAAAATAATTTAAAAAATTGTTCGGGAAAAGACTTTACTCCCTGGGTACTTTCATTGCATACTTTTGACTATACGGGCCAAGCCCGGGATTTACGGGAAATAGCGGGTTTTTGTTTGCCGGCGATTAAACTCCTTTTATTCAGCGTCTCATCAAAAATGAAAACATTTTTCAAAACAACAAGTCTTCTGCGTTTTAGTGGTGAAAAGATATTTTAAAAAATCGTTTTGGAAATGAGTTTACTCACAGGGTACTTTCTTTGTATACATTCGACTATACGGGCCAAGCCCGTGATTTACGGGAAATCGCGGGTTTTTGTTTGCCGGCGTTTAAACCACATTCATTAAGCGTCTCATCAAAAATGAAAACATTTCTGAAAACTACAAATCTCATACGTTTTAGTGGTGAAAAAATAATTTTAAAAATCGTTCGGGAAATGAGTTTACTTCCTGGGTACTTTCTTTGTATACATTCGACTATACGGGCCAAGCCCGTGATTTACGGGAAATCGCGGGTTTTTGTTTGCGGGCGATTAAACCTCTTTCATTAAGCGTCTCATTAAAAATGAAAACATTTTTGAAAACTACAAGTCTCATTTGTTCTAGTGGTGCAGAAATAATTTGAAAAATCGTTCGGGAAATCAGTTTACTCCCTGGGTACTTTCTTTGTATACTTTTGACTATACGGGCCAAGCCCGGGATTTACGGGAAATAGCGGGTTTTCGTTTGCCGGCGATTAAACTCCTTTTATTCAGCGTCTCATCAAAAATGAAAACATTTTTCAAAACAACAAGTCTCATTTGTTCTAGTGGTGCAGAAATAATTTGAAAAGTCGTTCGGGAAATCAGTTTACTCCCTGGGTACTTTCTTTGTATACTTTTGACTATACGGGCCAAGCCCGGGATTTACGGGAAATAGCGGGTTTTTGTTTGCCGGCGATTAAACTCCTTTTATTCAGCGTCTCATCAAAAATGAAAACATTTTTCAAAACAACAAGTCTTCTGCGTTTTAGTGGTGAAAAAATAATTTAAAAAATCGTTCTGGAAATGAGTTTACTCACAGGGTACTTCCTTTGTATACATTCGACTATACGGGCCAAGCTCGGGATTTACGGGAAATCGCGGATTTTCGTTTGCCGGCGATTAAACCCCTTTCATTAACCGTCTCATCAAAAATGAAAACATTTTTGAAAACTACAAATCTCGTGCGTTTTAGTGGTGAAAAAATAATTTAAAAAATTGTTCGGGAAAAGACTTTACTCCCTGGGTACTTTCATTGCATACTTTTGACTATACGGGCCAAGCCCGGGATTTACGGGAAATAGCGGGTTTTTGTTTGCCGGCGATTAAACTCCTTTTATTCAGCGTCTCATCAAAAATGAAAACATTTTTCAAAACAACAAGTCTTCTGCGTTTTAGTGGTGAAAAGATATTTTAAAAAATCGTTTTGGAAATGAGTTTACTCACAGGGTACTTTCTTTGTATACATTCGACTATACGGGCCAAGCCCGTGATTTACGGGAAATCGCGGGTTTTTGTTTGCCGGCGTTTAAACCACATTCATTAAGCGTCACATCAAAAATGAAAACATTTCTGAAAACTACAAGTCTCATACGTTTTAGTGGTGAAAAAATAGTTTAAAAAATCGTTCGGGAAATGAGTTTACTCCCTGGGTACTTTCTTTTTATACTTTTGACTATACGGGCCGAGTCCGGGGTTTACGGGAAATGGCGGGTTTTCGTTTGCCGGCGATTAAACTTCTTTTATTCAGCGTCTCATCAAAAATGAAAACATTTTTAAAAACTAAAAGTCTCATGCGTTGTAGTGGTGAAAAAATAATTTAAAAAATCGTTCGGAAAATGAGTTTACTCCCTGGGTTTTTTCTTTGTATACATTCGACTATACAGGCCAAGCCCGAGATTTACGGGAAATCGCGGGTTTTCGTTTGCCTGCGATTAAACCACTTTCATTAAGCGTCTCATCAAAAATGAAAACATTTCTGAAAACTACAAGTCTCATGCATTTTAGTGGTGAAAAAATAATTTAAAAAATCGTTCGGGAAATGAGTTTACTCCCTGGGTACTTTCTTTGTATACTTTTGACTATACGGGCCGAGTCCGGGATTTACGGGAAATCGCGGGTTTTCGTTTGCCGGCGATTAAACTTCTTTTATTCAGCGTCTCATCAAAAATGAAAACATTTTTAAAAACCACAAGTGTCATGCGTTGTAGTGGTGAAAAAATAAATTAAAAAATCGTTCGGAAAATGAGTTTACTCCATGGGTACTTTCTTTGTATACATTCGACTATACGGGCCAAGCCCGGGATTTACGGGAAATCGCGGGTTTTCGTTTGCCGGAGATTAAACCACTTTCATTAAGCGTGTCATCAAAAAAGAAAACATTTCTGAAAACTACAAGTCTCATGCGTTTTAGTGGTGAAAAGATATTTTAAAAAATCGCTTTGGAAATGAGTTTACTCACAGGGTGCTTTCTTTGTATACATTCGACTATACGGGCCAAGCCCAGGATTTACGAGAAATCGCAGGTTTTCGTTTGCCGGCGTTTAAACCACATTCATTAAGCGTCTCATCAAAAATGAAAACATTTCTGAAAACTACAAGTCTCATGGGCTTTAGTGGTGAAATAATAATTTAAAAAATCGTTCGGGAAATGAGTTTACTCCCTGGGTACTTTCTTTTTATACTTTTGACTATACGGGCCGAGTCCGGGGTTTACGGGAAATGGCGGGTTTTCGTTTGCCGGCGATTAAACTTCTTTTATTCAGCGTCTCATCAAAAATGAAAACATTTTTAAAAACTAAAAGTCTCATGCGTTGTAGTGGTGAAAAAATAATTTAAAAAATCGTTCGGAAAATGAGTTTACTCCCTGGGTTTTTTCTTTGTATACATTCGACTATACAGGCCAAGCCCGAGATTTACGGGAAATCGCGGGTTTTCGTTTGCCTGCGATTAAACCACTTTCATTAAGCGTCTCATCAAAAATGAAAACATTTCTGAAAACTACAAGTCTCATGCATTTTAGTGGTGAAAAAATAATTTAAAAAATCGTTCGGGAAATGAGTTTACTCCCTGGGTACTTTCTTTGTATACTTTTGACTATACGGGCCGAGTCCGGGATTTACGGGAAATCGCGGGTTTTCGTTTGCCGGCGATTAAACTTCTTTTATTCAGCGTCTCATCAAAAATGAAAACATTTTTAAAAACCACAAGTGTCATGCGTTTTAGTGGTGAAAAAATAAATTAAAAAATCGTTCGGAAAATGAGTTTACTCCATGGGTACTTTCTTTGTATACATTCGACTATACGGGCCAAGCCCGGGATTTACGGGAAATCGCGGGTTTTCGTTTGCCGGAGATTAAACCACTTTCATTAAGCGTGTCATCAAAAAAGAAAACATTTCTGAAAACTACAAGTCTCATGCGTTTTAGTGGTGAAAAGATATTTTAAAAAATCGCTTTGGAAATGAGTTTACTCACAGGGTGCTTTCTTTGTATACATTCGACTATACGGGCCAAGCCCAGGATTTACGAGAAATCGCAGGTTTTCGTTTGCCGGCGTTTAAACCACATTCATTAAGCGTCTCATCAAAAATGAAAACATTTCTGAAAACTACAAGTCTCATACGTTTTAGTGGTGAAAAAATAATTTTAAAAATCGTTCGGGAAATGAGTTTACTTCCTGGGTACTTTCTTTGTATACTTTTGACTATACGGGCCGAGTCCGGGATTTACGGGAAATCGCGGGTTTTCGTTTGCCGGCGATTAAACCTTTTTCATTAAGCGTCTCATTAAAAATGAAAACATTTTTAAAAACTACAAGTCTCATTTGTTCTAGTGGTGCACAAATAATTTGAAAAATCGTTCGGGAAATCAGTTTACTCCCTGGGTACTTTCTTTGTATACTTTTGACTATACGGGCCAAGCCCGGGATTTACGGGAAATCGCGGGTTTTCGTTTGCCGGCGATTAAACTCCTTTTATTCAGCGTCTCATCAAAAATGAAAACATTTTTCAAAACAACAAGTCTTCTGCGTTTTAGTGGTGAAAAGATATTTTAAAAAATCGTTTTGGAAATGAGTTTACTCACAGGGTACTTTCTTTGTATACATTCGACTATACGGGCCAAGCCCGTGATTTACGGGAAATCGCGGGTTTTTGTTTGCCGGCGTTTAAACCACATTCATTAAGCGTCTCATCAAAAATGAAAACATTTCTGAAAACTACAAATCTCATACGTTTTAGTGGTGAAAAAATAATTTTAAAAATCGTTCGGGAAATGAGTTTACTTCCTGGGTACTTTCTTTGTATACATTCGACTATACGGGCCAAGCCCGTGATTTACGGGAAATCGCGGGTTTTTGTTTGCCGGCGTTTAAACCACATTCATTAAGCGTCACATCAAAAATGAAAACATTTCTGAAAACTACAAGTCTCATACGTTTTAGTGGTGAAAAAATAGTTTAAAAAATCGTTCGGGAAATGAGTTTACTCCCTGGGTACTTTCTTTTTATACTTTTGACTATACGGGCCGAGTCCGGGGTTTACGGGAAATGGCGGGTTTTCGTTTGCCGGCGATTAAACTTCTTTTATTCAGCGTCTCATCAAAAATGAAAACATTTTTAAAAACTAAAAGTCTCATGCGTTGTAGTGGTGAAAAAATAATTTAAAAAATCGTTCGGAAAATGAGTTTACTCCCTGGGTTTTTTCTTTGTATACATTCGACTATACAGGCCAAGCCCGAGATTTACGGGAAATCGCGGGTTTTCGTTTGCCTGCGATTAAACCACTTTCATTAAGCGTCTCATCAAAAATGAAAACATTTCTGAAAACTACAAGTCTCATGCATTTTAGTGGTGAAAAAATAATTTAAAAAATCGTTCGGGAAATGAGTTTACTCCCTGGGTACTTTCTTTGTATACTTTTGACTATACGGGCCGAGTCCGGGATTTACGGGAAATCGCGGGTTTTCGTTTGCCGGCGATTAAACTTCTTTTATTCAGCGTCTCATCAAAAATGAAAACATTTTTAAAAACCACAAGTGTCATGCGTTGTAGTGGTGAAAAAATAAATTAAAAAATCGTTCGGAAAATGAGTTTACTCCATGGGTACTTTCTTTGTATACATTCGACTATACGGGCCAAGCCCGGGATTTACGGGAAATCGCGGGTTTTCGTTTGCCGGAGATTAAACCACTTTCATTAAGCGTGTAATCAAAAAAGAAAACATTTCTGAAAACTACAAGTCTCATGCGTTTTAGTGGTGAAAAGATATTTTAAAAAATCGCTTTGGAAATGAGTTTACTCACACGGTGCTTTCTTTGTATACATTCGACTATACGGGCCAAGCCCAGGATTTACGAGAAATCGCAGGTTTTCGTTTGCCGGCGTTTAAACCACATTCATTAAGCGTCTCATCAAAAATGAAAACATTTCTGAAAACTACAAGTCTCATGGGCTTTAGTGGTGAAATAATAATTTAAAAAATCGTTCGGGAAATGAGTTTACTCCCTGGGTACTTTCTTTTTATACTTTTGACTATACGGGCCGAGTCCGGGGTTTACGGGAAATGGCGGGTTTTCGTTTGCCGGCGATTAAACTTCTTTTATTCAGCGTCTCATCAAAAATGAAAACATTTTTAAAAACTAAAAGTCTCATGCGTTGTAGTGGTGAAAAAATAATTTAAAAAGTCGTTCGGAAAATGAGTTTACTCCCTGGGTTTTTTCTTTGTATACATTCGACTATACAGGCCAAGCCCGAGATTTACGGGAAATCGCGGGTTTTCGTTTGCCTGCGATTAAACCACTTTCATTAAGCGTCTCATCAAAAATGAAAACATTTCTGAAAACTACAAGTCTCATGCATTTTGGTGGTGAAAAAATAATTTAAAAAATCGTTCGGGAAATGAGTTTACTCCCTGGGTACTTTCTTTGTATACTTTTGACTATACGGGCCGAGTCCGGGATTTACGGGAAATCGCGGGTTTTCGTTTGCCGGCGATTAAACTTCTTTTATTCAGCGTCTCATCAAAAATGAAAACATTTTTAAAAACCACAAGTGTCATGCGTTTTAGTGGTGAAAAAATAAATTAAAAAATCGTTCGGAAAATGAGTTTACTCCATGGGTACTTTCTTTGTATACATTCGACTATACGGGCCAAGCCCGGGATTTACGGGAAATCGCGGGTTTTCGTTTGCCGGAGATTAAACCACTTTCATTAAGCGTGTCATCAAAAAAGAAAACATTTCTGAAAACTACAAGTCTCATGCGTTTTAGTGGTGAAAAGATATTTTAAAAAATCGCTTTGGAAATGAGTTTACTCACAGGGTGCTTTCTTTGTATACATTCGACTATACGGGCCAAGCCCAGGATTTACGAGAAATCGCAGGTTTTCGTTTGCCGGCGTTTAAACCACATTCATTAAGCGTCTCATCAAAAATGAAAACATTTCTGAAAACTACAAGTCTCATACGTTTTAGTGGTGAAAAAATAATTTTAAAAATCGTTCGGGAAATGAGTTTACTTCCTGGGTACTTTCTTTGTATACTTTTGACTATACGGGCCGAGTCCGGGATTTACGGGAAATCGCGGGTTTTCGTTTGCCGGCGATTAAACCTTTTTCATTAAGCGTCTCATTAAAAATGAAAACATTTTTAAAAACTACAAGTCTCATTTGTTCTAGTGGTGCAGAAATAATTTGAAAAATCGTTCGGGAAATCAGTTTACTCCCTGGGTACTTTCTTTGTATACTTTTGACTATACGGGCCAAGCCCGGGGTTTACGGGAAATCGCGGGTTTTCGTTTGCCGGCGATTAAACTCCTTTTATTCAGCGTCTCATCAAAAATGAAAACATTTTTCAAAACAACAAGTCTTCTGCGTTTTAGTGGTGAAAAGATATTTTAAAAAATCGTTTTGGAAATGAGTTTACTCACAGGGTACTTTCTTTGTATACATTCGACTATACGGGCCAAGCCCGTGATTTACGGGAAATCGCGGGTTTTTGTTTGCCGGCGTTTAAACCACATTCATTAAGCGTCTCATCAAAAATGAAAACATTTCTGAAAACTACAAATCTCATACGTTTTAGTGGTGAAAAAATAATTTTAAAAATCGTTCGGGAAATGAGTTTACTTCCTGGGTACTTTCTTTGTATACTTTTGACTATAAGGTCCGAGTCCGGGATTTACGGGAAATCGCGGATTTTCGTTTGCGGGCGATTAAACCTCTTTCATTAAGCGTCTCATTAAAAATGAAAACATTTTTGAAAACTACAAGTCTCATTTGTTCTAGTGGTGCAGAAATAATTTGAAAAATCGTTCGGGAAATCAGTTTACTCCCTGGGTACTTTCTTTGTATACTTTTGACTATACGGGCCAAGCCCGGGATTTACGGGAAATAGCGGGTTTTCGTTTGCCGGCGATTAAACTCCTTTTATTCAGCGTCTCATCAAAAATGAAAACATTTTTCAAAACAACAAGTCTTCTGCGTTTTAGTGGTGAAAAAGTAATTTAAAAAATCGTTCTGGAAATGAGTTTACTCACAGGGTACTTCCTTTGTATACATTCGACTATACGGGCCGAGTCCGGGATTTACGGGAAATCGCGGGTTTTCGTTTGCCGGCGATTAAACCTCTTTCATTAAGCGTCTCATTAAAAATGAAAACATTTTTGAAAACTACAAGTCTCATTTGTTCTAGTGGTGCAGAAATAATTTGAAAAATCGTTCGGGAAATCAGTTTACTCCCTGGGTACTTTCTTTGTATACTTTTGACTATACGGGCCAAGCCCGGGATTTACGGGAAATAGCGGGTTTTTGTTTGCCGGCGATTAAACTCCTTTTATTCAGCGTCTCATCAAAAATGAAAACATTTTTCAAAACAACAAGTCTTCTGCGTTTTAGTGGTGAAAAAATAATTTAAAAAATCGTTCTGGAAATGAGTTTACTCACAGGGTACTTCCTTTGTATACATTCGACTATACGGGCCAAGCTCGGGATTTACGGGAAATCGCGGATTTTCGTTTGCCGGCGATTAAACCCCTTTCATTAACCGTCTCATCAAAAATGAAAACATTTTTGAAAACTACAAATCTCGTGCGTTTTAGTGGTGAAAAAATAATTTAAAAAATTGTTCGGGAAAAGACTTTACTCCCTGGGTACTTTCATTGCATACTTTTGACTATACGGGCCAAGTCTGGGATTTACGGGAAATCGCGGGTTTTCGTTTGCCGGCGATTAAACTTCTTTTATTAAGCGTCTCATCAAAAATGAAAAAATTTTTCAAAACAACAAGTCTTCTGCGTTTTAGTGGTGAAAAGATATTTTAAAAAATCGTTTTGGAAATGAGTTTACTCACAGGGTACTTTCTTTGTATACATTCGACTATACGGGCCAAGCCCGTGATTTACGGGAAATCGCGGGTTTTTGTTTGCCGGCGTTTAAACCACATTCATTAAGCGTCACATCAAAAATGAAAACATTTCTGAAAACTACAAGTCTCATGCGTTTTAGTGGTGAAAAAATAATTTAAAAAATTGTTCGGGAAAAGACTTTACTCCCTGGGTACTTTCTTTGTATACTTTTGACTATACGGGCCGAGTCCAGGGTTTACGGGAAATCGCGGGTTTTCGTTTGCCGGCGATTAAACTTCTTTTATTAAGCGTCTCATCAAAAATGAAAAAATTTTTCAAAACAACAAGTCTTCTGCGTTTTAGTGGTGAAAAGATATTTTAAAAAATCGTTTTGGAAATGAGTTTACTCACAGGGTACTTTCTTTGTATACATTCGACTATACGGGCCAAGCCCGTGATTTACGGGAAATCGCGGGTTTTTGTTTGCCGGCGTTTAAACCACATTCATTAAGCGTCACATCAAAAATGAAAACATTTCTGAAAACTACAAGTCTCATACGTTTTAGTGGTGAAAAAATAATTTTAAAAATCGTTCGGGAAATGAGTTTACTTCCTGGGTACTTTCTTTGTATACTTTTGACTATACGGGCCGAGTCCGGGATTTACGGGAAATCGCGGATTTTCGTTTGCCGGCGATTAAACCTCTTTCATTAAGTGTCTCATTAAAAATGAAAACATTTTTGAAAACTACAAGTCTCATTTGTTCTAGTGGTGCAGAAATAATTTGAAAAATCGTTCGGGAAATCAGTTTACTCCCTGGGTACTTTCTTTGTATACTTTTGACTATACGGGCCAAGCCCGGGATTTACGGGAAATAGCTGGTTTTCGTTTGCCGGCGATTAAACTCCTTTTATTCAGCGTCTCATCAAAAATGAAAACATTTTTCAAAACAACAAGTCTTCTGCGTTTTAGTGGTGAAAAAATAATTTAAAAAATCGTTCTGGAAATGAGTTTACTCACAGGGTACTTCCTTTGTATACATTCGACTATACGGGCCGAGTCCGGGATTTACGGGAAATCGCGGGTTTTCGTTTGCCGGCGATTAAACCTCTTTCATTAAACGTCTCATTAAAAATGAAAACATTTTTGAAAACTACAAGTCTCATTTGTTCTAGTGGTGCAGAAATAATTTGAAAAATCGTTCGGGAAATCAGTTTACTCCCTGGGTACTTTCTTTGTATACTTTTGACTATACGGGCCAAGCCCGGGATTTACGGGAAATAGCGGGTTTTTGTTTGCCGGCGATTAAACTCCTTTTATTCAGCGTCTCATCAAAAATGAAAACATTTTTCAAAACAACAAGTCTTCTGCGTTTTAGTGGTGAAAAAATAATTTAAAAAATCGTTCTGGAAATGAGTTTACTCACAGGGTACTTCCTTTGTATACATTCGACTATACGGGCCAAGCTCGGGATTTACGGGAAATCGCGGATTTTCGTTTGCCGGCGATTAAACCCCTTTCATTAAGCGTCTCATCAAAAATGAAAACATTTTTGAAAACTACAAATCTCGTGCGTTTTAGTGGTGAAAAAATAATTTAAAAAATCGTTCGGGAAATGACTTTACTCCCTGGGTACTTTCTTTGCATACTTTTGACTATACGGGCCAAGTCTGGGATTTACGGGAAATCGCGGGTTTTCGTTTGCCGGCGATTAAACTTCTTTTATTAAGCGTCTCATCAAAAATGAAAACATTTTTGAAAACAACAAGTCTCATACGTTTTAGTGGTGAAAAAATAATTTAAAAAATCGTTAGGGAAATGAGTTTACTCCCTGGGTACTTTCTTTGTATACATTCGACTATACGGGCCAAGCTCCAGATTTACGGGAAATCGTGGGTTTTCGTTTGCCGGCAATTAAACCTCTTTCATTAATGGTCTCATTAAAAATGAAAACATTTTTGAAAACTACAAGTAGAGATAGGAAAATACCAATGTTAGGACAGACCCCCTTAGCAGTTTCCTATCCCACGTCAAATCATGGATCATCCCTGTTAAATCAACGATAGAAGAGTCCATAAAATCCATGTGCACCTTACCACTTTACGTTAAATAAGCGGGCATGCTCTATAATATCTGCCCAAAACCCCCCTCCCCGGCCGCGTCCCCCTGGGCCCCTCCCCACCCTCCCCGTCCCATGGGTCCCTACCCACCCTCATATGTCGTGCCCTATAATTTATAGTGTTATGTGTGTCTATAATGTCCTCTAGCCAGTGTGGTAATGCCATCCTCCATAATTATGCGCTTATCATCATCTGCATTGAGCGCTAGTTTGTTTGTTTTTATGGTATGAACATCATGCTTAATCGATCGAAAGGTCATCTGTTCCCTGTAAACATTTTCACCCTCCAACAAGCATCTCCTATAGTCATCGAAACCTATTGTCTTCCTCACCACACATTTCTTGACACCCTTGCACCTCTTATCCTCCCTACCACATAGCTGTTTGTAAGCATAATTCTTAGCCCTAAGAGCGATAAATTCGGTCATTACCTTACCACCTAACTCGTCCTTCATCAGCCCAATGATCTTTTTATTCAAACCTAATGGTACGGGTCTACCATCTTTCTTATCGTACCCTGACGTGTCAAATCTCAAAGCTACATCGTCGGCGATATCTTTGTAAAAGTCGTCGGTTTTTATGTGGTAGACGAATGAATCTGTATCCATGTAGCAAAGCTTTACATCCACACCATATTTTGGTCTCATGTAATCATAGTGGAACTCATACATAACCATCTTGGACAAGTCGAGAATTGCCAGCCCCAGGTAGATTGGCTTATTCATTTTGATCTTGATCTTGGACACTCTATGCCCATCAGTGTTTCCGAGAACCACGTGCTACCCTTGAAGTTGGGCTTCATCACCATTTTCTCATAATTCTTTTGGTTGGTGGTCAAAAGTATATCCTTCTGCCTTCGCTGATTCTCCATTGTCTTCCCAAAGACCGAATTATTCATCAGCTTGAAAAAGTCCTTTTCGAAGTCATTAGTTGATTTGGTACGCAAATCAGTGTTGAAATCTATGTACGACTTCAACCACGCACTCTGATCAAATCTCAAGACCCTATGAACCTTCTCAAGAAACAGACCATGCTTCAACGCTTGATCAAGCGCACGGATATGAGTGATATATTTCTTCTTGTCTGAAAGACACGGTGTCAGCTTCTCGACGCCATTAATGATCTTCCTCTCGGGCATGAAAGGAAGGTCGTTATGAGAATCATGAAGCTCCCGTGGATAGCTAACATCAACCTCAAGGATGTACCCCTTTTCACCGTTTTCCACAGCTAATTGTGAAATCAGTTCGGGTGTAAAATCAGAAACCACGTCATCAACCCACTCAAACCCTCCGGTCGGCATCTTCTGAATCATGGCCCAGCCGTACAAATTATTTGCATCTAGGTACTGGAGATAGCTATTCATCTCCTTACTCTCAGATGTGTTGGCTTTGGTGGTATATTGTTTTTCCTCTTTCGGTACAGACGGTCCCCAACATACCTTTTCATAAAAACCCATGATCTTATCCTTCACGGTTCTGTAAGCTTTACTAGTTTTCACCTTGATGACCCTAGGTACATGTTTCATCAACCAGTACCTCAATTCAATCAATTTTCTTTTTACAAAAGGCACGGTTTTAGCCATTTCCTGCTGCTCAAATAAATCCATGCAATTCCCATCCGATGTGTTGTACTCGTCCCCCATATACTTATTGTTGGCCTTGGCGTAGCGGTGGACAGCCTGACACAATCCACCCCTAATACCACTCTCAATGAACATGACCATCTCCATATCCGACAATAAATCTAGACTAACCTTGGTCTTTTTCAAACACGCCCTCCAGGCTGATCCCGGAGCAGTGTAAAAGTGAGCCGGGTCTAGATCGTAGTTTCTCAAGCATCTTTCTCTGAATGTCTCAAACACATCACTCAGAAGCAGAACATCCGTCTTGAGATAGATATCATGATAAACGCCCATATTTTCAACTTTCATGTCCTTCCACACCTTCTGGGCATGCGCATAATCGGCATCGCTGATACCATTCATGTTCAGCTTGCTGTAGAAATCATCCTTTGACGGGAGCTTAGTTTCATTAAACCTATCGAATGAGTTAACATACTCATATGGGTATACACCCTTCCTTCTCATTATGTTGAATTCGTCACCATTGAAGAATTTTCGAAGGTTTTTGCATTGATCATCTGATAGGTTGTCAGCCAGGGAGCTTAGGCCGCTTGACATAAATCTAAATGAGTCTATGAATCTCAGTTGTATCTTTCTGTCCTTAGTCTCCCCATTTTTGTTAGTGTATTCACCAACCTTAACATCCGTAGAGAAAGAGATATATTTCTCCTTATTCTCCGCGATTACACCCATACCATCTTCTCCGTACTTCCTAGCAAGCTCCTTAATGAATAAATGCGCATCGTAGCCACTCAGATTGTGGCACACCCTGGCTCTATTGAAACCGTCACGCTCTTCATCCGTCAGTGGATCCATTGCTTTCTGAGGAAACATGTTATATAACCTTTTCGCCTCAGAAACTACATGATCTACAAAGCGCGGAACACAGTCCTCACCGCGGTAAAGATTCAGAGGGTCCGGCACTTCACCATGAGCATATTTACTATAACAACAGAATCCGGTGGGAACATGTTTACCAACTTTCTCGGTGGATGATCCGCATTTTCTCTCATCTTCTGGCAACTCTTTTGTAAAAGCTTCGAAATCGGCATACATGATGAATGGGGCTTTGAGCTGAAACTTACGATCGGTGAAGGTTAGGGTGCTACCCTCCTTAGGGAGTTGAATCTTAGCGGCATCGTTATTCTTGCAATACTCAAAGTGCTCATCCCTTTTCTGTTCGCTTGGAAAACCAGAGAGACAATTCAAGCAATAATGCTCTCTATGTCCATCCTTCGAGTTAACCTTGCTCAGTACACCGCTCAAGTTCTTAACAGCAATGTAGTGCTTCTTATCACCCTCACACAGCAAAAACAAAACAACCGTCTCCTTACGGTCAAGATGCTTCGACTTGCGACACATGTAGATACCTTCTCCCTCATCCTTTGTCAAAACATGCACAGTGACATCGGGGTTCCTTCTCTGAAACAAATCTATCTTGTTTAGCGCCATTGGGAAAGTTAGACCATCCCAATTATACTTATCATGCTTCTTAAGGATTGAGATTCGTTCAGGGTGATTATCGATCTTATCATGATTGAGAGCAGCGATAATAGCCCATCTGAAACATTTATCATCATCTTCGTTATGAGGGTTAATCACAGATCGCTTTCCACTGAAATTCTTGGGTAGCGGCAAGTAAGAACTACCTCTGGTTAATTTCAGTTTATGAAAGTCCACATGCATATGTAGGATCCTTTCGATTGTGAACCCGCTGGCGGGTAGAGCAGGGTTTTCAATCTGCTCGATTATCTTATTACACATCCGATCGAAAACATCAGAAATGTCATCGTGGGCGTGCAGTATCTCCATATAGCTATTGAAAGCTTTATCGACATGTACACACGGGGCATCGGTCGAGCTGGTGTCCTCCCTTACCCACTTCACCCACAAGGTCGCCTGAGTCTTCAGCGACTTCTTCTGCCCTAGCACGTCACTCATCAACCTATTTACGACGTGCTCGACCTTTTCGAGAAAGACCCTGACATTCTTCCCACCATCCGAGTTTATTTTGAAACGTTTGTATGAACCTACAAAAGCTTCTTCAATGGGGGTATAGGGGTTTTCCTCCTCCTCCTCCTCCTCCTCCTCCTCCTCCTCCTCCACCTCCACCTCCTCCACCTCTTCCTCTCCACTGCCCTTTTTATACAAACCCATGATCTTATCCTTCATGGTTTTGAAAGCTTTGCTCGCTTTCTCCTTAATAGCCTTAGGTACATGATTTATTAACCAGTCTCTCCATTCGATCAACTTGCTTTTCAAATCCATGTCTTGTTGGCTAGTGCCCGGTCTCGGTGCTGGTATGGGTGCTGATACCGGTCTTGGCACCGGTACGGGTCTGGTGGGTCTCGGCATGGGTATGGGTCTAGTGGGTCTCGGCAGGTGTATGGGTCTAGTGGGTCTCGGCATGGGTATGGGTATGGGTCTAGTGGGTCTCGGCAGGGGTACGGGTCTAGTGGGTCTCGGCAGGGGTACGGGTCTAGTGGGTCTCGGCAGGGGTACGGGTCTAGTGGGTCTCGGCATGGGTATGGGTATGGGTCTAGTGGGTCTCGGCAGGGGTACGGGTCTAGTGGGTCTCGGCAGGGGTACGGGTCTAGTGGGTCTCGGCAGGGGTACGGGTCTAGTGGGTCTCGGCACGGGTACGGGTGCTGACACAGTAGTGGGTGTCAATAATTCGATCAGATCGGCCTTTCTGAGCCTTGAGTAGCCACGTAGGCCGCGTTCTCTAGCGAGAGCTCTTAATTCAACAACTGTATTTCTCGAAGTCATGCTTGGTTGTGATATACGATTTTGTAATCTTTAAGATGTTTGGCTATGATATACGATTTTGTAATCTTTAAGCCATTTTTATAAATCGTAAACCGTGTTGGAGGGTCGTGAGTGTCCTAGTTTGTGGGGCAACCACCATGTTAAATTGTAGTAAAACACGCTTTGTGATACATACATCGATACACCATGGGTACCCACCCATTGGCACCTCGAGGGTCGTGAATCACATTTGTTACCCGTCCGAGTAACAAAAAATGCCCTAACAATCCGACCCCTCAAATATATTGTCTAATGACAAGATCTATTGATGCGCGACATATAGGGCATTTATCCCCCCTCTTCTCCAATTTATTTGCGCACGATAAACAGCAGCAAAAATGCCCTGTTCTACCATGAACAATGGTGGCGGTCTTTCGTTTAGAAAGACAAATGATACATCTATCATCTTCATCAATGTCATCGTCTGCGTCGTCCTCATCATCAACCTCAACCCGTGACTGGTCTAATCGGTGCTGGTCTAATCGGTGCTGGTACCGGTCTTGGCACTGATACATTTGGTCTCATCACGGGTCCCGAAAATTCGGTCACTTCGAGATCCAGAATCCCTAGGACGAGCGGCAAAGTCATATCGGGATATCTTGCGGGTATTGTTGATAACAGTAATTCGATAAGCTCAGCCCTTCTGAGCCGCGAGTATCCACGTAGGCCAAGGTACCTTGCTCGGGCTCTTAAATCAGGGACCGTGAAAAGATCAAAGTCATCAATATATTCTCTACTGTGTATCAAATCGAGAACGATTCCTGAAGACATGCTTGGCTATGATATACGATTTTGTAATCTTTAAGCCATTTTTATAAATCGTAAACCGGGGTGGAGGATCGTGAGGGGCTTCGTTCGCAAGACAACCACCCGGGGTTGCGCTGCTCCATGGTGGTAAAACACGGTTTATGATACCGACATCGCTCCACCATGGATCGTTTCCCGGAGTGTAAATGTGGGTGGGTACCCCCCCAGGGAAAAAAATCAGGACCTCCGAGGTCGCGAGGATCGTAAGGGGCTTCGTTCGCAAGACAACCACCCGGGGTTGCGCTGCTCCATGGTGGTAAAACACGGTTTATGATACCGACATCGCTCCACCATGGGTACCCACCCACCAACACCTAGAGGGTCGTGACCGGTACACCATGGGTACCCACCCACCAACACCTAGAGGGTCGTGACCGGTACACCATGGGTACCCACCCACCAACACCTAGAGGGCCATGACCGGTTAGACCATGGGTACCCACCCACCAACACCTTGAGGGCCATGACCGGTTAGACCATGGGTACCCACCCACCAACACCTTGAGGGCCATGACCGGTTAGACCATGGGTACCAACCCACCAACACCTTGAGGGCCATGACCGGTTAGACCATGGGTACCCACCCACCAACATTTGTTACTCGTCTGAGTAACAAAAAAAAGGGTTGTTCAATCACTTGGATCTTTTGTCGTTATAACGTTTTTGAGCTTTTAGATATGCCTCCCTGTTTTTCGACCTCCACCTTGAACAGTATCCATACCATTCCTTCTTGGTATCCAGATCGATGGTGTAGGATGGGTCGAGATCATTCTTCTCAATCACCTCAACCAGTTTAGCCTTTCTCATACCCACGATATACTTAATTCCGCGGGATTTAGCAACCTCTCGCAACTCTCTCAGTTTCATCAATTTGTAATCTGGTGTGGTATTCATGTCTGACATCTTAATATATAATAAATATAAAAACTTTAAGCACTTTTATCGTAACACATCATAACAAAAAGGAGATAAATAAAGGTGTGCATAAATAAAACATGTCAAACTCTAAACTTCAAGAGACTTACTATCAACCTCAAAATTTATGGAAAGGACAAAAGGCTGTTCAGAGCTTAAGAGGATTCGGTTTCAGGCCAAAGGAGGTTAAGAAGTGGCTATCAAAACAAGCATTTTGGCAAGTACATTTACCCGCTCCAAAACATGTTGAAAGACCACATTATGAAGTTACCACCCCTAATGATTTACATCAATTCGATTTATTGTACATGCCCGGTGACATACTGTATGGTAATAAATATAAGTACATTTTGTCGGGAATCGATGCTGCTTCCAGATACAAGGTAGCCCGACCTTTGAGGACTAAGAAAGCCAAAGAGGTTGCCGCTATGATTGAGGACATCTACAAGGCCGGACCATTAACTTATCCAAAAACTTTCCAATGTGATAACGGTTCAGAATTCAAAGCAGATGTGACAAAGCTGTTGGAGAAGCATAAGGTTGAAATTAAAAGGGCGACTACAAAATATAAGCATACGCACACAGCTTTTGTTGAGGCGTTGAACAAGATACTTGCCGAAAATTTATTCAAAATACAAGATGCCCAAGAACTGAATGATTCGGAAAAGGTATCATCTACATGGGTTAAGCATCTGTATAAACTGATTGATAGGCTAAACGATACAAAGACGCAGATGATTGATATGAAGCCAAAAGATGCTATTATAATGAAAGAGGTGCCTTTGGTTAATCAAGAGAGCTATCCACCTGAAGTAGAATTACCTAAAGATGACCTGTATAGATATCTACTACAACCTGGCGAAGAGCATGATGATGGGCGGAGACGGGCAACCGATGGAATATGGTCGAAAAACACATATAGATTGCGTGAGGTAATAGCGCAACCTGGTAACCGTGTAATGTACTATGTTCAAGACGGACCTGGACGGGCTTTTGTAAAAGAGGAATTGATGTTAATACCCGAAGATACAGAATTACCTCCTGATTATGTGCAAGGTTGGTGAAAAAGGGGACGATATCTTTACCAGAAACAGGTAAAGATGATGCCGGGGATCGCGCGGGTCAGTCGGCAGATAGGGCCGCTATGGCTCAGTCTTGGGGGGCGATCGCGCCGCATAATGTCACAAACCGCCTTAATATTAATTTTTATCGTACCACACGAAATATGCGAGCGGTGTACATGCGCACATCACTAACCTTGATTTACGGTCCTTCTGAGGCTTTGAACCTGGTCCATTAGACTTTTTTCAAACTGGTTGCGAGTTTCGCTCTCCATCTTTCTGTCGGTTTTCGTCATCTTGTCCACAGCTTCGTAGTATATACCGCTCAGGGTTTGAAATTCAATGTGACTAATGTCATCATTATTCAGAACCCGCGAGACGGAGTTTTCAAACACGGCGATGGCGGACGTCGCAACATCATATAATTTCATGACCTTGTCAAGTTTGCTCCGATATCTTTTAATCAGGGCCATGACGGAGCCCGTGAAAATGGTTCCGGACAGTGCTACGGCTCCCAATCCCACGGAAGCGGGGATTCCGATGAGCGTGCCACCGGTTACCACCAAACCTATGCCCGAAGCGACGGTTAGGGCCGTGGCGCTGGCATTTAAAAGCACCAGTCTGTGCAGCGTCTTGTTATATTTCTCATATTTTGTATTGAACTTATCACGTAATTTTCTAAGCTCCCCAAGTTGAGAGTTCACAGTATTAGTGTTAAACTTGTCCTGTTCGCTCGAATACTCGGGAGCCGTGGGTAGCTTCGGATAAATCTCTGCCATTGTGTGGTTACTACAAAGAAAAAAACTTTACTCTAAATAACCTATATCCAGTTTATCCAGATCCTTGAGAGTTCTATGATACGTATCACACAAATTCTCAAAATCGGCTCTACAGATCCGAGTGTGCCAGAGTAGCGTTTTATCGAAAACATCGATGGCATTTTGTACAAAGCGATATGCGGCTCTTAATTTGATAAGTTTCTCCCGATATGTCCTAACATATTGAGCGGTAACCGCATAGGAAGCCGAGCTCAATAGACACATACCCGAATTCCGCATGTAATTTCCATGGGTACCGCCCAAATTTCTAATAATGGTCACCGCGGTCGCTATCGAGCCGGTAATGGCTGCTTTTCCGGATAATCCCTCCAGAATCGACCATATGATCAGAGATCCTCCGTGTTCGTGTGTCCTGTCTTGGAACTTACCTCGTAATTTCACCAGCTCCTCAAGTTGGGAATTGGATATATCCGTTTTAAAAGTTTCTTCTCTGGTACTAGAACTCTCTGCCATTTCTATTATATTAGGAAAAAACTATCCTTTAAATAAAATAATGGCGGACATTGATATTGATCCGTTTGGTGACCATGGTCAACCCGACGAGGGTACCGATGACTCCACACCTCTGGTACCGAGGGAACGCACGCGTGTGCAGATACACACACCTGATGAGGAGACATCATTCGGTGGGGGCTCCACTCAACGTACCAGAGTTTTGCGGGAAATGGTTGATGTGTTGTATGATAGATTATCTGAAGGATCCCTGTCAAAACCTGAGGTGCTACATACAGACCTTTTTGAAATTAAGGATGGTGAATTATACTACAGAGATAAAAACGAACCTTTGACAAACAATGGAAGACTAAGGGGCACCGGTACTATATCAGATATATTAGGCAAGAGAAGGCTGCGTAATTTAGGCTTTGACATACCAAAAGGTAGGATTACAGCCCGAAAAGCTGCTAAGCTAAACAAAATACAAGAAGAATTACCCTCGTCATCTAAAATAACAACAGCAAGTGATGTAGAATTAGAAGCTATATCCGGGGATGTGGTAAACAGTACGGAAGATTTAATTTCATTGGTCAAACAATCTGTAGACCATGAAGCAACCCAGACTGGTGATCTATTTGAATATCCTATGCGTGAATTGCTAGGATTGGATAGATCATTGAGAAACATAAGAGGAAGTCTTCAGGATGAAGTTGCAAAAAAGGTTCAGCTCGAACAGCATATTGACAGAGAAAAAAACAAGTTGGAAAAGATGGAAAACACACCAAATATGACCGAGGAACAACAAAATGAAGCGAAAGAAAGGTTGAAAGGTTTGCAAAATGAGTTGAAAGGCCGGCAAGAGATTATCGATATTCTAAAAGGTAAACTTAACAGTCAAATAAAAAGCATCAGGGAGACGATTACCAAAGTACTTGACAAAGAAACTACATTGGGTGAAAAGATACGAACGCTATTCCATGAGCAGTGTATCACCATCGTCAGTGTACTAACGGCATTTGGTATGGTTATCGGCCTTCTAGTTGAAACTTTGACACCAGGGGGTGGGGGGTCATCCACCGGTAATACAAAAAATCATGAAAAAACCGAAGGTGGTGCGAGGGAATGGATAAAGAACAAGCTGAACGCGCTGGGATCTCTCCTGGGTAGATTAGCCGGTGCCGCAGCCGCATCACTGCCCGGTATAATTGGATCCATCGTATCGTGGATCCTAAATAGAGCAAAGGAGGTCGTCGGTTGGTTGAGTCAAAACCTGTGGGCTTTGATAGTTGGAATCGGAGGTCTTATATACACCTACATGGTTACAAAGCGTTAGCGGATCTGGAATATATGTTACATGACACATGTAACATAATACCCGCGGCATGGTACTATTTTTCGAAATACCACACGGCACTCCCGACACCAATCATGCTTAGCGCGATAAACGCCAATTCCCTCTCATGCTGGTCATTGCTGGGTGTATAAAAGTCGCTCAATACGGGTTTGCGCGGAATATCTGTGAGAGGTGATCCTCCAAATACTTTTTTATATTCCCGCATCGCGTCATCCAGCTCCGTGAATTTACCCTCGGCCTTCTTCTCAAGTCTGAGCTGCTTATTGATAAAGTCCACCCTCTCTTGTCTTTTACGTTGCCATATAACCTGAGCCTTCTACAGTTGTTCTATGGCCAGATCATGCCGCTTCCGTTCCTTATCTATCCTATCCTTTGATAAACTTGAAAAGAGGTAGCTTGATCCGGTGAAGGCCAAAGCGTTCGCGAGGGCACCTCCCAACATCATTGCAATTGAAGCCATGTTTATATAATCCCATATAATATGGTGGCGTTATTTTAATGCGATAGCCTCGGAGGCTATGACATCAGAGTCGTCTATGACCTCGGTATCCACCTCCGTGTATTCCACCTTGGGTAAAATACTCTCAACTTTCTTACGTCGATATAAAACCCAGACCAACCATTCCAGTATTCGCAACATTATATATTTATAGTTTCAGGTATAATTTTTTGCTTAACTAGATATTCTCTTGTCATCTCACTTGCGGCGACTATGGCTACAAGCTTTCCTGTATCTTCCAGGTCAAACTTCTGAATTGAGGGTGGTGTCATTTTTAATACCTTTTTCCCGAGCATTGAATAGCCTACAGCGAAAACGCATACGACCGATGCTTTATAAATATCGTTGACTATACTTTTCTTATCCATGTCTTATATTTACTTCAAGATTATAGTATCGCGATATTATCCCTTTATTCCATTTCAAGCTTACTTATTCTCATAGTTTTTTATTACCTGAGTTACTTGGTGGGGTACCCTTCACCTTAATATTTTTGTCCTTATTTTTATAGACGAAATAAGCACCAATTAAGACAAGTACTATCACCCCACCACCACCCATTATTGTGTAGTTCACTCCGCCGTGTTTGGGGCCATCTGTCACGGAATCCTCGATGACAATATCCTTAGGATCCTCCAACTGTGTCTGAGGTGCTGAGTGTGTCTGAGGTGCCGGCCGGGTTTGTGTCTGAGGTGCCGACTGTACCTCCGTCTGTGCCATGAGCAATCTTTTATATTCTTCCCTATTTTTACGATTGAATTCAGCCAGCCTCTTACCGGCCTCAACCTTTTTAGGGTTCTTCGTTGTCACCTGAACTGGAGTATCCGACATCTTTAGTATCCGTATCGATATTGTTTAAATTTTTTCCCGCGATATAATGCCTACCTGTTATTAAACCTACACTGATTGGTGATAGTAGTGATCCGAACTTATAATATAGATCACATGTGAACCTTTGGAGTGCCGAGTTTAGGAATGGATCATTCTCCAGGTCATCACTCAGAGCTTTTTGATTTTTTATACCGAGAGCTGTACAGGCGCCCATGGAGTACATGTGGATTATTGACTGTCCCAAAGACTTTACCATTTGACCGGATAGTTTAGCCTCGTATATGGTGAACAGTTTATCCACCTCATCATTCTTGAGCTTCTGGATCCCCGCCTCCGTATACATCTTACCAAGATATAACTTACTATTTCCCGTCAGCACACACTCGAGCAATTTTTGTCTCTTCCCATCATCCCGGGCATCCTGTTCATCGATAAAAATTATGTTGCCAATTGCGTTTTCAGCCATTTTCAATAGCGATAGGTATTTTTTAATACAAAAAAGGCAAAAACTAACCAATACCAGCAATAGCACTACAGCTATCACCAGTAATATGAAATTTATATATTCTATCATGGTACTACAGTACTACAGTACTATGCTGTAGTTTTCCTATAGATTTGTTACAAGACTCTTGTAACAAAAAAATGTCCATTCTAGCAAATCACGTGAGTTCTTGGATGTTCCATCCTCATGACTAAATGTGTATATTTGCCATCTTTCAGCCTTTCCTTAACCTTCTGGATCTCCGACGATTCAATGACATCATTCTCTTCGTGGATGGTTGCGAGATCATGTCTGTCCTTCGGATACCACACATATAACATTTTTGCCTGCCTTCGTAAGTTCTTCGGTATCGCGGTGTATGATTGTGTGAGTAGCCACATGGTGTGGTTTCGATGCCGACCGCTGATGGCCAGCTCCAGAAGCGGTTGCCTCTTTTTGTCCAGCTTCTCATCTGCGATTATATCGTCGATCAGGAATAATGTTTTGTATCCGGCACAGAAATCCGTCATCTTTTGAATCCATTCATACAACATACCTCTGGGCTCAATTAGAATCACATATCTATCCCTCCAGAACCAGTTACTCCCCATATATGTCTTGTTCCATCTTAATGTTGGACATATAATCACAATGAAATCGAAGTGATCAAAGTATTCACTCTCCAGCAGTGTTACTACGCGTTTGGATTTTCCGCAGCCCGTTGGACCGACGAATAATGCCGTGTGAGGATCTTTCATGTAGTCCATCTTAATATAGTACATCAATAATTTCACCGTTTTGAATATTTAATTGAGCATCCATGATTAAATATATGTAGGCGTTAAAGGATCCCGCGATTTCGGCCGTCTTTTCAACTTGAAGTGTGATCCCCTCGCTTGCATTTTCAATCCGTCGGCCGGTCCCGTGCAGTGAGTTTTCATCTATGGTTCTGAAATCCAGCCATAGAGCATATTTCGTGGTTAGGTAGTCCGCGACCTTCACATCATGTAGTTGCAGATGTTTTTGTATTTCACCGGCGTTACCATCCCTTTGTTTGCCCTCCGCAAAATACTTGCATATTTCACCATAATGCTCAAACGGTTGCATCCCCTGAGCGAAAAGTTGGTTGGGCTTACCCTCAACTATGGCGGATACCTTTTTGATCTTGGGATTGTAGAACCTACCTGTATCTCGTTTGTAAGATTTCTCTTCCTCAAACAGAACCAATATACCCTTCAAAGACTTGCACGGTGTATTGAACGACCAATTCCATGTTGTGTCCGACTTATCCACCCTAATTTGTCTATGTCTCAGAAATCTGTCATAGAGCACGGCCATGTTTTGGTATTCATTTGAGATGAATCTGGCGAGTGTGGGTTGTGTCACAATCTCATATTCGAGAGATATGTTGGAGATTTTGTATTTAGCATCCGGCGCGGGTGCCGATGCGGCACCGGAAGGTTTGGTTGGTGTTGATAATACTACCCTGTCATAATTGTTGAATGTTATCTCATAACACAGCCTATTACCTAATCCAGCCTGATAATATGGGATCGTGCTATCTAACATTTCAAAATCTAGTGGTATGGTGAACTTGTTTTTGTATGCATCATAAATAGCTTTGTCCGCTACCTCCGATGCGTCTTTATCCGCGGCTCCAACTCTCAGTTTCATACAGTTTTCTGTACACCCTTCATCAAAGATGATACCTTGTCTTATTGCATTTCTTTTTTCAGACTTGGTTAACCATAAATCTCTGTAGCACCCGAAAAGATCAAAGTCATCAATGCTCAGAATCTCGGTACCCTCGAACTTGATGGCCAACTTTTTAACAATTGCCCTCCCTATGTTAGAGACCAATGTTCTCTTCGTGGCGACTTTTGATTCGAGATCAATGTCGAAACTTATTTTCGAAGTACCGGGAACAATGACATCATCGTTACCTAAATTAGGGAACCTAATCAGGAGTAACTGGTTCTGATCAATCTCACTTGGGTTGTGAGTGACAATTACTTTTTGATGCGTTCCTTTTACGCCATGTGCGGTTCTAAGTGAACGCTCTGGGTTTAACTTTTTCCCGTATTCCATGCTATTCCATATTACTTTTATTTTATTTTACTTTAATTCGGTTAATGCTACGTTATCATCTGTCCGCCGTATCTCTTATGTGTAGGGTAACTGTTGTCTTCATACCACCCCATAGCACCTTACCATCCTGACCTGTGACTCTCATGGTAAGTGATTGAAGTAAACCTTTCTTTAGTTTCTTATATTGCGGATTTTTCGGTTCAATATATGTAAAATCACCACCATCCTCGGATATATGATATGTCATCAGGTTGTTGCTATATTCACCGTCTTTAAGATTTAACGAGTTATCCAATTCATTAAGATTAAAATGTAGTTCCGTTATACCCCCTAGATTGAATATTTTACTCAACTTAGAGTTTCTAGCTAGTTGTGTTGATTTTACATCACCTCTCACGATTGAATTCAACTCCCTCCCCGTGTAGTGCTTACCCTGTTGTAACCTAACCGTGGTAACTCCGTCAGCCAAGGGTATATCTATTGGAGCTGTAGCTACATATGTGACATTATCCGAAAACGTCTCCACGATCGCAACCTCCTTTGTACCATGTGAGTTGTCTATCGGTTGATACAAATAGATTTTCTTCTCGCTATTTACGTCCTTTATTGTGATATACATTATTATATTAGAGATTGTGAATATATTTAAATCAAAGAATGGATGACATTTTCAGATATAACCCGAATGCGGCATATAAGCCAAATGGAGGGCTGGATCTTCAAATATTGGGCGCTAGGGATCTGTACAAACAGGCCATTATTGTGTCTGAAAGTGGCTCTTTCCCCGCTTCCTTTCCTAATATTTTTACCAATTATGAACTTAGTCATAACGCGCAACGTATGAGAATTTGGAATGAGCAACCTTTTAGATTATGGCAAACCCAGCTAAATTTCGCCACTTGGTGCGCTTCAAGTGCCTGTGGGGTAAGTTCGGAACACCTGAAGGATGGTAGATCTATGGTCAGGTCAATATATCGTTTTCATGTGTATTATCACATTAGACGAATCATTAAGCGCTTACAGACACCTCTACCCTTTGAGGATAGTTTTAATCAATATGATAATCCTTATTCAAATGAGGAATTTCTAAAAATCTGTGGTGAGTATGATGTTGATTCCAACCCCATGAAATACAGAGGTCAGTACTTTTTCACTTCATATCAAAAAAGACGTAAAGACTATCCAACTCCCGGGTTGAGTTATTTCACTAACGACTCCATGACGCGGTGGATTGTGGAAAAATCCGATGGATTTACAAAAACGGGCCTTGTGAAGATCTCGAGCAGTGTTAGGGCCTATGCCTATCTTGTTCTTAGTTCTCAAGCCTCGGCGCGCTCATCCATCCTCGGTAATGATTCAAGTGCTCTGACCGCTCAAAGAGTTTTTATGAATAACCTTGAAGACATTGTTAACCGTAGGGTTGATATTCAGGAGGACATTAAACGTTATCAGGATACTTTAAACTACGCTTCAAGTAAGGTTGATTATTCGGTTGGACAAGGTATTTATATGTTACCTAGTGACATGAATCTCAGAATTAAGACGGGTGTGGTGGGTTACAACAACAAGATTTTGATATCGGGTGAAGATCTTACCATCGGTATTAATCGAAAGGTCAATGTTATTGAAAAAACAGCTGAATCACATAAGATAACTAGAAAGAAGCCAGTAACACCCGATCATCCTGATCATACCGATAAACACATTACCGTACACCACGTCGATACTACAGATAAACACATTACTACACCTTACCACAAAGATACTCCTCCTCCTACGCACGAAGATGAGAAGATCGCTCTTGTGATTGTTATGACAACGGGTTATTTCATATGGTATTTGTTTAGATAAAGAATGACGTCAATTAAATGTCAATCAAGCCAGAATAACAATAGAGAAACAATGCATTCCTTACATACCAAATATCCTTAGCAACGGCCACTTTCGTTTTAACTTTTTTCTTATGTAAACAACTTTCTGGTATGTAAAATATGTAAAATCCTATTGTTATAAGCGTTTGATTGACAGATGGTTTTACAAGATAACAAAAACTGCTTTCCGATAGAATCTATAAAGTGGTATAAAGAGATGTAATCGTGAATATAAACACGATGGCTTTTCCAACAGTTGAAGAATTTGAACAAAACATAGAACAAGTTACTTCAATCATAAAGTGGAGAGAGCTGCCTAAAAACGATATTTACCTTGTTAAATATGTGAAAGAGATGGAAATATCAAGACCTGGTGCTCTTTCTGAAAAATCTATGTATGCGGAGGTTCAAGATAGAATGGGAAATAAATATAAGACATGGTTGCCCGCAAGACTTTGTGATGAATTGAAGGATTATGGTTGGAAGAGTGATGCCTTTGTCAGATCAAATGGTCTCAAACAATCTCAAAAGAATCATCAAAATCTATTCTTCAGTTATGACATTATGTGGCGCTAAACCTTGCAACATTGCAATCATCTTTACTTGTTTCTGGTAAAGATAGACACACACACATAACACTATAAATTATAGGGCACGACATATGAGGGTGGGTAGGGACCCATGGGACGGGGAGGGTGGGGAGGGGCCCAGGGGGACGCGGCCGGGGAGGGGGGTTTTGGGCAGATATTATAGAGCATGCCCGCTTATTTAACGTAAAGTGGTAAAGTGCACATGGATTTTATGGACTCTTCTATCGTTGATTTAACAGGGATGATCCATGATTTGACGTGGGATAGGAAACTGCTAAGGGGGTCTGTCCTAACATTGGTATTTTCCTATCTCTCAAGTCTCATTCCTTCTAGTGGTGCAGAAATAATTTAAAAAATCGTTCGGTAAGTGAGTTTACTCCCTGGGTACTTTCTTTGTATACATTCGACTATACGGCCAAGCCCGGGATTTACGGGAAATCGCAGGTTTGCGTTTGCCGGCGATTAAACTTCTTTTATTCAGCGTCTCATCAAAAATGAAAACACTTTTGAAAACTACAAGTCTCATGTGTTTTAGTGGTGACAAAGTAATTTAAAAAATCATTCGGGAAATGAGTTTACTCCCTGGGTACTTTCTTTGTATACTTTTGACTATACGGGCTGAGTCCTGGGTTTACGGGAAATGGCGGGTTTTCGTTTGCCGGCAATTAAACTCCTTTTATTCAGCGTCTCATCATAAATGAAAAAAATTTTGTAAACTACATGTCTTATGCCTTTTAGTGGTGGAAAAATAATTTAAAAAATCGTTCTGGAAATGAGTTTACTCACAGGGTACTTTCTTTGTATACATTCGACTATACGGCCAAGCCCGGGATTTACGGGACATCGCGGGTTTTCGTTTGCCGGCGATTAAACCTCTTTTATTAAGCGTCTCATCAAAAATGAAAACACTCTTAAAAACTACAAGTCTCATGCGTTTTAGTGGTGAGAAAATAATTTAAAAAATCGTTTAGGAAATGATTTCACTCCCTGGGTACTTTCATTTTTGAAAACTACAAGTCTCATGCGTTGTAGTGGTGAAAAAATAATTTAAAAAATCGTTCGGAAAATGAGTTTACTCCCTGGGTACTTTCTTTGTATACTTTTGACTATACGGGCCGACTCCGGGGTTTACGGGAAATGGCGGGTTTTCCTTTGCCGGCGATTAAACTTCGTTTATTCAGCGTCTCATCAAAAATGAAAACATTTTTGAAAACTACAAGTCTCATGCATTTTAGTGGTGAAAAGATAATTTAAAAAATCGTTTTGGAAATGAGTTTACACACAGGGTACTTTCTTTGTATACTTTTGACTATACGCGCCGAGTCCTGGATTTACGGGAAATCGCGGGTTTTCGTTTGCCGGCGAATAAACTTCTTTTATTCAGCCTCTCATCAAAAATGAAAACATTTTTGAAAACTACAAGTCTCATGCGTTGTAGTGGTGAAAAAATAATTTAAAAAATCGTTTGAGAAATGAGTTTGCTTTCTTTCTTTTTGTACTTTTGACTATACGGGCCGAGTCCGGGGTTTACGGGAAATGGCGGATTTTCGTTTGCCGGCGATTAAACTTCTTTTATTTAGCGTCTCATCAAAAATGAAAACACCTTTGAAAACTACAAGTCTCACGCGTTTTTGTGGTGAAAAAATAATTTAAAAAATCGTTCGGGAAATGAGTTTACTCCCTGGGTTTTTTCTTTGTATACATTCGACTATACAGGCCAAGCCCGGGATTTACGGGAAATCGCGGGTTTTCGTTTGCCGGCGATTAAACCACTTTCATTAAGCGTCTCATCAAAAATGAAAACATTTCTGAAAACTACAAGTCTCATGCATTTTAGTGGTGAAAAAATAATTTAAAAAATCGTTCGGGAAATGAGTTTACTCCCTGGGTACTTTCTTTGTATACTTTTGACTATACGGGCCGAGTCCGGGATTTACGGGAAATCGCGGGTTTTCGTTTGCCGGCGATTAAACTTCTTTTATTCAGCGTCTCATCAAAAATGAAAACATTTTTAAAAACCACAAGTGTCATGCGTTGTAGTGGTGAAAAAATAATTTAAAAAATCGTTCGGAAAATGAGTTTACTCCATGGGTACTTTCTTTGTATACATTCGACTATACGGGCCAAGCCCGGGATTTACGGGAAATCGCGGGTTTTCGTTTGCCGGAGATTAAACCACTTTCATTAAGCGTCTCATCAAAAAGGAAAACATTTCTGAAAACTACAAGTCTCATGCGTTTTAGTGGTGAAAAGATATTTTAAAAAATCGTTTTGGAAATGAGTTTACTCACAGGGTGCTTTCTTTGTATACATTCGACTATACGGGCCAAGCCCGGGATTTACGAGAAATCGCAGGTTTTCGTTTGCCGGCGTTTAAACCACATTCATTAAGCGTCTCATCAAAAATGAAAACATTTCTGAAAACTACAAGTCTCATACGTTTTAGTGGTGAAAAAATAATTTTAAAAATCGTTCGGGAAATGAGTTTACTTCCTGGGTACTTTCTTTGTATACTTTTGACTATACGGGCCGAGTCCGGGATTTACGGGAAATCGCGGGTTTTCGTTTGCCGGCGATTAAACCTCTTTCATTAAGCGTCTCATTAAAAATGAAAACATTTTTGAAAACTACAAGTCTCATTTGTTCTAGTGGTGCAGAAATAATTTGAAAAATCGTTCGGGAAATCAGTTTACTCCCTGGGTACTTTCTTTGTATACTTTTGACTATACGGGCCAAGCCCGGGATTTACGGGAAATCGCGGGTTTTCGTTTGCCAGCGATTAAACTCCTTTTATTCAGCGTCTCATCAAAAATGAAAACATTTTTCAAAACAACAAGTCTTCTGCGTTTTAGTGGTGAAAGGATATTTTAAAAAATCGTTTTGGAAATGAGTTTACTCACAGGGTACTTTCTTTGTATATATTCGACTATACAGGTCAAGCCCGGGATTTACGGGAAATCGCGGGTTTTCGTTTGCCGGCGATTAAACTCCTTTTATTCAGCGTCTCATCAAAAATGAAAACATTTTTCAAAACAACAAGTCTTCTGCGTTTTAGTGGTGAAAAAATAATTTAAAAAATCGTTCTGGAAATGAGTTTACTCACAGGGTACTTCCTTTGTATACATTCGACTATACGGGCCAAGCTCGGGATTTACGGGAAATCGCGGGTTTTCGTTTGCCGGCGATTAAACCCCTTTCATTAAGCGTCTCATCAAAAATGAAAACATTTTTGAAAACTACAAATCTCGTGCGTTTTAGTGGTGAAAAAATAATTTAAAAAATCGTTCGGGAAATGAGTTTACTCCCTGGGTACTTTCTTTGTATACTTTTGACTATACGGGCCGAGTCCGGGATTTACGGGAAATCGCGGGTTTTCGTTTGCCGGCGATTAAACCTCTTTCATTAAGCGTCTCATTAAAAATGAAAACATTTTTGAAAACTACAAGTCTCATTTGTTCTAGTGGTGCAGAAATAATTTGAAAAATCGTTTGGGAAATCAGTTTACTCCATGGGTACTTTCTTTGTATACTTTTGACTATACGGGCCAAGCCCGGGATTTACGGGAAATAGCGGGTTTTCGTTTGCCGGCGATTAAACTCCTTTTATTCAGCGTCTCATCAAAAATGAAAACATTTTTGAAAACTACAAATCTCGTGCGTTTTAGTGGTGAAAAAATAATTTAAAAAAACGTTCGGGAAATGAGTTTACTCCCTGGGTACTTTCTTTGAATACTTTTGACTATACGGGCCAAGCCTGGGATTTACGGGAAATCGCGGGTTTTCGTTTGCCGGCGATTAAACTTCTTTTATTAAGCGTCTCATCAAAAATGAAAACATTTTTGAAAACAACAAGTCTCATACGCTTTAGTGGTGAAAAAATAATTTAAAAAACCGTTAGGGAAATGAGTTTACTCCCTGGGTACTTTCTTTGTATACATTCGACTATACGGGCCAAGCTCGAGATTTACGGGAAATCGTGGGTTTTCGTTTTCCGGCAATTAAACCTCTTTCATTAATGGTCTCATTAAAAATGAAAACATTTTTGAAAACTACAAGTCTCATTCCTTCTAGTGGTGCAGAAATAATTTGAAAAATCGTTCGGGAAATCAGTTTACTCCCTGGGTACTTTCTTTAGATACATACAACTATACGGGCCAAGCCCGGGATTTACGGGAAATCGCGGGTTTCGTTCGCCAGCGATTAAACTTCTTTTATTCAGCGTCTCATCAAAAATGAAAACACTTTTGAAAACTACAAGTCTTATGCGTTTTAGTGGTGACAAAATAATTTAAAAAATCATTTGGGAAATGAGTTTACTCTCTGGGTACTTTCTTTGCATACTTTTGACTATACGGGCCAAGCCCGGGATTTACCAGAAATCGCGGGTTTTCATTTGACGGCGATTAAACTTCTTTTATTCAGCGTCTCATCAAAAATGAAAACATTTTTAAAAACTACAAGTCTCATGCGTTTTAGTGGTGAAAAAATATTTTCAAAAAATCGTTCGGTAAATGAGTTTACTCCCTGGGTACTTTCTTTGTATACATTCGACTATACGGCCAAGCCCGGGATTTACGGGAAATCGCAGGTTTGCGTTTGCCGGCGATTAAACTTCTTTTATTCAGCGTCTCATCAAAGATGAAAACACTTTTGAAAACTACAAGTCTCATGTGTTTTAGTGGTGACAAAGTAATTTAAAAAATCGTTCGGGAAATGAGTTTACTCCCTGGGTACTTTCTTTGTATACTTTTGACTATACGGGCTGAGTCCTGGGTTTACGGGAAATGGCGGGTTTTCGTTTGCCGGCAATTAAACTCCTTTTATTCAGCGTCTCATCAAAAATGAAAAAACTTTTGTAAACTACATGTCTTATGCGTTTTAGTGGTGGAAAAATAATTTAAAAAATCGTTCTGGAAATGAGTTTACTCACAGGGTACTTTCTTTGTATACATTCGACTATACGGCCAAGCCCGGGATTTACGGGACATCGCGGGTTTTCGTTTGCCGGCGATTAAACCTCTTTTATTAAGCGTCTCATCAAAAATGAAAACATTCTTAAAAACTACAAGTCTCATTCGTTCTAGTGGTGCAGAAATAATTTGAAAAATCGTTCGGGAAATCAGTTTACTCCCTGGGTACTTTCTTTATATACATTCAACTATACGGGCCAAGCCCGGGATTTACAGGAAATCGCGGGTTTTCGTTTGCCGGCGATTAAACTTCTTTTATTCAGCGTCTCATCAAAAATGAAAACATTTTTGAAAACTACAAGTCTCATGCGTTTTAGTGGTGAAAAGATAATTTAAAAAATCGTTTTGGAAATGAGTTTACTCACAGTGTACTTTCTTTGTATACATTCGACTATACCGGCCAAGCCAGGGATTTACGGGAAATCGCGGGTTTTCGTTTGCCAGCGATTAAACCACTTTCATTAAGCGTCTCATCAAAAATGAAAACATTTTTAAAAACTACAAGTCTCATGGGCTTTAGTGGTGAAATAGTAATTTAAAAAATCGTTTGGGAAATGAGTTTACTCCCTGGGTACTTTCTTTGTATACTTTTGACTATACGGGCCGAGTCCGGGATTTACGGGAAATCGCGGGTTTTCGTTTGCCGGCGATTAAACTTCTTTTATCCAGCGTCTCATCAAAAATGAAAACATTTTTGAAAACTACAAGTCTCTTGCGTTTTAGTGGTGAAAAAATAATTTAAAAAATCGTTCGGGAAATGAGTTTACTCCCTGGGTACTTTCTTTGTATACTTTTGACTATACGGGCCGAGTCCTGGGTTTACCCGAAATGGCGGGTTTTCGTTTGCCGGCGATTAAACTCCTTTTATTCAGCGTCTCATCAAAAATGAAAACATTTTTGAAAACTACAAGTCTCATGCGTTTTAGTGGTGAAAAAATAATTTAAAAAATCGTTCGGGAAATGAGTTTACTCCATGGGTACTTTCTTTGTATACTTTTGACTATACGGGCCAAGCCCGGGATTTACGGGAAATCGCGGGTTTTCGTTTGCCGGCGATTAAACTTCTTTTATTCAGCGTCTCATCAAAAATGAAAACATTTTTGAAAACTACAAGTCTCATGCGTTTTAGTGGTGAAAAAATAATTTAAAAAATCGTTCGGGAAATGAGTTTACTCCCTGGGTACTTTCTTTGTATACTTTTGACTATACGGGCCAAACCCAGGATTTACGGGAAATCGCGGGTTTTCGTTTGCCGGCGATTAAACTTCTTTTATTCAGCGTCTCATCAAAAATGAAAACATTTTTAAAAACTACAAGTCTCATGCGTTTTAGTGGTGAAAAGATAATTTAAAAAATCGTTTTGGAAATGAGTTTACTCACAGGGTACTTTCTTTGTATACATTCGACTATACGGGCCAAGCCCGGGATTTACGGGAAATCGCGGGTTTTCGTTTGCCGACGATTAAACCACTTTCATTAAGCGTCTCATCAAAAATGAAAACATTTCTGAAAAAATTCTGAAAAAATTTAGGGGAAATCGCGGTTTTCGTTTTCCGGCGATTAAACTTCTTTTATTCACCGTCTCATTAAAAATGAAAACATTTTTAAAAACTACAAGTCTCATGGGCTTTAGTGGTGAAAAATAATATAAAAAGTCGTTCGGGAAATGAGTTTACTCCCTGGGTACTTTGTTTGTATACTTTTGACTATACGGGCAGAGTCCGGGGTTTACGGGAAATGGCGGGTTTTCGTTTGCCGGCGATTAAACTTCTTTTATTCAGCGTCTCATCAAAAATGAAAACATTTTTAAAAACTACAAGTCTCATGCGTTTTAGTGGTGAAAAGATAATTTAAAAAATCGTTTTGGAAATGAGTTTACTCACAGGGTACTTTCTTTGTATACATTCGACTATACGGGCCAAGCCCGGGATTTCGGGGAAATCGCGGGTTTTCGTTTGCCGACGATTAAACCTCTTTCATTAAGCGTCTCATCAAAAATGAAAACATTTTTGAAAACTACAAGTCTCATGCGTTTTAGTAGTGAAAAAATAATTTAAAAAATCGTTTGGGAAATGAGTTTACTCCCTGGGTACTTTCTTTGTATACTTTTGACTATACGGGCCAAGTCCTGGGTTTACGGGAAATCGCGGGTTTTCGTTTGCCGGCGATTAAACTCCTTTTATTCAGCGTCTCATCAAAAATGAAAACATTTTTAAAAACTACAAGTCTCATGGGCTTTAGTGGTGAAATAATAATTAAAAAAATCGTTCGGGAAATGAGTTTACTCCCTGGGTACTTTCTTTGTATACTTTTGACTATACGGGACAAGCCCGGGATTTACGGGAAATCGCGGGTTTTCGTTTGCCGGCGATTAAACCTCTTTCATTAAGCGTCTCATTAAAAATGAAAATTTTTTTGAAAACTACAAGTCTCATTCGTTCTAGTGGTGCAGAAATAATTTGAAAAATCGTTCGGGAAATCAGTTTACTCCCTGGGTACTTTCTTTATATACATTTAACTATACGGGCCAAGCCCGGGATTTACGGGAAATGGCGGGTTTTCGTTTGCTGGCGATTAAACTTCTTTTATTCAGCGTCTCATCAAAAATGAAAACATTTTTGAAAACTACAAGTCTCATGCGTTTTAGTGGTGAAAAAATAATTTAAAAAATCGGTCTGGAAATGAGTTTACTCCCTGGGTACTTTCTTTGTATACTTTTGACTATATGGGCCGAGTCCTGGGTTTACGGGAAATGGCGGGTTTTCGTTTGCCGGCGATTAAACTTCTTTTATTCAGCGTCTCATCAAAAATGAAAACATTTTTGAAAACTACAAGTCTCATGCGTTTAAGTGGTGAAAAGATAATTTAAAAAATCGTTTTGAAAATGAGTTTACTCACAGGGTACTTTCTTTGTATACATTCGACTATACGGGCCAAGCCCAGGATTTAAGGGAAATCGCGGGTTTTCGTTTGCCGGCGATTAAACCACTTTCATTAGGCGTCTCATCAAAAATGAAAAAAATCGTTCGGGAAATGAGTTTACACCCTGGGTACTTTCTTTGTATACTTTTGACTATACGGGCTGAGTCCGGGATTTACGGGAAATCGCAGGTTTTTGTTTGAGGGCGATTAAACTTCTTTTATTCACCGTCTCATTAAAAATGAAAACATTTTTAAAAGCTACAAGTCTCATGGTCTTTAGTGGTGAAACATAATTTAAAAAATTGTTCGGGAAATGAGTTTACTCCCTGGGTACTTTCTTTGTATACTTTTGACTATACGGGCCGAATCCGGGGTTTACGGGAAATGGCGGGTTTTCGTTTGCCGGCGATTAAACTTCTTTTATTCAGCGTCTCATCAAAAATGAAAACATTTTCAAAAACTACAAGTCTCATGCGTTTTAGTGGTGAAAAGATAATTTAAAAAATCGTTTTGGAAATGAGTTTACTCACAGGGTACTTTCTTTGTATACATTCGACTATACGGGCCAAGCCCGGGATTTACGGGAAATCGCGGGTTTTCGTTTGCCGGCGATTAAACCACTTTCATTAAGCGTCTCATCAAAAATGAAAACATTTCTGAAAAAATTCTGAAAAAATTTACGGGAAATCGCGGTTTTCGTTTGCCGGCGATTAAACTTCTTTTATTCACCGTCTCATTAAAAATGAAAACATTTTTAAAAACTACAAGTCTCATGGGCTTTAGTGGTGAAAAATAATATAAAAAATCGTTCGGGAAATGAGTTTGCTCCCTGGGTACTTTCTTTGTATACTTTTGACTATACGGGCCGAGTCCGGGGTTTACGGGAAATCGCGGGTTTTCGTTTGCCGGCGATTAAACTTCTTTTATTCAGCGTCTCATCAAAAATGAAAACATTTTTGAAAACTACAAGTCTCATGCGTTTTAGTGGTGAAAAAATAATTTAAAAAATCGTTCGGGAAATGAGTTTACAACCTGGGGACTTTCTTTGTATACTTTTGACTATATAGGCCGAGTCCTGGGTTTACGGGAAATGGCGGGTTTTCGTTTGCCGGCGATTAAACTTCTTTTATTCAGCGTCTCATCAAAAATGAAAACCTTTTTTGAAACTACAAGTCTCATGCGTTTTAGTGGTGAAAAGATAATTTAAAAAATCGTTTTGAAAATGAGTTTACTCACAGGGTACTTTCTTTGTATACATTCGACTATACGGGCCAAGCCCAGGATTCAAGGGAAATCGCGGGTTTTCGTTTGCCGGCGATTAAACCACTTTCATTAGGCGTCTCATCAAAAATGAAGAAAAATCGTTCGGGAAATGAGTTTACACCCTGGGTACTTTTTTTGTATACATTTGACTATACGGGCTGAGTCCGGGATTTACGGGAAATCGCAGGTTTTTGTTTGTAGGCGATTAAACTTCTTTTATTCACCGTCTCATTAAAAATGAAAACATTTTCAAAAATTACAAGTCTCATGGGCTTTAGTGGTGAAAAATAATTCAAGAAATCGTTCGGGAAATGAGTTTACTCCCTGGGTACTTTCTTTGTATACTTTTGACTATACGGGCCGAATCCGGGGTTTACGGGAAATGGCGGGTTTTTGTTTGCCGGCGATTAAACTTCTTTTATTCAGCGTCTCATCAAAAATGAAAACATTTTCAAAAACTACAAGTCTCATGCGTTTTAGTGGTGAAAAAATAATTTAAAAAATCGTTCGGGAAATGAGTTTACTCCCTGGGTACTTTCTTTGTATACTTTTGACTATACAGGCCGAGTCCGGGATTTACGGGAAATCGCGGGTTTTCGTTTGCCGGCGATTAAACTTCTTTTATTCACCGTCTCATTAAAAATGAAAACATTTTTAAAAACTACAGGTCTCATGGGCTTTAGTGGTGAAATAATAATTTAAAAAATCGTTCGGGAAATAAGTTTACACCCTGGGTACTTTCTTTGTATACTTTTGACTATACGGGCCGAGTCCGGGGTTTACGGGAAATGGCGGGTTTTCGTTTGCCGGCGATTAAACTTCTTTTATTCAGCGTCTCATCCAAAATGAAAACATTTTTTAAAACTACAAGTCTCATGCGTTTTAGTGGTGAAAAGATAATTTAAAAAATTGTTTTGGAAATGAATTTACTCACAGGGTACTTTCTTTGTATACATTCGACTATACGGGCCAAGCCCGGGATTTACGGGAAATCGCGGGTTTTCGCTTGCCGGCGATTAAACCACATTCATTAGGCGTCTCATCAAAAATGAAAACATTTCTGAAAACTACAAGTCTCATACGTCTTAGTGGTGAAAAAATAATTTTAAAAATCGTTCGGGAAATGAGTTTACTCCCTGGGTACTTTCTTTGTATACTTTTGACTATACGGGCCGAGTCCGGGATTTACGGGAAATCGCGGGTTTTCGTTTGCCGGCGATTAAAACTCTTTCATTAAGCGTCTCATTAAAAATGAAAACATTTTTCAAAACTACAAGTCTCATTCGTTCTACTGGTGCAGAAATAATTTGAAAAATCGTTCGGGAAGTCAGTTTACTCCCTGGGTACTCTCTTTAGATACATTCAACTATACGGGCCAAGCCCGGGATTTACGGGAAATCGCGGGTTTTCGTTTGCCGGCGATAAAACCACTTTCATTAAGCGTCTCATTAAAAATGAAAACATTTCTGAAAACTACAAGTCTCATGCGTTTTAGTGAGGAAAAAATAATTTAAAAAATCGTTCGGGAAATGAGTTTACTCCCTGGGTACTTTCTTTGTATACTTTTGACTATACAGGCCGAGTCCGGGATTTACGGGAAATCGCGGGTTTTCGTTTGCCGGCGAATAAACTTCTTTTATTCACCGTCTCATCAAAAATGAAAACATTTTTAAAAAGTATAAGTCTCATGGGCTTAAGTGGTGAAATAATAATTTAAAAAATCTTTCGGGAAATGAGTTTACTCCCTGGGTACTTTCTTTGTATACTTTTGACTATACGGGCCGAGTCCGGGGTTTACGGGAATTCGCGGGTTTTCGTTTGCCGGCGATTAAACTTCTTTTATTCAGCGTCTCTTCAAAAATGAAAATATTTTTGAAAACTACAAGTCTCATGCGTTTTAGTGGTGAAAAAATAATTTAAAAAATCGTTCGGGAAATGAGTTTACTCCCTGGGTACTTTCTTTGTATACTTTTGACTATACAGGCCGAGTGCGGGATTTACGGGAAATGGCGGGTTTTCGTTTGCCGGCGATTAAACTTCTTTTATTCAGCGTCTCATCCAAAATGAAAACATTTTTTAAAACTACAAGTCTCATGCGTTTTAGTGGTGAAAAGATAATTTAAAAAATTGTTTTGGAAATGAATTTACTCACAGGGTACTTTCTTTGTATACATTCGACTATACGGGCCAAGCCCGGGATTTACGGGAAATCGCGGGTTTTCGCTTGCCGGCGATTAAACCACATTCATTAGGCGTCTCATCAAAAATGAAAACATTTCTGAAAACTACAAGTCTCATACGTCTTAGTGGTGAAAAAATAATTTTAAAAATCGTTCGGGAAATGAGTTTACTCCCTGGGTACTTTCTTTGTATACTTTTGACTATACGGGCCGAGTCCGGGATTTACGGGAAATCGCGGGTTTTCGTTTGCCGGCGATTAAAACTCTTTCATTAAGCGTCTCATTAAAAATGAAAACATTTTTCAAAACTACAAGTCTCATTCGTTCTACTGGTGCAGAAATAATTTGAAAAATCGTTCGGGAAGTCAGTTTACTCCCTGGGTACTCTCTTTAGATACATTCAACTATACGGGCCAAGCCCGGGATTTACGGGAAATCGCGGGTTTTCGTTTGCCGGCGATAAAACCACTTTCATTAAGCGTCTCATTAAAAATGAAAACATTTCTGAAAACTACAAGTCTCATGCGTTTTAGTGAGGAAAAAATAATTTAAAAAATCGTTCGGGAAATGAGTTTACTCCCTGGATACTTTCTTTGTATACTTTTGACTATACAGGCCGAGTCCGGGATTTACGGGAAATCGCGGGTTTTCGTTTGCCGGCGAATAAACTTCTTTTATTCACCGTCTCATCAAAAATGAAAACATTTTTAAAAAGTATAAGTCTCATGGGCTTAAGTGGTGAAATAATAATTTAAAAAATCGTTCGGGAAATGAGTTTACTCCCTGGGTACTTTCTTTGTATACTTTTGACTATACGGGCCGAGTCCGGGGTTTACGGAAATTCGCGGGTTTTCGTTTGCCGGCGATTAAACTTCTTTTATTCAGCGTCTCTTCAAAAATGAAAATATTTTTGAAAACTACAAGTCTCATGCGTTTTAGTGGTGAAAAGATAATTTAAAAAATCGTTTTGGAAATAAGTTTACTCACAGGGTACATTCTTTGTATACATTCGACTATGCGGGCCAAGCCCGGGATTTACGGGAAATCGCGGGTTTTTGCTTGCCGGCGATTAAACCACCTTCATTAAGCGTCTCATCAAAAATGAAAAGATTTCTGAAAACTACAAGTCTCATACGTTTTAGTGGTGAAAAAATAATTTTAAAAATCGTTCGGGAAATGAGTTTACTCCCTGGGTACTTTCTTTGTATACTTTTGACTATACGGGCCGAGTCCGGGATTTACGGGAAATCGCGGGTTTTCGTTTGCCGGCGATTAAACCTCTTTCATTAAGCGTCTCATTAAAAATGAAAACATTTTTGAAAACTACAAGTCTCATTCGTTCTATTGGTGCAGAAATAATTTGAAAAATCGTTCGGGAAGTCAGTTTACTCCCTGGGTACTTTCTTTAGATACATTCAACTATACGGGCCAAGCCCGGGATTTACGGGAAATCGCGGGTTTTCGTTTGCCGGCGATAAAACCACTTTCATTAAGCGTCTCATTAAAAATGAAAACATTTCTGAAAACTCCAAGTCTCATGCGTTTTAGTGAGGAAAAAATAATTTAAAAAATCGTTCGGGAAATGAGTTTACTCCCTGGGTACTTTCTTTGTATTCTTTTGACTATACAGGCCGAGTCCGGGATTTACGGGAAATCGCGGGTTTTCGTTTGCCGGCGAATAAACTTCTTTTATGCACCGTCTCATCAAAAATGAAAACATTTTTAAAAAGTATAAGTCTCATGGGCTTAAGTGGTGAAATAATAATTTAAAAAATCGTTCGGGAAATGAGTTTACTCCCTGGGTACTTTCTTTGTATACTTTTGACTATACGGGCCGAGTCCGGGGTTTACGGGAATTCGCGGGTTTTCGTTTGCCGGCGATTAAACTTCTTTTATTCAGCGTCTCTTCAAAAATGAAAATATTTTTGAAAACTACAAGTCTCATGCGTTTTAGTGGTGAAAAGATAATTTAAAAAATCGTTTTGGAAATAAGTTTACTCACAGGGTACATTCTTTGTATACATTCGACTATGCGGGCCAAGCCCGGAATTTACGGGAAATCGCGGGTTTTCGCTTGTCGGCGATTAAACCACCTTCATTAAGCGTCTCATCAAAAATGAAAAGATTTCTAAAAACTACAAGTCTCATACGTTTTAGTGGTGAAAAAATAATTTTAAAAATCGTTCGGAAAATGAGTTTACTCCCTGGGTACTTTCTTTGTATACTTTTGACTATACGGGCCGAGTCCGGGATTTACGGGAAATCGCGGGTTTTCGTTTGCCGGCGATTAAACCTCTTTCATTAAGCGTCTCATTAAAAATGAAAACATTTTTGAAAACTACAAGTCTCATTCGTTCTAGTGGTGCAGAAATAATTTGAAAAATCGTTCGGGAAATCAGTTTACTCCCTGGGTACTTTCTTTATATACATTTAACTATACGGGCCAAGCCCGGGATTTACGGGAAATCGCGGGTTTTCGTTTGCCGGCGATTAAACTTCTTTTATTCAGCGTCTCTTCAAAAATGAAAATATTTTTGAAAACTACAAGTCTCATGCGTTCTAGTGGTGAAAAGATAATTTAAAAAATCGTTTTGGAAATAAGTTTACTCACAGGGTACATTCTTTGTATACATTCGACTATGCGGGCCAAGCCCGGGATTTACGGGAAATCGCGGGTTTTCGCTTGCCGGCGATTAAACCACCTTCATTAAGCGTCTCATCAAAAATGAAAAGATTTCTAAAAACTACAAGTCTCATACGTTTTAGTGGTGAAAAAATAATTTTAAAAATCGTTCGGAAAATGAGTTTACTCGCTGGGTACTTTCTTTGTATACTTTTGACTATACGGGCCGAGTCCGGGATTTACGGGAAATCGCGGGTTTTCGTTTGCCGGCGATTAAACCTCTTTCATTAAGCGTCTCATTAAAAATGAAAACATTTTTGAAAACTACAAGTCTCATTCGTTCTAGTGGTGCAGAAATAATTTGAAAAATCGTTCGGGAAATCAGTTTACTCCCTGGGTACTTTCTTTATATACATTTAACTATACGGGCCAAGCCCGGGATTTACGGGAAATCGCGGGTTTTCGTTTGCCGGCGATTAAACTTCTTTTATTCAGCGTCTCATCAAAAATGAAAACTTTTTTGAAAACTACAAGTCTGATGCGTTTTAGTGGTGAAAAAATAATTTAAAAAATCGTTCTGGAAATGAGTTTACTCCCTGGGTACTTTCTTTGTATACTTTTGACTATATGGGCCGAGTCCGGGGTTTACGAGAAATGGCGGGTTTTCGTTTGCCGGCGATTAAACTTCTTTTATTCAGCGTCTCATCAAAAATGAAAACATTTTTGAAAACTACAAGTCTCATGCGTTTTAGTGGTGAAAAGATAATTTAAATAATCGTTTTGAAAATGAGTTTACTCACAGGGTACTTTCTTTGTATACATTCGACTATACGGGCCGAGCCCAGGATTTAAGGGAAATCGCGGGTTTTCGTTTGCCGGCAATTAAACCACTTTCATTAAGCGTCTCCTCAAAAATGAAAACATTTCTGAAAAAATTCTGAAAAAATTTACGGGAAATCGCGGGTTTTCGTTTGCCGGCGATTAAACTTCTTTTATTCACCGTCTCATTAAAAAATAAAACATTTTTAAAAACAACAAGTCTCATGGGCTTTAGTGGTGAAAAATAATATAAAAAATCTTTCGGGAAATGAGTTTACTGCCTGGGTACTTTCTTTGTATACTTTTGACTATACGGGCCGAGTCCGGGGTTTACGGGAAATGGCGGGTTTTCGTTTGCCGGCGATTAAACTTCTTTTATTCAGCGTCTCATCAAAAATGAAAACATTTTTAAAAACTACAAGTCTCATGCGTTTTAGTGGTGAAAAGATAATTTAAAAAATCGTTTTGGAAATGAGTTTACTCACAGGGTACTTTCTTTGTATACATTCGACTATACGGGCCAAGCCCGGGATTTACGGGAAATCGCGGGTTTTCGTTTGCCGGCGATTAAACCACTTTCATTAAGCGTCTCATCAAAAATGAAAACATTTCTGAAAACTACAAGTCTCATGCGTTTCAGTGGTGAAAAAATAATTTAAAAAATCGTTCGGGAAATGAGTTTACTCCCTGGGTACTTTCTTTGTATACTTTTGATTATACAGGCCGAGTCCGGGATTTACGGAAAATCGCGGGTTTTCGTTTGCTGGCGATTAAATTTCTTTTATTCAGCGTCTCATCAAAAATGAAAACATTTATAAAAACTACAAGTCTCATGGGCTTTAGTGGTGAAAAATAATATAAAAAATCGTTCGGGAAATGAGTTTACTCCCTGGGCACTTTCTTTGTATACTTTTGACTATACGGGCCGAGTCCGGGGTTTACGGGAAATGGCGGGTTTTCGTTTGCCGGCGATTAAACTTCTTTTATTCAGCGTCTCATCAAAAATGAAAACATTTTTAAAAACTACAAGTCTCATGCGTTTTAGTGGCGAAAAGATAATTTAAAAAATCGTTTTGGAAATGAGTTTACTCACAGGGTACTTTCTTTGTATACATTCGACTATACGGGCCAAGCCCGGGATTTACGGGAAATCGCGGGTTTTCGTTTGCCGGCAATTAAACCACTTTCATTAAGCGTCTCATCAAAAATGAAAACATTTCTGAAAAAATTCTGAAAAAATTTACGGGAAATCGCGGGTTTTCGTTTGCCGGCGATTAAACTTCTTTTATTCACCGTCTCATTAAAAATTAAAACATTTTTAAAAACTACAAGTCTCATGGGCTTTAGTGGTGAAAAATAATATAAAAAATCTTTCAGGAAATGAGTTTACTGCCTGGGTACTTTCTTTGTATACTTTTGACTATACGGGCCGAGTCCGGGGTTTACGGGAAATGGCGGGTTTTTGTTTGCCGGCGATTAAACTTCTTTTATTCAGCGTCTCATCAAAAATGAAAACATTTTTAAAAACTACAAGTCTCATGCGTTTTAGTGGTGAAAAGATAATTTAAAAAATCGTTTTGGAAATGAGTTTACTCACAGGGTACTTTCTTTGTATACATTCGACTATACGGGCCAAGCCCGGGATTTACGGGAAATCGCGGGTTTTCGTTTGCCGGCGATTTAACCACTTTCATTAAGCGTCTCATCAAAAATGAAAACATTTCTGAAAACAACAAGTCTCATGCGTTTCAGTGGTGAAAAAATAATTTAAAAAATCGTTCGGGAAATGAGTTTACTCCCTGGGTACTTTCTTTGTATACTTTTGATTATACAGGCCGAGTCGGGGATTTACGGAAAATCGCGGGTTTTCGTTTGCTGGCGATTAAATGTCTTTTATTCAGCGTCTCATCAAAAATGAAAACATTTTTAAAAACTACAAGTCTCATGGGCTTTAGTGGTGAAAAATAATATAAAAAATCTTTCAGGAAATGAGTTTACTGCCTGGGTACTTTCTTTGTATACTTTTGACTATACGGGCCGAGTCCGGGGTTTACGGGAAATGGCGGGTTTTTGTTTGCCGGCGATTAAACTTCTTTTATTCAGCGTCTCATCAAAAATGAAAACATTTTTAAAAACTACAAGTCTCATGCGTTTTAGTGGTGAAAAGATAATTTAAAAAATCGTTTTGGAAATGAGTTTACTCACAGGGTACTTTCTTTGTATACATTCGACTATACGGGCCAAGCCCGGGATTTACGGGAAATCGCGGGTTTTCGTTTGCCGGCGATTTAACCACTTTCATTAAGCGTCTCATCAAAAATGAAAACATTTCTGAAAACAACAAGTCTCATGCGTTTCAGTGGTAAAAAAATAATTTAAAAAATCCTTCGGGAAATGAGTTTACTCCCTGGGTACTTTCTTTGTATACTTTTGATTATACAGGCCGAGTCCGGGATTTACGGAAAATCGCGGGTTTTCGTTTGCTGGCGATTAAATGTCTTTTATTCAGCGTCTCATCAAAAATGAAAACATTTTTAAAAACTACAAGTCTCATGGGCTTTAGTGGTGAAAAATAATATAAAAAATCGTTCGGGAAATGAGTTTACTCCCTGGGCACTTTCTTTGTATACTTTTGACTATACGGGCCGAGTCCGGGGTTTACGGGAAATGGCGGGTTTTCGTTTGCCGGCGATTAAACTTCTTTTATTCAGCGTCTCATCAAAAATGAAAACATTTTTAAAAACTACAAGTCTCATGCGTTTTTGTGGCGAAAAGATAATTTAAAAAATCGTTTTGGAAATGAGTTTACTCACAGGGTACTTTCTTTGTATACATTCGACTATACGGGCCAAGCCCGGGATTTACGGGAAATCGCGGGTTTTCGTTTGCCGGTGATTTAACCACTTTCGTTAAGCGTCTCATCAAAAATGAAAATATTTCTGAAAACTATAAGTCTCATGCGTTTTAGTGGTAAAAAAATAATTTAAAAAATCGTTCAGGAAATGAGTTTACTCCCTGAGTACTTTCTTTGTATACTTTTGACTATACAGGCCGACTCCGGGATTTACGGGAAATCGCGGGTTTTCGTTTGCCGGCGATTAAACTTCTTTTATTCACCGTCTCATTAAAAATGAAATCATTTTTAAAAACTACAAGTCTCATGAGCTTTAGTGGTGAAATAATAATTTAAAAAATCGTTCGGGAAATTAGTTTACTCCCTGGGTACTTTCTTTGTATACTTTTGACTATACGGGCCAAGTCCGGGGTTTACGGGAAATGGCGGGTTTTCGTTTGCCGGCGATTAAACTTCTTTTATTCAGCGTCTCATCAAAAATGAAAACATTTTTAAAAACTACAAGTCTCATGCGTTTTAGTGGCGAAAAGATAATATTAAAAATCGTTTTGGAAATGAGTTTACTCACAGGGTACTTTCTTTGTATACATTCGACTATACGGGCCAAGCCCGGGATTTACGGGAAATCGCGGGTTTTCGTTTGCCGGCGATTAAACCACTTTCATTAAGCGTCTCATCAAAAATGAAAACATTTCTAAAAACTATAAGTCTCATGCGTTTTAGTGGTGAAAAAATAATTTAAAAAATCGTTCGGGAAATGAGTTTACTCCCTGGGTACTTTCTTTGTATACTTTTGACTATACGGGCCAAGTCCGGGGTTTACGGGAAATGGCGGGTTTTCGTTTGCCGGCGATTAAACGTCTTTTATTCAGCGTCTCATCAAAAATGAAAACATTTTTGAAAACTACAAGTCTCATGCGTTTTAGTGGTGAAAAGATAATTTAAAAAATTGTTTTGGAAATGAGTTTACTCACAGGGTACTTTCTTTGTATACATTCGACTATACGGGCCAAGCCCGGGATTTACGGGAAATCGCGGGTTTTCGTTTGCCGGCGATTAAACCACTTTCATTAAGCGACTCATCAAAAATGAAAACATTTCTAAAAACTATAAGTCTCATGCGTTTTAGTGGCGAAAAGATAATATTAAAAATCGTTTTGGAAATGAGTTTACTCACAGGGTACTTTCTTTGTATACATTCGACTATACGGGCCAAGCCCGGGATTTACGGGAAATCGCGGGTTTTCGTTTGCCGGCGATTAAACCACTTTCATTAAGCGTCTCATCAAAAATGAAAACATTTCTAAAAACTATAAGTCTCATGCGTTTTAGTGGTGAAAAAATAATTTAAAAAATCGTTCGGGAAATGAGTTTACTCCCTGGGTACTTTCTTTGTATACTTTTGACTATACGGGCCAAGTCCGGGGTTTACGGGAAATGGCGGGTTTTCGTTTGCCGGCGATTAAACGTCTTTTATTCAGCGTCTCATCAAAAATGAAAACATTTTTGAAAACTACAAGTCTCATGGGCTTTAGTGGTGAAAAATAATATAAAAAATCTTTCAGGAAATGAGTTTACTGCCTGGGTACTTTCTTTGTATACTTTTGACTATACGGGCCGAGTCCGGGGTTTACGGGAAATGGCGGGTTTTTGTTTGCCGGCGATTAAACTTCTTTTATTCAGCGTCTCATCAAAAATGAAAACATTTTTAAAAACTACAAGTCTCATGCGTTTTAGTGGTGAAAAGATAATTTAAAAAATCGTTTTGGAAATGAGTTTACTCACAGGGTACTTTCTTTGTATACATTCGACTATACGGGCCAAGCCCGGGATTTACGGGAAATCGCGGGTTTTCGTTTGCCGGCGATTTAACCACTTTCATTAAGCGTCTCATCAAAAATGAAAACATTTCTGAAAACAACAAGTCTCATGCGTTTCAGTGGTGAAAAAATAATTTAAAAAATCGTTCGGGAAATGAGTTTACTCCCTGGGTACTTTCTTTGTATACTTTTGATTATACAGGCCGAGTCGGGGATTTACGGAAAATCGCGGGTTTTCGTTTGCTGGCGATTAAATGTCTTTTATTCAGCGTCTCATCAAAAATGAAAACATTTTTAAAAACTACAAGTCTCATGGGCTTTAGTGGTGAAAAATAATATAAAAAATCTTTCAGGAAATGAGTTTACTGCCTGGGTACTTTCTTTGTATACTTTTGACTATACGGGCCGAGTCCGGGGTTTACGGGAAATGGCGGGTTTTTGTTTGCCGGCGATTAAACTTCTTTTATTCAGCGTCTCATCAAAAATGAAAACATTTTTAAAAACTACAAGTCTCATGCGTTTTAGTGGTGAAAAGATAATTTAAAAAATCGTTTTGGAAATGAGTTTACTCACAGGGTACTTTCTTTGTATACATTCGACTATACGGGCCAAGCCAGGGATTTACGGGAAATCGCGGGTTTTCGTTTGCCGGCGATTTAACCACTTTCATTAAGCGTCTCATCAAAAATGAAAACATTTCTGAAAACAACAAGTCTCATGCGTTTCAGTGGTAAAAAAATAATTTAAAAAATCCTTCGGGAAATGAGTTTACTCCCTGGGTACTTTCTTTGTATACTTTTGATTATACAGGCCGAGTCCGGGATTTACGGAAAATCGCGGGTTTTCGTTTGCTGGCGATTAAATGTCTTTTATTCAGCGTCTCATCAAAAATGAAAACATTTTTAAAAACTACAAGTCTCATGGGCTTTAGTGGTGAAAAATAATATAAAAAATCGTTCGGGAAATGAGTTTACTCCCTGGGCACTTTCTTTGTATACTTTTGACTATACGGGCCGAGTCCGGGGTTTACGGGAAATGGCGGGTTTTCGTTTGCCGGCGATTAAACTTCTTTTATTCAGCGTCTCATCAAAAATGAAAACATTTTTAAAAACTACAAGTCTCATGCGTTTTTGTGGCGAAAAGATAATTTAAAAAATCGTTTTGGAAATGAGTTTACTCACAGGGTACTTTCTTTGTATACATTCGACTATACGGGCCAAGCCCGGGATTTACGGGAAATCGCGGGTTTTCGTTTGCCGGTGATTTAACCACTTTCGTTAAGCGTCTCATCAAAAATGAAAATATTTCTGAAAACTATAAGTCTCATGCGTTTTAGTGGTAAAAAAATAATTTAAAAAATCGTTCAGGAAATGAGTTTACTCCCTGAGTACTTTCTTTGTATACTTTTGGCTATACAGGCCGACTCCGGGATTTACGGGAAATCGCGGGTTTTCGTTTGCCGGCGATTAAACTTCTTTTATTCACCGTCTCATTAAAAATGAAATCATTTTTAAAAACTACAAGTCTCATGAGCTTTAGTGGTGAAATAATAATTTAAAAAATCGTTCGGGAAATTAGTTTACTCCCTGGGTACTTTCTTTGTATACTTTTGACTATACGGGCCAAGTCCGGGGTTTACGGGAAATGGCGGGTTTTCGTTTGCCGGCGATTAAACTTCTTTTATTCAGCGTCTCATCAAAAATGAAAACATTTTTAAAAACTACAAGTCTCATGCGTTTTAGTGGCGAAAAGATAATATTAAAAATCGTTTTGGAAATGAGTTTACTCACAGGGTACTTTCTTTGTATACATTCGACTATACGGGCCAAGCCCGGGATTTACGGGAAATCGCGGGTTTTCGTTTGCCGGCGATTAAACCACTTTCATTAAGCGTCTCATCAAAAATGAAAACATTTCTAAAAACTATAAGTCTCATGCGTTTTAGTGGTGAAAAAATAATTTAAAAAATCGTTCGGGAAATGAGTTTACTCCCTGGGTACTTTCTTTGTATACTTTTGACTATACGGGCCAAGTCCGGGGTTTACGGGAAATGGCGGGTTTTCGTTTGCCGGCGATTAAACGTCTTTTATTCAGCGTCTCATCAAAAATGAAAACATTTTTGAAAACTACAAGTCTCATGCGTTTTAGTGGTGAAAAGATAATTTAAAAAATTGTTTTGGAAATGAGTTTACTCACAGGGTACTTTCTTTGTATACATTCGACTATACGGGCCAAGCCCGGGATTTACGGGAAATCGCGGGTTTTCGTTTGCCGGCGATTAAACCACTTTCATTAAGCGACTCATCAAAAATGAAAACATTTCTGAAAAAATTCTGAAAAAATTTACGGGAAATCGCGGGTTTTCGTTTGCCGGCGATTAAACTTCTTTTATTCACCGTCTCATTAAAAATTAAAACATTTTTAAAAACTACAAGTCTCATGGGCTTTAGTGGTGAAAAATAATATAAAAAATCTTTCAGGAAATGAGTTTACTGCCTGGGTACTTTCTTTGTATACTTTTGACTATACGGGCCGAGTCCGGGGTTTACGGGAAATGGCGGGTTTTTGTTTGCCGGCGATTAAACTTCTTTTATTCAGCGTCTCATCAAAAATGAAAACATTTTTAAAAACTACAAGTCTCATGCGTTTTAGTGGTGAAAAGATAATTTAAAAAATCGTTTTGGAAATGAGTTTACTCACAGGGTACTTTCTTTGTATACATTCGACTATACGGGCCAAGCCCGGGATTTACGGGAAATCGCGGGTTTTCGTTTGCCGGCGATTTAACCACTTTCATTAAGCGTCTCATCAAAAATGAAAACATTTCTGAAAACAACAAGTCTCATGCGTTTCAGTGGTGAAAAAATAATTTAAAAAATCGTTCGGGAAATGAGTTTACTCCCTGGGTACTTTCTTTGTATACTTTTGATTATACAGGCCGAGTCGGGGATTTACGGAAAATCGCGGGTTTTCGTTTGCTGGCGATTAAATGTCTTTTATTCAGCGTCTCATCAAAAATGAAAACATTTTTAAAAACTACAAGTCTCATGGGCTTTAGTGGTGAAAAATAATATAAAAAATCTTTCAGGAAATGAGTTTACTGCCTGGGTACTTTCTTTGTATACTTTTGACTATACGGGCCGAGTCCGGGGTTTACGGGAAATGGCGGGTTTTTGTTTGCCGGCGATTAAACTTCTTTTATTCAGCGTCTCATCAAAAATGAAAACATTTTTAAAAACTACAAGTCTCATGCGTTTTAGTGGTGAAAAGATAATTTAAAAAATCGTTTTGGAAATGAGTTTACTCACAGGGTACTTTCTTTGTATACATTCGACTATACGGGCCAAGCCCGGGATTTACGGGAAATCGCGGGTTTTCGTTTGCCGGCGATTTAACCACTTTCATTAAGCGTCTCATCAAAAATGAAAACATTTCTGAAAACAACAAGTCTCATGCGTTTCAGTGGTAAAAAAATAATTTAAAAAATCCTTCGGGAAATGAGTTTACTCCCTGGGTACTTTCTTTGTATACTTTTGATTATACAGGCCGAGTCCGGGATTTACGGAAAATCGCGGGTTTTCGTTTGCTGGCGATTAAATGTCTTTTATTCAGCGTCTCATCAAAAATGAAAACATTTTTAAAAACTACAAGTCTCATGGGCTTTAGTGGTGAAAAATAATATAAAAAATCGTTCGGGAAATGAGTTTACTCCCTGGGCACTTTCTTTGTATACTTTTGACTATACGGGCCGAGTCCGGGGTTTACGGGAAATGGCGGGTTTTCGTTTGCCGGCGATTAAACTTCTTTTATTCAGCGTCTCATCAAAAATGAAAACATTTTTAAAAACTACAAGTCTCATGCGTTTTTGTGGCGAAAAGATAATTTAAAAAATCGTTTTGGAAATGAGTTTACTCACAGGGTACTTTCTTTGTATACATTCGACTATACGGGCCAAGCCCGGGATTTACGGGAAATCGCGGGTTTTCGTTTGCCGGTGATTTAACCACTTTCGTTAAGCGTCTCATCAAAAATGAAAATATTTCTGAAAACTATAAGTCTCATGCGTTTTAGTGGTAAAAAAATAATTTAAAAAATCGTTCAGGAAATGAGTTTACTCCCTGAGTACTTTCTTTGTATACTTTTGACTATACAGGCCGACTCCGGGATTTACGGGAAATCGCGGGTTTTCGTTTGCCGGCGATTAAACTTCTTTTATTCACCGTCTCATTAAAAATGAAATCATTTTTAAAAACTACAAGTCTCATGAGCTTTAGTGGTGAAATAATAATTTAAAAAATCGTTCGGGAAATTAGTTTACTCCCTGGGTACTTTCTTTGTATACTTTTGACTATACGGGCCAAGTCCGGGGTTTACGGGAAATGGCGGGTTTTCGTTTGCCGGCGATTAAACTTCTTTTATTCAGCGTCTCATCAAAAATGAAAACATTTTTAAAAACTACAAGTCTCATGCGTTTTAGTGGCGAAAAGATAATATTAAAAATCGTTTTGGAAATGAGTTTACTCACAGGGTACTTTCTTTGTATACATTCGACTATACGGGCCAAGCCCGGGATTTACGGGAAATCGCGGGTTTTCGTTTGCCGGCGATTAAACCACTTTCATTAAGCGTCTCATCAAAAATGAAAACATTTCTAAAAACTATAAGTCTCATGCGTTTTAGTGGTGAAAAAATAATTTAAAAAATCGTTCGGGAAATGAGTTTACTCCCTGGGTACTTTCTTTGTATACTTTTGACTATACGGGCCAAGTCCGGGGTTTACGGGAAATGGCGGGTTTTCGTTTGCCGGCGATTAAACGTCTTTTATTCAGCGTCTCATCAAAAATGAAAACATTTTTGAAAACTACAAGTCTCATGCGTTTTAGTGGTGAAAAGATAATTTAAAAAATTGTTTTGGAAATGAGTTTACTCACAGGGTACTTTCTTTGTATACATTCGACTATACGGGCCAAGCCCGGGATTTACGGGAAATCGCGGGTTTTCGTTTGCCGGCGATTAAACCACTTTCATTAAGCGACTCATCAAAAATGAAAACATTTCTAAAAACTATAAGTCTCATGCGTTTTAGTGGCGAAAAGATAATATTAAAAATCGTTTTGGAAATGAGTTTACTCACAGGGTACTTTCTTTGTATACATTCGACTATACGGGCCAAGCCCGGGATTTACGGGAAATCGCGGGTTTTCGTTTGCCGGCGATTAAACCACTTTCATTAAGCGTCTCATCAAAAATGAAAACATTTCTAAAAACTATAAGTCTCATGCGTTTTAGTGGTGAAAAAATAATTTAAAAAATCGTTCGGGAAATGAGTTTACTCCCTGGGTACTTTCTTTGTATACTTTTGACTATACGGGCCAAGTCCGGGGTTTACGGGAAATGGCGGGTTTTCGTTTGCCGGCGATTAAACGTCTTTTATTCAGCGTCTCATCAAAAATGAAAACATTTTTGAAAACTACAAGTCTCATGCGTTTTAGTGGTGAAAAGATAATTTAAAAAATTGTTTTTGAAATGAGTTTACTCACAGGGTATTTTCTTTGTATACATTCGACTATACGGGCCAAGCCCGGGATTTACGGGAAGTCGCGGGTTTTCGCTTGCCGGCGATTAAACCACATTCATTAAGCGTCTCATCAAAAATAAAAACATTTCTGAAAACTACAAGTCTCATACGTCTTAGTGGTGAAAAAATAATTTTAAAAATCGTTCGGGAAATGAGTTTACTCCCTGGGTACTTTCTTTGTATACTTTTGACTATACGGGCCGAGTCCGGGATTTACGGGAAATCGCGGGTAGTCGTTTGCCGGCGATTAAAACTCTTTCATTACGCGTCTCATTAAAAATGAAAACATTTTTCAAAACTACAAGTCTCATTCGTTCTACTGGTGCAGAAATAATTTGAAAAATCGCTCGGGAAGTCGGTTTACTCCCTGGGTACTTTCTTTAGATACATTCAACTATACGGGCCAAGCCCGGGATTTACGGGAAATCGCGGGTTTTCGTTTGGCGGCGATTAAACTTCTTTTATTCAGCGTCTCATCAAAAATGAAAACACTTTTGAAAACTACAAGTCTCATGCGTTTTAGTGGTGACAAAATAATTTCAAAAAATCATTTGGGAAATGAGTTTACTCCCTGGGTACTTTCTTTGTGTTCTTTTGACTATCGGGCCAAGCCCGGGATTTACGGGAAATCGCGGGTTTTCGTTTGCCGGCGATTAAACTTCTTTTATTCAGCGTCTCATCAAAAATGAAAACATTTTTAAAAACTACAAGTCTCATGCGTTTTAGTGGCGAAAAGATAATTTAAAACATCGTTTTGGAAATGAGTTTACTCACAGGGTACTTTCTTTGTATACATTCGACTATACGGGCCAAGCCCGGGATTTACGGGAAATCGCGGGTTTTCGTTTGCCGGCGATTAAACCACTTTCATTGAGCGTCTCATCAAAAATGAAAACATTTCTGAAAACTATAGGTCTCATGCGTTTTAGTGGTGAAAAAATAATTTAAAAAATCGTTCGGGAAATGAGTTTACTCCCTGGGTACTTTCTTTGTATACTTTTGACTATACAGACCGAGTCCGGGATTTACGGGAAATCGCGGGTTTTCGTTTGCCGGCGATTAAACTTCTTTTATTCACCGTCTCATTAAAAATGAAAACATTTTTAAAAACTACAAGTCTCATACGTCTTAGTGGTGAAAAAATAATTTTAAAAATCGTTCGGGAAATGAGTTTACTCCCTGGGTACTTTCTTTGTATACTTTTGACTATACGGGCCGAGTCCGCGATTTACGGGAAATCGCGGGTTTTCGTTTGCCGGCGATTAAAACTCTTTTATTAAGCGTCTCATTAAAAATGAAAACATTTTTCAAAACTACAAGTCTCATTCGTTCTATTGGTGCAGAAATAATTTGAAAAATCGTTCGGGAAGTCAGTTTACTCCCTGGGTACTTTCTTTAGATACATTCAACTATACGGGCCAAGCGCGGGATTTACGGGAAATCGCGGGTTTTCGTTTGGCGGCGATTAAACTTCTTTTATTCAGCGTCTCATCAAAAATGAAAACACTTTTGAAAACTACAAGTCTCATGCGTTTTAGTGGTGACAAAATAATTTCAAAAAATCATTTGGGAAATGAGATTACTCCCTGGGTACTTTCTTTGTGTTCTTTTGACTATCGGGCCAAGCCCGGGATTTACGGGAAATCGCGGGTTTTCGTTTGCCGGCGATTAAACTTTTTTTATTCAGCGTCTCATCAAAAATGAAAACATTTTTAAAAACTACAAATCTCATGCGTTTTAGTGGCGAAAAGATAATTTAAAACATCGTTTTGGAAATGAGTTTACTCACAGGGTACTTTCTTTGTATACATTCGACTATACGGGCCAAGCCCGGGATTTACGGGAAATCGCGGGTTTTCGTTTGCCGGCGATTAAACCACTTTCATTGAGCGTCTCATCAAAAATGAAAACATTTCTGAAAACTATAGGTCTCATGCGTTTTAGTGGTGAAAAAATAATTTAAAAAATCGTTCGGGAAATGAGTTTACTCCCTGGGTACTTTCTTTGTATACTTTTGACTATACAGGCCGAGTCCGGGATTTACGGGAAATCGCGGGTTTTCGTTTGCCGGCGATTAAACTTCTTTTATTCACCGTCTCATTAAAAATGAAAACATTTTTAAAAACTACAAGTCTCATACGTCTTAGTGGTGAAAAAATAATTTTAAAAATCGTTCGGGAAATGACTTTACTCCCTGGGTACTTTCTTTGTATACTTTTGACTATACGGGCCGAGTCCGGGATTTACGGAAAATCGCGGGTTTTCGTTTGCCGGCGATTAAAACTCTTTCATTAAGCGTCTCATCAAAAATGAAAACACTTTTGAAAACTACAAGTCTCATGCGTTTTAGTGGTGACAAAATAATTTCAAAAAATCATTTGGGAAATGAGTTTACTCCCTGGGTACTTTCTTTGTGTTCTTTTGACTATCGGGCCAAGCCCGGGATTTACGGGAAATCGCGGGTTTTCGTTTGCCGGCGATTAAACTTCTTTTATTCAGCGTCTCATCAAAAATGAAAACATTTTTAAAAACTACAAGTCTCATGCGTTTTAGTGGCGAAAAGATAATTTAAAACATCGTTTTGGAAATGAGTTTACTCACAGGGTACTTTCTTTGTATACATTCGACTATACGGGCCAAGCCCGGGATTTACGGGAAATCGCGGGTTTTCGTTTGCCGGCGATTAAACTACTTTCATTGAGCGTCTCATCAAAAATGAAAACATTTCTGAAAACTATAGGTCTCATGCGTCTTAGTGGTGAAAAAATAATTTAAAAAATCGTTCGGGAAATGAGTTTACTCCCTGGGTACTTTCTTTGTATACTTTTGACTATACAGGCCGAGTCCGGGATTTACGGGAAATCGCGGTTTTTCGTTTGCCGGCGATTAAATTTCTTTTATTCACTGTCTCATTAAAAATGAAAACATTTTTAAAAACTACAAGTCTCATACGTCTTAGTGGTGAAAAAATAATTTTAAAAATCGTTCGGGAAATGAGTTTACTCCCTGGGTACTTTCTTTGTATACTTTTGACTATACGGGCCGAGTCCGGGATTTACGGGAAATCGCGGGTTTTCGTTTTCCGGCGATTAAAACTCTTTCATTAAGCGTCTCATTAAAAATGAAAACATTTTTCAAAACCACAAGTCTCATTCGTTCTACTGGTGCAGAAATAATTTGAAAAATCGTTCGGGAAGTCAGTTTACTCCCTGGGTACTTTCTTTAGATACATTCAACTATACGGGCCAAGCGCGGGATTTACGGGAAATCGCGGGTTTTTGTTTGGCGGCGATTAAACTTCTTTTATTCAGCGTCTCATCAAAAATGAAAACACTTTTGAAAACTACAAGTCTCATGCGTTTTAGTGGTGACAAAATAATTTCAAAAAATCATTTGGGAAATGAGATTACTCCCTGGGTACTTTCTTTGTGTTCTTTTGACTATCGGGCCAAGCCCGGGATTTACGGGAAATCGCGGGTTTTCGTTTGCCGGCGATTAAACTTCTTTTATTCAGCGTCTCATCAAAAATGAAAACATTTTTAAAAACTACAAGTCTCATGCGTTTTAGTGGCGAAAAGATAATTTAAAACATCGTTTTGGAAATGAGTTTACTCACAGGGTACTTTCTTTGTATACATTCGACTATACGGGCCAAGCCCGGGATTTACGGGAAATCGCGGGTTTTCGTTTGCCGGCGATTAAACCACTTTCATTGAGCGTCTCATCAAAAATGAAAACATTTCTGAAAACTATAGGTCTCATGCGTTTTAGTGGTGAAAAAATAATTTAAAAAATCGTTCGGGAAATGAGTTTACTCCCTGGGTACTTTCTTTGTATACTTTTGACTATACAGGCCGAGTCCGGGATTTACGGGAAATGGCGGGTTTTCGTTTGCCGGCAATTAAACTTCTTTTATTCACCGTCTTATTAAAAATAAAAACATTTTTAAAAACTACAAGTCTCATACGTCTTAGTGGTGAAAAAATAATTTTAAAAATCGTTCGGGAAATGAGTTTACTCCCTGGGTACTTTCTTTGTATACTTTTGACTATACGGGCCGAGTCTGGGATTTACGGAAAATCGCGGGTTTTCGTTTGCCGGCGATTAAAACTCTTTCATTAAGCGTCTCATTAAAAATGAAAACATTTTTCAAAACCACAAGTCTCATTCGTTCTACTGGTGCAGAAATAATTTGAAAAATCGTTCGGGAAGTCAGTTTACTCCCTGGGTACTTTCTTTAGATACATTCAACTATACGGGCCAAGCCCGGGATTTACAGGAAATCGCGGGTTTTCGTTTGGCGGCGATTAAACTTCTTTTATTCAGCGTCTCATCAAAAATGAAAACACTTTTGAAAACTACAAGTCTCATGCGTTTTAGTGGTGACAAAATAATTTCAAAAAATCATTTGGGAAATGAGATTACTCCCTGGGTACTTTCTTTGAGTTCTTTTGACTATCGGGCCAAGCCCGGGATTTACGGGAAATCGCGGGTTTTCGTTTGCCGGCGATTAAACTTCTTTTATTCACCGTCTCATTAAAAATGAAAACATTTTTGAAAACTACAAGTCTCATGCGTTTTAGTGGTGACAAAATAATTTCAAAAAATCATTTGGGAAATGAGTTTACTCCCTGGGTACTTTCTTTGTGTTCTTTTGACTATCGGGCCAAGCCCGGGATTTACGGGAAATCGCGGGTTTTCGTTTGCCGGCGATTAAACTTCTTTTATTCAGCGTCTCATCAAAATTGAAAACATTTTTAAAAACTACAAGTCTCATGCGTTTTAGTGGCGAAAAGATAATTTAAAACATCGTTTTGGAAATGAGTTTACTCACAGGGTACTTTCTTTGTATACATTCGACTATACGGGCCAAGCCCGGGATTTACGGGAAATCGCGGGTTTTCGTTTGCCGGCGATTAAACCACTTTCATTGAGCGTCTCATCAAAAATGAAAACATTTCTGAAAACTATAGGTCTCATGCGTTTTAGTGGTGAAAAAATAATTTAAAAAATCGTTCGGGAAATGAGTTTACTCCCTGGGTACTTTCTTTGTATACTTTTGACTATACAGACCGAGTCCGGGATTTACGGGAAATCGCGGGTTTTCGTTTGCCGGCGATTAAACTTCTTTTATTCACCGTCTCATTAAAAATGAAAACATTTTTAAAAACTACAAGTCTCATACGTCTTAGTGGTGAAAAAATAATTTTAAAAATCGTTCGGGAAATGAGTTTACTCCCTGGGTACTTTCTTTGTATACTTTTGACTATACGGGCCGAGTCCGCGATTTACGGGAAATCGCGGGTTTTCGTTTGCCGGCGATTAAAACTCTTTTATTAAGCGTCTCATTAAAAATGAAAACATTTTTCAAAACTACAAGTCTCATTCGTTCTATTGGTGCAGAAATAATTTGAAAAATCGTTCGGGAAGTCAGTTTACTCCCTGGGTACTTTCTTTAGGTACATTCAACTATACGGGCCAAGCGCGGGATTTACGGGAAATCGCGGGTTTTCGTTTGGCGGCGATTAAACTTCTTTTATTCAGCGTCTCATCAAAAATGAAAACACTTTTGAAAATTACAAGTCTCATGCGTTTTAGTGGTGACAAAATAATTTCAAAAAATCATTTGGGAAATGAGATTACTCCCTGGGTACTTTCTTTGTGTTCTTTTGACTATCGGGCCAAGCCCGGGATTTACGGGAAATCGCGGGTTTTCGTTTGCCGGCGATTAAACTTTTTTTATTCAGCGTCTCATCAAAAATGAAAACATTTTTAAAAACTACAAATCTCATGCGTTTTAGTGGCGAAAAGATAATTTAAAACATCGTTTTGGAAATGAGTTTACTCACAGGGTACTTTCTTTGTATACATTCGACTATACGGGCCAAGCCCGGGATTTACGGGAAATCGCGGGTTTTCGTTTGCCGGCGATTAAACCACTTTCATTGAGCGTCTCATCAAAAATGAAAACATTTCTGAAAACTATAGGTCTCATGCGTTTTAGTGGTGAAAAAATAATTTAAAAAATCGTTCGGGAAATGAGTTTACTCCCTGGGTACTTTCTTTGTATACTTTTGACTATACAGGCCGAGTCCGGGATTTACGGGAAATCGCGGGTTTTCGTTTGCCGGCGATTAAACTTCTTTTATTCACCGTCTCATTAAAAATGAAAACATTTTTAAAAACTACAAGTCTCATACGTCTTAGTGGTGAAAAAATAATTTTAAAAATCGTTCGGGAAATGACTTTACTCCCTGGGTACTTTCTTTGTATACTTTTGACTATACGGGCCGAGTCCGGGATTTACGGAAAATCGCGGGTTTTCGTTTGCCGGCGATTAAAACTCTTTCATTAAGCGTCTCATCAAAAATGAAAACACTTTTGAAAACTACAAGTCTCATGCGTTTTAGTGGTGACAAAATAATTTCAAAAAATCATTTGGGAAATGAGTTTACTCCCTGGGTACTTTCTTTGTGTTCTTTTGACTATCGGGCCAAGCCCGGGATTTACGGGAAATCGCGGGTTTTCGTTTGCCGGCGATTAAACTTCTTTTATTCAGCGTCTCATCAAAAATGAAAACATTTTTAAAAACTACAAGTCTCATGCGTTTTAGTGGCGAAAAGATAATTTAAAACATCGTTTTGGAAATGAGTTTACTCACAGGGTACTTTCTTTGTATACATTCGACTATACGGGCCAAGCCCGGGATTTACGGGAAATCGCGGGTTTTCGTTTGCCGGCGATTAAACTACTTTCATTGAGCGTCTCATCAAAAATGAAAACATTTCTGAAAACTATAGGTCTCATGCGTTTTAGTGGTGAAAAAATAATTTAAAAAATCGTTCGGGAAATGAGTTTACTCCCTGGGTACTTTCTTTGTATACTTTTGACTATACAGGCCGAGTCCGGGATTTACGGGAAATCGCGGTTTTTCGTTTGCCGGCGATTAAATTTCTTTTATTCACTGTCTCATTAAAAATGAAAACATTTTTAAAAACTACAAGTCTCATACGTCTTAGTGGTGAAAAAATAATTTTAAAAATCGTTCGGGAAATGAGTTTACTCCCTGGGTACTTTCTTTGTATACTTTTGACTATACGGGCCGAGTCCGGGATTTACGGGAAATCGCGGGTTTTCGTTTTCCGGCGATTAAAACTCTTTCATTAAGCGTCTCATTAAAAATGAAAACATTTTTCAAAACCACAAGTCTCATTCGTTCTACTGGTGCAGAAATAATTTGAAAAATCGTTCGGGAAGTCAGTTTACTCCCTGGGTACTTTCTTTAGATACATTCAACTATACGGGCCAAGCGCGGGATTTACGGGAAATCGCGGGTTTTTGTTTGGCGGCGATTAAACTTCTTTTATTCAGCGTCTCATCAAAAATGAAAACACTTTTGAAAACTACAAGTCTCATGCGTTTTAGTGGTGACAAAATAATTTCAAAAAATCATTTGGGAAATGAGATTACTCCCTGGGTACTTTCTTTGTGTTCTTTTGACTATCGGGCCAAGCCCGGGATTTACGGGAAATCGCGGGTTTTCGTTTGCCGGCGATTAAACTTCTTTTATTCAGCGTCTCATCAAAAATGAAAACATTTTTAAAAACTACAAGTCTCATGCGTTTTAGTGGCGAAAAGATAATTTAAAACATCGTTTTGGAAATGAGTTTACTCACAGGGTACTTTCTTTGTATACATTCGACTATACGGGCCAAGCCCGGGATTTACGGGAAATCGCGGGTTTTCGTTTGCCGGCGATTAAACCACTTTCATTGAGCGTCTCATCAAAAATGAAAACATTTCTGAAAACTATAGGTCTCATGCGTTTTAGTGGTGAAAAAATAATTTAAAAAATCGTTCGGGAAATGAGTTTACTCCCTGGGTACTTTCTTTGTATACTTTTGACTATACAGGCCGAGTCCGGGATTTACGGGAAATCGCGGGTTTTCGTTTGCCGGCAATTAAACTTCTTTTATTCACCGTCTTATTAAAAATAAAAACATTTTTAAAAACTACAAGTCTCATACGTCTTAGTGGTGAAAAAATAATTTTAAAAATCGTTCGGGAAATGAGTTTACTCCCTGGGTACTTTCTTTGTATACTTTTGACTATACGGGCCGAGTCTGGGATTTACGGAAAATCGCGGGTTTTCGTTTGCCGGCGATTAAAACTCTTTCATTAAGCGTCTCATTAAAAATGAAAACATTTTTCAAAACCACAAGTCTCATTCGTTCTACTGGTGCAGAAATAATTTGAAAAATCGTTCGGGAAGTCAGTTTACTCCCTGGGTACTTTCTTTAGATACATTCAACTATACGGGCCAAGCCCGGGATTTACAGGAAATCGCGGGTTTTCGTTTGGCGGCGATTAAACTTCTTTTATTCAGCGTCTCATCAAAAATGAAAACACTTTTGAAAACTACAAGTCTCATGCGTTTTAGTGGTGACAAAATAATTTCAAAAAATCATTTGGGAAATGAGATTACTCCCTGGGTACTTTCTTTGAGTTCTTTTGACTATCGGGCCAAGCCCGGGATTTACGGGAAATCGCGGGTTTTCGTTTGCCGGCGATTAAACTTCTTTTATTCACCGTCTCATTAAAAATGAAAACATTTTTAAAAACTACAAGTCTCATGAGTTTTAGTGGTGAAATAATAATTTAAAAAATCCTTCGGGAAATGAGTTTACTCCCTGAATACTTTCTTTGTATACTTTTGAGTATACGGGCCAAGTCCGGGGTTTACGGGAAATGGCGGGTTTTCGTTTGCCGGCGATTAAACTTCTTTTATTCAGCGTCTCATCAAAAATGAAAACATTTTTGAAAACTAAAAGTCTCATGCGTTTAAGTGGTGAAAAGATAATTTAAAAAATTGTTTTGGAAATGAGTTTACTCACAGGGTACTTTTTTGTATACTTTTGACTATACGGGCCGAGTCCGGGATTTACGGGAAATCGCGGGTTTTCGTTTGCCGGCGATTAAAACTCTTTCATTAAGCGTCTCATTAAAAATGAAAACATTTTTCAAAACTACAAGTCTCATTCGTTCTACTGGTGCAGAAATAATTTAAAAAATCGTTCAGGAAGTCAGTTTACTCCCTGGGTACTTTCTTTAGATACATTCAACTATACGGGCCAAGCCCGGGATTTACGGGAAATCGCGGGTTTTCGTTTGGCGGCGATTAAACTTCTTTTATTCAGCGTCTCATCAAAAATAAAAACACTTTTGAAAACTACAAGTCTCATGCGTTTTAGTGGTGACAAAATAATTTCAAAAAATCATTTGGGAAATGAGTTTACTCCCTGGGTACTTTCTTTGTGTTCTTTTGACTATCGGGCCAAGCCCGGGATTTACGGGAAATCGCGGGTTTTCGTTTGCCGGCGATTAAACCACTTTCATTAAGCGTCTCATCAAGAATGAAAACATTTCAGAAAACTACAAGTCTCATGCGTTTTAGTGATGAAAAAATAATTTAAAAAATCGTTCGGGAAATGAGTTTACTCCCTGGGTACTTTCTTTGTATACTTTTGACTATACAGGCCGAGTCCCGGATTTACGGGAAATCGCGGGTTTTCGTTTGCCGGCGATTAAACTTCTTTTATTCACCGTCTCATCAAAAATGAAAACATTTTTAAAAACTACAAGTCTCATGGACTTTAGTGGTGAAATAATAATTTAAAAAATCGTTCGGGAAATGAGTTTACTCCCTGGGTACTTTCTTTGTATACTTTTGACTATACGGGCCGAGTCCGGGGTTTACGGGAAATGGTGGGTTTTCGTTTGCCGGCGATTAAAATTCTTTTATTCAGCGTCTCTTCAAAAATGAAAACATTTCTGAAAACTACAAGTCTCATACGTTTTAGTGGTGAAAAAATAGTTTTAAAAATCGTTCGGGAAATGAGTTTACTCCCTGGGTACTTTCTTTGTATACTTTTGACTATACGGGCCGAGTCCGGGATTTAAGGAAAATCGCGGGTTTTCGTTTGCCGGCGATTAAAACTCTTTCATTAAGCGTCTCATTAAAAATGAAAACATTTTTGAAAACTACAAGTCTCATTCGTTCTACTGGTGCAGAAATAATTTGAAAAATCGTTCGGAAAGTCAGTTTACTCCCTGGGTACTTTCTTTAGATACATTCAACTATACGGGCCAAGCCCGGGATTTACGGGAAATCGCGGGTTTTCGTTTGCCGGCGATTAAACCACTTTCATTAAGCGTCTCATCAAAAATGAAAACATTTCTGAAAACTACAAGTCTCATGCGTTTTAGTGGTGAAAAAATAATTTAAAAAATCGTTCGGGAAATGAGTTTACTCCCTGGGTACTTTCTTTGTATACTTTTGACTATACAGGCCGAGTCCGGGATTTCCGGGAAATCGCGGGTTTTTGTTTGCCGGCGATTAAACTTCTTTTATTCACCGTCTCATTAAAAATGAAAACATTTTTAAAAACTACAAGTCTCATGAGCTTTAGTGGTGAAATAATAATTTAAAAAATCGTTCGGAAATGAGTTTACTCCCTGGGTACTTTCTTTGTATACTTTTGACTATACGGGCCAAGTCCGGGGTTTACGGGAAATGGCGGGTTTTCGTTTGCCGGCGATTAAACTTCTTTTATTCAGCGTCTCATCAAAAATGAAAACATTTTTAAAAACTACAAGTCTCATGCGTTTTAGTGGCGAAAAGATAATTTAAAAAATCGTTTTGGAAATGAGTTTACTCACAGGGTACTTTCTTTGTATACATTCGACTATGCGGGCCAAGCCCGGGATTTACGGGAAATCGCAGGTTTTCGCCTGCCGGCGATTAAACCACATTCATTAAGCGTCTCATCAAAAATGAAAACATTTCTGAAAACTACAAGTCTCATACGTTTTAGTGGTGAAAAAAAAATTTTAAAAATCGTTCGGGAAATGAGTTTACTCCCTGGGTACTTTCTTTGTATACTTTTGACTATACGGGCCGAGTCCGGGATTTACGGGAAATCGCGGGTTTTCGTTTGCCGGCGATTAAACTTCTTTTATTCACCGTCTCATTAAAAATGAAAACATTTTTAAAAACTACAAGTCTCATGAGCTTTAGTGGTGAAATAATAATTTAAAAAATCGTTCGGAAATGAGTTTACTCCCTGGGTACTTTCTTTGTATACTTTTGACTATACGGGCCAAGTCCGGGGGTTACGGGAAATGGCGGGTTTTCGTTTGCCGGCGATTAAACTTCTTTTATTCAGCGTCTCATCAAAAATGAAAACATTTTTAAAAACTACAAGTCTCATGCGTTTTAGTGGCGAAAAGATAATTTAAAAAATCGTTTTGGAAATGAGTTTACTCACAGGGTACTTTCTTTGTATACATTCGACTATACGGGCCAAGCCCGGGATTTACGGGAAATCGCGGCTTTTCGTTTGCCGGCGATTAAACCACTTTCATTAAGCGTCTCATCAAAAATGAAAACATTTCTGAAAACTATAAGTCTCATGCGTTTTAGTGGTGAAAAAATAATTTAAAAAATCGTTCGGGAAATGAGTTTACTCCCTGGGTACTTTCTTTGTATACTTTTGACTATACAGGCCGAGTCCGGGATTTACGGGAATTTGCGGGTTTTCGTTTCCCGGCGATTAAACTTCTTTTATTCACCGTCTCATTAAAAATGAAAACATTTTTAAAAACTACAAGTCTCATGAGCTTTAGTGGTGAAATAATAATTTAAAAAATCGTTCGGGAAATGAGTTTACTCCCTGGGTACTTTCTTTGTATACTTTTGACTATACGGGCCGAGTCCGGGATTTACGGGAAATCGCGGGTTTTCGTTTGCCTGCGATTAAAACTCTTTCATTAAGCGTCTCATTTAAAATGAAAACATTTTTCAAAACTACAAGTCTCATTCGTTCTACTGGTGCAGAAATAATTTGAAAAATCGTTCGGGAAGTCAGTTTACTCCCTAGGTACTTTCTTTAGATACATTCAACTATACGGGCCAAGCCCGGGATTTACGGGAAATCGCGGGTTTTCGTTTGGCGGCGATAAAAATTCTTTTATTTAGCGTCTCATCAAAAATGAAAACACTTTTGAAAACTACAAGTCTCATGCGTTTTAGTGGTGACCAAATAATTTCAAAAAATCATTTGGGAAATCAGTTTACTCCCTGGGTACTTTCTTTGTGTTCTTTTGACTATACGGGCCAAGCCCGGGATTTACGGGAAATCGCGGGTTTTCGTTTGCCGGCGATTAAACAACTTTCATTAAGCGTCTCATCAAAAATGAAAACATTTCTGAAAACTACAAGTCTCATGCGTTTTAGTGATGAAAAAATAATTTAAAAAATCGTTCGGGAAATGAGTTTACTCCCTGGGTACTTTCTTTGTATACTTTTGACTATACAGGCCGAGTCCGGGATTTACGGGAAATCGCGGGTTTTCGTTTGCCGGCGATTAAACTTCTTTTATTCACCGTCTTATCAAAAATGAAAACATTTTTAAAAACTACAAGTCTCATGGGCTTTAGTGCTGAAATAATAATTTAAAAAATCGTTCGGGAAATGAGTTTACTCCCTGGGTACTTTCTTTGTATACTTTTGACTATACGGGCCGAGTCGGGGGTTTACGGGAAATGGTGGGTTTTCGTTTGCCGGCGATTAAACTTCTTTTATTCAGCGTCTCTTCAAAAATGAAAACATTTTTGAAAACTACAAGTCTCATGCGTTTTAGTGGTGAAAAGACAATTTAAAAAATCGTTTTGAAAATAAGTTTACTCACAGGGTACATTCTTTGTATACATTCAACTATGCGGGCCAAGCCCGGGATTTACGGGAAATCGCGGGTTTCGCTTGCCGGCGATTAAACCACATTCATTAAGCGTCTCATCAAAAATGAAAACATTTCTGAAAACTACAAGTCTCATTCGTTCTACTGGTGCAGAAATAATTTGAAAAATCGTTCGGGAAGTCAGTTTACTCCCTGGGTACTTTCTTTAGATACATTCAACTATACGGGCCAAGCCCGGGATTTACGGGAAATCGCGGGTTTTCGTTAGCCAGCGATTAAATTTCTCTTATTCAGCGTCTCATCAAAAATGAAAACACTTTTGAAAACTATAAGTCTCATACGTTTTAGTGGTGAAAAAAAAATTTAAAAAATCGTTCGGGAAATGAGTTTACTCCCTGGGTACTTTCTTTGTATACTTTTGACTATACGGGCCGAGTCCGGGATTTACGGGAAATCGCGGGTTTTCGTTTGCCGGCGATTAAACTTCTTTTATTCACCGTCTCATTAAAAATGAAAACATTTTTAAAAACTACAAGTCTCATGAGCTTTAGTGGTGAAATAATAATTTAAAAAATCGTTCGGAAATGAGTTTACTCCCTGGGTACTTTCTTTGTATACTTTTGACTATACGGGCCAAGTCCGGGGTTTACGGGAAATGGCGGGTTTTCGTTTGCGGGCGATTAAACTTCTTTTATTCAGCGTCTCATCAAAAATGAAAACATTTTTAAAAACTACAAGTCTCATGCGTTTTAGTGGCGAAAAGATAATTTAAAAAATCGTTTTGGAAATGAGTTTACTCACAGGGTACTTTCTTTGTATACATTCGACTATACGGGCCAAGCCCGGGATTTACGGGAAATCGCGGCTTTTCGTTTGCCGGCGATTAAACCACTTTCATTAAGCGTCTCATTAAAAATGAAAACATTTTTAAAAACTACAAGTCTCATGAGCTTTAGTGGTGAAATAATAATTTAAAAAATCGTTCGGGAAATGAGTTTACTCCCTGGGTACTTTCTTTGTATACTTTTGACTATACGGGCCGAGTCCGGGATTTACGGGAAATCGCGGGTTTTCGTTTGCCGGCCATTAAAACTCTTTCATTAAGCGTCTCATTTAAAATGAAAACATTTTTCAAAACTACAAGTCTCATTCGTTCTACTGGTGCAGAAATAATTTGAAAAATCGTTCGGGAAGTCAGTTTACTCCCTGGGTACTTTCTTTAGATACATTCAACTATACGGGCCAAGCCCGGGATTTACGGGAAATCGCGGGTTTTCGTTTGGCGGCGATAAAAATTCTTTTATTCAGCGTCTCATCAAAAATGAAAACACTTTTGAAAACTACAAGTCTCATGCGTTTTAGTGGTGACCAAATAATTTCAAAAAATCATTTGGGAAATCAGTTTACTCCCTGGGTACTTTCTTTGTGTTCTTTTGACTATACGGGCCAAGCCCGGGATTTACGGGAAATCGCGGGTTTTCGTTTGCCGGCGATTAAACCACTTTCATTAAGCGTCTCATCAAAAATGAAAACATTTCTGAAAACTACAAGTCTCATGCGTTTTAGTGATGAAAAAATAATTTAAAAAATCGTTCGGGAAATGAGTTTACTCCCTGGGTACTTTCTTTGTATACTTTTGACTATACAGGCCGAGTCCGGGATTTACGGGAAATCGCGGGTTTTCGTTTGCCGGCGATTAAACTTCTTTTATTCACCGTCTTATCAAAAATGAAAACATTTTTAAAAACTACAAGTCTCATGGGCTTTAGTGCTGAAATAATAATTTAAAAAATCGTTCGGGAAATGAGTTTACTCCCTGGGTACTTTCTTTGTATACTTTTGACTATACGGGCCGAGTCTGGGGTTTACGGGAAATGGTGGGTTTTCGTTTGCCGGCGATTAAACTTCTTTTATTCAGCGTCTCTTCAAAAATGAAAACATTTTTGAAAACTACAAGTCTCATGCGTTTTAGTGGTGAAAAGACAATTTAAAAAATCGTTTTGAAAATAAGTTTACTCACAGGGTACATTCTTTGTATACATTCAACTATGCGGGCCAAGCCCGGGATTTACGGGAAATCGCGGGTTTTCGCTTGCCGGCGATTAAACCACATTCATTAAGCGTCTCATCAAAAATGAAAACATTTCTGAAAACTACAAGTGTCATTCGTTCTACTGGTGCAGAAATAATTTGAAAAATCGTTCGGGAAGTCAGTTTACTCCCTGGGTACTTTCTTTAGATACATTCAACTATACGGGCCAAGCCCGGGATTTACGGGAAATCGCGGGTTTTCGTTTGCCAGCGATTAAATTTCTCTTATTCAGCGTCTCATCAAAAATGAAAACACTTTTAAAAACTATAAGTCTCATGCGTTTTAGTGGTGACAAAATAATTTCAAAAAATCATTTTTGAAATGAGTTTACTCCCTGGGTACTTTCTTTGTATACTTTTGACTATACGGGCCAAGCCCGGGATTTACGGGAAATCGTGGGTTTTCGTTTGCCGGCGATTAAACCACTTTCATTAAGCTTATCATCAAAAATGAAAACATTTCTGAAAACTACAAGTCTCATGCGTTTTAGTGGTAAAAAAATAATTTAAAAAAACGTTCGGGAAATGAGTTTACTCCCAGGGTACTTTCTTTGTATACTTTTGACTATACAGGCCGAGTCCGGGATTTACGGGAAATTGCGGGTTTTCGTTTGCCGGCGATTAAACTTCTTTTATTCACCGTCTCATCAAAAATGAAAACATTTTTAAAAACTACAAGTCTCATGGGCTTTAGTGGTGAAATAATAATTTAAAAAATCGTTCGGGAAATGAGTTTACTCCCTGGGTACTTTCTTTGTATACTTTTGACTATACGGGCCGAGTCCGGGGTTTACGGGAAATGGCGGGTTTTCGTTTGCCGGCGATTAAACTTCTTTTATTCAGCGTCTCATCAAAAATGGAAACATTTTTGAAAACTACAAGTCTCATGCGTTTTAGTGGTGAAAAGATAATTTAAAAAATCGTTTTGGAAATAAGTTTACTCACAGGGTACTTTCTTTGTATACATTCGACTATGCGGGCCAAGCCCGGGATTTACGGGAAATCGCGGGGTTTCGCTTGCCGGCGATTAAACCACATTCATTAAGCGTCTCATCAAAAATGAAAACATTTCTGAAAACTACAAGTCTAATGCGTTTTAGCGGTGAAAAAATAATTTTAAAAATCGTTCGGGAAATGAGTTTACTCCCTGGTTACTTTCTTTGTATACTTTTGACTATACGGGCCGAGTCCGGGATTTACGGGAAATCGCGGGTTTTCGTTTGCCGGCGATAAAATCTCTTTCATTAAGCGTCTCGTTAAAAATGAAAACATTTTTGAAAACTACAAGTCTCATTCGTTCTACTGGTGCAGAAATAATTTGAAAAATCGTTCGGGAAGTCAGTTTACTTCCTGGGTACTTTCTTTAGATACATTCAACTATACGGGCCAAGCCCGGGATTTACGGGAAATCGCGGGTTTTCGTTTGTCGGCGATTAAACCTCTTTTATTCAGCGTCTCATCAAAAATGAAAACACTTTTGAAAACTACAAGTCTCATGCGTTTTAGTGGTGACAAAATAATTTCCAAAAATCATTTGGGAAATGAGTTTACTCCCTGGGTACTTTCTTTGTATACTTTTGACTATACGGGCCAAGCCCGGGATTTTCGGGAAATCGTGGGTTTTCGTTTCCGGCGATTAAACTTCTTTTATTCAGCGTCTCATCAAAAATGAAAACACTTCTGAAAACTACAAGTCTCATGCGTTTTAGCGGTGAAAAAATAATTTTAAAAATCGTTCGGGAAATGAGTTTACTCCCTGGGTACTTTCTTTGTATACTTTTGACTATACGGGCCGAGTCCGGGATTTACGGGAAATCGCGGGTTTTCGTTTGCCGGCGATTAAAACTCTTTCATTAAGCGTCTCGTTAAAAATGAAAACACTTTTGAAAACTACAAGTCTCATGCGTTTTAGTGGTGACAAAATAATTTCCAAAAATCATTTGGGAAATGAGTTTACTCCCTGGGTACTTTCTTTGTATACTTTTGACTATACGGGCCAAGCCCGGGATTTTCGGGAAATCGTGGGTTTTCGTTTCCGGCGATTAAACTTCTTTTATTCAGCGTCTCATCAAAAATGAAAACACTTCTGAAAACTACAAGTCTCATGCGTTTTAGCGGTGAAAAAATAATTTTAAAAATCGTTCGGGAAATGAGTTTACTCCCTGGGTCCTTTCTTTGTATACTTTTGACTATACGGGCCAAGCCCGGGATTTTCGGGAAATCGTGGGTTTTCGTTTCCGGCGATTAAACTTCTTTTATTCAGCGTCTCATCAAAAATGAAAACATTTTTGAAAACTACAAGTCTTATGCGTTTTAGTGGTGAAAAAATAATATAAAAAATCGTTCGGGAAATGAGTTTACTCCCTGGGTACTTTCTTTGTATACTTTTGACTATACGGGCCAAGCCCGGGATTTACGGGAAATCGCAGGTTTTCGTTTGCCGGCGATTAAACCACTTTCATTAAGCGTCCTATCAAAAATGAAAACATTTCTGAAAACTACAAGTCTCATGCGTTTTAGTGATGAAAAAATAATTTAAAAAATCGTTCGGGAAATGAGTTTACTCCCTGGGTACTTTCTTTGTATGCTTTTGACTATACAGGCCGAGTCCGGGATTTACGGAAAATTGCGGGTTTTCGTTTGCCGGCGATTAAACTTCTTTTATTCAGCGTCTCATCAAAAATGAAAACATTTTTGAATACTACAAGTCTTATGCGTTTTAGTGGTGAAAAAATAATTTAAAAAATCGTTCGGGAAGTCAGTTTACTCCCTGGGTACTTTCTTTAGATACATTCAACTATACGGGCCAAGCCCGGGATTTACGGGAAATCGCGGGTTTTCGTTTGTCGGCGATTAAACCTCTTTTATTCAGCGTCTCATCAAAAATGAAAACACTTTTGAAAACTACAAGTCTCATGCGTTTTAGTGGTGACAAAATAATTTCCAAAAATCATTTGGGAAATGAGTTTACTCCCTGGGTACTTTCTTTGTATACTTTTGACTATACGGGCCAAGCCCGGGATTTTAGGGAAATCGTGGGTTTTCGTTTCCGGCGATTAAACTTCTTTTATTCAGCGTCTCATCAAAAATGAAAACATTTTTGAAAACTACAAGTCTTATGCGTTTTAGTGGTGAAAAAATAATTTGAAAAATCGTTCGGGAAGTCAGTTTACTCCCTGGGTTCTTTCCTTAGATACATTCAACTATACGGGCCAAGCCCGGGATTTACGAGAAATCGCGGGTTTTCGTTTGCCGGCAATTAAACTTCTTTTATTCAGCGTCTCATCAAAAATGAAAACACTTTTGAAAACTACATGTCTCATGCGTGTTAGTGGTGACAAAATAATTTCAAAAAATCATTTGGGAAATGAGTTTACTCCCTGGGTACTTTCTTTGTATACTTTTGACTATACGGGCCAAGCCCGGGATTTACGGGAAATCGCGGGTTTTCGTTTGCCGGCGATTAAACCACTTTCATTAAGCGTCCTATCAAAAATGAAAACATTTCTGAAAACTACAAGTCTCATGCGTTTTAGTGATGAAAAAATAATTTAAAAAATCGTTCGGGAAATGAGTTTACTCCCTGGGTACTTTCTTTGTATGCTTTTGACTATACAGGCCGAGTCCGGGATTTACGGGAAATTGCGGGTTTTCGTTTGCCGGCGATTAAACTTCTTTTATTCAGCGTCTCATCAAAAATGAAAACATTTTTGAAAACTACAAGTCTTATGCGTTTTAGTGGTGAAAAAATAATTTAAAAAATCGTTCGGGAAATGAGTTTACTCCCTGGGTACTTTCTTTGTATACTTTTGACTATACGGGCCGAGTCCGGGATTTACGGGAAATCGCGGGTTTTCGTTTGCCGGCGATTAAAACTCTTTCATTAAGCGTCTCGGTAAAAATGAAAACATTTTCGAAAACTACAAGTCTCATTCGTTCTACTGGTGCAGAAATAATTTGAAAAATCGTTCGGGAAGTCAGTTTACTCCCTGGGTACTTTCTTTAGATACATTCAACTATACGGGCCAAGCCCGGGATTTACGGGAAATCGCGGGTTTTCGTTTCCGGCGATTAAACTTCTTTTATTCAGCGTCTCATCAAAAATGAAAACATTTTTGAAAACTACAAGTCTTATGCGTTTTAGTGGTGAAAAAATAATTTAAAAAATCGTTCGGGAAATGAGTTTACTCCCTGGGTCCTTTCTTTGTATACTTTTGACTATACGGGGCAAGCCCGGGATTTTCGGGAAATCGTGGGTTTTCGTTTCCGGCGATTAAACTTCTTTTATTCAGCGTCTCATCAAAAATGAAAACATTTTTGAAAACTACAAGTCTTATGCGTTTTAGTGGTGAAAAAATAATATAAAAAATCGTTCGGGAAATGAGTTTACTCCCTGGGTACTTTCTTTGTATACTTTTGACTATACGGGCCAAGCCCGGGATTTACGGAAAATCGCAGGTTTTCGTTTGCCGGCGATTAAACCACTTTCATTAAGCGTCCTATCAAAAATGAAAACATTTCTGAAAACTACAAGTCTCATGCGTTTTAGTGATGAAAAAATAATTTAAAAAATCGTTCGGGAAATGAGTTTACTCCCTGGGTACTTTCTTTGTATGCTTTTGACTATACAGGCCGAGTCCGGGATTTACGGAAAATTGCGGGTTTTCGTTTGCCGGCGATTAAACTTCTTTTATTCAGCGTCTCATCAAAAATGAAAACATTTTTGAATACTACAAGTCTTATGCGTTTTAGTGGTGAAAAAATAATTTAAAAAATCGTTCGGGAAGTCAGTTTACTCCCTGGGTACTTTCTTTAGATACATTCAATTATACGGGCCAAGCCCGGGATTTACGGGAAATCGCGGGTTTTCGTTTGTCGGCGATTAAACCTCTTTTATTCAGCGTCTCATCAAAAATGAAAACACTTTTGAAAACTACAAGTCTCATGCGTTTTAGTGGTGACAAAATAATTTCCAAAAATCATTTGGGAAATGAGTTTACTCCCTGGGTACTTTCTTTGTATACTTTTGACTATACGGGCCAAGCCCGGGATTTTCGGGAAATCGTGGGTTTTCGTTTCCGGCGATTAAACTTCTTTTATTCAGCGTCTCATCAAAAATGAAAACATTTTTGAAAACTACAAGTCTTATGCGTTTTAGTGGGGAAAAAATAATTTGAAAAATCGTTCGGGAAGTCAGTTTACTCCCTGGGTTCTTTCCTTAGATACATTCAACTATACGGGCCAAGCCCGGGATTTACGAGAAATCGCGGGTTTTCGTTTGCCGGCAATTAAACTTCTTTTATTCAGCGTCTCATCAAAAATGAAAACACTTTTGAAAACTACATGTCTCATGCGTGTTAGTGGTGACAAAATAATTTCAAAAAATCATTTGGGAAATGAGTTTACTCCCTGGGTACTTTCTTTGTATACTTTTGACTATACGGGCCAAGCCCGGGATTTACGGGAAATCGCGGGTTTTCGTTTGCCGGCGATTAAACCACTTTCATTAAGCGTCCTATCAAAAATGAAAACATTTCTGAAAACTACAAGTCTCATGCGTTTTAGTGATGAAAAAATAATTTAAAAAATCGTTCGGGAAATGAGTTTACTCCCTGGGTACTTTCTTTGTATGCTTTTGACTATACAGGCCGAGTCCGGGATTTACGGGAAATTGCGGGTTTTCGTTTGCCGGCGATTAAACTTCTTTTATTCAGCGTCTCATCAAAAAAGAAAACATTTTTGAAAACTAAAAGTCTCATGCGTTTTAGTGATGAAAAAATAATTTAAAAAATCGTTCGGGAAATGAGTTTACTCCCTGGGTACTTTCTTTGTATGCTTTTGACTATACAGGCCGAGTCCGGGATTTACGGGAAATTGCGGGTTTTCGTTTGCCGGCGATTAAACTTCTTTTATTCAGCGTCTCATCAAAAATGAAAACATTTTTGAAAACTACAAGTCTTATGCGTTTTAGTGGTGAAAAAATAATTTAAAAAATCGTTCGGGAAATGAGTTTACTCCCTGGGTACTTTCTTTGTATACTTTTGACTATACGGGCCAAGCCCGGGATTTACGGGAAATCGCAGGTTTTCGTTTGCCGGCGATTAAACCACTTTCATTAAGCGTCCTATCAAAAATGAAAACATTTCTGAAAACTACAAGTCTCATGCGTTTTAGTGATGAAAAAATAATTTAAAAAATCGTTCGGGAAATGAGTTTACTCCCTGGGTACTTTCTTTGTATGCTTTTGACTATACAGGCCGAGTCCGGGATTTACGGAAAATTGCGGGTTTTCGTTTGCCGGCGATTAAACTTCTTTTATTCAGCGTCTCATCAAAAATGAAAACATTTTTGAATACTACAAGTCTTATGCGTTTTAGTGGTGAAAAAATAATTTAAAAAATCGTTCGGGAAGTCAGTTTACTCCCTGGGTACTTTCTTTAGATACATTCAACTATACGGGCCAAGCCCGGGATTTACGGGAAATCGCGGGTTTTCGTTTGTCGGCGATTAAACCTCTTTTATTCAGCGTCTCATCAAAAATGAAAACACTTTTGAAAACTACAAGTCTCATGCGTTTTAGTGGTGACAAAATAATTTCCAAAAATCATTTGGGAAATGAGTTTACTCCCTGGGTACTTTCTTTGTATACTTTTGACTATACGGGCCAAGCCCGGGATTTTAGGGAAATCGTGGGTTTTCGTTTCCGGCGATTAAACTTCTTTTATTCAGCGTCTCATCAAAAATGAAAACATTTTTGAAAACTACAAGTCTTATGCGTTTTAGTGGTGAAAAAATAATTTGAAAAATCGTTCGGGAAGTCAGTTTACTCCCTGGGTTCTTTCCTTAGATACATTCAACTATACGGGCCAAGCCCGGGATTTACGAGAAATCGCGGGTTTTCGTTTGCCGGCAATTAAACTTCTTTTATTCAGCGTCTCATCAAAAATGAAAACACTTTTGAAAACTACATGTCTCATGCGTGTTAGTGGTGACAAAATAATTTCAAAAAATCATTTGGGAAATGAGTTTACTCCCTGGGTACTTTCTTTGTATACTTTTGACTATACGGGCCAAGCCCGGGATTTACGGGAAATCGCGGGTTTTCGTTTGCCGGCGATTAAACCACTTTCATTAAGCGTCCTATCAAAAATGAAAACATTTCTGAAAACTACAAGTCTCATGCGTTTTAGTGATGAAAAAATAATTTAAAAAATCGTTCGGGAAATGAGTTTACTCCCTGGGTACTTTCTTTGTATGCTTTTGACTATACAGGCCGAGTCCGGGATTTACGGGAAATTGCGGGTTTTCGTTTGCCGGCGATTAAACTTCTTTTATTCAGCGTCTCATCAAAAATGAAAACATTTTTGAAAACTACAAGTCTTATGCGTTTTAGTGGTGAAAAAATAATTTAAAAAATCGTTCGGGAAATGAGTTTACTCCCTGGGTACTTTCTTTGTATACTTTTGACTATACGGGCCGAGTCCGGGATTTACGGGAAATCGCGGGTTTTCGTTTGCCGGCGATTAAAACTCTTTCATTAAGCGTCTCGGTAAAAATGAAAACATTTTTGAAAACTACAAGTCTCATTCGTTCTACTGGTGCAGAAATAATTTGAAAAATCGTTCGGGAAGTCAGTTTACTCCCTGGGTACTTTCTTTAGATACATTCAACTATACGGGCCAAGCCCGGGATTTACGGGAAATCGCGGGTTTTCGTTTCCGGCGATTAAACTTCTTTTATTCAGCGTCTCATCAAAAATGAAAACATTTTTGAAAACTACAAGTCTTATGCGTTTTAGTGGTGAAAAAATAATTTAAAAAATCGTTCGGGAAATGAGTTTACTCCCTGGGTCCTTTCTTTGTATACTTTTGACTATACGGGGCAAGCCCGGGATTTTCGGGAAATCGTGGGTTTTCGTTTCCGGCGATTAAACTTCTTTTATTCAGCGTCTCATCAAAAATGAAAACATTTTTGAAAACTACAAGTCTTATGCGTTTTAGTGGTGAAAAAATAATATAAAAAATCGTTCGGGAAATGAGTTTACTCCCTGGGTACTTTCTTTGTATACTTTTGACTATACGGGCCAAGCCCGGGATTTACGGAAAATCGCAGGTTTTCGTTTGCCGGCGATTAAACCACTTTCATTAAGCGTCCTATCAAAAATGAAAACATTTCTGAAAACTACAAGTCTCATGCGTTTTAGTGATGAAAAAATAATTTAAAAAATCGTTCGGGAAATGAGTTTACTCCCTGGGTACTTTCTTTGTATGCTTTTGACTATACAGGCCGAGTCCGGGATTTACGGAAAATTGCGGGTTTTCGTTTGCCGGCGATTAAACTTCTTTTATTCAGCGTCTCATCAAAAATGAAAACATTTTTGAATACTACAAGTCTTATGCGTTTTAGTGGTGAAAAAATAATTTAAAAAATCGTTCGGGAAGTCAGTTTACTCCCTGGGTACTTTCTTTAGATACATTCAATTATACGGGCCAAGCCCGGGATTTACGGGAAATCGCGGGTTTTCGTTTGTCGGCGATTAAACCTCTTTTATTCAGCGTCTCATCAAAAATGAAAACACTTTTGAAAACTACAAGTCTCATGCGTTTTAGTGGTGACAAAATAATTTCCAAAAATCATTTGGGAAATGAGTTTACTCCCTGGGTACTTTCTTTGTATACTTTTGACTATACGGGCCAAGCCCGGGATTTTCGGGAAATCGTGGGTTTTCGTTTCCGGCGATTAAACTTCTTTTATTCAGCGTCTCATCAAAAATGAAAACATTTTTGAAAACTACAAGTCTTATGCGTTTTAGTGGGGAAAAAATAATTTGAAAAATCGTTCGGGAAGTCAGTTTACTCCCTGGGTTCTTTCCTTAGATACATTCAACTATACGGGCCAAGCCCGGGATTTACGAGAAATCGCGGGTTTTCGTTTGCCGGCAATTAAACTTCTTTTATTCAGCGTCTCATCAAAAATGAAAACACTTTTGAAAACTACATGTCTCATGCGTGTTAGTGGTGACAAAATAATTTCAAAAAATCATTTGGGAAATGAGTTTACTCCCTGGGTACTTTCTTTGTATACTTTTGACTATACGGGCCAAGCCCGGGATTTACGGGAAATCGCGGGTTTTCGTTTGCCGGCGATTAAACCACTTTCATTAAGCGTCCTATCAAAAATGAAAACATTTCTGAAAACTACAAGTCTCATGCGTTTTAGTGATGAAAAAATAATTTAAAAAATCGTTCGGGAAATGAGTTTACTCCCTGGGTACTTTCTTTGTATGCTTTTGACTATACAGGCCGAGTCCGGGATTTACGGGAAATTGCGGGTTTTCGTTTGCCGGCGATTAAACTTCTTTTATTCAGCGTCTCATCAAAAATGAAAACATTTTTGAAAACTACAAGTCTTATGCGTTTTAGTGGTGAAAAAATAATTTAAAAAATCGTTCGGGAAATGAGTTTACTCCCTGGGTACTTTCTTTGTATACTTTTGACTATACGGGCCGAGTCCGGGATTTACGGGAAATCGCGGGTTTTCGTTTGCCGGCGATTAAAACTCTTTCATTAAGCGTCTCATTAAAAATGAAAACATTTTTCAAAACTACAAGTCTCATTCGTTCTACTGGTGCAGAAATAATTTGAAAAATCGTTCGGGAAGTCAGTTTACTCCCTGGGTTCTTTCTTTAGATACATTCAACTATACGGGCCAAGCCCGGGATTTACGAGAAATCGCGGGTTTTCGTTTGCCGGCAATTAAACTTCTTTTATTCAGCGTCTCATCAAAAATGAAAACACTTTTGAAAACTACAAGTCTCATGCGTTTTAGTGGTGACAAAATAATTTAAAAAATCGTTCGGGAAATGAGTTTACTCCCTGGGTACTTTCTTTGTATACTTTTGACTATACGGGCCAAGCCCGGGATTTTCGGGAAATCGTGGGTTTTCGTTTGCCGGCAATTAAACTTCTTTTATTCAGCGTCTCATCAAAAATGAAAACACTTTTGAAAACTACATGTCTCATGCGTGTTAGTGGTGACAAAATAATTTCAAAAAATCATTTGGGAAATGAGTTTACTCCCTGGGTACTTTCTTTGTATACTTTTGACTATACGGGCCAAGCCCGGGATTTACGGGAAATCGCGGGTTTTCGTTTGCCGGCGATTAAACCACTTTCATTAAGCGTCCTATCAAAAATGAAAACATTTCTGAAAACTACAAGTCTCATGCGTTTAAGTGATGAAAAAATAATTTAAAAAATCGTTCGGGAAATGAGTTTACTCCCTGGGTACTTTCTTTGTATGCTTTTGACTATACAGGCCGAGTCCGGGATTTACGGGAAATTGCGGGTTTTCGTTTGCTGGCGATTAAACTTCTTTTATTCAGCGTCTCATCAAAAATGAAAACATTTTTGAAAACTACAAGTCTTATGCGTTTTAGTGGTGACAAAATAATTTCAAAAAATCATTTGGGAAATGAGTTTACTCCCTGGGTACTTTCTTTGTATACTTTTGACTATACGGGCCAAGCCCGGGATTTACGGGAAATCGCGGGTTTTCGTTTGCCGGCGATTAAACCACTTTCATTAAGCGTCCTATCAAAAATGAAAACATTTCTGAAAACTACAAGTCTCATGCGTTTTAGTGATGAAAAAATAATTTAAAAAATCGTTCGGGAAATGGGTTTACTCCCTGGGTACTTTCTTTGTATGCTTTTGACTATACAGGCCGAGTCCGGGATTTACGGAAAATTGCGGGTTTTCGTTTGCCGGCGATTAAACTTCTTTTATTCAGCGTCTCATCAAAAATGAAAACATTTTTGAAAACTACAAGTCTTATGCGTTTTAGTGGTGAAAAAATAATTTAAAAAATCGGTCGGGAAATGAGTTTACTCCCTGGGTACTTTCTTTGTATACTTTTGACTATACGGGCCGAGTCCGGGATTTACGGGAAATCGCGGGTTTTCGTTTGCCGGCGATTAAACCACTGTCATTAAGCGTCCTATCAAAAATGAAAATATTTCTGAAAACTACAAGTCTCATGCGTTTTAGTGATGAAAAAATAATTTAAAAAATCGTTCGGGAAATGAGTTTACTCCCTGGGTACTTTCTTTGTATCCTTTTGACTATACAGGCCGAGTCCGGGATTTACGGGAAATTGCGGGTTTTCGTTTGCCAGCGATTAAACTTCTTTTATTCAGCGTCTCATCAAAAATGAAAACATTTTTGAAAACTACAAGTCTTATGCGTTTTAGTGGTGAAAAAATAATTTAAAAAATCGTTCAGGAAATAAGTTTACTCCCTGGGTACTTTCTTTGTATACTTTTGACTATACGGGCCGAATCCGGGATTTACGGGAAATCGCGGGTTTTCGTTTGCCGGCGATTAAAACTCTTTCATTAAGCGTCTCATTAAAAATGAAAACATTTTTCAAAACTACAAGTCTCATTCGTTCTACTGGTGCAGAAATAATTTGAAAAATCGTTCGGGAAGTCAGTTTACTCCCTGGGTACTTTCTTTAGATACATTCAACTATACGGGCCAAGCCCGGGATTTACGAGAAATCTCGGGTTTTCGTTTGCCGGCAATTAAACTTCTTTTATTCAGCGTCTCATCAAAAATGAAAACACTTTTGAAAACTACAAGTCTCATGCGTTTTAGTGGTGACAAAATAATTTAAAAAATCATTTGGGAAATGAGTTTACTCCCTGGGTACTTTCTTTGTATACTTTTGACTATACGGGCCAAGCCCGGGATTTACGGGAAATCGCGGGTTTTCGTTTGCCGGCGATTAAACCACTTTCATTAAGCGTCCTATCAAAAATGAAAACATTTCTAAAAACTACAAGTCTCATGCGTTTTAGTGATGAAAAAATAATTTAAAAAATCGTTCGGGAAATGAGTTTACTCCCTGGGTACTTTCTTTGTATGCTTTTGACTATACAGGCCGAGTCCGGGATTTACGGGAAATCGCGGGTTTTCGTTTGCCGGCGATTAAAACTCTTTCATTAAGCGTCTCATTAAAAATGAAAACATTTTTCAAAACTACAAGTCTCATTCGTTCTACTGGTGCAGAAATAATTTGAAAAATCGTTCGGGAAGTCAGTTTACTCCCTGGGTACTTTCTTTAGATACATTCAACTACACGGGCCAAGCCCGGGATTTACGAGAAATCGCGGGTTTTCGTTTGCCGGCAATTAAACTTCTTTTATTCAGCGTCTCATCAAAAATGAAAACACTTTTGAAAACTACAAGTCTCATGCGTTTTAGTGGTGACAAAATAATTTCAAAAAATCATTTGGGAAATGAGTTTACTCCCTGGGTACTTTCTTTGTATACTTTTGACTATACGGGCCAAGCCCGGGATTTACGGGAAATCGCGGGTTTTCGTTTGCCGGCGATTAAACCACTTTCATTAAGCGTCCTATCAAAAATGAAAACATTTCTGAAAACTACAAGTCTCATGCGTTTTAGTGATGAAAAAATAATTTAAAAAATCGTTCGGGAAATGGGTTTACTCCCTGGGTACTTTCTTTGTATGCTTTTGACTATACAGGCCGAGTCCGGGATTTACGGAAAATTGCGGGTTTTCGTTTGCCGGCGATTAAACTTCTTTTATTCAGCGTCTCATCAAAAATGAAAACATTTTTGAAAACTACAAGTCTTATGCGTTTTAGTGGTGAAAAAATAATTTAAAAAATCGTTCGGGAAATGAGTTTACTCCCTGGGTACTTTCTTTGTATACTTTTGACTATACGGGCCGAGTCCGGGATTTACGGGAAATCGCGGGTTTTCGTTTGCCGGCGATTAAACCACTTTCATTAAGCGTCCTATCAAAAATGAAAACATTTCTGAAAACTACAAGTCTCATGCGTTTTAGTGATGAAAAAATAATTTAAAAAATCGTTCGGGAAATGAGTTTACTCCCTGGGTACTTTCTTTGTATGCTTTTGACTCTACAGGCCAAGCCCGGGATTTACGGGAAATCGCGGGTTTTCGTTTGCCGGCGATTAAACCACTTTCATTAAGCGTCCTATCAAAAATGAAAACATTTCTAAAAACTACAAGTCTCATGCGTTTTAGTGATGAAAAAATAATTTAAAAAATCGTTCGGGAAATGAGTTTACTCCCTGGGTACTTTCTTTGTATGCTTTTGACTATACAGGCCGAGTCCGGGATTTACGGGAAATCGCGGGTTTTCGTTTGCCGGCGATTAAAACTCTTTCATTAAGCGTCTCATTAAAAATGAAAACATTTTTCAAAACTACAAGTCTCATTCGTTCTACTGGTGCAGAAATAATTTGAAAAATCGTTCGGGAAGTCAGTTTACTCCCTGGGTACTTTCTTTAGATACATTCAACTACACGGGCCAAGCCCGGGATTTACGAGAAATCGCGGGTTTTCGTTTGCCGGCAATTAAACTTCTTTTATTCAGCGTCTCATCAAAAATGAAAACACTTTTGAAAACTACAAGTCTCATGCGTTTTAGTGGTGACAAAATAATTTCAAAAAATCATTTGGGAAATGAGTTTACTCCCTGGGTACTTTCTTTGTATACTTTTGACTATACGGGCCAAGCCCGGGATTTACGGGAAATCGCGGGTTTTCGTTTGCCGGCGATTAAACCACTTTCATTAAGCGTCCTATCAAAAATGAAAACATTTCTGAAAACTACAAGTCTCATGCGTTTTAGTGATGAAAAAATAATTTAAAAAATCGTTCGGGAAATGGGTTTACTCCCTGGGTACTTTCTTTGTATGCTTTTGACTATACAGGCCGAGTCCGGGATTTACGGAAAATTGCGGGTTTTCGTTTGCCGGCGATTAAACTTCTTTTATTCAGCGTCTCATCAAAAATGAAAACATTTTTGAAAACTACAAGTCTTATGCGTTTTAGTGGTGAAAAAATAATTTAAAAAATCGTTCGGGAAATGAGTTTACTCCCTGGGTACTTTCTTTGTATACTTTTGACTATACGGGCCGAGTCCGGGATTTACGGGAAATCGCGGGTTTTCGTTTGCCGGCGATTAAACCACTTTCATTAAGCGTCCTATCAAAAATGAAAACATTTCTGAAAACTACAAGTCTCATGCGTTTTAGTGATGAAAAAATAATTTAAAAAATCGTTCGGGAAATGAGTTTACTCCCTGGGTACTTTCTTTGTATGCTTTTGACTATACAGGCCGAGTCCGGGATTTACGGGAAATTGCGGGTTTTCGTTTGCCAGCGATTAAACTTCTTTTATTCAGCGTCTCATCAAAAATGAAAACATTTTTGAAAACTACAAGTCTTATGCGTTTTAGTGGTGAAAAAATAATTTAAAAAATCGTTCGGGAAATAAGTTTACTCCCTGGGTACTTTCTTTGTATACTTTTGACTATACGGGCCGAATCCGGGATTTACGGGAAATCGCGGGTTTTCGTTTGCCGGCGATTAAAACTCTTTCATTAAGCGTCTCATTAAAAATGAAAACATTTTTCAAAACTACAAGTCTCATTCGTTCTACTGGTGCAGAAATAATTTGAAAAATCGTTCGGGAAGTCAGTTTACTCCCTGGGTACTTTCTTTAGATACATTCAACTATACGGGCCAAGCCCGGGATTTACGAGAAATCTCGGGTTTTCGTTTGCCGGCAATTAAACTTCTTTTATTCAGCGTCTCATCAAAAATGAAAACACTTTTGAAAACTACAAGTCTCATGCGTTTTAGTGGTGACAAAATAATTTAAAAAATCATTTGGGAAATGAGTTTACTCCCTGGGTACTTTCTTTGTATACTTTTGACTATACGGGCCAAGCCCGGGATTTACGGGAAATCGCGGGTTTTCGTTTGCCGGCGATTAAACCACTTTCATTAAGCGTCCTATCAAAAATGAAAACATTTCTGAAAACTACAAGTCTCATGCGTTTTAGTGATGAAAAAATAATTTAAAAAATCGTTCGGGAAATGAGTTTACTCCCTGGGTACTTTCTTTGTATGCTTTTGACTATACAGGCCAAGTCCGGGATTTATGGGAAATTGCGGGTTTTCGTTTGCCGGCGATTAAACTTCTTTTATTCAGCGTCTCAGCAAAAATAAAAACATTTTTGAATACTACAAGTCTTATGCGTTTTAGTGGTGAAAAAATAATTAAAAAAATCGTTCGGGAAGTCAGTTTACTCCCTGGGTACTTTCTTTAGATACATTCAACTATACGGGCCAAGCCCGGGATTTACGGGAAATCGCGGGTTTTCGTTTGTCGGCGATTAAACCTCTTTTATTCAGCGTCTCATCAAAAATGAAAACACTTTTGAAAACTACAAGTCTCATGCGTTTTAGTGGTGACAAAATAATTTCCAAAAATCATTTGGGAAATGAGTTTACTCCCTGGGTACTTTCTTTGTATACATTTGACTATACGGGCCAAGCCCGGGATTTTCGGGTAATCGTGGGTTTTCGTTTCCGGCGATTAAACTTCTTTTATTCAGCGTCTCATCAAAAATGAAAACATTTTTGAAAACTACAAGTCTTATGCGTTTTAGTGGTGAAAAAATAATTTAAAAAATCGTTTGGGAAATGAGTTTACTCCCTGGGTACTTTCTTTGTATACTTTTGACTATACGGGCCAAGCCCTGGATTTACGGGAAATCGCGGGTTTTCGTTTGCCGGCGATTAAACCACTTTCATTAAGCGTCCTATCAAAAATGAAAACATTTCTGAAAACTACAAGTCTCATGCGTTTTAGTGATGAAAAAATAATTTAAAAAATCGTTCGGGAAATGGGTTTACTCCCTGGGTACTTTCTTTGTATGCTTTTGACTATACAGGCCGAGTCCGGGATTTACGGAAAATTGCGGGTTTTCGTTTGCCGGCGATTAAACTTCTTTTATTCAGCGTCTCATCAAAAATGAAAACATTTTTGAAAACTACAAGTCTTATGCGTTTTAGTGGTGAAAAAATAATTTAAAAAATCGTTCGGGAAATGAGTTTACTCCCTGGGTACTTTCTTTGTATACTTTTGACTATACGGGCCGAGTCCGGGATTTACGGGAAATCGCGGGTTTTCGTTTGCCGGCGATTAAACCACTTTCATTAAGCGTCCTATCAAAAATGAAAACATTTCCAAAAACTACAAGTCTCATGCGTTTTAGTGATGAAAAAATAATTTAAAAAATCGTTCGGGAAATGAGTTTACTCCCTGGGTACTTTCTTTGTATGCTTTTGACTATACAGGCCGAGTCCGGGATTTACGGGAAATTGCGGGTTTTCGTTTGCCAGCGATTAAACTTCTTTTATTCAGCGTCTCATCAAAAATAAAAACATTTTTGAAAACTACAAGTCTTATGCGTTTTAGTGGTGAAAAAATAATTTAAAAAATCGTTCGGGAAATGAGTTTACTCCCTGGGTACTTTCTTTGTATACTTTTGACTATACGGGCCGAGTCCGGGATTTACGGGAAATCGCGGGTTTTCGTTTGCCGGCGATTAAAACTCTTTCATTAAGCGTCTCATTAAAAATGAAAACATTTTTCAAAACTACAAGTCTCATTCGTTCTACTGGTGCAGAAATAATTTGAAAAATCGTTCGGGAAGTCAGTTTACTCCCTGGGTACTTTCTTTAGATACATTCAACTATACGGGCCAAGCCCGGGATTTACGAGAAACCTCGGGTTTTCGTTTGCCGGCAATTAAACTTCTTTTATTCAGCGTCTCATCAAAAATGAAAACACTTTTGAAAACTACAAGTCTCATGCGTTTTAGTGGTGACAAAATAATTTCAAAAAATCATTTGGGAAATGAGTTTACTCCCTGGGTACTTTCTTTGTATACTTTTGACTATACGGGCCAAGCCCGGGATTTACGGGAAATCGCGGGTTTTCGTTTGCCGGCGATTAAACCACTTTCATTAAGCGTCCTATCAAAAATGAAAACATTTCCAAAAACTACAAGTCTCATGCGTTTTAGTGATGAAAAAATAATTTAAAAAATCGTTCGGGAAATGAGTTTACTCCCTGGGTACTTTCTTTGTATGCTTTTGACTATACAGGCCGAGTCCGGGATTTACGGGAAATTGCGGGTTTTCGTTTGCCAGCGATTAAAACTCTTTCATTAAGCGTCTCAGCAAAAATGAAAACATTTTTGAATACTACAAGTCTTATGCGTTTTAGTGGTGAAAAAATAATTAAAAAAATCGTTCGGGAAGTCAGTTTACTCCCTGGGTACTTTCTTTAGATACATTCAACTATACGGGCCAAGCCCGGGATTTACGAGAAACCTCGGGTTTTCGTTTGCCGGCAATTAAACTTCTTTTATTCAGCGTCTCATCAAAAATGAAAACACTTTTGAAAACTACAAGTCTCATGCGTTTTAGTGGTGACAAAATAATTTCCAAAAATCATTTGGGAAATGAGTTTACTCCCTGGGTACTTTCTTTGTAGACTTTTGACTATACGGGCCAAGCCCGGGATTTTCGGGTAATCGTGGGTTTTCGTTTCCGGCGATTAAACTTCTTTTATTCAGCGTCTCATCAAAAATGAAAACATTTTTGAAAACTACAAGTCTTATGCGTTTTAGTGGTGAAAAAATAATTTAAAAAATCGTTCGGGAAATGAGTTTACTCCCTGGGTACTTTCTTTGTATACTTTTGACTATACGGGCCGAGTCCGGGATTTACAGGAAATCGCGGGGTTTCGTTTGCCGGCGATTAAAACTCTTTCATTAAGCGTCTCATTAAAAATGAAAACATTTTTCAAAACTACAAGTCTTATTCGTTCTACTGGTGCAGAAATAATTTGAAAAATCGTTCGGGAAGTCAGTTTACTCCCTGGGTACTTTCTTTAGATACATTCAACTATACGGGCCAAGCCCGGGATTTACGAGAAATCGCGGGTTTTCGTTTGCCGGCAATTAAACTTCTTTTATTCAGCGTCTTATCAAAAATGAAAACACTTTTGAAAACTACAAGTCTCATGCGTTTTAGTGGTGACAAAATAATTTCAAAAAATCATTTGGGAAATGAGTTTACTCCCTGGGTACTTTCTTTGTATACTTTTGACTATACGGGCCAAGCCCGGGATTTACGGGAAATTGCGGGTTTTCGTTTGCCGGCGATTAAACTTCTTTTAATCAGCGTCTCATCGAAAATGTAAACATTTCTGAAAACTACAAGTCTCATGCGTTTTAGTGATGAAAAAATAATTTAAAAAATCGTTCGGGAAATGAGTTTACTCCCTGGGTACTTTCTTTGTATGCTTTTGACTATACAGGCGGAGTCCGGGATTTACGGGAAATTGCGGGTTTTCGTTTGCCGGCGATTAAACTTCTTTTATTCAGCGTCTCATCAAAAATGAAAACATTTTTGAAAACTACAAGTCTCATGCGTTTTAGTGGTGACAAAATAATTTCCAAAAATCATTTGGGAAATGAGTTTACTCCCTGGGTACTTTCTTTGTATGCTTTTGACTATACAGGCCGAGTCCGGGATTTACGGGAAATTGCGGGTTTTCGTTTGCCGGCGATTAAACTTATTTTATTCAGCGTCTCATCAAAAATGAAAACATTTTTGAAAACTACAAGTCTTATGCGTTTTAGTGGTGAAAAAATAATTTAAAAAATCGTTCGGGAAATGAGTTTACTCCCTGGGTACTTTCTTTGTATACTTTTGACTATACAGGCCGAGTCCGGGATTTACGGGAAATCGCGGGTTTGCGTATGCCGGCGACTAAACCACTTTCATTAAGCGTCCTATCAAAAATGAAAACATTTCTGAAAACTACAAGTCTCATGCGTTTTAGTGATGAAAAAATAATTTAAAAAATCGTTCGGGAAATGAGTTTACTCCCTGAATACTTTCTTTGTATACTTTTGACTATACGGGCCGAGTCCGGGATTTACGGGAAATCGCGGGTTTTCGTTTGCCGGCGATTAAAACTCTTTCATTAAGCGTCTCATTAAAAATGAAAACATTTTTCAAAACTACAAGTCTCATTCGTTCTACTGGTGCAGAAATAATTTGAAAAATCGTTCGGGAAGTCAGTTTACTCCCTGGGTACTTTCTTTAGATACATTCAACTATACGGGCCAAGCCCGGGATTTACGGGAAATCGCGGGTTTTCGTTTGCCGGCGATTAAAACTCTTTCATTAAGCGTCTCATTAAAAATGAAAACATTTTTCAAAACTACTAGTCTCATTCGTTCTACTGGTGCAGAAATAATTTGAAAAATCGTTCGGGAAGTCAGTTTACTCCCTGGGTACTTTCTTTAGATACATTCAACTATACGGGCCAAGCCCGGGATTTACGGGAAATCGCGGGTTTTCGTTTGCCGGCGAATAAACTTCTTTTATTCAGCGTCCCATCAAAAATGAAAACACTTTTGAAAACTACAAGTCTCATGCGTTTTAGTGGTGACAAAATAATTTCAAAAAATTATTTGGGAAATGAGTTTACTCCCTGGGTACTTTCTTTGTATACTTTTGACTATACGGGCCAAGCCCGGGATTTACGGGAAATCGCGGGTTTTCGTTTGCCGGCGATTAAACCACTTTCATTAAGCGTCTCATCAAAAATAAAAATATTTCTGAAAACTACAAGTGTCATGCGTTTTAGTGGTGAAAAAATAATTTAAAAAATCGTTCGGGAAGTCAGTTTACTCCCTGGGTACTTTCTTTAGATACATTCAACTATACGGGCCAAGCCCGGGATTTTCGGGAAATCGTGGGTTTTCGTTTCCAGCGATTAAACTTCTTTTATTCAGCGTCTCATCAAAAATGAAAACATTTTTGAAAACTACAAGTCTTATGCGTTTTAGTGGTGAAAAAATAATTTAAAAAATCGTTCGGGAAATGAGTTTACTCCCTGCGTACTTTCTTTGTATGCCTTTGACTATACAGGCCGAGTCCGGGATTTACGGGAAATTGCGGGTTTTCGTTTGCCGGCGATTAAACTTCTTTTATTCAGCGTCTCATCAAAAATGAAAACATTTTTGAAAACTACAAGTCTTATGCGTTTTAGTGGTTAAAAAATAATTTAAAAAATCGTTCGGGAAATGAGTTTACTCCCTGGATACTTTCTTTGTATACTTTTGACTATACGGGCCGAGTCCGGGATTTACGGGAAATCGCGGGTTTTCGTTTGCCGGCGATTAAAACTCTTTCATTAAGCGTCTCATTAAAAATAAAAACATTTTTCAAAACTACAAGTCTCATTCGTTCTACTGGTGCAGAAATAATTTGAAAAATCGTTCGGGAAGTCAGTTTACTCCCTGGGTACTTTCTTTAGATACATTCAACTATACGGGCCAAGCCCGGGATTTACGGGAAATCGCGGGTTTTCGTTTGCCGGCGATTAAAACTCTTTCATTAAGCGTCTCATTAAAAATGAAAACATTTTTCAAAACTACAAGTCTCATTCGTTCTACTGGTGCAGAAATAATTTGAAAAATCGTTCGGGAAGTCAGTTTACTCCCTGGGTACTTTCTTTAGATACATTCAACTATACGGGCCAAGCCCGGGATTTACGGGAAATCGCGGGTTTTCGTTTGAGGGCGAATAAACGTCTTTTATTCAGCGTCCCATCAAAAATGAAAACACTTTTGAAAACTACAAGTCTCATGCGTTTTAGTGGTGAAAAAATAATTCAAAAAATCGTTCGGGAAGTCAGTTTACTCCCTGGGTACTTTCTTTAGATACATTCAACTATACGGGCCAAGCCCGGGATTTTAGGGAAATCGTGGGTTTTCGTTTCCGGCGATTAATCTTCTTTTATTCAGCGTCTCATCAAAAATGAAAACATTTTTGAAAACTACAAAGTCTTATGCGTTTTAGTGGTGAAAAAATAATTTAAAAAATCGTTCGGGAAATGAGTTTACTCCCTGGGTACTTTCTTTGTATACTTTTGACTATACGGGCCGAGTCCGGGATTTACGGGAAATCGCGGGTTTTCGTTTGCCGGCGATTAAAACTCTTTCATTTAGCGTCTCATTAAAAATGAAAACATTTTTCAAAACTACAAGTCTCATTCGTTCTACTGGTGCAAAAATAATTTGAAAAATCGTTCGGGAAGTCAGTTTACTCCCTGGGTACTTTCTTTAGATACATTCAACTATACGGGCCAAGCCCGGGATTTACGAGAAATCGCGGGTTTTCCTTTGCCGGCAATTAAACTTCTTTTATTCAGCGTCTCATCAAAAATGAAAACACTTTTGAAAACTACAAGTCTCATGCGTTTTAGTGGTGACAAAATAATTTCAAAAAATCATTTGGGAAATGAGTTTACTCCCTGGGTACTTTCTTTGTATACTTTTGACTATACGGGCCAAGCCCGGGATTTACGGGAAATCGCGGGTTTTCGTTTGCCGGCGATTAAACCACTTTCATTAAGCGTCCTATCAAAAATGAAAACATTTCTGAAAACTACAAGTCTCATGCGTTTTAGTGATGAAAAAATAATTTAAAAAATCGTTCGGGAAATGAGTTTACTCCCTGGGTACTTTCTTTGAATGCTTTTGACTATACAGGCCGAGTCCGGGATTTACGGGAAATTGCGGGTTTTCGTTTGCCGGCGATTAAACTTCTTTTATTCAGCGTCTCATCAAAAATGAAAACATTTTTGAAAACTACAAGTCTTATGCGTTTTAGTGATGAAAAAATAATTTAAAAAATCGTTCGTGAAATGAGTTTACTCCCTGGGTACTTTCTTTGTATGCTTTTGACTATACAGGCCGAGTCCGGGATTTACGGGAAATTGCGGGTTTTCGTTTGCCGGCGATTAAACTTCTTTTATTCAGCGTCTCATCAAAAATGAAAACATTTTTGAAAACTACAAGTCTCATGCGATTTAGTGGTGACAAAATAATTTCCAAAAATCGTTCGGGAAATGAGTTTACTCCCTGGGTACTTTCTTTAGATACATTCAACTATACGGGTCAAGCCCGGGATTTACGGGAAATTGCGGGTTTTCGTTTGCCGGCGATTAAACTTCTTTTATTCAGCGTCTCATCAAAAATGAAAACATTTTTGAAAACTACAAGTCTTATGCGTTTTAGTGGTGAAAAAATAATTTAAAAAATCGTTCGGGAAATGAGTTTACTCCCTGGGTACTTTCTTTAGATACATTCAACTATACGGGCCAAGCCCGGGATTTACGGGAAATCGCGGGTTTTCGTTTGCCGGCGATTAAAACTCTTTCATTAAGCGTCTCATTAAAAATGAAAACATTTTTCAAAACTACAAGTCTCATTCGTTCTACTGGTGCCGAAATAATTTGAAAAATCGTTCGGGAAGTCAGTTTACTCCCTGGGTACTTTCTTTAGATACATTCAACTATACGGGCCAAGCCCGGGATTTACGGGAAATCGCGGGTTTTCGTTTGAGGGCGAATAAACTTCTTTTATTCAGCGTCCCATCAAAAATGAAAACACTTTTGAAAACTACAAGTCTCATGCGTTTTAGTGGTGAAAAAATAATTCAAAAAATCGTTCGGGAAGTCAGTTTACTCCCTGGGTACTTTCTTTAGATACATTCAACTATACGGGCCAAGCCCGGGATTTTCGGGAAATCGTGGGTTTTCGTTTCCGGCGATTAATCTTCTTTTATTCAGCGTCTCATCAAAAATGAAAACATTTTTGAAAACTACAAAGTCTTATGCGTTTTAGTGGTGAAAAAATAATTTAAAAAATCGTTCGGGAAATGAGTTTACTCCCTGGGTACTTTCTTTGTATACTTTTGACTATACGGGCCGAGTCCGGGATTTACGGGAAATCGCGGGTTTTCGTTTGCCGGCGATTAAAACTCTTTCATTTAGCGTCTCATTAAAAATGAAAACATTTTTCAAAACTACAAGTCTCATTCGTTCTACTGGTGCAAAAATAATTTGAAAAATCGTTCGGGAAGTCAGTTTACTCCCTGGGTACTTTCTTTAGATACATTCAACTATACGGGCCAAGCCCGGGATTTACGAGAAATCGCGGGTTTTCCTTTGCCGGCAATTAAACTTCTTTTATTCAGCGTCTCATCAAAAATGAAAACACTTTTGAAAACTACAAGTCTCATGCGTTTTAGTGGTGACAAAATAATTTCAAAAAATCATTTGGGAAATGAGTTTACTCCCTGGGTACTTTCTTTGTATACTTTTGACTATACGGGCCAAGCCCGGGATTTACGGGAAATCGCGGGTTTTCGTTTGCCGGCGATTAAACCACTTTCATTAAGCGTCCTATCAAAAATGAAAACATTTCTGAAAACTACAAGTCTCATGCGTTTTAGTGATGAAAAAATAATTTAAAAAATCGTTCGGGAAATGAGTTTACTCCCTGGGTACTTTCTTTGTATGCTTTTGACTATACAGGCCGAGTCCGGGATTTACGGGAAATTGCGGGTTTTCGTTTGCCGGCGATTAAACTTCTTTTATTCAGCGTCTCATCAAAAATGAAAACATTTTTGAAAACTACAAGTCTTATGCGTTTTAGTGATGAAAAAATAATTTAAAAAATCGTTCGTGAAATGAGTTTACTCCCTGGGTACTTTCTTTGTATGCTTTTGACTATACAGGCCGAGTCCGGGATTTACGGGAAATTGCGGGTTTTCGTTTGCCGGCGATTAAACTTCTTTTATTCAGCGTCTCATCAAAAATGAAAACATTTTTGAAAACTAAAAGTCTTATGCGTTTTAGTGGTGAAAAAATAATTTAAAAAATCGTTCGGGAAATGAGTTTACTCCCTGGGTACTTTCTTTGTATACTTTTGACTATACGGGCCGAGTCCGGGATTTACGGGAAATCGCGGGTTTGCGTTTGCCGGCGATTAAACCACTTTCATTAAGCGTCCTATCAAAAATGAAAACATTTCTGAAAACTACAAGTCTCATGCGTTTTAGTGATGAAAAAATAATTTAAAAAATCGTTCGGGAAGTCAGTATACTCCCTGGGTACTTTCTTTAGATACATTCAACTATACGGGCCAAGCCCGGGATTTAAGGGAAATCGCGGGTTTTCGTTTGCCGGCGAATAAACTTCTTTTATTCAGCGTCCCATCAAAAATGAAAACACTTTTGAAAACTACAAGTCTCATGCGTTTTAGTGGTGACAAAATAATTTCAAAAAATCATTTGGGAAATGAGTTTACTCCCTGGGTACTTTCTTTGTATACTTTTGACTATACGGGCCAAGCCCGGGATTTACGGGAAATCGCGGGTTTTCGTTTGCCGGCGATTAAACTACTTTCATTAAGCGTCTCATCAAAAATGAAAATATTTCTGAAAACTACAAGTGTCATGCGTTTTAGTGGTGAAAAAATAATTTAAAAAATCGTTCGGGAAGTCAGTTTACTCCCTGGGTACTTTCTTTAGATACATTCAACTATACGGGCCAAGCCCGGGATTTACGGGAAATCGCGGGTTTTCGTTTGTCGGCGATTAAACCTCTTTTATTCAGCGTCTCATCAAAAATGAAAACACTTTTGAAAACTACAAGTCTCATGCGTTTTAGTGGTGACAAAATAATTTCCAAAAATCATTTGGGAAATGAGTTTACTCCCTGGGTACTTTCTTTGTATACTTTTGACTATACGGGCCAAGCCCGGGATTTTCGGGAAATCGTGGGTTTTCGTTTCCGGCAATTAAACTTCTTTTATTCAGCGTCTCATCAAAAATGAAAACATTTTTGAAAACTACAAGTCTTATGCGTTTTAGTGGTGAAAAAATAATTTAAAAAATCGTTCGGGAAATGAGTTTACTCCCTGGGTACTTTCTTTGTATACTTTTGACTATACGGGCCGAGTCCGGGATTTACGGGAAATCGCGGGTTTTCGTTTGCCGGCGATTAAAACTCTTTCATTAAGCGTCTCATTAAAAATGAAAACATTTTTCAAAACTACAAGTCTCATTCGTTCTACTGGTGCAAAAATAATTTGAAAAATCGTTCGGGAAGTCAGTTTACTCCCTGGGTACTTTCTTCAGATACATTCAACTATACGGGCCAAGCCCGGGATTTACGAGAAATCGCGGGTTTTCGTTTGCCGGCAATTAAACTTCTTTTATTCAGCGTCTCATCAAAAATGAAAACACTTTTGAAAACTACAAGTCTCATGCGTTTTAGTGGTGACAAAATAATTTCAAAAAATCATTTGGGAAATGAGTTTACTGCCTGGGTACTTTCTTTGTATACTTTTGACTATACGGGCCAAGCCCGGGATTTACGGGAAATCGCGGGTTTTCGTTTGCCGGCGATTAAACCACTTTCATTAAGCGTCCTATCAAAAATAAAAACATTTCTGAAAACTACAAGTCTCATGCGTTTTAGTGATGAAAAAATAATTTAAAAAATCGTTCGGGAAATGAGTTTACTCCCTGGGTACTTTCTTTGTATGCTTTTGACTATACAGGCCGAGTCCGGGATTTACGGGAAATTGCGGGTTTTCGTTTGCCGGCGATTAAACTTCTTTTATTCAGCGTCTCATCAAAAATGAAAACATTTTTGAAAACTACAAGTCTTATGCGTTTTAGTGATGAAAAAATAATTTAAAAAATCGTTCGGGAAATGAGTTTACTCCCTGGGTACTTTCTTTGTATACTTTTGACTATACGGGCCGAGTCCGGGATTTACGGGAAATCGCGGGTTTTCGTTTGCCGGCGATTAAAACTCTTTCATTAAGCGTCTCATTAAAAATGAAAACATTTTTCAAAACTACAAGTCTCATTCGTTCTACTGGTGCAAAAATAATTTGAAAAATCGTTCGGGAAGTCAGTTTACTCCCTGGGTACTTTCTTCAGATACATTCAACTATACGGGCCAAGCCCGGGATTTACGAGAAATCGCGGGTTTTCGTTTGCCGGCAATTAAACTTCTTTTATTCAGCGTCTCATCAAAAATGAAAACACTTTTGAAAACTACAAGTCTCATGCGTTTTAGTGGTGACAAAATAATTTCAAAAAATCATTTGGGAAATGAGTTTACTCCCTGGGTACTTTCTTTGTATACTTTTGACTATACGGGCCAAGCCCGGGATTTACGGGAAATCGCGGGTTTTCGTTTGCCGGCGATTAAACCACTTTCATTAAGCGTCCTATCAAAAATAAAAACATTTCTGAAAACTACAAGTCTCATGCGTTTTAGTGATGAAAAAATAATTTAAAAAATCGTTCGGGAAATGAGTTTACTCCCTGGGTACTTTCTTTGTATGCTTTTGACTATACAGGCCGAGTCCGGGATTTACGGGAAATTGCGGGTTTTCGTTTGCCGGCGATTAAACTTCTTTTATTCAGCGTCTCATCAAAAATGAAAACATTTTTGAAAACTACAAGTCTTATGCGTTTTAGTGATGAAAAAATAATTTAAAAAATCGTTCGGGAAATGAGTTTACTCCCTGGGTACTTTCTTTGTATGCTTTTGACTATACAGGCCGAGTCCGGGATTTACGGGAAATTGCGGGTTTTCGTTTGCCGGCGATTAAACTTCTTTTATTCAGCGTCTCATTAAAAATGAAAACATTTTTGAAAACTACAAGTCTCATGCGTTTTAGTGGTGACAAAATAATTTCCAAAAATCGTTCGGGAAATGAGTTTACTCCCTGGGTACTTTCTTTGTATGCTTTTGACTATACAGGCCGAGTCCGGGATTTACGGGAAATTGCGGGTTTTCGTTGGCCGGCGATTAAACTTCTTTTATTCAGCGTCTCATCAAAAGTGAAAACATTTTTGAAAACTACAAGTCTCATGCGTTTTAGTGGTGACAAAATAATTTCCAAAAATCATTTGGGAAATGAGTTTACTCCCTGGGTACTTTCTTTGTATACTTTTGACTATACGGGCCAAGCCCGGGATTTTCGGGAAATCGTGGGTTTTCGTTTCCGGCGATTAAACTTCTTTTATTCAGCGTCTCATCAAAAATGAAAACATTTTTGAAAACTACAAGTCTTATGCGTTTTAGTGGTGAAAAAATAATTTAAAAAATCGTTCGGGAAATGAGTTTACTCCCTGGGTACTTTCTTTGTATACTTTTGACTATACGGGCCAAGTCCGGGATTTACGGGAAATCGCGGGTTTTCGTTTGCCGGCGATTAAAACTCTTTCATTAAGCGTCTCATTAAAAATGAAAACATTTTTCAAAACTACAAGTCTCATTCGTTCTACTGGTGCAGAAATAATTTGAAAAATCGTTCGGGAAGTCAGTTTACTCCCTGGGTACTTTCTTTAGATACATTCAACTATACGGGCCAAGCCCGGGATTTACGAGAAATCGCGGGTTTTCGTTTGCCGGCAATTAAACTTCTTTTATTCAGCGTCTCATCAAAAATGAAAACACTTTTGAAAACTACAAGTCTCATGCGTTTTAGTGGTGACAAAATAATTTCAAAAAATCATTTGGGAAATGAGTTTACTCCCTGGGTACTTTCTTTGTATACTTTTGACTATACGGGCCATGCCCGGGATTTACGGGAAATCGCGGGTTTTCGTTTGCCGGCGATTAAACCACTTTCATTAAGCGTCCTATCAAAAATGAAAACATTTCTGAAAACTACAAGTCTCATGCGTTTTAGTGATGAAAAAATAATTTAAAAAATCGTTCGGGAAATGAGTTTACTCCCTGGGTACTTTCTTTGTATGCTTTTGACTATACAGGCCGAGTCCGGGATTTACGGACAATTGCAGGTTTTCGTTTGCCGGCGATTAAACTTCTTTTATTCAGCGTCTCATCAAAAATGAAAACATTTTTGAAAACTACAAGTCTTATGCGTTTTAGTGGTGAAAAAATAATTTAAAAAATCGTTCGGGAAATGAGTTTACTCCCTGGATACTTTCTTTGTATACTTTTGACTATACGGGCCGAGTCCGGGATTTACGGGAAATCGCGGGTTTTCGTTTGCCGGCGATTAAAAGTCTTTCATTAAGCGTCTCATTAAAAATGAAAACATTTTTCAAAACTACAAGTCTCATTCGTTCTACTGGTGCAGAAATAATTTGAAAAATCGTTCGGGAAGTCAGTTTACTCCCTGGGTACTTTCTTTAGATACATTCAACAATACGGGCCAAGCCCGGGATTTACGGGAAATCGCGGGTTTTCGTTTGCCGGCGAATAAACTTCTTTTATTCAGCGTCTCATCAAAAATGAAAACACTTTTGAAAACTACAAGTCTCATGCGTTTTAGTGGTGACAAAATAATTTCAAAAAATCATTTGGGAAATGAGTTTACTCCCTGGGTACTTTCTATGTATACTTTTGACTATACGGGCCAAGCCCGGGATATACGGGAAATCGCAGGTTTTCGTTTGCCGGCGATTAAACCACTTTCATTAAGCGTCTCATCAAAAATGAAAATATTTCTGAAAACTACAAGTGTCATGCGTTTTAGTGATGAAAAAATAATTTAAAAAATCGTTCGGGAAATGAGTTTACTCCCTGGGTACTTTCTTTGTATACTTTTGACTATACAGGCCGAGTCCGGGATTTACGGGAAATCGCAGGTTTTCGTTTGCCGGCGATTAAACTTCTTTTATTCACCGTCTTATCAAAAATGAAAACATTTTTAAAAACTACAAGTCTAATGGGCTTTAGTGGTGAAATAATAATTTAAAAAATCGTTCGGGAAATGAGTTTACTCCCTGGGTACTTTCTTTGTATACTTTTGACTATACGGGCCGAGTCCGGGGTTTACGGGAAATGTGGTTTTTCGTTTGCCGGCGATTAAACTTCTTTTATTCAGCGTCTCTTCAAAAATGAAAACATTTTTGAAAACTACAAGTCTCATGCGTTTTAGTGGTGAAAAGATAATTTAAAAAATCGTTTTGGAAATAAGTTTACTCACAGGGTACATTCTTTGTATACATTCGACTATGCGGGCCAATCCCGGGATTTACGGGAAATCGCGGGTTTTCGCTTGCCGGCGATTAAACCACATTCATTAAGCGTCTCATCAAAAATGAAAACATTTCTGAAAACTACAAGTCTCATGCGTTTTAGCGGTGAAAAAATAATTTTAAAAATCGTTCGGGAAATGAGATTACTCCCTGGGTACTTTCTTTGTATACTTTTGACTATACGGGCCGAGTCCGGGATTTACGGGAAATCGCGGGTTTTCGTTTGCCGGCGATTAAAACTCTTTCATTAAGCGTCTCATTAAAAATGAAAACATTTTTCAAAACTACAAGTCTCATGCGTTTTAGCGGTGAAAAAATAATTTTAAAAATCGTTCGGGAAATGAGTTTACTCCCTGGGCACTTTCTTTAGATACATTCAACTATACGGGCCAAGCCCGGGATTTACGGAAAATCGCGGGTTTTCGTTTGCCGGCGAATAAACTTCTTTTATTCAGCGTCTCATCAAAAATGAAAACACTTTTGAAAACTGCAAGTCTCATGCGTTTTAGTGGTGACAAAATAATTTCAAAAAATCATTTGGGAAATGAGTTTACTCCATGGGTACTTTCTTTGTATACTTTTGACTATACGGGCCGAGTCCGGGATTTACGGGAAATCGCGGGTTTTCGTTTGCCGGCGATTAAAACTCTTTCATTAAGCGTCTCATTAAAAATGAAAACATTTTTCAAAACTACAAGTCTCATGCGTTTTAGCGGTGAAAAAATAATTTTAAAAATCGTTCGGGAAATGAGTTTACTCCCTGGGCACTTTCTTTAGATACATTCAACTATACGGGCCAAGCCCGGTATTTACGGAAAATCGCGGGTTTTCGTTTGCCGGCGAATAAACTTCTTTTATTCAGCGTCTCATCAAAAATGAAAACACTTTTGAAAACTGCAAGTCTCATGCGTTTTAGTGGTGACAAAATAATTTCAAAAAATCATTTGGGAAATGAGTTTACTCCCTGGGTACTTTCTTTGTATACTTTTGACTATACGGGCCAAGCCCGAGATTTACGGGAAATCGCGGGTTTTCGTTTGCCGGCGATTAAACCACTTTCATTAAGCGTCTCATCAAAAATGAAAATATTTCTGAAAACTACAAGTGTCATGCGTTTTAGTGATAAAAAAATAATTTAAAAAATCGTTCGGGAAATGAGTTTACTCCCTGGGTACTTTCTTTGTATACTTTTGACTATACAGGCCGAGTCCGGGATTTACGGGAAATCGCGGGTTTTCGTTTGCCGGCGATTAAACCTCTTTTATTCACCGTCTTATCAAAAATGAAAACATTTTTAAAAACTACAAGTCTCATGGGCTTTAGTGGTGAAATAATAATTTAAAAAATCGTTCGGGAAATGAGTTTACTCCCTGGGTACTTTCTTTGTATACTTTTGACTATACGGGCCGACTCCGGGGTTTACGGGAAATGGTGGGTTTTCGTTTGCCGGCGATTAAACTTCTTTTATTCAGCGTCTCTTCAAAAATGAAAACATTTTTGAAAACTACAAGTCTCATGCGTTTTAGTGGTGAAAAGATAATTTAAAAAATCGTTTTGGAAATAAGTTTACTCACAGGGTACATTCTTTGTATTCATTCGACTATGCGGGCCAAGCCCGGGATTTACGGGAAATCGCGGGTTTTCGCTTGCCGGCGATTAAACCACATTCATTAAGCGTCTCATCAAAAATGAAAACATTTCTGAAAACTACAAGTCTCATACGTTTTAGTGGTGAAAAAATAATTTTAAAAATCGTTCGGGAAATGAGTTTACTCCCTGGGTACTTTCTTTGTATACTTTTGACTATACGGGCCGAGTCCGGGATTTACGGGAAATCGCGGGTTTTCGTTTGGCGGCGATTAAAACTCTTTTATTAAGCGTCTCATTAAAAATGAAAACATTTTTCAAAACTACAAGTCTCATTCGTTCTACTGGTGCAGAAATAATTTGAAAAATCGTTCGGGAAGTCAGTTTACTCCCTGGGTACTTTCTTTAGATACATTCAACTATACAGGCCAAGCCCGGGATTTACGGGAAATCGCGGGTTTTCGTTTGGCGGCGATTAAACCACTTTCATTAAGCGTCTCATCAAATATGAAAACATTTCTGAGAACTACAAGTCTCATGCGTTTTAGTGATGAAAAAATAATTTAAAAAAATCGTTCGGGAAATGAGTTTACTCCCTGGGTATTTTCTTTGTATACTTTTGACTATACAGGCCGAGTCCGGGATTTACGGGAAATCGCGGGTTTTCGTTTGCCGGCGATTAAACTTCTTTTATTCACCGTCTCATCAAAAATGAAAACATTTTTAAGAACTACAAGTCTCAGGGGTTTTAGTGGTGAAATAATAATTTAAAAAATCGTTCGGGAAATGAGTTTACTCCCTGGGTACTTTCTTTGTATACTTTTGACTATACGGGCCGAGTCCGGGGTTTACGGGAAATGGTGGGTTTTCGTTTGCCGGCGATTAAACTTCTTTTATTCAGCGTCTCTTCAAAAATGAAAACATTTTTGAAAACTACAAGTCTCATGCGTTTCAGTGGTGAAAAGACAATTTAAAAAATCGTTTTGAAAATAAGTTTACTCACAGGGTACATTCTTTGTATACATTCGACTATGCGGGCCAAGCCCGGGATTTACGGGAAATCGCGGGTTTTCGCTTGCCGGCGATTAAACCACATTCATTAAGCGTCTCATCAAAAATGAAAACATTTCTGAAAACTACAAGTCTCATACCTTTTAGTGGTGAAAAAATAATTTTAAAAATCGTTCGGGAAATGAGTTTACTCCCTGGGTACTTTCTTTGTATACTTTTGACTATACGGGCCGAGTCCGGGATTTACGGGAAATGGCGGGTTTTCGTTTGCCGGCGATTAAATTTCTTTTATTCAGCGTCTCATCAAAAATGAAAACACTTTTGAAAACTATAAGTCTCATGCGTTTTAGTGGTGACAAAATAATTTCAAAAAATCATTTTTGGAATGAGTTTACTCCCTGGGTACTTTCTTTGTATACTTTTAACTATACGGGCCAAGCCCGGGATTTACGGAAAATCGCGGGTTTTCGTTCGCCGGCGATTAAACCACTTTCATTAAGCGTCTCATCAAAAATGAAAACATTTCTGAAAAACTACAAGTCTCATGCGTTTTAGTGGTGAAAAAATAATTTAAAAAATCGTTCGGGAAATGAATTTACTCCCTGGGTACTTTCTTTGTATACTTTTGACTATACAGGCCGAGTCTGGGATTTACGGGAAATCGCGGGTTTTCGTTTGCCGGCGATTAAACTTCTTTTATTCACCGTCTCATCAAAAATGAAAACGTTTTTAAAAACTACAAGTCTCATGGGCTTTAGTGGTGAAATAATAAATTAAAAAATCGTTCGGGAAATGAGTTTACTCCCTGGGTACTTTCTTTGTATACTTTTGACTATACGGGCTGAGTCCGGGGTTTACGGGAAATGGCGGGTTTTCGTTTGCCGGCGATTAAACTTCTTTAATTCAGCGTCTCATCAAAAATGGAAACATTTTTGAAAACTACAAGTCTTATGCGTTCTAGTGGTGAAAAGATAATTTAAAAAATCGTTTTGGAAATGAGTTTACTCACAGGGTACTTTCTTTGTATACATTCGACTATGCGGGCCAAGCCCGGGATTTACGGGAAATCGCGGGTTTTCGCTTGCCGGCGATTAAACCACATTCATTAAGCGTCTCATCAAAAATGAAAACATTTCTGAAAACTACAAGTCTCATACGTTTTAGTGGTGAAAAAATAATTTTAAAAATCGTTCGGGAAATGAGTTTACACCCTGGGTACTTTCTTTGTATACTTTTGACTATACGGGCCGAGTCCGGGATTTACGGGAAATCGCGGGTTTTCGTTTGCCGGCGATTAAAACTCTTTCATTAAGCGTCTCATTAAAAATGAAAACATTTTTGAAAACTACAAGTCTCATTCGTTCTACTGGTGCAAAAATAATTTGAAAAATCGTTCGGGAAGTCAGTTTACTCCCTGGGTACTTTCTTTAGATACATTCAACTATACGGGCCAAGCCCGGGATTTACGGGAAATCGCGGGTTTTTGTTTGCCAGCGATTAAACCACATTCATTAATCGTCTCATCAAAAATGAAAACATTTCTGAAAACTACAAGTCTCATGCGTTTTAGCGGTGAAAAAATAATTTTAAAAATCGTTCGGGAAATGAGTTTACTCCCTGGTTACTTTCTTTGTATACTTTTGACTATACGGGTCGAGTCCGGGATTTACGGGAAATCGCGGGTTTTTGTTTGCCGGCGATTAAAACTCTTTCATTAAGCGTCTCGTTAAAAATGAAAACATTTTTGAAAACTACAAGTCTCATTCGTTTTACTGGTGCAGAAATAATTTGAAAAATCGTTCGGGAAGTCAGTTTACTCCCTGGGTACTTTCTTTAGATACATTCAACTATACGGGCCAAGCCCGGGTTTACGGGAAATCGCGGGTTTTTGTTTGTCGGCGATTAAACCTCTTTTATTCAGCGTCTCATCAAAAATGAAAACACTTTTGAAAACTACAAGTCTCATGCGTTTTAGTGGTGACAAAATAATTTCCAAAAATCATTTGGGAAATGAGTTTACTCCCTAGGTACTTTCTTTGTATACTTTTGACTATATGGGCCAAGCCCGGGATTTTCGGGAAATCGTGGGTTTTCGTTTGCCGGCGATTAAACTTCTTTTATTCAACGTCTCATCAAAAATGAAAACATTTTTGAAAACTACAAGTCTTATGCGTTTTAGTGGTGAAAAAATAATTTAAAAAATCGTTCGGAAAATGAGTTTACTCCCTGGGTACTTTCTTTGTATACTTTTGACTATACGGGCCGAGTCCGGGATTTACGGGAAATCGCGGGTTTTCGTTTGCCGGCGATTAAAACTCTTTCATTAAGCGTCTCATTAAAAATGAAAACATTTTTCAAAACTACAAGTCTCATTCGTTCTACTGGTGCAGAAATAATTTAAAAAATCGTTCGGGAAGTCAGTTTACTCCCTGGGTACTTTCTTTAGATACATTCAACTATACGGGCCAAGCCTGGGATTTACGGGAAATCGCGGGTTTTCGCTTGCCGGCGATTAAACCACATTCATTAATCGTCTCATCAAAAATTAAAACATTTCTGAAAACTACAAGTCTCATGCGTTTTAGCGGTGAAAAAATAATTTAAAAATCATTCGGGAAATAAGTTTACTCCCTGGGTACTTTCTTTGTATACTTTTGACTATACGGGCCGAGTCCGGGATTTACGGGAAATCGCGGGTTTTCGTTTGCCGGCGATTAAAACTCTTTCATTAAGCGTCTCGTTAAAAATGAAAACATTTTTGAAAACTACAAGTCTCATTCGTTCTACTGGTGCAGAAATAATGTGAAAAATCGTTCGGGAAGTCAGTTTACTCCCTGGGTACTTTCTTTAGATACATTCAACTATACGGCCGAGTCCGGGATTTACGGGAAATCGCGGGTTTTCGTTTGCCGGCGATTAAAACTCTTTTATTCAGCGTCTCATCAAAAATGAAAACACTTTTGAAAACTACAAGTCTCATGCGTTTTAGTGGTGACAAAATAATTTCCAAAAATCATTTGGGAAATGAGTTTACTCCCTGGGTATTTACTTTGTATACTTTTGACTATACGGGCCAAGCCCGGGATTTTCGGGAAATCGTGGGTTTTCGTTTGCCGGCGATTAAACTTCTTTTATTCAACGTCTCATCAAAAATGAAAACATTTTTGAAAACTACAAGTCTTATGCGTTTTAGTGGTGAAAAAATAATTTAAAAAATCGTTCGGGAAATGAGTTTACTCCCTGGGTACTTTCTTTGTATACTTTTGACTATACGGGCCGAGTCCGGGATTTACGGGAAATCGCGGGTTTTCGTTTGCCGGCGATTAAAACTCTTTCATTAAGCGTCTCGTTAAAAATGAAAACATTTTTGAAAATTACAAGTCTCATGCGTTTTAGTGGTGACAAAATAATTTCCAAAAATCATTTGGGAAATGAGTTTACTCCCTGGGTACTTTCTTTGTATACTTTTGACTATACGGGCCAAGCCCGGGATTTTCGGGAAATCGTGGGTTTTCGTTTGCCGGCGATTAAACTTCTTTTATTCAACGTCTCATCAAAAATGAAAACATTTTTGAAAACTACAAGTCTTATGCGTTTTAGTGGTGAAAAAATAATTTCAAAAAATCATTTGGGAAATGAGTTTACTCCCTGGGTACTTTCTTTGTATACTTTTGACTATACGGGCCAAGCCCGGGATTTTCGAGAAATCGCGAGTTTTCGTTTGCCGGCGATTAAACCACTTTCATTAAGCGTATCATCAAAAATGAAAACATTTCTGAAAACTACAAGTCTCATGCGTTTTAGTGATGAAAAAATAATTTAAAAAATCGTTCGGGAAATGAGTTTACTCCCTGGGTACTTTCTTTGTATGCTTTTCACTATACAGGCCGAGTCCGGGATTTACGGGAAATTGCGGGTTTTTGTTTGCCGGCGATTAAACTTCTTTTATTCAGCGTCTCATCAAAAATAAAAACATTTTTGTAAACTACAAGTTTTATGCGTTTAAGTGGTGAAAAAATAATTTGAAAAATCGTTCGGGGAGTCAGTTTACTCCCTGGGTACTTTCTTTAGATACATTCAACTATACGGGCCAAGCCCGGGATTTACGGGAAATCGCGGGTTTTCGTTTGCCGGCGAATAAACTTCTTTTATTCAGCGTCTCATCAAAAATGAAAACACTTTTGAAAACTACAAGTCTCATGCGTTTTAGTGGTGACAAAATAATTTCCAAAAATGATTTGGGAAATGAGTTTACTCCCTGGGTACTTTCTTTGTATACTTTTGACTATATGGGCTAAGCCCGGGATTTTCGGGAAATCGTGGGTTTTCGTTTGCCGGCGATTAAACTTCTTTTATTCAACGTCTCATCAAAAATGAAAACATTTTTGAAAACTACAAGTCTTATGCGTTTTAGTGGTGAAAAAATAATTTAAAAAATGGTTCGGGAAATGAGTTTACTCCCTGGGTACTTTCTTTGTATACTTTTGACTATACGGGCCGAGTCCGGGATTTACGGGAAATCGCGGGTTTTCGTTTGCCGGCGATTAAAACTCTTTCATTAAGCGTCTCATTAAAAATGAAAACATTTTTCAAAACTACAAGTCTCATTCGTTCTACTGGTGCAGAAATAATTTGAAAAATCGTTCGGGAAGTCAGTTTACTCCTTGGGTACTTTCTTTAGATACATTCAACTATACGGGCCAAGCCCGGGATTTACGGGAAATCGTGTGTTTTCGCTTGCCGGCGATTAAACCACATTCATTAATCGTCTCATCAAAAATGAAAACATTTCTGAAAACTACAAGTCTCATGCGTTTTAGCGGTGAAAAATTAATTTAAAAATCATTCGGGAAATGAGTTTACTCCCTGGGTACTTTCTTTGTATACTTTTGACTATACGGGCCGAGTCCGGGATTTACGGGAAATCGCGGGTTTTCGTTTGCCGGCGATTAAAACTCTTTCATTAAGCGTCTCGTTAAAAATGAAAACATTTTTGAAAACTACAAGTCTCATTCGTTCTACTGGTGCAGAAATAATTTGAAAAATCGTTCGGGAAGTCAGTTTACTCCCTGGGTACTTTCTTTAGATACATTCAACTATACAGGCCAAGCCCGGGATTTACGGGAAATCGCGGGTTTTCGTTTGTCGGCGATTAAAGTTCTTTTATTCAACGTCTCATCAAAAATGAAAACATTTTTGAAAACTACAAGTCTTATGCGTTTTAGTGGTGAAAAAATAATTTCAAAAAATCATTTGGGAAATGAGTTTACTCCCTGGGTACTTTCTTTGTATACTTTTGACTATACGGGCCAAGCCCGGGATTTACGAGAAATCGCGGGTTTTGGTTTGCCGGCGATTAAACCACTTTCATTAAGCGTCTCATCAAAAATGAAAACATTTCTGAAAACTACAAGTCTCATGCGTTTTAGTGATGAAAAAATAATTTAAAAAATCGTTCGGGAAATGAGTTTACTCCCTGGATACTTTCTTTGTATGCTTTTGACTATACAGGCCGAGTCCGGGATTTACGGGAAATTGCGGGTTTTTGTTTGCCGGCGATTAAACTTCTTTTATTCAGCGTCTCATCAAAAATAAAAACATTTTTGTAAACTACAAGTTTTATGCGTTTAAGTGGTGAAAAAATAATTTAAAAAATCGTTCGGAAAATGAGTTTACTCCCTGGGTACTTTCTTTGTTTACTTTTGACTATACGGGCCGATTCCGGGATTTACGGGAAATCGCGGGTTTTCGTTTGCCGGCGATTAAAACTCTTTCATTAAGCGTCTCATTAAAAATGAAAACATTTTTCAAAACTACAAGTCTCATTCGTTCTACTGGTGCAGAAATAATTTGAAAAATCGTTCGGGGAGTCAGTTTACTCCCTGGGTACTTTCTTTAGATACATTCAACTATACAGGCCAAGCCCGGGATTTACGGGAAATCGCGGGTTTTCGTTTGCCGGCGAATAAACTTTTTTTATTCAGCGTCTCATCAAAAATGAAAACACTTTTGAAAACTACAAGTCTCATGCGTTTTAGTGGTGACAAAATAATTTCAAAACATCATTTGGGAAATGAGTTTACTCCCTGGGTACTTTCTTTGTATACTTTGGCCAAGCCCGGGATTTACGGGAAATCGCGGGTTTTCGTTTGCCGGCGATTAAAGCACTTTCATTAAGCGTCTCATCAAAAATGAAAACATTTCTGAAAACTACAAGTGTCATGCGTTTTAGTGATGAAAAAATAATTTAAAAAATCGTTCGGGAAATGAGTTTACTCCCTGGGTACTTTCTTTGTATACTTTTGACTATACAGGCCGAGTCCGGGATTTACGGGAAATCGCGGGTTTTCGTTTGCCGGCGATTAAACTTCTTTTATTCACCGTCTTATCAAAAATGAAAACATTTTTAAAAACTACAAGTCTTATGGGCTTTAGTGGTGAAATAATAATTTAAAAACTCGTTCGGGAAATGAGTTTACTCCCTGGGTACTTTCTTTGTATACTTTTGACTATACGGGCCGAGTCCGGAGTTTACGGGAAATGGTGGGTTTTCGTTTGCCGGCGATTAAACTTCTTTTATTCAGCGTCTCCTCAAAAATGAAAACATTTTTGAAAACTACAAGTCTCATGCGTTTTAGTGGTGAAAAGATAATTTAAAAAATCGTTTTGGAAATAAGTTTACTCACAGGGTACATTCTTTGTATACATTCGACTATGCGGGCCAAGCCCGGGATTTACGGGAAATCGCGGGTTTTCGCTTGCCGGCGATTAAACCACATTCATTAAGTGTCTCATCAAAAATGAAAACATTTCTGAAAACTACAAGTCTCATACGTTTTAGTGGTGAAAAAATAATTTTAAAAATCGTTCGGGAAATGAGTTTACTCCCTGGGTACTTTCTTTGTATACTTTTGACTATACGGGCCGAGTCCGGGATTTACGGGAAATCGCGGGATTTCGTTTGCCGGCGATTAAAACTCTTTCATTAAGCGTCTCATTAAAAATGAAAACATTTTTGAAAAGTACAAGTCTCATTCGTTCTACTGGTGCAGAAATAATTTGAAAAATCGTTCGGGAAATCAGTTTACTCCCTGGGTACTTTCTTTAGATACATTCAACTATACGGGCCAAGCCCGGGATTTACGAGAAATCGCGGGTTTTCGTTTGCCGGCAATTAAACTTCTTTTATTCAGCGTCTCATCAAAAATGAAAACACTTTTGAAAACTACAAGTCTCATGCGTTTTAGTGGTGACAAAATAATTTCAAAAAATCATTTGGGAAATGAGTTTACTCCCTGGGTACTTTCTTTGTATACTTTTGACTATACGGGCCAAGCCCGGGATTTTCGGGAAATCGTGGGTTTTCGTTTGCCGGCGATTAAACTTCTTTTATTCAACGTCTCATCAAAAATGAAAACATTTCTGAAAACTACAAGTCTTATGCGTTTTAGTGGTGAAAAAATAATTTAAAAACTCGTTCGGGAAATGAGTTTACTCCCTGGGTACTTTCTTTGTATACTTTTGACTATACGGGCCGAGTCCGGAGTTTACGGGAAATGGTGGGTTTTCGTTTGCCGGCGATTAAACTTCTTTTATTCAGCGTCTCCTCAAAAATGAAAACATTTTTGAAAACTACAAGTCTCATGCGTTTTAGTGGTGAAAAGATAATTTAAAAAATCGTTTTGGAAATAAGTTTACTCACAGGGTACATTCTTTGTATACATTCGACTATGCGGGCCAAGCCCGGGATTTACGGGAAATCGCGGGTTTTCGCTTGCCGGCGATTAAACCACATTCATTAAGTGTCTCATCAAAAATGAAAACATTTCTGAAAACTACAAGTCTCATACGTTTTAGTGGTGAAAAAATAATTTTAAAAATCGTTCGGGAAATGAGTTTACTCCCTGGGTACTTTCTTTGTATTCTTTTGACTATACGGGCCGAGTCCGGGATTTACGGGAAATCGCGGGATTTCGTTTGCCGGCGATTAAAACTCTTTCATTAAGCGTCTCATTAAAAATGAAAACATTTTTGAAAAGTACAAGTCTCATTCGTTCTACTGGTGCAGAAATAATTTGAAAAATCGTTCGGGAAATCAGTTTACTCCCTGGGTACTTTCTTTAGATACATTCAACTATACGGGCCAAGCCCGGGATTTACGAGAAATCGCGGGTTTTCGTTTGCCGGCAATTAAACTTCTTTTATTCAGCGTCTCATCAAAAATGAAAACACTTTTGAAAACTACAAGTCTCATGCGTTTTAGTGGTGACAAAATAATTTCAAAAAATCATTTGGGAAATGAGTTTACTCCCTGGGTACTTTCTTTGTATACTTTTGACTATACGGGCCAAGCCCGGGATTTTCGGGAAATCGTGGGTTTTCGTTTGCCGGCGATTAAACTTCTTTTATTCAACGTCTCATCAAAAATGAAAACATTTTTGAAAACTACAAGTCTTATGCGTTTTAGTGGTGAAAAAATAATTTCAAAAAATCATTTGGGAAATGAGTTTACTCCCTGGGTACTTTCTTTGTATACTTTTGACTATACGGGCCAAGCCCGGGATTTACGAGAAATCGCGGGTTTTGGTTTGCCGGCGATTAAACCACTTTCATTAAGCGTCTCATCAAAAATGAAAACATTTCTGAAAACTACAAGTCTCATGCGTTTTAGTGATGAAAAAATAATTTAAAAAATCGTTCGGGAAATGAGTTTACTCCCTGGATACTTTCTTTGTATGCTTTTGACTATACAGGCCGAGTCCGGGATTTACGGGAAATTGCGGGTTTTTGTTTGCCGGCGATTAAACTTCTTTTATTCAGCGTCTCATCAAAAATAAAAACATTTTTGTAAACTACAAGTTTTATGCGTTTAAGTGGTGAAAAAATAATTTAAAAAATCGTTCGGAAAATGAGTTTACTCCCTGGGTACTTTCTTTGTTTACTTTTGACTATACGGGCCGATTCCGGGATTTACGGGAAATCGCGGGTTTTCGTTTGCCGGCGATTAAAACTCTTTCATTAAGCGTCTCATTAAAAATGAAAACATTTTTCAAAACTACAAGTCTCATTTGTTCTACTGGTGCAGAAATAATTTGAAAAATCGTTCGGGGAGTCAGTTTACTCCCTGGGTACTTTCTTTAGATACATTCAACTATACAGGCCAAGCCCGGGATTTACGGGAAATCGCGGGTTTTCGTTTGCCGGCGAATAAACTTTTTTTATTCAGCGTCTCATCAAAAATGAAAACACTTTTGAAAACTACAAGTCTCATGCGTTTTAGTGGTGACAAAATAATTTCAAAACATCATTTGGGAAATGAGTTTACTCCCTGGGTACTTTCTTTGTATACTTTGGCCAAGCCCGGGATTTACGGGAAATCGCGGGTTTTCGTTTGCCGGCGATTAAAGCACTTTCATTAAGCGTCTCATCAAAAATGAAAACATTTCTGAAAACTACAAGTGTCATGCGTTTTAGTGATGTAAAAATAATTTAAAAAATCGTTCGGGAAATGAGTTTACTCCCTGGGTACTTTCTTTGTATACTTTTGACTATACAGGCCGAGTCCGGGATTTACGGGAAATCGCGGGTTTTCGTTTGCCGGCGATTAAACTTCTTTTATTCACCGTCTTATCAAAAATGAAAACATTTTTAAAAACTACAAGTCTTATGGGCTTTAGTGGTGAAATAATAATTTAAAAACTCGTTCGGGAAATGAGTTTACTCCCTGGGTACTTTCTTTGTATACTTTTGACTATACGGGCCGAGTCCGGAGTTTACGGGAAATGGTGGGTTTTCGTTTGCCGGCGATTAAACTTCTTTTATTCAGCGTCTCCTCAAAAATGAAAACATTTTTGAAAACTACAAGTCTCATGCGTTTTAGTGGTGAAAAGATAATTTAAAAAATCGTTTTGGAAATAAGTTTACTCACAGGGTACATTCTTTGTATACATTCGACTATGCGGGCCAAGCCCGGGATTTACGGGAAATCGCGGGTTTTCGCTTGCCGGCGATTAAACCACATTCATTAAGTGTCTCATCAAAAATGAAAACATTTCTGAAAACTACAAGTCTCATACGTTTTAGTGGTGAAAAATAATTTTAAAAATCGTTCGGGAAATGAGTTTACTCCCTGGGTACTTTCTTTGTATACTTTTGACTATACGGGCCGAGTCAGGGATTTACGGGAAATCGCGGGATTTCGTTTGCCGGCGATTAAAACTCTTTCATTAAGCGTCTCATTAAAAATGAAAACATTTTTGAAAAGTACAAGTCTCATTCGTTCTACTGGTGCAGAAATAATTTGAAAAATCGTTCGGGAAATCAGTTTACTCCCTGGGTACTTTCTTTAGATACATTCAACTATACGGGCCAAGCCCGGGATTTACGAGAAATCGCGGGTTTTCGTTTGCCGGCAATTAAACTTCTTTTATTCAGCGTCTCATCAAAAATGAAAACACTTTTGAAAACTACAAGTCTCATGCGTTTTAGTGGTGACAAAATAATTTCAAAAAATCATTTGGGAAATGAGTTTACTCCCTGGGTACTTTCTTTGTATACTTTTGACTATACGGGCCAAGCCCGGGATTTTCGGGAAATCGTGGGTTTTCGTTTGCCGGCGATTAAACTTCTTTTATTCAACGTCTCATCAAAAATGAAAACATTTCTGAAAACTACAAGTCTTATGCGTTTTAGTGGTGAAAAAATAATTTAAAAACTCGTTCGGGAAATGAGTTTACTCCCTGGGTACTTTCTTTGTATACTTTTGACTATACGGGCCGAGTCCGGAGTTTACGGGAAATGGTGGGTTTTCGTTTGCCGGCGATTAAACTTCTTTTATTCAGCGTCTCCTCAAAAATGAAAACATTTTTGAAAACTACAAGTCTCATGCGTTTTAGTGGTGAAAAGATAATTTAAAAAATCGTTTTGGAAATAAGTTTACTCACAGGGTACATTCTTTGTATACATTCGACTATGCGGGCCAAGCCCGGGATTTACGGGAAATCGCGGGTTTTCGCTTGCCGGCGATTAAACCACATTCATTAAGTGTCTCATCAAAAATGAAAACATTTCTGAAAACTACAAGTCTCATACGTTTTAGTGGTGAAAAAATAATTTTAAAAATCGTTCGGGAAATGAGTTTACTCCCTGGGTACTTTCTTTGTATACTTTTGACTATACGGGCCGAGTCCGGGATTTACGGGAAATCGCGGGATTTCGTTTGCCGGCGATTAAAACTCTTTCATTAAGCGTCTCATTAAAAATGAAAACATTTTTGAAAAGTACAAGTCTCATTCGTTCTACTGGTGCAGAAATAATTTGAAAAATCGTTCGGGAAATCAGTTTACTCCCTGGGTACTTTCTTTAGATACATTCAACTATACGGGCCAAGCCCGGGATTTACGAGAAATCGCGGGTTTTCGTTTGCCGGCAATTAAACTTCTTTTATTCAGCGTCTCATCAAAAATGAAAACACTTTTGAAAACTACAAGTCTCATGCGTTTTAGTGGTGACAAAATAATTTCAAAAAATCATTTGGGAAATGAGTTTACTCCCTGGGTACTTTCTTTGTATACTTTTGACTATACGGGCCAAGCCCGGGATTTTCGGGAAATCGTGGGTTTTCGTTTGCCGGCGATTAAACTTCTTTTATTCAACGTCTCATCAAAAATGAAAACATTTCTGAAAACTACAAGTCTTATGCGTTTTAGTGGTGAAAAAATAATTTAAAAAATCGTTCGGGAAATGAGTTTACTCCCTGGGTACTTTCTTTGTATACTTTTGACTATACGGGCCGAGTCCGGGATTTACGGGAAATCGCGGGTTTTCGTTTGCCGGCGATTAAAACTCTTTCATTAAGCGTCTCATTAAAAATGAAAACATTTTTCAAAACTACAAGTCTCATTCGTTATACTGGTGCAGAAATAATTTGAAAAATCGTTCGGGAAGTCAGTTTACTCCCTGGGTACTTTCTTTAGATACATTCAACTATACAGGCCAAGCCCGGGATTTACGGGAAATCGCGGGTTTTCGTTTGCCGGCGAATAAACTTTTTTTATTCAGCGTCTCATCAAAAATGAAAACACTTTTGAAAACTACAAGTCTCATGCGTTTTAGTGGTGACAAAATAATTTCAAAACATCATTTGGGAAATGAGTTTACTCCCTGGGTACTTTCTTTGTATACTTTGGCCAAGCCCGGGATTTACGGGAAATCGCGGGTTTTCGTTTGCCGGCGATTAAAGCACTTTCATTAAGCGTCTCATCAAAAATGAAAACATTTCTGAAAACTACAAGTGTCATGCGTTTTAGTGATGAAAAAATAATTTAAAAAATCGTTCGGGAAATGAGTTTACTCCCTGGGTACTTTCTTTGTATACTTTTGACTATACGGGCCGAGTCAGGGATTTACGGGAAATCGCGGGATTTCGTTTGCCGGCGATTAAAACTCTTTCATTAAGCGTCTCATTAAAAATGAAAACATTTTTGAAAAGTACAAGTCTCATTCGTTCTACTGGTGCAGAAATAATTTGAAAAATCGTTCGGGAAATCAGTTTACTCCCGTGGTACTTTCTTTAGATACATTCAACTATACGGGCCAAGCCCGGGATTTACGAGAAATCGCGGGTTTTCGTTTGCCGGCAATTAAACTTCTTTTATTCAGCGTCTCATCAAAAATGAAAACACTTTTGAAAACTACAAGTCTCATGCGTTTTAGTGGTGACAAAATAATTTCAAAAAATCATTTGGGAAATGAGTTTACTCCCTGGGTACTTTCTTTGTATACTTTTGACTATACGGGCCAAGCCCGGGATTTTCGGGAAATCGTGGGTTTTCGTTTGCCGGCGATTAAACTTCTTTTATTCAACGTCTCATCAAAAATGAAAACATTTCTGAAAACTACAAGTCTTATGCGTTTTAGTGGTGAAAAAATAATTTAAAAACTCGTTCGGGAAATGAGTTTACTCCCTGGGTACTTTCTTTGTATACTTTTGACTATACGGGCCGAGTCCGGAGTTTACGGGAAATGGTGGGTTCTCGTTTGCCGGCGATTAAACTTCTTTTATTCAGCGTCTCCTCAAAAATGAAAACATTTTTGAAAACTACAAGTCTCATGCGTTTTAGTGGTGAAAAGATAATTTAAAAAATCGTTTTGGAAATAAGTTTACTCACAGGGTACATTCTTTGTATACATTCGACTATGCGGGCCAAGCCCGGGATTTACGGGAAATCGCGGGTTTTCGCTTGCCGGCGATTAAACCACATTCATTAAGTGTCTCATCAAAAATGAAAACATTTCTGAAAACTACAAGTCTCATACGTTTTAGTGGTGAAAAAATAATTTTAAAAATCGTTCGGGAAATGAGTTTACTCCCTGGGTACTTTCTTTGTATACTTTTGACTATACGGGCCGAGTCCGGGATTTACGGGAAATCGCGGGATTTCGTTTGCCGGCGATTAAAACTCTTTCATTAAGCGTCTCATTAAAAATGAAAACATTTTTGAAAAGTACAAGTCTCATTCGTTCTACTGGTGCAGAAATAATTTGAAAAATCGTTCGGGAAATCAGTTTACTCCCTGGGTACTTTCTTTAGATACATTCAACTATACGGGCCAAGCCCGGGATTTACGAGAAATCGCGGGTTTTCGTTTGCCGGCAATTAAACTTCTTTTATTCAGCGTCTCATCAAAAATGAAAACACTTTTGAAAACTACAAGTCTCATGCGTTTTAGTGGTGACAAAATAATTTCAAAAAATCATTTGGGAAATGAGTTTACTCCCTGGGTACTTTCTTTGTATACTTTTGACTATACGGGCCAAGCCCGGGATTTTCGGGAAATCGTGGGTTTTCGTTTGCCGGCGATTAAACTTCTTTTATTCAACGTCTCATCAAAAATGAAAACATTTCTGAAAACTACAAGTCTTATGCGTTTTAGTGGTGAAAAAATAATTTAAAAAATCGTTCGGGAAATGAGTTTACTCCCTGGGTACTTTCTTTGTATACTTTTGACTATACGGGCCGAGTCCGGGATTTACGGGAAATCGCGGGTTTTCGTTTGCCGGCGATTAAAACTCTTTCATTAAGCGTCTCATTAAAAATGAAAACATTTTTCAAAACTACAAGTCTCATTCGTTATACTGGTGCAGAAATAATTTGAAAAATCGTTCGGGAAGTCAGTTTACTCCCTGGGTACTTTCTTTAGATACATTCAACTATACGGGCCAAGCCCGGGATTTACGAGAAATCGCGGGTTTTCGTTTGCCGGCAATTAAACTTCTTTTATTCAGCGTCTCATCAAAAATGAATACACTTTTGAAAACTACAAGTCTCATGCGTTTTAGTGGTGACAAAATAATTTCAAAAAATCATTTGGGAAATGAGTTTACTCCCTGGGTACTTTCTTTGTATACTTTTGACTATACGGGCCAAGCCCGGGATTTACGAGAAATCGCGGGTTTTCGTTTGCCGGCGATTAAACCACTTTCATTAAGCGTCTCATCAAAAATGAAAACATTTCTGAGAACTACAAGTCTCATGCGTTTTAGTGATGAAAAAATAATTTAAAAAATCGTTCGGGAAATGAGTTTACTCCCTGGGTACTTTCTTTGTATGCTTTTGACTATACGGGCCGATTCCGGGATTTACGGGAAATCGCGGGTTCTCGTTTGCCGGCGATTAAAACTCTTTCATTAAGCGTCTCATTAAAAATGAAAACATTTTTCAAAACTACAAGTCTCATGCGTTTTAGTGGTGACAAAATAATTTCAAAACATCATTTGGGAAATGAGTTTACTCCCTGGGTACTTTCTTTGTATACTTTTGACTATACGGGCCAAGCCCGGGATTTACGGGAAATCGCGGGTTTTCGTTTGCCGGCGATTAAACCACTTTCATTAAGCGTCTCATCAAAAATGAAAACATTTCTGAAAACTACAAGTGTCATGCGTTTTAGTGATGAAAAAATAATATAAAAAATCGTTCGGAAAATGAGTTTACTCCCTGGGTACTTTCTTTGTATACTTTTGACTATACAGGCCGAGTCCGGGATTTACGGGAAATCGCGGGTTTTCGTTTGCCGGCGATTAAACTTCTTTTATTCACCGTCTTATCAAAAATGAAAACATTTTTAAAAACTACAAGTCTTATGGGCTTTAGTGGTGAAAAGATAATTTAAAAAATCGTTTTGGAAATAAGTTTACTAACATGGTACATTCTTTGTATACATTCGACTATGCGGGCCAAGCCCGGGATTTACGGGAAATCGCGGGTTTTCGCTTGCCGGCGATTAAACCACATTCATTAAGTGTCTCATCAAAAATGAAAACATTTCTGAAAAGTACAAGTCTCATTCGTTCTACTGGTGCAGAAATAATTTGAAAAATCGTTCGGGAAGTCAGTTTACTCCCTGGGTACTTTCTTTAGATACATTCAACTATACGGGCCAAGCCCGGGATTTACGAGAAATCGCGGGTTTTCGTTTGCCGGCAATTAAACTTCTTTTATTCAGCGTCTCATCAAAAATGAATACACTTTTGAAAACTACAAGTCTCATGCGTTTTAGTGGTGACAAAATAATTTCAAAAAATCATTTGGGAAATGAGTTTACTCCCTGGGTACTTTCTTTGTATACTTTTGACTATACGGGCCAAGCCCGGGATTTACGAGAAATCGCGGGTTTTCGTTTGCCGGCGATTAAACCACTTTCATTAAGCGTCTCATCAAAAATGAAAACATTTCTGAGAACTACAAGTCTCATGCGTTTTAGTGATGAAAAAATAATTTAAAAAATCGTTCGGGAAATGAGTTTACTCCCTGGGTACTTTCTTTGTATGCTTTTGACTATACGGGCCGATTCCGGGATTTACGGGAAATCGCGGGTTCTCGTTTGCCGGCGATTAAAACTCTTTCATTAAGCGTCTCATTAAAAATGAAAACATTTTTCAAAACTACAAGTCTCATGCGTTTTAGTGGTGACAAAATAATTTCAAAACATCATTTGGGAAATGAGTTTACTCCCTGGGTACTTTCTTTGTATACTTTTGACTATACGGGCCAAGCCCGGGATTTACGGGAAATCGCGGGTTTTCGTTTGCCGGCGATTAAACCACTTTCATTAAGCGTCTCATCAAAAATGAAAACATTTCTGAAAACTACAAGTGTCATGCGTTTTAGTGATGAAAAAATAATATAAAAAATCGTTCGGAAAATGAGTTTACTCCCTGGGTACTTTCTTTGTATACTTTTGACTATACAGGCCGAGTCCGGGATTTACGGGAAATCGCGGGTTTTCGTTTGCCGGCGATTAAACTTCTTTTATTCACCGTCTTATCAAAAATGAAAACATTTTTAAAAACTACAAGTCTTATGGGCTTTAGTGGTGAAAAGATAATTTAAAAAATCGTTTTGGAAATAAGTTTACTAACATGGTACATTCTTTGTATACATTCGACTATGCGGGCCAAGCCCGGGATTTACGGGAAATCGCGGGTTTTCGCTTGCCGGCGATTAAACCACATTCATTAAGTGTCTCATCAAAAATGAAAACATTTCTGAAAAGTACAAGTCTCATTCGTTCTACTGGTGCAGAAATAATTTGAAAAATCGTTCGGGAAGTCAGTTTACTCCCTGGGTACTTTCTTTAGATACATTCAACTATACGGGCCAAGCCCGGGATTTACGAGAAATCGCGGGTTTTCGTTTGCCGGCAATTAAACTTCTTTTATTCAGCGTCTCATCAAAAATGAATACACTTTTGAAAACTACAAGTCTCATGCGTTTTAGTGGTGACAAAATAATTTCAAAAAATCATTTGGGAAATGAGTTTACTCCCTGGGTACTTTCTTTGTATACTTTTGACTATACGGGCCAAGCCCGGGATTTACGAGAAATCGCGGGTTTTCGTTTGCCGGCGATTAAACCACTTTCATTAAGCGTCTCATCAAAAATGAAAACATTTCTGAGAACTACAAGTCTCATGCGTTTTAGTGATGAAAAAATAATTTAAAAAATCGTTCGGGAAATGAGTTTACTCCCTGGGTACTTTCTTTGTATGCTTTTGACTATACGGGCCGATTCCGGGATTTACGGGAAATCGCGGGTTCTCGTTTGCCGGCGATTAAAACTCTTTCATTAAGCGTCTCATTAAAAATGAAAACATTTTTCAAAACTACAAGTCTCATGCGTTTTAGTGGTGACAAAATAATTTCAAAACATCATTTGGGAAATGAGTTTACTCCCTGGGTACTTTCTTTGTATACTTTTGACTATACGGGCCAAGCCCGGGATTTACGGGAAATCGCGGGTTTTCGTTTGCCGGCGATTAAACCACTTTCATTAAGCGTCTCATCAAAAATGGAAACATTTCTGAAAACTACAAGTGTCATGCGTTTTAGTGATGAAAAAATAATATAAAAAATCGTTCGGAAAATGAGTTTACTCCCTGGGTACTTTCTTTGTATACTTTTGACTATACAGGCCGAGTCCGGGATTTACGGGAAATCGCGGGTTTTCGTTTGCCGGCGATTAAACTTCTTTTATTCACCGTCTTATCAAAAATGAAAACATTTTTAAAAACTACAAGTCTTATGGGCTTTAGTGGTGAAAAGATAATTTAAAAAATCGTTTTGGAAATAAGTTTACTAACATGGTACATTCTTTGTATACATTCGACTATGCGGGCCAAGCCCGGGATTTACGGGAAATCGCGGGTTTTCGCTTGCCGGCGATTAAACCACATTCATTAAGTGTCTCATCAAAAATGAAAACATTTCTGAAAAGTACAAGTCTCATTCGTTCTACTGGTGCAGAAATAATTTGAAAAATCGTTCGGGAAATCAGTTTACTCCCTGGGTACTTTCTTTAGATACATTCAACTATACGGGCCAAGCCCGGGATTTACGAGAAATCGCGGGTTTTTGTTTGCCGGCAATTAAACTTCTTTTATTCAGCGTCTCATCTAAAATGAAAACACTTTTGAAAACTACAAGTCTCATGCGTTTTAGTGGTGACAAAATAATTTCAAAACATCATTTGGGAAATGAGTTTACTCCCTGGGTACTTTCTTTGTATACTTTTGACTATACGGGCCAAGCCCGGGATTTACGGGAAATCGCGGGTTTTCGTTTGCCGGCGATTAAACCACTTTCATTAAGCGTCTCATCAAAAATGAAAACATTTCTGAAAACTACAAGTGTCATGCGTTTTAGTGATGAAAAAATAATATAAAAAATCGTTCGGAAAATGAGTTTACTCCCTGGGTACTTTCTTTGTATACTTTTGACTATACAGGCCGAGTCCGGGATTTACGGGAAATCGCGGGTTTTCGTTTGCCGGCGATTAAACTTCTTTTATTCACCGTCTTATCAAAAATGAAAACATTTTTAAAAACTACAAGTCTTATGGGCTTTAGTGGTGAAAAGATAATTTAAAAAATCGTTTTGGAAATAAGTTTACTAACATGGTACATTCTTTGTATACATTCGACTATGCGGGCCAAGCCCGGGATTTACGGGAAATCGCGGGTTTTCGCTTGCCGGCGATTAAACCACATTCATTAAGTGTCTCATCAAAAATGAAAACATTTCTGAAAACTACAAGTCTCATACGTTTTAGTGGTGAAAAAATAATTTTAAAAATCGTTCGGGAAATGAGTTTACACCCTGGGTACTTTCTTTGTATACTTTTGACTATACGGGCCGAGTCCGGGATTTACGGGAAATCGCGGGATTTCGTTTGCCGGCGATTAAAACTCTTTCATTAAGCGTCTCATTAAAAATGAAAACATTCTTGAAAAGTACAAGTCTCATTCGTTCTACTGGTGCAGAAATAATTTGAAAAATCGTTCGGGAAATCAGTTTACTCCCTGGGTACTTTCTTTAGATACATTCAACTATACGGGCCAAGCCCGGGATTTACGAGAAATCGCGGGTTTTTGTTTGCCGGCAATTAAACTTCTTTTATTCAGCGTCTCATCTAAAATGAAAACACTTTTGAAAACTACAAGTCTCTTGCGTTTTAGTGGTGACAAAATAATTTCAAAAAATCATTTGGGAAATGAGTTTACTCCCTGGGTACTTTCTTTGTATACTTTTGACTATACGGGCCGAGTCCGGAGTTTACGGGAAATGGTGGGTTTTCGTTTGCCGGCAATTAAACTTCTTTTATTCAGCGTCTCTTCAAAAATGAAAACATTTTTGAAAACTACAAGTCTCATGCGTTTTAGTGGTGAAAAGATAATTTAAAAAATCGTTTTGGAAATAAGTTTACTCACAGGGTACATTCTTTGTATACATTCGACTATGCGGGCCAAGCCCGGGATTTACGGGGAATCGCGGGTTTTCGCTTGCCGGCGTTTAAACCACATTCATTAAGTGTCTCATCAAAAATGAAAACATTTCTGAAAACTACAAGTCTCATACGTTTTAGTGGTGAAAAAATAATTTTAAAAATCGTTCGGGAAATGAATTTACTCCCTGGGTACTTTCTTTGTATACTTTTGACTATACGGGCCGAGTCCGGCATTTACGGGAAATCGCGGGATTTCGTGTGCCGGCGATTAAAACTCTTTCATTAAGCGTCTCATTAAAAATGAAAACATTTTTGAAAACTACAAGTCTCATTCGTTCTACTGGTGCAGAAATAATTTGAAAAATTGTTCGGGAAATCAGTTTACTCCCTGGGTACTTTCTTTAGATACATTCAACTATACGGGCCAAGCCCGGGATTTACGGGAAATCGCGGGTTTTCGTTTGCCGGCGATTAAACTTCTTTTATTCAGCGTCTCATCAAAAATGAAAACACTTTTGAAAACTACAAGTCTCATGCGTTTTAGTGGTAAAAAGAGAATTTAAAAAATCGTTTTGGAAATAAGTTTACTCACAGGGTACTTTCTTTGTATACATTCGACTATGCGGGCCAAGCCCGGGATTTAAGGGAAATCGCGGGTTTTCGCTTGCCGGCGATTAAACCACATTCATTAAGCGTCTCATCAAAAATGAAAACATTTCTGAAAACTACAAGTCTCATACGTTTTAGTGGTGAAAAAATAATTTTAAAAATCGTTCGGGAAATGAGTTTACTCCCTGGGTACTTTCTTTGTATACTTTTGATTATACGGGCCGAGTCCGGGATTTACGGGAAATCGCGGGTTTTCGTTTGCCGGCGATTAAAACTCTTTCATTAAGCGTCTCATTAAAAATGAAAACATTTTTGAAAACTACAAGTCTCATTCGTTCTACTGGTGCAGAATAAATTTGAAAAATCGTTCGGGAAATCAGTTTACTCCCTGGGTACTTTCTTTAGATACATTCAACTATACGGGCCAAGCCGGGATTTACGGGAAATCGCGGGTTTTCGTTTGCCGGCGATTAAACTTCTTTTATTTAGCGTCTCATCAAAAATGAAAACACTTTTGAAAACTACAAGTCTCATGCGTTTTAGTGGTGACAAAATAATTTCAAAAAATCATTTTGGAAATGAGTTTACTCCCTCGGTACTTTCTTTGTATACTTTTGACTATACGGGCCAAGCCCGGGATTTACGGGAAATCGCATGTTTTCGTTTGCCGGCGATTAAACCACTTTCATTAAGCGTCTCATTAAAAATGAAAACATTTCTGAAAACTACAAGTCTCATGCGTTTTAGTGGTGAAAATATAATTTAAAAAATCGTTCGGGAAATGAGTTTACTCCCTGGGTACTTTCTTTGTATACTTTTGACTATACAGGCCGAGTCCGGGATTTACGGGAAATCGCGGGTTTTCGTTTGCCGGCGATTAAACTTCTTTTATTCACTGTCTCATCAAAAATGAAAACATTTTTAAAAACTACAAGTCTCATGGGCTTTAGTGGTCAAATAATAATTTAAAAAATCGTTCGGGAAATGAGTTTACTCCCTGGGTACTTTCTTTGTATACTTTTGACTATACGGGCCGAGTCCGGGGTTTACGGGAAATGGCGGGTTTTCGTTTGCCGGCGATTAAACTTCTTTTATTCAGCGTCTCATCAAAAATGAAAACATTTTTAAAAACTACAAGTCTCATGCGTTTTAGTGGTAAAAAGAGAATTTAAAAAATCGTTTTGGAAATAAGTTTACTCCCTGGGTACTTTCCTTGTATACATTTGACTATGCGGGCCAAGCCCGGGGTTTACGGGAAATGGCGGGTCTTCGTTTGCCGGCGATTAAACCACATTCATTAAGCGTCTCATCAAAAATGAAAACATTTCTGAAAACTACAAGTCTCATTCGTTTTAGTGGTGAAAAAATAATTTTAAGAATCGTTCGGGAAATGAGTTTACACCCTGGGTACTTTCTTTGTATACATTTGACTATACGGGCCGAGTCCGGGATTTAGGGGAAATCGCGGGTTTTCGTTTGCCGGCGAATAAAACTCTTTCATTAAGCGTCTCATTAAAAATGAAAACCTTTTTGAAAACTACAAGTCTCATTCGTTCTACTGGTGCAGAAATAATTTGAAAAATCGTTCGGGAAGTCAGTTTACTCCCTGGGTACTTTCTTTAGATACAGGGATTTACGGAAAATCGCGGGTTTTCGCTTGCCGGCTATTAAACCACATTCATTAAGCGTCTCATCAAAAATGAAAACATTTCTGAAAACTACAAGTCTCATGCGTTTTAGCGGTGAAAAAATAATTTTAAAAATCGTTCGGGAAATGAGTTTACTCCCTGGGTACTTTCTTTGTATAATTTTGACTATACGGGCCGAGTCCGGGATTTACGGGAAATCGCGGGTTTTCTTTTGCCGGCGATTAAAACTGTTTCATTAGGCGTCTCGTTAAAAATGAAAACATTTTTGAAAACTACAAGACTCATTCGTTCTACTGGTGCAGAAATAATTTGAAAAATCGTTCGGGAAGTCAGTTTACTCCCTGGGTACTTTCTTTAGATACATTCAACTATACGGGCCAAGCCCGTGATTTATGGGAAATCGCGGGTTTTCGCTTGCCGGCGATTAAACCACATTCATTAAGCGTCTCATCAAAAATGAAAACATTTCTGAAAACTACAAGTCTCATACGTCTTAGTGGTGAAAAAATAATTTTAAAAATCGTTCGGGAAATGAGTTTACTCCCTGGGTACTTTCTTTGTATACTTTTGACTATACGGGCCGAGTCCGGGATTTACGGGAAATCACGGGTTTTCGTTTGCCGGCGATTAAAACTCTTTCATTAATCGTCTCATTAAATATGAAAACATTTTTCAAAACTACAAGTCTCATTCGTTCTACTGGTGCAGAAATAATTTGAAAAATCGTTCGGGAAGTCAGTTTACTCCCTGGGTACTTTCTTTAGATACATTCAACTATACGGGCCAAGCCCGGGATTTACGGGAAATCGCGGGTTTTCGTTTGCCGGCGATTAAACTTCTTTTATTCAGCGTCTCATCAAAAATGAAAACACTTTTGAAAACTACAAGTCTCATGCGTTTTAGTGGTGACAAAATAATTTCAAAAAATCATTTGGGAAATGAGTTTACTCCCTGGGTACTTTCTTTGTATACTTTTGACTATACAGGCCGAGTCCGGGATTTACGGGAAATCGCGGGTTTTCGTTTGCCGGCGATTAAACTTCTTTTATTCACCGTCTCATCAAAAATGAAAACATTTTTAAAAACTACAAGTCTCATGAGCTTTAGTGGTGAAATAATAATTTAAAAAATCGTTCGGGAAATGAGTTTACTCCCTGGGTACTTTCTTTGTATACTTTTGACTATACGGGCCGAGTCCGGAGTTTACGGGAAATGGCGGGTTTTCGTTTGCCGACGATTAAACTTCTTTTATTCAGCGTCTCATCAAAAATGAAAACATTTTTGAAAACTACAAGTCTCATGCGTTTTAGTGGTAAAAAGAGAATTTAAAAAATCGTTTTGGAAATAAGTTTACTCACAGGGTACTTTCCTTGTATACATTCGACTATGCGGGCCGAGCCCGGGATTTACGGGAAATCGCGGGTTTTCTTTTGCCGGCGATTAAAACTCTTTCATTAGGCGTCTCGTTAAAAATGAAAACATTTTTAAAAACTACAAGTCTCATTCGTTCTACTGGTGCAGAAATAATTTGAAAAATCGTTCGGGAAGTCAGTTTACTCCCTGGGTACTTTCTTTAGATACATTCAACTATACGGGCCAAGCCCGTGATTTACGGGAAATCGCGGGTTTTCGCTTGCCGGCGATTAAACCACATTCATTAAGTGTCTCATCAAAAATGAAAACATTTCTGAAAACTACAAGTCTCATACGTCTTAGTGGTGAAAAAATAATTTTAAAAATCGTTCGGGAAATGAGTTTACTCCCTGGGTACTTTCTTTGTATACTTTTGACTATACGGGTCGAGTCCGGGATTTACGGGAAAGCGCGGGTTTTCGTTTGCCGGCGATTAAAACTCTTTCAATAAACGTCTCATTAAAAATGAAAACATTTTTCAAAACTACAAGTCTCATTCGTTCTACTGGTGCAGAAATAATTTGAAAAATCGTTCGGGAAGTCAGTTTACTCCCTGGGTACTTTCTTTAGATACATTCAACTATACGGGCCAAGCCCGGGATTTACGGGAAATCGCGGGTTTTCGTTTGCCGGCGATTAAACTTCTTTTATTCAGCGTCTCATCAAAAATGAAAACACTTTTGAAAACTACAAGTCTCATGCGTTTTAGTGGTGACAAAATAATTTCAAAAAATCATTTGGGAAATGAGTTTACTCCCTGGGTACTTTCTTTGTATACTTTTGACTATACGGGCCAAGCCCGGGATTTACGGGAAATCGCGGGTTTTCGTTTGCCGGCGATTAAACCACTTTCATTAAGTATCTCATCAAAAATGAAAACATTTCTGAAAACTACAAGTCTCATGCGTTTTAGTGATGAAAAAATAATTTAAAAAATCGTTCGGGAAATGAGTTTACTCCCTGGGTACTTTCTTTGTATACTTTTGACTATACAGGCCGAGTCCAGGATTTACGGGAAATGGCGGGTTTTCGTTTGCCGGCGATTAAACTTCTTTTATTCACCGTCTCATCCAAAATGAAAACATTTTTAAAAACTACAAGTCTCATGGGCTTTAGTGGTGAAATAATTATTTAAAAAATCGTTCGGGAAATAAGTTTACTCCCTGGGTACTTTCTTTGTATACTTTTGACTATACGGGCCAAGCCCGGGATTTACGGGAAATCGCGGGTTTTCGTTTGCCGGTGATTAAACCACTTTCATTAAGCGTCTCATCAAAAATGAAAACATTTCTGAAAACTACAAGTTTCATGCGTTTTAGTGGTGAAAAAATAATTTAAAAAATCGTTCGGGAAATGAGTTTACTCCTTGGGTACTTTCTTTGTATACTTTTGACTATACGGGCCGATTCCGGGGTTTACGGGAAATGGCGGGTTTTCGTTTGCCGGCGCTTAAACTTCTTTTATTCAGCGTCTCATCAAAAATGAAAACATTTTTGAAGACTACAAGTCTCATGCGCTTTAGTGGTGAAAAGATAATTTAAAAAATCGTTTTGGAAATAAGTTTACTCACAGGGTACATACTTTGTATACATTTGACTATGCCGGCCAAGCCCGGGATTTACGGAAAATCGCGGGTTTTCGTTTGGCGGCGATTAAAACTCTTTCATTAAGCGTCTCATTAAAAATGAAAACATTTTTGAAAACTACAAGTCTCATTCGTTCTACTGGTGCAGAAATAATTTGAAAAATCGTTCGAGAAGTCAGTTTACTCCCTGGGTACTTTCTTTAGATAAATTCAACTATACGGGCCAAGCCCGGGATTTACGGGAAATCGCGGGTTTTTGTTTGCCGGCGATTAAACTTCTTTTATTCAGCGTCTCATCAAAAATGAAAACACTTTTGAAAATACAAGTCTCATGCGTTTTAGTGGTGACAAAATAATTTAAAAAAATCATTTTGGAAATGAGTTTACTCCCTGGGTACTTTCTTTTTATACTTTTGACTATACGGGCCAAGCCTGGGATTTACGGGAAATCGCGGGTTTTCGTTTGCCGGCGATTAAACCACTTTCATTAAGCGTCTCATCAAAAATGAAAACATTTCTGAAAACTACAAGTTTCATGCGTTTTAGTGGTGAAAAAATAATTTAAAAAATCGTTCGGGAAATGAGTTTACTCCTTGGGTACTTTCTTTGTATACTTTTGATTATACGGGCCGAGTCCGGGGTTTACGGGAAATGGCGGGTTTTCGTTTGCCGGCGCTTAAACTTCTTTTATTCAGCGTCTCATCAAAAATGAAAACATTTTTGAAGACTACAAGTCTCATGCGCTTTAGTGGTGAAAAGATAATTTAAAAAATCGTTTTGGAAATAAGTTTACTCACAGGGTACATACTTTGTATACATTCGACTATGCGGGCCAAGCCCGGGATTTACGGGAAATCGCGGGTTTTCGTTTGCCGGCGATTAAAACTCTTTCATTAAGCGTCTCATTAAAAATGAAAACATTTTTAAAAACTACAAGTCTCATTCGTTCTACTGGTGCAGAAATAATTTGAAAAATCGTTCGAGAAGTCAGTTTACTCCCTGGGTACTTTCTTTAGATACATTCAACTATACGGGCCAAGCCCGGGATTTACGGGAAATCGCGGGTTTTCGTTTGCCGGCGATTAAACTTCTTTTATTCAGCGTCTCATCAAAAATGAAAACACTTTTGAAAATACAAGTCTCATGCGTTTTAGTGGTGACAAAATAATTTAAAAAAATCATTTTGGAAATGATTTTACTCCCTGGGTACTTTCTTTTTATACTTTTGACTATACGGGCCAAGCCCGGGATTTACGGGAAATCGCGGGTTTTCGTTTGCCGGCGATTAAACCACTTTCATTAAGCGTCTCATCAAAAATGAAAACATTTCTGAAAACTACAAGTCTCATGCGTTTTAGTGGTGAAAAAATAATTTAAAAAATCGTTCGAGAAATGAGTTTACTCCCTGGGTACTTTCTTTGTATACTTTTGACTATACGGGTCGAGTCCGGGATTTACGGGAAAGCGCGGGTTTTCGTTTGCCGGCGATTAAAACTCTTTCAATAAACGTCTCATTAAAAATGAAAACATTTTTCAAAACTACAAGTCTCATTCGTTCTACTGGTGCAGAAATAATTTGAAAAATCGTTCGGGAAGTCAGTTTACTCCCTGGGTACTTTCTTTAGATACATTCAACAATACGGGCCAAGCCCGGGATTTACGGGAAATCGCGGGTTTTCGTTTGCCGGCGATTAAAACTCTTTCATTAAGCGTCTCATTAAAAATGAAAACATTTTTGAAAACTACAAGTCTCATTCGTTCTACTGGTGCAGAAATAATTTGAAAAATCGTTCGAGAAGTCAGTTTACTCCCTGGGTACTTTCTTTAGATACATTCAACTATACGGGCCAAGCCCGGGATTTACGGGAAATCGCGGGTTTTCGTTTGCCGGCGATTAAACTTCTTTTATTCAGCGTCTCATCAAAAATGAAAACACTTTTGAAAATACAAGTCTCATGCGTTTTAGTGGTGACAAAATAATTTAAAAAAATCATTTTGGAAATGATTTTACTCCCTGGGTACTTTCTTTTTATACTTTTGACTATACGGGCCAAGCCCGGGATTTACGGGAAATCGCGGGTTTTCGTTTGCCGGCGATTAAAACTCTTTCATTAAGCGTCTCATTAAAAATGAAAACATTTTTGAAAACTACAAGTCTCATTCGTTCTACTGGTGCAGAAATAATTTGAAAAATCGATCGAGAAGTCAGTTTACTCCCTGGGTACTTTCTTTAGATACATTCAACTATACGGGCCAAGCCCGGGATTTACGGGAAATCACGGGTTTTCGTTTGCCGGCGATTAAACTTCTTTTATTCAGCGTCTCATCAAAAATGAAAACACTTTTGAAAATACAAGTCTCATGCGTTTTAGTGGTGACAAAATAATTTAAAAAAATCATTTTGGAAATGATTTTACTCCCTGGGTACTTTCTTTTTATACTTTTGACTATACGGGCCAAGCCCGGGATTTACGGGAAATCGCGGGTTTTCGTTTGCCGGCGATTAAACCACTTTCATTAAGCGTCTCATCAAAAATGAAAACATTTCTGAAAACTACAAGTCTCATGCGTTTTAGTGGTGAAAAAATAATTTAAAAAATCGTTCGAGAAATGAGTTTACTCCCTGGGTACTTTCTTTGTATACTTTTGACTATACGGGTCGAGTCCGGGATTTACGGGAAAGCGCGGGTTTTCGTTTGCCGGCGATTAAAACTCTTTCAATAAACGTCTCATTAAAAATGAAAACATTTTTCAAAACTACAAGTCTCATTCGTTCTACTGGTGCCGAAATAATTTGAAAAATCGTTCGGGAAGTCAGTTTACTCCCTGGGTACTTTCTTTAGATACATTCAACAATACGGGCCAAGCCCGGGATTTACGGGAAATCGCGGGTTTTCGTTTGCCGGCGATTAAACTTCTTTTATTCAGCGTCTCATCAAAAATGAAAACACTTTTGAAAACTACAAGTCTCATGCGTTTTAGTGGTGACAAAATAATATCAAAAAATCATTTGGGAAATGAGTTTACTCCCTGGGTACTTTCTTTGTATACTTTTGACTATACGGGCCAAGCCCGGGATTTACGGGAAATCGCGGGTTTTCGTTTGCCGGCGATTAAACCACTTTCATTAAGTGTCTCATCAAAAATGAAAACATTTCTGAAAACTACAAGTCTCATGCGTTTTAGTGATGAAAAAATAATTTAAAAAATCGTTCGGGAAATGAGTTTACTCCCTGGGTACTTTCTTTGTATACTTTTGACTATACAGGCCGAGTCCGGGATTTACGGGAAATCGCGGGTTTTCGTTTGCCGGCGATTAAACTTCTTTTATTCACCGTCTCATCCAAAATGAAAACATTTTTAAAAACTACAAGTCTCATGGGCTTTAGTGGTGAAAAAATATTTAAAAAATCGTTCGGGAAATAAGTTTACTCCCTGGGTACTTTCTTTGTATACTTTTGACTATACGGGCCAAGCCCGGGATTTACGGGAAATCGCGGGTTTTCGTTTGCCGGTGATTAAACCACTTTCATTAAGCGTCTCATCAAAAATGAAAACATTTCTGAAAACTACAAGTCTCATGCGTTTTAGTGGTGAAAAAATAATTTAAAAAATCGTTCGAGAAATGAGTTTACTCCCTGGGTACTTTCTTTGTATACTTTTGACTATACGGGTCGAGTCCGGGATTTACGGGAAAGCGCGGGTTTTCGTTTGCCGGCGATTAAAACTCTTTCAATAAACGTCTCATTAAAAATGAAAACATTTTTCAAAACTACAAGTCTCATTCGTTCTACTGGTGCAGAAATAATTTGAAAAATCGTTCGGGAAGTCAGTTTACTCCCTGGGTACTTTCTTTAGATACATTCAACAATACGGGCCAAGCCCGGGATTTACGGGAAATCGCGGGTTTTCGTTTGCCGGCGATTAAAACTCTTTCATTAAGCGTCTCATTAAAAATGAAAACATTTTTGAAAACTACAAGTCTCATTCGTTCTACTGGTGCAGAAATAATTTGAAAAATCGTTCGAGAAGTCAGTTTACTCCCTGGGTACTTTCTTTAGATACATTCAACTATACGGGCCAAGCCCGGGATTTACGGGAAATCGCGGGTTTTCGTTTGCCGGCGATTAAACTTCTTTTATTCAGCGTCTCATCAAAAATGAAAACACTTTTGAAAATACAAGTCTCATGCGTTTTAGTGGTGACAAAATAATTTAAAAAAATCATTTTGGAAATGATTTTACTCCCTGGGTACTTTCTTTTTATACTTTTGACTATACGGGCCAAGCCCGGGATTTACGGGAAATCGCGGGTTTTCGTTTGCCGGCGATTAAAACTCTTTCATTAAGCGTCTCATTAAAAATGAAAACATTTTTGAAAACTACAAGTCTCATTCGTTCTACTGGTGCAGAAATAATTTGAAAAATCGATCGAGAAGTCAGTTTACTCCCTGGGTACTTTCTTTAGATACATTCAACTATACGGGCCAAGCCCGGGATTTACGGGAAATCACGGGTTTTCGTTTGCCGGCGATTAAACTTCTTTTATTCAGCGTCTCATCAAAAATGAAAACACTTTTGAAAATACAAGTCTCATGCGTTTTAGTGGTGACAAAATAATTTAAAAAAATCATTTTGGAAATGATTTTACTCCCTGGGTACTTTCTTTTTATACTTTTGACTATACGGGCCAAGCCCGGGATTTACGGGAAATCGCGGGTTTTCGTTTGCCGGCGATTAAACCACTTTCATTAAGCGTCTCATCAAAAATGAAAACATTTCTGAAAACTACAAGTCTCATGCGTTTTAGTGGTGAAAAAATAATTTAAAAAATCGTTCGAGAAATGAGTTTACTCCCTGGGTACTTTCTTTGTATACTTTTGACTATACGGGTCGAGTCCGGGATTTACGGGAAAGCGCGGGTTTTCGTTTGCCGGCGATTAAAACTCTTTCAATAAACGTCTCATTAAAAATGAAAACATTTTTCAAAACTACAAGTCTCATTCGTTCTACTGGTGCCGAAATAATTTGAAAAATCGTTCGGGAAGTCAGTTTACTCCCTGGGTACTTTCTTTAGATACATTCAACAATACGGGCCAAGCCCGGGATTTACGGGAAATCGCGGGTTTTCGTTTGCCGGCGATTAAACTTCTTTTATTCAGCGTCTCATCAAAAATGAAAACACTTTTGAAAACTACAAGTCTCATGCGTTTTAGTGGTGACAAAATAATATCAAAAAATCATTTGGGAAATGAGTTTACTCCCTGGGTACTTTCTTTGTATACTTTTGACTATACGGGCCAAGCCCGGGATTTACGGGAAATCGCGGGTTTTCGTTTGCCGGCGATTAAACCACTTTCATTAAGTGTCTCATCAAAAATGAAAACATTTCTGAAAACTACAAGTCTCATGCGTTTTAGTGATGAAAAAATAATTTAAAAAATCGTTCGGGAAATGAGTTTACTCCCTGGGTACTTTCTTTGTATACTTTTGACTATACAGGCCGAGTCCGGGATTTACGGGAAATCGCGGGTTTTCGTTTGCCGGCGATTAAACTTCTTTTATTCACCGTCTCATCCAAAATGAAAACATTTTTAAAAACTACAAGTCTCATGGGCTTTAGTGGTGAAAAAATATTTAAAAAATCGTTCGGGAAATAAGTTTACTCCCTGGGTACTTTCTTTGTATACTTTTGACTATACGGGCCAAGCCCGGGATTTACGGGAAATCGCGGGTTTTCGTTTGCCGGTGATTAAACCACTTTCATTAAGCGTCTCATCAAAAATGAAAACATTTCTGAAAACTACAAGTTTCATGCGTTTTAGTGGTGCAGAAATAATTTGAAAAATCGTTCGGGAAGTCAGTTTACTCCCTGGGTACTTTCTTTAGATACATTCAACAATACGGGCCAAGCCCGGGATTTACGGGAAATCGCGGGTTTTCGTTTGCCGGCGATTAAAACTCTTTCATTAAGCGTCTCATTAAAAATGAAAACATTTTTGAAAACTACAAGTCTCATTCGTTCTACTGGTGCAGAAATAATTTGAAAAATCGTTCGAGAAGTCAGTTTACTCCCTGGGTACTTTCTTTAGATACATTCAACTATACGGGCCAAGCCCGGGATTTACGGGAAATCGCGGGTTTTCGTTTGCCGGCGATTAAACTTCTTTTATTCAGCGTCTCATCAAAAATGAAAACATTTTTGAAGACTACAAGTCTCATGCGCTTTAGTGGTGAAAAGATAATTTAAAAAATCGTTTTGGAAATAAGTTTACTCACAGGGTACATACTTTGTATACATTCGACTATGCGGGCCAAGCCCGGGATTTACGGGAAATCGCGGGTTTTCGTTTGCCGGCGATTAAAACTCTTTCATTAAGCGTCTCATTAAAAATGAAAACATTTTTGAAAACTACAAGTCTCATTCGTTCTACTGGTGCAGAAATAATTTGAAAAATCGTTCGAGAAGTCAGTTTACTCCCTGGGTACTTTCTTTAGATACATTCAACTATACGGGCCAAGCCCGGGATTTACGGGAAATCGCGGGTTTTCGTTTGCCGGCGATTAAACTTCTTTTATTCAGCGTCTCATCAAAAATGAAAACACTTTTGAAAATACAAGTCTCATGCGTTTTAGTGGTGACAAAATAATTTAAAAAAATCATTTTGGAAATGATTTTACTCCCTGGTTACTTTCTTTTTATACTTTTGACTATACGGGCCAAGCCCGGGATTTACGGGAAATCGCGGGTTTTCGTTTGCCGGCGATTAAACCACTTTCATTAAGCGTCTCATCAAAAATGAAAACATTTCTGAAAACTACAAGTCTCATGCGTTTTAGTGGTGAAAAAATAATTTAAAAAATCGTTCGAGAAATGAGTTTACTCCCTGGGTACTTTCTTTGTATACTTTTGACTATACGGGTCGAGTCCGGGATTTACGGGAAAGCGCGGGTTTTTGTTTGCCGGCGATTAAAACTCTTTCAATAAACGTCTCATTAAAAATGAAAACATTTTTCAAAACTACAAGTCTCATTCGTTCTACTGGTGCAGAAATAATTTGAAAAATCGTTCGGGAAGTCAGTTTACTCCCTGGGTACTTTCTTTAGATACATTCAACAATACGGGCCAAGCCCGGGATTTACGGGAAATCGCGGGTTTTCGTTTGCCGGCGATTAAACTTCTTTTATTCAGCGTCTCATCAAAAATGAAAACACTTTTGAAAACTACAAGTCTCATGCATTTTAGTGGTGACAAAATAATATCAAAAAATCATTTGGGAAATGAGTTTACTCCCTGGGTACTTTCTTTGTATACTTTTGACTATACGGGCCAAGCCCGGGATTTACGGGAAATCGCGGGTTTTCGTTTGCCGGCGATTAAACCACTTTCATTAAGTGTCTCATCAAAAATGAAAACATTTCTAAAAACTACAAGTCTCATGCGTTTTAGTGATGAAAAAATAATTTAAAAAATCGTTCGGGAAATGAGTTTACTCCCTGGGTACTTTCTTTGTATACTTTTGACTATACAGGCCGAGTCCGGGATTTACGGGAAATCGCGTGTTTTCGTTTGCCGGCGATTAAACTTCTTTTATTCACCGTCTCATCCAAAATGAAAACATTCTTAAAAACTACAAGTCTCATGGGCTTTAGTGGTAAAATAATTATTTAAAAAATCGTTCGGGAAATAAGTTTACTCCCTGGGTACTTTCTTTGTATACTTTTGACTATACGGGCCAAGCCCGGGATTTACGGGAAATCGCGGGTTTTCGTTTGCCGGCGATTAAAACTCTTTCATTAAGCGTCTCATTAAAAATGAAAACATTTTTGAAAACTACAAGTCTCATTCGTTCTACTGGTGCAGAAATAATTTGAAAAATCGTTCGAGAAGTCAGTTTACTCCCTGGGTACTTTCTTTAGATACATTCAACTATACGGGCCAAGCCCGAGATTTACGGGAAATCGCGGGTTTTCGTTTGCCGGCGATTAAACTTCTTTTATTCAGCGTCTCATCAAAAATGAAAACATTTTTGAAGACTACAAGTCTCATGCGCTTTAGTGGTGAAAAGATAATTTAAAAAATCGTTTTGGAAATAAGTTTACTCACAGGGTACATACTTTGTATACATTCGACTATGCGGGCCAAGCCCGGGATTTACGGGAAATCGCGGGTTTTCGTTTGCCGGCGATTAAAACTCTTTCATTAAGCGTCTCATTAAAAATGAAAACATTTTTGAAAACTAAAAGTCTCATTCGTTCTACTGGTGCAGAAATAATTTGAAAAATCGTTCGAGAAGTCAGTTTACTCCCTGGGTACTTTCTTTAGATACATTCAACTATACGGGCCAAGCCCGGGATTTACGGGAAATCGCGGGTTTTCGTTTGCCGGCGATTAAACTTCTTTTATTCAGCGTCTCATCAAAAATGAAAACACTTTTGAAAATACAAGTCTCATGCGTTTTAGTGGTGACAAAATAATTTAAAAAAATCATTTTGGAAATGATTTTACTCCCTGGGTACTTTCTTTTTATACTTTTGACTATACGGGCCAAGCCCGGGATTTACGGGAAATCGCGGGTTTTCGTTTGCCGGCGATTAAACCACTTTCATTAAGCGTCTCATCAAAAATGAAAACATTTCTGAAAACTACAAGTCTCATGCGTTTTAGTGGTGAAAAAATAATTTAAAAAATCGTTCGAGAAATGAGTTTACTCCCTGGGTACTTTCTTTGTATACTTTTGACTATACGGGTCGAGTCCGGGATTTACGGGAAAGCGCGGGTTTTTGTTTGCCGGCGATTAAAACTCTTTCAATAAACGTCTCATTAAAAATGAAAACATTTTTCAAAACTACAAGTCTCATTCGTTCTACTGGTGCAGAAATAATTTGAAAAATCGTTCGGGAAGTCAGTTTACTCCCTGGGTACTTTCTTTAGATACATTCAACAATACGGGCCAAGCCCGGGATTTACGGGAAATCGCGGGTTTTCGTTTGCCGGCGATTAAACTTCTTTTATTCAGCGTCTCATCAAAAATGAAAACACTTTTGAAAACTACAAGTCTCATGCGTTTTAGTGGTGACAAAATAATATCAAAAAATCATTTGGGAAATGAGTTTACTCCCTGGGTACTTTCTTTGTATACTTTTGACTATACGGGCCAAGCCCGGGATTTACGGGAAATCGCGGGTTTTCGTTTGCCGGCGATTAAACCACTTTCATTAAGTGTCTCATCAAAAATGAAAACATTTCTAAAAACTACAAGTCTCATGCGTTTTAGTGATGAAAAAATAATTTAAAAAATCGTTCGGGAAATGAGTTTACTCCCTGGGTACTTTCTTTGTATACTTTTGACTATACAGGCCGAGTCCGGGATTTACGGGAAATCGCGGGTTTTCGTTTGCCGGCGATTAAACTTCTTTTATTCACCGTCTCATCCAAAATGAAAACATTCTTAAAAACTACAAGTCTCATGGGCTTTAGTGGTGAAATAATTATTTAAAAAATCGTTCGGGAAATAAGTTTACTCCCTGGGTACTTTCTTTGTATACTTTTGACTATACGGGCCAAGCCCGGGATTTACGGGAAATCGCGGGTTTTCGTTTGCCGGTGATTAAACCGCTTTCATTAAGCGTCTCATCAAAAATGAAAACATTTCTTAAAACTACAAGTTTCATGCGTTTTAGTGGTGCAGAAATAATTTGAAAAATCGTTCGGGAAGTCAGTTTACTCCCTGGGTACTTTCTTTAGATACATTCAACAATACGGGCCAAGCCCGGGATTTACGGGAAATCGCGGGTTTTCGTTTGCCGGCGATTAAAACTCTTTCATTAAGCGTCTCATTAAAAATGAAAACATTTTTGAAAACTACAAGTCTCATTCGTTCTACTGGTGCAGAAATAATTTGAAAAATCGTTCGAGAAGTCAGTTTACTCCCTGGGTACTTTCTTTAGATACATTCAACTATACGGGCCAAGCCCGGGATTTACGGGAAATCGCGGGTTTTCGTTTGCCGGCGATTAAACTTCTTTTATTCAACGTCTCATCAAAAATGAAAACACTTTTGAAAATACAAGTCTCATGCGTTTTAGTGGTGACAAAATAATTTAAAAAAATCATTTTGGAAATGATTTTACTCCCTGGGTACTTTCTTTTTATACTTTTGACTATACGGGCCAAGCCCGGGATTTACGGGAAATCGCGGGTTTTCGTTTGCCGGCGATTAAACCACTTTCATTAAGCGTCTCATCAAAAATGAAAACATTTCTGAAAACTACAAGTCTCATGCGTTTTAGTGGTGAAAAAATAATTTAAAAAATCGTTCGAGAAATGAGTTTACTCCCTGGGTACTTTCTTTGTATACTTTTGACTATACGGGTCGAGTCCGGGATTTACGGGAAAGCGCGGGTTTTCGTTTGCCGGCGATTAAAACTCTTTCAATAAACGTCTCATTAAAAATGAAAACATTTTTCAAAACTACAAGTCTCATTCGTTCTACTGGTGCAGAAATAATTTGAAAAATCGTTCGGGAAGTCAGTTTACTCCCTGGGTACTTTCTTTAGATACATTCAACAATACGGGCCAAGCCCGGGATTTACGGGAAATCGCGGGTTTTTGTTTGCCGGCGATTAAAACTCTTTCATTAAGCGTCTCATTAAAAATGAAAACATTTTTGAAAACTACAAGTCTCATTCGTTCTACTGGTGCAGAAATAATTTGAAAAATCGTTCGAGAAGTCAGTTTACTCCCTGGGTACTTTCTTTAGATACATTCAACTATACGGGCCAAGCCCGGGATTTACGGGAAATCGCGGGTTTTCGTTTGCCGGCGATTAAACCACTTTCATTAAGTGTCTCATCAAAAATGAAAACATTTCTGAAAACTACAAGTCTCATGCGTTTTAGTGATGAAAAAATAATTTAAAAAATCGTTCGGGAAATGAGTTTACTCCCTGGGTACTTTCTTTGTATACTTTTGACTATACAGGCCGAGTCCGGGATTTACGGGAAATCGCGGGTTTTCGTTTGCCGGCGATTAAACTTCTTTTATTCACCGTCTCATCCAAAATGAAAACATTTTTAAAAACTACAAGTCTCATGGGCTTTAGTGGTGAAATAATTATTTAAAAAATCGTTCGGGAAATAAGTTTACTCCCTGGGTACTTTCTTTGTATACTTTTGACTATACGGGCCAAGCCCGGGATTTACGGGAAATCGCGGGTTTTCGTTTGCCGGTGATTAAACCACTTTCATTAAGCGTCTCATCAAAAATGAAAACATTTCTGAAAACTACAAGTTTCATGCGTTTTAGTGGTGAAAAAATAATTTAAAAAATCGTTCGGGAAATGAGTTTACTCCTTGGGTACTTTCTTTGTATACTTTTGACTATACGGGCCGAGTCCGGGGTTTACGGGAAATGGCGGGTTTTCGTTTGCCGGCGCTTAAACTTCTTTTATTCAGCGTCTCATTAAAAATGAAAACATTTTTGAAGACTACAAGTCTCATGCGCTTTAGTGGTGAAAAGATAATTTAAAAAATCGTTTTGGAAATAAGTTTACTCACAGGGTACATACTTTGTATACATTCGACTATGCGGGCCAAGCCCGGGATTTACGGGAAATCGCGGGTTTTCGTTTGGCGGCGATTAAAACTCTTTCATTAAGCGTCTCATTAAAAATGAAAACATTTTTGAAAACTACAAGTCTCATTCGTTCTACTGGTGCAGAAATAATTTGAAAAATCGTTCGAGAAGTCAGTTTACTCCCTGGGTACTTTCTTTAGATAAATTCAACTATACGGGCCAAGCCCGGGATTTACGGGAAATCGCGGGTTTTTGTTTGCCGGCGATTAAACTTCTTTTATTCAGCGTCTCATCAAAAATGAAAACACTTTTGAAAATACAAGTCTCATGCGTTTTAGTGGTGACAAAATAATTTAAAAAAATCATTTTGGAAATGAGTTTACTCCCTGGGTACTTTCTTTTTATACTTTTGACTATACGGGCCAAGCCCGGGATTTACGGGAAATCGCGGGTTTTCGTTTGCCGGCGATTAAACCACTTTCATTAAGCGTCTCATCAAAAATGAAAACATTTCTGAAAACTACAAGTTTCATGCGTTTTAGTGGTGAAAAAATAATTTAAAAAATCGTTCGGGAAATGAGTTTACTCCTTGGGTACTTTCTTTGTATACTTTTGATTATACGGGCCGAGTCCGGGGTTTACGGGAAATGGCGGGTTTTCGTTTGCCGGCGCTTAAACTTCTTTTATTCAGCGTCTCATCAAAAATGAAAACACTTTTGAAAACTACAAGTCTCATGCGTTTTAGTGGTGACAAAATAATTTCAAAAAATCATTTGGGAAATGAGTTTACTCCCTGGGTACTTTCTTTGTATACTTTTGACTATACGGGCCAAGCCCGGGATTTACGGAAAATCGCGGGTTTTCGTTTGCCGGCGATTAAACCACTTTCATTAAGTGTCTCATCAAAAATGAAAACATTTCTGAAAACTACAAGTCTCATGCGTTTTAGTGATAAAAAAATAATTTAAAAAATCGTTCGGGAAATGAGTTTACTCCCTGGGTACTTTCTTTGTATACTTTTGACTATACAGGCCGAGTCCGGGATTTACGGGAAATCGCGGGTTTTCGTTTGCCGGCGATTAAACTTCTTTTATTCACCGTCTCATCCAAAATGAAAACATTTTTAAAAACTACAAGTCTCATGGGCTTTAGTGGTGAAATAATTATTTAAAAAATCGTTTTGGAAATAAGTTTACTCACAGGGTACATACTTTGTATACATTCGACTATGCGGGCCAAGCCCGGGATTTACGGGAAATCGCGGGTTTTCGTTTGCCGGCGATTAAAACTCTTTCATTAAGCGTCTCATTAAAAATGAAAACATTTTTGAAAACTACAAGTCTCATTCGTTCTACTGGTGCAGAAATAATTTGAAAAATCGTTCGAGAAGTCAGTTTACTCCCTGGGTACTTTCTTTAGATACATTCAACTATACGGGCCAAGCCCGGGATTTACGGGAAATCGCGGGTTTTCGTTTGCCGGCGATTAAACTTCTTTTATTCAGCGTCTCATCAAAAATGAAAACACTTTTGAAAATACAAGTCTCATGCGTTTTAGTGGTGACAAAATAATTTAAAAAAATCATTTTGGAAATGATTTTACTCCCTGGGTACTTTCTTTTTATACTTTTGACTATACGGGCCAAGCCCGGGATTTACGGGAAATCGCGGGTTTTCGTTTGCCGGCGATTAAACCACTTTCATTAAGCGTCTCATCAAAAATGAAAACATTTCTGAAAACTACAAGTCTCAGGCGTTTTAGTGGTGAAAAAATAATTTAAAAAATCGTTCGAGAAATGAGTTTACTCCCTGGGTACTTTCTTTCTATACTTTTGCCTATACGGGCCGAGTCCGGGGTTTACGGGAAATGGCGGGTTTTCGTTTGCCGGCGGTTAAACTTCTTTTATTCAGCGTCTCATCAAAAATGAAAACATTTTTGAAAACTACAAGTCTCATGCGTTTTAGTGGTGAAAAGATAATTTAAAAAATCGTTTTGGAAATAAGTTTACTCACAGGGTACTTTCATTGTATACATTCGACTATACGGGCCAAGCTCGGGATTTGCGGGAAATCGCGGGTTTTCGCTTGCCGGCGATTAAACCACATTCATTAAGCGTCTCATGAAAAATGAAAACATTTCTGAAAAGTACAAGTCTCATGCGTTTTAGCGGTAAAAAAATAATTTTAAAAATCGTTCGGGAAATGAGTTTACTCCCTGGGTACTTTCTTTGTATACTTTTGACTATACGGGCCGAGTCCGGGATTTACGGGAAATCGCGGGTTTTCGTTTGCCGGCGATTAAACTTCTTTTATTCAGCGTCTCATCAAAAATGAAAACATTTTTGAAAACTACAAGTCTTATGCGTTTTAGTGGTGAAAAAATAATTTAAAAAATCGTTCTGGAAATGAGTTTACTCACAGGGTACTTTCTTTGCATACAATCGACTATACGGGCCAAGCCCGTGATTTACGGGAAATCGCGGGTTTTCATTTGCCGGCGATTAAACCCCTTTCATTAAGTGTCTCATCAAAAATGAAAACATTTTCGAAAACTACAAGTCTCATACGTTTTAGTGGTGAAAAAATAATTTTAAAAATCGTTCGGGAAATGAGTTTACTCCCTGGGTACTTTCTTTGTATACTTTTGACTATACGGGCCGAGTCCGGGACTTACGGGAAATCGCGGGTTTTTGTTTGCCGGCGATTAAACTTCTTTTATTCAGCGTCTCATCAAAAATGAAAACATTTTCGAAAACTACAAGTCTCATACGTTTTAGTGGTGAAAAAATAATTTTAAAAATCGTTCGGGAAATGAGTTTACTCCCTGGGTACTTTCTTTTTATACTTTTGACTATACGGGCCAAGCCCGGGATTTACGGGAAATCGCGGGTTTTCGTTTGCCGGCGATTAAACCACTTTCATTAAGCGTCTCATCAAAAATGAAAACATTTCTGAAAACTACAAGTCTCATGCGTTTTAGTGGTGAAAAAATATTTTAAAAAATCGTTCTGGAAATGAGTTTACTCACAGGGTACTTTCTTTGCATACATTCGACTATACGGGTCAAGCCCGTGATTTACGGGAAATCGCGGGTTTTCATTTGCCGGCGATTAAACCCCTTTCATTAAGTGTCTCATCAAAAATGAAAACATTTTTGAAAACTACAAGTCTCATTCGTTCTACTGGTGCAGAAATAATTTGAAAAATCGTTCGAGAAGTCAGTTTACTCCCTGGGTACTTTCTTTAGATACATTCAACTATACGGGCCAAGCCCGGCATTTACGGGAAATCGCGGGTTTTCGTTTGCCGGCGATTAAACTTCTTTTATTCAGCGTCTCATCAAAAATGAAAACACTTTTGAAAATACAAGTCTCATGCGTTTTAGTGGTGACAAAATAATTTAAAAAAATCATTTTGGAAATGATTTTACTCCCTGGGTACTTTCTTTTTATACTTTTGACTATACGGGCCAAGCCCGGGATTTACGGGAAATCGCGGGTTTTCGTTTGCCGGCGATTAAACCACTTTCATTAAGCGTCTCATCAAAAATGAAAACATTTCTGAAAACTACAAGTCTCAGGCGTTTTAGTGGTGAAAAGATAATTTAAAAAATCGTTTCGGAAATAAGTTTACTCCTTGGGTACTTTCTTTGTATACTTTTGATTATACGGGCCGAGTCCGGGGTTTACGGGAAATGGCGGGTTTTCGTTTGCCGGCGCTTAAACTTCTTTTATTCAGCGTCTCATCAAAAATGAAAACATTTTTGAAGACTACAAGTCTCATGCGCTTTAGTGGTGAAAAGATAATTTAAAAAATCGTTTTGGAAATAAGTTTACTCACAGGGTACATACTTTGTATACATTCGACTATGCGGGCCAAGCCCGGGATTTACGGGAAATCGCGGGTTTTCGTTTGCCGGCGATTAAAACTCTTTCATTAAGCGTCTCATTAAAAATGAAAACATTTTTGAAAACTACAAGTCTCATTCGTTCTACTGGTGCAGAAATAATTTGAAAAATCGTTCGAGAAGTCAGTTTACTCCCTGGGTACTTTCTTTAGATACATTCAACTATACGGGCCAAGCCCGGGATTTACGGGAAATCGCGGGTTTTCGTTTGCCGGCGATTAAACTTCTTTTATTCAGCGTCTCATCAAAAATGAAAACACTTTTGAAAATACAAGTCTCATGCGTTTTAGTGGTGACAAAATAATTTAAAAAAATCATTTTGGAAATGATTTTACTCCCTGGGTACTTTCTTTTTATACTTTTGACTATACGGGCCAAGCCCGGGATTTACGGGAAATCGCGGGTTTTCGTTTGCCGGCGATTAAACCACTTTCATTAAGCGTCTCATCAAAAATGAAAACATTTCTGAAAACTACAAGTCTCAGGCGTTTTAGTGGTGAAAAAATAATTTAAAAAATCGTTCGAGAAATGAGTTTACTCCCTGGGTACTTTCTTTCTATACTTTTGCCTATACGGGCCGAGTCCGGGGTTTACGGGAAATGGCGGGTTTTCGTTTGCCGGCGGTTAAACTTCTTTTATTCAGCGTCTCATCAAAAATGAAAACATTTTTGAAAACTACAAGTCTCATGCGTTTTAGTGGTGAAAAGATAATTTAAAAAATCGTTTTGGAAATAAGTTTACTCACAGGGTACTTTCATTGTATACATTCGACTATACGGGCCAAGCTCGGGATTTGCGGGAAATCGCGGGTTTTCGCTTGCCGGCGATTAAACCACATTCATTAAGCGTCTCATGAAAAATGAAAACATTTCTGAAAAGTACAAGTCTCATGCGTTTTAGCGGTAAAAAAATAATTTTAAAAATCGTTCGGGAAATGAGTTTACTCCCTGGGTACTTTCTTTGTATACTTTTGACTATACGGGCCGAGTCCGGGATTTACGGGAAATCGCGGGTTTTCGTTTGCCGGCGATTAAACTTCTTTTATTCAGCGTCTCATCAAAAATGAAAACATTTTTGAAAACTACAAGTCTTATGCGTTTTAGTGGTGAAAAAATAATTTAAAAAATCGTTCTGGAAATGAGTTTACTCACAGGGTACTTTCTTTGCATACAATCGACTATACGGGCCAAGCCCGTGATTTACGGGAAATCGCGGGTTTTCATTTGCCGGCGATTAAACCCCTTTCATTAAGTGTCTCATCAAAAATGAAAACATTTTCGAAAACTACAAGTCTCATACGTTTTAGTGGTGAAAAAATAATTTTAAAAATCGTTCGGGAAATGAGTTTACTCCCTGGGTACTTTCTTTGTATACTTTTGACTATACGGGCCGAGTCCGGGACTTACGGGAAATCGCGGGTTTTTGTTTGCCGGCGATTAAACTTCTTTTATTCAGCGTCTCATCAAAAATGAAAACACTTTTGAAAATACAAGTCTCATGCGTTTTAGTGGTGACAATAATTTAAAAAAATCATTTTGAAAATGAGTTTACTCCCTGGGTACTTTCTTTTTATACTTTTGACTATACGGGCCAAGCCCGGGATTTACGGGAAATCGCGGGTTTTCGTTTGCCGGCGATTAAACCACTTTCATTAAGCGTCTCATCAAAAATGAAAACATTTCTGAAAACTACAAGTCTCATGCGTTTTAGTGGTGAAAAAATATTTTAAAAAATCGTTCTGGAAATGAGTTTACTCACAGGGTACTTTCTTTGCATACATTCGACTATACGGGTCAAGCCCGTGATTTACGGGAAATCGCGGGTTTTCATTTGCCGGCGATTAAACCCCTTTCATTAAGTGTCTCATCAAAAATGAAAACATTTTTGAAAACTACAAGTCTCATTCGTTCTACTGGTGCAGAAATAATTTGAAAAATCGTTCGAGAAGTCAGTTTACTCCCTGGGTACTTTCTTTAGATACATTCAACTATACGGGCCAAGCCCGGCATTTACGGGAAATCGCGGGTTTTCGTTTGCCGGCGATTAAACTTCTTTTATTCAGCGTCTCATCAAAAATGAAAACACTTTTGAAAATACAAGTCTCATGCGTTTTAGTGGTGACAAAATAATTTAAAAAAATCATTTTGGAAATGATTTTACTCCCTGGGTACTTTCTTTTTATACTTTTGACTATACGGGCCAAGCCCGGGATTTACGGGAAATCGCGGGTTTTCGTTTGCCGGCGATTAAACCACTTTCATTAAGCGTCTCATCAAAAATGAAAACATTTCTGAAAACTACAAGTCTCAGGCGTTTTAGTGGTGAAAAAATAATTTAAAAAATCGTTCGAGAAATGAGTTTACTCCCTGGGTACTTTCTTTCTATACTTTTGCCTATACGGGCCGAGTCCGGGGTTTACGGGAAATGGCGGGTTTTCGTTTGCCGGCGGTTAAACTTCTTTTATTCAGCGTCTCATCAAAAATGAAAACATTTTTGAAAACTACAAGTCTCATGCGTTTTAGTGGTGAAAAGATAATTTAAAAAATCGTTTCGGAAATAAGTTTACTCACAGGGTACTTTCATTGTATACATTCGACTATACGGGCCAAGCTCGGGATTTGCGGGAAATCGCGGGTTTTCGCTTGCCGGCGATTAAACCACATTCATTAAGCGTCTCATGAAAAATGAAAACATTTCTGAAAAGTACAAGTCTCATGCGTTTTAGCGGTAAAAAAATAATTTTAAAAATCGTTCGGGAAATGAGTTTACTCCCTGGGTACTTTCTTTGTATACTTTTGACTATACGGGCCGAGTCCGGGATTTACGGGAAATCGCGGGTTTTCGTTTGCCGGCGATTAAACTTCTTTTATTCAGCGTCTCATCAAAAATGAAAACATTTTTGAAAACTACAAGTCTTATGCGTTTTAGTGGTGAAAAAATAATTTAAAAAATCGTTCTGGAAATGAGTTTACTCACAGGGTACTTTCTTTGCATACAATCGACTATACGGGCCAAGCCCGTGATTTACGGGAAATCGCGGGTTTTCATTTGCCGGCGATTAAACCCCTTTCATTAAGTGTCTCATCAAAAATGAAAACATTTTCGAAAACTACAAGTCTCATACGTTTTAGTGGTGAAAAAATAATTTTAAAAATCGTTCGGGAAATGAGTTTACTCCCTGGGTACTTTCTTTGTATACTTTTGACTATACGGGCCGAGTCCGGGACTTACGGGAAATCGCGGGTTTTTGTTTGCCGGCGATTAAACTTCTTTTATTCAGCGTCTCATCAAAAATGAAAACACTTTTGAAAATACAAGTCTCATGCGTTTTAGTGGTGACAAAATAATTTAAAAAAATCATTTTGGAAATGAGTTTACTCCCTGGGTACTTTCTTTTTATACTTTTGACTATACGGGCCAAGCCCGGGATTTACGGGAAATCGCGGGTTTTCGTTTGCCGGCGATTAAACCACTTTCATTAAGCGTCTCATCAAAAATGAAAACATTTCTGAAAACTACAAGTCTCATGCGTTTTAGTGGTGAAAAAATATTTTAAAAAATCGTTCTGGAAATGAGTTTACTCACAGGGTATTTTCTTTGCATACATTCGACTATACGGGCCAAGCCCGTGATTTACGGGAAATCGCGGGTTTTCATTTGCCGGCGATTAAACCCCTTTCATTAAGTGTCTCATCAAAAATGAAAACATTTTTGAAAACTACAAGTCTCATTCGTTCTACTGGTGCAGAAATAATTTGAAAAATCGTTCGAGAAGTCAGTTTACTCCCTGGGTACTTTCTTTAGATACATTCAACTATACGGGCCAAGCCCGGCATTTACGGGAAATCGCGGGTTTTCGTTTGCCGGCGATTAAACTTCTTTTATTCAGCGTCTCATCAAAAATGAAAACACTTTTGAAAATACAAGTCTCATGCGTTTTAGTGGTGACAAAATAATTTTAAAAAATCATTTTGGAAATGATTTTACTCCCTGGGTACTTTCTTTTTATACTTTTGACTATACGGGCCAAGCCCGGGATTTACGGGAAATCGCGGGTTTTCGTTTGCCGGCGATTAAACCACTTTCATTAAGCGTCTCATCAAAAATGAAAACATTTTCGAAAACTACAAGTCTCATACGTTTTAGTGGTGAAAAAATAATTTTAAAAATCGTTCGGGAAATGAGTTTACTCCCTGGGTACTTTCTTTGTATACTTTTGACTATACGGGCCGAGTCCGGGACTTACGGGAAATCGCGGGTTTTTGTTTGCCGGCGATTAAACTTCTTTTATTCAGCGTCTCATCAAAAATGAAAACACTTTTGAAAATACAAGTCTCATGCGTTTTAGTGGTGACAAAATAATTTAAAAAAATCATTTTGGAAATGAGTTTACTCCCTGGGTACTTTCTTTTTATACTTTTGACTATACGGGCCAAGCCCGGGATTTGCGGGAAATCGCGGGTTTTCGTTTGCCGGCGATTAAACCACTTTCATTAAGCGTCTCATCAAAAATGAAAACATTTCTGAAAACTACAAGTCTCATGCGTTTTAGTGGTGAAAAAATATTTTAAAAAATCGTTCTGGAAATGAGTTTACTCACAGGGTACTTTCTTTGCATACATTCGACTATACGGGCCAAGCCCGTGATTTACGGGAAATCGCGGGTTTTCATTTGCCGGCGATTAAACCCCTTTCATTAAGTGTCTCATCAAAAATGAAAACATTTTTGAAAACTACAAGTCTCATACGTTTTAGTGGTGAAAAAATAATTTTAAAAATCGTTCTGGAAATGAGTTTACTCACAGGGTACTTTCTTTGCATACATTCGACTATACGGGCCAAGCCCGTGATTTACGGGAAATCGCGGGTTTTCATTTGCCGGCGATTAAACCCCTTTCATTAAGTGTCTCATCAAAAATGAAAACATTTTTGAAAACTACAAGTCTCATACGTTTTAGTGGTGAAAAAATAATTTTAAAAATCGTTCGGGAAATGAGTTTACTCCCTGGGTACTTTCTTTGTATACTTTTGACTATACCGGCCGAGTTCGGGACTTACGGGAAATCGCGGGTTTTTGTTTGCCGGCGAGTAAAACTCTTTCATTAGGCGTCTCGTTAAAAATGAAAACATTTTTGAAAACTACAAGTCTCATTCGTTCTACTGGTGCAGAAAGAATTTGAAAAATCGTTCGGGAAGTCAGTTTACTCCTTGGGTACTTTCTTTAGATACATTCAACTATACGGGCCAAGCCTGGGATTTACGGGAAATCGCGGGTTTTCGTTTGCCGGCGATTAAACTTCTTTTATTCAGCGTCTCATCAAAAATGAAAACACTTTTGAAAATACAAGTCTCATGCGTTTTAGTGGTGACAAAATAATTTCAAAAAATCATTTTGGAAATGAGTTTACTCCCTGGGTACTTTCTTTTTATACTTTTGACTATACGGGCCTAGCCCGAGATTTACGGAAAATCGCGGGTTTTCGTTTGCCGGTGATTAAACCACATTCATTAAGCGTCTCATCAAAAATGAAAACATTTCTGAAAACTACAAGTCTCATACGTTTTAGTGATGAAAAATTAGTTTACAAAATCGTTTTGGAAATGAGTTTACTCACAGGGTACTTTCTTTGTATACATTCGACTATACGGGCCAAGCCCGGGATTTACGGAAAATCGCGGGTTTTCGTTTGCCGGTGATTAAACCACATTCATTAAGCGTCTCATCAAAAATGAAAACATTTCTGAAAACTACAAGTCTCATACGTTTTAGTGGTGAAAAATTAGTTTACAAAATCGTTTTGGAAATGAGTTTACTCACAGGGTACTTTCTTTGTATACATTCGACTATACGGGCCAAGCCCGGGATTTACGGGAAATCGCCCGTTTTCGTTTGCCGGCGATTAAACCCCTTTCATTAAGCGTCTCATCAAAAATGAAAACATTTTTCAAAACTACAAGTCTCATGCGTTTTAGTGGTGAAAAAATAATTTAAAAAATCGTTCGGGAAATGAGTTTACTCCCTGGGTACTTTCTTTAGATACATTCAACTATACGGGCCAAGCCCGGGATTTACGGGAAATCGCGGGTTTTTGTTTGCCGGCGATTAAACTTCTTTTATTCAGCGTCTCATCAAAAATGAAAACACTTTTGAAAATACAAGTCTCATGCGTTTTAGTGGTGACAAAATAATTTAAAAAAATCATTTTGGAAATGATTTTACTCCCTGGTTACTTTCTTTTTATACTTTTGACTATACGGGCCAAGCCCGGGATTTACAGGAAATCGCGGGTTTTCGTTTGCCGGCGATTAAACCACTTTCATTAAGCGTCTCATCAAAAATGAAAACATTTCTGAAAACTACAAGTCTCATGCGTTTTAGTGATGAAAAAATAATTTAAAAAATCGTTCGAGAAATGAGTTTACTCCCTGGGTACTTTCTTTCTATACTTTTGCCTATACGGTCCGAGTCCGGAGTTTACGGGAAATGGCGGGTTTTCGTTTGCCGGCGGTTAAACTTCTTTTATTCAGCGTCTCATCAAAAATGAAAACATTTTTGAAAACTACAAGTCTCATGCGTTTTAGTGGTGAAAAGATAATTTAAAAAATCGTTTTGGAAATAAGTTTACTCACAGGGTACTTTCTTTGTATACATTCGACTATACGGGCCAAGCTCGGGATTTGCGGGAAATCGCGGGTTTTCGCTTGCCGGCGATTAAACCACATTCATTAAGCGTCTCATGAAAAATGAAAACATTTCTGAAAAGTACAAGTCTCATGCGTTTTAGCGGTAAAAAAATAATTTTAAAAATCGTTCGGGAAATGAGTTTACTCCCTGGGTACTTTCTTTGTATACTTTTGACTATACGGGCCGAGTCCGGGATTTACGGGAAATCGCGGGTTTTCGTTTGCCGGCGATTAAACTTCTTTTATTCAGCGTCTCATCAAAAATGAAAACATTTTTGAAAACTACAAGTCTTATGCGTTTTAGTGGTGAAAAAATAATTTAAAAAATCGTTCTGGAAATGAGTTTACTCACAGGGTACTTTCTTTGCATACATTCGACTATACGGGCCAAGCCCGTGATTTACGGGAAATCGCGGGTTTTCATTTGCCGGCGATTAAACCCCTTTCATTAAGTGTCTCATCAAAAATGAAAACATTTTTGAAAACTACAAGTCTCATACGTTTTAGTGGTGAAAAAATAATTTTAAAAATCGTTCGGGAAATGAGTTTACTCCCTGGGTACTTTCTTTGTATACTTTTGACTATACGGGCCGAGTCCGGGACTTACGGGAAATCGCGGGTTTTTGTTTGCCGGCGATTAAACTTCTTTTATTCAGCGTCTCATCAAAAATGAAAACACTTTTGAAAATACAAGTCTCATGCGTTTTAGTGGTGACAAAATAATTTAAAAAAATCATTTTGGAAATGAGTTTACTCCCTGGGTACTTTCTTTTTATACTTTTGACTATACGGGCCAAGCCCGGGATTTACGGGAAATCGCGGGTTTTCGTTTGCCGGCGATTAAACCACTTTCATTAAGCGTCTCATCAAAAATGAAAACATTTCTGAAAACTACAAGTCTCATGCGTTTTAGTGGTGAAAAAATATTTTAAAAAATCGTTCTGGAAATGAGTTTACTCACAGGGTACTTTCTTTGCATACATTCGACTATACGGGCCAAGCCCGTGATTTACGGGAAATCGCGGGTTTTCATTTGCCGGCGATTAAACCCCTTTCATTAAGTGTCTCATCAAAAATAAAAACATTTTTGAAAACTACAAGTCTCATACGTTTTAGTGGTGAAAAAATAATTTTAAAAATCGTTCTGGAAATGAGTTTACTCACAGGGTACTTTCTTTGCATACATTCGACTATACGGGCCAAGCCCGTGATTTACGGGAAATCGCGGGTTTTCATTTGCCGGCGATTAAACCCCTTTCATTAAGAGTCTCATCAAAAATGAAAACATTTTTGAAAACTACAAGTCTCATACGTTTTAGTGGTGAAAAAATAATTTAAAAAATCGTTCGAGAAATGAGTTTACTCCCTGGGTACTTTCTTTCTATACTTTTGCCTATACGGGCCGAGTCCGGGGTTTACGGGAAATGGCGGGTTTTCGTTTGCCGGCGGTTAAACTTCTTTTATTCAGCGTCTCATCAAAAATGAAAACATTTTTGAAAACTACAAGTCTCATGCGTTTTAGTGGTGAAAAGATAATTTAAAAAATCGTTTTGGAAATAAGTTTACTCACAGGGTACTTTCTTTGTATACATTCGACTATACGGGCCAAGCTCGGGATTTGCGGGAAATCGCGGGTTTTCGCTTGCCGGCGATTAAACCACATTCATTAAGCGTCTCATGAAAAATGAAAACATTTCTGAAAAGTACAAGTCTCATGCGTTTTAGCGGTAAAAAAATAATTTTAAAAATCGTTCGGGAAATGAGTTTACTCCCTGGGTACTTTCTTTGTATACTTTTGACTATACGGGCCGAGTCCGGGATTTACGGGAAATCGCGGGTTTTCGTTTGCCGGCGATTAAACTTCTTTTATTCAGCGTCTCATCAAAAATGAAAACATTTTTGAAAACTACAAGTCTTATGCGTTTTAGTGGTGAAAAAATAATTTAAAAAATCGTTCTGGAAATGAGTTTACTCACAGGGTACTTTCTTTGCATACATTCGACTATACGGGCCAAGCCCGTGATTTACGGGAAATCGCGGGTTTTCATTTGCCGGCGATTAAACCCCTTTCATTAAGTGTCTCATCAAAAATGAAAACATTTTTGAAAACTACAAGTCTCATACGTTTTAGTGGTGAAAAAATAATTTTAAAAATCGTTCGGGAAATGAGTTTACTCCCTGGGTACTTTCTTTGTATACTTTTGACTATACGGGCCGAGTCCGGGACTTACGGGAAATCGCGGGTTTTTGTTTGCCGGCGATTAAATTTCTTTTATTCAGCGTCTCATCAAAAATGAAAACACTTTTGAAAATACAAGTCTCATGCGTTTTAGTGGTGACAAAATAATTTAAAAAAATCATTTTGGAAATGAGTTTACTCCCTGGGTACTTTCTTTTTATACTTTTGACTATACGGGCCAAGCCCGGGATTTACGGGAAATCGCGGGTTTTCGTTTGCCTGCGATTAAACCACTTTCATTAAGCGTCTCATCAAAAATGAAAACATTTCTGAAAACTACAAGTCTCATGCGTTTTAGTGGTGAAAAAATATTTTAAAAAATCGTTCTGGAAATGAGTTTACTCACAGGGTACTTTCTTTGCATACATTCGACTATACGGGCCAAGCCCGTGATTTACGGGAAATCGCGGGTTTTCATTTGCCGGCGATTAAACCCCTTTCATTAAGTGTCTCATCAAAAATGAAAACATTTTTGAAAACTACAAGTCTCATACGTTTTAGTGGTGAAAAAATAATTTTAAAAATCGTTCTGGAAATGAGTTTACTCACAGGGTACTTTCTTTGCATACATTCGACTATACGGGCCAAGCCCGTGATTTACGGGAAATCGCGGGTTTTCATTTGCCGGCGATTAAACACCTTTCATTAAGAGTCTCATCAAAAATGAAAACATTTTTGAAAACTACAAGTCTCATACGTTTTAGTGGTGAAAAAATAATTTTAAAAATCGTTCGGGAAATGAGTTTACTCCCTGGGTACTTTCTTTGTATACTTTTGACTATACCGGCCGAGTCCGGGACTTACGGGAAATCGCGGGTTTTTGTTTTCCGGCGATTAAAACTCTTTCATTAGGCGTCTCGTTAAAAATGAAAACATTTTTGAAAACTACAAGTCTCATTCGTTCTACTGGTGCAGAAAGAATTTGAAAAATCGTTCGGGAAGTCAGTTTACTCCTTGGGTACTTTCTTTAGATACATTCAACTATACGGGCCAAGCCCGGGATTTACGGGAAATCGCGGGTTTTCGTTTGCCGGCGATTAAACTTCTTTTATTCAGCGTCTCATCAAAAATGAAAACACTTTTGAAAATACAAGTCTCATGCGTTTTAGTGGTGACAAAATAATTTCAAAAAATCATTTTGGAAATGAGTTTACTCCCTGGGTACTTTCTTTTTATACTTTTGACTATACGGGCCTAGCCCGAGATTTACGGGAAATCGCGGGTTTTCGTTTGCCGTCGATCAAACTTCTTTTATTCAGCGTCTCATCAAAAATGAAAACATTTTTAAAACTACAAGTCTCATGCGTTTTAGTGGTGAAAATATAATTTAAAAAATCGTTTTGGAAATGAGTTTACTCACAGGGTACTTTCTTTGTATACATTCGACTATACGGGCCAAGCCCGGGATTTACGGAAAATCGCGGGTTTTCGTTTGCCGGTGATTAAACCACATTCATTAAGCGTCTCATCAAAAATGAAAACATTTCTGAAAACTACAAGTCTCATACGTTTTAGTGGTGAAAAATTAGTTTACAAAATCGTTCTGGAAATGAGTTTACTCACAGGGTACTTTCTTTGTATACATTCGACTATACGGGCCAAGCCCGGGATTTACGGGAAATCGCCCGTTTTCGTTTGACGGCGATTAAACCCCTTTCATTAAGCGTCTCATCAAAAATGAAAACATTTTTCAAAACTACAAGTCTCATGCGTTTTAGTGGTGAAAAAATAATTTAAAAAATCGTTCGGGAAATGAGTTTACTCCCTGGGTACTTTCTTTGTATACATTCGACTATACGGGCCAAGTTAGGGATTTACGGGAAATCGCGGGTTTTCATTTGCCGGCGATTAAACTTCTTTTATTCAGCGTCTCATCAAAAATGAAAACATTTTTGAAAACTACAAGTCTTATGCGTTTTAGTGGTGAAAAAATAATTTTAAACATCGTTCTGGAAATGAGTTTACTCACAGGGTACTTTCTTTGTATACATTCGACTATACGGGCCAAGCCCGGGATTTACGGAAAATCGCGGGTTTTTGTTTGCCGGCGATTAAACCACATTCATTAAGCGTCTCATCAAAAATGAAAACATTTCTGAAAACTACAAGTCTCATACGTTTTAGTGGTGAAAAAATAATTTTAAAAATCGTTCGGGAAATGAGTTTACTCCCTGGGTACTTTCTTTGTATACTTTTGACTATACGGGCCGAGTCCGGGATTTAGGGGAAATTGCGGGTTTTCGTTTGCCGGCGATTAAACCTCTTTTATTCAGCGTCTCATCAAAAATGAAAACACTTTTGAAAACTAAAAGTCTCATGCGTTTTAGTGGTGACAAAATAATTTAAAAAATCGTTTGGGAAATGAGTTTACTCCCAGGGTACTTTCTTTGTATACATTCGACTATACGGGCCAAGCCCGGGATTTACGAGAAATCGCGGGTTTTCGTTTGCCGGCGATTAAACTTCTTTTGTTCAGCGTCTCATCAAAAATGAAATACATTTTTGAAAACTACAAGTCTCATGCGCTTTAGTGGTGAAAAGATAATTTAAAAAATCGTTTTGGAAATAAGTTTACTCACAGGGTACATACTTTGTATACACTCGACTATGCGGGCCAAGCCCGGGATTTACGGGAAATCGCGGGTTTTCGTTTGCCGGCGATTAAAACTCTTTCATTAAGCGTCTCATTAAAAATGAAAACATTTTTGAAAACTACAAGTCTCATTCGTTCTACTGGTGCAGAAATAATTTGAAAAATCGTTCGAGAAGTCAGTTTACTCCCTGGGTACTTTCTTTAGATACATTCAACTATACGGGCCAAGCCCGGGATTTACGGGAAATCGCGGGTTTTCGTTTGCCGGCGATTAAACTTCTTTTATTCAGCGTCTCATCAAAAATGAAAACACTTTTGAAAATACAAGTCTCATGCGTTTTAGTGGTGACAAAATAATTTAAAAAAATCATTTTGGAAATGAGTTTACTCCCTGGGTACTTTCTTTTTATACTTTTGACTATACGGGCCAAGCCCGGGATTTACGGGAAATCGCGGGTTTTCGTTTGCCGGCGATTAAACCACTTTCATTAAGCGTCTCATCAAAAATGAAAACATTTCTGAAAACTACAAGTCTCATGCGTTTTAGTGGTGAAAAAATAATTTAAAAAATCGTTCGAGAAATGAGTTTACTCCCTGGGTACTTTCTTTCTATACTTTTGCCTATACGGGCCGAGTCCGGGGTTTACGGGAAATGGCAGGTTTTCGTTTGCCGGCGATTAAACTTCTTTTATTCAGCGTCTCATCAAAAATGAAAACATTTTTGAAAACTACAAGTCTCATGGGTTTTAGTGGTGAAAAGATAATTTAAAAAATCGTTTTGGAAATAAGTTTACTCACAGGGTACTTTCTTTGTATACATTCGACTATGCGGGTCAAGCCCGGGATTTACGGGAAATCGCGGGTTTTTGCTTGCCGGCGATTAAACTACATTCATTAAGCGTCTCATCAAAAATGAAAACATTTCTGAAAACTACATGTCTCATACGTTTTAGTGGTGAAAAAATAATTTTAAAAATCGTTCGGGAAGTCAGTTTACTCCCTGGATACTTTCTTTAGATACATTTAACTATACGGGCCAAGCCCGGGATTTACGGGAAATCGCGGGTTTTCTCTTGCCGGCGATTAAACCACATTCATTAAGCGTCTCATGAAAAATGAAAACATTTCTGAAAACTACAAGTCTCATGCGTTTTAGCGGTAAAAAAATAATTTTAAAAATCGTTCGGGAAATGAGTTTTCTCCCTGGGTACTTTCTTTGTATACTTTTGACTATACGGGCCGAGTCCGGGATTTACGGGAAATCGCGGGTTTTCGTTTGCCGGCGATTAAAACTCTTTCATTAAGCGTCTCATTAAAAATGAAAACATTTTTGAAAACTACAAGTCTCATTCGTTCTACTGGTACAGAAATAATTTGAAAAATCGTTCGAGAAGTCAGTTTACTCCCTGGGTACTTTCTTTAGATACATTCAACTATACGGGCCAAGCCCGGGATTTACGGGAAATCGCGGGTTTTCGTTTGCCGGCGATTAAACTTCTTTTATTCAGCGTCTCATCAAAAATGAAAACACTTTTGAAAATACAAGTCTCATGCGTTTTAGTGGTGACAAAATAATTTAAAAAAATCATTTTGGAAATGAGTTTACTCCCTGGGTACTTTCTTTTTATACTTTTGACTATACGGGCCAAGCCCGGGATTTACGGGAAATCGCGGGTTTTCGTTTGCCGGCGATTAAACCACTTTCATTAAGCGTCTCATCAAAAATGAAAACATTTCTGAAAACTACAAGTCTCATGCGTTTTAGTGGTGAAAAAATAATTTAAAAAATCGTTCGAGAAATGAGTTTACTCCCTGGGTACTTTCTTTCTATACTTTTGCCTATACGGGCCGAGTCCGGGGTTTACGGGAAATGGCAGGTTTTCGTTTGCCGGCGATTAAACTTCTTTTATTCAGCGTCTCATCAAAAATGAAAACATTTTTGAAAACTACAAGTCTCATGGGTTTTAGTGGTGAAAAGATAATTTAAAAAATCGTTTTGGAAATAAGTTTACTCACAGGGTACTTTCTTTGTATACATTCGACTATGCGGGTCAAGCCCGGGATTTACGGGAAATCGCGGGTTTTTGCTTGCCGGCGATTAAACTACATTCATTAAGCGTCTCATCAAAAATGAAAACATTTCTGAAAACTACATGTTTCATACGTTTTAGTGGTGAAAAAATAATTTTAAAAATCGTTCGGGAAGTCAGTTTACTCCCTGGATACTTTCTTTAGATACATTTAACTATACGGGCCAAGCCCGGGATTTACGGGAAATCGCGGGTTTTCTCTTGCCGGCGATTAAACCACATTCATTAAGCGTCTCATGAAAAATGAAAACATTTCTGAAAACTACAAGTCTCATGCGTTTTAGCGGTAAAAAAATAATTTTAAAAATCGTTCGGGAAATGAGTTTTCTCCCTGGGTACTTTCTTTGTATACTTTTGACTATACGGGCCGAGTCCGGGATTTACGGGAAATGGCGGGTTTTCGTTTGCCGGCGATTAAACTTCTTTTATGCAGCGTCTCATCAAAAATGAAAACATTTTTGAAAACTACAAGTCTTATGCGTTTTAGTGGTGAAAAAATAATTTAAAAAATCGTTCTGGAAATGAGTTTTCTCACAGGGTACTTTCTTTGTATACATTCGACTATACGGGCCAAGCCCGTGATTTACGGGAAATCGCGGGTTTTCATTTGCCGGCGATTAAACCCCTTTCATTAAGTGTCTCATCAAAAATGAAAACATTTTTGAAAACTAAAAGTCTCATACGTTTTAGTGGTGAAAAAATAATTTTAAAAATCGTTCGGGAAATGAGTTTACTCCCTGGGTACTTTCTTTGTATACTTTTGACTATACGGGCCGAGTCCGGGACTTACGGGAAATCGCGGGTTTTTGTTTGCCGGCGATTAAAACTCTTTCATTAGGCGTCTCGTTAAAAATGAAAACATTTTTGAAAACTACAAGTCTCATTCGTTCTACTGGTGAAGAAAGAATTTGAAAAATCGTTCGGGAAGTGAGTTTACTCCTTGGGTACTTTCTTTAGATACATTCAACTATACGGGCCAAGCCCGGGATTTATGGGAAATCGCAGGTTTTCGTTTGCCGGCGATTAAACTTCTTTTATTCAGCGTCTCATCAAAAATGAAAACACTTTTGAAAATACAAGTCTCATGCGTTTTAGTGGTGACAAAATAATTTCAAAAAATCATTTTGGAAATGAGTTTACTCCCTGGGTACTTTCTTTTTATACTTTTGACTATACGGGCCAAGCCCGGGATTTACGGGAAATCGCAGGTTTTCGTTTGCCGGCGATTAAACCACTTTCATCAAGCGTCTAATTAAAAATGAAAACATTTCTGAAAACTACAAGTCTCATGCGTTTTAGTGGTGAAAAAATAATTTAAAAAATCGTTCGAGAAATGAGTTTACTCCCTGGGTACTTTCTTTCTATACTTTTGCCTATACGGGCCGAGTCCGGTGTTTACGGGAAATGGCGGGTTTTCGTTTGCCGGCGATTAAACTTCTTTTATTCAGCGTCTCATCAAAAATGAAAACATTTTTGAAAACTACAAGTCTCATGCGTTTTAGTGGTGAAAAGATAATTTAAAAAATCGTTTTGGAAATAAGTTTACTCACAGGGTACTTTCTTTGTATACATTCGACTATGCGGGCCAAGCCCGGGATTTACGGGAAATCGCGGGTTTTCGCTTGCCGGCGATTAAGCTACATTCATTAAGCGTCTCATTAAAAATGAAAACATTTCTGAAAACTACAAGTCTCATACGTTTTAGTGGTGAAAAAATAATTTTAAAAATCGTTCGGGAAGTCAGTTTACTCCCTGGGTACTTTCTTTGTATACTTTTGACTATACGGGCCGAGTCCGGGATTTACGGGAAATTGCGGGCTTTCGTTTGCCGGCGATTAAACCTCTTTTATTCAGCGTCTCATCAAAAATGAAAACACTTTTGAAAACTAAAAGTCTCATGCGTTTTAGTGGTGACAAAATAATTTAAAAAATCGTTTGGAAAATGAGTTTACTCCCTGGGTACTTTCTTTGTATACATTCGACTATACGGGCCAAGCCCGGGATTTACGGGAAATCGCGGGTTTTCGTTTGCCGGCGATTAAACCAATTTCATTAGGCGTCTCATCAAAAATGAAAACATTTTTGAAAACTACAAGACTTATGCGTTTCAGTGGTGAAAAAATAATTTAAAAAGTCGTTCTGAAAATGAGTTTACTTACAGGGTACTTTCTTTGTATACATTCGACTATACAGGCCAAGCCCGGGATTTACGGGAAATCGCGGGTTTTCGTTTGCCGGCGATTAAAACCCCTTTCATTAAGCGTCTCATCAAAAATGAAAACATTTTTAAAAACTACAAGTCTCATGCGTTTTAGTGGTGAAAAAATAATTTAAAAAATCGTTCAGGAAAGGAGTTTACTCCCTGGGTACTTTCTTTGTATACATTCGACTATACGAGCCAAGCCCGGGATTTACGGGAAATCGCGGGTTTTCGTTTGCCGGCGATTAAACCACTTTCGGTAAACGTCTCATCAAAAATGAAAACATTTCTGAAAACTACAAGTCTCATGCGTTTTAGTGGTGAAAAAATAATTTAAAAAATCGCTCCGGAAATGAGTTTACTCCCTGGGTACCTTCTTTGTATACTTTTGACTATACGCGCTGAGTCCGGGATTTACGGGAAATGGCGGGTTTTCGTTTGCCGTCGATAAAACTTCTTTTATTCAGCGTCTCATCAAAAATGAAAACATTTTTAAAAACTACAAGTCTAATGCGTTTTAGTGGTGAAAAAATAATTTAAAAAATCGTTCGGGAAATGAGTTTACTTCCTGGGTACTTTCTTTGTATACTTTTGACTATACGGGCTGAGTCCGGGATTTACGGGAAATGGCAGTTTTTGTTTACCGGCGATTAAACCTCCTTTAATCAGCGTCTCATCAAAATCGAAAACATTTTTAAAAACTACAAGTCTCATGGGCTTTAGTGGTGAAATAATAATTTAAAAAATCGTTCGGGAAATGAGTTTACTCCCTGGGTACTTTCTTTGTATACTTTTGACTATACAGGCCGAGTCCGGGGTTTACGGGAAATGGCGGGTTTTCGTTTGCCGTCGATTAAACTTCTTTTATTCAGCGTCTCATCAAAAATGAAAACATTTTTAAAAACTACAATTCTCATGCGTTTTAGTGGTGAAAAGATAATTTAAAAAATCGTTTTGGAAATGAATTTACTCACAGGGTACTTTCTTTGTATACATTCGACTATACGGGCCAAGCCCGGGATTTACGGAAAATCGCGGGTTTTCGTTTGCCGGCGATTAAACCACATTCATTAAGCGTCTCATCAAAAATGAAAACATTTCTGAAAACTACAAGTCTCATGCGATTTAGTGGTGACAAAATAATTTAAAAAATCGTTTGGGAAATGAGTTTACTCACTGGGTACTTTCTTTGTATACTTTTGACTATACGGGCCAAGCCCGGGATTTTCGGGAATACGCGGGTTTTCGTTTGACGGCGATTAAACTTCTTTTATTCGGAGTCTCATCAAAAATGAAAACATTTTTGAAATCTACAAGTCTTATGCGTTTTAGTGGTGAAAAAATAATTTTAAACATCGTTCTGGAAATGAGTTTACTCACAGGGTACTTTCTTTGTATACATTCAACTATACGGGCCAAGCCCGGGATTTACGAAAAATCGCGGGTTTTCGTTTGCCGGCGATTAAACCACATTCATTAGGCGTCTCATCAGAAATGAAAACATTTCTGAAAACTACAAGTCTCATACGTTTTAGTGGTGAAAAAATAATTTTAAAAATCGTTCGGGAAATGAGTTTACTCCCTGGGTACTTTCTTTGTATACTTTTGACTATACGGGCCGAGTCCGGGATTTACGGGAAATTGCGGGTTTTCGTTTGCCGGCGATTAAACCTCTTTTATTCAGCGTCTCATCAAAAATGAAAACACTTTTGAAAACTAAAAGTCTCATGCGTTTTAGTGGTGACAAAATAATTTAAAAAATCGTTTGGGAAATGAGTTTACTCCCTGGGTACTTTCTTTGTATACATTCGACTATACGGGCCAAGCCCGGGATTTACGGGAAATCGCGGGTTTTCGTTTGCGGGCGATTAAACCAATTTCATTAAGCGTCTCATCAAAAATGAAAACATTTTTGAAAACTACAAGACTTATGCGTTTCAGTGGTGAAAAAATAATTTAAAAAGTCGTTCTGAAAATGAGTTTACTTACAGGGTACTTTCTTTGTATACATTCGACTATACAGGCCAAGCCCGGGATTTACGGGAAATCGCGGGTTTTCGTTTGCCGGCGATTAAAACCCCTTTCATTAAGCGTCTCATCAAAAATGAAAACATTTTTAAAAACTACAAGTCTCATGCGTTTTAGTGGTGAAAAAATAATTTAAAAAATCGTTCAGGAAAGGAGTTTACTCCCTGGGTAGTTTCTTTGTATACATTCGACTATACGAGCTAAGCCCGGGATTTACGGGAAATCGCGGGTTTTCGTTTGCCGGCGATTAAACCACTTTCGGTAAACGTCTCATCAAAAATGAAAACATTTCTGAAAACTACAAGTCTCATGCGTTTTAGTGGTGAAAAAATAATTTAAAAAATCGCTCGGGAAATGAGTTTACTCCCTGGGTACCTTCTTTGTATACTTTTGACTATACGCGCTGAGTCCGGGATTTACGGGAAATGGCGGGTTTTCGTTTGCCGTCGATAAAACTTCTTTTATTCAGCGTCTCATCAAAAATGAAAACATTTTTAAAAACTACAAGTCTAATGCGTTTTAGTGGTGAAAAAATAATTCAAAAAATCGTTCGGGAAATGAGTTTAATTCCTGGGTACTTTCTTTGTATACTTTTGACTATACGGGCTGAGTCCGGGATTTACGGGAAATGGCAGTTTTTGTTTACCGGCGATTAAACCTCCTTTAATCAGCGTCTCATCAAAAATGAAAACATTTTTGAAATCTACAAGTCTTATGCGTTTTAGTGGTGAAAAAATAATTTTAAACATCGTTCTGGAAATGAGTTTACTCACAGGGTACTTTCTTTGTATACATTCAACTATACGGGCCAAGCCCGGGATTTACGAAAAATCGCGGGTTTTCGTTTGCCGGCGATTAAACCACATTCATTAAGCGTCTCATCAAAAATGAAAACATTTCTAAAAACTACAAGTCTCATACGTTTTAGTGGTGAAAAAATAATTTTAAAAATCGTTCGGGAAATGAGTTTACTCCCTGGGTACTTTCTTTGTATACTTTTGACTATACGGGCCGAGTCCGGGATTTACGGGAAATTGCGGGTTTTCGTTTGCCGGCGATTAAACCTCTTTTATTCAGCGTCTCATCAAAAATGAAAACACTTTTGAAAACTAAAAGTCTCATGCGTTTTAGTGGTGACAAAATAATTTAAAAAATCGTTTGGGAAATGAGTTTACTGCCTGGGTACTTTCTTTGTATACATTTGACTATACGGGCCAAGCCCGGGATTTACGGGAAATCGCGGGTTTTCGTTTGCCGGCGATTAAACCAATTTCATCAAGCGTCTCATCAAAAATGAAAACATTTTTGAAATCTACAAGACTTATGCGTTTCAGTGGTGAAAAAATAATTTAAAAAGTCGTTCTGAAAATGAGTTTACTTACAGGGTACTTTCTTTGTATACATTCGACTATACAGGCCAAGCCCGGGATTTACGGGAAATCGCGGGTTTTCGTTTGCCGGCGATTAAAACCCCTTTCATTAAGCGTCTCATCAAAAATGAAAACATTTTTAAAAACTACAAGTCTCATGCGTTTTAGTGGTGAAAAAATAATTTAAAAAATCGTTCAGGAAAGGAGTTTACTCCCTGGGTACTTTCTTTGTATACTTTTGACTATACGGGCCGAGTCCGGGATTTACGGGAAATTGCGGGTTTTCGTTTGCCGGCGATTAAACCTCTTTTATTCAGCGTCTCATCAAAAATGAAAACACTTTTGAAAACTAAAAGTCTCATGCGTTTTAGTGGTGACAAAATAATTTAAAAAATCGTTTGGGAAATGAGTTTACTGCCTGGGTACTTTCTTTGTATACATTTGACTATACGGGCCAAGCCCGGGATTTACGGGAAATCGCGGGTTTTCGTTTGCCGGCGATTAAACCAATTTCATCAAGCGTCTCATCAAAAATGAAAACATTTTTGAAATCTACAAGACTTATGCGTTTCAGTGGTGAAAAAATAATTTAAAAAGTCGTTCTGAAAATGAGTTTACTTACAGGGTACTTTCTTTGTATACATTCGACTATACAGGCCAAGCCCGGGATTTACGGGAAATCGCGGGTTTTCGTTTGCCGGCGATTAAAACCCCTTTCATTAAGCGTCTCATCAAAAATGAAAACATTTTTAAAAACTACAAGTCTCATGCGTTTTAGTGGTGAAAAAATAATTTAAAAAATCGTTCAGGAAAGGAGTTTACTCCCTGGGTACTTTCTTTGTATACATTCGACTATACGAGCCAAGCGCGGGATTTACGGGAAATCGCGGGTTTTCGTTTGCCGGCGATTAAACCACTTTCGGTAAACGTCTCATCAAAAATGAAAACATTTCTGAAAACTACAAGTCTCATGCGTTTTAGTGGTGAAAAAATAATTTAAAAAATCGTTTTGGAAATGAATTTACTCACAGGGTACTTTCTTTGTATACATTCGACTATACGGGCTGAGTCCGGGATTTACGGGAAATGGCAGTTTTTGTTTACCGGCGATTAAACCTCCTTTAATCAGCGTCTCATCAAAAATGAAAACATTTTTAAAAACTACAAGTCTCATGGGCTTTAGTGGTGAAATAATAATTTAAAAAATCGTTCGGGAAATGAGTTTACTCCCTGGGTACTTTCTTTGTATACTTTTGACTATACAGGCCGAGTCCGGGGTTTACGGGAAATGTCGGGTTTTCGTTTGTCGTCGATTAAACTTCTTTTATTCAGCGTCTCATCAAAAATGAAAACATTTTTAAAAACTACAATTCTCATGCGTTTTAGTGGTGAAAGATAATTTAAAAAATCGTTTTGGAAATGAATTTACTCACAGGGTACTTTCTTTGTATACATTCGACTATACGGGCCAAGCCCGGGATTTACGGAAAATCGCGGGTTTTCGTTTGCCGGCGATTAAACCACATTCATTAAGCGTCTCATCAAAAATGAAAACACTTCTGAAAACTACAAGTCTCATGCGTTTTAGTGGTGACAAAATAATTTAAAAAATCGTTTGGGAAATAAGTTTACTCACTGGGTACTTTCTTTGTATACTTTTGACTATACGGGCCAAGCCCGGGATTTTCGGGAAATCGCGGGTTTTCGTTTGACGGCGATTAAACTTCTTTTATTCGGAGTCTCATCAAAAATAAAAACATTTTTGAAATCTACAAGTCTCATGCGTTTTAGTGGTGAAAAAATAATTTAAAAAATCGTTCAGGAAAGGAGTTTACTCCCTGGGTACTTTCTTTGTATACATTCGACTATACGAGCCAAGCGCGGGATTTACGGGAAATCGCGGGTTTTCGTTTGCCGGCGATTAAACCACTTTCGGTAAACGTCTCATCAAAAATGAAAACATTTCTGAAAACTACAAGTCTCATGCGTTTTAGTGGTGAAAAAATAATTTAAAAAATCGTTTTGGAAATGAATTTACTCACAGGGTACTTTCTTTGTATACATTCGACTATACGGGCTGAGTCCGGGATTTACGGGAAATGGCAGTTTTTGTTTACCGGCGATTAAACCTCCTTTAATCAGCGTCTCATCAAAAATGAAAACATTTTTAAAAACTACAAGTCTCATGGGCTTTAGTGGTGAAATAATAATTTAAAAAATCGTTCGGGAAATGAGTTTACTCCCTGGGTACTTTCTTTGTATACTTTTGACTATACAGGCCGAGTCCGGGGTTTACGGGAAATGGCGGGTTTTCGTTTGTCGTCGATTAAACTTCTTTTATTCAGCGTCTCATCAAAAATGAAAACATTTTTAAAAACTACAATTCTCATGCGTTTTAGTGGTGAAAAGATAATTTAAAAAATCGTTTTGGAAATGAATTTACTCACAGGGTACTTTCTTTGAATACATTCGACTATACGGGCCAAGCCCGGGATTTACGGAAAATCGCGGGTTTTCGTTTGCCGGCGATTAAACCACATTCATTAAGCGTCTCATCAAAAATGAAAACACTTCTGAAAACTACAAGTCTCATGCGTTTTAGTGGTGACAAAATAATTTAAAAAATCGTTTGGGAAATGAGTTTACTCACTGGGTACTTTCTTTGTATACTTTTGACTATACGGGCCAAGCCCGGGATTTTCGGGAAATCGCGGATTTTCGTTTGACGGCGATTAAACTTCTTTTATTCGGAGTCTCATCAAAAATAAAAACATTTTTGAAATCTACAAGTCTTATGCGTTTTAGTGGTGAAAAATTAGTTTACAAAATCGTTCTGGAAATGAGTTTACTCACAGGGTACTTTCTTTTATACATTCGACTATACGGGCCAAGCCCGGGATTTACGGGAAATCGCCGGTTTTTGTTTGCCGGCGATTAAACCCCTTTCATTAAGCGTCTCATCAAAAATGAAAATATTTTTGAAAACTACAAGTCTCATGGGTTTTAGTAGAGATAGGAAAATGCGGATCCTAGGACAGCGATTAATATATTCTGTGCCACTCCACGTTAAATTATAGATCATCCACGTCAAATCAACGATAGAAGAGTCGATAAAATCCGTTAGCACCTACGAATGTCCGGATCCGCCCCAACCCCCCAACCCCCGCCGTGTCCCCTCCCTCCCCGTCCCATAGGTCCCTCCCCACCCTCATCTGTCGTGCCTTATAATTTATAGTGTTATGTGTGTCTATCTTTACCAGAAACAAGTAAAGATGATTGCAACATTGCAAGGTTTAGCGCCACATAATGTCATAACTGAAGACTTGATTTTCATGATTCTTTTGAGATTGCTTGAGACCATTTGATCTGACAAAGGCATCACCCTTCCAACCATAATCCTTCAATTCATCACAAAGTTTTGCAGGCAACCATGTCTTATATTTATTTCCCATTCTATCTTGAACCTCCGCATACATAGATTTTTCAGAAAGAGCACCGGGTCTTGATATTTCCATCTCTTTCACATATTTAACAAGGTAAATATCGTTTTTAGGCAGCTCTCTCCACTTTATGATTGGAGTAACTTGTTCTATGTTTTGTTCAAATTCTTCAACTGTTGGAAAAGCCATTGTGTTTATATTCACGATTACATCTCTTTATACCACTTTATAAATAACAACACGCAAGCAGTTTTTGTTATCTACCATCTGTCAATCAAACGCTTATAACAATAGGATTTTACATATTTTACATACCAGAAATTTGTTTACATAAGAAAAAAGTCAAAACGAAAGTAGCCGTTGCTAAGGATATTTGGTATGTAAGGAATGCATTGTTTCTCTATTGTTATTCTGGCTTGATTGACATTTAATTGACGTCATTCTTTATCTAAACAAATACCATATGAAATAACCTGTTGTCATAACAATCACAAGAGCGATCTTCTCATCTTCGTGTGTAGGAGGAGTATCTTTGTGGTAAGGTGCAGTAATGTGTTTATCTGTAGTATCCACGTGGTGTACGGTAATGTGTTTATCAGGATGGATATCAGGATGATCGGGTGTTACAGGCTTCTTTTTAGTTATCTTATGTGATTCAGCTGTTTTTTCAATAACATTGACCTTTCGATTAATACCGATGGTAAGATCTTCACCCGATATCAAAATCTTGTTGTTGTAACCCACCACACCGGTCTTAATTCTGAGATTCATGTCACTAGGTAACATATAAATACCTTGTCCAACCGAATAATCAACCTTACTTGAAGCGTAGTTTAAAGTATCCTGATAACGTTTAATGTCCTCCTGAATATCAACCCTACGGTTAACAATGTCTTCAAGGTTATTCATAAAAACTCTTTGAGCGGTCAGAGCACTTGAATCATTACCGAGGATGGATGAGCGCGCCGAGGCTTGAGAACTAAGAACAAGATAGGCATAGACCCTAACACTGCTTGAGATCTTCACAAGGCCCGTTTTTAAAATCCATCGGATTTTTCCACAATCCACCGCGTCATGGAGTCGTTAGTGAAATAACTCAACCCGGGAGTTGGATAGTCTTTACGTCTTTTTTGATATGAAGTGAAAAAGTACTGACCTCTGTATTTCAGGGGGTTGGAATCAACATCATACTCACCACAGATTTTTAGAAATTCCTCATTTGAATAAGGATTATCGTATTGATTAAAACTATTCTCAAAGGACAGAGGTGTTTGCAGGCGATTAATGATTCGTCTAATGTGATAATACACATGAAAACGATATATCGACCTGACCATAGATCTACCATCCTTCAGGTGTTCCGAACTTACCCCACAGGCACTTGAAGCGCACCAAGTGGCGAAATTTAGCTGGGTTTGCCATAATCTAAAAGGTTGCTCATTCCAAATTCTCATACGTTGCGCGTTATGACTTAGTTCATAATTGGTAAAAATATTAGGAAAGGAAGCGGGGAAAGAGCCACTTTCAGACACAATAATGGCCTGTTTGTACAGATCCCTAGCGCCCAATATTTGAAGATCCCGCCCTCCATTTGGTTTATATGTCGCATTCGGGTTATATCTGAAAATGTCATCCATTCTTTGATTTAAATATATTCACAATCTCTAATATAATAATGTATATCACAATAAAGGACGTAAATAGCGAGAAGAAAATCTATTTGTATCAACCGATAGACAACTCACATGGTACAAAGGAGGTTGCGATCGTGGAGACGTTTTCAGATAATGTCACATATGTAGCTACAGCTCCAATAGATATACCCTTGGCCGATGGAGTTACCACGGTTAGGTTACAACAGGGTCAGCACTACACGGGTAGGGAGTTGAATTCAATCGTGACAGGTGATGTAAAATCAACACAACTAGCTAGAAACTCTAAGTTGAGTAAAATATTCAATATGGAGGGTGTAACGGAACTACATTTTAATCTTAATGAATTGGATAACTCGTTAAATCTTAAAGACGGTGAATATAGCAACAACCTGATGACATATCATATATCGGAGTATGGTGGTGATTTTACATATATTGAACCAAAAAATCCGCAATATAAGAAACTAAAGAAAGGTTTACTTCAATCACTTACCATGAGAGTCACAGGTCAGGATGGTAAGGTGTTATGGGGTGGTATGAAGACAACAGTTACCATTCACATAAGAGATACGGCGTACAGATGATACCGTAGCATTAACCGAATTAAAGTAAAATAAAATAAAAGTAATATGGAATAGCATGGAATACGGGAAAAAGTTAAACCCAGAGCGTTCACTTAGGATCGCACATGGCGTAAAAGGAACGCATCAAAAAGTAATTGTCACTCACAACCCAAGTGAGATTGATCAGAACCAGTTACTCCTGATTAGGTTCCCTAATTTAGGTAACGATGATGTCATTGTTCCCGGTACTTCGAAAATAAGTTTCGACATTGATCTCGAATCAAAAGTCGACACGAAGAGAACATTGGTCTCTAACATAGGGAGGGCAATTGTTAAAAAGTTGGCCATCAAGTTCGAGGGTACCGAGATTCTGAGCATTGATGACTTTGATCTTTTCGGGTGCTACAGAGATTTATGGTTAACCAAGTCTGAAAAAAGAAATGCAATAAGACAAGGTATCATCTTTGATGAAGGGTGTACAGAAAACTGTATGAAACTGAGAGTTGGAGCCGCGGATAAAGACGCATCGGAGGTAGCGGACAAAGCTATTTATGATGCATACAAAAACAAGTTCACCATACCACTAGATTTTGAAATGTTAGATAGCACGATCCCATATTATCAGGCTGGATTAGGTAATAGGCTGTGTTATGAGATAACATTCAACAATTATGACAGGGTAGTATTATCAACACCAACCAAACCTTCCGGTGCCGCATCGGCACCCGCGCCGGATGCTAAATACAAAATCTCCAACATATCTCTCGAATATGAGATTGTGACACAACCCACACTCGCCAGATTCATCTCAAATGAATACCAAAACATGGCCGTGCTCTATGACAGATTTCTGAGACATAGACAAATTAGGGTGGATAAGTCGGACACAACATGGAATTGGTCGTTCAATACACCGTGCAAGTCTTTGAAGGGTATATTGGTTCTGTTTGAGGAAGAGAAATCTTACAAACGAGATACAGGTAGGTTCTACAATCCTAAGATCAAAAAGGTATCCGCCATAGTTGAGGGTAAGCCTAACCAACTTTTCGCTCAGGGGATGCAACCGTTTGAGCATTATGGTGAAATTTGCAAGTATTTTGCAGAGGGTAAACAAAGGGATGGCAACGCCGGTGAAATACAAAAACATCTGCAACTACATGATGTGAAGGTCGCTGACTACCTAACCACGAAATATGCCCTATGGCTGGATTTCAGAACCATAGATGAAAACTCGCTGCACGGGACCGGCCGACGGGTTGAAAATGCGAGCGAGGGCATCACACTGCAAGTTGAAAATACGGCCGAAACCGCGGGATCCTTAAACGCCTACATATATCTAATCATGGATGCTCAATTAAATATTCAAAACGGTGAAATTATGGATGTACTATATTAAGATGGACTACATGAAAGATCCTCACACGGCACTATTCGTCGGTCCCACGGGCTGCGGAAAATCCCAACGCGTTGTAACATTACTAGAGAGTGAATACTTTGATCACTTCGATTTCATTGTGATTATATGTCCAACATTAAGATGGAACAAGACATATATGGGGAGTAACTGGTTCTGGAGGGATAGATATGTGATTCTAATTGAGCCCAGAGGTATGTTGTATGAATGGATTCAAAAGATGACGGATTTCTGTGCCGGATACAAAACATTATTCCTGATCAACGATATAATCGCAGATGAGAAACTGGACAAAAAGAGGCAACCGCTTCTGGAGCTGGCCATCAGCGGTCGGCATCGAAACCACACCATGTGGCTACTCACACAATCATACACCGCGATACCGAAGAACTTACGAAGGCAGGCAAAAATGTTATATGTGTGGTATCCGAAGGACAGACATGATCTCGCAACCATCCACGAAGAGAATGATGTCATTGAATCATCGGAGATCCAGAAGGTTAAGGAAAGGCTGAAAGATGGCAAATATACACATTTAGTCATGAGGATGGAACATCCAAGAACTCACGTGATTTGCTAGAATGGACATTTTTTGTTACAAGAGTCTTGTAACAAATCTATAGGAAAACTACAGCATAGTACTGTAGTACCATGATAGAATATATAAATTTCATATTACTGGTGATAGCTGTAGTGCTATTGCTGGTATTGGTTAGTTTTTGCCTTTTTTGTATTAAAAAATACCTATCGCTATTGAAAATGGCTGAAAACGCAATTGGCAACATAATTTTTATCGATGAACAGGATGCCCGGGATGATGGGAAGAGACAAAAATTGCTCGAGTGTGTGCTGACCGGAAATAGTAAGTTATATCTTGGTAAGATGTATACGGAGGCGGAGATCCAGAAGCTCAAGAATGATGAGGTGGATAAACTGTTCACCATATACGAGGCTAAACTATCCGGTCAAATGGTAAAGTCTTTGGGACAGTCAATAATCCACATGTACTCCATGGGCGCCTGTACAGCTCTCGGTATAAAAAATCAAAAAGCTCTGAGTGATGACCTGGAGAATGATCCTTTCTTAAACTCGGCACTCCAAAGGTTCACATGTGATCTATATTATAAGTTCGGATCACTACTATCACCAATCAGTGTAGGTTTAATAACAGGTAGGCATTATATCGCGGGAAAAAATTTAAACAATATCGATACGGATACTAAAGATGTCGGATACTCCAGTTCAGGTGACAACGAAGAACCCTAAAAAGGTTGAGGCCGGTAAGAGGCTGGCCGAATACAACCGTAAAAAGAGGGAGGATTATAAAAGATTGCTCATGGCACAGACGGAGGTACAGTCGGCACCTCAGACACAAACCCAGCCGGCACCTCAGACACACTCAGCACCTCAGACACAGTTGGAGGATCCTAAGGATATTGTCATCGAGGATTCCGTGACAGACGGCCCCAAACACGGCGGAGTGAACTACACAATAATGGGTGGCGGTGGGGTGATAGTACTAGTCTTAATTGGTGCTTATTTCGTGTATAAAAATAAGGACAAAAATATTAAGGTGAAGGGTACCCCACCAAGTAACTCAGGTAATAAAAAAACTATGAGAATAAGTAAGCTTGAAATGGAATAAAGGGATAATATCGCGATACTATAATCTTGAAGTAAATATAAGACATGGATAAGAAAAGTATAGTCAACGATATTTATAAAGCATCGGTCGTATGCGTTTTCGCTGTAGGCTATTCAATGCTCGGGAAAAAGGTATTAAAAATGACACCACCCTCAATTCAGAAGTTTGACCTGGAAGATACCGGAAAGCTTGTAGCCATAGTCGCCGCAAGTGAAATGACAAGAGAATATCTAGTTAAGCAAAAAATTATACCTGAAACTATAAATATATAATGTTGCGAATACTGGAATGGTTGGTCTGGGTTTTATGCCAGCGCAAGAAAGTTGAGAGGATTTTACCCAAGGTGGAATACATCGATACCGAGGTCATAGACGACTCTGATGTCATAGACTCCGAGGCTATCGTATTAAAATAACGCCACTATATTATACCGGATTATATAAACATGGCTTCAATTGCAATGATGTTGGGAGGTGCCTTCGCGAACGCTTTGGCCTTCACCGGATCAAGCTACCTCTTTTCAAGTTTATCAAAGGATAGGATAGATAAGGAACGGAAGCGGCATGATCTAGCCATAGAACAACTGCAGAAGGCTCAGGTTATATGGCAACGTAAAAGACAAGAGAGGGTTGACTTTATCAATAAGCAGCTCAGACTTGAGAAGAAGGCCGAGGGGAAATTCACGGAGCTGGATGACGCGATGCGCGAATATAAAAAAGTATTTGGAGGATCACCTCTCACAGATATTCCGCGCAGGCCCGTATTGAGCGACTTTTATACACCCAGCAATGGCCAGCATGAACGGGAATTGGCATTTATCGCGCTAAGCATGATCGGTGTCGGGGGTACCGTGTGGTATTTCGAAAAATAGTACTATGCCGCGGGTATTATGTTACATGACACATGTAACATATATTCGGAATAGCTAACGCTTTGTCACCATGTAGGTGTATATCAGACCTCCGATTCCAACTATCAAAGCCCACAGGTTTTGACTCAACCAACCGACGGCTTCCTTTGCTCTATTTAGGATCCATGATACGATGGATCCAATTATACCGGGCAGTGATGCGGCTGCGGCACTGGCTAATCTACCCAGGAGAGATCCCAGCGCGCTCAGCTTGTTCTTTATCCATTCCCTCGCACCACCTTCGGTTTTTTCATGATTTTTTGTATTACCGGTGGATGACCCCCCACCCCCTGGTGTCAAAGCTTCTACTAGAAGGCCGATAACCATACCAAATGCCGTTAGTACGCTGACAACAGTGATACCCTGCTCACGGAATAGGGTTCGTATCTTTTCACCCAATGTAGTTTCTTTGTCAAGTACTTTTGTAATCGTCTCCCTGATGCTTTTTATTTGACTGTTAAGTTTACCTTTGAGAATATCGATAATCTCTTGCCGGCCTTTCAACTCATTTTGCAAACCTTTCAACCTTTCTTTCGCTTCATTTTGTTGTTCCTCGGTCATATTTGGTGTGTTTACCATCTCTTCCAACTTGTTTTTTTCTCTGTCAATATGCTGTTCGAGCTGAACCTTTTTTGCAACTTCATCCTGAAGACTTCCTCTTATGTTTCTCAATGATCTATCCAATCCTAGCAATTCACGCATAGGATATTCAAATAGATCACCGGTCTGGGTTGCTTCATGGTCTACAGATTGTTGTTTGACCAATGAAATTAAATCTTCCGCACTGTTCACAACATCTCCAGACATGGTTTCTAATTCTATATCGGTCGCATTCTCTATTTTATCCGGTGACGGTAGTCTCTCTTCTATTTTGTTTAGCCTAGCGGCCTGTCGGGGGGTTATACTACCTTTCGGTATATCGAACCCCAAACCGCGCAGCCTTTTCTTGCCCAATAGATCTGCAATGGTACCGGTAGACCTTAGAGATCCACCATTTGTCAGAGGTCTGTTATCACCCTTGTAGTATAATTCACGACCACGAGACTCAAACAGATCGGTATGTATCACGCTCGGGTTCTCGTTTGGATATATAGTTAGTAGCTTCTCATAGAGCGATTTAACCAGCTCACTGGTAACTCTGGAGCGCAGAGAGGTTTCTCCACCGAATGATGTCTCCTCATCAGGTGTGTGTATCTGCACACGCGTGCGCTCCCTCGGTACCAGAGGTGTGGAATCATCGGTACCCTCGTCGGGTTGGTCGTGGTCACCAAACGGATCAATATCAATGTCCGCCATTATTTTATTTAAAGGATAGTTTTTTCCTAATATAATAGAAATGGCAGAGAGTTCTAGTACCAGAGAAGAAGTGTTTAAAACGGATATATCCAATTCCCAACTTGAGGAGCTGGTGAAATTACGAGGCAAGTTCCAAGACAGGACACACGAACACGGAGGATCTCTGATCATATGGTCGATTCTGGAGGGATTATCCGGAACCGCAGCAATTACCGGCTCGATAGCGACCGCGGTGACCATTATTAGAAATTTGGGCGGTACCCATGGAAATTACATGTGGAATTCGGGTATGTGTCTATTGGGCTCGGCTTCCTATGCGGTTACCGCCCAATATGTTAGGACATATCGGGAGAAACTTATCAAATTAAGAGCCGCATATCGCGTTGTACAAAATGCCATCGATGTTTTCGATAAAACGCTACTCTGGCACACTCGGATCTGTAGAGCCGATTTTGAGAATTTGTGTGATACGTATCATAGAACTCTCAAGGATCTGGATAAACTGGATATAGGTTATTTAGAGTAAAGTTTTTTTCTTTGTAGTAACCAAATGGCAGAGATTTATCCGAAGCTACCCACGGCTCCCGAGTATTCGAGCGAGCAGGACAAGTTTAATACTAATACTGTGAACTCTCAACTTGGGGAGCTTAGAAAATTACGTGATAAGTTCAATACAAAATATGAGAAATATAACAAGACGCTACACAGACTGGTGCTTTTAAATGCCAGCGCCACGGCCCTAACCGTCGCTTCGGGCATAGGTTCGGTGGTAACCGGTGCCACGCTCATCGGAATCCCCGCTTCCGTGGGATTGGGAGCCGTAGCACTGTCCGGAACCATTTTCACGGGCTCCGTCATGGCCCTGATTAAAAGATATCGGAGCAAACTTGACAAGGTCATGAAATTATATGATGTTGCGACGTCCGCCATCGCCGTGTTTGAAAACTCCGTCTCGCGGGCTCTGAATAATGACGACATTAGTCACATTGAATTTCAAACCCTGAGCGGTATATACTACGAAGCTCTGGACAAGATGACGAAAACCGACAGAAAGATGGAGAGCAAAACTCGCAACCAGTTTGAAAAAAGTCTAATGGACCAGGTTCAAAGCCTCAGAAGGACCGTAAATCAAGGTTAGTGATGTGCGCATGTACACCGCTCGCATATTTCGTGTGGTACGATAAAAGTGCTTAAAGTTTTTATCCGTACATGTATATGCCATAATATGTCGGACATGAATACCACGCCGGACTACAAATTGATGAAACTGCGAGAGTTGCGAGAGATTGCCAAAGCTCGTGGGGTGAAGTATATTTGCGCGATGAAAAAGGCCAAGCTGATTGAGGTGATTGAGAAGAATGATCTGGATCCGTCATACACCATAGATCCGGATACCAAGCGGGGATGGTATGGATACTGTACCGGCTGGAGGGAGAAAAACAGGGAGGCGTACCTGAAATGTCAAAAACGTTATAACGACAAGAGATCCAAGTGATTGTGCGCATTTTGTTACTCGGACGGGTAACAAATATCGGTGGGTGGAGATATCCATGGCGCGCGAATCGCTAACCTCAAATACGATCTATAAAAATTGGGTTAAAGATTCCTATATCGTATATCGTATATCATATCCAACCATGACTTCGAGATTTACAGATGACGAAAACCGACAGTTCTCCGAAAGATTCGGCTCCTGGGAGGACGAATATTTCGGCCGCACAATAGACCCATGCCTGAATTCCGCATCCAGCAGATCTTGTTGCGAAGAATTACTGAACATGGTCGAAATATTGGAACTACAATATGATGACTTTGAGGGGATCGGTCCGGACTCTGATCATGAATCCTATGATGATATTATAGAACACGTAAAAGCTCGAAGTGTCTTACGCACCGGAGGAGTCGGACTCGGATACTATGGAACTCCCATAATAGAAGCGCGCGTCTATGCAGTCGCCACGGGTCCGTATGAAATATGGACATATATGGACATAGATGATGTCGAGGAGTACGACGATGAGGAGGAAGAGGAGGAAGAGGAAGAAAAGGAAGAGGAGTACGACGATGAGGAGGAAGAGGAGGAAGAAGAGGAAGAGGAGTACGACGATGAGAAGAGGACGACGAGGACAAGAGCGCTGATTGATCGTGATTTTTTTAGTGATGACGATGATGACCTAGAGGACGAGGACAAATGCATAATTTGTCTTTCTAAAAGAAAGAGCGCAACCTTTGTTCATGGTAGAACGGGACATTGCTGCTGCTGTTTATCGTGCGCATATAAATTGGAAAAGGGGGAAGATAATTGTCCCGTGTGTCGAGCGCCAATAGATTTTGTCATTAGACAATATTGAACGCGAATTCCCGGCCTTTGTTACCCGCCCGAGTAACAAAAATCCCGAGGTGCCGATGGATACCCAAGACTGAGTCATAGCGGCCCTATCTGCCGACCACCCTGCGCGATCCCCGGCATCATCTTTACCAGAAACAGGTAAAGATATCGTCCCCTTTTTCACCAACCTTGCACATAATCAGGAGGTAAATCTGTATCTTCAGGTATTAACATCAATTCCTCTTTTACAAAAGCCCGTCCGGGTCCGTCTTGAACATAGTACATTACACGGTTACCAGGTTTCGCTATTACCTCACGCAATCTATATGTGTTTTTCGACCATATTCTATCGGTTGCCCGTCTCCGCCCATCATCATGCTCTTCACCAGGTTGTAGTAGATATCTATACAGGCCATCCTTAGGTAATTCTACTTCAGGTGGATAGCTCTCTTGATTAACAAGAGGCACCTCTTTCATTATAATAGCATCTTTTGGCTTCATATCAATCATCTGCGTCTTTGTATCGTTTAGCCTATCAATCAGTTTATACAGATGCTTAACCCATGTAGATGATACCTTTTCCGAATCATTCAGTTCTTGAGCATCTTGTATTTTGAATAAATTTTCCGCAAGTATCTTGTTCAACGCCTCAACAAAAGCTGTGTGCGTATGCTTATATTTTGTAGTCGCCCTTTTAATTTCAACCTTATGCTTCTCCAACAGCTTTGTCACATCTGCTTTGAATTCTGAACCGTTATCACATTGGAAAGTTTTCGGATAAGTTAATGGTCCTGCCTTGTAGATGTCCTCAATCATAGCGGCAACCTCTTTGGCTTTCTTAGTCCTCAAAGGTCGGGCTACTTTGTATCTGGAAGCAGCATCGATTCCCGACAAAATGTACTTATATTTATTACCATACAGTATGTCACCGGGCATGTACAATTAATCGAATTGATGTAAATCATTAGGGGTGGTAACTTCATAATGTGGTCTTTCAACATGTTTTGGGGCGGGTAAATGTACTTGCCAAAATGCTTGTTTTGATAGCCACTTCCTAATCTCCTTTGGCCTGAAACCGAATCCTCTTAAGCTCTGAACAGCCTTTTGTCCTTTCCATAAATTTTGAGGTTGATAGTAAGTCTCTTGAAGTTTAGAGTTTGACATGTTTTATTTATGCACACCTTTATTTATCTCCTTTTTTGTTATGATGTGGTACGATAAAAGTGCTTAAAGTTTTTATATGTATATGTATATGCGTATATGTCGGACATGAATACCACACCAGACTACAAATTGATGAAACTGCGAGAGTTGCAAGAGGTTGCTAAATCCCGCGGAATTAAGTATATCGTGGGTATGAGAAAGGCTAAACTGGTTGAGGTGATTGAGAAGAATGATCTCGACCCATCCTACACCATCGATCTGGATACCAAGAAGGAATGGTATGGTTACTGTTCAAGGTGGAGGTCGAAAAACAGGGAGGCATATCTAAAAGCTCAAAAACGTTATAACGACAAAAGATCCAAGTGATTGGGTATTTTTTTGTTACTCGAGCGGGTAACAAATGTGATTCACGACCCTCGAGGTGCTGGTGGGTGGGTACCCACGGTCTATCGATGCTCTGTGTGTTTTAGCGTGTTTTACTACAATTTTAGCACGGTGTGGCAACCACAAACTAGGACACTCATGACCCTCCAACACGGTTTACGATTTTTTTAAAAAAAGGGTTAAAGATTCTGTATTCGTATATCATACGCAAGCATGACTTCGAGAAATACCTTTGCTGAATTAAGAAAACTCGCTAAGGAACGCGGCCTACATGGCTACGCAAAGCTCAGAAAGGCCGAGATTATCGAATTATTGGGACCAACTACCGTTTCAGCACCGGTTAGACCGGTACCCATGCCGAGACCCTCGAGACCCGTACCGGTGTCGAGACCTAGACCGAGACCGAGACCGGCACCTGGACCGGTGTCGAGACCGAGACCGGCACCTAGATACACCGGACCGCCTAGACTCTACAGCCCTTTACCAACATCTAGACCCACCATACATGTACCACCGACATCAATCAAATCTCTGGGGGGTTTTCTAGGATCCGACGGATCTGTACCCATACCAGCACCGAGACCTAGACCTAGACCATTTAGATCTGGCTCTGACATCGATATTTTTGAGCAGGAAGAAATTGCTAAAACCAGACCTATTGTGAAAAGCAAGTTGATCGAATGGAGAGACTGGTTGATAAATCCTGTACCTAAGGCTATTAAGGATAAAACAACAAAAGCTTTCAAAACCATGAAGGATAAGATCATGGGTTTTTATAAAAAGGGCAGTGGAGAGGAAGAGGTGAAAGAGGAGGAAGAGGTGAAAGAGGAAAATCCTTATACTCCTATTGAAGAAGCGTTTGTAGGTTCATACAAAAGGTTCAAGATAAACTCAGATGGTAAGAAGAAGAATGTCAAGGTCTTTCTCAAACAGGTTCAACCTATCGTTAAGAGGTTGATGAAGGACGTGCTCAGGCAGAAGAAGTCGCTGAAGACTCAGTCGACCCTGTGGGTGAAATGGGTAAAGGAGGACACCAGCTCGACCGATGCCCCGTGTGTACATGTCGATAAAGCTTTCAATAGCTATATGGAGATACTGCACGCCCACGATGACATTTCTGATGTTTTCGATCGGATGTGTAATAAGATAATCGAGCAGATTGAAAACCCTGCGCTTCCCGCCAGCGGATTCACAATCGATAAAATCCTACATATGCATGTGGACTTTCACAAACTAAAATTAACTAGAGGTAGTTCTTACTTGCCACTACCCAAGAATTTCAGTGGTAAGTTCTCCGTGATCAATCCCAAAAATGAAGATGATGAATGCTTCAAATGGGCCGTTTTAGCTGCCTTATATCATGATAAGATTGATAATCATCCTGAACGAATCTCAAACCTTAAGAAGTTTGAAGACAAGTGCAATTGGGATGGTATAACTTTCCCTATGGCACTAAACAAGATAGATTTGTTTGAGAGAAGGAACCCTGATATCGCTGTGCATGTTTTGACAAAAGATGACATAGAGGGTGTCTATATGTGTCGAAAGTCGAAGCATCTTGACCGTGATGAGACGGTTGTTTTGTTTTTACTGTGTGAAGGGGATAAGAGGCATTATATCGCTGTTAAGAACCTGAGTGGTGTCCTGAGCAAGGTCAACTCAAAGCATAAAAATAAAGAGCATTATTGCTTGAATTGTCTCTCTGGTTTTCCAAGCGAACGGAAAAGGGATGAGCACTTTGAGTATTGTAAGAATAACGATGCCGTTAATATTCAACTCCCTAAGGAGGGTAGCACCTTAATCTTCACCCACGGTCAGTACCAGCTCAAAGCCCCATTCATCATGTATGCCGATTTTGAAGCTTTTACAAAACCTGAAGAGATAGAGTGTGGATCGTCCACCGAGAAAGTTGGTAAACATATCCCCACCGGATTCTGTTGTTATAGTAAATATGCTCATGGTGAAGTTTTGGACCCTCTGAAGCTTTACCGTGGTGATGACTGTGTTCCGCGCTTTGTGGATCATGTGGTTTCCGAGGCGAAAAGGTTATACAACATGTTTCCACAACTTGGTATGCAAGATCTAACCGATGAAGAACTTGATGGATATGAAAATTCCACCAACTGCCACATCTGTATGAGAGAATTTGGTGATGATGACATCAAGGTTAGGGATCACTGTCATTTTACCGGAAAGTTTCGTGGATCGGCACACATGGAATGTAATCTCCGTTACAAGGTGCCTAATTATATTCCGGTTGTCTTCCATAATCTGAGCGGATATGATGCGCATCTATTTATCAAAGAGCTTGCGAAGAAGTATGGAGAAGGTGGTATGAGTGTAATCGCTGAAAATAAAGAGAAATATATCTCTTTCTCGACCGATGTTAAGGTTTGTGAATACACCAACAAAAATGGTGAGACCAAAGACAAAAAGATAAAGCTGAGATTCATCGATTCATTTAGATTTATGTCAAGAGGATTAGGTTCCTTGGCTGACAATCTATCCGATGATCAGTGTAAAAACCTTAGAAAATTCTTCAATGATGAGCAATTCAACATAATGAGAAGGAAGGGTGTATACCCATATGAGTATGTTGATTCATTCGATAGGTTTAATGAAACCAGGCTTCCTTCGAAAGATGACTTTTATAGCAAGTTGAACATGAATGGTATCAGCGATGCTGATTATGCGCATGCCCAGAAGGTGTGGAAGGACATGAAAGTTGAAAATATGGGCGTTTATCATGATATCTATCTCAAGACGGATGTTCTGCTTCTGAGTGATGTGTTTGAGACATTCAGAGAGACATGTTTGAAAAACTATAAACTAGATCCCGCTCATTTTTACACGGCCCCCGGATTAGCTTGGCAGGCATGCCTGAAAAAGACAGATGTTAAGCTGGATTTGTTGTCAGATATGGATATGTTACTGTTACTGTCTGGAGATGGGTATTAGGGGCGGTCTCTGTCAGGCCGTTCACAGACACGCGAAGGCAAATAATCCATATATGGGTGATATGTATAATACTTCGGAAGATACAACCTATCTACAGTATCTTGATGCTAACAATCTGTATGGATGGGCTATGATACAGAAGATGCCCACCGGGGGGTTTGAGTGAAATGGTTCCGGTAAATTTACACCCGAACTCATTTCAGAGTTGGCTGTGGAAAACGGTGAAAAGGGGTACATGCTTGAGGTTGATGTTAGATATCCACATAATCTTCATGACACACATAACGATCTTCCTTTCATGCCTGAGAGGAAGGTTATCAATGGTGTCGAGAAGCTGACACCATGTCTTTCGGACAAGAGGAACTATGTGATTCATATCCGTGCGCTTGCTCAAGCTTTGAATCACGGTCTTGTTCTGGATAAGGTTCATAGGGTACTGAGGTTTGATCAGAGCGCATGGTTGAAACCTTACATCGACTTCAATACACAGCTGCGCACGGAGTCGAAGAATGACTTTGAAAAGGATTTCTTCAAGCTGATGAACAATTCTGTCTTTGGTAAGACAATGGAGAATCAGCGAAGACAGAAGGATATACGTTTGGCCACCAACCAAAAGAATTATGAGAAAATGGTGATGAAGCCAAACTTCAGGGGTGCAATCCGTTTCTCGGAAACACTGATGGGGATAGAGATGTCCAAGATCAAGATCAAAATGAACAAACCGATCTACCTAGGCCCCACAATCCTCCATCTATCCAAGATGGTTATGTATGAGTTCCACCATGATTACATGAGACCGAAATATGGTGATGATGTGAAGCTTTGCTACATGGATACGTATTCATTCGTTTACCACATAAAAACAGACGACTTCTACAAAGATATCGCGAACGATGTGTCTGCGAGATTTGACACATCTGGGTATGATAAGGAAGATGGTAGACCTCTACCATTAGGTTTGAATAAAAAGATCATTGGGCTGATGAAGGACGAGTTGGGTGGTAAGGTGATGACTGATTCATCGCCCTAAGAGCTAAGACATACGCATACAAACAGCTATGTGGTAGGGAGGGTAAGAGATGTAAGGGGGTGAAGAAATGTGTGGTGAGGGAGACCATAGGTTTCGCCGATTATAAGAGATGTCTGTTTGAGGGTGAGAACATTTACAGAACCCAAATGACATTTCGATCGATTAAGCATGATGTTCACACGGTGAAAACAAATAAACTGGCGCTCAATGCGGATGATGATAAACGCATAATTTTGGAAGATGGTATTACCACACTGGCAAGAGGACATTATAGACACACATAACACTATAAATTATAAGGCACGACAGATGAGGGTGGGGAGGGACCTATGGGACGGGGAGGGAGGGGACACGGCGGGGGTTGGGGGGTTGGGGCGGATCCGGACATTCGTAGGTGCTAACGGATTTTATCGACTCTTCTATCGTTGATTTGACGTGGATGATCTATAATTTAACGTGGAGTGGCACAGAATATATTAATCGCTGTCCTAGGATCCGCATTTTCCTATCTCTTTAGTGGTGAAAAAATAATTTAAAAAATTGTTCGGGAAATGAGTTTACTCCCTGGGTACTTTCTTTGTATACATTCGACTATACGAGCCAAGTTAGGGTTTTACGGGAAATCGCGGGTTTTCGTTTGCCGGCGATTAAACTTCTTTTATTCAGCGTCTCATCAAAAATAAAAACATTTTTGAAAACTACAAGTCTTATGCGTTTTAGTGGTGAAAAAATAATTTTAAACATCGTTCTGGAAATGAGTTTAGTCACAGGGTACTTTCTTTGTATACATTCGACTATACGGGCCAATCTAATCAAAAATGAAAACATTTTTAAAAACTACAAGTCTCATGGGCTTTAGTGGTGAAATAATAATTTAAAAAATCGTTCGTGAAATGAGTTTACTCCCTGGGTACTTTCTTTGTATACTTTTGACTATACGGGCCGAGTCCGGGATTTACGCGAAATCGCGGGTTTTCGTTTGTGGGCGATTAAACCTCTTTCATTAAGCGTCTCATTAAAAATGAAAACATTTTTGAAAACTACAAGTCTCATTCGTCCTAGTGGTGCAGAAATAATTTGAAAAATCGTTCGGGAAATCAGTTTACTCCCTGGGTACTTTCTTTAGATACATTCAACTATACGGGCCAAGGCCTTGATTTACGTGAAATCGCGGGTTTTCGTTTGCCGGCGATTAAACTTCTTTTATTCAACGTCCCATCAAAAATGAAAACACTTTTGAAAACAACAAGTCTCATGCGTTTTAGTGGTGACAAAATAATTTAAAAAATCGTTTGGGAAATAAGTTTACTCACTGGGTACTTTCTTTGTATACTTTTGACTATACGGGCCAAGCCCGGGATTTTCGGGAAATCGCGGGTTTTCTTTTGATGGCGATTAAACTTCTTTTATTCGGAGTCTCATCAAAAATGAAAACATTTTGGAAAACTACAAGTCTTATGCCTTTTAGTGGTGAAAAATTAGTTTACAAAATCGTTCTGGAAATGAGTTTACTCACAGTGTACTTTCTTTGTATACATTCGACTATACGGGCCAAGCCCGGGATTTACGGGAAATACCGGGTTTTCGTTTGCCGGCGATTAAACCCCTTTCATTAAGCGTCTCATCAAAAATGAAAACATTTTTGAAAACTACAAGTCTCATGGGTTTTAGTGGTGACAAAATAATTTAAAAAATCGTTCGGGAAATGAATTTACTCCCTGGGTACTTTCTTTGTATACATTCGACTATACGGGCCAAGTTAGGGATTTACGGGAAATCGCGGGTTTTCGTTTGCCGGCGATTAAAGTTCTTTTATTCAGCGTCTCATTAAAAATGAAAACATTTTTGAAAACTACAAGTCTTATGCGTTTTAGTGGTGAAAAAATAATTTTAAACATCGTTCTGAAAATGAGTTTAGTCACAGGGTACTTTCTTTGTATACATTCGACTATACGGGCCAATCTCATCAAAAATGAAAACATTTTTAAAAACTACAAGTCTCATGGGCTTTAGTGGTGAAATAATAATTTAAAAAATCGTTCGTGAAATGAGTTTACTCCCTGGGTACTTTCTTTGTATACTTTTGACTATACGGGCCGAGTCCGGGATTTACGCGAAATCGCGGGTTTTCGTTTGTCGGCGATTAAACCTCTTTCATTAAGCGTCTCATTAAAAATGAAAACATTTTTGAAAACTACAAGTCTCATTCGTCCTAGTGGTGCAGAAATAATTTGAAAAATCGTTCGGGAAATCAGTTTACTCCCGGGGTACTTTCTTTAGATACATTCAACTATACGGGCCAAGTCCTGGATTTACGTGAAATCGCGGGTTTTCGTTTGCCGGCGATTAAACTTCTTTTATTCAACGTCCCATCAAAAATGAAAACACTTTTGAAAACTACAAGTCTCATGCGTTTTAGTGGTGACAAAATAATTTAAAAAATCGTTTGGGAAATGAGTTTACTCACTGGGTACTTTCTTTGTATACTTTTGACTATACGGGCCAAGCCCGGGATTTTCGGGAAATCGCGGGTTTTCTTTTGATGGCGATTAAACTTCTCTTATTCGGAGTCTCATCAAAAATGAAAACATTTTGGAAAACTACAAGTCTTATGCCTTTTAGTGGTGAAAAATTAGTTTACAAAATCGTTCTGGAAATGAGTTTACTCACAGTGTACTTTCTTTGTATACATTCGACTATACGGGCCAAGCCCGGGATTTACGGGAAATACCGGGTTTTCGTTTGCCGGCGATTAAACCCCTTTCATTAAGCGTCTCATCAAAAATGAAAACATTTTTGAAAACTACAAGTCTCATGGGTTTTAGTGGTGAAAAAATAATTTAAAAAATCGTTCGGGAAATGAATTTACTCCCTGGGTACTTTCTTTGTATACATTCGACTATACGGGCCAAGTTAGGGATTTACGGGAAATCGCGGGTTTTCGTTTGCCGGCGATTAAACTTCTTTTATTCAGCGTCTCATTAAAAATGAAAACATTTTTGAAAACTACAAGTCTTATGCGTTTTAGTGGTGAAAAAATAATTTTAAACATCGTTCTGGAAATGAGTTTACTCACAGGGTACTTTCTTTGTATACATTCGACTATACGGGCCAATCTCATCAAAAATGAAAACATTTTTAAAAACTACAAGTCTCATGGGCTTTAGTGGTGAAATAATAATTTAAAAAATCGTTCGGGAAATGAGTTTACTCCCTGGGTACTTTCTTTGTATACTTTTGACTATACGGGCCGAGTCCGGGGTTTACGGGAAATGACGGGTTTTCGTTTCCCGTCGATTAAACTTCTTTTATTCAGCGTCTCATCAAAAATGAAAACATTTTTAAAAACTACAAGTTTCATGCGTTTTAGTGGTGAAAAGATAATTTAAAAAATCGTTTTTGAAATGAGTTTACTCACAGGGTACTTTCTTTGTATAGATTCGACTATACGGGCCAAGCCCGGGATTTACGAGAAATCGCGGGTTTTCGTTTCACGGCGATTAAACCAATTTCATTAAGCGTCTCATCAAAAATGAAAACATTTTTGAAAACTACAAGACTTATGCGTTTCAGTGGTGAAAAAATAATTTAAAAAGTCGTTCTGGAAATGAGTTTACTTAGAGGGTACTTTCTTTGTATACATTCGACTATACAGGCCAAGCCCGGGATTTACGGGAAATCGCGGGTTTTTGTTTACCGGCGATTAAACCCCTTTCATTAAGCGTCTCATCAAAAATGAAAACATTTTTGAAAACTACAAGTCTCATGCGTTTTAGTGGTGAAAAAAATAATTTAAAAAATCGTTCGGGAAATGAGTTTACTCCCTGGGTACTTTCTTTGTATACTTTTGACTATACGACAGTTAATACACATTTTATTGAGACTGGTTCCAGAGTCACGTACATTAGCAGCATGGAAAATTTAACTAATACACCAATTGTAGAATTCATTGATACACCACTTCGTAAAATTAGCTCGACTTCAGATATTCCTATAATTCTTGAAAGAAATGGAGTTCAGGAAAGTGATGAATCGTTTATAGACCGCATGTATTCAAACATCAACTTACAAAAAATGAAAGGTGAGCTAATACACGATCTTAAAAACTACCTTGATGAATGTGTTAAAAATGTTGCTCTGTCAAACCGTCACGTTTCTACTGAATGGGATAGTAATAAAATGTTTAGTGTGTTGGAGGAAAGGATTTTATTTTTGGAAAAGGAAGTAAATGCCAAAAATGAAATGATACAAATGTTATTAGCGACGAAATCATCAACGCGTGACGACATACTACAAAACTCTCATAGCTTCAACAAATTAAAATCTTGCGAAACAAACGAGAATTTTACAATTCCCAAGGACACCGTTAAGGCAAAAATCATTAAACAGAGTTCCTTTATTCACGCAAATCGCTTTGAAAACTTGCTCATTGAAGAAATAATGGATGATGTAAATAGTGTTGCCAACGAAGTGCCGCATAAAACGCCGCGAAGGAGATCTGACAAAAAATCTAAAGTTACGCAAATAATTGGAGACTCGATTGTAAAAGAAGTGAAGGGCTGGAAACTTTCTTCAAACGAGAACAAGATTATAGTGAAATCCTTCTCTGGCGCCACGACTAAATGCATGGAAAGTTACGCAATACCAACTACGAACATGTCTCCCGATAACATTATTATTCATTGTGGCACTAACGATCTTAATAGAATCGAAACCGATCAAATTGCTCAAAACATAGTAAAATTGGCTATTAAATTGAAATCTGGTGAAAATAATGTAATGATATCGGGCATAATTCAACGAAAAGACAGACTAAATGAAAAGGTGATGGCAGTCAACAAATCTCTCGCTCATCTTTGCGAACAAAGAAACATCGGCTTTATCAATAATGATAATATAAACCCCGACTTGCATTTAAATAGAAGTCGCCTTCACCTAAATATGAAAGGGACTTCAATATTGTCTCGGAACTTTCTACAGGTGATTGAGGATTGACACAAAAAACCTGTTGAAATTTACGACACAGATCCACCGAACACTGCCTCAGATACTTTTGATTCAACATATGATAATTTCACTCTACGTCGCAGTAACATGTGTAACTTGATAGTCGGTCATTTGAACGTAAACTCGTTGCGAAACAAGTTCGAAGCAATTGATTTAACTTTCAAGCACAATATTGATGTTCTGCTTCTAACTGAAACGAAAATAGATGAATCGTTCACTGATGCTCAATTTAAGTTACATAATTACGCAATTCTGAGGAAAGATAGAAATGGACATGGTGGCGGTATTTTACTCTATATAAATGAAAATATTCCCTTCAAAGTGTTGCGAAAATATACTTTACCGGATGATATCGAAGTTTTAGTTGTCGAAATAAATCTTCGAAAACGCAAATGGCTTTTAATCGGAGCATATAAACCACCGTTACAAAAAAATTACTACTTTTTAACTCAAATCGCAAATGTATTGATTTCACATCTCAACTATCACGAAAACATCATAATTATGGGTGATTTAAACATGGAAATAAGTGACACAGATTTCGATAACTTCATTTCAACATACGACCTCCATAGACTAATCAAATCACCAACCTGCTTTAAGTCAAGTACTTCGCCTTCTTGCATTGATCACATATTAACAAATCAACCAAATTTCTTTAAAAATAGTGTAACAATCGAAACTGGCATATCAGATTGGCATTTATTTGTTGGAAGTGTGATGAGAATGAACGTGATTAAAGGCGACCCAATTGTGAAACACTACAGAAATTACAACAAAAATGACTACTTTGATTTTGAAAGAACATTATCAATGAACTTTTTGAAATTACTTGAGAACAATTACGACTTTAACCAATTCAATTTATGCATCACGTCTACGCTAAACCATTTTGCACCATTGAAAAAGAAAATACTAAGATTCAATAACGCACCTTTTATCACCAAGGAGCTTCGCAAAGCTATTATGCACAGATCCAAAGTTCGTCACATATATAACAAATCACGATCAAAAGAAAATTGGTCCAACTTCACTAGACAGAGAAACTACTGTGTTTCCTTATTACGAAAAACCAGACGTTCGTATTTCAAGGGTTTACGTATGACAAGCATTACTGATAATAACCATGATTTGCTTATTGCAAAGCTGCATGCCTATGGTTTTTCTGAATCTTCTTTATTATTTATTCACTCATACTTGAAAAATCATTTTCAGAGAACCAGAATAAATTCTTCTTTTAGCGAATGGCTTCCTCTTCAAGTTGGAGTTCAACAAGGATCAATCTTAGGACCTCCTTTCTTCAATTATTCTATAAACGATTTATTCTGGTTCATTATTCAATCATACCTTTGTAACTTTGCAGATGATAACACCTTATATGCTTGTGAAAATTCATTAGAAGATGTAAAACAAACACTGCTTACTAATTTGGTCATAGTTAATAATTGGTTTTATGAAAATTACTTAGCAATAAATTTGAAAAAGTATCAATATATTGTATTAGGTCATCACGATGAAAGTTTGATATTTAACCATTTGAAAATTGCGTGTAAATCGTCTGTAGTGCTTCTTGGTGTTACGATTGACTCGAGACTAAACTTTCATTCGCATGTCAAAAACATCTGTAATAAGGCTAGTAGGAAACTCAACGTGCTTCAAAGGATATCTTCCTTTTTGACACCCAAGATGAAGCGTTTTCTCTTCAATTCATTTATTTTGTCTCAGTTTTCTTACTGTTCCTTAGTATGGATGTTTTGTGGAAAAGTTGCGAATAATCGAATCAATCGTATTCATGAACGTTGTCTAAGAATCATACAGGACGATATAAATGGCAGTTACGATGAACTTTTATCTTTATGTAATGTTAAAAATATTCACATCATCAATTTACAGAATTTAATGAAAGAGGTTTACAAATTTTTAAATGGATTGTCACCTCTATATATGAACGAGATATTTTCTGTTAGGGAAAACAAGTACAACCTTCGTTGCTTTAATTTGATCAGGCGACCAACTTGTCGGACAACGTACTATGGCTTAAATACTTTATCAAATATTGCAGGGAAGCTATGGATATCTGTGCCTGACGCTACAAAGAATGCTCCTTCTCTCGAAGCCTTCCGTAGCTCAATAAAATTTTGGGAAGGTGATGTTTGCACCTGTAAAATATGCATGGATATACCATACATATTTTAACTTTACTTATTTATTTATTTATTTTTCTTATTTTTTATCGCTGTTTGCCTTGTTTTACGTTTTGTTGTCGATTTAAATTAGTTATTTAAATACTATTGTATCTATCGACGTTAAATAAAGAGAAAATCAAAAATCAAAAAAAACGGGCTGAGTCCGGGATTTACGGGAAATCGCGGGTTTTCGTTTACCGGCGATTAAACTTCCTTTATTCAGCGTCTCATAAAAAATGAAAACATTTCTGAAAACTACAAGTCTAATGCGTTTTAGTGGTGAAAAAATAATTCAAAATATCGTTCGGAAAATGAGTTTACTTCCTGGGTACTTTCTTTGTATACTTTTGACTATACGGGCTGAGTCCGGGATTTACGGGAAATCGCAGTTTTTGTTTACCGGCGATTATACCTCCTTTATTCAGCGTCTCATCAAAAAGGAAAACATTTTTAAAAACTACAAGTCTCATGGGCTTTAGTGGTGAAATAATAATTTAAAAAATCGTTCGGGAAATGCGTTTACTCCCTGGGTACTTTCTTTGTATACTTTTGACTATACGGGCTGAGTCCGGGGTTTACGGGAAATGGCGGGTTTTCGTTTGCCGTCGATTAAACTTCTTTTATTCAGCGTCTCATCAAAAATTAAAACATTTTTAAAAACTACAAGTCTCATGCGTTTTAGTGGTGAAAAGATAATTTAAAAAATCGTTTTGGAAATGAATTTACTCACAGGGTACTTTCTTTGTATACATTCGACTATACGGGCCAAGCCCGGGATTTACGGAAAATCGCGGGTGTTCGTTTGCCGGCGATTAAACCACATTCATTAGGTGTCTCATCAAAAATGAAAACAGTTCTGAAAACTACAAGTCTCTACGTTTTAGTGAAGAAAAAATAATTTTAAAAATCGTTCGGGAAATGAGTTTACTCCCTGGGTACTTTCTTTGTATACTTTTGACTATACGGGCGGAGTCCGGGATTTACGGGAAATCGCGGGTTTTCGTTTGTCGGCGATTAAACCTCTTTCATTAAGCGTCTCATTAAAAATGAAAACAATTTTGAAAACTACAAGTCTTATTCGTCCTAGTGGTGCAGAAATAATTTGAAAAATCGTTCGGGAAATCTGTTTACTTCCTGGGAACTTTCTTTAGATACATTCAACTATACGGGCCAAGCCCTGGATTTACTTGAAATCGCGGGTTTTCGTTTGCCGGCGATTAAACTTCTTTTATTCAACGTCCCATCAAAAATGAAAACACTTTTGAAAACTACAAGTCTCATGCGTTTTAGTGGTGACAAAATAATTTAAAAAATCGTTTGGAAAATGAGTTTACTCACTGGTTACTTTCTTTGTATACTTTTGACTATACGGGCCAAGCCCAGGATTTTTGGAAAATCGCGGGTTTTCGTTTGACGGCGATTAAACTTCTTTTATTCGGAGTCTCATCAAAAATGAAAACATTTTTGAAAACTACAAGTCTTATGCGTTTTAGTGGTGAAAAATTAGTTTACAAAATCGTTCTGGAAATGAGTTTACTCACAGGGTACTTTCTTTGTATACATTCGACTATACGGGCCAAGCCCGGGATTTACGGGAAATCGCCGGTTTTCGTTTGCCGGCGATTAAACCCCTTTCATTAAGCGTCTCATCAAAAATGAAAACATTTTTGAAAACTACAAGTCTTATGCGTTTTAGTGGTGAAAAATTAGTTTACAAAATCGTTCTGGAAATGAGTTTACTCACAGGGTACTTTCTTTGTATACATTTGACTATACGGGCCAAGCCCGGGATTTACGGGAAATCGCCGGTTTTCGTTTGCCGGCGATTAAACCCCTTTCATTAAGCGTCTCATCAAAAATGAAAACATTTTTGAAAACTACAAGTCTCATGGGTTTTAGTGGTGAAATAATAATTTAAAATATCGTTCGGGAAATGAGTTTACTCCCTGGGTACTTTCTTTGTATACATTCGACTATACGGGCCAAGTTAGGGATTTACGGGAAATCGCGGGTTTTCGTTTGCCGGCGATTAAACTTCTTTTATTCAGAGTCTCATCAAAAATGAAAACATTTTTGAAAACTACAAGTCTTATGCGTTTTAGTGGTGAAAAAATAATTTTAAACATCGTTCTGGAAATGAGTTTACTCACAGGGTACTTTCTTTGTATACATTCGACTATACGGGCCAATCTCATCAAAAATAAAAACATTTTTAAAAACTACAAGTCTCATGGGCTTTAGTGGTGAAATAATAATTTAAAAAATCGTTCGGGAAATGAGTTTACTCCCTGGGTACTTTCTTTGTATACTTTTGAATATACGGGCCGAGTCCGGGGTTTACGGGAAATGGCGGGTTTTCGTTTGCCGTCGATTAAACTTCTTTTATTCAGCGTCTCATCAAAAATGAAAACATTTTTAAAAACTACAAGTCTCATACGTTTTAGTGGTGAAAAGATAATTTAAAAAATCGTTTTTGAAATGAGTTTACTCTCAGGGTACTTTCTTTGTATACATTCGACTATACGGGCCAAGCCCGGGATTTATGAGAAATCGCAGGTTTTCGTTCGCCGGCGATTAAACCAATTTCATTAAGCGTCTCATCAAAAATAAAAACATTTTTGAAAACTACAAGACTTATGCGTTTCAGTGGTGAAAAAATAATTTAAAAAGTCGTTCTGGAAATGAGTTTACTTACAGGGTACTTTCTTTGTATACATTCGACTATACGGGCCAAGCCCGGGATTTTCGGGAAATCGCAGGTTTTTGTTTGACGGCGATTAAACTTCTTTTATTCGGAGTCTCATCAAAAATGAAAACAGTTTTGAAAACTACAAGTCTTATGCGTTTTAGTGGTGAAAAATTAGTTTACAAAATCGTTCTGGAAATGAGTTTACTCACAGGGTACTTTCTTTGTATACATTCGACTATACGGGCCAAGCCCGGGATTTACGGGCAAATCGCCGGTTTTCGTTTGCCGGCGATTAAACCCCTTTCATTAAGCGTCTCATCAAAAATGAAAACATTTTTGAAAACTACAAGTCTCATGGGTTTTAGTGGTGAAATAATAATTTAAAAAATCGTTCGGGAAATGAGTTTACTCCCTGGGTACTTTCTTTGTATACATTCGACTATACGGGCCAAGTTAGGGATTTACGGGAAATCGCGGGTTTTCGTTTGCCGGCGATTAAACTTCTTTTATTCAGCGTCTCATCAAAAATGAAAACATTTTTGAAAACTACAAGTCTTATGCGTTTTAGTGGTGAAAAAATAATTTTAAACATCGTTTTGGAAATGAATTTACTCACAGGGTACTTTCTTTGTATACATTCGACTATACGGGCCAAGCCCGGGATTTACGGAAAATCGCGGGTGTTCGTTTGCCGGTGATTAAACCACATTCATTAAGCGTCTCATCAAAAATGAAAACATTTCTGAAAACTACAAGTCTCATACGTTTTAGTGGTGAAAAAATAATTTTAAAAATCGTTCGGGAAATGAGTTTACTCCCTGGGTACTTTCTTTGTATACTTTTGACTATACGGGCGGAGTCCGGGATTTACGGAAATCGCGGGTTTTCGTTTGTCGGCGATTAAACCTCTTTCATTAAGCGTCTCATTAAAAATGAAAACATTTTTGAAAACTACAAGTCTCATTCGTCCTAGTGGTGCAGAAATAATTTGAAAAATCGTTCGGGAAATCAGTTTACTCCCTGGGTACTTTCTTTAGATACATTCAACTATACGGGCCAAGCCCTGGATTTACGTGAAATCGCGGGTTTTCGTTTGCCGGCGATTAAACTTCTTTTATTCAACGTCCCATCAAAAATGAAAACACTTTTGAAAACTACAAGTCTCACGCGTTTTAGTGGTGACAAAATAATTTAAAAAATCGTTTGGGAAATGAGTTTACTCACTGGTTACTTTCTTTGTATACTTTTGACTATACGGGCCAAGCCCGGGATTTTTGGGAAATCGCGGGTTTTCGTTTGACGGCGATTAAACTTCTTTTATTCGGAGTCTCATCAAAAATGAAAACATTTTTGAAAACTACAAGTCTTATGCGTTTTAGTGGTGAAAAATTAGTTTACAAAATCGTTCTGGAAATGAGTTTTCTCACAGGGTACTTTCTTTGTATACATTCGACTATACGGGCCAAGCCCGGGATTTACGGGAAATCGCCGGTTTTCGTTTGCCGGCGATTAAACCCCTTTCATTAAGCGTCTCATCAAAAATGAAAACATTTTTGAAAACTACAAGTCTCATGGGTTTTAGTGGTGAAATAATAATTTAAAATATCGTTCGGGAAATGAGTTTACTCCCTGGGTACTTTCTTTGTAAACATTCGAATATACGGGCCAAGTTAGGGATTTACGGGAAATCGCGGGTTTTCGTTTGCCGGCGATTAAACTTCTTTTATTCAGAGTCTCATCAAAAATGAAAACATTTTTGAAAACTACAAGTCTTATGCGTTTTAGTGGTGAAAAAATAATTTTAAACATCGTTCTGGAAATGAATTTACTCACAGGGTACTTTCTTTGTATACATTCGACTATACGGGCCAATCTCATCAAAAATGAAAACATTTTTAAAAACTACAAGTCTCATGGGCTTTAGTGGTGAAATAATAATTTAAAAAATCGTTCGGGAAATGAGTTTACTCCCTGGGTACTTTCTTTGTATACTTTTGACTATACGGGCCGAGTCCGGGGTTTACGGGAAATGGCGGGTTTTCGTTTGCCGTCGATTAAACTTCTTTTATTCAGCGTCTCATCAAAAATGAAAACATTTTTAAAAACTACAAGTCTCATGCGTTTTAGTGGTGAAAAGATAATTTAAAAAATCGTTTTTGAAATGAGTTTACTCACAGGGTACTTTCTTTGTATACATTCGACTATACGTGCCAAGCCCGGGATTTATGAGAAATCGCGGGTTTTCGTTCGCCGGCGATTAAACCAATTTCATTAAGCGTCTCATCAAAAATAAAAACATTTTTGAAAACTACAAGACTTATGCGTTTCAGTGGTGAAAAAATAATTTAAAAAGTCGTTCTGGAAATGAGTTTACTTACAGGGTACTTTCTTTGTATACATTCGACTATACGGGGCAAGCCCGGGATTTTCGGGAAATCGCAGGTTTTCGTTTGACGGCGATTAAACTTCTTTTATTCGGAGTCTCATCAAAAATGAAAACATTTTTGAAAACTACAAGTCTTATGCGTTTTAGTGGTGAAAAATTAGTTTACAAAATCGTTCTGGAAATGAGTTTACTCACAGGGTACTTTCTTTGTATACATTCGACTATACGGGCCAAGCCCGGGATTTACGGGAAATCGCCGGTTTTCGTTTGCCGGCGATTAAACCCCTTTCATTAAGCGTCTCATCAAAAATGAAAACATTTTTGAAAACTACAAGTCTTATGGGTTTTAGTGGTGAAATAATAATTTAAAAAATCGTTCGGGAAATGAGTTTACTCCCTGGGTACTTTCTTTGTATACATTCGACTATACGGGCCAAGTGAGGGATTTACGGGAAATCGCGGGTTTTCGTTTGCCGGCGATTAAACTTCTTTTATTCAGCGTCTCATAAAAAATGAAAACATTTTTGAAAATTACAAGTCTTATGCGTTTTAGTGGTGAAAAAATAATTTTAAACATCGTTCTGGAAATGAGTTTACTCACAGGGTACTTTCTTTGTATACATTCGACTATACGGGCCAATCTCATCAAAAATGAAAACATTTTTAAAAACTACAAGTCTCATGGGCTTTAGTGGTGAAATAATAATTTTAAAAATCGTTCGGGAAATGAGTTTACTCCCTGGGTACTTTCTTTGTATACTTTTGACTATACGGGCGGAGTCCGGGATTTACGGAAATCGCGGGTTTTCGTTTGTCGGCGATTAAACCTTTTTCATTAAGCGTCTAATTAAAAATGAAAACATTTTTGAAAACTACAAGTCTCATTCGTCCTAGTGGTGCAGAAATAATTTGAAAAATCGTTCGGGAAATCAGTTTACTCCCTGGGTACTTTCTTTAGATACATTCAACTATACGGGCCAAGCCCTGGATTTACGTGAAATCGCGGGTTTTCGTTTGCCGGCGATTAAACTTCTTTTATTCAGCGTCTCATAAAAAATGAAAACATTTTTGAAAATTACAAGTCTTATGCGTTTTAGTGGTGAAAAAATAATTTTAAACATCGTTCTGGAAATGAGTTTACTCACAGGGTACTTTCTTTGTATACATTCGACTATACGGGCCAATCTCATCAAAAATGAAAACATTTTTGAAAACTACAAGCCTTATGCGTTTTAGTGGTGAAAAATTAGTTTACAAAATCGATCTGGAAATGAGTTTTCTCACAGGGTACTTTCTTTGTATACATTCGACTATACGGGCCAAGCCCGGGATTTACGGGAAATCGCCGGTTTTCGTTTGCCGGCGATTAAACCCCTTTCATTAAGCGTCTCATCAAAAATGAAAACATTTTTGAAAACTACAAGTCTTATGCGTTTTAGTGGTGAAAAATTAGTTTACAAAATCGTTCTGGAAATGAGTTTACTCACAGGGTACTTTCTTTGTATACATTCGACTATACGGGCCAAGCCCGGGATTTACGGGAAATCGCCGGTTTTCGTTTGCCGGCGATTAAACCCCTTTCATTAAGCGTCTCATCAAAAATGAAAACATTTTTGAAAACTACAAGTCTCATGGGTTTTAGTGGTGAAATAATAATTTAAAATATCGTTCGGGAAATGAGTTTACTCCCTGGGTACTTTCTTTGTAAACATTCGACTATACGGGCCAAGTTAGGGATTTACGGGAAATCGCGGGTTTTCGTTTGCCGGCGATTAAACTTCTTTTATTCAGAGTCTCATCAAAAATGAAAACATTTTTGAAAACTACAAGTCTTATGCGTTTTAGTGGTGAAAAAATAATTTTAAACATCTTTCTGGAAATGAATTTACTCACAGGGTACTTTCTTTGTATACATTCGACTATACGGGCCAATCTCATCAAAAATGAAAACATTTTTAAAAACTACAAGTCTCATGGGCTTTAGTGGTGAAATAATAATTTAAAAAATCGTTCGGGAAATGAGTTTACTCCCTGGGTACTTTCTTTGTATACTTTTGACTATACGGGCCGAGTCCGGGGTTTACGGGAAATGGCGGGTTTTCGTTTGCCGTCGATTAAACTTCTTTTATTCAGCGTCTCATCAAAAATGAAAACATTTTTAAAAACTACAAGTCTCATGCGTTTTAGTGGTGAAAAGATAATTTAAAAAATCGTTTTTGAAATGAGTTTACTCACACGGTACTTTCTTTGTATACATTCGACTATACGGGCCAAGCCCGGGATTTATGAGAAATCGCGGGTTTTCGTTCGCCGGCGATTAAACCAATTTCATTAAGCGTCTCATCAAAAATAAAAACATTTTTGAAAACTACAAGACTTATGCGTTTCAGTGGTGAAAAAATAATTTAAAAAGTCGTTCTGGAAATGAGTTTACTTACAGGGTACTTTCTTTGTATACATTCGACTATACGGGGCAAGCCCGGGATTTTCGGGAAATCGCAGGTTTTCGTTTGACGGCGATTAAACTTCTTTTATTCGGAGTCTCATCAAAAATGAAAACATTTTTGAAAACTACAAGTCTTATGCGTTTTAGTGGTGAAAAATTAGTTTACAAAATCGTTCTGGAAATGAGTTTACTCACAGGGTACTTTCTTTGTATACATTCGACTATACGGGCCAAGCCCGGGATTTACGGGAAATCGCCGGTTTTCGTTTGCCGGCGATTAAACCCCTTTCATTAAGCGTCTCATCAAAAATGAAAACATTTTTGAAAACTACAAGTCTTATGGGTTTTAGTGGTGAAATAATGATTTAAAAAATCGTTCGGGAAATGAGTTTACTCCCTGGGTACTTTCTTTGTATACATTCGACTATACGGGCCAAGTGAGGGATATACGGGAAATCGCGGGTTTTCGTTTGCCGGCGATTAAACTTCTTTTATTCAGCGTCTCATAAAAAATGAAAACATTTTTGAAAATTACAAGTCTTATGCGTTTTAGTGGTGAAAAAATAATTTTAAACATCGTTCTGGAAATGAGTTTACTCACAGGGTACTTTCTTTGTATACATTCGACTATACGGGCCAATCTCATCAAAAATGAAAACATTTTTAAAAACTACAAGTCTCATGGGCTTTAGTGGTGAAATAATAATTTTAAAAATCGTTCGGGAAATGAGTTTACTCCCTGGGTACTTTCTTTGTATACTTTTGACTATACGGGCGGAGTCCGGGATTTACGGAAATCGCGGGTTTTCGTTTGTCGGCGATTAAACCTTTTTCATTAAGCGTCTCATTAAAAATGAAAACATTTTTGAAAACTACAAGTCTCATTCGTCCTAGTGGTGCAGAAATAATTTGAAAAATCGTTCGGGAAATCAGTTTACTCCCTGGGTACTTTCTTTAGATACATTCAACTATACGGGCCAAGCCCTGGATTTACGTGAAATCGCGGGTTTTCGTTTGCCGGCGATTAAACTTCTTTTATTCAACGTCCCATCAAAAATGAAAACACTTTTGAAAACTACAAGTCTCATGCGTTTTAGTGGTGACAAAATAATTTAAAAAATCGTTTGGGAAATGAGTTTACTCACTGGTTACTTTCTTTGTATACTTTTGACTATACGGGCCAAGCCCGGGATTTTTGGGAGATCGCGGGTTTTCGTTTGACGGCGATTAAACTTCTTTTATTCGGAGTCTCATCAAAAATGAAAACATTTTTGAAAACTACAAGTCTTATGCGTTTTAGTGGTGAAAAATTAGTTTACAAAATCGTTCTGGAAATGAGTTTTCTCACAGGGTACTTTCTTTGTATACATTCGACTATACGGGCCAAGCCCGGGATTTACGGGAAATCGCCGGTTTTCGTTTGCCGGCGATTAAACCCCTTTCATTAAGCGTCTCATCAAAAATGAAAACATTTTTGAAAACTACAAGTCTTATGCGTTTTAGTGGTGAAATAATAATTTAAAAAATCGTTCGGGAAATGAGTTTACTCCCTGGGTACTTTCTTTGTATACTTTTGACTATACGGGCCGAGTCCGGGGTTTACGGGAAATGGCGGGTTTTCGTTTGCCGTCGATTAAACTTCTTTTATTCAGCGTCTCATCAAAAATGAAAACATTTTTAAAAACTACAAGTCTCATGCGTTTTAGTGGTGAAAAGATAATTTAAAAAATCGTTTTTGAAATGAGTTTACTCACACGGTACTTTCTTTGTATACATTCGACTATACGGGCCAAGCCCGGGATTTATGAGAAATCGCGGGTTTTCGTTCGCCGGCGATTAAACCAATTTCATTAAGCGTCTCATCAAAAATAAAAACATTTTTGAAAACTACAAGACTTATGCGTTTCAGTGGTGAAAAAATAATTTAAAAAGTCGTTCTGGAAATGAGTTTACTTACAGGGTACTTTCTTTGTATACATTCGACTATACGGGGCAAGCCCGGGATTTTCGGGAAATCGCAGGTTTTCGTTTGACGGCGATTAAACTTCTTTTATTCGGAGTCTCATCAAAAATGAAAACATTTTTAAAAACTACAAGTCTCATGCGTTTTAGTGGTGAAAAGATAATTTAAAAAATCGTTTTTGAAATGAGTTTACTCACACGGTACTTTCTTTGTATACATTCGACTATACGGGCCAAGCCCGGGATTTATGAGAAATCGCGGGTTTTCGTTCGCCGGCGATTAAACCAATTTCATTAAGCGTCTCATCAAAAATAAAAACATTTTTGAAAACTACAAGACTTATGCGTTTCAGTGGTGAAAAAATAATTTAAAAAGTCGTTCTGGAAATGAGTTTACTTACAGGGTACTTTCTTTGTATACATTCGACTATACGGGGCAAGCCCGGGATTTTCGGGAAATCGCAGGTTTTCGTTTGACGGCGATTAAACTTCTTTTATTCGGAGTCTCATCAAAAATGAAAACATTTTTGAAAACTACAAGTCTTATGCGTTTTAGTGGTGAAAAATTAGTTTACAAAATCGTTCTGGAAATGAGTTTACTCACAGGGTACTTTCTTTGTATACATTCGACTATACGGGCCAAGCCCGGGATTTACGGGAAATCGCCGGTTTTCGTTTGCCGGCGATTAAACCCCTTTCATTAAGCGTCTCATCAAAAATGAAAACATTTTTGAAAACTACAAGTCTTATGGGTTTTAGTGGTGAAATAATGATTTAAAAAATCGTTCGGGAAATGAGTTTACTCCCTGGGTACTTTCTTTGTATACATTCGACTATACGGGCCAAGTGAGGGATATACGGGAAATCGCGGGTTTTCGTTTGCCGGCGATTAAACTTCTTTTATTCAGCGTCTCATAAAAAATGAAAACATTTTTGAAAATTACAAGTCTTATGCGTTTTAGTGGTGAAAAAATAATTTTAAACATCGTTCTGGAAATGAGTTTACTCACAGGGTACTTTCTTTGTATACATTCGACTATACGGGCCAATCTCATCAAAAATGAAAACATTTTTAAAAACTACAAGTCTCATGGGCTTTAGTGGTGAAATAATAATTTTAAAAATCGTTCGGGAAATGAGTTTACTCCCTGGGTACTTTCTTTGTATACTTTTGACTATACGGGCGGAGTCCGGGATTTACGGAAATCGCGGGTTTTCGTTTGTCGGCGATTAAACCTTTTTCATTAAGCGTCTCATTAAAAATGAAAACATTTTTGAAAACTACAAGTCTCATTCGTCCTAGTGGTGCAGAAATAATTTGAAAAATCGTTCGGGAAATCAGTTTACTCCCTGGGTACTTTCTTTAGATACATTCAACTATACGGGCCAAGCCCTGGATTTACGTGAAATCGCGGGTTTTCGTTTGCCGGCGATTAAACTTCTTTTATTCAACGTCCCATCAAAAATGAAAACACTTTTGAAAACTACAAGTCTCATGCGTTTTAGTGGTGACAAAATAATTTAAAAAATCGTTTGGGAAATGAGTTTACTCACTGGTTACTTTCTTTGTATACTTTTGACTATACGGGCCAAGCCCGGGATTTTTGGGAGATCGCGGGTTTTCGTTTGACGGCGATTAAACTTCTTTTATTCGGAGTCTCATCAAAAATGAAAACATTTTTGAAAACTACAAGTCTTATGCGTTTTAGTGGTGAAAAATTAGTTTACAAAATCGTTCTGGAAATGAGTTTTCTCACAGGGTACTTTCTTTGTATACATTCGACTATACGGGCCAAGCCCGGGATTTACGGGAAATCGCCGGTTTTCGTTTGCCGGCGATTAAACCCCTTTCATTAAGCGTCTCATCAAAAATGAAAACATTTTTGAAAACTACAAGTCTTATGCGTTTTAGTGGTGAAATAATAATTTAAAAAATCGTTCGGGAAATGAGTTTACTCCCTGGGTACTTTCTTTGTATACTTTTGACTATACGGGCCGAGTCCGGGGTTTACGGGAAATGGCGGGTTTTCGTTTGCCGTCGATTAAACTTCTTTTATTCAGCGTCTCATCAAAAATGAAAACATTTTTAAAAACTACAAGTCTCATGCGTTTTAGTGGTGAAAAGATAATTTAAAAAATCGTTTTTGAAATGAGTTTACTCACACGGTACTTTCTTTGTATACATTCGACTATACGGGCCAAGCCCGGGATTTATGAGAAATCGCGGGTTTTCGTTCGCCGGCGATTAAACCAATTTCATTAAGCGTCTCATCAAAAATAAAAACATTTTTGAAAACTACAAGACTTATGCGTTTCAGTGGTGAAAAAATAATTTAAAAAGTCGTTCTGGAAATGAGTTTACTTACAGGGTACTTTCTTTGTATACATTCGACTATACGGGGCAAGCCCGGGATTTTCGGGAAATCGCAGGTTTTCGTTTGACGGCGATTAAACTTCTTTTATTCGGAGTCTCATCAAAAATGAAAACATTTTTGAAAACTACAAGTCTTATGCGTTTTAGTGGTGAAAAATTAGTTTACAAAATCGTTCTGGAAATGAGTTTACTCACAGGGTACTTTCTTTGTATACATTCGACTATACGGGCCAAGCCCGGGATTTACGGGAAATCGCCGGTTTTCGTTTGCCGGCGATTAAACCCCTTTCATTAAGCGTCTCATCAAAAATGAAAACATTTTTGAAAACTACAAGTCTTATGGGTTTTAGTGGTGAAATAATAATTTAAAAAATCGTTCGGGAAATGAGTTTACTCCCTGGGTACTTTCTTTGTATACATTCGACTATACGGGCCAAGTGAGGGATTTACGGGAAATCGCGGGTTTTCGTTTGCCGGCGATTAAACTTCTTTTATTCAGCGTCTCATAAAAAATGAAAACATTTTTGAAAATTACAAGTCTTATGCGTTTTAGTGGTGAAAAAATAATTTTAAACATCGTTCTGGAAATGAGTTTACTCACAGGGTACTTTCTTTGTATACATTCGACTATACGGGCCAATCTCATCAAAAATGAAAACATTTTTAAAAACTACAAGTCTCATGGGCTTTAGTGGTGAAATAATAATTTTAAAAATCGTTCGGGAAATGAGTTTACTCCCTGGGTACTTTCTTTGTATACTTTTGACTATACGGGCGGAGTCCGGGATTTACGGAAATCGCGGGTTTTCGTTTGTCGGCGATTAAACCTTTTTCATTAAGCGTCTCATTAAAAATGAAAACATTTTTGAAAACTACAAGTCTCATTCGTCCTAGTGGTGCAGAAATAATTTGAAAAATCGTTCGGGAAATCAGTTTACTCCCTGGGTACTTTCTTTAGATACATTCAACTATACGGGCCAAGCCCTGGATTTACGTGAAATCGCGGGTTTTCGTTTGCCGGCGATTAAACTTCTTTTATTCAACGTCCCATCAAAAATGAAAACACTTTTGAAAACTACAAGTCTCATGCGTTTTAGTGGTGACAAAATAATTTAAAAAATCGTTTGGGAAATGAGTTTACTCACTGGTTACTTTCTTTGTATACTTTTGACTATACGGGCCAAGCCCGGGATTTTTGGGAGATCGCGGGTTTTCGTTTGACGGCGATTAAACTTCTTTTATTCGGAGTCTCATCAAAAATGAAAACATTTTTGAAAACTACAAGTCTTATGCGTTTTAGTGGTGAAAAATTAGTTTACAAAATCGTTCTGGAAATGAGTTTTCTCACAGGGTACTTTCTTTGTATACATTCGACTATACGGGCCAAGCCCGGGATTTACGGGAAATCGCCGGTTTTCGTTTGCCGGCGATTAAACCCCTTTCATTAAGCGTCTCATCAAAAATGAAAACATTTTTGAAAACTACAAGTCTTATGCGTTTTAGTGGTGAAAAATTAGTTTACAAAAATCGTTCTGGAAATGAGTTTACTCACAGGGTACTTTCTTTGTATACATTCGACTATACGGGCCAAGCCCGGGATTTACGGGAAATCGCCGGTTTTCGTTTGCCGGCGATTAAACCCCTTTCATTAAGCGTCTCATCAAAAATGAAAACATTTTTGAAAACTACAAGTCTCATGGGTTTTAGTGGTGAAATAATAATTTAAAATATCGTTCGGGAAATGAGTTTCCTCCCTGGGTACTTTCTTTGTAAACATTCGACTATACGGGCCAAGTTAGGGATTTACGGGAAATCGCGGGTTTTCGTTTGCCGGCGATTAAACTTCTTTTATTCAGAGTCTCATCAAAAATGAAAACATTTTTGAAAACTACAAGTCTTATGCGTTTTAGTGGTGAAAAAATAATTTTAAACATCGTTCTGGAAATGAATTTACTCACAGGGTATTTTCTTTGTATACATTCGACTATACGGGCCAATCTCATCAAAAATGAAAACATTTTTAAAAACTACAAGTCTCATGGGCTTTAGTGGTGAAATAATAATTTAAAAAATCGTTCGGGAAATGAGTTTACTCCCTGGGTACTTTCTTTGTATACTTTTGACTATACGGGCCGAGTCCGGGGTTTACGGGAAATGGCGGGTTTTCGTTTGCCGTCGATTAAACTTATTTTATTCAGCGTCTCATCAAAAATGAAAACATTTTTAAAAACTACAAGTCTCATGCGTTTTAGTGGTGAAAAGATAATTTAAAAAATCGTTTTTGAAATGAGTTTACTCACAGGGTACTTTCTTTGTATACATTCGACTATACGGGCCAAGCCCGGGATTTATGAGAAATCGCGGGTTTTCGTTCGCCGGCGATTAAACCAATTTCATTAAGCGTCTCATCAAAAATAAAAACATTTTTGAAAACTACAAGACTTATGCGTTTCAGTGGTGAAAAAATAATTTAAAAAGTCGTTCTGGAAATGAGTTTACTTACAGGGTACTTTCTTTGTATACATTCGACTATACGGGGCAAGCCCGGGATTTTCGGGAAATCGCAGGTTTTCGTTTGACGGCGATTAAACTTCTTTTATTCGGAGTCTCATCAAAAATGAAAACATTTTTGAAAACTACAAGTCTTATGCGTTTTAGTGGTGAAAAATTAGTTTACAAAATCGTTCTGGAAATGAGTTTACTCACAGGGTACTTTCTTTGTATACATTCGACTATACGGGCCAAGCCCGGGATTTACGGGAAATCGCCGGTTTTCGTTTGCCGGCGATTAAACCCCTTTCATTAAGCGTCTCATCAAAAATGAAAACATTTTTGAAAACTACAAGTCTTATGGGTTTTAGTGGTGAAATAATGATTTAAAAAATCGTTCGGGAAATGAGTTTACTCCCTGGGTACTTTCTTTGTATACATTCGACTATACGGGCCAAGTGAGGGATTTACGGGAAATCGCGGGTTTTCATTTGCCGGCGATTAAACTTCTTTTATTCAGCGTCTCATCAAAAATGAAAACATTTTTGAAAATTACAAGTCTTATGCGTTTTAGTGGTGAAAAAATAATTTTAAACATCGTTCTGGAAATGAGTTTACTCACAGGGTACTTTCTTTGTATACATTCGACTATACGGGCCAATCTCATCAAAAATGAAAACATTTTTAAAAACTACAAGTCTCATGGGCTTTAGTGGTGAAATAATAATTTAAAAAATCGTTCGGGAAATGAGTTTACTCCCTGGGTACTTTCTTTGTATACTTTTGACTATACGGGCCGAGTCCGGGGTTTACGGGAAATGGCGGGTTTTCGTTTGCCGTCGATTAAACTTCTTTTATTCAGCGTCTCATCAAAAATGAAAAACTTTTTAAAAACTACAAGTCTCATGCGTTTTAGTGGTGAAAAGATAATTTAAAAAATCGTTTTTGAAATGAGTTTACTCACAGGGTACTTTCTTTGTATACATTCGACTTTACGGGCCAAGCCCGGGATTTATGAGAAATCGCGGGTTTTCGTTTGCCGGCGATTAAACCAATTTCATTAAGCGTCTCATCAAAAATAAAAACATTTTTGAAAACTACAAGACTTATGCGTTTCAGTGGTGAAAAAATAATTTAAGAAGTCGTTCTGGAAATGAGTTTACTTACAGGGTACTTTCTTTGTATACATTCGACTATACAGGCCAAGCCCGGGATTTACGGGAAATCGCGGGTTTTCGTTTGCCGGCGATTAAACCCCTTTCATTAAGCGTCTCATCAAAAATGAAAACATTTTTGAAAACTACAAGTCTCATGCGTTTTAGTGGTGAAAAAATAATTTAAAAAGTCGTTTGGGAAATGAGTTTACTCACTGGTAACTTTCTTTGTATACTTTTGACTATACGGGCCAAGCCCGGGATTTTCGGGAAATCGCGGGTTTTCGTTTGACGGCGATTAAACTTCTTTTATTCGGAGTCTCATCAAAAATGAAAACATTTTTGAAAATTACAAGTTTTATGCGTTTTAGTGGTGAAAAATTAGTTTACAAAATCGTTCTGGAAATGAGTTTACTCACAGGGTACTTTCTTTGTATACATTCGACTATACGGGCCAAGTGAGGGATTTACGGGAAATTGCGGGTTTTCGTTTGCCGGCGATTAAACTTCTTTTATTCAGCGTCTCATCAAAAATGAAAACATTTTTGAAAATTACAAGTCTTATGCGTTTTAGTGGTGAAAAAATAATTTTAAACATCGTTCTGGAAATGAGTTTACTCACAGGGTACTTTCTTTGTATACATTCGACTATACGGGCCAATCTCATCAAAAATGAAAACATTTTTAAAAACTACAAGTCTCATGGGCTTTAGTGGGGAAATAATAATTTAAAAAATCGTTCGGGAAATGAGTTTACTCCCTGGGTACTTTCTTTGTATACTTTTGACTATACGGGCCGAGTCCGGGGTTTACGGGAAATGGCGGGTTTTCGTTTGCCGTCGATTAAACTTCTTTTATTCAGCGTCTCATCAAAAATAAAAACATTTTTGAAAACTACAAGACTTATGCGTTTCAGTGGTGAAAAAATAATTTAAAAAGTCGTTCTGGAAATGAGTTTACTTACAGGGTACTTTCTTTGTATACATTCGACTATACAGGCCAAGCCCGGGATTTACGAGAAATCGCGGGTTTTCGTTTGCCGGCGATTAAACCCCTTTCATTAAGCGTCTCATCAAAAATAAAAACATTTTTGAAAACTACAAGACTTATGCGTTTCAGTGGTGAAAAAATAATTTAAAAAGTCGTTCTGGAAATGAGTTTACTTACAGGGTACTTTCTTTGTATACATTCGACTATACAGGCCAAGCCCGGGATTTACGAGAAATCGCGGGTTTTCGTTTGCCGGCGATTAAACCCCTTTCATTAAGCGTCTCATCAAAAATGAAAACATTTTTGAAAACTACAAGTCTCATGCGTTTTAGTGGTGAAAAAATAATTTAAAAAGACGTTTGGGAAATGAGTTTACTCACTGGTAACTTTCTTTGTATACTTTTGACTATACGGGCCAAGCCCGGGATTTTCGGGAAATCGCGGGTTTTCGTTTGACGGCGATTAAACTTCTTTTATTCGGAGTCTCATCAAAAATGAAAACATTTTTGAAAATTACAAGTTTTATGCGTTTTAGTGGTGAAAAATTAGTTTACAAAATCGTTCTGGAAATGAGTTTACTCACAGGGTACTTTCTTTGTATACATTCCACTATACAGGCCAAGCCCGGGATTTACGGGAAATCGCGGGTTTTCGTTTGCCGGCGATTAAACCCCTTTCATTAAGCGTCTCATCAAAAATGAAAACATTTTTGAAAACTACAAGTCTCATGCGTTTTAGTGGTGAAAAAATAATTTAAAAAGTCGTTTGGGAAATGAGTTTACTCACTGGTAACTTTCTTTGTATACTTTTGACTATACGGGCCAAGCCCGGGATTTTCGGGAAATCGCGGGTTTTCGTTTGACGGCGATTAAACTTCTTTTATTCGGAGTCTCATCAAAAATGAAAACATTTTTGAAAATTACAAGTTTTATGCGTTTTAGTGGTGAAAAATTAGTTTACAAAATCGTTCTGGAAATGAGTTTACTCACAGGGTACTTTCTTTGTATACATTCGACTATACGGGCCAAGCCCGGGATTTATGAGAAATCGCGGGTTTTCGTTCGCCGGCGATTAAACCAATTTCATTAAGCGTCTCATCAAAAATAAAAACATTTTTGAAAACTACAAGACTTATGCGTTTCAGTGGTGAAAAAATAATTTAAAAAGTCGTTCTGGAAATGAGTTTACTTACAGGGTACTTTCTTTGTATACATTCGACTATACGGGTCAAGCCCGGGATTTTCGGGAAATCGCAGGTTTTCGTTTGACGGCGATTAAACTTCTTTTATTCGGAGTCTCATCAAAAATGAAAACATTTTTGAAAACTACAAGTCTTATGGGTTTTAGTGGTGAAATAATAATTTAAAAAATCGTTCGGGAAATGAGTTTACTCCCTGGGTACTTTCTTTGTATACATTCGACTATACGGGCCAAGTGAGGGATTTACGGGAAATTGCGGGTTTTCGTTTGCCGGCGATTAAACTTCTTTTATTCAGCGTCTCATCAGAAATGAAAACATTTTTGAAAATTACAAGTCTTATGCGTTTTAGTGGTGAAAAAATAATTTTAAACATCGTTCTGGAAATGAGTTTACTCACAGGGTACTTTCTTTGTATACATTCGACTATACGGGCCAATCTCATCAAAAATGAAAACATTTTTAAAAACTACAAGTCTCATGGGCTTTAGTGGGGAAATAATAATTTAAAAAATCATTCGGGAAATGAGTTTACTCCCTGGGTACTTTCTTTGTATACTTTTGACTATACGGGCCGAGTCCGGGGTTTACGGGAAATGGCGGGTTTTCGTTTGCCGTCGATTAAACTTCTTTTATTCAGCGTCTCATCAAAAATGAAAACCTTTTTAAAAACTACAAGTCTCATGCGTTTTAGTGGTGAAAAGATAATTTAAAAAATTGTTTTTGAAATGAGTTTACTCACAGGGTACTTTCTTTGTATACATTCGACTATACGGGCCAAGCCCGGGATTTATGAGAAATCGCGGGTTTTCGTTTGCCGGCGATTAAACCAATTTTATTAAGCGTCTCATCAAAAATAAAAACATTTTTGAAAACTACAAGACTTATGCGTTTCAGTGGTGAAAAAATAATTTAAAAAGTCGTTCTGGAAATGAGTTTACTTACAGGGTACTTTCTTTGTATACATTCGACTATACAGGCCAAGCCCGGGATTTACGAGAAATCGCGGGTTTTCGTTTGCCGGCGATTAAACCCCTTTCATTAAGCGTCTCATCAAAAATGAAAACATTTTTGAAAACTACAAGTCTCATGCGTTTTAGTGCTGAAAAAATAATTTAAAAAGACGTTTGGGAAATGAGTTTACTCACTGGTAACTTTCTTTGTATACTTTTGACTGTACGGGCCAAGCCCGGGATTTTCGGGAAATCGCGGGTTTTCGTTTGACGGCGATTAAACTTCTTTTATTCGGAGTCTCATCAAAAATGAAAACATTTTTGAAAATTAAAAGTTTTATGCGTTTTAGTGGTGAAAAATTAGTTTACAAAATCGTTCTGGAAATGAGTTTACTCACAGGGTACTTTCTTTGTATACATTCGACTATACGGGCCAAGCCCGGGATTTACGGGAAATCGCCGGTTTTCGTTTGCCGGCGATTAAACCCCCTTCATTAGGCGTCTCATCAAAAATGAAAACATTTTTGAAAACTACAAGTCTCATGGGTTTTAGTGGTGAAATAATAATTTAAAAAATCGTTCGGGAAATGAGTTTACTCCCTGGGTACTTTCTTTGTATACATTCGACTATACGGGCCAAGTTAGGGATTTACGGGAAATCGCGGGTTTTCGTTTGCCGGCGATTAAACTTCTTTTATTCAGCGTCTCATCAAAAATAAAAACATTTTTGAAAACTACAAGTCTTATGCGTTTTAGTGGTGAAAAAATAATTTTAAACATCGTTCTGGAAATGAGTTTACTCACAGGGTACTTTCTTTGTATACATTCGACTATACGGGCCAATCTCATCAAAAATGAAAACATTTTTAAAAACTACAAGTCTCATGGGCTTTAGTGGTGAAATAATAATTTAAAAAATCGTTCGGGAAATGAGTTTACTCCCTGGGTACTTTCTTTGTATACTTTTGACTATACGGGCCGAGTCCGGGGTTTAAGCGAAATGGCGGGTTTTCGTTTGCCGTCGATTAAACTTCTTTTATTCAGCGTCTCATCAAAAATAAAAACATTTCTGAAAACTACAAGTCTCATACGTTTTAGTGGTGAAAAAATAATTTTAAAAATCGTTCGGGAAATGAGTTTACTCCCTGGGTACTTTCTTTGTATACTCTTGACTATACGGGCCGAGTCCGGGATTTACGGGAAATCGCGGGTTTTCGTGTGCCGGCGATTAAACCTCTTTTATTCAGCGTCTCATCAAAATAAAAACACTTTTAAAAACTACAAGTTTCATGCGTTTTAGTGGTGACAAAATAATTTAAAAAATCGTTCGGGAAATGAGTTTACTCCCTGGGTACTTTCTTTGTATACTCTTGACTATACGGGCCGAGTCCGGGATTTACGGGAAATCGCGGGTTTTCGTGTGCCGGCGATTAAACCTCTTTTATTCAGCGTCTCATCAAAAATAAAAACACTTTTGAAAACTACAAGTTTCATGCGTTTTAGTGGTGACAAAATAATTTAAAAAATCGTTCGGGAAATGAGTTTACTCCCTGGGTACTTTCTTTGTATACTTTTAACTATACGGGCCGAGTCCGGGGTTTACGGGAAATCGCGGGTTTTCGTGTGCCGGAGATTAAACCTCTTTTATTCAGAGTCTCATCAAAAATGAAAACACTTTTGAAAACTACAAGTCTCATGGGTTTTAGTGGTGAAATAATAATTTAAAAAATCGTTCGGAAATGAGTTTACTTCCTGGGTACTTTCTTTGTATACTTTTGACTATACGGGCCGAGTCCGGGGTTTACGGGAAATGGCGGGTTTTCGTTTGCCGTCGATTAAACTTCTTTTATTCAGCGTCTCATCAAAAATGAAAACATTTTTAAAAACTACAAGTCTCCTGCGTTTTAGTGGTGAAAAGATAATTTAAAAAATCGTTTTGGAAATGAATTTACTCACAGGGTACTTTCTTTGTATACATTCGACTATACGGGCCAAGCCCGGGATTTACGGAAAATCGCGGGTTTTCGTTTGACGGCGATTAAACTTCTTTTATTCGGAGTCTCATCAAAAATGAAAACATTTTTGAAAACTACAAGTCTTATGCGTTTTAGTGGTGAAAAATTAGTTTACAAAATCGTTCTGGAAATGAGTTTACTCACAGGGTACTTTCTTTGTATACATCCGACTATACGGGCCAAGTCCGGGGTTTACGGGAAATCGCGGGTTTTCGTGTGCCGGAGATTAAACCTCTTTTATTCAGAGTCTCATCAAAAATGAAAACACTTTTGAAAACTACAAGTCTCATGGGTTTTAGTGGTGAAATAATAATTTAAAAAATCGTTCGGAAATGAGTTTACTTCCTGGGTACTTTCTTTGTATACTTTTGACTATACGGGCCGAGTCCGGGGTTTACGGGAAATGGCGGGTTTTCGTTTGCCGTCGATTAAACTTCTTTTATTCAGCGTCTCATCAAAAATGAAAACATTTTTAAAAACTACAAGTCTCCTGCGTTTTAGTGGTGAAAAGATAATTTAAAAAATCGTTTTTGAAATGAGTTTCCTCACAGGGTACTTTCTTTGTATACATTTTGACTATACGGGCCAATCTCATCAAAAATCGAAACATTTTTAAAAACTACAAGTCTCATGGGCTTTAGTGGTGAAATAATAATTTAAAAAATCGTTCGGGAAATGAGTTTACTCCCTGGGTACCTCCTTTGTATACTGTTGACTATACGGGCCGAGTCCGGGGTTTACGGGAAATGGCGGGTTTTCGTTTGCCGTCGATTAAACTTCTTTTATTCAGCGTCTCATCAAAAATAAAAACATTTTTAAAAACTACAAGTCTCATGCGTTTTAGTGGTGAAAAGATAATTTAAAAAATCGTTTTTGAAATGAGTTTCCTCACAGGGTACTTTCTTTGTATACATTTTGACTATACGGGCCAATCTCATCAAAAATCGAAACATTTTTAAAAACTACAAGTCTCATGGGCTTTAGTGGTGAAATAATAATTTAAAAAATCGTTCGGGAAATGAGTTTACTCCCTGGGTACCTCCTTTGTATACTGTTGACTATACGGGCCAAGCCCGGGATTTACGGAAAATCGCGGGTTTTCGTTTGACGGCGATTAAACTTCTTTTATTCGGAGTCTCATCAAAAATGAAAACATTTTTGAAAACTACAAGTCTTATGCGTTTTAGTGGTGAAAAATTAGTTTACAAAATCGTTCTGGAAATGAGTTTACTCCCTGGGTACTTTCTTTGTATACTCTTGACTATACGGGCCGAGTCCGGGATTTACGGGAAATCGCGTGTTTTCGTGTGCCGGCGATTAAACCTCTTTTATTCAGCGTCTCATCAAAAATGAAAACACTTTTGAAAACTACAAGTTTCATGCGTTTTAGTGGTGACAAAATTATTTAAAAAATCGTTCGGGAAATGAGTTTACTCCCTGGGTACTTTCTTTGCATACTTTTAACTATACGGGCCGAGTCCGGGGTTTACGGGAAATCGCGGGTTTTCGTGTGCCGGAGATTAAACCTCTTTTATTCAGAGTCTCATCAAAAATGAAAACACTTTTGAAAACTACAAGTCTCATGGGTTTTAGTGGTGAAATAATAATTTAAAAAATCGTTCGGAAATGAGTTTACTTCCTGGGTACTTTCTTTGTATACTTTTGACTATACGGGCCGAGTCCGGGGTTTACGGGAAATGGCGGGTTTTCGTTTGCCGTCGATTAAACTTCTTTTATTCAGCGTCTCATCAAAAATGAAAACATTTTTAAAAACTACAAGTCTCCTGCGTTTTAGTGGTGAAAAGATAATTTAAAAAATCGTTTTGGAAATGAATTTACTCACAGGGTACTTTCTTTGTATACATTCGACTATACGGGCCAAGCCCGGGATTTACGGAAAATCGCGGGTTTTCGTTTGACGGCGATTAAACTTCTTTTATTCGGAGTCTCATCAAAAATGAAAACATTTTTGAAAACTACAAGTCTTATGCGTTTTAGTGGTGAAAAATTAGTTTACAAAATCGTTCTGGAAATGAGTTTACTCACAGGGTACTTTCTTTGTATACATCCGACTATACGGGCCAAGCCCGGGATTTACGGGAAATCGCCGGTTTTCGTTTGCCGGCGATTAAACCCCTTTCATTAAGCGTCTCATCAAAAATGAAAACATTTTTGAAAACTACAAGTCTCATGGGTTTTAGTGGTGAAATAATAATTTAAAAAATCGTGCGGGAAATGAGTTTACTCCCTGGGTACTTTCTTTGTATACATTTGACTATACGGGCCAAGTTAGGGATTTACGGGAAATCGCGGGTTTTCGTTTGCCGGCGATTAAACTTCTTTTATTCAGCGTCTCATCAAAAATGAAAACATTTTTGAAAACTACAAGTCTTACGCGTTTTAGTGGTGAAAAAATAATTTTAAACATCGTTGTAGAAATGAGTTTACTCACAGGGTACTTTCTTTGTATACATTTTGACTATACGGGCCAATCTCATCAAAAATCGAAACATTTTTAAAAACTACAAGTCTCATGGGCTTTAGTGGTGAAATAATAATTTAAAAAATCGTTCGGGAAATGAGTTTACTCCCTGGGTACCTCCTTTGTATACTGTTGACTATACGGGCCGAGTCCGGGGTTTACGGGAAATGGCGGGTTTTCGTTTGCCGTCGATTAAACTTCTTTTATTCAGCGTCTCATCAAAAATAAAAACATTTTTAAAAACTACAAGTCTCATGCGTTTTAGTGGTGAAAAGATAATTTAAAAAATCGTTTTTGAAATGAGTTTTCTCACAGGGTACTTTCTTTGTATACATTTTGACTATACGGGCCAATCTCATCAAAAATCGAAACATTTTTAAAAACTACAAGTCTCATGGGCTTTAGTGGTGAAATAATAATTTAAAAAATCGTTCGGGAAATGAGTTTACTCCCTGGGTACCTCCTTTGTATACTGTTGACTATACGGGCCAAGCCCGGGATTTACGGAAAATCGCGGGTTTTCGTTTGACGGCGATTAAACTTCTTTTATTCGGAGTCTCATCAAAAATGAAAACATTTTTGAAAACTACAAGTCTTATGCGTTTTAGTGGTGAAAAATTAGTTTACAAAATCGTTCTGGAAATGAGTTTACTCACAGGGTACTTTCTTTGTATACATCCGACTATACGGGCCAAGCCCGGGATTTACGGGAAATCGCCGGTTTTCGTTTGCCGGCGATTAAACCCCTTTCATTAAGCGTCTCATCAAAAATGAAAACATTTTTGAAAACTACAAGTCTCATGGGTTTTAGTGGTGAAATAATAATTTAAAAAATCGTTCGGGAAATGAGTTTACTCCCTGGGTACTTTCTTTGTATACATTAGACTATACGGGCCAAGTTAGGGATTTACGGGAAATCGCGGGTTTTTGTTTGCCGGCAATTAAACTTCTTTTATTCAGCGTCTCATTAAAAATGAAAACATTTTTGAAAACTACAAGTTTTACGCGTTTTAGTGGTGAAAAAATAATTTTAAACATCGTTCTAGAAATGAGTTTACTCACAGGGTACTTTCTTTGTATACATTTTGACTATACGGGCCAATCTCATCAAAAATCGAAACATTTTTAAAAACTACAAGTCTCATGGGCTTTAGTGGTGAAATAATAATTTAAAAAATCGTTCGGGAAATGAGTTTACTCCCTGGGTACCTCCTTTGTATACTGTTGACTATACGGGCCGAGTCCGGGGTTTACGGGAAATGGCGGGTTTTCGTTTGCCGTCGATTAAACTTCTTTTATTCAGCGTCTCATCAAAAATAAAAACATTTTTAAAAACTACAAGTCTCATGCGTTTTAGTGGTGAAAAGATAATTTAAAAAATCGTTTTTGAAATGAGTTTACTCACAGGGTACTTTCTTTGTATACATTTTGACTATACGGGCCAATCTCATCAAAAATCGAAACATTTTTAAAAACTACAAGTCTCATGGGCTTTAGTGGTGAAATAATAATTTAAAAAATCGTTCGGGAAATGAGTTTACTCCCTGGGTACCTCCTTTGTATACTGTTGACTATACGGGCCAAGCCCGGGATTTACGGAAAATCGCGGGTTTTCGTTTGACGGCGATTAAACTTCTTTTATTCGGAGTCTCATCAAAAATGAAAACATTTTTGAAAACTACAAGTCTTATGCGTTTTAGTGGTGAAAAATTAGTTTACAAAATCGTTCTGGAAATGAGTTTACTCCCTGGGTACTTTCTTTGTATACTCTTGACTATACGGGCCGAGTCCGGGATTTACGGGAAATCGCGGGTTTTCGTGTGCCGGCGATTAAACCTCTTTTATTCAGCGTCTCATCAAAAATGAAAACACTTTTGAAAACTACAAGTTTCATGCGTTTTAGTGGTGACAAAATAATTTAAAAAATCGTTCGGGAAATGAGTTTACTCCCTGGGTACTTTCTTTGCATACTTTTAACTATACGGGCCGAGTCCGGGGTTTACGGGAAATCGCGGGTTTTCGTGTGCCGGAGATTAAACCTCTTTTATTCAGAGTCTCATCAAAAATGAAAACACTTTTGAAAACTACAAGTCTCATGGGTTTTAGTGGTGAAATAATAATTTAAAAAATCGTTCGGAAATGAGTTTACTTCCTGGGTACTTTCTTTGTATACTTTTGACTATACGGGCCGAGTCCGGGGTTTACGGGAAATGGCGGGTTTTCGTTTGCCGTCGATTAAACTTCTTTTATTCAGCGTCTCATCAAAAATGAAAACATTTTTAAAAACTACAAGTCTCCTGCGTTTTAGTGGTGAAAAGATAATTTAAAAAATCGTTTTGGAAATGAATTTACTCACAGGGTACTTTCTTTGTATACATTCGACTATACGGGCCAAGTCCGGGATTTACGGAAAATCGCGGGTTTTCGTTTGACGGCGATTAAACTTCTTTTATTCGGAGTCTCATCAAAAGTGAAAACATTTTTGAAAACTACAAGTCTTATGCGTTTTAGTGGTGAAAAATTAGTTTACAAAATCGTTCTGGAAATGAGTTTACTCACAGGGTACTTTCTTTGTATACATCCGACTATACGGGCCAAGCCCGGGATTTACGGGAAATCGCCGGTTTTCGTTTGCCGGCGATTAAACCCCTTTCATTAAGCGTCTCATCAAAAATGAAAACATTTTTGAAAACTACAAGTCTCATGGGTTTTAGTGGTGAAATAATAATTTAAAAAATCGTGCGGGAAATGAGTTTACTCCCTGGGTACTTTCTTTGTATACATTTGACTATACGGGCCAAGTTAGGGATTTACGGGAAATCGCGGGTTTTCGTTTGCCGGCGATTAAACTTCTTTTATTCAGCGTCTCATCAAAAATGAAAACATTTTTGAAAACTACAAGTCTTACGCGTTTTAGTGGTGAAAAAATAATTTTAAACATCGTTCTAGAAATGAGTTTACTCACAGGGTACTTTCTTTGTATACATTTTGACTATACGGGCCAATCTCATCAAAAATCGAAACATTTTTAAAAACTACAAGTCTCATGGGCTTTAGTGGTGAAATAATAATTTAAAAAATCGTTCGGGAAATGAGTTTACTCCCTGGGTACCTCCTTTGTATACTGTTGACTATACGGGCCGAGTCCGGGGTTTACTGGAAATGGCGGGTTTTCGTTTGCCGTCGATTAAGCTTCTTTTATTCAGCGTCTCATCAAAAATAAAAACATTTTTATAAACTACAAGTCTCATGCGTTTTAGTGGTGAAAAGATAATTTAAAAAATCGTTTTTGAAATGAGTTTACTCACAGGGTACTTTCTTTGTATACATTCGACTATACGGGCCAAGCCCGGGATTTACGAGAAATCGCCGGTTTTCGTTTGCCGGCGATTAAACCAATTTCATTAAGCGTCTCATCAAAAATAAAAACATTTTTGAAAACTACAAGACTCATGCGTTTCAGTGGTGAAAAAATAATTTAAAAAGTCGTTCTGGAAATGAGTTTACTTACAGGGTACTTTCTTTGTATACATTCGACTATACTAGCCAAGCCCGGGATTTACGGGAAATCGCGGGTTTTCGTTTGCCGGAGATTAAACCACTTTCGGTAAATGTCTCATCAAAAATGAAAACATTTCTAAAAACTACAAGTCTCATGCGTTTTAGTGGTGAAAAAATAAGTTAAAAAATCGTTCGGGAAATGAGTTTACTCCCTGGGTACTTTCTTTGTATACTTTTGACTATACGGGCTGAGTCCGGGATTTACGGAAAATCGCGGGTTTTCGTTTACCGGCGATTAAACTTCCTTTATTCAGCGTCTCATCAAAAATGAAAATATTTTTAAAAACTACGAGTCTCATGGGCTTTAGTGGTGAAATAATTATTTAAAAAATCGTTCGGGAAATGAGTTTACTCCCTGGGTACTTTCTTTTTATACTTTTGACTATACGGGCGGAGTCCGGGGTTTAAAGGAAATGGCGGGTTTTCGTTTGCCGTCGATTAAACTTCTTTTAATCAGCGTCTCATCAAAAATGAAAACATTTCTGAAAACTACAAGTCTCATACGTTTTAGTGGTGAAAAAATAATTTTAAAAATCGTTCGGGAAATGAGTTTACTCCCTGGGTACTTTCTTTGTATACTCTTGACTATACGGGCCGAGTCCGGGATTTACGGGAAATCGCGGGTTTTCGTGTGCCGGCGATTAAACCTCTTTTATTCAGCGTCTCATCAAAAATGAAAACACTTTTGAAAACTACAAGTTTCATGCGTTTTAGTGGTGACAAAATAATTTAAAAAATCGTTCGGGAAATGAGTTTACTCCCTGGGTACTTTCTTTGTATACTTTTGACTATACGGGCCGAGTCTGGGATTTACGGGAAATCGCGGGTTTTCGTGTGCCGGCGATTAAACCTCTTTTTTTCAGCGTCTTATCAAAAATGAAAACGCTTTTGAAAACTACAAGTCTCATGCGTTTTAGTGGTGACAAAATAACTTAAAAAATCGTTTGGGAAATGAGTTTACTCCCTGGGTACTTTCTTTGTATGCATTCGACTATACGGGCCAAGCCAGGGATTTACGGCAAACGAAACCCCGCGATTTCCCGTAAATCCCGGACTCGGCCCGTATAGTCAAAAGTATACAAAGAAAGTACCCAGGGAGTAAACTCATTTCCCGAACGATTTTTTAAATTATTTTTTCACCACAAAAACGCATGAGACTTTTAGTTTTCAAAAATGTTTTCATTTTTGATGAGACGCTTAATAAAAGAGGTTTAATCGCCGGCAAACGAAAACCCGCGATTTCCCGTAAATCCCGGGCTTGGCCCGTATAGTCGAATGTATACAAAGAAAGTACCCTGTGAGTAAACTCATTTCAAGAACGATTTTTTAAATTATTTTTTCACCACTAAAACGCATGAGACTTGTAGTTTTCAAAAATGTTTTCATTTTTAATGAGACGCTTAATGAAAGAGGTTTAATCGCCGGCAAACGAAAACCCGCGATTTCCCGTAACTCCCGGGTTTGTTCCGTATAGTCGAATGTATACAAAGAAAGTAACCTGTGAGTAAGCTCATTTCCAGACCGATGTTTTAAATAATCTTTTCACCACTAAAACGCATGAGACTTGTAGTTTTCAAAAATGTTTCCATTTTTGATGAGACGCTGAATCAAAGAAGTTTAATCGCCGGCAAACGAAAACCCGCGATTTCCCGTAAATCCCGGACTCGGCCCGTATAGTCAAAAGTATACAAAGAAAGTACCCAGGGAGTAAACTCATTTCCCGAACGATTTTTTAAATTATTTTTTCACCACAAAAACGCATGAGACTTTTAGTTTTCAAAAATGTTTTCATTTTTGATGAGACGCTTAATAAAAGAGGTTTAATCGCCGGCAAACGAAAACCTGCGATTTCCCGTAAATCCCGGGCTTGGCCCGTATAGTCGAATGTATACAAAGAAAGTACCCTGTGAGTAAACTCATTTCAAGAACGATTTTTTAAATTATTTTTTCACCACTAAAACGCATGAGACTTGTAGTTTTCAAAAATGTTTTCATTTTTAATGAGACGCTTAATGAAAGAGGTTTAATCGCCGGCAAACGAAAACCCGCGATTTCCCGTAACTCCCGGGTTTGTTCCGTATAGTCGAATGTATACAAAGAAAGTAACCTGTGAGTAAACTCATTTCCAGAACGATGTTTTAAATAATCTTTTCACCACTAAAACGCATGAGACTTGTAGTTTTCAAAAATGTTTCCATTTTTGATGAGACGCTGAATCAAAGAAGTTTAATCGCCGGCAAACGAAAACCCGCGATTTCCCGTAAATCCCGGACTCGGCCGGTATAGTCAAAAGTACACAAAGAAAGTACCCAGGGAATAAACTCATTTCCCGAACGATTTTTTAAATAATTTTTTTACCAATAAAACGCATGAGACTTGTAGTTTTCAGAAATGTTTTCATTTTTGATGAGACGCTTAATGAAATCTGTTTAATCGCCGGCAAAGGAAAACCTGCGATTTCCCGTAAATCCCGGGCTTGGCCCGTATAGTCGAATGTATACAAAGAAAGTACCTAGGAAGTAAACTCTTTTACCGAACGATTTTTTAAATTATTTTTTCACCACTAAAACGCATGAGATTTGTAGTTTTCAAAAATGTTTTCATTTTTGATGAGACACCTAATGAAAGAGGTTTAATCGCCGGCAAACGAAAACCCGCGATTTCCCGTAAATCCCGGACTCGGCCCGTATAGTCAAAAGTATACAAAGAAAGTACCCAGGGAGTAAACTCATTTCCCGAACGATTTTTTAAATTATTTTTTCACCACAAAAACGCATGAGACTTTTAGTTTTCAAAAATGTTTTCATTTTTGATGAGACTCTTAATAAAAGAGGTTTAATCGCCGGCAAACAAAAACCCGCGATTTCCCGTAAATCCCGGGCTTGGCCCGTATAGTCGAATGTATACAAAGAAAGTACCCTGTGAGTAAACTCATTTCAAGAACGATTTTTTAAATTATTTTTTCACCACTAAAACGCATGAGACTTGTAGTTCTCAAAAATGTTTTCATTTTTAATAAGACGCTTAATGAAAGAGGTTTAATCGCCGGCAAACGAAAACCCGCGATTTCCCGTAACTCCCGGGTTTGTTCCGTATAGTCGAATGTATACAAAGAAAGTAACCTGTGAGTAAGCTCATTTCCAGAACGATGTTTTAAATAATCTTTTCACCACTAAAACGCATGAGACTTGTAGTTTTCAAAAATGTTTCCATTTTTGATGAGACGCTGAATCAAAGAAGTTTAATCGCCGGCAAACGAAAACCCGCGATTTCCCGTAAATCCCGGACTCGGCCCGTATAGTCAAAAGTATACAAAGAAAGTACCCAGGGAGTAAACTCATTTCCCGAACGATTTTTTAATTATTTTTTCACCACAAAAACGCATGAGACTTTTAGTTTTCAAAAATGTTTTCATTTTTGATGAGACGCTTAATAAAAGAGGTTTAATCGCCGGCAAACGAAAACCCGCGATTTCCCGTAAATCCCGGGCTTGGCCCGTATAGTCGAATGTATACAAAGAAAGTACCCTGTGAGTAAACTCATTTCAAGAACGATTTTTTAAATTATTTTTTCACCACTAAAACGCATGAGACTTGTAGTTTTCAAAAATGTTTTCATTTTTAATGAGACGCCTAATGAAAGAGGTTTAATCGCCGGCAAACGAAAACCCGCGATTTCCCGTAACTCCCGGGTTTTTTCCGTATAGTCGAATGTATACAAAGAAAGTAACCTGTGAGTAAACTCATTTCCAGAACGATGTTTTAAATAATCTTTTCACCACTAAAACGCATGAGACTTGTAGTTTTCAAAAATGTTTCCATTTTTGATGAGACGCTGAATCAAAGAAGTTTAATCGCCGGCAAACGAAAACCCGCGATTTCCCGTAAATCCCGGACTCGGCCGGTATAGTCAAAAGTACACAAAGAAAGTACCCAGGGAATAAACTCATTTCCCGAACGATTTTTTAAATAATTTTTTTACCAATAAAACGCATGAGACTTGTAGTTTTCAGAAAAGTTTTCATTTTTGATGAGACGCTTAATGAAACCTGTTTAATCGCCGGCAAAGGAAAACCTGCGATTTCCCGTAAATTCCGGGCTTGGCCCGTATAGTCGAATGTATACAAAGAAAGTACCTAGGAAGTAAACTCATTTACCGAACGATTTTTTAAATTATTTTTTCACCACTAAAACGCATGAGATTTGTAGTTTTCAAAAATGTTTTCATTTTTGATGAGACACCTAATGAAAGAGGTTTAATCGCCGGCAAACGAAAACCCGTGATTTCCCGTAAATCCCGGGCTTGGCCCATATAGTCAAAAGAATACAAAAAAAGTACCCAGGGAGTAAACTCATTTCCCGAACGATTTTTTAAATAATTTTTTCACCACTAAAACGCATGAGACTTGTAGTTTTCAGAAATGTTTTCATTTTTGATGAGACGCTTAATGAAAGTGGTTTAATCGCCGGCAAACGAAAACCCGCGATTTCCCGTAAATCCCGGGCTTGGCTCATATAGTCGAATGTATACAAAGAAAGTACCTAGGAAGTAAACTCATTTACCGAACGATTTTTTAAATTATTTTTTCACCACTAAAACGCATGAGATTTGTAGTTTTCAAAAATGTTTTCATTTTTGATGAGACGCCTAATGAAAGAGGTTAAATGGCCGGCAAACGAAAACCCGCGATTTCCCGTAAATCCCGGGATTGGCCCGTATAGTCAAAAGTATACAAAAAAAGTACCCAGAGAGTAAACTCATTCCTCGAACGATTTTTTAAATTATTTTTTCACCACTAAAACGCATGAGGTTTGTAGTTTTTAAAAATGTTTTCATTTTTGATGGGACGCTGAATAAAAGAAGTTTAATCGCCGGCAAACGAAAACCCGCGATTTCCCGTAAATCCCGGACTCGGCCCGTATAGTCAAAAGTATACAAAGAAAGTACCCTGTGAGTAAACTCATTTCCCGAACGATTTTTTAAATTATTTTTTCACCACAAAAACGCATGAGACTTGTAGTTTTCAAAAATGTTTTCATTTTTTTTGATTAATGAAAGAGGTTTAATCGCCGGCAAACGAAAACCCGCGATTTCCCGTAAATCCCGGGCTTGGCCCGTATAGTCGAATGTATACAAAGAAAGTACCCTGTGAGTAAACTCATTTCCCGAACGATTTTTTAAATTATTTTTTCACCACAAAAACGCATGAGACTTTTAGTTTTCAAAAATGTTTTCATTTTTGGTGAGACGCTTAATAAAAGAGGTTTAATCGCCGGCAAACGAAAACCCGCGATTTCCCGTAAATCCCGGGCTTGGCCCGTATAGTCGAATGTATACAAAGAAAGTACCCTGTGAGTAAACTCATTTCAAGAACGATTTTTTAAATTATTTTTTCACCACTAAAACGCATGAGACTTGTAGTTTTCAAAAATGTTTTCATTTTTAATGAGACGCTTAATGAAAGAGGTTTAATCGCCGGCAAACGAAAACTCGCGATTTCCCGTAACTCCCGGGTTTGTTCCGTATAGTCGAATGTATACAAAGAAAGTAACCTGTGAGTAAGCTCATTTCCAGAACGATGTTTTAAATAATCTTTTCACCACTAAAACGCATGAGACTTGTAGTTCTCAAAAATGTTTCCATTTTTGATGAGACGCTGAATCAAAGAAGTTTAATCGCCGGCAAACGAAAACCCGCGATTTCCCGTAAATCCCGGACTCGGCCGGTATAGTCAAAAGTACACAAAGAAAGTACCCAGGGAATAAACTCATTTCCCGAACGATTTTTTAAATAATTTTTTTACCACTAAAACGCATGAGACTTGTAGTTTTCAGAAATGTTTTCATTTTTGATGAGACGCTTAATGAAAGTGGTTTAATCGCCGGCAAAGGAAAACCTGCGATTTCCCGTAAATCCCGGGCTTGGCCCGTATAGTCGAATGTATACAAAGAAAGTACCTAGGAAGTAAACTCATTTACCGAACGATTTTTTAAATTATTTTTTCACCACTAAAACGCATGAGATTTGTAGTTTTCAAAAATGTTTTCATTTTTGATGAGACACCTAATGAAAGAGGTTTAATCGCCGGCAAACGAAAACCCGCCATTTCCCGTAAATCCCGGGCTTGGCCCATATAGTCAAAAGAATACAAAAAAAGTACCCAGGGAGTAAACTCATTTCCCGAACGATTTTTTAAATAATTTTTTCACCACTAAAACGCATGAGACTTGTAGTTTTCAGAAATGTTTTCATTTTTAATGAGACGCTTAATGAAAGAGGTTTAATCGCCGGCAAACGAAAACCCGCGATTTCCCGTAACTCCCGGGTTTGTCCGTATAGTCGAATGTATACAAAGAAAGTAACCTGTGAGTAAACTCATTTCCAGAACGATGTTTTAAATAATCTTTTCACCACTAAAACGCATGAGACTTGTAGTTTTCAGAAATGTTTTCATTTTTGATGAGACGCTTAATGAAAGTTGTATAATCGCCGGCAAACGAAAACCCGCGATTTCCCGTAAATCCCGGGCTTGGCTCATATAGTCGAATGTATACAAAGAAAGTACCTAGGAAGTAAACTCATTTACCGAACGATTTTTTAAATTATTTTTTCACCACTAAAACGCATGAGATTTGTAGTTTTCAAAAATGTTTTCATTTTTGATGAGACGCCTAATGAAAGAGGTTAAATGGCCGGCAAACGAAAACCGCGATTTCCCGTAAATCCCGGGATTGGCCCGTATAGTCAAAAGTATACAAAAAAAGTACCCAGGGAGTAAACTCATTCCTCGAACGATTTTTTAAATTATTTTTTCACCACTAAAACGCATGAGGTTTGTAGTTTTTAAAAATGTTTTCATTTTTGATGGGACGCTGAATAAAAGAAGTTTAATCGCCGGCAAACGAAAACCCGCGATTTCCCGTAAATCCCGGACTCGGCCCGTATAGTCAAAAGTATACAAAGAAAGTACCCAGGGAGTAAACTCATTTCCCGAACGATTTTTTAAATTATTTTTTCACCACAAAAACGCATGAGACTTGTAGTTTTCAAAAATGTTTTCATTTTTGATGAGACGCTTAATGAAAGAGGTTTAATCGCCGGCAAACGAAAACCCGCGATTTCCCGTAAATCCCGGGCTTGGCCCGTATAGTCGAATGTATACAAAGAAAGTACCCTGTGAGTAAACACATTTCAAGAACAATTTTTTAAATTATTTTTTCACCACTAAAACGCATAAGACTTGTAGTTTTCAGAAATGTTTTCATTTTTGATGGGACGCTGAATAAAAGAATTTTAATCGCCGGCAAACGAAAACCCGCGATTTCCCGTAAATCCCGGGCTTGGCCCGTATAGTCAAAAGTATACAAAGAAAGTACCCAGGGAGTAAATACATTTCCCGAACGATTTTTTAAATTATTTTTTCACCACTAAAACGCATGAGACTTGTAGTTTTCAAAAATGTTTTCATTTTTAATGAGACGCTTAATGAAAGAGGTTTAATCGCCGGCAAACGAAAACCCGCGATTTCCCGTAACTCCCGGGTTTGTCCCGTATAGTCGAATGTATACAAAGAAAGTATACTGTGAGTAACACATTTCCCGAACGATTTTTTAAATTATTTTTTCACCACTAAAACGCATGAGACTTGTAGGTTTCAAAAATGTTTTCATTTTTGATGAGACGCTTAATGAAAGAGGTTTAATCGCCGGCAAATGAAAACCCGCGATTTCCCGTAAATCCCGGGCTTGGCCCGTATAGTGGAATATATACAAAGAAAGTATACTGTGAGTAAACTCATTTCCAGAACGATTTTTTAAATTATTTTTTCACCACTAAAACGCATGAGATTTGTAGTTTTCAAAAATGTTTTCATTTTTGATGAGACGCCTAATGAAAGAGGTTTGATCGGCGGCAAACGAAAACCCGCGATTTCCCATAAATCCCGGGCTTGGCCCATATAGTCAAAAGTATACAAAAAAAGTACCCAGGGAGTAAACTCTTTTCCCGAACGATTTTTTAAATAATTTTTTCACCACTAAAACGCATGAGATTTGTAGTTTTCAAAAATGTTTTCATTTTTGATGAGACGCCTAATGAAAGAGGTTAAATCGCCGGCAAACGAAAACCCGCGATTTCCCGTAAATCCCGGGATTGGCCCGTATAGTCAAAAGTATACAAAAAAAGTACCCAGGGAGTAAACTCATTCCTCGAACGATTTTTTAAATTATTTTTTCACCACTAAAACGCATGAGACTTGTAGTTTTCAGAAATGTTTTCATTTTTGATGAGACGCTGAATAAAAGAAGTTTAATCGCCGGCAAACGAAAACCCGCGATTTCCCGTAAATCCCGGACTCGGCCCGTATAGTCAAAAGTATACAAAGAAAGTACCCAAGGAGTAAACTCATTTCCCGAACGATTTTTTAAATTATTTTTTCACCACAAAAACGCATGAGACTTGTAGTTTTTAAAAATGTTTTCATTTTTGATGAGACGCTTAATGAAAGAGGTTTAATCGCCGGCAAACGAAAACCCGCGATTTCCCGTAAATCCCAGGCTTGGCCCGTATAGTCGAATGTATACAAAGAAAGTACCCTGTGAGTAAACTCATTTCAAGAACAATTTTTTAAATTATTTTTTCACCACTAAAATGCATGAGACTTGTAGTTTTCAGAAATGTTTTCATTTTTGATGGGACGCTGAATAAAAGAATTTTAATCGCCGGCAAACGAAAACCCGCGATTTCCCGTAAATCCCGGGCTTGGCCCGTATAGTCAAAAGTAAACAAAGAAAGTACCCAGGGAGTAAACACATTTCCCGAACGATTTTTTAAATTATTTTTTCACCACTAAAACGCATGAGACTTGTAGTTTTCAAAAATGTTTTCATTTTTAATGAGACGCTTAATGAAAGAGGTTTAATCGCCGGCAAACGAAAACCCGCGATTTCCCGTAACTCCCGGGTTTGTCCCGTATAGTCGAATGTATACAAAGAAAGTAACCTGTGAGTAAACTCATTTCCAGAACGATTTTTTAAATAATCTTTTCACCACTAAAACGCATGAGACTTGTAGTTTTCAAAAATGTTTTCATTTTTGATAAGACGCTGAATAAAAGAAGTTTAATCGCCGGCAAACGAAAACCCGCGATTTCCCGTAAATCCCGGACTCGGCCGGTATAGTCAAAAGTACGCAAAGAAAGTACCCAGGGAATAAACTCATTTCCCGAACGATTTTTTAAATAATTTTTTCACCACTAAAACGCATGAGATTTGTAGTTTTCAAAAATGTTTTCATTTTTGATGAGACGCCTAATGAAAGAGGTTTAATCGCCGGCAAACGAAAACCCGCGATTTCCCGTAAATCCCGGACTCGGCCCGTATAGTCAAAAGTATACAAAGAAAGTACCCAAGGAGTAAACTCATTTCCCGAACGATTTTTTAAATTATTTTTTCACCACTAAAACGCATGAGACTTGTAGTTTTCAAAAATGTTTTCATTTTTAATGAGACGCTTAATGAAAGAGGTTTAATCGCCGGCAAACGAAAACCCGCGATTTCCCGTAACTCCCGGGTTTGTCCCGTATAGTCGAATGTATACAAAGAAAGTAACCTGTGAGTAAACTCATTTCCAGAACGATTTTTTAAATAATCTTTTGACCACTAAAACGCATGAGACTTGTAGTTTTCAAAAATGTTTTCATTTTTGATGAGACGCTGAATAAAAGAAGTTTAATCGCCGGCAAACGAAAACCCGCGATTTCCCGTAAATCCCGGACTCGGCCGGTATAGTCAAAAGTACGCAAAGAAAGTACCCAGGGAATAAACTCATTTCCCGAACGATTTTTTAAATAATTTTTTCACCACTAAAACGCATGAGATTTGTAGTTTTCAAAAATGTTTTCATTTTTGATGAGACGCCTAATGAAAGAGGTTTAATCGCCGGCAAACGAAAACCCGCGATTTCCCGTAAATCCCGGACTCGGCCCGTATAGTCAAAAGTATACAAAGAAAGTACCCAAGGAGTAAACTCATTTCCCGAACGATTTTTTAAATTATTTTTTCACCACAAAAACGCATGAGACTTGTAGTTTTCAAAAATGTTTTCATTTTTGATGAGACGCTTAATGAAAGAGGTTTAATCGCCGGCCAACGAAAACCCGCGATTTCCCGTAAATCCCGGGCTTGGCCCGTATAGTCGAATGTATACAAAGAAAGTACCCTGTGAGTAAACTCATTTCAAGAACAATTTTTTAAATTATTTTTTCACCACTAAAACGCATAAGACTTGTAGTTTTCAGAAATGTTTTCATTTTTGATGAGACGCTGAGTAAAAGAATTTTAATCGCCGGCAAACGAAAACCCGCGATTTCCCGTAAATCCCGGGCTTGGCCCGTATAGTCAAAAGTATACAAAGAAAGTACCCAGGGAGTAAACACATTTCCCGAACGATTTTTTAAATTATTATTTCACCACTAAAACGCATGAGACTTGTAGTTTTCAAAAATGTTTTCATTTTTAATGAGACGCTTAATGAAAGAGGTTTAATCGCCGGCAAACGAAAACCCGCGATTTCCCGTAACTCCCGGGTTTGTCCCGTATAGTCGAATGTATACAAAGAAAGTAACCTGTGAGTAAACTCATTTCCAGAACGATTTTTTAAATAATCTTTTCACCACTAAAACGCATGAGACTTGTAGTTTTCAAAAATGTTTTCATTTTTGATGAGACGCTGAATAAAAGAAGTTTAATCGCCGGCAAACGAAAACCCGCGATTTCCCGTAAATCCCGGACTCGGCCGGTATAGTCAAAAGTACGCAAAGAAAGTACCCAGGGAATAAACTCATTTCCCGAACGATTTTTTAAATAATTTTTTCACCACTAAAACGCATGAGATTTGTAGTTTTCAAAAATGTTTTCATTTTTGATGAGACGCTTAATGAAAGTGGTTTAATCGCCGGCAAACGAAAACCCGCGATTTCCCGTAAATCCCGGGCTTGGCTCGTATAGTCGAATGTATACAAAGAAAGTATCTAGGAAGTAAACTCATTTACCGAACGATTTTTTAAATTATTTTTTCACCACTAAAACGCATGAGATTTGTAGTTTTTAAAAATGTTTTCATTTTTGATGAGACGCCTAATGAAAGAGGTTTAATCGCCGGCAAACGAAAACCCGCGATTTCCCGTAAATCCCGGGCTTGGCCCATATAGTCAAAAGTATACAAAAAAAGTACCCAGGGAGTAAACTCTTTTCCCGAACGATTTTTTAAATAATTTTTTCACCACTAAAACGCATGACACTTGTAGTTTTCAAAAATGTTTTCATTTTTGATGAGACGCTTAATGAAAGTGGTTTAATCGCCGGCAAACGAAAACCCGCGATTTCCCGTAAATCCCGGGCTTGGCTCGTATAGTCGAATGTATACAAAGAAAGTACCTAGGAAGTAAACTCATTTACCGAACGATTTTTTAAATTATTTTTTCACCACTAAAACGCATGAGATTTGTAGTTTTCAAAAATGTTTTCATTTTTGATGAGACGCCTAATGAAAGAGGTTTAATCGCCGGCAAACGAAAACCCGCGATTTCCCGTAAATCCCGGGCTTGGCCCGTATAGTCAAAAGTATACAAAAAAAGTACCCAGGGAGTAAACTCATTTCTCGAACGATTTTTTAAATTATTTTTTCACCACTAAAACGCATGAGGTTTGTAGTTTTAAAAAATGTTTTCATTTTTGATGGGACGCTGAATAAAAGAAGTTTAATCGCCGGCAAACGAAAACCCGCGATTTCCCGTAAATCCCGGACTCGGCCCGTATAGTCAAAAGTATACAAAGAAAGTACCCAAGGATTAAACTCATTTCCCGAACGATTTTTTAAATTATTTTTTCACCACAAAAACGCATGAGACTTGTAGTTTTCAAAAATGTTTTCATTTTTGATGAGACGCTGAATGAAAGAGGTTTAATCGCCGGCAAACGAAAACCCGCGATTTCCCGTAAATCCCGGGCTTGGCCCGTATAGTCGAATGTATACAAAGAAAGTACCCTGTGAGTAAACTCATTTCAAGAACAATTTTTTAAATTATTTTTTCACCACTAAAACGCATAAGACTTGTAGTTTTCAGAAATGTTTTCATTTTTGAAGGGACGCTGAATAAAAGAATTTTAATCGCCGGCAAACGAAAACCCGCGATTTCCCGTAAATCCCGGGCTTGGCCCGTATAGTCAAAAGTATACAAAGAAAGTACCCAGGGAGTAAACACATTTCCCGAACGATTTTTTAAATTATTTTTTCACCACTAAAACGCATGAGACTTGTAGTTTTCAAAAATGTTTTCATTTTTAATGAGACGCTTAATGAAAGAGGTTTAATCGCCGGCAAACGAAAAACCGCGATTTCCCGTAACTCCCGGGTTTGTCCCGTATAGTCGAATGTATACAAAGAAAGTAACCTGTGAGTAAACTCATTTCCAGAACGATTTTTTATATAATCTTTTCACCACTAAAACGCATGAGACTTGTAGTTTTTAAAAATGTTTTCATTTTTGATGAGACGCTGAATAAAAGAAGTTTAATCGCCGGCAAACGAAAACCCGCGATTTCCCGTAAATCCCGGACTCGGCCGGTATAGTCAAAAGTACACAAAGAAAGTACCCAGGTAATAAACTCATTTCCCGAACGATTTTTTAAATAATTTTTTCACCATTAAAACGCATGAGATTTGTAGTTTTCAAAAATGTTTTCATTTTTGATGAGACGCCTAATGAAAGAGGTTTAATCGCCGGCAAACGAAAACCCGCGATTTCCCATAAATCCCGGGCTTGGCCCATATAGTCAAAAGTATACAAAAAAAGTACCCAGGGAGTAAACTCTTTTCCCGAACGATTTTTTAAATAATTTTTTCACCACTAAAACGCATGAGACTTGTAGTTTTCAGAAATGTTTTCATTTTTGATGAGACGCTTAATGAAAGTGGTTGAATCGCCGGCAAACGAAAACCCGCGATTTCCCGTAAATCCCGGGCTTGGCTCGTATAGTCGAATGTATACAAAGAAAGTACCTAGGAAGTAAACTCATTTACCGAACGATTTTTTAAATTATTTTTTCACCACTAAAACGCATGAGATTTGTAGTTTTTAAAAATGTTTTCATTTTTGATGAGACGCCTAATGAAAGAGGTTTAATCGCCGGCAAACGAAAACCCGCGATTTCCCGTAAATCCCGGGCTTGGCCCATATAGTCAAAAGTATACAAAAAAAGTACCCAGGGAGTAAACTCTTTTCCCGAACGATTTTTTAAATAATTTTTCCACCACTAAAACGCATGACACTTGTAGTTTTCAGAAATGTTTTCATTTTTGATGAGACGCTTAATGAAAGTGGTTTAATCGCCGGCAAACGAAAACCCGCGATTTCCCGTAAATCCCGGGCTTGGCTCGTATAGTCGAATGTATACAAAGAAAGTACCTAGGAAGTAAACTCATTTACCGAACGATTTTTTAAATTATTTTTTCACCACTAAAACGCATGAGATTTGTAGTTTTCAAAAATGTTTTCATTTTTGATGAGACGCCTAATGAAAGAGGTTTAATCGCCGGCAAACGAAAACCCGCGATTTCCCGTGAATCCCGGGCTTGGCCCGTATAGTCAAAAGTATACAAAAAAAGTACCCAGGGAGTAAACTCATTTCTCGAACGATTTTTTAAATTATTTTTTCACCACTAAAACGCATGAGGTTTGTAGTTTTAAAAAATGTTTTCATTTTTGATGGGACGCTGAATAAAAGAAGTTTAATCGCCGGCAAACGAAAACCCGCGATTTCCCGTAAATCCCGGACTCGGCCCGTATAGTCAAAAGTATACAAAGAAAGTACCCAAGGAGTAAACTCATTTCCCGAACGATTTTTTAAATTATTTTTTCACCACAAAAACGCATGAGACTTGTAGTTTTCAAAAATGTTTTCATTTTTGATGAGACGCTTAATGAAAGAGGTTTAATCGCCGGCAAACGAAAACCCGCGATTTCCCGTAAATCCCGGGCTTGGCCCGTATAGTCGAATGTATACAAAGAAAGTACCCTGTGAGTAAACTCATTTCAAGAACAATTTTTTAAATTATTTTTTCACCACTAAAACGCATAAGACTTGTAGTTTTCAGAAATGTTTTCATTTTTGATGGGACGCTGAATAAAAGAATTTTAATCGCCGGCAAACGAAAACCCGCGATTTCCCGTAAATCCCGGGCTTGGCCCGTATAGTCAAAAGTATACAAAGAAAGCACCCAGGGAGTAAACACATTTCCCGAACGATTTTTTAAATTATTTTTTCACCACTAAAACGCATGAGACTTAGTTTTCAAAAATGTTTTCATTTTTAATGAGACGCTTAATGAAAGAGGTTTAATCGCCGGCAAACGAAAACCCGCGATTTCCCGTAACTCCCGGGTTTGTCCCGTATAGTCGAATGTATACAAAGAAAGTAACCTGTGAGTAAACTCATTTCCAGAACGATTTTTTAAATAATCTTTTCACCACTAAAACGCATGAGACTTGTAGTTTTCAAAAATGTTTTCATTTTTGATGAGACGCTGAATAAAAGAAGTTTAATCGCCGACAAACGAAAACCCGCGATTTCCCGTAAATCCCGGACTCGGCCGGTATAGTCAAAAGTACACAAAGAAAGTACCCAGGGAATAAACTCATTTCCCGAACGATTTTTTAAATAATTTTTTCACCACTAAAACGCATGAGATTTGTAGTTTTCAAAAATGTTTTCATTTTTGATGAGACGCCTAATGAAAGAGGTTTAATCGCCGGCAAACGAAAACCCGCGATTTCCCGTAAACCCCAGGCTTGGCCCATATAGTCAAAAGTATACAAAAAAAGTACCCAGGGAGTAAACTCTTTTCCCGAACGATTTTTTAAATAACTTTTTCACCACTAAAACGCATGAGACTTGTAGTTTTCAGAAATGTTTTCATTTTTGATGAGACGCTTAATGAAAGTGGTTTAATCGCCGGCAAACGAAAACCCGCGATTTCCCGTAAATCCCGGGCTTGGCTCGTATAGTCGAATGTATACAAAGAAAGTACCTAGGAAGTAAACTCATTTACCGAACGATTTTTTAAATTATTTTTTCACCACTAAAACGCATGAGATTTGTAGTTTTTAAAAATGTTTTCATTTTTGATGAGACGCCTAATGAAAGAGGTTTAATCGCCGGCAAACGAAAACCCGCGATTTCCCGAAAATCCCGGGCTTGGTCCATATAGTCAAAAGTATACAAAAAAAGTACCCAAGGAGTAAACTCTTTTCCCGAACGATTTTTTAAATATTTTTTTCACCACTAAAACGCATGAGACTTGTAATTTTCAGAAATGTTTTCATTTTTGATGAGACGCTTAATGAAAGTGGTTTAATCGCCGGCAAACGAAAACCCGTGATTTCCCGTAAATCCCGGGCTTAGCTCGTATAGTCGAACGTATACAAAGAAAGTACCTAGGAAGTAAACTCATTTACCGAACGATTTTTTAAGTTATTTTTTCACCACTAAAACGCATGAGATTTGTAGTTTTCAAAAATGTTTTCATTTTTGATGAGACGCCTGATGAAAGAGGTTTAATCGCCGGCAAACGAAAACCCGCGATTTCCCGTAAATCCTGGGCTTGGCCCGTATAGTCAAAAGTATACAAAAAAAGTACCCAGGGAGTAAACTCATTTCTCGAACGATTTTTTAAATTATTTTTTCACCACTAAAACGCATGAGGTTTCTAGTTTTAAAAAATGTTTTCATTTTTGATGGGACGCTGAATAAAAGAAGTTTAATCGCTGGCAAACGAAAACCCGCTATTTCCCGTAAATCCCGGGCTCGGCCCGTATAGTCAAAGGTATACAAAGAAAGTACCCAGGGAGTAAACTCATTTCCCGAACGATTTTTTAAATTATTTTTTCACCACTAAAACGCATGAGACTTGTAGTTTTCAAAAATGTTTTCATTTTTGATGGGACGCTGAATAAAAGAAGTTTAATCGCTGGCGAACGAAAACCCGCGATTTCCCGTAAATCCCGGACTCGGTGCGTATAGTCAAAAGTATACAAATAAAGTACCCAGGGAGTAAACTCATTTCTCGAACGATTTTTTAAATTATTTTTTCACCACTAAAACGCATGAGGTTTGTAGTTTTGAAAAATGTTTTCATTTTTGATGGGACGCTGAAGAAAAGAAGTTTAATCGCTGGCAAACGAAAACCCGCGATTTCCCGTAAATCCCGGGCTTGGCCCGTATAGTCAAAAGTATACAAAGAAAGTACCCAGGGAGTAAACTCATTTCCCGAACGATTTTTTAAATTATTTTTTCACCACTAAAACGCATGAGACTTGTAGTTTTCAAAAATGTTTTCATTTTTGATGGGACGCTGAATAAAAGAAGTTTAATCGCTGGCAAACGAAAACCCGCGATTTCCCTTAAATCCCGGGCTTGGCCCGTATAGTCAAAGGTATACAAAGAAAGTACCCAGGGAGTAAACTCATTTCCCGAACGATTTTTTAAATACATTTTTCACCACTAAAACGCATGAAACTTGTAGGTTTCAAAAATGTTTTCATTTTTGATGAGGCGCTTAATGAAAGAGGTTTAATCGCCGGCAAACGAAAACCCGCGATTTCCCGTAAATCCCGGGCTTGGCCCGTATAGTCAAAAGTATACAAAGAAAGTACCCAGGGAGTAAACACATTTCCCGAACGATTTTTTAAATTTTTTTTTCATCACTAAAACGCATGAGACTTGTAGTTTTCAAAAGTGTTTTCATTTTTGATGAGACGCTGAATAAAAGAAGTTTAATCGCCGGCAAACGAAAACCCGAGATTTCCCGTAAATCCCGGGCTTGGCCCGTATAGTTGAATGTATCTAAAGAAAGTACCCAGGGAGTAAACTGATTTCCTGAACGATTTTTCAAATTATTTCTGCACCACTAGAACGAATGAGACTTGTAGTTTTCAAAAATGTTTTCATTTTTAATGAGAAGCTTAATGAAAGAGGCTTAATCGCCGGCAAACGAAAACCCGCGATTTCCCGTAAATCCCGGACTCAGCCCTTATAGTCAAAAGTATACAAAGAAAGTACCCAGGGAGTAAACTCATTTCCCGAACGATTTTTTAAATTATTTTTTCACCACTAAAACGCATGAGACTTGTAGTTTTCAAAAATGTTTTTATTTTTGATGGGACGCTAAATAAAAGAAGTTTAATCACTGGCAAACGAAAACCTGCGATTTCCCGTAAATCCCGGACTCGGCCCGTATAGTCAAAAGTATACAAAGAAAGTACCCAGGGAGTAAACTCATTTCCCGAACGATTTTTTAAATTATTTTTTCACCACTAAAACGCATGAGACTTGTGGTTTTTAAAAATGTTTTCATTTTTGATGGGACGCTGAATAAAAGAAGTTTAATCGTTGGCAAACGAAAACCCGCGATTTCCCGTAAATCCCGGACTCGGTGTGTATAGTCAAAAGTATACAAAGAAAGTACCCAGGGAGTAACCTAATTTCCCGAACGATTTTTTAAATTATTTTTTCACCACTAAAACGCATGAGACTTGTAGTTTTCAAAAATGTTTTCATTTTTGATGAGACGCTTAATGAAAGAGGTTTAATCGTCGGCAAACGAAAACCCGCGATTTCCTGTAAATCCCGGGCTTGGCCCGTATAGTCGAATGTATACAAGGAAAGTACCCTGTGAGTAAACTCATTTCCAGAACGATTTTTTAAATTATTTTTTCACCACTAAAACGCATGGGACTAGTAGTTTTCAAAAATGTTTTCATTTTTGATGAGACGCTGAATAAAAGAAGTTTAATCGCCGGCAAACGAAAACCCGCAATTTCCCGTAAATCCCGGACTCGGCCCGTATAGTTAAAAGTATACAAAGAAAGTACCCAGGGAGTAGACTCATTTACCGAACGATTTTTTAAATTATTTTTTCACCACTAAAACGCATGAGACTTGTAGTTTTCAAAAATGTTTTCATTTTTGATGAGACGCTTAATGAAAGAGGTTTAATCGCCGGCAAACGAAAACCAGCGATTTTCCGTAACTCCCGGACTCGGCCGGTATAGTCAAAACTACACAAAGAAAGTACCCAGGGAATAAACTCATTTCCCGAACGATTTTTTAAATAATTTTTTCACCACTAAAACGCATGAGATTTGTAGTTTTCAGAAATGTTTTCATTTTTGATGAGACGCTTAATGAAAGTAGTTTAATCGCCGGCAAACGAAAACCCGTGATTTCCCGTAAATCCCGGGCTTGGCTCGTATAGTCGAATGTATACAAAGAAAGTACCTAGGAAGTAAGCTCATTTACCGAACGATTTTTTAAATTATATTTTCACCACTAAAACGCATGAGATTTGTAGTTTTCAAAAATGTTTTCATTTTTGATGAGACGCCTAATGAAAGAGGTTTAATCGCCGGCAAACGAAAACCCGCGATTTCCCGTAAATCCCGTGCTTGGCCCGTATAGTCAAAAGTATACAAAAAAAGTACCCAGGGAGTAAACTCATTTCTCGAACGATTTTTTAAATTATTTTTTCACCACTAAAACGCATGAGGTTTGTAGTTTTAAAAAATGTTTTCATTTTTGATGGGACGCTGAATAAAAGAAGTTTAATCGCTGGCAAACGAAAACCCGCGATTTCCCGTAAATCCCGGGCTTGGCCCGTATAGTCAAAAGTATACAAAGAAAGTACCCAGGGAGTAGACTCATTTTCCGAACGACTTTTTAAATTATTTTTTCACCACTAAAACGCATGAGATTTGTAGTTTTCAAAAATGTTTTCATTTTTGATGAAACGCTTAATGAAAGAGGTTTAATCGCCGGCAAACGAAAACCAGCGATTTTCCGTAACTCCCGGACTCGGCCGGTATAGTCAAAAGTACACAAAGAAAGTACCCAGGGAATAAACTCATTTCCCGAACGATTTTTTAAATTATTTTTTCACCACTTAAACGCATGAGATTTGTAGTTTTCAGAAATGTTTTCATTTTTGATGAGACGCTTAATGAAAGTGGTTTAATCGCCGGCAAACGAAAACCCGCGATTTCCCGTAACTCCCGGACTCGGCCGGTATAGTCAAAAGTACACAAAAAAAGTACCCAGGGAATAAACTCATTTCCCGAACGATTTTTTAAATAATTTTTTCACCACTAAAACGCATGAGATTTGTAGTTTTCAAAAATGTTTTCATTTTTGATGAGACGCCTAATGAAAAAGGTTTAATCGCCGGCAAACGAAAACCCGCGATTTCCCGTAAATCCCGGGCTTGGCCCATATAGTCAAAAGTATACAAAAAAAGTACCCAGGGAGTAAACTCTTTTCCCGAACGATTTTTTAAATAATTTTTTCACCACTAAAACGCATGAGATTTGTAGTTTTCAAAAATGATTTCATTTTTGATGAGACGCTTAATGAAAGTGGTTTAATCGCCGGCAAACGAAAACCCGCGATTTCCCGTAAATTCCGGGCTTGGCTCGTATAGTCGAATGTATACAAAGAAAGTACCTAGGAAGTAAACTCATTTACCGAACGATTTTTTAAATTATTTTTTCACCACTAAAACGCATAAGACTTGTAGTTTTCAAAAATGTTTTCATTATTGATGGGACGCTGAATAAAAGAATTTTAATCGCCAGCAAACGAAAACCCGCGATTTCCCGTAAATCCCGGGCTTGGCCCGTATAGTCAAAAGTATACAAAAAAAGTACCCAGAGAGTAAACTCATTTCTCGAACGATTTTTTAAATTATTTTTTCACCACTAAAACGCATGAGGTTTGTAGTTTTCAAAAATGTTTTCATTTTTGATGGGACGCTGAATAAAAGAAGTTTAATTGCTGGCAAACGAAAACCCGCGATTTCCCTTAAATCCCGGGCTCGGCCCGTATAGTCAAAGGTATACAAAGAAAGTACCCAGGGAGTAAACTCATTTCCCGAACGATTTTTTAAATTATTTTTTCACCACTAAAACGCATGAGACTTGTAGTTTTCAAAAATGTTTTCATTTTTGATGGGACGCTGAATAAAAGAAGTTTAATCGCTGGCAAACGAAAACCCGCGATTTCCCGTAAATCCCGGACTCGGTGCGTATAGTCAAAAGTATACAAAGAAAGTACCCAAGGAGTAAACTCATTTCTCGAACGATTTTTTAAATTATTTTTTCACCACTAAAACGCATGAGGTTTGTAGTTTTGAGAAATGTTTTCATTTTTGATGGGACGCTGAAGAAAAGAAGTTTAATCGCTGGCAAACGAAAACCCGCGATTTCCCTTAAATCCCGGGCTCGGCCCGTATAGTCAAAGGTATACAAAGAAAGTACCCAGGGAGTAAACTCATTTCCCGAACGATTTTTTAAATTATTTTTTCACTACTAAAACGCATGAGACTTGTAGTTTTCAAAAATGTTTTCATTTTTGATGGGACGCTGAATAAAAGAAGTTTAATCGCTGGCAAACGAAAACCCGCGATATCCCGTAAATCCCGGACTCGGTGCGTATAGTCAAAAGTATACAAAGAAAGTACCCATGGAGTAAACTCATTTTCCGAACGATTTTTTAAATTATTTTTTCACCACTAAAACGCATGAGACTTGTAGTTTTCAAAAATGTTTTCATTTTTGATAAGACGCTTAATGAAAGAGGTTTAATCGCCGGCAAACGAAAACCCCCGATTTCCCGTAAATCCCGGGCTTGGTCCGTATAGTCGAATGTATACAAAGAAAGTACCCAGGGAGTAACTCATTTCCCGAACAATTTTTTAAATTATTTTTTCACCACTAAAACGCATGAAACTTGTAGGTTTCAAAAATGTTTTTATTTTTGATGAGGCGCTTAATGAAAGAGGTTTAATCGCCGGCAAACGAAAACCCGCGATTTCCCGTGAATCCCGGGCTTGGCCCGTATAGTCGAATGTATACAAAGAAAGTACCCTGTGAGTAAACTCATTTCCAGAACGATTTTTTAATTTTTTTTTTCATCACTAAAACGCATGAGACTTGTAGTTTTCAAAAGTGTTTTCATTTTTGATGAGACGCTGAATAAAAGAAGTTTAATCGCCGGCAAACGAAAATCCGAGATTTCCCTTAAATCCCGGGCTTGGCCCGTATAGTTGAATGTATCTAAAGAAAGTACCCAGGGAGTAAACTGATTTCCCGAACGATTTTTCAAATTATTTCTGCACCACTAAAACGCATGAGACTTGTAGTTTTCAAAAATGTTTTTATTTTTGATGGGACGCTAAATAAAAGAAGTTTAATCACTGGCAAACGAAAACCTGCGATTTCCCGTAAATCCCGGACTCGGTGCGTATAGTCAAAAGTATACAAAGAAAGTACCCATGGAGTAAACTAATTTTCCGAACGATTTTTTAAATTATTTTTTCACCACTAAAACGCATGAGACTTGTAGTTTTCAAAAATGTTTTCATTTTTGATGAGACGCTTAATGAAAAAAGTTTAATCGCCGGCAAACGAAAATCCGCGATTTCCTGTAAATCCCGGGCTTGGCCCGTATAGTCGAATGTATACAAAGAAAGTACCCTGTGAGTAAACTCATTTCCAGAACGATATTTTAAATTATTTTTTCACCACTAAAACGCATGAGACTAGTAGTTTTCAAAAATGTTTTCATTTTTGATGAGACGCTGAATAAAAGAAGTTTAATCGCCGGCAAACGAAAACCCGCGATTTCCCGTAAATCCAGGACTCGGCCCGTATAGTTAAAAATATACAAAGAAAGTACCCAGGGAGTAGACTCATTTTCCGAACGATTTTTTAAATCTTTTTTTCACCACTAAAACGCATGAGACTTGTAGTTTTCAAAAATGTTTTCATTTTTGATGAGACGCTTAATGAAAGAGGTTTAATCGCCGGCAAACGAAAACCCGCGATTTCCCGTAACTCCCGGACTCGGCCGGTATAGTCAAAAGTACACAAAGAAAGTACCCAGGGAATAAACTCATTTCCCGAACGATTTTTTAAATAATTTTTTCACCACTAAAACGCATGAGATTTGTAGTTTTTAAAAATGTTTTCATTTTTGATGAGACGCCTAATGAAAAAGGTTTAATCGCCGGCAAACGAAAACCCGCGATTTCCCGTAAATCCCGGGCTTGGCCCATATAGTCAAAAGTATACAAAAAAAGTACCCAGGGAGTAAACTCTTTTCCCGAACGATTTTTTAAATAATTTTTTCACCACTAAAACGCATGAGATTTGTAGTTTTCAAAAATGATTTCATTTTTGATGAGACGCTTAATGAAAGTGGTTTAATCGCCGGCAAACGAAAACCCGCGATTTCCCGTAAATCCCGGGCTTGGCTCGTATAGTCGAATGTATACAAAGAAAGTACCTAGGAAGTAAACTCATTTATCGAACGATTTTTTAAATTATTTTTTCACCACTAAAACGCATAAGACTTGTAGTTTTCAAAAATGTTTTCATTATTGATGGGACGCTGAATAAAAGAATTTTAATCGCCGGCAAACGAAAACCCGCGATTTCCCGTAAATCCCGGGCTTGGCCCGTATAGTCAAAAGTATACAAAAAAAGTACCCAGAGAGTAAACTCATTTCTCGAACGATTTTTTAAATTATTTTTTCACCCCTAAAACGCATGAGGTTTGTAGTTTTCAAAAATGTTTTCATTTTTGATGGGACGCTGAATAAAAGAAGTTTAATTTCTGGCAAACGAAAACCCGCGATTTCCCTTAAATCCCGGGCTCGGCCCGTATAGTCAAAGGTATACAAAGAAAGTACCCAGGGAGTAAACTCATTTCCCGAACGATTTTTTAAATTATTTTTTCACCACTAAAACGCATGAGACTTGTAGTTTTCAAAAATGTTTTCATTTTTGATGGGACGCTGAATAAAAGAAGTTTAATCGCTGGCAAACGAAAACCCGCGATTTCCCGTAAATCCCGGACTCGGTGCGTATAGTCAAAAGTATACAAAGAAAGTACCCAAGGAGTAAACTCATTTCTCGAACGATTTTTTAAATTATTTTTTCACCACTAAAACGCATGAGGTTTGTAGTTTTGAAAAATGTTTTCATTTTTGATGGGACGCTGAAGAAAAGAAGTTTAATCGCTGGCAAACGAAAACCCGCGATTTCCCTTAAATCCCGGGCTCGGCCCGTATAGTCAAAGGTATACAAAGAAAGTACACAGGGAGTAAACTCATTTCCCGAACGATTTTTTAAATTATTTTTTCACCACTAAAACGCATGAGACTTGTAGTTTTCAAAAATGTTTTCATTTTTGATGGGACGCTGAATAAAAGAAGTTTAATCGATGGCAAACGAAAACCCGCGATATCCCGTAAATCCCGGACTCGGTGCGTATAGTCAAAAGTATACAAAGAAAGTACCCATGGAGTAAACTCATTTCCCGAACGATTTTTTAAATTATTTTTTCACCACTAAAACGCATGAGACTTGTAGTTTTTAAAAATGTTTTCATTTTTGATAAGACGCTTAATGAAAGAGGTTTAATCGCCGGCAAACGAAAACCCCCGATTTCCCGTAAATCCCGGGCTTGGTCCGTATAGTCGAATGTATACAAAGAAAGTACCCAGGGAGTAACTCATTTCCCGAACAATTTTTTAAATTATTTTTTCACCACTAAAACGCATGAAACTTGTAGGTTTCAAAAATGTTTTTATTTTTGATGAGGCGCTTAATGAAAGAGGTTTAATCGCCGGCAAACGAAAACCCGCGATTTCGCGTGAATCCCGGGCTTGGCCCGTATAGTCGAATGTATACAAAGAAAGTACCCTGTGAGTAAACTCATTTCCAGAACGATTTTTTAAATTTTTTTTTCATCACTAAAACGCATGAGACTTGTAGTTCTCAAAAGTGTTTTCATTTTTGATGAGACGCTGAATAAAAGAAGTTTAATCGCCGGCAAACGAAAAACCGAGATTTCCCTTAAATCCCGGGCTTGTCCCGTATAGTTGAATGTATCTAAAGAAAGTACCCAGGGAGTAAACTGATTTCCCGAACGATTTTTCAAATTATTTCTGCACCGCTAGAACGAATGAGACTTGTAGTTTTCAAAAATGTTTTCATTTTTGATGAGACACTTAATGAAAAAGGTTTAATCGCCGGCAAACGAAAACCCACGATTTCCTGTAAATCCCGGGCTTGGCCCGTATAGTCGAATGTATACAAAGAAAGTACCCTGTGAGTAAACTCATTTACAGAACGATTTTTTAAATTATTTTTTCACCACTAAAACGCATGAGACTTGTAGTTTTCAAAAATGTTTTCATTTTTGATGAGACGCTGAATAAAAGAAGTTTAATCGCCGGCAAACGAAAACCCGCGATTTCCCGTAAATCCCGGACTCGGCCCGTATAGTTAAAAGTATACAAAGAAAGTACCCGGGGAGTAGATTCATTTTCCGAAGGATTTTTTAAATTATTTTTTCACCACTAAAACGCATGAGACTTGTAGTTTTCAAAAATGTTTTCATTTTTGATGAGACGCTTAATAAAAGAGGTTTAATCGCCCGCAAACGAAAACCCGCGATTTCCCGTAAATCCCGGACTCGGCCCGTATAGTCGAATGTATACAAAGAAAGTACCCAGGGAGTAACTCATTTCCCGAACGATTTTTTAAATTATTTTTTCACCACTAAAAGGCATAAGACTTGTAGTTTTCAAAAATGTTTTCATTTTTGATGGGACGCTGAATAAAAGAATTTTAATCGCCGGCAAACGGAAACCTGCGATTTCCCGTAAATCCCGGACTCGGCCCGTATAGTCAAAAGTACAAAATGAAAGTACCCAGGGAGTAAACTCATTTTCCGAACGATTTTTTAAATTATTTTTTCACCACTAAAACGCATGAGACTTGTAGTTTTCAAAAATGTTTTCATTTTTGATGAGACGCTTAATGAAAGTGGTTTAATCGCCGGCAAACGAAAACCCGCGATTTCCCGTAAATCCCGGGCTTGGCCCGTATAGTTGAATGTATACAAAGAAAGTACCCTGGGAGTAACTCATTTCCCGAACGATTTTTTAAATTATTTTTTCACCACTAAAACGCATGAGACTTGTAGGTTTCAAAAATGTTTTCATTTTTGATGAGACGCTTAATGAAAGAGGTTTAATCGCCGGCAAACGAAAACCCGCGATTTCCCGTAAATCCCGGGCTTGGCCCGTATAGTCGAATGTATACAAAGAAAGTACCCTGGGAGTAACTCATTTCCCGAACGATTTTTTAAATTATTTTTTCACCACTAAAACGCATGAGACTTGTAGGTTTCAAAAATGTTTTCATTTTTGATGAGACTCTTAATGAAAGAGGTTTAATCGCCGGCAAACGAAAACCCGCGATTTCCCGTAAATCACAGGCTTGGCCCGTATAGTCAAAAGTATACAAAGAAAGTACCCAGGGAGTAAACACATTTCCCGAACGATTTTTTAAATTTTTTTTTCACCACTAAAACGCATGAGACTTGTAGTTTTCAAAAGTGTTTTCATTTTTGATGAGACGCTGAATAAAAGAAGTTTAATCGCCGGCAAACGAAAACCCGCGATTTCCTGTAAATCCCGGGCTTGGCCCGCATAGTTGAATGTGTCTAAAGAAAGTACCCAGGGAGTAAACTGATTTCCGAACGATTTTTCAAATTATTTCTGCACCACTAGAACGAATGAGACTTGTAGTTTTCAAAAATGTTTTCATTTTTAATGAGACGCTTAATGAAAGAGGTTTAATTGCCGGCAAACGAAAACCCGCGATTTCCCGTAATCCCGGGCTTGTCCCGTATAGTCGAATGTATACAAAGAAAGTACCCTGTGAGTAAACTCATTTCCCGAACGATTTTTTAAATTATCTTTTCACCACTAAAACGAATGAGACTTGTAGTTTTCAAAAATGTTTTCATTTTTGATGAGACGCTGAATAAAAGAAGTTTAATCGCCGGCAAACGGAAACCTGCGATTTCCCGTAAATCCCGGACTCGGCCCGTATAGTCAAAAGTATACAAAGAAAGTACCCAGGGAGTAAACTCATTTCCCGAACGATTTTTTAAATTATTATTTCACCACTAAAGCCCATGAGACTTGTAGTTTTCAGAAATATTTTCATTTTTGATGAGACGCTTATTGAAAGAGGTTTAATCGCCGGCAAACGAAAACCCGCGATTTCCCGTAAATCCCGGGCTTGGCCCGTATAGTCGAATGTATATAAAGAAAGTACCCAGGGAGTAACTCATTGCCCGAACGATTTTTTAAATTATTTTTTCACCACTAAAACGCATAAGACTTGTAGTTTTCAAAAATGTTTTCATTTTTGATGGGACGCTGAATAAAAGAGTTTTAATCGCCGGCAAACGGAAACTTGCGATTTCCCGTAAATCCCGGACTCGGCCCGTATAGTCAAAAGTATACAATGAAAGTACCCAGGGAGTAAACTCATTTCCCGAACGATTTTTTAAATTATTTTTTCACCACTAAAACGCATGAGACTTGTAGTTTTCAAAAATGTTTTCATTTTTGATGAGACGCTTAATGAAAGAGGTTTAATCGTCGGCAAACGAAAACCCGCGATTTCCCGTAAATCCCGGGCTTGGCCCGTATAGTCGAATGTATACAAAGAAAGTACCCTGGGAGTAACTCATTTCCCGAACGATTTTTTAAATTATTTTTTCACCACTAAAACGCATGAGACTTGTAAGTTTCAAAAATGTTTTCATTTTTGATGAGACGCTTAATGAAAGAGGTTTAATCGCCGGCAAACGAGAACCCGCGATTTCCCGTAAATCCCGGGCTTGGCCCGTATAGTCGAATGTATACAAAGAAAGTACCCTGTGAGTAAACTCATTTCCCGAACGATTTTTTAAATTATTATTTTACCACTAAAGCCCATGAGACTTGTAGTTTTCAGAAATGTTTTCATTTTTGATGAGACGCTTAATGAAAGAGGTTTAATCGCCGGCAAACGAAAACCCGCGATTTCCCGTAAATCCCGGGCTTGGCCCGTATAGTCGAATGTATACAAAGAAAGTACCCAGGGAGTAACTCATTGCCCGAACGATTTTTTAAATTATTTTTTCACCACTAAAACGCATAAGACTTGTAGTTTTCAAAAATGTTTTCATTTTTAATGGGACGCTGAATAAAAGAGTTTTAATCGCCGGCAAACGGAAACTTGCGATTTCCCGTAAATCCCGGACTCGGCCCGTATAGTCAAAAGTATACAATGAAAGTACCCAGGGAGTAAACTCATTTCCCGAACGATTTTTTAAATTATTTTTTCACCACTAAAACGCATGAGACTTGTAGGTTTCAAAAATGTTTTCATTTTTGATGAGACGCTTAATGAAAGAGGTTTAATCGCCGGCAAACGAAAACCCGCGATTTCCCGTAAATCCCGGGCTTGGCCCGTATAGTCGAATGTATACAAAGAAAGTACCCTGTGAGTAAACTCATTTCCCGAACGATTTTTTAAATTATTTTTTCACCACTAAAACGCATGAGACTTGTAGTTTTCAAAAGTGTTTTCATTTTTGATGAGACGCTGAATAAAAGAAGTTTAATTGCCGGCAAACGAAAACCCGCGATTTCCTGTAAATCCCGGGCTTGGCCCGCATAGTTGAATGTGTCTAAAGAAAGTACCCAGGGAGTAAACTGATTTCCCGAACGATTTTTCAAATTATTTCTGCACCACTAGAACGAATGAGACTTGTAGTTTTCAAAAATGTTTTCATTTTTAATGAGACGCTTAATGAAAGAGGTTTAATCGCCGGCAAACGAAAACCCGCGATTTCCCGTAATCCCGGGCTTGTCCCGTATAGTCGAATGTATACAAAGAAAGTACCCTGTGAGTAAACTCATTTCCCGAACGATTTTTTAAATTATCTTTTCACCACTAAAACGCATGAGACTTGTAGTTTTCAAAAATGTTTTCATTTTTGATGAGACGCTGAATAAAAGAAGTTTAATCGCCGGCAAACGGAAACCTGCGATTTCCCGTAAATCCCGGACTCGGCCCGTATAGTCAAAAGTATACAAAGAAAGTACCCAGGGAGTAAACTCATTTCCCGAACGATTTTTTAAATTATTATTTCACCACTAAAGCCCATGAGACTTGTAGTTTTCAGAAATGTTTTCATTTTTGATGAGACGCTTAATGAAAGAGGTTTAATCGCCGGCAAACGAAAACCCGCGATTTCCCGTAAATCCCGGGCTTGGCCCGTATAGTCGAATGTATACAAAGAAAGTACCCAGGGAGTAACTCATTGCCCGAACGATTTTTTAAATTATTTTTTCACCACTAAAACGCATGAGACTTGTAGTTTTCAAAAATGTTTTCATTTTTGATGAGAAGCTTAATGAAAGAGGTTTAATCGTCGGCAAACGAAAACCCGCGATTTCCCGTAAATCCCGGGCTTGGCCCGTATAGTTGAATGTATACAAAGAAAGTACCCTGTGAGTAAACTTATTTCCAGAACGATTTTTTAAATTATTTTTTCACCACTAAAACGCATGAGACTTGTAGTTATAAAAAATGTTTTCATTTTTGATGAGACGCTGAATAAAAGAAGTTTAATCGCCGGCAAACGAAAACCCGTCATTTCCCGTAAATCCAGGACTCGGCCCGTATAGTCGAATGTATATAAAGAAAGTACCCAGGGAGTAACTCATTTCCCGAACGATTTTTTAAATTATTTTTTCACCACTAAAACGCATGAGACTTGTAGGTTTCAAAAATGTTTTCATTTTTGATAAGATGCTTAATGAAAGAGGTTTAATCGCCGGCAAACGAAAACCCGCGATTTCCCGTAAATCCTGGGCTTGGCCCGTATAGTCAAATGTATACAAAGAAAGTACCCAGGGAGTAAACACATTTCCCGAACGATTTTTTAAATTTTTTTTTCACCACTAAAACGCATGAGACTTGTAGTTTTCAAAAGTGTTTTCATTTTTGATGAGACGCTGAATAAAAGAAGTTTAATCGCCGGCAAACGAAAACCCGCCATTTCTGTAAATCCCGGGCTCGGCCCGTATAGTCGAATGTATACAAAGAAAGTACCCTGTGAGTAAACTCATTTCCAGAAGATTTTTTAAATTATCTTTTCACCACTAAAACGCATGAGACTTGTAGTTTTCAAAAATGTTTTCATTTTCGATGAGACGCTGAATAAAAGAAGTTTAATCGCCGGCAAACGAAAACCCGTCATTTCCCGTAAATCCAGGACTCGGCCCGTATAGTCGAATGTATATAAAGAAAGTACCCAGGGAGTAAACTCATTTCCCGAACGATTTTTTAAATTATTATTTCACCACTAAAGCCCATGAGACTTGTAGTTTTCAGAAATGTTTTCATTTTTGATGAGACGCTTAATGAAAGAGGTTTAATCGCCGGCAAACGAAAACCCGCGATTTCCCGTAAATCCCGGGCTTGGCCCGTATAGTTGAATGTATACAAAGAAAGTACCCTGTGAGTAAACTTATTTCCAGAACGATTTTTTAAATTATTTTTTCACCACTAAAACGCATGAGACTTGTAGTTTTAAAAAATGTTTTCATTTTTGATGAGACGCTGAATAAAAGAAGTTTAATCGCCGGCAAACGAAAACCCGTCATTTCCCGTAAATCCAGGACTCGGCCCGTATAGTCGAATGTATATAAAGAAAGTACCCAGGGAGTAACTCATTTCCCGAACGATTTTTTAAATTATTTTTTCACCACTAAAACGCATGAGACTTGTAGGTTTCAAAAATGTTTTCATTTTTGATAAGATGCTTAATGAAAGAGGTTTAATCGCCGGAAAACGAAAACCCGCGATTTCCCGTAAATCCTGGGCTTGGCCCGTATAGTCAAATGTATACAAAGAAAGTACCCAGGGAGTAAACACATTTCCCGAACGATTTTTTAAATTTTTTTTTCACCACTAAAACGCATGAGACTTGTAGTTTTCAAAAGTGTTTTCATTTTTGATGAGACGCTGAATAAAAGAAGTTTAATCGCCGGCAAACGAAAACCCGCCATTTCTGTAAATCCCGGGCTCGGCCCGTATAGTCGAATGTATACAAAGAAAGTACCCTGTGAGTAAACTCATTTCCAGAACGATTTTTTAAATTATCTTTTCACCACTAAAACGCATGAGACTTGTAGTTTTCAAAAATGTTTTCATTTTCGATGAGACGCTGAATAAAAGAAGTTTAATCGCCGGCAAACGAAAACCCGTCATTTCCCGTAAATCCAGGACTCGGCCCGTATAGTCGAATGTATATAAAGAAAGTACCCAGGGAGTAACTCATTTCCCGAACGATTTTTTAAATTATTTTTTCACCACTAAAACGCATGAGACTTGTAGGTTTCAAAAATGTTTTCATTTTTGATAAGATGCTTAATGAAAGAGGTTTAATCGCCGGCAAACGAAAACCCGCGATTTCCCGTAAATCCTGGGCTTGGCCCGTATAGTCAAATGTATACAAAGAAAGTACCCAGGGAGTAAACACATTTCCCGAACGATTTTTTAAATTTTTTTTTCACCACTAAAACGCATGAGACTTGTAGTTTTCAAAAGTGTTTTCATTTTTGATGAGACGCTGAATAAAAGAAGTTTAATCGCCGGCAAACGAAAACCCGCCATTTCCGTAAATCCCGGGCTCGGCCCGTATAGTCGAATGTATACAAAGAAAGTACCCTGTGAGTAAACTCATTTCCAGAACGATTTTTTAAATTATCTTTTCACCACTAAAACGCATGAGACTTGTAGTTTTCAAAAATGTTTTCATTTTTGATGAGACGCTGAATAAAAGAAGTTTAATCGCCGGCAAACGGAAACCTGCGATTTCCCGTAAATCCCGGACTCGTCCCGTATAGTCAAAAGTATACAAAGAAAGTACCCAGGGAGTAAACTCATTTCCCGAACGATTTTTTAAATTATTATTTCACGACTAAAGCCCATAAGACTTGCATTTTTTAAAAATGTTTTCATTTTTGATGAGACACTGAATAAAAGAAGTTTAATCGCCAGCAAACGAAAACCCGCGATTTCCCGTAAATCCGGACTCGGCCCGTATAGTCAAAAGTATACTAAGAAAGTACCCAGGGAGTAAACTCATTTCCCGAAGGATTTTTTAAATTATTTTTTCACCACTAAAACGCATGAGACTTGTAGTTTTTAGAAATGTTTTCATTTTTGATGAGACGCTTAATGAAAGTGGTTTAATGGCCGGAAAACGAAAACCCGCGATTTCCCGTAAATCCCGGGCTTGGCCCGTATAGTCGAATGTATACAAAGAAAGTACACAGGGAGTAAACACATTTTTTGAAAGACTTTTTAAATTATTTTTTCACAACTAAAACGCATGAGATTTGTAGTTTTCAAAAATGTTTTCATTTTTGATGAGACGCCTAATGAAAGAGGTTTAATCGCCGGCAAACGAAAACCCAAGATTTCCCGTAAATCCCGGGCTTGGCCCGTATAGTCGAATGTATACAAAGAAAGTACCCTGTGAGTAAACTTATTTCCAGAACGATTTTTTAAATTATCTTTTCACCACTAAAACGCATGAGACTTGTAGTTTTCAAAAATGTTTTCATTTTTGATGAGACGCTTAATGAAAGTGGTTTAATGGCCGGAAAACGAAAACCCGCGATTTCCCGTAAATCCCGGGCTTGGCTCGTATAGTCGAATGTATACAAAGAAAGTACCCAGGTAGTAAACTCATTTTTCGAAAGACTTTTTAAATTATTTTTTCACAACTAAAACGCATGAGATTTGTAGTTTTCAAAAATGTTTTCATTTTTGATGAGACGCTGAATAAAAGACGTTTAATCTATAATTCTCTAATCTATAATCTATAATCTATAATCTATAATTTAATATATAATGTGGTACTTTCTTTGTATACATTCAACTATACGGGCCTAGCCCGGGATTTACGGGAAATCGCGGGTTTTCATTTGCCAGCGATTAAACTTCTTTTACTAAGCGTCTCATCAAAGATGAAAACATTTTTAAAAAATACAAGTCTCATGCGTTTTAGTGGTGAAAAAATAATTTAAAAAATCGTTCGGGAAATGAGTTTACACCCTGGGTACTTTCTTTGTATACTTTTAACTATACGGGCCAAGCCCGGTATTTACCGGAAATCGCGGGTTTTCGTTTGCCGGCGATTAAACTTCTTTTATTAAGAGTCTCATCAAAAATGAAAACCTTTTTGAAAACTACAAGTCTCATGCGTTTTAGTGGTGAAAAAATAATTTAAACTCGGCCGGTATAGTCAAAAGTATACAATGAAAGTACCCAGGGAGTAAACTCATTTCCCGAACGATTTTTTAAATTATTTTTTCACCACTAAAACGCATGAGACTTGTAGTTTTCAAAAATGTTTTCATTTTTGATGAGACGCTTAATGAAAGAGGTTTAATCGCCGGCAAACGAAAACCCGCGATTTCCCGTAAATCCCGGGCTTGGCCCGTATAGTCGAATGTATACAAAGAAAGTACCCTGTGAGTAAACTTATTTCCAGAACGATTTTTTAAATTATTTTTTCACCACTAAAACGCATGAGACTTGTAGTTTTAGAAAATGTTTGCATTTTTGATGAGACGCTGAATAAAAGAAGTTTAATCGCCGGCAAACGAAAACCCGCCATTTCCCGTAAATCCAGGACTCGGCCCGTATAGTCGAATGTATACAAAGAAAGTACCCAGGGAGTAACTCATTTCCCGAACGATTTTTTAAATTATTTTTTCACCACTAAAACGCATGAGACTTGTAGGTTTGAAAAATGTTTTCATTTTTGATGAGACGCTTAATGAAAGAGGTTTAATCGCCGGCAAACGAAAACCCGCGATTTCCCGTAAATCCTGGGCTTGGCCCGTATAGTCGAATGTATACAAAGAAAGTACCCTGTGAGTAAACTCATTTTCAAAACGATTTTTTAAATTATTTTTTCACCACTAAAACGCATAAGACTTGTAGTTTTCAAAAATGTTTTCATTTTTGATGGGACGCTGAATAAAAGAATTTTAATCGCCGGCAAACGAAAACCCGCGATTTCCCGTAAATCCCAGGCTTGGCCCGTATAGTCAAATGTATACAAAGAAAGTACCCAGGGAGTAAACACATTTCCCGAACGATTTTTTAAATTTTTTTTTCACCACTAAAACGCATGAGACTTGTAGTTTTTAAAAGTGTTTTCATTTTTGATGAGACGCTGAATAAAAGAAGTTTAATCGCCGGCAAAGGAAAACCCGCCATTTCCCGTAAATCCCGGGCTCGGCCCGTATAGTCGAATGTATACAAAGAAAGTACCCTGGGAGTAAACTCATTTCCAGAACGATTTTTTAAATTATCTTTTCACCACTAAAACGCATGAGACTTGTAGTTTTCAAAAATGTTTTCATTTTTGATGAGACGCTGAATAAAAGAAGTTTAATCGCATGCAAACGGAAACCTGCGATTTCCCGTAAATCCCGGGCTTGGCCCGTATAGTCGAATGTATACAAAGAAAGTACCCTGTGAGTAAACTCATTTCTAGAACGATTTTTAAAATTATCTTTTCACCACTAAAACGCATGAGACTTGTAGTTTTCAAAAATGTTTTCATTTTTGATGACACGCTGAATAAAAGAAGTTTAATCGCCGGCAAACGGAAACCTGCGATTTCCCGTAAATCCCGTACTCGGCCCGTATAGTCAAAAGTATACAAAGAAAGTACCCAGGGAGTAAACTCATTTCCCGAACGATTTTTTAAATTATTATTTCACCACTAAAGCCCATAAGACTTGCAGTTTTTAAAAATGTTTTCATTTTTGATGAGACACTGAATAAAAGAAGTTTAATCGCCGGCAAACGAAAACCCGCGATTTCCCGTAAATACGGACTCGGCCCGTATAGTCAAAAGTATACTAAGAAAGTACCCAGGGAGTAAACTCATTTCCCGAACGATTTTTTAAATTTTTTTTTCACCACTAAAACGCATGAGACTTGTAGTTTTCAGAAATGTTTTCATTTTTGATGAGACGCTTAATGAAAGTGGTTTAATGGCCGGAAAACGAAAACCCGCGATTTCCCGTAAATCCCGGGCTTGGCCCGTATAGTCGAATGTATACAAAGAAAGTACACAGGGAGTAAACTCATTTTTCGAAAGACTTTTTAAATTATTTTTTCACAACTAAAACGCATGAGATTTGTAGTTTTCAAAAATGTTTTCATTTTTGATGAGACGCTGAATAAAAGAAGTTTAATCTATAATTCTCTAATCTATAATCTATAATCTATAATCTATAATTTAATATATAATGTGGTACTTTCTTTGTATACATTCAACTATACGGGCCAAGCCCGGGATTTACGGGAAATCGCGGGTTTTCGTTTGCCGGCGATTAAACTACTTTTAATAAGAGTCTCATCAAAAATGAAAACCTTTTTGAAAACTACAAGTCTCATGCGTTTTAGTGGTGAAAAAATAATTTAAAAAATCGTTCGGGAAATGAGTTTACACCCTGGGTACTTTCTTTGTATACTTTTAACTATACGGGCCAAGCCCGGTATTTACCGGAAATCGCGGGTTTTCGTTTGCCGGCGATTATACTACTTTTATTAAGAGTCTCATCAAAAATGAAAACCTTTTTGAAAACTACAAGTCTCATGCGTTTTAGTGGTGAAAAAATAATTTAAAAAATCGTTCGGGAAATGAGTTTACACCCTGGGTACTTTCTTTGTATACTTTTAACTATACGGGCCAAGCCCGGTATTTACCGGAAATCGCGGGTTTTCGTTTGCCGGCGATTAAACTTCTTTTATTAAGAGTCTCATCAAAAATGAAAACCTTTTTGAAAACTACAAGTCTCATGCGTTTTAGTGGTGAAAAAATAATTTAAACTCGGCCCGTATAATCAAAAGTATACAATGAAAGTACCCAGGGAGTAAACTCATTTCCCGAACGATTTTTTAAGTTATTTTTTCACCACTAAAACGCATGAGACTTGTAGTTTTTAAAAATGTTTTCATTTTTGATGAGACGCTTAATGAAAGAGGTTTAATCGCCGGCAAACGAAAACCCGCGATTTCCCGTAAATCCCGGGCTTGGCCCGTATAGTCGAATGTATACAAAGAAAGTACCCTGTGAGTAAACTCATTTCCCGAACGATTTTTTAAATTATTTTTTCACCACTAAAACGCATGAGACTTGTAGGTTTCAAAAATGTTTTCATTTTTGATGAGACGCTTAATGAAAGAGGTTTAATCGCCGGCAAACGAAAAACCGCGATTTCCCGTAAATCCTGGGCTTGGCCCGTATAGTCGAATGTATACAAAGAAAGTACCCTGTGAGTAAACTCATTTTCAGAACGATTTTTTAAATTATTTTTTCACCACTAAAACGCATAAGACTTGTAGTTTTCAAAAATGTTTTCATTTTTGATGGGACGCTGAATAAAAGAATTTTAATCGCCGGCAAACGAAAACCCGCGATTTCCCGTAAATCCCAGGCTTGGCCCGTATAGTCAAATGTATACAAAGAAAGTACCCAAGGAGTAAACACATTTCCCGAACGATTTTTTAATTTTTTTTTTCACCACTAAAACGCATGAGACTTGTAGTTTTCAAAAGTGTTTTCATTTTTGATGAGACGCTGAAAAAAAGAAGTTTAATCGCCGGCAAAGGAAAACCCGCCATTTCCCGTAAATCCCGGGCTCGGCCCGTATAGTCGAATGTATACAAAGAAAGTACCCTGGGAGTAAACTCATTTCCAGAACGATTTTTTAAATTATCTTTTCACCACTAAAACGCATGAGACTTGTAGTTTTCAAAAATGTTTTCATTTTTGATGAGACGCTGAATAAAAGAAGTTTAATCGCCGGCAAACGGAAACCTGCGATTTCCCGTAAATCCCGGGCTTGGCCCGTATAGTCGAATGTATACAAAGAAAGTACCCTGTGAGTAAACTCATTTCCAGAACGATTTTTAAAATTATCTTTTCACCACTAAAACGCATGAGACTTGTAGTTTTCAAAAATGTTTTCATTTTTGATGAGACGCTGAATAAAAGAAGTTTAATCGCCGGCAAACGGAAACCTGCGATTTCCCGTAAATCCCGTACTCGGCCCGTATAGTCAAAAGTATACAAAGAAAGTACCCAGGGAGTAAACTCATTTCCCGAACGATTTTTTAAATTATTATTTCACCACTAAAGCCCATAAGACTTGCAGTTTTTAAAAATGTTTTCATTTTTGATGAGACACTGAATAAAAGAAGTTTAATCGCCGGCAAACGGAAACCTGCGATTTCCCGTAAATCCCGTACTCGGCCCGTATAGTCAAAAGTATACAAAGAAAGTACCCAGGGAGTAAACTCATTTCCCGAACGATTTTTTAAATTATTATTTCACCACTAAAGCCCATAAGACTTGCAGTTTTTAAAAATGTTTTCATTTTTGATGACACACTGAATAAAAGAAGTTTAATCGCCGGCAAACGAAAACCCGCGATTTCCCGTAAATCCGGACTCGGCCCGTATAGTCAAAAGTATACTAAGAAAGTACCCAGGGAGTAAACTCATTTCCCGAACGATTTTTTAAATTTTTTTTTCACCACTAAAACGCATGAGACTTCTAGTTTTCAGAAATGTTTTCATTTTTGATGAGACGCTTAATGAAAGTGGTTTAATGGCCGGAAAACGAAAACCCGCGATTTCCCGTAAATCCCGGGCTTGGCCCGTATAGTCGAATGTATACAAAGAAAGTACACAGGGAGTAAACTCATTTTTCGAAAGACTTTTTAAATTATTTTTTCACAACTAAAACGCATGAGATTTGTAGTTTTCAAAAATGTTTTCATTTTTTATGAGACGCTGAATAAAAGAAGTTTAATCTATAATTCTCTAATCTATAATCTATAATCTATAATCTATAATTTAATATATAATGTGGTACTTTCTTTGTATACATTCAACTATACGGGCCAAGCCCGGGATTTACGGGAAATCGCGGGTTTTCGTTTGCCGGCGATTAAACTACTTTTATTAAGAGTCTCATCAAAAATGAAAACCTTTTTGAAAACTACAAGTCTCATGCGTTTTAGTGGTGAAAAAATAAATTAAAAAATCGTTCGGGAAATGAGTTTACACCCTGGGTACTTTCTTTGTATACTTTTAACTATACGGGCCAAGCCCGGTATTTACCGGAAATCGCGGGTTTTCGTTTGCCGGCGATTAAACTACTTTTATTAAGAGTCTCATCAAAAATGAAAACCTTTTTGAAAACTACAAGTCTCATGCGTTTTAGTGGTGAAAAAATAATTTAAAAAATCGTTCGGGAAATGAGTTTACTCCCTGGGTACTTTCTTTAGATTCATTCAACTATACGGGCCAAGCCCGGGATTTACGGGAAATCGCGGGTTTTCGTTTGCCGGCGATTAAACTTCTTTTATTCAGCGTCTCATCAAAAATGAAAACACTTTTGAAAACTCCAAGTCTCATGCGTTTTAGTGGTGAAAAAATAATTTAAAAAATCGTTCGGGAAAGGTGTTTACTCCCTGGGTACTTTCTTTGTATACTTTTTGCGAAGCAATTGAGCTTTGCGAGCGAAGCGAGCGAAGCGAAATTGTGGAGCACGTTTGCTACACGCGAGGTATACCAAGAGAATTATTGAGATTCTCAAAATTTCGATAGAAAAAAAATCATATAAAATCAGCGTAAAGAAATAGGACTGATATCTTTGCACATAAAGCTAGGGTATTTTTTTTTCTAATAAAACAAATAAGTTTGGACCGAGGGGTTAAAGTATAAGTTTAGTAAAAAATGCAATAAGTACGGCTCGTACCCCCCCCCCCACCCCCGGATTTTGACCCCCCCTCCGTCTTTTGGTCCGGATTATACGTCCGCCGAACTTGAACACACAAAGAGGAATATGCCGTGAACAAGAAACGGTAGTCGGCATTTTAGACACGTATATTTTACAGACCCAAAATATGCCTTATTTCTTTGTATTATAGCTAATTATGGTATAAATAATTAATTAATTACTTCGCAATTTTGCTTCTAATACTATTATAGTTGTATTTTAATGAAATATAATAGTATTAAAACGGTTTTCTTCATTTGAAAAAATTTATTGCTAGTCCTGTTTCTAATCGACTTTACTTGTGTATTTTAAGCTTTTTTGTTGCTGTGCTTTTTCTGGAGATTTTAGTTGGATTGGAAAGCTCCTGTGTAAGGTACCCTTTCCTAAAGAAAAATTGAAGTAATTTGTACAATTATAACGCGCCGAGCTGTGTTTTATTTTATTGTTTCTAAGAGGATGTAAGAATACAATATTATCAATTTTAATTGGTTTTATTCAAATCAAGGTAAGGCTTAATCACACGAAAGGTAGCTAGCTAGCTAGAGCTCAGTTTTGTATAAAAGAATTGAAAGTAATTTGTAGAATACATATGGAGAAGCTGTATTACTACCTAACTGATAGCCAGATATAGGAAAAGCTGTAGCTAGGGCGCAGACAAAACAAATAGCTCTGGGCGCTAGAGTGAGCAGCTGACCAACCGTTTTTTTATCATTTTTTATTTATTATATAAGTAACCTGTTTCAGTAATTAAAAAAATATCCACTTTTGCTATCAAACCAACAGCAATGTAATTGTCAATAGGAATTAGTTTTCCGTACACCCTCCCTAAGAACAAGGTTTAAAACGACATTAAAACATTAAAACTGTCATTAAACAGAACTTCAAGGATGCTCAAGCCGCACCACGTCCTCTAAACGGCGTGGGAATCTTCGAAACTGCTTGTAATTTTAGAACAAGGGTGCTGATAAGCTGCATACGCCGTATAACGTGCAGGCGTTTTTGGGCAAATTTAGCGTTTTGCAAAAAAATTGAAGTATTCACCCGAAAAAACCTGCATAGACCATAAAGTAAACTATGTGGTAGTAAAGTTCTTAAAAGAACTGTTTTTGATGGTTTTTGATAAAATTTACTTGATAAATAACTTTTAATTTTTATTAACTTCTTTCTCTTAAAGCATCTTTTTCCAACTATCGTCCACAAGGTATGTTACAAGGAATTGAATTTTAAAAATGCTCCAGGCAAGTTCGGGAAAGTGCGGGCGGTTTTGGAAGACAATCACTAATTTAATTGGAAAAGTTGCCCGAACTCGCCCTTATATATGTGGCTGTTTGCAGCTTATTGACACCCTCTTATTTTAGAATATTCTCAGGAATAATAGACCAAAAGAAATTACATCACAGTTTTTTGTCCACCGCCCACGTGTGTTTGAGAACAACCCACATAACAAAGTTCATTATTTTTTAAATTATTTGTGTAAAAATTACTATTTCATTCACGATAAACCATTTGTCAGTCATTTTATTCGCCCAACAAAGAATCCTATCCAAGGTGCTTTTCTATTAGTGCTGGATTTAATAATTGACATGGTTCAGCATAGTTTTTAAATGGGTCTGATTGCAAAATATGATTGCCAAAGTTCAGCACTTGTAATATTTGTGTATTTGTGTACTCAGCTTCTAAAACACACACAAGAGACATTATAATTTCCTCTGGGTGATTACATTAATGTTGGTTGAAAAAAAACCGAATGATGAGAAGCATATGTTTTTTAATGGGTCTAGGACAATAAACTTATTTAATTTTCCTTGGCCTTGCATCAATCAAATTCTGAAAAAATAAACACTTCTAAAATTATTTTGTCAGATTTGGAAACTGTTGGTATGGTTGGAACTTTGCGTATAAAATTAGTAAAGTTGCCAAATTGTTTAGTTTTTTTCTTTTATACTTTTTCGAATTAGCCTTAATTATTTATAAGATGAAAAACAGTGCTTTCAATTCCATTGACTTGGCCATCCCTTAAAGGCACTGGAAGCTTTACTATATGAAAATGTTTTCTTTTTCTTTTAGATTGTGTACAATAGGAGTGTGTGATGTAATCTTCTAATGCGTGTGGTGAAAAGAAGGCGAATCCGTTATTGTTTTTCTGCCCAAATTTGAAGCTATTTAATAAATCTTGATAAAGTTAAAAAACTGTTTTGATTTGTTTGTTTTTGTTTTAATTGTTTCCCGTGAGTTTTCGAAATTCGTTCCAGCAGATTCTGTGGCTTCTACTGCCGGTATTTTTACGTGAAAAAAATACTGTTTTGTTGTGAGGTCATTTACGAAATCGTTAACGTTAGGACCAACTTCTGCGGGTAGTACAACTCGATGTATCACATATCTTTCGGAATACTGCTAAAAGTGTAATTTTGTATTGCGCTCTTTACTTTTACCATTCTGTGGGAAAAGGCGGTACAAAATTTTAACACGCGTTATTCGTTTTTGTTAGTTTCGCGTAATCTAATTTTCTCGCACATTTTGAAAAGAATATCCCACGCACATCAAATACTCGCGCAGTCTATTCGCAAAAAAAATGTTTTTGAGCAACGAATTGTTCCGCAGAGCGTTCATTTTCCTACCTCGTCCCCAGGGTTCTTCTATATGATATTCAATTTTGATGTATTTCGGAAGATATTAGCGCCAATTAAACAAGAAGCGCTAGGGACAAAGTATTGGATAGTTTAATTTTGCTTGCAACTTGCGAAATGCTTCGCAACCTTTTTTTTAATTTCTAGTGACTATACGGGCTAAGCCCGGGATTTACGGGAAATCGCGGGTTTTCGTTTGCCGGCGATTAAAATTCTTTTATTCAGCGTCTCATTAAAAATGAAAACATTTTTGAAAACTACAAGTCTTATGCGTTTTAGTGGTAAAAAAATAATTTAAAAAATCGTTCTGGAAATGAGTTTACTCACAGGGTACTTTCTTTGTATACATTCGACTATACGGGCCAAGCCCGGGATTTACGGGAAATTGCGGGTTTTCGTTTGCCAGCGATTAAACCTCTTTTATTCAGCGTCTCATCAAAAATGAAGACACTTTTGAAAACTACAAGTCTCATGCGTTTTAGTGGTGAATAAATAATTTAAAAAATCGTTCAGGAAATGTGTTTACTCCCTGGGTACTTTCTTTGTATAATTTTGACTATACGGGCCAACCCCGGGATTTACGGGAAATCGCGGGTTTTCGTTTGCCGGCGATTAAAATTCTTTTATTTAGCGTCTCATTAAAAATGAAAACATTTTTGAAACCTACAAGTCTCATGGGTTTTAGTGGTGAAAAAATAATTTAAAAAATTGTTCGGGAAATGACTTACTCCCTGGGTACTTTCTTTGTATACATTCGACTATACGGGTCAAGCTCGAGCTTTACGGGAAATCGCGGGTTTTTGTTTGCCGGCGATTAAACTCCTTTCATTAAGCGTCTCATCAAAAATGAAAACATTTTTGAAAACTACAAGTCTCATTCGTTCTAGTGGTGCAGAAATAATTTGAAAAATCGTTCGGGAAATTAGTTTACTCCCTGGGTACTTTCTTTAGATACATTCAACTATACGGGCCAAGCCCAGGATTTACGGGAAATCGCGGGTTTTCGTTTGCCGGCGATTAAACTTCTTTTATTCAGCGTCTCATCAAAAATGAAAAAACTTTTGAAAACTACAAGTCTCATGCGTTTTAGTGGTGAAAAAATAATTTAAAAAATCGTTCGGGAAATGTGTTTAGTCCCTGGGTACTTTCTTTGTATACTTTTGACTATACGGGCCAAGCCCGGGATTTACGGGAAATCGCGGGTTTTCGTTTGCGGCGATTAAAATTCTTTTATTCAGCGTCTCATCAAAAATGAAAACATTTTTGAAAACTAAAAGTCTTATGCGTTTTTGTGGTGAAAAAATAATTTAAAAAATCGTTCTGGAAATGAGTTTACTAACAGGGTACTCTCTTTGTATACATTCGACTATACGGGCCAAGCCCGGGACTTACGGGAAATGGCGGGTTTTCGTTTGCCGGCGATTAAACCTCTTTCATTAAGCGTCTCATCAAAAATGAAAATATTTTTGAAAACTACAAGTCTCATGCGTTTTAGTGGTGAAAAAATAATTTAAAAGAACGTTCGGAAAATGAGTTTACTCCCTGGGTACTTTCTTTGTATACTTTTGACTATACGGGCCGAGTCCGGGATTTACGGGAAATCGCGGGTTTTCGTGTGCCGGCGATTAAACTTCTTTTATTCAGCGTCCCATCAAAAATGAAAACATTTTTGAAAACTACAAGTCTTATGCGTTTTAGTGGTGAAAAAATAATTTAAAAAATCGTTCGGGAAATGAGTTACTCCCTGGGTACTTTCTTTGTATACATTCGACTATACGGGTTAAGCCCGGGATTTACGGGAAATCGCGGGTTTTCGTTTGCCGGCAATTAAACCTCTTTCATTAAGCGTCTCATCAAAAATGAAAACATTTTTAAAAAATACAAGTCTCATGCGTTTTAGTGGTGAAAAAATAATTTAAAAAATCGTTCGGGAAATGAGTTTACTCCCTGGGTACTTTCTTTGTATACTTTTGACTATACGGGCCGAGTCCGGGACTTAAGGGAAATCGCGGGTTTTCGTTTGCCAGCGATTAAACTTCTTTTTTTCAGCGTCCCATCAAAAATGAAAACATTTTTGAAAACTACAAATCTCATGCGTTTTAGTGGTGAAAAAGAAATTTAAAAAATCGTTTGAGAAATGAGTTTACTCCCTGGGTACTTTTTTTGTATACTTTTGACTATACGGGCCGAGTCCGGGATATACGGGAAATCGCGGGTTTTCGTTTGCCGGCGATTAAACTTCTTTTATTCAGCGTCTCATCAAAAATGAAAACATTTTTGAAAACTACAAGTCTTATGCGTTTTAGTGGTGAAAAAATAATTTAAAAAATCGTTCTGGAAATGAGTTTACTCACAGGGTACTTTCTTTGTATACATTCGACTATACGGGCCAAGCCCGGGATTTTCGGGAAATCGCGGGTTTTCGTTTGCCGGCGATTAAACCTTTTTCATTAAGCGTCTCATCAAAAATGAAAACATTTTTGACACCTACAAGTCTCATGCGTTTTAGTGGTGAAAAAATAATTTAAAAAATCGTTCGAGAAATGAGTTTACTCCCTGGGTACTTTTTTGTATACTTTTGACTATTCGGGTCGAGTCCGGGATTTGGGGGAAATCGCGGGTTTTCGTTTGCCGGCGATTAAACTTCTTTTATTCAGCGTCTCATCAAAAATGAAAACATTTTTGAAAACTACAAGTCTTATGCGTTTTAGTGGTGAAAAAATAATTTAAAAAATTGTTCTGGAAATGAGTTTACTCACAGGGTACTTTCTTTGTATACATTCGACTATACGGGCCAAGCCCGGGATTTACGGGAAATAGCGGGTTTTCGTTTGCCGGCGATTAAACCTCTTTCATTAGGCGTCTCATCAAAAATAAAAACATTTTTGAAACCTACAAGTCTCATGCGTTTTAGTGGTGAAAAAATAATTTAAAAAATCGTTCGGGAAATGAGTTACTCCCTGGGTACTTTCTTTGTATACATTCGAATATACGGGCCAAGCCCGGGATTTACGGGAAATCGCGGGTTTTCGTTTGCCGGCGATTAAACCTCTTTCATTAAGTGTCTCATCAAAAATGAAAACATTTTTGAAAACTACAAGTCTCATGCGTTTTAGTGGTGAAAAAGTAATTTAAAAAATCGTTCGGGAAATGAGTTTACTCCCTGGGTACTTTCTTTGTATACTTTTGACTATACGGGCCGAGTCGGGATTTACGGGAAATCGCGGGTTTTCGTTTGCCAGCGATTAAACTTCTTTTATTCAGCGTCCCATTAAAAATGAAAACATTTTTGCAAACTGCAAGTCTCATGCGTTTTAGTGGTGAAAAAATAATTTAAAAATCTTTCGAAAAATGAGTTTACTCCCTAGGTACTTTCTTTGTATACATTCCATTATACGAGCCAAGCCCGGGATTTACGGGAAATCGCGGGTTTTCGTTTTCCGGCCATTAAACCACATTCATTAAGCGTCTCATCAAAAATGAAAACACTTCTGAAAACTACAAGTCTCATGCGTTTTAGTGGTGAAAAAATAATTTAAAAAATCGTTCGGGAAATGAGTTTACTCCCTGGGTACTTTCTTTGTATACTTTTGACTATACGGGCCGAGTCCGGGATTTACGGGAAATCGCGGATTTTCGTTTGCCAGCGATTAAACTTCTTTTATTCACCGTCCCATCAAAAATGAAAACATTTTTGAAAACTACAAGTCTCATGCGTTTTAGTGGTGAAAAGATAATTTAAAAATCGTTCTGGAAATGCGTTTACTCACAGGGTACTTTCTTTGTATACATTCGACTATACGGGACAAGCCCGGGATTAACGGGAAATAGCGGGTTTTCGTTTGCCGGCGATTAAACCTCTTTCATTAAGCGTCTCATTAAAAATGAAAACATTTTTGAAAACTACAAGTCTCATTCGTTCTAGTGGTGCAGAAATAATTTGAAAAATCGTTCGGGAAATCAGTTTACTCCCTGGGTACTTTCTTTAGATATATTCAACTATACGGGCCAAGCCCAGGATTTACGGGAAATCGCGGGTTTTCGTTTGCCGGCGATTAAACTTCTTTTATTCAGCGTCTCATCAAAAATGAAAACACTTTTGAAAACTACAAGTCTCATGCGTTTTAGTGGTGAAAAGATAATTTAAAAATCGTTCTGGAAATGAGTTTACTCACAGGGTACTTTCTTTGTATACATTCGACTATACGGGACAAGCCCGGGATTTACGGGAAATAGCGGGTTTTCGTGTGCCGGCGATTAAACCTCTTTCATTAAGCGTCTCATTAAAAATGAAAACATTTTTAAAAACTACAAGTCTCATTCGTTCTAGTGGTGCAGAAATAATTTGAAAAATCGTTCGGGAAATCAGTTTACTCCCTGGGTACTTTCTTTAGATACATTCAACTATACGGGCCAAGCCCAGGATTTACGGGAAATCGCGGGTTTTCGTTTGCCGGCGATTAAACTTCTTTTATTCAGCGTCTCATCAAAAATAAAAACACTTTTGAAAACTACAAGTCTCATGCGTTTTAGTGGTGAAAAAATAATTATAAAAAATCGTTCTGGAAATGTGTTTACTCCCTGGGTACTTTCTTTGTATACTTTTGACTATACGGGCCAAGCCCGGGATTTACGGGAAATCGCGGGTTTTCGTTTGCCGGCGATTAACATTCTTTTATTCAGCGTCTCATCAAAAATGAAAACATTTTTGAAAACTACAAGTCTTATGCGTTTTTGTGGTGAAAAAATAATTTAAAAAATCGTTCTGGAAATGAGTTTACCCACAGGGTACTTTTTTTGTATACATTCAGCTAGACGGGCCAAACCCGGGATTTACGGGAAATAGCGGGTTTTCGTTTGCCGGCGATTAAACCTCTTTCATTAAGCGTCTCATCAAAAATGAAAACATTTTTGAAACCTACAAGTCTCATGCGTTTCAGTGGTGAAAAAATAATTTAAAAAATCGTTCGGGAAATGAGTTACTCCCTGGGTACTTTCTTTGTATACATTCGGTTATACGGGCCAAGCCCGGGATTTACGGGAAATCGCGGGTTTTCGTTTGCCGGCGATTAAACCTCTTTCATTAAGCGTCTCATCAAAAATGAAAACATTTTTGAAAACTACAAGTCTCATGCGTTTTAGTGGTGAAAAAAAAATTTAAAAAATCGTTTGGAAAATGCGTTTACTCCCTGGGTACTTTCTTTGTATACATTTGACTACACGGGCCAAGCCCGGGATTTAGGGGAAATCGCTGGTTTTCGTTTGCCGGCGATTAAACCTCTTTCATTAAGCATCTCATCAAAAATGAAAACATTTTTGAAAACTACAAGTCTCATGCGTTTTAGTGGTGAGAAAATAATTTAAAAAATCGTTCGGAAAATGAGTTTACTCCCTGGGTACTTTCTTTGTTTACTTTTGACTATACGGGCCGAGTCCGGGATTTACGGGAAATCGCAGGTTTTTGTGTGCCGGCGATTAAACTTCTTTTATTCACAGTCCCATCAAAAATGAAAACATTTGTGAAAACTACAAGTCTCATGCGTTTTAGTGGTGAAAAGATAAATTAAAAATCGTTCTGGAAATGAGTTTACGCACAAGGTACTTTCTTTGTATACATTCGACTATACGGGAGAAGCCCGGGATTTACGGGAAATAGCGGGTTTTCGTTTGCCGGCGATTAAACATCTTTCATTAAGCGTCTCATTAAAAATGAAAACATTTTTGAAAACTGCAAGTCTCATTCGTTCTAGTGGTGCAGAAATAATTTGAAAAATCGTTCGGGAAATCAGTTTACTCCCTGGGTACTTTCTTTAGATACATTCAACTATACGGGCCAAGCCCAGGATTTACGGGAAATCGCGGGTTTTCGTTTGCCGGCGATTAAACTTCTTTTATTCAGCGTCTCATCAAAAATAAAAACACTTTTGAAAACTACAAGTCTCATGCGTTTTAGTGGTGAAAAAATAATTATAAAAAATCGTTCTGGAAATGTGTTTACTCCCTGGGTACTTTCTTTGTATACTTTTGACTATACGGGCCAAGCCCGGGATTTACGGGAAATCGCGGGTTTTCGTTTGCCGGCGATTAACATTCTTTTATTCAGCGTCTCATCAAAAATGAAAACATTTTTGAAAACTACAAGTCTTATGCGTTTTTGTGGTGAAAAAATAATTTAAAAAATCGTTCTGGAAATGAGTTTACCCACAGCGTACTTTTTTTGTATACATTCGACTATACGGGCCAAACCCGGGATTTACGGGAAATAGCGGGTTTTCGTTTGCCGGCGATTAAACCTCTTTCATTAAGCGTCTCATCAAAAATGAAAACATTTTTGAAACCTACAAGTCTCATGCGTTTCAGTGGTGAAAAAATAATTTAAAAAATCGTTCGGGAAATGAGTTACTCCCTGGGTACTTTCTTTGTATACATTCGACTATACGGGCCGAGCCCGGGATTTACGGGAAATCGCGGGTTTTCGTTTGCCGGCGATTAAACCTCTTTCATTAAGCGTCTCATCAAAAATGAAAACATTTTTGAAAACTACAAGTCTCATGCGTTTTAGTGGTGAAAGAAAAAATTTAAAAAATCGTTTGGAAAATGCGTTTACTCCCTGGGTACTTTCTTTGTATACATTTGACTACACGGGCCAAGCCCGGGATTTAGGGGAAATCGCTGGTTTTCGTTTGCCGGCGATTAAACCTCTTTCATTAAGCATCTCATCAAAAATGAAAACATTTTTGAAAACTACAAGTCTCATGCGTTTTAGTGGTGAGAAAATAATTTAAAAAATCGTTCGGAAAATGAGTTTACTCCCTTTGGTACTTTCTTTGTTTACTTTTGACTATGCGGGCCGAGTCCGGGATTTACGGGAAATCGCAGGTTTTTGTGTGCCGGCGATTAAACTTCTTTTATACACCGTCCCATCAAAAATGAAAACATTTGTGAAAACTACAAGTCTCATGCGTTTTAGTGGTGAAAAGATAAATTAAAAATCGTTCTGGAAATGAGTTTACGCACAAGGTACTTTCTTTGTATACATTCGACTATACGGGACAAGCCCGGGATTTACGGGAAATAGCGGGTTTTCGTTTGCCGGCGATTAAACCTCTTTCATTAAGCGTCTCATTAAAAATGAAAACATTTTTGAAAACTGCAAGTCTCATTCGTTCTAGTGGTGCAGAAATAATTTGAAAAATCGTTCGGGAAATCAGTTTACTCCCTGGGTACTTTCTTTAGATACATTCAACTATACGGGCCAAGCCCAGGATTTACGGGAAATCGCGGGTTTTCGTTTGCCGGCGATTAAACCTCTTTCATTAAGCGTCTCATCAAAAATGAAAACATTTTTGAAACCTACAAGTCTCATGCGTTTTAGTGGTGAAAAAAATATTTAAAAAATCGTTTGGGAAATGCGTTTACTCCCTGGGTACTTTCTTTGTATACATTTGACTACACGGGCCAAGCCCGGGATTTAGGGGAAATCGCTGGTTTTCGTTCGCCGGCGATTAAACCTCTTTCATTAAGCATCTCATCAAAAATAAAAACATTTTTGAAAACTACAAGTCTCATGCGTTTTAGTGGTGAGAAAATACTTTAAAAAATCGTTCGGAAAATGAGTTTACTCCCTGGGTACTTTCTTTGTTTACTTTTGACTATACGGGCCGAGTCCGGGATTTACGGGAAATCGCAGGTTTTTGTGTGCCGGCGATTAAACTTCTTTTATTCACCGTCCCATCAAAAATGAAGACACTTGTGAAAACTACAAGTCTCATGCGTTTTAGTGGTGAAAAGATAATTTAAAAATCGTTCGGGAAATGAGTTTACTCACAGGGTACTTTCTTTGTATACATTCGACTATACGGGACAAGCCCGGGATTTACGGGAAATAGCGGGTTTTCGTTTGCGGGCGATTAAACCTCTTTTATTAAGCGTCTCATTAAAAATGAAAACATTTTTGAAAACTACAAGTCTCATTCGTTCTAGTGGTGCAGAAATAATTTGAAAAATCGTTCGGGAAATCAGTTTACTCCCTGGGTACTTTCTTTAGATACATTCAACTATACGGGCCAAGCCCAGGATTTACGGGAAATCGCGGGTTTTCGTTTACCGGCGATTAAACTTCTTTTATTCAGCGTCTCATCAAAAATGAAAACACTTTTGAAAACTACAAGTCTCATGCGTTTTAGTGGTGAAAAAATAATTTAAAAAATCGTTCTGGAAATGTGTTTACTCCCTGGGTACTTTCTTTGTATACTTTTGACTATACGCGCCAAGCCCGGGATTTACGGGAAATCGCGGGTTTTCGTTTGCCGGCGATTAAACCTCTTTCATTAAGCGTCTCATCAAAAATGAAAACATTTTTTAAACCTACAAGTCTCATGCGTTTTAGTGGTGAAAAAATAATTTAAAAAATCGTTCGGGAAATGAGTTACTCCCTGGGCACTTTCTTTGTATACATTCGACTATACGGGCCAAGCCCGGGATTTACGGGAAATCGCGGGTTTTCGTTTGCCGGCGATTAAACCTCTTTCATTGAGCGTCTCATCAAAAATGAAAACATTTTTGAAAACTACAAGTCTCATGCGTTTTAGTGGTGAAAAAAAATTTAAAAAATCGTTCGGGAAATGCGTTTACTCCCTGGGTACTTTCTTTGTATACATTTGACTACACGGGCCAAGCCCGGGATTTAGGGGAAATCGCTGGTTTTCGTTTGCCGGCGATTAAACCTCTTTCATTAGGCATCTCATCAAAAATGAAAACATTTTTGAAAACTACAAGTCTCATGCGTTTTAGTGGTGAGAAAATAATTTAAAAAATCGTTCGGAAAATGAGTTTACTTCCTGGATACTTTCTTTGTATACTTTTGACTATACGGGCCGAGTCCGGGATTTACGGGAAATCGCGGGTTTTTGTGTGCCGGCGATTAAACATATTTTATTAGGCATCTCATCAAAAATGAAAACATTTTTGAAAACTACAAGTCTCATGCGTTTTAGTGGTGAGAAAATAATTTAAAAAATCGTTCGGAAAATGAGTTTACTTCCTGGATACTTTCTTTGTATACTTTTGACTATACGGGCCGAGTCCGGGATTTACGGGAAATCGCGGGTTTTTGTGTGCCGGCGATTAAACATATTTTATTCAGCGTCCCATCAAAAATGAAAACATTTTTGAAACCTACAATTCTCATGCGTTTTAGTGGTGAAAAAATAATTTAAAAAATCGTTCGGGAAATGAGTTACTCCCTGGGTACTTTCTTTGTATACATTCGACTATACGGGCCAAGCCCGGGATTTGCGGGAAATCGCGGGTTTTCGTTTGCCGGTGATTAAACCTCTTTCATTAAGCGTCTCATCAAAAATGAAAACATTTTTGAAAACTACAATTCTCATGCGTTTTAGTGGGGAAAAAGTAATTTAAAAAATCGTTCGGGAAATGAGTTACTCATTGGGTACTTTCTTTGTATACATTCGACTATACGGGCCAAGCCCGGGATTTACGGGAAATCGGGGGTTTTCGTTTGCCGGCGATTAAACTTCTTTTATTCAGCGTCCCATCAAAAATGAAAACATTTTTGAAACCTACAATTCTCATGCGTTTTAGTGGTGAAAAATAATTTAAAAAATCGTTCGGGAAATGAGTTACTCCCTGGGTACTTTCTATGTATACATTTGACTACACGGGCCAAGCCCGGGATTTAGGGGAAATCGCTGGTTTTCGTTTGCCGGCGATTAAACCTCTTCCATTAAGCATCTCATCAAAAATGAAAATATTTTTGAAAACTACAAGTCTCATGCGTTTTAGTGGTGAGAAAATAATTTAAAAAATCGTTCGGAAAATGAGTTTACTCCCTGGGTACTTTCTTTGTTTACTTTTGACTATACGGGCTGAGTCCGGGATTTACGGGAAATCGCAGGTTTTTGTGTGCCGGCGATTAAACTTCTTTTATTCACCGTCCCATCAAAAATGAAAACATTTGTGAAAACTACAAGTCTCATGCGTTTTAGTGGTGAAAAGATAATTTAAAAATCGTTCGGGAAATGAGTTTACTCACAGGGTACTTTCTTTGTATACATTCGACTATACGGGACAAGCCCGGGATTTACGGGAAATAGCGGGTTTTCGTTTGCCGGCGATTAAACCTCTTTTATTAAGCGTCTCATTAAAAATGAAAACATTTTTGAAAACTACAAGTCTCATTCGTTCTTGTGGTGCAGAAATAATTTGAAAAATCGTTCGGGAAATCAGTTTACTCCCTGGGTACTTTCTTTAGATACATTCAACTATACGAGCCAAGCCCAGGATTTACGGGAAATCGCGGGTTTTCGTTTACCGGCGATTAAACTTCTTTTATTCAGCGTCTCATCAAAAATGAAAACACTTTTGAAAACTACAAGTCTCATGCGTTTTAGTGGTGAAAAAATAATTTAAAAAATCGTTCTGGAAATGTGTTTACTCCCTGGGTACTTTCTTTGTATACTTTTGACTATACGGGCCAAGCCCGGGATTTACGGGAAATCGCGGGTTTTCGTTTGCCGGCGATTAAACCTCTTTCATTAAGCGTCTCATCAAAAATGAAAACATTTTTTAAACCTACAAGTCTCATGCGTTTTAGTGGTGAAAAAATAATTTAAAAAATCGTTCGGGAAATGAGTTACTCCCTGGGCACTTTCTTTGTATACATTCGACTATACGGGCCAAGCCCGGGATTTACGGGAAATCGCGGGTTTTCGTTTGCCGGCGATTAAACCTCTTTCATTGAGCGTCTCATCAAAAATGAAAACATTTTTGAAAACTACAAGTCTCATGCGTTTTAGTGGTGAAAAAAAATTTAAAAAATCGTTCGGGAAATGCGTTTACTCCCTGGGTACTTTCTTTGTATACATTTGACTACACGGGCCAAGCCCGGGATTTAGGGGAAATCGCTGGTTTTCGTTTGCCGGCGATTAAACCTCTTTCATTAGGCATCTCATCAAAAATGAAAACATTTTTGAAAACTACAAGTCTCATGCGTTTTAGTGGTGAGAAAATAATTTAAAAAATCGTTCGGAAAATGAGTTTACTTCCTGGATACTTTCTTTGTATACTTTTGACTATACGGGCCGAGTCCGGGATTTACGGGAAATCGCGGGTTTTTGTGTGCCGGCGATTAAACATATTTTATTCAGCGTCCCATCAAAAATGAAAACATTTTTGAAACCTACAATTCTCATGCGTTTTAGTGGTGAAAAAATAATTTAAAAAATCGTTCGGGAAATGAGTTACTCCCTGGGTACTTTCTTTGTATACATTCGACTATACGGGCCAAGCCCGGGATTTACGGGAAATCGCGGGTTTTCGTTTGCCGGTGATTAAACCTCTTTCATTAAGCGTCTCATCAAAAATGAAAACATTTTTGAAAACTACAATTCTCATGCGTTTTAGTGGGGAAAAAGTAATTTAAAAAATCGTTCGGGAAATGAGTTACTCCCTGGGTACTTTCTTTGTATACATTCGACTATACGGGCCAAGCCCGGGATTTACGGGAAATCGGGGGTTTTCGTTTGCCGGCGATTAAACTTCTTTTATTCAGCGTCCCATCAAAAATGAAAACATTTTTGAAACCTACAATTCTCATGCGTTTTAGTGGTGAAAAATAATTTAAAAAATCGTTCGGGAAATGAGTTACTCCCTGGGTACTTTCTTTGTATACATTTGACTACACGGGCCAAGCCCGGGATTTAGGGGAACTCGCTGGTTTTCGTTTGCCGGCGATTAAACCTCTTCCATTAAGCATCTCATCAAAAATGAAAATATTTTTGAAAACTACAAGTCTCATGCGTTTTAGTGGTGAGAAAATAATTTAAAAAATCGTTCGGAAAATGAGTTTACTCCCTGGGTACTTTCTTTGTTTACTTTTGACTATACGGGCTGAGTCCGGGATTTACGGGAAATCGCAGGTTTTTGTGTGCCGGCGATTAAACTTCTTTTATTCACCGTCCCATCAAAAATGAAAACATTTGTGAAAACTACAAGTCTCATGCGTTTTAGTGGTGAAAAGATAATTTAAAAATCGTTCGGGAAATGAGTTTACTCACAGGGTACTTTCTTTGTATACATTCGACTATACGGGACAAGCCCGGGATTTACGGGAAATAGCGGGTTTTCGTTTGCCGGCGATTAAACCTCTTTCATTAAGCGTCTCATTAAAAATGAAAACATTTTTGAAAACTACAAGTCTCATTCGTTCTAGTGGTGCAGAAATAATTTGAAAAATCGTTCGGGAAATCAGTTTACTCCCTGGGTACTTTCTTTAGATACATTCAACTATACGAGCCAAGCCCAGGATTTACGGGAAATCGCGGGTTTTCGTTTACCGGCGATTAAACTTCTTTTATTCAGCGTCTCATCAAAAATGAAAACACTTTTGAAAACTACAAGTCTCATGCGTTTTAGTGGTGAAAAAATAATTTAAAAAATCGTTCTGGAAATGTGTTTACTCCCTGGGTACTTTCTTTGTATACTTTTGACTATACGGGCCAAGCCCGGGATTTACGGGAAATCGCGGGTTTTCGTTTGCCGGCGATTAAACCTCTTTCATTAAGCGTCTCATCAAAAATGAAAACATTTTTTAAACCTACAAGTCTCATGCGTTTTAGTGGTGAAAAAATAATTTAAAAAATCGTTCGGGAAATGAGTTACTCCCTGGGCACTTTCTTTGTATACATTCGACTATACGGGCCAAGCCCGGGATTTACGGGAAATCGCGGGTTTTCGTCTGCCGGCGATTAAACCTCTTTCATTGAGCGTCTCATCAAAAATGAAAACATTTTTGAAAACTACAAGTCTCATGCGTTTTAGTGGTGAAAAAAAATTTAAAAAATCGTTCGGGAAATGCGTTTACTCCCTGGGTACTTTCTTTGTATACATTTGACTACACGGGCCAAGCCCGGGATTTAGGGGAAATCGCTGGTTTTCGTTTGCCGGCGATTAAACCTCTTTCATCAGGCATCTCATCAAAAATGAAAACATTTTTGAAAACTACAAGTCTCATGCGTTTTAGTGGTGAGAAAATAATTTAAAAAATCGTTCGGAAAATGAGTTTACTTCCTGGATACTTTCTTTGTATACTTTTGACTATACGGGCCGAGTCCGGGATTTACGGGAAATCGCGGGTTTTTGTGTGCCGGCGATTAAACATATTTTATTCAGCGTCCCATCAAAAATGAAAACATTTTTGAAACCTACAATTCTCATGCGTTTTAGTGGTGAAAAAATAATTTAAAAAATCGTTCGGGAAATGAGTTACTCCCTGGGTACTTTCTTTGTATACATTCGACTATACGGGCCAAGCCCGGGATTTACGGGAAATCGCGGGTTTTCGTTTGCCGGTGATTAAACCTCTTTCATTAGCGTCTCATCAAAAATGAAAACATTTTTGAAAACTACAATTCTCATGCGTTTTAGTGGTGAAAAATAATTTAAAAAATCGTTCGGGAAATGAGTTACTCCCTGGGTACTTTCTTTGTATACATTTGACTACACGGGCCAAGCCCGGGATTTAGGGGAAATCGCTGGTTTTCGTTTGCCGGCGATTAAACCTCTTCCATTAAGCATCTCATCAAAAATGAAAATATTTTTGAAAACTACAAGTCTCATGCGTTTTAGTGGTGAGAAAATAATTTAAAAAATCGTTCGGAAAATGAGTTTACTCCCTGGGTACTTTCTTTGTTTACTTTTGACTATACGGGCTGAGTCCGGGATTTACGGGAAATCGCAGGTTTTTGTGTGCCGGCGATTAAACTTCTTTTATTCACCGTCCCATCAAAAATGAAAACATTTGTGAAAACTACAAGTCTCATGCGTTTTAGTGGTGAAAAGATAATTTAAAAATCGTTCGGGAAATGAGTTTACTCACAGGGTACTTTCTTTGTATACATTCGACTATACGGGACAAGCCCGGGATTTACGGGAAATAGCGGGTTTTCGTTTGCCGGCGATTAAACCTCTTTCATTAAGCGTCTCATTAAAAATGAAAACATTTTTGAAAACTACAAGTCTCATTCGTTCTAGTGGTGCAGAAATAATTTGAAAAATCGTTCGGGAAATCAGTTTACTCCCTGGGTACTTTCTTTAGATACATTCAACTATACGAGCCAAGCCCAGGATTTACGGGAAATCGCGGGTTTTCGTTTACCGGCGATTAAACTTCTTTTATTCAGCGTCTCATCAAAAATGAAAACACTTTTGAAAACTACAAGTCTCATGCGTTTTAGTGGTGAAAAAATAATTTAAAAAATCGTTCTGGAAATGTGTTTACTCCCTGGGTACTTTCTTTGTATACTTTTGACTATACGGGCCAAGCCCGGGATTTACGGGAAATCGCGGGTTTTCGTTTGCCGGCGATTAAACCTCTTTCATTAAGCGTCTCATCAAAAATGAAAACATTTTTTAAACCTACAAGTCTCATGCGTTTTAGTGGTGAAAAAATAATTTAAAAAATCGTTCGGGAAATGAGTTACTCCCTGGGCACTTTCTTTGTATACATTCGACTATACGGGCCAAGCCCGGGATTTACGGGAAATCGCGGGTTTTCGTTTGCCGGCGATTAAACCTCTTTCATTGAGCGTCTCATCAAAAATGAAAACATTTTTGAAAACTACAAGTCTCATGCGTTTTAGTGGTGAAAAAAAATTTAAAAAATCGTTCGGGAAATGCGTTTACTCCCTGGGTACTTTCTTTGTATACATTTGACTACACGGGCCAAGCCCGGGATTTAGGGGAAATCGCTGGTTTTCGTTTGCCGGCGATTAAACCTCTTTCATTAGGCATCTCATCAAAAATGAAAACATTTTTGAAAACTACAAGTCTCATGCGTTTTAGTGGTGAGAAAATAATTTAAAAAATCGTTCGGAAAATGAGTTTACTTCCTGGATACTTTCTTTGTATACTTTTGACTATACGGGCCGAGTCCGGGATTTACGGGAAATCGCGGGTTTTTGTGTGCCGGCGATTAAACATATTTTATTCAGCGTCCCATCAAAAATGAAAACATTTTTGAAACCTACAATTCTCATGCGTTTTAGTGGTGAAAAAATAATTTAAAAAATCGTTCGGGAAATGAGTTACTCCCTGGGTACTTTCTTTGTATACATTCGACTATACGGGCCAAGCCCGGGATTTACGGGAAATCGCGGGTTTTCGTTTGCCGGTGATTAAACCTCTTTCATTAAGCGTCTCATCAAAAATGAAAACATTTTTGAAAACTACAATTCTCATGCGTTTTAGTGGGGAAAAATTAATTTAAAAAATCGTTCGGGAAATTAGTTACTCATTGGGTACTTTCTTTGTATACATTCGACTATACGGGCCAAGCCCGGGATTTACGGGAAATCGGGGGTTTTCGTTTGCCGGCGATTAAACTTCTTTTATTCAGCGTCCCATCAAAAATGAAAACATTTTTGAAAACTACAAGTCTCATGCGTTTTAGTGGTGAAAAAGTAATTTAAAAAATCGTTCGGGAAATGAGTTTACTCCCTGGGTACTTTCTTTGTATACTTTTGACTATACGGGCCGAGTCCAGGATTTACGGGAAATCGCGGGTTTTCGTTTACCAGCGATTAAACTTCTTTTATTCAGCGTCCCATCAAAAATGAAAACATTTTTGAAAACTACAAGTCTCATGCGTTTTAGTGGTGAAAAAATAATTTAAAAAATCGTTCGGGAAATGATTCTTTTATTCACCGTCTCATCAAAAATAAAAACATTTTTGAAAACTACAAGTCTCATGCGTTTTAGTGGTGAAAAAATATTTTAAAAAATCGTTCGGGAAATGAGTTACTCATTGGGTACTTTCTTTGTATACATTCGACTATACGGGCCAAGCCCGGGATTTACGGGAAATCGGGGGTTTTCGTTTGCCGGCGATTAAACTTCTTTTATTCAGCGTCCCATCAAAAATGAAAACATTTTTGAAACCTACAATTCTCATGCGTTTTAGTGGTGAAAAATAATTTAAAAAATCGTTCGGGAAATGAGTTACTCCCTGGGTACTTTCTTTGTATACATTCGACTATACGGGCCAAGCCCGGGATTTACTGGAAATCGCGGGTTTTCGTTTGCCGGCGATTAAACCTCTTTCATTAAGCGTCTCATCAAAAGTGAAAACATTTTTGAAAACTACAAGTCTCATGCGTTTTAGTGGTGAAAAAATAATTTAAAAAATCGTTCGGGAAATGAGTTTACTCCCTGGGTACTTTCTTTGTGTACTTTTGACTATACGGGCCGAGTCCGGGATTTACGGGAAATCGCGGGTTTTCGTTTACCAGCGATTAAACTTCTTTTATTCAGCGTCCCATCAAAAATGAAAACATTTTTGAAAACTACAAGTCTCATGCGTTTTAGTGGTGAAAAAATAATTTAAAAAATCGTTCGAAAAATGATTCTTTTATTCACCGTCCCATCAAAAATGAAAACATTTTTGAAAACTACAAGTCTCATGCGTTTTAGTGGTGAAAAAATAATTTAAAAATCGTTCTGGAAATGAGTTTACTCACAGGGTACTTTCTTTGTATACATTCGACTATGCGGGACAAGCCCGGGATTTACGGGAAATAGCGGGTTTTCGTTTGCCGGCGATTAAACCTCTTTCATTAAGCGTCTCATTAAAAATGAAAACATTTTTGAAAACTACAAGTCTCATTCGTTCTAGTGGTGCAGAAATAATTTGAAAAATCGTTCGGGAAATCAGTTTACTCCCTGGGTACTTTCTTTAGATACATTCAACTATACGGGCCAAGCCCAGGATTTACGGGAAATTGCGGGTTTTCGTTTACCGGCGATTAAACTTCTTTTATTCAGCGTCTCATCAAAAATGAAAACACTTTTGAAAACTACAAGTCTCATGCGTTTTAGTGGTGAAAAATTAATTTAAAAAATCGTTCTGGAAATGTGTTTACTCCCTGGGTACTTTCTTTGTATACATTCGACTATACGAGCCAAGCCCGGGATTTACGGGAAATCGCGGGTTTTCGTTTGCCGGCGATTAAACCTCTTTCATTGAGCGTCTCATCAAAAATGAAAACATTTTTGAAAACTACAAGTCTCATGCGTTTTAGTGGTGAAAAAAAAATTTAAAAAATCGTTCGGGAAATGCGTTTACTCCCTGGGTACTTTCTTTGTATACATTTGACTACACGGGCCAAGCCCGGGATTTAGGGGAAATCGCTGGTTTTCGTTTGCCGGCGATTAAACCTCTTTCATTAAGCATCTCATCAAAAATGAAAACATTTTCGAAAACTACAAGTCTCATGCGTTTTAGTGGTGAGAAAATAATTTAAAAAATCGTACGGAAAATGAGTTTACTTCCTGAGTACTTTCTTTGTATACTTTTGACTATACGGGCCGAGTCCGGGATTTACGGGAAATCGCGGGTTTTTGTGTGCCGGCGATTAAACTTCTTTTATTCAGCGTCCCATCAAAAATGAAAACATTTTTGAAAACTACAAGTCTCATGCGTTTTAGTGGTGAAAAAATAATTTAAAAATCGTTCTGGAAATGAGTTTACTCACAGGGTACTTTCTTTGTATACATTCGACTATGCGGGACAAGCCCGGGATTTACGGGAAATAGCGGGTTTTCGTTTGCCGGCGATTAAACCTCTTTCATTAAGCGTCTCATTAAAAATGAAAACATTTTTGAAAACTACAAGTCTCATTCGTTCTAGTGGTGCAGAAATAATTTGAAAAATCGTTCAGGAAATCAGTTTACTCCCTGGGTACTTTCTTTAGATACATTCAACTATACGGGCCAAGCCCAGGATTTACGGGAAATTGCGGGTTTTCGTTTACCGGCGATTAAACTTCTTTTATTCAGCGTCTCATCAAAAATGAAAACACTTTTGAAAACTACAAGTCTCATGCGTTTTAGTGGTGAAAAATTAATTTAAAAAATCGTTCTGGAAATGTGTTTACTCCCTGGGTACTTTCTTTGTATACATTCGACTATACGAGCCAAGCCCGGGATTTACGGGAAATCGCGGGTTTTCGTTTGCCGGCGATTAAACCTCTTTCATTGAGCGTCTCATCAAAAATGAAAACATTTTTGAAAACTACAAGTCTCATGCGTTTTAGTGGTGAAAAAGTAATTTAAAAAATCGTTCGGGAAATGAGTTTACTCCCTGGGTACTTTCTTTGTATACTTTTGACTATACGGGCCGAGTCCAGGATTTACGGGAAATCGCGGGTTTTCGTTTACCAGCGATTAAACTTCTTTTATTCAGCGTCCCATCAAAAATGAAAACATTTTTGAAAACTACAAGTCTCATGCGTTTTAGTGGTGAAAAAATAATTTAAAAAATCGTTCGGGAAATGATTCTTTTATTCACCGTCTCATCAAAAATAAAAACATTTTTGAAAACTACAAGTCTCATGCGTTTTAGTGGTGAAAAAATATTTTAAAAAATCGTTCGGGAAATGAGTTACTCATTGGGTACTTTCTTTGTATACATTCGACTATACGGGCCAAGCCCGGGATTTACGGGAAATAGCGGGTTTTCGTTTGCCGGCGATTAAACCTCTTTCATTAAGCGTCTCATTAAAAATGAAAACATTTTTGAAAACTACAAGTCTCATTCGTTCTAGTGGTGCAGAAATAATTTGAAAAATCGTTCGGGAAATCAGTTTACTCCCTGGGTACTTTCTTTAGATACATTCAACTATACGGGCCAAGCCCAGGATTTACGGGAAATTGCGGGTTTTCGTTTACCGGCGATTAAACTTCTTTTATTCAGCGTCTTATCAAAAATGAAAACACTTTTGAAAACTACAAGTCTCATGCGTTTTAGTGGTGAAAAATTAATTTAAAAAATCGTTCTGGAAATGTGTTTACTCCCTGGGTACTTTCTTTGTATACATTCGACTATACGAGCCAAGCCCGGGATTTACGGGAAATCGCGGGTTTTCGTTTGCCGGCGATTAAACCTCTTTCATTGAGCGTCTCATCAAAAATGAAAACATTTTTGAAAACTACAAGTCTCATGCGTTTTAGTGGTGAAAAAAAAATTTAAAAAATCGTTCGGGAAATGCGTTTACTCCCTGGGTACTTTCTTTGTATACATTTGACTACACGGGCCAAGCCCGGGATTTAGGGGAAATACTTGGTTTTCGTTTGCCGGCGATTAAACTTCTTTTATTCAGCGTCCCATCAAAAATGAAAACATTTTTGAAAACTACAAGTCTCATGCGTTTTAGTGGTGAAAAAATAATTTAAAAAATCGTTCGAAAAATGATTCTTTTATTCACCGTCCCATCAAAAATGAAAACATTTTTGAAAACTACAAGTCTCATGCGTTTTAGTGGTGAAAAAATAATTTAAAAATCGTTCTGGAAATGAGTTTACTCACAGGGTACTTTCTTTGTATACATTCGACTATGCGGGACAAGCCCGGGATTTACGGGAAATAGCGGGTTTTCGTTTGCCGGCGATTAAACCTCTTTCATTAAGCGTCTCATTAAAAATGAAAACATTTTTGAAAACTACAAGTCTCATTCGTTCTAGTGGTGCAGAAATAATTTGAAAAATCGTTCGGGAAATCAGTTTACTCCCTGGGTACTTTCTTTAGATACATTCAACTATACGGGCCAAGCCCAGGATTTACGGGAAATTGCGGGTTTTCGTTTACCGGCGATTAAACTTCTTTTATTCAGCGTCTCATCAAAAATGAAAACACTTTTGAAAACTACAAGTCTCATGCGTTTTAGTGGTGAAAAATTAATTTAAAAAATCGTTCTGGAAATGTGTTTACTCCCTGGGTACTTTCTTTGTATACATTCGACTATACGAGCCAAGCCCGGGATTTACGGGAAATCGCGGGTTTTCGTTTGCCGGCGATTAAACCTCTTTCATTGAGCGTCTCATCAAAAATGAAAACATTTTTGAAAACTACAAGTCTCATGCGTTTTAGTGGTGAAAAAAAAATTTAAAAAATCGTTCGGGAAATGCGTTTACTCCCTGGGTACTTTCTTTGTATACATTTGACTACACGGGCCAAGCCCGGGATTTAGGGGAAATCGCTGGTTTTCGTTTGCCGGCGATTAAACCTCTTTCATTAAGCATCTCATCAAAAATGAAAACATTTTCGAAAACTACAAGTCTCATGCGTTTTAGTGGTGAGAAAATAATTTAAAAAATCGTACGGAAAATGAGTTTACTTCCTGAGTACTTTCTTTGTATACTTTTGACTATACGGGCCGAGTCCGGGATTTACGGGAAATCGCGGGTTTTTGTGTGCCGGCGATTAAACTTCTTTTATTCAGCGTCCCATCAAAAATGAAAACATTTTTGAAAACTACAAGTCTCATGCGTTTTAGTGGTGAAAAAATAATTTAAAAATCGTTCTGGAAATGAGTTTACTCACAGGGTACTTTCTTTGTATACATTCGACTATGCGGGACAAGCCCGGGATTTACGGGAAATAGCGGGTTTTCGTTTGCCGGCGATTAAACCTCTTTCATTAAGCGTCTCATTAAAAATGAAAACATTTTTGAAAACTACAAGTCTCATTCGTTCTAGTGGTGCAGAAATAATTTGAAAAATCGTTCAGGAAATCAGTTTACTCCCTGGGTACTTTCTTTAGATACATTCAACTATACGGGCCAAGCCCAGGATTTACGGGAAATTGCGGGTTTTCGTTTACCGGCGATTAAACTTCTTTTATTCAGCGTCTCATCAAAAATGAAAACACTTTTGAAAACTACAAGTCTCATGCGTTTTAGTGGTGAAAAATTAATTTAAAAAATCGTTCTGGAAATGTGTTTACTCCCTGGGTACTTTCTTTGTATACATTCGACTATACGAGCCAAGCCCGGGATTTACGGGAAATCGCGGGTTTTCGTTTGCCGGCGATTAAACCTCTTTCATTGAGCGTCTCATCAAAAATGAAAACATTTTTGAAAACTACAAGTCTCATGCGTTTTAGTGGTGAAAAAGTAATTTAAAAAATCGTTCGGGAAATGAGTTTACTCCCTGGGTACTTTCTTTGTATACTTTTGACTATACGGGCCGAGTCCAGGATTTACGGGAAATCGCGGGTTTTCGTTTACCAGCGATTAAACTTCTTTTATTCAGCGTCCCATCAAAAATGAAAACATTTTTGAAAACTACAAGTCTCATGCGTTTTAGTGGTGAAAAAATAATTTAAAAAATCGTTCGGGAAATGATTCTTTTATTCACCGTCTCATCAAAAATAAAAACATTTTTGAAAACTACAAGTCTCATGCGTTTTAGTGGTGAAAAAATATTTTAAAAAATCGTTCGGGAAATGAGTTACTCATTGGGTACTTTCTTTGTATACATTCGACTATACGGGCCAAGCCCGGGATTTACGGGAAATAGCGGGTTTTCGTTTGCCGGCGATTAAACCTCTTTCATTAAGCGTCTCATTAAAAATGAAAACATTTTTGAAAACTACAAGTCTCATTCGTTCTAGTGGTGCAGAAATAATTTGAAAAATCGTTCGGGAAATCAGTTTACTCCCTGGGTACTTTCTTTAGATACATTCAACTATACGGGCCAAGCCCAGGATTTACGGGAAATTGCGGGTTTTCGTTTACCGGCGATTAAACTTCTTTTATTCAGCGTCTTATCAAAAATGAAAACACTTTTGAAAACTACAAGTCTCATGCGTTTTAGTGGTGAAAAATTAATTTAAAAAATCGTTCTGGAAATGTGTTTACTCCCTGGGTACTTTCTTTGTATACATTCGACTATACGAGCCAAGCCCGGGATTTACGGGAAATCGCGGGTTTTCGTTTGCCGGCGATTAAACCTCTTTCATTGAGCGTCTCATCAAAAATGAAAACATTTTTGAAAACTACAAGTCTCATGCGTTTTAGTGGTGAAAAAAAAATTTAAAAAATCGTTCGGGAAATGCGTTTACTCCCTGGGTACTTTCTTTGTATACATTTGACTACACGGGCCAAGCCCGGGATTTAGGGGAAATACTTGGTTTTCGTTTGCCGGCGATTAAACCTCTTTCATTAAGCATCTCATCAAAAATGAAAACATTTTCGAAAACTACAAGTCTCATGCGTTTTAGTGGTGAGAAAATAATTTAAAAAATCGTACGGAAAATGAGTTTACTTCCTGAGTACTTTCTTTGTATACTTTTGACTATACGGGCCGAGTCCGGGATTTACGGGAAATCGCGGGTTTTTGTGTGCCGGCGATTAAACTTCTTTTATTCAGCGTCCCATCAAAAATGAAAACATTTTTGAAAACTACAAGTCTCATGCGTTTTAGTGGTGAAAAAATAATTTAAAAATCGTTCTGGAAATGAGTTTACTCACAGGGTACTTTCTTTGTATACATTCGACTATGCGGGACAAGCCCGGGATTTACGGGAAATAGCGGGTTTTCGTTTGCCGGCGATTAAACCTCTTTCATTAAGCGTCTCATTAAAAATGAAAACATTTTTGAAAACTACAAGTCTCATTCGTTCTAGTGGTGCAGAAATAATTTGAAAAATCGTTCGGGAAATCAGTTTACTCCCTGGGTACTTTCTTTAGATACATTCAACTATACGGGCCAAGCCCAGGATTTACGGGAAATTGCGGGTTTTCGTTTACCGGCGATTAAACTTCTTTTATTCAGCGTCTCATCAAAAATGAAAACACTTTTGAAAACTACAAGTCTCATGCGTTTTAGTGGTGAAAAATTAATTTAAAAAATCGTTCTGGAAATGTGTTTACTCCCTGGGTACTTTCTTTGTATACATTCGACTATACGAGCCAAGCCCGGGATTTACGGGAAATCGCGGGTTTTCGTTTGCCGGCGATTAAACCTCTTTCATTGAGCGTCTCATCAAAAATGAAAACATTTTTGAAAACTACAAGTCTCATGCGTTTTAGTGGTGAAAAAAAAATTTAAAAAATCGTTCGGGAAATGCGTTTACTCCCTGGGTACTTTCTTTGTATACATTTGACTACACGGGCCAAGCCCGGGATTTAGGGGAAATCGCTGGTTTTCGTTTGCCGGCGATTAAACCTCTTTCATTAAGCATCTCATCAAAAATGAAAACATTTTCGAAAACTACAAGTCTCATGCGTTTTAGTGGTGAGAATATAATTTAAAAAATCGTACGGAAAATGAGTTTACTTCCTGAGTACTTTCTTTGTATACTTTTGACTATACGGGCCGAGTCCGGGATTTACGGGAAATCGCGGGTTTTTGTGTGCCGGCGATTAAACTTCTTTTATTCAGCGTCCCATCAAAAATGAAAACATTTTTGAAAACTACAAGTCTCATGCGTTTTAGTGGTGAAAAAATAATTTAAAAAATCGTTCTGGAAATGTGTTTACTCCCTGGGTACTTTCTTTGTATACTTTTGACTATACGGGCCAAGCCCGGGATTTACGGGAAATCGCGGGTTTTCGTTTGCCGGCGATTAAACCTCTTTCATTAAGCGTCTCATCAAAAATGAAAACATTTTTTAAACCTACAAGTCTCATGCGTTTTAGTGGTGAAAAAATAATTTAAAAAATCGTTCGGGAAATGAGTTACTCCCTGGGCACTTTCTTTGTATACATTCGACTATACGGGCCAAGCCCGGGATTTACGGGAAATCGCGGGTTTTCGTTTGCCGGCAATTAAACCTCTTTCATTGAGCGTCTCATCAAAAATGAAAACATTTTTGAAAACTACAAGTCTCATGCGTTTTAGTGGTGAAAAAAAATTTAAAAAATCGTTCGGGAAATGCGTTTACTCCCTGGGTACTTTCTTTGTATACATTTGACTACACGGGCCCAGCCCGGGATTTAGGGGAAGTCGCTGGTTTTCGTTTGCCGGCGATTAAACCTCTTTCATTAGGCATCTCATCAAAAATGAAAACATTTTTGAAAACTACAAGTCTCATGCGTTTTAGTGGTGAGAAAATAATTTAAAAAATCGTTCGGAAAATGAGTTTACTTCCTGGATACTTTCTTTGTATACTTTTGACTATACGGGCCGAGTCCGGGATTTACGGGAAATCGCGGGTTTTTGTGTGCCGGCGATTAAACATATTTTATTCAGCGTCCCATCAAAAATGAAAACATTTTTGAAACCTACAATTCTCATGCGTTTTGGTGGGGAAAAAGTAATTTAAAAAATCGTTCGGGAAATGAGTTACTCATTGGGTACTTTCTTTGTATACATTCGACTATACGGGCCAAGCCCGGGATTTACGGGAAATCGGGGGTTTTCGTTTGCCGGCGATTAAACTTCTTTTATTCAGCGTCCCATCAAAAATGAAAACATTTTTGAAACCTACAATTCTCATGCGTTTTAGTGGTGAAAAATAATTTAAAAAATCGTTCGGGAAATGAGTTACTCCCTGGGTACTTTCTTTGTATACATTCGACTATACGGGCCAAGCCCGGGATTTACGGGAAATCGCGGGTTTTCGTTTGCCGGCGATTAAACCTCTTTCAATAAGCGTCTCATCAAAAGTGAAAACAATTTTGAAAACTACAAGTCTCATGCGTTTTAGTGGTGAAAAAATAATTTAAAAAATCGTTCGGGAAATGAGTTTACTCCCTGAGTACTTTCTTTGTATACTTTTGACTATACGGGCCGAGTCCGGGATTTACGGGAAATCGCGGGTTTTCGTTTACCAGCGATTAAACTTCTTTTATTCAGCGTCCCATCAAAAATGAAAACATTTTTGAAAACTACAAGTCTCATGCGTTTTAGTGGTGAAAAAATAATTTAAAAAATCGTTCGGGAAATGATTCTTTTATTCACCGTCTCATGAAAAATAAAAACATTTTTGAAAACTACAAGTCTCATGCGTTTTAGTGGTGAAAAAATAATTTAAAAAATCGTTCGGGAAATGAGTTACTCATTGGGTACTTTCTTTGTATACATTCGACTATACGGGCCAAGCCCGGGATTTACGGGAAATCGGGGGTTTTCGTTTGCCGGCGATTAAACTTCTTTTATTCAGCGTCCCATCAAAAATGAAAACATTTTTGAAACCTACAATTCTCATGCGTTTTAGTGGTGAAAAATAATTTAAAAAATCGTTCGGGAAATAAGTTACTCCCTGGGTATTTTCTTTGTATACATTCGACTATACGGGCCAAGCCCGGGATTTACGGGAAATCGCGGGTTTTCGTTTGCCGGCGATTAAACCTCTTTCATTAAGCGTCTCATCAAAAGTGAAAACATTTTTGAAAACTACAAGTCTCATGCGTTTTAGTGGTGAAAAAATAATTTAAAAAATCGTTCGGGAAATGAGTTTACTCCCTGGGTACTTTCTTTGTGTACTTTTGACTATACGGGCCGAGTCCGGGATTTACGGGAAATCGCGGGTTTTCGTTTACCAGCGATTAAACTTCTTTTATTCAGCGTCCCATCAAAAATGAAAACATTTTTGAAAACTACAAGTCTCATGCGTTTTAGTGGTGAAAAAATAATTTAAAAAATCGTTCGGGAAATGATTCTTTTATTCACCGTCTCATGAAAAATAAAAACATTTTTGAAAACTACAAGTCTCATGCGTTTTAGTGGTGAGAAAATAATTTAAAAAATCGTTCGGAAAATGAGTTTACTTCCTGGATACTTTCTTTGTATACTTTTGACTATACGGTCCGAGTCCGGGATTTACGGGAAATCGCGGGTTTTTGTGTGCCGGCGATTAAACATATTTTATTCAGCGTCCCATCAAAAATGAAAACATTTTTGAAACCTACAATTCTCATGCGTTTTAGTGGGGAAAAAGTAATTTAAAAAATCGTTCGGGAAATGAGTTACTCATTGGGTACTTTCTTTGTATACATTCGACTATACGGGCCAAGCCCGGGATTTACGGGAAATCGGGGGTTTTCGTTTGCCGGCGATTAAACTTCTTTTATTCAGCGTCCCATCAAAAATGAAAACATTTTTGAAACCTACAATTCTCATGCGTTTTAGTGGTGAAAAATAATTTAAAAAATCGTTCGGGAAATGAGTTACTCCCTGGGTACTTTCTTTGTATACATTCGACTATACGGGCCAAGCCCGGGATTTACGGGAAATCGCGGGTTTTCGTTTGCCGGCGATTAAACCTCTTTCAATAAGCGTCTCATCAAAAGTGAAAACAATTTTGAAAACTACAAGTCTCATGCGTTTTAGTGGTGAAAAAATAATTTAAAAAATCGTTCGGGAAATGAGTTTACTCCCTGAGTACTTTCTTTGTATACTTTTGACTATACGGGCCGAGTCCGGGATTTACGGGAAATTGCGGGTTTTCGTTTACCAGCGATTAAACTTCTTTTATTCAGCGTCCCATCAAAAATGAAAACATTTTTGAAAACTACAAGTCTCATGCGTTTTAGTGGTGAAAAAATAATTTAAAAAATCGTTCGGGAAATGATTCTTTTATTCACCGTCTCATGAAAAATAAAAACATTTTTGAAAACTACAAGTCTCATGCGTTTTAGTGGTGAAAAAATAATTTAAAAAATCGTTCGGGAAATGAGTTACTCATTGGGTACTTTCTTTGTATACATTCGACTATACGGGCCAAGCCCGGGATTTACGGGAAATCGGGGGTTTTCGTTTGCCGGCGATTAAACTTCTTTTATTCAGCGTCCCATCAAAAATGAAAACATTTTTGAAACCTACAATTCTCATGCGTTTTAGTGGTGAAAAATAATTTAAAAAATCGTTCGGGAAATAAGTTACTCCCTGGGTATTTTCTTTGTATACATTCGACTATACGGGCCAAGCCCGGGATTTACGGGAAATCGCGGGTTTTCGTTTGCCGGCGATTAAACCTCTTTCATTAAGCGTCTCATCAAAAGTGAAAACATTTTTGAAAACTACAAGTCTCATGCGTTTTAGTGGTGAAAAAATAATTTAAAAAATCGTTCGGGAAATGAGTTTACTCCCTGGGTACTTTCTTTGTGTACTTTTGACTATACGGGCCGAGTCCGGGATTTACGGGAAATCGCGGGTTTTCGTTTACCAGCGATTAAACTTCTTTTATTCAGCGTCCCATCAAAAATGAAAACATTTTTGAAAACTACAAGTCTCATGCGTTTTAGTGGTGAAAAAATAATTTAAAAAATCGTTCGGGAAATGATTCTTTTATTCACCGTCTCATGAAAAATAAAAACATTTTTGAAAACTACAAGTCTCATGCGTTTTAGTGGTGAAAAAATAATTTAAAAAATCGTTCGGGAAATGAGTTACTCATTGGGTACTTTCTTTGTGTACTTTTGACTATACGGGCCGAGTCCGGGATTTACGGGAAATCGCGGGTTTTTGTGTGCCGGCGATTAAACTTCTTTTATTCAGCGTCCCATCAAAAATGAAAACATTTTTGAAACCTACAATTCTCATGCGTTTTAGTTGTGAAAAAATAATTTAAAAAATCGTTCGGGAAATCAGTTACTCCCTGGGTACTTTCTTTGTATACATTCGACTATACGGGCCAAACCCGGGATTTACGGGAAATCGGGGGTTTTCGTTTGCCGGCGATTAAACTTCTTTTATTCAGCGTCCCATCAAAAATGAAAACATTTTTGAAAGCTACAATTCTCATGCGTTTTAGTGGTGAAAAATAATTTAAAAAATCGTTCGGGAAATAAGTTACTCCCTGGGTATTTTCTTTGTATACATTCGACTATACGGGCCAAGCCCGGGATTTACGGGAAATCGCGGGTTTTCGTTTGCCGGCGATTAAACCTCTTTCATTAAGCGTCTCATCAAAAGTGAAAACATTTTTGAAAACTACAAGTCTCATGCGTTTTAGTGGTGAAAAAATAATTTAAAAAATCGTTCGGGAAATGAGTTTACTCCCTGGGTACTTTCTTTGTGTACTTTTGACTATACGGGCCGAGTCCGGGATTTACGGGAAATCGCGGGTTTTCGTTTACCAGCGATTAAACTTCTTTTATTCAGCGTCCCATCAAAAATGAAAACATTTTTGAAAACTACAAGTCTCATGCGTTTTAGTGGTGAAAAAATAATTTAAAAAATCGTTCGAGAAATGATTCTTTTATTCACCGTCGCATCAAAAATGAAAACATTTTTGAAAACTAAAAGTCTCATGCGTTTTAGTGGTGAAAAAATAATTTAAAAATCGTTCTGGAAATGAGTTTACTCACAGGGTACTTTCTTTAGATACATTCAACTATACGGGCCAAGCCCAGGATTTACGGGAAATCGCGGTTTTTCGTTTACCGGCGATTAAACTTCTTTTATTCAACGTCTCATCAAAAATGAAAACACTTTTGAAAACTACAAGTCTCATGCGTTTTAGTGGTGAAAAATTAATTTAAAAAATCGTTGTGGGAATGTGTTTACTCCCTGGGTACTTTCTTTGTATACATTCGACTATACGAGCCAAGCCCGGGATTTACGGGAAATCGCGGGTTTTCGTTTGCTGGCGATTAAACCTCTTTCATTGAGCGTCTCATCAAAAATGAAAACATTTTTGAAAACTACAAGTCTCATGCGTTTTAGTGGTGAAAAGATAATTTAAAAAATCGTTCAGGAAATGAGTTACTCCCTGGGTACTTTCTTTGTATACATTTGACTACACGGGCCAAGCCCGGGATTTAGGGGAAATCGCTGGTTTTCGTTTGCCGGCGATTAAACCTCTTTCATTAAGCATCTCATCAAAAATGAAAACATTTTTGAAAACTACAAGTCTCATGCGTTTTAGTGGTGAGAAAATAATTTAAAAAATCGTTCGGAAAATGAGTTTACTTCCTGAGTAATTTCTTTGTATACTTTTGACTATACGGGCCGAGTCCGGGATTTACGGGAAATCGCGGGTTTTTGTGTGCCGGCGATTAAACTTCTTTTATTCAGCGTCCCATCAAAAATGAAAACATTTTTGAAACCTACAATTCTCATGCGTTTTAGTTGTGAAAAAATAATTTAAAAAATCGTTCGGGAAATAAGTTACTCCCTGGGTACTTTCTTTGTATACATTCGACTATACGGGCCAAGCCCGGGATTTACGGGAAATCGCGGGTTTTCGTTTGCCAGCGATTAAACCTCTTTCATTAAGCGTCTCATCAAAAATGAAAACATTTTTGAAAACTACAATTCTCATGCGTTTTAGTGGGGAAAAAGTAATTTGAAAAATCGTTCGGGAAATGAGTTACTCATTGGGTACTTTCTTTGTATACATTCGACTATACGGGCCAAGCCCGGGATTTACGGGAAATCGCGGGTTTTCATTTGCCGGCGATTAAACTTCTTTTATTCAGCGTCCCATCAAAAATAAAAACATTTTTGAAACCTACAATTCTCATGCGTTTTAGTGGTGAAAAATAATTTAAAAAATCGTTCGGGAAATGAGTTACTCCCTGGGTACTTTCTTTGTATACATTCGACTATACGGGCCAAGCCCGGGATTTACGGGAAATCGCGGGTTTTTGTTTGCCAGCGATTAAACCTCTTTCATTAAGCGTCTCATCAAAAGTGAAAACATTTTTGAAAACTACAAGTCTCATGCGTTTTAGTGGTGAAAAAATAATTTAAAAAATCGTTCGGAAAATGAGTTTACTCCCTGGGTACTTTCTTTGTATACTTTTGACTATACGGCCGAGTCCGGGATTTACGGGAAATCGCGGGTTTTCGTTTACCAGCGATTAAACTTCTTTTATTCAGCGTCCCATCAAAAATGAAAACATTTTTGAAAACTACAAGTCTCATGCGTTTTAGTGGTGAAAAGATAATTTAAAAATCGTTCTGGAAATGAGATTACTCACAGGGTACTTTCTTTGTATACATTCGACTATACGGGACAAGCCCGGGATTTACGGGAAATAGCGGGTTTTCGTTTGCCGGCGATTAAACCTCTTTCATTAAGCATCTCATCAAAAATGAAAACATTTTTGAAAACTACAAGTCTCATGCGTTTTAGTGGTGAGAAAATAATTTAAAAAATCGTTCGGAAAATGAGTTTACTTCCTGAGTAATTTCTTTGTATACTTTTGACTATACGGGCCGAGTCCGGGATTTACGGGAAATCGCGGGTTTTTGTGTGCCGGCGATTAAACTTCTTTTATTCAGCGTCCCATCAAAAATGAAAACATTTTTGAAACCTACAATTCTCATGCGTTTTAGTTGTGAAAAAATAATTTAAAAAATCGTTCGGGAAATGAGTTACTCCCTGGGTACTTTCTTTGTATACATTCGACTATACGGGCCAAGCCCGGGATTTACGGGAAATCGCGGGTTTTCGTTTGCCAGCGATTAAACCTCTTTCATTAAGCGTCTCATCAAAAATGAAAACATTTTTGAAAACTACAATTCTCATGCGTTTTAGTGGGGAAAAAGTAATTTGAAAAATCGTTCGGGAAATGAGTTACTCATTGGGTACTTTCTTTGTATACATTCGACTATACGGGCCAAGCCCGGGATTTACGGGAAATCGCGGGTTTTCATTTGCCGGCGATTAAACTTCTTTTATTCAGCGTCCCATCAAAAATAAAAACATTTTTGAAACCTACAATTCTCATGCGTTTTAGTGGTGAAAAATAATTTAAAAAATCGTTCGGGAAATGAGTTACTCCCTGGGTACTTTCTTTGTATACATTCGACTATACGGGCCAAGCCCGGGATTTACGGGAAATCGCGGGTTTTTGTTTGCCAGCGATTAAACCTCTTTCATTAAGCGTCTCATCAAAAGTGAAAACATTTTTGAAAACTACAAGTCTCATGCGTTTTAGTGGTGAAAAAATAATTTAAAAAATCGTTCGGAAAATGAGTTTACTCCCTGGGTACTTTCTTTGTATACTTTTGACTATACGGGCCGAGTCCGGGATTTACGGGAAATCGCGGGTTTTCGTTTACCAGCGATTAAACTTCTTTTATTCAGCGTCCCATCAAAAATGAAAACATTTTTGAAAAATACAAGTCTCATGCGTTTTAGTGGTGAAAAAATAATTTAAAAAATCGTTCGGGAAATGATTCTTTTATTCACCGTCCAATCAAAAATGAAAACATTTTTGAAAACTACAAGTCTCATGCGTTTTAGTGGTGAAAAGATAATTTAAAAATCGTTCTGGAAATGAGATTACTCACAGGGTACTTTCTTTGTATACATTCGACTATACGGGACAAGCCCGGGATTTACGGGAAATAGCGGGTTTTCGTGTGCCGGCGATTAAACCTCTTTCATTAAGCATCTCATTAAAAATAAAAACATTTTTGAAAACTACAAGTCTCATTCGTTCTAGTGGTGCAGAAATAATTTGAAAAATCGTTCGGGAAATCAGTTTACTCCCTGGGTACTTTCTGTAGATACATTTAACTATACGGGCCAAGCGCAGGATTTACGGGAAATCGCGGGTTTTCGTTTACCGGCGATTAAATTTCTTTTATTCAGCGTCTCATCAAAAATAAAAACACTTTTGAAAACTACAAGTCTCATGCGTTTTAGTGGTGAAAAAATAATTTAAAAAATCGTTCTGGAAATGTGTTTACTCCCTGGGTACTTTCTTTGTATACTTTTGACTATATGGGCCAAGCCCGGGATTTACGGGAAATCGCGGGTTTTCGTTTGCTGGCGATTAAAGTCTTTCATTAAGCGTCTCATCAAAAATGAAAACATTTTTTAAACCTACAAGTCTCATGCGTTTTAGTGGTGAAAAAATAATTTAAAAAATCGTTCGGGAAATGAGTTACTCCCTGGGCACTTTCTTTGTATACATTCGACTATACGGGCCAAGCCCGGGATTTACGGGAAATCGCGGGTTTTCGTTTGCCGGCGAGTAAACCTCTTTCATTGAGCGTCTCATCAAAAATGAAAACATTTTTGAAAACTACAAGTCTCATGCGTTTTAGTGGTGAAAAAAAAATTTAAAAAATCGTTCGGGAAATGCGTTTACTCCCTGGGTACTTTCTTTGTATACATTTGTCTACACGGGCCAAACCCGGGATTTAGGGGAAATCGCTGGTTTTCGTTTGCCGGTGATAAAACCTCTTTCATTAAGCATCTCATCAAAAATGAAAACATTTTTGAAAACTACAAGTCTCATGCGTTTTAGTGGTGAGAAAATAATTTAAAAAATCGTTCGGAAAATGAGTTTACTTCCTGGGTACTTTCTTTGTATACTTTTGACTATACGGGGCGAGTCCGGGATTTACGGGAAATCGCGGGTTTTTGTGTGCCGGCGATTAAACTTCTTTTATTCAGCGTCCCATCAAAAATGAAAACATTTTTGAAACCTACAATTCTCATGCGTTTTAGTGGGGAAAAAGTAATTTGAAAAATCGTTCGGGAAATGAGTTACTCATTGGGTACTTTCTTTGTATACATTCGACTATACGGGCCAAGCCCGGGATTTACGGGAAATCGCGGGTTTTCGTTTGCCGGCGATTAAACTTCTTTTATTCAGCGTCCCATCAAAAATAAAAACATTTTTGAAACCTACAATTCTCATGCGTTTTAGTGGTGAAAAATAATTTAAAAAATCGTTCGGGAAATGAGTTACTCATTGGGTACTTTCTTTGTATACATTCGACTATACGGGCCAAGCCCGGGATTTACGGGAAATCGCGGGTTTTCGTTTGCCGGCGATTAAACTTCTTTTATTCAGCGTCCCATCAAAAATAAAAACTTTTTTGAAACCTACAATTCTCATGCGTTTTAATGGTGAAAAATAATTTAAAAAATCGTTCGGGAAATGAGTTACTCCCTGGGTACTTTCTTTGTATACATTCGACTATACGGGCCAAGCCCGGGATTTACGGGAAATCGCGGGTTTTTGTTTGCCGGCGATTAAACCTCTTTCATTAAGCGTCTCATCAAAAGTGAAAACATTTTTGAAAACTACAAGTCTCATGCGTTTTAGTGGTGAAAAAATAATTTAAAAAATCGTTCGGGAAATGAGTTTACTCCCTGGGTACTTTCTTTGTATACTTTTGACTATACGGGCCGAGTCCGGGATTTACGGGAAATCGCGGGTTTTCGTTTACCAGCGATTAAACTTCTTTTATTCAGCGTCCCATCAAAAATGAAAACATTTTTGAAAACTACAAGTCTCATGCGTTTTAGTGGTGAAAAAATAATTTAAAAAATCGTTTCACCGTCTCATCAAAAATGAAAACATTTTTTAAACCTACAAGTCTCATTCGTTCTAGTGGTGCAGAAATAATTTGAAAAATCGTTCGGGAAATGCGTTTACTCCCTGGGTACTTTCTTTGTATACATTTGTCTACACGGGCCAAACCCGGGATTTAGGGGAAATCGCTGTTTTTCGTTTGCCGGCGATTAAACCTCTTTCATTAAGCATCTCATCAAAAATGAAAACATTTTTGAAAACTACAAGTCTCATGCGTTTTAGTGGTGAGAAAATAATTTAAAAAATCGTTCGGAAAATGAGTTTACTTCCTGGGTACTTTCTTTGTATACTTTTGACTATACGGGCCGAGTCCGGGATTTACGGGAAATCGCGGGTTTTCGTTTACCAGCGATTAAACTTCTTTTATTCAGCGTCCCATCAAAAATGAAAACATTTTTGAAAACTACAAGTCTCATGCGTTTTAGTGGTGAAAAAATAATTTAAAAAATCATTCGGGAAATGATTCTTTTATTCACCGTCCCATCAAAAATGAAAACATTTTTGAAAACTACAAGTCTCATGCGTTTTAGTGGTGAAAAGATAATTTAAAAATCGTTCTGGAAATGAGTTTACTCACAGGGTACTTTCTTTGTATACATTCGACTATACGGGACAAGCCCGGGATTTACGGGAAATAGCGGGTTTTCGTTTGCCGGCGATTAAACCTCTTTCATTAAGCGTCTCATTAAAAATGAAAACATTTTTGAAAACTACAAGTCTCATTCGTTTTAGTGGTGCAGAAATAATTTGAAAAATCGTTCGGGAAATCAGTTTACTCCCTGGGTACTTTCTTTAGATACATTCAACTATACGGCGATTAAACTTCTTTTATTCAGCGTCTCATCAAAAATAAAAACACTTTTGAAAACTACAAGTCTCATGCGTTTTAGTGGTGAGAAAATAATTTAAAAAATCGTTCTGGAAATGTGTTTACTCCCTGGGTACTTTCTTTGTATACATTCGACTATACGGGCCAAGCCCGGGATTTACGGGAAATCGCGGGTTTTTGTTTGCCGGCGATTAAACCTCTTTCACTAAGCGTCTCATCAAAAGTGAAAACATTTTTGAAAACTACAAGTCTCATGCGTTTTAGTGGTGAAAAAATAATTTAAAAAATCGTTCGGGAAATGAGTTTACTCCCTGGGTACTTTCTTTGTATACTTTTGACTATACGGGCCGAGTCCGGGATTTACGGGAAATCGCGGGTTTTCGTTTACCAGCGATTAAACTTCTTTTATTCAGCGTCCCATCAAAAATGAAAACATTTTTGAAAACTACAAGTCTCATGCGTTTTAGTGGTGAAAAAATAATTTAAAAAATCGTTCGGGAAATGATTCTTTTATTCACCGTCCCATCAAAAATGAAAACATTTTTGAAAACTACAAGTCTCATGCGTTTTAGTGGTGAAAAGATAATTTAAAAATCGTTCTGGAAATGAGTTTACTCACAGGGTACTTTCTTTGTATACATTCGACTATACGGGACAAGCCCGGGATTTACGGGAAATAGCGGGTTTTCGTTTGTCAGCGATTAAACCTCTTTCATTAAGCGTCTCATTAAAAATGAAAACATTTTTGAAAACTACAAGTCTCATTCGTTCTAGTGGTGCAGAAATAATTTGAAAAATCGTTCGGGAAATCAGTTTACTCCCTGGGTACTTTCTTTAGATACATTCAACTATACGGGCCAAGCCCAGGATTTACAGGAAATCGCGGGTTTTCGTTTACCGGCGATTAAACTTCTTTTATTCAGCGTCTCATCAAAAATAAAAACACTCTTGAAAACTACAAGTCTCATGCGTTTTAGTGGTGAAAAAATAATTTAAAAAATCGTTCTGGAAATGTGTTTACTCCCTGGGTACTTTCTTTGTATACTTTTGACTATACGGGCCAAGCCCGGGATTTACGGGAAATCGCGGGTTTTCGTTTGCCGGCGATTAAACCTCTTTCATTAAGCGTCTCATCAAAAATGAAAACATTTTTTAAACCTACAAGTCTCATGCGTTTTAGTGGTGAAAAAATAATTTAAAAAATCGTTCGGGAAATGAGTTACTCCCTGGGCACTTTCTTTGTATACATTCGACTATACGGGCCAAGCCCGGGATTTACGGGAAATCGCGGGTTTTCGTTTGCCGGCGATTAAACCTCTTTCATTGAGCGTCTCATCAAAAATGAAAACATTTTTGAAAACTACAAGTCTCATGCGTTTTAGTGGTGAAAAAAAAATTTAAAAAATCGTTCGGGAAATGCGTTTACTCCCTGGGTACTTTCTTTGTATACATTTGTCTACACGGGCCAAGCCCGGGATTTAGGGGAAATCGCTGGTTGTCGTTTGCCGGTGATTAAACCTCTTTCATTAAGCATCTCATCAAAAATGAAAACATTTTTGAAAACTACAAGTCTCATGCGTTTTAGTGGTGAAAAAATAATTTAAAAAATCGTTCTGGAAATGTGTTTACTCCCTGGGTACTTTCTTTGTATACTTTTGACTATACGGGCCAAGCCCGGGATTTACGGGAAATCGCGGGTTTTCGTTTGCCGGCGATTAAACCTCTTTCATTAAGCGTCTCATCAAAAATGAAAACATTTTTTAAACCTACAAGTCTCATGCGTTTTAGTGGTGAAAAAATAATTTAAAAAATCGTTTGGGAAATGAGTTACTCCCTGGGCACTTTCTTTGTATACATTCGACTATACGGGCCAAGCCCGGGATTTACGGGAAATCGCGGGTTTTCGTTTGCCGGCGATTAAACCTCTTTCATTGAGCGTCTCATCAAAAATGAAAACATTTTTGAAAACTACAAGTCTCATGCGTTTTAGTGGTGAGAAAATAATTTAAAAAATCGTTCGGAAAATGAGTTTACTTCCTGGGTACTTTCTTTGTATACTTTTGACTATACGGCCCGAGTCCGCGATTTACGGGAAATCGCGGGTTTTTGTGTGCCGGCGATTAAACTTCTTTTATTCAGCGTCCCATCAAAAATGAAAACATTTTTGAAACCTACAATTCTCAGGCGTTTTAGTGGTGAAAAAATAATTTAAAAAATCGTTCGGGAAAGGAGTTACTCCCTGGGTACTTTCTTTGTATACATTCGACTATACGGGCCAAGCCCGGGATTTACGGAAAATCGCGGGTTTTCGTTTGCCGGCGATTAAACCTCTTTCATTAAGCGTCTCATCAAAAATGAAAACATTTTTGAAAACTACAATTCTCATGCGTTTTAGTGGGGAAAAACTAATTTAAAAAATCGTTCGGCAAATGAGTTACTCATTGGGTACTTTCTTTGTATACATTCGACTATACGGGCCAAGCCCGGGATTTACGGGAAATCGCGGGTTTTCGTTTGCCGGCGATTAAACCTCTTTCATTAAGCGTCTCATCAAAAACGAAAACATTTTTGAAAACTACAAGTCTCATGCGTTTTAGTGGGAAAAAATAATTTAAAAAATCGTTCGGGAAATGAGTTTACTCCCTGGGTACTTTCTTTGTATACTTTTGACTATACGGGCCGAGTCTGGGATTTACGGGAAATCGCGGGTTTTCGTTTACCAGCGATTAAACTTCTTTTATTCAGCGTCCCATCAAAAATGAAAACATTTTTGAAAACTACAAGTCTCATGCGTTTCAGTGGTGAAAAAATAATTTAAAAAATCGTTCGGGAAATGAGTTTACTCCCTGGGTACTTTCTTTGTATACTTTTGACTATACGGGCCGAGTCCGGGATTTACGGGAAATCGCGGGTTTTCGTTTGCCAGCGATTAAACTTCTTTTATTCAGCGTCCCATCAAAAATGAAAACATTTTTGAAAACTACAAATCTCATGCGTTTCAGTGGTGAAAAAATAATTTAAAAAATCGTTCGGGAAATGAGTTTACTCCCTGGGTACTTTCTTTGTATACTTTTGACTATACGGGCCGAGTCCGGGATTTACGGGAAATCGCGGGTTTTCGTTTGCCAGCGATTAAACTTCTTTTATTCAGCGTCCCATCAAAAATGAAAACATTTTTGAAAACTACAAATCTCATGCGTTGAAAAAATAATTAAAAAAATCGTTTGAGAAATCAGTTTACTCCCTGGGTACTTTTTTGTATACATTTGACAATTCGGGCCGAGTACGATTTACGGGAAATCGCGGGTTTTCGTTTGCCGGCGATTAAACTTCTTTTATTCAGCGTCTCATCAAAAATGAATACATTTTTGAAAACTACAAGTCTTATGCGTTTTAGTGGTGAAAAAATAATTTTAAAAATCGTTCTGGAAATGAGTTTACTCACAGGGTACTTTCTTTGTATACATTCGACTATACGGGCCAAGCCCGGGATTTACGGGAAATCGCGGGTTTTCGTTTGCCAGCGATTAAACTTCTTTCATTAAGCGTCTCATAAAAAATGAAAACATTTTTGAAAACTACAAGTCTCATGCGTTTTAGTGGTGAAAAAATAATTTAAAAAATCGTTTGAGAAATGAGTTTACTCCCTGGGTACTTTTTTTGTATACTTTTGACTATACAGGCCGAGTCCGGGATTTACGGGAAATCGCGGGTTTTCGTTTGCCGGCGATTAAACTTCTTTTATTCAGCGTCTCATCAAAAATGAAAACATTTTTGAAAACTACAAGTCTTATGCGCTTTAGTGGTGAAAAAATAATTTAAAAAATCGTTCTGGAAATGAGTTTACTCACAGGGTACTTTCTTTGTATACATTCGACTATACGGGCCAAGCCCGGGATTTACTGGAAATCGCGGGTTTTCGTTTGCCCGCGATTAAACCTCTTTCATTAAGCGTTTCATCAAAAATGAAAACATTTTTAAAACCTACAAGTCTCATGCGTTTTAGTGGTGAAAAAATAATTTAAAAAATCGTTCGAGAAATGAGTTACTCCCTGGGTACTTTCTTTGTATACATTTGACTATACGGGCCAAGCCCGGGATTTACGGGAAGTCGCGGGTTTTCGTTTGCCGACGATTAAACCTCTTTCATTAAGCGCCTCATCAAAAATGAAAATATTTTTAAAAACTACAAGTCTCATGCGTTTTAGTGGTGAAAAGATAATTTAAAAAATCGTTCGGGAAATGAGTTTACTCTCTGGGTACTTTCTTTGTATACTTTTGACTATGCGGGCCGAGTCCGGGATTTACGGGAAATCGCAAGTTTTCGTTTGCCAGCAAATAAACTTCTTTCATTCAGCGTCCCATCAAAAATGAAAACATTTTTGAAAACTACATGTCTCATGCGTTTTAGTGGTGAAAATATAATTTAAAAATCGTTCGGGAAATGAGTTTACTCCCTGGGTACTTTCTTTGTATACTTTTGACTATACGGGCCGATTCTGGGATTTACGGGAAATCACGGGTTTGCGTTTGCCAGCGATTAAACTTCTTTTTTTCAGCGTCCCATCAAAAGTGAAAACATTTTTGAAAACTACAAGTCTTATGCGTTTTAGTGGTGAAAAAATAATTTAAAAAATCGTTCTGGAAATGAGTTTACTCACAGTATACTTTCTTTGTATACATTCCACTATACGGGCCAAGCCCGGGATTGACGGGAAATCGCGGGTTTTCGTTTGCCGGCGATTAAACCTCTTTCATTAAGCGTCTCATCAAAAATGAAAACATTTTTGAAACCTACAAGTCTCATGCGTTTTAGTGGTGAAAAAATAATTTAAAAAATAGTTCGGGAAATGTGTTACTCCCTGGGTACTTTCTTTGTATACATTCGACTATACGGGCCAAGCCCGGGATTTACGGGAAATCGCGGGTTATCATTTGCCGGCGATTAAACCTCTTTCATTAAGCAGCTCATCAAAAATGAAAACATTTTTGAAAACTACAAGTCTCATGCGTTTTAGTGGTGAAAAAATAATTTAAAAAATTGTTCGAGACATGAGTTTACTCCCTGGGTACTTTCTTTGTATACTTTTAACTATACGGGCCGAGTCCGAGATTTACGGGAAATCACGGGTTTTCGTTTGCCAGCGATTAAACTTCTTTTATTCAGCGTCCCATCAAAAATGAAAACATTTTTGAAAACTACAAGTCTCATGCGTTTTAGTGGTGAAAAAATAATGTAAAAAATAGTTTGGGAAATGAGTTTACTCCCTGGGTACTTTCTTTGTTTACTTTTGACTATACGGGCCGAGTCCGGGATTTACGGGAAATCGCGCGTTTTCGTTTGCCAGCGATTAAACCTCTTTTATTCAGCGTCCCATCAAAAATGAAAACATTTTTGAAAACTACAAGTCTCATGCGTTTTAGTGGGGAAAAAATGATTTAAAAAATCGTTAGGGACATGAGTTTACTCCCTGGGTACTTTCTTTGTATACTTTTGACTATACGGGCCGAGTCCGAGATTTACGGGAAATCGCGGGTTTTCGTTTGCCAGCGATTAAACTTCTTTTATTCAGCGTCCCATCAAAAATGAAAACATTTTTGAAAACTACAAGTTTCATGCGTTTTAGTGGTGAAAAAATAATGTAAAAAATCGTTTGGGAAATGAGTTTACTCCCTGGGTACTTTCTTTGTTTACTTTTGATTATACGGGCCGAGTCCGGGATTTACGGGAAATCGCGGGTTTTCGTTTGCCAGCGATTAAACCTCTTTCATTAAGCGGCTCATCAAAAATGAAAACATTTTTGAAAACTACAAGTCTCATGCGTTTTAGTGGTGAAAAAATAATTTAACAAATCGTTCGGGACATGAGTTTACTCCCTGGGTACTTTCTTTGTATACTTTTGACTATACGGGCCGAGTCCGAGATTTACGGGAAATCACGGGTTTTCGTTTGCCAGCGATTAAACTTCTTTTATTCAGCGTCCCATCAAAAATGAAAAGATTTTTGAAAACTACAAGTCTCATGCGTTTTAGTGGTGAAAACATAATGTAAAAAATAGTTTGGGAAATGAGTTTACTCCCTGGGTACTTTCTTTGTTTACTTTTGACTATACGGGCCGAGTCCGGGATTTACGGGAAATCGCGCGTTTTCGTTTGCCAGCGATTAAACGTCTTTTATTCAGCGTCCCATCAAAAATGAAAACATTTTTAAAAACTACAAGTCTCATGCGTTTTAGTGGTGAAAAAATGATTTAAAAAATCGTTAGGGACATGAGTTTACTCCCTGGGTACTTTCTTTGTATACTTTTGACTATACGGGCCGAGTCCGAGATTTACGGGAAATCGCGGGTTTTCGTTTGCCAGCGATTAAACTTCTTTTATTCAGCGTCCCATCAAAAATAAAAACATTTTTGAAAACTACAAGTCTCATGCGTTTTAGTGGTGAAAAAATAATGTAAAAAATCGTTTGGGAAATGAGTTTACTCCCTGGGTACTTTCTTTGTTTACTTTTGATTATACGGGCCGAGTCCGGGATTTACGGGAAATCGCGGGTTTTCGTTTGCCAGCGATTAAACGTCTTTTATTCAGCGTCCCATCAAAAATGAAAACATTTTTGAAAACTACAAGTCTCATGCGTTTTAGTGGTGAAAAAATGATTTAAAAAATCGTTCGGGAAATGAGTTTACTCCCTGGGTACTTTTTTGTATACTTTTGACTATACGGGCCGAGTCCGGGATTTAAGGGAAATCGCCGGTTTTCGTTTGCCAGCGATTAAAATTCTTTTATTCAGCGTCTCATCAAAAATGAAAACATTTTTGAAAACTACAAGTCTTATGCGTTTTAGTGGTGAAAAAATAATTTTAAAAATCGTTCTGGAAATGAGTTTACTCACAGGTTACTTTCTTTGTATACATTCGACTATACGGGCCAAGCCCGGGATTTACGGGAAATCGCGGGTTTTCGTTTGCCGGCGATTAAACCTCTTTCATTAGGCGTCTCATCAAAAATGAAAACATTTTTGAAACCTACAAGTCTCATGCGTTTTAGTGGTGAAAAAATAATTTAAAAAATCGTTCAGGAAATGATTTACTCCCTGGGTACTTTCTTTGTATACATTCGACTATACGGGCCAAGCTGGGGATTTACGGGAAATCGCGGGTTTTGGTTTGCCGGCGATTAAACCTCTTTCATTAAGCGTCTCATCAAAAATGAAAACATTTTTGAAAACTACAAGTCTCATGCGTTTTAGTGGTGAGAAAATAATGTAAAAAATCGTTTGGGAAATGAGTTTACTCCCTGGGTACTTTCTTTGTTTACTTTTGACTATACGGGCCGAGTCCAGGATTTACGGGAAATCGCGCGTTTTCGTTTGCCAGCGATTAAACGTCTTTTATTCAGCGTCCCATCAAAAATGAAAACATTTTTGAAAACTACAAGTCTCATGCGATTTAGTGGTGAAAAAATGATTTAAAAAATCGTTAGGGACATGAGTTTACTCCCTGGGTACTTTCTTTGTATACTTTTGACTATACGGGCCGAGTCCGAGATTTACGGGAAATCGCGGGTTTTTGTTTGCCAGCTATTAAACTTCCTTTATTCAGCGTCCCATCAAAAATGAAAACATTTTTGAAAACTACAAGTCTCATGCGTTTTAGTGAAGAAAATATAATGTAAAAAATCGTTTGGGAAATGAGTTTACTCCCTGGGTACTTTCTTTGTTTACTTTTGATTATACGGGCCGAGTCCGGGATTTACGGGAAATCGCGGGTTTCCGTTTGCCAGCGATTAAACGTCTTTTATTCACCGTCCCATCAAAAATGAAAACATTTTTGAAAACTACAAGTCTCATGCGTTTTAGTGGTGAAAAAATGATTTAAAAAATCGTTCGGGAAATGAGTTTACTCCCTGGGTACTTTTTTGTATACTTTTGACTATACGGGCCGAGTCCGGGATTTAAGGGAAATCGCCGGTTTTCGTTTGCCAGCGATTAAAATTCTTTTATTCAGCGTCTCATCAAAAATGAAAACATTTTTGAAAACTACAAGTCTTATGCGTTTTAGTGGTGAAAAAATAATTTTAAAAATCGTTCTGGAAATGAGTTTACTCACAGGTTACTTTCTTTGTATACATTCGACTATACGGGCCAAGCCCGGGATTTACGGGAAATCGCGGGTTTTCGTTTGCCGGCGATTAAACCTCTTTCATTAGGCGTCTCATCAAAAATGAAAACATTTTTGAAACCTACAAGTCTCATGCGTTTTAGTGGTGAAAAAATAATTTAAAAAATCGTTCAGGAAATGATTTACTCCCTGGGTACTTTCTTTGTATACATTCGACTATACGGGCCAAGCTGGGGATTTACGGGAAATCGCGGGTTTTGGTTTGCCGGCGATTAAACCTCTTTCATTAAGCGTCTCATCAAAAATGAAAACATTTTTGAAAACTACAAGTCTCATGCGTTTTAGTGGTGAGAAAATAATGTAAAAAATCGTTTGGGAAATGAGTTTACTCCCTGGGTACTTTCTTTGTTTACTTTTGACTATACGGGCCGAGTCCAGGATTTACGGGAAATCGCGCGTTTTCGTTTGCCAGCGATTAAACGTCTTTTATTCAGCGTCCCATCAAAAATGAAAACATTTTTGAAAACTACAAGTCTCATGCGATTTAGTGGTGAAAAAATGATTTAAAAAATCGTTAGGGACATGAGTTTACTCCCTGGGTACTTTCTTTGTATACTTTTGACTATACGGGCCGAGTCCGAGATTTACGGGAAATCGCGGGTTTTTGTTTGCCAGCTATTAAACTTCCTTTATTCAGCGTCCCATCAAAAATGAAAACATTTTTGAAAACTACAAGTCTCATGCGTTTTAGTGAAGAAAATATAATGTAAAAAATCGTTTGGGAAATGAGTTTACTCCCTGGGTACTTTCTTTGTTTACTTTTGATTATACGGGCCGAGTCCGGGATTTACGGGAAATCGCGGGTTTCCGTTTGCCAGCGATTAAACGTCTTTTATTCACCGTCCCATCAAAAATGAAAACATTTTTGAAAACTACAAGTCTCATGCGTTTTAGTGGTGAAAAAATAATTTAAAAAATCGTTCGGGAAATAAGTTACTCCCTGGGTACTTTCTTTGTATACATTCGACTATACGGGCCAAGCCGGGGATTTACGGGAAATCGCGGGTTTTGGTTTGCCGGCGATTAAACCTCTTTCATTAAGCGTCTCATCAAAAATGAAAACATTTTTAAAAACTACAAGTCTCATGCGTTTTAGTGGTGAAAAAATAATTTAAAAAATCGTTCGGGAAATGAGTTTACTCCCTGGGTACTTTCTTTGTATACTTTTGACTATACGGGCCAAGCCGGGGATTTACGGGAAATCGCGGGTTTTGGTTTGCCGGCGATTAAACCTCTTTCATTAAGCGTCTCATCAAAAATGAAAACATTTTTGAAAACTACAAGTCTCATGCGTTTTAGTGGTGAAAAAATAATGTAAAAAATCGTTTGGGAAATGAGTTTACTCCCTGGGTACTTTCTTTGTTTACTTTTGACTATACGGGCCGAGTCCGGGATTTACGGGAAATCGCGCGTTTTCGTTTGCCAGCGATTAAACGTCTTTTATTCAGCGTCCCATCAAAAATGAAAACATTTTTGAAAACTACAAGTCTCATGCGTTTTAGTGGTGAAAAAATGATTTAAAAAATCGTTAGGGACATGAGTTTACTCCCTGGGTACTTTCTTTGTATACTTTTGACTATACGGGCCGAGTCCGAGATTTACGGGAAATCGCGGGTTTTCGTTTGCCAGCGATTAAACTTCTTTTATTCAGCGTCCCATCAAAAATGAAAACATTTTTGAAAACTACAAGTCTCATGCGTTTTAGTGGTGAAAAAATAATGTAAAAAATCATTTGGGAAATGAGTTTACTCCCTGGGTACTTTCTTTGTTTACTTTTGATTATACGGGCCGAGTCCGGGATTTACGGGAAATCGCGGGTTTTCGTTTGCCAGCGATTAAACGTCTTTTATTCAGCGTCCCATCAAAAATGAAAACATTTTTGAAAACTACAAGTCTCATGCGTTTTAGTGGTGAAAAAATAATTTAAAAAATCGTTCGGGAAATGAGTTTACTCCCTGGGTACTTTCTTTGTATACTTTTGACTATACGGGCCGAGTCCGGGATTTAAGGGAAATCGCGGGTTTTCGTTTGCCAGAGATTAAACTTCTTTTATTCAGCGTCCCATCAAAAATGAACACATTTTTGAAAACTACAAGTCTCATGCGTTTTAGTGGTGAAAAAATAATTTAAAAAATCGTTCGAGAAATGAGTTTACTCCCTGGGTACTTTTTTTGTATACATTTGACTATTCAGGCCGAGTCCGGGATTCACGGGAAATCGCGGGTTTTCGTTTGCCGGCGATTAAACTTCTTTTATTCAGCGTCTCATCAAAAATGAAAACATTTTTGAAAACTACAAGTCTCATGCGTTTTAGTGGTGAAAAAATAATTTAAAAAATCGTTCGGGAAATGAGTTTACTCCCTGGGTACTTTCTTTGTATACTTTTGACTATACGGGCCGAGTCCGGGATTTAAGGGAAATCGCGGGTTTTAGTTTGCCAGCGATTAAACTGCTTTTATTCAGCGTCCCATCAAAAATGAAAATATTTTTGAAAACTACAAGTCTTATGCGTTTTAGTGGTGAAAAAATAATTTAAAAAATCGTTCTGGAAATGAGTTTACTCACAGGTTACTTTCTTTGTATACATTCGACTATACGGGCCAAGCCGGGGATTTACGGGAAATCGCGGGTTTTGGTTTGCCGGCGATTAAACCTCTTTCATTAAGCGTCTCATCAAAAATGAAAACATTTTTGAAAACTACAAGTCTCATGCGTTTTAGTGGTGAAAAAATAATTTAAAAAATCGTTCGGGAAATAAGTTTACTCCCTGGGTACTTTCTTTGTATACTTTTGACTATACGGGCCGAGTCCGGGATTTACGGGAAATCGCGGGTTTTCGTTTGCCAGCGATTAAACTTCTTTTATTCAGCGTCCCATCAAAAATGAAAACATTTTTGAAAACTACAAGTCTCATGCGTTTTAGTGGTGAAAATATAATGTAAAAAATCGTTTGGGAAATGAGTTTACTCCCTGGGTACTTTCTTTGTTTACTTTTGATTATACGGGCCGAGTCCGGGATTTACGGGAAATCGCGGGTTTTCGTTTGCCAGCGATTAAACGTCTTTTATTCACCGTCCCATCAAAAATGAAAACATTTTTGAAAACTACAAGTCTCATGCGTTTTTGTGGTGAAAAAATAATTTAAAAAATCGTTCGGGAAATAAAATACTCCCTGGGTACTTTCTTTGTATACATTCGACTGTACGGGCCAAGCCGGGGATTTACGGGAAATCGCGGGTTTTGGTTTGCCGGCGATTAAACCTCTTTCATTAAGCGTCTCATCAAAAATGAAAACATATTTGAAAACTACAAGTCTCATGCGTTTTAGTGGTGAAAATACAATGTAAAAAATCGTTTGGGAAATGAGTTTACTCCCTGGGTACTTTCTTTGTTTACTTTTGATTATACGGGCCGAGTCCGGGATTTACGGGAAATCGCGGGTTTTCGTTTGCCAGCGATTAAACGTCTTTTATTCACCGTCCCATCAAAAATGAAAACATTTTTGAAAACTACAAGTCTCATGCGTTTTAGTGGTGAAAAAATAATTTAAAAAATCGTTCGGGAAATGAGTTACTCCCTGGGTACTTTCTTTGTATACATTCGACTATACGGGCCAAGCTGGGGATTTACGGGAAATCGCGGGTTTTGGTTTGCCGGCGATTAAACCTCTTTCATTAAGCGTCTCATCAAAAATGAAAACATTTTTGAAAACTACAAGTCTCATGCGTTTTAGTGGTGAAAAAATAATGTAAAAAATCGTTTGGGAAATGAGTTTACTCCCTGGGTACTTTCTTTTTTTACTTTTGACTATACGGGCCGAGTCCGGGATTTACGGGAAATCGCGCGTTTTCGTTTGCCAGCGATTAAACGTCTTTTATTCAGCGTCCCATCAAAAATGAAAACATTTTTGAAAACTACAAGTCTCATGCGATTTAGTGGTGAAAAAATGATTTAAAAAATCGTTAGGGACATGAGTTTACTCCCTGGGTACTTTCTTTGTATACTTTTGACTATACGGGCCGAGTCCGAGATTTACGGGAAATCGCGGGTTTTTGTTTGCCAGCGATTAAACTTCTTTAATTCAGCGTCCCATCAAAAATGAAAACATTTTTGAAAACTACAAGTCTCATGCGTTTTAGTGAAGAAAATATAATGTAAAAAATCGTTTGGGAAATGAGTTTACTCCCTGGGTACTTTCTTTGTTTACTTTTGATTATACGGGCCGAGTCCGGGATTTACGGGAAATCGCGGGTTTTCGTTTGCCAGCGATTAAACGTCTTTTATTCAGCGTCCCATCAAAACTGAAATTATTTTTGAAAACTACAAGTCTCATGCGTTTTAGTGGTGAAAAAGTAATTTAAAAAATCGTTCGGGAAATAAGTTACTCCCTGGGTACTTTCTTTGTATACATTCGACTATACGGGCCAAGCCGGGGATTTACGGGAAATCGCGGGTTTTGGTTTGCCGGCGATTAAACCTCTTTCATTAAGCGTCTCATCAAAAATGAAAACATTTTTGAAAACTACAAGTCTCATGCGTTTTAGTGGTGAAAAAATAATTTAAAAAATCGTTCGGGAAATGAGTTTACTCCCTGGGTACTTTCTTTGTATACTTTTGACTATACGGGCCAAGCCGGGGATTTACGGGAAATCGCGGGTTTTGGTTTGCCGGCGATTAAACCTCTTTCATTAAGCGTCTCATCAAAAATGAAAACATTTTTGAAAACTACAAGTCTCATGCGTTTTAGTGGTGAAAAAATAATGTAAAAAATCGTTTGGGAAATGAGTTTACTCCCTGGGTACTTTCTTTGTTTACTTTTGACTATACGGGCCGAGTCCGGGATTTACGGGAAATCGCGCGTTTTCGTTTGCCAGCGATTAAACGTCTTTTATTCAGCGTCCCATCAAAAATGAAAACATTTTTGAAAACTACAAGTCTCATGCGTTTTAGTGGTGAAAAAATGATTTAAAAAATCGTTAGGGACATGAGTTTACTCCCTGGGTACTTTCTTTGTATACTTTTGACTATACGGGCCGAGTCCGAAATTTACGGGAAATCGCGGGTTTTCGTTTGCCAGCGATTAAACTTCTTTTATTCAGCGTCCCATCAAAAATGAAAACATTTTTGAAAACTACAAGTCTCATGCGTTTTAGTGGTGAAAAAATAATGTAAAAAATCGTTTGGGAAATGAGTTTACTCCCTGGGTACTTTCTTTGTTTACTTTTGACTATACGGGCCGAGTCCGGGATTTACGGGAAATCGCGCGTTTTCGTTTGCCAGCGATTAAACGTCTTTTATACAGCGTCCCATCAAAAATGAAAACATTTTTGAAAACTACAAGTCTCATGCGTTTTAGTGGTGAAAAAATGATTTAAAAAATCGTTAGGGACATGAGTTTACTCCCTGGGTACTTTTTTTGTATACTTTTGACTATACGGGCCGAGTCCGAGATTTACGGGAAATCGCGGGTTTTCGTTTGCCAGCGATTAAACTTCTTTTATTCAGCGTCCCATCAAAAATGAAAACATTTTTGAAAACTACAAGTCTCATGCGTTTTAGTGGTGAAAAAATAATGTAAAAAATCGTTTGGGAAATGGGTTTACTCCCTGGGTACTTTCTTTGTTTACTTTTGATTATACGGGCCGAGTCCTGGATTTACGGGAAATCGCGGGTTTTCGTTTGCCAGCGATTAAACGTCTTTTATTCAGCGTCCCATCAAAAATGAAAACATTTTTGAAAACTACAAGTCTCATGCGTTTTAGTGGTGAAAAAATAATTTAAAAAATCGTTCGAGAAATGAGTTTACTCCCTGGGTACTTTTTTTGTATACATTTGACTATTCGGGCCGAGTCCGGGATTCACGGGAAATCGCGGGTTTTCGTTTGCCGGCGATTAAACTTCTTTTATTCAGCGTCTCATCAAAAATAAAAACATTTTTGAAAACTACAAGTCTTATGCGTTTTAGTGGTGAAAAAATAATTTAAAAAATCGTTCTGGAAATGAGTTTACTCACAGGGTACTTTTTTTGTATACATTCGACTATACGGGCCAAGCCCGGGATTTATGGGAAATCGCGGATTTTCGTTTGCCGGCGATTAAACCTCTTTCATTAGGCGTCTCATCAAAAATGAAACATTTTTGAAAACTACAAGTTTCATGCGTTTTAGTGGTGAAAAAATAATTTAAAAAATCGTTCGAGAAATGAGTTTACTCCCTGGGTACTTTTTTTGTATACATTTGACTATTCGGGCCGAGTCCGGGATTCACGGGAAATCGCGGGTTTTCGTTTGCCGGCGATTAAACTTCTTTTATTCAGCGTCTCATCAAAAATGAAAACATTTTTGAAAACTACAAGTCTCATGCGTTTTAGTGGTGAAAAAATAATTTAAAAAATCGTTCTGGAAATGAGTTTACTCACAGGGTACTTTCTTTGTATACATTCGACTATACGGGCCAAGCCCGGGATTTACGGGAAATCGCGGGTTTTAGTTTGCTGGCGATTAAACCTCTTTCATTAGGCGTCTCATCAAAAAATGAAAACATTTTTGAAACCTACAAGTCTCATGCGTTTTAGTGGTGAAAAAATAATTTAAAAAATCGTTCGGGAAATAAGTTACTCCCTGGGTACTTTCTTTGTATACATTCGACTATACGGGTCAAGCCGGGGATTTACGGGAAATCGCGGGTTTTGGTTTGCCGGCGATTAAACCTCTTTCATTAAGCGTCTCATCAAAAATGAAAACATTTTTGAAAACTACAAGTCTCATGCGTTTTAGTGGTGAAAAAATAATTTAAAAAATCGTTCGGGAAATAAGTTTACTCCCTGGGTACTTTCTTTGTATACTTTTGACTATACGGGCCGAGTCCGGGATTTACGTGAAATCGCGGGTTTTCGTTTGCCAGCGATTAAACTTCTTTTATTCAGCGTCCCATCAAAAATGAAAACATTTTTGAAAACTACAAGTCTCATGCGTTTTAGTGGTGAAAATATAATGTAAAAAATCGTTTGGGAAATGAGTTTACTCCCTGGGTACTTTCTTTGTTTACTTTTGATTATACGGGCCGAGTCCGGGATTTACGGGAAATCGCGGGTTTTCGTTTGCCAGCGATTAAACGTCTTTTATTCACCGTCCCATCAAAAATGAAAACATTTTTGAAAACTACAAGTCTCATGCGTTTTAGTGGTGAAAAAATAATTTAAAAAATCGTTCGGGAAATAAGTTACTCCCTGGGTACTTTCTTTGTATACATTCGACTATACGGGCCAAGCCGGGGATTTACGGGAAATCGCGGGTTTTGGTTTGCCGGCGATTAAACCTCTTTCATTAAGCGTCTCATCAAAAATGAAAACATTTTTGAAAACTACAAGTCTCATGCGTTTTAGTGGTGAAAATATAATGTAAAAAATCGTTTGAGAAATGAGTTTACTCCCTGGGTACTTTCTTTGTTTACTTTTGATTATACGGGCCGAGTCCGGGATTTACGGGAAATCGCGGGTTTTCGTTTGTCAGCGATTAAACGTCTTTTATTCACCGTCCCATCAAAAATGAAAACATTTTTGAAAACTACAAGTCTCATGCGTTTTAGTGGTGAAAAAATAATTTAAAAAATCGTTCGGGAAATAAGTTACTCCCTGGGTACTTTCTTTGTATACATTCGACTATACGGGCCAAGCCGGGGATTTACGGGAAATCGCGGGTTTTGGTTTGCCGGCGATTAAACCTCTTTCATTAAGCGTCTCATCAAAAATGAAAACATTTTTGAAAACTACAAGTCTCATGCGTTTTAGTGGTGAAAAAATAATTTAAAAAATCGTTCGGGAAATGAGTTTACTCCCTGGGTACTTTCTTTGTATACTTTTGACTATACGGGCCAAGTCGGGGATTTACGGGAAATCGCGGGTTTTGGTTTGCCGGCGATTAAACCTTTTTCATTAAGCGTCTCATCAAAAATGAAAACATTTTTGAAAACTACAAGTCTCATGCGTTTTAGTGGTGAAAAAATAATGTAAAAAATCGTTTGGGAAATGAGTTTACTCCCTGGGTACTTTCTTTGTTTACTTTTGACTATACGGGCCGAGTCCGGGATTTACGGGAAATCGCGCGTTTTCGTTTGCCAGCGATTAAACGTCTTTTATTCAGCGTCCCATCAAAAATGAAAACATTTTTGAAAACTACAAGTCTCATGCGTTTTAGTGGTGAAAAAATGATTTAAAAAATCGTTAGGGACATGAGTTTACTCCCTGGGTACTTTCTTTGTATACTTTTGACTATACGGGCCGAGTTCGAGATTTACGGGAAATCGCGGGTTTTCGTTTGCCAGCGATTAAACTTCTTTTATTCAGCGTCCCATCAAAAATGAAAACATTTTTGAAAACTACAAGTCTCATGCGTTTTAGTGGTGAAAAAATAATGTAAAAGATCGTTTGGGAAATGAGTTTACTCCCTGGGTACTTTCTTTGTTTACTTTTGATTATACGGGCCGAGTCCCGGATTTACGGGAAATCGCGGGTTTACGTTTGCCAGCGATTAAACGTCTTTTATTCAGCGTCCCATCAAAAATGAAAACATTTTTGAAAACTACAAGTCTCATGCGTTTTAGTGGTGAAAAAATAATTTAAAAAGTCGTTCGAGAAATGAGTTTACTCCCTGGGTACTTTTTTTGTATACATTTGACTATTCGGGCCGAGTCCGGGATTCACGGGCAATCGCGGGTTTTCGTTTGCCAGCGATTAAACTTCTTTTATTCAGCGTCCCATCAAAAATGAAAACATTTTTGAAAACTACAAGTCTCATGCGTTTTAGTGGTGAAAAAATAATGTAAAAAATCGTTTGGGAAATGAGTTTACTTCCTGGGTACTTTCTTTGTTTACTTTTGACTATACGGGCCGAGTCCGGGATTTACGGGAAATCGCGCGTTTTCGTTTGCCAGCGATTAAACGTCTTTTATTCAGCGTCCCATCAAAAATGAAAACATTTTTGAAAACTACAAGTCTCATGCGTTTTATGGTGAAAAAATGATTTAAAAAATCGTTAGGGACATGAGTTTACTCCCTGGGTACTTTCTTTGTATACTTTTGACTATACGGGCCGAGTCCGAGATTTACGGGAAATCGCGGGTTTTCGTTTGCCAGCGATTAAACTTCTTTTATTCAGCGTCCCATCAAAAATGAAAACATTTTTGAAAACTACAAGTCTCATGCGTTTTAGTGGTGAAAAAATAATTTAAAAAATCGTTCGAGAAATGAGTTTACTCCCTGGGTACTTTTTTTGTATACAATTGACTATTCGGGCCGAGTCCGGGATTCACGGGAAATCGCGGGTTTTCCTTTGCCGGCGATTAAACTTCTTTTATTCAGCGTCTCATCAAAAATGAAAACATTTTTGAAAACTACAAGTCTTATGCGTTTTAGTGGTGAAAAAATAATTTAAAAAATCGTTCTGGAAATGAGTTTACTCACAGGGTACTTTCTTTGTATACATTCGACTATACGGGCCAAGCCCGGGATTTATGGGAAATCGCGGGTTTTCGTTTGCCGGCGATTAAACCTCTTTCATTAGGCGTCTCATCAAAAATGAAAACATTTTTGAAAACTACAAGTCTCATGCGTTTTAGTGGTGAAAATATAATGTAAAAAATCGTTTGGGAAATGAGTTTACTCCCTGGGTACTTTCTTTGTTTACTTTTGATTATACGGGCCGAGTCCGGGATTTACGGGAAATCGCGGGTTTTCGTTTGCCAGCGATTAAACGTCTTTTATTCACCGTCCCATCAAAAATGAAAACATTTTTGAAAACTACAAGTCTCATGCGTTTTAGTGGTGAAAAAATAATTTAAAAAATCGTTCGGGAAATAAGTTACTCCCTGGGTACTTTCTTTGTATACATTCGACTATACGGGCCAAGCCGGGGATTTACGGGAAATCGCGGGTTTTGGTTTGCCGGCGATTAAACCTCTTTCATTAAGCGTCTCATCAAAAATGAAAACATTTTTGAAAACTACAAGTCTCATGCGTTTTAGTGGTGAAAATATAATGTAAAAAATCGTTTGGGAAATGAGTTTACTCCCTGGGTACTTTCTTTGTTTACTTTTGATTATACGGGCCGAGTCCGGGATTTACGGGAAATCGCGGGTTTTCATTTGCCAGCGATTAAACGTCTTTTATTCACCGTCCCATCAAAAATGAAAACATTTTTGAAAACTACAAGTCTCATGCGTTTTAGTGGTGAAAAAATAATTTAAAAAATCGTTCGGGAAATAAGTTACTCCCTGGGTACTTTCTTTGTATACATTCGACTATACGGACCAAGCCGGGGATTTACGGGAAATCGCGGGTTTTGGTTTGCCGGCGATTAAACCTCTTTCATTAAGCGTCTCATCAAAAATGAAAACATTTTTGAAAACTACAAGTCTCATGCGTTTTAGTGGTGAAAAAATAATTTAAAAAATCGTTTGGGAAATGAGTTTACTCCCTGGGTACTTTCTTTGTTCACTTTCGATTATACGGGCCGAGTCCGGGATTTACGGGAAATCGCGCGTTTTCGTTTGCCAGCGATTAAACGTCTTTTATTCAGCGTCCCATCAAAAATGAAAACATTTTTGAAAACTACAAGTCTCATGCGTTTTAGTGGTGAAAAAATGATTTAAAAAATCGTTAGGGACATGAGTTTACTCCCTGGGTACTTTCTTTGTATACTTTTGACTATACGGGCCGAGTTCGAGATTTACGGGAAATCGCGGGTTTTCGTTTGCCAGCGATTAAACTTCTTTTATTCAGCGTCCCATCAAAAATGAAAACATTTTTGAAAACTACAAGTCTCATGCGTTTTAGTGGTGAAAAAATAATGTAAAAAATCGTTTGGGAAATGAGTTTACTCCCTGGGTACTTTCTTTGTTTACTTTTAATTATACGGGCCGAGTCCCGGATTTACGGGAAATCGCGGGTTTTCGTTTGCCAGCGATTAAACGTCTTTTATTCAGCGTCCCATCAAAAATGAAAACATTTTTGAAAACTACAAGTCTCATGCGTTTTAGTGGTGAAAAAATAATGTAAAAAATTGTTTGGGAAATGAGTTTACTCCCTGGGTACTTTCTTTGTTTACTTTTGACTATACGGGCCGAGTCCGGGATTTACGGGAAATCGCGCGTTTTCGTTTGCCAGCGATTAAACGTCTTTTATTCAGCGTCCCATCAAAAATGAAAACATTTTTGAAAACTACAAGTCTCATGCGTTTTAGTGGTGAAAAAATGATTTAAAAACTCGTTAGGGACATGAGTTTACTCCCTGGGTACTTTCTTTGTATACTTTTGACTATACGGGCCGAGTTCGAGATTTACGGGAAATCGCGGGTTTTCGTTTGCCAGCGATTAAACTTCTTTTATTCAGCGTCCCATCAAAAATAAAAACATTTTTGAAAACTACAAGTCTCATGCGTTTTAGTGGTGAAAAAATAATGTAAAAAATCGTTTGGGAAATGAGTTTACTCCCTGGGTACTTTCTTTGTTTACTTTTGATTATACGGGCCGAGTCCGGGATTTACGGGAAATCGCGGGTTTTCGTTTGCCAGCGATTAAACGTCTTTTATTCAGCGTCCCATCAAAAATGAAAACATTTTTGAAAACTACAAGTCTCATGCGTTTTAGTGGTGAAAAAATGATTTAAAAAATCGTTCGGGAAATGAGTTTACTCCCTGGGTACTTTTTTGTATACTTTTGACTATACGGGCCGAGTCCGGGATTTAAGGGAAATCGCCGGTTTTCGTTTGCCAGCGATTAAACTTCTTTTATTCAGCGTCCCATCAAAAATGAAAACATTTTTGAAAACTACAAGTCTCATGCGTTTTAGTGGTGAAAAAATAATTTAAAAAATCGTTCGAGAAATGAGTTTACTCCCTGGGTACTTTTTTTGTATACATTTGACTATTCGGGCTGAGTCCGGGATTCACGGGAAATCGCGGGTTTTCGTTTGCCGGCGATTAAAATTCTTTTATTCAGCGTCTCATCAAAAATGAAAACATTTTTGAAAACTACAAGTCTTATGCGTTTTAGTGGTGAAAAAATAATTTTAAAAATCGTTCTGGAAATGAGTTTACTCACAGGGTACTTTCTTTGTATACATTCGACTATACGGGCCAAGCCCGGGATTTACGGGAAATCGCGGGTTTTCGTTTGCCGGCGATTAAACCTCTTTCATTAGGCGTCTCATCAAAAATGAAAACATTTTTGAAACCTACAAGTCTCATGCGTTTTAGTGGTGAAAAAATAATTTAAAAAATCGTTCAGGAAATGATTTACTCCCTGGGTACTTTCTTTGTATACATTCGACTATACGGGCCAAGCTGGGGATTTACGGGAAATCGCGGGTTTTGATTTGCCGGCGATTAAACCTCTTTCATTAAGCGTCTCATCAAAAATGAAAACATTTTTGAAAACTACAAGTCTCATGCGTTTTAGTGGTGAGAAAATAATGTAAAAAATCGTTTGGGAAATGAGTTTACTCCCTGGGTACTTTCTTTGTTTACTTTTGACTATACGGGCCGAGTCCGGGATTTACGGGAAATCGCGCGTTTTCGTTTGCCAGCGATTAAACGTCTTTTATTCAGCGTCCCATCAAAAATGAAAACATTTTTGAAAACTACAAGTCTCATGCGATTTAGTGGTGAAAAAATGATTTAAAAAATCGTTAGGGACATGAGTTTACTCCCTGGGTACTTTCTTTGTATACTTTTGACTATACGGGCCGAGTCCGAGATTTACGGGAAATCGCGGGTTTTTGTTTGCCAGCTATTAAACTTCCTTTATTCAGCGTCCCATCAAAAATGAAAACATTTTTGAAAACTACAAGTCTCATGCGTTTTAGTGAAGAAAATATAATGTAAAAAATCGTTTGGGAAATGAGTTTACTCCCTGGGTACTTTCTTTGTTTACTTTTGATTATACGGGCCGAGTCCGGGATTTACGGGAAATCGCGGGTTTCCGTTTGCCAGCGATTAAACGTCTTTTATTCACCGTCCCATCAAAAATGAAAACATTTTTGAAAACTACAAGTCTCATGCGTTTTAGTGGTGAAAAAATAATTTAAAAAATCGTTCGGGAAATAAGTTACTCCCTGGGTACTTTCTTTGTATACATTCGACTATACGGGCCAAGCCGGGGATTTACGGGAAATCGCGGGTTTTGGTTTGCCGGCGATTAAACCTCTTTCATTAAGCGTCTCATCAAAAATGAAAACATTTTTAAAAACTACAAGTCTCATGCGTTTTAGTGGTGAAAAAATAATTTAAAAAATCGTTCAGGAAATAAGTTTACTCCCTGGGTACTTTCTTTGTATACTTTTGACTATACGGGCCAAGCCGGGGATTTACGGGAAATCGCGGGTTTTGGTTTGCCGGCGATTAAACCTCTTTCATTAAGCGTCTCATCAAAAATGAAAACATTTTTGAAAACTACAAGTCTCATGCGTTTTAGTGGTGAAAAAATAATGTAAAAAATCGTTTGGGAAATGAGTTTACTCCCTGGGTACTTTCTTTGTTTACTTTTGACTATACGGGCCGAGTCCGGGATTTACGGGAAATCGCGCGTTTTCGTTTGCCAGCGATTAAACATCTTTTATTCAGCGTCCCATCAAAAATGAAAACATTTTTGAAAACTACAAGTCTCATGCGTTTTAGTGGTGAAAAAATGATTTAAAAAATCGTTAGGGACATGAGTTTACTCCCTGGGTACTTTCTTTGTATACTTTTGACTATACGGGCCGAGTCCGAGATTTACGGGAAATCGCGGGTTTTCGTTTGCCAGCGATTAAACTTCTTTTATTCAGCGTCCCATCAAAAATGAAAACATTTTTGAAAACTACAAGTCTCATGCGTTTTAGTGGTGAAAAAATAATGTAAAAAATCGTTTGGGAAATGAGTTTACTCCCTGGGTACTTTCTTTGTTTACTTTTGATTATACGGGCCGAGTCCGGGATTTACGGGAAATCGCGGGTTTTCGTTTGCCAGCGATTAAACGTCTTTTATTCAGCGTCCCATCAAAAATGAAAACATTTTTGAAAACTACAAGTCTCATGCGTTTTAGTGGTGAAAAAATAATTTAAAAAATCGTTCGGGAAATGAGTTTACTCCCTGGGTACTTTCTTTGTATACTTTTGACTATACGGGCCGAGTCCGGGATTTAAGGGAAATCGCGGGTTTTCGTTTGCCAGCGATTAAACTTCTTTTATTCAGCGTCCCATCAAAAATGAAAACATTTTTGAAAACTACAAGTCTCATGCGTTTTAGTGGTGAAAAAATAATTTAAAAAATCGTTCGAGAAATGAGTTTACTCCCTGGGTACTTTTTTTGTATACATTTGAGTATTCAGGCCGAGTCCGGGATTCACGGGAAATCGCGGGTTTTCGTTTGCCGGCGATTAAACTTCTTTTATTCAGCGTCTCATCAAAAATGAAAACATTTTTGAAAACTACAAGTCTCATGCGTTTTAGTGGTGAAAAAATAATTTAAAAAATCGTTCGGGAAATGAGTTTACTCCCTGGGTACTTTCTTTGTATACTTTTGACTATACGGGCCGAGTCCGGGATTTAAGGGAAATCGCGGGTTTTAGTTTGCCAGCGATTAAACTTCTTTTATTCAGCGTCCCATCAAAAATGAAAATATTTTTGAAAACTACAAGTCTTATGCGTTTTAGTGGTGAAAAAATAATTTAAAAAATCGTTCTGGAAATGAGTTTACTCACAGGTTACTTTCTTTGTATACATTCGACTATACGGGCCAAGCCCGGGATTTACGGGAAATTGCGGGTTTTAGTTTGCCGGCGATTAAACCTCTTTCATTAGGCGTCTCATCAAAAATGAAAACATTTTTGAAACCTACAAGTCTCATGCGTTTTAGTGGTGAAAAAATAATTTAAAAAATCGTTCGGGAAATAAGTTACTCCCTGGGTACTTTCTTTGTATACATTCGACTATACGGGCCAAGCCGGGGATTTACGGGAAATCGCGGGTTTTGGTTTGCCGGCGATTAAACCTCTTTCATTAAGCGTCTCATCAAAAATGAAAACATTTTTGAAAACTACAAGTCTCATGCGTTTTAGTGGTGAAAAAATAATTTAAAAAATCGTTCGGGAAATAAGTTTACTCCCTGGGTACTTTCTTTGTATACTTTTGACTATACGGGCCGAGTCCGGGATTTAAGGGAAATCGCGGGTTTTAGTTTGCCAGCGATTAAACTTCTTTTATTCAGCGTCCCATCAAAAATGAAAACATTTTTGAAAACTACAAGTCTCATGCGTTTTAGTGGTGAAAAAATAATTTAAAAAATCGTTCGAGAAATGAGTTTACTCCCTGGGTACTTTTTTTGTATACATTTGACTATTCGGGCCGAGTCCGGGATTCACGGGCAATCGCGGGTTTTCGTTTGCCGGCGATTAAACTTCTTTTATTCAGCGTCTCATCAAAAATGAAAATATTTTTGAAAACTACAAGTCTTATGCGTTTTAGTGGTGAAAAAATAATTTAAAAAATCGTTCTGGAAATGAGTTTACTCACAGGTTACTTTCTTTGTATACATTCGACTATACGGGCCAAGCCCGGGATTTACGGGAAATTGCGGGTTTTAGTTTGCCGGCGATTAAACCTCTTTCATTAGGCGTCTCATCAAAAATGAAAACATTTTTGAAACCTACAAGTCTCATGCGTTTTAGTGGTGAAAAAATAATTTAAAAAATCGTTCGGGAAATAAGTTACTGCCTGGGTACTTTCTTTGTATACATTCGACTATACGGGCCAAGCCGGGGATTTACGGGAAATCGCGGGTTTTGGTTTGCCGGCGATTAAACCTCTTTCATTAAGCGTCTCATCAAAAATGAAAATATTTTTGAAAACTACAAGTCTTATGCGTTTTAGTGGTGAAAAAATAATTTAAAAAATCGTTCTGGAAATGAGTTTACTCACAGGTTACTTTCTTTGTATACATTCGACTATACGGGCCAAGCCCGGGATTTACGGGAAATTGCGGGTTTTAGTTTGCCGGCGATTAAACCTCTTTCATTAGGCGTCTCATCAAAAATGAAAACATTTTTGAAACCTACAAGTCTCATGCGTTTTAGTGGTGAAAAAATAATTTAAAAAATCGTTCGGGAAATAAGTTACTGCCTGGGTACTTTCTTTGTATACATTCGACTATACGGGCCAAGCCGGGGATTTACGGGAAATCGCGGGTTTTGGTTTGCCGGCGATTAAACCTCTTTCATTAAGCGTCTCATCAAAAATGAAAACATTTTTGAAAACTACAAGTCTCATGCGTTTTAGTGGTGAAAAAATAATTTAAAAAATCGTTCGGGAAATAAGTTTACTCCCTGGGTACTTTCTTTGTATACTTTTGACTATACGGGCCGAGTCCGGGATTTACGGGAAATCGCGGGTTTTCGTTTGCCAGCGATTAAACTTCTTTTATTCAGCGTCCCATCAAAAATGAAAACATTTTTGAAAACTACAAGTCTCATGCGTTTTAGTGGTGAAAATATAATGTAAAAAATCGTTTGGGAAATGAGTTTACTCCCTGGGTACTTTCTTTGTTTACTTTTGATTATACGGGCCGAGTCCGGGATTTACGGGAAATCGCGGGTTTTCGTTTGCCAGCGATTAAACGTCTTTTATTCACCGTCCCATCAAAAATGAAAACATTTTTGAAAACTACAAGTCTCATGCGTTTTTGTGGTGAAAAAATAATTTAAAAAATCGTTCGGGAAATAAAATACTCCCTGGGTACTTTCTTTGTATACATTCGACTGTACGGGCCAAGCCGGGGATTTACGGGAAATCGCGGGTTTTGGTTTGCCGGCGATTAAACCTCTTTCATTAAGCGTCTCATCAAAAATGAAAACATATTTGAAAACTACAAGTCTCATGCGTTTTAGTGGTGAAAATACAATGTAAAAAATCGTTTGGGAAATGAGTTTACTCCCTGGGTACTTTCTTTGTTTACTTTTGATTATACGGGCCGAGTCCGGGATTTACGGGAAATCGCGGGTTTTCGTTTGCCAGCGATTAAACGTCTTTTATTCACCGTCCCATCAAAAATGAAAACATTTTTGAAAACTACAAGTCTCATGCGTTTTAGTGGTGAAAAAATAATTTAAAAAATCGTTCGGGAAATGAGTTACTCCCTGGGTACTTTCTTTGTATACATTCGACTATACGGGCCAAGCTGGGGATTTACGGGAAATCGCGGGTTTTGGTTTGCCGGCGATTAAACCTCTTTCATTAAGCGTCTCATCAAAAATGAAAACATTTTTGAAAACTACAAGTCTCATGCGTTTTAGTGGTGAAAAAATAATGTAAAAAATCGTTTGGGAAATGAGTTTACTCCCTGGGTACTTTCTTTTTTTACTTTTGACTATACGGGCCGAGTCCGGGATTTACGAGAAATCGCGCGTTTTCGTTTGCCAGCGATTAAACGTCTTTTATTCAGCGTCCCATCAAAAATGAAAACATTTTTGAAAACTACAAGTCTCATGCGATTTAGTGGTGAAAAAATGATTTAAAAAATCGTTAGGGACATGAGTTTACTCCCTGGGTACTTTCTTTGTATACTTTTGACTATACGGGCCGAGTCCGAGATTTACGGGAAATCGCGGGTTTTTGTTTGCCAGCGATTAAACTTCTTTAATTCAGCGTCCCATCAAAAATGAAAACATTTTTGAAAACTACAAGTCTCATGCGTTTTAGTGAAGAAAATATAATGTAAAAAATCGTTTGGGAAATGAGTTTACTCCCTGGGTACTTTCTTTGTTTACTTTTGATTATACGGGCCGAGTCCGGGATTTACGGGAAATCGCGGGTTTTCGTTTGCCAGCGATTAAACGTCTTTTATTCAGCGTCCCATCAAAACTGAAATTATTTTTGAAAACTACAAGTCTCATGCGTTTTAGTGGTGAAAAAGTAATTTAAAAAATCGTTCGGGAAATAAGTTACTCCCTGGGTACTTTCTTTGTATACATTCGACTATACGGGCCAAGCCGGGGATTTACGGGAAATCGCGGGTTTTGGTTTGCCGGCGATTAAACCTCTTTCATTAAGCGTCTCATCAAAAATGAAAACATTTTTGAAAACTACAAGTCTCATGCGTTTTAGTGGTGAAAAAATAATTTAAAAAATCGTTCGGGAAATGAGTTTACTCCCTGGGTACTTTCTTTGTATACTTTTGACTATACGGGCCAAGCCGGGGATTTACGGGAAATCGCGGGTTTTGGTTTGCCGGCGATTAAACCTCTTTCATTAAGCGTCTCATCAAAAATGAAAACATTTTTGAAAACTACAAGTCTCATGCGTTTTAGTGGTGAAAAAATAATGTAAAAAATCGTTTGGCAAATGAGTTTACTCCCTGGGTACTTTCTTTGTTTACTTTTGACTATACGGGCCGAGTCCGGGATTTACGGGAAATCGCGCGTTTTCGTTTGCCAGCGATTAAACGTCTTTTATTCAGCGTCCCATCAAAAATGAAAACATTTTTGAAAACTACAAGTCTCATGCGTTTTAGTGGTGAAAAAATGATTTAAAAAATCGTTAGGGACATGAGTTTACTCCCTGGGTACTTTTTTTGTATACTTTTGACTATACGGGCCGAGCCCGAGATTTACGGGAAATCGCGGGTTTTCGTTTGCCAGCGATTAAACTTCTTTTATTCAGCGTCCCATCAAAAATGAAAACATTTTTGAAAACTACAAGTCTCATGCGTTTTAGTGGTGAAAAAATAATGTAAAAAATCGTTTGGGAAATGGGTTTACTCCCTGGGTACTTTCTTTGTTTACTTTTGATTATACGGGCCGAGTCCTGGATTTACGGGAAATCGCGGGTTTTCGTTTGCCAGCGATTAAACGTCTTTTATTCAGCGTCCCATCAAAAATGAAAACATTTTTGAAAACTACAAGTCTCATGCGTTTTAGTGGTGAAAAAATAATTTAAAAAATCGTTCGAGAAATGAGTTTACTCCCTGGGTACTTTTTTTGTATACATTTGACTATTCGGGCCGAGTCCGGGATTCACGGGAAATCGCGGGTTTTCGTTTGCCGGCGATTAAACTTCTTTTATTCAGCGTCTCATCAAAAATAAAAACATTTTTGAAAACTACAAGTCTTATGCGTTTTAGTGGTGAAAAAATAATTTAAAAAATCGTTCTGGAAATGAGTTTACTCACAGGGTACTTTTTTTGTATATATTCGACTATACGGGCCAAGCCCGGGATTTATGGGAAATCGCGGATTTTCGTTTGCCGGCGATTAAACCTCTTTCATTAGGCGTCTCATCAAAAATGAAACATTTTTGAAAACTACAAGTTTCATGCGTTTTAGTGGTGAAAAAATAATTTAAAAAATCGTTCGAGAAATGAGTTTACTCCCTGGGTACTTTTTTTGTATACATTTGACTATTCGGGCCGAGTCCGGGATTCACGGGAAATCGCGGGTTTTCGTTTGCCGGCGATTAAACTTCTTTTATTCAGCGTCTCATCAAAAATGAAAACATTTTTGAAAACTACAAGTCTCATGCGTTTTAGTGGTGAAAAAATAATTTAAAAAATCGTTCTGGAAATGAGTTTACTCACAGGGTACTTTCTTTGTATACATTCGACTATACGGGCCAAGCCCGGGATTTACGGGAAATCGCGGGTTTTAGTTTGCTGGCGATTAAACCTCTTTCATTAGGCGTCTCATCAAAAATGAAAACATTTTTGAAACCTACAAGTCTCATGCGTTTTAGTGGTGAAAAAATAATTTAAAAAATCGTTCGGGAAATAAGTTACTCCCTGGGTACTTTCTTTGTATACATTCGACTATACGGGTCAAGCCGGGGATTTACGGGAAATCGCGGGTTTTGGTTTGCCGGCGATTAAACCTCTTTCATTAAGCGTCTCATCAAAAATGAAAACATTTTTGAAAACTACAAGTCTCATGCGTTTTAGTGGTGAAAAAATAATTTAAAAAATCGTTCGGGAAATAAGTTTACTCCCTGGGTACTTTCTTTGTATACTTTTGACTATACGGGCCGAGTCCGGGATTTACGTGAAAGCGCGGGTTTTCGTTTGCCAGCGATTAAACTTCTTTTATTCAGCGTCCCATCAAAAATGAAAACATTTTTGAAAACTACAAGTCTCATGCGTTTTAGTGGTGAAAATATAATGTAAAAAATCGTTTGGGAAATGAGTTTACTCCCTGGGTACTTTCTTTGTTTACTTTTGATTATACGGGCCGAGTCCGGGATTTACAGTAAATCGCGGGTTTTCGTTTGCCAGCGATTAAACGTCTTTTATTCACCGTCCCATCAAAAATGAAAACATTTTTGAAAACTACAAGTCTCATGCGTTTTAGTGGTGAAAAAATAATTTAAAAAATCGTTCGGGAAATAAGTTACTCCCTGGGTACTTTCTTTGTATACATTCGACTATACGGGCCAAGCCGGGGATTTACGGGAAATCGCGGGTTTTGGTTTGCCGGCGATTAAACCTCTTTCATTAAGCGTCTCATCAAAAATGAAAACATTTTTGAAAACTACAAGTCTCATGCGTTTTAGTGGTGAAAATATAATGTAAAAAATCGTTTGAGAAATGAGTTTACTCCCTGGGTACTTTCTTTGTTTACTTTTGATTATACGGGCCGAGTCTGGGATTTACGGGAAATCGCGGGTTTTCGTTTGTCAGCGATTAAACGTCTTTTATTCACCGTCCCATCAAAAATGAAAACATTTTTGAAAACTACAAGTCTCATGCGTTTTAGTGGTGAAAAAATAATTTAAAAAATCGTTCGGGAAATAAGTTACTCCCTGGGTACTTTCTTTGTATACATTCGACTATACGGGCCAAGCCGGGGATTTACGGGAAATCGCGGGTTTTGGTTTGCCGGCGATTAAACCTCTTTCATTAAGCGTCTCATCAAAAATGAAAACATTTTTGAAAACTACAAGTCTCATGCGTTTTAGTGGTGAAAAAATAATTTAAAAAATCGTTCGGGAAATGAGTTTACTCCCTGGGTACTTTCTTTGTATACTTTTGACTATACGGGCCAAGCCGGGGATTTACGGGAAATCGCGGGTTTTGGTTTGCCGGCGATTAAACCTTTTTCATTAAGCGTCTCATCAAAAATGAAAACATTTTTGAAAACTACAAGTCTCATGCGTTTTAGTGGTGAAAAAATAATGTAAAAAATCGTTTGGGAAATGAGTTTACTCCCTGGGTACTTTCTTTGTTTACTTTTGACTATACGGGCCGAGTCCGGGATTTACGGGAAATCGCGCGTTTTCGTTTGCCAGCGATTAAACGTCTTTTATTCAGCGTCCCATCAAAAATGAAAACATTTTTGAAAACTACAAGTCTCATGCGTTTTAGTGGTGAAAAAATGATTTAAAAAATTGTTAGGGACATGAGTTTACTCCCTGGGTACTTTCTTTGTATACTTTTGACTATACGGGCCGAGTTCGAGATTTACGGGAAATCGCGGGTTTTCGTTTGCCAGCGATTAAACTTCTTTTATTCAGCGTCCCATCAAAAATGAAAACATTTTTGAAAACTACAAGTCTCATGCGTTTTAGTGGTGAAAAAATAATGTAAAAGATCGTTTGGGAAATGAGTTTACTCCCTGGGTACTTTCTTTGTTTACTTTTGATTATACGGGCCGAGTCCCGGATTTACGGGAAATCGCGGGTTTACGTGTGCCAGCGATTAAACGTCTTTTATTCAGCGTCCCATCAAAAATGAAAACATTTTTGAAAACTACAAGTCTCATGCGTTTTAGTGGTGAAAAAATAATTTAAAAAGTCGTTCGAGAAATGAGTTTACTCCCTGGGTACTTTTTTTGTATACATTTGACTATTCGGGCAGAGTCCGGGATTCACGGGAAATCGCGGGTTTTCGTTTGCCAGCGATTAAACTTCTTTTATTCAGCGTCCCATCAAAAATGAAAACATTTTTGAAAACTACAAGTCTCATGCGTTTTAGTGGTGAAAAAATAATGTAAAAAATCGTTTGGGAAATGAGTGTACTCCCTGGGTACTTTCTTTGTTTACTTTTGACTATACGGGCCGAGTCCGGGATTTACGGGAAATCGCGCGTTTTCGTTTGCCAGCGATTAAACGTCTTTTATTCAGCGTCCCATCAAAAATGAAAACATTTTTGAAAACTACAAGTCTCATGCGTTTTAGTGGTGAAAAAATGATTTAAAAAATCGTTAGGGACATGAGTTTACTCCCTGGGTACTTTCTTTGTATACTTTTGACTATACGGGCCGAGTCCGAGATTTACGGGAAATCGCGGGTTTTCGTTTGCCAGCGATTAAACTTCTTTTATTCAGCGTCCCATCAAAAATGAAAACATTTTTGAAAACTACAAGTCTCATGCGTTTTAGTGGTGAAAAAATAATGTAAAAAATCGTTTGGGAAATGAGTTTACTCCCTGGGTACTTTCTTTGTTTACTTTTGATTATACGGGCCGAGTCCGGGATTTACGGGAAATCGCGGGTTTTCGTTTGCCAGCGATTAAACGTCTTTTATTCAGCGTCCCATCAAAAATGAAAACATTTTTGAAAACTACAAGTCTCATGCGTTTTAGTGGTGAAAAAATAATTTAAAAAATCGTTCGGGAAATGAGTTTACTCCCTGGGTACTTTCTTTGTATACTTTTGACTATACGGGCCGAGTCCGGGATTTACGGGAAATCGCGCGTTTTCGTTTGCCAGCGATTAAACTTCTTTTATTCAGCGTCCCATCAAAAATGAAAACATTTTTGAAAACTACAAGTCTCATGCGTTTTAGTGGTGAAAAAATAATTTAAAAAGTCGTTCGAGAAATGAGTTTACTCCCTGGGTACTTTTTTTGTATACATTTGACTATTCGGGCCGAGTCCGGGATTCACGGGAAATCGCGGGTTTTCGTTTGCCGGCGATTAAACTTCTTTTATTCAGCGTCTCATCAAAAATGAAAACATTTTTGAAAACTACAAGTCTTATGCGTTTTAGTGGTGAAAAAATAATTTAAAAAATCGTTCTGGAAATGAGTTTACTCACAGGGTACTTTCTTTGTATACATTCGACTATACGGGCCAAGCCCGGGATTTATGGGAAATCGCGGGTTTTCGTTTGCCGGCGATTAAACCTCTTTCATTAGGCGTCTCATCAAAAATGAAAACATTTTTGAAAACTACAAGTCTCATGCGTTTTAGTGGTGAAAATATAATGTAAAAAATCGTTTGGGAAATGAGTTTACTCCCTGGGTACTTTCTTTGTTTACTTTTGATTATACGGGCCGAGTCCGGGATTTACGGGAAATCGCGGGTTTTCGTTTGCCAGCAATTAAACGTCTTTTATTCACCGTCCCATCAAAAATGAAAACATTTTTGAAAACTACAAGTCTCATGCGTTTTAGTGGTGAAAAAATAATTTAAAAAATCGTTCGGGAAATAAGTTACTCCCTGGGTACTTTCTTTGTATACATTCGACTATACGGGCCAAGCCGGGGATTTACGGGAAATCGCGGGTTTTGGTTTGCCGGCGATTAAACCTCTTTCATTAAGCGTCTCATCAAAAATGAAAACATTTTTGAAAACTACAAGTCTCATGCGTTTTAGTGGTGAAAATATAATGTAAAAAATCGTTTGGGAAATGAGTTTACTCCCTGGGTACTTTCTTTGTTTACTTTTGATTATACGGGCCGAGTCCGGGATTTACGGGAAATCGCGGGTTTTCATTTGCCAGCGATTAAACGTCTTTTATTCACCGTCCCATCAAAAATGAAAACATTTTTGAAAACTACAAGTCTCATGCGTTTTAGTGGTGAAAAAATAATTTAAAAAATCGTTCGGGAAATAAGTTACTCCCTGGGTACTTTCTTTGTATACATTCGACTATACGGGCCAAGCCGGGGATTTACGGGAAATCGCGGGTTTTGGTTTGCCGGCGATTAAACCTCTTTCATTAAGCGTCTCATCAAAAATGAAAACATTTTTGAAAACTACAAGTCTCATGCGTTTTAGTGGTGAAAAAATAATTTAAAAAATCGTTTGGGAAATGAGTTTACTCCCTGGGTACTTTCTTTGTTTACTTTTGACTATACGGGCCGAGTCCGGGATTTACGGGAAATCGCGCGTTTTCGTTTGCCAGCGATTAAACGTCTTTTATTCAGCGTCCCATCAAAAATGAAAACATTTTTGAAAACTACAAGTCTCATGCGTTTTAGTGGTGAAAAAATGATTTAAAAAGTCGTTAGGGACATGAGTTTACTCCCTGGGTACTTTCTTTGTATACTTTTGACTATACGGGCCGAGTTCGAGATTTACGGGAAATCGCGGGTTTTCGTTTGCCAGCGATTAAACTTCTTTTATTCAGCGTCCCATCAAAAATGAAAACATTTTTGAAAACTACAAGTCTCATGCGTTTTAGTGGTGAAAAAATAATGTAAAAAATCGTTTGGGAAATGAGTTTACTCCCTGGGTACTTTCTTTGTTTACTTTTAATTATACGGGCCGAGTCCCGGATTTACGGGAAATCGCGGGTTTTCGTTTGCCAGCGATTAAACGTCTTTTATTCAGCGTCCCATCAAAAATGAAAACATTTTTGAAAACTACAAGTCTCATGCGTTTTAGTGGTGAAAAAATAATGTAAAAAATCGTTTGGGAAATGAGTTTACTCCCTGGGTACTTTCTTTGTTTACTTTTGACTATACGGGCCGAGTCCGGGATTTACGGGAAATCGCGCGTTTTCGTTTGCCAGCGATTAAACGTCTTTTATTCAGCGTCCCATCAAAAATGAAAACATTTTTGAAAACTACAAGTCTCATGCGTTTTAGTGGTGAAAAAATGATTTAAAAACTCGTTAGGGACATGAGTTTACTCCCTGGGTACTTTCTTTGTATACTTTTGACTATACGGGCCGAGTTCGAGATTTACGGGAAATCGCGGGTTTTCGTTTGCCAGCGATTAAACTTCTTTTATTCAGCGTCCCATCAAAAATGAAAACATTTTTGAAAACTACAAGTCTCATGCGTTTTAGTGGTGAAAAAATAATGTAAAAAATCGTTTGGGAAATGAGTTTACTCCCTGGGTACTTTCTTTGTTTACTTTTGATTATACGGGCCGAGTCCCAGATTTACGGGAAATCGCGGGTTTTCGTTTGCCAGCGATTAAACGTCTTTTATTCAGCGTCCCATCAAAAATGAAAACATTTTTGAAAACTACAAGTCTCATGCGTTTTAGTGGTGAAAAAATAATTTAAAAAATCGTTCGGGAAATGAGTTTACTCCCTGGGTACTTTCTTTGTATACTTTTGACTATACGGGCCGAGTCCGGGATTTAAGGGAAATCGCGGGTTTTCGTTTGCCAGCGATTAAACTTCTTTTATTCAGCGTCCCATCAAAAATGAAAACATTTTTGAAAACTACAAGTCTCATGCGTTTTAGTGGTGAAAAAATAATTTAAAAAGTCGTTCGAGAAATGAGTTTACTCCCTGGGTACTTTTTTTGTATACATTTGACTATTCGGGCCGAGTCCGGGATTCACGGGAAATCGCGGGTTTTCGTTTGCCGGCGATTAAACTTCTTTTATTCAGCGTCTCATCAAAAATGAAAACATTTTTGAAAACTACAAGTCTTATGCGTTTTAGTGGTGAAAAAATAATTTAAAAAATCGTTCTGGAAATGAGTTTACTCACAGGGTACTTTCTTTGTATACATTCGACTATACGGGCCAAGCCCGGGATTTACGGGAAATCGCGGGTTTTCGTTTGCCGGCGATTAAACCTCTTTCATTAGGCGTCTCATCAAAAATGAAAACATTTTTAAAAACTACAAGTCTCATGCGTTTTAGTGGTGAAAAAATAATTTAAAAAATCGTTCGAGAAATGAGTTTACTCCCTGGGTACTTTTTTTGTATACATTTGACTATTCGGGCCGAGTCCGGGATTCACGGGAAATCGCGGGTTTTCGTTTGCCGGCGATTAAACCTCTTTCATTAGGCGTCTCATCAAAAATGAAAACATTTTTGAAAACTACAAGTCTCATGCGTTTTAGTGGTGAAAAAATAATTTAAAAAATCGTTCGGGAAATGTGTTACTCCCTGGGTACTTTCTTTGTATACATTCGACTATACGGGCCAAGCCCGGGATTTACGGGAAATCGCGGGTTTTAGTTTGCCGGCGATTAAACCTCTTTCATTAGGCGTCTCATCAAAAATGAAAACATTTTTGAAAACTACAAGTCTCATGCGTTTTAGTGGTGAAAAAATAATGTAAAAAATCGTTTGGGAAATGAGTTTACTCCCTGGGTACTTTCTTTGTTTACTTTTGACTATACGGGCCGAGTCCGGGATTTACGGAAAATCGCGCGTTTTTGTTTGCCAGCGATTAAACGTCTTTTATTCAGCGTCCCATCAAAAATGAAAACATTTTTGAAAACTACAAGTCTCATGCGTTTTAGTGGTGAAAAAATGATTTAAAAAATCGTTAGGGACATGAGTTTACTCCCTGGGTACTTTCTTTGTATACTTTTGACTATACGGGCCGAGTTCGAGATTTACGGGAAATCGCGGGTTTTCGTTTGCCAGCGATTAAACTTCTTTTATTCAGCGTCCCATCAAAAATGAAAACATTTTTGAAAACTACTAGTCTCATGCGTTTTAGTGGTGAAAAAATAATGTAAAAAATCGTTTGGGAAATGAGTTTACTCCCTGGGTACTTTCTTTGTTTACTTTTGATTATACGGGCCGAGTCCCGGATTTACGGGAAATCGCGGGTTTTCGTTTGCCAGCGATTAAACGTCTTTTATTCAGCGTCCCATCAAAAATGAAAACATTTTTGAAAACTACAAGTCTCATGCGTTTTAGTGGTGAAAAAATAATGTAAAAAATCGTTTGGGAAATGAGTTTACTCCCTGGGTACTTTCTTTGTTTACTTTTGACTATACGGGCCGAGTCCGGGATTTACGCGAAATCGCGCGTTTTCGTTTGCCAGCGATTAAACGTCTTTTATTCAGCGTCCCATCAAAAATGAAAACATTTTTGAAAACTACAAGTCTCATGCGTTTTAGTGGTGAAAAAATGATTTAAAAACTCGTTAGGGACATGAGTTTACTCCCTGGGTACTTTCTTTGTATACTTTTGACTATACGGGCCGAGTTCGAGATTTACGGGAAATCGCGGGTTTTCGTTTGCCAGCGATTAAACTTCTTTTATTCAGCGTCCCATCAAAAATGAAAACATTTTTAAAAACTACAAGTCTCATGCGTTTTAGTGGTGAAAAAATAATGTAAAAAATCGTTTGGGAAATGAGTTTACTCCCTGGGTACTTTCTTTGTTTACTTTTGATTATACGGGCCGAGTCCCAGATTTACGGGAAATCGCGGGTTTTCGTTTGCCAGCGATTAAACGTCTTTTATTCAGCGTCCCGTCAAAAATGAAAACATTTTTGAAAACTACAAGTCTCATGCGTTTTAGTGGTGAAAAAATAATTTAAAAAATCGTTCGGGAAATGAGTTTACACCCTGGGTACTTTCTTTGTATACTTTTGACTATACGGGCCGAGTCCGGGATTTAAGGGAAATCGCGGGTTTTCGTTTGCCAGCGATTAAACTTCTTTTATTCAGCGTCCCATCAAAAATGAAAACATTTTTGAAAACTACAAGTCTCATGCGTTTTAGTGGTGAAAAAATAATTTAAAAAGTCGTTCGAGAAATGAGTTTACTCCCTGGGTACTTTTTTTGTATACATTTGACTATTCGGGCCAAGTCCGGGATTCACGGGAAATCGCGGGTTTTCGTTTGCCGGCGATTAAACTTCTTTTATTCAGCGTCTCATCAAAAATGAAAACATTTTTAAAAACTACAAGTCTCATGCGTTTTAGTGGTGAAAAACTAATTTAAAAAATCGTTCTGGAAATGAGTTTACTCACAGGTTACTTTCTTTGTATACATTCGACTATACGGGCCAAGCCCGGGATTTACGGGAAATTGCGGGTTTTCGTTTGCCGGCGATTAAACCTCTTTCATTAGGCGTCTCATCAAAAATGAAAACATTTTTAAAAACTACAAGTCTCATGCGTTTTAGTGGTGAAAAAATAATTTAAAAAATCGTTCGAGAAATGAGTTTACTCCCTGGGTAATTTTTTTGTATACATTTGACTATTCGGGCCGAGTCCGGGATTCACGGGAAATCGCGGGTTTTCGTTTGCCGGCGATTAAACCTCTTTCATTAGGCGTCTCATCAAAAATGAAAACATTTTTGAAAACTACAAGTCTCATGCGTTTTAGTGGTGAAAAAATAATTTAAAAAATCGTTCGAGAAATGAGTTTACTCCCTGGGTACTTTTTTTGTATACATTTGACTATTCGGGCCGAGTCCGGGATTCACGGGAAATCGCGGGTTTTCGTTTGCCGGCGATTAAACTTCTTTTATTCAGCGTCTCATCAAAAATGAAAACATTTTTGAAAACTACAAGTCTTATGCGTTTTAGTGGTGAAAAAATAATTTAAAAAATCGTTCTGGAAATGAGTTTACTCACAGGGTACTTTCTTTGTATACATTCGACTATACGGGCCAAGCCCGGGATTTACGGGAAATCGCGGGTTTTAGTTTGCCGGCGATTAAACCTCTTTCATTAGGCGTCTCATCAAAAATGAAAACATTTTTGAAACCTACAAGTCTCATGCGTTTTAGTGGTGAAAAAATAATTTAAAAAATCGTTCGGGAAATAAGTTACTCCCTGGGTACTTTCTTTGTATACATTCGACTATACGGGCCAAGCCGGGGATTTACGGGAAATCGCGGGTTTTGGTTTGCCGGCGATTAAACCTCTTTCATTAAGCGTCTCATCAAAAATGAAAACATTTTTGAAAACTACAAGTCTCATGCGTTTTAGTGGTGAAAAAATAATTTAAAAAATCGTTCGGGAAATAAGTTTACTCCCTGGGTACTTTCTTTGTATACTTTTGACTATACGGGCCGAGTCCGGGATTTACGGGAAATCGCGGGTTTTCGTTTGCCAGCGATTAAACTTCTTTTATTCAGCGTCCCATCAAAAATGAAAACATTTTTGAAAACTACAAGTCTCATGCGTTTTAGTGGTAAAAATATAATGTAAAAAATCGTTTGGGAAATGATATTACTCCCTGGGTACTTTCTTTGTTTACTTTTGATTATACGGGCTGAGTCCGGGATTTACGGGAAATCGCGGGTTTTCGTTTGCCAGCGATTAAACGTCTTTTATTCACCGTCTCATCAAAAATGAAAACATTTTTGAAAACTACAAGTCTCATGCGTTTTAGTGGTGAAAAAATAATTTAAAAAATCGTTCGGGAAATAAGTTACTCCCTGGGTACTTTCTTTGTATACATTCGACTATACGGGCCAAGCCGGGGATTTACGGGAAATCGCGGGTTTTGGTTTGCCGGCGATTAAACCTCTTTCATTAAACGTCTCATCAAAAATGAAAACATTTTTGAAAACTACAAGTCTCATGCGTTTTAGTGGTGAAAATATAATGTAAAAAATCGTTTGGGAAATGAGTTTAATCCCTGGGTACTTTCTTTGTTTACTTTTGATTATACGGGCCGAGTCCGGGATTTACGGGAAATCGCGGGTTTTCGTTTGCCAGCGATTAAACGTCTTTTATTCACCGTCCCATCAAAAATGAAAACATTTTTGAAAACTACAAGTCTCATGCGTTTTAGTGGTGAAAAAATAATTTAAAAAATCGTTCGAGAAATGAGTTTACTCCCTGGGTACTTTTTTTGTATACATTTGACTATTCGGGCCGAGTCCGGGATTCACGGGAAATCGCGGGTTTTCGTTTGCCGGCGATTAAACCTCTTTCATTAGGCGTCTCATCAAAAATGAAAACATTTTTGAAAACTACAAGTCTCATGCGTTTTAGTGGTGAAAAAATAATTTAAAAAATCGTTCGAGAAATGAGTTTACTCCCTGGGTACTTTTTTTGTATACATTTGACTATTCGGGCCGAGTCCGGGATTCACGGGAAATCGCGGGTTTTCGTTTGCCGGCGATTAAACTTCTTTTATTCAGCGTCTCATCAAAAATGAAAACATTTTTGAAAACTACAAGTCTTATGCGTTTTAGTGGTGAAAAAATAATTTAAAAAATCGTTCTGGAAATGAGTTTACTCACAGGGTACTTTCTTTGTATACATTCGACTATACGGGCCAAGCCCGGGATTTACGGGAAATCGCGGGTTTTAGTTTGCCGGCGATTAAACCTCTTTCATTAGGCGTCTCATCAAAAATGAAAACATTTTTGAAACCTACAAGTCTCATGCGTTTTAGTGGTGAAAAAATAATTTAAAAAATCGTTCGGGAAATAAGTTTACTCCCTGGGTACTTTCTTTGTATACTTTTGACTATACGGGCCGAGTCCGGGATTTACGGGAAATCGCGGGTTTTCGTTTGCCAGCGATTAAACTTCTTTTATTCAGCGTCCCATCAAAAATGAAAACATTTTTGAAAACTACAAGTCTCATGCGTTTTAGTGGTGAAAAAATAATTTAAAAAATCGTTCGGGAAATAAGTTACTCCCTGGGTACTTTCTTTGTATACATTCGACTATACGGGCCAAGCCGGGGATTTACGGGAAATCGCGGGTTTTGGTTTGCCGGCGATTAAACCTCTTTCATTAAACGTCTCATCAAAAATGAAAACATTTTTGAAAACTACAAGTCTCATGCGTTTTAGTGGTGAAAATATAATGTAAAAAATCGTTTGGGAAATGAGTTTAATCCCTGGGTACTTTCTTTGTTTACTTTTGATTATACGGGCCGAGTCCGGGATTTACGGGAAATCGCGGGTTTTCGTTTGCCAGCGATTAAACGTCTTTTATTCACCGTCCCATCAAAAATGAAAACATTTTTGAAAACTACAAGTCTCATGCGTTTTAGTGGTGAAAAAATAATTTAAAAAATCGTTCGGGAAATAAGTTACTCCCTGGGTACTTTCTTTGTATACATTCGACTATACGGACCAAGCCGGGGATTTACGAGAAATCGCGGGTTTTGGTTTGCCGGCGATTAAACCTCTTTCATTAAGCGTCTCATCAAAAATGAAAACATTTTTGAAAACTACAAGTCTCATGCGTTTTAGTGGTGAAAAAATAATTTAAAAAATCGTTCGGGAAATGAGTTTACTCCCTGGGTACTTTCTTTGTATACTTTTGACTATACGGGCCAAACCGGGGATTTACGGGAAATCGCGGGTTTTGGTTTGCCGGCGATTAAACCTCTTTCATTAAGCGTCTCATCAAAAATGAAAACATTTTTGAAAACTACAAGTCTCATGCGTTTTAGTGGTGAAAAAATAATGTAAAAAATCGTTTGGGAAATGAGTTTACTCCCTGGGTACTTTCTTTGTGTACTTTTGACTATACGGGCCGAGTTCGAGATTTACGGGAAATCGCGGGTTTTCGTTTGCCAGCGATTAAACTTCTTTTATTCAGCGTCCCATCAAAAATGAAAACATTTTTGAAAACTACAAGTCTCATGCGTTTTAGTGGTGAAAAAATAATGTAAAAAATCGTTTGGGAAATGAGTTTACTCCCTGGGTACTTTCTTTGTTTACTTTTGATTATACGGGCCGAGTCCCAGATTTACGGGAAATCGCGGGTTTTCGTTTGCCAGCGATTAAACGTCTTTTATTCAGCGTCCCGTCAAAAATGAAAACATTTTTGAAAACTACAAGTCTCATGCGTTTTAGTGGTGAAAAAATAATTTAAAAAATCGTTCGGGAAATGAGTTTACTCCCTGGGTACTTTCTTTGTATACTTTTGACTATACGGGCCGAGTCCGGGATTTAAGGGAAATCGCGGGTTTTCGTTTGCCAGCGATTAAACTTCTTTTATTCAGCGTCCCATCAAAAATGAAAACATTTTTGAAAACTACAAGTCTTATGCGTTTTAGTGGTGAAAAAATAATTTAAAAAATCGTTCTGGAAATGAGTTTACTCACAGGGTACTTTCTTTGTATACATTCGACTATACGGGCCAAGCCCGGGATTTACGGGAAATTGCGGGTTTTCGTTTGCCGGCGATTAAACCTCTTTCATTAGGCGTCTCATCAAAAATGAAAACATTTTTAAAAACTACAAGTCTCATGCGTTTTAGTGGTGAAAAAATAATTTAAAAAATCGTTCGAGAAATGAGTTTACTCCCTGGGTACTTTTTTTGTATACATTTGACTATTCGGGCCGAGTCCGGGATTCACGGGAAATCGCGGGTTTTCGTTTGCCGGCGATTAAACCTCTTTCATTAGGCGTCTCATCAAAAATGAAAACATTTTTGAAAACTACAAGTCTCATGCGTTTTAGTGGTGAAAAAATAATTTAAAAAATCGTTCGAGAAATGAGTTTACTCCCTGGGTACTTTTTTTGTATACATTTGACTATACGGGCCAAGCCGGGGATTTACGGGAAATCGCGGGTTTTGGTTTGCCGGCGATTAAACCTCTTTCATTAAGCGTCTCATCAAAAATGAAAACATTTTTGAAAACTACAAGTCTCATGCGTTTTAGTGGTGAAAAAATAATTTAAAAAATCGTTCGGGAAATGAGTTTACTCCCTGGGTACTTTCTTTGTATACTTTTGACTATACGGGCCAAGCCGGGGATTTACGGGAAATCGCGGGTTTTGGTTTGCCGGCGATTAAACCTCTTTCATTAAGCGTCTCATCAAAAATGAAAACATTTTTGAAAACTACAAGTCTCATGCGTTTTAGTGGTGAAAAAATAATGTAAAAAATCGTTTGGGAAATGAGTTTACTCCCTGGGTACTTTCTTTGTGTACTTTTGACTATACGGGCCGAGTCTGGGATTTACGGGAAATCGCGCGTTTTCGTTTGCCAGCGATTAAACGTCTTTTATTCAGCGTCCCATTAAAAATGAAAACATTTTTGAAAACTACAAGTCTCATGCGTTTTAGTGGTGAAAAAATGATTTAAAAAATCGTTAGGGACATGAGTTTACTCCCTGGGTACTTTCTTTGTATACTTTTGACTATACGGGCCGAGTCCTGGATTTACGGGAAATCGCGGGTTTTCGTTTGCCAGCGATTAAACGTCTTTTATTCAGCGTCCCATCAAAAATGAAAACATTTTTGAAAACTACAAGTCTCATGCGTTTTAGTGGTGAAAAAATAATGTAAAAAATCGTTTGGGAAATGAGTTTACTCCCTGGGTACTTTCTTTGTTTACTTTTGACTATACGGGCCGAGTCCGGGATTGACGGGAAATCGCGCGTTTTCGTTTGCCAGCGATTAAACGTCTTTTATTCAGCGTCCCATCAAAAATGAAAACATTTTTGAAAACTACAAGTCTCATGCGTTTTAGTGGTGAAAAAATGATTTAAAAAATCGTTAGGGACATGAGTTTACTCCCTGGGTACTTTCTGTGTATACTTTTGACTATACGGGCCGAGTTCGAGATTTACGGGAAATCGCGGGTTTTCGTTTGCCAGCGATTAAACTTCTTTTATTCAACGTCCCATCAAAAATGAAAACATTTTTGAAAACTACAAGTCTCATGCGTTTTAGTGGTGAAAAAATAATGTAAAAAATCGTTTGGGAAATGAGTTTACTCCCTGGGTACTTTTTTTGTTTACTTTTGATTATACGGGCCGAGTCCCAGATTTACGGGAAATCGCGGGTTTTCGTTTGCCAGCGATTAAACGTCTTTTATTCAGCGTCCCATCAAAAATGAAAACATTTTTGAAAACTACAAGTCTCATGCGTTTTAGTGGTGAAAAAATAATTTAAAAAATCGTTCGGGAAATGAGTTTACTCCTTGGGTACTTTCTTTGTATACTTTTGACTATACAGGCCGAGTCCGGGATTTAAGGGAAATCGCGGGTTTTCGTTTGCCAGCGATTAAACTTCTTTTATTCAGCGTCCCATCAAAAATGAAAACATTTTTGAAAACTACAAGTCTCATGCGTTTTAGTGGTGAAAAAATAATTTAAAAAGTCGTTCGAGAAATGAGTTTACTCCCTGGGTACTTTTTTTGTATACATTTGACTATTCGGGCCGAGTCCGGGGTTCACGGGAAATCGCGGGTTTTCGTTTGCCGGCGATTAAACTTCTTTTATTCAGCGTCTCATCAAAAATGAAAACATTTTTGAAAACTACAAGTCTTATGCGTTTTAGTGGTGAAAAAATAATTTAAAAAATCGTTCTGGAAATGAGTTTACTCACAGGGTACTTTCTTTGTATACATTCGACTATACGGGCCAAGCCCGGGATTTACGGGAAATCGCGGGTTTTCGTTTGCCGGCGATTAAACCTCTTTCATTAGGCGTCTCATCAAAAATGAAAACATTTTTGAAAACTACAAGTCTCATGCGTTTTAGTGGTGAAAAAATAATTTAAAAAATCGTTCGAGAAATGAGTTTACTCCCTGGGTACTTTTTTTGTATACATTTGACTATTCGGGCCGAGTCCGGGATTCACGGGAAATCGCGGGTTTTCGTTTGCCGGCGATTAAACTTCTTTTATTCAGCGTCTTATCAAAAATGAAAACATTTTTGAAAACTACAAGTCTTATGCGTTTTAGTGGTGAAAAAATATATTAAAAAATCGTTCTGGAAATGAGTTTACTCACAGGGTACTTTCTTTGTATACATTCGACTATACGGGCCAAGCCCGGGATTTACGGGAAATCGCGGGTTTTAGTTTGCCGGCGATTAAACCTCTTTCATTAGGCGTCTCATCAAAAATGAAAACATTTTTGAAACCTACAAGTCTCATGCGTTTTAGTGGTGAAAAAATAATTTAAAAAATCGTTCGGGAAATAAGTTACTCCCTGGGTACTTTCTTTGTATACATTCGACTATACGGGCCAAGCCGGGGATTTACGGGAAATCGCGGGTTTTGGTTTGCCGGCGATTAAAACTCTTTCATTAAGCGTCTCATCAAAAATGAAAACATTTTTGAAAACTACAAGTCTCATGCGTTTTAGTGGTGAAAAAATAATTTAAAAAATCGTTCGGGAAATAAGTTTACTCCCTGGGTACTTTCTTTGTATACTTTTGACTATACGGGCCGAGTCCGGGATTTACGGGAAATCGCGGGTTTTCGTTTGCCAGCGATTAAACTTCTTTTGTTCAGCGTCCCATCAAAAATGAAAACATTTTTGAAAACTACAAGTCTCATGCGTTTTAGTGGTGAAAATATAATGTAAAAAATCGTTTGGGAAATGAGTTTACTCCCTGGGTACTTTCTTTGTTTACTTTTGATTATACGGGCCGAGTTCGGGATTTACGGGAAATCGCGGGTTTTCGTTTGCCAGCGATTAAACGTCTTTTATTCACCGTTCCATCAAAAATGAAAACATTTTTGAAAACTACAAGTATCATGCGTTTTAGTGGTGAAAAAATAATTTAAAAAATCGTTCGGGAAATAAGTTACTCCCTGGGTACTTTCTTTGTATACATTCGACTATACGGGCCAAGCCGGGGATTTACGGGAAATCGCGGGTTTTGGTTTGCCGGCGATTAAACCTCTTTCATTAAGCGTCTCATCAAAAATGAAAACATTTTTGAAAACTACAAGTCTCATGCGTTTTAGTGGTGAAAAAATAATGTAAAAAATCGTTTGGGAAATGAGTTTACTCCCTGGGTACTTTCTTTGTTTACTTTTGATTATACGGGCCGAGTCCGGGATTTACGGGAAATCGCGGGTTTTCGTTTGCCAGCGATTAAACGTCTTTTATTCAGCGTCCCATCAAAAATGAAAACATTTTTGAAAACTACAAGTCTCATGCGTTTTAGTGGTGAAAAAATAATTTAAAAAATCGTTCGGGAAATGAGTTTACTCCCTGGGTACTCTCTTTGTATACTTTTGACTATACGGGCCGAGTCCGGGATTTAAGGAAAATTGCGGGTTTTCGTTTGCCAGCGATTAAACTTCTTTTATTCAGCGTCCCATCAAAAATGAAAACATTTTTGAAAACTACAAGTCTCATGCGTTTTAGTGGTGAAAAAATAATTTAAAAAATCGTTCGAGAAATGAGTTTACTCCCTGGGTACTTTTTTTGTATACATTTGACTATTCGGGCCGAGTCCGGGATTCACGGGAAATCGCGGGTTTTCGTTTGCCGGCGATTAAACTTCTTTTATTCAGCGTCTCATCAAAAATGAAAAATGTTTTGAAAACTACAAGTCTTATGCGTTTTAGTGGTGAAAAAATAATTTAAAAAATCGTTCTGGAAATGAGTTTACTCACAGGGTACTTTCTTTGTATACATTCGACTATACGGGCCAAGCCCGGAATTTACGGAAAATCGCGGGTTTTAGTTTGCCGGCGATTAAACCTCTTTCATTATGCGTCTCATCAAAAATGAAAACATTTTTGAAACCTAAAAGTCTCATGCGTTTTAGTGGTGAAAAAATAATTTAAAAAATCGTTCGGGAAATAAGTTACTCCCTGGGTACTTTCTTCTGTATACATTCGACTATACGGGCCAAGCCGGGGATTTACGGGAAATCGCGGGTTTTGGTTTGCCGGCGATTAAACCTCTTTCATTAAGCGTCTCATCAAAAATGAAAACATTTTTGAAAACTACAAGTCTCATGCGTTTTAATGGTGAAAAAATAATTTAAAAAATCGTTCGGGAAATAAGTTACTCCCTGGGTACTTTCTTTGTATACATTCGACTATACGGGCCAAGCCGGGGATTTACGGGAAATCGCGGGTTTTGGTTTGCCGGCGATTAAACCTCTTTTATTAAGCGTCTCATCAAAAATGAAAACATTTTTGAAAACTACAAGTCTCATGCGTTTTAGTGGTGAAAAAATAATTTAAAAAATCGTTCGGGAAATAAGTTTACTCCCTGGGTACTTTCTTTGTATACTTTTGACTATACGGGCCGAGTCCGGGATTTACGGGAAATCGCGGGTTTTCGTTTGCCAGCGATTAAACTTCTTTTATTCAGCGTCCCATCAAAAATGAAAACATTTTTGAAAACTACAAGTCTCATGCGTTTTAGTGGTGAAAAAATAATTTAAAAAATCGTTCGGGAAATGAGTTTACTCCCTGGGTACTTTCTTTGTATACTTTTGACTATACGGGCCGAGTCCGGGATTTACGGGAAATCGTGGGTTTTCGTTTGCCAGCGATTAAACTCCTTTTATTCAGCGTCCCATCAAAAATGAAATCATTTTTGAAAACTACAAGTCTCATGCGTTTAAGTGGTGAAAAAATAATTTAAAAAATCGTTCGGGAAATGAGTTTACTCCCTGGGTACTTTCTTTGTATACTTTTGACTATACGGGCCGAGTCCGGGATTTACGGGAAATCGTGGGTTTTCGTTTGCCAGCGATTAAACTCCTTTTATTCAGCGTCCCATCAAAAATGAAATCATTTTTGAAAACTACAAGTCTCATGCGTTTTAGTGGTGAAAAAATAATTTAAAAAATCGTTCGGGAAATGAGTTTACTCCCTGGGTACTTTCTTTGTATACTTTTGACTATACGGGCCGAGTCCGGGATTTAAGGGAAATCGCGGGTTTTCGTTTGCCAGCGATTAAACTTCTTTTATTCAGCGTCCCATCAAGAATGAAAACATTTTTGAAAACTACAGGTCTCATGCGTTTTAGTGGTGAAAAAATAATTTAAAAAATCTTTCGGGAAATGAGTTTACTCCCTGGGTACTTTCTTTGTATACTTTTGACTATACGGCCGAGTCCGGGATTTAAGGTAAATCGCGGGTTTTCGTTTGCCAGCGATTAAACTTCTTTTATTCGGCGTCCCATCAAAAATGAAAACATTTTTGAAAACTCCAAGTCTCATGCGTTTTAGTGGTGAAAAAATAATTTAAAAAATCGTTCTGGAAATGAGTTTACTCAGAGGGTGCTTTCTTTGTATACATTCGACTATACGGGCCAAGCCCGGGATTTACGGGAAATCGCGAGTTTTCGTTTGCCGGCGATTAAACTCCTTTCATTAAGCGTTTCATCAAAAATGAAAACATTTTTGAAAACAACAAGTCTCATGCGTTGTAGTGGTGAAAATACAATTTAAAAAATCGTTCGGGAAATGAGTTTACTCCCTGGGTACTTTCTTTGTATACATTCGACTATACGGGCCAAGCCCGGGATTTACGGGAAGTCGCGGGTTTTCGTTTGCCGGCGATTAAACCTCTTTCATTAAGCGCCTCATCAAAAATGAAAATATTTTTGAAAACTACAAGTCTTATGCGTTTTAGTGGTGAAAAAATAATTTAAAAAATCGTTCGGGAAATGAGTTTACTCCCTGGGTACTTTCTTTGTATACTTTTGACTATACGGGCCGAGTCCGGGATTTACGGGAAATCGCGGGTTTGCGTTTGCCAGCGATTAAACTTCTTTTATTCAGCGTCTCATCAAAAATGAAAACATTTTTGAAACCTACAAGTCTCATGCGTTTTAGTGGTGAAAAAATAATTTAAAAAACCGTTCGGGAAATGTGTTACTCACAGTTTACTTTCTTTGTATACATTCGACTATACGGGCCAAGCCCGGGATTTACGGGAAATCGCGGGTTTTCGTTTGCCAGCGATTAAACTTCTTTTATTCAGCGTCCCATCAAAAATGAAAACATTTTTGAAAACTACAAGTCTCATGCGTTTTAGTGGTGAAAAAATAATTTAAAAAATCGTTCGGGAAATGAGTTTACTCCCTGGGTACTTTCTTTGTATACTTTTGACTATACGGGCCGAGTCCGGGATTTACGGGAAATCGTGGGTTTTCGTTTGCCAGCGATTAAACTCCTTTTATTCAGCGTCCCATCAAAAATGAAATCATTTTTGAAAACTACAAGTCTCATGCGTTTAAGTGGTGAAAAAATAATTTAAAAAATCGTTCGGGAAATGAGTTTACTCCCTGGGTACTTTCTTTGTATACTTTTGACTATACGGGCCGAGTCCGGGATTTACGGGAAATCGTGGGTTTTCGTTTGCCAGCGATTAAACTCCTTTTATTCAGCGTCCCATCAAAAATGAAATCATTTTTGAAAACTACAAGTCTCATGCGTTTAAGTGGTGAAAAAATAATTTAAAAAATCGTTCGGGAAATGAGTTTACTCCCTGGGTACTTTCTTTGTATACTTTTGACTATACGGGCCGAGTCCGGGATTTACGGGAAATCGTGGGTTTTCGTTTGCCAGCGATTAAACTCCTTTTATTCAGCGTCCCATCAAAAATGAAATCATTTTTGAAAACTACAAGTCTCATGCGTTTTAGTGGTGAAAAAATAATTTAAAAAATCGTTCGGGAAATGAGTTTACTCCCTGGGTACTTTCTTTGTATACTTTTGACTATACGGGCCGAGTCCGGGATTTAAGGGAAATCGCGGGTTTTCGTTTGCCAGCGATTAAACTTCTTTTATTCAGCGTCCCATCAAGAATGAAAACATTTTTGAAAACTACAGGTCTCATGCGTTTTAGTGGTGAAAAAATAATTTAAAAAATCTTTCGGGAAATGAGTTTACTCCCTGGGTACTTTCTTTGTATACTTTTGACTATACGGCCGAGTCCGGGATTTAAGGTAAATCGCGGGTTTTCGTTTGCCAGCGATTAAACTTCTTTTATTCGGCGTCCCATCAAAAATGAAAACATTTTTGAAAACTCCAAGTCTCATGCGTTTTAGTGGTGAAAAAATAATTTAAAAAATCGTTCTGGAAATGAGTTTACTCAGAGGGTGCTTTCTTTGTATACATTCGACTATACGGGCCAAGCCCGGGATTTACGGGAAATCGCGAGTTTTCGTTTGCCGGCGATTAAACTCCTTTCATTAAGCGTTTCATCAAAAATGAAAACATTTTTGAAAACAACAAGTCTCATGCGTTGTAGTGGTGAAAATACAATTTAAAAAATCGTTCGGGAAATGAGTTTACTCCCTGGGTACTTTCTTTGTATACATTCGACTATACGGGCCAAGCCCGGGATTTACGGGAAGTCGCGGGTTTTCGTTTGCCGGCGATTAAACCTCTTTCATTAAGCGCCTCATCAAAAATGAAAATATTTTTGAAAACTACAAGTCTTATGCGTTTTAGTGGTGAAAAAATAATTTAAAAAATCGTTCGGGAAATGAGTTTACTCCCTGGGTACTTTCTTTGTATACTTTTGACTATACGGGCCGAGTCCGGGATTTACGGGAAATCGCGGGTTTGCGTTTGCCAGCGATTAAACTTCTTTTATTCAGCGTCTCATCAAAAATGAAAACATTTTTGAAACCTACAAGTCTCATGCGTTTTAGTGGTGAAAAAATAATTTAAAAAACCGTTCGGGAAATGTGTTACTCACAGTATACTTTCTTTGTATACATTCGACTATACGGGCCAAGCCCGGGATTTACGGGAAATCGCGGGTTTTCGTTTGCCAGCGATTAAACTTCTTTTATTCAGCGTCCCATCAAAAATGAAAACATTTTTGAAAACTACAAGTCTCATGCGTTTTAGTGGTGAAAAAATAATTTAAAAAATCGTTCGGGAAATGAGTTTACTCCCTGGGTACTTTCTTTGTATACTTTTGACTATACGGGCCGAGTCCGGGATTTACGGGAAATCGTGGGTTTTCGTTTGCCAGCGATTAAACTCCTTTTATTCAGCGTCCCATCAAAAATGAAATCATTTTTGAAAACTACAAGTCTCATGCGTTTAAGTGGTGAAAAAATAATTTAAAAAATCGTTCGGGAAATGAGTTTACTCCCTGGGTACTTTCTTTGTATACTTTTGACTATACGGGCCGAGTCCGGGATTTACGGGAAATCGTGGGTTTTCGTTTGCCAGCGATTAAACTCCTTTTATTCAGCGTCCCATCAAAAATGAAATCATTTTTGAAAACTACAAGTCTCATGCGTTTTAGTGGTGAAAAAATAATTTAAAAAATCGTTCGGGAAATGAGTTTACTCCCTGGGTACTTTCTTTGTATACTTTTGACTATACGGGCCGAGTCCGGGATTTAAGGGAAATCGCGGGATTTCGTTTGCCAGCGATTAAACTTCTTTTATTCAGCGTCTCATCAAAAATGAAAACATTTTTGAAACCTACAAGTCTCATGCGTTTTAGTGGTGAAAAAATAATTTAAAAAATCGTTCGGGAAATGTGTTACTCACAGTATACTTTCTTTGTATACATTCGACTATACGGGCCAAGCCCGGGATTTACGGGAAATCGCGGGTTTTCGTTTGCCGGCGATTAAACCTCTTTCATTAAGCGTCTCATCAAAAATGAAAACATTTTTGAAAACTACAAGTCTCATGCGTTTTAGTGGTGAAAAAATAATTTAAAAAATCGTTCGGGAAATGAGTTTACTCCCTGGGTACTTTCTTTGTATACTTTTGACTATACGGGCCGAGTCCGGGATTTACGGGAAATCGTGGGTTTTCGTTTGCCAGCGATTAAACTCCTTTTATTCAGCGTCCCATCAAAAATGAAATCATTTTTGAAAACTACAAGTCTCATGCGTTTAAGTGGTGAAAAAATAATTTAAAAAATCGTTCGGGAAATGAGTTTACTCCCTGGGTACTTTCTTTGTATACTTTTGACTATACGGGCCGAGTCCGGGATTTACGGAAATCGTGGGTTTTCGTTTGCCAGCGATTAAACTCCTTTTATTCAGCGTCTTATCAAAAATGAAATCATTTTTGAAAACTACAAGTCTCATGCGTTTTAGTGGTGAAAAAATAATTTAAAAAATCGTTCGGGAAATGAGTTTACTCCCTGGGTACTTTCTTTGTATACTTTTGACTATACGGGCCGAGTCCGGGATTTAAGGGAAATCGCGGGTTTTCGTTTGCCAGCGATTAAACTTCTTTTATTTAGCGTCCCATCAAAAATGAAAACATTTTTGAAAACTACAGGTCTCATGCGTTTTAGCGGTGAAAAAATAATTTAAAAAATCGTTCGGGAAATGAGTTTACTCCCTGGGTACTTTCTTTGTATACTTTTGACTATACGGCCGAGTCGGGGATTTAAGGGAAATCGCGGGTTTTCGTTTGCCAGCGATTAAACTTCTTTTATTCGGCGTCCCATCAAAAATGAAAACATTTTTGAAAACTCCAAGTCTCATGCGTTTTAGTGGTGAAAAAATAATTTAAAAAATCGTTCTGGAAATGAGTTTACTCACAGGGAGCTTTCTTTGTATACATTCGACTATACGGGCCAAGCCCGGGATTTACGGGAAATCGCGAGTTTTCGTTTGCCGGCGATTAAACTCCTTTCATTAAGCGTTTCATCAAAAATGAAAACATTTTTGAAAACAACAAGTCTCATGCGTTGTAGTGGTGAAAATATAATTTAAAAAATCGTTCGGGAAATGAGTTTACTCCCTGGGTACTTTCTTTGTATACTTTTGACTATACGGGCCGAGTCAGGGATTTACGGGAAATCGCGGGTTTGCGTTTGCCAGCGATTAAACTTCTTTTATTCAGCCTCCCATCAAAATTGAAAACATGTTTGAAAACTACAAGTCTTATGCGTTTTAGTGGTGAAAAAATAATTTAAAAAATCGTTCTGGAAATGAGTTTACTCACAGTATACTTTCTTTGTATACATTCCACTATACGGGCCAAGCCCGGGATTTACGGGAAATCGCGGGTTTTCGTTTGCCGGCGATTAAACCTCTTTCATTAAGCGTCTCATCAAAAATGAAAACATTTTTGAAATCTACAAGTCTCATGCGTTTTAGTGGTGAAAAATTAATTTAAAAAATCGTTCGGGAAATGTGTTACTCCCTGGGTACTTTCTTTGTATACTTTTGACTATACGGGCCGAGTCAGGGATTTACGGGAAATCGCGGGTTTGCGTTTGCCAGCGATTAAACTTCTTTTATTCAGCCTCCCATCAAAATTGAAAACATGTTTGAAAACTACAAGTCTTATGCGTTTTAGTGGTGAAAAAATAATTTAAAAAATCGTTCTGGAAATGAGTTTACTCACAGTATACTTTCTTTGTATACATTCCACTATACGGGCCAAGCCCGGGATTTACGGGAAATCGCGGGTTTTCGTTTGCCGGCGATTAAACCTCTTTCATTAAGCGTCTCATCAAAAATGAAAACATTTTTGAAATCTACAAGTCTCATGCGTTTTAGTGGTGAAAAATTAATTTAAAAAATCGTTCGGGAAATGTGTTACTCCCTGGGTACTTTCTTTGTATACATTCGACTATACGGGCCAAGCCCGGGATTTACGGGAAGTCGCGGGTTTTCGTTTGCCGGCGATTAAACCTCTTTCATTAAGCGCCTCATCAAAAATGAAAATATTTTTGAAAACTACAAGTCTCATGCGTTTTAGTGGTGAAAAAATAATTTAAAAAATCGTTCGGGAAATGAGTTTACTCTCTGGGTACTTTCTTTGTATACTTTTGACTATACGGGCCGAGTCCGGGATTTACGGGAAATCGCGGGTTTTCGTTTGCCAGCGATTAAACTTCTTTTATTCAGCGTCCCATCAAAAATGAAAACATTTTTGAAAACTACAAGTCTCATGCGTTTTAGTGGTGAAAAAATAATTTAAAAAATCGTTCGGGAAATGAGTTTACTCCCTGGGTACTTTCTTTGTATACTTTTGACTATACGGGCCGAGTCCGGGATTTACGGGAAATCGTGGGTTTTCGTTTGCCAGCGATTAAACTCCTTTTATTCAGCGTCCCATCAAAAATGAAATCATTTTTGAAAACTACAAGTCTCATGCGTTTAAGTGGTGAAAAAATAATTTAAAAAATCGTTCGGGAAATGAGTTTACTCCCTGGGTACTTTCTTTGTATACTTTTGACTATACGGGCCGAGTCCGGGATTTACGGGAAATCGTGGGTTTTCGTTTGCCAGCGATTAAACTCCTTTTATTCAGCGTCCCATCAAAAATGAAAACATTTTTGAAAACTACAGGTCTCATGCGTTTTAGTGGTGAAAAAATAATTTAAAAAATCGTTTGGGAAATGAGTTTACTCCCTGGGTACTTTCTTTGTATACTTTTGACTATATGGGCCGAGTCCGGGATTTACGGGAAATCGCGGGTTTTGGTTTGCCAGCGATTAAACTTATTTTATTCAGCGTCCCATCAAAAATGAAAACATTTTTGAAAACTCCAAGTCTCATGCGTTTTAGTGGTGAAAAAATAATTTAAAAAATCGTTCGAGAAATGAGTTTACTCCCTGGGTACTTTTTTGTATACATTTGACTATTCGGGCCGAGTACGATTTACGGGAAATCGCGGGTTTTCGTTTGCCGGCGATTAAACTTCTTTTATTCAGCGCCTCATCAAAAATGAATACATTTTTGAAAAGTACAAGTCTCATGCGTTTTAGTGGTGGAAAAATAATTTAAAAAATCGTTCGGGAAATGAGTTTACTCCCTGGGTACTTTCTTTGTATACTTTTGACTAAACGGGCCGAGTCCGGCATTTACGGGAAATCGCGGGTTTTCGTTTGCCAGCGATTAAACTTCTTTTATTCAGCGTCTCATCAAAAATAAAAACATTTTTGAAAACTACGAATCTCATGCGTTTTAGTGGTGAAAAAATAATTTAAAAAATCGTTTGAGAAATGAGTTTACTCCCTGGGTACATTTTTTGTATACTTTTGACTATACGGGCCAAGCCCGGGATTTACGAGAAATCGCGGGTTTTCGTTTTCCGGCCATTAAACCACTTTCATTAAGCGTCTCATCAAAAATGAAAACATTTTTGAAAACCACAAGTCTCATGCGTTTCAGTGGTGAAAGAATAATTTAAAAAATCGTTCGGGAAATGAGTTTACTCCCTGGGTACTTTCTTTGTATACTTTTGACTGTACGGGCCGAAACCGGGATTTAACGGGAAATCGCGGGTTTTCGTTTGCCAGCGATTAAACTTCCTTTATTCAGCGTCCCATCAAAAATGAAAACATTTTTGAAAACTACAAGTCTCATGCGTTTTAGTGGTGAAAAAATAATTTAAAAAATCTTTCGAAAAATGAGTTTACTCCCTGGGTACTTTCTTTGTATACATTCGACTATACGGGCCGAGTCCGGGATTTAAGGGAAATCGCGGGTTTTCGTTTGCCAGCGATTAAACTTCTTTTATTCAGCGTCCCATCAAAAATGAAAACAATTTTGAAAACTCCAAGTCTCATGCGTTTTAGTGGTGAAAAAATAATTTAAAAAATCGTTCGAGAAATGAGTTTACTCCCTGGGTACTTTTTTGTATACATTTGACTATTCGGGCCGAGTACGATTTACGGGAAATCGCGGGTTTTCGTTTGCCAGCGATTAAACTTCTTTTATTCAGCGTCCCATCAAAAATGAAAACAATTTTGAAAACTCCAAGTCTCATGCGTTTTAGTGGTGAAAAAATAATTTAAAAAATCGTTCGAGAAATGAGTTTACTCCCTGGGTACTTTCTTTGTATACTTTTGACTAAACGGGCCGAGTCCGGGATTTACGGGAAATCGCGGGTTTTCGTTTGCCAGCGATTAAACTTCTTTTATTCAGCGTCCCATCAAAAATGAAAACATTTTTGAAAACTACAGGTCTCATGCGTTTTAGTGGTGAAAAAATAATTTAAAAAATCGTTTGGGAAATGAGTTTACTCCCTGGGTACTTTCTTTGTATACTTTTGACTATATGGGCCGAGTCCGGGATTTACGGGAAATCGCGGGTTTTGGTTTGCCAGCGATTAAACTTATTTTATTCAGCGTCCCATCAAAAATGAAAACATTTTTGAAAACTCCAAGTCTCATGCGTTTTAGTGGTGAAAAAATAATTTAAAAAATCGTTCGAGAAATGAGTTTACTCCCTGGGTACTTTTTTGTATACATTTGACTATTCGGGCCGAGTACGATTTACGGGAAATCGCGGGTTTTCGTTTGCCGGCGATTAAACTTCTTTTATTCAGCGCCTCATCAAAAATGAATACATTTTTGAAAAGTACAAGTCTCATGCGTTTTAGTGGTGGAAAAATAATTTAAAAAATCGTTCGGGAAATGAGTTTACTCCCTGGGTACTTTCTTTGTATACTTTTGACTAAACGGGCCGAGTCCGGCATTTACGGGAAATCGCGGGTTTTCGTTTGCCAGCGATTAAACTTCTTTTATTCAGCGTCCCATCAAAAATGAAAACATTTTTGAAAACTACAAGTCTCATGCGCTTTAGTGGTGAAACAATAATTTAAAAAATCGTTCGGGAAATGAGTTTACTCCCTGGGTACTTTCTTTGTATACTTTCGACTATATGGGCCGAGTTCGGGATTTACGGGAAATCGCGGGTTTGCGTTTGCCAGCGATTAAACTTCTTTTATTTAGCGTCCCATCAAAAATGAAAACATTTTTGAAAACTACAAGTCTCATGCGTTTTAGTGGTGAAAAAATAATTTAAAAACTCGTTCGGGATATGAGTTTACTCCCTGGGTACTTTCTTTGTATACTTTTGACTATACGGGCCGAGTCCGGGATTTAAGGGAAATCGCGGGTTTTCGTTTGCCAGCGATTAAACTTCTTTTATTCAGCGTCCCATCAAAAATGAAAACAATTTTGAAAACTACAAGTCTCATGCGTTTTAGTGGTCAAAAAATATTTTTAAAAATCGTTCGAGAAATGAGTTTACTCCCTGGGTACTTTTTTTGTATACTTTTGACTATACGGGCCGAGTCCGGGATTTACGGAAAATCACGGGTTTTCGTTTGCCAGCGATTAAACTTCTTTTATTCAGCGTCTCATCAAAAATAAAAACATTTTTGAAAACTACGAATCTCATGCGTTTTAGTGGTGAAAAAATAATTTAAAAAATCGTTTGAGAAATGAGTTTACTCCCTGGGTACATTTTTTGTATACTTTTGACTATACGGGCCAAGCCCGGGATTTACGAGAAATCGCGGGTTTTCGTTTTCCGGCCATTAAACCACTTTCATTAAGCGTCTCATCAAAAATGAAAACATTTTTGAAAACCACAAGTCTCATGCGTTTCAGTGGTGAAAGAATAATTTAAAAAATCGTTCGGGAAATGAGTTTACTCCCTGGGTACTTTCTTTGTATACTTTTGACTGTACGGGCCGAAACCGGGATTTAACGGGAAATCGCGGGTTTTCGTTTGCCAGCGATTAAACTTCCTTTATTCAGCGTCCCATCAAAAATGAAAACATTTTTGAAAACTACAAGTCTCATGCGTTTTAGTGGTGGAAAAATAATTTAAAAAATCGTTCGGGAAATGAGTTTACTCCCTGGGTACTTTCTTTGTATACTTTTGACTAAACGGGCCGAGTCCGGCATTTACGGGAAATCGCGGGTTTTCGTTTGCCAGCGATTAAACTTCTTTTATTCAGCGTCCCATCAAAAATGAAAACATTTTTGAAAACTACAAGTCTCATGCGCTTTAGTGGTGAAACAATAATTTAAAAAATCGTTCGGGAAATGAGTTTACTCCCTGGGTACTTTCTTTGTATACTTTCGACTATATGGGCCGAGTTCGGGATTTACGGGAAATCGCGGGTTTGCGTTTGCCAGCGATTAAACTTCTTTTATTTAGCGTCCCATCAAAAATGAAAACATTTTTGAAAACTACAAGTCTCATGCGTTTTAGTGGTGAAAAAATAATTTAAAAACTCGTTCGGGATATGAGTTTACTCCCTGGGTACTTTCTTTGTATACTTTTGACTATACGGGCCGAGTCCGGGATTTACGGAAAATCACGGGTTTTCGTTTGCCAGCGATTAAACTTCTTTTATTCAGCGTCTCATCAAAAATAAAAACATTTTTGAAAACTACGAATCTCATGCGTTTTAGTGGTGAAAAAATAATTTAAAAAATCGTTTGAGAAATGAGTTTACTCCCTGGGTACATTTTTTGTATACTTTTGACTATACGGGCCAAGCCCGGGATTTACGAGAAATCGCGGGTTTTCGTTTTCCGGCCATTAAACCACTTTCATTAAGCGTCTCATCAAAAATGAAAACATTTTTGAAAACCACAAGTCTCATGCGTTTCAGTGGTGAAAGAATAATTTAAAAAATCGTTCGGGAAATGAGTTTACTCCCTGGGTACTTTCTTTGTATACTTTTGACTGTACGGGCCGAAACCGGGATTTAACGGGAAATCGCGGGTTTTCGTTTGCCAGCGATTAAACTTCCTTTATTCAGCGTCCCATCAAAAATGAAAACATTTTTGAAAACTACAAGTCTCATGCGTTTTAGTGGTGAAAAAATAATTTAAAAAATCTTTCGAAAAATGAGTTTACTCCCTGGGTACTTTCTTTGTATACATTCGACTATACGGGCCGAGTCCGGGATTTAAGGGAAATCGCGGGTTTTCGTTTGCCAGCGATTAAACTTCTTTTATTCAGCGTCCCATCAAAAATGAAAACAATTTTGAAAACTCCAAGTCTCATGCGTTTTAGTGGTGAAAAAATAATTTAAAAAATCGTTCGAGAAATGAGTTTACTCCCTGGGTACTTTTTTGTATACATTTGACTATTCGGGCCGAGTACGATTTACGGGAAATCGCGGGTTTTCGTTTGCCAGCGATTAAACTTCTTTTATTCAGCGTCCCATCAAAAATGAAAACAATTTTGAAAACTCCAAGTCTCATGCGTTTTAGTGGTGAAAAAATAATTTAAAAAATCGTTCGAGAAATGAGTTTACTCCCTGGGTACTTTCTTTGTATACTTTTGACTAAACGGGCCGAGTCCGGGATTTACGGGAAATCGCGGGTTTTCGTTTGCCAGCGATTAAACTTCTTTTATTCAGCGTCCCATCAAAAATGAAAACATTTTTGAAAACTACAAGTCTCATGCGCTTTAGTGGTGAAAAAATAATTTAAAAAATCGTTCGGGAAATGAGTTTACTCCCTGGGTACTTTCTTTGTATACTTTCGACTATATGGGCCGAGTTCGGGATTTACGGGAAATCGCGGGTTTTCGTTTGCCAGCGATTAAACTTCTTTTATTTAGCGTCCCATCAAAAATGAAAACATTTTTGAAAACTACAAGTCTCATGCGTTTTAGTGGTCAAAAAATAATTTAAAAACTCGTTCGGGATATGAGTTTACTCCCTGGGTACTTTCTTTGTATACTTTTGACTATACGGGCCGAGTCCGGGATTTAAGGGAAATCGCGGGTTTTCGTTTGCCAGCGATTAAACTTCTTTTATTCAGCGTCCCATCAAAAATGAAAACAATTTTGAAAACTACAAGTCTCATGCGTTTTAGTGGTCAAAAAATATTTTAAAAAATCGTTCGAGAAATGAGTTTACTCCCTGGGTACTTTTTTTGTATACTTTTGACTATACGGGCCGAGTCCGGGATTTACGGAAAATCACGGGTTTTCGTTTGCCAGCGATTAAACTTCTTTTAATCAGCGTCTCATCAAAAATAAAAACATTCTTGAAAACTACAAATCTCATGCGTTTTAGTGGTGAAAAAATATTTTAAAAAATCGTTTGAGAAATGAGTTTACTCCCTGGGTACATTTTTTGTATACTTTTGACTATACGGGCCAAGCCCGGGATTTACGAGAAATCGCGGGTTTTCGTTTTCCGGCCATTAAACCACTTTCATTAAGCGTCTCATCAAAAATGAAAACATTTTTGAAAACCACAAGTCTTATGCGTTTCAGTGGTGAAAAAATAATTTAAAAAATCGTTCGGGAAATGAGTTTACTCCCTGGGTACTTTCTTTGTATACTTTTGACTATACGGGCCGAGTCCGGGATTTAAGGGAAATCGCGGGTTTTCGTTTGCCAGCGATTAAACTTCCTTTATTCAGCGTCCCATCAAAAATGAAAACATTTTTGAAAACTACAAGTCTCATGCGTTTTAGTGGTGAAAAAATAATTTAAAAAATCTTTCGAAAAATGAGTTTACTCCCTGGGTACTTTCTTTGTATACATTCGACTATACGGGCCGAGTCCGGGATTTAAGGGAAATCGCGGGTTTTCGTTTGCCAGCGATTAAACTTCTTTCATTCAGCGTCCCATCAAAAATGAAAACAATTTTGAAAACTACAAGTCTCATGCGTTTTAGTGGTCAAAAAATATTTTAAAAAATCGTTCGAGAAATGAGTTAACTCCCTGGGTACTTTTTTTGTATACTTTTGACTATACGGGCCGAGTCCGGGATTTACGGAAAATCACGGGTTTTCGTTTGCCAGCGATTAAACTTCTTTTATTCAGCGTCTCATCAAAAATGAAAACATTTTTGAAAACTACAAATCTCATGCGTTTTAGTGGTGAAAAAATAATTTAAAAAATCGTTTGAGAAATGATTTTACTCCCTGGGTACATTTTTTGTATACTTTTGACTATACGGGCCAAGCCCGGGATTTACGGGAAATCGCGGGTTTTCGTTTTCCGGCCATTAAACCACTTTCATTAAGCGTCTCATCAAAAATGAAAACATTTTTGAAAACCACAAGTCTCATGCGTTTCAGTGGTGAAAAAATAATTTAAAAAATCGTTCGGGAAATGAGTTTACTCCCTGGGTACTTTCTTTGTATACTTTTGACTATACGGGCCGATTCCGGGATTTAAGGGAAATCGCGGGTTTTCGTTTTCCAGCGATTAAACTTCCTTTATTCAGCGTCCCATCAAAAATGAAAACATTTTTGAAAACTACAAGTCTCATGCGTTTTAGTGGTGAAAAAATAATTTAAAAAATCTTTTGAAAAATGAGTTTACTCCCTGGGTACTTTCTTTGTATACATTCGACTATACGGGCCAAGCCCGGGATTTACGGAAATCGCGGGTTTTCGTTTTCCGGCCATTAAATCACTTTCATTAAGCGTCTCTTCAAAAATGAAAACATTTCTGAAAACTACAAGTCTCATGCGTTTTAGTGGTGAAAAAAAATTTAAAAAATCGTTCGGAAAATGAGTTTACTCCCTGGGTACTTTCTTTGTATACTTTTGACTATACGGGCCGAGTCCGGGATTTACGGGAAATCGCGGGTGTTAGTTTGCCGGCGATTAAACTTCTTTTATTGAGCGTCTCATCAAAAATGAAAACATTTTTAAAAACTGCAAGTCTCATGGGCTTTAGTGGTGAAAAAATAATTTAAAAAATCGTTCTGGAAATGAGTTTACTCACAGGGTACTTTCTTTGTATACATTCGACTATACGGGCCAAGCCCGGGATTTACGGGAAATCGCGGGTTTTCGTTTGCCGGCGATTAAACCTCTTTCATTAGGCGTCTCATCAAAAATGAAAACATTTTTGAAAACTACAAGTCTCATGCGTTTTAGTGGTGAAAAAATAATTTAAAAAATCGTTCGAGAAATGAGTTTACTCCCTGGGTACTTTTTTTGTATACATTTGACTATTCGGGCCGAGTCCGGGATTCACGGGAAATCGCGGGTTTTCGTTTGCCGGCGATTAAACTTCTTTTATTCAGCGTCTCATCAAAAATGAAAAATTTTTTGAAAACTACAAGTCTTATGCGTTTTAGTGGTGAAAAAATAATTTAAAAAATCGTTCTGGAAATGAGTTTACTCACAGGGTACTTTCTTTGTATACATTCGACTATACGGGCCAAGCCCGGGATTTACGGGAAATCGCGGGTTTTAGTTTGCCGGCGATTAAACCTCTTTCATTAGGCGTCTCATCAAAAATGAAAACATTTTTGAAACCTACAAGTCTCATGCGTTTTAGTGGTGAAAAAATAATTTAAAAAATCGTTCGGGAAATAAGTTACTCCCTGGGTACTTTCTTTGTATACATTCGACTATACGGGCCAAGCCGGGGATTTACGGGAAATCGCGGGTTTTGGTTTGCCGGCGATTAAACCTCTTTCATTAAGCGTCTCATCAAAAATGAAAACATTTTTGAAAACTACAAGTCTCATGCGTTTTAGTGGTGAAAAAATAATTTAAAAAATCGTTCGGGAAATAAGTTACTCCCTGGGTACTTTCTTTGTATACATTCGACTATACGGGCCAAGCCGGGGATTTACGGGAAATCGCGGGTTTTGGTTTGCCGGCGATTAAACCTCTTTTATTAAGCGTCTCATCAAAAATGAAAACATTTTTGAAAACTACAAGTCTCATGCGTTTTAGTGGTGAAAAAATAATTTAAAAAATCGTTCGGGAAATAAGTTTACTCCCTGGGTACTTTCTTTGTATACTTTTGACTATACGGGCCGAGTCCGGGATTTACGGGAAATCGCGGGTTTTCGTTTGCCAGCGATTAAACTTCTTTTATTCAGCGTCCCATCAAAAATGAAAACATTTTTGAAAACTACAAGTCTTATGCGTTTTAGTGGTGAAAAAATAATTTAAAAAATCGTTCGGGAAATGAGTTTACTCCCTGGGTACTTTCTTTGTATACTTTTGACTATACGGGCCGAGTCCGGGATTTACGGGAAATCGTGGGTTTTCGTTTGCCAGCGATTAAACTCCTTTTATTCAGCGTCCCATCAAAAATGAAATCATTTTTGAAAACTACAAGTCTCATGCGTTTAAGTGGTGAAAAAATAATTTAAAAAATCGTTCGGGAAATGAGTTTACTCCCTGGGTACTTTCTTTGTATACTTTTGACTATACGGGCCGAGTCCGGGATTTACGGGAAATCGTGGGTTTTCGTTTGCCAGCGATTAAACTCCTTTTATTCAGCGTCCCATCAAAAATGAAATCATTTTTGAAAACTACAAGTCTCATGCGTTTTAGTGGTGAAAAAATAAATTAAAAAATCGTTCGGGAAATGAGTTTACTCCCTGGGTACTTTCTTTGTATACTTTTGACTATACGGGCCAAGTCCGGGTTTTAAGGGAAATCGCGGGTTTTAGTTTGCCAGCGATTAAACTTCTTTTATTCAGCGTCCCATCAAAAATGAAAACATTTTTGAAAACTACAGGTCTCATGCGTTTTAGTGGTGAAAAAATAATTTAAAAAATCTTTCGGGAAATGAGTTTACTCCCTGGGTACTTTTTTTGTATACTTTTGACTATACGGCCGAGTCCGGGATTTAAGGGATATCGCGGGTTTTCGTTTGCCAGCGATTAAACTTCTTTTATTCGGCGTCCCATCAAAAATGAAAACATTTTTGAAAACTCCAAGTCTCATGCATTTTAGTGGTGAAAAAATAATTTAAAAAATCGTTCTGGAAATGAGTTTACTCACAGGGTGCTTTCTTTGTATACATTCGACTATACGGGCCAAGCCCGGGATTTACGGGAAATCGCGAGTTTTCGTTTGCCGGCGATTAAACTCCTTTCATTAAGCGTTTCATCAAAAATGAAAACATTTTTGAAAACAACAAGTCTCTTGCGTTGTAGTGGTGAAAATATAATTTAAAAAATCGTTCGGGAAATGAGTTTACTCCCTGGGTACTTTCTTTGTATACTTTTGACTATACGGGCCGAGTCCGGGATTTACGGGAAATCGCAGGTTTGCGTTTGCCAGCGATTAAACTTCTTTTATTCAGCCTCCCATCAAAATTGAAAACATGTTTGAAAACTACAAGTCTCATGCGTTTTAGTGGTGAAAAAATAATTTAAAAAATCGTTCTGGAAATAAGTTTACTCACAGGGTGCTTTCTTTGTATACATTCTACTATACGGGCCAAGCCCGAGATTTACGGGAAATCCCGAGTTTTCGTTTGCCGGCGATTAAACTCCTTTCATTAAGCGTTTCATCAAAAATGAAAACATTTTTGAAAACAACAAGTCTCATGCGTTGTAGTGGTGAAAATATAATTTAAAAAATCGTTCGGGAAATGAGTTTACTCCCTGGGTACTTTCTTTGTATACTTTTGACTATACGGGCCGAGTCCGGGATTTACGGGAAATCGCGGGTTTGCGTTTGCCAGCGATTAAACTTCTTTTATTCAGCCTCCCATCAAAATTGAAAACATGTTTGAAAACTACAAGTCTTATGCGTTTTAGTGGTGAAAAAATAATTTAAAAAATCGTTCTGGAAATGAGTTTACTCACAGTATACTTTCTTTGTATACATTCCACTATACGGGCCAAGCCCGGGATTTACGGGAAATCGCGGGTTTTCGTTTGCCGGCGATTAAACCTCTTTCATTATGCGTCTCATCAAAAATGAAAACATTTTTGAAATCTACAAGTCTCATGCGTTTTAGTGGTGAAAAAATAATTTAAAAAATCGTTCGGGAAATGTGTTACTCCCTGGGTACTTTCTTTGTATACATTCGACTATATGGGCCAAGCCCGGGATTTACGGGAAGTCGCGTGTTTTCGTTTGCCGGCGATTAAACCTCTTTCATTAAGCGCCTCATCAAAAATGAAAATATTTTTGAAAACTACAAGTCTCATGCGTTTTAATGGTGAAAAGATAATTTAAAAATCGTTCGGGAAATGAGTTTACTCTCTGGGTACTTTTTTTGTATACTTTTGACTATACGGGCCGAGTCCGGGATTTACGGGAAATCGCGGGTTTTCGTTTGCCAGCAATTAAACTTCTGTCATTCAGCGTCCCATCAAAAATGAAAACATTTTTGGAAACTACAAGTCTCATGCGTTTTAGTGGTGAATATATAATTTAAAAAATCGTTCGGGAAATGAGTTTACTCCCTGGGTACTTTCTTTGTATACTTTTGACTATACGGGCCGAGTCCGGGATTTACGGGAAATCGCGGGTTTGCGTTTGCCAGCGATTAAACTTCTTTTATTCCGCGTCCCATCAAAATTGAAAACATTTTTGAAAACTACAAGTCTTATGCGTTTTAGTGGTGAAAAAATAATTTAAAAAATCGTTCTGGAAATGAGTTTACTCACAGTATACTTTCTTTGTATATATTCCACTATACGGGCCAAGCCCGGGATTTACGGGAAATCGCGGGTTTTCATTTGCCGGCGATTAAACCTCTTTCATTAAGCGTCTCATCAAAAATGAAAACATTTTTGAAACCTACAAGTCTCATGCGTTTTAGTGGTGAAAAAATAATTTAAAAAATCGTTCGGGAAATGTGTTACTCACAGTATACTTTCTTTGTATACATTCGACTATACGGGCCAAGCCCGGGATTTACGGGAAATCGCGGGTTTTCGTTTGCCGGCGATTAAACCTCTTTCATTATGCGTCTCATCAAAAATGAAAACATTTTTGAAATCTACAAGTCTCATGCGTTTTAGTGGTGAAAAAATAATTTAAAAAATCGTTCGGGAAATGTGTTACTCCCTGGGTACTTTCTTTGTATACATTCGACTATACGGGCCAAGCCCGGGATTTACGGGAAGTCGCGGGTTTTCGTTTGCCGGCGATTAAACCTCTTTCATTAAGCGCCTCATCAAAAATGAAAATATTTTTGAAAACTACAAGTCTCATGCGTTTTAATGGTGAAAAGATAATTTAAAAATCGTTCGGGAAATGAGTTTACTCTCTGGGTACTTTCTTTGTATACTTTTGACTATACGGGCCGAGTCCGGGATTTACGGGTAATCGCGGGTTTTCGTTTGCCAGCAATTAAACTTCTGTCATTCAGCGTCCCATCAAAAATGAAAACATTTTTGGAAACTACAAGTCTCATGCGTTTTAGTGGTGAAAATATAATTTAAAAAATCGTTCGGGAAATGAGTTTACTCCCTGGGTACTTTCTTTGTATACTTTTGACTATACGGGCCGAGTCCGGGATTTACGGGAAATCGCGGGTTTGCGTTTGCCAGCGATTAAACTTCTTTTATTCAGCGTCCCATCAAAATTGAAAACATTTTTGAAAACTACAAGTCTTATGCGTTTTAGTGGTGAAAAAATAATTTAAAAAATCGTTCTGGAAATGAGTTTACTCACAGTATACTTTCTTTGTATATATTCCACTATACGGGCCAAGCCCGGGATTTACGGGAAATCGCGGGTTTTCATTTGCCGGCGATTAAACCTCTTTCATTAAGCGTCTCATCAAAAATGAAAACATTTTTGAAACCTACAAGTCTCATGCGTTTTAGTGGTGAAAAAATAATTTAAAAAATCGTTCGGGAAATGTGTTACTCACAGTATACTTTCTTTGTATACATTCGACTATACGGGCCAAGCCCGGGATTTACGGGAAATCGCGGGTTTTCGTTTGCCGGCGATTAAACCTCTTTCATTAAGCGTCTCATCAAAAATGAAAACATTTTTGAAAACTACAAGTCTCATGCGTTTTAGTGGTGAAAAAATAATTTAAAAAATCGTTCGGGAAATGTGTTACTCCCTGGGTACTTTCTTTGTATACATTCGACTATACGGGCCAAGCCCGGGATTTACGGGAAATCGCGGGTTTTTGTTTGCCAGCGATTAAACTTCTTTTATTCAGCGTCCCATCAAAAATGAAAACATTTTTGAAAACTACAAGTCTTATGCGTTTTAGTGGTGAAAAAATAATTTAAAAAATCGTTCTGGAAATGAATTTACTCACAGTATACTTTCTTTGTATATATTCCACTATACGGGCCAAGCCCGGGATTTACGGGAAATCGCGGGTTTTCGTTTGCCGGCGATTAAACCTCTTTCATTAAGCGTCTCATCAAAAATGAAAACATTTTTGAAACCTACAAGTCTCATGCGTTTTAGTGGTGAAAAAATAATTTAAAAAATCGTTCGGGAAATGTGTTACTCACAGTATAATTTCTTTGTATACATTCGACTATACGGGCCAAGCCCGGGATTTACGGGAAATCGCGGGTTTTCGTTTGCCGGCGATTAAACCTCTTTCATTAAGCGTCTCATCAAAAATGAAAACATTTTTAAAAACTACAAGTCTCATGCGTTTTAGTGGTGAAAAAATAATTTAAAAAATCGTTCGGGAAATGTGTTACTCCCTGGGTACTTTCTTTGTATACATTCGACTATACGGGCCAAGCCCGGGATTTACGGGAAATCGCGGGTTTTCGTTTGCCAGCGATTAAACTTCTTTTCTTCAGCGTCCCATCAAAAATGAAAACATTTTTGAAAACTACAAGTCTCATGCGTTTTAGTGGTGAAAAAATAATGTAAAAAATAGTTTGGGAAATGAGTTTACTCCCTGGGTACTTTCTTTGTTTACTTTTGACTATACGGGCCGAGTCCGGGATTTACGGGAAAGCGCGGGTTTTCGTTTGCCAGCGATTAAACGTCTTTTATTCAGCGTCCCATCAAAAATAAAAACATTTTTGAAAACTACAAGTCTCATGCGTTTTAGTGGTGAAAAAATAATTTAAAAAATCGTTAGGGACATGAGTTTACTCGCTGGGTACTTTCTTTGTATACTTTTGACTATACAGGCCGAGTCCGAGATTTACGGGAAATCGCGGGTTTTCGTTTGCCAGCGATTAAACTTCTTTTATTCAGCGTCCCATCAAAAATGAAAACATTTTTGAAAACTACAAGTCTCATGCGTTTTAGTGGTGAAAAAATAATGTAAAAAATCGTTTGGGAAATGAGTTTACTCCCTGGGTACTTTTTTTTGTATACATTTGACTATTCGGACCGAGTTCGGGATTTACGGGAAATCGCGTGTTTTCGTTTGCCGGAGATTAAACTTCTTTTATTCAGCGTCTCATCAAATATGAAAACATTTTTAAAAACTACAAGTCTCATGCGTTTTAGTGGTGAAAAAATAATTTAAAAAATCGTTCGGGAAATGAGTTTACTTACAGGGTACTTTCTTTGTCTACATTGGACTATACGGGCCAAGCCCGGAATTTACGGGAAATCGCGGGTTTTCGTTTGCCGGCGATTAAACCTCTTTCATTAGGCGTCTCATCAAAAATGAAAACATTTTTGAAACCTACAAGTCTCATGCGTTTAAGTGGTGAAAAAATAATTTAAAAAATCGTTCGGGAAATGAGTTACTCCCTGGGTACTTTCTTTGTATACATTCGACTATACGGGCCAAGCCCGGGATTTACGGGAAATCGCAGGTTGTCGTTTGCTGGCGATTAAACCTCTTTCATTAAGCGTCTCATCAAAAATGAAAACATTTTTGAAACCTACAAGTCTCATGCGTTTTAGTGGTGAAAAAATAATTTAAAAAATCGTTCGGGAAATGTGTTACTCACAGTATACTTTCTTTGTATACATTCGACTATACGGGCCAAGCCCGGGATTTACGGGAAATCGCGGGTTTTCGTTTGCCGGCGATTAAACCTCTTTCATTAAGCGTCTCATCAAAAATGAAAACATTTTTGAAAACTACAAGTCTCATGCGTTTTAGTGGTGAAAAAATAATTTAAAAAATCGTTCGGGAAATGTGTTACTCCCTGGGTACTTTCTTTGTATACATTCGACTATACGGGCCAAGCCCGGGATTTACGGGAAATCGCGGGTTTTTGTTTGCCAGCGATTAAACTTGTTTTCTTCAGCGTCCCATCAAAAATGAAAACATTTTTGAAAACTACAAGTCTTATGCGTTTTAGTGGTGAAAAAATAATTTAAAAAATCGTTCTGGAAATGAATTTACTCACAGTATAATTTCTTTGTATATATTCCACTATACGGGCCAAGCCCGGGATTTACGGGAAATCGCGGGTTTTCGTTTGCCGGCGATTAAACCTCTTTCATTAAGCGTCTCATCAAAAATGAAAACATTTTTGAAACCTACAAGTCTCATGCGTTTTAGTGGTGAAAAAATAATTTAAAAAATCGTTCGGGAAATGTGTTACTCACAGTATAATTTCTTTGTATACATTCGACTATACGGGCCAAGCCCGGGATTTACGGGAAATCGCGGGTTTTCGTTTGCCGGCGATTAAACCTCTTTCATTAAGCGTCTCATCAAAAATGAAAACATTTTTAAAAACTACAAGTCTCATGCGTTTTAGTGGTGAAAAAATAATTTAAAAAATCGTTCGGGAAATGTGTTACTCCTTGGGTACTTTCTTTGTATACATTCGACTATACGGGCCAAGCCCGGGATTTACGGGAAATCGCGGGTTTTCGTTTGCCAGCGATTAAACTTCTTTTCTTCAGCGTCCCATCAAAAATGAAAACATTTTTGAAAACTACAAGTCTCATGCGTTTTAGTGGTGAAAAAATAATGTAAAAAATAGTTTGGGAAATGAGTTTACTCCCTGGGTACTTTCTTTGTTTACTTTTGACTATACGGGCCGAGTCCGGGATTTACGGGAAAGCGCGGGTTTTCGTTTGCCAGCGATTAAACGTCTTTTATTCAGCGTCCCATCAAAAATAAAAACATTTTTGAAAACTACAAGTCTCATGCGTTTTAGTGGTGAAAAAATAATTTAAAAAATCGTTAGGGACATGAGTTTACTCGCTGGGTACTTTCTTTGTATACTTTTGACTATACAGGCCGAGTCCGAGATTTACGGGAAATCGCGGGTTTTCGTTTGCCAGCGATTAAACTTCTTTTATTCAGCGTCCCATCAAAAATGAAAACATTTTTGAAAACTACAAGTCTCATGCGTTTTAGTGGTGAAAAAATAATGTAAAAAATCGTTTGGGAAATGAGTTTACTCCCTGGGTACTTTTTTTTGTATACATTTGACTATACGGGCCAAGCCCGGAATTTACGGGAAATCGCGGGTTTTCGTTTGCCGGCGATTAAACCTCTTTCATTAGGCGTCTCATCAAAAATGAAAACATTTTTGAAACCTACAAGTCTCATGCGTTTAAGTGGTGAAAAAATAATTTAAAAAATCGTTCGGGAAATGAGTTACTCCCTGGGTACTTTCTTTGTATACATTCGACTATACGGGCCAAGCCCGGGATTTACGGGAAATCGCAGGTTGTCGTTTGCTGGCGATTAAACCTCTTTCATTAAGCGTCCCATCAAAAATGAAAACATTTTTGAAAACTACAAGTCTCATGCGTTTTAGTGGTGAAAAAATAATGTAAAAAATCGTTTGGGAAATGAGTTTACTCCCTGGGTACTTTTTTTTGTATACATTTGACTATTCGGACCGAGTTCGGGATTTACGGGAAATCGCGTGTTTTCGTTTGCCGGAGATTAAACTTCTTTTATTCAGCGTCTCATCAAAAATGAAAACATTTTTAAAAACTACAAGTCTCATGCGTTTTAGTGGTGAAAAAATAATTTAAAAAATCGTTCGGGAAATGAGTTTACTTAGAGGGTACTTTCTTTGTATACATTGGACTATACGGGCCAAGCCCGGAATTTACGGGAAATCGCGGGTTTTCGTTTGCCGGCGATTAAACCTCTTTCATTAGGCGTCTCATCAAAAATGAAAACATTTTTGAAACCTACAAGTCTCATGCGTTTAAGTGGTGAAAAAATAATTTAAAAAATCGTTCGGGAAATGAGTTACTCCCTGGGTACTTTCTTTGTATACATTCGACTATACGGGCCAAGCCCGGGATTTACGGGAAATCGCAGGTTGTCGTTTGCTGGCGATTAAACCTCTTTCATTAAGCGTCTCATCAAAAATGAAAACATTTTTGAAACCTACAAGTCTCATGCGTTTTAGTGGTGAAAAAATAATTTAAAAAATCGTTCGGGAAATGTGTTACTCACAGTATACTTTCTTTGTATACATTCGACTATACGGGCCAAGCCCGGGATTTACGGGAAATCGCGGGTTTTCGTTTGCCGGCGATTAAACCTCTTTCATTAAGCGTCTCATCAAAAATGAAAACATTTTTGAAAACTACAAGTCTCATGCGTTTTAGTGGTGAAAAAATAATTTAAAAAATCGTTCGGGAAATGTGTTACTCCCTGGGTACTTTCTTTGTATACATTCGACTATACGGGCCAAGCCCGGGATTTACGGGAAATCGCGGGTTTTTGTTTGCCAGCGATTAAACTTCTTTTCTTCAGCGTCCCATGAAAAATGAAAACATTTTTGAAAACTACAAGTCTTATGCGTTTTAGTGGTGAAAAAATAATTTAAAAAATCGTTCTGGAAATGAATTTACTCACAGTATACTTTCTTTGTATATATTCCACTATACGGGCCAAGCCCGGGATTTACGGGAAATCGCGGGTTTTCGTTTGCCGGCGATTAAACCTCTTTCATTAAGCGTCTCATCAAAAATGAAAACATTTTTGAAACCTACAAGTCTCATGCGTTTTAGTGGTGAAAAAATAATTTAAAAAATCGTTCGGGAAATGTGTTACTCACAGTATAATTTCTTTGTATACATTCGACTATACGGGCCAAGCCCGGGATTTACGGGAAATCGCGGGTTTTCGTTTGCCGGCGATTAAACCTCTTTCATTAAGCGTCTCATCAAAAATGAAAACATTTTTAAAAACTACAAGTCTCATGCGTTTTAGTGGTGAAAAAATAATTTAAAAAATCGTTCGGGAAATGTGTTACTCCCTGGGTACTTTCTTTGTATACATTCGACTATACGGGCCAAGCCCGGGATTTACGGGAAATCGCGGGTTTTCGTTTGCCAGCGATTAAACTTCTTTTCTTCAGCGTCCCATCAAAAATGAAAACATTTTTGAAAACTACAAGTCTCATGCGTTTTAGTGGTGAAAAAATAATGTAAAAAATAGTTTGGGAAATGAGTTTACTCCCTGGGTACTTTCTTTGTTTACTTTTGACTATACGGGCCGAGTCCGGGATTTACGGGAAAGCGCGGGTTTTCGTTTGCCAGCGATTAAACGTCTTTTATTCAGCGTCCCATCAAAAATAAAAACATTTTTGAAAACTACAAGTCTCATGCGTTTTAGTGGTGAAAAAATAATTTAAAAAATCGTTAGGGACATGAGTTTACTCGCTGGGTACTTTCTTTGTATACTTTTGACTATACAGGCCGAGTCCGAGATTTACGGGAAATCGCGGGTTTTCGTTTGCCAGCGATTAAACTTCTTTTATTCAGCGTCCCATCAAAAATGAAAACATTTTTGAAAACTACAAGTCTCATGCGTTTTAGTGGTGAAAAAATAATGTAAAAAATCGTTTGGGAAATGAGTTTACTCCCTGGGTACTTTTTTTTGTATACATTTGACTATACGGGCCAAGCCCGGAATTTAACGGAAATCGCGGGTTTTCGTTTGCCGGCGATTAAACCTCTTTCATTAGGCGTCTCATCAAAAATGAAAACATTTTTGAAACCTACAAGTCTCATGCGTTTAAGTGGTGAAAAAATAATTTAAAAAATCGTTCGGGAAATGAGTTACTCCCTGGGTACTTTCTTTGTATACATTCGACTATACGGGCCAAGCCCGGGATTTACGGGAAATCGCAGGTTGTCGTTTGCTGGCGATTAAACCTCTTTCATTAAGCGTCTCATCAAAAATGAAAACATTTTTGAAAACTACAAGTCTCATGCGTTTTAGTGGTGAAAAAATAATTTAAAAAATCGTTCGGGAAATGAGTTTACTCCCTGGGTACTTTCTTTGTATACTTTTGACTATACGGGCCGAGTCCGGGATTTACAGGAAATCGTGGGTTTTCGTTTGCCAGCGATTAAACTTCTTTTATTCAGCGTCCAATCAAAAATGATAACATTTTTGAAAACTACAAGTCTCATGCGTTTTAGTGGTGAAAAAATAATTTAAAAAATCGTTCGGGAAATGAGTTTACTCCCTAGGTACTTTCTTTGTATACTTTTGACTATACGGGCCGAGTCCGGGATTTAAGGGAAATCGCGGGTTTTCGTTTGCCAGCGATTAAACTTCTTTTATTCAGCGTCCCATCAAAAATGAAAACATTTTTGAAAACTACAGGTCTCATGCGTTTTAGTGGTGAAAAAATAATTTAAAAAATCGTTCGGGAAATGAGTTTACTCCCTGGGTACTTTCTTTGTATACTTTTGACTATACGGGCCGAGTCCGGGATTTAAGGGAAATCGCGGGTTTTGGTTTGCCGGCGATTAAACCTCTTTCATTAGGCGTCTCATCAAAAATGAAAACATTTTTGAAAACTACAAGTCTCATGCGTTTTAGTGGTGAAAAAATAATTTAAAAAATCGTTCGGGAAATGTGTTACTCCCTGGGTACTTTCTTTGTATACATTCGACTATACGGGCCAAGCCCGGGATTTACGGGAAATCGCGGGTTTTCGTTTGCCAGCGATTAAACTTCTTTTCTTCAGCGTCCCATCAAAAATGAAAACATTTTTGAAAACTACAAGTCTTATGCGTTTTAGTGGTGAAAAAATAATTTAAAAAATCGTTCTGGAAATGAGTTTACTCACAGTATACTTTCTTTGTATATATTCCACTATACGGGCCAAGCCCGGGATTTACGGGAAATCGCGGGTTTTCGTTTGCCGGCGATTAAACCTCTTTCATTAGGCGTCTCATCAAAAATGAAAACATTTTTGAAACCTACAAGTCTCATGCGTTTTAGTGGTGAAAAAATAATTTAAAAAATCGTTCGGGAAATGTGTTACTCACAGTATACTTTCTTTGTATACATTCGACTATACGGGCCAAGCCCGGGATTTACGCAAAATCGCGGGTTTTCGTTTGCCGGCGATTAAACCTCTTTCATTAAGCGTCTCATCAAAAATGAAAACATTTTTAAAAACTACAAGTCTCATGCGTTTTAGTGGTGAAAAAATAATTTAAAAAATCGTTCGGGAAATGTGTTACTCCCTGGGTACTTTCTTTGTATACATTCGACTATACGGGCCAAGCCCGGGATTTACGGGAAATCGCATGTTTTCGTTTGCCAGCGATTAAACTTCTTTTCTTCAGCGTTCCATCAAAAATGAAAACATTTTTGAAAACTACAAGTCTCATGCGTTTTAGTGGTGAAAAAATAATGTAAAAAATTGTTTGGGAAATGAGTTTACTTGCAGGGTACTTTCTTTGTATACATTGGACTATACGGGCCAAGCCCGGAATTTACGGGAAATCGCGGGTTTTCGTTTGCCGGCGATTAAACCTCTTTCATTAGGCGTCTCATCAAAAATGAAAACATTTTTGAAACCTACAAGTCTCATGCGTTTAAGTGGTGAAAAAATAATTTAAAAAATCGTTCGGGAAATGAGTTACTCCCTGGGTACTTTCTTTGTATACATTCGACTATACGGGCCAAGCCCGGGATTTACGGGAAATCGCAGGTTGTCGTTTGCTGGCGATTAAACCTCTTTCATTAAGCGTCTCATCAAAAATGAAAACATTTTTGAAAACTACAAGTCTCATGCGTTTTAGTGGTGAAAAAATAATTTAAAAAATCGTTCGGGAAATGAGTTTACTCCCTGGGTACTTTCTTTGTATACTTTTGACTATACGGGCCGAGTCCGGGATTTACAGGAAATCGTGGGTTTTCGTTTGCCAGCGATTAAACTTCTTTTATTCAGCGTCCCATCAAAAATGAAAACATTTTTGAAAACTACAAGTCTCATGCGTTTTAGTGGTGAAAAAATAATTTAAAAAATCGTTCGGGAAATGAGTTTACTCCCTGGGTACTTTCTTTGTATACTTTTGACTATACGGGCCGAGTCCGGGATTTAAGGGAAATCGCGGGTTTTCGTTTGCCAGCGATTAAACTTCTTTTATTCAGCGTCCCATCAAAAATGAAAACATTTTTGAAAACTACCGGTCTCATGCGTTTTAGTGACGAAAAAATAATTTAAAAATCGTTCGGGAAATGAGTTTACTCCCTGGGTACTTTCTTTGTATACTTTTGACTATACGGGCCGAGTCCGGGATTTAAGGGAAATCGCGGGTTTTGGTTTGCCAGCGATTAAACTTATTTTATTCAGCGTCCCATCAAAAATGAAAACATTTTTGAAAACTCCAAGTCTCATGCGTTTTAGTGGTGAAAAAATAATTTAAAAAATCGTTCGAGAAATGAGTTTACTCCCTGGGTACTTTTTTGCATACATTTGACTATTCGGGCCGAGTACGATTTACGGGAAATCGCGGGTTTTCGTTTGCCGGCGATTAAACTTCTTTTATTCAGCGTCTCATCAAAAATGAATACATTTTTGAAAACTACAAGTCTCATGCGCTTTAGTGGTGAAAAAATAATTTAAAAAATCGTTCGGGAAATGAGTTTACTCCCTGGGTACTTTCTTTGTATACTTTCGACTATATGGGCCGAGTTCGGGATTTACGGGAAATCGCGGGTTTTCGTTTGCCAGCGATTAAACTTCTTTTATTTAGCGTCCCATCAAAAATGAAAACATTTTTGAAAACTACAAGTCTCATGCGTTTTAGTGGTGAAAAAATAATTTAAAAACTCGTTCGGGATATGAGTTTACTCCCTGGGTACTTTCTTTGTATACTTTTGACTATACGGGCCGAGTCCGGGATTTAAGGGAAATCGCGGGTTTTCGTTTGCCAGCGATTAAACTTCTTTTATTCAGCGTCCCATCAAAAATGAAAACAATTTTGAAAACTACAAGTCTCATGCGTTTTAGTGGTCAAAAAATATTTTAAAAAATCGTTCGAGAAATGAGTTTACTCCCTGGGTACTTTTTTGTATACTTTTGACTATACGGGCCGAGTCCGGGATTTACGGAAAATCACGGGTTTTCGTTTGCCAGCGATTAAACTTCTTTTATTCAGCGTCTCATCAAAAATAAAAACATTTTTGAAAACTACAAATCTCATGCGTTTTAGTGGTGAAAAAATAATTTAAAAAATCGTTTGAGAAATGAGTTTACTCCCTGGGTACATTTTTTGTATACTTTTGACTATACGGGCCAAGCCCGGGATTTACGAGAAATCGCGGGTTTTCGTTTTCCGGCCATTAAACCACTTTCATTTAGCGTCTCATCAAAAATGAAAACATTTTTGAAAACCACAAGTCTCATGCGTTTCAGTGGTGAAAAAATAATTTAAAAAATCGTTCGGGAAATGAGTTTACTCCCTGGGTACTTTCTTTGTATACTTTTGACTATACGGGCCGAGTCCGGGATTTAAGGGAAATCGCGGGTTTTCGTTTGCCAGCGATTAAACTTCCTTTATTCAGCGTCCCATCAAAAATGAAAACATTTTTGAAAACTACAAGTCTCAAGCGTTTTAGTGGTGAAAAAATAATTTAAAAAATCTTTCGAAAAATGAGTTTACTCCCTGGGTACTTTTTTGTATACATTTGACTATTCGGGCCGAGTACGATTTACGGGAAATCGCGGGTTTTCGTTTGCCGGCGATTACACTTCTTTTATTCAGCGTCTCATCAAAAATGAAAACATTTTTGAAAACTACAAGTCTTATGCGTTTTAGTGGTGAAAAAATAATTTAAAAAATCGTTCTGGAAATGAGTTTACTTACAGGGTACTTTCTTTGTATACATTGGACTATACGGGCCAAGCCCGGAATTTACGGGAAATCGCGGGTTTTCGTTTGCCGGCGATTAAACCTCTTTCATTAGGCGTCTCATCAAAAATGAAAACATTTTTGAAACCTACAAGTCTCATGCGTTTAAGTGGTGAAAAAATAATTTAAAAAATCGTTCGGGAAATGAGTTACTCCCTGGGTACTTTCTTTGTATACATTCGACTATACGGGCCAAGCCCGGGATTTACGGGAAATCGCAGGTTGTCGTTTGCTGGCGATTAAACCTCTTTCATTAAGCGTCTCATCAAAAATGAAAACATTTTTGAAAACTACAAGTCTCATGCGTTTTAGTGGTGAAAAAATAATTTAAAAAATCGTTCGGGAAATGAGTTTACTCCCTGTGTACTTTCTTTGTATACTTTTGACTATACGGGCCGAGTCCGGGATTTACAGGAAATCGTGGGTTTTCGTTTGCCAGCGATTAAACTTCTTTTATTCAGCGTCCCATCAAAAATGAAAACATTTTTGAAAACTACAAGTCTCATGCGTTTCAGTGGTGAAAAAATAATTTAAAAAATCGTTCGGGAAATGAGTTTACTCCCTGGTTACTTTCTTTGTATACTTTTGACTATACGGGCCGAGTCCGGGATTTAAGGGAAATCGCGGGTTTTCGTTTGCCAGCGATTAAACTTCCTTTAATCAGCGTCCCATCAAAAATGAAAACATTTTTGAAAACTACAAGTCTCAAGCGTTTTAGTGGTGAAAAAATAATTTAAAAAATCTTTCGAAAAATGAGTTTACTCCCTGGGTACTTTTTTGTATACATTTGACTATTCGGGCCGAGTACGATTTACGGGAAATCGCGGGTTTTCGTTTGCCGGCGATTAAACTTCTTTTATTCAGCGTCTCATCAAAAATGAAAACATTTTTGAAAACTACAAGTCTTATGCGTTTTAGTGGTGAAAAAATAATTTAAAAAATCGTTCTGGAAATGAGTTTACTTACAGGGTACTTTCTTTGTATACATTGGACTATACGGGCCAAGCCCGGAATTTACGGGAAATCGCGGGTTTTCGTTTGCCGGCGATTAAACCTCTTTCATTAGGCGTCTCATCAAAAATGAAAACATTTTTGAAACCTACAAGTCTCATGCGTTTAAGTGGTGAAAAAATAATTTAAAAACTCGTTCGGGATATGAGTTTACTCCCTGGGTACTTTCTTTGTATACTTTTGACTATACGGGCCGAGTCCGGGATTTAAGGGAAATCGCGGGTTTTCGTTTGCCAGCGATTAAACTTCTTTTATTCAGCGTCCCATCAAAAATGAAAACAATTTTGAAAACTACAAGTCTCATGCGTTTTAGTGGTCAAAAAATATTTTAAAAAATCGTTCGAGAAATGAGTTTACTCCCTGGGTTCTTTTTTGTATACTTTTGACTATACGGGCCGAGTCCGGGATTTACGGAAAATCACGGGTTTTCGTTTGCCAGCGATTAAACTTCTTTTATTCAGCGTCTCATCAAAAATAAAAACATTTTTGAAAACTACAAATCTCATGCGTTTTAGTGGTGAAAAAATATATTAAAAAATCGTTTGAGAAATGAGTTTACTCCCTGGGTACATTTTTTGTATACTTTTGACTATACGGGCCAAGCCCGGGATTTACGAGAAATCGCGGGTTTTCGTTTTCCGGCCATTAAACCACTTTCATTTAGCGTCTCATCAAAAATGAAAACATTTTTGAAAACCACAAGTCTCATGCGTTTCAGTGGTGAAAAAATAATTTAAAAAATCGTTCGGGAAATGAGTTTACTCCCTGGGTACTTTCTTTGTATACTTTTGACTATACGGGCCGAGTCCGGGATTTAAGGGAAATCGCGGGTTTTCGTTTGCCAGCGATTAAACTTCCTTTATTCAGCGTCCCATCAAAAATGAAAACATTTTTGAAAACTACAAGTCTCAAGCGTTTTAGTGGTGAAAAAATAATTTAAAAAATCTTTCGAAAAATGAGTTTACTCCCTGGGTACTTTTTTGTATACATTTGACTATTCGGGCCGAGTACGATTTACGGGAAATCGCGGGTTTTCGTTTGCCGGCGATTAAACTTCTTTTATTCAGCGTCTCATCAAAAATGAAAACATTTTTGAAAACTACAAGTCTTATGCGTTTTAGTGGTGAAAAAATAATTTAAAAAATCGTTCTGGAAATGAGTTTACTTACAGGGTACTTTCTTTGTATACATTGGACTATACGGGCCAAGCCCGGAATTTACGGGAAATCGCGGGTTTTCGTTTGCCGGCGATTAAACCTCTTTCATTAGGCGTCCCATCAAAAATGAAAACATTTTTGAAAACTACAGGTCTCATGCGTTTTAGTGACGAAAAAATAATTTAAAAAATCGTTCGGGAAATGAGTTACTCCCTGGGTACTTTCTTTGTATACATTCGACTATACGGGCCAAGCCCGGGATTTACAGGAAATCGCAGGTTGTCGTTTGCTGGCGATTAAACATCTTTCATTAAGCGTCTCATCAAAAATGAAAACATTTTTGAAAACTACAAGTCTCATGCGTTTTAGTGGTGAAAAAATAATTTAAAAAATCGTTCGGGAAATGAGTTTACTCCCTGTGTACTTTCTTTGTATACTTTTGACTATACGGGCCGAGTCCGGGATTTACAGGAAATCGTGGGTTTTCGTTTGCCAGCGATTAAACTTCTTTTATTCAGCGTCCCATCAAAAATGAAAACATTTTTGAAAACTACAAGTCTCATGCGTTTCAGTGGTGAAAAAATAATTTAAAAAATCGTTCGGGAAATGAGTTTACTCCCTGGGTACTTTCTTTGTATACTTTTGACTATACGGGCCGAGTCCGGGATTTAAGGGAAATCGCGGGTTTTCGTTTGCCAGCGATTAAACTTCCTTTATTCAGCGTCCCATCAAAAATGAAAACATTTTTGAAAACTACAAGTCTCAAGCGTTTTAGTGGTGAAAAAATAATTTAAAAAATCTTTCGAAAAATGAGTTTACTCCCTGGGTACTTTTTTGTATACATTTGACTATTCGGGCCAACCCCGGAATTTACGGGAAATCGCGGGTTTTCGTTTGCCGGCGATTAAACCTCTTTCATTAGGCGTCTCATCAAAAATGAAAACATTTTTGAAACCTACAAGTCTCATGCGTTTAAGTGGTGAAAAAATAATTTAAAAAATCGTTCGGGAAATGAGTTACTCCCTGGGTACTTTCTTTGTATACATTCGACTATACGGGCCAAGCCCGGGATTTACGGGAAATCGCAGGTTGTCGTTTGCTGGCGATTAAACCTCTTTCATTAAGCGTCTCATCAAAAATGAAAACATTTTTGAAAACTACAAGTCTCATGCGTTTTAGTGGTGAAAAAATAATTTAAAAAATCGTTCGGGAAATGAGTTTACTCCCTGTGTACTTTCTTTGTATACTTTTGACTATACGGGCCGAGTCCGGGATTTACAGGAAATCGTGGGTTTTCGTTTGCCAGCGATTAAACTTCTTTTATTCAGCGTCCCATCAAAAATGAAAACATTTTTGAAAACTACAAGTCTCATGCGTTTCAGTGGTGAAAAAATAATTTAAAAAATCGTTCGGGAAATGAGTTTACTCCCTGGTTACTTTCTTTGTATACTTTTGACTATACGGGCCGAGTCCGGGATTTAAGGGAAATCGCGGGTTTTCGTTTGCCAGCGATTAAACTTCCTTTATTCAGCGTCCCATCAAAAATGAAAACATTTTTGAAAACTACAAGTCTCAAGCGTTTTAGTGGTGAAAAAATAATTTAAAAAATCTTTCGAAAAATGAGTTTACTCCCTGGGTACTTTTTTGTATACATTTGACTATTCGGGCCGAGTACGATTTACGGGAAATCGCGGGTTTTCGTTTGCCGGCGATTAAACTTCTTTTATTCAGCGTCTCATCAAAAATGAAAACATTTTTGAAAACTACAAGTCTTATGCGTTTTAGTGGTGAAAAAATAATTTAAAAAATCGTTCTGGAAATGAGTTTACTTACAGGGTACTTTCTTTGTATACATTGGACTATACGGGCCAAGCCCGGAATTTACGGGAAATCGCGGGTTTTCGTTTGCCGGCGATTAAACCTCTTTCATTAGGCGTCTCATCAAAAATGAAAACATTTTTGAAACCTACAAGTCTCATGCGTTTAAGTGGTGAAAAAATAATTTAAAAACTCGTTCGGGATATGAGTTTACTCCCTGGGTACTTTCTTTGTATACTTTTGACTATACGGGCCGAGTCCGGGATTTAAGGGAAATCGCGGGTTTTCGTTTGCCAGCGATTAAACTTCTTTTATTCAGCGTCCCATCAAAAATGAAAACAATTTTGAAAACTACAAGTCTCATGCGTTTTAGTGGTCAAAAAATATTTTAAAAAATCGTTCGAGAAATGAGTTTACTCACTGGGTTCTTTTTTGTATACTTTTGACTATACGGGCCGAGTCCGGGATTTACGGAAAATCACGGGTTTTCGTTTGCCAGCGATTAAACTTCTTTTATTCAGCGTCTCATCAAAAATAAAAACATTTTTGAAAACTACAAATCTCATGCGTTTTAGTGGTGAAAAAATATATTAAAAAATCGTTTGAGAAATGAGTTTACTCCCTGGGTACATTTTTTGTATACTTTTGACTATACGGGCCAAGCCCGGGATTTACGAGAAATCGCGGGTTTTCGTTTTCCGGCCATTAAACCACTTTCATTTAGCGTCTCATCAAAAATGAAAACATTTTTGAAAACCACAAGTCTCATGCGTTTCAGTGGTGAAAAAATAATTTAAAAAATCGTTCGGGAAATGAGTTTACTCCCTGGGTACTTTCTTTGTATACTTTTGACTATACGGGCCGAGTCCGGGATTTAAGGGAAATCGCGGGTTTTCGTTTGCCAGCGATTAAACTTCCTTTATTCAGCGTCCCATCAAAAATGAAAACATTTTTGAAAACTACAAGTCTCAAGCGTTTTAGTGGTGAAAAAATAATTTAAAAAATCTTTCGAAAAATGAGTTTACTCCCTGGGTACTTTTTTGTATACATTTGACTATTCGGGCCGAGTACGATTTACGGGAAATCGCGGGTTTTCGTTTGCCGGCGATTAAACTTCTTTTATTCAGCGTCTCATCAAAAATGAAAACATTTTTGAAAACTACAAGTCTTATGCGTTTTAGTGGTGAAAAAATAATTTAAAAAATCGTTCTGGAAATGAGTTTACTTACAGGGTACTTTCTTTGTATACATTGGACTATACGGGCCAAGCCCGGAATTTACGGGAAATCGCGGGTTTTCGTTTGCCGGCGATTAAACCTCTTTCATTAGGCGTCCCATCAAAAATGAAAACATTTTTGAAAACTACAGGTCTCATGCGTTTTAGTGACGAAAAATAATTTAAAAAATCGTTCGGGAAATGAGTTACTCCCTGGGTACTTTCTTTGTATACATTCGACTATACGGGCCAAGCCCGGGATTTACAGGAAATCGCAGGTTGTCGTTTGCTGGCGATTAAACATCTTTCATTAAGCGTCTCATCAAAAATGAAAACATTTTTGAAAACTACAAGTCTCATGCGTTTTAGTGGTGAAAAAATAATTTAAAAAATCGTTCGGGAAATGAGTTTACTCCCTGTGTACTTTCTTTGTATACTTTTGACTATACAGGCCGAGTCCGGGATTTACAGGAAATCGTGGGTTTTCGTTTGCCAGCGATTAAACTTCTTTTATTTAGCGTCCCATCAAAAATGAAAACATTTTTGAAAACTACAAGTCTCATGCGTTTCAGTGGTGAAAAAATAATTTAAAAAATCGTTCGGGAAATGAGTTTACTCCCTGGGTACTTTCTTTGTATACTTTTGACTATACGGGCCGAGTCCGGGATTTAAGGGAAATCGCGGGTTTTCGTTTGCCAGCGATTAAACTTCCTTTATTCAGCGTCCCATCAAAAATGAAAACATTTTTGAAAACTACAAGTCTCAAGCGTTTTAGTGGTGAAAAAATAATTTAAAAAATCTTTCGAAAAATGAGTTTACTCCCTGGGTACTTTTTTGTATACATTTGACTATTCGGGCCGAGTACGATTTACGGGAAATCGCAGGTTTTCGTTTGCCGGCGATTAAACTTCTTTTATTCAGCGTCTCATCAAAAATGAAAACATTTTTGAAAACTACAAGTCTTATGCGTTTTAGTGGTGAAAAAATAATTTAAAAAATCGTTCTGGAAATGAGTTTACTTACAGGGTACTTTCTTTGTATACATTGGAATATACGGGCCAAGCCCGGAATTTACGGGAAATCGCGGGTTTTCGTTTGCCGGCGATTAAACCTCTTTCATTAGGCGTCTCATCAAAAATGAAAACATTTTTGAAACCTACAAGTCTCATGCGTTTAAGTGGTGAAAAAATAATTTAAAAAATCGTTCGGGAAATGAGTTACTCCCTGGGTACTTTCTTTGTATACATTCGACTATACGGGCCAAGCCCGGGATTTACGGGAAATCGCAGGTTGTCGTTTGCTGGCGATTAAACCTCTTTCATTAAGCGTCTCATCAAAAATGAAAATATTTTTGAAAACTACAAGTCTCATGGGTTTTAGTGGTGAAAAAATAATTTAAAAAATCGTTCGGGAAATGAGTTTACTCCCTGTGTACTTTCTTTGTATACTTTTGACTATACGGGCCGAGTCCGGGATTTACAGGAAATCGTGGGTTTTCGTTTGCCAGCGATTAAACTTCTTTTATTCAGCGTCCCATCAAAAATGAAAACATTTTTGAAAACTACAAGTCTCATGCGTTTTAGTGGTGAAAAAATAATTTAAAAAATCGTTCGGGAAATGAGTTTACTCCCTGGGTACTTTCTTTGTATACTTTTGACTATACGGGCCGAGTCCGGGATTTAAGGGAAATCGCGGGTTTTCGTTTGCCAGCGATTAAACTTCTTTTATTCAGCGTCCCATCAAAAATGAAAACATTTTTGAAAACTACAGGTCTCATGCGTTTTAGTGACGAAAAAATAATTTAAAAAATCGTTCGGGAAATGAGTTTACTCCCTGGGTACTTTCTTTGTATACTTTTGACTATACGGGCCGAGTCCGGGATTTAAGGGAAATCGCGGGTTTTGGTTTGCCAGCGATTAAACTTATTTTATTCAGCGTCCCATCAAAAATGAAAACATTTTTGAAAACTCCAAGTCTCATGCGTTTTAGTGGTGAAAAAATAATTTAAAAAATCGTTCGAGAAATGAGTTTACTCCCTGGGTACATTTTTGTATACATTTGACTATTCGGGCCGAGTACGATTTACGGGAAATCGCGGGTTTTCGTTTGCCGGCGATTAAACTTCTTTTATTCAGCGTCTCATCAAAAATGAATACATTTTTGAAAAGTACAAGTCTCATGCGTTTTAGTGGTGGAAAAATAATTTAAAAAATCGTTCGGGAAATGAGTTTACTCCCTGGGTACTTTCTTTGTATACTTTTGACTAAACGGGCCGAGTCCGGCATTTACGGGAAATCGCGGGTTTTCGTTTGCCAGCGATTAAACTTCTTTTATTCAGCGTCCCATCAAAAATGAAAACATTTTTGAAAACTACAAGTCTCATGCGCTTTAGTGGTGAAAAAATAATTTAAAAAATCGTTCGGGAAATGAGTTTACTCCCTGGGTACTTTCTTTGTATACTTTCGACTATATGGGCCGAGTTCGGGATTTACGGGAAATCGCGGGTTTTCGTTTGCCAGCGATTAAACTTCTTTTATTTAGCGTCCCATCAAAAATGAAAACATTTTTGAAAACTACAAGTCTCATGCGTTTTAGTGGTGAAAAAATAATTTAAAAACTCGTTCGGGATATGAGTTTACTCCCTGGGTACTTTCTTTGTATACTTTTGACTATACGGGCCGAGTCCGGGATATAAGGGAAATCGCGGGTTTTCGTTTGCCAGCGATTAAACTTCTTTTATTCAGCGTCCCATCAAAAATGAAAACAATTTTGAAAACTACAAGTCTCATGCGTTTTAGTGGTCAAAAAATAATTTAAAAACTCGTTCGGGATATGAGTTTACTCCCTGGGTACTTTCTTTGTATACTTTTGACTATACGGGCCGAGTCCGGGATATAAGGGAAATCGCGGGTTTTCGTTTGCCAGCGATTAAACTTCTTTTATTCAGCGTCCCATCAAAAATGAAAACAATTTTGAAAACTACAAGTCTCATGCGTTTTAGTGGTCAAAAAATATTTTAAAAAATCGTTCGAGAAATGAGTTTACTCCCTGGGTACTTTTTTGTATACTTTTGACTATACGGGCCGAGTCCGGGATTTACGGAAAATCACGGGTTTTAGTTTGCCAGCGATTAAACTTCTTTTATTCAGCGTCTCATCAAAAATAAAAACATTTTTGAAAACTACAAATCTCATGCGTTTTAGTGGTGAAAAAATAATTTAAAAAATCGTTTGAGAAATGAGTTTACTCCCTGGGTACATTTTTTGTATACTTTTGACTATACGGGCCAAGCCCGGGATTTACGAGAAATCGCGGGTTTTCGTTTTCCGGCCATTAAACCACTTTCATTAAGCGTCTCATCAAAAATGAAAACATTTTTGAAAACCACAAGTCTCATGCGTTTCAGTGGTGAAAAAATAATTTAAAAAATCGTTCGGGAAATGAGTTTACTCCCTGGGTACTTTCTTTGTATACTTTTGACTATACGGGCCGAGTCCGGGATTTAAGGGAAATCGCGGGTTTTCGTTTGCCAGCGATTAAACTTCCTTTATTCAGCGTCCCATCAAAAATGAAAACATTTTTGAAAACTACAAGTCTGAAGCGTTTTAGTGGTGAAAAAATAATTTAAAAAACCTTTCGAAAAATGAGTTTACTCCCTGGGTACTTTCTTTGTATACTTTTGACTAAACGGGCCGAGTCCGGGATTTACGGGAAATCGCGGGTTTTCGTTTGCCAGCGATTAAACTTCTTTTATTCAGCGTCCCATCAAAAATAAAAACATTTTTGAAAACTACAAGTCTCATGCGCTTTAGTGGTGAAAAAATAATTTAAAAAATCGTTCGGGAAATGAGTTTACTCCCTGGGTACTTTCTTTGTATACTTTCGACTATATGGGCCGAGTTCGGGATTTACGGGAAATCGCGGGTTTTCGTTAGCCAGCGATTAAACTTCTTTTATTCAGCGTCTCATCACAAATAAAAACATTTTTGAAAACTACAAATCTCATGCGTTTTAGTGGTGAAAAAATAATTTAAAAAATCGTTTGAGAAATGAGTTTACTCCCTGGGTACATTTTTTGTATACTTTTGACTATACGGGCCAAGCCCGGGATTTACGAGAAATCGCGGGTTTTCGTTTTCTGGCCAATAAACCACTTTCATTAAGCGTCTCATCAAAAATGAAAACATTTTTGAAAACTACAGGTCTCATGCGTTTTAGTGACGAAAAAATAATTTAAAAAATCGTTCGGGAAATGAGTTTACTCCCTGGGTACTTTCTTTGTATACTTTTGACTATACGGGCCGAGTCCGGGATTTAAGGGAAATCGCGGGTTTTGGTTTGCCAGCGATTAAACTTATTTTATTCAGCGTCCCATCAAAAATGAAAACATTTTTGAAAACTCCAAGTCTCATGCGTTTTAGTGGTGAAAAAATAATTTAAAAAATCGTTCGTGAAATGAGTTTACTCCCTGGGTACTTTTTTGTATACATTTGACTATTCGGGCCGAGTACGATTTACGGGAAATCGCGGGTTTTCGTTTGCCGGCGATTAAACTTCTTTTATTCAGCGTCTCATCAAAAATGAATACATTTTTGAAAAGTACAAGTCTCATGCGTTTTAGTGGTGGAAAAATAATTTAAAAAATCGTTCGGGAAATGAGTTTACTCCCTGGGTACTTTCTTTGTATACTTTTGACTAAACGGGCCGAGTCCGGCATTTACGGGAAATCGCGGGTTTTCGTTTGCCAGCGATTAAACTTCTTTTATTCAGCGTCCCATCAAAAATGAAAACATTTTTGAAAACTACAAGTCTCATGCGCTTTAGTGGTGAAAAAATAATTTAAAAAATCGTTCGGGAAATGAGTTTACTCCCTGGGTACTTTCTTTGTATACTTTCGACTATATGGGCCGAGTTCGGGATTTACGGGAAATCGCGGGTTTTCGTTTGCCAGCGATTAAACTTCTTTTATTTAGCGTCCCATCAAAAATGAAAACATTTTTGAACACTACAAGTCTCATGCGTTTTAGTGGTGAAAAAATAATTTAAAAACTCGTTCGGGATATGAGTTTACTCCCTGGGTACTTTCTTTGTATACTTTTGACTATACGGGCCGAGTCCGGGATTTAAGGGAAATCGCGGGTTTTCGTTTGCCAGCGATTAAACTTCTTTTATTCAGCGTCCCATCAAAAATGAAAACAATTTTGAAAACTACAAGTCTCATGCGTTTTAGTGGTCAAAAAATATTTTAAAAAATCGTTCGAGAAATGAGTTTACTCCCTGGGTACTTTTTTGTATACTTTTGACTATACGGGCCGAGTTCGGGATTTACGGAAAATCACGGGTTTTCGTTTGCCAGCGATTAAACTTCTTTTATTCAGCGTCTGATCAAAAATAAAAACATTTTTGAAAACTACAAATCTCATGCGTTTTAGTGGTGAAAAAATAATTTAAAAAATCGTTTGAGAAATGAGTTTACTCCCTGGGTACATTTTTTGTATACTTTTGACTATACGGGCCAAGCCCGGGATTTACGAGAAATCGCGGGTTTTCGTTTTCCGGCCATTAAACCACTTTCATTAAGCGTCTCATCAAAAATGAAAACATTTTTGAAAACCACAAGTCTCATGCGTTTCAGTGGTGAAAAAATAATTTAAAAAATCGTTCGGCAAATGAGTTTACTCCCTGGGTACTTTCTTTGTATACTTTTGACTATACGGGCCGAGTCCGGGATTTAAGGGAAATCGCGGGTTTTCGTTTGCCAGCGATTAAACTTCTTTTATTCAGCGTCCCATCAAAAATAAAAACATTTTTGAAAACTACAAGTCTCATGCGCTTTAGTGGTGAAAAAATAATTTAAAAAATTGTTCGGGAAATGAGTTTACTCCCTGGGTACTTTCTTTGTATACTTTCGACTATACGGGCCGAGTTCGGGATTTAAGGGAAATCGCGGGTTTTCGTTTGCCAGCGATTAAACTTCCTTTATTCAGCGTCCCATCAAAAATGAAAACATTTTTGAAAACTACAAGTCTCAAGCGTTTTAGTGGTGAAAAAATAATTTAAAAAATCTTTCGAAAAATGAGTTTACTCCCTGGGTACTTTTTTGTATACATTTGACTATTCGGGCCGAGTACGATTTACGGGAAATCGCGGGTTTTCGTTTGCCGGCGATTAAACTTCTTTTATTCAGCGTCTCATCAAAAATGAATACATTTTTGAAAAGTACAAGTCTCATGCGTTTTAGTGGTGGAAAAATAATTTAAAAAATCCTTCGGAAAATGAGTTTACTCCCTGGGTACTTTCTTTGTATACTTTTGACTAAACGGGCCGAGTCCGGGATTTACGGGAAATCGCGGGTTTTCGTTTGCCAGCGATTAAACTTCTTTTATTCAGCGTCCCATCAAAAATAAAAACATTTTTGAAAACTACAAGTCTCATGCGCTTTAGTGGTGAAAAAATAATTTAAAAAATCGTTCGGGAAATGAGTTTACTCCCTGGGTACTTTCTTTGTATACTTTCGACTATATGGGCCGAGTTTGGGATTTACGGGAAATCGCGGGTTTTCGTTTGCCAGCGATTAAACTTCTTTTATTCAGCGTCCCATCAAAAATGAAAACAATTTTGAAAACTACAAGTCTCATGCGTTTTAGTGGTCAAAAAATATTTTAAAAAATCGTTCGAGAAATGAGTTTACTCCCTGGGTACTTTTTTTGTATACTTTTGACTATACGGGCCGAGTCCGGGATTTACGGAAAATCACGGGTTTTCGTTTGCCAGCGATTAAACTTCTTTTATTCAGAGTCTCATCAAAAATAAAAACATTCTTGAAAACTACAAATCTCATGCGTTTTAGTGGTGAATAAAAATTTTAAAAAATCGTTTGAGAAATGAGTTTACTCCCTGGGTACATTTTTTGTATACTTTTGACTATACGGGCCAAGCCCGGGATTTACGAGAAATCGCGGGTTTTCGTTTTCCGGCCATTAAACCACTTTCATTAAGCGTCTCATCAAAAATGAAAACATTTTTGAAAACCACAAGTCTCATGCGTTTCAGTGGTGAAAAAATAATTTAAAAAATCGTTCGGGAAATGAGTTTACTCCCTGGGTACTTTCTTTGTATACTTTTGACTATACGGGCCGAGTCCGGGATTTAAGGGAAATCGCGGGTTTTCGTTTGCCAGCGATTAAACTTCCTTTATTCAGCGTCCCATCAAAAATGAAAACATTTTTGAAAACTACAAGTCTCATGCGTTTTAGTGGTGAAAAAGTAATTTAAAAAATCTTTCGAAAAATGAGTTTACTCCCTGGGTACTTTCTTTGTATACATTCGACTATACGGGCCGAGTCCGGGATTTAAGGGAAATCGCGGGTTTTCGTTTGCCAGCGATTAAACTTCTTTTATTCAGCGTCCCATCAAAAATGAAAACAATTTTGAAAACTACAAGTCTCATGCGTTTTAGTGGTCAAAAAATATTTTAAAAAATCGTTCGAGAAATGAGTTTACTCCCTGGGTAGTTTTTTTGTATACTTTTGACTATACGGGCCGAGTCCGGGATTTGCGGAAAATCACGGGTTTTCGTTTGCCAGCGATTAAACTTCTTTTATTCAGCGTCTCATCAAAAATGAAAACATTTTTGAAAACTACAAATCTCATGCGTTTTAGTGGTGAAAAAATAATTTAAAAAATCGTTTGAGAAATGAGTTTACTCCCTGGGTACATTTTTTGTATACTTTTGACTATACGGGCCAAGCCCGGGATTTACGGGAAATGGCGGGTTTTCGTTTTCCGGCCATTAAACCACTTTCATTAAGCGTCTCATCAAAAATGAAAACATTTTTGAAAACCACAAGTCTCATGCGTTTCAGTGGTGAAAATATAATTTAAAAAATCGTTCGGGAAATGAGTTTACTCCCTGGGTACTTTCTTTGTATACTTTTGACTATACGGGCCGAGTCCGGGATTTAAGGGAAATCGCGGGTTTTCGTTTGCCAGCGATTAAACTTCCTTTATTCAGCGTCCCATCAAAAATGAAAACATTTTTGAAAACTACAAGTCTCATGCGTTTTAGTGGTGAAAAAATAATTTAAAAAATCTTTTGAAAAATGAGTTTACTCCCTGGGTACTTTCTTTGTATACATTCGACTATACGGGCCAAGCCCGGGATTTACGGAAATCGCGGGTTTTCGTTTTCCGGCCATTAAACCACTTTCATTAAGCGTCTCATCAAAAATGAAAACATTTCTGACAACTACAAATCTCATGCGTTTTAGTGGTGAAAAAAAATTTAAAAAATCGTTCGGGAAATGAGTTTACTCCCTGGGTACTTTCTTTGTATACTTTTGACTATACGGGCCGAGTCCGGGATTTACGGGAAATCGCGGGTGTTAGTTTGCCGGCGATTAAACTTCTTTTATTGAGCGTCTCATCAAAAATGAAAACATTTTTAAAAACTGCAAGTCTCATGGGCTTTAGTGGTGAAAAGATAATTTAAAAAATCGTTCTGCAAATGAGTTTACTCACAGGGTACTTTCTTTGCATACATTCGACTATACGGGACAAGCCCGGGATTAACGGGAACTCGCGGGTTTTTATTTGCCGGCGATTAAACATCTTTCATTAAGCGTCTCATTAAAAATGAAAACATTTTTGAAAACTACAAGTCTCATTCGTTCTAGTGGTGCAGAAATAATTTGAAAAATCGTTCGGGAAATCAGTTTACTCCCTGGGTACTTTCTTTAGATACATTCAACTATACGGGCCAAGCCCGGGACTTACGGGAAATCGCGGGTTTTCGTTTGCCGGCGATTAAACTTCTTTTATTCAGCGTCTCATCAAAAATGAAAACACTTTTAAAAACTACAAGTCTCATGCGTTTTAGTGGTGAAAAAATAATTTAAAAAATCGTTCGGGAAATGTGTTTACTCCCTGGGTACTTTCTTTGTGTACTTTTGACTATACGGGCCAAGCCCGGGATTTACGGGAAATCGCGGGTTTTCGTTTGCCGGCGATTAAAATTCTTTTATTCAGCGTCTCATCAAAAATGAAAACATTTTTGAAAACTACAAGTCTTATGCGTTTTAGTGGTGAAAAAATAATTTAAAAAATCGTTCTGGAAATGAGGTTACTCACAGGGTACTTTCTTTGTATACATTCGACTATACGGACCAAGCCCGGGATTAACGGGAAATCGCGGGTTTTCGTTTGCCGGCGATTAAACCTCTTTCATTAAGCGTCTCATCAAAAATGAAAACATTTTTGAAACCTGCAAGTCTCATGCGTTTTAGTGGTGAAAAAATAATTTAAAAAATCGTTCGGGAAATGAGTTTACTCCCTGGGTACTTTCTTTGTATACTTTTGACTATACGGGCCGAGTCCGGGATTTACGGGAAATCGCGGGTGTTAGTTTGCCGGCGATTAAACTTCTTTTATTCAGCGTCTCATCAAAAATGAAAACATTTTTAAAAACTGCAAGTCTCATGGGCTTTAGTGGTGAAAAGATAATTTAAAAAATCGTTCTGCAAATGAATTTACTCACAGGGTACTTTCTTTGTATACATTCGACTATACGGGACAAGCCCGGGATTAACGGGAACTCGCGGGTTTTCATTTGCCGGCGATTAAACATCTTTCATTAAGCGTCTCATTAAAAATGAAAACATTTTTGAAAACTACAAGTCTCATTCGTTCTAGTGGTGCAGAAATAATTTGAAAAATCGTTCGGGAAATCAGTTTACTCCCTGGGTACTTTCTTTAGATACATTCAACTATACGGGCCAAGCCCGGGATTTACGGGAAATCGCGTGTTTTCGTTTGCCGGCGATTAAACTTCTTTTATTCAGCGTCTCATCAAAAATGAAAACACTTTTGAAAACTACAAGTCTTATGCGTTTTAGTGTTGAAAAAATAATTTAAAAAATCGTTCTGGAAATGAGGTTACTCACAGGGTACTTTCTTTGTATACATTCGACTATACGGGCCAAGCCCGGGATTTACGGGAAATCGCGGGTTTTCGTTTGCCGGCGATTAAACCTCTTTCATTAAGCGTCTCATCAAAAATGAAAACATTTTTGAAAACTACAAGTCTCATGCGTTTTAGTGGTGAAAAGATAATTTAAAAAATCGTTCGGGAAATGAGTTACTCCCTGGGTACTTTCTTTGTATACATTCGACTATACGGGCCAAGCCCGGGATTTACGGAAAATCGTGGGTTTTCGTTTGCCGGCGATTAAACCTCTTTCATTAAGCGTCTCATCAAAAATGAAAACATTTTTGAAAACTACAAGTCTCATGCGTTTTAGTGGTGAAAAGATAATTTAAAAAATCGTTCGGGAAATGAGTTACTCCCTGGGTACTTTCTTTGTATACATTCGACTATACGGGCCAAGCCCGGGATTTACGGAAAATCGTGGGTTTTCGTTTGCCGGCGATTAAACCTCTTTCATTAAGCGTCTCATCAAAAAAGAAAACATTTTTGAAAACTACAAGTCTCATGCGTTTTAGTGGTGAAAAAATAATTTAAAAAACCGTTCGGGAAATGAGTTTACTCCCTGGGTACTTTCTTTGTATACTTTTGACTATACGGGCCGAGTCCGGGATTTACGGGAAATCGCGGGTGTTAGTTTGCCGGCGATTAAACTTCTTTTATTCAGCGTCTCATCAAAAATGAAAACATTTTTAAAAACTGCAAGTCTCATGGGCTTTAGTGGTGAAAAGATAATTTAAAAAATCGTTCTGCAAATGAGTTTACTCACAGGGTACTTTCTTTGTATACATTCGACTATACGGGACAAGCCCGGGATTACCGGGAACTCGCGGGTTTTCATTTGCCGGCGATTAAACATCTTTCATTAAGCGTCTCATTAAAAATGAAAACATTTTTGAAAACTACAAGTCTCATTCGTTCTAGTGGTGCAGAAATAATTTGAAAAATCGTTCGGGAAATCAGTTTACTCCCTGGGTACTTTCTTTAGATACATTCAACTATACGGGCCAAGCCCGGGATTTACGGGAAATCACGGGTTTTCGTTTGCCGGCGATTAAACCTCTTTCATTAAGCGTCTCATCAAAAATGAAAACATTTTTGAAACCTACAAGTCTCATGCGTTTTAGTGGTGAAAAAATAATTTAAAAAATCGTTCGGGTAATGAGTTACTCCCTGGGTACTTTCTTTGTATACATTCGACTATACGGGCCGAGCCCGGGATTTACGGGAAATCGTGGGTTTTCGTTTGCTGGCGATTAAACCTCCATCATTAAGCGTCTCATCAAAAATGAAAACATTTTTGAAAACTACAAGTGTCATGTGTTTTAGTGGTGAAAAAATAATTTAAAAAACCGTTCGGGAAATGAGTTTACTCCCTGGGTACTTTCTTTGTATACTTTTGACTATACGGGCCGAGTCCGGGATTTACGGGAAATCGCGGGTTTTCGTTTGCCAGCGATTAAACTTCTTTTATTCAGCGTCTCATCAAAAATAAAAACATTTTTGAGAACTACAAGTCTTATGCGTTTTAGTGGTGAAAAAATAATTTAAAAAATCGTTCTGGAAATGCGTTTACTCACAGGGTACTTTCTTTTTATACATTTGAATATACGGGCCAAGCCCGGGATTTACGGGAAATCGCGGGTTTTCGTTTGCCGGCGATTAAACTTCTTTCATTCAGCGTCTCATCAAAAATAAAAAGATTTTTGAAAACTACAAGTTTCATGCGTTTTAGTGGTGAAAAAATAATTTAAAAAATCGTTCGGGAAATGAGTTTACTCCCTGGGTACTTTCTTTGTATACTTTTGATTATACGGGCTGAGTCCGGGGTTTACGGGAAATGGCGGGTTTTCGTTTGCCGGCGATTAAACTTCTTTTATTCAGCGTCTCATCAAAAATGAAAACATTTTTAAAAACTAGAAGTTTTATACGTTTTAGTGGTGAAAAAATAATTTAAAAAATCGTTCTGGAAATGAGTTTACACCCTGGGTACTTTCTTTGTATACTTTTGACTATACGGGCCGAGTCCGGGATTTACGGGAAATGGCGGGTTTTCGTTTGCCGGCGATTAAACTTATTTTATTCAGTGTCTCATCAAAAATGAAAACATTTTTGAAAACTACAAGTCTCATGGGCTTTAGTGGTGAAATAATAATTTAAAAAATCGTTTAAGAAATGAGTTTACACCCTGGGTACTTTTTTGTATACTTTTGACTATACGGGCCGAGTCTGGGATTTACGGGAAATCGCGGGTTTTCGTTTGCCGGCGATTAAAATTCTTTTATTCAGCGTCTCATCAAAAATGAAAACATTTTTGAAAACTACAAGTCTTATGCGTTTTAGTGTTGAAAAAATAATTTAAAAAATCGTTCTGGAAATGAGGTTACTCACAGGGTACTTTCTTTGTATACATTCGACTATACGGGCCAAGCCCGGGATTTACGGGAAATCGCGGGTTTTCGTTTGCCGGCGATTAAACCTCTTTCATTAAGCGTCTCATCAAAAATGAAAACATTTTTGAAACCTACAAGTCTCATGCGTTTTAGTGGTGAAAAGATAATTTAAAAAATTGTTCGGGAAATGAGTTACTCCCTGGGTACTTTCTTTGTATACATTCGACTATACGGGCCAAGCCCGGGATTTACGGGAAATCGCGGGTTTTCGTTTGCCGGCGATTAAACCTCTTTCATTAAGCGTCTCATCAAAAATGAAAACATTTTTGAAACCTACAAGTCTCATGCGTTTTAGTGGTGAAAATATAATTTAAAAAATCGTTCGGGAAATGTGTTACTCACAGTATACTTTCTTTGTATACATTCGACTATACGGGCCAAGCCCGGGATTTACTGGAAATCGCGGGTTTTCGTTTGCCGGCGATTAAACCTCTTTCATTAAGCGTCTCATCAAAAATGAAAACATTTTTAAAAACTACAAGTCTCATGCGTTTTAGTGGTGAAAAATTAATTTAAAAAATCGTTCGGGAAATGTGTTACTCTCTGGGTACTTTCTTTGTATACATTCGACTATACGGGCCAAGCCCGGGATTTACGGGAAATCGCGGGTTTTCGTTTGCCAGCGATTAAACTTCTTTTCTTCAGCGTCCCATCAAAAATGAAAACATTTTTGAAAACTACAAGTCTCATGCGTTTTAGTGGTGAAAAAATAATATAAAAAATCGTTTGGGAAATGAGTTTACTCCCTGGGTACTTTCTTTGTTTACTTTTGACTATACGGGCCGAGTCCGGGATTTACGGGAAAGCGCGGGTTTTCGTTTGCCAGCGATTAAACGTCTTTTACTCAGCGTCCCATCAAAAATGAAAACATTTTTGAAACCTACAAGTCTCATGCGTTTTAGTGGTGAAAAAATAATTTAAAAAATCGTTAGGGACATGAGTTACTCCCTGGGTACTTTCTTTGTATACATTCCACTATACGGGCCAAGCCCGGGATTTACGGGAAATCGCAGGTTGTTGTTTGCTGGCGATTAAACCTCTTTCATTAAGCGTCTCATCAAAAATGAAAACATTTTTGAAAACTACAAGTCTCATGCGTTTTAGTGGTGAAAAAATAATTTAAAAAGTCGTTTGGGAAATGAGTTACTCTCTGGGTACTTTCTTTGTATACATTCGACTATACGGGCCAAGCCCGGGATTTACGGGAAATCGCGGGTTTTCGTTTGCCAGCGATTAAACTTCTTTTCTTCAGCGTCCCATCAAAAATGAAAACATTTTTGAAAACTACAAGTCTCATGCGTTTTAGTGGTGAAAAAATAATATAAAAAATCGTTTGGGAAATGAGTTTACTCCCTGGGTACTTTCTTTGTTTACTTTTGACTATACGGGCCGAGTCCGGGATTTACGGGAAAGCGCGGGTTTTCGTTTGCCAGCGATTAAACGTCTTTTACTCAGCGTCCCATCAAAAATGAAAACATTTTTGAAAACTACAAGTCTCATGCGTTTTAGTGGTGAAAAAATAATTTAAAAAATCGTTAGGGACATGAGTTTACTCGCTGGGTACTTTCTTTGTATACTTTTGACTATACAGGCCGAGTCCGAGATTTACGGGAAATCGCGGGTTTTCGTTTGCCAGCGATTAAACTTCTTTTATTCAGCGTCCCATCAAAAATGAAAACATTTTTGAAAGCTACAAGTCTCATGCGTTTTAGTGGTGAAAAAATAATGTAAAAAATCGTTTGGGAAATGAGTTTACTCCCTGGGTACTTTTTTTGTATACATTTGACTATTCGGACCGAGTCCGGGATTTACGGGAAATCGCGGGTTTTCGTTTGCCGGAGATTAAACTTCTTTTATTCAGCGTCTCATCAAAAATGAAAACATTTTTGAAAACTACAAGTCTCATGCGTTTTAGTGGTGAAAAAATAATTTAAAAAATCGTTAGGGACATGAGTTTACTCGCTGGGTACTTTCTTTGTATACTTTTGACTATACAGGCCGAGTCCGAGATTTACGGGAAATCGCGGGTTTTCGTTTGCCAGCGATTAAACTTCTTTTACTCAGCGTCCCATCAAAAATGAAAACATTTTTGAAAGCTACAAGTCTCATGCGTTTTAGTGGTGAAAAAATAATGTAAAAAATCGTTTGGGAAATGAGTTTACTCCCTGGGTACTTTTTTTGTATACATTTGACTATTCGGACCGAGTCCGGGATTTACGGGAAATCGAGGGTTTTCGTTTGCCGGAGATTAAACTTCTTTTATTCAGCGTCTCATCAAAAATGAAAACATTTTTGAAAACTACAAGTCTTATGCGTTTTAGTGGTGAAAAAATAATTTAAAAAATCGTTCTGGAAATGAGTTTACTTACAGGGTACTTTCTTTGTATACATTGGACTATACGGGCCAAGCCCGGGATTTACGGGAAATCGCGGGTTTTCGTTTGCCAGCGATTAAACTTCTTTTCTTCAGCGTCCCATCAAAAATGAAAACATTTTTGAAAACTACAAGTCTCATGCGTTTTAGTGGTGAAAAATAATATAAAAAATCGTTTGGGAAATGAGTTTACTCCCTGGGTACTTTCTTTGTTTACTTTTGACTATACGGGCCGAGTCCGGGATTTACGGGAAAGCGCGGGTTTTCGTTTGCCAGCGATTAAACGTCTTTTACTCAGCGTCCCATCAAAAATGAAAACATTTTTGAAAACTACAAGTCTCATGCGTTTTAGTGGTGAAAAAATAATTTAAAAAATCGTTAGGGACATGAGTTTACTCGCTGGGTACTTTCTTTGTATACTTTTGACTATACAGGCCGAGTCCGAGATTTACGGGAAATCGCGGGTTTTCGTTTGCCAGCGATTAAACTTCTTTTATTCAGCGTCCCATCAAAAATGAAAACATTTTTGAAAGCTACAAGTCTCATGCGTTTTAGTGGTGAAAAAATAATGTAAAAAATCGTTTGGGAAATGAGTTTACTCCCTGGGTACTTTTTTTGTATACATTTGACTATTCGGACCGAGTCCGGGATTTACGGGAAATCGCGGGTTTTCGTTTGCCGGAGATTAAACTTCTTTTATTCAGCGTCTCATCAAAAATGAAAACATTTTTGAAAACTACAAGTCTTATGCGTTTTAGTGGTGAAAAAATAATTTAAAAAATCGTTCTGGAAATGAGTTTACTTACAGGGTACTTTCTTTGTATACATTGGACTATACGGGCCAAGCCCGGAATTTACGGGAAATCGCGGGTTTTCGTTTGCCGGCGATTAAACCTCTTTCATTAGGCGTCTCATCAAAAATGAAAACATTTTTGAAACCTACAAGTCTCATGCGTTTAAGTGGTGAAAAAATAATTTAAAAAATCGTTCGGGAAATGAGTTACTCCCTGGGTACTTTTTTTGTATACATTTGACTATTCGGACCGAGTCCGGGATTTACGGGAAATCGCGGGTTTTCGTTTGCCGGAGATTAAACTTCTTTTATTCAGCGTCTCATCAAAAATGAAAACATTTTTGAAAACTACAAGTCTTATGCGTTTTAGTGGTGAAAAAATAATTTAAAAAATCGTTCTGGAAATGAGTTTACTTACAGGGTACTTTCTTTGTATACATTGGACTATACGGGCCAAGCCCGGAATTTACGGGAAATCGCGGGTTTTCGTTTGCCGGCGATTAAACCTCTTTCATTAGGCGTCTCATCAAAAATGAAAACATTTTTGAAACCTACAAGTCTCATGCGTTTAAGTGGTGAAAAAATAATTTAAAAAATCGTTCGGGAAATGAGTTACTCCCTGGGTACTTTCTTTGTATACATTCCACTATACGGGCCAAGCCCGGGATTTACGGGAAATCGCAGGTTGTCGTTTGCTGGCGATTAAACCTCTTTCATTAAGCGTCTCATCAAAAATGAAAACATTTTTGAAAACTACAAGTCTCATGCGTTTTAGTGGTGAAAAAATAATTTAAAAAATCGTTCGGGAAATGAGTTTACTCCCTGGGTACTTTCTTTGTATACTTTTGACTATACGGGCCGAGTCCGGGATTTACAGGAAATCGTGGGTTTTCGTTTGCCAGCGATTAAACTTCTTTTATTCAGCTCCCATCAAAAATGAAAACATTTTTGAAAACTACAAGTCTCATGCGTTTTAGTGGTGAAAAAATAATTTAAAAAATCGTTCGGGAAATGAGTTTACTCCCTGGGTACTTTTTTTGTATACTTTTGACTATACGGGCCGAGTCCGGGATTTAAGGGAAAACGCGGGTTTTCGTTTGCCAGCGATTAAACTTCTTTTATTCAGCGTCCCATCAAAAATGAAAATATTTTTGAAAACTACAGGTCTCATGCGTTTTAGTGGTGAAAAAATAATTTAAAAAATCGTTCGGGAAATGAGTTTACTCCCTGGGTACTTTCTTTGTATACTTTTGACTATACGGGCCGAGTCCGGGATTTAAGGGAAATCGCGGGTTTTGGTTTGCCGGCGATTAAACCTCTTTCATTAAGCGTCTCATCAAAAATAAAAACATTTTTGAAAACTACAAGTCTCATGCGTTTTAGTGGTGAAAAAATAATTTAAAAAATCGTTCGGGAAATGTGTTACTCCCTGGGTACTTTCTTTGTATACATTCGACTAAACGGGCCAAGCCCGGGATTTACGGGAAATCGCGGGTTTTCGTTTGCCAGCGATTAAACTTCTTTTCTTCAGCGTCCCATCAAAAATGAAAACATTTTTGAAAACTACAAGTCTTATGCGTTTTAGTGGTGAAAAAATAATTTAAAAAATCGTTCTGGAAATGAGTTTACACACAGTATACTTTCTTTGTATATATTCCACTATACGGGCCAAGCCCGGGATTTACGGGGAATCGCGGGTTTTCGTTTGCCGGCGATTAAACCTCTTTCATTAAGCGTCTCATCAAAAATGAAAACATTTTTGAAACCTACAAGTCTCATGCGTTTTAGTGGTGAAAAAATAATTTAAAAAATCGTTCGGGAAATGTGTAACTCACAGTATACTTTCTTTGTATACATTCGACTATACGGGCCAAGCCCGGGATTTACGCGAAATCGCCGGTTTTCGTTTGCCGGCGATTAAACCTCTTTCATTAAGCGTCTCATCAAAAATGAAAACATTTTTAAAAACTACAAGTCTCATGCGTTTTAGTGGTGAAAAAATAATTTAAAAAATCGTTCGGGAAATGTGTTACTCCCTGGGTACTTTCTTTGTATACATTCGACTATACGGGCCAAGCCCGGGATTTACGGGAAATCGCGGGTTTTCGTTTGCCAGCGATTAAACTTCTTTTCTTCAGCGTCCCATCAAAAATGAAAACATTTTTGAAAACTACAAGTCTCATGCGTTTTAGTGGTGAAAAAATAATGTAAAAAATCGTTTGGGAAATGAGTTTACTCCCTGGGTACTTTCTTTGTTTACTTTTGACTATACGGGCCGAGTCCGGGATTTACGGGAAAGCGCGGGTTTTCGTTTGCCAGCGATTAAACGTCTTTTATTCAGCGTCCCATCAAAAATGAAAACATTTTTGAAAACTACAAGTCTCATGCGTTTTAGTGGTGAAAAAATAATTTAAAAAATCGTTAGGGACATGAGTTTACTCGCTGGGTACTTTCTTTGTATACTTTTGACTATACAGGCCGAGTCCGAGATTTACGGGAAATCGCGGGTTTTCGTTTGCCAGCGATTAAACTTCTTTTATTCAGCGTCCCATCAAAAATGAAAACATTTTTGAAAACTACAAGTCTCATGCGTTTTAGTGGTGAAAAAATAATGTAAAAAATCGTTTGGGAAATGAGTTTACTCCCTGGGTACTTTTTTTGTATACATTTGACTATTCGGACCGAGTCCGGGATTTACGGGAAATCGCGGGTTTTCGTTTGCCGGAGATTAAACTTCTTTTATTCAGCGTCTCATCAAAAATGAAAACATTTTTGAAAACTACAAGTCTTATGCGTTTAGTGGTGAAAAATTAATTTAAAAAATCGTTCTGGAAATGAGTTTACTTACAGGGTACTTTCTTTGTATACATTGGACTATACGGGCCAAGCCCGGAATTTACGGGAAATCGCGGGTTTTCGTTTGCCGGCGATTAAACCTCTTTCATTAGGCGTCTCATCAAAAATGAAAACATTTTTGAAACCTACAAGTCTCATGCGTTTAAGTGGTGAAAAAATAATTTAAAAAATCGTTCGGGAAATGAGTTACTCCCTGGGTACTTTCTTTGCATACATTCGACTATACGGGCCAAGCCCGGGATTTACGGGAAATCGCAGGTTGTCGTTTGCAGGCGATTAAACCTCTTTCATTAAGCGTCTCATCAAAAATGAAAACATTTTTGAAAACTACAAGTCTCATGCGTTTTAGTGGTGAAAAAATAATTTAAAAAATCGTTCGGGAAATGAGTTTACTCCCTGGGTACTTTCTTTGTATACTTTTGACTATACGGGCCGAGTCTGGGATTTACAGGAAATCGTGGGTTTTCGTTTGCCAGCGATTAAACTTCTTTTATTCAGCGTCCCATCAAAAATGAAAACATTTTTGAAAACTACAAGTCTCATGCGTTTTAGTGGTGAAAAAATAATTTAAAAAATCGTTTGGGAAATGAGTTTACTCCCTGGGTACTTTCTTTGTATACTTTTGACTATACGGGCCGAGTCCGGGATTTAAGGGAAATCGCGGGTTGTCGTTTGCAGGCGATTAAACCTCTTTCATTAAGCGTCTCATCAAAAATGAAAACATTTTTGAAAACTACAAGTCTCATGCGTTTTAGTGGTGAAAAAATAATTTAAAAAATCGTTCGGGAAATGAGTTTACTCCCTGGGTACTTTCTTTGTATACTTTTGACTATACGGGCCGAGTCTGGGATTTACAGGAAATCGTGGGTTTTCGTTTGCCAGCGATTAAACTTCTTTTATTCAGCGTCCCATCAAAAATGAAAACATTTTTGAAAACTACAAGTCTCATGCGTTTTAGTGGTGAAAAAATAATTTAAAAAATCGTTTGGGAAATGAGTTTACTCCCTGGGTACTTTCTTTGTATACTTTTGACTATACGGGCCGAGTCCGGGATTTAAGGGAAATCGCGGGTTTTCGTTTGCCAGCGATTAAACTTCTTTTATTCAGCGTCCCATGAAAAATGAAAACATTTTTGAAAACTACAGGTCTCATGCGTTTTAGTGGTGAAAAAATAATTTAAAAAATCGTTCGGGAAATGAGTTTACTCCCTGGGTACTTTCTTTGTATACTTTTGACTATACGGGCCGAGTCCGGGATTTAAGGGAAATCGCGAGTTTTGGTTTGCCAGCGATTAAACTTATTTTATTCAGCGTCCCATCAAAAAAGAAAACATTTTTGAAAACTCCAAGTCTCATGCGTTTTAGTGGTGAAAAAATAATTTAAAAAATCGTTCGAGAAATGAGTTTACTCCCTGGGTACTTTTTTGTATACATTTGACTATTCGGGCCGAGTACGATTTACGGGAAATCGCGGGTTTTCGTTTGCCGGCGATTAAACTTCTTTTATTCAGCGTCTCATCAAAAATGAATACATTTTTGAAAAGTACAAGTCTCATGCGTTTTAGTGGTGGAAAAATAATTTAAAAAATCGTTCGGGAAATGAGTTTACTCCCTGGGTACTTTCTTTGTATACTTTTGACTAAACGGGCCGAGTCCGGGATTTACGGGAAATCGCAGGTTGTCGTTTGCAGGCGATTAAACCTCTTTCATTAAGCGTCTCATCAAAAATGAAAACATTTTTGAAAACTACAAGTCTCATGCGTTTTAGTGGTGAAAAAATAATTTAAAAAATCGTTCGGGAAATGAGTTTACTCCCTGGGTACTTTCTTTGTATACTTTTGACTATACGGGCCGAGTCCAGGATTTACAGGAAATCGTGGGTTTTCGTTTGCCAGCGATTAAACTTCTTTTATTCAGCGTCCCATCAAAAATGAAAACATTTTTGAAAACTACAAGTCTCATGCGTTTTAGTGGTGAAAAAATAATTTAAAAAATCGTTTGGGAAATGAGTTTACTCCCTGGGTACTTTCTTTGTATACTTTTGACTATACGGGCCGAGTCCGGGATTTAAGGGAAATCGCGGGTTTTCGTTTGCCAGCGATTAAACTTCTTTTATTCAGCGTCCCATCAAAAATGAAAACATTTTTGAAAACTACAGGTCTCATGCGTTTTATTGGTGAAAAAATAATTTAAAAAATCGTTCGGGAAATGAGTTTACGCCCTGGGTACTTTCTTTGTATACTTTTGACTATACGGGCCGAGTCCGGGATTTAAGGGAAATCGCGAGTTTTGGTTTGCCAGCGATTAAACGTATTTTATTCAGCGTCCCATCAAAAAAGAAAACATTTTTGAAAACTCCAAGTCTCATGCGTTTTAGTGGTGAAAAAATAATTTAAAAAATCGTTCGAGAAATGAGTTTACTCCCTGGGTACTTTTTTGTATACATTTGACTATTCGGGCCGAGTACGATTTACGGGAAATCGCGGGTTTTCGTTTGCCGGCGATTAAACTTCTTTTATTCAGCGTCTCATCAAAAATGAATACATTTTTGAAAAGTACAAGTCTCATGCGTTTTAGTGGTGGAAAAATAATTTAAAAAATCGTTCGGGAAATGAGTTTACTCCCTGGGTACTTTCTTTGTATACTTTTGACTAAACGGGCCGAGTCCGGCATTTACGGGAAATCGCGGGTTTTCGTTTGCCAGCGATTAAACTTTTTTTATTCAGCGTCCCATCAAAAATGAAAACATTTTTGAAAACTACAAGTCTCATGCGCTTTAGTGGTGAAAAAATAATTTAAAAAATCGTTCGGGAAATGAGTTTACTTCCTGGGTACTTTCTTTGTATACTTTCGACTATATGGGCCGAGTTCGGGATTTACGGGAAATCGCGGGTTTTCGTTTGCCAGCGATTAAACTTCTTTTATTTAGCGTCCCATCAAAAATGAAAACATTTTTGAAAACTACAAGTCTCATGCGTTTTAGTGGTGAAAAAATAATTTAAAAACTCGTTCGGGATATGAGTTTACTCCCTGGGTACTTTCTTTGTATACTTTTGACTATACGGGCCGAGTCCGGGATTTAAGGGAAATCGCGGGTTTTCGTTTGCCAGCGATTAAACTTCTTTTATTCAGCGTCCCATCAAAAATGAAAACAATTTTGAAAACTACAAGTCTCATGCGTTTTAGTGGTCAAAAAATATTTTAAAAAATCGTTCGAGAAATGAGTTTACTCCCTGGGTACTTTTTTTGTATACTTTTGACTATACGGGCCGAGTCCGGGATTTACGGAAAATCACAGGTTTTCGTTTGCCAGCGATTAAACTTCTTTTATTCAGCGTCTCATCAAAAATAAAAACATTTTTGAAAACTACAAATCTCATGCGTTTTAGTGGTGAAAAAATAATTTAAAAAATCGTTTGAGAAATGAGTTTACTCCCTGGGTACATTTTTTGTATACTTTTGACCATACGGGCCAAGCCCGGGATTTACGAGAAATCGCAGGTTTTCGTTTTCCGGCCATTAAACCACTTTCATTAAGCGTCTCATCAAAAATGAAAACATTTTTGAAAAGCACAAGTCTCATGAGTTTTAGTGGTGAAAAAATAATTTAAAAAATCGTTCGGGAAATGAGTTTACTCCCTGGGTACTTTCTTTGTATACTTTTGACTATACGGGCGGAGTCCGGGATTTAAGGGAAATCGCGGGTTTTCGTTTTCCAGCGATTAAACTTCCTTTATTCAGCGTCCCATCAAAAATGAAAACATTTTTGAAAACTACAAGTCTCATGCGTTTTAGTGGTGAAAAAATAATTTAAAAAATCTTTCGAAAAATGAGTTTACTCCCTGGGTACTTTCTTTGTATACATTCGACTATACGGGCCGAGTCCGGGATTTAAGGGAAATCGCGGGTTTTCGTTTGCCAGCGATTAAACTTCTTTTATTCAGCGTCCCATCAAAAATAAAAACAATTTTGAAAACTCCAAGTCTCATGCGTTTTAGTGGTGAAAAAATAATTTAAAAAATCGTTCGAGAAATGAGTTTACTCCCTGGGTACTTTTTTGTATACATTTGACTATTCGGGCCGAGTACGATTTACGGGAAATCGCGGGTTTTCGTTTGCCGGCGATTAAACTTCTTTTATTCAGCGTCTCATCAAAAATGAATACATTTTTGAAAAGTACAAGTCTCATGCGTTTTAGTAGTGGAAAAATAATTTAAAAAATCCTTCGGGAAATGAGTTTACTCCCTGGGTACTTTCTTTGTATACTTTTGACTAAACGGGCCGAGTCCGGGATTTACGGGAAATCGCGGGTTTTCGTTTGCCAGCGATTAAACTTCTTTTATTCAGCGTCCCATCAAAAATGAAAACATTTTTGAAAACTACAAGTCTCATGCGCTTTAGTGGTGAAAAAATAATTTAAAAAATCGTTCGGGAAATGAGTTTACTCCCTGGGTACTTTCTTTGTATACTTTCGACTATATGGGCCGAGTTCGGGATTTACGGGAAATCGCGGGTTTTCATTTGCCAGCGATTAAACTTCTTTTATTCAGCGTCCCATCAAAAATGAAAACATTTTTGAAAACTACAAGTCTCATGCGTTTTAGTGGTGAAAAAATAATTTAAAAACTCGTTCGGGATATGAGTTTACTCCCTGGGTACTTTCTTTGTATACTTTTGACTATACGGGCCGAGTCCGGGATTTAAGGGAAATCGCGGGTTTTCGTTTGCCAGCGATTAAACTTCTTTTATTCGCGTCCCATCAAAAATGAAAACAATTTTGAAAACTACAAGTCTCATGCGTTTTAGTGGTCAAAAAATATTTTAAAAAATCGTTCGAGAAATGAGTTTACTCCCTGGGTACTTTTTTTGTATACTTTTGACTATACGGGCCGAGTCCGGGATTTACGGAAAATCACGGGTTTTCGTTTGCCAGCGATTAAACTTCTTTTATTCAGCGTCTCATCAAAAATAAAAACATTTTTGAAAACTACAAATCTCATGCGTTTTAGTGGTGAAAAAATATTTTAAAAAATCGTTTGAGAAATGAGTTTACTCCCTGGGTACATTTTTTGTATACTTTTGACTATACGGGCCAAGCCCGGGATTTACGAGAAATCGCGGGTTTTTGTTTTCCGGCCATTAAACTACTTTCATTAAGCGTCTCATCAAAAATGAAAACATTTTTGAAAACCACAAGTCTCATGCGTTTTAGTGGTGAAAAAATAATTTAAAAAATCTTTCGAAAAATGAGTTTACTCCCTGGGTACTTTCTTTGTATACATTCGACTATACGGGCCGAGTCCGGGATTTAAGGGAAATCGCGGGTTTTCGTTTGCCAGCGATTAAACTTCTTTTATTCAGCGTCCCATCAAAAATGAAAATATTTTTGAAAACTACAGGTCTCATGCGTTTTAGTGGTGAAAAAATAATTTAAAAAATCGTTCGGGAAATGAGTTTACTCCCTGGGTACTTTCTTTGTATACTTTTGACTATACGGGCCGAGTCCGGGATTTAAGGGAAATCGCGGGTTTTGGTTTGCCGGCGATTAAACCTCTTTCATTAAGCGTCTCATCAAAAATAAAAACATTTTTGAAAACTACAAGTCTCATGCGTTTTAGTGGTGAAAAAATAATTTAAAAAATCGTTCGGGAAATGTGTTACTCCCTGGGTACTTTCTTTGTATACATTCGACTAAACGGGCCAAGCCCGGGATTTACGGGAAATCGCGGGTTTTCGTTTGCCAGCGATTAAACTTCTTTTCTTCAGCGTCCCATCAAAAATGAAAACATTTTTGAAAACTACAAGTCTTATGCGTTTTAGTGGTGAAAAAATAATTTAAAAAATCGTTCTGGAAATGAGTTTACACACAGTATACTTTCTTTGTATATATTCCACTATACGGGCCAAGCCCGGGATTTACGGGGAATCGCGGGTTTTCGTTTGCCGGCGATTAAACCTCTTTCATTAAGCGTCTCATCAAAAATGAAAACATTTTTGAAACCTACAAGTCTCATGCGTTTTAGTGGTGAAAAAATAATTTAAAAAATCGTTCGGGAAATGTGTAACTCACAGTATACTTTCTTTGTATACATTCGACTATACGGGCCAAGCCCGGGATTTACGCGAAATCGCCGGTTTTCGTTTGCCGGCGATTAAACCTCTTTCATTAAGCGTCTCATCAAAAATGAAAACATTTTTAAAAACTACAAGTCTCATGCGTTTTAGTGGTGAAAAAATAATTTAAAAAATCGTTCGGGAAATGTGTTACTCCCTGGGTACTTTCTTTGTATACATTCGACTATACGGGCCAAGCCCGGGATTTACGGGAAATCGCGGGTTTTCGTTTGCCAGCGATTAAACTTCTTTTCTTCAGCGTCCCATCAAAAATGAAAACATTTTTGAAAACTACAAGTCTCATGCGTTTTAGTGGTGAAAAAATAATGTAAAAAATCGTTTGGGAAATGAGTTTACTCCCTGGGTACTTTCTTTGTTTACTTTTGACTATACGGGCCGAGTCCGGGATTTACGGGAAAGCGCGGGTTTTCGTTTGCCAGCGATTAAACGTCTTTTATTCAGCGTCCCATCAAAAATGAAAACATTTTTGAAAACTACAAGTCTCATGCGTTTTAGTGGTGAAAAAATAATTTAAAAAATCGTTAGGGACATGAGTTTACTCGCTGGGTACTTTCTTTGTATACTTTTGACTATACAGGCCGAGTCCGAGATTTACGGGAAATCGCGGGTTTTCGTTTGCCAGCGATTAAACTTCTTTTATTCAGCGTCCCATCAAAAATGAAAACATTTTTGAAAACTACAAGTCTCATGCGTTTTAGTGGTGAAAAAATAATGTAAAAAATCGTTTGGGAAATGAGTTTACTCCCTGGGTACTTTTTTTGTATACATTTGACTATTCGGACCGAGTCCGGGATTTACGGGAAATCGCGGGTTTTCGTTTGCCGGAGATTAAACTTCTTTTATTCAGCGTCTCATCAAAAATGAAAACATTTTTGAAAACTACAAGTCTTATGCGTTTAGTGGTGAAAAATTAATTTAAAAAATCGTTCTGGAAATGAGTTTACTTACAGGGTACTTTCTTTGTATACATTGGACTATACGGGCCAAGCCCGGAATTTACGGGAAATCGCGGGTTTTCGTTTGCCGGCGATTAAACCTCTTTCATTAGGCGTCTCATCAAAAATGAAAACATTTTTGAAACCTACAAGTCTCATGCGTTTAAGTGGTGAAAAAATAATTTAAAAAATCGTTCGGGAAATGAGTTACTCCCTGGGTACTTTCTTTGCATACATTCGACTATACGGGCCAAGCCCGGGATTTACGGGAAATCGCAGGTTGTCGTTTGCAGGCGATTAAACCTCTTTCATTAAGCGTCTCATCAAAAATGAAAACATTTTTGAAAACTACAAGTCTCATGCGTTTTAGTGGTGAAAAAATAATTTAAAAAATCGTTCGGGAAATGAGTTTACTCCCTGGGTACTTTCTTTGTATACTTTTGACTATACGGGCCGAGTCTGGGATTTACAGGAAATCGTGGGTTTTCGTTTGCCAGCGATTAAACTTCTTTTATTCAGCGTCCCATCAAAAATGAAAACATTTTTGAAAACTACAAGTCTCATGCGTTTTAGTGGTGAAAAAATAATTTAAAAAATCGTTTGGGAAATGAGTTTACTCCCTGGGTACTTTCTTTGTATACTTTTGACTATACGGGCCGAGTCCGGGATTTAAGGGAAATCGCGGGTTGTCGTTTGCAGGCGATTAAACCTCTTTCATTAAGCGTCTCATCAAAAATGAAAACATTTTTGAAAACTACAAGTCTCATGCGTTTTAGTGGTGAAAAAATAATTTAAAAAATCGTTCGGGAAATGAGTTTACTCCCTGGGTACTTTCTTTGTATACTTTTGACTATACGGGCCGAGTCTGGGATTTACAGGAAATCGTGGGTTTTCGTTTGCCAGCGATTAAACTTCTTTTATTCAGCGTCCCATCAAAAATGAAAACATTTTTGAAAACTACAAGTCTCATGCGTTTTAGTGGTGAAAAAATAATTTAAAAAATCGTTTGGGAAATGAGTTTACTCCCTGGGTACTTTCTTTGTATACTTTTGACTATACGGGCCGAGTCCGGGATTTAAGGGAAATCGCGGGTTTTCGTTTGCCAGCGATTAAACTTCTTTTATTCAGCGTCCCATGAAAAATGAAAACATTTTTGAAAACTACAGGTCTCATGCGTTTTAGTGGTGAAAAAATAATTTAAAAAATCGTTCGGGAAATGAGTTTACTCCCTGGGTACTTTCTTTGTATACTTTTGACTATACGGGCCGAGTCCGGGATTTAAGGGAAATCGCGAGTTTTGGTTTGCCAGCGATTAAACTTATTTTATTCAGCGTCCCATCAAAAAAGAAAACATTTTTGAAAACTCCAAGTCTCATGCGTTTTAGTGGTGAAAAAATAATTTAAAAAATCGTTCGAGAAATGAGTTTACTCCCTGGGTACTTTTTTGTATACATTTGACTATTCGGGCCGAGTACGATTTACGGGAAATCGCGGGTTTTCGTTTGCCGGCGATTAAACTTCTTTTATTCAGCGTCTCATCAAAAATGAATACATTTTTGAAAAGTACAAGTCTCATGCGTTTTAGTGGTGGAAAAATAATTTAAAAAATCGTTCGGGAAATGAGTTTACTCCCTGGGTACTTTCTTTGTATACTTTTGACTAAACGGGCCGAGTCCGGGATTTACGGGAAATCGCAGGTTGTCGTTTGCAGGCGATTAAACCTCTTTCATTAAGCGTCTCATCAAAAATGAAAACATTTTTGAAAACTACAAGTCTCATGCGTTTTAGTGGTGAAAAAATAATTTAAAAAATCGTTCGGGAAATGAGTTTACTCCCTGGGTACTTTCTTTGTATACTTTTGACTATACGGGCCGAGTCCAGGATTTACAGGAAATCGTGGGTTTTCGTTTGCCAGCGATTAAACTTCTTTTATTCAGCGTCCCATCAAAAATGAAAACATTTTTGAAAACTACAAGTCTCATGCGTTTTAGTGGTGAAAAAATAATTTAAAAAATCGTTTGGGAAATGAGTTTACTCCCTGGGTACTTTCTTTGTATACTTTTGACTATACGGGCCGAGTCCGGGATTTAAGGGAAATCGCGGGTTTTCGTTTGCCAGCGATTAAACTTCTTTTATTCAGCGTCCCATCAAAAATGAAAACATTTTTGAAAACTACAGGTCTCATGCGTTTTATTGGTGAAAAAATAATTTAAAAAATCGTTCGGGAAATGAGTTTACGCCCTGGGTACTTTCTTTGTATACTTTTGACTATACGGGCCGAGTCCGGGATTTAAGGGAAATCGCGAGTTTTGGTTTGCCAGCGATTAAACGTATTTTATTCAGCGTCCCATCAAAAAAGAAAACATTTTTGAAAACTCCAAGTCTCATGCGTTTTAGTGGTGAAAAAATAATTTAAAAAATCGTTCGAGAAATGAGTTTACTCCCTGGGTACTTTTTTGTATACATTTGACTATTCGGGCCGAGTACGATTTACGGGAAATCGCGGGTTTTCGTTTGCCGGCGATTAAACTTCTTTTATTCAGCGTCTCATCAAAAATGAATACATTTTTGAAAAGTACAAGTCTCATGCGTTTTAGTGGTGGAAAAATAATTTAAAAAATCGTTCGGGAAATGAGTTTACTCCCTGGGTACTTTCTTTGTATACTTTTGACTAAACGGGCCGAGTCCGGCATTTACGGGAAATCGCGGGTTTTCGTTTGCCAGCGATTAAACTTTTTTTATTCAGCGTCCCATCAAAAATGAAAACATTTTTGAAAACTACAAGTCTCATGCGCTTTAGTGGTGAAAAAATAATTTAAAAAATCGTTCGGGAAATGAGTTTACTTCCTGGGTACTTTCTTTGTATACTTTCGACTATATGGGCCGAGTTCGGGATTTACGGGAAATCGCGGGTTTTCGTTTGCCAGCGATTAAACTTCTTTTATTTAGCGTCCCATCAAAAATGAAAACATTTTTGAAAACTACAAGTCTCATGCGTTTTAGTGGTGAAAAAATAATTTAAAAACTCGTTCGGGATATGAGTTTACTCCCTGGGTACTTTCTTTGTATACTTTTGACTATACGGGCCGAGTCCGGGATTTAAGGGAAATCGCGGGTTTTCGTTTGCCAGCGATTAAACTTCTTTTATTCAGCGTCCCATCAAAAATGAAAACAATTTTGAAAACTACAAGTCTCATGCGTTTTAGTGGTCAAAAAATATTTTAAAAAATCGTTCGAGAAATGAGTTTACTCCCTGGGTACTTTTTTTGTATACTTTTGACTATACGGGCCGAGTCCGGGATTTACGGAAAATCACAGGTTTTCGTTTGCCAGCGATTAAACTTCTTTTATTCAGCGTCTCATCAAAAATAAAAACATTTTTGAAAACTACAAATCTCATGCGTTTTAGTGGTGAAAAAATAATTTAAAAAATCGTTTGAGAAATGAGTTTACTCCCTGGGTACATTTTTTGTATACTTTTGACCATACGGGCCAAGCCCGGGATTTACGAGAAATCGCAGGTTTTCGTTTTCCGGCCATTAAACCACTTTCATTAAGCGTCTCATCAAAAATGAAAACATTTTTGAAAAGCACAAGTCTCATGAGTTTTAGTGGTGAAAAAATAATTTAAAAAATCGTTCGGGAAATGAGTTTACTCCCTGGGTACTTTCTTTGTATACTTTTGACTGTACGGGCGGAGTCCGGGATTTAAGGGAAATCGCGGGTTTTCGTTTTCCAGCGATTAAACTTCCTTTATTCAGCGTCCCATCAAAAATGAAAACATTTTTGAAAACTACAAGTCTCATGCGTTTTAGTGGTGAAAAAATAATTTAAAAAATCTTTCGAAAAATGAGTTTACTCCCTGGGTACTTTCTTTGTATACATTCGACTATACGGGCCGAGTCCGGGATTTAAGGGAAATCGCGGGTTTTCGTTTGCCAGCGATTAAACTTCTTTTATTCAGCGTCCCATCAAAAATAAAAACAATTTTGAAAACTCCAAGTCTCATGCGTTTTAGTGGTGAAAAAATAATTTAAAAAATCGTTCGAGAAATGAGTTTACTCCCTGGGTACTTTTTTGTATACATTTGACTATTCGGGCCGAGTACGATTTACGGGAAATCGCGGGTTTTCGTTTGCCGGCGATTAAACTTCTTTTATTCAGCGTCTCATCAAAAATGAATACATTTTTGAAAAGTACAAGTCTCATGCGTTTTAGTAGTGGAAAAATAATTTAAAAAATCCTTCGGGAAATGAGTTTACTCCCTGGGTACTTTCTTTGTATACTTTTGACTAAACGGGCCGAGTCCGGGATTTACGGGAAATCGCGGGTTTTCGTTTGCCAGCGATTAAACTTCTTTTATTCAGCGTCCCATCAAAAATGAAAACATTTTTGAAAACTACAAGTCTCATGCGCTTTAGTGGTGAAAAAATAATTTAAAAAATCGTTCGGGAAATGAGTTTACTCCCTGGGTACTTTCTTTGTATACTTTCGACTATATGGGCCGAGTTCGGGATTTACGGGAAATCGCGGGTTTTCATTTGCCAGCGATTAAACTTCTTTTATTCAGCGTCCCATCAAAAATGAAAACATTTTTGAAAACTACAAGTCTCATGCGTTTTAGTGGTGAAAAAATAATTTAAAAACTCGTTCGGGATATGAGTTTACTCCCTGGGTACTTTCTTTGTATACTTTTGACTATACGGGCCGAGTCCGGGATTTAAGGGAAATCGCGGGTTTTCGTTTGCCAGCGATTAAACTTCTTTTATTCGCGTCCCATCAAAAATGAAAACAATTTTGAAAACTACAAGTCTCATGCGTTTTAGTGGTCAAAAAATATTTTAAAAAATCGTTCGAGAAATGAGTTTACTCCCTGGGTACTTTTTTTGTATACTTTTGACTATACGGGCCGAGTCCGGGATTTACGGAAAATCACGGGTTTTCGTTTGCCAGCGATTAAACTTCTTTTATTCAGCGTCTCATCAAAAATAAAAACATTTTTGAAAACTACAAATCTCATGCGTTTTAGTGGTGAAAAAATATTTTAAAAAATCGTTTGAGAAATGAGTTTACTCCCTGGGTACATTTTTTGTATACTTTTGACTATACGGGCCAAGCCCGGGATTTACGAGAAATCGCGGGTTTTCGTTTTCCGGCCATTAAACTACTTTCATTAAGCGTCTCATCAAAAATGAAAACATTTTTGAAAACCACAAGTCTCATGCGTTTTAGTGGTGAAAAAATAATTTAAAAAATCTTTCGAAAAATGAGTTTACTCCCTGGGTACTTTCTTTGTATACATTCGACTATACGGGCCGAGTCCGGGATTTAAGGGAAATCGCGGGTTTTCGTTTGCCAGCGATTAAACTTTTTTTATTCAGCGTCCCATCAAAAATGAAAACAATTTTGAAAACTACAAGTCTCATGCGTTTTAGTGGTCAAAAAATATTTTAAAAAATCGTTCGAGAAATGAGTTTACTCCCTGGGTACTTTTTTTGTATACTTTTGACTATACGGGCCGAGTCCGGGATTTACGGAAAATCACGGGTTTTCGTTTGCCAGCGATTAAACTTCTTTTATTCAGCGTCTCATCAAAAATGAAAACATTTTTGAGAACTACAAATCTCATGCGTTTTAGTGGTGAAAAAATAATTTAAAAAATCGTTTGAGAAATGAGTTTACTCCCTGGGTACATTTTTTGTATACTTTTTACTATACGGGCCGAGTCCGGGATTTAAGGGAAATCGCGGGATTTCGTTTGCCAGCGATTAAACTTCCTTTATTCAGCGTCCCATCAAAAATGAAAACATTTTTGAAAACTACAAGTCTCATGCGTTTTAGTGGTGAAAAAATAATTTAAAAAATCTTTCGAAAAATGAGTTTACTCCCTGGGTACTTTCTTTGTATACATTCGACTATACGGGCCGAGTCCGGGATTTAAGGGAAATCGCGGGTTTTCGTTTGCCAGCGATTAAACTTTTTTTATTCAGCGTCCCATCAAAAATGAAAACAATTTTGAAAACTACAAGTCTCATGCGTTTTAGTGGTCAAAAAATAATTTAAAAAATCTTTCGAAAAATGAGTTTACTCCCTGGGTACTTTCTTTGTATACATTCGACTATACGGGCCGAGTCCGGGATTTAAGGGAAATCGCGGGTTTTCGTTTGCCAGCGATTAAACTTTTTTTATTCAGCGTCCCATCAAAAATGAAAACAATTTTGAAAACTACAAGTCTCATGCGTTTTAGTGGTCAAAAAATATTTTAAAAAATCGTTCGAGAAATGAGTTTACTCCCTGGGTACTTTTTTTGTATACTTTTGACTATACGGGTCGAGTCCGGGATTTACGGAAAATCACGGGTTTTCGTTTGCCAGCGATTAAACTTCTTTTATTCAGCGTCTCATCAAAAATGAAAACATTTTTGAGAACTACAAATCTCATGCGTTTTAGTGGTGAAAAAATAATTTAAAAAATCGTTTGAGAAATGAGTTTACTCCCTGGGTACATTTTTTGTATACTTTTTACTATACGGGCCAAGCCCGGGATTTACGGGAAATCGCGGGTTTTCGTTTTCCGGCCATTAAACCACTTTCATTAAGCGTCTCATCAAAAATGAAAACATTTTTGAAAACCACAAGTCTCATGCGTTTCAGTGGTGAAAAAATAATTTAAAAAATCGTTCGGGAAATGAGTTTACTCCCTGGGTACTTTTTTGTATACATTTGACTATTCGGGCCGAGTACGATTTACGGGAAATCGCGGGTTTTCGTTTGCCGGCGATTAAACTTCTTTTATTCAGCGTCTCATCAAAAATGAATACATTTTTGAAAAGTACAAGTCTCATGCGTTTTAGTAGTGAAAAAATAATTTAAAAAATCCTTCGGGAAATGAGTTTACTCCCTGGGTACTTTCTTTGTATACTTTTGACTAAACGGGCCGAGTCCGGGATTTACGGGAAATCGCGGGTTTTCGTTTGCCAGCGATTAAACTTCTTTTATTCAGCGTCCCATCAAAAATGAAAACATTTTTGAAAACTACAAGTCTCATGCGCTTTAGTGGTGAAAAAATAATTTAAAAAATCGTTCGGGAAATGAGTTTACTCCCTGGGTACTTTCTTTGTATACTTTCGACTATATGGGCCGAGTTCGGGATTTACGGGAAATCGCGGGTTTTCGTTTGCCAGCGATTAAACTTCTTTTATTTAGCGTCCCATCAAAAATGAAAACATTTTTGAAAACTACAAGTCTCATGCGTTTTAGTGGTGAAAAAATAATTTAAAAACTCGTTCGGGATATGAGTTTACTCCCTGGGTACTTTCTTTGTATACTTTTGACTATACGGGCCGAGTCCGGGATTTAAGGGAAATCGCGGGTTTTCGTTTGCCAGCGATTAAACTTCTTTTATTCGCGTCCCATCAAAAATGAAAACAATTTTGAAAACTACAAGTCTCATGCGTTTTAGTGGTCAAAAAATATTTTAAAAAATCGTTCGAGAAATGAGTTTACTCCCTGGGTACTTTTTTTGTATACTTTTGACTATACGGGCCGAGTCCGGGATTTACGGAAAATCACGGGTTTTCGTTTGCCAGCGATTAAACTTCTTTTATTCAGCGTCTCATCAAAAATAAAAACATTTTTGAAAACTACAAATCTCATGCGTTTTAGTGGTGAAAAAATAATTTAAAAAATCGTTTGAGAAATGAGTTTACTCCCTGGGTACATTTTTTGTATACTTTTGACTATACGGGCCAAGCCCGGGATTTACGAGAAATCGCAGGTTTTCGTTTTCCGGCCATTAAACCACTTTCATTAAGCGTCTCATCAAAAATGAAAACATTTTTGAAAAGCACAAGTCTCATGCGTTTTAGTGGTGAAAAAATAATTTAAAAAATCGTTCGGGAAATGAGTTTACTCCCTGGGTACTTTCTTTGTATACTTTTGACTATACGGGCCGAGTCCGGGATTTAAGGGAAATCGCGGGTTTTCGTTTGCCAGCGATTAAACTTCCTTTATTCAGCGTCCCATCAAAAATGAAAACATTTTTGAAAACTACAAGTCTCATGCGTTTTAGTGGTGAAAAAATAATTTAAAAAATCTTTCGAAAAATGAGTTTACTCCCTGGGTACTTTCTTTGTATACATTCGACTATACGGGCCGAGTCCGGGATTTAAGGGAAATCGCGGGTTTTCGTTTGCCAGCGATTAAACTTCTTTTATTCAGCGTCCCATCAAAAATGAAAACAATTTTGAAAACTCCAAGTCTCATGCGTTTTAGTGGTGAAAAAATAATTTAAAAAATCGTTCGAGAAATGAGTTTACTCCCTGGGTACTTTTTTGTATACATTTGACTATTCGGGCCGAGTACGATTTACGGGAAATCGCGGGTTTTCGTTTGCCGGCGATTAAACTTCTTTTATTCAGCGTCTCATCAAAAATGAATACATTTTTGAAAAGTACAAGTCTCATGCGTTTTAGTAGTGGAAAAATAATTTAAAAAATCCTTCGGGAAATGAGTTTACTCCCTGGGTACTTTCTTTGTATACTTTTGACTAAACGGGCCGAGTCCGGGATTTACGGGAAATCGCGGGTTTTCGTTTGCCAGCGATTAAACTTCTTTTATTCAGCGTCCCATCAAAAATGAAAACATTTTTGAAAACTACAAGTCTCATGCGCTTTAGTGGTGAAAAAATAATTTAAAAAATCGTTCGGGAAATGAGTTTACTCCCTGGGTACTTTCTTTGTATACTTTCGACTATATGGGCCGAGTTCGGGATTTACGGGAAATCGCGGGTTTTCGTTTGCCAGCGATTAAACTTCTTTTATTTAGCGTCCCATCAAAAATGAAAACATTTTTGAAAACTACAAGTCTCATGCGTTTTAGTGGTGAAAAAATAATTTAAAAACTCGTTCGGGATATGAGTTTACTCCCTGGGTACTTTCTTTGTATACTTTTGACTATACGGGCCTAGTCCGGGATTTAAGGGAAATCGCGGGTTTTCGTTTGCCAGCGATTAAACTTCTTTTATTCGCGTCCCATCAAAAATGAAAACAATTTTGAAAACTACAAGTCTCATGCGTTTTAGTGGTCAAAAAATATTTTAAAAAATCGTTCGAGAAATGAGTTTACTCCCTGGGTACTTTTTTTGTATACTTTTGACTATACGGGCCGAGTCCGGGATTTACGGAAAATCACGGGTTTTCGTTTGCCAGCGATTAAACTTCTTTTATTCAGCGTCTCATCAAAAATAAAAACATTTTTGAAAACTACAAATCTCATGCGTTTTAGTGGTGAAAAAATATTTTAAAAAATCGTTTGAGAAATGAGTTTACTCCCTGGGTACATTTTTTGTATACTTTTGACTATACGGGCCAAGCCCGGGATTTACGAGAAATCGCGGGTTTTCGTTTTCCGGCCATTAAACTACTTTCATTAAGCGTCTCATCAAAAATGAAAACATTTTTGAAAACCACAAGTCTCATGCGTTTCAGTGGTGAAAAAATAATTTAAAAAATCGTTCGGGAAATGAGTTTACTCCCTGGGTACTTTCTTTGTATACTTTTGACTATACGGGCCGAGTCCGGGATTTAAGGGAAATCGCGGGTTTTCGTTTGCCAGCGATTAAACTTCCTTTATTCAGCGTCCCATCAAAAATGAAAACATTTTTGAAAACTACAAGTCTCATGCGTTTTAGTGGTGAAAAAATAATTTAAAAAATCTTTCGAAAAATGAGTTTACTCCCTGGGTACTTTCTTTGTATACATTCGACTATACGGGCCGAGTCCGGGATTTAAGGGAAATCGCGGGTTTTCGTTTGCCAGCGATTAATCTTTTTTTATTCAGCGTCCCATCAAAAATGAAAACAATTTTGAAAACTACAAGTCTCATGCGTTTTAGTGGTCAAAAAATATTTTAAAAAATCGTTCGAGAAATGAGTTTACTCCCTGGGTACTTTTTTTGTATACTTTTGACTATACGGGCCGAGTCCGGGATTTACGGAAAATCACGGGTTTTCGTTTGCCAGCGATTAAACTTCTTTTATTCAGCGTCTCATCAAAAATGAAAACATTTTTGAGAACTACAAATCTCATGCGTTTTAGTGGTGAAAAAATAATTTAAAAAATCGTTTGAGAAATGAGTTTACTCCCTGGGTACATTTTTTGTATACTTTTTACTATACGGGCCGAGTCCGGGATTTAAGGGAAACCGCGGGTTTTCGTTTGCCAGCGATTAAACTTCCTTTATTCAGCGTCCCATCAAAAATGAAAACATTTTTGAAAACTACAAGTCTCATGCGTTTTAGTGGTGAAAAAATAATTTAAAAAATCTTTCGAAAAATGAGTTTACTCCCTGGGTACTTTCTTTGTATACATTCGACTATACGGGCCGAGTCCGGGATTTAAGGGAAATCGCGGGTTTTCGTTTGCCAGCGATTAAACTTTTTTTATTCAGCGTCCCATCAAAAATGAAAACAATTTTGAAAACTACAAGTCTCATGCGTTTTAGTGGTCAAAAAATATTTTAAAAAATCGTTCGAGAAATGAGTTTACTCCCTGGGTACTTTTTTTGTATACTTTTGACTATACGGGCCGAGTCCGGGATTTACGGAAAATCACGGGTTTTCGTTTGCCAGCGATTAAACTTCTTTTATTCAGCGTCTCATCAAAAATGAAAACATTTTTGAGAACTACAAATCTCATGCGTTTTAGTGGTGAAAAAATAATTTAAAAAATCGTTTGAGAAATGAGTTTACTCCCTGGGTACATTTTTTGTATACTTTTTACTATACGGGCCAAGCCCGGGATTTACGGGAAATCGCGGGTTTTCGTTTTCCGGCCATTAAACCACTTTCATTAAGCGTCTCATCAAAAATGAAAACATTTTTGAAAACCACAAGTCTCATGCGTTTCAGTGGTGAAAAAATAATTTAAAAAATCGTTCGGGAAATGAGTTTACTCCCTGGGTACTTTCTTTGTATACTTTTGACTATACGGGCCGAGTCCGGGATTTAAGGGAAATCGCGGGTTTTCGTTTGCCAGCGATTAAACTTCCTTTATTCAGCGTCCCATCAAAAATGAAAACATTTCTGAAAACTACAAGTCTCATGCGTTTTAGTGGTGAAAAAATAATTTAAAAAATCTTTTGAAAAATGAGTTTACTCCCTGAGTACTTTCTTTGTATACATTCGACTATACGGGCCAAGCCCGGGATTTACGGAAATCGCGGGTTTTCGTTTTCCGGCCATTAAACCACTTTCATTAAGCGTCTCATCAAAAATGAAAACATTTCTGAAAACTACAAGTCTCATGCGTTTTAGTGGTGAAAAAAAATTTAAAAAATCGTTCGGGAAATGAGTTTACTCCCTGGGTACTTTCTTTGTATACTTTTGACTATACGGGCCGAGTCCGGTATTTACGGGAAATCGCGGGTGTTAGTTTGCCGGCGATTAAACTTCTTTTATTGAGCGTCTCATCAAAAATGAAAACATTTTTAAAAACTGCAAGTCTCATGGACTTTAGTGGTGAAAAGATAATTTAAAAAATCGTTCTGCAAATGAGTTTACTCACAGGGTACTTTCTTTGTATACATTCGACTATACGGGACAAGCCCGGGATTTACGGGAAATCGCGGGTTTTCGTTTGCCGGCGATTAAAATTCTTTTATTCAGCGTCTCATCAAAAATGAAAACATTTTTGAAAACTACAAGTCTTATGCGTTTTAGTGTTGAAAAAATAATTTAAAAAATCGTTATGGAAATGAGGTTACTCACAGGGTACTTTCTTTGTATACATTCGACTATACGGGCCAAGCCCGGGATTTACGGGAAATCGCGGGTTTTCGTTTGCCGGCGATTAAACCTCTTTCATTAAGCGTCTCATCAAAAATGAAAACATTTTTGAAAACTACAAGTCTCATGCGTTTTAGTGGTGAAAAGATAATTTAAAAAATCGTTCGGGAAATGAGTTACTCCCTGGGTACTTTCTTTGTATACATTCGACTATACGGGCCAAGCCCGGGATTTACGGGAAATCGTGGGTTTTCGTTTGCCGGCGATTAAACCTCTTTCATTAAGCGTCTCATCAAAAAAGAAAACATTTTTGAAAACTACAAGTCTCATGCGTTTTAGTGGTGAAAAAATAATTTAAAAAACCGTTCGGGAAATGAGTTTACTCCCTGGGTACTTTCTTTGTATACTTTTGACTATACGGGCCGAGTCCGGGATTTACGGGAAATCGCGGGTGTTAGTTTGCCGGCGATTAAACTTCTTTTATTCAGCGTCTCATCAAAAATGAAAACATTTTTAAAAACTGCAAGTCTCATGGGCTTTAGTGGTGAAAAGATAATTTAAAAAATCGTTCTGCAAATGAGTTTACTCACAGGCTACCTTCTTTGTATACTTTTGACTATACGGGCCAAGGCCGGGATTTACGGGAAATCGCGGGTTTTCGTTTGCCAGCGATTAAAATTCTTTTATTCAGCGTCTCATCAAACATGAAAACATTTTTGAAAACTACAAGTCTTATGCGTTTTAGTGGTGAAAAAATAATTTAAAAAATCGTTCTGGAAATGAGGTTACTCACAGGGTACTTTCTTTGTATACATTCGACTATACGGGCCAAGCCCGGGATTTACGGGAAATCACGGGTTTTCGTTTGCCGGCGATTAAACCTCTTTCATTAAGCGTCTCATCAAAAATGAAAACATTTTTGAAAACTACAAGTCTCATGCGTTTTAGTGGAGAAAAAATAATTTAAAAACTCGTTCGAGAAATGAGTTTACTCCCTGGGTACTTTTTTGTATACATTTGACTATTCGGGCCGAGTACGATTTACGGGAAATCGCGGGTTTTCGTTTGCCGGCGATTAAACTTCTTTTATTCAGCGTCTCATCAAAAATGAAAACACTTTTAAAAACTACAAGTCTCATGCGTTTTAGTGGTGAAAAAATAATTTAAAAAATCGTTCGGGAAATGTGTTTACTCCCTGGGTACTTTCTTTGTGTACTTTTGACTATACGGGCCAAGCCCGTGATTTACGGGAAATCGCGGGTTTTCGTTTGCCGGCGATTAAAATTCTTTTATTCAGCGTCTCATCAAAAATGAAAACATTTTTGAAAACTACAAGTCTTATGCGTTTTAGTGGTGAAAAGATAATTTAAAAAATCGTTCTGCAAATGAATTTACTCACAGGGTACTTTCTTTGTATACATTCGACTATACGGGACAAGCCCGGGATTAACGGGAACTCGCGTTTTTTCATTTGCCGGAGATTAAACATCTTTCATTAAGCGTCTCATTAAAAATGAAAACATTTTTGAAAACTACAAGTCTCATTCGTTCTAGTGGTGCAGAAATAATTTGAAAAATCGTTCGGGAAATCAGTTTACTCCCTGGGTACTTTCTTTAGATACATTCAACTATACGGGCCAAGCCCGGGATTTACGGGAAATCGCGTGTTTTCGTTTGCCGGCGATTAAACTTCTTTTATTCAGCGTCTCATCAAAAATGAAAACACTTTTGAAAACTACAAGTCTCATGCGTTTTAGTGGTGAAAAAATAATTTAAAAAATCGTTCGGGAAATGTGTTTACTCCCTGGGTACTTTCTTTGTATACTTTTGACTATACGGGCCAAGCCCGGGATTTACGGGAAATCGCGGGTTTTCGTTTGCCGGCGATTAAAATTCTTTTATTCAGCGTCTCATCAAAAATGAAAACATTTTTGAAAGCTACAAGTCTTATGCGTTTTAGTGTTGAAAAAATAATTTAAAAAATCGTTCTGGAAATGAGGTTACTCACAGGGTACTTTCTTTGTATACATTCGACTATACGGGCCAAGCCCGGGATTTACGGGAAATCGCGGGTTTTCGTTTGCCGGCGATTAAACCTCTTTCATTAAGCGTCTCATCAAAAATGAAAACATTTTTGAAACCTACAAGTCTCATGCGTTTTAGTGGTGAAAAGATAATTTAAAAAATCGTTCGGGAAATGAGTTACTCCCTGGGTACTTTCTTTGTATACATTCGACTATACGGGCCAAGCCCGGGATTTACGGGAAATCGTGGGTTTTCGTTTGCCGGCTATTAAACCTCTTTCATTAATCGTCTCATCAAAAAAGAAAAAATTTTTGAATACTGCAAGTCTCATGCGTTTTAGTGGTGAAAAAATAATTTAAAAAACCGTTCGGGAAATGAGTTTACTCCCTGGGTACTTTCTTTGTATACTTTTGACTATACGGGCCGAGTCCGGGATTTACGGGAAATCGCGGGTGTTAGTTTGCCGGCGATTAAACTTTTTTTAATCAGCGTCTCATCAAAAATAAAAACATTTTTAAAAACTGCAAGTCTCATGGGCTTTAGTGGTGAAAAGATAATTTAAAAAATCGTTCTGCAAATGAGTTTACTCACAGGGTACTTTCTTTGTATACTTTTGACTATACGGGCCAAGGCCGGGATTTACGGGAAATCGCGGGTTTTCGTTTGCCAGCGATTAAAATTCTTTTATTCAGCGTCTCATCAAAAATGAAAACATTTTTGAAAACTACAAGTCTTATGCGTTTTAGTGGTAAAAAAATAATTTAAAAAATCGTTCTGGAAATGAGGTTACTCACAGGGTACTTTCTTTGTATACATTCGACTATACGGGCCAAGCCCGGGATTTACGGGAAATCACGGGTTTTCGTTTGCCGGCGATTAAACCTCTTTCATTAAGCGTCTCATCAAAAATGAAAACATTTTTGAAACCTACAAGTCTCATGCGTTTTAGTGGTGAAAAAATAATTTAAAAAATCGTTCGGGAAATCAGTTACTCCCTGGCTACTTTCTTTGTATACATTCGACTATACGGGCCGAGCCCGGGATTTACGGGAAATCGTGGGTTTTCGTTTGCCGGCGATTAAACCTCTTTCATTAAGCGTCTCATCAAAAATGAAAACATTTTTGGAAACTACAAGTGTAATGTGTTTTAGTGGTGAAAAAATAATTTAAAAAACCGTTCGGGAAATGAGTTTACTCCCTGGGTACTTTCTTTGTATACTTTTGACTATACGGGCCGAGTCCGGGATTTACGGGAAATCGCGGGTTTTCGTTTGCCGGCGATTAAACTTCTTTTATTCAGCGTCTCATCAAAAATGAAAACATTTTTGAGAACTACAAGTCTTATGCGTTTTAGTGGTGAAAAAATAATTTAAAAAATCGTTCTGGAAATGAGTTTACTCACAGGGTACTTTCTTTTTATACATTTGAATATACGGGCCAAGCCCGGGATTTACGGGAAATCGCGGGTTTTCGTTTGCCGGCGATTAAACTTCTTTCATTCAGCGTCTCATCAAAAATAAAAAGATTTTTGAAAACTACAAGTTTCATGCGTTTTAGTGGTGAAAAAATAATTTAAAAAATCGTTCGGGAAATGAGTTTACTCCCTGGGTACTTTCTTTGTATACTTTTGATTATACGGGCTGAGTCCGGGGTGATTTACGGGAAATGGCGGGTTTTCGTTTGCCGGCGATTAAACTTCTTTTATTCAGCGTCTCATCAAAAATGAAAACATTTTTAAAAACTACAAGTCTTATGCGTTTTAGTGGTGAAAAAATAATTTAAAAATCGTTCTGGAAATGAGTTTACACCCTGGGTACTTTCTTTGTATACTTTTGACTATACGGGCCGAGTCCGGGATTTACGGGAAATGGCGGGTTTTCGTTTGCCGGCGATTAAACTTCTTTTATTCAGTGTCTCATCAAAAATGAAAACATTTTTGAAAACTACAAGTCTCATGGGCTTTAGTGGTGAAATAATAATTTAAAAAATCGTTTAAGAAATGAGTTTACACCCTGGGTACTTTCTTTGTATACTTTTGACTATACGGGCCGAGTCTGGGATTTACGGGAAATCGCGGGTTTTCGTTTGCCGGCGATTAAAATTCTTTTATTCAGCGTCTCATCAAAAATGAAAACATTTTTGAAAACTACAAGTCTTATGCGTTTTAGTGTTGAAAAAATAATTTAAAAAATCGTTCTGGAAATGAGGTTACTTACAGGGTACTTTCTTTGTATACATTCGACTATACGGGCCAAGCCCGGGATTTACGGGAAATCGCGGGTTTTCGTTTGCCGGCGATTAAACTTCTTTTATTCAGCGTCTCATCAAAAATGAAAACACTTTTGAAAACTACAAGTCTCATGCGTTTTAGTGGTGAAAAAATAATTTAAAAAATCGGTCGGGAAATGTGTTTACTCCCTGGGTACTTTCTTTGTGTACTTTTGACTTTACGGGCCAAGCCCGGGATTTACGGGAAATCGCGGGTTTTCGTTTGCCGGCGATTAAAATTCTTTTATTCAGCGTCTCATCAAAAATGAAAACATTTTTGAAAACTACAAGTCTTATGCGTTTTAGTGGTGAAAAAATAATTTAAAAAATCGTTCTGGAAATGAGGTTACTCACAGGGTACTTTCTTTGTATACATTCGACTAAACGTGCCAAGCCCGGGATTTACGGGAAATCGCGGGTTTTCGTTTGCCGGCGATTAAACCTCTTTCATTAAGCGTCTCATCAAAAATGAAAACATTTTTGAAACCTACAAGTCTCATGCGTTTTAGTGGTGAAAAGATAATTTAAAAAATCGTTCGGGAAATGAGTTACTCCCTGGGTACTTTCTTTGTATACATTCGACTATACGGGCCAAGCCCGGGATTTACGGGAAATCGTGGGTTTTCGTTTGCCGGCGATTAAACCTCTTTCATTAAGCGTCTCATCAAAAAAGAAAAATTTTTTGAAAACTACAAGTCTCATGCGTTTTAGTGGTGAAAAAATAATTTAAAAAACCGTTCGGGAAATGAGTTTACTCCCTGGGTACTTTCTTTGTATACTTTCGACTATACGGGCCAAGCCCGGGATTTACGGGAAATCACGGGTTTTCGTTTGCCGGCGATTAAACCTCTTTCATTAAGCGTCTCATCAAAAATGAAAACATTTTTGAAACCTACAAGTCTCATGCGTTTTAGTGGTGAAAAAATAATTTAAAAAATCGTTCGGGAAATGAGTTACTCCCTGGGTACTTTCTTTGTATACATTCGACTATACGGGCCGAGCCCGGGATTTACGGGAAATCGTGGGTTTTCGTTTGCCGGCGATTAAACCTCTTTCATTAAGCGTCTCATCAAAAATGAAAACATTTTTGAAAACTACAAGTGTCATGTGTTTTAGTGGTGAAAAAATAATTTAAAAAACCGTTCGGGAAATGAGTTTACTCCCTGGGTACTTTCTTTGTATACTTTTGACTATACGGGCCGAGTCCGGGATTTACGGGAAATCGCGGGTTTTTGTTTGCCGGCGATTAAACTTCTTTTATTCAGCGTCTCATCAAAAATGAAAACATTTTTGAGAACTACAAGTCTTATGCGTTTTAGTGGTGAAAAAATAATTTAAAAAATCGTTCTGGAAATGAGTTTACTCACAGGGTACTTTCTTTTTATACATTTGAATATACGGGCCAAGCCCGGGATTTACGGGAAATCGCGGGTTTTCGTTTGCCGGCGATTAAACTTCTTTCATTCAGCGTCTCATCAAAAATAAAAAGATTTTTGAAAACTACAAGTTTCATGCGTTTTAGTGGTAAAAAAATAATTTAAAAAATCGTTCGGGAAATGAGTTTACTCCCTGGGTACTTTCTTTGTATAATTTTGATTATACGGGCTGAGTCCGGGGTGATTTACGGGAAATGGCGGGTTTTCGTTTGCCGGCGATTAAACTTCTTTTATTCAGCGTCTCGTTAAAAATGAAAACATTTTTAAAAACTACAAGTCTTATGCGTTTTAGTGGTGAAAAAATAATTTAAAAAATCGTTCTGGAAATGAGTTTACACCCTGGGTACTTTCTTTGTATACTTTTGACTATACGGGCCGAGTCCGGGATTTACGGGAAATGGCGGGTTTTCGTTTGCCGGCGATTAAACTTCTTTTATTCAGTGTCTCATCAAAAATGAAAACATTTTTGAAAACTACAAGTCTCATGGGCTTTAGTGGTGAAATAATAATTTAAAAAATCGTTTAAGAAATGAGTTTACACCCTGGGTACTTTCTTTGTATACTTTTGACTATACGGGCCGAGTCTGGGATTTACGGGAAATCGCGGGTTTTCGTTTGCCGGCGATTAAAATTCTTTTATTCAGCGTCTCATCAAAAATGAAAACATTTTTGAAAACTACAAGTCTTATGCGTTTTAGTGTTGAAAAAATAATTTAAAAAATCGTTCTGGAAATGAGGTTACTCACAGGGTACTTTCTTTGTATACATTCGACTATGCGGGCCAAGCCCGGGATTTACGGGAAATCGCGGGTTTTCGTTTGCCGGCGATTAAACTTCTTTTATTCAGCGTCTCATCAAAAATGAAAACACTTTTGAAAACTACAAGTCTCATGCGTTTTAGTGGTGAAAAAATAATTTAAAAAATCGTTCGGGAAATGTGTTTACTCCCTGGGTACTTTCTTTGTGTACTTTTGACTATACGGGCCAAGCCCGGGATTTACGGGAAATCGCGGGTTTTCGTTTGCCGGCGATTAAAATTCTTTTATTCAGCGTCTCATCAAAAATGAAAACATTTTTGAAAACTACAAGTCTTATGCGTTTTAGTGGTGAAAAAATAATTTAAAAAATCGTTCTGGAAATGAGGTTACTCACAGGGTACTTTCTTTGTATACATTCGACTATACGGGCCAAGCCCGGGATTTACGGGAAATCTGGGGTTTTCGTTTGCCGGCGATTAAACCTCTTTCATTAAGCGTCTCATCAAAAATGAAAACATTTTTGAAACCTACAAGTCTCATGCGTTTTAGTGGTGAAAAAATAATTTAAAAAATCGTTCGGGAAATGAGTTTACTCCCTGGGTACTTTCTTTGTATACTTTTGACTATACGGGCCAAGTCCGGGATTTACGGGAAATCGCGGGTGTTAGTTTCCCGGCGATTAAACTTCTTTTATTCAGCGTCTCATCAAAAATGAAAACATTTTTAAAAACTGCAAGTCTCATGGGCTTTAGTGGTGAAAAGATAATTTAAAAAATCGTTCTGCAAATGAATTTACTCACAGGGTACTTTCTTTGTATACATTCGACTATACGGGACAAGCCCGGGATTAACGGGAACTCGCGGGTTTTCATTTGCCGGCGATTAAACATCTTTCATTAAGCGTCTCATTAAAAATGAAAACATTTTTGGAAACTACAAGTCTCATTCGTTCTAGTGGTGCAGAAATAATTTGAAAAATCGTTCGGGAAATCAGTTTACTCCCTGGGTACTTTCTTTAGATACATTCAACTATACGGGCCAAGCCCGGGATTTACGGGAAATCGCTTGTTTTCGTTTGCCGGCGATTAAACTTCTTTTATTCAGCGTCTCATCAAAAATGAAAACACTTTTGAAAACTACAAGTCTCATGCGTTTTAGTGGTGAAAAAATAATTTAAAAAATCGTTCGGGAAATGTGTTTACTCCCTGGGTACTTTCTTTGTATACTTTTGACTATACGGGCCAAGCCCGGGATTTACGGGAAATCGCGGGTTTTCGTTTGCCGGCGATTAAAATTCTTTTATTCAGCGTCTCATCAAAAATGAAAACATTTTTGAAAACTACAAGTCTTATGCGTTTTAGTGTTGAAAAAATAATTTAAAAAATCGTTCTGGAAATGAGGTTACTCACAGGGTACTTTCTTTGTATACATTCGACTATACGGGCCAAGCCCGGGATTTACGGGAAATCACGGGTTTTCGTTTGCCAGCGATTAAACCTCTTTCATTAAGCGTCTCATCAAAAATGAAAACATTTTTGAAACCTACAAGTCTCATGCGTTTTAGTGGTGAAAAGATAATTTAAAAAATCGTTCGGGAAATGAGTTACTCCCTGGGTACTTTCTTTGTATACATTCGACTATACGGGCCAAGCCCGGGATTTACGGGAAATCGTGGGTTTTCGTTTGCCGGCGATTAAACCTCTTTCATTAAGCGTCTCATCAAAAAAGAAAACATTTTTGAAAACTACAAGTCTCATGCGTTTTAGTGGTGAAAAAATAATTTAAAAAACCGTTCGGGAAATGAGTTTACTCCCTGGGTACTTTCTTTGTATACTTTTGACTATACGGGCCGAGTCCGGGATTTATGGGAAATCGCGGGTGTTAGTTTGCCGGCGATTAAACTTCTTTTATTCAGCGTCTCATCAAAAATGAAAACATTTTTAAAAACTGCAAGTCTCATGGGCTTTAGTGGTGAAAAGATAATTTAAAAAATCGTTCTGCAAATGAGTTTACTCACAGGGTACTTTCTTTGTATACTTTTGACTATACGGGCCAAGGCCGGGATTTACGGGAAATCGCGGGTTTTCGTTTGCCAGCGATTAAAATTCTTTTATTCAGCGTCTCATCAAAAATGAAAACATTTTTGAAAACTACAAGTCTTATGCGTTTTAGTGGTGAAAAAATAATTTAAAAAATCGTTCTGGAAATGAGGTTACTCACAGGGTACTTTCTTTGTATACATTCGACTATACGGGCCAAGCCCGGGATTTACGGGAAATCACGGGTTTTCGTTTGCCGGCGATTAAACCTCTTTCATTAAGCGTCTCATCAAAAATGAAAACATTTTTGAAACCTACAAGTCTCATGCGTTTTAGTGGTGAAAAAATAATTTAAAAAATCGTTCTGGAAATGAGTTTACTCACAGGGTACTTTCTTTTTATACATTTGAATATACGGGCCAAGCCCGGGATTTACGGGAAATCGTGGGTTTTCGTTTGCCGGCGAGTAAACTTCTTTCATTCAGCGTCTCATCAAAAATAAAAAGATTTTTGAAAACTACAAGTTTCATGCGTTTTAGTGGTGAAAAAATAATTTAAAAAATCGTTCGGGAAATGAGTTTACTCCCTGGGTACTTTCTTTGTATACTTTTGATTATACGGGCTGAGTCCGGGGTGATTTACGGGAAATGGCGGGTTTTCGTTTGCCGGCGATTAAACTTCTTTTATTCAGCGTCTCATCAAAAATGAAAACATTTTTAAAAACTACAAGTCTTATGCGTTTTAGTGGTGAAAAAATAATTTAAAAAATCGTTCTGGAAATGAGTTTACACCCTGGGTACTTTCTTTGTATACTTTTGACTATACGGGCCGAGTCCGGAATTTACGGGAAATGGCGGGTTTTCGTTTGCTGGCGATTAAACTTCTTTTATTCAGTGTCTCATCAAAAATGAAAACATTTTTGAAAACTACAAGTCTCATGGGCTTTAGTGGTGAAATAATAATTTAAAAAATCGTTTAAGAAATGAGTTTACACCCTGGGTACTTTCTTTGTATACTTTTGACTATACGGGCCGAGTCTGGGATTTACGGGAAATCGCGGGTTTTCGTTTGCCGGCGATTAAAATTCTTTTATTCAGCGTCTCATCAAAAATGAAAACATTTTTGAAAACTACAAGTCTTATGCGTTTTAGTGTTGAAAAAATAATTTAAAAAATCGTTCTGGAAATGAGGTTACTCACAGGGTACTTTCTTTGTATACATTCGACTATACGGGCCAAGCCCGGGATTTACGGGAAATCGCGGGTTTTCGTTTGCCGGCGATTAAACCTCTTTCATTAAGCGTCTCATCAAAAATGAAAACATTTTTGAAACCTACAAGTCTCATGCGTTTTAGTGGTGAAAAGATAATTTAAAAAATCGTTCGGGAAATGAGTTACTCCCTGGGTACTTTCTTTGTATACATTCGACTATACGGGCCAAGCCCGGGATTTACGGGAAATCGTGGGTTTTCGTTTGCCGGCGATTAAACCTCTTTCATTAAGCGTCTCATCAAAAAAGAAAACATTTTTGAAAACTACAAGTCTCATGCGTTTTAGTGGTGAAAAAATAATTTAAAAAACCGTTAGGGAAATGAGTTTACTCCCTGGGTACTTTCTTTGTATACTTTTAACTATACGGGCCAAGTCCGGGATTTACGGGAAATCGCGGGTGTTAGTTTGCCGGCGATTAAACTTCTTTTATTCAGCGTCTCATCAAAAATGAAAACATTTTTAAAAACTGCAAGTCTCATGGGCTTTAGTGGTGAAAAGATAATTTAAAAAATCGTTCTGCAAATGAGTTTACTCACAGGGTACTTTCTTTGTATACATTCGACTATACGGGACAAGCCCGGGATTAACGGGAACTCGCGGGTTTTCATTTGCCGGCGATTAAACATCTTTCATTAAGCGTCTCATTAAAAATGAAAACATTTTTGAAAACTACAAGTCTCATTCGTTCTAGTGGTGCAGAAATAATTTGAAAAATCGTTCGGGAAATCAGTTTACTCCATGGGTACTTTCTTTAGATACATTCAAATATACGGGCCAAGCCCGGGATTTACGGGAAATCGCGGGTTTTCGTTTGCCAGCGATAAAACTTCTTTTATTCGGCGTCTCATCAAAAATGAAAACATTTTTGAAAAGTACAAGTCTCATGCATTTTAGTGGTGAAAAGATAATTTAAAAAATCGTTCGGGAAATGTGTTTACTCCCTGGATACTTTCTTTGTATACTTTTGACTATACGGGCCAAGGCCGGGATTTACGGGAAATCGCGGGTTTTCGTTTGCCAGCGATTAAAATTCTTTTATTCAGCGTCTCATCAAAAATGAAAACATTTTTGAAAACTACAAGTCTTATGCGTTTTAGTGGTGAAAAAATAATTTAAAAAATCGTTCTGGAAATGAGGTTACTCACAGGGTACTTTCTTTGTATACATTCGACTATACGGGCCAAGCCCGGGATTTACGGGAAATCACAGGTTTTCGTTTGCCGGCGATTAAACCTCTTTCATTAAGCGTCTCATCAAAAATGAAAACATTTTTGAAACCTTCAAGTCTCATGCGTTTTAGTGGTGAAAAAATAATTTAAAAAATCGTTCGGGAAATGAGTTACTCCCTGGGTACTTTCTTTGTATACATTCGACTATACGGGCCAAGCCCGGGATTTACGGGAAATCGTGGGTTTTCGTTTGCCGGCGATTAAACCTCTTTCATTAAGCGTCTCATCAAAAATGAAAACATTTTTGAAAACTACAAGTGTCATGCGTTTTAGTGGTGAAAAAATAATTTAAAAAACCGTTCGGGAAATGAGTTTACTCCCTGGGTACTTTCTTTGTATACTTTTGACTATACGGGGCGAGTCCGGGATTTACGGGAAATCGCGGGTTTTCGTTTGCCGGCGATTAAACTTCTTTTATTCAGCGTCTCATCAAAAATGAAAAAATTTTTGGAAAGTACAAGTCTCATGCATTTTAGTGGTGAAAAGATAATTTAAAAAATCGTTCGGGAAATGTGTTTACTCCCTGGGTACTTTCTTTGTATACTTTTGACTATACGGGCCAAGGCCGGGATTTACGGGAAATCGCGGGTTTTCGTTTGCCAGCGATTAAAATTCTTTTATTCAGCGTCTCATCAAAAATGAAAACATTTTTGAAAACTACAAGTCTTATGCGTTTTAGTGGTGAAAAAATAATTTAAAAAATCGTTCTGGAAATGAGGTTACTCACAGGGTACTTTCTTTGTATACATTCGACTATACGGGCCAAGCCCGGGATTTACGGGAAATCACGGGTTTTCGTTTGCCGGCGATTAAACCTCTTTCATTAAGCGTCTCATCAAAAATGAAAACATATTTGAAACCTTCAAGTCTCATGCGTTTTAGTGGTGAAAAAATAATTTAAAAAATCGTTCGGGAAATGAGTTACTCCCTGGGTACTTTCTTTGTATACTTTCGACTATACGGGCCAAGCCCGGGATTTACGGGAAATCGTGGGTTTTCGTTTGCCGGCGATTAAACCTCTTTCATTAAGCGTCTCATCAAAAATGAAAACATTTTTGAAAACTACAAGTGTCATGCGTTTTAGTGGTGAAAAAATAATTTAAAAAACCGTTCGGGAAATGAGTTTACTCCCTGGGTACTTTCTTTGTATACTTTTCACTATACGGGCCGAGTCCGGGATTTACGGGAAATCGCGGGTTTTCGTTTGCCGGCGATTAAACTTCTTTTATTCAGCGTCTCATCAAAAATGAAAACATTTTTGAGAACTACAAGTCTTATGCGTTTTAGTGGTGAAAAAATAATTTAAAAAATCGTTCTGGAAATGAGTTTACACCCTGGGTACTTTCTTTGTATACTTTTGACTATACGGACCGAGTCCGGGATTTACGGGAAATGGCGGGTTTTCGTTTGCCGGCGATTAAACTTCTTTTCTTCAGTGTCTCATCAAAAATGAAAACATTTTTGAAAACTACAAGTCTCATGGGCTTTAGTGGTGAAATAATAATTTAAAAAATCGTTTAAGAAATGAGTTTGCACCCTGGGTACTTTCTTTGTATACTTTTGACTATACGGGCCGAGTCTGGGATTTACGGGAAATCGCAGGTTTTCGTTTGCCGGCGATTAAACTTCTTTCATTCAGCGTCTCATCAAAAATGAAAATATTTTTAAAAACTACAAGTCTCATGCGTTTTAGTGGTGAAAAAATAATTTAAAAAATCGTTCTGGAAATGAGTTTACACCCTGGGTACTTTCTTTGTATACTTTTGACTATACGGGCCGAGTCCGGAATTTACGGGAAATGGCAGGTTTTCGTTTGCTGGCGATTAAACTTCTTTTATTCAGTGTCTCATCAAAAATGAAAACATTTTTGAAAACTACAAGTCTCATGGGCTTTAGTGGTGAAATAATAATTTAAAAAATCGTTTAAGAAATGAGTTTACACCCTGGGTACTTTCTTTGTATACTTTTGACTATACGGGCCGAGTCTGGGATTTACGGGAAATCGCGGGTTTTCGTTTGCCGGCGATTAAAATTCTTTTATTCAGCGTCTCATCAAAAATGAAAACATTTTTGAAAACTACAAGTCTTATGCGTTTTAGTGTTGAAAAAATAATTTAAAAAATCGTTCTGGAAATGAGGTTACTCACAGGGTACTTTCTTTGTATACATTCGACTATACGGGCCAAGCCCGGGATTTACGGGAAATCGCGGGTTTTCGTTTGCCGGCGATTAAACCTCTTTCATTAAGCGTCTCATCAAAAATGAAAACATTTTTGAAACCTACAAGTCTCATGCGTTTTAGTGGTGAAAAGATAATTTAAAAAATCGTTCGGGAAATGAGTTACTCCCTGGGTACTTTCTTTGTATACATTCGACTATACGGGCCAAGCCCGGGATTTACGGGAAATCGTGGGTTTTCGTTTGCCGGCGATTAAACCTCTTTCATTAAGCGTCTCATCAAAAAAGAAAACATTTTTGAAAACTACAAGTCTCATGCGTTTTAGTGGTGAAAAAATAATTTAAAAAACCGTTAGGGAAATGAGTTTACTCCCTGGGTACTTTCTTTGTATACTTTTAACTATACGGGCCAAGTCCGGGATTTACGTGAAATCGCGGGTGTTAGTTTGCCGGCGATTAAACTTCTTTTATTCAGCGTCTCATCAAAAATGAAAACATTTTTAAAAACTGCAAGTCTCATGGGCTTTAGTGGTGAAAAGATAATTTAAAAAATCGTTCTGCAAATGAGTTTACTCACAGGGTACTTTCTTTGTATACATTCGACTATACGGGACAAGCCCGGGATTAACGGGAACTCGCGGGTTTTCATTTGCCGGCGATTAAACATCTTTCATTAAGCGTCTCATTAAAAATGAAAACATTTTTGAAAACTACAAGTCTCATTCGTTCTAGTGGTGCAGAAATAATTTGAAAAATCGTTCGGGAAATCAGTTTACTCCATGGGTACTTTCTTTAGATACATTCAAATATACGGGCCAAGCCCGGGATTTACGGGAAATCGCGGGTTTTCGTTTGCCAGCGATAAAACTTCTTTTATTCGGCGTCTCATCAAAAATGAAAACATTTTTGAAAAGTACAAGTCTCATGCATTTTAGTGGTGAAAAGATAATTTAAAAAATCGTTCGGGAAATGTGTTTACTCCCTGGATACTTTCTTTGTATACTTTTGACTATACGGGCCAAGGCCGGGATTTACGGGAAATCGCGGGTTTTCGTTTGCCAGCGATTAAAATTCTTTTATTCAGCGTCTCATCAAAAATGAAAACATTTTTGAAAACTACAAGTCTTATGCGTTTTAGTGGTGAAAAAATAATTTAAAAAATCGTTCTGGAAATGAGGTTACTCACAGGGTACTTTCTTTGTATACATTCGACTATACGGGCCAAGCCCGGGATTTACGGGAAATCACAGGTTTTCGTTTGCCGGCGATTAAACCTCTTTCATTAAGCGTCTCATCAAAAATGAAAACATTTTTGAAACCTTCAAGTCTCATGCGTTTTAGTGGTGAAAAAATAATTTAAAAAATCGTTCGGGAAATGAGTTACTCCCTGGGTACTTTCTTTGTATACATTCGACTATACGGGCCAAGCCCGGGATTTACGGGAAATCGTGGGTTTTCGTTTGCCGGCGATTAAACCTCTTTCATTAAGCGTCTCATCAAAAATAAAAACATTTTTGAAAACTACAAGTGTCATGCGTTTTAGTGGTGAAAAAATAATTTAAAAAACCGTTCGGGAAATGAGTTTACTCCCTGGGTACTTTCTTTGTATACTTTTGACTATACGGGCCGAGTCCGGGATTTACGGGAAATCGCGGGTTTTCGTTTGCCGGCGATTAAACTTCTTTTATTCAGCGTCTCATCAAAAATGAAAAAATTTTTGGAAAGTACAAGTCTCATGCATTTTAGTGGTGAAAAGATAATTTAAAAAATCGTTCGGGAAATGTGTTTACTCCCTGGGTACTTTCTTTGTATACTTTTGACTATACGGGCCAAGGCCGGGATTTACGGGAAATCGCGGGTTTTCGTTTGCCAGCGATTAAAATTCTTTTATTCAGCGTCTCATCAAAAATGAAAACATTTTTGAAAACTACAAGTCTTATGCGTTTTAGTGGTGAAAAAATAATTTAAAAAATCGTTCTGGAAATGAGGTTACTCACAGGGTACTTTCTTTGTATACATTCGACTATACGGGCCAAGCCCGGGATTTACGGGAAATCACGGGTTTTCGTTTGCCGGCGATTAAACCTCTTTCATTAAGCGTCTCATCAAAAATGAAAACATATTTGAAACCTTCAAGTCTCATGCGTTTTAGTGGTGAAAAAATAATTTAAAAAATCGTTCGGGAAATGAGTTACTCCCTGGGTACTTTCTTTGTATACTTTCGACTATACGGGCCAAGCCCGGGATTTACGGGAAATCGTGGGTTTTCGTTTGCCGGCGATTAAACCTCTTTCATTAAGCGTCTCATCAAAAATGAAAACATTTTTGAAAACTACAAGTGTCATGCGTTTTAGTGGTGAAAAAATAATTTAAAAAACCGTTCGGGAAATGAGTTTACTCCCTGGGTACTTTCTTTGTATACTTTTCACTATACGGGCCGAGTCCGGGATTTACGGGAAATCGCGGGTTTTCGTTTGCCGGCGATTAAACTTCTTTTATTCAGCGTCTCATCAAAAATGAAAACATTTTTGAGAACTACAAGTCTTATGCGTTTTAGTGGTGAAAAAATAATTTAAAAAATCGTTCTGGAAATGAGTTTACACCCTGGGTACTTTCTTTGTATACTTTTGACTATACGGACCGAGTCCGGGATTTACGGGAAATGGCGGGTTTTCGTTTGCCGGCGATTAAACTTCTTTTCTTCAGTGTCTCATCAAAAATGAAAACATTTTTGAAAACTACAAGTCTCATGGGCTTTAGTGGTGAAATAATAATTTAAAAAATCGTTTAAGAAATGAGTTTGCACCCTGGGTACTTTCTTTGTATACTTTTGACTATACGGGCCGAGTCTGGGATTTACGGGAAATCGCAGGTTTTCGTTTGCCGGCGATTAAACTTCTTTCATTCAGCGTCTCATCAAAAATGAAAATATTTTTAAAAACTACAAGTCTCATGCGTTTTAGTGGTGAAAAAATAATTTAAAAAATCGTTTGGGAAATGAGTTTACTCCCTGGGTACTTTCTTTGTATACTTTTGAGTATACGGGTCGAGTCCGGGGTTTACAGGAAATGGCGGGTTTTCGTTTGCCGGCTAATAAACTTCTTTTATTCAGCGTCTCATCAAAAATGAAAACATTTCTGAAAACTACAAGTCTCATGCGTTTTATTGGTGAAATAATAATTTAAAAAATCGTTCGGGAAATGAGTTTACACCCTGGGTACTTTCTTTGTATACTTTTGACTATACGGGCCGAGTCCTTGATTTACGGGTAATCGCAGGTTTTCGTCTGCCGGCGATTAAACTTCTTTCATTCAGCGTCTCATCAAAAATGAAAACATTTTTGAAAACTACAAGTCTCATGCGTTTTAGTGGTGAAAAAATAATTTAAAAAATCGTTCGGGAAATGAGTTTACACACTGGGTACTTTCTTTGTATACTTTTGACTATACGGGCCGAATCCGGGATTTACGGGAAATCGCAGGTTTTCGTCTGCCGGCGATTAAACTTCTTTCATTCAGCGTCTCATCAAAAATGAAAACATTTTTAAAAACTACAAGTCTCATGCGTTTTAGTGGTGAAAAAATAATTTAAAAAATCGTTCGGGAAATGAGTTTACTCCCTGGGTACTTTCTTTGTATACTTTTGAGTACACGGGTCGAGTCTTGGGTTTACGGGAAATGGCGGGTTTTTGTTTGCCGGCGAATAAACTTCTTTTATTCAGCGTCTCATCAAAAATGAAAACATTTTTAAAAACTACAAGTCTCATGGGCTTTAGTGGTGAAATAATAATTTAAAAAATCGTTCTGGAAATGAGTTTACACCCTGGGTACTTTCTTTGTATACTTTTGACTATACGGGCCGAGTCCGGGATTTACGGGAAATCGCAGGTTTTCGTTTGGCGGCGATTAAACCACTTTTATTAAGCGTCTCATCAAAAATGAAAATATTTCTGAAAACTACAAGTCTCATGCGTTTTTGTGGTGAAAAAATAATTTAAAAAATCGTTCGGGAAATGAGTTTACTCCCTGGGTACTTTCTCTGTATACTTTTGACTATACGGGCCGAGTCCGGGATTTACGGGAAATCGCAGGTTTTCGTTTGCCGGCGATTAAACTTCTTTTATTCAGCGTCTCATCAGAAATGAAAACATTTTTAAAAACTACAAGTCTCATGGGCTTTAGTGGTGAAATAATAATTTAAAAAATCGTTTGGGAAATTAGTTTACTCCCTGGGTACTTTCTTTGTATACTTTTGACTAAACGGGCCAAGCCCGGGATTTACGGGAAATCGCAGGTTTTCGTTTGCCGGCGATTAAACTTCTTTTATTCAGCGTCTCATCAAAAATGAAAACATTTTTGAAAACTACAAGTCTCATGCGTTTTAGTGGTGAAAAAAAATTTTAAAAAATCGTTCGGGAAATGAGTTTACTCCCTGGGTACTTTCTTTGTATACATTCGACTATACGGGCAAGCCCGGGATTTACGAGAAATCGCGGGATTTCGTTTGCCGGCGATTAAACCTCTTTTATTAAGCGTCTCATCAAAAATGAAAACATTTTTGAAAACTGCAAGTCTCATGCGTTTTAGTGGTGAAAAGATAATTTAAAAAATCGTTCGGGAAATGATTTTACTCACAGGGTACTTTCTTTGTATACATTCGACTATACGGGCCAAGCCCGGGATTTACGGGAAATCGCGGGTTTTCGCTTGCCGGCGATTAAACCACTTTCATTAAGCGTCTCATCAAAAATGAAAACATTTCTGAAAACTACAAGTCTCATGCGTTTTTGTGGTGAAAAAATAATTTAAAAAATCGTTCGGGAAATGAGTTTACTCCCTGGGTACTTTCTCTGTATACTTTTGACTATACGGGCCGAGTCCGGGATTTACGGGAAATCGCAGGTTTTTGTTTGCCGCGATTAAACTTCTTTTATTCAGCGTCTCATCAAAAATGAAAACATTTTTAAAAACTACAAGTCTCATGGGCTTTAGTGGTGAAATAATAATTTAAAAAATCGTTTGGGAAATTAGTTTACTCCCTGGGTACTTTCTTTGTATACTTTTGACTAAACGGGCCAAGCCCGGGATTTACGGGAAATCGCAGGTTTTCGTTTGCCGGCGATTAAACTTCTTTTATTCAGCGTCTCATCAAAAATGAAAACATTTTTGAAAACTACAAGTCTCATGCGTTTTAGTGGTGAAAAAAATTTTTAAAAAATCGGTCGGGAAATGAGTTTACTCCCTGAATACTTTCTTTGTATACATTCGACTATACGGGCCAAGCCCGGGATTTACGAGAAATCGCGGGATTTCGTTTGCCGGCGATTAAACCTCTTTTATTAAGCGTCTCATCAAAAATGAAAACATTTTTGAAAACTGCAAGTCTCATGCGTTTTAGTGGTGAAAAGATAATTTAAAAAATCGTTCGGGAAATGATTTTACTCACAGGGTACTTTTTTTGTATACATTCGACTATACGGGCCAAGCCCGCGATTTACGTGATATCGCGGGTTTTCGCTTGCCGGCGATTAAACCACTTTCATTAAGCGTCTCATCAAAAATGAAAACATTTCTGAAAACTACAAGTCTCATGCGTTTTAGTGGTGAATATTAATTTAAAAAATCGTTCGGGAAATGAGTTTACTCCCTGCGGACTTTCTTTGTATACTTTTGACTATACGGGCCGAGTCTGGAATTTGCGGGAAGTCGCGGGTTTTCGTTTGCCGGCAATTAAACTTCTTTTATTCAGAGTCTCATCAAAAATGAAAACATTTTTAAAAACTACAAGTCTCATGGGCTTTAGTGGTGAAATAATAATTTAAAAAATCGTTCGGGAAATGAGTTTACACCCCGGGTACTTTCTCTGTATACTTTTGACTATACGGGCCGAGTCCGGGATTTACGGGAAATCGCAGGTTTTCGTTTGCCGGCGATTAAACTTCTTTTATTCAGCGTCTCATCAGAAATGAAAACATTTTTAAAAACTACAAGTCTCATGGGCTTTAGTGGTGAAATAATAATTTAAAAAATCGTTTGGGAAATTAGTTTACTCCCTGGGTACTTTCTTTGTATACTTTTGACTAAACGGGCCAAGCCCGGGATTTACGGGAAATCGCAGGTTTTCGTTTGCCGGCGATTAAACTTCTTTTATTCAGCGTCTCATCAAAAATGAAAACATTTTTTAAAACTACAAGTCTCATGCGTTTTAGTGGTGAAAAAAAATTTTAAAAAATCGTTCGGGAAATGAGTTTACTCCCTGGGTACTTTCTTTGTATACATTCGACTATACGGGCAAGCCCGGGATTTACGAGAAATCGCGGGATTTCGTTTGCCGGCGATTAAACCTCTTTTATTAAGCGTCTCATCAAAAATGAAAACATTTTTGAAAACTGCAAGTCTCATGCGTTTTAGTGGTGAAAAGATAATTTAAAAAATCGTTCGGGAAATGATTTTACTCACAGGGTACTTTCTTTGTATACATTCGACTATACGGGCCAAGCCCGTGATTTACGGGAAATCGCGGGTTTTCGCTTGCCGGCGATTAAACCACTTTCATTAAGCGTCTCATCAAAAATGAAAACATTTCTGAAAACTACAAGTCTCATGCGTTTTTGTGGTGAAAAAATAATTTAAAAAATCGTTCGGGAAATGAGTTTACTCCCTGGGTACTTTCTCTGTATACTTTTGACTATACGGGCCGAGTCCGGGATTTACGGGAAATCGCAGGTTTTTGTTTGCCGGCGATTAAACTTCTTTTATTCAGCGTCTCATCAAAAATGAAAACATTTTTAAAAACTACAAGTCTCATGGGCTTTAGTGGTGAAATAATAATTTAAAAAATCGTTTGGGAAATTAGTTTACTCCCTGGGTACTTTCTTTGTATACTTTTGACTAAACGGGCCAAGCCCGGGATTTACGGGAAATCGCAGGTTTTCGTTTGCCGGCGATTAAACTTCTTTTATTCAGCGTCTCATCAAAAATGAAAACATTTTTGAAAACTGCAAGTCTCATGCGTTTTAGTGGTGAAAAGGTAATTTAAAAAATCGTTCGGGAAATGATTTTACTCACAGGGTACTTTCTTTGTATACATTCGACTATACGGGCCAAGCCCGGGATTTACGGGAAATCGCGGGTTTTCGCTTGCCGGCGATTAAACCACTTTCATTAAGCGTCTCATCAAAAATGAAAACATTTCTGAAAACTACAAGTCTCATGCGTTTTTGTAGTGAAAAAATAATTTAAAAAATCGTTCGGGAAATGAGTTTACTCCCTGGGTACTTTCTCTGTATACTTTTGACTATACGGGCCGAGTCCGGGATTTACGGGAAATCGCAGGTTTTTGTTTGCCGGCGATTAAACTTCTTTTATTCAGCGTCTCATCAAAAATGAAAACATTTTTAAAAACTACAAGTCTCATGGGCTTTAGTGGTGAAATAATAATTTAAAAAATCGTTTGGGAAATTAGTTTACTCCCTGGGTACTTTCTTTGTATACTTTTGACTAAACGGGCCAAGCCCGGGATTTACGGGAAATCGCAGGTTTTCGTTTGCCGGCGATTAAACTTCTTTTATTCAGCGTCTCATCAAAAATGAAAACATTTTTGAAAACTACAAGTCTCATGCGTTTTAGTGGTGAAAAAAAATTTTAAAAAATCGGTCGGGAAATGAGTTTACTCCCTGGGTACTTTCTTTGTATACATTCGACTATACGGGCCAAGCCCGGGATTTACGAGAAATCGCGGGATTTCGTTTGCCGGCGATTAAACCTCTTTTATTAAGCGTCTCATCAAAAATGAAAACATTTTTGAAAACTGCAAGTCTCATGCGTTTTAGTGGTGAAAAGATAATTTAAAAAATCGTTCGGGAAATGATTTTACTCACAGGGTACTTTCTTTGTATACATTCGACTATACGGGCCAAGCCCGCGATTTACGTGATATCGCGGGTTTTCGCTTGCCGGCGATTAAACCACTTTCATTAAGCGTCTCATCCAAAATGAAAACATTTCTGAAAACTACAAGTCTCATGCGTTTTAGTGGTGAATATTAATTTAAAAAATCGTTCGGGAAATGAGTTTACTCCCTGCGGACTTTCTTTGTATACTTTTGACTATACGGGCCGAGTCTGGAATTTACGGGAAGTCGCGGGTTTTCGTTTGCCGGCAATTAAACTTCTTTTATTCAGAGTCTCATCAAAAATGAAAACATTTTTAAAAACTACAAGTCTCATGGGCTTTAGTGGTGAAATAATAATTTAAAAAATCGTTCGGGAAATGAGTTTACACCCCGGGTACTTTCTCTGTATACTTTTGACTATACGGGCCGAGTCCGGGGTTTACGGGAAATGGCGGGTTTTCGTTTGCCGGCGATTAAACCACTTTCATTAAGCGTCTCATCAAAAATAACAACATTTCTGAAAACTACAAGTCTCATGCGTTTTAGTGGTGAAAAAATAATTTAAAAATTCGTTCGGGAAATGAGTTTTCTCACTTGGTACTTTCCTTGTATACTTTTGACTATACGGCCCCCGTCCGGGATTTACGGGAAATCGCGGGTTTTCGTTTGCCGGCGATTAAACTTCTTTTATTCAGCGTCTCATCAAAAATGAAAACATTTTTAAAAACTACAAGTCTCATGGGCTTTAGTGGTGAAAAAATAATTTAAAAATTCGTTCGGGAAATGAGTTTACTCACTGGGTACTTTCCTTGCATACTTTTGACTATACGTGCCGAGTCCGGGATTTGCGGGAAATCGCGGGTTTTCGTTTGCAGGCGATTAAACTTCTTTTATTCAGCCTCTCATCAAAAATGAAAACATTTTTAAAAACTACAAGTCTCATGGGCTTTAGTGATGAAAAAATAATTTAAAAATTCGTTATTGAAATGAGTTTACTCACTGGGTACTTTCCTTGTATACTTTTGACTATATGGGCCGAGTCCGGGATTTACGGGAAATCGCAGGTTTTCGTTTGCCGGCGATTAAACTTCTTTTATTCCGCGTCTCATCAAAAATGAAAACATTTTTAAAAACTACAAGTCTCATGGGCTTTAGTGGTGAAATAATAATTTAAAAAATCGTTTGGGAAATTAGTTTACTCCCTGGGTACTTTCTTTGTATACTTTTGACTAAATGGGCCAAGCCCAGGATTTACGGGAAATCGCAGGTTTTCGTTTGCCGGCGATTAAACTTCTTTTATTCAGCGTCTCATCAAAAATGAAAACATTTTTGAAAACTACAAGTCTCATGCGTTTTAGTGGTGAAAAAAAAATTTAAAAAATCGTTCGGTAAATGAGTTTACTCCCTGGGTACTTTCTTTGTATACATTCGACTATACGGGCCAAGCCCGGGATTTACGGGAAATCGCGGGATTTCGTTTGGCGGCGATTAAACCTCTTTTATTAAGCGTCTCATCAAAAATGAAAACATTTTTGAAAACTGCAAGTCTCATGCGTTTTAGTGGTGGATATTAATTTAAAAAATCGTTCGGGAAATGAGTTTACTCCCTGGGTACTTTCTTTGTATACTTTTTTACTATACGGGCCGAGTCTGGGATTTACGGGAAGTCGCGGGTTTTCGTTTGCCGGCAATTAAACTTCTTTTATTCAGCGTCTCATCAAAAATGAAAACATTTTTAAAAACTACAAGTCTCATGGGTTTTAGTGGTGAAATAATAATTTAAAAAATCGTTCGGGAAATGAGTTTACATCCCGGGTACTTTCTCTGTAAACTTTTGACTATAAGGGCCGAGTCCGGGGTTTACGGGAAATGGCGGGTTTTCGTTTGCCGGCGATTAAACCACTTTCATTAAGCGTCTCATCAAAAATGACAACATTTCTGAAAACTACAAGTCCCATGCGTTTTAGTGGTGAAAAAATAATTTAAAAATTCGTTCGGGAAATGAGTTTTCTCACTGGGTACTTTCCTTGTATACTTTTGACTATACGGGGCCCGTCCGGGATTTACGGGAAATCGCGGGTTTTCGTTTGCCGGCGATTAAACTTCTTTTATTCAGCGTCTCATCAAAAATGAAAACATTTTTAAAAACTACAAGTCTCATGGGCTTTAGTGGTGAAAAAATAATTTAAAAATTCTTTTGGGAAATGAGTTTACTCACTGGGTACTTTCCTTGCATACTTTTGACTATACGGGCCGAGTCCGGGATTTGCGGGAAATCGCCGGTTTTCGTTTGCAGGCGATTAAACTTCTTTTATTCAGCGTCTCATCAAAAATGAAAACATTTTTAAAAACTACAAGTTTCATGGGCTTTAGTGGTGAAAAAATAATTTAAAAATTCGTTCGGGAAATGAGTTTACTCACTGGGTACTTTCCTTGTATACATTTGACTATACGGGCCGAGTCCGGGATTTGCGGGAAATCGCGGGTTTTCGTTTGCCGGCGATTAAACTTCTTTTATTCAGCGTCTCATTAAAAATGAAAACATTCTTAAAAACTACAAGTCTCATGGGCTTTAGTGGTGAAATAATAATTTAAAAACTCGTTTGGGAAATGAGTTTACTCCCTGGGTACTTTCTTTGTATACTTTTGACTATACGGGCCGAGTCCGGGATTTACGGGAAATCGCAGGTTTTCGTTTGCCGGCGATTAAACTTCTTTTATTCAGCGTCTCATTAAAAATGAAAACATTTTTGAAAACTACAAGTCTCATGCGTTTTAGTGGTGAAAAATTAATTTAAAAAATCGTTCGGGAAATGAGTTTACTCCCTGGGTACTTTCTTTGTATACTTTTGACTATACGGGCCAAGCCCGGGATTTACGGGAAATCGCGGGTTTTCGTTTGCCGGCGATTAAACTTCTTTTATTCAGCGTCTCATCAAAAATGAAAACATTCTTAAAAACTACAAGTCTCATGCGTTTTAGTGGTAAAAAGATAATTTAAAAAATCGTTCGGGAAATGAGTTTACACCCCGGGTACTTTCTCTGTAAACTTTTGACTATACGGGCCGAGTCCGGGGTTTACGGGAAATGGCGGGTTTTCGTTTGCCGGCGATTAAACCACTTTCATTAAGCGTCTCATCAAAAATGACAACATTTCTGAAAACTACAAGTCTCAAGCGTTTTAGTGGTGAAAAAATAATTTAAAAATTCGTTCGGGAAATGAGTTTTCTCTCTGGGTACTTTCCTTGTATACTTTTGACTATACGGGCCCCGTCCGGGATTTACGGGAAATCGCGGGTTTTCGTTTGCCGGCGATTAAACTTCTTTTATTCAGCGTCTCATCAAAAATGAAAACATTTTTAAAAACTACAAGTCTCATGGGCTTTAGTGGTGAAAAAATAATTTAAAAATTCGTTTGGGAAATTAGTTTACTCCCTGGGTACTTTCTTTGTATACTTTTGACTAAACGGGCCAAGCCCGGGATTTACGGGAAATCGCAGGTTTTCGTTTGCCGGCGATTAAACTTCTTTTATTCAGCGTCTCATCAAAAATGAAAACATTTTTGAAAACTACAAGTCTCATGCGTTTTAGTGGTGAAAAAAAATTTTAAAAAATCGGTCGGGAAATGAGTTTACTCCCTGGGTACTTTCTTTGTATACATTCGACTATACGGGCCAAGCCCGGGATTTACGAGAAATCGCGGGATTTCGTTTGCCGGCGATTAAACCTCTTTTATTAAGCGTCTCATCAAAAATGAAAACATTTTTGAAAACTGCAAGTCTCATGCGTTTTAGTGGTGAAAAGATAATTTAAAAAATCGTTCGGGAAATGATTTTACTCACAGGGTACTTTCTTTGTATACATTCGACTATACGGGCCAAGCCCGCGATTTACGTGATATCGCGGGTTTTCGCTTGCCGGCGATTAAACCACTTTCATTAAGCGTCTCATCAAAAATGAAAACATTTCTGAAAACTACAAGTCTCATGCGTTTTAGTGGTGAATATTAATTTAAAAAATCGTTCGGGAAATGAGTTTACTCCCTGCGGACTTTCTTTGTATACTTTTGACTATACGGGCCGAGTCTGGAATTTACGGGAAGTCGCGGGTTTTCGTTTGCCGGCAATTAAACTTCTTTTATTCAGAGTCTCATTAAAAATGAAAACATTTTTAAAAACTACAAGTCTCATGGGCTTTAGTGGTGAAATAATAATTTAAAAAATCGTTCGGGAAATGAGTTTACACCCCGGGTACTTTCTCTGTATACTTTTGACTATACGGGCCGAGTCCGGGGTTTACGGGAAATGGCGGGTTTTCGTTTGCCGGCGATTAAACCACTTTCATTAAGCGTCTCATCAAAAATAACAACATTTCTGAAAACTACAAGTCTCATGCGTTTTAGTGGTGAAAAAATAATTTAAAAATTCGTTCGGGAAATGAGTTTTCTCACTTGGTACTTTCCTTGTATACTTTTGACTATACGGCCCCCGTCCGGGATTTACGGGAAATCGCGGGTTTTCGTTTGCCGGCGATTAAACTTCTTTTATTCAGCGTCTCATCAAAAATGAAAACATTTTTAAAAACTACAAGTCTCATGGGCTTTAGTGGTGAAAAAATAATTTAAAAATTCGTTCGGGAAATGAGTTTACTCACTGGGTACTTTCCTTGCATACTTTTGACTATACGTGCCGAGTCCGGGATTTGCGGGAAATCGCGGGTTTTCGTTTGCAGGCGATTAAACTTCTTTTATTCAGCCTCTCATCAAAAATGAAAACATTTTTAAAAACTACAAGTCTCATGGGCTTTAGTGATGAAAAAATAATTTAAAAATTCGTTATTGAAATGAGTTTACTCACTGGGTACTTTCCTTGTATACTTTTGACTATACGGGCCGAGTCCGGGATTTACGGGAAATCGCAGGTTTTCGTTTGCCGGCGATTAAACTTCTTTTATTCCGCGTCTCATCAAAAATGAAAACATTTTTAAAAACTACAAGTCTCATGGGCTTTAGTGGTGAAATAATAATTTAAAAAATCGTTTGGGAAATTAGTTTACTCCCTGGGTACTTTCTTTGTATACTTTTGACTAAATGGGCCAAGCCCAGGATTTACGGGAAATCGCAGGTTTTCGTTTGCCGGCGATTAAACTTCTTTTATTCAGCGTCTCATCAAAAATGAAAACATTTTTGAAAACTACAAGTCTCATGCGTTTTAGTGGTGAAAAAAAAATTTAAAAAATCGTTCGGTAAATGAGTTTACTCCCTGGGTACTTTCTTTGTATACATTCGACTATACGGGCCAAGCCCGGGATTTACGGGAAATCGCGGGATTTCGTTTGGCGGCGATTAAACCTCTTTTATTAAGCGTCTAATCAAAAATGAAAACATTTTTGAAAACTGCAAGTCTCATGCGTTTTAGTGGTGAAAAGATAATTTGAAAAATCGTTCGGGAAATGAGTTTACTCACAGGGTACTTTCTTTGTATACATTCGACTATACTGGCCAAGCCCGGGATTTACGTGATATCGCGGGTTTTCGTTTGCCGGCGATTAAACCACTTTCATTAGGCGTCTCATCAAAAATGAAAACATTTCTGAAAACTACAAGTCTCATGCGTTTTAGTGGTGGATATTAATTTAAAAAATCGTTCGGGAAATGAGTTTACTCCCTGGGTACTTTCTTTGTATACTTTTTTACTATACGGGCCGAGTCTGGGATTTACGGGAAGTCGCGGGTTTTCGTTTGCCGGCAATTAAACTTCTTTTATTCAGCGTCTCATCAAAAATGAAAACATTTTTAAAAACTACAAGTCTCATGGGTTTTAGTGGTGAAATAATAATTTAAAAAATCGTTCGGGAAATGAGTTTACATCCCGGGTACTTTCTCTGTAAACTTTTGACTATAAGGGCCGAGTCCGGGGTTTACGGGAAATGGCGGGTTTTCGTTTGCCGGCGATTAAACCACTTTCATTAAGCGTCTCATCAAAAATGACAACATTTCTGAAAACTACAAGTCCCATGCGTTTTAGTGGTGAAAAAATAATTTAAAAATTCGTTCGGGAAATGAGTTTTCTCACTGGGTACTTTCCTTGTATACTTTTGACTATACGGGGCCCGTCCGGGATTTACGGGAAATCGCGGGTTTTCGTTTGCCGGCGATTAAACTTCTTTTATTCAGCGTCTCATCAAAAATGAAAACATTTTTAAAAACTACAAGTCTCATGGGCTTTAGTGGTGAAAAAATAATTTAAAAATTCTTTTGGGAAATGAGTTTACTCACTGGGTACTTTCCTTGCATACTTTTGACTATACGGGCCGAGTCCGGGATTTGCGGGAAATCGCGGGTTTTCGTTTGCAGGCGATTAAACTTCTTTTATTCAGCGTCTCATCAAAAATGAAAACATTTTTAAAAACTACAAGTTTCATGGGCTTTAGTGGTGAAAAAATAATTTAAAAATTCGTTCGGGAAATGAGTTTACTCACTGGGTACTTTCCTTGTATACATTTGACTATACGGGCCGAGTCCGGGATTTGCGGGAAATCGCGGGTTTTCGTTTGCCGGCGATTAAACTTCTTTTATTCAGCGTCTCATTAAAAATGAAAACATTCTTAAAAACTACAAGTCTCATGGGCTTTAGTGGTGAAATAATAATTTAAAAACTCGTTTGGGAAATGAGTTTACTCCCTGGGTACTTTCTTTGTATACTTTTGACTATACGGGCCGAGTCCGGGATTTACGGGAAATCGCAGGTTTTCGTTTGCCGGCGATTAAACTTCTTTTATTCAGCGTCTCATCAAAAATGAAAACATTTTTGAAAACTACAAGTCTCATGCGTTTTAGTGGTGAAAAATTAATTTAAAAAATCGTTCGGGAAATGAGTTTACTCCCTGGGTACTTTCTTTGTATACTTTTGACTATACGGGCCAAGCCCGGGATTTACGGGAAATCGCGGGTTTTCGTTTGCCGGCGATTAAACTTCTTTTATTCAGCGTCTCATCAAAAATGAAAACATTCTTAAAAACTACAAGTCTCATGCGTTTTAGTGGTGAAAAGATAATTTAAAAAATCGTTCGGGAAATGAGTTTACACCCCGGGTACTTTCTCTGTAAACTTTTGACTATACGGGCCGAGTCCGGGGTTTACGGGAAATGGCGGGTTTTCGTTTGCCGGCGATTAAACCACTTTCATTAAGCGTCTCATCAAAAATGACAACATTTCTGAAAACTACAAGTCTCATGCGTTTTAGTGGTGAAAAAATAATTTAAAAATTCGTTCGGGAAATGAGTTTTCTCACTGGGTACTTTCCTTGTATACTTTTGACTATACGGGCCCCGTCCGGGATTTACGGGAAATCGCGGGTTTTCGTTTGCCGGCGATTAAACTTCTTTTATTCAGCGTCTCATCAAAAATGAAAACATTTTTAAAAACTACAAGTCTCATGGGCTTTAGTGGTGAAAAAATAATTTAAAAATTCGTTTGGGAAATGAGTTTACTCACTGGGTACTTTCCTTGCATACTTTTGACTATACGGGCCGAGTCCGGGATTTGCGGGAAATCGCGGGTTTTCGTTTGCAGGCGATTAAACTTCTTTTATTCAGCGTCTCATCAAAAATGAAAACATTTTTAAAAACTACAAGTTTCATGGGCTTTAGTGGTGAAAAAATAATTTAAAAATTCGTTCGGGAAATGAGTTTACTCACTGGGTACTTTCCTTGTATACATTTGACTATACGGGCCGAGTCCGGGATTTGCGGGAAATCGCGGGTTTTCGTTTGCCGGCGATTAAACTTCTTTTATTCAGCGTCTCATTAAAAATGAAAACATTCTTAAAAACTACAAATCTCATGGGCGTTAGTGGTGAAATAATAATTTAAAAACTCGTTTGGGAAATGAGTTTACTCCCTGGGTACTTTCTTTGTATACTTTTGACTATACGGGCCGAGTCCGGGATTTACGGGAAATCGCAGGTTTTCGTTTGCCGGCGATTAAACTTCTTTTATTCAGCGTCTCATCAAAAATGAAAAAATTTTTGAAAACTACAAGTCTCATGCGTTTTAGTGGTGAAAAATTAATTTAAAAAATCGTTCGGGAAATGAGTTTACTCCCTGGGTACTTTTTTGTATACTTTTGACTATACGGGCCAAGCTCGGGATTTACGGGAAATCGCGGGTTTTCGTTTGCCGGCGATTAAACTTCTTTTATTCAGCGTCTCATCAAAAATGAAAAAATTTTTGAAAACTACAAGTCTCATGGGCTTTAGTGGTGAAAAAATAATTTAAAAATTCGTTCGGGAAATGAGTTTACTCACTGGGTACTTTCCTTGCATACTTTTGACTATACGTGCCGAGTCCGGGATTTGCGGGAAATCGCGGGTTTTCGTTTGCAGGCGATTAAACTTCTTTTATTCAGCCTCTCATCAAAAATGAAAACATTTTTAAAAACTACAAGTCTCATGGGCTTTAGTGATGAAAAAATAATTTAAAAATTCGTTATTGAAATGAGTTTACTCACTGGGTACTTTCCTTGTATACTTTTGACTATACGGGCCGAGTCCGGGATTTACGGGAAATCGCAGGTTTTCGTTTGCCGGCGATTAAACTTCTTTTATTCCGCGTCTCATCAAAAATGAAAACATTTTTAAAAACTACAAGTCTCATGGGCTTTAGTGGTGAAATAATAATTTAAAAAATCGTTTGGGAAATTAGTTTACTCCCTGGGTACTTTCTTTGTATACTTTTGACTAAATGGGCCAAGCCCAGGATTTACGGGAAATCGCAGGTTTTCGTTTGCCGGCGATTAAACTTCTTTTATTCAGCGTCTCATCAAAAATGAAAACATTTTTGAAAACTACAAGTCTCATGCGTTTTAGTGGTGAAAAAAAAATTTAAAAAATCGTTCGGTAAATGAGTTTACTCCCTGGGTACTTTCTTTGTATACATTCGACTATACGGGCCAAGCCCGGGATTTACGGGAAATCGCGGGATTTCGTTTGGCGGCGATTAAACCTCTTTTATTAAGCGTCTCATCAAAAATGAAAACATTTTTGAAAACTGCAAGTCTCATGCGTTTTAGTGGTGAAAAGATAATTTGAAAAATCGTTCGGGAAATGAGTTTACTCACAGGGTACTTTCTTTGTATACATTCGACTATACTGGCCAAGCCCGGGATTTACGTGATATCGCGGGTTTTCGTTTGCCGGCGATTAAACCACTTTCATTAGGCGTCTCATCAAAAATGAAAACATTTCTGAAAACTACAAGTCTCATGCGTTTTAGTGGTGGATATTAATTTAAAAAATCGTTCGGGAAATGAGTTTACTCCCTGGGTACTTTCTTTGTATACTTTTTTACTATACGGGCCGAGTCTGGGATTTACGGGAAGTCGCGGGTTTTCGTTTGCCGGCAATTAAACTTCTTTTATTCAGCGTCTCATCAAAAATGAAAACATTTTTAAAAACTACAAGTCTCATGGGTTTTAGTGGTGAAATAATAATTTAAAAAATCGTTCGGGAAATGAGTTTACATCCCGGGTACTTTCTCTGTAAACTTTTGACTATAAGGGCCGAGTCCGGGGTTTACGGGAAATGGCGGGTTTTCGTTTGCCGGCGATTAAACCACTTTCATTAAGCGTCTCATCAAAAATGACAACATTTCTGAAAACTACAAGTCCCATGCGTTTTAGTGGTGAAAAAATAATTTAAAAATTCGTTCGGGAAATGAGTTTTCTCACTGGGTACTTTCCTTGTATACTTTTGACTATACGGGGCCCGTCCGGGATTTACGGGAAATCGCGGGTTTTCGTTTGCCGGCGATTAAACTTCTTTTATTCAGCGTCTCATCAAAAATGAAAACATTTTTAAAAACTACAAGTCTCATGGGCTTTAGTGGTGAAAAAATAATTTAAAAATTCTTTTGGGAAATGAGTTTACTCACTGGGTACTTTCCTTGCATACTTTTGACTATACGGGCCGAGTCCGGGATTTGCGGGAAATCGCGGGTTTTCGTTTGCAGGCGATTAAACTTCTTTTATTCAGCGTCTCATCAAAAATGAAAACATTTTTAAAAACTACAAGTTTCATGGGCTTTAGTGGTGAAAAAATAATTTAAAAATTCGTTCGGGAAATGAGTTTACTCACTGGGTACTTTCCTTGTATACATTTGACTATACGGGCCGAGTCCGGGATTTGCGGGAAATCGCGGGTTTTCGTTTGCCGGCGATTAAACTTCTTTTATTCAGCGTCTCATTAAAAATGAAAACATTCTTAAAAACTACAAGTCTCATGGGCTTTAGTGGTGAAATAATAATTTAAAAACTCGTTTGGGAAATGAGTTTACTCCCTGGGTACTTTCTTTGTATACTTTTGACTATACGGGCCGAGTCCGGGATTTACGGGAAATCGCAGGTTTTCGTTTGCCGGCGATTAAACTTCTTTTATTCAGCGTCTCATCAAAAATGAAAACATTTTTGAAAACTACAAGTCTCATGCGTTTTAGTGGTGAAAAATTAATTTAAAAAATCGTTCGGGAAATGAGTTTACTCCCTGGGTACTTTCTTTGTATACTTTTGACTATACGGGCCAAGCCCGGGATTTACGGGAAATCGCGGGTTTTCGTTTGCCGGCGATTAAACTTCTTTTATTCAGCGTCTCATCAAAAATGAAAACATTCTTAAAAACTACAAGTCTCATGCGTTTTAGTGGTGAAAAGATAATTTAAAAAATCGTTCGGGAAATGAGTTTACACCCCGGGTACTTTCTCTGTAAACTTTTGACTATACGGGCCGAGTCCGGGGTTTACGGGAAATGGCGGGTTTTCGTTTGCCGGCGATTAAACCACTTTCATTAAGCGTCTCATCAAAAATGACAACATTTCTGAAAACTACAAGTCTCATGCGTTTTAGTGGTGAAAAAATAATTTAAAAATTCGTTCGGGAAATGAGTTTTCTCACTGGGTACTTTCCTTGTATACTTTTGACTATACGGGCCCCGTCCGGGATTTACGGGAAATCGCGGGTTTTCGTTTGCCGGCGATTAAACTTCTTTTATTCAGCGTCTCATCAAAAATGAAAACATTTTTAAAAACTACAAGTCTCATGGGCTTTAGTGGTGAAAAAATAATTTAAAAATTCGTTTGGGAAATGAGTTTACTCACTGGGTACTTTCCTTGCATACTTTTGACTATACGGGCCGAGTCCGGGATTTGCGGGAAATCGCGGGTTTTCGTTTGCAGGCGATTAAACTTCTTTTATTCAGCGTCTCATCAAAAATGAAAACATTTTTAAAAACTACAAGTTTCATGGGCTTTAGTGGTGAAAAAATAATTTAAAAATTCGTTCGGGAAATGAGTTTACTCACTGGGTACTTTCCTTGTATACATTTGACTATACGGGCCGAGTCCGGGATTTGCGGGAAATCGCGGGTTTTCGTTTGCCGGCGATTAAACTTCTTTTATTCAGCGTCTCATTAAAAATGAAAACATTCTTAAAAACTACAAATCTCATGGGCGTTAGTGGTGAAATAATAATTTAAAAACTCGTTTGGGAAATGAGTTTACTCCCTGGGTACTTTCTTTGTATACTTTTGACTATACGGGCCGAGTCCGGGATTTACGGGAAATCGCAGGTTTTCGTTTGCCGGCGATTAAACTTCTTTTATTCAGCGTCTCATCAAAAATGAAAAAATTTTTGAAAACTACAAGTCTCATGCGTTTTAGTGGTGAAAAATTAATTTAAAAAATCGTTCGGGAAATGAGTTTACTCCCTGGGTACTTTTTTGTATACTTTTGACTATACGGGCCAAGCTCGGGATTTACGGGAAATCGCGGGTTTTCGTTTGCCGGCGATTAAACTTCTTTTATTCAGCGTCTCATCAAAAATGAAAAAATTTTTGAAAACTACAAGTCTCATGCGTTTTAGTGGTGAAAAATTAATTTAAAAAATCGTTCGGGAAATGAGTTTACTCCCTGGGTACTTTCTTTGTATACTTTTGACTATACGGGCCAAGCCCGGGATTTACGGGAAATCGCGGGTTTTCGTTTGCCGGCGATTAAACTTCTTTTATTCAGCGTCTCATCAAAAATGAAAACATTTTTAAAAACTACAAGTCTCATGCGTTTTAGTGGTGAAAAGATAATTTAAAAAATCGTTCGGGAAATGAGTTTACACCCCGGGTACTTTCTCTGTAAACTTTTGACTATACGGAACGAGTCCGGGGTTTACGGGAAATGGCGGGTTTTCGTTTGCCGGCGATTAAACCACTTTCATTAAGCGTCTCATCAAAAATGACAACATTTCTAAAAACTACAAGTCTCATGCGTTTTAGTGGTGAAAAAATAATTTAAAAATTCGTTCGGGAAATGAGTTTTCTCACTGAGTACTTTCCTTGTATACTTTTGACTATACGGGCCCCGTCCGGGATTTACGGGAAATCGCGGGTTTTCGTTTGCCGGCGATTAAACTTCTTTTATTCAGCGTCTCATCAAAAATGAAAACATTTTTAAAAACTACAAGTCTCATGGGCTTTAGTGGTGAAAAAATAATTTAAAAATTCGTTTGGGAAATGAGTTTACTCACTGGGTACTTTCCTTGCATACTTTTGACTATACAGCCGAGTCCGGGATTTGCGGGAAATCGCGGGTTTTCGTTTGCAGGCGATTAAACTTCTTTTATTCAGCGTCTCATCAAAAATGAAAACATTTTTAAAAACTACAAGTCTCATGCGTTTTAGTGGTGAAAAAAAAATTTAAAAAATCGTTCGGTAAATGAGTTTACTCCCTGGGTACTTTCTTTGTATACATTCGACTATACGGGCCAAGCCCGGGATTTACGGGAAATCGCGGGATTTCGTTTGGCGGCGATTAAACCTCTTTTATTAAGCGTCTCATCAAAAATGAAAACATTTTTGAAAACTGCAAGTCTCATGCGTTTTAGTGGTGGATATTAATTTAAAAAATCGTTCGGGAAATGAGTTTACTCCCTGGGTACTTTCTTTGTATACTTTTTTACTATACGGGCCGAGTCTGGGATTTACGGGAAGTCGCGGGTTTTCGTTTGCCGGCAATTAAACTTCTTTTATTCAGCGTCTCATCAAAAATGAAAACATTTTTAAAAACTACAAGTCTCATGGGTTTTAGTGGTGAAATAATAATTTAAAAAATCGTTCGGGAAATGAGTTTACATCCCGGGTACTTTCTCTGTAAACTTTTGACTATAAGGGCCGAGTCCGGGGTTTACGGGAAATGGCGGGTTTTCGTTTGCCGGCGATTAAACCACTTTCATTAAGCGTCTCATCAAAAATGACAACATTTCTGAAAACTACAAGTCCCATGCGTTTTAGTGGTGAAAAAATAATTTAAAAATTCGTTCGGGAAATGAGTTTTCTCACTGGGTACTTTCCTTGTATACTTTTGACTATACGGGGCCCGTCCGGGATTTACGGGAAATCGCGGGTTTTCGTTTGCCGGCGATTAAACTTCTTTTATTCAGCGTCTCATCAAAAATGAAAACATTTTTAAAAACTACAAGTCTCATGGGCTTTAGTGGTGAAAAAATAATTTAAAAATTCTTTTGGGAAATGAGTTTACTCACTGGGTACTTTCCTTGCATACTTTTGACTATACGGGCCGAGTCCGGGATTTGCGGGAAATCGCCGGTTTTCGTTTGCAGGCGATTAAACTTCTTTTATTCAGCGTCTCATCAAAAATGAAAACATTTTTAAAAACTACAAGTTTCATGGGCTTTAGTGGTGAAAAAATAATTTAAAAATTCGTTCGGGAAATGAGTTTACTCACTGGGTACTTTCCTTGTATACATTTGACTATACGGGCCGAGTCCGGGATTTGCGGGAAATCGCGGGTTTTCGTTTGCCGGCGATTAAACTTCTTTTATTCAGCGTCTCATTAAAAATGAAAACATTCTTAAAAACTACAAGTCTCATGGGCTTTAGTGGTGAAATAATAATTTAAAAACTCGTTTGGGAAATGAGTTTACTCCCTGGGTACTTTCTTTGTATACTTTTGACTATACGGGCCGAGTCCGGGATTTACGGGAAATCGCAGGTTTTCGTTTGCCGGCGATTAAACTTCTTTTATTCAGCGTCTCATTAAAAATGAAAACATTTTTGAAAACTACAAGTCTCATGCGTTTTAGTGGTGAAAAATTAATTTAAAAAATCGTTCGGGAAATGAGTTTACTCCCTGGGTACTTTCTTTGTATACTTTTGACTATACGGGCCAAGCCCGGGATTTACGGGAAATCGCGGGTTTTCGTTTGCCGGCGATTAAACTTCTTTTATTCAGCGTCTCATCAAAAATGAAAACATTCTTAAAAACTACAAGTCTCATGCGTTTTAGTGGTAAAAAGATAATTTAAAAAATCGTTCGGGAAATGAGTTTACACCCCGGGTACTTTCTCTGTAAACTTTTGACTATACGGGCCGAGTCCGGGGTTTACGGGAAATGGCGGGTTTTCGTTTGCCGGCGATTAAACCACTTTCATTAAGCGTCTCATCAAAAATGACAACATTTCTGAAAACTACAAGTCTCAAGCGTTTTAGTGGTGAAAAAATAATTTAAAAATTCGTTCGGGAAATGAGTTTTCTCTCTGGGTACTTTCCTTGTATACTTTTGACTATACGGGCCCCGTCCGGGATTTACGGGAAATCGCGGGTTTTCGTTTGCCGGCGATTAAACTTCTTTTATTCAGCGTCTCATCAAAAATGAAAACATTTTTAAAAACTACAAGTCTCATGGGCTTTAGTGGTGAAAAAATAATTTAAAAATTCGTTTGGGAAATTAGTTTACTCCCTGGGTACTTTCTTTGTATACTTTTGACTAAACGGGCCAAGCCCGGGATTTACGGGAAATCGCAGGTTTTCGTTTGCCGGCGATTAAACTTCTTTTATTCAGCGTCTCATCAAAAATGAAAACATTTTTGAAAACTACAAGTCTCATGCGTTTTAGTGGTGAAAAAAAATTTTAAAAAATCGGTCGGGAAATGAGTTTACTCCCTGGGTACTTTCTTTGTATACATTCGACTATACGGGCCAAGCCCGGGATTTACGAGAAATCGCGGGATTTCGTTTGCCGGCGATTAAACCTCTTTTATTAAGCGTCTCATCAAAAATGAAAACATTTTTGAAAACTGCAAGTCTCATGCGTTTTAGTGGTGAAAAGATAATTTAAAAAATCGTTCGGGAAATGATTTTACTCACAGGGTACTTTCTTTGTATACATTCGACTATACGGGCCAAGCCCGCGATTTACGTGATATCGCGGGTTTTCGCTTGCCGGCGATTAAACCACTTTCATTAAGCGTCTCATCAAAAATGAAAACATTTCTGAAAACTACAAGTCTCATGCGTTTTAGTGGTGAATATTAATTTAAAAAATCGTTCGGGAAATGAGTTTACTCCCTGCGGACTTTCTTTGTATACTTTTGACTATACGGGCCGAGTCTGGAATTTACGGGAAGTCGCGGGTTTTCGTTTGCCGGCAATTAAACTTCTTTTATTCAGAGTCTCATTAAAAATGAAAACATTTTTAAAAACTACAAGTCTCATGGGCTTTAGTGGTGAAATAATAATTTAAAAAATCGTTCGGGAAATGAGTTTACACCCCGGGTACTTTCTCTGTATACTTTTGACTATACGGGCCGAGTCCGGGGTTTACGGGAAATGGCGGGTTTTCGTTTGCCGGCGATTAAACCACTTTCATTAAGCGTCTCATCAAAAATAACAACATTTCTGAAAACTACAAGTCTCATGCGTTTTAGTGGTGAAAAAATAATTTAAAAATTCGTTCGGGAAATGAGTTTTCTCACTTGGTACTTTCCTTGTATACTTTTGACTATACGGCCCCCGTCCGGGATTTACGGGAAATCGCGGGTTTTCGTTTGCCGGCGATTAAACTTCTTTTATTCAGCGTCTCATCAAAAATGAAAACATTTTTAAAAACTACAAGTCTCATGGGCTTTAGTGGTGAAAAAATAATTTAAAAATTCGTTCGGGAAATGAGTTTACTCACTGGGTACTTTCCTTGCATACTTTTGACTATACGTGCCGAGTCCGGGATTTGCGGGAAATCGCGGGTTTTCGTTTGCAGGCGATTAAACTTCTTTTATTCAGCCTCTCATCAAAAATGAAAACATTTTTAAAAACTACAAGTCTCATGGGCTTTAGTGATGAAAAAATAATTTAAAAATTCGTTATTGAAATGAGTTTACTCACTGGGTACTTTCCTTGTATACTTTTGACTATACGGGCCGAGTCCGGGATTTACGGGAAATCGCAGGTTTTCGTTTGCCGGCGATTAAACTTCTTTTATTCCGCGTCTCATCAAAAATGAAAACATTTTTAAAAACTACAAGTCTCATGGGCTTTAGTGGTGAAATAATAATTTAAAAAATCGTTTGGGAAATTAGTTTACTCCCTGGGTACTTTCTTTGTATACTTTTGACTAAATGGGCCAAGCCCAGGATTTACGGGAAATCGCAGGTTTTCGTTTGCCGGCGATTAAACTTCTTTTATTCAGCGTCTCATCAAAAATGAAAACATTTTTGAAAACTACAAGTCTCATGCGTTTTAGTGGTGAAAAAAAAATTTAAAAAATCGTTCGGTAAATGAGTTTACTCCCTGGGTACTTTCTTTGTATACATTCAACTATACGGGCCAAGCCCGGGATTTACGGGAAATCGCGGGATTTCGTTTGGCGGCGATTAAACCTCTTTTATTAAGCGTCTAATCAAAAATGAAAACATTTTTGAAAACTGCAAGTCTCATGCGTTTTAGTGGTGAAAAGATAATTTGAAAAATCGTTCGGGAAATGAGTTTACTCACAGGGTACTTTCTTTGTATACATTCGACTATACTGGCCAAGCCCGGGATTTACGTGATATCGCGGGTTTTCGTTTGCCGGCGATTAAACCACTTTCATTAGGCGTCTCATCAAAAATGAAAACATTTCTGAAAACTACAAGTCTCATGCGTTTTAGTGGTGGATATTAATTTAAAAAATCGTTCGGGAAATGAGTTTACTCCCTGGGTACTTTCTTTGTATACTTTTTTACTATACGGGCCGAGTCTGGGATTTACGGGAAGTCGCGGGTTTTCGTTTGCCGGCAATTAAACTTCTTTTATTCAGCGTCTCATCAAAAATGAAAACATTTTTAAAAACTACAAGTCTCATGGGTTTTAGTGGTGAAATAATAATTTAAAAAATCGTTCGGGAAATGAGTTTACATCCCGGGTACTTTCTCTGTAAACTTTTGACTATAAGGGCCGAGTCCGGGGTTTACGGGAAATGGCGGGTTTTCGTTTGCCGGCGATTAAACCACTTTCATTAAGCGTCTCATCAAAAATGACAACATTTCTGAAAACTACAAGTCCCATGCGTTTTAGTGGTGAAAAAATAATTTAAAAATTCGTTCGGGAAATGAGTTTTCTAACTGGGTACTTTCCTTGTATACTTTTGACTATACGGGGCCCGTCCGGGATTTACGGGAAATCGCGGGTTTTCGTTTGCCGGCGATTAAACTTCTTTTATTCAGCGTCTCATCAAAAATGAAAACATTTTTAAAAACTACAAGTCTCATGGGCTTTAGTGGTGAAAAAATAATTTAAAAATTCTTTTGGGAAATGAGTTTACTCACTGGGTACTTTCCTTGCATACTTTTGACTATACGGGCCGAGTCCGGGATTTGCGGGAAATCGCGGGTTTTCGTTTGCAGGCGATTAAACTTCTTTTATTCAGCGTCTCATCAAAAATGAAAACATTTTTAAAAACTACAAGTTTCATGGGCTTTAGTGGTGAAAAAATAATTTAAAAATTCGTTCGGGAAATGAGTTTACTCACTGGGTACTTTCCTTGTATACATTTGACTATACGGGCCGAGTCCGGGATTTGCGGGAAATCGCGGGTTTTCGTTTGCCGGCGATTAAACTTCTTTTATTCAGCGTCTCATTAAAAATGAAAACATTCTTAAAAACTACAAGTCTCATGGGCTTTAGTGGTGAAATAATAATTTAAAAACTCGTTTGGGAAATGAGTTTACTCCCTGGGTACTTTCTTTGTATACTTTTGACTATACGGGCCGAGTCCGGGATTTACGGGAAATCGCAGGTTTTCGTTTGCCGGCGATTAAACTTCTTTTATTCAGCGTCTCATCAAAAATGAAAACATTTTTGAAAACTACAAGTCTCATGCGTTTTAGTGGTGAAAAATTAATTTAAAAAATCGTTCGGGAAATGAGTTTACTCCCTGGGTACTTTCTTTGTATACTTTTGACTATACGGGCCAAGCCCGGGATTTACGGGAAATCGCGGGTTTTCGTTTGCCGGCGATTAAACTTCTTTTATTCAGCGTCTCATCAAAAATGAAAACATTCTTAAAAACTACAAGTCTCATGCGTTTTAGTGGTGAAAAGATAATTTAAAAAATCGTTCGGGAAATGAGTTTACACCCCGGGTACTTTCTCTGTAAACTTTTGACTATACGGGCCGAGTCCGGGGTTTACGGGAAATGGCGGGTTTTCGTTTGCCGGCGATTAAACCACTTTCATTAAGCGTCTCATCAAAAATGACAACATTTCTGAAAACTACAAGTCTCATGCGTTTTAGTGGTGAAAAAATAATTTAAAAATTCGTTCGGGAAATGAGTTTTCTCACTGGGTACTTTCCTTGTATACTTTTGACTATACGGGCCCCGTCCGGGATTTACGGGAAATCGCGGGTTTTCGTTTGCCGGCGATTAAACTTCTTTTATTCAGCGTCTCATCAAAAATGAAAACATTTTTAAAAACTACAAGTCTCATGGGCTTTAGTGGTGAAAAAATAATTTAAAAATTCGTTTGGGAAATGAGTTTACTCACTGGGTACTTTCCTTGCATACTTTTGACTATACGGGCCGAGTCCGGGATTTGCGGGAAATCGCGGGTTTTCGTTTGCAGGCGATTAAACTTCTTTTATTCAGCGTCTCATCAAAAATGAAAACATTTTTAAAAACTACAAGTTTCATGGGCTTTAGTGGTGAAAAAATAATTTAAAAATTCGTTCGGGAAATGAGTTTACTCACTGGGTACTTTCCTTGTATACATTTGACTATACGGGCCGAGTCCGGGATTTGCGGGAAATCGCGGGTTTTCGTTTGCCGGCGATTAAACTTCTTTTATTCAGCGTCTCATTAAAAATGAAAACATTCTTAAAAACTACAAATCTCATGGGCGTTAGTGGTGAAATAATAATTTAAAAACTCGTTTGGGAAATGAGTTTACTCCCTGGGTACTTTCTTTGTATACTTTTGACTATACGGGCCGAGTCCGGGATTTACGGGAAATCGCAGGTTTTCGTTTGCCGGCGATTAAACTTCTTTTATTCAGCGTCTCATCAAAAATGAAAAAATTTTTGAAAACTACAAGTCTCATGCGTTTTAGTGGTGAAAAATTAATTTAAAAAATCGTTCGGGAAATGAGTTTACTCCCTGGGTACTTTTTTGTATACTTTTGACTATACGGGCCAAGCTCGGGATTTACGGGAAATCGCGGGTTTTCGTTTGCCGGCGATTAAACTTCTTTTATTCAGCGTCTCATCAAAAATGAAAAAATTTTTGAAAACTACAAGTCTCATGGGCTTTAGTGGTGAAAAAATAATTTAAAAATTCGTTCGGGAAATGAGTTTACTCACTGGGTACTTTCCTTGCATACTTTTGACTATACGTGCCGAGTCCGGGATTTGCGGGAAATCGCGGGTTTTCGTTTGCAGGCGATTAAACTTCTTTTATTCAGCCTCTCATCAAAAATGAAAACATTTTTAAAAACTACAAGTCTCATGGGCTTTAGTGATGAAAAAATAATTTAAAAATTCGTTATTGAAATGAGTTTACTCACTGGGTACTTTCCTTGTATACTTTTGACTATACGGGCCGAGTCCGGGATTTACGGGAAATCGCAGGTTTTCGTTTGCCGGCGATTAAACTTCTTTTATTCCGCGTCTCATCAAAAATGAAAACATTTTTAAAAACTACAAGTCTCATGGGCTTTAGTGGTGAAATAATAATTTAAAAAATCGTTTGGGAAATTAGTTTACTCCCTGGGTACTTTCTTTGTATACTTTTGACTAAATGGGCCAAGCCCAGGATTTACGGGAAATCGCAGGTTTTCGTTTGCCGGCGATTAAACTTCTTTTATTCAGCGTCTCATCAAAAATGAAAACATTTTTGAAAACTACAAGTCTCATGCGTTTTAGTGGTGAAAAAAAAATTTAAAAAATCGTTCGGTAAATGAGTTTACTCCCTGGGTACTTTCTTTGTATACATTCGACTATACGGGCCAAGCCCGGGATTTACGGGAAATCGCGGGATTTCGTTTGGCGGCGATTAAACCTCTTTTATTAAGCGTCTCATCAAAAATGAAAACATTTTTGAAAACTGCAAGTCTCATGCGTTTTAGTGGTGAAAAGATAATTTGAAAAATCGTTCGGGAAATGAGTTTACTCACAGGGTACTTTCTTTGTATACATTCGACTATACTGGCCAAGCCCGGGATTTACGTGATATCGCGGGTTTTCGTTTGCCGGCGATTAAACCACTTTCATTAGGCGTCTCATCAAAAATGAAAACATTTCTGAAAACTACAAGTCTCATGCGTTTTAGTGGTGGATATTAATTTAAAAAATCGTTCGGGAAATGAGTTTACTCCCTGGGTACTTTCTTTGTATACTTTTTTACTATACGGGCCGAGTCTGGGATTTACGGGAAGTCGCGGGTTTTCGTTTGCCGGCAATTAAACTTCTTTTATTCAGCGTCTCATCAAAAATGAAAACATTTTTAAAAACTACAAGTCTCATGGGTTTTAGTGGTGAAATAATAATTTAAAAAATCGTTCGGGAAATGAGTTTACATCCCGGGTACTTTCTCTGTAAACTTTTGACTATAAGGGCCGAGTCCGGGGTTTACGGGAAATGGCGGGTTTTCGTTTGCCGGCGATTAAACCACTTTCATTAAGCGTCTCATCAAAAATGACAACATTTCTGAAAACTACAAGTCCCATGCGTTTTAGTGGTGAAAAAATAATTTAAAAATTCGTTCGGGAAATGAGTTTTCTCACTGGGTACTTTCCTTGTATACTTTTGACTATACGGGGCCCGTCCGGGATTTACGGGAAATCGCGGGTTTTCGTTTGCCGGCGATTAAACTTCTTTTATTCAGCGTCTCATCAAAAATGAAAACATTTTTAAAAACTACAAGTCTCATGGGCTTTAGTGGTGAAAAAATAATTTAAAAATTCTTTTGGGAAATGAGTTTACTCACTGGGTACTTTCCTTGCATACTTTTGACTATACGGGCCGAGTCCGGGATTTGCGGGAAATCGCGGGTTTTCGTTTGCAGGCGATTAAACTTCTTTTATTCAGCGTCTCATCAAAAATGAAAACATTTTTAAAAACTACAAGTTTCATGGGCTTTAGTGGTGAAAAAATAATTTAAAAATTCGTTCGGGAAATGAGTTTACTCACTGGGTACTTTCCTTGTATACATTTGACTATACGGGCCGAGTCCGGGATTTGCGGGAAATCGCGGGTTTTCGTTTGCCGGCGATTAAACTTCTTTTATTCAGCGTCTCATTAAAAATGAAAACATTCTTAAAAACTACAAGTCTCATGGGCTTTAGTGGTGAAATAATAATTTAAAAACTCGTTTGGGAAATGAGTTTACTCCCTGGGTACTTTCTTTGTATACTTTTGACTATACGGGCCGAGTCCGGGATTTACGGGAAATCGCAGGTTTTCGTTTGCCGGCGATTAAACTTCTTTTATTCAGCGTCTCATCAAAAATGAAAACATTTTTGAAAACTACAAGTCTCATGCGTTTTAGTGGTGAAAAATTAATTTAAAAAATCGTTCGGGAAATGAGTTTACTCCCTGGGTACTTTCTTTGTATACTTTTGACTATACGGGCCAAGCCCGGGATTTACGGGAAATCGCGGGTTTTCGTTTGCCGGCGATTAAACTTCTTTTATTCAGCGTCTCATCAAAAATGAAAACATTCTTAAAAACTACAAGTCTCATGCGTTTTAGTGGTGAAAAGATAATTTAAAAAATCGTTCGGGAAATGAGTTTACACCCCGGGTACTTTCTCTGTAAACTTTTGACTATACGGGCCGAGTCCGGGGTTTACGGGAAATGGCGGGTTTTCGTTTGCCGGCGATTAAACCACTTTCATTAAGCGTCTCATCAAAAATGACAACATTTCTGAAAACTACAAGTCTCATGCGTTTTAGTGGTGAAAAAATAATTTAAAAATTCGTTCGGGAAATGAGTTTTCTCACTGGGTACTTTCCTTGTATACTTTTGACTATACGGGCCCCGTCCGGGATTTACGGGAAATCGCGGGTTTTCGTTTGCCGGCGATTAAACTTCTTTTATTCAGCGTCTCATCAAAAATGAAAACATTTTTAAAAACTACAAGTCTCATGGGCTTTAGTGGTGAAAAAATAATTTAAAAATTCGTTTGGGAAATGAGTTTACTCACTGGGTACTTTCCTTGCATACTTTTGACTATACGGGCCGAGTCCGGGATTTGCGGGAAATCGCGGGTTTTCGTTTGCAGGCGATTAAACTTCTTTTATTCAGCGTCTCATCAAAAATGAAAACATTTTTAAAAACTACAAGTTTCATGGGCTTTAGTGGTGAAAAAATAATTTAAAAATTCGTTCGGGAAATGAGTTTACTCACTGGGTACTTTCCTTGTATACATTTGACTATACGGGCCGAGTCCGGGATTTGCGGGAAATCGCGGGTTTTCGTTTGCCGGCGATTAAACTTCTTTTATTCAGCGTCTCATTAAAAATGAAAACATTCTTAAAAACTACAAATCTCATGGGCGTTAGTGGTGAAATAATAATTTAAAAACTCGTTTGGGAAATGAGTTTACTCCCTGGGTACTTTCTTTGTATACTTTTGACTATACGGGCCGAGTCCGGGATTTACGGGAAATCGCAGGTTTTCGTTTGCCGGCGATTAAACTTCTTTTATTCAGCGTCTCATCAAAAATGAAAAAATTTTTGAAAACTACAAGTCTCATGCGTTTTAGTGGTGAAAAATTAATTTAAAAAATCGTTCGGGAAATGAGTTTACTCCCTGGGTACTTTTTTGTATACTTTTGACTATACGGGCCAAGCTCGGGATTTACGGGAAATCGCGGGTTTTCGTTTGCCGGCGATTAAACTTCTTTTATTCAGCGTCTCATCAAAAATGAAAAAATTTTTGAAAACTACAAGTCTCATGCGTTTTAGTGGTGAAAAATTAATTTAAAAAATCGTTCGGGAAATGAGTTTACTCCCTGGGTACTTTCTTTGTATACTTTTGACTATACGGGCCAAGCCCGGGATTTACGGGAAATCGCGGGTTTTCGTTTGCCGGCGATTAAACTTCTTTTATTCAGCGTCTCATCAAAAATGAAAACATTTTTAAAAACTACAAGTCTCATGCGTTTTAGTGGTGAAAAGATAATTTAAAAAATCGTTCGGGAAATGAGTTTACACCCCGGGTACTTTCTCTGTAAACTTTTGACTATACGGAACGAGTCCGGGGTTTACGGGAAATGGCGGGTTTTCGTTTGCCGGCGATTAAACCACTTTCATTAAGCGTCTCATCAAAAATGACAACATTTCTAAAAACTACAAGTCTCATGCGTTTTAGTGGTGAAAAAATAATTTAAAAATTCGTTCGGGAAATGAGTTTTCTCACTGAGTACTTTCCTTGTATACTTTTGACTATACGGGCCCCGTCCGGGATTTACGGGAAATCGCGGGTTTTCGTTTGCCGGCGATTAAACTTCTTTTATTCAGCGTCTCATCAAAAATGAAAACATTTTTAAAAACTACAAGTCTCATGGGCTTTAGTGGTGAAAAAATAATTTAAAAATTCGTTTGGGAAATGAGTTTACTCACTGGGTACTTTCCTTGCATACTTTTGACTATACAGCCGAGTCCGGGATTTGCGGGAAATCGCGGGTTTTCGTTTGCAGGCGATTAAACTTCTTTTATTCAGCGTCTCATCAAAAATGAAAACATTTTTAAAAACTACAAGTTTCATGGGATTTAGTGGTGAAAAAATAATTTAAAAATTCGTTCGGGAAATGAGTTTACTCACTGGGTACTTTCCTTGTATACATTTGACTATACGGGCCGAGTCCGGGATTTGCGGGAAATCGCGGGTTTTCGTTTGCCGGCGATTAAACTTCTTTTATTCAGCGTCTCATTAAAAATGAAAACATTCTTAAAAACTACAAATCTCATGGGCTTTAGTGGTGAAATAATAATTTAAAAACTCGTTTGGGAAATGAGTTTACTCCCTGGGTACTTTCTTTGTATACTTTTGACTATACGGGCCGAGTCCGGGATTTACGGGAAATCGCAGGTTTTCGTTTGCCGGCGATTAAACTTCTTTTATTCAGCGTCTCATCAAAAATGAAAACATTTTTGAAAACTACAAGTCTCATGCGTTTTAGTGGTGAAAAATTAATTTAAAAAATCGTTCGGGAAATGAGTTTACTCCCTGGGTACTTTTTTGTATACTTTTGACTATACGGGCCAAGCCCGGGATTTACGGGAAATCGCGGGTTTTCGTTTGCTGGCGATTAAACTTCTTTTATTCAGCGTCTCATCAAAAATGAAAACATTTTTAAAAACTACAAGTCTCATGCGTTTTAGTGGTGAAAAGATAATTTAAAAAATCGTTCGGGAAATGAGTTTACTCACAGGGTACTTTCTTTGTATACATTCGACTATACGGGCCAAGCCCGGGATTTACGTGATATCGCGGGTTTTCGTTTGCCGGCGATTAAACCACTTTCTCTAAGCGTCTCATCAAAAATGAAAACATTTCTGAAAACTACAAGTCTCATGCGTTTTAGTGGTGAATATTAATTTAAAACATCGTTCGGGAAATGAGTTTACTCCCTGGGTACTTTCTTTGTATACTTTTGACTATACGGGCCGAGTCTGGGATTTACGGAAAGTCGCGGGTTTTCGTTTGCCGGTAATTAAACTTCTTTTATTCAGCGTCTCATCAAAAATGAAAACATTTTTAAAAACTACAAGTTTCATGGGCTTTAGTGGTGAAAAAATAATGTAAAAATTCGTTCGGGAAATGAGTTTACTCACTGGGTACTTTCCTTGTATACTTTTGACTATACGGGCCGAGTCCGGGATTTGCGGGAAATCGCGGGTTTTCGTTTGCCGGCGATTAAACTTCTTTTATTCAGCGTCTCATTAAAAATGAAAACATTCTTAAAAACTACAAGTCTCATGGGCTTTAGTGGTGAAATAATAATTTAAAAACTCGTTTGGGAAATGAGTTTACTCCCTGGGTACTTTCTTTGTATACTTTTGACTATACGGGCCGAGTACGGGATTTACGGGAAATCGCAGGTTTTCGTTTGCCGGCGATTAAACTTCTTTTATTCAGCGTCTCATCAAAAATGAAAACATTTTTGAAAACTACAAGTCTCATGCGTTTTAGTGGTGAAAAATTAATTTAAAAAATCGTTCGTGAAATGCGTTTACTCCCTGGGTACTTTCTTTGTATACTTTTGACTATACGGGCCAAGCCCGGGATTTACGGGAAATCGCGGGTTTTCGTTTGCCGGCGATTAAACTTCTTTTATTCAGCGTCTCATCAAAAATGAAAACATTTTTAAAAACTACAAGTCTCATGCGTTTTAGTGGTGAAAAGATAATTTAAAAAATCGTTCGGGAAATGAGTTTACACCCCGGGTACTTTCTCTGTAAACTTTTGACTATACGGGCCGAGTCCGGGGTTTACGGGAAATGGCGGGTTTTCGTTTGCCGGCGATTAAACCACTTTCATTAAGCGTCTCATCAAAAATGACAACATTTCTGAAAACTACAAGTCTCATGGGCTTTAGTGGTGAAAAAATAATTTAAAAATTCGTTTGGGAAATGAGTTTACTCACTGGGTACTTTCCTTGCATACTTTTGACTATACGGGCCGAGTCCGGGATTTGCGGGAAATCGCGGGTTTTCGTTTGCAGGCGATTAAACTTTTTTTATTCAGCGTCTCATCAAAAATGAAAACATTTTTAAAAACTACAAGTTTCATGGGCTTTAGTGGTGAAAAAATAATTTAAAAATTCGTTCGGGAAATGAGTTTACTCACTGGGTACTTTCCTTGTATACATTTGACTATACGGGCCGAGTCCGGGATTTGCGGGAAATCGCGGGTTTTCGTTTGCCGGCGATTAAACTTCTTTTATTCAGCGTCTCATTAAAAATGAAAACATTCTTAAAAACTACAAATCTCATGGGCTTTAGTGGTGAAATAATAATTTAAAAACTCGTTTGGGAAATGAGTTTACTCCCTGGGTACTTTCTTTGTATACTTTTGACTATACGGGCCGAGTCCGGGATTTACGGGAAATCGCAGGTTTTCGTTTGCCGGCGATTAAACTTCTTTTATTCAGCGTCTCATCAAAAATGAAAACATTTTTGAAAACTACAAGTCTCATGCGTTTTAGTGGTGAAAAATTAATTTAAAAAATCGTTCGGGAAATGAGTTTACTCCCTGGGTACTTTTTTGTATACTTTTGACTATACGGGCCAAGCCCGGGATTTACGGGAAATCGCGGGTTTTCGTTTGCCGGCGATTAAACTTCTTTTATTCAGCGTCTCATCAAAAATGAAAACATTTTTAAAAACTACAAGTCTCATGCGTTTTTGTGGTGAAAAGATAATTTAAAAAATCGTTCGGGAAATGAGTTTACTCACAGGGTACTTTCTTTGTATACATTCGACTATACGGGCCAAGCCCGGGATTTACGTGATATCGCGGGTTTTCGTTTGCCGGCGATTAAACCACTTTCTCTAAGCGTCTCATCAAAAATGAAAACATTTCTGAAAACTACAAGTCTCATGCGTTTTAGTGGTGAATATTAATTTAAAAAATCGTTCGGGAAATGAGTTTACTCCCTTGGTACTTTCTTTGTATACTTTTGACTATACGGGCCGAGTCTGGGATTTACGGAAAGTCGCGGGTTTTCGTTTGCCGGCAATTAAACTTCTTTTATTCAGCGTCTCATCAAAAATGAAAACATTTTTAAAAACTACAAGTTTCATGGGCTTTAGTGGTGAAAAAATAATGTAAAAATTCGTTCGGGAGATGAGTTTACTCACTGGGTACTTTCCTTGTATACTTTTGACTATACGGGCCGAGTCCGGGATTTGCGGGAAATCGCGGGTTTTCGTTTGCCGGCGATTAAACTTCTTTTATTCAGCGTCTCATTAAAAATGAAAACATTCTTAAAAACTACAAGTGTCATGGGCTTTAGTGGTGAAATAATAATTTAAAAACTCGTTTGGGAAATGAGTTTACACCCTGGGTACTTTCTTTGTATACTTTTGACTATACGGGCCGAGTACGGGATTTACGGGAAATCGCAGGTTTTCGTTTGCCGGCGATTAAACTTCTTTTATTCAGCGTCTCATCAAAAATGAAAACATTTTTGAAAACTACAAGTCTCATGCGTTTTAGTTGTGAAAAATTAATTTAAAAAATCGTTCGTGAAATGAGTTTACTCCCTGGGTACTTTCTTTGTATACTTTTGACTATACGGGCCAAGCCCGGGATTTACGGGAAATCGCGGGTTTTCGTTTGGCGGCGATTAAACTTCTTTTATTCAGCGTCTCATCAAAAATGAAAACATTTTTAAAAACTACAAGTCTCATGCGTTTTAGTGGTGAAAAGATAATTTAAAAAATCGTTCGGGAAATGAGTTTACTCACAGGGTACTTTCTTTGTATACATTCGACTATACGGGCCAAGCCCGGGATTTACGTGATATCGCGGGTTTTCGTTTGCCGGCGAATAAACCACTTTCATTAAGCGTCTCATCAAAAATGAAAACATTTCTGAAAACTACAAGTCTCATGCGTTTTGGTGGTGAATATTAATTTAAAAAATCGTTCGGGAAATGAGTTTACTCCCTGGGTACTTTCTTTGTATACTTTTGACTATACGGGCCGAGTCTGGGATTTACGGGAAGTCTCGGGTTTTCGTTTGCCGGCAATTAAACTTCTTTTATTCAGCGTCTCATCAAAAATGAAAACATTTTTAAAAACTACAAGTCTCATGGGCTTTAGTGGTGAAATAATAATTTAAAAAATCGTTCGGGAAATGAGTTTACACCCCGGGTACTTTCTCTGTAAACTTTTGACTATACGGGCCGAGTCCGGGATTTGCGGGAAATCGCGGGTTTTCGTTTGCCGGCGATTAAACTTCTTTTATTCAGCGTCTCATTAAAAATGGCAACATTTCTGAAAACTACAAGTCTCATGCGCTTTAGTGGTGAAAAAATAATTTAAAAATTCGTTCGGGAAATGAGTTTTCTCACTGGGTACTTTCCTTGTATACTTTTGACTATACGGGCCCCGTCCGGGATATACGGGAAATCGCGGGTTTTCGTTTGCCGGCGATTAAACTTCTTTTATTCAGCTTCTCATCAAAAATGAAAACATTTTTAAAAACCCACAAGTCTCATGGGCTTTAGTGGTGAAAAAATAATTTAAAAATTCGTTTGGGAAATGAGTTTACTCACTGGGTACTTTCCTTGCATACTTTTGACTATACGGGCCGAGTCCGGGATTTGCGGGAAATCGCGGGTTTTCGTTTGCAGGCGATTAAACTTCTTTTATTCAGCGTCTCATCAAAAATGAAAACATTTTTAAAAACTACAAGTTTCCTGGGTTTTAGTGGTGAAAAAATAATTTAAAAATTCGTTCGGGAAATGAGTTTACTCACTGGGTACTTTCTTTGTATACTTTTGACTATATGGGCCGAGTCCGGGATTTGCGGGAAATCGCGGGTTTTCGTTTGCCGGCGATTAAACTTCTTTTATTCAGCGTCTCAATAAAAATGAAAACATTTTTAAAAACTACAAGTCTCATGGGCTTTAGTGGTGAAAAATTAATTTAAAAAATCGTTCGGGAAATGAGTTTACTCCCTGGGTACTTTCTTTGTATACTTTTGACTATATGGGCCGAGTCCGGGATTTGCGGGAAATCGCAGGTTTTCGTTTGCCGGCGATTAAACTTTTTTTATTCAGCGTCTCATCAAAAATGAAAACATTTTTGAGAACTACAAGTCTCATGCGTTTTAGTGGTGAAAAATTAATTTAAAAAATCGTTCGGGAAATGAGTTTACTCCCTGGGTACTTTCTTTGTATACTTTTGACTATACGGGCCAAGCCCGGGATTTACGGGAAATCGCGGGTTTTCGTTTGCCGGCGATTAAACTTCTTTTATTCAGCGTCTCATCAAAAATGAAAACATTTTTGAAAACTACAAGTCTCATGCGCTTTAGTGGTGAAAAAATAATTTAAAAATTCGTTCGGGAAATGAGTTTTCTCACTGGGTACTTTCCTTGTATACTTTTGACTATACGGGCCCCGTCCGGGATATACGGGAAATCGCGGGTTTTCGTTTGCCGGCGATTAAACTTCTTTTATTCAGCTTCTCATCAAAAATGAAAACATTTTTAAAAACTACAAGTCTCATGGGCTTTAGTGGTGAAAAAGTAATTTAAAAATTCGTTTGGGAAATGAGTTTACTCACTGGGTACTTTCCTTGCATACTTTTGACTATACGGGCCGAGTCCGGGATTTGCGGGAAATCGCGGGTTTTCGTTTGCAGGCGATTAAACTTCTTTTATTCAGCGTCTCATCAAAAATGAAAACATTTTTAAAAACTACAAATTTCATGGGCTTTAGTGGTGAAAAAATAATTTAAAAATTCGTTCGGGAAATGAGTTTACTCACTGGGTACTTTCCTTGTATACTTTTGACTATACGGGCCGAGTCCGGGATTTGCGGGAAATCGCGGGTTTTCGTTTGCCGGCGATTAAACTTCTTTTATTCAGCGTCTCATTAAAAATGAAAACATTTTTAAAAACTACAAGTCTCATGGGCTTTAGTGGTGAAATAATAATTTAAAAACTCGTTTGGGAAATGAGTTTACTCCCTGGGTACTTTCTTTGTATACTTTTGACTATACGGGCCGAGTCCGGGATTTACGGGAAATCGCAAGTTTTCGTTTGCCGGCGATTAAACTTCTTTTATTCAGCGTCTCATCAAAAATGAAAACATTTTTGAAAACTACAAGTCTCATGCGTTTTAGTGGTGAAAAAATAATTTAAAAAATCGTTCGGAAAATGAGTTTACTTACCGGGTACTTTCCTTGTATACTTTTGACTATACGGGCCGAGTCCGGGATTTACGGGAAATCGCGGGTTTTCGTTTGCCAGTGATTAAACTTCTTTTATTCAGCGTCTCATCAAAAATGAAAACATTTTTGAAAACTACAAGTCTCATGCGTTTTAGTGGTGAAAAAATAATTCAAAAAATCGTTCGGGAAATGAGTTTACACCCTGGGTACTTTCTTTGTATACGTTTGACTATTCGGGCCGAGTCCGGGTTTGACGGAAAATCGCAGGTTTTCGTTTGCCGGCGATTAAACTTCTTTTTTCAGCGTCTCATCAAAAATGAAAACATTTTTGAAAACTACAAGTCTCATGGGCTTTAGTGGTGAAATAATATTTTAAAAAATCGTTTGGGAAATGAGTTTACTCCCTGGGTACTTTCTTTGTATACTTTTGACTATACGGGCCAAGCCCGGGATTTACGGGAAATCGCGGGTTTTCGTTTGCCGGCGAATAAACTTCTTTTATTCAGCGTCTCATCAAAAATGAAAACATTTTTAAGAACTACAAGTCTTATGCGTTTTAGTGGTGAAAAAATAATTTAAAAAATCGTTCTGGAAATAAGTTTACTCCCTGGGTACTTTCTTTGTATACTTTTGACTATACGGGCCGAATCCGGGATTTACGGGAAATTGCAGGTTTTCGTTTGCCGGCGATTAAACTTCTTTTATTCAGCGTCTCATCAAAAATGAAAACATTTTTAAAAACTACAAGTCTCATGGGCTTTAGTGGTGAAATAATAATTTAAAAAATCGTTCGGGAAATGAGTTTACACCCTGGGTACTTTCTTTGTATACTTTTGACTATACGGGCCGAGTCCGGGATTTACGGGAAATCGCAGGTTTTCGTTTGCCGGCGATTAAACTTCTTTTATTCAGCGTCTCATCAAAAATGAAAACATTTTTAAAAACTACAAGTCTCATGGGCTTTAGTGGTGAAATAATAATTTAAAAATTCGTTCGGAAAATGAGTTTACTCCCTGGGTACTTCCTTTGTATACTTTTGACTATACGGGCCGAGTCCGGGATTTACGGGAAATTGCAGGTTTTCGTTTGCCGGCGATTAAACTTCTTTTATTCAGCGTCTCATCAAAAATGAAAACATTTTTCAAAACTACAAGTCTCATGCGTTTTAGTGGTGAAAAAATAATTTAAAAAATCGTTCGGGAAATGAGTTTACACCCTGGGTACTTTCTTTGTATACTTTTGACTATACGGGCAGAGTCCGTGATTTACGGGAAATCGCAGGTTTTCGTTTGCCGGCGATTAAACTTCTTTTATTCAGCGTCTCATCAAAAATGAAAACAATTTTGAAAACTACAAGTCTCATGCGTTTTAGTGGTGAAAAAATAATTTAAAAATTCGTTCGGAAAATGAGTTTACTCACTGGGTACTTTCCTTGTATACTTTTGACTATACGGGCCGAGTCCGGGATTTACGGGAAAGCGCGGGTTTTCGTTTGCCAGTGATTAAACTTCTTTTATTCAGCGTCTCATCAAAAACTACAAGTCTCATGGGCTTTAGTGGTGAAATAATAATTTAAAAAATCGTTCGGGAAATGAGTTTACACCCTGGGTACTTTCTTTGTATACTTTTGACTATACGGGCCGAGTCCGGGATTTACGGGAAATCGCGGGTTTTCGTTTGCCAGTGATTAAACTTCTTTTATTCAGCGTCTCATCAAAAATGAAAACATTTTTGAAAACTACAAGTCTCATGCGTTTTAGTGGTGAAAAAATAATTCAAAAAATCGTTCGGGAAATGAGTTTACACCCTGGGTACTTTCTTTGTATACGTTTGACTATTCGGGCCGAGTCCGGGTTTGACGGAAAATCGCAGGTTTTCGTTTGCCGGCGATTAAACTTCTTTTTTCAGCGTCTCATCAAAAATGAAAACATTTTTGAAAACTACAAGTCTCATGGGCTTTAGTGGTGAAATAATATTTTAAAAAATCGTTTGGGAAATGAGTTTACTCCCTGGGTACTTTCTTTGTATACTTTTGACTATACGGGCCAAGCCCGGGATTTACGGGAAATCGCGGGTTTTCGTTTGCCGGCGAATAAACTTCTTTTATTCAGCGTCTCATCAAAAATGAAAACATTTTTAAGAACTACAAGTCTTATGCGTTTTAGTGGTGAAAAAATAATTTAAAAAATCGTTCTGGAAATAAGTTTACTCCCTGGGTACTTTCTTTGTATACTTTTGACTATACGGGCCGAATCCGGGATTTACGGGAAATTGCAGGTTTTCGTTTGCCGACGATTAAACTTCTTTTATTCAGCGTCTCATCAAAAATGAAAACATTTTTAAAAACTACAAGTCTCATGGGCTTTAGTGGTGAAATAATAATTTAAAAAATCGTTCGGGAAATGAGTTTACACCCTGGGTACTTTCTTTGTATACTTTTGACTATACGGGCCGAGTCCGGGATTTACGGGAAATCGCAGGTTTTCGTTTGCCGGCGATTAAACTTCTTTTATTCAGCGTCTCATCAAAAATGAAAACATTTTTAAAAACTACAAGTCTCATGGGCTTTAGTGGTGAAATAATAATTTAAAAATTCGTTCGGAAAATGAGTTTACTCCCTGGGTACTTCCTTTGTATACTTTTGACTATACGGGCCGAGTCCGGGATTTACGGGAAATTGCAGGTTTTCGTTTGCCGGCGATTAAACTTCTTTTATTCAGCGTCTCATCAAAAATGAAAACATTTTTCAAAACTACAAGTCTCATGCGTTTTAGTGGTGAAAAAATAATTTAAAAAATCGTTCGGGAAATGAGTTTACACCCTGGGTACTTTCTTTGTATACTTTTGACTATACGGGCAGAGTCCGTGATTTACGGGAAATCGCAGGTTTTCGTTTGCCGGCGATTAAACTTCTTTTATTCAGCGTCTCATCAAAAATGAAAACAATTTTGAAAACTACAAGTCTCATGCGTTTTAGTGGTGAAAAAATAATTTAAAAATTCGTTCGGAAAATGAGTTTACTCACTGGGTACTTTCCTTGTATACTTTTGACTATACGGGCCGAGTCCGGGATTTACGGGAAAGCGCGGGTTTTCGTTTGCCAGTGATTAAACTTCTTTTATTCAGCGTCTCATCAAAAACTACAAGTCTCATGGGCTTTAGTGGTGAAATAATAATTTAAAAAATCGTTCGGGAAATGAGTTTACACCCTGGGTACTTTCTTTGTATACTTTTGACTATACGGGCCGAGTCCGGGATTTACGGGAAATCGCGGGTTTTCGTTTGCCGGCGATTAAACTACTTTTATTCAGCGTTTCATCAAAAATGAAAACATTTTTGAAAACTACAAGTCTCATGCGTTTTAGTGGTGAAAAAATAATTCAAAAAATCGTTCGGGAAATGAGTTTACACCCTGGGTACTTTCTTTGTATACGTTTGACTATACGGGCTGAGTCCGGGATTTACGGGAAATCGCGGGTTTTCGTTTGCCGGCGATTAAACTACTTTTATTCAGCGTTTCATCAAAAATGAAAACATTTTTGAAAACTACAAGTCTCATGCGTTTTAGTGGTGAAAAAATAATTTAAAAATTCGTTCGGAAAATGAGTTTACTCACTGGGTACTTTCCTTGTATACTTTTGACTATACGGGCCGAGTCCGGGATTTACGGGAAATCGCAGGTTTTCGTTTGCCAGCGATTAAACTTCTTTTATTCAGCGTCTCATCAAAAATGAAAACATTTTTGAAAACTACAAGTCTCATGCGTTTTAGTGGTGAAAAAATAATTTAAAAATTCGTTCGGGAAATGAGTTTACTCACTGGGTACTTTCCTTGTATACTTTTGACTATACGGGCCGAGTCCGGGATTTACGGGAAATCGCGGGTTTTCGTTTGCCGGCGATTAAACTTCTTTTATTCAGCGTCTCCTCAAAAATGAAAACATTTTTGAAAACTACAAGTCTCATGCGTTTTAGTGGTGAAAAAATAATTAAAAAAATCGTTCGGGAAATGAGTTTACACCCTGGGTACTTCCTTTGTATACTTTTGACTATACGGGCCGAGTCCGGGATTTACGGGAAATCGCAGGTTTTCGTTTGCCGGCGATTAAGCTTCTTTTATTCAGCGTCTCATCAAAAATGAAAACATTTTTCAAAACTACAAGTCTCATGCGTTTTAGTGGTGACAAAATAATTTAAAAAATCGTTCGGGAAATGAGTTTACACCCTGGGTACTTTCTTTGTATACTTTTGACTATACGGGCCGAGTCCGTGATTTACGGGAAATCGCAGGTTTTCGTTTGCCGGCGATTAAACTTCTTTTATTCAGCGTCTCATCAAAAATGAAAACATTTTTGAAAACTACAAGTCTCATGCGTTTTAGTGGTGAAAAAATAATTTAAAAATTTGTTCGGAAAATGAGTTTACTCACTGGGTACTTTCCTTGTATACTTTTGACTATACGGGCCGAGTCCGGGATTTACGGGAAAGCGCGGGTTTTCGTTTGCCAGTGATTAAACTTCTTCTATTCAGCGTCTCATCAAAAATTAAAACATTTTTGAAAACTACAAGTCTCATGCGTTTTAGTGGTGAAAAAATAATTTAAAAATTTGTTCGGAAAATGAGTTTACTCACTGGGTACTTTCCTTGTATACTTTTGACTATACGGGCCGAGTCCGGGATTTACGGGAAAGCGCGGGTTTTCGTTTGCCAGTGATTAAACTTCTTCTATTCAGCGTCTCATCAAAAATTAAAACATTTTTGAAAACTACAAGTCTCATGCGTTTTAGTGGTGAAAAAATAATTCAAAAAATCGTTCGGGAAATGAGTTTACACCCTGGGTACTTTCTTTGTATACATTCGACTATACGGCCAAGCTGGGGATTTACGGGAAATCGCGGGTTTTGGTTTGCCGGCGATTAAACCTCTTTTATTCAGCGTCTCATCAAAAATGAAAACATTTTTGAAAACTACAAGTCTCATGCGTTTTAGTGGTGAAAAAATAATTCAAAAAATCGTTCGGGAAATGAGTTTACACCCTGGGTACTTTCTTTGTATACGTTTGACTATACGGGCTGAGTCCGGGATTTACGGGAAATCGCGGGTTTTCGTTTGCCGGCGATTAAACTACTTTTATTCAGCGTTTCATCAAAAATGAAAACATTTTTGAAAACTACAAGTCTCATGCGTTTTAGTGGTGAAAAAATAATTTAAAAATTCGTTCGGAAAATGAGTTTACTCACTGGGTACTTTCCTTGTATATTTTTGACTATACGGGCCGAGTCCGGGATTTACGGGAAATCGCAGGTTTTCGTTTGCCGGCGATTAAACTTCTTTTATTCAGCGTCTCATCAAAAATGAAAACATTTTTGAAAACTACAAGTCTCATGCGTTTTAGTGGTGAAAAAATAATTCAAAAAATCGTTCGGGAAATGAGTTTACACCCTGGGTACTTTCTTTGTATACGTTTGACTATACGGGCCGAGTCCGGGATTTACGGGAAATCGCGGGTTTTCGTTTGCCGGCGATTAAACTACTTTTATTCAGCGTTTCATCAAAAATGAAAACATTTTTGAAAACTACAAGTCTCATGCGTTTTAGTGGTGAAAAAATAATTTAAAAATTCGTTCGGAAAATGAGTTTACTTACTGGGTACTTTCCTTGTATACTTTTGACTATACGGGCCGAGTCCGGGATTTACGGGAAATCGCAGGTTTTCGTTTGCCGGCGATTAAACTTCTTTTATTCAGCGTCTCATCAAAAATGAAAACATTTTTGAAAACTTTAAGTCTCATGCGTTTTAGTGGTGAAAAAATAATTTAAAAATTCGTTCGGAAAATGAGTTTACTCACTGGGTACTTTCCTTGTATACTTTTGACTATACGGGCCGAGTCCGCGATTTACGGGAAATCGCGGGTTTTCGTTTGCCAGCGATTAAACTTCTTTTATTCAGCGTCTCATCAAAAATGAAAACATTTTTAAAAACTACAAGTCTCATGGCCTTTAGTGGTGAAATAATAATTTAAAAAATCGTTTGGGAAATGAGTTTACTCCCTGGGTACTTTCTTTGTATACTTTTGACTATACGGGCCGAGTCCGGGATTTACGGGAAATCGCAGGTTTTCGTTTGCCGGCGATTAAACTTCTTTTATTCAGCGTCTCATCAAAAATGAAAACATTTTTAAAAACTACAAGTCTCATGCGTTTCAGTGGTGAAAAAATAATTTAAAAAATCGTTCGGGAAATGAGTTTACACCCTGGGTACTTTCTCTTTATACTTTTGACTATACGGGCCGAGTCCGGGATTTACGGGAAATCGCAGGTTTACGTTTGCCGGCGATTAAACTTCTTTTATTCAGCGTCTCATCAAAAATGAAAACATTTTTGAAAACTACAAGTCTCATGCGTTTCAGTGGTGAAAAAATAATTTAAAAAATCGTTCGGGAAATGAGTTTACACCCTGGGTACTTTCTTTGTATACTTTTGACTATACGGGCCGAGTCCGTGATTTACGGGAAATCGCAGGTTTTCGTTTGCCGGCGATTAAACTTCTTTTATTCAGCGTCTCATCAAAAATGAAAACATTTTTAAAAACTACAAGTCTCATGGGCTTTAGTGGTGAAAAAATAATTTAAAAATTCGTTTGGGAAATGAGTTTACTCACTGGGTACTTTCCTTGCATACTTTTGACTATACGGGCCGAGTCCGGGATTTGCGGGAAATTGCGGGTTTTCGTTTGCAGGCGATTAAACTTCTTTTATTCAGCGTCTCATCAAAAATGAAAACATTTTTAAAAACTACAAGTTTCATGGGCTTTAGTGGTGAAAAAATAATTTAAAAATTCGTTCGGGAAATGAGTTTACTCACTGGGTACTTTCCTTGTATACTTTTGACTATACGGGCCGAGTCCGGGATTTACGGGAAATCGCGGGTTTTCGTTTGCCGGCGAATAAACTTCTTTTATTCAGCGTCTCATCAAAAATGAAAACATTTTTAAGAACTACTAGTCTTATGCGTTTTAGTGGTGAAAAAATAATTTAAAAAATCGTTCTGGAAATAAGTTTACTCCCTGGGTACTTTCTTTGTATACTTTTGACTATACGGGCCGAATCCGGGATTTACGGGAAATTGCAGGTTTTCGTTTGCCGGCGATTAAACTTCTTTTATTCAGCGTCTCATCAAAAATGAAAACATTTTTAAAAACTACAAGTCTCATGGGCTTTAGTGGTGAAATAATAATTTAAAAAATCGTTCGGGAAATGAGTTTACACCCTGGGTACTTTCTTTGTATACTTTTGACTATACGGGCCGAGTCCGGGATTTACGGGAAATCGCAGGTTTTCGTTTGCCGGCGATTAAACTTCTTTTATTCAGCGTCTCATCAAAAATGAAAACATTTTTAAAAACTACAAGTCTCATGGGCTTTAGTGGTGAAATAATAATTTAAAAATTCGTTCGGAAAATGAGTTTACTCCCTGGGTACTTCCTTTGTATACTTTTGACTATACGGGCCGAGTCCGGGATTTACGGGAAATCGCAGGTTTTCGTTTGCCGGCGATTAAACTTCTTTTATTCAGCGTCTCATCAAAAATGAAAACATTTTTCAAAACTACAAGTCTCATGCGTTTTAGTGGTGAAAAAATAATTTAAAAAATCGTTCGGGAAATGAGTTTACACCCTGGGTACTTTCTTTGTATACTTTTGACTATACGGGCAGAGTCCGTGATTTACGGGAAATCGCAGGTTTTCGTTTGCCGGCGATTAAACTTCTTTTATTCAGCGTCTCATCAAAAATGAAAACAATTTTGAAAACTACAAGTCTCATGCGTTTTAGTGGTGAAAAAATAATTTAAAAATTCGTTCGGAAAATGAGTTTACTCACTGGGTACTTTCCTTGTATACTTTTGACTATACGGGCCGAGTCCGGGATTTACGGGAAAGCGCGGGTTTTCGTTTGCCAGTGATTAAACTTCTTTTATTCAGCGTCTCATCAAAAACTACAAGTCTCATGGGCTTTAGTGGTGAAATAATAATTTAAAAAATCGTTCGGGAAATGAGTTTACACCCTGGGTACTTTCTTTGTATACTTTTGACTATACGGGCCGAGTCCGGGATTTACGGGAAATCGCGGGTTTTCGTTTGCCGGCGATTAAACTACTTTTATTCAGCGTTTCATCAAAAATGAAAACATTTTTGAAAACTACAAGTCTCATGCGTTTTAGTGGTGAAAAAATAATTCAAAAAATCGTTCGGGAAATGAGTTTACACCCTGGGTACTTTCTTTGTATACGTTTGACTATACGGGCTGAGTCCGGGATTTACGGGAAATCGCGGGTTTTCGTTTGCCGGCGATTAAACTACTTTTATTCAGCGTTTCATCAAAAATGAAAACATTTTTGAAAACTACAAGTCTCATGCGTTTTAGTGGTGAAAAAATAATTTAAAAATTCGTTCGGAAAATGAGTTTACTCACTGGGTACTTTCCTTGTATACTTTTGACTATACGGGCCGAGTCCGGGATTTACGGGAAATCGCAGGTTTTCGTTTGCCAGCGATTAAACTTCTTTTATTCAGCGTCTCATCAAAAATGAAAACATTTTTGAAAACTACAAGTCTCATGCGTTTTAGTGGTGAAAAAATAATTTAAAAATTCGTTCGGGAAATGAGTTTACTCACTGGGTACTTTCCTTGTATACTTTTGACTATACGGGCCGAGTCCGGGATTTACGGGAAATCGCGGGTTTTCGTTTGCCGGCGATTAAACTTCTTTTATTCAGCGTCTCCTCAAAAATGAAAACATTTTTGAAAACTACAAGTCTCATGCGTTTTAGTGGTGAAAAAATAATTAAAAAAATCGTTCGGGAAATGAGTTTACACCCTGGGTACTTCCTTTGTATACTTTTGACTATACGGGCCGAGTCCGGGATTTACGGGAAATCGCAGGTTTTCGTTTGCCGGCGATTAAGCTTCTTTTATTCAGCGTCTCATCAAAAATGAAAACATTTTTCAAAACTACAAGTCTCATGCGTTTTAGTGGTGAAAAAATAATTTAAAAAATCGTTCGGGAAATGAGTTTACACCCTGGGTACTTTCTTTGTATACTTTTGACTATACGGGCCGAGTCCGTGATTTACGGGAAATCGCAGGTTTTCGTTTGCCGGCGATTAAACTTCTTTTATTCAGCGTCTCATCAAAAATGAAAACATTTTTGAAAACTACAAGTCTCATGCGTTTTAGTGGTGAAAAAATAATTTAAAAATTTGTTCGGAAAATGAGTTTACTCACTGGGTACTTTCCTTGTATACTTTTGACTATACGGGCCGAGTCCGGGATTTACGGGAAAGCGCGGGTTTTCGTTTGCCAGTGATTAAACTTCTTCTATTCAGCGTCTCATCAAAAATTAAAACATTTTTGAAAACTACAAGTCTCATGCGTTTTAGTGGTGAAAAAATAATTCAAAAAATCGTTCGGGAAATGAGTTTACACCCTGGGTACTTTCTTTGTATACATTCGACTATACGGCCAAGCTGGGGATTTACGGGAAATCGCGGGTTTTGGTTTGCCGGCGATTAAACCTCTTTTATTCAGCGTCTCATCAAAAATGAAAACATTTTTGAAAACTACAAGTCTCATGCGTTTTAGTGGTGAAAAAATAATTCAAAAAATCGTTCGGGAAATGAGTTTACACCCTGGGTACTTTCTTTGTATACGTTTGACTATACGGGCTGAGTCCGGGATTTACGGGAAATCGCGGGTTTTCGTTTGCCGGCGATTAAACTACTTTTATTCAGCGTTTCATCAAAAATGAAAACATTTTTGAAAACTACAAGTCTCATGCGTTTTAGTGGTGAAAAAATAATTTAAAAATTCGTTCGGAAAATGAGTTTACTCACTGGGTACTTTCCTTGTATATTTTTGACTATACGGGCCGAGTCCGGGATTTACGGGAAATCGCAGGTTTTCGTTTGCCGGCGATTAAACTTCTTTTATTCAGCGTCTCATCAAAAATGAAAACATTTTTGAAAACTACAAGTCTCATGCGTTTTAGTGGTGAAAAAATAATTCAAAAAATCGTTCGGGAAATGAGTTTACACCCTGGGTACTTTCTTTGTATACGTTTGACTATACGGGCCGAGTCCGGGATTTACGGGAAATCGCGGGTTTTCGTTTGCCGGCGATTAAACTACTTTTATTCAGCGTTTCATCAAAAATGAAAACATTTTTGAAAACTACAAGTCTCATGCGTTTTAGTGGTGAAAAAATAATTTAAAAATTCGTTCGGAAAATGAGTTTACTTACTGGGTACTTTCCTTGTATACTTTTGACTATACGGGCCGAGTCCGGGATTTACGGGAAATCGCAGGTTTTCGTTTGCCGGCGATTAAACTTCTTTTATTCAGCGTCTCATCAAAAATGAAAACATTTTTGAAAACTTCAAGTCTCATGCGTTTTAGTGGTGAAAAAATAATTTAAAAATTCGTTCGGAAAATGAGTTTACTCACTGGGTACTTTCCTTGTATACTTTTGACTATACGGGCCGAGTCCGGGATTTACGGGAAATCGCGGGTTTTCGTTTGCCAGCGATTAAACTTCTTTTATTCAGCGTCTCATCAAAAATGAAAACATTTTTAAAAACTACAAGTCTCATGGCCTTTAGTGGTGAAATAATAATTTAAAAAATCGTTTGGGAAATGAGTTTACTCCCTGGGTACTTTCTTTGTATACTTTTGACTATACGGGCCGAGTCCGGGATTTACGGGAAATCGCAGGTTTTCGTTTGCCGGCGATTAAACTTCTTTTATTCAGCGTCTCATCAAAAATGAAAACATTTTTAAAAACTACAAGTCTCATGCGTTTCAGTGGTGAAAAAATAATTTAAAAAATCGTTCGGGAAATGAGTTTACACCCTGGGTACTTTCTCTTTATACTTTTGACTATACGGGCCGAGTCCGGGATTTACGGGAAATCGCAGGTTTTCGTTTGCCGGCGATTAAACTTCTTTTATTCAGCGTCTCATCAAAAATGAAAACATTTTTGAAAACTACAAGTCTCATGCGTTTCAGTGGTGAAAAAATAATTTAAAAAATCGTTCGGGAAATGAGTTTACACCCTGGGTACTTTCTTTGTATACTTTTGACTATACGGGCCGAGTCCGTGATTTACGGGAAATCGCAGGTTTTCGTTTGCCGGCGATTAAACTTCTTTTATTCAGCGTCTCATCAAAAATGAAAACATTTTTGAAAACTACAAGTCTCATGCGTTTTAGTGGTGAAAAAATAATTTAAAAATTCGTTCGGAAAATGAGTTTACTCACTGGGTACTTTTCTTGTATACTTTTGACTATACGGGCCGAGTCCGGGATTTACGGGAAATCGCGGGTTTTCGTTTGCCAGTGATTAAACTTCTTTTATTCAGCGTCTGATCAAAAATGAAAACATTTTTGAAAACTACAAGTCTCATGCGTTTTAGTGGTGAAAAAATAATTCAAAAAATCGTTCGGGAAATGATTTTACACCCTGGGTACTTTCTTTGTATACATTCGACTATACGGGCCAAGCCGGGGATTTACGGGAAATCGCGGGTTTTGGTTTGCCGGCGATTAAACCTCTTTCATTAAGCGTCTCATCAAAAATGAAAACATTTTTGAAAACTACAAGTCTCATGCGTTTTAGTGGTGAAAAAATAATTTAAAAATTCGTTCGGAAAATGAGTTTACTCACTGGGTACTTTCCTTGTATACTTTTGACTATACGGGCCGAGTCCGGGATTTACGGGAAATCGCGGATTTTCGTTTGCCAGTGATTAAACTTCTTTTATTCAGCGTCTCATCAAAAATGAAAACATTTTTCAAAACTACAAGTCTCATGCGTTTTAGTGGTGAAAAAATAATTCAAAAAATCGTTCGGGAAATGAGTTTACACCCTAGGTACTTTCTTTGTATACGTTTGACTATACGGACCGAGTCCGGGTTTGACGTGAAATCGCAGGTTTTCGTTTGCCGGCGATTAAACTTCTTTTTTCAGCGTCTCATCAAAAATGAAAGCATTTTTGAAAACTACAAGTCTCATGCGTTTTAGTGGTGAAAAAATAATTTTAAAATTCGTTCGGAAAATGAGTTTACTTACTGGGTACTTTCCTTGTATACTTTTGACTATACGGGCCGAGTCCGGGATTTACGGGAAATCGCAGGTTTTCGTTTGCCGGCGATTAAACTTCTTTTATTCAGCGTCTCATCAAAAATGAAAACATTTTTTAAAACTACAAGTCTCATGCAATTTATTGGTGAAAAAATAATTTAAAAAATCGTTCGGGAAATGAGTTTACTCACTGGGTACTTTCCTTGTATACTTTTGACTATACGGGCCGAGTCCGGGATTTACGGGAAATCGCGGGTTTTCGTTTGCCGGCGATTAAACTACTTTTATTCAGCGTTTCATCAAAAATGAAAACATTTTTGAAAACTACAAGTCTCATGCGTTTTAGTGGTGAAAAAATAATTTAAAAATTCGTTCGGAAAATGAGTTTACTCACTGGGTACTTTCCTTGTATACTTTTGACTATACGGGCCGAGTCCGGGATTTACGGGAAATCGCAGGTTTACGTTTGCCGGCGATTAAACTTCTTTTATTCAGCGTCTCATCAAAAATGAAAACATTTTTGAAAACTACAAGTCTCATGCGTTTTAGTGGTGAAAAAATAATTTAAAAATTCGTTCGGAAAATGAGTTTACTCACTGGGTACTTTCCTTGTATACTTTTGACTATACGGGCCGAGTCCGGGATTTACGGGAAATCGCGGGTTTTCGTTTGCCAGCGATTAATCTTCTTTTACTCAGCGTCTCATCAAAAATGAAAACAATTTTGAAAACTACAAGTCTCATGCGTTTTAGTGGTGAAAAAATAATTCAAAAAATCGTTCGGGAAATGAGTTTACACCCTGGGTACTTTCTTTGTATACGTTTGACTATACGGGCCGAGTCCGGGATTTACGGGAAATTGCGGGTTTTCGTTTGCCGGCGATTAAACTACTTTTATTAAGCGTTTCATCAAAAATGACAACATTTTTGAACACTACAAGTCTCATGCGTTTTAGTGGTGAAAAAATAATTTAAAAATTCGTTCGGAAAATGAGTTTACTCACTGGGTACTTTCCTTGTATACTTTTGACTATACGGGCCGAGTCCGGGATTTACGGGAAATCGCAGGTTTTCGTTTGCCGGCGATTAAACTTCTTTTATTCAGCGTCTCATCAAAAATGAAAACATTTTTGAAAACTACAAGTCTCATGCGTTTCAGTGGTGAAAAAATAATTTAAAAAATCGTTCGGGAAATGAGTTTACACCCTGGGTACTTTCTTTGTATACTTTTGACTATACGGGCCGAGTCCGTGATTTACGGGAAATCGCAGGTTTTCGTTTGCCGGCGATTAAACTTCTTTTATTCAGCGTCTCATCAAAAATGAAAACATTTTTGAAAACTACAAGTCTCATGCGTTTTAGTGGTGAAAAAATAATTCAAAAAATCGATCGGGAAATGAGTTTACACCCTGGGTACTTTCTTTGTATACATTCGACTATACGGGCCAAGCCGGGGATTTACGGGAAATCGCGGGTTTTGGTTTGCCGGCGATTAAACCTCTTTCATTAAGCGTCTCATCAAAAATGAAAACATTTTTGAAAACTACAAGTCTCATGCGTTTTAGTGGTGAAAAAATAATTTAAAAATTCGTTCGGAAAATGAGTTTACTCACTGGGTACTTTCCTTGTATACTTTTGACTCTACGGGCCGAGTCCGGGATTTACGGGAAATCGCGGATTTTCGTTTGCCAGTGATTAAACTTCTTTTATTCAGCGTCTCATCAAAAATGAAAACATTTTTCAAAACTACAAGTCTCATGCGTTTTAGTGGTGAAAAAATAATTCAAAAAATCGTTCGGGAAATGAGTTTACACCCTAGGTACTTTCTTTGTATACGTTTGACTATACGGACCGAGTCCGGGTTTGACGTGAAATCGCAGGTTTTCGTTTGCCGGCGATTAAACTTCTTTTTTCAGCGTCTCATCAAAAATGAAAGCATTTTTGAAAACTACAAGTCTCATGCGTTTTAGTGGTGAAAAAATAATTTTAAAATTCGTTCGGAAAATGAGTTTACTCACTGGGTACTTTCCTTGTATACTTTTGACTATACGGGCCGAGTCCGGGATTTACGGGAAATCGCAGGTTTTCGTTTGCCGGCGATTAAACTTCTTTTATTCAGCTTCTCATCAAAAATGAAAACATTTTTGAAAACTACAAGTCTCATGCAATTTAATGGTGAAAAAATAATTTAAAAATTCGTTCGGGAAATGAGTTTACTCACTGGGTACTTTCCTTGTATACTTTTGACTATACGGGCCGAGTCCGGGATTTACGGGAAATCGCGGGTTTTCGTTTGCCGGCGATTAAACTACTTTTATTCAGCGTTTCATCAAAAATGAAAACATTTTTGAAAACTACAAGTCTCATGCGTTTTAGTGGTGAAAAAATAATTTAAAAGTTCGTTCGGAAAATGAGTTTACTCACTGGGTACTTTCCTTGTATACTTTTGACTATACGGGCCGAGTCCGGGATTTACGGGAAATCGCAGGTTTACGTTTGCCGGCAATTAAACTTCTTTTATTCAGCGTCTCATCAAAAATGAAAACATTTTTGAAAACTACAAGTCTCATGCGTTTTAGTGGTGAAAAAATAATTTAAAAATTCGTTCGGAAAATGAGTTTACTCACTGGGTACTTTCCTTGTATACTTTTGACTATACGGGCCGAGTCCGGGATTTACGGGAAATCGCGGGTTTTCGTTTGCCAGCGATTAAACTTCTTTTATTCAGCGTCTCATCAAAAATGAAAACAATTTTGAAAACTACAAGTCTCATGCGTTTTAGTGGTGAAAAAATAATTCAAAAAATCGTTCGGGAAATGAGTTTACACCCTGGGTACTTTCTTTGTATACGTTTGACTATACGGGCCGAGTCCGGGATTTACGGGAAATTGCGGGTTTTCGTTTGCCGGCGATTAAACTACTTTTATTAAGCGTTTCATCAAAAATGAAAACATTTTTGAACACTACAAGTCTCATGCGTTTTAGTGGTGAAAAAATAATTTAAAAATTCGTTCGGAAAATGAGTTTACTCACTGGGTACTTTCCTTGTATACTTTTGACTATACGGGCCGAGTCCGGGATTTACAGGAAATCACAGGTTTTCGTTTGCCGGCGATTAAACTTCTTTTATTCAGCGTCTCATCAAAAATGAAAACATTTTTGAAAACTACAAGTCTCATGCGTTTCTGTGGTGAAAAAATAATTTAAAAAATCGTTCGGGAAATGAGTTTACACCCTGGGTACTTTCTTTGTATACTTTTGACTATACGGGCCGAGTCCGTGATTTACGGGAAATCGCGGGTTTTCGTTTGTCGGCGATTAAACTTCTTTTATTCAGCGTCTCATCAAAAATGAAAACATTTTTGAAAACTACAAGTCTCTGGGTTTTAGTGGTGAAAAAATAATTTAAAAATTCGTTCGGAAAATGAGTTTACTCACTGGGTACTTTCCTTGTATACTTTTGACTATACGGGCCGAGTCCGGGATTTACGGGAAATCGCGGGTTTTCGTTTGCCAGCGATTAAACTTCTTTTATTCAGCGTCTCATCAAAAATGAAAACAATTTTGAAAACTACAAGTCTCATGCGTTTTAGTGGTGAAAAAATAATTCAAAAAATCGTTCGGGAAATGAGTTTACACCCTGGGTACTTTCTTTGTATACGTTTGACTATACGGGCCGAGTCCGGGATTTACGGGAAATTGCGGGTTTTCGTTTGCCGGCGATTAAACTACTTTTATTAAGCGTTTCATCAAAAATGAAAACATTTTTGAACACTACAAGTCTCATGCGTTTTAGTGGTGAAAAAATAATTTAAAAATTCGTTCGGAAAATGAGTTTACTCACTGGGTACTTTCCTTGTATACTTTTGACTATACGGGCCGAGTCCGGGATTTACAGGAAATCACAGGTTTTCGTTTGCCGGCGATTAAACTTCTTTTATTCAGCGTCTCATCAAAAATGAAAACATTTTTGAAAACTACAAGTCTCATGCGTTTCTGTGGTGAAAAAATAATTTAAAAAATCGTTCGGGAAATGAGTTTACACCCTGGGTACTTTCTTTGTATACTTTTGACTATACGGGCCGAGTCCGTGATTTACGGGAAATCGCGGGTTTTCGTTTGTCGGCGATTAAACTTCTTTTATTCAGCGTCTCATCAAAAATGAAAACATTTTTGAAAACTACAAGTCTCTGGGTTTTAGTGGTGAAAAAATAATTTAAAAATTCGTTCGGAAAATGAGTTTACTCACTGGGTACTTTTCTTGTATACTTTTGACTATACGGGCCGAGTCCGGGATTTACGGGAAATCGCGGGTTTTCGTTTGCCAGTGATTAAACTTCTTTTATTCAGCGTCTGATCAAAAATGTAAACATTTTTGAAAACTACAAGTCTCATGCGTTTTAGTGGTGAAAAAATAATTCAAAAAATCGTTCGGGAAATGAGTTTACACCCTGGGTACTTTCTTTGTATACATTCGACTATACGGGCCAAGCCGGGGATTTACGGGAAATCGAGGGTTTTGGTTTGCCGGCGATTAAACCTCTTTCATTAAGCGTCTCATCAAAAATGAAAACATTTTTGAAAACTGCAAGTCTCATGCGTTTTAGTGGTGAAAAAATAATTTTAAAATTCGTTCGGAAAATGAGTTTACTCACTGGGTACTTTCCTTGTATACTTTTGACTATACGGGCCGAGTCCGGGATTTACGGGAAATCGCAGGTTTTCGTTTGCCGGCGATTAAACTTCTTTTATTCAGCGTCTCATCAAAAATGAAAACATTTTTGAAAACTACAAGTCTCATGCAATTTAATGGTGAAAAAATAATTTAAAAATTCGTTCGGGAAATGAGTTTACTCACTGGGTACTTTCTTTGTATACTTTTGACTATACGGGCCGAGTCCGGGATTTACGGGAAATCGCGGGTTTTCGTTTGCCGGCGATTAAACTACTTTTATTCAGCGTTTCATCAAAAATGAAAACATTTTTGAAAACTACAAGTCTCATGCGTTTTAGTGGTGAAAAAATAATTTAAAAATTCGTTCGGAAAATGAGTTTACTCACTGGGTACTTTCCTTGTATACTTTTGACTATACGGGCCGAGTCCGGGATTTACGGGAAATCGCAGGTTTACGTTTGCCGGCGATTAAACTTCTTTTATTCAGCGTCTCATCAAAAATGAAAACATTTTTGAAAACTACAAGTCTCATGCGTTTTAGTGGTGAAAAAATAATTTAAAAATTCGTTCGGAAAATGAGTTTACTCACTGGGTACTTTCCTTGTACACTTTTGACTATACGGGCCGAGTCCGGGATTTACGGGAAATCGCGGGTTTTTGTTTGCCAGCGATTAAACTTCTTTTATTCAGCGTCTCATCAAAAATGAAAACAATTTTGAAAACTACAAGTCTCATGCGCTTTAGTGGTGAAAAAATAATTCAAAAAATCGTTCGGAAAATGAGTTTACACCCTGGGTACTTTCTTTGTATACGTTTGACTATACGGGCCGAGTCCGGGATTTACGGGAAATCGCGGGTTTTCGTTTGCCGGCGATTAAACTACTTTTATTCAGCGTTTCATCAAAAATGAAAACATTTTTGAACACTACAAGTCTCATGCGTTTTAATGGTGAAAAAATAATTTAAAAATTCGTTCGGAAAATGAGTTTACTCACTGGGTACTTTCCTTGTATACTTTTGACTATACGGGCCGAGTCCGGGATTTACGGGAAATCGCAGGTTTTCGTTTGCCGGCGATTAAACTTCTTTTATTCAGCGTCTCATCAAAAATGAAAACATTTTTGAAAACTACAAGTCTCATGCGTTTTAGTGGTGAAAAAATAATTTAAAAATTCGTTCGGAAAATGAGTTTACTCACTGGGTACTTTTCTTGTATACTTTTGACTATACGGGTCGAGTCCGGGATTTACGGGAAATCGCGGGTTTTCGTTTGAAAGTGATTAAACTTTTTTTATTCAGCGTCTGATCAAAAATAAAAACATTTTTGAAAACTACAAGTCTCATGCGTTTTAGTGGTGAAAAAATAATTCAAAAAATCGTTCGGGAAATGAGTTTACACCCTGGGTACTTTCTTTGTATACATTCGACTATACGGGCCAAGCCGGGGATTTACGGGAAATCGCGGGTTTTGGTTTGCCGGCGATTAAACCTCTTTCATTAAGCGTCTCATCAAAAATGAAAACATTTTTGAAAACTACAAGTCTCATGCGTTTTAGTGGTGAAAAAATAATTTAAAAATTCGTTCGGAAAATGAGTTTACTCACTGGGTACTTTCCTTGTATACTTTTGACTATACGGGCCGAGTCCGGGATTTACGGGAAATCGCGGATTTTCGTTTGCCAGTGATTAAACTTCTTTTATTCAGCGTCTCATCAAAAATGAAAACATTTTTCAAAAGTACAAGTCTCATGCGTTTTAGTGGTGAAAAAATAATTCAAAAAATCGTTCGGGAAATGAGTTTACACCCTAGGTACTTTCTTTGTATACGTTTGACTATACGGACCGAGTCCGGGTTTGACGTGAAATCGCAGGTTTTCGTTTGCCGGCGATTAAACTTCTTTTTTCAGCGTCTCATCAAAAATGAAAGCATTTTTGAAAACTACAAGTCTCATGCGTTTTAGTGGTGAAAAAATAATTTAAAAATTCGTTCGGAAAATGAGTTTACTCACTGGGTACTTTCCTTGTATACTTTTGACTATACGGGCCGAGTCCGGGATTTACGGGAAATCGCAGGTTTGCGTTTGCCGGCGATTAAACTTCTTTTATTCAGCGTCTCATCAAAAATGAAAACATTTTTGAAAACTACAAGTCTCATGCAATTTAATGGTGAAAAAATAATTTAAAAATTCGTTCGGGAAATGAGTTTACTCACTGGGTACTTTCCTTGTATACTTTTGACTATACGGGCCGAGTCCGGGATTTACGTGAAATCGCGGGTTTTCGTTTGCCAGCGATTAAACTTCTTTTATTCAGCGTCTCATCAAAAATGAAAACAATTTTGAAAACTACAAGTCTCATGCGTTTTAGTGGTGAAAAAATAATTCAAAAAATCGTTCGGGAAATGAGTTTACACCCTGGGTACTTTCTTTGTATACGTTTGACTATACGGGCCGAGTCCGGGATTTACGGGAAATCGCGGGTTTTTGTTTGCCGGCGATTAAACTACTTTTATTCAGCGTTTCATCAAAAATGAAAACATTTTTGAAAACTACAAGTCTCATGCGTTTTAGTGGTGAAAAAATAATTTAAAAATTCGTTTGGAAAATGAGTTTACTCACTGGGTACTTTCCTTGTATACTTTTGACTATACGGGCCGAGTCCGGGATTTACGGGAAATCGCAGGTTTTCGTTTGCCAGTGATTAAACTTCTTTTATTCAGCGTCTCATCAAAAATGAAAACATTTTTCAAAACTACAAGTCTCATGCGTTTTAGTGGTGAAAAAATAATTCAAAAAATCGTTAGGGAAATGAGTTTACACCCTAGGTACTTTCTTTGTATACGTTTGACTATACGGACCGAGTCCGGGTTTGACGTGAAATCGCAGGTTTTCGTTTGCCGGCGATTAAACTTCTTTTTTCAGCGTCTCATCAAAAATGAAAGCATTTTTGAAAACTACAAGTCTCATGCGTTTTAGTGGTGAAAAAATAATTTAAAAATTCGTTCGGAAAATGAGTTTACTCACTGGGTACTTTCCTTGTATACTTTTGACTATACGGGCCGAGTCCGGGATTTACGGGAAATCGCAGGTTTTCGTTTGCCGGCGATTAAACTTCTTTTATTCAGCGTCTCATCAAAAATGAAAACATTTTTGAAAACTACAAGTCTCATGCAATTTAATGGTGAAAAAATATTTTAAAAATTCGTTCGGGAAATGAGTTTACTCACTGGGTACTTTCCTTGTATACTTTTGACTATACGGGCCGAGTCCGGGATTTACGGGAAATCGCGGGTTTTCGTTTGCCGGCGATTAAACTACTTTTATTCAGCGTTTCATCAAAAATGAAAACATTTTTGAAAACTACAAGTCTCATGCGTTTTAGTGGTGAAAAAATAATTTAAAAATTCGTTCGGAAAATGAGTTTACTCACTGGGTACTTTCCTTGTATACTTTTGCTATACGGGCCGAGTCCGGGATTTACGGGAAATCGCAGGTTTGCGTTTGCCGGCAATTAAACTTCTTTTATTCAGCGTCTCATCAAAAATGAAAACATTTTTGAAAACTACAAGTCTCATGCGTTTTAGTGGTGAAAAAATAATTTAAAAATTCGTTCGGAAAATGAGTTTACTCACTGGGTACTTTCCTTGTATACTTTTGACTATACGGGCCGAGTCCGGGATTTACGGGAAATCGCGGGTTTTCGTTTGCCAGCGATTAAACTTCTTTTATTCAGCGTCTCATCAAAAATGAAAACAATTTTGAAAACTACAAGTCTCATGCGTTTTAGTGGTGAAAAAATAATTCAAAAAATCGTTCGGGAAATGAGTTTACACCCTGGGTACTTTCTTTGTATACGTTTGACTATACGGGCCGAGTCCGGGATTTACGGGAAATCGCGGGTTTTCGTTTGCCGGCGATTAAACTACTTTTATTCAGCGTTTCATCAAAAATGAAAACATTTTTGAACACTACAAGTCTCATGCGTTTTAGTGGTGAAAAAATAATTTAAAAATTCGTTCGGAAAATGAGTTTACTCACTGGGTACTTTCCTTGTATACTTTTGACTATACGGGCCGAGTCCGGGATTTACGGGAAATCGCAGGTTTTCGTTTGCCGGCGATTAAACTTCTTTTATTCAGCGTCTCATCAAAAATGAAAACATTTTTGAAAACTACAAGTCTCATGCGTTTTAGTGGTGAAAAAATAATTTAAAAATTCGTTCGGAAAATGAGTTTACTCACTGGGTACTTTCCTTGTATACTTTTGACTATACGGGCCGAGTCCGGGATTTACGGGAAATCGCAGGTTTACGTTTGCCGGCGATTAAACTTCTTTTATTCAGCGTCTCATCAAAAATGAAAACATTTTTGAAAACTACAAGTCTCATGCGTTTTAGTGGTGAAAAAATAATTTAAAAATTCGTTCGGAAAATGAGTTTACTCACTGGGTACTTTCCTTGTATACTTTTGGCTATACGGGCCGAGTCCGGGATTTACGGGAAATCGCGGGTTTTCGTTTGCCAGCGATTAAACTTCTTTTATTCAGCGTCTCATCAAAAATGAAAACAATTTTGAAAACTACAAGTCTCATGCGTTTTAGTGGTGAAAAAATAATTCAAAAAATCGTTCGGGAAATGAGTTTACACCCTGGGTACTTTCTTTGTATACGTTTGACTATACGGGCCGAGTCCGGGATTTACGGGAAATCGCGGGTTTTCGTTTGCCGGCGATTAAACTACTTTTATTCAGCGTTTCATCAAAAATGAAAACATTTTTGAACACTACAAGTCTCATGCGTTTTAGTGGTGAAAAAATAATTTAAAAATTCGTTCGGAAAATGAGTTTACTCACTGGGTACTTTCCTTGTATACTTTTGACTATACGGGCCGAGTCCGGGATTTACGGGAAATCGCAGGTTTTCGTTTGCCGTCGATTAAACTTCTTTTATTCAGCGTCTCATCAAAAATGAAAACATTTTTGAAAACTACAAGTCTCATGCGTTTTAGTGGTGAAAAAATAATTTAAAAATTCGTTCGGAAAATGAGTTTACTCACTGGGTACTTTCCTTGTATACTTTTGACTATACGGGCCGAGTCCGGGACTTACGGGAAATCGCGGGTTTTCGTTTGCCAGCGATTAAACTTCTTTTATTCAGCGTCTCATCAAAAATGAAAACATTTTTGAAAACTACAAGTCTCATGCGTTTTAGTGGTGAAAAAATAATTCAAAAAATCGTTCGGGAAATGAGTTTACTCCCTGGGTACTTTCTTTGTATACGTTTCACTATACGGGCCGAGTCCGGGGTTTCTGGGAAATGGCGGGTTTTCGTTTGCCGGCAATTAAACTACTTTTATTCAGCGTCTCATCAAAAATGAAAACATTTTTGAAAACTACAAATCTTAAGCGTTTTAGTGGTGAAAAGATAATTTAAAAAATCGTTTTGGAAATGAGTTTACTCACAGGGTACTTTCTTTGTATACATTCGACTATACGGGCCAAGCCCAGGATTTACGGGAAATCGCGGGTTTTCCTTTGCCGGCGATTAAACCACTTTCATTAAGCGTCTCATTAAAAATGACAACATTTCTGAAAACTACAAGTCTCATGCGTTTTAGTGGTGAAATAATAATTTAAAAAATCGTTTGGGAAATGAGTTTACTCCCTGGGTACTTTCTTTGTATACTTTTGACTATACGGGCCGAGTCCGGGATTTACGGGAAATCGCAGGTTTTCGTTTGCCGGCGATTAAACTTCTTTTATTCAGCGTCTCATCAAAAATGAAAACATTTTTGAAAACTACAAGTCTCATGCGTTTTAGTGGTGAAAAAATAATTCAAAAAATCGTTCGGGAAATGAGTTTACACCCTGGGTACTTTCTTTGTATACGTTTGACTATACGGGCCGAGTCCGGGTTTGACGGGAAATCGCGGGTTTTCGTTTGCCAGCGATTAAACTTCTTTTATTCAGCGTCTCATCAAAAATGAAAACAATTTTGAAAACTACAAGTCTCATGCGTTTTAGTGGTGAAAAAATAATTCAAAAAATCGTTCGGGAAATGAGTTTACACCCTGGGTACATTCTTTGTATACGTTTGACTATACGGGCCGAGTCCGGGATTTACGGGAAATTGCGGGTTTTCGTTTGCCGGCGATTAAACTACTTTTATTCAGCGTCTCATCAAAAATGAAAACATTTTTGAAAACTACAAATCTTAAGCGTTTTAGTGGTGAAAAGATAATTTAAAAAATCGTTTTGGAAATGAGTTTACTCACAGGGTACTTTCTTTGTATACATTCGACTATACGGGCCAAGCCCAGGATTTACGGGAAATCGCGGGTTTTCCTTTGCCGGCGATTAAACCACTTTCATTAAGCGTCTCATTAAAAATGACAACATTTCTGAAAACTACAAGTCTCATGCGTTTTAGTGGTGAAATAATAATTTAAAAAATCGTTTGGGAAATGAGTTTACTCCCTGGGTACTTTCTTTGTATACTTTTGACTATACGGGCCGAGTCCGGGATTTACGGGAAATCGCAGGTTTTCGTTTGCCGGCGATTAAACTTCTTTTATTCAGCGTCTCATCAAAAATGAAAACATTTTTGAAAACTACAAGTCTCATGCGTTTTAGTGGTGAAAAAATAATTCAAAAAATCGTTCGGGAAATGAGTTTACACCCTGGGTACTTTCTTTGTATACGTTTGACTATACGGGCCGAGTCCGGGTTTGACGGGAAATCGCGGGTTTTCGTTTGCCAGCGATTAAACTTCTTTTATTCAGCGTCTCATCAAAAATGAAAACAATTTTGAAAACTACAAGTCTCATGCGTTTTAGTGGTGAAAAAATAATTCAAAAAATCGTTCGGGAAATGAGTTTACACCCTGGGTACATTCTTTGTATACGTTTGACTATACGGGCCGAGTCCGGGATTTACGGGAAATCGCGGGTTTTCGTTTGCCGGCGATTAAACTACTTTTATTCAGCGTTTCATCAAAAATGAAAACATTTTTGAACACTACAAGTCTCATGCGTTTTAGTGGTGAAAAAATAATTTAAAAATTCGTTCGGAAAATGAGTTTACTCACTGGGTACTTTCCTTGTATACTTTTGACTATACGGGCCGAGTCCGGGATTTACGGGAAATCGCAGGTTTTCGTTTGCCGGCGATTAAACTTCTTTTATTCAGCGTCTCATCAAAAATGAAAACATTTTTGAAAACTACAAGTCTCATGCGTTTTAGTGGTGAAAAAATAATTTAAAAATTCGTTCGGAAAATGAGTTTACTCACTGGGTACTTTCCTTGTATACTTTTGACTATACGGGCCGAGTCCGGGACTTACGGGAAATCGCGGGTTTTCGTTTGCCAGCAATTAAACTTCTTTTATTCAGCGTCTCATCAAAAATGAAAACATTTTTGAAAACTACAAGTCTCATGCGTTTTAGTGGTGAAAAAATAATTTAAAAATTCGTTCGGGAAATGAGTTTTCTCCCTGGGTACTTTCCTTGTATACTTTTGACTATACGGGCCGAGTCCGGGATTTACGGGAAATCGCGGGTTTTCGTTTGCCGGCGATTAAACTTCTTTTATTCAGAGTCTCATCAAAAATGAAAACATTTTTAAAAACTACAAGTCTCATGGGCTTTAGTGGTGAAATAATAATTTAAAAAATCGTTTGGGAAATGAGTTTACTCCCTGGGTACTTTCTTTGTATACTTTTGACTATACGGGCTGAGTCCGGGATTTACGGGAAATCGCAGGTTTTCGTTTGCCGGCGATTAAACTTCTTTTATTCAGCGTCTCATCAAAAATAAAAACATTTTTGAAAACTACAAGTCTCATGCGTTTTAGTGGTGAAAAAATAATTCAAAAAATCGTTCGGGAAATGAGTTTACACCCTGGGTACTTTCTTTGTATACGTTTGATTATACGGGCCGAGTCCGGGTTTGACGGGAAATCGCAGGTTTTCGTTTGCCGGCGATTAAACTTCTTTTTTCAGCGTCTCATCAAAAATAAAAACATTTTTGAAAACTACAAGTCTTAAGCGTTTTAGTGGTGAAAAGATAATTTAAAAAATCGTTTTGGAAATGAGTTTACTCACAGGGTACTTTCTTTGTATACGTTCGACTATACGGGCCAAGCCCAGGATTTACGGGAAATCGCGGGTTTTCCTTTGCCGGCGATTAAACCACTTTCATTAAGCGTCTCATCAAAAATGACAACATTTCTGAAAACTACAAGTCTTATGCGTTTTAGTGGTGAAAAAATAATTTAAAAATTCGTTCGGGAAATGAGTTTTCACACTGGGTACTTTCCTTGTATACTTTTGACTATACGGGCCGAGTCCGGGATTTACGGCAAATCGCGGGTTTTCGTTTGCCGGCGATTAAACTTCTTTTATTCAGCGTCTCATCAAAAATGAAAACATTTTTAAAAACTAAAAGTCTCATGGGCTTTAGTGGTGAAATAATAATTTAAAAAATCGTTTGGAAAATGAGTTTACTCCCTGGGTACTTTCTTTGTATACTTTTGACTATACGGGCCGAGTCCGGGATTTACGGGAAATCGCAGGTTTTCGTTTGCCGGCGATTAAACTTCTTTTATTCAGCGTCTCATCAAAAATGAAAACATTTTTGAAAACTACAAGTCTCATGCGTTTTAGTGGTGAAAAAATAATTCAAAAAATCGTTCGGGAAATGAGTTTACACCCTGGGTACTTTCTTTGTATACGTTTGACTATACGGGCCGAGTCCGGGTTTGACGGGAAATCGCAGGTTTTCGTTTGCCGGCGATTAAACTTCTTTTTTCAGCGTCTCATCAAAAATGAAAACATTTTTGAAAACTACAAGTCTCATGCGTTTTAGTGGTGAAAAAATAATTTAAAAAATCGTTTGGAAAATGAGTTTACTCCCTGGGTACTTTCTTTGTAAACTTTTGACTATACGGGCCGAGTCCGGGATTTACGGGAAATCGCAGGTTTTCGTTTGGCGGCGATTAAACTTCTTTTATTCAGCGTCTCATCAAAAATGAAAACATTTTTGAAAACTACAAGTCTCATGCGTTTTAGTGGTGAAAAAATAATTCAAAAAATCGTTCGGGAAATGAGTTTACACCCTGGGTACTTTCTTTGTATACTTTTGACTATACGGGCCGAGTCCGGGATTTACGGGAAATCGCGGGTTTTCGTTTGCTGGCGATTAAACTACTTTTATCCAGCGTTTCATCAAAAATGAAAACATTTTTGAAAACTACAAGTCTCATGCGTTTTAGTGGTGAAAAAATAATTTAAAAATTCGTTCGGAAAATGAGTTTACTCACTGGGTACTTTCCCTCTATACTTTTGACTATACGGGCCGAGTCCGGGATTTACGGGAAATCGCAGGTTTTCGTTTGCCGGCGATTAAACTTCTTTTATTCAGCGTCTCATCAAAAATGAAAACATTTTTGAAAACTACAAGTCTCATGCGTTTTAGTGGTGAAAAAATAATTTAAATATTCATTAGGAAACTGAGTTTACTCACTGGGTACTTTCCTTGTATACTTTTGACTATACGGGCCGAGTCCGGGATTTACGGGAAATCGCGGGTTTTCGTTTGCCAGCGATTAAACTTCTTTTATTCAGCGTCTCATCAAAAATGAAAACATTTTTGAAAACTACAAGTCTCATGCGTTTTAGTGGTGAAAAAATAATTCAAAAAATCGTTCGGGAAATGAGTTTACACCCTGGGTACTTTCTTTGTATACGTTTGACTATACGGGCCGAGTCCGGGGTTTACAGGAAATGGCGGGTTTTCGTTTGCCGGCAATTAAACTTCTTTTATTCAGCGTCTCATCAAAAATGAAAACATTTTTGAAAACTACAAGTCTTAAGCGTTTTAGTGGTGAAAAGATAATTTAAAAAAATCGTTTTGGAAATGAGTTTACTCACAGGGTACTTTCTTTGTATACATTCGACTATACGGGCCAAGCCCGGGATTTACGGGAAATCGCGGGTTTTCCTTTGCCGGCGATTAAACCACTTTCATAAAGCGTCTCATCACAAATGACAACATTTCTGAAAACTACAAGTCTCATGCGTTTTAGTGGTGAAAAAATAATTTAAAAATTCGTTCGGGAAATGAGTTTTCTCACTGGGTACTTTCCTTGTATACTTTTGATTATACGGGCCGAGTCCGGGATTTACGGGAAATCGCGGGTTTTCGTTTGCCAGCGATTAAACTTCTTTTATTCAGCGTCTCATCAAAAATGAAAACATTTTTAAAAACTACAAGTCTCATGGGCTTTAGTGGTGAAATAATAATTTAAAAATCGTTTGGGAAATGAGTTTACTCCCTGAGTACTTTGTTTGTATACGTTTGACTATACGGGCCGAGTCCGGGGTTTACGGGAAATGGCGGGTTTTCGTTTGCCGGCAATTAAACTACTTTTATTCAGCGTCTCATCAAAAATGAAAACATTTTTGAAAACTACAAGTCTTAAGCGTTTTAGTGGTGAAAAGATAATTTAAAAAATCGTTTTGGAAATGAGTTTACTCACAGGGTACTTTCTTTGTATACATTCGACTATACGGGCCAAGCCCAGGATTTACGGGAAATCGCGGGTTTTCCTTTGCCGGCAATTAAACCACTTTCATTAAGCGTCTCATCAAAAATGACAACATTTCTGAAAACTACAAGTCTCATGCGTTTTAGTGGTGAAAAAATAATTTAAAAATTCGTTCGGGAAATGAGTTTTCTCACTGGGTACTTTCCTTGTATACTTTTGACTATACGGGCCGAGTCCGGGATTTACGGGAAATCGCGGGTTTTCTTTTGCCGGCGATCAAACTTCTTTTATTTAGCGTCTCATCAAAAATGAAAACATTTTTAAAAACTACAAGTCTTATGGGCTTTAGTGGTGAAATAATAATTTAAAAAATCGTTTGGGAAATGAGTTTACTCCCTGGGTACTTTCTTTGTATACTTTTGACTATACGGGCCGAGTCCGGGATTTACGGGAAATCGCAGGTTTTCGTTTGCCGGCGATTAAACTTCTTTTTTCAGCGTCTCATCAAAAATGAAAACATTTTTAAAAACTACAAGTCTCATGCGTTTTAGTGGTGAAAAAATAATTTAAAAAATCGTTTGGAAAATGAGTTTACTCCCTGGGTACTTTCTTTGTATACTTTTGACTATACGGGCCGAGTCCGGGATTTACGGGAAATCGCAGGTTTTCGTTTGGCGGCGATTAAACTTCTTTTATTCAGCGTCTCATCAAAAATGAAAACATTTTTGAAAACTACAAGTCTCATGCGTTTTAGTGGTGAAAAAATAATTCAAAAAATCGTTCGGGAAATGAGTTTACACCCTGGGTACTTTCTTTGTATACTTTTGACTATACGGGCCGAGTCCGGGATTTACGGGAAATCGCGGGTTTTCGTTTGCTGGCGATTAAACTACTTTTATCCAGCGTTTCATCAAAAATGAAAACATTTTTGAAAACTACAAGTCTCATGCGTTTTAGTGGTGAAAAAATAATTTAAAAATTCGTTCGGAAAATGAGTTTACTCACTGGGTACTTTCCCTCTATACTTTTGACTATACGGGCCGAGTCCGGGATTTACGGGAAATCGCAGGTTTTCGTTTGCCGGCGATTAAACTTCTTTTATTCAGCGTCTCATCAAAAATGAAAACATTTTTGAAAACTACAAGTCTCATGCGTTTTAGTGGTGAAAAAATAATTTAAATATTCATTAGGAAACTGAGTTTACTCACTGGGTACTTTCCTAGTATACTTTTGACTATACGGGCCGAGTCCGGGATTTACGGGAAATCGCGGGTTTTCGTTTGCCAGCGATTAAACTTCTTTTATTCAGCGTCTCATCAAAAATGAAAACATTTTTGAAAACTACAAGTCTCATGCGTTTTAGTGGTGAAAAAATAATTCAAAAAATCGTTCGGGAAATGAGTTTACACCCTGGGTACTTTCTTTGTATACGTTTGACTATACGGGCCGAGTCCGGGGTTTACAGGAAATGGCGGGTTTTCGTTTGCCGGCAATTAAACTTCTTTTATTCAGCGTCTCATCAAAAATGAAAACATTTTTGAAAACTACAAGTCTTAAGCGTTTTAGTGGTGAAAAGATAATTAAAAAAAATCGTTTTGGAAATGAGTTTACTCACAGGGTACTTTCTTTGTATACATTCGACTATACGGGCCAAGCCCGGGATTTACGGGAAATCGCGGGTTTTCCTTTGCCGGCGATTAAACCACTTTCATAAAGCGTCTCATTAAAAATGACAACATTTCTGAAAACTACAAGTCTCATGCGTTTTAGTGGTGAAAAAATAATTTAAAAATTCGTTCGGGAAATGAGTTTTCTCACTGGGTACTTTCCTTGTATACTTTTGATTATACGGGCCGAGTCCGGGATTTACGGGAAATCGCGGGTTTTCGTTTTCCAGCGATTAAACTTCTTTTATTCAGCGTCTCATCAAAAACGAAAACATTTTTAAAAACTACAAGTCTCATGGGCTTTAGTGGTGAAATAATAATTTAAAAATCGTTTGAGAAATGAGTTTACTCCCTGAGTACTTTGTTTGTATACGTTTGACTATACGGGCCGAGTCCGGGGTTTACGGGAAATGGCGGGTTTTCGTTTGCCGGCAATTAAACTACTTTTATTCAGCGTCTCATCAAAAATGAAAACATATTTGAAAACTACAAGTCTTAAGCGTTTTAGTGGTGAAAAGATAATTTAAAAAATCGTTTTGGAAATGAGTTTACTCACAGGGTACTTTCTTTGTATACATTCGACTATACGGGCCAAGCCAAGGATTTACGGGAAATCGCGGGTTTTCCTTTGCCGGCAATTAAACCACTTTCATTAAGCGTCTCATCAAAAATGACAACATTTCTGAAAACTACAAGTCTCATGCGTTTTAGTGGTGAAAAAATAATTTAAAAATTCGTTCGGGAAATGAGTTTTCTCACTGGGTACTTTCCTTGTATACTTTTGACTATACGGGCCGAGTCCGGGATTTACGGGAAATCGCGGGTTTTCTTTTGCCGGCGATCAAACTTCTTTTATTCAGCGTCTCATCAAAAATGAAAACATTTTTAAAAACTACAAGTCTTATGGGCTTTAGTGGTGAAATAATAATTTAAAAAATCGTTTGGGAAATGAGTTTACTCCCTGGGTACTTTCTTTGTATACTTTTGACTATACGGGCCGAGTCCGGGATTTACGGGAAATCGCAGGTTTTCGTTTGCCGGCGATTAAACTTCTTTTTTCAGCGTCTCATCAAAAATGAAAACATTTTTGAAAACTACAAGTCTCATGCGTTTTAGTGGTGAAAAAATAATTTAAAAATTCGTTCGGGAAATGAGTTTACTCACTGGGTACTTTCCTTGTATACTTTTGACTATACGGGCTGAGTCCGGGATTTACGGGAAATCGCGGGTTTTCGTTTGCCGGCGATTAAACTACTCTTATCCAGCGTTTCATCAAAAATGAAAACATTTTTGAAAACTACAAGTCTCATGCGTTTTAGTGGTGAAAAAATAATTTAAAAATTCGTTCGGAAAATGAGTTTACTCACTGGGTACTTTCCTTGTATACTTTTGACTATACGGGCCGAGTCCGGGATTTACGGGAAATCGCAGGTTTTCGTTTGCCGGCGATTAAACTTCTTTTATTCAGCGTCTCATCAAAAATGAAAACATTTTTGAAAACTACAAGTCTCATGCGTTTTAGTGGTGAAAAAATAATTTAAATATTCGTTGGGAAACTGAGTTTACTCACTGGGTACTTTCCTTGTATACTTTTGACTATACGGGCCGAGTCCGGGATTTACGGGAAATCGCGGGTTTTCGTTGGCCAGCGATTAAACTTCTTTTATTCAGCGTCTCATCAAAAATGAAAACATTTTTGAAAACTACAAGTCTCATGCGTTTTAGTGGTGAAAAAATAATTCAAAAAATCGTTCGGGAAATGAGTTTACACCCTGGGTACTTTCTTTGTATACGTTTGACTATACGGGCCGAGTCCGGGGTTTACGGGAAATGGGGGGTTTTCGTTTGCCGGCAATTAAACTTCTTTTATTCAGCGTCTCATCAAAAATGAAAACATTTTTGAAAAGTACAAGTCTTAAGCGTTTTAGTGGTGAAAAGATGATTTAAAAAATCGTTTTGGAAATGAGTTTACTCACAGGGTACTTTCTTTGTATACATTCGACTATACGGGCCAAGCCCGGGATTTACGGGAAATCGCGGGTTTTCGTTTGCCGGCGATTAAACTTCTTTTATTCAACGTCTCATCAAAAATGAAAACATTTTTAAAAACTAAAAGTCTCATGGGCTTTAGTGGTGAAATAATAATTTAAAAAATCGTTTGGGAAATGAGTTTACTCCCTGGGTACTTTCTTTGTATACTTTTGACTATACGGGCCGAGTCCGGGATTTACGGGAAATCGCAAGTTTTCGTTTTCCGGCGAATAAACTTCTTTTATTCAGCGTCTCATCAAAAATGAAAACATTTTTGAAAACTACAAGTCTCATGCGTTTTAGTGGTGAAAAAATAATTCAAAAAATCGTTCGGGAAATGAGTTTACACCCTGGGTACTTTCTTTGTATACGTTTGACTATACGGGCCGAGTCCGGGGTTTACGGGAAATGGGGGGTTTTCGTTTGCCGGCAATTAAACTTCTTTTATTCAGCGTCTCATCAAAAATGAAAACATTTTTGAAAAGTACAAGTCTTAAGCGTTTTAGTGGTGAAAAGATGATTTAAAAAATCGTTTTGGAAATGAGTTTACTCACAGGGTACTTTCTTTGTATACATTCGACTATACGGGCCAAGCCCGGGATTTACGGGAAATCGCGGGTTTTCGTTTGCCGGCGATTAAACTTCTTTTATTCAACGTCTCATCAAAAATGAAAACATTTTTAAAAACTAAAAGTCTCATGGGCTTTAGTGGTGAAATAATAATTTAAAAAATCGTTTGGGAAATGAGTTTACTCCCTGGGTACTTTCTTTGTATACTTTTGACTATACGGGCCGAGTCCGGGATTTACGGGAAATCGCAAGTTTTCGTTTTCCGGCGAATAAACTTCTTTTATTCAGCGTCTCATCAAAAATGAAAACATTTTTGAAAACTACAAGTCTCATGCGTTTTTGTGGTGAAAAAATAATTTAAAAATTCGTTCGGAAAATGAGTTTACTCACTGGGTACTTTCTTTGTATTCGTTTGACTATACGGGCTGAGTCCGGGATTTACGGGAAATCGCGGGTTTTCGTTTGCCGGCGATTAAACTTCTTTTATTCAGCGTCTCATCAAAAATGAAAACATTTTTAAAAACTACAAGTCTCATGGGCTTTAGTGGTGAAATAATAATTTAAAAAATCGTTTGGGAAATGAGTTTACTCCCTGGGTACTTTCTTTGTATACTTTTGACTATACGGGCCGAGTCCGGGATTTACGGGAAATCGCAGGTTTTCGTTTGCCGGCGATTAAACTTCTTTTATTCAACGTGTCATCAAAAATGAAAACATTTTTGAAAACTACAAGTCTCATGCGTTTTAGTGGTGAAAAAATAATTTAAAACTTCGTTCGGAAAATGAGTTTAGTCACTGGGTACTTTCCTTGTATACTTTTGACTATACGGGCCGAGTCCGGGATTTACAGGAAATTGCGGGTTTTCGTTTGCCGGCGATTAAACTTCTTTTATTCAGCGTCCCATCAAAAATGAAAAGATTTTTGAAAACTACAAGTCTCATGCGTTTTAGTGGTGAAAAAATAATTTAAAAATTCGTTCGGAAAATGAGTTTACTCACTGGGTACTTTCTTTGTATACGTTTGACTATACGGGCCGGGTCCGGGATTGACGGGAAATCGCAGGTTTTCGTTTGCCGGCGATTAAACTTCTTTTTTCAAGGTCTCATCAAAAATGAAAACATTTTTGAAAACTACAAGTCTCATGCGTTTTAGTGGTGAAAAAATAATTTAAAAAATCGTTCGGGAAATGAGTTTACTCACTGGGTACTTTCCTTGTATACTTTTGACTATACGGGCCGAGTCCGAGTTTTACGGGAAATCGCGGGTTTTCGTTTGCCGGCGATTAAACTTCTTTTATTCAGCGTCTCATCAAAAATGAAAACATTTTTGAAAACTACAAGTCTCATGCGTTTTAGTGGTGAAAAGATAATTTCAAAAATCGTTTTGGAAATGAGTTTACTCACAGGGTACTTTCTTTGTATACATTCGACTATACGGGCTAAGTCCGGGATTTACGGCAAATCGCGGGTTTTCGTTTGCCGGCGATTAAACAACTTTCATCAAGCGTCTCATCAAAAATGAAAACATTTCTGAAAATACAAGTCTCATGCGTTTTAGTGGTGAAAAAATAATTTAAAAATTCGTTCGGAAAAGGAGTTTACTCACTGGGTACTTTCTTTGTATACGTTTGACTATACGGGCCGGGTCCGGGATTGACGGGAAATCGCAGGTTTTCGTTTGCCGGCGATTAAACTTCTTTTTTCAGCGTCTCATCAAAAATGAAAACATTTTTGAAAACTACAAGTCTCATGCGTTTTAGTGGTGAAAAAATAATTTAAAAATTCGTTCGGGAAATGAGTTTACTCACTGGGTACTTTCCTTGTATACTTTTGACTATACGGGCCGAGTCCGGGATTTACGGGAAATCGCGGGTTTTCGTTTGCCGGCGATTAAACTTCTTTTATTCAGCGTCTCATCAAAAATGAAAATATTTTTGAAAAGTACAAGTCTCATGCGTTTTAGTGGTGAAAAAATAATTTAAAAAATCGTTCGGGAAATGAGTTTACTCACTGGGTACTTTCCTTGTATACTTTTGACTATACGGGCCGAGTCCGAGTTTTACGGGAAATCGCGGGTTTTCGTTTGCCGACGATTAAACTTCTTTTATTCAGCGTCTCATCAAAAATGAAAACATTTTTGAAAACTACAAGTCTCATGCGTTTTAGTGGTGAAAAAATAATTTAAAAAATCGTTCGGGAAAAGAGTTTACTCCCTGGGTACTTTCTTTGTATACTTTTGACTATACAGGCCAAGCCCGGGATTTACGGGAAATCGCGAGTTTTCGTTTGCCAGCGTTTAAACTTCTTTTATTCAGCGTCTCATCAAAAATGAAAACATTTTTAAAAACTACAAGTCTCATGCGTTTTAGTGGTGAAAAAATAATTTAAAAAATCGTTCGGGAAATGAGTTTACTTCCTGGGTGCTTTCTTTGTATATTTTTGACTATACGGGCTGAGTCCGGGGTTTACGGGAAATGGCGCAAATTCGTTTGACGGCGATTAAACTTCTTTTATTCAGCGTCTCATCAAAAATGAAAACATTTTTGAAAACTACAAGTCTCATGCGTTTTAGTGGTGAAAAGATAATTTCAAAAATCGTTTTGGAAATGAGTTTACTCACAGGGTACTTTCTTTGTATACATTCGACTATACGGGCCAAGTCCGGGATTTACGGCAAATCGCGGGTTTTCGTTTGCCGGCGATTAAACAACTTTCATCAAGCGTCTCATCAAAAATGAAAACATTTCTGAAAACTGCAAGGCTCATGCGTTTTAGTGGTGAAAAAATAATTTAAAAAATCGTTCGGAAAATGAGTTTACTTACTGGGTACTTTCTTTGTATACGTTTGACTATACGGGCTGAGTCCGGGATTTACGGGAAATCGCGGGTTTTCGTTTGCCGGCGATTAAACTTCTTTTATTCAGCGTCTCATCAAAAATGAAAACATTTTTAAAAACTACAAGTCTCATGGGCTTTAGTGGTGAAATAATAATTTAAAAAATCGTTTGGGAAATGAGTTTACTCCCTGGGTACTTTCTTTGTATACTTTTGACCATACGGGCCGAGTCCGGGATTTACGGGAAATCGCAGGTTTTCGTTTGCCGGCGATTAAACTTCTTTTATTCAACGTCTCATCAAAAATGAAAACATTTTTGAAAACTACAAGTCTCATGCGTTTTAGTGGTGAAAAAATAATTTAAAAATTCGTTCGGAAAATGAGTTTACTCACTGGGTACTTTCCTTGTATACTTTTGACTATACGGGCCGAGTCTGGGATTTACGGGAAATCGCGGGTTTTCGTTTGCCGGTGATTAAACTTCTTTTATTCAGCGTCCCATCAAAAATGAAAACATTTTTAAAAACTACAAGTCTCATGGGCTTTAGTGGTGAAATAATAATTTAAAAAATCGTTTGGGAAATGAGTTTACTCCCTGGGTACTTTCTTTGTATACTTTTGACTATACGGGCCGAGTCCGGGATTTACGGGAAATCGCAGGTTTTCGTTTGCCGGCGATTAAAGTTCTTTTATTCAGCGTCTCATCAAAAATGAAAACATTTTTGAAAACTACAAGTCTCATGCGTTTTAGTGGTAAAAAAATAATTTAAATATTCGTTCGGAAATGGAGTTTACTCACTGGGTACTCTCTTTGTATACGTTTGACTATACGGGCCGGGTCCGGGATTGACGGGAAATCGCAGGTTTTCGTTTGCCGGCGATTAAACTTCTTTTTTTAGCGTCTCATCAAAAATGAAAACATTTTTGAAAACTACAATTCTCATGCGTTTTAGTGGTGAAAAAATAATTTAAAAATTCGTTCGGGAAATGAGTTTACTCACTGGGTACTTTCCTTGTATACTTTTGACTATACGGGCCGAGTCCGGGATTTACGGGAAATCGCGGGTTTTCGTTTGCCGGCGATTAAACTTCTTTTATTCAGCGTCTCATCAAAAATGAAAATATTTTTGAAAAGTACAAGTCTCATGCGTTTTAGTGGTGAAAAAATAATTTAAAAAATCGTTCGGGAAATGAGTTTACTCACTGGGTACTTTCCTTGTATACTTTTGACTATACGGGCCGAGTCCGGGTTTTACGGGAAATCGCGGGTTTTCGTTTGCCGGCGATTAAACTTCTTTTATTCAGCGTCTCATCAAAAATGAAAGCATTTTTGAAAACTACAAGTCTCATGGGTTTTAGTGGTGAAAAAATAATTTAAAAAATCGTTCGGGAAAAGAGTTTACTCCCTGGGTACTTTCTTTGTATACTTTTGACTATACGGGCCAAGCCCGGGATTTACGGGAAATCGCGAGTTTTCGTTTGCCAGCGATTAAACTTCTTTTATTCAGCGTCTCATCAAAAATGAAAACATTTTTAAAAACTACAAGTCTCATGCGTTTTAGTGGTGAAAAAATAATTTAAAAAATCGTTCGGGAAATGAGTTTACTTCCTGGGTGCTTTCTTTGTATACTTTTGACTATACGGGCTGAGTCCGGGGATTACGGGAAATGGCGCGATTTCGTTTGACGGCGATTAAACTTCTTTTATTCAGCGTCTCATCAAAAATGAAAACATTTTTGAAAACTACAAGTCTCATGCGTTTTAGTATTGAAAAGATAATTTCAAAAATCGTTTTGGAAATGAGTTTACTCACAGGGTACTTTCTTTGTATACATTCGACTATACGGGCCAAGTCCGGGATTTACGGCAAATCGCGGGTTTTCGTTTGCCGGCGATTAAACCACTTTCATCAAGCGTCTCATCAAAAATGAAAACATTTCTGAAAACTACAAGTCTCATGCGTTTTAGTGGTGAAAAAATAACTTAAAAAATCGTTCGGGAAATGAGTTTACTCACAGGGTACTTTCTTTGTATACATTCGACTATACGGTCCAAGCCCGGGATTTACGGGAAATCGCGGGTTTTCGTTTGCCGGCGATTAAACCTCTTTCATTAACCGTCTCATCAAAAATGAAAACATTTTTGAAAACTACAAGTCTTATGCGTTTTAGTGGTGAAATAATAATTTAAAAAATCGTTTGGGAAATGAGTTTACTCCCTGGGTACTTTCTTTGTATACTTTTGACTATACGGGCCGAGTCCGGGATTTACGGGAAATCGCAGGTTTTCGTTTGCCGGCGATTAAAGTTCTTTTATTCAGCGTCTCATCAAAAATGAAAACATTTTTGAAAACTACAAGTCTCATGCGTTTTAGTGGTGAAAAAATAATTTAAAAATTCGTTCGGAAAAGGAGTTTACTCACTGGGTACTCTCTTTGTATACGTTTGACTATACGGGCCGGGTCCGGGATTGACGGGAAATCGCAGGTTTTCGTTTGCCGGCGATTAAACTTCTTTTTTCAGCGTCTCATCAAAAATGAAAACATTTTTGAAAACTACAATTCTCATGCGTTTTAGTGGTGAAAAAATAATTTAAAAATTCGTTCGGGAAATGAGTTTACTCACTGGGTACTTTCCTTGTATACTTTTGACTATACGGGCCGAGTCCGGGATTTACGGGAAATCGCGGGTTTTCGTTTGCCGGCGATTAAACTTCTTTTATTCAGCGTCTCATCAAAAATGAAAATATTTTTGAAAAGTACAAGTCTCATGCGTTTTAGTGGTGAAAAAATAATTTAAAAAATCGTTCGGGAAATGAGTTTACTCACTGGGTACTTTCCTTGTATACTTTTGACTATACGGACCGAGTCCGGGTTTTACGGAAAATCGCGGGTTTTCGTTTGCCGGCGATTAAACTTCTTTTATTCAGCGTCTCATCAAAAATGAAAACATTTTTGAAAACTACAAGTCTCATGGGTTTTAGTGGTGAAAAAATAATTTAAAAAATCGTTCGGGAAAAGAGTTTACTCCCTGGGTACTTTCTTTGTATACTTTTGACTATACGGGGCAAGCCCGGGATTTACGGGAAATCGCGAGTTTTCGTTTGCCAGCGATTAAACTTCTTTTATTCAGTATCTCATCAAAAATGAAAACATTTTTAAAAACTACAAGTCTCATGCGTTTTAGTGGTGAAAAAATAATTTAAAAAATCGTTCGGGAAATGAGTTTACTTCCTGGGTGCTTTCTTTGTATACTTTTGACTATACGGGCTGAGTCCGGGGTTTACGGGAAATGGCGCGATTTCGTTTGACGGCGATTAAACTTCTTTTATTCAGCGTCTCATCAAAAATGAAAACATTTTTGAAAACTACAAGTCTCATGCGTTTTAGTATTGAAAAGATAATTTCAAAAATCGTTTTGGAAATGAGTTTACTCACAGGGTACTTTCTTTGTATACATTCGACTATACGGGCCAAGTCCGGGATTTACGGCAAATCGCGGGTTTTCGTTTGCCGGCGATTAAACCACTTTCATCAAGCGTCTCATCAAAAATGAAAACATTTCTGAAAACTACAAGTCTCATGCGTTTTAGTGGTGAAAAAATAATTTAAAAAATCGTTCGGGAAATGAGTTTACTCACAGGGTACTTTCTTTGTATACATTCGACTATACGGTCCAAGCCCGGGATTTACGGGAAATCGCGGGTTTTCGTTTGCCGGCGATTAAACCTCTTTCATTAACCGTCTCATCAAAAATGAAAACATTTTTGAAAACTACAAGTCTTATGCGTTTTAGTGGTGAAAAAATAATTTAAAAAATCGTTCGGGAAATGAGTTTACTCCCTGGGTACTTTCTTTGTATACATTCGACTATACGGGCCAAGCCCGGGATTTACGGGAAATCGCGGGATTTCGATTGCCGGCGATTGAACCTCTTTCATTAAGCGTCTCATCAAAAATGAAAACATTTTTGAAAACTTCAAGTCTTATGCGTTTTAGCGGTGAAAAAATAATTTAAAAAATCGTTCGGGAAATGAGTTTATTCCCTCGGTACTTTCTTTATATACTTTGGACTATACGGGCCGAGTCCGGGATTTACGGAAATCGCGGATTTTCGTTTGAGGGCGATTAAACTTCTTTTATTCAGCGTCTCATCAAAAATGAAAACATTTTTGAAAACTACAAGTCTCATGCGTTGTAGTGGTGAAAAAATAATTTAAAAAATCGTTCGGGAAATGAGTTTACTCCCTCGGTACTTTCTTTGTATACTTTTGACTATACGGGCCGAATCCGGGATTTACGGGAAATCGCGGGTTTTCGTTTGCCGGCGATTAAACTTCTTTTATTCAGCGTCTCATCAAAAATGAAAACATTTTTGAAAACTACAAGTCTCATGCGTTTTAGTGGTGAAAAAATAATTTAAAAAATCGTTCAGAAAATTAGTTTACTCCCTGGGTACTTTCTTTGTATACTTTTGACTATACGGGGCAAGCCCGGGATTTACGGGAAATCGCATGTTTTCGTTTGCCGGCGATTAAACTTCTTTTATTCAGCGTTTCATCAAAAATGAAAAATTTTTAAAAACTACAAGTCCTATGCGTTTTAGTGGTGAAAAAATAATTTAAAAAATCGTTCGGGAAATGAGTTTACATACTGGGTACTTTCCTTGTATACTTTTGACTATACGGGCCGAGTCCGGGATTTACGGGAAATCGCGGGTTTTCGTTTGCCGGCGATTAAACTTCTTTTATTCAGCGTCTCATCAAAAAGGAAAACATTTTTAAAAACTACAAGTCTCATGGGCTTTAGTGGTGAAATAATAATTTAAAAAATCGTTTGGGAAATGAGTTTACACCCTGGGTACTTTCTTTGTATACTTTTGACTTTACGGGCCGAGTCCGGGATTTACGGAAAATCGCAGGTTTTCTTTTGCCGGCGATTAAACTTCTTTTATTCAGCGTCTCATCAAAAATGAAAACATTTTTGAAAACTACAAGTCTCATGCGTTTTAGTGGTGAAAAAATAATTTAAAAATTCGTTCGGAAAATGAGTTTACTCACTGGGTACTTTCCTTGTATACTTTTGACTATACGGCCGAGTCCGGGATTTACGGGAAATCGCGGGTTTTCATTTGCCAGCGATTAAACATCTTTTATTCCGCGTCTCATCAAAAATGAAAACATTTTTGAAAACTACAAGTCTCATGCGTTTTGTTGGTGAAAAAATAATTTAAAAATTCGTTCAGGAAATGAGTTTACTCACTGGGTACTTTCCTTGTATACGTTTGACTATACGGGCCGAGTCCGGGATTTACGGGAAATCGCGGGTTTTCGTTTGCCGGTGATTAAACTTCTTTTATTCAGCGTCTCATCAAAAATGAAAATATTTTTGAAAAGTACAAGTCTCATGCGTTTTAGTGGTGAAAAAATAATTTAAAAAATCGTTCGGGAAATGAGTTTACTCCCTGGGTACTTTCTTTGTATACATTCGACTATACGGGTCAAGCCCGGGATTTACGGGAAATCGCGGGATTTCGTTTGCCGGCGATTGAACCTCTTTCATTAAGCGTCTCATCAAAAATGAAAACATTTTTGAAAACTTCAAGTCTTATGCATTTTAGCGGTGAAAAAATAATTTAAAAAATCGTTCGGGAAATGAGTTTATTCCCTCGGTACTTTCTTTATATACTTTGGACTATACGGGCCGAGTCCAGGATTTACGGAAATCGCAGATTTTCGTTTGAGGGCGATTAAACTTCTTTTATTCAGCGTCTCATCAAAAATGAAAACATTTTTGAAAACTACAAGTCTCATGCGTTGTAGTGGTGAAAAAATAATTTAAAAAATCGTTCGGGAAATGAGTTTACTCCCTCGGTACTTTCTTTGTATACTTTTGACTATACGGGCCGAGTCCGGGATTTACGGGAAATCGCGGGTTTTCGTTTGCCGGCGATTAAACTTCTTTTATTCAGCGTCTCATCAAAAATGAAAACATTTTTGAAAACTACAAGTCTCATGCGTTTTAGTGGTGAAAAAATAATTTAAAAAATCGTTCGGAAAATTAGTTTACTCCCTGGGTACTTTCTTTGTATACTTTTGACTATACGGGCCAAGCCCGGGATTTATGGGAAATCGCATGTTTTCGTTTGCCGGCGATTAAACTTCTTTTATTCAGCGTCTCATCAAAAATGAAAACATTTTTAAAAACTACAAGTCTCATGGGCTTTAGTTGTGAAATAATAATTTAAAAAATCGTTTGGGAAATGAGTTTACACCCTGGGTACTTTCTTTGTATACTTTTGACTATACGGGCCGAGTCCGGGATTTACGGAAAATCGCAGGTTTTCGTTTGCCGCCGATTAAACTTCTTTTATTCAGCGTCTCATCGAAAATGAAAACATTTTTGAAAACTACAAGTCTCATGCGTTTTAGTGGTGAAAAAATAATTTAAAAATTTGTTCGGAAAATGAGTTTACTCACTGGGTACTTTCCTTGTATACTTTTGACTATACGGCCGAGTCCGGGATTTACGGGAAATCGCGGGTTTTCATTTGCCAGCGATTAAACATCTTTTATTCAGCGTCTCATCAAAAATGAAAACATTTTTGAAAACTACAAGTCTTATGCGTTTTAGTGGTGAAAAAATAATTTAAAAAATCGTTCGGGAAATGAGTTTACTCCCTGGGTACTTTCTTTGTATACATTCGACTATACGGGCCAAGCCCGGGATTTACGGGAAATCGCGGGATTTCGATTGCCGGCGATTGAACCTCTTTCATTAAGCGTCTCATCAAAAATGAAAACATTTTTGAAAACTTCAAGTCTTATGCGTTTTAGCGGTGAAAAAATAATTTAAAAAATCGTTCGGGAAATGAGTTTATTCCCTCGGTACTTTCTTTATATACTTTGGACTATACGGGCCGAGTCCGGGATTTACGGAAATCGCGGATTTTCGTTTGAGGGCGATTAAACTTCTTTTATTCAGCGTCTCATCAAAAATGAAAGCATTTTTGAAAACTACAAGTCTCATGCGTTGTAGTGGTGAAAAAATAATTTAAAAAATCGTTCGGGAAATGAGTTTACTCCCTCGGTACTTTCTTTGTATACTTTTGACTATACGGGCCGAATCCGGGATTTACGGGAAATCGCGGGTTTTCGTTTGCCGGCGATTAAACTTCTTTTATTCAGCGTCTCATCAAAAATGAAAACATTTTTGAAAACTACAAGTCTCATGCGTTTTAGTGGTGAAAAAATAATTTAAAAAATCGTTCAGAAAATTAGTTTACTCCCTGGGTACTTTCTTTGTATACGTTTGACTATACGGGCCAAGCCCGGGATTTACGGGAAATCGCATGTTTTCGTTTGCCGGCGATTAAACTTCTTTTATTCAGCGTTTCATCAAAAATGAAAAATTTTTAAAAACTACAAGTCTTATGCGTTTTAGTGGTGAAAAAATAATTTAAAAAATCGTTCGGGAAATGAGTTTACATACTGGGTACTTTCCTTGTATACTTTTGACTATACGGGCCGAGTCCGGGATTTACGGGAAATCGCGGGTTTTCGTTTGCCGGCGATTAAACTTCTTTTATTCAGCGTCTCATCAAAAATGAAAACATTTTTAAAAACTACAAGTCTCATGGGCTTTAGTGGTGAAATAATAATTTAAAAAATCGTTTGGGAAATGAGTTTACACCCTGGGTACTTTCTTTGTATACTTTTGACTTTACGGGCCGAGTCCGGGATTTACGGAAAATCGCAGGTTTTCTTTTGCCGGCGATTAAACTTCTTTTATTCAGCGTCTCATCAAAAATGAAAACATTTTTGAAAACTACAAGTCTCATGCGTTTTAGTGGTGAAAAAATAATTTAAAAATTCGTTCGGAAAATGAGTTTACTCACTGGGTACTTTCCTTGTATACTTTTGACTATACGGCCGAGTCCGGGATTTACGGGAGTTCGCGGGTTTTCATTTGCCAGCGATTAAACATCTTTTATTCCGCGTCTCATCAAAAATGAAAACATTTTTGAAAACTACAAGTCTCATGCGTTTTGTTGGTGAAAAAATAATTTAAAAATTCGTTCAGGAAATGAGTTTACTCACTGGGTACTTTCCTTGTATACGTTTGACTATACGGGCCGAGTCCGGGCTTTACGGGAAATCGCGGGTTTTCGTTTGCCGGTGATTAAACTTCTTTTATTCAGCGTCTCATCAAAAATGAAAATATTTTTGAAAAGTACAAGTCTCATGCGTTTTAGTGGTGAAAAAATAATTTAAAAAATCGTTCGGGAAATGAGTTTACTCCCTGGGTACTTTCTTTGTATACATTCGACTATACGGGCCAAGCCCGGGATTTACGGGAAATCGCGGGATTTCGTTTGCCGGCGATTGAACCTCTTTCATTAAGCGTCTCATCAAAAATGAAAACATTTTTGAAAACTTCAAGTCTTATGCGTTTTAGCGGTGAAAAAATAATTTAAAAAATCGTTCGGGAAATGAGTTTATTCCCTCGGTACTTTCTTTATATACTTTGGACTATACGGGCCGAGTCCAGGATTTACGGAAATCGCAGATTTTCGTTTGAGGGCGATTAAACTTCTTTTATTCAGCGTCTCATCAAAAATGAAAACATTTTTGAAAACTACAAGTCTCATGCGTTGTAGTGGTGAAAAAATAATTTAAAAAATCGTTCGGGAAATGAGTTTACTCCCTCGGTGCTTTCTTTGTATACTTTTGACTATACGGGCCGAGTCCGGGATTTACGGGAAATCGCGGGTTTTCGTTTGCCGGCGATTAAACTTCTTTTATTCAGCGTCTCATCAAAAATGAAAACATTTTTGAAAACTACAAGTCTCATGCGTTTTAGTGGTGAAAAAATAATTTAAAAAATCGTTCGGAAAATTAGTTTACTCCCTGGGTACTTTCTTTGTATACTTTTGACTATACGGGCCAAGCCCGGGATTTATGGGAAATCGCATGTTTTCGTTTGCCGGCGATTAAACTTCTTTTATTCAGCGTCTCATCAAAAATGAAAACATTTTTAAAAACTACAAGTCTCATGGGCTTTAGTTGTGAAATAATAATTTAAAAAATCGTTTGGGAAATGAGTTTACACCCTGGGTACTTTCTTTGTATACTTTTGACTATACGGGCCGAGTCCGGGATTTACGGAAAATCGCAGGTTTTCGTTTGCCGCCCATTAAACTTCTTTTATTCAGCGTCTCATCGAAAATGAAAACATTTTTGAAAACTACAAGTCTCATGCGTTTTAGTGGTGAAAAAATAATTTAAAAATTTGTTCGGAAAATGAGTTTACTCACTGGGTACTTTCCTTGTGTACTTTTGACTATACGGCCGAGTCCGGGATTTACGGGAAATCGCGGGTTTTCATTTGCCAGCGATTAAACATCTTTTATTCAGCGTCTCATCAAAAATGAAAACATTTTTGAAAACTACAAGTCTCATGCGTTTTATTGGTGAAAAAATAATTTAAAAATTCGTTCGGGAAATGAGTTTACTCACTGGGTACTTTCCTTGTATACGTTTGACTATACGGGCCGAGTCCGGGATTTACGGGAAATCGCGGGTTTTCGTTTGCCGGCGATTAAACTTCTTTTATTCAGCGTCTCCTCAAAAATGAAAATATTTTTGAAAAGTACAAGTCTCATGCGTTTTAGTGGTGAAAAAATAATTTAAAAAATCGTTCGGGAAATGAGTTTACTCCCTGGGTACTTTCTTTGTATACATTCGACTATACGGGCCAAGCCCAGGCTTTACGGGAAATCGCGGGATTTCGTTTGCCGGCGATTGAACCTCTTTCATAAAGCGTCTCATCAAAAATGAAAACATTTTTGAAAACTTCAAGTCTTATGCGTTTTAGTGGTGAAAAAATAATTTAAAAAATCGTTCGGGAAATGAGTTTACTCACTGGGTACTTTCCTTGTATACTTTTGACTATACGGGCCGAGTCCGGGATTTACGGGAAATCGCGGGTTTTCGTTTGCCGGCGATTAAACTTCTTTTTTTCAGCGTCTCATCAAAAATGAAAACATTTTTAAAAACTACAAGTCTCATGGGCTTTAGTGGTGAAATAATAATTTAAAAAATCGTTTGGGAAATGAGTTTACACCCTGGGTACTTTCTTTGTATACTTTTGACTATACGGGCCGAGTCCGGGATTTACGGAAAATCGCAGGTTTTCGTTTGCCGGCGATTAAACTTCTTTTATTCAGCGTCTCATCAAAAATGAAAACATTTTTGAAAACTACAAGTCTCATGCGTTTTAGTGGTGAAAAAATAATTTAAAAATTCGTTCGGAAAATGAGTTTAATCACTGGGTACTTTCCTTGTATACTTTTGACTATACGGCCGAGTCCGGGATTTACGGGAAATCGCGGGTTTTCATTTGCCAGCGATTAAACATCTTTTATTCAGCGTCTCATCAAAAATGAAAACATTTTTGAAAACTACAAGTCTCATGCGTTTTATTGATGAAAAAATAATTTAAAAATTCGTTCGGGAAATGGGTTTACTCACTGGGTACTTTCCTTGTATACGTTTGACTATACGGGCCGAGTCCGGGATTTACGGGAAATCGCGGGTTTTCGTTTGCCGGCGATTAAACTTCTTTTATTCAGCGTCTCATCAAAAATGAAAATATTTTTGAAAAGTACAAGTCTCATGCGTTTAAGTGGTGAAAAAATAATTTAAAAAATCGTTCGGGAAATGAGTTTACTCCCTGGGTACTTTCTTTGTATACATTCGACTATACGGGCCAAGCCCGGGATTTACGGGAAATCGCGGGATTTCGTTTGCCGGCGATTGAACCTCTTTCATTAAGCGTCTCATCAAAAATGAAAACATTTTTGAAAACTTCAAGTCTTATGCGTTTTAGCGGTGAAAAAATAATTTAAAAAATCGTTCGGGAAATGAGTTTATTCCCTCGGTACTTTCTTTATATACTTTGGACTATACGGGCCGAGTCCGGGATTTACGGAAATCGCGGATTTTCGTTTGAGGGCGATTAAACTTCTTTTATTCAGCGTCTCCTCAAAAATGAAAACATTTTTGAAAACTACAAGTCTCATCCGTTGTAGTGGTGAAAAAATAATTTAAAAAATCGTTCGGGAAATGAGTTTACTCACTGGGTACTTTCCTTGTATACTTTTGACTATACGGGCCGAGTCCGGGATTTACGGGAAATCGCGGGTTTTCGTTTGCCGGCGATTAAACTTCTTTTTTTCAGCGTCTCATCAAAAATGAAAACATTTTTAAAAACTACAAGTCTCATGGGCTTTAGTGGTGAAATAATAATTTAAAAAATCGTTTGGGAAATGAGTTTACACCCTGGGTACTTTCTTTGTATACTTTTGACTATACGGGCCGAGTCCGGGATTTACGGAAAATCGCAGGTTTTCGTTTGCCGGCGATTAAACTTCTTTTATTCAGCGTCTCATCAAAAATGAAAACATTTTTGAAAACTACAAGTCTCATGCGTTTTAGTGGTGAAAAAATAATTTAAAAATTCGTTCGGAAAATGAGTTTAATCACTGGGTACTTTCCTTGTATACTTTTGACTATACGGCCGAGTCCGGGATTTACGGGAAATCGCGGGTTTTCATTTGCCAGCGATTAAACATCTTTTATTCAGCGTCTCATCAAAAATGAAAACATTTTTGAAAACTACAAGTCTCATGCGTTTTATTGATGAAAAAATAATTTAAAAATTCGTTCGGGAAATGGGTTTACTCACTGGGTACTTTCCTTGTATACGTTTGACTATACGGGCCGAGTCCGGGATTTACGGGAAATCGCGGGTTTTCGTTTGCCGGCGATTAAACTTCTTTTATTCAGCGTCTCATCAAAAATGAAAATATTTTTGAAAAGTACAAGTCTCATGCGTTTAAGTGGTGAAAAAATAATTTAAAAAATCGTTCGGGAAATGAGTTTACTCCCTGGGTACTTTCTTTGTATACATTCGACTATACGGGCCAAGCCCGGGATTTACGGGAAATCGCGGGATTTCGTTTGCCGGCGATTGAACCTCTTTCATTAAGCGTCTCATCAAAAATGAAAACATTTTTGAAAACTTCAAGTCTTATGCGTTTTAGCGGTGAAAAAATAATTTAAAAAATCGTTCGGGAAATGAGTTTATTCCCTCGCTACTTTCTTTATATACTTTGGACTATACGGGCCGAGTCCGGGATTTACGGAAATCGCGGATTTTCGTTTGAGGGCGATTAAACTTCTTTTATTCAGCGTCTCCTCAAAAATGAAAACATTTTTGAAAACTACAAGTCTCATCCGTTGTAGTGGTGAAAAAATAATTTAAAAAATCGTTCGGGAAATGAGTTTACTCCCTCGGTACTTTCTTTGTATACTTTTGACTATACGGGCCGAGTCCGGGATTTACGGGAAATCGCGGGTTTTCGTTTGCCGGCGATTAAACTTCTTTTATTCAGCGTCTCATCAAAAATGAAAACATTTTTGAAAACTACAAGTCTCATGCGTTTTAGTGGTGAAAAAATAATTTAAAAAATCGTTCGGAAAATTAGTTTACTCCCTGGGTACTTTCTTTGTATACTTTTGACTATACGGGCCAAGCCCGGGATTTACGGGAAATCGCATGTTTTCGTTTGCCGGCGATTAAACTTCTTTTATTCAGCGTTTCATCAAAAATGAAAACATTTTTATAAACTACAAGTCTTATGCGTTTTAGTGGTGAAAAAATAATTTAAAAAATCGTTCGGGAAATGAGTTTACTCACTGGGTACTTTCCTTGTATACTTTTGACTATACGGGCCGAGTCCGGGATTTACGGGAAATCGCGGGTTTTCGTTTGCCGGCGATTAAACTTCTTTTTCTCAGCGTCTCATCAAAAATGAAAACATTTTTGAAAACTACAAGTCTCATGGGCTTTAGTGGTGAAATAATAATTTAAAAAATCGTTCGGGAAATGAGTTTACTCACTGGGTACTTTCCTTGTATACTTTTGACTATACGGGCCGAGTCCGGGATTTACGGGAAATCGCGGGTTTTCGTTTGCCGGCGATTAAACTTCTTTTATTCAGCGTCTCATCAAAAATGAAAACATTTTTAAAAACTACAAGTCTCATGGGCTTTAGTGGTGAAATAATAATTTAAAAAATCGTTTGGGAAATGAGTTTACACCCTGGGTACTTTGTTTGTATACTTTTGACTATACGGGCCGAGTCCGGGATTTACGGGAAATCGCAGGTTTTCGTTTGCCGGCGATTAAACTTCTTTTATTCAGCGTCTCATCAAAAATGAAAACATTTTTGAAAACTACAAGTCTCATGCGTTTTAGTGGTGAAAAAATAATTTAAAAATTCGTTCGGAAAATGAGTTTACTCACTGGGTACTTTCCTTGTATACTTTTGACTATACGGCCGAGTCCGGGATTTACGGGAAATCGTGGGTTTTCATTTGCCAGCGATTAAACATCTTTTATTCAGCGTCTCATCAAAAATGGAAACATTTTTGAAAACTACAAGTCTCATGCGTTTTATTGGTGAAAAAATAATTTAAAAAATCGTTCGGAAAATTAGTTTACTCCCTGGGTACTTTCTTTGTATACTTTTGACTATACGGGCCAAGCCCGGGATTTACGGGAAATCGCATGTTTTCGTTTGCCGGCGATTAAACTTCTTTTATTCAGCGTTTCATCAAAAATGAAAACATTTTTAAAAACTACAAGTCTTATGCGTTTTAGTGGTGAAAAAATAATTTAAAAAATCGTTCGGGAAATGAGTTTACTCACTGGGTACTTTCCTTGTATACTTTTGACTATACGGGCCGAGTCCGGGATTTACGGGAAATCGCGGGTTTTCGTTTGCCGGCGATTAAACTTCTTTTATTCAGCGTCTCATCAAAAATGAAAACATTTTTGAAAACTACAAGTCTCATGCGTTTTAGTGGTGAAAAAATAATTTAAAAATTCGTTCGGAAAATGAGTTTACTCACTGGGTACTTTCCTTGTATACTTTTGACTATACGGCCGAGTCCGGAATTTACGGGAAATCGCGGGTTTTCATTTGCCAGCGATTAAACATCTTTTATTCAGCGTCTCATCAAAAATGAAAACATTTTTGAAAACTACAAGTCTCATGCGTTTTATTGGTGAAAAAATAATTTAAAAATTCGTTCGGGAAATGAGTTTACTCACTGGGTACTTTCCTTGTATACGTTTGACTATACGGGCCGAGTCCGGGATTTACGGGAAATCGCGGGTTTTCGTTTGCCGGCGATTAAACTTCTTTTATTCAGCGTCTCATCAAAAATGAAAATATTTTTGAAAAGTACAAGTCTCATGCGTTTTAGTGGTGAAAAAATAATTTAAAAATTCGTTCGGGAAATGAGTTTACTCACTGGGTACTTTCCTTGTATACGTTTGACTATACGGGCCGAGTCCGGGATTTACGGGAAATCGCGGGTTTTCGTTTGCCGGCGATTAAACATCTTTTATTCAGCGTCTCATCAAAAATGAAAATATTTTTGAAAAGTACAAGTCTCATGCGTTTTAGTGGTGAAAAAATAATTTATAAAATCGTTCGGAAAATGAGTTTACTCCCTGGGTACTTTCTTTGTATACTTTTGACTATACGGGTCAAGCCCGGGATTTACGGGAAATCGCATGTTTTCGTTTGCCGGCGATTAAACTTCTTTTATTCAGCGTCTCATCAAAAATAAAAACATTTTTAAAAACTACAAGTCTTATGCGTTTTAGTGGTGAAAAAATAATTTAAAAAATCGTTCTGGAAATGAGTTTACTCCCTGGGTACTTTCTTAGTATACTTTTGACTATACGGGCCGAGTCCGGGATTTACGGGAAATCGCAGGTATTCGTTTGCCGGCGATTAAACTTCTTTTATTCAGCGTCTCATCAAAAATGAAAATATTTTTGAAAACTACAAGTCTCATGCGTTTTAGTGGTGAAATAATAATTTAAAAAATCGTTCGGGTAATGAGTTTACTCCCTGGGTACTTTCTTTGTATACTTTTGATTATACGGGCCAAGCCCGGGATTTACGGGAAATCGCGGGTTTTCGTTTGCCGGCGATTAAATTCTTTTATTCAGCGTCTCATCGAAAATGAAAACATTTTTGAAAACTACAAGTATCATGCGTTTTAGTGGTGAAAAAAAAGTTTAAAAAATCTTTCGGGAAATGAGTTTACATCCTGGGTACTTTCTTTGTATACATTCGACTATACGGGCCAAGCCCGGGATTTACGGGAAATCGCGGGTTTTCGTTTGCCGGCGATTAAACCACTTTCATTAAGCGTCTCATCAAAAATTAAAACATTTCTGAAAACTACAAGTCTCATGCGTTTTAGTGGTGACAAAATAATTTAAAAAATCGTTCGGGAAATGAGTTTACTCACAGGGTACTTTCTTTGTATACATTCGACTATACGGGCCAAGCCCGGGATTTACGGGAAATCGCGGGATTTCGTTTGCCGGCGATTGAACCTCTTTCATTAAGCGTCTCATCAAAAATGAAAACATTTTTGAAAACTTCAAGTCTTATGCGTTTTAGCGGTGAAAAAATAATTTAAAAAATCGTTCGGGAAATGAGTTTATTCCCTCGGTACTTTCTTTATATACTTTGGACTATACGGGCCGAGTCCGGGATTTACGGAAATCGCGGATTTTCGTTTGAGGGCGATTAAACTTCTTTTATTCAGCGTCTCATCAAAAATGAAAACATTTTTGAAAACTACAAGTCTCATGCGTTGTAGTGGTGAAAAAATAATTTAAAAAATCGTTCGGGAAATGAGTTTACTCCCTCGGTACTTTCTTTGTATACTTTTGACTATACGGGCCGAGTCCGGGATTTACGGGAAATCGCAGGTTTTCGTTTGCCGGCGATTAAACTTCTTTTATTCAGCGTCTCATCAAAAATGAAAACATTTTTGAAAACTACAAGTCTCATGCGTTTTAGTGGTGAAAAAATAATTTAAAAAATCGTTCGGAAAATTAGTTTACTCCCTGGGTACTTTCTTTGTATACTTTTGACTATACGGGCCAACCCCGGGATTTACGGGAAATCGCATGTTTTCGTTTGCCGGCGATTAAACTTCTTTTATTCAGCGTTTCATCAAAAATGAAAACATTTTTAAAAACTACAAGTCTTATGCGTTTTAGTGGTGAAAAAATAATTTAAAAAATCGTTCGGGAAATGAGTTTACTCACTGGGTACTTTCCTTGTATACTTTTGACTATACGGGCCGAGTCCGGGATTTACGGGAAATCGCGGGTTTTCGTTTGCCGGCGATTAAACTTCTTTTATTCAGTGTCTCATCAAAAATGAAAACATTTTTAAAAACTACAAGTCTCATGGGCTTTAGTGGTGAAATAATAATTTAAAAAATCGTTTGGGAAATGAGTTTACACCCTGGGTACTTTCTTTGTATACTTTTGACTATACGGGCCGAGTCCGGGATTTACGGAAAATCGCAGGTTTTCGTTTGCCGGCGATTAAACTTCTTTTATTCAGCGTCTCATCAAAAATGAAAATATTTTTGAAAACTACAAGTCTCATGCGTTTTAGTGGTGAAAAAATAATTTAAAAATTCGTTCGGAAAATGAGTTTACTCACTGGGTACTTTCCTTGTATACTTTTGACTATACAGCCGAGTCCGGGATTTACGGGAAATCGCGGGTTTTCATTTGCCAGCGATTAAACATCTTTTATTCAGCGTCTCATCAAAAATGAAAACATTTTTGAAAACTACAAGTCTCATGCGTTTTATTGGTGAAAAAATAATTTAAAAATTCGTTCGGGAAATGAGTTTACTCACTGTGTACTTTCCTTGTATACGTTTGACTATACGGACCGAGTCCGAGATTTACGGGAAATCGCGGGTTTTCGTTTGCCGGCGATTAAACATCTTTTATTCAGCGTCTCATCAAAAATGAAAATATTTTTGAAAAGTACAAGTCTCATGCGTTTTAGTGGTGAAAAAATAATTTATAAAATTGTTCGGAAAATGAGTTTACTCCCTGAGTACTTTCTTTGTATACTTTTGACTATACGGGCCAAGCCCGGGATTTACGGGAAATCGCATGTTTTCGTTTGCCGGCGATTAAACTTCTTTTATTCAGCGTCTCATCAAAAATGAAAACATTTTTGAAAACTACAAGTCTTATGCGTTTTAGTGGTGAAAAAATAATTTAAAAAATCGTTCTGGAAATGAGTTTACTCCCTGGGTACTTTCTTAGTATACTTTTGACTATACGGGCCGAGTCCGGGATTTACGGGAAATCGCAGGTATTCGTTTGCCGGCGATTAAACTTCTTTTATTCAGCGTCTCATCAAAAATGAAAACATTTTTGAAAACTACAAGTCTCATGCGTTTTAGTGGTGAAAAGATAATTTAAAAAATCGTTTTGGAAATGAGTTTACTCACAGGGTACTTTCTTTGTATACATTCGACTATACGGGCCAAGTCCGGGATTTACGGCAAATCGCGGGTTTTCGTTTGCCGGCGATTAAACTTCTTTTATTCAGCGTCTCATCAAAAATAAAAACATTTTTAAAAACTACAAGTCTTATGCGTTTTAGTGGTGAAAAAATAATTTAAAAAATCGTTCTGGAAATGAGTTTACTCCCTGGGTACTTTCTTAGTATAATTTTGACTATACGGGCCGAGTCCGGGATTTACGGGAAATCGCAGGTATTCGTTTGCCGGCGATTAAACTTCTTTTATTCAGCGTCTCATCAAAAATGAAAATATTTTTGAAAACTACAAGTCTCATGCGTTTTAGTGGTGAAATAATAATTTAAAAAATCGTTCGGGTAATGAGTTTACTCCCTGGGTACTTTCTTTGTATACTTTTGACTATACGGGCCGAGTCCGGGATTTACGGGAAATCGCAGGTATTCGTTTGCCGGCGATTAAACTTCTTTTATTCAGCGTCTCATCAAAAATAAAAACATTTTTAAAAACTACAAGTCTTATGCGTTTTAGTGGTGAAAAAATAATTTAAAAAATCGTTCTGGAAATGAGTTTACTCCCTGGGTACTTTCTTAGTATAATTTTGACTATACGGGCCGAGTCCGGGATTTACGGGAAATCGCAGGTATTCGTTTGCCGGCGATTAAACTTCTTTTATTCAGCGTCTCATCAAAAATGAAAATATTTTTGAAAACTACAAGTCTCATGCGTTTTAGTGGTGAAATAATAATTTAAAAAATCGTTCGGGTAATGAGTTTACTCCCTGGGTACTTTCTTTGTATACTTTTGACTATACGGGCCAAGCCCTGGATTTACGGGAAATCGCGGGTTTTCGTTTGCCGGCGATTAAATTCTTTTATTCAGCGTCTCATCAAAAATGAAAACATTTTTGAAAACTACAAGTATCATGCGTTTTAGTGGTGAAAAAAAAGTTTAAAAAATCTTTCGGGAAATGAGTTTACATCCTGGGTACTTTCTTTGTATACATTCGACTATACGGGCCAAGCCCGGGATTTACGGGAAATCGCGGGTTTTCGTTTGCCGGCGATTAAACCACTTTCATTAAGCGTCTCATCAAAAATTAAAACATTTCTGAAAACTACAAGTCTCATGCATTTTAGTGGTGACAAAATAATTTAAAAAATCGTTCGGGAAATGAGTTTACTCACAGGGTACTTTTTTTGTATACATTCGACTATACGGGCCAAGCCCGGGATTTACGGGAAATCGCGGGATTTCGTTTGCCGGCGATTGAACCTCTTTCATTAAGCGTCTCATCAAAAATGAAAACATTTTTGAAAACTTCAAGTCTTATGCGTTTTAGCGGTGAAAAAATAATTTAAAAAATCGTTCGGGAAATGAGTTTATTCCCTCGGTACTTTCTTTATATACTTTGGACTATACGGGCCGAGTCCGGGATTTACGGAAATCGCGGATTTTCGTTTGAGGGCGATTAAACTTCTTTTATTCAGCGTCTCATCAAAAATGAAAACATTTTTGAAAACTACAAGTCTCATGCGTTGTAGTGGTGAAAAAATAATTTAAAAAATCGTTCGGGAAATGAGTTTACTCCCTCGGTACTTTCTTTGTATACTTTTGACTATACGGGCCGAGTCCGGGATTTACGGGAAATCGCAGGTTTTCGTTTGCCGGCGATTAAACTTCTTTTATTCAGCGTCTCATCAAAAATGAAAACATTTTTGAAAACTTCAAGTCTTATGCGTTTTAGCGGTGAAAAAATAATTTAAAAAATCGTTCGGGAAATGAGTTTATTCCCTCGGTACTTTCCTTGTATACTTTTGACTATACGGGCCGAGTCCGGGATTTACGGGAAATCGCGGGTTTTCGTTTGCCGGCGATTAAACTTCTTTTATTCAGCGTCTCATCAAAAATGAAAACATTTTTAAAAACTACAAGTCTCATGCGTTTTAGTGGTGAAAAAATAATTTAAAAATTCGTTCGGAAAATGAGTTTACTCACTGGGTACTTTCCTTGTATACTTTTGACTATACAGCCGAGTCCGGGATTTACGGGAAATCGCGGGTTTTCATTTGCCAGCGATTAAACATCTTTTATTCAGCGTCTCATCAAAAATGAAAACATTTTTGAAAACTACAAGTCTCATGCGTTTTATTGGTGAAAAAATAATTTAAAAATTCGTTCGGGAAATGAGTTTACTCACTGTGTACTTTCCTTGTATACGTTTGACTATACGGGCCGAGTCCGAGATTTACGGGAAATCGCGGGTTTTCGTTTGCCGGCGATTAAACTTCTTTTATTCAGCGTCTCATCAAAAATAAAAGCATTTTTAAAAACTACAAGTCTTATGCATTTTAGTGGTGAAAAGATAATTTAAAAAATCGTTTTGGAAATGAGTTTACTCACAGGGTACTTTCTTTGTATACATTCGACTATACGGGCCAAGTCCGGGATTTACGGCAAATCGCGGGTTTTCGTTTGCCGGCGATTAAACCACTTTCATTAAGCGTCTCATCAAAAATTAAAACATTTCTGAAAACTACAAGTCTCATGCGTTTTAGTGGTGACAAAATAATTTAAAAAATCGTTCGGGAAATGAGTTTACTCACAGGGTACTTTCTTTGTATACATTCTACTATACGGGCCAAGCCCGGGATTTACGGGAAATCGCGGGTTTTCGTTTGCCGGCGATTAAGCCTCTTTCATTAAGCGTCTCATCAAAAATGAAAACATTTTTGAAAACTACAAGTCTTATGCGTTTTAGTGGTGAAAAAATAATTTAAAAAATCGTTCGGGAAATGAGTTTACTCCCTGGGTACTTTCTTTGTATACATTCGACTATACGGGCCGAGTCCGGGATTTACGGGAAATCGCGGGTTTTCGTTTGCCAGCGATTAAACTTCTTTTATTCAGCGTCTTATCAAAAATGAAAACATTTTTGAAAACTACAAGTCTCATGCCTTTTAGTGGTGAAAAAATAATTTAAAAAATCGTTCGGAAAATTAGTTTACTCCCTGGGTACTTTCTTTGTATACTTTTGACTATACGGGCCAAGCCCGGGATTTACAGGAAATCGCATGTTTTCGTTTGCCGGCGATTAAACTTCTTTTATTCAGCGTCTCATCAAAAATGAAAACATTTTTAAAAACTACAAGTCTTATGCGTTTTAGTGGTGAAAAAATAATTTAAAAAATCGTTTGGGAAATGAGTTTACATCCTGGGTACTTTCTTTGTATACATTCGACTATACGGGCCGAGTCCGGGGTTTACGGGAAATGGCGCATTTTCGTTTGCCGGCGATTAAACTTCTTTTAATCAGCGTCTCATCAAAAATAAAAACATTTTTAAAAACTACAAGTCTTATGCGTTTTAGTGGTGAAAAGATAATTTAAAAAATCGTTTTGAAAATGAGTTTACTCAGAGGGTACTTTCTTTGTATACATTCGACTATACGGGCCAAGTCCGGGATTTACGGCAAATCGCGGGTTTTCGTTTGCCGGCAATTAAACCACTTTCATTAAGCGTCTCATCAAAAATGAAAACATTTCTGAAAACTACAAGTCTCATGCGTTTTAGTGGTGAAAAAATAATTTAAAAAATCGTTTGGGAAATGAGTTTACTCACAGGGTACTTTCTTTGTATACTTTTGACTATACGGGCCAAGCCCGGGATTTACGGGAAATCGCATGTTTTCGTTTGCCGGCGATTAAACTTCTTTTATTCAGCGTCTTATCAAAAATGAAAACATTTTTGAAAACTACAAGTCTCATGCCTTTTAGTGGTGAAAAAATAATTTAAAAAATCGTTCGGAAATTTAGTTTACTCCATGGGTACTTTCTTTGTATACTTTTGACTATACGGGCCAAGCCCGGGATTTACGGGAAATCGCATGTTTTCGTTTGCCGGCGATTAAACTTCTTTTATTCAGCGTCTCATCAAAAATGAAAACATTTTTAAAAACTACAAGTCTTATGCGTTTTAGTGGTGAAAAAATAATTTAAAAAATCGTTTGGGAAATGAGTTTACATCCTGGGTACTTTCTTTGTATACATTCGACTATACGGGCCGAGTCCGGGGTTTACGGGAAATGGCGCGTTTTCGTTTGCCGGCGATTAAACTTCTTTTATTCAGCGTCTCATCAAAAATAAAAACATTTTTAAAAACTACAAGTCTTATGCGTTTTAGTGGTGAAAAGATAATTTAAAAAATCGTTTTGAAAATGAGTTTACTCACAGGGTACTTTCTTTGTATACATTCGACTATACGGGCCAAGTCCGGGATTTACGGCAAATTGCGGGTTTTCGTTTGCCGGCGATTAAACCACTTTCATTAAGCGTCTCATCAAAAATGAAAACATTTCTGAAAACTACAAGTCTCATGCGTTTTAGTGGTGAAAAAATAATTTAAAAAATCGTTCGGGAAATGAGTTTACTCACAGGGTACTTTCTTTGTATACTTTTGACTATACGGGCCAAGCCCGGGATTTACGGGAAATCGCATGTTTTCGTTTGCCGGCGATTAAACTTCTTTTATTCAGCGTCTCATCAAAAATGAAAACATTTTTAAAAACTACAAGTCTTATGCGTTTTAGTGGTGAAAAAATAATTTAAAAAATCGTTCGGGAAATGAGTTTACTCACTGGGTACTTTCCTTGTATACTTTTGACTATACGGCCGAGTCCGGGATTTACGGGAAATCGCGGGTTTTCGTTTGCCAGCGATTAAACATCTTTTATTCAGCGTCTCATCAAAAATGAAAACATTTTTGAAAACTACCAGTCTCATGCGTTTTAGTGGTGAAAAAATAATTTAAAAAATCGTTCGGGAAATGAGTTTACTCACAGGGTACTTTCTTTGTATACTTTTTACTATACGGGCCAAGCCCGGGATTTACGGGAAATCGCATGTTTTCGTTTGCCGGCGGTTAAACTTCTTTTATTCAGCGTCTCATCAAAAATGAAAACATTTTTAAAAACTACAAGTCTTATGCGTTTTAGTGGTGAAAAAATAATTTAAAAATGGTTCGGGAAATGAGTTTACATCCTGGGTACTTTCTTTGTATACATTCGACTATACGGGCCAAGCCCGGGATTTACGGGAAATCGCGGGTTTTCGTTTGCCGGCGATTAAATTCTTTTATTCAGCGTCTCATCAAGAATGAAAACATTTTTGAAAACTACAAGTCTCATGCGTTTTAGTGGTGAAAAGATAATTTAAAAAATCGTTTTGGAAATGAGTTTACTCACAGGGTACTTTCTTTGTATACATTCGACTATACGGGCCAAGTCCGGGATTTACGGCAAATCGCGGGTTTTCGTTTGCCGGCGATTAAACCACTTTCATTAAGCGTCTAATCAAAAATTAAAACATTTCTGAAAACTACAAGTCTCATGCGTTTTAGTGGTGACAAAATAATTTAAAAAATCGTTCGGGAAATGAGTTTACTCACAGGGTACTTTCTTTGTATACATTCGACTATACGGGCCAAGCCCGGGATTTACGGGAAATCGCGGGTTTTTGTTTGCCGGCGATTAAGCCTCTTTCATTAAGCGTCTCATCAAAAATGAAAACATTTTTGAAAACTACAAGTCTTATGCGTTTTAGTGGTGAAAAAATAATTTAAAAAATCGTTCGGGAAATGAGTTTACTCCCTGGGTACTTTCTTTGTATACATTCGACTATACGGGCCGAGTCCGGGATTTACGGGAAATCGCGGGTTTTCGTTTGCCAGCGATTAAACTTCTTTTATTCAGCGTCTTATCAAAAATGAAAACATTTTTGAAAACTACAAGTCTCATGCCTTTTAGTGGTGAAAAAATAATTTAAAAAATCGTTCGGAAAATTAGTTTACTCCCTGGGTACTTTCTTTGTATACTTTTGACTATACGGGCCAAGCCCAGGATTTACGGGAAATCGCATGTTTTCGTTTGCCGGCGATTAAACTTCTTTTATTCAGCGTCTCATCAAAAATGAAAACATTTTTAAAAACTACAAGTCTTATGCGTTTTAGTGGTGAAAAAATAATTTAAACAATCGTTTGGGAAATGAGTTTACATCCTGGGTACTTTCTTTGTATACATTCGACTATACGGGCCGAGTCCGGGGTTTACGGGAAATGGCGCGTTTTCGTTTGCCGGCGATTAAACTTCTTTTATTCAGCGTCTCATCAAAAATAAAAACATTTTTAAAAACTACAAGTCTTATGCGTTTTAGTGGTGAAAAGATAATTTAAAAAATCGTTTTGAAAATGAGTTTACTCACAGGGTACTTTCTTTGTATACATTCGACTATACGGGCCAAGTCCGGGATTTACGGCAAATCGCGGGTTTTTGTTTGCCGGCGATTAAACTTCTTTTATTCAGCGTCTCATCAAAAATGAAAACATTTTTAAAAACTACAAGTCTTATGCGTTTTAGTGGTGAAAAAATAATTTAAAAAATCGTTCGGGAAATGAGTTTACTCACTGGGTACTTTCCTTGTATACTTTTGACTATACGGCCGAGTCCGGGATTTACGGGAAATCGCGGGTTTTCGTTTGCCAGCGATTAAACATCTTTTATTCAGCGTCTCATCAAAAATGAAAACATTTTTGAAAACTACAAGTCTCATGCGTTTTAGTGGTGAAAAAATAATTTAAAAAATCGTTCGGGAAATGAGTTTACTCACAGGGTACTTTCTTTGTATACTTTTTACTATACGGGCCAAGCCCGGGATTTACGGGAAATCGCATGTTTTCGTTTGCCGGCGGTTAAACTTCTTTTATTCAGCGTCTCATCAAAAATGAAAACATTTTTAAAAACTACAAGTCTTATGCGTTTTAGTGGTGAAAAAATAATTTAAAAAATCGTTCGGGAAATGAGTTTACATCCTGGGTACTTTCTTTGTATACATTCGACTATACGGGCCAAGCCCGGGATTTACGGGAAATCGCGGGTTTTCGTTTGCCGGCGATTAAATTCTTTTATTCAGCGTCTCATCAAAAATGAAAACATTTTTGAAAACTACAAGTCTCATGCGTTTTAGTGGTGAAAAGATAATTTAAAAAATCGTTTTGGAAATGAGTTTACTCACAGGGTACTTTCTTTGTATACTTTTTACTATACGGGCCAAGCCCGGGATTTACGGGAAATCGCATGTTTTCGTTTGCCGGCGGTTAAACTTCTTTTATTCAGCGTCTCATCAAAAATGAAAACATTTTTAAAAACTACAAGTCTTATGCGTTTTAGTGGTGAAAAAATAATTTAAAAAATCGTTCGGGAAATGAGTTTACATCCTGGGTACTTTCTTTGTATACATTCGACTATACGGGCCAAGCCCGGGATTTACGGGAAATCGCGGGTTTTCGTTTGCCGGCGATTAAATTCTTTTATTCAGCGTCTCATCAAAAATGAAAACATTTTTGAAAACTACAAGTCTCATGCGTTTTAGTGGTGAAAAGATAATTTAAAAAATCGTTTTGGAAATGAGTTTACTCACAGGGTACTTTCTTTGTATACATTCGACTATACGGGCCAAGTCCGGGATTTACGGCAAATCGCGGGTTTTCGTTTGCCGGCGATTAAACCACTTTCATTAAGCGTCTAATCAAAAATTAAAACATTTCTGAAAACTACAAGTCTCATGCGTTTTAGTGGTGACAAAATAATTTAAAAAATCGTTCGGGAAAAGAGTTTACTCACAGGGTACTTTCTTTGTATACATTCGACTATACGGGCCAAGCCCGGGATTTACGGGAAATCGCGGGTTTTTGTTTGCCGGCGATTAAGCCTCTTTCATTAAGCGTCTCATCAAAAATGAAAACATTTTTGAAAACTACAAGTCTTATGCGTTTTAGTGGTGAAAAAATAATTTAAAAAATCGTTCGGGAAATGAGTTTACTCCCTGGGTACTTTCTTTGTATACATTCGACTATACGGGCCGAGTCCGGGATTTACGGGAAATCGCGGGTTTTCGTTTGCCAGCGATTAAACTTCTTTTATTCAGCGTCTTATCAAAAATGAAAACATTTTTGAAAACTACAAGTCTCATGCCTTTTAGTGGTGAAAAAATAATTTAAAAAATCGTTCGGAAAATTAGTTTACTCCCTGGGTACTTTCTTTGTATACTTTTGACTATACGGGCCAAGCCCAGGATTTACGGGAAATCGCATGTTTTCGTTTGCCGGCGATTAAACTTCTTTTATTCAGCGTCTCATCAAAAATGAAAACATTTTTAAAAACTACAAGTCTTATGCGTTTTAGTGGTGAAAAAATAATTTAAACAATCGTTTGGGAAATGAGTTTACATCCTGGGTACTTTCTTTGTATACATTCGACTATACGGGCCGAGTCCGGGGTTTACGGGAAATGGCGCGTTTTCGTTTGCCGGCGATTAAACTTCTTTTATTCAGCGTCTCATCAAAAATAAAAACATTTTTAAAAACTACAAGTCTTATGCGTTTTAGTGGTGAAAAGATAATTTAAAAAATCGTTTTGAAAATGAGTTTACTCACAGGGTACTTTCTTTGTATACTTTTGACTATACGGGCCAAGCCCGGGATTTACGGGAAATCGCATGTTTTAGTTTGCCGGCGATTAAACTTCTTTTATTCAGCGTCTCATCAAAAATGAAAACATTTTTAAAAACTACAAGTCTTATGCGTTTTAGTGGTGAAAAAATAATTTAAAAAATCGTTCGGGAAATGAGTTTACTCACTGGGTACTTTCTTTGTATACTTTTGACTATACGGGCCAAGCCCGGGATTTACGGGAAATCGCATGTTTTCGTTTGCCGGCGGTTAAACTTCTTTTATTCAGCTCTCATCAAAAATGAAAACATTTTTGAAAACTACAAGTCTCATGCGTTTTAGTGGTGAAAAGATAATTTAAAAAATCGTTTTGGAAATGAGTTTACTCACAGGGTACTTTCTTTGTATACTTTTTACTATACGGGCCAAGCCCGGGATTTACGGGAAATCGCATGTTTTCGTTTGCCGGCGGTTAAACTTCTTTTATTCAGCGTCTCATCAAGAATGAAAACATTTTTAAAAACTACAAGTCTTATGCGTTTTAGTGGTGAAAAAATAATTTAAAAAATCGTTCGGGAAATGAGTTTACATCCTGGGTACTTTCTTTGTATACATTCGACTATACGGGCCAAGCCCGGGATTTACGGGAAATCGCGGGTTTTCGTTTGCCGGCGATTAAATTCTTTTATTCAGCGTCTCATCAAAAATGAAAACATTTTTGAAAACTACAAGTCTCATGCGTTTTAGTGGTGAAAAGATAATTTAAAAAATCGTTTTGGAAATGAGTTTACTCACAGGGTACTTTCTTTGTATACATTCGACTATACGGGCCAAGTCCGGGATTTACGGCAAATCGCGGGTTTTCGTTTGCCGGCGATTAAACCACTTTCATTAAGCGTCTAATCAAAAATTAAAACATTTCTGAAAACTACAAGTCTCATGCGTTTTAGTGGTGACAAAATAATTTAAAAAATCGTTCGGGAAATGAGTTTACTCACAGGGTACTTTCTTTGTATACATTCGACTATACGGGCCAAGCCCGGGATTTACGGGAAATCGCGGGTTTTTGTTTGCCGGCGATTAAGCCTCTTTCATTAAGCGTCTCATCAAAAATGAAAACATTTTTGAAAACTACAAGTCTTATGCGTTTTAGTGGTGAAAAAATAATTTAAAAAATCGTTCGGGAAATGAGTTTACTCCCTGGGTACTTTCTTTGTATACATTCGACTATACGGGCCGAGTCCGGGATTTACGGGAAATCGCGGGTTTTCGTTTGCCAGCGATTAAACTTCTTTTATTCAGCGTCTTATCAAAAATGAAAACATTTTTGAAAACTACAAGTCTCATGCCTTTTAGTGGTGAAAAAATAATTTAAAAAATCGTTCGGAAAATTAGTTTACTCCCTGGGTACTTTCTTTGTATACTTTTGACTATACGGGCCAAGCCCAGGATTTACGGGAAATCGCATGTTTTCGTTTGCGGGCGATTAAACTTCTTTTATTCAGCGTCTCATCAAAAATGAAAACATTTTTAAAAACTACAAGTCTTATGCGTTTTAGTGGTGAAAAAATAATTTAAACAATCGTTTGGGAAATGAGTTTACATCCTGGGTACTTTCTTTGTATACATTCGACTATACGGGCCGAGTCCGGGGTTTACGGGAAATGGCGCGTTTTCGTTTGCCGGCGATTAAACTTCTTTTATTCAGCGTCTCATCAAAAATAAAAACATTTTTAAAAACTACAAGTCTTATGCGTTTTAGTGGTGAAAAGATAATTTAAAAAATCGTTTTGAAAATGAGTTTACTCACAGGGTACTTTCTTTGTATACATTCGACTATACGGGCCAAGTCCGGGATTTACGGCAAATCGCGGGTTTTTGTTTGCCGGCGATTAAACCACTTTCATTAAGCGTCTCATCAAAAATGAAAACATTTCTGAAAACTACAAGTCTCATGCGTTTTAGTGGTGAAAAAATAATTTAAAAAATCGTTCGGGAAATGAGTTTACTCACAGGGTACTTTCTTTGTATACTTTTGACTATACGGGCCAAGCCCGGGATTTACGGGAAATCGCATGTTTTAGTTTGCCGGCGATTAAACTTCTTTTATTCAGCGTCTCATCAAAAATGAAAACATTTTTAAAAACTACAAGTCTTATGCGTTTTAGTGGTGAAAAAATAATTTAAAAAATCGTTCGGGAAATGAGTTTACTCACTGGGTACTTTCTTTGTATACTTTTGACTATACGGGCCAAGCCCGGGATTTACGGGAAATCGCATGTTTTCGTTTGCCGGCGGTTAAACTTCTTTTATTCAGCTCTCATCAAAAATGAAAACATTTTTAAAAACTACAAGTCTTATGCGTTTTAGTGGTGAAAAAATAATTTAAAAAATCGTTCGGGAAATGAGTTTACTCACAGGGTACTTTCTTTGTATACATTCGACTATACGGGCCAAGTCCGGGATTTACGGCAAATCGCGGGTTTTCGTTTGCCGGCGATTAAACCACTTTCATTAAGCGTCTAATCAAAAATTAAAACATTTCTGAAAACTACAAGTCTCATGCGTTTTAGTGGTGACAAAATAATTTAAAAAATCGTTCGGGAAATGAGTTTACTCACAGGGTACTTTCTTTTTATACATTCGACTATACGGGCCAAGCCCGGGATTTACGGGAAATCGCGGGTTTTTGTTTGCCGGCGATTAAGCCTCTTTCATTAAGCGTCTCATCAAAAATGAAAACATTTTTGAAAACTACAAGTCTTATGCGTTTTAGTGGTGAAAAAATAATTTAAAAAATCGTTCGGGAAATGAGTTTACTCCCTGGGTACTTTCTTTGTATACATTCGACTATACGGGCCGAGTCCGGGATTTACGGGAAATCGCGGGTTTTCGTTTGCCAGCGATTAAACTTCTTTTATTCAGCGTCTTATCAAAAATGAAAACATTTTTGAAAACTACAAGTCTCATGCCTTTTAGTGGTGAAAAAATAATTTAAAAAATCGTTCGGAAAATTAGTTTACTCCCTGGGTACTTTCTTTGTATACTTTTGACTATACGGGCCAAGCCCGGGATTTACGGGAAATCGCATGTTTTCGTTTGCCGGCGATTAAACTTCTTTTATTCAGCGTCTCATCAAAAATGAAAACATTTTTAAAAACTACAAGTCTTATGCGTTTTAGTGGTGAAAAAATAATTTAAACAATCGTTTAGGAAATGAGTTTACATCCTGGGTACTTTCTTTGTATACATTCGACTATACGGGCCGAGTCCGGGGTTTACGGGAAATGGCGCGTTTTCGTTTGCCGGCGATTAAACTTCTTTTATTCAGCGTCTCATCAAAAATAAAAACATTTTTAAAAACTACAAGTCTTATGCGTTTTAGTGGTGAAAAGATAATTTAAAAAATCGTTTTGAAAATGAGTTTACTCACAGGGTACTTTCTTTGTATACATTCGACTATACGGGCCAAGTCCGGGATTTACGGCAAATCGCGGGTTTTTGTTTGCCGGCGATTAAACCACTTTCATTAAGCGTCTCATCAAAAATGAAAACATTTCTGAAAACTACAAGTCTCATGCGTTTTAGTGGTGAAAAAATAATTTAAAAAATCGTTCGGGAAATGAGTTTACTCACAGGGTACTTTCTTTGTATACTTTTGACTATACGGGCCAAGCCCGGGATTTACGGGAAATCGCATGTTTTCGTTTGCCGGCGGTTAAACTTCTTTTATTCAGCGTCTCATCAAAAATGAAAACATTTTTAAAAACTACAGGTCTTATGCGTTTTAGTGGTGAAAAAATAATTTAAAAAATCGTTCGGGAAATGAGTTTACTCACTGGGTACTTTCCTTGTATACTTTTGACTATACGGCCGAGTCCGGGATTTACGGGAAATCGCGGGTTTTCGCTTGCCAGCGATTAAACATCTTTTATTCAGCGTCTCATCAAAAATGAAAACATTTTTGAAAACTACAAGTCTCATGCGTTTTAGTGGTGAAAAAATAATTTAAAAATTCGTTCGAGAAATGAGTTTACTCACTGGGTACTTTCCTTGTATACGTTTGACTATACGGGCCGAGTCCGGGATTTACGGGAAAGCGCGGGTTTTCGTTTGCCGGCGATTAAACTTCTTTTATTCAGCGTCTCATCAAAAATGAAAATATTTTTGAAAAGTACAAGTCTCATGCGTTTTAGTGGTGAAAAAATAATTTAAAAAATCGTTCGGAAAATGAGTTTACTCCCTGGGTACTTTCTTTGTATACTATTGACTATACGGGCCAAGCCTGGGATTTACGGGAAATCGCATGTTTTCGTTTGCCGGCAATTAAACTTCTTTTATTCAGCGTCTCATCAAAAATAAAAACATTTTTAAAAACTACAAGTCTTATGCGTTTTAGTGGTGAAAAAATAATTTAAAAAATCGTTCTGGAAATGAGTTTACTCCCTGGGTACTTTCTTAGTATACTTTTGACTATACGGGCCGAGTCCGGGATTTACGGGAAATCGCAGGTATTCGTTTGCCGGCGATTAAACTTCTTTTATTCAGCGTCTCATCAAAAATGAAAATATTTTTGAAAACTACAAGTCTCATGCGTTTTAGTGGTGAAATAATAATTTAAAAAATCGTTCGGGAAATGAGTTTACTCCCTGGGTACTTTCTTTGTATACTTTTGACTATACGGGCCAAGCACGGGATTTACGGGAAATCGCGGGTTTTCGTTTGCCGGCGATTAAATTCTTTTATTCAGCGTCTCATCAAAAATGAAAACATTTTTAAAAACTACAAGTCTTATGCGTTTTAGTGGTGAAAAAATAATTTAAACAATCGTTTAGGAAATGAGTTTACATCCTGGGTACTTTCTTTGTATACATTCGACTATACGGGCCGAGTCCGGGGTTTACGGGAAATGGCGCGTTTTCGTTTGCCGGCGATTAAACTTCTTTTATTCAGCGTCTCATCAAAAATAAAAACATTTTTAAAAACTACAAGTCTTATGCGTTTTAGTGGTGAAAAGATAATTTAAAAAATCGTTTTGAAAATGAGTTTACTCACAGGGTACTTTCTTTGTATACATTCGACTATACGGGCCAAGTCCGGGATTTACGGCAAATCGCGGGTTTTTGTTTGCCGGCGATTAAACCACTTTCATTAAGCGTCTCATCAAAAATGAAAACATTTCTGAAAACTACAAGTCTCATGCGTTTTAGTGGTGAAAAAATAATTTAAAAAATCGTTCGGGAAATGAGTTTACTCACAGGGTACTTTCTTTGTATACTTTTGACTATACGGGCCAAGCCCGGGATTTGCGGGAAATCGCATGTTTTCGTTTGCCGGCGGTTAAACTTCTTTTATTCAGCGTCTCATCAAAAATGAAAACATTTTTAAAAACTACAGGTCTTATGCGTTTTAGTGGTGAAAAAATAATTTAAAAAATCGTTCGGGAAATGAGTTTACTCACTGGGTACTTTCCTTGTATACTTTTGACTATACGGCCGAGTCCGGGATTTACGGGAAATCGCGGGTTTTCGCTTGCCAGCGATTAAACATCTTTTATTCAGCGTCTCATCAAAAATGAAAACATTTTTGAAAACTACAAGTCTCATGCGTTTTAGTGGTGAAAAAATAATTTAAAAATTCGTTCGAGAAATGAGTTTACTCACTGGGTACTTTCCTTGTATACGTTTGACTATACGGGCCGAGTCCGGGATTTACGGGAAAGCGCGGGTTTTCGTTTGCCGGCGATTAAACTTCTTTTATTCAGCGTCTCATCAAAAATGAAAATATTTTTGAAAAGTACAAGTCTCATGCGTTTTAGTGGTGAAAAAATAATTTAAAAAATCGTTCGGAAAATGAGTTTACTCCCTGGGTACTTTCTTTGTATACTATTGACTATACGGGCCAAGCCTGGGATTTACGGGAAATCGCATGTTTTCGTTTGCCGGCAATTAAACTTCTTTTATTCAGCGTCTCATCAAAAATAAAAACATTTTTAAAAACTACAAGTCTTATGCGTTTTAGTGGTGAAAAAATAATTTAAAAAATCGTTCTGGAAATGAGTTTACTCCCTGGGTACTTTCTTAGTATACTTTTGACTATACGGGCCGAGTCCGGGATTTACGGGAAATCGCAGGTATTCGTTTGCCGGCGATTAAACTTCTTTTATTCAGCGTCTCATCAAAAATGAAAATATTTTTGAAAACTACAAGTCTCATGCGTTTTAGTGGTGAAATAATAATTTAAAAAATCGTTCGGGAAATGAGTTTACTCCCTGGGTACTTTCTTTGTATACTTTTGACTATACGGGCCAAGCACGGGATTTACGGGAAATCGCGGATTTTCGTTTGCCGGCGATTAAATTCTTTTATTCAGCGTCTCATCAAAAATGAAAACATTTTTGAAAACTACAAGTATCATGCGTTTTAGTGGTGAAAAAAAAGTTTAAAAAATCGTTCGGGAAATGAGTTTACATCCTGGGTACTTTCTTTGTATACATTCGACTATACGGGCCAAGTCCGGGATTTACGGCAAATCGCGGGTTTTCGTTTGCCGACGATTAAACCACTTTCATTAAGCGTCTCATCAAAAATTAAAACATTTCTGAAAACTACAAGTCTCATGCGTTTTAGTGGTGACAAAATAATTTAAAAAATCGTTCGGGAAATGAGTTTACTCACAGGGTACTTTCTTTGTATACATTCGACTATACGGGCCAAGCCCGGCATTTACGGGAAATCGCGAGTTTTCGTTTGCCGGCGATTAAACCTCTTTCATTAAGCGTCTCATCAAAAATGAAAACATTTTTGAAAACTACAAGTCTTATGCGTTTTAGTGGTGAAAAAATAATTTAAAAAATCGTTCGGGAAATGAGTTTACTCCCTGGGTACTTTCTTTGTATACATTCGACTATACGGGCCGAGTCCGGGATTTACGGGAAATCGCGGGTTTTCGTTTGCCAGCGATTAAACTTCTTTTATTCAGCGTCTTATCAAAAATGAAAACATTTTTGAAAACTACAAGTCTCATGCCTTTTAGTGGTGAAAAAATAATTTAAAAAATCGTTCGGAAAATTAGTTTACTCCCTGGATACTTTCTTTGTATACTTTTGACTATACGGGCCAAGCCCGGGATTTACGGGAAATCGCATGTTTTCGTTTGCCGGCGATTAAACTTCTTTTATTCAGCGTCTCATCAAAAATGAAAACATTTTTAAAAACTGCAAGTCTTATGCGTTTTAGTGGTGAAAAAATAATTTAAAAAATCGTTTGGGAAATGAGTTTACATCCTGGGTACTTTCTTTGTATACATTCGACTATACGGGCCGAGTCCGGGGTTTACGGGAAATGGCGCGTTTTCGTTTGCCGGCGATTAAACTTCTTTTATTCAGCGTCTCATCAAAAATAAAAACATTTTTAAAAACTACAAGTCTTATGCGTTTTAGTGGTGAAAAGATAATTTAAAAAAACGTTTTGAAAATGAGTTTACTCACAGGGTACTTTCTTTGTATACTTTTGACTATACGGGCCAAGCCCGGGATTTACGGGAAATCGCATGTTTTCGTTTGCCGGCGATTAAACTTCTTTTATTCAGCGTCTCATCAAAAATAAAAACATTTTTAAAAACTACAAGTCTTATGCGTTTTAGTGGTGAAAAAATAATTTAAAAAATCGTTCTGGAAATGAGTTTACTCCCTGGGTACTTTCTTAGTATACTTTTGACTATACGGGCCGAGTCCGGGATTTACGGGAAATCGCAGGTATTCGTTTGCCGGCGATTAAACTTCTTTTATTCAGCGTCTCATCAAAAATGAAAATATTTTTGAAAACTACAAGTCTCATGCGTTTTAGTGGTAAAATAATAATTTAAGAAATCGTTCGGGAAATGAGTTTACTCCCTGGGTACTTTCTTTGTATACTTTTGACTATACGGGCCAAGACCGGGATTTACGGGAAATCGCGGGTTTTCGTTTGCCGGCGATTAAATTCTTTTATTCAGCGTCTCATCAAAAATGAAAACATTTTTGAAAACTACAAGTATCATGCGTTTTAGTGGTGAAAAAAAAGTTTAAAAAATCGTTCGGGAAATGAGTTTACATCCTGGGTACTTTCTTTGTATACATTCGACTATACGGGCCAAGCCAGGGATTTACGGGAAATCGCGGGTTTTCGTTTGCCGGCGAGTAAACCTCTTTCATTAAGCGTCTCATCAAAAATGAAAACATTTTTAAAAACTACAAGTCTCATGCGTTTTAGTGGTGAAAAAAGAATTTAAAAAATCGTTCGGGAAATGAGTTTACTCCCTGGGTACTTTCTTTGTATACTTTTGACTATACGGGCCAAGCCCGGGATTTACGGGAAATCGCATGTTTTCGTTTGCCGGCGATTAAACTTCTTTTATTCAGCGTCTCATCAAAAATGAAAACATTTTTAAAAACTACAAGTCTTATGCGTTTTAGTGGTGAAAAAATAATTTAAAAAATCGTTCGGGAAATGAGTTTACTCACTGGGTACTTTCCTTGTATACGTTTGACTATACGGGCCGAGTCCAGGATTTACGGGAAATCGCATGTTTTCGTTTGCCGGCGATTAAACTTCTTTTATTCAGCGTCTCATCAAAAATAAAAACATTTTTAAAAACTACAAGTCTTATGCGTTTTAGTGGTGAAAAAATAATTTAAAAAATCGTTCTGGAAATGAGTTTACTCCCTGGGTACTTTCTTAGTATACTTTTGACTATACGGGCCGAGTCCGGGATTTACGGGAAATCGCAGGTATTCGTTTGCCGGCGATTAAACTTCTTTTATTCAGCGTCTCATCAAAAATGAAAATATTTTTGAAAACTACAAGTCTCATGCGTTTTAGTGGTGAAATAATAATTTAAAAAATCGTTCGGGAAATGAGTTTACTCCCTGGGTACTTTCTTTGTATACTTTTGACTATACGGGCCAAGCCCGGGATTTACGGGAAATCGCGGGTTTTCGTTTCCCGGCGATTAAATTCTTTTATTCAGCGTCTCATCAAAAATGAAAACATTTTTGAAAACTACAAGTATCATGCGTTTTAGTGGTGAAAAAAAAGTTTAAAAAATCGTTCGGGAAATGGGTTTACATCCTGGGTACTTTCCTTGTATACATTCGACTATACGGGCCAAGCCAGGGATTTACGGGAAATCGCGGGTTTTCGTTTGCCGGCGATTAAATTCTTTTATTCAGCGTCTCATCAAAAATGAAAAAATTTTTGAAAACTACAAGTCTCATGCGTTTTAGTGGTGAAAAGATAATTTAAAAAATCGTTTTGGAAATGAGTTTACTCACAGGGTACTTTCTTTGTATACATTCGACTATACGGGCCAAGTCCGGGATTTACGGCAATTCGCGGGTTTTCGTTTGCCGGCGATTAAACCACTTTCATTAAGCGTCTCATCAAAAATGAAAAATTTTTTGAAAACTACAAGTCTCATGCGTTTTAGTGGTGAAAAGATAATTTAAAAAATCGTTTTGGAAATGAGTTTACTCACAGGGTACTTTCTTTGTATACATTCGACTATACGGGCCAAGTCCGGGATTTACGGCAATTCGCGGGTTTTCGTTTGCCGGCGATTAAACCACTTTCATTAAGCGTCTCATCAAAAATGAAAACATTTCTGAAAACTACAAGTTTCATGCGTTTTAGTGGTGAAAAAATAATTTAAAAAATCGTTCGGGAAATGAGTTTACTCACAGGGTACTTTCTTTGTATACATTCGACTATACGGGCCAAGCCCGGGATTTACGGGAAATCGCGGGTTTTCGTTTGCCGGCGAGTAAACCTCTTTCATTAAGCGTCTCATCAAAAATGAAAACATTTTTGAAAACTACAAGTCTCATGCGTTTTAGTGGTGAAAAAAGAATTTGAAAAATCGTTCGGGAAATGAGTTTACTCCCTGGGTACTTTCTTTGTATACTTTTGACTATACGGGCCAAGCCCGGGATTTACGGGAAATCGCATGTTTTCGTTTGCCGGCGATTAAACTTCTTTTATTCAGCGTCTCATCAAAAATGAAAACATTTTTAAAAACTACAAGTCTTATGCGTTTTAGTGGTGAAAAAATAATTTAAAAAATCGTTCGGGAAATGAGTTTACTCACTGGGTACTTTCCTTGTATACTTTTGACTATACGGCCGAGTCCGGGATTTACGGGAAATCGCGGGTTTTCGTTTGCCAGCGATTAAACATCTTTTATTCAGCGTCTCATCAAAAATGAAAACATTTTTGAAAACTACAAGTCTCATGCGTTTTAGTGGTGAAAAAATAATTTAAAAATTCATTCGGGAAATGAGTTTACTCACTGGGTACTTTCCTTGTATACGTTTGACTATACGGGCCGAGTCCGGGATTTACGGGAAATCGCGGGTTTTCGTTTGCCGGCGATTAAACTTCTTTTATTCAGCGTCTCATCAAAAATGAAAATATTTTTGAAAAGTACAAGTCTCATGCGTTTTAGTGGTGAAAAAATAATTTAAAAAATCGTTCGGAAAATGAGTTTACTCCCTGGGTACTTTCTTTGTATACTTTTGACTATACGGGCCAAGCCCGGGATTTACGGGAAATCGCATGTTTTCGTTTGCCGGCGATTAAACTTCTTTTATTCAGCGTCTCATCAAAAATAAAAACATTTTTAAAAACTACAAGTCTTATGCGTTTTAGTGGTGAAAAAATAATTTAAAAAATCGTTCGGGAAATGAGTTTACTCACAGGGTACTTTCTTTGTATACATTCGACTATACGGGCCAAGCCCGGGATTTACGGGAAATCGCGGGTTTTCGTTTGCCGGCGAGTAAACCTCTTTCATTAAGCGTCTCATCAAAAATGAAAACATTTTTGAAAACTACAAGTCTCATGCGTTTTAGTGGTGAAAAAAGAATTTAAAAAATCGTTCGGGAAATGAGTTTACTCCCTGGGTACTTTCTTTGTATACTTTTGACTATACGGGCCAAGCCCGGGATTTACGGGAAATCGCATGTTTTCGTTTGCCGGCGATTAAACTTCTTTTATTCAGCGTCTCATCAAAAATGAAAACATTTTTAAAAACTACAAGTCTTATGCGTTTTAGTGGTGAAAAAATAATTTAAAAAATCGTTCGGGAAATGAGTTTACTCACTGGGTACTTTCCTTGTATACTTTTGACTATACGGCCGAGTCCGGGATTTACGGGAAATCGCGGGTTTTCGTTTGCCAGCGATTAAACATCTTTTATTCAGCGTCTCATCAAAAATGAAAACATTTTTGAAAACTACAAGTCTCATGCGTTTTAGTGGTGAAAAAATAATTTAAAAATTCATTCCGGAAATGAGTTTACTCACTGGGTACTTTCCTTGTATACGTTTGACTATACGGGCCGAGTCCGGGATTTACGGGAAATCGCGGGTTTTCGTTTGCCGGCGATTAAACTTCTTTTATTCAGCGTCTCATCAAAAATGAAAATATTTTTGAAAAGTACAAGTCTCATGCGTTTTAGTGGTGAAAAAATAATTTAAAAAATCGTTCGGAAAATGAGTTTACTCCCTGGGTACTTTCTTTGTATACTTTTGACTATACGGGCCAAGCCCGGGATTTACGGGAAATCATATGTTTTCGTTTGCCGGCGATTAAACTTCTTTTATTCAGCGTCTCATCAAAAATAAAAACATTTTTAAAAACTACAAGTCTTATGCGTTTTAGTGGTGAAAAAATAATTTAAAAAATCGTTCGGGAAATGAGTTTACTCCCTGGGTACTTTCTTTGTATACTTTTGACTATACGGGCCAAGCCCGGGATTTACGGGAAATCGCATGTTTTCGTTTGCCGGCGATTAAACTTCTTTTATTCAGCGTCTCATCAAAAATGAAAACATTTTTAAAAACTACAAGTCTTATGCGTTTTAGTGGTGAAAAAATAATTTAAAAAATCGTTCGGGAAATGAGTTTACTCACTGGGTACTTTCCTTGTATACTTTTGACTATACGGCCGAGTCCGGGATTTACGGGAAATCGCGGGTTTTCGTTTGCCAGCGATTAAACATCTTTTATTCAGCGTCTCATCAAAAATGAAAACATTTTTGAAAACTACAAGTCTCATGCGTTTTAGTGGTGAAAAAATAATTTAAAAATTCATTCCGGAAATGAGTTTACTCACTGGGTACTTTCCTTGTATACGTTTGACTATACGGGCCGAGTCCGGGATTTACGGGAAATCGCGGGTTTTCGTTTGCCGGCGATTAAACTTCTTTTATTCAGCGTCTCATCAAAAATGAAAATATTTTTGAAAAGTACAAGTCTCATGCGTTTTAGTGGTGAAAAAATAATTTAAAAAATCGTTCGGAAAATGAGTTTACTCCCTGGGTACTTTCTTTGTATACTTTTGACTATACGGGCCAAGCCCGGGATTTACGGGAAATCATATGTTTTCGTTTGCCGGCGATTAAACTTCTTTTATTCAGCGTCTCATCAAAAATAAAAACATTTTTAAAAACTACAAGTCTTATGCGTTTTAGTGGTGAAAAAATAATTTAAAAAACCGTTCTGGTAATGAGTTTACTCCCTGGGTACTTTCTTAGTATACTTTTGACTATACGGGCCGAGTCCGGGATTTACGGGAAATCGCAGGTATTCGTTTGCCGGCGATTAAACTTCTTTTATTCAGCGTCTCATCAAAAATGAAAATATTTTTGAAAACTACAAGTCTCATGCGTTTTAGTGGTGAAAAAATAATTTAAAAAATCGTTCGGAAAATGAGTTTACTCCCTGGGTACTTTCTTTGTATACTTTTGACTATACGGGCCAAGCCCGGGATTTACGGGAAATCGCATGTTTTCGTTTGCCGGCGATTAAACTTCTTTTATTCAGCGTCTCATCAAAAATAAAAACATTTTTAAAAACTACAAGTCTTATGCGTTTTAGTGGTGAAAAAATAATTTAAAAAATCGTTCTGGAAATGAGTTTACTCCCTGGGTACTTTCTTAGTATACTTTTGACTATACGGGCCGAGTCCGGGATTTACGGGAAATCGCAGGTATTCGTTTGCCGGCGATTAAACTTCTTTTATTCAGCGTCTCATCAAAAATGAAAATATTTTTGAAAACTACAAGTCTCATGCGTTTTAGTGGTGAAATAATAATTTAAAAAATCGTTCGGGAAATGAGTTTACTCCCTGGGTACTTTCTTTGTATACTTTTGACTATACGGGCCAAGCCCGGGATTTACGGGAAATCGCGGGTTTTCGTTTGCCGGCGATTAAATTCTTTTATTCAGCGTCTCATCAAAAATGAAAACATTTTTGAAAACTACAAGTATCATGCGTTTTAGTGGTGAAAAAAAAGTTTAAAAAATCGTTCGGGAAATGAGTTTACATCCTGGGTACTTTCTTTGTATACATTCGACTATACGGGCCAAGCCCGGGATTTACGGGAAATCGCGGGTTTTCGTTTGCCGGCGATTAAATTCTTTTATTCAGCGTCTCATCAAAAATGAAAACATTTTTGAAAACTACAAGTCTCATGCGTTTTAGTGGTGAAAAGATAATTTAAAAAATCGTTTTGAAAATGAGTTTACTCACAGGGTACTTTCTTTGTATACATTCGACTATACGGGCCAAGTCCGGGATTTACGGCAATTCGCGGGTTTTCGTTTGCCGGCGATTAAACCACTTTCATTAAGCGTCTCATCAAAAATGAAAACATTTCTGAAAACTACAAGTTTCATGCGTTTTAGTGGTGAAAAAATAATTTAAAAAATCGTTCGGGAAATGAGTTTACTCACAGGGTACTTTCTTTGTATACATTCGACTATACGGGCCAAGCCCGGGATTTACGGGAAATCGCGGGTTTTCGTTTGTCGGCGAGTAAACCTCTTTCATTAAGCGTCTCATCAAAAATGAAAACATTTTTGAAAACTACAAGTCTCATGCGTTTTAGTGGTGAAAAAAGAATTTAAAAAATCGTTCGGGAAATGAGTTTACTCCCTGGGTACTTTCTTTGTATACTTTTGACTATACGGGCCAAGCCCGGGATTTACGGGAAATCGCATGTTTTCGTTTGCCGGCGATTAAACTTCTTTTATTCAGCGTCTCATCAAAAATGAAAACATTTTTAAAAACTACAAGTCTTATGCGTTTTAGTGGTGAAAAAATAATTTAAAAAATCGTTCGGGAAATGAGTTTACTCACTGGGTACTTTCCTTGTATACTTTTGACTATACGGCCGAGTCCGGGATTTACGGGAAATCGCGGGTTTTCGTTTGCCAGCGATTAAACATCTTTTATTCAGCGTCTCATCAAAAATGAAAACGTTTTTGAAAACTACAAGTCTCATGCGTTTTAGTGGTGAAAAAATAATTTAAAAATTCATTCGGGAAATGAGTTTACTCACTGGGTACTTTCCTTGTATACGTTTGACTATACGGGCCGAGTCCGGGATTTACGGGAAATCGCGGGTTTTCGTTTGCCGGCGATTAAACTTCTTTTATTCAGCGTCTCATCAAAAATGAAAATATTTTTGAAAAGTACAAGTCTCATGCGTTTTAGTGGTGAAAAATCAATTTAAAAAATCGTTCGGAAAATGAGTTTACTCCCTGGGTACTTTCTTTGTATACTTTTGACTATACGGGCCAAGCCCGGGATTTACGGGAAATCGCATGTTTTCGTTTGCCGGCGATTAAACTTCTTTTATTCAGCGTCTCATCAAAAATAAAAACATTTTTAAAAACTACAAGTCTTATGCGTTTTAGTGGTGAAAACATAATTTAAAAAATCGTTCTGGAAATGAGTTTACTCCCTGGGTACTTTCTTAGTATACTTTTGACTATACGGGCCGAGTCCGGGATTTACGGGAAATCGCGGGTTTTCGTTTGCCGGCGATTAAATTCTTTTATTCAGCGTCTCATCAAAAATGAAAACTATTTTGAAAACTACAAGTCTCATGCGTTTTAGTGGTGAAAAGATAATTTAAAAAATCGTTTTGGAAATGAGTTTACTCACAGGGTACTTTCTTTGTATACATTCGACTATACGGGCCAAGTCCGGGATTTACGGCAAATCGCGGGTTTTCGTTTGCCGGCGATTAAACCACTTTCATCAAGCGTCTCATCAAAAATGAAAACATTTCTGAAAACTACAAGTCTCATGCGTTTTAGTGGTGAAAAAATAATTTAAAAAATCGTTCGGGAAATGAGTTTACTCACAGGGTACTTTCTTTGTATACATTCGACTATACGGGCCAAGCCTGGGATTTACGGGAAATCGCGGGTTTTCGTTTGCCGGCGAGTAAACCTCTTTCATTAAGCGTCTCATCAAAAATGAAAACATTTTTGAAAACTACAAGTCTCATGCGTTTTAGTGGTGAAAAAATAATTTAAAAAATCGTTCGGAAAATGAGTTTACTCCCTGGGTACTTTCTTTGTATACTTTTGACTACACGGGCCAAGCCCGGGATTTACGGGAAATCGCATGTTTTCGTTCGCCGGCGATTAAACTTCTTTTATTCAGCGTCTCATCAAAAATAAAAACATTTTTAAAAACTACAAGTCTTATGCGTTTTAGTGGTGAAAAAATAATTTAAAAAATCGTTCTGGAAATGAGTTTACTCCCTGGGTACTTTCTTAGTATACTTTTGACTATACGGGCCGAGTCCGGGATTTACGGGAAATCGCAGGTATTCGTTTGCCGGCGATTAAACTTCTTTTATTCAGCGTCTCATCAAAAATGAAAATATTTTTGAAAACTACAAGTCTCATGCGTTTTAGTGGTGAAATAATAATTTAAAAAATCGTTCGGGAAATGAGTTTACTCCCTGGGTACTTTCTTTGTATACTTTTGACTATACGGGCCAAGCCCGGGATTTACGGGAAATCGCGGGTTTTCGTTTGCCGGCGATTAAATTCTTTTATTCAGCGTCTCATCAAAAATGAAAACATTTTTGAAAACTACAAGTATCATGCGTTTTAGTGGTGAAAAAAAAGTTTAAAAAATCGTTCGGGAAATGAGTTTACATCCTGGGTACTTTCTTTGTATACATTCGACTATACGGGCCAAGCCCGGGATTTACGGGAAATCGCGAGTTTTCGTTTGCCGGCGATTAAATTCTTTTATTCAGCGTCTCATCAAAAATGAAAACATTTTTGAAAACTACAAGTCTCATGCGTTTTAGTGGTGAAAAGATAATTTAAAAAATCGTTTTGGAAATGAGTTTACTCACAGGGTACTTTCTTTGTATACATTCGACTATACGGGCCAAGTCCGGGATTTACGGCAAATCGTGGGTTTTCGTTTGCCGGCGATTAAACCACTTTCATTAAGCGTCTCATCAAAAATGAAAACATTTCTGAAAAATACAAGTCTCATGCGTTTTAGTGGTGAAAAAATAATTTAAAAAATCGTTCGGGAAATGAGTTTACTCACAGGGTACTTTCTTTGTATACATTCGACTATACGGGCCAAGCCCGGGATTTACGGGAAATCGCGGGTTTTCGTTTGCCGGCGAGTAAACCTCTTTCATTAAGCGTCTCATCAAAAATGAAAACATTTTTGAAAACTACAAGTCTCATGCGTTTTAGTGGTGAAAAAATAATTTAAAAAATCGTTCGGGAAATGAGTTTACTCCCTGGGTACTTTCTTTGTATACTTTTGACTATACGGGCCAAGCCCGGGATTTACGGGAAATCGCATGTTTTCGTTTGCCGGCGATTAAACTTCTTTTATTCAGCGTCTCATCAAAAATGAAAACATTTTTAAAAACTACAAGTCTTATGCGTTTTAGTGGTGAAATAATAATTTAAAAAATCGTTCGGGAAATGAGTTTACTCACTGGGTACTTTCCTTGTATACTTTTGACTATACGGCCGAGTCCGGGATTTACGGGAAATCGCGGGTTTTCGATTGCCAGCGATTAAACATCTTTTATTCAGCGTCTCATCAAAAATGAAAACATTTTCGAAAACTACAAGTCTCATGCGTTTTAGTGGTGAAAAAATAATTTAAAAATTCGTTCGGGAAATGAGTTTACTCACTGGGTACTTTCCTTGTATACGTTTGACTATACGGGCCGAGTCCGGGATTTACGGGAAATCGCGGGTTTTCGTTTGCCGGCGATTAAACTTCTTTTATTCAGCGTCTCATCAAAAATGAAAATATTTTTGAAAAGTACAAGTCTCATGCGTTTTAGTGGTGAAAAAATAATTTAAAAAATCGTTCGGAAAATGAGTTTACTCCCTGGATACTTTCTTTGTATACTTTTGACTATACGGGCCAAGCCCGGGATTTACGGGAAATCGCATGTTTTCGTTTGCCGGCGATTAAACTTCTTTTATTCAGCGTCTCATCAAAAATAAAAACATTTTTGAAAACTACAAGTCTTATGCGTTTTAGTAGTGAAAAAATAATTTAAAAAATCGTTCGGGAAATGAGTTTACTCACTGGGTACTTTCCTTGTATACTTTTGACTATACGGCCGAGTCCGGGATTTACGGGAAATCGCAGGTTTTCGTTTGCCAGCGATTAAACATCTTTTATTCAGCGTCTCATCAAAAATGAAAACATTTTTGAAAACTACAAGTCTCATGCGTTTTAGTGGTGAAAAAATAATTTAAAAATTCGTTCGGGAAATGAGTTTACTCACTGGGTACTTTCCTTGTATACGTTTGACTATACGGGCCGAGTCCGGGATTTACGGGAAATCGCGGGTTTTCGTTTGCCGGCGATTAAACTTCTTTTATTCAGCGTCTCATCAAAAATGAAAATATTTTTGAAAAGTACAAGTCTCATGCGTTTTAGTGGTGAAAAAATAATTTAAAAAATCGTTCGGAAAATCAGTTTACTCCCTGGGTACTTTCTTTGTATACTTTTGACTATACGGGCCAAGCCCGGGATTTACGGGAAATCGCATGTTTTCGTTTGCCGGCGATTAAACTTCTTTTATTCAGCGTCTCATCAAAAATAAAAACATTTTTAAAAACTACAAGTCTTATGCGTTTTAGTGGTGAAAAAATAATTTAAAAAATCGTTCTGGAAATGGGTTTACTCCCTGGGTACTTTCTTAGTATACTTTTGACTATACGGGCCGAGTCCGGGATTTACGGGAAATCGCAGGTATTCGTTTGCCGGCGATTAAACTTCTTTTATTCAGCGTCTCATCAAAAATGAAAATATTTTTGAAAACTACAAGTCTCATGCGTTTTAGTGGTGAAATAATAATTTAAAAAATCGTTCGGGAAATGAGTTTACTCCCTGGGTACTTTCTTTGCATACTTTTGACTATACGGGCCAAGCCCGGGATTTACGGGAAATTGCGGGTTTTCGTTTGCCGGCGATTAAATTCTTTTATTCAGCGTCTCATCAAAAATGAAAACATTTTTGAAAACTACATGTATCATGCGTTTTAGTGGTGAAAAAAAGTTTAAAAAATCGTTCGGGAAATGAGTTTACATCCTGGGTACTTTCTTTGTATACATTCGACTATACGGGCCAAGCCCAGGATTTACGGGAAATCGCGGGTTTTCGTTTGCCGGCGATTAAATTCTTTTATTCAGCGTCTCATCAAAAATAAAAACATTTTTGAAAACTACAAGTCTCATGCGTTTTAGTGGTGAAAAGATAATTTAAAAAATCGTTTTCGAAATGAGTTTACTCACAGGGTACTTTCTTTGTATACATTCGACTACACGGGCCAAGTCCGGGATTTACGGCAAATCGCGGGTTTTCGTTTGCCGGCGATTAAACCTCTTTCATTAAGCGTCTCATCAAAAATGAAAATATTTTTGAAAACTACAAGTCTTATGCGTTTTAGTGGTGAAAAAATAATTTAAAAAATCGTTCGGGAAATGAGTTTACTCCCTGGGTACTTTCTTTGTATACATTCGACTATACGGGCCGAGTCCGGGATTTACGGCAAATCGCGGGTTTTCGTTTGCCGGCGATTAAATCACTTTTATTAAGCGTCTCATCAAAAATGAAAACATTTCTGAAAACTACAAGTCTCATGCGTTTTAGTGGTGAAAAAATAATTTAAAAAATCGTTCGGGAAATGAGTTTACTCACAGGGTACTTTCTTTGTATACATTCGACTATACGGGCCGAGTCCGGGATTTACGGGAAATCGCGGGTTTTCGTTTGCCGGCGATTAAATTCTTTTATTCAGCGTCTCATCAAAAATGAAAACATTTTTGAAAACTACAAGTATCATGCGTTTTAGTGGTGAAAAAAAAGTTTAAAAAATCGTTCGGGAAATGAGTTTACTCACAGGGTACTTTCTTTGTATACATTCGAATATACGGGCCAAGTCCGGGATTTACGGCAAATCGCGGGTTTTCGTTTGCCGGCGATTAAACCACTTTCATTAAGCGTCTCATCAAAAATGAAAACATTTCTGAAAACTACAAGTCTCATGCGTTTTAGTGGTGAAAAAATAATTTAAAAAATCGTTTTGGAAATGAGTTTACTCACAGGGTACTTTCTTTGTATACATTCGACTATACGGGCCAAGTCCGGGATTTACGGCAAATCGCGGGTTTTCGTTTGCCGGCGATTAAACCACTTTCATTAAGCGTCTCATCAAAAATGAAAACATTTCTGAAAACTACAAGTCTCATGCGTTTTAGTGGTGAAAAAATAATTTAAAAAATCGTTCGGGAAATGAGTTTACTCACAGGGTACTTTCTTTGTATACATTCGACTATACGGGCCAAGCCCGGGATTTACGGGAAATCGCGGGTTTTCGTTTGCCGGCGATTAAACCTCTTTCATTAAGCGTCTCATCAAAAATGAAAACATTTTTGAAAACTACAAGTCTTATGCGTTTTAGTGGTGAAAAAATAATTTAAAAAATCGTTCGGGAAATGAGTTTACTCCCTGGGTACTTTCTTTGTATACATTCGACTATACGGGCCGAGTCCGGGATTTACGGCAAATCGCGGGTTTTCGTTTGCCGGCGATTAAACCACTTTCATTAAGCGTCTCATCAAAAATGAAAACATTTCTGAAAACTACAAGTCTCATGCGTTTTAGTGGTGAAAAAATAATTTAAAAAATCGTTCGGGAAATGAGTTTACTCACAGGGTACTTTCTTTGTATACATTCGACTATACGGGCCAAGCCCGGGATTTACGGGAAATCGCGGGTTTTCGTTTGCCGGCGATTAAACCACTTTCATTAAGCGTCTCATCAAAAATGAAAACATTTTTGAAAACTACAAGTCTTATGCGTTTTAGTGGTGAAAAAATAATTTAAAAAATCGTTCGGGAAATGAGTTTACTCCCTGGGTACTTTCTTTGTATACATTCGACTATACGGGCTGAGTCCGGGATTTACGGGAAATCGCGGGTTTTCGTTTGCCAGCGATTAAACTTCTTTTATTCAGCGTCTTATCAAAAATGAAAACATTTTTGAAAACTACAAGTCTCATGCGTTTTAGTGGTGAAAAAATAATTTAAAAAATCGTTCGGAAAATTAGTTTACTCCCTGGGTACTTTCTTTGTATACTTTTGACTATACGGGCCAAGCCCGGGATTTACGGGAAATCGCATGTTTTCGTTTGCCGGCGATTAAACTTCTTTTATTCAGCGTCTCATCAAAAATGAAAACATTTTTAAAAACTACAAGTCTTATGCGTTTTAGTGGTGAAAAATTAATTTAAAAAATCGTTCGGAAAATTAGTTTACTCCCTGGGTACTTTCTTTGTATACTTTTGACTATACGGGCCAAGCCCGGGATTTACGGGAAATCGCATGTTTTCGTTTGCCGGCGATTAAACTTCTTTTATTCAGCGTCTCATCAAAAATGAAAACATTTTTAAAAACTACAAGTCTTATGCGTTTTAGTGGTGAAAAGATAATTTAAAAAATCGTTTTGGAAATGAGTTTACTCACAGGGTACTTACTTTCTATACATTCGACTATACGGGCCAAGTCCGGGATTTACGGCAAATCGCGGGTTTTCGTTTGCCGGCGATTAAACCACTTTCATTAAGCGTCTCATCAAAAATGAAAACATTTCTGAAAACTACAAGTCTCATGCGTTTTAGTGGTGAAAAAATAATTTAAAAAATCGTTCGGGAAATGAGTTTACTCACAGGGTACTTTCTTTGTATACATTCGACTATACGGGCCAAGCCCGGGATTTACGGGAAATCGCGGGTTTTCGTTTGCCGGCGATTAAACCACTTTCATTAAGCGTCTCATCAAAAATGAAAACATTTTTGAAAACTACAAGTCTTATGCGTTTTAGTGGTGAAAAAATAATTTAAAAAATCGTTCGGGAAATGAGTTTACTCCCTGGGTACTTTCTTTGTATACATTCGACTATACGGGCCGAGTCCGGGATTTACGGGAAATCGCGGGTTTTCGTTTGCCAGCGATTAAACTTCTTTTATTCAGCGTCTTATCAAAAATGAAAACATTTTTGAAAACTACAAGTCTCATGCGTTTTAGTGGTGAAAAAATAATTTAAAAAATCGTTCGGAAAATTAGTTTACTCCCTGGGTACTTTCTTTGTATACTTTTGACTATACGGGCCAAGCCCGGGATTTACGGGAAATCGCATGTTTTCGTTTGCCGGCGATTAAACTTCTTTTATTCAGCGTCTCATCAAAAATGAAAACATTTTTAAAAACTACAAGTCTTATGCGTTTTAGTGGTGAAAAATTAATTTAAAAAATCGTTCGGAAAATTAGTTTACTCCCTGGGTACTTTCTTTGTATACTTTTGACTATACGGGCCAAGCCCGGGATTTACGGGAAATCGCATGTTTTCGTTTGCCGGCGATTAAACTTCTTTTATTCAGCGTCTCATCAAAAATGAAAACATTTTTAAAAACTACAAGTCTTATGCGTTTTAGTGGTGAAAAGATAATTTAAAAAATCGTTTTGGAAATGAGTTTACTCACAGGGTACTTACTTTCTATACATTCGACTATACGGGCCAAGTCCGGGATTTACGGCAAATCGCGGGTTTTCGTTTGCCGGCGATTAAACCACTTTCATTAAGCGTCTCATCAAAAATGAAAACATTTTTGAAAACTACAAGTCTTATGCGTTTTAGTGGTGAAAAAATAATTTAAAAAATCGTTCGGGAAATGAGTTTACTCCCTGGGTACTTTCTTTGTATACATTCGACTATACGGGCCGAGTCCGGGATTTACGGCAAATCGCGGGTTTTCGTTTGCCGGCGATTAAACCACTTTCATTAAGCGTCTCATCAAAAATGAAAACATTTCTGAAAACTACAAGTCTCATGCGTTTTAGTGGTGAAAAAATAATTTAAAAAATCGTTCGGGAAATGAGTTTACTCACAGGGTACTTTCTTTGTATACATTCGACTATACGGGCCAAGCCCGGGATTTACGGGAAATCGCGGGTTTTCGTTTGCCGGCGATTAAACCACTTTCATTAAGCGTCTCATCAAAAATGAAAACATTTTTGAAAACTACAAGCCTTATGCGTTTTAGTGGTAAAAAAATAATTTAAAAAATCGTTCGGGAAATGAGTTTACTCCCTGGGTACTTTCTTTGTATACATTCGACTATACGGGCCGAGTCCGGGATTTACGGGAAATCGCGGGTTTTCGTTTGCCAGCGATTAAATTTCTTTTATTCAGCGTCTTATCAAAAATGAAAACATTTTTGAAAACTACAAGTCTCATGCGTTTTAGTGGTGAAAAAATAATTTAAAAAATCGTTCGGAAAATTAGTTTACTCCCTGGGTACTTTCTTTGTATACTTTTGACTATACGGGCCAAGCCCGGGATTTACGGGAAATCGCATGTTTTCGTTTGCCGGCGATTAAACTTCTTTTATTCAGCGTCTCATCAAAAATGAAAACATTTTTAAAAACTACAAGTCTTATGCGTTTTAGTGGTGAAAAGATAATTTAAAAAATCGTTTTGGAAATGAGTTTACTCACAGGGTACTTACTTTCTATACATTCGACTATACGGGCCAAGTCCGGGATTTACGGCAAATCGCGGGTTTTCGTTTGCCGGCGATTAAACCACTTTCATTAGGCGTCTCATCAAAAATGAAAACATTTCTGAAAACTACAAGTCTCATGCGTTTTAGTGGTGAAAAAATAATTTAAAAAATCGTTCGGGAAATGAGTTTACTCACAGGGTACTTTCTTTGTATACATTCGACTATACGGGCCAAGCCCGGGATTTACGGGAAATCGCGGGTTTTCGTTTGCCGGCGATTAAACCACTTTCATTAAGCGTGTCATCAAAAATGAAAACATTTTTGAAAACTACAAGTCTTATGCGTTTTTGTGGTGAAAAAATAATTTAAAAAATCGTTCGGGAAATGAGTTTACTCCCTGGGTACTTTCTTTGTATACATTCGACTATACGGGCCGAGTCCGGGATTTACGGCAAATCGCGGGTTTTCGTTTGCCGGCGATTAAACCACTTTCATTAAGCGTCTCATCAAAAATGAAAACATTTCTGAAAACTACAAGTCTCATGCGTTTTAGTGGTGAAAAAATAATTTAAAAAATCGTTCGGGAAATGAGTTTACTCACAGGGTACTTTCTTTGTATACATTCGACTATACGGGCCAAGCCCGGGATTTACGGGAAATCGCGGGTTTTCGTTTGCCGGCGATTAAACCACTTTCATTAAGCGTCTCATCAAAAATGAAAACATTTTTGAAAACTACAAGCCTTATGCGTTTTAGTGGTGAAAAAATAATTTAAAAAATCGTTCGGGAAATGAGTTTACTCCCTGGGTACTTTCTTTGTATACATTCGACTATACGGGCCGAGTCCGGGATTTACGGGAAATCGCGGGTTTTCGTTTGCCAGCGATTAAACTTCTTTTATTCAGCGTCTTATCAAAAATGAAAACATTTTTGAAAACTACAAGTCTCATGCGTTTTAGTGGTGAAAAAATAATTTAAAAAATCGTTCGGAAAATTAGTTTACTCCCTGGGTACTTTCTTTGTATACTTTTGACTATACGGGCCAAGCCCGGGATTTACGGGAAATCGCATGTTTTCGTTTGCCGGCGATTAAACTTCTTTTATTCAGCGTCTCATCAAAAATGAAAACATTTTTAAAAACTACAAGTCTTATGCGTTTTAGTGGTGAAAAAATAATTTAAAAAATCGTTCGGAAAATGAGTTAACTCCCTGGGTACTTTCTTTGTATACTTTTGACTATACGGGCCAAGCCCGGGATTTACGGGAAATCGCATGTTTTCGTTTGCCGGCGATTAAACTTCTTTTATTCAGCGTCTCATCAAAAATGAAAACATTTTTAAAAACTACAAGTCTTATGCGTTTTAGTGGTGAAAAGATAATTTAAAAAATCGTTTTGGAAATGAGTTTACTCACAGGGTACTTACTTTCTATACATTCGACTATACGGGCCAAGTCCGGGATTTAAGGCAAATCGCGGGTTTTCGTTTGCCGGCGATTAAACCACTTTCATTAAGCGTCTCATCAAAAATGAAAACATTTCTGAAAACTACAAGTCTCATGCGTTTTAGTGGTGAAAAAATAATTTAAAAAATCGTTCGGGAAATGAGTTTACTCACAAGGTACTTTCTTTGTAAACATTCGACTATACGGGCCAAGCCCGGGATTTACGGGAAATCGCGGGTTTTTGTTTGCCGGCGATTAAACCTCTTTCATTAAGCGTCTTATCAAAAATGAAAACATTTTTGAAAACTACAAGTCTTATGCGTTTTAGTGGTAAAAAAATAATTTAAAAAATCGTTAGGGAAATGAGTTTACTCCCTGGGTACTTTCTTTGTATACTTTCAACTATACGGGCCGAGTCCGGGATTTACGGCAAATCGCGGGTTTTCGTTTGCCGGCGATTAAACCACTTTCATTAAGCGTCTCATCAAAAATGAAAACATTTCTGAAAACTACAAGTCTCATGCGTTTTAGTGGTGAAAAATAATTTAAAAAATCGTTCGGGAAATGAGTTTACTCACAGGGTACTTTCTTTGCATACATTCGACTATACGGGCCAAGCCCGGGATTTACGGGAAATCGCGGGTTTTCGTTTGCCGGCGATTAAACCACTTTCATTAAGCGTCTCATCAAAAATGAAAACATTTTTGAAAACTACAAGTCTTATGCGTTTTAGTGGTGAAAAAATAATTTAAAAAATCGTTCGGGAAATGAGTTTACTCCCTGGGTACTTTCTTTGTATACATTCGACTATACGGGCCGAGTCCGGGATTTACGGGAAATAGCGGGTTTTCGTTTGCCAGCGATTAAACTTCTTTTATTCAGCGTCTTATCAAAAATGAAAACATTTTTGAAAACTACAAGTCTCATGCGTTTTAGTGGTGAAAAAATAATTTAAAAAATCGTTCGGAAAATTAGTTTACTCCCTGGGTACTTTCTTTGTATACTTTTGACTATACGGGCCAAGCCCGGGATTTACGGGAAATCGCATGTTTTCGTTTGCCGGCGATTAAACTTCTTTTATTCAGCGTCTCATCAAAAATGAAAGCATTTTTAAAAACTACAAGTCTTATGCGTTTTAGTGGTGAAAAAATAATTTAAAAAATCGTTCGGAAAATTAGTTTACTCCCTGGGTACTTTCTTTGTATACTTTTGACTATACGGGCCAAGCCCGGGATTTACGGGAAATCGCATGTTTTCGTTTGCCGGCGATGAAACTTCTTTTATTCAGCGTCTCATCAAAAATGAAAACATTTTTAAAAACTACAAGTCTTATGCGTTTTAGTGGTGAAAAGATAATTTAAAAAATCGTTTTGGAAATGAGTTTACTCACAGGGTACTTACTTTCTATACATTCGACTATACGGGCCAAGCCCGGGATTTACGGCAAATCGCGGGTTTTCGTTTGCCGGCGATTAAACCACTTTCATTAAGCGTCTCATCAAAAATGAAAACATTTTTGAAAACTACAAGTCTCATGCGTTTTAGTGGTGAAAAGATAATTTAAAAAATCGTTTTGGAAATGAGTTTACTCACAGGGTACTTTCTTTGTATACATTCGACTATACGGGCCAAGTCCGAGATTTACGGCAAATCGCGGGTTTTCGTTTGCCGGCGATTAAACCACTTTCATTAAGCGTCTCATCAAAAATGAAAACATTTCTGAAAACTACAAGTCTCATGCGTTTTAGTGGTGAAAAAATAATTTAAAAAATCGTTCGGGAAATGAGTTTACTCACAGGGTACTTTCTTTGTATACATTCGACTATACGGGCCAAGCCCGGGATTTACGGGAAATCGCGGGTTTTCGTTTGCCGGCGATTAAACCTCTTTCATTAAGCGTCTCATCAAAAATGAAAACATTTTTGAAAACTACAAGTCTTTTGCGTTTTAGTGGTGAAAAAATAATTTAAAAAATCGTTCGGGAAATGAGTTTACTCCCTGTGTACTTTCTTTGTATACATTCGACTATACGGGCCAAGCCCGGGATTTACGGGAAATCGCGGGTTTTCGTTTGCCAGCGATTAAACTTCTTTTATTCAGCGTCTTATCAAAAATGAAAACATTTTTGAAAACTACAAGTCTCATGCGTTTTAGTGGTGAAAAAATAATTTAAAAAATCGTTCGGAAAATTAGTTTACTCCCTGGGTACTTTCTTTGTATACTTTTGACTATACGGGCCAATCCCGGGATTTACGGGAAATCGCATGTTTTCTTTTGCCGGCGATTAAACTTCTTTTATTCAGCTTCTTATCAAAAATGAAAACATTTTTAAAAACTACAAGTCTCATGCGTTTTAGTGGTGAAAAAATAATTTAAAAAATCGTTCGGGAAATGAGTTTACTCACAGGGTACTTTCTTTGTATACATTGGACTATACGGGCCGAGTCCGGGATTTACGGGAAATCGCGGGTTTTCGTTTGCCGGCGATTAAATTCTTTTATTCAGCGTCTCATCAAAAATGAAAACATTTTTGAAAACTACAAGTATCATGCGTATTAGTGGTGAAAAAAAAGTTTAAAAAATCGTTCGGGAAATGAGTTTACATCCTGGGTACTTTCTTTGTATACATTCGACTATACGGGCCAAGCCCAGGATTTACGGGAAATCGCGGGTTTTCGTTTGCCGGCGATTAAATTCTTTTATTCAGCGTCTCATCAAAAATGAAAATATTTTTGAAAACTACAAGTCTCATGCGTTTTAGTGGTGAAAAGATAATTTAAAAAATCGTTTTGGAAATGAGTTTACTCACAGGGTACTTTCTTTGTATACATTCGACTATACGGGCCAAGTCCGGGATTTACGGCAAATCGCGGGTTTTCGTTTGCCGGCGATTAAACCACTTTCATTAAGCGTCTCATCAAAAATGAAAACATTTCTGAAAACTACAAGTCTCATGCGTTTTAGTGGTGAAAAAATAATTTAAAAAATCGTTCGGGAAATGAGTTTACTCACAGGGTACTTTCTTTGTATACATTCGACTATACGGGCCAAGCCCGGGATTTACGGGAAATCGCGGGTTTTCGTGTCCCGGCGATTAAACCTCTTTCATTAAGCGTCTCATCAAAAATGAAAACATTTTTGAAAACTACAAGTCTTATGCGTTTTAGTGGTGAAAAAATAATTTAAAAAATCGTTCGGGAAATGAGTTTACTCCCTGGGTACTTTCTTTGTATACATTCGACTATACGGGCCGAGTCCGGGATTTACGGCAAATCGCGGGTTTTCGTTTGCCGGCGATTAAACCACTTTCATTAAGCGTCTCATCAAAAATGAAAACATTTCTGAAAACTACAAGTCTCATGCGTTTTAGTGGTGAAAAAATAATTTAAAAAATCGTTCGGGAAATGAGTTTACTCACAGGGTACTTTCTTTGTATACATTCGACTATACGGGCCAAGCCCGGGATTTACGGGAAATCGCGGGTTTTCGTTTGCCGGCGATTAAACCACTTTCATTAAGCGTCTCATCAAAAATGAAAACATTTTTGAAAACTACAAGTCTTATGCGTTTTAGTGGTGAAAAAATAATTTAAAAAATCGTTCGGGAAATGAGTTTACTCCCTGGGTACTTTCTTTGTATACATTCGACTATACGGGCCGAGTCCGGGATTTACGGGAAATCGCGGGTTTTCGTTTGCCAGCGATTAAACTTCTTTTATTCAGCGTCTTATCAAAAATGAAAACATTTTTGAAAACTACAAGTCTCATGCGTTTTAGTGGTGAAAAAATAATTTAAAAAATCGTTCGGAAAATTAGTTTACTCCCTGGGTACTTTCTTTGTATACTTTTGACTATACGGGCCAAGCCCGGGATTTACGGGAAATCGCATGTTTTCGTTTGCCGGCGATTAAACTTCTTTTATTCAGCGTCTCATCAAAAATGAAAACATTTTTAAAAACTACAAGTCTTATGCGTTTTAGTGGTGAAAAATTAATTTAAAAAATCGTTCGGAAAATTAGTTTACTCCCTGGGTACTTTCTTTGTATACTTTTGACTATACGGGCCAAGCCCGGGATTTACGGGAAATCGCATGTTTTCGTTTGCCTTCGATTAAACATCTTTTATTCAGCGTCTGATCAAAAATGAAAACATTTTTAAAAACTACAAGTCTTATGCGTTTTAGTGGTGAAAAGATAATTTAAAAAATCGTTTTGGAAATGAGTTTACTCACAGGGTACTTACTTTCTATACATTCGACTATACGGGCCAAGTCCGGGATTTACGGCAAATCGCGGGTTTTCGTTTGCCGGCGATTAAACCACTTTCATTAAGCGTCTCATCAAAAATGAAAACATTTTTGAAAACTACAAGTCTTATGCGTTTTAGTGGTGAAAAAATAATTTAAAAAATCGTTCGGGAAATGAGTTTACTCCCTGGGTACTTTCTTTGTATACATTCGACTATACGGGCCGAGTCCGGGATTTACGGCAAATCGCGGGTTTTCGTTTGCCGGCGATTAAACCACTTTCATTAAGCGTCTCATCAAAAATGAAAACATTTCTGAAAACTACAAGTCTCATGTGTTTTAGTGGTGAAAAAATAATTTAAAAAATCGTTCGGGAAATGAGTTTACTCACAGGGTACTTTCTTTGTATACATTCGACTATACGGGCCAAGCCCGGGATTTACGGGAAATCGCGGGTTTTCGTTTGCCAGCGATTAAACTTCTTTTATTCAGCGTCTTATCAAAAATGAAAACATTTTTGAAAACTACAAGTCTCATGCGTTTTAGTGGTGAAAAAATACTTTAAAAAATCGTTCGGAAAATTAGTTTACTCCCTGGGTACTTTCTTTGTATACTTTTGACTATACGGGCCAAGCCCGGGATTTACGGGAAATCGCATGTTTTCGTTTGACGGCGATTAAACTTCTTTTATTCAGCGTCTCATCAAAAATGAAAACATTTTTAAAAACTACAAGTCTTATGCGTTTTAGTGGTGAAAAAATAATTTAAAAAATCGTTCGGAAAATTAGTTTACTCCCTGGGTACTTTCTTTGTATACTTTTGACTATACGGGCCAAGCCCGGGATTTACGGGAAATCGCATGTTTTCGTTTGCCGGCGATTAAACTTCTTTTATTCAGCGTCTCATCAAAAATGAAAACATTTTTAAAAACTACAAGTCTTATGCGTTTTAGTGGTGAAAAGATAATTTAAAAAATCGTTTTGGAAATGAGTTTACTCACAGGGTACTTACTTTCTATACATTCGACTATACGGGCCAAGTCCGGGATTTACGGCAAATCGCGGGTTTTCGTTTGCCGGCGATTAAACCACTTTCATTAGGCGTCTCATCAAAAATGAAAACATTTCTGAAAACTACAAGTCTCATGCGTTTTAGTGGTGAAAAAATAATTTAAAAAATCGTTCGGGAAATGAGTTTACTCACAGGGTACTTTCTTTGTATACATTCGACTATACGGGCCAAGCCCGGGATTTACGGGAAATCGCGGGTTTTCGTTTGCCGGCGATTAAACCTCTTTCATTAAGCGTCTCATCAAAAATGAAAACATTTTTAAAAACTACAAGTCTTATGCGTTTTAGTGGTGAAAAGATAATTTAAAAAATCGTTTTGGAAATGAGTTTACTCACAGGGTACTTACTTTCTATACATTCGACTATACGGGCCAAGTCCGGGATTTACGGCAAATCGCGGGTTTTCGTTTGCCGGCGATTAAACCACTTTCATTAAGCGTGTCATCAAAAATGAAAACATTTTTGAAAACTACAAGTCTTATGCGTTTTAGTGGTGAAAAAATAATTTAAAAAATCATTCGGGAAATGAGTTTACTCCCTGGGTACTTTCTTTGTATACATTCGACTATACGGGCCGAGTCCGGGATTTACGGCAAATCGCGGGTTTTCGTTTGCCGGCGATTAAACCACTTTCATTAAGCGTCTCATCAAAAATGAAAACATTTCTGAAAACTACAAGTCTCATGCGTTTTAGTGGTGAAAAAATAATTTAAAAAATCGTTCGGGAAATGAGTTTACTCACAGGGTACTTTCTTTGTATACATTCGACTATACGGGCCAAGCCCGGGATTTACGGGAAATCGCGGGTTTTCGTTTGCCGGCGATTAAACCACTTTCATTAAGCGTCTCATCAAAAATGAAAACATTTTTGAAAACTACAAGCCTTATGCGTTTTAGTGGTGAAAAAATAATTTAAAAAATCGTTCGGGAAATGAGTTTACTCCCTGGGTACTTTCTTTGTATACATTCGACTATACGGGCCGAGTCCGGGATTTACGGGAAATCGCGGGTTTTCGTTTGCCAGCGATTAAACTTCTTTTATTCAGCGTCTTATCAAAAATGAAAACATTTTTGAAAACTACAAGTCTCATGCGTTTTAGTGGTGAAAAAATAATTTAAAAAATCGTTCGGAAAATTGGTTTACTCCCTGGGTACTTTCTTTGTATACTTTTGACTATACGGGCCAAGCCCGGGATTTACGGGAAATCGCATGTTTTCGTTTGCCGGCGATTAAACTTCTTTTATTCAGCGTCTCATCAAAAATGAAAACATTTTTAAAAACTACAAGTCTTATGCGTTTTAGTGGTGAAAAAATAATTTAAAAAATCGTTCGGAAAATTAGTTTACTCCCTGGGTACTTTCTTTGTATACTTTTGACTATACGGGCCAAGCCCGGGATTTACGGGAAATCGCATGTTTTCGTTTGCCGGCGATTAAACTTCTTTTATTCAGCGTCTCATCAAAAATGAAAACATTTTTAAAAACTACAAGTCTTATGCGTTTTAGTGGTGAAAAGATAATTTAAAAAATCGTTTTGGAAATGAGTTTACTCACAGGGTACTTACTTTCTATACATTCGACTATACGGGCCAAGTCCGGGATTTAAGGCAAATCGCGGGTTTTCGTTTGCCGGCGATTAAACCACTTTCATTAAGCGTCTCATCAAAAATGAAAACATTTCTGAAAACTACAAGTCTCATGCGTTTTAGTGGTGAAAAAATAATTTAAAAAATCGTTCGGGAAATGAGTTTACTCACAGGGTACTTTCTTAGTAAACATTCGACTATACGGGCCAAGCCCGGGATTTACGGGAAATCGCGGGTTTTTGTTTGCCGGCGATTAAACCTCTTTCATTAAGCGTCTCATCAAAAATGAAAACATTTTTGAAAACTACAAGTCTTATGCGTTTTAGTGGTGAAAAAATAATTTAAAAAATCGTTCGGGAAATGAGTTTACTCCCTGGGTACTTTCTTTGTATACTTTCGACTATACGGGCCGAGTCCGGGATTTACGGCAAATCGCGGGTTTTCGTTTGCCGGCGATTAAACCACTTTCATTAAGCGTCTCATCAAAAATGAAAACATTTCTGAAAACTACAAGTCTCATGCGTTTTAGTGGTGAAAAAATAATTTAAAAAATCGTTCGGGAAATGAGTTTACTCACAGGGTACTTTCTTTGTATACATTCAACTATACGGGCCAAGCCCGGGATTTACGGGAAATCGCGGGTTTTCGTTTGCCGGCGATTAAACCTCTTTCATTAAGCGTCTCATCAAAAATGAAAACATTTTTGAAAACTACAAGTCTTATGCGTTTTAGTGGTGAAAAAATAATTTAAAAAATCGTTCGGGAAATGAGTTTACTCCCTGTGTACTTTCTTTGTATACATTCGACTATACGGGCCAAGCCCGGGATTTACGGGAAATCGCGGGTTTTCGTTTGCCAGCGATTAAACTTCTTTTATTCAGCGTCTCATCAAAAATGAAAACATTTTTGAAAACTACAAGTCTCATGCGTTTTAGTGGTGAAAAAATAATTTAAAAAATCGTTCGGGAAATGAGTTTACTCACAGGGTACTTTCTTTGTATACATTCGACTATACGGGCCAAGCCCGGGATTTACGGAAATCGCGGGTTTTCGTTTGCCGGCGATTAAACCTCTTTCATTAAGCGTCTCATCAAAAATGAAAACATTTTTGAAAACTACAAGTCTTATGCGTTTTAGTGGTGAAAAAATAATTTAAAAAATCGTTCGGGAAATGAGTTTACTCCCTGTGTACTTTCTTTGTATACATTCGACTATACGGGCCAAGCCCGGGATTTACGGGAAATCGCGGGTTTTCGTTTGCCAGCGATTAAACTTCTTTTATTCAGCGTCTTATCAAAAATGAAAACATTTTTGAAAACTACAAGTCTCATGCGTTTTAGTGGTGAAAAAATAATTTAAAAAATCGTTCGGAAAATTAGTTTACTCCCTGGGTACTTTCTTTGTATACTTTTGACTATACGGGCCAATCCCGGGATTTACGGGAAATCGCATGTTTTCGTTTGCCGGCGATTAAACTTCTTTTATTCAGCGTCTTATCAAAAATGAAAACATTTTTAAAAACTACAAGTCTTATGCGTTTTAGTGGTGAAAAAATAATTTAAAAAATCGTTCGGAAAATTAGTTTACTCCCTGGGTACTTTCTTTGTATACTTTTGACTATACGGGCCAAGCCCGGGATTTACGGGAAATCGCATGTTTTCGTTTGCCGGCGATTAAACTTCTTTTATTCAGCGTCTCATCAAAAATGAAAACATTTTTAAAAACTACAAGTCTTATGCGTTTTAGTGGTGAAAAGATAATTTAAAAAATCGTTTTGGAAATGAGTTTACTCACAGGGTACTTACTTTCTATACATTCGACTATACGGGCCAAGTCCGGGATTTACGGCAAATCGCGGGTTTTCGTTTGCCGGCGATTAAACCACTTTCATTAAGCGTCTCATCAAAAATGAAAACATTTCTGAAAACTACAAGTCTCATGCGTTTTAGTGGTGAAAAAATAATTTAAAAAATCGTTCGGGAAATGAGTTTACTCACAGGGTACTTTCTTTGTATACATTCGACTATACGGGCCAAGCCCGGGATTTACGGGAAATCGCGGGTTTTCGTTTGCCGGCGATTAAACCACTTTCATTAAGCGTCTCATCAAAAATGAAAACATTTTTGAAAACTACAAGCCTTATGCGTTTTAGTGGTGAAAAAATAATTTAAAAAATCGTTCGGGAAATGAGTTTACTCCCTGGGTACTTTCTTTGTATACATTCGACTATACGGGCCGAGTCCGGGATTTACGGGAAATCGCGGGTTTTCGTTTGCCAGCGATTAAACTTCTTTTATTCAGCGTCTTATCAAAAATGAAAACATTTTTGAAAACTACAAGTCTCATGCGTTTTAGTGGTGAAAAAATAATTTAAAAAATCGTTCGGAAAATTAGTTTACTCCCTGGGTACTTTCTTTGTATACTTTTGACTATACGGGCCAAGCCCGGGATTTACGGGAAATCGCATGTTTTCGTTTGCCGGCGATTAAACTTCTTTTATTCAGCGTCTCATCAAAAATGAAAACATTTTTAAAAACTACAAGTCTTATGTGTTTTAGTGGTGAAAAAATAATTTAAAAAATCGTTCGGAAAATTAGTTTACTCCCTGGGTACTTTCTTTGTATACTTTTGACTATACGGGCCAAGCCCGGGATTTACGGGAAATCGCATGTTTTCGTTTGCCGGCGATTAAACTTCTTTTATTCAGCGTCTCATCAAAAATGAAAATATTTTTAAAAACTACAAGTCTTATGCGTTTTAGTGGTGAAAAGATAATTTAAAAAATCGTTTTGGAAATGAGTTTACTCACAGGGTACTTACTTTCTATACATTCGACTATACGGGCCAAGTCCGGGATTTACGGCAAATCGCGGGTTTTCGTTTGCCGGCGATTAAACCACTTTCATTAAGCGTCTCATCAAAAATGAAAACATTTCTGAAAACTACAAGTCTCATGCGTTTTAGTGGTGAAAAAATAATTTAAAAAATCGTTCGGGAAATGAGTTTACTCACAGGGTACTTTCTTTGTATACATTCGACTATACGGGCCAAGCCCGGGATTTACGGGAAATCGCGGGTTTTCGTTTGCCGGCGATTAAACCTCTTTCATTAAGCGTCTCATCAAAAATGAAAACATTTTTAAAAACTACAAGTCTTATGCGTTTTAGTGGTGAAAAGATAATTTAAAAAATCGTTTTGGAAATGAGTTTACTCACAGGGTACTTACTTTCTATACATTCGACTATACGGGCCAAGTCCGGGATTTACGGCAAATCGCGGGTTTTCGTTTGCCGGCGATTAAACCACTTTCATTAAGCGTCTCATCAAAAATGAAAACATTTTTGAAAACTACAAGTCTCATGCGTTTTAGTGGTGAAAAAATAATTTAAAAAATCGTTCGGAAAATTAGTTTACTCCCTGGGTACTTTCTTTGTATACTTTTGACTATACGGGCCAAGCCCGGGATTTACGGGAAATCGCATGTTTTCGTTTGCCGGCGATTAAACTTCTTTTATTCAGCGTCTCATCAAAAATGAAAACATTTTTAAAAACTACAAGTCTTATGTGTTTTAGTGGTGAAAAAATAATTTAAAAAATCGTTCGGAAAATTAGTTTACTCCCTGGGTACTTTCTTTGTATACTTTTGACTATACGGGCCAAGCCCGGGATTTACGGGAAATCGCATGTTTTCGTTTGCCGGCGATTAAACTTCTTTTATTCAGCGTCTCATCAAAAATGAAAATATTTTTAAAAACTACAAGTCTTATGCGTTTTAGTGGTGAAAAGATAATTTAAAAAATCGTTTTGGAAATGAGTTTACTCACAGGGTACTTACTTTCTATACATTCGACTATACGGGCCAAGTCCGGGATTTACGGCAAATCGCGGGTTTTCGTTTGCCGGCGATTAAACCACTTTCATTAAGCGTCTCATCAAAAATGAAAACATTTCTGAAAACTACAAGTCTCATGCGTTTTAGTGGTGAAAAAATAATTTAAAAAATCGTTCGGGAAATGAGTTTACTCACAGGGTACTTTCTTTGTATACATTCGACTATACGGGCCAAGCCCGGGATTTACGGGAAATCGCGGGTTTTCGTTTGCCGGCGATTAAACCTCTTTCATTAAGCGTCTCATCAAAAATGAAAACATTTTTAAAAACTACAAGTCTTATGCGTTTTAGTGGTGAAAAGATAATTTAAAAAATCGTTTTGGAAATGAGTTTACTCACAGGGTACTTACTTTCTATACATTCGACTATACGGGCCAAGTCCGGGATTTACGGCAAATCGCGGGTTTTCGTTTGCCGGCGATTAAACCACTTTCATTAAGCGTCTCATCAAAAATGAAAACATTTTTGAAAACTACAAGTCTTATGCGTTTTAGTGGTGAAAAAATAATTTAAAAAATCGTTCGGGAAATGAGTTTACTCCCTGGGTACTTTCTTTGTATACATTCGACTATACGGGCCGAGTCCGGGATTTACGGCAAATCGCGGGTTTTCGTTTGCCGGCGATTAAACCACTTTCATTAAGCGTCTCATCAAAAATGAAAACATTTCTGAAAACTACAAGTCTCATGCGTTTTAGTGGTGAAAAAATAATTTAAAAAATCGTTCGGGAAATGAGTTTACTCACAGGGTACTTTCTTTGTATACATTCGACTATACGGGCCAAGCCCGGGATTTACGGGAAATCGCGGGTTTTCGTTTGCCGGCGATTAAACCACTTTCATTAAGCGTCTCATCAAAAATGAAAACATTTTTGAAAACTACAAGCCTTATGGGTTTTAGTGGTGAAAAAATAATTTAAAAAATCGTTCGGGAAATGTGTTTACTCCCTGGGTACTTTCTTTGTATACATTCGACTATACGGGCCGAGTCCGGGATTTACGGGAAATCGCGGGTTTTCGTTTGCCAGCGATTAAACTTCTTTTATTCAGCGTCTTATCAAAAATGAAAACATTTTTGAAAACTACAAGTCTCATGCGTTTTAGTGGTGAAAAAATAATTTAAAAAATCGTTCGGAAAATTAGTTTACTCCCTGGGTACTTTCTTTGTATACTTTTGAATATACGGGCCAAGCCCGGGATTTACGGGAAATCGCATGTTTTCGTTTGCCGGCGATTAAACTTCTTTTATTCAGCGTCTCATCAAAAATGAAAACATTTTTAAAAACTACAAGTCTTATGCGTTTTAGTGGTGAAAAAATAATTTAAAAAATCGTTCGGAAAATTAGTTTACTCCCTGGGTACTTTCTTTGTATACTTTTGACTATACGGGCCAAGCCCGGGATTTACGGGAAATCGCATGTTTTCGTTTGCCGGCGATTAAACTTCTTTTATTCAGCGTCTCATCAAAAATGAAAACATTTTTAAAAACTACAAGCCTTATGCGTTTTAGTGGTGAAAAGATAATTTAAAAAATCGTTTTGGAAATGAGTTTACTCACAGGGTACTTACTTTCTATACATTCGACTATACGGGCCAAGTCCGGGATTTACGGCAAATCGCGGGTTTTCGTTTGCCGGCGATTAAACCACTTTCATTAAGCGTCTCATCAAAAATGAAAACATTTCTGAAAACTACAAGTCTCATGCGTTTTAGTGGTGAAAAAATAATTTAAAAAATCGTTCGGGAAATGAGTTTACTCACAGGGTACTTTCTTTGTATACATTCGACTATACGGGCCAAGCCCGGGATTTACGGGAAATCGCGGGTTTTCGTTTGCCGGCGATTAAACCTCTTTCATTAAGCGTCTCATCAAAAATGAAAACATTTTTGAAAACTACAAGTCTTATGCGTTTTAGTGGTGAAAAAATAATTTAAAAAATCGTTCGGGAAATGAGTTTACTCACAGGGTACTTTCTTTGTATACATTGGACTATACAGGCCAAGCCCGAGATTTACGGGAAATCGCGGGTTTTCGTTTGCCGGCGATTAAACCTCTTTCATTAAGCGTCTCATCAAAAATGAAAACATTTTTGAAAACTACAGGTCTTATGCGTTTTAGTGGTGAAAAAATAATTTAAAAAATCGTTCGGGAAATGAGTTTACTCCCTGGGTACTTTCTTTGTATACATTCGACTATACTGGCCAAGCCCGGGATTTACGGGAAATTGCGGGATTTCGTTTGCCGGTAATTAAACCTCTTTCATTAAGCGTCTCATCAAAAATAAAAACATTTTTGAAAACTACAAGTCTCATGCGTTTTAGCGGTGAAAAAATAATTTAAAAAATCGTTCGGGAAATGAGTTTACTCCCTCGGTACTTTCTTTGTATACTTTTGACTATACGGGCCAAGCCCGGGATTTACGGGAAATCGCATGTTTTCGTTTGCCGGCGATTAAACTTCTTTTATTCAGCGTCTCATCAAAAATGAAAACATTTTTAAAAACTACAAGTCTTATGCGTTTTAGTGGTGAAAAAATAATTTAAAAAATCGTTCGGGAAATGAGTTTACATCCTGGGTACTTTCTTTGTATACATTCGACTATACGGGCCGAGTCCGCGGTTTACGGGAAATGGCGCGTTTTCGTTTGCCAGCGATTAAACTTCTTTTATTCAGCGTCTCATCAAAAATGAAAACATTTTTAAAAACTACAAGTCTTATGCGTTTTAGTGGTGAAAAAATAATTTAAAAAATCGTTCGGGAAATGAGTTTACATCCTGGGTACTTTCTTTTGTATACATTCGACTATACGGGCCAAGTCCGGGATTTACGGCAAATCGCGGGTTTTCGTTTGCCGGCGATTAAACCTCTTTCATTAAGCGTCTCATCAAAAATGGAAACATTTTTGAAAACTACAAGTCTCATGCGTTTTAGTGGTGAAAAAATAATTTAAAAAATCGTTCGGGAAATGAGTTTACTCCCTGGGTACTTTCTTTGTTTACATTCGACTATACGGGCCAAGCCCGGGATTTACGGGAAATCGCGGGATTTCGTTTGCTGGTGATTAAACCTCTTTCATTAGGCGTCTCATCAAAAATGAAAACATTTTTGAAAACTACAAGTCTCATGCGTTTAAGCGGTGAAAAAATAATTTAAAAAATCGTTCGGGAAATGAGTTTACTCCCTCGGTACTTTCTTTGTATACTTTGGACTATACGGGCCGAGTCCGGGATTTACGGAAATCGCGGATTTTCGTTTGAGGGCGATTAAACTTCTTTTATTCAGCGTCTCATCAAAAATGAAAACATTTTTGAAAACTACAAGTCTCATGCGTTGTAGTGGTGAAAAATAATTTAAAAAATCGTTCGGGAAATGAGTTTACTCCCTGGGTACTTTCTTTGTATACTTTTGACTATACGGGTCGAGTCCGGGACTTACGGGAAATCCCGGGTTTTCGTTTACCAGCGATTAAACTTCTTTTACTCAGCGTCCCATCAAAAATGAAAACATTTTTGAAAATTAAAAGTCTCATGCGTTTTAGTGGTGAAAAAATAATTTGAAAAATCGTTTGAGAAATGAGTTCACTCCCTGGGTACTTTTTTTGTATACTTTTGACTATACGGGCCGAGTCCGGGATTTACGGAAAATCGCGGGTTTTCGTTTGCCGGCGATTAAACTTCTTTTATTCAGCGTCTCATCTAAAATGAACACATTTTTAAAAACTACAAGTCTCATGGGCTTTAGTGGTGAAATAATAATTTAAAAAATCTTTCGAAAAATGAGTTTACTCCCTGGGTACTTTCTTTGTATACATTCGACTATACGGGCCAAGCTCGGGATTCACGGGAAATCGCGGGTTTTCGTTTGCCGGCGATTATACCTCTTTCATTAAGCGTCTCATCAAAAATGAAAACATTTTTGAAAACTACAAGTCTCATGCGTTTTATTGGTGAAAAAAAAATTTAAAAAATCGTTCGGGAAATGAGTTTACTCACAGGGTACTTTCTTTGTATACATTCGACTATACGGGCCAAGCCTGGGATTTACGGGAATTTGCGCGTTTTCGTTTGCTGGCGATTAAACCTCTTTCATTAAGCATCTCATCAAAAATGAAAACATTTTTGAAAACTACAAGTCTCATGCGTTTTAGTGGTGAAAAAATAATTTAAAAAATCGTACGGGAAATGAGTTTACTCCCTGGGTACTTTCTTTGTATACTTTTGACTATACGGGTCGAGTCCGGGACTTACGGGAAATCCCGGGTTTTCGTTTACCAGCGATTAAACTTCTTTTACTCAGCGTCCCATCAAAAATGAAAACATTTTTGAAAATTACAAGTCTCATGCGTTTTAGTGGTGAAAAAATAATTTGAAAAATCGTTTGAGAAATGAGTTCACTCCCTGGGTACTTTTTTTGTATACTTTTGACTATACGGGCCGAGTCCGGGATTTACGGAAAATCGCGGGTTTTCGTTTGCCGGCGATTAAACTTCTTTTATTCAGCGTCTCATCTAAAATGAACACATTTTTAAAAACTACAAGTCTCATGGGCTTTAGTGGTGAAATAATAATTTGAAAAATCTTTCGAAAAATGAGTTTACTCCCTGGGTACTTTCTTTGTATACATTCGACTATACGGGCCAAGCTCGGGATTCACGGGAAATCGCGGGTTTTCGTTTGCCGGCGATTATACCTCTTTCATTAAGCGTCTCATCAAAAATGAAAACATTTTTGAAAACTACAAGTCTCATGCGTTTTATTGGTGAAAAAAAAATTTAAAAAATCGTTCGGGAAATGAGTTTACTCCCTGGGTACTTTCTTTGTATACATTTGACTACACGGGCCAAGCCCGGGATTTAGGGGAAATCGCTGGTTTTCGTTTGCTGGCGATTAAACCTCTTTCATTAAGCGTCTCATCAAAAATGAAAACATTTTTGAAAACTACAAGTCTTATGCGTTTTTTGGTGAAAAAATAATTTAAAAAATTGTTCTGGAAATGAGTTTACTCCCAGGGTATTTTCTTTGTATACATTCGACTATACGGGCCAAGCCCGGGATTTACGGGAAATCGCGGGTTTTCGTTTGCCGGCGATTAAACCTCTTTCATTAAGCGTCTCATCAAAAATGAAAACATTTTTGAAACCTACAAGTCTCATGCGTTTTAGTGGTGAAAAAATAATTTAAAAAATCGATCGGGAAATGAGTTACTCCCTGGGTACTTTCTTTGTATACATTCGACTATACGGGCCAAGCACGGGATTTACGGGAAATCGCGGGTTGTCGTTTGCCGGCGATTAGACCTCTTTCATTAAGCGTCTCATCAAAAATGAAAACATTTTTGAAAACTACAAGTCTCATGCGTTTTATTGGTGAAAAAAAAATTTAAAAAATCGTTTGGGAAATGAGTTTACTCCCTGGGTACTTTCTTTGTATACATTTGACTACACGGGCCAAGCCCGGGATTTGCAGGAAATCGCGGGTTTTCGTGTGCCGGCGATTAAACTTCTTTTATTCAGCGTCCCATCAAAAATGAAAACATTTTTGAAAACTACAAGTCTTATGCGTTTTAGTGGTGAAAAAATAATTTAAAAAATCGTTCTGGAAATGAGTTTACTCACAGGGTACTTTCTTTGTATACATTCGACTATACGGGCCAAGCCCGGGATTTACGGGAATTTGCGGGTTTTCGTTTGCCGGCGATTAAACCTCTTTCATTAAGCGTCTCATCAAAAATGAAAACATTTTTGAAAACTACAAGTCTCATGCGTTTTAGTGGTGAAAAAATAATTTAAAAAATCGTTCGGGAAATGAGTTTACTCCCTGGGTACTTTCTTTGTATACTTTTGACTATACGGGTCGAGTCCGGGACTTACGGGAAATCCCGGGTTTTCGTTTACCAGCGATTAAACTTCTTTTACTCAGCGTCCCATCAAAAATGAAAACATTTTTGAAAATTACAAGTCTCATGCGTTTTAGTGGTGAAAAAATAATTTGAAAAATCGTTTGAGAAATGAGTTCACTCCCTGGGTACTTTTTTTGTATACTTTTGACTATACGGGCCGAGTCCGGGATTTACGGGAAATCGCGGGTTTTCGTTTGCCGGCGATTAAACTTCTTTTATTCAGCGTCTCATCAAAAATGAACACATTTTTAAAAACTACAAGTCTCATGGGCTTTAGTGGTGAAATAATAATTTAAAAAATCTTTCGAAAAATGAGTTTACTCCCTGGGTACTTTCTTTGTATGCATTCGACTATACGGGCCAAGCCCGGGATTTACGGGAAATCGCGGGTTTTCGTTTGCCGGCGATTATACCTCTTTCATTAAGCGTCTCATCAAAAATGAAAACATTTTTGAAAACTACAAGTCTCATGCGTTTAAGTGGTGAAAAAATAATTTAAAAAATCGTTCGGAAAATGAGTTTACTCCCTGGGTACTTTCTTTGTATACTTTTGACTATACGGGCCGAGTCCGGGATTTACAGAAAATCGCGAGTTTTCGTGTGCCGGCGATTAAACTTCTTTTATTCAGCGGCCCATCAAAAATGAAAACATTTTTGAAAACTACAAGTCTTATGCGTTTTAGTGGTGAAAAAATAATTTAAAAAATCGTTCTGGAAATAAGTTTACTCACAGGGTACTTTCTTTGTATACATTCGACTATACGGGCCAAGCCCGGGATTTACGGAAAATCGCGGGTTTTCGTTTGCCGGCGATTAAACCTCTTTTATTAAGCGTCTCATCAAAAACGAAAACATTTTTGAAAACTACAAGTCTCATGCGTTTTAGTGGTGAAAAAATAATTTAAAAAATCGTTCGGGAAATGAGTTTACTCCCTGGGTACTTTCTTTGTATACTTTTGACTATACGGGCCGAGTCCGGGACTTACGGGAAATGGCGGGTTTTCGTTTACCAGCGATTAAACTTCTTTTACTCAGCGTCCCATCAAAAATGAAAACATTTTTGAAAATTACAAGTCTCATGCGTTTTAGTGGTGAAAAAATAATATGAAAAATCGTTTGGGAAATGAGTTCACTCCCTGGGTACTTGTTTTGTATACTTTTGACTATACGGGCCGAGTCCGGGATTTACGGGAAATCGCGGGTTTTCGTTTGCCGGCGATTAAACTTCTTTTATTCAGCGTCTCATCAAAAATGAACACATTTTTGAAAACTACAAGTCTTATGCGTTTTTTGGTGAAAAAATAATTTAAAAAATTGTTCTGGAAATGAGTTTACTCACAGGGTACTTTCTTTGTATACATTCGACTATACGGGCCAAGCCCGGGATTTACGGGAAATCGCGGGTTTTCGCTTGCCGGCGATTAAACCTCTTTCATTAAGCGTCTAATCATAAATGAAAACATTTTTGAAACCTACAAGTCTCATGCGTTTTAGTGGTGAAAAAATAATTTAAAAAATCGTTCGGGAAATGAGTTACTCCCTGGGTACTTTCTTTGTATACATTCGACTATACGGGCCAACCCCGGGATTTACGGGAAATCGCGGGTTTTCGTTTTCCGGCGATTACACCTCTTTCATTAAGGGTCTCATCAAATTGAAAACATTTTTGAAAACTACAAGTCTCATGCGTTTTATTGGTGAAAAAAAAAATTAAAAAATCGTTCGGGAAATGAGTTTACTCCCTGGGTACTTTCTTTGTATACATTTGACTACACGGGCCAAGCCCGGGATTTAGGGAAAATCGCTGGTTTTCGTTTGCTGGCGATTAAACCTCTTTCATTAAGCGTCTCATCAAAAATGAAAACATTTGTGAAAACTACAAGTCTCACGCGTTTTAGTGGTGAAAAAATAATTTAAAAAATCGTTCGGAAAATGAGTTTACTCCCTGGGTACTTTCTTTGTATACTTTTGACTATACGGGCCGAGTCCGGGATTTACAGAAAATCGCGGGTTTTCGTGTGCCGGCGATTAAACTTCTTTTATTCAGCGTCCCATCAAAAATGAAAACATTTTGGAAAACTACAAGTCTTATGCGTTTTAGTGGTAAAAAAATAATTTAAAAAATCGTTCTGGAAATAAGTTTACTCACAGGGTACTTTCTTTGTATACATTCGACTATACGGGCCAAGCCCGGGATTTACGGGAAATCGCGGGTTTTCGTTTGCCGGCGATTAAACCTCTTTCATTAAGCGTCTCATCAAAAACGAAAACATTTTTGTAAACTACAAGTCTCATGCGTTTTAGTGGTGAAAAAATAATTTAAAAAATCGTTCGGGAAATGAGTTTACTCCCTGGGTACTTTCTTTGAATACTTTTGACTATACGGGCCGAGTCCGGGACTTACGGGAAATGGCGGGTTTTCGTTTACCAGCGATTAAACTTCTTTTACTCAGCGTCCCATCAAAAATGAAAACATTTTTGAAAATTACAAGTCTCATGCGTTTTAGTGGTGAAAAAATAATATGAAAAATCGTTTGGGAAATGAGTTCACTCCCTGGGTACTTGTTTTGTATACTTTTGACTATACGGGCCGAGTCCGGGATTTACGGGAAATCGCGGGTTTTCGTTTGCCGGCGATTAAACTTCTTTTATTCAGCGTCTCATCAAAAATGAACACATTTTTGAAAACTACAAGTCTTATGCGTTTTTTGGTGAAAAAATAATTTAAAAAATTGTTCTGGAAATGAGTTTACTCACAGGGTACTTTCTTTGTATACATTCGACTATACGGGCCAAGCCCGGGATTTACGGGAAATCGCGGGTTTTCGTTTGCCGGCGATTAAACCTCTTTCATTAAGCGTCTAATCATAAATGAAAACATTTTTGAAACCTACAAGTCTCATGCGTTTTAGTGGTGAAAAAATAATTTAAAAAATCGTTCGGGAAATGAGTTACTCCCTCGGTACTTTCTTTGTATACATTCGACTATACGGGCCAACCCCGGGATTTACGGGAAATCGCGGGTTTTCGTTTGCCGGCGATTACACCTCTTTCATTAAGCGTCTCATCAAAAATGAAAACATTTTTAAAACTACAAGTCTCATGCGTTTTATTGGTGAAAAAAAAATTTAAAAAATCGTTCGGGAAATGAGTTTACTCCCTGGGTACTTTCTTTGTATACATTTGACTACACGGGCCAAGCCCGGGATTTAGGGAAAATCGCTGGTTTTCGTTTGCTGGCGATTAAACCTCTTTCATTAAGCGTCTCATCAAAAATGAAAACATTTGTGAAAACTACAAGTCTCACGCGTTTTAGTGGTGAAAAAATAATTTAAAAAATCGTTCGGAAAATGAGTTTACTCCCTGGGTACTTTCTTTGTATACTTTTGACTATACGGGCCGAGTCCGGGATTTACGGGAAATCGCGGGTTTTCGTTTGCCAGCGATTATACCTCTTTCATTAAGCGTCTCATCAAAAATGAAAACATTTTTGAAAACTACAAGTCTTATGCGTTTTAGTGGTGAAAAAATAATTTAAAAAATCGTTCTGGAAATAAGTTTACTCACAGGGTACTTTCTTTGTATACATTCGACTATACGGGCCAAGCCCGGGATTTACGGGAAATCGCGGGTTTTCGTTTGCCGGCGATTAAACCTCTTTCATTAAGCGTCTCATCAAAAACGAAAACATTTTTGAAAACTACAAGTCTCATGCGTTTTAGTGGTGAAAAAATAATTTAAAAAATCGTTCGGGAAATGAGTTTACTCCCTGGGTACTTTCTTTGTATACTTTTGACTATACGGGCCGAGTCCGGGACTTACGGGAAATGGCGGGTTTTCGTTTACCAGCGATTAAACTTCTTTTACTCAGTGTCCCATCAAAAATGAAAACATTTTTGAAAATTACAAGTCTCATGCGTTTTAGTGGTGAAAAAATAATATGAAAAATCGTTTGAGAAATGAGTTCACTCCCTGGGTACTTGTTTTGTATACTTTTGACTATACGGGCCGAGTCCGAGATTTACGGGAAATCGCGGGTTTTCGTTTGCCGGCGATTAAACTTCTTTTATTCAGCGTCTCATCAAAAATGAACACATTTTTGGAAACTACAAGTCTTATGCGTTTTTTGGTGAAAAAATAATTTAAAAAATTGTTCTGGAAATGAGTTTACTCACAGGGTACTTTCTTTGTATACATTCGACTATACGGGCCAAGCCCGGGATTTACGGGAAATCGCGGGTTTTCGTTTGCCGGCGATTAAACCTCTTTCATTAAGCGTCTAATCATAAATGAAAACATTTTTGAAACCTACAAGTCTCATGCGTTTTAGTGGTGAAAAAATAATTTAAAAAATCGTTCGGGAAATGAGTTACTCCCTGGGTACTTTCTTTGTATACATTCGACTATACGGGCCAACCCCGGGATTTACGGGAAATCGCGGGTTTTCGTTTGCCGGCGATTAGACCTCTTTCATTAAGCGTCTCATCAAAAATGAAAACATTTTTGAAAACTACAAGTCTCATGCGTTTTATTGGTGAAAAGATAATTTAAAAAATCGTTTTGGAAATGAGTTTACTCACAGGGTACTTACTTTCTATACATTCGACTATACGGGCCAAGCCCGGGATTTAGGGGAAATCGCTGGTTTTTGTTTGCTGGCGATTAAACCTCTTTCATTAAGTGTCTCATCAAAAATGAAAACATTTGTGAAAACTACAAGTCTCATGCGTTTTAGTGGTGAAAAAATAATTTAAAAAATCGTTCGGAAAATGAGTTTACTCCCTGGGTACTTTCTTTGTATACTTTTGACTATACGGGCCGAGTCCGGGATTTACGGGAAACCGCGGGTTTTCGTTTGCCGGCGATTAGACCTCTTTCATTAAGCGTCTCATCAAAAATGAAAACATTTTTGAAAACTACAAGTCTCATGCGTTTTATTGGTGAAAAAAAAAATTAAAAAATCGTTCGGGAAATGAGTTTACTCCCTGGGTACTTTCTTTGTATACATTTGCCTACACGGGCCAAGCCCGGGATTTACAGGAAATCGCGGGTTTTCGTGTGCCGGCGATTAAACTTCTTTTATTCAGCGTCCCATCAAAAATGAAAACATTTTTGAAAACTACAAGTCTTATGCGTTTTAGTGGTGAAAAAATAATTTAAAAAATCGTTCTGGAAATGAGTTTACTCACAGGGTACTTTCTTTGTATACATTCGACTATACGGGCCAAGCCCGGGATTTACGGGAATTTGCGGGTTTTCGTTTGCCGGCGATTAAACCTCTTTCATTAAGCGTCTCATCAAAAATGAAAACATTTTTGAAAACTACAAGTCTCATGCGTTTTAGTAGTGAAAAAATAATTTAAAAAATCGTTCGGGAAATGAGTTTACTCCCTGGGTACTTTCTTTGTATACTTTTGACTATACGGGTCGAGTCCGGGACTTACGGGAAATCCCGGGTTTTCGTTTACCAGCGATTAAACTTCTTTTACTCAGCGTCCCATCAAAAATGAAAACATTTTTGAAAATCACAAGTCTCATGCGTTTTAGTGGTGAAAAAATAATTTGAAAAATCGTTTGAGAAATGAGTTCACTCCCTGGGTACTTTTTTTGTATACTTTTGACTATACGGGCCGAGTCCGGGATTTACGGGAAATCGCGGGTTTTCGTTTGCCGGCGATTAAACTTCTTTTATTCAGCGTCTCATCAAAAATGAACACATTTTTAAAAACTATAAGTCTCATGGGCTTTAGTGGTGAAATAATAATTTAAAAAATCTTTCGAAAAATGAGTTTACTCCCTGGGTACTTTCTTTGTATACATTCGACTATACGGGCCAAGCCCGGGATTTACGGGAAATCGCGGGTTTTCGTTTGCCGGCGATTATACCTCTTTCATTAAGCGTCTCATCAAAAATGAAAACATTTTTGAAAACTACAAGTCTCATGCGTTTAAGTGGTGAAAAAATAATTTAAAAAATCGTTCGGAAAATGAGTTTTCTCCCTGGGTACTTTCTTTGTATACTTTTGACTATACGGGCCGAGTCCGGGATTTACAGGAAATCGCGGGTTTTCGTGTGCCGGCGATTAAACTTCTTTTATTCAGCGTCCCATCAAAAATGAAAACATTTTTGAAAACTACAAGTCTTATGCGTTTTAGTGGTGAAAAAATAATTTAAAAAATCGTTCTGGAAATAAGTTTACTCACAGGGTACTTTCTTTGTATACATTCGACTATACGGGCCAAGCCTGGGATTTACGGGAAATCGCGGGTTTTCGTTTGCCGGCGATTAAACCTCTTTCATTAAGCGTCTCATCAAAAACGAAAACATTTTTGAAAACTACAAGTCTCATGCGTTTTATTGGTGAAAAAAAAAATTAAAAAATCGTTCGGGAAATGAGTTTACTCCCTGGGTACTTTCTTTGTATACATTTGCCTACACGGGCCAAGCCCGGGATTTACAGGAAATGGCGGGTTTTCGTGTGCCGGCGATTAAACTTCTTTTATTCAGCGTCCCATCAAAAATGAAAACATTTTTGAAAACTACAAGTCTTATGCGTTTTAGTGGTGAAAAAATAATTTAAAAAATCGTTCTGGAAATGAGTTTACTCACAGGGTACTTTCTTTGTATACATTCGAATATACGGGCCAAGCCCGGGATTTACGGGAATTTGCGGGTTTTCGTTTGCCGGCGATTAAACCTCCTTCATTAAGCGTCTCATCAAAAATGAAAACATTTTTGAAAACTACAAGTCTCATGCGCTTTAGTAGTGAAAAAATAATTTAAAAAATCGTTCGGGAAATGAGTTTACTCCCTGGGTACTTTCTTTGTATACTTTTGACTATACGGGTCGAGTCCGGGACTTACGGGAAATCCCGGGTTTTCGTTTACCAGCGATTAAACTTCTTTTACTCAGCGTCCCATCAAAAATGAAAACATTTTTGAAAATCACAAGTGTCATGCGTTTTAGTGGTGAAAAAATAATTTGAAAAATCGTTTGAAAAATGAGTTCACTCCCTGGGTACTTTTTTTGTATACTTTTGACTATACGGGCCGAGTCCGGGATTTACGGGAAATCGCGGGTTTTCGTTTGCCGGCGATTAAACTTCTTTTATTCAGCGTCTCATCAAAAATGAACACATTTTTAAAAACTACAAGTCTCATGGGCTTTAGTGGTGAAATAATAATTTAAAAAATCTTTCGAAAAATGAGTTTACTCCCTGGGTACTTTCTTTGTATACATTCGACTATACGGGCCAAGCCCGGGATTTACGGGAAATCGCGGGTTTTCGTTTGCCGGCGATTATACCTCTTTCATTAAGCGTCTCATCAAAAATGAAAACATTTTTGAAAACTACAAGTCTCATGCGTTTAAGTGGTGAAAAAATAATTTAAAAAATCGTTCGGAAAATGAGTTTACTCCCTGGGTACTTTCTTTGTATACTTTTGACTATACGGGCCGAGTCCGGGATTTACAGGAAATCGCGGGTTTTCGTGTGCCGGCGATTAAACTTCTTTTATTCAGCGTCCCATCAAAAATGAAAACATTTTTGAAAACTACAAGTCTTATGCGTTTTAGTGGTGAAAAAATAATTTAAAAAATCGTTCTGGAAATAAGTTTACTCACAGGGTACTTTCTTTGTATACATTCGACTATACGGGCCAAGCCTGGGATTTACGGGAAATCGCGGGTTTTCGTTTGCCGGCGATTAAACCTCTTTCATTAAGCGTCTCATCAAAAACGAAAACATTTTTGAAAACTACAAGTCTCATGCGTTTTAGTGGTGAAAAAATAATTTAAAAAATCGTTCGGGAAATGAGTTACTCCCTGGGTACTTTCTTTGTATACTTTTGACTATACGGGCCGAGTCCGGGACTTACGGGAAATGGCGGGTTTTCGTTTACCAGCGATTAAACTTCTTTTACTCAGCGTCCCATCAAAAATGAAAACATTTTTGAAAATTACAAGTCTCATGCGTTTTAGTGGTGAAAAAATAATATGAAAAATCGTTTGAGAAATGAGTTCACTCCCTGGGTACTTGTTTTGTTTACTTTTGACTATACGGGCCGAGTCCGGGATTTACGGGAAATCGCGGGTTTTCGTTTGCCGGCGATTAAACTTCTTTTATTCAGCTTCTCATCAAAAATGAACACATTTTTGAAAACTACAAGTCTTATGCGTTTTTTGGTGAAAAAATAATTTAAAAAATTGTTCTGGAAATGAGTTTACTCACAGGGTACTTTCTTTGTATACATTCGACTATACGGGCCAAGCCCGGGATTTACGGGAAATCGCGGGTTTTCGTTTGCCGGCGATTAAACCTCCCTCATTAAGCGTCTCATCAAAAACGAAAACATTTTTGAAAACTACAAGTCTCATGCGTTTTAGTGGTGAAAAAATAATTTAAAAAATCGTTCGAGAAATGAGTTACTCCCTGGGTACTTTCTTTGTATACATTCGACTATACGGGCCAACCCCGGGATTTACGGGAAATCGCGGGTTTTCGTTTGCCGGCGATTAGACCTCTTTCATTAAGCGTCTCATCAAAAATGAAAACATTTTTGAAAACTACAAGTCTCATGCGTTTTAGTGGTGAAAAAATAATTTAAAAAATCGTTCGGGAAATGAGTTTACTCCCTGGGTACTTTCTTTGTATACTTTTGACTATACGGGTCGAGTCCGGGACTTACGGGAAACCCCGGGTTTTCTAAACTTCTTTTATTCAGCGACTCATCAAAAATGAACACATTTTTAAAAACTACAAGTCTCATGGGTTTTAGTGGTGAAATAATAATTTAAAAAATCTTTCGAAAAATGAGTTTACTCCCTGGGTACTTTCTTTGTATACATTCGACTATACGACCCAAGCCCGGGATTTACGGGAAATCGCGGGTTTTCGTTTGCCGGCGATTAGACCTCTTTCATTAAGCGTCTCATCAAAAATGAAAACATTTTTGAAAACTACAAGTCTCATGCGTTTTATTGGTGAAAAAAAAATTTAAAAAATCGTTCGGGAAATGAGTTTACTCCCTGGGTACTTTCTTTGTATACATTTTACTACACGGGCCAAACCCGGGATTTAGGGGAAATCGCTGGTTTTCGTTTGCTGGCGATTAAACCTCTTTCATTAAGCGTCTCATCAAAAATGAAAACATTTCTGAAAGCTACAAGTCTCATGCGTTTTAGTGGTGAAAAAATAATTTAAAAAATCGTTCGGAAAATGAGTTTACTCCCTGGGTACTTTCTTTGTATACTTTTGACTATACGGGCCGAGTCCGGTATTTACAGGAAATCGCGGGTTTTCGTGTGCCGGCGATTAAACTTCTTTTATTCAGCGTCCCATCAAAAATGAAAACATTTTTGAAAACTACAAGTCTTATGCGTTTTAGTGGTGAAAAAATAATTTAAAAAATCGTTCTGGAAATAAGTTTACTCACAGGGTACTTTCTTTGTATACATTCGACTATACGGGCCAAGCCCGGGATTTACGGGAAATCGCGGGTTTTCGTTTGCCGGCGATTAAACCTCCCTCATTAAGCGTCTCATCAAAAACGAAAACATTTTTGAAAACTACAAGTCTCATGCGTTTTAGTGGTGAAAAAATAATTTAAAAAATCGTTCGAGAAATGAGTTACTCCCTGGGTACTTTCTTTGTATACATTCGACTATACGGGCCAACCCCGGGATTTACGGGAAATCGCGGGTTTTCGTTTGCCGGCGATTAGACCTCTTTCATTAAGCGTCTCATCAAAAATGAAAACATTTTTGAAAACTACAAGTCTCATGCGTTTTAGTGGTGAAAAAATAATTTAAAAAATCGTTCGGGAAATGAGTTTACTCCCTGGGTACTTTCTTTGTATACTTTTGACTATACGGGTCGAGTCCGGGACTTACGGGAAACCCCGGGTTTTCTAAACTTCTTTTATTCAGCGACTCATCAAAAATGAACACATTTTTAAAAACTACAAGTCTCATGGGTTTTAGTGGTGAAATAATAATTTAAAAAATCTTTCGAAAAATGAGTTTACTCCCTGGGTACTTTCTTTGTATACATTCGACTATACGACCCAAGCCCGGGATTTACGGGAAATCGCGGGTTTTCGTTTGCCGGCGATTAGACCTCTTTCATTAAGCGTCTCATCAAAAATGAAAACATTTTTGAAAACTACAAGTCTCATGCGTTTTATTGGTGAAAAAAAAATTTAAAAAATCGTTCGGGAAATGAGTTTACTCCCTGGGTACTTTCTTTGTATACATTTTACTACACGGGCCAAACCCGGGATTTAGGGGAAATCGCTGGTTTTCGTTTGCTGGCGATTAAACCTCTTTCATTAAGCGTCTCATCAAAAATGAAAACATTTCTGAAAGCTACAAGTCTCATGCGTTTTAGTGGTGAAAAAATAATTTAAAAAATCGTTCGGAAAATGAGTTTACTCCCTGGGTACTTTCTTTGTATACTTTTGACTATACGGGCCGAGTCCGGTATTTACAGGAAATCGCGGGTTTTCGTGTGCCGGCGATTAAACTTCTTTTATTCAGCGTCCCATCAAAAATGAAAACATTTTTGAAAACTACAAGTCTTATGCGTTTTAGTGGTGAAAAAATAATTTAAAAAATCGTTCTGGAAATAAGTTTACTCACAGGGTACTTTCTTTGTATACATTCGACTATACGGGCCAAGCCCGGGATTTACGGGAAATCGCGGATTTTCGTTTGCCGGCGATTAAACCTCTTTCATTAAGCGTCTCATCAAAAACGAAAACATTTTTGAAAACTACAAGTCTCATGCGTTTTAGTGGTGAAAAAATAATTTAAAAAATCGTTCGGGAAATGAGTTTACTCCCTGGGTACTTTCTTTGTATACTTTTGACTATACGGGCCGAGTCCGGGACTTACGGGAAATGGCGGGTTTTCGTTTACCAGCGATTAAACTTCTTTTACTCAGCGTCCCATCAAAAATGAAAACATTTTTGAAAATTACAAGTCTCATGCGTTTTAGTGGTGAAAAAATAATATGAAAAATCGTTTGAGAAATGAGTTTACTCACAGGGTACTTTCTTTGTATACATTTGACTACACGGGCCAAACCCGGGATTTAGGGGAAATTGCTGGTTTTCGTTTGCTGGCGATTAAACCTCTTTCATTAAGCGTCTCATCAAAAATGAAAACATTTCTGAAATCTACAAGTCTCATGCGTTTTAGTGGTGAAAAAATAATTTAAAAAATCGTTCGGAAAATGAGTTTACTCCCTGGGTACTTTCTTTGTATACTTTTGACTATACGGGCCGAGTCCGGGATTTACAGGAAATCGCGGGTTTTCGTGTGCCGGCGATTAAACTTCTTTTATTCAGCGTCCCATCAAAAATGAAAACATTTTTGAATACTACAAGTCTTATGCGTTTTAGTGGTGAAAAAATAATTTAAAAAATCGTTCTGGAAATAAGTTTACTCACAGGGTACTTTCTTTGTATACATTCGACTATACGGGCCAAGCCCGGGATTTACGGGAAATCGCGGGTTTTCGTTTGCCGGCGATTAAACCTCTTTCATTAAGCGTCTCATCAAAAATGAAAACATTTCTGAAAGCTACAAGTCTCATGCGTTTTAGTGGTGAAAAAATAATTTAAAAAATCGTTCGGAAAATGAGTTTACTCCCTGGGTACTTTCTTTGTATACTTTTGACTATACGGGCCGAGTCCGGGATTTACAGGAAATCGCGGGTTTTCGTGTGCCGGCGATTAAACTTCTTTTATTCAGCGTCCCATCAAAAATGAAAACATTTTTGAAAACTACAAGTCTTATGCGTTTTAGTGGTGAAAAAATAATTTAAAAAATCGTTCTGGAAATAAGTTTACTCACAGGGTACTTTCTTTGTATACATTCGACTATACGGGCCAAGCCCGGGATTTACGGGAAATCGCGGATTTTCGTTTGCCGGCGATTAAACCTCTTTCATTAAGCGTCTCATCAAAAACGAAAACATTTTTGAAAACTACAAGTCTCATGCGTTTTAGTGGTGAAAAAATAATTTAAAAAATCGTTCGGGAAATGAGTTTACTCCCTGGGTACTTTCTTTGTATACTTTTGACTATACGGGCCGAGTCCGGGACTTACGGGAAATGGCGGGTTTTCGTTTACCAGCGATTAAACTTCTTTTACTCAGCGTCCCATCAAAAATGAAAACATTTTTGAAAATTACAAGTCTCATGCGTTTTAGTGGTGAAAAAATAATATGAAAAATCGTTTGAGAAATGAGTTTACTCACAGGGTACTTTCTTTGTATACATTTGACTACACGGGCCAAACCCGGGATTTAGGGGAAATTGCTGGTTTTCGTTTGCTGGCGATTAAACCTCTTTCATTAAGCGTCTCATCAAAAATGAAAACATTTCTGAAAACTACAAGTCTCATGCGTTTTAGTGGTGAAAAAATAATTTAAAAAATCGTTCGGAAAATGAGTTTACTCCCTGGGTACTTTCTTTGTATACTTTTGACTATACGGGCCGAGTCCGGGATTTACAGGAAATCGCGGGTTTTCGTGTGCCGGCGATTAAACTTCTTTTATTCAGCGTCCCATCAAAAATGAAAACATTTTTGAATACTACAAGTCTTATGCGTTTTAGTGGTGAAAAAATAATTTAAAAAATCGTTCTGGAAATAAGTTTACTCACAGGGTACTTTCTTTGTATACATTCGACTATACGGGCCAAGCCCGGGATTTACGGGAAATCGCGGGTTTTCGTTTGCCGGCGATTAAACCTCTTTCATTAAGCGTCTCATCAAAAACGAAAACATTTTTGAAAACTACAAGTCTCATGCGTTTTAGCGGTGAAAAAATAATTTAAAAATCGTTCGGGAAATGAGTTTACTCCCTGGGTACTTTCTTTGTATACTTTTGACTATACGGGCCGAGTCCGGGACTTACGGGAAATGGCGGGTTTTCGTTTACCAGCGATTAAACTTCTTTTACTCAGCGTCCCATCAAAAATGAAAACATTTTTGAAAATTACAAGTCTCATGCGTTTTAGTGGTGAAAAAATAATATGAAAAATCGTTTGAGAAATGAGTTCACTCCCTGGGTACTTGTTTTGTATACTTTTGACTATACGGGCCGAGTCCGGGATTTACGGGAAATCGCGGGTTTTCGTTTGCCGGCGATTAAACTTCTTTTATTCAGCGTCTCATCAAAAATGAACACATTTTTGAAAACTACAAGTCTTATGCGTTTTTTGGTGAAAAAATAATTTAAAAAATTGTTCTGGAAATGAGTTTACTCACAGGGTACTTTCTTTGTATACATTCGACTATACGGGCTAAGCCCGGGATTTACGGGAAATCGCGGGTTTTCGTTTGCCGGCGATTAAACCTCTTTCATTAAACGTCAAATCATAATTGAAAACATTTTTGAAACCTACAAGTCTCATGCGTTTTAGTGGTGAAAAAATAATTTAAAAAATCGTTCGGGAAATGAGTTACTCCCTGTGTACTTTCTTTGTATACATTTGACTATACGGGCCAAGCCCGGGATTTACGGGAAATCGCGGGTTTTCGTTTGCCGGCGATTAGACCTCTTTCATTAAGCGTCTCATCAAAAATGAAAACATTTTTGAAAACTACAAGTCTCATGCGTTTTATTGGTGAAAAAAAATTTAAAAAATCGTTTGGAAAATGAGTTTACTCACTGGGTACTTTCTTTGTATACTTTTGACTATACGGGCCGAGTCCGGGATTTACAGGAAATCGCGGGTTTTCGTGTGCCGGCGATTAAACTTCTTTTATTCAGCGTCCCATCAAAAATGAAAACATTTTTGAAAACTACAAGTCTTATGCGTTTTAGTGGTGAAAAAATAATTTAAAAAATCGTTCTGGAAATAAGTTTACTCACAGGGTACTTTCTTTGTATACATTCGACTATACGGGCCAAGCCTGGGATTTACGGGAAATCGCGGGTTTTCGTTTGCCGGCGATTAAACCTCTTTCATTAAGCGTCTCATCAAAAACGAAAACATTTTTGAAAACTACAAGTCTCATGCGTTTTAGTGGTGAAAAAATAATTTAAAAAATCGTTCGGGAAATGAGTTTACTCCTTGGGTACTTTCTTTGTATACTTTTGACTATACGGGCCGAGTCCGGGACTTACGGGAAATGGCGGGTTTTCGTTTACCAGCGATTAAACTTCTTTTACTCAGCGTCCCATCAAAAATGAAAACATTTTTGAAAATTACAAGTCTCATGCGTTTTAGTGGTGAAAAAATAATATGAAAAATCGTTTGAGAAATGAGTTCACTCCCTGGGTACTTGTTTTGTATACTTTTGACTATACGGGCCGAGTCCGGGATTTACGGGAAATCGCGGGTTTTCGTTTGCCGGCGATTAAACTTCTTTTATTCAGCGTCTCATCAAAAATGAACACATTTTTGAAAACTACAAGTCTTATGCGTTTTTTGGTGAAAAAATAATTTAAAAAATTGTTCTGGAAATGAGTTTACTCCCTGGGTACTTTCTTTGTATACTTTTGACTATACGGGTCGAGTCCGGGACTTACGGGAAACCCCGGGGTTTCGTTTACCAGCGATTAAACTTCTTTTACTCAGCGTCCCATCAAAAATGAAAACATTTTTGAAAATTACAAGTCTCATGCGTTTTAGTGGTGAAAAAATAACTTGAAAAATCGTTTGAGAAATGAGTTCACTCCCTGGGTACTTTTTTGTATACTTTTGACTATACGGGCCGAGTCCGGGATTTACGGGAAATCGCGGGTTTTCGTTTGCCGGCGATTAAACTTCTTTTATTCAGCGTCTCATCAAAAATGAACACATTTTTAAAAACTACAAGTCTCATGGGCTTTAGTGGTGAAATAATAATTTAAAAAATCTTTCGAAAAATGAGTTTACTCCCTGGGTACTTTCTTTGTATACATTCGACTATACGACCCAAGCCCGGGATTTACGGGAAATCGCGGGTTTTCGTTTGCCGGCGATTAGACCTCTTTCATTAAGCGTCTCATCAAAAATGAAAACATTTTTGAAAACTACAAGTCTCATGCGTTTTATTGGTGAAAAAAAAATTTAAAAAATCGTTCGGGAAATGAGTTTACTCCCTGGGTACTTTCTTTGTATACATTTGACTACACGGGCCAAACCCGGGATTTAGGGGAAATCGCTGGTTTTCGTTTGCTGGCGATTAAACCTCTTTCATTAAGCGTCTCATCAAAAATGAAAACATTTTTGAAAACTACAAGTCTCATGCGTTTTAGTGGTGAAAAAATAATTTAAAAAATCGTTCGGAAAATGAGTTTACTCCCTGGGTACTTTCTTTGTATACTTTTGACTATACGGGCCGAGTCCGGGATTTACAGGAAATCGCGGGTTTTCGTGTGCCGGCGATTAAACTTCTTTTATTCAGCGTCCCATCAAAAATGAAAACATTTTTGAAAACTACAAGTCTTATGCGTTTTAGTGGTGAAAAAATAATTTAAAAAATCGTTCTGGAAATAAGTTTACTCACAGGGTACTTTCTTTGTATACATTCGACTATACGGGCCAAGCCCGGGATTTACGGGAAATCGCGGGTTTTCGTTTGCCGGCGATTAAACCTCTTTCATTAAGCGTCTCATCAAAAACGAAAACATTTTTGAAAACTACAAGTCTCATGCGTTTTAGTGGTGAAAAAATAATTTAAAAAATCGTGCGGGAAATGAGTTTACTCCCTGGGTACTTTCTTTGTATACTTTTGACTATACGGGCCGAGTCCGGTACTTACGGGAAATGGCGGGTTTTCGTTTACCAGCGATTAAACTTCTTTTACTCAGCGTCCCATCAAAAATGAAAACATTTTTGAAAATTACAAGTCTCATGCGTTTTAGTGGTGAAAAAATAATATGAAAAATCGTTTGAGAAATGAGTTCACTCCCTGGGTACTTGTTTTATATACTTTTGACTATACGGGCCGAGTCCGGGATTTACGGGAAATCGCGGGTTTTCGTTTGCCGGCGATTAAACTTCTTTTATTCAGCGTCTCATCAAAAATGAACACATTTTTGAAAACTACAAGTCTTATGCGTTTTTTGGTGAAAAAATAATTTAAAAAATTGTTCTGGAAATGAGTTTACTCACAGGGTACTTTCTTTGTATACATTCGACTATACGGGCTAAGCCCGGGATTTACGGGAAATCGCGGGTTTTCGTTTGCCGGCGATTAAACCTCTTTCATTAAGCGTCAAATCATAATTGAAAACATTTTTGAAACCTACAAGTCTCATGCGTTTTAGTGGTGAAAAAATAATTTAAAAAATCGTTCGGGAAATGAGTTACTCCCTGGGTACTTTCTTTGTATACATTTGACTATACGGGCCAAGCCCGGGATTTACGGGAAATCGCGGGTTTTCGTTTGCCGGCGATTAGACCTCTTTCATTAAGCGTCTCATTAAAAATGAAAACATTTTTGAAAACTACAAGTCTCATGCGTTTTATTGGTGAAAAAAAAATTTAAAAAATCGTTCGGGAAATGAGTTTACTCCATGGGTACTTTCTTTGTATACATTTGACTACACGGGCCAAGCCCGGGATTTAGGGGAAATCGCTAATTTTCGTTTGCTGGCGATTAAACCTCTTTCATTAAGCGTCTCATCAAAAATGAAAACATTTTTGAAAACTACAAGTCTTATGTGTTTTTTGGTGAAAAAATAATTTAAAAAATTGTTCTGGAAATGAGTTTACTCCCAGGGTACTTTCTTTGTATACATTCGACTATACGGGCCAAGCCCGGGATTTACGGGAAATCGCGGGTTTTCGTTTGCCGGCGATTAAACCTCTTTCATTAAGCGTCTCATCAAAAATGAAAACATTTTTGAAAACTACAAGTCTCATGCGTTTTATTGGTAAAAAAAAAATTAAAAAATCGTTCGGGGAATGAGTTTACTCCCTGGGTACTTTCTTTGTATACATTTGACTACACGGGCCAAGTCCGGGATTTAGGGGAAATCGCTGGTTTTCGTTTGCTGGCGATTAAACCTCTTTCATTAAGCGTCTCATCAAAAATGAAAACATTTTTGAAAACTACAAGTCTCATGCGTTTTAGTGGTGAAAAAATAATTTAAAAAATCGTTTGGAAAATGAGTTTACTCCCTGGGTACGTTCTTTGTATACTTTTTACTATACGGGCCGAGTCCGGGATTTACTGGAAATCGCGGGTTTTCGTGCGCCGGCGATTAAACTTCTTTTATTCAGCGTCCCATCAAAAATGAAAACATTTTTGAAAACTACAAGTCTTATGCGTTTTAGTGGTGAAAAATTAATTTAAAAAATCGTTCTGGAAATGAGTTTACTCACAGGGTACTTTCTTTGTATACATTCGACTATACGGGCCAAGCCCGGGATTTACGGGAATTTGCGGGTTTACGTTTGCCGGCGATTAAACCTCTTTCATAAGTGTCTCATCAAAAATGAAAACATTTTTGAAATCTACAAGTCTCATTCGTTCTAGTGGTGCAGAAATAATTTAAAAAATCGTTCGGGAAATCAGTTTATTCCCTGGGTACTTTCTTTAGATACATTCAACTATACGGGCCAAGCCCAGGATTTACGGGAAATCGCGGGTTTTTGTTTGCCGGCGATTAAACTTCTTTTATTCAGCGTCTCATCAAAAATGAAAACACTTTTGAAAACTACAAGTCTCATGCGTTTTAGTGGTGAAAAAATAATTTAAAAAATCGTTCGGGAAATGTGCTTACTCCCTGGGTACTTTTTTTGTATACATTTGACTATACGGGCCAAGCCCGGGATTTACGGGAAATCGCGGGTTTTCGTTTGCCGGCGATTAAACCTCTTTCATTAAGCGTCTCATCAAAAATGAAAACATTTTTAAAAACTGCAAGTCTCATGGGCTTTAGTGGTGAAATAATAATTAAAAAATCGTTCGGGAAGTGAGTTTACTCCCTGGGTACTTTCTTTGTATACTTTTGACTATACTGGCCGAGTCCGGGATTTACGGGAAATCGCAGGTTTCCGTTTGCCGGCGATTAAACTTCTTTTATTCAGCGTCTCATCAAAAATGAAAACATTTTTGAAAACTACAAGTCTCATGCGTTTTAGTGGTGAAAAGATAATTTAAAAATCGTTCTGGAAATGAGTTTACTCACAGGGTACTTTATTTGTATACATTCGACTATACGGGCCAAGCCCGGGATTTACGGGAAATCGCGGGTTTTCGTTTGCCGGCGATTAAACCTCTTTCATTAGGCGTCTCATCAAAAATGAAAACATTTTTGAAAACTACACATCTCATGCGTTTTAGTGGTGAAAAAATAATTTAAAAAATCTTTCGAAAAATGAGTTTACTCCCTGGGTACTTTCTTTGTATACATTCGACTATACGTGCCAAGCCCGGGATTTACGGGAAATCGCGGGTTTTCGTTTGCCGGCGATTAGACCTCTTTCATTAAGCGTCTCATCAAAAATGAAAACATTTTTGAAAGCTACAAGTCTCATGCGTTTTATTGGTGAAAAAGAAATTTAAAAAATTGTTCGGGAAATGAGTTTACTCCCTGGGTACTTTCTTTGTTTACATTTGACTACACGGGCCAAGCCCGGGATTTAGGGGAAATCGCTGGTTGTCGTTTGCTGGCGATTAAACCTCTTTCATTAAGCGTCTCATCAAAAATGAAAACATTTTTAAAAACTGCAAGTCTCATGGGCTTTAGTGGTGAAATAATAATTAAAAAATCGTTCGGGAAGTGAGTTTACTCCCTGGGTACTTTCTTTGTATACTTTTGACTATACGGGCCGAGTCCGGGATTTACGGGAAATCGCAGGTTTCCGTTTGCCGGCGATTAAACTTCTTTTATTCAGCGTCTCATCAAAAATGAAAACATTTTTGAAAACTACAAATCTCAAGCGTTTTAGTAGTGAAAAAATAATCTTAAAAATCTTTCGAAAAATGAGTTTACTCCCTGGATACTTTCCTTGTATACATTCGACTATACGGGCCAAGCCCGGGATTTACGGGAAATCGCGGGTTTTCGTTTGCCGGCGATTAGACCTTTTTCATTAAGCGTCTCATCAAAAATGAAAACATTTTTGAAAACTACAAGTCTCATGCGTTTTATTGGTGAAAAAAAAAATTAAAAAATCGTTCGGGAAATGAGTTTACTCCCTGGGTACTTTCTTTGTATACATTTGACTGCACGGGCCAAGCCCGGGATTTAGGGGAAATCGCTGGTTTTCGTTTGCTGGCGATTAAACCTCTTTCATTAAGCGTCTCATCAAAAATGAAAACATTTTTGAAAACTACAAATCTCATGCGTTTTAGTGGTGAAAAAATAATTTAAAAAATCGTTCGGAAAATGAGTTTACTCCCTGGGTACTTTCTTTGTATACTTTTTACTATACGGGCCGAGTCCGGGATTTACTGGAAATCGCGGGTTTTCGTGTGCCGGCGATTAAACTTCTTTTATTCAGCGTCCCATCAAAAATGAAAACATTTTTGAAAACTACAAGTCTTATGCGTTTTAGTGGTGAAAAAATAATTTAAAAAATCGTTCTGGAAATGAGTTTACTCACAGGGTACTTTCTTTGTATACATTCGACTATACGGGCCAAGCCCGGGATTTACGGGAATTCGCGGGTTTTCGTTTGCCGGCGATTAAACCTCTTTCATAAGCGTCTCATCAAAAATGAAAACATTTTTAAAAACCACAAGTCTCATTCGTTCTAGTGGTGCAGAAATAATTTGAAAAATCGTTCGTGAAATCAGTTTACTCCCTGGGTACTTTCTTTAGATACATTCAACTATACGGGCCAAACCCAGGATTTACGGGAAATCGCGGGTTTTTGTTTGCCGGCGATTAAACTTCTTTTATTCAGCGTCTCATCAAAAATGAAAACACTTTTGAAAACTACACATCTCATGCGTTTTAGTGGTGAAAAAATAATTTAAAAAATCGTTCGGGAAGTGAGTTTACTCCCTGGGTACTTTCTTTGTATACTTTTGACTATACGGGCCGAGTCCGGGATTTACGGGAAATCGCAGGTTTCCGTTTGCCGGCGATTAAACTTCTTTTATTCAGCGTCTCATCAGAAATGAAAACATTTTTGAACACTACAAGTCTCATGCGTTTTAGTGGTGAAAAGATAATTTAAAAATCGTTCTGGAAATGAGTTTACTCACAGGGTACTTTCTTTGTATACATTCGACTATACGGGCCAAGCCCGGGATTTACGGGAAATCGCGGGTTTTCGTTTGCCGGCGATTAAACCTCTTTCATTAGGCGTCTCATCAAAAATGAAAACATTTTTGAAAACTACAAATCTCATGCGTTTTAGTGGTAAAAAAATAATTTTAAAAATCGTTCGGGAAATGTGTTTACTCCCTGGGTACTTTTTTTGTATACTTTTGACTATACGGGCCAAGCCCGGGATTTACGGGAAATCGCGGGTTTTCGTTTGCCGGCGATTAAACCTCTTTCATTAAGCGTCTCATCAAAAATGAAAACATTTTTGAAACCTACAAGTCTCATGCGTTTTAGTGGTGAAAAAAAATTTAAAAAATCGTTTGGAAAATGAGTTTACTCCCTGGGTACTTTCTTTGTATACTTTTGACTATACGGGCCGAGCCCGGGATTTACGGGAAAACGCGGGTTTTTGTTTGCCGGCGATTAAACCTCTTTCATAAGCGTCTCATCAAAAATGAAAACATTTTTGAAAACTACAAGTCTCATTCGTTCTAGTGGTGCAGAAATAATTTGAAAAATCGTTCGGGAAATCAGTTTACTCCCTGGGTACTTTCTTTAGATACATTCAACTATACGGTCCAAGCCCAGGATTTACGGGAAATCGCGGGTTTTTGTTTGCCGGCGATTAAACTTCTTTTATTCAGCGTCTCAACAAAAATGAAAACACTTTTGAAAACTACAAGTCTCATGCGTTATAGTGGTGAAAAAATAATTTAAAAAATCGTTCGGGAAATGTGTTTACTCCCTGGGTACTTTCTTTGTATACTTTTGACTATACGGGTCAAGCCCGGGATTTACGGGAAATCGCGGGTTTTCGTTTGCCGGCGATTAAACCTCTTTCATTAAGCGTCTCATCAAAAATGAAAACATTTTTGAAACCTACAAGTCTCATGCGTTTTAGTGGTGAAAAAAAATTTAAAAAATCGTTTGGAAAATGAGTTTACTCCCTGGGTACTTTCTTTGTACACTTTTGACTATACGGGCCGAGCCCGGGATTTACGGGAAATCGCGGGTTTTCGTTTGCCGGCGATTAAACTTCTTTTATTCAGCGTCTCATCAAAAATGAAAACATTTTTAAAAACTGCAAGTCTTATGGGCTTTAGTGGTGAAATAATAATTAAAAAATCGTTCGGGAAGTGAGTTTACTCCCTGGGTACTTTCTTTGTATACTTTTGACTATACGGGCCGAGTCCGGGATTTACGGGAAATCGCAGGTTTCCGTTTGCCGGCGATTAAACTTCTTTTATTCAGCGTCTCATCAAAAATGAAAACATTTTTGAAAACTACAAGTCTCATGCGTTTTAGTGGTGAAAAGATAATTTAAAAATCGTTCTGGAAATGAGTTTACTCACAGGGTACTTTTTTTGTATACATTCGACTATACGGGCCAAGCCCCGGATTTACGGGAAATCGCAGGTTTCCGTTTGCCGGCGATTAAACTTCTTTTATTCAGCGTCTCATCAAAAATGAAAACATTTTTGAAAACTACAAGTCTCATGCGTTTTAGTAGTGAAAAGATAATTTAAAAATCGTTCGGGAAATGTGTTTACTCCCTGGGTACTTTCTTTGTATACTTTTGACTATACGGGCCAAGCCCGGGATTTACGGGAAATCGCAGGTTTTCGTTTGCCGGCGATTAAACCTCTTTCATTAAGCGTCTCATCAAAAATGAAAACATTTTTGAAACCTACAAGTCTCATGCGTTTTAGTGGTGAAAAAAAATTTAAAAAATCGTTTGGAAAATGAGTTTACTCCCTGGGTACTTTCTTTGTATACTTTTGACTATACGGGCCGAGCCCGGGATTTACGGGAAATCGCGGGTTTTCGTTTGCCGGCGATTAAACTTCTTTTATTCAGCGTCTCATCAAAAATGAAAACATTTTTAAAAACTGCAAGTCTCATGGGCTTTAGTGGTGAAATAATAATTAAAAAATCGTTCAGGAAGTGAGTTTACTCCCTGGGTACTTTCTTTGTATACTTTTGACTATACGGGCCGAGTCCGGGATTTACGGGAAATCGCAACTACAAGTCTTATGCGTTTTAGTGGTGAAAAATTAATTTAAAAAATCGTTTTGGAAATGAGTTTACTCACAGGGTACTTTCTTTGTATACATTCGACTATACGGGCCAAGCCCGGGATTTACGGGAATTCGCGGGTTTTCGTTTGCCGGCGATTAAACCTCTTTCATAAGCGTCTCATCAAAAATGAAAACATTTTTGAAAACTACAAGTCTCATTCGTTCTAGTGGTGCAGAAATAATTTGAAAAATCGTTCGGGAAATCAGTTTACTCCCTGGGTACTTTCTTTGTATACTTTTGACTATACGGGCCGAGTCCGGGATTTACGGGAAATCGCAGGTTTCCGTTTGCCGGCGATTAAACTTCTTTTATTCAGCGTCTCATCAAAAATGAAAACATTTTTGAAAACTACAAATCTCAAGCGTTTTAGTAGTGAAAAAATAATTTTAAAAATCTTTCGAAAAATGAGTTTACTCCCTGGATACTTTCCTTGTATACATTCGACTATACGGGCCAAGCCCGGGATTTACGGGAAATCGCGGGTTTTCGTTTGCCGGCGATTAGACCTTTTTCATTAAGCGTCTCATCAAAAATGAAAACATTTTTGAAAACTACAAGTCTCATGCGTTTTATTGGTGAAAAAAAAAAATTAAAAAATCGTTCGGGAAATGAGTTTACTCCCTGGGTACTTTCTTTGTATACATTTGACTGCACGGGCCAAGCCCGGGATTTAGGGGAAATCGCTGTTTTTCGTTTGCTGGCGATTAAACCTCTTTCATTAAGCGTCTCATCAAAAATGAAAACATTTTTGAAAACTACAAATCTCATGCGTTTTAGTGGTGAAAAAATAATTTAAAAAATCGTTCGGAAAATGAGTTTACTCCCTGGGTACTTTCTTTGTATACTTTTTACTATACGGGCCGAGTCCGGGATTTACTGGAAATCGCAGGTTTTCGTGTGCCGGCGATTAAACTTCTTTTATTCAGCGTCCCATCAAAAATGAAAACATTTTTGAAAACTACAAGTCTTATGCGTTTTAGTGGTGAAAAAATAATTTAAAAAATCGTTCTGGAAATGAGTTTACTCACAGGGTACTTTCTTTGTATACATTCGACTATACGGGCCAAGCCCGGGATTTACGGGAATTCGCGGGTTTTCGTTTGCCGGCGATTAAACCTCTTTCATAAGCGTCTCATCAAAAATGAAAACATTTTTAAAAACTACAAGTCTCATTCGTTCTAGTGGTGCAGAAATAATTTGAAAAATCGTTCGTGAAATCAGTTTACTCCCTGGGTACTTTCTTTAGATACATTCAACTATACGGGCCAAACCCAGGATTTACGGGAAATCGCGGGTTTTTGTTTGCCGGCGATTAAACTTCTTTTATTCAGCGTCTCATCAAAAATGAAAACACTTTTGAAAACTACACATCTCATGCGTTTTAGTGGTGAAAAAATAATTTAAAAAATCGTTCGGGAAGTGAGTTTACTCCCTGGGTACTTTCTTTGTATACTTTTGACTATACGGGCCGAGTCCGGGATTTACGGGAAATCGCAGGTTTCCGTTTGCCGGCGATTAAACTTCTTTTATTCAGCGTCTCATCAGAAATGAAAACATTTTTGAACACTACAAGTCTCATGCGTTTTAGTGGTGAAAAGATAATTTAAAAATCGTTCTGGAAATGAGTTTACTCACAGGGTACTTTCTTTGTATACATTCGACTATACGGGCCAAGCCCGGGATTTACGGGAAATCGTGGGTTTTCGTTTGCCGGCGATTAAACCTCTTTCATTAGGCGTCTCATCAAAAATGAAAACATTTTTGAAAACTACAAATCTCATGCGTTTTAGTGGTAAAAAAATAATTTTAAAAATCGTTCGGGAAATGTGTTTACTCCCTGGGTACTTTCTTTGTATACTTTTGACTATACGGGCCAAGCCCGGGATTTACGGGAAATCGCGGGTTTTCGTTTGCCGGCGATTAAACCTCTTTCATTAAGCGTCTCATCAAAAATGAAAACATTTTTGAAACCTACAAGTCTCATGCGTTTTAGTGGTGAAAAAAAATTTAAAAAATCGTTTGGAAAATGAGTTTACTCCCTGGGTACTTTCTTTGTATACTTTTGACTATACGGGCCGAGCCCGGGATTTACGGGAAAACGCGGGTTTTTGTTTGCCGGCGATTAAACCTCTTTCATAAGCGTCTCATCAAAAATGAAAACATTTTTGAAAACTACAAGTCTCATTCGTTCTAGTGGTGCAGAAATAATTTGAAAAATCGTTCGGGAAATCAGTTTACTCCCTGGGTACTTTCTTTAGATACATTCAACTATACGGTCCAAGCCCAGGATTTACGGGAAATCGCGGGTTTTTGTTTGCCGGCGATTAAACTTCTTTTATTCAGCGTCTCAACAAAAATGAAAACACTTTTGAAAACTACAAGTCTCATGCGTTTTAGTGGTGAAAAAATAATTTAAAAAATCGTTCGGGAAATGTGTTTACTCCCTGGGTACTTTCTTTGTATACTTTTGACTATACGGGTCAAGCCCGGGATTTACGGGAAATCGCGGGTTTTCGTTTGCCGGCGATTAAACTTCTTTTATTCAGCGTCTCATCAAAAATGAAAACATTTTTAAAAACTGCAAGTCTTATGGGCTTTAGTGGTGAAATAATAATTAAAAAATCGTTCGGGAAGTGAGTTTACTCCCTGGGTACTTTCTTTGTATACTTTTGACTATACGGGCCGAGTCCGGGATTTACGGGAAATCGCAGGTTTCCGTTTGCCGGCGATTAAACTTCTTTTATTCAGCGTCTCATCAAAAATGAAAACATTTTTGAAAACTACAAGTCTTATGCGTTTTAGTGGTGAAAAAATAATTTAAAAAATCGTTCTGGAAATGAGTTTACTCACAGGGTACTTTCTTTGTATACATTCGACTATACGGGCCAAGCCCGGGATTTACGGGAATTCGCGGGTTTTCGTTTGCCGGCGATTAAACCTCTTTCATAAGCGTCTCATCAAAAATGAAAACATTTTTAAAAACTACAAGTCTCATTCGTTCTAGTGGTGCAGAAATAATTTGAAAAATCGTTCGTGAAATCAGTTTACTCCCTGGGTACTTTCTTTAGATACATTCAACTATACGGGCCAAACCCAGGATTTACGGGAAATCGCGGGTTTTTGTTTGCCGGCGATTAAACTTCTTTTATTCAGCGTCTCATCAAAAATGAAAACACTTTTGAAAACTACACATCTCATGCGTTTTAGTGGTGAAAAAATAATTTAAAAAATCGTTCGGGAAGTGAGTTTACTCCCTGGGTACTTTCTTTGTATACTTTTGACTATACGGGCCGAGTCCGGGATTTACGGGAAATCGCAGGTTTCCGTTTGCCGGCGATTAAACTTCTTTTATTCAGCGTCTCATCAGAAATGAAAACATTTTTGAACACTACAAGTCTCATGCGTTTTAGTGGTGAAAAGATAATTTAAAAATCGTTCTGGAAATGAGTTTACTCACAGGGTACTTTCTTTGTATACATTCGACTATACGGGCCAAGCCCGGGATTTACGGGAAATCGTGGGTTTTCGTTTGCCGGCGATTAAACCTCTTTCATTAGGCGTCTCATCAAAAATGAAAACATTTTTGAAAACTACAAATCTCATGCGTTTTAGTGGTAAAAAAATAATTTTAAAAATCGTTCGGGAAATGTGTTTACTCCCTGGGTACTTTCTTTGTATACTTTTGACTATACGGGCCAAGCCCGGGATTTACGGGAAATCGCGGGTTTTCGTTTGCCGGCGATTAAACCTCTTTCATTAAGCGTCTCATCAAAAATGAAAACATTTTTGAAACCTACAAGTCTCATGCGTTTTAGTGGTGAAAAAAAATTTAAAAAATCGTTTGGAAAATGAGTTTACTCCCTGGGTACTTTCTTTGTATACTTTTGACTATACGGGCCGAGCCCGGGATTTACGGGAAAACGCGGGTTTTTGTTTGCCGGCGATTAAACCTCTTTCATAAGCGTCTCATCAAAAATGAAAACATTTTTGAAAACTACAAGTCTCATTCGTTCTAGTGGTGCAGAAATAATTTGAAAAATCGTTCGGGAAATCAGTTTACTCCCTGGGTACTTTCTTTAGATACATTCAACTATACGGTCCAAGCCCAGGATTTACGGGAAATCGCGGGTTTTTGTTTGCCGGCGATTAAACTTCTTTTATTCAGCGTCTCAACAAAAATGAAAACACTTTTGAAAACTACAAGTCTCATGCGTTTTAGTGGTGAAAAAATAATTTAAAAAATCGTTCGGGAAATGTGTTTACTCCCTGGGTACTTTCTTTGTATACTTTTGACTATACGGGTCAAGCCCGGGATTTACGGGAAATCGCGGGTTTTCGTTTGCCGGCGATTAAACTTCTTTTATTCAGCGTCTCATCAAAAATGAAAACATTTTTAAAAACTGCAAGTCTTATGGGCTTTAGTGGTGAAATAATAATTAAAAAATCGTTCGGGAAGTGAGTTTACTCCCTGGGTACTTTCTTTGTATACTTTTGACTATACGGGCCGAGTCCGGGATTTACGGGAAATCGCAGGTTTCCGTTTGCCGGCGATTAAACTTCTTTTATTCAGCGTCTCATCAAAAATGAAAACATTTTTGAAAACTACAAGTCTCATGCGTTTTAGTGGTGAAAAGATAATTTAAAAATCGTTCTGGAAATGAGTTTACTCACAGGGTACTTTCTTTGTATACATTCGACTATACGGGCCAAGCCCGGGATTTACGGGAAATCGCAGGTTTCCGTTTGCCGGCGATTAAACTTCTTTTATTCAGCGTCTCATCAAAAATGAAAACATTTTTGAAAACTACAAGTCTCATGCGTTTTAGTGGTGAAAAGATAATTTAAAAATCGTTCGGGAAATGTGTTTACTCCCTGGGTACTTTCTTTGTATACTTTTGACTATACGGGCCAAGCCCGGGATTTACGGGAAATCGCGGGTTTTCGTTTGCCGGCGATTAAACCTCTTTCATTAAGCGTCTCATCAAAAATGAAAACATTTTTGAAACCTACAAGTCTCATGCGTTTTAGTGGTGAAAAAAAATTTAAAAAATCGTTTGGAAAATGAGTTTACTCCCTGGGTACTTTCTTTGTATACTTTTGACTATACGGGCCGAGCCCGGGATTTACGGGAAATCGCGGGTTTTCGTTTGCCGGCGATTAAACTTCTTTTATTCAGCGTCTCATCAAAAATGAAAACATTTTTAAAAACTGCAAGTCTCATGGGCTTTAGTGGTGAAATAATAATTAAAAAATCGTTCAGGAAGTGAGTTTACACCCTGGGTACTTTCTTTGTATACTTTTGACTATACGGGCCGAGTCCGGGATTTACGGGAAATCGCAACTACAAGTCTTATGCGTTTTAGTGGTAAAAAATTAATTTAAAAAATCGTTTTGGAAATGAGTTTACTCACAGGGTACTTTCTTTGTATACATTCCACTATACGGGCCAAGCCCGGGATTTACGGGAATTCGCGGGTTTTCGTTTGCCGGCGATTAAACCTCTTTCATAAGCGTCTCATCAAAAATGAAAACATTTTTGAAAACTACAAGTCTCATTCGTTCTAGTGGTGCAGAAATAATTTGAAAAATCGTTCGGGAAATCAGTTTACTCCCTGGGTACTTTCTTTAGATACATTCAACTATACGGTCCAAGCCCAGGATTTACGGGAAATCGCGGGTTTTTGTTTGCCGGCGATTAAACTTCTTTTATTCAGCGTCTCATCAAAAATGAAAACACTTTTGAAAACTACAAGTCTCATGCGTTTTAGTGGTGAAAAAATAATTTAAAAAATCGTTCGGGAAATGTGTTTACTCCCTGGGTACTTTCTTTGTATACTTTTGACTATACGGGTCAAGCCCGGGATTTACGGGAAATCGCGGGTTTTCGTTTGCCGGCGATTAAACCTCTTTCATTAAGCGTCTCATCAAAAATGAAAACATTTTTGAAACCTACAAGTCTCATGCGTTTTAGTGGTGAAAAAAAATTTAAAAAATCGTTTGGAAAATGAGTTTACTCCCTGGGTACTTTCTTTGTATACTTTTGACTATGCGGGCCGAGCCCGGGATTTACGGGAAATCGCGGGTTTTCGTTTGCCGGCGATTAAACTTCTTTTATTCAGCGTCTCATCAAAAATGAAAACATTTTTAAAAACTGCAAGTCTCATGGGCTTTAGTTGTGAAATAATAATTAAAAAATCGTTCGGGAAGTGAGTTTACTCCCTGGGTACTTTCTTTGTATACTTTTGACTATACGGGCCGAGTCCGGGATTTACGGGAAATCGCAGGTTTCCGTTTGCCGGCGATTAAACTTCTTTTATTCAGCGTCTCATCAAAAATGAAAACACTTTTGAAAACTACAAGTCTCATGCGTTTTAGTGGTGAAAAAATAATTTAAAAAATCGTTCGGGAAATGTGTTTACTCCCTGGGTACTTTCTTTGTATACTTTTGACTATACGGGTCAAGCCCGGGATTTACGGGAAATCGCGGGTTTTCGTTTGCCGGCGATTAAACCTCTTTCATTAAGCGTCTCATCAAAAATGAAAACATTTTTGAAACCTACAAGTCTCATGCGTTTTAGTGGTGAAAAAAAATTTAAAAAATCGTTTGGAAAATGAGTTTACTCCCTGGGTACTTTCTTTGTATACTTTTGACTATACGGGCCGAGCCCGGGATTTACGGGAATTCGCGGGTTTTCGTTTGCCGGCGATTAAACCTCTTTCATAAGCGTCTCATCAAAAATGAAAACATTTTTGAAAACTACAAGTCTCATTCGTTCTAGTGGTGCAGAAATAATTTGAAAAATCGTTCGGGAAATCAGTTTACTCCCTGGGTACTTTCTTTAGATACATTCAACTATACGGTCCAAGCCCAGGATTTACGGGAAATCGCGGGTTTTTGTTTGCCGGCGATTAAACTTCTTTTATTCAGCGTCTCATCAAAAATGAAAACACTTTTGAAAACTACAAGTCTCATGCGTTTTAGTGGTGAAAAAATAATTTAAAAAATCGTTCGGGAAATGTGTTTACTCCCTGGGTATTTTCTTTGTATACTTTTGACTATACGGGTCAAGCCCGGGATTTACGGGAAATCGCGGGTTTTCGTTTGCCGGCGATTAAACCTCTTTCATTAAGCGTCTCATCAAAAATGAAAACATTTTTGAAACCTACTAGTCTCATGCGTTTTAGTGGTGAAAAAAAATTTAAAAAATCGTTTGGAAAATGAGTTTACTCCCTGGGTACTTTCTTTGTATACTTTTGACTATACGGGCCGAGCCCGGGATTTACGGGAAATCGCGGGTTTTCGTTTGCCGGCGATTAAACTTCTTTTATTCAGCGTCTCATCAAAAATGAAAACATTTTTAAATTGCAAGTCTCATGGGCTTTAGTGGTGAAATAATAATTAAAAAATCGTTCGGGAAGTGAGTTTACTCCCTGGGTACTTTCTTTGTATACTTTTGACTATACGGGCCGAGTCCGGGATTTACGGGAAATCGCGGGTTTTCGTTTGCCGGCGATTAAACCTCTTTCATTAGGCGTCTCATCAAAAATGAAAACATTTTTGAAAACTACAAATCTCATGCGTTTTAGTGGTGAAAAAATAATTTTAAAAATCGTTCGGGAAATGTGTTTACTCCCTGGGTACTTTCTTTGTATACTTTTGACTATACGGGCCAAGTCCGGGATTTACGGGAAATCGCGGGTTTTCGTTTGCCGGCGATTAAACCTCTTTCATTAAGCGTCTCATCAAAAATGAAAACATTTTTGAAACCTACAAGTCTCATGCGTTTTAGTGGTGAAAAAAAATTTAAAAAATCGTTTGGAAAATGAGTTTACTCCCTGGGTACTTTCTTTGTATACTTTTGACTATACGGGCCGAGCCCGGGATTTACGGGAAAATGCGGGTTTTCGTTTGCCGGCGATTAAACTTCTTTTATTCAGCGTCTCATCAAAAATGAAAACATTTTTAAAAACTGCAAGTCTCATGGGCTTTAGTGGTGAAATAATAATTAAAAAATCGTTCGGGAAGTGAGTTTACTCCCTGGGTACTTTCTTTGTATACATTTGACTATACGGGCCGAGTCCGGGATTTACGGGAAATCGCAGGTTTCCGTTTGCCGGCGATTAAACTTCTTTTATTCAGCGTCTCATCAAAAATGAAAACATTTTTGAAAACTACAAGTCTCATGCGTTTTAGTGGTGAAAAGATAATTTAAAAATCGTTCTGGAAATGAGTTTACTCACAGGGTACTTTCTTTGTATACTTTTGACTATACGGGCCGAGCCCGGGATTTACGGGAAAATGCGGGTTTTCGTTTGCCGGCGATTAAACTTCTTTTATTCAGCGTCTCATCAAAAATGAAAACATTTTTAAAAACTGCAAGTCTCATGGGCTTTAGTGGTGAAATAATAATTAAAAAATCGTTCGGGAAGTGAGTTTACTCCCTGGGTACTTTCTTTGTATACATTTGACTATACGGGCCGAGTCCGGGATTTACGGGAAATCGCAGGTTTCCGTTTGCCGGCGATTAAACTTCTTTTATTCAGCGTCTCATCAAAAATGAAAACATTTTTGAAAACTACAAGTCTCATGCGTTTTAGTGGTGAAAAGATAATTTAAAAATCGTTCTGGAAATGAGTTTACTCACAGGGTACTTTCTTTGTATACATTCGACTATACGGGCCAAGCCCGGGATTTACGGGAAATCGCGGGTTTTCGTTTGCCGGCGATTAAACCTCTTTCATTAGGCGTCTCATCAAAAATAAAAACATTTTTGAAAACTACAAATCTCATGCGTTTTAGTGGTGAAAAAATAATTTTAAAAATCGTTCGGGAAATGTGTTTACTCCCTGGGTACTTTCTTTGTATACTTTTGACTATACGGGCCAAGTCCGGGATTTACGGGAAATCGCGGGTTTTCGTTTGCCGGCGATTAAACCTCTTTCATTAAGCGTCTCATCAAAAATGAAAACATTTTTGAAAACTACAAGTCTCATGCGTTTTAGTGGTGAAAAAATAATTTAAAAAATCGTTCGGAAAATGAGTTTACTCCCTGGGTACTTTCTTTGCATACTTTTTACTATACGGGCCGAGTCCGGGATTTACTGGAAATCGCGGGTTTTCGTGTGCCGGCGATTAAACTTCTTTTATTCAGCGTCCCATCAAAAATGAAAATATTTTTGAAAACTACAAGTCTCATGCGTTTTAGTGGTGAAAAGATAATTTAAAAATCGTTCTGGAAATGAGTTTACTCACAGGGTACTTTCTTTGTATACATTCGACTATACGGGCCAAGCCCGGGATTTACGGGAAATCGCGGGTTTTCGTTTGCCGGCGATTAAACCTCTTTCATTAGGCGTCTCATCAAAAATGAAAACATTTTTGAAAACTACAAATCTCATGCGTTTTAGTGGTGAAAAAATAATTTTAAAAATCGTTCGGGAAATGTGTTTACTCCCTGGGTACTTTCTTTGTATACTTTTGACTATACGGGCCAAGTCCGGGATTTACGGGAAATCGCGGGTTTTCGTTTGCCGGCGATTAAACCTCTTTCATTAAGCGTCTCATCAAAAATGAAAACATTTTTGAAACCTACAAGTCTCATGCGTTTTAGTGGTGAAAAAAAATTTAAAAAATCGTTTGGAAAATGAGTTTACTCCCTGGGTACTTTCTTTGTATACTTTTGACTATACGGGCCGAGCCCGGGATTTACGGGAAAATGCGGGTTTTCGTTTGCCGGCGATTAAACTTCTTTTATTCAGCGTCTCATCAAAAATGAAAACATTTTTAAAAACTGCAAGTCTCATGGGCTTTAGTGGTGAAATAATAATTAAAAAATCGTTCGGGAAGTGAGTTTACTCCCTGGGTACTTTCTTTGTATACATTTTACTATACGGACCGAGTCCGGGATTTACGGGAAATCGCAGGTTTCCGTTTGCCGGCGATTAAACTTCTTTTATTCAGCGTCTCATCAAAAATGAAAACATTTTTGAAAACTACAAGTCTCATGCGTTTTAGTGGTGAAAAGATAATTTAAAAATCGTTCTGGAAATGAGTTTACTCACAGGGTACTTTCTTTGTATACATTCGACTATACGGGCCAAGCCCGGGATTTACGGGAAATCGCGGGTTTTCGTTTGCCGGCGATTAAACCTCTTTCATTAGGCGTCTCATCAAAAATAAAAACATTTTTGAAAACTACAAATCTCATGCGTTTTAGTGGTGAAAAAATAATTTTAAAAATCTTTCGAAAAATGAGTTTACTCCCTGGGTACTTTCCTTGTATACATTCGACTATACGGGCCAAGCCCGGAATTTACGGGAAATCGCGGGTTTTCGTTTGCCGGCGATTGGACCTCTTTCATTAAGCGTCTCATCAAAAATGAAAACATTTTTGAAAACTACAAGTCTCATGCTTTTTTTTGGTGAAAAAAAAATTTAAAAAATCGTTCGGGAAATGAGTTTACTCCCTGGGTACTTTCCTTGTATACATTTGACTGCACGGGCCAAGCCCGGGATTTAGGGGAAATCGCTGGTTTTCGTTTGCTGGCGATTAAACCTCTTTCATTAAGCGTCTCATCAAAAATGAAAACATTTTTGAAAACTACAAGTCTCATGCGTTTTAGTGGTGAAAAAATAATTTAAAAAATCGTTCGGAAAATGAGTTTACTCCCTGGGTACTTTCTTTGCATACTTTTTACTATACGGGCCGAGTCCGGGATTTACTGGAAATCGCGGGTTTTCGTGTGCCGGCGATTAAACTTCTTTTATTCAGCGTCCCATCAAAAATGAAAACATTTTTGAAAACTACAAGTCTTATGCGTTTTAGTGGTGAAAAAATAATTTAAAAAATCGTTCTGGAAATGAGTTTACTCACAGGGTACTTTCTTTGTATACATTCAACTATACGGGCCAAGCCCGGGATTTACGGGAATTCGCGGGTTTTCGTTTGCCGGCGACTAAACCTCTTTCATAAGCGTCTCATCAAAAATGAAAACATTTTTGAAAATACAAGTCTCATTCGTTCTAGTGGTGCAGAAATAATTTGAAAAATCGTTCGGGAAATGTGTTTACTCCCTGGGTACTTTCTTTGTATACTTTTGACTATACGGGCCAAGCCCCGGATTTACGGGAAATCGCGGGTTTTCGTTTGCCGGCGATTAAACCTCTTTCATTAAGCGTCTCATCAAAAATGAAAACATTTTTGAAACCTACAAGTCTCATGCGTTTTACTGGTGAAAACAAATTTAAAAAATCGTTTGGAAAATGAGTTTACTCCCTGGGTACTTTCTTTGTATACTTTTGACTATACGGGCCGAGCCCGGGATTTACGGGAAATCGCGGGTTTTCGTTTGCCGGCGATTAAACTTCTTTTATTCAGCGTCTCATCAAAAATGAAAACATTTTTAAAAACTGCAAGTCTCATGGGCTTTAGTGGTGAAATAATAATTAAAAAATCGTTCGGGAAGTGAGTTAACTCCCTGGTTACTTTCTTTGTATACTTTTGACTATACGGGCCGAGTCCGGGATTTTCGGGAAATCGCAGGTTTCCGTTTGCCGGCGATTAAACTTCTTTTATTCAGCGTCTCATCAAAAATGAAAACATTTTTGAAAACTACAAGTCTCATGCGTTTTAGTGGTGAAAAGATAATTTAAAAATCGTTCTGGAAATGAGTTTACTCACAGGGTACTTTCTTTGTATACATTCGACTATACGGGCCAAGCCCGGGATTTACGGGAAATCGCGGCTTTTTGTTCGCCGGCGATTAAACCTCTTTCATTAGGCGTCTCATCAAAAATGAAAACATTTTTGAAAACTACACATCTCATGCGTTTTAGTGGTGAAAAAATAATTTAAAAAATCTTTCGAAAAATGAGTTTACTCCCTGGGTACTTTCTTTTTATACATTCGACTATACGTGCCAAGCCCGGGATTTACGGGAAATCGCGGGTTTTCGTTTGCCGGCGATTAGACCTCTTTCATTAAGCGTCTCATCAAAAGTGAAAACATTTTTGAAAGCTACATGTCTCATGCGTTTTATTGGTGAAAAAAAAATTTAAAAAATCGTTCGAGAAATGAGTTTACTCCCTGGGTACTTTCTTTGTTTACATTTGACTACACGGGCCAAGCCCGAGATTTAGGGGAAATCGCTGGTTGTCGTTTGCTGGCGATTAAACCTCTTTCATTAAGCGTCTCATCAAAAATGAAAACATTTTTAAAAACTGCAAGTCTCATGGGCTTTAGTGGTGAAATAATAATTAAAAAATCGTTCGGGAAGTGAGTTCACTCCCTGGGTACTTTCTTTGTATACTTTTGACTATACGGGCCGAGTCCGGGATTTACGGGAAATCGCAGGTTTCCGTTTGCCGGCGATTAAACTTCTTTTATTCAGCGTCTCATCAAAAATGAAAACATTTTTGAAAACTACAAGTCTCATGCGTTTTAGTGGTGAAAAGATAGTTTAAAAATCGTTCTGGAAATGAGTTTACTCACAGGGTACTTTCTTTGTATACATTCGACTATACGGGCCAAGCCCGGGATTTACGGGAAATCGCGGGTTTTCGTTTGCCGGCGAGTAAACCTCTTTCATTAGGCGTCTCATCAAAAATGAAAACATTTTTGAAAACTACAAATCTCATGCGTTTTAGTGGTGAAAAAATAATTTTAAAAATCTTTCGAAAAATGAGTTTACTCCCTGGGTACTTTCCTTGTATACATTCGACTATACGGGCCAATTCCGGGATTTACGGGAAATCGCGGGTTTTCGTTTGCTGGCGATTAAACCTCTTTCATTAAGCGTCTCATCAAAAATGAAAACATTTTTAAAAACTGCAAGTCTCATGGGCTTTAGTGGTGAAATAATAATTAAAAAATCGTTCGGGAAGTGAGTTTACTCCCTGGGTACTTTCTTTGTATACTTTTGACTATACGGGCCGAGTCCGGGATTTACGGGAAATCGCAGGTTTCTGTCTGCCGGCGATTAAACTTCTTTTATTCAGCGTCTCATCAAAAATGAAAACATTTTTGAAAACTACAAGTCTCATGCGTTTTAGTGGTGAAAAGATAGTTTAAAAATCGTTCTGGAAATGAGTTTACTCACAGGGTACTTTCTTTGTATACATTCGACTATACGGGCCAAGCCCGGGATTTACGGGAAATCGCGGGTTTTCGTTTGCCGGCGATTAAACCTCTTTCATTAGGCGTCTCATCAAAAATGAAAACATTTTTGAAAACTACAAATCTCATGCGTTTTAGTGGTGAAAAAATAATTTAAAAAATCGTTCTGGAAATGAGTTTACTCACAGGGTACTTTCTTTGTATACATTCGACTATACGGGCCAAGCCCGGGATTTACGGGAAATCGCGATTTTTCGTTTGCCGGCGATTAAACCCCTTTCATTAAGCGTCTCATCAAAAATGAAAACATTTTTGAAAACTACAAGTCTCATGCGTTTTAGTGGTGAAAAAATAATTTGAAAAATCGCTTGAGAAATGAGTTCACTCCCTGGGTACTTTTTTTGTATACTTTTGACTATACGGGCCGAGTCTGGGATTTACGGGAAATCGCGGGTTTTCGTTTGCCGGCGATTAATTTTCTTTTATTCAGCGTCTCATCAAAAATGAACACATTTTTGAAAACTACAAGTCTTATGCGTTTTTGGTGAAAAAATAATTTAAAAAATTGTTCTGGAAATGAGTTTACTCACAGGGTACTTTCTTTGTATACATTCGACTATACGGGCCAAGCCCGGGATTTACGGGAAATCGCGGGTTTTCGTTTGCCGGCGATTAAACCTCTTTCATTAGGCGTCTCATCAAAAATAAAAACATTTTTGAAAACTACAAATCTCATGCGTTTTAGTGGTGAAAAAATAATTTTAAAAATCTTTCGAAAAATGAGTTTACTCCCTGGGTACTTTCCTTGTATACATTCGACTATACGGGCCAAGCCCGGAATTTACGGGAAATCGCGGGTTTTCGTTTGCCGGCGATTGGACCTCTTTCATTAAGCGTCTCATCAAAAATGAAAACATTTTTGAAAACTACAAGTCTCATGCTTTTTTTTGGTGAAAAAAAAATTTAAAAAATCGTTCGGGAAATGAGTTTACTCCCTGGGTACTTTCCTTGTATACATTTGACTGCACGGGCCAAGCCCGGGATTTAGGGGAAATCGCTGGTTTTCGTTTGCTGGCGATTAAACCTCTTTCATTAAGCGTCTCATCAAAAATGAAAACATTTTTGAAAACTACAAGTCTCATGCGTTTTAGTGGTGAAAAAATAATTTAAAAAATCGTTCGGAAAATGAGTTTACTCCCTGGGTACTTTCTTTGCATACTTTTTACTATACGGGCCGAGTCCGGGATTTACTGGAAATCGCGGGTTTTCGTGTGCCGGCGATTAAACTTCTTTTATTCAGCGTCCCATCAAAAATGAAAACATTTTTGAAAACTACAAGTCTTATGCGTTTTAGTGGTGAAAAAATAATTTAAAAAATCGTTCTGGAAATGAGTTTACTCACAGGGTACTTTCTTTGTATACATTCAACTATACGGGCCAAGCCCGGGATTTACGGGAATTCGCGGGTTTTCGTTTGCCGGCGACTAAACCTCTTTCATAAGCGTCTCATCAAAAATGAAAACATTTTTGAAAATACAAGTCTCATTCGTTCTAGTGGTGCAGAAATAATTTGAAAAATCGTTCGGGAAATGTGTTTACTCCCTGGGTACTTTCTTTGTATACTTTTGACTATACGGGCCAAGCCCCGGATTTACGGGAAATCGCGGGTTTTCGTTTGCCGGCGATTAAACCTCTTTCATTAAGCGTCTCATCAAAAATGAAAACATTTTTGAAACCTACAAGTCTCATGCGTTTTACTGGTGAAAACAAATTTAAAAAATCGTTTGGAAAATGAGTTTACTCCCTGGGTACTTTCTTTGTATACTTTTGACTATACGGGCCGAGCCCGGGATTTACGGGAAATCGCGGGTTTTCGTTTGCCGGCGATTAAACTTCTTTTATTCAGCGTCTCATCAAAAATGAAAACATTTTTAAAAACTGCAAGTCTCATGGGCTTTAGTGGTGAAATAATAATTAAAAAATCGTTCGGGAAGTGAGTTAACTCCCTGGTTACTTTCTTTGTATACTTTTGACTATACGGGCCGAGTCCGGGATTTTCGGGAAATCGCAGGTTTCCGTTTGCCGGCGATTAAACTTCTTTTATTCAGCGTCTCATCAAAAATGAAAACATTTTTGAAAACTACAAGTCTCATGCGTTTTAGTGGTGAAAAGATAATTTAAAAATCGTTCTGGAAATGAGTTTACTCACAGGGTACTTTCTTTGTATACATTCGACTATACGGGCCAAGCCCGGGATTTACGGGAAATCGCGGCTTTTTGTTCGCCGGCGATTAAACCTCTTTCATTAGGCGTCTCATCAAAAATGAAAACATTTTTGAAAACTACACATCTCATGCGTTTTAGTGGTGAAAAAATAATTTAAAAAATCTTTCGAAAAATGAGTTTACTCCCTGGGTACTTTCTTTTTATACATTCGACTATACGTGCCAAGCCCGGGATTTACGGGAAATCGCGGGTTTTCGTTTGCCGGCGATTAGACCTCTTTCATTAAGCGTCTCATCAAAAGTGAAAACATTTTTGAAAGCTACATGTCTCATGCGTTTTATTGGTGAAAAAAAAATTTAAAAAATCGTTCGAGAAATGAGTTTACTCCCTGGGTACTTTCTTTGTTTACATTTGACTACACGGGCCAAGCCCGAGATTTAGGGGAAATCGCTGGTTGTCGTTTGCTGGCGATTAAACCTCTTTCATTAAGCGTCTCATCAAAAATGAAAACATTTTTAAAAACTGCAAGTCTCATGGGCTTTAGTGGTGAAATAATAATTAAAAAATCGTTCGGGAAGTGAGTTCACTCCCTGGGTACTTTCTTTGTATACTTTTGACTATACGGGCCGAGTCCGGGATTTACGGGAAATCGCAGGTTTCCGTTTGCCGGCGATTAAACTTCTTTTATTCAGCGTCTCATCAAAAATGAAAACATTTTTGAAAACTACAAGTCTCATGCGTTTTAGTGGTGAAAAGATAGTTTAAAAATCGTTCTGGAAATGAGTTTACTCACAGGGTACTTTCTTTGTATACATTCGACTATACGGGCCAAGCCCGGGATTTACGGGAAATCGCGGGTTTTCGTTTGCCGGCGAGTAAACCTCTTTCATTAGGCGTCTCATCAAAAATGAAAACATTTTTGAAAACTACAAATCTCATGCGTTTTAGTGGTGAAAAAATAATTTTAAAAATCTTTCGAAAAATGAGTTTACTCCCTGGGTACTTTTCTTGTATACATTCGACTATACGGGCCAATTCCGGGATTTACGGGAAATCGCGGGTTTTCGTTTGCTGGCGATTAAACCTCTTTCATTAAGCGTCTCATCAAAAATGAAAACATTTTTAAAAACTGCAAGTCTCATGGGCTTTAGTGGTGAAATAATAATTAAAAAATCGTTCGGGAAGTGAGTTTACTCCCTGGGTACTTTCTTTGTATACTTTTGACTATACGGGCCGAGTCCGGGATTTACGGGAAATCGCAGGTTTCTGTCTGCCGGCGATTAAACTTCTTTTATTCAGCGTCTCATCAAAAATGAAAACATTTTTGAAAACTACAAGTCTCATGCGTTTTAGTGGTGAAAAGATAGTTTAAAAATCGTTCTGGAAATGAGTTTACTCACAGGGTACTTTCTTTGTATACATTCGACTATACGGGCCAAGCCCGGGATTTACGGGAAATCGCGGGTTTTCGTTTGCCGGCGATTAAACCTCTTTCATTAGGCGTCTCATCAAAAATGAAAACATTTTTGAAAACTACAAATCTCATGCGTTTTAGTGGTGAAAAAATAATTTAAAAAATCGTTCTGGAAATGAGTTTACTCACAGGGTACTTTCTTTGTATACATTCGACTATACGGGCCAAGCCCGGGATTTACGGGAAATCGCGGTTTTTCGTTTGCCGGCGATTAAACCCCTTTCATTAAGCGTCTCATCAAAAATGAAAACATTTTTGAAAACTACAAGTCTCATGCGTTTTAGTGGTGAAAAAATAATTTGAAAAATCGCTTGAGAAATGAGTTCACTCCCTGGGTACTTTTTTTGTATACTTTTGACTATACGGGCCGAGTCTGGGATTTACGGGAAATCGCGGGTTTTCGTTTGCCGGCGATTAATTTTCTTTTATTCAGCGTCTCATCAAAAATGAACACATTTTTGAAAACTACAAGTCTTATGCGTTTTTGGTGAAAAAATAATTTAAAAAATTGTTCTGGAAATGAGTTTACTCACAGGGTACTTTCTTTGTATACATTCGACTATACGGGCCAAGCCCGGGATTTACGGGAAATCGCGGGTTTTCGTTTGCCGGCGATTAAACCTCTTTCATTAAGCGTCTCATCAAAAATGAAAACATTTTTGAAAACTACAAGTCTCATGCGTTTTATTGGTGAAAAAAAAATTTAAAAAATCGTTCGGGAAATGAGTTTACTGCCTGGGTACTTTCTTTGTATACATTTGACTACACGGGCCAAGCCCGGGATTTAGGGGAAATCGCTGGTTTTCGTTTGCTGGCGATTAAACCTCTTTCATTAAGCGTCTCATCAAAAATGAAAACATTTTTGAAAACTACAAGTCTTATGCGTTTCAGTGGTGAAAAACTAATTTAAAAAATCGTTTGGGAAATGAGTTTACTCCCTGGGTACTTTCTTTGTATACTTTTGACTATACGGGCCGAGTCCGGGATTTACGGGAAATCGCAGGTTTCCGTTTGCCGGCGATTAAACTTCTTTTATACAGCGTCTCATCAAAAATGAAAACATTTTTGAAAACTACAAGTCTCATGCGTTTTAGTGGTGAAAAGATAATTTAAAAATCGTTCTGGAAATGAGTTTACTCACAGGGTACTTTCTTTGTATGCATTCGACTATACGGGCCAAGCCCGGGATTTACGGGAAATCGCGGGTTTTCGTTTGCCGGCGATTAAACCTCTTTCATTAGGCGTCTCATCAAAAATAAAAACATTTTTGAAAACTACACATCTCATGCGTTTTAGTGGTGAAAAAATAACTTAAAAAATCTTTCGAAAAAAGAGTTTACTCCCTTGGTACTTTCTTTGTATACATTCGACTATACGTGCCAAGCCCGGGATTTACGGGAAATCGCGGGTTTTCGTTTGCCGGCGATTAGACCTCTTTCATTAAGCGTCTCATCAAAAATGAAAACATTTTTGAAAACTACAAGTCTCATGCGTTTTATTGTTGAAAAAAAAATTTAAAAAATCGTTCGGGAAATGAGTTTACTGCCTGGGTACTTTCTTTGTATACATTTGACTACACGGGCCAAGCCCGGGATTTAGGGGAAATCGCTGGTTTTCGTTTGCTGGCGATTAAACCTCTTTCATTAAGCGTCTCATCAAAAATGAAAACATTTTTGAAAACTACAAGTCTTATGCGTTTCAGTGGTGAAAAACTAATTTAAAAAATCGTTTGGGAAATGAGTTTACTCCCTGGGTACTTTCTTTGTATACTTTTGACTATACGGGCCGAGTCCGGGATTTACGGGAAATCGCAGGTTTCCGTTTGCCGGCGATTAAACTTCTTTTATACAGCGTCTCATCAAAAATGAAAACATTTTTGAAAACTACAAGTCTCATGCGTTTTAGTGGTGAAAAGATAATTTAAAAATCGTTCTGGAAATGAGTTTACTCACAGGGTACTTTCTTTGTATGCATTCGACTATACGGGCCAAGCCCGGGATTTACGGGAAATCGCGGGTTTTCGTTTGCCGGCGATTAAACCTCTTTCATTAGGCGTCTCATCAAAAATAAAAACATTTTTGAAAACTACACATCTCATGCGTTTTAGTGGTGAAAAAATAACTTAAAAAATCTTTCGAAAAAAGAGTTTACTCCCTTGGTACTTTCTTTGTATACATTCGACTATACGTGCCAAGCCCGGGATTTACGGGAAATCGCGGGTTTTCGTTTGCCGGCGATTAGACCTCTTTCATTAAGCGTCTCATCAAAAATGAAAACATTTTTGAAAACTACAAGTCTCATGCGTTTTATTGTTGAAAAAAAAATTTAAAAAATCGTTCGGGAAATGAGTTTACTCCCTGGGTACTTTCTTTGTATACCTTTGACTACACGGGCCAAGCCCGGGATTTAGGGAAAATCGCTGGTTTTCGTTTGCTGACGATTAAACCTCTTTCATTAAGCGTCTCATCAAAAATGAAAACATTTTTGAAAACTACAAGTCTTATGCGTTTCAGTGGTGAAAAACTAATTTAAAAAATCGTTTGGGAAATGAGTTTACTCCCTGGGTACTTTCTTTGTATACTTTTGACTATACGGGCCGAGTCCGGGATTTACGGGAAATCGCAGGTTTCCGTTTGCCGGCGATTAAACTTCTTTTATTCAGCGTCTCATCAAAAATGAAAACATTTTTGAAAACTACAAGTCTCATGCGTTTTAGTGGTGAAAAGATAATTTAAAAATCGTTCTGGAAATGAGTTTACTCACAGGGTACTTTCTTTGTATACATTCGACTATACGGGCCAAGCCCGGGATTTACGGGAAATCGCGGGTTTTCGTTTGCCGGCGATTAAACCTCTTTCATTAGGCGTCTCATCAAAAATGATAACATTTTTGAAAACTACACATCTCATGCGTTTTAGTGGTGAAAAAATAATTTAAAAAATCTTTCGAAAAATGAGTTTACTCCCTGGGTACTTTCTTTGTATACATTCGACTATACGTGCCAAGCCCGGGATTTACGTGAAATCGCGGGTTTTCGTTTGCCGGCGATTAGACCTCTTTCATTAAGCGTCTCATCAAAAATGAAAACATTTTTGAAAGCTACAAGTCTCATGCGTTTTATTGGTGAAAAAAAAATTTAAAAAATCGTTCGGGAAATGAGTTTACTCCCTGGGTACTTTCTTTGTATACATTTGACTACACGGGCCAAGCCCGGGATTTACGGGAAATCGCGGGTTTTCGTTTGCCGGCGATTAAACCTCTTTCATTAGGCGTCTCATCAAAAATGAAAACATTTTTGAAAACTACAAGTCTCATGCGTTTTAGTGGTGAAAAAATAATTTAAAAAATCGTTCGAGAAATGAGTTTACTCCCTGGGTACTTTTTTTGTATACATTTGACTATTCGGGCCGAGTCCGGGATTCACGGGAAATCGCGGGTTTTCGTTTGCCGGCGATTAAACTTCTTTTATTCAGCGTCTCATCAAAAATGAAAACATTTTTGAAAACTACAAGTCTCATGCGTTTTAGTGGTGAAAAGATAATTTAAAAAATCGTTCGGGAAATAAGTTACTCCCTGGGTACTTTCTTTGTATACATTCGACTATACGGGCCAAGCCGGGGACTTACGGGAAATCGCGGGTTTTGGTTTGCCGGCGATTAAACCTCTTTCATTAAGCGTCTCATCAAAAATGAAAACATTTTTGAAAACTACAAGTCTCATGCGTTTTAGTGGTGAAAAAATAATTTAAAAAATCGCTCGGGAAATAAGTTTACTCCATGGGTACTTTCTTTGTATACTTTTGACTATACGGGCCGAGTCCGGGATTTACGGGAAATCGCGGGTTTTCGTTTGCCAGCGATTAAACTTCTTTTATTCAGCGTCCCATCAAAAATGAAAACATTTTTGAAAACTACAAGTCTCATGCGTTTTAGTGGTGAAAATATAATGTAAAAAATCGTTTGGGAAATGAGTTTACTCCCTGGGTACTTTCTTTGTTTACTTTTGATTATACGGGCCGAGTTCGGGATTTACGGGAAATCGCGGGTTTTCGTTTGCCAGCGATTAAACGTCTTTTATTCACAGTTCCATCAAAAATGAAAACATTTTTGAAAACTACAAGTATCATGCGTTTTAGTGGTGAAAAATTAATTTAAAAAATCGTTCGGGAAATAAGTTACTCCCTGGGTAATTTCTTTGTATACATTCGACTATACGGGCCAAGCCGGGGATTTACGGGAAATCGCGGGTTTTGGTTTGCCGGCGATTAAACCTCTTTCATTAAGCGTCTCATTAAAAATGAAAACATTTTTGAAAACTACAAGACTCATGCGTTTTAGTGGTGAAAAAATAATGTAAAAAATCGTTTGGGAAATGAGTTTACTCCCTGGGTACTTTCTTTGTTTACTTTTGATTATACGGGCCGAGTCCGGGATTTACGGGAAATCGCGGGTTTTCGTTTGCCAGCGATTAAACGTCTTTTATTCAGCGTCCCATCAAAAAAGAAAACATTTTTGAAAACTACAAGTCTCATGCGTTTTAGTGGTGAAAAAATAATTTAAAAAATCGTTCTGGAAATGAGTTTACTCACAGGGTACTTTCTTTGTATACATTCGACTATACGGGCCAAGCCCGGGATTTACGGGAAATCGCGGGTTTTAGTTTGCCGGCGATTAAACCTCTTTCATTAGGCGTCTCATCAAAAATGAAAACATTTTTGAAAACTACAAGTCTCATGCGTTTTAGTGGTGAAAAAATAATTTAAAAAATCGTTCGAGAAATGAGTTTACTCCCTGGGTACTTTTTTCGTATACATTTGACTATTCGGGCCGAGTCCGGGATTCACGGGAAATCGCGGGTTTTCGTTTGCCGGCGATTAAACTTCTTTTATTCAGCGTCTCATCAAAAATGAAAACATTTTTGAAAACTACAAGTCTCATGCGTTTTAGTGGTGAAAAGATAATTTAAAAAATCGTTCGGGAAATAAGTTACTCCCTGGGTACTTTCTTTGTATACATTCGACTATACGGGCCAAGCCGGGGACTTACGGGAAATCGCGGGTTTTGGTTTGCCGGCGATTAAACCTCTTTCATTAAGCGTCTCATCAAAAATGAAAACATTTTTGAAAACTACAAGTCTCATGCGTTTTAGTGGTGAAAAAATAATTTAAAAAATCGCTCCGGAAATAAGTTTACTCCATGGGTACTTTCTTTGTATACTTTTGACTATACGGGCCGAGTCCGGGATTTACGGGAAATCGCGGGTTTTCGTTTGCCAGCGATTAAACTTCTTTTATTCAGCGTCCCATCAAAAATGAAAACATTTTTGAAAACTACAAGTCTCATGCGTTTTAGTGGTGAAAATATAATGTAAAAAATCGTTCGGGAAATAAGTTACTCCCTGGGTACTTTCTTTGTATACATTCGACTATACGGGCCAAGCCGGGGATTTACGGGAAATCGCGGGTTTTGGTTTGCCGGCGATTAAACCTCTTTCATTAAGCGTCTCATTAAAAATGAAAACATTTTTGAAAACTACAAGACTCATGCGTTTTAGTGGTGAAAAAATAATGTAAAAAATCGTTTGGGAAATGAGTTTACTCCCTGGGTACTTTCTTTGTTTACTTTTGATTATACGGGCCGAGTCCGGGATTTACGGGAAATCGCGGGTTTTCGTTTGCCAGCGATTAAACGTCTTTTATTCAGCGTCCCATCAAAAAAGAAAACATTTTTGAAAACTACAAGTCTCATGCGTTTTAGTGGTGAAAAAATAATTTAAAAAATCGTTCTGGAATAGAGTTTACTCACAGGGTACTTTCTTTGTATACATTCGACTATACGGGCCAAGCCCGGGATTTACGGGAAATCGCGGGTTTTAGTTTGCCGGCGATTAAACCTCTTTCATTAAGCGTCTCATCAAAAATGAAAACATTTTTGAAAACTACAAGTCTCATGCGTTTTAGTGGTGAAAAAATAATTTAAAAAATCGTTCGGGAAATAAGTTTACTCCCTGGGTACTTTCTTTGTATACTTTTGACTATACGGGCCGAGTCCGGGATTTACGGGAAATCGCGGGTTTTCGTTTGCCAGCGATTAAACTTCTTTTATTCAGCGTCCCATCAAAAATGAAAACATTTTTGAAAACTACAAGTCTCATGCGTTTTAGTGGTGAAAATATAATGTAAAAAATCGTTTGGGAAATGAGTTTACTCCCTGGGTACTTTCTTTGTTTACTTTTGATTATACGGGCCGAGTTCGGGATTTACGGGAAATCGCGGGTTTTCGTTTGCCAGCGATTAAACGTCTTTTATTCACAGTTCCATCAAAAATGAAAACATTTTTGAAAACTACAAGTATCATGCGTTTTAGTGGTGAAAAAATAATTTAAAAAATCGTTCGGGAAATAAGTTACTCCCTGGGTACTTTCTTTGTATACATTCGACTATACGGGCCAAGCCGGGGATTTACGGGAAATCGCGGGTTTTGGTTTGCCGGCGATTAAACCTCTTTCATTAAGCGTCTCATTAAAAATGAAAACATTTTTGAAAACTACAAGACTCATGCGTTTTAGTGGTGAAAAAATAATGTAAAAAATCGTTTGGGAAATGAGTTTACTCCCTGGGTACTTTCTTTGTATACATTCGACTATACGGGCCAAGCCCGAGATTTACGGGAAATCGCGGGTTTTAGTTTGCCGGCGATTAAACCTCTTTCATTAAGCGTCTCATCAAAAATGAAAACATTTTTGAAAACTACAAGTCTCATGCGTTTTAGTGGTGAAAAAATAATTTAAAAAATCGTTCGGGAAATAAGTTTACTCCCTGGGTACTTTCTTTGTATACTTTTGACTATACGGGCCGAGTCCGGGATTTACGGGAAATCGCGGGTTTTCGTTTGCCAGCGATTAAACTTCTTTTATTCAGCGTCCCATCAAAAATGAAAACATTTTTGAAAACTACAAGTCTCATGCGTTTTAGTGGTGAAAATATAATGTAAAAAATCGTTTGGGAAATGAGTTTACTCCCTGGGTACTTTCTTTGTTTACTTTTGATTATACGGGCCGAGTTCGGGATTTACGGGAAATCGCGGGTTTTCGTTTGCCAGCGATTAAACGTCTTTTGTTCACAGTTCCATCAAAAATGAAAACATTTTTGAAAACTACAAGTATCATGCGTTTTAGTGGTGAAAAAATAATTTAAAAAATCGTTCGGGAAATGAGTTTACTCCCTGGGTACTTTCTTTGTTTACTTTTGATTATACGGGCCGAGTTCGGGATTTACGGGAAATCGCGGGTTTTCGTTTGCCAGCGATTAAACGTCTTTTATTCACAGTTCCATCAAAAATGAAAACATTTTTGAAAACTACAAGTATCATGCGTTTTAGTGGTGAAAAAATAATTTAAAAAATCGTTCGGGAAATAAGTTACTCCCTGGGTACTTTCTTTGTATACATTCGACTATACGGGCCAAGCCGGGGATTTACGGGAAATCGCGGGTTTTGGTTTGCCGGCGATTAAACCTCTTTCATTAAGCGTCTCATTAAAAATGAAAACATTTTTGAAAACTACAAGACTCATGCGTTTTAGTGGTGAAAAAATAATGTAAAAAATCGTTTGGGAAATGAGTTTACTCCCTGGGTACTTTCTTTGTTTACTTTTGATTATACGGGCCGAGTCCGGGATTTACGGGAAATCGCAGGTTTTCGTTTGCCAGCGATTAAACGTCTTTTATTCAGCGTCCCATCAAAAAAGAAAACATTTTTGAAAACTACAAGTCTCATGCGTTTTAGTGGTGAAAAAATAATTTAAAAAATCGTTCTGGAAATGAGTTTACTCACAGGGTACTTTCTTTGTATACATTCGACTATACGGGCGGGCCGACTATACTAATAAAGGCTTCACACGTAAATCAGTTAAAGATGGCGGATAAGCGGAAACGTTGTATTAAAGTTGTTAAAGATTTTGAGTATGTTAACTTAAATGGAAAGCTGCTTTCAAGCAATGAGATATTGGAAATGGATCTTAGATCTTGCTGTGGAGATTGTGAAGATAATGAAACTATTCCTAATGGTTTACAGAAGTGTATAGAACAACGTATAGATATACTTCGTACTGAGATTATGTCAGAAGTAAAACAAATTGCAAACGACAAGAATAAATTTGGTGATAATCATAGAATTTTAGAAAACCGTATTATAATGTTACAGGAAGATAACACTTTCTTGAAAAAACAGTTGACTGATTTGACTGGTTTTTTAGAAGTTTTAGTGGAATGTATAAACGAACGGCGAAGTCAATCATGCATGACGACGGTAAAACCTTCTCATGACAAAAGCCAAATTTTGACGCTAAATGATTTGTCTTCGGAGACCTCTAATACGGATCACGAAATTAACAACAACCCTCTAGGGAATGAGAACATTATTTCGAAGAATAGCGATCATTTATTGCGGCACAATACAACGATAAAAGATCAATTGAATATGTTCCGTTTGACACAGAAGAAAAAATACGCTGTTTATAAAAAGAACACTGTAGAATATCAGCGCCGAAACGAATCTACAGTAAAAGAACAACTAAACATGGTTCGATGTGAACATAACAGTAAATACAAAACTCTACATGATAGAAAACCAACACTACAGAAACGCTTAGAAAATCTTGCTGAATACAATGTTGATACTTCTTTAAATGAAAGTTGCGTTTCACATCATGAGTTTGAAAAATCTGTGACATGCATATATGGTGATAGTATTATAAAAAATGTTAAAGGATGGAAGATCAAAGAAAAACTCTTAGAAAAACAGGATATCATTATTCGATCATTTCCTGGCGCTAATACAGACCGTATAAGAAATTATATTATACCACTGTCAGAAACGGATAAACCAAATCGCACAATTATACATGTTGGAACGAATGATCTTTGCTCTTCTAAATCACCAAATGAAATTTCAGACTCTATTATTGACTTGGTTACTGATGTCAGCAAATCTTGTCCTTCTGTAATGGTGTCTGGACTTACTATGCGAGATGATAATTTTAACAGAAAGGCATTAGAACTTAACAGAATTTTAGAACGATCATGTCAAGAAAGAAATATTTGCTACATAAAACATAGTAATATCAGCAAACACCATTTGAACGGTAGTAAACTTCATTTGAATAAGAATGGAACAAAGAACATGACTAAAACATTTGCCAGTTATATCAACAAGTGCTGATATGTACTGCACAGAGACGCACTTCTATCAATTGAATCTCCTCAAATTAGTGATGTCAAATCCATTAAATATTTGAAAACGAAAAACATGTCTAAACTTATGATTGGACACTTAAACATCAACTCAATCAGAAATAAATTTGAACATTTAAACAATCTCTTGTGTGATAAAGTTGATATTTTCTTAGTATCAGAAACAAAACTTGATGGAAGCTTTCTGAACTCACAATTTCATATGGATGGTTTTTATCCACCATTCAGAAACGATAGAAACCAATATGGTGGAGGTGTTATGTTTTATGTTAGAAATAACATTGTTTGCAGAGAAATCGATAAATCGTCCTTACCAGAAGATATAGAAGCAATATTTTTGGAAATTAATTTACGTAAACAAAAATGGATTGTTGCTGGCATTTATAAACCACCATCCTTGAATACTAAATATTTTACAAGATGCATTCGTGAGTTTCTTTCGAAAATTAATTCTGATAATATTATTTTAATGGGTGATTTTAATGCTGTTGAACATGACGATGATATGTTACTTTTTAATTCAGAGTTGCGTTTAAAAAACCTCATTAAAAAACCAACGTGTCACAAATCATTACAAAATCCATCATGTGTCGATCACATATGGGTGTCTGATTCTAAACGATTCCACCACACCAGCATTTTGGAAAACGACCTTTCTGATTATCACGATATAGTTGTAACTTTCTTAAATGTGGAAATACCAAAGAAAGATCCTAAAATTATAAATTATCGTTGTTACAGACTTTTTAATGACGAACATTTTAAACATGACCTTGAGTCACTTATTGCATCAAACAATGACTTAAATTACAACGACTTTGACGAACAATTCAGTCAGTTGGTCAGCAAACACGCCCCTATAAAATACAAAGTTGTTAGAAATAATAACTCTCCATTTATAACAAAAGCAGTACGAAAGGAGATAATGATTCGATCGAGATTTAAAAATATCTACAATAAGCACCCTTCTATTAAAAACTGGGAAAATTTTAAAAGGCAAAGAAACAAATGTGTCACTGTTTGTAGAGACGCGAAAAGAATTTATTACACATCACTAAATATGAAAAACATTTTTGATAACAAAAAGTTCTGGAAAACTGTAAAGCCGATATTTTCCAACAAATGTATAAAAGATACAGTCCAAGTAATAGTTGAAAATGATCAAATAATTCGTGAAAAAGAACATATAGCAAATATAATAAATGATCATTTTGTTAATGTCACGAATTCTTTGAATATTGATGGAATTCCGCACGAAAACTATAACGATAATAAAAACGATATTGAAAACGTCATCAAGAATTACGAACAGCATCCAAGTATAATATGGATAAAGAAACATGTTACCACTACCAACAAAATGAGCTTCAAATCAATTGAAATTGACATCATGAAAAAGTATATTGGTAACCTAAAAGAAAACAAATCTGGTCCCAAAGGAGCAATTCCACCATGTTTCCTCAAATATTACGTCGATGTATACGGAGAACATATCAACAAGCTGTTTGAGAAATCTATTGTCGATGAAGTTTTCCCTGGAGCAATGAAATTGGCTGATATTTGTCCACTATTTAAAAACGGAGATCGTTCATCAAAATTGAATTATCGTCCTGTTAGTAAACTGAGCAGTGCGTCAAAAATTTTTGAACGTATTATGTTTGATCAGATTTATGAATTTATTGATAGTAAATTATCACCTCTTTTGTCAGGTTTTCGAAAGGGTTTTAGCAGCCAGCATGTTTTGCTTCACATGATAGAATCGTGGCGAAAAGATCTTGATAAAGGGAATGCTGTAGGGGCGCTATTGATGGATTTGAGTAAAGCATTTGATTGTGTGGATCATAATCTGTTAATAGCGAAACTACATGCATATGGTTTCTCAAAAAGTGCTTTAGGTCTTTTAAGGAGTTATCTCACCAATCGGTTCCAAAGAGTCGGAATTGATGGCTATTTCAGCTTGTGGAAAGAAATTATTAGTGGTGTCCCACAAGGTTCGATTCTGGGTCCACTTTTATTCAATATTTATATAAATGATTTAATGTTTATTTTTAATGATAGAGCTGATGTTAAAATTTGTAATTACGCAGATGACAATACACTTTATACATATGGAAAACAATTTGAGGAGATAAAGTTATGTTTAGAAAGTGCTTTTTCAACTGTTAGCACATGGTTTTCCAATAATGGGCTTCAGTTAAATTCTGAGAAGTGCAAACTGCTCATTCTGGGAAAATCAAAAAACGAAAACTTTGTTACTTTAAATTTGAAAAATAATATATTACAAGAGTCTCCATACGTAAATTTGTTGGGTATAATTCTGGACAATCAGCTTTCTTTCCGGCAACATGTTCTTCCATTATGTAAGAAGGCAAATGCCAAGATCAATGCCCTAAAACGTATATCACCATATATGTCTAATTATAAGCGAAATGTTATTGCTAATTCATTTATTTCTAGCATATTTAATTACTGCCCTCTTATATGGGGATTTTCAAGTAGAGATCTACTACATAAAGTTAATAGCATTCATAGTAGAGCAAATAGACTTTTATGCGACAGAATTGAAAATGAATGCAGAATCAGTATTCATGAAAAGTTCTGCCGAAAATTGCTAAAGGAGGTTTTTAAAACAAAAATGAAACAGAATCCATCCTACATGAATGATGTTTTTGTATTCAAAAACACAGCATATAGTTTCCGTGCATCAAGTTCTCTTGAAAGGTGCAGAACTCGCACCACAAAGCATGGTCTATTAAGCGTATCTTATATTGCTTCTAAATTATGGGAGAAGCTTCCAAACTCTGTCCGAAATGCCCCTTCGTTGTCTTTATTCCATCACGGGCTAAACACCATTCCGTTTATTCAGTGCAGTTGTCGTCTCTGTGCCACATATATTTGTAACGTAGGATATACGAATTAGCTTCTTATTATTATAATATAAATCTCCTATTTTTTTAAAAACTTTATTTTAGGACAGTCGATTTTAATTAGCCCAAGGCTAACAAATTTTTTTTTTTTTTTTTTAATTAATGTATCTAGCATGTTTTATTGTATATTGTATATCGACTTTAAAGAAAGAATAAATAAATAAATAAATAAAACGGGCCAAGCCCGGGATTTACGGGAAATCGCGGGTTTTAGTTTGCCGGCGATTAAACCTCTTTCATTAAGCGTCTCATCAAAAATGAAAACATTTTTGAAAACTACAAGTCTCATGCGTTTTAGTGGTGAAAAAATAATTTAAAAAATCGTTCGGGAAATAAGTTTACTCCCTGGGTACTTTCTTTGTATACTTTTGACTATACGGGCCGAGTCCGGGATTTACGGGAAATCGCGGGTTTTCGTTTGCCAGCGATTAAACTTCTTTTATTCAGCGTCCCATCAAAAATGAAAACATTTTTGAAAACTACAAGTCTCATGCGTTTTAGTGGTGAAAATATAATGTAAAAAATCGTTTGGGAAATGAGTTTACTCCCTGGGTACTTTCTTTGTTTACTTTTGATTATACGGGCCGAGTTCGGGATTTACGGGAAATCGCGGGTTTTCGTTTGCCAGCGATTAAACGTCTTTTGTTCACAGTTCCATCAAAAATGAAAACATTTTTGAAAACTACAAGTATCATGCGTTTTAGTGGTGAAAAAATAATTTAAAAAATCGTTCGGGAAATAAGTTACTCCCTGGGTACTTTCTTTGTATACATTCGACTATACGGGCCAACCCGGGGATTTACGGGAAATCGCGGGTTTTGGTTTGCCAGCGATTAAACCTCTTTCATTAAGCGTCTCATTAAAAATGAAAACATTTTTGAAAACTACAAGACTCATGCGTTTTAGTGGTGAAAAAATAATGTAAAAAATCGTTTGGGAAATGAGTTTACTCCCTGGGTACTTTCTTTGTTTACTTTTGATTATACGGGCCGAGTCCGCGATTTACGGGAAATCGCGGGTTTTCGTTTGCCAGCGATTAAACGTCTTTTATTCAGCGTCCCATCAAAAAAGAAAACATTTTTGAAAACTACAAGTCTCATGCGTTTTAGTGGTGAAAAAATAATTTAAAAAATCGTTCTGGAAATGAGTTTACTCACAGGGTACTTTCTTTGTATACATTCGACTATACGGGCCAAGCCCGGGATTTACGGGAAATCGCGGGTTTTAGTTTGCCGGCGATTAAACCTCTTTCATTAGGCGTCTCATCAAAAATGAAAACATTTTTGAAACCTACAAGTCTCATGCGTTTTAGTGGTGAAAAAATAATTTAAAAAATCGTTCGGGAAATAAGTTACTCCCTGGGTACTTTCTTTGTATACATTCGACTATACGGGCCAAGCCGGGGATTTACGGGAAATCGCGGGTTTTGGTTTGCCGGCGATTAAACCTCTTTCATTAAACGTCTCATCAAAAATGAAAACATTTTTGAAAACTACAAGTCTCATGCGTTTTAGTGGTGAAAAAATAATTTAAAAAATCGTTCGGGAAATAAGTTTACTCCCTGGGTACTTTCTTTGTATACTTTTGACTATACGGGCCGAGTCCGGGATTTACGGGAAATTGCGGGTTTTCGTTTGCCAGCGAATAAACTTCTTTTATTCAGCGTCGCATCAAAAATGAAAACATTTTTGAAAACTACAAGTCTCATGCGTTTTAGTGGTGAAAATATAATGTAAAAAATCGTTTGGGAAAAGAGTTTACTCCCTGGGTACTTTCTTTGTTTACTTTTGATTATACGGGCCGAGTTCGGGATTTACGGGAAATCGCGGGTTTTCGTTTGCCAGCGATTAAATGTCTTTTATTCACCGTTCCATCAAAAATGAAAACATTTTTAAAAACTACAAGTATCATGCGTTTTAGTGGTGAAAAAATAATTTAAAAAATCGTTCGGGAAATAAGTTACTCCCTGGGTACTTTCTTTGTATACATTCGACTATACGGGCCAAGCCGGGGATTTACGGGAAATCGCGGGTTTTGGTTTGCCGGCGATTAAACCTCTTTCATTAAGCGTCTCATTAAAAATGAAAACATTTTTGAAAACTACAAGTCTCATGCGTTTTAGTGGTGAAAAAATAATGTAAAAAATCGTTTGGGAAATGAGTTTACTCCCTGGGTACTTTCTTTGGTTACTTTTGATTATACGGGCCGAGTCCGGGATTTACGGGAAATCGCGGGTTTTCGTTTGCCAGCGATTAAACGTCTTTTATTCAGCGTCCCATCAAAAATGAAAACATTTTTGAAAACTACAAGTCTCATGCGTTTTAGTGGTGAAAAAATAATTTAAAAAATCGTTCGGGAAATGAGTTTACTCCCTGGGTACTTTCTTTGTATACTTTTGACTATACGGGCCGAGTCCGGGATTTAAGGGAAATCGCGGGTTTTCGTTTGCCAGCGATTAAACTTCTTTTATTCAGCGTCCCATCAAAAATGAAAACATTTTTGAAAACTACAAGTCTCATGCGTTTTAGTGGTGAAAAAATAATTTAAAAAATCGTTCGAGAAATGAGTTTACTCCCTGGGTACTTTTTTTGTATACATTTGACTATTCGGGCCGAGTCCGGGATTCACGGGAAATCGCGGGTTTTCGTTTGCCGGCGATTAAACTTCTTTTATTCAGCGTCTCATCAAAAATGAAAACATTTTTGAAAACTACAAGTCTTATGCGTTTTAGTGGTGAAAAAATAATTTAAAAAATCGTTCTGGAAATGAGTTTACTCACAGGGTACTTTCTTTGTATACATTCGACTATACGGGCCAAGCCCGGGATTTACGGGAAATCGCGGGTTTTCGTTTGCCGGCGATTAAACCTCTTTCATTAGGCGTCTCATCAAAAATGAAAACATTTTTGAAAACTACAAGTCTCATGCGTTTTAGTGGTGAAAAAATAATTTAAAAAATCGTTCGAGAAATGAGTTTACTCCCTGGGTACTTTTTTTGTATACATTTGACTATTCGGGCCGAGTCCGGGATTCACGGGAAATCGCGGGTTTTCGTTTGCCGGCGATTAAACTTCTTTTATTCAGCGTCTCATCAAAAATGAAAATTTTTTTGAAAACTACAAGTCTTATGCGTTTTAGTGGTGAAAAAATAATTTAAAAAATCGTTCTGGAAATGAGTTTACTCACAGGGTACTTTCTTTGTATACATTCGACTATACGGGCCAAGCCCGGGATTTACGGGAAATCGCGAGTTTTAGTTTGCCGGCGATTAAACCTCTTTCATTAGGCTTCTCATCAAAAATGAAAACATTTTTGAAACCTACAAGTCTCATGCGTTTTAGTGGTGAAAAAATAATTTAAAAAATCGTTCGGGAAATAAGTTACTCCCTGGGTACTTTCTTTGTATACATTCGACTATACGGGCCAAGCCGGGGATTTACGGGAAATCGCGGGTTTTGGTTTGCCGGCGATTAAACCTCTTTCATTAAGCGTCTCATCAAAAATGAAAACATTTTTGAAAACTACAAGTCTCATGCGTTTTAGTGGTGAAAAAAAAATTTAAAAAATCGTTCGGGAAATAAGTTACTCCCTGGGTACTTTCTTTGTATACATTCGACTATACGGGCCAAGCCGGGGATTTACGGGAAATCGCGGGTTTTGGTTTGTCGGCGATTAAACCTCTTTCATTAAGCGTCTCATCAAAAATGAAAACATTTTTGAAAACTACAAGTCTCATGCGTTTTAGTGGTGAAAAAATAATTTAAAAAATCGTTCGGGAAATAAGTTTACTCCCTGGGTACTTTCTTTGTATACTTTTGACTATACGGGCCGAGTCCGGGATTTACGGGAAATCGGGGGTTTTCGTTTGCCAGCGATTAAACTCCTTTTATTCAGCGTCCCATCAAAAACGAAATCATTTTTGAAAACTACAAGTCTCATGCGTTTAAGTGGTGAAAAAATAATTTAAAAAATCGTTCGGGAAATGAGTTTACTCCCTGGGTACTTTCTTTGTATACTTTTGACTATACGGGCCGAGTCCGGGATTTACGGGAAATCGTGGGTTTTCGTTTGCCAGCGATTAAACCTCTTTCATTAAGCGTCTCATCAAAAATGAAAACATTTTTAAAAACTCCAAGTCTCATGGGCTTTAGTGGTGAAATAATAATTAAAAAATCGTTCGGGAAGTGAGTTCACTCCCTGTGTACTTTCTTTGTATACTTTTGACTATACGGGCCGAGTCCGGGATTTACGGGAAATCGCGGGTTTCCGTTTGCCGGCGATTAAACTTCTTTTATTCAGCGTCTCATCAAAAATGAAAACATTTTTGAAAACTACAAGTCTCATGCGTTTTAGTGGTGAAAAGATAGTTTAAAAATCGTTCTGGAAATGAGTTTACTCCCTGGATACTTTCTTTGTATACATTTGACTACACGGGCCAAGCCCGGGATTTACGGGAAATCGCGGGTTTTCGTTTGCCGGCGATTAAACCTCTTTCATTAGGCGTCTCATCAAAAATGAAAACATTTTTGAAAACTTCAAGTCTCATGCGTTTTAGTGGTGAAAAAATAATTTAAAAAATCGTTCGAGAAATGAGTTTACTCCCTGGGTACTTTTTTTGTATACATTTGACTATTCGGGCCGAGTCCGGGATTTACGGGAAATCGCGGGTTTTCGTTTGCCAGCGATTAAACGTCTTTTATTCACAGTTCCATCAAAAATGAAAACATTTTTGAAAACTACAAGTATCATGCGTTTTAGTGGTGAAAAAATAATTTAAAAAATCGTTCGGGAAATAAGTTACTCCCTGGGTACTTTCTTTGTATACATTCGACTATACGGGCCAAGCCAGGGATTTACGGGAAATCGCGGGTTTTGGTTTGCCGGCGATTAAACCTCTTTCATTAGGCGTCTCATTAAAAATGAAAACATTTTTGAAAACTACAAGACTCATGCGTTTTAGTGGTGAAAAAATAATGTAAAAAATCGTTTGGGAAATGAGTTTACTCCCTGGGTACTTTCTTTGTTTACTTTTGATTATACGGGCCGAGTCCGGGATTTACGGGAAATCGCGGGTTTTCGTTTGCCAGCGATTAAACGTCTTTTTTTCAGCGTCCCATCAAAAAAGAAAACATTTTTGAAAACTACAAGTTTCATGCGTTTTAGTGGTGAAAAAATAATTTAAAAAATCGTTCTGGAAATGAGTTTACTCACAGGGTACTTTCTTTGTATACATTCGACTATACGGGCCAAGCCCGGGATTTACGGGAAATCGCGGGTTTTAGTTTGCCGGCGATTAAACCTGTTTCATTAGGCGTCTCATCAAAAATGAAAACATTTTTGAAACCTACAAGTCTCATGCGTTTTAGTGCTGAAAAAATAATTTAAAAAATCGTTCGGGAAATAAGTTACTCCCTGGGTACTTTCTTTGTATACATTCGACTATACGGGCCAAGCCGGGGATTTACGGGAAATCGCGGGTTTTGGTTTGCCGGCGATTAAACCTCTTTCATTAAGCGTCTCATCAAAAATGAAAACATTTTTGAAAACTACAAGTCTCATGCGTTTTAGTGGTGATAAAATAATTTAAAAAATCGTTCGGGAAATAAGTTTACTCCCTGGGTACTTTCTTTGTATACTTTTGACTATACGGACCGAGTCCGGGATTTACGGGAAATCGCGGGTTTTCGTTTGCCAGCGATTAAACTTCTTTTATTCAGCGTCCCATCAAAAATGAAAACATTTTTGAAAACTACAAGTCTCATGCGTTTTAGTGGTGAAAATATAATGTAAAAAATCGTTTGGGAAATGAGTTTACTCCCTGGGTACTTTCTTTGTTTACTTTTGATTATACGGGCCGAGTTCGGGATTTACGGGAAATCGCGGGTTTTCGTTTGCCAGCGATTAAACGTCTTTTATTCACAGTTCCATCAAAAATGAAAACATTTTTGAAAACTACAAGTATCATGCGTTTTAGTGGTGAAAAAATAATTTAAAAAATCGTTCGGGAAATAAGTTACTCCCTGGGTACTTTCTTTGTATACATTCGACTATACGGGCCAAGCCGGGGATTTACGGGAAATCGCGGGTTTTGGTTTGCCGGCGATTAAACCTCTTTCATTAGGCGTCTCATTAAAAATGAAAACATTTTTGAAAACTACAAGACTCATGCATTTTAGTGGTGAAAAAATAATGTAAAAAATCGTTTGGGAAATGAGTTTACTCCCTGGGTACTTTCTTTGTTTACTTTTGATTATACGGGCCGAGTCCGGGATTTACGGGAAATCGCGGGTTTTCGTTTGTCAGCGATTAAACGTCTTTTATTCAGCGTCCCATCAAAAAAGAAAACATTTTTGAAAATTACAAGTCTCATGCGTTTTAGTGGTGAAAAAATAATTTAAAAAATCGTTCTGGAAATGAGTTTACTCACAGGGTACTTTCTTTGTATACATTCGACTATACGGGCCAAGCCCGGGATTTACGGGAAATCGCGGGTTTTAGTTTGCCGGCGATTAAACCTCTTTCATTAGGCGTCTCATCAAAAATGAAAACATTTTTGAAACCTACAAGTCTCATGCGTTTTAGTGGTGAAAAAATAATTTAAAAAATCGTTCGGGAAATAAGTTACTCCCTGGGTACTTTCTTTGTATACATTCGACTATACGGGCCAAGCCGGGGATTTACGGGAAATCGCGGGTTTTGGTTTGCCGGCGATTAAACCTCTTTCATTAAGCGTCTCATCAAAAATGAAAACATTTTTGAAAACTACAAGTCTCATGCGTTTTAGTGGTGAAAAAATAATTTAAAAAATCGTTCGGGAAATAAGTTTACTCCCTGGGTACTTTCTTTGTATACTTTTGACTATACGGGCCGAGTCCGGGATTTACGCGAAATCGCGGGTTTTCGTTTGCCAGCGATTAAACTTCTTTTATTCAGCGTCCCATCAAAAATGAAAACATTTTTGAAAACTACAAGTCTCATGCGTTTTAGTGGTGAAAATATAATGTAAAAAATCGTTTGGGAAATGAGTTTACTCCCTGGGTACTTTCTTTGTTTACTTTTGATTATACGGGCCGAGTTCGGGATTTACGGGAAATCGCGGGTTTTCGTTTGCCAGCGATTAAACGTCTTTTATTCACCGTTCCATCAAAAATGAAAACATTTTTGAAAACTACAAGTATCATGGGTTTTAGTGGTGAAAAAATAATTTAAAAAATCGTTCGGGAAATAAGTTACTCCCTGGGTACTTTCTTTGTATACATTCGACTATACGGGCCAAGCCGGGGATTTACGGGAAATCGCGGGTTTTGGTTTGCCGGCGATTAAACCTCTTTCATTAAGCGTCTCATTAAAAATGAAAACATTTTTGAAAACTACAAGTCTCATGCGTTTTAGTGGTGAAAAAATAATGTAAAAAATCGTTTGGGAAATGAGTTTACTCGCTGGGTACTTTCTTTGTTTACTTTTGATTATACGGGCCGAGTCCGCGATTTACGGGAAATCGCGGGTTTTTGTTTGCCCGCGATTAAACGTCTTTTATTCAGCGTCCCATCAAAAATGAAAACATTTTTGAAAACTACAAGTCTCATGCGTTTTAGTGGTGAAAAAATAATTTAAAAAATCGTTCGGGAAATGAGTTTACTCCCTGGGTACTTTCTTTGTATACTTTTGACTATACGGGCCGAGTCCGGGATTTAAGGGAAATCGCGGGTTTTCGTTTGCCAGCGATTAAACTTCTTTTATTCAGCGTCCCATCAAAAATGAAAACATTTTTGAAAACTACAAGTCTCATGCGTTTTAGTGGTGAAAAAATAATTTAAAAAATCGTTCGAGAAATGAGTTTACTCCCTGGGTACTTTTTTTGTATACATTTGACTATTCGGGCCGAGTCCGGGATTCACGGGAAATCGCGGGTTTTCGTTTGCCGGCGATTAAACTTCTTTTATTCAGCGTCTCATCAAAAATGAAAACATTTTTGAAAACTACAAGTCTTATGCGTTTTAGTGGTGAAAAAATAATTTAAAAAATCGTTCTGGAAATGAGTTTACTCACAGGGTACTTTCTTTGTATACATTCGACTATACGGGCCAAGCCCGGGATTTACGGGAAATCGCGGGTTTTAGTTTGCCGGCGATTAAACCTCTTTCATTAGGCGTCTCATCAAAAATGAAAACATTTTTGAAACCTACAAGTCTCATGCGTTTTAGTGGTGAAAAAATAATTTAAAAAATCGTTCGAGAAATGAGTTTACTCCCTGGGTACTTTTTTTGTATACATTTGACTATTCGGGCCGAGTCCAGGATTCACGGGAAATCGCGGGTTTTCGTTTGCCGGCAATTAAACTTCTTTTGTTCAGCGTCCCATCAAAAATGAAAAATTTTTTGAAAACTACAAGTCTTATGCGTTTTAGTGGTGAAAAAATAATTTAAAAAATCGTTCTGGAAATGAGTTTACTCACAGGGTACTTTCTTTGTATACATTCGACTATACGGGCCAAGCCCGGGATTTACGGGAAATCGCGGGTTTTAGTTTGCCGGCGATTAAACCTCTTTCATTAGGCGTCTCATCAAAAATGAAAACATTTTTGAAACCTACAAGTCTCATGCGTTTTAGTGGTGAAAAAATAATTTAAAAAATCGTTCGGGAAATAAGTTACTCCCTGGGTACTTTCTTTGTATACATTCGACTATACGGGCCAAGCCGGGGATTTACGGGAAATCGCGGGTTTTGGTTTGCCGGCGATTAAACCTCTTTCATTAAGCGTCTCACAAAAATGAAAACATTTTTGAAAACTACAAGTCTCATGCGTTTTAGTGGTGAAAAAAAAATTTAAAAAATCGTTCGGGAAATAAGTTACTCCCTGGGTACTTTCTTTGTATACATTCGACTATACGGGCCAAGCCGGGGATTTACGGGAAATCGCGGGTTTTGGTGTGTCGGCGATTAAACCTCTTTCATTAAGCGTCTCATCAAAAATGAAAACATTTTTAAAAACTACAAGTCTCATGCGTTTTAGTGGTGAAAAAATAATTTAAAAAATCGTTCGGGAAATAAGTTTACTCCCTGGGTACTTTCTTTGTATACTTTTGACTATACGGGCCGAGTCCGGGATTTACGGGAAATCGCGGGTTTTCGTTTGCCAGCGATTAAACTTCTTTTATTCAGCGTCCCATCAAAAATGAAAACATTTTTGAAAACTACAAGTCTCATGCGTTTTAGTGGTGAAAAACTAATTTAAAAAATCGTTCATGAAATGAGTTTACTCCCTGGGTACTTTCTTTGTATACTTTTGACTATACGGGCCGAGTCCGGGATTTACGGGAAATCGTGGGTTTTCGTTTGCCAGCGATTAAACTCCTTTTATTCAGCGTCCCATCAAAAATGAAATCATTTTTGAAAACTACAAGTCTCATGCGTTTAAGTGGTGAAAAAATAATTTAAAAAATCGTTCGGGAAATGAGTTTACTCCCTGGGTACTTTATTTGTATACTTTTGACTATACGGGCCGAGTCCGGCATTTACGGGAAATCGTGGGTTTTCGTTTGCCAGCGATTAAACTCCTTTTATTCAGCGTCCCATCAAAAATGAAATCATTTTTGAAAACTACAAGTCTCATGCGTTTTAGTGGTGAAAAAATAATTTAAAAAATCGTTCGAGAAATGAGTTTACTCCCTGGGTACTTTTTTTGTATACATTTGACTATTCGGGCCGAGTCCAGGATTCACGGGAAATCGCGGGTTTTCGTTTGCCGGCGATTAAACTTCTTTTATTCAGCGTCCCATCAAAAATGAAATTTTTTTTGAAAACTACAAGTCTTATGCGTTTTAGTGGTGAAAAAATAATTTAAAAAATCGTTCTGGAAATGAGTTTACTCACAGGGTACTTTCTTTGTATACATTCGACTATACGGGCCAAGCCCGGGATTTACGGGAAATCGCGGGTTTTAGTTTGCCGGCGATTAAACCTCTTTCATTAGGCGTCTCATCAAAAATGAAAACATTTTTGAAACCTACAAGTCTCATGCGTTTTAGTGGTGAAAAAATAATTTAAAAAATCGTTCGGGAAAAAAGTTACTCCCTGGGTACTTTCTTTGTATACATTCGACTATACGGGCCAAGCCGGGGATTTACGGGAAATCGCGGGTTTTGGTTTGCCGGCGATTAAACCTCTTTCATTAAGCGTCTCATCAAAAATGAAAACATTTTTGAAAACTACAAGTCTCATGCGTTTTAGTGGTGAAAAAAAAATTTAAAAAATCGTTCGGGAAATAAGTTACTCCCTGGGTACTTTCTTTGTATACATTCGACTATACGGGCCAAGCCGGGGATTTACGGGAAATCGCGGGTTTTGGTTTGTCGGCGATTAAACCTCTTTCATTAAGCGTCTCATCAAAAATGAAAACATTTTTGAAAACTACAAGTCTCATGCGTTTTAGTGGTGAAAAAATAATTTAAAAAATCGTTCGGGAAATAAGTTTACTCCCTGGGTACTTTCTTTGTATACTTTTGACTATACGGGCCGAGTCCGGGATTTACGGGAAATCGCGGGTTTTCGTTTGCCAGCGATTAAACTTCTTTTATTCAGCGTCCCATCAAAAATGAAAACATTTTTGAAAACTACAAGTCTCATGCGTTTTAGTGGTGAAAAACTAATTTAAAAAATCGTTCGGGAAATGAGTTTACTCCCTGGGTACTTTCTTTGTATACTTTTGACTATACGGGCCGAGTCCGGGATTTACGGGAAATCGTGGGTTTTCGTTTGCCAGCGATTAAACTCCTTTTATTCAGCGTCCCATCAAAAATGAAATCATTTTTGAAAACTACAAGTCTCATGCGTTTAAGTGGTGAAAAAATAATTTAAAAAATCGTTCGGGAAATGAGTTTACTCCCTGGGTACTTTCTTTGTATACTTTTGACTATACGGGCCGAGTCCGGGATTTACGGGAAATCGTGGGTTTTCGTTTGCCAGCGATTAAACTCCTTTTATTCAGCGTCCCATCAAAAATGAAATCATTTTTGAAAACTACAAGTCTCATGCGTTTAAGTGGTGAAAAAATAATTTAAAAAATCGTTCGGAAAATGAGTTTACTCCCTGGGTACTTTCTTTGTATACTTTTGACTATACGGGCCGAGTCCGGCATTTACGGGAAATCGTGGGTTTTCGTTTGCCAGCGATTAAACTCCTTTTATTCAGCGTCCCATCAAAAATGAAATCATTTTTGAAAACTACAAGTCTCATGCGTTTTAGTGGTGAAAAAATAATTTAAAAAATCGTTCGGGAAATGAGTTTACTCCCTGGGTACTTTCTTTGTATACTTTTGACTATACGGGCCGAGTCCGGGATTTAAGGGAAATCGCGGGTTTTCGTTTGCCAGCGATTAAACTTTTTCATTCAGCGTCCCATCAAGAATGAAAACATTTTTGAAAACTACAGGTCTCATGCGTTTTAGTGGTGAAAAAATAATTTAAAAAATCGTTCGGGAAATGAGTTTACTCCCTGGGTACTTTCTTTGTATACATTTGACTATTCGGGCCGAGTCCGGGATTCACGGGAAATCGCGGGTTTTCGTTTGCCGGCGATTAAACTTCTTTTATTCAGCGTCTCATCAAAAATGAAAACATTTTTGAAAACTACAAGTCTTATGCGTTTTAGTGGTGAAAAAATAATTTAAAAAGTCGTTCTGGAAATGAGTTTACTCACAGGGTACTTTCTTTGTATACATTCGACTATACGGGCCAAGCCCGGGATTTACGGGAAATCGCGGGTTTTCGTTTGCCGGCGATTAAACCTCTTTCATTAGGCGTCTCATCAAAAATGAAAACATTTTTGAAAACTACAAGTCTCATGCGTTTTAGTGGTGAAAAAATAATTTAAGAAATCGTTCGAGAAATGAGTTTACTCCCTGGGTACTTTTTTTGTATACATTTGACTATTCGGGCCGAGTCCAGGATTCACGGGAAATCGCGGGTTTTCGTTTGCCGGCGATTAAACTTCTTTTATTCAGCGTCCCATCAAAAATGAAATTTTTTTTGAAAACTACAAGTCTTATGCGTTTTAGTGGTGAAAAAATAATTTAAAAAATCGTTCTGGAAATGAGTTTACTCACAGGGTACTTTCTTTGTATACATTCGACTATACGGGCCAAGCCCGGGATTTACGGGAAATCGCGGGTTTTAGTTTGCCGGCGATTAAACCTCTTTCATTAGGCGTCTCATCAAAAATGAAAACATTTTTGAAACCTACAAGTCTCATGCGTTTTAGTGGTGAAAAAATAATTTAAAAAATCGTTCGGGAAAAAAGTTACTCCCTGGGTACTTTCTTTGTATACATTCGACTATACGGGCCAAGCCGGGGATTTACGGGAAATCGCGGGTTTTGGTTTGCCGGCGATTAAACCTCTTTCATTAAGCGTCTCATCAAAAATGAAAACATTTTTGAAAACTACAAGTCTCATGCGTTTTAGTGGTGAAAAAAAAATTTAAAAAATCGTTCGGGAAATAAGTTACTCCCTGGGTACTTTCTTTGTATACATTCGACTATACGGGCCAAGCCGGGGATTTACGGGAAATCGCGGGTTTTGGTTTGTCGGCGATTAAACCTCTTTCATTAAGCGTCTCATCAAAAATGAAAACATTTTTGAAAACTACAAGTCTCATGCGTTTTAGTGGTGAAAAAATAATTTAAAAAATCGTTCGGGAAATAAGTTTACTCCCTGGGTACTTTCTTTGTATACTTTTGACTATACGGGCCGAGTCCGGGATTTACGGGAAATCGCGGGTTTTCGTTTGCCAGCGATTAAACTTCTTTTATTCAGCGTCCCATCAAAAATGAAAACATTTTTGAAAACTACAAGTCTCATGCGTTTTAGTGGTGAAAAACTAATTTAAAAAATCGTTCGGGAAATGAGTTTACTCCCTGGGTACTTTCTTTGTATACTTTTGACTATACGGGCCGAGTCCGGGATTTACGGGAAATCGTGGGTTTTCGTTTGCCAGCGATTAAACTCCTTTTATTCAGCGTCCCATCAAAAATGAAATCATTTTTGAAAACTACAAGTCTCATGCGTTTAAGTGGTGAAAAAATAATTTAAAAAATCGTTCGGGAAATGAGTTTACTCCCTGGGTACTTTCTTTGTATACTTTTGACTATACGGGCCGAGTCCGGGATTTACGGGAAATCGTGGGTTTTCGTTTGCCAGCGATTAAACTCCTTTTATTCAGCGTCCCATGAAAAATGAAATCATTTTTGAAATTTACAAGTCTCATGCGTTTTAGTGGTGAAAAAATAATTTAAAAAATCGTTCGGGAAATGAGTTTATTCCCTGGGTACTTTCTTTGTATACTTTTGACTATACGGGCTGAGTCCGGGATTTAAGGGAAATCGCGGGTTTTCGTTTGCCAGCGATTAAACTTTTTTATTCAGCGTCCCATCAAGAATGAAAACATTTTTAAAAACTACAGGTCTCATGCGTTTTAGTGGTGAAAAAATAATTTAAAAAACCGTTCGGGAAATGAGTTTACTCCCTGGGTACTTTCTTTGTATACTTTTGACTATACGGCCGAGTCCGGGATTTAAGGGAAATCGCGGGTTTTCGTTTGCCAGCGATTAAACTTCTTTTATTCAACGCCCCATCAAAAATGAAAACATTTTTGAAAACTCCAAGTCTCATGCGTTTTAGTGGTGAAAAAATAATTTAAAAAATCGTTCTGGAAATAAGTTTACTCCCTGGGTGCTTTCTTTGTATACTTTTGACTATACGGGCCGAGTCCGGGATTTACGGGAAATCGCGGGTTTTCGTTTGCCAGCGATTAAACTTCTTTTATTCAGCGTCCCATCAAAAATGAAAACATTTTTGAAAGCTACAAGTCTCATGCGTTTTAGTGGTGAAAAACTAATTTAAAAAATCGTTTGGGAAATGAGTTTACTCCCTGGGTACTTTCTTTGTATACTTTTGACTATACGGGCCGAGTCCGGGATTTACGGGAAATCGTGGGTTTTCGTTTGCCAGCGATTAAACTCATTTTATTCAGCGTCCCATCAAAAATGAAATCATTTTTGAAAACTACAAGTCTCATGCGTTTAAGTGGTGAAAAAATAATTTAAAAAATCGTTCGGGAAATGAGTTTACTCCCTGGGTACTTTCTTTGTATACTTTTGACTATACGGGCCGAGTCCGGGATTTACGGGAAATCGTGGGTTTTCGTTTGCCAGCGATTAAACTCCTTTTATTCAGCGTCCCATCAAAAATGAAATCATTTTTGAAAACTACAAGTCTCATGCGTTTTAGTGGTGAAAAAATAATTTAAAAAATCGTTCGGGAAATGAGTTTACTCCCTGGGTACTTTCTTTGTATACTTTTGACTATACGGGCCGAGTCCGGGATTTAAGGGAAATCGCGGGTTTTCGTTTGCCAGCGATTAAACTTTTTTATTCAGCGTCCCATCAAGAATGAAAACATTTTTAAAAACTACAGGTCTCATGCGTTTTAGTGGTGAAAAAATAATTTAAAAAATCGTTCGGGAAATGAGTTTACTCCCTGGGTACTTTCTTTGTATACTTTTGACTATACGGCCGAGTCCGGGATTTAAGGGAAATCGCGGGTTTTCGTTTGCCAGCGATTAAACTTCTTTTATTCAGCGCCCCATCAAAAATGAAAACATTTTTGAAAACTCCAAGTCTCATGCGTTTTAGTGGTGAAAAAATAATTTAAAAAATCGTTCTGGAAATGAGTTTACTCACAGGGTGCTTTCTTTGTATACATTCGACTATACGGGCCAAGCCCGGGATTTACGGGAAATCGCGAGTTTTCGTTTGCCGGCGATTAAACCCCTTTCATTAAGCGTTTCATCAAAAATGAAAAATTTTTTGAAAACAACAAGTCTGATGCGTTGTAGTGGTGAAAACATAATTTAAAAAATCGTTCGGGAAATGAGTTTACTCCCTGGTTACTTTCTTTGTGTACTTTTGACTATTCGGGCCGAGTCCGGGATTTACGGGAAATCGCGGGTTTGCGTTTGCCAGCGATTAAACTTCTTTTATTCGGCCTCCCATCAAAATTGAAAACATGTTTGAAAACTACAAGTCTTATGCGTTTTAGTGGTGAAAAAATAATTTAAAAAATCGTTCTGGAAATGAGTTTACTCACAGTATACTTTCTTTGTATACATTCCACTATACGGGCCAAGCCCGGGATTTACGGGAAATCGCGGGTTTTCGTTTGCCGGCGATTAAACCTCTTTTATTAAGCGTCTCATCAAAAATGAAAACATTTTTGAAATCTACAAGTCTCATGCGTTTTAGTGGTGAAAAAATAATTTAAAAAATCGTTCGGGAAATGTGTTACTCCCTGGGTACTTTCTTTGTATACATTCGACTATACGGGCCAAGCCCGGGATTTACAGGAAGTCGCGGGTTTTCGTTTGCCGGCGATTAAACCTCTTTCATTAAGCGCCTCATCAAAAATGAAAATATTTTTGAAAACTACAAGTCTCATGCGTTTTAATGGTGAAAAGATAATTTAAAAATCGTTCGGGAAATGAGTTTACTCTCTGGGTACCTTCTTTGTATACTTTTGACTATACGGGCCGAGTCCGGGATTTACGGGAAATCGCGGGTTTTTGTTTGCCAGCGATTAAACTTCTTTTATTCAGCGTCCCATCAAAAATGAAAACATTTTTGAAAACTACAAGTCTCATGCGTTTTAGTGGTGAAAAAATAATTTAAAAAATCGTTCGGGAAATGAGTTTACTCCCTGGGTACTTTCTTTGTATACTTTTGACTATACGGGCCGAGTCCGGGATTTACGGGAAATCGTGGGTTTTCGTTTGCCAGCGATTAAACTCCTTTTATTCAGCGTCCCATCAAAAATGAAATCATTTTTGAAAACTACAAGTCTCATGCGTTTTAGTGGTGAAAAAATAATTTAAAAAATCGTTCGGGAAATGAGTTTACTCCCTGGGTACTTTCTTTGTATACTTTTGACTATACGGGCCGAGTCCGGGATTTAAGGGAAATCGCGGGTTTTCGTTTGCCAGCGATTAAACTTTTTTATTCAGCGTCCCATCAAAAATGAAAACATTTTTGAAAACTACAGGTCTCATGCGTTTTAGTGGTGAAAAAATAATTTAAAAAATCGTTCGGGAAATGAGTTTACTCCCTGGGTACTTTCTTTGTATACTTTTGACTATACGGCCGAGTCCGGGATTTAAGGGAAATCGCGGGTTTTCGTTTGCCAGCGATTAAACTTCTTTTATTCAGCGCCCCATCAAAAATGAAAACATTTTTGAAAACTCATGCGTTTTAGTGGTGAAAAAATAATTTAAAAAATCCTTCTGGAAATGAGTTTACTCACAGGGTGCTTTCTTTGTATACATTCGACTATACGGGCCAAGCCCGGGATTTACGGGAAATCGCGAGTTTTCGTTTGCCGGCGATTAAACCCCTTTCATTAAGCGTTTCATCAAAAATGAAAACATTTTTGAAAACAACAAGTCTCATGCGTTGTAGTGGTGAAAACATAATTTAGAAAATCGTTCGGGAAATGAGTTTACTCCCTGGGTACTTTCTTTGTTTACTTTTGATTATACGGGCCGAGTTCGGGATTTACGGGAAATCGCGGGTTTTCGTTTGCCAGCGATTAAACGTCTTTTATTCACAGTTCCATCAAAAATGAAAACATTTTTGAAAACTACAAGTATCATGCGTTTTAGTGGTGAAAAAATAATTTAAAAAATCGTTCGGGAAATAAGTTACTCCCTGGGTACTTTCTTTGTATACATTCGACTATACGGGCCAAGCCGGGGATTTACGGGAAATCGCGGGTTTTGGTTTGCCGGCGATTAAACCTCTTTCATTAAGCGTCTCATTAAAAATGAAAACATTTTTGAAAACTACAAGACTCATGCGTTTTAGTGGTGAAAAAATAATGTAAAAAATCGTTTGGGAAATGAGTTTACTCCCTGGGTACTTTCTTTGTTTACTTTTGATTATACGGGCCGAGTCCGGGATTTACGGGAAATCGCGGGTTTTCGTTTGCCAGCGATTAAACGTCTTTTATTCAGCGTCCCATCAAAAATGAAATCATTTTTGAAAACTACAAGTCTCATGCGTTTTAGTGGTGAAAAAATAATTTAAAAAATCGTTCGGGAAATGAGTTTACTCCCTGGGTACTTTCTTTGTATACTTTTGACTATACGGGCCGAGTCCGGGATTTAAGGGAAATCGCGGGTTTTCGTTTGCCAGCGATTAAACTTTTTTATTCAGCGTCCCATCAAGAATGAAAACATTTTTGAAAACTACAGGTCTCATGCGTTTTAGTGGTGAAAAAATAATTTAAAAAATCGTTCGGGAAATGAGTTTACTCCCTGGGTACTTTCTTTGTATACATTTGACTATTCGGGCCGAGTCCGGGATTCACGGGAAATCGCGGGTTTTCGTTTGCCGGCGATTAAACTTCTTTTATTCAGCGTCTCATCAAAAATGAAAACATTTTTGAAAACTACAAGTCTTATGCGTTTTAGTGGTGAAAAAATAATTTAAAAAGTCGTTCTGGAAATGAGTTTACTCACAGGGTACTTTCTTTGTATACATTCGACTATACGGGCCAAGCCCGGGATTTGCGGGAAATCGCGGGTTTTCGTTTGCCGGCGATTAAACCTCTTTCATTAGGCGTCTCATCAAAAATGAAAACATTTTTGAAAACTACAAGTCTCATGCGTTTTAGTGGTGAAAAAATAATTTAAAAAATCGTTCGAGAAATGAGTTTACTCCCTGGGTACTTTTTTTGTATACATTTGACTATTCGGGCCGAGTCCAGGATTCACGGGAAATCGCGGGTTTTCGTTTGCCGGCGATTAAACTTCTTTTATTCAGCGTCCCATCAAAAATGAAATTTTTTTTGAAAACTACAAGTCTTATGCGTTTTAGTGGTGAAAAAATAATTTAAAAAATCGTTCTGGAAATGAGTTTACTCACAGGGTACTTTCTTTGTATACATTCGACTCTACGGGCCAAGCCCGGGATTTACGGGAAATCGCGGGTTTTAGTTTGCCGGCGATTAAACCTCTTTCATTAGGCGACTCATCAAAAATGAAAACATTTTTGAAACCTACAAGTCTCATGCGTTTTAGTGGTGAAAAAATAATTTAAAAAATCGTTCGGGAAAAAAGTTACTCCCTGGGTACTTTCTTTGTATACATTCGACTATACGGGCCAAGCCGGGGATTTACGGGAAATCGCGGGTTTTGGTTTGCCGGCGATTAAACCTCTTTCATTAAGCGTCTCATCAAAAATGAAAACATTTTTGAAAACTACAAGTCTCATGCGTTTTAGTGGTGAAAAAAAAATTTAAAAAATCGTTCGGGAAATAAGTTACTCCCTGGGTACTTTCTTTGTATACATTCGACTATACGGGCCAAGCCGGGGATTTACGGGAAATCGCGGGTTTTGGTTTGTCGGCGATTAAACCTCTTTCATTAAGCGTCTCATCAAAAATGAAAACATTTTTGAAAACTACAAGTCTCATGCGTTTTAGTGGTGAAAAAATAATTTAAAAAATCGTTCGGGAAATAAGTTTACTCCCTGGGTACTTTCTTTGTATACTTTTGACTATACGGGCCGAGTCCGGGATTTACGGGAAATCGCGGGTTTTCGTTTGCCAGCGATTAAACTTCTTTTATTCAGCGTCCCATCAAAAATGAAAACATTTTTGAAAACTACAAGTCTCATGCGTTTTAGTGGTGAAAAACTAATTTAAAAAATCGTTCGGGAAATGAGTTTACTCCCTGGGTACTTTCTTTGTATACTTTTGACTATACGGGCCGAGTCCGGGATTTACGGGAAATCGTGGGTTTTCGTTTGCCAGCGATTAAACTCCTTTTATTCAGCGTCCCATCAAAAATGAAATCATTTTTGAAAACTACAAGTCTCATGCGTTTAAGTGGTGAAAAAATAATTTAAAAAATCGTTCGGGAAATGAGTTTACTCCCTGGGTACTTTCTTTGTATACTTTTGACTATACGGGCCGAGTCCGGGATTTACGGGAAATCGTGGGTTTTCGTTTGCCAGCGATTAAACTCCTTTTATTCAGCGTCCCATCAAAAATGAAATCATTTTTGAAAACTACAAGTCTCATGCGTTTTAGTGGTGAAAAAATAATTTAAAAAATCGTTCGGGAAATGAGTTTATTCCCTGGGTACTTTCTTTGTATACTTTTGACTATACGGGCTGAGTCCGGGATTTAAGGGAAATCGCGGGTTTTCGTTTGCCAGCGATTAAACTTTTTTATTCAGCGTCCCATCAAGAATGAAAACATTTTTAAAAACTACAGGTCTCATGCGTTTTAGTGGTGAAAAAATAATTTAAAAAACCGTTCGGGAAATGAGTTTACTCCCTGGGTACTTTCTTTGTATACTTTTGACTATACGGCCGAGTCCGGGATTTAAGGGAAATCGCGGGTTTTCGTTTGCCAGCGATTAAACTTCTTTTATTCAACGCCCCATCAAAAATGAAAACATTTTTGAAAACTCCAAGTCTCATGCGTTTTAGTGGTGAAAAAATAATTTAAAAAATCGTTCTGGAAATAAGTTTACTCCCTGGGTGCTTTCTTTGTATACTTTTGACTATACGGGCCGAGTCCGGGATTTACGGGAAATCGCGGGTTTTCGTTTGCCAGCGATTAAACTTCTTTTATTCAGCGTCCCATCAAAAATGAAAACATTTTTGAAAGCTACAAGTCTCATGCGTTTTAGTGGTGAAAAACTAATTTAAAAAATCGTTTGGGAAATGAGTTTACTCCCTGGGTACTTTCTTTGTATACTTTTGACTATACGGGCCGAGTCCGGGATTTACGGGAAATCGTGGTTTTTCGTTTGCCAGCGATTAAACTCCTTTTATTCAGCGTCCCATCAAAAATGAAATCATTTTTGAAAACTACAAGTCTCATGCGTTTAAGTGGTGAAAAAATAATTTAAAAAATCGTTCGGGAAATGAGTTTATTCCCTGGGTACTTTCTTTGTATACTTTTGACTATACGGGCTGAGTCCGGGATTTAAGGGAAATCGCGGGTTTTCGTTTGCCAGCGATTAAACTTTTTTATTCAGCGTCCCATCAAGAATGAAAACATTTTTAAAAACTACAGGTCTCATGCGTTTTAGTGGTGAAAAAATAATTTAAAAAACCGTTCGGGAAATGAGTTTACTCCCTGGGTACTTTCTTTGTATACTTTTGACTATACGGCCGAGTCCGGGATTTAAGGGAAATCGCGGGTTTTCGTTTGCCAGCGATTAAACTTCTTTTATTCAACGCCCCATCAAAAATGAAAACATTTTTGAAAACTCCAAGTCTCATGCGTTTTAGTGGTGAAAAAATAATTTAAAAAATCGTTCTGGAAATAAGTTTACTCCCTGGGTGCTTTCTTTGTATACTTTTGACTATACGGGCCGAGTCCGGGATTTACGGGAAATCGCGGGTTTTCGTTTGCCAGCGATTAAACTTCTTTTATTCAGCGTCCCATCAAAAATGAAAACATTTTTGAAAGCTACAAGTCTCATGCGTTTTAGTGGTGAAAAACTAATTTAAAAAATCGTTTGGGAAATGAGTTTACTCCCTGGGTACTTTCTTTGTATACTTTTGACTATACGGGCCGAGTCCGGGATTTACGGGAAATCGTGGTTTTTCGTTTGCCAGCGATTAAACTCCTTTTATTCAGCGTCCCATCAAAAATGAAATCATTTTTGAAAACTACAAGTCTCATGCGTTTAAGTGGTGAAAAAATAATTTAAAAAATCGTTCGGGAAATGAGTTTACTCCCTGGGTACTTTCTTTGTATACTTTTGACTATACGGGCCGAGTCCGGGATTTACGGGAAATCGTGGGTTTTCGTTTGCCAGCGATTAAACTCCTTTTATTCAGCGTCCCATCAAAAATGAAATCATTTATGAAAACTACAAGTCTCATGCGTTTTAGTGGTGAAAAAATAATTTAAAAAATCGTTCGGGAAATGAGTTTACTCCCTGGGTACTTTCTTTGTATACTTTTGACTATACGGGCCGAGTCCGGGATTTAAGGGAAATCGCGGGTTTTCGTTTGCCAGCGATTAAACTTTTTTATTCAGCGTCCCATCAAGAATGAAAACATTTTTAAAAACTACAGGTCTCATGCGTTTTAGTGGTGAAAAAATAATTTAAAAAATCGTTCGGGAAATGAGTTTACTCCCTGGGTACTTTCTTTGTATACTTTTGACTATACGGCCGAGTCCGGGATTTAAGGGAAATCGCGGGTTTTCGTTTGCCAGTGATTAAACTTCTTTTATTCAGCGCCCCATCAAAAATGAAAACATTTTTGAAAACTCCAAGTCTCATGCGTTTTAGTGGTGAAAAAATAATTTAAAAAATCGTTCTGGAAATGAGTTTACTCACAGGGTGCTTTCTTTGTATACATTCGACTATACGGGCCAAGCCCGGGATTTACGGGAAATCGCGAGTTTTCGTTTGCCGGCGATTAAACCCCTTTCATTAAGCGTTTCATCAAAAATGAAAAAATTTTTGAAAACAACAAGTCTCATGCGTTGTAGTGGTGAAAACATAATTTAAAAAATCGTTCGGGAAATGAGTTTACTCCCTGGTTACTTTCTTTGTGTACTTTTGACTATTCGGGCCGAGTCCGGGATTTACGGGAAATCGCGGGTTTGCGTTTGCCAGCGATTAAACTTCTTTTATTCGGCCTCCCATCAAAATTGAAAACATGTTTGAAAACTACAAGTCTTATGCGTTTTAGTGGTGAAAAAATAATTTAAAAAATCGTTCTGGAAATGAGTTTACTCACAGTATACTTTCTTTGTATACATTCCACTATACGGGCCAAGCTCGGGATTTACGGGAAATCGCGGGTTTTCGTTTGCCGGCGATTAAACCTCTTTTATTAAGCGTCTCATCAAAAATGAAAACATTTTTGAAATCTACAAGTCTCATGCGTTTTAGTGGTGAAAAAATAATTTAAAAAATCGTTCGGGAAATGTGTTACTCCCTGGGTACTTTCTTTGTATACATTCGACTATACGGGCCAAGCCCGGGATTTACAGGAAGTCGCGGGTTTTCGTTTGCCGGCGATTAAACCTCTTTCATTAAGCGCCTCATCAAAAATGAAAATATTTTTGAAAACTACAAGTCTCATGCGTTTTAATGGTGAAAAGATAATTTAAAAATCGTTCGGGAAATGAGTTTACTCTCTGGGTACTTTCTTTGTATACTTTTGACTATACGGGCCGAGTCCGGGATTTACGGGAAATCGCGGGTTTTTGTTTGCCAGCGATTAAACTTCTTTTATTCAGCGTCCCATCAAAAATGAAAACATTTTTGAAAACTACAAGTCTCATGCGTTTTAGTGGTGAAAAAATAATTTAAAAAATCGTTCGGGAAATGAGTTTACTCCCTGGGTACTTTCTTTGTATACTTTTGACTATACGGGCCGAGTCCGGGATTTACGGGAAATCGTGGGTTTTCGTTTGCCAGCGATTAAACTCCTTTTATTCAGCGTCCCATCAAAAATGAAATCATTTTTGAAAACTACAAGTCTCATGCGTTTTAGTGGTGAAAAAATAATTTAAAAAATCGTTCGGGAAATGAGTTTACTCCCTGGGTACTTTCTTTGTATACTTTTGACTATACGGGCCGAGTCCGGGATTTAAGGGAAATCGCGGGTTTTCGTTTGCCAGCGATTAAACTTTTTTATTCAGCGTCCCATCAAAAATGAAAACATTTTTGAAAACTACAGGTCTCATGCGTTTTAGTGGTGAAAAAATAATTTAAAAAATCGTTCGGGAAATGAGTTTACTCCCTGGGTACTTTCTTTGTATACTTTTGACTATACGGCCGAGTCCGGGATTTAAGGGAAATCGCGGGTTTTCGTTTGCCAGCGATTAAACTTCTTTTATTCAGCGCCCCATCAAAAATGAAAACATTTTTGAAAACTCCAAGTCTCATGCGTTTTAGTGGTGAAAAAATAATTTAAAAAATCCTTCTGGAAATGAGTTTACTCACAGGGTGCTTTCTTTGTATACATTCGACTATACGGGCCAAGCCCGGGATTTACGGGAAATCGCGAGTTTTCGTTTGCCGGCGATTAAACCCCTTTCATTAAGCGTTTCATCAAAAATGAAAACATTTTTGAAAACAACAAGTCTCATGCGTTGTAGTGGTGAAAACATAATTAAGAAAATCGTTCGGGAAATGAGTTTACTCCCTGGGTACTTTCTTTGTTTACTTTTGATTATACGGGCCGAGTTCGGGATTTACGGGAAATCGCGGGTTTTCGTTTGCCAGCGATTAAACGTCTTTTATTCACAGTTCCATCAAAAATGAAAACATTTTTGAAAACTACAAGTATCATGCGTTTTAGTGGTGAAAAAATAATTTAAAAAATCGTTCGGGAAATAAGTTACTCCCTGGGTACTTTGTTTGTATACATTCGACTATACGGGCCAAGCCCGGGATTTACGGGAAATCGCGGGTTTTAGTTTGCCGGCGATTAAACCTCTTTCATTAGGCGTCTCATCAAAAATGAAAACATTTTTGAAACCTACAAGTCTCATGCGTTTTAGTGGTGAAAAAATAATTTAAAAAATCGTTCGGGAAATAAGTTACTCCCTGGGTACTTTCTTTGTATACATTCGACTATACGGGCCAAGCCGGGGATTTACGGGAAATCGCGGGTTTTGGTTTGCCGGCGATTAAACCTCTTTCATTAAGCGTCTCATCAAAAATGAAAACATTTTTGAAAACTACAAGTCTCATGCGTTTTAGTGGTGAAAAAATAATTTAAAAAATCGTTCGGGAAATAAGTTTACTCCCTGGGTACTTTCTTTGTATACTTTTGACTATACGGGCCGAGTCCGGGATTTACGGGAAATCGCGGGTTTTCGTTTGCCAGCGATTAAACTTCTTTTATTCAGCGTCCCATCAAAAATGAAAACATTTTTGAAAACTACAAGTCTCATGCGTTTTAGTGGTGAAAATATAATGTAAAAAATCGTTTGGGAAATGAGTTTACTCCCTGGGTACTTTCTTTGTTTACTTTTGATTATACGGGCCGAGTTCGGGATTTACGGGAAATCGCGGGTTTTCGTTTGCCAGCGATTAAACGTCTTTTATTCACCGTTCCATCAAAAATGAAAACATTTTTGAAAACTACAAGTATCATGGGTTTTAGTGGTGAAAAAATAATTTAAAAAATCGTTCGGGAAATAAGTTACTCCCTGGGTACTTTCTTTGTATACATTCGACTATACGGGCCAAGCCGGGGATTTACGGGAAATCGCGGGTTTTGGTTTGCCGGCGATTAAACCTCTTTCATTAAGCGTCTCATCAAAAATGAAAACATTTTTGAAAACTACAAGTCTTATGCGTTTTAGTGGTGAAAAAATAATGTAAAAAATCGTTTGGGAAATAAGTTTACTCCCTGGGTACTTTCTTTGTTTACTTTTGATTATACGGGCCGAGTCCGGGATTTACGGGAAATCGCGGGTTTTTGTTTGCCAGCGATTAAACGTCTTTTATTCAGCGTCCCATCAAAAATGAAAACATTTTGAAAACTACAAGTCTCATGCGTTTTAGTGGTGAAAAAATAATTTAAAAAATCGTTCGGGAAATGAGTTTACTCCCTGGGTACTTTCTTTGTATACTTTTGACTATACGGGCCAAGCCCGGGATTTACGGGAAATCGCGGGTTTTAGTTTGCCGGCGATTAAACCTCTTTCATTAGGCGTCTCATCAAAAATGAAAACATTTTTGAAACCTACAAGTCTCATGCGTTTTAGTGGTGAAAAAATAATTTAAAAAATCGTTCGGGAAATAAGTTACTCCCTGGGTACTTTCTTTGTATACATTCGACTATACGGGCCAAGCCGGGGATTTACGGGAAATCGCGGGTTTTGGTTTGCCGGCGATTAAACCTCTTTCATTAAGCGTCTCATCAAAAATGAAAACATTTTTGAAAACTACAAGTCTCATGCGTTTTAGTGGTGAAAAAATAATTTAAAAAATCGTTCGGGAAATAAGTTTACTCCCTGGGTACTTTCTTTGTATACTTTTGACTATACGGGCCGAGTCCGGGATTTACGGGAAATCGCGGGTTTTCGTTTGCCAGCGATTAAACTTCTTTTATTCAGCGTCCCATCAAAAATGAAAACATTTTTGAAAACTACAAGTCTCATGCGTTTTAGTGGTGAAAATATAATGTAAAAAATCGTTTGGGAAATGAGTTTACTCCCTGGGTACTTTCTTTGTTTACTTTTGATTATACGGGCCGAGTTCGGGATTTACGGGAAATCGCGGGTTTTCGTTTGCCAGCGATTAAACGTCTTTTATTCACCGTTCCATCAAAAATGAAAACATTTTTGAAAACTACAAGTATCATGGGTTTTAGTGGTGAAAAAATAATTTAAAAAATCGTTCGGGAAATAAGTTACTCCCTGGGTACTTTCTTTGTATACATTCGACTATACGGGCCAAGCCAGGGATTTACGGGAAATCGCGGGTTTTGGTTTGCCGGCGATTAAACCTCTTTCATTAAGCGTCTCATCAAAAATGAAAACATTTTTGAAAACTACAAGTCTCATGCGTTTTAGTGGTGAAAAAATAATGTAAAAAATCGTTTGGGAAATAAGTTTACTCCCTGGGTACTTTCTTTGTTTACTTTTGATTATACGGGCCGAGTCCGGGATTTACGGGAAATCGCGGGTTTTTGTTTGCCAGCGATTAAACGTCTTTTATTCAGCGTCCCATCAAAAATGAAAACATTTTTGAAAACTACAAGTCTCATGCGTTTTAGTGGTGAAAAAATAATTTAAAAAATCGTTCGAGAAATGAGTTTACTCCCTGGGTACTTTTTTTGTATACATTTGACTATTCGGGCCGAGTCCGGGATTCACGGGAAATCGCGGATTTTCGTTTGCCGGCGAATAAACTTCTTTTATTCAGCGTCTCATCAAAAATGAAAACAATTTTGAAAACTACAAGTCTTATGCGTTTTAGTGGTGAAAAAATAATTTAAAAAATCGTTCTGGAAATGAGTTTACTCACAGGGTACTTTCTTTGTATACATTCGACTATACGGGCCAAGCCTGGGATTTACGGGAAATCGCGGGTTTTCGTTTGCCGGCGATTAAACCTCTTTCATTAGGCGTCTCATCAAAAATGAAAACATTTTTGAAAACTACAAGTCTCATGCGTTTTAGTGGTGAAAAAATAATTTAAAAAATCGTTCGAGAAATGAGTTTACTCCCTGGGTACTTTTTTTGTATACATTTGACTATTCGGGCCGAGTCCAGGATTCACGGGAAATCGCGGGTTTTCGTTTGCCGGCAATTAAACTTCTTTTATTCAGCGTCCCATCAAAAATGAAATTTTTTTTGAAAACTACAAGTCTTATGCGTTTTAGTGGTGAAAAAATAATTTAAAAAATCGTTCTGGAAATGAGTTTACTCACAGGGTACTTTCTTTGTATACATTCGACTATACGGCGAAGCCCGGGATTTACGGGAAATCGCGGGTTTTAGTTTGCCGGTGATTAAACCTCTTTCATTAGGCGTCTCATCAAAAATGAAAACATTTTTGAAACCTACAAGTCTCATGCGTTTTAGTGGTGAAAAAAAAATTTAAAAAATCGTTCGGGAAATAAGTTACTCCCTGGGTACTTTCTTTGTATACATTCGACTATACGGGCCAAGCCGGGGATTTACGGGAAATCGCGGGTTTTGGTTTGTCGGCGATTAAACCTCTTTCATTAAGCGTCTCATCAAAAATGAAAACATTTTTGAAAACTACAAGTCTTATGCGTTTTAGTGGTGAAAAAATAATTTAAAAAATCGTTCTGGAAATGAGTTTACTCACAGGGTACTTTCTTTGTATACATTCGACTATACGGGCCAAGCCCGGGATTTACGGGAAATCGCGGGTTTTAGTTTGCCGGCGATTAAACCTCTTTCATTAGGCGTCTCATCAAAAATGAAAACATTTTTGAAACCTACAAGTCTCATGCGTTTTAGTGGTGAAAAAATAATTTAAAAAATCGTTCGGGAAATAAGTTACTCCCTGGGTACTTTCTTTGTATACATTCGACTATACGGGCCAAGCCGGGGATATACGGGAAATCGCGGGTTTTGGTTTGCCGGCGATTAAACCTCTTTCATTAAGCGTCTCATCAAAAATGAAAACATTTTTGAAAACTACAAGTCTCATGCGTTTTAGTGGTGAAAAAAAAATTTAAAAAATCGTTCGGGAAATAAGTTACTCCCTGGGTACTTTCTTTGTATACATTCGACTATACGGGCCAAGCCGGGGATTTACGGGAAATCACGGGTTTTGGTGTGTCGGCGATTAAACCTCTTTCATTAAGCGTCTCATCAAAAATGAAAACATTTTTGAAAACTACAAGTCTCATGCGTTTTAGTGGTGAAAAAATAATTTAAAAAATCGTTCGGGAAATAAGTTTACTCCCTGGGTACTTTCTTTGTATACTTTTGACTATACGGGCCGAGTCCGGGATTTACGGGAAATCGCGGGTTTTCGTTTGCCAGCGATTAAACTTCTTTTATTCAGCGTCCCATCAAAAATGAAAACATTTTTGAAAACTACAAGTCTCATGCGTTTTAGTGGTAAAAAACTAATTTAAAAAATCGTTCGGGAAATGAGTTTACTCCCTGGGTACTTTCTTTGTATACTTTTAACTATACGGGCCGAGTCCGGGATTTACGGGAAATCGAGGGTTTTCGTTTGCCAGCGATTAAACTCCTTTTATTCAGCGTCCCATCAAAAATGAAATCATTTTTGAAAACTACAAGTCTCATGCGTTTTAGTGGTGAAAAAATAATTTAAAAAATCGTTCGGGAAATGAGTTTACTCCCTGGGTACTTTCTTTGTATACTTTTGACTATACGGGCCGAGTCCGGGATTTAAGGGAAATCGCGGGTTTTCGTTTGCCAGCGATTAAACTTTTTTATTCAGCGTCCCATCAAGAATGAAAACATTTTTGAAAACTACAGGTCTCATGCGTTTTAGTGGTGAAAAAATAATTTAAAAAATCGTTCGGGAAATGAGTTTACTCCCTGGGTACTTTCTTTGTATACTTTTGACTATACGGGCCGAGTCCGGGATTTACGGGAAATCGAGGGTTTTCGTTTGCCAGCGATTAAACTCCTTTTATTCAGCGTCCCATCAAAAATGAAATCATTTTTGAAAACTACAAGTCTCATGCGTTTTAGTGGTGAAAAAATAATTTAAAAAATCGTTCGGGAAATGAGTTTACTCCCTGGGTACTTTCTTTGTATACTTTTGACTATACGGGCCGAGTCCGGGATTTAAGGGAAATCGCGGGTTTTCGTTTGCCAGCGATTAAACTTTTTTATTCAGCGTCCCATCAAGAATGAAAACATTTTTGAAAACTACAGGTCTCATGCGTTTTAGTGGTGAAAAAATAATTTAAAAAATCGTTCGGGAAATGAGTTTACTCCCTGGGTACTTTCTTTGTATACATTTGACAATTCGGGCCGAGTCCGGGATTCACGGGAAATCGCGGGTTTTCGTTTGCCGGCGATTAAACTTCTTTTATTCAGCGTCTCATCAAAAATGAAAACATTTCTGAAAACTACAAGTCTTATCCGTTTTAGTAGTGAAAAAATAATTTAAAAAATCGTTCTGGAAATGAGTTTACTCACAGGGTACTTTCTTTGTATACATTCGACTATACGGGCCAAGCCCGGGATTTACGGGAAATCGCGGGTTTTAGTTTGCCGGCGATTAAACCTCTTTCATTAGGCGTCTCATCAAAAATGAAAACATTTTTGAAACCTACAAGTCTCATGCGTTTTAGTGGTGAAAAAATAATTTAAAAAATCGTTCGGGAAATAAGTTACTCCCTGGGTACTTTCTTTGTATACATTCGACTATACGGACCAAGCCGGGGATTTACGGGAAATCGCGGGTTTTGGTTTGCCGGCGATTAAACCTCTTTCATTAAGCGTCTCATCAAAAATGAAAACATTTTTGAAAACTACAAGTCTCATGCGTTTTAGTGGTGAAAAAAAAATTTAAAAAATCGTTCGGGAAATAAGTTACTCCCTGGGTACTTTCTTTGTATACATTCGACTATACGGGCCAAGCCGGGGATTTACGGGAAATCGCGGGTTTTGGTTTGTCGGCGATTAAACCTCTTTCATTAAGCGTCTCATCAAAAATGAAAACATTTTTGAAAACTACAAGTCTCATGCGTTTTAGTGGTGAAAAAATAATTTAAAAAATCGTTCGGGAAATAAGTTTACTCCCTGGGTACTTTCTTTGTATACTTTTGACTATACGGGCCGAGTCCGGGATTTACGGGAAATCGCGGGTTTTCGTTTGCCAGCGATTAAACTTCTTTTATTCAGCGTCCCATCAAAAATGAAAACATTTTTGAAAACTACAAGTCTCATGCGTTTTAGTGGTGAAAAACTAATTTAAAAAATCGTTCGGGAAATGAGTTTACTCCCTGGGTACTTTCTTTGTATACTTTTGACTATACGGGCCGAGTCCGGGATTTACGGGAAATCGTGGGTTTTCGTTTGCCAGCGATTAAACTCCTTTTATTCAGCGTCCCATTAAAAATGAAATCATTTTTGAAAACTACAAGTCTCATGCGTTTAAGTGGTGAAAAAATAATTTAAAAAATCGTTCGGGAAATGAGTTTACTCCCTGGGTACTTTCTTTGTATACTTTTGACTATACGGGCCGAGTCCGGGATTTACGGGAAATCGTGGGTTTTCGTTTGCCAGCGATTAAACTCCTTTTATTCAGCGTCCCATCAAAAATGAAATCATTTTTGAAAACTACAAGTCTCATGCGTTTTAGTGGTGAAAAAATAATTTAAAAAATCGTTCGGGAAATGAGTTTACTCCCTGGGTACTTTCTTTGTATACTTTTGACTATACGGGCCGAGTCCGGGATTTAAGGGAAATCGCGGGTTTTCGTTTGCCAGCGATTAAACTTTTTTATTCAGCGTCCCATCAAGAATGAAAACATTTTTGAAAACTACAGGTCTCATGCGTTTTAGTGGTGAAAAAATAATTTAAAAAATCGTTCGGGAAATGAGTTTACTCCCTGGGTACTTTCTTTGTATACATTTGACAATTCGGGCCGAGTCCGGGATTCACGGGAAATCGCGGGTTTTCGTTTGCCGGCGATTAAACTTCTTTTATTCAGCGTCTCATCAAAAATGAAAACATTTCTGAAAACTACAAGTCTTATCCGTTTTAGTAGTGAAAAAATAATTTAAAAAATCGTTCTGGAAATGAGTTTACTCACAGGGTACTTTCTTTGTATACATTCGACTATACGGGCCAAGCCCGGGATTTACGGGAAATCGCGGGTTTTAGTTTGCCGGCGATTAAACCTCTTTCATTAGGCGTCTCATCAAAAATGAAAACATTTTTGAAACCTACAAGTCTCATGCGTTTTAGTGGTGAAAAAATAATTTAAAAAATCGTTCGGGAAATAAGTTACTCCCTGGGTACTTTCTTTGTATACATTCGACTATACGGACCAAGCCGGGGATTTACGGGAAATCGCGGGTTTTGGTTTGCCGGCGATTAAACCTCTTTCATTAAGCGTCTCATCAAAAATGAAAACATTTTTGAAAACTACAAGTCTCATGCGTTTTAGTGGTGAAAAAAAAATTTAAAAAATCGTTCGGGAAATAAGTTACTCCCTGGGTACTTTCTTTGTATACATTCGACTATACGGGCCAAGCCGGGAATTACGGGAAATCGCGGGTTTTGGTTTGTCGGCGATTAAACCTCTTTCATTAAGCGTCTCATCAAAAATGAAAACATTTTTGAAAACTACAAGTCTCATGCGTTTTAGTGGTGAAAAAATAATTTAAAAAATCGTTCGGGAAATAAGTTTACTCCCTGGGTACTTTCTTTGTATACTTTTGACTATACGGGCCGAGTCCGGGATTTACGGGAAATCGCGGGTTTTCGTTTGCCAGCGATTAAACTTCTTTTATTCAGCGTCCCATCAAAAATGAAAACATTTTTGAAAACTACAAGTCTCATGCGTTTTAGTGGTGAAAAACTAATTTAAAAAATCGTTCGGGAAATGAGTTTACTCCCTGGGTACTTTCTTTGTATACTTTTGACTATACGGGCCGAGTCCGGGATTTACGGGAAATCGTGGGTTTTCGTTTGCCAGCGATTAAACTCCTTTTATTCAGCGTCCCATTAAAAATGAAATCATTTTTGAAAACTACAAGTCTCATGCGTTTAAGTGGTGAAAAAATAATTTAAAAAATCGTTCGGGAAATGAGTTTACTCCCTGGGTACTTTCTTTGTATACTTTTGACTATACGGGCCGAGTCCGGGATTTACGGGAAATCGTGGGTTTTCGTTTGCCAGCGATTAAACTCCTTTTATTCAGCGTCCCATCAAAAATGAAATCATTTTTGAAAACTACAAGTCTCATGCGTTTTAGTGGTGAAAAAATAATTTAAAAAATCGTTCGGGAAATGTGTTTACTCCCTGGGTACTTTCTTTGTATACTTTTGACTATACGGCCGAGTCCGGGATTTAAGGGAAATCGCGGGTTTTCGTTTGCCAGCGATTAAACTTCTTTTATTCAGCGCCCCATCAAAAATGAAAACATTTTTGAAAACTCCAAGTCTCATGCGTTTTAGTGGTGAAAAAATAATTTAAAAAATCGTTCTGGAAATAAGTTTACTCCCTGGGTGCTTTCTTTGTATACTTTTGACTATACGGGCCGAGTCCGGGATTTACGGGAAATCGCGGGTTTTCGTTTGCCAGCGAATAAACTTCTTTTATTCAGCGTCCCATCAAAAAGGAAAACATTTTTGAAAACTACAAGTCTCATGCGTTTTAGTGGTGAAAAACTAATTTAAAAAATCGTTTGGGAAATGAGTTTACTCCCTGGGTACTTTCTTTGTATACTTTTGACTATACGGGCCGAGTCCGGGATTTACGGGAAATCGTGGGTTTTCGTTTGCCAGCGATTAAACTCCTTTTATTCAGCGTCCCATCAAAAATGAAATCATTTTTGAAAACTACAAGTCTCATGCGTTTAAGTGGTGAAAAAATAATTTAAAAAATCGTTCGGGAAATGAGTTTACTCCCTGGGTACTTTCTTTGTATACTTTTGACTATACGGGCCGAGTCCGGGATTTACGGGAAATCGTGGGTTTTCGTTTGCCAGCGATTAAACTCCTTTTATTCAGCGTCCCATCAAAAATGAAATCATTTTTGAAAACTACAAGTCTCATGCGTTTTAGTGGTGAAAAAATAATTTAAAAAATCGTTCGGGAAATGAGTTTACTCCCTGGGTACTTTCTTTGTATACTTTTGACTATACGGGCCGAGTCCGGGATTTAAGGGAAATCGCGGGTTTTCGTTTGCCAGCGATTAAACTTTTTTATTCAGCGTCCCATCAAGAATGAAAACATTTTTAAAAACTACAGGTCTCATGCGTTTTAGTGGTGAAAAAATAATTTAAAAAATCGTTCGGGAAATGAGTTTACTCCCTGGGTACTTTCTTTGTATACTTTTGACTATACGGCCGAGTCCGGGATTTAAGGGAAATCGCGGGTTTTCGTTTGCCAGCGATTAAACTTCTTTTATTCAGCGCCCCATCAAAAATGAAAACATTTTTGAAAACTCCAAGTCTCATGCGTTTTAGTGGTGAAAAAATAATTTAAAAAATCGTTCTGGAAATGAGTTTACTCACAGGGTGCTTTCTTTGTATACATTCGACTATACGGGCCAAGCCCGGGATTTACGGGAAATCGCGAGTTTTCGTTTGCCGGCGATTAAACCCCTTTCATTAAGCGTTTCATCAAAAATGAAAAATTTTTTGAAAACAACAAGTCTCATGCGTTGTAGTGGTGAAAACATAATTTAAAAAATCGTTCGGGAAATGAGTTTACTCCCTGGGTACTTTCTTTGTGTACTTTTGACTATTCGGGCCGAGTCCGGGATTTACGGGAAATCGCGGGTTTGCGTTTGCCAGCGATTAAACTTCTTTTATTCAGCCTCCCATCAAAATTGAAAACATGTTTGAAAACTACAAGTCTTATGCGTTTTAGTGGTGAAAAAATAATTTAAAAAATCGTTCTGGAAATGAGTTTACTCACAGTATACTTTCTTTGTATACATTCCACTATACGGGCCAAGCCCGGGATTTACGGGAAATCGCGGGTTTTCGTTTGCCGGCGATTAAACCTCTTTCATTAAGCGTCTCATCAAAAATGAAAACATTTTTGAAATCTACAAGTCTCATGCGTTTTAGTGGTGAAAAAATAATTTAAAAAATCGTTCGGGAATTGTGTTACTCCCTGGGTACTTTCTTTGTATACATTCGACTATACGGGCCAAGCCCGGGATTTACAGGAAGTCGCGGGTTTTCGTTTGCCGGCGATTAAACCTCTTTCATTAAGCGCCTCATCAAAAATGAAAATATTTTTGAAAACTACAAGTCTCATGCGTTTTAATGGTAAAAAGATAATTTAAAAATCGTTCGGGAAATGAGTTTACTCTCTGGGTACTTTCTTTGTATACTTTTGACTATACGGGCCGAGTCCGGGATTTACGGGAAATCGCGGGTTTTTGTTTGCCAGCGATTAAACTTCTTTTATTCAGCGTCCCATCAAAAATGAAAACATTTTTGAAAACTACAAGTCTCATGCGTTTTAGTGGTGAAAAAATAATTTAAAAAATCGTTCGGGAAATAAGTTTACTCCCTGGGTACTTTCTTTGTATACTTTTGACTATACGGGCCGAGTCCGGGATTTACGGGAAATCGCGGGTTTTCGTTTGCCAGCGATTAAACTTCTTTTATTCAGCGTCCCATCAAAAATGAAAACATTTTTGAAAACTACAAGTCTCATGCGTTTTAGTGGTGAAAAACTAATTTAAAAAATCGTTCGGGAAATGAGTTTACTCCCTGGGTACTTTCTTTGTATACTTTTGACTATACGGGCCGAGTCCGGGATTTACGGGAAATCGTGGGTTTTCGTTTGCCAGCGATTAAACTCCTTTTATTCAGCGTCCCATTAAAAATGAAATCATTTTTGAAAACTACAAGTCTCATGCGTTTAAGTGGTGAAAAAATAATTTAAAAAATCGTTCGGGAAATGAGTTTACTCCCTGGGTACTTTCTTTGTATACTTTTGACTATACGGGCCGAGTCCGGGATTTACGGGAAATCGTGGGTTTTCGTTTGCCAGCGATTAAACTCCTTTTATTCAGCGTCCCATCAAAAATGAAATCATTTTTGAAAACTACAAGTCTCATGCGTTTTAGTGGTGAAAAAATAATTTAAAAAATCGTTCGGGAAATGTGTTTACTCCCTGGGTACTTTCTTTGTATACTTTTGACTATACGGCCGAGTCCGGGATTTAAGGGAAATCGCGGGTTTTCGTTTGCCAGCGATTAAACTTCTTTTATTCAGCGCCCCATCAAAAATGAAAACATTTTTGAAAACTCCAAGTCTCATGCGTTTTAGTGGTGAAAAAATAATTTAAAAAATCGTTCTGGAAATAAGTTTACTCCCTGGGTGCTTTCTTTGTATACTTTTGACTATACGGGCCGAGTCCGGGATTTACGGGAAATCGCGGGTTTTCGTTTGCCAGCGAATAAACTTCTTTTATTCAGCGTCCCATCAAAAAGGAAAACATTTTTGAAAACTACAAGTCTCATGCGTTTTAGTGGTGAAAAACTAATTTAAAAAATCGTTTGGGAAATGAGTTTACTCCCTGGGTACTTTCTTTGTATACTTTTGACTATACGGGCCGAGTCCGGGATTTACGGGAAATCGTGGGTTTTCGTTTGCCAGCGATTAAACTCCTTTTATTCAGCGTCCCATCAAAAATGAAATCATTTTTGAAAACTACAAGTCTCATGCGTTTAAGTGGTGAAAAAATAATTTAAAAAATCGTTCGGGAAATGAGTTTACTCCCTGGGTACTTTCTTTGTATACTTTTGACTATACGGGCCGAGTCCGGGATTTACGGGAAATCGTGGGTTTTCGTTTGCCAGCGATTAAACTCCTTTTATTCAGCGTCCCATCAAAAATGAAATCATTTTTGAAAACTACAAGTCTCATGCGTTTTAGTGGTGAAAAAATAATTTAAAAAATCGTTCGGGAAATGAGTTTACTCCCTGGGTACTTTCTTTGTATACTTTTGACTATACGGGCCGAGTCCGGGATTTAAGGGAAATCGCGGGTTTTCGTTTGCCAGCGATTAAACTTTTTTATTCAGCGTCCCATCAAGAATGAAAACATTTTTAAAAACTACAGGTCTCATGCGTTTTAGTGGTGAAAAAATAATTTAAAAAATCGTTCGGGAAATGAGTTTACTCCCTGGGTACTTTCTTTGTATACTTTTGACTATACGGCCGAGTCCGGGATTTAAGGGAAATCGCGGGTTTTCGTTTGCCAGCGATTAAACTTCTTTTATTCAGCGCCCCATCAAAAATGAAAACATTTTTGAAAACTCCAAGTCTCATGCGTTTTAGTGGTGAAAAAATAATTTAAAAAATCGTTCTGGAAATGAGTTTACTCACAGGGTGCTTTCTTTGTATACATTCGACTATACGGGCCAAGCCCGGGATTTACGGGAAATCGCGAGTTTTCGTTTGCCGGCGATTAAACCCCTTTCATTAAGCGTTTCATCAAAAATGAAAAATTTTTTGAAAACAACAAGTCTCATGCGTTGTAGTGGTGAAAACATAATTTAAAAAATCGTTCGGGAAATGAGTTTACTCCCTGGGTACTTTCTTTGTGTACTTTTGACTATTCGGGCCGAGTCCGGGATTTACGGGAAATCGCGGGTTTGCGTTTGCCAGCGATTAAACTTCTTTTATTCAGCCTCCCATCAAAATTGAAAACATGTTTGAAAACTACAAGTCTTATGCGTTTTAGTGGTGAAAAAATAATTTAAAAAATCGTTCTGGAAATGAGTTTACTCACAGTATACTTTCTTTGTATACATTCCACTATACGGGCCAAGCCCGGGATTTACGGGAAATCGCGGGTTTTCGTTTGCCGGCGATTAAACCTCTTTCATTAAGCGTCTCATCAAAAATGAAAACATTTTTGAAATCTACAAGTCTCATGCGTTTTAGTGGTGAAAAAATAATTTAAAAAATCGTTCGGGAATTGTGTTACTCCCTGGGTACTTTCTTTGTATACATTCGACTATACGGGCCAAGCCCGGGATTTACAGGAAGTCGCGGGTTTTCGTTTGCCGGCGATTAAACCTCTTTCATTAAGCGCCTCATCAAAAATGAAAATATTTTTGAAAACTACAAGTCTCATGCGTTTTAATGGTAAAAAGATAATTTAAAAATCGTTCGGGAAATGAGTTTACTCTCTGGGTACTTTCTTTGTATACTTTTGACTATACGGGCCGAGTCCGGGATTTACGGGAAATCGCGGGTTTTTGTTTGCCAGCGATTAAACTTCTTTTATTCAGCGTCCCATCAAAAATGAAAACATTTTTGAAAACTACAAGTCTCATGCGTTTTAGTGGTGAAAAAATAATTTAAAAAATCGTTCGGGAAATGAGTTTACTCCCTGGGTACTTTCTTTGTATACTTTTGACTATACGGGCCGAGTCCGGGATTTACGGGAAATCGTGGGTTTTCGTTTGCCAGCGATTAAACTCCTTTTATTCAGCGTCCCATCAAAAATGAAATCATTTTTGAAAACTACAAGTCTCATGCGTTTAAGTGGTGAAAAAATAATTTAAAAAATCGTTCGGGAAATGAGTTTACTCCCTGGGTACTTTCTTTGTATACTTTTGACTATACGGGCCGAGTCCGGGATTTACGGGAAATCGTGGGTTTTTGTTTGCCAGCGATTAAACTCCTTTTATTCAGCGTCCCATCAAAAATGAAATCATTTTTGAAAACTACAAGTCTCATGCGTTTTAGTGGTGAAAAAATAATTTAAAAAATCGTTCGGGAAATGAGTTTACTCCCTGGGTACTTTCTTTGTATAATTTTGACTATACGGGCCGAGTCCGGGATTTAAGGGAAATCGCGGGTTTTCGTTTGCCAGCGATTAAACTTTTTTATTCAGCGTCCCATCAAAAATGAAAACATTTTTGAAAACTACAGGTCTCATGCGTTTTAGTGGTGAAAAAATAATTTAAAAAATCGTTCGGGAAATGAGTTTACTCCCTGGGTACTTTCTTTGTATACTTTTGACTATACGGCCGAGTCCGGGATTTAAGGGAAATCGCGGGTTTTCGTTTGCCAGCGATTAAACTTCTTTTATTCAGCGCCCCATCAAAAATGAAAACATTTTTGAAAACTCCAAGTCTCATGCGTTTTAGTGGTGAAAAAATAATTTAAAAAATCGTTCTGGAAATGAGTTTACTCACAGGGTGCTTTCTTTGTATACATTCGACTATACGGGCCAAGCCCGGGATTTACGGGAAATCGCGAGTTTTCGTTTGCCGGCGATTAAACCCCTTTCATTAAGCGTTTCATCAAAAATGAAAACATTTTTGAAAACAACAAGTCTCATGCGTTGTAGTGGTGAAAACATAATTTAAAAAATCGTTCGGGAAATGAGTTTACTCCCTGGGTACTTTCTTTGTATACTTTTGACTATTCGGGCCGAGTCCGGGATTTACGGGAAATCGCGGGTTTGCGTTTGCCAGCGATTAAACTTCTTTTATTCAGCCTCCCATTAAAATTGAAAACATGTTTGAAAACTACAAGTCTTATGCGTTTTAGTGATGAAAAAATAATTTAAAAAATCGTTCTGGAAATGAGTTTACTCACAGTATACTTTCTTTGTATACATTCCACTATACGGGCCAAGCCCGGGATTTACGGCAAATCGCGGGTTTTCGTTTGCCGGCGATTAAACCTCTTTCATTAAGCGTCTCATCAAAAATGAAAACATTTTTGAAATCTACAAGTCTCATGCGTTTTAGTGGTGAAAAAATAATTTAAAAAATCGTTCGGGAAATGTGTTACTCCCTGGGTACTTTCTTTGTATACATTCGACTATACGGGCCAAGCCCGGGATTTACGGGAAGTCGCGGGTTTTCGTTTGCCGGCGATTAAACCTCTTTTATTAAGCGCCTCATCAAAAATGAAAATATTTTTGAAAACTACAAGTCTCATGCGTTTTAATGATGAAAAGATAATTTAAAAATCGTTCGGGAAAAGAGTTTACTCTCTGGGTACTTTCTTTGTATACTTTTGACTATACGGGCCGAGTCCGGGATTTACGGGAAATCGCGGGTTTTCGTTTGCCAGCAATTAAACTTCTGTCATTCAGCGTCCCATCAAAAATGAAAACATTTTTGGAAACTACAAGTCTCATGCGTTTTAGTGGTGAAAATATAATTTAAAAAATCGTTCGGGAAATGAGTTTACTCCCTGGGTACTTTCTTTGTATACTTTTGACTATACGGGCCGAGTCCGGGATTTACGGGAAATCGCGAGTTTTCGTTTGCCGGCGATTAAACCCCTTTCATTAAGTGTTTCATCAAAAATGAAAACATTTTTGAAAACAACAAGTCTCATGCGTTGTAGTGGTGAAAAAATAATTTAAAAAATCGTTCGGGAAATGAGTTTACTCCCTGGGTACTTTCTTTGTATACTTTTGACTATACAGGCCGAGTCCGGGATTTAAGGGAAATCGCGAGTTTTCGTTTGCCGGCGATTAAACCCCTTTCATTAAGCGTTTCATCAAAAATGAAAACATTTTTGAAAACAACAAGTCTCATGCGTTGTAGTGGTGAAAACATAATTTAAAAAATCGTTCGGGAAATGAGTTTACTCCCTGGGTACTTTCTTTGTATACTTTTGACTATTCGGGCCGAGTCCGGGATTTACGGGAAATCGCGGGTTTGCGTTTGCCAGCGATTAAACTTCTTTTATTCAGCCTCCCATCAAAATTGAAAACATGTTTGAAAACTACAAGTCTTATGCGTTTTAGTGGTGAAAAAATAATTTAAAAAATCGTTCTGGAAATGAGTTTACTCACAGTATACTTTCTTTGTATACATTCCACTATACGGGCCAAGCCCGGGATTTACGAGAAATCGCGGGTTTTCGTTTGCCGGCGATTAAACCTCTTTTATTAAGCGTCTCATCAAAAATGAAAACATTTTTGAAATCTACAAGTCTCATGCGTTTTAGTGGTGAAAAAATAATTTAAAAAATCGTTCGGGAAATGTGTTACTCCCTGGGTACTTTCTTTGTATACATTCGACTATACGGCCCAAGCCCGGGATTTACGGGTAGTCGCGGGTTTTCGTTTGCCGGCGATTAAACCTCTTTCATTAAGCGCCTCATCAAAAATGAAAATATTTTTGAAAACTACAAGTCTCATGCGTTTTAATGGTGAAAAGATAATTTAAAAATCGTTCGGGAAATGAGTTTACTCTCTGGGTACTTTCTTTGTATACTTTTGACTATACGGGCCGAGTCCGGGATTTACGGGAAATCGCGGGTTTTCGTTTGACAGCAATTAAGCTTCTGTCATTCAGCGTCCCATCAAAAATGAAAACACTTTTATAAACTCCAAGTCTCATGCGTTTTAGTGGTGAAAATATAATTTAAAAAATCGTTCGGGAAATGAGTTTACTCCCTGGGTACTTTCTTTGTATACTTTTGACTATACGGGCCGAGTCCGGGATTTACGGGAAATCGCGGGTTTGCGTTTGCCAGCGATTAAACTTCTTTTATTCAGCGTCCCATCAAAATTGAAAACAAATTTGAAAACTACAAGTCTTATGCGTTTTAGTGGTGAAAAAATAATTTAAAAAACCGTTCTGGAAATGAGTTTACTCACAGTATACTTTCTTTGTATATATTCCACTATACGGGCCAAGCCCGGGATTTACGGGAAATCGCGGGTTTTCATTTGCCGGCGATTAAACCTCTTTCATTAAGCGTCTCATCAAAAATGAAAACATTTTTGAAACCTACAAGTCTCATGCGTTTTAGTGGTGAAAAAATAATTTAAAAAATCGTTCGGGAAATGTGTTACTCACAGTATACTTTCTTTGTATACATTCGACTATACGGGCCAAGCCCGGGATTTACGGGAAATCGCGGGTTTTCGTTTGCCTGCGATTAAACCTCTTTCATTAAGCGTCTCATCAAAAATAAAAACATTTTTGAAAACTACAAGTCTCATGCGTTTTAGTGGTGAAAAAATAATTTAAAAAATCGTTCGGGAAATGTGTTACTCCTTGGGTACTTTCTTTGTATACATTCGACTATACAGGCCAAGCCCGGGATTTACGGGAAATCGCGGGTTTTCGTTTGCCAGCGATTAAACTTCTTTTCTTCAGCGTCCCATCAAAAATGAAAACATTTTTGAAAACTACAAGTCTTATGCGTTTTAGTGGTGAAAAAATAATTTAAAAAATCGTTCTGGAAATGAGTTTACTCACAGTATACTTTCTTTGTATATATTCCACTATACGGGCCAAGCCCGGGATTTACGGGAAATCGCGGGTTTTCGTTTGCCGGCGATTAAACCTCTTTCATTAAGCGTCTCATCAAAAATGAAAAAAATTTGAAACCTACAAGTCTCATGCGTTTTAGTGGTGAAAAAATAATTTAAAAAATCGTTCGGAAAATGTGTTACTCACAGTATACTTTCTTTGTATACATTCGACTATACGGGCCAAGCCCGGGATTTACGGGAAATCGCGGGTTTTCGTTTGCCGGCGATTAACCCTCTTTCATTAAGCGTCTCATCAAAAATGAAAACATTTTTGAAAACTACAAGTCTCATGCGTTTTAGTGGTGAAAAAATAATTTCAAAAATCGTTCGGGAAATGTGTTACTCCCTGGGTACTTTCTTTGTATACATTCGACTATACGGGCCAAGCCCGGGATTTACGGGAAATCGCGGGTTTTCGTTTGCCGGCGATTAAACTTCTTTTCTTCAGCGTCCCATCAAAAATGAAAACATTTTTGAAAACTACAAGTCTCATGCGTTTTAGTGGTGAAAAAATAATGTAAAAAATCGTTTGGGAAATGAGTTTACTCCCTGGGTACTTTCTTTGTTTACTTTTGACTATACGGGCCGAGTCCGGGATTTACGGGAAATCGCGAGTTTTCGTTTGCCGGCGATTAAACCCCTTTCATTAAGCGTTTCATCAAAAATGAAAACATTTTTGAAAACAACAAGTCTCATGCGTTGTAGTGGTGAAAAAATAATTTAAAAAATCGTTCGGGAAATGAGTTTACTCCCTGGGTACTTTCTTTGTATACTTTTGACTATACGGGCCGAGTCCGGGATTTAAGGGAAATCGCGGGTTTTCGTTTGCCAGCGATTAAACTTTTTTATTCAGCGTCCCATCAAAAATGAAAACATTTTTAAAAACTACAGGTCTCATGCGTTTTAGTGGTGAAAAAATAATTTAAAAAATCGTTCGGGAAATGAGTTTACTCCCTGGGTACTTTCTTTGTATACTTTTGACTATACGGCCGAGTCCGGGATTTACGGGAAATCGCGGGTTTTCGTTTGCCGGCGATTAAACCTCTTTCATTAAGCGTCTCATCAAAAATGAAAACATTTTTGAAATCTACAAGTCTCATGCGTTTTAGTGGTGAAAAAATAATTTAAAAAATCGTTCGGGAAATGTGTTACTCCCTGGGTACTTTCTTTGTATACATTCGACTATACGGGCCAAGCCCGGGATTTACGGGAAGTCGCGGGTTTTCGTTTGCCGGCGATTAAACCTCTTTTATTAAGCGCCTCATCAAAAATGAAAATATTTTTGAAAACTACAAGTCTCATGCGTTTTAATGGTAAAAAGATAATTTAAAAATCGTTCGGGAAATGAGTTTACTCTCTGGGTACTTTCTTTGTATACTTTTGACTATACGGGCCGAGTCCGGGATTTACGGGAAATCGCGGGTTTTCGTTTGCCAGCAATTAAACTTCTGTCATTCAGCGTCCCATCAAAAATGAAAACATTTTTGGAAACTACAAGTCTCATGCGTTTTAGTGGTGAAAATATAATTTAAAAAATCGTTCGGGAAATGAGTTTACTCCCTGGGTACTTGCTTTGTATACTTTTGACTATACGGGCCGAGTCCGGGATTTACGGGAAATCGCGAGTTTTCGTTTGCCGGCGATTAAACCCCTTTCATTAAGCGTTTCATCAAAAATGAAAACATTTTTGAAAACAACAAGTCTCATGCGTTGTAGTGATGAAAAAATAATTTAAAAAATCGTTCGGGAAATGAGTTTACTCCCTGGGTACTTTCTTTGTATACTTTTGACTATACGGGCCGAGTCCGGGATTTAAGGGAAATCGCGGGTTTTCGTTTGCCAGCGATTAAACTTTTTTATTCAGCGTCCCATCAAAAATGAAAACATTTTTAAAAACTACAGGTCTCATGCGTTTTAGTGGTGAAAAAATAATTTAAAAAATCGTTCGGGAAATGAGTTTACTCCCTGGGTACTTTCTTTGTATACTTTTGACTATACGGCCGAGTCCGGGATTTAAGGGAAATCGCGGGTTTTCGTTTGCCAGCGATTAAACTTCTTTTATTCAGCGCCCCATCAAAAATGAAAACATTTTTGAAAACTCCAAGTCTCATGCGTTTTAGTGGTGAAAAAATAATTTAAAAAATCGTTCTGGAAATGAGTTTACTCACAGGGTGCTTTCTTTGTATACATTCGACTATACGGGCCAAGCCCGGGATTTACGGGAAATCGCGAGTTTTCGTTTGCCGGCGATTAAACCCCTTTCATTAAGCGTTTCATCAAAAATGAAAACATTTTTGAAAGCTACAAGTCTCATGCGTTTTAGTGGTGAAAAAATAATGTAAAAAATCGTTTGGGAAATGAGTTTACTCCCTGGGTACTTTTTTTGTATACTTTTGACTATTCGGGCCGAGTCCGGGATTTACGGGAAATCGCGGGTTTGCGTTTGCCAGCGATTAAACTTCTTTTATTCAGCCTCCCATCAAAATTGAAAACATGTTTGAAAACTACAAGTCTTATGCGTTTTAGTGGTGAAAAAATAATTTAAAAAATCGTTCTGGAAATGAGTTTACACACAGTATACTTTCTTTGTATACATTCCACTATACGGGCCAAGCCCGGGATTTACGGGAAATCGCGAGTTTTCGTTTGCCGGCGATTAAACCTCTTTCATTAAGCGTCTCATCAAAAATGAAAACATTTTTGGAAACTACAAGTCTCATGCGTTTTAGTGGTGAAAAAATAATTTAAAAAATCGTTCGGCAAATGAGTTTACTCCCTGGGTACTTTCTTTGTATACTTTTGACTATACGGGCCGAGTCCGGGATTTACGGGAAATCGCGAGTTTTCGTTTGCCGGCGATTAAACCCCTTTCATTAAGCGTTTCATCAAAAATGAAAACATTTTTGAAAACAACAAGTCTCATGCGTTGTAGTGGTGAAAAAATAATTTAAAAAATCGTTCGGGAAATGAATTTACTCCCTGGGTACTTTCTTTGTATACTTTTGACTATACGGGCCGAGTCCGGGATTTAAGGGAAATCGCGGGTTTTCGTTTGCCAGCGATTAAACTTTTTTATTCAGCGTCCCATCAAAAATGAAAACATTTTTAAAAACTACAGGTCTCATGCGTTTTAGTGGTGAAAAAATAATTTAAAAAATCGTTCGGGAAATGAGTTTACTCCCTAGGTACTTTCTTTGTATACTTTTGACTATACGGCCGAGTCCGGGATTTAAGGGAAATCGCGGGTTTTCGTTTGCCAGCGATTAAACTTCTTTTATTCAGCGCCCCATCAAAAATGAAAACATTTTTGAAAACTCCAAGTCTCATGCGTTTTAGTGGTGAAAAAATAATTTAAAAAATCGTTCTGGAAATGAGTTTACTCACAGGGTGCTTTCTTTGTATACATTCGACTATACGGGCCAAGCCCGGGATTTACGGGAAATCGCGAGTTTTCGTTTGCCGGCGATTAAACCCCTTTCATTAAGCGTTTCAACAAAAATGAAAACATTTTTGAAAACAACAAGTCTCATGCGTTGTAGTGGTGAAAACATAATTTAAAAAATCGTTCGGGAAATGAGTTTACTCCCTGGGTACTTTCTTTGTATACTTTTGACTATTCGGGCCGAGTCCGGGATTTACGGGAAATCGCGGGTTTGCGTTTGCCAGCGATTAAACTTCTTTTATTCAGCCTCCCATCAAAATTGAAAACATGTTTGAAAACTACAAGTCTTATGCGTTTTAGTGGTGAAAAAATAATTTAAAAAATCGTTCTGGAAATGAGTTTACTCACAGTATACTTTCTTTGTATACATTCCACTATACGGGCCAAGCCCGGGATTTACGGGAAATCGCGGGTTTTCGTTTGCCGGCGATTAAACCTCTTTCATTAAGCGTCTCATCAAAAATGAAAACATTTTTGAAATCTACAAGTCTCATGCGTTTTAGTGGTGAAAAAATAATTTAAAAAATCGTTCGGGAAATGTGTTACTCCCTGGGTACTTTCTTTGTATACATTCGACTATACGGGCCAAGCCCGGGATTTACGGGAAGTCGCGGGTTTTCGTTTGCCGGCGATTAAACTTCTTTCATTAAGCGCCTCATCAAAAATGAAAATATTTTTGAAAACTACAAGTCTCATGCGTTTTAATGGTGAAAAGATAATTTAAAAATCGTTCGGGAAATGTGTTACTCCCTGGGTACTTTCTTTGTATACATTCGACTATACGGGCCAAGCCCGGGATTTACGGGAAATCGCGAGTTTTCGTTTGCCGGCGATTAAACCCCTTTCATTAAGCGTTTCATCAAAAATGAAAACATTTTTGAAAACAACAAGTCTCATGCGTTGTAGTGGTGAAAACATAATTTAAAAAATCGTTCGGTAAATGAGTTTACTCCCTGGGTACTTTCTTTGTATACTTTTGACTATTCGGGCCGAGTCCGGGATTTACGGGAAATCGCGGGTTTGCGTTTGCCAGCGATTAAACTTCTTTTATTCAGCTTCCCATCAAAATTGAAAACATGTTTGAAAACTACAAGTCTTATGCGTTTTAGTGGTGAAAAAATAATTTAAAAAATCGTTCTGGAAATGAGTTTACTCACAGTATACTTTCTTTGTATACATTCCACTATACGGGCCAAGCCCGGGATTTACGGGAAATCGCGGGTTTTCGTTTGCCGGCGATTAAACCTCTTTCATTAAGCGTCTCATCAAAAATGAAAACATTTTTGAAATCTACAAGTCTCATGCGTTTTAGTGGTGAAAAAATAATTTAAAAAATCGTTCGGGAAATGTGTTACTCCCTGGGTACTTTCTTTGTATACATTCGACTATACGGGCCAAGCCCGGGATTTACGGGTAGTCGCGGGTTTTCGTTTGCCGGCGATTAAACCTCTTTCATTAAGCGCCTCATCAAAAATGAAAATATTTTTGAAAACTACAAGTCTCATGCGTTTTAATGGTGAAAAGATAATTTAAAAATCGTTCGGGAAATGAGTTTACTCTCTGGGTACTTTCTTTGTATACTTTTGACTATACGGGCCGAGTCCGGGATTTACGGGAAATCGCGGGTTTTCGTTTGCCAGCAATTAAACTTCTGTCATTCAGCGTCCCATCAAAAATGAAAACATTTTTATAAACTACAAGTCTCATGCGTTTTAGTGGAGAAAATATAATTTAAAAAATCGTTCGGGAAATGAGTTTACTCCCTGGGTACTTTCTTTGTATACTTTTGACTATACGGGCTGAGTCCGGGATTTACGGGAAATCGCGGGTTTGCGTTTGCCAGCGATTAAACTTCTTTTATTCAGCGTCCCATCAAAATTGAAAACATTTTTGAAAACTACAAGTCTTATGCGTTTTAGTGGTGAAAAAATAATTTAAAAAATCGTTCTGGAAATGAGTTTACTCACAGTATACTTTCTTTGTATATATTCCACTATACGGGCCAAGCCCGGGATTTACGGGAAATCGCGGGTTTTCATTTGCCGGCGATTAAACCTCTTTCATTAAGCGTCTCATCAAAAATGAAAACATTTTTGAAACCTACAAGTCTCATGCGTTTTAGTGGTGAAAAAATAATTTAAAAAATCGTTCGGGAAATGTGTTACTCACAGTATACTTTCTTTGTATACATTCGACTATACGGGCCAAGCCCGGGATTTACGGGAAATCGCGGGTTTTCGTTTGCCGGCGATTAAACCTCTTTCATTAAGCGTCTCATCAAAAATGAAAACATTTTTGAAATCTACAAGTCTCATGCGTTTTAGTGGTGAAAAAATAATTTAAAAAATCGTTCGGGAAATGTGTTACTCCTTGGGTACTTTCTTTGTATACATTCGACTATACAGGCCAAGCCCGGGATTTACGGGAAATCGCGGGTTTTCGTTTGCCAGCGATTAAACTTCTTTTCTTCAGCGTCCCATCAAAAATGAAAACATTTTTGAAAACTACAAGTCTTATGCGTTTTAGTGGTGAAAAAATAATTTAAAAAATCGTTCTGGAAATGAGTTTACTCACAGTATACTTTCTTTGTATATATTCCACTATACGGGCCAAGCCCGGGATTTACGGGAAATCGCGGGTTTTCGTTTGCCGGCGATTAAACCTCTTTCATTAAGCGTCTCATCAAAAATGAAAAAAATTTAAAACCTACAAGTCTCATGCGTTTTAGTGGTGAAAAAATAATTTAAAAAATCGTTCGGAAAATGTGTTACTCACAGTATACTTTCTTTGTATACATTCGACTATACGGGCCAAGCCCGGGATTTACGGGAAATCGCGGGTTTTCGTTTGCCGGCGATTAACCCTCTTTCATTAAGCGTCTCATCAAAAATGAAAACATTTTTGAAAACTACAAGTCTCATGCGTTTTAGTGGTGAAAAAATAATTTCAAAAATCGTTCGGGAAATGTGTTACTCCCTGGGTACTTTCTTTGTATACATTCGACTATACGGGCCAAGCCCGGGATTTACGGGAAATCGCGGGTTTTCGTTTGCCGGCGATTAAACTTCTTTTCTTCAGCGTCCCATCAAAAATGAAAACATTTTTGAAAACTACAAGTCTCATGCGTTTTAGTGGTGAAAAAATAATGTAAAAAATTGTTTGGGAAATGAGTTTACTCCCTGGGTACTTTCTTTGTTTACTTTTGACTATACGGGCCGAGTCCGGGATTTACGGGAAAGCGCGGGTTTTCGTTTGCCGGCGATTAAACCTCTTTCATTAAGCGTCTCATCAAAAATGAAAACATTTTTGAAAACTACAAGTCTCATGCGTTTTAGTGGTGAAAAAATAATTTCAAAAATCGTTCGGGAAATGTGTTACTCCCTGGGTACTTTCTTTGTATACATTCGACTATACGGGCCAAGCCCGGGATTTACGGGAAATCGCGGGTTTTCGTTTGCCGGCGATTAAACCTCTTTCATTAAGCGTCTCATCAAAAATGAAAACATTTTTGAAAACTACAAGTCTCATGCGTTTTAGTGGTGAAAAAATAATTTCAAAAATCGTTCGGGAAATGTGTTACTCCCTGGGTACTTTCTTTGTATACATTCGACTATACGGGCCAAGCCCGGGATTTACGGGAAATCGCGGGTTTTCGTTTGCCGGCGATTAAACTTCTTTTCTTCAGCATCCCATCAAAAATGAAAACATTTTTGAAAACTACAAGTCTTATGCGTTTTAGTGGTGAAAAAATAATTTAAAAAATCGTTCTGGAAATGAGTTTACTCACAGTATACTTTCTTTGTATATATTCCACTATACGGGCCAAGCCCGGGATTTACGGGAAATCGCGGGTTTTCATTTGCCGGCGATTAAACCTCTTTCATTAAGCGTCTCATCAAAAATGAAAACATTTTTGAAACCTACAAGTCTCATGCGTTTTAGTGGTGAAAAAATAATTTAAAAAATCGTTCGGGAAATGTGTTACTCCCTGGGTACTTTCTTTGTATACATTCGACTATATGGGCCAAGCCCGGGATTTACGGGAAATCGCGGGTTTTCGTTTGCCAGCGATTAAACTTCTTTTCTTCAGCGTCCCATCAAAAATGAAAACATTTTTGAAAACTACAAGTCTTATGCGTTTTAGTGGTGAAAAAATAATTTAAAAAATCGTTCTGGAAATGAGTTTACTCACAGTATACTTTCTTTGTATATATTCCACTATACGGGCCAAGCCCGGGATTTACGGGAAATCGCGGGTTTTTGTTTGCCGGCGATTAAACCTCTTTTATTAAGCGTCTCATCAAAAATGAAAACATTTTTGAAACCTACAAGTCTCATGCGTTTTAGTGGTGAAAAAATAATTTAAAAAATCGTTCGGGAAATGTGTTACTCACAGTATACTTTCTTTGTATACATTCGACTATACGGGCCAAGCCCGGGATTTACGGGAAATCGCGGGTTTTCGTTTGCCGGCGATTAAACCTCTTTCATTAAGCGTCTCATCAAAAATGAAAACATTTTTGAAAACTACAAGTCTCATGCGTTTTAGTGGTGAAAAAATAATTTCAAAAATCGTTCCGGAAATGTGTTACTCCCTGGGTACTTTCTTTGTATACATTCGACTATACGGGCCAAGCCCGGGATTTACGGGAAATCGCGGGTTTTCGTTTGCCAGCGATTAAACTTCTTTTCTTCAGCGTCCCATCAAAAATGAAAACATTTTTGAAAACTACAAGTCTCATGCGTTTTAGTGGTGAAAAAATAATTTCAAAAATCGTTCGGGAAATGTGTTACTCCCTGGGTACTTTCTTTGTATACATTCGACTATACGGGCCAAGCCCGGGATTTACGGGAAATCGCGGGTTTTCGTTTGCCGGCGATTAAACCTCTTTCATTAAGCGTCTCATCAAAAATGAAAACATTTTTGAAAACTACAAGTCTCATGCGTTTTAGTGGTGAAAAAATAATTTCAAAAATCGTTCGGGAAATGTGTTACTCCCTGGGTACTTTCTTTGTATACATTCGACTATACGGGCCAAGCCCGGGATTTACGGGAAATCGCGGGTTTTCGTTTGCCGGCGATTAAACTTCTTTTCTTCAGCATCCCATCAAAAATGAAAACATTTTTGAAAACTACAAGTCTTATGCGTTTTAGTGGTGAAAAAATAATTTAAAAAATCGTTCTGGAAATGAGTTTACTCACAGTATACTTTCTTTGTATATATTCCACTATACGGGCCAAGCCCGGGATTTACGGGAAATCGCGGGTTTTCATTTGCCGGCGATTAAACCTCTTTCATTAAGCGTCTCATCAAAAATGAAAACATTTTTGAAACCTACAAGTCTCATGCGTTTTAGTGGTGAAAAAATAATTTAAAAAATCGTTCGGGAAACGTGTTACTCCCTGGGTACTTTCTTTGTATACATTCGACTATATGGGCCAAGCCCGGGATTTACGGGAAATCGCGGGTTTTCGTTTGCCAGCGATTAAACTTCTTTTCTTCAGCGTCCCATCGAAAATGAAAACATTTTTGAAAACTACAAGTCTTATGCGTTTTAGTGGTGAAAAAATAATTTAAAAAATCGTTCTGGAAATGAGTTTACTCACAGTATACTTTCTTTGTATATATTCCACTATACGGGCCAAGCCCGGAATTTACGGGAAATCGCGGGTTTTTGTTTGCCGGCGATTAAACCTCTTTTATTAAGCGTCTCATCAAAAATGAAAACATTTTTGAAACCTACAAGTCTCATGCGTTTTAGTGGTGAAAAAATAATTTAAAAAATCGTTCGGGAAATGTGTTACTCACAGTATACTTTCTTTGTATACATTCGACTATACGGGCCAAGCCCGGGATTTACGGGAAATCGCGGGTTTTCGTTTGCCGGCGATTAAACCTCTTTCATTAAGCGTCTCATCAAAAATGAAAACATTTTTGAAAACTACAAGTCTCATGCGTTTTAGTGGTGAAAAAGTAATTTCAAAAATCGTTCCGGAAATGTGTTACTCCCTGGGTACTTTCTTTGTATACATTCGACTATACGGGCCAAGCCCGGGATTTACGGGAAATCGCGGGTTTTCGTTTGCCAGCGATTAAACTTCTTTTCTTCAGCGTCCCATCAAAAATGAAAACATTTTTGAAAACTACAAGTCTCATGCGTTTTAGTGGTGAAAAAATAATGTAAAAAATCGTTTGGGAAATGAGTTTACTCCCTGGGTACTTTCTTTGTTTACTTTTGACTATACGGGCCGAGTCCGGGATTTACGGGAAAGCGCGGGTTTTCGTTTGCCAGCGATTAAACGTCTTTTATTCAGCGTCCCATCAAAAAAGAAAACATTTTTGAAAACTACAAGTCTCATGCGTTTTAGTGGTGAAAAAATAATTTAAAAAATCGTTAGGGACATGAGTTTACTCGCTGGGTACTTTCTTTGTATACTTTTGATTATACAGGCCGAGTCCGAGATTTACGGGAAATCGCGGGTTTTCGTTTGCCAGCGATTAAACTTCTTTTATTCAGCGTCCCATCAAAAATGAAAACATTTTTGAAAACTACAAGTCTCATGCGTTTTAGTGGTGAAAAAGTAATGTAAAAAATCGTTTGGGAAATGAGTTTACTCCCTGGGTACTTTTTTTGTATACATTTGACTATTCGGACCGAGTCCGAGATTTACGGGAAATCGCGGGTTTTCGTCTGCCGGAGATTAAACTTCTTTTATTCAGCGTCTCATCAAAAATGAAAACATTTTTGAAAACTACAAGTCTTATGCGTTTTAGTGGTGAAAAAATAATTTAAAAAATCGTTCTGGAAATAAGTTTACTTACAGGGTACTTTCTTTGTATACATTGGACTATACGGGCCAAGCCCGGAATTTACGGGAAATCGCGGGTTTTCGTTTGCCGGCGATTAAACCTCTTTCATTAGGCGTCTCATCAAAAATGAAAACATTTTTGAAACCTACAAGTCTCATGCGTTTAAGTGGTGAAAAAATAATTTAAAAAATCGTTCGGGAAATGAGTTACTCCCTGGGTACTTTCTTTGTATACATTCGACTATACGGGCCAAGCCCGGGATTTACGGGAAATCGCGGGTTGTCGTTTGCTGGCGATTAAACCTCTTTCATTAAGCGTCTCATCAAACATGAAAACATTTTTGAAAACTACAAGTCTCATGCGTTTTAGTGGTGAAAAAATAATTTAAAAAATCGTTCGGGAAATGAGTTTACTCCCTGGGTACTTTCTTTGTATACTTTTGACTATACGGGCCGAGTCCGGGATTTACAGGAAATCGTGGGTTTTCGTTTGCCAGCGATAAAACTTCTTTTATTCAGCGTCCCATCAAAAATGAAAACATTTTTGAAAACTACAAGTCTCATGCGTTTTAGTGGTGAAAAAATAATTTAAAAAATCGTTCGGAAAATGAGTTTACTCCCTGGGTACTTTCTTTGTATACTTTTGACTATACGGGCCGAGTCCGGGATTTAAGGGAAATCGCGGGTTTTGGTTTGCCAGCGATTAAACTTATTTTATTCAGCGTCTCATCAAAAATGAAAACATTTTTGAAAACTCCAAGTCTCATGCGTTTTAGTGGTGAAAAAATAATTTAAAAAATCGTTCGAGAAATGAGTTTACTCCCTGGGTACTTTTTTGTATACATTTGACTATTCGGGCCGAGTACGATTTACGGGAAATCGCGGGTTTTCGTTTGCCGGCGATTAAACTTCTTTTATTCAGCGTCTCATCAAAAATGAATACATTTTTGAAAAGTACAAGTCTCATGCGTTTTATTGGTGGAAAAATAATTTAAAAAATCGTTCGGGAAATGAGTTTACTCCCTGGGTACTTTCTTTGTATACTTTTGACTAAACGGGCCGAGTCCGGGATTTACGGGAAATCGCGGGTTTTCGTTTGCCAGCGATTAAACTTCTTTTATTCAGCGTCCCATCAAAAATGAAAACATTTTTGAAAACTACAAGTCTCATGCGCTTTAGTGGTGAAAAAATAATTTAAAAAATCGTTCGGGAAATGAGTTTACTCCCTGGGTATTTTCTTTGTATACTTTCGACTATATGGGCCGAGTCCGGGATTTACGGGAAATCGCGGGTTTTCGTTTGCCAGCGATTAAACTTCTTTTATTTAGCGTCCCATCAAAAATGAAAACATTTTTGAAAACTACAAGTCTCATGCGCTTTAGTGGTGAAAAAATAATTTAAAAAATCGTTCGGGAAATGAGTTTACTCCCTGGGTATTTTCTTTGTATACTTTCGACTATATGGGCCGAGTCCGGGATTTACGGGAAATCGCGGGTTTTCGTTTGCCAGCGATTAAACTTCTTTTATTTAGCGTCCCATCAAAAATGAAAACATTTTTGAAAACTACAAGTCTCATGCGTTTTAGTGGTGAAAAAATAATTTAAAAACTCGTTCGGGATATGAGTTTACTCCCTGGGTACTTTCTTTGTATACTTTTGACTATACGGGCCGAGTCCGGGATTTAAGGGAAATCGCGGGTTTTCGTTTGCCAGCGATTAAACTTCTTTTATTCAGCGTCCCATCAAAAATGAAAACAATTTTGAAAACTACAAGTCTCATGCGTTTTAGTGGTCAAAAAATAATTTAAAAAATCGTTCTGGAAATGAGTTTACTCACAGTATACTTTCTTTGTATATATTCCACTATACGGGCCAAGCCCGGGATTTACGGGAAATCGCGGGTTTTCATTTGCCGGCGATTAAACCTCTTTCATTAAGCGTCTCATCAAAAATGAAAACATTTTTGAAACCTACAAGTCTCATGCGTTTTAGTGGTGAAAAAATAATTTAAAAAATCGTTCGGGAAATGTGTTACTCCCTGGGTACTTTCTTTGTATACATTCGACTATATGGGCCAAGCCCGGGATTTACGGGAAATCGCGGGTTTTCGTTTGCCAGCGATTAAACTTCTTTTCTTCAGCGTCCCATCAAAAATGAAAACATTTTTGAAAACTACAAGTCTTATGCGTTTTAGTGGTGAAAAAATAATTTAAAAAATCGTTCTGGAAATGAGTTTACTCACAGTATCCTTTCTTTGTATATATTCCACTATACGGGCCAAGCCCGGGATTTACGGGAAATCGCGGGTTTTCATTTGCCGGCGATTAAACCTCTTTCATTAAGCGTCTCATCAAAAATGAAAACATTTTTGAAACCTACAAGTCTCATGCGTTTTAGTGGTGAAAAAATAATTTAAAAAATCGTTCGGGAAATGTGTTACTCCCTGGGTACTTTCTTTGTATACATTCGACTATATGGGCCAAGCCCGGGATTTACGGGAAATCGCGGGTTTTCGTTTGCCAGCGATTAAACTTCTTTTCTTCAGCGTCCCATCAAAAATGAAAACATTTTTGAAAACTACAAGTCTTATGCGTTTTAGTGGTGAAAAAATAATTTAAAAAATCGTTCTGGAAATGAGTTTACTCACAGTATACTTTCTTTGTATATATTCCACTATACGGGCCAAGCCCGGGATTTACGGGAAATCGCGGGTTTTTGTTTGCCGGCGATTAAACCTCTTTTATTAAGCGTCTCATCAAAAATGAAAACATTTTTGAAACCTACAAGTCTCATGCGTTTTAGTGGTGAAAAAATAATTTAAAAAATCGTTCGGGAAATGTGTTACTCACAGTATACTTTCTTTGTATACATTCGACTATACGGGCCAAGCCCATGATTTACGGGAAATCGCGGGTTTTCGTTTGCCGGCGATTAAACCTCTTTCATTAAGCGTCTCATCAAAAATGAAAACATTTTTGAAAACTACAAGTCTCATGCGTTTTAGTGGTGAAAAAGTAATGTAAAAAATCGTTTGGGAAATGAGTTTACTCCCTGGGTACTTTTTTTGTATACATTTGACTATTCGGACCGAGTCCGAGATTTACGGGAAATCGCGGGTTTTCGTCTGCCGGAGATTAAACTTCTTTTATTCAGCGTCTCATCAAAAATGAAAACATTTTTGAAAACTACAAGTCTTATGCGTTTTAGTGGTGAAAAAATAATTTAAAAAATCGTTCTGGAAATAAGTTTACTTACAGGGTACTTTCTTTGTATACATTGGACTATACGGGCCAAGCCCGGAATTTACGGGAAATCGCGGGTTTTCGTTTGCCGGCGATTAAACCTCTTTCATTAGGCGTCTCATCAAAAATGAAAACATTTTTGAAACCTACAAGTCTCATGCGTTTAAGTGGTGAAAAAATAATTTAAAAAATCGTTCGGGAAATGAGTTACTCCCTGGGTACTTTCTTTGTATACATTCGACTATACGGGCCAAGCCCGGGATTTACGGGAAATCGCGGGTTGTCGTTTGCTGGCGATTAAACCTCTTTCATTAAGCGTCTCATCAAACATGAAAACATTTTTGAAAACTACAAGTCTCATGCGTTTTAGTGGTGAAAAAATAATTTAAAAAATCGTTCGGGAAATGTGTTACTCACAGTATACTTTCTTTGTATACATTCGACTATACGGGCCAAGCCCATGATTTACGGGAAATCGCGGGTTTTCGTTTGCCGGCGATTAAACCTCTTTCATTAAGCGTCTCATCAAAAATGAAAACATTTTTGAAAACTACAAGTCTCATGCGTTTTAGTGGTGAAAAAGTAATGTAAAAAATCGTTCGGGAAATGAGTTTACTCCCTGGGTACTTTTTTTGTATACATTTGACTATTCGGACCGAGTCCGAGATTTACGGGAAATCGCGGGTTTTCGTCTGCCGGAGATTAAACTTCTTTTATTCAGCGTCTCATCAAAAATGAAAACATTTTTGAAAACTACAAGTCTTATGCGTTTTAGTGGTGAAAAAATAATTTAAAAAATCGTTCTGGAAATAAGTTTACTTACAGGGTACTTTCTTTGTATACATTGGACTATACGGGCCAAGCCCGGAATTTACGGGAAATCGCGGGTTTTCGTTTGCCGGCGATTAAACCTCTTTCATTAGGCGTCTCATCAAAAATGAAAACATTTTTGAAACCTACAAGTCTCATGCGTTTAAGTGGTGAAAAAATAATTTAAAAAATCGTTCGGGAAATGAGTTACTCCCTGGGTACTTTCTTTGTATACATTCGACTATACGGGCCAAGCCCGGGATTTACGGGAAATCGCGGGTTGTCGTTTGCTGGCGATTAAACCTCTTTCATTAAGCGTCTCATCAAACATGAAAACATTTTTGAAAACTACAAGTCTTATGCGTTTTAGTGGTGAAAAAATAATTTAAAAAATCGTTCTGGAAATAAGTTTACTTACAGGGTACTTTCTTTGTATACATTGGACTATACGGGCCAAGCCCGGAATTTACGGGAAATCGCGGGTTTTCGTTTGCCGGCGATTAAACCTCTTTCATTAGGCGTCTCATCAAAAATGAAAACATTTTTGAAACCTACAAGTCTCATGCGTTTAAGTGGTGAAAAAATAATTTAAAAAATCGTTCGGGAAATGAGTTACTCCCTGGGTACTTTCTTTGTATACATTCGACTATACGGGCCAAGCCCGGGATTTACGGGAAATCGCGGGTTGTCGTTTGCTGGCGATTAAACCTCTTTCATTAAGCGTCTCATCAAACATGAAAACATTTTTGAAAACTACAAGTCTCATGCGTTTTAGTGGTGAAAAAATAATTTAAAAAATCGTTCGGGAAATGTGTTACTCACAGTATACTTTCTTTGTATACATTCGACTATACGGGCCAAGCCCATGATTTACGGGAAATCGCGGGTTTTCGTTTGCCGGCGATTAAACCTCTTTCATTAAGCGTCTCATCAAAAATGAAAACATTTTTGAAAACTACAAGTCTCATGCGTTTTAGTGGTGAAAAAGTAATGTAAAAAATCGTTTGGGAAATGAGTTTACTCCCTGGGTACTTTTTTTGTATACATTTGACTATTCGGACCGAGTCCGAGATTTACGGGAAATCGCGGGTTTTCGTCTGCCGGAGATTAAACTTCTTTTATTCAGCGTCTCATCAAAAATGAAAACATTTTTGAAAACTACAAGTCTTATGCGTTTTAGTGGTGAAAAAATAATTTAAAAAATCGTTCTGGAAATAAGTTTACTTACAGGGTACTTTCTTTGTATACATTGGACTATACGGGCCAAGCCCGGAATTTACGGGAAATCGCGGGTTTTCGTTTGCCGGCGATTAAACCTCTTTCATTAGGCGTCTCATCAAAAATGAAAACATTTTTGAAACCTACAAGTCTCATGCGTTTAAGTGGTGAAAAAATAATTTAAAAAATCGTTCGGGAAATGAGTTACTCCCTGGGTACTTTCTTTGTATACATTCGACTATACGGGCCAAGCCCGGGATTTACGGGAAATCGCGGGTTGTCGTTTGCTGGCGATTAAACCTCTTTCATTAAGCGTCTCATCAAACATGAAAACATTTTTGAAAACTACAAGTCTCATGCGTTTTAGTGGTGAAAAAATAATTTAAAAAATCGTTCGGGAAATGAGTTTACTCCCTGGGTACTTTCTTTGTATACTTTTGACTATACGGGCCGAGTCCGGGATTTACAGGAAATCGTGGGTTTTCGTTTGCCAGCGATAAAACTTCTTTTATTCAGCGTCCCATCAAAAATGAAAACATTTTTGAAAACTACAAGTCTCATGCGTTTTAGTGGTGAAAAAATAATTTAAAAAATCGTTCGGGAAATGAGTTTACTCCCTGGGTACTTTCTTTGTATACTTTTGACTATACGGGCCGAGTCCGGGATTTAAGGGAAATCGCGGGTTTTGGTTTGCCAGCGATTAAACTTATTTTATTCAGCGTCCCATCAAAAATGAAAACATTTTTGAAAACTCCAAGTCTCATGCGTTTTAGTGGTGAAAAAATAATTTAAAAAATCGTTCGAGAAATGAGTTTACTCCCTGGGTACTTTTTTGTATACATTTGACTATTCGGGCCGAGTACGATTTACGGGAAATCGCGGGTTTTCGTTTGCCGGCGATTAAACTTCTTTTATTCAGCGTCTCATCAAAAATGAATACATTTTTGAAAAGTACAAGTCTCATGCGTTTTATTGGTGGAAAAATAATTTAAAAAATCGTTCGGGAAATGAGTTTACTCCCTGGGTACTTTCTTTGTATACTTTTGACTAAACGGGCCGAGTCCGGGATTTACGGGAAATCGCGGGTTTTCGTTTGCCAGCGATTAAACTTCTTTTATTCAGCGTCCCATCAAAAATGAAAACATTTTTGAAAACTACAAGTCTCATGCGCTTTAGTGGTGAAAAAATAATTTAAAAAATCGTTCGGGAAATGAGTTTACTCCCTGGGTATTTTCTTTGTATACTTTCGACTATATGGGCCGAGTCCGGGATTTACGGGAAATCGCGGGTTTTCGTTTGCCAGCGATTAAACTTCTTTTATTTAGCGTCCCATCAAAAATGAAAACATTTTTGAAAACTACAAGTCTCATGCGTTTTAGTGGTGAAAAAATAATTTAAAAACTCGTTCGGGATATGAGTTTACTCCCTGGGTACTTTCTTTGTATACTTTTGACTATACGGGCCGAGTCCGGCATTTAAGGGAAATCGCGGGTTTTCGTTTGCCAGCGATTAAACTTCTTTTATTCAGCGTCCCATCAAAAATGAAAACAATTTTGAAAACTACAAGTCTTATGCGTTTTAGTGGTGAAAAAATAATTTAAAAAATCGTTCTGGAAATGAGTTTACTCCCTGGGTACTTTTTTTGTATACCTTTGACTATACGGGCCGAGTCCGGGATTTACGGAAAATCACGGGTTTTCGTTTGCCAGCGATTAAACTTCTTTTATTCAGCGTCTCATCAAAAATGAAAACATTTTTGAAAACTACAAATCTCATGCGTTTTAGTGGTGAAAAAATAATTTAAAAAATCGTTTGAGAAATGAGTTTACTCACTGGGTACATTTTTTGTATACTTTTGACTATACAGGCCAAGCCCGGGATTTACGAGAAATCGCGGGTTTTCGTTTGCCAGCGATTAAACTTCTTTTATTTAGCGTCCCATCAAAAATGAAAACATTTTTGAAAACTACAAGTCTCATGCGTTTTAGTGGTGAAAAAATAATTTAAAAACTCGTTCGGGATATGAGTTTACTCCCTGGGTACTTTCTTTGTATACTTTTGACTATACGGGCCGAGTCCGGGATTTAAGGGAAATCGCGGTTTTCGTTTGCCAGCGATTAAACTTCTTTTATTCAGCGTCCCATCAAAAATGAAAACAATTTTGAAAACTACAAGTCTCATGCGTTTTAGTGGTCAAAAAATATTTTAAAAAACCGTTCGAGAAATGAGTTTACTCCCTGGGTACTTTTTTTGTATACTTTTGACTATACGGGCCGAGTCCGGGATTTACGGAAAATCACGGGTTTTCGTTTGCCAGCGATTAAACTTCTTTTATTCAGCGTCTGATCAAAAATGAAAACATTTTTGAAAACTACAAATCTCATGCGTTTTAGTGGTGAAAAAATAATTTAAAAAATCGTTCGGGAAATGAGTTTACTCCCTGGGTACTTTCTTTGTATACTTTTGACTAAACGGGCCGAGTCCGGGATTTACGGGAAATCGCGGGTTTTCGTTTGCCAGCGATTAAACTTCTTTTATTCAGCGTCCCATCAAAAATGAAAACATTTTTGAAAACTACAAGTCTCATGCGCTTTAGTGGTGAAAAAATAATTTAAAAAATCGTTCGGGAAATGAGTTTACTCCCTGGGTATTTTCTTTGTATACTTTCGACTATATGGGCCGAGTCCGGGATTTACGGGAAATCGCGGGTTTTCGTTTGCCAGCGATTAAACTTCTTTTATTTAGCGTCCCATCAAAAATGAAAACATTTTTGAAAACTACAAGTCTCATGCGTTTTAGTGGTGAAAAAATAATTTAAAAACTCGTTCGGGATATGAGTTTACTCCCTGGGTACTTTCTTTGTATACTTTTGACTATACGGGCCGAGTCCGGCATTTAAGGGAAATCGCGGGTTTTCGTTTGCCAGCGATTAAACTTCTTTTATTCAGCGTCCCATCAAAAATGAAAACAATTTTGAAAACTACAAGTCTTATGCGTTTTAGTGGTGAAAAAATAATTTAAAAAATCGTTCTGGAAATGAGTTTACTCCCTGGGTACTTTTTTTGTATACCTTTGACTATACGGGCCGAGTCCGGGATTTACGGAAAATCACGGGTTTTCGTTTGCCAGCGATTAAACTTCTTTTATTCAGCGTCTCATCAAAAATGAAAACATTTTTGAAAACTACAAATCTCATGCGTTTTAGTGGTGAAAAAATAATTTAAAAAATCGTTTGAGAAATGAGTTTACTCACTGGGTACATTTTTTGTATACTTTTGACTATACAGGCCAAGCCCGGGATTTACGAGAAATCGCGGGTTTTCGTTTGCCAGCGATTAAACTTCTTTTATTTAGCGTCCCATCAAAAATGAAAACATTTTTGAAAACTACAAGTCTCATGCGTTTTAGTGGTGAAAAAATAATTTAAAAACTCGTTCGGGATATGAGTTTACTCCCTGGGTACTTTCTTTGTATACTTTTGACTATACGGGCCGAGTCCGGGATTTAAGGGAAATCGCGGTTTTCGTTTGCCAGCGATTAAACTTCTTTTATTCAGCGTCCCATCAAAAATGAAAACAATTTTGAAAACTACAAGTCTCATGCGTTTTAGTGGTCAAAAAATATTTTAAAAAACCGTTCGAGAAATGAGTTTACTCCCTGGGTACTTTTTTTGTATACTTTTGACTATACGGGCCGAGTCCGGGATTTACGGAAAATCACGGGTTTTCGTTTGCCAGCGATTAAACTTCTTTTATTCAGCGTCTGATCAAAAATGAAAACGTTTTTGAAAACTACAAATCTCATGCGTTTTAGTGGTGAAAAAATAATTCAAAAAATCGTTTGAGAAATGAGTTTACTCCCTGGGTACATTTTTTGTATACTTTTGACTATACGGGCCAAGCCCGGGATTTACGAGAAATCGCGGGTTTTCGTTTTCCGGCCATTAAACCACTTTCATTAAGCGTCTCATCAAAAATGAAAACATTTTTGAAAACCACAAGTCTCATGCGTTTCAGTGGTGAAAAAATAATTTAAAAAATCGTTCGGGAAATGAGTTTACTCCCTGGGTACTTTCTTTGTATACTTTTGACTATACGGGCCGAGTCCGGGATTTAAGGAAAATCGCGGGTTTTCGTTTGCCAGCGATTAAACTTCCTTTATTCAGCGTCCCATCAAAAATGAAAACATTTTTGAAAACTACAAGTCTCATGCGTTTCAGTGGTGAAAAAATAATTTAAAAAATCGTTCGGGAAATGAGTTTACTCCCTGGGTACTTTCTTTGTATACTTTTGACTATACGGGCCGAGTCCGGGATTTAAGGGAAATCGCGGGTTTTCGTTTGCCAGCGATTAAACTTCTTTTATTCAGCGTCCCATCAAAAATGAAAACATTTTTGAAAACTACAAGTCTCATGCGCTTTAGTGGTGAAAAAATAATTTAAAAAATCGTTCGGGAAATGAGTTTACTCCCTGGGTACTTTCTTTGTATACTTTCGACTATATGGGCCGAATCCGGGATTTACGGGAAATCGCGGGTTTTCGTTTGCCAGCGATTAAACTTCTTTTATTTAGCGTCCCATCAAAAATGAAAACATTTTTGAAAACTACAAGTCTCATGCGTTTTAGTGGTGAAAAAATAATTTAAAAACTCGTTCGGGATATGAGTTTACTCCCTGGGTACTTTCTTTGTATACTTTTGACTATACGGGCCGAGTCCGGGATTTAAGGGAAATCGCGGTTTTCGTTTGCCAGCGATTAAACTTCTTTTATTCAGCGTCCCATCAAAAATGAAAACAATTTTGAAAACTACAAGTCTCATGCGTTTTAGTGGTCAAAAAATATTTTAAAAAACCGTTCGAGAAATGAGTTTACTCCCTGGGTACTTTTTTTGTATACTTTTGACTATACGGGCCGAGTCCGGGATTTACGGAAAATCACGGGTTTTCGTTTGCCAGCGATTAAACTTCTTTTATTCAGCGTCTGATCAAAAATGAAAACATTTTTGAAAACTACAAATCTCATGCGTTTTAGTGGTGAAAAAATAATTAAAAAAATTGTTTGAGAAATGAGTTTACTCCCTGAGTACATTTTTTGTATACTTTTGACTATACGGGCCAAGCCCGGGATTTACGAGAAATCGCGGGTTTTCGTTTTCCGGCCATTAAACCACTTTCATTAAGCGTCTCATCAAAAATGAAAACATTTTTGAAAACCACAAGTCTCATGCGTTTCAGTGGTGAAAAAATAATTTAAAAAATCGTTCGGGAAATGAGTTTACTCCCTGGGTACTTTCTTTGTATACTTTTGACTATACGGGCCGAGTCCGGGATTTAAGGGAAATCGCGGGTTTTCGTTTGCCAGCGATTAAACTTCCTTTATTCAGCGTCCCATCAAAAATGAAAACATTTTTGAAAACTACAAGTCTCATGCGTTTCAGTGGTGAAAAAATAATTTAAAAAATCGTTCGGGAAATGAGTTTACTCCCTGGGTACTTTCTTTGTATACTTTTGACTATACGGGCCGAGTCCGGGATTTAAGGGAAATCGCGGGTTTTCGTTTGCCAGCGATTAAACTTCCTTTATTCAGCGTCCCATCAAAAATGAAAACATTTTTGAAAACTACAAGTCTCATGCGTTTTAGTGGTGAAAAAATAATTTAAAAACTCGTTCGGGATATGAGTTTACTCCCTGGGTACTTTCTTTGTATACTTTTGACTATACGGGCCGAGTCCGGGATTTAAGGGAAATCGCGGGTTTTCGTTTGCCAGCGATTAAACTTCTTTTATTCAGCGTCCCATCAAAAATGAAAACAATTTTGAAAACTACAAGTCTCATGCGTTTTAGTGGTCAAAAAATATTTTAAAAAATCGTTCGAGAAATGAGTTTACTCCCTGGGTACTTTTTTTGTATACTTTTGACTATACGGGCCGAGTCCGGGATTTACGGAAAATCACGGGTTTTCGTTTGCCAGCGATTAAACTTCTTTTATTCAGCGTCTCATCAAAAATGAAAACATTTTTGAAAACTACAAATCTCATGCGTTTTAGTGGTGAAAAAATAATTTAAAAAATCGTTTGAGAAATGAGTTTACTCCCTGGGTACATTTTTTGTATACTTTTGACTATACGGGCCAAGCCCGGGATTTACGAAAAATCGCGGGTTTTCGTTTTCCGGCCATTAAACCACTTTCATTAAGCGTCTCATCAAAAATGAAAACATTTTTGAAAACCACAAGTCTCATGCGTTTCAGTGGTGAAAAAATAATTTAAAAAATCGTTCGGGAAATGAGTTTACTCCCTGGGTACTTTCTTTGTATACTTTTGACTATACGGGCCGAGTCCGGGATTTAAGGGAAATCGCGGGTTTTCGTTTGCCAGCGATTAAACTTCTTTTATTCAGCGTCCCATCAAAAATGAAAACATTTTTGAAAACTACAAGTCTCATGCGCTTTAGTGGTGAAAAAATAATTTAAAAAATCGTTCGGGAAATGAGTTTACTCCCTGGGTACTTTCTTTGTATACTTTCGACTATATGGGCCGAGTCCGGGATTTACGGGAAATCGCGGGTTTTCGTTTGCCAGCGATTAAACTTCTTTTATTTAGCGTCCCATCAAAAATGAAAACATTTTTGAAAACTACAAGTCTCATGCGTTTTAGTGGTGAAAAAATAATTTAAAAGCTCGTTCGGGATATGAGTTTACTCCCTGGGTACTTTCTTTGTATACTTTTGACTATACGGGCCGAGTCCGGGATTTAAGGGAAATCGCGGGTTTTCGTTTGCCAGCGATTAAACTCCTTTTATTCAGCGTCCCATCAAAAATGAAAACAATTTTGAAAACTACAAGTCTCATGCGTTTTAGTGGTCAAAAAATATTTTAAAAAACCGTTCGAGAAATGAGTTTACTCCCTGGGTACTTTTTTTGTATACTTTTGACTATACGGGCCGAGTCCGGGATTTACGGAAAATCACGGGTTTTCGTTTGCCAGCGATTAAACTTCTTTTATTCAGCGTCTCATCAAAAATGAAAACATTTTTGAAAACTACAAATCTCATGCGTTTTAGTGGTGAAAAAATAATTTAAAAAATCGTTTGAGAAATGAGTTTACTCCCTGGGTACATTTTTTGTATACTTTTGACTATACGGGCCAAGCCCGGGATTTACGAGAAATCGCGGGTTTTCGTTTTCCGGCCATTAAACCACTTTCATTAAGCGTCTCATCAAAAATGAAAACATTTTTAAAAACCACAAGTCTCATGCGTTTCAGTGGTGAAAAAATAATTTAAAAAATCGTTCGGGAAATGAGTTTACTCCCTGGGTACTTTCTTTGTATACTTTTGACTATACGGGCCGAGTCCGGGATTTAAGGGAAATCGCGGGTTTTCGTTTGCCAGCGATTAAACTTCCTTTATTCAGCGTCCCATCAAAAATGAAAACATTTTTGAAAACTACAAGTCTCATGCGTTTTAGTGGTGAAAAAATAATTTAAAAAATCTTTCGAAAAATGAGTTTACTCCCTGGGTACTTTCTTTGTATACATTCGACTATACGGGCCGAGTCCGGGATTTAAGGGAAATCGCGGGTTTTCGTTTGCCAGCGATTAAACTTCTTTTATTCAGCGTCCCATCAAAAATGAAAACAATTTTGAAAACTACAAGTCTCATGCGTTTTAGTGGTCAAAAAATATTTTAAAAAATCGTTCGAGAAATGAGTTTACTCCCTGGGTACTTTTTTTGTATACTTTTGACTATACGGGCCGAGTCCGGGATTTAAGGGAAATCGCGGGTTTTCGTTTGCCAGCGATTAAACTTCTTTTATTCAGCGTCCCATCAAAAATGAAAACAATTTTGAAAACTACAAGTCTCATGCGTTTTAGTGGTCAAAAAATATTTTAAAAAACCGTTCGAGAAATGAGTTTACTCCCTGGGTACTTTTTTTGTATACTTTTGACTATACGGGCCGAGTCCGGGATTTACGGAAAATCACGGGTTTTCGTTTGCCAGCGATTAAACTTCTTTTATTCAGCGTCTCATCAAAAATGAAAACATTTTTGAAAACTACAAATCTCATGCGTTTTAGTGGTGAAAAAATAATTTAAAAAATCGTTTGAGAAATGAGTTTACTCCCTGGGTACATTTTTTGTATACTTTTGACTATACGGGCCAAGCCCGGGATTTACGAGAAATCGCGGGTTTTCGTTTTCCGGCCATTAAACCACTTTCATTAAGCGTCTCATCAAAAATGAAAACATTTTTAAAAACCACAAGTCTCATGCGTTTCAGTGGTGAAAAAATAATTTAAAAAATCGTTCGGGAAATGAGTTTACTCCCTGGGTACTTTCTTTGTATACTTTTGACTATACGGGCCGAGTCCGGGATTTAAGGGAAATCGCGGGTTTTCGTTTGCCAGCGATTAAACTTCCTTTATTCAGCGTCCCATCAAAAATGAAAACATTTTTGAAAACTACAAGTCTCATGCGTTTTAGTGGTGAAAAAATAATTTAAAAAATCTTTCGAAAAATGAGTTTACTCCCTGGGTACTTTCTTTGTATACATTCGACTATACGGGCCGAGTCCGGGATTTAAGGGAAATCGCGGGTTTTCGTTTGCCAGCGATTAAACTTCTTTTATTCAGCGTCCCATCAAAAATGAAAACAATTTTGAAAACTACAAGTCTCATGCGTTTTAGTGGTCAAAAAATATTTTAAAAAATCGTTCGAGAAATGAGTTTACTCCCTGGGTACTTTTTTTGTATACTTTTGACTATACGGGCCGAGTCCGGGATTTACGGAAAATCACGGGTTTTCGTTGGCCAGCGATTAAACTTCTTTTATTCAGCGTCTCATCAAAAATGAAAACATTTTTGAAAACTACAAATCTCATGCGTTTTAGTGGTGAAAAAATAATTTAAAAAATCGTTTGAGAAATGAGTTTACTCCCTGGGTACATTTTTTGTATACTTTTGACTATACGGGCCAAGCCCGGGATTTACGGGAAATCGCAGGTTTTCGTTTTCCGGCCATTAAACCACTTTCATTAAGCGTCTCATCAAAAATGAAAACATTTTTGAAAACCACAAGTCTCATGCGTTTCAGTGGTGAAAAAATTATTTAAAAAATCGTTCGGGAAATGAGTTTACTCCCTGGGTACTTTCTTTGTATACTTTTGACTATACGGGCCGAGTCCGGGATTTAAGGGAAATCGCGGGTTTTCGTTTGCCAGCGATTAAACTTCCTTTATTCAGCGTTCCATCAAAAATGAAAACATTTTTGAAAACTACAAGTCTCATGCGTTTTAGTGGTGAAAAAATAATTTAAAAAATCTTTTGAAAAATGAGTTTACTCCCTGGGTACTTTCTTTGTATACATTCGACTATACGGGCCAAGCCCGGGATTTACGGGAATCGCGGGTTTTCGTTTTCCGGCCATTAAACCACTTTCATTAAGCGTCTCATCAAAAATGAAAACATTTCTGAAAACTACAAGTCTCATGCGTTTTAGTGGTGAAAAAAAATTTAAAAAATCGTTCGGGAAATGAGTTTACTCCCTGGGTACTTTCTTTGTATACTTTTGACTATACGGGCCGAGTCCGGGATTTACGGGAAATCGCGGGTGTTAGTTTGCCGGCGATTAAACTTCTTTTATTGAGCGTCTCATCAAAAATGAAAACATTTTTAAAAACTGCAAGTCTCATGGGCTTTAGTGGTGAAAAGATAATTTAAAAAATCGTTCTGCAAATGAGTTTACTCACAGGGTACTTTCTTTGTATACATTCGACTATACGGGACAAGCCCGGGATTAACGGGAACTCGCGGGTTTTCATTTGCCGGCGATTAAACATCTTTCATTAAGCGTCTCATTAAAAATGAAAACATTTTTGAAAACTACAAATCTCATGCGTTTTAGTGGTGAAAAAATAATTTAAAAAATCGTTTGAGAAATGATTTTACTCCCTGGGTACATTTTTTGTATACTTTTGACTATACGGGCCAAGCCCGGGATTTACGGGAAATCGCGGGTTTTCGTTTTCCGGCCATTAAACCACTTTCATTAAGCGTCTCATCAAAAATGAAAACATTTCTGAAAACTACAAGTCTCATGCGTTTTAGTGGTGAAAAAAAATTTAAAAAATCGTTCGGGAAATGAGTTTACTCCCTGGGTACTTTCTTTGTATACTTTTGACTATACGGGACAAGCCCGGGATTAACGGGAACTCGCGGGTTTTCATTTGCCGGCGATTAAACATCTTTCATTAAGCGTCTCATTAAAAACGAAAACATTTTTGAAAACTACAAGTCTCATTCGTTCTAGTGGTGCAGAAATAATTTGAAAAATCGTTCGGGAAATCAGTTTACTCCCTGGGTACTTTCTTTAGATACATTCAACTATACGGGCCAAGCCCGGGATTTACGGGAAATCGCGGGTTTTCGTTTGCCGGCGATTAAACTTTTTTTATTTAGCGTCTCATCAAAAATGAAAACACTTTTGAAAACTACAAGTCTCATGCGTTTTAGTGGTGAAAAAATAATTTAAAAAATCGTTCGGGAAATGTGTTTACTCCCTGGGTACTTTCTTTGTGTACTTTTGACTATACGGGCCAAGCCCGGGATTTACGGGAAATCGCGGGTTTTCGTTTGCCGGCGATTAAAATTCTTTTATTCAGCGTCTCATCAAAAATGAAAACATTTTTGAAAACTACAAGTCTTATGCGTTTTAGTGGTGAAAAAATAATTTAAAAAATCGTTCTGGAAATGAGGTTACTCACAGGGTACTTTCTTTGTATACATTCGACTATACGGGCCAAGCCCGGGATTTGCGGGAAATCGCGGGTTTTCGTTTGCCGGCGATTAAACCTCTTTCATTAAGCGTCTCATCAAAAATAAAAACATTTTTGAAACCTACAAGTCTTATGCTTTTTAGTGGTGAAAAAATAATTTAAAAAATCGTTCGGGAAATGATTTTACTCCCTGGGTACTTTCTTTGTATACTTTTGACTATACGGGCCGAGTCCGGGATTTACGGGAAATCGCGGGTGTTAGTTTGCCGGCGATTAAACTTCTTTTATTCAGCGTCTCATCAAAAATGAAAACATTTTTAAAAACTGCAAGTCTCATTCGTTCTAGTGGTGCAGAAATAATTTGAAAAATCGTTCGGGAAATCAGTTTACTCCCTGGGTACTTTCTTTAGATACATTCAACTATACGGGCCAAGCCCGGGATTTACGGGAAATCGCGGGTTTTCGTTTGCCGGCGATTAAACTTCTTTTATTCAGCGTCTCATCAAAAATGAAAACACTTTTGAAAACTACAAGTCTCATGCGTTTTAGTGGTGAAAAAATAATTTAAAAAATCGTTCGGGAAATGTGTTTACTCCCTGGGTACTTTCTTTGTATACTTTTGACTATACGGGCCAAGCCCGGGATTTACGGGAAATCGCGGGTTTTCGTTTGCCGGCGATTAAAATTCTTTTATTCAGCGTCTCATCAAAAATGAAAACATTTTTGAAAACTACAAGTCTTATGCGTTTTAGTGTTGAAAAAATAATTTAAAAAATCGTTCTGGAAATGAGGTTACTCACAGGGTACTTTCTTTGTATACATTCGACTATACGGGCCAAGCCCGGGATTTACGGGAAATCGCGGGTTTTCGTTTGCCGGCGATTAAACCTCTTTCATTAAGCGTCTCATCAAAAATGAAAACATTTTTGAAACCTACAAGTCTCATGCGTTTCCGTGGTGAAAAGATAATTTAAAAAATCGTTCGGGAAATGAGTTACTCCCTGGGTACTTTCTTTGTATACATTCGACTATACGGGCCAAGCCCGGGATTTACGGGAAATCGTAGGTTTTCGTTTGCCGGCGATTAAACCTCTTTCATTAAGCGTCTCATCAAAAAAGAAAACATTTTTGAAAACTACAAGTCTTATGCGTTTTAGTGTTGAAAAAATAATTTAAAAAATCGTTCTGGAAATGAGGTTACTCACAGGGTACTTTCTTTGTATACATTCGACTATACGGGCCAAGCCCGGGATTTACGGGAAATCGCGGGTTTTTGTTTGCCGGCGATTAAACCTCTTTCATTAAGCGTCTCATCAAAAATGAAAACATTTTTGAAACCTACAAGTCTCATGCGCTTCCGTGGTGAAAAGATAATTTAAAAAATCGTTCGGGAAATGAGTTACTCCCTGGGTACTTTCTTTGTATACATTCGACTATACGGGCCAAGCCCGGGATTTACGGGAAATCGTAGGTTTTCGTTTGCCGGCGATTAAACCTCTTTCATTAAGCGTCTCATCAAAAAAGAAAACATTTTTGAAAACTACAAGTCTCATGCGTTTTAGTGGTGAAAAAATAATTTAAAAAACCGTTCGGGAAATGAGTTTACTCCCTGGGTACTTTCTTTGTATACTTTTGACTATACGCGCCGAGTCCGGGGTTTACGGGAAATCGCGGGTGTTAGTTTGCCGGCGATTAAACTTCTTTTATTCAGCGTCTCATCAAAAATGAAAAAATTTTTAAAAACTGCAAGTCTCATGGGCTTTAGTGGTGAAAAGATAATTTAAAAAATCGTTCTGCAAATGAGTTTACTCACAGGGTACTTTCTTTGTATACATTCGACTATACAGGACAAGCCCGGGATTAACGGGAACTCGCGGGTTTTCATTTGCCGGCGATTAAACATCTTTCATTAAGCGTCTCATTAAAAATAAAAACATTTTTGAAAACTACAAGTCTCATTCGTTCTAGTGGTGCAGAAATAATTTGAAAAATCGTTCGGGAAATCAGTTTACTCCCTGGGTACTTTCTTTAGATACATTCAACTATACGGGCCAAGCCCGGGATTTACGGGAAATCGCGGGTTTTCGTTTGCCGGCAATAAAACTTCTTTTTTTCAGCGTCTCATCAAAAATGAAAACACTTTTGAAAAGTACAAGTCTCATGCATTTTAGTGGTGAAAAGATAATTTAAAAAATCGTTCGGGAAATGTGTTTACTCCCTGGGTACTTTCTTTGTATACTTTTGACTATACGGGCCAAGCCCGGGATTTACGGGAAATCGCGGGTTTTCGTTTGCCGGCGATTAAAATTCTTTTATTCAGCGTCTCATCAAAAATGAAAACATTTTTGAAAACTACAAGTCTTATGCGTTTTAGTGTTGAAAAAATAATTTAAAAAACCGTTCGGGAAATGAGTTTACTCCCTGGGTACTTTCTTTGTATACTTTTGACTATACGCGCCGAGTCCGGGGTTTACGGGAAATCGCGGGTGTTAGTTTGCCGGCGATTAAACTTCTTTTATTCAGCGTCTCATCAAAAATGAAAACATTTTTAAAAACTGCAAGTCTCATGGGCTTTAGTGGTGAAAAGATAATTTAAAAAATCGTTCTGCAAATGAGTTTACTCACAGGGTACTTTCTTTGTATACATTCGACTATACAGGACAAGCCCGGGATTAACGGGAACTCGCGGGTTTTCATTTGCCGGCGATTAAACATCTTTCATTAAGCGTCTCATTAAAAATAAAAACATTTTTGAAAACTACAAGTCTCATTCGTTCTAGTGGTGCAGAAATAATTTGAAAAATCGTTCGGGAAATCAGTTTACTCCCTGGGTACTTTCTTTAGATACATTCAACTATACGGGCCAAGCCCGGGATTTACGGGAAATCGCGGGTTTTCGTTTGCCGGCAATAAAACTTCTTTTTTTCAGCGTCTCATCAAAAATGAAAACACTTTTGAAAAGTACAAGTCTCATGCATTTTAGTGGTGAAAAGATAATTTAAAAAATCGTTCGGGAAATGTGTTTACTCCCTGGGTACTTTCTTTGTATACTTTTGACTATACGGGCCAAGGCCGGGATTTACGGGAAATCGCGGGTTTTCGTTTGCCAGCGATTAAAATTCTTTTATTCAGCGTCTCATCAAAAATGAAAACATTTTTGAAAACTACAAGTCTTATGCGTTTTAGTGGTGAAAAAATAATTTAAAAAATCGTTCTGGAAATGAGGTTACTCACAGGGTACTTTCTTTGTATACATTCGACTATACGGGCCAAGCCCGGGATTTACGGGAAATCACGGGTTTTCGTTTGCCGGCGATTAAACCTCTTTCATTAAGCGTCTCATCAAAAATGAAAACATTTTTGAAACCTACAAGTCTCATGCGTTTTAGTGGTGAAAAAATAATTTAAAAAATCGTTCGGGAAATGAGTTACTCCCTGGGTACTTTCTTTGTATACATTCGACTATACGGGCCAAGCCCGGGATTTACGGGAAATCGTGGGTTTTCGTTTGCCGGCAATTAAACCTCTTTCATTAAGCGTCTCATCAAAAATGAAAACATTTTTGAAAACTACAAGTGTCATGCGTTTTAGTGGTAAAAAAATAATTTAAAAAACCGTTCGGGAAATGAGTTTACTCCCTGGGTACTTTCTTTGTATACTTTTGACTATACGGGCCGAGTCCGGGATTTACGGGAAATCGCGGGTTTTCGTTTGCTGGCGATTAAACTTCTTTTATTCAGCGTCTCATCAAAAATGAAAACATTTTTGAGAACTACAAGTCTTATGCGTTTTAGTGGTGAAAAAATAATTTAAAAAATCGTTCTGGAAATGAGTTTACTGACAGGGTACTTTCTTTTTATACATTTGAATATACGGGCCAAGCCCGGGATTTACGGGAAATCGCGGGTTTTCGTTTGCCGGCGATTAAACTTCTTTCATTCAGCGTCTCATCAAAAATGAAAACATTTTTAAAAACTACAAGTCTTATGCGTTTTAGTGGTGAAAAAATAATTTAAAAAATCGTTCTGGAAATGAGTTTACACCCTGGGTACTTTCTTTGTATACTTTTGACTATACGGGCCGAGTCCGGGATTTACGGGAAATGGCGGGTTTTCGTTTGCCGGCGATTAAACTTCTTTTATTCAGTGTCTCATCAAAAATGAAAACATTTTTGAAACCTACAAGTCTCATGCGTTTTAGTGGTGAAAAAATAATTTAAAAAATCGTTCGGGAAATGAGTTTACTCCCTGGGTACTTTCTTTGTATACTTTTGACTATACGGGCCGAGTCCGGGATTTACGGGAAATCGCGGGTGTTAGTTTGCCGGCGATTAAACTTCTTTTATTCAGCGTCTCATCAAAAATGAAAACATTTTTAAAAACTGCAAGACTCATCGGCTTTAGTGGTGAAAAGATAATTTAAAAAATCGTTCTGCAAATGAATTTACTCACAGGGTACTTTCTTTGTATACATTCGACTATACGGGACAAGCCCGGGATTAACGGGAACTCGAGGGTTTTCATTTGCCGGCGATTAAACATTTTTCATTAAGCGTTTCATTAAAAATGAAAACATTTTTGAAAACTACAAGTCTCATTCGTTCTAGTGGTGCAGAAATAATTTGAAAAATCGTTCGAGAAATCAGTTTACTCCCTGAGTACTTTCTTTAGATACATTCAACTATACGGGCCAAGCCCGGGATTTACGGGAAATCGCGGGTTTTCGTTTGCCGGCGATTAAACTTCTTTTAATCAGCGTCTCATCAAAAATGAAAACACTTTTGAAAACTACAAGTCTCATGCGTTTTAGTGGTGAAAAAATAATTTAAAAAATCGTTCGGGAAATGTGTTTACTCCCTGGGTACTTTCTTTGTATACTTTTGACTATACGGGCCAAGCCCGGGATTTACGGGAAATCGCGGGTTTTCGTTTGCCGGCGATTAAAATTCTTTTATTCAGCGTCTCATCAAAAATGAAAACATTTTTGAAAAATACAAGTCTTATGCGTTTTAGTGTTGAAAAAATAATTTAAAAAATCGTTCTGGAAATGAGGTTACTCACAGGGTACTTTCTTTGTATACATTCGACTATACGGGCCAAGCCCGGGATTTACGGGAAATCGCGGGTTTTCGTTTGCCGGCGATTAAACCTCTTTCATTAAGCGTCTCATCAAAAATGAAAACATTTTTGAAACCTACAAGTCTCATGCGTTTTAGTGGTGAAAAGATAATTTAAAAAATCGTTCGGGAAATGAGTTACTCCCTGGGTACTTTCTTTGTATACATTCGACTATACGGGCCAAGGCCGGGATTTACGGGAAATCGCGGGTTTTCGTTTGCCAGCGATTAAAATTCTTTTATTCAGCGTCTCATCAAAAATGAAAACATTTTTGAAAACTACAAGTCTTATGCGTTTTAGTGGTGAAAAAATAATTTAAAAAATCGTTCTGGAAATGAGGTTACTCACAGGGTACTTTCTTTGTATACATTCGACTATACGGGCCAAGCCCGGGATTTACGGGAAATCACGGGTTTTCGTTTGCCGGCGATTAAACCTCTTTCATTAAGCGTCTCATCAAAAATGAAAACATTTTTGAAACCTACAAGTCTCATGCGTTTTAGTGGTGAAAAAATAATTTAAAAAATCGTTCGGGAAATGAGTTACTCCCTGGGTACTTTCTTTGTATACATTCGACTATACGGGCCAAGCCCGGGATTTACGGGAAATCGTGGGTTTTCGTTTGCCGGCAATTAAACCTCTTTCATTAAGCGTCTCATCAAAAATGAAAACATTTTTGAAAACTACAAGTGTCATGCGTTTTAGTGGTAAAAAAATAATTTAAAAAACCGTTCGGGAAATGAGTTTACTCCCTGGGTACTTTCTTTGTATACTTTTGACTATACGGGCCGAGTCCGGGATTTACGGGAAATCGCGGGTTTTCGTTTGCTGGCGATTAAACTTCTTTTATTCAGCGTCTCATCAAAAATGAAAACATTTTTGAGAACTACAAGTCTTATGCGTTTTAGTGGTGAAAAAATAATTTAAAAAATCGTTCTGGAAATGAGTTTACTGACAGGGTACTTTCTTTTTATACATTTGAATATACGGGCCAAGCCCGGGATTTACGGGAAATCGCGGGTTTTCGTTTGCCGGCGATTAAACTTCTTTCATTCAGCGTCTCATCAAAAATGAAAACATTTTTAAAAACTACAAGTCTTATGCGTTTTAGTGGTGAAAAAATAATTTAAAAAATCGTTCTGGAAATGAGTTTACACCCTGGGTACTTTCTTTGTATACTTTTGACTATACGGGCCGAGTCCGGGATTTACGGGAAATGGCGGGTTTTCGTTTGCCGGCGATTAAACTTCTTTTATTCAGTGTCTCATCAAAAATGAAAACATTTTTGAAACCTACAAGTCTCATGCGTTTTAGTGGTGAAAAAATAATTTAAAAAATCGTTCGGGAAATGAGTTTACTCCCTGGGTACTTTCTTTGTATACTTTTGACTATACGGGCCGAGTCCGGGATTTACGGGAAATCGCGGGTGTTAGTTTGCCGGCGATTAAACTTCTTTTATTCAGCGTCTCATCAAAAATGAAAACATTTTTAAAAACTGCAAGACTCATCGGCTTTAGTGGTGAAAAGATAATTTAAAAAATCGTTCTGCAAATGAATTTACTCACAGGGTACTTTCTTTGTATACATTCGACTATACGGGACAAGCCCGGGATTAACGGGAACTCGAGGGTTTTCATTTGCCGGCGATTAAACATTTTTCATTAAGCGTTTCATTAAAAATGAAAACATTTTTGAAAACTACAAGTCTCATTCGTTCTAGTGGTGCAGAAATAATTTGAAAAATCGTTCGAGAAATCAGTTTACTCCCTGAGTACTTTGTTTAGATACATTCAACTATACGGGCCAAGCCCGGGATTTACGGGAAATCGCGGGTTTTCGTTTGCCGGCGATTAAACTTCTTTTAATCAGCGTCTCATCAAAAATGAAAACACTTTTGAAAACTACAAGTCTCATGCGTTTTAGTGGTGAAAAAATAATTTAAAAAATCGTTCGGGAAATGTGTTTACTCCCTGGGTACTTTCTTTGTATACTTTTGACTATACGGGCCAAGCCCGGGATTTACGGGAAATCGCGGGTTTTCGTTTGCCGGCGATTAAAATTCTTTTATTCAGCGTCTCATCAAAAATGAAAACATTTTTGAAAAATACAAGTCTTATGCGTTTTAGTGTTGAAAAAATAATTTAAAAAATCGTTCTGGAAATGAGGTTACTCACAGGGTACTTTCTTTGTATACATTCGACTATACGGGCCAAGCCCGGGATTTACGGGAAATCGCGGGTTTTCGTTTGCCGGCGATTAAACCTCTTTCATTAAGCGTCTCATCAAAAATGAAAACATTTTTGAAACCTACAAGTCTCATGCGTTTTAGTGGTGAAAAGATAATTTAAAAAATCGTTCGGGAAATGAGTTACTCCCTGGGTACTTTCTTTGTATACATTCGACTATACGGGCCAAGCCCGAGATTTACGGGAAATCGTGGGTTTTCGTTTGCCGGCGATTAAACCTCTTTCATTAAGCGCCTCATCAAAAAAGAAAACATTTTTGAAAACTACAAGTCTCATGCGTTTTAGTGGTGAAAAAATAATTTAAAAAACCGTTCGGGAAATGAGTTTACTCCCTGGGTACTTTCTTTGTATACTTTTGACTATACGGGCCGAGTCCGGGATTTACGGGAAATCGCGGGTGTTAGTTTGCCGGCGATTAAACTTCTTTTATTCAGCGTCTCATCAAAAATGAAAACATTTTTAAAAACTGCAAGTCTCATGGGCTTTAGTGGTGAAAAGATAATTTAAAAAATCGTTCTGCAAATGAGTTTACTCACAGGGTACTTTCTTTGTATACATTCGACTATACGGGCCAAGCCCGTGATTTCCGGGAAATCGCGGGTTTTCGTTTGCCGGCGATTAAACCTCTTTCATTAAGCGTCTCATCAAAAATGAAAACATTTTTGAAACCTACAAGTCTCATGCGGTTTAGTGGTGAAAAGATAATTTAAAAAATCGTTCGGGAAATGAGTTACTCCCTGGGTACTTTCTTCGTATACATTCGACTATACGGGCCAAGCCCGGGATTTACGGGAAATCGTGGGTTTTCGTTTGCCGGCGATTAAACATCTTTCATTAAGCGTCTCATCAAAAAAGAAAACATTTTTGAAAACTACAAGTCTCATGCGTTTTAGTGGTGAAAAAATAATTTAAAAAACCGTTCGGGAAATGAGTTTACTCCCTGGGTACTTTCTTTGTATACTTTTGACTATACGGGCCGAGTCCGGGATTTACGGGAAATCGCGGGTTTTAGTTTGCCGGCGATTAAACTTCTTTTATTCAGCGTCTCATCAAAAATGAAAACATTTTTAAAAACTGCAAGTCTCATGGGCTTTAGTGGTGAAAAGATAATTTAAAAAATCGTTCTGCAAATGAGTTTACTCACAGGGTACTTTCTTTGTATACATTCGACTATACGGGACAAGCCCGGGATTAACGGGAACTCGCGGGTTTTCATTTGCCGGCGATTAAACATCTTTCATTAAGCGTCTCATTAAAAATGAAAACATTTTTAAAAACTACAAGTCTCATTCGTTCTAGTGGTGCAGAAATAATTTGAAAAATCGTTCGGGAAATCAGTTTACTCCCTGGGTACTTTCTTTAGATACATTCAACTATACGGCCAAGCCCGGGATTTACGGGAAATCGTGGGTTTTGGTTTGCCGGCGATTAAACCTCTTTCATTAAGCGTCTCATCAAAAATGAAAACACTTTTGAAAAGTACAAGTCTCATGCATTTTAGTTGTGAAAAGATAATTTAAAAAATCGTTCGGGAAATGTGTTTACTCCCTGGGTACTTTCTTTGTATACTTTTGACTATACGGGCCAAGGCCGGGATTTACGGGAAATCGCGGGTTTTCGTTTGCCAGCGATTAAAATCCTTTATTCAGCGTCTCATCAAAAATGAAAACATTTTTGAAAACTACAAGTCTTATGCGTTTTAGTGGTGAAAAAATAATTTAAAAAATCGTTCTGGAAATTAGGTTACTCACAGGGTACTTTCTTTGTATACATTCGACTATACGGGCCAAGCCCGGTATTTACGGGAAATCACGGGTTTTCGTTTGCCGGCGATTAAACCTCTTTCAGTAAGCGTCTCATCAGAAATGAAAACATTTTTGAAACCTACAAGTCTCATGCGTTTTAGTGGTGAAAAAATAATTTAAAAAATCGTTCGGGAAATGAGTTACTCCCTGGGTACTTTCTTTGTATACATTCGACTATACGGGCCAAACCCGGGATTTACGGGAAATCGTGGGTTTTCGTTTGCCGGCGATTAAACCTCTTTCATTAAGCGTCTCATCAAAAATGAAAACATTTTTGAAAACTACAAGTGTCATGCGTTTTAGTGGTGAAAAAATAATTTAAAAAACCGTTCGGGAAATGAGTTTACTCCCTGGGTACTTTCTTTGTATACTTTTGACTATACGGGCCGAGTCCGGGATTTACAGGAAATCGCGGGTTTTCGTTTGCCGGCGATTAGACTTATTTTATTCAGCGTCTCATCAAAAATGAAAACATTTTTGAGAACTACAAGTCTTATGCGTTTTAGTGGTGAAAAAATAATTTAAAAAATCGTTCTGGAAATGAGTTTACTCACAGGGTACTTTCTTTTTATACATTTGAATATACGGGCCAAGCCCGGGATTTACGGGAAATCGCGGGTTTTCGTTTGCCGGCGATTAAACTTCTTTCATTCAGCGTCTCATCAAAAATAAAAAGATTTTTGAAAACTACAAGTTTCATGCGTTTTAGTGGTGAAAAAATAATTTAAAAAATCGTTCGGGAAATGAGTTTACTCCCTGGGTACTTTCTTTGTATACTTTTGATTATACGGGCTGAGTCCGGGGTTTACGGGAAATGGCGGGTTTTCGTTTGCCGGCGATTAAACTTCTTTTATTCAGCGTCTCATCAAAAATGAAAACATTTTTAAAAACTACAAGTCTTATGCGTTTTAGTGGTGAAAAAATAATTTAAAAAATCGTTCTGGAAATGAGTTTACACCTTGGGTACTTTCTTTGTATACTTTTGACTATACGGGCCGAGTCCGGGATTTACGGTAAATCGCGGGTTTTCGTTTGCCGGCGATTAAAATTCTTTTATTCAGCGTCTCATCAAAAATGAAAACATTTTTGAAAACTACAAGTCTTATGCGTTTTAGTGTTGAAAAAATAATTTAAAAAATCGTTCTGGAAATGAGGTTACTCACAGTGTACTTTCTTTGTATACATTCGACTATACGGGCCAAGCCCGGGATTTACGGGAAATCGCGGGTGTTAGTTTGCCGGCGATTAAACTTCTTTTATTCAGCGTCTCATCAAAAATGAAAACATTTTTAAAAACTGCAAGTCTCATGGGCTTTAGTGGTGAAAAGATAATTTAAAAAATCGTTCTGCAAATGAGTTTACTCACAGGGTACTTTCTTTGTATACATTCGACTATACGGGACAAGCCCGGGATTAACGGGAACTCGCGGGTTTTCATTTGCCGGCGATTAAACATCTTTCAATAAGCGTCTCATTAAAAATGAAAAACATTTTTGAAAACTACAAGTCTCATTCGTTCTAGTGGTGCAGAAACAATTTGAAAAATCGTTCGGGAAATCAGTTTACTCCCTGGGTACTTTCTTTAGATACATTCAACTATACGGGCCAAGCCCGGGATTTACGGGAAATCGCGGGTTTTCGTTTGCCGGCGATAAAACTTCTTTTATTCAGCGTCTCATCAAAAATGAAAACACTTTTGAAAAGTACAAGTCTCATGCATTTTAGTGGTGAAAAGATAATTTAAAAAATCGTTCGGGAAATGTGTTTACTCCCTGGGTACTTTCTTTGTATACTTTTGACTATACGGGCCAAGGCCGGGATTTACGGGAAATCGCGGGTTTTCGTTTGCCAGCGATTAAAATTCTTTTATTCAGCGTCTCATCAAAAATGAAAACATTTTTGAAAACTACAAGTCTTATGCGTTTTAGTGGTGAAAAAATAATTTAAAAAATCGTTCTGGAAATGAGGTTACTCACAGGGTACTTTCTTTGTATACATTCGACTATACGGGCCAAGCCCGGGATTTACGGGAAATCACGGGTTTTCGTTTGCCGGCGATTAAACCTCTTTCATTAAGCGTTTCATCAAAAATGAAAACATTTTTGAAACCTTCAAGTCTCATGCGTTTTAGTGGTGAAAAAATAATTTAAAAAATCGTTCGGGAAATGAGTTACTCCCTGGGTACTTTCTTTGTATACATTCGACTATACGGGCCAAGCCCGGGATTTACGGGAAATCGTGGGTTTTCGTTTGCCGGCGATTAAACCTCTTTCATTAAGCGTCTCATCAAAAATTAAAACATTTTTGAAAACTACAAGTGTCATGCGTTTTAGTGGTGAAAAAATAATTTAAAAAACCGTTCGGGAAATGAGTTTACTCCCTGGGTACTTTCTTTGTATACTTTTCACTATACGGGCCGAGTCCGGGATTTACGGGAAATCGCGGGTTTTCGTTTGCCGGCGATTAAACTTCTTTTATTCAGCGTCTCATCAAAAATGAAAACATTTTTGAGAACTACAAGTCTTATGCGTTTTAGTGGTGAAAAAATAATTTAAAAAATCGTACTGGAAATGAGTTTACTCACAGGGTACTTTCTTTTTATACATTTGAATATACGGGCCAAGCCCGGGATTTACGGGAAATCGCGGGTTTTCGTTTGCCGGCGATTAAACTTCTTTCATTCAGCGTCTCATCAAAAATAAAAAGATTTTTGAAAACTACAAGTTTCATGCGTTTTAGTGGTGAAAAATAATTTAAAAAATCGTTCGGGAAATGAGTTTACTCCCTGGGTACTTTCTTTGTATACTTTTGATTATACGGGCTGAGTCCGGGGTTTACGGGAAATGGCGGGTTTTCGTTTGCCGGCGATTAAACTTCTTTTATTCAGCGTCTCATCAAAAATGAAAACATTTTTAAAAACTGCAAGTCTTATGCGTTTTAGTGGTGAAAAAATAATTTAAAAAATCGTTCTGGAAATGAGTTTACACCCTGGGTACTTTCTTTGTATACTTTTGACTATACGGACCGAGTCCGGGATTTACGGGAAATGGCGGGTTTTCGTTTGCCGGCGATTAAACTTCTTTTATTCAGTGTCTCATCAAAAATGAAAACATTTTCGAAAAATACAAGTCTCATGGGCTTTAGTGGTGAAATAATAATTTAAAAAATCGTTTAAGAAATGAGTTTACACTCTGGGTACTTTCTTTGTATACTTTTGACTATACGGGCCGAGTCTGGGATTTACGGGAAATCGCAGGTTTTCGATTGCCGGCGATTAAACTTCTTTCATTCAGCGTCTCATCAAAAATGAAAATATTTTTGAAAACTACAAGTCTCATGCGTTTTAGTGGTGAAAAATTAATTTAAAATATCGTTTGGGAAATGAGTTTACTCCCTGGGTACTTTCTTTGTATACTTTTGAGTATACGGGTCGAGTCCGGGGTTTACGGGAAATGGCGGGTTTTCGTTTGCCGGCTAATAAACTTTTTTTATTCAGCGTCTCATCAAAAATGAAAACATTTCTAAAAACTACAAGTCTTATGCGTTTTAGTGGTGAAAAAATAATTTAAAAAATCGTTCGGGAAATGAGTTTACTCCATGGGTACTTTCTTTGTATACTTTTGAGTACACGGGTTGAGTCCGGGGTTTACGGGAAATGGCGCGTTTTCGTTTGCCGGCGAATAAACTTCTTTTATTCCGCGTCAAATCAAAAATAAAAACATTTTTAAAAACTACAAGTCTCATGGGCTTTAGTGGTGAAATAATAATTTAAAAAATCGTTCGGGAATTGAGTTTACACACTGGGTACTTTCTTTGTATACTTTTGACTATACGGGCCGAGTCCGGGATTTACGGGAAATCGCAGGTTTTCGTCTGCCGGCGATTAAACTTCTTTCATTCAGCGTCTCATCAAAAATGAAAACATTTTTGAAAACTACAAGTCTCATGCGTTTTAGTGGTGAAAAAATAATTTAAAAAATCGTTCTGGAAATGAGTTTACACCCTGGGTACTTTCTTTGTATACTTTTGACTATACGGGCCGAGCCCGGGATTTACGGGAAATCGCAGGTTTTCGTTTGGCGGCGATTAAACCACTTTCATTAAGCGTCTCATCAAAAATGAAAATATTTCTGAAAACTACAAGTCTCATGCGTTTTTGTGGTGAAAAAATAATTTAAAAAATCGTTCGGGAAATGAGTTTACTCCCTGGGTACTTTCTCTGTATACTTTTGACTATACGGGCCGAGTCCGGGATTTACGGGAAATCGCAGGTTTTCGTCTGCCGGCGATTAAACTTCTTTTATTCAGTGTCTCATCAAAAATGAAAACATTTTCGAAAAATACAAGTCTCATGGGCTTTAGTGGTGAAATAATAATTTAAAAAATCGTTCGGGAAATGAGTTTACTCCCTGGGTACTTTCTTTGTATACTTTTGACTATACGGGCCGAGTCCGGGATTTACGGGAAATCGCGGGTTTTCGTTTGCCGGCGATTAAACCACTTTCATTAAGCGTCTCATCAAAAATGAAAACATTTCTGAAAACTACAAGTCTCATGCGTTTTAGTGGTGAAAAATTAATTTAAAATATCGTTTGGGAAATGTGTTTACTCCCTGGGTACTTTCTTTGTATACTTTTGAGTATACGGGTCGAGTCCGGGGTTTACGGGAAATGGCGGGTTTTCGTTTGCCGGCTAATAAACTTTTTTTATTCAGCGTCTCATCAAAAATGAAAACATTTCTAAAAACTACAAGTCTTATGCGTTTTAGTGGTGAAAAAATAATTTAAAAAATCGTTCGGGAAATGAGTTTACTCCATGGGTACTTTCTTTGTATACTTTTGAGTACACGGGTTGAGTCCGGGGTTTACGGGAAATGGCGCGTTTTCGTTTGCCGGCGAATAAACTTCTTTTATTCCGCGTCAAATCAAAAATAAAAACATTTTTAAAAACTACAAGTCTCATGGGCTTTAGTGGTGAAATAATAATTTAAAAAATCGTTCGGGAATTGAGTTTACACACTGGGTACTTTCTTTGTATACTTTTGACTATACGGGCCGAGTCCGGGATTTACGGGAAATCGCAGGTTTTCGTCTGCCGGCGATTAAACTTCTTTCATTCAGCGTCTCATCAAAAATGAAAACATTTTTGAAAACTACAAGTCTCATGCGTTTTAGTGGTGAAAAAATAATTTAAAAAATCGTTCTGGAAATGAGTTTACACTCTGGGTACTTTCTTTGTATACTTTTGACTATACGGGCCGAGCCCGGGATTTACGGGAAATCGCAGGTTTTCGTTTGGCGGCGATTAAACCACTTTCATTAAGCGTCTCATCAAAAATGAAAATATTTCTGAAAACTACAAGTCTCATGCGTTTTTGTGGTGAAAAAATAATTTAAAAAATCGTTCGGGAAATGAGTTTACTCCCTGGGTACTTTCTCTGTATACTTTTGACTATACGGGCCGAGTCCGGGATTTACGGGAAATCGCAGGTTTTCGTTTGCCGGCGATTAAACTTCTTTTATTCAGCGTCTCATCAGAAATGAAAACATTCTTAAAAACTACAAGTCTCATGGGCTTTAGTGGTGAAATAATAATTTAAAAAATCGTTTGGGAAATTAGTTTACTCCCTGGGTACTTTCTTTGTATACTTTTGACTAAACGGGTCAAGCCCGGGATTTACGGGAAATCGCAGGTTTTCGTTTGCCGACGATTAAACTTCTTTTATTCAGCGTCTCATCAAAAATGAAAACATTTTTGAAAACTACAAGTCTCATGCGTTTTACTGGTGAAAAAAAATTTTAAAAAATCGTTCGGGAAATGAGTTTACTCCCTGGGTACTTTCTTTGTATACATTCGACTATACGGGCCAAGCCCGGGATTTACGAGAAATCGCGGGATTTCGTTTGCCGGCGATTAAACCTCTTTTATTAAGCGTCTCATCAAAAATGAAAACATTTTTGAAAACTGCAAGTCTCATGCGTTTTAGTGGTGAAAAGATAATTTAAAAAATCGTTCGGGAAATGATTTTACTCACAGGGTACTTTCTTTGTATACATTCGACTATACGGGCCAAGCCCGGGATTTACGGGAAATCGCGGGTTTTCGCTTGCCGGCGATTAAACCACTTTCATTAAGCGTCTCATCAAAAATGAAAACATTTCTGAAAACTACAAGTCTCATGCGTTTTTGTGGTGAAAAAATAATTTAAAAAATCGTTCGGGAAATGAGTTTACTCCCTGGGTACTTTCTCTGTATACTTTTGACTATACGGGCCGAGTCCGGGATTTACGGGAAATCGCAGGTTTTTGTTTGCCGGCGATTAAAGTTCTTTTATTCAGCGTCTCATCAAAAATGAAAACATTTTTAAAAACTACAAGTCTCATGGGCTTTAGTGGTGAAATAATAATTTAAAAAATCGTTTGGGAAATTAGTTTACTCCCTGGGTACTTTCTTTATATACTTTTGACTAAACGGGCCAAGCCCGGGATTTACGGGAAATGGCAGGTTTTCGTTTGCCGGCGATTAAATTCTTTTATTCAGCGTCTCATCAAAAATGAAAACATTTTTGAAAACTACAAGTCTCATGCGTTTTAGTGGTGAAAAAAATTTTTAAAAAATCGGTCGGGAAATGAGTTTACTCCCTGGGTACTTTCTTTGTATACATTCGACTATACGGGCCAAGCCCGGGATTTACGAGAAATCGCGGGATTTCGTTTGCCGGCGATTAAACCTCTTTTATTAAGCGTCTCATCAAAAATGAAAACATTTTTGAAAACTGCAAGTCTCATGCGTTTTAGTGATGAAAAGATAATTTAAAAAATCGTTCGGGAAATGATTTTACTCACAGGGTACTTTCTTTGTATACATTCGACTATACGGGCCAAGCCCGGGATTTACGTGATATCGCGGGTTTTCGCTTGCCGGCGATTAAACCACTTTCATTAAGCGTCTCATCAAAAATGAAAACATTTCTGAAAACTACAAGTCTCATGCGTTTTAGTGGTGAATATTAATTTAAAAAATCGTTCGGGAAATGAGTTTACTCCCTGCGGACTTTCTTTGTATACTTTTGACTATACGGGCCGAGTCTGGAATTTACGGGAAGTCGCGGGTTTTCGTTTGCCGGCAATTAAACTTCTTTTATTCAGCGTCTCATCAAAAATGAAAACATTTTTAAAAACTACAAGTCTCATGGGCTTTAGTGGTGAAATAATAATTTAAAAAATCGTTCGGGAAATGAGTTTACACCCCGGGTACTTTCTCTGTATACTTTTGACTATACGGGCCGAGTCCGGGGTTTACGGGAAATGGCGGGTTTTCGTTTGCCGGCGATTAAACCACTTTCATTAAGCGTCTCATCAAAAATGACAACATTTCTGAAAACTACAAGTCTCATGCGTTTTAGTGGTGAAAAAATAATTTAAAAATTCGTTCGGGAAATGAGTTTTCTCACTGGGTACTTTCCTTGTATACTTTTGACTATACGGCCCCCGTCCGGGATTTACGGGAAATCGCGGGTTTTCGTTTGCCGGCGATTAAACTTCTTTTATTCAGCGTCTCATCAAAAATGAAAACATTTTTAAAAACTACAAGTCTCATGGGCTTTAGTGGTAAAAAAATAATTTAAAAATTCGTTCGGGAAATGAGTTTACTCACTGGGTACTTTCCTTGCATACTTTTGACTATACGGGCCGAGTCCGGGATTTGCGGGAAATCGCGGGTTTTCGTTTGCCGGCAATTAAACTTCTTTTATTCAGCGTCTCATCAAAAATGAAAACATTTTTAAAAACTACAAGTCTCATGGGCTTTAGTGGTGAAATAATAATTTAAAAAATCGTTCGGGAAATGAGTTTACACCCCGGGTACTTTCTCTGTATACTTTTGACTATACGGGCCGAGCCCGGGATTTACGGGAAATCGCAGGTTTTCGTTTGGCGGCGATTAAACCACTTTCATTAAGCGTCTCATCAAAAATGAAAATATTTCTGAAAACTACAAGTCTCATGCGTTTTTGTGGTGAAAAAATAATTTAAAAAATCGTTCGGGAAATGAGTTTACTCCCTGGGTACTTTCTCTGTATACTTTTGACTATACGGGCCGAGTCCGGGATTTACGGGAAATCGCAGGTTTTCGTTTGCCGGCGATTAAACTTCTTTTATTCAGCGTCTCATCAGAAATGAAAACATTCTTAAAAACTACAAGTCTCATGGGCTTTAGTGGTGAAATAATAATTTAAAAAATCGTTTGGGAAATTAGTTTACTCCCTGGGTACTTTCTTTGTATACTTTTGACTAAACGGGTCAAGCCCGGGATTTACGGGAAATCGCAGGTTTTCGTTTGCCGACGATTAAACTTCTTTTATTCAGCGTCTCATCAAAAATGAAAACATTTTTGAAAACTACAAGTCTCATGCGTTTTAGTGGTGAAAAAAAATTTTAAAAAATCGTTCGGGAAATGAGTTTACTCCCTGGGTACTTTCTTTGTATACATTCGACTATACGGGCCAAGCCCGGGATTTACGAGAAATCGCTGGATTTCGTTTGCCGGCGATTAAACCTCTTTTATTAAGCGTCTCATCAAAAATGAAAACATTTTTGAAAACTGCAAGTCTCATGCGTTTTAGTGGTGAAAAGATAATTTAAAAAATCGTTCGGGAAATGATTTTACTCACAGGGTACTTTCTTTGTATACATTCGACTATACGGGCCAAGCCCGGGATTTACGGGAAATCGCGGGTTTTCGCTTGCCGGCGATTAAACCACTTTCATTAAGCGTCTCATCAAAAATGAAAACATTTCTGAAAACTACAAGTCTCATGCGTTTTTGTGGTGAAAAAATAATTTAAAAAATCGTTCGGGAAATGAGTTTACTCCCTGGGTACTTTCTCTGTATACTTTTGACTATACGGGCCGAGTCCGGGATTTACGGGAAATCGCAGGTTTTTGTTTGCCAGCGATTAAAGTTCTTTTATTCAGCGTCTCATCAAAAATGAAAACATTTTTAAAAACTACAAGTCTCATGGGCTTTAGTGGTGAAATAATAATTTAAAAAATCGTTTGGGAAATTAGTTTACTCCCTGGGTACTTTCTTTGTATACTTTTGACTAAACGGGCCAAGCCCGGGATTTACGGGAAATTGCAGGTTTTCGTTTGCCGGCGATTAAATTCTTTTATTCAGCGTCTCATCAAAAATGAAAACATTTTTGAAAACTACAAGTCTCATGCGTTTTAGTGGTGAAAAAAATTTTTAAAAAATCGGTCGGGAAATGAGTTTACTCCCTGGGTACTTTCTTTGTATACATTCGACTATACGGGCCAAGCCCGGGATTTACGAGAAATCGCAGGATTTCGTTTGCCGGCGATTAAACCTCTTTTATTAAGCGTCTCATCAAAAATGAAAACATTTTTGAAAACTGCAAGTCTCATGCGTTTTAGTGATGAAAAGATAATTTAAAAAATCGTTCGGGAAATGATTTTACTCACAGGGTACTTTCTTTGTATACATTCGACTATACGGGCCAAGCCCGGGATTTACGTGATATCGCGGGTTTTCGCTTGCCGGCGATTAAACCACTTTCATTAAGCGTCTCATCAAAAATGAAAACATTTCTGAAAACTACAAGTCTCATGCGTTTTAGTGGTGAATATTAATTTAAAAAATCGTTCGGGAAATGAGTTTACTCCCTGCGGACTTTCTTTGTATACTTTTGACTATACGGGCCGAGTCTGGAATTTACGGGAAGTCGCGGGTTTTCGTTTGCCGGCAATTAAACTTCTTTTATTCAGCGTCTCATCAAAAATGAAAACATTTTTAAAAACTACAAGTCTCATGGGCTTTAGTGGTGAAATAATAATTTAAAAAATCGTTCGGGAAATGAGTTTACACCCCGGGTACTTTCTCTGTATACTTTTGACTATACGGGCCGAGTCCGGGGTTTACGGGAAATGGCGGGTTTTCGTTTGCCGGCGATTAAACCACTTTCATTAAGCGTCTCATCAAAAATGACAACATTTCTGAAAACTACAAGTCTCATGCGTTTTAGTGGTGAAAAAATAATTTAAAAATTCGTTCGGGAAATGAGTTTTCTCACTGGGTACTTTCCTTGTATACTTTTGACTATACGGCCCCCGTCCGGGATTTACGGGAAATCGCGGGTTTTCGTTTGCCGGCGATTAAACTTCTTTTATTCAGCGTCTCATCAAAAATGAAAACATTTTTAAAAACTACAAGTCTCATGGGCTTTAGTGGTGAAAAAATAATTTAAAAATTCGTTCGGGAAATGAGTTTACTCACTGGGTACTTTCCTTGCATACTTTTGACTATACGGGCCGAGTCCGGGATTTGCGGGAAATCGCGGGTTTTCGTTTGCCGGCAATTAAACTTCTTTTATTCAGCGTCTCATCAAAAATGAAAACATTTTTAAAAACTACAAGTCTCATGGGCTTTAGTGGTGAAATAATAATTTAAAAAATCGTTCGGGAAATGAGTTTTCACCCCGGGTACTTTCTCTGTATACTTTTGACTATACGGGCCGAGTCCAGGGTTTACGGGAAATGGCGGGTTTTTGTTTGCCGGCGATTAAACCACTTTCATTAAGCGTCTCATCAAAAATGACAACATTTCTGAAAACTACAAGTCTCATGCGTTTTAGTGGTGAAAAAATAATTTAAAAATTCGTTTGGGAAATGAGTTTTCTCACTGGGTACTTTCCTTGTATACTTTTGACTATACGGCCCCCGTCCGGGATTTACGGGAAATCGCGGGTTTTCGTTTGCCGGCGATTAAACTTCTTTTATTCAGCGTCTCATCAAAAATGAAAACATTTTTAAAAACTACAAGTCTCATGGGCTTTAGTGGTGAAAAAATAATTTAAAAATTCGTTCGGGAAATGAGTTTACTCACTGAGTACTTTCCTTGCATACTTTTGACTATACGGGCCGAGTCCGGGATTTGCGGGAAATCGCGGGTTTTCGTTTGCAGGCGATTAAACTTCTTTTATTCAGCGTCTCATCAAAAATGAAAACATTTTTAAAAACTACAAGTCTCATGGGCTTTAGTGATGAAAAAATAATTTAAAAATTCGTTAGGGAAATGAGTTTACTCACTGGCTACTTTCCTTGTATACTTTTGACTATACGGGCCGAGTCCGGGATTTACGAGAAATCGCAGGTTTTCGTTTGCCGTCGATTAAACTTCTTTTATTCAGCGTCTCATCAAAAATGAAAACATTTTTAAAAACTACAAGTCTCATGGGCTTTAGTGGTGAAATAATAATTTAAAAAATCGTTTGGGAAATTAGTTTACTCACAGGGTACTTTCTTTGTATACATTCGACTATACGGGCCAAGCCCGGGATTTACGTGATATCGCGGGTTTTCGTTTGCCGGCGATTAAACCACTTTCATTAAGCGTCTCATCAAAAATGAAAACATTTCTGAAAACTACAAGTCTCATGCGTTTTAGTGGTGGATATTAATTTAAAAAATCGTTCGGGAAATGAGTTTACTCCCTGGGTACTTTCTTTGTATACTTTTGACTATACGGGCCGAGTCCGGGATTTACGGGAAATCGCAGGTTTTCGTTTGCCGGCGATTAAACTTCTTTTATTCAGCGTCTCATCAAAAATGAAAACATTTTTAAAAACTACAAGTCTCATGGGCTTTAGTGGTGAAATAATAATTTAAAAAATCGTTTGGGAAATTAGTTTACTCACAGGGTACTTTCTTTGTATACATTCGACTATACGGGCCAAGCCCGGGATTTACGTGATATCGCGGGTTTTCGTTTGCCGGCGATTGAACCACTTCCATTAAGCGTCTCATCAAAAATGAAAACATTTCTGAAAACTACAAGTCTCATGCGTTTTAGTGGTGGATATTAATTTAAAAATTCGTTCGGGAAATGAGTTTACTCCCTGGGTACTTTCTTTGTATACTTTTGACTATACGGGCCGAGTCTGGGATTTACGGGAAGTCGCGGGTTTTCGTTTGCCGGCAATTAAACTTCTTTTATTGAGCGTCTCATCAAAAATGAAAACATTTTAAAAACTACAAGTCTCATGGGCTTTAGTGGTGAAATAATAATTTAAAAAATCGTTCGGGAAATGAGTTTACACCCCGGGTACTTTCTCTGTAAACTTTTGACTATACGGGCCGAGTCCAGGTTTTACGGGAAATGGCGGGTTTTCGTTTGCCGGCGATTAAACCACTTTCATTAAGCGTCTCATCAAAAATGACAACATTTCTGAAAACTACAAGTCCCATGCGTTTTAGTGGTGAAAAAATAATTTAAAAATTCGTTCGGGAAATGAGTTTTCTCACTGGGTACTTTCCTTGTATACTTTTGACTATACGGGCCCCGTCCGGGATTTACGGGAAATCGCGGGTTTTCGTTTGCCGGCGATTAAACTTCTTTTATTCAGCGTCTCATCAAAAATGAAAACATTTTTAAAAACTACAAGTCTCATGGGCTTTAGTGGTGAAAAAATAATTTAAAAATTCGTTTGGGAAATGAGTTTACTCACTGGGTACTTTCCTTGCATACTTTTGACTATACGGGCCGAGTCCGGGATTTGCGGGAAATCGCGGGTTTTCGTTTGCAGGCGATTAAACTTCTTTTATTCAGCGTCTCATCAAAAATGAAAACATTTTTAAAAACTACAAGTTTCATGGGCTTTAGTGATGAAAAAATAATTTAAAAATTCGTTCGGGAAATGAGTTTACTCCCTGGGTACTTTCTTTGTATACTTTTGACTATACGGGCCGAGTCCGGGATTTACGGGAAATCGCAGGTTTTCGTTTGCCGGCGATTAAACCTCTTTTATTAAGCGTCTCATCAAAAATGAAAACATTTTTGAAAACTGCAAGTCTCATGCGTTTTAGTGGTGAAAAGATATTTTGAAAAATCGTTCGGGAAATGAGTTTACTCCCTGGGTACTTTCTTTGTATACATTCGACTATACGGGCCAAGCCCGGGATTTACGGGAAATCGCGGGATTTCGTTTGCCGGCGATTAAACCTCTTTTATTAAGCGTCTCATCAAAAATGAAAACATTTTTGAAAACTGCAAGTCTCATGCGTTATAGTGGTGAAAAGATATTTTGAAAAATCGTTCGGGAAATGAGTTTTCTCACAGGGTACTTTCTTTGTATACATTCGACTATACGGGCCAAGCCCGGGATTTACGTGATATGGCGAGTTTTCGTTTGCCGGCGATTAAACCACTTTCATTAAGCGTCTCATCAAAAATGAAAACATTTCTGAAAACTACAAGTCTCAAGCGTTTTAGTGGTGGATATTAATTTAAAAAATCGTTCGGGAAATGAGTTTACTCCCTGGGTACTTTCTTTGTATACTTTTTACTATACGGGCCGAGTCTGGGATTTACGGGAAGTCGCGGGTTTTCGTTTGCCGGCAATTAAACTTCTTTTATTCAGCGTCTCATCAAAAATGAAAACATTTTTAAAAACTACAAGTCTCATGGGCTTTAGTGGTGAAATAATAATTTAAAAAATCGTTCGGGAAATGAGTTTACACCCCGGGTACTTTCTCTGTAAACTTTTGACTATACGGGCCGAGTCCGGGGTTTACGGGAAATGGCGGGTTTTCGTTTGCCGGCGATTAAACCACTTTCATTAAGCGTCTCATCAAAAATGACAACATTTCTGAAAACTACAAGTCCCATGCGTTTTAGTGGTGAAAAAATAATTTAAAAATTCGTTCGGCAAATGAGTTTTCTCACTGGGTACTTTCCTTGTATACTTTTGACTATACGGGCCCCGTCCGGGATTTACGGGAAATCGCGGGTTTTCGTTTGCCGGCGATTAAACGTCTTTTATTCAGCGTCTCATCAAAAATGAAAACATTTTTAAAAACTACTAGTCTCATGTGCTTTAGTGGTGAAAAAATTATTTAAAAATTCGTTTGGGAAATGAGTTTACTCACTGGGTACTTTCCTTGCATACTTTTGACTATACGGGCCGAGTCCGGGATTTGCGGGAAATCGCGGGTTTTCATTTGCAGGCGATTAAACTTCTTTTATTCAGCGTCTCATCAAAAATGAAAACATTTTTAAAAACTACAAGTTTCATGGGCTTTAGTGATGAAAAAATAATTTAAAAATTCGTTCGGGAAATGAGTTTACTCACTGGGTACTTTCCTTGTATACATTTGACTATACGGGCCGAGTCCGGGATTTGCGGGAAATCGCGGGTTTTCGTTTGCCGGCGATTAAACTTCTTTTATTCAGCGTCTCATTAAAAATGAAAACATTCTTAAAAACTACAAGTCTCATGGGCTTTAGTGGTGAAATAATAATTTAAAAACTCGTTTGGAAAATGAGTTTACTCCCTGGGTACTTTCTTTGTATACTTTTGACTATACGGGCCGAGTCCGGGGTTTACGGGAAATGGCGGGTTTTCGTTTGCCGGCGATTAAACCACTTTCATTAAGCGTCTCATCAAAAATGACAACATTTCTGAAAACTACAAGTCTCATGCGTTTTAGTGGTGAAAAAATAATTTAAAAATTCGTTCGGGAAATGAGTTTTCTCACTGGGTACTTTCCTTGCATACTTTTGACTATACGGGCCCCGTCCGGGATTTACGGGAAATCGCGGGTTTTCGTTTGCCGGCGATTAAACTTCTTTTATTCAGCGTCTCATCAAAAATGAAAACATTTTTAAAAACTACAAGTCTCATGGGCTTTAGTGGTGAAAAAATAATTTAAAAATTCGTTTGGGAAATGAGTTTACTCACTGCGTACTTTCCTTGCATACTTTTGACTGTACGGGCCGAGTCCGGGATTTGCGGGAAATCGCGGGTTTTCGTTTGCAGGCAATTAAACTTCTTTTATTCAGCGTCTCATCAAAAATGAAAACATTTTTAAAAACTACAAGTTTCATGGGCTTTAGTGGTAAAAAAATAATTTAAAAATTCGTTCGGGAAATGAGTTTACTCACTGGGTACTTTCCTTGTATACGTTTGACTATACGGGCCGAGTCCGGGATTTGCGGGAAATCGCGGGTTTTCGTTTGCCGGCGATTAAACTTCTTTTATTCAGCGTCTCATTAAAAATGAAAACATTCTTAAAAACTACAAGTCTCATGGGCTTTAGTGGTGAAATAATAATTTAAAAACTCGTTTGGGAAATGAGTTTACTCCCTGGGTACTTTCTTTGTATACTTTTGACTATACGGGCCGAGTCCGGGATTTACGGGAAATCGCAGGTTTTCGTTTGCCGGCGATTAAACTTCTTTTATTCAGCGTCTCATCAAAAATGAAAACATTTTTGAAAACTACAAGTCTCATGCGTTTTAGTGGTGAAAAATTAATTTAAAAAATCGTTCGGGAAATGAGTTTACTCCCTGGGTACTTTCTTTGTATACTTTTGACTATACGGGCCAAGCCCGGGATTTACGGGAAATCGCGGGTTTTCGTTTGCCGGCGATTAAACTTCTTTTATTCAGCGTCTCATCAAAAATGAAAACATTTTTAAAAGCTACAAGTCTCATGCGTTTTAGTGGTGAAAAGATAATTTAAAAAATCGTTCGGGAAATGAGTTTACTCACAGGGTACTTTCTTTGTATACATTCGACTATACGGGCCAAGCCCGGGATTTACGTGATATCGCGGGTTTTCGTTTGCCGGCGATTAAACCACTTTCTCTAAGCGTCTCATCAAAAATGAAAACATTTCTGAAAACTACAAGTCTCATGCGTTTTAGTGGTGAATATTAATTTAAAAAATCGTTCGGGAAATGAGTTTACTCCCTGGGTACTTTCTTTGTATACTTTTGACTATACGGGCCGAGTCTGGGATTTACGGAAAGTCGCGGGTTTTCGTTTGCCGGCAATTAAACTTCTTTTATTCAGCGTCTCATCAAAAATGAAAACATTTTTGAAAACTACAAGTCTCATGCGTTTTAGTGGTGAAAAATTAATTTAAAAAATCGTTCGGGAAATGAGTTTACTCCCTGGGTACTTTCTTTGTATACTTTTGACTATACGGGCCAAGCCCGGGATTTACGGGAAATCGCGGGTTTTCGTTTGCCGGCGATTAAACTTCTTTTATTCAGCGTCTCATTAAAAATGAAAACATTCTTAAAAACTACAAGTCTCATGGGCTTTAGTGGTGAAATAATAATTTAAAAACTCGTTTGGAAAATGAGTTTACTCCCTGGGTACTTTCTTTGTATACTTTTGACTATACGGGCCGAGTCCGGGGTTTACGGGAAATGGCGGGTTTTCGTTTGCCGGCGATTAAACCACTTTCATTAAGCGTCTCATCAAAAATGACAACATTTCTGAAAACTACAAGTCTCATGCGTTTTAGTGGTGAAAAAATAATTTAAAAATTCGTTCGGGAAATGAGTTTTCTCACTGGGTACTTTCCTTGCATACTTTTGACTATACGGGCCCCGTCCGGGATTTACGGGAAATCGCGGGTTTTCGTTTGCCGGCGATTAAACTTCTTTTATTCAGCGTCTCATCAAAAATGAAAACATTTTTAAAAACTACAAGTCTCATGGGCTTTAGTGGTGAAAAAATAATTTAAAAATTCGTTTGGGAAATGAGTTTACTCACTGCGTACTTTCCTTGCATACTTTTGACTGTACGGGCCGAGTCCGGGATTTGCGGGAAATCGCGGGTTTTCGTTTGCAGGCAATTAAACTTCTTTTATTCAGCGTCTCATCAAAAATGAAAACATTTTTAAAAACTACAAGTTTCATGGGCTTTAGTGGTAAAAAAATAATTTAAAAATTCGTTCGGGAAATGAGTTTACTCACTGGGTACTTTCCTTGTATACATTTGACTATACGGGCCGAGTCCGGGATTTGCGGGAAATCGCGGGTTTTCGTTTGCCGGCGATTAAACTTCTTTTATTCAGCGTCTCATTAAAAATGAAAACATTCTTAAAAACTACAAGTCTCATGGGCTTTAGTGGTGAAATAATAATTTAAAAACTCGTTTGGGAAATGAGTTTACTCCCTGGGTACTTTCTTTGTATACTTTTGACTATACGGGCCGAGTCCGGGATTTACGGGAAATCGCAGGTTTTCGTTTGCCGGCGATTAAACTTCTTTTATTCAGCGTCTCATCAAAAATGAAAACATTTTTGAAAACTACAAGTCTCATGCGTTTTAGTGGTGAAAAATTAATTTAAAAAATCGTTCGGGAAATGAGTTTACTCCCTGGGTACTTTCTTTGTATACTTTTGACTATACGGGCCAAGCCCGGGATTTACGGGAAATCGCGGGTTTTCGTTTGCCGGCGATTAAACTTCTTTTATTCAGCGTCTCATCAAAAATGAAAACATTTTTAAAAACTACAAGTCTCATGCGTTTTAGTGGTGAAAAGATAATTTAAAAAATCGTTCGGGAAATGAGTTTACTCACAGGGTACTTTCTTTGTATACATTCGACTATACGGGCCAAGCCCGGGATTTACGTGATATCGCGGGTTTTCGTTTGCCGGCGATTAAACCACTTTCTCTAAGCGTCTCATCAAAAATGAAAACATTTCTGAAAACTACAAGTCTCATGCGTTTTAGTGGTGAATATTAATTTAAAAAATCGTTCGGGAAATGAGTTTACTCCCTGGGTACTTTCTTTGTATACTTTTGACTATACGGGCCGAGTCTGGGATTTACGGAAAGTCGCGGGTTTTCGTTTGCCGGCAATTAAACTTCTTTTATTCAGCGTCTCATCAAAAATGAAAACATTTTTGAAAACTACAAGTCTCATGCGTTTTAGTGGTGAAAAATTAATTTAAAAAATCGTTCGGGAAATGAGTTTACTCCCTGGGTACTTTCTTTGTATACTTTTGACTATACGGGCCAAGCCCGGGATTTACGGGAAATCGCGGGTTTTCGTTTGCCGGCGATTAAACCACTTTCATTAAGCGTCTCATCAAAAATGAAAACATTTCTGAAAACTACAAGTCTCATGCGTTTTAGTGGTGAATATTAATTTAAAAAATCGTTCGGGAAATGAGTTTACTCCCTGGGTACTTTCTTTGTATACTTTTGACTATACGGGCCGAGTCTGGGATTAACGGGAAGTCGCGGGTTTTCGTTTGCCGGCAATTAAACTTCTTTTATTCAGCGTCTCATCAAAAATGAAAACATTTTTAAAAACTACAAGTCTCATGGGCTTTAGTGGTGAAATAATAATTTAAAAAATCGTTCGGGAAATGAGTTTACACCCCGGGTACTTTCTCTGTAAACTTTTGATTATACGGGCCGAGTCCGGGATTTGCGGGAAATCGCGGGTTTTCGTTTGCCGGCGATTAAACTTCTTTTATTCAGCGTCTCATTAAAAATGAAAACATTCTTAAAAACTACAAGTCTCATGGGCTTTAGTGGTGAAATAATAATTTAAAAACTCGTTTGGAAAATGAGTTTACTCCCTGGGTACTTTCTTTGTATACTTTTGACTATACGGGCCGAGTCCGGGGTTTACGGGAAATGGCGGGTTTTCGTTTGCCGGCGATTAAACCACTTTCATTAAGCGTCTCATCAAAAATGACAACATTTCTGAAAACTACAAGTCTCATGCGTTTTAGTGGTGAAAAAATAATTTAAAAATTCGTTCGGGAAATGAGTTTTCTCACTGGGTACTTTCCTTGCATACTTTTGACTATACGGGCCCCGTCCGGGATTTACGGGAAATCGCGGGTTTTCGTTTTCCGGCGATTAAACTTCTTTTATTCAGCGTCTCATCAAAAATGAAAACATTTTTAAAAACTACAAGTCTCATGGGCTTTAGTGGTGAAAAAATAATTTAAAAATTCGTTTGGGAAATGAGTTTACTCACTGCGTACTTTCCTTGCATACTTTTGACTGTACGGGCCGAGTCCGGGATTTGCGGGAAATCGCGGGTTTTCGTTTGCAGGCAATTAAACTTCTTTTATTCAGCGTCTCATCAAAAATGAAAACATTTTTAAAAACTACAAGTTTCATGGGCTTTAGTGGTAAAAAAATAATTTAAAAATTCGTTCGGGAAATGAGTTTACTCACTGGGTACTTTCCTTGTATACATTTGACTATACGGGCCGAGTCCGGGATTTGCGGGAAATCGCGGGTTTTCGTTTGCCGGCGATTAAACTTCTTTTATTCAGCGTCTCATTAAAAATGAAAACATTCTTAAAAACTACAAGTCTCATGGGCTTTAGTGGTGAAATAATAATTTAAAAACTCGTTTGGGAAATGAGTTTACTCCCTGGGTACTTTCTTTGTATACTTTTGACTATACGGGCCGAGTCCGGGATTTACGGGAAATCGCAGGTTTTTGTTTGCCGGCGATTAAACTTCTTTTATTCAGCGTCTCATCAAAAATGAAAACATTTTTGTAAACTACAAGTCTCATGCGTTTTAGTGGTGAAAAATTAATTTAAAAAATCGTTCGGGAAATGAGTTTACTCCCTGGGTACTTTCTTTGTATACTTTTGACTATACGGGCCAAGCCCGGGATTTACGGGAAATCGCGGGTTTTCGTTTGCCGGCGATTAAACTTCTTTTATTCAGCGTCTCATCAAAAATGAAAACATTTTTAAAAACTACAAGTCTCATGCGTTTTAGTGGTGAAAAGATAATTTAAAAAATCGTTCGGGAAATGAGTTTACTCACAGGGTACTTTCTTTGTATACATTCGACTATACGGGCCAAGCCCGGGATTTACGTGATATCGCGGGTTTTCGTTTGCCGGCGATTAAACCACTTTCTCTAAGCGTCTCATCAAAGATGAAAACATTTCTGAAAACTACAAGTCTCATGCGTTTTAGTGGTGAATATTAATTTAAAAAATCGTTCGGGAAATGAGTTTACTCCCTGGGTACTTTCTTTGTATACTTTTGACTATACGGGCCGAGTCTGGGATTTACGGAAAGTCGCGGGTTTTCGTTTGCCGGCAATTAAACTTCTTTTATTCAGCGTCTCATCAAAAATGAAAACATTTTTGAAAACTACAAGTCTCATGCGTTTTAGTGGTGAAAAATTAATTTAAAAAATCGTTCGGGAAATGAGTTTACTCCCTGGGTACTTTCTTTGTATACTTTTGACTATACGGGCCAAGCCCGGGATTTACGGGAAATCGCGGGTTTTCGTTTGCCGGCGATTAAACCACTTTCATTAAGCGTCTCATCAAAAATGAAAACATTTCTGAAAACTACAAGTCTCATGCGTTTTAGTGGTGAATATTAATTTAAAAAATCGTTCGGGAAATGAGTTTACTCCCTGGGTACTTTCTTTGTATACTTTTGACTATACGGGCCGAGTCTGGGATTAACGGGAAGTCGCGGGTTTTCGTTTGCCGGCAATTAAACTTCTTTTATTCAGCGTCTCATCAAAAATGAAAACATTTTTAAAAACTACAAGTCTCATGGGCTTTAGTGGTGAAATAATAATTTAAAAAATCGTTCGGGAAATGAGTTTACACCCCGGGTACTTTCTCTGTAAACTTTTGATTATACGGGCCGAGTCCGGGATTTGCGGGAAATCGCGGGTTTTCGTTTGCCGGCGATTAAACTTCTTTTATTCAGCGTCTCATTAAAAATGGCAACATTTCTGAAAACTACAAGTCTCTTGCGTTTTAGTGGTGAAAAAATAATTTAAAAATTCGTTCGGGAAATGAGTTTTCTCACTGGGTACTTTCCTTGTATACTTTTGACTATACGGGCCCCGTCCGGGATATACGGGAAATCGCGGGTTTTCGTTTGCCGGCGATTAAACTTCTTTTATTCAGCTTCTCATCAAAAATGAAAACATTTTTAAAAACTACAAGTCTCATGGGCTTTAGTGGTGAAAAAATAATTTAAAAATTCGTTTGGGAAATGAGTTTACTCACTGGGTACTTTCCTTGCATACTTTTGACTATACGGGCCGAGTCCGGGATTTGCGGGAAATCGCGGGTTTTCGTTTGCAGGCGATTAAACTTCTTTTATTCAGCGTCTCATCAAAAATGAAAACATTTTTAAAAACTACAAGTTTCATGGGCTTTAGTGGTGAAAAAATAATTTAAAAATTCGTTCGGGAAATGAGTTTACTCACTGGGTACTTTCCTTGTATACTTTTGATTATACGGGCCGAGTCCGGGATTAGCGGGAAATCGCGGGTTTTCGTTTGCCGGCGATTAAACTTCTTTTATTCAGCGTCTCATTAAAAATGAAAACATTTTTAAAAACTACAAGTCTCATGGGCTTTAGTGGTGAAATAATAATTTAAAAACTCGTTTGGGAAATGAGTTTACTCCCTGGGTACTTTCTTTGTATACTTTAGACTATACGGGCCGAGTCCGGGATTTACGGGAAATCGCAGGTTTTCGTTTGCCGGCGATTAAACTTCTTTTAATCAGCGTCTCATCAAAAATGAAAACATTTTTGAAAACTACAAGTCTCATGCGTTTTAGTGGTGAAAAATTAATTTAAAAAATCGTTCGGGAAATGAGTTTACTCCCTGGGTACTTTCTTTGTATACTTTTGACTATACGGGCCAAGCCCAGGATTTACGGGAAATCGCGGGTTTTCGTTTGCCGGCGATTAAACTTCTTTTATTCAGCGTCTCATCAAAAATGAAAACATTTTTAAAAACTACAAGTCTCATGGGCTTTAGTGGTGAAATAATAATTTAAAAAATCGTTCGGGAAATGAGTTTACACCCTGGGTACTTTCTTTGTATACTTTTGACTATACGGGCCGAGTCCGGGATTTACGGGAAATCGCAGGTTTTCGTTTGCCGGCGATTAAACTTCTTTTATTCAGCGTCTCATCAAAAATGAAAACATTTTTGAAAACTACAAGTCTCATGCGTTTTAGTGGTGAAAAAATAATTTAAAAAATCGTTCGGGAAATGAGTTTACACCCTGGGTACTTTCTTTGTATACTTTTGACTATACGGGCCGAGTCCGTGATTTACGGGAAATCGCAGGTTTTCGTTTGCCGGCGATTAAACTTCTTTTATTCAGCGTCTCATCAAAAATGAAAACATTTTTGAAAACTACAAGTCTCATGCGTTTTAGTGGTGAAAAAATAATTTAAAAATTCGTTCGGAAAATGAGTTTACTCACTGGGTACTTTCCTTGTATACTTTTGACTATACGGGCCGAGTCCTGGATTTACGGGAAATCGTGGGTTTTCGTTTGCCAGTGATTAAACTTCTTTTATTCAGCGTCTCATCAAAAATGAAAACATTTTTGAAAACTACAAGTCTCATGCGTTTTAGTGGTGAAAAAATAATTCAAAAAATCGTTCGGGAAATGAGTTTACACCCTGGGTACTTTCTTTGTATACGTTTGACTATTCGGGCCGAGTCCGGGTTTGACGGAAAATCGCAGGTTTTCGTTTGCCGGCGATTAAACTTCTTTTTTCAGCGTCTCATCAAAAAGGAAAACATTTTTGTAAACTACAAGTCTCATGGGCTTTAGTGGTGAAATAATAATTTAAAAAATCGTTTGGGAAATGAGTTTACTCCCTGGGTACTTTCTTTGTATACTTTTGACTATACGGGCCGAGTCCGGGTTTTACGGGAAATCGCGGGTTTTCGTTTGCCGGCGATTAAACTTCTTTTATTCAGCGTCTCATCAAAAATGAAAACATTTTTGAAAACTACAAGTCTTATGCGTTTTAGTGGTGAAAAAATAATTTAAAAAATCGTTCGGGAAATGAGTTTACACCCTGGGTACTTTCTTTGTATACTTTTGACTATACGGGCCGAGTCCGTGATTTACGGGAAATCGCAGGTTTTCGTTTGCCGGCGATTAAACTTCTTTTATTCAGCGTCTCATCAAAAATGAATACATTTTTGAAAACTACAAGTCTCATGCGTTTTAGTGGTGAAAAAATAATTTAAAAATTCGTTCGGAAAACGAGTTTACTCACTGGGTACTTTCCTTGTATACTTTTGACTATACGGGCCGAGTCCGGGATTTACGGGAAATCGTGGGTTTTCGTTTGCCAGTGATTAAACTTCTTTTATTCAGCGTCTCATCAAAAATGAAAACATTTTTGAAAACTACAAGTCTCATGCGTTTTAGTGGTGAAAAAATAATTCAAAAAATCGTTCGGGAAATGAGTTTACACCCTGGGTACTTTCTTTGTATACGTTTGACTATTCGGGCCGAGTCCGGGTTTGACGGAAAATCGCAGGTTTTCGTTTGCCGGCGATTAAACTTCTTTTTTCAGCGTCTCATCAAAAATGAAAACATTTTTGTAAACTACAAGTCTCATGGGCTTTAGTGGTGAAATAATAATTTAAAAAATCGTTTGGGAAATGAGTTTACTCCCTGGGTACTTTCTTTGTATACTTTTGACTATACGGGCCGAGTCCGGGATTTACGGGAAATCGCAGGTTTTCGTTTTGCCGGCGATTAAACTTCTTTTAACCACCGTCTCATCAAAAATGAAAACATTTTTGAAAACTACAAGTCTCATGCGTTTTAGTGGTGAAAAATTAATTTAAAAAATCGTTCGGGAAATGAGTTTACTTCCTGGGTACTTTCTTTGTATACTTTTGACTATACGGGCCAAGCCCGGGATTTACGGGAAATCGCGGGTTTTCGTTTGCCGGCGATTAAACTTCTTTTATTCAGCGTCTCATCAAAAATGAAAACATTTTTGAAAACTACAAGTCTTATGCGTTTTAGTGGTGAAAAAATAATTTAAAAAATCGTTCTGGAAATGAGTTTACTCCCTGGGTACTTTCTTTGTATACTTTTGACTATACGGGCCGAATCCGGGATTTACGGGAAATTGCAGGTTTTCGTTTGCCGGCGATTAAACTTCTTTTATTCAGCGTCTCATCAAAAATGAAAACATTTTTAAAAACTACAAGTCTCATGGGCTTTAGTGGTGAAATAATAATTTAAAAAATCGTTTGGGAAATTAGTTTACTCACAGGGTACTTTCTTTGTATACATTCGACTATACGGGCCAAGCCCGGGATTTACGTGATATCGCGGGTTTTCGTTTGCCGGCGATTGAACCACTTCCATTAAGCGTCTCATCAAAAATGAAAACATTTCTGAAAACTACAAGTCTCATGCGTTTTAGTGGTGGATATTAATTTAAAAATTCGTTCGGGAAATGAGTTTACTCCCTGGGTACTTTCTTTGTATACTTTTGACTATACGGGCCGAGTCTGGGATTTACGGGAAGTCGCGGGTTTTCGTTTGCCGGCAATTAAACTTCTTTTATTGAGCGTCTCATCAAAAATGAAAACATTTTAAAAACTACAAGTCTCATGGGCTTTAGTGGTGAAATAATAATTTAAAAAATCGTTCGGGAAATGAGTTTACACCCCGGGTACTTTCTCTGTAAACTTTTGACTATACGGGCCGAGTCCAGGGTTTACGGGAAATGGCGGGTTTTCGTTTGCCGGCGATTAAACCACTTTCATTAAGCGTCTCATCAAAAATGACAACATTTCTGAAAACTACAAGTCCCATGCGTTTTAGTGGTGAAAAAATAATTTAAAAATTCGTTCGGGAAATGAGTTTTCTCACTGGGTACTTTCCTTGTATACTTTTGACTATACGGGCCCCGTCCGGGATTTACGGGAAATCGCGGGTTTTCGTTTGCCGGCGATTAAACTTCTTTTATTCAGCGTCTCATCAAAAATGAAAACATTTTTAAAAACTACAAGTCTCATGGGCTTTAGTGGTGAAAAAATAATTTAAAAATTCGTTTGGGAAATGAGTTTACTCACTGGGTACTTTCCTTGCATGCTTTTGACTATACGGGCCGAGTCCGGGATTTGCGGGAAATCGCGGGTTTTCGTTTGCAGGCGATTAAACTTCTTTTATTCAGCGTCTCATCAAAAATGAAAACATTTTTAAAAACTACAAGTTTCATGGGCTTTAGTGATGAAAAAATAATTTAAAAATTCGTTCGGGAAATGAGTTTACTCCCTGGGTACTTTCTTTGTATACTTTTGACTATACGGGCCGAGTCCGGGATTTACGGGAAATCGCAGGTTTTCGTTTGCCGGCGATTAAACCTCTTTTATTAAGCGTCTCATCAAAAATGAAAACATTTTTGAAAACTGCAAGTCTCATGCGTTTTAGTGGTGAAAAGATATTTTGAAAAATCGTTCGGGAAATGAGTTTACTCCCTGGGTACTTTCTTTGTATACATTCGACTATACGGGCCAAGCCCGGGATTTACGGGAAATCGCGGGATTTCGTTTGCCGGCGATTAAACCTCTTTTATTAAGCGTCTCATCAAAAATGAAAACATTTTTGAAAACTGCAAGTCTCATGCGTTTTAGTGGTGAAAAGATATTTTGAAAAATCGTTCGGGAAATGAGTTTTCTCACAGGATACTTTCTTTGTATACATTCGACTATACGGGCCAAGCCCGGGATTTACGTGATATGGCGGGTTTTCGTTTGCCGGCGATTAAACCACTTTCATTAAGCGTCTCATCAAAAATGAAAACATTTCTGAAAACTACAAGTCTCAAGCGTTTTAGTGGTGGATATTAATTTAAAAAATCGTTCGGGAAATGAGTTTACTCCCTGGGTACTTTCTTTGTATACTTTTTACTATACGGGCCGAGTCTGGGATTTACGGGAAGTCGCGGGTTTTCGTTTGCCGGCAATTAAACTTCTTTTATTCAGCGTCTCATCAAAAATGAAAACATTTTTAAAAACTACAAGTCTCATGGGCTTTAGTGGTGAAATAATAATTTAAAAAATCGTTCGGGAAATGAGTTTACACCCCGGGTACTTTCTCTGTAAACTTTTGACTATACGGGCCGAGTCCGGGGTTTACGGGAAATGGCGGGTTTTCGTTTGCCGGCGATTAAACCACTTTCATTAAGCGTCTCATCAAAAATGACAACATTTCTGAAAACTACAAGTCCCATGCGTTTTAGTGGTGAAAAAATAATTTAAAAATTCGTTCGGCAAATGAGTTTTCTCACTGGGTACTTTCCTTGTATACTTTTGACTATACGGGCCCCGTCCGGGATTTACGGGAAATCGCGGGTTTTCGTTTGCCGGCGATTAAACGTCTTTTATTCAGCGTCTCATCAAAAATGAAAACATTTTTAAAAACTACTAGTCTCATGTGCTTTAGTGGTGAAAAAATTATTTAAAAATTCGTTTGGGAAATGAGTTTACTCACTGGGTACTTTCCTTGCATACTTTTGACTATACGGGCCGAGTCCGGGATTTGCGGGAAATCGCGGGTTTTCGTTTGCAGGCGATTAAACTTCTTTTATTCAGCGTCTCATCAAAAATGAAAACATTTTTAAAAACTACAAGTTTCATGGGCTTTAGTGATGAAAAAATAATTTAAAAATTCGTTCGGGAATTGAGTTTACTCACTGGGTACTTTCCTTGTATACATTTGACTATACGGGCCGAGTCCGGGATTTGCGGGAAATCGCGGGTTTTCGTTTGCCGGCGATTAAACTTCTTTTATTCAGCGTCTCATTAAAAATGAAAACATTCTTAAAAACTACAAGTCTCATGGGCTTTAGTGGTGAAATAATAATTTAAAAACTCGTTTGGAAAATGAGTTTACTCCCTGGGTACTTTCTTTGTATACTTTTGACTATACGGGCCGAGTCCGGGGTTTACGGGAAATGGCGGGTTTTCGTTTGCCGGCGATTAAACCACTTTCATTAAGCGTCTCATCAAAAATGACAACATTTCTGAAAACTACAAGTCTCATGCGTTTTAGTGGTGAAAAAATAATTTAAAAATTCGTTCGGGAAATGAGTTTTCTCACTGGGTACTTTCCTTGCATACTTTTGACTATACGGGCCCCGTCCGGGATTTACGGGAAATCGCGGGTTTTCGTTTGCGGGCGATTAAACTTCTTTTATTCAGAGTCTCATCAAAAATGAAAACATTTTTAAAAACTACAAGTCTCATGGGCTTTAGTGGTGAAAAAATAATTTAAAAATTCGTTTGGGAAATGAGTTTACTCACTGCGTACTTTCCTTGCATACTTTTGACTGTACGGGCCGAGTCCGGGATTTGCAGGAAATCGCGGGTTTTCGTTTGCAGGCAATTAAACTTCTTTTATTCAGCGTCTCATCAAAAATGAAAACATTTTTAAAAACTACAAGTTTCATGGGCTTTAGTGGTAAAAAAATAATTTAAAAATTCGTTCGGGAAATGAGTTTACTCACTGGGTACTTTCCTTGTATACATTTGACTATACGGGCCGAGTCCGGGATTTGCGGGAAATCGCGGGTTTTCGTTTGCCGGCGATTAAACTTCTTTTATTCAGCGTCTCATTAAAAATGAAAACATTCTTAAAAACTACAAGTCTCATGGGCTTTAGTGGTGAAATAATAATTTAAAAACTCGTTTGGGAAATGAGTTTACTCCCTGGGTACTTTCTTTGTATACTTTTGACTATACGGGCCGAGTCCGGGATTTACGGGAAATCGCAGGTTTTCGTTTGCCGGCGATTAAACTTCTTTTATTCAGCGTCTCATCAAAAATGAAAACATTTTTGAAAACTACAAGTCTCATGCGTTTTAGTGGTGAAAAATTAATTTAAAAAATCGTTCGGGAAATGAGTTTACTCCCTGGGTACTTTCTTTGTATACTTTTGACTATACGGGCCGAGTCCGGGGTTTACGGGAAATGGCGGGTTTTCGTTTGCCGGCGATTAAACCACTTTCATTAAGCGTCTCATCAAAAATGACAACATTTCTGAAAACTACAAGTCTCATGCGTTTTAGTGGTGAAAAAATAATTTAAAAATTCGTTCGGGAAATGAGTTTTCTCACTGGGTACTTTCCTTGCATACTTTTGACTATACGGGCCCCGTCCGGGATTTACGGGAAATCGCGGGTTTTCGTTTGCGGGCGATTAAACTTCTTTTATTCAGCGTCTCATCAAAAATGAAAACATTTTTAAAAACTACAAGTCTCATGGGCTTTAGTGGTGAAAAAATAATTTAAAAATTCGTTTGGGAAATGAGTTTACTCACTGCGTACTTTCCTTGCATACTTTTGACTGTACGGGCCGAGTCCGGGATTTGCAGGAAATCGCGGGTTTTCGTTTGCAGGCAATTAAACTTCTTTTATTCAGCGTCTCATCAAAAATGAAAACATTTTTAAAAACTACAAGTTTCATGGGCTTTAGTGGTAAAAAAATAATTTAAAAATTCGTTCGGGAAATGAGTTTACTCACTGGGTACTTTCCTTGTATACATTTGACTATACGGGCCGAGTCCGGGATTTGCGGGAAATCGCGGGTTTTCGTTTGCCGGCGATTAAACTTCTTTTATTCAGCGTCTCATTAAAAATGAAAACATTCTTAAAAACTACAAGTCTCATGGGCTTTAGTGGTGAAATAATAATTTAAAAACTCGTTTGGGAAATGAGTTTACTCCCTGGGTACTTTCTTTGTATACTTTTGACTATACGGGCCGAGTCCGGGATTTACGGGAAATCGCAGGTTTTCGTTTGCCGGCGATTAAACTTCTTTTATTCAGCGTCTCATCAAAAATGAAAACATTTTTGAAAACTACAAGTCTCATGCGTTTTAGTGGTGAAAAATTAATTTAAAAAATCGTTCGGGAAATGAGTTTACTCCCTGGGTACTTTCTTTGTATACTTTTGACTATACGGGCCAAGCCCGGGATTTACGGGAAATCGCGGGTTTTCGTTTGCCGGCGATTAAACTTCTTTTATTCAGCGTCTCATCAAAAATGAAAACATTTTTAAAAACTACAAGTCTCATGCGTTTTAGTGGTGAAAAGATAATTTAAAAAATCGTTCGGGAAATGAGTTTACTCACAGGGTACTTTCTTTGTATACATTCGACTATACGGGCCAAGCCCGGGATTTACGTGATATCGCGGGTTTTCGTTTGCCGGCGATTAAACCACTTTCTCTAAGCGTCTCATCAAAAATGAAAACATTTCTGAAAACTACAAGTCTCATGCGTTTTAGTGGTGAATATTAATTTAAAAAATCGTTCGGGAAATGAGTTTACTCCCTGGGTACTTTCTTTGTATACTTTTGACTATACGGGCCGAGTCTGGGATTTACGGAAAGTCGCGGGTTTTCGTTTGCCGGCAATTAAACTTCTTTTATTCAGCGTCTCATCAAAAATGAAAACATTTTTGAAAACTACAAGTCTCATGCGTTTTAGTGGTGAAAAATTAATTTAAAAAATCGTTCGGGAAATGAGTTTACTCCCTGGGTACTTTCTTTGTATACTTTTGACTATACGGGCCAAGCCCGGGATTTATGGGAAATCGCGGGTTTTCGTTTGCCGGCGATTAAACCACTTTCATTAAGCGTCTCATCAAAAATGAAAACATTTCTGAAAACTACAAGTCTCATGCGTTTTAGTGGTGAATATTAATTTAAAAAATCGTTCGGGAAATGAGTTTACTCCCTGGGTACTTTCTTTGTATACTTTTGACTATACGGGCCGAGTCTGGGATTAACGGGAAGTCGCGGGTTTTCGTTTGCCGGCAATTAAACTTCTTTTATTCAGCGTCTCATCAAAAATGAAAACATTTTTAAAAACTACAAGTCTCATGGGCTTTAGTGGTGAAATAATAATTTAAAAAATCGTTCGGGAAATGAGTTTACACCCCGGGTACTTTCTCTGTAAACTTTTGATTATACGGGCCGAGTCCGGGATTTGCGGGAAATCGCGGGTTTTCGTTTGCCGGCGATTAAACTTCTTTTATTCAGCGTCTCATTAAAAATGGCAACATTTCTGAAAACTACAAGTCTCTTGCGTTTTAGTGGTGAAAAAATAATTTAAAAATTCGTTCGGGAAATGAGTTTTCTCACTGGGTACTTTCCTTGTATACTTTTGACTATACGGGCCCCGTCCGGGATATACGGGAAATCGCGGGTTTTCGTTTGCCGGCGATTAAACTTCTTTTATTCAGCTTCTCATCAAAAATGAAAACATTTTTAAAAACTACAAGTCTCATGGGCTTTAGTGGTGAAAAAATAATTTAAAAATTCGTTTGGGAAATGAGTTTACTCACTGGGTACTTTCCTTGCATACTTTTGACTATACGGGCCGAGTCCGGGATTTGCGGGAAATCGCGGGTTTTCGTTTGCAGGCGATTAAACTTCTTTTATTCAGCGTCTCATCAAAAATGAAAACATTTTTAAAAACTACAAGTTTCATGGGCTTTAGTGGTGAAAAAATAATTTAAAAATTCGTTCGGGAAATGAGTTTACTCACTGGGTACTTTCCTTGTATACTTTTGATTATACGGGCCGAGTCCGGGATTAGCGGGAAATCGCGGGTTTTCGTTTGCCGGCGATTAAACTTCTTTTATTCAGCGTCTCATTAAAAATGAAAACATTTTTAAAAACTACAAGTCTCATGGGCTTTAGTGGTGAAATAATAATTTAAAAACTCGTTTGGGAAATGAGTTTACTCCCTGGGTACTTTCTTTGTATACTTTAGACTATACGGGCCGAGTCCGGGATTTACGGGAAATCGCAGGTTTTCGTTTGCCGGCGATTAAACTTCTTTTAATCAGCGTCTCATCAAAAATGAAAACATTTTTGAAAACTACAAGTCTCATGCGTTTTAGTGGTGAAAAATTAATTTAAAAAATCGTTCGGGAAATGAGTTTACTCCCTGGGTACTTTCTTTGTATACTTTTGACTATACGGACCAAGCCCAGGATTTACGGGAAATCGCGGGTTTTCGTTTGCCGGCGATTAAACTTCTTTTATTCAGCGTCTCATCAAAAATGAAAACATTTTTAAAAACTACAAGTCTCATGGGCTTTAGTGGTGAAATAATAATTTAAAAAATCGTTCGGGAAATGAGTTTACACCCTGGGTACTTTCTTTGTATACTTTTGACTATACGGGCCGAGTCCGGGATTTACGGGAAATCGCAGGTTTTCGTTTGCCGGCGATTAAACTTCTTTTATTCAGCGTCTCATCAAAAATGAAAACATTTTTGAAAACTACAAGTCTCATGCGTTTTAGTGGTGAAAAAATAATTTAAAAAATCGTTCGGGAAATGAGTTTACACCCTGGGTACTTTCTTTGTATACTTTTGACTATACGGGCCGAGTCCGTGATTTACGGGAAATCGCAGGTTTTCGTTTGCCGGCGATTAAACTTCTTTTATTCAGCGTCTCATCAAAAATGAAAACATTTTTGAAAACTACAAGTCTCATGCGTTTTAGTGGTGAAAAAATAATTTAAAAATTCGTTCGGAAAATGAGTTTACTCACTGGGTACTTTCCTTGTATACTTTTGACTATACGGGCCGAGTCCGGGATTTACGGGAAATCGTGGGTTTTCGTTTGCCAGTGATTAAACTTCTTTTATTCAGCGTCTCATCAAAAATGAAAACATTTTTGAAAACTACAAGTCTCATGCGTTTTAGTGGTGAAAAAATAATTCAAAAAATCGTTCGGGAAATGAGTTTACACCCTGGGTACTTTCTTTGTATACGTTTGACTATTCGGGCCGAGTCCGGGTTTGACGGAAAATCGCAGGTTTTCGTTTGCCGGCGATTAAACTTCTTTTTTCAGCGTCTCATCAAAAAGGAAAACATTTTTGTAAACTACAAGTCTCATGGGCTTTAGTGGTGAAATAATAATTTAAAAAATCGTTTGGGAAATGAGTTTACTCCCTGGGTACTTTCTTTGTATACTTTTGACTATACGGGCCGAGTCCGGGTTTTACGGGAAATCGCGGGTTTTCGTTTGCCGGCGATTAAACTTCTTTTATTCAGCGTCTCATCAAAAATGAAAACATTTTTGAAAACTACAAGTCTTATGCGTTTTAGTGGTGAAAAAATAATTTAAAAAATCGTTCGGGAAATGAGTTTACACCCTGGGTACTTTCTTTGTATACTATTGACTATACGGGCCGAGTCCGTGATTTACGGGAAATCGCAGGTTTTCGTTTGCCGGCGATTAAACTTCTTTTATTCAGCGTCTCATCAAAAATGAATACATTTTTGAAAACTACAAGTCTCATGCGTTTTAGTGGTGAAAAAATAATTTAAAAATTCGTTCGGAAAACGAGTTTACTCACTGGGTACTTTCCTTGTATACTTTTGACTATACGGGCCGAGTCCGGGATTTACGGGAAATCGTGGGTTTTCGTTTGCCAGTGATTAAACTTCTTTTATTCAGCGTCTCATCAAAAATGAAAACATTTTTGAAAACTACAAGTCTCATGCGTTTTAGTGGTGAAAAAATAATTCAAAAAATCGTTCGGGAAATGAGTTTACACCCTGGGTACTTTCTTTGTATACGTTTGACTATTCGGGCCGAGTCCGGGTTTGACGGAAAATCGCAGGTTTTCGTTTGCCGGCGATTAAACTTCTTTTTTCAGCGTCTCATCAAAAATGAAAACATTTTTGTAAACTACAAGTCTCATGGGCTTTAGTGGTGAAATAATAATTTAAAAAATCGTTTGGGAAATGAGTTTACTCCCTGGGTACTTTCTTTGTATACTTTTGACTATACGGGCCGAGTCCGGGATTTACGGGAAATCGCAGGTTTTCGTTTTGCCGGCGATTAAACTTCTTTTAACCACCGTCTCATCAAAAATGAAAACATTTTTGAAAACTACAAGTCTCATGCGTTTTAGTGGTGAAAAATTAATTTAAAAAATCGTTCGGGAAATGAGTTTACTTCCTGGGTACTTTCTTTGTATACTTTTGACTATACGGGCCAAGCCCGGGATTTACGGGAAATCGCGGGTTTTCGTTTGCCGGCGATTAAACTTCTTTTATTCAGCGTCTCATCAAAAATGAAAACATTTTTGAAAACTACAAGTCTTATGCGTTTTAGTGGTGAAAAAATAATTTAAAAAATCGTTCTGGAAATGAGTTTACTCCCTGGGTACTTTCTTTGTATACTTTTGACTATACGGGCCGAATCCGGGATTTACGGGAAATTGCAGGTTTTCGTTTGCCGGCGATTAAACTTCTTTTATTCAGCGTCTCATCAAAAATGAAAACATTTTTAAAAACTACAAGTCTCATGGGCTTTAGTGGTGAAATAATAATTTAAAAAATCGTTCGGGAAATGAGTTTACACCCTGGGTACTTTCTTTGTATACTTTTGACTATACGGGCCGAGTCCGTGATTTACGGGAAATCGCAGGTTTTCGTTTGCCGGCGATTAAACTTCTTTTATTCAGCGTCTCATCAAAAATGAAAACATTTTTAAAAACTACAAGTCTCATGCGTTTTAGTGGTGAAAAAATAATTTAAAAATTCGTTCGGAAAATGAGTTTACTCACTGGGTACTTTCCTTGTATACTTTTGACTATACGGGCCGAGTCCGGGATTTACGGGAAAGCACGGGTTTTCGTTTGCCAGTGATTAAACTTCTTTTATTCAGCGTCTCATCAAAAACTACAAGTCTCATGGGCTTTAGTGGTGAAATAATAATTTAAAAAATCGTTCGGGAAATGAGTTTACACCCTGGGTACTTTCTTTGTATACTTTTGACTATACGGGCCGAGTCCGGGATTTACGGGAAATCGCGGGTTTTCGTTTGCCGGCGATTAAACTTCTTTTATTCAGCGTATCATCAAAAATGAAAACATTTTTAAAAACTACAAGTCTCATGGGCTTTAGTGGTGAAATAATTATTTAAAAATTCGTTCGGAAAATGAGTTTACTCCCTGGGTACTTCCTTTGTATAATTTTGACTATACGGGCCGAGTCCGGGATTTACGGGAAATCGCAGGATTTCGTTTGCCGGCGATTAAACTTCTTTTATTCAGCGTCTCATCAAAAATGAAAACATTTTTCAAAACTACAAGTCTCATGGGCTTTAGTGGTGAAATAATAATTTAAAAAATCGTTTGGGAAATGAGTTTACTCCCTGGGTACTTTCTTTGTATACTTTTGACTATACGGGCCGAGTCCGGGATTTACGGGAAATCGCAGGTTTTCGTTTTGCCGGCGATTAAACTTCTTTTAACCACCGTCTCATCAAAAATGAAAACATTTTTGAAAACTACAAGTCTCATGCGTTTTAGTGGTGAAAAAATAATTTAAAAAATCGTTCTGGAAATGAGTTTACTCCCTGGGTACTTTCTTTGTATACTTTTGACTATACGGGCCGAATCCGGGATTTACGGGAAATTGCAGGTTTTCGTTTGCCGGCGATTAAACTTCTTTTATTCAGCGTCTCATCAAAAATGAAAACATTTTTAAAAACTACAAGTCTCATGGGCTTTAGTGGTGAAATAATAATTTAAAAAATCGTTCGGGAAATGAGTTTACACCCTGGGTACTTTCTTTGTATACTTTTGACTATACGGGCCGAGTCCGGGATTTACGGGAAATCGCAGGTTTTTGTTTGCCGGCGATTAAACTTCTTTTATTCAGCGTCTCATCAAAAATGAAAACATTTTTAAAAACTACAAGTCTCATGGGCTTTAGTGGTTAAATAATAATTTAAAAATTCGTTCGGAAAATGAGTTTACTCCCTGCGTACTTCCTTTGTATACTTTTGACTATACGGGCCGAGTCCGGGATTTACGGGAAATCGCAGGTTTTCGTTTGCCGGCGATTAAACTTCTTTTATTCAGCGTCTCATCAAAAATGAAAACATTTTTCAAAACTACAAGTCTCATGCGTTTTAGTGGTGAAAAAATAATTAAAAAATCGTTCGGGAAATGAATTTACACCCTGGGTACTTTCTTTGTATACTTTTGACTATACGGGCCGAGTCCGTGATTTACGGGAAATCGCAGGTTTTCGTTTGCCGGCGATTAAACTTCTTTTATTCAGCGTCTCATCAAAAATGAAAACATTTTTAAAAACTACAAGTCTCATGCGTTTTAGTGGTGAAAAAATAATTTAAAAATTCGTTCGGAAAATGAGTTTACTCACTGGGTACTTTCCTTGTATACTTTTGACTATACGGGCCGAGTCCGGGATTTACGGGAAAGCGCGGGTTTTCGTTTGCCAGTGATTAAACTTCTTTTATTCAGCGTCTCATCAAAAACTACAAGTCTCATGGGCTTTAGTGGTGAAATAATAATTTAAAAAATCGTTCGGGAAATGAGTTTACACCCTGGGTACTTTCTTTGTATACTTTTGACTATACGGGCCGAGTCCGGGATTTACGGGAAATCGCGGGTTTTCGTTTGCCGGCGATTAAACTTCTTTTATTCAGCGTATCATCAAAAATGAAAACATTTTTAAAAACTACAAGTCTCATGGGCTTTAGTGGTGAAATAATTATTTAAAAATTCGTTCGGAAAATGAGTTTACTCCCTGGGTACTTCCTTTGTATAATTTTGACTATACGGGCCGAGTCCGGGATTTACGGGAAATCGCAGGATTTCGTTTGCCGGCGATTAAACTTCTTTTATTCAGCGTCTCATCAAAAATGAAAACATTTTTCAAAACTACAAGTCTCATGGGCTTTAGTGGTGAAATAATAATTTAAAAAATCGTTTGGGAAATGAGTTTACTCCCTGGGTACTTTCTTTGTATACTTTTGACTATACGGGCCGAGTCCGGGATTTACGGGAAATCGCAGGTTTTCGTTTTGCCGGCGATTAAACTTCTTTTAACCACCGTCTCATCAAAAATGAAAACATTTTTGAAAACTACAAGTCTCATGCGTTTTAGTGGTGAAAAAATAATTTAAAAAATCGTTCTGGAAATGAGTTTACTCCCTGGGTACTTTCTTTGTATACTTTTGACTATACGGGCCGAATCCGGGATTTACGGGAAATTGCAGGTTTTCGTTTGCCGGCGATTAAACTTCTTTTATTCAGCGTCTCATCAAAAATGAAAACATTTTTAAAAACTACAAGTCTCATGGGCTTTAGTGGTGAAATAATAATTTAAAAAATCGTTCGGGAAATGAGTTTACACCCTGGGTACTTTCTTTGTATACTTTTGACTATACGGGCCGAGTCCGGGATTTACGGGAAATCGCAGGTTTTTGTTTGCCGGCGATTAAACTTCTTTTATTCAGCGTCTCATCAAAAATGAAAACATTTTTAAAAACTACAAGTCTCATGGGCTTTAGTGGTTAAATAATAATTTAAAAATTCGTTCGGAAAATGAGTTTACTCCCTGCGTACTTCCTTTGTATACTTTTGACTATACGGGCCGAGTCCGGGATTTACGGGAAATCGCAGGTTTTCGTTTGCCGGCGATTAAACTTCTTTTATTCAGCGTCTCATCAAAAATGAAAACATTTTTCAAAACTACAAGTCTCATGCGTTTTAGTGGTGAAAAAATAATTAAAAAATCGTTCGGGAAATGAATTTACACCCTGGGTACTTTCTTTGTATACTTTTGACTATACGGGCCGAGTCCGTGATTTACGGGAAATCGCAGGTTTTCGTTTGCCGGCGATTAAACTTCTTTTATTCAGCGTCTCATCAAAAATGAAAACATTTTTAAAAACTACAAGTCTCATGCGTTTTAGTGGTGAAAAAATAATTTAAAAAATCGTTCGGGAAATGAGTTTACACCCTGGGTACTTTCTTTGTATACTTTTGACTATACGGGCTGAGTCCGGGATTTACGGGAAATCGCGGGTTTTGATTTGCCGGCGATTAAACTTCTTTTATTCAGCGTATCATCAAAAATGAAAACATTTTTAAAAACTACAAGTCTCATGGGCTTTAGTGGTGAAATAATAATTTAAAAATTCGTTCGGAAAATGAGTTTACTCCCTGGGTACTTCCTTTGTATACTTTTGACTATACGGGCCGAGTCCGGGATTTACGGGAAATCGCAGGATTTCGTTTGCCGGCGATTAAACTTCTTTTATTCAGCGTCTCATCAAAAATGAAAACATTTTTCAAAACTACAAGTCTCATGCGTTTTAGTGGTGAAAAAATAATTTAAAAAATCGTTCGGGAAATGAGTTTACACCCTGGGTACTTTCTTTGTATACTTTTGACTATACGGGCCGAGTCCGTGATTTACGGGAAATCGCAGGTTTTGTTTGCCGGCGATTAAACTTCTTTTATTCAGCGTCTCATCAAAAATGAAAACATTTTTGAAAACTACAAGTCTCATGCGTTTTAGTGGTGAAAAAATAATTTAAAAATTCGTTCGGAAAATGAGTTTACTCACTGGGTACTTTCCTTTTATACTTTTAACTATACGGGCCGAGTCCGGGATTTACGGGAAAGCGCGGGTTTTCGTTTGCCAGTGATTAAACTTCTTTTATTCAGCGTCTCATCAAAAATGAAAACATTTTTAAAAACTACAAGTCTCATGCGTTTTAGTGGTGAAAAAATAATTCAAAAAATCGTTCGGGAAATGAGTTTACACCCTGGGTACTTTCTTTGTATACATTCGACTATACGGGCCAAGCTGGGGATTTACGGGAAATCGCGGGTTTTGGTTTGCCGGCGATTAAACCTATTTCATTAAGCGTCTCATTAAAAATGAAAACATTTTTGAAAACTACAAGTCTCATGCGTTTTAGTGGTGAAAAAATAATTTAAAAATTCGTTCGGAAAATGAGTTTACTCACTGGGTACTTTCCTTGTATACTTTTGACTATACGGGCCGAGTCCGGGATTTACGGGAAATCGTGGGTTTTCGTTTGCCAGTGATTAAACTTCTTTTATTCAGCGTCTCATCAAAAATGAAAACATTTTTCAAAACTACAAGTCTCATGCGTTTTAGTGGTGAAAAAATAATTCAAAAAATCGTTCGGGAAATGAGTTTACACCCTGGGTACTTTCTTTGTATACGTTTGACTATACGGGCCGAGTCTGGGTTTGACGGGAATTCGCAGGTTTTCGTTTGCCGGCGATTAAACTTCTTTTATTCAGCGTCTCATCGAAAATAAAACATTTTTGAAAACTACAAGTCTCATGCGTTTTAGTGGTGAAAAAATAATTCAAAAAATCGTTCGGGAAATGAGTTTACACCCTGGGTACTTTCTTTGTATACGTTTGACTATACGGGCTGAGTCCGGGATTTACGGGAAATCGCGGGTTTTCGTTTGCCGGCGATTAAACTACTTTTATTCAGCGTTTCATCAAAAATGAAAACATTTTTGAAAACTACAAGTCTCATGCGTTTTAGTGGTGAAAAAATAATTTAAAAATTCGTTCGGAAAATGAGTTTACTCACTGGGTACTTTCCTTGTATACTTTTGACTATACGGGCCGAGTCCGGGATTTACGGGAAATCGCAGGTTTTCGTTTGCCGGCGATTAAACTGCTTTTATTCAGCGTCTTATCAAAAATGAAAACATTTTTGAAAACTACAAGTCTCATGCGTTTTAGTGGTGAAAAAATAATTTAAAAAATCGTTCGGGAAATGAGTTTACACCCTGGGTACTTTCTTTGTATACTTTTGACTATACGGGCGGAGTCCGTGATTTACGGGAAATCGCAGGTTTTCGTTTGCCGGCGATTAAACTTCTTTTATTCAGCGTCTCATCAAAAATGAAAACATTTTTGAAAACTACAAGTCTCATGCGTTTTAGTGGTGAAAAAATATTTTAAAAATTCGTTCGGAAAATGAGTTTACTCACTGGGTACTTTCCTTGTATACTTTTGACTATACGGGCCGAGTCCGGGATTTACGGGAAATCGCAGGTTTTCGTTTGCCGGCGATTAAACTGCTTTTATTCAGCGTCTTATCAAAAATGAAAACATTTTTGAAAACTACAAGTCTCATGCGTTTTAGTGGTGAAAAAATAATTTAAAAAATCGTTCGGGAAATGAGTTTACACCCTGGGTACTTTCTTTGTATACTTTTGACTATACGGGCGGAGTCCGTGATTTACGGGAAATCGCAGGTTTTCGTTTGCCGGCGATTAAACTTCTTTTATTCAGCGTCTCATCAAAAATGAAAACATTTTTGAAAACTACAAGTCTCATGCGTTTTAGTGGTGAAAAAATATTTTAAAAATTCGTTCGGAAAATGAGTTTACTCACTGGGTACTTTCCTTTTATACTTTTAACTATACGGGCCGAGTCCGGGATTTACGGGAAAGCGCGGGTTTTCGTTTGCCAGTGATTAAACTTCTTTTATTCAGCGTCTCATCAAAAATGAAAACATTTTTAAAAACTACAAGTCTCATGCGTTTTAGTGGTGAAAAAATAATTCAAAAAATCGTTCGGGAAATGAGTTTACACCCTGGGTACTTTCTTTGTATACATTCGACTATACGGGCCAAGCTGGGGATTTACAGGAAATCGCGGGTTTTGGTTTGCCGGCGATTAAACCTCTTTCATTAGGCGTCTCATTAAAAATGAAAACATTTTTGAAAACTACAAGTCTCATGCGTTTTAGTGGTGAAAAAATAATTTAAAAATTCGTTCGGAAAATGAGTTTACTCACTGGGTACTTTCCTTGTATACTTTTGACTATACGGGCCGAGTCCGGGATTTACGGGAAATCGCGGGTTTTCGTTTGCCAGTGATTAAACTTCTTTTATTCAGCGTCTCATCAAAAATGAAAACATTTTCCAAAACTACAAGTCTCATGCGTTTTAGTGGTGAAAAAATAATTCAAAAAATCGTTCGGGAAATGAGTTTACACCCTGGGTACTTTCTTTGTATACGTTTGACTATACGGGCCGAGTCTGGGTTTGACGGGAATTCGCAGGTTTTCGTTTGCCGGCGATTAAACTTCTTTTATTCAGCGTCTCATCGAAAATAAAACATTTTTGAAAACTACAAGTCTCATGCGTTTTAGTGGTGAAAAAATAATTCAAAAAATCGTTCGGGAAATGAGTTTACACCCTGGGTACTTTCTTTGTATACGTTTGACTATACGGGCTGAGTCCGGGATTTACGGGAAATCGCGGGTTTTCGTTTGCCGGCGATTAAACTACTTTTATTCAGCGTTTCATCAAAAATGAAAACATTTTTGAAAACTACAAGTCTCATGCGTTTTAGTGGTGAAAAAATAATTTAAAAATTCGTTCGGAAAATGAGTTTACTCACTGGGTACTTTCCTTGTATACTTTTGACTATACGGGCCGAGTCCGGGATTTACGGGAAATCGCAGGTTTTCGTTTGCCGGCGATTAAACTTCTTTTATTCAGCGTCTCATCAAAAATGAAAACATTTTTGAAAACTACAAGTCTCATGCGTTTTAGTGGTGAAAAAATAATTTAAAAATTCGTTCGGGAAATGAGTTTACTCACTGGGTACTTTCCTTGTATACTTTTGACTATGCGGGTCGAGTCCGGGATTTACGGGAAATCGCGGGTTTTCGTTTGCCGGCGATTAAACTTCTTTTATTCAGCGTCTCATCAAAAATGAAAACATTTTTGAAAACTACAAGTCTCATGCGTTTTAGTGGTGAAAAAATAATTCAAAAATCGTTCGGGAAATGAGTTTACACCATGGGTACTTTCTTTGTATACGTTTGACTATACGGGCCGAGTCCGGGATTTACAGGAAATCGCGGGTTTTCGTTTGCCGGCGATTAAACTACTTTTATTCAGCGTTTCATCAAAAATGAAAACATTTTTGAAAACTACAAGTCTCATGCGTTTTAGTGGTGAAAAAATAATTTAAAAATTCGTTCGGAAAATGAGTTTACTCACTAGGTACTTTCCTTGTATACTTTTGACTATACGGGCCGAGTCCGGGATTTACGGGAAATCGCAGGTTTTCGTTTGCCGGCGATTAAACTTCTTTTATTCAGCGTCTCATCAAAAATGAAAACATTTTTGAAAACTACAAGTCTCATGCGTTTCAGTGGTGAAAAAATAATTTAAAAAATCGTTCGGGAAATGAGTTTACACCCTGGGTACTTCCTTTGTATACTTTTGACTATACGGGCCGAGTCCGTGATTTACGGGAAATCGCAGGTTTTCGTTTGCCGGCGATTAAACTTCTTTTATTCAGCGTCTCATCAAAAATGAAAACATTTTTGAAAACTACAAGTCTCATGCGTTTTAGTGGTGAAAAAATAATTCAAAAAATCGTTCGGGAAATGAGTTTACACCCTGGGTACTTTCTTTGTATACGTTTGATTATACGGGCCGAGTCCGGGATTTACAGGAAATCGCGGGTTTTCGTTTGCCGGCGATTAAACTACTTTTATTCAGCGTTTCATCAAAAATGAAAACATTTTTGAAAACTACAAGTCTGATGCGTTTTAGTGGTGAAAAAATAATTTAAAAATTCGTTCGGAAAATGAGTTTACTCACTAGGTACTTTCCTTGTATACTTTTGACTATACGGGCCGAGTCCGGGATTTACGGGAAATCGCAGGTTTTCGTTTGCCGGCGATTAAACTTCTTTTATTCAGCGTCTCATCAAAAATGAAAACATTTTTGAAAACTACAAGTCTCATGCGATTCAGTGGTGAAAAAATAATTTAAAAAATCGTTCGGGAAATGAGTTTACACCCTGGGTACTTTCTTTGTATACTTTTGACTATACGGGCCGAGTCCGTGATTTACGGGAAATCGCAGGTTTTCGTTTGCCGGCGATTAAACCTCTTTCATTAGGCGTCTCATTAAAAATGAAAACATTTTTGAAAACTACAAGTCTGATGCGTTTTAGTGGTGAAAAAATAATTTAAAAATTCGTTCGGAAAATGAGTTTACTCACTAGGTACTTTCCTTGTATACTTTTGACTATACGGGCCGAGTCCGGGATTTACGGGAAATCGCAGGTTTTCGTTTGCCGGCGATTAAACTTCTTTTATTCAGCGTCTCATCAAAAATGAAAACATTTTTGAAAACTACAAGTCTCATGCGTTTCAGTGGTGAAAAAATAATTTAAAAAATCGTTCGGGAAATGAGTTTACACCCTGGGTACTTTCTTTGTATACATTCGACTATACGGGCCAAGCTGGGGATTTACGGGAAATCGCGGGTTTTGGTTTGCCGGCGATTAAACCTCTTTCATTAGGCGTCTCATTAAAAATGAAAACATTTTTGAAAACTACAAGTCTCATGCGTTTTAGTGGTGAAAAAATAATTTAAAAATTCGTTCGGAAAATGAGTTTACTCACTGGGTACTTTCCTTGTATACTTTTGACTATACGGGCCGAGTCCGGGATTTACGGGAATTCGCGGGTTTTCGTTTGCCAGTGATTAAACTTCTTTTATTCAGCGTCTCATCAAAAATGAAAACATTTTCCAAAACTACAAGTCTCATGCGTTTTACTGGTGAAAAAATAATTCAAAAAATCGTTCGGGAAATGAGTTTACACCCTGGGTACTTTCTTTGTATACGTTTGACTATACGGGCCGAGTCTGGGTTTGACGGGAATTCGCAGGTTTTCGTTTGCCGGCGATTAAACTTCTTTTATTCAGCGTCTCATCGAAAATAAAACATTTTTGAAAACTACAAGTCTCATGCGTTTTAGTGGTGAAAAAATAATTCAAAAAATCGTTCGGGAAATGAGTTTACACCCTGGGTACTTTCTTTGTATACGTTTGACTATACGGGCTGAGTCCGGGATTTACGGGAAATCGCGGGTTTTCGTGTGCCGGCGATTAAACTTCTTTTATTCAGCGTCTCATCAAAAATGAAAACATTTTTGAAAACTACAAGTCTCATGCGTTTTAGTGGTGAAAAAATAATTTAAAAATTCGTTCGGGAAATGAGTTTACTCACTGGGTACTTTCCTTGTATACTTTTGACTATGCGGGTCGAGTCCGGGATTTACGGGAAATCGCGGGTTTTCGTTTGCCGGCGATTAAACTTCTTTTATTCAGCGTCTCATCAAAAATGAAAACATTTTTGAAAACTACAAGTCTCATGCGTTTTAGTGGTGAAAAAATAATTCAAAATTCGTTCGGGAAATGAGTTTACACCCTGGGTACTTTCTTTGTATACGTTTGACTATACGGGCCGAGTCCGGGATTTACAGGAAATCGCGGGTTTTCGTTTGCCGGCGATTAAACTACTTTTATTCAGCGTTTCATCAAAAATGAAAACATTTTTGAAAACTACAAGTCTCATGCGTTTTAGTGGTGAAAAAATAATTTAAAAATTCGTTCGGAAAATGAGTTTACTCACTAGGTACTTTCCTTGTATACTTTTGACTATACGGGCCGAGTCCGGGATTTACGGGAAATCGCAGGTTTTCGTTTGCCGGCGATTAAACTTCTTTTATTCAGCGTCTCATCAAAAATGAAAACATTTTTGAAAACTACAAGTCTCATGCGTTTCAGTGGTGAAAAAATAATTTAAAAAATCGTTCGGGAAATGAGTTTACACCCTGGGTACTTCCTTTGTATACTTTTGACTATACGGGCCGAGTCCGTGATTTACGGGAAATCGCAGGTTTTCGTTTGCCGGCGATTAAACTTCTTTTATTCAGCGTCTCATCAAAAATGAAAACATTTTTGAAAACTACAAGTCTCATGCGTTTTAGTGGTGAAAAAATAATTCAAAAAATCGTTCGGGAAATGAGTTTACACCCTGGGTACTTTCTTTGTATACGTTTGACTATACGGGCCGAGTCCGGGATTTACAGGAAATCGCGGGTTTTCGTTTGCCGGCGATTAAACTACTTTTATTCAGCGTTTCATCAAAAATGAAAACATTTTTGAAAACTACAAGTCTGATGCGTTTTAGTGGTGAAAAAATAATTTAAAAATTCGTTCGGAAAATGAGTTTACTCACTAGGTACTTTCCTTGTATACTTTTGACTATACGGGCCGAGTCCGGGATTTACGGGAAATCGCAGGTTTTCGTTTGCCGGCGATTAAACTTCTTTTATTCAGCGTCTCATCAAAAATGAAAACATTTTTGAAAACTACAAGTCTCATGCGTTTCAGTGGTGAAAAAATAATTTAAAAAATCGTTCGGGAAATGAGTTTACACCCTGGGTACTTTCTTTGTATACTTTTGACTATACGGGCCGAGTCCGTGATTTACGGGAAATCGCAGGTTTTCGTTTGCCGGCGATTAAACTTCTTTTATTCAGCGTCTCATCAAAAATGAAAACATTTTTGAAAACTACAAGTCTCATGCGTTTTAGTGGTGAAAAAATAATTTAAAAATTCGTTCGGAAAATGAGTTTACTCACTGGGTACTTTTCTTGTATACTTTTGACTATACGGGCCGAGTCCGGGATTTACGGGAAATCGCGGGTTTTCGATTGCCAGTGATTAAACTTCTTTTATTCAGCGTCTCATCAAAAATGAAAACATTTTTGAAAACTACAAGTCTCATGCGTTTTAGTGGTGAAAAAATAATTCAAAATTCGTTCGGGAAATGAGTTTACACCCTGGGTACTTTCTTTGTATACGTTTGACTATACGGGCCGAGTCCGGGATTTACAGGAAATCGCGGGTTTTCGTTTGCCGGCGATTAAACTACTTTTATTCAGCGTTTCATCAAAAATGAAAACATTTTTGAAAACTACAAGTCTCATGCGTTTTAGTGGTGAAAAAATAATTTAAAAATTCGTTCGGAAAATGAGTTTACTCACTAGGTACTTTCCTTGTATACTTTTGACTATACGGGCCGAGTCCGGGATTTACGGGAAATCGCAGGTTTTCGTTTGCCGGCGATTAAACTTCTTTTATTCAGCGTCTCATCAAAAATGAAAACATTTTTGAAAACTACAAGTCTCATGCGTTTCAGTGGTGAAAAAATAATTTAAAAAATCGTTCGGGAAATGAGTTTACACCCTGGGTACTTCCTTTGTATACTTTTGACTATACGGGCCGAGTCCGTGATTTACGGGAAATCGCAGGTTTTCGTTTGCCGGCGATTAAACTTCTTTTATTCAGCGTCTCATCAAAAATGAAAACATTTTTGAAAACTACAAGTCTCATGCGTTTTAGTGGTGAAAAAATAATTCAAAAAATCGTTCGGGAAATGAGTTTACACCCTGGGTACTTTCTTTGTATACGTTTGACTATACGGGCCGAGTCCGGGATTTACAGGAAATCGCGGGTTTTCGTTTGCCGGCGATTAAACTACTTTTATTCAGCGTTTCATCAAAAATGAAAACATTTTTGAAAACTACAAGTCTGATGCGTTTTAGTGGTGAAAAAATAATTTAAAAATTCGTTCGGAAAATGAGTTTACTCACTAGGTACTTTCCTTGTATACTTTTGACTATACGGGCCGAGTCCGGGATTTACGGGAAATCGCAGGTTTTCGTTTGCCGGCGATTAAACTTCTTTTATTCAGCGTCTCATCAAAAATGAAAACATTTTTGAAAACTACAAGTCTCATGCGTTTCAGTGGTGAAAAAATAATTTAAAAAATCGTTCGGGAAATGAGTTTACACCCTGGGTACTTTCTTTGTATACTTTTGACTATACGGGCCGAGTCCGTGATTTACGGGAAATCGCAGGTTTTCGTTTGCCGGCGATTAAACTTCTTTTATTCAGCGTCTCATCAAAAATGAAAACATTTTTGAAAACTACAAGTCTCATGCGTTTTAGTGGTGAAAAAATAATTTAAAAATTCGTTCGGAAAATGAGTTTACTCACTGGGTACTTTTCTTGTATACTTTTGACTATACGGGCCGAGTCCGGGATTTACGGGAAATCGCGGGTTTTCGATTGCCAGTGATTAAACTTCTTTTATTCAGCGTCTGATCAAAAATGAAAACATTTTTGAAAACTACAAGTCTCATGCGTTTTAGTGGTGAAAAAATAATTCAAAAAATCGTTCGGGAAATGAGTTTACACCCTGGGTACTTTCTTTGTATACATTCGACTATACGGGCCAAGCCGGGGATTTACGGGAAATCGCGGGTTTTGGTTTGCCGGCGATTAAACCTCTTTCATTAAGCGTCTCATCAAAAATGAAAGCATTTTTGAAAACTACAAGTCTCATGCGTTTTAGTGGTGAAAAAATAATTTAAAAATTCGTTCGGAAAATGAGTTTACTCACTGGGTACTTTCCTTGTATACTTTTGACTATACGGGCCAAGCCGGGGATTTACGGGAAATCGCGGGTTTTGGTTTGCCGGCGATTAAACCTCTTTCATTAAGCGTCTCATCAAAAATGAAAGCATTTTTGAAAACTACAAGTCTCATGCGTTTTAGTGGTGAAAAAATAATTCAAAAAATCGTTCGGGAAATGAGTTTACACCCTAGGTACTTTCTTTGTATACGTTTGACTATACGGGCCGAGTCCGGGTTTGACGTGAAATCGCAGGTTTTCGTTTGCCGGCGATTAAACTTCTTTTTTCAGCGTCTCATCAAAAATGAAAACATTTTTGAAAACTACAAGTCTCATGCGTTTTAGTGGTGAAAAAATAATTTAAAAATTCGTTCGGAAAATGAGTTTACTCACTGGGTACTTTTCTTGTATACTTTTGACTATACGGGCCGAGTCCGGGATTTACGGGAAATCGCGGGTTTTCGATTGCCAGTGATTAAACTTCTTTTATTCAGCGTCTGATCAAAAATGAAAACATTTTTGAAAACTACAAGTCTCATGCGTTTTAGTGGTGAAAAAATAATTCAAAAAATCGTTCGGGAAATGAGTTTACACCCTGGGTACTTTCTTTGTATACATTCGACTATACGGGCCAAGCCGGGGATTTACGGGAAATCGCGGGTTTTGGTTTGCCGGCGATTAAACCTCTTTCATTAAGCGTCTCATCAAAAATGAAAGCATTTTTGAAAACTACAAGTCTCATGCGTTTTAGTGGTGAAAAAATAATTTAAAAATTCGTTCGGAAAATGAGTTTACTCACTGGGTACTTTCCTTGTATACTTTTGACTATACGGGCCAAGCCGGGGATTTACGGGAAATCGCGGGTTTTGGTTTGCCGGCGATTAAACCTCTTTCATTAAGCGTCTCATCAAAAATGAAAGCATTTTTGAAAACTACAAGTCTCATGCGTTTTAGTGGTGAAAAAATAATTCAAAAAATCGTTCGGGAAATGAGTTTACACCCTAGGTACTTTCTTTGTATACGTTTGACTATACGGGCCGAGTCCGGGTTTGACGTGAAATCGCAGGTTTTCGTTTGCCGGCGATTAAACTTCTTTTTTCAGCGTCTCATCAAAAATGAAAACATTTTTGAAAACTACAAGTCTCATGCGTTTTAGTGGTGAAAAAATAACTTAAAAATTCGTTCGGAAAATGAGTTTACTCACTGGGTACTTTCCTTGTATACTTTTGACTATACGGGCCGAGTCCGGGATTTTCGGGAAATCGCGGGTTTTCGTTTGCCAGCGATTAAACTTCTTTTATTCAGCGTCTCATCAAAAATGAAAACAATTTTGAAAACTACAAGTCTCATGCGTTTTAGTGGTGAAAAAATAATTCAAAAAATCGTTCGGGAAATGAGTTTACACCCTGGGTACTTTCTTTGTATACGTTTGACTATACGGGCCGAGTCCGGGATTTACGGGAAATCGCGGGTTTTCGTTTGCCGGCGATTAAACTACTTTTATTCAGCGTTTCATCAAAAATGAAAACATTTTTGAAAACTACAAGTCTCATGCGTTTTAGTGGTGAAAAAATAATTTAAAAATTCGTTCGGAAAATGAGTTTACTCACTGGGTACTTTCCTTGTATACTTTTGACTATACGGGCCGAGTCCGGGACTTACGGGAAATCGCGGGTTTTCGTTTGCCAGCGATTAAACTTCTTTTATTCAGCGTCTCATCAAAAATGAAAACATTTTTGAAAACTACAAGTCTCATGCGTTTTAGTGGTGAAAAAATAATTCAAAAAATCGTTCGGGAAATGAGTTTACACCCTGGGTACTTTCTTTGTATACGTTTGACTATACGGGCTGAGTCCGGGGTTTACGGGAAATGGCGGGTTTTCGTTTGCCGGCAATTAAACTACTTTTATTCAGCGTCTCATCAAAAATGAAAACATTTTTGAAAACTACAAGTCTCATGCGTTTTAGTGGTGAAAAAATAATTTAAAAATTCGTTCGGAAAATGAGTTTACTCACTGGGTACTTTCCTTGTATACTTTTGACTATACGGGCCGAGTCCGGGATTTACGGGAAATCGCGGGTTTTCGTTTGCCAGCGATTAAACTTCTTTTATTCAGCGTCTCATCAAAAATGAAAACATTTTTCAAAACTACAAGTCTCATGCGTTTTAGTGGTGAAAAAATAATTCAAAAAATCGTTCGGGAAATGTGTTTACACCCTGGGTACTTTCTTTGTATACGTTTGACTATACGGGCCGAGTCCGGGATTTACGGGAAATCGCGGGTTTTCGTTTGCCGGCGATTAAACTACTTTTATTCAGCGTTTCATCAAAAATGAAAACATTTTTGAACACTACAAGACTCATGCGTTTTAGTGGTGAAAAAATAATTTAAAAATTCGTTCGGAAAATGAGTTTACTCACTGGGTACTTTCCTTGTATACTTTTGACTATACGGGCCGAGTCCGGGATTTACGGGAAATCGCAGGTTTTCGTTTGCCGGCGATTAAACTTCTTTTATTCAGCGTCTCATCAAAAATGAAAACATTTTTGAAAACTACAAGTCTCATGCGTTTTAGTGGTGAAAAAATAATTTAAAAATTCGTTCGGAAAATGAGTTTACTCACTGGGTACTTTCCTTGTATACTTTTGACTATACGGGCCGAGTCCGGGACTTACGGGAAATCGCGGGTTTTCGTTTGCCAGCGATTAAACTTCTTTTATTCAGCGTCTCATCAAAAATGAAAACATTTTTGAAAACTACAAGTCTCATGCGTTTTAGTGGTGAAAAAATAATTCAAAAAATCGTTCGGGAAAGGAGTTTACACCCTGGGTACTTTCTTTGTATACGTTTGACTATACGGGCCGAGTCCGGGGTTTACGGGAAATGGCGGGTTTTCGTTTGCCAGGAATTAAACTACTTTTATTCAGCGTCTCATCAAAAATGAAAACATTTTTGAAAACTACAAGTCTTAAGTGTTTTAGTGGTGAAAAGATAATTTAAAAAATCGTTTTGGAAATGAGTTTACTCACAGGGTACTTTCTTTGTATACATTCGACTATACGGGCCAAGCCCAGGATTTACGGGAAATCGCGGGTTTTCCTTTGCCGGCGATTAAACCACTTTCATTAAGCGTCTCATCAAAAATGACAACATTTCTGAAAACTACAAGTCTCATGCGTTTTAGTGGTGAAAAAATAATTTAAAAATTCGTTCGGGAAATGAGTTTTCTCACTGGGTACTTTCCTTGTATACTTTTGACTATACGGGCCGAGTCCGGGATTTACGGGAAATCGCGGGTTTTCGTTTGCCGGCGATTAAACTTCTTTTATTCAGCGTCTCATCAAAAATGAAAACATTTTTAAAAACTACAAGTCTCATGGGATTTAGTGGTGAAATAATAATTTAAAAAATCGTTTGGGAAATGAGTTTACTCCCTGGGTACTTTCTTTGTATACTTTTGACTATACGGGCCGAGTCTGGGATTTACGGGAAATCGCAGGTTTTCGTTTGCCGGCGATTAAACTTCTTTTATTCAGCGTCTCATCAAAAATGAAAACATTTTTGAAAACTACAAGTCTCATGCGTTTTAGTGTTAAAAAAATAATTCAAAAAATCGTTCGGGAAATGAGTTTACACCCTGGGTACTTTCTTTGTATACTTTTGACTATACGGGCCGAGTCCGGGTTTGACGGGAAATCGCAGGTTTCGTTTGCCGGCGATTAAACTTCTTTTTTCAGCGTCTCATCAAAAATGAAAACATTTTTGAAAACTACAAGTCTCATGCGTTTTAGTGGTGAAAAAATAATTTAAAAATTCGTTCGGGAAATGAGTTTACTCACTGGGTACTTTCCTTGTATACTTTTGACTATACGGGCCGAGTCCGGGATTTACGGGAAATCGCGGGTTTACGTTTGCCGGCGATTAAACTACTTTTATCCAGCGTTTCATCAAAAATGAAAACATTTCTGAAAACTACAAGTCTCATGCGTTTTAGTGGTAAAAAAAATAATTTAAAAATTCGTTCGGGAAATGAGTTTTCTCACTGGGTACTTTCCTTTTATACTTTTGACTATACGGGCCGGGTCCGGGATTTACGGGAAATCGCGGGTTTTCGTTTGCCGGCGATTAAACTTCTTTTATTCAGCGTCTCATCAAAACTGAAAACATTTTTAAAAACTGCAAGTCTCATGGGCTTTAGTGGTGAAATAATAATTTAAAAAATCGTTTGGAAAATGAGTTTACTCCCTGGGTACTTTCTTTGTATACTTTTGACTATACGGGCCGAGTCCGGGATTTACGGGAAATCGCAGGTTTTTGTTTGCCGGCGATTAAACTTCTTTTATTCAGCGTCTCATCAAAAATGAAAACATTTTTGAAAACTACAAGTCTCATGCGTTTTAGTGGTGAAAAAATAATTCAAAAAATCGTTCGGGGAATGAGTTTACACCCTGGGTACTTTCTTTGTATACGTTTGACTATACGGGCCGAGTCCGGGTTTGACGGGAAATCGCAGGTTTTCGTTTGCCGGCGATTAAACTTCTTTTTTCAGCGTCTCATCAAAAATGAAAACATTTTTGAAAACTACAAGTCTCATGCGTTTTAGTGGTGAAAAAATAATTTAAAAATTCGTTCGGGAAATGAGTTTACTCACTGGGTACTTTCCTTGTATACTTTTGACTATACGGGCCGAGTCCGGGATTTACGGGAAATCTCGGGTTTTCGTTTGCCGGCGATTAAACTACTTTTATCCAGCGTTTTATCAAAAATGAAAACATTTTTGAAAACTACAAGTCTCATGCGTTTTCGTGGTGAAAAAATAATTTAAAAATTCGTTCGGAAAATGAGTTTACTCACTGGGTACTTTCCTTGTATACTTTTGACTATACGGGCCGAGTCCGGGATTTACGGGAAATCGCAAGTTTTCGTTTGCCGGCGATTAAACTTCTTTTATTCAGCGTCTCATCAAAAATGAAAACATTTTTGAAAACTACAAGTCTCGTGCGTTTTAGTGGTGAAAAAATAATTTAAATATTCGTTGGGAAACTGAGTTTACTCACTGGGTACTTTCCTTGTATACTTTTGACTATACGGGCCGAGTCCGGGATTTACGGGAAATCGCGGGTTTTCGTTTGCCAGCGATTAAACTTCTTTTATTCAGCGTCTCATCAAAAATGAAAACATTTTTAAAAACTACAAGTCTCATGGGCTTTAGTGGTGAAATAATAATTCAAAAAATCGTTCGGGAAATGAGTTTACACCCTGGGTACTTTCTTTGCATACTTTTGACTATACGGGCCGATTCCGGGTTTACGGGAAATCGCAGGTTTTCGTTTGCCGGCGATTAAACTTCTTTTATTCAGCGTCTCATCAAAAATGAAAACATTTTTAAAAACTACAAGTCTCATGGGCTTTAGTGGTGAAATAATAATTTAAAAATTCGTTCGGAAAATGAGTTTACTCCCTGGGTACTTCCTTTGTATACTTTTGACTATACGGGCCGAGTCCGGGATTTACAGGAAATCGCAGGTTTTCGTTTGCCGGCGATTAAACTTCTTTTATTCAGCGTCTCATCAAAAATGAAAACATTTTTCAAAACTACAAGTCTCATGCGTTTTAGTGGTGAAAAAACAATTTAAAAAATCGTTCGGGAAATGAGTTTACACCCTGGGTACTTTCTTTGTATACTTTTGACTATACGGGCCGAGTCCGTGATTTACGGGAAATCGCAGGTTTTCGTTTGCCGGCGATTAAACTTCTTTTATTCAGCGTCTCATCAAAAATGAAAACATTTTTAAAAACTACAAGTCTCATGCGTTTTGGTGGTGAAAAAATAATTTAAAAATTCGTTCGGAAAATGAGTTTACTCACTGGGTACTTTCCTTGTATACTTTTGACTATACGGTCCGAGTCCGGGATTTACGGGAAAGCGCGGGTTTTCGTTTGCCAGTGATTAAACTTCTTTTATTCAGCGTCTCATCAAAAACTACAAGTCTCATGGGCTTTAGTGGTGAAATAATAATTTAAAAAATCGTTCGGGAAATGAGTTTACACCCTGGGTACTTTCTTTGTATACTTTTGACTATACGGGCCGAGTCCGGGATTTACGGGAAATCGCGGGTTTTCGTTTGCCGGCGATTAAACTTCTTTTATTCAGCGTATCATCAAAAATGGAAACATTTTTAAAAACTACAAGTCTCATGGGCTTTAGTGGTGAAATAATAATTTAAAAATTCGTTCGGAAAATGAGTTTACTCCCTGGGTACTTCCTTTGTATACTTTTGACTATACGGGCCGAGTCCGGGATTTACAGGAAATCGCAGGTTTTCGTTTGCCGGCGATTAAACTTCTTTTATTCAGCGTCTCATCAAAAATGAAAACATTTTTCAAAACTACAAGTCTCATGGGCTTTAGTGGTGAAATAATAATTCAAAAAATCGTTCGGGAAATGAGTTTACACCCTGGGTACTTTCTTTGCATACTTTTGACTATACGGGCCGATTCCGGGTTTACGGGAAATCGCAGGTTTTCGTTTGCCGGCGATTAAACTTCTTTTATTCAGCGTCTCATCAAAAATGAAAACATTTTTAAAAACTACAAGTCTCATGGGCTTTAGTGGTGAAATAATAATTTAAAAATTCGTTCGGAAAATGAGTTTACTCCCTGGGTACTTCCTTTGTATACTTTTGACTATACGGGCCGAGTCCGGGATTTACAGGAAATCGCAGGTTTTCGTTTGCCGGCGATTAAACTTCTTTTATTCAGCGTCTCATCAAAAATGAAAACATTTTTCAAAACTACAAGTCTCATGCGTTTTAGTGGTGAAAAAACAATTTAAAAAATCGTTCGGGAAATGAGTTTACACCCTGGGTACTTTCTTTGTATACTTTTGACTATACGGGCCGAGTCCGTGATTTACGGGAAATCGCAGGTTTTCGTTTGCCGGCGATTAAACTTCTTTTATTCAGCGTCTCATCAAAAATGAAAACATTTTTAAAAACTACAAGTCTCATGCGTTTTGGTGGTGAAAAAATAATTTAAAAATTCGTTCGGAAAATGAGTTTACTCACTGGGTACTTTCCTTGTATACTTTTGACTATACGGTCCGAGTCCGGGATTTACGGGAAAGCGCGGGTTTTCGTTTGCCAGTGATTAAACTTCTTTTATTCAGCGTCTCATCAAAAACTACAAGTCTCATGGGCTTTAGTGGTGAAATAATAATTTAAAAAATCGTTCGGGAAATGAGTTTACACCCTGGGTACTTTCTTTGTATACTTTTGACTATACGGGCCGAGTCCGGGATTTACGGGAAATCGCGGGTTTTCGTTTGCCGGCGATTAAACTTCTTTTATTCAGCGTATCATCAAAAATGGAAACATTTTTAAAAACTACAAGTCTCATGGGCTTTAGTGGTGAAATAATAATTTAAAAATTCGTTCGGAAAATGAGTTTACTCCCTGGGTACTTCCTTTGTATACTTTTGACTATACGGGCCGAGTCCGGGATTTACGGGAAATCGCAGGATTTCGTTTGCCGGCGATTAAACTTCTTTTATTCAGCGTCTCATCAAAAATGAAAACATTTTTCAAAACTACAAGTCTCATGCGTTTTAGTGGTGAAAAAATAATTTAAAAAATCGTTCGGGAAATGAGTTTACACCCTGGGTACTTTCTTTGTATACTTTTGACTATACGGGCCGAGTCCGTGATTTACGGGAAATCGCAGGTTTTCGTTTGCCGGCGATTGAACTTCTTTTATTCAGCGTCTCATCAAAAATGAAAACATTTTTGAAAACTACAAGTCTCATGCGTTTTATTGGTGAAAAAATAATTTAAAAATTCGTTCGGAAAATGAGTTTACTCACTGGGTACTTCCTTTGTATACTTTTGACTATACGGGCCGAGTCCGGGATTTACGGGAAATCGCAGGTTTTCGTTTGCCGGCGATTAAACTTCTTTTATTCAGCGTCTCATCAAAAATGAAAACATTTTTCAAAACTACAAGTCTCATGCGTTTTAGTGGTGAAAAAATAATTTAAAAAATCGTTCGGGAAATGAGTTTACACCCTGGGTACTTTCTTTGTATACTTTTGACTATACGGGCCGAGTCCGTGATTTACGGGAAATCGCAGGTTTTCGTTTGCCGGCGATTAAACTTCTTTTATTCAGCGTCTCATCAAAAATGAAAACATTTTTAAAAACTACAAGTCTCATGCGTTTTGGTGGTGAAAAAATAATTTAAAAATTCGTTCGGAAAATGAGTTTACTCACTGGGTACTTTCCTTGTATACTTTTGACTATACGGTCCGAGTCCGGGATTTACGGGAAAGCGCGGGTTTTCGTTTGCCAGTGATTAAACTTCTTTTATTCAGCGTCTCATCAAAAACTACAAGTCTCATGGGCTTTAGTGGTGAAATAATAATTTAAAAAATCGTTCGGGAAATGAGTTTACACCCTGCGTACTTTCTTTGTATACTTTTGACTATACGGGCCGAGTCCGGGATTTACGGGAAATCGCGGGTTTTCGTTTGCCGGCGATTAAACTTCTTTTATTCAGCGTATCATCAAAAATGGAAACATTTTTAAAAACTACAAGTCTCATGGGCTTTAGTGGTGAAATAATAATTTAAAAATTCGTTCGGAAAATGAGTTTACTCCCTGGGTACTTCCTTTGTATACTTTTGACTATACGGGCCGAGTCCGGGATTTACGGGAAATCGCAGGATTTCGTTTGCCGGCGATTAAACTTCTTTTATTCAGCGTCTCATCAAAAATGAAAACATTTTTCAAAACTACAAGTCTCATGCGTTTTAGTGGTGAAAAAATAATTTAAAAAATCGTTTGGGAAATGAGTTTACACCCTGGGTACTTTCTTTGTATACTTTTGACTATACGGGCCGAGTCCGTGATTTACGGGAAATCGCAGGTTTTCGTTTGCCGGCGATTGAACTTCTTTTATTCAGCGTCTCATCAAAAATGAAAACATTTTTGAAAACTACAAGTCTCATGCGTTTTAGTGGTGAAAAAATAATTTAAAAATTCGTTCGGAAAATGAGTTTACTCACTGGGTACTTTCTTTTTATACTTTTAACTATACGGGCCGAGTCCGGGATTTACGGGAAAGCGCGGGTTTTCGTTTGCCAGTGATTAAACTTCTTTTATTCAGCGTCTCATCAAAAATGAAAACATTTTTGAAAACTACAAGTCTCATGCGTTTTAGTGGTGAAAAAATAATTCAAAAAATCGTTCGGGAAATGAGTTTACACCCTGGGTACTTTCTTTGTATACATTCGACTATACGGGCCAAGCTGGGGATTTACGGGAAATCGCGGGTTTTGGTTTGCCGGCGATTAAACCTCTTTCATTAAGCGTCTCATTAAAAATGAAAACATTTTTGAAAACTACAAGTCTCATGCGTTTTAGTGGTGAAAAAATAATTTAAAAATTCGTTCGGAAAATGAGTTTACTCACTGGGTACTTTCCTTGTATACTTTTGACTATACGGGCCGAGTCCGGGATTTACGGGAAATCGCGGGTTTTCGTTTGCCAGTGATTAAACTTCTTTTATTCAGCGTCTCATCAAAAATGAAAACATTTTTCAAAACTACAAGTCTCATGCGTTTTAGTGGTGAAAAAATAATTCAAAAAATCGTTCGGGAAATGAGTTTACACCCTGGGTACTTTCTTTGTATACGTTTGACTATACGGGCCGAGTCTGGGTTTGACGAGAATTCGCAGGTTTTCGTTTGTCGGCGATTAAACTTCTTTTATTCAGCGTCTCATCAAAAATAAAACATTTTTGAAAACTACAAGTCTCATGCGTTTTAGTGGTGAAAAAATAATTCAAAAAATCGTTCGGGAAATGAGTTTACACCCTGGGTACTTTCTTTGTATACGTTTGACTATACGGGCTGAGTCCGGGATTTACGGGAAATCGCGGGTTTTCGTTTGCCGGCGATTAAACTACTTTTATTCCGCGTTTCATCAAAAATGAAAACATTTTTGAAAACTACAAGTCTCATGCGTTTTAGTGGTGAAAAAATAATTTAAAAATTCGTTCGGAAAATGAGTTTACTCACTGGGTACTTTCTTTTTATACTTTTAACTATACGGGCCGAGTCCGGGATTTACGGGAAAGCGCGGGTTTTCGTTTGCCAGTGATTAAACTTCTTTTATTCAGCGTCTCATCAAAAATGAAAACATTTTTGAAAACTACAAGTCTCATGCGTTTTAGTGGTGAAAAAATAATTCAAAAAATCGTTCGGGAAATGAGTTTACACCCTGGGTACTTTCTTTGTATACATTCGACTATACGGGCCAAGCTGGGGATTTACGGGAAATCGCGGGTTTTGGTTTGCCGGCGATTAAACCTCTTTCATTAAGCGTCTCATTAAAAATGAAAACATTTTTGAAAACTACAAGTCTCATGCGTTTTAGTGGTGAAAAAATAATTTAAAAATTCGTTCGGAAAATGAGTTTACTCACTGGGTACTTTCCTTGTATACTTTTGACTATACGGGCCGAGTCCGGGATTTACGGGAAATCGCGGGTTTTCGTTTGCCAGTGATTAAACTTCTTTTATTCAGCGTCTCATCAAAAATGAAAACATTTTTCAAAACTACAAGTCTCATGCGTTTTAGTGGTGAAAAAATAATTCAAAAAATCGTTCGGGAAATGAGTTTACACCCTGGGTACTTTCTTTGTATACGTTTGACTATACGGGCCGAGTCTGGGTTTGACGAGAATTCGCAGGTTTTCGTTTGTCGGCGATTAAACTTCTTTTATTCAGCGTCTCATCAAAAATAAAACATTTTTGAAAACTACAAGTCTCATGCGTTTTAGTGGTGAAAAAATAATTCAAAAAATCGTTCGGGAAATGAGTTTACACCCTGGGTACTTTCTTTGTATACGTTTGACTATACGGGCTGAGTCCGGGATTTACGGGAAATCGCGGGTTTTCGTTTGCCGGCGATTAAACTACTTTTATTCCGCGTTTCATCAAAAATGAAAACATTTTTGAAAACTACAAGTCTCATGCGTTTTAGTGGTGAAAAAATAATTTAAAAATTCGTTCGGGAAATGAGTTTACTCACTGGGTACTTTCCTTGTATACTTTTGACTATGCGGGCCGAGTCCGGGATTTACGGGAAATCGCGGGTTTTCGTTTGCCGGCGATTAAACTTCTTTTATTCAGCGTCTCATCAAAAATGAAAACATTTTTGAAAACTACAAGTCTCATGCGTTTTAGTGGTGAAAAAATAATTCAAAAAATCGTTCGGGAAATGAGTTTACACCCTGGGTACTTTCTTTGTATACGTTTGACTATACGGGCCGAGTCCGGGATTTACAGGAAATCGCGGGTTTTCGTTTGCCGGCGATTAAACTACTTTTATTCAGCGTTTCATCAAAAATGAAAACATTTTTGAAAACTACAAGTCTCATGCGTTTTAGTGGTGAAAAAATAATTTAAAAATTCGTTCGGAAAATGAGTTTACTCACTGGGTACTTTCCTTGTATACTTTTGACTATACGGGCCGAGTCCGGGATTTACGGGAAATCGCAGGTTTTCGTTTGCCGGCGATTAAACTTCTTTTATTCAGCGTCTCATCAAAAATGAAAACATTTTTGAAAACTACAAGTCTCATGCGTTTTAGTGGTGAAAAAATAATTTAAAAATTCGTTCGGAAAATGAGTTTACTCACTGGGTACTTTCCTTGTATACTTTTGACTATACGGGCCGAATCCGTGATTTACGGGAAATCGCGGGTTTTCGTTTTCCAGCGATTAAACTTCTTTTATTCAGCGTCTCATCAAAAATGAAAACATTTTTAAAAACTACAAGTCTCATGGCCTTTAGTGGTGAAATAATAATTTAAAAAATCGTTTGGGAAATGAGTTTACTCCCTGGGTACTTTCTTTGTATACTTTTGACTATACGGGCCGAGTCCGGGATTTACGGGAAATCGCAGGTTTTCGTTTGCCGGCGATTAAACTTCTTTTATTCAGCGTCTCATCAAAAATGAAAACATTTTTGAAAACTACAAGTCTCATGCGTTTCAGTGGTGAAAAAATAATTTAAAAAATCGTTCGGGAAATGAGTTTACACCCTGGGTACTTTCTTTGTATACTTTTGACTATACGGGCCGAGTCCGTGATTTACGGGAAATCGCAGGTTTTCGTTTGCCGGCGATTAAACTTCTTTTATTCAGCGTCTCATCAAAAATGAAAACATTTTTGAAAACTACAAGTCTCATGCGTTTTAGTGGTGAAAAAATAATTTAAAAATTCGTTCGGAAAATGAGTTTACTCACTGGGTACTTTTCTTGTATACTTTTGACTATACGGGCCGAGTCCGGGATTTACGGGAAATCGCGGGTTTTCGTTTGCCAGTGATTAAACTTCTTTTATTCAGCGTCTGATCAAAAATAAAAACATTTTTGAAAACTACAAGTCTCATGCGTTTTAGTGGTGAAAAAAAAATTCAAAAAATCGTTCGGGAAATGAGTTTACACCCTGGGTACTTTCTTTGTATACATTCGACTATACGGGCCAAGCCGGGGATTTACGGGAAATCGCGGGTTTTGGTTTGCCGGCGATTAAACCTCTTTCATTAAGCGTCTCATCAAAAATGAAAACATTTTTGAAAACTACAAGTCTCATGCGTTTTAGTGGTGAAAAAATAATTTAAAAATTCGTTCGGAAAATGAGTTTACTCACTGGGTACTTTCCTTGTATACTTTTGACTATACGGGCCGAGTCCGGGATTTACGGGAAATCGCGGATTTTCGTTTGCCAGTGATTAAACTTCTTTTATTCAGCGTCTCATCAAAAATGAAAACATTTTTCAAAACTACAAGTCTCATGCGTTTTAGTGGTGAAAAAATAATTCAAAAAATCGTTCGGGAAATGAGTTTACACCCTAGGTACTTTCTTTGTATACGTTTGACTATACGGGCCGAGTCCGGGTTTGACGTGAAATCGCAGGTTTTCGTTTGCCGGCGATTAAACTTCTTTTTTCAGCGTCTCATCAAAAATGAAAACATTTTTGAAAACTACAAGTCTCATGCGTTTTAGTGGTGAAAAAATAACTTAAAAATTCGTTCGGAAAATGAGTTTACTCACTGGGTACTTTCCTTGTATACTTTTGACTATAAGGGCTGAGTCCGGGATTTTCGGGAAATCGCGGGTTTTCGTTTGCCAGCGATTAAACTTCTTTTATTCAGCGTCTCATCAAAAATGAAAACAATTTTGAAAACTACAAGTCTCATGCGTTTTAGTGGTGAAAAAATAATTCAAAAAATCGTTCGGGAAATGAGTTTACACCCTGGGTACTTTCTTTGTATACGTTTGACTATACGGGCCGAGTCCGGGATTTACGGGAAATCGCGGGTTTTCGTTTGCCGGCGATTAAACTACTTTTATTCAGCGTTTCATCAAAAATGAAAACATTTTTGAAAACTACAAGTCTCATGCGTTTTAGTGGTGAAAAAATAATTTAAAAATTTGTTCGGAAAATGAAATTACTCACTGGGTACTTTCCTTGTATACTTTTGACTATACGGGCCGAGTCCGGGACTTACGGGAAATCGCGGGTTTTCGTTTGCCAGCGATTAAACTTCTTTTATTCAGCGTCTCATCAAAAATGAAAACATTTTTGAAAACTACAAGTCTCATGCGTTTTAGTGGTGAAAAAATAATTCAAAAAATCGTTCGGGAAATGAGTTTACACCCTGGGTACTTTCTTTGTATACGTTTGACTATACGGGCTGAGTCCGGGGTTTACGGGAAATGGCGGGTTTTCGTTTGCCGGAAATTAAACTACTTTTATTCAGCGTCTCATCAAAAATGAAAACATTTTTAAAAACTACAAGTCTCATGCGTTTTAGTGGTGAAAAAATAATTTAAAAATTCGTTCGGAAAATGAGTTTACTCACTGGGTACTTTCCTTGTATACTTTTGACTATACGGGCCGAGTCCGGGATTTACGGGAAATCGCAGGTTTACGTTTGCCGGCGATTAAACTTCTTTTATTCAGCGTCTCATCAAAAATGAAAACATTTTTGAAAACTACAAGTCTCATGCGTTTTAGTGGTGAAAAAATAATTTAAAAATTCGTTCGGAAAATGAGTTTACTCACTGGGTACTTTCCTTGTATACTTTTGACTATACGGGCCGAGTCCGGGATTTACGGGAAATCGCGGGTTTTCGTTTGCCAGCGATTAAACTTCTTTTATTCAGCGTCTCATCAAAAATGAAAACAATTTTGAAAACTACAAGTCTCATGCGTTTTAGTGGTGAAAAAATAATTCAAAAAATCGTTCGGAAAATGAGTTTACACCCTGGGTACTTTCTTTGTATACGTTTGACTATACGGGCCGAGTCCGGGATTTACGGGAAATCGCGGGTTTTCGTTTGCCGGCGATTAAACTACTTTTATTCAGCGTTTCATCAAAAATGAAAACATTTTTGAACACTACAAGACTCATGCGTTTTAGTGGTAAAAAAATAATTTAAAAATTCGTTCGGAAAATGAGTTTACTCACTGGGTACTTTCCTTGTATACTTTTGACTATACGGGCCGAGTCCGGGATTTACGGGAAATCGCAGGTTTTCGTTTGCCGGCGATTAAACTTCTTTTATTCAGCGTCTCATCAAAAATGAAAACATTTTTAAAAACTACAAGTCTCATGCGTTTTAGTGGTGAAAAAATAATTTAAAAATTCGTTCGGAAAATGAGTTTACTCACTGGGTACTTTCCTTGTATACTTTTGACTATACGGGCCGAGTCCGGGACTTACGGGAAATCGCGGGTTTTCGTTTGCCAGCGATTAAACTTCTTTTATTCAGCGTCTCATCAAAAATGAAAACATTTTTGAAAACTACAAGTCTCATGCGTTTTAGTGGTGAAAAAATAATTCAAAAAATCGTTCGGGAAATGAGTTTACACCCTGGGTACTTTCTTTGTATACGTTTGACTATACGGGCCGAGTCCGGGGTTTACGGGAAATGGCGGGTTTTCGTTTGCCGGCAATTAAACTACTTTTATTCAGCGTCTCATCAAAAATGAAAACATTTTTGAAAACTACAAGTCTTAAGCGTTTTAGTGGTGAAAAGATAATTTAAAAAATCGTTTTGGAAATGAGTTTACTCACAGGGTACTTTCTTTGTATACATTCGACTATACGGGCCAAGCCCAGGATTTACGGGAAATCGCGGGTTTTCCTTTGCCGGCGATTAAACCGCTTTCATTAAGCGTCTCATCAAAAATGACAACATTTCTGAAAACTACAAGTCTCATGCGTTTTAGTGGTGAAAAAATAATTTAAAAATTCGTTCGGGAAATGAGTTTTCTCACTGGGTACTTTCCTTGTATACTTTTGACTATACGGGCCGAGTCCGGGATTTACGGGAAATCGCGGGTTTTCGTTTGCCGGCGATTAAACTTCTTTTATTCAGCGTCTCATCAAAAATGAAAACATTTTTAAAAACTACAAGTCTCATGGGCTTTAGTGGTAAAATAATAATTTAAAAAATCGTTTGGGAAATGAGTTTACTCCCTGGGTACTTTCTTTGTATACTTTTGACTATACGGGCCGAGTCCGGGATTTACGGGAAATCGCAGGTTTTCGTTTGCCGGCGATTAAACTTCTTTTATTCAGCGTCTCATCAAAAATGAAAACATTTTTGAAAACTACAAGTCTCATGCGTTTTAGTGGTGAAAAAATAATTCAAAAAATCGTTCCGGAAATGAGTTTACACCCTGGGTACTTTCTTTGTATACGTTTGACTATACGGGCCGAGTCCGGGTTTGACGGGAAATCGCAGGTTTCGTTTGCCGGCGATTAAACTTCTTTTTTCAGCGTCTCATCAAAAATGAAAACATTTTTGAAAACTACAAGTCTCATGCGTTTTAGTGGTGAAAAAATAATTTAAAAATTCGTTCGGGAAATGAGTTTACTCACTGGGTACTTTCCTTGTATACTTTTGACTATACGGGCCGAGTCCGGGATTTACGGGAAATCGCGGGTTTTCGTTTGCCGGCGATTAAACTACTTTTATCCAGCGTTTCATCAAAAATGAAAACATTTTTGAAAACTACAAGTCTCATGCGTTTTAGTGGTGAAAAAATAATTTAAAAATTCGTTCGGAAAATGAGTTTACTCACTGGGTACTTTCCTTGTATACTTTTGACTATACGGGCCGAGTCCGGGACTTACGGGAAATCGCGGGTTTTCGTTTGCCAGCGATTAAACTTCTTTTATTCGGCGTCTCATCAAAAATGAAAACATTTTTGAAAACTACAAGTCTCATGCGTTTTAGTGGTGAAAAAATAATTCAAAAAATCGTTCGGGAAATGTGTTTACACCCTGGGTACTTTCTTTGTATACGTTTGACTATACGGGCCGTGTCCGGGGTTTACGGGAAATGGCTGGTTTTCGTTTGCCGGCAATTAAACTACTTTTATTCAGCGTCTCATCAAAAATGAAAACATTTTTGAAAAGTACAAGTCTTAAGCGTTTTAGTGGTGAAAAGATATTTTAAAAAATCGTTTTGGAAATGGGTTTACTCACAGGGTACTTTCTTTGTATACATTCGACTATACGGGCCAAGCCCAGGATTTACGGGAAATCGCGGGTTTTCCTTTGCCGGCGATTAAACCACTTTCATTAAGCGTCTCATCAAAAATGACAACATTTCTGAAAACTACAAGTCTCATGCGTTTTAGTGGTGAAAAAATAATTTAAAAATTCGTTCGGAAAATGAGTTTACTCACTGGGTACTTTCCTTGTATACTTTTGACTATACGGGCCGAGTCCGGGATTTACGGGAAATCGCGGGTTTTCGTTTGCCAGCGATTAAACTTCTTTTATTCAGCGTCTCATCAAAAATGAAAACAATTTTGAAAACTACAAGTCTCATGCGTTTTAGTGGTGAAAAAATGATTCAAAAAATCGTTCGGAAAATGAGTTTACACCCTGGGTACTTTCTTTGTATACGTTTGACTATACGGGCCGAGTCCGGGATTTACGGGAAATCGCGGGTTTTCGTTTGCCGGCGATTAAACTTCTTTTATTCAGCGTCTCATCAAAAATGAAAACAATTTTGAAAACTACAAGTCTCATGCGTTTTAGTGGTGAAAAAATAATTCAAAAAATCGTTCGGAAAATGAGTTTACACCCTGGGTACTTTCTTTGTATACGTTTGACTATACGGGCCGAGTCCGGGATTTACGGGAAATCGCGGGTTTTTGTTTGCCGGCGATTAAACTACTTTTATTCAGCGTTTCATCAAAAATGAAAACATTTTTGAACACTACAAGACTCATGCGTTTTAGTGGTAAAAAAATAATTTAAAGATTCGTTCGGAAAATGAGTTTACTCACTGGGTACTTTCCTTGTATACTTTTGACTATACGGGCCGAGTCCGGGATTTACGGCAAATCGCAGGTTTTCGTTTGCCGGCGATTAAACTTCTTTTATTCAGCGTCTCATCAAAAATGAAAACATTTTTGAAAACTACAAGTCTCATGCGTTTTAGTGGTGAAAAAATAATTTAAAAATTCGTTCGGAAAATGAGTTTACTCACTGGGTACTTTCCTTGTATACTTTTGACTATACGGGCCGAGTCCGGGACTTACGGGAAATCGCGGGTTTTCGTTTGCCAGCGATTAAACTTCTTTTATTCAGCGTCTCATCAAAAATGAAAACATTTTTGAAAACTACAAGTCTCATGCGTTTTAGTGGTGAAAAAATAATTCAAAAAATCGTTCGGGAAATGAGTTTACACCCTGGGTACTTTCTTTGTATACGTTTGACTATACGGGCCGAGTCCGGGGTTTACGGGAAATGGCGGGTTTTCGTTTGCCGGCAATTAAACTACTTTTATTCAGCGTCTCATCAAAAATGAAAACATTTTTGAAAACTACAAGTCTTAAGCGTTTTAGTGGTGAAAAGATAATTTAAAAAATCGTTTTGGAAATGAGTTTACTCACAGGGTACTTTCTTTGTATACATTCGACTATACGGGCCAAGCCCAGGATTTACGGGAAATCGCGGGTTTTCCTTTGCCGGCGATTAAACCGCTTTCATTAAGCGTCTCATCAAAAATGACAACATTTCTGAAAACTACAAGTCTCATGCGTTTTAGTGGTGAAAAAATAATTTAAAAATTCGTTCGGGAAATGAGTTTTCTCACTGGGTACTTTCCTTGTATACTTTTGACTATACGGGCCGAGTCCGGGATTTACGGGAAATCGCGGGTTTTCGTTTGCCGGCGCTTAAACTTATTTTATTCAGCGTCTCATCAAAAATGAAAACATTTTTAAAAACTACAAGTCTCATGGGCTTTAGTGGTGAAATAATAATTTAAAAAATCGTTTGGGAAATGAGTTTACTCCCTGGGTACTTTCTTTGTATACTTTTGACTATACGGGCCGAGTCCGGGATTTACGGGAAATCGCAGGTTTTCGTTTGCCGGCGATTAAACTTCTTTTATTCAGCGTCTCATCAAAAATGAAAACGTTTTTGAAAACTACAAGTCTCATGCGTTTTAGTGGTGAAAAAATAATTCAAAAAATCGTTCGGGAAATGAGTTTACACCCTGGGTACTTTCTTTGTATACGTTTGACTATACGGGCCGAGTCAGGGTTTGACGGGAAATCGCAGGTTTCGTTTGCCGGCGATTAAACTTCTTCTTTCAGCGTCTCATCAAAAATGAAAACATTTTTGAAAACTACAAGTCTCATGCGTTTTAGTGGTGAAAAAATAATTTAAAAATTCGTTCGGGAAATGAGTTTACTCACTGGGTACTTTCCTTGTATACTTTTGACTATACGGGCCGAGTCCGGGATTTACGGGAAATCGCGGGTTTTCGTTTGCCGGCGATTAAACTACTTTTATCCAGCGTTTCATCAAAAATGAAAACATTTTTGAAAACTACAAGTCTCATGCGTTTTAGTGGTGAAAAAATAATTTAAAAATTCGTTCGGAAAATGAGTTTACTCACTGGGTACTTTCCTTGTATACTTTTGACTATACGGGCCGAGTCCGGGACTTACGGGAAATCGCGGGTTTTCGTTTGCCAGCGATTAAACTTCTTTTATTCAGCGTCTCATCAAAAATGAAAACATTTTTGAAAACTACAAGTCTCATGCGTTTTAGTGGTGAAAAAATAATTCAAAAAATCGTTCGGGAAATGAGTTTACACCCTGGGTACTTTCTTTGTATACGTTTGACTATACGGGCCGAGTCCGGGGTTTACGGGAAATGGCTGGTTTTCGTTTGCGGGCAATTAAACTACTTTTATTCAGCGTCTCATCAAAAATGAAAACATTTTTGAAAAGTACAAGTCTTAAGCGTTTTAGTGGTGAAAAGATATTTTAAAAAATCGTTTTGGAAATGAGTTTACTCACAGGGTACTTTCTTTGTATACATTCGACTATACGGGCCAAGCCCAGGATTTACGGGAAATCGCGGGTTTTCCTTTGCCGGCGATTAAACCACTTTCATTAAGCGTCTCATCAAAAATGACAACATTTCTGAAAACTACAAGTCTCATGCGTTTTAGTGGTAAAAAAAATAATTTAAAAATTCGTTCGGGAAATGAGTTTTCTCACTGGGTACTTTCCTTTTATACTTTTGACTATACGGGCCGAGTCCGGGATTTACGGGAAATCGCGGGTTTTCGTTTGCCGGCGATTAAACTTCTTTTATTCAGCGTCTCATTAAAAATGAAAACATTTTTAAAAACTGCAAGTCTCATGGGCTTTAGTGGTGAAATAATAATTTAAAAAATCGTTTGGAAAATGAGTTTACTCCCTGGGTACTTTCTTTGTATACTTTTGACTATACGGGCCGAGTCCGGGATTTACGGGAAATCGCAGGTTTTTGTTTGCCGGCGATTAAACTTCTTTTATTCAGCGTCTCATCAAAAATGAAAACATTTTTGAAAACTACAAGTCTCATGCGTTTTAGTGGTGAAAAAATAATTCAAAAAATCGTTCGGGGAATGAGTTTACACCCTGGGTACTTTCTTTGTATACGTTTGACTATACGGGCCGAGTCCGGGTTTGACGGGAAATCGCAGGTTTTCGTTTCCCGGCGATTAAACTTCTTTTTTCAGCGTCTCATCAAAAATGAAAACATTTTTGAAAACTACAAGTCTCATGCGTTTTAGTGGTGAAAAAATAATTTAAAAATTCGTTCGGGAAATGAAGTTTACTCACTGGGTACTTTCCTTGTATACTTTTGACTATACGGGCCGAGTCCGGGATTTACGGGAAATCGCGGGTTTTCGTTTGCCAGCGATTAAACTTCTTTTATTCAGCGTCTCATCAAAAATTAAAACATTTTTGCAAACTACAAGTCTCATGCGTTTTGGTGGTGAAAAAATAATTCAAAAAATCGTTCGGGAAATGAGTTTACACCCTGGGTACTTTCTTTGTATACGTTTGACTATACGGGCCGAGTCCGGGGTTTACAGGAAATGGCGGGTTTTCGTTTGCCGGCAATTAAACTTCTTTTATTCAGCGTCTCATCAAAAATGAAAATATTTTTGAAAACTACAAGTCTTAAGCGTTTTAGTGGTGAAAAGATAATTTAAAAAATCGTTTTGGAAATGAGTTTACTCACAGGGTACTTTCTTTGTATACATTCGACTATACGGGCCAAGCCCAGGATTTACGGGAAATCGCGGGTTTTCGTTTGCCGGCAATTAAACTTCTTTTATTCAGCGTCTCATCAAAAATGAAAATATTTTTGAAAACTACAAGTCTTAAGCGTTTTAGTGGTGAAAAGATAATTTAAAAAATCGTTTTGGAAATGAGTTTACTCACAGGGTACTTTCTTTGTATACATTCGACTATACGGGCCAAGCCCAGGATTTACGGGAAATCGCGGGTTTTCCTTTGCCGGCGATTAAACCACTTTCATTAAGCGTCTCATCAAAAATGACAACATTTCTGAAAACTACAAGTCTCATGCGTTTTAGTGGTGAAAAAATAATTTAAAAATTCGTTCGGGAAATGAGTTTTCTCACTGGGTACTTTCCTTGTATACTTTTGACTATACGGGCCGAGTCCAGGATTTACGGGAAATCGCGGGTTTTCGTTTGCCGGCGATTAAACTTCTTTTATTCAGCGTCTCATCAAAAATGAAAACATTTTTGAAAACTACAAGTGCTTTAGTTGTGAAATAATAATTTAAAAAATCGTTTGGGAAATGAGTTTACTCCCTGGGTACTTTCTTTGTATACTTTTGACTATACGGGCCAAGTCTGGGATTTACGGGAAATCGCAGGTTTTTGTTTTCCGGCGATTAAACTTCTTTTATTCAGCGTCTCATCAAAAATGAAAACATTTTTGAAAACTACAAGTCTCATGCGTTTTAGTGGTGAAAAAATAAATCAAAAAATCGTTCGGGAAATGAGTTTACACCCTGGGTACTTTCTTTGTATACGTTTGACTATACGGGCCGAGTCCGGGTTTGACGGGAAATCGCAGGTTTGCGTTTGCCGGCGATTAAACTTCTTTTTTCAGCGTCTCATCAAAATGAAAACATTTTTGAAAAATTCAAGTCTCATGCGTTTTAGTGGTGAAAAAATAATTTAAAAATTCGTTCGGGAAATGAGTTTACTCACTGGGTACTTTCCTTGTATACTTTTGACTATACGGGCCGAGTCCGGGATTTACGGGAAATCGCGGGTTTTCGTTTGCCGGCGATTAAACTTCTTTTATTCAGCGTCTCATCAAAAATGAAAACATTTTTAAAAACTACAAGTGCTTTAGTTGTGAAATAATAATTTAAAAAATCGTTTGGGAAATGAGTTTACTCCCTGGGTACTTTCTTTGTATACTTTTGACTATACGGGTCAAGTCCGGGATTTACGGGAAATCGCAGGTTTTTGTTTTCCGGCGATTAAACTTCTTTTATTCAGCGTCTCATCAAAAATGAAAACATTTTTGAAAACTACAAGTCTCATGCGTTTTAGTGGTGAAAAAATAAATCAAAAAATCGTTCGGGAAATGAGTTTACACCCTGGGTACTTTCTTTGTATACGTTTGACTATACGGGCCGAGTCCGGGTTTGACGGGAAATCGCAGGTTTGCGTTTGCCGGCGATTAAACTTCTTTTTTCAGCGTCTCATCAAAATGAAAACATTTTTAAAAACTACAAGTCTCATGCGTTTTAGTGGTGAAAAAATAATTTAAAAATTCGTTCGGGAAATGAGTTTACTCACTGGGTACTTTCCTTGTATACTTTTGACTATACGGGCTGAGTCCGGGATTTACGGGAAATCGCGGGTTTTCGTTTGCCGGCGATTAAACTACTCTTATCCAGCGTTTCATCAAAAATGAAAACATTTTTGAAAACTACAAGTCTTATGCGTTTTAGTGGTGAAGAAATAATTTAAAAATTCGTTCGGAAAATGAGTTTACTCACTGGGTACTTCTTTGTATACTTTTGACTATACGGGCCGAGTCCGGGATTTACGGGAAATCGCAGGTTTTCGTTTGCCGGCGATTAAACTTCTTTTATTCAGCGTCTCATCAAAAATGAAAACATTTTTGAAAACTACAAGTCTCATGCGTTTTAGTGGTGAAAAAATAATTCAAAAAATCGTTCGGGAAATGAGTTTACACCCTGGGTACTTTCTTTGTATACGTTTGACTATATGGGCCGAGTCCGGGGTTTACGGGAAATGGCGGGTTTTCATTTGCCGGCAATTAAACTTCTTTTATTCAGCGTCTCATCAAAAATGAAAACATTTTTGAAAACTACAAGTCTTAAGCGTTTTAGTGGTGAAAAGATAATTTAAAAAATCGTTTTGGAAATGAGTTTACTCACAGGGTACTTTCTTTGTATACATTCGACTATACGGGCCAAGCCCGGGATTTACGGGAAATCGCGGGTTTTCCTTTGCCGGCGATTAAACCACTTTCATAAAGCGTCTCATCAAAAATGACAACATTTCTGAAAACTACAAGTCTCATGCGTTTTAGTGGTGAAAAAATAATTTAAAAATTCGTTCGGGAAATGAGTTTTCTCACTGGGTACTTTCCTTGTATACTTTTGATTATACGGGCCGAGTCCGGGATTTACGGGAAATCGCGGGTTTTCGTTTGCCGGCGAATAAACTTCTTTTATTCAGCGTCTCATCAAAAATGAAACATTTTTGAAAACTACAAGTCTCATGCGTTTTTGTGGTGAAAAAATAATTTAAAAATTCGTTCGGAAAATGAGTTTACTCACTGGGTACTTTCTTTGTATACGTTTGACTATACGGGCTGAGTCCGGGATTTACGGGAAATCGCGGGTTTTCGTTTGCCGGCGATTAAACTTCTTTTATTCAGCGTCTCATCAAAAATGAAAACATTTTTAAAAACTACAAGTCTCATGGGCTTTAGTGGTGAAATAATAATTTAAAAAATCGTTTGGGAAATGAGTTTACTCCCTGGGTACTTTCTTTGTATACATTTGACTATACGGGCCGAGTCCGGGATTTACGGGAAATCGCAGGTTTTCGTTTGCCGGCGATTAAACTTCTTTTATTCAACGTCTCATCAAAAATGAAAACATTTTTGAAAACTACAAGTCTCATGCGTTTTAGTGGTGAAAAAATAATTTAAAAATTCGTTCGGAAAATGAGTTTACTCACTGGGTACTTTCCTTGTATACTTTTGACTATACGGGCCGAGTCCGGGATTTACGGGAAATCGCGGGTTTTCGTTTGCCGGCGATTAAACTTCTTTTATTCAGCGTCCCATCAAAAATGAAAACATTTTTAAAAACTACAAGTCTCATGGGCTTTAGTGGTGAAATAATAATTTAAAAAATCGTTTGGGAAATGAGTTTACTCCCTGGGTACTTTCTTTGTATACTTTTGACTATACGGGCCGAGTCCGGGTTTTACGGGAAATCGCGGGTTTTCGTTTGCCGGCGATTAAACTTCTTTTATTCAGCGTCTCATCAAAAATGAAAACATTTTTGAAAACTACAAGTCTCATGCGTTTTAGTGGTGAAAAAATAATTTAAAAAATCGTTCGGGAAAAGAGTTTACTCCCTGGGTACTTTCTTTGTATACTTTTGACTATACGGGCCAAGCCCGGGATTTACGGGAAATCGCGAGTTTTCGTTTGCCAGCGATTAAACTTCTTTTATTCAGCGTCTCATCAAAAATGAAAACATTTTTAAAAACTACAAGTCTCATGCGTTTTAGTGGTGAAAAAATAATTTAAAAAATCGTTCGGGAAATGAGTTTACTCCCTGGGTGCTTTCTTTGTATACTTTTGACTATACGGGCTGAGTCCGGGGTTTACGGGAAATGGCGGGTTTTTGTTTGCCGGCGATTAAACCACTTTCATCAAGCGTCTCATCAAAAATGAAAACATTTCTGAAAACTACAAGTCTCATGCGTTTTAGTGGTGAAAAAATAATTTAAAAAATCGTTCGGGAAAAGAGTTTACTCCCTGGGTACTTTCTTTGTATACTTTTGACTATACGGGCCAGGCCCGGGATTTACGGGAAATCGCGAGTTTTCGTTTGCCAGCGATTAAACTTCTTTTATTCAGCGTCTCATCAAAAATAAAAACATTTTTAAAAACTACAAGTCTCATGCGTTTTAGTGGTGAAAAAATAATTTAAAAAATCGCTCGGGAAATGAGTTTACTCCTTGGGTGCTTTCTTTGTATACTTTTGACTATACGGGCTGAGTCCGGGGTTTACGGGAAATGGCGGGTTTTCGTTTGCCGGCGATTAAACCACTTTCATCAAGCGTCTCATCAAAAATGAAAACATTTCTGAAAACTACAAGTCTCATGCGTTTTAGTGGTGAAAAAATAATTTAAAAAATCGTTCGGGAAATGAGTTTACTCACAGGGTACTTTCTTTGTATACATTCGACTATACGGTCCAAGCCCGGGATTTACGGGAAATCGCGGGTTTTCGTTTGCCGGCGATTAAACCTCTTTCATTAACCGTCTCATCAAAAATGAAAACATTTTTGAAAACTACAAGTCTTATGCGTTTTAGTGGTGAAAAAATAATTTAAAAAATCGTTCGGGAAATGAGTTTACTCCCTGGGTACTTTCTTTGTATACATTCGACTATACGGGCCAAGCCCGGGATTTACGGGAAATCGCGGGATTTCGTTTGCCGGCGATTGAACCTCTTTCATTAAGCGTCTCATCAAAAATGAAAACATTTTTGAAAACTTCAAGTCTTATGCGTTTTAGCGGTGAAAAAATAATTTAAAAAATCGTTCGGGAAATGAGTTTATTCCCTCGGTACTTTCTTTATATACTTTGGACTATACGGGCCGAGTCCGGGATTTACGGGAAATCGCGGGTTTTCGTTTGCCGGCGATTAAACTTCTTTTATTCAGCGTCTCATCAAAAATGAAAACATTTTTGAAAACTACAAGTCTCATGCGTTTTAGTGGTGAAAAAATAATTTAAAAAATCGTTCGGAAAATTAGTTTACTCCCTGGGTACTTTCTTTGTATACTTTTGACTATACGGGCCAAGCCCGGGATTTACGGGAAATCGCATGTTTTCGTTTGCCGGCGATTAAACTTCTTTTATTCAGCGTTTCATCAAAAATGAAAACATTTTTAAAAACTACAAGTCTTATGCGTTTTAGTGGTGAAAAAATAATTTAAAAAATCGTTCGGGAAATGAGTTTACTCACTGGGTACTTTCCTTGTATACTTTTGACTATACGGGCCGAGTCCGGGATTTACGGGAAATCGCGGGTTTTCGTTTGCCGGCGATTAAACTTTTTTTATTCAGCGTCTCATCAAAAATGAAAACATTTTTAAAAACTACAAGTCTCATGGGCTTTAGTGGTGAAATAATAATTTAAAAAATCGTTTGGGAAATGAGTTTACACCCTGGGTACTTTCTTTGTATACTTTTGACTATACGGGCCGAGTCCGGGATTTACGGAAAATCGCAGGTTTTCGTTTGCCGGCGATTAAACTTCTTTTATTCAGCGTCTCATCAAAAATGAAAACATTTTTGAAAACTACAAGTCTCATGCGTTGTAGTGGTGAAAAAATAATTTAAAAATTCGTTCGGAAAATGAGTTTACTCACTGGGTACTTTCCTTGTATACTTTTGACTATACGGCCGAGTCCGGGATTTACGGGAAATCGCGGGTTTTCATTTGCCAGCGATTAAACATCTTTTATTCAGCGTCTCATCAAAAATGAAAACATTTTTGAAAACTACAAGTCTCATGCGTTTTAGTGGTGAAAAAATAATTTAAAAAATCGTTCGGGAAATGAGTTTACTCCCTGGGTACTTTCTTTGTATACATTCGACTATACGGGCCAAGCCCGGGATTTACGGGAAATCGCGGGATTTCGTTTGCCGGCGATTGAACCTCTTTCATTAAGCGTCTCATCAAAAATGAAAACATTTTTGAAAACTTCAAGTCTTATGCGTTTTAGCGGTGAAAAAATAATTTAAAAAATCGTTCGGGAAATGAGTTTATTCCCTCGGTACTTTCTTTATATACTTTGGACTATACGGGCCGAGTCCGGGATTTACGGAAATCGCGGATTTTCGTTTGCCGGCGATTGAACCTCTTTCATTAAGCGTCTCATCAAAAATGAAAACATTTTTGAAAACTTCAAGTCTTATGCGTTTTAGCGGTGAAAAAATAATTTAAAAAATCGTTCGGGAAATGAGTTTATTCCCTCGGTACTTTCTTTATATACTTTGGACTATACGGGCCGAGTCCGGGATTTACGGAAATCGCGGATTTTCGTTTGAGGGCGATTAAACTTCTTTTATTCAGCGTCTCATCAAAAATGAAAACATTTTTGAAAACTACAAGTCTCATGCGTTGTAGTGGTGAAAAAATAATTTAAAAAATCGTTCGGGAAATGAGTTTACTCCCTCGGTACTTTCTTTGTATACTTTTGACTATACGGGCCGAGTCCGGGATTTACGGGAAATCGCGGGTTTTCGTTTGCCGGCGATTAAACTTCTTTTATTCAGCGTCTCATCAAAAATGAAAACATTTTTGAAAACTACAAGTCTCATGCGTTTTAGTGGTGAAAAAATAATTTAAAAAATCGTTCGGAAAATTAGTTTACTCCCTGGGTACTTTCTTTGTATACTTTTGACTATACGGGCCAAGCCCGGGATTTACGGGAAATCGCATGTTTTCGTTTGCCGGCGATTAAACTTCTTTTATTCAGCGTTTCATCAAAAATGAAAACATATTTAAAAACTACAAGTCTTATGCGTTTTAGTGGTGAAAAAATAATTTAAAAAATCGTTCGGGAAATGAGTTTACTCACTGGGTACTTTCCTTGTATACTTTTGACTATACGGGCCGAGTCCGGGATTTACGGGAAATCGCGGGTTTTCGTTTGCCGGCGATTAAACTTCTTTTATTCAGCGTCTCATCAAAAATGAAAACATTTTTAAAAACTACAAGTCTCATGGGCTTTAGTGGTGAAATAATAATTTAAAAAATCGTTTGGGAAATGAGTTTACACCCTGGGTACTTTCTTTGTATACTTTTGACTATACGGGCCGAGTCCGGGATTTACGGAAAATCGCAGGTTTTCGTTTGCCGGCGATTAAACTTCTTTTATTCAGCGTCTCATCAAAAATGAAAACATTTTTGAAAACTACAAGTCTCATGCGTTTTAGTGGTGAAAAAATAATTTAAAAATTCGTTCGGAAAATGAGTTTACTCACTGGGTACTTTCCTTGTATACTTTTGACTATACGGCCGAGTCCGGGATTTACGGGAAATCGCGCGTTTTCATTTGCCAGCGATTAAACATCTTTTATTCAGCGTCTCATCAAAAATGAAAACATTTTTGAAAACTACAAGTCTCATGCGTTTTAGTGGTGAAAAAATAATTTAAAAAATCGTTCGGGAAATGAGTTTACTCCCTGGGTACTTTCTTTGTATACATTCGACTATACGGGCCAAGCCCGGGATTTACGGGAAATCGCGGGATTTCGTTTGCCGGCGATTGAACCTCTTTCATTAAGCGTCTCATCAAAAATGAAAACATTTTTGAAAACTTCAAGTCTTATGCGTTTTAGCGGTGAAAAAATAATTTAAAAAATCGATCGGGAAATGAGTTTATTCCCTCGGTACTTTCTTTATATACTTTGGACTATACGGGCCGAGTCCGGGATTTACGGAAATCGCGGATTTTCGTTTGAGGGCGATTAAACTTCTTTTATTCAGCGTCTCATCAAAAATGAAAACATTTTTGAAAACTACAAGTCTCATGCGTTGTAGTGGTGAAAAAATAATTTAAAAAATCGTTCGGGAAATGAGTTTACTCCCTCGGTACTTTCTTTGTATACTTTTGACTATACGGGCCGAGTCCGGGATTTACGGGAAATCGCGGGTTTTCGTTTGCCGGCGATTAAACTTCTTTTATTCAGCGTCTCATCAAAAATGAAAACATTTTTGAAAACTACAAGTCTCATGCGTTTTAGTGGTGAAAAAATAATTTAAAAAATCGTTCGGGAAATGAGTTTACTCACTGGGTACTTTCCTTGTATACTTTTGACTATACGGGCCGAGTCCGGGATTTACGGGAAATCGCGGGTTTTCGTTTGCCGGCGATTAAACTTCTTTTATTCAGCGTCTCATCAAAAATGAAAACATTTTTAAAAACTACAAGTCTCATGGGCTTTAGTGGTGAAATAATAATTTAAAAAATCGTTTGGGAAATGAGTTTACACCCTGGGTACTTTCTTTGTATACTTTTGACTATACGGGCCGAGTCCGGGATTTACGGAAAATCGCAGGTTTTCGTTTGCCGGCGATTAAACTTCTTTTATTCAGCGTCTCATCAAAAATGAAAACATTTTTGAAAACTACAAGTCTCATGCGTTTTAGTGGTGAAAAAATAATTTAAAAATTCGTTCGGAAAATGAGTTTACTCACTGGGTACTTTCCTTGTATACTTTTGACTATACGGCCGAGTCCGGGATTTACGGGAAATCGCGGGTTTTCATTTGCCAGCGATTAAACATCTTTTATTCAGCGTCTCATCAAAAATGAAAACATTTTTGAAAACTACAAGTCTCATGCGTTTTAGTGGTGAAAAAATAATTTAAAAAATCGTTCGGGAAATGAGTTTACTCCCTGGGTACTTTCTTTGTATACATTCGACTATACGGGCCAAGCCCGGGATTTACGGGAAATCGCGGGATTTCGTTTGCCGGCGATTGAACCTCTTTCATTAAGCGTCTCATCAAAAATGAAAACATTTTTGAAAACTTCAAGTCTTATGCGTTTTAGCGGTGAAAAAATAATTTAAAAAATCGATCGGGAAATGAGTTTATTCCCTCGGTACTTTCTTTGTATACTTTTGACTATACGGGCCGAGTCCGGGATTTACGGGAAATCGCGGGTTTTCGTTTGCCGGCGATTAAACTTCTTTTATTCAGCGTCTCATCAAAAATGAAAACATTTTTGAAAACTACAAGTCTCATGCGTTTTAGTGGTGAAAAAATAATTTAAAAAATCGTTCGGAAAATTAGTTTACTCCCTGGGTACTTTCTTTGTATACTTTTGACTATACGGGCCAAGCCCGGGATTTACGGGAAATCGCATGTTTTCGTTTGCCGTCGATTAAACTTCTTTTATTCAGCGTTTCATCAAAAATGAAAACATTTTTAAAAACTACAAGTCTCATGCGTTTTAGTGGTGAAAAAATAATTTAAAAAATCGTTCGGGAAATGAGTTTACTCCCTGGGTACTTTCTTTGTATACATTCGACTATACGGGCCAAGCCCGGGATTTACGGGAAATCGCGGGATTTCGTTTGCCGGCGATTGAACCTCTTTCATTAAGCGTCTCATCAAAAATGAAAACATTTTTGAAAACTTCAAGTCTTATGCGTTTTAGCGGTGAAAAAATAATTTAAAAAATCGTTCGGGAAATGAGTTTATTCCCTCGGTACTTTCTTTATATACTTTGGACTATACGGGCCGAGTCCGGGATTTACGGAAATCGCGGATTTTCGTTTGAGGGCGATTAAACTTCTTTTATTCAGCGTCTCATCAAAAATGAAAACATTTTTGAAAACTACAAGTCTCATGCGTTGTAGTGGTGAAAAAATAATTTAAAAAATCGTTCGGGAAATGAGTTTACTCCCTCGGTGCTTTCTTTGTATACTTTTGACTATACGGGCCGAGTCCGGAATTTACGGGAAATCGCGGGTTTTCGTTTGCCGGCGATCAAACTTCTTTTATTCAGCGTCTCATCAAAAATGAAAACATTTTTGAAAACTACAAGTCTCATGCGTTTTAGTGGTGAAAAAATAATTTAAAGAATCGTTCGGAAAATTAGTTTACTTCCTGGGTACTTTCTTTGTATACTTTTGACTATACGGGCCAAGCCCGGGATTTACGGGAAATCGCATGTTTTCGTTTGCCGGCGATTAAACTTCTTTTATTCAGCGTTTCATCAAAAATGAAAACATTTTTAAAAACTACAAGTCTTATGCGTTTTAGTGGTGAAAAAATAATTTAAAAAATCGTTCGGGAAATGAGTTTACTCACTGGGTACTTTCCTTGTATACTTTTGACTATACGGGCCGAGTCCGGGATTTACGGGAAATCGCGGGTTTTCGTTTGCCGGCGATTAAACTTCTTTTATTCAGCGTCTCATCAAAAATGAAAACATTTTTGAAAACTACAAGTCTCATGCGTTTTAGTGGTGAAAAAATAATTTAAAAATTCGTTCGGAAAATGAGTTTACACACTGGGTACTTTCCTTGTATACTTTTGACTATACGGCCGAGTCCGGGATTTACGGGAAATCGCGGGTTTTCATTTGCCAGCGATTATACATCTTTTATTCAGCGTCTCATCAAAAATGAAAACATTTTTGAAAACTACAAGTCTCATGCGTTTTATTGGTGAAAAAATAATTTAAAAATTCGTTCGGAAAATGAGTTTACTCACTGGGTACTTTCCTTGTATACGTTTGACCATACGGGCCGAGTCCGGGATTTACGGGAAATCGCGGGTTTTCGTTTGCCGGCGATTAAACTTCTTTTATTCAGCGTCTCATCAAAAATGAAAATATTTTTGAAAAGTACAAGTCTCATGCGTTTTAGTGGTGAAAAAATAATTTATAAAATCGTTCGGAAAATGAGTTTACTCCCTGGGTACTTTCTTTGTATACTTTTGACTATACGGGCCAAGCCCGGGATTTACGGGAAATCGCATGTTTTCGTTTGCCGGCGATTAAACTTCTTTTATTCAGCGTCTCATCAAAAATAAAAACATTTTTAAAAACTACACGTCTTATGCGTTTTAGTGGTGAAAAAATAATTTAAAAAATCGTTCTGGAAATGAGTTTACTCCCTGGGTACTTTCTTAGTATACTTTTGACTATACGGGCCGAGTCCGGGATTTACGGGAAATCGCAGGTATTCGTTTGCAGGCGATTAAACTTCTTTTATTCAGCGTCTCATCAAAAATGAAAATATTTTTGAAAACTACAAGTCTCATGCGTTTTAGTGGTCAAATAATAGTTTAAAAAATCGTTCGGGTAATGAGTTTACTCCCTGGGTACTTTCTTTGTATACTTTTGACTATACGGGCCAAGCCCGGGATTTACGGAAATCGCGGATTTTCGTTTGAGGGCGATTAAACTTCTTTTATTCAGCGTCTCATCAAAAATGAAAACATTTTTGAAAACTACAAGTCTCATGCGTTGTAGTGGTGAAAAAATAATTTAAAAAATCGTTCGGGAAATGAGTTTACTCCCTCGGTGCTTTCTTTGTATACTTTTGACTATACGGGCCGAGTCCGGAATTTACGGGAAATCGCGGGTTTTCGTTTGCCGGCGATCAAACTTCTTTTATTCAGCGTCTCATCAAAAATGAAAACATTTTTGAAAACTACAAGTCTCATGCGTTTTAGTGGTGAAAAAATAATTTAAAGAATCGTTCGGAAAATTAGTTTACTTCCTGGGTACTTTCTTTGTATACTTTTGACTATACGGGCCAAGCCCGGGATTTACGGGAAATCGCATGTTTTCGTTTGCCGGCGATTAAACTTCTTTTATTCAGCGTTTCATCAAAAATGAAAACATTTTTAAAAACTACAAGTCTTATGCGTTTTAGTGGTGAAAAAATAATTTAAAAAATCGTTCGGGAAATGAGTTTACTCACTGGGTACTTTCCTTGTATACTTTTGACTATACGGGCCGAGTCCGGGATTTACGGGAAATCGCGGGTTTTCGTTTGCCGGCGATTAAACTTCTTTTATTCAGCGTCTCATCAAAAATGAAAACATTTTTGAAAACTACAAGTCTCATGCGTTTTAGTGGTGAAAAAATAATTTAAAAATTCGTTCGGAAAATGAGTTTACACACTGGGTACTTTCCTTGTATACTTTTGACTATACGGCCGAGTCCGGGATTTACGGGAAATCGCGGGTTTTCATTTGCCAGCGATTATACATCTTTTATTCAGCGTCTCATCAAAAATGAAAACATTTTTGAAAACTACAAGTCTCATGCGTTTTATTGGTGAAAAAATAATTTAAAAATTCGTTCGGGAAATGAGTTTACTCACTGGGTACTTTCCTTGTATACGTTTGACCATACGGGCCGAGTCCGGGATTTACGGGAAATCGCGGGTTTTCGTTTGCCGGCGATTAAACTTCTTTTATTCAGCGTCTCATCAAAAATGAAAATATTTTTGAAAAGTACAAGTCTCATGCGTTTTAGTGGTGAAAAAATAATTTATAAAATCGTTCGGAAAATGAGTTTACTCCCTGGGTACTTTCTTTGTATACTTTTGACTATACGGGCCAAGCCCGGGATTTACGGGAAATCGCATGTTTTCGTTTGCCGGCGATTAAACTTCTTTTATTCAGCGTCTCATCAAAAATAAAAACATTTTTAAAAACTACACGTCTTATGCGTTTTAGTGGTGAAAAAATAATTTAAAAAATCGTTCTGGAAATGAGTTTACTCCCTGGGTACTTTCTTAGTATACTTTTGACTATACGGGCCGAGTCCGGGATTTACGGGAAATCGCAGGTATTCGTTTGCAGGCGATTAAACTTCTTTTATTCAGCGTCTCATCAAAAATGAAAATATTTTTGAAAACTACAAGTCTCATGCGTTTTAGTGGTCAAATAATAGTTTAAAAAATCGTTCGGGTAATGAGTTTACTCCCTGGGTACTTTCTTTGTATACTTTTGACTATACGGGCCAAGCCCGGGATTTACGGGAAATCGCGGGTTTTCGTTTGCCGGCGATTAAATTCTTTTATTCAGCGTCTCATAAAAAATGAAAACATTTTTGAAAACTACAAGTATCATGCGTTTTAGTGGTGAAAAAAAAGTTTAAAAAATCTTTCGGGAAATGAGTTTACATCCTGGGTACTTTCTTTGTATACATTCGACTGTACGGGCCAAGCCCGGGATTTACGGGAAATCGCGGGTTTTCGTTTGCCGGCGATTAAATTCTTTTATTCAGCGTCTCATCAAAAATGAAAACATTTTTGAAAACTACAAGTGTCATGCGTTTTAGTGGTGAAAAGATAATTTAAAAATCGTTTTGGAAATGAGTTTACTCACAGGGTACTTTCTTTGTATACATTCGACTATACGGGCCAAGTCCGGGATTTACGGCAAATCGCGGGTTTTCGTTTGCCGGCGATTAAACCACTTTCATTAAGCGTCTCATCAAAAATTAAAACATTTCTGAAAACTACAAGTCTCATGCGTTTTAGTGGTGACAAAATAATTTAAAAAATCGTTCGGGAAATGAGTTTACTCACAGGGTACTTTCTTTGTATACATTCGACTATACGGGCCAAGCCCGGGATTTACGGGAAATCGCGGGATTTCGTTTGCCGGCGATTGAACCTCTTTCATTAAGCGTCTCATCAAAAATGAAAACATTTTTGAAAACTTCAAGTCTTATGCGTTTTAGCGGTGAAAAAATAATTTAAAAAATCGTTCGGGAAATGAGTTTATTCCCTCGGTACTTTCTTTATATACTTTGGACTATACGGGCCGAGTCCGGGATTTACGGAAATCGCGGATTTTCGTTTGAGGGCGATTAAACTTCTTTTATTCAGCGTCTCATCAAAAATGAAAACATTTTTGAAAACTACAAGTCTCATGCGTTGTAGTGGTGAAAAAATAATTTAAAAAATCGTTCGGGAAATGAGTTTACTCCCTCGGTACTTTCTTTGTATACTTTTGACTATACGGGCCGAGTCCGGGATTTACGGGAAATCGCAGGTTTTCGTTTGCCAGCGATTAAACTTCTTTTATTCAGCGTCTCATCAAAAATGAAAACATTTTTGAAAACTACAAGTCTCATGCGTTTTAGTGGTGAAAAAATAATTTAAAAAATCGTTCGGAAAATTAGTTTACTCCCTGGGTACTTTCTTTGTATACTTTTGACTATACGGGCCAAGCCCGGGATTTACGGGAAATCGCATGTTTTCGTTTGCCGGCGATTAAACTTCTTTTATTCAGCGTTTCATCAAAAATGAAAACATTTTTAAAAACTACAAGTCTTATGCGTTTTAGTGGTGAAAAAATAATTTAAAAAATCGTTCGGGAAATGAGTTTACTCACTGGGTACTTTCCTTGTATACTTTTGACTATACGGGCCGAGTCCGGGATTTACGGGAAATCGCGGGTTTTCGTTTGCCGGCGATTAAATTCTTTTATTCAGCGTCTCATAAAAAATGAAAACATTTTTGAAAACTACAAGTATCATGCGTTTTATTGGTGAAAAAAAAGTTTAAAAAATCTTTCGGGAAATGAGTTTACATCCTGGGTACTTTCTTTGTATACATTCGACTGTACGGGCCAAGCCCGGGATTTACGGGAAATCGCGGGTTTTCGTTTGCCGGCGATTAAATTCTTTTATTCAGCGTCTCATCAAAAATGAAAACATTTTTGAAAACTACAAGTCTCATGCGTTTTAGTGGTGAAAAGATAATTTAAAAAATCGTTTTGGAAATGAGTTTACTCACAGGGTACTTTCTTTGTATACATTCGACTATACGGGCCAAGTCCGGGATTTACGGCAAATCGCGGGTTTTCGTTTGCCGGCGATTAAACCACTTTCGTTAAGCGTCTCATCAAAAATTAAAACATTTCTGAAAACTACAAGTCTCATGCGTTTTAGTGGTGACAAAATAATTTAAAAAATCGTTCGGAAAATTAGTTTACTCCCTGGGTACTTTCTTTGTATACTTTTGACTATACGGGCCAAGCCCGGGATTTACGGGAAATCGCATGTTTTCGTTTGCCGGCGATTAAACTTCTTTTATTCAGCGTTTCATCAAAAATGAAAACATTTTTAAAAACTACAAGTCTTATGCGTTTTAGTGGTGAAAAAATAATTTAAAAAATCGTTCGGGAAATGAGTTTACTCACTGGGTACTTTCCTTGTATACTTTTGACTATACGGGCCGAGTCCGGGATTTACGGGAAATCGCGGGTTTTCGTTTGCCGGCGATTAAATTCTTTTATTCAGCGTCTCATCAAAAATGAAAACATTTTTGAAAACTACAAGTATCATGCGTTTTAGTGGTGAAAAGATAATTTAAAAAATCGTTTTGGAAATGAGTTTACTCACAGGGTACTTTCTTTGTATACATTCGACTATACGGGCCAAGTCCGGGATTTACGGCAAATCGCGGGTTTTCGTTTGCCGGCGATTAAACCACTTTCGTTAAGCGTCTCATCAAAAATTAAAACATTTCTGAAAACTACAAGTCTCATGCGTTTTAGTGGTGACAAAATAATTTAAAAAATCGTTCGGGAAATGAGTTTACTCACAGGGTACTTTCTTTGTATACATTCGACTATACGGGCCAAGCCCGGGATTTACGGGAAATCGCGGGATTTCGTTTGCCGGCGATTGAACCTCTTTCATTAAGCGTCTCATCAAAAATGAAAACATTTTTGAAAACTTCAAGTCTTATGCGTTTTAGCGGTGAAAAAATAATTTAAAAACTCGTTCGGGAAATGAGTTTATTTCCTCGGTACTTTCTTTATATACTTTGGACTATACGGGCCGAGTCCGGGATTTACGGAAATCGCGGATTTTCGTTTGAGGGCGATTAAACTTCTTTTATTCAGCGTCTCATCAAAAATGAAAACATTTTTGAAAACTACAAGTCTCATGCGTTGTAGTGGTGAAAAAATAATTTAAAAAATCGTTCGGGAAATGAGTTTACTCCCTCGGTACTTTCTTTGTATACTTTTGACTATACGGGCCGAGTCCGGGATTTACGGGAAATCGCAGGTTTTCGTTTGCCGGCGATTAAATTCTTTTATTCAGCGTCTCATCAAAAATGAAAACATTTTTGAAAACTACAAGTATCATGCGTTTTAGTGGTGAAAAAAAAGTTTAAAAAATCTTTCGGGAAATGAGTTTACTCCCTGGGTACTTTCTTTGTATACTTTTGACTATATGGGCCAAGCCTGGGATTTACGGGAAATCGCATGTTTTCGTTTGCCGGCGATTAAACTTCTTTTATTCAGCGTTTCATCAAAAATGAAAACATTTTTAAAAACTACAAGTCTTATGCGTTTTAGTGGTGAAAAAATAATTTAAAAAATCGTTCGGGAAATGAGTTTACTCACTGGGTACTTTCCTTGTATACTTTTGACTATACGGGCCGAGTCCGGGATTTACGGGAAATCGCGGGTTTTCGTTTGCCGGCGATTAAACTTCTTTTATTCAACGTCTCATCAAAAATGAAAACATTTTTAAAAACTACAAGTCTCATGGGCTTTAGTGGTGAAATAATAATTTAAAAAATCGTTTGGGAAATGAGTTTACACCCTGGGTACTTTCTTTGTATACTTTTGACTATACGGGCCGAGTCCGGGATTTACGGAAAATCGCAGGTTTTTGTTTGCCGGCGATTTAACTTCTTTTATTCAGCGTCTCATCAAAAATGAAAACATTTTTGAAAACTACAAGTCTCATGCGTTTTAGTGGTGAAAAAATAATTTAAAAATTCGTTCGGAAAATGAGTTTACTCACTGGGTACTTTCCTTGTATACTTTTGACTATACGGCCGAGTCCGGGATTTACGGGAAATCGCGGGTTTTCATTTGCCAGCGATTAAACCTCTTTTATTCAGCGTCTCATCAAAAATGAAAACATTTTTGAAAACTACAAGTCTCATGCGTTTTAGTGGTGAAAAAATAATTTAAAAAATCGTTCGGGAAATGAGTTTACTCACTGGGTACTTTCCTTGTATACTTTTGACTATACGGGCCGAGTCCGGGATTTACGGGAAATCGCGGGTTTTCGTTTGCCGGCGATTAAACTTCTTTTATTCAACGTCTCATCAAAAATGAAAACATTTTTAAAAACTACAAGTCTCATGGGCTTTAGTGGTGAAATAATAATTTAAAAAATCGTTTGGGAAATGAGTTTACACCCTGGGTACTTTCTTTGTATACTTTTGACTATACGGGCCGAGTCCGGGATTTACGGAAAATCGCAGGTTTTCGTTTGCCGGCGATTTAACTTCTTTTATTCAGCGTCTCATCAAAAATGAAAACATTTTTGAAAACTACAAGTCTCATGCGTTTTAGTGGTGAAAAAATAATTTAAAAATTCGTCCGGAAAATGAGTTTACTCACTGGGTACTTTCCTTGTATACTTTTGACTATACGGCCGAGTCCGGGATTTACGGGAAATCGCGGGTTTTCATTTGCCAGCGATTAAACCTCTTTTATTCAGCGTCTCATCAAAAATGAAAACATTTTTGAAAACTACAAGTCTCATGCGTTTTATTGGTGAAAAAATAATTTAAAAATTCGTTCGGGAAATGAGTTTACTCACTGTGTACTTTCCTTGTATACGTTTGACTATACGGGCCGAGTCCGGGATTTACGGGAAATCGCGGGTTTTCGTTTGCCGGCGATTAAACTTCTTTTATTCAGCGTCTCATTAAAAATGAAAATATTTTTGAAAAGTACAAGTCTCATGCGTTTTAGTGGTGAAAAAATAATTTATAAAATCGTTCGGAAAATGAGTTTTCTCCCTGGGTACTTTCTTTGTATACTTTTGACTATACGGGCCAAGCCCGGGATTTACGGGAAATCGCATGTTTTCGTTTGCCGGCGATTAAACTTCTTTTATTCAGCGTCTCATCAAAAATAAAAACATTTTTAAAAACTACAAGTCTTATGCGTTTTAGTGGTGAAAAAATAATTTAAAAAATCGTTCTGGAAATGAGTTTACTCCCTGGGTACTTTCTTAGTATACTTTTGACTATACGGGACGAGTCCGGGATTTACGGGAAATCGCAGGTATTCGTTTGCCGGCGATTAAACTTCTTTTATTCAGCGTCTCATCAAAAATGAAAATATATTTGAAAACTACAAGTCTCATGCGTTTTAGTGGTGAAATAATAATTTAAAAAATCGTTCGGGTAATGAGTTTACTCCCTGGGTACTTTCTTTGTATACTTTTGACTATACGGGCCAAGCCCGGGATTTACGGGAAATCGCGGGTTTTCGTTTGCCGGCGATTAAATTCTTTTATTCAGCGTCTCATCAAAAATGAAAACATTTTTGAAAACTACAAGTATCATGCGTTTTAGTGGTGAAAAAAAAGTTTAAAAAATCTTTCGGGAAATGAGTTTACATCCTGGGTACTTTCTTTGTATACATTCGACTATACGGGCCAAGCCCGGGATTTACGGGAAATCGCGGGTTTTCGTTTGCCGGCGATTAAATTCTTTTATTCAGCGTCTCATCAAAAATGAAAACATTTTTGAAAACTACAAGTCTCATGGGCTTTAGTGGTGAAATAATAATTTAAAAAATCGTTTGGGAAATGAGTTTACACCCTGGGTACTTTCTTTGTATACTTTTGACTATACGGGCCGAGTCCGGGATTTACGGAAAATCGCAGGTTTTTGTTTGCCGGCGATTTAACTTCTTTTATTCAGCGTCTCATCAAAAATGAAAACACTTTTGAAAACTACAAGTCTCATGCGTTTTAGTGGTGAAAAAATAATTTAAAAATTCGTTCGGAAAATGAGTGTACTCACTGGGTACTTTCCTTGTATACTTTTGACTATACGGCCGAGTCCGGGATTTACGGGAAATCGCGGGTTTTCATTTGCCAGCGATTAAACCTCTTTTATTCAGCGTCTCATCAAAAATGAAAACATTTTTGAAAACTACAAGTCTCATGCGTTTTAGTGGTGAAAAAATAATTTAAAAAATCGTTCGGGAAATGAGTTTACTCACTGGGTACTTTCTTTGTATACTTTTGACTATACGGGCCGAGTCCGGGATTTACGGAAAATCGCAGGTTTTCGTTTGCCGGCGATTTAACTTCTTTTATTCAGCGTCTCATCAAAAATGAAAACATTTTTGAAAACTACAAGTCTCATGCGTTTTAGTGGTGAAAAAATAATTTAAAAATTCGTTCGGAAAATGAGTTTACTCACTGGGTACTTTCCTTGTATACTTTTGACTATACGGCCGAGTCCGGGATTTACGGGAAATCGCGGGTTTTCATTTGCCAGCGATTAAACCTCTTTTATTCAGCGTCTCATCAAAAATGAAAACATTTTTGAAAACTACAAGTCTCATGCGTTTTATTGGTGAAAAAATAATTTAAAAATTCGTTCGGGAAATGAGTTTACTCACTGTGTACTTTCCTTGTATACGTTTGACTATACGGGCCGAGTCCGGGATTTACGGGAAATCGCGGGTTTTCGTTTGCCGGCGATTAAACTTCTTTTATTCAGCGTCTCATTAAAAATGAAAATATTTTTGAAAAGTACAAGTCTCATGCGTTTTAGTGGTGAAAAAATAATTTATAAAATCGTTCGGAAAATGAGTTTTCTCCCTGGGTACTTTCTTTGTATACTTTTGACTATACGGGCCAAGCCCGGGATTTACGGGAAATCGCATGTTTTCGTTTGCCGGCGATTAAACTTCTTTTATTCAGCGTCTCATCAAAAATAAAAACATTTTTAAAAACTACAAGTCTTATGCGTTTTAGTGGTGAAAAAATAATTTAAAAAATCGTTCTGGAAATGAGTTTACTCCCTGGGTACTTTCTTAGTATACTTTTGACTATACGGGCCGAGTCCGGGATTTACGGGAAATCGCAGGTATTCGTTTGCCGGCGATTAAACTTCTTTTATTCAGCGTCTCATCAAAAATGAAAATATATTTGAAAACTACAAGTCTCATGCGTTTTAGTGGTGAAATAATAATTTAAAAAATCGTTCGGGTAATGAGTTTACTCCCTGGGTACTTTCTTTGTATACTTTTGACTATACGGGCCAAGCCCGGGATTTACGGGAAATCGCGGGTTTTCGTTTGCCGGCGATTAAATTCTTTTATTCAGCGTCTCATCAAAAATGAAAACATTTTTGAAAACTACAAGTATCATGCGTTTTAGTGGTGAAAAAAAAGTTTAAAAAATCTTTCGGGAAATGAGTTTACATCCTGGGTACTTTCTTTGTATACATTCGACTATACGGGCCAAGCCCGGGATTTACGGGAAATCGCGGGTTTTCGTTTGCCGGCGATTAAATTCTTTTATTCAGCGTCTCATCAAAAATGAAAACATTTTTGAAAACTACAAGTCTCATGCGTTTTAGTGGTGAAAAGATAATTTAAAAAATCGTTTTGGAAATGAGTTTACTCACAGGGTACTTTCTTTGTATACATTCGACTATACGGGCCAAGTCCGGGATTTACGGCAAATCGCGGGTTTTCGTTTGCCGGCGATTAAACCACTTTCATTAAGCGTCTCATCAAAAATTAAAACATTTCTGAAAACTACAAGTCTCATGCGTTTTAGTGGTGACAAAATAATTTAAAAAATCGTTCGGGAAATGAGTTTACTCACAGGGTACTTTCTTTGTATACATTCGACTATACGGGCCAAGCCCGGGATTTACGGGAAATTGCGGGTTTTCGTTTGCCGGCGATTAAACCTCTTTCATTAAGCGTCTCATCAAAAATGAAAACATTTTTGAAAACTACAAGTCTTATGCGTTTTAGTGGTGAAAAAATAATTTAAAAAATCGTTCGGGAAATGAGTTTACTCCCTGGGTACTTTCTTTGTATACATTCGACTATACGGGCCGAGTCCGGGATTTACGGGAAATCGCGGGTTTTCGTTTGCCAGCGATTAAACTTCTTTTATTCAGCGTCTTATCAAAAATGAAAACATTTTTGAAAACTACAAGTCTCATGCCTTTTAGTGGTGAAAAAATAATTTAAAAAATCGTTCGGAAAATTAGTTTACTCCCTGGGTACTTTCTTTGTATACTTTTGACTATACGGGCCAAGCCCGGAATTTACGGGAAATCGCATGTTTTCGTTTGCCGGCGATTAAACTTCTTTTATTCAGCGTCTCATCAAAAATGAAAACATTTTTAAAAACTACAAGTCTTATGCGTTTTAGTGGTGAAAAAATAATTTAAAAAATCGTTTGGGAAATGAGTTTACATCCTGGGTACTTTCTTTGTATACATTCGACTATACGGGCCGAGTCCGGGGTTTACGGGAAATGGCGCGTTTTCGTTTGCCGGCGATTAAACTTCTTTTATTCAGCGTCTCATCAAAAATAAAAACATTTTTAAAAACTACAAGTCTTATGCGTTTTAGTGGTGAAAAGATAATTTAAAAAATCGTTTTGAAAATGAGTTTACTCACAGGGTACTTTCTTTGTATACATTCGACTATACGGGCCAAGTCCGGGATTTACGGCAAATCGCGGGTTTTCGTTTGCCGGCGATTAAACCACTTTCATTAAGCGTCTCATCAAAAATGAAACGATTTCTGAAAACTACAAGTCTCATGCGTTTTAGTGGTGAAAAAATAATTTAAAAAATCGTTCGGGAAATGAGTTTACTTACTGGGTACTTTCCTTGTATACTTTTGACTATACGGCCGAGTCCGGGATTTACGGGAAATCGCGGGTTTTCGTTTGCCAGAGATTAAACATCTTTTATTCAGCGTCTCATCAAAAATGAAAACATTTTTGAAAACTACAAGTTCCATGCGTTTTAGTGGTGAAAAAATAATTTAAAAAATCGTTCGGGAAATGAGTTTACTCACAGGGTACTTTCTTTGTATACTTTTGACTATACGGGCCAAGCCCGGGATTTACGAAAAATCGCATGTTTTCGTTTGCCGGCGGTTAAACTTCTTTTATTCAGCGTCTCATCAAAAATGAAAACATTTTTAAAAACTACAAGTCTTATGCGTTTTAGTGGTGAAAAAATAATTTAAAAAATCGTTCGGGAAATGAGTTTACTCACTGGGTACTTTCCTTGTATACTTTTGACTATACGGCCGAGTCCGGGATTTACGGGAAATCGCGGGTTTTCGTTTGCCAGCGATTAAACATCTTTTATTCAGCGTCTCATCAAAAATGAAAACATTTTTGAAAACTACAAGTCTCATGCGTTTTAGTGGTGAAAAAATAATTTAAAAATTCGTTCGGGAAATGAGTTAACTCACTGGGTACTTTCCTTGTATACGTTTGACTATACGGGCCGAGTCCGGGATTTACGGGAAATCGCGGGTTTTCGTTTGCCGGCGATTAAACTTCTTTTATTCAGCGTCTCATCAAAAATAAAAATATTTTTGAAAAGTACAAGTCTCATGCGTTTTAGTGGTGAAAAAATAATTTAAAAAATCGTTCAGAAAATGAGTTTACTCCCTGGGTACATTCTTTGTATACTTTTGACTATACGGGCCAAGCCCGGGATTTACGGGAAATCGCGGGTTTTCGTTTGCCGGCGATTAAATTCTTTTATTCAGCGTCTCATCAAAAATGAAAACATTTTTGAAAACTACAAGTATCATGCGTTTTAGTGGTGAAAAAAAAGTTTAAAAAATCGTTCGGGAAATGAGTTTACATCCTGGGTACTTTCTTTGTATACATTCGACTATACGGGCCAAGCCCGGGATTTACGGGAAATCGCGGGTTTTCGTTTGGCGGCGATTAAATTCTTTTATTCAGCGTCTCATCAAAAATGAAAACATTTTTGAAAACTACAAGTCTCATGCGTTTTAGTGCTGAAAAGATAATTTAAAAAAATCGTTTTGGAAATGAGTTTACCCACAGGGTACTTTCTTTGTATACATTCGACTATACGGGACAAGTCCGGGATTTACGGCAAATCGCGGGTTTTCGTTTGCCGGCGATTAAACCACTTTCATTAAGCGTCTCATCAAAAATGAAAACATTTCTGAAAACTACAAGTCTCATGCGTTTTAGTGGTGAAAAAATAATTTAAAAAATCGTTCGGGAAATGAGTTTACTCACAGGGTACTTTCTTTGTATACATTCGACTATACGGGCCAAGCCCGGGATTTACGGGAAATCGCGGGTTTTTGTTTGCCGGCGAGTAAACCTCTTTCATTAAGCGTCTCATCAAAAATGAAAACATTTTTGAAAACTACAAGTCTCATGCGTTTTAGTGGTGAAAAAATAATTTAAAAAATCGTTCGGGAAATGAGTTTACTCCCTGGGTACTTTCTTTGTATACTTTTGACTATACGGGCCAAGCCCGGGATTTACGGGAAATCGCATGTTTTCGTTTGCCGGCGATTAAACTTCTTTTATTCAGCGTCTCATCAAAAATGAAAACATTTTTAAAAACTACAAGTCTTATGCGTTTTAGTGGTGAAAAAATAATTTAAAAAATCGTTCGGGAAATGAGTTTACTCACTGGGTACTTTCCTTGTATACTTTTGACTATACGGCCGAGTCCGGGATTTACGGGAAATCGCGGGTTTTCGTTTGCCAGCGATTAAACATCTTTTATTCAGCGTCTCATCAAAAATGAAAACATTTTTGAAAACTACAAGTCTCATGCGTTTTAGTGGTGAAAAAATAATTTAAAAATTCGTTCGGGAAATGAGTTTCCTCACTTGGTACTTTCCTTGTATACGTTTGACTATGCGGGCCGAGTCCGGGATTTACGGGAAATCGCGGGTTTTCGTTTGCCGGCGATTAAACTTCTTTTATTCAGCGTCTCATCAAAAATGAAAATATTTTTGAAAAGTACAAGTCTCATTCGTTTTAGTGGTGAAAAAATAATTTAAAAAATCGTTCGGAAAATGAGTTTACTCCCTGGGTACTTTCTTTGTATACTTTTGACTATACGGGCCAAGCCCGGGATTTACGGGAAATCGCATGTTTTCGTTTGCCGGCGATTTAACTTCTTTTATTCAGCGTCTCATCAAAAATAAAAACATTTTTAAAAACTACAAGTCTTATGCGTTTTAGTGGTGAAAAAATAATTTAAAAAATCGTTCGGGAAATGAGTTTACTCACGGGGTACTTTCCTTGTATACTTTTGACTATACGGCCGAGTCCGGGATTTACGGTAAATCGCGGGTTTTCGTTTGCCAGCGATTAAACATCTTTTATTCAGCGTCTCATCAAAAATGAAAACATTTTTGAAAACTACAAGTCTCATGCGTTTTAGTGGTGAAAAAATAATTTAAAAAATCGTTCGGAAAATGAGTTTACTCCCTGGGTACTTTCTTAGTATACTTTTGACTATACGGGCCGAGTCCGGGATTTACGGGACATCGCAGGTATTCGTTTGCCGGCGATTAAACTTCTTTTATTCAGCGTCTCATCAAAAATGAAAATATTTTTGAAAAGTACAAGTCTCATGCGTTTTAGTGGTGAAAAAATAATTTAAAAAATCGTTCGGAAAATGAGTTTACTCCCTGGGTACTTTCTTAGTATACTTTTGACTATACGGGCCGAGTCCGGGATTTACGGGACATCGCAGGTATTCGTTTGCCGGCGATTAAACTTCTTTTATTCAGCGTCTCATCAAAAATGAAAATATTTTTGAAAACTACAAGTCTCATGCGTTTTAGTGGTGAAATAATAATTTAAAAAATCGTTCGGGAAATGAGTTTACTCCCTGGGTACTTTCTTTGCATACTTTTGACTATAGGGGCCAAGCCCGGGATTTACGGGAAATCGCGGGTTTTCGTTTGCCGGCGATTAAATTCTTTTATTCAGCGTCTCATCAAAAATGAAAACATTTTTGAAAACTACCAGTATCATGCGTTTTAGTGGTGAAAAAAAAGTTTAAAAAATCGTTCGGGAAATGTGTTTACATCCTGGGTACTTTCTTTGTATACATTCGACTATAAGGGCCAAGCCCGGGATTTACGGGAAATTGCGGGTTTTCGTTTGCCGGCGATTAAATTCTTTTATTCAGCGTCTCATCAAAAATGAAAACATTTTTGAAAACTACAAGTCTCATGCGTTTTAGTGGTGAAAAGATAATTTGAAAAATCGTTTTGGAAATGAGTTTACTCACAGGGTACTTTCTTTGTACACATTCGACTATACGGGCCAAGTCCGGGATTTACGGCAAATCGCGGGTTTTCGTTTGCCGGCGATTAAACCACTTTCATTAGGCGTCTCATCAAAAATGAAAACATTTCTGAAAACTACAAGTCTCATGCGTTTTAGTGGTGAAAAAATAATTTAAAAAATCGTTCGGGAAATGAGTTTACTCACAGGGTACTTTCTTTGTATACATTCGACTATACGGGCCAAGCCGGGGATTTACGGGAAATCGCGGGTTTTCGTTTACCGGCGATTAAACCTCTTTCATTAAGCGTCTCATCAAAAATGAAAACATTTTTGAAAACTACAAGTCTTATGCGTTTTAGTGGTGAAAAAATAATTTAAAAAATCGTTCGGGAAATGTGTTTACATCCTGGGTACTTTCTTTGTATACATTCGACTATAAGGGCCAAGCCCGGGATTTACGGGAAATTGCAGGTTTTCGTTTGCCGGCGATTAAATTCTTTTTTTCAGCGTCTCATCAAAAATGAAAACATTTTTGAAAACTACAAGTCTCATGCGTTTTAGTGGTGAAAAGATAATTTAAAAAATCGTTTTGGAAATGAGTTTACTCACAGGGTACTTTCTTTGTACACATTCGACTATACGGGCCAAGTCCGGGATTTACGGCAAATCGCGGGTTTTCGTTTGCCGGCGATTAAACCACTTTCATTAAGCGTCTCATCAAAAATGAAAACATTTCTGAAAACTACAAGTCTCATGCGTTTTAGTGGTGAAAAAATAATTTAAAAAATCGTTCGGGAAATGAGTTTACTCACAGGGTACTTTCTTTGTATACATTCGACTATACGGGCCAAGCCCGGGATTTACGGGAAATCGCGGGTTTTCGTTTACCGGCGATTAAACCTCTTTCATTAAGCGTCTCATCAAAAATGAAAACATTTTTGAAAACTACAAGTCTTATGCGTTTTAGTGGTGAAAAAATAATTTAAGAAATCGTTCGGGAAATGAGTTTACTCCCTGGGTACTTTCTTTGTATACATTCGACTATACGGGCCGAGTCCGGGATTTACGGCAAATCGCGGGTTTTCGTTTGCCGGTGATTAAACCACTTTCATTAAGCGTCTCATCAAAAATGAAAACATTTCTGAAAACTACAAGTCTCATGCGTTTTAGTGGTGAAAAAATAATTTAAAAAATCGTTCGGGAAATGAGTTTACTCACAGGGTACTTTCTTTGTATACATTCGACTATACGGGCCAAGCCCGGGATTTACGGGAAATCGCGGGTTTTCGTTTGCCGGCGATTAAACCACTTTCATTATGCGTCTCATCAAAAATGAAAACATTTTTGAAAACTACAAGTCTCATGCGTTTTAGTGGTGAAAAAATAATTTAAAAATTCGTTCGGGAAATGAGTTTCCTCACTGGGTACTTTCCTTGTATACGTTTGACTATACGGGCCGAGTCCGGGATTTACGGGAAATCGCGGGTTTTCGTTTGCCGGCGATTAAACTTCTTTTATTCAGCGTCTCATCAAAAATGAAAATATTTTTGAAAAGTACAAGTCTCATGCGTTTTAGTGGTGAAAAAATAATTTAAAAAATCGTTCGGAAAATGAGTTTACTCCCTGGGTACTTTCTTTGTATACTTTTGACTATACGGGCCAAGCCCGGGATTTACGGGAAATCGCATGTTTTCGTTTGCCGGCGATTAAACTTCTTTTATTCAGCGTCTCATCAAAAATAAAAACATTTTTAAAAACTACAAGTCTTATGCGTTTTAGTGGTGAAAAAATAATTTAAAAAATCGTTCGGGAAATGAGTTTACTCACGGGGTACTTTCCTTGTATACTTTTGACTATACGGCCGAGTCCGGGATTTACGGGAAATCGCGGGTTTTCGTTTGCCAGCGATTAAACATCTTTTATTCAGCGTCTCATCAAAAATAAAAACATTTTTGAAAACTACAAGTCTCATGCGTTTTAGTGGTGAAAAAATAATTTAAAAATTCGTTCGGGAAATGAGTTTACTCACTGGGTACTTTCCTTGTATATGTTTGACTAAACGGGCCGAGTCCGGGATTTACGGGAAATCGCGGGTTTCCGTTTGCCGGCGATTAAACTTCTTTTATTCAGCGTCCCATCAAAAATGAAAATATTTTTGAAAAGTACAAGTCTCATGCGTTTTAGTGGTGAAAAAATAATTTAAAAAATCGTTTGGAAAATGAGTTTACTCCCTGGGTACTTTCTTAGTATACTTTTGACTATACGGGCCGAGTCCGGGATTTACGGGACATCGCAGGTATTCGTTTGCCGGCGATTAAACTTCTTTTATTCAGCGTCTCATCAAAAATGAAAATATTTTTGAAAACTACAAGTCTCATGCGTTTTAGTGGTGAAATAATAATTTAAAAAATCGTTCGGGAAATGAGTTTACTCCCTGGGTACTTTCTTTGCATACTTTTGACTATAGGGGCCAAGCCCGGGATTTACGGGAAATCGCGGGTTTTCGTTTGCCGGCGATTAAATTCTTTTATTCAGCGTCTCATCAAAAATGAAAACATTTTTGAAAACTACCAGTATCATGCGTTTTAGTGGTGAAAAAAAAGTTTAAAAAATCGTTCGGGAAATGTGTTTACATCCTGGGTAGTTTCTTTTTATACATTCGACTATAAGAGCCAAGCCCGGGATTTACGGGAAATTGCGGGTTTTCGTTTGCCGGCGATTAAATTCTTTTATTCAGCGTCTCATCAAAAATGAAAACATTTTTGAAAACTACAAGTCTCATGCGTTTTAGTGGTGAAAAGATAATTTAAAAAATCGTTTTGGAAATGAGTTTACTCACAGGGTACTTTCTTTGTACACATTCGACTATACGGGCCAAGTCCGGGATTTACGGCAAATCGCGGGTTTTCGTTTGCCGGCGATTAAACCACTTTCATTAAGCGTCTCATCAAAAATGAAAACATTTCTGAAAACTACAAGTCTCATGCGTTTTAGTGGTGAAAAAATAATTTAAAAAATCGTTCGGGAAATGAGTTTACTCACAGGGTACTTTCTTTGTATACATTCGACTATACGGGCCAAGCCCGGGATTTACGGGAAATCGCGGGTTTTCGTTTACCGGCGATTAAACCTCTTTCATTAAGCGTCTCATCAAAAATGAAAACATTTTTGAAAACTACAAGTCTTATGCGTTTTAGTGGTGAAAAAATAATTTAAAAAATCGTTCGGGAAATGAGTTTACTCCCTGGGTACTTTCTTTGTATACATTCGACTATACGGGCCAAGTACGGGATTTACAGCAAATCGCAGGTTTTCGTTTGCTGGCGATTAAACCACTTTCATTAAGCGTCTCATCAAAAATGAAAACATTTCTGAAAACTACAAGTCTCATGCGTTTTAGTGGTGAAAAAAAAGTTTAAAAAATCGTTCGGGAAATGAGTTTACATCCTGGGTACTTTCTTTGTATACATTCGACTATACGGGCCAAGCCCGGGATTTACGGGAAATCGCGGGTTTTCGTTTGCCGGCGATTAAATTCTTTAATTCAGCGTCTCATCAAAAATGAAAACATTTTTGAAAACTACAAGTCTCATGCGTTTTAGTGGTGAAAAGATAATTTAAAAAATCGTTTTGGAAATGAGTTTACCCACAGGGTACTTTCTTTGTATACTTTTGACTATACGGGCCAAGCCCGGGATTTACGGGAAATCGCATGTTTTCGTTTGCCGGCGGTTAAACTTCTTTTATTCAGCGTCTCATCAAAAATGAAAACATTTTTAAAAACTACAAGTCTTATGCGTTTTAGTGGTGAAAAAATAATTTAAAAAATCGTTCGGGAAATGAGTTTACTCACTGGGTACTTTCCTTGTATACTTTTGACTATACGGCCGAGTCCGGGATTTACGGGAAATCGCGGGTTTTCGTTTGCCAGCGATTAAACATCTTTTATTCAGCGTCTCATCAAAAATGAAAACATTTTTGAAAACTACAAGTCTGATGCGTTTTAGTGGTGAAAAAATAAGTTAAAAATTCGTTCGGGAAATGAGTTTACTCCCTGGGTACATTCTTTGTATACTTTTGACTATACGGCCGAGTCCGGGATTTACGGGAAATCGCGGGTTTTCGTTTGCCGGCGAGTAAACCTCTTTCATTAATCGTCTCATCAAAAATGAAAACATTTTTGAAAAGTACAAGTCTCATGCGTTTTAGTGGTGAAAAAATAATTTAAAAAATCGTTCGGAAAATGAGTTTACTCCCTGGGTACATTCTTTGTATACTTTTGACTATACGGGCCAAGCCCGGGATTTACGGGAAATCGCGGGTTTTCGTTTGCCGGCGATTAAATTCTTTTATTCAGCGTCTCATCAAAAATGAAAACATTTTTGAAAACTACAAGTATCATGCGTTTTAGTGGTGAAAAAAAAGTTTAAAAAATCGTTCGGGAAATGAGTTTACATCCTGGGTACTTTCTTTATATACATTCGACTATACGGCCAAGCCCGGGATTTACGGGAAATCGCGGGTTTTCGTTTGCCGGCGATTAAATTCTTTTATTCAGCGTCTCATCAAAAATGAAAACATTTTTGAAAACTACAAGTCTCATGCGTTTTAGTGGTGAAAAGATAATTTAAAAAAATCGTTTTGGAAATGAGTTTACCCACAGGGTACTTTCTTTGTATACATTCGACTATACGGGCCAAGTCCGGGATTTACGGCAAATCGCGGGTTTTCGTTTGCCGGCGATTAAACCACTTTCATTAAGCGTCTCATCAAAAATGAAAACATTTCTGAAAACTACAAGTCTCATGCGTTTTAGTGGTGAAAAAATAATTTAAAAAATCGTTCGGGAAATGAGTTTACTCACAGGGTACTTTCTTTGTATACATTCGACTATACGGGCCAAGCCCGGGATTTACGGGAAATCGCGGGTTTTCGTTTGCCGGCGAGTAAACCTCTTTCATTAAGCGTCTCATCAAAAATGAAAACATTTTTGAAAACTACAAGTCTCATGCGTTTTAGTGGTGAAAAAATAATTTAAAAAATCGTTCGGGAAATGAGTTTACTCCCTGGGTACTTTCTTTGTATACTTTTGACTATACGGGCCAAGCCCGGGATTTACGGGAAATCGCATGTTTTCGTTTGCCGGCGATTAAATTCTTTTATTCAGCGTCTCATCAAAAATGAAAACATTTTTGAAAACTACAAGTCTCATGCGTTTTAGTGGTGAAAAGATAATTTAAAAAATCGTTTTGGAAATGAGTTTACTCACAGGGTACTTTCTTTGTACACATTCGACTATACGGGCCAAGTCCGGGATTTACGGCAAATCGCGGGTTTTCGTTTGCCGGCGATTAAACCACTTTCATTAAGCGTCTCATCAAAAATGAAAACATTTCTGAAAACTACAAGTCTTATGCGTTTTAGTGGTGAAAAAATAATTTAAAAAATCGTTCGGGAAATGAGTTTACTCCCTGGGTACTTTCTTTGTATACATTCGACTATACCGGCCGAGTCCGGGATTTACGGCAAATCGCGGGTTTTCGTTTGCCGGCGATTAAACCACTTTCATTAAGCGTCTCATCAAAAATGAAAACATTTCTGAAAACTACAAGTCTCATGCGTTTTAGTGGTGAAAAGATAATTTAAAAAATCGTTTTGGAAATGAGTTTACCCACAGGGTACTTTCTTTGTATACATTCGACTATACGGGCCAAGTCCGGGATTTACGGCAAATCGCGGGTTTTCGTTTGCCGGCGATTAAACCACTTTCATTAAGCGTCTCATCAAAAATGAAAACATTTCTGAAAACTACAAGTCTCATGCGTTTTAGTGGTGAAAAAATAATTTAAAAAATCGTTCGGGAAATTAGTTTACTCACAGGGTACTTTCTTTGTATACATTCGACTATACGGGCCAAGCCCGGGATTTACGGGAAATCGCGGGTTTTCGTTTGCCGGCGATTAAATTCTTTTATTCAGCGTCTCATCAAAAATGAAAACATTTTTGAAAACTACAAGTCTCATGCGTTTTAGTGGTGAAAAGATAATTTAAAAAATCGTTTGGGAAATGAGTTTACCCACAGGGTACTTTCTTTGTATACATTCGACTATGCGGGCCAAGTCCGGGATTTACGGCAAATCGCGGGTTTTCGTTTGCCGGCGATTAAACCACTTTCATTAAGCGTCTCATCAAAAATGAAAACATTTCTGAAAACTACAAGTCTCATGCGTTTTAGTGGTGAAAAAATAATTTAAAAAATCGTTCGGGAAATGATTTTACTCACTGGGTACTTTCCTTGTATACTTTTGACTATACGGCCGAGTCCGGGATTTACGGGAAATCGCGGGTTTTCGTTTGCCAGCGATTAAACATCTTTTATTCAGCGTCTCATCAAAAATGAAAACATTTTTGAAAACTACAAGTCTCATGCGTTTTAGTGGTGAAAAAATAATTTAAAAAATCGTTCGGAAAATGAGTTTACTCCCTGGGTACTTTCTTTGTATACTTTTGACTATACGGGCCAAGCCCGGGATTTACGGGAAATCGCATGTTTTCGTTTGCCGGCGATTAAACTTCTTTTATTCAGCGTCTCATCAAAAATAAAAACATTTTTAAAAACTACAAGTCTTATGCGTTTTAGTGGTGAAAAAATAATTTAAAAAATCGTTCGGGAAATGAGTTTACTCACTGGGTACTTTCCTTGTATACTTTTGACTATACGGCCGAGTCCGGGATTTACGGGAAATCGCGGGTTTTCGTTTGCCAGCGATTAAACATCTTTTATTCAGCGTCTCATCAAAAATGAAAACATTTTTGAAAACTACAAGTCTTATGCGTTTTAGTGGTGAAAAAATAATTTAAAAATTCGTTCGGGAAATGAGTTTACTCATTGGGTACTTTCCTTGTATACGTTTGACTATACGGGCCGAGTCCGGGATTTACGGGAAATCGCGGGTTTTCGTTTGCCGGCGATTAAACTTCCTTTATTCAGCGTCTCATCAAAAATGAAAATATTTTTAAAAAGTACAAGTCTCATGCGTTTTAGTGGTGAAAAAATAATTTAAAAAATCGTTCGGAAAATGAGTTTACTCCCTGGGTACTTTCTTTGTATACTTTTGACTATACGGGCCAAGCCCGGGATTTACGGGAAATCGCGGGTTTTCGTTTGCCGGCGATTAAATTCTTTTATTCAGCGTCTCATCAAAAATGAAAACATTTTTGAAAACTACAAGTCTCATGCGTTTTAGTGGTGAAAAGATAATTTAAAAAATCGTTTTGGAAATGAGTTTAGTCACAGGGTACTTTCTTTGTATACATTCGACTATACGGGCCAAGTCCGGGATTTACGGCAAATCGCGGGTTTTCGTTTGCCGGCGATTAAACCACTTTCATTTAGCGTCTTATCAAAAATAAAAACATTTCTGAAAACTACAAGTCTCATGCGTTTTAGTGGTGAAAAAATAATTTAAAAAATCGTTCGGGAAATGAGTTTACTCACAGGGTACTTTCTTTGTATACATTCGACTATACGGGCCAAGCCCGGGATTTACGGGAAATCGCGGGTTTTCGTTTGCCGGCGATTAAACCTCTTTCATTAAGCGTCTCATCAAAAATGAAAACATTTTTGAAAACTACAAGTCTTATGCGTTTTAGTGGTGAAAAAATAATTTAAAAAATCGTTCGGGAAATGAGTTTACTCCCTGGGTACTTTCTTTGTATACATTCGACTATACGGGCAAAGTCCGGGATTTACGGCAAATCGCGGGTTTTCGTTTGCCGGCGATTAAACCACTTTCATTAAGCGTCTCATCAAAAATGAAAACATTTCTGAAAACTACAAGTCTCATGCGTTTTAGTGGTGAAAAAATAATTTAAAAAATCGTTCGGGAAATGAGTTTACTCACAGGGTACTTTCTTTGTATACCTTCGACTATACGGGCCAAGCCCGGGATTTACGGGAAATCGCGGGTTTTCGTTTGCCGGCGATTAAACCACTTTCATTATGCATCTCATCAAAAATGAAAACATTTTTGAAAACTACAAGTCTTATGCGTTTTAGTGGTGAAAAAATAATTTAAAAAATCGTTCGGGAAATGAGTTTACTCCCTGGGTACTTTCTTTGTATACATTCGACTATACGGGCCGAGTCCGGGATTTACGGGAAATCGCGGGTTTTCGTTTGCCAGCGATTAAACTTCTTTTATTCAGCGTCTTATCAAAAATGAAAACATTTCTGAAAACTACAAGTCTCATGCGTTTTAGTGGTGAAAAAATAATTTAAAAAATCGTTCGGGAAATGAGTTTACTCCCTGGGTACTTTCTTTGTATACATTCGACTATACGGGCCGAGTCCGGGATTTACGGGAAATCGCGGGTTTTCGTTTAACAGCGATTAAACTTCTTTTATTCAGCGTCTTATCAAAAATGAAAACATTTTTGAAAACTACAAGTCTCATGCGTTTTAGTGGTGAAAAAATAATTTAAAAAATCGTTCGGAAAATTAGTTTACTCCCTGGGTACTTTCTTTGTATACTTTTGACTATACGGGCCAAGCCCGGGATTTACGGGAAATCGCATGTTTTCGTTTGCCGGCGATTAAACTTCTTTTATTCAGCGTCTCATCAAAAATGAAAACATTTTTAAAAACTACAAGTCTTATGCGTTTTAGTGGTGAAAAAATAATTTAAAAAATCGTTCGGAAAATTAGTTTACTCCCTGGGTACTTTCTTTGTATACTTTTGACTATACGGGCCAAGCCCGGGATTTACGGGAAATCGCATGTTTTCGTTTGCCGGCGATTAAACTTCTTTTATTCAGCGTCTCATCAAAAATGAAAACATTTTTAAAAACTACAAGTCTTATGCGTTTTAGTGGTGAAAAGATAATTTAAAAAATCGTTTTGGAAATGAGTTTACTCACAGGGTACTTTCTTTCTATACATTCGACTATACGGGCCAAGTCCGGGATTTACGGCAAATCGCGGGTTTTCGTTTGCCGGCGATTAAACCACTTTCATTAAGCGTCTCATCAAAAATGAAAACATTTCTGAAAACTACAAGTCTCATGCGTTTTAGTGGTGAAAAGATAATTTAAAAAATCGTTTTGGAAATGAGTTTACTCACAGGGTACTTTCTTTGTAAACATTCGACTATACGGGCCAAGTCCGGGATTTACGGCAAATCGCGGGTTTTCGTTTGCCGGCGATTAAACCACTTTCATTAAGCGTCTCATCAAAAATGAAAACATTTCTGAAAACTACAAGTCTCATGCGTTTTAGTGGTGAAAAAATAATTTAAAAAATCGTTCGGGAAATGAGTTTACTCACAGGGTACTTTCTTTGTATACATTCGACTATACGGGCCAAGCCCGGGATTTACGGGAAATCGCGGGTTTTCGTTTGCCGGCGATTAAACCTCTTTCATTAAGCGTCTCATCAAAAATGAAAATATTTTTGAAAACTGCAAGTCTTATGCGTTGTAGTGGTGAAAAAATAATTTAAAAAATCGTTCGGGAAATGAGTTTACTCCCTGGGTACTTTCTTTGTATACATTCGACTATACGGGCCAAGCCCGGGATTTACGGGAAATCGCGGGATTTCGTTTGCCGGTGATTAAACCTCTTTCATTAAGCGTCTCATCAAAAATAAAAACATTTTTGAAAACTACAAGTCTCATGCGTTTTAGCGGTGAAAAAATAATTTAAAAAATCGTTCGGGAAATGAGTTTACTCCCTCGGTACTTTCTTTGTATACTTTGGACTATACGGGCCGAGTCCGGGATTTACGGAAATCGCGGATTTTCGTTTGAGGGCGATTAAACTTCTTTTATTCAGCGTCTCATCAAAAATGAAAACATTTTTGAAAACTACAAGTCTCATGCGTTTTAGTGGTGAAAAAATAATTTAAAAAATCGTTCGGAAAATTAGTTTTATTCCCTGGGTACTTTCTTTGTATACTTTTGACTATACGGGCCAAGCCCGGGATTTACGGGAAATCGCATGTTTTCGTTTGCCGGCGATTAAACTTCTTTTATTCAGCGTCTCATCAAAAATGAAAACATTTTTAAGAACTACAAGTCTTATGCGTTTTAGTGGTGAAAAAATAATTTGAAAAATCGTTCGGGAAATGAGTTTACATCCTGGGTACTTTCTTTGTATACATTTGACTATACGGCCCGAGTCTGGGGTTTACGGGAAATGGCGCGTTTTCGTTTGCCAGCGATTAAACTTGTTTTATTCAGCGTCTCATCAAAAATAAAAACGTTTTTAAAAACTACAAGTCTTATGCGTTTTAGTGGTGAAAAGATAATTTAAAAAATCGTTTTGGAAATGAGTTTACTCACAGGGTACTTTCTTTGTATACATTCGACTATACGGGCCAAGTCCGGGATTTACGGCAAATCGCGGGTTTTCGTTTGCCGGCGATTAAACCACTTTCATTAAGCGTCTCATCAAAAATGAAAACATTTCTGAAAACTACAAGTCTCATGCGTTTTAGTGGTGAAAAAATAATTTAAAAAATCGTTCGGGAAATGAGTTTACTCACAGGGTACTTTCTTTGTATACATTCGACTATACGGGCCAAGCCCGGGATTTACGGGAAATCGCGGGTTTTCGTTTGCCGGCGATTAAACCTCTTTCATTAAGCGTCTCATCAAAAATGAAAACATTTTTGAAAACTACAAGTCTTATGCGTTTTAGTGGTGAAAAAATAATTTAAAAAATCGTTCGGGAAATGAGTTTACTCCCTGGGTACTTTCTTTGTTTACATTCGACTATACGGGCCAAGCCCGGGATTTACGGGAAATCGCGGGATTTCGTTTGCCGGTGATTAAACCTCTTTCATTAGGCGTCTCATCAAAAATGAAAACATTTTTAAAAACTACAAGTCTCATGCGTTTTAGCGGTGAAAAAATAATTTAAAAAATCGTTCGGGAAATGAGTTTACTCCCTCGGTACTTTCTTTGTATACTTTGGACTATACGGGCCGAGTCCGGGATTTACGGAAATCGCGGATTTTCGTTTGAGGGCGATTAAACTTCTTTTATTCAGCGTCTCATAAAATATGAAAACATTTTTGAAAACTACAAGTCTCATGCGTTGTAGTGGTGAAAAATAATTTAAAAAATCGTTCGGGAAATGAGTTTACTCCCTGGGTACTTTCTTTGTATACTTTTGACTATACAGGCCGAGTCCGGGATTTACGGGAAATCGCGGGTTTTCGTTTGCCGGCGATTAAACTTCTTTTATTCAGCGTCTCATCAAAAATGAAAACATTTTTGAAAACTACAAGTCTCATGCGTTTTAGCGGTGAAAAAATAATTTAAAAAATCGTTCGGGAAATGAGTTTACTCCCTCGGTACTTTCTTTGTATACTTTGGACTATACGGGCCGAGTCCGGGATTTACGAAAATAGCGGATTTTCGTTTGAGGGCGATTAAACTTCTTTTATTCAGCGTCTCATAAAATATGAAAACGTTTTTGAAAACTACAAGTCTCATGCGTTGTAGTGGTGAAAAATAATTTAAAAAATCGTTCGGGAAATGAGTTTACTCCCTGGGTACTTTCTTTGTATACTTTTGACTATACGGGCCGAGTCCGGGATTTACGGGAAATCGCGGGTTTTCGTTTGCCGGCGATTAAACTTCTTTTATTCAGCGTCTCATCAAAAATGAAAACATTTTTGAAAACTACAAGTCTCATGCGTTTTAGTGGTGAAAAAATAATTTAAAAAATCGTTCGGAAAATTAGTTTACTCCCTGGGTACTTTCTTTGTATACTTTTGACTATACGGGCCAAGCCCGGGATTTACGGGAAATCGCATGTTTTCGTTTGCCGGCGATTAAACTTCTTTTATTCAGCGTCTCATCAAAAATGAAAACATTTTTAAAAACTACAAGTCTTATGCGTTTTAGTGGTGAAAAAATAATTTAAAAAATCGTTCGGGAAATGAATTTACTCACTGGGTACTTTCCTTGTATACTTTTGACTATACGGGCCGAGTCCGGGATTTACGGGAAATCGCGGGTTTTCGTTTGCCGGCGATTAAACTTCTTTTATTCAGCGTCTCATCAAAAATGAAAATATTTTTGAATACTACAAGTCTCATGCGTTTTAGTGGTGAAAAAATAATTTAAAAAATCGTTCGGAAAATTAGTTTACTCCCTGGGTACTTTCTTTGTATACTTTTGACTATACGGGCCAAGCCCGGGATTTACGGGAAATCGCATGTTTTCGTTTGCCGGCGATTAAACTTCTTTTATTCAGCGTCTCATCAAAAATGAAAACATTTTTAAAAACTACAAGTCTTATGCGTTTTAGTGGTGAAAAAATAATTTAAAAAATCGTTCGGGAAATGAATTTACTCACTGGGTACTTTCCTTGTATACTTTTGACTATACGGGCCGAGTCCGGGATTTACGGGAAATCGCGGGTTTTCGTTTGCCGGCGATTAAACTTCTTTTATTCAGCGTCTCATCAAAAATGAAAACATTTTTAAAAACTACAAGTCTCATGCGTTTTAGTGGTGAAAAAATAATTTAAAAAATCGTTCGGGAAATGAGTTTACTCCCTGGGTACTTTCTTTGTATACTTTTGACTATACGGGCAAAGCCCGGGATTTACGGGAAATCGCGGGTTTTCGTTTGCCGGCGATTAAACTTCTTTTATTCAGCGTCTCATCAAAAATGAAAATTTTTTGAAAACTACAAGTCTCATGCGTTTTAGTGGTGAAAAAATAATTTAAAAAATCGTTCGGGAAATGAGTTTACTCCCTGGGTACTTTCTTTGTATACTTTTGACTATACGGGCCAAGCCCGGGATTTACGGGAAATCTCGGGTTTTCGTTTGCCGGCGATTAAACTTCTTTTATTCAGCGTCTCATCAAAAATGAAAACATTTTTGAAAACTACAAGTCTCATGCGTTTTAGTGGTGAAAAAATAATTTAAAAAATCGTTCGGGAAATGAATTTACTCCCTGGGTACTTTCTTTGTATACTTTTGACTATACGGACCAAGCCCGGGATTTACGGGAAATCGCGGGTTTTCGTTTGCCGGCGATTAAACTTCTTTTTTTCAGCGTCTAATCAAAAATAAAAACATTTTTAAAAACTGCAAGTCTTATGCGTTTTAGTGGTGAAAAAATAATTTAAAAAATCGTTCTAGAAATGAGTTTACTCCCTGGGTACTTTCTTTGTATACTTTTGACTATACGGGCCGAGTCCGGGATTTACGGGAAATCGCGGGTTTTCGTTTGCCGGCGATTAAACTTCTTTTATTCAGCGTCTCATCAAAAATGAAAACATTTTTGAAAACTACAAGTCTCATGCGTTTTAGTGGTGAAAAAATAATTTAAAAAATCGTTCGGAAAATTAGTTTACTCCCTGGGTACTTTCTTTGTATACTTTTGACTATACGGGCCAAGCCCGGGATTTACGGGAAATCGCATGTTTTCGTTTGCCGGCGATTAAACTTCTTTTATTCAGCGTCTCATCAAAAATGAAAACATTTTTAAAAACTACAAGTCTTATGCGTTTTAGTGGTGAAAAAATAATTTAAAAAATCGTTCGGGAAATGAGTTTACTCCCTGGGTACTTTCTTTGTATACTTTGGACTATACGGGCAAAGCCCGGGATTTACGGGAAATCGCGGGTTTTCGTTTGCCGGCGATTAAACTTCTTTTATTCAGCGTCTCATCAAAAATAAAAACATTTTTAAAAACTACAAGTCTTATGCGTTTTAGTGGTGAAAAAATAATTTAAAAAATCGTTCGGGAAATGAGTTTACTCCCTGGGTACTTTCTTTGTATACTTTTAACTATACGGGCCGAGTCCGGGGTTTACGGGAAATGGCGGGTTTTCGTGTGCCGGCGATTAAACTTCTTTTATTCAGCGTCTCATCAAAAATGAAAATTTTTTGAAAACTACAAGTCTCATGCGTTTTAGTGGTGAAAAAATAATTTAAAAAATCGTTCGGGAAATGAGTTTACTCCCTGGGTACTTTCTTTGTATACTTTTGACTATACGGGCCAAGCCCGGGATTTACGGGAAATCTCGGGTTTTCGTTTGCCGGCGATTAAACTTCTTTTATTCAGCGTCTCATCAAAAATGAAAACATTTTTGAAAACTACAAGTCTCATGCGTTTTAGTGGTGAAAAAATAATTTAAAAAATCGTTCGGGAAATGAATTTACTCCCTGGGTACTTTCTTTGTATACTTTTGACTATACGGACCAAGCCCGGGATTTACGGGAAATCGTGGGTTTTCGTTTGTCGGCGATTAAACTTCTTTTATTCAGCGTCTAATCAAAAATAAAAACATTTTTAAAAACTGCAAGTCTTATGCGTTTTAGTGGTGAAAAAATAATTTAAAAAATCGTTCTAGAAATGAGTTTACTCCCTGGGTACTTTCTTTGTATACTTTTGACTATACAGGCCGAGTCCGGGATTTACGGGAAATCGCGGGTTTTCGTTTGCCGGCGATTAAACTTCTTTTATTCAGCGTCTCATCAAAAATGAAAACATTTTTGAAAACTACAAGTCTCATGCGTTTTAGTGGTGAAAAAATAATTTAAAAAATCGTTCGGAAAATTAGTTTACTCCCTGGGTACTTTCTTTGTATACTTTTGACTATACGGGCCAAGCCCGGGATTTACGGGAAATCGCATGTTTTCGTTTGCCGGCGATTAAACTTCTTTTATTCAGCGTCTCATCAAAAATGAAAACATTTTTAAAAACTACAAGTCTTATGCGTTTTAGTGGTGAAAAAATAATTTAAAAAATCGTTTGGGAAATGAGTTTACTCCCTGGGTACTTTCTTTGTATACTTTGGACTATACGGGCAAAGCCCGGGATTTACGGGAAATCGCGGGTTTTCGTTTGCCGGCGATTAAACTTCTTTTATTCAGCGTCTCATCAAAAATAAAAACATTTTTAAAAACTACAAGTCTTATGCGTTTTAGTGGTGAAAAAATAATTTAAAAAATCGTTCTGGAAATGAGTTTACTCCCTGGGTACTTTCTTTGTATACTTTTGACTATACGGGCCGAGTCCGGGATTTACGGGAAATCGCAGATATTCGTTTGCCGGCGATTAAACTTCTTTTATTCAGCGTCTCATCAAAAATGAAAATATTTTTGAAAACTACAAGTCTCATGCGTTTTAGTGGTGAAAAAATAATTTAAAAAATCGTTCGGGAAATGAGTTTACTCCCTGGGTACTTTCTTTGTATACTTTTAACTATACGGGCCGAGTCCGGGGTTTACGGGAAATGGCGGGTTTTCGTGTGCCGGCGATTAAGCTTCTTTTATTCAGTGTCTCATCAAAAATGAAAACTTTTTTTGAAAACTACAAGTCTCATGCGTTCTAGTGGTGACAAGATAATTTAAAAAATCGTTTTGGAAATGAGTTTACTCACAGGGTACTTTCTTTGTATACATTCGACTATACGGGCCAAGTAAGGGATTTACGGGAAATCGCGGGTTTTCGTTTGCCGGCGATTAAACCACTTTCATTAAGCGTCTCATCAAAAATGAAAACATTTCTAAAAACTACAAGTCTCATGCGTTTTAGTGGTGAAAAAATAATTTAAAAAATCGTTCGGGAAATGAGTTTACTCACAGGGTACTTTCTTTGTATACATTCGACTATACGGGCCAAGCCCGGGATTTACGGGAAATCGCGGGTTTTCGTTTGCCGGCGATTAAACTTCTTTTATTCAGCGTCTCATCAAAAATAAAAACATTTTTAAAAACTGCAAGTCTTATGCGTTTTAGTGGTGAAAAAATAATTTAAAAAATCGTTCTAGAAATGAGTTTACTCCCTGGGTACTTTCTTTGTATACTTTTGACTATACGGACCAAGCCCGGGATTTACGGGAAATCGCGGGTTTTCGTTTGCCGGCGATTAAACTTCTTTTATTCAGCGTCTAATCAAAAATAAAAACATTTTTAAAAACTGCAAGTCTTATGCGTTTTAGTGGTGAAAAAATAATTTAAAAAATCGTTCTAGAAATGAGTTTACTCCCTGGGTACTTTCTTTGTATACTTTTGACTATACGGGCTGAGTCCGGGATTTACGGGAAATCGCGGGTTTTCGTTTGCCGGCGATTAAACTTCTTTTATTCAGCGTCTCATCAAAAATGAAAACATTTTTGAAAACTACAAGTCTCATGCGTTTTAGTGGTGAAAAAATAATTTAAAAAATCGTTCGGAAAATTAGTTTACTCCCTGGGTACTTTCTTTGTATACTTTTGACTATACGGGCCAAGCCCGGGATTTACGGGAAATCGCATGTTTTCGTTTGCCGGCGATTAAACTTCTTTTATTCAGCGTCTCATCAAAAATGAAAACATTTTTAAAAACTACAAGTCTTATGCGTTTTAGTGGTGAAAAAATAATTTAAAAAATCGTTCGGGAAATGAGTTTACTCCCTGGGTACTTTCTTTGTATACTTTTGACTATACGGGCAAAGCCCGGGATTTACGGGAAATCGCGGGTTTTCGTTTGCCGGCGATTAAACTTCTTTTATTCAGCGTCTCATCAAAAATAAAAACATTTTTAAAAACTACAAGTCTTATGCGTTTTAGTGGTGAAAAAATAATTTAAAAAATCGTTCTGGAAATGAGTTTACTCCCTGGGTACTTTCTTTGTATACTTTTGACTATACGGGCCGAGTCCGGGACTTACGGGAAATGGCGGGTTTTCGTGTGCCGGCGATTAAACTTCTTTTATTCAGTGTCTCATCAAAAATGAAAACATTTTTTGAAAACTACAAGTCTCATGCGTTCTAGTGGTGACAAGATAATTTAAAAAATCGTTTTGGAAATGAGTTTACTCACAGGGTACTTTCTTTGTATACATTCGACTATACGGGCCAAGTAAGGGATTTACGGGAAATCGCGGGTTTTCGTTTGCCGGCGATTAAACCACTTTCATTAAGCGTCTCATCAAAAATGAAAACATTTCTAAAAACTACAAGTCTCATGCGTTTTAGTGGTGAAAAAATAATTTAAAAAATCGTTCTGGAAATGAGTTTACTCCCTGGGTACTTTCTTTTTATACATTCGACTATACGGGCCAAGCCCGGGATTTACGGGAAATCGCGGGATTTCGTTTGCCGCCGAATAAACCTCTTTCATTAAGCGTCTCATCAAAAATGAAAACATTTCTAAAAACTACAAGTCTCATGCGTTTTAGTGGTGAAAAAATAATTTAAAAAATCGTTCGGGAAATGAGTTTACTCCCTGGGTACTTTCTTTGTATACTTTTAACTATACGGGCCGAGTCCGGGGTTTACGGGAAATGGCGGGTTTTCGTGTGCCGGCGATTAAGCTTCTTTTATTCAGTGTCTCATCAAAAATGAAAACTTTTTTTGAAAACTACAAGTCTCATGCGTTCTAGTGGTGACAAGATAATTTAAAAAATCGTTTTGGAAATGAGTTTACTCACAGGGTACTTTCTTTGTATACATTCGACTATACGGGCCAAGTAAGGGATTTACGGGAAATCGCGGGTTTTCGTTTGCCGGCGATTAAACCACTTTCATTAAGCGTCTCATCAAAAATGAAAACATTTCTAAAAACTACAAGTCTCATGCGTTTTAGTGGTGAAAAAATAATTTAAAAAATCGTTCGGGAAATGAGTTTACTCACAGGGTACTTTCTTTGTATACATTCGACTATACGGGCCAAGCCCGGGATTTACGGGAAATCGCGGGTTTTCGTTTGCCGGCGATTAAACTTCTTTTATTCAGCGTCTCATCAAAAATAAAAACATTTTTAAAAACTGCAAGTCTTATGCGTTTTAGTGGTGAAAAAATAATTTAAAAAATCGTTCTAGAAATGAGTTTACTCCCTGGGTACTTTCTTTGTATACTTTTGACTATACGGACCAAGCCCGGGATTTACGGGAAATCGCGGGTTTTCGTTTGCCGGCGATTAAACTTCTTTTATTCAGCGTCTAATCAAAAATAAAAACATTTTTAAAAACTGCAAGTCTTATGCGTTTTAGTGGTGAAAAAATAATTTAAAAAATCGTTCTAGAAATGAGTTTACTCCCTGGGTACTTTCTTTGTATACTTTTGACTATACGGGCTGAGTCCGGGATTTACGGGAAATCGCGGGTTTTCGTTTGCCGGCGATTAAACTTCTTTTATTCAGCGTCTCATCAAAAATGAAAACATTTTTGAAAACTACAAGTCTCATGCGTTTTAGTGGTGAAAAAATAATTTAAAAAATCGTTCGGAAAATTAGTTTACTCCCTGGGTACTTTCTTTGTATACTTTTGACTATACGGGCCAAGCCCGGGATTTACGGGAAATCGCATGTTTTCGTTTGCCGGCGATTAAACTTCTTTTATTCAGCGTCTCATCAAAAATGAAAACATTTTTAAAAACTACAAGTCTTATGCGTTTTAGTGGTGAAAAAATAATTTAAAAAATCGTTCGGGAAATGAGTTTACTCCCTGGGTACTTTCTTTGTATACTTTTGACTATACGGGCAAAGCCCGGGATTTACGGGAAATCGCGGGTTTTCGTTTGCCGGCGATTAAACTTCTTTTATTCAGCGTCTCATCAAAAATAAAAACATTTTTAAAAACTACAAGTCTTATGCGTTTTAGTGGTGAAAAAATAATTTAAAAAATCGTTCTGGAAATGAGTTTACTCCCTGGGTACTTTCTTTGTATACTTTTGACTATACGGGCCGAGTCCGGGACTTACGGGAAATGGCGGGTTTTCGTGTGCCGGCGATTAAACTTCTTTTATTCAGTGTCTCATCAAAAATGAAAACATTTTTTGAAAACTACAAGTCTCATGCGTTCTAGTGGTGACAAGATAATTTAAAAAATCGTTTTGGAAATGAGTTTACTCACAGGGTACTTTCTTTGTATACATTCGACTATACGGGCCAAGTAAGGGATTTACGGGAAATCGCGGGTTTTCGTTTGCCGGCGATTAAACCACTTTCATTAAGCGTCTCATCAAAAATGAAAACATTTCTAAAAACTACAAGTCTCATGCGTTTTAGTGGTGAAAAAATAATTTAAAAAATCGTTCTGGAAATGAGTTTACTCCCTGGGTACTTTCTTTTTATACATTCGACTATACGGGCCAAGCCCGGGATTTACGGGAAATCGCGGGATTTCGTTTGCCGCCGAATAAACCTCTTTCATTAAGCGTCTCATCAAAAATGAAAACATTTCTAAAAACTACAAGTCTCATGCGTTTTAGTGGTGAAAAAATAATTTAAAAAATCGTTCGGGAAATGAGTTTACTCACAGGGTACTTTCTTTGTATACATTCGACTATACGGGCCAAGCCCGGGATTTACGGGAAATCGCGGGTTTTCGTTTGCCGGCGATTAAACTTCTTTTATCCAGCGTCTCATCAAAAATAAAAACATTTTTAAAAACTGCAAGTCTTATGCGTTTTAGTGGTGAAAAAATAATTTAAAAAATCGTTCTAGAAATGAGTTTACTCCCTGGGTACTTTCTTTGTATACTTTTGACTATACGGACCAAGCCCGGGATTTACGGGAAATCGCGGGTTTTCGTTTGCCGGCGATTAAACTTCTTTTATTCAGCGTCTAATCAAAAATAAAAACATTTTTAAAAACTGCAAGTCTTATGCGTTTTAGTGGTGAAAAAATAATTTAAAAAATCGTTCTAGAAATGAGTTTACTCCCTGGGTACTTTCTTTGTATACTTTTGACTATACGGGCCGAGTCCGGGATTTACGGGAAATCGCGGGTTTTCGTTTGCCGGCGATTAAACTTCTTTTATTCAGCGTCTCATCAAAAATGAAAACATTTTTGAAAACTACAAGTCTCATGCGTTTTAGTGGTGAAAAAATAATTTAAAAAATCGTTCGGAAAATTAGTTTACTCCCTGGGTACTTTCTTTGTATACTTTTGACTATACGGGCCAAGCCCGGGATTTACGGGAAATCGCATGTTTTCGTTTGCCGGCGATTAAACTTCTTTTATTCAGCGTCTCATCAAAAATGAAAACATTTTTAAAAACTACAAGTCTTATGCGTTTTAGTGGTGAAAAAATAATTTAAAAAATCGTTCGGGAAATGAGTTTACTCCCTGGGTACTTTCTTTGTATACTTTTGACTATACGGGCAAAGCCCGGGATTTACGGGAAATCGCGGGTTTTCGTTTGCCGGCGATTAAACTTCTTTTATTCAGCGTCTCATCAAAAATAAAAACATTTTTAAAAACTACAAGTCTTATGCGTTTTAGTGGTGAAAAAATAATTTAAAAAATCGTTCTGGAAATGAGTTTACTCCCTGGGTACTTTCTTTGTATACTTTTGACTATACGGGCCGAGTCCGGGATTTACGGGAAATGGCGGGTTTTCGTGTGCCGGCGATTAAACTTCTTTTATTCAGTGTCTCATCAAAAATGAAAACATTTTTTGAAAACTACAAGTCTCATGCGTTCTAGTGGTGACAAGATAATTTAAAAAATCGTTTTGGAAATGAGTTTACTCACAGGGTACTTTCTTTGTATACATTCGACTATACGGGCCAAGTAAGGGATTTACGGGAAATCGCGGGTTTTCGTTTGCCGGCAATTAAACCACTTTCATTAAGCGTCTCATCAAAAATGAAAACATTTCTAAAAACTACAAGTCTCATGCGTTTTAGTGGTGAAAAAATAATTTAAAAAATCGTTCGGGAAATGAGTTTACTCACAGGGTACTTTCTTTGTATACATTCGACTATACGGGCCAAGCCCGGGATTTACGGGAAATCGCGGGTTTTCGTTTGCCGGCGATTAAACTTCTTTTATTCAGCGTCTTATCAAAAATAAAAACATTTTTAAAAACTGCAAGTCTTATGCGTTTTAGTGGTGAAAAAATAATTTAAAAAATCGTTCTGGAAATGAGTTTACTCCCTGGGTACTTTCTTTTTATACATTCGACTATACGGGCCAAGCCCGGGATTTACGGGAAATCGCGGGATTTCGTTTGCCGCCGAATAAACCTCTTTCATTAAGCGTCTCATCAAAAATGAAAACATTTCTAAAAACTACAAGTCTCATGCGTTTTAGTGGTGAAAAAATAATTTAAAAAATCGTTCGGGAAATGAGTTTACTCCCTCGGTACTTTCTTTGTATACATTCGACTATACGGGCCAAGCCCGGGATTTACGGGAAATCGCGGGTTTTCGTTTGCCGGCGATTAAACTTCTTTCATTAAGCGTTATTAAGCTCATCAAAAATGAAAACATTTTTGAAAACTACAAGTCTTATGCGTTTTAGTGGTGAAAAAATAATTTAAAAAATCGTTCGGGAAAGGAGTTTACTCCCTGGGTACTTTCTTTTTATACATTCGACTATACGGGCCAAGCCCGGGATTTACGGGAAATCGCGGGATTTCGTTTGCCGCCGAATAAACCTCTTTCATTAAGCGTCTCATCAAAAAAGAAAACATTTTTGAAAACTACAAGTCTCATGCGTTTTAGTGGTGAAAAAATAATTTAAAAAATCGTTCGGGAAATGAGTTTACTCCCTGAGTACTTTCTTTGTATACTTTGGACTATACGGGCCGAGTCCGGGATTTACGGAAATCGCGGATTTTTGTTTGAGGGCGATTAAACTTCTTTTATTCAGCGTCTCATCAAAAATGAAAACATTTTTGAAAACTACAAGTCTCATGCACTGTAGTGGTGAAAAAATAATTTAAAAAATCGTTCGGGAAATGAGTTTACTCCCTGGGTACTTTCTTTGTATACTTTTGACTATACGGGCCAAGCCCGGGATTTACGGGAAATCGCATGTTTTCGTTTGCCGGCGATTAAACTTCTTTTATTCAGCGTCTCTTCAAAAATGAAAACATTTTTGAAAACTACAAGTCTCATGCGTTGTAGTGGTGAAAAAATAATTTAAAAAATCGTTCGGGAAATGAGTTTACTCCCTGGGTACTTTCTTTGTATACTTTTGACTATACGGGCCGAGTCCGGGGTTTACGGGAAATGGCGGGTTTTCGTTTGCCGGCGATTAAACTTCTTTTATTCAGCGTCTCATCAAAAATGAAAACATTTTTAAAAACTACAAGTCTCATGCGTTGTAGTGGTGAAAAAATAATTTAAAAAATCGTTCGGAAAATGAGTTTACTTCCTGGGTACTTTCTTTGTATACTTTTGACTATACGGGCCGAGTCCGGGGTTTACGGGAAATGGCGGGTTTTCGTTTACCGGCGATTAAACTTCTTTTATTCTGCGTCTCATCAAAAATGAAAACATTTTTAAAAACTATAAGTCTCATGGGCTTTAGTGGTGAAATAATAATTTAAAAAATCGTTCGGGAAATGAGTTTACTCCCCGGGTACTTTCTTTGTATACTTTTGACTATACGGGCCGAGTCCATGATTTACGGGAAATCGCACGTTTTCGTTTGCCGGCGATTAAACTTCTTTTATTCAGCGTCTCATAAAAAATGAAAACATTCTTAAAAACTATAAGTCTCATGGGCTTTAGTGGTGAAATAATAATTTAAAAAATCGTTCGGGAAATGAGTTTACACCCCGGGTACTTTCTTTGTATACTTTGGACTATACGGGCCGAGTCCGGGATTTACGGAAATCGCGGATTTTCGTTTGAGGGCGATTAAACTTCCTTTATTCAGCGTCTCATCAAAAATGAAAACTCTTTTGAAAACTACAAGTCTCATGCGTTGTAGTGGTGAAAAAATAATTTAAAAAATCGTTCGGGAAATGAGTTTACTCCCTGGGTACTTTTTTTGTATACTTTTGACTATACGGGCTGAGTCCGGGATTTACGGGAACTCGCGGGTTTTCGTTTGCCGGCGATTAAACTTCTTTTATTCAGCGTCTCATCAAAAATGAAAACATTTTTGAAAACTACAAGTCTCATGCGTTTTATTGGTGAAAAAATAATTTAAAGAATCGTTCGGAAAATTAGTTTACTCCCTGGGTACTTTCTTTGTATACTTTTGACTATACGGGCCAAGCCCGGGATTTACGGGAAATCGCATGTTTTCGTTTGCCGGCGATTAAACTTCTTTTATTCAGCGTCTCATCAAAAATGAAAATATTTTTAAAAACTACAAGTCTTATGCGTTTTAGTGGTGAAAAAATAATTTAAAAAATCGTTCGGGAAATGAGTTTACTTTCTGGGTACTTTCTTTGTATACTTTTGACTATACGGGTCGAGTCCGGGATTTACGGGAAATGGCAGGTATTCGTTTGCCGGCGATTAAACTTCTTTTATTCAGCGTCTCATCAAAAATGAAAATATTTTTGAAAACTACAAGTCTCATGCGTTTTAGTGGTGAAATAATAATTTAAAAAATCGTTCGGGAAATGAGTTTAGTCCCTGGGTACTTTCTTTGTATACTTTTGACTATACGGGTCAAGCCCGGGATTTACCGGAAATCGCGGGTTTTCGTTTGCCGGCGATTAAACTTCTTTTATTCAGCGTCTCATCAAAAATGAAAACATTTTTGAGAACTACAAGTCTCATGCGTTGTAGTGGTGAAAAAATAATTTAAAAAATCGTTCGGAAAATGAGTTTACTTCCTGGGTACTTTCTTTGTATACTTTTGACTATACGGGCCGAGTCCGGGGTTTACGGGAAATGGCGGGTTTTCGTTTACCGGCGATTAAACTTCTTTTATTCAGCGTCTCATCAAAAATGAAAACATTTTTAAAAACTATAAGTCTCATGGGATTTAGTGGTGAAATAATAATTTAAAAAATCGTTCGGGAAATGAGTTTACACCCCGGGTACTTTCTTTGTATACTTTTGACTATACGGGCCGAGTCCGGGATTTACGGGAAATCGCACGTTTTCGTTTGCCGGCGATTAAACTTCTTTTATTCAGCGTCTCATAAAAAATGAAAACATTCTTAAAAACTATAAGTCTCATGGGCTTTAGTGGTGAAATAATAATTTAAAAAATCGTTCGGGAAATGAGTTTACACCCCGGGTACTTTCTTTGTATACTTTGGACTATACGGGCCGAGTCCGGGATTTACGGAAATCGCAGATTTTCGTTTGAGGGCGATTAAACTTCCTTTATTCAGCGTCTCATCAAAAATGAAAACATTTTTGAAAACTACAAGTCTCATGCGTTTTAGTGGTGAAAAAATAATTTAAAAAATCGTTCGGGAAATGAATTTACTCCCTCGGTACTTTCTTTGTATACTTTGGAATATACGGGCCGAGTCCGGGATTTACGGAAATCGCGGATTTTCGTTTGAGGGCGATTAAACTTCTTTTATTCAGCGTCTCATCAAAAATGAAAACATTTTTGAAAACTACAAGTCTCATGCGTTGTAGTGGTGAAAAAATAATTTAAAAAATCGTTCGGGAAATGTGTTTACTCCCTGGGTACTTTCTTTGTATACTTTTGACTATACGGGCCAAGCCCGGGATTTACGGGAAATCGCATGTTTTCGTTTGCCGGCGATTAAACTTCTTTTATTCAGCGTCTCTTCAAAAATGACAACATTTTTGAAAACTACAAGTCTCATGCGTTGTAGTGGTGAAAAAATAATTTAAAAAATCGTTCGGGAAATGAGTTTACTCCCTGGGTACTTTCTTTGTATACTTTTGACTATACGGGCCGAGTCCGGGGTTTACGGGAAATGGCGGGTTTTCGTTTGCCGGCGATTAAACTTCCTTTATTCAGCGTCTCATCAAAAATGAAAACATTTTTGAAAACTACAAGTCTCATGCGTTTTAGTGGTGAAAAAATAATTTAAAAAATCGTTCGGGAAATGAGTTTACTCCCTCGGTACTTTCTTTGTATACTTTGGACTATACGGGCCGAGTCCGGGATTTACGGAAATCGCGGATTTTCGTTTGAGGGCGATTAAACTTCTTTTATTCAGCGTCTCATCAAAAATGAAAACATTTTTGAAAACTACAAGTCTCATGCGTTGTAGTGGTGAAAAAATAATTTAAAAAATCGTTCGGGAAAAGAGTTTACTCCCTGGGTACTTTTTTTGTATACTTTTGACTATACGGGCCAAGCCCGGGATTTACGGGAAATCGCATGTTTTCGTTTGCCGGCGATTAAACTTCTTTTATTCAGCGTCTCTTCAAAAATGAAAACATTTTTGAAAACTACAAGTCTCATGCGTTGTAGTGGTGAAAAAATAATTTAAAAAATCGTTCGGGAAATGAGTTTACTCCCTGGGTACTTTCTTTGTATACTTTTGACTATACGGGCCGAGTCCGTGGTTTACGGGAAATGGCGGGTTTTCGTTTGCCGGCGATTAAACTTCTTTTATTCAGCGTCTCTTCAAAAATGAAAACATTTTTGAAAACTACAAGTCTCATGCTATGTAGTGGTGAAAAAATAATTTAAAAAATCGTTCGGGAAATGAGTTTACTCCCTGGGTACTTTCTTTGTATACTTTTGACTATACGGGCCGAGTCCGGGGTTTACGGGAAATGGCGGGTTTTCGTTTGCCGGCGATTAAACTTCCTTTATTCAGCGTCTCATCAAAAATGAAAACATTTTTGAAAACTACAAGTCTCATGCGTTTTAGTGGTGAAAAAATAATTTAAAAAATCGTTCGGGAAATGAGTTTACTCCCTCGGTACTTTCTTTGTATACTTTTGACTATACGGGCCGAGTCTGTGGTTTACGGGAAATGGCGGGTTTTCGTTTGCCGGCGATTAAACTTCTTTTATTCAGCGTCTCATCAAAAATGAAAACATTTTTAAAAACTACAAGTCTCATGCGTTGTAGTGGTGAAAAAATAATTTAAAAAATCGTTCGGAAAATGAGTTTACTTCCTGGGTACTTTCTTTGTATACTTTTGACTATACGGGCCGAGTCCGGGGTTTACGGGAAATGGCGGGTTTTCGTTTACCGGCGATTAAACTTCTTTTATTCTGCGTCTCATCAAAAATGAAAACATTTTTAAAAACTATAAGTCTCATGGGCTTTAGTGGTGAAATAATAATTTAAAAAATCGTTCGGGAAATGAGTTTACACCCCGGGTACTTTCTTTGTATACTTTTGACTATACGGGCCGAGTCGATGATTTACGGGAAATCGCACGTTTTCGTTTGCCGGCGATTAAACTTCTTTTATTCAGCGTCTCATAAAAAATGAAAACATTCTTAAAAACTATAAGTCTCATGGGCTTTAGTGGTGAAATAATAATTTAAAAAATCGTTCGGGAAATGGGTTTACACCCCGGGTACTTTCTATGTATACTTTGGACTATACGGGCCAAGTCCGGGATTTACGGAAATCGCGGATTTTCGTTTGAGGGCGATTAAACTTCTTTTATTCAGCGTCTCATCAAAAATGAAAACATTTTTGAAAACTACAAGTCTCATGCGTTGTAGTGGTGAAAAAATAATTTAAAAAATCGTTCGGGAAATGAGTTTACTCACTGGTTACGTTCCTTGTATACTTTTGACTATACAGGCCGAGTCCGGGATTTACGGAAATCGCGGATTTTCGTTTGAGGGCGATTAAACTTCTTTTATTCAGCTTCTCTTCAAAAATGAAAACATTTTTGAAAACTACAAGTCTCATGGGATTTAGTGGTGAAATAATAATTTAAAAAATCGTTCGGGAAATGAGTTTACACCCCGGGTACTTTCTTTGTATACTTTGGACTATACGGGCCGAGTCCGGGATTTACGGAAATCGCGGATTTTCGTTTGAGGGCGATTAAACTTCTTTTATTCAGCGTCTCTTCAAAAATGAAAACATTTTTGAAAACTACAAGTCTCATGCGTTGTAGTGGTGAAAAAATAATTTAAAAAATCGTTCGGGAAATGAGTTTACTCCCTGGGTACTTTCTTTGTATACTTTTGACTATACGGGCCGAGTCCGGGGTTTACGGGAAATGGCGGGTTTTCGTTTGCCGGCGATTAAACTTCCTTTATTCAGCGTCTCATCAAAAATGAAAACATTTTTGAAAACTACAAGTCTCATGCGTTTTAGTGGTGAAAAAATAATTTAAAAAATCGTTCGGGAAATGAGTTTACTCCCTCGGTACTTTCTTTGTATACTTTTGACTATACGGGCCGAGTCCGTGGTTTACGGGAAATGGCGGGTTTTCGTTTGCCGGCGATTAAACTCCTTTTATTCAGCGTCTCATCAAAAATGAAAACATTTTTAAAAACTACAAGTCTCATGCGTTGTAGTGGTGAAAAAATAATTTAAAAAATCGTTCGGAAAATGAGTTTACTTCCTGGGTACTTTCTTTGTATACTTTTGACTATACGGGCCGAGTCCGGGGTTTACGGGATATGGCGGGTTTTCGTTTACCGGCGATTAAACTTCTTTTATTCTGCGTCTCATCAAAAATGAAAACATTTTTAAAAACTATAAGTCTCATGGGCTTTAGTGGTGAAATAATAATTCAAAAAATCGTTCGGGAAATGAGTTTACACCCCGGGTACTTTCTTTGTATACTTTTGACTATACGGGCCGAGTCGATGATTTACGGGAAATCGCACGTTTTCGTTTGCCGGCGATTAAACTTCTTTTATTCAGCGTCTCATAAAAAATGAAAACATTCTTAAAAACTATAAGTCTCATGGGCTTTAGTGGTGAAATAATAATTTAAAAAATCGTTCGGGAAATGAGTTTACACCCCGGGTACTTTCTATGTATACTTTGGACTATACGGGCCAAGTCCGGGATTTACGGAAATCGCGGATTTTCGTTTGAGGGCGATTAAACTTCTTTTATTCAGCGTCTCATCAAAAATGAAAACATTTTTGAAAACTACAAGTCTCATGCGTTGTAGTGGTGAAAAAATAATTTAAAAAATCGTTCGGGAAATGAGTTTACTCACTGGTTACGTTCCTTGTATACTTTTGACTATACAGGCCGAGTCCGGGATTTACGGAAATCGCGGATTTTCGTTTGAGGGCGATTAAACTTCTTTTATTCAGCGTCTCTTCAAAAATGAAAACATTTTTGAAAACTACAAGTCTCATGCGTTGTAGTGGTGAAAAAATAATTTAAAAAATCGTTCGGAAAATGAGTTTACTTCCTGGGTACTTTCTTTGTATACTTTTGACTATACGGGCCGAGTCCGGGGTTTATGGGAAATGGCGGGTTTTCGTTTACCGGCGATTAAACTTCTTTTATTCAGCGTCTCATCAAAAGTGAAAACATTTTTAAAAACTATAAGTCTCATGGGATTTAGTGGTGAAATAATAATTTAAAAAATCGTTCGGGAAATAAGTTTACACCCCGGGTACTTTCTTTGTATACTTTTGACTATACGGGCCGAGTCCGGGATTTACGGGAAATCGCACGTTTTCGTTTGCCGGCGATTAAACTTCTTTTATTCAGCGTCTCATAAAAAATGAAAACATTCTTAAAAACTATAAGTCTCATGGGCTTTAGCGGTGAAATAATAATTTAAAAAATCGTTCGGGAAATGAGTTTACACCCCGGGTACTTTCTTTGTATAATTTGAACTATACGGGCCGAGTCCGGGATTTACGGAAATCGCGGATTTTCGTTTGAGGGCGATTAAACTTCCTTTATTCAGCGTCTCATCAAAAATGAAAACATTTTTGAAAACTACAAGTCTCATGCGTTGTAGTGGTGAAAAAATAATTTAAAAAATCGTTCAAAAAATGAGTTTACTCCCTGGGTACTTTTTTTGTATACTTTTGACTATACGGGCTGAGTCCGGGATTTACGGGAACTCGCGGGTTTTCGTTTGCCGGCGATTAAACTTCTTTTATTCAGCGTCTCATCAAAAATGAAAACATTTTTGAAAACTACAAGTCTCATGCGTTTTATTGGTGAAAAAATAATTTAAAGAATCGTTCGGGAAATTAGTTTACTCCCTGGGTACTTTCTTTGTATACTTTTGACTATACGGGCCAAGCCCGGGATTTACGGGAAATCGCATGTTTTCGTTTGCCGGCGATTAAACTTCTTTTATTCAGCGTCTCATCAAAAATGAAAACATTTTTAAAAACTACAAGTCTTATGCGTTTTAGTGGTGAAAAAATAATTTAAAAAATCGTTCGGGAAATGAGTTTACTCACTGGGTACTTTCTTTGTATACTTTTGACTATACGGGCCGAGTCCGGGATTTACGGGAAATCGCAGGTATTCGTTTGCCGGCGATTAAACTTCTTTTATTCAGCGTCTCATCAAAAATGAAAATATTTTTGAAAACTACAAGTCTCATGCGTTTTAGTGGTGAAATAATAATTTAAAAAATCGTTCGGGAAATGAGTTTAGTCCCTGGGTACTTTCTTTGTATACTTTTGACTATACGGGTCAAGCCCAGGATTTACGGGAAATCGCGGGTTTTCGTTTGTCGGCAATTAAACTTCTTTTATTCAGCGTCTCATCAAAAATGAAAACATTTTTGAGAACTACAAGTCTCATGCGTTGTAGTGGTGAAAAAATAATTTAAAAAATCGTTCGGAAAATGAGTTTACTTCCTGGGTACTTTCTTTGTATACTTTTGACTATACGGGCCGAGTCCGGGGTTTACGGGAAATGGCGGGTTTTCGTTTACCGGCGATTAAACTTCTTTTATTCAGCGTCTCATCAAAAATGAAAACATTTTTAAAAACTATAAGTCTCATGGGATTTAGTGGTGAAATAATAATTTAAAAAATCGTTTGGGAAATGAGTTTACACCCATGGTACTTTCTTTGTATACTTTTGACTATACGGGCCGAGTCCGGGATTTACGGGAACTCGCGGGTTTTCGTTTGCCGGCGATTAAACTTCTTTTATTCAGCGTCTCATCAAAAATGAAAACATTTTTGAAAACTACAAGTCTCATGCGTTTTATTGGTGAAAAAATAATTTAAAGAATCGTTCGGAAAATTAGTTTACTCCCTGGGTACTTTCTTTGTATACTTTTGACTATACGGGCCAAGCCCGGGATTTACGGGAAATCGCATGTTTTCGTTTGCCGGCGATTAAACTTCTTTTATTCAGCGTCTCATCAAAAATGAAAACATTTTTAAAAACTACAAGTCTTATGCGTTTTAGTGGTGAAAAAATAATTTAAAAAATCGTTCGGGAAATGAGTTTACTCACTGGGTACTTTCCTTGTATACTTTTGACTATACGGGCCGAGTCCGGGATTTACGGGAAATCGCGGGTTTTCGTTTGCCGGCGATTAAACTTCTTTTATTCAGCGTCTCATCAAAAATGAAAACATTTTTGAAAACTACAAGTCTCATGCGTTTTAGTGGTGAAAAAATAATTTAAAAAATCGTTCGGGAAATGAGTTTACTTCCTGGGTACTTTCTTTGTATACTTTTGACTATACGGGCCGAGTCCGGGATTTACGGGAAATCGCAGGTATTCGTTTGCCGGCGATTAAACTTCTTTTATTCAGCGTCTCATCAAAAATGAAAATATTTTTGAAAACTACAAGTCTCATGCGTTTTAGTGGTGAAATAATAATTTAAAAAATCGTTCGGGAAATGAGTTTAGTCCCTGGGTACTTTCTTTGTATACTTTTGACTATACGGGTCAAGCCCGGGATTTACGTGAAATCGCGGGTTTTCGTTTGTCGGCGATTAAACTTCTTTTATTCAGCGTCTCATCAAAAATGAAAACATTTTTGAGAACTACAAGTCTCATGCGTTTTAGTGGTGAAAAAAAAGTTTAAAAAATCTTTCGGGAAATGAGTTTACTCCCTGGGTACTTTCTTTGTATACATTCGACTATACGGGCCAAGCCCCGGATTTACGGGAAAACGCGGGATTTCGTTTGCCGGCGATTAAACCTCTTTCATTAAGCGTCTCATCAAAAATAAAAACATTTTTGAAAACTACAAGTGTCATGCGTTTTAGTGGTGAAAAAATATTTTAAAAAATCGTTCGGGAAATGAGTTTACTTCCTCGGTACTTTCTTTGTATACTTTTGACTATACGGGCCGAGTCCAGGATTTACGGAAGTCGCGGATTTTTGTTTGAGGGCGATTAAACTTCTTTTATTCAGCGTCTCTTCAAAAATGAAAACATTTTTGAAAACTACAAGTCTCATGCGTTGTAGTGGTGAAAAAATAATTTAAAAAATCGTTCGGGAAATGAGTTTACACCCCGGGTACTTTCTTTGTATACTTTGGACTATACGGGCCGAGTCCGGGATTTACGGAAATCGCGGATTTTCGTTTGAGGGCGATTAAACTTCCTTTATTCAGCGTCTCATCAAAAATGAAAACATTTTTGAAAACTACAAGTCTCATGCGTTTTAGTGGTGAAAAAATAATTTAAAAAATCGTTCGGGAAATGAATTTACTCCCTCGGTACTTTCTTTGTATACTTTGGACTATACGGGCCGAGTCCGGGATTTACGGAAATCGCGGATTTTCGTTTGAGGGCGATTAAACTTTTTTTATTCAGCGTCTCATCAAAAATGAAAACATTTTTGAAAACTACAAGTCTCATGCGTTGTAGTGGTGAAAAAATAATTTAAAAAATCGTTCGGGAAATGAGTTTACTCCCTGGGTACTTTCTTTGTATACTTTTGACTATACGGGCCAAGCCCGGGATTTACGGGAAATCGCATGTTTTCGTTTGCCGGCGATTAAACTTCTTTTATTCAGCGTCTCTTCAAAAATGAAAACATTTTTGAAAACTACAAGTCTCATGCGTTGTAGTGGTGAAAAAATAATTTAAAAAATCGTTCGGGAAATGAGTTTACTCCCTGGGTACTTTCTTTGTATACTTTTGACTATACGGGCCGAGTCCAGGATTTACGGAAGTCGCGGATTTTTGTTTGAGGGCGATTAAACTTCTTTTATTCAGCGTCTCTTCAAAAATGAAAACATTTTTGAAAACTACAAGTCTCATGCGTTGTAGTGGTGAAAAAATAATTTAAAAAATCGTTCGGGAAATGAGTTTACACCCCGGGTACTTTCTTTGTATACTTTGGACTATACGGGCCGAGTCCGGGATTTACGGAAATCGCGGATTTTCGTTTGAGGGCGATTAAACTTCCTTTATTCAGCGTCTCATCAAAAATGAAAACATTTTTGAAAACTACAAGTCTCATGCGTTTTAGTGGTGAAAAAATAATTTAAAAAATCGTTCGGGAAATGAATTTACTCCCTCGGTACTTTCTTTGTATACTTTGGACTATACGGGCCGAGTCCGGGATTTACGGAAATCGCGGATTTTCGTTTGAGGGCGATTAAACTTCTTTTATTCAGCGTCTCATCAAAAATGAAAACATTTTTGAAAACTACAAGTCTCATGCGTTGTAGTGGTGAAAAAATAATTTAAAAAATCGTTCGGGAAATGAGTTTACTCCCTGGGTACTTTCTTTGTATACTTTTGACTATACGGGCCAAGCCCGGGATTTACGGGAAATCGCATGTTTTCGTTTGCCGGCGATTAAACTTCTTTTATTCAGCGTCTCTTCAAAAATGAAAACATTTTTGAAAACTACAAGTCTCATGCGTTGTAGTGGTGAAAAAATAATTTAAAAAATCGTTCGGGAAATGAGTTTACTCCCTCGGTACTTTCTTTGTATACTTTGGACTATACGGGCCGAGTCCGGGATTTACGGAAATCGCGGATTTTCGTTTGAGGGCGATTAAACTTCTTTTATTCAGCGTCTCATCAAAAATGAAAACATTTTTGAAAACTACAAGTCTCATGCGTTGTAGTGGTGAAAAAATAATTTAAAAAATCGTTCGGGAAATGAGTTTACTCCCTGGGTACTTTTTTTGTATACTTTTGACTATACGGGCCAAGCCCGGGATTTACGGGAAATCGCATGTTTTCGTTTGCCGGCGATTAAACTTCTTTTATTCAGCGTCTCTTCAAAAATGAAAACATTTTTGAAAACTACAAGTCTCATGCGTTGTAGTGGTGAAAAAATAATTTAAAAAATCGTTCGGGAAATGAGTTTACTCCCTGGGTACTTTCTTTGTATACTTTTGACTATACGGGCCGAGTCCGGGGTTTACGGGAAATGGCGGGTTTTCGTTTGCCGGCGATTAAACTTCCTTTATTCAGCGTCTCATCAAAAATGAAAACATTTTTGAAAACTACAAGTCTCATGCGTTTTAGTGGTGAAAAAATAATTTAAAAAATCGTTCGGGAAATGAGTTTACTCCCTCGGTACTTTCTTTGTATACTTTGGACTATACGGGCCGAGTCCGGGATTTACGGAAATCGCGGATATTCGTTTGAGGGCGATTAAACTTCTTTTATTCAGCGTCTCATCAAAAATGAAAACATTTTTGAAAACTACAAGTCTCATGCGTTGTAGTGGTGAAAAAATAATTTAAAAAATCGTTCGGGAAATGAGTTTACTCCCTGGGTACTTTTTTTGTATACTTTTGACTATACGGGCCAAGCCCGGGATTTACGGGAAATCGCATGTTTTCGTTTGCCGGCGATTAAACTTCTTTTATTCAGCGTCTCTTCAAAAATGAAAACATTTTGTGAAAACTACAAGTCTCATGCGTTGTAGTGGTGAAAAAATAATTTAAAAAATCGTTCGGGAAATGAGTTTACTCCCTGGGTACTTTCTTTGTATACTTTTGACTATACGGGCCGAGTCCGGGGTTTACGGGAAATGGCGGGTTTTCGTTTGCCGGCGATTAAACTTCTTTTATTCAGCGTCTCATCAAAAATGAAAACATTTTTAAAAACTACAAGTCTCATGCGTTGTAGTGGTGAAAAAATAATTTAAAAAATCGTTCGGAAAATGAGTTTACTTCCTGGGTACTTTCTTTGTATACTTTTGACTATACGGGCCGAGTCCGGAGTTTACGGGAAATGGCGGGTTTTCGTTTACCGGCGTTTAAACTTCTTTTATTCTGCGTCTCATCAAAAATGAAAACATTTTTAAAAACTATAAGTCTCATGGGCTTTAGTGGTGAAATAATAATTTAAAAAATCGTTCGGGAAATGAGTTTACACCCCGGGTACTTTCTTTGTATACTTTTGACTATACGGGCCGAGTCCATGATTTACGGGAAATCGCACGTTTTCGTTTGCCGGCGATTAAACTTCTTTTATTCAGCGTCTCATAAAAAATGAAAACATTCTTAAAAACTATAAGTCTCATGTGCTTTAGTGGTGAAATAATAATTTAAAAAATCGTTCGGGAAATGAGTTTACACCCCGGGTACTTTCTATGTATACTTTGGACTATACGGGCCAAGTCCGGGATTTACGGAAATCGCGGATTTTCGTTTGAGGGCGATTAAACTTCTTTTATTCAGCGTCTCTTCAAAAATGAAAACATTTTTAAAAACTATAAGTCTCATGGGATTTAGTGGTGAAATAATAATTTAAAAAATCGTTCGGGAAATGAGTTTACACCCCGGGTACTTTCTTTGTATACTTTTGACTATACGGGCCGAGTCCGGGATTTACGGGAAATCGCACGTTTTCGTTTGCCAGCGATTAAACTTCTTTTATTCAGCGTCTCATCAAAAATGAAAACATTTTTGAAAACTACAAGTCTCATGCGTTTTATTGGTGAAAAAATAATTTAAAGAATCGTTCGGGAAATTAGTTTACTCCCTGGGTACTTTCTTTGTATACTTTTGACTATACGGGCCAAGCCCGGGATTTACGGGAAATCGCATGTTTTCGTTTGCCGGCGATTAAACTTCTTTTATTCAGCGTCTCATCAAAAATGAAAACATTTTTAAAAACTACAAGTCTTATGCGTTTTAGTGGTGAAAAAATAATTTAAAAAATCGTTCGGGAAATGAGTTTACTCACTGGGTACTTTCTTTGTATACTTTTGACTATACGGGCCGAGTCCGGGATTTACGGGAAATCGCAGGTATTCGTTTGCCGGCGATTAAACTTCTTTTATTCAGCGTCTCATCAAAAATGAAAATATTTTTGAAAACTACAAGTCTCATGCGTTTTAGTGGTGAAATAATAATTTAAAAAATCGTTCGGGAAATGAGTTTAGTCCCTGGGTACTTTCTTTGTATACTTTTGACTATACGGGTCAAGCCCGGGATTTACGGGAAATGGCGGGTTTTCGTTTACCGGCGATTAAACTTCTTTTATTCAGCGTCTCATCAAAAATGAAAACATTTTTAAAAACTATAAGTCTCATGGGATTTAGTGGTGAAATAATAATTTAAAAAATCGTTCGGGAAATGAGTTTACACCCATGGTACTTTCTTTGTATACTTTTGACTATACGGGCCGAGTCCGGGATTTACGGGAACTCGCGGGTTTTCGTTTGCCGGCGATTAAACTTCTTTTATTCAGCGTCTCATCAAAAATGAAAACATTTTTGAAAACTACAAGTCTCATGCGTTTTATTGGTGAAAAAATAATTTAAAGAATCGTTCAGAAAATTAGTTTACTCCCTGGGTACTTTCTTTGTATACTTTTGACTATACGGGCCAAGCCCGGGATTTACGGGAAATCGCATGTTTTCGTTTGCCGGCGATTAAACTTCTTTTATTCAGCGTCTCATCAAAAATGAAAACATTTTTAAAAACTACAAGTCTTATGCGTTTTAGTGGTGAAAAAATAATTTAAAAAATCGTTCGGGAAATGAGTTTACTCACTGGGTACTTTCCTTGTATACTTTTGACTATACGGGCCGAGTCCGGGATTTACGGGAAATCGCGGGTTTTCGTTTGCCGGCGATTAAACTTCTTTTATTCAGCGTCTCATCAAAAATGAAAACATTTTTGAAAACTACAAGTCTCATGCGTTTTAGTGGTGAAAAAATAATTTAAAAAATCGTTCGGGAAATGAGTTTACTTCCTGGGCACTTTCTTTGTATACTTTTGACTATACGGGCCGAGTCCGGGATTTACGGGAAATCGCAGGTATTCGTTTGCCGGCGATTAAACTTCTTTTATTCAGCGTCTCATCAAAAATGAAAATATTTTTGAAAACTACAAGTCTCATGCGTTTTAGTGGTGAAATAATAATTTAAAAAATCGTTCGGGAAATGAGTTTAGTCCCTGGGTACTTTCTTTGTATACTTTTGACTATACGGGTCAAGCCCGGGATTTACGGGAAATCGCGGGTTTTCGTTTGTCGGCGATTAAACTTCTTTTATTCAGCGTCGCATCAAAAATGAAAACAATTTTGAAAACTACAAGTCTCATGCGTTTTATTGGTGAAAAAATAATTTAAAGATTCGTTCGGAAAATTAGTTTACTCACTGGGTACTTTCTTTGTATACTTTTGACTATACGGGCCAAGCCCGGGATTTACGGGAAATCGCATGTTTTCGTTTGCCGGCGATTAAACTTCTTTTATTCAGCGTCTCATCAAAAATGAAAACATTTTTAAAAACTACAAGTCTTATGCGTTTTAGGGGTGAAAAAATAATTTAAAAAATCGTTCGGGAAATGAGTTTACTCACTGGGTACTTTCCTTGTATACTTTTGACTATACGGGCCGAGTCCGGGATTTACGGGAAATCGCGGGTTTTCGTTTGCCGGCGATTAAACTTCTTTTATTCAGCGTCTCATCAAAAATGAAAACATTTTTGAAAACTACAAGTCTCATGCGTTTTAGTGGTGAAAAAATAATTTAAAAAATCGTTCGGGAAATGAGTTTACTTCCTGGGCACTTTCTTTGTATACTTTTGACTATACGGGCCGAGTCCGGGATTTACGGGAAATCGCAGGTATTCGTTTGCCGGCGATTAAACTTCTTTTATTCAGCGTCTCATCAAAAATGAAAATATTTTTAAAAAATTACAAGTCTCATGCGTTTTAGTGGTGAAATAATAATTTAAAAAATCGTTCGGGAAATGAGTTTAGTCCCTGGGTACTTTCTTTGTATACTTTTAGACTATACGGGTCAAGCCCGGGATTTACGGGAAATCGCGGGTTTTCGTTTGTCGGCGATTAAACTTCTTTTATTCAGCGTCCCATCAAAAATGAAAACATTTTTGAGAACTACAAGTCTCATGCGTTTTAGTGGTGAAAAAAAAGTTTAAAAAATCTTTCGGGAAATGAGTTTACTCCCTGGGTACTTTCTTTGTATACATTCGACTATACGGGCCAAGCCCCGGATTTACGGGAAAACGCGGGATTTCGTTTGCCGGCGATTAAACCTCTTTCATTAAGCGTCTCATCAAAAATAAAAACATTTTTGAAAACTACAAATCTCATGCGTTTTAGTGGTGAAAAAATATTTTAAAAAATCGTTCGGGAAATGAGTTTACTCCCTCGGTACTTTCTTTGTATACTTTTGACTATACGGGCCGAGTCCAGGATTTACGGAAGTCGCGGATTTTTGTTTGAGGGCGATTAAACTTCTTTTATTCAGCGTCTCTTCAAAAATGAAAACATTTTTGAAAACTACAAGTCTCATGCGTTGTAGTGGTGAAAAAATAATTTAAAAAATCGTTCGGGAAATGAGTTTACTCCCTGGGTACTTTCTTTGTATACTTTTGACTATACGGGCCGAGTCCGGGGTTTATGGAAAATGGCGGGTTTTCTTTTGCCGGCGATTAAACTTCTTTTATTCAGCGTCTCATCAAAAATGAAAACATTTTTAAAAACTACAAGTCTCATGCGTTGTAGTGGTGAAAAAATAATTTAAAAAATCGTTCTTAAAATGAGTTTACTCCGTGGGTACTTTCTTTGTATAATTTTGACTATACGGGCCAAGTCTGGGGTTTACGGGAAATCGCATGTTTTCGTTTGCCGGCGATTAAACTTCTTTTATTCAGCGTCTCATCAAAAATGAAAACATTTTTAAAAACTACAAGTCTTATGCGTTTTAGTGGTGAAAAAATAATTTAAAAAATCGTTCGGGAAATGAGTTTACTCCCTGGGTACTTTCTTTGTATACTTTTGACTATACGGGCCAAGCCTGGGATTTACGGGAAATCGCATGTTTTCGTTTGCCGGCGATTAAACTTCTTTTATTCAGCGTCTCATCAAAAATGAAAACATTTTTAAAAACTACAAGTCTTATGCGTTTTAGTGGTGAAAAAATAATTTAAAAAATCGTTCGGGAAATGAGTTTACTCACTGGTTACGTTCCTTGTATACTTTTGACTATACGGGCCGAGTCCGGGATTTACGAAAATCGCGGATTTTCGTTTGAGGGCGATTAAACTTCTTTTATTCAGCGTCTCTTCAAAAATGAAAACATTTTTGAAAACTACAAGTCTCATGCGTGGTAGTGGTGAAAAAATAATTTAAAAAATCGTTCGGGAAATGAGTTTACTCCCTGTGTACTTTCTTTGTATACTTTTGACTATACGGGCCGAGTCTGGGGTTTACGGGAAATGGCGGGTTTTCGTTTGCCGGCGATTAAACTTCTTTTATTCAGCGTCTCATCAAAAATGAAAACATTTTTAAAAACTACAAGTCTCATGCGTTGTAGTGGTGAAAAAATAATTTAAAAAATCGTTCGGGAAATGAGTTTACTCCCTGGGTACTTTTTTTGTATACTTTTGACTATACGGGCTGAGTCCGGGATTTACGGGAACTGGCGGGTTTTCGTTTGCCGGCGATTAAACTTCTTTTATTCAGCGTCTCATCAAAAATGAAAACATTTTTGAAAACTACAAGTCTCATGCGTTTTATTGGTGAAAAAATAATTTAAAGAATCGTTCGGAAAATTAGTTTACTCCCTGGGTACTTTCTTTGTATACTTTTGACTATACGGGCCAAGCCCGGGATTTACGGGAAATCGCATGTTTTCGTTTGCCGGCGATTAAACTTCTTTTATTCAGCGTCTCATCAAAAATGAAAACATTTTTAAAAACTACAAGTCTTATGCGTTTTAGTGGTGAAAAAATAATTTAAAAAATCGTTCCGGAAATGAGTTTACTCACTGGGTACTTTCCTTGTATACTTTTGATATACGGGCCGAGTCCGGGATTTACGGGAAATCGCGGGTTTTCGTTTGCCGGCGATTAAACTTCTTTTATTCAGCGTCTCATCAAAAATGAAAACATTTTTGAAAACTACAAGTCTCATGCGTTTTAGTGGTGAAAAAATAATTTAAAAAATCGTTCGGGAAATGAGTTTACTTCCTGGGTACTTTCTTTGTATACTTTTGACTATACGGGCCGAGTCCGGGATTTACGGGAAATCGCAGGTATTCGTTTGCCGGCGATTAAACTTCTTTTATTCAGCGTCTCATCAAAAATGAAAATATTTTTGAAAACTACAAGTCTCATGCGTTTTAGTGGTGAAATAATAATTTAAAAAATCGTTCGGGAAATGAGTTTAGTCCCTGGGTACTTTCTTTGTATACTTTTGACTATACGGGTCAAGCCCGGGATTTACGGGAAATCGCGGGTTTTCGTTTGTCGGCGATTAAACTTCTTTTATTCAGCGTCTCATCAAAAATGAAAACATTTTTGAGAACTACAAGTCTCATGCGTTTTAGTGGTGAAAAAAAAGTTTAAAAAATCTTTCGGGAAATTAGTTTACTCCCTGGGTACTTTCTTTGTATACATTCGACTATACGGGCCAAGCCCCGGATTTACGGGAAAACGCGGGATTTCGTTTGCCGGCGATTAAACCTCTTTCATTAAGCGTCTTATCAAAAATAAAAACATTTTTGAAAACTACAAGTCTCATGCGTTTTAGTGGTGAAAAAATATTTTAAAAAATCGTTCGGGAAATGAGTTTACTCCCTCGGTACTTTCTTTGTATACTTTTGACTATACCGGCCGAGTCCAGGATTTACGGAAGTCGCGGATTTTCGTTTGAGGGCGATTAAACTTCTTTTATTCAGCGTCTCTTCAAAAATGAAAACATTTTTGAAAACTACAAGTCTCATGCGTTGTAGTGGTGAAAAAATAATTTAAAAAATCGTTCGGGAAATGAGTTTACTCCCTGGGTACTTTCTTTGTATACTTTTGACTATACGGGCCGAGTCCGGGATTTACGGGAAATCGCGGGTTTTCGTTTGCCGGCGATTAAACTTCTTTTATTCAGCGTCTCATCAAAAATGAAAACATTTTTGAAAACTACAAGTCTCATGCGTTTTAGTGGTGAAAAAATAATTTAAAAAATCGTTCGGGAAATGAGTTTACTTCCTGGGTACTTTCTTTGTATACTTTTGACTATACGGGCCGAGTCCGGGATTTACGGGAAATCGCAGGTATTCGTTTGCCGGCGATTAAACTTCTTTTATTCAGCGTCTCATCAAAAATGAAAATATTTTTGAAAACTACAAGTCTCATGCGTTTTAGTGGTGAAATAATAATTTAAAAAATCGTTCGGGAAATGAGTTTAGTCCCTGGGTACTTTCTTTGTATACTTTTGACTATACGGGTCAAGCCCGGGATTTACGGGAAATCGCGGGTTTTCGTTTGTCGGCGATTAAACTTCTTTTATTCAGCGTCTCATCAAAAATGAAAACATTTTTGAGAACTACAAGTCTCATGCGTTTTAGTGGTGAAAAAAAAGTTTAAAAAATCTTTCGGGAAATTAGTTTACTCCCTGGGTACTTTCTTTGTATACATTCGACTATACGGGCCAAGCCCCGGATTTACGGGAAAACGCGGGATTTCGTTTGCCAGCGATTAAACCTCTTTCATTAAGCGTCTTATCAAAAATAAAAACATTTTTGAAAACTACAAGTCTCATGCGTTTTAGTGGTGAAAAAATATTTTAAAAAATCGTTCGGGAAATGAGTTTACTCCCTCGGTACTTTCTTTGTATACTTTTGACTATACGGGCCGAGTCCAGGATTTACGGAAGTCGCGGATTTTCGTTTGAGGGCGATTAAACTTCTTTTATTCAGCGTCTCTTCAAAAATGAAAACATTTTTGAAAACTACAAGTCTCATGCGTTGTAGTGGTGAAAAAATAATTTAAAAAATCGTTCGGGAAATGAGTTTACTCCCTGGGTACTTTCTTTGTATACTTTTGACTATACGGGCCGAGTCCGGGGTTTACGGGAAATGGCGGGTTTTCGTTTGCCGGCGATTAAACTTCTTTTATTCAGCGTCTCATCAAAAATGAAAACATTTTTAAAAACTACAAGTCTCATGCGTTGTAGTGGTGAAAAAATAATTTAAAAAATCGTTCGGAAAATGAGTTTACTTCCTGGGTACTTTCTTTGTATACTTTTGACTATACGGGCCGAGTCCGGGATTTACGGGAAATCGCGGGTTTTCGTTTGCCGGCGATTAAACTTCTTTTATTCAGCGTCTCATCAAAATTGAAAACCTTTTTAAAAACTACAAGTCTCATGCGTTGTAGTGGTGAAAAAATAATTTAAAAAATCGTTCTTAAAATGAGTTTACTCCGTGGGTACTTTCTTTGTATAATTTTGCCTATACGGGCCAAGTCTGGGGTTTACGGGAAATCGCATGTTTTCGTTTGCCGGCGATTAAACTTCTTTTATTCAGCGTCTCATCAAAAATGAAAACATTTTTAAAAACTACAAGTCTTATGCGTTTTAGTGGTGAAAAAATAATTTAAAAAATCGTTCGGGAAATGAGTTTACTCCCTGGGTACTTTCTTTGTATACCTTTGACTATACGGGCCAAGCCTGGGATTTACGGGAAATCGCATGTTTTTGTTTGCCGGCGATTAAACTTCTTTTATTCAGCGTCTCATCAAAAATGAAAACATTTTTAAAAACTACAAGTCTTATGCGTTTTAGTGGTGAAAAAATAATTTAAAAAATCGTTCGGGAAATGAGTTTACGCACTGGTTACGTTCCTTGTATACTTTTGACTATACGGGCCGAGTCCGGGATTTACGGAAATCGCGGATTTTCGTTTGAGGGCGATTAAACTTCTTTTATTCAGCGTCTCTTCAAAAATGAAAACATTTTTGAAAACTACAAGTCTCATGCGTTGTAGTGGTGAAAAAATAATTTAAAAAATCGTTCGGGAAATGAGTTTACTCCCTGGGTACTTTCTTTGTATACTTTTGACTATACGGGCCGAGTCCGGGGTTTACGGGAAATGGCGGGTTTTCGTTTGCCGGCGATTAAACTTCTTTTATTCAGCGTCTCATCAAAAATGAAAACATTTTTAAAAACTACAAGTCTCATGCGTTGTAGTGGTGAAAAAATAATTTAAAAAATCGTTCGGGAAATGAGTTTACGCACTGGTTACGTTCCTTGTATACTTTTGACTATACGGGCCGAGTCCGGGATTTACGGAAATCGCGGATTTTCGTTTGAGGGCGATTAAACTTCTTTTATTCAGCGTCTCTTCAAAAATGAAAACATTTTTGAAAACTACAAGTCTCATGCGTTGTAGTGGTGAAAAAATAATTTAAAAAATCGTTCGGGAAATGAGTTTACTCCCTGGGTACTTTCTTTGTATACTTTTGACTATACGGGCCGAGTCCGGGGTTTACGGGAAATGGCGGGTTTTCGTTTGCCGGCGATTAAACTTCTTTTATTCAGCGTCTCATCAAAAATGAAAACATTTTTAAAAACTACAAGTCTCATGCGTTGTAGTGGTGAAAAAATAATTTAAAAAATCGTTCGGGAAATGAGTTTACTCCCTGGGTACCTTCTTTGTATACTTTTGACTATACGGGTCAAGCCCGGGATTTACGGGAAATCGCGGGTTTTCGTTTGTCGGCGATTAAACTTCTTTTATTCAGCGTCTCATCAAAAATGAAAACATTTTTGAAAACTACAAGTCTCATGCGTTTTAGTGGTGAAAAAAAAGTTTAAAAAATCTTTCGGGAAATGAGTTTACTCCCTGGGTACTTTCTTTGTATACATTCGACTATACGGGCCAAGCCCCGGATTTACGGGAAAACGCGGGATTTCGTTTGCCGGCGATTAAACCTCTTTCATTAAGCGTCTCATCAAAAATGAAAACATTTTTAAAAACTACAAGTCTCATGCGTTTTAGTGGTGAAAAAATATTTTAAAAAATCGTTCGGGAAATGAGTTTACTCCCTGGGTACTTTCTTTGTATACTTTTAACTATACGGGCCGAGTCCGGGGTTTACGGGAAATGGCGGGTTTTCGTGTGCCGGCGATTAAACTTCTTTTATTCAGTGTCTCATCAAAAATGAAAATATTTTTAAAAACTACAAGTCTCATGCGTTTTAGTGGTGACAAGGTAATTTAAAAAATCGTTTTGGAAATGAGTTTACTCACAGGGTACTTTCTTTGTATACATTCGACTATACGGGCCAAGTCCGGGATTTACGGCAAATCGCGGGTTTTCGTTTGCCGGCGATTAAACCACTTTCATTAAGCGTCTCATCAAAAATAAAAACATTTCTGAAAACTACAAGTCTCATGCGTTTTAGTGGTGAAAAAATAATTTAAAAAATCGTTCGGGAAATGAGTTTACTCCCTGGGTACTTTCTTTTTATACATTCGACTATACGGGCCAAGCCCGGGATTTACGGGAAATCGCGGGATTTCGTTTGCCGGCGATTAAACCTCTTTCATTAAGCGTCTCATCAAAAATGAAAACATTTTTGAAAACTACAAGTCTCATGCGTTTTAGTGGTGAAAAAATAATTTAAAAAATCGTTCGGCAAATGAGTTTACTCCCTCGGTACTTTCTTTGTATACTTTGGACTATACGGGCCGAGTCCGGGATTTACGGAAATCGCGGATTTTCGTTTGAGGGCGATTAAACTTCTTTTATTCAGCGTCTCTCCAAAAATGAAAACATTTTTGAAAACTACAAGTCTCATGCGTTGTAGTGGTGAAAAAATAATTTAAAAAATCGTTCGGGAAATGAGTTTACTCCCTAGGTACTTTCTTTGTATACTTTTGACTATACGGGCCGAGTCCGGGGTTTACGGGAAATGGCTGGTTTTCGTGTGCCGGCGATTAAACTTCTTTTATTCAGTGTCTCATCAAAAATGAAAACATTTTTGAAAACTACAAGTCTCATGCGTTTTAGTGGTGACAAGGTAATTTAAAAAATCGTTCGGGAAATGAGTTTACTCCCTGGGTACTTTCTTTTTATACATTCGACTATACGGGCCAAGCCCGGGATTTACGGGAAATCGCGGGATTTCGTTTGCCGGCGATTAAACCTCTTTCATTAAGCGTCTCATCAAAAATGAAAACATTTTTGAAAACTACAAGTCTCATGCGTTTTAGTGGTGAAAAAATAATTTAAAAAATCGTTCGGCAAATGAGTTTACTCCCTCGGTACTTTCTTTGTATACTTTGGACTATACGGGCCGAGTCCGGGATTTACGGAAATCGCGGATTTTCGTTTGAGGGCGATTAAACTTCTTTTATTCAGCGTCTCTCCAAAAATGCAAACATTTTTGAAAACTACAAGTCTCATGCGTTGTAGTGGTGAAAAAATAATTTAAAAAATCGTTCGGGAAATGAGTTTACTCCCTAGGTACTTTCTTTGTATACTTTTGACTATACGGGCCGAGTCCGGGGTTTACGGGAAATGGCTGGTTTTCGTGTGCCGGCGATTAAACTTCTTTTATTCAGTGTCTCATCAAAAATGAAAACATTTTTGAAAACTACAAGTCTCATGCGTTTTAGTGGTGACAAGGTAATTTAAAAAATCGTTCGGGAAATGAGTTTACTCCCTGGGTACTTTCTTTTTATACATTCGACTATACGGGCCAAGCCCGGGATTTACGGGAAATCGCGGGATTTCGTTTGCCGGCGATTAAACCTCTTTCATTAAGCGTCTCATCAAAAATGAAAACATTTTTGAAAACTACAAGTCTCATGCGTTTTAGTGGTGAAAAAATAATTTAAAAAATCGTTCGGCAAATGAGTTTACTCCCTCGGTACTTTCTTTGTATACTTTGGACTATACGGGCCGAGTCCGGGATTTACGGAAATCGCGGATTTTCGTTTGAGGGCGATTAAACTTCTTTTATTCAGCGTCTCTCCAAAAATGAAAACATTTTTGAAAACTACAAGTCTCATGCGTTGTAGTGGTGAAAAAATAATTTAAAAAATCGTTCGGGAAATGAGTTTACTCCCTGGGTACTTTCTTTTTATACATTCGACTATACGGGCCAAGCCCGGGATTTACGGGAAATCGCGGGATTTCGTTTGCCGGCGATTAAACCTCTTTCATTAAGCGTCTCATCAAAAATGAAAACATTTTTGAAAACTACAAGTCTCATGCGTTTTAGTGGTGAAAAAATAATTTAAAAAATCGTTCGGCAAATGAGTTTACTCCCTCGGTACTTTCTTTGTATACTTTGGACTATACGGGCCGAGTCCGGGATTTACGGAAATCGCGGATTTTCGTTTGAGGGCGATTAAACTTCTTTTATTCAGCGTCTCTCCAAAAATGAAAACATTTTTGAAAACTACAAGTCTCATGCGTTGTAGTGGTGAAAAAATAATTTAAAAAATCGTTCGGGAAATGAGTTTACTCCCTGGGTACTTTCTTTGTATACTTTTGACTATACGGGCCGAGTCCGGGGTTTACGGGAAATGGCGGGTTTTCGTGTGCCGGCGATTAAACTTCTTTTATTCAGTGTCTCATCAAAAATGAAAACATTTTTGAAAACTACAAGTCTCATGCGTTTTAGTGGTGACAAGGTAATTTAAAAAATCGTTTTGGAAATGAGTTTACTCACAGGGTACTTTCTTTGTATACATTCGACTATACGGGCAAAGTCCGGGATTTACGGCAAATCGCGGGTTTTCGTTTGCCGGCGATTAAACCACTTTCATTAAGCGTCTCATCAAAAATGAAAACATTTCTGAAAACTACAAGTCTCATGCGTTTTAGTGGTGAAAAAATAATTTAAAAAATCGTTCGAGAAATGAGTTTACTCACAGGGTACTTTCTTTGTATACATTCGACTATACGGGCCAAGCCCGGGATTTACGGGAAATCGCGGGTTTTCGTTTGCCGGCGATTAAACTTCTTTCATTAAGCGTCTCATCAAAAATGAAAACATTTTTGAAAACTACAAGTCTCATGCGTTTTAGTGGTGACAAGGTAATTTAAAAAATCGTTTTGGAAATGAGTTTACTCACAGGGTACTTTCTTTGTATACATTCGACTATACAGGCAAAGTCCGGGATTTACGGCAAATCGCGGGTTTTCGTTTGCCGTCGATTAAACCACTTTCATTAACCGTCTCATCAAAAATGAAAACATTTCTGAAAACTACAAGTCTCATGCGTCTTAGTGGTGAAAAAATAATTTAAAAAATCGTTCGGGAAATGAGTTTACTCACAGGGTACTTTCTTTGTATACATTCGACTATACGGGCAAGCCCGGGATTTACGGGAAATCGCGGGTTTTTGTTTGCCAGTGATTAAACTTCTTTCATTAAGCGTCTCATCAAAAATGAAAACATTTTTGAAAACTACAAGTCTTATGCGTTTTAGTGGTGAAAAAATAATTTAAAAAATTGTTCGGGAAATGAGTTTACTCCCTGGGTACTTTCTTTTTATACATTCGACTATACGGACCAAGCCCGGGATTTACGGGAAATCGCGGGATTTTGTTTGCCGGCGATTAAACCTCTTTCATTAAGCGTCTCATCAAAAATGAAAACATTTTTGAAAACTACAAGTCTCATGCGTTGTAGTGGTGAAAAAATAATTTAAAAAATCGTTCGGGAAATGAGTTTACTCCCTGGGTACTTTCTTTGTATACTTTTGACTATACGGGCCGAGTCCGGGGTTTACGGGAAATGGCGGGTTTTCGTTTGCCGGCGATTAAACTTCTTTTATTCAGCGTCTCATCAAAAATGAAAACATTTTTAAAAACTACAAGTCTCATGCGTTGTAGTGGTGAAAAAATAATTTAAAAAATCGTTCGGAAAATGAGTTTACTTCCTGGGTACTTTCTTTGTATACTTTTGACTATACGGGCCGAGTCCGGGATTTACGGGAAATCGCGGGTTTTCGTTTGCCGGCGATTAAACTTCTTTTATTCAGCGTCTCATCAAAAATGAAAACATTTTTGAAAACTACAAGTCTCATGCGTTTTAGTGGTGAAAAAATAATTTAAAAAATCGTTCGGGAAATGAGTTTACTCCCTGGGTACCTTCTTTGTATACTTTTGACTATACGGGTCAAGCCCGGGATTTACGGGAAATCGCGGGTTTTCGTTTGTCGGCGATTAAACTTCTTTTATTCAGCGTCTCATCAAAAATGAAAACATTTTTGAAAACTACAAGTCTCATGCGTTTTAGTGGTGAAAAAAAAGTTTAAAAAATCTTTCGGGAAATGAGTTTACTCCCTGGGTACTTTCTTTGTATACATTCGACTATACGGGCCAAGCCCCGGATTTACGGGAAAACGCGGGATTTCGTTTGCCGGCGATTAAACCTCTTTCATTAAGCGTCTCATCAAAATTGAAAACATTTTTGAAAACTACAAGTCTCATGCGTTTTAGTGGTGAAAAAATATTTTAAAAAATCGTTCGGGAAATGAGTTTACTCCCTGGGTACTTTCTTTGTATACTTTTAACTATACGGGCCGAGTCCGGGGTTTACGGGAAATGGCGGGTTTTCGTGTGCCGGCGATTAAACTTCTTTTATTCAGTGTCTCATCAAAAATGAAAACATTTTTAAAAACTACAAGTCTCATGCGTTTTAGTGGTGACAAGGTAATTTAAAAAATCGTTTTGGAAATGAGTTTACTCCCTGGGTACTTTCTTTGTATACATTCGACTATACGGGCCAAGCCCCGGATTTACGGGAAAACGCGGGATTTCGTTTGCCGGCGATTAAACCTCTTTCATTAAGCGTCTCATCAAAAATGAAAACATTTTTGAAAACTACAAGTCTCATGCGTTTTAGTGGTGAAAAAATATTTTAAAAAATCGTTCGGGAAATGAGTTTACTCCCTGGGTACTTTCTTTGTATACTTTTAACTATACGGGCCGAGTCCGGGGTTTACGGGAAATGGCGGGTTTTCGTGTGCCGGCGATTAAACTTCTTTTATTCAGTGTCTCATCAAAAATGAAAACATTTTTAAAAACTACAAGTCTCATGCGTTTTAGTGGTGACAAGGTAATTTAAAAAATCGTTTTGGAAATGAGTTTACTCACAGGGTACTTTCTTTGTATACATTCGACTATACGGGCCAAGTCCGGGATTTACGGCAAATCGCGGGTTTTCGTTTGCCGGCGATTAAACCACTTTCATTAAGCGTCTCATTAAAAATGAAAACATTTCTGAAAACTACAAGTCTCATGCGTTTTAGTGGTGAAAAAATAATTTAAAAAATCGTTCGGGAAATGAGTTTACTCACAGGGTACTTTCTTTGTATACATTCGACTATACGGGCCAAGCCCGGGATTTACGGGCAATCGCGGGTTTTCGTTTGTCGGCGATTAAACTTCTTTCATTAAGCGTCTCATCAAAAATGAAAACATTTTTGAAAACTACAAGTCTTATGCGTTTTAGTGGTGAAAAAATAATTTAAAAAATCGTTCGGGAAATGAGTTTACTCCCTGGGTACTTTCTTTTTATACATTCGACTATACGGCCAAGCCCGGGATTTACGGGAAATCGCGGGATTTCGTTTGCCGGCGATTAAACCTCTTTCATTAAGCGTCTCATCAAAAATGAAAACATTTTTAAAAACTACAAGTCTCATGCGTTTTAGTGGTGACAAGGTAATTTAAAAAATCGTTTTGGAAATGAGTTTACTCCCTGGGTACTTTCTTTGTATACATTCGACTATACGGGCCAAGCCCCGGATTTACGGGAAAACGCGGGATTTCGTTTGCCGGCGATTAAACCTCTTTCATTAAGCGTCTCATCAAAAATGAAAACATTTTTGAAAACTACAAGTCTCATGCGTTTTAGTGGTGAAAAAATATTTTAAAAAATCGTTCGGGAAATGAGTTTACTCCCTGGGTACTTTCTTTGTATACTTTTAACTATACGGGCCGAGTCCGGGGTTTACGGGAAATGGCGGGTTTTCGTGTGCCGGCGATTAAACTTCTTTTATTCAGTGTCTCATCAAAAATGAAAACATTTTTAAAAACTACAAGTCTCATGCGTTTTAGTGGTGACAAGGTAATTTAAAAAATCGTTTTGGAAATGAGTTTACTCACAGGGTACTTTCTTTGTATACATTCGACTATACGGGCCAAGTCCGGGATTTACGGCAAATCGCGGGTTTTCGTTTGCCGGCGATTAAACCACTTTCATTAAGCGTCTCATCAAAAATGAAAACATTTCTGAAAACTACAAGTCTCATGCGTTTTAGTGGTGAAAAAATAATTTAAAAAATCGTTCGGGAAATGAGTTTACTCACAGGGTACTTTCTTTGTATACATTCGACTATACGGGCCAAGCCCGGGATTTACGGGCAATCGCGGGTTTTCGTTTGCCGGCGATTAAACTTCTTTCATTAAGCGTCTCATCAAAAATGAAAACATTTTTGAAAACTACAAGTCTTATGCGTTTTAGTGGTGAAAAAATAATTTAAAAAATCGTTCGGGAAATGAGTTTACTCCCTGGGTACTTTCTTTTTATACATTCGACTATACGGCCAAGCCCGGGATTTACGGGAAATCGCGGGATTTCGTTTGCCGGCGATTAAACCTCTTTCATTAAGCGTCTCATCAAAAATGAAAACATTTTTAAAAACTACAAGTCTCATGCGTTTTAGTGGTGACAAGGTAATTTAAAAAATCGTTTTGGAAATGAGTTTACTCCCTGGGTACTTTTTTTGTATACATTCGACTATACGGGCCAAGCCCCGGATTTACGGGAAAACGCGGGATTTCGTTTGCCGGCGATTAAACCTCTTTTATTAAGCGTCTCATCAAAAATGAAAACATTTTTGAAAACTACAAGTCTCATGCGTTTTAGTGGTGAAAAAATATTTTAAAAAATCGTTCGGGAAATGAGTTTACTCCCTGGGTACTTTCTTTGTATACTTTTAACTATACGGGCCGAGTCCGGGGTTTACGGGAAATGGCGGGTTTTCGTGTGCCGGCGATTAAACTTCTTTTATTCAGTGTCTCATCAAAAATGAAAACATTTTTAAAAACTACAAGTCTCATGCGTTTTAGTGGTGACAAGGTAATTTAAAAAATCGTTTTGGAAATGAGTTTACTCACAGGGTACTTTCTTTGTATACATTCGACTATACGGGCCAAGTCCGGGATTTACGGCAAATCGCGGGTTTTCGTTTGCCGGCGATTAAACCACTTTCATTAAGCGTCTCATCAAAAATGAAAACATTTCTGAAAACTACAAGTCTCATGCGTTTTAGTGGTGAAAAAATAATTTAAAAAATCGTTCGGGAAATGAGTTTACTCACAGGGTACTTTCTTTGTATACATTCGACTATACGGGCCAAGCCCGGGATTTACGGGCAATCGCGGGTTTTCGTTTGCCGGCGATTAAACTTCTTTCATTAAGCGTCTCATCAAAAATGAAAACATTTTTGAAAACTACAAGTCTTATGCGTTTTAGTGGTGAAAAAATAATTTAAAAAATCGTTCGGGAAATGAGTTTACTCCCTGGGTACTTTCTTTTTATACATTCGACTATACGGGCCAAGCCCCGGATTTACGGGAAAACGCAGGATTTCGTTTGCCGGCGATTAAACTTCTTTTATTCAGTGTCTCATCAAAAATGAAAACATTTTTAAAAACTACAAGTCTCATGCGTTTTAGTGGTGACAAGGTAATTTAAAAAATCGTTTTGGAAATGAGTTTACTCACAGGGTACTTTCTTTGTATACATTCGACTATACGGGCCAAGTCCGGGATTTACGGCAAATCGCGGGTTTTCGTTTGCCGGCGATTAAACCACTTTCATTAAGCGTCTCATTAAAAATGAAAACATTTCTGAAAACTACAAGTCTCATGCGTTTTAGTGGTGAAAAAATAATTTAAAAAATCGTTCGGGAAATGAGTTTACTCACAGGGTACTTTCTTTGTATACATTCGACTATACGGGCCAAGCCCGGGATTTACGGGCAATCGCGGGTTTTCGTTTGTCGGCGATTAAACTTCTTTCATTAAGCGTCTCATCAAAAATGAAAACATTTTTGAAAACTACAAGTCTTATGCGTTTTAGTGGTGAAAAAATAATTTAAAAAATCGTTCGGGAAATGAGTTTACTCCCTGGGTACTTTCTTTTTATACATTCGACTATACGGCCAAGCCCGGGATTTACGGGAAATCGCGGGATTTCGTTTGCCGGCGATTAAACCTCTTTCATTAAGCGTCTCATCAAAAATGAAAACATTTTTAAAAACTACAAGTCTCATGCGTTTTAGTGGTGACAAGGTAATTTAAAAAATCGTTTTGGAAATGAGTTTACTCCCTGGGTACTTTCTTTGTATACATTCGACTATACGGGCCAAGCCCCGGATTTACGGGAAAACGCGGGATTTCGTTTGCCGGCGATTAAACCTCTTTCATTAAGCGTCTCATCAAAAATGAAAACATTTTTGAAAACTACAAGTCTCATGCGTTTTAGTGGTGAAAAAATATTTTAAAAAATCGTTCGGGAAATGAGTTTACTCCCTGGGTACTTTCTTTGTATACTTTTAACTATACGGGCCGAGTCCGGGGTTTACGGGAAATGGCGGGTTTTCGTGTGCCGGCGATTAAACTTCTTTTATTCAGTGTCTCATCAAAAATGAAAACATTTTTAAAAACTACAAGTCTCATGCGTTTTAGTGGTGACAAGGTAATTTAAAAAATCGTTTTGGAAATGAGTTTACTCACAGGGTACTTTCTTTGTATACATTTGACTATACGGGTCAAGTCCGGGATTTACGGCAAATCGCGGGTTTTCGTTTGCCGGCGATTAAACCACTTTCATTAAGCGTCTCATCAAAAATGAAAACATTTCTGAAAACTACAAGTCTCATGCGTTTTAGTGGTGAAAAAATAATTTAAAAAATCGTTCTGGAAATGAGTTTACTCACAGGGTACTTTCTTTGTATACATTCGACTATACGGGCCAAGCCCGGGATTTACGGGCAATCGCGGGTTTTCGTTTGCCGGCGATTAAACTTCTTTCATTAAGCGTCTCATCAAAAATGAAAACATTTTTGAAAACTACAAGTCTTATGCGTTTTAGTGGTGACAAAATAATTTAAAAAATCGTTCGGGAAATGAGTTTACTCCCTGGGTACTTTCTTTTTATACATTCGACTATACGGCCAAGCCCGGGATTTACGGGAAATCGCGGGATTTCGTTTGCCGGCGATTAAACCTCTTTCATTAAGCGTCTCATCAAAAATGAAAACATTTTTGAAAACTACAAGTCTCATGCGTTTTAGTGGTGAAAAAATAATTTAAAAAATCGTTCGGCAAATGAGTTTACTCCCTCGGTACTTTCTTTGTATACTTTGGACTATACGGGCCGAGTCAGGGATTTACGGAAATCGCGGATTTTCGTTTGAGGACGATTAAACTTCTTTTATTCAGCGTCTCTCCAAAAATGAAAACATTTTTGAAAACTACAAGTCTCATGCGTTGTAGTGGTGAAAAAATAATTTAAAAAATCGTTCGGGAAATGAGTTTACTCCCTGGGTACTTTCTTTGTACACTTTTGACTATACGGGCCGAGTCCGGGGTTTACGGGAAATGGCGGGTTTTCGTGTGCCGGCGATTAAACTTCTTTTATTCAGTGTCTCATCAAAAATGAAAACATTTTTGAAAACTACAAGTCTCATGCGTTTTAGTGGTGACAAGGTAATTAAAAAAACCGTTTTGGAAATGAGTTTACTCACAGGGTACTTTCTTTGTATACATTCGACTATACGGGCAAAGTCCGGGATTTACGGCAAATCGCGGGTTTTCGTTTGCCGGCGATTAAACCACTTTCATTAAGCGTCTCATCAAAAATGAAAACATTTCTGAAAACTACAAGTCTCATGCGTTTTAGTGGTGAAAAAATAATTTAAAAAATCGTTCGGGAAATGAGTTTACTCACAGGGTACTTTCTTTGTATACATTCGACTATACGGGCCAAGCCCGGGATTTACGGGAAATCGCGGGTTTTCGTTTGCCGGCGATTAAACTTCTTTCATTAAGCGTCTCATCAAAAATGAAAACATTTTTGAAAACTACAAGTCTCATGCGTTTTAGTGGTGACAAGGTAATTTAAAAAATCGTTTTGGAAATGAGTTTACTCACAGGGTACTTTCTTTGTATACATTCGACTATACGGGCAAAGTCCGGATTTACGGCAAATCGCGGGTTTTCGTTTGCCGGCGATTAAACCACTTTCATTAAGCGTCTCATCAAAAATGAAAACATTTCTGAAAACTACAAGTCTCATGCGTCTTAGTGGTGAAAAAATAATTTAAAAAATCGTTCGGGAAATGAGTTTACTCACAGGGTACTTTCATTGTATACATTCGACTATACGGGCCAAGCCCGGGATTTACGGGAAATCGCGGGTTTTTGTTTGCTGGTGATTAAACTTCTTTCATTAAGCGTCTCATCAAAAATGAAAACATTTTTGAAAACTACAAGTCTTATGCGTTTTAGTGGTGAAAAAATAATTTAAAAAATCGTTCGGGAAATGAGTTTACTCCCTGGGTACTTTCTTTTTATACATTCGACTATACGGGCCAAGCCCGGGATTTACGGGAAATCGCAGGATTTTGTTTGCCGGCGATTAAACCTCTTTCATTAAGCGTCTCATCAAAAATGAAAACATTTTTGAAAACTACAAGTCTCATGCGTTTTAGTGGTGAAAAAATAATTTAAAAAATCGTTCGGGAAATGAGTTTACTCCCTGGGTACTTTCTTTGTATACTTTTCACTATACGGGCCGAGGCCGGGGTTTACGGGAAATGGCGGGTTTTCGTTTGCCGGCGATTAAACCTCTTTCATTAAGCGTCTCATCAAAAATGAAAACATTTTTGAAAACTACAAGTCTCATGCGTTTTAGTGGTGAAAAAATAATTTAAAAAGTCGTTCGGGAAATGAGTTTACTCACAGGGTACTTTCTTTGTATACATTCGACTATACGGGCCAAGCCCGGGATTTACGGGAAATCGCGGGTTTTCGTTTGCCGGCGATTAAACTTCTTTCATTAAGCGTCTCATTAAAAATGAAAACATTTTTGAAAACTACAAGTCTCATGCGTTTTAGTGGTGACAAGGTAATTTAAAAAATCGTTTTGGAAATGAATTTACTTACAGGGTACTTTCTTTGTATACATATGACTATACGGGCAAAGTCCGGGATTTACGGCAAATCGCGGGTTTTCGTTTGCCGGCGATTAAACCACTTTCATTAAGCGTCTCATCAAAAATGAAAACATTTCTGAAAACTACAAGTCTCATGCGTTTTAGTGGTGAAAAAATAATTTAAAAAATCGTTCCGGAAATGAGTTTACTCACAGGGTACTTTCTTTGTATACATTCGACTATGCGGGCCAAGCCCGGGATTTACGGGAAATCGCGGGTTTTCGTTTGCCGGCGATTGAACTTCTTTCATTAAGCGTCTCATCAAAAATGAAAACATTTTTGAAAACTACAAGTCTTATGCGTTTTAGTGGTGAAAAAATAATTTAAAAAATCGTTCGGGAAATGAGTTTACCGCTGGGTACTTTCTTTTTATACATTCGACTATACGGGCCAAGCCCGGGATTTACGGGAAATCGCGGGATTTCGTTTGCCGGCGATTAAACCTCTTTCATTAAGCGTCTCATCAAAAATGAAAACATTTTTAAAAACTACAAGTCTCATGCGTTGTAGTGGTGAAAAAATAATTTAAAAAATCGTTCAGAAAATGAGTTTACTCCCTGGATACTTTCTTTGTATACTTTTGACTATACGGGCCAGGTCCGGGGTTTACGGGAAATGGTGGGTTTTCGTTTGCCGGCGATTAAACTTCTTTTATTTAGCGTCTCATCAAAAATGAAAACATTTTTAAAAACTACAAGGTTCATGCGTTTTAGTGGTGAAAAAATAATTTAAAAAATCGTTCGGAAAATGAGTTTACTCCCTGGGTACTTTCTTTTTATACATTCGACTATACGGCCAAGCCCGGGATTTACGGGAAATCGCGGGATTTCGTTTGCCGGCGATTAAACCTCTTTCATTAAGCGTCTCATCAAAAATGAAAACATTTTTAAAAACTACAAGTCTCATGCGTTTTAGTGGTGACAAGGTAATTTAAAAAATCGTTTTGGAAATGAGTTTACTCCCTGGGTACTTTCTTTGTATACATTCGACTATACGGGCCAAGCCCCGGATTTACGGGAAAACGCGGGATTTCGTTTGCCGGCGATTAAACCTCTTTCTTTAAGCGTCTCATCAAAAATGAAAACATTTTTGAAAACTACAAGTCTCATGCGTTTTAGTGGTGAAAAAATATTTTAAAAAATCGTTCGGGAAATGAGTTTACTCCCTGGGTACTTTCTTTGTATACTTTTAACTATACGGGCCGAGTCCGGGGTTTACGGGAAATGGCGGGTTTTCGTGTGCCGGCGATTAAACTTCTTTTATTCAGTGTCTCATCAAAAATGAAAACATTTTTAAAAACTACAAGTCTCATGCGTTTTAGTGGTGACAAGGTAATTTAAAAAATCGTTTTGGAAATGAGTTTACTCACAGGGTACTTTCTTTGTATACATTCGACTATACGGGCCAAGTCCGGGATTTACGGCAAATCGCGGGTTTTCGTTTGCCGGCGATTAAACCACTTTCATTAAGCGTCTCATCAAAAATGAAAACATTTCTGAAAACTACAAGTCTCATGCGTTTTAGTGGTGAAAAAATAATTTAAAAAATCGTTCGGGAAATGAGTTTACTCACAGGGTACTTTCTTTGTATACATTCGACTATACGGGCCAAGCCCGGGATTTACGGGCAATCGCGGGTTTTCGTTTGCCGGCGATTAAACTTCTTTCATTAAGCGTCTCATCAAAAATGAAAACATTTTTGAAAACTACAAGTCTTATGCGTTTTAGTGGTGACAAAATAATTTAAAAAATCGTTCGGGAAATGAGTTTACTCCCTGGGTACTTTCTTTTTATACATTCGACTATACGGCCAAGCCCGGGATTTACGGGAAATCGCGGGATTTCGTTTGCCGGCGATTAAACCTCTTTCATTAAGCGTCTCATCAAAAATGAAAACATTTTTGAAAACTACAAGTCTCATGCGTTTTAGTGGTGAAAAAATAATTTAAAAAATCGTTCGGCAAATGAGTTTACTCCCTCGGTACTTTCTTTGTATACTTTGGACTATACGGGCCGAGTCCGGGATTTACGGAAATCGCGGATTTTCGTTTGAGGGCGATTAAACTTCTTTTATTCAGCGTCTCTCCAAAAATGAAAACATTTTTGAAAACTACAAGTCTCATGCGTTGTAGTGGTGAAAAAATAATTTAAAAAATCGTTCGGGAAATGAGTTTACTCCCTGGGTACTTTCTTTGTACACTTTTGACTATACGGGCCGAGTCCGGGGTTTACGGGAAATGGCGGGTTTTCGTGTGCCGGCGATTAAACTTCTTTTATTCAGTGTCTCATCAAAAATGAAAACATTTTTGAACACTACAAGTCTCATGCGTTTTAGTGGTGACAAGGTAATTAAAAAAATCGTTTTGGAAATGAGTTTACTCACAGGGTACTTTCTTTGTATACATTCGACTATACGGGCAAAGTCCGGGATTTACGGCAAATCGCGGATTTTCGTTTGCCGGCGATTAAACCACTTTCATTAAGCGTCTCATCAAAAATGAAAACATTTCTGAAAACTACAAGTCTCATGCGTTTTAGTGGTGAAAAAATAATTTAAAAAATCGTTCGGGAAATGAGTTTACTCACAGGGTACTTTCTTTGTATACATTCGACTATACGGGCCAAGCCCGGGATTTACGGGAAATCGCGGGTTTTCGTTTGCCGGCGATTAAACTTCTTTCATTAAGCGTCTCATCAAAAATGAAAACATTTTTGAAAACTACAAGTCTCATGCGTTTTAGTGGTGACAAGGTAATTTAAAAAATCGTTTTGGAAATGAGTTTACTCACAGGGTACTTTCTTTGTATACATTCGACTATACGGGCAAAGTCCGGATTTACGGCAAATCGCGGGTTTTCGTTTGCCGGCGATTAAACCACTTTCATTAACCGTCTCATCAAAAATGAAAACATTTCTGAAAACTACAAGTCTCATGCGTCTTAGTGGTGAAAAAATAATTTAAAAAATCGTTCGGGAAATGAGTTTACTCACAGGGTACTTTCATTGTATACATTCGACTATACGGGCCAAGCCCGGGATTTACGGGAAATCGCGGGTTTTTGTTTGCTGGTGATTAAACTTCTTTCATTAAGCGTCTCATCAAAAATGAAAACATTTTTGAAAACTACAAGTCTTATGCGTTTTAGTGGTGAAAAAATAATTTAAAAAATCGTTCGGGAAATGAGTTTACTCCCTGGGTACTTTCTTTTTATACATTCGACTATACGGGCCAAGCCCGGGATTTACGGGAAATCGCAGGATTTTGTTTGCCGGCGATTAAACCTCTTTCATTAAGCGTCTCATCAAAAATGAAAACATTTTTGAAAACTACAAGTCTCATGCGTTTTAGTGGTGAAAAAATAATTTAAAAAATCGTTCGGGAAATGAGTTTACTCCCTGGGTACTTTCTTTGTATACTTTTCACTATACGGGCCGAGGCCGGGGTTTACGGGAAATGGCGGGTTTTCGTTTGCCGGCGATTAAACCTCTTTCATTAAGCGTCTCATCAAAAATGAAAACATTTTTGAAAACTACAAGTCTCATGCGTTTTAGTGGTGAAAAAATAATTTAAAAAGTCGTTCGGGAAATGAGTTTACTCACAGGGTACTTTCTTTGTATACATTCGACTATACGGGCCAAGCCCGGGATTTACGGGAAATCGCGGGTTTTCGTTTGCCGGCGATTAAACTTCTTTCATTAAGCGTCTCATTAAAAATGAAAACATTTTTGAAAACTACAAGTCTCATGCGTTTTAGTGGTGACAAGGTAATTTAAAAAATCGTTTTGGAAATGAATTTACTTACAGGGTACTTTCTTTGTATACATTCGACTATACGGGCAAAGTCCGGGATTTACGGCAAATCGCGGGTTTTCGTTTGCCGGCGATTAAACCACTTTCATTAAGCGTCTCATCAAAAATGAAAACATTTCTGAAAACTACAAGTCTCATGCGTTTTAGTGGTGAAAAAATAATTTAAAAAATCGTTCCGGAAATGAGTTTACTCACAGGGTACTTTCTTTGTATACATTCGACTATGCGGGCCAAGCCCGGGATTTACGGGAAATCGCGGGTTTTCGTTTGCCGGCGATTGAACTTCTTTCATTAAGCGTCTCATCAAAAATGAAAACATTTTTGAAAACTACAAGTCTTATGCGTTTTAGTGGTGAAAAAATAATTTAAAAAATCGTTCGGGAAATGAGTTTACCGCTGGGTACTTTCTTTTTATACATTCGACTATACGGGCCAAGCCCGGGATTTACGGGAAATCGCGGGATTTTGTTTGCCGGCGATTAAACCTCTTTCATTAAGCGTCTCATCAAAAATGAAAACATTTTTAAAAACTACAAGTCTCATGCGTTGTAGTGGTGAAAAAATAATTTAAAAAATCGTTCAGAAAATGAGTTTACTCCCTGGATACTTTCTTTGTATACTTTTGACTATACGGGCCAGGTCCGGGGTTTACGGGAAATGGCGGGTTTTCGTTTGCCGGCGATTAAACTTCTTTTATTCAGCGTCTCATCAAAAATGAAAACATTTTTAAAAACTACAAGGTTCATGCGTTGTAGTGGTGAAAAAATAATTTAAAAAATCGTTCGGAAAATGAGTTTACTCCCTGGGTACTTTCTTTGTATACTTTTGACTATACGGGCCGAGTCCGGGGTTTACGGGAAATGGCGGGTTTTCGTTTACCGGCGATTAAACTTCTTTTATTCAGCGTCTCATCAAAAATGAAAACATTTTTAAAAACTATAATTCTCATGGGCTTTAGTGGTGAAATAATAATTTAAAAAATCGTTCGGGAAATGAGTTTACACCCCGGGTACTTTCTTTGTATACTTTTGACTATACGGGCCGAGTCCGGGATTTACGGGAAATCGCAGGTTTTCGTTTGCCGGCGATTAAACTTCTTTTATTCAGCGTCTCATCAAAAATGAAAACATTTTTGAAAACTACAAGTCTCATGCGTTTTAGTGGTGAAAAAATATTTTAAAAAATCGATCGGGAAATGAGTTTACTCCCTGGGTACTTTCTTTGTATACTTTTGACTATACGGGCCGAGTCCGCGATTTACGGGAAGTCGCGGGTTTTCGTTTGCCGGCGTTTAAACTTCTTTTATTCAGCGTCTCATCAAAAATGAAAACATTTTTAAAAACTACAAGTCTCATGGGCTTTAGTGGTAAAATAATAATTTAAAAAATCGTTTGGGAAATGAGTTTACACCCTAGGTACTTTCTTTGTATGCTTTTGACTATACGGGCCGAGTCGGGATTTACGGGAAATCGCAGGTTTTCGTTTGCCGGCGATTAAACTTCTTTTATTCAGCGTCTCATCAAAAATGAAAACATTTTTGAAAACTTCAAGTCTCAAGCGTTTTAGTGGTGAAAAGATAATTTAAAAAATCGTTTTGGAAATGAGTATACTCACAGGGTAATTTCTTTGTATACATTCGACTATGCGGGCCAAGACCGGGATTTGCGGGAAATCGCGGGTTTTCGTTTGCCGGCGATTAAACTTCTTTCATTAAGCGTCTCATCAAAAATGAAATCATTTTTAAAAACTACAAGTCTCATGCGTTTTAGTGGTGAAAAAATAATTTAAAAATTCGTTCGGGAAATGAGTTTACTTACTGGGTACTTTCCTTGTATACTTTTGACTATACGGGCCGAGTCCGGGATTTACGGCAAATCGCGGGTTTTCGTTTACCGGCGATTAAACTTCTTTCATTAAGCGTCTCATCAAAAATGAAAACATTTTTGAAAACTACAAGTCTTATGCGTTTTAGTGGTGAAAAAATAATTTAAAAAATCGATCAGGAAATGAGTTTACTCCCTGGGTACTTTCTTTTTATACATTCGACTATACGGGCCAAGCCCGGGATTTACGGGAAATCGCGAGATTTCGTTTGCCGGCGATTAAACCTCTTTCATTAAGCGTCTCATCAAAAATGAAAACATTTTTGAAAACTACAAGTCTCATGCGTTTTAGTGGTGAAAAAATAATTTAAAAAATCGTTCGGGAAATGAGTTTACTCCCTCGGTACTTTCTTTGTATACTTTGGACTATACGGGCCGAGTCCGGGATTTACGGAAATCGCGGATTTTCGTTTGAGGGCGATTGAACTTCTTTTACTCAGCGTCTCTTCAAAAATGAAAACATTTTTGAAAACTACAAGTCTCATGCGTTGTAGTGGTGAAAAAATAATTTAAAAAATCGATCGGGAAATGAGTTTACTCCCTGGGTACTTTCTTTGTATACTTTTGACAATACGGGCCGAGTCCGGGGTTTACGGGAAATGGCGGGTTTTCGTTTGCCGGCGATTAAACTTCTTTTATTCAGCGTCTCATCAAAAATGAAAACATTTTTAAAAACTACAAGTCTCATGCGTTGTAGTGGTGAAAAAATAATTTAAAAAATCGTTCGGAAAATGAGTTTACTCCCTGGGTACTTTCTTTGTATACTTTTGACTATACGGGCCGAGTCCGGGGTTTACGGGAAATGGCGGGTTTTCGTTTACCGGCGATTAAACTTCTTTTATTCAGCGTCTCATCAAAAATGAAAACATTTTTAAAAACTATAAGTCTCAAGCGTTTTAGTGGTGAAAAGATAATTTAAAAAATCGTTTTGGAAATGAGTATACTCACAGGGTAATTTCTTTGTATACATTCGACTATGCGGGCCAAGACCGGGATTTGCGGGAAATCGCGGGTTTTCGTTTGCCGGCGATTAAACTTCTTTCATTAAGCGTCTCATCAAAAATGAAATCATTTTTAAAAACTACAAGTCTCATGCGTTTTAGTGGTGAAAAAATAATTTAAAAATTCGTTCGGGAAATGAGTTTACTTACTGGGTACTTTCCTTGTATACTTTTGACTATACGGGCCGAGTCCGGGATTTACGGCAAATCGCGGGTTTTCGTTTACCGGCGATTAAACTTCTTTCATTAAGCGTCTCATCAAAAATGAAAACATTTTTGAAAACTACAAGTCTTATGCGTTTTAGTGGTGAAAAAATAATTTAAAAAATCGATCAGGAAATGAGTTTACTCCCTGGGTACTTTCTTTTTATACATTCGACTATACGGGCCAAGCCCGGGATTTACGGGAAATCGCGAGATTTCGTTTGCCGGCGATTAAACCTCTTTCATTAAGCGTCTCATCAAAAATGAAAACATTTTTGAAAACTACAAGTCTCATGCGTTTTAGTGGTGAAAAAATAATTTAAAAAATCGTTCGGGAAATGAGTTTACTCCCTCGGTACTTTCTTTGTATACTTTGGACTATACGGGCCGAGTCCGGGATTTACGGAAATCGCGGATTTTCGTTTGAGGGCGATTGAACTTCTTTTACTCAGCGTCTCTTCAAAAATGAAAACATTTTTGAAAACTACAAGTCTCATGCGTTGTAGTGGTGAAAAAATAATTTAAAAAATCGATCGGGAAATGAGTTTACTCCCTGGGTACTTTCTTTGTATACTTTTGACAATACGGGTCGAGTCCGGGGTTTACGGGAAATGGCGGGTTTTCGTTTGCCGGCGATTAAACTTCTTTTATTCAGCGTCTCATCAAAAATGAAAACATTTTTAAAAACTACAAGTCTCATGCGTTGTAGTGGTGAAAAAATAATTTAAAAAATCGTTCGGAAAATGAGTTTACTCCCTGGGTACTTTCTTTGTATACTTTTGACTATACGGGCCGAGTCCGGGGTTTACGGGAAATGGCGGGTTTTCGTTTACCGGCGATTAAACTTCTTTTATTCAGCGTCTCATCAAAAATGAAAACATTTTTAAAAACTATAAGTCTTATGGGCTTTAGTGGTGAAATAATAATTTAAAAAATTGTTCGGGAAATGAGTTTACACCCCGGGTACTTTCTTTGTATACTTTTGACTATACGGGCCGAGTCCGGGATTTACGGGAAATCGCAGGTTTTCGTTTGCCGGCGATTAAACTTCTTTTATTCAGCGTCTCATCAAAAATGAAAACATTTTTAAAAACTACAAGTCTCATGCGTTTTAGTGGTGAAAAAATATTTTAAAAATTCGTTCGGGAAATGAGTTTACTTACTGGGTACTTTCCTTGTATACTTTTGACTATACGGGCCGAGTCCGGGATTTACGGCAAATCGCGGGTTTTCGTTTGCCGGCGATTAAACTTCTTTCATTAAGCGTCCCATCAAAAATGAAAACATTTTTGAAAACTACAAGTCTTATGCGTTTTAGTGGTGAAAAAATAATTTAAAAAATCGATCAGGAAATGAGTTTACTCCCTGGGTACTTTCTTTTTATACATTCGACTATACGGGCCAAGCCCGGGATTTACGGGAAATCGCGGGATTTCGTTTGCCGGCGATTAAACCTCTTTCATTAAGCGTCTCATCAAAAATGAAAACATTTTTGAAAACTACAAGTCTCATGCGTTTTAGTGGTGAAAAAATAATTTAAAAAATCGTTCGGGAAATGAGTTTACTCCCTCGGTACTTTCTTTGTATACTTTGGACTATACGGGCCGAGTCCGGGATTTACGGAAATCGCGGATTTTCGTTTGAGGGCGATTGAACTTCTTTTATTCAGCGTCTCTTCAAAAATGAAAACATTTTTGAAAACTACAAGTCTCATGCGTTGTAGTGGTGAAAAAATAATTTAAAAAGTCGTTCGGGAAATGAGTTTACTCACAGGGTACTTTCTTTGTATACATTCGACTATACGGGCCAAGCCCGGGATTTACGGGAAATCGCGGGTTTTCGTTAGCCGGCGATTAAACTTCTTTCATTAAGCGTCTCATTAAAAATGAAAACATTTTTGAAAACTACAAGTCTCATGCGTTTTAGTGGTGACAAGGTAATTTAAAAAATCGTTTTGGAAATGAATTTACTTACAGGGTACTTTCTTTGTATACATTCGACTATACGGGCAAAGTCCGGGATTTACGGCAAATCGCGGGTTTTCGTTTGCCGGCGATTAAACCACTTTCATTAAGCGTCTCATCAAAAATGAAAACATTTCTCAAAACTACAAGTCTCATGCGTTTTAGTGGTGAAAAAATAATTTAAAAAATCGTTCCGGAAATGAGTTTACTCACAGGGTACTTTCTTTGTATACATTCGACTATGCGGGCCAAGCCCGGGATTTACGGGAAATCGCGGGTTTTCGTTTGCCGGCGATTGAACTTCTTTCATTAAGCGTCTCATCAAAAATGAAAACATTTTTGAAAACTACAAGTCTTATGCGTTTTAGTGGTGAAAAAATAATTTAAAAAATCGTTCGGGAAATGAGTTTACCGCTGGGTACTTTCTTTTTATACATTCGACTATACGGGCCAAGCCCGGGATTTACGGGAAATCGCGGGATTTCGTTTGCCGGCGATTAAACCTCTTTCATTAAGCGTCTCATCAAAAATGAAAACATTTTTAAAAACTACAAGTCTCATGCGTTGTAGTGGTGAAAAAATAATTTAAAAAATCGTTCAGAAAATGAGTTTACTCCCTGGATACTTTCTTTGTATACTTTTGACTATACGGGCCAGGTCCGGGGTTTACGGGAAATGGCGGGTTTTCGTTTGCCGGCGATTAAACTTCTTTTATTCAGCGTCTCATCAAAAATGAAAACATTTTTAAAAACTACAAGGTTCATGCGTTGTAGTGGTGAAAAAATAATTTAAAAAATCGTTCGGAAAATGAGTTTACTCCCTGGGTACTTTCTTTGTATACTTTTGACTATACGGGCCGAGTCCGGGGTTTACGGGAAATGGCGGGTTTTCGTTTACCGGCGATTAAACTTCTTTTATTCAGCGTCTCATCAAAAATGAAAACATTTTTAAAAACTATAATTCTCATGGGCTTTAGTGGTGAAATAATAATTTAAAAAATCGTTCGGGAAATGAGTTTACAACTCGGGTACTTTCTTTGTATACTTTTGACTATACGGGCCGAGTCCGGGATTTACGGGAAATCGCAGGTTTTCGTTTGCCGGCGATTAAACTTCTTTTATTCAGCGTCTCATCAAAAATGAAAACATTTTTGAAAACTACAAGTCTCATGCGTTTTAGTGGTGAAAAAATATTTTAAAAAATCGATCGGGAAATGAGTTTACTCCCTGGGTACTTTCTTTGTATACTTTTGACTATACGGGCCGAGTCCGCGATTTACGGGAAGTCGCGGGTTTTCGTTTGCCGGCGTTTAAACTTCTTTTATTCAGCGTCTCATCAAAAATGAAAACATTTTTAAAAACTACAAGTCTCATGGGCTTTAGTGGTAAAATAATAATTTAAAAAATCGTTTGGGAAATGAGTTTACACCCTAGGTACTTTCTTTGTATGCTTTTGACTATACGGGCCGAGTCGGGGTTTACGGGAAATCGCAGGTTTTCGTTTGCCGGCGATTAAACTTCTTTTATTCAGCGTCTCATCAAAAATGAAAACATTTTTGAAAACTTCAAGTCTCAAGCGTTTTAGTGGTGAAAAGATAATTTAAAAAATCGTTTTGGAAATGAGTATACTCACAGGGTAATTTCTTTGTATACATTCGACTATGCGGGCCAAGACCGGGATTTGCGGGAAATCGCGGGTTTTCGTTTGCCGGCGATTAAACTTCTTTCATTAAGCGTCTCATCAAAAATGAAATCATTTTTAAAAACTACAAGTCTCATGCGTTTTAGTGGTGAAAAAATAATTTAAAAATTCGTTCGGGAAATGAGTTTACTTACTGGGTACTTTCCTTGTATACTTTTGACTATACGGGCCGAGTCCGGGATTTACGGCAAATCGCGGGTTTTCGTTTGCCGGCGATTAAACTTCTTTCATTAAGCGTCTCATCAAAAATGAAAACATTTTTGAAAACTACAAGTCTTATGCGTTTTAGTGGTGAAAAAATAATTTAAAAAATCGATCAGGAAATGAGTTTACTCCCTGGGTACTTTCTTTTTATACATTCGACTATACGGGCCAAGCCGGGATTTACGGGAAATCGCGAGATTTCGTTTGCCGGCGATTAAACCTCTTTCATTAAGCGTCTCATCAAAAATGAAAACATTTTTGAAAACTACAAGTCTCATGCGTTTTAGTGGTGAAAAAATAATTTAAAAAATCGTTCGGGAAATGAGTTTACTCCCTCGGTACTTTCTTTGTATACTTTGGACTATACGGGCCGAGTCCGGGATTTACGGAAATCGCGGATTTTCGTTTGAGGGCGATTGAACTTCTTTTACTCAGCGTCTCTTCAAAAATGAAAACATTTTTGAAAACTACAAGTCTCATGCGTTGTAGTGGTGAAAAAATAATTTAAAAAATCGATCGGGAAATGAGTTTACTCCCTGGGTACTTTCTTTGTATACTTTTGACAATACGGGCCGAGTCCGGGGTTTACGGGAAATGGCGGGTTTTCGTTTGCCGGCGATTAAACTTCTTTTATTCAGCGTCTCATCAAAAATGAAAACATTTTTAAAAACTACAAGTCTCATGCGTTTTAGTGGTGAAAAAATATTTTAAAAATTCGTTCGGGAAATGAGTTTACTTACTGGGTACTTTCCTTGTATACTTTTGACTATACGGGCCGAGTCCGGGATTTACGGCAAATCGCGGGTTTTCGTTTGCCGGCGATTAAACTTCTTTCATTAAGCGTCCCATCAAAAATGAAAACATTTTTGAAAACTACAAGTCTTATGCGTTTTAGTGGTGAAAAAATAATTTAAAAAATCGATCAGGAAATGAGTTTACTCCCTGGGTACTTTCTTTTTATACATTCGACTATACGGGCCAAGCCCGGGATTTACGGGAAATCGCGGGATTTCGTTTGCCGGCGATTAAACCTCTTTCATTAAGCGTCTCATCAAAAATGAAAACATTTTTGAAAACTACAAGTCTCATGCGTTTTAGTGGTGAAAAAATAATTTAAAAAATCGTTCGGGAAATGAGTTTACTCCCTCGGTACTTTCTTTGTATACTTTGGACTATACGGGCCGAGTCCGGGATTTACGGAAATCGCGGATTTTCGTTTGAGGGCGATTGAACTTCTTTTATTCAGCGTCTCTTCAAAAATGAAAACATTTTTGAAAACTACAAGTCTCATGCGTTGTAGTGGTGAAAAAATAATTTAAAAAATCGATCGGGAAATGAGTTTACTCCCTGGGTACTTTCTTTGTATACTTTTGACAATACGGGCCGAGTCCGGGGTTTACGGGAAATGGCGGGTTTTCGTTTGCCGGCGATTAAACTTCTTTTATTCAGCGTCTCATCAAAAATGAAAACATTTTTAAAAACTACAAGTCTCATGCGTTGTAGTGGTGAAAAAATAATTTAAAAAATCGTTCGGAAAATGAGTTTACTCCCTGGGTACTTTCTTTGTATACTTTTGACTATACGGGCCGAGTCCGGGGTTTACGGGAAATGGCGGGTTTTCGTTTACCGGCGATTAAACTTCTTTTATTCAGCGTCTCATCAAAAATGAAAACATTTTTAAAAACTATAAGTCTTATGGGCTTTAGTGGTGAAATAATAATTTAAAAAATTGTTCGGGAAATGAGTTTACACCCCGGGTACTTTCTTTGTATACTTTTGACTATACGGGCCGAGTCCGGGATTTACGGGAAATCGCAGGTTTTCGTTTGCCGGCGATTAAACTTCTTTTATTCAGCGTCTCATCAAAAATGAAAACATTTTTAAAAACTACAAGTCTCATGCGTTTTAGTGGTGAAAAAATATTTTAAAAAATCGTTCGGGAAATGAGTTTACTCCCTGGGTACTTTCTTTGTATACTTTTGACTATACGGACCGAGTCCGGGATTTACGGGAAGTCGCGGGTTTTCGTTTGCCTGCGATTAAACTTCTTTTATTCAGCGTCTCATCAAAAATGAAGACATTTTTAAAAACTACAAGTCTCATGGGCTTTAGTGGTGAAATAATAATTTAAAAAATCGTTCGGGAAATGAGTTTACACCCTGGGTACTTTCTTTGTATGCTTTTGACTATACGGGCCGAGTCCGGGATTTACGGGAAATCGCAGGTTTTCGTTTGCCGGCGATTAAACTTCTTTTATTCAGCGTCCCATCAAAAATGAAAACATTTTTGAAAACTTCAAGTCTCATGCGTTTTAGTGGTGAAAAAATAATTTAAAAAATCGTTCGGGAAATGAGTTTACTCCCTGGGTACTTTCTTTGTATACTTTTGACTATACGGACCGAGTCCGGGATTTACGGGAAGTCGCGGGTTTTCGTTTGCCTGCGATTAAACTTCTTTTATTCAGCGTCTCATCAAAAATGAAGACATTTTTAAAAACTACAAGTCTTATGCGTTTTAGTGGTGAAAAAATAATTTAAAAAATCGATCAGGAAATGAGTTTACTCCCTGGGTACTTTCTTTTTATACATTCGACTATACGGGCCAAGCCCGGGATTTACGGGAAATCGCGAGATTTCGTTTGCCGGCGATTAAACCTCTTTCATTAAGCGTCTCATCAAAAATGAAAACATTTTTGAAAACTACAAGTCTCATGCGTTTTAGTGGTGAAAAAATAATTTAAAAAATCGTTCGGGAAATGAGTTTACTCCCTCGGTACTTTCTTTGTATACTTTGGACTATACGGGCCGAGTCCGGGATTTACGGAAATCGCGGATTTTCGTTTGAGGGCGATTGAACTTCTTTTACTCAGCGTCTCTTCAAAAATGAAAACATTTTTGAAAACTACAAGTCTCATGCGTTGTAGTGGTGAAAAAATAATTTAAAAAATCGATCGGGAAATGAGTTTACTCCCTGGGTACTTTCTTTGTATACTTTTGACAATACGGGCCGAGTCCGGGGTTTACGGGAAATGGCGGGTTTTCGTTTGCCGGCGATTAAACTTCTTTTATTCAGCGTCTCATCAAAAATGAAAACATTTTTAAAAACTACAAGTCTCATGCGTTGTAGTGGTGAAAAAATAATTTAAAAAATCGTTCGGAAAATGAGTTTACTCCCTGGGTACTTTCTTTGTATACTTTTGACTATACGGGCCGAGTCCGGGGTTTACGGGAAATGGCGGGTTTTCGTTTACCGGCGATTAAACTTCTTTTATTCAGCGTCTCATCAAAAATGAAAACATTTTTAAAAACTATAAGTCTTATGGGCTTTAGTGGTGAAATAATAATTTAAAAAATTGTTCGGGAAATGAGTTTACACCCCAGGTACTTTCTTTGTATACTTTTGACTATACGGGCCGAGTCCGGGATTTACGGGAAATCGCAGGTTTTCGTTTGCCGGCGATTAAACTTCTTTTATTCAGCGTCTCATCAAAAATGAAAACATTTTTAAAAACTACAAGTCTCATGCGTTTTAGTGGTGAAAAAATATTTTAAAAATTCGTTCGGGAAATGAGTTTACTTACTGGGTACTTTCCTTGTATACTTTTGACTATACGGGCCGAGTCCGGGATTTACGGCAAATCGCGGGTTTTCGTTTGCCGGCGATTAAACTTCTTTCATTAAGCGTCCCATCAAAAATGAAAACATTTTTGAAAACTACAAGTCTTATGCGTTTTAGTGGTGAAAAAATAATTTAAAAAATCGATCAGGAAATGAGTTTACTCCCTGGGTACTTTCTTTTTATACATTCGACTATACGGGCCAAGCCCGGGATTTACGGGAAATCGCGGGATTTCGTTTGCCGGCGATTAAACCTCTTTCATTAAGCGTCTCATCAAAAATGAAAACATTTTTGAAAACTACAAGTCTCATGCGTTTTAGTGGTGAAAAAATAATTTAAAAAATCGTTCGGGAAATGAGTTTACTCCCTCGGTACTTTCTTTGTATACTTTGGACTATACGGGCCGAGTCCGGGATTTACGGAAATCGCGGATTTTCGTTTGAGGGCGATTGAACTTCTTTTATTCAGCGTCTCTTCAAAAATGAAAACATTTTTGAAAACTACAAGTCTCATGCGTTGTAGTGGTGAAAAAATAATTTAAAAAATCGATCGGGAAATGAGTTTACTCCCTGGGTACTTTCTTTGTATACTTTTGACAATACGGGCCGAGTCCGGGGTTTACGGGAAATGGCGGGTTTTCGTTTGCCGGCGAATAAACTTCTTTTATTCAGCGTCTCATCAAAAATGAAAACATTTTTAAAAACTACAAGTCTCATGCGTTGTAGTGGTGAAAAAATAATTTAAAAAATCGTTCGGAAAATGAGTTTACTCCCTGGGTACTTTCTTTGTATACTTTTGACTATACGGGCCGAGTCCGGGGTTTACGGGAAATGGCGGGTTTTCGTTTACCGGCGATTAAACTTCTTTTATTCAGCGTCTCATCAAAAATGAAAACATTTTTAAAAACTATAAGTCTTATGGGCTTTAGTGGTGAAATAATAATTTAAAAAATTGTTCGGGAAATGAGTTTACACCCCGGGTACTTTCTTTGTATACTTTTGACTATACGGGCCGAGTCCGGGATTTACGGGAAATCGCAGGTTTTCGTTTGCCGGCGATTAAACTTCTTTTATTCAGCGTCTCATCAAAAATGAAAACATTTTTAAAAACTACAAGTCTCATGCGTTTTAGTGGTGAAAAAATATTTTAAAAAATCGTTCGGGAAATGAGTTTACTCCCTGGGTACTTTCTTTGTATACTTTTGACTATACGGACCGAGTCCGGGATTTACGGGAAGTCGCGGGTTTTCGTTTGCCTGCGATTAAACTTCTTTTATTCAGCGTCTCATCAAAAATGAAGACATTTTTAAAAACTACAAGTCTCATGGGCTTTAGTGGTGAAATAATAATTTAAAAAATCGTTCGGGAAATGAGTTTACACCCTGGGTACTTTCTTTGTATGCTTTTGACTATACGGGCCGAGTCCGGGATTTACGGGAAATCGCAGGTTTTCGTTTGCCGGCGATTAAACTTCTTTTATTCAGCGTCCCATCAAAAATGAAAACATTTTTGAAAACTTCAAGTCTCATGCGTTTTAGTGGTGAAAAAATAATTTAAAAAATCGTTCGGGAAATGAGTTTACTCCCTGGGTACTTTCCTTGTATAATTTTGACTATGCGGGCCGAGTCCGGGGTTTACGGGAAATGGCGGGTTTTCGTTTGCCGGCGATTAAACTTCTTTTATTCAGCGTCTCATCAAAAATGAAAACATTTTTGAAAACTGCAAGTCTCAAGCGTTTTAGTGGTGAAAAGATAATTTAAAAAATCGTTTTGGAAATGAGTTTACTCACAGGGTAATTTCTTTGTATACATTCGACTATGCTGCCAAGACCGGGATTTACGGGAAATCGCGGGTTTTCGTTTGCTGGCGATTAAACCACTTTCATTAAGCGTCTCATCAAAAATGAAATCATTTTTGAAAACTACAAGTCTCATGCGTTTTAGTGGTGAAAAAATAATTTAAAAATTCGTTCGGGAAATGAGTTTACTTACTGGTTACTTTCCTTGTATACTTTTGACTATACGGGCCGAGTCCGGGATTTACGGGAAATCGCGGGTTTTCGTTTGCCGGCGATTAAACTTCTTTTATTCAGCGTCTCATCAAAAATGAAAACATTTTTGAAAACTACAAGTCTCATGCGTTTTAGTGGTGAAAAAATAATTTAAAAAATCGTTCGGGAAATGAGTTTACTCCCTGGGTACTTTCTTTGTATACTTTTGACTATACGGGCCAAGCCCGGGATTTACGGGAAATCGCGGGTTTTCGTTTGCCGGTTATTAAACTTCTTTTATTCAGCGTCTCATCAAAAATGAAAAAATTTTTAAAAACTACAAGTCTTATGCGTTTTAGTGGTGAAAAAATAATTTAAAAAATTGTTCTGGAAATGAGTTTACTCACAGGGTACTTTCTTTGTATACATTCGACTATACGGGCCAAGCCCGGGATTTACGGGAAATCGCGGGTTTTCGTTTGCCGGCGATTAAACCTCTTTCATTAAGCGTCTCATCAAGAATGAAAACATTTTTGAAAACTACAAGTCTCATGCGTTTTAGTGGTGAAAAAAAATTTAAAAAATCGTTCGGGAAATGAGTTTACTCCCTGGGTACTTTCTTTGTATACATTCGACTATACGGGCCAAGCCCCGGATTTACGGGAAATCGCGGGATTTCGTTTGCCGGCGATTAAACCTCTTTCATTAAGCGTCTCATCAAAAATGAAAACATTTTTGAAAACTACAAGTCTCATGCGTTGTAGTGGTGAAAAAATAATTTAAAAAATCGTTCGGGAAATGAGTTTACTCCCTGGGTACTTTCTTTGTATACTTTTGACTATACGGGCCGAGTCCGGGGTTTACGGGAAATGGCGGGTTTTCGTTTACCGGCGATTAAACTTCTTTTATTCAGCGTCTCATCAAAAATGAAAACATTTTTGAAAACTACAAGTCTCATGCGTTTTAGTGGTGAAAAAATAATTTAAAAAATCGTTCGGGAAATGAGTTTACTCCCTGGGTACTTTCTTTGTATACTTTTGACTATACGGGCCAAGCCCGGGATTTACGGGAAATCGCGGGTTTTCGTTTGCCGGTTATTAAACTTCTTTTATTCAGCGTCTCATCAAAAATGAAAAAATTTTTAAAAACTTCAAGTCTTATGCGTTTTAGTGGTGAAAAAATAATTTAAAAAATTGTTCTGGAAATGAGTTTACTCACAGGGTACTTTCTTTGTATACATTCGACTATACGGGCCAAGCCCGGGATTTACGGGAAATCGCGGGTTTTCGTTTGCCGGCGATTAAACCTCTTTCATTAAGCGTCTCATCAAGAATGAAAACATTTTTGAAAACTACAAGTCTCATGCGTTTTAGTGGTGAAAAAAAATTTAAAAAATCGTTCGGGAAATGAGTTTACTCCCTGGGTACTTTCTTTGTATACATTCGACTATACGGGCCAAGCCCCGGATTTACGGGAAATCGCGGGATTTCGTTTGCCGGCGATTAAACCTCTTTCATTAAGCGTCTCATCAAAAATGAAAACATTTTTGAAAACTACAAGTCTCATGCGTTGTAGTGGTGAAAAAATAATTTAAAAAATCGTTCGGGAAATGAGTTTACTCCCTGGGTACTTTCTTTGTATACTTTTGACTATACGGGCCGAGTCCGGGGTTTACGGGAAATGGCGGGTTTTCGTTTACCGGCGATTAAACTTCTTTTATTCAGCGTCTCATCAAAAATGAAAACATTTTTAAAAACTATAAGTCTCATGGGCTTTAGTGGTGAAATAATAATTTAAAAAATCGTTCGGGAAATGAGTTTACACCCCGGGTACTTTCTTTGTATACTTTTGACTATACGGGCCGAGTCCGGGATTTACGGGAAATCGCAGGTTTTCGTTTGCCGGCGATTAAACTTCTTTTATTCAGCGTCTCATCAAAAATGAAAACATTTTTGAAAACTACAAGTCTCATGCGTTTTAGTGGTGAAAGAATGTTTTAAAAAATCGTTCGGGAAATGAGTTTACTCCCTGGGTACTTTCTTTGTATACTTTTGACTATACGGGCCGAGTCCGGGATTTACGGGAAGTCGCGGGTTTTCGTTTGCCGGCGTTTAAACTTCTTTTATTCAGCGTCTCATCAAAAATGAAAACATTTTTAAAAACTACAAGTCTCATGGGTTTTAGTGGTGAAATAATAATTTAAAAAATCGTTCGGGAAATGAGTTTACACCCTGGGTACTTTCTTTGTATGCTTTTGACTATACGGGCCGAGTCCGGGATTTACGGGAAATCGCAGGTTTTCGTTTGCCGGCGATTAAACTTCTTTTATTCAGCGTCCCATCAAAAATGAAAACATTTTTGAAAACTTTAAGTCTCATGCGTTTTAGTGGTGAATTTAAAAAATCGTTCGGGAAATGAGTTTACTCCCTGGGTACTTTCTTTGTATACTTTTGACTATGCGGGCCGAGTCCGGGGATTACGGGAAATGGCGGGTTTTCGTTTGCCGGCGATTAAACTTCTTTTATTCAGCGTCTCATCACAAATGAAAACATTTTTGAAAACTGCAAGTCTCAAGCGTTTTAGTGGTGAAAAGATAATTTAAAAAATCGTTTTGGAAATGAGTTTACTCACAGGGTAATTTCTTTGTATACATTCGACTATGCGGCCAAGACCGGGATTTACGGGAAATCGCGGGTTTTCGTTTGCCGGCGATTAAACCACTTTCATTAAGCGTCTCATCAAAAATGAAATCATTTTTGAAAACTACAAGTCTCATGCATTTTAGTGGTGAAAAAATAATTTAAAAATTCGTTCGGGAAATGAGTTTACTTACTGGTTACTTTCCTTGTATACTTTTGACTATACGGGCCGAGTCCGGGGTTTACGGGAAATGGCGGCTTTTCGTTTACCGGCGATTAAACTTCTTTTATTCAGCGTCTCATCAAAAATGAAAACATTTTTAAAAACTATAAGTCTCATGGGCTTTAGTGGTGAAATAATAATTTAAAAAATCGTTCGGGAAATGAGTTTACACCCCGGGTACTTTCTTTGTATACTTTTGACTATACGGGCCAAGCCCGGGATTTACGGGAAATCGCGGGTTTTCGTTTGCCGGCGATTAAACTTCTTTTATTCAGCGTCCCATCAAAAATGAAAACATTTTTGAAAACTTCAAGTCTCATGCGTTGTAGTGGTGAAAAAATAATTTAAAAAATCGTTCGGAAAATGAGTGTACTGCCTGGGTACTTTCTTTGTATACTTTTGACTATACGGGCCAAGCCCGGGATTTACGGGAAATCGCGGGTTTTCGTTTGCCGGCGATTAAACTTCTTTTATTCAGCGTCCCATCAAAAATGAAAACATTTTTAAAAACTACAAGTCTCATGCGTTTTAGTGGTGAAAAAATATTTTAAAAAATCGTTCGGGAAATGAGTTTACTCCCTGGGTACCTTCTTTGTATACTTTTGACTATACGGACCGAGTCCGGGATTTACGAGAAGTCGCGGGTTTTCGTTTGCCTGCGTTTAAACTTCTTTTATTCAGCGTCTCATCAAAAATGAAAACATTTTTAAAAACTACAAGTCTCATGGGCTTTAGTGGTGAAATAATAATTTAAAAAATCGTTCGGGAAATGAGTTTACACCCTGGGTACTTTCTTTGTATGCTTTTGACTATACGGGCCGAGTCCGGGATTTACGGGAAATCGCAGGTTTTCGTTTGCCGGCGATTAAACTTCTTTTATTCAGCGTCCCATCAAAAATGAAAACATTTTTGAAAACTTCAAGTCTCATGCGTTTTAGTGGTGAAAAAATAATTTAAAAAATCGTTCGGGAAATGAGTTTACTCCCTGGGTACTTTCTTTGTATAATTTTGACTATGCGGGCCGAGTCCGGGGTTTACGGGAAATGGCGGGTTTTTGTTTGCCGGCGATTAAACTTCTTTTATTCAGCGTCTCATCAAAAATGAAAACATTTTTGAAAACTGCAAGTCTCAAGCGTTTTGGTGGTGAAAAGATAATTTAAAAAATCGTTTTGGAAATGAGTTTACTCACAGGGTAATTTCTTTGTATACATTCGACTATGCGGCCAAGACCGGGATTTACGGGAAATCGCGGGTTTTCGTGTGCCGGCGATTAAACCACTTTCATTAAGCGTCTCATCAAAAATGAAATCATTTTTGAAAACTGCAAGTCTCAAGCGTTTTAGTGGTGAAAAGATAATTTAAAGAAATCGTTTTGGAAATGAGTTTACTCACAGGGTAATTTCTTTGTATACATTCGACTATGCGGCCAAGACCGGGATTTACGGGAAATCGCGGGTTTTCGTTTGCCGGCGGTTAAACCACTTTCATTAAGCGTCTCATCAAAAATGAAATCATTTTTGAAAACTACAAGTCTCATGCGTTTTAGTGGTGAAAAAATAATTTAAAAATTCGTTCGGGAAATGAGTTTACTTACTGGTTACTTTCCTTGTATACTTTTGACTATACGGGCCGAGTCCGGGATTTACGGGAAATCGCGGGTTTTCGTTTGCCGGCGATTAAACTTCTTTTATTCAGCGTCTCATCAAAAATGAAAACATTTTTGAAAACTACAAGTCTCATGCGTTTTAGTGGTGAAAAAAAATTTAAAAAATCGTTCGGGAAATGAGTTTACTCCCTGGGTACTTTCTTTGTATACATTCGACTATACGGGCCAAGCCCCGGATTTACGGGAAATCGCGGGTTTTCGTTTGCCGGCGATTAAACTTCTTTTATTCAGCGTCTCATCAAAAATGAAAACATTTTTGAAAACTACAAGTCTCATGCGTTTTAGTGGTGAAAAAAAATTTAAAAAATCGTTCGGGAAATGAGTTTACTCCCTGGGTACTTTCTTTGTATACATTCGACTATACGGGCCAAGCCCCGGATTTACGGGAAATCGCGGGATTTCGTTTGCCGGCGATTAAACCTCTTTCATTAAGCGTCTCATCAAAAATGAAAACATTTTTGAAAAGTACAAGACTCATGCGTTGTAGTGGTGAAAAAATAATTTAAAAAATCGTTCGGGAAATGAGTTTACTCCCTGGGTACTTTCTTTGTATACTTTTGACTATACGGGCCGAGTCCGGGGTTTACGGGAAATGGCGGGTTTTCGTTTACCGGCGATTAAACTTCTTTTATTCAGCGTCTCATCAAAAATGAAAACATTTTTAAAAACTATAAGTCTCATGGGCTTTAGTGGTGAAATAATAATTTAAAAAATCGTTCGGGAAATGAGTTTACACCCCAGGTACTTTCTTTGTATACTTTTGACTATACGGGCCGAGTCCGGGGTTTACGGGAAATGGCGGGTTTTCGTTTGCCGGCGATTAAACTTCTTTCATTAAGCGTCTCATCAAAAATGAAAACATTTCTGAAAACTACAAGTCTCATGCGTTTTAGTGGTGAAAAAATAATTTAAAAAATCGTTCGAGAAATGAGTTTACTCACAGGGTACTTTCTTTGTATACATTCGACTATACGGGCCAAGCCCGGGATTTACGGGAAATCGCGGGTTTTCGTTTGCCGGCGATTAAACTTCTTTCATTAAGCGTCTCATCAAAAATGAAAACATTTTTGAAAACTACAAGTCTTATGCGTTGTAGTGGTGAAAAAATAATTTAAAAAATCGTTCGGGAAATGAGTTTACTCCCTGGGTACTTTCTTTGTATACTTTTGACTATACGGGCCGAGTCCGGGGTTTACGGGAAATGGCGGGTTTTCGTTTGCCGGCGATTAAACTTCTTTCATTAAGCGTCTCATCAAAAATGAAAACATTTCTGAAAACTACAAGTCTCATGCGTTTTAGTGGTGAAAAAATAATTTAAAAAATCGTTCGAGAAATGAGTTTACTCACAGGGTACTTTCTTTGTATACATTCGACTATACGGGCCAAGCCCGGGATTTACGGGAAATTGCGGGTTTTCGTTTGCCGGCGATTAAACTTCTTTCATTAAGCGTCTCATCAAAAATGAAAACATTTTTAAAAACTACAAGTCTCATGCGTTGTAGTGGTGAAAAAATAATTTAAAAAATCGTTCGGGAAATGAGTTTACTCCCTGGGTCCTTTTTTGTTTACTTTTGACTATACGGGCCGAGTCCGGGGTTTACGGGAAATGGCGGGTTTTCGTTTGCCGGCGATTAAACTTCTTTCATTAAGCGTCTCATCAAAAATGAAAACATTTCTGAAAACTAAAAGTGTCATGCGTTGTAGTGGTGAAATAATAATTTAAAAAATTGTTCGGGAAATGAGTTTACACCCCGGGTACTTTCTTTGTATACTTTTGACTATACGGGCCGAGTCCGGGATTTACGGGAAATCGCAGGTTTTCGTTTGCCGGCGATTAAACTTCTTTTATTCAGCGTCTCAACAAAAATGAAAACATTTTTAAAAACTACAAGTCTCATGCGTTTTAGTGGTGAAAAAATATTTTAAAAAATCGTTCGGGAAATGAGTGTACTCCCTGGGTACTTTCTTTGTATACTTTGGACTATACGGGCCGAGTCCGGGAATTACGGAAATCGCGGATTTTCGTTTTAGGGCGATTAAACTTCTTTTATTCAGCGTCTCTTCAAAAATGAAAACATTTTTGAAAACTACAAGTCTCATGCGTTGTAGTGGTGAAAAAATAATTTAAAAAATCGTTCGGGAAATGAGTTTACTCCCTGGGTACTTTCTTTGTATACTTTTGACTATACGGGCCGAGTCCGGGGTTTACGGGAAATGGCGGGTTTTCGTTTGCCGGCGATTAAACTTCTTTCATTAAGCGTCTCATCAAAAATGAAAACATTTCTGAAAACTACAAGTCTCATGCGTTTTAGTGGTGAAAAAATAATTTAAAAAATCGTTCGAGAAATGAGTTTACTCACAGGGTACTTTCTTTGTATACATTCGACTATACGGGCCAAGCCCGGGATTTACGGGAAATCGCGGGTTTTCGTTTGCCGGCGATTAAACTTCTTTCATTAAGCGTCTCATCAAAAATGAAAACATTTTTGAAAACTACAAGTCTTATGCGTTTTAGTGGTGAAAAAATAATTTAAAAAATCGTTCGGGAAATGAGTTTACTCCCTGGGTACTTTCTTTGTATACTTTTGACTATACGGGCCGAGTCCGGGGTTTACGGGAAATGGCGGGTTTTCGTTTGCCGGCGATTAAACTTCTTTTATTCAGCGTCTCATCAAAAATGAAAACATTTCTGAAAACTACAAGTCTCATGCGTTTTAGTGGTGAAAAAATAATTTAAAAAATCGTTCGGGAAATGAGTTTACTCACAGGGTACTTTCTTTGTATACTTTGGACTATACGGGCCGAGTCCGGGATTTACGGAAATCGCGGATTTTCGTTTTAGGGCGATTAACCCTATTCGTACCGGGGCTTTTTTGACGTTCAAATCCCAGGGGCGCGCTGATTGAGCGCACCCCCAAGAAAATCTTTCGCATAAAAGCGGTGAACCTGATTTTTTTACAGTAACATTATGTATCTATATTGTACCAAAAAACACCTACTTTGGATGTTTTCAAGCTAAATTACATTCTCACTGCCCCAATCAACATGAGCGGCTGAAAAAAAAGGGCGAAAAATAAGGATTTTTCAAAAAAATGTCCCTAAAGAAGGTTTTTTGACATGAATTAGTTTTTTTACACCAAAACCCTGCTATTAGTATAAAACATGACAAAAATAAACAAAAAGAAGTAAAATAATGTCAGTAAGGTTCATATCATCAGCTGAAACCAGAACGTTCATTTCTTTGAACACGACATACATTTTTGTATCATATGGGCCTGACACGTTGTATTGCCACATGATTGACAAAGTGATTTGACACACGGAATAGATTTTTTCTTTTGGGAATAATTTTCTCCTGCATTCTCAGCCTGACAAACAGTACACCGTTTCCTTGTTTCTGCAAATGCAGGACCAATAGCTGCACGCGGTTCCGGATTACATTGCGCATTACCCAAGACAAGATTTATTTTTTGTTTTGTGATGGACAACATACCATTTTGACTTCTTTTTTGTATGGTTGGTTTCACCAATTCCATGACTAATTGAAAGGCGTATTCAAAAGACTTTTGTTGTAGCGGATCAATACCTTTATTCAGTGAATATATCGTCGAAGAATTTACTCGAGCGGTATCCAACATGTAAGAAAACATAACAAACGTCCACTTTCTTGACTTTGTCTTCGTCGTGTGAAACCCCATCCTCTGATCCACAATATCAGTACCCCCCTTTGTAAAGTCATATAGTTTATATAACCCCAATTTGTGGCAATTATCATCCTTGGTTGTACCTAGGATTGGTTCTAGTGTTGACAACATGAGTACATTTTTCTTTCCGTTTGAAGTTTTCACTACATATGAAGATAAGGACAGCGGCCCATCTTTTTGCCAATACACTTCACTGGACAGTGGCTCTCTTTGTTTGAAATCTTTCATTTCAATTGGAATTCCTTTCCTGTTGATCTGCATTGTACCAACACAAGTGATATCCCTTTCATACAACCAAAGCGCAAGCGGGATTGATGTATATAATCTGTCGAAAGATATATTACGTCCGGCCAGCGAGACAACATTTGATAGTTGTTTTATCATGTATTTTACTATTTCCTCAGTGCCTGGTACATAATAAATTCCTGGATCTCCCTGTGGTTTGCCGCTATATGGAGCTGCAAGGAATGTATACGGATATCGTGCTGCATTTATGGCTTTCAGTAATAAACCGTATTTGGCGGGTTTGTTGGGATTGTACTGTTTGAAACTTATCTGTGTCCTCATTGGATACAGGGTTTCATCAAGTGATAGATAGTCGCCCGGTACAAGGCATGACATGCATTCATAATTGAAAGATTCAAAAACTTCACGCATTGCCGCAAAACGGTCATGTTTCCATCTTTCATCTCTTGTTGTCTCGTCGTCAAAACAAAGGTTTGTACGTATAAAAAAAAACCTATTTCTCGACATAGTGGCGCTGAATATTGGCGGACCATATTGGTTTGAGAATAATCTATGAGCAGATATACAGTTTAGTTTGTATAGTCCTCGATATAGGTACAATCCAATAAATGCATAAATTTCTTCAACAGAGGTTTCTTTCATGTACGAATACCTACTATTTTGCGTCAAGAAATTATCGGGTAGTTTGGACAGAGTGCGTCTAATCTTTCTGTTGGTGCACAACAAAATGTTATTCACAATTTCAGGAGTGAAGTAGAGCTCAAAAGCAGAACGGGGTGATGCAGTTTCACAAGCTTTTGGTTGTGGGCCTTGTCGTCCAGTAATAACATTTGCACGATTATTTCGACCAACATTTCCAGCTTGTGGCTGATTCTGGAAAGTACGAATTATGTCATTTTTCTTCTTATTATCTATTTTGAAAATGCTTTGGATAGACTTTGATTCTGGTGGTATTGGAAAAACGTTATAATTTTCTAAATTTGTAGCGGCAGCAATACTGTTTACTAAGCGATATTTCGTAAGTCGACGTCTCCTCAAATGGTTTGCTCCGGCTTCCTCTTCACTTTCGGACGCATCATTGTCAGCATCACCTACACGGTCATCGTTATCATGTTGATGATCCTCTTCTTCAACTATTTCTTTATCTATGAGACAAACAAAAATACTAAAAATAAATTATCACACATTTTGAGACATATTTTGCTTCTCGCAACCAATGCGCCATATATATACGCGAAGTTAGACAGAGAGATTATATATATGTATATATAATATAGCTATATATATTACCAATTTCACCGCACAATTCTTCCAAATCATCTTCATCATCAAGTTCTTCATCCATAGCTTCGTCTACGTTATCTTCTTCAAAAAATCTCAATATATTTTGAATGGCTTCCTCAGATGAAATTCTAGCCTTTTTCGGTCCCATTTTGTAATTTTTTTATTAGACTAATAATATATAAAGGGGTAATTTATGTCACAAACGCAATAATTATATTTTTTATTATATATAAGCCCTCTTTGCTATACCATCTATCCTATTTATCTAATTAACATCAATAAGACTGAAAATATAACACAATTCGAAATATTTCATTTTTCGCTTTTGCGCCTTTTTTGACATTGGCCCCATAATGGCCGCAAAACATAAATTTTTCAGAAAAAAAATTTGCCGGTCTTAACCGCCCTAAAAAAATATTAAAAGTCTGCGAAGCTCATGCGGGTCGCTTAATTTTTCATGAAAAGCCGCATAAAAATGTGAAAGGGTGCGCTCATTCAGCGCACTCCCGGTACAAATAGGGTTAAACTTCTTTTATTCAGCGTCTCTTCAAAAATGAAAACATTTTTGAAAACTACAAGTCTCATGCGTTGTAGTGGTGAAAAAATAATTTAAAAAATCGTTCGGGAAATGAGTTTACTCCCTGGGTACTTTCTTTGTATACTTTTGACTATACGGGCCGAGTCCGGGGTTTACGGGAAATGGCGGGTTTTCGTTTGCCGGCGATTAAACTTCTTTTATTCAGCGTGCCATCAAAAATGAAAACATTTTTAAAAACTACAAGTCTCATGCGTTGTAGTGGTGAAATAATAATTTAAAAAATTGTTCGGGAAATGAGTTTACACCCCGGGTACTTTCTTTGTATACTTTTGACTATACGGGGCGAGTCCGGGATTTACGGGAAATCGCAGGTTTTCGTTTGCCGGCGATTAAACTTCTTTTATTCAGCGTCTCATCAAAAATGAAAACATTTTTAAAAACTACAAGTCTCATGCGTTTTAGTGGTGAAAAAATATTTTAAAAAATCGTTCGGGAAATGAGTGTACTCCCTGGGTACTTTCTTTGTATACTTTTGACTATACGGACCGAGTCCGGGATTTACGGGAAGTCGCGGGTTTTCGTTTGCCTGCGTTTAAACTTCTTTTATTCAGCGTCTCATCAAAAATGAAAACATTTTTAAAAACTACAAGTCTCATGGGCTTTAGTGGTGAAATAATAATTTAAAAAATCGTTCGGGAAATGAGTTTACACCCTGGGTACTTTCTTTGTATGCTTTTGACTATACGGGCCGAGTCCGGGATTTACGGGAAATCGCAGGTTTTCGTTTGCCGGCGATTAAACTTCTTTTATTCAGCGTCCCATCAAAAATGAAAACATTTTTAAAAACTTCAAGTCTCATGCGTTTTAGTGGTGAAAAAATAATTTAAAAAATCGTTCGGGAAATGAGTTTACTCCCTGGGTACTTTCTTTGTATAATTTTGACTATGCGGGCCGAGTCCGGGGTTTACGGGAAATGGCGGGTTTTCGTTTGCCGGCGATTAAACTTCTTTTATTCAGCGTCTCATCAAAAATGAAAACATTTTTGAAAACTGCAAGTCTCAAGCGTTTTAGTGGTGAAAAGATAATTTAAAAAATCGTTTTGGAAATGAGTTTACTCACAGGGTAATTTCTTTGTATACATTCGACTATGCGGCCAAGCACGGGATTTACGGGAAATCGCGGGTTTTCGTTTGCCGGCGATTAAACTTCTTTTATTCAGCGTCTCATCAAAAATGAAAAAATTTTTAAAAACTACAAGTCTTATGCGTTTTAGTGGTGAAAAAATAATTTAAAAAATCGTTCGGGAAATGAGTTTACTCCCTGGGTACTTTCTTTGTATACATTCGACTATACGGGCGAAGCCCCGGATTTACGGGAAATCGCGGCATTTCGTTTGCCGGCGATTAAACCTCTTTCATTAAGCGTCTCATCAAAAATGAAAAAATTTTTGAAAACTACAAGTCTCATGCGTTGTAGTGGTGAAAGAATAATTTAAAAAATCGTTCGGGAAATGAGTTTACTCCCTGGGTACTTTCTTTGTATACTTTTGACTATACGGGCCGAGTCCGGGGTTTACGGGAAATGGCGGGTTTTCGTTTGCCGGCGATTAAACTTCTTTTATTCAGCGTCCCATCAAAAATGAAAACATTTTTGAAAACTGCAAGTCTTAAGCGTTTTAGTGGTGAAAAGATAATTTAAAAAATCGTTTTGGAAATGAGTTTACTCACAGGGTAATTTCTTTGTATACATTCGACTATGCGGCCAAGACCGGGATTTACGGGAAATCGCGGGTTTTCGTTTGCCGGCGATTAAACCACTTTCATTAAGCGGCTCATCAAAAATGAAATTATTTTTGAAAACTACAAGTCTCATCCGTTTTAGTGGTGAAAAAATAATTTAAAAATTCGTTCGGGATATGAGTTTACTTACTGGTTACTTTCCTTGTATACTTTTAACTATACGGGCCGAGTCCGGGATTTACGTGAAATCGCGGGTTTTCGTTTGCCGGCGATTAAACTTCTTTTATTCAGCGTCTTATCAAAAATGAAAACATTTTGACAAACTACAAGTCTCATGGGCTTTAGTGGTGAAATAATAATTTAAAAAATCGTTTGGGAAATGAGTTTACTCCCTGGGTACTTTCTTTGTATACTTTTGACTATACGGGCCGAGTCCGGGACTTACGGGAAATCGCAGGTTTTATTTTGCCGGCGATTAAACTTCTTTCATTCAGCGTCTCATCAAAAATGAAAACATTTTTGAAAACTACAAGTCTCATGCGTTGTAGTGGTGAAAAAATAATTTAAAAAATCGTTCGGGAAATGAGTTTACTCCCTGGGTACTTTCTTTGTATACTTTTGACTATACGGGCCGAGTCCGGGGTTTACGGGAAATGGCGGGTTTTCGTTTGCCGGCGATTAAACTTCTTTTATTCAGCGACCCATCAAAAATGAAAACATTTTTAAAAACTACAAGTCTCATGCGTTGTAGTGGTGAAATAATAATTTAAAAAATTGTTCGGGAAATGAGTTTACACCCCGGGTACTTTCTTTGTATACTTTTGACTATACGGGCCGAGTCCGGGATTTACGGGAAATCGAAGGTTTTCGTTTGCCGGCGATTAAACTTCTTTTATTCAGCGTCTCATCAAAAATGAAAACATTTTTAAAAACTACAAGTCTCATGCGTTTTAGTGGTGAAAAAATATTTTAAAAAATCGTTCGGGAAATGAGTTTACTCCCTGGGTACTTTCTTTGTATACTTTTGACTATACGGACCGAGTCCGGGATTTACGGGAAGTCACGGGTTTTCGTTTGCCTGCGTTTAAACTTCTTTTATTCAGCGTCTCATCAAAAATGAAAACATTTTTAAAAACTACAAGTCTCATGGGCTTTAGTGGTGAAATAATAATTTAAAAAATCGTTCGGGAAATGAGTTTACACCCTGGGTACTTTCTTTGTATGCTTTTGACTATACGGGCCGAGTCCGGGATTTACGGGAAATCGCAGGTTTTCGTTTGCCGGCGATTAAACTTCTTTTATTCAGCGTCCCATCAAAAATGAAAACATTTTTGAAAACTTCAAGTCTCATGAGTTTTAGTTGTGAAAAAATAATTTAAAAAATCGTTCGGGAAATGAGTTTACTCCCAGGGTACTTTCTTTGTATAATTTTGACTATGCGGGCCGAGTCCGGGGTTTACGGGAAATGGCGGGTTTTCGTTTGCCGGCGATTAAACTTCTTTTATTCAGCGTCTCATCAAAAATGAAAACATTTTTGAAAACTGCAAGTCTCAAGCGTTTTAGTGGTGAAAAGATAATTTAAAAAATCGTTTTGGAAATGAGTTTACTCACAGGGTAATTTCTTTGTATACATTCGACTATGCGGCCAAGACCGGGATTTACGGGAAATCGCGGGTTTTCGTTTGCCGCCGATTAAACCACTTTTATTAAGCGTCTCATCAAAAATGAAATCATTTTTGAAAACTACAAGTCTCATGCGTTTTAGTGGTGAAAAAATAATTTAAAAATTCGTTCGGGAAATGAGTTTACACCCTGGGTACTTTCTTTGTATGCTTTTGACTATACGGGCCGAGTCCGGGATTTACGGGAAATCGCAGGTTTTCGTTTGCCGGCGATTAAACTTCTTTTATTCAGCGTCCCATCAAAAATGAAAACATTTTTGAAAACTTCAAGTCTCATGAGTTTTAGTGGTGAAAAAATAATTTAAAAAATCGTTCGGGAAATGAGTTTACTCCCAGGGTACTTTCTTTGTATAATTTTGACTATGCGGGCCGAGTCCGGGGTTTACGGGAAATGGCGGGTTTTCGTTTGCCGGCGATTAAACTTCTTTTATTCAGCGTCTCATCAAAAATGAAAACATTTTTGAAAACTGCAAGTCTCAAGCGTTTTAGTGGTGAAAAGATAATTTAAAAAATCGTTTTGGAAATGAGTTTACTCACAGGGTAATTTCTTTGTATACATTCGACTATGCGGCCAAGACCGGGATTTACGGGAAATCGCGGGTTTTCGTTTGCCGCCGATTAAACCACTTTTATTAAGCGTCTCATCAAAAATGAAATCATTTTTGAAAACTACAAGTCTCATGCGTTTTAGTGGTGAAAAAATAATTTAAAAATTCGTTCGGGAAATGAGTTTACTTACTGGTTACTTTCCTTGTATACTTTTGACTATACGGGCCGAGTCCGGGATTTACGGGAAATCGCGGGTTTTCGTTTGCTGGCGATTAAACTTCTTTTATTCAGCGTCTCATCAAAAATAAAAACATTTTTGAAAACTACAAGTCTCATGCGTGTTAGTGGTGATAAAATAATTTAAAAAATCGTTCGGGAAATGAGTTTACTCCCTGGGTTCTTTCTTTGTATACTTTTGACTATACGGGCCAAGCCCGGGATTTACGGGAAATCGCGGGTTTTCGTTTGCCGGCGATTAAACTTCTTTTATTCAGCGTCTCATCAAAAATGAAAAATTTTTTAAAAACTACAAGTCTTATGCGTTTTAGTGGTGAAAAAATAATTTAAAAAATTGTTCTGGAAATGAGTTTACTCACAGGGTACTTTCTTTGTATACATTCGACTATACGGGCCAAGCCCGGGATTTACGGGAAATCGCGGGTTTTCGTTTGCCGGCGATTAAACCTCTTTCATTAAGCGTCTCATCAAGAATGAAAACATTTTTGAAAACTACAAGTCTCATGCGTTTTAGTGCTGAAAAAAAATTTAAAAAATCGTTCGGGAAATGAGTTTACTCCCTGGGTACTTTCTTTGTATACATTCGACTATACGGGCGAAGCCCCGGATTTACGGGAAATCGCGGGATTTCGTTTGCCGGTGATTAAACCTCTTTCATTAAGCGTCTCATCAAAAATGAAAACATTTTTGAAAACTACAAGTCTCATGCGTTGTAGTGGTGAAAGAATAAATTAAAAAATCGTTCGGGAAATGAGTTTACTCCCTGGGTACTTTCTTTGTATACTTTTGACTATACGGGCCGAGTCCGGGGTTTACGGGAAATGGCGGGTTTTCGTTTGCCGGCGATTAAACCACTTTCATTAAGCGTCTCATCAAAAATGAAATTATTTTTGAAAACTACAAGTCTCATGCGTTTTAGTGGTGAAAAAATAATTTAAAAATTCGTTCGGGATATGAGTTTACTTACTGGTTACTTTCCTTGTATACTTTTAACTATACGGGCCGAGTCCGGGATTTACGGGAAATCGCGGGTTTTCGTTTGCCGGCGATTAAACTTCTTTTATTCAGCGTCTTATCAAAAATGAAAACATTTTGACAAACTACAAGTCTCATGGGCTTTAGTGGTGAAATAATAATTTAAAAAATCGTTTAAGAAATGAGTTTACTCCCTGGGTACTTTCTTTTTATACTTTTGACTATACGGGCTGAGTCCGGGACTTACGGGAAATCGCAGGTTTTCTTTTGCCGGCGATTAAACTTCTTTCATTCAGCGTCTCATCAAAAATGAAAACATTTTTGAAAACTACAAGTCTCATGCGTTTTAGTGGTGAAAAAATAATTTAAAAAATCGTTCGGGAAATGAGTTTACTCCCTGGGTACTTTCTTTGTATACTTTTGACTATACGGGCCAAGCCCGGGATTTACGGGAAATCGCGGGTTTTCGTTTGCCGGCGATTAAACTTCTTTTATTCAGCGTCTCATCAAAAATGAAAAATTTTTTAAAAACTACAAGTCTTATGCGTTTTAGTGGTGAAAAAATAATTTAAAAAATTGTTCTGGAAATGAGTTTACTCACAGGGTACTTTCTTTGTATACATTCGACTTTACGGCCAAGCCCGGGATTTACGGGAAATCGCGGGTTTTCGTTTGCCGGCGATTAAACCTCTTTTATTAAGCGTCTCATCAGGAGCGAAAACATTTTTGAAAACTACAAGTCTCATGCGTTTTAGTGGTGAAAAAAAATTTAAAAAATCGTTCGGGAAATGAGTTTACTCCCTGGGTACTTTCTTTGTATACATTCGACTTTACGGGCCAAGCCCCGGATTTACGGGAAATCGCGGGATTTCGTTTGCCGGCGATTAAACCTCTTTCATTAAGCGTCTCATCAAAAATGAAAACATTTTTGAAAACTACAAGTCTCATGCGTTTTAGTGGTGAAAAAATAATTTAAAAAATCGTTCGGGAAATGAGTTTACTCCCTGGGTACTTTCTTTGTATACTTTCGACTATACGGGCCGAGTCCGGTGTTTACGGGAAATTGCGGGTTTTCGTTTGCCGGCGATTAAACTTCTTTTATTCAGCGTCCCATCAAATATGAAAACATTTTTGAAAACTACAAGTCTCATGCGTTTTAGTGGTCAAAAAATAATAAAAAAATTCGTTCGGAAAATGAGTTTACTCCCTGGGTACTTTCTTTTTATACTTTTGAATACACGGGCCGAGTCCGGGATTAACGGGAAGTCGCGGGTTTTCGTATGAGGGCGATTAAACTTCTTTTATTCAGCGTCTCATCAAAAATGAAAACATTTTTGAAAACTACAAGTCTCATGCGTTGTAGTGGTGAAAAAATGGAATAGTGGAAATGAGTTTACACCCTGGGTACTTTCTTTGTATACTTTTGACAATACAGGCCAAGCCCGGGATTTACGGGAAATTGCGGGTTTTCGTTTGCCGGCGATTAAACCACTTTTATTCAGCGTCTCAGCAAAAATGAAAACATTTTTGAAAACTACAAGTCTCATACGTTGTAGTGGTGAAAAAATAATTTAAAAAATCGTTCGGGAAATGAGTTTACACCCTGGGTACTTTCTTTATATACTTTTGACTATACGGGCCGAGTCCGGGGTTTACGGGAGATGGCGGGTTTTCGTTTGCCGGCGATTAAACTTCTTTTATTCAGCGTCCCATCAAATATGAAAACATTTTTGAAAACTACAAGTCTCATGCGTTTTAGTGGTCAAAAAATAATAAAAAAATTCGTTCGGAAAATGAGTTTACTCCCTGGGTACTTTCTTTTTATACTTTTGAATACACGGGCCGAGTCCGGGATTAACGGGAAGTCGCGGGTTTTCGTATGAGGGCGATTAAACTTCTTTTATTCAGCGTCTCATCAAAAATGAAAACATTTTTGAAAACTACAAGTCTCATGCGTTGTAGTGGTGAAAAAATGGAATAGTGGAAATGAGTTTACACCCTGGGTACTTTCTTTGTATACTTTTGACAATACAGGCCAAGCCCGGGATTTACGGGAAATCGCGGGTTTTCGTTTGCCGGCGATTAAACCACTTTTATTCAGAGTCTCAGCAAAAATGAAAACATTTTTGAAAACTAGAAGTCTCATACGTTGTAGTGAAGAAAAAATAATATAAAAAATCGTTCGGGAAATGAGTTTACACCCTGGGTACTTTCTTTGTATACTTTTGACTATACGGGCCGAGTCCGGGGTTTACGGGAGATGGCGGGTTTTCGTTTGCCGGCGATTAAACTTCTTTTATTCAGCGTCTCATCAAAAATGAAAACATTTTTGAAAACTAAAAGTCTCATGGGTTTTAGTGGTGAAAAGGTAATTTAAAAAATCGTTTTGGAAATGAGTTTACTCACAGGGTACTCTCTTTGTATACATTCGACTATACAGGCCAAGCCCGGGATTTACGGGAAATCGCGGGTTTTCGTTTGAGGGCGATTAAACTTCTTTTATTCAGCGTCTCATCAAAAATGAAAACTTTTTTGAAAACTACAAGTCTCATGCGTTGTAGTGGTGAAAAAATGGAAAAGTGGAAATGAGTTTACACCCTGGGTACTTTCTTTGTATACTTTTGACTATACGGGCTGCGCCCGGGATTTACGGGAAATGGCGGGTTTTCGTTTGCCGGCGATTAAACTTCTATTATTCAGCGTCTCATCAAAAATGAATACATTTTTGAAAACTACAAGTCTCATGCGTTTTAGTGGTGAAAAGATAATCTAAAAAATCGTTTTGGAAATGAGTTTACTCACAGGGTACTTTCTTTGTATACATTCGACAATACAGGCCAAGCCCGGGATTTACGGGAAATTGCGGGTTTTCGTTTGCAGGCGATTAAACCACTTTTATTAAGCGTCTCATCAAAAATGAAAACATTTCTGAAAACTACAAGTCTCATGCGTTTTAGTGGTGAAAAAATAATTTAAAAAATCGTTCGGGAAATGAGTTTACTCCCTGGGTACTTTCTATGTATACTTTTGCCTATACGGGCCGAGTCCGGGATTTACGGGAAGTCGCGAGTTTTCGTTTGAGGGCGATTAAACTTCCTTTATTCAGCGTCTCATCAAAAATGAAAACATTTTTAAAAACTACAAGTCTCATGGGCTTTAGTGGTGAAATAATAATTTAAAAAATCGTTCGGGAAATGAGTTTACACCCTGGGTACTTTCTTTGTATACTTTTGACTATACGGGCTGAGCCCGGGATTTACGGGAAATCGCAGGTTTTCGTTTGCCGGCGATTAAACTTCTTTTATTCAGCGTCTCATCAAAAATGAAGACATTTTTAAAAACTACAAGTCTCATGCGTTGTAGTGGTGAAAAAATAATTTAAAAAATCGTTCGGAAAATGAGTTTACTCCCTGGATACTTTCTTTGTATACTTTTGACTATACGGGCCGAGTCCGGGGTTTACGAGAAATGGCGGTTTTCGTTTGCCGGCGATTAAACCTCTTTTATTCAGCCTCTCAACAAAAATGAAAACATTTTTGAAAACTACAAGTCTCATGCGTTGTAGTGGTGAAAAAATAATTTAAAAAATCGTTCGGAAAATGAGTTTACTCCCTGGGTTTTTTCTTTGTATACATTCGACTATACGGGTCAAGCCCGGGATTTACGGGAAATCGCGGGTTTTCGTTTGCCGGCGATTAAACTTCTTTTATTCAGCGTCTCATCAAAAATGAAAACATTTTTAAAAACCACAAGTCTCATGCGTTGTAGTGGTGATAAAATAATTTAAAACATCGTTCGGAAAATGAGTTTACTCCCTGGGTACTTTCTTTGTATACTTTTGACTATACGGGCCGAGTCAGGGGTTTACGGGAAATGGCGGGTTTTCGCTTGCCGGCGATTAGACTTCTTTTATTCAGCGTCTCATCAAAAATGAAAACATTTTTAAAAACCACAAGTCTCATGCGTTGTAGTGGTGAAAAAATAATTTAAAAAATCGTTCGGAAAATGAGTTTACTCCCTGGGTACTTTCTTTGTATACTTTTGACTAAACGGGCCGAGTCCGGGGTGTACGGGAAATCGCGGGTTTTCGTTTGAGGGCGATTAAACTTCTTTTATTCAGCGTCTCATCAAAAATGAAAACATTTTTGAAAACTACAAGTCTCATGCGTTGTAGTGGTGAAAAAATGGAATAGTGGAAATGAGTTTACACCCTGGGTACTTTCTTTGTATACTTTTGACTATACGGGCTGCGCCCGGGATTTATGGGAAATGGCGGGTTTTCGTTTGCCGGCGATTAAACTTCCATTATTCAGCGTCTCATCAAAAATGAAAACATTTTTTAAACTACAAGTCTCATGCGTTTTAGTGGTGAAAAGATAATTTAAAAAATCGTTTTGGAAATGAGTTTACTCACAGGGTTTTTTCTTTGTATACATTTGACTATACGGGCCGAGTCCGGGGTTTACGGGAAATGGCGGTTTTCGTTTGCCGGCGATTAAACCTCTTTTATTCAGCCTCTTTTTTTTTTTGATTTTTTTGATTTTCTCTTTATTTAACGTCGATAGATACAATAGTATTTAAATCACTAATTTAAATCGACAACAAAACGTAAAACAAGGCAAACAGCGATAAAAAATAAGAAAAATAAATAAATAAATAAGTAAAGTTAAAATATGTATGGTATATCCATGCATATTTTACAGGTGCAAACATCACCTTCCCAAAATTTTATTGAGCTACGGAAGGCTTCGAGAGAAGGAGCATTGTTTGTAGCGTCAGGCACAGATATCCATAGCTTCCCTGCAATATTTGATAAAGTATTTAAGCCATAGTACGTTGTCCGACAAGTTGGTCGCCTGATCAAATTAAAGCAACGAAGGTTGTACTTGTTTTCCCTAACAGAAAATATCTCGTTCATATATAGAGGTGACAATCCATTTAAAAATTTGTAGACCTCTTTCATTAAATTCTGTAAATTGATGATGTGAATATTTTTAACATTACATAAAGATAAAAGTTCATCGTAACTGCCATTTATATCGTCCTGTATGATTCTTAGACAACGTTCATGAATACGATTGATTCGATTATTCGCAACTTTTCCACAAAACATCCATACTAAGGGACAGTAAGAAAACTGAGACAAAATAAATGAATTGAAGAGAAAACGTTTCATCTTGGGTGTCAAAAAGGAAGATATCCTTTGAAGCACGTTGAGTTTCCTACTAGCCTTATTACAGATGTTTTTGACATGCGAATGAAAGTTTAGTCTCGAGTCAATCGTAACACCAAGAAGCACTACAGACGATTTACACGCAATTTTCAAATGGTTAAATATCAAACTTTCATCGTGATGACCTAATACAATATATTGATACTTTTTCAAATTTATTGCTAAGTAATTTTCATAAAACCAATTATTAACTATGACCAAATTAGTAAGCAGTGTTTGTTTTACATCTTCTAATGAATTTTCACAAGCATATAAGGTGTTATCATCTGCAAAGTTACAAAGGGATGATTGAATAATGAACCAGAATAAATCGTTTATAGAATAATTGAAGAAAGGAGGTCCTAAGATTGATCCTTGTGGAACTCCAACTTGAAGAGGAAGCCATTCGCTAAGAGAAGAATTTATTCTGGTTCTCTGAAAACGATTTTTCAAGTATGAGTGAATAAATAATAAAGAAGATTCAGAAAAACCATAGGCATGCAGCTTTGCAATAAGCAAATCATGGTTGATAGTATCAAAAGCTTTTGAAAGGTCCATTAGCACTGCTCCAACTACACCCTTATTATCAAGTGTGCTTTTCCATTGTTCAATCATTCGAATGAGAGCATATTGTGTATTATAACCCTTTCTGAATCCTGAGAATCTCATCAAAAATGAAAACATTTTTGAAAACTACAAGTCTCATGCGTTGTAGTGGTGAAAAAATAATTTAAAAAATCGTTCGGAAAATGAGTTTACTCCCTGGGTTTTTTTTTTGTATACATTCGACTATACGGGTCAAGCCCGGGATTTACGGGAAATCGCGGGTTTTCGTTTGCCGGCGATTAAACTTCTTTTATTCAGCGTCTCATCAAAAATGAAAACATTTTTAAAAACCACAAGTCTCATGCGTTGTAGTGGTGATAAAATAATTTAAAAAATCGTTCGGAAAATGAGTTTACTCCCTGGTTACTTTCTTTGTATACTTTTAACTATACGGGCCGAGTCAGGGGTTTACGGGAAATGGCGGGTTTTCGCTTGCCGGCGATTAGACTTCTTTTATTCAGCGTCTCATCAAAAATGAAAACATTTTTAAAAACCACAAGTCTCATGCGTTGTAGTGGTGAAAAAATAATTTAAAAAATCGTTCGGAAAATGAGTTTACTCCCTGGGTACTTTCTTTGTATACTTTTGACTAAACGGGCCGAGTCCGGGGTGTACGGGAAATCGCGGGTTTTCGTTTTGTCGATTTAAATTAGTTATTTAAATACTATTGTATCTATCGACGTTAAATAAAGAGAAAATCAAAAAAAAATCATGAGGGCGATTAAACTTCTTTTATTCAGCGTCTCATCAAAAATGAAAACATTTTTGAAAACTACAAGTCTTATGCGTTGTAGTGATGAAAAAATGGAATAGTGGAAATGAGTTTACACCCTGGGTACTTTCTTTGTATACTTTTGACTATACGGGCTGCGCCCGGAATTTACGGGAAATGGCGGGTTTTCGTTTGCCGGCGATTAAACTTCCATTATTTAGCGTCTCATCAAAAATGAAAACATTTTTTAAACTACAAGTCTCATGCGTTTTAGTGGTGAAAAGATAATTTAAAAAATCGTTTTGGAAATGAGTTTACTCACAGGGTTTTTTCTTTGTATACATTCGACTATACAGGCCAAGCCCGTGATTTACGGGAAATCGCGGGTTTTCGTTTGCCAGCGATTAAACAACTTTCCTTAAGCGTGTCATTAAAAATGAAAACATTTCTGAAAACTACAAGTCTAATGCGTTTTAGTGGTGAAAAAATAATTTAAAAAATCGTTCGGGTAATGAGTTTACTCCCTGGGTACTTTCTATGTATACTTTTGACTATACGGGCCGAGTCCGGGATTTACGGGAAGTCGCGAGTTTTCGTTTGAGGGCGATTAAACATCCTTTATTCAGCGTCTCATCAAAAATGAAAACATTTTTAAAAACTACAAGTCTCATGGGCTTTAGTGGTGAAATAATAATTTAAAAAATCGTTCGGGAAATGAGTTTACACCCTGGGTACTTTCTTTGTATACTTTTGACTATACGGGCTTAGCCCGGGATTTACGGGAAATCGCAGGTTTTCGTTTGCCGGCGATTAAACTTCTTTTATTCAGCGTCTCATCAAAAATGAAAACATTTTTGAAAACTACAAGTCTCATGCGTTGTAGTGGCGAAAAAAAAATTTAAAAAATCGTTTGGAAAATGAGTTTACTCCCTGGGTACTTTCTTTGTATACTTTTCACTATACGGGCCGAGGCCGGGGTTTACGGGAAATGGCGGGTTTTCGTTTGCCGACGATTAAACTTCTTTTATTCAGCGTCTCATCAAAAATGAAAACATTTTTAAAAACTACAAGTCTCATGCGTTGTAGTGGTGAAAAAATAATTTAAAAAATCGTTCGGAAAATGAGTTTACTCCCTGGATACTTTCTTTGTATACTTGTGACTATACGGGCCGAGTCCGGGGTTTACGGGAAATGGCGGGTTTTCGTTTGTCGGCGATTAAACCACTTTCATTAAGCGTCTCATCAAAAATGAAAACATTTCTGAAAACTGCAAGTCTCATGCGTTTTAGTGGTGAAAAAATGAAATAGTGGAAATGAATTTACACCCTGGGTACTTTCTTTGTATACTTTTGACTATACGGGCTGCGCCCGGGATTTACGGGAAATGGCGGGTTTTCGTTTGCCGGCGATTAAACAACTTTCATTAAGCTTCTCATTAAAAATGAAAACATTTCTGAAAACTACAAGTCTCATGCGTTGTAGCGGCGAAAAAAAAATTTAAAAAATCGTTCGGAAAATGAGTTTACTCCCTGGGTACTTTCTTTGTATACTTTTCACTACACGGGCCGAGGCCGGGGTTTACGGGAAATGGCGGGTTTTCGTTTGCCGGCGATTAAACTTCTTTTATTCAGCGTCTCATCAAAAATGAAAACATTTTGAAAAACTACAAGTCTCATGGGCTTTAGTGGTGAAATAATAATTTAAAAAATCGTTTGGGAAATGAGTTTACTCCCTGGGTACTTTCTTTGTATACTTTTGACTATACGGGCCGAGTCCGGGATTTACGGGAAATCGCGGGTTTTCGTTTGCCGGCGATTAAACTTCTTTTACTCAGCGTCTCATCAAAAATGAAAACATTTTGAAAAACTACAAGTCTCATGGGCTTTAGTGGTGAAATAATAATTTAAAAAATCGTTTGGGAAATGAGTTTACTCCCTGGGTACTTTCTTTGTATACTTTTGACTATACGGGCCGAGTCCGGGACTTACGGGAAATCGCAGGTTTTCTTTTGCCGGCGATTAAACTTCTTTTATTCAGCGTTTCATTAAAAATGAAAACATTTTTGAAAACTACTAGTCTCAAGCGTTTTAGTGGTGAAAAAATAATTTAAAAAATCGTTCGGGAAATGAGTTTACTCCCTGGGTACTTTCTTTGTATACTTTTGACTATACGGGCCAAGCCCGGGATTTACGGGAAATCGCGGGTTTTCGTTTGCCGGCGATTAAACTACTTTTATTCAGCGTCTCATCAAAAATGAAAAAATTTTTAAAAACTACAAGTCTTATGCGTTTTAGTGGTGAAAAAATAATTTAAAAAATTGATCTGGAAATGAGTTTACTCACAGGGTATTTTCTTTGTATACATTCGACTATACGGGCCAAGCCCAACATTTACGGGAAATCGCGGGTTTTCGTTTGCCGGCGAATAAACCTCTTTCATTAAGCGTCTCATCAAGAATGAAAACATTTTTGAAAACTACAAGTCTCATGCGTTTTAGTGGTGAAAAAAAATTTAAAAAATCGTTCGGGAAATGAGTTTAGTCCCTGGGTACTTTCTTTGTATACATTCGACTATACTGGCCAAGCCCCGGATTTACGGAAAATCGCGGGATTTCGTTTGCCGGCGATTAAACCTCTTTCATTAAGCGTCTCATCAAAAATGAAAACATTTTTGAAAACTACAAGTCTCATGCGTTTTAGTGGTGAAAAAATAATTTAAAAAATAGTTCGGGAAATGAGTTTACTCCCTGGGTACTTTCTTTGTATACTTTTGACTATACGGGTCGAGTCCGGGGTTTACGGGAAATTGCGGGTTTTCGTTTGCCGGCGATTAAACTCTTTTTTTCAGCGTCCCATCAAATATGAAAACATTTTTGAAAACTACAAGTCTCATGCGTTTTAGTGGTCAAAAAATAATAAAAAAATTCGTTCGGAAAATGAGTTTACTCCTTGGGTACTTTCTTTTTATACTTTTGAATACACGGGCCGAGTCCGGGATTAACGGGAAGTCGCGGGTTTTCGTATGAGGGCGATTAAACTTCTTTTATTCAGCGTCTCATCAAAAATGAAAACATTTTTGAAAACTAAAAGTCTCATGGGTTTTAGTGGTGAAAAGGTAATTTAAAAAATCGTTTTGGAAATGAGTTTACTCACAGGGTACTCTCTTTGTATACATTCGACTATACGGGCCGAGTCAGGGGTTTACGGGAAATGGCGGGTTTTCGCTTGCCGGCGATTAGACTTCTTTTATTCAGCGTCTCATCAAAAATAAAAACATTTTTGAAAACTACAAGTCTCATGCGTTTTAGTGGTGAAAAGATAATTTAAAAAATCGTTTTGGAAATGAGTTTACTCACAGGGTTTTTTCTTTGTATACATTCGACTATACAGGCCAAGCCCGGGATTTACGGGAAATCGCGGGTTTTCGTTTGCCGGCGATTAAACAACTTTCATTAAGCGTCTCATTAAAAATGAAAACATTTCTGAAAACTACAAGTCTAATGCGTTTTAGTGGTGAAAAAATAATTTAAAAAATCGTTCGGGTAATGAGTTTACTCCCTGGGTACTTTCTATGTATACTTTTGACTATACGGGCCGAGTCCGGGATTTACAGGAAGTCGCGAGTTTTCGTTTGAGGGCGATTAAACTTCCTTTATTCAGCGTCTCATCAAAAATGAAAACATTTTTAAAAACTACAAGTCTCATGGGCTTTAGTGGTGAAATAATAATTTAAAAAATCGTTCGGGAAATGAGTTTACACACTGGGTACTTTCTTTGTATACTTTTGACTATACGGGCTGAGCCCGGGATTTACGGGAAATCACAGGTTTTCGTTTGCCGGCGATTAAACTTCTTTTATTCAGCTTCTCATCAAAAATGAAAACATTTTTGAAAACTACAAGTCTCATGCGTTGTAGTGGCGAAAAAAAAATTTAAAAAATCGTTCGGAAAATGAGTTTACTCCCTGGGTACTTTCTTTGTATACTTTTCACTATACGGGCCAAGGCCGGGGTTTACGGGAAATGGCTGGTTTTCGTTTGCCGGCGATTAAACTTCTTTTATTCAGCGTCTCATCAAAAATGAAAACATTTTTAAAAACTACAAGTCTCATGCGTTGTAGTGGTGAAAAAATAATTTAAAAAATCGTTCGGAAAATGAGTTTACTCCCTGGATACTTTCTTTGTATACTTTTGACTATACCGGCCGAGTCCGGGGTTTACGGGAAATGGCGGGTTTTCGTTTGTCGGCGATTAAACCAATTTCATTAAGCGTCTCATCAAAAATGAAAACATTTCTGAAAACTGCAAGTCTCATGCGTTTTAGTGGTGATAAAATAATTTAAAAAATCGTTCGGAAAATGAGTTTACTCCCTGGGTACTTTCTTTGTATACTTTTGACTATACGGGCCGAGTCAGGGGTTTACGGGAAATGGCGGGTTTTCGCTTGCCGGCGATTAGACTTCTTTTATTCAGCGTCTCATCAAAAATGAAAACATTTTTAAAAACCACAAGTCTCATGCGTTGTAGTGGTGAAAAAATAATTTAAAAAATCGTTCGGAAAATGAGTTTACTCCCTGGGTACTTTCTTTGTATACTTTTGACTAAACGGGCCGAGTCCGGGGTGTACGGGAAATCGCGGGTTTTCGTTTTGTCGATTTAAATTAGTTATTTAAATACTATTGTATCTATCGACGTTAAATAAAGAGAAAATCAAAAAAAAAATCATGAGGGCGATTAAACTTCTTTTATTCAGCGTCTCATCAAAAATGAAAACATTTTTGAAAACTACAAGTCTTATGCGTTGTAGTGATGAAAAAATGGAATAGTGGAAATGAGTTTACACCCTCGGTACTTTCTTTGTATACTTTTGGCTATACGGGCTGCGCCCGGAATTTACGGGAAATGGCGGGTTTTCGTTTGCCGGCGATTAAACTTCCATTATTTAGCGTCTCATCAAAAATGAAAACATTTCTTAAACTACAAGTCTCATGCGTTTTAGTGGTGAGAAGATAATTTAAAAAATCGTTTTGGAAATGAGTTTACTCACAGGGTTTTTTCTTTGCATACATTCGACTATACAGGCCAAGCCCGGGATTTACGGGAAATCGCGGGTTTTCGTTTGCCAGCGATTAAACAACTTTCCTTAAGCGTGTCATTAAAAATGAAAACATTTCTGAAAACTACAAGTCTAATGCGTTTTAGTGGTGAAAAAATAATTTAAAAAATCGTTCGGGAAATGAATTTACTCCCTGGGTACTTTCTGTGTATACTTTTGACTATACGGGCCGAGTCCGGGATTTACGGGAAGTCGCGAGTTTTCGTTTGAGGGCGATTAAACTTCCTTTATTCAGCGTCTCATCAAAAATGAAAACATTTTTAAAAACTACAAGTCTCATGGGCTTTAGTGGTGAAATAATAATTTAAAAAATCGTTTTGGAAATGAGTTTACTCACAGGGTACTCTCTTTGTATACATTCGACTATACGGGCCGAGTCAGGGGTTTACGGGAAATGGCGGGTTTTCGTTTGCCGGCGATTAAACTTCTTTTATTCAGCGTCTCATCAAAAATGAAAACATTTTTAAAAACTACAAGTCTCATGCGTTGTAGTGGTGAAAAAATAATTTAAAAAATCGTTCGGAAAATGAGTTTACTCCCTGGATACTTTCTTTGTATACTTTTGACTATACGGGCCGAGTCCGGGGTTTACGGGAAATGGCGGGTTTTCGTTTGTCGGCGATTAAACCACTTTCATTAAGCGTCTCATCAAAAATGAAAACATTTCTGAAAACTGCAAGTCTCATGCGTTTTAGTGGTGATAAAATAATTTAAAAAATCGTTCGGAAAATGAGTTTACTCCCTGGGTACTTTCTTTGTATACATTTGACTATACGGGCCGAGTCAGGGGTTTACGGGAAATGGCGGGTTTTCGCTTGCCGGCGATTAGACTTCTTTTATTCAACCTCTCATCAAAAATGAAAACATTTTTAAAAACCACAAGTCTCATGCGTTGTAGTGGTGAAAAAATAATTTAAAAAATCGTTCGGAAAATGAGTTTACTCCCTGGGTACTTTCTTTGTATACTTTTGACTAAACGGGCCGAGTCCGGGGTGTACGGGAAATCGCGGGTTTTCGTTTTGTCGATTTAAATTAGTTATTTAAATACTATTGTATCTATCGACGTTAAATAAAGAGAAAATCAAAAAAAAAATCATGAGGGCGATTAAACTTCTTTTATTCAGCGTCTCATCAAAAATGAAAACATTTTTGAAAACTACAAGTCTTATGCGTTGTAGTGATGAAAAAATGGAATAGTGGAAATGAGTTTACACCCTGGGTACTTTCTTTGTATACTTTTGACTATACGGGTCGAGTCCGGGGTTTACGGGAAATTGCGGGTTTTCGTTTGCCGGCGATTAAACTCTTTTTTTCAGCGTCCCATCAAATATGAAAACATTTTTGAAAACTACAAGTCTCATGCGTTTTAGTGGTCAAAAAATAATAAAAAAATTCGTTCGGAAAATGAGTTTACTCCTTGGGTACTTTCTTTTTATACTTTTGAATACACGGGCCGAGTCCGGGATTAACGGGAAATGGCGGGTTTTCGCTTGTCGGCGATTAGACTTCTTTTATTCAGCGTCTCATCAAAAATAAAAACATTTTTGAAAACTACAAGTCTCATGCGTTTTAGTGGTGAAAAGATAATTTAAAAAATCGTTTTGGAAATGAGTTTACTCACAGGGTTTTTTCTTTGTATACATTCGACTATACAGGCCAAGCCCGCGATTTACGGGAAATCGCGGGTTTTCGTTTGCCGGCGATTAAACAAATTTCATTAAGCGTCTCATTAAAAATGAAAACATTTCTGAAAACTACAAGTCTAATGCGTTTTAGTGGTGAAAAAATAATTTAAAAAATCGTTCGGGTAATGAGTTTACTCCCTGGGTACTTTCTATGTATACTTTTGACTATACGGGCCGAGTCCGGGATTTACAGGAAGTCGCGAGTTTTCGTTTGAGGGCGATTAAACTTCCTTTATTCAGCGTCTCATCAAAAATGAAAACATTTTTAAAAACTACAAGTCTCATGGGCTTTAGTGGTGAAATAATAATTTAAAAAATCGTTCGGGAAATGAGTTTACACACTGGGTACTTTCTTTGTATACTTTTGACTATACGGGCTGAGCCCGGGATTTACGGGAAATCACAGGTTTTCGTTTGCCGGCGATTAAACTTCTTTTATTCAGCTTCTCATCAAAAATGAAAACATTTTTGAAAACTACAAGTCTCATGCGTTGTAGTGGTCAAAAAATAATAAAAAAATTCGTTCGGAAAATGAGTTTACTCCTTGGGTACTTTCTTTTTATACTTTTGAATACACGGGCCGAGTCCGGGATTAACGGGAAGTCGCGGGTTTTCGTATGAGGGCGATTAAACTTCTTTTATTCAGCGTCTCATCAAAAATGAAAACATTTTTGAAAACTAAAAGTCTCATGGGTTTTAGTGGTGAAAAGGTAATTTAAAAAATCGTTTTGGAAATGAGTTTACTCACAGGGTACTCTCTTTGTATACATTCGACTATACGGGCCGAGTCAGGGGTTTACGGGAAATGGCGGGTTTTCGCTTGTCGGCGATTAGACTTCTTTTATTCAGCGTCTCATCAAAAATAAAAACATTTTTGAAAACTACAAGTCTCATGCGTTTTAGTGGTGAAAAGATAATTTAAAAAATCGTTTTGGAAATGAGTTTACTCACAGGGTTTTTTCTTTGTATACATTCGACTATACAGGCCAAGCCCGCGATTTACGGGAAATCGCGGGTTTTCGTTTGCCGGCGATTAAACAAATTTCATTAAGCGTCTCATTAAAAATGAAAACATTTCTGAAAACTACAAGTCTAATGCGTTTTAGTGGTGAAAAAATAATTTAAAAAATCGTTCGGGTAATGAGTTTACTCCCTGGGTACTTTCTATGTATACTTTTGACTATACGGGCCGAGTCCGGGATTTACAGGAAGTCGCGAGTTTTCGTTTGAGGGCGATTAAACTTCCTTTATTCAGCGTCTCATCAAAAATGAAAACATTTTTAAAAACTACAAGTCTCATGGGCTTTAGTGGTGAAATAATAATTTAAAAAATCGTTCGGGAAATGAGTTTACACACTGGGTACTTTCTTTGTATACTTTTGACTATACGGGCTGAGCCCGGGATTTACGGGAAATCACAGGTTTTCGTTTGCCGGCGATTAAACTTCTTTTATTCAGCTTCTCATCAAAAATGAAAACATTTTTGAAAACTACAAGTCTCATGCGTTGTAGTGGCGAAAAAAAAATTTAAAAAATCGTTCGGAAAATGAGTTTACTCCCTGGGTACTTTCTTTGTATACTTTTCACTATACGGGCCAAGGCCGGGGTTTACGGGAAATGGCTGGTTTTCGTTTGCCGGCGATTAAACTTCTTTTATTCAGCGTCTCATCAAAAATGAAAACATTTTTAAAAACTACAAGTCTCATGCGTTGTAGTGGTGAAAAAATAATTTAAAAAATCGTTCGGAAAATGAGTTTACTCCCTGGATACTTTCTTTGTATACTTTTGACTATACCGGCCGAGTCCGGGGTTTACGGGAAATGGCGGGTTTTCGTTTGTCGGCGATTAAACCACTTTCATTAAGCGTCTCATCAAAAATGAAAACATTTCTGAAAATTGCAAGTCTCATGCGTTTTAGTGGTGATAAAATAATTTAAAAAATCGTTCGGAAAATGAGTTTACTCCCTGGGTACTTTCTTTGTATACTTTTGACTATACGGGCCGAGTCAGGGGTTTACGGGAAATGGCGGGTTTTCGCTTGCCGGCGATTAGACTTCTTTTATTCAGCGTCTCATCAAAAATGAAAACATTTTTAAAAACCACAAGTCTCATGCGTTGTAGTGGTGAAAAAATAATTTAAAAAATCGTTCGGAAAATGAGTTTACTCCCTGGGTACTTTCTTTGTATACTTTTGACTAAACGGGCCGAGTCCGGGGTGTACGGGAAATCGCGGGTTTTCGTTTTGTCGATTTAAATTAGTTATTTAAATACTATTGTATCTATCGACGTTAAATAAAGAGAAAATCCAAAAAAAAATCATGCGGGCGATTAAACTTCTTTTATTCAGCGTCTCATCAAAAATGAAAACATTTTTGAAAACTACAAGTCTTATGCGTTGTAGTGATGAAAAAATGGAATAGTGGAAATGAGTTTACACCCTCGGTACTTTCTTTGTATACTTTTGACTATACGGGCTGCGCCCGGAATTTACGGGAAATGGCGGGTTTTCGTTTGCCGGCGATTAAACTTCCATTATTTAGCGTCTCATCAAAAATGAAAACATTTTTTAAACTACAAGTCTCATGCGTTTTAGTGGTGAAAAGATAATTTAAAAAATCGTTTTGGAAATGAGTTTACTCACAGGGTTTTTTCTTTGTATACATTCGACTATACAGGCCAAGCCCGGGATTTACGGGAAATCGCGGGTTTTCGTTTGCCAGCGATTAAACAACTTTCCTTAAGCGTGTCATTAAAAATGAAAACATTTCTGAAAACTACAAGTCTAATGCGTTTTAGTGGTTAAAAAATAATTTAAAAAATCGTTCGGGAAATGAGTTTACTCCCTGGGTACTTTCTGTGTATACTTTTGACTATACGGGCCGAGTCCGGGATTTACGGGAAGTCGCGAGTTTTCGTTTGAGGGCGATTAAACTTCCTTTATTCAGCGTCTCATCAAAAATGAAAACATTTTTAAAAACTACAAGTCTCATGGGCTTTAGTGGTGAAATAATAATTTAAAAAATCGTTTTGGAAATGAGTTTACTCACAGGGTACTCTCTTTGTATACATTCGACTATACGGGCCGAGTCAGGGGTTTACGGGAAATGGCGGGTTTTCGTTTGCCGGCGATTAAACTTCTTTTATTCAGCGTCTCATCAAAAATGAAAACATTTTTAAAAACTACAAGTCTCATGCGTTGTAGTGGTGAAAAAATAATTTAAAAAATCGTTCGGAAAATGAGTTTACTCCCTGGATACTTTCTTTGTATACTTTTGACTATACGGGCCGAGTCCGGGGTTTACGGGAAATGGCGGGTTTTCGTTTGTCGGCGATTAAACCACTTTCATTAAGCGTTTCATCAAAAATGAAAACATTTCTGAAAACTGCAAGTCTCATGCGTTTTAGTGGTGATAAAATAATTTAAAAAATCGTTCGGAAAATGAGTTTACTCCCTGGGTACTTTCTTTGTATACATTTGACTATACGGGCCGAGTCAGGGGTTTACGGGAAATGGCGGGTTTTCGCTTGCCGGCGATTAGACTTCTTTTATTCAGCCTCTCATCAAAAATGAAAACATTTTTAAAAACCACAAGTCTCATGCGTTGTAGTGGTGAAAAAATAATTTAAAAAATCGTTCGGAAAATGAGTTTACTCCCTGGGTACTTTCTTTGTATACTTTTGACTAAACGGGCCGAGTCCGGGGTGTACGGGAAATCGCGGGTTTTCGTTTTGTCGATTTAAATTAGTTATTTAAATACTATTGTATCTATCGACGTTAAATAAAGAGAAAATCAAAAAAAAATCATGAGGGCGATTAAACTTCTTTTATTCAGCGTCTCATCAAAAATGAAAACATTTTTGAAAACTACAAGTCTTATGCGTTGTAGTGATGAAAAAATGGAATAGTGGAAATGAGTTTACACCCTGGGTACTTTCTTTGTATACTTTTGACTATACGGGCTGCGCCCGGAATTTACGGGAAATGGCGGGTTTTCGTTTGCCGGCGATTAAACTTCCATTATTTAGCGTCTCATCAAAAATGAAAACATTTTTTAAACTACAAGTCTCATGCGTTTTAGTGGTGAAAAGATAATTTAAAAAATCGTTTTGGAAATGAGTTTACTCACAGGGTTTTTTCTTTGTATACATTCGACTATACAGGCCAAGCCCGGGATTTACGGGAAATCGCGGGTTTTCGTTTGCCAGCGATTAAACAACTTTCCTTAAGCGTGTCATTAAAAATGAAAACATTTCTGAAAACTACAAGTCTAATGCGTTTTAGTGGTGAAAAAATAATTTAAAAAATCGTTCGGGAAATGAGTTTACTCCCTGGGTACTTTCTATGTATACTTTTGACTATACGGGCCGAGTCCGGGATTTACGGGAAGTCGCGAGTTTTCGTTTGAGGGCGATTAAACTTCCTTTATTCAGCGTCTCATCAAAAATGAAAACATTTTTAAAAACTACAAGTCTCATGGGCTTTAGTGGTGAACTAATAATTTAAAAAATCGTTTTGGAAATGAGTTTACTCACAGGGTACTCTCTTTGTATACATTCGACTATACGGGCCGAGTCAGGGGTTTACGGGAAATGGCGGGTTTTCGCTTGCCGGCGATTAGACTTCTTTTATTCAGCGTCTCATCAAAAATAAAAACATTTTTGAAAACTACAAGTCTCATGCGTTTTAGTGGTGAAAAGATAATTTAAAAAATCGTTTTGGAAATGAGTTTACTCACAGGGTTTTTTCTTTGCATACATTCGACTATACAGGCCAAGCCCGGGATTTACGGGAAATCGCGGGTTTTCGTTTGCCGGCGATTAAACAACTTTCATTAAGCGTCTCATTAAAAATGAAAACATTTCTGAAAACTACAAGTCTAATGCGTTTTAGTGGTGAAAAAATAATTTAAAAAATCGTTCGGGTAATGAGTTTACTCCCTGGGTACTTTCTATGTATACTTTTGACTATACGGGCCGAGTCCGGGATTTACGGGAAGTCGCGAGTTTTCGTTTGAGGGCGATTAAACTTCCTTTATTCAGCGTCTCATCAAAAATGAAAACATTTTTAAAAACTACAAGTCTCATGGGCTTTAGTGGTGAAATAATAATTTAAAAAATCGTTCGGGAAATGAGTTTACACACTGGGTACTTTCTTTGTATACTTTTGACTATACGGGCTGAGCCCGGGATTTACGGGAAATCACAGGTTTTCGTTTGCCGGCGATTAAACTTCTTTTATTCAGCGTCTCATCAAAAATGAAAACATTTTTAAAAACTACAAGTCTCATGCGTTGTAGTGGCGAAAAAAAAATTTAAAAAATCGTTCGGAAAATGAGTTTACTCCCTGGGTACTTTCTTTGTATACTTTTCACTATACGGGCCAAGGCCGGGGTTTACGGGAAATGGCGGGTTTTCGTTTGCCGGCGATTAAACTTCTTTTATTCAGCGTCTCATCAAAAATGAAAACATTTTTAAAAACTACAAGTCTCATGCGTTGTAGTGGTGAAAAAATAATTTAAAAAATCGTTCGGAAAATGAGTTTACTCCCTGGATACTTTCTTTGTATACTTTTGACTATACGGGCCGAGTCGGGGGTTTACGGGAAATGGCGGGTTTTCGTTTGTCGGCGATTAAACCACTTTCATTAAGCGTCTCATCAAAAATGAAAACATTTCTGAAAACTGCAAGTCTCATGCGTTTTAGTGGTGATAAAATAATTTAAAAAATCGTTCGGAAAATGAGTTTACTCCCTGGGTACTTTCTTTGTATACTTTTGACTATACGGGCCGAGTCAGGGGTTTACGGGAAATGGCGGGTTTTCGCTTGCCGGCGATTAGACTTCTTTTATTCAGCGTCTCATCAAAAATGAAAACATTTTTAAAAACCACAAGTCTCATGCGTTGTAGTGGTGAAAAAATAATTTAAAAAATCGTTCGGAAAATGAGTTTATTCCCTGGGTACTTTCTTTGTATACTTTTGACTAAACGGGCCGAGTCCGGGGTTTACGGGAAATGGCGGGTTTTCGTTTGCCGGCGATTAAACTTCTTTCATTAAGCGTCTCATCAAAAATGAAAACATTTCTGAAAACTAAAAGTGTCATGCGTTGTAGTGGTGAAATAATAATTTAAAAAATTGTTCGGGAAATGAGTTTACACCCCGGGTACTTTCTTTGTATACTTTTGACTATACGGGCCGAGTCCGGGATTTACGGGAAATCGCAGGTTTTCGTTTGCCGGCGATTAAACTTCTTTTATTCAGCGTCTCAACAAAAATGAAAACATTTTTAAAAACTACAAGTCTCATGCGTTTTAGTGGTGAAAAAATATTTTAAAAAATCGTTCGGGAAATGAGTGTACTCCCTGGGTACTTTCTTTGTATACTTTGGACTATACGGGCCGAGTCCGGGAATTACGGAAATCGCGGATTTTCGTTTTAGGGCGATTAAACTTCTTTTATTCAGCGTCTCTTCAAAAATGAAAACATTTTTGAAAACTACAAGTCTCATGCGTTGTAGTGGTGAAAAAATAATTTAAAAAATCGTTCGGGAAATGAGTTTACTCCCTGGGTACTTTCTTTGTATACTTTTGACTATACGGGCCGAGTCCGGGGTTTACGGGAAATGGCGGGTTTTCGTTTGCCGGCGATTAAACTTCTTTCATTAAGCGTCTCATCAAAAATGAAAACATTTCTGAAAACTACAAGTCTCATGCGTTTTAGTGGTGAAAAAATAATTTAAAAAATCGTTCGAGAAATGAGTTTACTCACAGGGTACTTTCTTTGTATACATTCGACTATACGGGCCAAGCCCGGGATTTACGGGAAATCGCGGGTTTTCGTTTGCCGGCGATTAAACTTCTTTCATTAAGCGTCTCATCAAAAATGAAAACATTTTTGAAAACTACAAGTCTTATGCGTTTTAGTGGTGAAAAAATAATTTAAAAAATCGTTCGGGAAATGAGTTTACTCCCTGGGTACTTTCTTTGTATACTTTTGACTATACGGGCCGAGTCCGGGGTTTACGGGAAATGGCGGGTTTTCGTTTGCCGGCGATTAAACTTCTTTTATTCAGCGTCTCATCAAAAATGAAAACATTTCTGAAAACTACAAGTCTCATGCGTTTTAGTGGTGAAAAAATAATTTAAAAAATCGTTCGGGAAATGAGTTTACTCACAGGGTACTTTCTTTGTATACTTTGGACTATACGGGCCGAGTCCGGGATTTACGGAAATCGCGGATTTTCGTTTTAGGGCGATTAACCCTATTCGTACCGGGGCTTTTTTGACGTTCAAATCCCAGGGGCGCGCTGATTGAGCGCACCCCCAAGAAAATCTTTCGCATAAAAGCGGTGAACCTGATTTTTTTACAGTAACATTATGTATCTATATTGTACCAAAAAACACCTACTTTGGATGTTTTCAAGCTAAATTACATTCTCACTGCCCCAATCAACATGAGCGGCTGAAAAAAAAGGGCGAAAAATAAGGATTTTTCAAAAAAATGTCCCTAAAGAAGGTTTTTTGACATGAATTAGTTTTTTTACACCAAAACCCTGCTATTAGTATAAAACATGACAAAAATAAACAAAAAGAAGTAAAATAATGTCAGTAAGGTTCATATCATCAGCTGAAACCAGAACGTTCATTTCTTTGAACACGACATACATTTTTGTATCATATGGGCCTGACACGTTGTATTGCCACATGATTGACAAAGTGATTTGACACACGGAATAGATTTTTTCTTTTGGGAATAATTTTCTCCTGCATTCTCAGCCTGACAAACAGTACACCGTTTCCTTGTTTCTGCAAATGCAGGACCAATAGCTGCACGCGGTTCCGGATTACATTGCGCATTACCCAAGACAAGATTTATTTTTTGTTTTGTGATGGACAACATACCATTTTGACTTCTTTTTTGTATGGTTGGTTTCACCAATTCCATGACTAATTGAAAGGCGTATTCAAAAGACTTTTGTTGTAGCGGATCAATACCTTTATTCAGTGAATATATCGTCGAAGAATTTACTCGAGCGGTATCCAACATGTAAGAAAACATAACAAACGTCCACTTTCTTGACTTTGTCTTCGTCGTGTGAAACCCCATCCTCTGATCCACAATATCAGTACCCCCCTTTGTAAAGTCATATAGTTTATATAACCCCAATTTGTGGCAATTATCATCCTTGGTTGTACCTAGGATTGGTTCTAGTGTTGACAACATGAGTACATTTTTCTTTCCGTTTGAAGTTTTCACTACATATGAAGATAAGGACAGCGGCCCATCTTTTTGCCAATACACTTCACTGGACAGTGGCTCTCTTTGTTTGAAATCTTTCATTTCAATTGGAATTCCTTTCCTGTTGATCTGCATTGTACCAACACAAGTGATATCCCTTTCATACAACCAAAGCGCAAGCGGGATTGATGTATATAATCTGTCGAAAGATATATTACGTCCGGCCAGCGAGACAACATTTGATAGTTGTTTTATCATGTATTTTACTATTTCCTCAGTGCCTGGTACATAATAAATTCCTGGATCTCCCTGTGGTTTGCCGCTATATGGAGCTGCAAGGAATGTATACGGATATCGTGCTGCATTTATGGCTTTCAGTAATAAACCGTATTTGGCGGGTTTGTTGGGATTGTACTGTTTGAAACTTATCTGTGTCCTCATTGGATACAGGGTTTCATCAAGTGATAGATAGTCGCCCGGTACAAGGCATGACATGCATTCATAATTGAAAGATTCAAAAACTTCACGCATTGCCGCAAAACGGTCATGTTTCCATCTTTCATCTCTTGTTGTCTCGTCGTCAAAACAAAGGTTTGTACGTATAAAAAAAAACCTATTTCTCGACATAGTGGCGCTGAATATTGGCGGACCATATTGGTTTGAGAATAATCTATGAGCAGATATACAGTTTAGTTTGTATAGTCCTCGATATAGGTACAATCCAATAAATGCATAAATTTCTTCAACAGAGGTTTCTTTCATGTACGAATACCTACTATTTTGCGTCAAGAAATTATCGGGTAGTTTGGACAGAGTGCGTCTAATCTTTCTGTTGGTGCACAACAAAATGTTATTCACAATTTCAGGAGTGAAGTAGAGCTCAAAAGCAGAACGGGGTGATGCAGTTTCACAAGCTTTTGGTTGTGGGCCTTGTCGTCCAGTAATAACATTTGCACGATTATTTCGACCAACATTTCCAGCTTGTGGCTGATTCTGGAAAGTACGAATTATGTCATTTTTCTTCTTATTATCTATTTTGAAAATGCTTTGGATAGACTTTGATTCTGGTGGTATTGGAAAAACGTTATAATTTTCTAAATTTGTAGCGGCAGCAATACTGTTTACTAAGCGATATTTCGTAAGTCGACGTCTCCTCAAATGGTTTGCTCCGGCTTCCTCTTCACTTTCGGACGCATCATTGTCAGCATCACCTACACGGTCATCGTTATCATGTTGATGATCCTCTTCTTCAACTATTTCTTTATCTATGAGACAAACAAAAATACTAAAAATAAATTATCACACATTTTGAAACATATTTTGCTTCTCGCAACCAATGCGCCATATATATACGCGAAGTTAGACAGAGAGATTATATATATGTATATATAATATAGCTATATATATTACCAATTTCACCGCACAATTCTTCCAAATCATCTTCATCATCAAGTTCTTCATCCATAGCTTCGTCTACGTTATCTTCTTCAATAAATCTCAATATATTTTGAATGGCTTCCTCAGATGAAATTCTAGCCTTTTTCGGTCCCATTTTGTAATTTTTTTATTAGACTAATAATATATAAAGGGGTAATTTATGTCACAAACGCAATAATTATATTTTTTATTATATATAAGCCCTCTTTGCTATACCATCTATCCTATTTATCTAATTAACATCAATAAGACTGAAAATATAACACAATTCGAAATATTTCATTTTTCGCTTTTGCGCCTTTTTTGACATTGGCCCCATAATGGCCGCAAAACATAAATTTTTCAGAAAAAAAATTTGCCGGTCTTAACCGCCCTAAAAAAATATTAAAAGTCTGCGAAGCTCATGCGGGTCGCTTAATTTTTCATGAAAAGCCGCATAAAAATGTGAAAGGGTGCGCTCATTCAGCGCACTCCCGGTACAAATAGGGTTAAATAAAGAGAAAATCAAAAAAAAAATCATGAGGGCGATTAAACTTCTTTTATTCAGCGTCTCATCAAAAATGAAAACATTTTTGAAAACTACAAGTCTTATGCGTTGTAGTGATGAAAAAATGGAATAGTGGAAATGAGTTTACACCCTGGGTACTTTCTTTGTATACTTTTGACTATAAGGGCTGCGCCCGGAATTTACGGGAAATGGCGGGTTTTCGTTTGCCGGCGATTAAACTTCCATTATTTAGCGTCTCATCAAAAATGAAAACATTTTTTAAACTACAAGTCTCATGCGTTTTAGTGGTGAAAAGATAATTTAAAAAATCGTTTTGGAAATGAGTTTACTCACAGGGTTTTTTCTTTTTATACATTCGACTATACAGGCCAAGCCCGGGATTTACGGGAAATCGCGGGTTTTCGTTTGCCAGCGATTAAACAACTTTCCTTAAGCGTGTCATTAAAAATGAAAACATTTCTGAAAACTACAAGTCTAATGCGTTTTAGTGGTGAAAAAATAATTTAAAAAATCGTTCGGGAAATGAGTTTACTCCCTGGGTACTTTCTATGTATACTTTTGACTATACGGGCCGAGTCCGGGATTTACGGGAAGTCGCGAGTTTTCGTTTGAGGGCGATTAAACTTCCTTTATTCAGCGTCTCATCAAAAATGAAAACATTTTTAAAAACTACAAGTCTCATGGGCTTTAGTGGTGAAATAATAATTTATAAAATCGTTCGGGAAATGAGTTTACACCCTGGGTACTTTCTTTGTATACTTTTGACTATACGGGCTTAGCCCGGGATTTACGGGAAATCGCAGGTTTTCGTTTGCCGGCGATTAAACTTCTTTTATTCAGCGTCTCATCAAAAATGAAAACATTTTTGAAAACTACAAGTCTCATGCGTTGTAGTGGCGAAAAAAAAATTTAAAAAATCGTTTGGAAAATTAGTTTACTCCCTGGGTACTTTCTTTGTATACTTTTCACTATACGGGCCGAGGCCGGGGTTTACGGGAAATGGCGGGTTTTCGTTTGCCGACGATTAAACTTCTTTTATTCAGCGTCTCATCAAAAATGAAAACATTTTTAAAAACTACAAGTCTCATGCGTTGTAGTGGTGAAAAAATAATTTAAAAAATCGTTCGGAAAATGAGTTTACTCCCTGGATACTTTCTTTGTATACTTTTGACTATACGGGCCGAGTCCGGGGTTTACGGGAAATGGCGGGTTTTCGTTTGTCGGCGATTAAACCACTTTCATTAAGCGTCTCATCAAAAATGAAAACATTTCTGAAAACTGCAAGTCTCATGCGTTTTAGTGGTGAAAAAATGGAATAGTGGAAATGAATTTACACCCTGGGTACTTTCTTTGTATACTTTTGACTATACGGGCTGCGCCCGGGATTTACGGGAAATGGCGGGTTTTCGTTTGCCGGCGATTAAACAACTTTCATTAAGCTTCTCATTAAAAATGAAAACATTTCTGAAAACTACAAGTCTCATGCGTTGTAGCGGCGAAAAAAAAATTTAAAAAATCGTTCGGAAAATGAGTTTACTCCCTGGGTACTTTCTTTGTATACTTTTCACTACACGGGCCGAGGCCGGGGTTTACGGGAAATGGCGGGTTTTCGTTTGCCGGCGATTAAACTTCTTTTATTCAGCGTCTCATCAAAAATGAAAACATTTTGAAAAACTACAAGTCTCATGGGCTTTAGTGGTGAAATAATAATTTAAAAAATCGTTTGGGAAATGAGTTTACTCCCTGGGTACTTTCTTTGTATACTTTTGACTATACGGGCCGAGTCCGGGATTTACGGGAAATCGCGGGTTTTCGTTTGCCGGCGATTAAACTTCTTTTACTCAGCGTCTCATCAAAAATGAAAACATTTTGAAAAACTACAAGTCTCATGGGCTTTAGTGGTGAAATAATAATTTAAAAAATCGTTCGGGAAATGAGTTTACTCCCTGGGTACTTTCTTTGTATACTTTTGACTATACGGGCCGAGTCCGGGACTTACGGGAAATCGCAGGTTTTCTTTTGCCGGCGATTAAACTTCTTTTATTCAGCGTCTCATCAAAAATGAAAACATTTTTGAAAACTACTAGTCTCAAGCGTTTTAGTGGTGAAAAAATGATTTAAAAAATCGTTCGGGAAATGAGTTTACTCCCTGGGTACTTTCTTTGTATACTTTTGACCATACGGGCCAAGCCCGGGATTTACGGGAAATCGCGGGTTTTCGTTTGCCGGCGATTAAACCTCTTTCATTAAGCGTCTCATCAAGAATGAAAACATTTTTGAAAACTACAAGTCTCATGCGTTTTAGTGGTGAAAAAAAATTTAAAAAATCGTTCGGGAAATGAGTTTAGTCCCTGGGTACTTTCTTTGTATACATTCGACTATACGGGCCAAGCCCCGGATTTACGGGAAATCGCGGGATTTCGTTTGCCGGCGATTAAACCTCTTTCATTAAGCGTCTCATCAAAAATGAAAACATTTTTGAAAACTACAAGTCTCATGCGTTTTAGTGGTGAAAAAATAATTTAAAAAATAGTTCGGGAAATGAGTTTACTCCCTGGGTACTTTCTTTGTATACTTTTGACTATACGGGTCGAGTCCGGGGTTTACGGGAAATTGCGGGTTTTCGTTTGCCGGCGATTAAACTCTTTTTTTCAGCGTCCCATCAAATATGAAAACATTTTTGAAAACTACAAGTCTCATGCGTTTTAGTGGTCAAAAAATAATAAAAAAATTCGTTCGGAAAATGAGTTTACTCCTTTGGTACTTTCTTTTTATACTTTTGAATACACGGGCCGAGTCCGGGATTAACGGGAAGTCGCGGGTTTTCGTATGAGGGCGATTAAACTTCTTTTATTCAGCGTCTCATCAAAAATGAAAACATTTTTGAAAACTACAAGTCTCATGCGTTGTAGTGGTGAAAAAATGGAATAGTGGAAATGAGTTTACACCCTGGGTACTTTCTTTGTATACTTTTGACTATACGGGCCGAGTCCGGGGTTTACGGGAAATGGCGGGTTTTCATTTGCCGGTGATTAAACTTCTTTTATTCAGCGTCCCATCAAATATGAAAACATTTTTGAAAACTACAAGTCTCATGCGTTTTAGTGGTCAAAAAATAATATAAAAATTCGTTCGGAAAATGAGTTTACTCCCTGGGTACTTTCTTTGAATACTTTTGACTACACGGGCCGAGTCCGGGGTTTACGGGAAATGGCGGGTTTTCGTTTGCAGGCGATTAAACTTCTTTTATTCAGCGTCTCATCAAAAATGAAAACATTTTTGAAAACTACAAGTCTCATGCGTTGTAGTGGTGAAAAAATGGAATAGTGGAAATGAGTTTACACCCTGGGTACTTTCTTTGTATACTTTTGACTATACAGGCCAAGCCCGGGATTTACGGGAAATCGCGGGTTTTCGTTTGCCGGCGATTAAACCACTTTTATTCAGCGTCTCAGCAAAAATGAAAACATTTTTGAAAACTACAAGTCTCATACGTTGTAGTGGTGAAAAATTATTTAAAAAATCGTTCGGGAAATGAGTTTACACCCTGGGTACTTTCTTTGTATACTTTTGACTATACGGGCCGAGTCCGGGGTTTACGGGAGATGGCGGGTTTTCGTTTGCCGGCGATTAAACTTCTTTTATTCAGCGTCTCATCAAAAATGAAAACATTTTTGAAAACTAAAAGTCTCATGGGTTTTAGTGGTGAAAAGGTAATTTAAAAAATCGTTTTGGAAATGAGTTTACTCACAGGGTACTCTCTTTGTATACATTCAACTATACGGGCCGAGTCAGGGGTTTACGGGAAATGGCGGGTTTTCGCTTGCCGGCGATTAGACTTCTTTTATTCAGCGTCTCATCAAAAATAAAAACATTTTTGAAAACTACAAGTCTCATGCGTTTTAGTGGTGAAAAGATAATTTAAAAAATCGTTTTGGAAATGAGTTTACTCACAGGGTTTTTTCTTTGTATACATTCGACTATACAGGCCAAGCCCGGGATTTACGGGAAATCGCGGGTTTTCGTTTGCCGGCGATTAAACAACTTTCATCAAGCGTCTCATTAAAAATGAAAACATTTCTAAAAACTACAAGTCTAATGCGTTTTAGTGGTGAAAAAATAATTTAAAAAATCGTTCGGGTAATGCGTTTATTCCCTGGGTACTTTCTATGTATACTTTTGACTATACGGGCCGAGTCCGGGATTTACGGGAAGTCGCGAGTTTTCGTTTGAGGGCGATTAAACTTCCTTTATTCAGCGTCTCATCAAAAATGAAAACATTTTTAAAAACTACAAGTCTCATGGGCTTTAGTGGTGAAATAATAATTTAAAAAATCGTTCGGGAAATGAGTTTACACACTGGGTACTTTCTTTGTATACTTTTGACTATACGGGCTGAGCCCGGGATTTACGGGAAATCACAGGTTTTCGTTTGCCGGCGATTAAACTTCTTTTATTCAGCTTCTCATCAAAAATAAAAACATTTTTGAAAACTACAAGTCTCATGCGTTGTAGTGGCGAAAAAAAAATTTAAAAAATCGTTCGGAAAATGAGTTTACTCCCTGGGTACTTTCTTTGTATACTTTTCACTATACGGGCCAAGGCCGGGGTTTACGGGAAATGGCGGGTTTTCGTTTGCCGGCGATTAAACTTCTTTTATTCAGCGTCTCATCAAAAATGAAAACATTTTTAAAAACTACAAGTCTCATGCGTTGTAGTGGTGAAAAAATAATTTAAAAAATCGTTCGGAAAATGAGTTTACTCCCTGGATACTTTCTTTGTATACTTTTGACTATACGGGCCGAGTCCGGGGTTTACGGGAAATGGCGGGTTTTCGTTTGTCGGCGATTAAACCACTTTCTTTAAGCGTCTCATCAAAAATGAAAACATTTCTGAAAACTGCAAGTCTCATGCGTTTTAGTGGTGAAAAAATGGAATAGTGGAAATGAGTTTACACCCTGGGTACTTTCTTTGTATACTTTTGACTATACGGGTTGCGCCCGGGATTTACGGGAAATGGCGGGTTTTCGTTTGCCGGCGATTAAACTTCTATTATTCAGCGTCTCATCAAAAATGAAAACATTTTTGTAAACTACAAGTCTCATGCGTTTTAGTGGTGAAAAGATAATTTAAAAAATCGTTTTGGAAATGAGTTTACTCACAGGGTTTTTTCTTTGTATACATTCGACTATACAGGCCAAGCCCGGGATTTACGGGAAATCGCGGGTTTTCGTTTGCCGGCGATTAAACAACTCTCATTAAGCGTCTCATTAAAAATGAAAACATTTCTGAAAACTACAAGTCTCATGCGTTGTAGCGGCGAAAAAAAAATTTAAAAAATCGTTCGGAAAATGAGTTTACTCCCTGGGTACTTTTTTTGTATACTTTTCACTATACGGGCCGAGGCCAGGGTTTACGGGAAATGGCGGGTTTTCGTTTGCCGGCGATTAAACTTCTTTTATTTAGCGTCTGATCAAAAATGAAAACATTTTTAAAAACTACAAGTCTCATGCGTTGCAGTGGTGAAAAAATAATTTAAAAAATCGTTCGGAAAATGAGTTTACTCCCTGGATACTTTCTTTGTATACTTTTGACTATACGGGCCGAGTCCGGGTTTTACGGGAAATGGCGGGTTTTCGTTTGCCGGCGATTAAACTTCTTTTATTCAGCGTCTCATCAAAAATGAAAACATTTTTAAAAACTACAAGTCTCATGCGTTGTAGTGGTGGAAAAATAATTTAAAAAATCGTTTGGAAAATGAGTTTACTCCCTGGGTTTTTTCTTTGTATACATTCGACTATACGGGTCAAGCCCGGGATTTACGGGAAATCGCGGGTTTTCGTTTGCCGGCGATTAAACTTCTTTTATTCAGCGTCTCATCAAAAATGAAAACATTTTTAAAAACCACAAGTCTCATGCGTTGTAGTGGTGAAAAAAGAATTTAAAAAATCGTTCGGAAAATGAGTTTACTCCCTGGATACTTTCTTTGTATACTTTTGACTATACGGGCCGAGTCCGGGGTTTACGGGAAATGGCGGGTTTTCGTTTGTCGGCGATTAAACCACTTTCATTAAGCGTCTCATAAAAAATGAAAACATTTCTGAAAACTGCAAGTGTCATGCGTTTTAGTGGTGAAAAAATAATTTAAAAAATCGTTCGGGAAATGAGTTTACTCCCTGGGTACTTTCTTTGTATACTTTTGACTATACTCGCCGAGTCCGGGATTTACGGGAAATCGCGGGTTTTCGCTTGCCGGCGATTAAACTTCTTTTATTCAGCGTCTCATCAAAAATGAAAACATTTTTACAAACCACAAGTCTCATGCGTTGTAGTGGTGAAAAAATAATTTAAAAAATCGTTCGGAAAATGAGTTTACTCCCTGGGTACTTTCTTTGTATACTTTTGACTATACGGGCCGAGTCCGGGGTTTACGGGAAATGGCGGTTTTCGTTTGCCGGCGATTAAACTTCTTTTATTCAGCCTCTCATCAAAAATGAAAACATTTTTGAAAACTACAAGTCTCATGCGTTGTAGTGGTGAAAAAATAATTTAAAAAATCGTTCGGGAAATGAGTTTACTCCCTGGGTACTTTCTTTGTATACTTTTGACTATACTCGCCGAGTCCGGGATTTACGGGAAATCGCGGGTTTTCGCTTGCCGGCGATTAAACTTCTTTTATTCAGCGTCTCATCAAAAATGAAAACATTTTTACAAACCACAAGTCTCATGCGTTGTAGTGGTGAAAAAATAATTTAAAAAATCGTTCGGAAAATGAGTTTACTCCCTGGGTACTTTCTTTGTATACTTTTGACTATACGGGCCGAGTCCGGGGTTTACGGGAAATGGTGGTTTTCGTTTGCCGGCGATTAAACTTCTTTTATTCAGCCTCTCATCAAAAATGAAAACATTTTTGAGAACTACAAGTCTCATGCGTTTTAGTGGTGAAAAAATAATTTAAAAAATCGTTTGGAAAATGAGTGTACTGCCTGGGTACTTTCTTTGTATACTTTTGACTATACGGGCCGAGTCCGGGGTTTACGGGAAATGGCGGGTTTTCGTTTGCCGGCGATTAAAATTCTTTTATTCAGCGTCTCATCAAAAATGAAAACATTTTTAAAAACTACAAGTCTCATGCGTTGTAGTGGTGGAAAAATAATTTAAAAAATCGTTTGGAAAATGAGTTTACTCCCTGGGTTTTTTCTTTGTATACATTCGACTATACGGGCCGAGTCCGGGGTTTACGGGAAATGGCGGGTTTTTGCTTGCCGGCGATTAGACTTCTTTTATTCAGCGTCTCATCAAAAATGAAAACATTTTTAAAAACCACAAGTCTCATGCGTTGTAGTGGTGAAAAAATAATTTAAAAAATCGTTCGGAAAATGAGCTTACTCCCTGGGTACTTCCTTTGTATACTTTTGACTATACGGGCCGAGTCCGGGGTGTACGGGAATTGGCGGTTTTCGTTTGCCGGCGATTAAACCATTTTCATTAAGCGTCTCATCAAAAATGAAAACATTTCTGAAAACGACAAGTCTCATGCGTTGTAGTGGTGGAAAATAAATTTAAAAAATCGTTCGGAAAATGAGTTTACTCCCTGGGTACTTTCTTTGTATACTTTTGACTATAGGGGCCGAGTCCGGGGTTTACGGGAAATGGCGGGTTTTCGTTTGCCGGCGATTAAACTTCTTTTATTCAGCGTCTCATCAAAAATGAAAACATTTTTAAAAACCACAAGTCTCATGCGTTGTAGTGGTGAAAAAATAATTTAAAAAATCGTTCGGAAAATGAGTTTACTCCCTGGATACTTTCTTTGTATACTTTTGACTATACGGGCCGAGTCCAGGGTTTACGGGAAATGGCGGGTTTTCGTTTGTCGGCGATTAAACCACTTTCATTAAGCGTCTCCTAAAAAATGAAAACATTTCTGAAAACTGCAAGTCTCATGCGTTTTAGTGGTGAAAAAATAATTTAAAAAATCGTTCGGGAAATGAGTTTACTCCCTGGGTACTTTCTTTGTATACTTTTGACTATACGCGCCGAGTCCGGGATTTACGGGAAATCGCGGGTTTTCGCTTGCCGGCGATTAAACTTCTTTTATTCAGCGTCTCATCAAAAATGAAAACATTTTTACAAACCACAAGTCTCATGCGTTGTAGTGGTGAAAAAATAATTTAAAAAATTGTTCGGGAAATGAGTTTACTCCCTGGGTACTTTCTTTGTATACTTTTGACTATACTCGCCGAGTCCGGGATTTACGGGAAATCGCGGGTTTTCGCTTGCCGGCGATTAAACTTCTTTTATTCAGCGTCTCATCAAAAATGAAAACATTTTTACAAACCACAAGTCTCATGCGTTGTAGTGGTGAAAAAATAATTTAAAAAATCGTTCGGAAAATGAGTTTACTCCCTGGGTACTTTCTTTGTATACTTTTGACTATACGGGCCGAGTCCGGGGTTTACGGGAAATGGTGGTTTTCGTTTGCCGGCGATTAAACTTCTTTTATTCAGCCTCTCATCAAAAATGAAAACATTTTTGAAAACTACAAGTCTCATGCGTTTTAGTGGTGAAAAAATAATTTAAAAAATCGTTTGGAAAATGAGTGTACTGCCTGGGTACTTTCTTTGTATACTTTTGACTATACGGGCCGAGTCCGGGGTTTACGGGAAATGGCGGGTTTTCGTTTGCCGGCGATTAAAATTCTTTTATTCAGCGTCTCATCAAAAATGAAAACATTTTTAAAAACTACAAGTCTCATGCGTTGTAGTGGTGGAAAAATAATTTAAAAAATCGTTTGGAAAATGAGTTTACTCCCTGGGTTTTTTCTTTGTATACATTCGACTATACGGGCCGAGTCCGGGGTTTACGGGAAATGGCGGGTTTTTGCTTGCCGGCGATTAGACTTCTTTTATTCAGCGTCTCATCAAAAATGAAAACATTTTTAAAAACCACAAGTCTCATGCGTTGTAGTGGTGAAAAAATAATTTAAAAAATCGTTCGGAAAATGAGATTACTCCCTGGGTACTTCCTTTGTATACTTTTGACTATACGGGCCGAGTCCGGGGTGTACGGGAATTGGCGGTTTTCGTTTGCCGGCGATTAAACCATTTTCATTAAGCGTCTCATCAAAAATGAAAACATTTCTGAAAACGACAAGTCTCATGCGTTGTAGTGGTGGAAAATAAATTTAAAAAATCGTGCGGAAAATGAGTTTACTCCCTGGGTACTCTCTTTGTATACTTTTGACTATAGGGGCCGAGTCCGGGGTTTACGGGAAATGGCGGGTTTTCGTTTGCCGGCGATTAAACTTCTTTTATTCAGCGTCTCATCAAAAATGAAAACATTTTTAAAAACCACAAGTCTCATGCGTTGTAGTGGTGAAAAAATAATTTAAAAAATCGTTCGGAAAATGAGTTTACTCCCTGGATACTTTCTTTGTATACTTTTGACTATACGGGCCGAGTCCAGGGTTTACGGGAAATGGCGGGTTTTCGTTTGTCGGCGATTAAACCACTTTCATTAAGCGTCTCCTAAAAAATGAAAACATTTCTGAAAACTGCAAGTCTCATGCGTTTTAGTGGTGAAAAAATAATTTAAAAAATCGTTCGGGAAATGAGTTTACTCCCTGGGTACTTTCTTTGTATACTTTTGACTATACGCGCCGAGTCCGGGATTTACGGGAAATCGCGGGTTTTCGCTTGCCGGCGATTAAACTTCTTTTATTCAGCGTCTCATCAAAAATGAAAACATTTTTACAAACCACAAGTCTCATGCGTTGTAGTGGTGAAAAAATAATTTAAAAAATCGTTCGGAAAATGAGTTTACTCCCTGGGTACTTTCTTTGTATACTTTTGACTATACGGGCCGAGTCCGGGGTTTACGGGAAATGGCGGTTTTCGTTTGCCGGCGATTAAACTTCTTTTATTCAGCCTCTCATCAAAAATGAAAAAATTTTTGAAAACTACAAGTCTCATGCGTTGTAGTGGTGAAAAAATAATTTAAAAAATCGTTCGGAAAATGAGTGTACTGCCTGGGTACTTTCTTTGTATACTTTTGACTATACGGGCCGAGTCCGGGGTTTACGGGAAATGGCGGGTTTTCGTTTGCCGGCGATTAAAATTCTTTTATTCAGCGTCTCATCAAAAATGAAAACATTTTTAAAAACCACAAGTCTCATGCGTTGTAGTGGTGAAAAAAGAATTTAAAAAATCGTTCGGAAAATGAGTTTACTCCCTGGATACTTTCTTTGTATACTTTTGACTATACGGGCCGAGTCCGGGGTTTACGGGAAATGGCGGGTTTTCGTTTGTCGGCGATTAAACCACTTTCATTAAGCGTCTCATAAAAAATGAAAACATTTCTGAAAACTGCAAGTGTCATGCGTTTTAGTGGTGAAAAAATAATTTAAAAAATCGTTCGGGAAATGAGTTTACTCCCTGGGTACTTTCTTTGTATACTTTTGACTATACTCGCCGAGTCCGGGATTTACGGGAAATCGCGGGTTTTCGCTTGCCGGCGATTAAACTTCTTTTATTCAGCGTCTCATCAAAAATGAAAACATTTTTACAAACCACAAGTCTCATGCGTTGTAGTGGTGAAAAAATAATTTAAAAAATCGTTCGGAAAATGAGTTTACTCCCTGGGTACTTTCTTTGTATACTTTTGACTATACGGGCCGAGTCCGGGGTTTACGGGAAATGGCGGTTTTCGTTTGCCGGCGATTAAACTTCTTTTATTCAGCCTCTCATCAAAAATGAAAACATTTTTGAAAACTACAAGTCTCATGCGTTGTAGTGGTGAAAAAATAATTTAAAAAATCGTTCGGGAAATGAGTTTACTCCCTGGGTACTTTCTTTGTATACTTTTGACTATACTCGCCGAGTCCGGGACTTACGGGAAATCGCGGGTTTTCGCTTGCCGGCGATTAAACTTCTTTTATTCAGCGTCTCATCAAAAATGAAAACATTTTTACAAACCACAAGTCTCATGCGTTGTAGTGGTGAAAAAATAATTTAAAAAATCGTTCGGAAAATGAGTTTACTCCCTGGGTACTTTCTTTGTATACTTTTGACTATACGGGCCGAGTCCGGGGTTTACGGGAAATGGTGGTTTTCGTTTGCCGGCGATTAAACTTCTTTTATTCAGCCTCTCATCAAAAATGAAAACATTTTTGAGAACTACAAGTCTCATGCGTTTTAGTGGTGAAAAAATAATTTAAAAAATCGTTTGGAAAATGAGTGTACTGCCTGGGTACTTTCTTTGTATACTTTTGACTATACGGGCCGAGTCCGGGGTTTACGGGAAATGGCGGGTTTTCGTTTGCCGGCGATTAAAATTCTTTTATTCAGCGTCTCATCAAAAATGAAAACATTTTTAAAAACTACAAGTCTCATGCGTTGTAGTGGTGGAAAAATAATTTAAAAAATCGTTTGGAAAATGAGTTTACTCCCTGGGTTTTTTCTTTGTATACATTCGACTATACGGGCCGAGTCCGGGGTTTACGGGAAATGGCGGGTTTTTGCTTGCCGGCGATTAGACTTCTTTTATTCAGCGTCTCATCAAAAATGAAAACATTTTTAAAAACCACAAGTCTCATGCGTTGTAGTGGTGAAAAAATAATTTAAAAAATCGTTCGGAAAATGAGCTTACTCCCTGGGTACTTCCTTTGTATACTTTTGACTATACGGGCCGAGTCCGGGGTGTACGGGAATTGGCGGTTTTCGTTTGCCGGCGATTAAACCATTTTCATTAAGCGTCTCATCAAAAATGAAAACATTTCTGAAAACGACAAGTCTCATGCGTTGTAGTGGTGGAAAATAAATTTAAAAAATCGTTCGGAAAATGAGTTTACTCCCTGGGTACTTTCTTTGTATACTTTTGACTATAGGGGCCGAGTCCGGGGTTTACGGGAAATGGCGGGTTTTCGTTTGCCGGCGATTAAACTTCTTTTATTCAGCGTCTCATCAAAAATGAAAACATTTTTAAAAACCACAAGTCTCATGCGTTGTAGTGGTGAAAAAATAATTTAAAAAATCGTTCGGAAAATGAGTTTACTCCCTGGATACTTTCTTTGTATACTTTTGACTATACGGGCCGAGTCCAGGGTTTACGGGAAATGGCGGGTTTTCGTTTGTCGGCGATTAAACCACTTTCATTAAGCGTCTCCTAAAAAATGAAAACATTTCTGAAAACTGCAAGTCTCATGCGTTTTAGTGGTGAAAAAATAATTTAAAAAATCGTTCGGGAAATGAGTTTACTCCCTGGGTACTTTCTTTGTATACTTTTGACTATACGCGCCGAGTCCGGGATTTACGGGAAATCGCGGGTTTTCGCTTGCCGGCGATTAAACTTCTTTTATTCAGCGTCTCATCAAAAATGAAAACATTTTTACAAACCACAAGTCTCATGCGTTGTAGTGGTGAAAAAATAATTTAAAAAATCGTTCGGGAAATGAGTTTACTCCCTGGGTACTTTCTTTGTATACTTTTGACTATACTCGCCGAGTCCGGGATTTACGGGAAATCGCGGGTTTTCGCTTGCCGGCGATTAAACTTCTTTTATTCAGCGTCTCATCAAAAATGAAAACATTTTTACAAACCACAAGTCTCATGCGTTGTAGTGGTGAAAAAATAATTTAAAAAATCGTTCGGAAAATGAGTTTACTCCCTGGGTACTTTCTTTGTATACTTTTGACTATACGGGCCGAGTCCGGGGTTTACGGGAAATGGTGGTTTTCGTTTGCCGGCGATTAAACTTCTTTTATTCAGCCTCTCATCAAAAATGAAAACATTTTTGAAAACTACAAGTCTCATGCGTTTTAGTGGTGAAAAAATAATTTAAAAAATCGTTTGGAAAATGAGTGTACTGCCTGGGTACTTTCTTTGTATACTTTTGACTATACGGGCCGAGTCCGGGGTTTACGGGAAATGGCGGGTTTTCGTTTGCCGGCGATTAAAATTCTTTTATTCAGCGTCTCATCAAAAATGAAAACATTTTTAAAAACTACAAGTCTCATGCGTTGTAGTGGTGGAAAAATAATTTAAAAAATCGTTTGGAAAATGAGTTTACTCCCTGGGTTTTTTCTTTGTATACATTCGACTATACGGGCCGAGTCCGGGGTTTACGGGAAATGGCGGGTTTTTGCTTGCCGGCGATTAGACTTCTTTTATTCAGCGTCTCATCAAAAATGAAAACATTTTTAAAAACCACAAGTCTCATGCGTTGTAGTGGTGAAAAAATAATTTAAAAAATCGTTCGGAAAATGAGATTACTCCCTGGGTACTTCCTTTGTATACTTTTGACTATACGGGCCGAGTCCGGGGTGTACGGGAATTGGCGGTTTTCGTTTGCCGGCGATTAAACCATTTTCATTAAGCGTCTCATCAAAAATGAAAACATTTCTGAAAACGACAAGTCTCATGCGTTGTAGTGGTGGAAAATAAATTTAAAAAATCGTGCGGAAAATGAGTTTACTCCCTGGGTACTCTCTTTGTATACTTTTGACTATAGGGGCCGAGTCCGGGGTTTACGGGAAATGGCGGGTTTTCGTTTGCCGGCGATTAAACTTCTTTTATTCAGCGTCTCATCAAAAATGAAAACATTTTTAAAAACCACAAGTCTCATGCGTTGTAGTGGTGAAAAAATAATTTAAAAAATCGTTCGGAAAATGAGTTTACTCCCTGGATACTTTCTTTGTATACTTTTGACTATACGGGCCGAGTCCAGGGTTTACGGGAAATGGCGGGTTTTCGTTTGTCGGCGATTAAACCACTTTCATTAAGCGTCTCCTAAAAAATGAAAACATTTCTGAAAACTGCAAGTCTCATGCGTTTTAGTGGTGAAAAAATAATTTAAAAAATCGTTCGGGAAATGAGTTTACTCCCTGGGTACTTTCTTTGTATACTTTTGACTATACGCGCCGAGTCCGGGATTTACGGGAAATCGCGGGTTTTCGCTTGCCGGCGATTAAACTTCTTTTATTCAGCGTCTCATCAAAAATGAAAACATTTTTACAAACCACAAGTCTCATGCGTTGTAGTGGTGAAAAAATAATTTAAAAAATCGTTCGGAAAATGAGTTTACTCCCTGGGTACTTTCTTTGTATACTTTTGACTATACGGGCCGAGTCCGGGGTTTACGGGAAATGGCGGTTTTCGTTTGCCGGCGATTAAACTTCTTTTATTCAGCCTCTCATCAAAAATGAAAAAATTTTTGAAAACTACAAGTCTCATGCGTTGTAGTGGTGAAAAAATAATTTAAAAAATCGTTCGGAAAATGAGTGTACTGCCTGGGTACTTTCTTTGTATACTTTTGACTATACGGGCCGAGTCCGGGGTTTACGGGAAATGGCGGGTTTTCGTTTGCCGGCGATTAAAATTCTTTTATTCAGCGTCTCATCAAAAATGAAAACATTTTTAAAAACTACAAGTCTCATGCGTTGTAGTGGTGGAAAAATAATTTAAAAAATCGTTTGGAAAATGAGTTTACTCCCTGGGTTTTTTCTTTGTATACATTCGACTATACGGGCCGAGTCCGGGGTTTACGGGAAATGGCGGGTTTTCGCTTGACGGCGATTAGACTTCTTTTATTCAGCGTCTCATCAAAAATGAAAACATTTTTAAAAACCACAAGTCTCATGCGTTGTAGTGGTGAAAAAATAATTTAAAAAATCGTTCGGAAAATGAGTTTACTCCCTGGGTACTTTCTTTGTATACTTTTGACTATACGGGCCGAGTCCGGGGTGTACGGGAAATGGCGGTTTTCGTTTGCCGGTGATTAAACTTCTTTTATTCAGCCTCTCATCAAAAATGAAAACATTTTTGAAAACTACAAGTCTCATGCGTTGTAGTGGTGAAAAAATAATTTAAAAAATCGTTTGGAAAATGAGTTCACTCCCTGGGTTTTTTCTTTGTATACATTTGACTATACGGGCCAAGCCCGGGATTTACGGGAAATCGCGGGTTTTCGTTTGCCGGCGATTAAACCACTTTCATTAAGCGTCTCATCAAAAATGAAAACATTTTTAAAAACTACAAGTCTCATGCGTTGTAGTGGTGAAAAAATAATTTAAAAAATCGTTTGGAAAATGAGTTCACTCCCTGGGTTTTTTCTTTGTATACATTTGACTATACGGGCCAAGCCCGGGATTTACGGGAAATCGCGGGTTTTCGTTTGCCGGCGATTAAACCACTTTCATTAAGCGTCTCATCAAAAATGAAAACATTTTTAAAAACTACAAGTCTCATGCGTTGTAGTGGTGAAAAAATAATTTAAAAAATCGTTCGGAAAATGAGTTTACTCCCTGGATACTTTCTTTGTATACTTTTGACTATACGGGCCGAGTCCGGGGTTTACGGGAAATGGCGGGTTTTCGTTTGTCGGCGATTAAACCACTTTCATTAAGCGTCTCATCAAAAATGAAAACATTTCTGAAAACTGCAAGTCTCATGCGTTTTAGTGGTGAAAAAATAATTTAAAAAATCGTTCGGGAAATGAGTTTACTCCCTGGGTACTTTCTTTGTATACTTTTTACTATACGCGCCGAGTCCGGGATTTACGGGAAATCGCGGGTTTTCGCTTGCCGGCGATTAAACTTCTTTTATTCAGCGTCTCATCAAAAATGAAAACATTTTTACAAACCACAAGTCTCATGCGTTGTAGTGGTGAAAAATTAATTTAAAAAATCGTTCGGAAAATGAGTTTACTCCCTGGGTACTTTCTTTGTATACTTTTGACTATACGGGCCGAGTCCGGGGTTTACGGGAAATGGCGGTTTTCGTTTGCCGGCGATTAAACTTCTTTTATTCAGCCTCTCATCAAAAATGAAAACATTTTTGAAAACTACAAGTCTCATGCGTTGTAGTGGTGAAAAAATAATTTAAAAAATCGTTCGGAAAATGAGTGTACTGCCTGGGTACTTTCTTTGTATACTTTTGACTATACGGGCCGAGTCCGGGGTTTACGGGAAATGGCGGGTTTTCGTTTGCCGGCGATTAAACTTCTTTTTTTCAGCGTCTCATCAAAAATGAAAACATTTTTAAAAACTACAAGTCTCATGCGTTGCAGTGGTGGAAAAATAATTTAAAAAATCGTTTGGAAAATGAGTTTACTCCATGGGTTTTTTCTTTGTATACATTCGACTATACGGGTCAAGCCCGGGATTTACGGGAAATTGCGGGTTTTCGTTTGCCGGCGATTAAACTTCTTTTATTCAGCGTCTCATCAAAAATGAAAACATTTTTAAAAACCACAAGTCTCATGCGTTGTAGTGGTGAAAAAATAATTTAAAAAAACGTTCGGAAAATGATTTTACTCCCTGGGTACTTTCTTTGTATACTTTTGACTATACGGGCCGAGTCCGGGGTTTACGGGAAATGGCGGGTTTTCGCTTGCCGGCGATTAAACTTCTTTTATTCAGCGTCTCATAAAAAATGAAAACATTTTTACAAACCACAAGTCTCATGCGTTGTAGTGGTGAAAAAATAATTTAAAAAATCGTTCGGAAAATGAGTTTACTCCCTGGGTACTTTCTTTGTATACTTTTGACTATACGCGCTGAGTCCGGGATTTACGGGAAATCGCGGGTTTTCGCTTGCCGGCGATTAAACTTCTTTTATTCAGCGTCTCATCAAAAATGAAAACATTTTTACAAACCACAAGTCTCATGCGTTGTAGTGGTGAAGAAATAATTTAAAAAATCGTTCGGAAAATGAGTTTACTCCCTGGGTACTTTCTTTTTATACTTTTGACTATACGGGCCGAGTCCGGGGTTTACGGGAAATGGCGGTTTTCGTTTGCCGGCGATTAAACTTCTTTTATTCAGCCTCTCATCAAAAATGAAAACATTTTTGAAAACTACAAGTCTCATGCGTTGTAGTGGTGAAAAAATAATTTAAAAAATCGTTCGGAAAATGAGTGTACTGCCTGGGTACATTCTTTGTATACTTTTGACTATACGGGCCGAGTCCGGGGTTTACGGGAAATGGCGGGTTTTCGTTTGCCGGCGATTAAACTTCTTTTTTTCAGCGTCTCATCAAAAATGAAAACATTTTTAAAAACTACAAGTCTCATGCGTTGTAGTGGTGGAAAAATAATTTAAAAAATCGTTTGGAAAATGAGTTTACTCCCTGGGTTTTTTCTTTGTATACATTCGACTATACGGGTCAAGCCCGGGATTTACGGGAAATCGCGGGTTTTCGCTTGCCGGCGATTAAACTTCTTTTATTCAGCGTCTCATCAAAAATGAAAACATTTTTACAAACCACAAGTCTCATGCGTTGTAGTAGTGGAAAAATAATTTAAAAAATCGATTGGAAAATGAGTTTACTCCCTGGGTTTTTTCTTTGTATACATTCGACTATACGGGTCAAGCCCAAGATTTACGGGAAATCGCGGGTTTTCGTTTGCCGGCGATTAAACTTCTTTTATTCAGCGTCTCATCAAAAATGAAAACATTTTTAGAAACCACAAGTCTCATGCGTTGTAGTGGTGAAAAAATAATTTAAAAAATCGTTCGGAAAATGAGTTTACTCCCTGGGTACTTTCTTTGTATACTTTTGACTATACGCGCCGAGTCCGGGATTTACGGGAAATCGCGGGTTTTCGCTTGCCGGCGATTAAACTTCTTTTATTCAGCGTCTCATCAAAAATGAAAACATTTTTACAAACCACAAGTCTCATGCGTTGTAGTAGTGGAAAAATAATTTAAAAAATCGATTGGAAAATGAGTTTACTCCCTGGGTTTTTTCTTTGTATACATTCGACTATACGGGTCAAGCCCAAGATTTACGGGAAATCGCGGGTTTTCGTTTGCCGGCGATTAAACTTCTTTTATTCAGCGTCTCATCAAAAATGAAAACATTTTTAAAAACCACCAGTCTCATGCGTTGTAGTGGTGAAAAAATAATTTAAAAAATCGTTCGGAAAATGAGTTTACTCCCTGGGTACTTTCTTTGTATACTTTTGACTATACGGGCCGAGTCCGGGGTTTACGGGAAATGGCGGGTTTTCGCTTGCCGGCGATTAGACTTCTTTTATTCAGCGTCTCATCAAAAATGAAAACATTTTTAAAAACCACAAGTCTCATGCGTTGTAGTGGTGAAAAAATAATTTAAAAAATCGTTCGGAAAATGAGTTTACTCCCTGGGTACTTTCTTTGTATACTTTTGACTATACAGGCCGAGTCCAGGGTGTACGGGAAATGGCGGTTTTCGTTTGCCGGTGATTAAACCACTTTCATTAAGCGTCTCATCAAAAATGAAAACATTTCTGAAAACGACAAGTCTCATGCGTTTTAGTGGTGAAAAAATAATTTAAAAAATCGTTCGGGAAATGAGTTTACTCCCTGGGTACTTTCTTTGTATACTTTTGACGATACGGGCCGAGTCCGGGGTTTACGGGAAATGGCGGGTTTTCGTTTGCCGGCGATTAAAATTCTTTTATTCAGCGTCTCATCAAAAATGAAAACATTTTTAAAAACTACAAGTCTCATGCGTTGTAGTGGTGGAAAAATAATTTAAAAAATCGTTTGGAAAATGAGTTTACTCCCTGGGTTTTTTCTTTGTATACATTCGACTATACGGGCCGAGTCCGGGGTTTACGGGAAATGGCGGGTTTTCGCTTGCCGGCGATTAGACTTCTTTTATTCAGCGTCTCATCAAAAATGAAAACATTTTTAAAAACCACAAGTCTCATGCGTTGTAGTGGTGAAAAAATAATTTAAAAAATCGTTCGGAAAATGAGTTTACTCCCTGGGTACTTTCTTTGTATACTTTTGACTATACGGGCCGAGTCCGGGGTGTACGGGAAATGGCGGTTTTCGTTTGCCGGTGATTAAACTTCTTTTATTCAGCCTCTCATCAAAAATGAAAACATTTTTGAAAACTACAAGTCTCATGCGTTGTAGTGGTGAAAAAATAATTTAAAAAATCGTTTGGAAAATGAGTTCACTCCCTGGGTTTTTTCTTTGTATACATTTGACTATACGGGCCAAGCCCGGGATTTACGGGAAATCGCGGGTTTTCGTTTGCCGGCGATTAAACCACTTTCATTAAGCGTCTCATCAAAAATGAAAACATTTTTAAAAACTACAAGTCTCATGCGTTGTAGTGGTGAAAAAATAATTTAAAAAATCGTTTGGAAAATGAGTTCACTCCCTGGGTTTTTTCTTTGTATACATTTGACTATACGGGCCAAGCCCGGGATTTACGGGAAATCGCGGGTTTTCGTTTGCCGGCGATTAAACCACTTTCATTAAGCGTCTCATCAAAAATGAAAACATTTTTAAAAACTACAAGTCTCATGCGTTGTAGTGGTGAAAAAATAATTTAAAAAATCGTTCGGAAAATGAGTTTACTCCCTAGATACTTTCTTTGTATACTTTTGACTATACGGGCCGAGTCCGGGGTTTACGGGAAATGGCGGGTTTTCGTTTGTCGGCGATTAAACCACTTTCATTAAGCGTCTCATCAAAAATGAAAACATTTCTGAAAACTGCAAGTTTCATGCGTTTTAGTGGTGAAAAAATAATTTAAAAAATCGTTCGGGAAATGAGTTTACTCCCTGGGTACTTTCTTTGTATACTTTTTACTATACGCGCCGAGTCCGGGATTTACGAGAAATCGCGGGTTTTCGCTTGCCGGCGATTAAACTTCTTTTATTCAGCGTCTCATCAAAAATGAAAACATTTTTACAAACCACAAGTCTCATGCGTTGTAGTGGTGAAAAATTAATTTAAAAAATCGTTCGGAAAATGAGTTTACTCCCTGGGTACTTTCTTTGTATACTTTTGACTATACGGGCCGAGTCCGGGGTTTACGGGAAATCGCGGGTTTTCGCTTGCCGGCGATTAAACTTCTTTTTTTCAGCGTCTCATCAAAAATGAAAACATTTTTAAAAACTACAAGTCTCATGCGTTGTAGTGGTGGAATAGTAATTTAAAAAATCGTTTGGAAAATGAGTTTACTCCCTGGGTTTTTTCTTTGTATACATTCGACTATACGGGTCAAGCCCGGGATTTACGGGAAATTGCGGGTTTTCGTTTGCCGGCGATTAAACTTCTTTTATTCAGCGTCTCATCAAAAATGAAAACATTTTTAAAAACCACAAGTCTCATGCGTTGTAGTGGTGAAAAAATAATTTAAAAAATCGTTCGGAAAATGAGTTTACTCCCTGGGTACTTTCTTTGTATACTTTTGGCTATACGGGCCGAGTCCGGGGTTTACGGGAAATGGCGGGTTTTCGCTTGCCGGCGATTAAACTTCTTTTATTCAGCGTCTCATCAAAAATGAAAACATTTTTACAAACCACAAGTCTCATGCGTTGTAGTGGTGAAAAAATAATTTAAAAAATCGTTCGGAAAATGACTTTACTCCCTGGGTACTTTCTTTGTATACTTTTGACTATACGCGCCGAGTCCGGGATTTACGGGAAATCGCGGGTTTTCGCTTGCCGGCGATTAAACTTCTTTTATTCAGCGTCTCATCAAAAATGAAAACATTTTTACAAACCACAAGTCTCATGCGTTGTAGTGGTGAAAAAATAATTTAAAAAATCGTTCGGAAAATGAGTTTACTCCCTGGGTACTTTCTTTGTATACTTTTGACTATACGGGCCGAGTCCGGGGTTTACGGGAAATGGCGGTTTTCGTTTGCCGGCGATTAAACTTCTTTTATTCAGCCTCTCATCAAAAATGAAAACATTTTTGAAAACTACAAGTCTCATGCGTTGTAGTGGTGAAAAAATAATTTAAAAAATCGTTCGGAAAATGAGTGTACTGCCTGGGTACTTTCTTTGTATACTTTTGACTATACGGGCCGAGTCCGGGGTTTACGGGAAATGGCGGATTTTCGTTTGCCGGCGATTAAACTTCTTTTTTTCAGCGTCTCATCAAAAATGAAAACATTTTTAAAAACTACAAGTCTCATGCGTTGTAGTGGTGGAAAAATAATTTAAAAAATCGTTTGGAAAATGAGTTCACTCCCTGGGTTTTTTCTTTGTATACATTTGACTATACGGGCCAAGCCCGGGATTTACGGGAAATCGCGGGTTTTCGTTTGCCGGCGATTAAACCACTTTCATTAAGCGTCTCATCAAAAATGAAAACATTTTTAAAAACTACAAGTCTCATGCGTTGTAGTGGTGAAAAAATAATTTAAAAAATCGTTCGGAAAATGAGTTTACTCCCTAGATACTTTCTTTGTATACTTTTGACTATACGGGCCGAGTCCGGGGTTTACGGGAAATGGCGGGTTTTCGTTTGTCGGCGATTAAACCACTTTCATTAAGCGTCTCATCAAAAATGAAAACATTTCTGAAAACTGCAAGTTTCATGCGTTTTAGTGGTGAAAAAATAATTTAAAAAATCGTTCGGGAAATGAGTTTACTCCCTGGGTACTTTCTTTGTATACTTTTTACTATACGCGCCGAGTCCGGGATTTACGAGAAATCGCGGGTTTTCGCTTGCCGGCGATTAAACTTCTTTTATTCAGCGTCTCATCAAAAATGAAAACATTTTTACAAACCACAAGTCTCATGCGTTGTAGTGGTGAAAAATTAATTTAAAAAATCGTTCGGAAAATGAGTTTACTCCCTGGGTACTTTCTTTGTATACTTTTGACTATACGGGCCGAGTCCGGGGTTTACGGGAAATCGCGGGTTTTCGCTTGCCGGCGATTAAACTTCTTTTTTTCAGCGTCTCATCAAAAATGAAAACATTTTTAAAAACTACAAGTCTCATGCGTTGTAGTGGTGGAAAAGTAATTTAAAAAATCGTTTGGAAAATGAGTTTACTCCCTGGGTTTTTTCTTTGTATACATTCGACTATACGGGTCAAGCCCGGGATTTACGGGAAATTGCGGGTTTTCGTTTGCCGGCGATTAAACTTCTTTTATTCAGCGTCTCATCAAAAATGAAAACATTTTTAAAAACCACAAGTCTCATGCGTTGTAGTGGTGAAAAAATAATTTAAAAAATCGTTCGGAAAATGAGTTTACTCCCTGGGTACTTTCTTTGTATACTTTTGGCTATACGGGCCGAGTCCGGGGTTTACGGGAAATGGCGGGTTTTCGCTTGCCGGCGATTAAACTTCTTTTATTCAGCGTCTCATCAAAAATGAAAACATTTTTACAAACCACAAGTCTCATGCGTTGTAGTGGTGAAAAAATAATTTAAAAAATCGTTCGGAAAATGACTTTACTCCCTGGGTACTTTCTTTGTATACTTTTGACTATACGCGCCGAGTCCGGGATTTACGGGAAATCGCGGGTTTTCGCTTGCCGGCGATTAAACTTCTTTTATTCAGCGTCTCATCAAAAATGAAAACATTTTTACAAACCACAAGTCTCATGCGTTGTAGTGGTGAAAAAATAATTTAAAAAATCGTTCGGAAAATGAGTTTACTCCCTGGGTACTTTCTTTGTATACTTTTGACTATACGGGCCGAGTCCGGGGTTTACGGGAAATGGCGGTTTTCGTTTGCCGGCGATTAAACTTCTTTTATTCAGCCTCTCATCAAAAATGAAAACATTTTTGAAAACTACAAGTCTCATGCGTTGTAGTGGTGAAAAAATAATTTAAAAAATCGTTCGGAAAATGAGTGTACTGCCTGGGTACTTTCTTTGTATACTTTTGACTATACGGCCCGAGTCCGGGGTTTACGGGAAATGGCGGATTTTCGTTTGCCGGCGATTAAACTTCTTTTTTTCAGCGTCTCATCAAAAATGAAAACATTTTTAAAAACTACAAGTCTCATGCGTTGTAGTGGTGGAAAAATAATTTAAAAAATCGTTTGGAAAATGAGTTTACTCCCTGGGTTTTTTCTTTGTATACATTCGACTATACGGGTCAAGCCCGGGATTTACGGGAAATTGCGGGTTTTCGTTTGCCGGCGATTAAACTTCTTTTATTCAGCGTCTCATCAAAAATGAAAACATTTTTAAAAGCCACAAGTCTCATGCGTTGTAGTGGTGAAAAAATAATTTAAAAAATCGTTCGGAAAATGAGTTTACTCCCTGGGTACTTTCTTTGTATACTTTTGACTATACGGGCCGAGTCCGGGGTTTACGGGAAATGGCGGCTTTTCGCTTGCCGGCGATTAAACTTCTTTTATTCAGCGTCTCATCAAAAATGAAAACATTTTTACAAACCACAAGTCTCATGCGTTGTAGTGGTGAAAAAATAATTTAAAAAATCGTTCGGAAAATGAGTTTACTCCCTGGGTACTTTCTTTGTATACTTTTGACTATACGCGCCGAGTCCGGGATTTACGGGAAATCGCGGGTTTTCGTTTGCCGGCGATTAAACTTCTTTTATTCAGCCTCTCATCAAAAATGAAAACATTTTTGAAAACTACAAGTCTCATGCGTTGTAGTGGTGAAAAAATAATTTAAAAAATCGTTCGGAAAATGAGTGTACTGCCTGGGTACTTTCTTTGTATACTTTTGACTATACGGGCCGAGTCCGGGGATTACGGGAAATGGCGGGTTTTCGTTTGCCGGCGATTAAACTTCTTTTATTCAGCGTCTCATCAAAAATGAAAACATTTTTAAAAACTACAAGTCTCATGCGTTGTAGTGGTGGAAAAATAATTTAAAAAATCGATTGGAAAATGAGTTTACTCCCTGGGTTTTTTCTTTGTATACATTCGACTATACGGGTCAAGCCCAAGATTTACGGGAAATCGCGGGTTTTCGTTTGCCGGCGATTAAACTTCTTTTATTCAGCGTCTCATCAAAAATGAAAACATTTTTAAAAACCACAAGTCTCATGCGTTGTAGTGGTGAAAAAATAATTTAAAAAATCGTTCGGAAAATGAGTTTACTCCCTGGGTACTTTCTTTGTATACTGTTGACTATACGGGCCGAGTCCGGGGTTTACGGAAAATGGCGGGTTTTCGCTTGCCGGCGATTAGACTTCTTTTATTCAGCGTCTCATCAAAAATGAAAACATTTTTAAAAACCACAAGTCTCATGCGTTGTAGTGGTGAAAAAATAATTTAAAAAATCGTTCGGAAAATGAGTTTACTCCCTGGGTACTTTCTTTGTATACTTTTGACTATACGGGCCGAGTCCGGAGTGTACGGGAAATGGCGGTTTTCGTTTGCCGGTGATTAAACTTCTTTTATTCAGCGTCTCATCAAAAATGAAAACATTTTTAAAAACCACAAGTCCCATGCGTTGTAGTGGTGAAAAAATAATTTAAAAAATCGTTCGGAAAATGAGTTTACTCCCTGGGTACTTTCTTTGTATACTTTTGACTATACGGGCCGAGTCCGGGGTTTACGGGAAATGGCGGCTTTTCGCTTGCCGGCGATTAAACTTCTTTTATTCAGCGTCTCATCAAAAATGAAAACATTTTTACAAACCACAAGTCTCATGCGTTGTAGTGGTGAAAAAATAATTTAAAAAATCGTTCGGAAAATGAGTTTACTCCCTGGGTACTTTCTTTGTATACTTTTGACTATACGCGCCGAGTCCGGGATTTACGGGAAATCGCGGGTTTTCGTTTGCCGGCGATTAAACTTCTTTTATTCAGCCTCTCATCAAAAATGAAAACATTTTTGAAAACTACAAGTCTCATGCGTTGTAGTGGTGAAAAAATAATTTAAAAAATCGTTCGGAAAATGAGTGTACTGCCTGGGTACTTTCTTTGTATACTTTTGACTATACGGGCCGAGTCCGGGGATTACGGGAAATGGCGGGTTTTCGTTTGCCGGCGATTAAACTTCTTTTATTCAGCGTCTCATCAAAAATGAAAACATTTTTAAAAACTACAAGTCTCATGCGTTGTAGTGGTGGAAAAATAATTTAAAAAATCGATTGGAAAATGAGTTTACTCCCTGGGTTTTTTCTTTGTATACATTCGACTATACGGGTCAAGCCCAAGATTTACGGGAAATCGCGGGTTTTCGTTTGCCGGCGATTAAACTTCTTTTATTCAGCGTCTCATCAAAAATGAAAACATTTTTAAAAACCACAAGTCTCATGCGTTGTAGTGGTGAAAAAATAATTTAAAAAATCGTTCGGAAAATGAGTTTACTCCCTGGGTACTTTCTTTGTATACTGTTGACTATACGGGCCGAGTCCGGGGTTTACGGGAAATGGCGGGTTTTCGCTTGCCGGCGATTAGACTTCTTTTATTCAGCGTCTCATCAAAAATGAAAACATTTTTAAAAACCACAAGTCTCATGCGTTGTAGTGGTGAAAAAATAATTTAAAAAATCGTTCGGAAAATGAGTTTACTCCCTGGGTACTTTCTTTGTATACTTTTGACTATACGGGCCGAGTCCGGAGTGTACGGGAAATGGCGGTTTTCGTTTGCCGGTGATTAAACTTCTTTTATTCAGCGTCTCATCAAAAATGAAAACATTTTTAAAAACCACAAGTCCCATGCGTTGTAGTGGTGAAAAAATAATTTAAAAAATCGTTCGGAAAATGAGTTTACTCCCTGGGTACTTTCTTTGTATACTTTTGACTATACGGGCCGAGTCCGGGGTTTACGGGAAATGGCGGGTGTTTGTTTGCCGGCGATTAAACTTCTTTTATTCAGCGTCTCATCAAAAATGAAAACATTTTTGAAAACTACAAGTCTCATGCGTTTTAGTGGTGAAAAGATAATTTAAAAAATCGTTTTGGAAATGAGTTTACTCCCACGGTACTTTCTTTGTATACATTCGACTATACGGCCAAGCCCGGGATTTACGGGAAATCGCGGGTTTTCGTTTGCCGGCGATTAAACCACTTTCATTAAGCGTCTCATCAAAAAAGAAAACATTTCTGAAAACTACAAGTCTCATGCGTTTTAGTGGTGAAAAGATATTTTAAAAAATCGTTTTGGAAATGAGTTTACTCACAGGATACTTTCTTCGTATACATTCGACTATACGGGCCAAGCCCGGGATTTACGGGAAATCGCGGGTTTTCGTTTGCCGGCGTTTAAACCACATTCATTAAGCGTCTCATCACAAATGAAAACATTTCTGAAAACTACAAGTCTCATACGTTTTAGTGGTGAAAAAATAACTTTAAAAATCGTTCGGGAAATAAGTTTACACCCTGGGTACTTTCTTTGTATACTTTTGACTATACGGGCCGATTCCGGGATTTACGGGAAATCGCCGGTTTTCGTTTGCCGGCGATTCAACCTCTTTCATTAAGCGTCTCATTAAAAATGAAAACATTTTTGAAAACTACAAGTCTCATTTGTTCTAGTGGTGCAGAAATAATTTGAAAAATCGTTCCGAAAATCAGTTTACTCCCTGGGTACTTTCTTTGTATACTTTTGACTATACGGGCCAAGCCCGGGATTTACGGGAAATTGCAGGTTTTCGCTTGAGGGCGATTAAACTTCTTTTATTCAGCGTCTCATCAAAAATGAAAACATTTTTGAAAACTACAAGTCTCATGCGTTGTAGTGGTGAAAAAATAATTTATAAAATCGTTCGGAAAATGAGTTTACTCCCTGGGTACTCTCTTTGTATACTTTTGACTATACGGGCCGAGGCCGGGGTTTACGGGAAATGGCGGGTTTTCGTTTGCCGGCGATTAAACTTCTTTTATTCAGCGTCTCATCAAAAATGAAAACATTTTTGAAAACTACAAATCTCATGCGTTGTAGTGGTGAAAAAATAATTTAAAAAATCGTTCGGAAAATGAGTTTACTCCCTGGATACTTTCCTTGTATACTTTTGACTATACGGGCCGAGTCCGGGGTTTACGGGAAATGGCGGGTTTTCGTTTGTCGGCGATTAAACCACTTTCATTAAGCGTCTCATCAAAAATGAAAACATTTCTGAAAACTGCAAGTCTCATGCGTTTTAGTGGTGAAAAAATAATTTAAAAAATCGTTCGGAAAATGAGTTTACTCCCTGGGTACTTTCTTTGTATACTTTTGACTATACGCACCGAGTCCGGGATTTACGGGAAATCGCGGGTTTTCGCTTGCCGGCGATTAGACTTCTTTTATTCAGCCTCTCATAAAAAATGAAAACATTTTTAAAAACTACAAGTCTTATGCGTTGTAGTGGTGAAAAAATAATTTAAAAAATCGTTCGGAAAATGAGTTTACTCCCTGGGTACTTTCTTTGTATACTTTTGACTATACGGGCCGAGTCCGGGGTTTGCGGGAAATGGCGGGTTTTCGTTTGCCGGCGATTAAACTTCTTTTATTCAGCGTCTCATCAAAAATAAAAACATTTTTAAATACTACAAGTCTCATGCGTTGTAGTGGTGAAAAAATAATTTAAAAAAACGTTTGGAAAATGAGTTTACTCCCTGGGTTTTTTCTTTGTATACATTCGACTATACGGGCCAAGCCCGGGATTTACGGGAAATTGCGGGTTTTCGTTTGCCGGCGACTAAACCACTTTCATTAAGCGTCTCATCAAAAATGAAAACATTTCTGAAAACTACATGTCTCATGCGTTTTAGTGGTGAAAAAATAATTTAAAAAATCGTTCGGGAAATGAGTTTACTCCCTGGGTACTTTCTTTGTATACTTTTGACTATACGGGCCGAGTCCGGGATTTACGGGAATTTGCGGGTTTTCGTTTGCCGGCGATTAAACTTCTTTTATTCAGCGTCTCATCAAAAATGAAAACATTTTTAAAAACCACAAGTCTCATGCGTTGTAGTGGTGAAAAAATAATTTAAAAAATCGTTCGGAAAATGAGTTTACTTCCTGGGTACTTTCTTTGTATACTTTTGACTATACGGGCCGAGTCCGGGGTTTACGGGAAATGGTGGGTTTTCGTTTGCCGACGATAAAACTTCTTTTATTCACCGTCTCATCAAAAATTCAAACATTTCTGAAAACTACAAGTCTCATGCGTTTTAGTGGTGAAAAGATGTTTTAAAAAATCGTTTTGGAAATGAGTTTACTCACAGGTTACTTTCTTTGTATACAATCGACTATACGGGCCAAGCCCGGGATTTACGGGAAATCGCGGGTTTTGTTTGCCGGCGATTAAACCTCTTTCATTAAGCGTCTCATCAAAAATGAAAACATATTTGAAAACTACAAGTCTCATGCGTTTTAGTGGTGAAAAACTAATTTAAAAAATCGTTCGGAAAATGAGTTTACTCCCTGGGTACTTTTTTGTATACTTTTGACTATACGGGCCGAGGCCGGGGTTTACGGGAAATGGCGGGTTTTCGTTTGCCGGCGATTAAACTTCTTTTATTCAGCGTCTCATCACAAATGAAAACATTTTTGAAAACTACAAGTCTCATGCGTTGTAGTGGTGAAAAAATAATTTAAAAAATCGTTCGGAAAATGAGTTTACTCCCTGGATACTTTCTTTGTATACTTTTGACTATACGGGCCGAGTCCGGGGTTTACGGGAAATGGCGGGTGTTCGTTTGCCGGCGATTAAACTTCTTTTATTCAGCGTCTCATCAAAAATGAAAACATTTTTGAAAACTACAAGTCTCATGCGTTTTAGTGGTGAAAAGATAATTTAAAAAATCGTTTTGGAAATGAGTTTACTCACACGGTACTTTCTTTGTATACATTCGTCTATACGGCCAAGCCCGGGATTTACGGGAAATCGCGGGTTTTCGTTTGCCGGCGATTAAACCACTTTCATTAAGCGTCTCATCAAAAAAGAAAACATTTCTGAAAACTACAAGTCTCATGCGTTTTAGTGGTGAAAAGATATTTTAAAAAATCGTTTTGGAAATGAGTTTACTCCCTGGGTACTTTCTTTGTATACTTTTGACTATACGGGCCGAGTCCGGGATTTACGGGAATTTGCGGGTTTTCGTTTGCCGGCGATTAAACTTCTTTTATTCAGCGTCTCATCAAAAATGAACACATTTTTAAAAACCACAAGTCTCATGCGTTGTAGTGGTGAAAAAATAATTTAAAAAATCGTTCGGAAAATGAGTTTACTTCCTGGGTACTTTCTTTGTATACTTTTGACTATACGGGCCGAGTCCGGGGTTTACGGGAAATGGCGGGTTTTCGTTTGCCGACGATAAAACTTCTTTTATTCACCGTCTCATCAAAAATTCAAACATTTCTGAAAACTACAAGTCTCATGCGTTTTAGTGGTGAAAAGATGTTTTAAAAAATCGTTTTGGAAATGAGTTTACTCACAGGGTACTTTCTTTGTATACAATCGACTATACGGGCCAAGCCCGGGATTTACGGGAAATCGCGGGTTTTGTTTGCCGGCGATTAAACCTCTTTCATTAAGCGTCTCATCAAAAATGAAAACATTTTTGAAAACTACAAGTCTCATGCGTTGTAGTGGTGAAAAAATAATTTAAAAAATCGTTCGGAAAATGAGTTTACTCCCTGGGTACTTTTTTGTATACTTTTGACTATACGGGCCGAAGCCGGGGTTTACGGGAAATGGCGGGTTTTCGTTTGCCGGCGATTAAACTTCTTTTATTCAGCGTCTCATCACAAATGAAAACATTTTTGAAAACTACAAGTCTCATGCGTTGTAGTGGTGAAAAAATAATTTAAAAAATCGTTCGGAAAATGAGTTTACTCCCTGGGTACTTTCTTTGTATACTGTTGACTATACGGGCCGAGTCCGGGGTTTACGGGAAATGGCGGGTTTTCGCTTGCCGGCGATTAGACTTCTTTTATTCAGCGTCTCATCAAAAATGAAAACATTTTTAAAAACCACAAGTCTCATGCGTTGTAGTGGTGAAAAAATAATTTAAAAAATCGTTCGGAAAATGAGTTTACTCCCTGGGTACTTTCTTTGTATACTTTTGACTATACGGGCCGAGTCCGGAGTGTACGGGAAATGGCGGTTTTCGTTTGCCGGTGATTAAACTTCTTTTATTCAGCGTCTCATCAAAAATGAAAACATTTTTAAAAACCACAAGTCCCATGCGTTGTAGTGGTGAAAAAATAATTTAAAAAATCGTTCGGAAAATGAGTTTACTCCCTGGGTACTTTCTTTGTATACTTTTGACTATACGGGCCGAGTCCGGGGTTTACGGGAAATGGCGGGTGTTTGTTTGCCGGCGATTAAACTTCTTTTATTCAGCGTCTCATCAAAAATGAAAACATTTTTGAAAACTACAAGTCTCATGCGTTTTAGTGGTGAAAAGATAATTTAAAAAATCGTTTTGGAAATGAGTTTACTCACACGGTACTTTCTTTGTATACATTCGACTATACGGCCAAGCCCGGGATTTACGGGAAATCGCGGGTTTTCGTTTGCCGGCGATTAAACCACTTTCATTAAGCGTCTCATCAAAAAAGAAAACATTTCTGAAAACTACAAGTCTCATGCGTTTTAGTGGTGAAAAGATATTTTAAAAAATCGTTTTGGAAATGAGTTTACTCACAGGATACTTTCTTCGTATACATTCGACTATACGGGCCAAGCCCGGGATTTACGGGAAATCGCGGGTTTTCGTTTGCCGGCGTTTAAACCACATTCATTAAGCGTCTCATCACAAATGAAAACATTTCTGAAAACTACAAGTCTCATACGTTTTAGTGGTGAAAAAATAACTTTAAAAATCGTTCGGGAAATGAGTTTACACCCTGGGTACTTTCTTTGTATACTTTTGACTATACGGGCCGATTCCGGGATTTACGGGAAATCGCCGGTTTTCGTTTGCCGGCGATTCAACCTCTTTCATTAAGCGTCTCATTAAAAATGAAAACATTTTTGAAAACTACAAGTCTCATTTGTTCTAGTGGTGCAGAAATAATTTGAAAAATCGTTCCGAAAATCAGTTTACTCCCTGGGTACTTTCTTTGTATACTTTTGACTATACGGGCCAAGCCCGGGATTTACGGGAAATTGCAGGTTTTCGCTTGAGGGCGATTAAACTTCTTTTATTCAGCGTCTCATCAAAAATGAAAACATTTTTGAAAACTACAAGTCTCATGCGTTGTAGTGGTGAAAAAATAATTTATAAAATCGTTCGGAAAATGAGTTTACTCCCTGGGTACTCTCTTTGTATACTTTTGACTATACGGGCCGAGGCCGGGGTTTACGGGAAATGGCGGGTTTTCGTTTGCCGGCGATTAAACTTCTTTTATTCAGCGTCTCATCAAAAATGAAAACATTTTTGAAAACTACAAATCTCATGCGTTGTAGTGGTGAAAAAATAATTTAAAAAATCGTTCGGAAAATGAGTTTACTCCCTGGATACTTTCCTTGTATACTTTTGACTATACGGGCCGAGTCCGGGGTTTACGGGAAATGGCGGGTTTTCGTTTGTCGGCGATTAAACCACTTTCATTAAGCGTCTCATCAAAAATGAAAACATTTCTGAAAACTGCAAGTCTCATGCGTTTTAGTGGTGAAAAAATAATTTAAAAAATCGTTCGGAAAATGAGTTTACTCCCTGGGTACTTTCTTTGTATACTTTTGACTATACGGGCCGATTCCGGGATTTACGGGAAATCGCCGGTTTTCGTTTGCCGGCGATTCAACCTCTTTCATTAAGCGTCTCATTAAAAATGAAAACATTTTTGAAAACTACAAGTCTCATTTGTTCTAGTGGTGCAGAAATAATTTGAAAAATCGTTCCGAAAATCAGTTTACTCCCTGGGTACTTTCTTTGTATACTTTTGACTATACGGGCCAAGCCCGGGATTTACGGGAAATTGCAGGTTTTCGCTTGAGGGCGATTAAACTTCTTTTATTCAGCGTCTCATCAAAAATGAAAACATTTTTGAAAACTACAAGTCTCATGCGTTGTAGTGGTGAAAAAATAATTTATAAAATCGTTCGGAAAATGAGTTTACTCCCTGGGTACTCTCTTTGTATACTTTTGACTATACGGGCCGAGGCCGGGGTTTACGGGAAATGGCGGGTTTTCGTTTGCCGGCGATTAAACTTCTTTTATTCAGCGTCTCATCAAAAATGAAAACATTTTTGAAAACTACAAATCTCATGCGTTGTAGTGGTGAAAAAATAATTTAAAAAATCGTTCGGAAAATGAGTTTACTCCCTGGATACTTTCCTTGTATACTTTTGACTATACGGGCCGAGTCCGGGGTTTACGGGAAATGGCGGGTTTTCGTTTGTCGGCGATTAAACCACTTTCATTAAGCGTCTCATCAAAAATGAAAACATTTCTGAAAACTGCAAGTCTCATGCGTTTTAGTGGTGAAAAAATAATTTAAAAAATCGTTCGGAAAATGAGTTTACTCCCTGGGTACTTTCTTTGTATACTTTTGACTATACGCACCGAGTCCGGGATTTACGGGAAATCGCGGGTTTTCGCTTGCCGGCGATTAGACTTCTTTTATTCAGCCTCTCATAAAAAATGAAAACATTTTTAAAAACTACAAGTCTTATGCGTTGTAGTGGTGAAAAAATAATTTAAAAAATCGTTCGGAAAATGAGTTTACTCCCTGGGTACTTTCTTTGTATACTTTTGACTATACGGGCCGAGTCCGGGGTTTGCGGGAAATGGCGGGTTTTCGTTTGCCGGCGATTAAACTTCTTTTATTCAGCGTCTCATCAAAAATGAAAACATTTTTAAATACTACAAGTCTCATGCGTTGTAGTGGTGAAAAAATAATTTAAAAAAACGTTTGGAAAATGAGTTTACTCCCTGGGTTTTTTCTTTGTATACATTCGACTATACGGGCCAAGCCCGGGATTTACGGGAAATTGCGGGTTTTCGTTTGCCGGCGACTAAACCACTTTCATTAAGCGTCTCATCAAAAATGAAAACATTTCTGAAAACTACAAGTCTCATGCGTTTTAGTGGTGAAAAAATAATTTAAAAAATCGTTCGGGAAATGAGTTTACTCCCTGGGTACTTTCTTTGTATACTTTTGACTATACGGGCCGAGTCCGGGATTTACGGGAATTTGCGGGTTTTCGTTTGCCGGCGATTAAACTTCTTTTATTCAGCGTCTCATCAAAAATGAAAACATTTTTAAAAACCACAAGTCTCATGCGTTGTAGTGGTGAAAAAATAATTTAAAAAATCGTTCGGAAAATGAGTTTACTTCCTGGGTACTTTCTTTGTATACTTTTGACTATACGGGCCGAGTCCGGGGTTTACGGGAAATGGCGGGTTTTCGTTTGCCGACGATAAAACTTCTTTTATTCACCGTCTCATCAAAAATTCAAACATTTCTGAAAACTACAAGTCTCATGCGTTTTAGTGGTGAAAAGATGTTTTAAAAAATCGTTTTGGAAATGAGTTTACTCACAGGGTACTTTCTTTGTATACAATCGACTATACGGGCCAAGCCCGGGATTTACGGGAAATCGCGGGTTTTGTTTGCCGGCGATTAAACCTCTTTCATTAAGCGTCTCATCAAAAATGAAAACATATTTGAAAACTACAAGTCTCATGCGTTTTAGTGGTGAAAAAATAATTTAAAAAATCGTTCGGAAAATGAGTTTACTCCCTGGGTACTTTTTTGTATACTTTTGACTATACGGGCCGAGGCCGGGGTTTACGGGAAATGGCGGGTTTTCGTTTGCCGGCGATTAAACTTCTTTTATTCAGCGTCTCATCAAAAATGAAAACATTTTTAAATACTACAAGTCTCATGCGTTGTAGTGGTGAAAAAATAATTTAAAAAAACGTTTGGAAAATGAGTTTACTCCCTGGGTTTTTTCTTTGTATACATTCGACTATACGGGCCAAGCCCGGGATTTACGGGAAATTGCGGGTTTTCGTTTGCCGGCGACTAAACCACTTTCATTAAGCGTCTCATCAAAAATGAAAACATTTCTGAAAACTACAAGTCTCATGCGTTTTAGTGGTGAAAAATAATTTAAAAAATCGTTCGGGAAATGAGTTTACTCCCTGGGTACTTTCTTTGTATACTTTTGACTATACGGGCCGAGTCCGGGATTTACGGGAATTTGCGGGTTTTCGTTTGCCGGCGATTAAACTTCTTTTATTCAGCGTCTCATCAAAAATGAAAACATTTTTAAAAACCACAAGTCTCATGCGTTGTAGTGGTGAAAAAATAATTTAAAAAATCGTTCGGAAAATGAGTTTACTTCCTGGGTACTTTCTTTGTATACTTTTGACTATACGGGCCGAGTCCGGGGTTTACGGGAAATGGCGGGTTTTCGTTTGCCGACGATAAAACTTCTTTTATTCACCGTCTCATCAAAAATTCAAACATTTCTGAAAACTACAAGTCTCATGCGTTTTAGTGGTGAAAAGATGTTTTAAAAAATCGTTTTGGAAATGAGTTTACTCACAGGGTACTTTCTTTGTATACAATCGACTATACGGGCCAAGCCCGGGATTTACGGGAAATCGCGGGTTTTGTTTGCCGGCGATTAAACCTCTTTCATTAAGCGTCTCATCAAAAATGAAAACATATTTGAAAACTACAAGTCTCATGCGTTTTAGTGGTGAAAAAATAATTTAAAAAATCGTTCGGAAAATGAGTTTACTCCCGGGATACTTTCTTTGTATACTTTTGACTATACGGGCCGAGTCCGGGGTTTACGGGAAATGGCGGGTGTTCGTTTGCCGGCGATTAAACTTCTTTTATTCAGCGTCTCATCAAAAATGAAAACATTTTTGAAAACTACAAGTCTCATGCGTTTTAGTGGTGAAAAGATAATTTAAAAAATCGTTTTGGAAATGAGTTTACTCACACGGTACTTTCTTTGTATACATTCGACTATACGGCCAAGCCCGGGATTTACGGGAAATCGCGGGTTTTCGTTTGCCGGCGATTAAACCACTTTCATTAAGCGTCTCATCAAAAAAGAAAACATTTCTGAAAACTACAAGTCTCATGCGTTTTAGTGGTGAAAAGATATTTTAAAAAATCGTTTTGGAAATGAGTTTACTCCCTGGGTACTTTCTTTGTATACTTTTGACTATACGGGCCGAGTCCGGGATTTACGGGAATTTGCGGGTTTTCGTTTGCCGGCGATTAAACTTCTTTTATTCAGCGTCTCATCAAAAATGAAAACATTTTTAAAAACCACAAGTCTCATGCGTTGTAGTGGTGAAAAAATAATTTAAAAAATCGTTCGGAAAATGAGTTTACTTCCTGGGTACTTTCTTTGTATACTTTTGACTATACGGGCCGAGTCCGGGGTTTACGGGAAATGGCGGGTTTTCGTTTGCCGACGATAAAACTTCTTTTATTCACCGTCTCATCAAAAATTCAAACATTTCTGAAAACTACAAGTCTCATGCGTTTTAGTGGTGAAAAGATGTTTTAAAAAATCGTTTTGGAAATGAGTTTACTCACAGGGTACTTTCTTTGTATACAATCGACTATACGGGCCAAGCCCGGGATTTACGGGAAATCGCGGGTTTTGTTTGCCGGCGATTAAACCTCTTTCATTAAGCGTCTCATCAAAAATGAAAACATTTTTGAAAACTACAAGTCTCATGCGTTGTAGTGGTGAAAAAATAATTTAAAAAATCGTTAGGAAAATGAGTTTACTCCCTGGGTACTTTTTTGTATACTTTTGACTATACGGGCCGAGGCCGGGGTTTACGGGAAATGGCGGGTTTTCGTTTGCCGGCGATTAAACTTCTTTTATTCAGCGTCTCATCACAAATGAAAACATTTTTGAAAACTACAAGTCTCATGCGTTGTAGTGGTGAAAAAATAATTTAAAAAATCGTTCGGAAAATGAGTTTACTCCCTGGATACTTTCTTTGTATACTTTTGACTATACGGGCCGAGTCCGGGGTTTACGGGAAATGGCGGGTGTTCGTTTGCCGGCGATTAAACTTCTTTTATTCAGCGTCTCATCAAAAATGAAAACATTTTTGAAAACTACAAGTCTCATGCGTTTTAGTGGTGAAAAGATAATTTAAAAAATCGTTTTGGAAATGAGTTTACTCACACGGTACTTTCTTTGTATACATTCGACTATACGGCCAAGCCCGGGATTTACGGGAAATCGCGGGTTTTCGTTTGCCGGCGATTAAACCACTTTCATTAAGCGTCTCATCAAAAAAGAAAACATTTCTGAAAACTACAAGTCTCATGCGTTTTAGTGGTGAAAAGATATTTTAAAAAATCGTTTTGGAAATGAGTTTACTCACAGGATACTTTCTTCGTATACATTCGACTATACGGGCCAAGCCCGGGATTTACGGGAAATCGCGGGTTTTCGTTTGCCGGCGTTTAAACCACATTCATTAAGCGTCTCATCACAAATGAAAACATTTCTGAAAACTACAAGTCTCATACGTTTTAGTGGTGAAAAAATAACTTTAAAAATCGTTCGGGAAATGAGTTTACACCCTGGGTACTTTCTTTGTATACTTTTGACTATACGGGCCGATTCCGGGATTTACGGGAAATCGCGGGTTTTCGTTTGCCGGCGATTAAACCTCTTTCATTAAGCGTCTCATTAAATATGAAAACATTTTTGAAAACTACAAGTCTCATTTGTTCTAGTGGTGCAGAAATAATTTGAAAAATCGTTCCGAAAATCAGTTTACTCCCTGGGTACTTTCTTTGTATACTTTTGACTATACGGGCCAAGCCCGGGATTTACGGGAAATTGCAGGTTTTCGCTTGAGGGCGATTAAACTTCTTTTATTCAGCCTCTCATCAAAAATGAAAACATTTTTGAAAACTACAAGTCTCATCCGTTGTAGTGGTGAAAAAATAATTTATAAAATCGTTCGGAAAATGAGTTTACTCCCTGGGTAGTCTCTTTGTATACTTTCGACTATACGGGCCGAGGCCGGGGTTTACGGGAAATGGCGGGTTTTCGTTTGCCGGCGATTAAACTTCTTTTATTCAGCGTCTCATCAAAAATGAAAACATTTTTGAAAACTACAAATCTCATGCGTTGTAGTGGTGAAAAAATAATTTAAAAAATCGTTCGGAAAATGAGTTTACTCCCTGGATACTTTCCTTGTATACTTTTGACTATACGGGCCGAGTCCGGGGTTTACGGGAAATGGCGGGTTTTCGTTTGTCGGCGATTAAACCACTTTCATTAAGCGTCTCATCAAAAATGAAAACATTTCTGAAAACTGCAAGTCTCATGCGTTTTAGTGGTGAAAAAATAATTTAAAAAATCGTTCGGAAAATGAGTTTACTCCCTGGGTACTTTCTTTGTATACTTTTGACTATACGCGCCGAGTCCGGGATTTACGGGAAATCGCGGGTTTTCGCTTGCCGGCGATTAGACTTCTTTTATTCAGCCTCTCATAAAAAATGAAAACATTTTTAAAAACTACAAGTCTTATGCGTTGTAGTGGTGAAAAAATAATTTAAAAAATCGTTCGGAAAATGAGTTTACTCCCTGGGTACTTTCTTTGTATACTTTTGACTATACGGGCCGAGTCCGGGGTTTGCGGGAAATGGCGGGTTTTCGTTTGCCGGCGATTAAACTTCTTTTATTCAGCGTCTCATCAAAAATGAAAACATTTTTAAATACTACAAGTCTCATGCGTTGTAGTGGTGAAAAAATAATTTAAAAAAACGTTTGGAAAATGAGTTTACTCCCTGGGTTTTTTCTTTGTATACATTCGACTATACGGGCCAAGCCCGGGATTTACGGGAAATTGCGGGTTTTCGTTTGCCGGCGACTAAACCACTTTCATTAAGCGTCTCATCAAAAATGAAAACATTTCTGAAAACTACAAGTCTCATGCGTTTTAGTGGTGAAAAAATAATTTAAAAAATCGTTCGGGAAATGAGTTTACTCCCTGGGTACTTTCTTTGTATACTTTTGACTATACGGGCCGAGTCCGGGATTTACGGGAATTTGCGGGTTTTCGTTTGCCGGCGATTAAACTTCTTTTATTCAGCGTCTCATCAAAAATGAAAACATTTTTAAAAACCACAAGTCTCATGCGTTGTAGTGGTGAAAAAATAATTTAAAAAATCGTTCGGAAAATGAGTTTACTTCCTGGGTACTTTCTTTGTATACTTTTGACTATACGGGCCGAGTCCGGGGTTTACGGGAAATGGCGGGTTTTCGTTTGCCGACGATAAAACTTCTTTTTTTCACCGTCTCATCAAAAATTCAAACATTTCTGAAAACTACAAGTCTCATGCGTTTTAGTGGTGAAAAGATGTTTTAAAAAATCGTTTTGGAAATGAGTTTACTCACAGGGTACTTTCTTTGTATACAATCGACTATACGGGCCAAGCCCGGGATTTACGGGAAATCGCGGGTTTTGTTTGCCGGCGATTAAACCTCTTTCATTAAGCGTCTCATCAAAAATGAAAACATTTTTGAAAACTACAAGTCTCATGCGTTGTAGTGGTGAAAAAATAATTTAAAAAATCGTTCGGAAAATGAGTTTACTCCCTGGGTACTTTTTTGTATACTTTTGACTATACGGGCCGAGGCCGGGGTTTACGGGAAATGGCGGGTTTTCGTTTGCCGGCGATTAAACTTCTTTTATTCAGCGTCTCATCACAAATGAAAACATTTTTGAAAACTACAAGTCTCATGCGTTGTAGTGGTGAAAAAATAATTTAAAAAATCGTTCGGAAAATGAGTTTACTCCCTGGATACTTTCTTTGTATACTTTTGACTATACGGGCCGAGTCCGGGGTTTACGGGAAATGGCGGGTTTTCGTTTGTCGGCGATTAAACCACTTTCATTAAGCGTCTCATCAAAAATGAAAACATTTCTGATATCTGCAAGTCTCATGCGTTTTAGTGGTGAAAAAATAATTTAAAAAATCGTTCGGAAAATGAGTTTACTCCCTGGATACTTTCCTTGTATACTTTTGACTATACGGGCCGAGTCCGGGGTTTACGGGAAATGGCGGGTTTTCGTTTGTCGGCGATTAAACCACTTTCATTAAGCGTCTCATCAAAAATGAAAACATTTCTGAAAACTGCAAGTCTCATGCGTTTTAGTGGTGAAAAAATAATTTAAAAAATCGTTCGGAAAATGAGTTTACTCCCTGGGTACTTTCTTTGTATACTTTTGACTATACGCGCCGAGTCCGGGATTTACGGGAAATCGCGGGTTTTCGCTTGCCGGCGATTAGACTTCTTTTATTCAGCCTCTCATAAAAAATGAAAACATTTTTAAAAACTACAAGTCTTATGCGTTGTAGTGGTGAAAAAATAATTTAAAAAATCGTTCGGAAAATGAGTTTACTCCCTGGGTACTTTCTTTGTATACTTTTGACTATACGGGCCGAGTCCGGGGTTTGCGGGAAATGGCGGGTTTTCGTTTGCCGGCGATTAAACTTCTTTTATTCAGCGTCTCATCAAAAATGAAAACATTTTTAAATACTACAAGTCTCATGCGTTGTAGTGGTGAAAAAATAATTTAAAAAAACGTTTGGAAAATGAGTTTACTCCCTGGGTTTTTTCTTTGTATACATTCGACTATACGGGCCAAGCCCGGGATTTACGGGAAATTGCGGGTTTTCGTTTGCCGGCGACTAAACCACTTTCATTAAGCGTCTCATCAAAAATGAAAACATTTCTGAAAACTACAAGTCTCATGCGTTTTAGTGGTGAAAAAATAATTTAAAAAATCGTTCGGGAAATGAGTTTACTCCCTGGGTACTTTCTTTGTATACTTTTGACTATACGGGCCGAGTCCGGGGTTTACGGGAAATGGCGGGTTTTCGTTTGCCGACGATAAAACTTCTTTTATTCACCGTCTCATCAAAAATTCAAACATTTTTGAAAACTACAAGTCTCATGCGTTTTAGTGGTGAAAAGATGTTTTAAAAAATCGTTTTGGAAATGAACTTACTCACAGGGTACTTTCTTTGTATACAATCGACTATACGGGCCAAGCACGGGATTTACGGGAAATCGCGGGTTTTGTTTGCCGGCGATTAAACCTCTTTCATTAAGCGTCTCATCAAAAATGAAAACATTTTTGAAAACTACAAGTCTCATGCGTTGTAGTGGTGAAAAAATAATTTAAAAAATCGTTCGGAAAATGAGTTTACTCCCTGGGTACTTTTTTGTATACTTTTGACTATACGGGCCGAGGCCGGGGTTTACGGGAAATGGCGGGTTTTCGTTTGCCGGCGATTAAACTTCTTTTATTCAGCGTCTCATCACAAATGAAAACATTTTTGAAAACTACAAGTCTCATGCGTTGTAGTGGTGAAAAAATAATTTAAAAAATCGTTCGGAAAATGAGTTTACTCCCTGGATACTTTCTTTGTATACTTTTGACTATACGGGCCGAGTCCGGGGTTTACGGGAAATGGCGGGTTTTCGTTTGTCGGCGATTAAACCACTTTCATTAAGCGTCTCATCAAAAATGAAAACATTTCTGATATCTGCAAGTCTCATGCGTTTTAGTGGTGAAAAAATAATTTAAAAAATCGTTCGGAAAATGAGTTTACTCCCTGGGTACTTTCTTTGTATACTTTTGACTATACGCGCCGAGTCCGGGATTTACGGGAAATCGCGGGTTTTCGCTTGCCGGCGATTAGACTTCTTTTATTCAGCCTCTCATAAAAAATGAAAACATTTTTAAAAACTACAAGTCTCATGCGTTGTAGTGGTGAAAAAATAATTTAAAAAATCGTTCGGAAAATGAGTTTACTCCCTGGATACTTTCTTTGTATACTTTTGACTATACGGGCCGAGTCCGGGGTTTACGGGAAATGGCGGGTGTTCGTTTGCCGGCGATTAAACTTCTTTTATTCAGCGTCTCATCAAAAATGAAAACATTTTTGAAAACTACAAGTCTCATGCGTTTTAGTGGTGAAAAGATAATTTAAAAAATCGTTTTGGAAATGAGTTTACTCACACGGTACTTTCTTTGTATACATTCGACTATACGGCCAAGCCCGGGATTTACGGGAAATCGCGGGTTTTCGTTTGCCGGCGATTAAACCACTTTCATTAAGCGTCTCATCAAAAAAGAAAACATTTCTGAAAACTACAAGTCTCATGCGTTTTAGTGGTGAAAAGATATTTTAAAAAATCGTTTTGGAAATGAGTTTACTCACAGGATACTTTCTTCGTATACATTCGACTATACGGGCCAAGCCCGGGATTTTCGGGAAATCGCGGGTTTTCGTTTGCCGGCGTTTAAACCACATTCATTAAGCGTCTCATCACAAATGAAAACATTTCTGAAAACTACAAGTCTCATACGTTTTAGTGGTGAAAAAATAACTTTAAAAATCGTTCGGGAAATGAGTTTACACCCTGGGTACTTTCTTTGTATACTTTTGACTATACGGGCCGATTCCGGGATTTACGGGAAATCGCGGGTTTTCGTTTGCCGGCGATTAAACCTCTTTCATTAAGCGTCTCATTAAAAATGAAAACATTTTTGAAAACTACAAGTCTCATTTGTTCTAGTGGTGCAGAAATAATTTGAAAAATCGTTCCGAAAATCAGTTTACTCCCTGGGTACTTTCTTTGTATACTTTTGACTATACGGGCCAAGCCCGGGATTTACGGGAAATTGCAGGTTTTCGCTTGAGGGCGATTAAACTTCTTTTATTCAGCCTCTCATCAAAAATGAAAACATTTTTGAAAACTACAAGTCTCATGCGTTGTAGTGGTGAAAAAATAATTTATAAAATCGTTCGGAAAATGAGTTTACTCCCTGGGTACTCTCTTTGTATACTTTTGACTATACGGGCCGAGGCCGGGGTTTACGGGAAATGGCGGGTTTTCGTTTGCCGGCGATTAAACTTCTTTTATTCAGCGTCTCATCAAAAATGAAAACATTTTTGAAAACTACAAATCTCATGCGTTGTAGTGGTGAAAAAATAATTTAAAAAATCGTTCGGAAAATGAGTTTACTCCCTGGATACTTTCCTTGTATACTTTTGACTATACGGGCCGAGTCCGGGGTTTACGGGAAATGGCGGGTTTTCGTTTGTCGGCGATTAAACCGCTTTCATTAAGCGTCTCATCAAAAATGAAAACATTTCTGAAAACTGCAAGTCTCATGCGTTTTAGTGGTGAAAAAATTATTTAAAAAATCGTTCGGAAAATGAGTTTACTCCCTGGGTACTTTCTTTGTATACTTTTGACTATACGCACCGAGTCCGGGATTTACGGGAAATCGCGGGTTTTCGCTTGCCGGCGATTAGACTTCTTTTATTCAGCGTCTCATCAAAAATGAAAACATTTTTAAATACTACAAGTCTCATGCGTTGTAGTGGTGAAAAAATAATTTAAAAAAACGTTTGGAAAATGAGTTTACTCCCTGGGTTTTTTCTTTGTATACATTCGACTATACGGGCCAAGCCCGGGATTTACGGGAAATTGCGGGTTTTCGTTTGCCGGCGACTAAACCACTTTCATTAAGCGTCTCATCAAAAATGAAAACATTTCTGAAAACTACAAGTCTCATGCGTTTTAGTGGTGAAAAAATAATTTAAAAAATCGTTCGGGAAATGAGTTTACTCCCTGGGTACTTTCTTTGTATACTTTTGACTATACGGGCCGAGTCCGGGATTTACGGGAATTTGCGGGTTTTCGTTTGCCGGCGATTAAACTTCTTTTATTCAGCGTCTCATCAAAAATGAAAACATTTTTAAAAACCACAAGTCTCATGCGTTGTAGTGGTGAAAAAATAATTTAAAAAATCGTTCGGAAAATGAGTTTACTTCCTGGGTACTTTCTTTGTATACTTTTGACTATACGGGCCGAGTCCGGGGTTTACGGGAAATGGCGGGTTTTCGTTTGCCGACGATAAAACTTCTTTTATTCACCGTCTCATCAAAAATTCAAACATTTCTGAAAACTACAAGTCTCATGCGTTTTAGTGGTGAAAAGATGTTTTAAAAAATCGTTTTGGAAATGAGTTTACTCACAGGGTACTTTCTTTGTATACAATCGACTATACGGGCCAAGCCCGGGATTTACGGGAAATCGCGGGTTTTGTTTGCCGGCGATTAAACCTCTTTCATTAAGCGTCTCATCAAAAATGAAAACATTTTTGAAAACTACAAGTCTCATGCGTTGTAGTGGTGAAAAAATAATTTAAAAAATCGTTCGGAAAATGAGTTTACTCCCTGGGTACTTTTTTGTATACTTTTGACTATACGGGCCGAGGCCGGGGTTTACGGGAAATGGCGGGTTTTCGTTTGCCGGCGATTAAACTTCTTTTATTCAGCGTCTCATCACAAATGAAAACATTTTTGAAAACTACAAGTCTCATGCGTTGTAGTGGTGAAAAAATAATTTAAAAAATCGTTCGCAAAATGAGTTTACTCCCTGGATACTTTCTTTGTATACTTTTGACTATACGGGCCGAGTCCGGGGTTTACGGGAAATGGCGGGTTTTCGTTTGTCGGCGATTAAACCACTTTCATTAAGCGTCTCATCAAAAATGAAAACATTTCTGATATCTGCAAGTCTCATGCGTTTTAGTGGTGAAAAAATAATTTAAAAAATCGTTCGGAAAATGAGTTTACTCCCTGGGTACTTTCTTTGTATACTTTTGACTATACGCGCCGAGTCCGGGATTTACGGGAAATCGCGGGTTTTCGCTTGCCGGCGATTAGACTTCTTTTATTCAGCCTCTCATAAAAAATGAAAACATTTTTAAAAACTACAAGTCTCATGCGTTGTAGTGGTGAAAAAATAATTTAAAAAATCGTTCGGAAAATGAGTTTACTCCCTGGGTACTTTCTTTGTATACTTTTGACTATACGGGCCGAGTCCGGGGTTTGCGGGAAATGGCGGGTTTTCGTTTGGCGGCGATTAAACTTCTTTTATTCAGCGTCTCATCAAAAATGAAAACATTTTTAAATACTACAAGTCTCATGCGTTGTAGTGGTGAAAAAATAATTTAAAAAAACGTTTGGAAAAGGAGTTTACTCCCTGGGTTTTTTCTTTGTATACATTCGACTATACGGGCCAAGCCCGGGATTTACGGGAAATCGCGGGTTTTCGTTTGCCGGCGACTAAACCACTTTCATTAAGCGTCTCATCAAAAATGAAAACATTTCTGAAAACTACAAGTCTCATGCGTTTTAGTGGTGAAAAAATAATTTAAAAAATCGTTCGGGAAATGAGTTTACTCCCTGGGTACTTTCTTTGTATACTTTTGACTATACGGGCCGAGTCCGGGATTTACGGGAATTTGCGGGTTTTCGTTTGCCGGCGATTAAACTTCTTTTATTCAGCGTCTCATCAAAAATGAAAACATTTTTAAAAACCACAAGTCTCATGCGTTGTAGTGATGAAAAAATAATTTAAAAAATCGTTCGGAAAATGAGTTTACTTCCCGGGTACTTTCTTTGTATACTTTTGACTATACGGGCCGAGTCCGGGGTTTACGGGAAATGGCGGGTTTTCGTTTGCCGGCGATAAATTTCTTTTATTCACCGTCTCATCAAAAATTCAAACATTTCTGAAAATTGCAAGTCTCATGCGTTTTAGTGGTGAAAAGATATTTTAAAAAATCGTTTTGGAAATGAGTTTACTCACAGGGTACTTTCTTTGTATACAATCGACTATACGGGCCAAGCCCGGGATTTACGGGAAATCGCGGGTTTTGTTTGCCGGCGATTAAACCTCTTTCATTAAGCGTCTCATCAAAAATGAAAACATTTTTGAAAACTACAAGTCTCATGCGTTGTAGTGGTGAAAAAATAATTTAAAAAATCGTTCGGAAAATGAGTTTACTCCCTGGGTACTTTTTTGTATACTTTTGACAATACGGGCCGAGGCCGGGGTTTACGGGAAATGGCGGGTTTTCGTTTGCCGGCGATTAAACTTCTTTTATTCAGCGTCTCATCAAAAATGAAAACATTTTTGAAAACTACAAGTCTCATGCGTTGTAGTGGTGAAAAAATAATTTAAAAAATCGTTCGGAAAATGAGTTTACTCCCTGGATACTTTCTTTGTATACTTTTGACTATACGGGCCGAGTCCGGGGTTTACGGGAAATGGCGGGTTTTCGTTTGCCGGCGATAAAACTTCTTTTATTCACCGTCTCATCAAAAATTCAAACATTTCTGAAAACTACAAGTCTCATGCGTTTTAGTGGTGAAAAGATATTTTAAAAAATCGTTTTTGAAATGAGTTTACTCACAGGGTACTTTCTTTGTATACATTCGACTATACGGGCCAAGCCCGGGATTTACGGGAAATCGCGGGTTTTGTTTGCCGGCGATTAAACCTCTTTCATTAAGCGTCTCATCAAAAATGAAAACATTTTTGAAAACTACAAGTCTCATGCGTTGTAGTGGTGAAAAAATAATTTAAAAAATCGTTCGGAAAATGAGTTTACTCCCTGGGTACTTTTTTGTATACTTTTGACTATACGGGCCGAGGCCGGGGTTTACGGGAAATGGCGGGTTTTCGTTTGCCGGCGATTAAACTTCTTTTATTCAGCGTCTCATCAAAAATGAAAACATTTTTGAAAACTACAAGTCTCATGCGTTGTAGTGGTGAAAAAATAATTTAAAAAATCGTTCGGAAAATGAGTTTACTCCCTGGATACTGTCTTTGTATACTTTTGACTATACGGGCCGAGTCCGGGGTTTACGGGAAATGGCGGGTTTTCGTTTGCCGGCGATTAAACTTCTTTTATTCAGCGTCTCATTAAAAATGAAAACATTTTTAAAAACTACAAGTCTCATGCGTTGTAGTGGTGAAAAAATAATTTAAAAAAACGTTTGGAAAAGGAGTTTACTCCCTGGGTTTTTTCTTTGTATACATTCGACTATACGGGCCAAGCCCGGGATTTACGGGAAATCGCGGGTTTTCGTTTGCCGGCGACTAAACCACTTTCATTAAGCGTCTCATCAAAAATGAAAACATTTTTGAAAACTACAAGTCTCATGCGTTGTAGTGGTGAAAAAATAATTTAAAAAATCGTTCGGAAAATGAGTTTACTCCCTGGGTACTTTCTTTGTATACTTTTGACTATACGGGCCGAGTCCGGGGTTTACGGGAAATGGCGGGTTTTCGTTTGCCGGCGATTAAACTTCTTTTATTCAGCGTCTCATTAAAAATGAAAACATTTTTAAAAACTACAAGTCTCATGCGTTGTAGTGGTGAAAAAATAATTTAAAAAAACGTTTGGAAAAGGAGTTTACTCCCTGGGTTTTTTCTTTGTATACATTCGACTATACGGGCCAAGCCCGGGATTTACGGGAAATCGCGGGTTTTCGTTTGCCGGCGACTAAACCACTTTCATTAAGCGTCTCATCAAAAATGAAAACATTTCTGAAAACTACAAGTCTCATGCGTTTTAGTGGTGAAAAAATAATTTAAAAAATCGTTCGGGAAATGAGTTTACTCCCTGGGTACTTTCTTTGTATACTTTTGACTATACGGGCCGAGTCCGGGATTTACGGGAATTTGCGGGTTTTCGTTTGCCGGCGATTAAACTTCTTTTATTCAGCGTCTCATCAAAAATGAAAACATTTTTAAAAACCACAAGTCTCATGCGTTGTAGTGGTGAAAAAATAATTTAAAAAATCGTTCGGAAAATGAGTTTACTTCCCGGGTACTTTCTTTGTATACTTTTGACTATACGGGCCGAGTCCGGGGTTTACGGGAAATGGCGGGTTTTCGTTTGCCGGCGATAAATTTCTTTTATTCACCGTCTCATCAAAAATTCAAACATTTCTGAAAATTACAAGTCTCATGCGTTTTAGTGGTGAAAAGATATTTTAAAAAATCGTTTTGGAAATGAGTTTACTCACAGGGTACTTTCTTTGTATACAATCGACTATACGGGCCAAGCCCGGGATTTACGGGAAATCGCGGGTTTTGTTTGCCGGCGATTAAATCTCTTTCATTAAGCGTCTCATCAAAAATGAAAACATTTTTGAAAACTACAAGTCTCATGCGTTGTAGTGGTGAAAAAATAATTTAAAAATCGTTCGGAAAATGAGTTTACTCCCTGGGTACTTTTTTGTATACTTTTGACTATACGGGCCGAGGCCGGGGTTTACGGGAAATGGCGGGTTTTCGTTTGCCGGCGATTAAACTTCTTTTATTCAGCGTCTCATCAAAAATGAAAACATTTTTGAAAACTACAAGTCTCATGCGTTGTAGTGGTGAAAAAATAATTTAAAAAATCGTTCGGAAAATGAGTTTACTCCCTGGATACTTTCTTTGTATACTTTTGACTATACGGGCCGAGTCCGGGGTTTACGGGAAATGGCGGGTTTTCGTTTGCCGGCGATAAAACTTCTTTTATTCACCGTCTCATCAAAAATTCAAACATTTCTGAAAACTACAAGTCTCATGCGTTTTAGTGGTGAAAAGATATTTTAAAAAATCGTTTTGGAAATGAGTTTACTCACAGGGTACTTTCTTTGTATACATTCGACTATACGGGCCAAGCCCGGGATTTACGGGAAATCGCGGGTTTTGTTTGCCGGCGATTAAACCTCTTTCATTAAGCGTCTCATCAAAAATGAAAACATTTTTGAAAACTACAAGTCTCATGCGTTGTAGTGGTGAAAAAATAATTTAAAAAATCGTTCGGAAAATGAGTTTACTCCCTGGGTACTTTTTTGTATACTTTTGACTATACGGGCCGAGGTCGGGGTTTACGGGAAATGGCGGGTTTTCGTTTGCCGGCGATTAAACTTCTTTTATTCAGCGTCTCATCAAAAATGAAAACATTTTTGAAAACTACAAGTCTCATGCGTTGTAGTGGTGAAAAAATAATTTAAAAAATCGTTCGGAAAATGAGTTTACTCCCTGGATACTGTCTTTGTATACTTTTGACTATACGGGCCGAGTCCAAGGTTTACGGGAAATGGCGGGTTTTCGTTTGTCGGCGATTAAACCACTTTCATTAAGCGTCTCATCAAAAATGAAAACATTTCTGAAAACTGCAAGTCTCATGCGTTTTAGTGGTGAAAAAATAATTTAAAAAATCGTTCGGAAAATGAGTTTACTCCCTGGGTATTTTCTTTGTATACTTTTGACTATACGGGCCGAGTCCGGGGTTTACGGGAAATGGCGGGTTTTCGTTTGCCGGCGATTAAACTTCTTTTATTCAGCGTCTCATTAAAAATGAAAACATTTTTAAAAACTACAAGTCTCATGCGTTGTAGTGGTGAAAAAATAATTTAAAAAATTGTTTGGAAAATGAGTTTACTCCCTGGGTACTTTCTTTGTATACTTTTGACTATACGGGCCGAGTCCGGGGTTTACGGGAAATGGCGGGTTTTCCTTTGCCAGCGATTAAACTTCTTTTATTCAGCGTCTCGTCAAAAATAAAAACATTTTTAAAAACTACAAGTCTCATGCGTTGTAGATGTGAAAAAATAATTTAAAAAATTGTTTGGAAAATGAGTTTACTCCCTGGGTTTTTTCTTTGTATACATTCGACTATACGGGCCAAGCCCGGGATTTACGGGAAATCGCGGGTTTTCGTTAGCCGGCGATTAAACCTCTTTCATTAAGCGTCTCATCAAAAATGAAAGCATTTTTGAAAACTACAAGTCTCATGCGTTGTAGTGGTGAAAAAATAATTTAAAAAATCGTTCGGAAAATGAGTTTACTCCCTGGGTACTTTTTTGTATACTTTTGACTATACGGGCCGAGGCCGGGGTTTACGGGAAATGGCGGGTTTTCGTTTGCCGGCGATTAAACTTCTTTTATTCAGCGTCTCATCAAAAATGAAAACATTTTTGAAAACTAAAAGTCTCATGCGTTGTAGTGGTGAAAAAATAATTTAAAAAATCGTTCGGAAAATGAGTTTACTCCCTGGATACTTTCTTTATATACTTTTGACTATACGGGCCGAGTCCGGGGTTTACGGGAAATGGCGGGTTTTCGTTTGCCGGCGATTAAACTTCTTTTATTTAGCGTCTCATTAAAAATGAAAACATTTTTAAAAACTACAAGTCTCATGCGTTGTAGTGGTGAAAAAATAATTTAAAAAATTGTTTGGAAAATGAGTTTACTCCCTGGGTACTTTCTTTGTATACTTTTGACTATACGGGCCGAGTCCGGGGTTTACGGGAAATGGCGGGTTTTCCTTTGCCGGCGATTAAACTTCTTTTATTCAGCGTCTCATCAAAAATAAAAACATTTTTAAAAACTACAAGTCTCATGCGTTGTAGATGTGAAAAAATAATTTAAAAAATTGTTTGGAAAATGAGTTTACTCCCTGGGTTTTTTCTTTGTATACATTCGACTATACGGGCCAAGCCCGGGATTTACGGGAAATCGCGGGTTTTCGTTTGCCGGCGATTAAACCACTTTCATTAAGCATCTCATCAAAAATGAAAACATTTCCGAAAACTACAAGTCTCATGCGTTTTAGTGGTGAAAAAATAATTTAAAAAATCGTTCGGAAAATGAGTTTACTCCCTGTGTACTTTCTTTGTATACTTTTGACTATACGGGCCGAGTCCGGGGTTTACGGGAAATGGCGGGTTTTCGTTTGCCGGCGATTAAACTTCTTTTATTCAGCGTCTCATTAAAAATGAAAACATTTTTAAAAACTACAAGTCTCATGCGTTGTAGTGGTGAAAAAATAATTTAAAAAATTGTTTGGAAAATGAGTTTACTCCCTGGGTACTTTCTTTGTATACTTTTGACTATACGGGCCGAGTCCGGGGTTTACGGGAAATGGCGGGTTTTCCTTTGCCGGCGATTAAACTTCTTTTATTCAGCGTCTCGTCAAAAATAAAAACATTTTTAAAAACTACAAGTCTCATGCGTTGTAGATGTGAAAAAATAATTTAAAAAATTGTTTGGAAAATGAGTTTACTCCCTGGGTACTTTTTTGTATACTTTTGACTATACGGGCCGAGGCCGGGGTTTACGGGAAATGGCGGGTTTTCGTTTGCCGGCGATTAAACTTCTTTTATTCAGCGTCTCATCAAAAGTGAAAACATTTTTGAAAACTACAAGTCTCATGCGTTGTAGTGGTGAAAAAATAATTTAAAAAATCGTTCGGAAAATGAGTTTACTCCCTGGATACTTTCTTTGTATACTTTTGACTATACGGGCCGAGTCCGGGGTTTACGGGAAATGGCGGGTTTTCGTTTGCCGGCGATTAAACTTCTTTTATTTAGCGTCTCATTAAAAATGAAAACATTTTTAAAAACTACAAGTCTCATGCGTTGTAGTGGTGAAAAAATAATTTAAAAAATTGTTTGGAAAATGAGTTTACTCCCTGGGTACTTTCTTTGTATACTTTTGACTATACGGGCCGAGTCCGGGGTTTACGGGAAATGGCGGGTTTTCCTTTGCCGGCGATTAAACTTCTTTTATTCAGCGTCTCATCAAAAATAAAAACATTTTTAAAAACTACAAGTCTCATGCGTTGTAGATGTGAAAAAATAATTTAAAAAATTGTTTGGAAAATGAGTTTACTCCCTGGGTTTTTTCTTTGTATACATTCGACTATACGGGCCAAGCCCGGGATTTACGGGAAATCGCGGGTTTTCGTTTGCCGGCGATTAAACCACTTTCATTAAGCATCTCATCAAAAATGAAAACATTTCCGAAAACTACAAGTCTCATCCGTTTTAGTGGTGAAAAAATAATTTAAAAAATCGTTCAGGAAATGAGTTTACTCCCTGGGTACTTTCTTTGTATACTTTTGACTATACGGGCCGAGTCCGGGATTTACAGGAAATCGCGGCGTTTCGTTTGCCGGCGATTAAACTTCTTTTATTCAGCGTCTCATCAAAAATGAAAACATTTTTAAAAACCACAAGTCTCATGCGTTGTAGTGGTGGAAAAATAATTTAGAAAATCGTTCGGAAAATGAGTTTACTCCCTGGGTACTTTCTTTGTTTACTTTTGACTATACGGGCCGAGTCCGGTGCTTACGGGAAATGGCGGGTTTTCGTTTGCCGATGATTAAACTTCTTTTATTCAGCGTCTCATCAAAAATGAAAACATGTTTAAAAACTACAAGTCTCATGCGTTTTAGTGGTGAAAAGATAATTTAAAAAATCGTTCGGGAAATGAGTTTACACCCTGGGTGCTTTCTTTGTATACATTCGACTATACGGGCCAAGCCCGGGATTTACGGGAAATCGCAGGTTTTCGTTTGCCGGCGATTAAACTTCTTTTATTCAGCGTCTCATCAAAAATGAAAACATTTTTGAAAACTACAAGTCTCATGCGTTTTAGTGGTGAAAAAATAATTTAAAAAATCGTTCGGAAAATGAGTTTACTCCCTGGGTACTTTCTTTGTATACTTTTGACTATACGGGCCGAGTCCGGGGTTTACGGGAAATGGCGGGTTTTCGTTTGCCGGCGATTAAACCACTTTCATTAAGCCTCTCATCAAAAATGAAAACATTTCCAAAAACTACAAGTCTCATGCGTTTTAGTGGTGAAAAAATAATTTAAAATATCGTTCGGGAAATGAGTTTACTCCCTGGGTACTTTCTTTGTATACTTTTGACTATACGGGCCGACTCCGGGATTTACAGGAAATCGCGGGGTTTCGTTTGCCGGCGATTAAACTTCTTTTATTCAGCGTCTCATCAAAAATGAATACATTTTTAAAAACCACAAGTCTCATGCGTTGTAGTGGTGGAAAAATAATTTAGAAAATCGTTCGGAAAATGAGTTTACTCCCTGGGTACTTTCTTTGTTTACTTTTGACTATACGGGCAGAGTCCGGGGCTTACGGGAAATGGCGGGTTTTCGTTTGCCGATGATTAAACTTCTTTTATTCAGCGTCTCATCAAAAATGAAAACATTTTTGAAAACTACAAGTCTCATGCGTTTTAGTGGTGAAAAGATAATTTAAAAAATCGTTCGGGAAATGAGTTTACACCCTGGGTGCTTTCTTTGTATACATTCGACTATACGGGCCAAGCCCGGGATTTACGGGAAATCGCAGGTTTTCGTTTGCCGGCGATTAAACTTCTTTTATTCAGCGTCTCATCAAAAATGAAAACATTTTTGAAAACTACAAGTCTCATTCGTTTTAGTGGTGAAAAAATAATTTAAAAAATCGTTCGGAAAATGAGTTTACTCCCTGGGTACTTTCTTTGTATACTTTTGACTATACGGGCCGAGTCCGGGGTTTACGGGAAATGGCGGGTTTTCGTTTGCCGTCGATTAAACTTCTTTTATTCAGCGTCTCATCAAAAATGAAAACACTTTTGAAAACTACAAGTTTCATGCGTTGTAGTGGTGGAAAAATAACTTAGAAAATCGTTCGGAAAGTGAGTTTACTCCCTGGGTACTTTCTTTGTATACTTTTGACTATACGGGCCGAGTCCGGGGCTTACGGGAAATGGCGGGTTTTCGTTTGCCGATGATTAAACTTCTTTTATTCAGCGTCTCATCAAAAATGAAAACATGTTTGAAAACTACAAGTCTCATGCGTTTTAGTGGTGAAAAGATAATTTAAAAAATCGTTCGGGAAATGAGTTTACACCCTGGGTGCTTTCTTTGTATACATTCGACTATACGGGCCAAGCTCGGGATTTACGGGAAATCGCAGGTTTTCGTTTGCCGGCGATTAAACTTCTTTTATTCAGCGTCTCATCAAAAATGAAAACATTTTTGAAAACTACAAGTCTCATGCGTTTTAGTGGTGAAAAAATAATTTAAAAAATCGTTCGGAAAATGAGTTTACTCCCTGGGTACTTTCTTTGTATACTTTTGACTATACGGGCCGAGTCCGGGGTTTACGGGAAATGGCGGGTTTTCGTTTGCCGTCGATTAAACTTCTTTTATTCAGCGTCTCATCAAAAATGAAAACACTTTTGAAAACTACAAGTCTTGTGCGTTTTAGTGGTGAAAAACTAATTTAAAAAATCGTTCTGGAAATGAGTTTACTCACAGGGTACTTTCTTTGTATACATTCGACTATAGGGGCCAAGCCCGGGATTTACGGGAAATCGGGTTTTCGTTTGCCGGCGATTAAACCCCTTTCATTAAGCGTCTCATCAAAAATGAAAACATTTTTGAAAACTACAAGTCTCATGCGTTGTAGTGGTGAAAAAATAATTTAAAAAATCGTTCGGAAAATGAGTTTACTCCCTGGATACTTTCTTTGTATACTTTTGACTATACGGGCCGAGTCCGGGGTTTACGGGAAATGGCGGGTTTTCGTTTGTCGGCGATTAAACCACTTTCATTAAGCGTCTCATCAAAAATGAAAACATTTCTGTAAACTGCAAGTCTCATGCGTTTTAGTGGTGAAAAAATAATTTAAAAAATCGTTCGGAAAATGAGTTTACTCCCTGGGTAATTTCTTTGTATACTTTTGACTATACGGGCCGAGTCCGGGGTTTACGGGAAATGGCGGGTTTTCGTTTGCCGGCGATTAAACTTCTTTTATTCAGCGTCTCATCAAAAATGAAAACATTTTTAAAAACTACAAGTCTCATGCGTTGTAGTGGTGAAAAAATAATTTAAAAAATTGTTTGGAAAATGAGTTTACTCCCTGGGTACTTTCTTTGTATACTTTTGACTATACGGGCCGAGTCCGGGGTTTACGGGAAATGGCGGGTTTTCGTTTGCCGGCGATTAAACTTCTTTTATTCAGCGTCTCATCAAAAATAAAAACATTTTTAAAAACTACAAGTCTCATGAGTTTTAGTGGTGAAAAAATAATTTAAAAACTCGTTCGGGAAATGAGTTTACTCCCTGGGTACTTTCTTTGTATACTTTTGACTATACGGGCCGCGTCCGGGATTTACAGGAAATCGCAGGGTTTCGTTTTCCGGCGATTAAACTTCTTTTATTCAGCGTCTCATCAAAAATGAAAACATTTTTAAAAACCACAAGTCTCATGCGTTGTAGTGGTGGAAAAATAATTTAGAAAATCGTTCGGAAAATGAGTTTACTCCCTGGGTACTTTCTTTGTATACTTTTGACTATACGGGCCGAGTCCGGGGCTTACGGGAAATGGCGGGTTTTCGTTTGCCGGCGATTAAACTTCTTTTATTCAGCGTCTCATCAAAAATGAAAACATGTTTGAAAACTACAAGTCTCATGCGTCTTAGTGGTGAAAAGATAATTTAAAAAATCGTTCGGGAAATGAGTTTACACCCTGGGTACTTTCTTTGTATACATTCGACTATACGGGCCAAGCCCGGGATTTACGGGAAATCGCAGGTTTTCGTTTGCCGGCAATTAAACTTCTTTTATTCAGCGTCTCATCAAAAATGAAAACATTTTTGAAAACTACAAGTCTCATGCGTTGTAGTGGTGAAAAAATAATTTAAAAAATCGTTCGGAAAATGAGTTTACTCCCTGGGTACTTTCTTTGTATACTTTTGACTATACGGGTTGAGGCCGGGGTTTACGGGAAATGGCGGGCTTTCGTTTGCCGGCGATTAAACTTCTTTTATTCAGCGTCTCATCAAAAATGAAAACATTTTTGAAAACTACAAGTCTCATGCGTTGTAGTGGTGAGAAAATAATTTAAAAAATCGTTCGGAAAATGAGTTTACTCCCTGGATACTTTCTTTGTATACTTTTGACTATACGGGCCGAGTCCGGGGTTTACGTGAAATGGCGGGTTTTCGTTTGTCGGCGATTAAACCACTTTCATTAAGCGTCTCATCAAAAATGAAAACATTTCTGAAAACTGCAAGTCTCATGCGTTTTAGTGGTGAAAAAATAATTTAAAAAATCGTTCGGGAAATGAGTTTACTCCCTAGGTACTTTCTTTGTATACTTTTGACTATACGCGCCGAGTCCGGGATTTACGGGAAATCGCGGGTTTTCGCTTGCCAGCGATTAGACTTCTTTTATTCAGCCTCTCATCAAAAATGAAAACATTTTTAAAAACTACAAATCTCATGCGTTGTAGTGGTGAAAAAATAATTAAAAAAATCGTTCGGAAAATGAGTTTACTCCCTGGGTACTTTCTTTGTATACTTTTGACTATACGGGCCGAGTCCGGGGTTTACGGGAAATGGCGGGTTTTAGTTTGCCGGCGATTAAACTTCTTTTATTCAGTGTCTCATCAAAAATGAAAACATTTTTAAAAACTACAAGTCTCAGGCGTTGTAGTGGTGAAAAAATAATTTGAAAAATCGTTTGGAAAATGAGTTTACTCCCTGGGTTTTTTCTTTGTATACATTCGACTATACGGGCCAAGCGCGGGATTTACGGGAAATCGCGGGTTTTCGTTTGCCGGCGATTAAACCACTTTCATTAAGCGTCTCATCAAAAATGAAAACATTTCTGAAAACTACAAGTCTCATGCGTTTTAGTGGTGAAAAAATAATTTAAAAAATCGTTCGGGAAATGAGTTTACTCCATGGGTACTTTCTTTGTATACTTTTGACTATACGGGCCAAGTCCGGGATTTACGGGTAATCGCGGGTTTTTGTTTGCCGGCGTTTAAACCACATTCATTAAGCGTCTCATCAAAAATGAAAACATTTTTGAAAACTACAAGTCTCATGCGTTGTAGTGGTGAAAAAATAATTTAAAAAATCGTTCGGAAAATGAGTTTACTCCCTGGGTACTTTCTTTGTATACTTTTGACTATACGGGTTGAGGCCGGGGTTTACGGGAAATGGCGGGCTTTCGTTTGCCGGCGATTAAACTTCTTTTATTCAGCGTCTCATCAAAAATGAAAACATTTTTGAAAACTACAAGTCTCATGCGTTGTAGTGGTGAGAAAATAATTTAAAAAATCGTTCGGAAAATGAGTTTACTCCCTGGATACTTTCTTTGTATACTTTTGACTATACGGGCCGAGTCCGGGGTTTACGGGAAATGGCGGGTTTTCGTTTGTCGGCGATTAAACCACTTTCATTAAGCGTCTCATCAAAAATGAAAACATTTCTGAAAACTGCAAGTCTCATGCGTTTTAGTGGTGAAAAAATAATTTAAAAAATCGTTCGGGAAATGAGTTTACTCCCTAGGTACTTTCTTTGTATACTTTTGACTATACGCGCCGAGTCCGGGATTTACGGGAAATCGCGGGTTTTCGCTTGCCAGCGATTAGACTTCTTTTATTCAGCCTCTCATCAAAAATAAAAACATTTTTAAAAACTACAAATCTCATGCGTTGTAGTGGTGAAAAAATAATTAAAAAAATCGTTCGGGAAATGAGTTTACTCCATGGGTACTTTCTTTGTATACTTTTGACTATACGGGCCAAGTCCGGGATTTACGGGAAATCGCGGGTTTTTGTTTGCCGGCGTTTAAACCACATTCATTAAGCGTCTCATCAAAAATGAAAACATTTCTGAAAACTGCAAGTCTCATGCATTTTAGTGGTGAAAAAATAATTTAAAAAATCGTTCGGGAAATGAGTTTACTCCCTGGGTACTTTCTTTGTATACTTTTGACTATACGCGCCGAGTCCGGGATTTACGGGAAATCGCTGGTTTTCGCTTGCCGGCGATTAGACTTCTTTTATTCAGCGTCTCATCAAAAATGGAAACATTTTTAAAAACCACAAGTCTCATGCGTTGTAGTGGTGCAAAAATAATTTAAAAAATCGTTCGGAAAATGAGTTTAGTCCCTGGGTACTTTCTTTGTATACTTTTGACTATACGGTCCGAGTCCGGTGTTTACGGGAAATGGCGGGTTTTCGTTTGCCGGCGATTAAACTTCTTTTGTTCAGCGTCTCATCAAAAATGAAAACATTTTTAAAAACTACAAGTCTCATGCGTTGTAGTGGTGAAAAAATAGTTTAAAAAATTGTTTGGAAAATGAGTTTACTCCCTGGGTTTTTTCTTTGTATACATTCGACTATACGGGCCAAGCCCGGGATTTACGGGAAATCGCGGGTTTTCGTTTGCCGGCGATTAAACCACTTTCATTAAGCATCTCATCAAAAATGAAAACATTTCTGAAAACTACAAGTCTCATGCGTTTTAGTGGTGAAAAAATAATTTAAAAAATCGTTCGGGAAATGAGTTTACTCCCTGGGTACTTTCTTTGTATACTTTTGACTATACGGGCCGAGTCCGGGATTTACGGGAAATCGCGGGGTTTCGTTTGCCGGCGATTAAACTTCTTTTATTCAGCGTCTCATCAAAAATGAAAACATTTTTAAAAACCACAAGTCTCATGCGTTGTAGTGGTGGAAAAATAATTTAGAAAATCGTTCGGAAAATGAGTTTACTCCCTGGGTACTTTCTTTGTATACTTTTGACTATACGGGCCGAGTCCGGGGCTTACGGGAAATGGCGGGTTTTCGTTTGCCGGCGATTAAACTTCTTTTATTCAGCGTCTCATCAAAAATGAAAACATGTTTGAAAACTACAAGTCTCTTGCGTTTTAGTGGTGAAAAGATAATTTAAAAAATCGTTCGGGAAATGAGTTTACACCCTGGGTACTTTCTTTGTATACATTCGACTATACGGGCCAAGCCCGGGATTTATGGGAAATCGCAGGTTTTCGTTTGCCGGCAATTAAACTTCTTTTATTCAGCGTCTCATCAAAAATGAAAACATTTTTGAAAACTACAAGTCTCTTGCGTTTTAGTGGTGAAAAGATAATTTAAAAAATCGTTCGGGAAATGAGTTTACACCCTGGGTACTTTCTTTGTATACATTCGACTATACGGGCCAAGCCCGGCATTTATGGGAAATCGCAGGTTTTCGTTTGCCGGCGATTAAACTTCTTTTATTCAGCGTCTCATCAAAAATGAAAACATTTTTGAAAACTACAAGTCTCATGCGTTGTAGTGGTAAAAAAATAATTTAAAAAATCGTTCGGAAAATGAGTTTACTCCCTGGGTACTTTCTTTGTATACTTTTCTCTATACGGGCCGAGGCCGGGGTTTACGGGAAATGGCGGGCTTTCGTTTGCCGGCGATTAAACTTCTTTTATTCAGCGTCTCATCAAAAATGAAAACATTTTTGAAAACTACAAGTCTCATGCGTTGTAGTGGTGAAAAAATAATTTAAAAAATCGTTCGGAAAATGAGTTTACTCCCTGGGTACTTTCTTTGTATACTTTTGACTATACGGGCCGAGTCCGGGGTTTACAGGAAATGGCGGGTTTTCGTTTGCCGGCGATTAAACTTCTTTTATTCAGCGTCTCATCAAAAATGAAAACATTTTTAAAAAATACAAGTCTCATGCGTTGTAGTGGTGAAAAAATAATTTAAAAAATCGTTCGGGAAATGAGTTTACTCCCTGGGTACTTTCTTTGTATACTTTTGACTATACGGGCCGAGTCCGGGATTTACGGGAAATCGCGGGTTTTCGTTTGCCGGCGTTTAAACCACATTCATTAAGCGTCTCATCAAAAATGAAAACATTTCTGAAAACTACAAGTCTCATACGTTTTAGTGGTGAAAAAATAACTTTAAAAATCGTTCGGGAAATGAGTTTACTCCCTGGGTACTTTCTTTGTATACTTTTGACTATACGGGCCGATTCCGGGGTTTACGGGAAATGGCGGGTTTTCGTTTGCCGGCGATTAAACCACTTTCATTAAGCGTCTCATCAAAATTGAAAAGATTTCTGAAAACTGCAAGTCTCATGCGTTTTAGTGGTGAAAAAATAATTTAAAAAATCGTTCGGGAAATGAGTTTACTCCCTGGGTACTTTCTTTGTATACTTTTGACTATACGCGCCGAGTCCGGGATTTACGGGAAATCGCTGGTTTTCGCTTGCCGGCGATTAGACTTCTTTTATTCAGCGTCTCATCAAAAATGGAAACATTTTTAAAAACCACAAGTCTCATGCGTTGTAGTGGTGCAAAAATAATTTAAAAAATCGTTCGGAAAATGAGTTTAGTCCCTGGGTACTTTCTTTGTATACATTTGACTATACGGTCCGAGTCCGGGGTTTACGGGAAATGGCGGGTTTTCGTTTGCCGGCGATTAAACTTCTTTTATTCAGCGTCTCATCAAAAATGAAAACATTTTTAAAAACTACAAGTCTCATGCGTTGTAGTGGTAAAAAAATAATTTAAAAAATTGTTTGGAAAATGAGTTTACTCCCTGGGTTTTTTCTTTGTATACATTCGACTATACGGGCCAAGCCCGGGATTTACGGGAAATCGCGGGTTTTCGTTTGCCGGCGATTAAACCACTTTCATTAAGCATCTCATCAAAAATGAAAACATTTCTGAAAACTACAAGTCTCATGCGTTTTAGTGGTGAAAAATTAATTTAAAAAATCGTTCGGGAAATGAGTTTACTCCCTGGGTACTTTCTTTGTATACTTTTGACTATACGGGCCGAGTCCGGGATTTACGGGAAATCGCGGGGTTTCGTTTGCCGGCGATTAAACTTCTTTTATTCAGCGTCCCATCAAAAATGAAAACATTTTTAAAAACCACAAGTCTCATGCGTTGTAGTGGTGGAAAAATAATTTAGAAAATCGTTCGGAAAATGAGTTTACTCCCTGGGTACTTTCTTTGTATACTTTTGACTATACGGGCCGAGTCCGGGGCTTACGGGAAATGGCGGGTTTTCGTTTGCCGGCGATTAAACTTCTTTTATTCAGCGTCTCATCAAAAATGAAAACATTTTTGAAAACTACAAGTCTTATGCGTTGTATTGGTGAAAAAATAATTTAAAAAATCGTTCGGAAAATGAGTTTACTCCCTGGGTACTTTCTTTGTATGCTTTTGACTATACGGGCTGAGTCCGGGGTTTACGGGAAATGGCGGGTTTTCGTTTGCCGGCGATTAAACTTCTTTTATTCAGCGTCTCATCAAAAATGAAAACATTTTTAAAAAATACAAGTCTCATGCGTTGTAGTGGTGAAAAAATAATTTAAAAAATCGTTCGGGAAATGAGTTTACTCCCTGAGTACTTTCTTTGTATACTTTTGACTATACGGGCCGATTCCGGGGCTTACGGGAAATGGCGGGTTTTCGTTTGCCGGCGATTAAACTTCTTTTATTCAGCGTCTCATCAAAAATGAAAACATGTTTGAAAACTACAAGTCTCTTGCGTTTTAGTGGTGAAAAGATAATTTAAAAAATCGTTCGGGAAATGAGTTTACACCCTGGGTACTTTCTTTGTATACATTCGACTATACGGGCCAAGCCCGGGATTTATGGGAAATCGCAGGTTTTCGTTTGCCGGCGATTAAACTTCTTTTATTCAGCGTCTCATCAAAAATGAAAACATTTTTGAAAACTACAAGTCTCATGCGTTGTAGTGGTAAAAAAATAATTTAAAAAATCGTTCGGAAAATGAGTTTACTCCCTGGGTACTTTCTTTGTATACTTTTCTCTATACGGGCCGAGGCCGGGGTTTACGGGAAATGGCGGGCTTTCGTTTGCCGGCGATTAAACTTCTTTTATTCAGCGTCTCATCAAAAATGAAAACATTTTTGAAAACTACAAGTCTCATGCGTTGTAGTGGTGAAAAAATAATTTAAAAAATCGTTCGGAAAATGAGTTTACTCCCTGGGTACTTTCTTTGTATACTTTTGACTATACGGGCCGAGTCCGGGGTTTACAGGAAATGGCGGGTTTTCGTTTGCCGGCGATTAAACTTCTTTTATTCAGCGTCTCATCAAAAATGAAAACATTTTTAAAAAATACAAGTCTCATGCGTTGTAGTGGTGAAAAAATAATTTAAAAAATCGTTCGGGAAATGAGTTTACTCCCTGGGTACTTTCTTTGTATACTTTTGACTATACGGGCCGATTCCGGGGCTTACGGGAAATGGCGGGTTTTCGTTTGCCGGCGATTAAACTTCTTTTATTCAGCGTCTCATCAAAAATGAAAACATGTTTGAAAACTACAAGTCTCTTGCGTTTTAGTGGTGAAAAGATAATTTAAAAAATCGTTCGGGAAATGAGTTTACACCCTGGGTACTTTCTTTGTATACATTCGACTATACGGGCCAAGCCCGGGATTTATGGGAAATCGCAGGTTTTCGTTTGCCGGCGATTAAACTTCTTTTATTCAGCGTCTCATCAAAAATGAAAACATTTTTGAAAACTACAAGTCTCATGCGTTGTAGTGGTAAAAAAATAATTTAAAAAATCGTTCGGAAAATGAGTTTACTCCCTGGGTACTTTCTTTGTATACTTTTCTCTATACGGGCCGAGGCCGGGGTTTACGGGAAATGGCGGGCTTTCGTTTGCCGGCGATTAAACTTCTTTTATTCAGCGTCTCATCAAAAATGAAAACATTTTTGAAAACTACAAGTCTCATGCGTTGTAGTGGTGAAAAAATAATTTAAAAAATCGTTCGGAAAATGAGTTTACTCCCTGGGTACTTTCTTTGTATACTTTTGACTATACGGGCCGAGTCCGGGGTTTACAGGAAATGGCGGGTTTTCGTTTGCCGGCGATTAAACTTCTTTTATTCAGCGTCTCATCAAAAATGAAAACATTTTTAAAAAATACAAGTCTCATGCGTTGTAGTGGTGAAAAAATAATTTAAAAAATCGTTCGGGAAATGAGTTTACTCCCTGGGTACTTTCTTTGTATACTTTTGACTATACGGGCCGAGTCCGGGATTTACGGGAAATCGCGGGTTTTCGTTTGCCGGCGTTTAAACCACATTCATTAAGCGTCTCATCAAAAATGAAAACATTTCTGAAAACTACAAGTCTCATACGTTTTAGTGGTGAAAAAATAACTTTAAAAATCGTTCGGGAAATGAGTTTACTCCCTGGGTACTTTCTTTGTATACTTTTGACTATACGGGCCGATTCCGGGGTTTACGGGAAATGGCGGGTTTTCGTTTGCCGGCGATTAAACCACTTTCATTAAGCGTCTCATCAAAATTGAAAAGATTTCTGAAAACTGCAAGTCTCATGCGTTTTAGTGGTGAAAAAATAATTTAAAAAATCGTTCGGGAAATGAGTTTACTCCCTGGGTACTTTCTTTGTATACTTTTGACTATACGCGCCGAGTCCGGGATTTACGGGAAATCGCTGGTTTTCGCTTGCCGGCGATTAGACTTCTTTTATTCAGCGTCTCATCAAAAATGGAAACATTTTTAAAAACCACAAGTCTCATGCGTTGTAGTGGTGCAAAAATAATTTAAAAAATCGTTCGGAAAATGAGTTTAGTCCCTGGGTACTTTCTTTGTATACATTTGACTATACGGTCCGAGTCCGGGGTTTACGGGAAATGGCGGGTTTTCGTTTGCCGGCGATTAAACTTCTTTTATTCAGCGTCTCATCAAAAATGAAAACATTTTTAAAAACTACAAGTCTCATGCGTTGTAGTGGTAAAAAAATAATTTAAAAAATTGTTTGGAAAATGAGTTTACTCCCTGGGTTTTTTCTTTGTATACATTCGACTATACGGGCCAAGCCCGGGATTTACGGGAAATCGCGGGTTTTCGTTTGCCGGCGATTAAACCACTTTCATTAAGCATCTCATCAAAAATGAAAACATTTTTGAAAACTACAAGTCTCATGCGTTGTAGTGGTGAAAAAATAATTTAAAAAATCGTTCGGAAAATGAGTTTACTCCCTGGGTACTTTCTTTGTATACTTTTGACTATACGGGCCGAGTCCGGGGTTTACAGGAAATGGCGGGTTTTCGTTTGCCGGCGATTAAACTTCTTTTATTCAGCGTCTCATCAAAAATGAAAACATTTTTAAAAAATACAAGTCTCATGCGTTGTAGTGGTGAAAAAATAATTTAAAAAATCGTTCGGGAAATGAGTTTACTCCCTGGGTACTTTCTTTGTATACTTTTGACTATACGGGCCGAGTCCGGGATTTACGGGAAATCGCGGGTTTTCGTTTGCCGGCGTTTAAACCACATTCATTAAGCGTCTCATCAAAAATGAAAACATTTCTGAAAACTACAAGTCTCATACGTTTTAGTGGTGAAAAAATAACTTTAAAAATCGTTCGGGAAATGAGTTTACTCCCTGGGTACTTTCTTTGTATACTTTTGACTATACGGGCCGATTCCGGGGTTTACGGGAAATGGCGGGTTTTCGTTTGCCGGCGATTAAACCACTTTCATTAAGCGTCTCATCAAAATTGAAAAGATTTCTGAAAACTGCAAGTCTCATGCGTTTTAGTGGTGAAAAAATAATTTAAAAAATCGTTCGGGAAATGAGTTTACTCCCTGGGTACTTTCTTTGTATACTTTTGACTATACGCGCCGAGTCCGGGATTTACGGGAAATCGCTGGTTTTCGCTTGCCGGCGATTAGACTTCTTTTATTCAGCGTCTCATCAAAAATGGAAACATTTTTAAAAACCACAAGTCTCATGCGTTGTAGTGGTGCAAAAATAATTTAAAAAATCGTTCGGAAAATGAGTTTAGTCCCTGGGTACTTTCTTTGTATACATTTGACTATACGGTCCGAGTCCGGGGTTTACGGGAAATGGCGGGTTTTCGTTTGCCGGCGATTAAACTTCTTTTATTCAGCGTCTCATCAAAAATGAAAACATTTTTAAAAACTACAAGTCTCATGCGTTGTAGTGGTAAAAAAATAATTTAAAAAATTGTTTGGAAAATGAGTTTACTCCCTGGGTTTTTTCTTTGTATACATTCGACTATACGGGCCAAGCCCGGGATTTACGGGAAATCGCGGGTTTTCGTTTGCCGGCGATTAAACCACTTTCATTAAGCATCTCATCAAAAATGAAAACATTTCTGAAAACTACAAGTCTCATGCGTTTTAGTGGTGAAAAATTAATTTAAAAAATCGTTCGGGAAATGAGTTTACTCCCTGGGTACTTTCTTTGTATACTTTTGACTATACGGGCCGAGTCCGGGATTTACGGGAAATCGCGGGGTTTCGTTTGCCGGCGATTAAACTTCTTTTATTCAGCGTCCCATCAAAAATGAAAACATTTTTAAAAACCACAAGTCTCATGCGTTGTAGTGGTGGAAAAATAATTTAGAAAATCGTTCGGAAAATGAGTTTACTCCCTGGGTACTTTCTTTCTATACTTTTGACTATACGGGCCGAGTCCGGGGCTTACGGGAAATGGCGGGTTTTCGTTTGCCGGCGATTAAACTTCTTTTATTCAGCGTCTCATCAAAAATGAAAACATTTTTGAAAACTACAAGTCTTATGCGTTGTATTGGTGAAAAAATAATTTAAAAAATCGTTCGGAAAATGAGTTTACTCCCTAGGTACTTTCTTTGTATGCTTTTGACTATACGGGCTGAGTCCGGGGTTTACGGGAAATGGCGGGTTTTCGTTTGCCGGCGATTAAACTTCTTTTATTCAGCGTCTCATCAAAAATGAAAACATTTTTGAAAACTACAAGTCTCATGCGTTGTAGTGGTGAAAAAATAATTTAAAAAATCGTTCGGAAAATGAGTTTACTCCCTGGGTACTTTCTTTGTATACTTTTGACTATACTGGCCGAGTCCGGGGTTTACGGGAAATGGCGGGTTTTCGTTTGCCGGCGATTAAACTTCTTTTATTCAGCGTCTCATCAAAAATGAAAACATTTTTAAAAAATACAAGTCTCATGCGTTGTAGTGGTGAAAAAATAATTTAAAAAATCGTTCGGGAAATGAGTTTACTCCCTGAGTACTTTCTTTGTATACTTTTGACTATACGGGCCGATTCCGGGGTTTACGGGAAATGGCGGGTTTTCGTTTGCCGGCGATTAAACCACTTTCATTAAGCGTCTCATCAAAAATGAAAAGATTTCTGAAAACTGCAAGTCTCATGCGTTTTAGTGGTGAAAAAATAATTTAAAAAATCGTTCGGGAAATGAGTTTACTCCCTGGGTACTTTCTTTGTATACTTTTGACTATACGGTCCGAGTCCGGGGTTTACGGGAAATGGCGGGTTTTCGTTTGCCGGCGATTAAACTTCTTTTATTCAGCGTCTCATCAAAAATGAAAACATGTTTGAAAACTACAAGTCTCTTGCGTTTTAGTGGTGAAAAGATAATTTAAAAAATCGTTCGGAAAATGAGTTTAGTCCCTGGGTACTTTCTTTGTATACTTTTGACTATACGGTCCGAGTCCGGGGTTTACGGGAAATGGCGGGTTTTCGTTTGCCGGCGATTAAACTTCTTTTATTCAGCGTCTCATCAAAAATGAAAACATGTTTGAAAACTACAAGTCTCTTGCGTTTTAGTGGTGAAAAGATAATTTAAAAAATCGTTCGGGAAATGAGTTTACACCCTGGGTACTTTCTTTGTATACATTCGACTATACGGGCCAAGCCCGGGATTTATGGGAAATCGCAGGTTTTCGTTTGCCGGCGATTAAACTTCTTTTATTCAGCGTCTCATCAAAAATGAAAACATTTTTGAAAACTACAAGTCTCATGCGTTGTAGTGGTGAAAAAATAATTTAAAAAATCGTTCGGAAAATGAGTTTACTCCCTGGGTACTTTCTTTGTATACTTTTCTCTATACGGGCCGAGGCCGGGGTTTACGGGAAATGGCGGGCTTTCGTTTGCCGGCGATTAAACTTCTTTTATTCAGCGTCTCATCAAAAATGAAAACATTTTTGAAAACTACAAGTCTCATGCGTTGTAGTGGTGAAAAAATAATTTAAAAAATCGTTCGGAAAATGAGTTTACTCCCTGGGTACTTTCTTTGTATACTTTTGACTATACGGGCCGAGTCCGGGGTTTACGGGAAATGGCGGGTTTTCGTTTGCCGGCGATTAAACTTCTTTTATTCAGCGTCTCATCAAAAATGAAAACATTTTTAAAAAATACAAGTCTCATGCGTTGTAGTGGTGAAAAAATAATTTAAAAAATCGTTCGGGAAATGAGTTTACTCCCTGGGTACTTTCTTTGTATACTTTTGACTATACGGGCCGAGTCCGGGATTTACGGGAAATCGCGGGTTTTCGTTTGCCGGCGTTTAAACCACATTCATTAAGCGTCTCATCAAAAATGAAAACATTTCTGAAAACTACAAGTCTCATACGTTTTAGTGGTGAAAAAATAACTTTAAAAATCGTTCGGGAAATGAGTTTACTCCCTGGGTACTTTCTTTGTATACTTTTTACTATACGGGCCGATTCCGGGGTTTACGGGAAATGGCGGGTTTTCGTTTGCCGGCGATTAAACCACTTTCATTAAGCGTCTCATCAAAAATGAAAAGATTTCTGAAAACTGCAAGTTTCATGCGTTTTAGTGGTGAAAAAATAATTTAAAAAATCGTTCGGGAAATGAGTTTACTCCCTGGGTACTTTCTTTGTGTACTTTTGACTATACGCGCCGAGTCCGGGATTTACGGGAAATCGCTGGTTTTCGCTTGCCGGCGATTAGACTTCTTTTATTCAGCGTCTCATCAAAAATGGAAACATTTTTAAAAACCACAAGTCTCATGCGTTGTAGTGGTGCAAAAATAATTTAAAAAATCGTTCGGAAAATGAGTTTAGTCCCTCGGTACTTTCTTTGTATACTTTTGACTATACGGTCCGAGTCCGGGGTTTACGGGAAATGGCGGGTTTTCGTTTGCCGGCGATTAAACTTCTTTTATTCAGCGTCTCATCAAAAATGAAAACATTTTTAAAAACTACAAGTCTCATGCGTTGTAGTGGTGAAAAAATAATTTAAAAAATTGTTTGGAAAATGAGTTTACTCCCTGGGTTTTTTCTTTGTATACATTCGACTATACGGGCCAAGCCCGGGATTTACGGGAAATCGCGGGTTTTCGTTTGCCGGCGATTAAACCACTTTCATTAAGCATCTCATCAAAAATGAAAACATTTCTGAAAACTACAAGTCTCATGCGTTTTAGTGGTGAAAAATTAATTTAAAAAATCGTTCGAGAAATGAGTTTACTCCCTGGGTACTTTCTTTGTATACTTTTGACTATACGGGCCGAGTCCGGGATTTACGGGAAATCGCGGGGTTTCGTTTGCCGGCGATTAAACTTCTTTTATTCAGCGTCCCATCAAAAATGAAAACATTTTTAAAAACCACAAGTCTCATGCGTTGTAGTGGTGGAAAAATAATTTAGAAAATCGTTCGGAAAATGAGTTTACTCCCTGGGTACTTTCTTTGTATACTTTTGACTATACGGGCCGAGTCCGGGGCTTACGGGCAATGGCGGGTTTTCGTTTGCCGGCGATTAAACTTCTTTTATTCAGCGTCTCATCAAAAATGAAAACATTTTTGAAAACTACAAGTCTTATGCGTTGTATTGGTGAAAAAATAATTTAAAAAATCGTTCGGAAAATGAGTTTACTCCCTGGGTACTTTCTTTGTATGCTTTTGACTATACGGGCCGAGTCCGGGGTTTGCGGGAAATGGCGGGTTTTCGTTTGCCGGCGATTAAACTTCTTTTATTCAGCGTCTCATCAAAAATGAAAACATTTTTAAAAAATACAAGTCTCATGCGTTGTAGTGGTGAAAAAATAATTTAAAAAATCGTTCGGGAAATGAGTTTACTCCCTGGGTACTTTCTTTGTATACTTTTGACTATACGGGCCGAGTCCGGGATTTACGGGAAATCGCGGGTTTTCGTTTGCCGGCGTTTAAACCACATTCATTAAGCGTCTCATCAAAAATGAAAACATTTCTGAAAACTACAAGTCTCATACGTTTTAGTGGTGAAAAAATAACTTTAAAAATCGTTCGGGAAATGAGTTTACTCCCTGGGTACTTTCTTTGTATACTTTTGACTATACGGGCCGATTCCGGGGTTTACGGGAAATGGCGGGTTTTCGTTTGCCGGCGATTAAACCACTTTCATTAAGCGTCTCATCAAAAATGAAAAGATTTCTGAAAACTGCAAGTCTCATGCGTTTTAGTGGTGAAAAAATAATTTAAAAAATCGTTCGGGAAATGAGTTTACTCCCTGGGTACTTTCTTTGAATACTTTTGACTATACGCGCCGAGTCCGGGATTTACGGGAAATCGCTGGTTTTCGCTTGCCGGCGATTAGACTTCTTTTATTCAGCGTCTCATCAAAAATGGAAACATTTTTAAAAACCACAAGTCTCATGCGTTGTAGTGGTGCAAAAATAATTTAAAAAATCGTTCGGAAAATGAGTTTAGTCCCTGGGTACTTTCTTTGTATACTTTTGACTATACGGTCCGAGTCCGGGGTTTACGGGAAATGGCGGGTTTTCGTTTGCCGGCGATTAAACTTCTTTTATTCAGCGTCTCATCAAAAATGAAAACATTTTTAAAAACTACAAGTCTCATGCGTTGTAGTGGTGAAAAAATAATTTAAAAAATTGTTTGGAAAATGAGTTTACTCCCTGGGTTTTTTCTTTGTATACATTCGACTATACGGGCCAAGCCCGGGATTTACGGGAAATCGCGGGTTTTCGTTTGCCGGCGATTAAACCACTTTCATTAAGCATCTGATCAAAAATGAAAACATTTCTGAAAACTACAAGTCTCATGCGTTTTAGTGGTGAAAAATTAATTTAAAAAATCGTTCGGGAAATGAGTTTACTCCCTGGGTACTTTCTTTGTATACTTTTGACTATACGGGCCGAGTCCGGGATTTACGGGAAATCGCGGGATTTCGTTTGCCGGCGATTAAACTTCTTTTATTCAGCGTCCCATCAAAAATGAAAACATTTTTAAAAACCACAAGTCTCATGCGTTGTAGTGGTGGAAAAATAATTTAGAAAATCGTTCATAAAATGAGTTTACTCCCTGGGTACTTTCTTTGTATACTTTTGACTATACGGGCCGAGTCCGGGGCTTACGGGAAATGGCGTGTTTTCGTTTGCCGGCGATTAAACTTCTTTTATTCAGCGTCTCATCAAAAATGAAAACATTTTTGAAAACTACAAGTCTTATGCGTTGTATTGGTGAAAAAATAATTTAAAAAATCGTTTGGAAAATGAGTTTACTCCCTGGGTTTTTTCTTTGTATACATTCGACTATACGGGCCAAGCGCGGGATTTACGGGAAATCGCGGGATTTCGTTTGCCGGCGATTAAACTTCTTTTATTCACCGTCTCATCAAAAATTCAAACATTTCTGAAAACTACAAGTCTCATGCGTTTTAGTGGTGAAAAGATGTTTTAAAAAATCGTTTTGGAAATGAGTTTACTCACAGGGTACTTTCTTTGTATACAATCGACTATACGGGCCAAGCCCGGGATTTACGGGAAATCGCGGGTTTTGTTTGCCGGCGATTAAACCTCTTTCATTAAGCGTCTCATCAAAAATGAAAACATTTTTGAAAACTACAAGTCTCATGCGTTGTAGTGGTGAAAAAATAATTTAAAAAATCGTTCGGAAAATGAGTTTACTCCCTGGGTACTTTTTTGTATACTTTTGACTATACGGGCCGAGGCCGGGGTTTACGGGAAATGGCGGGTTTTCGTTTGCCGGCGATTAAACTTCTTTTATTCAGCGTCTCATCACAAATGAAAACATTTTTGAAAACTACAAGTCTCATGCGTTGTAGTGGTGAAAAAATAATTTAAAAAATCGTTCGCAAAATGAGTTTACTCCCTGGATACTTTCTTTGTATACTTTTGACTATACGGGCCGAGTCCGGGGTTTACGGGAAATGGCGGGTTTTCGTTTGTCGGCGATTAAACCACTTTCATTAAGCGTCTCATCAAAAATGAAAACATTTCTGATATCTGCAAGTCTCATGCGTTTTAGTGGTGAAAAAATAATTTAAAAAATCGTTCGGAAAATGAGTTTACTCCCTGGGTACTTTCTTTGTATACTTTTGACTATACGCGCCGAGTCCGGGATTTACGGGAAATCGCGGGTTTTCGCTTGCCGGCGATTAGACTTCTTTTATTCAGCCTCTCATAAAAAATGAAAACATTTTTAAAAACTACAAGTCTCATGCGTTGTAGTGGTGAAAAAATAATTTAAAAAATCGTTCGGAAAATGAGTTTACTCCCTGGGTACTTTCTTTGTATACTTTTGACTATACGGGCCGAGTCCGGGGTTTGCGGGAAATGGCGGGTTTTCGTTTGGCGGCGATTAAACTTCTTTTATTCAGCGTCTCATCAAAAATGAAAACATTTTTAAATACTACAAGTCTCATGCGTTGTAGTGGTGAAAAAATAATTTAAAAAAACGTTTGGAAAAGGAGTTTACTCCCTGGGTTTTTTCTTTGTATACATTCGACTATACGGGCCAAGCCCGGGATTTACGGGAAATCGCGGGTTTTCGTTTGCCGGCGACTAAACCACTTTCATTAAGCGTCTCATCAAAAATGAAAACATTTCTGAAAACTACAAGTCTCATGCGTTTTAGTGGTGAAAAAATAATTTAAAAAATCGTTCGGGAAATGAGTTTACTCCCTGGGTACTTTCTTTGTATACTTTTGACTATACGGGCCGAGTCCGGGATTTACGGGAATTTGCGGGTTTTCGTTTGCCGGCGATTAAACTTCTTTTATTCAGCGTCTCATCAAAAATGAAAACATTTTTAAAAACCACAAGTCTCATGCGTTGTAGTGATGAAAAAATAATTTAAAAAATCGTTCGGAAAATGAGTTTACTTCCCGGGTACTTTCTTTGTATACTTTTGACTATACGGGCCGAGTCCGGGGTTTACGGGAAATGGCGGGTTTTCGTTTGCCGGCGATAAATTTCTTTTATTCACCGTCTCATCAAAAATTCAAACATTTCTGAAAATTGCAAGTCTCATGCGTTTTAGTGGTGAAAAGATATTTTAAAAAATCGTTTTGGAAATGAGTTTACTCACAGGGTACTTTCTTTGTATACAATCGACTATACGGGCCAAGCCCGGGATTTACGGGAAATCGCGGGTTTTGTTTGCCGGCGATTAAACCTCTTTCATTAAGCGTCTCATCAAAAATGAAAACATTTTTGAAAACTACAAGTCTCATGCGTTGTAGTGGTGAAAAAATAATTTAAAAAATCGTTCGGAAAATGAGTTTACTCCCTGGGTACTTTTTTGTATACTTTTGACAATACGGGCCGAGGCCGGGGTTTACGGGAAATGGCGGGTTTTCGTTTGCCGGCGATTAAACTTCTTTTATTCAGCGTCTCATCAAAAATGAAAACATTTTTGAAAACTACAAGTCTCATGCGTTGTAGTGGTGAAAAAATAATTTAAAAAATCGTTCGGAAAATGAGTTTACTCCCTGGATACTTTCTTTGTATACTTTTGACTATACGGGCCGAGTCCGGGGTTTACGGGAAATGGCGGGTTTTCGTTTGCCGGCGATAAAACTTCTTTTATTCACCGTCTCATCAAAAATTCAAACATTTCTGAAAACTACAAGTCTCATGCGTTTTAGTGGTGAAAAGATATTTTAAAAAATCGTTTTTGAAATGAGTTTACTCACAGGGTACTTTCTTTGTATACATTCGACTATACGGGCCAAGCCCGGGATTTACGGGAAATCGCGGGTTTTGTTTGCCGGCGATTAAACCTCTTTCATTAAGCGTCTCATCAAAAATGAAAACATTTTTGAAAACTACAAGTCTCATGCGTTGTAGTGGTGAAAAAATAATTTAAAAAATCGTTCGGAAAATGAGTTTACTCCCTGGGTACTTTTTTGTATACTTTTGACTATACGGGCCGAGGCCGGGGTTTACGGGAAATGGCGGGTTTTCGTTTGCCGGCGATTAAACTTCTTTTATTCAGCGTCTCATCAAAAATGAAAACATTTTTGAAAACTACAAGTCTCATGCGTTGTAGTGGTGAAAAAATAATTTAAAAAATCGTTCGGAAAATGAGTTTACTCCCTGGATACTGTCTTTGTATACTTTTGACTATACGGGCCGAGTCCGGGGTTTACGGGAAATGGCGGGTTTTCGTTTGCCGGCGATTAAACTTCTTTTATTCAGCGTCTCATTAAAAATGAAAACATTTTTAAAAACTACAAGTCTCATGCGTTGTAGTGGTGAAAAAATAATTTAAAAAAACGTTTGGAAAAGGAGTTTACTCCCTGGGTTTTTTCTTTGTATACATTCGACTATACGGGCCAAGCCCGGGATTTACGGGAAATCGCGGGTTTTCGTTTGCCGGCGACTAAACCACTTTCATTAAGCGTCTCATCAAAAATGAAAACATTTTTGAAAACTACAAGTCTCATGCGTTGTAGTGGTGAAAAAATAATTTAAAAAATCGTTCGGAAAATGAGTTTACTCCCTGGGTACTTTCTTTGTATACTTTTGACTATACGGGCCGAGTCCGGGGTTTACGGGAAATGGCGGGTTTTCGTTTGCCGGCGATTAAACTTCTTTTATTCAGCGTCTCATTAAAAATGAAAACATTTTTAAAAACTACAAGTCTCATGCGTTGTAGTGGTGAAAAAATAATTTAAAAAAACGTTTGGAAAAGGAGTTTACTCCCTGGGTTTTTTCTTTGTATACATTCGACTATACGGGCCAAGCCCGGGATTTACGGGAAATCGCGGGTTTTCGTTTGCCGGCGACTAAACCACTTTCATTAAGCGTCTCATCAAAAATGAAAACATTTCTGAAAACTACAAGTCTCATGCGTTTTAGTGGTGAAAAAATAATTTAAAAAATCGTTCGGGAAATGAGTTTACTCCCTGGGTACTTTCTTTGTATACTTTTGACTATACGGGCCGAGTCCGGGATTTACGGGAATTTGCGGGTTTTCGTTTGCCGGCGATTAAACTTCTTTTATTCAGCGTCTCATCAAAAATGAAAACATTTTTAAAAACCACAAGTCTCATGCGTTGTAGTGGTGAAAAAATAATTTAAAAAATCGTTCGGAAAATGAGTTTACTTCCCGGGTACTTTCTTTGTATACTTTTGACTATACGGGCCGAGTCCGGGGTTTACGGGAAATGGCGGGTTTTCGTTTGCCGGCGATAAATTTCTTTTATTCACCGTCTCATCAAAAATTCAAACATTTCTGAAAATTACAAGTCTCATGCGTTTTAGTGGTGAAAAGATATTTTAAAAAATCGTTTTGGAAATGAGTTTACTCACAGGGTACTTTCTTTGTATACAATCGACTATACGGGCCAAGCCCGGGATTTACGGGAAATCGCGGGTTTTGTTTGCCGGCGATTAAATCTCTTTCATTAAGCGTCTCATCAAAAATGAAAACATTTTTGAAAACTACAAGTCTCATGCGTTGTAGTGGTGAAAAAATAATTTAAAAATCGTTCGGAAAATGAGTTTACTCCCTGGGTACTTTTTTGTATACTTTTGACTATACGGGCCGAGGCCGGGGTTTACGGGAAATGGCGGGTTTTCGTTTGCCGGCGATTAAACTTCTTTTATTCAGCGTCTCATCAAAAATGAAAACATTTTTGAAAACTACAAGTCTCATGCGTTGTAGTGGTGAAAAAATAATTTAAAAAATCGTTCGGAAAATGAGTTTACTCCCTGGATACTTTCTTTGTATACTTTTGACTATACGGGCCGAGTCCGGGGTTTACGGGAAATGGCGGGTTTTCGTTTGCCGGCGATAAAACTTCTTTTATTCACCGTCTCATCAAAAATTCAAACATTTCTGAAAACTACAAGTCTCATGCGTTTTAGTGGTGAAAAGATATTTTAAAAAATCGTTTTGGAAATGAGTTTACTCACAGGGTACTTTCTTTGTATACATTCGACTATACGGGCCAAGCCCGGGATTTACGGGAAATCGCGGGTTTTGTTTGCCGGCGATTAAACCTCTTTCATTAAGCGTCTCATCAAAAATGAAAACATTTTTGAAAACTACAAGTCTCATGCGTTGTAGTGGTGAAAAAATAATTTAAAAAATCGTTCGGAAAATGAGTTTACTCCCTGGGTACTTTTTTGTATACTTTTGACTATACGGGCCGAGGTCGGGGTTTACGGGAAATGGCGGGTTTTCGTTTGCCGGCGATTAAACTTCTTTTATTCAGCGTCTCATCAAAAATGAAAACATTTTTGAAAACTACAAGTCTCATGCGTTGTAGTGGTGAAAAAATAATTTAAAAAATCGTTCGGAAAATGAGTTTACTCCCTGGATACTGTCTTTGTATACTTTTGACTATACGGGCCGAGTCCAAGGTTTACGGGAAATGGCGGGTTTTCGTTTGTCGGCGATTAAACCACTTTCATTAAGCGTCTCATCAAAAATGAAAACATTTCTGAAAACTGCAAGTCTCATGCGTTTTAGTGGTGAAAAAATAATTTAAAAAATCGTTCGGAAAATGAGTTTACTCCCTGGGTATTTTCTTTGTATACTTTTGACTATACGGGCCGAGTCCGGGGTTTACGGGAAATGGCGGGTTTTCGTTTGCCGGCGATTAAACTTCTTTTATTCAGCGTCTCATTAAAAATGAAAACATTTTTAAAAACTACAAGTCTCATGCGTTGTAGTGGTGAAAAAATAATTTAAAAAATTGTTTGGAAAATGAGTTTACTCCCTGGGTACTTTCTTTGTATACTTTTGACTATACGGGCCGAGTCCGGGGTTTACGGGAAATGGCGGGTTTTCCTTTGCCAGCGATTAAACTTCTTTTATTCAGCGTCTCGTCAAAAATAAAAACATTTTTAAAAACTACAAGTCTCATGCGTTGTAGATGTGAAAAAATAATTTAAAAAATTGTTTGGAAAATGAGTTTACTCCCTGGGTTTTTTCTTTGTATACATTCGACTATACGGGCCAAGCCCGGGATTTACGGGAAATCGCGGGTTTTCGTTAGCCGGCGATTAAACCTCTTTCATTAAGCGTCTCATCAAAAATGAAAGCATTTTTGAAAACTACAAGTCTCATGCGTTGTAGTGGTGAAAAAATAATTTAAAAAATCGTTCGGAAAATGAGTTTACTCCCTGGGTACTTTTTTGTATACTTTTGACTATACGGGCCGAGGCCGGGGTTTACGGGAAATGGCGGGTTTTCGTTTGCCGGCGATTAAACTTCTTTTATTCAGCGTCTCATCAAAAATGAAAACATTTTTGAAAACTAAAAGTCTCATGCGTTGTAGTGGTGAAAAAATAATTTAAAAAATCGTTCGGAAAATGAGTTTACTCCCTGGATACTTTCTTTATATACTTTTGACTATACGGGCCGAGTCCGGGGTTTACGGGAAATGGCGGGTTTTCGTTTGCCGGCGATTAAACTTCTTTTATTTAGCGTCTCATTAAAAATGAAAACATTTTTAAAAACTACAAGTCTCATGCGTTGTAGTGGTGAAAAAATAATTTAAAAAATTGTTTGGAAAATGAGTTTACTCCCTGGGTACTTTCTTTGTATACTTTTGACTATACGGGCCGAGTCCGGGGTTTACGGGAAATGGCGGGTTTTCCTTTGCCGGCGATTAAACTTCTTTTATTCAGCGTCTCATCAAAAATAAAAACATTTTTAAAAACTACAAGTCTCATGCGTTGTAGATGTGAAAAAATAATTTAAAAAATTGTTTGGAAAATGAGTTTACTCCCTGGGTTTTTTCTTTGTATACATTCGACTATACGGGCCAAGCCCGGGATTTACGGGAAATCGCGGGTTTTCGTTTGCCGGCGATTAAACCACTTTCATTAAGCATCTCATCAAAAATGAAAACATTTCCGAAAACTACAAGTCTCATGCGTTTTAGTGGTGAAAAAATAATTTAAAAAATCGTTCGGAAAATGAGTTTACTCCCTGTGTACTTTCTTTGTATACTTTTGACTATACGGGCCGAGTCCGGGGTTTACGGGAAATGGCGGGTTTTCGTTTGCCGGCGATTAAACTTCTTTTATTCAGCGTCTCATTAAAAATGAAAACATTTTTAAAAACTACAAGTCTCATGCGTTGTAGTGGTGAAAAAATAATTTAAAAAATTGTTTGGAAAATGAGTTTACTCCCTGGGTACTTTCTTTGTATACTTTTGACTATACGGGCCGAGTCCGGGGTTTACGGGAAATGGCGGGTTTTCCTTTGCCGGCGATTAAACTTCTTTTATTCAGCGTCTCGTCAAAAATAAAAACATTTTTAAAAACTACAAGTCTCATGCGTTGTAGATGTGAAAAAATAATTTAAAAAATTGTTTGGAAAATGAGTTTACTCCCTGGGTACTTTTTTGTATACTTTTGACTATACGGGCCGAGGCCGGGGTTTACGGGAAATGGCGGGTTTTCGTTTGCCGGCGATTAAACTTCTTTTATTCAGCGTCTCATCAAAAGTGAAAACATTTTTGAAAACTACAAGTCTCATGCGTTGTAGTGGTGAAAAAATAATTTAAAAAATCGTTCGGAAAATGAGTTTACTCCCTGGATACTTTCTTTGTATACTTTTGACTATACGGGCCGAGTCCGGGGTTTACGGGAAATGGCGGGTTTTCGTTTGCCGGCGATTAAACTTCTTTTATTTAGCGTCTCATTAAAAATGAAAACATTTTTAAAAACTACAAGTCTCATGCGTTGTAGTGGTGAAAAAATAATTTAAAAAATTGTTTGGAAAATGAGTTTACTCCCTGGGTACTTTCTTTGTATACTTTTGACTATACGGGCCGAGTCCGGGGTTTACGGGAAATGGCGGGTTTTCCTTTGCCGGCGATTAAACTTCTTTTATTCAGCGTCTCATCAAAAATAAAAACATTTTTAAAAACTACAAGTCTCATGCGTTGTAGATGTGAAAAAATAATTTAAAAAATTGTTTGGAAAATGAGTTTACTCCCTGGGTTTTTTCTTTGTATACATTCGACTATACGGGCCAAGCCCGGGATTTACGGGAAATCGCGGGTTTTCGTTTGCCGGCGATTAAACCACTTTCATTAAGCATCTCATCAAAAATGAAAACATTTCCGAAAACTACAAGTCTCATCCGTTTTAGTGGTGAAAAAATAATTTAAAAAATCGTTCAGGAAATGAGTTTACTCCCTGGGTACTTTCTTTGTATACTTTTGACTATACGGGCCGAGTCCGGGATTTACAGGAAATCGCGGCGTTTCGTTTGCCGGCGATTAAACTTCTTTTATTCAGCGTCTCATCAAAAATGAAAACATTTTTAAAAACCACAAGTCTCATGCGTTGTAGTGGTGGAAAAATAATTTAGAAAATCGTTCGGAAAATGAGTTTACTCCCTGGGTACTTTCTTTGTTTACTTTTGACTATACGGGCCGAGTCCGGTGCTTACGGGAAATGGCGGGTTTTCGTTTGCCGATGATTAAACTTCTTTTATTCAGCGTCTCATCAAAAATGAAAACATGTTTAAAAACTACAAGTCTCATGCGTTTTAGTGGTGAAAAGATAATTTAAAAAATCGTTCGGGAAATGAGTTTACACCCTGGGTGCTTTCTTTGTATACATTCGACTATACGGGCCAAGCCCGGGATTTACGGGAAATCGCAGGTTTTCGTTTGCCGGCGATTAAACTTCTTTTATTCAGCGTCTCATCAAAAATGAAAACATTTTTGAAAACTACAAGTCTCATGCGTTTTAGTGGTGAAAAAATAATTTAAAAAATCGTTCGGAAAATGAGTTTACTCCCTGGGTACTTTCTTTGTATACTTTTGACTATACGGGCCGAGTCCGGGGTTTACGGGAAATGGCGGGTTTTCGTTTGCCGGCGATTAAACCACTTTCATTAAGCCTCTCATCAAAAATGAAAACATTTCCAAAAACTACAAGTCTCATGCGTTTTAGTGGTGAAAAAATAATTTAAAATATCGTTCGGGAAATGAGTTTACTCCCTGGGTACTTTCTTTGTATACTTTTGACTATACGGGCCGAGTCCGGGATTTACAGGAAATCGCGGGGTTTCGTTTGCCGGCGATTAAACTTCTTTTATTCAGCGTCTCATCAAAAATGAATACATTTTTAAAAACCACAAGTCTCATGCGTTGTAGTGGTGGAAAAATAATTTAGAAAATCGTTCGGAAAATGAGTTTACTCCCTGGGTACTTTCTTTGTTTACTTTTGACTATACGGGCAGAGTCCGGGGCTTACGGGAAATGGCGGGTTTTCGTTTGCCGATGATTAAACTTCTTTTATTCAGCGTCTCATCAAAAATGAAAACATTTTTGAAAACTACAAGTCTCATGCGTTTTAGTGGTGAAAAGATAATTTAAAAAATCGTTCGGGAAATGAGTTTACACCCTGGGTGCTTTCTTTGTATACATTCGACTATACGGGCCAAGCCCGGGATTTACGGGAAATCGCAGGTTTTCGTTTGCCGGCGATTAAACTTCTTTTATTCAGCGTCTCATCAAAAATGAAAACATTTTTGAAAACTACAAGTCTCATTCGTTTTAGTGGTGAAAAAATAATTTAAAAAATCGTTCGGAAAATGAGTTTACTCCCTGGGTACTTTCTTTGTATACTTTTGACTATACGGGCCGAGTCCGGGGTTTACGGGAAATGGCGGGTTTTCGTTTGCCGTCGATTAAACTTCTTTTATTCAGCGTCTCATCAAAAATGAAAACACTTTTGAAAACTACAAGTTTCATGCGTTGTAGTGGTGGAAAAATAACTTAGAAAATCGTTCGGAAAGTGAGTTTACTCCCTGGGTACTTTCTTTGTATACTTTTGACTATACGGGCCGAGTCCGGGGCTTACGGGAAATGGCGGGTTTTCGTTTGCCGATGATTAAACTTCTTTTATTCAGCGTCTCATCAAAAATGAAAACATGTTTGAAAACTACAAGTCTCATGCGTTTTAGTGGTGAAAAGATAATTTAAAAAATCGTTCGGGAAATGAGTTTACACCCTGGGTGCTTTCTTTGTATACATTCGACTATACGGGCCAAGCTCGGGATTTACGGGAAATCGCAGGTTTTCGTTTGCCGGCGATTAAACTTCTTTTATTCAGCGTCTCATCAAAAATGAAAACATTTTTGAAAACTACAAGTCTCATGCGTTTTAGTGGTGAAAAAATAATTTAAAAAATCGTTCGGAAAATGAGTTTACTCCCTGGGTACTTTCTTTGTATACTTTTGACTATACGGGCCGAGTCCGGGGTTTACGGGAAATGGCGGGTTTTCGTTTGCCGTCGATTAAACTTCTTTTATTCAGCGTCTCATCAAAAATGAAAACACTTTTGAAAACTACAAGTCTTGTGCGTTTTAGTGGTGAAAAACTAATTTAAAAAATCGTTCTGGAAATGAGTTTACTCACAGGGTACTTTCTTTGTATACATTCGACTATAGGGGCCAAGCCCGGGATTTACGGGAAATCGGGTTTTCGTTTGCCGGCGATTAAACCCCTTTCATTAAGCGTCTCATCAAAAATGAAAACATTTTTGAAAACTACAAGTCTCATGCGTTGTAGTGGTGAAAAAATAATTTAAAAAATCGTTCGGAAAATGAGTTTACTCCCTGGATACTTTCTTTGTATACTTTTGACTATACGGGCCGAGTCCGGGGTTTACGGGAAATGGCGGGTTTTCGTTTGTCGGCGATTAAACCACTTTCATTAAGCGTCTCATCAAAAATGAAAACATTTCTGTAAACTGCAAGTCTCATGCGTTTTAGTGGTGAAAAAATAATTTAAAAAATCGTTCGGAAAATGAGTTTACTCCCTGGGTAATTTCTTTGTATACTTTTGACTATACGGGCCGAGTCCGGGGTTTACGGGAAATGGCGGGTTTTCGTTTGCCGGCGATTAAACTTCTTTTATTCAGCGTCTCATCAAAAATGAAAACATTTTTAAAAACTACAAGTCTCATGCGTTGTAGTGGTGAAAAAATAATTTAAAAAATTGTTTGGAAAATGAGTTTACTCCCTGGGTACTTTCTTTGTATACTTTTGACTATACGGGCCGAGTCCGGGGTTTACGGGAAATGGCGGGTTTTCGTTTGCCGGCGATTAAACTTCTTTTATTCAGCGTCTCATCAAAAATAAAAACATTTTTAAAAACTACAAGTCTCATGAGTTTTAGTGGTGAAAAAATAATTTAAAAACTCGTTCGGGAAATGAGTTTACTCCCTGGGTACTTTCTTTGTATACTTTTGACTATACGGGCCGCGTCCGGGATTTACAGGAAATCGCAGGGTTTCGTTTTCCGGCGATTAAACTTCTTTTATTCAGCGTCTCATCAAAAATGAAAACATTTTTAAAAACCACAAGTCTCATGCGTTGTAGTGGTGGAAAAATAATTTAGAAAATCGTTCGGAAAATGAGTTTACTCCCTGGGTACTTTCTTTGTATACTTTTGACTATACGGGCCGAGTCCGGGGCTTACGGGAAATGGCGGGTTTTCGTTTGCCGGCGATTAAACTTCTTTTATTCAGCGTCTCATCAAAAATGAAAACATGTTTGAAAACTACAAGTCTCATGCGTCTTAGTGGTGAAAAGATAATTTAAAAAATCGTTCGGGAAATGAGTTTACACCCTGGGTACTTTCTTTGTATACATTCGACTATACGGGCCAAGCCCGGGATTTACGGGAAATCGCAGGTTTTCGTTTGCCGGCAATTAAACTTCTTTTATTCAGCGTCTCATCAAAAATGAAAACATTTTTGAAAACTACAAGTCTCATGCGTTGTAGTGGTGAAAAAATAATTTAAAAAATCGTTCGGAAAATGAGTTTACTCCCTGGGTACTTTCTTTGTATACTTTTGACTATACGGGTTGAGGCCGGGGTTTACGGGAAATGGCGGGCTTTCGTTTGCCGGCGATTAAACTTCTTTTATTCAGCGTCTCATCAAAAATGAAAACATTTTTGAAAACTACAAGTCTCATGCGTTGTAGTGGTGAGAAAATAATTTAAAAAATCGTTCGGAAAATGAGTTTACTCCCTGGATACTTTCTTTGTATACTTTTGACTATACGGGCCGAGTCCGGGGTTTACGTGAAATGGCGGGTTTTCGTTTGTCGGCGATTAAACCACTTTCATTAAGCGTCTCATCAAAAATGAAAACATTTCTGAAAACTGCAAGTCTCATGCGTTTTAGTGGTGAAAAAATAATTTAAAAAATCGTTCGGGAAATGAGTTTACTCCCTAGGTACTTTCTTTGTATACTTTTGACTATACGCGCCGAGTCCGGGATTTACGGGAAATCGCGGGTTTTCGCTTGCCAGCGATTAGACTTCTTTTATTCAGCCTCTCATCAAAAATGAAAACATTTTTAAAAACTACAAATCTCATGCGTTGTAGTGGTGAAAAAATAATTAAAAAAATCGTTCGGAAAATGAGTTTACTCCCTGGGTACTTTCTTTGTATACTTTTGACTATACGGGCCGAGTCCGGGGTTTACGGGAAATGGCGGGTTTTAGTTTGCCGGCGATTAAACTTCTTTTATTCAGTGTCTCATCAAAAATGAAAACATTTTTAAAAACTACAAGTCTCAGGCGTTGTAGTGGTGAAAAAATAATTTGAAAAATCGTTTGGAAAATGAGTTTACTCCCTGGGTTTTTTCTTTGTATACATTCGACTATACGGGCCAAGCGCGGGATTTACGGGAAATCGCGGGTTTTCGTTTGCCGGCGATTAAACCACTTTCATTAAGCGTCTCATCAAAAATGAAAACATTTCTGAAAACTACAAGTCTCATGCGTTTTAGTGGTGAAAAAATAATTTAAAAAATCGTTCGGGAAATGAGTTTACTCCATGGGTACTTTCTTTGTATACTTTTGACTATACGGGCCAAGTCCGGGATTTACGGGTAATCGCGGGTTTTTGTTTGCCGGCGTTTAAACCACATTCATTAAGCGTCTCATCAAAAATGAAAACATTTTTGAAAACTACAAGTCTCATGCGTTGTAGTGGTGAAAAAATAATTTAAAAAATCGTTCGGAAAATGAGTTTACTCCCTGGGTACTTTCTTTGTATACTTTTGACTATACGGGTTGAGGCCGGGGTTTACGGGAAATGGCGGGCTTTCGTTTGCCGGCGATTAAACTTCTTTTATTCAGCGTCTCATCAAAAATGAAAACATTTTTGAAAACTACAAGTCTCATGCGTTGTAGTGGTGAGAAAATAATTTAAAAAATCGTTCGGAAAATGAGTTTACTCCCTGGATACTTTCTTTGTATACTTTTGACTATACGGGCCGAGTCCGGGGTTTACGGGAAATGGCGGGTTTTCGTTTGTCGGCGATTAAACCACTTTCATTAAGCGTCTCATCAAAAATGAAAACATTTCTGAAAACTGCAAGTCTCATGCGTTTTAGTGGTGAAAAAATAATTTAAAAAATCGTTCGGGAAATGAGTTTACTCCCTAGGTACTTTCTTTGTATACTTTTGACTATACGCGCCGAGTCCGGGATTTACGGGAAATCGCGGGTTTTCGCTTGCCAGCGATTAGACTTCTTTTATTCAGCCTCTCATCAAAAATAAAAACATTTTTAAAAACTACAAATCTCATGCGTTGTAGTGGTGAAAAAATAATTAAAAAAATCGTTCGGGAAATGAGTTTACTCCATGGGTACTTTCTTTGTATACTTTTGACTATACGGGCCAAGTCCGGGATTTACGGGAAATCGCGGGTTTTTGTTTGCCGGCGTTTAAACCACATTCATTAAGCGTCTCATCAAAAATGAAAACATTTCTGAAAACTGCAAGTCTCATGCATTTTAGTGGTGAAAAAATAATTTAAAAAATCGTTCGGGAAATGAGTTTACTCCCTGGGTACTTTCTTTGTATACTTTTGACTATACGCGCCGAGTCCGGGATTTACGGGAAATCGCTGGTTTTCGCTTGCCGGCGATTAGACTTCTTTTATTCAGCGTCTCATCAAAAATGGAAACATTTTTAAAAACCACAAGTCTCATGCGTTGTAGTGGTGCAAAAATAATTTAAAAAATCGTTCGGAAAATGAGTTTAGTCCCTGGGTACTTTCTTTGTATACTTTTGACTATACGGTCCGAGTCCGGTGTTTACGGGAAATGGCGGGTTTTCGTTTGCCGGCGATTAAACTTCTTTTGTTCAGCGTCTCATCAAAAATGAAAACATTTTTAAAAACTACAAGTCTCATGCGTTGTAGTGGTGAAAAAATAGTTTAAAAAATTGTTTGGAAAATGAGTTTACTCCCTGGGTTTTTTCTTTGTATACATTCGACTATACGGGCCAAGCCCGGGATTTACGGGAAATCGCGGGTTTTCGTTTGCCGGCGATTAAACCACTTTCATTAAGCATCTCATCAAAAATGAAAACATTTCTGAAAACTACAAGTCTCATGCGTTTTAGTGGTGAAAAAATAATTTAAAAAATCGTTCGGGAAATGAGTTTACTCCCTGGGTACTTTCTTTGTATACTTTTGACTATACGGGCCGAGTCCGGGATTTACGGGAAATCGCGGGGTTTCGTTTGCCGGCGATTAAACTTCTTTTATTCAGCGTCTCATCAAAAATGAAAACATTTTTAAAAACCACAAGTCTCATGCGTTGTAGTGGTGGAAAAATAATTTAGAAAATCGTTCGGAAAATGAGTTTACTCCCTGGGTACTTTCTTTGTATACTTTTGACTATACGGGCCGAGTCCGGGGCTTACGGGAAATGGCGGGTTTTCGTTTGCCGGCGATTAAACTTCTTTTATTCAGCGTCTCATCAAAAATGAAAACATGTTTGAAAACTACAAGTCTCTTGCGTTTTAGTGGTGAAAAGATAATTTAAAAAATCGTTCGGGAAATGAGTTTACACCCTGGGTACTTTCTTTGTATACATTCGACTATACGGGCCAAGCCCGGGATTTATGGGAAATCGCAGGTTTTCGTTTGCCGGCAATTAAACTTCTTTTATTCAGCGTCTCATCAAAAATGAAAACATTTTTGAAAACTACAAGTCTCTTGCGTTTTAGTGGTGAAAAGATAATTTAAAAAATCGTTCGGGAAATGAGTTTACACCCTGGGTACTTTCTTTGTATACATTCGACTATACGGGCCAAGCCCGGCATTTATGGGAAATCGCAGGTTTTCGTTTGCCGGCGATTAAACTTCTTTTATTCAGCGTCTCATCAAAAATGAAAACATTTTTGAAAACTACAAGTCTCATGCGTTGTAGTGGTAAAAAAATAATTTAAAAAATCGTTCGGAAAATGAGTTTACTCCCTGGGTACTTTCTTTGTATACTTTTCTCTATACGGGCCGAGGCCGGGGTTTACGGGAAATGGCGGGCTTTCGTTTGCCGGCGATTAAACTTCTTTTATTCAGCGTCTCATCAAAAATGAAAACATTTTTGAAAACTACAAGTCTCATGCGTTGTAGTGGTGAAAAAATAATTTAAAAAATCGTTCGGAAAATGAGTTTACTCCCTGGGTACTTTCTTTGTATACTTTTGACTATACGGGCCGAGTCCGGGGTTTACAGGAAATGGCGGGTTTTCGTTTGCCGGCGATTAAACTTCTTTTATTCAGCGTCTCATCAAAAATGAAAACATTTTTAAAAAATACAAGTCTCATGCGTTGTAGTGGTGAAAAAATAATTTAAAAAATCGTTCGGGAAATGAGTTTACTCCCTGGGTACTTTCTTTGTATACTTTTGACTATACGGGCCGAGTCCGGGATTTACGGGAAATCGCGGGTTTTCGTTTGCCGGCGTTTAAACCACATTCATTAAGCGTCTCATCAAAAATGAAAACATTTCTGAAAACTACAAGTCTCATACGTTTTAGTGGTGAAAAAATAACTTTAAAAATCGTTCGGGAAATGAGTTTACTCCCTGGGTACTTTCTTTGTATACTTTTGACTATACGGGCCGATTCCGGGGTTTACGGGAAATGGCGGGTTTTCGTTTGCCGGCGATTAAACCACTTTCATTAAGCGTCTCATCAAAATTGAAAAGATTTCTGAAAACTGCAAGTCTCATGCGTTTTAGTGGTGAAAAAATAATTTAAAAAATCGTTCGGGAAATGAGTTTACTCCCTGGGTACTTTCTTTGTATACTTTTGACTATACGCGCCGAGTCCGGGATTTACGGGAAATCGCTGGTTTTCGCTTGCCGGCGATTAGACTTCTTTTATTCAGCGTCTCATCAAAAATGGAAACATTTTTAAAAACCACAAGTCTCATGCGTTGTAGTGGTGCAAAAATAATTTAAAAAATCGTTCGGAAAATGAGTTTAGTCCCTGGGTACTTTCTTTGTATACATTTGACTATACGGTCCGAGTCCGGGGTTTACGGGAAATGGCGGGTTTTCGTTTGCCGGCGATTAAACTTCTTTTATTCAGCGTCTCATCAAAAATGAAAACATTTTTAAAAACTACAAGTCTCATGCGTTGTAGTGGTAAAAAAATAATTTAAAAAATTGTTTGGAAAATGAGTTTACTCCCTGGGTTTTTTCTTTGTATACATTCGACTATACGGGCCAAGCCCGGGATTTACGGGAAATCGCGGGTTTTCGTTTGCCGGCGATTAAACCACTTTCATTAAGCATCTCATCAAAAATGAAAACATTTCTGAAAACTACAAGTCTCATGCGTTTTAGTGGTGAAAAATTAATTTAAAAAATCGTTCGGGAAATGAGTTTACTCCCTGGGTACTTTCTTTGTATACTTTTGACTATACGGGCCGAGTCCGGGATTTACGGGAAATCGCGGGGTTTCGTTTGCCGGCGATTAAACTTCTTTTATTCAGCGTCCCATCAAAAATGAAAACATTTTTAAAAACCACAAGTCTCATGCGTTGTAGTGGTGGAAAAATAATTTAGAAAATCGTTCGGAAAATGAGTTTACTCCCTGGGTACTTTCTTTGTATACTTTTGACTATACGGGCCGAGTCCGGGGCTTACGGGAAATGGCGGGTTTTCGTTTGCCGGCGATTAAACTTCTTTTATTCAGCGTCTCATCAAAAATGAAAACATTTTTGAAAACTACAAGTCTTATGCGTTGTATTGGTGAAAAAATAATTTAAAAAATCGTTCGGAAAATGAGTTTACTCCCTGGGTACTTTCTTTGTATGCTTTTGACTATACGGGCTGAGTCCGGGGTTTACGGGAAATGGCGGGTTTTCGTTTGCCGGCGATTAAACTTCTTTTATTCAGCGTCTCATCAAAAATGAAAACATTTTTAAAAAATACAAGTCTCATGCGTTGTAGTGGTGAAAAAATAATTTAAAAAATCGTTCGGGAAATGAGTTTACTCCCTGAGTACTTTCTTTGTATACTTTTGACTATACGGGCCGATTCCGGGGCTTACGGGAAATGGCGGGTTTTCGTTTGCCGGCGATTAAACTTCTTTTATTCAGCGTCTCATCAAAAATGAAAACATGTTTGAAAACTACAAGTCTCTTGCGTTTTAGTGGTGAAAAGATAATTTAAAAAATCGTTCGGGAAATGAGTTTACACCCTGGGTACTTTCTTTGTATACATTCGACTATACGGGCCAAGCCCGGGATTTATGGGAAATCGCAGGTTTTCGTTTGCCGGCGATTAAACTTCTTTTATTCAGCGTCTCATCAAAAATGAAAACATTTTTGAAAACTACAAGTCTCATGCGTTGTAGTGGTAAAAAAATAATTTAAAAAATCGTTCGGAAAATGAGTTTACTCCCTGGGTACTTTCTTTGTATACTTTTCTCTATACGGGCCGAGGCCGGGGTTTACGGGAAATGGCGGGCTTTCGTTTGCCGGCGATTAAACTTCTTTTATTCAGCGTCTCATCAAAAATGAAAACATTTTTGAAAACTACAAGTCTCATGCGTTGTAGTGGTGAAAAAATAATTTAAAAAATCGTTCGGAAAATGAGTTTACTCCCTGGGTACTTTCTTTGTATACTTTTGACTATACGGGCCGAGTCCGGGGTTTACAGGAAATGGCGGGTTTTCGTTTGCCGGCGATTAAACTTCTTTTATTCAGCGTCTCATCAAAAATGAAAACATTTTTAAAAAATACAAGTCTCATGCGTTGTAGTGGTGAAAAAATAATTTAAAAAATCGTTCGGGAAATGAGTTTACTCCCTGGGTACTTTCTTTGTATACTTTTGACTATACGGGCCGATTCCGGGGCTTACGGGAAATGGCGGGTTTTCGTTTGCCGGCGATTAAACTTCTTTTATTCAGCGTCTCATCAAAAATGAAAACATGTTTGAAAACTACAAGTCTCTTGCGTTTTAGTGGTGAAAAGATAATTTAAAAAATCGTTCGGGAAATGAGTTTACACCCTGGGTACTTTCTTTGTATACATTCGACTATACGGGCCAAGCCCGGGATTTATGGGAAATCGCAGGTTTTCGTTTGCCGGCGATTAAACTTCTTTTATTCAGCGTCTCATCAAAAATGAAAACATTTTTGAAAACTACAAGTCTCATGCGTTGTAGTGGTAAAAAAATAATTTAAAAAATCGTTCGGAAAATGAGTTTACTCCCTGGGTACTTTCTTTGTATACTTTTCTCTATACGGGCCGAGGCCGGGGTTTACGGGAAATGGCGGGCTTTCGTTTGCCGGCGATTAAACTTCTTTTATTCAGCGTCTCATCAAAAATGAAAACATTTTTGAAAACTACAAGTCTCATGCGTTGTAGTGGTGAAAAAATAATTTAAAAAATCGTTCGGAAAATGAGTTTACTCCCTGGGTACTTTCTTTGTATACTTTTGACTATACGGGCCGAGTCCGGGGTTTACAGGAAATGGCGGGTTTTCGTTTGCCGGCGATTAAACTTCTTTTATTCAGCGTCTCATCAAAAATGAAAACATTTTTAAAAAATACAAGTCTCATGCGTTGTAGTGGTGAAAAAATAATTTAAAAAATCGTTCGGGAAATGAGTTTACTCCCTGGGTACTTTCTTTGTATACTTTTGACTATACGGGCCGAGTCCGGGATTTACGGGAAATCGCGGGTTTTCGTTTGCCGGCGTTTAAACCACATTCATTAAGCGTCTCATCAAAAATGAAAACATTTCTGAAAACTACAAGTCTCATACGTTTTAGTGGTGAAAAAATAACTTTAAAAATCGTTCGGGAAATGAGTTTACTCCCTGGGTACTTTCTTTGTATACTTTTGACTATACGGGCCGATTCCGGGGTTTACGGGAAATGGCGGGTTTTCGTTTGCCGGCGATTAAACCACTTTCATTAAGCGTCTCATCAAAATTGAAAAGATTTCTGAAAACTGCAAGTCTCATGCGTTTTAGTGGTGAAAAAATAATTTAAAAAATCGTTCGGGAAATGAGTTTACTCCCTGGGTACTTTCTTTGTATACTTTTGACTATACGCGCCGAGTCCGGGATTTACGGGAAATCGCTGGTTTTCGCTTGCCGGCGATTAGACTTCTTTTATTCAGCGTCTCATCAAAAATGGAAACATTTTTAAAAACCACAAGTCTCATGCGTTGTAGTGGTGCAAAAATAATTTAAAAAATCGTTCGGAAAATGAGTTTAGTCCCTGGGTACTTTCTTTGTATACATTTGACTATACGGTCCGAGTCCGGGGTTTACGGGAAATGGCGGGTTTTCGTTTGCCGGCGATTAAACTTCTTTTATTCAGCGTCTCATCAAAAATGAAAACATTTTTAAAAACTACAAGTCTCATGCGTTGTAGTGGTAAAAAAATAATTTAAAAAATTGTTTGGAAAATGAGTTTACTCCCTGGGTTTTTTCTTTGTATACATTCGACTATACGGGCCAAGCCCGGGATTTACGGGAAATCGCGGGTTTTCGTTTGCCGGCGATTAAACCACTTTCATTAAGCATCTCATCAAAAATGAAAACATTTTTGAAAACTACAAGTCTCATGCGTTGTAGTGGTGAAAAAATAATTTAAAAAATCGTTCGGAAAATGAGTTTACTCCCTGGGTACTTTCTTTGTATACTTTTGACTATACGGGCCGAGTCCGGGGTTTACAGGAAATGGCGGGTTTTCGTTTGCCGGCGATTAAACTTCTTTTATTCAGCGTCTCATCAAAAATGAAAACATTTTTAAAAAATACAAGTCTCATGCGTTGTAGTGGTGAAAAAATAATTTAAAAAATCGTTCGGGAAATGAGTTTACTCCCTGGGTACTTTCTTTGTATACTTTTGACTATACGGGCCGAGTCCGGGATTTACGGGAAATCGCGGGTTTTCGTTTGCCGGCGTTTAAACCACATTCATTAAGCGTCTCATCAAAAATGAAAACATTTCTGAAAACTACAAGTCTCATACGTTTTAGTGGTGAAAAAATAACTTTAAAAATCGTTCGGGAAATGAGTTTACTCCCTGGGTACTTTCTTTGTATACTTTTGACTATACGGGCCGATTCCGGGGTTTACGGGAAATGGCGGGTTTTCGTTTGCCGGCGATTAAACCACTTTCATTAAGCGTCTCATCAAAATTGAAAAGATTTCTGAAAACTGCAAGTCTCATGCGTTTTAGTGGTGAAAAAATAATTTAAAAAATCGTTCGGGAAATGAGTTTACTCCCTGGGTACTTTCTTTGTATACTTTTGACTATACGCGCCGAGTCCGGGATTTACGGGAAATCGCTGGTTTTCGCTTGCCGGCGATTAGACTTCTTTTATTCAGCGTCTCATCAAAAATGGAAACATTTTTAAAAACCACAAGTCTCATGCGTTGTAGTGGTGCAAAAATAATTTAAAAAATCGTTCGGAAAATGAGTTTAGTCCCTGGGTACTTTCTTTGTATACATTTGACTATACGGTCCGAGTCCGGGGTTTACGGGAAATGGCGGGTTTTCGTTTGCCGGCGATTAAACTTCTTTTATTCAGCGTCTCATCAAAAATGAAAACATTTTTAAAAACTACAAGTCTCATGCGTTGTAGTGGTAAAAAAATAATTTAAAAAATTGTTTGGAAAATGAGTTTACTCCCTGGGTTTTTTCTTTGTATACATTCGACTATACGGGCCAAGCCCGGGATTTACGGGAAATCGCGGGTTTTCGTTTGCCGGCGATTAAACCACTTTCATTAAGCATCTCATCAAAAATGAAAACATTTCTGAAAACTACAAGTCTCATGCGTTTTAGTGGTGAAAAATTAATTTAAAAAATCGTTCGGGAAATGAGTTTACTCCCTGGGTACTTTCTTTGTATACTTTTGACTATACGGGCCGAGTCCGGGATTTACGGGAAATCGCGGGGTTTCGTTTGCCGGCGATTAAACTTCTTTTATTCAGCGTCCCATCAAAAATGAAAACATTTTTAAAAACCACAAGTCTCATGCGTTGTAGTGGTGGAAAAATAATTTAGAAAATCGTTCGGAAAATGAGTTTACTCCCTGGGTACTTTCTTTCTATACTTTTGACTATACGGGCCGAGTCCGGGGCTTACGGGAAATGGCGGGTTTTCGTTTGCCGGCGATTAAACTTCTTTTATTCAGCGTCTCATCAAAAATGAAAACATTTTTGAAAACTACAAGTCTTATGCGTTGTATTGGTGAAAAAATAATTTAAAAAATCGTTCGGAAAATGAGTTTACTCCCTAGGTACTTTCTTTGTATGCTTTTGACTATACGGGCTGAGTCCGGGGTTTACGGGAAATGGCGGGTTTTCGTTTGCCGGCGATTAAACTTCTTTTATTCAGCGTCTCATCAAAAATGAAAACATTTTTGAAAACTACAAGTCTCATGCGTTGTAGTGGTGAAAAAATAATTTAAAAAATCGTTCGGAAAATGAGTTTACTCCCTGGGTACTTTCTTTGTATACTTTTGACTATACGGGCCGAGTCCGGGGTTTACGGGAAATGGCGGGTTTTCGTTTGCCGGCGATTAAACTTCTTTTATTCAGCGTCTCATCAAAAATGAAAACATTTTTAAAAAATACAAGTCTCATGCGTTGTAGTGGTGAAAAAATAATTTAAAAAATCGTTCGGGAAATGAGTTTACTCCCTGAGTACTTTCTTTGTATACTTTTGACTATACGGGCCGATTCCGGGGTTTACGGGAAATGGCGGGTTTTCGTTTGCCGGCGATTAAACCACTTTCATTAAGCGTCTCATCAAAAATGAAAAGATTTCTGAAAACTGCAAGTCTCATGCGTTTTAGTGGTGAAAAAATAATTTAAAAAATCGTTCGGGAAATGAGTTTACTCCCTGGGTACTTTCTTTGTATACTTTTGACTATACGGTCCGAGTCCGGGGTTTACGGGAAATGGCGGGTTTTCGTTTGCCGGCGATTAAACTTCTTTTATTCAGCGTCTCATCAAAAATGAAAACATGTTTGAAAACTACAAGTCTCTTGCGTTTTAGTGGTGAAAAGATAATTTAAAAAATCGTTCGGAAAATGAGTTTAGTCCCTGGGTACTTTCTTTGTATACTTTTGACTATACGGTCCGAGTCCGGGGTTTACGGGAAATGGCGGGTTTTCGTTTGCCGGCGATTAAACTTCTTTTATTCAGCGTCTCATCAAAAATGAAAACATGTTTGAAAACTACAAGTCTCTTGCGTTTTAGTGGTGAAAAGATAATTTAAAAAATCGTTCGGGAAATGAGTTTACACCCTGGGTACTTTCTTTGTATACATTCGACTATACGGGCCAAGCCCGGGATTTATGGGAAATCGCAGGTTTTCGTTTGCCGGCGATTAAACTTCTTTTATTCAGCGTCTCATCAAAAATGAAAACATTTTTGAAAACTACAAGTCTCATGCGTTGTAGTGGTGAAAAAATAATTTAAAAAATCGTTCGGAAAATGAGTTTACTCCCTGGGTACTTTCTTTGTATACTTTTCTCTATACGGGCCGAGGCCGGGGTTTACGGGAAATGGCGGGCTTTCGTTTGCCGGCGATTAAACTTCTTTTATTCAGCGTCTCATCAAAAATGAAAACATTTTTGAAAACTACAAGTCTCATGCGTTGTAGTGGTGAAAAAATAATTTAAAAAATCGTTCGGAAAATGAGTTTACTCCCTGGGTACTTTCTTTGTATACTTTTGACTATACGGGCCGAGTCCGGGGTTTACGGGAAATGGCGGGTTTTCGTTTGCCGGCGATTAAACTTCTTTTATTCAGCGTCTCATCAAAAATGAAAACATTTTTAAAAAATACAAGTCTCATGCGTTGTAGTGGTGAAAAAATAATTTAAAAAATCGTTCGGGAAATGAGTTTACTCCCTGGGTACTTTCTTTGTATACTTTTGACTATACGGGCCGAGTCCGGGATTTACGGGAAATCGCGGGTTTTCGTTTGCCGGCGTTTAAACCACATTCATTAAGCGTCTCATCAAAAATGAAAACATTTCTGAAAACTACAAGTCTCATACGTTTTAGTGGTGAAAAAATAACTTTAAAAATCGTTCGGGAAATGAGTTTACTCCCTGGGTACTTTCTTTGTATACTTTTTACTATACGGGCCGATTCCGGGGTTTACGGGAAATGGCGGGTTTTCGTTTGCCGGCGATTAAACCACTTTCATTAAGCGTCTCATCAAAAATGAAAAGATTTCTGAAAACTGCAAGTTTCATGCGTTTTAGTGGTGAAAAAATAATTTAAAAAATCGTTCGGGAAATGAGTTTACTCCCTGGGTACTTTCTTTGTGTACTTTTGACTATACGCGCCGAGTCCGGGATTTACGGGAAATCGCTGGTTTTCGCTTGCCGGCGATTAGACTTCTTTTATTCAGCGTCTCATCAAAAATGGAAACATTTTTAAAAACCACAAGTCTCATGCGTTGTAGTGGTGCAAAAATAATTTAAAAAATCGTTCGGAAAATGAGTTTAGTCCCTCGGTACTTTCTTTGTATACTTTTGACTATACGGTCCGAGTCCGGGGTTTACGGGAAATGGCGGGTTTTCGTTTGCCGGCGATTAAACTTCTTTTATTCAGCGTCTCATCAAAAATGAAAACATTTTTAAAAACTACAAGTCTCATGCGTTGTAGTGGTGAAAAAATAATTTAAAAAATTGTTTGGAAAATGAGTTTACTCCCTGGGTTTTTTCTTTGTATACATTCGACTATACGGGCCAAGCCCGGGATTTACGGGAAATCGCGGGTTTTCGTTTGCCGGCGATTAAACCACTTTCATTAAGCATCTCATCAAAAATGAAAACATTTCTGAAAACTACAAGTCTCATGCGTTTTAGTGGTGAAAAATTAATTTAAAAAATCGTTCGAGAAATGAGTTTACTCCCTGGGTACTTTCTTTGTATACTTTTGACTATACGGGCCGAGTCCGGGATTTACGGGAAATCGCGGGGTTTCGTTTGCCGGCGATTAAACTTCTTTTATTCAGCGTCCCATCAAAAATGAAAACATTTTTAAAAACCACAAGTCTCATGCGTTGTAGTGGTGGAAAAATAATTTAGAAAATCGTTCGGAAAATGAGTTTACTCCCTGGGTACTTTCTTTGTATACTTTTGACTATACGGGCCGAGTCCGGGGCTTACGGGCAATGGCGGGTTTTCGTTTGCCGGCGATTAAACTTCTTTTATTCAGCGTCTCATCAAAAATGAAAACATTTTTGAAAACTACAAGTCTTATGCGTTGTATTGGTGAAAAAATAATTTAAAAAATCGTTCGGAAAATGAGTTTACTCCCTGGGTACTTTCTTTGTATGCTTTTGACTATACGGGCCGAGTCCGGGGTTTGCGGGAAATGGCGGGTTTTCGTTTGCCGGCGATTAAACTTCTTTTATTCAGCGTCTCATCAAAAATGAAAACATTTTTAAAAAATACAAGTCTCATGCGTTGTAGTGGTGAAAAAATAATTTAAAAAATCGTTCGGGAAATGAGTTTACTCCCTGGGTACTTTCTTTGTATACTTTTGACTATACGGGCCGAGTCCGGGATTTACGGGAAATCGCGGGTTTTCGTTTGCCGGCGTTTAAACCACATTCATTAAGCGTCTCATCAAAAATGAAAACATTTCTGAAAACTACAAGTCTCATACGTTTTAGTGGTGAAAAAATAACTTTAAAAATCGTTCGGGAAATGAGTTTACTCCCTGGGTACTTTCTTTGTATACTTTTGACTATACGGGCCGATTCCGGGGTTTACGGGAAATGGCGGGTTTTCGTTTGCCGGCGATTAAACCACTTTCATTAAGCGTCTCATCAAAAATGAAAAGATTTCTGAAAACTGCAAGTCTCATGCGTTTTAGTGGTGAAAAAATAATTTAAAAAATCGTTCGGGAAATGAGTTTACTCCCTGGGTACTTTCTTTGAATACTTTTGACTATACGCGCCGAGTCCGGGATTTACGGGAAATCGCTGGTTTTCGCTTGCCGGCGATTAGACTTCTTTTATTCAGCGTCTCATCAAAAATGGAAACATTTTTAAAAACCACAAGTCTCATGCGTTGTAGTGGTGCAAAAATAATTTAAAAAATCGTTCGGAAAATGAGTTTAGTCCCTGGGTACTTTCTTTGTATACTTTTGACTATACGGTCCGAGTCCGGGGTTTACGGGAAATGGCGGGTTTTCGTTTGCCGGCGATTAAACTTCTTTTATTCAGCGTCTCATCAAAAATGAAAACATTTTTAAAAACTACAAGTCTCATGCGTTGTAGTGGTGAAAAAATAATTTAAAAAATTGTTTGGAAAATGAGTTTACTCCCTGGGTTTTTTCTTTGTATACATTCGACTATACGGGCCAAGCCCGGGATTTACGGGAAATCGCGGGTTTTCGTTTGCCGGCGATTAAACCACTTTCATTAAGCATCTGATCAAAAATGAAAACATTTCTGAAAACTACAAGTCTCATGCGTTTTAGTGGTGAAAAATTAATTTAAAAAATCGTTCGGGAAATGAGTTTACTCCCTGGGTACTTTCTTTGTATACTTTTGACTATACGGGCCGAGTCCGGGATTTACGGGAAATCGCGGGATTTCGTTTGCCGGCGATTAAACTTCTTTTATTCAGCGTCCCATCAAAAATGAAAACATTTTTAAAAACCACAAGTCTCATGCGTTGTAGTGGTGGAAAAATAATTTAGAAAATCGTTCATAAAATGAGTTTACTCCCTGGGTACTTTCTTTGTATACTTTTGACTATACGGGCCGAGTCCGGGGCTTACGGGAAATGGCGTGTTTTCGTTTGCCGGCGATTAAACTTCTTTTATTCAGCGTCTCATCAAAAATGAAAACATTTTTGAAAACTACAAGTCTTATGCGTTGTATTGGTGAAAAAATAATTTAAAAAATCGTTTGGAAAATGAGTTTACTCCCTGGGTTTTTTCTTTGTATACATTCGACTATACGGGCCAAGCGCGGGATTTACGGGAAATCGCGGGTTTTCGTTTGCCGGCGATTAAACCACTTTCATTAAGCGGCTCATCAAAAATGAAAACATTTCTGAAAACTACAAGTCTCATGCGTTTTAGTGGTGAAAAAATAACTTTAAAAATCGTTCGCTAAATGAGTTTACTCCCTGAGTACTTTTATTTGTATACTTTTGACTATACGGGCCGATTCCGGGGTTTACGGGAAATGGCGGGTTTTCGTTTGCCGGCGATTAAACCACTTTCATGCAGCGTCTCATCAAAAATGAAAACATTTCTGAAAACTGCAAGTCTTATGCGTTTTAGTGGTGAAAAAATAATTTAAAAAATCGTTCGGGAAATGAGTTTACTCCCTGGGTACTTTCTTTGTATACTTTTGACTATACGCGCCGAGTCCGGGCTTTACGGGAAATCGCTGGTTTTCGCTTGCCGGCGATTAAACTACTTTTATTCAGCGTCTCATCAAAAATGGAAACATTTTTAAAAACCACAAGTCTCATGCGTTGTAGTGGTTCAAAAATAATTTAAAAAATCGTTCGGAAAATGAGTTTAGTCCCTGGGTACTTTCTTTGTATACTTTTGACTATACGGGCCGAGTCTGGGGTTTACGGGAAATGGCGGTTTTCGTTTGACGGCGATTAAACTTCTTTTATTCAGCGTCTCAGCAAAAATGAAAACATTTTTGAAAACTACAAGTCTCATACGTTTTAGTTGTGAAAAAATAACTTTAAAAGTCGTTCGGGAAATGAGTTTACTCCCTGGGTACTTTCTTTGTATACTTTTGACTATACGGGCCAATTCCGGGATTTACGGGAAATCGCGGGTTTTCGTTTGCCGGCGATTAAACCTCTTTCATTAAGCGTCTCATTAAAAATGAAAACATTTTTGAAAACTACAAGTCTCATTTCTTCTAGTGGTGCGGAAATAATTTGAAAAATCGTTCGGAAAATCAGTTTACTCCCTGGGTACTTTCTTTGTATACTTTTGACTATACGGGCTGAGCCCGGGATTTACGGGAAATCGCTGGTTTTCGTTTGCCGGCAATTAAACTTCTTTTATTCAGCGTCTCATCAAAAATGAAAACATTTTTGAAAACTACAAGTCTCATGCGTTGTAGTGGTGAAAAAATAGTTTAAAAAATCGTTCGGAAAATGAGTTTATTCCCTGGGTACTTTCTTTGTATACTTTCGACTATACGGGCTGAGTCCGGGGTTTACGGGAAACGGCGGGTTTTTGTTTGACGGCGATTAAACTTCTTTTATTCAGCGTCTCATCAAAAATGAAAACATTTTTGAAAAGTACAAGTCTCATGCGTTTTAGTGGTGAAAAAATAATTTAAAAAATCGTTCAGAAAATGAGTTTACTCCCTGGATACTTTCTTTGTATACTTTTGACTATACGGGCCGAGTCCGGGGTTTACGGGAAATGGCGGATTTTCGTTTGCCGGCGATTAAACCACTTTCATTAAGCGTCTCATCAAAAATGAAAACATTTCGGAAAATCAGTTTACTCCCTGGGTACTTTCTTTGTATACTTTTGACTATACGGGCTGAGCCCGGGATTTACGGGAAATCGCTGGTTTTCGTTTGCCGGCAATTAAACTTCTTTTATTCAGCGTCTCATCAAAAATGAAAACATTTTTGAAAACTACAAGTCTCATGCGTTGTAGTGGTGAAAAAATAGTTTAAAAAATCGTTCGGAAAATGAGTTTATTCCCTGGGTACTTTCTTTGTATACTTTCGACTATACGGGCTGAGTCCGGGGTTTACGGGAAACGGCGGGTTTTTGTTTGACGGCGATTAAACTTCTTTTATTCAGCGTCTCATCAAAAATGAAAACATTTTTGAAAAGTACAAGTCTCATGCGTTTTAGTGGTGAAAAAATAATTTAAAAAATCGTTCAGAAAATGAGTTTACTCCCTGGATACTTTCTTTGTATACTTTTGACTATACGGGCCGAGTCCGGGGTTTACGGGAAATGGCGGATTTTCGTTTGCCGGCGATTAAACCACTTTCATTAAGCGTCTCATCAAAAATGAAAACATTTCTGAAAACTGCAAGTCTCATGCGTTTTAGTGGTGAAAAAATAATTTAAAAAATCGTTCGGGAAATGAGTTTACTCCCTGGGTACTTTCTTTGTATACTTTTGACTATACGGGCCAAGCCCGGGATTTACGGGAAATCGCGGGTTTTCGTTTGTCGGCGATTAAACCCGTTTCACTAAGCGTCTCATCAAAAATGAAAACATTTTTGAAAACAACAAGTCTTCTGCGTTTTAGTGGTGAAAAAATAATTTAAAAAATCGTTCTGGAAATGAGTTTACTCACAGGGTACTTTCTTTGTATACTTTTGACTATACGGGCTGAGCCCGGGATTTACGGGAAATCGCTGGTTTTCGTTTGCCGGCAATTAAACTTCTTTTATTCAGCGTCTCATCAAAAATGAAAACATTTTTGAAAACTACAAGTCTCATGCGTTGTAGTGGTGAAAAAATAGTTTAAAAAATCGTTCGGAAAATGAGTTTATTCCCTGGGTACTTTCTTTGTATACTTTCGACTATACGGGCTGAGTCCGGGGTTTACGGGAAACGGCGGGTTTTTGTTTGACGGCGATTAAACTTCTTTTATTCAGCGTCTCATCAAAAATGAAAACATTTTTGAAAAGTACAAGTCTCATGCGTTTTAGTGGTGAAAAAATAATTTAAAAAATCGTTCAGAAAATGAGTTTACTCCCTGGATACTTTCTTTGTATACTTTTGACTATACGGGCCGAGTCCGGGGTTTACGGGAAATGGCGGATTTTCGTTTGCCGGCGATTAAACCACTTTCATTAAGCGTCTCATCAAAAATGAAAACATTTCTGAAAACTGCAAGTCTCATGCGTTTTAGTGGTGAAAAAATAATTTAAAAAATCGTTCGGGAAATGAGTTTACTCCCTGGGTACTTTCTTTGTATACTTTTGACTATACGGGCCAAGCCCGGGATTTACGGGAAATCGCGGGTTTTCGTTTGTCGGCGATTAAACCCGTTTCACTAAGCGTCTCATCAAAAATGAAAACATTTTTGAAAACAACAAGTCTTCTGCGTTTTAGTGGTGAAAAAATAATTTAAAAAATCGTTCTGGAAATGAGTTTACTCACAGGGTACTTTCTTTGTATACATTCGACTATACGGGCCAAGCCCGGGATTTACGGGAAATCGCGGGTTTTCGTTTGCCGGCGATTAAACCCGTTTCACTAAGCGTCTCATCAAAAATGAAAACATTTTTGAAAACTACAAATCTCGTGTGTTTTAGTGGTAAAAAAATAATTTAAAAAATCGTTCGGGAAATGAGTTTACTCCCTGGGTACTTTCTTTGCATACTTTTGACTATACGGGCCAAGCCCGGGATTTACGGGAAATCGCGGGTTTTCGTTTGACGGCGATTAAACTTCTTTTATTCAGCGTCTCATCAAAAATGAAAATATTTTTAAAAACTACAAGTCTTATGCGTTTTAGTGGTGAAAAACTAACTGAAAAAATCGTTCTGGAAATGAGTTTACTCACAGGGTGCTTTCTTTGTATACATTCGACTATACGGGCCAAGCCCGGGATTTGCGGGAAATCGCGGGTTTTCGTTTGCCGGCGATTAAACCCCTTTCATTAAGCGTTATATCAAAAATGAAAACATTTTTGAAAACTACAAGTCTCATACGTTTTTTTGGTGAAAAAATAATTTTAAAAATCGTTCGGGAAATGCGTTTACTCCCTGGGTACTTTCTTTGTATACTTTTGACTATACGGGCCGAGTCCGGGGTTTACGGGAAATGGCGGGTTTTCGTTTGCCGGCGATTAAACCACTTTCATTAAGCGTCTCATCAAAAATGAAAAGATTTCTGAAAACTGCAAGTCTCATGCGTTTTAGTGGTGAAAAAATAATTTAAAAAATCGTTCGGGAAATGAGTTTACTCCCTGGGTACTTTCTTTGAATACTTTTGACTATACGCGCCGAGTCCGGGATTTACGGGAAATCGCTGGTTTTCGCTTGCCGGCGATTAGACTTCTTTTATTCAGCGTCTCATCAAAAATGGAAACATTTTTAAAAACCACAAGTCTCATGCGTTGTAGTGGTGCAAAAATAATTTAAAAAATCGTTCGGAAAATGAGTTTAGTCCCTGGGTACTTTCTTTGTATACTTTTGACTATACGGTCCGAGTCCGGGGTTTACGGGAAATGGCGGGTTTTCGTTTGCCGGCGATTAAACTTCTTTTATTCAGCGTCTCATCAAAAATGAAAACATTTTTAAAAACTACAAGTCTCATGCGTTGTAGTGGTGAAAAAATAATTTAAAAAATTGTTTGGAAAATGAGTTTACTCCCTGGGTTTTTTCTTTGTATACATTCGACTATACGGGCCAAGCCCGGGATTTACGGGAAATCGCGGGTTTTCGTTTGCCGGCGATTAAACCACTTTCATTAAGCATCTGATCAAAAATGAAAACATTTCTGAAAACTACAAGTCTCATGCGTTTTAGTGGTGAAAAATTAATTTAAAAAATCGTTCGGGAAATGAGTTTACTCCCTGGGTACTTTCTTTGTATACTTTTGACTATACGGGCCGAGTCCGGGATTTACGGGAAATCGCGGGATTTCGTTTGCCGGCGATTAAACTTCTTTTATTCAGCGTCCCATCAAAAATGAAAACATTTTTAAAAACCACAAGTCTCATGCGTTGTAGTGGTGGAAAAATAATTTAGAAAATCGTTCATAAAATGAGTTTACTCCCTGGGTACTTTCTTTGTATACTTTTGACTATACGGGCCGAGTCCGGGGCTTACGGGAAATGGCGTGTTTTCGTTTGCCGGCGATTAAACTTCTTTTATTCAGCGTCTCATCAAAAATGAAAACATTTTTGAAAACTACAAGTCTTATGCGTTGTATTGGTGAAAAAATAATTTAAAAAATCGTTTGGAAAATGAGTTTACTCCCTGGGTTTTTTCTTTGTATACATTCGACTATACGGGCCAAGCGCGGGATTTACGGGAAATCGCGGGTTTTCGTTTGCCGGCGATTAAACCACTTTCATTAAGCGGCTCATCAAAAATGAAAACATTTCTGAAAACTACAAGTCTCATGCGTTTTAGTGGTGAAAAAATAACTTTAAAAATCGTTCGCTAAATGAGTTTACTCCCTGAGTACTTTTATTTGTATACTTTTGACTATACGGGCCGATTCCGGGGTTTACGGGAAATGGCGGGTTTTCGTTTGCCGGCGATTAAACCACTTTCATGCAGCGTCTCATCAAAAATGAAAACATTTCTGAAAACTGCAAGTCTTATGCGTTTTAGTGGTGACAAAATAATTTAAAAAATCGTTCGGGAAATGAGTTTACTCCCTGGGTACTTTCTTTGTATACTTTTGACTATACGCGCCGAGTCCGGGCTTTACGGGAAATCGCTGGTTTTCGCTTGCCGGCGATTAAACTACTTTTATTCAGCGTCTCATCAAAAATGGAAACATTTTTAAAAACCACAAGTCTCATGCGTTGTAGTGGTTCAAAAATAATTTAAAAAATCGTTCGGAAAATGAGTTTAGTCCCTGGGTACTTTCTTTGTATACTTTTGACTATACGGGCCGAGTCTGGGGTTTACGGGAAATGGCGGTTTTCGTTTGACGGCGATTAAACTTCTTTTATTCAGCGTCTCAGCAAAAATGAAAACATTTTTGAAAACTACAAGTCTCATACGTTTTAGTTGTGAAAAAATAACTTTAAAAGTCGTTCGGGAAATGAGTTTACTCCCTGGGTACTTTCTTTGTATACTTTTGACTATACGGGCCAATTCCGGGATTTACGGGAAATCGCGGGTTTTCGTTTGCCGGCGATTAAACCTCTTTCATTAAGCGTCTCATTAAAAATGAAAACATTTTTGAAAACTACAAGTCTCATTTCTTCTAGTGGTGCGGAAATAATTTGAAAAATCGTTCGGAAAATCAGTTTACTCCCTGGGTACTTTCTTTGTATACTTTTGACTATACGGGCTGAGCCCGGGATTTACGGGAAATCGCTGGTTTTCGTTTGCCGGCAATTAAACTTCTTTTATTCAGCGTCTCATCAAAAATGAAAACATTTTTGAAAACTACAAGTCTCATGCGTTGTAGTGGTGAAAAAATAGTTTAAAAAATCGTTCGGAAAATGAGTTTATTCCCTGGGTACTTTCTTTGTATACTTTCGACTATAAGGGCTGAGTCCGGGGTTTACGGGAAACGGCGGGTTTTTGTTTGACGGCGATTAAACTTCTTTTATTCAGCGTCTCATCAAAAATGAAAACATTTTTGAAAAGTACAAGTCTCATGCGTTTTAGTGGTGAAAAAATAATTTAAAAAATCGTTCAGAAAATGAGTTTACTCCCTGGATACTTTCTTTGTATACTTTTGACTATACGGGCCGAGTCCGGGGTTTACGGGAAATGGCGGGTTTTCGTTTGCCGGCGATTAAACCACTTTCATTAAGCGTCTCATCAAAAATGAAAACATTTCTGAAAACTGCAAGTCTCATGCGTTTTAGTGGTGAAAAAATAATTTAAAAAATCGTTCGGGAAATGAGTTTACTCCCTGGGTACTTTCTTTGTATACTTTTGACTATACGGGCCAAGCCCGGGATTTACGGGAAATCGCGGGTTTTCGTTTGTCGGCGATTAAACCCGTTTCACTAAGCGTCTCATCAAAAATGAAAACATTTTTGAAAACAACAAGTCTTCTGCGTTTTAGTGGTGAAAAAATAATTTAAAAAATCGTTCTGGAAATGAGTTTACTCACAGGGTACTTTCTTTGTATACATTCGACTATACGGGCCAAGCCCGGGATTTACGGGAAATCGCGGGTTTTCGTTTGCCGGCGATTAAACCCGTTTCACTAAGCGTCTCATCAAAAATGAAAACATTTTTGAAAACTACAAATCTCGTGTGTTTTAGTGGTAAAAAAATAATTTAAAAAATCGTTCGGGAAATGAGTTTACTCCCTGGGTACTTTCTTTGCATACTTTTGACTATACGGGCCAAGCCCGGGATTTACGGGAAATCGCGGGTTTTCGTTTGACGGCGATTAAACTTCTTTTATTCAGCGTCTCATCAAAAATGAAAATATTTTTAAAAACTACAAGTCTTATGCGTTTTAGTGGTGAAAAACTAACTGAAAAAATCGTTCTGGAAATGAGTTTACTCACAGGGTGCTTTCTTTGTATACATTCGACTATACGGGCCAAGCCCGGGATTTGCGGGAAATCGCGGGTTTTCGTTTGCCGGCGATTAAACCCCTTTCATTAAGCGTTATATCAAAAATGAAAACATTTTTGAAAACTACAAGTCTCATACGTTTTTTTGGTGAAAAAATAATTTTAAAAATCGTTCGGGAAATGCGTTTACTCCCTGGGTACTTTCTTTGTATACTTTTGACTATACGGGCCGAGTCCGGGATTTACGGGAAATCACGGGTTTTCGTTTGCCGGCGATAAAACCTCTTTCATTAAGCGTCTCGTTAAAAATGAAAACATGTTTGAAAACTACAAGTCTCATTTATTCTAGTGGTGCAGAAATAATTTGAAAAATCGTCCGGGAAATCAGTTTACTCTCTGAGTACTTCCTTTGTATACTTTTGACTATACGGGCCAAGCCCGGGATTTACGGGAAATCGCGGGTTTTCGTTTGCCGGCGATTAAACCCGTTTCACTAAGCGTCTCATCAAAAATGAAAACATTTTTGAAAACAACAAGTCTTCTGCGTTTTAGTGGTGAAAAAATAATTTAAAAAATCGTTCTGGAAATGAGTTTACTCACAGGGTACTTTCTTTGTATACATTCGACTATACGGGCCAAGCCCGGGATTTACGGGAAATCGCGGGTTTTCGTTTGCCGGCGATTAAACCCGTTTCACTAAGCGTCTCATCAAAAATGAAAACACTTTTGAAAACTACAAGTCTCATGCGTTTTAGTGGTGACAAAATAATTTAAAAAATCGTTTGGGAAATGAGTTTACTCCCTGGGTACTTTCTTTGTATACTTTTGACTATACGGGCCAAGCCCGGGATTTACGGGAAATCGCGGGTTTTCGTTTGACGGCGATTAAACTTCTTTTATTCAGCGTCTCATCAAAAATGAAAACATTTTTGAAAACTACAAGTCTTATGCGTTTTAGTGGTGAAAAACTAATTTAAAAAATCGTTCTGGAAATGAGTTTACTCACAGGGTGCTTTCTTTGTATACATTCGACTATACGGGCCAAGCCCGGGATTTACGGGAAATCGCGAGTTTTCGTTTGCCAGCGATTAAACCCCTTTCATTAAGCGTTTCATCAAAAATGAAAACATTTTTGAAAACAACAAGTCTTCTGCGTTTTAGTGGTGAAAAAATAATTTAAAAAATCGTTCTGGAAATGAGTTTACTCCCTGGGTACTTTCTTTGTATACTTTTGACTATACGGGCCAAGCCCGGGATTTACGGGAAATGGCGGGTTTTTGTTTGCCGGCGATTAAACTTCTTTTATTCAGCGTCTCATCAAAAATGAAAACATTTTTGAAAACTACAAGTCTCATGCGTTTTAGTGGTGACAAAATAATTTAAAAAATCGTTTGGGAAATGAGTTTACTCCCTGGGTACTTTCTTTGTATACTTTTGACTATACGGGCCAAGCCCGGGATTTACGGGAAATCGCGGGTTTTCGTTTGACGGCGATTAAACTTCTTTTATTCAGCGTCTCATCAAAAATGAAAACATTTTTGAAAACTACAAGTCTTATGCGTTTTAGTGGTGAAAAACTAATTTAAAAAATCGTTCTGGAAATGAGTTTACTCACAGGGTGCTTTCTTTGTATACATTCGACTATACGGGCCAAGCCCGGGATTTACGGGAAATCGCGAGTTTTCGTTTGCCAGCGATTAAACCCCTTTCATTAAGCGTTTCATCAAAAATGAAAACATTTTTGAAAACAACAAGTCTTCTGCGTTTTAGTGGTGAAAAAATAATTTAAAAAATCGTTCTGGAAATGAGTTTACTCCCTGGGTACTTTCTTTGTATACTTTTGACTATACGGGCCAAGCCCGGGATTTACGGGAAATGGCGGGTTTTTGTTTGCCGGCGATTAAACTTCTTTTATTCAGCGTCTCATCAAAAATGAAAACATTTTTGAAAACTACAAGTCTCATGCGTTTTAGTGGTGAAAAGATAATTTAAAAAATCGTTTTGGAAATGAGTTTACTCACAGGGTACTTTCTTTGTATACATTCGACTATACGGGCCAATTCCGGCATTTACGGGAAATCGCGGGTTTTCGTTTGCCGGCGATTAAACCACTTTCATTAAGCGTCTCATCAAAAAATGAAAACATTTCCGAAAACTACAAGTCTCATGCGCTTTAGTGTTGCAAAGATATTTTAAAAAATCGTTTTAGAAATGAGTTTTCTCACAGGGTACTTTCTTTGTATACACTCGACTATACGGGCCAAGCCCGGGATTTACGGGTAATCGCGGGTTTTCTTTTGCCGGCGTTTAAACCACATTCATTAAGCGTCTCATCAAAAATGAAAACATTTTTGAAAACAACAAGTCTTCTGCGTTTTAGTGGTGAAAAAATAATTTAAAAAATCGTTCTGGAAATGAGTTTACTCACAGGGTACTTTCTTTGTATACATTCGACTATACGGGCCAAGCCCGGGAATTACGGGAAATCGCGGGTTTTCGTTTGCCGGCGATTAAACCCGTTTCACTAAGCGTCTCATCAAAAATGAAAACATTTTTGAAAACAACAAGTCTTCTGCGTTTTAGTGGTGAAAAAATAATTTAAAAAATCGTTCTGGAAATGAGTTTACTCACAGGGTACTTTCTTTGTATACATTCGACTATACGGGCCAAGCCCGGGATTTACGGGAAATCGCGGGTTTTCGTTTGCCGGCGATTAAACCCGTTTCACTAAGCGTCTCATCAAAAATGAAAACATTTTTGAAAACTACAAATCTCGTGTGTTTTAGTGGTGAAAAAATAATTTAAAAAATCGTTCGGGAAATGAGTTTACTCCCTGGGTACTTTCTTTGCATACTTTTGACTATAAGGGCCAAGCCCGGGATTTACGGGAAATCACGGGTTTTCGTTTGCCGGCGATTAACCCCCTTTCAATAAGCGTTTCATCAAAAATGAAAACATTTTTGAAAACTACAAGTCTCATACGTTTTAGTGGTGAAAAAATAATTTTAAAAATCGTTCGGGAAATGCGTTTACTCCCTGGGTACTTTCTTTGTATACCTTTGACTATACGGGCCGAGTCCGGGATTTACGGGAAATCACGGGTTTTCGTTTGCCGGCGATAAAACCTCTTTCATTAAGCGTCTCATTAAAAATGAAAACATGTTTGAAAACTACAAGTCTCATTAGTTCTAGTGGTGCAGAAATAATTTGAAAAATCGTTCTGGAAATGAGTTTACTCACAGGGTACTTTCTTTGTATACATTCGACTATACGGGCCTAGCCCGGGATTTACGGGAAATCGCGGGTTTTCGTTTGCCGGCGATTAAACCCGTTTCACTAAGCGTCTCATCAAAAATGAAGACATTTTTGAAAACTACAAATCTCGTGTGTTTTAGTGGTGAAAAAATAATTTAAAAAATCGTTCGGGAAATGAGTTTACTCCCTGGGTACTTTCTTTGCATACTTTTGACTATACGGGCCAAGCCCGGGATTTACGGGAAATCGCGGGTTTTCGTTTGACGGCGATTAAACTTCTTTTATTCAGCGTCTCATCAAAAATGAAAATATTTTTGAAAACTACAAGTCTTATGCGTTTTAGTGGTGAAAAACTAACTGAAAAAATCGTTCTGGAAATGAGTTTACTCACAGGGTGCTTTCTTTGTATACATTCGACTATACGGGCCAAGCCCGGGATTTACGGGAAATCGCGGGTTTTCGTTTGCCGGCGATTAAACCCCTTTCATTAAGCGTTTTATCAAAAATGAAAACATTTTTGAAAACTACAAGTCTCATACGTTTTTTTGGTGAAAAAATAATTTTAAAAATCGTTCGGGAAATGCGTTTACTCCCTGGGTACTTTCTTTGTATACTTTTGACTATACGGGCCGAGTCCGGGATTTACGGGAAATCACGGGTTTTCGTTTGCCGGCGATAAAACCTCTTTCATTAAGCGTCTCGTTAAAAATGAAAACATGTTTGAAAACTACAAGTCTCATTTATTCTAGTGGTGCAGAAATAATTTGAAAAATCGTCCGGGAAATCAGTTTACTTCCGGAGTACTTCCTTTGTATACTTTTGACTATACGGGCCAAGCCCGGGATTTACGGGAAATCGCGGGTTTTCGTTTGCCGGCGATTAAACTTCTTTTATTAAGCGTCTCATCAAAAATGAAAACATTTTTAAAAACAACAAGTCTTATGCGTTTTAGTGGTGAAAAATAATTTAAAAAATCGTTCTGGAAATGAGTTTACTCACAGGGTACTTTCTTTGTATACACTCGACTATACGGGCCAAGCCCGGGATTTACGGGAAATCGCGGGTTTTCGTTTGCCGGCGATTAAACCCCTTTCATTAAGCGTCTCAACAAAAATGAAAACATTTTTGAAAACTACAAATCTGGTGCGTTTTAGTGGTGAAAAAATAATTTAAAAAAACGTTCGGGAAATGAGTTTACTCCCTGGTTACTTTCTTTGTATACATTCGACTATACGGACCAAGCCCGGGATTTACGGGAAATCGTTGGTTTTCGTTTGCCGGCGATTAAACCTCTTTCATTAATGGTCTCATTAAAAATGAAAACATTTTTGAAAACTACAAGTTTCATTCGTTCTAGTGGTGCAAAAATAATTTGAAAAATCGTTCGGGAAATCAGTTTACTCCCTGGGTACTTTCTTTGTATACTTTTGACTATACGGGCCAAGCCCGGGATTTACGGGAAATCGCGGGTTTTCGTTTGCCGGCGATTAAACTTCTTTTATTAAGCGTCTCATCAAAAATAAAAACATTTTTGAAAACAACAAGTCTTATGCGTTTTAGTGGTTAAAAAATAATTTAAAAAATCGTTCTGGAAATGAGTTTACTCACAGGGTACTTTCTTTGTATACATTCGACTATACGGGCCAAGCCCGGGATTTACGGGAAATCGCGGGTTTTCGTTCGCCAGCGATTAAACTTCTTTTATTCAGCGTCTCATCAAAAATGAAAACACTTTTGAAAACTACAAGTCTCATGCGTTTTAGTGGTGACAAAATAATTTAAAAAATCGTTCGGGAAATGAGTTTACTCCCTGGGTACTTTCTTTGTATACTTTTGACTATACGGGCCAAGCCCGGGATTTACGGGAAATCGCGGGTTTTCGTTTGACGGCGATTAAACTTCTTTTATTCAGCGTCTCATCAAAAATGAAAACATTTTTGAAAACTACAAGTCTTATGCGTTTTAGTGGTGAAAAACTAATTTAAAAAATCGTTCTGGAAATGAGTTTACTCACAGGGTGCTTTCTTTGTATACATTCGACTATACGGGCCAAGCCCAGGATTTACGGGAAATCGCGAGTTTTCGTTTGCCGGCGATTAAACCCCTTTCATTAAGCGTTTCATCAAAAATGAAAACATTTTTGAAAACAACAAGTCTCATGCGTTGTAGTGATGCAAAAATAATTTTAAAAATCGTTCGGAAAATGAGTTTACTCCTTGGGTACTTTCTTTGTATACTTTTGACTATACGGGCCGAGTCCGGGGTTTACGGGAAATGGCGGGTTTTTGTTTGCCGGCGATTAAACTTCTTTTATTCAGCGTCTCATCAAAAATAAAAACATTTTTGAAAACTACAAGTCTCATGCGTTTTAGTGGTGAAAAGATAATTTAAAAAATCGTTTTGGAAATGAGTTACCACAGGGTACTTTCTTTGTATACATTCGACTATACGGGCCAATTCCGGTATTTACGGGAAATCGCGGGTTTTCGTTTGCCGGCGATTAAACCACTTTCATTAAGCGTCTCATCAAAAAATGAAAACATTTCCGAAAACTACAAGTCTCATGCGCTTTAGTGTTGCAAAGATATTTTAAAAAATCGTTTTGGAAATGAGTTTTCTCACAGGGTACTTTCTTTGTATACATTCGACTATACGGACCAAGCCCGGGATTTACGGGAAATCGTTGGTTTTCGTTTGCCGGCGATTAAACCTCTTTCATTAATGGTCTCATTAAAAATGAAAACATTTTTGAAAACTACAAGTTCATTCGTTCTAGTGCTGCAAAAATAATTTGAAAAATCGTTCGGGAAATCAGTTTACTCCCTGGGTACTTTCTTTGTATACTTTTGACTATACGGGCCAAGCCCGGGATTTACGGGAAATCGCGGGTTTTCGTTTGACGGCGATTAAACTTCTTTTATTCAGCGTCTCATCAAAAATGAAAACATTTTTGAAAACTACAAGTCTTATGCGTTTTAGTGGTGAAAAACTAATTTAAAAAATCGTTCTGGAAATGAGTTTACTCACAGGGTGCTTTCTTTGTATACATTCGACTATACGGGCCAAGCCCAGGATTTACGGGAAATCGCGAGTTTTCGTTTGCCGGCGATTAAACCCCTTTCATTAAGCGTTTCATCAAAAATGAAAACATTTTTGAAAACAACAAGTCTCATGCGTTGTAGTGATGCAAAAATAATTTTAAAAATCGTTCGGAAAATGAGTTTACTCCCTGGGTACTTTCTTTGTATACTTTTGACTATACGGGCCGAGTCCGGGGTTTACGGGAAATGGCGGGTTTTTGTTTGCCGGCGATTAAACTTCTTTTATTCAGCGTCTCATCAAAAATAAAAACATTTTTGAAAACTACAAGTCTCATGCGTTTTAGTGGTGAAAAGATAATTTAAAAAATCGTTTTGGAAATGAGTTACCACAGGGTACTTTCTTTGTATACATTCGACTATACGGGCCAATTCCGGTATTTACGGGAAATCGCGGGTTTTCGTTTGCCGGCGATTAAACCACTTTCATTAAGCGTCTCATCAAAAAATGAAAACATTTCCGAAAACTACAAGTCTCATGCGCTTTAGTGTTGCAAAGATATTTTAAAAAATCGTTTTGGAAATGAGTTTTCTCACAGGGTACTTTCTTTGTATACATTCGACTATACGGGCCAAGCCCGGGATTTACGGGTAATCGCGGGTTTTCGTTTGCCGGCGTTTAAACCACATTCATTAAGCGTCTCATCAAAAATGAAAACATTTTTGGAAACAACAAGTCTTCTGCGTTTTAGTGGTGAAAAAATAATTTAAAAAATCGTTCTGGAAATGAGTTTACTCACAGGGTACTTTCTTTGTATACATTCGACTATACGGGCCAAGCCCGGGAATTACGGGAAATCGCGGGCTTTCGTTTGCCGGCGATTAAACCTGTTTCACTAAGCGTCTCATCAAAAATGAAAACATTTTTGAAAACAACAAGTCTTCTGCGTTTTAGTGGTGAAAAAATAATTTAAAAAATCGTTCTGGAAATGAGTTTACTCACAGGGTACTTTCTTTGTATACATTCGACTATACGGACCAAGCCCGGGATTTACGGGAAATCGTTGGTTTTCGTTTGCCGGCGATTAAACCTCTTTCATTAATGGTCTCATTAAAAATGAAAACATTTTTGAAAACTACAAGTTTCATTCGTTCTAGTGCTGCAAAAATAATTTGAAAAATCGTTCGGGAAATCAGTTTACTCCCTGGGTACTTTCTTTGTATACTTTTGACTATACGGGCCAAGCCCGGGATTTACGGGAAATCGCGGGTTTTCGTTTGCCGGCGATTAAACTTCTTTTATTAAGCGTCTCATCAAAAATGAAAACATTTTTGAAAACAACAAGTCTTATGCGTTTTAGTGGTTAAAAAATAATTTAAAAAATCGTTCTGGAAATGAGTTTACTCACAGGGTACTTTCTTTGTATACACTCGACTATACGGGCCAAGCCCGGGATTTACGGGAAATCGCGGGTTTTCGTTTGCCGGCGATTAAACCCCTTTCATTAAGCGTCTCAACAAAAATGAAAACATTTTTGAAAACTACAAATCTGGTGCGTTTTAGTGGTGAAAAAATAATTTAAAAAAACGTTCGGGAAATGAGTTTACTCCCTGGTTACTTTTTTTGTATACATTCGACTATACGGACCAAGCCCGGGATTTACGGGAAATCGTTGGTTTTCGTTTGCCGGCGATTAAACCTCTTTCATTAATGGTCTCATTAAAAATGAAAACATTTTTGAAAACTACAAGTTTCATTCGTTCTAGTGGTGCAAAAATAATTTGAAAAATCGTTCGGGAAATCAGTTTACTCCCTGGGTACTTTCTTTGTATACTTTTGACTATACGGGCCAAGCCCGGGATTTACGGGAAATCGCGGGTTTTCGTTTGCCGGCGATTAAACTTCTTTTATTAAGCGTCTCATCAAAAATGAAAACATTTTTGAAAACAACAAGTCTTATGCGTTTTAGTGGTTAAAAAATAATTTAAAAAATCGTTCTGGAAATGAGTTTACTCACAGGGTACTTTCTTTGTATACATTCGACTATACGGGCCAAGCCCGGGATTTACGGGAAATCGCGGGTTTTCGTTCGCCAGCGATTAAACTTCTTTTATTCAGCGTCTCATCAAAAATGAAAACATTTTTGAAAACTACAAGTCTTATGCGTTTTAGTGGTGAAAAACTAATTTAAAAAATCGTTCTGGAAATGAGTTTACTCACAGGGTGCTTTCTTTGTATACATTCGACTATACAGGCCAAGCCCAGGATTTACGGGAAATCGCGAGTTTTCGTTTGCCGGCGATTAAACCCCTTTCATTAAGCGTTTCATCAAAAATGAAAACATTTTTGAAAACAACAAGTCTCATGCGTTGTAGTGATGCAAAAATAATTTTAAAAATCGTTCGGAAAATGAGTTTACTCCCTGGGTACTTTCTTTGTATACTTTTGACTATACGGGCCGAGTCCGGGGTTTACGGGAAATGGCGGGTTTTTGTTTGCCGGCGATTAAACTTCTTTTATTCAGCGTCTCATCAAAAATAAAAACATTTTTGAAAACTACAAGTCTCATGCGTTTTAGTGGTGAAAAGATAATTTAAAAAATCGTTTTGGAAATGAGTTACCACAGGGTACTTTCTTTGTATACATTCGACTATACGGGCCAATTCCGGTATTTACGAGAAATCGCGGGTTTTCGTTTGCCGGCGATTAAACCACTTTCATTAAGCGTCTCATCAAAAAATGAAAACATTTCCGAAAACTACAAGTCTCATGCGCTTTAGTGTTGCAAAGATATTTTAAAAAATCGTTTTGGAAATGAGTTTTCTCACAGGGTACTTTCTTTGTATACATTCGACTATACGGGCCAAGCCCGGGATTTACGGGTAATCGCGGGTTTTCGTTTGCCGGCGTTTAAACCACATTCATTAAGCGTCTCATCAAAAATGAAAACATTTTTGGAAACAACAAGTCTTCTGCGTTTTAGTGGTGAAAAAATAATTTAAAAAATCGTTCTGGAAATGAGTTTACTCACAGGGTACTTTCTTTGTATACATTCGACTATACGGGCCAAGCCCGGGAATTACGGGAAATCGCGGGCTTTCGTTTGCCGGCGATTAAACCTGTTTCACTAAGCGTCTCATCAAAAATGAAAACATTTTTGAAAACAACAAGTCTTCTGCGTTTTAGTGGTGAAAAAATAATTTAAAAAATCGTTCTGGAAATGAGTTTACTCACAGGGTACTTTCTTTGTATACATTCGACTATACGGACCAAGCCCGGGATTTACGGGAAATCGTTGGTTTTCGTTTGCCGGCGATTAAACCTCTTTCATTAATGGTCTCATTAAAAATGAAAACATTTTTGAAAACTACAAGTTCATTCGTTCTAGTGCTGCAAAAATAATTTGAAAAATCGTTCGGGAAATCAGTTTACTCCCTGGGTACTTTCTTTGTATACTTTTGACTATACGGGCCAAGCCCGGGATTTACGGGAAATCGCGGGTTTTCGTTTGACGGCGATTAAACTTCTTTTATTCAGCGTCTCATCAAAAATGAAAACATTTTTGAAAACTACAAGTCTTATGCGTTTTAGTGGTGAAAAACTAATTTAAAAAATCGTTCTGGAAATGAGTTTACTCACAGGGTGCTTTCTTTGTATACATTCGACTATACGGGCCAAGCCCAGGATTTACGGGAAATCGCGAGTTTTCGTTTGCCGGCGATTAAACCCCTTTCATTAAGCGTTTCATCAAAAATGAAAACATTTTTGAAAACAACAAGTCTCATGCGTTGTAGTGATGCAAAAATAATTTTAAAAATCGTTCGGAAAATGAGTTTACTCCCTGGGTACTTTCTTTGTATACTTTTGACTATACGGGCCGAGTCCGGGGTTTACGGGAAATGGCGGGTTTTTGTTTGCCGGCGATTAAACTTCTTTTATTCAGCGTCTCATCAAAAATAAAAACATTTTTGAAAACTACAAGTCTTCTGCGTTTTAGTGGTGAAAAAATAATTTAAAAAATCGTTCTGGAAATGAGTTTACTCACAGGGTACTTTCTTTGTATACACTCGACTATACGGGCCAAGCCCGGGATTTACGGGAAATCGCGGGTTTTCGTTTGCCGGCGATTAAACCCCTTTCATTAAGCGTCTCAACAAAAATGAAAACATTTTTGAAAACTACAAATCTGGTGCGTTTTAGTGGTGAAAAAATAATTTAAAAAAACGTTCGGGAAATGAGTTTACTCCCTGGTTACTTTTTTTGTATACATTCGACTATACGGACCAAGCCCGGGATTTACGGGAAATCGTTGGTTTTCGTTTGCCGGCGATTAAACCTCTTTCATTAATGGTCTCATTAAAAATGAAAACATTTTTGAAAACTACAAGTTTCATTCGTTCTAGTGGTGCAAAAATAATTTGAAAAATCGTTCGGGAAATCAGTTTACTCCCTGGGTACTTTCTTTGTATACTTTTGACTATACGGGCCAAGCCCGGGATTTACGGGAAATCGCGGGTTTTCGTTTGCCGGCGATTAAACTTCTTTTATTAAGCGTCTCATCAAAAATGAAAACATTTTTGAAAACAACAAGTCTTATGCGTTTTAGTGGTTAAAAAATAATTTAAAAAATCGTTCTGGAAATGAGTTTACTCACAGGGTACTTTCTTTGTATACATTCGACTATACGGGCCAAGCCCGGGATTTACGGGAAATCGCGGGTTTTCGTTCGCCAGCGATTAAACTTCTTTTATTCAGCGTCTCATCAAAAATGAAAACATTTTTGAAAACTACAAGTCTTATGCGTTTTAGTGGTGAAAAACTAATTTAAAAAATCGTTCTGGAAATGAGTTTACTCACAGGGTGCTTTCTTTGTATACATTCGACTATACAGGCCAAGCCCAGGATTTACGGGAAATCGCGAGTTTTCGTTTGCCGGCGATTAAACCCCTTTCATTAAGCGTTTCATCAAAAATGAAAACATTTTTGAAAACAACAAGTCTCATGCGTTGTAGTGATGCAAAAATAATTTTAAAAATCGTTCGGAAAATGAGTTTACTCCCTGGGTACTTTCTTTGTATACTTTTGACTATACGGGCCGAGTCCGGGGTTTACGGGAAATGGCGGGTTTTTGTTTGCCGGCGATTAAACTTCTTTTATTCAGCGTCTCATCAAAAATAAAAACATTTTTGAAAACTACAAGTCTCATGCGTTTTAGTGGTGAAAAGATAATTTAAAAAATCGTTTTGGAAATGAGTTACCACAGGGTACTTTCTTTGTATACATTCGACTATACGGGCCAATTCCGGCATTTACGGGAAATCGCGGGTTTTCGTTTGCCGGCGATTAAACCACTTTCATTAAGCGTCTCATCAAAAAATGAAAACATTTCCGAAAACTACAAGTCTCATGCGCTTTAGTGTTGCAAAGATATTTTAAAAAATCGTTTTGGAAATGAGTTTTCTCACCGGGTACTTTCTTTGTATGCATTCGACTATACGGGCCAAGCCCGGGAATTACGGGAAATCGCGGGTTTTCGTTTGCCGGCGATTAAACCTGTTTCACTAAGCGTCTCATCAAAAATGAAAACATTTTTGAAAACTACAAGTCTCATGCGTTTTAGTGGTGACAAAATAATTTTAAAAATCGTTCGGAAAATGAGTTTACTCCCTGGGTACTTTCTTTGTATACATTCGACTATACGGACCAAGCCCGGGATTTACGGGAAATCGTTGGTTTTCGTTTGCCGGCGATTAAACCTCTTTCATTAATGGTCTCATTAAAAATGAAAACATTTTTGAAAACTACAAGTTTCATTCGTTCTAGTGCTGCAAAAATAATTTGAAAAATCGTTCGGGAAATCAGTTTACTCCCTGGGTACTTTCTTTGTATACTTTTGACTATACGGGCCAAGCCCGGGATTTACGGGAAATCGCGGGTTTTCGTTTGCCGGCGATTAAACTTCTTTTATTAAGCGTCTCATCAAAAATGAAAACATTTTTGAAAACAACAAGTCTTATGCGTTTTAGTGGTTAAAAAATAATTTAAAAAATCGTTCTGGAAATGAGTTTACTCACAGGGTACTTTCTTTGTATACACTCGACTATACGGGCCAAGCCCGGGATTTACGGGAAATCGCGGGTTTTCGTTTGCCGGCGATTAAACCCCTTTCATTAAGCGTCTCAACAAAAATGAAAACATTTTTGAAAACTACAAATCTGGTGCGTTTTAGTGGTGAAAAAATAATTTAAAAAAACGTTCGGGAAATGAGTTTACTCCCTGGTTACTTTTTTTGTATACATTCGACTATACGGACCAAGCCCGGGATTTACGGGAAATCGTTGGTTTTCGTTTGCCGGCGATTAAACCTCTTTCATTAATGGTCTCATTAAAAATGAAAACATTTTTGAAAACTACAAGTTTCATTCGTTCTAGTGGTGCAAAAATAATTTGAAAAATCGTTCGGGAAATCAGTTTACTCCCTGGGTACTTTCTTTGTATACTTTTGACTATACGGGCCAAGCCCGGGATTTACGGGAAATCGCGGGTTTTCGTTTGCCGGCGATTAAACTTCTTTTATTAAGCGTCTCATCAAAAATGAAAACATTTTTGAAAACAACAAGTCTTATGCGTTTTAGTGGTTAAAAAATAATTTAAAAAATCGTTCTGGAAATGAGTTTACTCACAGGGTACTTTCTTTGTATACATTCGACTATACGGGCCAAGCCCGGGATTTACGGGAAATCGCGGGTTTTCGTTCGCCAGCGATTAAACTTCTTTTATTCAGCGTCTCATCAAAAATGAAAACATTTTTGAAAACTACAAGTCTTATGCGTTTTAGTGGTGAAAAACTAATTTAAAAAATCGTTCTGGAAATGAGTTTACTCACAGGGTGCTTTCTTTGTATACATTCGACTATACAGGCCAAGCCTAGGATTTACGGGAAATCGCGAGTTTTCGTTTGCCGGCGATTAAACCCCTTTCATTAAGCGTTTCATCAAAAATGAAAACATTTTTGAAAACAACAAGTCTCATGCGTTGTAGTGATGCAAAAATAATTTTAAAAATCGTTCGGAAAATGAGTTTACTCCCTGGGTACTTTCTTTGTATACTTTTGACTATACGGGCCGAGTCCGGGGTTTACGGGAAATGGCGGGTTTTTGTTTGCCGGCGATTAAACTTCTTTTATTCAGCGTCTCATCAAAAATAAAAACATTTTTGAAAACTACAAGTCTCATGCGTTTTAGTGGTGAAAAGATAATTTAAAAAATCGTTTTGGAAATGAGTTACCACAGGGTACTTTCTTTGTATACATTCGACTATACGGGCCAATTCCGGCATTTACGGGAAATCGCGGGTTTTCGTTTGCCGGCGATTAAACCACTTTCATTAAGCGTCTCATCAAAAAATGAAAACATTTCCGAAAACTACAAGTCTCATGCGCTTTAGTGTTGCAAAGATATTTTAAAAAATCGTTTTGGAAATGAGTTTTCTCACCGGGTACTTTCTTTGTATGCATTCGACTATACGGGCCAAGCCCGGGAATTACGGGAAATCGCGGGTTTTCGTTTGCCGGCGATTAAACCTGTTTCACTAAGCGTCTCATCAAAAATGAAAACATTTTTGAAAACTACAAGTCTCATGCGTTTTAGTGGTGACAAAATAATTTAAAAAATCGTTTGGGAAATGAGTTTACTCCCTGGGTACTTTCTTTGTATACTTTTGACTATACGGGCCAAGCCCGGGATTTACGGGAAATCGCGGGTTTTCGTTTGACGGCGATTAAACTTCTTTTATTCAGCGTCTCATCAAAAATGAAAACATTTTTGAAAACTACAAGTCTTATGCGTTTTAGTGGTGAAAAACTAATTTAAAAAATCGTTCTGGAAATGAGTTTACTCACAGGGTGCTTTCTTTGTATACATTCGACTATACGGGCCAAGCCCAGGATTTACGGGAAATCGCGAGTTTTCGTTTGCCGGCGATTAAACCCCTCTCATTAAGCGTTTCATCAAAAATGAAAACATTTTTGAAAACAACAAGTCTCATGCGTTGTAGTGATGCAAAAATAATTTTAAAAATCGTTCGGAAAATGAGTTTACTCCCTGGGTACTTTCTTTGTATACTTTTGACTATACGGGCCGAGTCCGGGGTTTACGGGAAATGGCGGGTTTTTGTTTGCCGGCGATTAAACTTCTTTTATTCAGCGTCTCATCAAAAATAAAAACATTTTTGAAAACTACAAGTCTCATGCGTTTTAGTGGTGAAAAGATAATTTAAAAAATCGTTTTGGAAATGAGTTACCACAGGGTACTTTCTTTGTATACATTCGACTATACGGGCCAATTCCGGCATTTACGGGAAATCGCGGGTTTTCGTTTGCCGGCGATTAACCCCCTTTCATTAAGCGTTTTATCAAAAATGAAAACATTTTTGAAAACTGCAAGTCTCATACGTTTTAGTGGTGAAAAAATAATTTTAAAATTCGTTCGGGAAATGCGTTTACTCCCTGGGTACTTTCTTTGTATACTTTTGACTATACGGGCCGAGTCCGGGATTTACGGGAAATCACGGGTTTTCGTTTGCCGGCGATAAAACTTCTTTCATTAAGCGTCTCATTAAAAATGAAAACATGTTTGAAAACTACAAGTCTCATTAGTTCTAGTGGTGCAGAAATAATTTGAAAAATCGTCCGGGAAATCAGTTTACTCACTGAGTACTTTCTTTGTATACATTTGACTATACGGCCCAAGCCCGGGATTTACGGGAAATCGCGGGTTTTCGTTTGCCGGCGATTAAACTTCTTTTATTAAGCGTCTCATCAAAAATTAAAACATTTTTGAAAACAACAAGTCTTATGCGTTTTAGTGGTGAAAAATAATTTAAAAAATCGTTCTGGAAATGAGTTTACTCACAGGGTACTTTCTTTGTATACATTCGACTATACGGGCCAAGCCCGGGATTTACGGGAAATCGCGGGTTTTCGTTTGCCGGCGATTAAACCCCTTTCATTAAACGTCTAATTAAAAATGAAAACATTTTTGAAAACTACAAATCTCCTGCGTTTTAGTGGTGAAAAAATAATTTAAAAAAACGTTCGGGAAATGAGTTTACTCCCTGGGTACTTTCTTTGTATACATTCGACTATACGGACCAAGCCCGGGATTTACGGGAAATGGCGGGTTTTCGTTTGCCGGCGATTAAACTTCTTTTATTCAGCGTCTCATCAAAAATGAAAACAATTTTGAAAACTACAAGTCTCATGCGTTTTAGTGGTGAAAAGATAATTTAAAAAATCGTTTTGGAAATGAGTTTACTCACAGGGTACTTTCTTTGTATACATTCGACTATACGGGCCAAGCCCGGCATTTACGGGAAATCGCGGGTTTTCGTTTGCCGGCGATTAAACCACTTTCATTAAGCGTCTCATCAAAAAATGAAAACATTTCCAAAAACTACAAGTCTCATGCGCTTTAGTGTTGAAAATATATTTTAAAAAATCGTTTTGGAAATGAGTTTTCTCACAGGGTACTTTCTTTGTATACATTCGACTATACGGGCCAAGACCGGGATTTACGGGTAATCGCGGGTTTTCGTTTGCCGGCGTTTAAACCACATTCATTAAGCGTCTCATCAAAAATGAAAAAATTTTTGAAAACAACAAGTCTTCTGCGTTTTAGTGGTGAAAAAATAATTTAAAAAATCGTTCTGGAAATGAGTTTACTCACAGGGTACTTTCTTTGTATACATTCGACTATACGGGCCAAGCCCGGGATTTACGGGAAATCGCGGGTTTTCGTTTGCCGGCGATTAAACCCGTTTCACTAAGTGTCTCATCAAAAATGAAAACATTTTTGAAAACTACAAGTCTTATGCGTTTTAGTGGTGAAAAACTAACTGAAAAAATCGTTCTGGAAATGAGTTTACTCATAGGGTGCTTTCTTTGTATACATTCGACTATACGGGCCAAGCCCGGGATTTACGGGAAATCGCGGGTTTTCGTTTGCCGGCGATTAAACTTCTTTTATTCAGCGTCTCATCAAAAATGAAAACATTTTTAAAAACTACAAGTCTCATGCGTTGTAGTGGTGAAAAAATAATTTAAAAAATCGTTCTTAAAATGAGTTTACTCCCTGGGTACTTTCTTTGTATACTTTTGACTATACGGGCCGAGTCCGGGATTTACGGGAAATCACGGGTTTTTGTTTGCCGGCGATAAAACCTCTTTCATTAAGCGTCTCATTAAAAATGAAAACATGTTTGAAAACTACAAGTCTCATTTGTTCTAGTGGTGCAGAAATAATTTGAAAAATCGTTCGGGAAATCAGTTTACTCCATGGGTACTTTCTTTGTATACTTTTGACTATACGGGCCAAGCCCGGGATTTACGGGAAATCGCGGGTTTTCGTTTGCCGGCGATTAAACTTCTTTTATTCAACGTCTCATCAAAAATGAAAACATTTTTGAAAACTAAGCCTTATGCGTTTTAGTGGTGAAAAAATAATTTAAAAAATCGTTCTGGAAATGAGTTTACTCACAGGGTACTTTCTTTGTATACATTCGACTACACGGGCCAAGCACGGGATTTACGGGAAATCGCGGGTTTTCGTTTGCCGGCGATTAAACCCCTTTCATTAAGCGTCTCATCAAAAATGAAAACATTTTTGAAAACTACAAATCTCGTGCGTTTTAGTGGTGAAAAAATAATTTAAAAAAACGTTCGGAAAATGAGTTTACTCCCTGGGTACTTTCTTTGTATACATTCGACTATACGGACCAAGCCCGGGATTTACGGGAAATCGTTGGTTTTCGTTTGCCGGCGATTAAACCTCTTTCATTAATGGTCTCATTAAAAATGAAAACATTTTTGAAAACTACAAGTCTCATTCGTTTTAGTGGTGCAGAAATAATTTGAAAAATCGTTCGGGAAATCAGTTTACTCCCTGGGTACTTTCTTTGTATACTTTTGACTATACGGGCCAAGCCCGGGATTTACGGGAAATCGCGGGTTTTCGTTTGCCGGCGATTAAACTTCTTTTATTAAGCGTCTCATCAAAAATGAAAACATTTTTGAAAACTACAAGTCTTATGCGTTTTAGTGGTGAAAAAATAATTTAAAAAATCGTTCTGGAAATGAGTTTACTCACAGGGTACTTTCTTTGTATACATTCGACTATACGGGCCAAGCCCGGGATTTACGGGAAATCGCGAGTTTTCGTTTGCCGGCGATTAAACCCCTTTCATTAAGCGTTTCATCAAAAATGAAAACATTTTTGAAAACAACAAGTCTCATGCGTTTTAGTGGTGAAAAAATAATTTAAAAAATTGTTCGGGAAATGAGTTTTCTCCCTGGGTACTTTCTATGTGTACATTCGACTATACGGGCCAAGCCCGGGATTTACGGGAAATCGCGCGTTTTCGTTTGCCGGCGATTAAACTTCTTTTATTCAACGTCTCATCAAAAATGAAAACATTTTTGAAAACTACAAGTCTTATGCGTTTTAGTGGTGAAAAAACAGTTTAAAAAATCGTTCTGAAAATGAGTTTACTCACAGGGTGCTTCCTTTGTATACATTCGACTATACGGACCAAGCCCGGGATTTACGGGAAATCGCAGGTTTGCGTTTGCCGGCGATTAAACTTCTTTTATTCAGCGTCTCATCAAAAATGAAAATTCTTTTGAAAACTACAAGTCTCATGCGTTTTAGTGGTGACAAAGTAATTTAAAAAATCGTTCGGGAAATGAGTTTACTCCCTGGGTACTTTCTTTGTACTTTTTTGACTATACGGGCCAAGCCCGGGATTTACGGGAAATCGCGGGTTTTCGTTTGCCGACAATTAAACTTCTTTTATTCAACGTCTCATCAAAAATGAAAAATATTTTGTAAACTACAAGTCTTATGCGTTTTAGTGGTGAAAAAACAGTTTAAAAAATCGTTCTGAAAATGAGTTTACTCACAGGGTGCTTCCTTTGTATACATTCGACTATACGGACCAAGCCCGGGATTTACGGGAAATCGCGGGTTTTCGTGTGCCGGCGATTAAATCCCTTTCATTAAGCGTCTCATCAAAAATGAAAACTTTTTTGAAAACTACAAGGCTCATGCGTTTCTGTGGTGAAAAAATAATTTAAAAAAATCGTTCGGTAAATGAGTTTACTCCCTGGGTACTTTCTTTGTATACATTCGACTATACGGCCAAGCCCGGGATTTACGGGAAATCGCGGGTTTTCGTTTGCCGGCGATTAAACCCCTTTCATTAAGCGTCTCATCAAAAATGAAAACATTTTTGAAAACTACAAATCTCGTGCGTTTTAGTGGTGAAAAAATAATTTAAAAAAACGTTCGGAAAATGAGTTTACTCCCTGGGTACTTTCTTTGTATACATTCGACTATACGGACCAAGCCCGGGATTTACGGGAAATCGTTGGTTTTCGTTTGCCGGCGATTAAACCTCTTTCATTAATGGTCTCATTAAAAATGAAAACATTTTTGAAAACTACAAGTCTCATTCGTTTTAGTGGTGCAGAAATAATTTGAAAAATCGTTCGGGAAATCAGTTTACTCCCTGGGTACTTTCTTTGTATACTTTTGACTATACGGGCCAAGCCCGGGATTTACGGGAAATCGCGGGTTTTCGTTTGCCGGCGATTAAACTTCTTTTATTAAGCGTCTCATCAAAAATGAAAACATTTTTGAAAACTACAAGTCTTATGCGTTTTAGTGGTGAAAAAATAATTTAAAAAATCGTTCTGGAAATGAGTTTACTCACAGGGTACTTTCTTTGTATACATTCGACTATACGGGCCAAGCCCGGGATTTACGGGAAATCGCGAGTTTTCGTTTGCCGGCGATTAAACCCCTTTCATTAAGCGTTTCATCAAAAATGAAAACATTTTTGAAAACAACAAGTCTCATGCGTTTTAGTGGTGAAAAAATAATTTAAAAAATTGTTCGGGAAATGAGTTTTCTCCCTGGGTACTTTCTATGTGTACATTCGACTATACGGGCCAAGCCCGGGATTTACGGGAAATAGCGCGTTTTCGTTTGCCGGCGATTAAACTTCTTTTATTCAACGTCTCATCAAAAATGAAAACATTTTTGAAAACTACAAGTCTTATGCGTTTTAGTGGTGAAAAAACAGTTTAAAAAATCGTTCTGAAAATGAGTTTACTCACAGGGTGCTTCCTTTGTATACATTCGACTATACGGACCAAGCCCGGGATTTACGGGAAATCGCGGGTTTTCGTGTGCCGGCGATTAAATCCCTTTCATTAAGCGTCTCATCAAAAATGAAAACTTTTTTGAAAACAACAAGGCTCATGCGTTTCTGTGGTGAAAAAATAATTTAAAAAAATCGTTCGGTAAATGAGTTTACTCCCTGGGTACTTTCTTTGTATACATTCGACTATACGGCCAAGCCCGGGATTTACGGGAAATCGCAGGTTTGCGTTTGCCGGCCATTAAACTTCTTTTATTCAGCGTCTCATCAAAAATGAAAATTCTTTTGAAAACTACAAGTCTCATGCGTTTTAGTGGTGACAAAGTAATTTAAAAAATCGTTCGGGAAATGAGTTTACTCCCTGGGTACTTTCTTTGTACTTTTTTGACTATACGGGCCAAGCCCGGGATTTACGGGAAATCGCGGGTTTTCGTTTGCCGACAATTAAACTTCTTTTATTCAACGTCTCATCAAAAATGAAAAATATTTTGTAAACTACAAGTCTTATGCGTTTTAGTGGTGAAAAAACAGTTTAAAAAATCGTTCTGAAAATGAGTTTACTCACAGGGTGCTTCCTTTGTATACATTCGACTATACGGACCAAGCCCCGGATTTACGGGAAATCGCGGGTTTTCGTGTGCCGGCGATTAAATCCCTTTCATTAAGCGTCTCATCAAAAATGAAAACTTTTTTGAAAACTACAAGGCTCATGCGTTTCTGTGGTGAAAAAATAATTTAAAAAAATCGTTCGGTAAATGAGTTTACTCCCTGGGTACTTTCTTTGTATACATTCGACTATACGGCCAAGCCCGGGATTTACGGGAAATCGCAGGTTTGCGTTTGCCGGCGATTAAACTTCTTTTATTCAGCGTCTCATCAAAAATGAAAATTCTTTTGAAAACTACAAGTCTCATGCGTTTTAGTGGTGACAAAGTAATTTAAAAAATCGTTCGGGAAATGAGTTTACTCCCTGGGTACTTTCTTTGTACTTTTTTGACTATACGGGCCAAGCCCGGGATTTACGGGAAATCGCGGGTTTTCGTTTGCCGACAATTAAACTTCTTTTATTCAGCGTCTCATCAAAAATGAAAAAATTTTTGTAAACTACAAGTCTTATGCGTTTTAGTGATGGAAAAGTAATTTAAAAAATCGTTCTGGAAATGAATCTACTCACAGGGTACTTTCTTTGTATACATTCGACTATACGGGCCAAGCCCGGGATTTACGGGAAATCGCGGGTTTTCGTTTGCCGGCGATTAAACTTCGTTTATTCAACGTCTCATCAAAAATGAAAACATTTTTAAAAACTACAAGTCTCATGCGTTTTAGTGGTTAAAAAATAATTTAAAAAAATTGTTCGGGAAATGAGTTTTCTCCCTGGGTACTTTTTATGTGTACATTCGACTATACGGGCCAAGCCCGGGATTTACGGGAATTCGCGGGTTTTCGTTTGCCGGCGATTAAACTTCTTTTATTCAACGTCTCATCAAAAATGAAAACATTTTTGAAAACTACAAGTCTTATGCGTTTTAGTGGTGAAAAAACAGTTTAAAAAATCGTTCTGAAAATGAGTTTACTCACAGGGTGCTTCCTTTGTATACATTCGACTATACGGACCAAGCCCGGGATTTACGGGAAATCGCGGGTTTTCGTGTGCCGGCGATTAAATCCCTTTCATTAAGCGTCTCATCAAAAATGAAAACTTTTTTGAAAACTACAAGGCTCATGCGTTTCTGTGGTGAAAAAATAATTTAAAAAAATCGTTCGGTAAATGAGTTTACTCCCTGGGTACTTTCTTTGTATACATTCGACTATACGGCCAAGCCCGGGATTTACGGGAAATCGCAGGTTTGCGTTTGCCGGCGATTAAACTTCTTTTATTCAGCGTCTCATCAAAAATGAAAATTCTTTTGAAAACTACAAGTCTCATGCGTTTTAGTGGTGACAAAGTAATTTTAAAAATCGTTCGGGAAATGAGTTTACTCCCTGGGTACTTTCTTTGTACTTTTTTGACTATACGGGCCAAGCCCGGGATTTACGGGAAATCGCGGGTTTTCGTTTGCCGACAATTAAACTTCTTTTATTCAACGTCTCATCAAAAATGAAAAAATTTTTGTAAACTACAAGTCTTATGCGTTTTAGTGGTGAAAAAACAGTTTAAAAAATCGTTCTGAAAATGAGTTTACTCACAGGGTGCTTCCTTTGTATACATTCGACTATACGGGCCAAGCCCGGGATTTACGGGAAATCGCGGGTTTTCGTTTGCCGGCGATTAAACCCGTTTCACTAAGCGTCTCATCAAAAATGAAAACATTTTTGAAAACTACAAATCTCGTGTGTTTTAGTGGTGAAAAAATAATTTAAAAAATCGTTCGGGAAATGAGTTTACTCCCTGGGTACTTTCTTTGCATACTTTTGACTATAAGGGCCAAGCCCGGGATTTACGGGAAATCACGGGTTTTCGTTTGCCGGCGATTAACCCCCTTTCAATAAGCGTTTCATCAAAAATGAAAACATTTTTGAAAACTACAAGTCTCATACGTTTTAGTGGTGAAAAAATAATTTTAAAAATCGTTCGGGAAATGCGTTTACTCCCTGGGTACTTTCTTTGTATACCTTTGACTATACGGGCCGAGTCCGGGATTTACGGGAAATCACGGGTTTTCGTTTGCCGGCGATAAAACCTCTTTCATTAAGCGTCTCATTAAAAATGAAAACATGTTTGAAAACTACAAGTCTCATTAGTTCTAGTGGTGCAGAAATAATTTGAAAAATCGTTCTGGAAATGAGTTTACTCACAGGGTACTTTCTTTGTATACATTCGACTATACGGGCCTAGCCCGGGATTTACGGGAAATCGCGGGTTTTCGTTTGCCGGCGATTAAACCCGTTTCACTAAGCGTCTCATCAAAAATGAAGACATTTTTGAAAACTACAAATCTCGTGTGTTTTAGTGGTGAAAAAATAATTTAAAAAATCGTTCGGGAAATGAGTTTACTCCCTGGGTACTTTCTTTGCATACTTTTGACTATACGGGCCAAGCCCGGGATTTACGGGAAATCGCGGGTTTTCGTTTGACGGCGATTAAACTTCTTTTATTCAGCGTCTCATCAAAAATGAAAATATTTTTGAAAACTACAAGTCTTATGCGTTTTAGTGGTGAAAAACTAACTGAAAAAATCGTTCTGGAAATGAGTTTACTCACAGGGTGCTTTCTTTGTATACATTCGACTATACGGGCCAAGCCCGGGATTTACGGGAAATCGCGGGTTTTCGTTTGCCGGCGATTAAACCCCTTTCATTAAGCGTTTTATCAAAAATGAAAACATTTTTGAAAACTACAAGTCTCATACGTTTTTTTGGTGAAAAAATAATTTTAAAAATCGTTCGGGAAATGCGTTTACTCCCTGGGTACTTTCTTTGTATACTTTTGACTATACGGGCCGAGTCCGGGATTTACGGGAAATCACGGGTTTTCGTTTGCCGGCGATAAAACCTCTTTCATTAAGCGTCTCGTTAAAAATGAAAACATGTTTGAAAACTACAAGTCTCATTTATTCTAGTGGTGCAGAAATAATTTGAAAAATCGTCCGGGAAATCAGTTTACTTCCGGAGTACTTCCTTTGTATACTTTTGACTATACGGGCCAAGCCCGGGATTTACGGGAAATCGCGGGTTTTCGTTTGCCGGCGATTAAACTTCTTTTATTAAGCGTCTCATCAAAAATGAAAACATTTTTAAAAACAACAAGTCTTATGCGTTTTAGTGGTGAAAAATAATTTAAAAAATCGTTCTGGAAATGAGTTTACTCACAGGGTACTTTCTTTGTATACACTCGACTATACGGGCCAAGCCCGGGATTTACGGGAAATCGCGGGTTTTCGTTTGCCGGCGATTAAACCCCTTTCATTAAGCGTCTCAACAAAAATGAAAACATTTTTGAAAACTACAAATCTGGTGCGTTTTAGTGGTGAAAAAATAATTTAAAAAAACGTTCGGGAAATGAGTTTACTCCCTGGTTACTTTCTTTGTATACATTCGACTATACGGACCAAGCCCGGGATTTACGGGAAATCGTTGGTTTTCGTTTGCCGGCGATTAAACCTCTTTCATTAATGGTCTCATTAAAAATGAAAACATTTTTGAAAACTACAAGTTTCATTCGTTCTAGTGGTGCAAAAATAATTTGAAAAATCGTTCGGGAAATCAGTTTACTCCCTGGGTACTTTCTTTGTATACTTTTGACTATACGGGCCAAGCCCGGGATTTACGGGAAATCGCGGGTTTTCGTTTGCCGGCGATTAAACTTCTTTTATTAAGCGTCTCATCAAAAATAAAAACATTTTTGAAAACAACAAGTCTTATGCGTTTTAGTGGTTAAAAAATAATTTAAAAAATCGTTCTGGAAATGAGTTTACTCACAGGGTACTTTCTTTGTATACATTCGACTATACGGGCCAAGCCCGGGATTTACGGGAAATCGCGGGTTTTCGTTCGCCAGCGATTAAACTTCTTTTATTCAGCGTCTCATCAAAAATGAAAACACTTTTGAAAACTACAAGTCTCATGCGTTTTAGTGGTGACAAAATAATTTAAAAAATCGTTCGGGAAATGAGTTTACTCCCTGGGTACTTTCTTTGTATACTTTTGACTATACGGGCCAAGCCCGGGATTTACGGGAAATCGCGGGTTTTCGTTTGACGGCGATTAAACTTCTTTTATTCAGCGTCTCATCAAAAATGAAAACATTTTTGAAAACTACAAGTCTTATGCGTTTTAGTGGTGAAAAACTAATTTAAAAAATCGTTCTGGAAATGAGTTTACTCACAGGGTGCTTTCTTTGTATACATTCGACTATACGGGCCAAGCCCAGGATTTACGGGAAATCGCGAGTTTTCGTTTGCCGGCGATTAAACCCCTTTCATTAAGCGTTTCATCAAAAATGAAAACATTTTTGAAAACAACAAGTCTCATGCGTTGTAGTGATGCAAAAATAATTTTAAAAATCGTTCGGAAAATGAGTTTACTCCCTGGGTACTTTCTTTGTATACTTTTGACTATACGGGCCGAGTCCGGGGTTTACGGGAAATGGCGGGTTTTTGTTTGCCGGCGATTAAACTTCTTTTATTCAGCGTCTCATCAAAAATAAAAACATTTTTGAAAACTACAAGTCTCATGCGTTTTAGTGGTGAAAAGATAATTTAAAAAATCGTTTTGGAAATGAGTTACCACAGGGTACTTTCTTTGTATACATTCGACTATACGGGCCAATTCCGGTATTTACGGGAAATCGCGGGTTTTCGTTTGCCGGCGATTAAACCACTTTCATTAAGCGTCTCATCAAAAAATGAAAACATTTCCGAAAACTACAAGTCTCATGCGCTTTAGTGTTGCAAAGATATTTTAAAAAATCGTTTTGGAAATGAGTTTTCTCACAGGGTACTTTCTTTGTATACATTCGACTATACGGGCCAAGCCCGGGATTTACGGGTAATCGCGGGTTTTCGTTTGCCGGCGTTTAAACCACATTCATTAAGCGTCTCATCAAAAATGAAAACATTTTTGGAAACAACAAGTCTTCTGCGTTTTAGTGGTGAAAAAATAATTTAAAAAATCGTTCTGGAAATGAGTTTACTCACAGGGTACTTTCTTTGTATACATTCGACTATACGGGCCAAGCCCGGGAATTACGGGAAATCGCGGGCTTTCGTTTGCCGGCGATTAAACCTGTTTCACTAAGCGTCTCATCAAAAATGAAAACATTTTTGAAAACAACAAGTCTTCTGCGTTTTAGTGGTGAAAAAATAATTTAAAAAATCGTTCTGGAAATGAGTTTACTCACAGGGTACTTTCTTTGTATACATTCGACTATACGGACCAAGCCCGGGATTTACGGGAAATCGTTGGTTTTCGTTTGCCGGCGATTAAACCTCTTTCATTAATGGTCTCATTAAAAATGAAAACATTTTTGAAAACTACAAGTTCATTCGTTCTAGTGCTGCAAAAATAATTTGAAAAATCGTTCGGGAAATCAGTTTACTCCCTGGGTACTTTCTTTGTATACTTTTGACTATACGGGCCAAGCCCGGGATTTACGGGAAATCGCGGGTTTTCGTTTGACGGCGATTAAACTTCTTTTATTCAGCGTCTCATCAAAAATGAAAACATTTTTGAAAACTACAAGTCTTATGCGTTTTAGTGGTGAAAAACTAATTTAAAAAATCGTTCTGGAAATGAGTTTACTCACAGGGTGCTTTCTTTGTATACATTCGACTATACGGGCCAAGCCCAGGATTTACGGGAAATCGCGAGTTTTCGTTTGCCGGCGATTAAACCCCTTTCATTAAGCGTTTCATCAAAAATGAAAACATTTTTGAAAACAACAAGTCTCATGCGTTGTAGTGATGCAAAAATAATTTTAAAAATCGTTCGGAAAATGAGTTTACTCCCTGGGTACTTTCTTTGTATACTTTTGACTATACGGGCCGAGTCCGGGGTTTACGGGAAATGGCGGGTTTTTGTTTGCCGGCGATTAAACTTCTTTTATTCAGCGTCTCATCAAAAATAAAAACATTTTTGAAAACTACAAGTCTCATGCGTTTTAGTGGTGAAAAGATAATTTAAAAAATCGTTTTGGAAATGAGTTACCACAGGGTACTTTCTTTGTATACATTCGACTATACGGGCCAATTCCGGTATTTACGGGAAATCGCGGGTTTTCGTTTGCCGGCGATTAAACCACTTTCATTAAGCGTCTCATCAAAAAATGAAAACATTTCCGAAAACTACAAGTCTCATGCGCTTTAGTGTTGCAAAGATATTTTAAAAAATCGTTTTGGAAATGAGTTTTCTCACAGGGTACTTTCTTTGTATACATTCGACTATACGGGCCAAGCCCGGGATTTACGGGTAATCGCGGGTTTTCGTTTGCCGGCGTTTAAACCACATTCATTAAGCGTCTCATCAAAAATGAAAACATTTTTGGAAACAACAAGTCTTCTGCGTTTTAGTGGTGAAAAAATAATTTAAAAAATCGTTCTGGAAATGAGTTTACTCACAGGGTACTTTCTTTGTATACATTCGACTATACGGGCCAAGCCCGGGAATTACGGGAAATCGCGGGCTTTCGTTTGCCGGCGATTAAACCTGTTTCACTAAGCGTCTCATCAAAAATGAAAACATTTTTGAAAACAACAAGTCTTCTGCGTTTTAGTGGTGAAAAAATAATTTAAAAAATCGTTCTGGAAATGAGTTTACTCACAGGGTACTTTCTTTGTATACATTCGACTATACGGACCAAGCCCGGGATTTACGGGAAATCGTTGGTTTTCGTTTGCCGGCGATTAAACCTCTTTCATTAATGGTCTCATTAAAAATGAAAACATTTTTGAAAACTACAAGTTTCATTCGTTCTAGTGCTGCAAAAATAATTTGAAAAATCGTTCGGGAAATCAGTTTACTCCCTGGGTACTTTCTTTGTATACTTTTGACTATACGGGCCAAGCCCGGGATTTACGGGAAATCGCGGGTTTTCGTTTGCCGGCGATTAAACTTCTTTTATTAAGCGTCTCATCAAAAATGAAAACATTTTTGAAAACAACAAGTCTTATGCGTTTTAGTGGTTAAAAAATAATTTAAAAAATCGTTCTGGAAATGAGTTTACTCACAGGGTACTTTCTTTGTATACACTCGACTATACGGGCCAAGCCCGGGATTTACGGGAAATCGCGGGTTTTCGTTTGCCGGCGATTAAACCCCTTTCATTAAGCGTCTCAACAAAAATGAAAACATTTTTGAAAACTACAAATCTGGTGCGTTTTAGTGGTGAAAAAATAATTTAAAAAAACGTTCGGGAAATGAGTTTACTCCCTGGTTACTTTTTTTGTATACATTCGACTATACGGACCAAGCCCGGGATTTACGGGAAATCGTTGGTTTTCGTTTGCCGGCGATTAAACCTCTTTCATTAATGGTCTCATTAAAAATGAAAACATTTTTGAAAACTACAAGTTTCATTCGTTCTAGTGGTGCAAAAATAATTTGAAAAATCGTTCGGGAAATCAGTTTACTCCCTGGGTACTTTCTTTGTATACTTTTGACTATACGGGCCAAGCCCGGGATTTACGGGAAATCGCGGGTTTTCGTTTGCCGGCGATTAAACTTCTTTTATTAAGCGTCTCATCAAAAATGAAAACATTTTTGAAAACAACAAGTCTTATGCGTTTTAGTGGTTAAAAAATAATTTAAAAAATCGTTCTGGAAATGAGTTTACTCACAGGGTACTTTCTTTGTATACATTCGACTATACGGGCCAAGCCCGGGATTTACGGGAAATCGCGGGTTTTCGTTCGCCAGCGATTAAACTTCTTTTATTCAGCGTCTCATCAAAAATGAAAACATTTTTGAAAACTACAAGTCTTATGCGTTTTAGTGGTGAAAAACTAATTTAAAAAATCGTTCTGGAAATGAGTTTACTCACAGGGTGCTTTCTTTGTATACATTCGACTATACAGGCCAAGCCCAGGATTTACGGGAAATCGCGAGTTTTCGTTTGCCGGCGATTAAACCCCTTTCATTAAGCGTTTCATCAAAAATGAAAACATTTTTGAAAACAACAAGTCTCATGCGTTGTAGTGATGCAAAAATAATTTTAAAAATCGTTCGGAAAATGAGTTTACTCCCTGGGTACTTTCTTTGTATACTTTTGACTATACGGGCCGAGTCCGGGGTTTACGGGAAATGGCGGGTTTTTGTTTGCCGGCGATTAAACTTCTTTTATTCAGCGTCTCATCAAAAATAAAAACATTTTTGAAAACTACAAGTCTCATGCGTTTTAGTGGTGAAAAGATAATTTAAAAAATCGTTTTGGAAATGAGTTACCACAGGGTACTTTCTTTGTATACATTCGACTATACGGGCCAATTCCGGTATTTACGAGAAATCGCGGGTTTTCGTTTGCCGGCGATTAAACCACTTTCATTAAGCGTCTCATCAAAAAATGAAAACATTTCCGAAAACTACAAGTCTCATGCGCTTTAGTGTTGCAAAGATATTTTAAAAAATCGTTTTGGAAATGAGTTTTCTCACAGGGTACTTTCTTTGTATACATTCGACTATACGGGCCAAGCCCGGGATTTACGGGTAATCGCGGGTTTTCGTTTGCCGGCGTTTAAACCACATTCATTAAGCGTCTCATCAAAAATGAAAACATTTTTGGAAACAACAAGTCTTCTGCGTTTTAGTGGTGAAAAAATAATTTAAAAAATCGTTCTGGAAATGAGTTTACTCACAGGGTACTTTCTTTGTATACATTCGACTATACGGGCCAAGCCCGGGAATTACGGGAAATCGCGGGCTTTCGTTTGCCGGCGATTAAACCTGTTTCACTAAGCGTCTCATCAAAAATGAAAACATTTTTGAAAACAACAAGTCTTCTGCGTTTTAGTGGTGAAAAAATAATTTAAAAAATCGTTCTGGAAATGAGTTTACTCACAGGGTACTTTCTTTGTATACATTCGACTATACGGACCAAGCCCGGGATTTACGGGAAATCGTTGGTTTTCGTTTGCCGGCGATTAAACCTCTTTCATTAATGGTCTCATTAAAAATGAAAACATTTTTGAAAACTACAAGTTCATTCGTTCTAGTGCTGCAAAAATAATTTGAAAAATCGTTCGGGAAATCAGTTTACTCCCTGGGTACTTTCTTTGTATACTTTTGACTATACGGGCCAAGCCCGGGATTTACGGGAAATCGCGGGTTTTCGTTTGACGGCGATTAAACTTCTTTTATTCAGCGTCTCATCAAAAATGAAAACATTTTTGAAAACTACAAGTCTTATGCGTTTTAGTGGTGAAAAACTAATTTAAAAAATCGTTCTGGAAATGAGTTTACTCACAGGGTGCTTTCTTTGTATACATTCGACTATACGGGCCAAGCCCAGGATTTACGGGAAATCGCGAGTTTTCGTTTGCCGGCGATTAAACCCCTTTCATTAAGCGTTTCATCAAAAATGAAAACATTTTTGAAAACAACAAGTCTCATGCGTTGTAGTGATGCAAAAATAATTTTAAAAATCGTTCGGAAAATGAGTTTACTCCCTGGGTACTTTCTTTGTATACTTTTGACTATACGGGCCGAGTCCGGGGTTTACGGGAAATGGCGGGTTTTTGTTTGCCGGCGATTAAACTTCTTTTATTCAGCGTCTCATCAAAAATAAAAACATTTTTGAAAACTACAAGTCTTCTGCGTTTTAGTGGTGAAAAAATAATTTAAAAAATCGTTCTGGAAATGAGTTTACTCACAGGGTACTTTCTTTGTATACACTCGACTATACGGGCCAAGCCCGGGATTTACGGGAAATCGCGGGTTTTCGTTTGCCGGCGATTAAACCCCTTTCATTAAGCGTCTCAACAAAAATGAAAACATTTTTGAAAACTACAAATCTGGTGCGTTTTAGTGGTGAAAAAATAATTTAAAAAAACGTTCGGGAAATGAGTTTACTCCCTGGTTACTTTTTTTGTATACATTCGACTATACGGACCAAGCCCGGGATTTACGGGAAATCGTTGGTTTTCGTTTGCCGGCGATTAAACCTCTTTCATTAATGGTCTCATTAAAAATGAAAACATTTTTGAAAACTACAAGTTTCATTCGTTCTAGTGGTGCAAAAATAATTTGAAAAATCGTTCGGGAAATCAGTTTACTCCCTGGGTACTTTCTTTGTATACTTTTGACTATACGGGCCAAGCCCGGGATTTACGGGAAATCGCGGGTTTTCGTTTGCCGGCGATTAAACTTCTTTTATTAAGCGTCTCATCAAAAATGAAAACATTTTTGAAAACAACAAGTCTTATGCGTTTTAGTGGTTAAAAAATAATTTAAAAAATCGTTCTGGAAATGAGTTTACTCACAGGGTACTTTCTTTGTATACATTCGACTATACGGGCCAAGCCCGGGATTTACGGGAAATCGCGGGTTTTCGTTCGCCAGCGATTAAACTTCTTTTATTCAGCGTCTCATCAAAAATGAAAACATTTTTGAAAACTACAAGTCTTATGCGTTTTAGTGGTGAAAAACTAATTTAAAAAATCGTTCTGGAAATGAGTTTACTCACAGGGTGCTTTCTTTGTATACATTCGACTATACAGGCCAAGCCCAGGATTTACGGGAAATCGCGAGTTTTCGTTTGCCGGCGATTAAACCCCTTTCATTAAGCGTTTCATCAAAAATGAAAACATTTTTGAAAACAACAAGTCTCATGCGTTGTAGTGATGCAAAAATAATTTTAAAAATCGTTCGGAAAATGAGTTTACTCCCTGGGTACTTTCTTTGTATACTTTTGACTATACGGGCCGAGTCCGGGGTTTACGGGAAATGGCGGGTTTTTGTTTGCCGGCGATTAAACTTCTTTTATTCAGCGTCTCATCAAAAATAAAAACATTTTTGAAAACTACAAGTCTCATGCGTTTTAGTGGTGAAAAGATAATTTAAAAAATCGTTTTGGAAATGAGTTACCACAGGGTACTTTCTTTGTATACATTCGACTATACGGGCCAATTCCGGCATTTACGGGAAATCGCGGGTTTTCGTTTGCCGGCGATTAAACCACTTTCATTAAGCGTCTCATCAAAAAATGAAAACATTTCCGAAAACTACAAGTCTCATGCGCTTTAGTGTTGCAAAGATATTTTAAAAAATCGTTTTGGAAATGAGTTTTCTCACCGGGTACTTTCTTTGTATGCATTCGACTATACGGGCCAAGCCCGGGAATTACGGGAAATCGCGGGTTTTCGTTTGCCGGCGATTAAACCTGTTTCACTAAGCGTCTCATCAAAAATGAAAACATTTTTGAAAACTACAAGTCTCATGCGTTTTAGTGGTGACAAAATAATTTTAAAAATCGTTCGGAAAATGAGTTTACTCCCTGGGTACTTTCTTTGTATACATTCGACTATACGGACCAAGCCCGGGATTTACGGGAAATCGTTGGTTTTCGTTTGCCGGCGATTAAACCTCTTTCATTAATGGTCTCATTAAAAATGAAAACATTTTTGAAAACTACAAGTTTCATTCGTTCTAGTGCTGCAAAAATAATTTGAAAAATCGTTCGGGAAATCAGTTTACTCCCTGGGTACTTTCTTTGTATACTTTTGACTATACGGGCCAAGCCCGGGATTTACGGGAAATCGCGGGTTTTCGTTTGCCGGCGATTAAACTTCTTTTATTAAGCGTCTCATCAAAAATGAAAACATTTTTGAAAACAACAAGTCTTATGCGTTTTAGTGGTTAAAAAATAATTTAAAAAATCGTTCTGGAAATGAGTTTACTCACAGGGTACTTTCTTTGTATACACTCGACTATACGGGCCAAGCCCGGGATTTACGGGAAATCGCGGGTTTTCGTTTGCCGGCGATTAAACCCCTTTCATTAAGCGTCTCAACAAAAATGAAAACATTTTTGAAAACTACAAATCTGGTGCGTTTTAGTGGTGAAAAAATAATTTAAAAAAACGTTCGGGAAATGAGTTTACTCCCTGGTTACTTTTTTTGTATACATTCGACTATACGGACCAAGCCCGGGATTTACGGGAAATCGTTGGTTTTCGTTTGCCGGCGATTAAACCTCTTTCATTAATGGTCTCATTAAAAATGAAAACATTTTTGAAAACTACAAGTTTCATTCGTTCTAGTGGTGCAAAAATAATTTGAAAAATCGTTCGGGAAATCAGTTTACTCCCTGGGTACTTTCTTTGTATACTTTTGACTATACGGGCCAAGCCCGGGATTTACGGGAAATCGCGGGTTTTCGTTTGCCGGCGATTAAACTTCTTTTATTAAGCGTCTCATCAAAAATGAAAACATTTTTGAAAACAACAAGTCTTATGCGTTTTAGTGGTTAAAAAATAATTTAAAAAATCGTTCTGGAAATGAGTTTACTCACAGGGTACTTTCTTTGTATACATTCGACTATACGGGCCAAGCCCGGGATTTACGGGAAATCGCGGGTTTTCGTTCGCCAGCGATTAAACTTCTTTTATTCAGCGTCTCATCAAAAATGAAAACATTTTTGAAAACTACAAGTCTTATGCGTTTTAGTGGTGAAAAACTAATTTAAAAAATCGTTCTGGAAATGAGTTTACTCACAGGGTGCTTTCTTTGTATACATTCGACTATACAGGCCAAGCCTAGGATTTACGGGAAATCGCGAGTTTTCGTTTGCCGGCGATTAAACCCCTTTCATTAAGCGTTTCATCAAAAATGAAAACATTTTTGAAAACAACAAGTCTCATGCGTTGTAGTGATGCAAAAATAATTTTAAAAATCGTTCGGAAAATGAGTTTACTCCCTGGGTACTTTCTTTGTATACTTTTGACTATACGGGCCGAGTCCGGGGTTTACGGGAAATGGCGGGTTTTTGTTTGCCGGCGATTAAACTTCTTTTATTCAGCGTCTCATCAAAAATAAAAACATTTTTGAAAACTACAAGTCTCATGCGTTTTAGTGGTGAAAAGATAATTTAAAAAATCGTTTTGGAAATGAGTTACCACAGGGTACTTTCTTTGTATACATTCGACTATACGGGCCAATTCCGGCATTTACGGGAAATCGCGGGTTTTCGTTTGCCGGCGATTAAACCACTTTCATTAAGCGTCTCATCAAAAAATGAAAACATTTCCGAAAACTACAAGTCTCATGCGCTTTAGTGTTGCAAAGATATTTTAAAAAATCGTTTTGGAAATGAGTTTTCTCACCGGGTACTTTCTTTGTATGCATTCGACTATACGGGCCAAGCCCGGGAATTACGGGAAATCGCGGGTTTTCGTTTGCCGGCGATTAAACCTGTTTCACTAAGCGTCTCATCAAAAATGAAAACATTTTTGAAAACTACAAGTCTCATGCGTTTTAGTGGTGACAAAATAATTTAAAAAATCGTTTGGGAAATGAGTTTACTCCCTGGGTACTTTCTTTGTATACTTTTGACTATACGGGCCAAGCCCGGGATTTACGGGAAATCGCGGGTTTTCGTTTGACGGCGATTAAACTTCTTTTATTCAGCGTCTCATCAAAAATGAAAACATTTTTGAAAACTACAAGTCTTATGCGTTTTAGTGGTGAAAAACTAATTTAAAAAATCGTTCTGGAAATGAGTTTACTCACAGGGTGCTTTCTTTGTATACATTCGACTATACGGGCCAAGCCCAGGATTTACGGGAAATCGCGAGTTTTCGTTTGCCGGCGATTAAACCCCTCTCATTAAGCGTTTCATCAAAAATGAAAACATTTTTGAAAACAACAAGTCTCATGCGTTGTAGTGATGCAAAAATAATTTTAAAAATCGTTCGGAAAATGAGTTTACTCCCTGGGTACTTTCTTTGTATACTTTTGACTATACGGGCCGAGTCCGGGGTTTACGGGAAATGGCGGGTTTTTGTTTGCCGGCGATTAAACTTCTTTTATTCAGCGTCTCATCAAAAATAAAAACATTTTTGAAAACTACAAGTCTCATGCGTTTTAGTGGTGAAAAGATAATTTAAAAAATCGTTTTGGAAATGAGTTACCACAGGGTACTTTCTTTGTATACATTCGACTATACGGGCCAATTCCGGCATTTACGGGAAATCGCGGGTTTTCGTTTGCCGGCGATTAACCCCCTTTCATTAAGCGTTTTATCAAAAATGAAAACATTTTTGAAAACTGCAAGTCTCATACGTTTTAGTGGTGAAAAAATAATTTTAAAATTCGTTCGGGAAATGCGTTTACTCCCTGGGTACTTTCTTTGTATACTTTTGACTATACGGGCCGAGTCCGGGATTTACGGGAAATCACGGGTTTTCGTTTGCCGGCGATAAAACTTCTTTCATTAAGCGTCTCATTAAAAATGAAAACATGTTTGAAAACTACAAGTCTCATTAGTTCTAGTGGTGCAGAAATAATTTGAAAAATCGTCCGGGAAATCAGTTTACTCACTGAGTACTTTCTTTGTATACATTTGACTATACGGCCCAAGCCCGGGATTTACGGGAAATCGCGGGTTTTCGTTTGCCGGCGATTAAACTTCTTTTATTAAGCGTCTCATCAAAAATTAAAACATTTTTGAAAACAACAAGTCTTATGCGTTTTAGTGGTGAAAAATAATTTAAAAAATCGTTCTGGAAATGAGTTTACTCACAGGGTACTTTCTTTGTATACATTCGACTATACGGGCCAAGCCCGGGATTTACGGGAAATCGCGGGTTTTCGTTTGCCGGCGATTAAACCCCTTTCATTAAACGTCTAATTAAAAATGAAAACATTTTTGAAAACTACAAATCTCCTGCGTTTTAGTGGTGAAAAAATAATTTAAAAAAACGTTCGGGAAATGAGTTTACTCCCTGGGTACTTTCTTTGTATACATTCGACTATACGGACCAAGCCCGGGATTTACGGGAAATGGCGGGTTTTCGTTTGCCGGCGATTAAACTTCTTTTATTCAGCGTCTCATCAAAAATGAAAACAATTTTGAAAACTACAAGTCTCATGCGTTTTAGTGGTGAAAAGATAATTTAAAAAATCGTTTTGGAAATGAGTTTACTCACAGGGTACTTTCTTTGTATACATTCGACTATACGGGCCAAGCCCGGCATTTACGGGAAATCGCGGGTTTTCGTTTGCCGGCGATTAAACCACTTTCATTAAGCGTCTCATCAAAAAATGAAAACATTTCCAAAAACTACAAGTCTCATGCGCTTTAGTGTTGAAAATATATTTTAAAAAATCGTTTTGGAAATGAGTTTTCTCACAGGGTACTTTCTTTGTATACATTCGACTATACGGGCCAAGACCGGGATTTACGGGTAATCGCGGGTTTTCGTTTGCCGGCGTTTAAACCACATTCATTAAGCGTCTCATCAAAAATGAAAAAATTTTTGAAAACAACAAGTCTTCTGCGTTTTAGTGGTGAAAAAATAATTTAAAAAATCGTTCTGGAAATGAGTTTACTCACAGGGTACTTTCTTTGTATACATTCGACTATACGGGCCAAGCCCGGGATTTACGGGAAATCGCGGGTTTTCGTTTGCCGGCGATTAAACCCGTTTCACTAAGTGTCTCATCAAAAATGAAAACATTTTTGAAAACTACAAGTCTTATGCGTTTTAGTGGTGAAAAACTAACTGAAAAAATCGTTCTGGAAATGAGTTTACTCATAGGGTGCTTTCTTTGTATACATTCGACTATACGGGCCAAGCCCGGGATTTACGGGAAATCGCGGGTTTTCGTTTGCCGGCGATTAAACTTCTTTTATTCAGCGTCTCATCAAAAATGAAAACATTTTTAAAAACTACAAGTCTCATGCGTTGTAGTGGTGAAAAAATAATTTAAAAAATCGTTCTTAAAATGAGTTTACTCCCTGGGTACTTTCTTTGTATACTTTTGACTATACGGGCCGAGTCCGGGATTTACGGGAAATCACGGGTTTTTGTTTGCCGGCGATAAAACCTCTTTCATTAAGCGTCTCATTAAAAATGAAAACATGTTTGAAAACTACAAGTCTCATTTGTTCTAGTGGTGCAGAAATAATTTGAAAAATCGTTCGGGAAATCAGTTTACTCCATGGGTACTTTCTTTGTATACTTTTGACTATACGGGCCAAGCCCGGGATTTACGGGAAATCGCGGGTTTTCGTTTGCCGGCGATTAAACTTCTTTTATTCAACGTCTCATCAAAAATGAAAACATTTTTGAAAACTAAGCCTTATGCGTTTTAGTGGTGAAAAAATAATTTAAAAAATCGTTCTGGAAATGAGTTTACTCACAGGGTACTTTCTTTGTATACATTCGACTACACGGGCCAAGCACGGGATTTACGGGAAATCGCGGGTTTTCGTTTGCCGGCGATTAAACCCCTTTCATTAAGCGTCTCATCAAAAATGAAAACATTTTTGAAAACTACAAATCTCGTGCGTTTTAGTGGTGAAAAAATAATTTAAAAAAACGTTCGGAAAATGAGTTTACTCCCTGGGTACTTTCTTTGTATACATTCGACTATACGGACCAAGCCCGGGATTTACGGGAAATCGTTGGTTTTCGTTTGCCGGCGATTAAACCTCTTTCATTAATGGTCTCATTAAAAATGAAAACATTTTTGAAAACTACAAGTCTCATTCGTTTTAGTGGTGCAGAAATAATTTGAAAAATCGTTCGGGAAATCAGTTTACTCCCTGGGTACTTTCTTTGTATACTTTTGACTATACGGGCCAAGCCCGGGATTTACGGGAAATCGCGGGTTTTCGTTTGCCGGCGATTAAACTTCTTTTATTAAGCGTCTCATCAAAAATGAAAACATTTTTGAAAACTACAAGTCTTATGCGTTTTAGTGGTGAAAAAATAATTTAAAAAATCGTTCTGGAAATGAGTTTACTCACAGGGTACTTTCTTTGTATACATTCGACTATACGGGCCAAGCCCGGGATTTACGGGAAATCGCGAGTTTTCGTTTGCCGGCGATTAAACCCCTTTCATTAAGCGTTTCATCAAAAATGAAAACATTTTTGAAAACAACAAGTCTCATGCGTTTTAGTGGTGAAAAAATAATTTAAAAAATTGTTCGGGAAATGAGTTTTCTCCCTGGGTACTTTCTATGTGTACATTCGACTATACGGGCCAAGCCCGGGATTTACGGGAAATCGCGCGTTTTCGTTTGCCGGCGATTAAACTTCTTTTATTCAACGTCTCATCAAAAATGAAAACATTTTTGAAAACTACAAGTCTTATGCGTTTTAGTGGTGAAAAAACAGTTTAAAAAATCGTTCTGAAAATGAGTTTACTCACAGGGTGCTTCCTTTGTATACATTCGACTATACGGACCAAGCCCGGGATTTACGGGAAATCGCAGGTTTGCGTTTGCCGGCGATTAAACTTCTTTTATTCAGCGTCTCATCAAAAATGAAAATTCTTTTGAAAACTACAAGTCTCATGCGTTTTAGTGGTGACAAAGTAATTTAAAAAATCGTTCGGGAAATGAGTTTACTCCCTGGGTACTTTCTTTGTACTTTTTTGACTATACGGGCCAAGCCCGGGATTTACGGGAAATCGCGGGTTTTCGTTTGCCGACAATTAAACTTCTTTTATTCAACGTCTCATCAAAAATGAAAAATATTTTGTAAACTACAAGTCTTATGCGTTTTAGTGGTGAAAAAACAGTTTAAAAAATCGTTCTGAAAATGAGTTTACTCACAGGGTGCTTCCTTTGTATACATTCGACTATACGGACCAAGCCCGGGATTTACGGGAAATCGCGGGTTTTCGTGTGCCGGCGATTAAATCCCTTTCATTAAGCGTCTCATCAAAAATGAAAACTTTTTTGAAAACTACAAGGCTCATGCGTTTCTGTGGTGAAAAAATAATTTAAAAAAATCGTTCGGTAAATGAGTTTACTCCCTGGGTACTTTCTTTGTATACATTCGACTATACGGCCAAGCCCGGGATTTACGGGAAATCGCGGGTTTTCGTTTGCCGGCGATTAAACCCCTTTCATTAAGCGTCTCATCAAAAATGAAAACATTTTTGAAAACTACAAATCTCGTGCGTTTTAGTGGTGAAAAAATAATTTAAAAAAACGTTCGGAAAATGAGTTTACTCCCTGGGTACTTTCTTTGTATACATTCGACTATACGGACCAAGCCCGGGATTTACGGGAAATCGTTGGTTTTCGTTTGCCGGCGATTAAACCTCTTTCATTAATGGTCTCATTAAAAATGAAAACATTTTTGAAAACTACAAGTCTCATTCGTTTTAGTGGTGCAGAAATAATTTGAAAAATCGTTCGGGAAATCAGTTTACTCCCTGGGTACTTTCTTTGTATACTTTTGACTATACGGGCCAAGCCCGGGATTTACGGGAAATCGCGGGTTTTCGTTTGCCGGCGATTAAACTTCTTTTATTAAGCGTCTCATCAAAAATGAAAACATTTTTGAAAACTACAAGTCTTATGCGTTTTAGTGGTGAAAAAATAATTTAAAAAATCGTTCTGGAAATGAGTTTACTCACAGGGTACTTTCTTTGTATACATTCGACTATACGGGCCAAGCCCGGGATTTACGGGAAATCGCGAGTTTTCGTTTGCCGGCGATTAAACCCCTTTCATTAAGCGTTTCATCAAAAATGAAAACATTTTTGAAAACAACAAGTCTCATGCGTTTTAGTGGTGAAAAAATAATTTAAAAAATTGTTCGGGAAATGAGTTTTCTCCCTGGGTACTTTCTATGTGTACATTCGACTATACGGGCCAAGCCCGGGATTTACGGGAAATAGCGCGTTTTCGTTTGCCGGCGATTAAACTTCTTTTATTCAACGTCTCATCAAAAATGAAAACATTTTTGAAAACTACAAGTCTTATGCGTTTTAGTGGTGAAAAAACAGTTTAAAAAATCGTTCTGAAAATGAGTTTACTCACAGGGTGCTTCCTTTGTATACATTCGACTATACGGACCAAGCCCGGGATTTACGGGAAATCGCGGGTTTTCGTGTGCCGGCGATTAAATCCCTTTCATTAAGCGTCTCATCAAAAATGAAAACTTTTTTGAAAACAACAAGGCTCATGCGTTTCTGTGGTGAAAAAATAATTTAAAAAAATCGTTCGGTAAATGAGTTTACTCCCTGGGTACTTTCTTTGTATACATTCGACTATACGGCCAAGCCCGGGATTTACGGGAAATCGCAGGTTTGCGTTTGCCGGCCATTAAACTTCTTTTATTCAGCGTCTCATCAAAAATGAAAATTCTTTTGAAAACTACAAGTCTCATGCGTTTTAGTGGTGACAAAGTAATTTAAAAAATCGTTCGGGAAATGAGTTTACTCCCTGGGTACTTTCTTTGTACTTTTTTGACTATACGGGCCAAGCCCGGGATTTACGGGAAATCGCGGGTTTTCGTTTGCCGACAATTAAACTTCTTTTATTCAACGTCTCATCAAAAATGAAAAATATTTTGTAAACTACAAGTCTTATGCGTTTTAGTGGTGAAAAAACAGTTTAAAAAATCGTTCTGAAAATGAGTTTACTCACAGGGTGCTTCCTTTGTATACATTCGACTATACGGACCAAGCCCCGGATTTACGGGAAATCGCGGGTTTTCGTGTGCCGGCGATTAAATCCCTTTCATTAAGCGTCTCATCAAAAATGAAAACTTTTTTGAAAACTACAAGGCTCATGCGTTTCTGTGGTGAAAAAATAATTTAAAAAAATCGTTCGGTAAATGAGTTTACTCCCTGGGTACTTTCTTTGTATACATTCGACTATACGGCCAAGCCCGGGATTTACGGGAAATCGCAGGTTTGCGTTTGCCGGCGATTAAACTTCTTTTATTCAGCGTCTCATCAAAAATGAAAATTCTTTTGAAAACTACAAGTCTCATGCGTTTTAGTGGTGACAAAGTAATTTAAAAAATCGTTCGGGAAATGAGTTTACTCCCTGGGTACTTTCTTTGTACTTTTTTGACTATACGGGCCAAGCCCGGGATTTACGGGAAATCGCGGGTTTTCGTTTGCCGACAATTAAACTTCTTTTATTCAGCGTCTCATCAAAAATGAAAAAATTTTTGTAAACTACAAGTCTTATGCGTTTTAGTGATGGAAAAGTAATTTAAAAAATCGTTCTGGAAATGAATCTACTCACAGGGTACTTTCTTTGTATACATTCGACTATACGGGCCAAGCCCGGGATTTACGGGAAATCGCGGGTTTTCGTTTGCCGGCGATTAAACTTCGTTTATTCAACGTCTCATCAAAAATGAAAACATTTTTAAAAACTACAAGTCTCATGCGTTTTAGTGGTTAAAAAATAATTTAAAAAAATTGTTCGGGAAATGAGTTTTCTCCCTGGGTACTTTTTATGTGTACATTCGACTATACGGGCCAAGCCCGGGATTTACGGGAATTCGCGGGTTTTCGTTTGCCGGCGATTAAACTTCTTTTATTCAACGTCTCATCAAAAATGAAAACATTTTTGAAAACTACAAGTCTTATGCGTTTTAGTGGTGAAAAAACAGTTTAAAAAATCGTTCTGAAAATGAGTTTACTCACAGGGTGCTTCCTTTGTATACATTCGACTATACGGACCAAGCCCGGGATTTACGGGAAATCGCGGGTTTTCGTGTGCCGGCGATTAAATCCCTTTCATTAAGCGTCTCATCAAAAATGAAAACTTTTTTGAAAACTACAAGGCTCATGCGTTTCTGTGGTGAAAAAATAATTTAAAAAAATCGTTCGGTAAATGAGTTTACTCCCTGGGTACTTTCTTTGTATACATTCGACTATACGGCCAAGCCCGGGATTTACGGGAAATCGCAGGTTTGCGTTTGCCGGCGATTAAACTTCTTTTATTCAGCGTCTCATCAAAAATGAAAATTCTTTTGAAAACTACAAGTCTCATGCGTTTTAGTGGTGACAAAGTAATTTTAAAAATCGTTCGGGAAATGAGTTTACTCCCTGGGTACTTTCTTTGTACTTTTTTGACTATACGGGCCAAGCCCGGGATTTACGGGAAATCGCGGGTTTTCGTTTGCCGACAATTAAACTTCTTTTATTCAACGTCTCATCAAAAATGAAAAAATTTTTGTAAACTACAAGTCTTATGCGTTTTAGTGGTGAAAAAACAGTTTAAAAAATCGTTCTGAAAATGAGTTTACTCACAGGGTGCTTCCTTTGTATACATTCGACTATACGGACCAAGCCCGGGATTTACGGGAAATCGCGGGTTTTCGTGTGCCGGCGATTAAATCCCTTTCATTAAGCGTCTCATCAAAAATGAAAACTTTTTTGAAAACTACAAGGCTCATGCGTTTCTGTGGTGAAAAAATAATTTAAAAAAATCGTTCGGTAAATGAGTTTACTCCCTGGGTACTTTCTTTGTATACATTCGACTATACGGCCAAGCCCGGGATTTACGGGAAATCGCAGGTTTGCGTTTGCCGGCGATTAAACTTCTTTTATTCAGCGTCTCATCAAAAATGAAAATTCTTTTGAAAACTACAAGTCTCATGCGTTTTAGTGGTGACAAAGTAATTTAAAAAATCGTTCGGGAAATGAGTTTACTCCCTGGGTACTTTCTTTGTACTTTTTTGACTATACGGGCCAAGCCCGGGATTTACGGGAAATCGCGGGTTTTCGTTTGCCGACAATTAAACTTCTTTTATTCAGCGTCTCATCAAAAATGAAAAAATTTTTGTAAACTACAAGTCTTATGCGTTTTAGTGATGGAAAAATAATTTAAAAAATCGTTCTGGAAATGAATCTACTCACAGGGTACTTTCTTTGTATACATTCGACTATACGGGCCAAGCCCGGGATTTACGGGAAATCGCGGGTTTTCGTTTGCCGGCGATTAAACTTTGTTTATTCAACGTCTCATCAAAAATGAAAACATTTTTAAAAACTACAAGTCTCATGCGTTTTAGTGGTTAAAAAATAATTTAAAAAAATTGTTCGGGAAATGAGTTTTCTCCCTGGGTACTTTTTATGTGTACATTCGACTATACGGGCCAAGCCCGGGATTTACGGGAATTCGCGGGTTTTCGTTTGCCGGCGATTAAACTTCTTTTATTCAACGTCTCATCAAAAATGAAAACATTTTTGAAAACTACAAGTCTTATGCGTTTTAGTGGTGAAAAAATAGTTTAAAAAATCCTTCTGGAAATGAGTTTACTCACAGGGTACTTTCTTTGTATACATTCGACTATACGGGCCAAGCCCGGGATTTACGGGAAATCGCGGGTTTTTGTGTACCGGCGATTAAACCCCTTTCATTAAGCGTTTCATCAAAAATGAAAACATTTTTGAAAACAACAAGTCTCATGCGTTTTAGTGGTGAAAAAGTAATTTAAAAAATTGTTCGGGAAATGAGTTTTCTCCCTGGGTACTTTCTATGTGTACATTCGACTATACGGGCCAAGCCCGGGATTTACGGGAAATCGCGGGTTTTCGTTTGCCGGCGATTAAACTTCTTTTATTCAACGTCTCATCAAAAATGAAAACATTTTTGAAAACTACAAGTCTTATGCGTTTTAGTGGTGAAAAAATAGTTTAAAAAATCGTTCTGAAAATGAGTTTACTCACAGGGTACTTTCTTTGTATACATTCGACTAAACGGGCCAAGCCCGGGATTTACGGGAAATCGCGGGTTTTCGTTTGCCGGCGATTAAACACCTTTCATTAGGCGTTTCATCAAAAATGAAAACTTTTTTGAAAACTACAAGGTTTATGCGTTTCTGTGGTGACAAAATAATTTAAAAAAATCGTTCGGTAAATGAGTTTACTCCCTGGGTACTTTCTTTGTATACATTCGACTATACGGCCAAGCCCGGGATTTACGGGAAATCGAAGGTTTTCGTTTGCCGGCGATTAAACTTCTTTTATTCAGCGTCTCATCAAAAATGAAAAATCTTTTGAAAACTACAAGTCTCATACGTTTTAGTGGTGACAAAGTAATTTAAAAAATCGTTCGGGAAATGAGTTTACTCCCTGGGTACTTTCTTTGTACTTTTTTGACTATACGGGCCAAGCCCGGGATTTACGGGAAATCGCGGGTTTTCGTTTGCCGACGATTAAACTTCTTTTATTCAGCGTCTCATCAAAAATGAAAAATTTTTTGTAAACTACAAGTCTTATGCGTTTTAGTGATGGAAAAATAATTTAAAAATTCGTTCTGGAAATGAATCTACTCACAGGGTACTTTCTTTGTATACATTCGACTATACGGGCCAAGCCCGGGATTTACGGGAAATCGCGGGTTTTCGTTTGCCGGCGATTAAACTTCGTTTATTCAACGTCTCATCAAAAATGAAAACATTTTTGAAAACTACAAGTCTCATGCGTTTTAGTGGTTAAAAAATAATTTAAAAAAATTGTTCGGGAAATGAGTTTTCTCCCTGGGTACTTTTTATGTGTACATTCGACTATACGGGCCAAGCCCGGGATTTACGGGAATTCGCGGGTTTTCGTTTGCCGGCGATTAAACTTCTTTTATTCAACGTCTCATCAAATATGAAAACATTTTTGAAAACTACAAGTCTTATGCGTTTTAGTGGTGAAAAAATAGTTTAAAAAATCCTTCTGGAAATGAGTTTACTCACAGGGTACTTTCTTTGTATACATTCGACTATACGGGCCAAGCCCGGGATTTACGGGAAATCGCGGGTTTTCGTTTGCCGGCGATTAAACCTCTTTCATTAAGCGTCTCATCAAAAACGAAAACATTTTTGAAAACTACAAGTCTCATGCGTGTCTGTGGTGAAAAAATAATTTAAAAAAATCGTTCGGTAAATGAGTTTACTCCCTGGGTACTTTCTTTGTATACATTCGACTATACGGCCAAGCCCGGGATTTACGGGAAATCGCAGGTTTGCGTTTGCCGGCGATTAAACTTCTTTTGTTCAGCGTCTCATCAAAAATGAAAACACTTTTGAAAACTACAAGTCTCATGCGTTTTAGTGGTGACAAAGTAATTTGAAAAATCGTTCGGGAAATGAGTTTACTCCCTGGGTACTTTCTTTGTACTTTTTTGACTATACGGGCCAAGCCCGGGATTTACGGGAAATCGCGGGTTTTCGTTTGCCGACGATTAAACTTCTTTTATTCAGCGTCTCATCAAAAATGAAAAAATTTTTGTAAACTACAAGTCTTATGCGTTTTAGTGATGGAAAAATAATTTAAAAAATCGTTCGGGAAATGAGTTTACTCCCTGGGTACTTTCTTTGCATACTTTTGACTATACGGGCCAAGCCCGGGATTTACGGGAAATCGCGGGTTTTCGTTTGACGGCGATTAAACTTCTTTTATTCAGCGTCTCATCAAAAATGAAAACATTTTTGAAAACTACAAGTCTTATGCGTTTTAGTGGTGAAAAACTAACTGAAAAAATCGTTCTGGAAATGAGTTTACTCATAGGGTGCTTTCTTTGTATACATTCGACTATACGGGCCAAGCCCGGGATTTACGGGAAATCGCGGGTTTTCGTTTGCCGGAGATTAAACCCCTTTTATCAAGCGTTTCATCAAAAATGAAAACATTTTTGAAAACTACAAGTCTCATACGTTTTAGTGGTGAAAAAATAATTTTAAAAATCGTTCGGGAAATGAGTTTACTCCCTGGGTACTTTCTTTGTATACTTTTGACAATACGGGCCGAGTCCGGGATTTACGGGAAATCACGGGTTTTCGTTTGCCGGCGATAAAACCTCTTTCATTAAGCGTCTCATTAAAAATGAAAACATGTTTGAAAACAACAAGTCTTATGCGTTTTAGTGGTGAAAAATAATTTAAAAAATCGTTCTGGAAATGAGTTTACTCACAGGGTACTTTCTTTGTATACATTCGACTACACGGGCCAAGCCCGGGATTTACGGGAAATCGCGGGTTTTCGTTTGCCGGCGATTAAACTCCTTTCATTAAGCGTCTCATCAAAAATGAAAACATTTTTGAAAACTACAAATCTCGTGCGTTTTAGTGGTGAAAAAATAATTTAAAAAAACGTTCGGGAAATGAGTTTACTCCCTGGGTACTTTCTTTGTATACATTCGACTATACGGACCAAGCCCGGGATTTACGGGAAATCGTTGGTTTTCGTTTGCCGGCGATTAAACCTCTTTCATTAATGGTCTCATTAAAAATGAAAACATTTTTGAAAACTACAAGTCTCATTCGTTTTAGTGGTGCAGAAATAAATTGAAAAATCGTTCGGGAAATCAGTTTACTCCCTGGGTACTTTCTTTGTATACTTTTGACTATACGGGCCAAGCCCGGGATTTACGGGAAATCGCGGGTTTTCGTTTGCCGGCGATTAAACTTCTTTTATTAAGCGTCTCATCAAAAATGAAAACATTTTTGAAAACTACAAGTCTTATGCGTTTTAGTGGTGAAAAAATAATTTAAAAAATCGTTCTGGAAATGAGTTTACTCACAGGGTACTTTCTTTGTATACATTCGACTATACGGGCCAAGCCCGGGATTTACGGGAAATCGCGAGTTTTCGTTTGCCGGCGATTAAATCCCTTTCATTAAGCTTTTCATCAAAAATGAAAACATTTTTGAAAACAACAAGTCTCATGCGTTTTAGTGGTTAAAAAATAATTTAAAAAAATTGTTCGGGAAATGAGTTTTCTCCCTGGGTACTTTTTATGTGTACATTCGACTATACGGGCCAAGCCCGGGATTTACGGGAATTCGCGGGTTTTCGTTTGCCGGCGATTAAACTTCTTTTATTCAACGTCTCATCAAAAATGAAAACATTTTTGAAAACTACAAGTCTTATGCGTTTTAGTGGTGAAAATATAGTTTAAAAAATCCTTCTGGAAATGAGTTTACTCACAGGGTACTTTCTTTGTATACATTCGACTATACGGGCCAAGCCCGGGATTTACGGGAAATCGCGGGTTTTCGTTTGCCGGCAATTAAACCCCTTTCATTAAGCGTCTCATCAAAAATGAAAACTTTTTTGAAAACTACAAGTCTCATGCGTTTCTGTGGTGAAAAAATAATTTAAAAAAATCGTTCGGTAAATGAGTTTACTCCCTGGGTACTTTCTTTGTATACTTTTGACAATACGGGCCGAGTCCGGGATTTACGGGAAATCACGGGTTTTCGTTTGCCGGCGATAAAACCTCTTTCATTAAGCGTCTCATTAAAAATGAAAACATGTTTGAAAACTACAAGTCTCATTTGTTCTAGTGGTGCAGAAATAATTTGAAAAATCGTCCGGGAAATCAGTTTACTCCTTGAGTACTTTCTTTGTATACTTTTGACTATACGGGCCAAGCCCGGGATTTACGGGAAATTGCGGGTTTTCGTTTGCCGGCGATTAAACTTCTTCTATTAAGCGTCTCATCAAAAATAAAAACATTTTTGAAAACAACAAGTCTTATGCGTTTTAGTAGTGAAAAATAATTTAAAAAATCGTTCTGGAAATGAGTTTACTCACAGGGTACTTTCTTTGTATACATTCGACTACACGGGCCAAGCCCGGGATTTACGGGAAATCGCGGGTTTTCGTTTGCCGGCGATTAAACTCCTTTCATTAAGCGTCTCATCAAAAATGAAAACATTTTTGAAAACTACAAATCTCGTGCGTTTTAGTGGTGAAAAAATAATTTAAAAAAACGTTCGGGAAATGAGTTTACTCCCTGGGTACTTTCTTTGTATACATTCGACTATACGGACCAAGCCCGGGATTTACGGGAAATCGTTGGTTTTCGTTTGCCGGCGATTAAACCTCTTTCATTAATGGTCTCATTAAAAATGAAAACATTTTTGAAAACTACAAGTCTCATTCGTTTTAGTGGTGCAGAAATAAATTGAAAAATCGTTCGGGAAATCAGTTTACTCCCTGGGTACTTTCTTTGTATACTTTTGACTATACGGGCCAAGCCCGGGATTTACGGGAAATCGCGGGTTTTCGTTTGCCGGCGATTAAACTTCTTTTATTAAGCGTCTCATCAAAAATGAAAACATTTTTGAAAACTACAAGTCTTATGCGTTTTAGTGGTGAAAAAATAATTTAAAAAATCGTTCTGGAAATGAGTTTACTCACAGGGTACTTTCTTTGTATACATTCGACTATACGGGCCAAGCCCGAGATTTACGGGAAATCGCGAGTTTTCGTTTGCCGGCGATTAAACCCGTTTCATTAAGCTTTTCATCAAAAATGAAAACATTTTTGAAAACAACAAGTCTCATGCGTTTTAGTGGTTAAAAAATAATTTAAAAAAATTGTTCGGGAAATGAGTTTTCTCCCTGGGTACTTTTTATGTGTACATTCGACTATACGGGCCAAGCCCGGGATTTACGGGAATTCGCGGGTTTTCGTTTGCCGGCGATTAAACTTCTTTTATTCAACGTCTCATCAAAAATGAAAACATTTTTGAAAACTACAAGTCTTATGCGTTTTAGTGGTGAAAATATAGTTTAAAAAATCCTTCTGGAAATGAGTTTACTCACAGGGTACTTTCTTTGTATACATTCGACTATACGGGCCAAGCCCGGGATTTACGGGAAATCGCGGGTTTTCGTTTGCTGGCGATTAAACCCCTTTCATTAAGCGTCTCATCAAAAATGAAAACTTTTTTGAAAACTACAAGTCTCATGCGTTTCTGTGGTGAAAAAATTATTTAAAAAAATCGTTCGGTAAATGAGTTTACTCCCTGGGTACTTTCTTTGTATACATTCGACTATACGGCCAAGCCCGGGATTTACGGGAAATCGCAGGTTTGCGTTTGCCGGCGATTAAACTTCTTTTGTTCAGCGTCTCATCAAAAATGAAAACACTTTTGAAAACTACAAGTCTCATGCGTTTTAGTGGTGACAAAGTAATTTAAAAAATCGTTCGGGAAATGAGTTTACTCCCTGGGTACTTTCTTTGTACTTTTTTGACTATACGGGCCAAGCCCGGGATTTACGGGAAATTGCGGGTTTTCGTTTGCCGACGATTAAACTTCTTTTATTCAACGTCTCATCAAAAATGAAAACATTTTTGAAAACTACAAGTCTTATGCGTTTTAGTGGTGAAAATATAGTTTAAAAAATCCTTCTGGAAATGAGTTTACTCACAGGGTACTTTTTTTGTATACATTCGACTATACGGGCCAAGCCCGGGATTTACGGGAAATCGCGGGTTTTCGTTTGGCGGCGATTAAACCCCTTTCATTAAGCGTCTCATCAAAAATGAAAACTTTTTTGAAAACTACAAGTCTCATGCGTTTCTGTGGTGAAAAAATAATTTAAAAAAATCGTTCGGTAAATGAGTTTACTCCCTGGGTACTTTCTTTGTATACATTCGCCTATACGGCCAAGCCCGGGATTTACGGGAAATCGCAGGTTTGCGTTTGCCGGCGATTAAACTTCTTTTGTTCAGCGTCTCATCAAAAATGAAAACACTTTTGAAAACTACAAGTCTCATGCGTTTTAGTGGTGACAAAGTAATTTGAAAAATCGTTCGGGAAATGAGTTTACTCCCTGGGTACTTTCTTTGTACTTTTTTGACTATACGGGCCAAGCCCGGGATTTACGGGAAATTGCGGGTTTTCGTTTGCCGACGATTAAACTTCTTTTATTCAGCGTCTCATCAAAAATGAAAAAATTTTTGTAAACTACAAGTCTTATGCGTTTTAGTGATGGAAAAATAATTTAAAAAATCGTTCTGGAAATGAGTTTACCCACAGGGTACTTTCTTTGTATACATTCGACTATACGGGCCAAGCCCGGGATTTACGGGAAATCGCGGGTTTTCGTTTGCCAGCGATTAAACCACTTTCATTAAGTGTCTCATCAAAAATGAAAACATTTTTAAAAACTACAAGTCTCATGGGCTTTAGTGGTGAAATAAAAATTTAAAAAATCGTTTGGGAAGTGAGTTTACTCCCTGGGTACTTTCTTTGTATACTTTTGACTATACGGGCCGAGTCCAGGATTTACGGGAAATCACGGGTTTTCGTTTGCCGGCGATTAAACTTCTTTTATCCAGCGTCTCATCAAAAATGAAAACATTTTTGAAAACTACAAGTCTCATGCGTTTTAGTGGTGAAATAAAAATTTAAAAAATCGTTTGGAAAATGAGTTTACTCCCTGGGTACTTTCTTTGTATACTTTTGACTATACGGGCCGAGTCCAGGATTTACGAGAAATCGCGGGTTTTCGTTTGCCGGCGATTAAACTTCTTTTATCCAGCGTCTCATCAAAAATGAAAACATTTTTGAAAACTACAAGTCTCATGCGTTTTAGTGGTGAAAAAATAATTTAAAAATCGTTCGGGAAATGAGTTTACTCCCTGGGTACTTTCTTTGTATACATTCGACTATACGGCCAAGCCCGGGATTTACGGGAAATCGCAGGTTTGCGTTTGCCGGCGATTAAACTTCTTTTGTTCAGCGTCTCATCAAAAATGAAAACACTTTTGAAAACTACAAGTCTCATGCGTTTTAGTGGTGACAAAGTAATTTAAAAAATCGTTCGGGAAATGAGTTTACTCCCTGGGTACTTTCTTTGTACTTTTTTGACTATACGGGCCAAGCCCGGGATTTACGGGAAATTGCGGGTTTTCGTTTGCCGACGATTAAACTTCTTTTATTCAACGTCTCATCAAAAATGAAAACATTTTTGAAAACTACAAGTCTTATGCGTTTTAGTGGTGAAAATATAGTTTAAAAAATCCTTCTGGAAATGAGTTTACTCACAGGGTACTTTTTTTGTATACATTCGACTATACGGGCCAAGCCCGGGATTTACGGGAAATCGCGGGTTTTCGTTTGGCGGCGATTAAACCCCTTTCATTAAGCGTCTCATCAAAAATGAAAACTTTTTTGAAAACTACAAGTCTCATGCGTTTCTGTGGTGAAAAAATAATTTAAAAAAATCGTTCGGTAAATGAGTTTACTCCCTGGGTACTTTCTTTGTATACATTCGCCTATACGGCCAAGCCCGGGATTTACGGGAAATCGCAGGTTTGCGTTTGCCGGCGATTAAACTTCTTTTGTTCAGCGTCTCATCAAAAATGAAAACACTTTTGAAAACTACAAGTCTCATGCGTTTTAGTGGTGACAAAGTAATTTGAAAAATCGTTCGGGAAATGAGTTTACTCCCTGGGTACTTTCTTTGTACTTTTTTGACTATACGGGCCAAGCCCGGGATTTACGGGAAATTGCGGGTTTTCGTTTGCCGACGATTAAACTTCTTTTATTCAGCGTCTCATCAAAAATGAAAAAATTTTTGTAAACTACAAGTCTTATGCGTTTTAGTGATGGAAAAATAATTTAAAAAATCGTTCTGGAAATGAGTTTACCCACAGGGTACTTTCTTTGTATACATTCGACTATACGGGCCAAGCCCGGGATTTACGGGAAATCGCGGGTTTTCGTTTGCCAGCGATTAAACCACTTTCATTAAGTGTCTCATCAAAAATGAAAACATTTTTAAAAACTACAAGTCTCATGGGCTTTAGTGGTGAAATAAAAATTTAAAAAATCGTTTGGGAAGTGAGTTTACTCCCTGGGTACTTTCTTTGTATACTTTTGACTATACGGGCCGAGTCCAGGATTTACGGGAAATCACGGGTTTTCGTTTGCCGGCGATTAAACTTCTTTTATCCAGCGTCTCATCAAAAATGAAAACATTTTTGAAAACTACAAGTCTCATGCGTTTTAGTGGTGAAATAAAAATTTAAAAAATCGTTTGGAAAATGAGTTTACTCCCTGGGTACTTTCTTTGTATACTTTTGACTATACGGGCCGAGTCCAGGATTTACGAGAAATCGCGGGTTTTCGTTTGCCGGCGATTAAACTTCTTTTATCCAGCGTCTCATCAAAAATGAAAACATTTTTGAAAACTACAAGTCTCATGCGTTTTAGTGGTGAAAAAATAATTTAAAAATCGTTCGGGAAATGAGTTTACTCCCTGGGTTCTTTCTTTGTATACATTCGACTATACGGGCCAAGCCCGGGATTTACGGGAAATCGCGGGTTTTCGTTTGCCGGCGATTAGACCTCTTTCATTAAGCGTCTCATCAAAAATGAAAACATTTTTGAAAACTACAAGTCTCATGGGCTTTAGTGGTGAAATAAAAATTTAAAAAATCGTTTGGGAAATGAGTTTACTCCCTGGGTACTTTCTTTGTATACTTTTGACTATACGGGCCGAGTCCAGGATTTACGGGAAATCGCGGGTTTTCGTTTGCCGGCGATTAAACTTCTTTTATCCAGCGTCTCATTAAAAATGAAAACATTTTTGAAAACTACAAGTCTCATGCGTTTTAGTGGTGAAAAAATAATTTAAAAATCGTTCGGGAAATGAGTTTACTCCCTGGGTACTTTCTTTGTATACTTTTGACTATACGGGCCGAGTCCTGGGTTTACGGGAAATGGCGGGTTTTCGTTTGCCGGCGATTAAACTCCTTTTATTCAGCGTCTCATCAAAAATAAAAACATTTTTAAAAACTACAAGTCTCATGGGCTTTCGTGGTGAAATAATAATTTAATAAATCGTTCGGGAAATGAGTTTACTCCCTGGGTACTTTCTTTGTATACTTTTGATTATACGGGACAAGTCCGGGATTTACAGGAAATCGCGGGTTTTCGTTTGCCAGCGATTAAACCACTTTCATTAAGTGTCTCATCAAAAATGAAAACATTTTTAAAAACTACAAGTCTCATGGGCTTTAGTGGTGAAATAAAAATTTGAAAAATCGTTTGGGAAATGAGTTTACTCCCTGGGTACTTTCTTTGTATACTTTTGACTATACGGGCCGAGTCCAGGATTTACGGGAAATCGCGGGTTTTCGTTTGCCGGCGATTAAACTTCTTTTATCCAGCGTCTCATCAAAAATGAAAACATTTTTGAAAACTACAAGTCTCATGCGTTTTAGTGGTGAAATAAAAATTTAAAAAATCGTTTGGAAAATGAGTTTACTCCCTGGGTACTTTCTTTGTATACTTTTGACTATACGGGCCGAGTCCAGGATTTACGAGAAATCGCGGGTTTTCGTTTGCCGGCGATTAAACTTCTTTTATCCAGCGTCTCATCAAAAATGAAAACATTTTTGAAAACTACAAGTCTCATGCGTTTTAGTGGTGAAAAAATAATTTAAAAATCGTTCGGGAAATGAGTTTACTCCCTGGGTTCTTTCTTTGTATACATTCGACTATACGGGCCAAGCCCGGGATTTACGGGAAATCGCGGGTTTTCGTTTGCCGGCGATTAGACCTCTTTCATTAAGCGTCTCATCAAAAATGAAAACATTTTTGAAAACTACAAGTCTCATGGGCTTTAGTGGTGAAATAAAAATTTAAAAAATCGTTTGGGAAATGAGTTTACTCCCTGGGTACTTTCTTTGTATACTTTTGACTATACGGGCCGAGTCCAGGATTCACGGGAAATCGCGGGTTTTCGTTTGCCGGCGATTAAACTTCTTTTATCCTGCGTCTCATTAAAAATGAAAACATTTTTGAAAACTACAAGTCTCATGCGTTTTAGTGGTGAAAAAATAATTTAAAAATCGTTCGGGAAATGAGTTTACTCCCTGGGTACTTTCTTTGTATACTTTTGACTATACGGGCCGAGTCCTGGGTTTACGGGAAATGGCGGGTTTTCGTTTGCCGGCGATTAAACTCCTTTTATTCAGCGTCTCATCAAAAAATAAAAACATTTTTAAAAACTACAAGTCTCATGGGCTTTCGTGGTGAAATAATAATTTAATAAATCGTTCGGGAAATGAGTTTACTCCCTGGGTACTTTCTTTGTATACTTTTGATTATACGGGACAAGTCCGGGATTTACAGGAAATCGCGGGTTTTCGTTTGCCAGCGATTAAACCACTTTCATTAAGTGTCTCATCAAAAATGAAAACATTTTTAAAAACTACAAGTCTCATGGGTTTTAGTGGTGAAATAAAAATTTAAAAAATCGTTTGGAAAATGAGTTTACTCCCTGGGTACTTTCTTTGTATACTTTTGACTATACGGGCCGAGTCCAGGATTTACGGGAAATCGCGGGTTTTCGTTTGCCGGCGATTAAACTCCTTTTATCCAGCGTCTCATCAAAAATCAAAACATTTTTGAAAACTACAAGTCTCATGCGTTTTAGTGGTGAAAAAATAATTTAAAAATCGTTCGGGAAATGAGTTTACTCCCTGGGTACTTTCTTTGTATACTTTTGACTATACGGGCCGAGTCCTGGGTTTACGGGAAATGGCGGGTTTTCGTTTGCCGGCGATTAAACTCCTTTTATTCAGCGTCTCATCAAAAATGAAAACATTTTTAAAAACTACAAGTCTCATGGGCTTTAGTGGTGAAATAATAATTTAATAAATCGTTCGGGAAATGAGTTTACTCCCTGGGTACTTTCTTTGTATACTTTTTATTATACGGGACAAGTCCGGGATTTACAGGAAATCGGGGGTTTTCGTTTGCCGGCGATTAAACTTCTTTTATTCAGCGTCTCATCAAAAATGAAAACATTTTTGAAAACTACAAGTCTCATGCGTTTTAGTGGTGAAAAAATAGATTAAAAAATCGTTCGGGAAATGAGTTTACTCCCTGGGTACTTTCTTTGTATACATTCGACTATACGGGCCAAGCCCGGGATTTACGGGAAATCGCGGGTTTTCGTTTGCCAGCGATTAAACTTCTTTTATCCAGCGTTTCATCAAAATGAAAACATTTTTGAAAACTACAAGTCTCATGCGTTTTAGTTCTTAAAAAATAATTTAAAAATCGATCGGGAAATGAGTTTACTCCCTGGGTACTTTCTTTGTATACTTTTGACTATACGGGCCGAGTCCTGGGTTTACGGGAAATGGCGGGTTTTCGTTTGCCGGCGATTAAACTCCTTTTATTCAGCGTCTCATCAAAAAATAAAAACATTTTTAAAAACTACAAGTCTCATGGGCTTTCGTGGTGAAATAATAATTTAATGAATCGTTCGGGAAATGAGTTTACTCCCTGGGTACTTTCTTTGTATACTTTTGATTATACGGGACAAGTCCGGGATTTACAGGAAATCGCGGGTTTTCGTTTGCCAGCGATTAAACCACTTTCATTAAGTGTCTCATCAAAAATGAAAACATTTTTAAAAACTACAAGTCTCATGGGTTTTAGTGGTGAAATAAAAATTTAAAAAATCGTTTGGAAAATGAGTTTACTCCCTGGGTACTTTCTTTGTATACTTTTGACTATACGGGCCGAGTCCAGGATTTACGGGAAATCGCGGGTTTTCGTTTGCCGGCGATTAAACTTCTTTTATCCAGCGTCTCATCAAAAATCAAAACATTTTTGAAAACTACAAGTCTCATGCGTTTTAGTGGTGAAAAAATAATTTAAAAATCGTTCGGGAAATGAGTTTACTCCCTGGGTACTTTCTTTGTATACTTTTGACTATACGGGCCGAGTCCTGGGTTTACGGGAAATGGCGGGTTTTCGTTTGCCGGCGATTAAACTCCTTTTATTCAGCGTCTCATCAAAAATGAAAACATTTTTAAAAACTACAAGTCTCATGTGCTTTAGTGGTGAAATAATAATTTAATAAATCGTTCGGGAAATGAGTTTACTCCCTGGGTACTTTCTTTGTATACTTTTGATTATACGGGACAAGTCCGGGATTTACAGGAAATCGGGGGTTTTCGTTTGCCGGCGATTAAACTTCTTTTATTCAGCGTCTCATCAAAAATGAAAACATTTTTGAAAACTACAAGTCTCATGCGTTTTAGTGGTGAAAAAATAGATTAAAAAATCGTTCGGGAAATGAGTTTACTCCCTGGGTACTTTCTTTGTATACTTTTGACTATACGGGCCGAGTCCTGGGTTTACGGGAAATGGCGGGTTTTCGTTTGCCGGCGATTAAACCCCTTTTATTCAGCGTCTCATTAAAAATGAAAACATTTTTGAAAAGTACAAGTCTCATTTGTTGTAGTGGTGCAGAAATAATTTGAAAAATCGTTCGGAAAATCAGTTTACTCCCTGGGTACTTTCTTTGTATACTTTTGACTATACGGGCCGAGTCCAGGATTTACGGGAAATCGCGGGTTTTCGTTTGCCGGCGATTAAACTTCTTTTATCCAGCGTCTCATCAAAAATGAAAACATTTTTGAAAACTACAAGTCTCATGCGTTTTAGTGGTTAAAAAATAATTTAAAAATCGATCGGGAAATGAGTTTACTCCCTGGGTACTTTCTTTGTATACTTTTGACTATACGGGCCGAGTCCTGGGTTTACGGGAAATGGCGGGTTTTCGTTTGCCGGCGATTAAACTCCTTTTATTCAGCGTCTCATTAAAAATGAAAACATTTTTGAAAACTACAAGTCTCATTTGTTCTAGTAGTGCAGAAATAATTTGAAAAATCGTTCGGAAAATCAGTTTACTCCCTGGGTACTTTCTTTGTATACTTTTGACCATACAGGCTGAGCCCGGGATTTACGGGAAATCGCTGGTTTTCGTTTGCCGGCGAATAAACTTCTTTTATTCAGCGTCTCATCAAAAATGAAAACATTTTTGAAAACTACAAGTCTCATGCGTTGTAGTGGTGAAAAAATAGTTTAAAAAATCGTTCGGAAAATGAGTTTATTCCCTGGGTACTTTCTTTGTATTCTTTCGACTATACGGGCAGAGTCCGGGGTTTACGGGAAATGGCGGGTTTTCGTTTGACGGCGATTAAACTTCTTTTATTCAGCGTCTCATCAAAAATGAAAACATTTTTGAAAACTACAAGTCTCATGCGTTGTAGTGGTGAAAAAATAATTTAAAAAATCGTTCAGGAAATGAGTTTACTCCCTGGGTACTTTCTTTGTATACTTTTGACTATACGCGCCGAGTCCGGGATTTACGGGAAATGGCGGGTTTTCGTTTGCCGGCGATTAGACTTCTTTTATTCAGCGTCTCATCAAAAATGGAAACATTTTTGAAAACTACAAGTCTCATGGGCTTTAGTGGTGAAATAAAAATTTAAAAAATCGTTTGGGAAATGAGTTTACTCCCTGGGTACTTTCTTTGTATACTTTTGAATATACGGGCCGAGTCCAGGATTTACGGGAAATCGCCGGTTTTCGTTTGCCGGCGATTAAACTTCTTTTATCCTGCGTCTCATTAAAAATGAAAACATTTTTGAAAACCACAAGTCTTATGCGTTTTAGTGGTGAAAAAATAATTTAAAAATCGTTCGGGAAACGAGTTTACTCCCTGGGTACTTTCTTTGTATACTTTTGACTATACGGGCTGAGTCCTGGGTTTACGGGAAATGGCGGGTTTTCGTTTGCCGGCGATTAAACTCCTTTTATTCAGCGTCTCATCAAAAAATAAAAACATTTTTAAAAACTACAAGTCTCATGGGCTTTCGTGGTGAAATAATAATTTAATAAATCGTTCGGGAAATGAGTTTACTCCCTGGGTACTTTCTTTGTATACTTTTGATTATACGGGACAAGTCCGGGATTTACAGGAAATCGCGGGTTTTCGTTTGCCAGCGATTAAACCACTTTCATTAAGTGTCTCATCAAAAATGAAAACATTTTTAAAAACTACAAGTCTCATGGGTTTTAGTGGTGAAATAAAAATTTAAAAAATCGTTTGGAAAATGAGTTTACTCCCTGGGTACTTTCTTTGTATACTTTTGACTATACGGGCCGAGTCCAGGATTTACGGGAAATCGCGGGTTTTCGTTTGCCGGCGATTAAACTTCTTTTATCCAGCGTCTCATCAAAAATGAAAACATTTTTGAAAACTACAAGTCTCATGCGTTTTAGTGGTGAAAAAATAATTTAAAAATCGTTCGGGAAATGAGTTTACTCCCTGGGTACTTTCTTTGTATACTTTTGACTATACGGGCCGAGTCCTGGGTTTACGGGAAATGGCGGGTTTTCGTTTGCCGGCGATTAAACTCCTTTTATTCAGCGTCTCATCAAAAATGAAAACATTTTTAAAAACTACAAGTCTCATGGGCTTTAGTGGTGAAATAATAATTTAATAAATCGTTCGGGAAATGAGTTTACTCCCTGGGTACTTTCTTTGTATACTTTTGATTATACGGGACAAGTCCGGGATTTACAGGAAATCGGGGGTTTTCGTTTGCCGGCGATTAAACTTCTTTTATTCAGCGTCTCATCAAAAATGAAAACATTTTTGAAAACTACAAGTCTCATGCGTTTTAGTGGTGAAAAAATAGATTAAAAAATCGTTCGGGAAATGAGTTTACTCCCTGGGTACTTTCTTTGTATACATTCGACTATACGGGCCAAGCCCGGGATTTACGGGAAATCGCGGGTTTTCGTTTGCCAGCGATTAAACTTCTTTTATCCAGTGTCTCATCAAAAATGAAAACATTTTTGAAAACTACAAGTCTCATGCGTTGTAGTGGTGAAAAAATAGTTTAAAAAATCGTTCGGAAAATGAGTTTATTCCCTGGGTACTTTCTTTGTATTCTTTCGACTATACGGGCAGAGTCCGGGGTTTACGGGAAATGGCGGGTTTTCGTTTGACGGCGATTAAACTTCTTTTATTCAGCGTCTCATCAAAAATGAAAACATTTTTGAAAACTACAAGTCTCATGCGTTGTAGTGGTGAAAAAATAATTTAAAAAATCGTTCAGGAAATGAGTTTACTCCCTGGGTACTTTCTTTGTATACTTTTGACTATACGCGCCGAGTCCTGGGTTTACGGGAAATGGCGGGTTTTCGTTTGCCGGCGATTAAACTCCTTTTATTCAGCGTCTCATCAAAAAATAAAAACATTTTTAAAAACTACAAGTCTCATGGGCTTTCGTGGTGAAATAATAATTTAATAAATCGTTCGGGAAATGAGTTTACTCCCTGGGTACTTTCTTTGTATACTTTTGATTATACGGGACAAGTCCGGGATTTACAGGAAATCGCGGGTTTTCGTTTGCCAGCGATTAAACCACTTTCATTAAGTGTCTCATCAAAAATGAAAACATTTTTAAAAACTACAAGTCTCATGGGTTTTAGTGGTGAAATAAAAATTTAAAAAATCGTTTGGAAAATGAGTTTACTCCCTGGGTACTTTCTTTGTATACTTTTGACTATACGGGCCGAGTCCAGGATTTACGGGAAATCGCGGGTTTTCGTTTGCCGGCGATTAAACTCCTTTTATCCAGCGTCTCATCAAAAATCAAAACATTTTTGAAAACTACAAGTCTCATGCGTTTTAGTGGTGAAAAAATAATTTAAAAATCGTTCGGGAAATGAGTTTACTCCCTGGGTACTTTCTTTGTATACTTTTGACTATACGGGCCGAGTCCTGGGTTTACGGGAAATGGCGGGTTTTCGTTTGCCGGCGATTAAACTCCTTTTATTCAGCGTCTCATCAAAAATGAAAACATTTTTAAAAACTACAAGTCTCATGGGCTTTAGTGGTGAAATAATAATTTAATAAATCGTTCCGGAAATGAGTTTACTCCCTGGGTACTTTCTTTGTATACTTTTTATTATACGGGACAAGTCCGGGATTTACAGGAAATCGGGGGTTTTCGTTTGCCGGCGATTAAACTTCTTTTATTCAGCGTCTCATCAAAAATGAAAACATTTTTGAAAACTACAAGTCTCATGCGTTTTAGTGGTGAAAAAATAGATTAAAAAATCGTTCGGGAAATGAGTTTACTCCCTGGGTACTTTCTTTGTATACATTCGACTATACGGGCCAAGCCCGGGATTTACGGGAAATCGCGGGTTTTCGTTTGCCAGCGATTAAACTTCTTTTATCCAGCGTTTCATCAAAATGAAAACATTTTTGAAAACTACAAGTCTCATGCGTTTTAGTTCTTAAAAAATAATTTAAAAATCGATCGGGAAATGAGTTTACTCCCTGGGTACTTTCTTTGTATACTTTTGACTATACGGGCCGAGTCCTGGGTTTACGGGAAATGGCGGGTTTTCGTTTGCCGGCGATTAAACTCCTTTTATTCAGCGTCTCATCAAAAAATAAAAACATTTTTAAAAACTACAAGTCTCATGGGCTTTCGTGGTGAAATAATAATTTAATAAATCGTTCGGGAAATGAGTTTACTCCCTGGGTACTTTCTTTGTATACTTTTGATTATACGGGACAAGTCCGGGATTTACAGGAAATCGCGGGTTTTCGTTTGCCAGCGATTAAACCACTTTCATTAAGTGTCTCATCAAAAATGAAAACATTTTTAAAAACTACAAGTCTCATGGGTTTTAGTGGTGAAATAAAAACTTAAAAAATCGTTTGGAAAATGAGTTTACTCCCTGGGTACTTTCTTTGTATACTTTTGACTATACGGGCCGAGTCCAGGATTTACGGGAAATCGCGGGTTTTCGTTTGCCGGCGATTAAACTTCTTTTATCCAGCGTCTCATCAAAAATCAAAACATTTTTGAAAACTACAAGTCTCATGCGTTTTAGTGGTGAAAAAATAATTTAAAAATCGTTCGGGAAATGAGTTTACTCCCTGGGTACTTTCTTTGTATACTTTTGACTATACGGGCCGAGTCCTGGGTTTACGGGAAATGGCGGGTTTTCGTTTGCCGGCGATTAAACTCCTTTTATTCAGCGTCTCATCAAAAATGAAAACATTTTTAAAAACTACAAGTCTCATGTGCTTTAGTGGTGAAATAATAATTTAATAAATCGTTCGGGAAATGAGTTTACTCCCTGGGTACTTTCTTTGTATACTTTTGATTATACGGGACAAGTCCGGGATTTACAGGAAATCGGGGGTTTTCGTTTGCCGGCGATTAAACTTCTTTTATTCAGCGTCTCATCAGAAATGAAAACATTTTTGAAAACTACAAGTCTCATGCGTTTTAGTGGTGAAAAAATAGATTAAAAAATCGTTCGGGAAATGAGTTTACTCCCTGGGTACTTTCTTTGTATACTTTTGACTATACGGGCCGAGTCCTGGGTTTACGGGAAATGGCGGGTTTTCGTTTGCCGGCGATTAAACCCCTTTTATTCAGCGTCTCATTAAAAATGAAAACATTTTTGAAAAGTACAAGTCTCATTTGTTGTAGTGGTGCAGAAATAATTTGAAAAATCGTTCGGAAAATCAGTTTACTCCCTGGGTACTTTCTTTGTATACTTTTGACTATACGGGCCGAGTCCAGGATTTACGGGAAATCGCGGGTTTTCGTTTGCCGGCGATTAAACTTCTTTTATCCAGCGTCTCATCAAAAATGAAAACATTTTTGAAAACTACAAGTCTCATGCGTTTTAGTGGTTAAAAAATAATTTAAAAATCGATCGGGAAATGAGTTTACTCCCTGGGTACTTTCTTTGTATACTTTTGACTATACGGGCCGAGTCCTGGGTTTACGGGAAATGGCGGGTTTTCGTTTGCCGGCGATTAAACTCCTTTTATTCAGCGTCTCATTAAAAATGAAAACATTTTTGAAAACTACAAGTCTCATTTGTTCTAGTAGTGCAGAAATAATTTGAAAAATCGTTCGGAAAATCAGTTTACCCACAGGGTACTTTCTTTGTATACATTCGACTATACGGGCCAAGCCCGGGATTTACGGGAAATGGCGGGTTTTCGTTTGCCAGCGATTAAACCACTTTCATTAAGTGTCTCATCAAAAATGAAAACATTTTTAAAAACTACAAGTCTCATGGGCTTTAGTGGTGAAATAAAAATTTAAAAAATCGTTTGGGAAGTGAGTTTACTCCCTGGGTACTTTCTTTGTATACTTTTGACTATACGGGCCGAGTCCAGGATTTACGGGAAATCACGGGTTTTCGTTTGCCGGCGATTAAACTTCTTTTATCCAGCGTCTCATCAAAAATGAAAACATTTTTGAAAACTACAAGTCTCATGCGTTTTAGTGGTGAAATAAAAATTTAAAAAATCGTTTGGAAAATGAGTTTACTCCCTGGGTACTTTCTTTGTATACTTTTGACTATACGGGCCGAGTCCAGGATTTACGAGAAATCGCGGGTTTTCGTTTGCCGGCGATTAAACTTCTTTTATCCAGCGTCTCATCAAAAATGAAAACATTTTTGAAAACTACAAGTCTCATGCGTTTTAGTGGTGAAAAAATAATTTAAAAATCGTTCGGGAAATGAGTTTACTCCCTGGGTTCTTTCTTTGTATACATTCGACTATACGGGCCAAGCCCGGGATTTACGGGAAATCGCGGGTTTTCGTTTGCCGGCGATTAGACCTCTTTCATTAAGCGTCTCATCAAAAATGAAAACATTTTTGAAAACTACAAGTCTCATGGGCTTTAGTGGTGAAATAAAAATTTAAAAAATCGTTTGGGAAATGAGTTTACTCCCTGGGTACTTTCTTTGTATACTTTTGACTATACGGGCCGAGTCCAGGATTTACGGGAAATCGCGGGTTTTCGTTTGCCGGCGATTAAACTTCTTTTATCCAGCGTCTCATTAAAAATGAAAACATTTTTGAAAACTACAAGTCTCATGCGTTTTAGTGGTGAAAAAATAATTTAAAAATCGTTCGGGAAATGAGTTTACTCCCTGGGTACTTTCTTTGTATACTTTTGACTATACGGGCCGAGTCCTGGGTTTACGGGAAATGGCGGGTTTTCGTTTGCCGGCGATTAAACTCCTTTTATTCAGCGTCTCATCAAAAATAAAAACATTTTTAAAAACTACAAGTCTCATGGGCTTTCGTGGTGAAATAATAATTTAATAAATCGTTCGGGAAATGAGTTTACTCCCTGGGTACTTTCTTTGTATACTTTTGATTATACGGGACAAGTCCGGGATTTACAGGAAATCGCGGGTTTTCGTTTGCCAGCGATTAAACCACTTTCATTAAGTGTCTCATCAAAAATGAAAACATTTTTAAAAACTACAAGTCTCATGGGCTTTAGTGGTGAAATAAAAATTTGAAAAATCGTTTGGGAAATGAGTTTACTCCCTGGGTACTTTCTTTGTATACTTTTGACTATACGGGCCGAGTCCAGGATTTACGGGAAATCGCGGGTTTTCGTTTGCCGGCGATTAAACTTCTTTTATCCAGCGTCTCATCAAAAATGAAAACATTTTTGAAAACTACAAGTCTCATGCGTTTTAGTGGTGAAATAAAAATTTAAAAAATCGTTTGGAAAATGAGTTTACTCCCTGGGTACTTTCTTTGTATACTTTTGACTATACGGGCCGAGTCCAGGATTTACGAGAAATCGCGGGTTTTCGTTTGCCGGCGATTAAACTTCTTTTATCCAGCGTCTCATCAAAAATGAAAACATTTTTGAAAACTACAAGTCTCATGCGTTTTAGTGGTGAAAAAATAATTTAAAAATCGTTCGGGAAATGAGTTTACTCCCTGGGTTCTTTCTTTGTATACATTCGACTATACGGGCCAAGCCCGGGATTTACGGGAAATCGCGGGTTTTCGTTTGCCGGCGATTAGACCTCTTTCATTAAGCGTCTCATCAAAAATGAAAACATTTTTGAAAACTACAAGTCTCATGGGCTTTAGTGGTGAAATAAAAATTTAAAAAATCGTTTGGGAAATGAGTTTACTCCCTGGGTACTTTCTTTGTATACTTTTGACTATACGGGCCGAGTCCAGGATTCACGGGAAATCGCGGGTTTTCGTTTGCCGGCGATTAAACTTCTTTTATCCTGCGTCTCATTAAAAATGAAAACATTTTTGAAAACTACAAGTCTCATGCGTTTTAGTGGTGAAAAAATAATTTAAAAATCGTTCGGGAAATGAGTTTACTCCCTGGGTACTTTCTTTGTATACTTTTGACTATACGGGCCGAGTCCTGGGTTTACGGGAAATGGCGGGTTTTCGTTTGCCGGCGATTAAACTCCTTTTATTCAGCGTCTCATCAAAAAATAAAAACATTTTTAAAAACTACAAGTCTCATGGGCTTTCGTGGTGAAATAATAATTTAATAAATCGTTCGGGAAATGAGTTTACTCCCTGGGTACTTTCTTTGTATACTTTTGATTATACGGGACAAGTCCGGGATTTACAGGAAATCGCGGGTTTTCGTTTGCCAGCGATTAAACCACTTTCATTAAGTGTCTCATCAAAAATGAAAACATTTTTAAAAACTACAAGTCTCATGGGTTTTAGTGGTGAAATAAAAATTTAAAAAATCGTTTGGAAAATGAGTTTACTCCCTGGGTACTTTCTTTGTATACTTTTGACTATACGGGCCGAGTCCAGGATTTACGGGAAATCGCGGGTTTTCGTTTGCCGGCGATTAAACTCCTTTTATCCAGCGTCTCATCAAAAATCAAAACATTTTTGAAAACTACAAGTCTCATGCGTTTTAGTGGTGAAAAAATAATTTAAAAATCGTTCGGGAAATGAGTTTACTCCCTGGGTACTTTCTTTGTATACTTTTGACTATACGGGCCGAGTCCTGGGTTTACGGGAAATGGCGGGTTTTCGTTTGCCGGCGATTAAACTCCTTTTATTCAGCGTCTCATCAAAAATGAAAACATTTTTAAAAACTACAAGTCTCATGGGCTTTAGTGGTGAAATAATAATTTAATAAATCGTTCGGGAAATGAGTTTACTCCCTGGGTACTTTCTTTGTATACTTTTTATTATACGGGACAAGTCCGGGATTTACAGGAAATCGGGGGTTTTCGTTTGCCGGCGATTAAACTTCTTTTATTCAGCGTCTCATCAAAAATGAAAACATTTTTGAAAACTACAAGTCTCATGCGTTTTAGTGGTGAAAAAATAGATTAAAAAATCGTTCGGGAAATGAGTTTACTCCCTGGGTACTTTCTTTGTATACATTCGACTATACGGGCCAAGCCCGGGATTTACGGGAAATCGCGGGTTTTCGTTTGCCAGCGATTAAACTTCTTTTATCCAGCGTTTCATCAAAATGAAAACATTTTTGAAAACTACAAGTCTCATGCGTTTTAGTTCTTAAAAAATAATTTAAAAATCGATCGGGAAATGAGTTTACTCCCTGGGTACTTTCTTTGTATACTTTTGACTATACGGGCCGAGTCCTGGGTTTACGGGAAATGGCGGGTTTTCGTTTGCCGGCGATTAAACTCCTTTTATTCAGCGTCTCATCAAAAAATAAAAACATTTTTAAAAACTACAAGTCTCATGGGCTTTCGTGGTGAAATAATAATTTAATGAATCGTTCGGGAAATGAGTTTACTCCCTGGGTACTTTCTTTGTATACTTTTGATTATACGGGACAAGTCCGGGATTTACAGGAAATCGCGGGTTTTCGTTTGCCAGCGATTAAACCACTTTCATTAAGTGTCTCATCAAAAATGAAAACATTTTTAAAAACTACAAGTCTCATGGGTTTTAGTGGTGAAATAAAAATTTAAAAAATCGTTTGGAAAATGAGTTTACTCCCTGGGTACTTTCTTTGTATACTTTTGACTATACGGGCCGAGTCCAGGATTTACGGGAAATCGCGGGTTTTCGTTTGCCGGCGATTAAACTTCTTTTATCCAGCGTCTCATCAAAAATCAAAACATTTTTGAAAACTACAAGTCTCATGCGTTTTAGTGGTGAAAAAATAATTTAAAAATCGTTCGGGAAATGAGTTTACTCCCTGGGTACTTTCTTTGTATACTTTTGACTATACGGGCCGAGTCCTGGGTTTACGGGAAATGGCGGGTTTTCGTTTGCCGGCGATTAAACTCCTTTTATTCAGCGTCTCATCAAAAATGAAAACATTTTTAAAAACTACAAGTCTCATGTGCTTTAGTGGTGAAATAATAATTTAATAAATCGTTCGGGAAATGAGTTTACTCCCTGGGTACTTTCTTTGTATACTTTTGATTATACGGGACAAGTCCGGGATTTACAGGAAATCGGGGGTTTTCGTTTGCCGGCGATTAAACTTCTTTTATTCAGCGTCTCATCAAAAATGAAAACATTTTTGAAAACTACAAGTCTCATGCGTTTTAGTGGTGAAAAAATAGATTAAAAAATCGTTCGGGAAATGAGTTTACTCCCTGGGTACTTTCTTTGTATACTTTTGACTATACGGGCCGAGTCCTGGGTTTACGGGAAATGGCGGGTTTTCGTTTGCCGGCGATTAAACCCCTTTTATTCAGCGTCTCATTAAAAATGAAAACATTTTTGAAAAGTACAAGTCTCATTTGTTGTAGTGGTGCAGAAATAATTTGAAAAATCGTTCGGAAAATCAGTTTACTCCCTGGGTACTTTCTTTGTATACTTTTGACTATACGGGCCGAGTCCAGGATTTACGGGAAATCGCGGGTTTTCGTTTGCCGGCGATTAAACTTCTTTTATCCAGCGTCTCATCAAAAATGAAAACATTTTTGAAAACTACAAGTCTCATGCGTTTTAGTGGTTAAAAAATAATTTAAAAATCGATCGGGAAATGAGTTTACTCCCTGGGTACTTTCTTTGTATACTTTTGACTATACGGGCCGAGTCCTGGGTTTACGGGAAATGGCGGGTTTTCGTTTGCCGGCGATTAAACTCCTTTTATTCAGCGTCTCATTAAAAATGAAAACATTTTTGAAAACTACAAGTCTCATTTGTTCTAGTAGTGCAGAAATAATTTGAAAAATCGTTCGGAAAATCAGTTTACTCCCTGGGTACTTTCTTTGTATACTTTTGACCATACAGGCTGAGCCCGGGATTTACGGGAAATCGCTGGTTTTCGTTTGCCGGCGAATAAACTTCTTTTATTCAGCGTCTCATCAAAAATGAAAACATTTTTGAAAACTACAAGTCTCATGCGTTGTAGTGGTGAAAAAATAGTTTAAAAAATCGTTCGGAAAATGAGTTTATTCCCTGGGTACTTTCTTTGTATTCTTTCGACTATACGGGCAGAGTCCGGGGTTTACGGGAAATGGCGGGTTTTCGTTTGACGGCGATTAAACTTCTTTTATTCAGCGTCTCATCAAAAATGAAAACATTTTTGAAAACTACAAGTCTCATGCGTTGTAGTGGTGAAAAAATAATTTAAAAAATCGTTCAGGAAATGAGTTTACTCCCTGGGTACTTTCTTTGTATACTTTTGACTATACGCGCCGAGTCCGGGATTTACGGGAAATGGCGGGTTTTCGTTTGCCGGCGATTAGACTTCTTTTATTCAGCGTCTCATCAAAAATGGAAACATTTTTGAAAACTACAAGTCTCATGGGCTTTAGTGGTGAAATAAAAATTTAAAAAATCGTTTGGGAAATGAGTTTACTCCCTGGGTACTTTCTTTGTATACTTTTGAATATACGGGCCGAGTCCAGGATTTACGGGAAATCGCCGGTTTTCGTTTGCCGGCGATTAAACTTCTTTTATCCTGCGTCTCATTAAAAATGAAAACATTTTTGAAAACCACAAGTCTTATGCGTTTTAGTGGTGAAAAAATAATTTAAAAATCGTTCGGGAAACGAGTTTACTCCCTGGGTACTTTCTTTGTATACTTTTGACTATACGGGCTGAGTCCTGGGTTTACGGGAAATGGCGGGTTTTCGTTTGCCGGCGATTAAACTCCTTTTATTCAGCGTCTCATCAAAAAATAAAAACATTTTTAAAAACTACAAGTCTCATGGGCTTTCGTGGTGAAATAATAATTTAATAAATCGTTCGGGAAATGAGTTTACTCCCTGGGTACTTTCTTTGTATACTTTTGATTATACGGGACAAGTCCGGGATTTACAGGAAATCGCGGGTTTTCGTTTGCCAGCGATTAAACCACTTTCATTAAGTGTCTCATCAAAAATGAAAACATTTTTAAAAACTACAAGTCTCATGGGTTTTAGTGGTGAAATAAAAATTTAAAAAATCGTTTGGAAAATGAGTTTACTCCCTGGGTACTTTCTTTGTATACTTTTGACTATACGGGCCGAGTCCAGGATTTACGGGAAATCGCGGGTTTTCGTTTGCCGGCGATTAAACTTCTTTTATCCAGCGTCTCATCAAAAATGAAAACATTTTTGAAAACTACAAGTCTCATGCGTTTTAGTGGTGAAAAAATAATTTAAAAATCGTTCGGGAAATGAGTTTACTCCCTGGGTACTTTCTTTGTATACTTTTGACTATACGGGCCGAGTCCTGGGTTTACGGGAAATGGCGGGTTTTCGTTTGCCGGCGATTAAACTCCTTTTATTCAGCGTCTCATCAAAAATGAAAACATTTTTAAAAACTACAAGTCTCATGGGCTTTAGTGGTGAAATAATAATTTAATAAATCGTTCGGGAAATGAGTTTACTCCCTGGGTACTTTCTTTGTATACTTTTGATTATACGGGACAAGTCCGGGATTTACAGGAAATCGGGGGTTTTCGTTTGCCGGCGATTAAACTTCTTTTATTCAGCGTCTCATCAAAAATGAAAACATTTTTGAAAACTACAAGTCTCATGCGTTTTAGTGGTGAAAAAATAGATTAAAAAATCGTTCGGGAAATGAGTTTACTCCCTGGGTACTTTCTTTGTATACATTCGACTATACGGGCCAAGCCCGGGATTTACGGGAAATCGCGGGTTTTCGTTTGCCAGCGATTAAACTTCTTTTATCCAGTGTCTCATCAAAAATGAAAACATTTTTGAAAACTACAAGTCTCATGCGTTGTAGTGGTGAAAAAATAGTTTAAAAAATCGTTCGGAAAATGAGTTTATTCCCTGGGTACTTTCTTTGTATTCTTTCGACTATACGGGCAGAGTCCGGGGTTTACGGGAAATGGCGGGTTTTCGTTTGACGGCGATTAAACTTCTTTTATTCAGCGTCTCATCAAAAATGAAAACATTTTTGAAAACTACAAGTCTCATGCGTTGTAGTGGTGAAAAAATAATTTAAAAAATCGTTCAGGAAATGAGTTTACTCCCTGGGTACTTTCTTTGTATACTTTTGACTATACGCGCCGAGTCCTGGGTTTACGGGAAATGGCGGGTTTTCGTTTGCCGGCGATTAAACTCCTTTTATTCAGCGTCTCATCAAAAAATAAAAACATTTTTAAAAACTACAAGTCTCATGGGCTTTCGTGGTGAAATAATAATTTAATAAATCGTTCGGGAAATGAGTTTACTCCCTGGGTACTTTCTTTGTATACTTTTGATTATACGGGACAAGTCCGGGATTTACAGGAAATCGCGGGTTTTCGTTTGCCAGCGATTAAACCACTTTCATTAAGTGTCTCATCAAAAATGAAAACATTTTTAAAAACTACAAGTCTCATGGGTTTTAGTGGTGAAATAAAAATTTAAAAAATCGTTTGGAAAATGAGTTTACTCCCTGGGTACTTTCTTTGTATACTTTTGACTATACGGGCCGAGTCCAGGATTTACGGGAAATCGCGGGTTTTCGTTTGCCGGCGATTAAACTCCTTTTATCCAGCGTCTCATCAAAAATCAAAACATTTTTGAAAACTACAAGTCTCATGCGTTTTAGTGGTGAAAAAATAATTTAAAAATCGTTCGGGAAATGAGTTTACTCCCTGGGTACTTTCTTTGTATACTTTTGACTATACGGGCCGAGTCCTGGGTTTACGGGAAATGGCGGGTTTTCGTTTGCCGGCGATTAAACTCCTTTTATTCAGCGTCTCATCAAAAATGAAAACATTTTTAAAAACTACAAGTCTCATGGGCTTTAGTGGTGAAATAATAATTTAATAAATCGTTCCGGAAATGAGTTTACTCCCTGGGTACTTTCTTTGTATACTTTTTATTATACGGGACAAGTCCGGGATTTACAGGAAATCGGGGGTTTTCGTTTGCCGGCGATTAAACTTCTTTTATTCAGCGTCTCATCAAAAATGAAAACATTTTTGAAAACTACAAGTCTCATGCGTTTTAGTGGTGAAAAAATAGATTAAAAAATCGTTCGGGAAATGAGTTTACTCCCTGGGTACTTTCTTTGTATACATTCGACTATACGGGCCAAGCCCGGGATTTACGGGAAATCGCGGGTTTTCGTTTGCCAGCGATTAAACTTCTTTTATCCAGCGTTTCATCAAAATGAAAACATTTTTGAAAACTACAAGTCTCATGCGTTTTAGTTCTTAAAAAATAATTTAAAAATCGATCGGGAAATGAGTTTACTCCCTGGGTACTTTCTTTGTATACTTTTGACTATACGGGCCGAGTCCTGGGTTTACGGGAAATGGCGGGTTTTCGTTTGCCGGCGATTAAACTCCTTTTATTCAGCGTCTCATCAAAAAATAAAAACATTTTTAAAAACTACAAGTCTCATGGGCTTTCGTGGTGAAATAATAATTTAATAAATCGTTCGGGAAATGAGTTTACTCCCTGGGTACTTTCTTTGTATACTTTTGATTATACGGGACAAGTCCGGGATTTACAGGAAATCGCGGGTTTTCGTTTGCCAGCGATTAAACCACTTTCATTAAGTGTCTCATCAAAAATGAAAACATTTTTAAAAACTACAAGTCTCATGGGTTTTAGTGGTGAAATAAAAACTTAAAAAATCGTTTGGAAAATGAGTTTACTCCCTGGGTACTTTCTTTGTATACTTTTGACTATACGGGCCGAGTCCAGGATTTACGGGAAATCGCGGGTTTTCGTTTGCCGGCGATTAAACTTCTTTTATCCAGCGTCTCATCAAAAATCAAAACATTTTTGAAAACTACAAGTCTCATGCGTTTTAGTGGTGAAAAAATAATTTAAAAATCGTTCGGGAAATGAGTTTACTCCCTGGGTACTTTCTTTGTATACTTTTGACTATACGGGCCGAGTCCTGGGTTTACGGGAAATGGCGGGTTTTCGTTTGCCGGCGATTAAACTCCTTTTATTCAGCGTCTCATCAAAAATGAAAACATTTTTAAAAACTACAAGTCTCATGTGCTTTAGTGGTGAAATAATAATTTAATAAATCGTTCGGGAAATGAGTTTACTCCCTGGGTACTTTCTTTGTATACTTTTGATTATACGGGACAAGTCCGGGATTTACAGGAAATCGGGGGTTTTCGTTTGCCGGCGATTAAACTTCTTTTATTCAGCGTCTCATCAGAAATGAAAACATTTTTGAAAACTACAAGTCTCATGCGTTTTAGTGGTGAAAAAATAGATTAAAAAATCGTTCGGGAAATGAGTTTACTCCCTGGGTACTTTCTTTGTATACTTTTGACTATACGGGCCGAGTCCTGGGTTTACGGGAAATGGCGGGTTTTCGTTTGCCGGCGATTAAACCCCTTTTATTCAGCGTCTCATTAAAAATGAAAACATTTTTGAAAAGTACAAGTCTCATTTGTTGTAGTGGTGCAGAAATAATTTGAAAAATCGTTCGGAAAATCAGTTTACTCCCTGGGTACTTTCTTTGTATACTTTTGACTATACGGGCCGAGTCCAGGATTTACGGGAAATCGCGGGTTTTCGTTTGCCGGCGATTAAACTTCTTTTATCCAGCGTCTCATCAAAAATGAAAACATTTTTGAAAACTACAAGTCTCATGCGTTTTAGTGGTTAAAAAATAATTTAAAAATCGATCGGGAAATGAGTTTACTCCCTGGGTACTTTCTTTGTATACTTTTGACTATACGGGCCGAGTCCTGGGTTTACGGGAAATGGCGGGTTTTCGTTTGCCGGCGATTAAACTCCTTTTATTCAGCGTCTCATTAAAAATGAAAACATTTTTGAAAACTACAAGTCTCATTTGTTCTAGTAGTGCAGAAATAATTTGAAAAATCGTTCGGAAAATCAGTTTACTCCCTGGGTACTTTCTTTGTATACTTTTGACCATACAGGCTGAGCCCGGGATTTACGGGAAATCGCTGGTTTTCGTTTGCCGGCGAATAAACTTCTTTTATTCAGCGTCTCATCAAAAATGAAAACATTTTTGAAAACTACAAGTCTCATGCGTTGTAGTGGTGAAAAAATAGTTTAAAAAATCGTTCGGAAAATGAGTTTATTCCCTGGGTACTTTCTTTGTATTCTTTCGACTATACGGGCAGAGTCCGGGGTTTACGGGAAATGGCGGGTTTTCGTTTGACGGCGATTAAACTTCTTTTATTCAGCGTCTCATCAAAAATGAAAACATTTTTGAAAACTACAAGTCTCATGCGTTGTAGTGGTGAAAAAATAATTTAAAAAATCGTTCAGGAAATGAGTTTACTCCCTGGGTACTTTCTTTGTATACTTTTGACTATACGCGCCGAGTCCGGGATTTACGGGAAATGGCGGGTTTTCGTTTGCCGGCGATTAGACTTCTTTTATTCAGCGTCTCATCAAAAATGGAAACATTTTTGAAAACTACAAGTCTCATGGGCTTTAGTGGTGAAATAAAAATTTAAAAAATCGTTTGGGAAATGAGTTTACTCCCTGGGTACTTTCTTTGTATACTTTTGAATATACGGGCCGAGTCCAGGATTTACGGGAAATCGCCGGTTTTCGTTTGCCGGCGATTAAACTTCTTTTATCCTGCGTCTCATTAAAAATGAAAACATTTTTGAAAACCACAAGTCTTATGCGTTTTAGTGGTGAAAAAATAATTTAAAAATCGTTCGGGAAACGAGTTTACTCCCTGGGTACTTTCTTTGTATACTTTTGACTATACGGGCTGAGTCCTGGGTTTACGGGAAATGGCGGGTTTTCGTTTGCCGGCGATTAAACTCCTTTTATTCAGCGTCTCATCAAAAAATAAAAACATTTTTAAAAACTACAAGTCTCATGGGCTTTCGTGGTGAAATAATAATTTAATAAATCGTTCGGGAAATGAGTTTACTCCCTGGGTACTTTCTTTGTATACTTTTGATTATACGGGACAAGTCCGGGATTTACAGGAAATCGCGGGTTTTCGTTTGCCAGCGATTAAACCACTTTCATTAAGTGTCTCATCAAAAATGAAAACATTTTTAAAAACTACAAGTCTCATGGGTTTTAGTGGTGAAATAAAAATTTAAAAAATCGTTTGGAAAATGAGTTTACTCCCTGGGTACTTTCTTTGTATACTTTTGACTATACGGGCCGAGTCCAGGATTTACGGGAAATCGCGGGTTTTCGTTTGCCGGCGATTAAACTTCTTTTATCCAGCGTCTCATCAAAAATGAAAACATTTTTGAAAACTACAAGTCTCATGCGTTTTAGTGGTGAAAAAATAATTTAAAAATCGTTCGGGAAATGAGTTTACTCCCTGGGTACTTTCTTTGTATACTTTTGACTATACGGGCCGAGTCCTGGGTTTACGGGAAATGGCGGGTTTTCGTTTGCCGGCGATTAAACTCCTTTTATTCAGCGTCTCATCAAAAATGAAAACATTTTTAAAAACTACAAGTCTCATGGGCTTTAGTGGTGAAATAATAATTTAATAAATCGTTCGGGAAATGAGTTTACTCCCTGGGTACTTTCTTTGTATACTTTTGATTATACGGGACAAGTCCGGGATTTACAGGAAATCGGGGGTTTTCGTTTGCCGGCGATTAAACTTCTTTTATTCAGCGTCTCATCAAAAATGAAAACATTTTTGAAAACTACAAGTCTCATGCGTTTTAGTGGTGAAAAAATAGATTAAAAAATCGTTCGGGAAATGAGTTTACTCCCTGGGTACTTTCTTTGTATACATTCGACTATACGGGCCAAGCCCGGGATTTACGGGAAATCGCGGGTTTTCGTTTGCCAGCGATTAAACTTCTTTTATCCAGTGTCTCATCAAAAATGAAAACATTTTTGAAAACTACAAGTCTCATGCGTTGTAGTGGTGAAAAAATAGTTTAAAAAATCGTTCGGAAAATGAGTTTATTCCCTGGGTACTTTCTTTGTATTCTTTCGACTATACGGGCAGAGTCCGGGGTTTACGGGAAATGGCGGGTTTTCGTTTGACGGCGATTAAACTTCTTTTATTCAGCGTCTCATCAAAAATGAAAACATTTTTGAAAACTACAAGTCTCATGCGTTGTAGTGGTGAAAAAATAATTTAAAAAATCGTTCAGGAAATGAGTTTACTCCCTGGGTACTTTCTTTGTATACTTTTGACTATACGCGCCGAGTCCGGGATTTACGGGAAATGGCGGGTTTTCGTTTGCCGGCGATTAGACTTCTTTTATTCAGCGTCTCATCAAAAATGGAAACATTTTTGAAAACTACAAGTCTCATGGGCTTTAGTGGTGAAATAAAAATTTAAAAAATCGTTTGGGAAATGAGTTTACTTCCTGGGTACTTTCTTTGTATACTTTTGAATATACGGGCCGAGTCCAGGATTTACGGGAAATCGCCGGTTTTCGTTTGCCGGCGATTAAACTTCTTTTATCCTGCGTCTCATTAAAAATGAAAACATTTTTGAAAACCACAAGTCTCATGCGTTTTAGTGGTGAAAAAATAATTTAAAAATCGTTCGGGAAACGAGTTTACTCCCTGGGTACTTTCTTTGTATACTTTTGACTATACGGGCTGAGTCCTGGGTTTACGGGAAATGGCGGGTTTTCGTTTGCCGGCGATTAAACTCCTTTTATTCAGCGTCTCATCAAAAAATAAAAACATTTTTAAAAACTACAAGTCTCATGGGCTTTCGTGGTGAAATAATAATTTAATAAATCGTTCGGGAAATGAGTTTACTCCCTGGGTACTTTCTTTGTATACTTTTGATTATACGGGACAAGTCCGGGATTTACAGGAATTCGCGGGTTTTCGTTTGCCAGCGATTAAACCACTTTCATTAAGTGTCTCATCAAAAATGAAAACATTTTTAAAAACTACAAGTCTCATGGGTTTTAGTGGTGAAATAAAAATTTAAAAAATCGTTTGGAAAATGAGTTTACTCCCTGGGTACTTTCTTTGTATACTTTTGACTATACGGGCCGAGTCCAGGATTTACGGGAAATCGCGGGTTTTCGTTTGCCGGCGATTAAACTTCTTTTATCCAGCGTCTCATCAAAAATGAAAACATTTTTGAAAACTACAAGTCTCATGCGTTTTAGTGGTGAAAAAATAATTTAAAAATCGTTCGGGAAATGAGGTTACTCCCTGGGTACTTTCTTTGTATACTTTTGACTATACGGGCCGAGTCCTGGGTTTACGGGAAATGGCGGGTTTTCGTTTGCCGGCGATTAAACTCCTTTTATTCAGCGTCTCATCAAAAATGAAAACATTTTTAAAAACTACAAGTCTCATGGGCTTTAGTGGTGAAATAATAATTTAATAAATCGTTCGGGAAATGAGTTTACTCCCTGGGTACTTTCTTTGTATACTTTTGATTATACGGGACAAGTCCGGGATTTACAGGAAATCGGGGGTTTTCGTTTGCCGGCGATTAAACTTCTTTTATTCAGCGTCTCATCAAAAATGAAAACATTTTTGAAAACTACAAGTCTCATGCGTTTTAGTGGTGAAAAAATAGATTAAAAAATCGTTCGGGAAATGAGTTTACTCCCTGGGTACTTTCTTTGTATACATTCGACTATACGGGCCAAGCCCGGGATTTACGGGAAATCGCGGGTTTTCGTTTGCCAGCGATTAAACTTCTTTTATCCAGCGTCTCATCAAAAATGAAAACATTTTTGAAAACTACAAGTCTCATGCGTTTTAGTTCTTAAAAAATAATTTAAAAATCGATCGGGAAATGAGTTTTCTCCCTGGGTACTTTCTTTGTATACTTTTGACTATACGGGCCGAGTCCTGGGTTTACGGGAAATCGCGGGTTTTCGTTTGCCGGCGATTAAACCCCTTTTATTCAGCGTCTCATTAAAAATGAAAACATTTTTGAAAAGTACAAGTCTCATTTGTTGTAGTGGTGCAGAAATAATTTGAAAAATCGTTCGGAAAATCAGTTTACTCCCTGGGTACTTTCTTTGTATACTTTTGACTATACGGGCCGAGTCCAGGATTTACGGGAAATCGCGGGTTTTCGTTTGCCGGCGATTAAACTTCTTTTATCCAGCGTCTCATCAAAAATGAAAACATTTTTGAAAACTACAAGTCTCATGCGTTTTAGTGGTTAAAAAATAATTTAAAAATCGATCGGGAAATGAGTTTACTCCCTGGGTACTTTCTTTGTATACTTTTGACTATACGGGCCGAGTCCTGGGTTTACGGGAAATGGCGGGTTTTCGTTTGCCGGCGATTAAACTCCTTTTATTCAGCGTCTCATTAAAAATGAAAACATTTTTGAAAACTACAAGTCTCATTTGTTCTAGTGGTGCAGAAATAATTTGAAAAATCGTTCGGAAAATCAGTTTACTCCCTGGGTACTTTCTTTGTATACTTTTGACTATACAGGCTGAGCCCGGGATTTACGGGAAATCGCTGGTTTTCGTTTGCCGGCGAATAAACTTCTTTTATTCAGCGTCTCATCAAAAATGAAAACATTTTTGAAAACTGCAAGTCTCATGCGTTGTAGTGGTGAAAAAATAGTTTAAAAAATCGTTCGGAAAATGAGTTTATTCCCTGGGTACTTTCTTTGTATTCTTTCGACTATACGGGCAGAGTCCGGGGTTTACGGGAAATGGCGGGTTTTCGTTTGACGGCGATTAAACTTCTTTTATTCAGCGTCTCATCAAAAATGAAAACATTTTTGAAAACTACAAGTCTCATGCGTTGTAGTGGTGAAAAATAATTTAAAAAATCGTTCAGGAAATGAGTTTACTCCCTGGGTACTTTCTTTGTATACTTTTGACTATACGCGCCGAGTCCGGGATTTACGGGAAATGGCGGGTTTTCGTTTGCCGGCGATTAGACTTCTTTTATTCAGCGTCTCATCAAAAATGGAAACATTTTTAAAAACCACAAGTCTCATGCGTTGTAGTGATGCAAAAATAATTTAAAAAATCGTTCGGAAAATGAGTTTACTCCCTGGGTACTTTCTTTGTATACTTTTGACTATACGGGCCGAGTCCGGGGTTTGCGGGAAATGGCGGGTTTTTGTTTGCCGGCGATTAAACTTCTTTTATTCAGCGTCTCATCAAATATGAAAACATTTTTAAAAACTACAAGTCTGATTTGTTCTATTGGTGCAGAAATAATTTGAAAAATCGTTCGGAAAATCAGTTTACTCCCTGGGTACTTTTTTGTATACTTTTGACTATACGGGCTGAGCCCGGGATTTACGGGAAATCGCTGGTTTTCGTTTGCCGGCGATTAAACTTCTTTTATTCAGCGTCTCATCAAAAATGAAAACATTTTTGAAAACTACAAGTCTCATGCGTTGTAGTGGTGAAAAAATAGTTTAAAAAATCGTTCGGAAAATGAGTTTACTCCCTGGGTACTTTCTTTGTATACTTTTGACTCTACGCGCCGAGTCCGGGATTTACGGGAAATGGCTGGTTTTCGTTTGCCGGCGATTAGACTTCTTTTATTCAGCGTCTCATCAAAAATTAAAACATTTTTGAAAACTACAAGTCTCACGCGTTTTAGTGGTGAAAAGATAATTTAAAAAATCGTTATGGAAATGAGTTTACTCACAGGGTACTTCCTTTGTATACATTCGACTATACGGGCCAAGCCCGGCATTTACGGGAAATCGCGGGTTTTCGTTTGCCGGCGATTAAACCACTTTCATTAAGCGTCTCATCAAAAATGAAAACATTTCCGAAAACTACAACTCTCGTGCGCTTTAGTGTTGAAAAGATATTTTAAAAAATTGTTTTGGAAATGAGTTTTCTCACAGGGTACTTTCTTTGTATACTTTTGATTATACGGGACAAGTCCGGGATTTACAGGAAATCGGGGGTTTTCGTTTGCCGGCGATTAAACTTCTTTTATTCAGCGTCTCATCAAAAATGAAAACATTTTTGAAAACTACAAGTCTCATGCGTTTTAGTGGTGAAAAAATAGATTAAAAAATCGTTCGGGAAATGAGTTTACTCCCTGGGTACTTTCTCTGTATACATTCGACTATACGGGCCAAGCCCGGGATTTACGGGAAATCGCGGGTTTTCGTTTGCCAGCGATTAAACTTCTTTTATCCAGCGTCTCATCAAAAATGAAAACATTTTTGAAAACTACAAGTCTCATGCGTTTTAGTTCTTAAAAAATAATTTAAAAATCGATCGGGAAATGAGTTTTCTCCCTGGGTACTTTCTTTGTATACTTTTGACTATACGGGCCGAGTCCTGGGTTTACGGGAAATCGCGGGTTTTCGTTTGCCGGCGATTAAACCCCTTTTATTCAGCGTCTCATTAAAAATGAAAACATTTTTGAAAAGTACAAGTCTCATTTGTTGTAGTGGTGCAGAAATAATTTGAAAAATCGTTCGGAAAATCAGTTTACTCCCTGGGTACTTTCTTTGTATACTTTTGACTATACGGGCCGAGTCCAGGATTTACGGGAAATCGCGGGTTTTCGTTTGCCGGCGATTAAACTTCTTTTATCCAGCGTCTCATCAAAAATGAAAACATTTTTGAAAACTACAAGTCTCATGCGTTTTAGTGGTTAAAAAATAATTTAAAAATCGATCGGGAAATGAGTTTACTCCCTGGGTACTTTCTTTGTATACTTTTGACTATACGGGCCGAGTCCTGGGTTTACGGGAAATGGCGGGTTTTCGTTTGCCGGCGATTAAACTCCTTTTATTCAGCGTCTCATTAAAAATGAAAACATTTTTGAAAACTACAAGTCTCATTTGTTCTAGTGGTGCAGAAATAATTTGAAAAATCGTTCGGAAAATCAGTTTACTCCCTGGGTACTTTCTTTGTATACTTTTGACTATACAGGCTGAGCCCGGGATTTACGGGAAATCGCTGGTTTTCGTTTGCCGGCGAATAAACTTCTTTTATTCAGCGTCTTATCAAAAATGAAAACATTTTTGAAAACTACAAGTCTCATGCGTTGTAGTGGTGAAAAAATAGTTTAAAAAATCGTTCGGAAAATGAGTTTATTCCCTGGGTACTTTCTTTGTATTCTTTCGACTATACGGGCAGAGTCCGGGGTTTACGGGAAATGGCGGGTTTTCGTTTGACGGCGATTAAACTTCTTTTATTCAGCGTCTCATCAAAAATGAAAACATTTTTGAAAACTACAAGTCTCATGCGTTGTAGTGGTGAAAAATAATTTAAAAAATCGTTCAGGAAATGAGTTTACTCCCTGGGTATTTTCTTTGTATACTTTTGACTATACGCGCCGAGTCCGGGATTTACGGGAAATGGCGGGTTTTCGTTTGCCGGCGATTAGACTTCTTTTATTCAGCGTCTCATCAAAAATGGAAACATTTTTAAAAACCACAAGTCTCATGCGTTGTAGTGATGCAAAAATAATTTAAAAAATCGTTCGGAAAATGAGTTTACTCCCTGGGTACTTTCTTTGTATACTTTTGACTATACGGGCCGAGTCCGGGGTTTGCGGGAAATGGCGGGTTTTTGTTTGCCGGCGATTAAACTTCTTTTATTCAGCGTCTCATCAAAAATGAAAACATTTTTAAAAACTACAAGTCTGATTTGTTCTATTGGTGCAGAAATAATTTGAAAAATCGTTCGGAAAATCAGTTTACTCCCTGGGTACTTTTTTGTATACTTTTGACTATACGGGCTGAGCCCGGGATTTACGGGAAATCGCTGGTTTTCGTTTGCCGGCGATTAAACTTCTTTTATTCAGCGTCTCATCAAAAATGAAAACATTTTTGAAAACTACAAGTCTCATGCGTTGTAGTGGTGAAAAAATAGTTTAAAAAATCGTTCGGAAAATGAGTTTACTCCCTGGGTACTTTCTTTGTATACTTTTGACTCTACGCGCCGAGTCCGGGATTTACGGGAAATCGCTGGTTTTCGTTTGCCGGCGATTAGACTTCTTTTATTCAGCGTCTCATCAAAAATTAAAACATTTTTGAAAACTACAAGTCTCATGCGTTTTAGTGGTGAAAAGATAATTTAAAAAATCGTTATGGAAATGAGTTTACTCACAGGGTACTTCCTTTGTATACATTCGACTATACGGGCCAAGCCCGGCATTTACGGGAAATCGCGGGTTTTCGTTTGCCGGCGATTAAACCACTTTCATTAAGCGTCTCATCAAAAATGAAAACATTTCCGAAAACTACAAGTCTCGTGCGCTTTAGTGTTGAAAAGATATTTTAAAAAATTGTTTTGGAAATGAGTTTTCTCACAGGGTACTTTCTTTGTATACATTCGACTATACGGGCCAAGCCCGGGATTTACGGGTAATCGCGGGTTTTCGTTTGCCGTCGTTTAAACCACATTCATTAAGCGTCTCATCAAAAATGAAAACATTTTTGAAAACAACAAGTCTTCTGCGTTTTAGTGGTGAAAAAATAATTTAAAAAATCGTTCTGGAAATGAGTTTACTCACAGGGTACTTTCTTTGTATACATTCGACTATACGGGCCAAGCCCGGGATTTACGGGAAATCGCGGGTTTTCGTTTGCCGGCGATTAAACAAGTTTCACTAAGCGTCTCATCAAAAATGAAAACATTTTTGAAAACTACAAATCTCGTGCGTTTTAGTGGTAAAAAAATAATTTAAAAAAACGTTCGGGAAATGAGTTTACTCCCTGGGTTCTTTCTTTGTATACATTCGACTATACGGACCAAGCCTGGGATTTACGGATAATCCTGGGTTTTCGTTTGCCGGCGATTAAACCTCTTTCATTAATGGTCTCATTAAAAATAAAAACATTTTTGAAAACTACAAGTCTCATTCGTTCTAGTGGTGCAGAAATAATTTGAAAAATCATTCGGGAAATCAGTTTACTCCCTGGGTACTTTCTTTGTATACCTTTGACTATACGGGCCAAGCCCGGGATTTACGGGAAATCGCGGGTTTTTGTTTGCCGGCGATTAAACCCCTTTCATTAAGCGTCTCATCAAAAAGGAAGACATTTTTGAAAACTACAAATCTCGTGCGTTTTAGTGGTGAAAAAATAATTTAAAAAAACGTTCGGGAAATGAGTTTACTCCCTGGGTACTTTCTTTGAATACATTTGACTATACGGGCCAAGCCCGGGGTTTACGGGAAATGGCGGGTTTTCGTTTGCCGGCGATTAAACCACTTTCATTAAGCGTCTCATCAAAAATGAAAACATTTCTGAAAACTGCAAGTCTCAGGCGTTTCAGTGGTGAAAAAATAATTTAAAAAATCGTTCGGAAAATTAGTTTACTCCCTGGGTACTTTCTTTGTATACTTTTGACTATACGCGCCGAGTCCGGGATTTACGGGAAATCGCTGGTTTTCGTTTGCCGGCGATTAGACTTCTTTTATTCAGCGTCTCATCAAAAATGGAAACATTTTTAAAAACCACAAGTCTCATGCGTTGTAGTGATGCAAAAATAATTTAAAAAAACGTTCGGAAAATGAGTTTACTCCCTGGGTACTTTCTTTGTATACATTCGACTATACGGGCCAAGCCCAGGATTTACGGGAAATCGCGGGTTTTCGTTTGCCGGCGATTAAACCCGTTTCACTAAGCGTCTCATCAAAAATGAAAACATTTTTGAAAACAACAAGTCTTATGCGTTTTAGTGGTGAAAAAATAATTTAAAAAATCGTTCTGGAAATGAGTTTACTCACAGGGTACTTTCTTTGTATACATTCGACTATACGGGCCAAGCCCGGGATTTACGGGAAATCGCGGGTTTTCGTTTGCCGGCGATTAAAAAACTTTCATTAAGCGTCTCATCAAAAATGAAAACATTTTTGAAAACTACAAATCTCGTGCGTTTTAGTGGTGAAAAAATAATTTAAAAAATCGTTCGGGAAAAGAGTTTACTCCCTGGGTACTTTCTTTGTATACTTTTGACTATACGCGCCGAGTCCGGGATTTACGGGAAATCGCTGGTTTTCGTTTGCCGGCGATTAGACTTCTTTTATTCAGCGTCTCATCAAAAATGGAAACATTTTTAAAAACCACAGGTCTCATGCGTTGTAGTGATGCAAAAATAATTTAAAAAATCGTTCGGAAAATGAGTTTACTCCCTGGGTACTTTGTTTTTCGACTATACGGGCCAAGCCCAGGATTTACGGGAAATCGCGGGTTTTCGTTTGCCGGCGATTAAACCCGTTTCACTAAGCGTCTCATCAAAAATGAAAACATTTTTCAAAACAACAAGTCTTCTGCGTTTTAGTGGTGAAAAAATAATTTAAAAAATCGTTGGGGAAATGAGTTTACTCACAGGGTACTTTCTTTGTATACATTCGACTATACGGGCCAAGCCCGGGATTTACGGGAAATCGCGGGTTTTCGTTCGCCGGCGATTAAACCCGTTTCACTAAGCGTCTCATCAAAAATGAAAACATTTTTGAAAACTACAAATCTCGTGCGTTTTAGTGGTGAAAAAATAATTTGAAAAATCGTTCGGGAAATGAGTTTACTCCCTGGGTACTTTCTTTGCATACTTTTGACTATACGGGCCAAGCCCGGGATTTACGGGAAATTGCAGGTTTTCGTTTGACGGCGATTAAACTTCTTTTATTCAGCGTCTCAACAAAAATGAAAACATTTTTGAAAACTACAAGTCTTATGCGTTTTAGTGGTGAAAAACTAACTTAAAAAATCGTTCTGGAAATGAGTTTACTCACAGGGTGTTTTCTTTGTATACATTCGACTATACGGGCCAAGCCCAGGATTTACGGGAAATCGCGGGTTTTCGTTTGCCGGCGATTAAACCCGTTTCACAAAGCGTCTCATCAAAAATGAAAACATTTTTGAAAACAACAAGTCTTATGCGTTTTAGTGGTGAAAAAAATAATTTAAAAAATCGTTCTGGAAATGAGTTTACTCACAGGGTACTTTCTTTGTATACATTCGACTATACGGGCCAAGCCCGGGATTTACGGGAAATCGTGGGTTTTCGTTTGCCGGCGATTAAAAAACTTTCATTAAGCGTCTCATCAAAAATGAAAACATTTTTGAAAACTACAAATCTCGTGCGTTTTAGTGGTGAAAAAATAATTTAAAAAATCGTTCGGGAAAAGAGTTTACTCCCTGGGTACTTTCTTTGTATACTTTTGACTATACGCGCCGAGTCCGGGATTTACGGGAAATCGCTGGTTTTCGTTTGCCGGCGATTAGACTTCTTTTATTCAGCGTCTCATCAAAAATGGAAACATTTTTAAAAACCACAGGTCTCATGCGTTGTAGTGATGCAAAAATAATTTAAAAAATCGTTCGGAAAATGAGTTTACTCCCTGGGTACTTTGTTTTTCGACTATACGGGCCAAGCCCAGGATTTACGGGAAATCGCGGGTTTTCGTTTGCCGGCGATTAAACCCGTTTCACAAAGCGTCTCATCAAAAATGAAAACATTTTTGAAAACAACAAGTCTTATGCGTTTTAGTGGTGAAAAAATAATTTAAAAAATCGTTCGGGAAATGAGGTTACTCCCTGGGTACTTTCTTTGTATACTTTTGACTATACGGGCCGAGTCCTGGGTTTACGGGAAATGGCGGGTTTTCGTTTGCCGGCGATTAAACTCCTTTTATTCAGCGTCTCATCAAAAATGAAAACATTTTTAAAAACTACAAGTCTCATGGGCTTTAGTGGTGAAATAATAATTTAATAAATCGTTCGGGAAATGAGTTTACTCCCTGGGTACTTTCTTTGTATACTTTTGATTATACGGGACAAGTCCGGGATTTACAGGAAATCGGGGGTTTTCGTTTGCCGGCGATTAAACTTCTTTTATTCAGCGTCTCATCAAAAATGAAAACATTTTTGAAAACTACAAGTCTCATGCGTTTTAGTGGTGAAAAAATAGATTAAAAAATCGTTCGGGAAATGAGTTTACTCCCTGGGTACTTTCTTTGTATACATTCGACTATACGGGCCAAGCCCGGGATTTACGGGAAATCGCGGGTTTTCGTTTGCCAGCGATTAAACTTCTTTTATCCAGCGTCTCATCAAAAATGAAAACATTTTTGAAAACTACAAGTCTCATGCGTTTTAGTTCTTAAAAAATAATTTAAAAATCGATCGGGAAATGAGTTTTCTCCCTGGGTACTTTCTTTGTATACTTTTGACTATACGGGCCGAGTCCTGGGTTTACGGGAAATCGCGGGTTTTCGTTTGCCGGCGATTAAACCCCTTTTATTCAGCGTCTCATTAAAAATGAAAACATTTTTGAAAAGTACAAGTCTCATTTGTTGTAGTGGTGCAGAAATAATTTGAAAAATCGTTCGGAAAATCAGTTTACTCCCTGGGTACTTTCTTTGTATACTTTTGACTATACGGGCCGAGTCCAGGATTTACGGGAAATCGCGGGTTTTCGTTTGCCGGCGATTAAACTTCTTTTATCCAGCGTCTCATCAAAAATGAAAACATTTTTGAAAACTACAAGTCTCATGCGTTTTAGTGGTTAAAAAATAATTTAAAAATCGATCGGGAAATGAGTTTACTCCCTGGGTACTTTCTTTGTATACTTTTGACTATACGGGCCGAGTCCTGGGTTTACGGGAAATGGCGGGTTTTCGTTTGCCGGCGATTAAACTCCTTTTATTCAGCGTCTCATTAAAAATGAAAACATTTTTGAAAACTACAAGTCTCATTTGTTCTAGTGGTGCAGAAATAATTTGAAAAATCGTTCGGAAAATCAGTTTACTCCCTGGGTACTTTCTTTGTATACTTTTGACTATACAGGCTGAGCCCGGGATTTACGGGAAATCGCTGGTTTTCGTTTGCCGGCGAATAAACTTCTTTTATTCAGCGTCTCATCAAAAATGAAAACATTTTTGAAAACTACAAGTCTCATGCGTTGTAGTGGTGAAAAAATAGTTTAAAAAATCGTTCGGAAAATGAGTTTATTCCCTGGGTACTTTCTTTGTATTCTTTCGACTATACTGGCAGAGTCCGGGGTTTACGGGAAATGGCGGGTTTTCGTTTGACGGCGATTAAACTTCTTTTATTCAGCGTCTCATCAAAAATGAAAACATTTTTGAAAACTACAAGTCTCATGCGTTGTAGTGGTGAAAAATAATTTAAAAAATCGTTCAGGAAATGAGTTTACTCCCTGGGTACTTTCTTTGTATACTTTTGACTATACGCGCCGAGTCCGGGATTTACGGGAAATGGCGGGTTTTCGTTTGCCGGCGATTAGACTTCTTTTATTCAGCGTCTCATCAAAAATGGAAACATTTTTAAAAACCACAAGTCTCATGCGTTGTAGTGATGCAAAAATAATTTAAAAAATCGTTCGGAAAATGAGTTTACTCCCTGGGTACTTTCTTTGTATACTTTTGACTATACGGGCCGAGTCCGGGGTTTGCGGGAAATGGCGGGTTTTTGTTTGCCGGCGATTAAACTTCTTTTATTCAGCGTCTCATCAAAAATGAAAACATTTTTAAAAACTACAAGTCTGATTTGTTCTATTGGTGCAGAAATAATTTGAAAAATCGTTCGGAAAATCAGTTTACTCCCTGGGTACTTTTTTGTATACTTTTGACTATACGGGCTGAGCCCGGGATTTACGGGAAATCGCTGGTTTTCGTTTGCCGGCGATTAAACTTCTTTTATTCAGCGTCTCATCAAAAATGAAAACATTTTTGAAAACTACAAGTCTCATGCGTTGTAGTGGTGAAAAAATAGTTTAAAAAATCGTTCGGAAAATGAGTTTACTCCCTGGGTACTTTCTTTGTATACTTTTGACTCTACGCGCCGAGTCCGGGATTTACGGGAAATGGCTGGTTTTCGTTTGCCGGCGATTAGACTTCTTTTATTCAGCGTCTCATCAAAAATTAAAACATTTTTGAAAACTACAAGTCTCACGCGTTTTAGTTGTGAAAAGATAATTTAAAAAATCGTTATGGAAATGAGTTTACTCACAGGGTACTTCCTTTGTATACATTCGACTATACGGGCCAAGCCCGGCATTTACGGGAAATCGCGGGTTTTCGTTTGCCGGCGATTAAACCACTTTCATTAAGCGTCTCATCAAAAATGAAAACATTTCCGAAAACTACAACTCTCGTGCGCTTTAGTGTTGAAAAGATATTTTAAAAAATTGTTTTGGAAATGAGTTTTCTCACAGGGTACTTTCTTTGTATACTTTTGATTATACGGGACAAGTCCGGGATTTACAGGAAATCGGGGGTTTTTGTTTGCCGGCGATTAAACTTCTTTTATTCAGCGTCTCATCAAAAATGAAAACATTTTTGAAAACTACAAGTCTCATGCGTTTTAGTGGTGAAAAAATAGATTAAAAAATCGTTCGGGAAATGAGTTTACTCCCTGGGTACTTTCTCTGTATACATTCGACTATACGGGCCAAGCCCGGGATTTACGGGAAATCGCGGGTTTTCGTTTGCCAGCGATTAAACTTCTTTTATCCAGCGTCTCATTAAAAATGAAAACATTTTTGAAAAGTACAAGTCTCATTTGTTGTAGTGATGCAGAAATAATTTGAAAAATCGTTCGGAAAATCAGTTTACTCCCTGGGTACTTTCTTTGTATACTTTTGACTATACGGGCCGAGTCCAGGATTTACGGGAAATCGCGGGTTTTCGTTTGCCGGCGATTAAACTTCTTTTATCCAGCGTCTCATCAAAAATGAAAACATTTTTGAAAACTACAAGTCTCATGCGTTTTAGTGGTTAAAAAATAATTTAAAAATCGATCGGGAAATGAGTTTACTCCCTGGGTACTTTCTTTGTATACTTTTGACTATACGGGCCGAGTCCTGGGTTTACGGGAAATGGCGGGTTTTCGTTTGCCGGCGATTAAACTCCTTTTATTCAGCGTCTCATTAAAAATGAAAACATTTTTGAAAACTACAAGTCTCATTTGTTCTAGTGGTGCAGAAATAATTTGAAAAATCGTTCGGAAAATCAGTTTACTCCCTGGGTACTTTCTTTGTATACTTTTGACTATACAGGCTGAGCCCGGGATTTACGGGAAATCGCTGGTTTTCGTTTGCCGGCGAATAAACTTCTTTTATTCAGCGTCTTATCAAAAATGAAAACATTTTTGAAAACTACAAGTCTCATGCGTTGTAGTGGTGAAAAAATAGTTTAAAAAATCGTTCGGAAAATGAGTTTATTCCCTGGGTACTTTCTTTGTATTCTTTCGACTATACGGGCAGAGTCCGGGGTTTACGGGAAATGGCGGGTTTTCGTTTGACGGCGATTAAACTTCTTTTATTCAGCGTCTCATCAAAAATGAAAACATTTTTGAAAACTACAAGTCTCATGCGTTGTAGTGGTGAAAAATAATTTAAAAAATCGTTCAGGAAATGAGTTTACTCCCTGGGTACTTTCTTTGTATACTTTTGACTATACGCGCCGAGTCCGGGATTTACGGGAAATGGCGGGTTTTCGTTTGCCGGCGATTAGACTTCTTTTATTCAGCGTCTCATCAAAAATGGAAACATTTTTAAAAACCACAAGTCTCATGCGTTGTAGTGATGCAAAAATAATTTAAAAAATCGTTCGGAAAATGAGTTTACTCCCTGGGTACTTTCTTTGTATACTTTTGACTATACGGGCCGAGTCCGGGGTTTGCGGGAAATGGCGGGTTTTTGTTTGCCGGCGATTAAACTTCTTTTATTCAGCGTCTCATCAAAAATGAAAACATTTTTAAAAACTACAAGTCTGATTTGTTCTATTGGTGCAGAAATAATTTGAAAAATCGTTCGGAAAATCAGTTTACTCCCTGGGTACTTTTTTGTATACTTTTGACTATACGGGCTGAGCCCGGGATTTACGGGAAATCGCTGGTTTTCGTTTGCCGGCGATTAAACTTCTTTTATTCAGCGTCTTATCAAAAATGAAAACATTTTTGAAAACTACAAGTCTCATGCGTTGTAGTGGTGAAAAAATAGTTTAAAAAATCGTTCGGAAAATGAGTTTATTCCCTGGGTACTTTCTTTGTATTCTTTCGACTATACGGGCAGAGTCCGGGGTTTACGGGAAATGGCGGGTTTTCGTTTGACGGCGATTAAACTTCTTTTATTCAGCGTCTCATCAAAAATGAAAACATTTTTGAAAACTACAAGTCTCATGCGTTGTAGTGGTGAAAAATAATTTAAAAAATCGTTCAGGAAATGAGTTTACTCCCTGGGTACTTTCTTTGTATACTTTTGACTATACGCGCCGAGTCCGGGATTTACGGGAAATGGCGGGTTTTCGTTTGCCGGCGATTAGACTTCTTTTATTCAGCGTCTCATCAAAAATGGAAACATTTTTAAAAACCACAAGTCTCATGCGTTGTAGTGATGCAAAAATAATTTAAAAAATCGTTCGGAAAATGAGTTTACTCCCTGGGTACTTTCTTTGTATACTTTTGACTATACGGGCCGAGTCCGGGGTTTGCGGGAAATGGCGGGTTTTTGTTTGCCGGCGATTAAACTTCTTTTATTCAGCGTCTCATCAAAAATGAAAACATTTTTGAAAACTACAAGTCTCATGCGTTGTAGTGGTGAAAAAATAGTTTAAAAAATCGTTCGGAAAATGAGTTTACTCCCTGGGTACTTTCTTTGTATACTTTTGACTCTACGCGCCGAGTCCGGGATTTACGGGAAATCGCTGGTTTTCGTTTGCCGGCGATTAGACTTCTTTTATTCAGCGTCTCATCAAAAATTAAAACATTTTTGAAAACTACAAGTCTCATGCGTTTTAGTGGTGAAAAGATAATTTAAAAAATCGTTATGGAAATGAGTTTACTCACAGGGTACTTCCTTTGTATACATTCGACTATACGGGCCAAGCCCGGCATTTACGGGAAATCGCGGGTTTTCGTTTGCCGGCGATTAAACCACTTTCATTAAGCGTCTCATCAAAAATGAAAACATTTCCGAAAACTACAAGTCTCGTGCGCTTTAGTGTTGAAAAGATATTTTAAAAAATTGTTTTGGAAATGAGTTTTCTCACAGGGTACTTTCTTTGTATACATTCGACTATACGGGCCAAGCCCGGGATTTACGGGTAATCGCGGGTTTTCGTTTGCCGTCGTTTAAACCACATTCATTAAGCGTCTCATCAAAAATGAAAACATTTTTGAAAACAACAAGTCTTCTGCGTTTTAGTGGTGAAAAAATAATTTAAAAAATCGTTCTGGAAATGAGTTTACTCACAGGGTACTTTCTTTGTATACATTCGACTATACGGGCCAAGCCCGGGATTTACGGGAAATCGCGGGTTTTCGTTTGCCGGCGATTAAACAAGTTTCACTAAGCGTCTCATCAAAAATGAAAACATTTTTGAAAACTACAAATCTCGTGCGTTTTAGTGGTAAAAAAATAATTTAAAAAAACGTTCGGGAAATGAGTTTACTCCCTGGGTTCTTTCTTTGTATACATTCGACTATACGGACCAAGCCTGGGATTTACGGATAATCCTGGGTTTTCGTTTGCCGGCGATTAAACCTCTTTCATTAATGGTCTCATTAAAAATGAAAACATTTTTGAAAACTACAAGTCTCATTCGTTCTAGTGGTGCAGAAATAATTTGAAAAATCATTCGGGAAATCAGTTTACTCCCTGGGTACTTTCTTTGTATACCTTTGACTATACGGGCCAAGCCCGGGATTTACGGGAAATCGCGGGTTTTTGTTTGCCGGCGATTAAACCCCTTTCATTAAACGTCTCATCAAAAAGGAAAACATTTTTGAAAACTACAAATCTCGTGCGTTTTAGTGGTGAAAAAATAATTTAAAAAAACGTTCGGGAAATGAGTTTACTCCCTGGGTACTTTCTTTGAATACATTTGACTATACGGGCCAAGCCCGGGGTTTACGGGAAATGGCGGGTTTTCGTTTGCCGGCGATTAAACCACTTTCATTAAGCGTCTCATCAAAAATGAAAACATTTCTGAAAACTGCAAGTCTCAGGCGTTTCAGTGGTGAAAAAATAATTTAAAAAATCGTTCGGAAAATTAGTTTACTCCCTGGGTACTTTCTTTGTATACTTTTGACTATACGCGCCGAGTCCGGGATTTACGGGAAATCGCTGGTTTTCGTTTGCCGGCGATTAGACTTCTTTTATTCAGCGTCTCATCAAAAATGGAAACATTTTTAAAAACCACAAGTCTCATGCGTTGTAGTGATGCAAAAATAATTTAAAAAAACGTTCGGAAAATGAGTTTACTCCCTGGGTACTTTCTTTGTATACATTCGACTATACGGGCCAAGCCCAGGATTTACGGGAAATCGCGGGTTTTCGTTTGCCGGCGATTAAACCCGTTTCACTAAGCGTCTCATCAAAAATGAAAACATTTTTGAAAACAACAAGTCTTATGCGTTTTAGTGGTGAAAAAATAATTTAAAAAATCGTTCTGGAAATGAGTTTACTCACAGGGTACTTTCTTTGTATACATTCGACTATACGGGCCAAGCCCGGGATTTACGGGAAATCGCGGGTTTTCGTTTGCCGGCGATTAAAAAACTTTCATTAAGCGTCTCATCAAAAATGAAAACATTTTTGAAAACTACAAATCTCGTGCGTTTTAGTGGTGAAAAAATAATTTAAAAAATCGTTCGGGAAAAGAGTTTACTCCCTGGGTACTTTCTTTGTATACTTTTGACTATACGCGCCGAGTCCGGGATTTACGGGAAATCGCTGGTTTTCGTTTGCCGGCGATTAGACTTCTTTTATTCAGCGTCTCATCAAAAATGGAAACATTTTTAAAAACCACAGGTCTCATGCGTTGTAGTGATGCAAAAATAATTTAAAAAATCGTTCGGAAAATGAGTTTACTCCCTGGGTACTTTGTTTTTCGACTATACGGGCCAAGCCCAGGATTTATGGGAAATCGCGGGTTTTCGTTTGCCGGCGATTAAACCCGTTTCACTAAGCGTCTCATCAAAAATGAAAACATTTTTCAAAACAACAAGTCTTCTGCGTTTTAGTGGTGAAAAAATAATTTAAAAAATCGTTGGGGAAATGAGTTTACTCACAGGGTACTTTCTTTGTATACATTCGACTATACGGGCCAAGCCCGGGATTTACGGGAAATCGCGGGTTTTCGTTCGCCGGCGATTAAACCCGTTTCACTAAGCGTCTCATCAAAAATGAAAACATTTTTGAAAACTACAAATCTCGTGCGTTTTAGTGGTGAAAAAATAATTTGAAAAATCGTTCGGGAAATGAGTTTACTCCCTGGGTACTTTCTTTGCATACTTTTGACTATACGGGCCAAGCCCGGGATTTACGGGAAATTGCAGGTTTTCGTTTGACGGCGATTAAACTTCTTTTATTCAGCGTCTCAACAAAAATGAAAACATTTTTGAAAACTACAAGTCTTATGCGTTTTAGTGGTGAAAAACTAACTTAAAAAATCGTTCTGGAAATGAGTTTACTCACAGGGTGCTTTCTTTGTATACATTCGACTATACGGGCCAAGCCCAGGATTTACGGGAAATCGCGGGTTTTCGTTTGCCGGCGATTAAACCCGTTTCACAAAGCGTCTCATCAAAAATGAAAACATTTTTGAAAACAACAAGTCTTATGCGTTTTAGTGGTGAAAAAAATAATTTAAAAAATCGTTCTGGAAATGAGTTTACTCACAGGGTACTTTCTTTGTATACATTCGACTATACGGGCCAAGCCCGGGATTTACGGGAAATCGTGGGTTTTCGTTTGCCGGCGATTAAAAAACTTTCATTAAGCGTCTCATCAAAAATGAAAACATTTTTGAAAACTACAAATCTCGTGCGTTTTAGTGGTGAAAAAATAATTTAAAAAATCGTTCGGGAAAAGAGTTTCCTCCCTGGGTACTTTCTTTGTATACTTTTGACTATACGCGCCGAGTCCGGGATTTACGGGAAATCGCTGGTTTTCGTTTGCCGGCGATTAGACTTCTTTTATTCAGCGTCTCATCAAAAATGGAAACATTTTTAAAAACCACAGGTCTCATGCGTTGTAGTGATGCAAAAATAATTTAAAAAATCGTTCGGAAAATGAGTTTACTCCCTGGGTACTTTGTTTTTCGACTATACGGGCCAAGCCCAGGATTTACGGGAAATCGCGGGTTTTCGTTTGCCGGCGATTAAACCCGTTTCACAAAGCGTCTCATCAAAAATGAAAACATTTTTGAAAACAACAAGTCTTATGCGTTTTAGTGGTGAAAAAAATAATTTAAAAAATCGTTCTGGAAATGAGTTTACTCACAGGGTACTTTCTTTGTATACATTCGACTATACGGGCCAAGCCCGGGATTTACGGGAAATCGTGGGTTTTCGTTTGCCGGCGATTAAAAAACTTTCATTAAGCGTCTCATCAAAAATGAAAACATTTTTGAAAACTACAAATCTCGTGCGTTTTAGTGGTGAAAAAATAATTTAAAAAATCGTTCGGGAAAAGAGTTTACTCCCTGGGTACTTTCTTTGTATACTTTTGACTATACGCGCCGAGTCCGGGATTTACGGGAAATCGCTGGTTTTCGTTTGCCGGCGATTAGACTTCTTTTATTCAGCGTCTCATCAAAAATGGAAACATTTTTAAAAACCACAGGTCTCATGCGTTGTAGTGATGCAAAAATAATTTAAAAAATCGTTCGGAAAATGAGTTTACTCCCTGGGTACTTTGTTTTTCGACTATACGGGCCAAGCCCAGGATTTACGGGAAATCGCGGGTTTTCGTTTGCCGGCGATTAAACCCGTTTCACTAAGCGTCTCATCAAAAATGAAAACATTTTTCAAAACAACAAGTCTTCTGCGTTTTAGTGGTGAAAAAATAATTTAAAAAATCGTTGGGGAAATGAGTTTACTCACAGGGTACTTTCTTTGTATACATTCAATTATACGGGCCAAGCCCGGGATTTACGGGAAATCGCGGGTTTTCGTTCGCCGGCGATTAAACCCGTTTCACTAAGCGTCTCATCAAAAATGAAAACATTTTTGAAAACTACAAATCTCGTGCGTTTTGGTGGTGAAAAAATAATTTGAAAAATCGTTCGGGAAATGAGTTTACTCCCTGGGTACTTTCTTTGCATACTTTTGACTATACGGGCCAAGCCCGGGATTTACGGGAAATTGCAGGTTTTCGTTTGACGGCGATTAAACTTCTTTTATTCAGCGTCTCAACAAAAATGAAAACATTTTTGAAAACTACAAGTCTTATGCGTTTTAGTGGTGAAAAACTAACTTAAAAAATCGTTCTGGAAATGAGTTTACTCACAGGGTGCTTTCTTTGTATACATTCGACTATACGGGCCAAGCCCGGGATTTACGGGAAATCGCGGGTTTTCGTTTGCCGGCGATTAAACTTCTTTTATTAAGCGTCTCATCAAAAATGAAAACATTTTTGAAAACAACAAGTCTTATGCGTTTTAGTGGTGAAAAAATAATTTAAAAAATCGTTGGGGAAATGAGTTTACTCACAGGGTACTTTCTTTGTATACATTCGACTATACGGGCCAAGCCCGGGATTTACGGGAAATCGCGGGTTTTCGTTTGCCGGCGATTAAACCCGTTTCACTAAGCGTCTCATCAAAAATGAAAACATTTTTGAAAACTACAAATCTCGTGCGTTTTAGTGGTGAAAAAATAATTTGAAAAATCGTTCGGGAAATGAGTTTACTCCCTGGGTACTTTCTTTGCATACTTTTGACTATACGGGCCAAGCCCGGGATTTACGGGAAATCGCGGGTTTTCGTTTGACGGCGATTAAACTTCTTTTATTCAGCGTCTCAACAAAAATGAAAACATTTTTGAAAACTACAAGTCTTATGCGTTTTAGTGGTGAAAAACTAACTTAAAAAATCGTTCTGGAAATGAGTTTACTCACAGGGTGCTTTCTTTGTATACATTCGACTATACGGGCCAAGCCCAGGATTTACGGGAAATCGCGGGTTTTCGTTTGCCGGCGATTAAACCCGTTTCACTAAGCGTCTCATCAAAAATGAAAACATTTTTGAAAACAACAAGTCTTATGCGTTTTAGTGGTAAAAAAATAATTTAAAAAATCGTTCTGGAAATGAGTTTACTCACAGGGTACTTTCTTTGTATACATTCGACTATACGGGCCAAGCCCGGGATTTACGGGAAATCGCGGGTTTTCGTTTGCCGGCGATTAAAAAACTTTCATTAAGCGTCTCATCAAAAATGAAAACATTTTTGAAAACTACAAATCTCGTGCGTTTTAGTGGTGAAAAAATAATTTAAAAAATCGTTCGGGAAAAGAGTTTACTCCCTGGGTACTTTCTTTGTATACTTTTGACTATACGCGCCGAGTCCGGGATTTACGGGAAATCGCTGGTTTTCGTTTGCCGGCGATTAGACTTCTTTTATTCAGCGTCTCATCAAAAATGGAAACATTTTTAAAAACCATAGGTCTCATGCGTTGTAGTGATGCAAAAATAATTTAAAAAATCGTTCGGAAAATGAGTTTACTCCCTGGGTACTTTGTTTTTCGACTATACGGGCCAAGCCCAGGATTTACGGGAAATCGCGGGTTTTCGTTTGCCGGCGATTAAACCCGTTTCACTAAGCGTCTCATCAAAAATGAAAACATTTTTCAAAACAACAAGTCTTCTGCGTTTTAGTGGTGAAAAAATAATTTAAAAAATCGTTGGGGAAATGAGTTTACTCACAGGGTACTTTCTTTGTATACATTCGACTATACGGGCCAAGCCCGGGATTTACGGGAAATCGCGGGTTTTCGTTCGCCGGCGATTAAACCCGTTTCACTAAGCGTCTCATCAAAAATGAAAACATTTTTGAAAACTACAAATCTCGTGCGTTTTAGTGGTGAAAAAATAATTTGAAAAATCGTTCGGGAAATGAGTTTACTCCCTGGGTACTTTCTTTGCATACTTTTGACTATACGGGCCAAGCCCGGGATTTACGGGAAATTGCAGGTTTTCGTTTGACGGCGATTAAACTTCTTTTATTCAGCGTCTCAACAAAAATGAAAACATTTTTGAAAACTACAAGTCTTATGCGTTTTAGTGGTGAAAAACTAACTTAAAAAATCGTTCTGGAAATGAGTTTACTCACAGGGTGCTTTCTTTGTATACATTCGACTATACGGGCCAAGCCCGGGATTTACGGGAAATCGCGGGTTTTCGTTTGCCGGCGATTAAACTTCTTTTATTAAGCGTCTCATCAAAAATGAAAACATTTTTGAAAACAACAAGTCTTATGCGTTTTAGTGGTGAAAAAATAATTTAAAAAATCGTTGGGGAAATGAGTTTACTCACAGGGTACTTTCTTTGTATACATTCGACTATACGGGCCAAGCCCGGGATTTACGGGAAATCGCGGGTTTTCGTTTGCCGGCGATTAAACCCGTTTCACTAAGCGTCTCATCAAAAATGAAAACATTTTTGAAAACTACAAATCTCGTGCGTTTTAGTGGTGAAAAAATAATTTGAAAAATCGTTCGGGAAATGAGTTTACTCCCTGGGTACTTTCTTTGCATACTTTTGACTATACGGGCCAAGCCCGGGATTTACGGGAAATCGCGGGTTTTCGTTTGACGGCGATTAAACTTCTTTTATTCAGCGTCTCAACAAAAATGAAAACATTTTTGAAAACTACAAGTCTTATGCGTTTTAGTGGTGAAAAACTAACTTAAAAAATCGTTCTGGAAATGAGTTTACTCACAGGGTGCTTTCTTTGTATACATTCGACTATACGGGCCAAGCCCAGGATTTACGGGAAATCGCGGGTTTTCGTTTGCCGGCGATTAAACCCGTTTCACTAAGCGTCTCATCAAAAATGAAAACATTTTTGAAAACAACAAGTCTTATGCGTTTTAGTGGTGAAAAAATAATTTAAAAAATCGTTCTGGAAATGAGTTTACTCACAGGGTACTTTCTTTGTATACATTCGACTATACGGGCCAAGCCCGGGATTTACGGGAAATCGCGGGTTTTCGTTTGCCGGCGATTAAAAAACTTTCATTAAGCGTCTCATCAAAAATGAAAACATTTTTGAAAACTACAAATCTCGTGCGTTTTAGTGGTGAAAAAATAATTTAAAAAATCGTTCGGGAAAAGAGTTTACTCCCTGGGTACTTTCTTTGTATACTTTTGACTATACGCGCCGAGTCCGGGATTTACGGGAAATCGCTGGTTTTCGTTTGCCGGCGATTAGACTTCTTTTATTCAGCGTCTCATCAAAAATGGAAACATTTTTAAAAACCATAGGTCTCATGCGTTGTAGTGATGCAAAAATAATTTAAAAAATCGTTCGGAAAATGAGTTTACTCCCTGGGTACTTTGTTTTTCGACTATACGGGCCAAGCCCAGGATTTACGGGAAATCGCGGGTTTTCGTTTGCCGGCGATTAAACCCGTTTCACTAAGCGTCTCATCAAAAATGAAAACATTTTTCAAAACAACAAGTCTTCTGCGTTTTAGTGGTGAAAAAATAATTTAAAAAATCGTTGGGGAAATGAGTTTACTCACAGGGTACTTTCTTTGTATACATTCGACTATACGGGCCAAGCCCGGGATTTACGGGAAATCGCGGGTTTTCGTTCGCCGGCGATTAAACCCGTTTCACTAAGCGTCTCATCAAAAATGAAAACATTTTTGAAAACTACAAATCTCGTGCGTTTTAGTGGTGAAAAAATAATTTGAAAAATCGTTCGGGAAATGAGTTTACTCCCTGGGTACTTTCTTTGCATACTTTTGACTATACGGGCCAAGCCCGGGATTTACGGGAAATTGCAGGTTTTCGTTTGACGGCGATTAAACTTCTTTTATTCAGCGTCTCAACAAAAATGAAAACATTTTTGAAAACTACAAGTCTTATGCGTTTTTATGGTGAAAAACTAACTTAAAAAATCGTTCTTGAAATGAGTTTACTCACAGGGTGCTTTCTTTGTATACATTCGACTATACGGGCCAAGCCCAGGATTTACGGGAAATCGCGGGTTTTCGTTTGCCGGCGATTAAACCCGTTTCACAAAGCGTCTCATCAAAAATGAAAACATTTTTGAAAACAACAAGTCTTATGCGTTTTAGTGGTGAAAAAATAATTTAAAAAATCGTTCTGGAAATGAGTTTACTCACAGGGTACTTTCTTTGTATACATTCGACTATACGGGCCAAGCCCGGGATTTACGGGAAATCGCGGGTTTTCGTTTGCCGGCGATTAAAAAACTTTCATTAAGCGTCTCATCAAAAATGAAAACATTTTTGAAAACTACAAATCTCGTGCGTTTTAGTGGTGAAAAAATAATTTAAAAAATCGTTCGGGAAAAGAGTTTACTCCCTGGGTACTTTCTTTGTATACTTTTGACTATACGCGCCGAGTCCGGGATTTACGGGAAATCGCTGGTTTTCGTTTGCCGGCGATTAGACTTCTTTTATTCAGCGTCTCATCAAAAATGGAAACATTTTTAAAAACCACAGGTCTCATGCGTTGTAGTGATGCAAAAATAATTTAAAAAATCGTTCGGAAAATGAGTTTACTCCCTGGGTACTTTGTTTTTCGACTATACGGGCCAAGCCCAGGATTTACGGGAAATCGCGGGTTTTCGTTTGCCGGCGATTAAACCCGTTTCACTAAGCGTCTCATCAAAAATGAAAACATTTTTCAAAACAACAAGTCTTCTGCGTTTTAGTGGTGAAAAAATAATTTAAAAAATCGTTGGGGAAATGAGTTTACTCACAGGGTACTTTCTTTGTATACATTCGACTATACGGGCCAAGCCCGGGATTTACGGGAAATCGCGGGTTTTCGTTCGCCGGCGATTAAACCCGTTTCACTAAGCGTCTCATCAAAAATGAAAACATTTTTGAAAACTACAAGTCTTATGCGTTTTAGTGGTGAAAAACTAACTTAAAAAATCGTTCTGGAAATGAGTTTACTCACAGGGTGCTTTCTTTGTATACATTCGACTATACGGGCCAAGCCCGGGATTTACGGGAAATCGCGGGTTTTCGTTTGCTGGCGATTAAACTTCTTTTATTAAGCGTCTCATCAAAAATGAAAACATTTTTGAAAACAACAAGTCTTATGCGTTTTAGTGGTGAAAAAATAATTTAAAAAATCGTTGGGGAAATGAGTTTACTCACAGGGTACTTTCTTTGTATACATTCGACTATACGGGCCAAGCCCGGGATTTACGGGAAATCGCGGGTTTTCGTTTGCCGGCGATTAAACCCGTTTCACTAAGCGTCTCATCAAAAATGAAAACATTTTTGAAAACTACAAATCTCGTGCGTTTTAGTGGTGAAAAAATAATTTAAAAAATCGTTCGGGAAATGAGTTTACTCCCTGGGTACTTTCTTTACATACTTTTGACTATACGGGCCAAGCCCGGGATTTACGGGAAATCGCGGGTTTTTGTTTGACGGCGATTAAACTTCTTTTATTCAGCGTCTCATCAAAAATAAAAACATTTTTGAAAACTACAAGTCTTATGCGTTTTAGTGGTGAAAAACTAACTTAAAAAATCGTTCTGGAAATGAGTTTACTCACAGGGTGCTTTCTTTGTATACATTCGACTATACGGGCCAAGCCCGGGATTTACGGGAAATCGCGGGTTTTCGTTTGCCGGCGATTAAACCCCTTTCATTAAGCGTTTCATCAAAAATGAAAACATTTTTGAAAACTACAAGTTTCATACGTTTTAGTGGTGAAAAAATAATTTAAAAAATCGTTCTGGAAATGAGTTTACTCACAGGGTACTTTCTTTGTATACATTCGACTATACGGGCCAAGCCCGGGATTTACGGGAAATCGCGGGTTTTCGTTTGCCGGCGATTAAACCCCTTTCATTAAGCGTCTCATCAAAAATGAAAACATTTTTGAAAACTACAAATCTCGTGCGTTTTAGTGGTGAAGAAATAATTTAAAAAAACGTTCGGGAAATGAGTTTACTCCCTGGGTACTTTCTTTGTATACATTCGACTATACGGACCAAGCCCGGGATTTACGGGAAATCGTGGGTTTTCGTTTGCCGGCGATTAAACCTCTTTCATTAATGTCCTCACTAAAAATGAAAACATTTTTGAAAACTACAAGTCTCATTCGTTCTAGTGGTGAAAAAATAATTTGAAAAATCGTTCGGGAAATGAGTTTACTCCCTGGGTACTTTCTTTGCATACTTTTGACTATACGGGCCAAGCCCGGGATTTACGGGAAATTGCAGGTTTTCGTTTGACGGCGATTAAACTTCTTTTATTCAGCGTCTCAACAAAAATGAAAACATTTTTGAAAACTACAAGTCTTATGCGTTTTAGTGGTGAAAAACTAACTTAAAAAATCGTTCTGGAAATGAGTTTACTCACAGGGTGCTTTCTTTGTATACATTCGACTATACGGGCCAAGCCCGGGATTTACGGGAAATCGCGGGTTTTCGTTTGCCGGCGATTAAACTTCTTTTATTAAGCGTCTCATCAAAAATGAAAACATTTTTGAAAACAACAAGTCTTATGCGTTTTAGTGGTGAAAAAATAATTTAAAAAATCGTTGGGGAAATGAGTTTACTCACAGGGTACTTTCTTTGTATACATTCGACTATACGGGCCAAGCCCGGGATTTACGGGAAATCGCGGGTTTTCGTTTGCCGGCGATTAAACCCGTTTCACTAAGCGTCTCATCAAAAATGAAAACATTTTTGAAAACTACAAATCTCGTGCGTTTTAGTGGTGAAAAAATAATTTGAAAAATCGTTCGGGAAATGAGTTTACTCCCTGGGTACTTTCTTTGCATACTTTTGACTATACGGGCCAAGCCCGGGATTTACGGGAAATCGCGGGTTTTCGTTTGACGGCGATTAAACTTCTTTTATTCAGCGTCTCAACAAAAATGAAAACATTTTTGAAAACTACAAGTCTTATGCGTTTTAGTGGTGAAAAACTAACTTAAAAAATCGTTCTGGAAATGAGTTTACTCACAGGGTGCTTTCTTTGTATACATTCGACTATACGGGCCAAGCCCAGGATTTACGGGAAATCGCGGGTTTTCGTTTGCCGGCGATTAAACCCGTTTCACTAAGCGTCTCATCAAAAATGAAAACATTTTTGAAAACAACAAGTCTTATGCGTTTTAGTGGTGAAAAAATAATTTAAAAAATCGTTCTGGAAATGAGTTTACTCACAGGGTACTTTCTTTGTATACATTCGACTATACGGGCCAAGCCCGGGATTTACGGGAAATCGCGGGTTTTCGTTTGCCGGCGATTAAAAAACTTTCATTAAGCGTCTCATCAAAAATGAAAACATTTTTGAAAACTACAAATCTCGTGCGTTTTAGTGGTGAAAAAATAATTTAAAAAATCGTTCGGGAAAAGAGTTTACTCCCTGGGTACTTTCTTTGTATACTTTTGACTATACGCGCCGAGTCCGGGATTTACGGGAAATCGCTGGTTTTCGTTTGCCGGCGATTAGACTTCTTTTATTCAGCGTCTCATCAAAAATGGAAACATTTTTAAAAACCATAGGTCTCATGCGTTGTAGTGATGCAAAAATAATTTAAAAAATCGTTCGGAAAATGAGTTTACTCCCTGGGTACTTTGTTTTTCGACTATACGGGCCAAGCCCAGGATTTACGGGAAATCGCGGGTTTTCGTTTGCCGGCGATTAAACCCGTTTCACTAAGCGTCTCATCAAAAATGAAAACATTTTTCAAAACAACAAGTCTTCTGCGTTTTAGTGGTGAAAAAATAATTTAAAAAATCGTTGGGGAAATGAGTTTACTCACAGGGTACTTTCTTTGTATACATTCGACTATACGGGCCAAGCCCGGGATTTACGGGAAATCGCGGGTTTTCGTTCGCCGGCGATTAAACCCGTTTCACTAAGCGTCTCATCAAAAATGAAAACATTTTTGAAAACTACAAATCTCGTGCGTTTTAGTGGTGAAAAAATAATTTGAAAAATCGTTCGGGAAATGAGTTTACTCCCTGGGTACTTTCTTTGCATACTTTTGACTATACGGGCCAAGCCCGGGATTTACGGGAAATTGCAGGTTTTCGTTTGACGGCGATTAAACTTCTTTTATTCAGCGTCTCAACAAAAATGAAAACATTTTTGAAAACTACAAGTCTTATGCGTTTTAGTGGTGAAAAACTAACTTAAAAAATCGTTCTGGAAATGAGTTTACTCACAGGGTGCTTTCTTTGTATACATTCGACTATACGGGCCAAGCCCGGGATTTACGGGAAATCGCGGGTTTTCGTTTGCCGGCGATTAAACTTCTTTTATTAAGCGTCTCATCAAAAATGAAAACATTTTTGAAAACAACAAGTCTTATGCGTTTTAGTGGTGAAAAAATAATTTAAAAAATCGTTGGGGAAATGAGTTTACTCACAGGGTACTTTCTTTGTATACATTCGACTATACGGGCCAAGCCCGGGATTTACGGGAAATCGCGGGTTTTCGTTTGCCGGCGATTAAACCCGTTTCACTAAGCGTCTCATCAAAAATGAAAACATTTTTGAAAACTACAAATCTCGTGCGTTTTAGTGGTGAAAAAATAATTTGAAAAATCGTTCGGGAAATGAGTTTACTCCCTGGGTACTTTCTTTGCATACTTTTGACTATACGGGCCAAGCCCGGGATTTACGGGAAATCGCGGGTTTTCGTTTGACGGCGATTAAACTTCTTTTATTCAGCGTCTCAACAAAAATGAAAACATTTTTGAAAACTACAAGTCTTATGCGTTTTAGTGGTGAAAAACTAACTTAAAAAATCGTTCTGGAAATGAGTTTACTCACAGGGTGCTTTCTTTGTATACATTCGACTATACGGGCCAAGCCCAGGATTTACGGGAAATCGCGGGTTTTCGTTTGCCGGCGATTAAACCCGTTTCACTAAGCGTCTCATCAAAAATGAAAACATTTTTGAAAACAACAAGTCTTATGCGTTTTAGTGGTGAAAAAATAATTTAAAAAATCGTTCTGGAAATGAGTTTACTCACAGGGTACTTTCTTTGTATACATTCGACTATACGGGCCAAGCCCGGGATTTACGGGAAATCGCGGGTTTTCGTTTGCCGGCGATTAAAAAACTTTCATTAAGCGTCTCATCAAAAATGAAAACATTTTTGAAAACTACAAATCTCGTGCGTTTTAGTGGTGAAAAAATAATTTAAAAAATCGTTCGGGAAAAGAGTTTACTCCCTGGGTACTTTCTTTGTATACTTTTGACTATACGCGCCGAGTCCGGGATTTACGGGAAATCGCTGGTTTTCGTTTGCCGGCGATTAGACTTCTTTTATTCAGCGTCTCATCAAAAATGGAAACATTTTTAAAAACCATAGGTCTCATGCGTTGTAGTGATGCAAAAATAATTTAAAAAATCGTTCGGAAAATGAGTTTACTCCCTGGGTACTTTGTTTTTCGACTATACGGGCCAAGCCCAGGATTTACGGGAAATCGCGGGTTTTCGTTTGCCGGCGATTAAACCCGTTTCACTAAGCGTCTCATCAAAAATGAAAACATTTTTCAAAACAACAAGTCTTCTGCGTTTTAGTGGTGAAAAAATAATTTAAAAAATCGTTGGGGAAATGAGTTTACTCCCTGGGTACTTTCTTTGCATACTTTTGACTATACGGGCCAAGCCCGGGATTTACGGGAAATTGCAGGTTTTCGTTTGACGGCGATTAAACTTCTTTTATTCAGCGTCTCAACAAAAATGAAAACATTTTTGAAAACTACAAGTCTTATGCGTTTTTATGGTGAAAAACTAACTTAAAAAATCGTTCTTGAAATGAGTTTACTCACAGGGTGCTTTCTTTGTATACATTCGACTATACGGGCCAAGCCCAGGATTTACGGGAAATCGCGGGTTTTCGTTTGCCGGCGATTAAACCCGTTTCACAAAGCGTCTCATCAAAAATGAAAACATTTTTGAAAACAACAAGTCTTATGCGTTTTAGTGGTGAAAAAATAATTTAAAAAATCGTTCTGGAAATGAGTTTACTCACAGGGTACTTTCTTTGTATACATTCGACTATACGGGCCAAGCCCGGGATTTACGGGAAATCGCGGGTTTTCGTTTGCCGGCGATTAAAAAACTTTCATTAAGCGTCTCATCAAAAATGAAAACATTTTTGAAAACTACAAATCTCGTGCGTTTTAGTGGTGAAAAAATAATTTAAAAAATCGTTCGGGAAAAGAGTTTACTCCCTGGGTACTTTCTTTGTATACTTTTGACTATACGCGCCGAGTCCGGGATTTACGGGAAATCGCTGGTTTTCGTTTGCCGGCGATTAGACTTCTTTTATTCAGCGTCTCATCAAAAATGGAAACATTTTTAAAAACCACAGGTCTCATGCGTTGTAGTGATGCAAAAATAATTTAAAAAATCGTTCGGAAAATGAGTTTACTCCCTGGGTACTTTGTTTTTCGACTATACGGGCCAAGCCCAGGATTTACGGGAAATCGCGGGTTTTCGTTTGCCGGCGATTAAACCCGTTTCACTAAGCGTCTCATCAAAAATGAAAACATTTTTCAAAACAACAAGTCTTCTGCGTTTTAGTGGTGAAAAAATAATTTAAAAAATCGTTGGGGAAATGAGTTTACTCACAGGGTACTTTCTTTGTATACATTCGACTATACGGGCCAAGCCCGGGATTTACGGGAAATCGCGGGTTTTCGTTCGCCGGCGATTAAACCCGTTTCACTAAGCGTCTCATCAAAAATGAAAACATTTTTGAAAACTACAAGTCTTATGCGTTTTAGTGGTGAAAAACTAACTTAAAAAATCGTTCTGGAAATGAGTTTACTCACAGGGTGCTTTCTTTGTATACATTCGACTATACGGGCCAAGCCCGGGATTTACGGGAAATCGCGGGTTTTCGTTTGCTGGCGATTAAACTTCTTTTATTAAGCGTCTCATCAAAAATGAAAACATTTTTGAAAACAACAAGTCTTATGCGTTTTAGTGGTGAAAAAATAATTTAAAAAATCGTTGGGGAAATGAGTTTACTCACAGGGTACTTTCTTTGTATACATTCGACTATACGGGCCAAGCCCGGGATTTACGGGAAATCGCGGGTTTTCGTTTGCCGGCGATTAAACCCGTTTCACTAAGCGTCTCATCAAAAATGAAAACATTTTTGAAAACTACAAATCTCGTGCGTTTTAGTGGTGAAAAAATAATTTAAAAAATCGTTCGGGAAATGAGTTTACTCCCTGGGTACTTTCTTTACATACTTTTGACTATACGGGCCAAGCCCGGGATTTACGGGAAATCGCGGGTTTTTGTTTGACGGCGATTAAACTTCTTTTATTCAGCGTCTCATCAAAAATAAAAACATTTTTGAAAACTACAAGTCTTATGCGTTTTAGTGGTGAAAAACTAACTTAAAAAATCGTTCTGGAAATGAGTTTACTCACAGGGTGCTTTCTTTGTATACATTCGACTATACGGGCCAAGCCCGGGATTTACGGGAAATCGCGGGTTTTCGTTTGCCGGCGATTAAACCCCTTTCATTAAGCGTTTCATCAAAAATGAAAACATTTTTGAAAACTACAAGTTTCATACGTTTTAGTGGTGAAAAAATAATTTAAAAAATCGTTCTGGAAATGAGTTTACTCACAGGGTACTTTCTTTGTATACATTCGACTATACGGGCCAAGCCCGGGATTTACGGGAAATCGCGGGTTTTCGTTTGCCGGCGATTAAACCCCTTTCATTAAGCGTCTCATCAAAAATGAAAACATTTTTGAAAACTACAAATCTCGTGCGTTTTAGTGGTGAAAAAATAATTTAAAAAAACGTTCGGGAAATGAGTTTACTCCCTGGGTACTTTCTTTGTATACATTCGACTATACGGACCAAGCCCGGGATTTACGGGAAATCGTGGGTTTTCGTTTGCCGGCGATTAAACCTCTTTCATTAATGTCCTCACTAAAAATGAAAACATTTTTGAAAACTACAAGTCTCATTCGTTCTAGTGGTGCAGAAATAATTTGAAAAATCGTTCGGGAAATCAGTTTACTCCCTGGGTACTTTCTTTGTATACATTCGACTATACGGGCCAAACACGGGATTTATGGGAAATCGCGGGTTTTCGTTTGCCGGCGATTAAACCCCTTTCATTAAGCGTTTCATCAAAAATGAAAATATTTTTGAAAACTACAAGTCTCATACGTTTTAGTGGTGAAAAAATAATTTTAAAAATCGTTCGGGAAATGCGTTTACTCCCTGGGTACTTTCTTTGTATACTTTTGACTATACGGGCCGAGTCCGGGATTTACGGGAAATCACGGGTTTTCGTTTGCCGGCGATAAAACCTCTTTCATTAAGCGTCTCATTAAAAATGGAAACATTTTTGAAAACTACAAGTCTCATTTGTTCTAGTGGTGCAGAAATAATTTGAAAAATCGTCCGGGAAATCAGTTTACTCCCTGGGTACCTTCTTTGTATACTTTTGACTATACGGGCCAAGCGCGGAATTTACGGGAAATCGCGGGTTTTCGTTTGCCGGCGATTAAACTTCTTTTATTAAGCGTCTCATCAAAAATGAAAACATTTTAGAAAACAACAAGTCTTATGCGTTTTAGTGGTGAAAAAATAATTTAAAAAATCGTTGGGGAAATGAGTTTACTCACAGGGTACTTTCTTTGTATACATTCGACTATACGGGCCAAGCCCGGGATTTACGGGAAATCGCGGGTTTTCGTTTGCCGGCGATTAAACCCGTTTCACTAAGCGTCTCATCAAAAATGAAAACATTTTTGAAAACTACAAATCTCGTGCGTTTTAGTGGTGAAAAAATAATTTAAAAAATCGTTCGGGAAATGAGTTTACTCCCTGGGTACTTTCTTTACATACTTTTGACTATACGGGCCAAGCCCGGGATTTACGGGAAATCGCGGGTTTTTGTTTGACGGCGATTAAACTTCTTTTATTCAGCGTCTCATCAAAAATAAAAACATTTTTGAAAACTACAAGTCTTATGCGTTTTAGTGGTGAAAAACTAACTTAAAAAATCGTTCTGGAAATGAGTTTACTCACAGGGTGCTTTCTTTGTATACATTCGACTATACGGGCCAAGCCCGGGATTTACGGGAAATCGCGGGTTTTCGTTTGCCGGCGATTAAACCCCTTTCATTAAGCGTTTCATCAAAAATGAAAACATTTTTGAAAACTACAAGTTTCATACGTTTTAGTGGTGAAAAAATAATTTAAAAAATCGTTCTGGAAATGAGTTTACTCACAGGGTACTTTCTTTGTATACATTCGACTATACGGGCCAAGCCCGGGATTTACGGGAAATCGCGGGTTTTCGTTTGCCGGCGATTAAACCCCTTTCATTAAGCGTCTCATCAAAAATGAAAACATTTTTGAAAACTACAAATCTCGTGCGTTTTAGTGGTGAAAAAATAATTTAAAAAAACGTTCGGGAAATGAGTTTACTCCCTGGGTACTTTCTTTGTATACATTCGACTATACGGACCAAGCCCGGGATTTACGGGAAATCGTGGGTTTTCGTTTGCCGGCGAATAAACCTCTTTCATTAATGTCCTCACTAAAAATGAAAACATTTTTGAAAACTACAAGTCTCATTCGTTCTAGTGGTGCAGAAATAATTTGAAAAATCGTTCGGGAAATCAGTTTACTCCCTGGGTACTTTCTTTGTATACATTCGACTATACGGGCCAAACACGGGATTTAAGGGAAATCGCGGGTTTTCGTTTGCCGGCGATTAAACCCCTTTCATTAAGCGTCTCATCAAAAATGAAAACATTTTTGAAAACTACAAATCTCGTGCGTTTTAGTGGTAAAAAAATAATTTAAAAAAACGTTCGGGAAATGAGTTTACTCCCTGGGTTCTTTCTTTGTATACATTCGACTATACGGACCAAGCCTGGGATTTACGGATAATCCTGGGTTTTCGTTTGCCGGCGATTAAACCTCTTTCATTAATGGTCTCATTAAAAATGAAAACATTTTTGAAAACTACAAGTCTCATTCGTTCTAGTGGTGCAGAAATAATTTGAAAAATCGTTCGGGAAATCAGTTTACTCCCTGGGTACTTTCTTTGTATACTTTTGACTATACGGGCCAAGCCCGGGATTTACGGGAAATCGCGGGTTTTCGTTTGACGGCGATTAAACTTCTTTTATTCAACGTCTCATCAAAAATGAAAACATTTTTGAAAACTACAAGTCTTATGCGTTTTAGTGGTGAAAAACTAACTTAAAAAATCGTTCTGGAAATGAGTTTACTCACAGGGTGCTTTCTTTGTATACATTCGACTATATGGGCCAAGCCCGGGATTTACGGGAAATCGCGGGTTTTCGTTTGCCAGCGATTAAACCCCTTTCATTGAGCGTTTCATCAAAAATGAAAACATTTTTGAAAACTACAAGTCTCATACGTTTTAGTGGTGAAAAAATAATTTTAAAAATCGTTCGGGAAATGCGTTTACTCCCTGGGTACTTTCTTTGTATACTTTTGACTATACGGGCCGAGTCCGGGATTTACGGGAAATCACGGGTTTTCGTTTGCCGGCGATAAAACCTCTTTCTTTAAGCGTCTCATTAAAAATTAAAACATTTTTGAAAACTACAAGTCTCATTTGTTCTAGTGGTGCAGAAATAAGTTGAAAAATCGTCCGGGAAATCAGTTTACTCCCTGGGTACTTTCTTTGTATACATTCGACTATACGGGCCAAACACGGGATTTATGGGAAATCGCGGGTTTTCGTTTGCCGGCGATTAAACCCCTTTCATTAAGCGTCTCATCAAAAATGAAAACATTTTTGAAAACTACAAAGCTCGTGCGTTTTAGTGGTGAAAAAATAATTTAAAAAAACGTTCGGGAAATGAGTTTACTCCCTGGGTTCTTTCTTTGTATACATTCGACTATACGGACCAAGCCTGGGATTTACGGATAATCCTGGGTTTTCGTTTGCCGGCGATTAAACCTCTTTCATTAATGGTCTCATTAAAAATGAAAACATTTTTGAAAACTACAAGTCTCATTCGTTCTAGTGGTGCAGAAATAATTTGAAAAATCATTCGGGAAATCAGTTTACTCCCTGGGTACTTTCTTTGTATACCTTTGACTATACGGGCCAAGCCCGGGATTTACGGGAAATCGCGGGTTTTTGTTTGCCGGCGATTAAACCCCTTTCATTAAGCGTCTCATCAAAAAGGAAAACATTTTTGAAAACTACAAATCTCGTGCGTTTTAGTGGTGAAAAAATAATTTAAAAAAACGTTCGGGAAATGAGTTTACTCCCTGGGTACTTTCTTTGTATACTTTTGACTATACGGGCCGAGTCCGGGATTTACGGGAAATCACGGGTTTTCGTTTGCCGGCGATAAAACCTCTTTCATTAAGCGTCTCATTAAAAATGAAAACATTTTTGAAAACTACAAGTCTCATTTGTTCTAGTGGTGCAGAAATAATTTGAAAAATCGTCCGGGAAATCAGTTTACTCCCTGGGTACTTTCTTTGTATACATTCGACTATACGGGCCAAACACGGGATTTATGGGAAATCGCGGGTTTTCGTTTGCCGGCGATTAAACCCCTTTCATTAAGCGTCTCATCAAAAATGAAAACATTTTTGAAAACTACAAATCTCGTGCGTTTTAGTGGTAAAAAAATAATTTAAAAAAACGTTCGGGAAATGAGTTTACTCCCTGGGTTCTTTCTTTGTATACATTCGACTATAAGGACCAAGCCTGGGATTTACGGATAATCCTGGGTTTTCGTTTGCCGGCGATTAAACCTCTTTCATTAATGGTCTCATTAAAAATGAAAACATTTTTGAAAACTACAAGTCTCATTCGTTCTAGTGGTGCAGAAATAATTTAAAAAATCGTTCGGGAAATCAGTTTACTCCCTGGGTACTTTCTATGTATACTTTTGACTATACGGGCCAAGCCCGGGATTTACGGGAAATCGCGGGTTTTCGTTTGACGGCGATTAAACTTCTTTTATTCAACGTCTCATCAAAAATGAAAACATTTTTGAAAACTACAAGTCTTATGCGTTTTAGTGGTGAAAAACTAACTTAAAAAATCGTTCTGGAAATGAGTTTACTCACAGGGTGCTTTCTTTGTATACATTCGACTATATGGGCCAAGCCCGGGATTTACGGGAAATCGCGGGTTTTCGTTTGCCAGCGATTAAACCCCTTTCATTAAGCGTTTCATCAAAAATGAAAACATTTTTGAAAACTACAAGTCTCATACGTTTTAGTGGTGAAAAAATAATTTTAAAAATCGTTCGGGAAATGCGTTTACTCCCTGGGTACTTTCTTTGTATACTTTTGACTATACGGGCCGAGTCCGGGATTTACGGGAAATCACGGGTTTTCGTTTGCCGGCGATAAAACCTCTTTCATTAAGCGTCTCATTAAAAATTAAAACATTTTTGAAAACTACAAGTCTCATTTGTTCTAGTGGTGCAGAAATAAGTTGAAAAATCGTCCGGGAAGTCAGTTTACTCCCTGGGTACTTTCTTTGTATACATTCGACTATACGGTCCAAACACGGGATTTATGGGAAATCGCGGGTTTTCGTTTGCCGGCGATTAAACCCCTTTCATTAAGCGTCTCATCAAAAATGAAAACATTTTTGAAAACTACAAAGCTCGTGCGTTTTAGTGGTGAAAAAATAATTTAAAAAAACGTTCGGGAAATGAGTTTACTCCCTGGGTTCTTTCTTTGTATACATTCGACTATACGGACCAAGCCTGGGATTTACGGATAATCCTGGGTTTTCGTTTGCCGGCGATTAAACCTCTTTCATTAATGGTCTCATTAAAAATGAAAACATTTTTGAAAACTACAAGTCTCATTCGTTCTAGTGGTGCAGAAATAATTTGAAAAATCATTCGGGAAATCAGTTTACTCCCTGGGTACTTTCTTTGTATACCTTTGACTATACGGGCCAAGCCCGGGATTTACGGGAAATCGCGGGTTTTTGTTTGCCGGCGATTAAACCCCTTTCATTAAGTGTCTCATCAAAAAGGAAAACATTTTTGAAAACTACAAATCTCGTGCGTTTTAGTGGTGAAAAAATAATTTAAAAAAACGTTCGGGAAATGAGTTTACTCCCTGGGTACTTTCTTTGAATACATTCGACTATACGGGCCAAGCCCGGGGTTTACGGGAAATGGCGGGTTTTCGTTTGCCGGCGATTAAACCACTTTCATTAAGCGTCTCATCAAAAATGAAAACATTTCTGAAAACTGCAAGTCTCAGGCGTTTCAGTGATGAAAAAATAATTTAAAAAATCGTTCGGGAAATTAGTTTACTCCCTGGGTACTTTCTTTGTATACTTTTGACTATACGCGCCGAGTCCGGGATTTACGGGAAATCGCTGGTTTTCGTTTGCCGGCGATTAAACCCGTTTCACTAAGCGTCTCATCAAAAATGAAAACATTTTTGAAAACAACAAGTCTTATGCGTTTTAGTGGTGAAAAAATAATTTAAAAAATCGTTCTGGAAATGAGTTTACTCACAGGGTACTTTCTTTGTATACATTCGACTATACGGGCCAAGCCCGGGATTTACGGGAAATCGCGGGTTTTCGTTTGCCGGCGATTAAAAAACTTTCATTAAGCGTCTCATCAAAAATGAAAACATTTTTGAAAACTACAAATCTCGTGCGTTTTAGTGGTGAAAAAATAATTTAAAAAATCGTTTGGGAAAAGAGTTTACTCCCTGGGTACTTTCTTTGTATACTTTTGACTATACGCGCCGAGTCCGGGATTTACGGGAAATCGCTGGTTTTCGTTTGCCGGCGATTAGACTTCTTTTATTCAGCGTCTCATCAAAAATGGAAACATTTTTAAAAACCACAGGTCTCATGCGTTGTAGTGATGCAAAAATAATTTAAAAAATCGTTCGGAAAATGAGTTTACTCCCTGGGTACTTTGTTTGTATACATTCGACTATACGGGCCAAGCCCAGGATTTACGGGAAATCGCGGGTTTTCGTTTGCCGGCGATTAAACCCGTTTCACTAAGCGTCTCATCAAAAATGAAAACATTTTTCAAAACAACAAGTCTTCTGCGTTTTAGTGGTGAAAAAATAATTTAAAAAATCGTTGGGGAAATGAGTTTACTCACAGGGTACTTTCTTTGTATACATTCGACTATACGGGCCAAGCCCGGGATTTACGGGAAATCGCGGGTTTTCGTTCGCCGGCGATTAAACCCGTTTCACTAAGCGTCTCATCAAAAATGAAAACATTTTTGAAAACTACAAATCTCGTGCGTTTTAGTGGTGAAAAAATAATTTGAAAAATCGTTCGGGAAATGAGTTTACTCCCTGGGTACTTTCTTTGCATACTTTTGACTATACGGGCCAAGCCCGGGATTTACGGGAAATCGCGGGTTTTCGTTTGACGGCGATTAAACTTCTTTTATTCAGCGTCTCAACAAAAATGAAAACATTTTTGAAAACTACAAGTCTTATGCGTTTTAGTGGTGAAAAACTAACTTAAAAAATCGTTCTGGAAATGAGTTTACTCACAGGGTGCTTTCTTTGTATACATTCGACTATACGGGCCAAGCCCAGGATTTACGGGAAATCGCGGGTTTTCGTTTGCCGGCGATTAAACCCGTTTCACTAAGCGTCTCATCAAAAATGAAAACATTTTTGAAAACAACAAGTCTTATGCGTTTTAGTGGTGAAAAAATAATTTAAAAAATCGTTCTGGAAATGAGTTTACTCACAGGGTACTTTCTTTGTATACATTCGACTATACGGGCCAAGCCCGGGATTTACGGGAAATCGCGGGTTTTCGTTTGCCGGCGATTAAAAAACTTTCATTAAGCGTCTCATCAAAAATGAAAACATTTTTGAAAACTACAAATCTCGTGCGTTTTAGTGGTGAAAAAATAATTTAAAAAATCGTTCGGGAAAAGAGTTTACTCCCTGGGTACTTTCTTTGTATACTTTTGACTATACGCGCCGAGTCCGGGATTTACGGGAAATCGCTGGTTTTCGTTTGCCGGCGATTAGACTTCTTTTATTCAGCGTCTCATCAAAAATGGAAACATTTTTAAAAACCACAGGTCTCATGCGTTGTAGTGATGCAAAAATAATTTAAAAAATCGTTCGGAAAATGAGTTTACTCCCTGGGTACTTTGTTTTTCGACTATACGGGCCAAGCCCAGGATTTACGGGAAATCGCGGGTTTTCGTTTGCCGGCGATTAAACCCGTTTCACTAAGCGTCTCATCAAAAATGAAAACATTTTTCAAAACAACAAGTCTTCTGCGTTTTAGTGGTGAAAAAATAATTTAAAAAATCGTTGGGGAAATGAGTTTACTCACAGGGTACTTTCTTTGTATACATTCGACTATACGGGCCAAGCCCGGGATTTACCGGAAATCGCGGGTTTTCGTTCGCCGGCGATTAAACCCGTTTCACTAAGCGTCTCATCAAAAATGAAAACATTTTTGAAAACTACAAATCTCGTGCGTTTTAGTGGTGAAAAAATAATTTGAAAAATCGTTCGGGAAATGAGTTTACTCCCTGGGTACTTTCTTTGCATACTTTTGACTATACGGGCCAAGCCCGGGATTTACGGGAAATTGCAGGTTTTCGTTTGACGGCGATTAAACTTCTTTTATTCAGCGTCTCAACAAAAATGAAAACATTTTTGAAAACTACAAGTCTTATGCGTTTTAGTGGTGAAAAACTAACTTAAAAAATCGTTCTGGAAATGAGTTTACTCACAGGGTGCTTTCTTTGTATACATTCGACTATACGGGCCAAGCCTGGGATTTACGGGAAATCGCGGGTTTTCGTTTGCCGGCGATTAAACCCCTTTCATTAAGCGTTTCATCAAAAATGAAAATATTTTTGAAAACTACAAGTCTCATACGTTTTAGTGGTGAAAAAATAATTTTAAAAATCGTTCGGGAAATGCGTTTACTCCCTGGGTACTTTCTTTGTATACTTTTGACTATACGGGCCGAGTCCGGGATTTACGGGAAATCACGGGTTTTCGTTTGCCGGCGATAAAACCTCTTTCATTAAGCGTCTCATTAAAAATGAAAACATTTTTGAAAACAACAAGTCTCATTTGTTCTAGTGGTGCAGAAATAATTTGAAAAATCGTCCGGGAAATCAGTTTACTCCCTGGGTACCTTCTTTGTATACTTTTGACTATACGGGCCAAGCGCGGAATTTACGGGAAATCGCGGGTTTTCGTTTGCCGGCGATTAAACTTCTTTTATTAAGCGTCTCATCAAAAATGAAAACATTTTTGAAAACAACAAGTCTTATGCGTTTAAGTGGTGAAAAAATAATTTAAAAAATCGTTGGGGAAATGAGTTTACTCACAGGGTACTTTCTTTGTATACATTCCACTATACGGGCCAAGCCCGGGATTTACGGGAAATCGCGGGTTTTCGTTTGCCGGCGATTAAACCCGTTTCACTAAGCGTCTCATCAAAAATGAAAACATTTTTGAAAACTACAAATCTCGTGCGTTTTAGTGGTGAAAAAATAATTTAAAAAATCGTTCGGGAAATGAGTTTACTCCCTGGGTACTTTCTTTACATACTTTTGACTATACGGGCCAAGCCCGGGATTTACGGGAAATCGCGGGTTTTCGTTTGACGGCGATTAAACTTCTTTTATTCAGCGTCTCATCAAAAATAAAAACATTTTTGAAAACTACAAGTCTTATGCGTTTTAGTGGTGAAAAACTAACTTAAAAAATCTTTCTGGAAATGAGTTTACTCACAGGGTGCTTTCTTTGTATACATTCGACTATACGGGCCAAGCCCGGGATTTACGGGAAATCGCGGGTTTTCGTTTGCCGGCGATTAAACCCCTTTCATTAAGCGTTTCATCAAAAATGAAAACATTTTTGAAAACTACAAGTTTCATACGTTTTAGTGGTGAAAAAATAATTTAAAAAATCGTTCTGGAAATGAGTTTACTCACAGGGTACTTTCTTTGTATACATTCGACTATACGGGCCAAGCCCGGGATTTACGGGAAATCGCGGGTTTTCGTTTGCCGGCGATTAAACCCCTTTCATTAATGTCCTCACTAAAAATGAAAACATTTTTCAAAACTACAAGTCTCATTCGTTCTAGTGGTGCCGAAATAATTTGAAAAATCGTTCGGGAAATCAGTTTACTCCCTGGGTACTTTCTTTGTATACTTTTGACTATACGGGCCAAGCCCGGGATTTACGGGAAATCGCGGGTTTTCGTTTGCTGGCGATTAAACTTCTTTTATTAAGCGTCTAATCAAAAATGAAAACATTTTTAAAAACAACAAGTCTTATGCGTTTTAGTGGTGAAAAAATAATTTAAAAATCGTTCTGGAAATGAGTTTACTCACAGGGTACTTTCTTTGTATACATTCGACTATACGGGCCAAGCCCGGGATTTACGGGAAATCGCGGGTTTTCGTTTGCCGGCGATTAAACCCCTTTCATTAAGCGTCTCATCAAAAATGAAAACATTTTTGAAAACTACAAATCTCGTGCGTTTTATTGGTGAAAAATAATTTAAAAAAACGTTCGGGAAATGAGTTTACTCCCTGGGTACTTTCTTTGTATACTCTCGACTATACGGACCAAGCCCGGGATTTACGGGAAATCGTGGGTTTTCGTTTGCCGGCGATTAAACCTCTTTCATTAATGGTCTCATTAAAAATGAAAACATTTTTGAAAACTACAAGTCTCATTCGTTCTAGTGGTGCAGAAATAATTTGAAAAATCGTTCGCGAAATCAGTTTACTCCCTGGGTACTTTCTTTAGATACATACAACTATACGGGCCAAGCCCGGGATTTACGGAAAATCGCGGGTTTTCGTTCGCCAGCGATTAAACTTCTTTTATTCAGCGTCTCATCAAAAATGAAAACACTTTTGAAAACTACAAGTCTCATGCGTTTTAGTGGTGACAAAATAATTTAAAAAATCGTTTGGGAAATGAGTTTACTCCCTGGGTACTTTCTTTGTATACTTTTGACTATACGGGCAAAGCCCGGGATTTACGGGAAATCGCGGGTTTTCGTTTGACGGCGATTAAACTTCTTTTATTCAGCGTCTCATTAAAAATGAAAACATTTTTGAAAACTACAAGTCTCATTTGTTCTAGTGGTGCAGAAATAATTTGAAAAATCGTCCGGGAAATCAGTTTACTCCCTGGGTACCTTCTTTGTATACTTTTGACTATACGGGCCAAGCCCGGGATTTACGGGAAATCGCGGGTTTTCGTTTGCCGGCGATTAAACTTCTTTTATTAAGCGTCTCATCAAAAATGAAAACATTTTTGAAAACAACAAGTCTTATGCGTTTTAGTGGTGAAAAAATAATTTAAAAAATCGTTGGGAAAATGAGTTTACTCACAGGGTACTTTCTTTGTATACATTCGACTATACGGGCCAAGCCCGGGATTTACGGGAAATCGCGGGTTTTCGTTTGCCGGCGATTAAACCCGTTTCACTAAGCGTCTCATCAAAAATGAAAACATTTTTGAAAACTACAAATCTCGTGCGTTTTAGTGGTGAAAAAATAATTTTAAAAATCGTTCGGGAAATGAGTTTACTCCCTGGGTACTTTCTTTGCATACTTTTGACTATACGGGCCAAGCCCGGGATTTACGGGAAATCGCGGGTTTTCGTTTGACGGCGATTAAACTTCTTTTATTCAGCGTCTCATCAAAAATGAAAACATTTTGAAAACTACAAGTCTTATGCGTTTTAGTGGTGAAAAACTAACTTAAAAAATCGTTCTGGAAATGAGTTTACTCACAGGGTGCTTTCTTTGTATACATTCGACTATACGGGCCAAGCCCGGGATTTACGGGAAATCACGGGTTTTCGTTTGCCGGCGATTAAACCCCTTTCATTAAGCGTTTCATCAAAAATGAAAACATTTTTGAAAACTACAAGTCTCATACGTTTTAGTGGTGAAAAAATGATTTTAAAAATCGTTCGGGAAATGCGTTTACTCCCTGGGTACTCTCTTTGTATACTTTTGACTATACGGGCCGAGTCCGGGATTTACGGGAAATCACGGGTTTTCGTTTGCCGGCGATAAAACCTCTTTTATTAAGCGTCTCATTAAACATGAAAACATTTTTGAAAACTACAAGTCTCATTCGTTCTAGTGGTGCAGAAATAATTTGAAAAATTGTTCGGGAAATCAGTTTACTCCCTGGGTACTTTCTTTGTATACTTTTGACTATACGGGCCAAGCCCGGGATTTACGGGAAATCGCGGGTTTTCGTTTGCCGGCGATTAAACCCCTTTCATTAAGCGTCTCATCAAAAATGAAAACATTTTTGAAAACTACAAATCTCGTGCGTTTTAGTGGTGAAAAAATAATTTAAAAAAACGTTCGGGAAATGAGTTTACTCCCTGGGTACTTTCTTTGTATACATTCGACTATACGGACCAAGCCCGGGATTTACGGGAAATCGTGGGTTTTCGTTTGCCGGCGATTAAACCTCTTTCATTAATGGTCTCATTAAAAATGAAAACATTTTTGAAAACTACAAGTCTCATTCGTTCTAGTGGTGCAGAAATAATTTGAAAAATCGTTCGCGAAATCAGTTTACTCCCTGGGTACTTTCTTTAGATACATACAACTATACGGGCCAAGCCCGGGATTTACGGGAAATCGCGGGTTTTCGTTCGCCAGCGATTAAACTTCTTTTATTCAGCGTCTCATCAAAAATGAAAACATTTTTAAAAACAACAAGTCTCATGCGTTTTAGTGGTGAAAAAATAATTTTAAAAATCGTTCGGGAAATGCGTTTACTCCCTGGGTACTTTCTTTGTATACTTTTGACTATACGGGCCAAGCCCGGGATTTACGGGAAATCGCGGGTTTTCGTTTGACGGCGATTAAACTTCTTTTATTCAGCGTCTCATCAAAAATGAAAACATTTTTGAAAACTACAAGTCTTATGCGTTTTAGTGGTGAAAAACTAACTTAAAAAATCGTTCTGGAAATGAGTTTACTCACAGGGTGCTTTCTTTGTATACATTCGACTATACGGGCCAAGCCCGGGATTTACGGGAAATCACGGGTTTTCGTTTGCCGGCGATTAAACCCCTTTCATTAAGCGTTTCATCAAAAATGAAAACATTTTTGAAAACTACAAGTCTCATACGTTTTAGTGGTGAAAAAATGATTTTAAAAATCGTTCGGGAAATGCGTTTACTCCCTGGGTACTCTCTTTGTATACTTTTGACTATACGGGCCGAGTCCGGGATTTACGGGAAATCACGGGTTTTCGTTTGCCGGCGATAAAACCTCTTTTATTAAGCGTCTCATTAAACATGAAAACATTTTTGAAAACTACAAGTCTCATTCGTTCTAGTGGTGCAGAAATAATTTGAAAAATCGTCCGGGAAATCAGTTTACTCCCTGGGTACCTTCTTTGTATACTTTTGACTATACGGGCCAAGCCCGGGATTTACGGGAAATCGTGGGTTTTCGTTTGCGGGCGATTAAACTTCTTTTATTAAGCGTCTCATCAAAAATGAAAACATTTTTGAAAACAACAAGTCTTATGCGTTTTAGTGGTGAAAAAATAATTTAAAAAATCGTTGGGGAAATGAGTTTACTCACAGGGTACTTTCTTTGTATACATTCGACTATACGGGCCAAGCCCGGGATTTACGGGAAATCGCGGGTTTTCGTTTGCCGGCGATTAAACCCGTTTCACTAAGCGTCTCATCAAAAATGAAAACATTTTTGAAAACTACAAATCTCGTGCGTTTTAGTGGTGAAAAAATAATTTAAAAAATCGTTCGGGAAATGAGTTTACTCCCTGGGTACTTTCTTTGCATACTTTTGACTATACGGGCCAAGCCCGGGATTTACGGGAAATCGCGGGTTTTCGTTTGACGGCGATTAAACTTCTTTTATTCAGCGTCTCATCAAAAATGAAAACATTTTTGAAAACTACAAGTCTTATGCGTTTTAGTGGTGAAAAACTAACTTAAAAAATCGTTCTGGAAATGAGTTTACTCACAGGGTGCTTTCTTTGTATACATTCGACTATACGGGCCAAGCCCAGGATTTGCGGGAAATCGCGGGTTTTCGTTTGCCGTCGATTAAACTTCTTTTATTCAGCGTCTCATCAAAAATGAAAACACTTTTGAAAACTGCAAGTCTCATGGGCTTTAGTGGTGAAATAGTAGTTAAAAAATCGTTCGGGAAATGAGTCTCCCTGGGTACTTTCTTTGTATACTTTTGACTATACGGGCCGAGTCCGCGATTTACGGGAAATCGCAGGTTTCCGTTTGCCGGCGATTAAACTTTTTTTAGTCAGCGTCTCATCAAAAATGAAAACATTTTCGAAAACTACAAGTCTCATGCGTTTTAGTGGTGAAAAGATAATTTAAAAATTGTTCTGGAAATGAGTTTACTCACAGGGTACTTTCTTTGTATACATTCGACTATACGGGACAAGCCCGGGATTTACGGGAAATAGCGGGTTTTCGTTTGCCGGCGATTAGACCTCTTTCATTAAGCGTCTCATTAAAAATGAAAACATTTTTAAAAACTACAAGTCTCATTCGTTCTAGTGGTGCAGAAATAATTTGAAAAATCGTTCGGGAAATCCGTTTACTCCCTGGGTACTTTCTTTAGATACATTCAACTATACGGGCCAAGCCCAGGATTTGCGGGAAATCGCGGGTTTTCGTTTGCCGTCGATTAAACTTCTTTTATTCAGCGTCTCATCAAAAATGAAAACACTTTTGAAAACTACAAGTTTCATGCGTTTTAGTGGTGAAAAAATAATTTAAAAAATCGTTCGGGAAATGTGTTTACTCCATGGGTACTTTCTTTGTATACTTTTGACTATACGGGCCGAGCCCGGGATTTACGGGAAATCGCGGGTTTTCGTTTGCCGGCGACTAAACTTCTTTTATTCAGCGTCTCATCAAAAATGAAAACATTTTTAAAAACTGCAAGTCTCATGGGCTTTAGTGGTGAAATAATAATTAAAAAATCGTTCGGGAAGTGAGTTTACTCCCTGGGTACTTTCTTTGTATACTTTTGACTATACGGGCCGAGTCCGGGATTTACGGGAAATCGCAGGTTTCCGTTTGCCGGCGATTTAACTTCTTTTATTCAGCGTCTCATCAAAAATGAAAACATTTTTGAAAACTACAAGTCTCATGCGTTTTAGTGGTGAAAAGATAATTTAAAAATCGTTCTGGAAATGAGTTTACTCACAGGGTACTTTCTTTGTATACATTCGACTATACGGGCCAAGCCCGGGATTTACGGGAAATTGCGGGTTTTCCTTTGCCGGCGATAAAACCTCTTTCATTAGGCGTCTCATCAAAAATGAAAACATTTTTGAAAACTACAAATCTCATGCGTTTTAGTGGTGAAAAAACAATTTAAAAAATCTTTCGAAAAATGAGTTTACTCCCTGGGTACTTTTTTGTATACATTCGACTATACGGGCCAAGCCCGGGATTTACGGAAAATCGCGGGTTTTCGTTTTCCGGCCATTAAACTTCTTTTATTCAGCGTCTCATCAAAAATGAAAACATTTTTAAAAACTGCAAGTCTCATGGGCTTTAGTGGTGAAATAATAGTTAAAAAATCGTTCGGGAAATGAGTTTACTCCCTGGGTACTTTCTTTGTATACTTTTGACTATACGGGTCGAGTCCGGGATTAACGGGAAATCGCAGGTTTCCGTTTGCCGGCGATTAAACTTCTTTTAGTCAGCGTCTCATCAAAAATGAAAACATTTTTGAAAACTACAAGTCTCATGCGTTTTAGTGGTGAAAAGATAAGTTAAAAATCCTTCTGGAAATGAGTTTACTCACAGGGTACTTTCTTTGTATACATTCGACTATACGGGACAAGCCCGGGATTTACGGGAAATAGCGGATTTTCGTTTGCCGGCGATTAGACCTCTTTCATTAAGCGTCTCATTAAAAATGAAAACATTTTTAAAAACTACAAGTCTCATTCGTTCTAGTGGTGCAGAAATAATTTGAAAAATCGTTCGTGAAATCCGTTTACTCCCTGGGTACTTTCTTTAGATACATTCAACTATACGGGCCAAGCCCAGGATTTGCGGGAAATCGCGGGTTTTCGTTTGCCGTCGATTAAACTTCTTTTATTCAGCGTCTCATCAAAAATGAAAACACTTTTGAAAACTACAAGTTTCATGCGTTTTAGTGGTGAAAAAATAATTTAAAAAATCGTTCGGGAAATGTGTTTACTCCATGGGTACTTTCTTTGTATACTTTTGACTATACGGGCCGAGCCCGGGATTTACGGGAAATCGCGGGTTTTCGTTTGCCGGCGACTAAACTTCTTTTATTCAGCGTCTCATCAAAAATGAAAACATTTTTAAAAACTGCAAGTCTCATGGGCTTTAGTGGTGAAATAATAATTAAAAAATCGTTCGGGAAGTGAGTTTACTCCCTGGGTACTTTCTTTGTATACTTTTGACTATACGGGCCGAGTCCGGGATTTACGGGAAATCGCAGGTTTCCGTTTGCCGGCGATTTAACTTCTTTTATTCAGCGTCTCATCAAAAATGAAAACATTTTTGAAAACTACAAGTCTCATGCGTTTTAGTGGTGAAAAGATAATTTAAAAATCGTTCTGGAAATGAGTTTACTCACAGGGTACTTTCTTTGTATACATTCGACTATACGGGCCAAGCCCGGGATTTACGGGAAATTGCGGGTTTTCCTTTGCCGGCGATAAAACCTCTTTCATTAGGCGTCTCATCAAAAATGAAAACATTTTTGAAAACTACAAATCTCATGCGTTTTAGTGGTGAAAAAACAATTTAAAAAATGATTCGAAAAATGAGTTTACTCCCTGGGTACTTTTTTGTATACATTCGACTATACGGGCCAAGCCCGGGATTTACGGAAAATCGCGGGTTTTCGTTTTCCGGCCATTAAACTTCTTTTATTCAGCGTCTCATCAAAAATGAAAACATTTTTAAAAACTGCAAGTCTCATGGGCTTTAGTGGTGAAATAATAGTTAAAAAATCGTTCGGGAAATGAGTTTACTCCCTGGGTACTTTCTTTGTATACTTTTGACTATACGGGTCGAGTCCGGGATTAACGGGAAATCGCAGGTTTCCGTTTGCCGGCGATTAAACTTCTTTTAGTCAGCGTCTCATCAAAAATGAAAACATTTTTGAAAACTACAAGTCTCATGCGTTTTAGTGGTGAAAAGATAAGTTAAAAATCCTTCTGGAAATGAGTTTACTCACAGGGTACTTTCTTTGTATACATTCGACTATACGGGACAAGCCCGGGATTAAGGGAAATAGCGGGTTTTCGTTTGCCGGCGATTAAACCTCTTTCATTAAGCGTCTCATTAAAAATGAAAACATTTTTGAAAACTACAAGTCTCATTCGTTCTAGTGGTGCAGAAATAATTTGATAAATCGTTCGGGAAATCAATTTATTCCCTGGGTACTTTCTTTAGATACATTCAACTATACAGGCCAAGCCCAGGATTTACGGGAAATCGCGGGTTTTCGTTTGCAGGCGATTAAACTTCTTTTATTCAGCGTCTCATCAAAAATAAAAACACTTTTGAAAACTACAAGTCTCATGCGTTTTAGTGGTGAAAAGATAATTTAAAAATCGTTCTGGAAATGAGTTTACTCACAGGGTACTTTCTTTGTATACATTCGACTATACGGGCCAAGCCCGGGATTTACGGGAAATCGCGGGTTTTCGTTTGCCGGCGATTAAACTTCTTTTATTCAGCGTCTCATCAAAGATGAAAACATTTTTAAAAACTGCAAGTCTCATGGGCTTTAGTGGTGAAATAATAATTAAAAAATCGTTCGGGAAGTGAGTTTACTCCCTGGGTACTTTTTTTGTATACTTTTGACTATACGGGCCGAGTCCGGGATTTACGGGAAATCGCAGGTTTCCGTTTGCCGGCGATTAAACTTCTTTTATTCAGCGTCTCATCAAAAATGAAAACATTTTTGAAAACTACAAGTCTCATGCGTTTTAGTGGTGAAAAGATAATTTAAAAATCGTTCTGGAAATGAGTTTACTCACAGGGTACTTTCTTTGTATACATTCGACTATACGGGCCAAGCCCGGGATTTACGGGAAATCGCGGGTTTTCGTTTGCCGGCGATTAAACCTCTTTCATTAGGCGCCTCATCAAAAATGAAAACATTTTTGAAAACTATAAATCTCATGCGTTTTAGTGGTGAAAATATAATTTAAAAAATCTTTCAAAAAATGAGTTTACTCCCTGGGTACTTTCTTTGTATACATTCGACTATACGGGCCAAGCCCGGGATTTACGGGAAATCGCGGGTTTTCGTTGTCCGGCCATTAAACTTCTTTTATTCAGCGTCTCATCAAAAATGAAAACATTTTTAAAAACTGCAAGTCTCATGGGCTTTAGTGGTGAAATAATAGTTAAAAAATCGTTCGGGTAATGAGTTTACTCCCTGGGTACTTTCTTTGTATACTTTTGACTATACAGGCCGAGTCCGGGATTTACGGGAAATCGCAGGTTTCCGTTTGCCGGCGATTAAACTTCTTTTAGTCAGCGTCTCATCAAAAATGAAAACATTTTCGAAAACTATAAGTCTCATGCGTTTTAGTGGTGAAAAGATAATTTAAAAATCGTTCTGGAAATGAGTTTACTCACAGGGTACTTTCTTTGTATACTTTTGACTATACGGGACAAGCCCGGGCTTTACGGGAAATAGCGGGTTTTCGTTTGCCGGCGATTAAACTTCTTTTATTCAGCGTCTCATCAAAAATGAAAACGTTTTTGAAAACTACAAGTCTCATGTTTTTTAGTAGTGAAAAGATAATTTAAAAATCGTTCTGGAAATGAGTTTACTCACAGGGTACTTTCTTTGTATACATTCGACTATACGGGCCAAGCCCGGGATTTACGGGAAATCGCGGGTTCTTGTTTGCCGGCGATTAAACCTCTTTCATTAAGCGTCTCATCAAAAATGAAAACATTTTTGAAAACTACAAATCTCATGCGTTTCAGTGGTGAACAAATAATTTAAAAAATCTTTCGGGAAATGAGTTTACTCCCTGGGTACTTTCTTTGTATACTTTTGACTATACGGGCCGAGTCCGCGATTTACGGGAAATCGCAGGTTTCCGTTTGCCGGCGATTAAACTTCTTTTAGTCAGCGTCTCATCAAAAATGAAAACATTTTCGAAAACTACAAGTCTCATGCGTTTTAGTGGTGAAAAGATAATTTAAAAATCGTTCTGGAAATGAGTTTACTCACAGGGTACTTTCTTTGTATACATTCGACTATACGGGACAAGCCCGGAATTTACGGGAAATAGCGGGTTTTCGTTTGCCGGCGATTAGACCTCTTTCATTAAACGTCTCATTAAAAATGAAAACACTTTTAAAAACTACAAGTCTCATTCGTTCTAGTGGTGCAGAAATAATTTGAAAAATCGTTCGGGAAATCAGTTTACTCCCTGGGTACTTTCTTTAGATACATTCAACTATACGGGCCAAGCCCAGGATTTGCGGGAAATCGCGGGTTTTCGTTTGCCGTCGATTTAACTTCTTTTATTCAGCGTCTCATCAAAAATGAAAACACTTTTGAAAACTACAAGTCTCATGCGTTTTAGTGGTGAAAAAATAGTTTAAAAAATCGTTCGGGAAATGTGTTTACTCCATGGGTACTTTCTTTGTATACTTTTGACTATACGGGCCGAGCCCGGGATTTACGGGAAATCGCGGGTTTTCGTTTGCCGGCGACTAAACTTCTTTTATTCAGCGTCTCATCAAAAATGAAAACATTTTTAAAAACTGCAAGTCTCATGGGCTTTAGTGGTGAAATAATAATTAAAAAATCGTTCGGGAAGTGAGTTTACTCCCTGGGTACTTTCTTTGTATACTTTTGACTATACGGGCCGAGTCCGGGATTTACGGGAAATTGCAGGTTTCCGTTTGCCGGCGATTTAACTTCTTTTATTCAGCGTCTCATCAAAAATGAAAACATTTTTGAAAACTACAAGTCTCATGCGTTTTAGTGGTGAAAAGATAATTTAAAAATCGTTCTGGAAATGAGTTTACTCACAGGGTACTTTCTTTGTATACATTCGACTATACGGGCCAAGCCCGGGATTTACGGGAAATTGCGGGTTTTCCTTTGCCGGCGATAAAACCTCTTTCATTAGGCGTCTCATCAAAAATGAAAACATTTTTGAAAACTACAAATCTCATGCGTTTTAGTGGTGAAAAAACAATTTAAAAAATCTTTCGAAAAATGAGTTTACTCCCTGGGTACTTTTTTGTATACATTCGACTATACGGGCCAAGCCCGGGATTAACGGAAAATCGCGGGTTTTCGTTTTCCGCCCATTAAACTTCTTTTATTCAGCGTCTCATCAAAAATGAAAACATTTTTAAAAACTGCAAGTCTCATGGGCTTTAGTGGTGAAATAATAGTTAAAAAATCGTTCGGGAAATGAGTTTACTCCCTGGGTACTTTCTTTGTATACTTTTGACTACACGGGTCGAGTCCGGGATTAAGGGGAAATCGCAGGTTTCCGTTTGCCGGCGATTAAACTTCTTTTAGTCAGCGTCTCATCAAAAATGAAAACATTTTTGAAAACTACAAGTCTCATGCGTTTTAGTGGTGAAAAGATAATTTAAAAATCCTTCTGGAAATGAGTTTACTCACAGGGTACTTTCTTTGTATACATTCGACTATACAGGACAAGCCCGGGATTAAGGGAAATAGCGGGTTTTCGTTTGCCGGCGATTAAACCTCTTTCATTAAGCGTCTCATTAAAAATGAAAACATTTTTGAAAACTACAAGTCTCATTCGTTCTAGTGGTGCAGAAATAATTTGATAAATCGTTCGGGAAATCAATTTATTCCCTGGGTACTTTCTTTAGATACATTCAACTATACAGGCCAAGCCCAGGATTTACGGGAAATCGCGGGTTTTCGTTTGCAGGCGATTAAACTTCTTTTATTCAGCGTCTGATCAAAAATAAAAACACTTTTGAAAACTACAAGTCTCATGTGTTTTAGTGGTGAAAAAATAATTTAAAAAATCGTTCGGGAAATGTGTTTACTCCCTGGGTACTTTCTTTGTATACTTTTGACTATACGGGCCAAGCCCGGGATTTACGGGAAATCGCGGGTTTTCGTTTGCCGGCGGTTAAACCTATTTCAATAAGCGTCTCATCAAAAATGAAAACATTTTTGAAAACTACAAGTCTTATGCGTTTTTTGGTAAAAAAATAATTTAAAAAATTGTTCTGGAAATGAATTTACTCACAGGATACTTTCTTTGTATACATTCAACTATACGGGCCAAGCCCGGGATTTACGGGAAATCGCGGGTTTTTGTTTGTCGGCGATTAAACCTATTTCAATAAGCGTCTCATCAAAAATGAAAACATTTTTGAAAACTACAAGTCTTATGCGTTTTTTGGTGAAAAAATAATTTAAAAAATTGTTCTGGAAATGAGTTTACTCCCTGGGTACTTTCTTTGTATACATTCGACTATACGGGCCAAGCCCGGAATTTACGGGAAGTCGCGGGTTTTCGTTTGCCAGCGATTAAACATCTTTTATTCAGCGTCTCATCAAAAATGAAAACATTTTTGAAAACTACAAGTCTCATGCGTTTTAGTGGTGAAAAAATAATTTAAAAATTCATTCGGGAAATGAGTTTACTCACTGGGTACTTTCCTTGTATACGTTTGACTATACGGGCCGAGTCCGGGATTTACGGGAAATCGCGGGTTTTTGTTTGCCGGCGATTAAACTTCTTTTATTCAGCGTCTCATCAAAAATGAAAATATTTTTGAAAAGTACAAGTCTCATGCGTTTTAGTGGTGAAAAAATAATTTTAAAAATCGTTCGGAAAATGAGTTTACTCCCTGGGTACTTTCTTTGTATACTTTTGACTATACGGGCCAAGCCCGGGATTTACGGGAAATCGCATGTTTTCGTTTGCCGGCGATTAAACTTCTTTTATTCAGCGTCTCATCAAAAATAAAAACATTTTTAAAAACTACAAGTCTTGTGCGTTTTAGTGGTGAAAAAATAATTTAAAAAATCGTTCTGGAAATGAGTTTACTCCCTGGGTACTTTCTTAGTATACTTTTGACTATACGGGCCGAGTCCGGGATTTACGGGAAATCGCAGGTATTCGTTTGCCGGCGATTAAACTTCTTTTATTCAGCGTCTCATCAAAAATGAAAATATTTTTGAAAACTACAAGTCTCATGCGTTTTAGTGGTGAAATAATAATTTAAAAAATCGTTCGGGAAATGAGTTTACTCCCTGGGTACTTTCTTTGTATACTTTTGACTATACGGGCCAAGCCCGGGATTTACGGGAAATCGCGGGTTTTCGTTTGCCGGCGATTAAATTCTTTTATTCAGCGTCTCATCAAAAATGAAAACATTTTTGAAAACTACAAGTATCATGCGTTTTAGTGGTGAAAAAAAAGTTTAAAAAATCGTTCGGGAAATGAGTTTACATCCTGGGTACTTTCTTTGTATACATTCGACTATACGGGCCAAGCCCGGGATTTACGGGAAATCGCGGGTTTTCGTTTGCCGGCGATTAAATTCTTTTATTCAGCGTCTCATCAAAAATGAAAACATTTTTGAAAACTACAAGTCTCATGCGTTTTAGTGGTGAAAAGATAATTTAAAAAATCGTTTTGGAAATGAGTTTACTCACAGGGTAATTTCTTTGTATACATTCGACTATACGGGCCAAGTCCGGGATTTAGGGCAAATCGCGGGTTTTCGTTTGCCGGCGATTAAACCACTTTCATTAAGCGTCTCATCAAAAATGAAAACATTTCTGAAAACTACAAGTCTCATGCGTTTTAGTGGTGAAAAAATAATTTAAAAAATCGTTCGGGAAATGAGTTTACTCACAGGGTACTTTCTTTGTATACATTCGACTATACGGGCCAAGCCCGGGATTTACGGGAAATCGCGGGTTTTCGTTTGCCGGCGAGCAAACCTCTTTCATTAAGCGTCTCATTAAAAATGAAAAAATTTTTGAAAACTACAAGTCTCATGCGTTTTAGTGGTGAAAAAATAATTTAAAAAATCGTTCGGGAAATGAGTTTACTCCCTGGGTACTTTCTTTGTATACTTTTGACTATACGGGCCAAGCCCGGGATTTACGGGAAATCGCATGTTTTCGTTTGCCGGCGATTAAACTTCTTTTATTCAGCGTCTCATCAAAAATAAAAACATTTTTAAAAACTACAAGTCTTATGCGTTTTAGTGGTGAAAAAATAATTTAAAAAATCGTTCTGGAAATGAGTTTACTCCCTGGGTACTTTCTTAGTATACTTTTGACTATACGGGCCGAGTCCGGGATTTACGGGAAATCGCAGGTATTCGTTTGCCGGCAATTAAACTTCTTTTATTCAGCGTCTCATCAAAAATGAAAATATTTTTGAAAACTACAAGTCTCATGCGTTTTAGTGGTGAAATAATAATTTAAAAAATCGTTCGGGAAATGAATTTACTCCCTGGGTACTTTCTTTGTATACTTTTGACTATACGGGCCAAGCCCGGGATTTACTGGAAATCGCGGGTTTTCGTTTGCCGGCGATTAAATTCTTTTATTCAGCGTCTCATCAAAAATGAAAACATTTTTGAAAACTACAAGTATCATGCGTTTTAGTGGTGAAAAAAAAGTTTAAAAAATCGTTCGGGAAATGAGTTTACATCCTGGGTACTTTCTTTGTATACATTCGACTATACGGGCCAAGCCCGGGATTTACGGGAAATCGCGGGTTTTCGTTTGCCGGCGATTAAATTCTTTTATTCAGCGTCTCATCAAAAATGAAAACATTTTTGAAAACTACAAGTCTCATGCGTTTTAGTGGTGAAAAGATAATTTAAAAAATCGTTTTGGAAATGAGTTTACTCACAGGGTAATTTCTTTGTATACATTCGACTATACGGGCCAAGTCCGGGATTTACGGCAAATCGCGGGTTTTCGTTTGCCGGCGATTAAACCACTTTCATTAAGCGTCTCATCAAAAATGAAAACATTTCTGAAAACTACAAGTCTCATGCGTTTTAGTGGTGAAAAAATAATTTAAAAAATCGTTCTGGAAATGAGTTTACTCCCTGGGTACTTTCTTAGTATACTTTTGACTATACGGGCCGAGTCCGGGATTTACGGGAAATCGCAGGTATTCGTTTGCCGGCAATTAAACTTCTTTTATTCAGCGTCTCATCAAAAATGAAAATATTTTTGAAAACTACAAGTCTCATGCGTTTTAGTGGTGAAATAATAATTTAAAAAATCGTTCGGGAAATGAATTTACTCCCTGGGTACTTTCTTTGTATACTTTTGACTATACGGGCCAAGCCCGGGATTTACTGGAAATCGCGGGTTTTCGTTTGCCGGCGATTAAATTCTTTTATTCAGCGTCTCATCAAAAATGAAAACATTTTTGAAAACTACAAGTATCATGCGTTTTAGTGGTGAAAAAAAAGTTTAAAAAATCGTTCGGGAAATGAGTTTACATCCTGGGTACTTTCTTTGTATACATTCGACTATACGGGCCAAGCCCGGGATTTACGGGAAATCGCGGGTTTTCGTTTGCCGGCGATTAAATTCTTTTATTCAGCGTCTCATCAAAAATGAAAACATTTTTGAAAACTACAAGTCTCATGCGTTTTAGTGGTGAAAAGATAATTTAAAAAATCGTTTTGGAAATGAGTTTACTCACAGGGTAATTTCTTTGTATACATTCGACTATACGGGCCAAGTCCGGGATTTACGGCAAATCGCGGGTTTTCGTTTGCCGGCGATTAAACCACTTTCATTAAGCGTCTCATCAAAAATGAAAACATTTCTGAAAACTACAAGTCTCATGCGTTTTAGTGGTAAAAAAATAATTTAAAAAATCGTTCGGGAAATGAGTTTACTCCCTGGGTACTTTCTTTGTATACTTTTGACTATACGGGCCAAGCCCGGGATTTACAGGAAATCGCATGTTTTCGTTTGCCGGCGATTAAACTTCTTTTATTCAGCGTCTCATCAAAAATGAAAACATTTTTAAAAACTACAAGTCTTATGCGTTTTAGTGGTGAAAAAATAATTTAAAAAATCGTTCGGGAAATGAGTTTACTCACTGGGTACTTTCCTTGTATACTTTTGACTATACGGCCGAGTCCGGGATTTACGGAAAATCGCGGGTTTTCGTTTGCCAGCGATTAAACATCTTTTATTCAGCGTCTCATCAAAAATGAAAACATTTTTGAAAACTACAAGTCTCATGCGTTTTAGTGGTGAAAAAATAATTTAAAAATTCGTTCGGGAAATGAGTTTACTCACTGGGTACTTTCCTTGTATACGTTTGACTATACGGGCCGAGTCCGGGATTTACGGGAAATCGCTGGTTTTCGTTTGCCGGCGATTAAACTTCTTTTATTCAGCGTCTCATCAAAAATGAAAATATTTTTGAAAAGTACAAGTCTCATGCGTTTTAGTGGTGAAAAAATAATTTAAAAAATCGTTCGGAAAATGAGTTTACTCCCTGGGTACTTTCTTTGTATACTTTTGACTATACGGGCCAAGCCCGGGATTTACGGGAAATCGCACTTTTTCGTTTGCCGGCGATTAAACTTCTTTTATTCAGCGTCTCATCAAAAATGAAAACATTTTTGAAAACTACAAGTCTCATGCGTTTTAGTGGTGAAAAAATAATTTAAAAAATCGTTCGGAAAATGAGTTTACTCCCTGGGTACTTTCTTTGTATACTTTTGACTATACGGGCCAAGCCCGGGATTTACGGGAAATCGCATGTTTTCGTTTGCCGGCGATTAAACTTCTTTTATTCAGCGTCTCATCAAAAATAAAAACATTTTTGAAAACTACAAGTATCATACGTTTTAGTGGTGAAAAAAAAGTTTAAAAATCGTTCGGGAAATGAGTTTACATCCTGGGTACTTTCTTTGTATACATTCGACTATACGGGCCAAGCCCGGGATTTACGGGAAATCGCGGGTTTTCGTTTGCCGGCGATTAAATTCTTTTATTCAGCGTCTCATCAAAAATGAAAACATTTTTGAAAACTACAAGTATCATGCGTTTTAGTGGTGAAAAAAAGTTTAAAAAATCGTTCGGGAAATGAGTTTACATCCTGGGTACTTTCTTTGTATACATTCGACTATACGGGCCAAGCCCGGGATTTACGGGAAATCGCGGGTTTTCGTTTGCCGGCGATTAAATTCTTTTATTCAGCGTCTCATCAAAAATGAAAACATTTTTGAAAACTACAAGTATCATGCGTTTTAGTGGTGACAAAATAATTTCAAAAAATCGTTCGGGAAATGAGTTTACTCACAGGGTACTTTCTTTGTATACATTCGACTATACGGGCCAAGCCCGGGATTTACGGGAAATCGCGGGTTTTCGTTTGCCGGCGATTAAACCACTTTCATTAAGCGTCTCATCAAAAATGAAAACATTTTTGAAAACTACAAGTCTTATGCGTTTTAGTGGTGAAAAAATAATTTAAAAAATCGTTCGGGAAATGAGTTTACTCCCTGGGTACTTTCTTTGTATACATTCGACTATACGGGCCGAGTCCGGGATTTACGGGAAATCGCGGGTTTTCGTTTGCCAGCGATTAAACTTCTTTTATTCAGCGTCTTATCAAAAATGAAAACATTTTTGAAAACTACAAGTCTCATGCGTTTTAGTGGTGAAAAAATAATTTAAAAAATCGTTCGGAAAATTAGTTTACTCCCTGGGTACTTTCTTTGTATACTTTTGACTATACGGGCCAAGCCCGGGATTTACGGGAAATCGCATGTTTGCGTTTGCCGGCGATTAAACTTCTTTTATTCAGCGTCTCATCAAAAATGAAAACATTTTTAAAAACTACAAGTCTTATGCGTTGTAGTGGTGAAAAAATAATTTAAAAAATCGTTCGGAAAATTAGTTTACTCCCTGGGTACTTTCTTTGTATACTTTTGACTATACCGGCCAAGCCCGGGATTTACGGGAAATCGCATGTTTTCGTTTGCCGGCGATTAAACTTCTTTTATTCAGCGTCTTATCAAAAATGAAAACATTTTTAAAAACTACAAGTCTTATGCGTTTTAGTGGTGAAAAGATAATTTAAAAAATCGTTTTGGAAATGAGTTTACTCACAGGGTACTTTCTTTCTATACATTCGACTGTACGGCCCAAGTCCGGGATTTACGGCAAATCGCGGGTTTTCGTTTGCCGGCGATTAAACCACTTTCATTAAGCGTCTCATCAAAAATGAAAACATTTCTACAAACTACAAGTCTCATGCGTTTTATTGGTGAAAAAATAATTTAAAAAATCGTTCGGGAAATGAGTTTACTCACATGGTACTTTCTTTGTATACATTCGACTATACGGGCCGAGTCCGGGGTTTACGGGAAATGGCGCGTTTTCGTGTGCTGGCGATTAAACTTCTTTTATTCAGCGTCTCATCAAAAATGAAAACATTTTTGAAAACTACAAGTCTCATGCGTTTTAGTGGTGAAAAGATAATTTAAAAAATCGTTTTGGAAATGAGTTTACTCACAGGGTACTTTCTTTGTATTCCTTCGACTATACGGGCCAAGTCCGGGATTTACGGCAAATCGCGGGTTTTCGTTTGCCGGCGATTAAACCACTTTCATTAAGCGTCTCATCAAAAATGAAAACATTTCTGAAAACTACAAGTCTCATGCGTTTTAGTGGTGAAAAAATAATTTAAAAAATCGTTCGGGAAATGAGTTTACTCACAGGGTACTTTCTTTGTATACATTCGACTATACGGGCCAAGCCCGGGATTTACGGGAAATCGCGGGTTTTCGTTTGCCGGCGATTAAACCTCTTTCATTAAGCGTCTCATCAAAAATGAAAACATTTTTGAAAACTACAAGTCTTATGCGTTTTAGTGGTGAAAAAATAATTTAAAAAATCGTTCGGGAAATGAGTTTACTCCCTGGGTACTTTCTTTGTATAAATTCGACTATACGGGCCAAGCCCGGGATTTACGGGAAATCGCGGGATTTCGTTTGCCGGTGATTAAACCTCTTTCATTAAGCGTCTCATCAAAAATAAAAACATTTTTGAAAACTACAAGTCTCATGCGTTTTAGCGGTGAAAAAATAATTTAAAAAATCGTTCGGGAAATGAGTTTACTCCCTCGGTACTTTCTTTGTATACTTTGGACTATACGGGCCGAGTCCGGGATTTACGGAAATCGCGGATTTTCGTTTGAGGGCGATTAAACTTCTTTTATTCAGCGTCTCATCAAAAATGAAAACATTTTTGAAAACTACAAGTCTCATGCGTTGTAGTGGTGAAAAAATAATTTAAAAAATCGTTCGGGAAATGAGTTTACTCCCTGGGTACTTTCTTTGTATACTTTTGACTATACGGGCCGAGTCCGGGATTTACGGGAAATCGCGGGTTCTCGTTTGCCAGCGATTAAACTTCTTTTATTCAGCGTCTCATCAAAAATGAAAACATTTTTGAAAACTACAAGTCTCATGCGTTTTAGTGGTGAAAAAATAATTTAAAAAATCGTTCGGAAAATTAGTTTTATTCCCTGGGTACTTTCTTTGTATACTTTTGACTATACGGGCCAAGCCCGGGATTTACGGGAAATCGCATGTTTTCGTTTGCCGGCGATTAAACTTCTTTTATTCAGCGTCTCATCAAAAATGAAAACATTTTTAAAAACTACAAGTCTTATGCGTTTTAGTGGTGAAAAAATAATTTAAAAAATCGTTCGGGAAATGAGTTTACATCCTGGGTACTTTCTTTGTATACATTCGACTATACGGGCCGAGTCCGGGGTTTACGGGAAATGGGGCGTTTTCGTTTGCCAGCGATTAAACTTCTTTTATTCAGCGTCTCATCAAAAATAAAAACGTTTTTAAAAACTACAAGTCTTATGCGTTTTAGTGGTGAAAAGATAATTTAAAAAATCGTTTTGGAAATGAGTTTACTCACAGGGTACTTTCTTTGTATACATTCGACTATACGGGCCAAGTCCGGGATTTACGGCAAATCGCGGGTTTTCGTTTGCCGGCGATTAAACTTCTTTTATTCAGCGTCTTATCAAAAATGAAAACATTTTTAAAAACTACAAGTCTTATGCGTTTTAGTGGTGAAAAGATAATTTAAAAAATCGTTTTGGAAATGAGTTTACTCACAGGGTACTTTCTTTCTATACATTCGACTGTACGGGCCAAGTCCGGGATTTACGGCAAATCGCGGGTTTTCGTTTGCCGGCGATTAAACCACTTTCATTAAGCGTCTCATCAAAAATGAAAACATTTCTACAAACTACAAGTCTCATGCGTTTTAGTGGTGAAAAAATAATTTAAAAAATCGTTCGGGAAATGAGTTTACTCACATGGTACTTTCTTTGTATACATTCGACTATACGGGCCGAGTCCGGGGTTTACGGGAAATGGCGCGTTTTCGTGTGCTGGCGATTAAACTTCTTTTATTCAGCGTCTCATCAAAAATGAAAACATTTTTGAAAACTACAAGTCTCATGCGTTTTAGTGGTGAAAAGATAATTTAAAAAATCGTTTTGGAAATGAGTTTACTCACAGGGTACTTTCTTTGTATTCCTTCGACTATACGGGCCAAGTCCGGGATTTACGGCAAATCGCGGGTTTTCGTTTGCCGGCGATTAAACCACTTTCATTAAGCGTCTCATCAAAAATGAAAACATTTCTGAAAACTACAAGTCTCATGCGTTTTAGTGGTGAAAAAATAATTTAAAAAATCGTTCGGGAAATGAGTTTACTCACAGGGTACTTTCTTTGTATACATTCGACTATACGGGCCAAGCCCGGGATTTACGGGAAATCGCGGGTTTTCGTTTGCCGGCGATTAAACCTCTTTCATTAAGCGTCTCATCAAAAATGAAAACATTTTTGAAAACTACAAGTCTTATGCGTTTTAGTGGTGAAAAAATAATTTAAAAAATCGTTCGGGAAATGAGTTTACTCCCTGGGTACTTTCTTTGTATAAATTCGACTATACGGGCCAAGCCCGGGATTTACGGGAAATCGCGGGATTTCGTTTGCCGGTGATTAAACCTCTTTTATTAAGCGTCTCATCAAAAATAAAAACATTTTTGAAAACTACAAGTCTCATGCGTTTTAGCGGTGAAAAAATAATTTAAAAAATCGTTCGGGAAATGAGTTTACTCCCTCGGTACTTTCTTTGTATACTTTGGACTATACGGGCCGAGTCCGGGATTTACGGAAATCGCGGATTTTCGTTTGAGGGCGATTAAACTTCTTTTATTCAGCGTCTCATCAAAAATGAAAACATTTTTGAAAACTACAAGTCTCATGCGTTGTAGTGGTGAAAAAATAATTTAAAAAATCGTTCGGGAAATGAGTTTACTCCCTGGGTACTTTCTTTGTATACTTTTGACTATACGGGCCGAGTCCGGGATTTACGGGAAATCGCGGGTTCTCGTTTGCCAGCGATTAAACTTCTTTTATTCAGCGTCTCATCAAAAATGAAAACATTTTTGAAAACTACAAGTCTCATGCGTTTTAGTGGTGAAAAAATAATTTAAAAAATCGTTCGGAAAATTAGTTTTATTCCCTGGGTACTTTCTTTGTATACTTTTGACTATACGGGCCAAGCCCGGGATTTACGGGAAATCGCATGTTTTCGTTTGCCGGCGATTAAACTTCTTTTATTCAGCGTCTCATCAAAAATGAAAACATTTTTAAAAACTACAAGTCTTATGCGTTTTAGTGGTGAAAAAATAATTTAAAAAATCGTTCGGGAAATGAGTTTACATCCTGGGTACTTTCTTTGTATACATTCGACTATACGGGCCGAGTCCGGGGTTTACGGGAAATGGGGCGTTTTCGTTTGCCAGCGATTAAACTTCTTTTATTCAGCGTCTCATCAAAAATAAAAACGTTTTTAAAAACTACAAGTCTTATGCGTTTTAGTGGTGAAAAGATAATTTAAAAAATCGTTTTGGAAATGAGTTTACTCACAGGGTACTTTCTTTGTATACATTCGACTATACGGGCCAAGTCCGGGATTTACGGCAAATCGCGGGTTTTCGTTTGCCGGCGATTAAACCACTTTCATTAAGCGTCTCATCAAAAATGAAAACATTTCTGAAAACTACAAGTCTCATGCGTTTTAGTGGTGAAAAAATAATTTAAAAAATCGTTCGGGAAATGAGTTTACTCCCAGGGTACTTTCTTTGTTTACATTCGACTATACGGGCCAAGCCCGGGATTTACGGGAAATCGCGGGATTTCGTTTGCCGGCGATTAAACCTCTTTCATTAAGCGTCTCATCAAAAATGAAAACATTTTTGAAAACTACAAGTCTTATGCGTTTTAGTGGTGAAAAAATAATTTAAAAAATCGTTCGGGAAATGAGTTTACTCCCAGGGTACTTTCTTTGTTTACATTCGACTATACGGGCCAAGCCCGGGATTTACGGGAAATCGCGGGATTTCGTTTGCCGGTGATTAAACCTCTTTCATTAGGCGTCTCATCAAAAATGAAAACATTTTTGAAAACTACAAGTCTCATGCGTTTTAGCGGTGAAAAAATAATTTAAAAAATCGTTCGGGAAATGAGTTTACTCCCTCGGTACTTTCTTTGTATACTTTGGACTATACGGGCCGAGTCCGGGATTTACGGAATTCGCGGATTTTCGTTTGAGGGCGATTAAACTTCTTTTATTCAGCGTCTCATCAAAAATGAAAACATTTTTGAAAACTACAAGTCTCATGCGTTTTAGCGGTGAAAAAATAATTTAAAAAATCGTTCGGGAAATGAGTTTACTCCCTCGGTACTTTCTTTGTATACTTTGGACTATATGGGCCGAGTCCGGGATTTACGGAAATCGCGGATTTTCGTTTGAGGGCGATTAAACTTCTTTTATTCAGCGTCTCATCAAAAATGAAAACATTTTTGAAAACTACAAGTCTCATGCGTTGTAGTGGTGAAAAATAATTTAAAAAATCGTTCGGGAAATGAGTTTACTCCCTGGGTACTTTCTTTGTATACTTTTGACTATACGGGCCGAGTCCGGGATTTACTGGAAATCGCGGGTTTTCGTTTGCCGGCGATTAAACTTCTTTTATTCAGCGTCTCATCAAAAATGAAAACATTTTTGAAAACTACAAGTCTCATGCGTTTTAGCGGTAAAAAGATAATTTAAAAAATCGTTTTGGAAATGAGTTTACTCACAGGGTACTTTCTTTGTATACATTCGACTATACGGGCCAAGTCCAGGATTTACGGCAAATCGCAGGTCTTCGTTTGCCGGCGATTAAACCACTTTCATTAAGCGTCTCATCAAAAATGAAAACATTTCTGAAAACTACAAGTCTCATGCGTTTTAGTGGTGAAAAAATAATTTAAAAAATCGTTCGGGAAATGAGTTTACTCACAGGGTACTTTCTTTGTATACATTCGACTATACGGGCCAAGCCCGGGATTTACGGGAAATCGCGGGTTTTCGTTTGCCGGCGATTAAACCTCTTTCATTAAGCGTCTCATCAAAAATGAAAACATTTTTGAAAACTACAAGTCTTATGCGTTTTAGTGGTGAAAAAATAATTTAAAAAATCGTTCGGGAAATGAGTTTACTCCCAGGGTACTTTCTTTGTTTACATTCGACTATACGGGCCAAGCCCGGGATTTACGGGAAATCGCGGGATTTCGTTTGCCGGCGATTAAACCTCTTTCATTAAGCGTCTCATCAAAAATGAAAACATTTTTGAAAACTACAAGTCTTATGCGTTTTAGTGGTGAAAAAATAATTTAAAAAATCGTTCGGGAAATGAGTTTACTCCCAGGGTACTTTCTTTGTTTACATTCGACTATACGGGCCAAGCCCGGGATTTACGGGAAATCGCGGGATTTCGTTTGCCGGTGATTAAACCTCTTTCATTAGGCGTCTCATCAAAAATGAAAACATTTTTGAAAACTACAAGTCTCATGCGTTTTAGCGGTGAAAAAATAATTTAAAAAATCGTTCGGGAAATGAGTTTACTCCCTCGGTACTTTCTTTGTATACTTTGGACTATACGGGCCGAGTCCGGGATTTACGGAATTCGCGGATTTTCGTTTGAGGGCGATTAAACTTCTTTTATTCAGCGTCTCATCAAAAATGAAAACATTTTTGAAAACTACAAGTCTCATGCGTTTTAGCATTGAAAAAATAATTTAAAAAATCGTTCGGGAAATGAGTTTACTCCCTCGGTACTTTCTTTGTATACTTTGGACTATACGGGCCGAGTCCGGGATTTACGGAAATCGCGGATTTTCGTTTGAGGGCGATTAAACTTCTTTTATTCAGCGTCTCATCAAAAATGAAAACATTTTTGAAAACTACAAGTCTCATGCGTTGTAGTGGTGAAAAATAATTTAAAAAATCGTTTGGGAAATGAGTTTACTCCCTGGGTACTTTCTTTGTATACTTTTGACTATACGGGCCGAGTCCGGGATTTACTGGAAATCGCAGGTTTTCGTTTGCCGGCGATTAAACTTCTTTTATTCAGCGTCTCATCAAAAATGAAAACATTTTTGAAAACTACAAGTCTCATGCGTTTTAGTGGTGAAAAAATAATTTAAAAAATTGTTCGGAAAAATAGTTTACTCCCTGGGTACTTTCTTTGTATACTTTTGACTATACGGGCCAAGCCCGGGATTTACGGGAAATCGCATGTTTTCGTTTGCCGGCGATTAAACTTCTTTTATTCAGCGTCTCATCAAAAATGAAAACATTTTTAAAAACTACAAGTCTTATGCGTTTTAGTGGTGAAAAAATAATTTAAAAAATCGTTCGGGAAATGAATTTACTCACTGGGTACTTGCCTTGTATACTTTTGACTATACGGGCCGAGTCCGGGATTTACGGGAAATCGCGGGTTTTCGTTTGCCGGCGATTAAACTTCTTTTATTCAGCGTCTCATCAAAAATGAAAACATTTTTGAAAACTACAAGTCTCATGCGTTTTAGTGGTGAAAAAATAATTTAAAAAATCGTTCGGAAAATTAGTTTACTCCCTGGGTACTTTCTTTGTATACTTTTGACTATACGGGCCAAGCCCGGGATTTACGGGAAATCGCATGTTTTCGTTTGCCGGCGATTAAACTTCTTTTATGCAGCGTCTCATCAAAAATGAAAACATTTTTAAAAACTACAAGTCTTATGCGTTTTAGTGGTGAAAAAATAATTTAAAAAACCGTTCGGGAAATGAATTTACTCACTGGGTACTTTCCTTGTATACTTTTGACTATACGGGCCGAGTCCGGGATTTACGGGAAATCGCGGGTTTTCGTTTGCCGGCGATTAAACTTCTTTTATTCAGCGTCTCATCAAAAATGAAAACATTTCTGAAAACTACAAGTCTCATGCGTTTTAGTGGTCAAAAAATAATTTAAAAAATCGTTCGGGAAATGAGTTTACTCCCTGGGTACTTTCTTTGTATACTTTTGACTATACGGGCAAAGCCCGGGATTTACGGGAAATCGCGGGTTTTCGTTTGCCGGCGATTAAACTTCTTTTATTCAGCGTCTCATCAAAAGTAAAAAGATTTTTAAAAACTACAAGTCTTATGCGTTTTAGTGGTGAAAAAATAATTTAAAAAATCGTTCTGGAAATCAGTTTACTTCCTAGGTACTTTCTTTGTATACTTTTGACTATACGGGCCGAGTCCGGGATTTACGGGAAATCGCAAGTATTCGTTTGCCGGCGATTAAACTTCTTTTATTCAGCGTCTCATCAAAAATGAAAATTTTTTGAAAACTACAAGTCTCATGCGTTTTAGTGGTGAAAAAATAATTTAAAAAATCGTTCGGGAAATGAGTTTACTCCCTGGGTACTTTCTTTGTATACTTTTGCCTATACGGGCCAAGCCCGGGATTTACGGGAAATCTCAGGTTTTCGTTTGCCGGCGATTAAACTTCTTTTATTCAGCGTCTAATCAAAAATAAAAACATTTTTAAAAACTGCAAGTCTTATGCGTTTTAGTGGTGAAAAAATAATTTAAAAAATCGTTGGGAAAATGAGTTTACTCCCTGGGTACTTTCTTTGTATACTTTTGACTATACGGGCCAAGCCCGGGATTTACGGGAAATCGCATGTTTTCGTTTGCCGGCGATTAAACTTCTTTTATTCAGCGTCTCATCAAAAATGAAAACATTTTTGAAAACTACAAGTCTCATGCGTTTTAGTGGTGAAAAAATAATTTAAAAAATCGTTCGGAAAATGAGTTTACTCCCTGGGTACTTTCTTTGTATACTTTTGACTATACGGGCCAAGCCCGGGATTTACGGGAAATCGCATGTTTTCGTTTGCCGGCGATTAAACATCTTTTATTCAGCGTCTCATCAAAAATAAAAACATTTTTAAAAACTACAAGTCTTATGCGTTTTAGTGGTGAAAAAATAATTTAAAAAATCGTTCTGGAAATGAGTTTACTCCCTGGGTACTTTCTTAGTATACTTTTGACTATACGGGCCAAGCCCGGGATTTACGGGAAATCGCGGGTTTTCGTTTGCCGGCGATTAAATTCTTTTATTCAGCGTCTCATCAAAAATGAAAACATTTTTGAAAACTACAAGTATCATGCGTTTTAGTGGTGAAAAAAAAGTTTAAAAAATCGTTCGGGAAATGAGTTTACATCCTGGGTACTTTCTTTGTATACATTCGACTATACGGGCCAAGCCCGGGATTTACGGGAAATCGCGGGTTTTCGTTTGCCGGCGATTAAATTCTTTTATTCAGCGTCTCATCAAAAATGAAAACATTTTTGAAAACTACAAGTATCATGCGTTTTAGTGGTGAAAAAAAAGTTTAAAAAATCGTTCGGGAATTGAGTTTACATCCTGGGTACTTTCTTTGTATACATTCGACTATACGGGCCAAGCCCGGGATTTACGGGAAATCGCGGGTTTTCGTTTGCCGGCGATTAAATTCTTTTATTCAGCGTCTCATCAAAAATGAAAACATTTTTGAAAACTACAAGTCTCATGCGTTTTAGTGGTGAAAAGATAATTTAAAAAATCGTTTTGGAAATGAGTTTACTCACAGGGTACTTTCTTTGTATACATTCGACTATACGGGCCAAGTCCGGGATTTACGGCAAATCGCGGGTTTTCGTTTGCCGGCGATTAAACCACTTTCATTAAGCGTCTCATCAAAAATGAAAACATTTCTGAAAACTACAAGTCTCATGCGTTTTAGTGGTGAAAAAATAATTTAAAAAATCGTTCGGGAAATGAGTTTACTCACAGGGTACTTTCTTTGTATACATTCGACTATACGGGCCAAGCCCGGGATTTACGGGAAATCGCGGGTTTTCGTTTGCCGGCGATTAAACCTCTTTCATTAAGCGTCTCATCAAAAATGAAAACATTTTTGAAAACTACAAGTCTTATGCGTTTTAGTGGTGAAAAAATAATTTAAAAAATCGTTTGGGAAATGAGTTTACTCCCTGGGTACTTTCTTTGTATACATTCGACTATACGGGCCGAGTCCGGGATTTACGGCAAATCACGGGTTTTCGTTTGCCGGCGATTAAACCACTTTCATTAAGCGTCTCATCAAAAATGAAAACATTTCTGAAAACTACAAGTCTCATGCGTTTTAGTGGTGAAAAAATAATTTAAAAAATCGTTCGGGAAATGAGTTTACTCACAGGGTACTTTCTTTGTATACATTCGACTATACGGGCCAAGCCCGGGATTTACGGGAAATCGCGGGTTTTCGTTTGCTGGCGATTAAACCACTTTCATTAAGGGTCTCATCAAAAATGAAAACATTTTTGAAAACTACAAGTCTTATGCGTTTTAGTGGTGAAAAAATAATTTAAAAAATCGTTCGGAAAAGTAGTTTACTCCCTGGGTACTTTCTTTGTATACTTTTGACTATACGGGCTAAGCCCGGGATTTACGGGAAATCGCATGTTTTCGTTTGCCGGCGATTAAACTTCTTTTATTCAGCGTCTCATCAAAAATGAAAACATTTTTAAAAACTACAAGTCTTATGCGTTTTAGTGGTGAAAAGATAATTTAAAAAATCGTTTTGGAAATGAGTTTAATCACAGGGTACTTTCTTTCTATACATTCGACTATACGGGCCAAGTCCGGGATTTACGGCAAATCGCGGGTTTTCGTTTGCCGGCGATTAAACCACTTTCATTAAGCGTCTCATCAAAAATGAAAACATTTCTGAAAACTACAAGTCTCATGCGTTTTAGTGGTGAAAAAATAATTTAAAAAATCGTTCGGGAAATGAGTTTACTCACATGGTACTTTCTTTGTATACATTCGACTATACGGGCCGAGTCCGGGATTTACGGCAAATCACGGGTTTTCGTTTGCCGGCGATTAAACCACTTTCATTAAGCGTCTCATCAAAAATGAAAACATTTCTGAAAACTACAAGTCTCATGCGTTTTAGTGGTGAAAAAATAATTTAAAAAATCGTTCGGGAAATGAGTTTACTCACAGGGTACTTTCTTTGTATACATTCGACTATACGGGCCAAGCCCGGGATTTACGGGAAATCGCGGGTTTTCGTTTGCTGGCGATTAAACCACTTTCATTAAGGGTCTCATCAAAAATGAAAACATTTTTGAAAACTACAAGTCTTATGCGTTTTAGTGGTGAAAAAATAATTTAAAAAATCGTTCGGAAAAGTAGTTTACTCCCTGGGTACTTTCTTTGTATACTTTTGACTATACGGGCTAAGCCCGGGATTTACGGGAAATCGCATGTTTTCGTTTGCCGGCGATTAAACTTCTTTTATTCAGCGTCTCATCAAAAATGAAAACATTTTTAAAAACTACAAGTCTTATGCGTTTTAGTGGTGAAAAGATAATTTAAAAAATCGTTTTGGAAATGAGTTTAATCACAGGGTACTTTCTTTCTATACATTCGACTATACGGGCCAAGTCCGGGATTTACGGCAAATCGCGGGTTTTCGTTTGCCGGCGATTAAACCACTTTCATTAAGCGTCTCATCAAAAATGAAAACATTTCTGAAAACTACAAGTCTCATGCGTTTTAGTGGTGAAAAAATAATTTAAAAAATCGTTCGGGAAATGAGTTTACTCACATGGTACTTTCTTTGTATACATTCGACTATACGGGCCGAGTCCGGGGTTTACGGGAAATGGCGCGTTTTCGTTTGCTGGCGATTAAACTTCTTTTATTCAGCGTCTCATCAAAAATGAAAACATTTTTGAAAACTACAAGTCTCATGCGTTTTAGTGGTGAAAAGATAATTTAAAAAATCGTTTTGGAAATGAGTTTACTCACAGGGTACTTTCTTTGTATACATTCGACTATACGGGCCAAGTCCGGGATTTACGGCAAATCGCGGGTTTTCGTTTGCCGGCGATTAAACCACTTTCATTAAGCGTCTCATCAAAAATGAAAACATTTCTGAAAACTACAAGTCTCATGCGTTTTAGTGGTGAAAAAATTATTTAAAAAATCGTTCGGGAAATGAGTTTACTCACAGGGTACTTTCTTTGTATACATTCGACTATACGGGCCAAGCCCGGGATTTACGGGAAATCGCGGGTTTTCGTTTGCCGGCGATTAAACCTCTTTCATTAAGCGTCTCAACAAAAATGAAAACATTTTTGAAAACTACAAGTCTTATGCGTTTTAGTGGTGAAAAAATAATTTAAAAAATCGTTCGGGAAATGAGTTTACTCCCTGGGTACTTTCTTTGTATACATTCGACTATACGGGCCAAGCTTGGGATTTACGGGAAATCGCGGGATTTCGTTTGCCGGTGATTAAACCTCTTTCATTAAGCGTCTCATCAAAAATAAAAACATTTTTGAAAACTACAAGTCTCATGCGTTTTAGCGGTGAAAAAATAATTTAAAAAATCGTTCGGGAAATGAGTTTACTCCCTCGGTACTTTCTTTGTATACTTTGGACTATACGGGCCAAGTCCGGGATTTACGGAAATCGCGGATTTTCGTTTGAGGGCGATTAAACTTCTTTTATTCAGCGTCTCATCAAAAATGAAAACATTTTTGAAAACTACAAGTCTCATGCGTTGTAGTGGTGAAAAAATAATTTAAAAAATCGTTCGGGAAATGAGTTTACTCCCTGGGTACTTTCTTTGTATACTTTTGACTATACGGGCCGAGTCCGGGATTTACGGGAAATCGCGGGTTTTCGTTTGCCGGCGATTAAACTTCTTTTATTCAGCGTCTCATCAAAAATGAAAACATTTTTGAAATCTACAAGTCTCATGCGTTTTAGTGGTGAAAAAATAATTTAAAAAATCGTTCGGAAAATTAGTTTTATTCCCTGGGTACTTTCTTTGTATACTTTTGACTATACGGGCCAAGCCCGGAATTTACGGGAAATCGCATGTTTTCGTTTGCCGGCGATTAAACTTCTTTTATTCAGCGTCTCATCAAAAATGAAAACATTTTTAAAAACTACAAGTCTTATGCGTTTTAGTGGTGAAAAAATAATTTAAAAAATCGTTCGGGAAATGAGTTTACATCCTGGGTACTTTCTTTGTATACATTCGACTATACGGGCCGAGTCCGGGGTTTACGGGAAATGGCGCGTTTTCGTTTGCCAGCGATTAAACTTCTTTTATTCAGCGTCTCATCAAAAATGAAAACATTTTTAAAAACTACAAGTCTTATGCGTTTTAGTGGTGAAAAAATAATTTAAAAAATCGTTCGGAAAAGTAGTTTACTCCCTGGGTACTTTCTTTGTATACTTTTGACTATACGGGCTAAGCCCGGGATTTACGGGAAATCGCATGTTTTCGTTTGCCGGCGATTAAACTTCTTTTATTCAGCGTCTCATCAAAAATGAAAACATTTTTAAAAACTACAAGTCTTATGCGTTTTAGTGGTGAAAAGATAATTTAAAAAATCGTTTTGGAAATGAGTTTAATCACAGGGTACTTTCTTTCTATACATTCGACTATACGGGCCAAGTCCGGGATTTACGGCAAATCGCGGGTTTTCGTTTGCCGGCGATTAAACCACTTTCATTAAGCGTCTCATCAAAAATGAAAACATTTCTGAAAACTACAAGTCTCATGCGTTTTAGTGGTGAAAAAATAATTTAAAAAATCGTTCGGGAAATGAGTTTACTCACATGGTACTTTCTTTGTATACATTCGACTATACGGGCCGAGTCCGGGGTTTACGGGAAATGGCGCGTTTTCGTTTGCTGGCGATTAAACTTCTTTTATTCAGCGTCTCATCAAAAATGAAAACATTTTTGAAAACTACAAGTCTCATGCGTTTTAGTGGTGAAAAGATAATTTAAAAAATCGTTTTGGAAATGAGTTTACTCACAGGGTACTTTCTTTGTATACATTCGACTATACGGGCCAAGTCCGGGATTTACGGCAAATCGCGGGTTTTCGTTTGCCGGCGATTAAACCACTTTCATTAAGCGTCTCATCAAAAATGAAAACATTTCTGAAAACTACAAGTCTCATGCGTTTTAGTGGTGAAAAAATTATTTAAAAAATCGTTCGGGAAATGAGTTTACTCACAGGGTACTTTCTTTGTATACATTCGACTATACGGGCCAAGCCCGGGATTTACGGGAAATCGCGGGTTTTCGTTTGCCGGCGATTAAACCTCTTTCATTAAGCGTCTCAACAAAAATGAAAACATTTTTGAAAACTACAAGTCTTATGCGTTTTAGTGGTGAAAAAATAATTTAAAAAATCCTTCGGGAAATGAGTTTACTCCCTGGGTACTTTCTTTGTATACATTCGACTATACGGGCCAAGCTTGGGATTTACGGGAAATCGCGGGATTTCGTTTGCCGGTGATTAAACCTCTTTCATTAAGCGTCTCATCAAAAATAAAAACATTTTTGAAAACTACAAGTCTCATGCGTTTTAGCGGTGAAAAAATAATTTAAAAAATCGTTCGGGAAATGAGTTTACTCCCTCGGTACTTTCTTTGTATACTTTGGACTATACGGGCCGAGTCCGGGATTTACGGAAATCGCGGATTTTCGTTTGAGGGCGATTAAACTTCTTTTATTCAGCGTCTCATCAAAAATGAAAACATTTTTGAAAACTACAAGTCTCATGCGTTGTAGTGGTGAAAAAATAATTTAAAAAATCGTTCGGGAAATGAGTTTACTCCCTGGGTACTTTCTTTGTATACTTTTGACTATACGGGCCGAGTCCGGGATTTACGGGAAATCGCGGGTTTTCGTTTGCCGGCGATTAAACTTCTTTTATTCAGCGTCTCATCAAAAATGAAAACATTTTTGAAATCTACAAGTCTCATGCGTTTTAGTGGTGAAAAAATAATTTAAAAAATCGTTCGGAAAATTAGTTTTATTCCCTGGGTACTTTCTTTGTATACTTTTGACTATACGGGCCAAGCCCGGAATTTACGGGAAATCGCATGTTTTCGTTTGCCGGCGATTAAACTTCTTTTATTCAGCGTCTCATCAAAAATGAAAACATTTTTAAAAACTATAAGTCTTATGCGTTTTAGTGGTGAAAAAATAATTTAAAAAATCGTTCGGGAAATGAGTTTACATCCTGGGTACTTTCTTTGTATACATTCGACTATACGGGCCGAGTCCGGGGTTTACGGGAAATGGCGCGTTTTCGTTTGCCAGCGATTAAACTTCTTTTATTCAGCGTCTCATCAAAAATAAAAACGTTTTTAAAAACTACAAGTCTTATGCGTTTTAGTGGTGAAAAGATAATTTAAAAAATCGTTTTGGAAATGAGTTTACTCACAGGGTACTTTCTTTGTATACATTCGACTATACGGGCCAAGCCCGGGATTTACGGCAAAGCGCGGGTTTTCTTTTGCCGGCGATTAAACCACTTTCATTAAGCGTCTCATCAAAAATGAAAACATTTCTGAAAACTACAAGTCTCATGCGTTTTAGTGGTGAAAAAATAATTTAAAAAATCGTTCGGGAAATGAGTTTACTCACAGGGTACTTTCTTTGTATACATTCGACTATACGGGCCAAGCCCGGGATTTACGGGAAATCGCGGGTTTTCGTTTGCCGGCGATTAAACCTCTTTCATTAAGCGTCTCATCAAAAATGAAAACATTTTTGAAAACTACAAGTCTTATGCGTTTTAGTGGTGAAAAAATAATTTAAAAAATCGTTCGGGAAATGAATTTACTCACTGGGTACTTTCCTTGTATACTTTTGACTATACGGGCCGAGTCCAGGATTTACGGGAAATCGCGGGTTTTCGTTTGCCGGCGATTAAACTTCTTTTATTCAGCGTCTCATCAAAAATGAAAACATTTTTGAAAACTACAAGTCTCATGCGTTTTAGTGGTGAAAAAATAATTTAAAAAATCGTTCGGAAAATTAGTTTACTCCCTGGGTACTTTCTTTGTATACTTTTGACTATACGGGCCAAGCCCGGGATTTACGGGAAATCGCATGTTTTCGTTTGCCGGCGATTAAACTTCTTTTATTCAGCGTCTCATCAACAATGAAAACATTTTTAAAAACTACAAGTCTTATGCGTTTTAGTGGTGAAAAAATAATTTAAAAAATCGTTCGGGAAATGAGTTTACTCCCTGGGTACTTTCTTTGTATACTTTTGACTATACGGGCAAAGCCCGGGATTTACGGGAAATCGCGGGTTTTCGTTTGCCGGCGATTAAACTTCTTTTATTCAGCGTCTCATCAAAAATAAAAACATTTTTAAAAACTACAAGTCTTATGCGTTTTAGTGGTGAAAAAATAATTTAAAAAATCGTTCTGGAAATCAGTTTACTTCCTGGGTACTTTCTTTGAATCTTTTTGACTATACGGGCCGAGTCCGGGATTTACGGGAAATCGCAGGTATTCGTTTGCCGGCGATTAAACTTCTTTTATTCAGCGTCTCATCAAAAATGAAAATTTTTTGAAAACTACAAGTCTCATGCGTTTTAGTGGTGAAAAAATAATTTAAAAAATCGTTCGGGAAATAAGTTTACTCCCTGGGTACTTTCCTTGTATACTTTTGACTATACGGGCCGAGTCCGGGATTTACGGGAAATCGCGGGTTTTCGTTTGCCGGCGATTAAACTTCTTTTATTCAGCGTCTCATCAAAAATGAAAACATTTTTGAAAACTACAAGTCTCATGCGTTTTAGTGGTGAAAAAATAATTTAAAAAATCGTTCGGGAAATGAGTTTACTCCCTGGGTACTTTCTTTGTATACTTTTGACTATATGGGCAACGCCCGGGATTTACGGGAAATCGCGGGTTTTCGTTTGCCGGCGATTAAACTTCTTTTATTCAGCGTCTCATCAAAAATAAAAACATTTTTAAAAACTACAAGTCTTATGCGTTTTAGTGGTGAAAAAATAATTTAAAAAATCGTTCTGGAAATCAGTTTACTTCCTGGGTACTTTCTTTGTATACTTTTGACTATACGGGCCGAGTCTGGGATTTACGGGAAATCGCAGGTATTCGTTTGCCGGCGATTAAACTTCTTTTATTCAGCGTCTCATCAAAAATGAAAATTTTTTGAAAACTACAAGTCTCATGCGTTTTAGTGGTGAAAAAATAATTTAAAAAAAAGTTCGGGAAATGAGTTTACTCCCTGGGTACTTTCTTTGTATACTTTTGACTATACGGGCCAAGCCCGGGATTTACGGGAAATCTCGGGTTTTCGTTTGCCGGCGATTAAACTTCTTTTATTCAGCGTCTAATCAAAAATAAAAACATTTTTAAAAACTGCAAGTCTTATGCGTTTTAGTGGTGAAAAAATAATTTAAAAAATCGTTCTAGAAATGAGTTTACTCCCTGGGTACTTTCTTTGTATACTTTTGACTATGCGGGCAAAGCCCGGGATTTACGGGAAATCGCGGGTTTTCGTTTGCCGGCGATTAAACTTCTTTTATTCAGCGTCTCATCAAAAATAAAAACATTTTTAAAAACTACAAGTCTTATGCGTTTTAGTGGTGAAAAAATAATTTAAAAAATCGTTCTGGAAATCAGTTTACTTCCTGGGTACTTTCTTTGTATACTTTTGACTATACGGGCCGAGTCCGGGATTTACGGGAAATCGCAGGTATTCGTTTGCCGGCGATTAAACTTCTTTTATTCAGCGTCTCATCAAAAATGAAAATTTTTTGAAAACTACAAGTCTCATGCGTTTTAGTGGTGAAAAAATAATTTAAAAAATCGTTCGGGAAATAAGTTTACTCCCTGGGTACTTTCTTTGTATACTTTTGACTATACGGGCCAAGCCCGGGATTTACGGGAAATCTCGGGTTTTCGTTTGCCGGCGATTAAACTTCTTTTATTCAGCGTCTAATCAAAAATAAAAACATTTTTAAAAACTGCAAGTCTTATGCGTTTTAGTGGTGAAAAAATAATTTAAAAAATCGTTCTAGAAATGAGTTTACTCCCTGGGTACTTTCTTTGTATACTTTTGACTATACGGGCCGAGTCCGGGATTTACGGGAAATCGCGGGTTTCCGTTTGCCGGCGATTAAACTTCTTTTATTCAGCGTCTCATCAAAAATGAAAACATTTTTGAAAACTACAAGTCTCATGCGTTTTAGTGGTGAAAAAATAATTTAAAAAATCGTTCGGAAAATTAGTTTACTCCCTGGGTACTTTCTTTGTATACTTTTGACTATACGGGCCGAGTCCGGGATTTACGGAAAATCGCGGGTTTTGGTTTGCCGGCGATTAAACTTCTTTTATTCAGCGTCTCATCAAAAATGAAAACATTTTTGAAAACTACAAGTCTCATGCGTTTTAGTGGTGAAAAAATAATTTAAAAAATCGTTCGGAAAATTAGTTTACTCCCTGGGTACTTTCTTTGTATACTTTTGACTATACGGGCCAAGCCCGGGATTTACGGGAAATCGCATGTTTTCGTTTGCCGGCGATTAAACTTCTTTTATTCAGCGTCTCATCAAAAATGAAAATATTTTTAAAAACTACAAGTCTTATGCGTTTTAGTGGTGAAAAAATAATTTAAAAAATCGTTCGGGAAATGAGTTTACTCCCTGGGTACTTTCTTTGTATACTTTTGACTATACGGGCAAAGCCCGGGATTTACGGGAAATCGCGGGTTTTCGTTTGCCGGCGATTAAACTTCTTTTATTCAGCGTCTCATCAAAAATAAAAACATTTTTAAAAACTACAAGTCTTATGCGTTTTAGTGGTGAAAAAATAATTTAAAAAATCGTTCTGGAAATGAGTTTACTACCTGGGTACTTTCTTTGTATACTTTTGACTATACGGGCCGAGTCCGGGATTTACGGGAAATCGCAGATATTCGTTTGCCGGCGATTAAACTTCTTTTATTCAGCGTCTCATCAAAAATGAAAATATTTTTGAAAACTACAAGTCTCATGCGTTTTAGTGGTGAAAAAATAATTTAAAAAATCGTTCGGGAAATGAGTTTACTCCCTGGGTACTTTCTTGGTATACTTTTAACTACACGGGCCGAGTCCGGGGTTTACGGGAAATGGCGGGTTTTCGTGTGCCGGCGATTAAACTTCTTTTATTCAGTGTCTCATCAAAAATGAAAACATTTTTTGAAAACTACAAGTCTCATGCGTTCTAGTGGTGACAAGATAATTTAAAAAATCGTTTTGGAAATGAGTTTACTCACAGGGTACTTTCTTTGTATACATTCGACTATACGGGCCAAGTACGGGATTTACGGGAAATCGCGGGTTTTCGTTTGCCGGCGATTAAACCACTTTCATTAAGCGTCTCATCAAAAATGAAAACATTTCTAAAAACTACAAGTCTCATGCGTTTTAGTGGTGAAAAAATAATTTAAAAAATCGTTCGGGAAATGAGTTTACTCACAGGGTACTTTCTTTGTATACATTCGACTATACGGGCCAAGCCCGGGATTTACGGGAAATCGCGGGTTTTCGTTTGCCGGCGATTAAACTTCTTTTATTCAGCGTCTAATCAAAAATAAAAACATTTTTAAAAACTGCAAGTCTTATGCGTTTTAGTGGTGAAAAAATAATTTAAAAAATCGTTCTGGAAATGAGTTTACTCCCTGGGTACTTTCTTTGTATACTTTTGACTATACGGGCCGAGTCCTGGATTTACGGGAAATCGCAGATATTCGTTTGCCGGCGATTAAACTTCTTTTATTCAGCGTCTCATCAAAAATGAAAATATTTTTGAAAACTACAAGTCTCATGCGTTTTAGTGGTGAAAAAATAATTTAAAAAATCGTTCGGGAAATGAGTTTACTCCCTGGGTACTTTCTTTGTATACTTTTAACTATACGGGCTGAGTCCGGGGTTTACGGGAAATGGCGGGTTTTCGTGTGCCGGCGATTAAACTTCTTTTATTCAGTGTCTCATCAAAAATGAAAACATTTTTTGAAAACTACAAGTCTCATGCGTTCTAGTGGTGACAAAATAATTTAAAAAATCGTTTTGGAAATGAGTTTACTCACAGGGTACTTTCTTTGTATACATTCGACTATACGGGCCAAGTACGGGATTTACGGGAAATCGCGGGTTTTCGTTTGCCGGCGATTAAACCACTTTCATTAAGCGTCTCATCAAAAATGAAAACATTTCTAAAAACTACAAGTCTCATGCGTTTTAGTGGTAAAAAAATAATTTAAAAAATCGTTCGGGAAATGAGTTTACTCACAGGGTACTTTCTTTGTATACATTCGACTATACGGGCCAAGCCCGGGATTTACGGGAAATCGCGGGTTTTCGTTTGCCGGCAATTAAACTTCTTTCATTAAGCGTCTCATCAAAAATGAAAACATTTTTGAAAACTACAAGTCTTATGCGTTTTAGTGGTGAAAAAATAATTTAAAAAATCGTTCGGGAAAGGAGTTTACTCCCTGGGTACTTTCTTTTTATACATTCGACTATACGGGCCAAGCCCGGGATTTACGGGAAATCGCGGGATTTCGTTTGCCGCCGAATAAACCTCTTTCATTAAGCGTCTCATCAAAAATGAAAACATTTTTGAAAACTGCAAGTCTCATGGGTTTTAGTGGTGAAAAAATAATTTAAAAAATCGTTCGGGAAATGAGTTTACTCCCTCGGTACTTTCTTTGTATACTTTGGACTATACGGGCCGAGTCCGGGATTTACGGAAATCGCGGATTTTCGTTTGAGGGCGATTAAACTTCTTTTATTCAGCTTCTCATCAAAAATGAAAACATTTTTGAAAACTACAAGTCTCATGCGTTGTAGTGGTGAAAAAATAATTTAAAAAATCGTTCGGGAAATGATTTTACTCCCTGGGTACTTTCTTTGTATACTTTTGACTATACGGGCCAAGCCCGGGATTTACGGGAAATCGCATGTTTTCGTTTGCCGGCGATTAAACTTCTTTTATTCAGCGTCTCATCAAAAATGAAAACATTTTTAAAAACTACAAGTCTTATGCATTTTAGTGGTAAAAAAATAATTTAAAAAATCGTTCGGGAAATGAGTTTACTCACTGGTTACGTTCCTTGTATACTTTTGACTATACGGGCCGAGTCCGGGATTTACGGAAATCGCGGATTTTCGTTTGAGGGCGATTAAACTTCTTTTATTCAGCGTCTCTTCAAAAATGAAAACATTTTTGAAAACTACAAGTCTCATGCGTTGTAGTGGTGAAAAAATAATTTAAAAAATCGTTCGGGAAGTGAGTTTACTCCCTGGGTACTTTCTTTGTATACTTTTGACTATACGGGCCGAGTCCGGGGTTTACGGGAAATGGCGGGTTTTCGTTTACCGGCGATTAAACTTCTTTTATTCAGCGTCTCATCAAAAATGAAAACATTTTTAAAAACTATAAGTCTTATGGGTTTTAGTGGTGAAATAATAATTTAAAAAATCGTTCGGGAAATGAGTTTACAGCCCGGGTACTTTCTTTGTATACTTTTGACTATACGGGCCGAGTCCATGATTTACGGGAAATCGCACGTTTTCGTTTGCCGGCGATTAAACTTCTTTTATTCAGCGTCTCATAAAAAATGAAAACATTCTTAAAAACTATAAGTCTCATGGGCTTTAGTGGTGAAATAATAATTTAAAAAATCTTTCGGGAAATGAGTTTACACCCCGGGTACTTTCTTTGTATACTTTGGACTATACGGGCCGAGTCCGAGATTTACGGAAATCGCGGATTTTCGTTTGAGGGCGATTAAACTTCTTTTATTCAGCGTCTCATCAAAAATGAAAACATTTTTGAAAACTACAAGTCTCATGCGTTGTAGTGGTGAAAAAATAATTTAAAAAATCGTTCGGGAAATGAGTTTACTCCCTGGGTACTTTCTTTGTATACTTTTGACTATACGGGCCAAGTCCGGGGTTTACGGGAAATGGCGGGTTTTCGTTTACCGGCGATTAAACTTCTTTTATTCAGCGTCTCATCAAAAATGAAAACATTTTTAAAAACTACAAGTCTCATGCGTTGTAGTGGTGAAAAAATAATTTAAAAAATCGTTCGGAAAATGAGTTTACTTCCTGGGTACTTTCTTTGTATACTTTTGACTATACTGGCCGAGTCCGGGGTTTACGGGAAATGGCGGGTTTTCGTTTACCGGCGATTAAACTTCTTTTATTCAGCGTCTCATCAAAAATGAAAACATTTTTAAAAACTATAAGTCTCATGGGATTTAGTGGTGAAATAATAATTTAAAAAATCGTTCGGGAAATGAGTTTACACCCCGGGTACTTTCTTTGTATACTTTGGACTATACGGGCCGAGTCCGGGATTTACGGAAATCGCGGATTTTCGTTTGAGGGCGATTAAACTTCCTTTATTCAGCGTCTCATCAAAAATGAAAACATTTTTGAAAACTACAAGTCTCATGCGTTGTAGTGGTGAAAAAATAATTTAAAAAATCGTTCGGGAAATGAGTTTACTCCCTGGGTACTTTTTTGTATACTTTTGACTATACGGGCTGAGTCCGGGATTTACGGGAACTCGCGGGTTTTCGTTTGCCGGCGATTAAACTTCTTTTATTCAGCGTCTTATCAAAAATGAAAACATTTTTGAAAACTACAAGTCTCATGCGTTTTATTGGTGAAAAAATAATTTAAAGAATCGTTCGGAAAATTAGTTTACTCCCTGGGTACTTTCTTTGTATACTTTTGACTATACGGGCCAAGCCCGGGATTTACGGGAAATCGCATGTTTTCGTTTGCCGGCGATTAAACTTCTTTTATTCAGCGTCTCATCAAAAATGAAAACATTTTTAAAAACTACAAGTCTCATGCGTTGTAGTGGTGAAAAAATAATTTAAAAAATCGTTCGGAAAATGAGTTTACTTCCTGGGTATTTTCTTTGTATACTTTTGACTATACTGGCCGAGTCCGGGGTTTACGGGAAATGGCGGGTTTTCGTTTACCGGCGATTAAACTTCTTTTATTCAGCGTCTCATCAAAAATGAAAACATTTTTAAAAACTATAAGTCTCATGGGATTTAGTGGTGAAATAATAATTTAAAAAATCGTTCGGGAAATGAGTTTACACCCCGGGTACTTTCTTTGTATACTTTGGACTATACGGGCCGAGTCCGGGATTTACGGAAATCGCGGATTTTCGTTTGAGGGCGATTAAACTTCCTTTATTCAGCGTCTCATCAAAAATGAAAACATTTTTGAAAACTACAAGTCTCATGCGTTGTAGTGGTGAAAAAATAATTTAAAAAATCGTTCGGGAAATGAGTTTACTCCCTGGGTACTTTTTTGTATACTTTTGACTATACGGGCTGAGTCCGGGATTTACGGGAACTCGCGGGTTTTCGTTTGCCGGCGATTAAACTTCTTTTATTCAGCGTCTTATCAAAAATGAAAACATTTTTGAAAACTACAAGTCTCATGCGTTTTATTGGTGAAAAAATAATTTAAAGAATCGTTCGGAAAATTAGTTTACTCCCTGGGTACTTTCTTTGTATACTTTTGACTATACGGGCCAAGCCCGGGATTTACGGGAAATCGCATGTTTTCGTTTGCCGGCGATTAAACTTCTTTTATTCAGCCTCTCATCAAAAATGAAAACATTTTTAAAAACTACAAGTCTTATGCGTTTTAGTGGTGAAAAAATAATTTAAAAAATCGTTCGGGAAATGAGTTTACTCACTGGGTACTTTCCTTGTATACTTTTGACTATACGGGCCGAGTCCGGGATTTACGGGAAATCGCGGGTTTTCGTTTGCCGGCGATTAAACTTCTTTTATTCAGCGTCTCATCAAAAATGAAAACATTTTTGAAAACTAAAAGTCTCATGCGTTTTAGTGGTGAAAAAATAATTTAAAAAATCGTTCGGGAAATGAGTTTACTTCCTGGGTACTTTCTTTGTATACTTTTGACTATACGGGCCGAGTCCGGGATTTACGGGAAATCGCAGGTATTCGTTTGCCGGCGATTAAACTTCTTTTATTCAGCGTCTCATCAAAAATGAAAATATTTTTGAAAACTACAAGTCTCATGCGTTGTAGTGGTGAAAAAATAATTTAAAAAATCGTTCGGGAAATGATTTTACTCCCTGGGTACTTTCTTTGTATACTTTTGACTATACGGGCCAAGCCCGGGATTTACGGGAAATCGCATGTTTTCGTTTGCCGGCGATTAAACTTCTTTTATTCAGCGTCTCATCAAAAATGAAAACATTTTTAAAAACTACAAGTCTTATGCATTTTAGTGGTAAAAAAATAATTTAAAAAATCGTTCGGGAAATGAGTTTACTCACTGGTTACGTTCCTTGTATACTTTTGACTATACGGGCCGAGTCCGGGATTTACGGAAATCGCGGATTTTCGTTTGAGGGCGATTAAACTTCTTTTATTCATCGTCTCTTCAAAAATGAAAACATTTTTGAAAACTACAAGTCTCATGCGTTGTAGTGGTGAAAAAATAATTTAAAAAATCGTTCGGGAAGTGAGTTTACTCCCTGGGTACTTTCTTTGTATACTTTTGACTATACGGGCCGAGTCCGGGGTTTACGGGAAATGGCGGGTTTTCGTTTACCGGCGATTAAACTTCTTTTATTCAGCGTCTCATCAAAAATGAAAACATTTTTAAAAACTATAAGTCTCATGGGTTTTAGTGGTGAAATAATAATTTAAAAAATCGTTCGGGAAATGAGTTTACACCCCGGGTACTTTCTTTGTATACTTTTGACTATACGGGCCGAGTCCATGATTTACGGGAAATCGCACGTTTTCGTTTGCCGGCGATTAAACTTCTTTTATTCAGCGTCTCATAAAAAATGAAAACATTCTTAAAAACTATAAGTCTCATGGGCTTTAGTGGTGAAATAATAATTTAAAAAATCGTTCGGGAAATGAGTTTACACCTCGGGTACTTTCTTTGTATACTTTGGACTATACGGGCCGAGTCCGAGATTTACGGAAATCGCGGATTTTCGTTTGAGGGCGATTAAACTTCTTTTATTCAGCGTCTCATCAAAAATGAAAACATTTTTGAAAACTACAAGTCTCATGCGTTGTAGTGGTGAAAAAATAATTTAAAAAATCGTTCGGGAAGTGAGTTTACTCCCTGGGTACTTTCTTTGTATACTTTTGACTATACGGGCCGAGTCCGGGGTTTACGGGAAATGGCGGGTTTTCGTTTACCGGCGATTAAACTTCTTTTATTCAGCGTCTCATCAAAAATGAAAACATTTTTAAAAACTATAAGTCTCATGGGTTTTAGTGGTGAAATAATAATTTAAAAAATCGTTCGGGAAATGAGTTTACACCCCGGGTACTTTCTTTGTATACTTTTGACTATACGGGCCGAGTCCATGATTTACGGGAAATCGCACGTTTTCGTTTGCCGGCGATTAAACTTCTTTTATTCAGCGTCTCATAAAAAATGAAAACATTCTTAAAAACTATAAGTCTCATGGGCTTTAGTGGTGAAATAATAATTTAAAAAATCGTTCGGGAAATGAGTTTACACCCCGGGTACTTTCTTTGTATACTTTGGACTATACGGGCCGAGTCCGAGATTTACGGAAATCGCGGATTTTCGTTTGAGGGCGATTAAACTTCTTTTATTCAGCGTCTCATCAAAAATGAAAACATTTTTGAAAACTACAAGTCTCATGCGTTGTAGTGGTGAAAAAATAATTTAAAAAATCGTTCGGGAAATGAGTTTACTCCCTGGGTACTTTCTTTGTATACTTTTGACTATACGGGCCAAGTCCGGGGTTTACGGGAAATGGCGGGTTTTCGTTTACCGGCGATTAAACTTCTTTTATTCAGCGTCTCATCAAAAATGAAAACATTTTTAAAAACTACAAGTCTCATGCGTTGTAGTGGTGAAAAAATAATTTAAAAAATCGTTCGGAAAATGAGTTTACTTCCTGGGTACTTTCTTTGTATACTTTTGACTATACTGGCCGAGTCCGGGGTTTACGGGAAATGGCGGGTTTTCGTTTACCGGCGATTAAACTTCTTTTATTCAGCGTCTCATCAAAAATGAAAACATTTTTAAAAACTATAAGTCTCATGGGATTTAGTGGTGAAATAATAATTTAAAAAATCGTTCGGGAAATGAGTTTAAACCCCGGGTACTTTCTTTGTATACTTTTGACTATACGGGTCGAGTCCGGGATTTACGGGAAATCGCACGTTTTCGTTTGCCGGCGATTAAAATTCTTTTATTCAGCGTCTCATAAAAAATGAAAACATTCTTAAAAACTATAAGTCTCATGGGCTTTAGTGGTGAAATAATAATTTAAAAAATCGTTCGGGAAATGAGTTTACACCCCGGGTACTTTCTTTGTATACTTTGGACTATACGGGCCGAGTCCGGGATTTACGGAAATCGCGGATTTTCGTTTGAGGGCGATTAAACTTCCTTTATTCAGCGTCTCATCAAAAATGAAAACATTTTTGAAAACTACAAGTCTCATGCGTTGTAGTGGTGAAAAAATAATTTAAAAAATCGTTCGGGAAATGCGTTTACTCCCTGGGTACTTTTTTGTATACTTTTGACTATACGGGCTGAGTCCGGGATTTACGGGAACTCGCGGGTTTTCGTTTGCCGGCGATTAAACTTCTTTTATTCAGCGTCTTATCAAAAATGAAAACATTTTTGAAAACTACAAGTCTCATGCGTTTTATTGGTGAAAAAATAATTTAAAGAATCGTTCGGAAAATTAGTTTACTCCCTGGGTACTTTCTTTGTATACTTTTGACTATACGGGCCAAGCCCGGGATTTACGGGAAATCGCATGTTTTCGTTTGCCGGCGATTAAACTTCTTTTATTCAGCCTCTCATCAAAAATGAAAACATTTTTAAAAACTACAAGTCTTATGCGTTTTAGTGGTGAAAAAATAATTTAAAAAATCGTTCGGGAAATGAGTTTACTCACTGGGTACTTTCCTTGTATACTTTTGACTATACGGGCCGAGTCCGGGATTTACGGGAAATCGCGGGTTTTCGTTTGCCGGCGATTAAACTTCTTTTATTCAGCGTCTCATCAAAAATGAAAACATTTTTGAAAACTAAAAGTCTCATGCGTTTTAGTGGTGAAAAAATAATTTAAAAAATCGTTCGGGAAATGAGTTTACTTCCTGGGTACTTTCTTTGTATACTTTTGACTATACGGGCCGAGTCCGGGATTTACGGGAAATCGCAGGTATTCGTTTGGCGGCGATTAAACTTCTTTTATTCAGCGTCTCATCAAAAATGAAAATATTTTTGAAAACTACAAGTCTCATGCGTTGTAGTGGTGAAAAAATAATTTAAAAAATCGTTCGGGAAATGATTTTACTCCCTGGGTACTTTCTTTGTATACTTTTGACTATACGGGCCAAGCCCGGGATTTACGGGAAATCGCATGTTTTCGTTTGCCGGCGATTAAACTTCTTTTATTCAGCGTCTCATCAAAAATGAAAACATTTTTAAAAACTACAAGTCTTATGCATTTTAGTGGTAAAAAAATAATTTAAAAAATCGTTCGGGAAATGAGTTTACTCACTGGTTACGTTCCTTGTATACTTTTGACTATACGGGCCGAGTCCGGGATTTACGGAAATCGCGGATTTTCGTTTGAGGGCGATTAAACTTCTTTTATTCATCGTCTCTTCAAAAATGAAAACATTTTTGAAAACTACAAGTCTCATGCGTTGTAGTGGTGAAAAAATAATTTAAAAAATCGTTCGGGAAGTGAGTTTACTCCCTGGGTACTTTCTTTGTATACTTTTGACTATACGGGCCGAGTCCGGGGTTTACGGGAAATGGCGGGTTTTCGTTTACCGGCGATTAAACTTCTTTTATTCAGCGTCTCATCAAAAATGAAAACATTTTTAAAAACTATAAGTCTCATGGGTTTTAGTGGTGAAATAATAATTTAAAAAATCGTTCGGGAAATGAGTTTACACCCCGGGTACTTTCTTTGTATACTTTTGACTATACGGGCCGAGTCCATGATTTACGGGAAATCGCACGTTTTCGTTTGCCGGCGATTAAACTTCTTTTATTCAGCGTCTCATAAAAAATGAAAACATTCTTAAAAACTATAAGTCTCATGGGCTTTAGTGGTGAAATAATAATTTAAAAAATCGTTCGGGAAATGAGTTTACACCCCGGGTACTTTCTTTGTATACTTTGGACTATACGGGCCGAGTCCGAGATTTACGGAAATCGCGGATTTTCGTTTGAGGGCGATTAAACTTCTTTTATTCAGCGTCTCATCAAAAATGAAAACATTTTTGAAAACTACAAGTCTCATGCGTTGTAGTGGTGAAAAAATAATTTAAAGAATCGTTCGGAAAATTAGTTTACTCCCTGGGTACTTTCTTTGTATACTTTTGACTATACGGGCCAAGCCCGGGATTTACGGGAAATCGCATGTTTTCGTTTGCAGGCGATTAAACTTCTTTTATTCAGCCTCTCATCAAAAATGAAAACATTTTTAAAAACTACAAGTCTTATGCGTTTTAGTGGTGAAAAAATAATTTAAAAAATCGTTCGGGAAATGAGTTTACTCACTGGGTACTTTCCTTGTATACTTTTGACTATACGGGCCGAGTCCGGGATTTACGGGAAATCGCGGGTTTTCGTTTGCCGGCGATTAAACTTCTTTTATTCAGCGTCTCATCAAAAATGAAAACATTTTTGAAAACTAAAAGTCTCATGCGTTTTAGTGGTGAAAAAATAATTTAAAAAATCGTTCGGGAAATGAGTTTACTTCCTGGGTACTTTCTTTGTATACTTTTGACTATACGGGCCGAGTCCGGGATTTACGGGAAATCGCAGGTATTCGTTTGGCGGCGATTAAACTTCTTTTATTCAGCGTCTCATCAAAAATGAAAATATTTTTGAAAACTACAAGTCTCATGCGTTGTAGTGGTGAAAAAATAATTTAAAAAATCGTTCGGGAAATGATTTTACTCCCTGGGTACTTTCTTTGTATACTTTTGACTATACGGGCCAAGCCCGGGATTTACGGGAAATCGCATGTTTTCGTTTGCCGGCGATTAAACTTCTTTTATTCAGCGTCTCATCAAAAATGAAAACATTTTTAAAAACTACAAGTCTTATGCATTTTAGTGGTAAAAAAATAATTTAAAAAATCGTTCGGGAAATGAGTTTACTCACTGGTTACGTTCCTTGTATACTTTTGACTATACGGGCCGAGTCCGGGATTTACGGAAATCGCGGATTTTCGTTTGAGGGCGATTAAACTTCTTTTATTCATCGTCTCTTCAAAAATGAAAACATTTTTGAAAACTACAAGTCTCATGCGTTGTAGTGGTGAAAAAATAAATTAAAAAATCGTTCGGGAAGTGAGTTTACTCCCTGGGTACTTTCTTTGTATACTTTTGACTATACGGGCCGAGTCCGGGGTTTACGGGAAATGGCGGGTTTTCGTTTACCGGCGATTAAACTTCTTTTATTCAGCGTCTCATCAAAAATGAAAACATTTTTAAAAACTATAAGTCTCATGGGTTTTAGTGGTGAAATAAAAATTTAAAAAATCGTTCGGGAAATGAGTTTACACCCCGGGTACTTTCTTTGTATACTTTTGACTATACGGGCCGAGTCCATGATTTACGGGAAATCGCACGTTTTCGTTTGCCGGCGATTAAACTTCTTTTATTCAGCGTCTCATAAAAAATGAAAACATTCTTAAAAACTATAAGTCTCATGGGCTTTAGTGGTGAAATAATAATTTAAAAAATCGTTCGGGAAATGAGTTTACACCCCGGGTACTTTCTTTGTATACTTTGGACTATACGGGCCGAGTCCGAGATTTACGGAAATCGCGGATTTTCGTTTGAGGGCGATTAAACTTCTTTTATTCAGCGTCTCATCAAAAATGAAAACATTTTTGAAAACTACAAGTCTCATGCGTTGTAGTGGTGAAAAAATAATTTAAAAAATCGTTTGGGAAATGAGTTTACTCCCTGGGTACTTTCTTTGTATACTTTTGACTATACGGGCCAAGTCCGGGGTTTACGGGAAATGGCGGGTTTTCGTTTACCGGCGATTAAACTTCTTTTATTCAGCGTCTCATCAAAAATGAAAACATTTTTAAAAACTACAAGTCTCATGCGTTATAGTGGTGAAAAAATAATTTAAAAAATCGTTCGGAAAATGAGTTTACTTCCTGGGTACTTTCTTTGTATACTTTTGACTATACGGGCCAAGTCCGGGGTTTACGGGAAATGGCGGGTTTTCGTTTACCGGCGATTAAACTTCTTTTATTCAGCGTCTCATCAAAAATGAAAACATTTTTAAAAACTACAAGTCTCATGCGTTGTAGTGGTGAAAAAATAATTTAAAAAATCGTTCGGAAAATGAGTTTACTTCCTGGGTACTTTCTTTGTATACTTTTGACTATACTGGCCGAGTCCGGGGTTTACGGGAAATGGCGGGTTTTCGTTTACCGGCGATTAAACTTCTTTTATTCAGCGTCTCATCAAAAATGAAAACATTTTTAAAAACTATAAGTCTCATGGGCTTTAGTGGTGAAATAATAATTTAAAAAATCGTTCGGGAAATGAGTTTACACCCCGGGTACTTTCTTTGTATACTTTGGACTATACGGGCCGAGTCCGAGATTTACGGAAATCGCGGATTTTCGTTTGAGGGCGATTAAACTTCTTTTATTCAGCGTCTCATCAAAAATGAAAACATTTTTGAAAACTACAAGTCTCATGCGTTGTAGTGGTGAAAAAATAATTTAAAAAATCGTTCGGGAAGTGAGTTTACTCCCTGGGTACTTTCTTTGTATACTTTTGACTATACGGGCCGAGTCCGGGGTTTACGGGAAATGGCGGGTTTTCGTTTACCGGCGATTAAACTTCTTTTATTCAGCGTCTCATCAAAAATGAAAACATTTTTAAAAACTATAAGTCTCATGGGTTTTAGTGGTGAAATAATAATTTAAAAAATCGTTCGGGAAATGAGTTTACACCCCGGGTACTTTCTTTGTATACTTTTGACTATACGGGCCGAGTCCATGATTTACGGGAAATCGCACGTTTTCGTTTGCCGGCGATTAAACTTCTTTTATTCAGCGTCTCATAAAAAATGAAAACATTCTTAAAAACTATAAGTCTCATGGGCTTTAGTGGTGAAATAATAATTTAAAAAATCGTTCGGGAAATGAGTTTACACCCCGGGTACTTTCTTTATATACTTTGGACTATACGGGCCGAGTCCGAGATTTACGGAAATCGCGGATTTTCGTTTGAGGGCGATTAAACTTCTTTTATTCAGCGTCTCATCAAAAATGAAAACATTTTTGAAAACTACAAGTCTCATGCGTTGTAGTGGTGAAAAAATAATTTAAAAAATCGTTCGGGAAATGAGTTTACTCCCTGGGTACTTTCTTTGTATACTTTTGACTATACGGGCCAAGTCCGGGGTTTACGGGAAATGGCGGGTTTTCGTTTACCGGCGATTAAACTTCTTTTATTCAGCGTCTCATCAAAAATGAAAACATTTTTAAAAACTACAAGTCTCATGCGTTGTAGTGGTGAAAAAATAATTTAAAAAATCGTTCGGAAAATGAGTTTACTTCCTGGGTACTTTCTTTGTATACTTTTGACTATACTGGCCGAGTCCGGGGTTTACGGGAAATGGCGGGTTTTCGTTTACCGGCGATTAAACTTCTTCTATTCAGCGTCTCATCAAAAATGAAAACATTTTTAAAAACTATAAGTCTCATGGGATTTAGTGGTGAAATAATAATTTAAAAAATCGTTCGGGAAATGAGTTTAAACCCCGGGTACTTTCTTTGTATACTTTTGACTATACGGGTCGAGTCCGGGATTTACGGGAAATCGCACGTTTTCGTTTGCCGGCGATTAAAATTCTTTTATTCAGCGTCTCATAAAAAATGAAAACATTCTTAAAAACTATAAGTCTCATGAGCTTTAGTGGTGAAATAATAATTTAAAAAATCGTTCGGGAAATGAGTTTACACCCCGGGTACTTTCTTTGTATACTTTGGACTATACGGGCCGAGTCCGGGATTTACGGAAATCGCGGATTTTCGTTTGAGGGCGATTAAACTTCCTTTATTCAGCGTCTCATCAAAAATGAAAACATTTTTGAAAACTACAAGTCTCATGCGTTGTAGTGGTGAAAAGATAATTTAAAAAATCGTTCGGGAAATGAGTTTACTCCCTGGGTACTTTTTTGTATACTTTTGACTATACGGGCTGAGTCCGGGATTTACGGGAACTCGCGGGTTTTCGTTTGCCGGCGATTAAACTTCTTTTATTCAGCGTCTTATCAAAAATGAAAACATTTTTGAAAACTACAAGTCTCATGCGTTTTATTGGTGAAAAAATAATTTAAAGAATCGTTCGGAAAATTAGTTTACTCCCTGGGTACTTTCTTTGTATACTTTTGACTATACGGGCCAAGCCCGGGATTTACGGGAAATCGCATGTTTTCGTTTGCCGGCGATTAAACTTCTTTTATTCAGCCTCTCATCAAAAATGAAAACATTTTTAAAAACTACAAGTCTTATGCGTTTTAGTGGTGAAAAAATAATTTAAAAAATCGTTCGGGAAATGAGTTTACTCACTGGGTACTTTCCTTGTATACTTTTGACTATACGGGCCGAGTCCGGGATTTACGGGAAATCGCGGGTTTTCGTTTGCCGGCGATTAAACTTCTTTTATTCAGCGTCTCATCAAAAATGAAAACATTTTTGAAAACTAAAAGTCTCATGCGTTTTAGTGGTGAAAAAATAATTTAAAAAATCGTTCGGGAAATGAGTTTACTTCCTGGGTACTTTCTTTGTATACTTTTGACTATACGGGCCGAGTCCGGGATTTACGGGAAATCGCAGGTATTCGTTTGCCGGCGATTAAACTTCTTTTATTCAGCGTCTCATCAAAAATGAAAATATTTTTGAAAACTACAAGTCTCATGCGTTGTAGTGGTGAAAAAATAATTTAAAAAATCGTTCGGGAAATGATTTTACTCCCTGGGTACTTTCTTTGTATACTTTTGACTATACGGGCCAAGCCCGGGATTTACGGGAAATCGCATGTTTTCGTTTGCCGGCGATTAAACTTCTTTTATTCAGCGTCTCATCAAAAATGAAAACATTTTTAAAAACTACAAGTCTTATGCATTTTAGTGGTAAAAAAATAATTTAAAAAATCGTTCGGGAAATGAGTTTACTCACTGGTTACGTTCCTTGTATACTTTTGACTATACGGGCCGAGTCCGGGATTTACGGAAATCGCGGATTTTCGTTTGAGGGCGATTAAACTTCTTTTATTCATCGTCTCTTCAAAAATGAAAACATTTTTGAAAACTACAAGTCTCATGCGTTGTAGTGGTGAAAAAATAATTTAAAAAATCGTTCGGGAAGTGAGTTTACTCCCTGGGTACTTTCTTTGTATACTTTTGACTATACGGGCCGAGTCCGGGGTTTACGGGAAATGGCGGGTTTTCGTTTACCGGCGATTAAACTTCTTTTATTCAGCGTCTCATCAAAAATGAAAACATTTTTAAAAACTATAAGTCTCATGGGTTTTAGTGGTGAAATAATAATTTAAAAAATCGTTCGGGAAATGAGTTTACACCCCGGGTACTTTCTTTGTATACTTTTGACTATACGGGCCGAGTCCATGATTTACGGGAAATCGCACGTTTTCGTTTGCCGGCGATTAAACTTCTTTTATTCAGCGTCTCATAAAAAATGAAAACATTCTTAAAAACTATAAGTCTCATGGGCTTTAGTGGTGAAATAATAATTTAAAAAATCGTTCGGGAAATGAGTTTACACCCCGGGTACTTTCTTTGTATACTTTGGACTATACGGGCCGAGTCCGAGATTTACGGAAATCGCGGATTTTCGTTTGAGGGCGATTAAACTTCTTTTATTCAGCGTCTCATCAAAAATGAAAACATTTTTGAAAACTACAAGTCTCATGCGTTGTAGTGGTGAAAAAATAATTTAAAAAATCGTTTGGGAAATGAGTTTACTCCCTGGGTACTTTCTTTGTATACTTTTGACTATACGGGCCAAGTCCGGGGTTTACGGGAAATGGCGGGTTTTCGTTTACCGGCGATTAAACTTCTTTTATTCAGCGTCTCATCAAAAATGAAAACATTTTTAAAAACTACAAGTCTCATGCGTTATAGTGGTGAAAAAATAATTTAAAAAATCGTTCGGAAAATGAGTTTACTTCCTGGGTACTTTCTTTGTATACTTTTGACTATTCGGGCCAAGTCCGGGGTTTACGGGAAATGGCGGGTTTTCGTTTACCGGCGATTAAACTTCTTTTATTCAGCGTCTCATCAAAAATGAAAACATTTTTAAAAACTACAAGTCTCATGCGTTGTAGTGGTGAAAAAATAATTTAAAAAATCGTTCGGAAAATGAGTTTACTTCCTGGGTACTTTCTTTGTATACTTTTGACTATACTGGCCGAGTCCGGGGTTTACGGGAAATGGCGGGTTTTCGTTTACCGGCGATTAAACTTCTTTTATTCAGCGTCTCATCAAAAATGAAAACATTTTTAAAAACTATAAGTCTCATGGGATTTAGTGGTGAAATAATAATTTAAAAAATCGTTCGGGAAATGAGTTTAAACCCCGGGTACTTTCTTTGTATACTTTTGACTATACGGGTCGAGTCCGGGATTTACGGGAAATCGCACGTTTTCGTTTGCCGGCGATTAAAATTCTTTTATTCAGCGTCTCATAAAAAATGAAAACATTCTTAAAAACTATAAGTCTCATGGGCTTTAGTGGTGAAATAATAATTTAAAAAATCGTTCGGGAAATGAGTTTACACCCCGGGTACTTTCTTTGTATACTTTGGACTATACGGGCCGAGTCCGGGATTTACGGAAATCGCGGATTTTCGTTTGAGGGCGATTAAACTTCCTTTATTCAGCGTCTCATCAAAAATGAAAACATTTTTGAAAACTACAAGTCTCATGCGTTGTAGTGGTGAAAAAATAATTTAAAAAATCGTTCGGGAAATGAGTTTACTCCCTGGGTACTTTTTTGTATACTTTTGACTATACGGGCTGAGTCCGGGATTTACGGGAACTCGCGGGTTTTCGTTTGCCGGCGATTAAACTTCTTTTATTCAGCGTCTTATCAAAAATGAAAACATTTTTGAAAACTACAAGTCTCATGCGTTTTATTGGTGAAAAAATAATTTAAAGAATCGTTCGGAAAATTAGTTTACTCCCTGGGTACTTTCTTTGTATACTTTTGACTATACGGGCCAAGCCCGGGATTTACGGGAAATCGCATGTTTTCGTTTGCCGGCGATTAAACTTCTTTTATTCAGCGTCTCATCAAAAATGAAAACATTTTTAAAAACTACAAGTCTTATGCGTTTTAGTGGTGAAAAAATAATTTAAAAAATCGTTCGGGAAATGAGTTTACTCACTGGTTACTTTCCTTGTATACTTTTGACTATACGGGCCGAGTCCGGGATTTACGGGAAATCGCGGGTTTTCGTTTGCCGGCGATTAAACTTCTTTTATTCAGCGTCTCATCAAAAATGATAACATTTTTGAAAACTAAAAGTCTCATGCGTTTTAGTGGTGAAAAAATAATTTAAAAAATCGTTCGGGAAATGAGTTTACTTCCTGGGTACTTTCTTTGTATACTTTTGACTATACGGGCCGAGTCCGGGATTTACGGGAAATCGCAGGTATTCGTTTGCCGGCGATTAAACTTCTTTTATTCAGCGTCTCATCAAAAATGAAAATATTTTTGAAAACTACAAGTCTCATGCGTTTTAGTGGTGAAATAATAATTTAAAAAATCGTTCGGGATATGAGTTTAGTCCCTGGGTACTTTCTTTTTATACTTTTGACTATACGGGTCAAGCCCGGGATTTACGGGAAATCGCGGGTTTTCGTTTGTCGGCGATTAAACTTCTTTTATTCAGCGTCTCATCAAAAATGAAAACATTTTTGAAAACTACAAGTCTCATGCGTTTTAGTGGTGAAAAAAAAGTTTAAAAAATCTTTCGGGAAATGAGTTTACTCCCTGGGTACTTTCTTTGTATACATTCGACTATACGGGCCAAGCCCCAGATTTACGGGAAAACGCGGGATTTCGTTTGCCGGCGATTAAACCTCTTTCATTAAGCGTCTCATCAAAAATAAAAACATTTTTGAAAACTACAAGTCTCATGCGTTTTAGTGGTGAAAAAATATTTTAAAAAATCGTTCGGGAAATGAGTTTACTCCCTCGGTACTTTCTTTGTATACTTTTGACTATACTGGCCGAGTCCAGGATTTACGGAAATCGCGGATTTTCGTTTGAGGGCGATTAAACTTCTTTTATTCAGCGTCTCTTCAAAAATGAAAACATTTTTGAAAACTACAAGTCTCATGCGTTGTAGTGGTGAAAAAATAATTTAAAAAATCGTTCGGGAAATGAGTTTACTCCCTGGGTACTTTCTTTGTATACTTTTGACTATACGGGCCGAGTCCCGGGTTTACGGAAAATGGCGGGTTTTCGTTTGCCGGCGATTAAACTTCTTTTATTCAGCGTCTCATCAAAAATGAAAACATTTTTAAAAACTACAAGTCTCATGCGTTGTAGTGGTGAAAAAATAATTTAAAAAATCGTTCTTAAAATGAGTTTACTCCCTGGGTACTTTCTTTGTATAATTTTGACTATACGGGCCAAGTCCGGGGTTTACGGGAAATCGCATGTTTTCGTTTGCCGGCGATTAAACTTCTTTTATTCAGCGTCTCATCAAAAATGAAAACATTTTTAAAAACTACAAGTCTTATGCGTTTTAGTGGTGAAAAAATAATTTAAAAAATCGTTCGGGAAATGAGTTTACTCCCTGGGTACTTTCTTTGTATACTTTTGACTATACGGGCCAAGCCTGGGATTTACGGGAAATCGCATGTTTTCGTTTGCCGGCGATTAAACTTCTTTTATTCAACGTCTCATCAAAAATGAAAACATTTTTAAAAACTACAAGTCTTATGCGTTTTAGTGGTGAAAAAATAATTTAAAAAATCGTTCGGGAAATGAGTTTACTCACTGGTTACGTTCCTTGTATACTTTTGACTATACGGGCCGAGTCCGGGATTTACGGAAATCGCGGATTTTCGTTTGAGGGCGATTAAACTTCTTTTATTCAGCGTCTCTTCAAAAATGAAAACATTTTTGAAAACTACAAGTCTCATGCGTTGTAGTGGTGAAAAAATAATTTAAAAAATCGTTCGGGAAATGAGTTTACTCCCTGGGTACTTTCTTTGTATACTTTTGACTATACGGGCCGAGTCCGGGGTTTACGGGAAATGGCGGGTTTTCGTTTGCCGGCGATTAAACTTCTTTTATTCAGCGTCTCATCAAAAATGAAAACATTTTTAAAAACTACAAGTCTCATGCGTTGTAGTGGTGAAAAAATAATTTAAAAAATCGTTCTTAAAATGAGTTTACTCCCTGGGTACTTTCTTTGTATACTTTTGACTATACGGGCCGAGCCCGGGGTTTACGGGAAATGGCGGGTTTTCGTTTGCCGGCGATTAAACTTCTTTTATTCAGCGTCTCATCAAAAATGAAAACATTTTTAAAAACTACAAGTCTCATGCGTTGTAGTGGTGAAAAAATAATTTAAAAAATCGTTCTTAAAATGAGTTTACTCCCTGGGTACTTTCTTTGTATAATTTTGACTATACGGGCCAAGTCCGGGGTTTACGGGAAATCGCATGTTTTCGTTTGCCGGCGATTAAACTTCTTTTATTCAGCGTCTCATCAAAAATGAAAACATTTTTAAAAACTACAAGTCTTATGCGTTTTAGTGGTGAAAAAATAATTTAAAAAATCGTTCGGGAAATGAGTTTACTCCCTGGGTACTTTCTTTGTATACTTTTGACTATACGGGCCAAGCCTGGGATTTACGGGAAATCGCATGTTTTCGTTTGCCGGCGATTAAACTTCTTTTATTCAGCGTCTCATCAAAAATGAAAACATTTTTAAAAACTACAAGTCTTATGCGTTTTAGTGGTGAAAAAATAATTTAAAAAATCGTTCGGGAAATGAGTTTACTCACTGGTTACGTTCCTTGTATACTTTTGACTATACGGGCCGAGTCCGGGATTTACGGAAATCGCGGATTTTCGTTTGAGGGCGATTAAACTTCTTTTATTCAGCGTCTCTTCAAAAATGAAAACATTTTTGAAAACTACAAGTCTCATGCGTTGTAGTGGTGAAAAAATAATTTAAAAAATCGTTCGGGAAATGAGTTTACTCCCTGGGTACTTTCTTTGTATACTTTTGACTATACGGGCCGAGTCCGGGGTTTACGGGAAATGGCGGGTTTTCGTTTGCCGGCGATTAAACTTCTTTTATTCAGCGTCTCATCAAAAATGAAAACATTTTTAAAAACTACAAGTCTCATGCGTTGTAGTGGTGAAAAAATAATTTAAAAAATCGTTCTTAAAATGAGTTTACTCCCTGGGTACTTTCTTTGTATACTTTTGACTATACGGGCCGAGCCCGGGGTTTACGGGAAATGGCGGGTTTTCGTTTGCCGGCGATTAAACTTCTTTTATTCAGCGTCTCATCAAAAATGAAAACATTTTTAAAAACTACAAGTCTCATGCGTTGTAGTGGTGAAAAAATAATTTAAAAAATCGTTCTTAAAATGAGTTTACTCCCTGGGTACTTTCTTTGTATAATTTTGACTATACGGGCCAAGTCCGGGGTTTACGGGAAATCGCATGTTTTCGTTTGCCGGCGATTAAACTTCTTTTATTCAGCGTCTCATCAAAAATGAAAACATTTTTAAAAACTACAAGTCTTATGCGTTTTAGTGGTGAAAAAATAATTTAAAAAATCGTTCGGGAAATGAGTTTACTCCCTGGGTACTTTCTTTGTATACTTTTGACTATACGGGCCAAGCCTGGGATTTACGGGAAATCGCATGTTTTCGTTTGCCGGCGATTAAACTTCTTTTATTCAGCGTCTCATCAAAAATGAAAACATTTTTAAAAACTACAAGTCTTATGCGTTTTAGTGGTGAAAAAATAATTTAAAAAATCGTTCGGGAAATGAGTTTACTCACTGGTTACGTTCCTTGTATACTTTTGACTATACGGGCCGAGTCCGGGATTTACGGAAATCGCGGATTTTCGTTTGAGGGCGATTAAACTTCTTTTATTCAGCGTCTCTTCAAAAATGAAAACATTTTTGAAAACTACAAGTCTCATGCGTTGTAGTGGTGAAAAAATAATTTAAAAAATCGTTCGGGAAATGAGTTTACTCCCTGGGTACTTTCTTTGTATACTTTTGACTATACGGGCCGAGTCCGGGGTTTACGGGAAATGGCGGGTTTTCGTTTGCCGGCGATTAAACTTCTTTTATTCAGCGTCTCATCAAAAATGAAAACATTTTTAAAAACTACAAGTCTCATGCGTTGTAGTGGTGAAAAAATAATTTAAAAAATCGTTCGGAAAATGAGTTTACTTCCTGGGTACTTTCTTTGTATACTTTTGACTATACGGGCCGAGTCCGGGATTTACGGGAAATCGCGGGTTTTTGTTTGCCGGCGATTAAACTTCTTTTATTCAGCGTCTCATCAAAAATGAAAACATTTTTGAAAACTACAAGTCTCATGCGATTTAGTGGTGAAAAAATAATTTAAAAAATCGTTCGGGAAATGAGTTTACTCCCTGGGTACCTTCTTTGTATACTTTTGACTATACGGGTCAAGCCCGGGATTTACGGGAAATCGCGGGTTTTCGTTTGTCGGCGATTAAACTTCTTTTATTCAGCGTCTCATCAAAAATGAAAACATTTTTGAAAACTACAAGTCTCATGCGTTTTAGTGGTGAAAAAAAGTTTAAAAAATCTTTCGGGAAATGAGTTTACTCCCTGGGTACTTTCTTTGTAAACATTCGACTATACGGGCCAAGCCCCGGATTTACGGGAAAACGCGGGATTTCGTTTGCCGGCGATTAAACCTCTTTCATTAAGCGTCTCATAAAAAATGAAAACATTTTTGAAAACTACAAGTCTCATGCGTTTTAGTGGTGAAAAAATATTTTAAAAAATCGTTCGGGAAATGAATTTACTCCCTGGGTACTTTCTTTGTATACTTTTAACTATACGGGCCGAGTCCGGGGTTTACGGGAAATGGCGGGTTTTCGTGTGCCGGCGATTAAACTTCTTTTATTCAGTGTCTCATCAAAAATGAAAACATTTTTAAAAACTACAAGTCTCATGCGTTTTAGTGGTGACAAGGTAATTTAAAAAATCGTTTTGGAAATGAGTTTACTCACAGGGTACTTTCTTTGTATACATTCGACTATACGGGCCAAGTCCGGGATTTACGGCAAATCGCGGGTTTTCGTTTGCCGGCGATTAAACCACTTTCATTAAGCGTCTCATCAAAAATGAAAACATTTCTGAAAACTAAAAGTCTCATGCGTTTTAGTGGTGAAAAAATAATTTAAAAAATCGTTCGGGAAATGAGTTTACTCACAGGGTACTTTCTTTGTATACATTCGACTATACGGGCCAAGCCCGGGATTTACGGGCAATCACGGGTTTTCGTTTGCCGGCGATTAAACTTCTTTCATTAAGCGTCTCATCAAAAATGAAAACATTTTTGAAAACTACAAGTCTTATGCGTTTTAGTGGTGAAAAAATAATTTAAAAAATCGTTCGGGAAATGAGTTTACTCCCTGGGTACTTTCTTTTTATACATTCGACTATACGGGCCAAGCCCGGGATTTACGGGAAATCGCAGGTTTTCGTTTGCCGGCGATTAAACCTCTTTCATTAAGCGTCTCATCAGAAATGAAAACATTTTTGAAAACTACAAGTCTCATGCGTTTTAGTGGTGAAAAAATAATTTAAAAAATCGTTCGGCAAATGAGTTTACTCCCTCGGTACTTTCTTTGTATACTTTGGACTATACGGGCCGAGTCCAGGATTTACGGAAATCGCGGATTTTCGTTTGAGGGCGATTAAACTTCTTTTATTCAGCGTCTCTCCAAAAATGAAAACATTTTTGAAAACTACAAGTCTCATGCGTTGTAGTGGTGAAAAAATAATTTAAAAAATCGTTCGGGAAATGAGTTTACTCCCTGGGTACTTTCTTTGTATACTTTTGACTATACGGGCCGAGTCCGGGGTTTACGGGAAATGGCGGGTTTTCGTGTGCCGGCGATTGAACTTCTTTTATTCAGTGTCTCCTCAAAAATGAAAACATTTTTGAAAACTACAAGTCTCATGCGTTTTAGTGGTGACAAGGTAATTTAAAAAATCGTTTTGGAAATGAGTTTACTCACAGGGTACTTTCTTTGTATACATTCGACTTTACGGGCAAAGTCCGGGATTTACGGCAAATCGCGAGTTTTCGTTTGCCGGCGATTAAACCACTTTTATTAAGGGTCTCATCAAAAATGAAAACATTTCTGAAAACTACAAGTCTCATGCGTTTTAGTGGTGAAAAAATAATTTAAAAAATCGTTCGGGAAATGAGTTTACTCACAGGGTACTTTCTTTGTATACATTCGACTATACGGGCCAAGCCCGGGATTTACGGGAAATCGCGGGTTTTCGTTTGCCGGCGATTAAACTTCTTTCATTAAGCGTCTCATCAAAAATGAAAACATTTTTGAAAACTACAAGTCTCATGCGTTTTAGTGGTGACAAGGTAATTTAAAAAATCGTTTTGGAAATGAGTTTACTCACAGGGTACTTTCTTTGTATACATTCGACTATACGGGCAAAGTCCGGGATTTACGGCAAATCGCGGGTTTTCATTTGCCGGCGATTAAACCACTTTCATTAAGCGTCTCATCAAAAATGAAAACATTTCTGAAAACTACAAGTCTCATGCGTGTTAGTGGTGAAAAAATAATTTAAAAAATCGTTCGGGAAATGAGTTTACTCACAGGGTACTTTCTTTGTATACATTCGACTATACGGGCCAAGCCCGGGATTTACGGGAAATCGCGGGTTTTTGTTTGCCGGTGATTAAACTTCTTTCATTAAGCGTCTCATCAAAAATGAAAACATTTTTGAAAACTACAAGTCTTATGCGTTTTAGTGGTGAAAAAATAATTTAAAAAATCGTTCGGGAAATGAGTTTACTCCCTGGGTACTTTCTTTTTATACATTCGACTATACGGGCAAAGTCCGGGATTTACGGCAAATCGCGGGTTTTCGTTTGCCGGCGATTAAACCACTTTCATTAAGCGTCTCATCAAAAATGAAAACATTTCTGAAAACTACAAGTCTCATGCGTTTTAGTGGTGAAAAAATAATTTAAAAAATCGTTTGGGAAATGAGTTTACTCACAGGGTACTTTCTTTGTATACATTCGACTATACGGGCCAAGCCCGGGATTTACGGGAAATCGCGGGTTTTCGTTTGCCGGCGATTAAACTTCTTTCATTAAGCATCTCATCAAAAATGAAAACATTTTTGAAAACTACAAGTCTCATGCGTTTTAGTGGTGACAAGGTAATTTAAAAAATCGTTTTGGAAATGAGTTTACTCACAGGGTACTTTCTTTGTATACATTCGACTATACGGGCAAAGTCCGGGATTTACGGCAAATCGCGGGTTTTCATTTGCCGGCGATTAAACCACTTTCATTAAGCGTCTCATCAAAAATGAAAACATTTCTGAAAACTACAAGTCTCATGCGTGTTAGTGGTGAAAAAATAATTTAAAAAATCGTTCGGGAAATGAGTTTACTCACAGGGTACTTTCTTTGTATACATTCGACTATATGGGCCAAGCCCGGGATTTACGGGAAATCGCGGGTTTTTGTTTGCCGGTGATTAAACTTCTTTCATTAAGCGTCTCATCAAAAATGAAAACATTTTTGAAAACTACAAGTCTTATGCGTTTTAGTGGTGAAAAAATAATTTAAAAAATCGTTCGGGAAATGAGTTTACTCCCTGGGTACTTTCTTTTTATACATTCGACTATACGGGCAAAGTCCGGGATTTACGGCAAATCGCGGGTTTTCGTTTGCCGGCGATTAAACCACTTTCATTAAGCGTCTCATCAAAAATGAAAACATTTCTGAAAACTACAAGTCTCATGCGTGTTAGTGGTGAAAAAATAATTTAAAAAATCGTTCGGGAAATGAGTTTACTCACAGGGTACTTTCTTTGTATACATTCGACTATACGGGCCAAGCCCGGGATTTACGGGAAATCGCGGGTTTTTGTTTGCCGGTGATAAAACTTCTTTTATTCAGCGTCTCATCAAAAATGAAAACATTTTTAAAAACTATAATTCTCATGGGCTTTAGTGGTGAAATAATAATTTAAAAAATCGTTCGGGAAATGAGTTTACTCCCTGGGTACTTTCTTTGTATACTTTTGACTATACGGGCCAAGTCCGGGGTTTACGGGAAATGGCGGGTTTTCGTTTACCGGCGATTAAACTTCTTCTATTCAGCGTCTCATCAAAAATGAAAACATTTTTAAAAACTATAAGTCTCATGGGATTTAGTGGTGAAATAATAATTTAAAAAATCGTTCGGGAAATGAGTTTAAACCCCGGGTACTTTCTTTGTATACTTTTGACTATACGGGTCGAGTCCGGGATTTACGGGAAATCGCACGTTTTCGTTTGCCGGCGATTAAAATTCTTTTATTCAGCGTCTCATAAAAAATGAAAACATTCTTAAAAACTATAAGTCTCATGAGCTTTAGTGGTGAAATAATAATTTAAAAAATCGTTCGGGAAATGAGTTTACTCCCTGGGTACTTTTTTGTATACTTTTGACTATACGGGCTGAGTCCGGGATTTACGGGAACTCGCGGGTTTTCGTTTGCCGGCGATTAAACTTCTTTTATTCAGCGTCTTATCAAAAATGAAAACATTTTTGAAAACTACAAGTCTCATGCGTTTTATTGGTGAAAAAATAATTTAAAGAATCGTTCGGAAAATTAGTTTACTCCCTGGGTACTTTCTTTGTATACTTTTGACTATACGGGCCAAGCCCGGGATTTACGGGAAATCGCATGTTTTCGTTTGCCGGCGATTAAACTTCTTTTATTCAGCCTCTCATCAAAAATGAAAACATTTTTAAAAACTACAAGTCTTATGCGTTTTAGTGGTGAAAAAATAATTTAAAAAATCGTTCGGGAAATGAGTTTACTCACTGGGTACTTTCCTTGTATACTTTTGACTATACGGGCCGAGTCCGGGATTTACGGGAAATCGCGGGTTTTCGTTTGCCGGCGATTAAACTTCTTTTATTCAGCGTCTCATCAAAAATGAAAACATTTTTGAAAACTAAAAGTCTCATGCGTTTTAGTGGTGAAAAAATAATTTAAAAAATCGTTCGGGAAATGAGTTTACTTCCTGGGTACTTTCTTTGTATACTTTTGACTATACGGGCCGAGTCCGGGATTTACGGGAAATCGCAGGTATTCGTTTGCCGGCGATTAAACTTCTTTTATTCAGCGTCTCATCAAAAATGAAAATATTTTTGAAAACTACAAGTCTCATGCGTTGTAGTGGTGAAAAAATAATTTAAAAAATCGTTCGGGAAATGATTTTACTCCCTGGGTACTTTCTTTGTATACTTTTGACTATACGGGCCAAGCCCGGGATTTACGGGAAATCGCATGTTTTCGTTTGCCGGCGATTAAACTTCTTTTATTCAGCGTCTCATCAAAAATGAAAACATTTTTAAAAACTACAAGTCTTATGCATTTTAGTGGTAAAAAAATAATTTAAAAAATCGTTCGGGAAATGAGTTTACTCACTGGTTACGTTCCTTGTATACTTTTGACTATACGGGCCGAGTCCGGGATTTACGGAAATCGCTGATTTTCGTTTGAGGGCGATTAAACTTCTTTTATTCATCGTCTCTTCAAAAATGAAAACATTTTTGAAAACTACAAGTCTCATGCGTTGTAGTGGTGAAAAAATAATTTAAAAAATCGTTCGGGAAGTGAGTTTACTCCCTGGGTACTTTCTTTGTATACTTTTGACTATACTGGCCGAGTCCGGGGTTTACGGGAAATGGCGGGTTTTCGTTTACCGGCGATTAAACTTCTTTTATTCAGCGTCTCATCAAAAATGAAAACATTTTTAAAAACTATAAGTCTCATGGGATTTAGTGGTGAAATAATAATTTAAAAAATCGTTCGGGAAATGAGTTTAAACCCCGGGTACTTTCTTTGTATACTTTTGACTATACGGGTCGAGTCCGGGATTTACGGGAAATCGCACGTTTTCGTTTGCCGGCGATTAAAATTCTTTTATTCAGCGTCTCATAAAAAATGAAAACATTCTTAAAAACTATAAGTCTCATGGGCTTTAGTGGTGAAATAATAATTTAAAAAATCGTTCGGGAAATGAGTTTACACCCCGGGTACTTTCTTTGTATACTTTGGACTATACGGGCCGAGTCCGGGATTTACGGAAATCGCGGATTTTCGTTTGAGGGCGATTAAACTTCCTTTATTCAGCGTCTCATCAAAAATGAAAACATTTTTGAAAACTACAAGTCTCATGCGTTGTAGTGGTGAAAAAATAATTTAAAAAATCGTTCGGGAAATGAGTTTACTCCCTGGGTACTTTTTTGTATACTTTTGACTATACGGGCTGAGTCCGGGATTTACGGGAACTCGCGGGTTTTCGTTTGCCGGCGATTAAACTTCTTTTATTCAGCGTCTTATCAAAAATGAAAACATTTTTGAAAACTACAAGTCTCATGCGTTTTATTGGTGAAAAAATAATTTAAAGAATCGTTCGGAAAATTAGTTTACTCCCTGGGTACTTTCTTTGTATACTTTTGACTATACGGGCCAAGCCCGGGATTTACGGGAAATCGCATGTTTTCGTTTGCCGGCGATTAAACTTCTTTTATTCAGCGTCTCATCAAAAATGAAAACATTTTTAAAAACTACAAGTCTTATGCGTTTTAGTGGTGAAAAAATAATTTAAAAAATCGTTCGGGAAATGAGTTTACTCACTGGTTACTTTCCTTGTATACTTTTGACTATACGGGCCGAGTCCGGGATTTACGGGAAATCGCGGGTTTTCGTTTGCCGGCGATTAAACTTCTTTTATTCAGCGTCTCATCAAAAATGATAACATTTTTGAAAACTAAAAGTCTCATGCGTTTTAGTGGTGAAAAAATAATTTAAAAAATCGTTCGGGAAATGAGTTTACTTCCTGGGTACTTTCTTTGTATACTTTTGACTATACGGGCCGAGTCCGGGATTTACGGGAAATCGCAGGTATTCGTTTGCCGGCGATTAAACTTCTTTTATTCAGCGTCTCATCAAAAATGAAAATATTTTTGAAAACTACAAGTCTCATGCGTTTTAGTGGTGAAATAATAATTTAAAAAATCGTTCGGGATATGAGTTTAGTCCCTGGGTACTTTCTTTTTATACTTTTGACTATACGGGTCAAGCCCGGGATTTACGGGAAATCGCGGGTTTTCGTTTGTCGGCGATTAAACTTCTTTTATTCAGCGTCTCATCAAAAATGAAAACATTTTTGAAAACTACAAGTCTCATGCGTTTTAGTGGTGAAAAAAAAGTTTAAAAAATCTTTCGGGAAATGAGTTTACTCCCTGGGTACTTTCTTTGTATACATTCGACTATACGGGCCAAGCCCCAGATTTACGGGAAAACGCGGGATTTCGTTTGCCGGCGATTAAACCTCTTTCATTAAGCGTCTCATCAAAAATAAAAACATTTTTGAAAACTACAAGTCTCATGCGTTTTAGTGGTGAAAAAATATTTTAAAAAATCGTTCGGGAAATGAGTTTACTCCCTCGGTACTTTCTTTGTATACTTTTGACTATACTGGCCGAGTCCAGGATTTACGGAAATCGCGGATTTTCGTTTGAGGGCGATTAAACTTCTTTTATTCAGCGTCTCTTCAAAAATGAAAACATTTTTGAAAACTACAAGTCTCATGCGTTGTAGTGGTGAAAAAATAATTTAAAAAATCGTTCGGGAAATGAGTTTACTCCCTGGGTACTTTCTTTGTATACTTTTGACTATACGGGCCGAGTCCCGGGTTTACGGAAAATGGCGGGTTTTCGTTTGCCGGCGATTAAACTTCTTTTATTCAGCGTCTCATCAAAAATGAAAACATTTTTAAAAACTACAAGTCTCATGCGTTGTAGTGGTGAAAAAATAATTTAAAAAATCGTTCTTAAAATGAGTTTACTCTCTGGGTACTTTCTTTGTATAATTTTGACTATACGGGCCAAGTCCGGGGTTTACGGGAAATCGCATGTTTTCGTTTGCCGGCGATTAAACTTCTTTTATTCAGCGTCTCATCAAAAATGAAAACATTTTTAAAAACTACAAGTCTTATGCGTTTTAGTGGTGAAAAAATAATTTAAAAAATCGTTCGGGAAATGAGTTTACTCCCTGGGTACTTTCTTTGTATACTTTTGACTATACGGGCCAAGCCTGGGATTTACGGGAAATCGCATGTTTTCGTTTGCCGGCGATTAAACTTCTTTTATTCAACGTCTCATCAAAAATGAAAACATTTTTAAAAACTACAAGTCTTATGCGTTTTAGTGGTGAAAAAATAATTTAAAAAATCGTTCGGGAAATGAGTTTACTCACTGGTTACGTTCCTTGTATACTTTTGACTATACGGGCCGAGTCCGGGATTTACGGAAATCGCGGATTTTCGTTTGAGGGCGATTAAACTTCTTTTATTCAGCGTCTCTTCAAAAATGAAAACATTTTTGAAAACTACAAGTCTCATGCGTTGTAGTGGTGAAAAAATAATTTAAAAAATCGTTCGGGAAATGAGTTTACTCCCTGGGTACTTTCTTTGTATACTTTTGACTATACGGGCCGAGTCCGGGGTTTACGGGAAATGGCGGGTTTTCGTTTGCCGGCGATTAAACTTCTTTTATTCAGCGTCTCATCAAAAATGAAAACATTTTTAAAAACTACAAGTCTCATGCGTTGTAGTGGTGAAAAAATAATTTAAAAAATCGTTCTTAAAATGAGTTTACTCCCTGGGTACTTTCTTTGTATACTTTTGACTATACGGGCCGAGCCCGGGGTTTACGGGAAATGGCGGGTTTTCGTTTGCCGGCGATTAAACTTCTTTTATTCAGCGTCTCATCAAAAATGAAAACATTTTTAAAAACTACAAGTCTCATGCGTTGTAGTGGTGAAAAAATAATTTAAAAAATCGTTCTTAAAATGAGTTTACTCCCTGGGTACTTTCTTTGTATAATTTTGACTATACGGGCCAAGTCCGGGGTTTACGGGAAATCGCATGTTTTCGTTTGCCGGCGATTAAACTTCTTTTATTCAGCGTCTCATCAAAAATGAAAACATTTTTAAAAACTACAAGTCTTATGCGTTTTAGTGGTGAAAAAATAATTTAAAAAATCGTTCGGGAAATGAGTTTACTCCCTGGGTACTTTCTTTGTATACTTTTGACTATACGGGCCAAGCCTGGGATTTACGGGAAATCGCATGTTTTCGTTTGCCGGCGATTAAACTTCTTTTATTCAGCGTCTCATCAAAAATGAAAACATTTTTAAAAACTACAAGTCTTATGCGTTTTAGTGGTGAAAAAATAATTTAAAAAATCGTTCGGGAAATGAGTTTACTCACTGGTTACGTTCCTTGTATACTTTTGACTATACGGGCCGAGTCCGGGATTTACGGAAATCGCGGATTTTCGTTTGAGGGCGATTAAACTTCTTTTATTCAGCGTCTCTTCAAAAATGAAAACATTTTTGAAAACTACAAGTCTCATGCGTTGTAGTGGTGAAAAAATAATTTAAAAAATCGTTCGGGAAATGAGTTTACTCCCTGGGTACTTTCTTTGTATACTTTTGACTATACGGGCCGAGTCCGGGGTTTACGGGAAATGGCGGGTTTTCGTTTGCCGGCGATTAAACTTCTTTTATTCAGCGTCTCATCAAAAATGAAAACATTTTTAAAAACTACAAGTCTCATGCGTTGTAGTGGTGAAAAAATAATTTAAAAAATCGTTCTTAAAATGAGTTTACTCCCTGGGTACTTTCTTTGTATACTTTTGACTATACGGGCCGAGCCCGGGGTTTACGGGAAATGGCGGGTTTTCGTTTGCCGGCGATTAAACTTCTTTTATTCAGCGTCTCATCAAAAATGAAAACATTTTTAAAAACTACAAGTCTCATGCGTTGTAGTGGTGAAAAAATAATTTAAAAAATCGTTCTTAAAATGAGTTTACTCCCTGGGTACTTTCTTTGTATAATTTTGACTATACGGGCCAAGTCCGGGGTTTACGGGAAATCGCATGTTTTCGTTTGCCGGCGATTAAACTTCTTTTATTCAGCGTCTCATCAAAAATGAAAACATTTTTAAAAACTACAAGTCTTATGCGTTTTAGTGGTGAAAAAATAATTTAAAAAATCGTTCGGGAAATGAGTTTACTCCCTGGGTACTTTCTTTGTATACTTTTGACTATACGGGCCAAGCCTGGGATTTACGGGAAATCGCATGTTTTCGTTTGCCGGCGATTAAACTTCTTTTATTCAGCGTCTCATCAAAAATGAAAACATTTTTAAAAACTACAAGTCTTATGCGTTTTAGTGGTGAAAAAATAATTTAAAAAATCGTTCGGGAAATGAGTTTACTCACTGGTTACGTTCCTTGTATACTTTTGACTATACGGGCCGAGTCCGGGATTTACGGAAATCGCGGATTTTCGTTTGAGGGCGATTAAACTTCTTTTATTCAGCGTCTCTTCAAAAATGAAAACATTTTTGAAAACTACAAGTCTCATGCGTTGTAGTGGTGAAAAAATAATTTAAAAAATCGTTCGGGAAATGAGTTTACTCCCTGGGTACTTTCTTTGTATACTTTTGACTATACGGGCCGAGTCCGGGGTTTACGGGAAATGGCGGGTTTTCGTTTGCCGGCGATTAAACTTCTTTTATTCAGCGTCTCATCAAAAATGAAAACATTTTTAAAAACTACAAGTCTCATGCGTTGTAGTGGTGAAAAAATAATTTAAAAAATCGTTCGGAAAATGAGTTTACTTCCTGGGTACTTTCTTTGTATACTTTTGACTATACGGGCCGAGTCCGGGATTTACGGGAAATCGCGGGTTTTTGTTTGCCGGCGATTAAACTTCTTTTATTCAGCGTCTCATCAAAAATGAAAACATTTTTGAAAACTACAAGTCTCATGCGATTTAGTGGTGAAAAAATAATTTAAAAAATCGTTCGGGAAATGAGTTTACTCCCTGGGTACCTTCTTTGTATACTTTTGACTATACGGGTCAAGCCCGGGATTTACGGGAAATCGCGGGTTTTCGTTTGTCGGCGATTAAACTTCTTTTATTCAGCGTCTCATCAAAAATGAAAACATTTTTGAAAACTACAAGTCTCATGCGTTTTAGTGGTGAAAAAAAGTTTAAAAAATCTTTCGGGAAATGAGTTTACTCCCTGGGTACTTTCTTTGTAAACATTCGACTATACGGGCCAAGCCCCGGATTTACGGGAAAACGCGGGATTTCGTTTGCCGGCGATTAAACCTCTTTCATTAAGCGTCTCATAAAAAATGAAAACATTTTTGAAAACTACAAGTCTCATGCGTTTTAGTGGTGAAAAAATATTTTAAAAAATCGTTCGGGAAATGAATTTACTCCCTGGGTACTTTCTTTGTGTACTTTTAACTATACGGGCCGAGTCCGGGGTTTACGGGAAATGGCGGGTTTTCGTGTGCCGGCGATTAAACTTCTTTTATTCAGTGTCTCATCAAAAATGAAAACATTTTTAAAAACTACAAGTCTCATGCGTTTTAGTGGTGACAAGGTAATTTAAAAAATCGTTTTGGAAATGAGTTTACTCACAGGGTACTTTCTTTGTATACATTCGACTATACGGGCCAAGTCCGGGATTTACGGCAAATCGCGGGTTTTCGTTTGCCGGCGATTAAACCACTTTCATTAAGCGTCTCATCAAAAATGAAAACATTTCTGAAAACTAAAAGTCTCATGCGTTTTAGTGGTGAAAAAATAATTTAAAAAATCGTTCGGGAAATGAGTTTACTCACAGGGTACTTTCTTTGTATACATTCGACTATACGGGCCAAGCCCGGGATTTACGGGCAATCACGGGTTTTCGTTTGCCGGCGATTAAACTTCTTTCATTAAGCGTCTTATCAAAAATGAAAACATTTTTGAAAACTACAAGTCTTATGCGTTTTAGTGGTGAAAAAATAATTTAAAAAATCGTTCGGGAAATGAGTTTACTCCCTGGGTACTTTCTTTTTATACATTCGACTATACGGGCCAAGCCCGGGATTTACGGGAAATCGCAGGTTTTCGTTTGCCGGCGATTAAACCTCTTTCATTAAGCGTCTCATCAGAAATGAAAACATTTTTGAAAACTACAAGTCTCATGCGTTTTAGTGGTGAAAAAATAATTTAAAAAATCGTTCGGCAAATGAGTTTACTCCCTCGGTACTTTCTTTGTATACTTTGGACTATACGGGCCGAGTCCAGGATTTACGGAAATCGCGGATTTTCGTTTGAGGGCGATTAAACTTCTTTTATTCAGCGTCTCTCCAAAAATGAAAACATTTTTGAAAACTACAAGTCTCATGCGTTGTAGTGGTGAAAAAATAATTTAAAAAATCGTTCGGGAAATGAGTTTACTCCCTGGGTACTTTCTTTGTATACTTTTGACTATACGGGCCGAGTCCGGGGTTTACGGGAAATGGCGGGTTTTCGTGTGCCGGCGATTGAACTTCTTTTATTCAGTGTCTCCTCAAAAATGAAAACATTTTTGAAAACTACAAGTCTCATGCGTTTTAGTGGTGACAAGGTAATTTAAAAAATCGTTTTGGAAATGAGTTTACTCACAGGGTACTTTCTTTGTATACATTCGACTTTACGGGCAAAGTCCGGGATTTACGGCAAATCGCGAGTTTTCGTTTGCCGGCGATTAAACCACTTTTATTAAGGGTCTCATCAAAAATGAAAACATTTCTGAAAACTACAAGTCTCATGCGTTTTAGTGGTGAAAAAATAATTTAAAAAATCGTTCGGGAAATGAGTTTACTCACAGGGTACTTTCTTTGTATACATTCGACTATACGGGCCAAGCCCGGGATTTACGGGAAATCGCGGGTTTTCGTTTGCCGGCGATTAAACTTCTTTCATTAAGCGTCTCATCAAAAATGAAAACATTTTTGAAAACTACAAGTCTCATGCGTTTTAGTGGTGACAAGGTAATTTAAAAAATCGTTTTGGAAATGAGTTTACTCACAGGGTACTTTCTTTGTATACATTCGACTATACGGGCAAAGTCCGGGATTTACGGCAAATCGCGGGTTTTCATTTGCCGGCGATTAAACCACTTTCATTAAGCGTCTCATCAAAAATGAAAACATTTCTGAAAACTACAAGTCTCATGCGTGTTAGTGGTGAAAAAATAATTTAAAAAATCGTTCGGGAAATGAGTTTACTCACAGGGTACTTTCTTTGTATACATTCGACTATACGGGCCAAGCCCGGGATTTACGGGAAATCGCGGGTTTTTGTTTGCCGGTGATTAAACTTCTTTCATTAAGCGTCTCATCAAAAATGAAAACATTTTTGAAAACTACAAGTCTTATGCGTTTTAGTGGTGAAAAAATAATTTAAAAAATCGTTCGGGAAATGAGTTTACTCCCTGGGTACTTTCTTTTTATACATTCGACTATACGGGCAAAGTCCGGGATTTACGGCAAATCGCGGGTTTTCGTTTGCCGGCGATTAAACCACTTTCATTAAGCGTCTCATCAAAAATGAAAACATTTCTGAAAACTACAAGTCTCATGCGTTTTAGTGGTGAAAAAATAATTTAAAAAATCGTTTGGGAAATGAGTTTACTCACAGGGTACTTTCTTTGTATACATTCGACTATACGGGCCAAGCCCGGGATTTACGGGAAATCGCGGGTTTTCGTTTGCCGGCGATTAAACTTCTTTCATTAAGCATCTCATCAAAAATGAAAACATTTTTGAAAACTACAAGTCTCATGCGTTTTAGTGGTGACAAGGTAATTTAAAAAATCGTTTTGGAAATGAGTTTACTCACAGGGTACTTTCTTTGTATACATTCGACTATACGGGCAAAGTCCGGGATTTACGGCAAATCGCGGGTTTTCATTTGCCGGCGATTAAACCACTTTCATTAAGCGTCTCATCAAAAATGAAAACATTTCTGAAAACTACAAGTCTCATGCGTGTTAGTGGTGAAAAAATAATTTAAAAAATCGTTCGGGAAATGAGTTTACTCACAGGGTACTTTCTTTGTATACATTCGACTATATGGGCCAAGCCCGGGATTTACGGGAAATCGCGGGTTTTTGTTTGCCGGTGATTAAACTTCTTTCATTAAGCGTCTCATCAAAAATGAAAACATTTTTGAAAACTACAAGTCTTATGCGTTTTAGTGGTGAAAAAATAATTTAAAAAATCGTTCGGGAAATGAGTTTACTCCCTGGGTACTTTCTTTTTATACATTCGACTATACGGGCAAAGTCCGGGATTTACGGCAAATCGCGGGTTTTCGTTTGCCGGCGATTAAACCACTTTCATTAAGCGTCTCATCAAAAATGAAAACATTTCTGAAAACTACAAGTCTCATGCGTGTTAGTGGTGAAAAAATAATTTAAAAAATCGTTCGGGAAATGAGTTTACTCACAGGGTACTTTCTTTGTATACATTCGACTATACGGGCCAAGCCCGGGATTTACGGGAAATCGCGGGTTTTTGTTTGCCGGTGATAAAACTTCTTTTATTCAGCGTCTCATCAAAAATGAAAACATTTTTAAAAACTATAATTCTCATGGGCTTTAGTGGTGAAATAATAATTTAAAAAATTGTTCGGGAAATGAGTTTACTCCCTGGGTACTTTCTTTTTATACATTCGACTATACGGGCCAAGCCCGGGATTTACGGGAAATCGCGGGATTTTGTTTGCCGACGATTAAACCTCTTTCATTAAGCGTCTCATCAAAAATGAAAACATTTTTGAAAACTACAAGTCTCATGCGTTTTAGTGGTGAAAAAATAATTTAAAAAATCGTTCGGGAAATGAGTTTACTCCCTGGGTACTTTCTTTGTATACTTTTCACTATACGGGCCGAGGCCGGGGTTTACGGGAAATGGCGGGTTTTCGTTTGCCGGCGATTAAACCTCTTTCATTAAGTGTTTTCATCAAAAATGAAAACATTTTTGAAACCCTGGGTACTTTCTTTGTATGCATTTGACTATACGGGCCGAGTCCGGGATTTACGGGAAATCGCAGGTTTTCGTTTGCCGGCGATTAAACTTCTTTTATTCAGCGTCTCATCAAAAATGAAAACATTTTTGAAAACTTCAAGTCTCATGCGTTTTAGTGGTGAAAAGATAATTTAAAAAATCGTTTTGGAAATGAGTTTACTCACAGGGTAATTTCTTTGTATACATTCGACTATGCGGGCCAAGACCGGGATTTACGGGAAATCGCGGGTTTTCGTTTGCCGGCGATTAAACTTCTTTTATTCAGCGTCTCATCAAAAATGAAAACATTTTTAAAAACTACAAGGTTCATGCGTTGTAGTGGTGAAAAAATAATTTAAAAATTCGTTCGGGAAATGAGTTTACTTACTGGGTACTTTCTTTGTATACTTTTGACTATACTGGCCGAGTCCGGGGTTTACGGGAAATGGCGGGTTTTCGTTTACCGGCGATTAAACTTCTATTATTCAGCGTCTCATCAAAAATGAAAACATTTTTGAAAACTACAAGTCTCATGCGTTTTAGTGGTGAAAAAATATTTTAAAAAATCGTTCGGGAAATGAGTTTACTCCCTGGGTACTTTCTTTGTATACTTTTGACTATACGGGCCGAGTCCGCGATTTACGGGAAGTCGCGGGTTTTCGTTTGCCGGCGTTTAAACTTCTTTTATTCAGCGTCTCATCAAAAATAAAAACATTTTTAAAAACTACAAGTCTCATGGGCTTTAGTGGTAAAATAATATATTAAAAAATCGTTCGGGAAATGAGTTTACACCCTGGGTACTTTCTTTGTATGCTTTTGACTATACGGGCCGAGTCCGGGATTTAAGGGAAATCGCAGGTTTTCGTTTGCCGGCGATTAAACTTCTTTTATTCAGCCTCTCATCAAAAATGAAAACATTTTTGAAAACTTCAAGTCTCATGCGTTTTAGTGGTGAAAAGATAATTTAAAAAATCGTTTTGGAAATGAGTTTACTCACAGGGTAATTTCTTTGTATACATTCGACTATGCGGGCCAAGACCGGGATTTACGGGAAATTGCGGGTTTTCGTTTGCCGGCGATTAAACCACTTTCATTAAGCGTCTCATCAAAAATGAAATCATTTTTAAAAACTACAAGTCTCATGCGTTTTAGTGGTGAAAAAATAATTTAAAAATTCGTTCGGGAAATGAGTTTACTTACTGGGTACTTTCCTTGTATACTTTTGACTATACGGGCCGAGTCCGGGATTTACGGCAAATCGCCGGTTTTCGTTTGCCGGCGATTAAACTTCTTTCATTAAGCGTCTCATCAAAAATGAAAACATTTTTGAAAACTACAAGTCTTATGCGTTTTAGTGGCTAAAAAATAATTTAAAAAATCGTTCAGGAAATGGGTTTACTCCCTGGGTACTTTCTTTTTATACATTCGACTATACGGACCAAGCCCGGGATTTACGGGAAATCGCGGGATTTCGTTTGCCGGCGATTAAACCTCTTTCATTAGGCGTCTCATCAAAAATGAAAACATTTTTGAAAACTACAAGTCTCATGCGTTTTAGTGGTGAAAAAATAATTTAAAAAATCGTTCGGGAAATGAGTTTACTCACAGGGTACTTTCTTTGTATACATTCGACTATATGGGCCAAGCCCGGGATTTACGGGAAATCGCGGGTTTTTGTTTGCCGGTGATTAAACTTCTTTCATTAAGCGTCTCATCAAAAATGAAAACATTTTTGAAAACTACAAGTCTTATGCGTTTTAGTGGTGAAAAAATAATTTAAAAAATCGTTCGGGAAATGAGTTTACTCCCTGGGTACTTTCTTTTTATACATTCGACTATACGGGCAAAGTCCGGGATTTACGGCAAATCGCGGGTTTTCGTTTGCCGGCGATTAAACCACTTTCATTAAGCGTCTCATCAAAAATGAAAACATTTCTGAAAACTACAAGTCTCATGCGTGTTAGTGGTGAAAAAATAATTTAAAAAATCGTTCGGGAAATGAGTTTACTCACAGGGTACTTTCTTTGTATACATTCGACTATACGGGCCAAGCCCGGGATTTACGGGAAATCGCGGGTTTTTGTTTGCCGGTGATAAAACTTCTTTTATTCAGCGTCTCATCAAAAATGAAAACATTTTTAAAAACTATAATTCTCATGGGCTTTAGTGGTGAAATAATAATTTAAAAAATTGTTCGGGAAATGAGTTTACTCCCTGGGTACTTTCTTTTTATACATTCGACTATACGGGCCAAGCCCGGGATTTACGGGAAATCGCGGGATTTTGTTTGCCGACGATTAAACCTCTTTCATTAAGCGTCTCATCAAAAATGAAAACATTTTTGAAAACTACAAGTCTCATGCGTTTTAGTGGTGAAAAAATAATTTAAAAAATCGTTCGGGAAATGAGTTTACTCCCTGGGTACTTTCTTTGTATACTTTTCACTATACGGGCCGAGGCCGGGGTTTACGGGAAATGGCGGGTTTTCGTTTGCCGGCGATTAAACCTCTTTCATTAAGTGTTTTCATCAAAAATGAAAACATTTTTGAAACCCTGGGTACTTTCTTTGTATGCATTTGACTATACGGGCCGAGTCCGGGATTTACGGGAAATCGTAGGTTTTCGTTTGCCGGCGATTAAACTTCTTTTATTCAGCGTCTCATCAAAAATGAAAACATTTTTGAAAACTTCAAGTCTCATGCGTTTTAGTGGTGAAAAGATAATTTAAAAAATCGTTTTGGAAATGAGTTTACTCACAGGGTAATTTCTTTGTATACATTCGACTATGCGGGCCAAGACCGGGATTTACGGGAAATCGCGGGTTTTCGTTTGCCGGCGATTAAACTTCTTTTATTCAGCGTCTCATCAAAAATGAAAACATTTTTAAAAACTACAAGGTTCATGCGTTGTAGTGGTGAAAAAATAATTTAAAAATTCGTTCGGGAAATGAGTTTACTTACTGGGTACTTTCTTTGTATACTTTTGACTATACTGGCCGAGTCCGGGGTTTACGGGAAATGGCGGGTTTTCGTTTACCGGCGATTAAACTTCTATTATTCAGCGTCTCATCAAAAATGAAAACATTTTTGAAAACTACAAGTCTCATGCGTTTTAGTGGTGAAAAAATATTTTAAAAAATCGTTCGGGAAATGAGTTTACTCCCTGGGTACTTTCTTTGTATACTTTTGACTATACGGGCCGAGTCCGCGATTTACGGGAAGTCGCGGGTTTTCGTTTGCCGGCGTTTAAACTTCTTTTATTCAGCGTCTCATCAAAAATAAAAACATTTTTAAAAACTACAAGTCTCATGGGCTTTAGTGGTAAAATAATATATTAAAAAATCGTTCGGGAAATGAGTTTACACCCTGGGTACTTTCTTTGTATGCTTTTGACTATACGGGCCGAGTCCGGGATTTAAGGGAAATCGCAGGTTTTCGTTTGCCGGCGATTAAACTTCTTTTATTCAGCCTCTCATCAAAAATGAAAACATTTTTGAAAACTTCAAGTCTCATGCGTTTTAGTGGTGAAAAGATAATTTAAAAAATCGTTTTGGAAATGAGTTTACTCACAGGGTAATTTCTTTGTATACATTCGACTATGCGGGCCAAGACCGGGATTTACGGGAAATTGCGGGTTTTCGTTTGCCGGCGATTAAACCACTTTCATTAAGCGTCTCATCAAAAATGAAATCATTTTTAAAAACTACAAGTCTCATGCGTTTTAGTGGTGAAAAAATAATTTAAAAATTCGTTCGGGAAATGAGTTTACTTACTGGGTACTTTCCTTGTATACTTTTGACTATACGGGCCGAGTCCGGGATTTACGGCAAATCGCCGGTTTTCGTTTGCCGGCGATTAAACTTCTTTCATTAAGCGTCTCATCAAAAATGAAAACATTTTTGAAAACTACAAGTCTTATGCGTTTTAGTGGCGAAAAAATAATTTAAAAAATCGTTCAGGAAATGGGTTTACTCCCTGGGTACTTTCTTTTTATACATTCGACTATACGGACCAAGCCCGGGATTTACGGGAAATCGCGGGATTTCGTTTGCCGGCGATTAAACCTCTTTCATTAGGCGTCTCATCAAAAATGAAAACATTTTTGAAAACTACAAGTCTCATGCGTTTTAGTGGTGAAAAAATAATTTAAAAAATCGTTCGGGAAATGAGTTTACTCCCTCGGTACTTTCATTGTATACTTTTGACTATACAGGCCGAGTCCGGGATTTACGGGAAATCGCGGGTTTTCGTTTGCCGGCGATTAAACTTCTTTTATTCACCGTCTCATCAAAAATGAAAACATTTTTAAAAACTACAATCTCATGGGCTTTAGTGGTGAAATAATAATTTAAAAAATCGTTCGGGAAATGAGTTTACTCCCTGGGTACTTTCTTTGTATACTTTTGACTATACGGGGCGAGTCCGGGGTTTACGGGAAATGGCGGGTTTTCGTTTGCCGGCGATTAAACTTCTTTTATTCAGCGTCTCATCAAAAATGAAAACATTTTTGAAAACTACAAGTCTCATGCGTTTTAGTGGTGACAAGGTAATTTAAAAAATCGTTTTGGAAATGAGTTTACTCACAGGGTACTTTCTTTGTATACATTCGACTATACGGGCAAAGTCCGGGATTTACGGCAAATCGCAGGTTTTCATTTGCCGGCGATTAAACCACTTTCATTAAGCGTCTCATCAAAAATGAAAACATTTCTGAAAACTACAAGTCTCATGCGTGTTAGTGGTGAAAAAATAATTTAAAAAATCGTTCGGGAAATGAGTTTACTCACAGGGTACTTTCTTTGTATACATTCGACTATACGGGCCAAGCCCGGGATTTACGGGAAATCGCGGGTTTTTGTTTGCCGGTGATTAAACTTCTTTCATTAGGCGTCTCATCAAAAATGAAAACATTTTTGAAAACTACAAGTCTTATGCGTTTTAGTGGTGAAAAAATAATTTAAAAAATCGTTCGGGAAATGAGTTTACTCCCTGGGTACTTTCTTTTTATACATTCGACTATACGGGCAAAGTCCGGGATTTACGGCAAATCGCGGGTTTTCGTTCGCCGGCGATTAAACCACTTTCATTAAGCGTCTCATCAAAAATGAAAACATTTCTGAAAACTACAAGTCTCATGCGTGTTAGTGGTGAAAAAATAATTTAAAAAATCGTTCGGGAAATGAGTTTACTCACAGGGTACTTTCTTTGTATACATTCGACTATACGGGCCAAGCCCGGGATTTACGGGAAATCGCGGGTTTTTGTTTGCCGGTGATAAAACTTCTTTTATTCAGCGTCTCATCAAAAATGAAAACATTTTTAAAAACTATAATTCTCATGGGCTTTAGTGGTGAAATAGTAATTTAAAAAATTGTTCGGGAAATGAGTTTACTCCCTGGGTACTTTCTTTTTATACATTCGACTATACGGGCCAAGCCCGGGATTTACGGGAAATCGCGGGATTTTGTTTGCCGACGATTAAACCTCTTTCATTAAGCGTCTCATCAAAAATGAAAACATTTTTGAAAACTACAAGTCTCATGCGTTTTAGTGGTGAAAAAATAATTTAAAAAATCGTTCGGGAAATGAGTTTACTCCCTGGGTACTTTCTTTGTATACTTTTCACTATACGGGCCGAGGCCGGGGTTTACGGGAAATGGCGGGTTTTCGTTTGCCGGCGATTAAACCTCTTTCATTAAGTGTTTTCATCAAAAATGAAAACATTTTTGAAACCCTGGGTACTTTCTTTGTATGCATTTGACTATACGGGCCGAGTCCGGGATTTACGGGAAATCGCAGGTTTTCGTTTGCCGGCGATTAAACTTCTTTTATTCAGCGTCTCATCAAAAATGAAAACATTTTTGAAAACTTCAAGTCTCATGCGTTTTAGTGGTGAAAAGATAATTTAAAAAATCGTTTTGGAAATGAGTTTACTCACAGGGTAATTTCTTTGTATACATTCGACTATGCGGGCCAAGACCGGGATTTACGGGAAATCGCGGGTTTTCGTTTGCCGGCGATTAAACTTCTTTTATTCAGCGTCTCATCAAAAATGAAAACATTTTTAAGAACTACAATCTCATGGGCTTTAGTGGTGAAATAATAATTTAAAAAATCGTTCGGGAAATGAGTTTACTCCCTGGGTACTTTCTTTGTATACTTTTGACTATACGGGGCGAGTCCGGGGTTTACGGGAAATGGCGGGTTTTCGTTTGCCGGCGATTAAACTTCTTTTATTCAGCGTCTCATCAAAAATGAAAACATTTTTGAAAACTACAAGTCTCATGCGTTTTAGTGGTGAAAAGATAATTTAAAAAATCGTTTTGGAAATAAGTTTACTCACAGGGTACTTTCTTTGTATACATTCGACTATGCGGGCCAAGCCTGGGATTTACGGGAAATCGCGGGTTTTCGCTTGCCGGCGATTAAACCACATTCATTAAGCGTCTCATCAAAAATGAAAACATTTCTGAAAACTACAAGTCTCATACGTTTTAGTGGTGAAAAAATAATTTTAAAAATCGTTCGGGAAATGAGTTTACTCCCTGGGTACTTTCTTTGTATACTTTTGACTATACGGGCCGAGTCCGGGATTTACAAGAAATCGCAGGTTTTCGTTTGCCGGCGATTAAAACTCTTTCTCTAAGCGTCTCATTAAAAATGAAAACATTTTTGAAAACTACAAGTCTCATGCGTTTTAGTGGTGACAAAATAATTTCAAAAAATCATTTGGGAAATGAGTTTACTCCCTGGGTACTTTCTTTGTATACTTTTGACTATACGGGCCAAGCCCGGGATTTACGGGAAATCGCGGGTTTTCGTTTGCCGGCGATTAAACCCCTTTCATTAAGCGTCTCATCAAAAATGAAAACTTTTTTGAAAACTACAAGTCTCATGCGTTTCTGTGGTGACAAAGTAATTTAAAAAATCGCTCGGGAAATGAGTTTACTCCCTGGGTACTTTCTTTGTACTTTTTTAACTATACGGGCCAAGCCCGGGATTTACGGGAAATCGCCGGTTTTCGTTTGCCGACGATTAAACTTCTTTTATTCAGCGTCTCATCAAAAATGAAAAAATTTTTGTAAACTACAAGTCTTATGCGTTTTAGTGGTGGAAAAATAATTTAAAAAATCGTTCTGGAAATGAGTTTACTCACAGGGTACTTTCTTTGTATACATTCGACTATACGGGCCAAGCCCGGGATTTACGGGAAATCGCGTGTTTTCGTTTGCCAGCGATTAAACCACTTTCATTAAGCGTCTCATCAAAAATGAAAACATTTTTAAAAACTACAAGTCTCATACGTTTTAGTGGTGAATAAATAATTTAAAAAATCGTTCGGGAAATGAGTTTACTCCCTGGGTACTTTCTTTGTATACTTTTGACTATACAGGCCGAGTCCGGGATTTACGGGAAATTGCGGGTTTTCGTTTGGCAGCGATTAAACTTCTTTTATTCACCGTCTCATCGAAAATGAAAATATTTTTAAAAACTACAAGTCTCATGGGCTTTAGTGGTGAGCTAATAATTTAAAAAATCGTTCGGGAAATGAGTTTTCTCCCTGGGTACTTTCTTTGTATACTTTTGACTATACGGGCCGAGTCCGGGGTTTACGGGAAATGGCGGGTTTTCGTTTGCCGGCGATTAAACTTCTTTTATTCAGCGTCTCATCAAAAATGAAAACATTTTTGAAAACTACAAGTCTCATGCGTTTTAGTGGTGAAAAGATAATTTAAAAAATTGTTTTGGAAATGAGTTTACTCACAGGGTACTTTCTTTGTATACATTCGACTAAACGGGCCAAGCCCGGGATTTACGGGAAATCGCGGGTTTTCGTTTGCCGGCGATTAAACTTCTTTTATTCAGCGTCTCATCAAAAATGAAAACACTTTTGAAAAGTACAAGTCTCATGCGTTTTAGTGGTGACAAAATAATTTCAAAAAATCATTTGGGAAATGAGTTTACTCCCTGGGTACTTTCTTTTTATACTTTTGACTACACGGGCCAAGCCCGGGATTTACGGGAAATTGCGGGTTTTCGTTTGCCGGCATTTAAACCACTTTAATTAAGCGTCTCATCAAAAATGAAAACATTTCTGAAAACTACAAGTCTCATGCGTTTTAGTGGTGAAAAAATAATTTAAAAAATCTTTCGTTAAATGAGTTTACTCCCTGGGTACTTTATTTGTATACTTTTGACTATACAGGCCGAGTCTGGGATTTACGGGAAATCGCGGGTTTTCGTTTGCCGGCGATTAAACTTCTTTTATTCACCGTCTCATCAAAAATGAAAACATTTTTAAAAACTACAAGTCTCATGGGCTTTAGTGGTGAAATAATAATTTAAAAAATCGTTCGGGAAATGAGTTTACTCCCTGGGTACTTTCTTTGTATACTTTTGACTATACGGGCCGAGTCCGGGGTTTACGGGAAATGGCGGGTTTTTGTTTGCCGGCGATTAAACTTCTTTTATTCAGCGTCTCATCAAAAATGAAAACATTTTTGAAAACTACAAGTCTCATGCGTTTTAGTGGTGAAAAGATAATTCAAAAAATCGTTTTGAAAATAAGTTTACTCACAGGGTACTTTCTTTGTATACATTCGACTATGCGGGCCAAGCCTGGGATTTACGGGAAATCGCGGGTTTTCGCTTGCCGGCGATTAAACCACATTCATTAAGCGTCTCATCAAAAATGAAAACATTTCTGAAAACTACAAGTCTCATACGTTTTAGTGGTGAAAGAATAATTTTAAAAATCGTTCGGGAAATGAGTTTACTCCCTGGGTACTTTATTTGTATACTTTTGACTATACGGGCCGAGTCCGGGATTTACGGGAAATCGCGGGTTTACGTTTGCCGGCGATTAAAACTCTTTCATTAAGCGTCTCATTAAAAATGAAAACATTTTTGAAAACTACAAGTCTCATGCGTTTTAGTGGTGACAAAATAATTTCAAAAAATCATTTGGGAAATGAGTTTACTCCCTGGGTACTTTCTTTGTATACTTTTGACTATACGGGCCAAGCCCGGGATTTACGGGAAATCGCAGTTTTTCGTTTGCCGGCGATAAAACCACTTTCATTAAGCGTCTCATCAAAAATAAAAACATTTCTGAAAACTACAAATCTCATGCGTTTTAGTGGTGAAAAAATAATTTAAAAATCGTTCGGGAAATGAATTTACTCCCTGGGTACCTTCTTTGTATACTTTTAACTATACAGGCCGAGTCCGGGATTTACAGGAAATCGCGGGTTTTTGTTTGCCGGCGATTAAACTTCTTTTATTCACCGTCTCATCAATAATGAAAACATTTTTAAAAACTACAAGTCTCATGGGCTTTAGTGGTGAAATAATAATTTAAAAAATTGTTTGGGAAATGAGTTTACTCCCTGGGTACTTTCTTTGTATATTTTTGACTATATGGGCCGAGTCCGGGGTTTACGGGAAATGGCGGGATTTCGTTTGCCGGCGATTAAACTTCTTTTATTCAGCGTTTCATCAAAAATGAAAACATTTTGGAAAACTACAAGTCTCATGCGTTTTAGAGGTCAAAAAATAATTTAAAAAATCGTTTTGGAAATGAGTTTACTCACAGGGTACTTTCTTTGTATACATTCGACTATGCGGGCCGAGTCCGGGATTTACGGGAAATCGCGGGTTTTCGCTTGCCGGCGATTAAACCACATTCATTAAGCGTCTCATCAAAATGAAAACATTTCTGAAAACTACAAGTCTCATACGTTTTAGTGGTGAAAAAATAATTTTAAAAAATCGTTCGGGAATTGAGTTTACTCCCTGGGTACTTTCTTTGTATACTTTTGACTATACGGGCCGAGTCCTGAATTTACGGGAAATCGCGGGTTTTCGTTTGCCGGCGATTAAACTTCTTTTATTCAGCGTCTCATCAAAAATGAAAACATTTTTGAAAACTATAAGTCCCATTCGTTCTAGTGGTGCAGAAATAATTTGAAAAATCGTTCGGGAAATCAGTTTACTCCCTGGGTACTTTCTTTAGATACATTCAACTATACGGGCCAAGCCCGGGATTTACGGGAAATCGCGGGTTTTCGTTTGCCGGCGATTAAACTTCTTTTATTCAGCGTCTCATTAAAAATGAAAACAATTTTGAAAACTACAAGTCTCATGCGTTTTAGTGGTGAAAAAAAAATTTAAAAAATCGTTCGGGAATTGAGTTTACTCCCTGGGTACTTTCTTTGTATATTTTTGACTATATGGGCCGAGTCCGGGGTTTACGGGAAATGGCGGGATTTCGTTTGCCGGCGATTAAACTTCTTTTATTCAGCGTTTCATCAAAAATGAAAACATTTTGGAAAACTACAAGTCTCATGCGTTTTAGAGGTCAAAAAATAATTTAAAAAATCGTTTTGGAAATGAGTTTACTCACAGGGTACTTTCTTTGTATACATTCGACTATGCGGGCCGAGTCCGGGATTTACGGGAAATCGCGGGTTTTCGCTTGCCGGCGATTAAACCACATTCATTAAGCGTCTCATCAAAATGAAAACATTTCTGAAAACTACAAGTCTCATACGTTTTAGTGGTGAAAAAATAATTTTAAAAAATCGTTCGGGAATTGAGTTTACTCCCTGGGTACTTTCTTTGTATACTTTTGACTATACGGGCCGAGTCCTGAATTTACGGGAAATCGCGGGTTTTCGTTTGCCGGCGATTAAACTTCTTTTATTCAGCGTCTCATCAAAAATGAAAACATTTTTGAAAACTATAAGTCCCATTCGTTCTAGTGGTGCAGAAATAATTTGAAAAATCGTTCGGGAAATCAGTTTACTCCCTGGGTACTTTCTTTAGATACATTCAACTATACGGGCCAAGCCCGGGATTTACGGGAAATCGCGAGTTTTCGTTTGCCGGCGATTAAACTTCTTTTATTCAGCGTCTCATTAAAAATGAAAACAATTTTGAAAACTACAAGTCTCATGCGTTTTAGTGGTGAAAAAAAAATTTAAAAAATCGTTCGGGAATTGAGTTTACTCCCTGGGTACTTTCTTTGTATACTTTTGACTATACGGGCCGAGTCCTGAATTTACGGGAAATCGCGGGTTTTCGTTTGCCGGCGATTAAACTTCTTTTATTCAGCGTCTCATCAAAAATGAAAACATTTTTGAAAACTACAAGTCTCATGCGTTTTAGTGGTGAAAAGATAATTTAAAAAATTGTTTTGGAAATGAGTTTACTCACAGGGTACTTTCTTTGTATACATTCGACTAAACGGGCCAAGCCCGGGATTTACGGGAAATCGCGGGTTTTCGTTTGCCGGCGATTAAACTTCTTTTATTCAGCGTCTCATCAAAAATGAAAACACTTTTGAAAAGTACAAGTCTCATGCGTTTTAGTGGTGACAAAATAATTTCAAAAAATCATTTGGGAAATGAGTTTACTCCCTGGGTACTTTCTTTGTATACTTTTGACTATACGGGCCAAGCCGGGATTTACGGCAAATCGCGGGTTTTCGTTAGCCGGCGATTAAACCACTTTCATTAAGCGTCTCATCAAAAATGAAAACATTTCTGAAAACTACAAGTCTCATGCGTTTTAGTGGTGAAAAAATAATTTAAAAAATCGTTCGGGAAATGAGTTTACTCCCTGGGTACTTTCTTTGTATACTTTTGACTATACGGGCCAAGCCCGGGATTTACGGGAAATCGCGGTTTTTCGTTTGCCGGCGATTAAACTTCTTTTATTCAGCGTCTTATCAAAAATGAAAACATTTTTGGAAACTACAAGTCTTATGCGTTTTAGTGGTGAAAAAATAGTTTAAAAAATCGTTCTGGAAATGAGTTTACTCACAGGGTACTTTCTTTGTATACATTCGACTATACGGGCCAAGCCCAGGATTTACGGGAAATCGCGGGTTTTCGTTTGCCGGCGATTAAACCCCTTTCATTAAGCGTCTCATCAAAAATGAAAACTTTTTTGAAAAATACAAGTCTCATGCGTTTCTGTGGTGACAAAGTAATTTAAAAAATCGCTCGGGAAATGAGTTTACTCCCTGGGTACTTTCTTTGTACTTTTTTAACTATACGGGCCAAGCCCGGGATTTACGGGAAATCGCCGGTTTTCGTTTGCCGACGATTAAACTTCTTTTATTCAGCGTCTCATCAAAAATGAAAAAATTTTTGTAAACTACAAGTCTTATGCGTTTTAGTGGTGGAAAAATAATTTAAAAAATCGTTCTGGAAATGAGTTTACTCACAGGGTACTTTCTTTGTATACATTCGATTATACGGGCCAAGCCCGGGATTTACAGGAAATCGCGTGTTTTCGTTTGCCAGCGATTAAACCACTTTCATTAAGCGTCTCATCAAAAATGAAAACATTTTTAAAAACTACAAGTCTCATACATTTTAGTGGTGAATAAATAATTTAAAAAATCGTTAGGGAAATGAGTTTACTCCCTGGGTACTTTCTTTTTATACTTTTGACTACACGGGCCAAGCCCGGGATTTACGGGAAATTGCGGGTTTTCGTTTGCCGGCGATTAAACCACTTTAATTAAGCGTCTCATCAAAAATGAAAACATTTCTGAAAACTACAAGTCTCATGCGTTTTAGTGGTGAAAAAATAATTTAAAAAATCGTTCGTTAAATGAGTTTACTCCCTGGGTACTTTCTTTGTATACTTTTGACTATACAGGCCGAGTCCGGGATTTACGGGAAATCGCGGGTTTTCGTTTGCCGGCGATTAAACTTCTTTTATTCACCGTCTCATCAAAAATGAAAACATTTTTAAAAACTACAAGTCTCATGGGCTTTAATGGTGAAATAATAATTTAAAAAATCGTTCGGGTAATGAGTTTACTCCCTGGGTACTTTCTTTGTATACTTTTGACTATACGGGCCGAGTCCGGGGTTTACGGGAAATGGCGGGTTTTTGTTTGCCGGCGATTAAACTTCTTTTATACAGCGTCTCATCAAAAATGAAAACATTTTTGAAAACTACAATTCTCATGCGTTTTAGTGGTGAAAAGATAATTTAAAAAATCGTTTTGAAAATAAGTTTACTCACAGGGTACTTTCTTTGTATACATTCGACTATGCGGGCCAAGCCTGGGATTTACGGGAAATCGCGGGTTTACGTTTGCCGGCGATTAAAACTCTTTCATTAAGCGTCTCATTAAAAATGAAAACATTTTTGAAAACTACAAGTCTCATGCGTTTTAGTGGTGACAAAATAATTTCAAAAAATCATTTGGGAAATGAGTTTACTCCCTGGGTACTTTCTTTGTATACTTTTGACTATACGGGCCAAGCCCGGGATTTACGGGAAATCGTACTTTTTCGTTTGCCGGCGATAAAACCACTTTCATTAAGCGTCTCATCAAAAATAAAAACATTTCTGAAAACTACAAATCTCATGCGTTTTAGTGGTGAAAAAATAATTTAAAAATCGTTCGGGAAATGAGTTTACTCCCTGGGTACCTTATTTGTATACTTTTAACTATACAGGCCGAGTCCGGGATTTACGGGAAATCGCGGGTTTTTGTTTGCCGGCGATTAAACTTCTTTTATTCACCGTCTCATCAATAATGAAAACATTTTTAAAAACTACAAGTCTCATGGGCTTTAGTGGTGAAATAATAATTTAAAAAATTGTTCGGGAAATGAGTTTACTCCCTGGGTACTTTCTTTGTATATTTTTGACTATACGGGCCGAGTCCGGGGTTTACGGGAAATGGCGGGATTTCGTTTGCCGGCGATTAAACTTCTTTTATTCAGCGTTTCATCAAAAATGAAAACATTTTGGAAAACTACAAGTCTCATGCGTTTTAGAGGTGAAAAAATAATTTAAAAAATCGTTTTGGAAATGAGTTTACTCACAGGGTACTTTCTTTGTATACATTCGACTATGCGGGCCGAGTCCGGGATTTACGGGAAATCGCGGGTTTTCGCTTGCCGGCGATTAAACCACATTCATTAAGCGTCTCATCAAAATGAAAACATTTCTGAAAACTACAAGTCTCATACGTTTTAGTGGTGAAAAATAATTTTAAAAAATCGTTCGGGAATTGAGTTTACTCCCAGGGTACTTTCTTTGTATACTTTTGACTATACGGGCCGAGTCCGGAATTTATGGGAAATCGCGGGTTTTCGTTTGCCGGCGATTAAACTTCTTTTATTCAGCGTCTCATCAAAAATGAAAACATTTTTGAAAACTATAAGTCCCATTCGTTCTAGTGGTGCAGAAATAATTTGAAAAATCGTTCGGGAAATCAGTTTACTCCCTGGGTACTTTCTTTAGATACATTCAACTATACGGGCCAAGCCCGGGATTTACGGGAAATCGCGGGTTTTCGTTTGCCGGCGATTAAACTTCTTTTATTCAGCGTCTCATTAAAAATGAAAACAATTTTGAAAACTACAAGTCTCATGCGTTTTAGTGGTGAAAAAAAAATTTAAAAAATCGTTCGGGAAATGTGTTTACTCCCTGGGTACTTTCTTTGTATACTTTTGACTATACGGGCCAAGCCGGGATTTACGGGAAATCGCGGGTTTTCGTTTGGCGGCGATTAAAATTCTTTTATTCAGCGTCTCATCAAAAATGAAAACATTTTTGAAAACTACAAGTCTGATGCGTTTTAGTGGTAAAAAATAATTTAAAAAATCGTTCTGGAAATGAGTTTACTCACAGGGTACTTTCTTTGTATACATTCGACTATACGGGCCAGGCCCGGGATTCACGGGAAATCGCGGGTTTTCGTTTGCCGGCGATTAAACCTCTTTCATTAAGCGCCTCATCAAAAATGAAAACATTTTTGAAACCTACAAGTCTCATGCGTTTTAGTGGTGAAAAAATAATTTAAAAAATCGTTCGGGAAATGAGTTACTCCCTGGGTACTTTCTTTGTATACATTCGACTACACGGGCCAAGCCCGGGATTTACGGGAAATCGCGGGTTTTTGTTTGCCGGCGATTAAACCTCTTTCATTAAGCGTCTCATCAAAAATGAAAACATTTTTAAAAACTACAAGTCTCATGCGTTTTAGTGGTGAAAAAATAATTTAAAAAATCGTTCGGGAAATGAGTCTACTCCCTGGGTACTTTTTTGGTATACTTTTGACTATACGGGCCGAGTCCGGGATTTACGGGAAATCGCGCGTTTTCGTTTGCCGGCGATTAAACTTCTTTTATTCAGTGTCTCATCAAAAATGAAAACATTTTTTAAAACTACAAGTCTCATGCGTTTTAGTGGTGAAAAAATAATTTAAAAAATCGTTCTGGAAATGAGTTTACTAACAGGGTACTTTCTTTGTATACATTCGACTATGCGGGTCAAGCCCGGGATTTACAGGAAATCGCGGGTTTTCGTTTGCCGGCGATTAAACCTCTTTCATTAAGCGTCTCATCAAAAATGAAAACATTTTTGAAAACTACAAGTCTCATGCGTTTTAGTGGTGAAAAAATAATTTAAAAAATTGTTCGGAAATGAGTTTACTCCCTGGGTACTTTTTTTGTATACTTTTGACTATACGGGCCGAGTCCGAGATTTAAGGGAAATCGCGGGTTTTCGTTTGCCGGCGATTAAACCTCTTTCATTAAGCGTCTCATCAAAAATGAAAACATTTTTAAAAACTACAAGTCTCATGCGTTTTAGTGGTGAAAAAATAATTTAAAAAATCGTTCGGGAAATGAGTCTACTCCCTGGGTACTTTTTTTGTATACTTTTGACTATACGGGCAGAGTCCGGGATTTACGGGAAATCGCGGGTTTTCGTTTGCCGGCGATTAAACTTCTTTTATTCAGCGTCTCATCAAAAATGAAAACATTTTTTAAAACTACAAGTCTCATGCGTTTTAGTGGTGAACAAATAATTTAAAAAATCGTTCTGGAAATGAGTTTACTCACAGGGTACTTTCTTTGTATACATTCGACTATACGGGCCAAGCCCGGGATTTACAGGAAATCGCGGGTTTTCGTTTGCCGGCGATTAAACCTCTTTCATTAAGCGTCTCATCAAAAATGAAAACATTTTTAAAAACTACAAGTCTCATGAGTTTTAGTGGTGAAAAAATAATTTAAAAAATTGTTCGGGAAATGAGTTTACTCCCTGGGTACTTTTTTTGTATACTTTTGACTATACGGGGCGAGTCCGGGATTTAAGGGAAATCGCGGGTTTTCGTTTGCCAGCGATTAAACTTCTTTTTTTCAGCGTCCCCTCCAAAATGAAAACATTTTTCAAAACTACAAACCTCATGCGTTTTAGTGGTGAAAAAATAATTAAAAAATCGTTCGGGAAATGAGTTTACTCCCTGGGTACTTTTTTTGTATACTTTTGACTATACGGGCCAAGCCCGGGATATACGGGAAATCGCGGGTTTTCGTTTGCCGGCGGTTAAACCTCTTTAATTAGGCGTCTCATCAAAAATGAAAACATTTTTGAAAACTACAAATCTCATGCGTTTTAGTGGTGAAAAAATAATTTAAAAAATCGTTCGGTAAATGAGTTTACTTCCTAAGTACTTTCTTTGTATACATTCGACTATACGGGCCAAGCCCGGGATTTACGGGAAATCGCGGTTTTTCGTTTGCCAGCGATTAAAATTCTTTTATTCAGCGTCCCCTCCAAAATGAAAACATTTTTCAAAACTACAAACCTCATGCGTTTTAGTGGTGAAAAAATAATTTAAAAAATCGTTCGGGAAATGAGTTTACTCACTGGGTACTTTTTTTGTATACTTTTGACTATACGGGCCAAGCCCGGGATTTACGGGAAATCGCGGGTTTTCGTTTGCCGGCGATTACACCTCTTTAATTAGGCGTCTCATCAAAAATGAAAACATTTTTGAAAACTACAAATCTCATGCGTTTTACTGGTGAAAAAATAATTTAAAAAATCGTTCGGTAAATGAGTTTACTTCCTAGGTACTTTCTTTGTATACATTCGACTATACGGGCCAAGCCGGGATTTATGGGAAATCGCGGTTTTTTGTTTGCCGGCTATTAAAATTCTTTTATTCAGCGTCCCATCAAAAGTGAAAACATTTTTGAAAACTACAAGTCTTATGCGTTTTAGTGGTGAAAAAATAATTTAAAAAATCGTTCTGGAAATGAGTTTACTCCCTGGGTACTTTCTTTGTATACATTCGGCTATACGGGCCAAGCCCGGGATTTACGGGAAATCGCGGGTTTTCGTTTGCCGGCGATTAAAATTCTTTTATTCAGCGTCCCATTAAAAGTGAAAACATTTTTGAAAACTACAAGTCTTATGCGTTTTAGTGGTGAAAAAATAATTTAAAAAATCGTTCTGGAAATGAGTTTACTCCCTGGGTACTTTCTTTGTATACTTTTGACTATACGGGCCAAGCCCGGGATTTACGGGAAATCGCGGTTTTCGTTTGCCGGCGATTAAAATTCTTTTATTCAGCGTCTCATCAAAAATGAAAACATTTTTGAAAACTACAAGTCTCATGCGTTTTAGTGGTGAAAAAAAAATTTAAAAAATCGTTCGGGAAATGAGTTTACTCCCTGGGTACTTTCTTTGTATACTTTTGACTATACGGGCCGAGCCCGGGATTTACGGGAAATCGCGGTTTTCGTTTGCCGGCGATTAAACTTCTTTTATTCAGCGTCTCATCAAAAATGAAAACATTTTTAAAAACTGCAAGTCTCATGGGCTTTAGTGGGGAAATAATAATTAAAAAATCGTTCGGGAAATGAGTTTACTCCCTGGCTACTTTCTTTGTATACTTTTGACTATACGGCCCGACTCCGGGATTTACGGGAAATCGCAGGTTTCCGTTTGCCGGCGATTAAACTTCTTTTATTCAGCGTCTCATCAAAAATGAAAACATTTTTGAAAATTACAAGTCTCATGCGTTTTAGTGGTGAAAAGATAATTTAAAAATCGTTCTGGAAATGAGTTTACTCACAGGGTACTTTCTTTGTATACATTCGACTATACGGGCCAAACCCGGGATTTACGGGAAATTGCGGGTTTTCGTTTGCCGGCGATTAAACCTCTTTCATTAGGCGTCTCATCAAAAATGAAAACATTTTTAAAAACTGCAAGTCTCATGGGCTTTAGTGGGGAAATAATAATTAAAAAATCGTTCGGGAAATGAGTTTACTCCCTGGCTACTTTCTTTGTATACTTTTGACTATACGGCCCGACTCCGGGATTTACGGGAAATCGCAGGTTTCCGTTTGCCGGCGATTAAACTTCTTTTATTCAGCGTCTCATCAAAAATGAAAACATTTTTGAAAATTACAAGTCTCATGCGTTTTAGTGGTGAAAAGATAATTTAAAAATCGTTCTGGAAATGAGTTTACTCACAGGGTACTTTCTTCGTATACATTCGACTATACGGGCCAAGCCCGGGATTTACGGGAAATTGCGGGTTTTCGTTTGCCGGCGATTAAACCTCTTTCATTAGGCGTCTCATCAAAAATGAAAACATTTTTGAAAACTACAAATCTCATGCGTTTTATTGGTGAAAAAATAATTTAAAAATCGTTCTGGAAATGAGTTTACTCACAGGGTACTTTCTTTGTATACATTCGACTATACGGGACAAGCCCGGGATTTACGGGAAACAGCGGGTTTTCGTTTGCCGGCGATTAAACCTCTTTCGTTAAGCGTCTCATTAAAAATGAAAACATTTTCGAAAACTACAAGTCTCATTCGTTCTAGTGGTGCAGAAATAATTTGAAAAATCGTTCGGGAAATCAGTTTACTCCCTGGGTACTCTCTTTAGATACATTCAACTATACGGGCCAAGCCCAGGATTTACGGGAAATCGCGGGTTTTCGTTTTCCGGCGATTAAACTTCTTTTATTCAGCGTCTCATCAAAAATAAAAAACACTTTTGAAAACTACAAGTCTCATGCGTTTTAGTGGTGAAAAAATAATTTAAAAAATCGTTCGGGAAATGTGTTTACTCCCTGGGTACTTTCTTTGTATACTTTTGACTATACGGGCTAAGCCCGCGATTTACGGGAAATCGCGGGTTTTCGTTTGCCGGCGATTAAACCTCTTTCATTAAGCGTCTCATCAAAAATGAAAACATTTTTGAAACCTACAAGTCTCATACGTTTTAGTGGTGAAAAAATAATTTAAAAAATCGTTCGGGAAATGTGTTTACTCCCTCGGTACTTTCTTTGTATACTTTTGACTATACGGCCCAAACCCGCGATTTACGGGAAATCGCGGGTTTTCGTTTGCCGGCGATTAAACCTCTTTCATTAAGCGTCTCATCAAAAATGAAAACATTTTTGAAACCTACAAGTCTTATGCGTTTTAGTGGGGAAAAAATAATTTAAAAAATCGTTCTGGAAATGAGTTTACTCCCTGGGTACTTTCTTTGTATACTTTTGACTATACGGGCCAAGCCCGGGATTTACGGGAAATCGCGGGTTTTCGTTTGCCGGCGATTAAAAATCTTTTATTCAGCGTCTCATCAAAAATGAAAACATTTTTAAAAACTACAAGTCTCATGCGTTTTAGTGGTGAAAAAAAAATTTAAAAAATCGTTCGGGAAATGAGTTTACTCCCTGGGTACTTTCTTTGTATACTTTTGACTATACGGGCCGAGCCCGGGATTTACGGGAAATCGCGGGTTTTCGTTTGCCGGCGATTAAACTTTTTTTATTCAGCGTCTCATCAAAAATGAAAACATTTTTAAAAACTGCAAGTCTCATGGGCTTTAGTGGGGAAATAATAATTAAAAAATCGTTCGGAAAATGAGTTTACTCCCTGGCTACTTTCTTTGTATACTTTTGACTATACGGGCCGAGTCCGGGAGTTACGGGAAATCGCAGGTTTCCGTTTGCCGGCGATTAAACTTCTTTTATTCAGCGTCTCATCAAAAATGAAAACATTTTTGAAAACTACAAGTCTCATGCGTTTTAGTGGTGAAAAGATAATTTAAAAATCGTTCTGAAAATGAGTTTACTCACAGGGTACTTTCTTTATATACATTCGACTATACGGGCCAAGCACGGGAAGAGATAGGAAAATGGGGATCCTAGGACAGCGATTAATATATTCTGTACCACTCCACGTCAATTTATAGATCATCCACTTCAAATCAACGATAGAAGAGTCAATAAAATCCATGTGCACTTTACCACTTTACGGTAAATAATCGGGCATGCTCTATAATATCTGTCCAAAACCCCCCTCCCCGGCCGTGTCCCCCGGGCCCCCTCCCCGTCCCCTGGGCCCCCACACACCCTCCCCTGCAGTGTCCTATAATTTATAGTGTTATGTGTGTCTATAATGTCCTCTCGCCAGTGTGGTAATACCATCAATGATAATAAAACATAAATAAATAACAACACGCAAGCAGTTTTTGTTATCTTGTAAAACCATCTGTCAATCAAACGCTTATAACAATAGGATTTTACATACCAGAAAGTTGTTTACATAAGAAAAAAGTCAAAACGAAAGTAGCCGTTGCTAAGGATATTTGGTATGTAAGGAATGCATTGTTTCTCTATTGTTATTCTGGCTTGATTGACATTTAATTGACGTCATTCTTTATCTAAACAAATACCATATGAAATAACCTGTTGTCATAACAATCACAAGAGCGATCTTCTCATCTTCGTGTGTAGGAGGAGTATCTTTGTGGTAAGGTGCAGTAATGTGTTTATCTGTAGTATCCACGTGGTGTACGGTAATGTGTTTATCAGGATGATCAGGATGGATATCAGGATGATCGGGTGTTACCGGCTTCTTTTTAGTTATCTTTTTATGTGATTCAGCTGTTTTTTCAATAACATTAACCTTTAGATTAATCCCAATGGTCAGATCTTCACCAGATATCAAAATTTTGTTGTTGTAACCCACCACACCGGTCTTAATTCTGAGATTCATGTCACTAGGTATCATATAAATACCTTGCCCAACCGAATAATCAACCTTACTTGAAGCGTAGTTTAACGTATCCTGATAACGTTTAATGTCTTCCTGAATATCGACCCTACGGTTAACAATATCCTCAAGGTTATTCATAAAAACTCTTTGGGCGGTCAGAGCACTTGAATCATTACCAAGGATGGAGGAGCGTGCCGAGGCCTGAGAACTAAGAACAAGATAAGCATACGCCCTAACACTGCTTGAAATCTTTACAAGGCCCGTTTTTGTAAAGCCATTAGATTTTTCCACAGTCCATCTTGTCATGGAGTCGTTTGTGAAATAACTTAACCCCGGAGTTGGATAGTTGTTACGTCTTTTTTGATATGAGCTGAAAAAGTATTGCCCCCTGTATTTCATAGGATTAGAATCAACGTCATATTCACCACATATTTTTAAAAACTCTTTGTTTGAATATGGATTATCGTATTGATTGAAACTATCCTCAAAGGGCAGAGGTGTTTGCAGGCGCTTAATGATTCGTCTAATGTGATAATACACATGAAAACGATATATCGACCTGACCATAGATCTACCATCATTAAGGTGTTCGGAACTTACACCACAGGCACTTGAAGCGCACCAAGTGGCGAAATGTAGCTGGGTTTGCCATAGTCTAAAAGGTTGCTCATTCCAAATTCTCATACGTTGCGCGTTCTGACTAAGTTCATAATTGGTAAAAATATTAGGAAAGGAAGCGGGGAAAGAGCCACTTTCAGACACAATAATGGCCTGTTTGTACAGATCCCTAGCGCCCAATATTTGAAGATCCAGCCCTCCATTTGGTTTATATGTCGCATTCGGGTTATATCTGAAAATGTCATCCATTCTTTGATTTAAATATATTCACAACCTCTAATATAATAATGTATATCACAATAAAGGAAGTAAATAGCGAGAAGAAAATCTATTTGTATCAACCGATAGACAACTCGCATGGTACAAAGGAGGTTGCGATCGTGGAGACGTTTTCAGACAATGTCACATATGTGGTTGCAGCTCCAATAGATATACCATTGGCTGATGGAGTTACCACGGTTAGGTTACCACAGGGTCAGCAATACACGGGGAGGGAGTTGAATTCAATCGTGAGAGGTGATGTAAAATCAACACAACTAGCTGGAAACTCTAAGTTGAGTAAAATATTCAATATGGAGGGTGTAACGGAACTACATTTTAATCTTAATGAATTGGATAACTCGTTAAATCTTAAAGATGGTGAATATAGCAACAACCTGATGACATATCATATATCCGAGTATGGTGGTGATTTTACATATATTGAACCGAAAAATCCGCAATATAAGAAACTAAAGAAAGGTTTACTTCAATCACTTACCATGAGAGTCACAGGTCAGGATGGTAAGGTGCTATGGGGTGGTATGAAGACAACAGTTACCCTACACATAAGAGATACGGCGGACAGATGATACCGTAGCATTAACCGAATTAAAGTAAAATAAAATAAAAGTAATATGGAATAGCATGGAATACGGGAAAAAGTTAAACCCAGAGCGTTCACTTAGAACCGCACATGGCGTAAAAGGAACGCATCAAAAAGTAATTGTCACTCACAACCCAAGTGAGATTGATCAGAACCAGTTACTCCTGATTAGGTTCCCTAATTTAGGTAACGATGATGTCATTGTTCCCGGTACTTCAAAAATAAGTTTCGACATTGATCTCGAGTCAAAAGCTGACACGAAGAGAACATTGGTCTCTAACATAGGGAGGGCAATTGTTAAAAAGCTAGCTATCAAGTTCGAGGGTACCGAGATTCTAAGCATTGATGACTTTGACCTTTTCGGGTGCTACAGAGATTTATGGCTAACCAAGTCTGAAAAAAGAAATGCAATAAGACAAGGTATCATCTTTGATGAAGGGTGTACAGAAAACTGTATGAAACTGAGAGTTGGAGCTGCGGATAAAGACGCATCGGAGGTAGCGGACAAAGCTATTTATGATGCATACAAAAACAAGTTCACCATACCGCTGGATTTCGAAATGTTGGATAGCACGATTCCTTATTATCAGGCCGGATTAGGTAATAGGCTGTGTTATGAGATAACATTCAACAATTATGACAGGGTAGTTTTATCAACACCTACCAAACCTTCAGGTTCCGCTACGGCACCGGCACCGGATGCTAAATACAAAATCTCCAACATATCTCTCGAATATGAGATTGTGACACAACCCACACTTGCCAGATTCATCTCAAATGAATACCAAAACATGGCCGTGCTCTATGACAGATTCTTGAGACATAGACAAATTAGGGTGGATAAGTCAGACACAACTTGGAATTGGTCATTCAATACACCATGCAAGTCTCTGAAGGGTATATTGGTTCTGTTTGAGGAAGAGAAAGCTTACAAACGAGATACAGGAAGGTTCTACAATCCTAAGATCAAAAAGGTATCCGCTATAGTTGAGGGTAAGCCTAACCAACTTTTCGCTCAGGGGATGCAACCGTTTGAGCATTATGGTGAAATATGCAAGTATTTTGCGGAGGGCAAGCAAAGGGATGGCAACGCCGGTGAAATACAAAAACATCTGCAACTACATGATGTGAAGGTCGCGGACTACCTAACCACGAAATATGCTCTATGTTTGGATTTCAGAACCATAGATGAAAACTCACTACACGGGACTGGTCGACGGATTGAAAATGCGAGCGAGGGCATCACACTGCAAGTTGAAAAGACGGCCGAGGCAGCGGGATCCTTAAACGCTTACATATATCTAATAATGGATGCTCAATTAAATATTCAAAACGGTGAAATTATGGATGTACTATATTAAAATGGACTACATGAAAGATCCTCACACGGCATTATTCGTCGGTCCCACGGGCTGCGGAAAATCCCAACGCGTTGTAAAACTGCTAGAGAGCGTGTACTACAACCACTTCGATTTCATTGTGATTATATGTCCAACATTAAGATGGAACAAGACATATATGGGTAGTAACTGGTTCTGGAGGGATAGATATGTGATTCTAATTGAGCCCATGGGCATGTTGTATGAATGGATCCAAAAGATGACGGATTTCTGTGCCGGATACAAAACATTATTCCTGATCGACGACATCATCGCGGATGAGAAACTGGACAAAAAGAGGCAACCGCTTCTGGAGCTGGCCATCAGCGGTCGACATCGAAACCACTCCATGTGGCTTCTCACACAATCATACACCGCGATACCGAAGAACTTACGAAGGCAGGCAAAAATGTTATATGTGTGGTATCCGAAGGACAGGGATGATCTCGCAACCATCCACAAAGAGAATGATGTCATTGAATCGTCGGAGATCCAGAAGGTCAAGGAAAGGCTGAAAGATGGTAAATATACACATTTAGTCATGAGGATGGAATCTCCACGAACTCACGTGATTTGCTAGAATGGGCATTTTTTGTTACAAGAGTCTTGTAACAAAAAGTAACAGATCTATAGACTCCTATAAGACTATCCTATAATACTCCTATAGACTACTATAAGACTATCCTATAATACTCCTATAGACTACTATAAGACTATCCTATAATACTCCTATAGACTACTATAAGACTATCCTATAATACTCCTATAATACTCCTATAGACTACTATAGGACCATGATAGAATATATCAATTTCATAATATTAGTACTAATACTAGTAGTAGTACTTAGTTTTTGCTTTTTTTGTGTTAAAAAATACCTATCGCTATTGAAAATGGCTGAAACTGCAATTGACAACTTAATTTTTATTCAGGGTCCTACACCCGATGATGGTAAGAGGCAAAAATTGCTCGAGTGTGTGTTAACCGGAAATAGCAAGCTATACCTGGGTAAAATGTATACGGACGAGCAAATTCAAAAGCTAAAAGATGATGAGGTGAAGAAACTCTTTAGTATCTATGAAGCTAAACTATCGGGTCAAATGGTAAAGTCCTTGGGACAATCAATCATCCACATGTATTCCATGGGGGCCTGTACAGTCTTAGGAATAAACAATCAAGATGCATTGAGAGATGACCTGGAGAATGACCCCTTCCTAAACTCCGCACTTCAAAGGTTCACATGTGATTTGTATTATAGATTCGGATCATTCTTATCACCAATCAGTGTAGGTCTAATTACAGGTAGGCATTATATCGCTGGAAGAAATTTAAACGCAAATAATAATATAGATATAGATAATAAAGATGTCAGAGGAACAGACTCCTATTCAGGTGACAACGAAGAACCCTAAAAAGGTTGAATCTGGTAAGAGGTTGGCGGAATACAACCGTAAAAAGAGGGAGGAATATAAAAAATGGCTCATGGCACAGAATCAAACACAGCCTACGCCTCAAGCACAAACACAGCCGACGCCTCAAGCACAAACACAGCCGACGCCTCAAGCACAAACACAGCCCGAAGATTCAAATGATATTGTAATAGATGTGGATTCTATGACCGAAGGCCCTAAACCAGATGGAGGGCCCATGAACTACACCATAATGGGGGGAGGAGTGATAGTACTAGTCTTAATTGGTGCTTATTTCGTGTATAAAAATAAGGACAAAAAAATTAAGGTGAAGGGTACCCCACCACCCTCCGATCCTAAAAAAACCGTGAGAATAAGTAAACTTGAAATGGAATAAAGGGATAATATCGCGATATTATAATCTCGAAGTATATAAACATGGATAAGAAAAGTATAGTAAACGATATTTATAAGGCATCGGTCGTATGCGTTTTCGCTGTAGGCTATTCAATGCTCGGAAAAAAGGTATTAAAAATGACTCCACCCTCAATTCAGAAGTTTGACCTGGAAGATACCGGAAAGCTTGTAGCCATAGTCGCCGCAAGTGAAATGTCAAGAGAATATCTGGTTAAGCAAAAAATTATACCTGAAACTATAAATATATAATGTTGCGAATACTGGAATGGTTGGTCTGGGTTTTATGTCAACGTAAGAAAGTTGAGAGGATTTTACCCAAGGTGGAATACATCGATGTCATCGACTCCGATGTCATCGACTCCGAAGCTATCGTATTAAAATAACGCCACTATATTATACCGGATTATATAAACATGGCTTCAATTGCAATGATGTTGGAAGGTGCCTTCGCGAACGCTTTGGCCTTCACCGGATCAACCTACCTCTTTTCAAGTTTATCAAAGGATAGGATAGATAAGGAACGGAAGCGGCATGATCTAGCCATAGAACAACTGCAGAAGGCTCAGGTTATATGGCAACGTAAAAGACAGGAGAGGGTTGACTTTATCAATAAGCAGCTCAGACTTGAGAAGAAGGCCGAGGGTAAATTCACGGAGCTGGATGACGCGATGCGGGAATATAAAAAAGTATTTGGAGGATCACCTCTCACGGATATTCCGCGCAGGCCCGTATTGAGCGACTTTTATACACCCAGCAATGGCCAGCATGAGAGGGAATTGCCATTTATCGCGCTAAGCATGATCGGTGTCGGCGGCGCCGTGTGGTATTTCGAAAAATAGTACGCGTGGTACTACTATGTTACATGTGTCATGTAACATATTATTCAATATCACTAACGCTTTGTCACCATGTAGGTGTATATCAGACCTCCGATTCCGACTATCAAAGCCCACAGGTTTTGACTCAACCAACCGACGACCTCCTTTGCTCTATTTAGGATCCACGATACGATGGAACCAATTATACCCGGTAGGGACGCAGCTGCGGCACCGGCCAATCTACCCAGGAGAGATCCTAACGCGCTCAACTTGTTCTTTATCCATTCCCTCGCACCACCGCCACCGTCCTCGGCATGCTTTTTTGTGGTGGATGTCGGATGTCCTCCACCACCAGGTGTCAAAGTTTCAACCAAAAGCCCGATAACCATCCCGAACGCTGTTAGTACACTGACAATGGTGATACCCTGTTCACGGAATAGCGTTCGTATCTTTTCACCCAATGTAGTATCTTTGCTAAGTACCTTGGCGATTGTCTCCTTTATGCTTTTTATCTGGGTGTTAAGTTCGCCCTTGAGGATATTGATGGCAGACTGGTGGGCCTCCAACTCATCGTTTAGCTTTTCCAACCTCTCGGCCACCTGCTCCCTCTGTTCATCCGTGTATGACGGATCTTCCAACTCCTTCAACTTCATTTGTTCCTTATGTATCTTGTTCTCAACATCTACCTTTTTGGCGGTCGAGAGTTGGAGACTCCCGCGGATCCGCTGCACCGAACTATCCAATCCGCGAATATCACCGGCCGGATATTTGGCTCTCAGTGTACTATCATCGACCAGCGAGACCAGATCCTCGGCACTGTTCACCACCTCCCCGGACATGGTTTCTAATTCTATATCCGTCGCATTCTCTATTTTATCCGGTGACGGTAGTCTCTCTTCTATTTTGTTTAGCCTAGCGGCCTGTCGGGGGGTTATACTACCTTTCGGTATATCGAACCCCAAATTGCGCAGCCTTTTCTTGCCCAATAGATCCGCAATGGTACCGGTAGACCTTAGAGATCCGCCATGTGTCAGCGGTCTGTTATCATCCTTGTAGTATAATTCGCCATCGCGAGTCTCAAACAGATCGGTATGTATCACGCTCGGGTTCTCGTTTGGATATATAGTTAATAGCTTCTCATAGAGCGATTTAACCCGCTCACTAGTAACTCTGGAGCGCAGAGAGGTTCCTCCGCCGAATGATGTCTCCTCATCAGGTGTGTGTATCTGCACACGCGTGCGTTCCCTCGGTACCAGAGGTGTGGAGTCATCGGTACCCTCGTCGGGTTGGTCGTGGTCACCAAACGGATCGATATCAATGTCCGCCATTATTTTATTTAAAGGATAGTTTTTTCCTAATATAATATAAATGGCAGAGAGTTCTAGTACCAGAGAAGAAGCGTTTAAAACGGATATATCCAATTCCCAACTTGAGGAGCTGGTGAAATTACGAGGTAAGTTACAAGACAGGACACACGAACACGGAGGATCTCTGATCATATGGTCGATTCTGGAGGGATTATCCGGAACCGCAGCAATTACCGGCTCGATAGCGACCGCGGTGACCATTATTAGAAATTTGGGCGGTACCCATGGAAATTACATGCGGAATTCGGGTATGTGTCTATTGGGCTCGGCTTCCTATGCGGTTACCGCCCAATATGTTAGGACATATCGGGAGAAACTTATCAAATTAAGAGCCGCATATCGCGTTGTACAAAATGCCATCGATGTTTTCGATAAAACGCTACTCTGGCACACTCGGATCTGTAGAGCCGATTTTGAGAATTTGTGTGATACGTATCATAGAACTCTCAAGAATCTGGATAAACTGGATATAGGTTATTTAGAGTAAAGTTTTTTTCTTTGTAGTAACCACACAATGGCAGAGATTTATCCGAAGCTACCCACGGCTCCCGAGTATTCGAGCGAGCAGGACAAGTTTAATACTAATACTGTGAACTCTCAACTTGGGGAGCTTAGAAAATTACGCGATAAGTTCAATACAAAATATGATAAATATAACAAGACGCTACACAGACTGGTGCTTTTAAATGCCAGCGCCACGGCCATAACCGTCGCTTCGGGCATAGGTTCGGTGGTAACCGGTGCCACCCTCATCGGAATCCCCGCTTCCGTGGGATTGGGAGCCGTAGCACTGTCGGGAACCATTTTCACGGGCTCCATCATGGCTCTGATTAAAAGATATCGGAGCAAACTTGACAAGGTCATGAAATTATATGATGTTGCGACGTCCGCCATCGCCGTGTTTGAAAACTCCATCTCGCGGGCTCTGAATAATGATGACATTAGTCACATTGAATTTCAAACCCTGAGCGGTATATACTACGAGGCCCTGGACAAGATGACGAAAACCGACAGAAAGATGGAGAGCGAAACTCGCAACCAGTTTGAAAAAAGTCTAATGGACCAGGTCAAAGCCTCAGAAGGACCGTAAATCAAGGTTAGTGATGTGCGCATGTACACCGCTCGCATATTTCGTGTGGTACGATAAAAATTAATATGTAAGGCGGTTTGTGACATTATGTGGCGCGATCGTCCCGAGCCATAGCGGCCCTATCTGCCGACCGCCCCGCGCACAATCATCTTTACCAGAAACAGGTAAAGATATCGCCCCCTTTTTCACCAACCTTGCACATAATCAGGAAGTAATTCTGTATCTTCAGGTATTAACATCAATTCCTCTTTTACAAAAGCCCGTCCGGGTCCGTCTTGAACATAGTACATTACACGGTTACCAGGTTGCGCTATTACCTCACGCAATCTATATGTGTTTTTCGACCATATTCTATCGGTTGCCCGTCTCCGCCCATCATCATGCTCTTCACCAGGTTGTAGTAGATATCTATACAAGCCATCTTTAGGTAATTCTACTTCAGGTGGATAGCTCTCTTGATTAACCAAAGGCACCTCTTTCATTATAATAGCATCTTTCGGCTTCATACCAATCATCTGCGTCTTTGTATCGTTTAGCCTATCAATCAGTTTATACAGATGCTTAACCCATGTAGATGATACCTTTTCCGAATCATTCAGTTCTTGGGCATCTTGTATTTTGAATAAATTTTCGGCAAGTATCTTGTTCAACGCCTCAACAAAAGCTGTGTGTGTATGCTTATATTTTGTAGTCGCTCTTTTAATTTCAACCTTATGCTTCTCCAACAGCTTTGTCACATCTGCTTTGAATTCTGAACCGTTATCACATTGGAAAGTTTTTGGATAAGTTAATGGTCCGGCCTTGTAGATGTCCTCAATCATAGCGGCAACCTCTTTGGCTTTCTTAGTCCTCAAAGGTCGGGCTACCTTGTATCTGGAAGCAGCATCGATTCCCGACAAAATGTACTTATATTTATTACCATACAGTATGTCACCGGGCATGTACAATAAATCGAATTGATGTAAATCATTAGGGGTGGTAACTTCATAATGTGGTCTTTCAACATGTTTTGGGGCGGGTAAATGTACTTGCCAAAATGCTTGCTTTGATAGCCACTTCTTAATCTCCTTTGGCCCGAAGCCGAATACTCTTAAATTCCGAACAGCCTTTTGTCCTTTCCATAAATTTTGAGGTTGATAGTAAGTCTCTTGAAGTTTAGAGTTTGACATGTTTTATTTATGCACACCTTTATTTATCTCCTTTTTGTTATGATGTGGTACGATAAAATTGCTTAAAGTTTTTTATATATTATATTAATATGTCAGACATGGATACCACACCGGATTACAAATTGATGAAACTGAGAGAGTTGCGGGAGGTTGCCAAATCCCGCGGAATTAAGTATATCGTGGGTATGAGAAAGGCTAAACTGGTTGAGGTGATTGAGTAGAATGATCTCGACCCATCCTACACCATCGATCTGGATACCAAGAAGGAATGGTATGGATACTGTTCAAGGTGGAGGTCGAAAAACAGGGAGGCATATCTAAAAGCTCAAAAACGTTATAACGACAAAAGATCCAAGTGATTGAACAACCCTTTTTTTGTTACTCGGACGGGTAACAAATGTTGGTGGGTGGGTACCTATGGTGTACCGGTCACGGCCCTCTAGGTGCTGGTGGGTGGGTTCCCATGGTCTAACCGGTGTATGTGTGTTTTAGCGTGATGGTTGTATTACAAACGATGACACTCATTACACTCCAACACGGTTTACGATTTATAAAACCATCTTAAAGATTACAAAATCGTGTATCACAACCAAGCATGTCTTCAGGAATCGTTTTCGATTTGATACACAGTAGAGAATATATTGATGACTTTGATCTTTTCACGGTCCCTGATTTAAGAGCCAGAGCGAGGTACCTTGGCCTACGTGGATACTCGCGGCTCAGAAGGGCTGAGCTTATCGAATTATTGTTATCAACAGTACCCGCAAGATATCCCGATATGACTTTACCACTCGTCATAGGGATGCTGGATCTCGAAGTGACCGAATTTTCAGGACCCGTGATGAGACCAAATGTATCAGTGCCCAGACCGGTACCAGCACCGATTAGACCAGTACCAGCACGGGTTGAGGTTGATGATGAGGACGACGCAGACGATGACATTGATGAAGATGATAGATGTATCATTTGTCTTTCTAAACGAAAGACCGCCACCATTGTTCATGGTAGAACAGGGCATTTTTGCTGCTGTTTATCGTGCGCATATAAATTGGAGAAGAGTGGGGATAAATGCCCTATATGTCGCGCATCAATAGATCTTGTCATTAGACAATATATTTGAGGGGTCGGATTGTTAGGGCATTTTTTGTTACTCGGACGGGTAACAAATGTGATTCACAACCCTCGAGGTGCCAATGGGTGGGTACCCATGGTGTATCGATGTATGTATCACAAAGCGTGTTTTACTACAATTTAGCATGGTGGTTGCCCCACAAACTAGGACACTAGCGACCCTCCAACACGGTTTACGATTTATAAAAATGGCTTAAAGATTACAAAATCGTATATCATAGCCAAGTAACAAATTTTATGAATCTTTTTTTAGTTTCACGATTATAAAAAACCATCTTAAAGGTTCATAAATCGTATATCATAACCAAGCATGACTTCGAGAAATACAGTTGTTGAATTAAGAGCTCTCGCTAGAGAACGCGGCCTATGTGGCTACTCAAGGCTCAGAAAGGCCGATCTGATCGAATTATTGACACCCACTACTGTGTCAGCACCCATACCCATGCCGAGACCCACTAGACCCGTACCCGTGCCGAGACCAATTAGACCCGTACCCGTGCCGAGACCAATTAGACCCATACCCATGCCGAGACCAATACCCATGCCGAGACCCACCAGACCAGTACCAGCGCCGAGACCGGTACCAGCACCCATACCGGCACCGAGACCAGGCACTAGCCAACAAGACATGGATTTGAAAAGCAAGTTGATCGAATGGAGAGACTGGTTAATAAATCATGTACCTAGGGCTATGAAGGAGAAAGCGAGTAAAGCTTTCAAAACCATGAAGGATAAGATCATGGGTTTGTATAAAAAGGGCAGTGGAGAGGAAGAGGTGGAGAAGGAGGAGGAAGAGGAGGAAAACCCCTATACCCCCATTGAAGAAGCTTTTGTAGGTTCATACAAACGTTTCAAAATAAACTCGGATGATGGGAAGAATGTCAGGGTCTTTCTCGAAAAGGTCGAGCACGTCGTAAATAGGTTGATGAGTGACGTGCTCGGGCAGAAGAAGTCGCTGAAGACTCAGGCGACCTTGTGGGTGAAGTGGGTAAGGGAGGACACCAGCTCGACCGATGCCCCGTGTGTACATGTCGATAAAGCTTTCAATAGCTATATGGAGATACTGCACGCCCACGATGACATTTCTGATGTTTTCGATCGGATGCGTAATAAGATAATCGAGCAGATTGAAAACCCCGCGCTGCCAGCTAGCGGATTCACAATTGATAAAATCTTGCATATGCATGTGGACTTTCATAAGCTAAAATTAACCAGAGGTAGTTCTTACTTACCGCTACCTAAGAATTTCAGTGGAAAGTTCTCCGTGATTAACCCCCATAACGAGGGTGATGAGGAATGTTTCAAATGGGCTATTATCGCTGCTCTCAATCATGACAAGATCGATAATCATCCTGAGCGAATCTCAAACCTTAAGAAGCATGACAAGTATAATTGGGATGGTCTAACTTTCCCAATGGCGCTAAATAAAATAGATTTGTTTGAGAGAAGGAACCCTGATATCGCCGTGCATTTTTTGACAAAAGATGACAAAGAGGGTGTCTATATGTGTCGAAAGTCGAAGCATCTTGACCGGGATGAGACGGTTGTTTTGTTTTTACTGTGTGAAGGGGATAAGAGGCATTATATCGCTGTTAAGAACCTGAGCGGTGTCCTGAGAAAGTTAAACTCAAAGAATAAAAATAAAGAGCATTATGGCCTGAATTGTCTCTCTGGTTTTCCAAGCGAACAGAAAAGGGATGAGCGCTTTGAGTATTGTAAGAATAACGATGCCGTTAATATTCAACTCCCTAAGGAGGGTAGCACCTTAACCTTCACCCACGGTCAGTACCAGCTCAAAGCCCCATTCATCATGTATGCCGATTTCGAAGCTTTTACAAAACCTGAAGAGATAGAGTGTGGATCGTCCACCGAGAAAGTTGGTAAACATATCCCCACCGGATTCTGTTGTTATAGTAAATATGCTCATGGTGAAGTTTTGGACCCTCTGAAGCTTTACCGTGGTGATGACTGTGTTCCGCGCTTTGTTGATCATGTGGTTTCCGAGGCGAAAAGGTTATACAACATGTTTCCACAACTTGGTATGCAAGATCTAACCGATGAAGAACTTGATGGATATGAAAATTCCACCGACTGCCACATCTGTATGAGAGAATTTGGTGATGATGACATCAAGGTTAGGGATCACTGTCATTTTACTGGCAAGTTTCGTGGATCGGCACACATGGAATGTAATCTCCGTTACAAGGTGCCTAATTATATTCCGGTTGTCTTCCATAATCTGAGTGGATATGATTCACATCTATTTATCAAAGAGCTTGCGAAGAAGTATGGAGAAGGTGGTATGAGTGTAATCGCCGAAAATAAAGAGAAATATATCTCTTTCTCGACCGATGTTAAGGTTGGTGAATACACCGACAAAAATGGTGAGACCAAAGACAAAAAGATAAAGCTGAGATTCATCGATTCATTTAGATTTATGTCAAGAGGATTAGGTTCCTTAGCTGACAATCTATCCGATGATCAGTGTAAAAACCTTAGAAAATTCTTCAATGATGAGCAATTTAACATAATGAGAAGGAAGGGTGTATACCCATATGAGTATGTTGATTCATTCGATAGGTTTAATGAAACCAGGCTTCCTTCGAAAGATGACTTTTATAGCAAGTTGAACATGAATGGTATCAGCGATGCCGATTATGCGCATGCCCAGAAGGTGTGGAAGGACATGAAAGTTGAAAATATGGGCGTTTATCATGATATCTATCTCAAGACGGATGTTCTGCTTCTGAGTGATGTGTTTGAGACATTCAGAGAGACATGTTTGAGAAACTATAAACTAGATCCCGCTCATTTTTACACGGCCCCCGGATTAGCTTGGCAGGCATGCCTGAAAAAGACAGATGTTGAGCTGGATTTGTTGTCAGATATGGATATGTTACTGTTTGTGGAGATGGGTATTAGGGGCGGTCTCTGTCAGGCCGTTCACAGACACGCGAAGGCAAATAATCCATATATGGGCGATATGTATAATACTTCAGAAGATACAACCTATCTACAGTATCTTGATGCTAACAATCTGTATGGATGGGCTATGATACAGAAGATGCCCACCGGGGGGTTTGAGTGGGATGATTCCGGTAAATTTACACCCGAACTCATTTCAGAGTTGGCTGTGGAAAACGGTGAAAAGGGGTACATGCTTGAGGTTGATGTTAGATATCCACATAATCTTCATGACACACATAACGATCTTCCTTTCATGCCCGAGAGGAAGGTTATCAATGGTGTTGAGAAGCTGACACCGTGTCTTTCGGACAAGAGGAACTATGTGATTCATATCCGTGCTCTTGCTCAAGCTTTGAATCACGGTCTTGTTCTGGATAAGGTTCATAGGGTACTGAGGTTTGATCAGAGCGCATGGTTGAAACCTTACATCGACTTCAATACACAGCTGCGAACGGAGTCAAAGAATGACTTTGAAAAGGATTTCTTCAAGCTGATGAACAATTCTGTCTTTGGTAAGACAATGGAGAATCAGCGAAGACAGAAGGATATACGTTTGGCCACCAACCAAAAGAATTATGAGAAAATGGTAATGAAGCCAAACTTCAGGGGTGCAATCCGTTTCTCGGAAACACTGATGGGGATAGAGATGTCCAAGATCAAGATCAAGATGAACAAACCGATCTACCTCGGCCCCACAATCCTCCATCTATCCAAGATGGTTATGTATGAGTTCCACCATGATTACATGAGACCGAAATATGGTGATGATGTGAAGCTTTGCTACATGGATACGGATTCATTCGTTTACCACATAAAAACAGACGACTTCTACAAAGATATCGCGAACGATGTGCCTGCGAGATTTGACACATCTGGGTATGATAATGAAGATGGTAGACCTCTACCATTAGGTTTAAATAAAAAGATCATTGGGTTGATGAAGGACGAGTTGGGTGGTAAGGTGATGACTGAGTTCATAGCCCTAAGAGCTAAGACCTACGCATACAAACAGCTATGTGGTAGGGAGGGTAAGAGATGTAAGGGGGTGAAGAAATGCGTGGTGAGGGAGACCATAGGTTTCGCTGATTATAAGAGATGCCTGTTTGAGGGTGAGAACATTTACAGAACCCAAATGACCTTTCGATCGATTAAGCATGATGTTCACACGTTGAAAACAAATAAACTGGCGCTCAATGCCGATGATGATAAACGCATAATTTTGGAAGATGGTATTACCACACTGGCGAGAGGACATTATAGACACACATAACACTATAAATTATAGGACACTGCAGGGGAGGGTGTGTGGGGGCCCAGGGGACGGGGAGGGGGCCCGGGGGACACGGCCGGGGAGGGGGGTTTTGGACAGATATTATAGAGCATGCCCGCTTATTTAACGTAAAGTGGTAAAGTGCACATGGATTTTATTGACTCTTCTATCGTTGATTTGACGTGGATGATCTATAAATTGACGTGGAGTGGTACAGAATATATTAATCGCTGTCCTAGGATCCCCATTTTCCTATCTCTCGGGATTTACGGGAAATTGCGGGTTTTCGTTTGCCGGCGATTAAACCTCTTTCATTAGGCGTCTCATCAAAAATGAAAACATTTTTGAAAACTACAAATCTCATGCGTTTTTGTGGTGAAAAAATAATTTAAAAATCGTTCTGGAAATGAGTTTACTCACAGGGTACTTTCTTTGTATACATTCGACTATACGGGACAAGCCCGGGATTTACGGGAAACAGCGGGTTTTTGTTTGCCGGCGATTAAACCTCTTTCATTAAGCGTCTCATTAAAAATGAAAACATTTTCGAAAACTACAAGTCTCATTCGTTCTAGTGGTGCAGAAATAATTTGAAAAATCGTTCGGGAAATCAGTTTACTCCCTGGGTACTTTCTTTAGATACATTTAACTATACGGGCCAAGCCCAGGATTTAAGGGAAATCGCGGGTTTTCGTTTTCCGGCGATTAAACTTCTTTTATTCAGCGTCTCATCAAAAATAAAAAACACTTTTGAAAACTACAAGTCTCATGCGTTTTAGTGGTGAAAAAATAACTTAAAAAATCGTTCGGGATATGTGTTTACTCCCTGGGTACTTTCTTTGTATACTTTTGACTATACTGGCCAAGCCCGCGATTTACGGGAAATCGCAGGTTTCCGTTTGCCGGCGATTTAACTTCTTTTATTCAGCGTCTCATCAAAAATGAAAACATTTTTGAAAACTACAAGTCTCATGCGTTTTAGTGGTGAAAAGATAATTTAAAAATCGTTCTGGAAATGAGTTTACTCACAGGGTACTTTCTTTGTATACATTCGACTATACGGGCCAAGCCCGGGATTTACGGGAAATTGCGGGTTTTCGTTTGCCGGCGATTAAACCTCTTTCATTAGGCGTCTCATCAAAAATGAAAACATTTTTGAAAACTACAAATCTCATGCGTTTTAGTGGTGAAAAAATAATTTAAAAATCGTTCTGGAAATGAGTTTACTCACAGGGTACTTTCTTTGTATACATTCGACTATACGGGACAAGCCCGGGATTTACGGGAAACAGCGGGTTTTCGTTTGCCGGCGATTAAACCTCTTTCATTAAGCGTCTCATTAAAAATAAAAACATTTTTGAAAACTACAAGTCTCATTCGTTCTAGTGGTGCAGAAATAATTTGAAAAATCGTTCGAGAAATCAGTTTACTCCCAGGGTACTTTCTTTAGATACATTCAACTATACGGGCCAAGCCCAGGATTTACGGGAAATTGCGGGTTTTCGTTTCCCGGCGATTAAACTTCTTTTATTCAGCGTGTCATCAAAAATGAAAACACTTTTGAAAACTACAAGTCTCATGCGTTTTAGTGGTGAAAAAATAATTTAAAAAATTGTTCGGGAAATGTGTTTACTCCCTGGGTACTTTCTTTGTATACTTTTGACTATACGGGCCAAGCCCGCGATTTACGGGAAATCGCGGGTTTTCGTTTGCCGGCGATTAAACCTCTTTCATTAAGCGTCTCATCAAAATTGAAAACATTTTTAAAAACTGCAAGTCTCATGGGCTTTAGTGGTGAAATAATAATTAAAAAATCGTTCGGGAAGTGAGTTTACTCCCTGGGTACTTTCTTTAGATACATTCAACTATACGGGCCAAGCCCAGGATTTACGGGAAATTGCGGGTTTTCGTTTCCCGGCGATTAAACTTCTTTTATTCAGCGTGTCATCAAAAATGAAAACACTTTTGAAAACTACAAGTCTCATGCGTTTTAGTGGTGAAAAAATAATTTAAAAAATTGTTCGGGAAATGTGTTTACTCCCTGGGTACTTTCTTTGTATACTTTTGACTATACGGGCCAAGCCCATGATTTACGGGAAATCGCGGGTTTTCGTTTGCCGGCGATTAAACCTCTTTCATTAAGCGTCTCATCAAAATTAAAAACATTTTTAAAAACTGCAAGTCTCATGGGCTTTAGTGGTGAAATAATAATTAAAAAATCGTTCGGGAAGTGAGTTTACTCCCTGGGTACTTTCTTTGTATACTTTTGACTATACGGGCCGAGTCCGGGATTTACGGGAAGTCGCAGGTTTCCGTTTGCCGGCGATTTAACTTCTTTTATTCAGCGTCTCATCAAAAATGAAAACATTTTTAAAAACTACAAGTCTCATGCGTTTTAGTGGTGAAAAGATAATTTAAAAATCGTTCTGGAAATGAGTTTACTCACCGGGTACTTTCTTTGTATACATTCGACTATACGGGCCAAGCCCGGGATTTACTGGAAATCGCGGGTTTTCGTTTGCCGGCGATTAAACCTCTTTCATTAGGCGTCTCATCAAAAATGAAAACATTTTTGAAAACTACAAATCTCATGCGTTTTAGTGGTGAAAAAGTAATTTAAAAAATCTTTCGAAAAATGAGTTTACTCCCTGGGTACTTTTTTGTATACATTCGACTATACGGGCCAAGTCCGGGATTTACGGGAAATCGCGGGTTTTCGTTTGCCGGCGATTAAACTTCTTTTATTCAGCGTCTCATCAAAAATGAAAACACTTTTGAAAACTACAAGTCTCATGCGTTTTAGTGGTGAAAAAATAATTTAAAAAATCGTTCGGGAAATGAGTTACTCCCTGGGTACTTTCTTTGTATACATTCGACTATACGGGCCAAGCCCGGGATTTACGGGAAATCGCGGGTTTTCGTTTGCCGGCAATTAGACCTCTTTCATTAAGCGTCTCATCAAAAATGAAAACATTTTTGAAAACTACAAGTCTCATGGGCTTTAGTGGTGAAATAATAATTAAAAAATTGTTCGGGAAGTGAGTTTACTCCCTGGGTACTTTCTTTGTATACTTTTGACTATACGGGCCGAGTCCGGGATTTACGGGAAGTCGCAGGTTTCCGTTTGCCGGCGATTTAACTTCTTTTATTCAGCGTCTCATCAAAAATGAACACATTTTTAAAAACTACAAGTCTCATGCGTTTTAGTGGTGAAAAGATAATTTAAAAATCGTTCTGGAAATGAGTTTACTCACCGGGTACTTTCTTTGTATACATTCGACTATACGGGCCAAGCCCAGGATTTACGGGAAATCGCGGGTTTTCGTTTGCCGGCGATTAAACCTCTTTCATTAGGCGTCTCATCAAAAATGAAAACATTTTTGAAAACTACAAATCTCATGCGTTTTAGTGGTGAAAAAGTAATTTAAAAAATCTTTCGAAAAATGAGTTTACTCCCTGGGTACTTTTTTGTATACATTCGACTATACGGGCCAAGTCCGGGATTTACGGGAAATCGCGGGTTTTCGTTTGCCGGCGATTAAACTTCTTTTATTCAGCGTCTCATCAAAAATGAAAACACTTTTGAAAACTACAAGTCTCATGCGTTTTAGTGGTGAAAAAATAATTTAAAAAATCGTTCGGGAAATGAGTTACTCCCTGGGTACTTTCTTTGTATACATTCGACTATACGGGCCAAGCCCGGGATTTACGGGAAATCGCGGGTTTTCGTTTGCCGGCAATTAGACCTCTTTCATTAAGCGTCTCATCAAAAATGAAAACATTTTTGAAAACTACAAGTCTCATGCGTTTTAGTGGTAAAAAAAATTTAAAAAATCGTTCGGGAAATGAGTTTACTCCCTGGGTACTTTCTTTGTATACATTTGACTACACGGGCCAAGCCCGGGATTTAGGGGAAATCGCTGGTTTTTGTTTGCCGGCGATTAAACCTCTTTCATTAAGCGTCTCATCAAAAATGAAAACATTTTTGAAAACTACAAGTCTCATGCGTTTTAGTGGTGAAAAAATATATTAAAAAATTGTTCTGGAAATGAGTTTACTCACAGGGTACTTTCTTTGTATACATTCGACTATACAGGCCAAGCCCGGGATTTACGGGAAATCGCTGGTTTTTGTTTGCCGGCGATTAAACCGCTTTCATTAAGCGTCTCATCAAAAATGAAAACATTTTTGAAAACTACCAGTCTCATGCGTCTTAGTGGTGAAAAAAAAAATTAAAAAATCGTTCGGGAAATGAGTTTACTCCCTGGGTACTTTCTTTGTATACATTTGACTACACGGGCCAAGCCCGGGATTTAGGGGAAATCGCGGGTTTTCGTGTGCCGGCGATTAAACTTCTTTTATTCAGCGTCCCATCAAAAATGAAAACATTTTTGAAAACTGCAAGTCTTATGCGTTTTAGTGGTGAAAAAATAATTTAAAAAATCGTTCGGGAAATGAGTTTACTCCCTGGGTACTTTCTTTTTATACTTGTGACTATACGGGCCGAGCCCGGGATTTACGGGAAATCGCGGGTTTTCGTTTGCCGGCGATTAAACTTCTTTTATTCAGCGTCTCATCAAAAATGAAAACATTTTTAAAAACTGCAAGTCTCATGGGCTTTAGTGGTGAAATTATAATTAAAAAATCGTTTGGGAAATGAGTTTACTCCCTGGGTACTTTCTTTGTATACTTTTGACTATACGGGCCGAGTGCGGGATTTACGGGAAATCGCAGGTTTCCGTTTGCCGGCGATTAAACTTCTTTTATTCAGCGTCTCATCAAAAATGAAAACACTTTTGAAAACTACAAGTCTCATGCGTTTTAGTGGTGAAAAGATAATTTAAAAATCGTTCTGGAAATGAGTTTACTCACAGGGTACTTTCTTTGTATACATTCGACTGTACGGGCCAAGCCCGGGATTTACGGGAAATTGCGGCTTTTCGTTTGCCGGCGATTAAACCTCTTTCATTAGGCGTCTCATCAAAAATGAAAACATTTTTGAAAACTACAAATCTCATGCGTTTTAGTGGTGAAAAAATAATTTAAAAATCGTTCTGGAAATGAGTTTACTCACAGGGTACTTTCTTTGTATACATTCGACTATACGGGCCAAGCCGGGATTTACGGGAAATCGCGGGTTTTTGTTTGCCGGCGATTAAACCTCTTTCATTAAGCGTCTCATCAAAAATGAAAACATTTGTGAAACCTACAAGTCTCATGCGTTTTAGTGGTGAAAAAAAAATTTAAAAAATCGTTCGGGAAATAAGTTTACTCCCTGGGTACTTTCTTTGTATACTTTTGACTATACGGGCCGAGCCCGGGATTTACGGGAAATCGCGGGTTTTCGTTTGCCGGCGATTAAACTTCTTTTATTCAGCGTCTCATCAAAAATGAAAACATTTTTAAAAACTGCAAGTCTCATGGGCTTTAGTGGTGAAATAATAATTAAAAAATCGTTCGGGAAATGAGTTTACTTCCTGGGTACTTTCTTTGTATACTTTTGACTATACTGGCCGAGTGTGAGATTTACGGGAAATCGCAGGTTTCCGTTTGCCGGCGATTAAACTTCTTTTATTCAGCGTCTCATCAAAAATGAAAACATTTTTGAAAACTACAAGTCTCATGCGTTTTAGTGGTGAAAAGATAATTTAAAAATCGTTCTGGAAATAAGTTTACTCACAGGGTACTTTCTTTGTATACATTCGACTATACGGGCCAAGCCTGGGATTTACGGGAAATTGCGGGTTTTCGTTTGCCGGCGATTAAACCTCTTTCATTAGGCGTCTCATCAAAAATGAAAACATTTTTGAAAACTACAAATCTCATGCGTTTTAGTGGTGAAAAAATAATTTAAAAATCGTTCTGGAAATGAGTTTACTCACAGGGTACTTTCTTTGTATACATTCGACTATACGGGCCAAGCCGGGATTTACGGGAAATCGCGGGTTTTTGTTTGCCGGCGATTAAACCTCTTTCATTAAGCGTCTCATCAAAAAGGAAAACATTTGTGAAACCTACAAGTCTCATGCGTTTTAGTGGTGAAAAAAAAATTTAAAAAATCGTTCGGGAAATGAGTTTACTCCCTGGGTACTTTCTTTGTATACTTTTGACTATACGGGCCGAGCCCGGGATTTACGGGAAATCGCGGGTTTTCGTTTGCCGGCGATTAAACTTCTTTTATTCAGCGTCTCATCAAAAATGAAAACACTTTTGAAAACTACAAGTCTCATGCTTTTTAGTGGTGAAAAAATAATTTAAAAAATCGTTCGGGAAATGTGTTTACTCCCTGGGTACTTTCTTTGTATACTTTTGACTATACGGGCCAAGCCCGGGATTTACGGGAAATCGCGGGTTTTCGTTTGCCGGCGATTAAACCTCTTTCATTATGCGTCTCATCAAAAATGAAAACATTTTTAAAACCTACAAGTCTCATGCGTTTTAGTGGTGAAAAAAAAATTTAAAAAATCGTTCGGGAAATGAGTTTACTCCCTGGGTACTTTCTTTGTATACTTTTGACTATACGGGCCGAGACCTGGATTTACGGGAAATCGCGGGTTTTCGTTTGCCGGCGATTAAAAAACTTTTATTCAGCGTCTCCACAAAAATGAAAACATTTTTAAAAACTGCAAGTCTCATGGGCTTTAGTGGTGAAAAAATAATTTAAAAAATCGTTCGCGAAATGAGTTACTCCCTGGGTACTTTCTTTGTATACATTCGACTATACGGGCCAAGCCCGGGATATACGGGAAATCGCGGGTTTTTGTTTGCCGGCGATTAGACCTCTTTCATTAAGCGTCTCATCAAAAATGAAAACATTTTTGAAAACTACAAGTCTCATGCGTTTTAGTGGTGAAAAAAAAATTTAAAAAATCGTTCGAGAAATGAGTTTACTCCCTGGGTACTTTCTTTGTATACATTTGACTACACGGGCCAAGCCCGGGATTTAGGGGAAATCGCTGGTTTTTGTTTGCCGGCGATTAAACCTCTTTCATTAAGCGTCTCATCAAAAATGAAAACATTTTTAAAAACTACAAGTCTCATGCGTTGTAGTGGTGAAAAAATAATTTAAAAAATCGTTCGGGAAATGAGTTTACTCCCTGGGTACTTTCTTTTTATACTTGTGACTATACGGGCCGAGCCCGGGATTTACGGGAAATCGCGGGTTTTCGTTTGCCGGCGATTAAACTTCTTTTATTCAGCGTCTCATCAAAAATGAAAACATTTTTAAAAACTGCAAGTCTCATGGGCTTTAGTGGTGAAATTATAATTAAAAAATCGTTCGGGAAATGAGTTTACTCCCTGGGTACTTTCTTTTTATACTTGTGACTATACGGGCCGAGCCCGGGATTTACGGGAAATCGCGGGTTTTCGTTTGCCGGCGATTAAACTTCTTTTATTCAGCGTCTCATCAAAAATGAAAACATTTTTAAAAACTGCAAGTCTCATGGGCTTTAGTGGTGAAATTATAATTAAAAAATCGTTTGGGAAATGAGTTTACTCCCTGGGTACTTTCTTTGTATACTTTTGACTATACGGGCCGAGTGCGGGATTTACGGGAAATCGCAGGTTTCCGTTTGCCGGCGATTAAACTTCTTTTATTCAGCGTCTCATCAAAAATGAAAACATTTTTGAAAACTACAAGTCTCATGCGTTTTAGTGGTGAAAAGATAATTTAAAAATCGTTCTGGAAATGAGTTTACTCACAGGGTACTTTCTTTGTATACATTCGACTGTACGGGCCAAGCCCGGGATTTACGGGAAATTGCGGGTTTTCGTTTGCCGGCGATTAAACCTCTTTCATTAGGCGTCTCATCAAAAATGAAAACATTTTTGAAAACTACAAATCTCATGCGTTTTAGTGGTGAAAAAATAATTTAAAAATCGTTCTGGAAATGAGTTTACTCACAGGGTACTTTCTTTGTATACATTCGACTATACGGGCCAAGCCGGGATTTACGGGAAATCGCGGGTTTTTGTTTGCCGGCGATTAAACCTCTTTCATTAAGCGTCTCATCAAAAATGAAAACATTTGTGAAACCTACAAGTCTCATGCGTTTTAGTGGTGAAAAAAAAATTTAAAAAATCGTTCGGGAAATGAGTTTACTCCCTGGGTACTTTCTTTGTATACTTTTGACTATACGGGCCGAGCCCGGGATTTACGGGAAATCGCGGGTTTTCGTTTGCCGGCGATTAAACTTCTTTTATTCAGCGTCTCATCAAAAATGAAAACATTTTTAAAAACTGCAAGTCTCATGGGCTTTAGTGGTGAAATAATAATTAAAAAATCGTTCGGGAAATGAGTTTACTTCCTGGGTACTTTCTTTGTATACTTTTGACTATACGGGCCGAGTGTGAGATTTACGGGAAATCGCAGGTTTCCGTTTGCCGGCGATTAAACTTCTTTTATTCAGCGTCTCATCAAAAATGAAAACATTTTTGAAAACTACAAGTCTCATGCGTTTTAGTGGTGAAAAGATAATTTAAAAATCGTTCTGGAAATAAGTTTACGCACAGGGTACTTTCTTTGTATACATTCGACTATACGGGCCAAGCCTGGGATTTACGGGAAATTGCGGGTTTTCGTTTGCCGGCGTTTAAACCTCTTTCATTAGGCGTCTCATCAAAAATGAAAACATTTTTGAAAACTACAAATCTCATGCGTTTTAGTGGTGAAAAAATAATTTAAAAATCGTTCTGGAAATGAGTTTACTCACAGGGTACTTTCTTTGTATACATTCGACTATACGGGCCAAGCCGGGATTTACGGGAAATCGCGGGTTTTTGTTTGCCGGCGATTAAACCTCTTTCATTAAGCGTCTCATCAAAAAGGAAAACATTTGTGAAACCTACAAGTCTCATGCGTTTTAGTGGTGAAAAAAAAATTTAAAAAATCGTTCGGGAAATGAGTTTACTCCCTGGGTACTTTCTTTGTATACTTTTGACTATACGGGCCGAGCCCGGGATTTACGGGAAATCGCGGGTTTTCGTTTGCCGGCGATTAAACTTCTTTTATTCAGCGTCTCATCAAAAATGAAAACACTTTTGAAAACTACAAGTCTCATGCTTTTTAGTGGTGAAAAAATAATTTAAAAAATCGTTCGGGAAATGTGTTTACTCCCTGGGTACTTTCTTTGTATACTTTTGACTATACGGGCCAAGCCCGGGATTTACGGGAAATCGCGGGTTTTCGTTTGCCGGCGATTAAACCTCTTTCATTAAGCGTCTCATCAAAAATGAAAACATTTTTAAAACCTACAAGTCTCATGCGTTTTAGTGGTGAAAAAAAAATTTAAAAAATCGTTCGGGAAATGAGTTTACTCCCTGGGTACTTTCTTTGTATACTTTTGACTATACGGGCCGAGACCTGGATTTACGGGAAATCGCGGGTTTTCGTTTGCCGGCGATTAAACTTCTTTTATTCAGCGTCTCCACAAAAATGAAAACATTTTTAAAAACTGCAAGTCTCATGGGCTTTAGTGGTGAAAAAATAATTTAAAAAATCGTTCGCGAAATGAGTTACTCCCTGGGTACTTTCTTTGTATACATTCGACTATACGGGCCAAGCCCGGGATTTACGGGAAATCGCGGGTTTTTGTTTGCCGGCGATTAGACCTCTTTCATTAAGCGTCTCATCAAAAATGAAAACATTTTTGAAAACTACAAGTCTCATGCGTTTTAGTGGTGAAAAAAAAATTTAAAAAATCGTTCGAGAAATGAGTTTACTCCCTGGGTACTTTCTTTGTATACATTTGACTACACGGGCCAAGCCCGGGATTTAGGGGATATCGCTGGTTTTTGTTTGCCGGCGATTAAACCTCTTTCATTAAGCGTCTCATCAAAAATGAAAACATTTTTGAAAACTACAAGTCTCATGCGTTTTAGTGGTGAAAAAATATATTAAAAAATTGTTCTGGAAATGAGTTTACTCACAGGGTACTTTCTTTGTATACATTCGACTATACAGGCCAAGCCCGGGATTTACGGGAAATCGCTGGTTTTTGTTTGCCGGCGATTAAACCGCTTTCATTAAGCGTCTCATCAAAAATGAAAACATTTTTGAAAACTACCAGTCTCATGCGTCTTAGTGGTGAAAAAAAAAATTAAAAAATCGTTCGGGAAATGAGTTTACTTCCTGGGTACTTTCTTTGTATACATTTGACTACACGGGCCAAGCCCGGGATTTAGGGGAAATCGCGGGTTTTCGTGTGCCGGCGATTAAACTTCTTTTATTCAGCGTCCCATCAAAAATGAAAACATTTTTGAAAACTGCAAGTCTTATGCGTTTTAGTGGTGAAAAAATAATTTAAAAAATCGTTCGGGAAATGAGTTTACTCCCTGGGTACTTTCTTTGTATACTTTTGACTATACGGGCCGAGCCCGGGATTTACGGGAAATCGCGGGTTTTCGTTTGCCGGCGATTAAACTTCTTTTATTCAGCGTCTCATCAAAAATGAAAACATTTTTAAAAACTGCAAGTCTCATGGGCTTTAGTGGTGAAATTATAATTAAAAAATCGTTTGGGAAATGAGTTTACTCCCTGGGTACTTTCTTTGTATACATTCGACTGTACGGGCCAACCCCGGGATTTACGGGAAATTGCGGGTTTTCGTTTGCCGGCGATTAAACCTCTTTCATTAGGCGTCTCATCAAAAATGAAAACATTTTTGAAAACTACAAATCTCATGCGTTTTAGTGGTGAAAAAATAATTTAAAAATCGTTCTGGAATTGAGTTTACTCACAGGGTACTTTCTTTGTATACATTCGACTATACGGGCCAAGCCGGGATTTACGGGAAATCGCGGGTTTTTGTTTGCCGGCGATTAAACCTCTTTCATTAAGCGTCTCATCAAAAATGAAAACATTTGTGAAACCTACAAGTCTCATGCGTTTTAGTGGTGAAAAAAAAATTTAAAAAATCGTTCGGGAAATGAGTTTACTCCCTGGGTACTTTCTTTGTATACTTTTGACTATACGGGCCGAGCACGGGATTTACGGGAAATCGCGGGTTTTCGTTTGCCGGCGATTAAACTTCTTTTATTCAGCGTCTCATCAAAAATGAAAACATTTTTAAAAACTGCAAGTCTCATGGGCTTTAGTGGTGAAATAATAATTAAAAAATCGTTCGGGAAATGAGTTTACTCCCAGGGTACTTTCTTTGTATACTTTTGACTATACGGGCCGAGTGCGAGATTTACGGGAAATCGCAGGTTTCAGTTTGCCGGCGATTAAACTTCTTTTATTCAGCGTCTCATCAAAAATGAAAACATTTTTAAAAACTACAAGTCTCATGCGTTTTAGTGGTGAAAAGATAATTTAAAAATCGTTCTGGAAATAAGTTTACTCACAGGGTACTTTCTTTGTATACATTCGACTATACGGGCCAAGCCCGGGATTTACGGGAAATTGCGGGTTTTCGTTTGCCGGCGATTAAACCTCTTTCATTAGGCGTCTCATCAAAAATGAAAACATTTTTGAAAACTACAAATCTCATGCGTTTTAGTGGTGAAAAAATAATTTAAAAATCGTTCTGGAAATGAGTTTACTCACAGGGTACTTTCTCTGTATACATTCGACTATACGGGACAAGCCCGGCATTTACGGGAAACAGCGGGTTTTCGTTTGCCGGCGATTAAACCTCTTTCATTAAGCGTCTCATTAAAAATGAAAACATTTTTGAAAACTACAAGTCTCATTCGTTCTAGTGGTGCAGAAATAATTTGAAAAATCGTTCGGGAAATTAGTGTACTCCCTGGGTACTTTCTTTAGATACATTCAACTGTACGGGCCAAGCCCAGGATTTACGGGAAATCGCGGGTTTTCGTTTGCCGGCGATTAAACTTCTTTTATTCAGCGTCTCATCAAAAATGAAAACACTTTTGAAAACTACAAGTCTCATGCGTTTTAGTGGTGAAAAAATAATTTAAAAAATCGTTCGGGAAATGTGTTTACTCCCTGGGTACTTTCTTTTTATACTTTTGACTATACAGGCCGGGTCCGGGATTTACGGGAAATCGCAGGTTTCCGTTTGCCGGCGATTAAACTTCTTTTATTCAGCGTCTCATCAAAAATGAAAACATTTTTGAAAACTACAAGTCTCATGCGTTTTAGTGGTGAAAAGATAATTTAAAAGTCGTTCTGGAAATGAGTTTACTCACAGGGTACTTTCTTTGTATACATTCGACTATACGGGCCAAGCCCGGGATTTACGGGAAATCGCGGGTTTTCGTTTGCCGGCGATTAAACTTCTTTTATTCAGCGTCTCATCAAAGATGAAAACATTTTTAAAAACTGCAAGTCTCATGGGCTTTAGTGGTGAAATAATAATTAAAAAATAGTTCGGGAAGTGAGTTTACTCCCTGGGTACTTTTTTTGTATACTTTTGACTATACGGGCCGAGTCCGGGATTTACGGGAAATCGCAGGTTTCCGTTTGCCGACGATTAAACTTCTTTTATTCAGCATCTCATCAAAAATGAAAACATTTTTGAAAACTACAAGTCTCATGCGTTTTAGTGGTGAAAAGATAATTTAAAAATCGTTCTGGAAATGAGTTTACTCACAGGGTACTTTCTTTGTATACATTCGACTATACGGGCCAAGCCCGGGATTTACGGGAAATCGCGGGTTTTCGTTTGCCGGCGATTAAACCTCTTTCATTAGGCGTCTCATCTAAAATGAAAACATTTTTGAAAACTATAAATCTCATGCGTTTTAGTGGTGAAAAAATAATTTAAAAAATCTTTCAAAAAATGAGTTTACTCCCTGGGTACTTTCTTTGTATACATTCGACTATACGGGCCAAGCCCGGGATTTACGGGAAATCGCGGGTTTTCGTTTTCCGGCCATTAAACTTCTTTTATTCAGCGTCTCATCAAAAATGAAAACATTTTTAAAAACTGCAAGTCTCATGGGCTTTAGTGGTGAAATAATAGTTAAAAAATCGTTCGGGTAATGAGTTTACTCCCTGGGTACTTTCTTTGTATACTTTTGACTATACAGGCCGAGTCCGGGATTTACGGGAAATCGCAGGTTTCCGTTTGCCGGCGATTAAACTTCTTTTAGTCAGCGTCTCATCAAAAATGAAAACATTTTCGAAAACTATAAGTCTCATGCGTTTTAGTGGTGAAAAGATAATTTAAAAATCGTTCTGGAAATGAGTTTACTCACAGGGTACTTTCTTTGTATACTTTCGACTATACGGGACAAGCCCGGGCTTTACGGGAAATAGCGGGTTTTCGTTTGCCGGCGATTAAACTTCTTTTATTCAGCGTCTCATCAAAAATGAAAACATTTTTGAAAACTACAAATCTCATGCGTTTTAGTGGTGAACAAATAATTTAAAAAATCTTTCGAAAAATGAGTTTACTCCCTGGCCACTTTCTTTGTATACATTCGACTATACGGGCCAAGCCCGGGATTTACGGGAAATCGCGGGTTTTCGTTTTCCGGCCATTAAACTTCTTTTATTCAGCGTCTCATCAAAAATGAAAACATTTTTAAAAACTGCAAATCTCATGGGCTGTAGTGGTGAAATAATAGTTAAAAAATCGTTCGGGAAATGAGTTTACTCCCTGGGTACTTTCTTTGTATACTTTTGACTATACGGGCCGAGTCCGCGATTTACGGGAAATCGCAGGTTTCCGTTTGCCGGCTATTAAACTTCTTTTAGTCAGCGTCTCATCAAAAATGAAAACATTTTCGAAAACTACAAGTCTCATGCGTTTTAGTGGTGAAAAGATAATTTAAAAATCGTTCTGGAAATGAGTTTACTCACAGGGTACTTTCTTTGTATACATTCGACTATACCGGACAAGCCCGGGATTTACGGAAATAGCGGGTTTTCGTTTGCCGGCGATTAGACCTCTTTCATTAAGCGTCTCATTAAAAATGAAAACATTTTTGAAAACTACAAGTCTCATTCGTTCTAGTGGTGCAGAAATAATTTGAAAAATCGTTCGGGAAATCAGTTTACTCCCTGGGTACTTTCTTTAGATACATTCAACTATACGGGCCAAGCCCAGGATTTACGGGAAATCGCGGGTTTTCGTTTGCCGTCGATTAAACTTCTTTTATTCAGCGTCTCATCAAAAATGAAAACACTTTTGAAAACTACAAGTCTCATGCGTTTTAGTGGTGAAAAAATAATTTAAAAAATCGTTCGGGAAATGTGTTTACTCCATGGGTACTTTCTTTGTATACTTTTGACTATACGGGCCGAGCCCGTGATTTACGGGAAATCGCGGGTTTTCGTTTGCCGGCGACTAAACTTCTTTTATTCAGCGTCTCATCAAAAATGAAAACATTTTTAAAAACTGCAAGTCTCATGGGCTTTAGTGGTGAAATAATAATTAAAAAATCGTTCGGGAAGTGATTTTACTCCCTGGGTACTTTCTTTGTATACTTTTGACTATACGGGCCGAGTCCGGGATTTACGGGAAATCGCAGGTTTCCGTTTGCCGGCGATTTAACTTCTTTTATTCAGCGTCTCATCAAAAATGAAAACATTTTTGAAAACTACAAGTCTCATGCGTTTTAGTGGTGAAAAGATAATTTAAAAATCGTTCTGGAAATGAGTTTACTCACAGGGTACTTTCTTTGTATACATTCGACTATACGGGCCAAGCCCGGGATTTACGGGAAATCGCGGGTTTTCCTTTGCCGGCGATTAAACCTCTTTCATTAGGCGTCTCATCAAAAATGAAAACATTTTTGAAAACTACAAATCTCATGCGTTTTAGTGGTGAAAAAACAATTTAAAAAATCTTTCGAAAAATGAGTTTACTCCCTGGGTACTTTTTTGTATACATTCGACTATACGGGCCAAGCCCGGGATTTACGGAAAATCGCGGGTTTTCGTTTTCGGGCCATTAAACTTCTTTTATTCAGCGTCTCATCAAAAATGAAAACATTTTTAAAAACTGCAAGTCTCATGGGCTTTAGTGGTGAAATAATAATTAAAAAATCGTTCGGGAAGTGATTTTACTCCCTGGGTACTTTCTTTGTATACTTTTGACTATACGGGCCGAGTCCGGGATTTACGGGAAATCGCAGGTTTCCGTTTGCGGCGATTTAACTTCTTTTATTCAGCGTCTCATCAAAAATGAAAACATTTTTGAAAACTACAAGTCTCATGCGTTTTAGTGGTGAAAAGATAATTTAAAAATCGTTCTGGAAATGAGTTTACTCACAGGGTACTTTCTTTGTATACATTCGACTATACGGGCCAAGCCCGGGATTTACGGGAAATCGCGGGTTTTCCTTTGCCGGCGATTAAACCTCTTTCATTAGGCGTCTCATCAAAAATGAAAACATTTTTGAAAACTACAAATCTCATGCGTTTTAGTGGTGAAAAAACAATTTAAAAAATCTTTCGAAAAATGAGTTTACTCCCTGGGTACTTTCTTTAGATACATTCAACTACACAGGCCAAGCCCAGGATTTACGGGAAATCGCGGGTTTTCGTTTGCAGGCGATTAAACTTCTTTTATTCAGCGTCTCATCAAAAATAAAAACACTTTTGAAAACTACAAGTCTCATGCGTTTTAGTGGTGAAAAAATAATTTAAAAAATCGTTCGGGAAATGTGTTTACTCCCTGGGTACTTTCTTTGTATACTTTTGACTATACGGGCCAAGCCCGGGATTTACGGGAAATCGCGGGTTTTCGTTTGCCGGCGATTAAACCTATTTCAATAAGCGTCTCATCAAAAATGAAAACATTTTTGAAAACTACAAGTCTTATGCGTTTTTTGGTGAAAAAATAATTTAAAAAATTGTTCTGGAAATGAGTTTACTCACAGGATACTTTCTTTGTATACATTCAACTATACGGGCCAAGCCCGGGATTTACGGGAAATCACGGGTTTTCGTTTGCCGGCGATTAAACCTATTTCAATAAGCGTCTCATCAAAAATGAAAACATTTTTGAAAACTACAAGTCTTATGCGTTTTTTGGTGAAAAAATAATTTAAAAAATTGTTCTGGAAATGAGTTTACTCCCTGGGTACTTTCTTTGTATACATTCGACTATACGGGCCGAGTCCGGGATTTACGGGAAATCGCGGGTTTTTGTTTGCCGGCGATTAAACTTCTTTTATTCAGCGTCTCATCAAAAATGAAAATGTTTATGAAAAGTACAAGTCTCATGCGTTTTAGTGGTGAAAAAATAATTTAAAAAATCGTTCGGAAAATGAGTTTACTCCCTGGGTACTTTCTTTGTATACTTTTGACTATACGGGCCAAGCCCGGGATTTACGGGAAATCGCATGTTTTCGTTTGCCGGCGATTAAACTTCTTTTATTCAGCGTCTCATCAAAAATAAAAACATTTTTAAAAACTACAAGTCTTATGCGTTTTAGTGGTGAAAAAATAATTTAAAAAATCGTTCTGGAAATGAGTTTACTCCCTGGGTACTTTCTTTGTATACATTCGACTATACGGGCCAAGCCCGGAATTTACGGGAAATCGCGGGTTTTCGTTTGCCAGCGATTAAACATCTTTTATTCAGCGTCTCATCAAAAATGAAAACATTTTTGAAAACTACAAGTCTCATGCGTTTTAGTGGTGAAAAAATAATTTAAAAATTCATTCGGGAAATGAGTTTACTCACTGGGTACTTTCCTTGTATACGTTTGACTATACGGGCCGAGTCCGGGATTTACGGGAAATCGCGGGTTTTTGTTTGCCGGCGATTAAACTTCTTTTATTCAGCGTCTCATCAAAAATGAAAATGTTTATGAAAAGTACAAGTCTCATGCGTTTTAGTGGTGAAAAAATAATTTAAAAAATCGTTCGGAAAATGAGTTTACTCCCTGGGTACTTTCTTTGTATACTTTTGACTATACGGGCCAAGCCCGGGATTTACGGGAAATCGCATGTTTTCGTTTGCCGGCGATTAAACTTCTTTTATTCAGCGTCTCATCAAAAATAAAAACATTTTTAAAAACTACAAGTCTTATGCGTTTTAGTGGTGAAAAAATAATTTAAAAAATCGTTCTGGAAATGAGTTTACTCCCTGGGTACTTTCTTAGTATACTTTTGACTATACGGGCCGAGTCCGGGATTTACGGGAAATCGCAGGTATTCATTTGCCGGCGATTAAACTTCTTTTATTCAGCTTCTCATCAAAAATGAAAATATTTTTAAAAACTACAAGTCTCATGCGTTTTAGTGGTGAAATAATAATTTTAAAATTCGTTCGGGAAATGAGTTTACTCCCTGGGTACTTTCTTTGTATACTTTTGACTATACGGGCCAAGCTCGGGATTTACGGGAAATCGCGGGTTTTCGTTTGCCGGCGATTAAATTCTTTTATTCAGCGTCTCATCAAAAATGAAAACATTTTTGAAAACTACAAGTATCATGCGTTTTAGTGGTGAAAAAAAGGTTTAAAAAATCGTTCGGGAAATGAGTTTACATCCTGGGTACTTTCTTTGTATACATTCGACTATACGGGCCAAGCCCGGGATTTACGGGAAATCGCGGGTTTTCGTTTGCCGGCGATTAAACCTCTTTCATTAGGCGTCTCATCAAAAATGAAAACATTTGTGAAACCTACAAGTCTCATGCGTTTTAGTGGTGAAAAGATAATTTAAAAATCGTTCTGGAAATGAGTTTACTCACAGGGTACTTTCTTTGTATACATTCGACTATACGGGCCAAGCCCGGGATTTACGGGAAATCGCGGGTTTTCCTTTGCCAGCGATTAAACCTCTTTCATTAGGCGTCTCATCAAAAATGAAAACATTTTTGAAAACTACAAATCTCATGCGTTTTAGTGGTGAAAAAACAATTTAAAAAATCTTTCGAAAAATGAGTTTACTCCCTGGGTACTTTTTTGTATACATTCGACTATACGGGCCAAGCCCGGGATTTACGGAAAATCGCGGGTTTTCGTTTTCGGGCCATTAAACTTCTTTTATTCAGCGTCTCATCAAAAATGAAAACATTTTTAAAAACTGCAAGTCTCATGGGCTTTAGTGATGAAATAATAGTTAAAAAATCGTTCGGGAAATGAGTTTACTTCCTGGGTACTTTCTTTGTATACTTTTGACTATACGGGTCGAGTCCGGGATTAACGGGAAATCGCAGGTTTCCGTTTGCCGGCGAATAAACTTCTTTTAGTCAGCGTCTCATCAAAAATGAAAACATTTTTGAAAACTACAAGTCTCATGCGTTTTAGTGGTGAAAAGATAATTTAAAAATCCTTCTGGAAATGAGTTTACTCACAGGGTACTTTCTTTGTATACATTCGACTATACGGGACAAGCCCGGGATTAAGGGAAATAGCGGGTTTTCGTTTGCCGGTGATTAAACCTCTTTCATTAAGCGTCTCATTAAAAATGAAAACATTTTTGAAAACTACAAGTCTCATTCGTTCTAGTGGTGCAGAAATAATTTGATAAATCGTTCGGGAAATCAGTTTATTCCCTGGGTACTTTCTTTAGATACATTCAACTATACAGGCCAAGCCCAGGATTTACGGGAAATCGCGGGTTTTCGTTTGCAGGCGATTAAACTTCTTTTATTCAGCGTCTCATCAAAAATAAAAACACTTTTGAAAACTACAAGTCTCATACGTTTTAGTGGTGAAAAAATAATTTAAAAAATCGTTCGGGAAATGTGTTTACTCCCTGGGTACTTTCTTTGTATACTTTTGACTATACGGGCCAAGCCCGGGATTTACGGGAAATCGCGGGTTTTCGTTTGCCGGCGATTAAACCTATTTCAATAAGCGTCTCATCAAAAATGAAAACATTTTTGAAAACTACAAGTCTTATGCGTTTTTTGGTGAAAAAATAATTCAAAAAATTGTTCTGGAAATGAGTTTACTCACAGGATACTTTCTTTGTATACATTCAACTATACGGGCCAAGCCCGGGATTTACGGGAAATCACGGGTTTTCGTTTGCCGGCGATTAAACCTATTTCAATAAGCGTCTCATCAAAAATGAAAACATTTTTGAAAACTACAAGTCTTATGCGTTTTTTGGTGAAAAAATAATTTAAAAAATTGTTCTGGAAATGAGTTTACTCCCTGGGTACTTTCTTTGTATACATTCGACTATACGGGCCGAGTCCGGGATTTACGGGAAATCGCGGGTTTTTGTTTGCCGGCGATTAAACTTCTTTTATTCAGCGTCTCATCAAAAATGAAAATGTTTATGAAAAGTACAAGTCTCATGCGTTTTAGTGGTGAAAAAATAATTTAAAAAATCGTTCGGAAAATGAGTTTACTCCCTGGGTACTTTCTTTGTATACTTTTGACTATACGGGCCAAGCCCGGGATTTACGGGAAATCGCATGTTTTCGTTTGCCGGCGATTAAACTTCTTTTATTCAGCGTCTCATCAAAAATAAAAACATTTTTAAAAACTACAAGTCTTATGCGTTTTAGTGGTGAAAAAATAATTTAAAAAATCGTTCTGGAAATGAGTTTACTCCCTGGGTACTTTCTTTGTATACATTCGACTATACGGGCCAAGCCCGGAATTTACGGGAAATCGCGGGTTTTCGTTTGCCAGCGATTAAACATCTTTTATTCAGCGTCTCATCAAAAATGAAAACATTTTTGAAAACTACAAGTCTCATGCGTTTTAGTGGTGAAAAAATAATTTAAAAATTCATTCGGGAAATGAGTTTACTCACTGGGTACTTTCCTTGTATACGTTTGACTATACGGGCCGAGTCCGGGATTTACGGGAAATCGCGGGTTTTTGTTTGCCGGCGATTAAACTTCTTTTATTCAGCGTCTCATCAAAAATGAAAATGTTTATGAAAAGTACAAGTCTCATGCGTTTTAGTGGTGAAAAAATAATTTAAAAAATCGTTCGGAAAATGAGTTTACTCCCTGGGTACTTTCTTTGTATACTTTTGACTATACGGGCCAAGCCCGGGATTTACGGGAAATCGCATGTTTTCGTTTGCCGGCGATTAAACTTCTTTTATTCAGCGTCTCATCAAAAATAAAAACATTTTTAAAAACTACAAGTCTTATGCGTTTTAGTGGTGAAAAAATAATTTAAAAAATCGTTCTGGAAATGAGTTTACTCCCTGGGTACTTTCTTAGTATACTTTTGACTATACGGGCCGAGTCCGGGATTTACGGGAAATCGCAGGTATTCATTTGCCGGCGATTAAACTTCTTTTATTCAGCGTCTCATCAAAAATGAAAATATTTTTAAAAACTACAAGTCTCATGCGTTTTAGTGGTGAAATAATAATTTTAAAATTCGTTCGGGAAATGAGTTTACTCCCTGGGTACTTTCTTTGTATACTTTTGACTATACGGGCCAAGCTCGGGATTTACGGGAAATCGCGGGTTTTCGTTTGCCGGCGATTAAATTCTTCTATTCAGCGTCTCATCAAAAATGAAAACATTTTTGAAAACTACAAGTATCATGCGTTTTAGTGGTGAAAAAAAGGTTTAAAAAATCGTTCGGGAAATGAGTTTACATCCTGGGTACTTTCTTTGTATACATTCGACTATACGGGCCAAGCCCGGGATTTACGGGAAATCGCGGGTTTTCGTTTGCCGGCGATTAAACCTCTTTCATTAGGCGTCTCATCAAAAATGAAAACATTTGTGAAACCTACAAGTCTCATGCGTTTTAGTGGTGAAAAGATAATTTAAAAATCGTTCTGGAAATGAGTTTACTCACAGGGTACTTTCTTTGTATACATTCGACTATACGGGCCAAGCCCGGGATTTACGGGAAATCGCGGGTTTTCCTTTGCCAGCGATTAAACCTCTTTCATTAGGCGTCTCATCAAAAATGAAAACATTTTTGAAAACTACAAATCTCATGCGTTTTAGTGGTGAAAAAACAATTTAAAAAATCTTTCGAAAAATGAGTTTACTCCCTGGGTACTTTTTTGTATACATTCGACTATACGGGCCAAGCCCGGGATTTACGGAAAATCGCGGGTTTTCGTTTTCGGGCCATTAAACTTCTTTTATTCAGCGTCTCATCAAAAATGAAAACATTTTTAAAAACTGCAAGTCTCATGGGCTTTAGTGATGAAATAATAGTTAAAAAATCGTTCGGGAAATGAGTTTACTTCCTGGGTACTTTCTTTGTATACTTTTGACTATACGGGTCGAGTCCGGGATTAACGGGAAATCGCAGGTTTCCGTTTGCCGGCGAATAAACTTCTTTTAGTCAGCGTCTCATCAAAAATGAAAACATTTTTGAAAACTACAAGTCTCATGCGTTTTAGTGGTGAAAAGATAATTTAAAAATCCTTCTGGAAATGAGTTTACTCACAGGGTACTTTCTTTGTATACATTCGACTATACGGGACAAGCCCGGGATTAAGGGAAATAGCGGGTTTTCGTTTGCCGGTGATTAAACCTCTTTCATTAAGCGTCTCATTAAAAATGAAAACATTTTTGAAAACTACAAGTCTCATTCGTTCTAGTGGTGCAGAAATAATTTGATAAATCGTTCGGGAAATCAGTTTATTCCCTGGGTACTTTCTTTAGATACATTCAACTATACAGGCCAAGCCCAGGATTTACGGGAAATCGCGGGTTTTCGTTTGCAGGCGATTAAACTTCTTTTATTCAGCGTCTCATCAAAAATAAAAACACTTTTGAAAACTACAAGTCTCATACGTTTTAGTGGTGAAAAAATAATTTAAAAAATCGTTCGGGAAATGTGTTTACTCCCTGGGTACTTTCTTTGTATACTTTTGACTATACGGGCCAAGCCCGGGATTTACGGGAAATCGCGGGTTTTCGTTTGCCGGCGATTAAACCTATTTCAATAAGCGTCTCATCAAAAATGAAAACATTTTTGAAAACTACAAGTCTTATGCGTTTTTTGGTGAAAAAATAATTCAAAAAATTGTTCTGGAAATGAGTTTACTCACAGGATACTTTCTTTGTATACATTCAACTATACGGGCCAAGCCCGGGATTTACGGGAAATCACGGGTTTTCGTTTGCCGGCGATTAAACCTATTTCAATAAGCGTCTCATCAAAAATGAAAACATTTTTGAAAACTACAAGTCTTATGCGTTTTTTGGTGAAAAAATAATTTAAAAAATTGTTCTGGAAATGAGTTTACTCCCTGGGTACTTTCTTTGTATACATTCGACTATACGGGCCAAGCCCGGAATTTACGGGAAATCGCGGGTTTTCGTTTGCCAGCGATTAAACATCTTTTATTCAGCGTCTCATCAAAAATGAAAACATTTTTGAAAACTACAAGTCTCATGCGTTTTAGTGGTGAAAAAATAATTTAAAAATTCATTCGGGAAATGAGTTTACTCACTGGGTACTTTCCTTGTATACGTTTGACTTTACGGGCCGAGTCCGGGATTTACGGGAAATCGCATGTTTTCGTTTGCCGGCGATTAAACTTCCTTTATTCAGCGTCTCATCAAAAATAAAAACATTTTTAAAAACTACAAGTCTTATGCGTTTTAGTGGTGAAAAAATAATTTAAAAAATCGTTCTGGAAATGAGTTTACTCCCTGGGTACTTTCTTAGTATACTTTTGACTATACGGGCCGAGTCCGGGATTTACGGGAAATCGCAGGTATTCATTTGCCGGCGATTAAACTTCTTTTATTCAGCGTCTCATCAAAAATGAAAATATTTTTAAAAACTACAAGTCTCATGCGTTTTAGTGGTGAAATAATAATTTAAAAATCCGTTCGGGAAATGAGTTTACTCCCTGGGTACTTTCTTTGTATACTTTTGACTATACGGGCCAAGCCCAGGATTTACGGGAAATCGCGGGTTTTCGTTTGCCGGCGATTAAACTCCTTTTATTCAGCGTCTCATCAAAAATGAAAACACTTTTGAAAACTACAAGTCTCATGCGTTTTAGTGGTGAAAAAATAATTTAAAAAATCGTTCGGGAAATGTGTTTACTCCCTGGGTACTTTCTTTGTATACTTTTGACTATACGGGCTAAGCCCGGGATTTACGGGAAATCGCGGGTTTTCGTTTGCCGGCGATTAAACCTCTTTCATTAAGCGTCTCATTAAAAATGAAAACATTTTTGAAAACTACAAGTCTCATTCGTTCTAGTGGTGCAGAAATAATTTGAAAAATCGTTCGGGAAATTAGTGTACTTCCTGGGTACTTTCTTTGTATACTTTTGACTATACGGGCCGAGTCCTGGGTTTACGGGAAATGGCGGGTTTTCGTTTGCCGGCGATTAAACTTCTTTTATTCAGCGTCTCATCAAAAATGAAAATATTTTTGAAAACTACAAGTCTCATGCGTTTTAGTGGTGAAATAATAATTTAAAAAATCGTTCGGGAAATGAGTTTACTCCCTGGGTACTTTCTTTGTATACTTTTGACTATACGGGCCAAGCTCGGGATTTACGGGAAATCGCGGGTTTTCGTTTGCCGGCGATTAAATTCTTTTATTCAGCGTCTCATCAAAAATGAAAACATTTTTGAAAACTACAAGTATCATGCGTTTTAGTGGTGAAAAAAAAGTTTAAAAAATCGTTCGGAAAATGAGTTTACATCCTGGGTACTTTCTTTGTATACATTCGACTATACGGGCCAAGCCCGGGATTTACGGGAAATCGCGGGTTTTCGTTTGCCGGCGATTAAATTCTTTTATTCAGCGTCTCATCAAAAATGAAAACATTTTTGAAAACTACAAGTCTCATGCGTTTTAGTGGTGAAAAGATAATTTAAAAAATCGTTTTGGAAATGAGTTTACTCACAGGGTAATTTCTTTGTATACATTCGACTATACGGGCCAAGTCCGGGATTTACGGCAAATCGCGGGTTTTCGTTTGCCGGCGATTAAACCACTTTCATTAAGCGTCTCATCAAAAATGAAAACATTTCTGAAAACTACAAGTCTCATGCGTTTTAGTGGTGAAAAAATAATTTAAAAAATTGTTCGGGAAATGAGTTTACTCACAGGGTACTTTCTTTGTATACATTCGACTATACGGGCCAAGCCCGGGATTTACGGGAAATCGCGGGTTTTCGTTTGCCGGCGAGTAAACCTCTTACATTAAGCGTCTCATTAAAAATGAAAACATTTTTGAAAACTACAAGTCTCATGCGTTTTAGTGGTGAAAAAATAATTTAAAAAATCGTTCGGGAAATGAGTTTACTCCCTGGGTACTTTCTTTGTATACTTTTGACTATACGGGCCAAGCCCGGGTATTACGGGAAATCGCATGTTTTCGTTTGCCGGCGATTAAACTTCTTTTATTCAGCGTCTCATCAAAAATGAAAACATTTTTAAAAACTGCAAGTCTCATGGGCTTTAGTGGTGAAATAATAATTAAAAAATCGTTCGGGAAATGAGTTTACTCCCTGGGTACTTTCTTTGTATACTTTTGACTATACGGGCCGAGTGCGAGATTTACGGGAAATCGCAGGTTTCCGTTTGCCGGCGATTAAACTTCTTTTATTCAGCGTCTCATCAAAAATGAAAACATTTTTGAAAACTACAAGTCTCATGCGTTTTAGTGGTGAAAAGATAATTTAAAAATCGTTCTGGAAATAAGTTTACTCACAGGGTATTTTCTTTGTATACATTCGACTATACCGGCCAAGCCCGGGATTTACGGGAAATTGCGGGTTTTCGTTTGCCGGCGATTAAACCTCTTTCATTAGGCGTCTCATCAAAAATGAAAACATTTTTGAAAACTACAAATCTCATGCGTTTTAGTGGTGAAAAAATAATTCAAAAATCGTTCTGGAAATGAGTTTACTCACAGGGTACTTTCTTTGTATACATTCGACTATACGGGACAAGCCCGGGATTTACGGGAAACAGCGGGTTTTCGTTTGCCGGCGATTAAACCTCTTTCATTAAGCGTCTCATTAAAAATGAAAACATTTTTGAAAACTACAAGTCTCATTCGTTCTAGTGGTGCAGAAATAATTTGAAAAATCGTTCGGGAAATTAGTGTACTCCCTGGGTACTTTCTTTAGATACATTCAACTATACGGGCCAAGCCCAGGATTTACGGGAAATCGCGGGTTTTCGTTTGCCGGCGATTAAACTCCTTTTATTCAGCGTCTCATCAAAAATGAAAACACTTTTGAAAACTACAAGTCTCATGCGTTTTAGTGGTGAAAAAATAATTTAAAAAATCGTTCGGGAAATGTGTTTACTCCCTGGGTACTTTCTTTGTATACTTTTGACTATACGGGCTAAGCCCGGGATTTACGGGAAATCGCGGGTTTTCGTTTGCCGGCGATTAAACCTCTTTTATTAAGCGTCTCATTAAAAATGAAAACATTTTTGAAAACTACAAGTCTCATTCGTTCTAGTGGTGCAGAAATAATTTGAAAAATCGTTCGGGAAATTAGTGTACTCCCTGGGTACTTTCTTTGTATACTTTTGACTATACGGGCCGAGTCCTGGGTTTACGGGAAATGGCGGGTTTTCGTTTGCCGGCGATTAAACTCCTTTTATTCAGCGTCTCATCAAAAATGAAAACTCTTTTGAAAACTACAAGTCTCATGCGTTTTAGTGGTGAAAAAATTATTTAAAAAATCGTTCGGGAAATGTGTTTACTCCCTGGGTACTTTCTTTGTATACTTTTGACTATACGGGCTAAGCCCGGGATTTACGGGAAATCGCGGGTTTTCGTTTGCCGGCGATTAAACCTCTTTCATTAAGCGTCTCATCTAAAATGAAAACATTTTTGAAACGTACAAGTCTCATGCGTTTTAGTGGTGAAAAAAAAATTTAAAAAATCGTTCGGGAAATGAGTTTACTCCCTGGGTACTTTCTTTGTATACTTTTGACTATACGGGCCGAGCCCTGGATTTTCGGGAAATCGCGGGTTTTCGTTTGCCGGCGATTAAACTTTTTTTATACAGCGTCTCCACAAAAATGAAAACATTTTTAAAAACTGCAAGTCTCATGGGCTTTAGTGGTGAAATAATAGTTAAAAAATCGTTCGGGAAGTGAGTTTACTCCCTGGGTACTTTCTTTGTATACTTTTGACTATACAGGCCGAGTCCGGGATTTACGGGAAATCGCAGGTTTCCGTTTGCCGGCGATTAAACTTCTTTTATTCAGCGTCTCATCAAAAATGAAAACATTTTTGAAAACTACAAGTCTCATGCGTTTTAGTGGTGAAAAGATAATTTAAAAATCGTTCTGGAAATGAATTTACTCACAGGGTACTTTCTTTGTATACATTCGACTATACGGGCCAAGCCCCGGATTTACGGGAAATCGCGGGTTTTCGTTTGCCGGCGATTAAACTTCTTTTATTCAGCGTCTCATCAAAGATGAAAACATTTTTAAAAACTGCAAGTCTCATGGGCTTTAGTGGTGAAATAATAATTAAAAAATCGTTCGGGAAGTGAGTTTACTCCCTGGGTACTTTTTTTGTATACTTTTGACTATACGGGCCGAGTCCGGGATTTACGGGAAATCGCAGGTTTCCGTTTGCCGGCGATTAAACTTCTTTTATTCAGCGTCTCATCAAAAATGAAAACATTTTTGAAAACTACAAGTCTCATGCGTTTTAGTGGTGAAAAGATAATTTAAAAATCGTTCTGGAAATGAGTTTACTCACAGGGTACTTTCTTTGTATACATTCGACTATACGGGCCAAGCCCGGGATTTACGGGAAATCGCGGGTTTTCGTTTGCCGGCGATTAAACCTCTTTCATTAGGCGTCTCATCAAAAATGAAAACATTTTTGAAAACTATAAATCTCATGCGTTTTAGTGGTGAAAAAATAATTTAAAAAATCTTTCAAAAAATGAGTTTACTCCCTGGGTACTTTCTTTGTATACATTTGACTATACGGGCCAAGCCCGGGATTTACGGGAAATCGCGGGTTTTCGTTTTCCGGCCATTAAACTTCTTTTATTCAGCGTCTCATCAAAAATGAAAACATTTTTATAAACTGCAAGTCTCATGGGCTTTAGTGGTGAAATAATAGTTAAAAAATCGTTCGGGTAATGAGTTTACTCCCTGGGTACTTTCTTTGTATACTTTTGACTATACAGGCCGAGTCCGGGATTTACGGGAAATCGCAGGTTTCCGTTTGCCGGCGATTAAACTTCTTTTAGTCAGCGTCTCATCAAAAATGAAAACATTTTCGAAAACTATAAGTCTCATGCGTTTTAGTGGTGAAAAGATAATTTAAAAATCGTTTTGGAAATGAGTTTACTCACAGGGTACTTTCTTTGTATACTTTCGACTATACGGGACAAGCCCGGGCTTTACGGGAAATAGCGGGTTTTCGTTTGCCGGCGATTAAACTTTTTTTATTCAGCGTCTCATCAAAAATGAAAACATTTTTGAAAACTACAAGTCTCATGCGTTTTAGTAGTGAAAAGATAATTTAAAAATGGTTCTGGAAATGAGTTTACTCACAGGGTACTTTCTTTGTATACTTTTGACTATACGGGCCGAGTCCGGGATTTACGGGAAATCGCAGGTTTCCGTTTGCCGGCGATTAAACTTCTTTTATTCAGCGTCTCATCAAAAATGAAAACATTTTTGAAAACTACAAGTCTCATGCGTTTTAGTGGTGAAAAGATAATTTAAAAATCGTTCTGGAAATGAGTTTACTCACAGGGTACTTTCTTTGTATACATTCGACTATACGGGCCAAGCCCGGGATTTACAGGAAATCGCGGGTTTTCGTTTGCCGGCGATTAAACCTCTTTCATTAGGCGTCTCATCAAAAATGAAAACATTTTTGAAAACTATAAATCTCATGCGTTTTAGTGGTGAAAAAATAATTTAAAAAATCTTTCAAAAAATGAGTTTACTCCCTGGGTACTTTCTTTGTATACATTTGACTATACGGGCCAAGCCCGGGATTTACGGGAAATCGCGGGTTTTCGTTTTCCGGCCATTAAACTTCTTTTATTCAGCGTCTCATCAAAAATGAAAACATTTTTATAAACTGCAAGTCTCATGGGCTTTAGTGGTGAAATAATAGTTAAAAAATCGTTCGGGTAATGAGTTTACTCCCTGGGTACTTTCTTTGTATACTTTTGACTATACAGGCCGAGTCCGGGATTTACGGGAAATCGCAGGTTTCCGTTTGCCGGCGATTAAACTTCTTTTAGTCAGCGTCTCATCAAAAATGAAAACATTTTCGAAAACTATAAGTCTCATGCGTTTTAGTGGTGAAAAGATAATTTAAAAATCGTTTTGGAAATGAGTTTACTCACAGGGTACTTTCTTTGTATACTTTCGACTATACGGGACAAGCCCGGGCTTTACGGGAAATAGCGGGTTTTCGTTTGCCGGCGATTAAACTTTTTTTATTCAGCGTCTCATCAAAAATGAAAACATTTTTGAAAACTACAAGTCTCATGCGTTTTAGTAGTGAAAAGATAATTTAAAAATCGTTCTGGAAATGAGTTTACTCACAGGGTACTTTCTTTGTATACATTCGACTATACGGGCCAAGCCCGGGATTTACGGGAAATCGCGGGTTCTTGTTTGCCGGCGATTAAACCTCTTTCATTAGGCGTCTCATCAAAAATGAAAACATTTTTGAAAACTACAAATCTCATGCGTTTTAGTGGTGAACAAATAATTTAAAAAATCTTTCGAAAAATGAGTTTACTCCCTGGCCACTTTCTTTGTATACATTCGACTATACGGGCCAAGCCCGGGATTTACGGGAAATCGCGGGTTTTCGTTTTCCGGCCATTAAACTTCTTTTATTCAATGTCTCATCAAAAAAAAAACATTTTTAAAAACTGCAAGTCTCATGGGCTTTAGTGGTGAAATAATAGTTAAAAAATCGTTCGGGAAATGAGTTTACTCCCTGGGTACTTTCTTTGTATACTTTTGACTATACGGGCCGAGTCCGCGATTTACGGGAAATCGCAGGTTTCCGTTTGCCGGCGATTAAACTTCTTTTAGTCAGCGTCTCATCAAAAATGAAAACATTTTCGAAAACTACAAGTCTCATGCGTTTTAGTGGTGAAAAGATAATTTAAAAATCGTTCTGGAAATGAGTTTACTCACAGGGTACTTTCTTTGTATACATTCGACTATACGGGACAAGCCCGGGATTTACGGGAAATAGCGGGTTTTCGTTTGCCGGCGATTAGACCTCTTTCATTAAGCGTCTCATTAAAAATGAAAACATTTTTAAAAACTACAAGTCTCATTCGTTCTAGTGGTGCAGAAATAATTTGAAAAATCGTTCGGGAAATCCGTTTACTCCCTGGGTACTTTCTTTAGATACATTCAACTATACGGGCCAAGCCCAGGATTTGCGGGAAATCGCGGGTTTTCGTTTGCCGTCGATTAAACTTCTTTTATTCAGCGTCTCATCAAAAATGAAAACACTTTTGAAAACTACAAGTCTCATGCGTTTTAGTGGTGAAAAAATAATTTAAAAAATCGTTCGGGAAATGTGTTTACTCCATGGGTACTTTCTTTGTATACTTTTGACTATACGGGCCGAGCCCGGGATTTACGGGAAATCGCGGGTTTTCGTTTGCCGGCGACTAAACTTCTTTTATTCAGCGTCTCATCAAAAATGAAAACATTTTTAAAAACTGCAAGTCTCATGGGCTTTAGTGGTGAAATAATAATTAAAAAATCGTTCGGGAAGTGAGTTTACTCCCTGGGTACTTTCTTTGTATACTTTTGACTATACGGGCCGAGTCCGGGATTTACGGGAAATCGCAGGTTTCCGTTTGCCGGCGATTTAACTTCTTTTATTCAGCGTCTCATCAAAAATGAAAACATTTTTGAAAACTACAAGTCTCATGCGTTTTAGTGGTGAAAAGATAATTTAAAAATCGTTCTGGAAATGAGTTTACTCACAGGGTACTTTCTTTGTATACATTCGACTATACGGGCCAAGCCCGGGATTTACGGGAAATTGCGGGTTTTCTTTGCCGGCGATAAAACCTCTTTCATTAGGCGTCTCATCAAAAATGAAAACATTTTTGAAAACTACAAATCTCATGCGTTTTAGTGGTGAAAAAACAATTTAAAAAATCTTTCGAAAAATGAGTTTACTCCCTGGGTACTTTTTTGTATACATTCGACTATACGGGCCAAGCCCGGGATTTACGGAAAATCGCGGGTTTTCGTTTTCCGGCCATTAAACTTCTTTTATTCAGCGTCTCATCAAAAATGAAAACATTTTTAAAAACTGCAAGTCTCATGGGCTTTAGTGGTGAAATAATAGTTAAAAAATCGTTCGGGAAATGAGTTTACTCCCTGGGTACTTTCTTTGTATACTTTTGACTATACGGGTCGAGTCCGGGATTAACAGGAAATCGCAGGTTTCCGTTTGCCGGCGATTAAACTTCTTTTAGTCAGCGTCTCATCAAAAATGAAAACATTTTTGAAAACTACAAGTCTCATGCGTTTTAGTGGTGAAAAGATAAGCTAAAAATCGTTCTGGAAATGAGTTTACTCACAGGGTACTTTCTTTGTATACATTCGACTATACGGGACAAGCCCGGGATTAAGGGAAATAGCGGGTTTTCGTTTGCCGGCGATTAAACCTCTTTCATTAAGCGTCTCATTAAAAATGAAAACATTTTTGAAAACTACAAGTCTCATTCGTTCTAGTGGTGCAGAAATAATTTGATAAATCGTTCGGGAAATCAATTTATTCCCTGGGTACTTTCTTTAGATACATTCAACTATACAGGCCAAGCCCAGGATTTACGGGAAATCGCGGGTTTTCGTTTGCAGGCGATTAAACTTCTTTTATTCAGCGTCTCATCAAAAATAAAAACACTTTTGAAAACTACAAGTCTCATGCGTTTTAGTGGTGAAAAGATAATTTAAAAATCGTTCTGGAAATGAGTTTACTCACAGGGTACTTTCTTTGTATACATTCGACTATACGGGCCAAGCCCGGGATTTACGGGAAATCGCGGGTTTTCGTTTGCCGGCGATTAAACTTCTTTTATTCAGCGTCTCATCAAAGATGAAAACATTTTTAAAAACTGCAAGTCTCATGGGCTTTAGTGGTGAAATAATAATTAAAAAATCGTTCGGGAAGTGAGTTTACTCCCTGGGTACTTTTTTTGTATACTTTTGACTATACGGGCCGAGTCCGGGATTTACGGGAAATCGCAGGTTTCCGTTTGCCGGCGATTAAACTTCTTTTATTCAGCGTCTCATCAAAAATGAAAACATTTTTGAAAACTACAAGTCTCATGCGTTTTAGTGGTGAAAAGATAATTTAAAAATCGTTCTGGAAATGAGTTTACTCACAGGGTACTTTCTTTGTATACATTCGACTATACGGGCCAAGCCCGGGATTTACGGGAAATCGCGGGTTTTCGTTTGCCGGCGATTAAACCTCTTTCATTAGGCGCCTCATCAAAAATGAAAACATTTTTGAAAACTATAAATCTCATGCGTTTTAGTGGTGAAAAAATAATTTAAAAAATCTTTCAAAAAATGAGTTTACTCCCTGGGTACTTTCTTTGTATACATTCGACTATACGGGCCAAGCCCGGGATTTACGGGAAATCGCGGGTTTTCGTTGTCCGGCCATTAAACTTCTTTTATTCAGCGTCTCATCAAAAATGAAAACATTTTTAAAAACTGCAAGTCTCATGGGCTTTAGTGGTGAAATAATCGTTAAAAAATCGTTCGGGTAATGAGTTTACTCCCTGGGTACTTTCTTTGTATACTTTTGACTATACAGGCTGAGTCCGGGATTTACGGGAAATCGCAGGTTTCCGTTTGCCGGCGATTAAACTTCTTTTAGTCAGCGTCTCATCAAAAATGAAAACATTTTCGAAAACTATAAGTCTCATGCGTTTTAGTGGTGAAAAGATAATTTAAAAATCGTTCTGGAAATGAGTTTACTCACAGGGTACTTTCTTTGTATACTTTCGACTATACGGGACAAGCCCGGGCTTTACGGGAAATAGCGGGTTTTCGTTTGCCGGCGATTAAACTTCTTTTATTCAGCGTCTCATCAAAAATGAAAACGTTTTTGAAAACTACAAGTCTCATGCGTTTTAGTAGTGAAAAGATAATTTAAAAATCGTTCTGGAAATGAGTTTACTCACAGGGTACTTTCTTTGTATACATTCGACTATACGGGCCAAGCCCGGGATTTACGGGAAATCGCGGGTTCTTGTTTGCCGGCGATTAAACCTCTTTCATTAAGCGTCTCATCAAAAATGAAAACATTTTTGAAAACTACAAATCTCATGCGTTTCAGTGGTGAACAAATAATTTAAAAAATCTTTCGAAAAATGAGTTTACTCCCTGGCCACTTTCTTTGTATACATTCGACTATACGGGCCAAGCCCGGGATTTACGGGAAATCGCGGGTTTTCGTTTTCCGGCCATTAAACTTCTTTTATTCAGCGTCTCATCAAAAAAAAAACATTTTTAAAAACTGCAAGTCTCATGGGCTTTAGTGGTGAAATAATAGTTAAAAAATCGTTCGGGAAATGAGTTTACTCCCTGGGTACTTTCTTTGTATACTTTTGACTATACGGGCCGAGTCCGCGATTTACGGGAAATCGCAGGTTTCCGTTTGCCGGCGATTAAACTTCTTTTAGTCAGCGTCTCATCAAAAATGAAAACATTTTCGAAAACTACAAGTCTCATGCGTTTTAGTGGTGAAAAGATAATTTAAAAATCGTTCTGGAAATGAGTTTACTCACAGGGTACTTTCTTTGTATACATTCGACTATACGGGACAAGCCCGGGATTTACGGGAAATAGCGGGTTTTCGTTTGCCGGCGATTAGACCTCTTTCATTAAACGTCTCATTAAAAATGAAAGCATTTTTAAAAACTACAAGTCTCATTCGTTCTAGTGGTGCAGAAATAATTTGAAAAATCGTTCGGGAAATCAGTTTACTCCCTGGGTACTTTCTTTAGATACATTCAACTATACGGGCCAAGCCCAGGATTTGCGGGAAATCGCGGGTTTTCGTTTGCCGTCGATTAAACTTCTTTTATTCAACGTCTCATCAAAAATGAAAACACTTTTAAAAACTACAAGTCTCATGCGTTTTAGTGGTGAAAAAATAGTTTAAAAAATCGTTCGGGAAATGTGTTTACTCCATGGGTACTTTCTTTGTATACTTTTGACTATACGGGCCGAGCCCGGGATTTACGGGAAATCGCGGGTTTTCGTTTGCCGGCGACTAAACTTCTTTTATTCAGCGTCTCATCAAAAATGAAAACATTTTTAAAAACTGCAAGTCTCATGGGCTTTAGTGGTGAAATAATAATTAAAAAATCGTTCGGGAAGTGAGTTTACTCCCTGGGTACTTTCTTTGTATACTTTTGACTATACGGGCCGAGTCCGGGATTTACGGGAAATCGCAGGTTTCCGTTTGCCGGCGATTTAACTTCTTTTATTCAGCGTCTCATCAAAAATGAAAACATTTTTGAAAACTACAAGTCTCATGCGTTTTAGTGGTGAAAAGATAATTTAAAAATCGTTCTGGAAATGAGTTTACTCACAGGGTACTTTCTTTGTATACATTCGACTATACGGGCCAAGCCCGGGATTTACGGGAAATTGCGGGTTTTCCTTTGCCGGCGATAAAACCTCTTTCATTAGGCGTCTCATCAAAAATGAAAACATTTTTGAAAACTACAAATCTCATGCGTTTTAGTGGTGAAAAAACAATTTAAAAAATCTTTCGAAAAATGAGTTTACTCCCTGGGTACTTTTTTGTATACATTCGACTATACGGGCCAAGCCCGGGATTAACGGAAAATCGCGGGTTTTCGTTTTCCGGCCATTAAACTTCTTTTATTCAGCGTCTCATCAAAAATGAAAACATTTTTAAAAACTGCAAGTCTCATGGGCTTTAGTGGTGAAATAATAGTTAAAAAATCGTTCGGGAAATGAGTTTACTCCCTGGGTACTTTCTTTGTATACTTTTGACTATACGGGTCGAGTCCGGGATTAACGGGAAATCGCAGGTTTCCGTTTGCCGGAGATTAAACTTCTTTTAGTCAGCGTCTCATCAAAAATGAAAACATTTTTGAAAACTACAAGTCTCATGCGTTTTTGTGGTGAAAAGATAAGTTAAAAATCCTTCTGGAAATGAGTTTACTCACAGGGTACTTTCTTTGTATACATTCGACTATACGGGACAAGCCCGGGATTAAGGGAAATAGCGGGTTTTCGTTTGCCGGCGATTAAACCTCTTTCATTAAGCGTCTCATTAAAAATGAAAACATTTTTGAAAACTACAAGTCTCATTCGTTCTAGTGGTGCAGAAATAATTTGATAAATCGTTCGGGAAATCAATTTATTCCCTGGGTACTTATTTTAGATACATTCAACTATACAGGCCAAGCCCAGGATTTACGGGAAATCGCGGGTTTTCGTTTGCAGGCGATTAAACTTCTTTTATTCAGCGTCTCATCAAAAATAAAAACACTTTTGAAAACTACAAGTCTCATGCGTTTTAGTGGTGAAAAGATAATTTAAAAATCGTTCTGGAAATGAGTTTACTCACAGGGTACTTTCTTTGTATACATTCGACTATACGGGCCAAGCCCGGGATTTACGGGAAATCGCGGGTTTTCGTTTGCCGGCGATTAAACTTCTTTTATTCAGCGTCTCATCAAAGATGAAAACATTTTTAAAAACTGCAAGTCTCATGGGCTTTAGTGGTGAAATAATAGTTAAAAAATCGTTCGGGAAATGAGTTTACTCCCTGGGTACTTTCTTTGTATACTTTTGACTATACGGGCCGAGTCCGCGATTTACGGGAAATCGCAGGTTTCCGTTTGCCGGCGATTAAACTTCTTTTAGTCAGCGTCTCATCAAAAATGAAAACATTTTCGAAAACTACAAGTCTCATGCGTTTTAGTGGTGAAAAGATAATTTAAAAATCGTTCTGGAAATGAGTTTACTCACAGGGTACTTTCTTTGTATACATTCGACTATACGGGACAAGCCCGGGATTTACGGGAAATAGCGGGTTTTCGTTTGCCGGCGATTAGACCTCTTTCATTAAACGTCTCATTAAAAATGAAAACATTTTTAAAAACTACAAGTCTCATTCGTTCTAGTGGTGCAGAAATAATTTGAAAAATCGTTCGGGAAATCAGTTTACTCCCTGGGTACTTTCTTTAGATACATTCAACTATACGGGCCAAGCCCAGGATTTGCGGGAAATCGCGGGTTTTCGTTTGCCGTCGATTAAACTTCTTTTATTCAGCGTCTCATCAAAAATGAAAACACTTTTGAAAACTACAAGTCTCATGCGTTTTAGTGGTGAAAAAATAGTTTAAAAAATCGTTCGGGAAATGTGTTTACTCCATGGGTACTTTCTTTGTATACTTTTGACTATACGGGCCGAGCCCGGGATTTACGGGAAATCGCGGGTTTTCGTTTGCCGGCGACTAAACTTCTTTTATTCAGCGTCTCATCAAAAATGAAAACATTTTTAAAAACTGCAAGTCTCATGGGCTTTAGTGGTGAAATAATAATTAAAAAATCGTTCGGGAAGTGAGTTTACTCCCTGGGTACTTTCTTTGTATACTTTTGACTATACGGGCCGAGTCCGGGATTTACGGGAAATCGCAGGTTTCCGTTTGCCGGCGATTTAACTTCTTTTATTCAGCGTCTCATCAAAAATGAAAACATTTTTGAAAACTACAAGTCTCATGCGTTTTAGTGGTGAAAAGATAATTTAAAAATCGTTCTGGAAATGAGTTTACTCACAGGGTACTTTCTTTGTATACATTCGACTATACGGGCCAAGCCCGGGATTTACGGGAAATTGCGGGTTTTCCTTTGCCGGCGATAAAACCTCTTTCATTAGGCGTCTCATCAAAAATGAAAACATTTTTGAAAACTACAAATCTCATGCGTTTTAGTGGTGAAAAAACAATTTAAAAAATCTTTCGAAAAATGAGTTTACTCCCTGGGTACTTTTTTGTATACATTCGACTATACGGGCCAAGCCCGGGATTAACGGAAAATCGCGGGTTTTCGTTTTCCGGCCATTAAACTTCTTTTATTCAGCGTCTCATCAAAAATGAAAACATTTTTAAAAACTGCAAGTCTCATGGGCTTTAGTGGTGAAATAATAGTTAAAAAATCGTTCGGGAAATGAGTTTACTCCCTGGGTACTTTCTTTGTATACTTTTGACTATACGGGTCGAGTCCGGGATTAACGGGAAATCGCAGGTTTCCGTTTGCCGGAGATTAAACTTCTTTTAGTCAGCGTCTCATCAAAAATGAAAACATTTTTGAAAACTACAAGTCTCATGCGTTTTAGTGGTGAAAAGATAAGTTAAAAATCCTTCTGGAAATGAGTTTACTCACAGGGTACTTTCTTTGTATACATTCGACTATACGGGACAAGCCCGGGATTAAGGGAAATAGCGGGTTTTCGTTTGCCGGCGATTAAACCTCTTTCATTAAGCGTCTCATTAAAAATGAAAACATTTTTGAAAACTACAAGTCTCATTCGTTCTAGTGGTGCAGAAATAATTTGATAAATCGTTCGGGAAATCAATTTATTCCCTGGGTACTTTCTTTAGATACATTCAACTATACAGGCCAAGCCCAGGATTTACGGGAAATCGCGGGTTTTCGTTTGCAGGCGATTAAACTTCTTTTATTCAGCGTCTCATCAAAAATAAAAACACTTTTGAAAACTACAAGTCTCATGCGTTTTAGTGGTGAAAAGATAATTTAAAAATCGTTCTGGAAATGAGTTTACTCACAGGGTACTTTCTTTGTATACATTCGACTATACGGGCCAAGCCCGGGATTTACGGGAAATCGCGGGTTTTCGTTTGCCGGCGATTAAACTTCTTTTATTCAGCGTCTCATCAAAGATGAAAACATTTTTAAAAACTGCAAGTCTCATGGGCTTTAGTGGTGAAATAATAATTAAAAAATCGTTCGGGAAGTGAGTTTACTCCCTGGGTACTTTTTTTGTATACTTTTGACTATACGGGCCGAGTCCGGGATTTACGGGAAATCGCAGGTTTCCGTTTGCCGGCGATTAAACTTCTTTTATTCAGCGTCTCATCAAAAATGAAAACATTTTTGAAAACTACAAGTCTCATGCGTTTTAGTGGTGAAAAGATAATTTAAAAATCGTTCTGGAAATGAGTTTACTCACAGGGTACTTTCTTTGTATACATTCGACTATACGGGCCAAGCCCGGGATTTACGGGAAATCGCGGGTTTTCGTTTGCCGGCGATTAAACCTCTTTCATTAGGCGCCTCATCAAAAATGAAAACATTTTTGAAAACTATAAATCTCATGCGTTTTAGTGGTGAAAAAATAATTTAAAAAATCTTTCAAAAAATGAGTTTACTCCCTGGGTACTTTCTTTGTATACATTCGACTATACGGGCCAAGCCCGGGATTTACGGGAAATCGCGGGTTTTCGTTGTCCGGCCATTAAACTTCTTTTATTCAGCGTCTCATCAAAAATGAAAACATTTTTAAAAACTGCAAGTCTCATTGGCTTTAGTGGTGAAATAATAGTTAAAAAATCGTTCGGGTAATGAGTTTACTCCCTGGGTACTTTCTTTGTATACTTTTGACTATACAGGCCGAGTCCGGGATTTACGGGAAATCGCAGGTTTCCGTTTGCCGGCGATTAAACTTCTTTTAGACAGCGTCTCATCAAAAATGAAAACATTTTCGAAAACTATAAGTCTCATGCGTTTTAGTGGTGAAAAGATAATTTAAAAATCGTTCTGGAAATGAGTTTACTCACAGGGTACTTTCTTTGTATACTTTCGACTATACGGGACAAGCCCGGGCTTTACGGGAAATAGCGGGTTTTCGTTTGCCGGCGATTAAACTTCTTTTATTCAGCGTCTCATCAAAAATGAAAACGTTTTTGAAAACTACAAGTCTCATGCGTTTTAGTAGTGAAAAGATAATTTAAAAATCGTTCTGGAAATGAGTTTACTCACAGGGTACTTTCTTTGTATACATTCGACTATACGGGCCAAGCCCGGGATTTACGGGAAATCGCGGGTTCTTGTTTGCCGGCGATTAAACCTCTTTCATTAAGCGTCTCATCAAAAATGAAAACATTTTTGAAAACTACAAATCTCATGCGTTTCAGTGGTGAACAAATAATTTAAAAAATCTTTCGAAAAATGAGTTTACTCCCTGGCCACTTTCTTTGTATACATTCGACTATACGGGCCAAGCCCGGGATTTACGGGAAATCGCGGGTTTTCGTTTTCCGGCCATTAAACTTCTTTTATTCAGCGTCTCATCAAAAAAAAAACATTTTTAAAAACTGCAAGTCTCATGGGCTTTAGTGGTGAAATAATAGTTAAAAAATCGTTCGGGAAATGAGTTTACTCCCTGGGTACTTTCTTTGTATACTTTTGACTATACGGGCCGAGTCCGCGATTTACGGGAAATCGCAGGTTTCCGTTTGCCGGCGATTAAACTTCTTTTAGTCAGCGTCTCATCAAAAATGAAAACATTTTCGAAAACTACAAGTCTCATGCGTTTTAGTGGTGAAAAGATAATTTAAAAATCGTTCTGGAAATGAGTTTACTCACAGGGTACTTTCTTTGTATACATTCGACTATACGGGACAAGCCCGGGATTTACGGGAAATAGCGGGTTTTCGTTTGCCGGCGATTAGACCTCTTTCATTAAACGTCTCATTAAAAATGAAAACATTTTTAAAAACTACAAGTCTCATTCGTTCTAGTGGTGCAGAAATAATTTGAAAAATCGTTCGGGAAATCAGTTTACTCCCTGGGTACTTTCTTTAGATACATTCAACTATACGGGCCAAGCCCAGGATTTGCGGGAAATCGCGGGTTTTCGTTTGCCGTCGATTAAACTTCTTTTATTCAGCGTCTCATCAAAAATGAAAACACTTTTGAAAACTACAAGTCTCATGCGTTTTAGTGGTGAAAAAATAGTTTAAAAAATCGTTCGGGAAATGTGTTTACTCCATGGGTACTTTCTTTGTATACTTTTGACTATACGGGCCGAGCCCGGGATTTACGGGAAATCGCGGGTTTTCGTTTGCCGGCGACTAAACTTCTTTTATTCAGCGTCTCATCAAAAATGAAAACATTTTTAAAAACTGCAAGTCTCATGGGCTTTAGTGGTGAAATAATAATTAAAAAATCGTTCGGGAAGTGAGTTTACTCCCTGGGTACTTTCTTTGTATACTTTTGACTATACGGGCCGAGTCCGGGATTTACGGGAAATCGCAGGTTTCCGTTTGCCGGCGATTTAACTTCTTTTATTCAGCGTCTCATCAAAAATGAAAACATTTTTGAAAACTACAAGTCTCATGCGTTTTAGTGGTGAAAAGATAATTTAAAAATCGTTCTGGAAATGAGTTTACTCACAGGATACTTTCTTTGTATACATTCAACTATACGGGCCAAGCCCGGGATTTACGGGAAATCGCGGGTTTTCGTTTGCCGGCGATTAAACCTATTTCAATAAGCGTCTCATCAAAAATGAAAACATTTTTGAAAACTACAAGTCTTATGCGTTTTTTGGTGAAAAAAAAGTTAAAAAATTGTTCTGGAAATGAGTTTACTCCCTGGGTACTTTCTTTGTATACATTCGACTATACGGGCCAAGCCCGGGATTTACGGGAAATCGCGGGTTTTCGTTTGCCCGCGATTAAATTCTTTTATTCAGCGTCTCATCAAAAATGAAAACATTTTTGAAAACTACAAGTCTCATGCGTTTTAGTGGTGAAAAGATAATTTAAAAAATCATTTTGGAAATGAGTTTACTCACAGGGTAATTTCTTTGTATACATTCGACTATACGGGCCAAGTCCGGGATTTACGGCAAATCGCGGGTTTTCGTTTGCCGGCGATTAAACCACTTTCATTAAGCGTCTCATCAAAAATGAAAACATTTCTGAAAACTACAAGTCTCATGCGTTTTAGTGGTGAAAAAATAATTTAAAAAATCGTTCGGGAAATGAGTTTACTCACAGGGTACTTTCTTTGTATACATTCGACTATACGGGCCAAGCCCGGGATTTACGGGAAATCGCGGGTTTTCGTTTGCCTGCGAGTAAACCTCTTTCATAAAGCGTCTCATTAAAAATGAAAAAATTTTTGAAAACTACAAGTCTCATGCGTTTTAGTGGTGAAAAAATAATTTAAAAAATCGTTCGGGAAATGAGTTTACTCCCTGGGTACTTTCTTTGTATACTTTTGACTATACGGGCCAAGCCCGGGATTTACGGGAAATCGCATGTTTTCGTTTGCCGGCGATTAAACTTCTTTTATTCAGCGTCTCATCAAAAATAAAAACATTTTTAAAAACTACAAGTCTTATGCGTTTTAGTGGTGAAAAAATAATTTAAAAAATCGTTCTGGAAATGAGTTTACTCCCTGGGTACTTTCTTAGTATACTTTTGACTATACGGGCCGAGTCCGGGATTTACGGGAAATCGCAGGTATTCGTTTGCCGGCAATTAAACTTCTTTTATTCAGCGTCTCATCAAAAATGAAAATATTTTTGAAAACTACAAGTCTCATGCGTTTTAGTGGTGAAATAATAATTTAAAAAATCGTTCGGGAAATGAATTTACTCCCTGGGTACTTTCTTTGTATACTTTTGACTATACGGGCCAAGCCCGGGATTTACTGGAAATCGCGGGTTTTCGTTTGCCGGCGATTAAATTCTTTTATTCAGCGTCTCATCAAAAATGAAAACATTTTTGAAAACTACAAGTATCATGCGTTTTAGTGGTGAAAAAAAAGTTTAAAAAATCGTTCGGGAAATGAGTTTACATCCTGGGTACTTTCTTTGTATACATTCGACTATACGGGCCAAGCCCGGGATTTACGGGAAATCGCGGGTTTTCGTTTGCCGGCGATTAAATTCTTTTATTCAGCGTCTCATCAAAAATGAAAACATTTTTGAAAACTACAAGTCTCATGCGTTTTAGTGGTGAAAAGATAATTTAAAAAATCGTTTTGGAAATGAGTTTACTCACAGGGTAATTTCTTTGTATACATTCGACTATACGGGCCAAGTCCGGGATTTACGGCAAATCGCGGGTTTTCGTTTGCCGGCGATTAAACCACTTTCATTAAGCGTCTCATCAAAAATGAAAACATTTCTGAAAACTACAAGTCTCATGCGTTTTAGTGGTGAAAAAATAATTTAAAAAATCGTTCGGGAAATGAGTTTACTCCCTGGGTACTTTCTTTGTATACTTTTGACTATACGGGCCGAGCCCGGGATTTACGGGAAATCGCATGTTTTCGTTTGCCGGCGATTAAACTTCTTTTATTCAGCGTCTCATCAAAAATGAAAACATTTTTAAAAACTACAAGTCTTATGCGTTTTAGTGGTGAAAAAATAATTTAAAAAATCGTTCGGGAAATGAGTTTACTCACTGGGTACTTTCCTTGTATACTTTTGACTATACGGCCGAGTCCGGGATTTACGGGAAATCGCGGGTTTTCGTTTGCCAGCGATTAAACATCTTTTATTCAGCGTCTCATCAAAAATGAAAACATTTTTGAAAACTACAAGTCTCATGCGTTTTAGTGGTGAAAAAATAATTTAAAAATTCGTTCGGGAAATGAGTTTACTCACTGGGTACTTTCCTTGTATACGTTTGACTATACGGGCCGAGTCCGGGATTTACGGGAAATCGCGGGTTTTCGTTTGCCGGCGATTAAACTTCTTTTATTCAGCGTCTCATCAAAAATGAAAATATTTTTGAAAAGTACAAGTCTCATGCGTTTTAGTGGTGAAAAAATAATTTAAAAAATCGTTCGGAAAATGAGTTTACTCCCTGGGTACTTTCTTTGTATACTTTTGACTATACGGGCCAAGCCCGGGATTTACGGGAAATCGCATGTTTTCGTTTGCGGGCGATTAAACTTCTTTTATTCAGCGTCTCATCAAAAATGAAAACCTTTTTGAAAACTACAAGTCTCATGCGTTTTAGTGGTGAAAAAATAATTTAAAAAATCGTTCGGAAAATGAGTTTACTCCCTGGGTACTTTCTTTGTATACTTTTGACTATACGGGCCAAGCCCGGGATTTACGGGAAATCGCATGTTTTCGTTTGCCGGCGATTAAACTTCTTTTATTCAGCGTCTCATCAAAAATAAAAACATTTTTGAAAACTACAAGTATCATGCGTTTTAGTGGTGAAAAAAAAGTTTAAAAAATCGTTCGGGAAATGAGTTTACATCCTGGGTACTTTCTTTGTATACATTCGACTATACGGGCCAAGCCCGGGATTTACGGGAAATCGCGGGTTTTCGTTTGCCGGCGATTAAATTCTTTTATTCAGCGTCTCATCAAAAATGAAAACATTTTTGAAAACTACAAGTCTCATGCGTTTTAGTGGTGAAAAAATAATTTAAAAAATCGTTCGGGAAATGAGTTTACTCCCTCGGTACTTTCATTGTATACTTTTGACTATACAGGCCGAGTCCGGGATTTACGGGAAATCGCGGGTTTTCGTTTGCCGGCGATTAAACTTCTTTTATTCACCGTCTCATCAAAAATGAAAACATTTTTAAAAACTACAATCTCATGGGCTTTAGTGGTGAAATAATAATTTAAAAAATCGTTCGGGAAATGAGTTTACTCCCTGGGTACTTTCTTTGTATACTTTTGACTATACGGGGCGAGTCCGGGGTTTACGGGAAATGGCGGGTTTTCGTTTGCCGGCGATTAAACTTCTTTTATTCAGCGTCTCATCAAAAATGAAAACATTTTTGAAAACTACAAGTCTCATGCGTTTTAGTGGTGAAAAGATAATTTAAAAAATCGTTTTGGAAATGAGTTTACTCACAGGGTACTTTCTTTGTATACATTCGACTTTACGGGCAAAGTCCGGGATTTACGGCAAATCGCGGGTTTTCGTTTGCCGGCGATTAAACCACTTTTATTAAGGGTCTCATCAAAAATGAAAACATTTCTGAAAACTACAAGTCTCATGCGTTTTAGTGGTGAAAAAATAATTTAAAAAATCGTTCGGGAAATGAGTTTACTCACAGGGTACTTTCTTTGTATACCTTCGACTATACGGGCCAAGCCCGGGATTTACGGGAAATCGCGGGTTTTCGTTTGCCGGCGATTAAACTTCTTTCATTAAGCGTCTCATCAAAAATGAAAACATTTTTGAAAACTACAAGTCTTATGCGTTTTAGTGGTGAAAAAATAATTTAAAAAATCGTTCGGGAAATGAGTTTACTCCCTGGGTACTTTCTTTTTATACATTCGACTATACGGGCAAAGTCCGGGATTTACGGCAAATCGCGGGTTTTCGTTTGCCGGCGATTAAACCACTTTCATTAAGCGTCTCATCAAAAATGAAAACATTTCTGAAAACTACAAGTCTCATGCGTGTTAGTGGTGAAAAAATAATTTAAAAAATCGTTCGGGAAATGAGTTTACTCACAGGGTACTTTCTTTGTATACATTCGACTATACGGGCCAAGCCCGGGATTTACGGGAAATCGCGGGTTTTTGTTTGCCGGTGATAAAACTTCTTTTATTCAGCGTCTCATCAAAAATGAAAACATTTTTGAAAACTACAAGTCTCATGCGTTTTAGTGGTGAAAAAATAATTTAAAAAATCGTTCGGGAAATGAGTTTACTCCCTCGGTACTTTCATTGTATACTTTTGACTATACAGGCCGAGTCCGGGATTTACGGGAAATCGCGGGTTTTCGTTTGCCGGCGATTAAACTTCTTTTATTCACCGTCTCATCAAAAATGAAAACATTTTTAAAAACTACAATCTCATGGGCTTTAGTGGTGAAATAATAATTTAAAAAATCGTTCGGGAAATGAGTTTACTCCCTGGGTACTTTCTTTGTATACTTTTGACTATACGGGGCGAGTCCGGGGTTTACGGGAAATGGCGGGTTTTCGTTTGCCGGCGATTAAACTTCTTTTATTCAGCGTCTCATCAAAAATGAAAACATTTTTGAAAACTACAAGTCTCATGCGTTTTAGTGGTGAAAAGATAATTTAAAAAATCGTTTTGGAAATGAGTTTACTCACAGGGTACTTTCTTTGTATACATTCGACTTTACGGGCAAAGTCCGGGATTTACGGCAAATCGCGGGTTTTCGTTTGCCGGCGATTAAACCACTTTTATTAAGGGTCTCATCAAAAATGAAAACATTTCTGAAAACTACAAGTCTCATGCGTTTTAGTGGTGAAAAAATAATTTAAAAAATCGTTCGGGAAATGAGTTTACTCACAGGGTACTTTCTTTGTATACCTTCGACTATACGGGCCAAGCCCGGGATTTACGGGAAATCGCGGGTTTTCGTTTGCCGGCGATTAAACTTCTTTCATTAAGCGTCTCATCAAAAATGAAAACATTTTTGAAAACTACAAGTCTTATGCGTTTTAGTGGTGAAAAAATAATTTAAAAAATCGTTCGGGAAATGAGTTTACTCCCTGGGTACTTTCTTTTTATACATTCGACTATACGGGCAAAGTCCGGGATTTACGGCAAATCGCGGGTTTTCGTTTGCCGGCGATTAAACCACTTTCATTAAGCGTCTCATCAAAAATGAAAACATTTCTGAAAACTACAAGTCTCATGCGTGTTAGTGGTGAAAAAATAATTTAAAAAATCGTTCGGGAAATGAGTTTACTCACAGGGTACTTTCTTTGTATACATTCGACTATACGGGCCAAGCCCGGGATTTACGGGAAATCGCGGGTTTTTGTTTGCCGGTGATAAAACTTCTTTTATTCAGCGTCTCATCAAAAATGAAAACATTTTTGAAAACTACAAGTCTCATGCGTTTTAGTGGTGAAAAAATAATTTAAAAAATCGTTCGGGAAATGAGTTTACTCCCTCGGTACTTTCATTGTATACTTTTGACTATACAGGCCGAGTCCGGGATTTACGGGAAATCGCGGGTTTTCGTTTGCCGGCGATTAAACTTCTTTTATTCACCGTCTCATCAAAAATGAAAACATTTTTAAAAACTACAATCTCATGGGCTTTAGTGGTGAAATAATAATTTAAAAAATCGTTCGGGAAATGAGTTTACTCCCTGGGTACTTTCTTTGTATACTTTTGACTATACGGGGCGAGTCCGGGGTTTACGGGAAATGGCGGGTTTTCGTTTGCCGGCGATTAAACTTCTTTTATTCAGCGTCTCATCAAAAATGAAAACATTTTTGAAAACTACAAGTCTCATGCGTTTTAGTGGTGAAAAGATAATTTAAAAAATCGTTTTGGAAATGAGTTTACTCACAGGGTACTTTCTTTGTATACATTCGACTTTACGGGCAAAGTCCGGGATTTACGGCAAATCGCGGGTTTTCGTTTGCCGGCGATTAAACCACTTTTATTAAGGGTCTCATCAAAAATGAAAACATTTCTGAAAACTACAAGTCTCATGCGTTTTAGTGGTGAAAAAATAATTTAAAAAATCGTTCGGGAAATGAGTTTACTCACAGGGTACTTTCTTTGTATACCTTCGACTATACGGGCCAAGCCCGGGATTTACGGGAAATCGCGGGTTTTCGTTTGCCGGCGATTAAACTTCTTTCATTAAGCGTCTCATCAAAAATGAAAACATTTTTGAAAACTACAAGTCTTATGCGTTTTAGTGGTGAAAAAATAATTTAAAAAATCGTTCGGGAAATGAGTTTACTCCCTGGGTACTTTCTTTTTATACATTCGACTATACGGGCAAAGTCCGGGATTTACGGCAAATCGCGGGTTTTCGTTTGCCGGCGATTAAACCACTTTCATTAAGCGTCTCATCAAAAATGAAAACATTTCTGAAAACTACAAGTCTCATGCGTGTTAGTGGTGAAAAAATAATTTAAAAAATCGTTCGGGAAATGAGTTTACTCACAGGGTACTTTCTTTGTATACATTCGACTATACGGGCCAAGCCCGGGATTTACGGGAAATCGCGGGTTTTTGTTTGCCGGTGATAAAACTTCTTTTATTCAGCGTCTCATCAAAAATGAAAACATTTTTAAAAACTATAATTCTCATGGGCTTTAGTGGTGAAATAGTAATTTAAAAAATTGTTCGGGAAATGAGTTTACTCCCTGGGTACTTTCTTTGTATACTTTGGACTTTACGGGCCAAGCCCGGGATTTACGGGAAATCGCGGGATTTTGTTTGCCGACGATTAAACCTCTTTCATTAAGCGTCTCATCAAAAATGAAAACATTTTTAAAAACTACAAGTCTCATGCGTTTTAGTGGTGAAAAAATAATTTAAAAAATCGTTCGGGAAATGAGTTTACTCCCTGGGTACTTTCTTTGTATACTTTTCACTATAAGGGCCGAGGCCGGGGTTTACGGGAAATGGCGGGTTTTCGTTTGCCGGCGATTAAACCTCTTTCATTAAGTGTTTTCATCAAAAATGAAAACATTTTTGAAACCCTGGGTACTTTCTTTGTATGCATTTGACTATACGGGCCGAGTCCGGGATTTACGGGAAATCGCAGGTTTTCGTTTGCCGGCGATTAAACTTCTTTTATTCAGCGTCTCATCAAAAATGAAAACATTTTTGAAAACTTCAAGTCTCATGCGTTTTAGTGGTGAAAAGATAATTTAAAAAATCGTTTTGGAAATGAGTTTACTCACAGGGTAATTTCTTTGTATACATTCGACTATGCGGGCCAAGACCGGGATTTACGGGAAATCGCGGGTTTTCGTTTGCCGGCGATTAAACTTCTTTTATTCAGCGTCTCATCAAAAATGAAAACATTTTTAAAAACTACAAGGTTCATGCGTTGTAGTGGTGAAAAAATAATTTAAAAATTCGTTCGGGAAATGAGTTTACTTACTGGGTACTTTCTTTGTATACTTTTGACTATACTGGCCGAGTCCGGGGTTTACGGGAAATGGCGGGTTTTCGTTTACCGGCGATTAAACTTCTATTATTCAGCGTCTCATCAAAAATGAAAACATTTTTGAAAACTACAAGTCTCATGCGTTTTAGTGGTGAAAAAATATTTTAAAAAATCGTTCGGGAAATGAGTTTACTCCCTGGGTACTTTCTTTGTATACTTTTGACTATACGGGCCGAGTCCGCGATTTACGGGAAGTCGCGGGTTTTCGTTTGCCGGCGTTTAAACTTCTTTTATTCAGCGTCTCATCAAAAATGAAAACATTTTTAAAAACTACAAGTCTCATGGGCTTTAGTGGTAAAATAATATATTAAAAAATCGTTCGGGAAATGAGTTTACACCCTGGGTACTTTCTTTGTATGCTTTTGACTATACGGGCCGAGTCCGGGATTTACGGGAAATCGCAGGTTTTCGTTTGCCGGCGATTAAACTTCTTTTATTCAGCCTCTCATCAAAAATGAAAACATTTTTGAAAACTTCAAGTCTCATGCGTTTTAGTGGTGAAAAGATAATTTAAAAAATCGTTTTGGAAATGAGTTTACTTACTGGGTACTTTCTTTGTATACTTTTGACTATACTGGCCGAGTCCGGGGTTTACGGGAAATGGCGGGTTTTCGTTTACCGGCGATTAAACTTCTATTATTCAGCGTCTCATCAAAAATGAAAACATTTTTGAAAACTACAAGTCTCATGCGTTTTAGTGGTGAAAAAATATTTTAAAAAATCGTTCGGGAAATGAGTTTACTCCCTGGGTACTTTCTTTGTATACTTTTGACTATACGGGCCGAGTCCGCGATTTACGGGAAGTCGCGGGTTTTCGTTTGCCGGCGTTTAAACTTCTTTTATTCAGCGTCTCATCAAAAATGAAAACATTTTTAAAAACTACAAGTCTCATGGGCTTTAGTGGTAAAATAATATATTAAAAAATCGTTCGGGAAATGAGTTTACACCCTGGGTACTTTCTTTGTATGCTTTTGACTATACGGGCCGAGTCCGGGATTTACGGGAAATCGCAGGTTTTCGTTTGCCGGCGATTAAACTTCTTTTATTCAGCCTCTCATCAAAAATGAAAACATTTTTGAAAACTTCAAGTCTCATGCGTTTTAGTGGTGAAAAGATAATTTAAAAAATCGTTTTGGAAATGAGTTTACTCACAGGGTAATTTCTTTGTATACATTCGACTATGCGGGCCAAGACCGGGATTTACGGGAAATTGCGGGTTTTCGTTTGCCGGCGATTAAACCACTTTCATTAAGCGTCTCATCAAAAATGAAATCATTTTTAAAAACTACAAGTCTCATGCGTTTTAGTGGTGAAAAAATAATTTAAAAATTCGTTCGGGAAATGAGTTTACTTACTGGGTACTTTCCTTGTATACTTTTGACTATACGGGCCGAGTCCGGGATTTACGGCAAATCGCCGGTTTTCGTTTGCCGGCGATTAAACTTCTTTCATTAAGCGTCTCATCAAAAATGAAAACATTTTTGAAAACTACAAGTCTTATGCGTTTTAGTGGCGAAAAAATAATTTAAAAAATCGTTCAGGAAATGGGTTTACTCCCTGGGTACTTTCTTTTTATACATTCGACTATACGGACCAAGCCCGGGATTTACGGGAAATCGCGGGATTTCGTTTGCCGGCGATTAAACCTCTTTCATTAGGCGTCTCATCAAAAATGAAAACATTTTTGAAAACTACAAGTCTCATGCGTTTTAGTGGTGAAAAAATAATTTAAAAAATCGTTCGGGAAATGAGTTTACTCCCTCGGTACTTTCATTGTATACTTTTGACTATACAGGCCGAGTCCGGGATTTACGGGAAATCGCGGGTTTTCGTTTGCCGGCGATTAAACTTCTTTTATTCACCGTCTCATCAAAAATGAAAACATTTTTAAAAACTACAATCTCATGGGCTTTAGTGGTGAAATAATAATTTAAAAAATCGTTCGGGAAATGAGTTTACTCCCTGGGTACTTTCTTTGTATACTTTTGACTATACGGGGCGAGTCCGGGGTTTACGGGAAATGGCGGGTTTTCGTTTGCCGGCGATTAAACTTCTTTTATTCAGCGTCTCATCAAAAATGAAAACATTTTTGAAAACTACAAGTCTCATGCGTTTTAGTGGTGAAAAGATAATTTAAAAAATCGTTTTGGAAATAAGTCTACTCACAGGGTACTTTCTTTGTATACATTCGACTATGCGGGCCAAGCCTGGGATTTACGGGAAATCGCGGGTTTTCGCTTGCCGGCGATTAAACCACATTCATTAAGCGTCTCATCAAAAATGAAAACATTTCTGAAAACTACAAGTCTCATACGTTTTAGTGGTGAAAAAATAATTTTAAAAATCGTTCGGGAAATGAGTTTACTCCCTGGGTACTTTCTTTGTATACTTTTGACTATACGGGCCGAGTCCGGGATTTACAAGAAATCGCAGGTTTTCGTTTGCCGGCGATTAAAACTCTTTCATTAAGCGTCTCATTAAAAATGAAAACATTTTTGAAAACTACAAGTCTCATGCGTTTTAGTGGTGACAAAATAATTTCAAAAAATCATTTGGGAAATGAGTTTACTCCCTGGGTACTTTCTTTGTATACTTTTGACTATACGGGCCAAGCCCGGGATTTACGGGAAATCGCGGTTTTTCGTTTGCCGGCGATTAAACTTCTTTTATTCAGCGTCTTATCAAAAATGACAACATTTTTGGAAACTACAAGTCTTATGCGTTTTAGTGGTGAAAAAATAGTTTAAAAAATCGTTCTGGAAATGAGTTTACTCACAGGGTACTTTCTTTGTATACATTCGACTATGCGGGCCAAGCCCGGGATTTACGGGAAATCGCGGGTTTTCGTTTGCCGGCGATTAAACCCCTTTCATTAAGCGTCTCATCAAAAATGAAAACTTTTTTGAAAACTACAAGTCTCATGCGTTTCTGTGGTGACAAAGTAATTTAAAAAATCGCTCAGGAAATGAGTTTACTCCCTGGGTACTTTCTTTGTACTTTTTTAACTATACGGGCCAAGCCCGGGATTTACGGGAAATCGCCGGTTTTCGTTTGCCGACGATTAAACTTCTTTTATTCAGCGTCTCATCAAAAATGAAAAAATTTTTGAAAACTACAAGTCTTATGCGTTTTAGTGGCGAAAAAATAATTTAAAAAATCGTTCAGGAAATGGGTTTACTCCCTGGGTACTTTCTTTTTATACATTCGACTATACGGACCAAGCCCGGGATTTACGGGAAATCGCGGGATTTCGTTTGCCGGCGATTAAACCTCTTTCATTAGGCGTCTCATCAAAAATGAAAACATTTTTGAAAACTACAAGTCTCATGCGTTTTAGTGGTGAAAAAATAATTTAAAAAATCGTTCGGGAAATGAGTTTACTCCCTCGGTACTTTCATTGTATACTTTTGACTATACAGGCCGAGTCCGGGATTTACGGGAAATCGCGGGTTTTCGTTTGCCGGCGATTAAACTTCTTTTATTCACCGTCTCATCAAAAATGAAAACATTTTTAAAAACTACAATCTCATGGGCTTTAGTGGTGAAATAATAATTTAAAAAATCGTTCGGGAAATGAGTTTACTCCCTGGGTACTTTCTTTGTATACTTTTGACTATACGGGGCGAGTCCGGGGTTTACGGGAAATGGCGGGTTTTCGTTTGCCGGCGATTAAACTTCTTTTATTCAGCGTCTCATCAAAAATGAAAACATTTTTGAAAACTACAAGTCTCATGCGTTTTAGTGGTGAAAAGATAATTTAAAAAATCGTTTTGGAAATAAGTTTACTCACAGGGTACTTTCTTTGTATACATTCGACTATGCGGGCCAAGCCTGGGATTTACGGGAAATCGCGGGTTTTCGCTTGCCGGCGATTAAACCACATTCATTAAGCGTCTCATCAAAAATGAAAACATTTCTGAAAACTACAAGTCTCATACGTTTTAGTGGTGAAAAAATAATTTTAAAAATCGTTCAGGAAATGAGTTTACTCCCTGGGTACTTTCTTTGTATACTTTTGACTATACGGGCCGAGTCCGGGATTTACAAGAAATCGCAGGTTTTCGTTTGCCGGCGATTAAAACTCTTTCATTAAGCGTCTCATTAAAAATGAAAACATTTTTGAAAACTACAAGTCTCATGCGTTTTAGTGGTGACAAAATAATTTCAAAAAATCATTTGGGAAATGAGTTTACTCCCTGGGTACTTTCTTTGTATACTTTTGACTATACGGGCAAAGCCCGGGATTTACGGGAAATCGCGGTTTTTCGTTTGCCGGCGATTAAACTTCTTTTATTCAGCGTCTTATCAAAAATGAAAACATTTTTGGAAACTACAAGTCTTATGCGTTTTAGTGGTGAAAAAATAGTTTAAAAAATCGTTCTGGAAATGAGTTTACTCACAGGGTACTTTCTTTGTATACATTCGACTATGCGGGCCAAGCCCGGGATTTACGGGAAATCGCGGGTTTTCGTTTGCCGGCGATTAAACCCCTTTCATTAAGCGTCTCATCAAAAATGAAAACTTTTTTGAAAACTACAAGTCTCATGCGTTTCTGTGGTGACAAAGTAATTTAAAAAATCGCTCAGGAAATGAGTTTACTCCCTGGGTACTTTCTTTGTACTTTTTTAACTATACGGGCCAAGCCCGGGATTTACGGGAAATCGCCGGTTTTCGTTTGCCGACGATTAAACTTCTTTTATTCAGCGTCTCATCAAAAATGAAAAAATTTTTGCAAACTACAAGTCTTATGCGTTTTAGTGGTGGAAAAATAATTTAAAAAATCGTTCTGGAAATGAGTTTACTCACAGGGTACTTTCTTTGTATACATTCGACTATACGGGCCAAGCCCGGGATTTACGGGAAATCGCGTGTTTTCGTTTGCCAGCGATTAAACCACTTTCATTAAGCGTCTCATCAAAAATGAAAACATTTTTAAAAACTACAAGTCTCATACGTTTTAGTGGTGAATAAATAATTTAAAAAATCGTTCGGGAAATGAGTTTACTCCCTGGGTACTTTCTTTGTATACTTTTGACTATACAGGCCGAGTCCGGGATTTACGGGAAATTGCGGGTTTTCGTTTGGCGGCGATTAAACTTCTTTTATTCACCGTCTCATCGAAAATGAAAATATTTTTAAAAACTACAAGTCTCATGGGCTTTAGTGGTGAGCTAATAATTTAAAAAATCGTTCGGGAAATGAGTTTTCTCCCTGGGTACTTTCTTTGTATACTTTTGACTATACGGGCCGAGTCCGGGGTTTACGGGAAATGGCGGGTTTTCGTTTGCCGGCGATTAAACTTCTTTTATTCAGCGTCTCATCAAAAATGAAAACATTTTTGAAAACTACAAGTCTCATGCGTTTTAGTGGTGAAAAGATAATTTAAAAAATTGTTTTGGAAATGAGTTTACTCACAGGGTACTTTCTTTGTATACATTCGACTAAACGGGCCAAGCCCGGGATTTACGGGAAATCGCGGGTTTTCGTTTGCCGGCGATTAAACTTCTTTTATTCAGCGTCTCATCAAAAATGAAAACACTTTTGAAAAGTACAAGTCTCATGCGTTTTAGTGGTGACAAAATAATTTCAAAAAATCATTTGGGAAATGAGTTTACTCCCTGGGTACTTTCTTTTTATACTTTTGACTACACGGGCCAAGCCCGGGATTTACGGGAAATTGCGGGTTTTCGTTTGCCGGCATTTAAACCACTTTAATTAAGCGTCTCATCAAAAATGAAAACATTTCTGAAAACTACAAGTCTCATGCGTTTTAGTGGTGAAAAAATAATTTAAAAAATCGTTCGTTAAATGAGTTTACTCCCTGGGTACTTTCTTTGTATACTTTTGACTATACAGGCCGAATCTGGGATTTACGGGAAATCGCGGGTTTTCGTTTGCCGGCGATTAAACTTCTTTTATTCACCGTCTCATCAAAAATGAAAACATTTTTAAAAACTACAAGTTTCATGGGCTTTAGTGGTGAAATAATAATTTAAAAAATCGTTCGGGAAATGAGTTTACTCCCTGGGTACTTTCTTTGTATACTTTTGACTATACGGGCCGAGCCCGGGGTTTACGGGAAATGGCGGGTTTTTGTTTGCCGGCGATTAAACTTCTTTTATTCAGCGTCTCATCAAAAATGAAAACATTTTTGAAAACTACAAGTCTCATGCGTTTTAGTGGTGAAAAGATAATTTAAAAAATCGTTTTGAAAATAAGTTTACTCACAGGGTACTTTCTTTGTATACATTCGACTATGCGGGCCAAGCCTGGGATTTACGGGAAATTGCGGGTTTTCGCTTGCCGGCGATTAAACCACATTCATTAAGCGTCTCATCAAAAATGAAAACATTTCTGAAAACTACAAGTCTCATACGTTTTAGTGGTGAAAGAATAATTTTAAAAATCGTTCGGGAAATGAGTTTACTCCCTGGGTACTTTCTTTGTATACTTTTGACTATACGGGCCGAGTCCGGGATTTACGGGAAATCGCGGGTTTACGTTTGCCGGCGATTAAAACTCTTTCATTAAGCGTCTCATTAAAAATGAAAACATTTTTGAAAACTACAAGTCTCATGCGTTTTAGTGGTGACAAAATAATTTCAAAAAATCATTTGGGAAATGAGTTTACTCCCTGGGTACTTTCTTTGTATACTTTTGACTATACGGGCCAAGCCCGGGATTTACGGGAAATCGCAGTTTTTCGTTTGCCGGCGATAAAACCACTTTCATTAAGCGTCTCATCAAAAATAAAAACATTTCTGAAAACTACAAATCTCATGCGTTTTAGTGGTGAAAAAATAATTTAAAAATCGTTCGGGAAATGAATTTACTCCCTGGGTACCTTCTTTGTATACTTTTAACTATACAGGCCGAGTCCGGGATTTACAGGAAATCGCGGGTTTTTGTTTGCCGGCGATTAAACTTCTTTTATTCACCGTCTCATCAATAATGAAAACATTTTTAAAAACTACAAGTCTCATGGGCTTTAGTGGTGAAATAATAATTTAAAAAATTGTTTGGGAAATGAGTTTACTCCCTGGGTACTTTCTTTGTATATTTTTGACTATATGGGCCGAGTCCGGGGTTTACGGGAAATGGCGGGATTTCGTTTGCCGGCGATTAAACTTCTTTTATTCAGCGTTTCATCAAAAATGAAAACATTTTGGAAAACTACAAGTCTCATGCGTTTTAGAGGTCAAAAAATAATTTAAAAAATCGTTTTGGAAATGAGTTTACTCACAGGGTACTTTCTTTGTATACATTCGACTATGCGGGCCGAGTCCGGGATTTACGGGAAATCGCGGGTTTTCGCTTGCCGGCGATTAAACCACATTCATTAAGCGTCTCATCAAAATGAAAACATTTCTGAAAACTACAAGTCTCATACGTTTTAGTGGTGAAAAAATAATTTTAAAAAATCGTTCGGGAATTGAGTTTACTCCCTGGGTACTTTCTTTGTATACTTTTGACTATACGGGCCGAGTCCTGAATTTACGGGAAATCGCGGGTTTTCGTTTGCCGGCGATTAAACTTCTTTTATTCAGCGTCTCATCAAAAATGAAAACATTTTTGAAAACTATAAGTCCCATTCGTTCTAGTGGTGCAGAAATAATTTGAAAAATCGTTCGGGAAATCAGTTTACACCCTGGGTACTTTCTTTAGATACATTCAACTATACGGGCCAAGCCCGGGATTTACGGGAAATCGCGGGTTTTCGTTTGCCGGCGATTAAACTTCTTTTATTCAGCGTCTCATTAAAAATGAAAACAATTTTGAAAACTACAAGTCTCATGCGTTTTAGTGGTGAAAAAATAATTCAAAAAATTGTTTTGGAAATGAGTTTACTCACAGGGTACTTTCTTTGTATACATTCGACTAAACGGGCCAAGCCCGGGATTTACGGGAAATCGCGGGTTTTCGTTTGCCGGCGATTAAACTTCTTTTATTCAGCGTCTCATCAAAAATGAAAACACTTTTGAAAAGTACAAGTCTCATGCGTTTTAGTGGTGACAAAATAATTTCAAAAAATCATTTGGGAAATGAGTTTACTCCCTGGGTACTTTCTTTGTATACTTTTGACTATACGGGCCAAGCCGGGATTTACGGCAAATCGCGGGTTTTCGTTAGCCGGCGATTAAACCACTTTCATTAAGCGTCTCATCAAAAATGAAAACATTTCTGAAAACTACAAGTCTCATGCGTTTTAGTGGTGAAAAAATAATTTAAAAAATCGTTCGGGAAATGAGTTTACTCCCTGGGTACTTTCTTTGTATACTTTTGACTATACGGGCCAAGCCCGGGATTTACGGGAAATCGCGGTTTTTCGTTTGCCGGCGATTAAACTTCTTTTATTCAGCGTCTTATCAAAAATGAAAACATTTTTGGAAACTACAAGTCTTATGCGTTTTAGTGGTGAAAAAATAGTTTAAAAAATCGTTCTGGAAATGAGTTTACTCACAGGGTACTTTCTTTGTATACATTCGACTATACGGGCCAAGCCCAGGATTTACGGGAAATCGCGGGTTTTCGTTTGCCGGCGATTAAACCCCTTTCATTAAGCGTCTCATCAAAAATGAAAACTTTTTTGAAAAATACAAGTCTCATGCGTTTCTGTGGTGACAAAGTAATTTAAAAAATCGCTCGGGAAATGAGTTTACTCCCTGGGTACTTTCTTTGTACTTTTTTAACTATACGGGCCAAGCCCGGGATTTACGGGAAATCGCCGGTTTTCGTTTGCCGACGATTAAACTTCTTTTATTCAGCGTCTCATCAAAAATGAAAAATTTTTTGTAAACTACAAGTCTTATGCGTTTTAGTGGTGGAAAAATAATTTAAAAAATCGTTCTGGAAATGAGTTTACTCACAGGGTACTTTCTTTGTATACATTCGACTATACGGGCCAAGCCCGGGATTTACAGGAAATCGCGTGTTTTCGTTTGCCAGCGATTAAACCACTTTCATTAAGCGTCTCATCAAAAATGAAAACATTTTTAAAAACTACAAGTCTCATACGTTTTAGTGGTGAATAAATAATTTAAAAAATCGTTAGGGAAATGAGTTTACTCCCTGGGTACTTTCTTTTTATACTTTTGACTACACGGGCCAAGCCCGGGATTTACGGGAAATTGCGGGTTTTCGTTTGCCGGCGATTAAAGCACTTTAATTAAGCGTCTCATCAAAAATGAAAACATTTCTGAAAACTACAAGTCTCATGCGTTTTAGTGGTGAAAAAATAATTTAAAAAATCGTTCGTTAAATGAGTTTACTCCCTGGGTACTTTCTTTGTATACTTTTGACTATACAGGCCGAGTCCGGGATTTACGGGAAATCGCGGGTTTTCGTTTGCCGGCGATTAAACTTCTTTTATTCACCGTCTCATCAAAAATGAAAACATTTTTAAAAACTACAAGTCTCATGGGCTTTAGTGGTGAAATAATAATTTAAAAAATCGTTCGGGAAATGAGTTTACTCCCTGGGTACTTTCTTTGTATACTTTTGACTATACGGGCCGAGTCCGGGGTTTACGGGAAATGGCGGGTTTTTGTTTGCCGGCGATTAAACTTCTTTTATTCAGCGTCTCATCAAAAATGAAAACATTTTTGAAAACTACAATTCTCATGCGTTTTAGTGGTGAAAAGATAATTTAAAAAATCGTTTTGAAAATAAGTTTACTCACAGGGTACTTTCTTTGTATACATTCGACTATGCGGGCCAAGCCTGGGATTTACGGGAAATCGCGGGTTTTCGCTTGCCGGCGATTAAACCACATTCCTTAAGCGTCTCATCAAAAATGAAAACATTTCTGAAAACTACAAGTCTCATACGTTTTAGTGGTGAAAGAATAATTTTAAAAATCGTTCGGGAAATGAGTTTACTCCCTGGGTACTTTCTTTGTATACTTTTGACTATACGGGCCTAGTCCGGGATTTACGGGAAATCGCGGGTTTACGTTTGCCGGCGATTAAAACTCTTTCATTAAGCGTCTCATTAAAAATGAAAACATTTTTGAAAACTACAAGTCTCATGCGTTTTAGTGGTGACAAAATAATTTCAAAAAATCATTTGAGAAATGAGTTTACTCCCTGGGTACTTTCTTTGTATACTTTTGACTATACGGGCCAAGCCCGGGATTTACGGGAAATGGCGGGATTTCGTTTGCCGGCGATTAAACTTCTTTTATTCAGCGTTTCATCAAAAATGAAAACATTTTGGAAAACTACAAGTCTCATGCGTTTTAGAGGTGAAAAAATAATTTAAAAAATCGTTTTGGAAATGAGTTTACTCACAGGGTACTTTCTTTGTATACATTCGACTATGCGGGCCGAGTCCGGGATTTACGGGAAATCGCGGGTTTTCGCTTGCCGGCGATTAAACCACATTCATTAAGCGTCTCATCAAAATGAAAACATTTCTGAAAAGTACAAGTCTCATACGTTTTAGTGGTGAAAAAATAATTTTAAAAAATCGTTCGGGAATTGAGTTTACTCCCTGGGTACTTTCTTTGTATACTTTTGACTATACGGGCCGAGTCCGGAATTTATGGGAAATCGCGGGTTTTCGTTTGCCGGCGATTAAACTTCTTTTATTCAGCGTCTCATCAAAAATGAAAACATTTTTGAAAACTATAAGTCCCATTCGTTCTAGTGGTGCAGAAATAATTTGAAAAATCGTTCGGGAAATCAGTTTACTCCCTGGGTACTTTCTTTAGATACATTCAACTATACGGGCCAAGCCCGGGATTTACGGGAAATCGCGGGTTTTCGTTTGCCGGCGATTAAACTTCTTTTATTCAGCGTCTCATTAAAAATGAAAACAATTTTGAAAACTACAAGTCTCATGCGTTTTAGTGGTGAAAAAAAAATTTAAAAAATCGTTCGGGAAATGTGTTTACTCCCTGGGTACTTTCTTTGTTAACTTTTGACTATACGGGCCAAGCCGGGATTTACGGGAAATCGCGGGTTTTCGTTTGCCGGCGATTAAAATTCTTTTATTCAGCGTCCCATCAAAAATGAAAACATTTTTGAAAACTACAAGTCTGATGCGTTTTAGTGGTAAAAAATAATTTAAAAAATCGTTCTGGAAATGAGTTTACTCACAGGGTACTTTCTTTGTATACATTCGACTATACGGGCCAGGCCCGGGATTCACGGGAAATCGCGGGTTTTCGTTTGCCGGCGATTAAACCTCTTTCATTAAGCGCCTCATCAAAAATGAAAACATTTTTGAAACCTACAAGTCTCATGCGTTTTAGTGGTGAAAAAATAATTTAAAAAATCGTTCGGGAAATGAGTTACTCCCTGGGTACTTTCTTTGTATACATTCGACTACACGGGCCAAGCCCGGGATTTACGGGAAATCGCGGGTTTTTGTTTGCCGGCGATTAAACCTCTTTCATTAAGCGTCTCATCAAAAATGAAAACATTTTTAAAAACTACAAGTCTCATGCGTTTTAGTGGTGAAAAAATAATTTAAAAAATCGTTCGGGAAATGAGTCTACTCCCTGGGTACTTTTTTGGTATACTTTTGACTATACGGGCCGAGTCCGGGATTTACGGGAAATCGCGCGTTTTCGTTTGCCGGCGATTAAACTTCTTTTATTCAGTGTCTCATCAAAAATGAAAACATTTTTTAAAACTACAAGTCTCATGCGTTTTAGTGGTGAAAAAATAATTTAAAAAATCGTTCTGGAAATGAGTTTACTCACAGGGTACTTTCTTTGTATACATTCGACTATACGGGCCAAGCCCGGGATTTACAGGAAATCGCGGGTTTTCGTTTGCGGCGATTAAACCTCTTTCATTAAGCGTCTCATCAAAAATGAAAACATTTTTGAAAACTACAAGTCTCATGCGTTTTAGTGGTGAAAAAATAATTTAAAAAATTGTTCGGAAATGAGTTTACTCCCTGGGTACTTTTTTTGTATACTTTTGACTATACGGGCCGAGTCCGAGATTTAAGGGAAATCGCGGGTTTTCGTTTGCCGGCGATTAAACCTCTTTCATTAAGCGTCTCATCAAAAATGAAAACATTTTTAAAAACTACAAGTCTCATGCGTTTTAGTGGTGAAAAAATAATTTAAAAAATCGTTCGGGAAATGAGTCTACTCCCTGGGTACTTTTTTTGTATACTTTTGACTATACGGGCCGAGTCCGGGATTTACGGGAAATCGCGGGTTTTCGTTTGCCGGCGATTAAACTTCTTTTATTCAGCGTCTCATCAAAAATGAAAACATTTTTTAAAACTACAAGTCTCATGCGTTTTAGTGGTGAACAAATAATTTAAAAAATCGTTCTGGAAATGAGTTTACTCACAGGGTACTTTCTTTGTATACATTCGACTATACGGGCCAAGCCCGGGATTTACAGGAAATCGCGGGTTTTCGTTTGCCGGCGATTAAACCTCTTTCATTAAGCGTCTCATCAAAAATGAAAACATTTTTGAAAACTACAAATCTCATGCGTTTTAGTGGTGAAAAAATAATTTAAAAAATCGTTCGGTAAATGAGTTTACTTCCTAAGTACTTTCTTTGTATACATTCGACTATACGGGCCAAGCCCGGGATTTACGGGAAATCGCGGTTTTTCGTTTGCCAGCGATTAAAATTCTTTTATTCAGCGTCCCCTCCAAAATGAAAACATTTTTCAAAACTACAAACCTCATGCGTTTTAGTGGTGAAAAAATAATTTAAAAAATCGTTCGGGAAATGAGTTTACTCACTGGGTACTTTTTTTGTATACTTTTGACTATACGGGCCAAGCCCGGGATTTACGGGAAATCGCGGGTTTTCGTTTGCCGGCGATTACACCTCTTTAATTAGGCGTCTCATCAAAAATGAAAACATTTTTGAAAACTACAAATCTCATGCGTTTTACTGGTGAAAAAATAATTTAAAAAATCGTTCGGTAAATGAGTTTACTTCCTAGGTACTTTCTTTGTATACATTCGACTATACGGGCCAAGCCGGGATTTATGGGAAATCGCGGTTTTTTGTTTGCCGGCTATTAAAATTCTTTTATTCAGCGTCCCATCAAAAGTGAAAACATTTTTGAAAACTACAAGTCTTATGCGTTTTAGTGGTGAAAAAATAATTTAAAAAATCGTTCTGGAAATGAGTTTACTCCCTGGGTACTTTCTTTGTATACATTCGGCTATACGGGCCAAGCCCGGGATTTACGGGAAATCGCGGGTTTTCGTTTGCCGGCGATTAAAATTCTTTTATTCAGCGTCCCATTAAAAGTGAAAACATTTTTGAAAACTACAAGTCTTATGCGTTTTAGTGGTGAAAAAATAATTTAAAAAATCGTTCTGGAAATGAGTTTACTCCCTGGGTACTTTCTTTGTATACTTTTGACTATACGGGCCAAGCCCGGGATTTACGGGAAATCGCGGTTTTCGTTTGCCGGCGATTAAAATTCTTTTATTCAGCGTCTCATCAAAAATGAAAACATTTTTGAAAACTACAAGTCTCATGCGTTTTAGTGGTGAAAAAAAAATTTAAAAAATCGTTCGGGAAATGAGTTTACTCCCTGGGTACTTTCTTTGTATACTTTTGACTATACGGGCCGAGCCCGGGATTTACGGGAAATCGCGGTTTTCGTTTGCCGGCGATTAAACTTCTTTTATTCAGCGTCTCATCAAAAATGAAAACATTTTTAAAAACTGCAAGTCTCATGGGCTTTAGTGGGGAAATAATAATTAAAAAATCGTTCGGGAAATGAGTTTACTCCCTGGCTACTTTCTTTGTATACTTTTGACTATACGGCCCGACTCCGGGATTTACGGGAAATCGCAGGTTTCCGTTTGCCGGCGATTAAACTTCTTTTATTCAGCGTCTCATCAAAAATGAAAACATTTTTGAAAATTACAAGTCTCATGCGTTTTAGTGGTGAAAAGATAATTTAAAAATCGTTCTGGAAATGAGTTTACTCACAGGGTACTTTCTTTGTATACATTCGACTATACGGGCCAAGCCCGGGATTTACGGGAAATTGCGGGTTTTCGTTTGCCGGCGATTAAACCTCTTTCATTAGGCGTCTCATCAAAAATGAAAACATTTTTGAAAACTACAAATCTCATGCGTTTTATTGGTGAAAAAATAATTTAAAAATCGTTCTGGAAATGAGTTTACTCACAGGGTACTTTCTTTGTATACATTCGACTATACGGGACAAGCCCGGGATTTACGGGAAACAGCGGGTTTTCGTTTGCCGGCGATTAAACCTCTTTCATTAAGCGTCTCATTAAAAATGAAAACATTTTCGAAAACTACAAGTCTCATTCGTTCTAGTGGTGCAGAAATAATTTGAAAAATCGTTCGGGAAATCAGTTTACTCCCTGGGTACTCTCTTTAGATACATTCAACTATACGGGCCAAGCCCAGGATTTACGGGAAATCGCGGGTTTTCGTTTTCCGGCGATTAAACTTCTTTTATTCAGCGTCTCATCAAAAATAAAAAACACTTTTGAAAACTACAAGTCTCATGCGTTTTAGTGGTGAAAAAATAATTTAAAAAATCGTTCGGGAAATGTGTTTACTCCCTGGGTACTTTCTTTGTATACTTCTGACTATACGGGCTAAGCCCGCGATTTACGGGAAATCGCGGGTTTTCGTTTGCCGGCGATTAAACCTCTTTCATTAAGCGTCTCATCAAAAATGAAAACATTTTTGAAACCTACAAGTCTCATACGTTTTAGTGGTGAAAAAATAATTTAAAAAATCGTTCGGGAAATGTGTTTACTCCCTCGGTACTTTCTTTGTATACTTTTGACTATACGGCCCAAACCCGCGATTTACGGGAAATCGCGGGTTTTCGTTTGCCGGCGATTAAACCTCTTTCATTAAGCGTCTCATCAAAAATGAAAACATTTTTGAAACCTACAAGTCTTATGCGTTTTAGTGGGGAAAAAATAATTTAAAAAATCGTTCTGGAAATGAGTTTACTCCCTGGGTACTTTCTTTGTATACTTTTGACTATACGGGCCAAGCCCGGGATTTACGGGAAATCGCGGGTTTTCGTTTGCCGGCGATTAAAAATCTTTTATTCAGCGTCTCATCAAAAATGAAAACATTTTTAAAAACTACAAGTCTCATGCGTTTTAGTGGTGAAAAAAAATTTAAAAAATCGTTCGGGAAATGAGTTTACTCCCTGGGTACTTTCTTTGTATACTTTTGACTATACGGGCCGAGCCCGGGATTTACGGGAAATCGCGGGTTTTCGTTTGCCGGCGATTAAACTTTTTTTATTCAGCGTCTCATCAAAAATGAAAACATTTTTAAAAACTGCAAGTCTCATGGGCTTTAGTGGGGAAATAATAATTAAAAAATCGTTCGGGAAATGAGTTTACTCCCTGGCTACTTTCTTTGTATACTTTTGACTATACGGGCCGAGTCCGGGAGTTACGGGAAATCGCAGGTTTCCGTTTGCCGGCGATTAAACTTCTTTTATTCAGCGTCTCATCAAAAATGAAAACATTTTTGAAAACTACAAGTCTCATGCGTTTTAGTGGTGAAAAGATAATTTAAAAATCGTTCTGAAAATGAGTTTACTCACAGGGTACTTTCTTTATATACATTCGACTATACGGGCCAAGCACGGGAAGAGATAGGAAAATGGGGATCCTAGGACAGCGATTAATATATTCTGTACCACTCCACGTCAATTTATAGATCATCCACTTCAAATCAACGATAGAAGAGTCAATAAAATCCATGTGCACTTTACCACTTTACGGTAAATAATCGGGCATGCTCTATAATATCTGTCCAAAACCCCCCTCCCCGGCCGTGTCCCCCGGGCCCCCTCCCCGTCCCCTGGGCCCCCACACACCCTCCCCTGCAGTGTCCTATAATTTATAGTGTTATGTGTGTCTATAATGTCCTCTCGCCAGTGTGGTAATACCATCAATGATAATAAAACATAAATAAATAACAACACGCAAGCAGTTTTTGTTATCTTGTAAAACCATCTGTCAATCAAACGCTTATAACAATAGGATTTTACATACCAGAAAGTTGTTTACATAAGAAAAAAGTCAAAACGAAAGTAGCCGTTGCTAAGGATATTTGGTATGTAAGGAATGCATTGTTTCTCTATTGTTATTCTGGCTTGATTGACATTTAATTGACGTCATTCTTTATCTAAACAAATACCATATGAAATAACCTGTTGTCATAACAATCACAAGAGCGATCTTCTCATCTTCGTGTGTAGGAGGAGTATCTTTGTGGTAAGGTGCAGTAATGTGTTTATCTGTAGTATCCACGTGGTGTACGGTAATGTGTTTATCAGGATGATCAGGATGGATATCAGGATGATCGGGTGTTACCGGCTTCTTTTTAGTTATCTTTTTATGTGATTCAGCTGTTTTTTCAATAACATTAACCTTTAGATTAATCCCAATGGTCAGATCTTCACCAGATATCAAAATTTTGTTGTTGTAACCCACCACACCGGTCTTAATTCTGAGATTCATGTCACTAGGTATCATATAAATACCTTGCCCAACCGAATAATCAACCTTACTTGAAGCGTAGTTTAACGTATCCTGATAACGTTTAATGTCTTCCTGAATATCGACCCTACGGTTAACAATATCCTCAAGGTTATTCATAAAAACTCTTTGGGCGGTCAGAGCACTTGAATCATTACCAAGGATGGAGGAGCGTGCCGAGGCCTGAGAACTAAGAACAAGATAAGCATACGCCCTAACACTGCTTGAAATCTTTACAAGGCCCGTTTTTGTAAAGCCATTAGATTTTTCCACAATCCATCTTGTCATGGAGTCGTTTGTGAAATAACTTAACCCCGGAGTTGGATAGTTGTTACGTCTTTTTTGATATGAGCTGAAAAAGTATTGCCCCCTGTATTTCATAGGATTAGAATCAACGTCATATTCACCACATATTTTTAAAAACTCTTTGTTTGAATATGGATTATCGTATTGATTGAAACTATCCTCAAAGGGCAGAGGTGTTTGCAGGCGCTTAATGATTCGTCTAATGTGATAATACACATGAAAACGATATATCGACCTGACCATAGATCTACCATCATTAAGGTGTTCGGAACTTACACCACAGGCACTTGAAGCGCACCAAGTGGCGAAATGTAGCTGGGTTTGCCATAGTCTAAAAGGTTGCTCATTCCAAATTCTCATACGTTGCGCGTTCTGACTAAGTTCATAATTGGTAAAAATATTAGGAAAGGAAGCGGGGAAAGAGCCACTTTCAGACACAATAATGACCTGTTTGTACAGATCCCTAGCGCCCAATATTTGAAGATCCAGCCCTCCATTTGGTTTATATGTCGCATTCGGGTTATATCTGAAAATGTCATCCATTCTTTGATTTAAATATATTCACAATCTCTAATATAATAATGTATATCACAATAAAGGACGTAAATAGCGAGAAGAAAATCTATTTGTATCAACCGATAGACAACTCGCATGGTACAAAGGAGGTTGCGATCGTGGAGACGTTTTCAGACAATGTCACATATGTGGTTGCAGCTCCAATAGATATACCATTGGCTGATGGAGTTACCACGGTTAGGTTACCACAGGGTCAGCAATACACGGGGAGGGAGTTGAATTCAATCGTGAGAGGTGATGTAAAATCAACACAACTAGCTGGAAACTCTAAGTTGAGTAAAATATTCAATATGGAGGGTGTAACGGAACTACATTTTAATCTTAATGAATTGGATAACTCGTTAAATCTTAAAGATGGTGAATATAGCAACAACCTGATGACATATCATATATCCGAGTATGGTGGTGATTTTACATATATTGAACCGAAAAATCCGCAATATAAGAAACTAAAGAAAGGTTTACTTCAATCACTTACCATGAGAGTCACAGGTCAGGATGGTAAGGTGCTATGGGGTGGTATGAAGACAACAGTTACCCTACACATAAGAGATACGGCGGACAGATGATACCGTAGCATTAACCGAATTAAAGTAAAATAAAATAAAAGTAATATGGAATAGCATGGAATACGGGAAAAAGTTAAACCCAGAGCGTTCACTTAGAACCGCACATGGCGTAAAAGGAACGCATCAAAAAGTAATTGTCACTCACAACCCAAGTGAGATTGATCAGAACCAGTTACTCCTGATTAGGTTCCCTAATTTAGGTAACGATGATGTCATTGTTCCCGGTACTTCAAAAATAAGTTTCGACATTGATCTCGAGTCAAAAGCTGACACGAAGAGAACATTGGTCTCTAACATAGGGAGGGCAATTGTTAAAAAGCTAGCTATCAAGTTCGAGGGTACCGAGATTCTAAGCATTGATGACTTTGACCTTTTCGGGTGCTACAGAGATTTATGGCTAACCAAGTCTGAAAAAAGAAATGCAATAAGACAAGGTATCATCTTTGATGAAGGGTGTACAGAAAACTGTATGAAACTGAGAGTTGGAGCTGCGGATAAAGACGCATCGGAGGTAGCGGACAAAGCTATTTATGATGCATACAAAAACAAGTTCACCATACCGCTGGATTTCGAAATGTTGGATAGCACGATTCCTTATTATCAGGCCGGATTAGGTAATAGGCTGTGTTATGAGATAACATTCAACAATTATGACAGGGTAGTTTTATCAACACCTACCAAACCTTCAGGTTCCGCTACGGCACCGGCACCGGATGCTAAATACAAAATCTCCAACATATCTCTCGAATATGAGATTGTGACACAACCCACACTTGCCAGATTCATCTCAAATGAATACCAAAACATGGCCGTGCTCTATGACAGATTCTTGAGACATAGACAAATTAGGGTGGATAAGTCAGACACAACTTGGAATTGGTCATTCAATACACCATGCAAGTCTCTGAAGGGTATATTGGTTCTGTTTGAGGAAGAGAAAGCTTACAAACGAGATACAGGAAGGTTCTACAATCCTAAGATCAAAAAGGTATCCGCTATAGTTGAGGGTAAGCCTAACCAACTTTTCGCTCAGGGGATGCAACCGTTTGAGCATTATGGTGAAATATGCAAGTATTTTGCGGAGGGCAAGCAAAGGGATGGCAACGCCGGTGAAATACAAAAACATCTGCAACTACATGATGTGAAGGTCGCGGACTACCTAACCACGAAATATGCTCTATGTTTGGATTTCAGAACCATAGATGAAAACTCACTACACGGGACTGGTCGACGGATTGAAAATGCGAGCGAGGGCATCACACTGCAAGTTGAAAAGACGGCCGAGGCAGCGGGATCCTTAAACGCTTACATATATCTAATAATGGATGCTCAATTAAATATTCAAAACGGTGAAATTATGGATGTACTATATTAAAATGGACTACATGAAAGATCCTCACACGGCATTATTCGTCGGTCCCACGGGCTGCGGAAAATCCCAACGCGTTGTAAAACTGCTAGAGAGCGTGTACTACAACCACTTCGATTTCATTGTGATTATATGTCCAACATTAAGATGGAACAAGACATATATGGGTAGTAACTGGTTCTGGAGGGATAGATATGTGATTCTAATTGAGCCCATGGGCATGTTGTATGAATGGATCCAAAAGATGACGGATTTCTGTGCCGGATACAAAACATTATTCCTGATCGACGACATCATCGCGGATGAGAAACTGGACAAAAAGAGGCAACCGCTTCTGGAGCTGGCCATCAGCGGTCGACATCGAAACCACTCCATGTGGCTTCTCACACAATCATACACCGCGATACCGAAGAACTTACGAAGGCAGGCAAAAATGTTATATGTGTGGTATCCGAAGGACAGGGATGATCTCGCAACCATCCACAAAGAGAATGATGTCATTGAATCGTCGGAGATCCAGAAGGTCAAGGAAAGGCTGAAAGATGGTAAATATACACATTTAGTCATGAGGATGGAATCTCCACGAACTCACGTGATTTGCTAGAATGGGCATTTTTTGTTACAAGAGTCTTGTAACAAAAAGTAACAGATCTATAGACTCCTATAAGACTATCCTATAATACTCCTATAGACTACTATAAGACTATCCTATAATACTCCTATAGACTACTATAAGACTATCCTATAATACTCCTATAGACTACTATAAGACTATCCTATAATACTCCTATAATACTCCTATAGACTACTATAGGACCATGATAGAATATATCAATTTCATAATATTAGTACTAATACTAGTAGTAGTACTTAGTTTTTGCTTTTTTTGTGTTAAAAAATACCTATCGCTATTGAAAATGGCTGAAACTGCAATTGACAACTTAATTTTTATTCAGGGTCCTACACCCGATGATGGTAAGAGGCAAAAATTGCTCGAGTGTGTGTTAACCGGAAATAGCAAGCTATACCTGGGTAAAATGTATACGGACGAGCAAATTCAAAAGCTAAAAGATGATGAGGTGAAGAAACTCTTTAGTATCTATGAAGCTAAACTATCGGGTCAAATGGTAAAGTCCTTGGGACAATCAATCATCCACATGTATTCCATGGGGGCCTGTACAGTCTTAGGAATAAACAATCAAGATGCATTGAGAGATGACCTGGAGAATGACCCCTTCCTAAACTCCGCACTTCAAAGGTTCACATGTGATTTGTATTATAGATTCGGATCATTCTTATCACCAATCAGTGTAGGTCTAATTACAGGTAGGCATTATATCGCTGGAAGAAATTTAAACGCAAATAATAATATAGATATAGATAATAAAGATGTCAGAGGAACAGACTCCTATTCAGGTGACAACGAAGAACCCTAAATAGGTTGAATCTGGTAAGAGGTTGGCGGAATACAACCGTAAAAAGAGGGAGGAATATAAAAAATGGCTCATGGCACAGAATCAAACACAGCCTACGCCTCAAGCACAAACACAGCCGACGCCTCAAGCACAAACACAGCCGACGCCTCAAGCACAAACACAGCCCGAAGATTCAAATGATATTGTAATAGATGTGGATTCTATGACCGAAGGCCCTAAACCAGATGGAGGGCCCATGAACTACACCATAATGGGGGGAGGAGTGATAGTACTAGTCTTAATTGGTGCTTATTTCGTGTATAAAAATAAGGACAAAAAAATTAAGGTGAAGGGTACCCCACCACCCTCCGATCCTAAAAAAACCGTGAGAATAAGTAAACTTGAAATGGAATAAAGGGATAATATCGCGATATTATAATCTCGAAGTATATAAACATGGATAAGAAAAGTATAGTAAACGATATTTATAAGGCATCGGTCGTATGCGTTTTCGCTGTAGGCTATTCAATGCTCGGAAAAAAGGTATTAAAAATGACTCCACCCTCAATTCAGAAGTTTGACCTGGAAGATACCGGAAAGCTTGTAGCCATAGTCGCCGCAAGTGAAATGTCAAGAGAATATCTGGTTAAGCAAAAAATTATACCTGAAACTATAAATATATAATGTTGCGAATACTGGAATGGTTGGTCTGGGTTTTATGTCAACGTAAGAAAGTTGAGAGGATTTTACCCAAGGTGGAATACATCGATGTCATCGACTCCGATGTCATCGACTCCGAAGCTATCGTATTAAAATAACGCCACTATATTATACCGGATTATATAAACATGGCTTCAATTGCAATGATGTTGGAAGGTGCCTTCGCGAACGCTTTGGCCTTCACCGGATCAACCTACCTCTTTTCAAGTTTATCAAAGGATAGGATAGATAAGGAACGGAAGCGGCATGATCTAGCCATAGAACAACTGCAGAAGGCTCAGGTTATATGGCAACGTAAAAGACAGGAGAGGGTTGACTTTATCAATAAGCAGCTCAGACTTGAGAAGAAGGCCGAGGGTAAATTCACGGAGCTGGATGACGCGATGCGGGAATATAAAAAAGTATTTGGAGGATCACCTCTCACGGATATTCCGCGCAGGCCCGTATTGAGCGACTTTTATACACCCAGCAATGGCCAGCATGAGAGGGAATTGCCATTTATCGCGCTAAGCATGATCGGTGTCGGCGGCGCCGTGTGGTATTTCGAAAAATAGTACGCGTGGTACTACTATGTTACATGTGTCATGTAACATATTATTCAATATCACTAACGCTTTGTCACCATGTAGGTGTATATCAGACCTCCGATTCCGACTATCAAAGCCCACAGGTTTTGACTCAACCAACCGACGACCTCCTTTGCTCTATTTAGGATCCACGATACGATGGAACCAATTATACCCGGTAGGGACGCAGCTGCGGCACCGGCCAATCTACCCAGGAGAGATCCTAACGCGCTCAACTTGTTCTTTATCCATTCCCTCGCACCACCGCCACCGTCCTCGGCATGCTTTTTTGTGGTGGATGTCGGATGTCCTCCACCACCAGGTGTCAAAGTTTCAACCAAAAGCCCGATAACCATCCCGAACGCTGTTAGTACACTGACAATGGTGATACCCTGTTCACGGAATAGCGTTCGTATCTTTTCACCCAATGTAGTATCTTTGCTAAGTACCTTGGCGATTGTCTCCTTTATGCTTTTTATCTGGGTGTTAAGTTCGCCCTTGAGGATATTGATGGCAGACTGGTGGGCCTCCAACTCATCGTTTAGCTTTTCCAACCTCTCGGCCACCTGCTCCCTCTGTTCATCCGTGTATGACGGATCTTCCAACTCCTTCAACTTCATTTGTTCCTTATGTATCTTGTTCTCAACATCTACCTTTTTGGCGGTCGAGAGTTGGAGACTCCCGCGGATCCGCTGCACCGAACTATCCAATCCGCGAATATCACCGGCCGGATATTTGGCTCTCAGTGTACTATCATCGACCAGCGAGACCAGATCCTCGGCACTGTTCACCACCTCCCCGGACATGGTTTCTAATTCTATATCCGTCGCATTCTCTATTTTATCCGGTGACGGTAGTCTCTCTTCTATTTTGTTTAGCCTAGCGGCCTGTCGGGGGGTTATACTACCTTTCGGTATATCGAACCCCAAATTGCGCAGCCTTTTCTTGCCCAATAGATCCGCAATGGTACCGGTAGACCTTAGAGATCCGCCATGTGTCAGCGGTCTGTTATCATCCTTGTAGTATAATTCGCCATCGCGAGTCTCAAACAGATCGGTATGTATCACGCTCGGGTTCTCGTTTGGATATATAGTTAATAGCTTCTCATAGAGCGATTTAACCCGCTCACTAGTAACTCTGGAGCGCAGAGAGGTTCCTCCGCCGAATGATGTCTCCTCATCAGGTGTGTGTATCTGCACACGCGTGCGTTCCCTCGGTACCAGAGGTGTGGAGTCATCGGTACCCTCGTCGGGTTGGTCGTGGTCACCAAACGGATCGATATCAATGTCCGCCATTATTTTATTTAAAGGATAGTTTTTTCCTAATATAATATAAATGGCAGAGAGTTCTAGTACCAGAGAAGAAGCGTTTAAAACGGATATATCCAATTCCCAACTTGAGGAGCTGGTGAAATTACGAGGTAAGTTACAAGACAGGACACACGAACACGGAGGATCTCTGATCATATGGTCGATTCTGGAGGGATTATCCGGAACCGCAGCAATTACCGGCTCGATAGCGACCGCGGTGACCATTATTAGAAATTTGGGCGGTACCCATGGAAATTACATGCGGAATTCGGGTATGTGTCTATTGGGCTCGGCTTCCTATGCGGTTACCGCCCAATATGTTAGGACATATCGGGAGAAACTTATCAAATTAAGAGCCGCATATCGCGTTGTACAAAATGCCATCGATGTTTTCGATAAAACGCTACTCTGGCACACTCGGATCTGTAGAGCCGATTTTGAGAATTTGTGTGATACGTATCATAGAACTCTCAAGAATCTGGATAAACTGGATATAGGTTATTTAGAGTAAAGTTTTTTTCTTTGTAGTAACCACACAATGGCAGAGATTTATCCGAAGCTACCCACGGCTCCCGAGTATTCGAGCGAGCAGGACAAGTTTAATACTAATACTGTGAACTCTCAACTTGGGGAGCTTAGAAAATTACGCGATAAGTTCAATACAAAATATGATAAATATAACAAGACGCTACACAGACTGGTGCTTTTAAATGCCAGCGCCACGGCCATAACCGTCGCTTCGGGCATAGGTTCGGTGGTAACCGGTGCCACCCTCATCGGAATCCCCGCTTCCGTGGGATTGGGAGCCGTAGCACTGTCGGGAACCATTTTCACGGGCTCCATCATGGCTCTGATTAAAAGATATCGGAGCAAACTTGACAAGGTCATGAAATTATATGATGTTGCGACGTCCGCCATCGCCGTGTTTGAAAACTCCATCTCGCGGGCTCTGAATAATGATGACATTAGTCACATTGAATTTCAAACCCTGAGCGGTATATACTACGAGGCCCTGGACAAGATGACGAAAACCGACAGAAAGATGGAGAGCGAAACTCGCAACCAGTTTGAAAAAAGTCTAATGGACCAGGTCAAAGCCTCAGAAGGACCGTAAATCAAGGTTAGTGATGTGCGCATGTACACCGCTCGCATATTTCGTGTGGTACGATAAAAATTAATATGTAAGGCGGTTTGTGACATTATGTGGCGCGATCGTCCCGAGCCATAGCGGCCCTATCTGCCGACCGCCCCGCGCACAATCATCTTTACCAGAAACAGGTAAAGATATCGCCCCCTTTTTCACCAACCTTGCACATAATCAGGAAGTAATTCTGTATCTTCAGGTATTAACATCAATTCCTCTTTTACAAAAGCCCGTCCGGGTCCGTCTTGAACATAGTACATTACACGGTTACCAGGTTGCGCTATTACCTCACGCAATCTATATGTGTTTTTCGACCATATTCTATCGGTTGCCCGTCTCCGCCCATCATCATGCTCTTCACCAGGTTGTAGTAGATATCTATACAAGCCATCTTTAGGTAATTCTACTTCAGGTGGATAGCTCTCTTGATTAACCAAAGGCACCTCTTTCATTATAATAGCATCTTTCGGCTTCATACCAATCATCTGCGTCTTTGTATCGTTTAGCCTATCAATCAGTTTATACAGATGCTTAACCCATGTAGATGATACCTTTTCCGAATCATTCAGTTCTTGGGCATCTTGTATTTTGAATAAATTTTCGGCAAGTATCTTGTTCAACGCCTCAACAAAAGCTGTGTGTGTATGCTTATATTTTGTAGTCGCTCTTTTAATTTCAACCTTATGCTTCTCCAACAGCTTTGTCACATCTGCTTTGAATTCTGAACCGTTATCACATTGGAAAGTTTTTGGATAAGTTAATGGTCCGGCCTTGTAGATGTCCTCAATCATAGCGGCAACCTCTTTGGCTTTCTTAGTCCTCAAAGGTCGGGCTACCTTGTATCTGGAAGCAGCATCGATTCCCGACAAAATGTACTTATATTTATTACCATACAGTATGTCACCGGGCATGTACAATAAATCGAATTGATGTAAATCATTAGGGGTGGTAACTTCATAATGTGGTCTTTCAACATGTTTTGGGGCGGGTAAATGTACTTGCCAAAATGCTTGCTTTGATAGCCACTTCTTAATCTCCTTTGGCCCGAAGCCGAATACTCTTAAATTCCGAACAGCCTTTTGTCCTTTCCATAAATTTTGAGGTTGATAGTAAGTCTCTTGAAGTTTAGAGTTTGACATGTTTTATTTATGCACACCTTTATTTATCTCCTTTTTGTTATGATGTGGTACGATAAAATTGCTTAAAGTTTTTTATATATTATATTAATATGTCAGACATGGATACCACACCGGATTACAAATTGATGAAACTGAGAGAGTTGCGGGAGGTTGCCAAATCCCGCGGAATTAAGTATATCGTGGGTATGAGAAAGGCTAAACTGGTTGAGGTGATTGAGTAGAATGATCTCGACCCATCCTACACCATCGATCTGGATACCAAGAAGGAATGGTATGGATACTGTTCAAGGTGGAGGTCGAAAAACAGGGAGGCATATCTAAAAGCTCAAAAACGTTATAACGACAAAAGATCCAAGTGATTGAACAACCCTTTTTTTGTTACTCGGACGGGTAACAAATGTTGGTGGGTGGGTACCTATGGTGTACCGGTCACGGCCCTCTAGGTGCTGGTGGGTGGGTTCCCATGGTCTAACCGGTGTATGTGTGTTTTAGCGTGATGGTTGTATTACAAACGATGACACTCATTACACTCCAACACGGTTTACGATTTATAAAACCATCTTAAAGATTACAAAATCGTGTATCACAACCAAGCATGTCTTCAGGAATCGTTTTCGATTTGATACACAGTAGAGAATATATTGATGACTTTGATCTTTTCACGGTCCCTGATTTAAGAGCCAGAGCGAGGTACCTTGGCCTACGTGGATACTCGCGGCTCAGAAGGGCTGAGCTTATCGAATTATTGTTATCAACAGTACCCGCAAGATATCCCGATATGACTTTACCACTCGTCATAGGGATGCTGGATCTCGAAGTGACCGAATTTTCAGGACCCGTGATGAGACCAAATGTATCAGTGCCCAGACCGGTACCAGCACCGATTAGACCAGTACCAGCACGGGTTGAGGTTGATGATGAGGACGACGCAGACGATGACATTGATGAAGATGATAGATGTATCATTTGTCTTTCTAAACGAAAGACCGCCACCATTGTTCATGGTAGAACAGGGCATTTTTGCTGCTGTTTATCGTGCGCATATAAATTGGAGAAGAGTGGGGATAAATGCCCTATATGTCGCGCATCAATAGATCTTGTCATTAGACAATATATTTGAGGGGTCGGATTGTTAGGGCATTTTTTGTTACTCGGACGGGTAACAAATGTGATTCACAACCCTCGAGGTGCCAATGGGTGGGTACCCATGGTGTATCGATGTATGTATCACAAAGCGTGTTTTACTACAATTTAGCATGGTGGTTGCCCCACAAACTAGGACACTAGCGACCCTCCAACACGGTTTACGATTTATAAAAATGGCTTAAAGATTACAAAATCGTATATCATAGCCAAGTAACAAATTTTATGAATCTTTTTTTAGTTTCACGATTATAAAAAACCATCTTAAAGGTTCATAAATCGTATATCATAACCAAGCATGACTTCGAGAAATACAGTTGTTGAATTAAGAGCTCTCGCTAGAGAACGCGGCCTATGTGGCTACTCAAGGCTCAGAAAGGCCGATCTGATCGAATTATTGACACCCACTACTGTGTCAGCACCCATACCCATGCCGAGACCCACTAGACCCGTACCCGTGCCGAGACCAATTAGACCCGTACCCGTGCCGAGACCAATTAGACCCATACCCATGCCGAGACCAATACCCATGCCGAGACCCACCAGACCAGTACCAGCGCCGAGACCGGTACCAGCACCCATACCGGCACCGAGACCAGGCACTAGCCAACAAGACATGGATTTGAAAAGCAAGTTGATCGAATGGAGAGACTGGTTAATAAATCATGTACCTAGGGCTATGAAGGAGAAAGCGAGTAAAGCTTTCAAAACCATGAAGGATAAGATCATGGGTTTGTATAAAAAGGGCAGTGGAGAGGAAGAGGTGGAGAAGGAGGAGGAAGAGGAGGAAAACCCCTATACCCCCATTGAAGAAGCTTTTGTAGGTTCATACAAACGTTTCAAAATAAACTCGGATGATGGGAAGAATGTCAGGGTCTTTCTCGAAAAGGTCGAGCACGTCGTAAATAGGTTGATGAGTGACGTGCTCGGGCAGAAGAAGTCGCTGAAGACTCAGGCGACCTTGTGGGTGAAGTGGGTAAGGGAGGACACCAGCTCGACCGATGCCCCGTGTGTACATGTCGATAAAGCTTTCAATAGCTATATGGAGATACTGCACGCCCACGATGACATTTCTGATGTTTTCGATCGGATGCGTAATAAGATAATCGAGCAGATTGAAAACCCCGCGCTGCCAGCTAGCGGATTCACAATTGATAAAATCTTGCATATGCATGTGGACTTTCATAAGCTAAAATTAACCAGAGGTAGTTCTTACTTACCGCTACCTAAGAATTTCAGTGGAAAGTTCTCCGTGATTAACCCCCATAACGAGGGTGATGAGGAATGTTTCAAATGGGCTATTATCGCTGCTCTCAATCATGACAAGATCGATAATCATCCTGAGCGAATCTCAAACCTTAAGAAGCATGACAAGTATAATTGGGATGGTCTAACTTTCCCAATGGCGCTAAATAAAATAGATTTGTTTGAGAGAAGGAACCCTGATATCGCCGTGCATTTTTTGACAAAAGATGACAAAGAGGGTGTCTATATGTGTCGAAAGTCGAAGCATCTTGACCGGGATGAGACGGTTGTTTTGTTTTTACTGTGTGAAGGGGATAAGAGGCATTATATCGCTGTTAAGAACCTGAGCGGTGTCCTGAGAAAGTTAAACTCAAAGAATAAAAATAAAGAGCATTATGGCCTGAATTGTCTCTCTGGTTTTCCAAGCGAACAGAAAAGGGATGAGCGCTTTGAGTATTGTAAGAATAACGATGCCGTTAATATTCAACTCCCTAAGGAGGGTAGCACCTTAACCTTCACCCACGGTCAGTACCAGCTCAAAGCCCCATTCATCATGTATGCCGATTTCGAAGCTTTTACAAAACCTGAAGAGATAGAGTGTGGATCGTCCACCGAGAAAGTTGGTAAACATATCCCCACCGGATTCTGTTGTTATAGTAAATATGCTCATGGTGAAGTTTTGGACCCTCTGAAGCTTTACCGTGGTGATGACTGTGTTCCGCGCTTTGTTGATCATGTGGTTTCCGAGGCGAAAAGGTTATACAACATGTTTCCACAACTTGGTATGCAAGATCTAACCGATGAAGAACTTGATGGATATGAAAATTCCACCGACTGCCACATCTGTATGAGAGAATTTGGTGATGATGACATCAAGGTTAGGGATCACTGTCATTTTACTGGCAAGTTTCGTGGATCGGCACACATGGAATGTAATCTCCGTTACAAGGTGCCTAATTATATTCCGGTTGTCTTCCATAATCTGAGTGGATATGATTCACATCTATTTATCAAAGAGCTTGCGAAGAAGTATGGAGAAGGTGGTATGAGTGTAATCGCCGAAAATAAAGAGAAATATATCTCTTTCTCGACCGATGTTAAGGTTGGTGAATACACCGACAAAAATGGTGAGACCAAAGACAAAAAGATAAAGCTGAGATTCATCGATTCATTTAGATTTATGTCAAGAGGATTAGGTTCCTTAGCTGACAATCTATCCGATGATCAGTGTAAAAACCTTAGAAAATTCTTCAATGATGAGCAATTTAACATAATGAGAAGGAAGGGTGTATACCCATATGAGTATGTTGATTCATTCGATAGGTTTAATGAAACCAGGCTTCCTTCGAAAGATGACTTTTATAGCAAGTTGAACATGAATGGTATCAGCGATGCCGATTATGCGCATGCCCAGAAGGTGTGGAAGGACATGAAAGTTGAAAATATGGGCGTTTATCATGATATCTATCTCAAGACGGATGTTCTGCTTCTGAGTGATGTGTTTGAGACATTCAGAGAGACATGTTTGAGAAACTATAAACTAGATCCCGCTCATTTTTACACGGCCCCCGGATTAGCTTGGCAGGCATGCCTGAAAAAGACAGATGTTGAGCTGGATTTGTTGTCAGATATGGATATGTTACTGTTTGTGGAGATGGGTATTAGGGGCGGTCTCTGTCAGGCCGTTCACAGACACGCGAAGGCAAATAATCCATATATGGGCGATATGTATAATACTTCAGAAGATACAACCTATCTACAGTATCTTGATGCTAACAATCTGTATGGATGGGCTATGATACAGAAGATGCCCACCGGGGGGTTTGAGTGGGATGATTCCGGTAAATTTACACCCGAACTCATTTCAGAGTTGGCTGTGGAAAACGGTGAAAAGGGGTACATGCTTGAGGTTGATGTTAGATATCCACATAATCTTCATGACACACATAACGATCTTCCTTTCATGCCCGAGAGGAAGGTTATCAATGGTGTTGAGAAGCTGACACCGTGTCTTTCGGACAAGAGGAACTATGTGATTCATATCCGTGCTCTTGCTCAAGCTTTGAATCACGGTCTTGTTCTGGATAAGGTTCATAGGGTACTGAGGTTTGATCAGAGCGCATGGTTGAAACCTTACATCGACTTCAATACACAGCTGCGAACGGAGTCAAAGAATGACTTTGAAAAGGATTTCTTCAAGCTGATGAACAATTCTGTCTTTGGTAAGACAATGGAGAATCAGCGAAGACAGAAGGATATACGTTTGGCCACCAACCAAAAGAATTATGAGAAAATGGTAATGAAGCCAAACTTCAGGGGTGCAATCCGTTTCTCGGAAACACTGATGGGGATAGAGATGTCCAAGATCAAGATCAAGATGAACAAACCGATCTACCTCGGCCCCACAATCCTCCATCTATCCAAGATGGTTATGTATGAGTTCCACCATGATTACATGAGACCGAAATATGGTGATGATGTGAAGCTTTGCTACATGGATACGGATTCATTCGTTTACCACATAAAAACAGACGACTTCTACAAAGATATCGCGAACGATGTGCCTGCGAGATTTGACACATCTGGGTATGATAATGAAGATGGTAGACCTCTACCATTAGGTTTAAATAAAAAGATCATTGGGTTGATGAAGGACGAGTTGGGTGGTAAGGTGATGACTGAGTTCATAGCCCTAAGAGCTAAGACCTACGCATACAAACAGCTATGTGGTAGGGAGGGTAAGAGATGTAAGGGGGTGAAGAAATGCGTGGTGAGGGAGACCATAGGTTTCGCTGATTATAAGAGATGCCTGTTTGAGGGTGAGAACATTTACAGAACCCAAATGACCTTTCGATCGATTAAGCATGATGTTCACACGTTGAAAACAAATAAACTGGCGCTCAATGCCGATGATGATAAACGCATAATTTTGGAAGATGGTATTACCACACTGGCGAGAGGACATTATAGACACACATAACACTATAAATTATAGGACACTGCAGGGGAGGGTGTGTGGGGGCCCAGGGGACGGGGAGGGGGCCCGGGGGACACGGCCGGGGAGGGGGGTTTTGGACAGATATTATAGAGCATGCCCGCTTATTTAACGTAAAGTGGTAAAGTGCACATGGATTTTATTGACTCTTCTATCGTTGATTTGACGTGGATGATCTATAAATTGACGTGGAGTGGTACAGAATATATTAATCGCTGTCCTAGGATCCCCATTTTCCTATCTCTCGGGATTTACGGGAAATTGCGGGTTTTCGTTTGCCGGCGATTAAACCTCTTTCATTAGGCGTCTCATCAAAAATGAAAACATTTTTGAAAACTACAAATCTCATGCGTTTTTGTGGTGAAAAAATAATTTAAAAATCGTTCTGGAAATGAGTTTACTCACAGGGTACTTTCTTTGTATACATTCGACTATACGGGACAAGCCCGGGATTTACGGGAAACAGCGGGTTTTTGTTTGCCGGCGATTAAACCTCTTTCATTAAGCGTCTCATTAAAAATGAAAACATTTTCGAAAACTACAAGTCTCATTCGTTCTAGTGGTGCAGAAATAATTTGAAAAATCGTTCGGGAAATCAGTTTACTCCCTGGGTACTTTCTTTAGATACATTTAACTATACGGGCCAAGCCCAGGATTTAAGGGAAATCGCGGGTTTTCGTTTTCCGGCGATTAAACTTCTTTTATTCAGCGTCTCATCAAAAATAAAAAACACTTTTGAAAACTACAAGTCTCATGCGTTTTAGTGGTGAAAAAATAACTTAAAAAATCGTTCGGGATATGTGTTTACTCCCTGGGTACTTTCTTTGTATACTTTTGACTATACTGGCCAAGCCCGCGATTTACGGGAAATCGCAGGTTTCCGTTTGCCGGCGATTTAACTTCTTTTATTCAGCGTCTCATCAAAAATGAAAACATTTTTGAAAACTACAAGTCTCATGCGTTTTAGTGGTGAAAAGATAATTTAAAAATCGTTCTGGAAATGAGTTTACTCACAGGGTACTTTCTTTGTATACATTCGACTATACGGGCCAAGCCCGGGATTTACGGGAAATTGCGGGTTTTCGTTTGCCGGCGATTAAACCTCTTTCATTAGGCGTCTCATCAAAAATGAAAACATTTTTGAAAACTACAAATCTCATGCGTTTTAGTGGTGAAAAAATAATTTAAAAATCGTTCTGGAAATGAGTTTACTCACAGGGTACTTTCTTTGTATACATTCGACTATACGGGACAAGCCCGGGATTTACGGGAAACAGCGGGTTTTCGTTTGCCGGCGATTAAACCTCTTTCATTAAGCGTCTCATTAAAAATAAAAACATTTTTGAAAACTACAAGTCTCATTCGTTCTAGTGGTGCAGAAATAATTTGAAAAATCGTTCGAGAAATCAGTTTACTCCCAGGGTACTTTCTTTAGATACATTCAACTATACGGGCCAAGCCCAGGATTTACGGGAAATTGCGGGTTTTCGTTTCCCGGCGATTAAACTTCTTTTATTCAGCGTGTCATCAAAAATGAAAACACTTTTGAAAACTACAAGTCTCATGCGTTTTAGTGGTGAAAAAATAATTTAAAAAATTGTTCGGGAAATGTGTTTACTCCCTGGGTACTTTCTTTGTATACTTTTGACTATACGGGCCAAGCCCGCGATTTACGGGAAATCGCGGGTTTTCGTTTGCCGGCGATTAAACCTCTTTCATTAAGCGTCTCATCAAAATTGAAAACATTTTTAAAAACTGCAAGTCTCATGGGCTTTAGTGGTGAAATAATAATTAAAAAATCGTTCGGGAAGTGAGTTTACTCCCTGGGTACTTTCTTTAGATACATTCAACTATACGGGCCAAGCCCAGGATTTACGGGAAATTGCGGGTTTTCGTTTCCCGGCGATTAAACTTCTTTTATTCAGCGTGTCATCAAAAATGAAAACACTTTTGAAAACTACAAGTCTCATGCGTTTTAGTGGTGAAAAAATAATTTAAAAAATTGTTCGGGAAATGTGTTTACTCCCTGGGTACTTTCTTTGTATACTTTTGACTATACGGGCCAAGCCCATGATTTACGGGAAATCGCGGGTTTTCGTTTGCCGGCGATTAAACCTCTTTCATTAAGCGTCTCATCAAAATTAAAAACATTTTTAAAAACTGCAAGTCTCATGGGCTTTAGTGGTGAAATAATAATTAAAAAATCGTTCGGGAAGTGAGTTTACTCCCTGGGTACTTTCTTTGTATACTTTTGACTATACGGGCCGAGTCCGGGATTTACGGGAAGTCGCAGGTTTCCGTTTGCCGGCGATTTAACTTCTTTTATTCAGCGTCTCATCAAAAATGAAAACATTTTTAAAAACTACAAGTCTCATGCGTTTTAGTGGTGAAAAGATAATTTAAAAATCGTTCTGGAAATGAGTTTACTCACCGGGTACTTTCTTTGTATACATTCGACTATACGGGCCAAGCCCGGGATTTACTGGAAATCGCGGGTTTTCGTTTGCCGGCGATTAAACCTCTTTCATTAGGCGTCTCATCAAAAATGAAAACATTTTTGAAAACTACAAATCTCATGCGTTTTAGTGGTGAAAAAGTAATTTAAAAAATCTTTCGAAAAATGAGTTTACTCCCTGGGTACTTTTTTGTATACATTCGACTATACGGGCCAAGTCCGGGATTTACGGGAAATCGCGGGTTTTCGTTTGCCGGCGATTAAACTTCTTTTATTCAGCGTCTCATCAAAAATGAAAACACTTTTGAAAACTACAAGTCTCATGCGTTTTAGTGGTGAAAAAATAATTTAAAAAATCGTTCGGGAAATGAGTTACTCCCTGGGTACTTTCTTTGTATACATTCGACTATACGGGCCAAGCCCGGGATTTACGGGAAATCGCGGGTTTTCGTTTGCCGGCAATTAGACCTCTTTCATTAAGCGTCTCATCAAAAATGAAAACATTTTTGAAAACTACAAGTCTCATGGGCTTTAGTGGTGAAATAATAATTAAAAAATTGTTCGGGAAGTGAGTTTACTCCCTGGGTACTTTCTTTGTATACTTTTGACTATACGGGCCGAGTCCGGGATTTACGGGAAGTCGCAGGTTTCCGTTTGCCGGCGATTTAACTTCTTTTATTCAGCGTCTCATCAAAAATGAACACATTTTTAAAAACTACAAGTCTCATGCGTTTTAGTGGTGAAAAGATAATTTAAAAATCGTTCTGGAAATGAGTTTACTCACCGGGTACTTTCTTTGTATACATTCGACTATACGGGCCAAGCCCAGGATTTACGGGAAATCGCGGGTTTTCGTTTGCCGGCGATTAAACCTCTTTCATTAGGCGTCTCATCAAAAATGAAAACATTTTTGAAAACTACAAATCTCATGCGTTTTAGTGGTGAAAAAGTAATTTAAAAAATCTTTCGAAAAATGAGTTTACTCCCTGGGTACTTTTTTGTATACATTCGACTATACGGGCCAAGTCCGGGATTTACGGGAAATCGCGGGTTTTCGTTTGCCGGCGATTAAACTTCTTTTATTCAGCGTCTCATCAAAAATGAAAACACTTTTGAAAACTACAAGTCTCATGCGTTTTAGTGGTGAAAAAATAATTTAAAAAATCGTTCGGGAAATGAGTTACTCCCTGGGTACTTTCTTTGTATACATTCGACTATACGGGCCAAGCCCGGGATTTACGGGAAATCGCGGGTTTTCGTTTGCCGGCAATTAGACCTCTTTCATTAAGCGTCTCATCAAAAATGAAAACATTTTTGAAAACTACAAGTCTCATGCGTTTTAGTGGTAAAAAAAATTTAAAAAATCGTTCGGGAAATGAGTTTACTCCCTGGGTACTTTCTTTGTATACATTTGACTACACGGGCCAAGCCCGGGATTTAGGGGAAATCGCTGGTTTTTGTTTGCCGGCGATTAAACCTCTTTCATTAAGCGTCTCATCAAAAATGAAAACATTTTTGAAAACTACAAGTCTCATGCGTTTTAGTGGTGAAAAAATATATTAAAAAATTGTTCTGGAAATGAGTTTACTCACAGGGTACTTTCTTTGTATACATTCGACTATACAGGCCAAGCCCGGGATTTACGGGAAATCGCTGGTTTTTGTTTGCCGGCGATTAAACCGCTTTCATTAAGCGTCTCATCAAAAATGAAAACATTTTTGAAAACTACCAGTCTCATGCGTCTTAGTGGTGAAAAAAAAAATTAAAAAATCGTTCGGGAAATGAGTTTACTCCCTGGGTACTTTCTTTGTATACATTTGACTACACGGGCCAAGCCCGGGATTTAGGGGAAATCGCGGGTTTTCGTGTGCCGGCGATTAAACTTCTTTTATTCAGCGTCCCATCAAAAATGAAAACATTTTTGAAAACTGCAAGTCTTATGCGTTTTAGTGGTGAAAAAATAATTTAAAAAATCGTTCGGGAAATGAGTTTACTCCCTGGGTACTTTCTTTTTATACTTGTGACTATACGGGCCGAGCCCGGGATTTACGGGAAATCGCGGGTTTTCGTTTGCCGGCGATTAAACTTCTTTTATTCAGCGTCTCATCAAAAATGAAAACATTTTTAAAAACTGCAAGTCTCATGGGCTTTAGTGGTGAAATTATAATTAAAAAATCGTTTGGGAAATGAGTTTACTCCCTGGGTACTTTCTTTGTATACTTTTGACTATACGGGCCGAGTGCGGGATTTACGGGAAATCGCAGGTTTCCGTTTGCCGGCGATTAAACTTCTTTTATTCAGCGTCTCATCAAAAATGAAAACACTTTTGAAAACTACAAGTCTCATGCGTTTTAGTGGTGAAAAGATAATTTAAAAATCGTTCTGGAAATGAGTTTACTCACAGGGTACTTTCTTTGTATACATTCGACTGTACGGGCCAAGCCCGGGATTTACGGGAAATTGCGGCTTTTCGTTTGCCGGCGATTAAACCTCTTTCATTAGGCGTCTCATCAAAAATGAAAACATTTTTGAAAACTACAAATCTCATGCGTTTTAGTGGTGAAAAAATAATTTAAAAATCGTTCTGGAAATGAGTTTACTCACAGGGTACTTTCTTTGTATACATTCGACTATACGGGCCAAGCCGGGATTTACGGGAAATCGCGGGTTTTTGTTTGCCGGCGATTAAACCTCTTTCATTAAGCGTCTCATCAAAAATGAAAACATTTGTGAAACCTACAAGTCTCATGCGTTTTAGTGGTGAAAAAAAAATTTAAAAAATCGTTCGGGAAATAAGTTTACTCCCTGGGTACTTTCTTTGTATACTTTTGACTATACGGGCCGAGCCCGGGATTTACGGGAAATCGCGGGTTTTCGTTTGCCGGCGATTAAACTTCTTTTATTCAGCGTCTCATCAAAAATGAAAACATTTTTAAAAACTGCAAGTCTCATGGGCTTTAGTGGTGAAATAATAATTAAAAAATCGTTCGGGAAATGAGTTTACTTCCTGGGTACTTTCTTTGTATACTTTTGACTATACTGGCCGAGTGTGAGATTTACGGGAAATCGCAGGTTTCCGTTTGCCGGCGATTAAACTTCTTTTATTCAGCGTCTCATCAAAAATGAAAACATTTTTGAAAACTACAAGTCTCATGCGTTTTAGTGGTGAAAAGATAATTTAAAAATCGTTCTGGAAATAAGTTTACTCACAGGGTACTTTCTTTGTATACATTCGACTATACGGGCCAAGCCTGGGATTTACGGGAAATTGCGGGTTTTCGTTTGCCGGCGATTAAACCTCTTTCATTAGGCGTCTCATCAAAAATGAAAACATTTTTGAAAACTACAAATCTCATGCGTTTTAGTGGTGAAAAAATAATTTAAAAATCGTTCTGGAAATGAGTTTACTCACAGGGTACTTTCTTTGTATACATTCGACTATACGGGCCAAGCCGGGATTTACGGGAAATCGCGGGTTTTTGTTTGCCGGCGATTAAACCTCTTTCATTAAGCGTCTCATCAAAAAGGAAAACATTTGTGAAACCTACAAGTCTCATGCGTTTTAGTGGTGAAAAAAAAATTTAAAAAATCGTTCGGGAAATGAGTTTACTCCCTGGGTACTTTCTTTGTATACTTTTGACTATACGGGCCGAGCCCGGGATTTACGGGAAATCGCGGGTTTTCGTTTGCCGGCGATTAAACTTCTTTTATTCAGCGTCTCATCAAAAATGAAAACACTTTTGAAAACTACAAGTCTCATGCTTTTTAGTGGTGAAAAAATAATTTAAAAAATCGTTCGGGAAATGTGTTTACTCCCTGGGTACTTTCTTTGTATACTTTTGACTATACGGGCCAAGCCCGGGATTTACGGGAAATCGCGGGTTTTCGTTTGCCGGCGATTAAACCTCTTTCATTATGCGTCTCATCAAAAATGAAAACATTTTTAAAACCTACAAGTCTCATGCGTTTTAGTGGTGAAAAAAAAATTTAAAAAATCGTTCGGGAAATGAGTTTACTCCCTGGGTACTTTCTTTGTATACTTTTGACTATACGGGCCGAGACCTGGATTTACGGGAAATCGCGGGTTTTCGTTTGCCGGCGATTAAAAAACTTTTATTCAGCGTCTCCACAAAAATGAAAACATTTTTAAAAACTGCAAGTCTCATGGGCTTTAGTGGTGAAAAAATAATTTAAAAAATCGTTCGCGAAATGAGTTACTCCCTGGGTACTTTCTTTGTATACATTCGACTATACGGGCCAAGCCCGGGATATACGGGAAATCGCGGGTTTTTGTTTGCCGGCGATTAGACCTCTTTCATTAAGCGTCTCATCAAAAATGAAAACATTTTTGAAAACTACAAGTCTCATGCGTTTTAGTGGTGAAAAAAAAATTTAAAAAATCGTTCGAGAAATGAGTTTACTCCCTGGGTACTTTCTTTGTATACATTTGACTACACGGGCCAAGCCCGGGATTTAGGGGAAATCGCTGGTTTTTGTTTGCCGGCGATTAAACCTCTTTCATTAAGCGTCTCATCAAAAATGAAAACATTTTTAAAAACTACAAGTCTCATGCGTTGTAGTGGTGAAAAAATAATTTAAAAAATCGTTCGGGAAATGAGTTTACTCCCTGGGTACTTTCTTTTTATACTTGTGACTATACGGGCCGAGCCCGGGATTTACGGGAAATCGCGGGTTTTCGTTTGCCGGCGATTAAACTTCTTTTATTCAGCGTCTCATCAAAAATGAAAACATTTTTAAAAACTGCAAGTCTCATGGGCTTTAGTGGTGAAATTATAATTAAAAAATCGTTCGGGAAATGAGTTTACTCCCTGGGTACTTTCTTTTTATACTTGTGACTATACGGGCCGAGCCCGGGATTTACGGGAAATCGCGGGTTTTCGTTTGCCGGCGATTAAACTTCTTTTATTCAGCGTCTCATCAAAAATGAAAACATTTTTAAAAACTGCAAGTCTCATGGGCTTTAGTGGTGAAATTATAATTAAAAAATCGTTTGGGAAATGAGTTTACTCCCTGGGTACTTTCTTTGTATACTTTTGACTATACGGGCCGAGTGCGGGATTTACGGGAAATCGCAGGTTTCCGTTTGCCGGCGATTAAACTTCTTTTATTCAGCGTCTCATCAAAAATGAAAACATTTTTGAAAACTACAAGTCTCATGCGTTTTAGTGGTGAAAAGATAATTTAAAAATCGTTCTGGAAATGAGTTTACTCACAGGGTACTTTCTTTGTATACATTCGACTGTACGGGCCAAGCCCGGGATTTACGGGAAATTGCGGGTTTTCGTTTGCCGGCGATTAAACCTCTTTCATTAGGCGTCTCATCAAAAATGAAAACATTTTTGAAAACTACAAATCTCATGCGTTTTAGTGGTGAAAAAATAATTTAAAAATCGTTCTGGAAATGAGTTTACTCACAGGGTACTTTCTTTGTATACATTCGACTATACGGGCCAAGCCGGGATTTACGGGAAATCGCGGGTTTTTGTTTGCCGGCGATTAAACCTCTTTCATTAAGCGTCTCATCAAAAATGAAAACATTTGTGAAACCTACAAGTCTCATGCGTTTTAGTGGTGAAAAAAAAATTTAAAAAATCGTTCGGGAAATGAGTTTACTCCCTGGGTACTTTCTTTGTATACTTTTGACTATACGGGCCGAGCCCGGGATTTACGGGAAATCGCGGGTTTTCGTTTGCCGGCGATTAAACTTCTTTTATTCAGCGTCTCATCAAAAATGAAAACATTTTTAAAAACTGCAAGTCTCATGGGCTTTAGTGGTGAAATAATAATTAAAAAATCGTTCGGGAAATGAGTTTACTTCCTGGGTACTTTCTTTGTATACTTTTGACTATACGGGCCGAGTGTGAGATTTACGGGAAATCGCAGGTTTCCGTTTGCCGGCGATTAAACTTCTTTTATTCAGCGTCTCATCAAAAATGAAAACATTTTTGAAAACTACAAGTCTCATGCGTTTTAGTGGTGAAAAGATAATTTAAAAATCGTTCTGGAAATAAGTTTACGCACAGGGTACTTTCTTTGTATACATTCGACTATACGGGCCAAGCCTGGGATTTACGGGAAATTGCGGGTTTTCGTTTGCCGGCGTTTAAACCTCTTTCATTAGGCGTCTCATCAAAAATGAAAACATTTTTGAAAACTACAAATCTCATGCGTTTTAGTGGTGAAAAAATAATTTAAAAATCGTTCTGGAAATGAGTTTACTCACAGGGTACTTTCTTTGTATACATTCGACTATACGGGCCAAGCCGGGATTTACGGGAAATCGCGGGTTTTTGTTTGCCGGCGATTAAACCTCTTTCATTAAGCGTCTCATCAAAAAGGAAAACATTTGTGAAACCTACAAGTCTCATGCGTTTTAGTGGTGAAAAAAAAATTTAAAAAATCGTTCGGGAAATGAGTTTACTCCCTGGGTACTTTCTTTGTATACTTTTGACTATACGGGCCGAGCCCGGGATTTACGGGAAATCGCGGGTTTTCGTTTGCCGGCGATTAAACTTCTTTTATTCAGCGTCTCATCAAAAATGAAAACACTTTTGAAAACTACAAGTCTCATGCTTTTTAGTGGTGAAAAAATAATTTAAAAAATCGTTCGGGAAATGTGTTTACTCCCTGGGTACTTTCTTTGTATACTTTTGACTATACGGGCCAAGCCCGGGATTTACGGGAAATCGCGGGTTTTCGTTTGCCGGCGATTAAACCTCTTTCATTAAGCGTCTCATCAAAAATGAAAACATTTTTAAAACCTACAAGTCTCATGCGTTTTAGTGGTGAAAAAAAAATTTAAAAAATCGTTCGGGAAATGAGTTTACTCCCTGGGTACTTTCTTTGTATACTTTTGACTATACGGGCCGAGACCTGGATTTACGGGAAATCGCGGGTTTTCGTTTGCCGGCGATTAAACTTCTTTTATTCAGCGTCTCCACAAAAATGAAAACATTTTTAAAAACTGCAAGTCTCATGGGCTTTAGTGGTGAAAAAATAATTTAAAAAATCGTTCGCGAAATGAGTTACTCCCTGGGTACTTTCTTTGTATACATTCGACTATACGGGCCAAGCCCGGGATTTACGGGAAATCGCGGGTTTTTGTTTGCCGGCGATTAGACCTCTTTCATTAAGCGTCTCATCAAAAATGAAAACATTTTTGAAAACTACAAGTCTCATGCGTTTTAGTGGTGAAAAAAAAATTTAAAAAATCGTTCGAGAAATGAGTTTACTCCCTGGGTACTTTCTTTGTATACATTTGACTACACGGGCCAAGCCCGGGATTTAGGGGATATCGCTGGTTTTTGTTTGCCGGCGATTAAACCTCTTTCATTAAGCGTCTCATCAAAAATGAAAACATTTTTGAAAACTACAAGTCTCATGCGTTTTAGTGGTGAAAAAATATATTAAAAAATTGTTCTGGAAATGAGTTTACTCACAGGGTACTTTCTTTGTATACATTCGACTATACAGGCCAAGCCCGGGATTTACGGGAAATCGCTGGTTTTTGTTTGCCGGCGATTAAACCGCTTTCATTAAGCGTCTCATCAAAAATGAAAACATTTTTGAAAACTACCAGTCTCATGCGTCTTAGTGGTGAAAAAAAAAATTAAAAAATCGTTCGGGAAATGAGTTTACTTCCTGGGTACTTTCTTTGTATACATTTGACTACACGGGCCAAGCCCGGGATTTAGGGGAAATCGCGGGTTTTCGTGTGCCGGCGATTAAACTTCTTTTATTCAGCGTCCCATCAAAAATGAAAACATTTTTGAAAACTGCAAGTCTTATGCGTTTTAGTGGTGAAAAAATAATTTAAAAAATCGTTCGGGAAATGAGTTTACTCCCTGGGTACTTTCTTTGTATACTTTTGACTATACGGGCCGAGCCCGGGATTTACGGGAAATCGCGGGTTTTCGTTTGCCGGCGATTAAACTTCTTTTATTCAGCGTCTCATCAAAAATGAAAACATTTTTAAAAACTGCAAGTCTCATGGGCTTTAGTGGTGAAATTATAATTAAAAAATCGTTTGGGAAATGAGTTTACTCCCTGGGTACTTTCTTTGTATACATTCGACTGTACGGGCCAACCCCGGGATTTACGGGAAATTGCGGGTTTTCGTTTGCCGGCGATTAAACCTCTTTCATTAGGCGTCTCATCAAAAATGAAAACATTTTTGAAAACTACAAATCTCATGCGTTTTAGTGGTGAAAAAATAATTTAAAAATCGTTCTGGAATTGAGTTTACTCACAGGGTACTTTCTTTGTATACATTCGACTATACGGGCCAAGCCGGGATTTACGGGAAATCGCGGGTTTTTGTTTGCCGGCGATTAAACCTCTTTCATTAAGCGTCTCATCAAAAATGAAAACATTTGTGAAACCTACAAGTCTCATGCGTTTTAGTGGTGAAAAAAAAATTTAAAAAATCGTTCGGGAAATGAGTTTACTCCCTGGGTACTTTCTTTGTATACTTTTGACTATACGGGCCGAGCACGGGATTTACGGGAAATCGCGGGTTTTCGTTTGCCGGCGATTAAACTTCTTTTATTCAGCGTCTCATCAAAAATGAAAACATTTTTAAAAACTGCAAGTCTCATGGGCTTTAGTGGTGAAATAATAATTAAAAAATCGTTCGGGAAATGAGTTTACTCCCAGGGTACTTTCTTTGTATACTTTTGACTATACGGGCCGAGTGCGAGATTTACGGGAAATCGCAGGTTTCAGTTTGCCGGCGATTAAACTTCTTTTATTCAGCGTCTCATCAAAAATGAAAACATTTTTAAAAACTACAAGTCTCATGCGTTTTAGTGGTGAAAAGATAATTTAAAAATCGTTCTGGAAATAAGTTTACTCACAGGGTACTTTCTTTGTATACATTCGACTATACGGGCCAAGCCCGGGATTTACGGGAAATTGCGGGTTTTCGTTTGCCGGCGATTAAACCTCTTTCATTAGGCGTCTCATCAAAAATGAAAACATTTTTGAAAACTACAAATCTCATGCGTTTTAGTGGTGAAAAAATAATTTAAAAATCGTTCTGGAAATGAGTTTACTCACAGGGTACTTTCTCTGTATACATTCGACTATACGGGACAAGCCCGGCATTTACGGGAAACAGCGGGTTTTCGTTTGCCGGCGATTAAACCTCTTTCATTAAGCGTCTCATTAAAAATGAAAACATTTTTGAAAACTACAAGTCTCATTCGTTCTAGTGGTGCAGAAATAATTTGAAAAATCGTTCGGGAAATTAGTGTACTCCCTGGGTACTTTCTTTAGATACATTCAACTGTACGGGCCAAGCCCAGGATTTACGGGAAATCGCGGGTTTTCGTTTGCCGGCGATTAAACTTCTTTTATTCAGCGTCTCATCAAAAATGAAAACACTTTTGAAAACTACAAGTCTCATGCGTTTTAGTGGTGAAAAAATAATTTAAAAAATCGTTCGGGAAATGTGTTTACTCCCTGGGTACTTTCTTTTTATACTTTTGACTATACAGGCCGGGTCCGGGATTTACGGGAAATCGCAGGTTTCCGTTTGCCGGCGATTAAACTTCTTTTATTCAGCGTCTCATCAAAAATGAAAACATTTTTGAAAACTACAAGTCTCATGCGTTTTAGTGGTGAAAAGATAATTTAAAAGTCGTTCTGGAAATGAGTTTACTCACAGGGTACTTTCTTTGTATACATTCGACTATACGGGCCAAGCCCGGGATTTACGGGAAATCGCGGGTTTTCGTTTGCCGGCGATTAAACTTCTTTTATTCAGCGTCTCATCAAAGATGAAAACATTTTTAAAAACTGCAAGTCTCATGGGCTTTAGTGGTGAAATAATAATTAAAAAATAGTTCGGGAAGTGAGTTTACTCCCTGGGTACTTTTTTTGTATACTTTTGACTATACGGGCCGAGTCCGGGATTTACGGGAAATCGCAGGTTTCCGTTTGCCGACGATTAAACTTCTTTTATTCAGCATCTCATCAAAAATGAAAACATTTTTGAAAACTACAAGTCTCATGCGTTTTAGTGGTGAAAAGATAATTTAAAAATCGTTCTGGAAATGAGTTTACTCACAGGGTACTTTCTTTGTATACATTCGACTATACGGGCCAAGCCCGGGATTTACGGGAAATCGCGGGTTTTCGTTTGCCGGCGATTAAACCTCTTTCATTAGGCGTCTCATCTAAAATGAAAACATTTTTGAAAACTATAAATCTCATGCGTTTTAGTGGTGAAAAAATAATTTAAAAAATCTTTCAAAAAATGAGTTTACTCCCTGGGTACTTTCTTTGTATACATTCGACTATACGGGCCAAGCCCGGGATTTACGGGAAATCGCGGGTTTTCGTTTTCCGGCCATTAAACTTCTTTTATTCAGCGTCTCATCAAAAATGAAAACATTTTTAAAAACTGCAAGTCTCATGGGCTTTAGTGGTGAAATAATAGTTAAAAAATCGTTCGGGTAATGAGTTTACTCCCTGGGTACTTTCTTTGTATACTTTTGACTATACAGGCCGAGTCCGGGATTTACGGGAAATCGCAGGTTTCCGTTTGCCGGCGATTAAACTTCTTTTAGTCAGCGTCTCATCAAAAATGAAAACATTTTCGAAAACTATAAGTCTCATGCGTTTTAGTGGTGAAAAGATAATTTAAAAATCGTTCTGGAAATGAGTTTACTCACAGGGTACTTTCTTTGTATACTTTCGACTATACGGGACAAGCCCGGGCTTTACGGGAAATAGCGGGTTTTCGTTTGCCGGCGATTAAACTTCTTTTATTCAGCGTCTCATCAAAAATGAAAACATTTTTGAAAACTACAAATCTCATGCGTTTTAGTGGTGAACAAATAATTTAAAAAATCTTTCGAAAAATGAGTTTACTCCCTGGCCACTTTCTTTGTATACATTCGACTATACGGGCCAAGCCCGGGATTTACGGGAAATCGCGGGTTTTCGTTTTCCGGCCATTAAACTTCTTTTATTCAGCGTCTCATCAAAAATGAAAACATTTTTAAAAACTGCAAATCTCATGGGCTGTAGTGGTGAAATAATAGTTAAAAAATCGTTCGGGAAATGAGTTTACTCCCTGGGTACTTTCTTTGTATACTTTTGACTATACGGGCCGAGTCCGCGATTTACGGGAAATCGCAGGTTTCCGTTTGCCGGCTATTAAACTTCTTTTAGTCAGCGTCTCATCAAAAATGAAAACATTTTCGAAAACTACAAGTCTCATGCGTTTTAGTGGTGAAAAGATAATTTAAAAATCGTTCTGGAAATGAGTTTACTCACAGGGTACTTTCTTTGTATACATTCGACTATACCGGACAAGCCCGGGATTTACGGAAATAGCGGGTTTTCGTTTGCCGGCGATTAGACCTCTTTCATTAAGCGTCTCATTAAAAATGAAAACATTTTTGAAAACTACAAGTCTCATTCGTTCTAGTGGTGCAGAAATAATTTGAAAAATCGTTCGGGAAATCAGTTTACTCCCTGGGTACTTTCTTTAGATACATTCAACTATACGGGCCAAGCCCAGGATTTACGGGAAATCGCGGGTTTTCGTTTGCCGTCGATTAAACTTCTTTTATTCAGCGTCTCATCAAAAATGAAAACACTTTTGAAAACTACAAGTCTCATGCGTTTTAGTGGTGAAAAAATAATTTAAAAAATCGTTCGGGAAATGTGTTTACTCCATGGGTACTTTCTTTGTATACTTTTGACTATACGGGCCGAGCCCGTGATTTACGGGAAATCGCGGGTTTTCGTTTGCCGGCGACTAAACTTCTTTTATTCAGCGTCTCATCAAAAATGAAAACATTTTTAAAAACTGCAAGTCTCATGGGCTTTAGTGGTGAAATAATAATTAAAAAATCGTTCGGGAAGTGATTTTACTCCCTGGGTACTTTCTTTGTATACTTTTGACTATACGGGCCGAGTCCGGGATTTACGGGAAATCGCAGGTTTCCGTTTGCCGGCGATTTAACTTCTTTTATTCAGCGTCTCATCAAAAATGAAAACATTTTTGAAAACTACAAGTCTCATGCGTTTTAGTGGTGAAAAGATAATTTAAAAATCGTTCTGGAAATGAGTTTACTCACAGGGTACTTTCTTTGTATACATTCGACTATACGGGCCAAGCCCGGGATTTACGGGAAATCGCGGGTTTTCCTTTGCCGGCGATTAAACCTCTTTCATTAGGCGTCTCATCAAAAATGAAAACATTTTTGAAAACTACAAATCTCATGCGTTTTAGTGGTGAAAAAACAATTTAAAAAATCTTTCGAAAAATGAGTTTACTCCCTGGGTACTTTTTTGTATACATTCGACTATACGGGCCAAGCCCGGGATTTACGGAAAATCGCGGGTTTTCGTTTTCGGGCCATTAAACTTCTTTTATTCAGCGTCTCATCAAAAATGAAAACATTTTTAAAAACTGCAAGTCTCATGGGCTTTAGTGGTGAAATAATAATTAAAAAATCGTTCGGGAAGTGATTTTACTCCCTGGGTACTTTCTTTGTATACTTTTGACTATACGGGCCGAGTCCGGGATTTACGGGAAATCGCAGGTTTCCGTTTGCGGCGATTTAACTTCTTTTATTCAGCGTCTCATCAAAAATGAAAACATTTTTGAAAACTACAAGTCTCATGCGTTTTAGTGGTGAAAAGATAATTTAAAAATCGTTCTGGAAATGAGTTTACTCACAGGGTACTTTCTTTGTATACATTCGACTATACGGGCCAAGCCCGGGATTTACGGGAAATCGCGGGTTTTCCTTTGCCGGCGATTAAACCTCTTTCATTAGGCGTCTCATCAAAAATGAAAACATTTTTGAAAACTACAAATCTCATGCGTTTTAGTGGTGAAAAAACAATTTAAAAAATCTTTCGAAAAATGAGTTTACTCCCTGGGTACTTTCTTTAGATACATTCAACTACACAGGCCAAGCCCAGGATTTACGGGAAATCGCGGGTTTTCGTTTGCAGGCGATTAAACTTCTTTTATTCAGCGTCTCATCAAAAATAAAAACACTTTTGAAAACTACAAGTCTCATGCGTTTTAGTGGTGAAAAAATAATTTAAAAAATCGTTCGGGAAATGTGTTTACTCCCTGGGTACTTTCTTTGTATACTTTTGACTATACGGGCCAAGCCCGGGATTTACGGGAAATCGCGGGTTTTCGTTTGCCGGCGATTAAACCTATTTCAATAAGCGTCTCATCAAAAATGAAAACATTTTTGAAAACTACAAGTCTTATGCGTTTTTTGGTGAAAAAATAATTTAAAAAATTGTTCTGGAAATGAGTTTACTCACAGGATACTTTCTTTGTATACATTCAACTATACGGGCCAAGCCCGGGATTTACGGGAAATCACGGGTTTTCGTTTGCCGGCGATTAAACCTATTTCAATAAGCGTCTCATCAAAAATGAAAACATTTTTGAAAACTACAAGTCTTATGCGTTTTTTGGTGAAAAAATAATTTAAAAAATTGTTCTGGAAATGAGTTTACTCCCTGGGTACTTTCTTTGTATACATTCGACTATACGGGCCGAGTCCGGGATTTACGGGAAATCGCGGGTTTTTGTTTGCCGGCGATTAAACTTCTTTTATTCAGCGTCTCATCAAAAATGAAAATGTTTATGAAAAGTACAAGTCTCATGCGTTTTAGTGGTGAAAAAATAATTTAAAAAATCGTTCGGAAAATGAGTTTACTCCCTGGGTACTTTCTTTGTATACTTTTGACTATACGGGCCAAGCCCGGGATTTACGGGAAATCGCATGTTTTCGTTTGCCGGCGATTAAACTTCTTTTATTCAGCGTCTCATCAAAAATAAAAACATTTTTAAAAACTACAAGTCTTATGCGTTTTAGTGGTGAAAAAATAATTTAAAAAATCGTTCTGGAAATGAGTTTACTCCCTGGGTACTTTCTTTGTATACATTCGACTATACGGGCCAAGCCCGGAATTTACGGGAAATCGCGGGTTTTCGTTTGCCAGCGATTAAACATCTTTTATTCAGCGTCTCATCAAAAATGAAAACATTTTTGAAAACTACAAGTCTCATGCGTTTTAGTGGTGAAAAAATAATTTAAAAATTCATTCGGGAAATGAGTTTACTCACTGGGTACTTTCCTTGTATACGTTTGACTATACGGGCCGAGTCCGGGATTTACGGGAAATCGCGGGTTTTTGTTTGCCGGCGATTAAACTTCTTTTATTCAGCGTCTCATCAAAAATGAAAATGTTTATGAAAAGTACAAGTCTCATGCGTTTTAGTGGTGAAAAAATAATTTAAAAAATCGTTCGGAAAATGAGTTTACTCCCTGGGTACTTTCTTTGTATACTTTTGACTATACGGGCCAAGCCCGGGATTTACGGGAAATCGCATGTTTTCGTTTGCCGGCGATTAAACTTCTTTTATTCAGCGTCTCATCAAAAATAAAAACATTTTTAAAAACTACAAGTCTTATGCGTTTTAGTGGTGAAAAAATAATTTAAAAAATCGTTCTGGAAATGAGTTTACTCCCTGGGTACTTTCTTAGTATACTTTTGACTATACGGGCCGAGTCCGGGATTTACGGGAAATCGCAGGTATTCATTTGCCGGCGATTAAACTTCTTTTATTCAGCTTCTCATCAAAAATGAAAATATTTTTAAAAACTACAAGTCTCATGCGTTTTAGTGGTGAAATAATAATTTTAAAATTCGTTCGGGAAATGAGTTTACTCCCTGGGTACTTTCTTTGTATACTTTTGACTATACGGGCCAAGCTCGGGATTTACGGGAAATCGCGGGTTTTCGTTTGCCGGCGATTAAATTCTTTTATTCAGCGTCTCATCAAAAATGAAAACATTTTTGAAAACTACAAGTATCATGCGTTTTAGTGGTGAAAAAAAGGTTTAAAAAATCGTTCGGGAAATGAGTTTACATCCTGGGTACTTTCTTTGTATACATTCGACTATACGGGCCAAGCCCGGGATTTACGGGAAATCGCGGGTTTTCGTTTGCCGGCGATTAAACCTCTTTCATTAGGCGTCTCATCAAAAATGAAAACATTTGTGAAACCTACAAGTCTCATGCGTTTTAGTGGTGAAAAGATAATTTAAAAATCGTTCTGGAAATGAGTTTACTCACAGGGTACTTTCTTTGTATACATTCGACTATACGGGCCAAGCCCGGGATTTACGGGAAATCGCGGGTTTTCCTTTGCCAGCGATTAAACCTCTTTCATTAGGCGTCTCATCAAAAATGAAAACATTTTTGAAAACTACAAATCTCATGCGTTTTAGTGGTGAAAAAACAATTTAAAAAATCTTTCGAAAAATGAGTTTACTCCCTGGGTACTTTTTTGTATACATTCGACTATACGGGCCAAGCCCGGGATTTACGGAAAATCGCGGGTTTTCGTTTTCGGGCCATTAAACTTCTTTTATTCAGCGTCTCATCAAAAATGAAAACATTTTTAAAAACTGCAAGTCTCATGGGCTTTAGTGATGAAATAATAGTTAAAAAATCGTTCGGGAAATGAGTTTACTTCCTGGGTACTTTCTTTGTATACTTTTGACTATACGGGTCGAGTCCGGGATTAACGGGAAATCGCAGGTTTCCGTTTGCCGGCGAATAAACTTCTTTTAGTCAGCGTCTCATCAAAAATGAAAACATTTTTGAAAACTACAAGTCTCATGCGTTTTAGTGGTGAAAAGATAATTTAAAAATCCTTCTGGAAATGAGTTTACTCACAGGGTACTTTCTTTGTATACATTCGACTATACGGGACAAGCCCGGGATTAAGGGAAATAGCGGGTTTTCGTTTGCCGGTGATTAAACCTCTTTCATTAAGCGTCTCATTAAAAATGAAAACATTTTTGAAAACTACAAGTCTCATTCGTTCTAGTGGTGCAGAAATAATTTGATAAATCGTTCGGGAAATCAGTTTATTCCCTGGGTACTTTCTTTAGATACATTCAACTATACAGGCCAAGCCCAGGATTTACGGGAAATCGCGGGTTTTCGTTTGCAGGCGATTAAACTTCTTTTATTCAGCGTCTCATCAAAAATAAAAACACTTTTGAAAACTACAAGTCTCATACGTTTTAGTGGTGAAAAAATAATTTAAAAAATCGTTCGGGAAATGTGTTTACTCCCTGGGTACTTTCTTTGTATACTTTTGACTATACGGGCCAAGCCCGGGATTTACGGGAAATCGCGGGTTTTCGTTTGCCGGCGATTAAACCTATTTCAATAAGCGTCTCATCAAAAATGAAAACATTTTTGAAAACTACAAGTCTTATGCGTTTTTTGGTGAAAAAATAATTCAAAAAATTGTTCTGGAAATGAGTTTACTCACAGGATACTTTCTTTGTATACATTCAACTATACGGGCCAAGCCCGGGATTTACGGGAAATCACGGGTTTTCGTTTGCCGGCGATTAAACCTATTTCAATAAGCGTCTCATCAAAAATGAAAACATTTTTGAAAACTACAAGTCTTATGCGTTTTTTGGTGAAAAAATAATTTAAAAAATTGTTCTGGAAATGAGTTTACTCCCTGGGTACTTTCTTTGTATACATTCGACTATACGGGCCGAGTCCGGGATTTACGGGAAATCGCGGGTTTTTGTTTGCCGGCGATTAAACTTCTTTTATTCAGCGTCTCATCAAAAATGAAAATGTTTATGAAAAGTACAAGTCTCATGCGTTTTAGTGGTGAAAAAATAATTTAAAAAATCGTTCGGAAAATGAGTTTACTCCCTGGGTACTTTCTTTGTATACTTTTGACTATACGGGCCAAGCCCGGGATTTACGGGAAATCGCATGTTTTCGTTTGCCGGCGATTAAACTTCTTTTATTCAGCGTCTCATCAAAAATAAAAACATTTTTAAAAACTACAAGTCTTATGCGTTTTAGTGGTGAAAAAATAATTTAAAAAATCGTTCTGGAAATGAGTTTACTCCCTGGGTACTTTCTTTGTATACATTCGACTATACGGGCCAAGCCCGGAATTTACGGGAAATCGCGGGTTTTCGTTTGCCAGCGATTAAACATCTTTTATTCAGCGTCTCATCAAAAATGAAAACATTTTTGAAAACTACAAGTCTCATGCGTTTTAGTGGTGAAAAAATAATTTAAAAATTCATTCGGGAAATGAGTTTACTCACTGGGTACTTTCCTTGTATACGTTTGACTATACGGGCCGAGTCCGGGATTTACGGGAAATCGCGGGTTTTTGTTTGCCGGCGATTAAACTTCTTTTATTCAGCGTCTCATCAAAAATGAAAATGTTTATGAAAAGTACAAGTCTCATGCGTTTTAGTGGTGAAAAAATAATTTAAAAAATCGTTCGGAAAATGAGTTTACTCCCTGGGTACTTTCTTTGTATACTTTTGACTATACGGGCCAAGCCCGGGATTTACGGGAAATCGCATGTTTTCGTTTGCCGGCGATTAAACTTCTTTTATTCAGCGTCTCATCAAAAATAAAAACATTTTTAAAAACTACAAGTCTTATGCGTTTTAGTGGTGAAAAAATAATTTAAAAAATCGTTCTGGAAATGAGTTTACTCCCTGGGTACTTTCTTAGTATACTTTTGACTATACGGGCCGAGTCCGGGATTTACGGGAAATCGCAGGTATTCATTTGCCGGCGATTAAACTTCTTTTATTCAGCGTCTCATCAAAAATGAAAATATTTTTAAAAACTACAAGTCTCATGCGTTTTAGTGGTGAAATAATAATTTTAAAATTCGTTCGGGAAATGAGTTTACTCCCTGGGTACTTTCTTTGTATACTTTTGACTATACGGGCCAAGCTCGGGATTTACGGGAAATCGCGGGTTTTCGTTTGCCGGCGATTAAATTCTTCTATTCAGCGTCTCATCAAAAATGAAAACATTTTTGAAAACTACAAGTATCATGCGTTTTAGTGGTGAAAAAAAGGTTTAAAAAATCGTTCGGGAAATGAGTTTACATCCTGGGTACTTTCTTTGTATACATTCGACTATACGGGCCAAGCCCGGGATTTACGGGAAATCGCGGGTTTTCGTTTGCCGGCGATTAAACCTCTTTCATTAGGCGTCTCATCAAAAATGAAAACATTTGTGAAACCTACAAGTCTCATGCGTTTTAGTGGTGAAAAGATAATTTAAAAATCGTTCTGGAAATGAGTTTACTCACAGGGTACTTTCTTTGTATACATTCGACTATACGGGCCAAGCCCGGGATTTACGGGAAATCGCGGGTTTTCCTTTGCCAGCGATTAAACCTCTTTCATTAGGCGTCTCATCAAAAATGAAAACATTTTTGAAAACTACAAATCTCATGCGTTTTAGTGGTGAAAAAACAATTTAAAAAATCTTTCGAAAAATGAGTTTACTCCCTGGGTACTTTTTTGTATACATTCGACTATACGGGCCAAGCCCGGGATTTACGGAAAATCGCGGGTTTTCGTTTTCGGGCCATTAAACTTCTTTTATTCAGCGTCTCATCAAAAATGAAAACATTTTTAAAAACTGCAAGTCTCATGGGCTTTAGTGATGAAATAATAGTTAAAAAATCGTTCGGGAAATGAGTTTACTTCCTGGGTACTTTCTTTGTATACTTTTGACTATACGGGTCGAGTCCGGGATTAACGGGAAATCGCAGGTTTCCGTTTGCCGGCGAATAAACTTCTTTTAGTCAGCGTCTCATCAAAAATGAAAACATTTTTGAAAACTACAAGTCTCATGCGTTTTAGTGGTGAAAAGATAATTTAAAAATCCTTCTGGAAATGAGTTTACTCACAGGGTACTTTCTTTGTATACATTCGACTATACGGGACAAGCCCGGGATTAAGGGAAATAGCGGGTTTTCGTTTGCCGGTGATTAAACCTCTTTCATTAAGCGTCTCATTAAAAATGAAAACATTTTTGAAAACTACAAGTCTCATTCGTTCTAGTGGTGCAGAAATAATTTGATAAATCGTTCGGGAAATCAGTTTATTCCCTGGGTACTTTCTTTAGATACATTCAACTATACAGGCCAAGCCCAGGATTTACGGGAAATCGCGGGTTTTCGTTTGCAGGCGATTAAACTTCTTTTATTCAGCGTCTCATCAAAAATAAAAACACTTTTGAAAACTACAAGTCTCATACGTTTTAGTGGTGAAAAAATAATTTAAAAAATCGTTCGGGAAATGTGTTTACTCCCTGGGTACTTTCTTTGTATACTTTTGACTATACGGGCCAAGCCCGGGATTTACGGGAAATCGCGGGTTTTCGTTTGCCGGCGATTAAACCTATTTCAATAAGCGTCTCATCAAAAATGAAAACATTTTTGAAAACTACAAGTCTTATGCGTTTTTTGGTGAAAAAATAATTCAAAAAATTGTTCTGGAAATGAGTTTACTCACAGGATACTTTCTTTGTATACATTCAACTATACGGGCCAAGCCCGGGATTTACGGGAAATCACGGGTTTTCGTTTGCCGGCGATTAAACCTATTTCAATAAGCGTCTCATCAAAAATGAAAACATTTTTGAAAACTACAAGTCTTATGCGTTTTTTGGTGAAAAAATAATTTAAAAAATTGTTCTGGAAATGAGTTTACTCCCTGGGTACTTTCTTTGTATACATTCGACTATACGGGCCAAGCCCGGAATTTACGGGAAATCGCGGGTTTTCGTTTGCCAGCGATTAAACATCTTTTATTCAGCGTCTCATCAAAAATGAAAACATTTTTGAAAACTACAAGTCTCATGCGTTTTAGTGGTGAAAAAATAATTTAAAAATTCATTCGGGAAATGAGTTTACTCACTGGGTACTTTCCTTGTATACGTTTGACTTTACGGGCCGAGTCCGGGATTTACGGGAAATCGCATGTTTTCGTTTGCCGGCGATTAAACTTCCTTTATTCAGCGTCTCATCAAAAATAAAAACATTTTTAAAAACTACAAGTCTTATGCGTTTTAGTGGTGAAAAAATAATTTAAAAAATCGTTCTGGAAATGAGTTTACTCCCTGGGTACTTTCTTAGTATACTTTTGACTATACGGGCCGAGTCCGGGATTTACGGGAAATCGCAGGTATTCATTTGCCGGCGATTAAACTTCTTTTATTCAGCGTCTCATCAAAAATGAAAATATTTTTAAAAACTACAAGTCTCATGCGTTTTAGTGGTGAAATAATAATTTAAAAATCCGTTCGGGAAATGAGTTTACTCCCTGGGTACTTTCTTTGTATACTTTTGACTATACGGGCCAAGCCCAGGATTTACGGGAAATCGCGGGTTTTCGTTTGCCGGCGATTAAACTCCTTTTATTCAGCGTCTCATCAAAAATGAAAACACTTTTGAAAACTACAAGTCTCATGCGTTTTAGTGGTGAAAAAATAATTTAAAAAATCGTTCGGGAAATGTGTTTACTCCCTGGGTACTTTCTTTGTATACTTTTGACTATACGGGCTAAGCCCGGGATTTACGGGAAATCGCGGGTTTTCGTTTGCCGGCGATTAAACCTCTTTCATTAAGCGTCTCATTAAAAATGAAAACATTTTTGAAAACTACAAGTCTCATTCGTTCTAGTGGTGCAGAAATAATTTGAAAAATCGTTCGGGAAATTAGTGTACTTCCTGGGTACTTTCTTTGTATACTTTTGACTATACGGGCCGAGTCCTGGGTTTACGGGAAATGGCGGGTTTTCGTTTGCCGGCGATTAAACTTCTTTTATTCAGCGTCTCATCAAAAATGAAAATATTTTTGAAAACTACAAGTCTCATGCGTTTTAGTGGTGAAATAATAATTTAAAAAATCGTTCGGGAAATGAGTTTACTCCCTGGGTACTTTCTTTGTATACTTTTGACTATACGGGCCAAGCTCGGGATTTACGGGAAATCGCGGGTTTTCGTTTGCCGGCGATTAAATTCTTTTATTCAGCGTCTCATCAAAAATGAAAACATTTTTGAAAACTACAAGTATCATGCGTTTTAGTGGTGAAAAAAAAGTTTAAAAAATCGTTCGGAAAATGAGTTTACATCCTGGGTACTTTCTTTGTATACATTCGACTATACGGGCCAAGCCCGGGATTTACGGGAAATCGCGGGTTTTCGTTTGCCGGCGATTAAATTCTTTTATTCAGCGTCTCATCAAAAATGAAAACATTTTTGAAAACTACAAGTCTCATGCGTTTTAGTGGTGAAAAGATAATTTAAAAAATCGTTTTGGAAATGAGTTTACTCACAGGGTAATTTCTTTGTATACATTCGACTATACGGGCCAAGTCCGGGATTTACGGCAAATCGCGGGTTTTCGTTTGCCGGCGATTAAACCACTTTCATTAAGCGTCTCATCAAAAATGAAAACATTTCTGAAAACTACAAGTCTCATGCGTTTTAGTGGTGAAAAAATAATTTAAAAAATTGTTCGGGAAATGAGTTTACTCACAGGGTACTTTCTTTGTATACATTCGACTATACGGGCCAAGCCCGGGATTTACGGGAAATCGCGGGTTTTCGTTTGCCGGCGAGTAAACCTCTTACATTAAGCGTCTCATTAAAAATGAAAACATTTTTGAAAACTACAAGTCTCATGCGTTTTAGTGGTGAAAAAATAATTTAAAAAATCGTTCGGGAAATGAGTTTACTCCCTGGGTACTTTCTTTGTATACTTTTGACTATACGGGCCAAGCCCGGGTATTACGGGAAATCGCATGTTTTCGTTTGCCGGCGATTAAACTTCTTTTATTCAGCGTCTCATCAAAAATGAAAACATTTTTAAAAACTGCAAGTCTCATGGGCTTTAGTGGTGAAATAATAATTAAAAAATCGTTCGGGAAATGAGTTTACTCCCTGGGTACTTTCTTTGTATACTTTTGACTATACGGGCCGAGTGCGAGATTTACGGGAAATCGCAGGTTTCCGTTTGCCGGCGATTAAACTTCTTTTATTCAGCGTCTCATCAAAAATGAAAACATTTTTGAAAACTACAAGTCTCATGCGTTTTAGTGGTGAAAAGATAATTTAAAAATCGTTCTGGAAATAAGTTTACTCACAGGGTATTTTCTTTGTATACATTCGACTATACCGGCCAAGCCCGGGATTTACGGGAAATTGCGGGTTTTCGTTTGCCGGCGATTAAACCTCTTTCATTAGGCGTCTCATCAAAAATGAAAACATTTTTGAAAACTACAAATCTCATGCGTTTTAGTGGTGAAAAAATAATTCAAAAATCGTTCTGGAAATGAGTTTACTCACAGGGTACTTTCTTTGTATACATTCGACTATACGGGACAAGCCCGGGATTTACGGGAAACAGCGGGTTTTCGTTTGCCGGCGATTAAACCTCTTTCATTAAGCGTCTCATTAAAAATGAAAACATTTTTGAAAACTACAAGTCTCATTCGTTCTAGTGGTGCAGAAATAATTTGAAAAATCGTTCGGGAAATTAGTGTACTCCCTGGGTACTTTCTTTAGATACATTCAACTATACGGGCCAAGCCCAGGATTTACGGGAAATCGCGGGTTTTCGTTTGCCGGCGATTAAACTCCTTTTATTCAGCGTCTCATCAAAAATGAAAACACTTTTGAAAACTACAAGTCTCATGCGTTTTAGTGGTGAAAAAATAATTTAAAAAATCGTTCGGGAAATGTGTTTACTCCCTGGGTACTTTCTTTGTATACTTTTGACTATACGGGCTAAGCCCGGGATTTACGGGAAATCGCGGGTTTTCGTTTGCCGGCGATTAAACCTCTTTTATTAAGCGTCTCATTAAAAATGAAAACATTTTTGAAAACTACAAGTCTCATTCGTTCTAGTGGTGCAGAAATAATTTGAAAAATCGTTCGGGAAATTAGTGTACTCCCTGGGTACTTTCTTTGTATACTTTTGACTATACGGGCCGAGTCCTGGGTTTACGGGAAATGGCGGGTTTTCGTTTGCCGGCGATTAAACTCCTTTTATTCAGCGTCTCATCAAAAATGAAAACTCTTTTGAAAACTACAAGTCTCATGCGTTTTAGTGGTGAAAAAATTATTTAAAAAATCGTTCGGGAAATGTGTTTACTCCCTGGGTACTTTCTTTGTATACTTTTGACTATACGGGCTAAGCCCGGGATTTACGGGAAATCGCGGGTTTTCGTTTGCCGGCGATTAAACCTCTTTCATTAAGCGTCTCATCTAAAATGAAAACATTTTTGAAACGTACAAGTCTCATGCGTTTTAGTGGTGAAAAAAAAATTTAAAAAATCGTTCGGGAAATGAGTTTACTCCCTGGGTACTTTCTTTGTATACTTTTGACTATACGGGCCGAGCCCTGGATTTTCGGGAAATCGCGGGTTTTCGTTTGCCGGCGATTAAACTTTTTTTATACAGCGTCTCCACAAAAATGAAAACATTTTTAAAAACTGCAAGTCTCATGGGCTTTAGTGGTGAAATAATAGTTAAAAAATCGTTCGGGAAGTGAGTTTACTCCCTGGGTACTTTCTTTGTATACTTTTGACTATACAGGCCGAGTCCGGGATTTACGGGAAATCGCAGGTTTCCGTTTGCCGGCGATTAAACTTCTTTTATTCAGCGTCTCATCAAAAATGAAAACATTTTTGAAAACTACAAGTCTCATGCGTTTTAGTGGTGAAAAGATAATTTAAAAATCGTTCTGGAAATGAATTTACTCACAGGGTACTTTCTTTGTATACATTCGACTATACGGGCCAAGCCCCGGATTTACGGGAAATCGCGGGTTTTCGTTTGCCGGCGATTAAACTTCTTTTATTCAGCGTCTCATCAAAGATGAAAACATTTTTAAAAACTGCAAGTCTCATGGGCTTTAGTGGTGAAATAATAATTAAAAAATCGTTCGGGAAGTGAGTTTACTCCCTGGGTACTTTTTTTGTATACTTTTGACTATACGGGCCGAGTCCGGGATTTACGGGAAATCGCAGGTTTCCGTTTGCCGGCGATTAAACTTCTTTTATTCAGCGTCTCATCAAAAATGAAAACATTTTTGAAAACTACAAGTCTCATGCGTTTTAGTGGTGAAAAGATAATTTAAAAATCGTTCTGGAAATGAGTTTACTCACAGGGTACTTTCTTTGTATACATTCGACTATACGGGCCAAGCCCGGGATTTACGGGAAATCGCGGGTTTTCGTTTGCCGGCGATTAAACCTCTTTCATTAGGCGTCTCATCAAAAATGAAAACATTTTTGAAAACTATAAATCTCATGCGTTTTAGTGGTGAAAAAATAATTTAAAAAATCTTTCAAAAAATGAGTTTACTCCCTGGGTACTTTCTTTGTATACATTTGACTATACGGGCCAAGCCCGGGATTTACGGGAAATCGCGGGTTTTCGTTTTCCGGCCATTAAACTTCTTTTATTCAGCGTCTCATCAAAAATGAAAACATTTTTATAAACTGCAAGTCTCATGGGCTTTAGTGGTGAAATAATAGTTAAAAAATCGTTCGGGTAATGAGTTTACTCCCTGGGTACTTTCTTTGTATACTTTTGACTATACAGGCCGAGTCCGGGATTTACGGGAAATCGCAGGTTTCCGTTTGCCGGCGATTAAACTTCTTTTAGTCAGCGTCTCATCAAAAATGAAAACATTTTCGAAAACTATAAGTCTCATGCGTTTTAGTGGTGAAAAGATAATTTAAAAATCGTTTTGGAAATGAGTTTACTCACAGGGTACTTTCTTTGTATACTTTCGACTATACGGGACAAGCCCGGGCTTTACGGGAAATAGCGGGTTTTCGTTTGCCGGCGATTAAACTTTTTTTATTCAGCGTCTCATCAAAAATGAAAACATTTTTGAAAACTACAAGTCTCATGCGTTTTAGTAGTGAAAAGATAATTTAAAAATGGTTCTGGAAATGAGTTTACTCACAGGGTACTTTCTTTGTATACTTTTGACTATACGGGCCGAGTCCGGGATTTACGGGAAATCGCAGGTTTCCGTTTGCCGGCGATTAAACTTCTTTTATTCAGCGTCTCATCAAAAATGAAAACATTTTTGAAAACTACAAGTCTCATGCGTTTTAGTGGTGAAAAGATAATTTAAAAATCGTTCTGGAAATGAGTTTACTCACAGGGTACTTTCTTTGTATACATTCGACTATACGGGCCAAGCCCGGGATTTACAGGAAATCGCGGGTTTTCGTTTGCCGGCGATTAAACCTCTTTCATTAGGCGTCTCATCAAAAATGAAAACATTTTTGAAAACTATAAATCTCATGCGTTTTAGTGGTGAAAAAATAATTTAAAAAATCTTTCAAAAAATGAGTTTACTCCCTGGGTACTTTCTTTGTATACATTTGACTATACGGGCCAAGCCCGGGATTTACGGGAAATCGCGGGTTTTCGTTTTCCGGCCATTAAACTTCTTTTATTCAGCGTCTCATCAAAAATGAAAACATTTTTATAAACTGCAAGTCTCATGGGCTTTAGTGGTGAAATAATAGTTAAAAAATCGTTCGGGTAATGAGTTTACTCCCTGGGTACTTTCTTTGTATACTTTTGACTATACAGGCCGAGTCCGGGATTTACGGGAAATCGCAGGTTTCCGTTTGCCGGCGATTAAACTTCTTTTAGTCAGCGTCTCATCAAAAATGAAAACATTTTCGAAAACTATAAGTCTCATGCGTTTTAGTGGTGAAAAGATAATTTAAAAATCGTTTTGGAAATGAGTTTACTCACAGGGTACTTTCTTTGTATACTTTCGACTATACGGGACAAGCCCGGGCTTTACGGGAAATAGCGGGTTTTCGTTTGCCGGCGATTAAACTTTTTTTATTCAGCGTCTCATCAAAAATGAAAACATTTTTGAAAACTACAAGTCTCATGCGTTTTAGTAGTGAAAAGATAATTTAAAAATCGTTCTGGAAATGAGTTTACTCACAGGGTACTTTCTTTGTATACATTCGACTATACGGGCCAAGCCCGGGATTTACGGGAAATCGCGGGTTCTTGTTTGCCGGCGATTAAACCTCTTTCATTAGGCGTCTCATCAAAAATGAAAACATTTTTGAAAACTACAAATCTCATGCGTTTTAGTGGTGAACAAATAATTTAAAAAATCTTTCGAAAAATGAGTTTACTCCCTGGCCACTTTCTTTGTATACATTCGACTATACGGGCCAAGCCCGGGATTTACGGGAAATCGCGGGTTTTCGTTTTCCGGCCATTAAACTTCTTTTATTCAATGTCTCATCAAAAAAAAAACATTTTTAAAAACTGCAAGTCTCATGGGCTTTAGTGGTGAAATAATAGTTAAAAAATCGTTCGGGAAATGAGTTTACTCCCTGGGTACTTTCTTTGTATACTTTTGACTATACGGGCCGAGTCCGCGATTTACGGGAAATCGCAGGTTTCCGTTTGCCGGCGATTAAACTTCTTTTAGTCAGCGTCTCATCAAAAATGAAAACATTTTCGAAAACTACAAGTCTCATGCGTTTTAGTGGTGAAAAGATAATTTAAAAATCGTTCTGGAAATGAGTTTACTCACAGGGTACTTTCTTTGTATACATTCGACTATACGGGACAAGCCCGGGATTTACGGGAAATAGCGGGTTTTCGTTTGCCGGCGATTAGACCTCTTTCATTAAGCGTCTCATTAAAAATGAAAACATTTTTAAAAACTACAAGTCTCATTCGTTCTAGTGGTGCAGAAATAATTTGAAAAATCGTTCGGGAAATCCGTTTACTCCCTGGGTACTTTCTTTAGATACATTCAACTATACGGGCCAAGCCCAGGATTTGCGGGAAATCGCGGGTTTTCGTTTGCCGTCGATTAAACTTCTTTTATTCAGCGTCTCATCAAAAATGAAAACACTTTTGAAAACTACAAGTCTCATGCGTTTTAGTGGTGAAAAAATAATTTAAAAAATCGTTCGGGAAATGTGTTTACTCCATGGGTACTTTCTTTGTATACTTTTGACTATACGGGCCGAGCCCGGGATTTACGGGAAATCGCGGGTTTTCGTTTGCCGGCGACTAAACTTCTTTTATTCAGCGTCTCATCAAAAATGAAAACATTTTTAAAAACTGCAAGTCTCATGGGCTTTAGTGGTGAAATAATAATTAAAAAATCGTTCGGGAAGTGAGTTTACTCCCTGGGTACTTTCTTTGTATACTTTTGACTATACGGGCCGAGTCCGGGATTTACGGGAAATCGCAGGTTTCCGTTTGCCGGCGATTTAACTTCTTTTATTCAGCGTCTCATCAAAAATGAAAACATTTTTGAAAACTACAAGTCTCATGCGTTTTAGTGGTGAAAAGATAATTTAAAAATCGTTCTGGAAATGAGTTTACTCACAGGGTACTTTCTTTGTATACATTCGACTATACGGGCCAAGCCCGGGATTTACGGGAAATTGCGGGTTTTCTTTGCCGGCGATAAAACCTCTTTCATTAGGCGTCTCATCAAAAATGAAAACATTTTTGAAAACTACAAATCTCATGCGTTTTAGTGGTGAAAAAACAATTTAAAAAATCTTTCGAAAAATGAGTTTACTCCCTGGGTACTTTTTTGTATACATTCGACTATACGGGCCAAGCCCGGGATTTACGGAAAATCGCGGGTTTTCGTTTTCCGGCCATTAAACTTCTTTTATTCAGCGTCTCATCAAAAATGAAAACATTTTTAAAAACTGCAAGTCTCATGGGCTTTAGTGGTGAAATAATAGTTAAAAAATCGTTCGGGAAATGAGTTTACTCCCTGGGTACTTTCTTTGTATACTTTTGACTATACGGGTCGAGTCCGGGATTAACAGGAAATCGCAGGTTTCCGTTTGCCGGCGATTAAACTTCTTTTAGTCAGCGTCTCATCAAAAATGAAAACATTTTTGAAAACTACAAGTCTCATGCGTTTTAGTGGTGAAAAGATAAGCTAAAAATCGTTCTGGAAATGAGTTTACTCACAGGGTACTTTCTTTGTATACATTCGACTATACGGGACAAGCCCGGGATTAAGGGAAATAGCGGGTTTTCGTTTGCCGGCGATTAAACCTCTTTCATTAAGCGTCTCATTAAAAATGAAAACATTTTTGAAAACTACAAGTCTCATTCGTTCTAGTGGTGCAGAAATAATTTGATAAATCGTTCGGGAAATCAATTTATTCCCTGGGTACTTTCTTTAGATACATTCAACTATACAGGCCAAGCCCAGGATTTACGGGAAATCGCGGGTTTTCGTTTGCAGGCGATTAAACTTCTTTTATTCAGCGTCTCATCAAAAATAAAAACACTTTTGAAAACTACAAGTCTCATGCGTTTTAGTGGTGAAAAGATAATTTAAAAATCGTTCTGGAAATGAGTTTACTCACAGGGTACTTTCTTTGTATACATTCGACTATACGGGCCAAGCCCGGGATTTACGGGAAATCGCGGGTTTTCGTTTGCCGGCGATTAAACTTCTTTTATTCAGCGTCTCATCAAAGATGAAAACATTTTTAAAAACTGCAAGTCTCATGGGCTTTAGTGGTGAAATAATAATTAAAAAATCGTTCGGGAAGTGAGTTTACTCCCTGGGTACTTTTTTTGTATACTTTTGACTATACGGGCCGAGTCCGGGATTTACGGGAAATCGCAGGTTTCCGTTTGCCGGCGATTAAACTTCTTTTATTCAGCGTCTCATCAAAAATGAAAACATTTTTGAAAACTACAAGTCTCATGCGTTTTAGTGGTGAAAAGATAATTTAAAAATCGTTCTGGAAATGAGTTTACTCACAGGGTACTTTCTTTGTATACATTCGACTATACGGGCCAAGCCCGGGATTTACGGGAAATCGCGGGTTTTCGTTTGCCGGCGATTAAACCTCTTTCATTAGGCGCCTCATCAAAAATGAAAACATTTTTGAAAACTATAAATCTCATGCGTTTTAGTGGTGAAAAAATAATTTAAAAAATCTTTCAAAAAATGAGTTTACTCCCTGGGTACTTTCTTTGTATACATTCGACTATACGGGCCAAGCCCGGGATTTACGGGAAATCGCGGGTTTTCGTTGTCCGGCCATTAAACTTCTTTTATTCAGCGTCTCATCAAAAATGAAAACATTTTTAAAAACTGCAAGTCTCATGGGCTTTAGTGGTGAAATAATCGTTAAAAAATCGTTCGGGTAATGAGTTTACTCCCTGGGTACTTTCTTTGTATACTTTTGACTATACAGGCTGAGTCCGGGATTTACGGGAAATCGCAGGTTTCCGTTTGCCGGCGATTAAACTTCTTTTAGTCAGCGTCTCATCAAAAATGAAAACATTTTCGAAAACTATAAGTCTCATGCGTTTTAGTGGTGAAAAGATAATTTAAAAATCGTTCTGGAAATGAGTTTACTCACAGGGTACTTTCTTTGTATACTTTCGACTATACGGGACAAGCCCGGGCTTTACGGGAAATAGCGGGTTTTCGTTTGCCGGCGATTAAACTTCTTTTATTCAGCGTCTCATCAAAAATGAAAACGTTTTTGAAAACTACAAGTCTCATGCGTTTTAGTAGTGAAAAGATAATTTAAAAATCGTTCTGGAAATGAGTTTACTCACAGGGTACTTTCTTTGTATACATTCGACTATACGGGCCAAGCCCGGGATTTACGGGAAATCGCGGGTTCTTGTTTGCCGGCGATTAAACCTCTTTCATTAAGCGTCTCATCAAAAATGAAAACATTTTTGAAAACTACAAATCTCATGCGTTTCAGTGGTGAACAAATAATTTAAAAAATCTTTCGAAAAATGAGTTTACTCCCTGGCCACTTTCTTTGTATACATTCGACTATACGGGCCAAGCCCGGGATTTACGGGAAATCGCGGGTTTTCGTTTTCCGGCCATTAAACTTCTTTTATTCAGCGTCTCATCAAAAAAAAAACATTTTTAAAAACTGCAAGTCTCATGGGCTTTAGTGGTGAAATAATAGTTAAAAAATCGTTCGGGAAATGAGTTTACTCCCTGGGTACTTTCTTTGTATACTTTTGACTATACGGGCCGAGTCCGCGATTTACGGGAAATCGCAGGTTTCCGTTTGCCGGCGATTAAACTTCTTTTAGTCAGCGTCTCATCAAAAATGAAAACATTTTCGAAAACTACAAGTCTCATGCGTTTTAGTGGTGAAAAGATAATTTAAAAATCGTTCTGGAAATGAGTTTACTCACAGGGTACTTTCTTTGTATACATTCGACTATACGGGACAAGCCCGGGATTTACGGGAAATAGCGGGTTTTCGTTTGCCGGCGATTAGACCTCTTTCATTAAACGTCTCATTAAAAATGAAAGCATTTTTAAAAACTACAAGTCTCATTCGTTCTAGTGGTGCAGAAATAATTTGAAAAATCGTTCGGGAAATCAGTTTACTCCCTGGGTACTTTCTTTAGATACATTCAACTATACGGGCCAAGCCCAGGATTTGCGGGAAATCGCGGGTTTTCGTTTGCCGTCGATTAAACTTCTTTTATTCAACGTCTCATCAAAAATGAAAACACTTTTAAAAACTACAAGTCTCATGCGTTTTAGTGGTGAAAAAATAGTTTAAAAAATCGTTCGGGAAATGTGTTTACTCCATGGGTACTTTCTTTGTATACTTTTGACTATACGGGCCGAGCCCGGGATTTACGGGAAATCGCGGGTTTTCGTTTGCCGGCGACTAAACTTCTTTTATTCAGCGTCTCATCAAAAATGAAAACATTTTTAAAAACTGCAAGTCTCATGGGCTTTAGTGGTGAAATAATAATTAAAAAATCGTTCGGGAAGTGAGTTTACTCCCTGGGTACTTTCTTTGTATACTTTTGACTATACGGGCCGAGTCCGGGATTTACGGGAAATCGCAGGTTTCCGTTTGCCGGCGATTTAACTTCTTTTATTCAGCGTCTCATCAAAAATGAAAACATTTTTGAAAACTACAAGTCTCATGCGTTTTAGTGGTGAAAAGATAATTTAAAAATCGTTCTGGAAATGAGTTTACTCACAGGGTACTTTCTTTGTATACATTCGACTATACGGGCCAAGCCCGGGATTTACGGGAAATTGCGGGTTTTCCTTTGCCGGCGATAAAACCTCTTTCATTAGGCGTCTCATCAAAAATGAAAACATTTTTGAAAACTACAAATCTCATGCGTTTTAGTGGTGAAAAAACAATTTAAAAAATCTTTCGAAAAATGAGTTTACTCCCTGGGTACTTTTTTGTATACATTCGACTATACGGGCCAAGCCCGGGATTAACGGAAAATCGCGGGTTTTCGTTTTCCGGCCATTAAACTTCTTTTATTCAGCGTCTCATCAAAAATGAAAACATTTTTAAAAACTGCAAGTCTCATGGGCTTTAGTGGTGAAATAATAGTTAAAAAATCGTTCGGGAAATGAGTTTACTCCCTGGGTACTTTCTTTGTATACTTTTGACTATACGGGTCGAGTCCGGGATTAACGGGAAATCGCAGGTTTCCGTTTGCCGGAGATTAAACTTCTTTTAGTCAGCGTCTCATCAAAAATGAAAACATTTTTGAAAACTACAAGTCTCATGCGTTTTTGTGGTGAAAAGATAAGTTAAAAATCCTTCTGGAAATGAGTTTACTCACAGGGTACTTTCTTTGTATACATTCGACTATACGGGACAAGCCCGGGATTAAGGGAAATAGCGGGTTTTCGTTTGCCGGCGATTAAACCTCTTTCATTAAGCGTCTCATTAAAAATGAAAACATTTTTGAAAACTACAAGTCTCATTCGTTCTAGTGGTGCAGAAATAATTTGATAAATCGTTCGGGAAATCAATTTATTCCCTGGGTACTTATTTTAGATACATTCAACTATACAGGCCAAGCCCAGGATTTACGGGAAATCGCGGGTTTTCGTTTGCAGGCGATTAAACTTCTTTTATTCAGCGTCTCATCAAAAATAAAAACACTTTTGAAAACTACAAGTCTCATGCGTTTTAGTGGTGAAAAGATAATTTAAAAATCGTTCTGGAAATGAGTTTACTCACAGGGTACTTTCTTTGTATACATTCGACTATACGGGCCAAGCCCGGGATTTACGGGAAATCGCGGGTTTTCGTTTGCCGGCGATTAAACTTCTTTTATTCAGCGTCTCATCAAAGATGAAAACATTTTTAAAAACTGCAAGTCTCATGGGCTTTAGTGGTGAAATAATAGTTAAAAAATCGTTCGGGAAATGAGTTTACTCCCTGGGTACTTTCTTTGTATACTTTTGACTATACGGGCCGAGTCCGCGATTTACGGGAAATCGCAGGTTTCCGTTTGCCGGCGATTAAACTTCTTTTAGTCAGCGTCTCATCAAAAATGAAAACATTTTCGAAAACTACAAGTCTCATGCGTTTTAGTGGTGAAAAGATAATTTAAAAATCGTTCTGGAAATGAGTTTACTCACAGGGTACTTTCTTTGTATACATTCGACTATACGGGACAAGCCCGGGATTTACGGGAAATAGCGGGTTTTCGTTTGCCGGCGATTAGACCTCTTTCATTAAACGTCTCATTAAAAATGAAAACATTTTTAAAAACTACAAGTCTCATTCGTTCTAGTGGTGCAGAAATAATTTGAAAAATCGTTCGGGAAATCAGTTTACTCCCTGGGTACTTTCTTTAGATACATTCAACTATACGGGCCAAGCCCAGGATTTGCGGGAAATCGCGGGTTTTCGTTTGCCGTCGATTAAACTTCTTTTATTCAGCGTCTCATCAAAAATGAAAACACTTTTGAAAACTACAAGTCTCATGCGTTTTAGTGGTGAAAAAATAGTTTAAAAAATCGTTCGGGAAATGTGTTTACTCCATGGGTACTTTCTTTGTATACTTTTGACTATACGGGCCGAGCCCGGGATTTACGGGAAATCGCGGGTTTTCGTTTGCCGGCGACTAAACTTCTTTTATTCAGCGTCTCATCAAAAATGAAAACATTTTTAAAAACTGCAAGTCTCATGGGCTTTAGTGGTGAAATAATAATTAAAAAATCGTTCGGGAAGTGAGTTTACTCCCTGGGTACTTTCTTTGTATACTTTTGACTATACGGGCCGAGTCCGGGATTTACGGGAAATCGCAGGTTTCCGTTTGCCGGCGATTTAACTTCTTTTATTCAGCGTCTCATCAAAAATGAAAACATTTTTGAAAACTACAAGTCTCATGCGTTTTAGTGGTGAAAAGATAATTTAAAAATCGTTCTGGAAATGAGTTTACTCACAGGGTACTTTCTTTGTATACATTCGACTATACGGGCCAAGCCCGGGATTTACGGGAAATTGCGGGTTTTCCTTTGCCGGCGATAAAACCTCTTTCATTAGGCGTCTCATCAAAAATGAAAACATTTTTGAAAACTACAAATCTCATGCGTTTTAGTGGTGAAAAAACAATTTAAAAAATCTTTCGAAAAATGAGTTTACTCCCTGGGTACTTTTTTGTATACATTCGACTATACGGGCCAAGCCCGGGATTAACGGAAAATCGCGGGTTTTCGTTTTCCGGCCATTAAACTTCTTTTATTCAGCGTCTCATCAAAAATGAAAACATTTTTAAAAACTGCAAGTCTCATGGGCTTTAGTGGTGAAATAATAGTTAAAAAATCGTTCGGGAAATGAGTTTACTCCCTGGGTACTTTCTTTGTATACTTTTGACTATACGGGTCGAGTCCGGGATTAACGGGAAATCGCAGGTTTCCGTTTGCCGGAGATTAAACTTCTTTTAGTCAGCGTCTCATCAAAAATGAAAACATTTTTGAAAACTACAAGTCTCATGCGTTTTAGTGGTGAAAAGATAAGTTAAAAATCCTTCTGGAAATGAGTTTACTCACAGGGTACTTTCTTTGTATACATTCGACTATACGGGACAAGCCCGGGATTAAGGGAAATAGCGGGTTTTCGTTTGCCGGCGATTAAACCTCTTTCATTAAGCGTCTCATTAAAAATGAAAACATTTTTGAAAACTACAAGTCTCATTCGTTCTAGTGGTGCAGAAATAATTTGATAAATCGTTCGGGAAATCAATTTATTCCCTGGGTACTTTCTTTAGATACATTCAACTATACAGGCCAAGCCCAGGATTTACGGGAAATCGCGGGTTTTCGTTTGCAGGCGATTAAACTTCTTTTATTCAGCGTCTCATCAAAAATAAAAACACTTTTGAAAACTACAAGTCTCATGCGTTTTAGTGGTGAAAAGATAATTTAAAAATCGTTCTGGAAATGAGTTTACTCACAGGGTACTTTCTTTGTATACATTCGACTATACGGGCCAAGCCCGGGATTTACGGGAAATCGCGGGTTTTCGTTTGCCGGCGATTAAACTTCTTTTATTCAGCGTCTCATCAAAGATGAAAACATTTTTAAAAACTGCAAGTCTCATGGGCTTTAGTGGTGAAATAATAATTAAAAAATCGTTCGGGAAGTGAGTTTACTCCCTGGGTACTTTTTTTGTATACTTTTGACTATACGGGCCGAGTCCGGGATTTACGGGAAATCGCAGGTTTCCGTTTGCCGGCGATTAAACTTCTTTTATTCAGCGTCTCATCAAAAATGAAAACATTTTTGAAAACTACAAGTCTCATGCGTTTTAGTGGTGAAAAGATAATTTAAAAATCGTTCTGGAAATGAGTTTACTCACAGGGTACTTTCTTTGTATACATTCGACTATACGGGCCAAGCCCGGGATTTACGGGAAATCGCGGGTTTTCGTTTGCCGGCGATTAAACCTCTTTCATTAGGCGCCTCATCAAAAATGAAAACATTTTTGAAAACTATAAATCTCATGCGTTTTAGTGGTGAAAAAATAATTTAAAAAATCTTTCAAAAAATGAGTTTACTCCCTGGGTACTTTCTTTGTATACATTCGACTATACGGGCCAAGCCCGGGATTTACGGGAAATCGCGGGTTTTCGTTGTCCGGCCATTAAACTTCTTTTATTCAGCGTCTCATCAAAAATGAAAACATTTTTAAAAACTGCAAGTCTCATTGGCTTTAGTGGTGAAATAATAGTTAAAAAATCGTTCGGGTAATGAGTTTACTCCCTGGGTACTTTCTTTGTATACTTTTGACTATACAGGCCGAGTCCGGGATTTACGGGAAATCGCAGGTTTCCGTTTGCCGGCGATTAAACTTCTTTTAGACAGCGTCTCATCAAAAATGAAAACATTTTCGAAAACTATAAGTCTCATGCGTTTTAGTGGTGAAAAGATAATTTAAAAATCGTTCTGGAAATGAGTTTACTCACAGGGTACTTTCTTTGTATACTTTCGACTATACGGGACAAGCCCGGGCTTTACGGGAAATAGCGGGTTTTCGTTTGCCGGCGATTAAACTTCTTTTATTCAGCGTCTCATCAAAAATGAAAACGTTTTTGAAAACTACAAGTCTCATGCGTTTTAGTAGTGAAAAGATAATTTAAAAATCGTTCTGGAAATGAGTTTACTCACAGGGTACTTTCTTTGTATACATTCGACTATACGGGCCAAGCCCGGGATTTACGGGAAATCGCGGGTTCTTGTTTGCCGGCGATTAAACCTCTTTCATTAAGCGTCTCATCAAAAATGAAAACATTTTTGAAAACTACAAATCTCATGCGTTTCAGTGGTGAACAAATAATTTAAAAAATCTTTCGAAAAATGAGTTTACTCCCTGGCCACTTTCTTTGTATACATTCGACTATACGGGCCAAGCCCGGGATTTACGGGAAATCGCGGGTTTTCGTTTTCCGGCCATTAAACTTCTTTTATTCAGCGTCTCATCAAAAAAAAAACATTTTTAAAAACTGCAAGTCTCATGGGCTTTAGTGGTGAAATAATAGTTAAAAAATCGTTCGGGAAATGAGTTTACTCCCTGGGTACTTTCTTTGTATACTTTTGACTATACGGGCCGAGTCCGCGATTTACGGGAAATCGCAGGTTTCCGTTTGCCGGCGATTAAACTTCTTTTAGTCAGCGTCTCATCAAAAATGAAAACATTTTCGAAAACTACAAGTCTCATGCGTTTTAGTGGTGAAAAGATAATTTAAAAATCGTTCTGGAAATGAGTTTACTCACAGGGTACTTTCTTTGTATACATTCGACTATACGGGACAAGCCCGGGATTTACGGGAAATAGCGGGTTTTCGTTTGCCGGCGATTAGACCTCTTTCATTAAACGTCTCATTAAAAATGAAAACATTTTTAAAAACTACAAGTCTCATTCGTTCTAGTGGTGCAGAAATAATTTGAAAAATCGTTCGGGAAATCAGTTTACTCCCTGGGTACTTTCTTTAGATACATTCAACTATACGGGCCAAGCCCAGGATTTGCGGGAAATCGCGGGTTTTCGTTTGCCGTCGATTAAACTTCTTTTATTCAGCGTCTCATCAAAAATGAAAACACTTTTGAAAACTACAAGTCTCATGCGTTTTAGTGGTGAAAAAATAGTTTAAAAAATCGTTCGGGAAATGTGTTTACTCCATGGGTACTTTCTTTGTATACTTTTGACTATACGGGCCGAGCCCGGGATTTACGGGAAATCGCGGGTTTTCGTTTGCCGGCGACTAAACTTCTTTTATTCAGCGTCTCATCAAAAATGAAAACATTTTTAAAAACTGCAAGTCTCATGGGCTTTAGTGGTGAAATAATAATTAAAAAATCGTTCGGGAAGTGAGTTTACTCCCTGGGTACTTTCTTTGTATACTTTTGACTATACGGGCCGAGTCCGGGATTTACGGGAAATCGCAGGTTTCCGTTTGCCGGCGATTTAACTTCTTTTATTCAGCGTCTCATCAAAAATGAAAACATTTTTGAAAACTACAAGTCTCATGCGTTTTAGTGGTGAAAAGATAATTTAAAAATCGTTCTGGAAATGAGTTTACTCACAGGATACTTTCTTTGTATACATTCAACTATACGGGCCAAGCCCGGGATTTACGGGAAATCGCGGGTTTTCGTTTGCCGGCGATTAAACCTATTTCAATAAGCGTCTCATCAAAAATGAAAACATTTTTGAAAACTACAAGTCTTATGCGTTTTTTGGTGAAAAAAAAGTTAAAAAATTGTTCTGGAAATGAGTTTACTCCCTGGGTACTTTCTTTGTATACATTCGACTATACGGGCCAAGCCCGGGATTTACGGGAAATCGCGGGTTTTCGTTTGCCCGCGATTAAATTCTTTTATTCAGCGTCTCATCAAAAATGAAAACATTTTTGAAAACTACAAGTCTCATGCGTTTTAGTGGTGAAAAGATAATTTAAAAAATCATTTTGGAAATGAGTTTACTCACAGGGTAATTTCTTTGTATACATTCGACTATACGGGCCAAGTCCGGGATTTACGGCAAATCGCGGGTTTTCGTTTGCCGGCGATTAAACCACTTTCATTAAGCGTCTCATCAAAAATGAAAACATTTCTGAAAACTACAAGTCTCATGCGTTTTAGTGGTGAAAAAATAATTTAAAAAATCGTTCGGGAAATGAGTTTACTCACAGGGTACTTTCTTTGTATACATTCGACTATACGGGCCAAGCCCGGGATTTACGGGAAATCGCGGGTTTTCGTTTGCCTGCGAGTAAACCTCTTTCATAAAGCGTCTCATTAAAAATGAAAAAATTTTTGAAAACTACAAGTCTCATGCGTTTTAGTGGTGAAAAAATAATTTAAAAAATCGTTCGGGAAATGAGTTTACTCCCTGGGTACTTTCTTTGTATACTTTTGACTATACGGGCCAAGCCCGGGATTTACGGGAAATCGCATGTTTTCGTTTGCCGGCGATTAAACTTCTTTTATTCAGCGTCTCATCAAAAATAAAAACATTTTTAAAAACTACAAGTCTTATGCGTTTTAGTGGTGAAAAAATAATTTAAAAAATCGTTCTGGAAATGAGTTTACTCCCTGGGTACTTTCTTAGTATACTTTTGACTATACGGGCCGAGTCCGGGATTTACGGGAAATCGCAGGTATTCGTTTGCCGGCAATTAAACTTCTTTTATTCAGCGTCTCATCAAAAATGAAAATATTTTTGAAAACTACAAGTCTCATGCGTTTTAGTGGTGAAATAATAATTTAAAAAATCGTTCGGGAAATGAATTTACTCCCTGGGTACTTTCTTTGTATACTTTTGACTATACGGGCCAAGCCCGGGATTTACTGGAAATCGCGGGTTTTCGTTTGCCGGCGATTAAATTCTTTTATTCAGCGTCTCATCAAAAATGAAAACATTTTTGAAAACTACAAGTATCATGCGTTTTAGTGGTGAAAAAAAAGTTTAAAAAATCGTTCGGGAAATGAGTTTACATCCTGGGTACTTTCTTTGTATACATTCGACTATACGGGCCAAGCCCGGGATTTACGGGAAATCGCGGGTTTTCGTTTGCCGGCGATTAAATTCTTTTATTCAGCGTCTCATCAAAAATGAAAACATTTTTGAAAACTACAAGTCTCATGCGTTTTAGTGGTGAAAAGATAATTTAAAAAATCGTTTTGGAAATGAGTTTACTCACAGGGTAATTTCTTTGTATACATTCGACTATACGGGCCAAGTCCGGGATTTACGGCAAATCGCGGGTTTTCGTTTGCCGGCGATTAAACCACTTTCATTAAGCGTCTCATCAAAAATGAAAACATTTCTGAAAACTACAAGTCTCATGCGTTTTAGTGGTGAAAAAATAATTTAAAAAATCGTTCGGGAAATGAGTTTACTCCCTGGGTACTTTCTTTGTATACTTTTGACTATACGGGCCGAGCCCGGGATTTACGGGAAATCGCATGTTTTCGTTTGCCGGCGATTAAACTTCTTTTATTCAGCGTCTCATCAAAAATGAAAACATTTTTAAAAACTACAAGTCTTATGCGTTTTAGTGGTGAAAAAATAATTTAAAAAATCGTTCGGGAAATGAGTTTACTCACTGGGTACTTTCCTTGTATACTTTTGACTATACGGCCGAGTCCGGGATTTACGGGAAATCGCGGGTTTTCGTTTGCCAGCGATTAAACATCTTTTATTCAGCGTCTCATCAAAAATGAAAACATTTTTGAAAACTACAAGTCTCATGCGTTTTAGTGGTGAAAAAATAATTTAAAAATTCGTTCGGGAAATGAGTTTACTCACTGGGTACTTTCCTTGTATACGTTTGACTATACGGGCCGAGTCCGGGATTTACGGGAAATCGCGGGTTTTCGTTTGCCGGCGATTAAACTTCTTTTATTCAGCGTCTCATCAAAAATGAAAATATTTTTGAAAAGTACAAGTCTCATGCGTTTTAGTGGTGAAAAAATAATTTAAAAAATCGTTCGGAAAATGAGTTTACTCCCTGGGTACTTTCTTTGTATACTTTTGACTATACGGGCCAAGCCCGGGATTTACGGGAAATCGCATGTTTTCGTTTGCGGGCGATTAAACTTCTTTTATTCAGCGTCTCATCAAAAATGAAAACCTTTTTGAAAACTACAAGTCTCATGCGTTTTAGTGGTGAAAAAATAATTTAAAAAATCGTTCGGAAAATGAGTTTACTCCCTGGGTACTTTCTTTGTATACTTTTGACTATACGGGCCAAGCCCGGGATTTACGGGAAATCGCATGTTTTCGTTTGCCGGCGATTAAACTTCTTTTATTCAGCGTCTCATCAAAAATAAAAACATTTTTGAAAACTACAAGTATCATGCGTTTTAGTGGTGAAAAAAAAGTTTAAAAAATCGTTCGGGAAATGAGTTTACATCCTGGGTACTTTCTTTGTATACATTCGACTATACGGGCCAAGCCCGGGATTTACGGGAAATCGCGGGTTTTCGTTTGCCGGCGATTAAATTCTTTTATTCAGCGTCTCATCAAAAATGAAAACATTTTTGAAAACTACAAGTCTCATGCGTTTTAGTGGTGAAAAAATAATTTAAAAAATCGTTCGGGAAATGAGTTTACTCCCTCGGTACTTTCATTGTATACTTTTGACTATACAGGCCGAGTCCGGGATTTACGGGAAATCGCGGGTTTTCGTTTGCCGGCGATTAAACTTCTTTTATTCACCGTCTCATCAAAAATGAAAACATTTTTAAAAACTACAATCTCATGGGCTTTAGTGGTGAAATAATAATTTAAAAAATCGTTCGGGAAATGAGTTTACTCCCTGGGTACTTTCTTTGTATACTTTTGACTATACGGGGCGAGTCCGGGGTTTACGGGAAATGGCGGGTTTTCGTTTGCCGGCGATTAAACTTCTTTTATTCAGCGTCTCATCAAAAATGAAAACATTTTTGAAAACTACAAGTCTCATGCGTTTTAGTGGTGAAAAGATAATTTAAAAAATCGTTTTGGAAATGAGTTTACTCACAGGGTACTTTCTTTGTATACATTCGACTTTACGGGCAAAGTCCGGGATTTACGGCAAATCGCGGGTTTTCGTTTGCCGGCGATTAAACCACTTTTATTAAGGGTCTCATCAAAAATGAAAACATTTCTGAAAACTACAAGTCTCATGCGTTTTAGTGGTGAAAAAATAATTTAAAAAATCGTTCGGGAAATGAGTTTACTCACAGGGTACTTTCTTTGTATACCTTCGACTATACGGGCCAAGCCCGGGATTTACGGGAAATCGCGGGTTTTCGTTTGCCGGCGATTAAACTTCTTTCATTAAGCGTCTCATCAAAAATGAAAACATTTTTGAAAACTACAAGTCTTATGCGTTTTAGTGGTGAAAAAATAATTTAAAAAATCGTTCGGGAAATGAGTTTACTCCCTGGGTACTTTCTTTTTATACATTCGACTATACGGGCAAAGTCCGGGATTTACGGCAAATCGCGGGTTTTCGTTTGCCGGCGATTAAACCACTTTCATTAAGCGTCTCATCAAAAATGAAAACATTTCTGAAAACTACAAGTCTCATGCGTGTTAGTGGTGAAAAAATAATTTAAAAAATCGTTCGGGAAATGAGTTTACTCACAGGGTACTTTCTTTGTATACATTCGACTATACGGGCCAAGCCCGGGATTTACGGGAAATCGCGGGTTTTTGTTTGCCGGTGATAAAACTTCTTTTATTCAGCGTCTCATCAAAAATGAAAACATTTTTGAAAACTACAAGTCTCATGCGTTTTAGTGGTGAAAAAATAATTTAAAAAATCGTTCGGGAAATGAGTTTACTCCCTCGGTACTTTCATTGTATACTTTTGACTATACAGGCCGAGTCCGGGATTTACGGGAAATCGCGGGTTTTCGTTTGCCGGCGATTAAACTTCTTTTATTCACCGTCTCATCAAAAATGAAAACATTTTTAAAAACTACAATCTCATGGGCTTTAGTGGTGAAATAATAATTTAAAAAATCGTTCGGGAAATGAGTTTACTCCCTGGGTACTTTCTTTGTATACTTTTGACTATACGGGGCGAGTCCGGGGTTTACGGGAAATGGCGGGTTTTCGTTTGCCGGCGATTAAACTTCTTTTATTCAGCGTCTCATCAAAAATGAAAACATTTTTGAAAACTACAAGTCTCATGCGTTTTAGTGGTGAAAAGATAATTTAAAAAATCGTTTTGGAAATGAGTTTACTCACAGGGTACTTTCTTTGTATACATTCGACTTTACGGGCAAAGTCCGGGATTTACGGCAAATCGCGGGTTTTCGTTTGCCGGCGATTAAACCACTTTTATTAAGGGTCTCATCAAAAATGAAAACATTTCTGAAAACTACAAGTCTCATGCGTTTTAGTGGTGAAAAAATAATTTAAAAAATCGTTCGGGAAATGAGTTTACTCACAGGGTACTTTCTTTGTATACCTTCGACTATACGGGCCAAGCCCGGGATTTACGGGAAATCGCGGGTTTTCGTTTGCCGGCGATTAAACTTCTTTCATTAAGCGTCTCATCAAAAATGAAAACATTTTTGAAAACTACAAGTCTTATGCGTTTTAGTGGTGAAAAAATAATTTAAAAAATCGTTCGGGAAATGAGTTTACTCCCTGGGTACTTTCTTTTTATACATTCGACTATACGGGCAAAGTCCGGGATTTACGGCAAATCGCGGGTTTTCGTTTGCCGGCGATTAAACCACTTTCATTAAGCGTCTCATCAAAAATGAAAACATTTCTGAAAACTACAAGTCTCATGCGTGTTAGTGGTGAAAAAATAATTTAAAAAATCGTTCGGGAAATGAGTTTACTCACAGGGTACTTTCTTTGTATACATTCGACTATACGGGCCAAGCCCGGGATTTACGGGAAATCGCGGGTTTTTGTTTGCCGGTGATAAAACTTCTTTTATTCAGCGTCTCATCAAAAATGAAAACATTTTTGAAAACTACAAGTCTCATGCGTTTTAGTGGTGAAAAAATAATTTAAAAAATCGTTCGGGAAATGAGTTTACTCCCTCGGTACTTTCATTGTATACTTTTGACTATACAGGCCGAGTCCGGGATTTACGGGAAATCGCGGGTTTTCGTTTGCCGGCGATTAAACTTCTTTTATTCACCGTCTCATCAAAAATGAAAACATTTTTAAAAACTACAATCTCATGGGCTTTAGTGGTGAAATAATAATTTAAAAAATCGTTCGGGAAATGAGTTTACTCCCTGGGTACTTTCTTTGTATACTTTTGACTATACGGGGCGAGTCCGGGGTTTACGGGAAATGGCGGGTTTTCGTTTGCCGGCGATTAAACTTCTTTTATTCAGCGTCTCATCAAAAATGAAAACATTTTTGAAAACTACAAGTCTCATGCGTTTTAGTGGTGAAAAGATAATTTAAAAAATCGTTTTGGAAATGAGTTTACTCACAGGGTACTTTCTTTGTATACATTCGACTTTACGGGCAAAGTCCGGGATTTACGGCAAATCGCGGGTTTTCGTTTGCCGGCGATTAAACCACTTTTATTAAGGGTCTCATCAAAAATGAAAACATTTCTGAAAACTACAAGTCTCATGCGTTTTAGTGGTGAAAAAATAATTTAAAAAATCGTTCGGGAAATGAGTTTACTCACAGGGTACTTTCTTTGTATACCTTCGACTATACGGGCCAAGCCCGGGATTTACGGGAAATCGCGGGTTTTCGTTTGCCGGCGATTAAACTTCTTTCATTAAGCGTCTCATCAAAAATGAAAACATTTTTGAAAACTACAAGTCTTATGCGTTTTAGTGGTGAAAAAATAATTTAAAAAATCGTTCGGGAAATGAGTTTACTCCCTGGGTACTTTCTTTTTATACATTCGACTATACGGGCAAAGTCCGGGATTTACGGCAAATCGCGGGTTTTCGTTTGCCGGCGATTAAACCACTTTCATTAAGCGTCTCATCAAAAATGAAAACATTTCTGAAAACTACAAGTCTCATGCGTGTTAGTGGTGAAAAAATAATTTAAAAAATCGTTCGGGAAATGAGTTTACTCACAGGGTACTTTCTTTGTATACATTCGACTATACGGGCCAAGCCCGGGATTTACGGGAAATCGCGGGTTTTTGTTTGCCGGTGATAAAACTTCTTTTATTCAGCGTCTCATCAAAAATGAAAACATTTTTAAAAACTATAATTCTCATGGGCTTTAGTGGTGAAATAGTAATTTAAAAAATTGTTCGGGAAATGAGTTTACTCCCTGGGTACTTTCTTTGTATACTTTGGACTTTACGGGCCAAGCCCGGGATTTACGGGAAATCGCGGGATTTTGTTTGCCGACGATTAAACCTCTTTCATTAAGCGTCTCATCAAAAATGAAAACATTTTTAAAAACTACAAGTCTCATGCGTTTTAGTGGTGAAAAAATAATTTAAAAAATCGTTCGGGAAATGAGTTTACTCCCTGGGTACTTTCTTTGTATACTTTTCACTATAAGGGCCGAGGCCGGGGTTTACGGGAAATGGCGGGTTTTCGTTTGCCGGCGATTAAACCTCTTTCATTAAGTGTTTTCATCAAAAATGAAAACATTTTTGAAACCCTGGGTACTTTCTTTGTATGCATTTGACTATACGGGCCGAGTCCGGGATTTACGGGAAATCGCAGGTTTTCGTTTGCCGGCGATTAAACTTCTTTTATTCAGCGTCTCATCAAAAATGAAAACATTTTTGAAAACTTCAAGTCTCATGCGTTTTAGTGGTGAAAAGATAATTTAAAAAATCGTTTTGGAAATGAGTTTACTCACAGGGTAATTTCTTTGTATACATTCGACTATGCGGGCCAAGACCGGGATTTACGGGAAATCGCGGGTTTTCGTTTGCCGGCGATTAAACTTCTTTTATTCAGCGTCTCATCAAAAATGAAAACATTTTTAAAAACTACAAGGTTCATGCGTTGTAGTGGTGAAAAAATAATTTAAAAATTCGTTCGGGAAATGAGTTTACTTACTGGGTACTTTCTTTGTATACTTTTGACTATACTGGCCGAGTCCGGGGTTTACGGGAAATGGCGGGTTTTCGTTTACCGGCGATTAAACTTCTATTATTCAGCGTCTCATCAAAAATGAAAACATTTTTGAAAACTACAAGTCTCATGCGTTTTAGTGGTGAAAAAATATTTTAAAAAATCGTTCGGGAAATGAGTTTACTCCCTGGGTACTTTCTTTGTATACTTTTGACTATACGGGCCGAGTCCGCGATTTACGGGAAGTCGCGGGTTTTCGTTTGCCGGCGTTTAAACTTCTTTTATTCAGCGTCTCATCAAAAATGAAAACATTTTTAAAAACTACAAGTCTCATGGGCTTTAGTGGTAAAATAATATATTAAAAAATCGTTCGGGAAATGAGTTTACACCCTGGGTACTTTCTTTGTATGCTTTTGACTATACGGGCCGAGTCCGGGATTTACGGGAAATCGCAGGTTTTCGTTTGCCGGCGATTAAACTTCTTTTATTCAGCCTCTCATCAAAAATGAAAACATTTTTGAAAACTTCAAGTCTCATGCGTTTTAGTGGTGAAAAGATAATTTAAAAAATCGTTTTGGAAATGAGTTTACTTACTGGGTACTTTCTTTGTATACTTTTGACTATACTGGCCGAGTCCGGGGTTTACGGGAAATGGCGGGTTTTCGTTTACCGGCGATTAAACTTCTATTATTCAGCGTCTCATCAAAAATGAAAACATTTTTGAAAACTACAAGTCTCATGCGTTTTAGTGGTGAAAAAATATTTTAAAAAATCGTTCGGGAAATGAGTTTACTCCCTGGGTACTTTCTTTGTATACTTTTGACTATACGGGCCGAGTCCGCGATTTACGGGAAGTCGCGGGTTTTCGTTTGCCGGCGTTTAAACTTCTTTTATTCAGCGTCTCATCAAAAATGAAAACATTTTTAAAAACTACAAGTCTCATGGGCTTTAGTGGTAAAATAATATATTAAAAAATCGTTCGGGAAATGAGTTTACACCCTGGGTACTTTCTTTGTATGCTTTTGACTATACGGGCCGAGTCCGGGATTTACGGGAAATCGCAGGTTTTCGTTTGCCGGCGATTAAACTTCTTTTATTCAGCCTCTCATCAAAAATGAAAACATTTTTGAAAACTTCAAGTCTCATGCGTTTTAGTGGTGAAAAGATAATTTAAAAAATCGTTTTGGAAATGAGTTTACTCACAGGGTAATTTCTTTGTATACATTCGACTATGCGGGCCAAGACCGGGATTTACGGGAAATTGCGGGTTTTCGTTTGCCGGCGATTAAACCACTTTCATTAAGCGTCTCATCAAAAATGAAATCATTTTTAAAAACTACAAGTCTCATGCGTTTTAGTGGTGAAAAAATAATTTAAAAATTCGTTCGGGAAATGAGTTTACTTACTGGGTACTTTCCTTGTATACTTTTGACTATACGGGCCGAGTCCGGGATTTACGGCAAATCGCCGGTTTTCGTTTGCCGGCGATTAAACTTCTTTCATTAAGCGTCTCATCAAAAATGAAAACATTTTTGAAAACTACAAGTCTTATGCGTTTTAGTGGCGAAAAAATAATTTAAAAAATCGTTCAGGAAATGGGTTTACTCCCTGGGTACTTTCTTTTTATACATTCGACTATACGGACCAAGCCCGGGATTTACGGGAAATCGCGGGATTTCGTTTGCCGGCGATTAAACCTCTTTCATTAGGCGTCTCATCAAAAATGAAAACATTTTTGAAAACTACAAGTCTCATGCGTTTTAGTGGTGAAAAAATAATTTAAAAAATCGTTCGGGAAATGAGTTTACTCCCTCGGTACTTTCATTGTATACTTTTGACTATACAGGCCGAGTCCGGGATTTACGGGAAATCGCGGGTTTTCGTTTGCCGGCGATTAAACTTCTTTTATTCACCGTCTCATCAAAAATGAAAACATTTTTAAAAACTACAATCTCATGGGCTTTAGTGGTGAAATAATAATTTAAAAAATCGTTCGGGAAATGAGTTTACTCCCTGGGTACTTTCTTTGTATACTTTTGACTATACGGGGCGAGTCCGGGGTTTACGGGAAATGGCGGGTTTTCGTTTGCCGGCGATTAAACTTCTTTTATTCAGCGTCTCATCAAAAATGAAAACATTTTTGAAAACTACAAGTCTCATGCGTTTTAGTGGTGAAAAGATAATTTAAAAAATCGTTTTGGAAATAAGTCTACTCACAGGGTACTTTCTTTGTATACATTCGACTATGCGGGCCAAGCCTGGGATTTACGGGAAATCGCGGGTTTTCGCTTGCCGGCGATTAAACCACATTCATTAAGCGTCTCATCAAAAATGAAAACATTTCTGAAAACTACAAGTCTCATACGTTTTAGTGGTGAAAAAATAATTTTAAAAATCGTTCGGGAAATGAGTTTACTCCCTGGGTACTTTCTTTGTATACTTTTGACTATACGGGCCGAGTCCGGGATTTACAAGAAATCGCAGGTTTTCGTTTGCCGGCGATTAAAACTCTTTCATTAAGCGTCTCATTAAAAATGAAAACATTTTTGAAAACTACAAGTCTCATGCGTTTTAGTGGTGACAAAATAATTTCAAAAAATCATTTGGGAAATGAGTTTACTCCCTGGGTACTTTCTTTGTATACTTTTGACTATACGGGCCAAGCCCGGGATTTACGGGAAATCGCGGTTTTTCGTTTGCCGGCGATTAAACTTCTTTTATTCAGCGTCTTATCAAAAATGACAACATTTTTGGAAACTACAAGTCTTATGCGTTTTAGTGGTGAAAAAATAGTTTAAAAAATCGTTCTGGAAATGAGTTTACTCACAGGGTACTTTCTTTGTATACATTCGACTATGCGGGCCAAGCCCGGGATTTACGGGAAATCGCGGGTTTTCGTTTGCCGGCGATTAAACCCCTTTCATTAAGCGTCTCATCAAAAATGAAAACTTTTTTGAAAACTACAAGTCTCATGCGTTTCTGTGGTGACAAAGTAATTTAAAAAATCGCTCAGGAAATGAGTTTACTCCCTGGGTACTTTCTTTGTACTTTTTTAACTATACGGGCCAAGCCCGGGATTTACGGGAAATCGCCGGTTTTCGTTTGCCGACGATTAAACTTCTTTTATTCAGCGTCTCATCAAAAATGAAAAAATTTTTGAAAACTACAAGTCTTATGCGTTTTAGTGGCGAAAAAATAATTTAAAAAATCGTTCAGGAAATGGGTTTACTCCCTGGGTACTTTCTTTTTATACATTCGACTATACGGACCAAGCCCGGGATTTACGGGAAATCGCGGGATTTCGTTTGCCGGCGATTAAACCTCTTTCATTAGGCGTCTCATCAAAAATGAAAACATTTTTGAAAACTACAAGTCTCATGCGTTTTAGTGGTGAAAAAATAATTTAAAAAATCGTTCGGGAAATGAGTTTACTCCCTCGGTACTTTCATTGTATACTTTTGACTATACAGGCCGAGTCCGGGATTTACGGGAAATCGCGGGTTTTCGTTTGCCGGCGATTAAACTTCTTTTATTCACCGTCTCATCAAAAATGAAAACATTTTTAAAAACTACAATCTCATGGGCTTTAGTGGTGAAATAATAATTTAAAAAATCGTTCGGGAAATGAGTTTACTCCCTGGGTACTTTCTTTGTATACTTTTGACTATACGGGGCGAGTCCGGGGTTTACGGGAAATGGCGGGTTTTCGTTTGCCGGCGATTAAACTTCTTTTATTCAGCGTCTCATCAAAAATGAAAACATTTTTGAAAACTACAAGTCTCATGCGTTTTAGTGGTGAAAAGATAATTTAAAAAATCGTTTTGGAAATAAGTTTACTCACAGGGTACTTTCTTTGTATACATTCGACTATGCGGGCCAAGCCTGGGATTTACGGGAAATCGCGGGTTTTCGCTTGCCGGCGATTAAACCACATTCATTAAGCGTCTCATCAAAAATGAAAACATTTCTGAAAACTACAAGTCTCATACGTTTTAGTGGTGAAAAAATAATTTTAAAAATCGTTCAGGAAATGAGTTTACTCCCTGGGTACTTTCTTTGTATACTTTTGACTATACGGGCCGAGTCCGGGATTTACAAGAAATCGCAGGTTTTCGTTTGCCGGCGATTAAAACTCTTTCATTAAGCGTCTCATTAAAAATGAAAACATTTTTGAAAACTACAAGTCTCATGCGTTTTAGTGGTGACAAAATAATTTCAAAAAATCATTTGGGAAATGAGTTTACTCCCTGGGTACTTTCTTTGTATACTTTTGACTATACGGGCAAAGCCCGGGATTTACGGGAAATCGCGGTTTTTCGTTTGCCGGCGATTAAACTTCTTTTATTCAGCGTCTTATCAAAAATGAAAACATTTTTGGAAACTACAAGTCTTATGCGTTTTAGTGGTGAAAAAATAGTTTAAAAAATCGTTCTGGAAATGAGTTTACTCACAGGGTACTTTCTTTGTATACATTCGACTATGCGGGCCAAGCCCGGGATTTACGGGAAATCGCGGGTTTTCGTTTGCCGGCGATTAAACCCCTTTCATTAAGCGTCTCATCAAAAATGAAAACTTTTTTGAAAACTACAAGTCTCATGCGTTTCTGTGGTGACAAAGTAATTTAAAAAATCGCTCAGGAAATGAGTTTACTCCCTGGGTACTTTCTTTGTACTTTTTTAACTATACGGGCCAAGCCCGGGATTTACGGGAAATCGCCGGTTTTCGTTTGCCGACGATTAAACTTCTTTTATTCAGCGTCTCATCAAAAATGAAAAAATTTTTGCAAACTACAAGTCTTATGCGTTTTAGTGGTGGAAAAATAATTTAAAAAATCGTTCTGGAAATGAGTTTACTCACAGGGTACTTTCTTTGTATACATTCGACTATACGGGCCAAGCCCGGGATTTACGGGAAATCGCGTGTTTTCGTTTGCCAGCGATTAAACCACTTTCATTAAGCGTCTCATCAAAAATGAAAACATTTTTAAAAACTACAAGTCTCATACGTTTTAGTGGTGAATAAATAATTTAAAAAATCGTTCGGGAAATGAGTTTACTCCCTGGGTACTTTCTTTGTATACTTTTGACTATACAGGCCGAGTCCGGGATTTACGGGAAATTGCGGGTTTTCGTTTGGCGGCGATTAAACTTCTTTTATTCACCGTCTCATCGAAAATGAAAATATTTTTAAAAACTACAAGTCTCATGGGCTTTAGTGGTGAGCTAATAATTTAAAAAATCGTTCGGGAAATGAGTTTTCTCCCTGGGTACTTTCTTTGTATACTTTTGACTATACGGGCCGAGTCCGGGGTTTACGGGAAATGGCGGGTTTTCGTTTGCCGGCGATTAAACTTCTTTTATTCAGCGTCTCATCAAAAATGAAAACATTTTTGAAAACTACAAGTCTCATGCGTTTTAGTGGTGAAAAGATAATTTAAAAAATTGTTTTGGAAATGAGTTTACTCACAGGGTACTTTCTTTGTATACATTCGACTAAACGGGCCAAGCCCGGGATTTACGGGAAATCGCGGGTTTTCGTTTGCCGGCGATTAAACTTCTTTTATTCAGCGTCTCATCAAAAATGAAAACACTTTTGAAAAGTACAAGTCTCATGCGTTTTAGTGGTGACAAAATAATTTCAAAAAATCATTTGGGAAATGAGTTTACTCCCTGGGTACTTTCTTTTTATACTTTTGACTACACGGGCCAAGCCCGGGATTTACGGGAAATTGCGGGTTTTCGTTTGCCGGCATTTAAACCACTTTAATTAAGCGTCTCATCAAAAATGAAAACATTTCTGAAAACTACAAGTCTCATGCGTTTTAGTGGTGAAAAAATAATTTAAAAAATCGTTCGTTAAATGAGTTTACTCCCTGGGTACTTTCTTTGTATACTTTTGACTATACAGGCCGAATCTGGGATTTACGGGAAATCGCGGGTTTTCGTTTGCCGGCGATTAAACTTCTTTTATTCACCGTCTCATCAAAAATGAAAACATTTTTAAAAACTACAAGTTTCATGGGCTTTAGTGGTGAAATAATAATTTAAAAAATCGTTCGGGAAATGAGTTTACTCCCTGGGTACTTTCTTTGTATACTTTTGACTATACGGGCCGAGCCCGGGGTTTACGGGAAATGGCGGGTTTTTGTTTGCCGGCGATTAAACTTCTTTTATTCAGCGTCTCATCAAAAATGAAAACATTTTTGAAAACTACAAGTCTCATGCGTTTTAGTGGTGAAAAGATAATTTAAAAAATCGTTTTGAAAATAAGTTTACTCACAGGGTACTTTCTTTGTATACATTCGACTATGCGGGCCAAGCCTGGGATTTACGGGAAATTGCGGGTTTTCGCTTGCCGGCGATTAAACCACATTCATTAAGCGTCTCATCAAAAATGAAAACATTTCTGAAAACTACAAGTCTCATACGTTTTAGTGGTGAAAGAATAATTTTAAAAATCGTTCGGGAAATGAGTTTACTCCCTGGGTACTTTCTTTGTATACTTTTGACTATACGGGCCGAGTCCGGGATTTACGGGAAATCGCGGGTTTACGTTTGCCGGCGATTAAAACTCTTTCATTAAGCGTCTCATTAAAAATGAAAACATTTTTGAAAACTACAAGTCTCATGCGTTTTAGTGGTGACAAAATAATTTCAAAAAATCATTTGGGAAATGAGTTTACTCCCTGGGTACTTTCTTTGTATACTTTTGACTATACGGGCCAAGCCCGGGATTTACGGGAAATCGCAGTTTTTCGTTTGCCGGCGATAAAACCACTTTCATTAAGCGTCTCATCAAAAATAAAAACATTTCTGAAAACTACAAATCTCATGCGTTTTAGTGGTGAAAAAATAATTTAAAAATCGTTCGGGAAATGAATTTACTCCCTGGGTACCTTCTTTGTATACTTTTAACTATACAGGCCGAGTCCGGGATTTACAGGAAATCGCGGGTTTTTGTTTGCCGGCGATTAAACTTCTTTTATTCACCGTCTCATCAATAATGAAAACATTTTTAAAAACTACAAGTCTCATGGGCTTTAGTGGTGAAATAATAATTTAAAAAATTGTTTGGGAAATGAGTTTACTCCCTGGGTACTTTCTTTGTATATTTTTGACTATATGGGCCGAGTCCGGGGTTTACGGGAAATGGCGGGATTTCGTTTGCCGGCGATTAAACTTCTTTTATTCAGCGTTTCATCAAAAATGAAAACATTTTGGAAAACTACAAGTCTCATGCGTTTTAGAGGTCAAAAAATAATTTAAAAAATCGTTTTGGAAATGAGTTTACTCACAGGGTACTTTCTTTGTATACATTCGACTATGCGGGCCGAGTCCGGGATTTACGGGAAATCGCGGGTTTTCGCTTGCCGGCGATTAAACCACATTCATTAAGCGTCTCATCAAAATGAAAACATTTCTGAAAACTACAAGTCTCATACGTTTTAGTGGTGAAAAAATAATTTTAAAAAATCGTTCGGGAATTGAGTTTACTCCCTGGGTACTTTCTTTGTATACTTTTGACTATACGGGCCGAGTCCTGAATTTACGGGAAATCGCGGGTTTTCGTTTGCCGGCGATTAAACTTCTTTTATTCAGCGTCTCATCAAAAATGAAAACATTTTTGAAAACTATAAGTCCCATTCGTTCTAGTGGTGCAGAAATAATTTGAAAAATCGTTCGGGAAATCAGTTTACACCCTGGGTACTTTCTTTAGATACATTCAACTATACGGGCCAAGCCCGGGATTTACGGGAAATCGCGGGTTTTCGTTTGCCGGCGATTAAACTTCTTTTATTCAGCGTCTCATTAAAAATGAAAACAATTTTGAAAACTACAAGTCTCATGCGTTTTAGTGGTGAAAAAATAATTCAAAAAATTGTTTTGGAAATGAGTTTACTCACAGGGTACTTTCTTTGTATACATTCGACTAAACGGGCCAAGCCCGGGATTTACGGGAAATCGCGGGTTTTCGTTTGCCGGCGATTAAACTTCTTTTATTCAGCGTCTCATCAAAAATGAAAACACTTTTGAAAAGTACAAGTCTCATGCGTTTTAGTGGTGACAAAATAATTTCAAAAAATCATTTGGGAAATGAGTTTACTCCCTGGGTACTTTCTTTGTATACTTTTGACTATACGGGCCAAGCCGGGATTTACGGCAAATCGCGGGTTTTCGTTAGCCGGCGATTAAACCACTTTCATTAAGCGTCTCATCAAAAATGAAAACATTTCTGAAAACTACAAGTCTCATGCGTTTTAGTGGTGAAAAAATAATTTAAAAAATCGTTCGGGAAATGAGTTTACTCCCTGGGTACTTTCTTTGTATACTTTTGACTATACGGGCCAAGCCCGGGATTTACGGGAAATCGCGGTTTTTCGTTTGCCGGCGATTAAACTTCTTTTATTCAGCGTCTTATCAAAAATGAAAACATTTTTGGAAACTACAAGTCTTATGCGTTTTAGTGGTGAAAAAATAGTTTAAAAAATCGTTCTGGAAATGAGTTTACTCACAGGGTACTTTCTTTGTATACATTCGACTATACGGGCCAAGCCCAGGATTTACGGGAAATCGCGGGTTTTCGTTTGCCGGCGATTAAACCCCTTTCATTAAGCGTCTCATCAAAAATGAAAACTTTTTTGAAAAATACAAGTCTCATGCGTTTCTGTGGTGACAAAGTAATTTAAAAAATCGCTCGGGAAATGAGTTTACTCCCTGGGTACTTTCTTTGTACTTTTTTAACTATACGGGCCAAGCCCGGGATTTACGGGAAATCGCCGGTTTTCGTTTGCCGACGATTAAACTTCTTTTATTCAGCGTCTCATCAAAAATGAAAAATTTTTTGTAAACTACAAGTCTTATGCGTTTTAGTGGTGGAAAAATAATTTAAAAAATCGTTCTGGAAATGAGTTTACTCACAGGGTACTTTCTTTGTATACATTCGACTATACGGGCCAAGCCCGGGATTTACAGGAAATCGCGTGTTTTCGTTTGCCAGCGATTAAACCACTTTCATTAAGCGTCTCATCAAAAATGAAAACATTTTTAAAAACTACAAGTCTCATACGTTTTAGTGGTGAATAAATAATTTAAAAAATCGTTAGGGAAATGAGTTTACTCCCTGGGTACTTTCTTTTTATACTTTTGACTACACGGGCCAAGCCCGGGATTTACGGGAAATTGCGGGTTTTCGTTTGCCGGCGATTAAAGCACTTTAATTAAGCGTCTCATCAAAAATGAAAACATTTCTGAAAACTACAAGTCTCATGCGTTTTAGTGGTGAAAAAATAATTTAAAAAATCGTTCGTTAAATGAGTTTACTCCCTGGGTACTTTCTTTGTATACTTTTGACTATACAGGCCGAGTCCGGGATTTACGGGAAATCGCGGGTTTTCGTTTGCCGGCGATTAAACTTCTTTTATTCACCGTCTCATCAAAAATGAAAACATTTTTAAAAACTACAAGTCTCATGGGCTTTAGTGGTGAAATAATAATTTAAAAAATCGTTCGGGAAATGAGTTTACTCCCTGGGTACTTTCTTTGTATACTTTTGACTATACGGGCCGAGTCCGGGGTTTACGGGAAATGGCGGGTTTTTGTTTGCCGGCGATTAAACTTCTTTTATTCAGCGTCTCATCAAAAATGAAAACATTTTTGAAAACTACAATTCTCATGCGTTTTAGTGGTGAAAAGATAATTTAAAAAATCGTTTTGAAAATAAGTTTACTCACAGGGTACTTTCTTTGTATACATTCGACTATGCGGGCCAAGCCTGGGATTTACGGGAAATCGCGGGTTTTCGCTTGCCGGCGATTAAACCACATTCCTTAAGCGTCTCATCAAAAATGAAAACATTTCTGAAAACTACAAGTCTCATACGTTTTAGTGGTGAAAGAATAATTTTAAAAATCGTTCGGGAAATGAGTTTACTCCCTGGGTACTTTCTTTGTATACTTTTGACTATACGGGCCTAGTCCGGGATTTACGGGAAATCGCGGGTTTACGTTTGCCGGCGATTAAAACTCTTTCATTAAGCGTCTCATTAAAAATGAAAACATTTTTGAAAACTACAAGTCTCATGCGTTTTAGTGGTGACAAAATAATTTCAAAAAATCATTTGAGAAATGAGTTTACTCCCTGGGTACTTTCTTTGTATACTTTTGACTATACGGGCCAAGCCCGGGATTTACGGGAAATGGCGGGATTTCGTTTGCCGGCGATTAAACTTCTTTTATTCAGCGTTTCATCAAAAATGAAAACATTTTGGAAAACTACAAGTCTCATGCGTTTTAGAGGTGAAAAAATAATTTAAAAAATCGTTTTGGAAATGAGTTTACTCACAGGGTACTTTCTTTGTATACATTCGACTATGCGGGCCGAGTCCGGGATTTACGGGAAATCGCGGGTTTTCGCTTGCCGGCGATTAAACCACATTCATTAAGCGTCTCATCAAAATGAAAACATTTCTGAAAAGTACAAGTCTCATACGTTTTAGTGGTGAAAAAATAATTTTAAAAAATCGTTCGGGAATTGAGTTTACTCCCTGGGTACTTTCTTTGTATACTTTTGACTATACGGGCCGAGTCCGGAATTTATGGGAAATCGCGGGTTTTCGTTTGCCGGCGATTAAACTTCTTTTATTCAGCGTCTCATCAAAAATGAAAACATTTTTGAAAACTATAAGTCCCATTCGTTCTAGTGGTGCAGAAATAATTTGAAAAATCGTTCGGGAAATCAGTTTACTCCCTGGGTACTTTCTTTAGATACATTCAACTATACGGGCCAAGCCCGGGATTTACGGGAAATCGCGGGTTTTCGTTTGCCGGCGATTAAACTTCTTTTATTCAGCGTCTCATTAAAAATGAAAACAATTTTGAAAACTACAAGTCTCATGCGTTTTAGTGGTGAAAAAAAAATTTAAAAAATCGTTCGGGAAATGTGTTTACTCCCTGGGTACTTTCTTTGTTAACTTTTGACTATACGGGCCAAGCCGGGATTTACGGGAAATCGCGGGTTTTCGTTTGCCGGCGATTAAAATTCTTTTATTCAGCGTCCCATCAAAAATGAAAACATTTTTGAAAACTACAAGTCTGATGCGTTTTAGTGGTAAAAAATAATTTAAAAAATCGTTCTGGAAATGAGTTTACTCACAGGGTACTTTCTTTGTATACATTCGACTATACGGGCCAGGCCCGGGATTCACGGGAAATCGCGGGTTTTCGTTTGCCGGCGATTAAACCTCTTTCATTAAGCGCCTCATCAAAAATGAAAACATTTTTGAAACCTACAAGTCTCATGCGTTTTAGTGGTGAAAAAATAATTTAAAAAATCGTTCGGGAAATGAGTTACTCCCTGGGTACTTTCTTTGTATACATTCGACTACACGGGCCAAGCCCGGGATTTACGGGAAATCGCGGGTTTTTGTTTGCCGGCGATTAAACCTCTTTCATTAAGCGTCTCATCAAAAATGAAAACATTTTTAAAAACTACAAGTCTCATGCGTTTTAGTGGTGAAAAAATAATTTAAAAAATCGTTCGGGAAATGAGTCTACTCCCTGGGTACTTTTTTGGTATACTTTTGACTATACGGGCCGAGTCCGGGATTTACGGGAAATCGCGCGTTTTCGTTTGCCGGCGATTAAACTTCTTTTATTCAGTGTCTCATCAAAAATGAAAACATTTTTTAAAACTACAAGTCTCATGCGTTTTAGTGGTGAAAAAATAATTTAAAAAATCGTTCTGGAAATGAGTTTACTCACAGGGTACTTTCTTTGTATACATTCGACTATACGGGCCAAGCCCGGGATTTACAGGAAATCGCGGGTTTTCGTTTGCGGCGATTAAACCTCTTTCATTAAGCGTCTCATCAAAAATGAAAACATTTTTGAAAACTACAAGTCTCATGCGTTTTAGTGGTGAAAAAATAATTTAAAAAATTGTTCGGAAATGAGTTTACTCCCTGGGTACTTTTTTTGTATACTTTTGACTATACGGGCCGAGTCCGAGATTTAAGGGAAATCGCGGGTTTTCGTTTGCCGGCGATTAAACCTCTTTCATTAAGCGTCTCATCAAAAATGAAAACATTTTTAAAAACTACAAGTCTCATGCGTTTTAGTGGTGAAAAAATAATTTAAAAAATCGTTCGGGAAATGAGTCTACTCCCTGGGTACTTTTTTTGTATACTTTTGACTATACGGGCCGAGTCCGGGATTTACGGGAAATCGCGGGTTTTCGTTTGCCGGCGATTAAACTTCTTTTATTCAGCGTCTCATCAAAAATGAAAACATTTTTTAAAACTACAAGTCTCATGCGTTTTAGTGGTGAACAAATAATTTAAAAAATCGTTCTGGAAATGAGTTTACTCACAGGGTACTTTCTTTGTATACATTCGACTATACGGGCCAAGCCCGGGATTTACAGGAAATCGCGGGTTTTCGTTTGCCGGCGATTAAACCTCTTTCATTAAGCGTCTCATCAAAAATGAAAACATTTTTGAAAACTACAAATCTCATGCGTTTTAGTGGTGAAAAAATAATTTAAAAAATCGTTCGGTAAATGAGTTTACTTCCTAAGTACTTTCTTTGTATACATTCGACTATACGGGCCAAGCCCGGGATTTACGGGAAATCGCGGTTTTTCGTTTGCCAGCGATTAAAATTCTTTTATTCAGCGTCCCCTCCAAAATGAAAACATTTTTCAAAACTACAAACCTCATGCGTTTTAGTGGTGAAAAAATAATTTAAAAAATCGTTCGGGAAATGAGTTTACTCACTGGGTACTTTTTTTGTATACTTTTGACTATACGGGCCAAGCCCGGGATTTACGGGAAATCGCGGGTTTTCGTTTGCCGGCGATTACACCTCTTTAATTAGGCGTCTCATCAAAAATGAAAACATTTTTGAAAACTACAAATCTCATGCGTTTTACTGGTGAAAAAATAATTTAAAAAATCGTTCGGTAAATGAGTTTACTTCCTAGGTACTTTCTTTGTATACATTCGACTATACGGGCCAAGCCGGGATTTATGGGAAATCGCGGTTTTTTGTTTGCCGGCTATTAAAATTCTTTTATTCAGCGTCCCATCAAAAGTGAAAACATTTTTGAAAACTACAAGTCTTATGCGTTTTAGTGGTGAAAAAATAATTTAAAAAATCGTTCTGGAAATGAGTTTACTCCCTGGGTACTTTCTTTGTATACATTCGGCTATACGGGCCAAGCCCGGGATTTACGGGAAATCGCGGGTTTTCGTTTGCCGGCGATTAAAATTCTTTTATTCAGCGTCCCATTAAAAGTGAAAACATTTTTGAAAACTACAAGTCTTATGCGTTTTAGTGGTGAAAAAATAATTTAAAAAATCGTTCTGGAAATGAGTTTACTCCCTGGGTACTTTCTTTGTATACTTTTGACTATACGGGCCAAGCCCGGGATTTACGGGAAATCGCGGTTTTCGTTTGCCGGCGATTAAAATTCTTTTATTCAGCGTCTCATCAAAAATGAAAACATTTTTGAAAACTACAAGTCTCATGCGTTTTAGTGGTGAAAAAAAAATTTAAAAAATCGTTCGGGAAATGAGTTTACTCCCTGGGTACTTTCTTTGTATACTTTTGACTATACGGGCCGAGCCCGGGATTTACGGGAAATCGCGGTTTTCGTTTGCCGGCGATTAAACTTCTTTTATTCAGCGTCTCATCAAAAATGAAAACATTTTTAAAAACTGCAAGTCTCATGGGCTTTAGTGGGGAAATAATAATTAAAAAATCGTTCGGGAAATGAGTTTACTCCCTGGCTACTTTCTTTGTATACTTTTGACTATACGGCCCGACTCCGGGATTTACGGGAAATCGCAGGTTTCCGTTTGCCGGCGATTAAACTTCTTTTATTCAGCGTCTCATCAAAAATGAAAACATTTTTGAAAATTACAAGTCTCATGCGTTTTAGTGGTGAAAAGATAATTTAAAAATCGTTCTGGAAATGAGTTTACTCACAGGGTACTTTCTTTGTATACATTCGACTATACGGGCCAAGCCCGGGATTTACGGGAAATTGCGGGTTTTCGTTTGCCGGCGATTAAACCTCTTTCATTAGGCGTCTCATCAAAAATGAAAACATTTTTGAAAACTACAAATCTCATGCGTTTTATTGGTGAAAAAATAATTTAAAAATCGTTCTGGAAATGAGTTTACTCACAGGGTACTTTCTTTGTATACATTCGACTATACGGGACAAGCCCGGGATTTACGGGAAACAGCGGGTTTTCGTTTGCCGGCGATTAAACCTCTTTCATTAAGCGTCTCATTAAAAATGAAAACATTTTCGAAAACTACAAGTCTCATTCGTTCTAGTGGTGCAGAAATAATTTGAAAAATCGTTCGGGAAATCAGTTTACTCCCTGGGTACTCTCTTTAGATACATTCAACTATACGGGCCAAGCCCAGGATTTACGGGAAATCGCGGGTTTTCGTTTTCCGGCGATTAAACTTCTTTTATTCAGCGTCTCATCAAAAATAAAAAACACTTTTGAAAACTACAAGTCTCATGCGTTTTAGTGGTGAAAAAATAATTTAAAAAATCGTTCGGGAAATGTGTTTACTCCCTGGGTACTTTCTTTGTATACTTCTGACTATACGGGCTAAGCCCGCGATTTACGGGAAATCGCGGGTTTTCGTTTGCCGGCGATTAAACCTCTTTCATTAAGCGTCTCATCAAAAATGAAAACATTTTTGAAACCTACAAGTCTCATACGTTTTAGTGGTGAAAAAATAATTTAAAAAATCGTTCGGGAAATGTGTTTACTCCCTCGGTACTTTCTTTGTATACTTTTGACTATACGGCCCAAACCCGCGATTTACGGGAAATCGCGGGTTTTCGTTTGCCGGCGATTAAACCTCTTTCATTAAGCGTCTCATCAAAAATGAAAACATTTTTGAAACCTACAAGTCTTATGCGTTTTAGTGGGGAAAAAATAATTTAAAAAATCGTTCTGGAAATGAGTTTACTCCCTGGGTACTTTCTTTGTATACTTTTGACTATACGGGCCAAGCCCGGGATTTACGGGAAATCGCGGGTTTTCGTTTGCCGGCGATTAAAAATCTTTTATTCAGCGTCTCATCAAAAATGAAAACATTTTTAAAAACTACAAGTCTCATGCGTTTTAGTGGTGAAAAAAAATTTAAAAAATCGTTCGGGAAATGAGTTTACTCCCTGGGTACTTTCTTTGTATACTTTTGACTATACGGGCCGAGCCCGGGATTTACGGGAAATCGCGGGTTTTCGTTTGCCGGCGATTAAACTTTTTTTATTCAGCGTCTCATCAAAAATGAAAACATTTTTAAAAACTGCAAGTCTCATGGGCTTTAGTGGGGAAATAATAATTAAAAAATCGTTCGGGAAATGAGTTTACTCCCTGGCTACTTTCTTTGTATACTTTTGACTATACGGGCCGAGTCCGGGAGTTACGGGAAATCGCAGGTTTCCGTTTGCCGGCGATTAAACTTCTTTTATTCAGCGTCTCATCAAAAATGAAAACATTTTTGAAAACTACAAGTCTCATGCGTTTTAGTGGTGAAAAGATAATTTAAAAATCGTTCTGAAAATGAGTTTACTCACAGGGTACTTTCTTTATATACATTCGACTATACGGGCCAAGCACGGGAAGAGATAGGAAAATGGGGATCCTAGGACAGCGATTAATATATTCTGTACCACTCCACGTCAATTTATAGATCATCCACTTCAAATCAACGATAGAAGAGTCAATAAAATCCATGTGCACTTTACCACTTTACGGTAAATAATCGGGCATGCTCTATAATATCTGTCCAAAACCCCCCTCCCCGGCCGTGTCCCCCGGGCCCCCTCCCCGTCCCCTGGGCCCCCACACACCCTCCCCTGCAGTGTCCTATAATTTATAGTGTTATGTGTGTCTATAATGTCCTCTCGCCAGTGTGGTAATACCATCAATGATAATAAAACATAAATAAATAACAACACGCAAGCAGTTTTTGTTATCTTGTAAAACCATCTGTCAATCAAACGCTTATAACAATAGGATTTTACATACCAGAAAGTTGTTTACATAAGAAAAAAGTCAAAACGAAAGTAGCCGTTGCTAAGGATATTTGGTATGTAAGGAATGCATTGTTTCTCTATTGTTATTCTGGCTTGATTGACATTTAATTGACGTCATTCTTTATCTAAACAAATACCATATGAAATAACCTGTTGTCATAACAATCACAAGAGCGATCTTCTCATCTTCGTGTGTAGGAGGAGTATCTTTGTGGTAAGGTGCAGTAATGTGTTTATCTGTAGTATCCACGTGGTGTACGGTAATGTGTTTATCAGGATGATCAGGATGGATATCAGGATGATCGGGTGTTACCGGCTTCTTTTTAGTTATCTTTTTATGTGATTCAGCTGTTTTTTCAATAACATTAACCTTTAGATTAATCCCAATGGTCAGATCTTCACCAGATATCAAAATTTTGTTGTTGTAACCCACCACACCGGTCTTAATTCTGAGATTCATGTCACTAGGTATCATATAAATACCTTGCCCAACCGAATAATCAACCTTACTTGAAGCGTAGTTTAACGTATCCTGATAACGTTTAATGTCTTCCTGAATATCGACCCTACGGTTAACAATATCCTCAAGGTTATTCATAAAAACTCTTTGGGCGGTCAGAGCACTTGAATCATTACCAAGGATGGAGGAGCGTGCCGAGGCCTGAGAACTAAGAACAAGATAAGCATACGCCCTAACACTGCTTGAAATCTTTACAAGGCCCGTTTTTGTAAAGCCATTAGATTTTTCCACAATCCATCTTGTCATGGAGTCGTTTGTGAAATAACTTAACCCCGGAGTTGGATAGTTGTTACGTCTTTTTTGATATGAGCTGAAAAAGTATTGCCCCCTGTATTTCATAGGATTAGAATCAACGTCATATTCACCACATATTTTTAAAAACTCTTTGTTTGAATATGGATTATCGTATTGATTGAAACTATCCTCAAAGGGCAGAGGTGTTTGCAGGCGCTTAATGATTCGTCTAATGTGATAATACACATGAAAACGATATATCGACCTGACCATAGATCTACCATCATTAAGGTGTTCGGAACTTACACCACAGGCACTTGAAGCGCACCAAGTGGCGAAATGTAGCTGGGTTTGCCATAGTCTAAAAGGTTGCTCATTCCAAATTCTCATACGTTGCGCGTTCTGACTAAGTTCATAATTGGTAAAAATATTAGGAAAGGAAGCGGGGAAAGAGCCACTTTCAGACACAATAATGACCTGTTTGTACAGATCCCTAGCGCCCAATATTTGAAGATCCAGCCCTCCATTTGGTTTATATGTCGCATTCGGGTTATATCTGAAAATGTCATCCATTCTTTGATTTAAATATATTCACAATCTCTAATATAATAATGTATATCACAATAAAGGACGTAAATAGCGAGAAGAAAATCTATTTGTATCAACCGATAGACAACTCGCATGGTACAAAGGAGGTTGCGATCGTGGAGACGTTTTCAGACAATGTCACATATGTGGTTGCAGCTCCAATAGATATACCATTGGCTGATGGAGTTACCACGGTTAGGTTACCACAGGGTCAGCAATACACGGGGAGGGAGTTGAATTCAATCGTGAGAGGTGATGTAAAATCAACACAACTAGCTGGAAACTCTAAGTTGAGTAAAATATTCAATATGGAGGGTGTAACGGAACTACATTTTAATCTTAATGAATTGGATAACTCGTTAAATCTTAAAGATGGTGAATATAGCAACAACCTGATGACATATCATATATCCGAGTATGGTGGTGATTTTACATATATTGAACCGAAAAATCCGCAATATAAGAAACTAAAGAAAGGTTTACTTCAATCACTTACCATGAGAGTCACAGGTCAGGATGGTAAGGTGCTATGGGGTGGTATGAAGACAACAGTTACCCTACACATAAGAGATACGGCGGACAGATGATACCGTAGCATTAACCGAATTAAAGTAAAATAAAATAAAAGTAATATGGAATAGCATGGAATACGGGAAAAAGTTAAACCCAGAGCGTTCACTTAGAACCGCACATGGCGTAAAAGGAACGCATCAAAAAGTAATTGTCACTCACAACCCAAGTGAGATTGATCAGAACCAGTTACTCCTGATTAGGTTCCCTAATTTAGGTAACGATGATGTCATTGTTCCCGGTACTTCAAAAATAAGTTTCGACATTGATCTCGAGTCAAAAGCTGACACGAAGAGAACATTGGTCTCTAACATAGGGAGGGCAATTGTTAAAAAGCTAGCTATCAAGTTCGAGGGTACCGAGATTCTAAGCATTGATGACTTTGACCTTTTCGGGTGCTACAGAGATTTATGGCTAACCAAGTCTGAAAAAAGAAATGCAATAAGACAAGGTATCATCTTTGATGAAGGGTGTACAGAAAACTGTATGAAACTGAGAGTTGGAGCTGCGGATAAAGACGCATCGGAGGTAGCGGACAAAGCTATTTATGATGCATACAAAAACAAGTTCACCATACCGCTGGATTTCGAAATGTTGGATAGCACGATTCCTTATTATCAGGCCGGATTAGGTAATAGGCTGTGTTATGAGATAACATTCAACAATTATGACAGGGTAGTTTTATCAACACCTACCAAACCTTCAGGTTCCGCTACGGCACCGGCACCGGATGCTAAATACAAAATCTCCAACATATCTCTCGAATATGAGATTGTGACACAACCCACACTTGCCAGATTCATCTCAAATGAATACCAAAACATGGCCGTGCTCTATGACAGATTCTTGAGACATAGACAAATTAGGGTGGATAAGTCAGACACAACTTGGAATTGGTCATTCAATACACCATGCAAGTCTCTGAAGGGTATATTGGTTCTGTTTGAGGAAGAGAAAGCTTACAAACGAGATACAGGAAGGTTCTACAATCCTAAGATCAAAAAGGTATCCGCTATAGTTGAGGGTAAGCCTAACCAACTTTTCGCTCAGGGGATGCAACCGTTTGAGCATTATGGTGAAATATGCAAGTATTTTGCGGAGGGCAAGCAAAGGGATGGCAACGCCGGTGAAATACAAAAACATCTGCAACTACATGATGTGAAGGTCGCGGACTACCTAACCACGAAATATGCTCTATGTTTGGATTTCAGAACCATAGATGAAAACTCACTACACGGGACTGGTCGACGGATTGAAAATGCGAGCGAGGGCATCACACTGCAAGTTGAAAAGACGGCCGAGGCAGCGGGATCCTTAAACGCTTACATATATCTAATAATGGATGCTCAATTAAATATTCAAAACGGTGAAATTATGGATGTACTATATTAAAATGGACTACATGAAAGATCCTCACACGGCATTATTCGTCGGTCCCACGGGCTGCGGAAAATCCCAACGCGTTGTAAAACTGCTAGAGAGCGTGTACTACAACCACTTCGATTTCATTGTGATTATATGTCCAACATTAAGATGGAACAAGACATATATGGGTAGTAACTGGTTCTGGAGGGATAGATATGTGATTCTAATTGAGCCCATGGGCATGTTGTATGAATGGATCCAAAAGATGACGGATTTCTGTGCCGGATACAAAACATTATTCCTGATCGACGACATCATCGCGGATGAGAAACTGGACAAAAAGAGGCAACCGCTTCTGGAGCTGGCCATCAGCGGTCGACATCGAAACCACTCCATGTGGCTTCTCACACAATCATACACCGCGATACCGAAGAACTTACGAAGGCAGGCAAAAATGTTATATGTGTGGTATCCGAAGGACAGGGATGATCTCGCAACCATCCACAAAGAGAATGATGTCATTGAATCGTCGGAGATCCAGAAGGTCAAGGAAAGGCTGAAAGATGGTAAATATACACATTTAGTCATGAGGATGGAATCTCCACGAACTCACGTGATTTGCTAGAATGGGCATTTTTTGTTACAAGAGTCTTGTAACAAAAAGTAACAGATCTATAGACTCCTATAAGACTATCCTATAATACTCCTATAGACTACTATAAGACTATCCTATAATACTCCTATAGACTACTATAAGACTATCCTATAATACTCCTATAGACTACTATAAGACTATCCTATAATACTCCTATAATACTCCTATAGACTACTATAGGACCATGATAGAATATATCAATTTCATAATATTAGTACTAATACTAGTAGTAGTACTTAGTTTTTGCTTTTTTTGTGTTAAAAAATACCTATCGCTATTGAAAATGGCTGAAACTGCAATTGACAACTTAATTTTTATTCAGGGTCCTACACCCGATGATGGTAAGAGGCAAAAATTGCTCGAGTGTGTGTTAACCGGAAATAGCAAGCTATACCTGGGTAAAATGTATACGGACGAGCAAATTCAAAAGCTAAAAGATGATGAGGTGAAGAAACTCTTTAGTATCTATGAAGCTAAACTATCGGGTCAAATGGTAAAGTCCTTGGGACAATCAATCATCCACATGTATTCCATGGGGGCCTGTACAGTCTTAGGAATAAACAATCAAGATGCATTGAGAGATGACCTGGAGAATGACCCCTTCCTAAACTCCGCACTTCAAAGGTTCACATGTGATTTGTATTATAGATTCGGATCATTCTTATCACCAATCAGTGTAGGTCTAATTACAGGTAGGCATTATATCGCTGGAAGAAATTTAAACGCAAATAATAATATAGATATAGATAATAAAGATGTCAGAGGAACAGACTCCTATTCAGGTGACAACGAAGAACCCTAAATAGGTTGAATCTGGTAAGAGGTTGGCGGAATACAACCGTAAAAAGAGGGAGGAATATAAAAAATGGCTCATGGCACAGAATCAAACACAGCCTACGCCTCAAGCACAAACACAGCCGACGCCTCAAGCACAAACACAGCCGACGCCTCAAGCACAAACACAGCCCGAAGATTCAAATGATATTGTAATAGATGTGGATTCTATGACCGAAGGCCCTAAACCAGATGGAGGGCCCATGAACTACACCATAATGGGGGGAGGAGTGATAGTACTAGTCTTAATTGGTGCTTATTTCGTGTATAAAAATAAGGACAAAAAAATTAAGGTGAAGGGTACCCCACCACCCTCCGATCCTAAAAAAACCGTGAGAATAAGTAAACTTGAAATGGAATAAAGGGATAATATCGCGATATTATAATCTCGAAGTATATAAACATGGATAAGAAAAGTATAGTAAACGATATTTATAAGGCATCGGTCGTATGCGTTTTCGCTGTAGGCTATTCAATGCTCGGAAAAAAGGTATTAAAAATGACTCCACCCTCAATTCAGAAGTTTGACCTGGAAGATACCGGAAAGCTTGTAGCCATAGTCGCCGCAAGTGAAATGTCAAGAGAATATCTGGTTAAGCAAAAAATTATACCTGAAACTATAAATATATAATGTTGCGAATACTGGAATGGTTGGTCTGGGTTTTATGTCAACGTAAGAAAGTTGAGAGGATTTTACCCAAGGTGGAATACATCGATGTCATCGACTCCGATGTCATCGACTCCGAAGCTATCGTATTAAAATAACGCCACTATATTATACCGGATTATATAAACATGGCTTCAATTGCAATGATGTTGGAAGGTGCCTTCGCGAACGCTTTGGCCTTCACCGGATCAACCTACCTCTTTTCAAGTTTATCAAAGGATAGGATAGATAAGGAACGGAAGCGGCATGATCTAGCCATAGAACAACTGCAGAAGGCTCAGGTTATATGGCAACGTAAAAGACAGGAGAGGGTTGACTTTATCAATAAGCAGCTCAGACTTGAGAAGAAGGCCGAGGGTAAATTCACGGAGCTGGATGACGCGATGCGGGAATATAAAAAAGTATTTGGAGGATCACCTCTCACGGATATTCCGCGCAGGCCCGTATTGAGCGACTTTTATACACCCAGCAATGGCCAGCATGAGAGGGAATTGCCATTTATCGCGCTAAGCATGATCGGTGTCGGCGGCGCCGTGTGGTATTTCGAAAAATAGTACGCGTGGTACTACTATGTTACATGTGTCATGTAACATATTATTCAATATCACTAACGCTTTGTCACCATGTAGGTGTATATCAGACCTCCGATTCCGACTATCAAAGCCCACAGGTTTTGACTCAACCAACCGACGACCTCCTTTGCTCTATTTAGGATCCACGATACGATGGAACCAATTATACCCGGTAGGGACGCAGCTGCGGCACCGGCCAATCTACCCAGGAGAGATCCTAACGCGCTCAACTTGTTCTTTATCCATTCCCTCGCACCACCGCCACCGTCCTCGGCATGCTTTTTTGTGGTGGATGTCGGATGTCCTCCACCACCAGGTGTCAAAGTTTCAACCAAAAGCCCGATAACCATCCCGAACGCTGTTAGTACACTGACAATGGTGATACCCTGTTCACGGAATAGCGTTCGTATCTTTTCACCCAATGTAGTATCTTTGCTAAGTACCTTGGCGATTGTCTCCTTTATGCTTTTTATCTGGGTGTTAAGTTCGCCCTTGAGGATATTGATGGCAGACTGGTGGGCCTCCAACTCATCGTTTAGCTTTTCCAACCTCTCGGCCACCTGCTCCCTCTGTTCATCCGTGTATGACGGATCTTCCAACTCCTTCAACTTCATTTGTTCCTTATGTATCTTGTTCTCAACATCTACCTTTTTGGCGGTCGAGAGTTGGAGACTCCCGCGGATCCGCTGCACCGAACTATCCAATCCGCGAATATCACCGGCCGGATATTTGGCTCTCAGTGTACTATCATCGACCAGCGAGACCAGATCCTCGGCACTGTTCACCACCTCCCCGGACATGGTTTCTAATTCTATATCCGTCGCATTCTCTATTTTATCCGGTGACGGTAGTCTCTCTTCTATTTTGTTTAGCCTAGCGGCCTGTCGGGGGGTTATACTACCTTTCGGTATATCGAACCCCAAATTGCGCAGCCTTTTCTTGCCCAATAGATCCGCAATGGTACCGGTAGACCTTAGAGATCCGCCATGTGTCAGCGGTCTGTTATCATCCTTGTAGTATAATTCGCCATCGCGAGTCTGAAACAGATCGTTATGTATCACGCTCGGGTTCTCGTTTGGATATATAGTTAATAGCTTCTCATAGAGCGATTTAACCCGCTCACTAGTAACTCTGGAGCGCAGAGAGGTTCCTCCGCCGAATGATGTCTCCTCATCAGGTGTGTGTATCTGCACACGCGTGCGTTCCCTCGGTACCAGAGGTGTGGAGTCATCGGTACCCTCGTCGGGTTGGTCGTGGTCACCAAACGGATCGATATCAATGTCCGCCATTATTTTATTTAAAGGATAGTTTTTTCCTAATATAATATAAATGGCAGAGAGTTCTAGTACCAGAGAAGAAGCGTTTAAAACGGATATATCCAATTCCCAACTTGAGGAGCTGGTGAAATTACGAGGTAAGTTACAAGACAGGACACACGAACACGGAGGATCTCTGATCATATGGTCGATTCTGGAGGGATTATCCGGAACCGCAGCAATTACCGGCTCGATAGCGACCGCGGTGACCATTATTAGAAATTTGGGCGGTACCCATGGAAATTACATGCGGAATTCGGGTATGTGTCTATTGGGCTCGGCTTCCTATGCGGTTACCGCCCAATATGTTAGGACATATCGGGAGAAACTTATCAAATTAAGAGCCGCATATCGCGTTGTACAAAATGCCATCGATGTTTTCGATAAAACGCTACTCTGGCACACTCGGATCTGTAGAGCCGATTTTGAGAATTTGTGTGATACGTATCATAGAACTCTCAAGAATCTGGATAAACTGGATATAGGTTATTTAGAGTAAAGTTTTTTTCTTTGTAGTAACCACACAATGGCAGAGATTTATCCGAAGCTACCCACGGCTCCCGAGTATTCGAGCGAGCAGGACAAGTTTAATACTAATACTGTGAACTCTCAACTTGGGGAGCTTAGAAAATTACGCGATAAGTTCAATACAAAATATGATAAATATAACAAGACGCTACACAGACTGGTGCTTTTAAATGCCAGCGCCACGGCCATAACCGTCGCTTCGGGCATAGGTTCGGTGGTAACCGGTGCCACCCTCATCGGAATCCCCGCTTCCGTGGGATTGGGAGCCGTAGCACTGTCGGGAACCATTTTCACGGGCTCCATCATGGCTCTGATTAAAAGATATCGGAGCAAACTTGACAAGGTCATGAAATTATATGATGTTGCGACGTCCGCCATCGCCGTGTTTGAAAACTCCATCTCGCGGGCTCTGAATAATGATGACATTAGTCACATTGAATTTCAAACCCTGAGCGGTATATACTACGAGGCCCTGGACAAGATGACGAAAACCGACAGAAAGATGGAGAGCGAAACTCGCAACCAGTTTGAAAAAAGTCTAATGGACCAGGTCAAAGCCTCAGAAGGACCGTAAATCAAGGTTAGTGATGTGCGCATGTACACCGCTCGCATATTTCGTGTGGTACGATAAAAATTAATATGTAAGGCGGTTTGTGACATTATGTGGCGCGATCGTCCCGAGCCATAGCGGCCCTATCTGCCGACCGCCCCGCGCACAATCATCTTTACCAGAAACAGGTAAAGATATCGCCCCCTTTTTCACCAACCTTGCACATAATCAGGAAGTAATTCTGTATCTTCAGGTATTAACATCAATTCCTCTTTTACAAAAGCCCGTCCGGGTCCGTCTTGAACATAGTACATTACACGGTTACCAGGTTGCGCTATTACCTCACGCAATCTATATGTGTTTTTCGACCATATTCTATCGGTTGCCCGTCTCCGCCCATCATCATGCTCTTCACCAGGTTGTAGTAGATATCTATACAAGCCATCTTTAGGTAATTCTACTTCAGGTGGATAGCTCTCTTGATTAACCAAAGGCACCTCTTTCATTATAATAGCATCTTTCGGCTTCATACCAATCATCTGCGTCTTTGTATCGTTTAGCCTATCAATCAGTTTATACAGATGCTTAACCCATGTAGATGATACCTTTTCCGAATCATTCAGTTCTTGGGCATCTTGTATTTTGAATAAATTTTCGGCAAGTATCTTGTTCAACGCCTCAACAAAAGCTGTGTGTGTATGCTTATATTTTGTAGTCGCTCTTTTAATTTCAACCTTATGCTTCTCCAACAGCTTTGTCACATCTGCTTTGAATTCTGAACCGTTATCACATTGGAAAGTTTTTGGATAAGTTAATGGTCCGGCCTTGTAGATGTCCTCAATCATAGCGGCAACCTCTTTGGCTTTCTTAGTCCTCAAAGGTCGGGCTACCTTGTATCTGGAAGCAGCATCGATTCCCGACAAAATGTACTTATATTTATTACCATACAGTATGTCACCGGGCATGTACAATAAATCGAATTGATGTAAATCATTAGGGGTGGTAACTTCATAATGTGGTCTTTCAACATGTTTTGGGGCGGGTAAATGTACTTGCCAAAATGCTTGCTTTGATAGCCACTTCTTAATCTCCTTTGGCCCGAAGCCGAATACTCTTAAATTCCGAACAGCCTTTTGTCCTTTCCATAAATTTTGAGGTTGATAGTAAGTCTCTTGAAGTTTAGAGTTTGACATGTTTTATTTATGCACACCTTTATTTATCTCCTTTTTGTTATGATGTGGTACGATAAAATTGCTTAAAGTTTTTTATATATTATATTAATATGTCAGACATGGATACCACACCGGATTACAAATTGATGAAACTGAGAGAGTTGCGGGAGGTTGCCAAATCCCGCGGAATTAAGTATATCGTGGGTATGAGAAAGGCTAAACTGGTTGAGGTGATTGAGTAGAATGATCTCGACCCATCCTACACCATCGATCTGGATACCAAGAAGGAATGGTATGGATACTGTTCAAGGTGGAGGTCGAAAAACAGGGAGGCATATCTAAAAGCTCAAAAACGTTATAACGACAAAAGATCCAAGTGATTGAACAACCCTTTTTTTGTTACTCGGACGGGTAACAAATGTTGGTGGGTGGGTACCCATGGTGTACCGGTCACGGCCCTCTAGGTGCTGGTGGGTGGGTTCCCATGGTCTAACCGGTGTATGTGTGTTTTAGCGTGATGGTTGTATTACAAACGATGACACTCATTACACTCCAACACGGTTTACGATTTATAAAACCATCTTAAAGATTACAAAATCGTGTATCACAACCAAGCATGTCTTCAGGAATCGTTTTCGATTTGATACACAGTAGAGAATATATTGATGACTTTGATCTTTTCACGGTCCCTGATTTAAGAGCCAGAGCGAGGTACCTTGGCCTACGTGGATACTCGCGGCTCAGAAGGGCTGAGCTTATCGAATTATTGTTATCAACAGTACCCGCAAGATATCCCGATATGACTTTACCACTCGTCATAGGGATGCTGGATCTCGAAGTGACCGAATTTTCAGGACCCGTGATGAGACCAAATGTATCAGTGCCAAGACCGGTACCAGCACCGATTAGACCAGTACCAGCACGGGTTGAGGTTGATGATGAGGACGACGCAGACGATGACATTGATGAAGATGATAGATGTATCATTTGTCTTTCTAAACGAAAGACCGCCACCATTGTTCATGGTAGAACAGGGCATTTTTGCTGCTGTTTATCGTGCGCATATAAATTGGAGAAGAGTGGGGATAAATGCCCTATATGTCGCGCATCAATAGATCTTGTCATTAGACAATATATTTGAGGGGTCGGATTGTTAGGGCATTTTTTGTTACTCGGACGGGTAACAAATGTGATTCACGACCCTCGAGGTGCCAATGGGTGGGTACCCATGGTGTATCGATGTATGTATCACAAAGCGTGTTTTACTACAATTTAGCATGGTGGTTGCCCCACAAACTAGGACACTAGCGATCCTCCAACACGGTTTACGATTTATAAAAATGGCTTAAAGATTACAAAATCGTATATCATAGCCAAGTAACAAATTTTATGAATCTTTTTTTAGTTTCACGATTATAAAAAACCATCTTAAAGGTTCATAAATCGTATATCATAACCAAGCATGACTTCGAGAAATACAGTTGTTGAATTAAGAGCTCTCGCTAGAGAACGCGGCCTATGTGGCTACTCAAGGCTCAGAAAGGCCGATCTGATCGAATTATTGACACCCACTACTGTGTCAGCACCCATACCCATGCCGAGACCCACTAGACCCGTACCCGTGCCGAGACCAATTAGACCCGTACCCGTGCCGAGACCAATTAGACCCATACCCATGCCGAGACCAATACCCATGCCGAGACCCACCAGACCAGTACCAGCGCCGAGACCGGTACCAGCACCCATACCGGCACCGAGACCAGGCACTAGCCAACAAGACATGGATTTGAAAAGCAAGTTGATCGAATGGAGAGACTGGTTAATAAATCATGTACCTAGGGCTATGAAGGAGAAAGCGAGTAAAGCTTTCAAAACCATGAAGGATAAGATCATGGGTTTGTATAAAAAGGGCAGTGGAGAGGAAGAGGTGGAGAAGGAGGAGGAAGAGGAGGAAAACCCCTATACCCCCATTGAAGAAGCTTTTGTAGGTTCATACAAACGTTTCAAAATAAACTCGGATGATGGGAAGAATGTCAGGGTCTTTCTCGAAAAGGTCGAGCACGTCGTAAATAGGTTGATGAGTGACGTGCTCGGGCAGAAGAAGTCGCTGAAGACTCAGGCGACCTTGTGGGTGAAGTGGGTAAGGGAGGACACCAGCTCGACCGATGCCCCGTGTGTACATGTCGATAAAGCTTTCAATAGCTATATGGAGATACTGCACGCCCACGATGACATTTCTGATGTTTTCGATCGGATGCGTAATAAGATAATCGAGCAGATTGAAAACCCCGCGCTGCCAGCTAGCGGATTCACAATTGATAAAATCTTGCATATGCATGTGGACTTTCATAAGCTAAAATTAACCAGAGGTAGTTCTTACTTACCGCTACCTAAGAATTTCAGTGGAAAGTTCTCCGTGATTAACCCCCATAACGAGGGTGATGAGGAATGTTTCAAATGGGCTATTATCGCTGCTCTCAATCATGACAAGATCGATAATCATCCTGAGCGAATCTCAAACCTTAAGAAGCATGACAAGTATAATTGGGATGGTCTAACTTTCCCAATGGCGCTAAATAAAATAGATTTGTTTGAGAGAAGGAACCCTGATATCGCCGTGCATTTTTTGACAAAAGATGACAAAGAGGGTGTCTATATGTGTCGAAAGTCGAAGCATCTTGACCGGGATGAGACGGTTGTTTTGTTTTTACTGTGTGAAGGGGATAAGAGGCATTATATCGCTGTTAAGAACCTGAGCGGTGTCCTGAGAAAGTTAAACTCAAAGAATAAAAATAAAGAGCATTATTGCCTGAATTGTCTCTCTGGTTTTCCAAGCGAACAGAAAAGGGATGAGCACTTTGAGTATTGTAAGAATAACGATGCCGTTAATATTCAACTCCCTAAGGAGGGTAGCACCTTAACCTTCACCCACGGTCAGTACCAGCTCAAAGCCCCATTCATCATGTATGCCGATTTCGAAGCTTTTACAAAACCTGAAGAGATAGAGTGTGGATCGTCCACCGAGAAAGTTGGTAAACATATCCCCACCGGATTCTGTTGTTATAGTAAATATGCTCATGGTGAAGTTTTGGACCCTCTGAAGCTTTACCGTGGTGATGACTGTGTTCCGCGCTTTGTTGATCATGTGGTTTCCGAGGCGAAAAGGTTATACAACATGTTTCCACAACTTGGTATGCAAGATCTAACCGATGAAGAACTTGATGGATATGAAAATTCCCCCGACTGCCACATCTGTATGAGAGAATTTGGTGATGATGACATCAAGGTTAGGGATCACTGTCATTTTACTGGCAAGTTTCGTGGATCGGCACACATGGAATGTAATCTCCGTTACAAGGTGCCTAATTATATTCCGGTTGTCTTCCATAATCTGAGTGGATATGATTCACATCTATTTATCAAAGAGCTTGCGAAGAAGTATGGAGAAGGTGGTATGAGTGTAATCGCCGAAAATAAAGAGAAATATATCTCTTTCTCGACCGATGTTAAGGTTGGTGAATACACCGACAAAAATGGTGAGACCAAGGACAAAAAGATAAAGCTGAGATTCATCGATTCATTTAGATTTATGTCAAGAGGATTAGGTTCCTTAGCTGACAATCTATCCGATGATCAGTGTAAAAACCTTAGAAAATTCTTCAATGATGAGCAATTTAACATAATGAGAAGGAAGGGTGTATACCCATATGAGTATGTTGATTCATTCGATAGGTTTAATGAAACCAGGCTTCCTTCGAAAGATGACTTTTATAGCAAGTTGAACATGAATGGTATCAGCGATGCCGATTATGCGCATGCCCAGAAGGTGTGGAAGGACATGAAAGTTGAAAATATGGGCGTTTATCATGATATCTATCTCAAGACGGATGTTCTGCTTCTGAGTGATGTGTTTGAGACATTCAGAGAGACATGTTTGAGAAACTATAAACTAGATCCCGCTCATTTTTACACGGCCCCCGGATTAGCTTGGCAGGCATGCCTGAAAAAGACAGATGTTGAGCTGGATTTGTTGTCAGATATGGATATGTTACTGTTTGTGGAGATGGGTATTAGGGGCGGTCTCTGTCAGGCCGTTCACAGACACGCGAAGGCAAATAATCCATATATGGGCGATATGTATAATACTTCAGAAGATACAACCTATCTACAGTATCTTGATGCTAACAATCTGTATGGATGGGCTATGATACAGAAGATGCCCACCGGGGGGTTTGAGTGGGATGATTCCGGTAAATTTACACCCGAACTCATTTCAGAGTTGGCTGTGGAAAACGGTGAAAAGGGGTACATGCTTGAGGTTGATGTTAGATATCCACATAATCTTCATGACACACATAACGATCTTCCTTTCATGCCCGAGAGGAAGGTTATCAATGGTGTTGAGAAGCTGACACCGTGTCTTTCGGACAAGAGGAACTATGTGATTCATATCCGTGCGCTTGCTCAAGCTTTGAATCACGGTCTTGTTCTGGATAAGGTTCATAGGGTACTGAGGTTTGATCAGAGCGCATGGTTGAAACCTTACATCGACTTCAATACACAGCTGCGAACGGAGTCAAAGAATGACTTTGAAAAGGATTTCTTCAAGCTGATGAACAATTCTGTCTTTGGTAAGACAATGGAGAATCAGCGAAGACAGAAGGATATACGTTTGGCCACCAACCAAAAGAATTATGAGAAAATGGTAATGAAGCCAAACTTCAGGGGTGCAATCCGTTTCTCGGAAACACTGATGGGGATAGAGATGTCCAAGATCAAGATCAAGATGAACAAACCGATCTACCTCGGCCCCACAATCCTCCATCTATCCAAGATGGTTATGTATGAGTTCCACCATGATTACATGAGACCGAAATATGGTGATGATGTGAAGCTTTGCTACATGGATACGGATTCATTCGTTTACCACATAAAAACAGACGACTTCTACAAAGATATCGCGAACGATGTGCCTGCGAGATTTGACACATCTGGGTATGATAATGAAGATAGTAGACCTCTACCATTAGGTTTAAATAAAAAGATCATTGGGTTGATGAAGGACGAGTTGGGTGGTAAGGTGATGACTGAGTTCATAGCCCTAAGAGCTAAGACCTACGCATACAAACAGCTATGTGGTAGGGAGGGTAAGAGATGTAAGGGGGTGAAGAAATGCGTGGTGAGGGAGACCATAGGTTTCGCTGATTATAAGAGATGCCTGTTTGAGGGTGAGAACATTTACAGAACCCAAATGACCTTTCGATCGATTAAGCATGATGTTCACACGTTGAAAACAAATAAACTGGCGCTCAATGCCGATGATGATAAACGCATAATTTTGGAAGATGGTATTACCACACTGGCGAGAGGACATTATAGACACACATAACACTATAAATTATAGGACACTGCAGGGGAGGGTGTGTGGGGGCCCAGGGGACGGGGAGGGGGCCCGGGGGACACGGCCGGGGAGGGGGGTTTTGGACAGATATTATAGAGCATGCCCGCTTATTTAACGTAAAGTGGTAAAGTGCACATGGATTTTATTGACTCTTCTATCGTTGATTTGACGTGGATGATCTATAAATTGACGTGGAGTGGTACAGAATATATTAATCGCTGTCCTAGGATCCCCATTTTCCTATCTCTCGGGATTTACGGGAAATTGCGGGTTTTCGTTTGCCGGCGATTAAACCTCTTTCATTAGGCGTCTCATCAAAAATGAAAACATTTTTGAAAACTACAAATCTCATTCGTTCTAGTGGTGCAGAAATAATTTGAAAAATCGTTCGGGAAATCAGTTTACTCCCTGGGTACTTTCTTTAGATACATTCAACTATACGGGCCAAGCCCAGGATTTAAGGGAAATCGCGGGTTTTCGTTTTCCGGCGATTAAACTTCTTTTATTCAGCGTCTCATCAAAAATAAAAAACACTTTTGAAAACTACAAGTCTCATGCGTTTTAGTGGTGAAAAAATAACTTAAAAAATCGTTCGGGATATGTGTTTACTCCCTGGGTACTTTCTTTGTATACTTTTGACTATACTGGCCAAGCCCGCGATTTACGGGAAATCGCAGGTTTCCGTTTGCCGGCGATTTAACTTCTTTTATTCAGCGTCTCATCAAAAATGAAAACATTTTTGAAAACTACAAGTCTCATGCGTTTTAGTGGTGAAAGGATAGTTTAAAAATCGTTCTGGAAATGAGTTTACTCACAGGGTACTTTCTTTGTATACATTCGACTATACGGGCCAAGCCCGGGATTTACGGGAAATTGCGGGTTTTCGTTTGCCGGCGATTAAACCTCTTTCATTAGGCGTCTCATCAAAAATGAAAACATTTTTGAAAACTACAAATCTCATGCGTTTTAGTGGTGAAAAAATAATTTAAAAATCGTTCTGGAAATGAGTTTACTCACAGGGTACTTTCTTTGTATACATTCGACTATACGGGACAAGCCCGGGATTTACGGGAAACAGCGGGTTTTCGTTTGCCGGCGATTAAACCTCTTTCATTAAGCGTCTCATTAAAAATAAAAACATTTTTAAAAACTACAAGTCTCATTCGTTCTAGTGGTGCAGAAATAATTTGAAAAATCGTTCGAGAAATCAGTTTACTCCCAGGGTACTTTCTTTAGATACATTCAACTATACGGGCCAAGCCCAGGATTTACGGGAAATTGCGGGTTTTCGTTTCCCGGCGATTAAACTTCTTTTATTCAGCGTGTCATCAAAAATGAAAACACTTTTGAAAACTACAAGTCTCATGCGTTTTAGTGGTGAAAAAATAATTTAAAAAATCGTTTGGGAAATGTGTTTACTCCCTGGGTACTTTCTTTGTATACTTTTGACTATACGGGCCAAGCCCGCGATTTACGGGAAATCGCGGGTTTTCGTTTGCCGGCGATTAAACCTCTTTCATTAAGCGTCTCATCAAAATTGAAAACATTTTTAAAAACTGCAAGTCTCATGGGCTTTAGTGGTGAAATAATAATTAAAAAATCGTTCGGGAAGTGAGTTTACTCCCTGGGTACTTTCTTTAGATACATTCAACTATACGGGCCAAGCCCAGGATTTACGGGAAATTGCGGGTTTTCGTTTCCCGGCGATTAAACTTCTTTTATTCAGCGTGTCATCAAAAATGAAAACACTTTTGAAAACTACAAGTCTCATGCGTTTTAGTGGTGAAAAAATAATTTAAAAAATTGTTCGGGAAATGTGTTTACTCCCTGGGTACTTTCTTTGTATACTTTTGACTATACGGGCCAAGCCCATGATTTACGGGAAATCGCGGGTTTTCGTTTGCCGGCGATTAAACCTCTTTCATTAAGCGTCTCATCAAAATTGAAAACATTTTTAAAAACTGCAAGTCTCATGGGCTTTAGTGGTGAAATAATAATTAAAAAATCGTTCGGGAAGTGAGTTTACTCCCTGGGTACTTTCTTTGTATACTTTTGACTATACGGGCCGAGTCCGGGATTTACGGGAAGTCGCAGGTTTCCGTTTGCCGGCGATTTAACTTCTTTTATTCAGCGTCTCATCAAAAATGAAAACATTTTTAAAAACTACAAGTCTCATGCGTTTTAGTGGTGAAAAGATAATTTAAAAATCGTTCTGGAAATGAGTTTACTCACCGGGTACTTTCTTTGTATACATTCGACTATACGGGCCAAGCCCGGGATTTACGGGAAATCGCGGGTTTTCGTTTGCCGGCGATTAAACCTCTTTCATTAGGCGTCTCATCAAAAATGAAAACATTTTTGAAAACTACAAATCTCATGCGTTTTAGTGGTGAAAAAGTAATTTAAAAAATCTTTCGAAAAATGAGTTTACTCCCTGGGTACTTTTTTGTATACATTCGACTATACGGGCCAAGCCCGGGATTTACGGGAAATCGCGGGTTTTCGTTTGCCGGCAATTAGACCTCTTTCATTAAGCGTCTCATCAAAAATGAAAACATTTTTGAAAACTACAAGTCTCATGGGCTTTAGTGGTGAAATAATAATTAAAAAATCGTTCGGGAAGTGAGTTTACTCCCTGGGTACTTTCTTTGTATACTTTTGACTATACGGGCCGAGTCCGGGATTTACGGGAAGTCGCAGGTTTCCGTTTGCCGGCGATTTAACTTCTTTTATTCAGCGTCTCATCAAAAATGAACACATTTTTAAAAACTACAAGTCTCATGCGTTTTAGTGGTGAAAAGATAATTTAAAAATCGTTCTGGAAATGAGTTTACTCACCGGGTACTTTCTTTGTATACATTCGACTATACGGGCCAAGCCCAGGATTTACGGGAAATCGCGGGTTTTCGTTTGCCGGCGATTAAACCTCTTTCATTAGGCGTCTCATCAAAAATGAAAACATTTTTGAAAACTACAAATCTCATGCGTTTTAGTGGTGAAAAAGTAATTTAAAAAATCTTTCGAAAAATGAGTTTACTCCCTGGGTACTTTTTTGTATACATTCGACTATACGGGCCAAGTCCGGGATTTACGGGAAATCGCGGGTTTTCGTTTGCCGGCGATTAAACTTCTTTTATTCAGCGTCTCATCAAAAATGAAAACACTTTTGAAAACTACAAGTCTCATGCGTTTTAGTGGTGAAAAAATAATTTAAAAAATCGTTCGGGAAATGAGTTACTCCCTGGGTACTTTCTTTGTATACATTCGACTATACGGGCCAAGCCCGGGATTTACGGGAAATCGCGGGTTTTTGTTTGCCGGCAATTAGACCTCTTTCATTAAGCGTCTCATCAAAAATGAAAACATTTTTGAAAACTACAAGTCTCATGCGTTTTAGTGGTGAAAAAAAAATTTAAAAAATCGTTCGGGAAATGAGTTTACTCCCTGGGTACTTTCTTTGTATACATTTGACTACACGGGCCAAGCCCGGGATTTAGGGGAAATCGCTGGTTTTTGTTTGCCGGCGATTAAACCTCTTTCATTAAGCGTCTCATCAAAAATGAAAACATTTTTGAAAACTACAAGTCTCATGCGTTTTAGTGGTGAAAAAATATATTAAAAAATTGTTCTGGAAATGAGTTTACTCACAGGGTACTTTCTTTGTATACATTCGACTATACAGGCCAAGCCCGGGATTTACGGGAAATCGCTGGTTTTTGTTTGCCGGCGATTAAACCGCTTTCATTAAGCGTCTCATCAAAAATGAAAACATTTTTGAAAACTACCAGTCTCATGCGTCTTAGTGGTGAAAAAAAAAATTAAAAAATCGTTCGGGAAATGAGTTTACTCCCTGGGTACTTTCTTTGTATACATTTGACTACACGGGCCAAGCCCGGGATTTAGGGGAAATCGCGGGTTTTCGTGTGCCGGCGATTAAACTTCTTTTATTCAGCGTCCCATCAAAAATGAAAACATTTTTGAAAACTGCAAGTCTTATGCGTTTTAGTGGTGAAAAAATAATTTAAAAAATCGTTCGGGAAATGAGTTTACTCCCTGGGTACTTTCTTTTTATACTTGTGACTATACGGGCCGAGCCCGGGATTTACGGGAAATCGCGGGTTTTCGTTTGCCGGCGATTAAACTTCTTTTATTCAGCGTCTCATCAAAAATGAAAACATTTTTAAAAACTGCAAGTCTCATGGGCTTTAGTGGTGAAATTATAATTAAAAAATCGTTTGGGAAATGAGTTTACTCCCTGGGTACTTTCTTTGTATACTTTTGACTATACGGGCCGAGTGCGGGATTTACGGGAAATCGCAGGTTTCCGTTTGCCGGCGATTAAACTTCTTTTATTCAGCGTCTCATCAAAAATGAAAACATTTTTGAAAACTACAAGTCTCATGCGTTTTAGTGGTGAAAAGATAATTTAAAAATCGTTCTGGAAATGAGTTTACTCACAGGGTACTTTCTTTGTATACATTCGACTGTACGGGCCAAGCCCGGGATTTACGGGAAATTGCGGGTTTTCGTTTGCCGGCGATTAAACCTCTTTCATTAGGCGTCTCATCAAAAATGAAAACATTTTTGAAAACTACAAATCTCATGCGTTTTAGTGGTGAAAAAATAATTTAAAAATCGTTCTGGAAATGAGTTTACTCACAGGGTACTTTCTTTGTATACATTCGACTATACGGGCCAAGCCGGGATTTACGGGAAATCGCGGGTTTTTATTTGCCGGCGATTAAACCTCTTTCATTAAGCGTCTCATCAAAAATGAAAACATTTGTGAAACCTACAAGTCTCATGCGTTTTAGTGGTGAAAAAAAAATTTAAAAAATCGTTCGGGAAATGAGTTTACTCCCTGGGTACTTTCTTTGTATACTTTTGACTATACGGGCCGAGCCCGGGATTTACGGGAAATCGCGGGTTTTCGTTTGCCGGCGATTAAACTTCTTTTATTCAGCGTCTCATCAAAAATGAAAACATTTTTAAAAACTGCAAGTCTCATGGGCTTTAGTGGTGAAATAATAATTAAAAAATCGTTCGGGAAATGAGTTTACTTCCTGGGTACTTTCTTTGTATACTTTTGACTATACGGGCCGAGTGTGAGATTTACGGGAAATCGCAGGTTTCCGTTTGCCGGCGATTAAACTTCTTTTATTCAGCGTCTCATCAAAAATGAAAACATTTTTGAAAACTACAAGTCTCATGCGTTTTAGTGGTGAAAAGATAATTTAAAAATCGTTCTGGAAATAAGTTTACTCACAGGGTACTTTCTTTGTATACATTCGACTATACGGGCCAAGCCTGGGATTTACGGGAAATTGCGGGTTTTCGTTTGCCGGCGATTAAACCTCTTTCATTAGGCGTCTCATCAAAAATGAAAACATTTTTGAAAACTACAAATCTCATGCGTTTTAGTGGTGAAAAAATAATTTAAAAATCGTTCTGGAAATGAGTTTACTCACAGGGTACTTTCTTTGTATACATTCGACTATACGGGCCAAGCCGGGATTTACGGGAAATCGCGGGTTTTTGTTTGCCGGCGATTAAACCTCTTTCATTAAGCGTCTCATCAAAAAGGAAAACATTTGTGAAACCTACAAGTCTCATGCGTTTTAGTGGTGAAAAAAAAATTTAAAAAATCGTTCGGGAAATGAGTTTACTCCCTGGGTACTTTCTTTGTATACTTTTGACTATACGGGCCGAGCCCGGGATTTACGGGAAATCGCGGGTTTTCGTTTGCCGGCGATTAAACTTCTTTTATTCAGCGTCTCATCAAAAATGAAAACACTTTTGAAAACTACAAGTCTCATGCTTTTTAGTGGTGAAAAAATAATTTAAAAAATCGTTCGGGAAATGTGTTTACTCCCTGGGTACTTTCTTTGTATACTTTTGACTATACGGGCCAAGCCCGGGATTTACGGGAAATCGCGGGTTTTCGTTTGCCGGCGATTAAACCTCTTTCATTAAGCGTCTCATCAAAAATGAAAACATTTTTAAAACCTACAAGTCTCATGCGTTTTAGTGGTGAAAAAAAATTTTAAAAAATCGTTCGGGAAATGAGTTTACTCCCTGGGTACTTTCTTTGTATACTTTTGACTATACGGGCCGAGACCTGGATTTACGGGAAATCGCGGGTTTTCGTTTGCCGGCGATTAAACTTCTTTTATTCAGCGTCTCCACAAAAATGAAAACATTTTTAAAAACTGCAAGTCTCATGGGCTTTAGTGGTGAAAAAATAATTTAAAAAATCGTTCGCGAAATGAGTTACTCCCTGGGTACTTTCTTTGTATACATTCGACTATACGGGCCAAGCCCGGGATTTACGGGAAATCGCGGGTTTTTGTTTGCCGGCGATTAGACCTCTTTCATTAAGCGTCTCATCAAAAATGAAAACATTTTTGAAAACTACAAGTCTCATGCGTTTTAGTGGTGAAAAAAAAATTTAAAAAATCGTTCGAGAAATGAGTTTACTCCCTGGGTACTTTCTTTGTATACATTTGACTACACGGGCCAAGCCCGGGATTTAGGGGAAATCGCTGGTTTTTGTTTGCCGGCGATTAAACCTCTTTCATTAAGCGTCTCATCAAAAATGAAAACATTTTTGAAAACTACAAGTCTCATGCGTTTTAGTGGTGAAAAAATATATTAAAAAATTGTTCTGGAAATGAGTTTACTCACAGGGTACTTTCTTTGTATACATTCGACTATACAGGCCAAGCCCGGGATTTACGGGAAATCGCTGGTTTTTGTTTGCCGGCGATTAAACCGCTTTCATTAAGCGTCTCATCAAAAATGAAAACATTTTTGAAAACTACCAGTCTCATGCGTCTTAGTGGTGAAAAAAAAAATTAAAAAATCGTTCGGGAAATGAGTTTACTCCCTGGGTACTTTCTTTGTATACATTTGACTACACGGGCCAAGCCCGGGATTTAGGGGAAATCGCGGGTTTTCGTGTGCCGGCGATTAAACTTCTTTTATTCAGCGTCCCATCAAAAATGAAAACATTTTTGAAAACTGCAAGTCTTATGCGTTTTAGTGGTGAAAAAATAATTTAAAAAATCGTTCGGGAAATGAGTTTACTCCCTGGGTACTTTCTTTGTATACTTTTGACTATACGGGCCGAGCCCGGGATTTACGGGAAATCGCGGGTTTTCGTTTGCCGGCGATTAAACTTCTTTTATTCAGCGTCTCATCAAAAATGAAAACATTTTTAAAAACTGCAAGTCTCATGGGCTTTAGTGGTGAAATTATAATTAAAAAATCGTTTGGGAAATGAGTTTACTCCCTGGGTACTTTCTTTGTATACATTCGACTGTACGGGCCAACCCCGGGATTTACGGGAAATTGCGGGTTTTCGTTTGCCGGCGATTAAACCTCTTTCATTAGGCGTCTCATCAAAAATGAAAACATTTTTGAAAACTACAAATCTCATGCGTTTTAGTGGTGAAATAATAATTAAAAAATCGTTCGGGAAATGAGTTTACTCCCTGGGTACTTTCTTTGTATACTTTTGACTATACGGGCCGAGTGCGAGATTTACGGGAAATCGCAGGTTTCCGTTTGCCGGCGATTAAACTTCTTTTATTCAGCGTCTCATCAAAAATGAAAACATTTTTAAAAACTACAAGTCTCATGCGTTTTAGTGGTGAAAAGATAATTTAAAAATCGTTCTGGAAATAAGTTTACTCACAGGGTACTTTCTTTGTATACATTCGACTATACGGGCCAAGCCCGGGATTTACGGGAAATTGCGGGTTTTCGTTTGCCGGCGATTAAACCTCTTTCATTAGGCGTCTCATCAAAAATGAAAACATTTTTGAAAACTACAAATCTCATGCGTTTTAGTGGTGAAAAAATAATTTAAAAATCGTTCTGGAAATGAGTTTACTCACAGGGTACTTTCTCTGTATACATTCGACTATACGGGACAAGCCCGGCATTTACGGGAAACAGCGGGTTTTCGTTTGCCGGCGATTAAACCTCTTTCATTAAGCGTCTCATTAAAAATGAAAACATTTTTAAAAACTACAAGTCTCATTCGTTCTAGTGGTGCAGAAATAATTTGAAAAATCGTTCGGGAAATTAGTGTACTCCCTGGGTACTTTCTTTAGATACATTCAACTGTACGGGCCAAGCCCAGGATTTACGGGAAATCGCGGGTTTTCGTTTGCCGGCGATTAAACTTCTTTTATTCAGCGTCTCATCAAAAATGAAAACACTTTTGAAAACTACAAGTCTCATGCGTTTTAGTGGTGAAAAAATAATTTAAAAAATCGTTCGGGAAATGTGTTTACTCCCTGGGTACTTTCTTTTTATACTTTTGACTATACGGGCTAAGCCCAGGATTTACGGGAAATCGCGGGTTTTCGTTTGCCGGCGATTAAACCTCTTTCATTAAGCGTCTTATCAAAAATGAAAACATTTTTGAAACCTACAAGTCTCATGCGTTTTAGTGGTGAAAAAAAAATTTAAAAAATCGTTCGGGAAATGAGTTTACTCCCTGGGTACTTTCTTTGTATACTTTTGACTATACGGGCCGGGTCCGGGATTTACGGGAAATCGCAGGTTTCCGTTTGCCGGCGATTAAACTTCTTTTATTCAGCGTCTCATCAAAAATGAAAACATTTTTGAAAACTACAAGTCTCATGCGTTTTAGTGGTGAAAAGATAATTTAAAAGTCGTTCTGGAAATGAGTTTACTCACAGGGTACTTTCTTTGTATACATTCGACTATACGGGCCAAGCCCGGGATTTACGGGAAATCGCGGGTTTTCGTTTGCCGGCGATTAAACTTCTTTTATTCAGCGTCTCATCAAAGATGAAAACATTTTTAAAAACTGCAAGTCTCATGGGCTTTAGTGGTGAAATAATAATTAAAAAATAGTTCGGGAAGTGAGTTTACTCCCTGGGTACTTTTTTTGTATACTTTTGACTATACGGGCCGAGTCCGGGATTTACGGGAAATCGCAGGTTTCCGTTTGCCGACGATTAAACTTCTTTTATTCAGCATCTCATCAAAAATGAAAACATTTTTGAAAACTACAAGTCTCATGCGTTTTAGTGGTGAAAAGATAATTTAAAAATCGTTCTGGAAATGAGTTTACTCACAGGGTACTTTCTTTGTATACATTCGACTATACGGGCCAAGCCCGGGATTTACGGGAAATCGCGGGTTTTCGTTTGCCGGCGATTAAACCTCTTTCATTAGGCGTCTCATCTAAAATGAAAACATTTTTGAAAACTATAAATCTCATGCGTTTTAGTGGTGAAAAAATAATTTAAAAAATCTTTCAAAAAATGAGTTTACTCCCTGGGTACTTTCTTTGTATACATTCGACTATACGGGCCAAGCCCGGGATTTACGGGAAATCGCGGGTTTTCGTTTTCCGGCCATTAAACTTCTTTTATTCAGCGTCTCATCAAAAATGAAAACATTTTTAAAAACTGCAAGTCTCATGGGCTTTAGTGGTGAAATAATAATTAAAAAATAGTTCGGGAAGTGAGTTTACTCCCTGGGTACTTTCTTTGTATACTTTTGACTATACAGGCCGAGTCCGGGATTTACGGGAAATCGCAGGTTTCCGTTTGCCGGCGATTAAACTTCTTTTAGTCAGCGTCTCATCAAAAATGAAAACATTTTCGAAAACTATAAGTCTCATGCGTTTTAGTGGTGAAAAGATAATTTAAAAATCGTTCTGGAAATGAGTTTACTCACAGGGTACTTTCTTTGTATACTTTCGACTATACGGGACAAGCCCGGGCTTTACGGGAAATAGCGGGTTTTCGTTTGCCGGCGATTAAACTTCTTTTATTCAGCGTCTCATCAAAAATGAAAACATTTTTGAAAACTACAAATCTCATGCGTTTTAGTGGTGAACAAATAATTTAAAAAATCTTTCGAAAAATGAGTTTACTCCCTGGCCACTTTCTTTGTATACATTCGACTATACGGGCCAAGCCCGGGATTTACGGGAAATCGCGGGTTTTCGTTTTCCGGCCATTAAACTTCTTTTATTCAGCGTCTCATCAAAAATGAAAACATTTTTAAAAACTGCAAATCTCATGGGCTGTAGTGGTGAAATAATAGTTAAAAAATCGTTCGGGAAATGAGTTTACTCCCTGGGTACTTTCTTTGTATACTTTTGACTATACGGGCCGAGTCCGCGACTTATGGGAAATCGCAGGTTTCCGTTTGCCGGCTATTAAACTTCTTTTAGTCAGCGTCTCATCAAAAATGAAAACATTTTCGAAAACTACAAGTCTCATGCGTTTTAGTGGTGAAAAGATAATTTAAAAATCGTTCTGGAAATGAGTTTACTCACAGGGTACTTTCTTTGTATACATTCGACTATACCGGACAAGCCCGGGATTTACGGAAATAGCGGGTTTTCGTTTGCCGGCGATTAGACCTCTTTCATTAAGCGTCTCATTAAAAATGAAAACATTTTTGAAAACTACAAGTCTCATTCGTTCTAGTGGTGCAGAAATAATTTGAAAAATCGTTCGGGAAATCAGTTTACTCCCTGGGTACTTTCTTTAGATACATTCAACTATACGGGCCAAGCCCAGGATTTACGGGAAATCGCGGGTTTTCGTTTGCCGTCGATTAAACTTCTTTTATTCAGCGTCTCATCAAAAATGAAAACACTTTTGAAAACTACAAGTCTCATGCGTTTTAGTGGTGAAAAAATAATTTAAAAAATCTTTCGAAAAATGAGTTTACTCCCTGGCCACTTTCTTTGTATACATTCGACTATACGGGCCAAGCCCGGGATTTACGGGAAATCGCGGGTTTTCGTTTTCCGGCCATTAAACTTCTTTTATTCAGCGTCTCATCAAAAATGAAAACATTTTTAAAAACTGCAAATCTCATGGGCTGTAGTGGTGAAATAATAGTTAAAAAATCGTTCGGGAAATGAGTTTACTCCCTGGGTACTTTCTTTGTATACTTTTGACTATACGGGCCGAGTCCGCGATTTACGGGAAATCGCAGGTTTCCGTTTGCCGGCTATTAAACTTCTTTTAGTCAGCGTCTCATCAAAAATGAAAACATTTTCGAAAACTACAAGTCTCATGCGTTTTAGTGGTGAAAAGATAATTTAAAAATCGTTCTGGAAATGAGTTTACTCACAGGGTACTTTCTTTGTATACATTCGACTATACCGGACAAGCCCGGGATTTACGGAAATAGCGGGTTTTCGTTTGCCGGCGATTAGACCTCTTTCATTAAGCGTCTCATTAAAAATGAAAACATTTTTGAAAACTACAAGTCTCATTCGTTCTAGTGGTGCAGAAATAATTTGAAAAATCGTTCGGGAAATCAGTTTACTCCCTGGGTACTTTCTTTAGATACATTCAACTATACGGGCCAAGCCCAGGATTTACGGGAAATCGCGGGTTTTCGTTTGCCGTCGATTAAACTTCTTTTATTCAGCGTCTCATCAAAAATGAAAACACTTTTGAAAACTACAAGTCTCATGCGTTTTAGTGGTGAAAAAATAATTTAAAAAATCGTTCGGGAAATGTGTTTACTCCATGGGTACTTTCTTTGTATACTTTTGACTATACGGGCCGAGCCCGTGATTTACGGGAAATCGCGGGTTTTCGTTTGCCGGCGACTAAACTTCTTTTATTCAGCGTCTCATCAAAAATGAAAACATTTTTAAAAACTGCAAGTCTCATGGGCTTTAGTGGTGAAATAATAATTAAAAAATCGTTCGGGAAGTGATTTTACTCCCTGGGTACTTTCTTTGTATACTTTTGACTATACGGGCCGAGTCCGGGATTTACGGGAAATCGCAGGTTTCCGTTTGCCGGCGATTTAACTTCTTTTATTCAGCGTCTCATCAAAAATGAAAACATTTTTGAAAACTACAAGTCTCATGCGTTTTAGTGGTGAAAAGATAATTTAAAAATCGTTCTGGAAATGAGTTTACTCACAGGGTACTTTCTTTGTATACATTCGACTATACGGGCCAAGCCCGGGATTTACGGGAAATCGCGGGTTTTCCTTTGCCGGCGATTAAACCTCTTTCATTAGGCGTCTCATCAAAAATGAAAACATTTTTGAAAACTACAAATCTCATGCGTTTTAGTGGTGAAAAAACAATTTAAAAAATCTTTCGAAAAATGAGTTTACTCCCTGGGTACTTTTTTGTATACATTCGACTATACGGGCCAAGCCCGGGATTTACGGAAAATCGCGGGTTTTCGTTTTCGGGCCATTAAACTTCTTTTATTCAGCGTCTCATCAAAAATGAAAACATTTTTAAAAACTGCAAGTCTCATGGGCTTTAGTGGTGAAATAATAATTAAAAAATCGTTCGGGAAGTGATTTTACTCCCTGGGTACTTTCTTTGTATACTTTTGACTATACGGGCCGAGTCCGGGATTTACGGGAAATCGCAGGTTTCCGTTTGCCGGCGATTTAACTTCTTTTATTCAGCGTCTCATCAAAAATGAAAACATTTTTGAAAACTACAAGTCTCATGCGTTTTAGTGGTGAAAAGATAATTTAAAAATCGTTCTGGAAATGAGTTTACTCACAGGGTACTTTCTTTGTATACATTCGACTATACGGGCCAAGCCCGGGATTTACGGGAAATCGCGGGTTTTCCTTTGCCGGCGATTAAACCTCTTTCATTAGGCGTCTCATCAAAAATGAAAACATTTTTGAAAACTACAAATCTCATGCGTTTTAGTGGTGAAAAAACAATTTAAAAAATCTTTCGAAAAATGAGTTTACTCCCTGGGTACTTTTTTGTATACATTCGACTATACGGGCCAAGCCCGGGATTTACGGAAAATCGCGGGTTTTCGTTTTCGGGCCATTAAACTTCTTTTATTCAGCGTCTCATCAAAAATGAAAACATTTTTAAAAACTGCAAGTCTCATGGGCTTTAGTGGTGAAATAATAGTTAAAAAATCGTTCGGGAAATGAGTTTACTCCCTGGGTACTTTCTTTGTATACTTTTGACTATACGGGTCGAGTCCGGGATTAACGGGAAATCGCAGGTTTCCGTTTGCCGGCGATTAAACTTCTTTTAGTCAGCGTCTCATCAAAAATGAAAACATTTTTGAAAACTACAAGTCTCATGCGTTTTAGTGGTGAAAAGATAATTTAAAAATCCTTCTGGAAATGAGTTTACTCACAGGGTACTTTCTTTGTATACATTCGACTATACGGGACAAGCCCGGGATTAAGGGAAATAGCGGGTTTTCGTTTGCCGGTGATTAAACCTCTTTCATTAAGCGTCTCATTAAAAATGAAAACATTTTTGAAAACTACAAGTCTTATGCGTTTTTTGGTGAAAAAATAATTTAAAAAATTGTTCTGGAAATGAGTTTACTCCCTGGGTACTTTCTTTGTATACATTCGACTATACGGGCCGAGTCCGGGATTTACGGGAAATCGCGGGTTTTTGTTTGCCGGCGATTAAACTTCTTTTATTCAGCGTCTCATCAAAAATGAAAATGTTTATGAAAAGTACAAGTCTCATGCGTTTTAGTGGTGAAAAAATAATTTAAAAAATCGTTCGGAAAATGAGTTTACTCCCTGGGTACTTTCTTTGTATACTTTTGACTATACGGGCCAAGCCCGGGATTTACGGGAAATCGCATGTTTTCGTTTGCCGGCGATTAAACTTCTTTTATTCAGCGTCTCATCAAAAATAAAAACATTTTTAAAAACTACAAGTCTTATGCGTTTTAGTGGTGAAAAAATAATTTAAAAAATCGTTCTGGAAATGAGTTTACTCCCTGGGTACTTTCTTTGTATACATTCGACTATACGGGCCAAGCCCGGAATTTACGGGAAATCGCTGGTTTTCGTTTGCCAGCGATTAAACATCTTTTATTCAGCGTCTCATCAAAAATGAAAACATTTTTGAAAACTACAAGTCTCATGCGTTTTAGTGGTGAAAAAATAATTTAAAAATTCATTCGGGAAATGAGTTTACTCACTGGGTACTTTCCTTGTATACGTTTGACTATACGGGCCGAGTCCGGGATTTACGGGAAATCGCGGGTTTTTGTTTGCCGGCGATTAAACTTCTTTTATTCAGCGTCTCATCAAAAATGAAAATGTTTATGAAAAGTACAAGTCTCATGCGTTTTAGTGGTGAAAAAATAATTTAAAAAATCGTTCGGAAAATGAGTTTACTCCCTGGGTACTTTCTTTGTATACTTTTGACTATACGGGCCAAGCCCGGGATTTACGGGAAATCGCATGTTTTCGTTTGCCGGCGATTAAACTTCTTTTATTCAGCGTCTCATCAAAAATAAAAACATTTTTAAAAACTACAAGTCTTATGCGTTTTAGTGGTGAAAAAATAATTTAAAAAATCGTTCTGGAAATGAGTTTACTCCCTGGGTACTTTCTTAGTATACTTTTGACTATACGGGCCGAGTCCGGGATTTACGGGAAATCGCAGGTATTCATTTGCCGGCGATTAAACTTCTTTTATTCAGCGTCTCATCAAAAATGAAAATATTTTTAAAAACTACAAGTCTCATGCGTTTTAGTGGTGAAATAATAATTTAAAAAATCGTTCGGGAAATGAGTTTACTCCCTGGGTACTTTCTTTGTATACTTTTGACTATACGGGCCAAGCTCGGGATTTACGGGAAATCGCGGGTTTTCGTTTGCCGGCGATTAAATTCTTTTATTCAGCGTCTCATCAAAAATGAAAACATTTTTGAAAACTACAAGTATCATGCGTTTTAGTGGTGAAAAAAAGGTTTAAAAAATCGTTCGGGAAATGAGTTTACATCCTGGGTACTTTCTTTGTATACATTCGACTATACGGGCCAAGCCCGGGATTTACGGGAAATCGCGGGTTTTCGTTTGCCGGCGATTAAACCTCTTTCATTAGGCGTCTCATCAAAAATGAAAACATTTGTGAAACCTACAAGTCTCATGCGTTTTAGTGGTGAAAAGATAATTTAAAAATCGTTCTGGAAATGAGTTTACTCACAGGGTATTTTCTTTGTATACATTCGACTATACGGGCCAAGCCCGGGATTTACGGGAAATCGCGGGTTTTCCTTTGCCAGCGATTAAACCTCTTTCATTAGGCGTCTCATCAAAAATGAAAACATTTTTGAAAACTACAAATCTCATGCGTTTTAGTGGTGAAAAAACAATTTAAAAAATCTTTCGAAAAATGAGTTTACTCCCTGGGTACTTTTTTGTATACATTCGACTATACGGGCCAAGCCCGGGATTTACGGAAAATCGCTGGTTTTCGTTTTCGGGCCATTAAACTTCTTTTATTCAGCGTCTCATCAAAAATGAAAACATTTTTAAAAACTGCAAGTCTCATGGGCTTTAGTGATGAAATAATAGTTAAAAAATCGTTCGGGAAATGAGTTTACTTCCTGGGTACTTTCTTTGTATACTTTTGACTATACGGGTCGAGTCCGGGATTAACGGGAAATCGCAGGTTTCCGTTTGCCGGCGATTAAACTTCTTTTAGTCAGCGTCTCATAAAAAATGAAAACATTTTTGAAAACTACAAGTCTCATGCGTTTTAGTGGTGAAAAGATAATTTAAAAATCCTTCTGGAAATGAGTTTACTCACAGGGTACTTTCTTTGTATACATTCGACTATACGGGACAAGCCCGGGATTAAGGGAAATAGCGGGTTTTCGTTTGCCGGTGATTAAACCTCTTTCATTAAGCGTCTCATTAAAAATGAAAACATTTTTGAAAACTACAAGTCTCATTCGTTCTAGTGGTGCAGAAATAATTTGATAAATCGTTCGGGAAATCAGTTTATTCCCTGGGTACTTTCTTTAGATACATTCAACTATACAGGCCAAGCCCAGGATTTACGGGAAATCGCGGGTTTTCGTTTGCAGGCGATTAAACTTCTTTTATTCAGCGTCTCATCAAAAATAAAAACACTTTTGAAAACTACAAGTCTCATACGTTTTAGTGGTGAAAAAATAATTTAAAAAATCGTTCGGGAAATGTGTTTACTCCCTGGGTACTTTCTTTGTATACTTTTGACTATACGGGCCAAGCCCGGGATTTACGGGAAATCGCGGGTTTTCGTTTGCCGGCGATTAAACCTATTTCAATAAGCGTCTCATCAAAAATGAAAACATTTTTGAAAACTACAAGTCTTATGCGTTTTTTGGTGAAAAAATAATTCAAAAAATTGTTCTGGAAATGAGTTTACTCACAGGATCCTTTCTTTGTATACATTCAACTATACGGGCCAAGCCCGGGATTTACGGGAAATCACGGGTTTTCGTTTGCCGGCGATTAAACCTATTTCAATAAGCGTCTCATCAAAAATGAAAACATTTTTGAAAACTACAAGTCTTATGCGTTTTTTGGTGAAAAAATAATTTAAAAAATTGTTCTGGAAATGAGTTTACTCCCTGGGTACTTTCTTTGTATACATTCGACTATACGGGCCAAGCCCGGAATTTACGGGAAATCGCGGGTTTTCGTTTGCCAGCGATTAAACATCTTTTATTCAGCGTCTCATCAAAAATGAAAACATTTTTGAAAACTACAAGTCTCATGCGTTTTAGTGGTGAAAAAATAATTTAAAAATTCATTCGGGAAATGAGTTTACTCACTGGGTACTTTCCTTGTATACGTTTGACTTTACGGGCCGAGTCCGGGATTTACGGGAAATCGCATGTTTTCGTTTGCCGGCGATTAAACTTCCTTTATCCAGCGTCTCATCAAAAATAAAAACATTTTTAAAAACTACAAGTCTTATGCGTTTTAGTGGTGAAAAAATAATTTAAAAATCGTTCTGGAAATGAGTTTACTCCCTGGGTACTTTCTTAGTATACTTTTGACTATACGGGCCGAGTCCGGGATTTACGGGAAATCGCAGGTATTCATTTGCCGGCGATTAAACTTCTTTTATTCAGCGTCTCATCAAAAATGAAAATATTTTTAAAAACTACAAGTCTCATGCGTTTTAGTGGTGAAATAATAATTTAAAAATCCGTTCGGGAAATGAGTTTACTCCCTGGGTACTTTCTTTGTATACTTTTGACTATACGGGCCAAGCCCAGGATTTACGGGAAATCGCGGGTTTTCGTTTGCCGGCGATTAAACTCCTTTTATTCAGCGTCTCATCAAAAATGAAAACACTTTTGAAAACTACAAGTCTCATGCGTTTTAGTGGTGAAAAAATAATTTAAAAAATCGTTCGGGAAATGTGTTTACTCCCTGGGTACTTTCTTTGTATACTTTTGACTATACGGGCTAAGCCCGGGATTTACGGGAAATCGCGGGTTTTCGTTTGCCGGCGATTAAACCTCTTTCATTAAGCGTCTCATTAAAAATGAAAACATTTTTGAAAACTACAAGTCTCATTCGTTCTAGTGGTGCAGAAATAATTTGAAAAATCGTTCGGGAAATTAGTGTACTTCCTGGGTACTTTCTTTGTATACTTTTGACTATACGGGCCGAGTCCTGGGTTTACGGGAAATGGCGGGTTTTCGTTTGCCGGCGATTAAACTTCTTTTATTCAGCGTCTCATCAAAAATGAAAATATTTTTGAAAACTACAAGTCTCATGCGTTTTACTGGTGAAATAATAATTTAAAAAATCGTTCGGGAAATGAGTTTACTCCCTGGGTACTTTCTTTGTATACTTTTGACTATACGGGCCAAGCTCGGGATTTACGGGAAATCGCGGGTTTTCGTTTGCCGGCGATTAAATTCTTTTATTCAGCGTCTCATCAAAAATGAAAACATTTTTGAAAACTACAAGTATCATGCGTTTTAGTGGTGAAAAAAAAGTTTAAAAAATCGTTCGGAAAATGAGTTTACATCCTGGGTACTTTCTTTGTATACATTCGACTATACGGGCCAAGCCCGGGATTTACGGGAAATCGCGGGTTTTCGTTTGCCGGCGATTAAATTCTTTTATTCAGCGTCTCATCAAAAATGAAAACATTTTTGAAAACTACAAGTCTCATGCGTTTTAGTGGTGAAAAGATAATTTAAAAAATCGTTTTGGAAATGAGTTTACTCACAGGGTAATTTCTTTGTATACATTCGACTATACGGGCCAAGTCCGGGATTTACGGGAAATCGCGGGTTTTCGTTTGCCGGCGATTAAACCACTTTCATTAAGCGTCTCATCAAAAATGAAAACATTTCTGAAAACTACAAGTCTCATGCGTTTTAGTGGTGAAAAAATAATTTAAAAAATTGTTCGGGAAATGAGTTTACTCACAGGGTACTTTCTTTGTATACATTCGACTATACGGGCCAAGCCCGGGATTTACGGGAAATCGCGGGTTTTCGTTTGCCGGTGAGTAAACCTCTTACATTAAGCGTCTCATTAAAAATGAAAACATTTTTGAAAACTACAAGTCTCATGCGTTTTAGTGGTGAAAAAATAATTTAAAAAATCGTTCGGGAAATGAGTTTACTCCCTGGGTACTTTCTTTGTATACTTTTGACTATACGGGCCAAGCCCGGGTATTACGGGAAATCGCATGTTTTCGTTTGCCGGCGATTAAACTTCTTTTATTCAGCGTCTCATCAAAAATGAAAACATTTTTAAAAACTGCAAGTCTCATGGGCTTTAGTGGTGAAATAATAATTAAAAAATCGTTCGGGAAATGAGTTTACTCCCTGGGTACTTTCTTTGTATACTTTTGACTATACGGGCCGAGTGCGAGATTTACGGGAAATCGCAGGTTTCCGTTTGCCGGCGATTAAACTTCTTTTATTCAGCGTCTCATCAAAAATGAAAACATTTTTGAAAACTACAAGTCTCATGCGTTTTAGTGGTGAAAAGATAATTTAAAAATCGTTCTGGAAATAAGTTTATTCACAGGGTATTTTCTTTGTATACATTCGACTATACCGGCCAAGCCCGGGATTTACGGGAAATTGCGGGTTTTCGTTTGCCGGCGATTAAACCTCTTTCATTAGGCGTCTCATCAAAAATGAAAACATTTTTGAAAACTACAAATCTCATGCGTTTTAGTGGTGAAAAAATAATTCAAAAATCGTTCTGGAAATGAGTTTACTCACAGGGTACTTTCTTTGTATACATTCGACTATACGGGACAAGCCCGGGATTTACGGGAAACAGCGGGTTTTCGTTTGCCGGTGATTAAACCTCTTTCATTAAGCGTCTCATTAAAAATGAAAACATTTTTGAAAACTACAAGTCTCATTCGTTCTAGTGGTGCAGAAATAATTTGAAAAATCGTTCGGGAAATTAGTGTACTCCCTGGGTACTTTCTTTAGATACATTCAACTATACGGGCCAAGCCCAGGATTTACGGGAAATCGCGGGTTTTCGTTTGCCGGCGATTAAACTCCTTTTATTCAGCGTCTCATCAAAAATGAAAACACTTTTGAAAACTACAAGTCTCATGCGTTTTAGTGGTGAAAAAATAATTTAAAAAATCGTTCGGGAAATGTGTTTACTCCCTGGGTACTTTCTTTGTATACTTTTGACTATACGGGCTAAGCCCGGGATTTACGGGAAATCGCGGGTTTTCGTTTGCCGGCGATTAAACCTCTTTTATTAAGCGTCTCATTAAAAATGAAAACATTTTTGAAAACTACAAGTCTCATTCGTTCTAGTGGTGCAGAAATAATTTGAAAAATCGTTCGGGAAATTAGTGTACTCCCTGGGTACTTTCTTTGTATACTTTTGACTATACGGGCCGAGTCCTGGGTTTACGGGAAATGGCGGGTTTTCGTTTGCCGGCGATTAAACTCCTTTTATTCAGCGTCTCATCAAAAATGAAAACTCTTTTGAAAACTACAAGTCTCATGCGTTTTAGTGGTGAAAAAATTATTTAAAAAATCGTTCGGGAAATGTGTTTACTCCCTGGGTACTTTCTTTGTATACTTTTGACTATACGGGCTAAGCCCGGGATTTACGGGAAATCGCGGGTTTTCGTTTGCCGGCGATTAAACCTCTTTCATTAAGCGTCTCATCTAAAATGAAAACATTTTTGAAACCTACAAGTCTCATGCGTTTTAGTGGTGAAAAAAAAATTTAAAAAATCGTTCGGGAAATGAGTTTACTCCCTGGGTACTTTCTTTGTATACTTTTGACTATACGGGCCGAGCCCAGGATTTACGGGAAATCGCGGGTTTTCGTTTGCCGGCGATTAAACTTTTTTTATACAGCGTCTCCACAAAAATGAAAACATTTTTAAAAACTGCAAGTCTCATGGGCTTTAGTGGTGAAATAATAGTTAAAAAATCGTTCGGGAAGTGAGTTTACTCCCTGGGTACTTTCTTTGTATACTTTTGACTATACAGGCCGAGTCCGGGATTTACGGGAAATCGCAGGTTTCCGTTTGCCGGCGATTAAACTTCTTTTATTCAGCGTCTCATCAAAAATGAAAACATTTTTGAAAACTACAAGTCTCATGCGTTTTAGTGGTGAAAAGATAATTTAAAAATCGTTCTGGAAATGAATTTACTCACAGGGTACTTTCTTTGTATACATTCGACTATACGGGCCAAGCCCCGGATTTACGGGAAATCGCGGGTTTTCGTTTGCCGGCGATTAAACTTCTTTTATTCAGCGTCTCATCAAAGATGAAAACATTTTTAAAAACTGCAAGTCTCATGGGCTTTAGTGGTGAAATAATAATTAAAATATCGTTCGGGAAGTGAGTTTACTCCCTGGGTACTTTTTTTGTATACTTTTGACTATACGGGCCGAGTCCGGGATTTACGGGAAATCGCAGGTTTCCGTTTGCCGGCGATTAAACTTCTTTTATTCAGCGTCTCATCAAAAATGAAAACATTTTTGAAAACTACAAGTCTCATGCGTTTTAGTGGTGAAAAAATAATTTAAAAAATCGTTCGGGAAATGTGTTTACTCCCTGGGTACTTTCTTTGTATACTTTTGACTATACGGGCCAAGCCCGGGATTTACGGGAAATCGCGGGTTTTCGTTTGCCGGCGATTAAACCTATTTCAATAAGCGTCTCATCAAAAATGAAAACATTTTTGAAAACTACAAGTCTTATGCGTTTTTTGGTGAAAAAATATTTCAAAAAATTGTTCTGGAAATGAGTTTACTCACAGGATACTTTCTTTGTATACATTCAACTATACGGGCCAAGCCCGGGATTTACGGGAAATCACGGGTTTTCGTTTGCCGGCGATTAAACCTATTTCAATAAGCGTCTCATCAAAAATGAAAACATTTTTGAAAACTACAAGTCTTATGCGTTTTTTGGTGAAAAAATAATTTAAAAAATTGTTCTGGAAATGAGTTTACTCCCTGGGTACTTTCTTTGTATACATTCGACTATACGGGCCAAGCCCGGAATTTACGGGAAATCGCGGGTTTTCGTTTGCCAGCGATTAAACATCTTTTATTCAGCGTCTCATCAAAAATGAAAACATTTTTGAAAACTACAAGTCTCATGCGTTTTAGTGGTGAAAAAATAATTTAAAAATTCATTCGGGAAATGAGTTTACTCACTGGGTACTTTCCTTGTATACGTTTGACTTTACGGGCCGAGTCCGGGATTTACGGGAAATCGCATGTTTTCGTTTGCCGGCGATTAAACTTCCTTTATCCAGCGTCTCATCAAAAATAAAAACATTTTTAAAAACTACAAGTCTTATGCGTTTTAGTGGTGAAAAAATAATTTAAAAAATCGTTCTGGAAATGAGTTTACTCCCTGGGTACTTTCTTAGTATACTTTTGACTATACGGGCCGAGTCCGGGATTTACGGGAAATCGCAGGTATTCATTTGCCGGCGATTAAACTTCTTTTATTCAGCGTCTCATCAAAAATGAAAATATTTTTAAAAACTACAAGTCTCATGCGTTTTAGTGGTGAAATAATAATTTAAAAATCCGTTCGGGAAATGAGTTTACTCCCTGGGTACTTTCTTTGTATACTTTTGACTATACGGGCCAAGCCCAGGATTTACGGGAAATCGCGGGTTTTCGTTTGCCGGCGATTAAACTCCTTTTATTCAGCGTCTCATCAAAAATGAAAACACTTTTGAAAACTACAAGTCTCATGCGTTTTAGTGGTGAAAAAATAATTTAAAAAATCGTTCGGGAAATGTGTTTACTCCCTGGGTACTTTCTTTGTATACTTTTGACTATACGGGCTAAGCCCGGGATTTACGGGAAATCGCGGGTTTTCGTTTGCCGGCGATTAAACCTCTTTCATTAAGCGTCTCATTAAAAATGAAAACATTTTTGAAAACTACAAGTCTCATTCGTTCTAGTGGTGCAGAAATAATTTGAAAAATCGTTCGGGAAATTAGTGTACTTCCTGGGTACTTTCTTTGTATACTTTTGACTATACGGGCCGAGTCCTGGGTTTACGGGAAATGGCGGGTTTTCGTTTGCCGGCGATTAAACTTCTTTTATTCAGCGTCTCATCAAAAATGAAAATATTTTTGAAAACTACAAGTCTCATGCGTTTTACTGGTGAAATAATAATTTAAAAAATCGTTCGGGAAATGAGTTTACTCCCTGGGTACTTTCTTTGTATACTTTTGACTATACGGGCCAAGCTCGGGATTTACGGGAAATCGCGGGTTTTCGTTTGCCGGCGATTAAATTCTTTTATTCAGCGTCTCATCAAAAATGAAAACATTTTTGAAAACTACAAGTATCATGCGTTTTAGTGGTGAAAAAAAAGTTTAAAAAATCGTTCGGAAAATGAGTTTACATCCTGGGTACTTTCTTTGTATACATTCGACTATACGGGCCAAGCCCGGGATTTACGGGAAATCGCGGGTTTTCGTTTGCCGGCGATTAAATTCTTTTATTCAGCGTCTCATCAAAAATGAAAACATTTTTGAAAACTACAAGTCTCATGCGTTTTAGTGGTGAAAAGATAATTTAAAAAATCGTTTTGGAAATGAGTTTACTCACAGGGTAATTTCTTTGTATACATTCGACTATACGGGCCAAGTCCGGGATTTACGGGAAATCGCGGGTTTTCGTTTGCCGGCGATTAAACCACTTTCATTAAGCGTCTCATCAAAAATGAAAACATTTCTGAAAACTACAAGTCTCATGCGTTTTAGTGGTGAAAAAATAATTTAAAAAATTGTTCGGGAAATGAGTTTACTCACAGGGTACTTTCTTTGTATACATTCGACTATACGGGCCAAGCCCGGGATTTACGGGAAATCGCGGGTTTTCGTTTGCCGGCGAGTAAACCTCTTACATTAAGCGTCTCATTAAAAATGAAAACATTTTTGAAAACTACAAGTCTCATGCGTTTTAGTGGTGAAAAAATAATTTAAAAAATCGTTCGGGAAATGAGTTTACTCCCTGGGTACTTTCTTTGTATACTTTTGACTATACGGGCCAAGCCCGGGTATTACGGGAAATCGCATGTTTTCGTTTGCCGGCGATTAAACTTCTTTTATTCAGCGTCTCATCAAAAATGAAAACATTTTTAAAAACTGCAAGTCTCATGGGCTTTAGTGGTGAAATAATAATTAAAAAATCGTTCGGGAAATGAGTTTACTCCCTGGGTACTTTCTTTGTATACTTTTGACTATACGGGCCGAGTGCGAGATTTACGGGAAATCGCAGGTTTCCGTTTGCCGGCGATTAAACTTCTTTTATTCAGCGTCTCATCAAAAATGAAAACATTTTTGAAAACTACAAGTCTCATGCGTTTTAGTGGTGAAAAGATAATTTAAAAATCGTTCTGGAAATAAGTTTACTCACAGGGTATTTTCTTTGTATACATTCGACTATACCGGCCAAGCCCGGGATTTACGGGAAATTGCGGGTTTTCGTTTGCCGGCGATTAAACCTCTTTCATTAGGCGTCTCATCAAAAATGAAAACATTTTTGAAAACTACAAATCTCATGCGTTTTAGTGGTGAAAAAATAATTCAAAAATCGTTCTGGAAATGAGTTTACTCACAGGGTACTTTCTTTGTATACATTCGACTATACGGGACAAGCCCGGGATTTACGGGAAACAGCGGGTTTTCGTTTGCCGGCGATTAAACCTCTTTCATTAAGCGTCTCATTAAAAATGAAAACATTTATGAAAACTACAAGTCTCATTCGTTCTAGTGGTGCAGAAATAATTTGAAAAATCGTTCGGGAAATTAGTGTACTCCCTGGGTACTTTCTTTAGATACATTCAACTATACGGGCCAAGCCCAGGATTTACGGGAAATCGCGGGTTTTCGTTTGCCGGCGATTAAACTCCTTTTATTCAGCGTCTCATCAAAAATGAAAACACTTTTGAAAACTACAAGTCTCATGCGTTTTAGTGGTGAAAAAATAATTTAAAAAATCGTTCGGGAAATGTGTTTACTCCCTGGGTACTTTCTTTGTATACTTTTGACTATACGGGCTAAGCCCGGGATTTACGGGAAATCGCGGGTTTTCGTTTGCCGGCGATTAAACCTCTTTTATTAAGCGTCTCATTAAAAATGAAAACATTTTTGAAAACTACAAGTCTCATTCGTTCTAGTGGTGCAGAAATAATTTGAAAAATCGTTCGGGAAATTAGTGTACTCCCTGGGTACTTTCTTTGTATACTTTTGACTATACGGGCCGAGTCCTGGGTTTACGGGAAATGGCGGGTTTTCGTTTGCCGGCGATTAAACTCCTTTTATTCAGCGTCTCATCAAAAATGAAAACTCTTTTGAAAACTACAAGTCTCATGCGTTTTAGTGGTGAAAAAATTATTTAAAAAATCGTTCGGGAAATGTGTTTACTCCCTGGGTACTTTCTTTGTATACTTTTGACTATACGGGCTAAGCCCGGGATTTACGGGAAATCGCGGGTTTTCGTTTGCCGGCGATTAAACCTCTTTCATTAAGCGTCTCATCTAAAATGAAAACATTTTTGAAACCTACAAGTCTCATGCGTTTTAGTGGTGAAAAAAAAATTTAAAAAATCGTTCGGGAAATGAGTTTACTCCCTGGGTACTTTCTTTGTATACTTTTGACTATACGGGCCGAGCCCAGGATTTACGGGAAATCGCGGGTTTTCGTTTGCCGGCGATTAAACTTTTTTTATACAGCGTCTCCACAAAAATGAAAACATTTTTAAAAACTGCAAGTCTCATGGGCTTTAGTGGTGAAATAATAGTTAAAAAATCGTTCGGGAAGTGAGTTTACTCCCTGGGTACTTTCTTTGTATACTTTTGACTATACAGGCCGAGTCCGGGATTTACGGGAAATCGCAGGTTTCCGTTTGCCGGCGATTAAACTTCTTTTATTCAGCGTCTCATCAAAAATGAAAACATTTTTGAAAACTACAAGTCTCATGCGTTTTAGTGGTGAAAAGATAATTTAAAAATCGTTCTGGAAATGAATTTACTCACAGGGTACTTTCTTTGTATACATTCGACTATACGGGCCAAGCCCCGGATTTACGGGAAATCGCGGGTTTTCGTTTGCCGGCGATTAAACTTCTTTTATTCAGCGTCTCATCAAAGATGAAAACATTTTTAAAAACTGCAAGTCTCATGGGCTTTAGTGGTGAAATAATAATTAAAAAATCGTTCGGGAAGTGAGTTTACTCCCTGGGTACTTTTTTTGTATACTTTTGACTATACGGGCCGAGTCCGGGATTTACGGGAAATCGCAGGTTTCCGTTTGCCGGCGATTAAACTTCTTTTATTCAGCGTCTCATCAAAAATGAAAACATTTTTGAAAACTACAAGTCTCATGCGTTTTAGTGGTGAAAAGATAATTTAAAAATCGTTCTGGAAATGAGTTTACTCACAGGGTACTTTCTTTGTATACATTCGACTATACGGGCCAAGCCCGGGATTTACGGGAAATCGCGGGTTTTCGTTTGCCGGCGATTAAACCTCTTTCATTAGGCGTCTCATCAAAAATGAAAACATTTTTGAAAACTATAAATCTCATGCGTTTTAGTGGTGAAAAAATAATTTAAAAAATCTTTCAAAAAATGAGTTTACTCCCTGGGTACTTTCTTTGTATACATTTGACTATACGGGCCAAGCCCGGGATTTACGGGAAATCGCGGGTTTTCGTTTTCCGGCCATTAAACTTCTTTTATTCAGCGTCTCATCAAAAATGAAAACATTTTTATAAACTGCAAGTCTCATGGGCTTTAGTGGTGAAATAATAGTTAAAAAATCGTTCGGGTAATGAGTTTACTCCCTGGGTACTTTCTTTGTATACTTTTGACTATACAGGCCGAGTCCGGGATTTACGGGAAATCGCAGGTTTCCGTTTGCCGGCGATTAAACTTCTTTTAGTCAGCGTCTCATCAAAAATGAAAACATTTTCGAAAACTATAAGTCTCATGCGTTTTAGTGGTGAAAAGATAATTTAAAAATCGTTTTGGAAATGAGTTTACTCACAGGGTACTTTCTTTGTATACTTTCGACTATACGGGACAAGCCCGGACTTTACGGGAAATAGCGGGTTTTCGTTTGCCGGCGATTAAACTTTTTTTATTCAGCGTCTCATCAAAAATGAAAACATTTTTGAAAACTACAAGTCTCATGCGTTTTAGTAGTGAAAAGATAATTTAAAAATCGTTCTGGAAATGAGTTTACTCACAGGGTATTTTTTTTGTATACATTCGACTATACGGGCCAAGCCCGGGATTTACGGGAAATCGCGGGTTCTTGTTTGCCGGCGATTAAACCTCTTTCATTAGGCGTCTCATCAAAAATGAAAACATTTTTGAAAACTACAAATCTCATGCGTTTTAGTGGTGAACAAATAATTTAAAAAATCTTTCGAAAAATGAGTTTACTCCCTGGCCACTTTCTTTGTATACATTCGACTATACGGGCCAAGCCCGGGATTTACGGGAAATCGCGGGTTTTCGTTTTCCGGCCATTAAACTTCTTTTATTCAATGTCTCATCAAAAAAAAAACATTTTTAAAAACTGCAAGTCTCATGGGCTTTAGTGGTGAAATAATAGTTAAAAAATCGTTCGGGAAATGAGTTTACTCCCTGGGTACTTTCTTTGTATACTTTTGACTATACGGGCCGAGTCCGCGATTTACGGGAAATCGCAGGTTTCCGTTTGCCGGCGATTAAACTTCTTTTGGTCAGCGTCTCATCAAAAATGAAAACATTTTCGAAAACTACAAGTCTCATGCGTTTTAGTGGTGAAAAGATAATTTAAAAATCGTTCTGGAAATGAGTTTACTGACAGGGTACTTTCTTTGTATACATTCGACTATACGGGACAAGCCCGGGATTTACGGGAAATAGCGGGTTTTCGTTTGCCGGCGATTAGACCTCTTTCATTAAGCGTCTCATTAAAAATGAAAACATTTTTAAAAACTACAAGTCTCATTCGTTCTAGTGGTGCAGAAATAATTTGAAAAATCGTTCGGGAAATCCGTTTACTCCCTGGGTACTTTCTTTAGATACATTCAACTATACGGGCCAAGCCCAGGATTTGCGGGAAATCGCGGGTTTTCGTTTGCCGTCGATTAAACTTCTTTTATTCAGCGTCTCATCAAAAATGAAAACACTTTTGAAAACTACAAGTCTCATGCGTTTTAGTGGTGAAAAAATAATTTAAAAAATCGTTCGGGAAATGTGTTTACTCCATGGGTACTTTCTTTGTATACTTTTGACTATACGGGCCGAGCCCGGGATTTACGGGAAATCGCGGGTTTTCGTCTGCCGGCGACTAAACTTCTTTTATTCAGCGTCTCATCAAAAATGAAAACATTTTTAAAAACTGCAAGTCTCATGGGCTTTAGTGGTGAAATAATAATTAAAAAATCGTTCGGGAAGTGAGTTTACTCCCTGGGTACTTTCTTTGTATACTTTTGACTATACGGGCCGAGTCCGGGATTTACGGGAAATCGCAGGTTTCCGTTTGCCGGCGATTTAACTTCTTTTATTCAGCGTCTCATCAAAAATGAAAACATTTTTGAAAACTACAAGTCTCATGCGTTTTAGTGGTGAAAAGATAATTTAAAAATCGTTCTGGAAATGAGTTTACTCACAGGGTACTTTCTTTGTATACATTCGACTATACGGGCCAAGCCCGGGATTTACGGGAAATTGCGGGTTTTCCTTTGCCGGCGATAAAACCTCTTTCATTAGGCGTCTCATCAAAAATGAAAACATTTTTGAAAACTACAAATCTCATGCGTTTTAGTGGTGAAAAAACAATTTAAAAAATCTTTCGAAAAATGAGTTTACTCCCTGGGTACTTTTTTGTATACATTCGACTATACGGGCCAAGCCCGGGATTTACGGAAAATCGCGGGTTTTCGTTTTCCGGCCATTAAACTTCTTTTATTCAGCGTCTCATCAAAAATGAAAACATTTTTAAAAACTGCAAGTCTCATGGGCTTTAGTGGTGAAATAATAGTTAAAAAATCGTTCGGGAAATGAGTTTACTCCCTGGGTACTTTCTTTGTATACTTTTGACTATACGGGTCGAGTCCGGGATTAACGGGAAATCGCAGGTTTCCGTTTGCCGGCGATTAAACTTCTTTTAGTCAGCGTCTCATCAAAAATGAAAACATTTTTGAAAACTACAAGTCTCATGCGTTTTAGTGGTGAAAAGATAAGTTAAAAATCCTTCTGGAAATGAGTTTACTCACAGGGTACTTTCTTTGTATACATTCGACTATACGGGACAAGCCCGGGATTAAGGGAAATAGCGGGTTTTCGTTTGCCGGCGATTAAACCTCTTTCATTAAGCGTCTCATTAAAAATGAAAACATTTTTGAAAACTACAAGTCTCATTCGTTCTATTGGTGCAGAAATAATTTGATAAATCGTTCGGGAAATCAATTTATTCCCTGGGTACTTTCTTTACATACATTCAACTATACAGGCCAAGCCCAGGATTTACGGGAAATCGCGGGTTTTCGTTTGCAGGCGATTAAACTTCTTTTATTCAGCGTCTCATCAAAAATAAAAACACTTTTGAAAACTACAAGTCTCATGCGTTTTAGTGGTGAAAAGATAATTTAAAAATCGTTCTGGAAATGAGTTTACTCACAGGGTACTTTCTTTGTATACATTCGACTATACGGGCCAAGCCCGGGATTTACGGGAAATCGCGGGTTTTCGTTTGCCGGCGATTAAACTTCTTTTATTCAGCGTCTCATCAAAGATGAAAACATTTTTAAAAACTGCAAGTCTCATGGGCTTTAGTGGTGAAATAATAATTAAAAAATCGTTCGGGAAGTGAGTTTACTCCCTGGGTACTTTTTTTGTATACTTTTGACTATACGGGCCGAGTCCGGGATTTACGGGAAATCGCAGGTTTCCGTTTGCCGGCGATTAAACTTCTTTTATTCAGCGTCTCATCAAAAATGAAAACATTTTTGAAAACTACAAGTCTCATGCGTTTTAGTGGTGAAAAGATAATTTAAAAATCGTTCTGGAAATGAGTTTACTCACAGGGTACTTTCTTTGTATACATTCGACTATACGGGCCAAGCCCGGGATTTACGGGAAATCGCGGGTTTTCGTTTGCCGGCGATTAAACCTCTTTCATTAGGCGCCTCATCAAAAATGAAAACATTTTTGAAAACTATAAATCTCATGCGTTTTAGTGGTGAAAAAATAATTTAAAAAATCTTTCAAAAAATGAGTTTACTCCCTGGGTACTTTCTTTGTATACATTCGACTATACGGGCCAAGCCCGGGATTTACGGGAAATCGCGGGTTTTCGTTGTCCGGCCATTAAACTTCTTTTATTCAGCGTCTCATCAAAAATGAAAACATTTTTAAAAACTGCAAGTCTCATGGGCTTTAGTGGTGAAATAATAGTTAAAAAATCGTTCGGGTAATGAGTTTACTCCCTGGGTACTTTCTTTGTATACTTTTGACTATACAGGCCGAGTCCGGGATTTACGGGAAATCGCAGGTTTCCGTTTGCCGGCGATTAAACTTCTTTTAGTCAGCGTCTCATCAAAAATGAAAACATTTTCGAAAACTATAAGTCTCATGCGTTTTAGTGGTGAAAAGATAATTTAAAAATCGTTCTGGAAATGAGTTTACTCACAGGGTACTTTCTTTGTATACTTTCGACTATACGGGACAAGTCCGGGCTTTACGGGAAATAGCGGGTTTTCGTTTGCCGGCGATTAAACTTCTTTTATTCAGCGTCTCATCAAAAATGAAAACGTTTTTGAAAACTACAAGTCTCATGCGTTTTAGTAGTGAAAAGATAATTTAAAAATCGTTCTGGAAATGAGTTTACTCACAGGGTACTTTCTTTGTATACATTCGACTATACGGGCCAAGCCCGGGATTTACGGGAAATCGCGGGTTCTTGTTTGCCGGCGATTAAACCTCTTTCATTAAGCGTCTCATCAAAAATGAAAACATTTTTGAAAACTACAAATCTCATGCGTTTCAGTGGTGAACAAATAATTTAAAAAATCTTTCGAAAAATGAGTTTACTCCCTGGCCACTTTCTTTGTATACATTCGACTATACGGGCCAAGCCCGGGATTTACGGGAAATCGCGGGTTTTCGTTTTCCGGCCATTAAACTTCTTTTATTCAGCGTCTCATCAAAAAAAAAACATTTTTAAAAACTGCAAGTCTCATGGGCTTTAGTGGTGAAATAATAGTTAAAAAATCGTTCGGGAAATGAGTTTACTCCCTGGGTACTTTCTTTGTATACTTTTGACTATACGGGCCGAGTCCGCGATTTACGGGAAATCGCAGGTTTCCGTTTGCCGGCGATTAAACTTCTTTTAGTCAGCGTCTCATCAAAAATGAAAACATTTTCGAAAACTACAAGTCTCATGCGTTTTAGTGGTGAAAAGATAATTTAAAAATCGTTCTGGAAATGAGTTTACTCACAGGGTACTTTCTTTGTATACATTCGACTATACGGGACAAGCCCGGGATTTACGGGAAATATCGGGTTTTCGTTTGCCGGCGATTAGACCTCTTTCATTAAACGTCTCATTAAAAATGAAAACATTTTTAAAAACTACAAGTCTCATTCGTTCTAGTGGTGCAGAAATAATTTGAAAAATCGTTCGGGAAATCAGTTTACTCCCTGGGTACTTTCTTTAGATACATTCAACTATACGGGCCAAGCCCAGGATTTGCGGGAAATCGCGGGTTTTCGTTTGCCGTCGATTAAACTTCTTTTATTCAGCGTCTCATCAAAAATGAAAACACTTTTGAAAACTACAAGTCTCATGCGTTTTAGTGGTGAAAAAATAGTTTAAAAAATCGTTCGGGAAATGTGTTTACTCCATGGGTACTTTCTTTGTATACTTTTGACTATACGGGCCGAGCCCGGTATTTACGGGAAATCGCGGGTTTTCGTTTGCCGGCGACTAAACTTCTTTTATTCAGCGTCTCATCAAAAATGAAAACATTTTTAAAAACTGCAAGTCTCATGGGCTTTAGTGGTGAAATAATAATTAAAAAATCGTTCGGGAAGTGAGTTTACTCCCTGGGTACTTTCTTTGTATACTTTTGACTATACGGGCCGAGTCCGGGATTTACGGGAAATCGCAGGTTTCCGTTTGCCGGCGATTTAACTTCTTTTATTCAGCGTCTCATCAAAAATGAAAACATTTTTGAAAACTACAAGTCTCATGCGTTTTAGTGGTGAAAAGATAATTTAAAAATCGTTCTGGAAATGAGTTTACTCACAGGGTACTTTCTTTGTATACATTCGACTATACGGGCCAAGCCCGGGATTTACGGGAAATTGCGGGTTTTCCTTTGCCGGCGATAAAACCTCTTTCATTAGGCGTCTCATCAAAAATGAAAACATTTTTGAAAACTACAAATCTCATGCGTTTTAGTGGTGAAAAAACAATTTAAAAAATCTTTCGAAAAATGAGTTTACTTCCTGGGTACTTTTTTGTATACATTCGACTATACGGGCCAAGCCCGGGATTAACGGAAAATCGCGGGTTTTCGTTTTCCGGCCATTAAACTTCTTTTATTCAGCGTCTCATCAAAAATGAAAACATTTTTAAAAACTGCAAGTCTCATGGGCTTTAGTGGTGAAATAATAGTTAAAAAATCGTTCGGGAAATGAGTTTACTCCCTGGGTACTTTCTTTGTATACTTTTGACTATACGGGTCGAGTCCGGGATTAACGGGAAATCGCAGGTTTCCGTTTGCCGGAGATTAAACTTCTTTTAGTCAGCGTCTCATCAAAAATGAAAACATTTTTGAAAACTACAAGTCTCATGCGTTTTAGTGGTGAAAAGATAAGTTAAAAATCCTTCTGGAAATGAGTTTACTCACAGGGTACTTTCTTTGTATACATTCGACTATACGGGACAAGCCCGGGATTAAGGGAAATAGCGGGTTTTCGTTTGCCGGCGATTAAACCTCTTTCATTAAGCGTCTCATTAAAAATGAAAACATTTTTGAAAACTACAAGTCTCATTCGTTCTAGTGGTGCAGAAATAATTTGATAAATCGTTCGGGAAATCAATTTATTCCCTGGGTACTTATTTTAGATACATTCAACTATACAGGCCAAGCCCAGGATTTACGGGAAATCGCGGGTTTTCGTTTGCAGGCGATTAAACTTCTTTTATTCAGCGTCTCATCAAAAATAAAAACACTTTTGAAAACTACAAGTCTCATGCGTTTTAGTGGTGAAAAGATAATTTAAAAATCGTTCTGGAAATGAGTTTACTCACAGGGTACTTTCTTTGTATACATTCGACTATACGGGCCAAGCCCGGGATTTACGGGAAATCGCGGGTTTTCGTTTGCCGGCGATTAAACTTCTTTTATTCAGCGTCTCATCAAAGATGAAAACATTTTTAAAAACTGCAAGTCTCATGGGCTTTAGTGGTGAAATAATAGTTAAAAAATCGTTCGGGAAATGAGTTTACTCCCTGGGTACTTTCTTTGTATACTTTTGACTATACGGGCCGAGTCCGCGATTTACGGGAAATCGCAGGTTTCCGTTTGCCGGCGATTAAACTTCTTTTAGTCAGCGTCTCATCAAAAATGAAAACATTTTCGAAAACTACAAGTCTCATGCGTTTTAGTGGTGAAAAGATAATTTAAAAATCGTTCTGGAAATGAGTTTACTCACAGGGTACTTTCTTTGTATACATTCGACTATACGGGACAAGCCCGGGATTTACGGGAAATAGCGGGTTTTCGTTTGCCGGCGATTAGACCTCTTTCATTAAACGTCTCATTAAAAATGAAAACATTTTTAAAAACTACAAGTCTCATTCGTTCTAGTGGTGCAGAAATAATTTGAAAAATCGTTCGGGAAATCAGTTTACTCCCTGGGTACTTTCTTTAGATACATTCAACTATACGGGCCAAGCCCAGGATTTGCGGGAAATCGCGGGTTTTCGTTTGCCGTCGATTAAACTTCTTTTATTCAGCGTCTCATCAAAAATGAAAACATTTTTAAAAACTGCAAGTCTCATGGGCTTTAGTGGTGAAATAATAATTAAAAAATCGTTCGGGAAGTGAGTTTACTCCCTGGGTACTTTCTTTGTATACTTTTGACTATACGGGCCGAGTCCGGGATTTACGGGAAATCGCAGGTTTCCGTTTGCCGGCGATTTAACTTCTTTTATTCAGCGTCTCATCAAAAATGAAAACATTTTTGAAAACTACAAGTCTCATGCGTTTTAGTGGTGAAAAGATAATTTAAAAATCGTTCTGGAAATGAGTTTACTCACAGGGTACTTTCTTTGTATACATTCGACTATACGGGCCAAGCCCGGGATTTACGGGAAATTGCGGGTTTTCCTTTGCCGGCGATAAAACCTCTTTCATTAGGCGTCTCATCAAAAATGAAAACATTTTTGAAAACTACAAATCTCATGCGTTTTAGTGGTGAAAAAACAATTTAAAAAATCTTTCGAAAAATGAGTTTACTCCCTGGGTACTTTTTTGTATACATTCGACTATACGGGCCAAGCCCGGGATTAACGGAAAATCGCGGGTTTTCGTTTTCCGGCCATTAAACTTCTTTTATTCAGCGTCTCATCAAAAATGAAAACATTTTTAAAAACTGCAAGTCTCATGGGCTTTAGTGGTGAAATAATAGTTAAAAAATCGTTCGGGAAATGAGTTTACTCCCTGGGTACTTTCTTTGTATACTTTTGACTATACGGGTCGAGTCCGGGATTAACGGGAAATCGCAGGTTTCCGTTTGCCGGAGATTAAACTTCTTTTAGTCAGCGTCTCATCAAAAATGAAAACATTTTTGAAAACTACAAGTCTCATGCGTTTTAGTGGTGAAAAGATAAGTTAAAAATCCTTCTGGAAATGAGTTTACTCACAGGGTACTTTCTTTGTATACATTCGACTATACGGGACAAGCCCGGGATTAAGGGAAATAGCGAGTTTTCGTTTGCCGGCGATTAAACCTCTTTCATTAAGCGTCTCATTAAAAATGAAAACATTTTTGAAAACTACAAGTCTCATTCGTTCTAGTGGTGCAGAAATAATTTGATAAATCGTTCGGGAAATCAATTTATTCCCTGGGTACTTTCTTTAGATACATTCAACTATACAGGCCAAGCCCAGGATTTACGGGAAATCGCGGGTTTTCGTTTGCAGGCGATTAAACTTCTTTTATTCAGCGTCTCATCAAAAATAAAAACACTTTTGAAAACTACAAGTCTCATGCGTTTTAGTGGTGAAAAGATAATTTAAAAATCGTTCTGGAAATGAGTTTACTCACAGGGTACTTTCTTTGTATACATTCGACTATACGGGCCAAGCCCGGGATTTACGGGAAATCGCGGGTTTTCGTTTGCCGGCGATTAAACTTCTTTTATTCAGCGTCTCATCAAAGATGAAAACATTTTTAAAAACTACAAGTCTCATTCGTTCTAGTGGTGCAGAAATAATTTGAAAAATCGTTCGGGAAATCAGTTTACTCCCTGGGTACTTTCTTTAGATACATTCAACTATACGGGCCAAGCCCAGGATTTGCGGGAAATCGCGGGTTTTCGTTTGCCGTCGATTAAACTTCTTTTATTCAGCGTCTCATCAAAAATGAAAACACTTTTGAAAACTACAAGTCTCATGCGTTTTAGTGGTGAAAAAATAGTTTAAAAAATCGTTCGGGAAATGTGTTTACTCCATGGGTACTTTCTTTGTATACTTTTGACTATACGGGCCGAGCCCGGGATTTACGGGAAATCGCGGGTTTTCGTTTGCCGGCGACTAAACTTCTTTTATTCAGCGTCTCATCAAAAATGAAAACATTTTTAAAAACTGCAAGTCTCATGGGCTTTAGTGGTGAAATAATAATTAAAAAATCGTTCGGGAAGTGAGTTTACTCCCTGGGTACTTTCTTTGTATACTTTTGACTATACGGGCCGAGTCCGGGATTTACGGGAAATCGCAGGTTTCCGTTTGCCGGCGATTTAACTTCTTTTATTCAGCGTCTCATCAAAAATGAAAACATTTTTGAAAACTACAAGTCTCATGCGTTTTAGTGGTGAAAAGATAATTTAAAAATCGTTCTGGAAATGAGTTTACTCACAGGGTACTTTCTTTGTATACATTCGACTATACGGGCCAAGCCCGGGATTTACGGGAAATTGCGGGTTTTCCTTTGCCGGCGATAAAACCTCTTTCATTAGGCGTCTCATCAAAAATGAAAACATTTTTGAAAACTACAAATCTCATGCGTTTTAGTGGTGAAAAAACAATTTAAAAAATCTTTCGAAAAATGAGTTTACTCCCTGGGTACTTTTTTGTATACATTCGACTATACGGGCCAAGCCCGGGATTAACGGAAAATCGCGGGTTTTCGTTTTCCGGCCATTAAACTTCTTTTATTCAGCGTCTCATCAAAAATGAAAACATTTTTAAAAACTGCAAGTCTCATGGGCTTTAGTGGTGAAATAATAGTTAAAAAATCGTTCGGGAAATGAGTTTACTCCCTGGGTACTTTCTTTGTATACTTTTGACTATACGGGTCGAGTCCGGGATTAACGGGAAATCGCAGGTTTCCGTTTGCCGGAGATTAAACTTCTTTTAGTCAGCGTCTCATCAAAAATGAAAACATTTTTGAAAACTACAAGTCTCATGCGTTTTAGTGGTGAAAAGATAAGTTAAAAATCCTTCTGGAAATGAGTTTACTCACAGGGTACTTTCTTTGTATACATTCGACTATACGGGACAAGCCCGGGATTAAGGGAAATAGCGGGTTTTCGTTTGCCGGCGATTAAACCTCTTTCATTAAGCGTCTCATTAAAAATGAAAACATTTTTGAAAACTACAAGTCTCATTCGTTCTAGTGGTGCAGAAATAATTTGATAAATCGTTCGGGAAATCAATTTATTCCCTGGGTACTTTCTTTAGATACATTCAACTATACAGGCCAAGCCCAGGATTTACGGGAAATCGCGGGTTTTCGTTTGCAGGCGATTAAACTTCTTTTATTCAGCGTCTCATCAAAAATAAAAACACTTTTGAAAACTACAAGTCTCATGCGTTTTAGTGGTGAAAAGATAATTTAAAAATCGTTCTGGAAATGAGTTTACTCACAGGGTACTTTCTTTGTATACATTCGACTATACGGGCCAAGCCCGGGATTTACGGGAAATCGCGGGTTTTCGTTTGCCGGCGATTAAACTTCTTTTATTCAGCGTCTCATCAAAGATGAAAACATTTTTAAAAACTGCAAGTCTCATGGGCTTTAGTGGTGAAATAATAATTAAAAAATCGTTCGGGAAGTGAGTTTACTCCCTGGGTACTTTTTTTGTATACTTTTGACTATACGGGCCGAGTCCGGGATTTACGGGAAATCGCAGGTTTCCGTTTGCCGGCGATTAAACTTCTTTTATTCAGCGTCTCATCAAAAATGAAAACATTTTTGAAAACTACAAGTCTCATGCGTTTTAGTGGTGAAAAGATAATTTAAAAATCGTTCTGGAAATGAGTTTACTCACAGGGTACTTTCTTTGTATACATTCGACTATACGGGCCAAGCCCGGGATTTACGGGAAATCGCGGGTTTTCGTTTGCCGGCGATTAAACCTCTTTCATTAGGCGCCTCATCAAAAATGAAAACATTTTTGAAAACTATAAATCTCATGCGTTTTAGTGGTGAAAAAATAATTTAAAAAATCTTTCAAAAAATGAGTTTACTCCCTGGGTACTTTCTTTGTATACATTCGACTATACGGGCCAAGCCCGGGATTTACGGGAAATCGCGGGTTTTCGTTGTCCGGCCATTAAACTTCTTTTATTCAGCGTCTCATCAAAAATGAAAACATTTTTAAAAACTGCAAGTCTCATGGGCTTTAGTGGTGAAATAATAGTTAAAAAATCGTTCGGGTAATGAGTTTACTCCCTGGGTACTTTCTTTGTATACTTTTGACTATACAGGCCGAGTCCGGGATTTACGGGAAATCGCAGGTTTCCGTTTGCCGGCGATTAAACTTCTTTTAGTCAGCGTCTCATCAAAAATGAAAACATTTTCGAAAACTATAAGTCTCATGCGTTTTAGTGGTGAAAAGATAATTTAAAAATCGTTCTGGAAATGAGTTTACTCACAGGGTACTTTCTTTGTATACTTTCGACTATACGGGACAAGCCCGGGCTTTACGGGAAATAGCGGGTTTTCGTTTGCCGGCGATTAAACTTCTTTTATTCAGCGTCTCATCAAAAATGAAAACGTTTTTGAAAACTACAAGTCTCATGCGTTTTAGTAGTGAAAAGATAATTTAAAAATCGTTCTGGAAATGAGTTTACTCACAGGGTACTTTCTTTGTATACATTCGACTATACGGGCCAAGCCCGGGATTTACGGGAAATCGCGGGTTCTTGTTTGCCGGCGATTAAACCTCTTTCATTAAACGTCTCATCAAAAATGAAAACATTTTTGAAAACTACAAATCTCATGCGTTTCAGTGGTGAACAAATAATTTAAAAAATCTTTCGAAAAATGAGTTTACTCCCTGGCCACTTTCTTTGTATACATTCGACTATACGGGCCAAGCCCGGGATTTACGGGAAATCGCAGGTTTTCGTTTTCCGGCCATTAAACTTCTTTTATTCAGCGTCTCATCAAAAAAAAAACATTTTTAAAAACTGCAAGTCTCATGGGCTTTAGTGGTGAAATAATAGTTAAAAAATCGTTCGGGAAATGAGTTTACTCCCTGGGTACTTTCTTTGTATACTTTTGACTATACGGGCCGAGTCCGCGATTTACGGGAAATCGCAGGTTTCCGTTTGCCGGCGATTAAACTTCTTTTAGTCAGCGTCTCATCAAAAATGAAAACATTTTCGAAAACTACAAGTCTCATGCGTTTTAGTGGTGAAAAGATAATTTAAAAATCGTTCTGGAAATGAGTTTACTCACAGGGTACTTTCTTTGTATACATTCGACTATACGGGACAAGCCCGGGATTTACGGGAAATAGCGGGTTTTCGTTTGCCGGCGATTAGACCTCTTTCATTAAACGTCTCATTAAAAATGAAAACATTTTTAAAAACTACAAGTCTCATTCGTTCTAGTGGTGCAGAAATAATTTGAAAAATCGTTCGGGAAATCAGTTTACTCCCTGGGTACTTTCTTTAGATACATTCAACTATACGGGCCAAGCCCAGGATTTGCGGGAAATCGCGGGTTTTCGTTTGCCGTCGATTAAACTTCTTTTATTCAGCGTCTCATCAAAAATGAAAACACTTTTGAAAACTACAAGTCTCATGCGTTTTAGTGGTGAAAAAATAGTTTAAAAAATCGTTCGGGAAATGTGTTTACTCCATGGGTACTTTCTTTGTATACTTTTGACTATACGGGCCGAGCCCGGGATTTACGGGAAATCGCGGGTTTTCGTTTGCCGGCGACTAAACTTCTTTTATTCAGCGCCTCATCAAAAATGAAAACATTTTTAAAAACTGCAAGTCTCATGGGCTTTAGTGGTGAAATAATAATTAAAAAATCGTTCGGGAAGTGAGTTTACTCCCTGGGTACTTTCTTTGTATACTTTTGACTATACGGGCCGAGTCCGGGATTTACGGGAAATCGCAGGTTTCCGTTTGCCGGCGATTTAACTTCTTTTATTCAGCGTCTCATCAAAAATGAAAACATTTTTGAAAACTACAAGTCTCATGCGTTTTAGTGGTGAAAAGATAATTTAAAAATCGTTCTGGAAATGAGTTTACTCACAGGGTACTTTCTTTGTATACATTCGACTATACGGGCCAAGCCCGGGATTTACGGGAAATTGCGGGTTTTCCTTTGCCGGCGATAAAACCTCTTTCATTAGGCGTCTCATCAAAAATGAAAACATTTTTGAAAACTACAAATCTCATGCGTTTTAGTGGTGAAAAAACAATTTAAAAAATCTTTCGAAAAATGAGTTTACTCCCTGGGTACTTTTTTGTATACATTCGACTATACGGGCCAAGCCCGGGATTAACGGAAAATCGCGGGTTTTCGTTTTCCGGCCATTAAACTTCTTTTATTCAGCGTCTCATCAAAAATGAAAACATTTTTAAAAACTGCAAGTCTCATGTGCTTTAGTGGTGAAATAATAGTTAAAAAATCGTTCGGGAAATGAGTTTACTCCCTGGGTACTTTCTTTGTATACTTTTGACTATACGGGTCGAGTCCGGGATTAGGGGAAATCGCAGGTTTCCGTTTGCCGGCGATTAAACTTCTTTTAGTCAGCGTCTCATCAAAAATGAAAACATTTTTGAAAACTACAAGTCTCATGCGTTTTAGTGGTGAAAAGATAATTTAAAAATCCTTCTGGAAATGAGTTTACTCACAGGGTACTTTCTTTGTATACATTCGACTATACGGGACAAGCCCGGGATTAAGGGAAATAGCGGGTTTTCGTTTGCCGGCGATTAAACCTCTTTCATTAAGCGTCTCATTAAAAATGAAAACATTTTTGAAAACTACAAGTCTCATTCGTTCTAGTGGTGCAGAAATAATTTGATAAATCGTTCGGGAAATCAATTTATTCCCTGGGTACTTTCTTTAGATACATTCAACTATACAGGCCAAGCCCAGGATTTACGGGAAATCGCGGGTTTTCGTTTGCAGGCGATTAAACTTCTTTTATTCAGCGTCTCATCAAAAATAAAAACACTTTTGAAAACTACAAGTCTCATGTGTTTTAGTGGTGAAAAAATAATTTAAAAAATCGTTCGGGAAATGTGTTTACTCCCTGGGTACTTTCTTTGTATACTTTTGACTATACGGGCCAAGCCCAGGATTTACGGGAAATCGCGGGTTTTCGTTTGCCGGCGATTAAACCTATTTCAATAAGCGTCTCATCAAAAATGAAAACATTTTTGAAAACTACAAGTCTTATGCGTTTTTTGGTAAAAAAATAATTTAAAAAATTGTTCTGGAAATGAGTTTACTCACAGGATACTTTCTTTGTATACATTCAACTATACGGGCCAAGCCCGGGATTTACGGGAAATCGCGGGTTTTCGTTTGCCGGCGATTAAACCTATTTCAATAAGCGTCTCATCAAAAATGAAAACATTTTTGAAAACTACAAGTCTTATGCGTTTTTTGGTGAAAAAAAAGTTAAAAAATTGTTCTGGAAATGAGTTTACTCCCTGGGTACTTTCTTTGTATACATTCGACTATACGGGCCAAGCCCGGGATTTACGGGAAATCGCGGGTTTTCGTTTGCCGGCGATTAAATTCTTTTATTCAGCGTCTCATCAAAAATGAAAACATTTTTGAAAACTACAAGTCTCATGCGTTTTAGTGGTGAAAAGATAATTTAAAAAATCATTTTGGAAATGAGTTTACTCACAGGGTAATTTCTTTGTATACATTCGACTATACGGGCCAAGTCCGGGATTTACGGCAAATCGCGGGTTTTCGTTTGCCGGCGATTAAACCACTTTCATTAAGCGTCTCATCAAAAATGAAAACATTTCTGAAAACTACAAGTCTCATGCGTTTTAGTGGTGAAAAAATAATTTAAAAAATCGTTCGGGAAATGAGTTTACTCACAGGGTACTTTCTTTGTATACATTCGACTATACGGGCCAAGCCCGGGATTTACGGGAAATCGCGGGTTTTCGTTTGCCGGCGAGTAAACCTCTTTCATTAAGCGTCTCATTAAAAATGAAAAAATTTTTGAAAACTACAAGTCTCATGCGTTTTAGTGGTGAAAAAATAATTTAAAAAATCGTTCGGGAAATGAGTTTACTCCCTGGGTACTTTCTTTGTATACTTTTGACTATACGGGCCAAGCCCGGGATTTACGGGAAATCGCATGTTTTCGTTTGCCGGCGATTAAACTTCTTTTATTCAGCGTCTCATCAAAAATAAAAACATTTTTAAAAACTACAAGTCTTATGCGTTTTAGTGGTGAAAAAATAATTTAAAAAATCGTTCTGGAAATGAGTTTACTCCCTGGGTACTTTCTTAGTATACTTTTGACTATACGGGCCGAGTCCGGGATTTACGGGAAATCGCAGGTATTCGTTTGCCGGCAATTAAACTTCTTTTATTCAGCGTCTCATCAAAAATGAAAATATTTTTGAAAACTACAAGTCTCATGCGTTTTAGTGGTGAAATAATAATTTAAAAAATCGTTCGGGAATTGAATTTACTCCCTGGGTACTTTCTTTGTATACTTTTGACTATACGGGCCAAGCCCGGGATTTACTGGAAATCGCGGGTTTTCGTTTGCCGGCGATTAAATTCTTTTATTCAGCGTCTCATCAAAAATGAAAACATTTTTGAAAACTACAAGTATCATGCGTTTTAGTGGTGAAAAAAAAGTTTAAAAAATCGTTCGGGAAATGAGTTTACATCCTGGGTACTTTCTTTGTATACATTCGACTATACGGGCCAAGCCCGGGATTTACGGGAAATCGCGGGTTTTCGTTTGCCGGCGATTAAATTCTTTTATTCAGCGTCTCATCAAAAATGAAAACATTTTTGAAAACTACAAGTCTCATGCGTTTTAGTGGTGAAAAGATAATTTAAAAAATCGTTTTGGAAATGAGTTTACTCACAGGGTAATTTCTTTGTATACATTCGACTATACGGGCCAAGTCCGGGATTTACGGCAAATCGCGGGTTTTCGTTTGCTGGCGATTAAACCACTTTCATTAAGCGTCTCATCAAAAATGAAAACATTTCTGAAAACTACAAGTCTCATGCGTTTTAGTGGTGAAAAAATAATTTAAAAAATCGTTCGGGAAATGAGTTTACTCCCTGGGTACTTTCTTTAGATACTTTTGACTATACGGGCCGAGCCCGGGATTTACGGGAAATCGCATGTTTTCGTTTGCCGGCGATTAAACTTCTTTTATTCAGCGTCTCATCAAAAATGAAAACATTTTTAAAAACTACAAGTCTTATGCGTTTTAGTGGTGAAAAAATAATTTAAAAAATCGTTCGGGAAATGAGTTTACTCACTGGGTACTTTCCTTGTATACTTTTGACTATACGGCCGAGTCCGGGATTTACGGGAAATCGCGGGTTTTCGTTTGCCAGCGATTAAACATCTTTTATTCAGCGTCTCATCAAAAATGAAAACATTTTTGAAAACTACAAGTCTCATGCGTTTTAGTGGTGAAAAAATAATTTAAAAATTCGTTCGGGAAATGAGTTTACTCACTGGGTACTTTCCTTGTATACGTTTGACTATACGGGCCGAGTCCGGGATTTACGGGAAATCGCGGGTTTTCGTTTGCCGGCGATTAAACTTCTTTTATTCAGCGTCTCATCAAAAATGAAAATATTTTTGAAAAGTACAAGTCTCATGCGTTTTAGTGGTGAAAAATAATTTAAAAAATCGTTCGGAAAATGAGTTTACTCCCTGGGTACTTTCTTTGTATACTTTTGACTATACGGGCCAAGCCCGGGATTTACGGGAAATCGCATGTTTTCGTTTGCCGGCGATTAAACTTCTTTTATTCAGCGTCTCATCAAAAATGAAAACATTTTTGAAAACTACAAGTCTCATGCGTTTTAGTGGTGAAAAAATAATTTAAAAAATCGTTCGGAAAATGAGTTTACTCCCTGGGTACTTTCTTTGTATACTTTTGACTATACGGGCCAAGCCCGGGATTTACGGGAAATCGCATGTTTTCGTTTGCCGGCGATTAAACTTCTTTTATTCAGCGTCTCATCAAAAATAAAAACATTTTTGAAAACTACAAGTATCATGCGTTTTAGTGGTGAAAAAAAAGTTTAAAAAATCGTTCGGGAAATGAGTTTACATCCTGGGTACTTTCTTTGTATACATTCGACTATACGGGCCAAGCCCGGGATTTACGGGAAATCGCGGGTTTTCGTTTGCCGGCGATTAAATTCTTTTATTCAGCGTCTCATCAAAAATGAAAACATTTTTGAAAACTACAGGTATCATGCGTTTTAGTGGTGAAAAAAAAGTTTAAAAAATCGTTCGGGAAATGAGTTTACATCCTGGGTACTTTCTTTGTATACATTCGACTATACGGGCCAAGCCCGGGATTTACGGGAAATCGCGGGTTTTCGTTTGCCGGCGATTAAATTCTTTTATTCAGCGTCTCATCAAAAATGAAAACATTTTTGAAAACTACAAGTATCATGCGTTTTAGTGGTGACAAAATAATTTCAAAAAATCGTTCGGGAAATGAGTTTACTCACAGGGTACTTTCTTTGTATACATTCGACTATACGGGCCAAGCCCGGGATTTACGGGAAATCGCGGGTTTTCGTTTGCCGGCGATTAAACCACTTTCATTAAGCGTCTCATCAAAAATGAAAACATTTTTGAAAACTACAAGTCTTATGCGTTTTAGTGGTGAAAAAATAATTTAAAAAATCGTTCGGGAAATGAGTTTACTCCCTGGGTACTTTCTTTGTATACATTCGACTATACGGGCAGAGTCCGGGATTTACGGGAAATCGCGGGTTTTCGTTTGCCAGCGATTAAACTTCTTTTATTCAGCGTCTCATCAAAAATGAAAACATTTTTAAAAACTACAAGTCTTATGCGTTGTAGTGGTGAAAAAATAATTTAAAAAATCGTTCGGAAAATTAGTTTACTCCCTGGGTACTTTCTTTGTATACTTTTGACTATACGGGCCAAGCCCGGGATTTACGGGAAATCGCATGTTTTCGTTTGCCGGCGATTAAACTTCTTTTATTCAGCGTCTCATCAAAAATGAAAACATTTTTAAAAACTACAAGTCTTATGCGTTGTAGTGGTGAAAAAATAATTTAAAAAATCGTTCGGAAAATTAGTTTACTCCCTGGGTACTTTCTTTGTATACTTTTGACTATACGGGCCAAGCCCGGGATTTACGGGAAATCGCATGTTTTCGTTTGCCGGCGATTAAACTTCTTTTATTCAGCGTCTTATCAAAAATGAAAACATTTTTAAAAACTACAAGTCTTATGCGTTTTAGTGGTGAAAAGATAATTTAAAAAATCGTTTTGGAAATGAGTTTACTCGCAGGGTACTTTCTTTCTATACATTCGACTGTACGGGCCAAGTCCGGGATTTACGGCAAATCGCGGGTTTTCGTTTGCCGGCGATTAAACCACTTTCATTAAGCGTCTCATCAAAAATGAAAACATTTCTACAAACTACAAGTCTCATGCGTTTTAGTGGTGAAAAAATAATTTAAAAAATCGTTCGGGAAATGAGTTTACTCACATGGTACTTTCTTTGTATACATTCGACTATACGGGCCGAGTCCGGGGTTTACGGGAAATGGCGCGTTTTCGTTTGCTGGCGATTAAACTTCTTTTATTCAGCGTCTCATCAAAAATGAAAACATTTTTGAAAACTACAAGTCTCATGCGTTTTAGTGGTGAAAAGATAATTTAAAAAATCGTTTTGGAAATGAGTTTACTCACAGGGTACTTTCTTTGTATTCCTTCGACTATACGGGCCAAGTCCGGGATTTACGGCAAATCGCGGGTTTTCGTTTGCCGGCGATTAAACCACTTTCATTAAGCGTCTCATCAAAAATGAAAACATTTCTGAAAACTACAAGTCTCATGCGTTTTAGTGGTGAAAAAATAATTTAAAAAATCGTTCGGGAAATGAGTTTACTCACAGGGTACTTTCTTTGTATACATTCGACTATACGGGCCAAGCCCGGGATTTACGGGAAATCGCGGGTTTTCGTTTGCCAGCGATTAAACCTCTTTCATTAAGCGTCTCATCAAAAATGAAAACATTTTTAAAAACTACAAGTCTTATGCGTTTTAGTGGTAAAAAAATAATTTAAAAAATCGTTCGGGAAATGAGTTTACTCCCTGGGTACTTTCTTTGTATAAATTCGACTATACGGGCCAAGCCCGGGATTTACGGGAAATCGCGGGATTTCGTTTGCCGGTGATTAAACCTCTTTCATTAAGCGTCTCATCAAAAATAAAAACATTTTTGAAAACTACAAGTCTCATGCGTTTTAGCGGTGAAAAAATAATTTAAAAAATCGTTCGGGAAATGAGTTTACTCCCTCGGTACTTTCTTTGTATACTTTGGACTATACGGGCCGAGTCCGGGATTTACGGAAATCGCGGATTTTCGTTTGAGGGCGATTAAACTTCTTTTATTCAGCGTCTCATCAAAAATGAAAACATTTTTGAAAACTACAAGTCTCATGCGTTGTAGTGGTGAAAAAATAATTTAAAAAATCGTTCGGGAAATGAGTTTACTCCCTGGGTACTTTCTTTGTATACTTTTGACTATACGGGCCGAGTCCGGGATTTACGGGAAATCGCGGGTTCTCGTTTGCCAGCGATTAAACTTCTTTTATTCAGCGTCTCATCAAAAATGAAAACATTTTTGAAAACTACAAGTCTCATGCGTTTTAGTGGTGAAAAAATAATTTAAAAAATCGTTCGGAAAATTAGTTTTATTCCCTGGGTACCTTCCTTGTATACTTTTGACTATACGGGCCAAGCCCGGGATTTACGGGAAATCGCATGTTTTCGTTTGCCGGCGATTAAACTTCTTTTATTCAGCGTCTCATCAAAAATGAAAACATTTTTAAAAACTACAAGTCTTATGCGTTTTAGTGGTGAAAAAATAATTTAAAAAATCGTTCGGGAAATGAGTTTACATCCTGGGTACTTTCTTTGTATACATTCGACTATACGGGCCGAGTCCGGGGTTTACGGGAAATGGGGCGTTTTCGTTTGCCAGCGATTAAACTTCTTTTATTCAGCGTCTCATCAAAAATAAAAACGTTTTTAAAAACTACAAGTCTTATGCGTTTTAGTGGTGAAAAGATAATTTAAAAAATCGTTTTGGAAATGAGTTTACTCACAGGGTACTTTCTTTGTATACATTCGACTATACGGGCCAAGTCCGGGATTTACGGCAAATCGCGGGTTTTCGTTTGCCGGCGATTAAACCACTTTCATTAAGCGTCTCATCAAAAATGAAAACATTTCTGAAAACTACAAGTCTCATGCGTTTTAGTGGTGAAAAAATAATTTAAAAAATCGTTCGGGAAATGAGTTTACTCACAGGGTACTTTCTTTGTATACATTCGACTATACGGGCCAAGCCCGGGATTTACGGGAAATCGCGGGTTTTCTTTTGCCGGCGATTAAACCTCTTTCATTAAGCGTCTCATCAAAAATGAAAACATTTTTGAAAACTACAAGTCTTATGCGTTTTAGTGGTGAAAAAATAATTTAAAAAATCGTTCGGGAAATGAGTTTACTCCCAGGGTACTTTCTTTGTTTACATTCGACTATACGGGCCAAGCCCGGGATTTACGGGAAATCGCGGGATTTCGTTTGCCGGCGATTAAACCTCTTTCATTAAGCGTCTCATCAAAAATGAAAACATTTTTGAAAACTACAAGTCTTATGCGTTTTAGTGGTGAAAAAATAATTTAAAAAATCGTTCGGGAAATGAGTTTACTCCCAGGGTACTTTCTTTGTTTACATTCGACTATACGGGCCAATCCCGGGATTTACGGGAAATCGCGGGATTTCGTTTGCCGGTGATTAAACCTCTTTCATTAGGCGTCTCATCAAAAATGAAAACATTTTTGAAAACTACAAGTCTCATGCGTTTTAGCGGTGAAAAAATAATTTAAAAAATCGTTCGGGAAATGAGTTTACTCCCTCGGTACTTTCTTTGTATACTTTTGACTATACGGGCCAAGCCCGGGATTTACGGGAAATCGCATGTTTTCGTTTGCCGGCGATTAAACTTCTTTTATGCAGCGTCTCATCAAAAATGAAAACATTTTTAAAAACTACAAGTCTTATGCGTTTTAGTGGTGAAAAAATAATTTAAAAAACCGTTCGGGAAATGAATTTACTCACTGGGTACTTTCCTTGTATACTTTTGACTATACGGGCCGAGTCCGGGATTTACGGGAAATCGCGGGTTTTCGTTTGCCGGCGATTAAACTTCTTTTATTCAGCGTCTCATCAAAAATGAAAACATTTCTGAAAACTACAAGTCTCATGCGTTTTAGTGGTGAAAAAATAATTTAAAAAATCGTTCGGGAAATGAGTTTACTCCCTGGGTACTTTCTTTGTATACTTTTGACTATACGGGCAAAGCCCGGGATTTACGGGAAATCGCAGGTTTTCGTTTGCCGGCGATTAAACTTCTTTTATTCAGCGTCTCATCAAAAGTAAAAACATTTTTAAAAACTACAAGTCTTATGCGTTTTAGTGGTGAAAAAATAATTTAAAAAATCGTTCTGGAAATCAGTTTACTTCCTAGGTACTTTCTTTGTATACTTTTGACTATACGGGCCGAGTCCGGGATTTACGGGAAATCGCAAGTATTCGTTTGCCGGCGATTAAACTTCTTTTATTCAGCGTCTCATCAAAAATGAAAATTTTTTGAAAACTACAAGTCTCATGCGTTTTAGTGGTGAAAAAATAATTTAAAAAATCGTTCGGGAAATGAGTTTACTCCCTGGGTACTTTCTTTGTATACTTTTGACTATACGGGCCAAGCCCGGGATTTACGGGAAATCTCGGGTTTTCGTTTGCCGGCGATTAAACTTCTTTTATTCAGCGTCTAATCAAAAATAAAAACATTTTTAAAAACTGCAATTCTTATGCGTTTTAGTGGTGAAAAAATAATTTAAAAAATCGTTGGGAAAATGAGTTTACTCCCTGGGTACTTTCTTTGTATACTTTTGACTATACGGGCCAAGCCCGGGATTTACGGGAAATCGCATGTTTTCGTTTGCCGGCGATTAAACTTCTTTTATTCAGCGTCTCATCAAAAATGAAAACATTTTTGAAAACTACAAGTCTCATGCGTTTTAGTGGTGAAAAAATAATTTAAAAAATCGTTCGGAAAATGAGTTTACTCCCTGGGTACTTTCTTTGTATACTTTTGACTATACGGGCCAAGCCCGGGATTTACGGGAAATCGCATGTTTTCGTTTGCCGGCGATTAAACTTCTTTTATTCAGCGTCTCATCAAAAATAAAAACATTTTTAAAAACTACAAGTCTTATGCGTTTTAGTGGTGAAAAAATAATTTAAAAAATCGTTCTGGAAATGAGTTTACTCCCTGGGTACTTTCTTAGTATACTTTTGACTATACGGGCCAAGCCCGGGATTTACGGGAAATCGCGGGTTTTCGTTTGCCGGCGATTAAATTCTTTTATTCAGCGTCTCATCAAAAATGAAAACATTTTTGAAAACTACAAGTATCATGCGTTTTAGTGGTGAAAAAAAAGTTTAAAAAATCGTTCGGGAAATGAGTTTACATCCTGGGTACTTTCTTTGTATACATTCGACTATACGGGCCAAGCCCGGGATTTACGGGAAATCGCGGGTTTTCGTTTGCCGGCGATTAAATTCTTTTATTCAGCGTCTCATCAAAAATGAAAACATTTTTGAAAACTACAAGTATCATGCGTTTTAGTGGTGAAAAAAAAGTTTAAAAAATCGTTCGGGAATTGAGTTTACATCCTGGGTACTTTCTTTGTATACATTCGACTATACGGGCCAAGCCCGGGATTTACGGGAAATCGCGGGTTTTCGTTTGCCGGCGATTAAATTCTTTTATTCAGCGTCTCATCAAAAATGAAAACATTTTTGAAAACTACAAGTCTCATGCGTTTTAGTGGTGAAAAGATAATTTAAAAAATCGTTTTGGAAATGAGTTTACTCACAGGGTACTTTCTTTGTATACATTCGACTATACGGGCCAAGTCCGGGATTTACGGCAAATCGCGGGTTTTCGTTTGCCGGCGATTAAACCACTTTCATTAAGCGTCTCATCAAAAATGAAAACATTTCTGAAAACTACAAGTCTCATGCGTTTTAGTGGTGAAAAAATAATTTAAAAAATCGTTCGGGAAATGAGTTTACTCACAGGGTACTTTCTTTGTATACATTCGACTATACGGGCCAAGCCCGGGATTTACGGGAAATCGCGGGTTTTCGTCTGCCGGCGATTAAACCTCTTTCATTAAGCGTCTCATCAAAAATGAAAACATTTTTGAAAACTACAAGTCTTATGCGTTTTAGTGGTGAAAAAATAATTTAAAAAATCGTTCGGGAAATGAGTTTACTCCCTGGGTACTTTCTTTGTATACATTCGACTATACGGGCCGAGTCCGGGATTTACGGCAAATCACGGGTTTTCGTTTGCCGGCGATTAAACCACTTTCATTAAGCGTCTCATCAAAAATGAAAACATTTCTGAAAACTACAAGTCTCATGCGTTTTAGTGGTGAAAAAATAATTTAAAAAATCGTTCGGGAAATGAGTTTACTCACAGGGTACTTTCTTTGTATACATTCGACTATACGGGCCAAGCCCGGGATTTACGGGAAATCGCGGGTTTTCGTTTGCCGGCGATTAAACCACTTTCATTAAGCGTCTCATCAAAAATGAAAACATTTTTAAAAACTACAAGTCTTATGCGTTTTAGTGGTGAAAAAATAATTTAAAAAATCGTTCGGGAAATGAGTTTACTCCCTGGGTACTTTCTTTGTATACTTTTGACTATACGGGCCAAGCCCGGGATTTACGGGAAATCGCATGTTTTCGTTTGCCGCCGATTAAACTTCTTTTATTCAGCGTTTCATCAAAAATGAAAACATTTTTAAAAACTACAAGTCTTATGCGTTTTAGTGGTGAAAAAAAAATTTAAAAAATCGTTCGGAAAAGTAGTTTACTCCCTGGGTACTTTCTTTGTATACTTTTGACTATACGGGCTAAGCCCGGGATTTACGGGAAATCGCATGTTTTCGTTTGCCGGCGATTAAACTTCTTTTATTCAGCGTCTCATCAAAAATGAAAACATTTTTAAAAACTACAAGTCTTATGCGTTTTAGTGGTGAAAAGATAATTTAAAAAATCGTTTTGGAAATGAGTTTAATCACAGGGTACTTTCTTTCTATACATTCGACTATACGGGCCAAGTCCGGGATTTACGGCAAATCGCGGGTTTTCGTTTGCCGGCGATTAAACCACTTTCATTAAGCGTCTCATCAAAAATGAAAACATTTCTGAAAACTACAAGTCTCATGCGTTTTAGTGGTGAAAAAATAATTTAAAAAATCGTTCGGGAAATGAGTTTACTCACATGGTACTTTCTTTGTATACATTCGACTATACGGGCCGAGTCCGGGGTTTACGGGAAATGGCGCGTTTTCGTTTGCTGGCGATTAAACTTCTTTTATTCAGCGTCTCATCAAAAATGAAAACATTTTTGAAAACTACAAGTCTCATGCGTTTTAGTGGTGAAAAGATAATTTAAAAAATCGTTTTGGAAATGAGTTTACTCACAGGGTACTTTCTTTGTATACATTCGACTATACGGGCCAAGTCCGGGATTTACGGCAAATCGCGGGTTTTCGTTTGCCGGCGATTAAACCACTTTCATTAAGCGTCTCATCAAAAATGAAAACATTTCTGAAAACTACAAGTCTCATGCGTTTTAGTGGTGAAAAAATTATTTAAAAAATCGTTCGGGAAATGAGTTTACTCACAGGGTACTTTCTTTGTATACATTCGACTATACGGGCCAAGCCCGGGATTTACGGGAAATCGCGGGTTTTCGTTTGCCGGCGATTAAACCTCTTTCATTAAGCGTCTCATCAAAAATGAAAACATTTTTGAAAACTACAAGTCTTATGCGTTTTAGTGGTGAAAAAATAATTTAAAAAATCGTTCGGGAAATGAGTTTACTCCCTGGGTACTTTCTTTGTATACATTCGACTATACGGGCCAAGCTTGGGATTTACGGGAAATCGCGGGATTTCGTTTGCCGGTGATTAAACCTCTTTCATTAAGCGTCTCATCAAAAATAAAAACATTTTTGAAAACTACAAGTCTCATGCGTTTTAGCGGTGAAAAAATAATTTAAAAAATCGTTCGGGAAATGAGTTTACTCCCTCGGTACTTTCTTTGTATACTTTGGACTATACGGGCCGAGTCCGGGATTTACGGAAATCGCGGATTTTCGTTTGAGGGCGATTAAACTTCTTTTATTCAGCGTCTCATCAAAAATGAAAACATTTTTGAAAACTACAAGTCTCATGCGTTGTAGTGGTGAAAAAATAATTTAAAAAATCGTTCGGGAAATGAGTTTACTCCCTGGGTACTTTCTTTGTATACTTTTGACTATACGGGCCGAGTCCGGGATTTACGGGAAATCGCGGGTTTTCGTTTGCCGGCGATTAAACTTCTTTTATTCAGCGTCTCATCAAAAATGAAAACATTTTTGAAATCTACAAGTCTCATGCGTTTTAGTGGTGAAAAAATAATTTAAAAAATCGTTCGGAAAATTAGTTTTATTCCCTGGGTACTTTCTTTGTATACTTTTGACTATACGGGCCAAGCCCAGAATTTACGGGAAATCGCATGTTTTCGTTTGCCGGCGATTAAACTTCTTTTATTCAGCGTCTCATCAAAAATGAAAACATTTTTAAAAACTACAAGTCTTATGCGTTTTAGTGGTGAAAAAATAATTTAAAAAATCGTTCGGGAAATGAGTTTACATCCTGGGTACTTTCTTTGTATACATTCGACTATACGGGCCGAGTCCGGGGTTTACGGGAAATGGCGCGTTTTCGTTTGCCAGCGATTAAACTTCTTTTATTCAGCGTCTCATCAAAAATGAAAACGTTTTTAAAAACTACAAGTCTTATGCGTTTTAGTGGTGAAAAGATAATTTAAAAAATCGTTTTGGAAATGAGTTTACTCACAGGGTACTTTCTTTGTATACATTCGACTATACGGGCCAAGTCCGGGATTTAAGGCAAATCGCGGGTTTTCGTTTGCCGGCGATTAAACCACTTTCATTAAGCGTCTCATCAAAAATGAAAACATTTCTGAAAACTACAAGTCTCATGCGTTTTAGTGGTGAAAAAATAATATAAAAAATCGTTCGGGAAATGAGTTTACTCCCTGGGTACTTTCTTTGTATACTTTTGACTATACGGGCAAAGCCCGGGATTTACGGGAAATCGCAGGTTTTCGTTTGCCGGCGATTAAACTTCTTTTATTCAGCGTCTCATCAAAAGTAAAAACATTTTTAAAAACTACAAGTCTTATGCGTTTTAGTGGTGAAAAAATAATTTAAAAAATCGTTCTGGAAATCAGTTTACTTCCTAGGTACTTTCTTTGTATACTTTTGACTATACGGGCCGAGTCCGGGATTTACGGGAAATCGCAAGTATTCGTTTGCCGGCGATTAAACTTCTTTTATTCAGCGTCTCATCAAAAATGAAAATTTTTTGAAAACTACAAGTCTCATGCGTTTTAGTGGTGAAAAAATAATTTAAAAAATCGTTCGGGAAATGAGTTTACTCCCTGGGTACTTTCTTTGTATACTTTTGACTATACGGGCCAAGCCCGGGATTTACGGGAAATCTCGGGTTTTCGTTTGCCGGCGATTAAACTTCTTTTATTCAGCGTCTAATCAAAAATAAAAACATTTTTAAAAACTGCAATTCTTATGCGTTTTAGTGGTGAAAAAATAATTTAAAAAATCGTTGGGAAAATGAGTTTACTCCCTGGGTACTTTCTTTGTATACTTTTGACTATACGGGCCAAGCCCGGGATTTACGGGAAATCGCATGTTTTCGTTTGCCGGCGATTAAACTTCTTTTATTCAGCGTCTCATCAAAAATGAAAACATTTTTGAAAACTACAAGTCTCATGCGTTTTAGTGGTGAAAAAATAATTTAAAAAATCGTTCGGAAAATGAGTTTACTCCCTGGGTACTTTCTTTGTATACTTTTGACTATACGGGCCAAGCCCGGGATTTACGGGAAATCGCATGTTTTCGTTTGCCGGCGATTAAACTTCTTTTATTCAGCGTCTCATCAAAAATAAAAACATTTTTAAAAACTACAAGTCTTATGCGTTTTAGTGGTGAAAAAATAATTTAAAAAATCGTTCTGGAAATGAGTTTACTCCCTGGGTACTTTCTTAGTATACTTTTGACTATACGGGCCAAGCCCGGGATTTACGGGAAATCGCGGGTTTTCGTTTGCCGGCGATTAAATTCTTTTATTCAGCGTCTCATCAAAAATGAAAACATTTTTGAAAACTACAAGTATCATGCGTTTTAGTGGTGAAAAAAAAGTTTAAAAAATCGTTCGGGAAATGAGTTTACATCCTGGGTACTTTTTTTGTATACATTCGACTATACGGGCCAAGCCCGGGATTTACGGGAAATCGCGGGTTTTCGTTTGCCGGCGATTAAATTCTTTTATTCAGCGTCTCATCAAAAATGAAAACATTTTTGAAAACTACAAGTATCATGCGTTTTAGTGGTGAAAAAAAAGTTTAAAAAATCGTTCGGGAATTGAGTTTACATCCTGGGTACTTTTTTTGTATACATTCGACTATACGGGCCAAGCCCGGGATTTACGGGAAATCGCGGGTTTTCGTTTGCCGGCGATTAAATTCTTTTATTCAGCGTCTCATCAAAAATGAAAACATTTTTGAAAACTACAAGTCTCATGCGTTTTAGTGGTGAAAAGATAATTTAAAAAATCGTTTTGGAAATGAGTTTACTCACAGGGTACTTTCTTTGTATACATTCGACTATACGGGCCAAGTCCGGGATTTACGGCAAATCGCGGGTTTTCGTTTGCCGGCGATTAAACCACTTTCATTAAGCGTCTCATCAAAAATGAAAACATTTCTGAAAACTACAAGTCTCATGCGTTTTAGTGGTGAAAAAATAATTTAAAAAATCGTTCGGGAAATGAGTTTACTCACAGGGTACTTTCTTTGTATACATTCGACTATACGGGCCAAGCCCGGGATTTACGGGAAATCGCGGGTTTTCGTCTGCCGGCGATTAAACCTCTTTCATTAAGCGTCTCATCAAAAATGAAAACATTTTTGAAAACTACAAGTCTTATGCGTTTTAGTGGTGAAAAAATAATTTAAAAAATCGTTCGGGAAATGAGTTTACTCCCTGGGTACTTTCTTTGTATACATTCGACTATACGGGCCGAGTCCGGGATTTACGGCAAATCACGGGTTTTCGTTTGCCGGCGATTAAACCACTTTCATTAAGCGTCTCATCAAAAATGAAAACATTTCTGAAAACTACAAGTCTCATGCGTTTTAGTGGTGAAAAAATAATTTAAAAAATCGTTCGGGAAATGAGTTTACTCACAGGGTACTTTCTTTGTATACATTCGACTATACGGGCCAAGCCCGGGATTTACGGGAAATCGCGGGTTTTCGTTTGCCGGCGATTAAACCACTTTCATTAAGCGTCTCATCAAAAATGAAAACATTTTTAAAAACTACAAGTCTTATGCGTTTTAGTGGTGAAAAAATAATTTAAAAAATCGTTCGGGAAATGAGTTTACTCCCTGGGTACTTTCTTTGTATACTTTTGACTATACGGGCCAAGCCCGGGATTTACGGGAAATCGCATGTTTTCGTTTGCCGCCGATTAAACTTCTTTTATTCAGCGTTTCATCAAAAATGAAAACATTTTTAAAAACTACAAGTCTTATGCGTTTTAGTGGTGAAAAAAAAATTTAAAAAATCGTTCGGAAAAGTAGTTTACTCCCTGGGTACTTTCTTTGTATACTTTTGACTATACGGGCTAAGCCCGGGATTTACGGGAAATCGCATGTTTTCGTTTGCCGGCGATTAAACTTCTTTTATTCAGCGTCTCATCAAAAATGAAAACATTTTTAAAAACTACAAGTCTTATGCGTTTTAGTGGTGAAAAGATAATTTAAAAAATCGTTTTGGAAATGAGTTTAATCACAGGGTACTTTCTTTCTATACATTCGACTATACGGGCCAAGTCCGGGATTTACGGCAAATCGCGGGTTTTCGTTTGCCGGCGATTAAACCACTTTCATTAAGCGTCTCATCAAAAATGAAAACATTTCTGAAAACTACAAGTCTCATGCGTTTTAGTGGTGAAAAAATAATTTAAAAAATCGTTCGGGAAATGAGTTTACTCACATGGTACTTTCTTTGTATACATTCGACTATACGGGCCGAGTCCGGGGTTTACGGGAAATGGCGCGTTTTCGTTTGCTGGCGATTAAACTTCTTTTATTCAGCGTCTCATCAAAAATGAAAACATTTTTGAAAACTACAAGTCTCATGCGTTTTAGTGGTGAAAAGATAATTTAAAAAATCGTTTTGGAAATGAGTTTACTCACAGGGTACTTTCTTTGTATACATTCGACTATACGGGCCAAGTCCGGGATTTACGGCAAATCGCGGGTTTTCGTTTGCCGGCGATTAAACCACTTTCATTAAGCGTCTCATCAAAAATGAAAACATTTCTGAAAACTACAAGTCTCATGCGTTTTAGTGGTGAAAAAATTATTTAAAAAATCGTTCGGGAAATGAGTTTACTCACAGGGTACTTTCTTTGTATACATTCGACTATACGGGCCAAGCCCGGGATTTACGGGAAATCGCGGGTTTTCGTTTGCCGGCGATTAAACCTCTTTCATTAAGCGTCTCATCAAAAATGAAAACATTTTTGAAAACTACAAGTCTTATGCGTTTTAGTGGTGAAAAAATAATTTAAAAAATCGTTCGGGAAATGAGTTTACTCCCTGGGTACTTTCTTTGTATACATTCGACTATACGGGCCAAGCTTGGGATTTACGGGAAATCGCGGGATTTCGTTTGCCGGTGATTAAACCTCTTTCATTAAGCGTCTCATCAAAAATAAAAACATTTTTGAAAACTACAAGTCTCATGCGTTTTAGCGGTGAAAAAATAATTTAAAAAATCGTTCGGGAAATGAGTTTACTCCCTCGGTACTTTCTTTGTATACTTTGGACTATACGGGCCGAGTCCGGGATTTACGGAAATCGCGGATTTTCGTTTGAGGGCGATTAAACTTCTTTTATTCAGCGTCTCATCAAAAATGAAAACATTTTTGAAAACTACAAGTCTCATGCGTTGTAGTGGTGAAAAAATAATTTAAAAAATCGTTCGGGAAATGAGTTTACTCCCTGGGTACTTTCTTTGTATACTTTTGACTATACGGGCCGAGTCCGGGATTTACGGGAAATCGCGGGTTTTCGTTTGCCGGCGATTAAACTTCTTTTATTCAGCGTCTCATCAAAAATGAAAACATTTTTGAAATCTACAAGTCTCATGCGTTTTAGTGGTGAAAAAATAATTTAAAAAATCGTTCGGAAAATTAGTTTTATTCCCTGGGTACTTTCTTTGTATACTTTTGACTATACGGGCCAAGCCCAGAATTTACGGGAAATCGCATGTTTTCGTTTGCCGGCGATTAAACTTCTTTTATTCAGCGTCTCATCAAAAATGAAAACATTTTTAAAAACTACAAGTCTTATGCGTTTTAGTGGTGAAAAAATAATTTAAAAAATCGTTCGGGAAATGAGTTTACATCCTGGGTACTTTCTTTGTATACATTCGACTATACGGGCCGAGTCCGGGGTTTACGGGAAATGGCGCGTTTTCGTTTGCCAGCGATTAAACTTCTTTTATTCAGCGTCTCATCAAAAATGAAAACGTTTTTAAAAACTACAAGTCTTATGCGTTTTAGTGGTGAAAAGATAATTTAAAAAATCGTTTTGGAAATGAGTTTACTCACAGGGTACTTTCTTTGTATACATTCGACTATACGGGCCAAGTCCGGGATTTACGGCAAATCGCGGGTTTTCGTTTGCCGGCGATTAAACCACTTTCATTAAGCGTCTCATCAAAAATGAAAACATTTCTGAAAACTACAAGTCTCATGCGTTTTAGTGGTGAAAAAATAATATAAAAAATCGTTCGGGAAATGAGTTTACTCACAGGGTACTTTCTTTGTATACATTCGACTATACGGGCCAAGCCCGGGATTTACGGGAAATCGCGGGTTTTCGTTTGCCGGCGATTAAACCTCTTTCATTAAGCGTCTCATCAAAAATGAAAACATTTTTGAAAACTACAAGTCATATGCGTTTTAGTGGTGAAAAAATAATTTAAAAAATCGTTCGGGAAATGAATTTACTCACTGGGTACTTTCCTTGTATACTTTTGACTATACGGGCCGAGTCCGGGATTTACGGGAAATCGCGGGTTTTCGTTTGCCGGCGATTAAACTTCTTTTATTCAGCGTCTCATCAAAAAAGAAAACATTTTTGAAAACTACAAGTCTCATGCGTTTTAGTGGTGAAAAAATAATTTAAAAAATCGTTCGGAAAATTAGTTTACTCCCTGGGTACTTTCTTTGTATACTTTTGACTATACGGGCCAAGCCCGGGATTTACGGGAAATCGCATGTTTTCGTTTGCCGGCGATTAAACTTCTTTTATTCAGCGTCTCATCAAAAATGAAAACATTTTTAAAAACTACAAGTCTTATGCGTTTTAGTGGTGAAAAAATAATTTAAAAAATCGTTCGGGAAATGAGTTTACTCCCTGGGTACTTTCTTTGTATACTTTTGACTATACGGGCAAAGCCCGGGATTTACGGGAAATCGCGGGTTTTCGTTTGCCGGCGATTAAACTTCTTTTATTCAGCGTCTCATCAAAAATAAAAACATTTTTAAAAACTACAAGTCTTATGCGTTTTAGTGGTGAAAAAATAATTTAAAAAATCGTTCTGGAAATCAGTTTACTTCCTGGGTACTTTCTTTGAATCTTTTTGACTATACGGGCCGAGTCCGGGATTTACGGGAAATCGCAGGTATTCGTTTGCCGGCGATTAAACTTCTTTTATTCAGCGTCTCATCAAAAATGAAAATTTTTTGAAAACTACAAGTCTCATGCGTTTTAGTGGTGAAAAAATAATTTAAAAAATCGTTCGGGAAATAAGTTTACTCCCTGGGTACTTTCCTTGTATACTTTTGACTATACGGGCCGAGTCCGGGATTTACGGGAAATCGCGGGTTTTCGTTTGCCGGCGATTAAACTTCTTTTATTCAGCGTCTCATCAAAAATAAAAACATTTTTAAAAACTACAAGTCTTATGCGTTTTAGTGGTGAAAAAATAATTTAAAAAATCGTTCTGGAAATCAGTTTACTTCCTGGGTACTTTCTTTGTATACTTTTGACTATACGGGCCGAGTCTGGGATTTACGGGAAATCGCAGGTATTCGTTTGCCGGCGATTAAACTTCTTTTATTCAGCGTCTCATCAAAAATGAAAATTTTTTGAAAACTACAAGTCTCATGCGTTTTAGTGGTGAAAAAATAATTTAAAAAAAAGTTCGGGAAATGAGTTTACTCCCTGGGTACTTTCTTTGTATACTTTTGACTATACGGGCCAAGCCCGGGATTTACGGGAAATCTCGGGTTTTCGTTTGCCGGCGATTAAACTTCTTTTATTCAGCGTCTAATCAAAAATAAAAACATTTTTAAAAACTGCAAGTCTTATGCGTTTTAGTGGTGAAAAAATAATTTAAAAAATCGTTCTAGAAATGAGTTTACTCCCTGGGTACTTTCTTTGTATACTTTTGACTATGCGGGCCGAGTCCGTGATTTACGGGAAATCGCAGGTATTCGTTTGCCGGCGATTAAACTTCTTTTATTCAGCGTCTCATCAAAAATGAAAATTTTTTGAAAACTACAAGTCTCATGCGTTTTAGTGGTGAAAAAATAATTTAAAAAATCGTTCGGGAAATAAGTTTACTCCCTGGGTACTTTCTTTGTATACTTTTGACTATACGGGCCAAGCCCGGGATTTACGGGAAATCTCGGGTTTTCGTTTGCCGGCGATTAAACTTCTTTTATTCAGCGTCTAATCAAAAATAAAAACATTTTTAAAAACTGCAAGTCTTATGCGTTTTAGTGGTGAAAAAATAATTTAAAAAATCGTTCTGGAAATCAGTTTACTTCCTGGGTACTTTCTTTGTATACTTTTGACTATACGGGCCGAGTCTGGGATTTACGGGAAATCGCAGGTATTCGTTTGCCGGCGATTAAACTTCTTTTATTCAGCGTCTCATCAAAAATGAAAATTTTTTGAAAACTACAAGTCTCATGCGTTTTAGTGGTGAAAAAATAATTTAAAAAAAAGTTCGGGAAATGAGTTTACTCCCTGGGTACTTTCTTTGTATACTTTTGACTATACGGGCCAAGCCCGGGATTTACGGGAAATCTCGGGTTTTCGTTTGCCGGCGATTAAACTTCTTTTATTCAGCGTCTAATCAAAAATAAAAACATTTTTAAAAACTGCAAGTCTTATGCGTTTTAGTGGTGAAAAAATAATTTAAAAAATCGTTCTAGAAATGAGTTTACTCCCTGGGTACTTTCTTTGTATACTTTTGACTATGCGGGCAAAGCCCGGGATTTACGGGAAATCGCGGGTTTTCGTTTGCCGGCGATTAAACTTCTTTTATTCAGCGTCTCATCAAAAATAAAAACATTTTTAAAAACTACAAGTCTTATGCGTTTTAGTGGTGAAAAAATAATTTAAAAAATCGTTCTGGAAATCAGTTTACTTCCTGGGTACTTTCTTTGTATACTTTTGACTATACGGGCCGAGTCCGTGATTTACGGGAAATCGCAGGTACTCGTTTGCCGGCGATTAAACTTCTTTTATTCAGCGTCTCATCAAAAATGAAAATTTTTTGAAAACTACAAGTCTCATGCGTTTTAGTGGTGAAAAAATAATTTAAAAAATCGTTCGGGAAATAAGTTTACTCCCTGGGTACTTTCTTTGTATACTTTTGACTATACGGGCCAAGCCCGGGATTTACGGGAAATCTCGGGTTTTCGTTTGCCGGCGATTAAACTTCTTTTATTCAGCGTCTAATCAAAAATAAAAACATTTTTAAAAACTGCAAGTCTTATGCGTTTTAGTGGTGAAAAAATAATTTAAAAAATCGTTCTAGAAATAAGTTTACTCCCTGGGTACTTTCTTTGTATACTTTTGACTATACGGGCCGAGTCCGGGATTTACGGGAAATCGCGGGTTTCCGTTTGCCGGCGATTAAACTTCTTTTATTCAGCGTCTCATCAAAAATGAAAACATTTTTGAAAACTACAAGTCTCATGCGTTTTAGTGGTGAAAAAATAATTTAAAAAATCGTTCGGAAAATTAGTTTACTCCCTGGGTACTTTCTTTGTATACTTTTGACTATACGGGCCGAGTCCGGGATTTACGGAAAATCGCGGGTTTTCGTGTGCCGGCGATTAAACTTCTTTTATTCAGCGTCTCATCAAAAATGAAAACATTTTTGAAAACTACAAGTCTCATGCGTTTTAGTGGTGAAAAAATAATTTAAAAAATCGTTCGAGAAATGAGTTTACTCCCTGGGTACTTTCTTTGTATACTTTTGACTATACGGGCAACGCCCGGGATTTACGGGAAATCGCGGGTTTTCGTTTGCCGGCGATTAAACTTCTTTTATTCAGCGTCTCATCAAAAATAAAAACATTTTTAAAAACTACAAGTCTTATGCGTTTTAGTGGTGAAAAAATAATTTAAAAAATCGTTCTGGAAATCAGTTTACTTCCTGGGTACTTTCTTTGTATACTTTTCACTATACGGGCCGAGTCTGGGATTTACGGGAAATCGCAGGTATTCGTTTGCCGGCGATTAAACTTCTTTTATTCAGCGTCTCATCAAAAATGAAAATTTTTTGAAAACTACAAGTCTCATGCGTTTTAGTGGTGAAAAAATAATTTAAAAAAAAGTTCGGGAAATGAGTTTACTCCCTGGGTACTTTCTTTGTATACTTTTGACTATACGGGCCAAGCCCGGGATTTACGGGAAATCTCGGGTTTTCGTTTGCCGGCGATTAAACTTCTTTTATTCAGCGTCTAATCAAAAATAAAAACATTTTTAAAAACTGCAAGTCTTATGCGTTTTAGTGGTGAAAAAATAATTTAAAAAATCGTTCTAGAAATGAGTTTACTCCCTGGGTACTTTCTTTGTATACTTTTGACTATGCGGGCAAAGCCCGGGATTTACGGGAAATCGCGGGTTTTCGTTTGCCGGCGATTAAACTTCTTTTATTCAGCGTCTCATCAAAAATAAAAACATTTTTAAAAACTACAAGTCTTATGCGTTTTAGTGGTGAAAAAATAATTTAAAAAATCGTTCTGGAAATCAGTTTACTTCCTGGGTACTTTCTTTGTATACTTTTGACTATACGGGCCGAGTCCGGGATTTACGGGAAATCGCAGGTATTCGTTTGCCGGCGATTAAACTTCTTTTATTCAGCGTCTCATCAAAAATGAAAATTTTTTGAAAACTACAAGTCTCATGCGTTTTAGTGGTGAAAAAAAAATTTAAAAAATCGTTCGGGAAATAAGTTTACTCCCTGGGTACTTTCTTTGTATACTTTTGACTATACGGGCCAAGCCCGGGATTTACGGGAAATCTCGGGTTTTCGTTTGCCGGCGATTAAACTTCTTTTATTCAGCGTCTAATCAAAAATAAAAACATTTTTAAAAACTGCAAGTCTTATGCGTTTTAGTGGTGAAAAAATAATTTAAAAAATCGTTCTAGAAATAAGTTTACTCCCTGGGTACTTTCTTTGTATACTTTTGACTATACGGGCCGAGTCCGGGATTTACGGGAAATCGCGGGTTTCCGTTTGCCGGCGATTAAACTTCTTTTATTCAGCGTCTCATCAAAAATGAAAACATTTTTGAAAACTACAAGTCTCATGCGTTTTAGTGGTGAAAAAATAATTTAAAAAATCGTTCGGAAAATTAGTTTACTCCCTGGGTACTTTCTTTGTATACTTTTGACTATACGGGCCGAGTCCGGGATTTACGGAAAATCGCGGGTTTTCGTGTGCCGGCGATTAAACTTCTTTTATTCAGCGTCTCATCAAAAATGAAAACATTTTTGAAAACTACAAGTCTCATGCGTTTTAGTGGTGAAAAAATAATTTAAAAAATCGTTCGGAAAATTAGTTTACTCCCTGGGTACTTTCTTTGTATACTTTTGACTATACGGGCCAAGCCCGGGATTTACGGGAAATCGCATGTTTTCGTTTGCCGGCGATTAAACTTCTTTTATTCAGCGTCTCATCAAAAATGAAAATATTTTTAAAAACTACAAGTCTTATGCGTTTTAGTGGTGAAAAAATAATTTAAAAAATCGTTTGGGAAATGAGTTTACTCCCTGGGTACTTTCTTTGTATACTTTTGACTATACGGGCAAAGCCCGGGATTTACGGGAAATCGCGGGTTTTCGTTTGCCGGCGATTAAACTTCTTTTATTCAGCGACTCATCAAAAATAAAAACATTTTTAAAAACTACAAGTCTTATGCGTTTTAGTGGTGAAAAAATAATTTAAAAAATCGTTCTGGAAATGAGTTTACTCCCTGGGTACTTTCTTTGTATACTTTTGACTATACGGGCCGAGTCCGGGATTTACGGGAAATCGCAGATATTCGTTTGCCGGCGATTAAACTTCTTTTATTCAGCGTCTCATCAAAAATGAAAATATTTTTGAAAACTACAAGTCTCATGCGTTTTAGTGGTGAAAAAATAATTTAAAAAATCGTTCGGGAAATGAGTTTACTCCCTGGGTACTTTCTTGGTATACTTTTAACTACACGGGCCGAGTCCGGGGTTTACGGGAAATGGCGGGTTTTCGTGTGCCGGCGATTAAACTTCTTTTATTCAGTGTCTCATCAAAAATGAAAACATTTTTTGAAAACTACAAGTCTCATGCGTTCTAGTGGTGACAAGATAATTTAAAAAATCGTTTTGGAAATGAGTTTACTCACAGGGTACTTTCTTTGTATACATTCGACTATACGGGCCAAGTACGGGATTTACGGGAAATCGCGGGTTTTCGTTTGCCGGCGATTAAACCACTTTCATTAAGCGTCTCATCAAAAATGAAAACATTTCTAAAAACTACAAGTCTCATGCGTTTTAGTGGTGAAAAAATAATTTAAAAAATCGTTCGGGAAATGAGTTTACTCACAGGGTACTTTCTTTGTATACATTCGACTATACGGGCCGAGTCCGGGGTTTACGGGAAATGGCGCGTTTTCGTTTGCCAGCGATTAAACTTCTTTTATTCAGCGTCTCATCAAAAATAAAAACGTTTTTAAAAACTACAAGTCTTATGCGTTTTAGTGGTGAAAAGATAATTTAAAAAATCGTTTTGGAAATGAGTTTACTCACAGGGTACTTTCTTTGTATACATTCGACTATACGGGCCAAGTCCGGGATTTACGGCAAATCGCGGGTTTTCGTTTGCCGGCGATTAAACCACTTTCATTAAGCGTCTCATCAAAAATGAAAACATTTCTGAAAACTACAAGTCTCATGCGTTTTAGTGGTGAAAAAATAATATAAAAAATCGTTCGGGAAATGAGTTTACTCACAGGGTACTTTCTTTGTATACATTCGACTATACGGGCCAAGCCCGGGATTTACGGGAAATCGCAGATATTCGTTTGCCGGCGATTAAACTTCTTTTATTCAGCGTCTCATCAAAAATGAAAATATTTTTGAAAACTACAAGTCTCATGCGTTTTAGTGGTGAAAAAATAATTTAAAAAATCGTTCGGGAAATGAGTTTACTCCCTGGGTACTTTCTTGGTATACTTTTAACTACACGGGCCGAGTCCGGGGTTTACGGGAAATGGCGGGTTTTCGTGTGCCGGCGATTAAACTTCTTTTATTCAGTGTCTCATCAAAAATGAAAACATTTTTTGAAAACTACAAGTCTCATGCGTTCTAGTGGTGACAAGATAATTTAAAAAATCGTTTTGGAAATGAGTTTACTCACAGGGTACTTTCTTTGTATACATTCGACTATACGGGCCAAGTACGGGATTTACGGGAAATCGCGGGTTTTCGTTTGCCGGCGATTAAACCACTTTCATTAAGCGTCTCATCAAAAATGAAAACATTTCTAAAAACTACAAGTCTCATGCGTTTTAGTGGTGAAAAAATAATTTAAAAAATCGTTCGGGAAATGAGTTTACTCACAGGGTACTTTCTTTGTATACATTCGACTATACGGGCCGAGTCCGGGGTTTACGGGAAATGGCGCGTTTTCGTTTGCCAGCGATTAAACTTCTTTTATTCAGCGTCTCATCAAAAATAAAAACGTTTTTAAAAACTACAAGTCTTATGCGTTTTAGTGGTGAAAAGATAATTTAAAAAATCGTTTTGGAAATGAGTTTACTCACAGGGTACTTTCTTTGTATACATTCGACTATACGGGCCAAGTCCGGGATTTACGGCAAATCGCGGGTTTTCGTTTGCCGGCGATTAAACCACTTTCATTAAGCGTCTCATCAAAAATGAAAACATTTCTGAAAACTACAAGTCTCATGCGTTTTAGTGGTGAAAAAATAATATAAAAAATCGTTCGGGAAATGAGTTTACTCACAGGGTACTTTCTTTGTATACATTCGACTATACGGGCCAAGCCCGGGATTTACGGGAAATCGCATGTTTTCGTTTGCCGGCGATTAAACTTCTTTTATTCAGCGTCTCATCAAAAATAAAAACATTTTTAAAAACTACAAGTCTTATGCGTTTTAGTGGTGAAAAAATAATTTAAAAAATCGTTCTGGAAATGAGTTTACTCCCTGGGTACTTTCTTTGTATACATTCGACTATACGGGCCAAGCCCGGAATTTACGGGAAATCGCGGGTTTTCGTTTGCCAGCGATTAAACATCTTTTATTCAGCGTCTCATCAAAAATGAAAACATTTTTGAAAACTACAAGTCTCATGCGTTTTAGTGGTGAAAAAATAATTTAAAAATTCATTCGGGAAATGAGTTTACTCACTGGGTACTTTCCTTGTATACGTTTGACTATACGGGCCGAGTCCGGGATTTACGGGAAATCGCGGGTTTTTGTTTGCCGGCGATTAAACTTCTTTTATTCAGCGTCTCATCAAAAATGAAAATGTTTATGAAAAGTACAAGTCTCATGCGTTTTAGTGGTGAAAAAATAATTTAAAAAATCGTTCGGAAAATGAGTTTACTCCCTGGGTACTTTCTTTGTATACTTTTGACTATACGGGCCAAGCCCGGGATTTACGGGAAATCGCATGTTTTCGTTTGCCGGCGATTAAACTTCTTTTATTCAGCGTCTCATCAAAAATAAAAACATTTTTAAAAACTACAAGTCTTATGCGTTTTAGTGGTGAAAAAATAATTTAAAAAATCGTTCTGGAAATGAGTTTACTCCCTGGGTACTTTCTTAGTATACTTTTGACTATACGGGCCGAGTCCGGGATTTACGGGAAATCGCAGGTATTCATTTGCCGGCGATTAAACTTCTTTTATTCAGCTTCTCATCAAAAATGAAAATATTTTTAAAAACTACAAGTCTCATGCGTTTTAGTGGTGAAATAATAATTTTAAAATTCGTTCGGGAAATGAGTTTACTCCCTGGGTACTTTCTTTGTATACTTTTGACTATACGGGCCAAGCTCGGGATTTACGGGAAATCGCGGGTTTTCGTTTGCCGGCGATTAAATTCTTTTATTCAGCGTCTCATCAAAAATGAAAACATTTTTGAAAACTACAAGTCTCATGCGTTTTAGTGGTGAAAAAAAGGTTTAAAAAATCGTTCGGGAAATGAGTTTACATCCTGGGTACTTTCTTTGTATACATTCGACTATACGGGCCAAGCCCGGGATTTACGGGAAATCGCGGGTTTTCGTTTGCCGGCGATTAAACCTCTTTCATTAGGCGTCTCATCAAAAATGAAAACATTTGTGAAACCTACAAGTCTCATGCGTTTTAGTGGTGAAAAGATAATTTAAAAATCGTTCTGGAAATGAGTTTACTCACAGGGTACTTTCTTTGTATACATTCGACTATACGGGCCAAGCCCGGGATTTACGGGAAATCGCGGGTTTTCCTTTGCCAGCGATTAAACTTCTTTTATTCAGCGACTCATCAAAAATAAAAACATTTTTAAAAACTACAAGTCTTATGCGTTTTAGTGGTGAAAAAATAATTTAAAAAATCGTTCTGGAAATGAGTTTACTCCCTGGGTACTTTCTTTGTATACTTTTGACTATACGGGCCGAGTCCGGGATTTACGGGAAATCGCAGATATTCGTTTGCCGGCGATTAAACTTCTTTTATTCAGCGTCTCATCAAAAATGAAAATATTTTTGAAAACTACAAGTCTCATGCGTTTTAGTGGTGAAAAAATAATTTAAAAAATCGTTCGGGAAATGAGTTTACTCCCTGGGTACTTTCTTGGTATACTTTTAACTACACGGGCCGAGTCCGGGGTTTACGGGAAATGGCGGGTTTTCGTGTGCCGGCGATTAAACTTCTTTTATTCAGTGTCTCATCAAAAATGAAAACATTTTTTGAAAACTACAAGTCTCATGCGTTCTAGTGGTGACAAGATAATTTAAAAAATCGTTTTGGAAATGAGTTTACTCACAGGGTACTTTCTTTGTATACATTCGACTATACGGGCCAAGTACGGGATTTACGGGAAATCGCGGGTTTTCGTTTGCCGGCGATTAAACCACTTTCATTAAGCGTCTCATCAAAAATGAAAACATTTCTAAAAACTACAAGTCTCATGCGTTTTAGTGGTGAAAAAATAATTTAAAAAATCGTTCGGGAAATGAGTTTACTCACAGGGTACTTTTTTGTATACATTCGACTATACGGGCCGAGTCCGGGGTTTACGGGAAATGGCGCGTTTTCGTTTGCCAGCGATTAAACTTCTTTTATTCAGCGTCTCATCAAAAATAAAAACGTTTTTAAAAACTACAAGTCTTATGCGTTTTAGTGGTGAAAAGATAATTTAAAAAATCGTTTTGGAAATGAGTTTACTCACAGGGTACTTTCTTTGTATACATTCGACTATACGGGCCAAGTCCGGGATTTACGGCAAATCGCGGGTTTTCGTTTGCCGGCGATTAAACCACTTTCATTAAGCGTCTCATCAAAAATGAAAACATTTCTGAAAACTACAAGTCTCATGCGTTTTAGTGGTGAAAAAATAATATAAAAAATCGTTCGGGAAATGAGTTTACTCACAGGGTACTTTCTTTGTATACATTCGACTATACGGGCCAAGCCCGGGATTTACGGGAAATCGCAGATATTCGTTTGCCGGCGATTAAACTTCTTTTATTCAGCGTCTCATCAAAAATGAAAATATTTTTGAAAACTACAAGTCTCATGCGTTTTAGTGGTGAAAAAATAATTTAAAAAATCGTTCGGGAAATGAGTTTACTCCCTGGGTACTTTCTTGGTATACTTTTAACTACACGGGCCGAGTCCGGGGTTTACGGGAAATGGCGGGTTTTCGTGTGCCGGCGATTAAACTTCTTTTATTCAGTGTCTCATCAAAAATGAAAACATTTTTTGAAAACTACAAGTCTCATGCGTTCTAGTGGTGACAAGATAATTTAAAAAATCGTTTTGGAAATGAGTTTACTCACAGGGTACTTTCTTTGTATACATTCGACTATACGGGCCAAGTACGGGATTTACGGGAAATCGCGGGTTTTCGTTTGCCGGCGATTAAACCACTTTCATTAAGCGTCTCATCAAAAATGAAAACATTTCTAAAAACTACAAGTCTCATGCGTTTTAGTGGTGAAAAAATAATTTAAAAAATCGTTCGGGAAATGAGTTTACTCACAGGGTACTTTCTTTGTATACATTCGACTATACGGGCCGAGTCCGGGGTTTACGGGAAATGGCGCGTTTTCGTTTGCCAGCGATTAAACTTCTTTTATTCAGCGTCTCATCAAAAATAAAAACGTTTTTAAAAACTACAAGTCTTATGCGTTTTAGTGGTGAAAAGATAATTTAAAAAATCGTTTTGGAAATGAGTTTACTCACAGGGTACTTTCTTTGTATACATTCGACTATACGGGCCAAGTCCGGGATTTACGGCAAATCGCGGGTTTTCGTTTGCCGGCGATTAAACCACTTTCATTAAGCGTCTCATCAAAAATGAAAACATTTCTGAAAACTACAAGTCTCATGCGTTTTAGTGGTGAAAAAATAATATAAAAAATCGTTCGGGAAATGAGTTTACTCACAGGGTACTTTCTTTGTATACATTCGACTATACGGGCCAAGCCCGGGATTTACGGGAAATCGCGGGTTTTCGTTTGCCGGCGATTAAACCTCTTTCATTAAGCGTCTCATCAAAAATGAAAACATTTTTGAAAACTACAAGTCTTATGCGTTTTAGTGGTGAAAAAATAATTTAAAAAATCGTTCGGGAAATGAATTTACTCACTGGGTACTTTCCTTGTATACTTTTGACTATACGGGCCGAGTCCGGGATTTACGGGAAATCGCGGGTTTTCGTTTGCCGGCGATTAAACTTCTTTTATTCAGCGTCTCATCAAAAATGAAAACATTTTTGAAAACTACAAGTCTCATGCGTTTTAGTGGTGAAAAAATAATTTAAAAAATCGTTCGGAAAATTAGTTTACTCCCTGGGTACTTTCTTTGTATACTTTTGACTATACGGGCCAAGCCCGGGATTTACGGGAAATCGCATGTTTTCGTTTGCCGGCGATTAAACTTCTTTTATTCAGCGTCTCATCAAAAATGAAAACATTTTTAAAAACTACAAGTCTTATGCGTTTTAGTGGTGAAAAAATAATTTAAAAAATCGTTCGGGAAATGAGTTTACTCCCTGGGTACTTTCTTTGTATACTTTTGACTATACGGGCAAAGCCCGGGATTTACGGGAAATCGCGGGTTTTCGTTTGCCGGCGATTAAACTTCTTTTATTCAGCGTCTCATCAAAAATAAAAACATTTTTAAAAACTACAAGTCTTATGCGTTTTAGTGGTGAAAAAATAATTTAAAAAATCGTTCTGGAAATCAGTTTACTTCCTGGGTACTTTCTTTGAATCTTTTTGACTATACGGGCCGAGTCCGGGATTTACGGGAAATCGCAGGTATTCGTTTGCCGGCGATTAAACTTCTTTTATTCAGCGTCTCATCAAAAATGAAAATTTTTTGAAAACTACAAGTCTCATGCGTTTTAGTGGTGAAAAAATAATTTAAAAAATCGTTCGGGAAATAAGTTTACTCCCTGGGTACTTTCCTTGTATACTTTTGACTATACGGGCCGAGTCCGGGATTTACGGGAAATCGCGGGTTTTCGTTTGCCGGCGATTAAACTTCTTTTATTCAGCGTCTCATCAAAAATGAAAACATTTTTGAAAACTACAAGTCTCATGCGTTTTAGTGGTGAAAAAATAATTTAAAAAATCGTTCGGGAAATGAGTTTACTCCCTGGGTACTTTCTTTGTATACTTTTGACTATACGGGCAACGCCCGGGATTTACGGGAAATCGCGGGTTTTCGTTTGCCGGCGATTAAACTTCTTTTATTCAGCGTCTCATCAAAAATAAAAACATTTTTAAAAACTACAAGTCTTATGCGTTTTAGTGGTGAAAAAATAATTTAAAAAATCGTTCTGGAAATCAGTTTACTTCCTGGGTACTTTCTTTGTATACTTTTGACTATACGGGCCGAGTCTGGGATTTACGGGAAATCGCAGGTATTCGTTTGCCGGCGATTAAACTTCTTTTATTCAGCGTCTCATCAAAAATGAAAATTTTTTGAAAACTACAAGTCTCATGCGTTTTAGTGGTGAAAAAATAATTTAAAAAAAAGTTCGGGAAATGAGTTTACTTCCTGGGTACTTTCTTTGTATACTTTTGACTATACGGGCCAAGCCCGGGATTTACGGGAAATCTCGGGTTTTCGTTTGCCGGCGATTAAACTTCTTTTATTCAGCGTCTAATCAAAAATAAAAACATTTTTAAAAACTGCAAGTCTTATGCGTTTTAGTGGTGAAAAAATAATTTAAAAAATCGTTCTAGAAATGAGTTTACTCCCTGGGTACTTTCTTTGTATACTTTTGACTATGCGGGCAAAGCCCGGGATTTACGGGAAATCGCGGGTTTTCGTTTGCCGGCGATTAAACTTCTTTTATTCAGCGTCTCATCAAAAATAAAAACATTTTTAAAAACTACAAGTCTTATGCGTTTTAGTGGTGAAAAAATAATTTAAAAAATCGTTCTGGAAATCAGTTTACTTCCTGGGTACTTTCTTTGTATACTTTTGACTATACGGGCCGAGTCCGTGATTTACGGGAAATCGCAGGTATTCGTTTGACGGCGATTAAACTTCTTTTATTCAGCGTCTCATCAAAAATGAAAATTTTTTGAAAACTACAAGTCTCATGCGTTTTAGTGGTGAAAAAATAATTTAAAAAATCGTTCGGGAAATAAGTTTACTCCCTGGGTACTTTCTTTGTATACTTTTGACTATACGGGCCAAGCCCGGGATTTACGGGAAATCTCGGGTTTTCGTTTGCCGGCGATTAAACTTCTTTTATTCAGCGTCTAATCAAAAATAAAAACATTTTTAAAAACTGCAAGTCTTATGCGTTTTAGTGGTGAAAAAATAATTTAAAAAATCGTTCTAGAAATAAGTTTACTCCCTGGGTACTTTCTTTGTATACTTTTGACTATACGGGCCGAGTCCGGGATTTACGGGAAATCGCGGGTTTCCGTTTGCCGGCGATTAAACTTCTTTTATTCAGCGTCTCATCAAAAATGAAAACATTTTTGAAAACTACAAGTCTCATGCGTTTTAGTGGTGAAAAAATAATTTAAAAAATCGTTCGGAAAATTAGTTTACTCCCTGGGTACTTTCTTTGTATACTTTTGACTATACGGGCCGAGTCCGGGATTTACGGAAAATCGCGGGTTTTCGTGTGCCGGCGATTAAACTTCTTTTATTCAGCGTCTCATCAAAAATGAAAACATTTTTGAAAACTACAAGTCTCATGCGTTTTAGTGGTGAAAAAATAATTTAAAAAATCGTTCGAGAAATGAGTTTACTCCCTGGGTACTTTCTTTGTATACTTTTGACTATACGGGCAACGCCCGGGATTTACGGGAAATCGCGGGTTTTCGTTTGCCGGCGATTAAACTTCTTTTATTCAGCGTCTCATCAAAAATAAAAACATTTTTAAAAACTACAAGTCTTATGCGTTTTAGTGGTGAAAAAATAATTTAAAAAATCGTTCTGGAAATCAGTTTACTTCCTGGGTACTTTCTTTGTATACTTTTGACTATACGGGCCGAGTCTGGGATTTACGGGAAATCGCAGGTATTCGTTTGCCGGCGATTAAACTTCTTTTATTCAGCGTCTCATCAAAAATGAAAATTTTTTGAAAACTACAAGTCTCATGCGTTTTAGTGGTGAAAAAATAATTTAAAAAAAAGTTCGGGAAATGAGTTTACTCCCTGGGTACTTTCTTTGTATACTTTTGACTATACGGGCCAAGCCCGGGATTTACGGGAAATCTCGGGTTTTCGTTTGCCGGCGATTAAACTTCTTTTATTCAGCGTCTAATCAAAAATAAAAACATTTTTAAAAACTGCAAGTCTTATGCGTTTTAGTGGTGAAAAAATAATTTAAAAAATCGTTCTAGAAATGAGTTTACTCCCTGGGTACTTTCTTTGTATACTTTTGACTATGCGGGCAAAGCCCGGGATTTACGGGAAATCGCGGGTTTTCGTTTGCCGGCGATTAAACTTCTTTTATTCAGCGTCTCATCAAAAATAAAAACATTTTTAAAAACTACAAGTCTTATGCGTTTTAGTGGTGAAAAAATAATTTAAAAAATCGTTCTGGAAATCAGTTTACTTCCTGGGTACTTTCTTTGTATACTTTTGACTATACGGGCCGAGTCCGGGATTTACGGGAAATCGCAGGTATTCGTTTGCCGGCGATTAAACTTCTTTTATTCAGCGTCTCATCAAAAATGAAAATTTTTTGAAAACTACAAGTCTCATGCGTTTTAGTGGTGAAAAAATAATTTAAAAAATCGTTCGGGAAATAAGTTTACTCCCTGGGTACTTTCTTTGTATACTTTTGACTATACGGGCCAAGCCCGGGATTTACGGGAAATCTCGGGTTTTCGTTTGCCGGCGATTAAACTTCTTTTATTCAGCGTCTAATCAAAAATAAAAACATTTTTAAAAACTGCAAGTCTTATGCGTTTTAGTGGTGAAAAAATAATTTAAAAAATCGTTCTAGAAATAAGTTTACTCCCTGGGTACTTTTTTTGTATACTTTTGACTATACGGGCCGAGTCCGGGATTTACGGGAAATCGCGGGTTTCCGTTTGCCGGCGATTAAACTTCTTTTATTCAGCGTGTCATCAAAAATGAAAACATTTTTGAAAACTACAAGTCTCATGCGTTTTAGTGGTGAAAAAATAATTTAAAAAATCGTTCGGAAAATTAGTTTACTCCCTGGGTACTTTCTTTGTATACTTTTGACTATACGGGCCGAGTCCGGGATTTACGGAAAATCGCGGGTTTTCGTGTGCCGGCGATTAAACTTCTTTTATTCAGCGTCTCATCAAAAATGAAAACATTTTTGAAAACTACAAGTCTCATGCGTTTTAGTGGTGAAAAAATGATTTAAAAAATCGTTCGGAAAATTAGTTTACTCCCTGGGTACTTTCTTTGTATACTTTTGACTATACGGGCCAAGCCCGGGATTTACGGGAAATCGCATGTTTTCGTTTGCCGGCGATTAAACTTCTTTTATTCAGCGTCTCATCAAAAATGAAAATTTTTTGAAAACTACAAGTCTCATGCGTTTTAGTGGTGAAAAAATAATTTAAAAAATCGTTCGGGAAATAAGTTTACTCCCTGGGTACTTTCTTTGTATACTTTTGACTATACGGGCCAAGCCCGGGATTTACGGGAAATCTCGGGTTTTCGTTTGCCGGCGATTAAACTTCTTTTATTCAGCGTCTAATCAAAAATAAAAACATTTTTAAAAACTGCAAGTCTTATGCGTTTTAGTGGTGAAAAAATAATTTAAAAAATCGTTCTAGAAATAAGTTTACTCCCTGGGTACTTTTTTTGTATACTTTTGACTATACGGGCCGAGTCCGGGATTTACGGGAAATCGCGGGTTTCCGTTTGCCGGCGATTAAACTTCTTTTATTCAGCGTCTCATCAAAAATGAAAACATTTTTGAAAACTACAAGTCTCATGCGTTTTAGTGGTGAAAAAATAATTTAAAAAATCGTTCGGAAAATTAGTTTACTCCCTGGGTACTTTCTTTGTATACTTTTGACTATACGGGCCGAGTCCGGGATTTACGGAAAATCGCGGGTTTTCGTGTGCCGGCGATTAAACTTCTTTTATTCAGCGTCTCATCAAAAATGAAAACATTTTTGAAAACTACAAGTCTCATGCGTTTTAGTGGTGAAAAAATAATTTAAAAAATCGTTCGGAAAATTAGTTTACTCCCTGGGTACTTTCTTTGTATACTTTTGACTATACGGGCCAAGCCCGGGATTTACGGGAAATCGCATGTTTTCGTTTGCCGGCGATTAAACTTCTTTTATTCAGCGTCTCATCAAAAATGAAAATATTTTTAAAAACTACAAGTCTTATGCGTTTTAGTGGTGAAAAAATAATTTAAAAAATCGTTTGGGAAATGAGTTTACTCCCTGGGTACTTTCTTTGTATACTTTTGACTATACGGGCAAAGCCCGGGATTTACGGGAAATCGCGGGTTTTCGTTTGCCGGCGATTAAACTTCTTTTATTCAGCGTCTCATCAAAAATAAAAACATTTTTAAAAACTACAAGTCTTATGCGTTTTAGTGGTGAAAAAATAATTTAAAAAATCGTTCTGGAAATGAGTTTACTCCCTGGGTACTTTCTTTGTATACTTTTGACTATACGGGCCGAGTCCGGGATTTACGGGAAATCGCAGATATTCGTTTGCCGGCGATTAAACTTCTTTTATTCAGCGTCTCATCAAAAATGAAAATATTTTTGAAAACTACAAGTCTCATGCGTTTTAGTGGTGAAAAAATAATTTAAAAAATCGTTCGGGAAATGAGTTTACTCCCTGGGTACTTTCTTGGTATACTTTTAACTACACGGGCCGAGTCCGGGGTTTACGGGAAATGGCGGGTTTTCGTGTGCCGGCGATTAAACTTCTTTTATTCAGTGTCTCATCAAAAATGAAAACATTTTTTGAAAACTACAAGTCTCATGCGTTCTAGTGGTGACAAGATAATTTAAAAAATCGTTTTGGAAATGAGTTTACTCACAGGGTACTTTCTTTGTATACATTCGACTATACGGGCCAAGTACGGGATTTACGGGAAATCGCGGGTTTTCGTTTGCCGGCGATTAAACCACTTTCATTAAGCGTCTCATCAAAAATGAAAACATTTCTAAAAACTACAAGTCTCATGCGTTTTAGTGGTGAAAAAATAATTTAAAAAATCGTTCGGGAAATGAGTTTACTCACAGGGTACTTTCTTTGTATACATTCGACTATACGGGCCAAGCCCGGGATTTACGGGAAATCGCGGGTCTTCGTTTGCCGGCGATTAAACTTCTTTTATTCAGCGTCTAATCAAAAATAAAAACATTTTTAAAAACTGCAAGTCTTATGCGTTTTAGTGGTGAAAAAATAATTTAAAAAATCGTTCTGGAAATGAGTTTACTCCCTGGGTACTTTCTTTGTATACTTTTGACTATACGGTCCGAGTCCGGGATTTACGGGAAATCGCAGATATTCGTTTGCCGGCGATTAAACTTCTTTTATTCAGCGTCTCATCAAAAATGAAAATATTTTTGAAAACTACAAGTCTCATGCGTTTTAGTGGTGAAAAAATAATTTAAAAAATCGTTCGGGAAATGAGTTTACTCCCTGGGTACTTTCTTTGTATACTTTTAACTACACGGGCCGAGTCCGGGGTTTACGGGAAATGGCGGGTTTTCGTGTGCCGGCGATTAAACTTCTTTTATTCAGTGTCTCATCAAAAATGAAAACATTTTTTGAAAACTACAAGTCTCATGCGTTCTAGTGGTGACAAGATAATTTAAAAAATCGTTTTGGAAATGAGTTTACTCACAGGGTACTTTCTTTGTATACATTCGACTATACGGGCCAAGTACGGGATTTACGGGAAATCGCGGGTTTTCGTTTGCCGGCGATTAAACCACTTTCATTAAGCGTCTCATCAAAAATGAAAACATTTCTAAAAACTACAAGTCTCATGCGTTTTAGTGGTGAAAAAATAATTTAAAAAATCGTTCGGGAAATGAGTTTACTCACAGGGTACTTTCTTTGTATACATTCGACTATACGGGCCAAGCCCGGGATTTACGGGAAATCGCGGGTTTTCGTTTGCCGGCAATTAAACTTCTTTTATTAAGCGTCTCATCAAAAATGAAAACATTTTTGAAAACTACAAGTCTTATGCGTTTTAGTGGTGAAAAAATAATTTAAAAAATCGTTCGGGAAAGGAGTTTACTCCCTGGGTACTTTCTTTTTATACATTCGACTATACGGGCCAAGCCCGGGATTTACGGGAAATCGCGGGATTTCGTTTGCCGCCGAATAAACCTCTTTCATTAAGCGTCTCATCAAAAATGAAAACATTTTTGAAAACTACAAGTCTCATGGGTTTTAGTGGTGAAAAAATAATTTAAAAAATCGTTCGGGAAATGAGTTTACTCCCTCGGTACTTTCTTTGTATACTTTGGACTATACGGGCCGAGTCCGGGATTTACGGAAATCGCGGATTTTCGTTTGAGGGCGATTAAACTTCTTTTATTCAGCGTCTCATCAAAAATGAAAACATTTTTGAAAACTACAAGTCTCATGCGTTGTAGTGGTGAAAAAATAATTTAAAAAATCGTTCGGGAAATGATTTTACTCCCTGGGTACTTTCTTTGTATACTTTTGACTATACGGGCCAAGCCCGGGATTTACGGGAAATCGCATGTTTTCGTTTGCCGGCGATTAAACTTCTTTTATTCAGCGTCTCATCAAAAATGAAAACATTTTTAAAAACTACAAGTCTTATGCATTTTAGTGGTAAAAAAATAATTTAAAAAATCGTTCGGGAAATGAGTTTACTCACTGGTTACGTTCCTTGTATACTTTTGACTATACGGGCCGAGTCCGGGATTTACGGAAATCGCGGATTTTCGTTTGAGGGCGATTAAACTTCTTTTATTCAGCGTCTCATAAAAAATGAAAACATTTTTGAAAACTACAAGTCTCATGCGTTGTAGTGGTGAAAAAATAATTTAAAAAATCGTTCGGGAAATGAGTTTACTCCCTGGGTACTTTCTTTGTATACTTTTGACTATACGGGCCAAGTCCGGGGTTTACGGGAAATGGCGGGTTTTCGTTTACCGGCGATTAAACTTCTTTTATTCAGCGTCTCATCAAAAATGAAAACATTTTTAAAAACTACAAGTCTCATGCGTTGTAGTGGTGAAAAAATAATTTAAAAAATCGTTCGGAAAATGAGTTTACTTCCTGGGTACTTTCTTTGTATACTTTTGACTATACTGGCCGAGTCCGGGGTTTACGGGAAATGGCGGGTTTTCGTTTACCGGCGATTAAACTTCTTTTATTCAGCGTCTCATCAAAAATGAAAACATTTTTAAAAACTATAAGTCTCATGGGATTTAGTGGTGAAAAAATAATTTAAAAAATCGTTCGGAAAATTAGTTTACTCCCTGGGTACTTTCTTTGTATACTTTTGACTATACGGGCCGAGTCCGGGATTTACGGAAAATCGCGGGTTTTCGTGTGCCGGCGATTAAACTTCTTTTATTCAGCGTCTCATCAAAAATGAAAACATTTTTGAAAACTACAAGTCTCATGCGTTTTAGTGGTGAAAAAATAATTTAAAAAATCGTTCGGAAAATTAGTTTACTCCCTGGGTACTTTCTTTGTATACTTTTGACTATACGGGCCAAGCCCGGGATTTACGGGAAATCGCATGTTTTCGTTTGCCGGCGATTAAACTTCTTTTATTCAGCGTCTCATCAAAAATGAAAATATTTTTAAAAACTACAAGTCTTATGCGTTTTAGTGGTGAAAAAATAATTTAAAAAATCGTTTGGGAAATGAGTTTACTCCCTGGGTACTTTCTTTGTATACTTTTGACTATACGGGCAAAGCCCGGGATTTACGGGAAATCGCGGGTTTTCGTTTGCCGGCGATTAAACTTCTTTTATTCAGCGTCTCATCAAAAATAAAAACATTTTTAAAAACTACAAGTCTTATGCGTTTTAGTGGTGAAAAAATAATTTAAAAAATCGTTCTGGAAATGAGTTTACTCCCTGGGTACTTTCTTTGTATACTTTTGACTATACGGGCCGAGTCCGGGATTTACGGGAAATCGCAGATATTCGTTTGCCGGCGATTAAACTTCTTTTATTCAGCGTCTCATCAAAAATGAAAATATTTTTGAAAACTACAAGTCTCATGCGTTTTAGTGGTGAAAAAATAATTTAAAAAATCGTTCGGGAAATGAGTTTACTCCCTGGGTACTTTCTTGGTATACTTTTAACTACACGGGCCGAGTCCGGGGTTTACGGGAAATGGCGGGTTTTCGTGTGCCGGCGATTAAACTTCTTTTATTCAGTGTCTCATCAAAAATGAAAACATTTTTTGAAAACTACAAGTCTCATGCGTTCTAGTGGTGACAAGATAATTTAAAAAATCGTTTTGAAAATGAGTTTACTCACAGGGTACTTTCTTTGTATACATTCGACTATACGGGCCAAGTACGGGATTTACGGGAAATCGCGGGTTTTCGTTTGCCGGCGATTAAACTTCTTTTATTCAGCGTCTAATCAAAAATAAAAACATTTTTAAAAACTGCAAGTCTTATGCGTTTTAGTGGTGAAAAAATAATTTAAAAAATCGTTCTGGAAATGAGTTTACTCCCTGGGTACTTTCTTTGTATACTTTTGACTATACGGGCCGAGTCCGGGATTTACGGGAAATCGCAGATATTCGTTTGCCGGCGATTAAACTTCTTTTATTCAGCGTCTCATCAAAAATGAAAATATTTTTGAAAACTACAAGTCTCATGCGTTTTAGTGGTGAAAAAATAATTTAAAAAATCGTTCGGGAAATGAGTTTACTCCCTGGGTACTTTCTTTGTATACTTTTAACTATACGGGCCGAGTCCGGGGTTTACGGGAAATGGCTGGTTTTCGTGTGCCGGCGATTAAACTTCTTTTATTCAGTGTCTCATCAAAAATGAAAACATTTTTTGAAAACTACAAGTCTCATGCGTTCTAGTGGTGACAAGATAATTTAAAAAATCGTTTTGGAAATGAGTTTACTCACAGGGTACTTTCTTTGTATACATTCGACTATACGGGCCAAGTACGGGATTTACGGGAAATCGCGGGTTTTCGTTTGCCGGCGATTAAACCACTTTCATTAAGCGTCTCATCAAAAATGAAAACATTTCTAAAAACTACAAGTCTCATGCGTTTTAGTGGTGAAAAAATAATTTAAAAAATCGTTCGGGAAATGAGTTTACTCACAGGGTACTTTCTTTGTATACATTCGACTATACGGGCCAAGCCCGGGATTTACGGGAAATCGCGGGTTTTCGTTTGCCGGCAATTAAACTTCTTTCATTAAGCGTCTCATCAAAAATGAAAACATTTTTGAAAACTACAAGTCTTATGCGTTTTAGTGGTGAAAAAATAATTTAAAAAATCGTTCGGGAAAGGAGTTTACTCCCTGGGTACTTTCTTTTTATACATTCGACTATACGGGCCAAGCCCGGGATTTACGGGAAATCGCGGGATTTCGTTTGCCGCCGAATAAACCTCTTTCATTAAGCGTCTCATCAAAAATGAAAACATTTTTGAAAACTACAAGTCTCATGGGTTTTAGTGGTGAAAAAATAATTTAAAAAATCGTTCGGGAAATGAGTTTACTCCCTCGGTACTTTCTTTGTATACTTTGGACTATACGGGCCGAGTCCGGGATTTACGGAAATCGCGGATTTTCGTTTGAGGGCGATTAAACTTCTTTTATTCAGCGTCTCATCAAAAATGAAAACATTTTTGAAAACTACAAGTCTCATGCGTTGTAGTGGTGAAAAAATAATTTAAAAAATCGTTCGGGAAATGATTTTACTCCCTGGGTACTTTCTTTGTATACTTTTGACTATACGGGCCAAGCCCGGGATTTACGGGAAATCGCATGTTTTCGTTTGCCGGCGATTAAACTTCTTTTATTCAGCGTCTCATCAAAAATGAAAACATTTTTAAAAACTACAAGTCTTATGCATTTTAGTGGTAAAAAAATAATTTAAAAAATCGTTCGGGAAATGAGTTTACTCACTGGTTACGTTCCTTGTATACTTTTGACTATACGGGCCGAGTCCGGGATTTACGGAAATCGCGGATTTTCGTTTGAGGGCGATTAAACTTCTTTTATTCAGCGTCTCTTCAAAAATGAAAACATTTTTGAAAACTACAAGTCTCATGCGTTGTAGTGGTGAAAAAATAATTTAAAAAATCGTTCGGGAAGTGAGTTTACTCCCTGGGTACTTTCTTTGTATACTTTTGACTATACGGGCCGAGTCCGGGGTTTACGGGAAATGGAGGGTTTTCGTTTACCGGCGATTAAACTTCTTTTATTCAGCGTCTCATCAAAAATGAAAACATTTTTAAAAACTATAAGTCTCATGGGTTTTAGTGGTGAAATAATAATTTAAAAAATCGTTCGGGAAATGAGTTTACACCCCGGGTACTTTCTTTGTATACTTTTGACTATACGGGCCGAGTCCATGATTTACGGGAAATCGCACGTTTTCGTTTGCCGGCGATTAAACTTCTTTTATTCAGCGTCTCATAAAAAATGAAAACATTCTTAAAAACTATAAGTCTCATGGGCTTTAGTGGTGAAATAATAATTTAAGAAATCGTTAGGGAAATGAGTTTACACCCCGGGTACTTTCTTTGTATACTTTGGACTATACGGGCCGAGTCCGAGATTTACGGAAATCGCGGATTTTCGTTTGAGGGCGATTAAACTTCTTTTATTCAGCGTCTCATCAAAAATGAAAACATTTTTGAAAACTACAAGTCTCATGCGTTGTAGTGGTGAAAAAATAATTTAAAAAATCGTTCGGAAAATGAGTTTACTTCCTGGGTACTTTCTTTGTATACTTTTGACTATACTGGCCGAGTCCGGGGTTTACGGGAAATGGCGGGCTTTCGTTTACCGGCGATTAAACTTCTTTTATTCAGCGTCTCATCAAAAATGAAAACATTTTTAAAAACTATAAGTCTCATGGGTTTTAGTGGTGAAATAATAATTTAAAAAATCGTTCGGGAAATGAGTTTACACCCCGGGTACTTTCTTTGTATACTTTTGACTATACGGGCCGAGTCCATGATTTACGGGAAATCGCACGTTTTCGTTTGCCGGCGATTAAACTTCTTTTATTCAGCGTCTCATAAAAAATGAAAACATTCTTAAAAACTATAAGTCTCATGGGCTTTAGTGGTGAAATAATAATTTAAGAAATCGTTAGGGAAATGAGTTTACACCCCGGGTACTTTCTTTGTATACTTTGGACTATACGGGCCGAGTCCGAGATTTACGGAAATCGCGGATTTTCGTTTGAGGGCGATTAAACTTCTTTTATTCAGCGTCTCATCAAAAATGAAAACATTTTTGAAAACTACAAGTCTCATGCGTTGTAGTGGTGAAAAAATAATTTAAAAAATCGTTCGGAAAATGAGTTTACTTCCTGGGTACTTTCTTTGTATACTTTTGACTATACTGGCCGAGTCCGGGGTTTACGGGAAATGGCGGGTTTTCGTTTACCGGCGATTAAACTTCTTTTATTCAGCGTCTCATCAAAAATGAAAACATTTTTAAAAACTATAAGTCTCATGGGATTTAGTGGTGAAATAATAATTTAAAAAATCGTTCGGGAAATGAGTTTAAACCCCGGGTACTTTCTTTGTATACTTTTGACTATACGGGTCGAGTCCGGGATTTACGGGAAATCGCACGTTTTCGTTTGCCGGCGATTAAAATTCTTTTATTCAGCGTCTCATAAAAAATGAAAACATTCTTAAAAACTATAAGTCTCATGGGCTTTAGTGGTGAAATAATAATTTAAAAAATCGTTCGGGAAATGAGTTTACACCCCGGGTACTTTCTTTGTATACTTTGGACTATACGGGCCGAGTCCGGGATTTACGGAAATCGCGGATTTTCGTTTGAGGGCGATTAAACTTCCTTTATTCAGCGTCTCATCAAAAATGAAAACATTTTTGAAAACTACAAGTCTCATGCGTTTTAGTGGTGAAAAAATAATTTAAAAAATCGTTCGGGAAATGAGTTTACTCCCTGGGTACTTTTTTGTATACTTTTGACTATACGGGCTGAGTCCGGGATTTACGGGAACTCGCGGGTTTTCGTTTGCCGGCGATTAAACTTCTTTTATTCAGCGTCTTATCAAAAATGAAAACATTTTTGAAAACTACAAGTCTCATGCGTTTTATTGGTGAAAAAATAATTTAAAGAATCGTTCGGAAAATTAGTTTACTCCCTGGGTACTTTCTTTGTATACTTTTGACTATACGGGCCAAGCCCGGGATTTACGGGAAATCGCATGTTTTCGTTTGCCGGCGATTAAACTTCTTTTATTCAGCGTCTCATCAAAATTGAAAACATTTTTAAAAACTACAAGTCTTATGCGTTTTAGTGGTGAAAAAATAATTTAAAAAATCGTTCGGGAAATGAGTTTACTCACTGGGTACTTTCCTTGTATACTTTTGACTATACGGGCCGAGTCCGGGATTTACGGGAAATCGCGGGTTTTCGTTTGCCGGCGATTAAACTTCTTTTATTCAGCGTCTCATCAAAAATGAAAACATTTTTGAAAACTAAAAGTCTCATGCGTTTTAGTGGTGAAAAAATAATTTAAAAAATCGTTCGGGAAATGAGTTTACTTCCTGGGTACTTTCTTTGTATACTTTTGACTATACGGGCCGAGTCCGGGATTTACGGGAAATCGCAGGTATTCGTTTGCCGGCGATTAAACTTCTTTTATTCAGCGTCTCATCAAAAATGAAAATATTTTTGAAAACTACAAGTCTCATGCGTTGTAGTGGTGAAAAAATAATTTAAAAAATCGTTCGGGAAATGATTTTACTCCCTGGGTACTTTCTTTGTATACTTTTGACTATACGGGCCAAGCCCGGGATTTACGGGAAATCGCATGTTTTCGTTTGCCGGCGATTAAACTTCTTTTATTCAGCGTCTCATCAAAAATGAAAACATTTTTAAAAACTACAAGTCTTATGCATTTTAGTGGTAAAAAAATAATTTAAAAAATCGTTCGGGAAATGAGTTTACTCACTGGTTACGTTCCTTGTATACTTTTGACTATACGGGCCGAGTCCGGGATTTACGGAAATCGCGGATTTTCGTTTGAGGGCGATTAAACTTCTTTTATTCATCGTCTCTTCAAAAATGAAAACATTTTTGAAAACTACAAGTCTCATGCGTTGTAGTGGTGAAAAAATAATTTAAAAAATCGTTCGGGAAGTGAGTTTACTCCCTGGGTACTTTCTTTGTATACTTTTGACTATACGGGCCGAGTCCGGGGTTTACGGGAAATGGCGGGTTTTCGTTTACCGGCGATTAAACTTCTTTTATGCAGCGTCTCATCAAAAATGAAAACATTTTTAAAAACTATAAGTCTCATGGGTTTTAGTGGTGAAATAATAATTTAAAAAATCGTTCGGGAAATGACTTTACACCCCGGGTACTTTCTTTGTATACTTTTGACTATACGGGCCGAGTCCATGATTTACGGGAAATCGCACGTTTTCGTTTGCCGGCGATTAAACTTCTTTTATTCAGCGTCTCATAAAAAATGAAAACATTCTTAAAAACTATAAGTCTCATGGGCTTTAGTGGTGAAATAATAATTTAAAAAATCGTTCGGGAAATGAGTTTACACCCCGGGTACTTTCTTTGTATACTTTGGACTATACGGGCCGAGTCCGAGATTTACGGAAATCGCGGATTTTCGTTTGAGGGCGATTAAACTTCTTTTATTCAGCGTCTCATCAAAAATGAAAACATTTTTGAAAACTACAAGTCTCATGCGTTGTAGTGGTGAAAAAATAATTTAAAAAATCGTTCGGGAAATGAATTTACTCCCTGGGTACTTTCTTTGTATACTTTTGACTATACGGGCCAAGTCCGGGGTTTACGGGAAATGGCGGGTTTTCGTTTACCGGCGATTAAACTTCTTTTATTCAGCGTCTCATCAAAAATGAAAACATTTTTAAAAACTACAAGTCTCATGCGTTTTATTGGTGAAAAAATAATTTAAAGAATCGTTCGGAAAATTAGTTTACTCCCTGGGTACTTTCTTTGTATACTTTTGACTATACGGGCCAAGCCCGGGATTTACGGGAAATCGCATGTTTTCGTTTGCCGGCGATTAAACTTCTTTTATTCAGCGTCTCATCAAAAATGAAAACATTTTTAAAAACTACAAGTCTTATGCGTTTTAGTGGTGAAAAAATAATTTAAAAAATCGTTCGGGAAATGAGTTTACTCACTGGGTACTTTCCTTGTATACTTTTGACTATACGGGCCGAGTCCGGGATTTACGGGAAATCGCGGGTTTTCGTTTGCCGGCGATTAAACTTCTTTTATTCAGCGTCTCATCAAAAATGAAAACATTTTTGAAAACTAAAAGTCTCATGCGTTTTAGTGGTGAAAAAATAATTTAAAAAATCGTTCGGGAAATGAGTTTACTTCCTGGGTACTTTCTTTGTATACTTTTGACTATACGGGCCGAGTCCGGGATTTACGGGAAATCGCAGGTATTCGTTTGCCGGCGATTAAACTTCTTTTATTCAGCGTCTCATCAAAAATGAAAATATTTTTGAAAACTACAAGTCTCATGCGTTGTAGTGGTGAAAAAATAATTTAAAAAATCGTTCGGGAAATGATTTTACTCCCTGGGTACTTTCTTTGTATACTTTTGACTATACGGGCCAAGCCCGGGATTTACGGGAAATCGCATGTTTTCGTTTGCCGGCGATTAAACTTCTTTTATTCAGCGTCTCATAAAAAATGAAAACATTCTTAAAAACTATAAGTCTCATGGGCTTTAGTGGTGAAATAATAATTTAAGAAATCGTTAGGGAAATGAGTTTACACCCCGGGTACTTTCTTTGTATACTTTGGACTATACGGGCCGAGTCCGAGATTTACGGAAATCGCGGATTTTCGTTTGAGGGCGATTAAACTTCTTTTATTCAGCGTCTCATCAAAAATGAAAACATTTTTGAAAACTACAAGTCTCATGCGTTGTAGTGGTGAAAAAATAATTTAAAAAATCGTTCGGAAAATGAGTTTACTTCCTGGGTACTTTCTTTGTATACTTTTGACTATACTGGCCGAGTCCGGGGTTTACGGGAAATGGCGGGTTTTCGTTTACCGGCGATTAAACTTCTTCTATTCAGCGTCTCATCAAAAATGAAAACATTTTTAAAAACTATAAGTCTCATGGGATTTAGTGGTGAAATAATAATTTAAAAAATCGTTCGGGAAATGAGTTTAAACCCCGGGTACTTTCTTTGTATACTTTTGACTATACGGGCCAAGCCCGGGATTTACGGGAAATCGCATGTTTTCGTTTGCCGGCGATTAAACTTCTTTTATTCAGCGTCTCATAAAAAATGAAAACATTCTTAAAAACTATAAGTCTCATGGGCTTTAGTGGTGAAATAATAATTTAAGAAATCGTTAGGGAAATGAGTTTACACCCCGGGTACTTTCTTTGTATACTTTGGACTATACGGGCCGAGTCCGAGATTTACGGAAATCGCGGATTTTCGTTTGAGGGCGATTAAACTTCTTTTATTCAGCGTCTCATCAAAAATGAAAACATTTTTGAAAACTACAAGTCTCATGCGTTGTAGTGGTGAAAAAATAATTTAAAAAATCGTTCGGAAAATGAGTTTACTTCCTGGGTACTTTCTTTGTATACTTTTGACTATACTGGCCGAGTCCGGGGTTTACGGGAAATGGCGGGTTTTCGTTTACCGGCGATTAAACTTCTTCTATTCAGCGTCTCATCAAAAATGAAAACATTTTTAAAAACTATAAGTCTCATGGGATTTAGTGGTGAAATAATAATTTAAAAAATCGTTCGGGAAATGAGTTTAAACCCCGGGTACTTTCTTTGTATACTTTTGACTATACGGGTCGAGTCCGGGATTTACGGGAAATCGCACGTTTTCGTTTGCCGGCGATTAAAATTCTTTTATTCAGCGTCTCATAAAAAATGAAAACATTCTTAAAAACTATAAGTCTCATGGGCTTTAGTGGTGAAATAATAATTTAAAAAATCGTTCGGGAAATGAGTTTACACCCCGGGTACTTTCTTTGTATACTTTGGACTATACGGGCCGAGTCCGGGATTTACGGAAATCGCGGATTTTCGTTTGAGGGCGATTAAACTTCCTTTATTCAGCGTCTCATCAAAAATGAAAACATTTTTGAAAACTACAAGTCTCATGCGTTTTAGTGGTGAAAAAATAATTTAAAAAATCGTTCGGGAAATGAGTTTACTCCCTGGGTACTTTTTTGTATACTTTTGACTATACGGGCTGAGTCCGGGATTTACGGGAAGTCGCGGGTTTTCGTTTGCCGGCGATTAAACTTCTTTTATTCAGCGTCTTATCAAAAATGAAAACATTTTTGAAAACTACAAGTCTCATGCGTTTTATTGGTGAAAAAATAATTTAAAGAATCGTTCGGAAAATTAGTTTACTCCCTGGGTACTTTCTTTGTATACTTTTGACTATACGGGCCAAGCCCGGGATTTACGGGAAATCGCATGTTTTCGTTTGCCGGCGATTAAACTTCTTTTATTCAGCGTCTCATCAAAAATGAAAACATTTTTAAAAACTACAAGTCTTATGCGTTTTAGTGGTAAAAAAATAATTTAAAAAATCGTTCGGGAAATGAGTTTACTCACTGGGTACTTTCCTTGTATACTTTTGACTATACGGGCCGAGTCCGGGATTTACGGGAAATCGCGGGTTTTCGTTTGCCGGCGATTAAACTTCTTTTATTCAGCGTCTCATCAAAAATGAAAACATTTTTGAAAACTAAAAGTCTCATGCGTTTTAGTGGTGAAAAAATAATTTAAAAAATCGTTCGGGAAATGAGTTTACTTCCTGGGTACTTTCTTTGTATACTTTTGACTATACGGGCCGAGTCCGGGATTTACGGGAAATCGCAGGTATTCGTTTGCCGGCGATTAAACTTCTTTTATTCAGCGTCTCATCAAAAATGAAAACATTTTTAAAAACTATAAGTCTCATGGGATTTAGTGGTGAAATAATAATTTAAAAAATCGTTCGGGAAATGAGTTTAAACCCCGGGTACTTTCTTTGTATACTTTTGACTATACGGGTCGAGTCCGGGATTTACGGGAAATCGCACGTTTTCGTTTGCCGGCGATTAAAATTCTTTTATTCAGCGTCTCATAAAAAATGAAAACATTCTTAAAAACTATAAGTCTCATGGGCTTTAGTGGTGAAATAATAATTTAAAAAATCGTTCGGGAAATGTGTTTACACCCCGGGTACTTTCTTTGTATACTTTGGACTATACGGGCCGAGTCCGGGATTTACGGAAATCGCGGATTTTCGTTTGAGGGCGATTAAACTTCCTTTATTCAGCGTCTCATCAAAAATGAAAACATTTTTGAAAACTACAAGTCTCATGCGTTGTAGTGGTGAAAAAATAATTTAAAAAATCGTTCGGGAAATGAGTTTACTCCCTGGGTACTTTTTTGTATACTTTTGACTATACGGGCTGAGTCCGGGATTTACGGGAACTCGCGGGTTTTCGTTTGCCGGCGATTAAACTTCTTTTATTCAGCGTCTTATCAAAAATGAAAACATTTTTGAAAACTACAAGTCTCATGCGTTTTATTGGTGAAAAAATAATTTAAAGAATCGTTCGGAAAATTAGTTTACTCCCTGGGTACTTTCTTTGTATACTTTTGACTATACGGGCCAAGCCCGGGATTTACGGGAAATCGCATGTTTTCGTTTGCCGGCGATTAAACTTCTTTTATTCAGCGTCTCATCAAAAATGAAAACATTTTTAAAAACTACAAGTCTTATGCGTTTTAGTGGTGAAAAAATAATTTAAAAAATCGTTCGGGAAATGAGTTTACTCACTGGGTACTTTCCTTGTATACTTTTGACTATACGGGCCGAGTCCGGGATTTACGGGAAATCGCGGGTTTTCGTTTGCCGGCGATTAAACTTCTTTTATTCAGCGTCTCATCAAAAATGAAAACATTTTTGAAAACTAAAAGTCTCATGCGTTTTAGTGGTGAAAAAATAATTTAAAAAATCGTTCGGGAAATGAGTTTACTTCCTGGGTACTTTCTTTGTATACTTTTGACTATACGGGCCGAGTCCGGGATTTACGGGAAATCGCAGGTATTCGTTTGCCGGCGATTAAACTTCTTTTATTCAGCGTCTCATCAAAAATGAAAACATTTTTAAAAACTACAAGTCTCATGCGTTGTAGTGGTGAAAAAATAATTTAAAAAATCGTTCGGAAAATGAGTTTACTTCCTGGGTACTTTCTTTGTATACTTTTGACTATACTGGCCGAGTCCGGGGTTTACGGGAAATGGCGGGTTTTCGTTTACCGGCGATTAAACTTCTTTTATTCAGCGTCTCATCAAAAATGAAAACATTTTTAAAAACTATAAGTCTCATGGGATTTAGTGGTGAAATAATAATTTAAAAAATCGTTCGGGAAATGAGTTTAAACCCCGGGTACTTTCTTTGTATACTTTTGACTATACGGGTCGAGTCCGGGATTTACGGGAAATCGCACGTTTTCGTTTGCCGGCGATTAAAATTCTTTTATTCAGCGTCTCATAAAAAATGAAAACATTCTTAAAAACTATAAGTCTCATGGGCTTTAGTGGTGAAATAATAATTTAAAAAATCGTTCGGGAAATGAGTTTACACCCCGGGTACTTTCTTTGTATACTTTGGACTATACGGGCCGAGTCCGGGATTTACGGAAATCGCGGATTTTCGTTTGAGGGCGATTAAACTTCCTTTATTCAGCGTCTCATCAAAAATGAAAACATTTTTGAAAACTACAAGTCTCATGCGTTGTAGTGGTGAAAAAATAATTTAAAAAATCGTTCGGGAAATGAGTTTACTCCCTGGGTACTTTTTTGTATACTTTTGACTATACGGGCTGAGTCCGGGATTTACGGGAACTCGCGGGTTTTCGTTTGCCGGCGATTAAACTTCTTTTATTCAGCGTCTTATCAAAAATGAAAACATTTTTGAAAACTACAAGTCTCATGCGTTTTATTGGTGAAAAAATAATTTAAAGAATCGTTCGGAAAATTAGTTTACTCCCTGGGTACTTTCTTTGTATACTTTTGACTATACGGGCCAAGCCCGGGATTTACGGGAAATCGCATGTTTTCGTTTGCCGGCGATTAAACTTCTTTTATTCAGCGTCTCATCAAAAATGAAAACATTTTTAAAAACTACAAGTCTTATGCGTTTTAGTGGTGAAAAAATAATTTAAAAAATCGTTCGGGAAATGAGTTTACTCACTGGGTACTTTCCTTGTATACTTTTGACTATACGGGCCGAGTCCGGGATTTACGGGAAATCGCGGGTTTTCGTTTGCCGGCGATTAAACTTCTTTTATTCAGCGTCTCATCAAAAATGAAAACATTTTTGAAAACTAAAAGTCTCATGCGTTTTAGTGGTGAAAAAATAATTTAAAAAATCGTTCGGGAAATGAGTTTACTTCCTGGGTACTTTCTTTGTATACTTTTGACTATACGGGCCGAGTCCGGGATTTACGGGAAATCGCAGGTATTCGTTTGCCGGCGATTAAACTTCTTTTATTCAGCGTCTCATCAAAAATGAAAATATTTTTGAAAACTACAAGTCTCATGCGTTTTAGTGGTGAAATAATAATTTAAAAAATCGTTCGGGATATGAGTTTAGTCCCTGGATACTTTCTTTGTATACTTTTGACTATACGGGCCAAGCCCGGGATTTACGGGAAATCGCATGTTTTCGTTTGCCGGCGATTAAACTTCTTTTATTCAGCGTCTCATCAAAAATGAAAACATTTTTAAAAACTACAAGTCTTATGCGTTTTAGTGGTGAAAAAATAATTTAAAAAATCGTTCGGGAAATGAGTTTACTCACTGGGTACTTTCCTTGTATACTTTTGACTATACGGGCCGAGTCCGGGATTTACGGGAAATCGCGGGTTTTCGTTTGCCGGCGATTAAACTTCTTTTATTCAGCGTCTCATCAAAAATGAAAACATTTTTGAAAACTAAAAGTCTCATGCGTTTTAGTGGTGAAAAAATAATTTAAAAAATCGTTCGGGAAATGAGTTTACTTCCTGGGTACTTTCTTTGTATACTTTTGACTATACGGGCCGAGTCCGGGATTTACGGGAAATCGCAGGTATTCGTTTGCCGGCGATTAAACTTCTTTTATTCAGCGTCTCATCAAAAATGAAAATATTTTTGAAAACTACAAGTCTCATGCGTTTTAGTGGTGAAATAATAATTTAAAAAATCGTTCGGGATATGAGTTTAGTCCCTGGGTACTTTCTTTGTATACTTTTGACTATACGGGTCAAGCCCGGGATTTACGGGAAATCGCGGGTTTTCGTTTGTCGGCGATTAAACTTCTTTTATTCAGCGTCTCATCAAAAATGAAAACATTTTTGAAAACTACAAGTCTCATGCGTTTTAGTGGTGAAAAAAAAGTTTAAAAAATCTTTCGGGAAATGAGTTTACTCCCTGGGTACTTTCTTTGTATACATTCGACTATAAGGGCCAAGCCCCGGATTTACGGGAAAACGCGGGATTTCGTTTGCCGGCGATTAAACCTCTTTCATTAAGCGTCTCATCAAAAATAAAAACATTTTTGAAAACTACAAGTCTCATGCGTTTTAGTGGTGAAAAAATATTTTAAAAAATCGTTCGGGAAATGAGTTTACTCCCTCGGTACTTTCTTTGTATACTTTTGACTATACGGGCCGAGTCCAGGATTTACGGAAATCGCGGATTTTCGTTTGAGGGCGATTAAACTTCTTTTATTCAGCGTCTCTTCAAAAATGAAAACATTTTTGACAACTACAAGTCTCATGCGTTGTAGTGGTGAAAAAATAATTTAAAAAATCGTTCGGGAAATGAGTTTACTCCCTGGGTACTTTCTTTGTATACTTTTGACTATACGGGCCGAGTCCCGGGTTTACGGAAAATGGCGGGTTTTCGTTTGCCGGCGATTAAACTTCTTTTATTCAGCGTCTCATCAAAAATGAAAACATTTTTAAAAACTACAAGTCTCATGCGTTGTAGTGGTGAAAAAATAATTTAAAAAATCGTTCTTAAAATGAGTTTACTCCCTGGGTACTTTCTTTGTATAATTTTGACTATACGGGCCAAGTCCGGGGTTTACGGGAAATCGCATGTTTTCGTTTGCCGGGGATTAAACTTCTTTTATTTAGCGTCTCATCAAAAATGAAAACATTTTTAAAAACTACAAGTCTTATGCGTTTTAGTGGTGAAAAAATAATTTAAAAAATCGTTCGGGAAATGAGTTTACTCCCTGGGTACTTTCTTTGTATACTTTTGACTATACGGGCCAAGCCTGGGATTTACGGGAAATCGCATGTTTTCGTTTGCCGGCGATTAAACTTCTTTTATTCAACGTCTCATCAAAAATGAAAACATTTTTAAAAACTACAAGTCTTATGCGTTTTAGTGGTGAAAAAATAATTTAAAAAATCGTTCGGGAAATGAGTTTACTCACTGGTTACGTTCCTTGTATACTTTTGACTATACGGGCCGAGTCCGGGATTTACGGAAATCGCGGATTTTCGTTTGAGGGCGATTAAACTTCTTTTATTCAGCGTCTCTTCAAAAATGAAAACATTTTTGAAAACTACAAGTCTCATGCGTTGTAGTGGTGAAAAAATAATTTAAAAAATCGTTCTTAAAATGAGTTTACTCCCTGGGTACTTTCTTTGTATAATTTTGACTATACGGGCCAAGTCCGGGGTTTACGGGAAATCGCATGTTTTCGTTTGCCGGCGATTAAACTTCTTTTATTCAGCGTCTCATCAAAAATGAAAACATTTTTAAAAACTACAAGTCTTATGCGTTTTAGTGGTGAAAAAATAATTTAAGAAATCGTTCGGGAAATGAGTTTACTCCCTGGGTACTTTCTTTGTATACTTTTGACTATACGGGCCAAGCCTGGGATTTACGGGAAATCGCATGTTTTCGTTTGCCGGCGATTAAACTTCTTTTATTCAGCGTCTCATCAAAAATGAAAACATTTTTAAAAACTACAAGTCTCATGCGTTGTACTGGTGAAAAAATAATTTAAAAAATCGTTCGGAAAATGAGTTTACTTCCTGGGTACTGTCTTTGTATACTTTTGACTATACGGGCTGAGTCCGGGATTTACGGGAACTCGCGGGTTTTCGTTTGCCGGCGATTAAACTTCTTTTATTCAGCGTCTTATCAAAAATGAAAACATTTTTGAAAACTACAAGTCTCATGCGTTTTATTGGTGAAAAAATAATTTAAAGAATCGTTCGGAAAATTAGTTTACTCCCTGGGTACTTTTTTGTATACTTTTGACTATACGGGCTGAGTCCGGGATTTACGGGAAATCGCGGGTTTTCGTTTGTCGGCGATTAAACTTCTCTTATTCAGCGTCTCATCAAAAATGAAAACATTTTTGAAAACTACAAGTCTCATGCGTTTTAGTGGTGAAAAAAAAGTTTAAAAAATCTTTCGGGAAATGAGTTTACTCCCTGGGTACTTTCTTTGTATACATTCGACTATACGGGCCAAGCCCCGGATTTACGGGAAAACGCGGGATTTCGTTTGCCGGCGATTAAACCTCTTTCATTAAGCGTCTCATAAAAAATGAAAACATTTTTGAAAACTACAAGTCTCATGCGTTTTAGTGGTGAAAAAATATTTTAAAAAATCGTTCGGGAAATGAGTTTACTCCCTGGGTACTTTCTTTGTATACTTTTAACTATACGGGCCGAGTCCGGGGTTTACGGGAAATGGCGGGTTTTCGTGTGCCGGCGATTAAACTTCTTTTATTCAGTGTCTCATCAAAAATGAAAACATTTTTAAAAACTACAAGTCTCATGCGTTTTAGTGGTGACAAGGTAATTTAAAAAATCGTTTTGGAAATGAGTTTACTCACAGGGTACTTTCTTTGTATACATTCGACTATACGGGCCAAGTCCGGGATTTACGGCAAATCGCGGGTTTTCGTTTGCCGGCGATTAAACCACTTTCATTAAGCGTCTCATCAAAAACGAAAACATTTCTGAAAACTAAAAGTCTCATGCGTTTTAGTGGTGAAAAAATAATTTAAAAAATCGTTCGGGAAATGAGTTTACTCACAGGGTACTTTCTTTGTATACATTCGACTATACGGGCCAAGCCCGGGATTTACGGGCAATCGCGGGTTTTCGTTTGCCGGCGATTAAACTTCTTTCATTAAGCGTCTCATCAAAAATGAAAACATTTTTGAAAACTACAAGTCTTATGCGTTTTAGTGGTGAAAAAATAATTTAAAAAATCGTTCGGGAAATGAGTTTACTCCCTGGGTACTTTCTTTTTATACATTCGACTATACGGGCCAAGCCCGGGATTTACGGGAAATCGCAGGTTTTCGTTTGCCGGCGATTAAACCTCTTTCATTAAGCGTCTCATCAGCAATGAAAACATTTTTGAAAACTACAAGTCTCGTGCGTTTTAGTGGTGAAAAAATAATTTAAAAAATCGTTCGGCAAATGAGTTTACTCCCTCGGTACTTTCTTTGTATACTTTGGACTATATGGGCCGAGTCCAGGATTTACGGAAATCGCGGATTTTCGTTTGAGGGCGATTAAACTTCTTTTATTCAGCGTCTCTCCAAAAATGAAAACATTTTTGAAAACTACAAGTCTCATGCGTTGTAGTGGTGAAAAAATAATTTAAAAAATCGTTCGGGAAATGAGTTTACTCCCTGGGTACTTTCTTTGTATACTTTTGACTATACGGGCCGAGTCCGGGGTTTACGGGAAATGGCGGGTTTTCGTGTGCCGGCGATTGAACTTCTTTTATTCAGTGTCTCCTCAAAAATGAAAACATTTTTGAAAACTACAAGTCTCATGCGTTTTAGTGGTGACAAGGTAATTTAAAAAATCGTTTTGGAAATGAGTTTACTCACAGGGTACTTTCTTTGTATACATTCGACTTTACGGGCAAAGTCCGGGATTTACGGCAAATCGCGGGTTTTCGTTTGCCGGCGATTAAACCACTTTTATTAAGGGTCTCATCAAAAATGAAAACATTTCTGAAAACTACAAGTCTCATGCGTTTTAGTGGTGAAAAAATAATTTATAAAATCGTTCGGGAAATGAGTTTACTCACAGGGTACTTTCTTTGTATACATTCGACTATACGGGCCAAGCCCGGGATTTACGGGAAATCGCGGGTTTTCGTTTGCCGGCGATTAAACTTCTTTCATTAAGCGTCTCATCAAAAATGAAAACATTTTTGAAAACTACAAGTCTCATGCGTTTTAGTGGTGACAAGGTAATTTAAAAAATCGTTTTGGAAATGAGTTTACTCACAGGGTACTTTCTTTGTATACATTCGACTATACGGGCAAAGTCCGGGATTTACGGCAAATCGCGGGTTTTCATTTGCCGGCGATTAAACCACTTTCATTAAGCGTCTCATCAAAAATGAAAACATTTCTGAAAACTACAAGTCTCATGCGTGTTAGTGGTGAAAAAATAATTCAAAAAATCGTTCGGGAAATGAGTTTACTCCCTGGGTACTTTCTTTTTATACATTCGACTATACGGGCAAAGTCCGGGATTTACGGCAAATCGCGGGTTTTCGTTTGCCGGCGATTAAACCACTTTCATTAAGCGTCTCATCAAAAATGAAAACATTTCTGAAAACTACAAGTCTCATGCGTGTTAGTGGTGAAAAAATAATTTAAAAAATCGTTCGGGAAATGAGTTTACTCACAGGGTACTTTCTTTGTATACATTCGACTATACGGGCCAAGCCCGGGATTTACGGGAAATCGCGGGTTTTTGTTTGCCGGTGATAAAACTTCTTTTATTCAGCGTCTCATCAAAAATGAAAACATTTTTAAAAACTATAATTCTCATGGGCTTTAGTGGTGAAATAATAATTTAAAAAATTGTTCGGGAAATGAGTTTACTCCCTGGGTACTTTCTTTTTATACATTCGATTATACGGGCCAAGCCGGGGATTTACGGGAAATCGCGGGATTTTGTTTGCCGACGATTAAACCTCTTTCATTAAGCGTCTCATCAAAAATGAAAACATTTTTGAAAACTACAAGTCTCATGCGTTTTAGTGGTGAAAAAATAATTTAAAAAATCGTTCGGGAAATGAGTTTACTCCCTGGGTACTTTCTTTGTATACTTTTCACTATACGGGCCGAGGCCGGGGTTTACGGGAAATGGCGGGTTTTCGTTTGCCGGCGATTAAACCTCTTTCATTAAGTGTTTTCATCAAAAATGAAAACATTTTTGAAACCCTGGGTACTTTCTTTGTATGCATTTGACTATACGGGCCGAGTCCGGGATTTACGGGAAATCGCAGGTTTTCGTTTGCCGGCGAATAAACTTCTTTTATTCAGCGTCTCATCAAAAATGAAAACATTTTTGAAAACTTCAAGTCTCATGTGTTTTAGTGGTGAAAAGATAATTTAAAAAATCGTTTTGGAAATGAGTTTACTCACAGGGTAATTTCTTTGTATACATTCGACTATGCGGGCCAAGACCGGGATTTACGGGAAATCGCGGGTTTCCGTTTGCCGGCGATTAAACTTCTTTTATTCAGCGTCTCATCAAAAATGAAAACATTTTTAAAAACTACAAGGTTCATGCGTTGTAGTGGTGAAAAAATAATTTAAAAATTCGTTCGGGAAATGAGTTTACTTACTGGGTACTTTCTTTGTATACTTTTGACTATACGGGCCGAGTCCGGGATTTACGGGAAATCGCAGGTTTTCGTTTGCCGGCGATTAAACTTCTTTTATTCAGCCTCTCATCAAAAATGAAAACATTTTTGAAAACTTCAAGTCTCATGCGTTTTAGTGGTGAAAAGATAATTTAAAAAATCGTTTTGTAAATGAGTTTACTCACAGGGTAATTTCTTTGTATACATTCGACTATGCGGGCCAAGACCGGGATTTACGGGAAATCGCGGGTTTCCGTTTGCCGGCGATTAAACTTCTTTTATTCAGCGTCTCATCAAAAATGAAAACATTTTTAAAAACTACAAGGTTCATGCGTTGTAGTGGTGAAAAAATAATTTAAAAATTCGTTCGGGAAATGAGTTTACTTACTGGGTACTTTCTTTGTATACTTTTGACTATACTGGCCGAGTCCGGGGTTTACGGGAAATGGCGGGTTTTCGTTTACCGGCGATTAAACTTCTATTATTCAGCGTCTCATCAAAAATGAAAACATTTTTGAAAACTACAAGTCTCATGCGTTTTAGTGGTGAAAAAATATTTTAAAAAATCGTTCGGGAAATGAGTTTACTCCCTGGGTACTTTCTTTGTATACTTTTGACTATACGGGCCGAGTCCGCGATTTACGGGAAGTCGCGGGTTTTCGTTTGCCTGCGTTTAAACTTCTTTTATTCAGCGTCTCATCAAAAATGAAAACATTTTTAAAAACTACAAGTCTCATGGGCTTTAGTGGTAAAATAATATATTAAAAAATCGTTCGGGAAATGAGTTTACACCCTGGGTACTTTCTTTGTATGCTTTTGACTATACGGGCCGAGTCCGGGATTTACGGGAAATCGCAGGTTTTCGTTTGCCGGCGATTAAACTTCTTTTATTCAGCCTCTCATCAAAAATGAAAACATTTTTGAAAACTTCAAGTCTCATGCGTTTTAGTGGTGAAAAGATAATTTAAAAAATCGTTTTGTAAATGAGTTTACTCACAGGGTAATTTCTTTGTATACATTCGACTATGCGGGCCAAGACCGGGATTTACGGGAAATTGCGGGTTTTCGTTTGCCGGCGATTAAACCACTTTCATTAAGCGTCTCATCAAAAATGAAATCATTTTTAAAAACTACAAGTCTCATGCGTTTTAGTGGTGAAAAAATAATTTAAAAATTCGTTCGGGAAATGAGTTTACTTACTGGGTACTTTCCTTGTATACTTTTGACTATACGGGCCGAGTCCGGGATTTACGGCAAATCGGCGGTTTTCGTTTGCCGGCGATTAAACTTCTTTTATTAAGCGTCTCATCAAAAATGAAAACATTTTTGAAAACTACAAGTCTTATGCGTTTTAGTGGCGAAAAAATAATTTAAAAAATCGTTCAGGAAATGGGTTTACTCCCTGGGTACTTTCTTTTTATACATTCGACTATACGGACCAAGCCCGGGATTTACGGGAAATCGCGGGATTTCGTTTGCCGGCGATTAAACCTCTTTCATTAGGCGTCTCATCAAAAATGAAAACATTTTTGAAAACTACAAGTCTCATGCGTTTTAGTGGTGAAAAAATAATTTAAAAAATCGTTCGGGAAATGAGTTTACTCCCTCGGTACTTTCTTTGTATACTTTGGACTATACGGGCCGAGTCCGGGATTTACGGAAATCGCGGATTTTCGTTTGAGGGCGATTAAACTTCTTTTATTCAGCGTCTCTTCAAAAATGAAAACATTTTTGAAAACTACAAGTCTCATGCGTTGTAGTGGTGAAAAAATAATTTAAAAAATCGTTCGGGAAATGAGTTTACTGCCTGGGTACTTTCTTTGTATAATTTTGACTATGCGGGCCGAGTCCGGGGTTTACGGGAAATGGCGGGTTTTCGTTTGCCGGCGATTAAACTTCTTTTATTCAGCGTCTCATCAAAAATGAAAACATTTTTGAAAACTGCAAGTCTCAAGCGTTTTAGTGGTGAAAAGATAATTTAAAAAATCGTTTTGGAAATGAGTTTACTCACAGGGTAATTTCTTTGTATACATTCGACTATGCGGCCAAGACCGAGATTTACGGGAAATCGCGGGTTTTCGTTTGCCGGCGATTAAACCACTTTCATTAAGCGTCTCATCAAAAATGAAATCATTTTTGAAAACTACAAGTCTCATGCGTTTTAGTGGTGAAAAAATAATTTAAAAATTCGTTCGGGAAATGAGTTTACTTACTGGTTACTTTCCTTGTATACTTTTGACTATACGGGCCGAGTCCGGGATTTACGGGAAATCGCGGGTTTTCGTTTGCCGGCGATTAAACTTCTTTTATTCAGCGTCTAATCAAAAATAAAAACATTTTTAAAAACTACAAGTCTCATGCGTTGTAGTGGTGAAAAAATAATTTAAAAAATCGTTCGGAAAATGAGTTTACTCCCTGGGTACTTCCTTTGTATACTTTTGACTATACGGGCCGAGTCCGGGGTTTACGGGAAATGGCGGGTTTTCGTTTACCGGCGATTAAACTTCTTTTATTCAGCGTCTCATCAAAAATGAAAACATTTTTAAAAACTATAAGTCTTATGGGCTTTAGTGGTGAAATAATAATTTAAAAAATCGTTTTGGAAATGAGTTTACTCACAGGGTAATTTCTTTGTATACATTCGACTATGCGGCCAAGACCGAGATTTACGGGAAATCGCGGGTTTTCGTTTGCCGGCGATTAAACCACTTTCATTAAGCGTCTCATCAAAAATGAAATCATTTTTGAAAACTACAAGTCTCATGCGTTTTAGTGGTGAAAAAATAATTTAAAAATTCGTTCGGGAAATGAGTTTACTTACTGGTTACTTTCCTTGTATACTTTTGACTATACGGGCCGAGTCCGGGATTTACGGGAAATCGCGGGTTTTCGTTTGCCGGCGATTAAACTTCTTTTATTCAGCGTCTAATCAAAAGTAAAAACATTTTTAAAAACTACAAGTCTCATGCGTTGTAGTGGTGAAAAAATAATTTAAAAAATCGTTCGGAAAATGAGTTTACTCCCTGGGTACTTCCTTTGTATACTTTTGACTATACGGGCCGAGTCCGGGGTTTACGGGAAATGGCGGGTTTTCGTTTACCGGCGATTAAACTTCTTTTATTCAGCGTCTCATCAAAAATGAAAACATTTTTGAAAACTATAAGTCTTATGGGCTTTAGTGGTGAAATAATAATTTAAAAAATTGTTCGGGAAATGAGTTTACACCCCGGGTACTTTCTTTGTGTACTTTTGACTTTACGGGCCGAGTCCGGGATTTACGGGAAATCGCAGGTTTTCGTTTGCCGGCGATTAAACTTCTTTTATTCAGCGTCTAATCAAAAATAAAAACATTTTTAAAAACTACAAGTCTCATGCGTTGTAGTGGTGAAAAAATAATTTAAAAAATCGTTCGGAAAATGAGTTTACTCCCTGGGTACTTCCTTTGTATACTTTTGACTATACGGGCCGAGTCCGGGGTTTACGGGAAATGGCGGGTTTTCGTTTACCGGCGATTAAACTTCTTTTATTCAGCGTCTCATCAAAAATGAAAACATTTTTAAAAACTATAAGTCTTATGGGCTTTAGTGGTGAAATAATAATTTAAAAAATCGTTTTGGAAATGAGTTTACTCACAGGGTAATTTCTTTGTATACATTCGACTATGCGGCCAAGACCGAGATTTACGGGAAATCGCGGGTTTTCGTTTGCCGGCGATTAAACCACTTTCATTAAGCGTCTCATCAAAAATGAAATCATTTTTGAAAACTACAAGTCTCATGCGTTTTAGTGGTGAAAAAATAATTTAAAAATTCGTTCGGGAAATGAGTTTACTTACTGGTTACTTTCCTTGTATACTTTTGACTATACGGGCCGAGTCCGGGATTTACGGGAAATCGCGGGTTTTCGTTTGCCGGCGATTAAACTTCTTTTATTCAGCGTCTAATCAAAAGTAAAAACATTTTTAAAAACTACAAGTCTCATGCGTTGTAGTGGTGAAAAAATAATTTAAAAAATCGTTCGGAAAATGAGTTTACTCCCTGGGTACTTCCTTTGTATACTTTTGACTATACGGGCCGAGTCCGGGGTTTACGGGAAATGGCGGGTTTTCGTTTACCGGCGATTAAACTTCTTTTATTCAGCGTCTCATCAAAAATGAAAACATTTTTAAAAACTATAAGTCTTATGGGCTTTAGTGGTGAAATAATAATTTAAAAAATTGTTCGGGAAATGAGTTTACACCCCGGGTACTTTCTTTGTGTACTTTTGACTTTACGGGCCGAGTCCGGGATTTACGGGAAATCGCAGGTTTTCGTTTGCCGGCGATTAAACTTCTTTTATTCAGCGTCTCATCAAAAATGAAAACATTTTTAAAAACTACAAGTCTCATGCGTTTTAGTGGTGAAAAAATATTTTAAAAAATCGTTCGGAAATGAGTTTACTCCCTGGGTACTTTCTTTGTATACTTTTGACTATACGTACCGAGTCCGGGATTTACGGGAAGTCGCGGGTTTTCGTTTGCCTGCGTTTAAACTTCTTTTATTCAGCGTCTCATCAAAAATGAAAACATTTTTAAAAACTACAAGTCTCATGGGCTTTAGTGGTGAAATAATAATTTAAAAAATCGTTCAGGAAATGAGTTTACACCCTGGGTACTTTCTTTGTATGCTTTTGACTATACGGGCCGAGTCCGGGATTTACGGGAAATCGCAGGTTTTCGTTTGCCGGCGATTAAACTTCTTTTATTCAGCGTCCCATCAAAAATGAAAACATTTTTGAAAACTTCAAGTCTCATGCGTTTTAGTGGTGAAAAAATAATTTAAAAAATCGTTCGGGAAATGAGTTTACTCCCTGGGTACTTTCTTTGTATAATTTTGACTATGCGGGCCGAGTCGGGGGTTTACGGGAAATGGCGGGTTTTCGTTTGCCGGCGATTAAACTTCTTTTATTCAGCGTCTCATCAAAAATGAAAACATTTTTGAAAACTGCAAGTCTCAAGCGTTTTAGTGGTGAAAAGATAATTTAAAAAATCGTTTTGGAAATGAGTTTACTCACAGGGTAATTTCTTTGTATACATTCGACTATGCGGCCAAGACCGAGATTTACGGGAAATCGCGGGTTTTCGTTTGCCGGCGATTAAACCACTTTCATTAAGCGTCTCATCAAAAATGAAATCATTTTTGAAAACTACAAGTCTCATGCGTTTTAGTGGTGAAAAAATAATTTAAAAATTCGTTCGGGAAATGAGTTTACTTACTGGTTACTTTCCTTGTATACTTTTGACTATACGGGCCGAGTCCGGGATTTACGGGAAATCGCGGGTTTTCGTTTGCCGGCGATTAAACTTCTTTTATTCCGCGTCTCATCAAAAATGAAAACATTCTTGAAAACTACAAGTCTCATGCGTTTTAGTGGTGAAAAAATAATTTAAAAAATCGTTCGGGAAATGAGTTTACTCCCTGGGTACTTTCTTTGTATACTTTTGACTATACGGGCCAAGCCCGGGATTTACGGGAAATCGCGGGTTTTCGTTTGCCGGGTATTAAACTTCTTTTATTCAGCGTCTCATCAAAAATGAAAAAATTTTTAAAAACTACAAGTCTTATGCGTTTTAGTGGTGAAAAAATAATTTAAAAAATTGTTCTGGAAATGAGTTTACTCACAGGGTACTTTCTTTGTATACATTCGACTATACGGGCCAAGCCCGGGATTTACGGGAAATCGCGGGTTTTCGTTTGCCGGCGATTAAACCTCTTTCATTAAGCGTCTCATCAAGAATGAAAACATTTTTGAAAACTACAAGTCTCATGCGTTTTAGTGGTGAAAAAAAAAATTTAAAAAATCGTTCGGGAAATGAGTTTACACCCCGGGTACTTTCTTTGTATACTTTTGACTATACGGGCCGAGTCCGGGATTTACGGGAAATCGCAGGTTTTCGTTTGCCGGCGATTAAACTTCTTTCATTAAGCGTCTCATCAAAAATGAAAACATTTTTGAAAACTACAAGTCTCATGCGTTTTAGTGGTGACAAGGTAATTTAAAAAATCGTTTTGGAAATGAGTTTACTCACAGGGTACTTTCTTTGTATACATTCGACTATACGGGCAAAGTCCGGGATTTAAGGCAAATCGCGGGTTTTCATTTGCCGGCGATTAAACCACTTTCATTAAGCGTCTCATCAAAAATGAAAACATTTCTGAAAACTACAAGTCTCATGCGTGTTAGTGGTGAAAAAATAATTCAAAAAATCGTTCGGGAAATGAGTTTACTCCCTGGGTACTTTCTTTTTATACATTCGACTATACGGGCAAAGTCCGGGATTTACGGCAAATCGCGGGTTTTCGTTTGCCGGCGATTAAACCACTTTCATTAAGCGTCTCATCAAAAATGAAAACATTTCTGAAAACTACAAGTCTCATGCGTGTTAGTGGTGAAAAAATAATTTAAAAAATCGTTCGGGAAATGAGTTTACTCACAGGGTACTTTCTTTGTATACATTCGACTATACGGGCCAAGCCCGGGATTTACGGGAAATCGCGGGTTTTTGTTTGCCGGTGATAAAACTTCTTTTATTCAGCGTCTCATCAAAAATGAAAACATTTTTAAAAACTATAATTCTCATGGGCTTTAGTGGTGAAATAATAATTTAAAAAATTGTTCGGGAAATGAGTTTACTCCCTGGGTACTTTCTTTTTATACATTCGATTATACGGGCCAAGCCGGGGATTTACGGGAAATCGCGGGATTTTGTTTGCCGACGATTAAACCTCTTTCATTAAGCGTCTCATCAAAAATGAAAACATTTTTGAAAACTACAAGTCTCATGCGTTTTAGTGGTGAAAAAATAATTTAAAAAATCGTTCGGGAAATGAGTTTACTCCCTGGGTACTTTCTTTGTATACTTTTCACTATACGGGCCGAGGCCGGGGTTTACGGGAAATGGCGGGTTTTCGTTTGCCGGCGATTAAACCTCTTTCATTAAGTGTTTTCATCAAAAATGAAAACATTTTTGAAACCCTGGGTACTTTCTTTGTATGCATTTGACTATACGGGCCGAGTCCGGGATTTACGGGAAATCGCAGGTTTTCGTTAGCCGGCGAATAAACTTCTTTTATTCAGCGTCTCATCAAAAATGAAAACATTTTTGAAAACTTCAAGTCTCATGTGTTTTAGTGGTGAAAAGATAATTTAAAAAATCGTTTTGGAAATGAGTTTACTCACAGGGTAATTTCTTTGTATACATTCGACTATGCGGGCCAAGACCGGGATTTACGGGAAATCGCGGGTTTCCGTTTGCCGGCGATTAAACTTCTTTTATTCAGCGTCTCATCAAAAATGAAAACATTTTTAAAAACTACAAGGTTCATGCGTTGTAGTGGTGAAAAAATAATTTAAAAATTCGTTCGGGAAATGAGTTTACTTACTGGGTACTTTCTTTGTATACTTTTGACTATACTGGCCGAGTCCGGGGTTTACGGGAAATGGCGGGTTTTCGTTTACCGGCGATTAAACTTCTATTATTCAGCGTCTCATCAAAAATGAAAACATTTTTGAAAACTACAAGTCTCATGCGTTTTAGTGGTGAAAAAATATTTTAAAAAATCGTTCGGGAAATGAGTTTACTCCCTGGGTACTTTCTTTGTATACTTTTGACTATACGGGCCGAGTCCGCGATTTACGGGAAGTCGCGGGTTTTCGTTTGCCTGCGTTTAAACTTCTTTTATTCAGCGTCTCATCAAAAATGAAAACATTTTTAAAAACTACAAGTCTCATGGGCTTTAGTGGTAAAATAATATATTAAAAAATCGTTCGGGAAATGAGTTTACACCCTGGGTACTTTCTTTGTATGCTTTTGACTATACGGGCCGAGTCCGGGATTTACGGGAAATCGCAGGTTTTCGTTTGCCGGCGATTAAACTTCTTTTATTCAGCCTCTCATCAAAAATGAAAACATTTTTGAAAACTTCAAGTCTCATGCGTTTTAGTGGTGAAAAGATAATTTAAAAAATCGTTTTGTAAATGAGTTTACTCACAGGGTAATTTCTTTGTATACATTCGACTATGCGGGCCAAGACCGGGATTTACGGGAAATTGCGGGTTTTCGTTTGCCGGCGATTAAACCACTTTCATTAAGCGTCTCATCAAAAATGAAATCATTTTTAAAAACTACAAGTCTCATGCGTTTTAGTGGTGAAAAAGTAATTTAAAAATTCGTTCGGGAAATGAGTTTACTTACTGGGTACTTTCCTTGTATACTTTTGACTATACGGGCCGAGTCCGGGATTTACGGCAAATCGGCGGTTTTCGTTTGCCGGCGATTAAACTTCTTTTATTAAGCGTCTCATCAAAAATGAAAACATTTTTGAAAACTACAAGTCTTATGCGTTTTAGTGGCGAAAAAATAATTTAAAAAATCGTTCAGGAAATGGGTTTACTCCCTGGGTACTTTCTTTTTATACATTCGACTATACGGACCAAGCCCGGGATTTACGGGAAATCGCGGGATTTCGTTTGCCGGCGATTAAACCTCTTTCATTAGGCGTCTCATCAAAAATGAAAACATTTTTGAAAACTAAAAGTCTCATGCGTTTTAGTGGTGAAAAAATAATTTAAAAAATCGTTCGGGAAATGAGTTTACTCCCTCGGTACTTTCTTTGTATACTTTGGACTATACGGGCCGAGTCCGGGATTTACGGAAATCGCGGATTTTCGTTTGAGGGCGATTAAACTTCTTTTATTCAGCGTCTCTTCAAAAATGAAAACATTTTTGAAAACTACAAGTCTCATGCGTTGTAGTGGTGAAAAAATAATTTAAAAAATCGATCGGGAAATGAGTTTACTCCCTGGGTACTTTCTTTGTATACTTTTGACAATACGGGCCGAGTCCGGGGTTTACGGGAAATGGCGGGTTTTCGTTTGCCGGCGATTAAACTTCTTTTATTCAGCGTCTCATCAAAAATAAAAACATTTTTAAAAACTACAAGTCTCATGCGTTGTAGTGGTGAAAAAATAATTTAAAAAATCGTTCGGAAAATGAGTTTACTCCCTGGGTACTTCCTTTGTATACTTTTGACTATACGGACCGAGTCCGGGGTTTACGGGAAATGGCGGGTTTTCGTTTACCGGCGATTAAACTTCTTTTATTCAGCGTCTCATCAAAAATGAAAACATTTTTAAAAACTATAAGTCTTATGGGCTTTAGTGGTGAAATAATAATTTAAAAAATTGTTCGGGAAATGAGTTTACACCCCGGGTACTTTCTTTGTATACTTTTGACTATACGGGCCGAGTCCGGGATTTACGGGAAATCGCAGGTTTTCGTTTGCCGGCGATTAAACTTCTTTTATTCAGCGTCTCATCAAAAATGAAAACATTTTTAAAAACTACAAGTCTCATGCGTTTTAGTGGTGAAAAAATATTTTAAAAAATCGTTCGGGAAATGAGTTTACTCCCTGGGTACTTTCTTTGTATACTTTTGACTATACGGACCGAGTCCGGGATTTACGGGAAGTCGCGGGTTTTCGTTTGCCTGCGTTTAAACTTCTTTTATTCAGCGTCTCATCAAAAATGAAAACATTTTTAAAAACTACAAGTCTCATGGGCTTTAGTGGTGAAATAATAATTTAAAAAATCGTTCGGGAAATGAGTTTACACCCTGGGTATTTACTTTGTATGCTTTTGACTATACGGGCCGAGTCCGGGATTTACGGGAAATCGCAGGTTTTCGTTTGCCGGCGATTAAACTTCTTTTATTCAGCGTCCCATCAAAAATGAAAACATTTTTGAAAACTTCAAGTCTCATGCGTTTTAGTGGTGAAAAAATAATTTAAAAAATCGTTCGGGAAATGAGTTTACTGCCTGGGTACTTTCTTTGTATAATTTTGACTATGCGGGCCGAGTCCGGGGTTTACGGGAAATGGCGGGTTTTCGTTTGCCGGCGATTAAACTTCTTTTATTCAGCGTCTCATCAAAAATGAAAACATTTTTGAAAACTACAAGTCTCATGCGTTGTAGTGGTGAAAAAATAATTTAAAAAATCGTTCGGAAAATGAGTTTACTCCCTGGGTACTTCCTTTGTATACTTTTGACTATACGGGCCGAGTCCGGGGTTTACGGGAAATGGCGGGTTTTCGTTTACCGGCGATTAAACTTCTTTTATTCAGCGTCTCATCAAAAATGAAAACATTTTTAAAAACTATAAGTCTTATGGGCTTTAGTGGTGAAATAATAATTTAAAAAATTGTTCGGGAAATGAGTTTACACCCCGGGTACTTTCTTTGTGTACTTTTGACTTTACGGGCCGAGTCCGGGATTTACGGGAAATCGCAGGTTTTCGTTTGCCGGCGATTAAACTTCTTTTATTCAGCGTCTCATCAAAAATGAAAACATTTTTAAAAACTACAAGTCTCATGCGTTTTAGTGGTGAAAAAATATTTTAAAAAATCGTTCGGAAATAAGTTTACTCCCTGGGTACTTTCTTTGTATACTTTTGACTATACGTACCGAGTCCGGGATTTACGGGAAGTCGCGGGTTTTCGTTTGCCTGCGTTTAAACTTCTTTTATTCAGCGTCTCATCAAAAATGAAAACATTTTTAAAAACTACAAGTCTCATGGGATTTAGTGGTGAAATAATAATTTAAAAAATCGTTCAGGAAATGAGTTTACACCCTGGGTACTTTCTTTGTATGCTTTTGACTATACGGGCCGAGTCCGGGATTTACGGGAAATCGCAGGTTTTCGTTTGCCGGCGATTAAACTTCTTTTATTCAGCGTCCCATCAAAAATGAAAACATTTTTGAAAACTTCAAGTCTCATGCGTTTTAGTGGTGAAAAAATAATTTAAAAAATCGTTCGGGAAATGAGTTTACTCCCTGGGTACTTTCTTTGTATAATTTTGACTATGCGGGCCGAGTCGGGGGTTTACGGGAAATGGCGGGTTTTCGTTTGCCGGCGATTAAACTTCTTTTATTCAGCGTCTCATCAAAAATGAAAACATTTTTGAAAACTGCAAGTCTCAAGCGTTTTAGTGGTGAAAAGATAATTTAAAAAATCGTTTTGGAAATGAGTTTACTCACAGGGTAATTTCTTTGTATACATTCGACTATGCGGCCAAGACCGAGATTTACGGGAAATCGCGGGTTTTCGTTTGCCGGCGATTAAACCACTTTCATTAAGCGTCTCATCAAAAATGAAATCATTTTTGAAAACTACAAGTCTCATGCGTTTTAGTGGTGAAAAAATAATTTAAAAATTCGTTCGGGAAATGAGTTTACTTACTGGTTACTTTCCTTGTATACTTTTGACTATACGGGCCGAGTCCGGGATTTACGGGAAATCGCGGGTTTTCGTTTGCCGGCGATTAAACTTCTTTTATTCCGCGTCTCATCAAAAATGAAAACATTCTTGAAAACTACAAGTCTCATGCGTTTTAGTGGTGAAAAAATAATTTAAAAAATCGTTCGGGAAATGAGTTTACTCCCTGGGTACTTTCTTTGTATACTTTTGACTATACGGGCCAAGCCCGGGATTTACGGGAAATCGCGGGTTTTCGTTTGCCGGCTATTAAACTTCTTTTATTCAGCGTCTCATCAAAAATGAAAAAAATTTTAAAAACTACAAGTCTTATGCGTTTTAGTGGTGAAAAAATAATTTAAAAAATTGTTCTGGAAATGAGTTTACTCACAGGGTACTTTCTTTGTATACATTCGACTATACGGGCCAAGCCCGGGATTTACGGGAAATCGCGGGTTTTCGTTTGCCGGCGATTAAACCTCTTTCATTAAGCGTCTCATCAAGAATGAAAACATTTTTGAAAACTACAAGTCTCATGCGTTTTAGTGGTGAAAAAAAAAATTTAAAAAATCGTTCGGGAAATGAGTTTACACCCCGGGTACTTTCTTTGTATACTTTTGACTATACGGGCCGAGTCCGGGATTTACGGGAAATCGCAGGTTTTCGTTTGCCGGCGATTAAACTTCTTTTATTCAGCGTCTCATCAAAAATGAAAACATTTTTAAAAACTACAAGTCTCATGCGTTTTAGTGGTGAAAGAATATTTTAAAAAATCGTTCGGGAAATGAATTTACTCCCTGGGTACTTTCTTTGTATACTTTTGACTATACGGGCCGAGTCCGGGATTTACGGGAAGTCGCGGGTTTTCGTTTGCTGGCGTTTAAACTTCTTTTATTCAGCGTCTCATCAAAAATGAAAACATTTTTAAAAACTACAAGTCTCATGGGCTTTAGTGGTGAAATAATAATTTAAAAAATCGTTCGGGAAATGAGTTTACACCCTGGGTACTTTCTTTGTATGCTTTTGACTATACGGGCCGAGTCCGGGATTTACGGGAAATCGCAGGTTTTCGTTTGCCGGCGATTAAACTTCTTTTATTCAGCGTCCCATCAAAAATGAAAACATTTTTAAAAACTTTAAGTCTCATGCGTTTTAGTGGTGAAAAAATAATTTAAAAAATCGTTCGGGAAATGAGTTTACTCCCTGGGTACTTTCTTTGTATACTTTTGACTATGCGGGCCGAGTCCGGGGATTACGGGAAATGGCGTGTTTTCGTTTGCCGGCGATTAAACTGCTTTTATTCAGCGTCTCATCAAAAATGAAAACATTTTTGAAAACTGCAAGTCTCAAGCGTTTTAGTGGTGAAAAGATAATTTAAAAAATCGTTTTGGAAATGAGTTTACTCACAGGGTAATTTCTTTGTATACATTCGACTATGCGGCCAAGACCGGGATTTACGGGAAATCGCGGGTTTTCGTTTGCCGGCGATTAAACCACTTTCATTAAGCGTCTCATCAAAAATGAAATCATTTTTTAAAACTACAAGTCTCATGCGTTTTAGTGGTGAAAAAATAATTTAAAAATTCGTTCGGGAAATGAGTTTACTTACTGGTTACTTTCCTTGTATACTTTTGACTATACGGGCCGAGTCCGGGATTTACGGCAAATCGCGGGTTTTCGTTTGCCGGCGATTAAACCACTTTCATTAAGCGTCTCATCAAAAATGAAAACATTTCTAAAAACTACAAGTCTCATGCGTTTTAGTGGTGAAAAAATAATTCAAAAAATCGTTCGGGAAATGAGTTTACTCACAGGGTACTTTCTTTGTATACATTCGACTATACGGGCCAAGCCCGGGATTTACGGGAAATCGCGGGTTTTCGTTTGCCGGCGATTAAACTTCTTTCATTAAGCGTCTCAGCAAAAATGAAAACATTTTTGAAAACTACAAGTCTTATGCGTTTTAGTGGTGAAAAAATAATTTAAAAAATTGTTCTGGAAATGAGTTTACTCACAGGGTACTTTCTTTGTATACATTCGACTATACGGGCCAAGCCCGGGATTTACGGGAAATCGCGGGTTTTCGTTTGCCGGCTATTAAACTTCTTTTATTCAGCGTCTCATCAAAAATGAAAAAATTTTTAAAAACTACAAGTCTTATGCGTTTTAGTGGTGAAAAAATAATTTAAAAAATTGTTCTGGAAATGAGTTTACTCACAGGGTACTTTCTTTGTATACATTCGACTATACGGGCCAAGCCCGGGATTTACGGGAAATCGCGGGTTTTCGTTTGCCGGCGATTAAACTACTTTCATTAAGCGTCTCATCAAAAATGAAATCATTTTTGAAAACTACAAGTCTCATGCGTTTTAGTGGTGAAAAAAAATTTAAAAAATCGTTCGGGAAATGAGTTTACACCCCGGGTACTTTCCTTGTATACTTTTGACTATACGGGCCGAGTCCGGGATTTACGGCAAATCGCGGGTTTTCGTTTGCCGGCGATTAAACTTCTTTTATTCAGCGTCTCATCAAAAATGAAAACATTTTTAAAAACTACAAGTCTCATGCGTTTTAGTGGTGAAAGAATATTTTAAAAAATCGTTCGGGAAATGAATTTACTCCCTGGGTACTTTCTTTGTATACTTTTGACTATACGGGCCGAGTCCGGGATTTACGGGAAGTCGCGGGTTTTCGTTTGCCGGCGTTTAAACTTCTTTTATTCAGCGTCTCATCAAAAATGAAAACATTTTTAAAAACTACAAGTCTTATGCGTTTTAGTGGTGAAAAAATAATTTAAAAAATCGTTCGGGAAATGAGTTTACTCCCTGGGTACTTTCTTTTTAGACATTCGACTATACGGGCCAAGCCCGGGATTTACGGAAAATCGCGGGATTTCGTTTGCCGGCGATTAAACCTCTTTCATTAAGCGTCTCATCAAAAATGAAAACATTTTTGAAAACTACAAGTCTCATGCGTTTTAGTGGTGAAAAAATAATTTAAAAAATCGTTCGGGAAATGAGTTTACTCCCTCAGTACTTTCTTTGTATACTTTGGACTATACGGGCCGAGTCCAGGATTTACGGAAATCGCGGATTTTCGTTTTAGGGCGATTAAACTTCTTTTATTCAGCGTCTCTTCAAAAATGAAAACATTTTTGAAAACTACAAGTCTCATGCGTTGTAGTGGTGAAAAAATAATTTAAAAAATCGTTCGGGAAATGAGTTTACTCCCTGGGTACTTTCTTTGTATACTTTTGACTATACGGGCCGAGTCCGGGGTTTACAGGAAATGGCGGGTTTTCGTTTGCCGGCGATTAAACTTCTTTTATTCAGCGTCTCATCAAAAATGAAAACATTTTTAAAAACTACAAGTCTCATGCGTTGTAGTGGTGAAAAAATAATTTAAAAAATCGTTCGGAAAATGAGTTTACTCCCTGGGTACTTTCTTTGTATACTTTTGACTATACGGGCCGAGTCCGGGGTTTACGGGAAATGGCGGGTTTTCGTTTACTGGCGATTAAACTTCTTTTATTCAGCGTCTCATCAAAAATGAAAACATTTTTAAAAACTATAAGTCTCATGGGCTTTAGTGGTGAAATAATAATTTAAAAAATCGTTCGGGAAATGAGTTTACACCCTGGGTACTTTCTTTGTATGCTTTTGACTATACGGGCCGAGTCCGGGATTTACGGGAAATCGCAGGTTTTCGTTTGCCGGCGATTAAACTTCTTTTATTCAGCGTCTCATCAAAAATGAAAACATTTTTAAAAACTATAAGTCTCATGGGCTTTAGTGGTGAAATAATAATTTAAAAAATCGTTCGGGAAATGAGTTTACACCCTGGGTACTTTCTTTGTATGCTTTTGACTATACGGGCCGAGTCCGGGATTTACGGGAAATCGCAGGTTTTCGTTTACTGGCGATTAAACTTCTTTTATTCAGCGTCTCATCAAAAATGAAAACATTTTTAAAAACTACAAGTCTCATGCGTTTTAGTGGTGAAAAAATAATTTAAAAAATCGTTCGGGAAATGAGTTTACTCCCTGGGTACTTTCTTTTTATACATTCGACTATACGGGCCAAGCCCGGGATTTACGGGAAATCGCGGGATTTCGTTTGCCGGCGATTAAACCTCTTTCATTAAGCGTCTCATCAAAAATGAAAACATTTTTGAAAACTACAAGTCTCATGCGTTTTAGTGGTGAAAAAATAATTTAAAAAATCGTTCGGGAAATGAGTTTACTCCCTGGGTACTTTTTTGTATACTTTTGACTATACGGACCGAGTCCGGGATTTACGGGAAGTCGCGGGTTTTCGTTTGCCTGCGTTTAAACTTCTTTTATTCAGCGTCTCATCAAAAATGAAAACATTTTTAAAAACTACAAGTCTCATGGGCTTTAGTGGTGAAATAATAATTTAAAAAATCGTTCGGGAAATGAGTTTACACCCTGGGTACTTTCTTTGTATGCTTTTGACTATACGGGCCGAGTCCGGGATTTACGGGAAATCGCAGGTTTTCGTTTGCCGGCGATTAAACTTCTTTTATTCAGCGTCCCATCAAAAATGAAAACATTTTTGAAAACTTCAAGTCTCATGCGTTTTAGTGGTGAAAAAATAATTTAAAAAATCGTTCGGGAAATGAGTTTACTCCCTGGGTACTTTCTTTGTATAATTTTGACTATGCGGGCCGAGTCCTGGGCTTACGGGAAATGGCGGGTTTTCGTTTGCCGGCGATTAAACTTCTTTTATTCAGCGTCTCATCAAAAATGAAAACATTTTTGAAAACTACAAGTCTCATGCGTTTTAGTGGTGAAAAAAAATTTAAAAAATCGTTCGGGAAATGAGTTTACTCCCTGGGTACTTTCTTTGTATACATTCGACTATACGGGCCAAGCCCCGGATTTACGGGAAATCGCGGGATTTCGTTTGCCGGCGATTAAACCTCTTTCATTAAGCGTCTCATCAAAAATGAAAACAGTTTTGAAAACTACAAGTCTCATGCGTTGTAGTGGTGAAAAAATAATTTAAAAAATCGTTCGGGAAATGAGTTTACACCCTGGGTACTTTCTTTGTATGCTTTTGACTATACGGGCCGAGTCCGGGATTTACGGGAAATCGCGGGTTTTCGTTTGCCGGCGATTAAACTTCTTTTATTCCGCGTCTCATCAAAAATGAAAACATTCTTGAAAACTACAAGTCTCATGCGTTTTAGTGGTGAAAAAATAATTTAAAAAATCGTTCGGGAAATGAGTTTACTCCCTGGGTACTTTCTTTGTATACTTTTGACTATACGGGCCAAGCCCGGGATTTACGGGAAATCGCGGGTTTTCGTTTGCCGGCTATTAAACTTCTTTTATTCAGCGTCTCATCAAAAATGAAAAAATTTTTAAAAACTACAAGTCTTATGCGTTTTAGTGGTGAAAAAATAATTTAAAAAATTGTTCTGGAAATGAGTTTACTCACAGGGTACTTTCTTTGTATACATTCGACTATACGGGCCAAGCCCGGGATTTACGGGAAATCGCGGGTTTTCGTTTGCCGGCGATTAAACCTCTTTCATTAAGCGTCTCATCAAGAATGAAAACATTTTTGAAAACTACAAGTCTCATGCGTTTTAGTGGTGAAAAAAAAAATTTAAAAAATCGTTCGGGAAATGAGTTTACACCCCGGGTACTTTCTTTGTATACTTTTGACTATACGGGCCGAGTCCGGGATTTACGGGAAATCGCAGGTTTTCGTTTGCCGGCGATTAAACTTCTTTTATTCAGCGTCTCATCAAAAATGAAAACATTTTTAAAAACTACAAGTCTCATGCGTTTTAGTGGTGAAAGAATATTTTAAAAAATCGTTCGGGAAATGAATTTACTCCCTGGGTACTTTCTTTGTATACTTTTGACTATACGGGCCGAGTCCGGGATTTACGGGAAGTCGCGGGTTTTCGTTTGCTGGCGTTTAAACTTCTTTTATTCAGCGTCTCATCAAAAATGAAAACATTTTTAAAAACTACAAGTCTCATGGGCTTTAGTGGTGAAATAATAATTTAAAAAATCGTTCGGGAAATGAGTTTACACCCTGGGTACTTTCTTTGTATGCTTTTGACTATACGGGCCGAGTCCGGGATTTACGGGAAATCGCAGGTTTTCGTTTGCCGGCGATTAAACTTCTTTTATTCAGCGTCCCATCAAAAATGAAAACATTTTTAAAAACTTTAAGTCTCATGCGTTTTAGTGGTGAAAAAATAATTTAAAAAATCGTTCGGGAAATGAGTTTACTCCCTGGGTACTTTCTTTGTATACTTTTGACTATGCGGGCCGAGTCCGGGGATTACGGGAAATGGCGTGTTTTCGTTTGCCGGCGATTAAACTGCTTTTATTCAGCGTCTCATCAAAAATGAAAACATTTTTGAAAACTGCAAGTCTCAAGCGTTTTAGTGGTGAAAAGATAATTTAAAAAATCGTTTTGGAAATGAGTTTACTCACAGGGTAATTTCTTTGTATACATTCGACTATGCGGCCAAGACCGGGATTTACGGGAAATCGCGGGTTTTCGTTTGCCGGCGATTAAACCACTTTCATTAAGCGTCTCATCAAAAATGAAATCATTTTTGAAAACTACAAGTCTCATGCGTTTTAGTGGTGAAAAAATAATTTAAAAATTCGTTCGGGAAATGAGTTTACTTACTGGTTACTTTCCTTGTATACTTTTGACTATACGGGCCGAGTCCGGGATTTACGGCAAATCGCTGGTTTTCGTTTGCCGGCGATTAAACCACTTTCATTAAGCGTCTCATCAAAAATGAAAACATTTCTAAAAACTACAAGTCTCATGCGTTTTAGTGGTGAAAAAATAATTCAAAAAATCGTTCGGGAAATGAGTTTACTCACAGGGTACTTTCTTTGTATACATTCGACTATACGGGCCAAGCCCGGGATTTACGGGAAATCGCGGGTTTTCGTTTGCCGGCGATTAAACTTCTTTCATTAAGCGTCTCAGCAAAAATGAAAACATTTTTGAAAACTACAAGTCTTATGCGTTTTAGTGGTGAAAAAATAATTTAAAAAATTGTTCTGGAAATGAGTTTACTCACAGGGTACTTTCTTTGTATACATTCGACTATACGGGCCAAGCCCGGGATTTACGGGAAATCGCGGGTTTTCGTTTGCCGGCTATTAAACTTCTTTTATTCAGCGTCTCATCAAAAATGAAAAAATTTTTAAAAACTACAAGTCTTATGCGTTTTAGTGGTGAAAAAATAATTTAAAAAATTGTTCTGGAAATGAGTTTACTCACAGGGTACTTTCTTTGTATACATTCGACTATACGGGCCAAGCCCGGGATTTACGGGAAATCGCGGGTTTTCGTTTGCCGGCGATTAAACTACTTTCATTAAGCGTCTCATCAAAAATGAAATCATTTTTGAAAACTACAAGTCTCATGCGTTTTAGTGGTGAAAAAAAATTTAAAAAATCGTTCGGGAAATGAGTTTACACCCCGGGTACTTTCCTTGTATACTTTTGACTATACGGGCCGAGTCCGGGATTTACGGCAAATCGCGGGTTTTCGTTTGCCGGCGATTAAACTTCTTTTATTCAGCGTCTCATCAAAAATGAAAACATTTTTAAAAACTACAAGTCTCATGCGTTTTAGTGGTGAAAGAATATTTTAAAAAATCGTTCGGGAAATGAATTTACTCCCTGGGTACTTTCTTTGTATACTTTTGACTATACGGGCCGAGTCCGGGATTTACGGGAAGTCGCGGGTTTTCGTTTGCCGGCGTTTAAACTTCTTTTATTCAGCGTCTCATCAAAAATGAAAACATTTTTAAAAACTACAAGTCTTATGCGTTTTAGTGGTGAAAAAATAATTTAAAAAATCGTTCGGGAAATGAGTTTACTCCCTGGGTACTTTCTTTTTATACATTCGACTATACGGGCCAAGCCCGGGATTTACGGAAAATCGCGGGATTTCGTTTGCCGGCGATTAAACCTCTTTCATTAAGCGTCTCATCAAAAATGAAAACATTTTTGAAAACTACAAGTCTCATGCGTTTTAGTGGTGAAAAAATAATTTAAAAAATCGTTCGGGAAATGAGTTTACTCCCTCAGTACTTTCTTTGTATACTTTGGACTATACGGGCCGAGTCCAGGATTTACGGAAATCGCGGATTTTCGTTTTAGGGCGATTAAACTTCTTTTATTCAGCGTCTCTTCAAAAATGAAAACATTTTTGAAAACTACAAGTCTCATGCGTTGTAGTGGTGAAAAAATAATTTAAAAAATCGTTCGGGAAATGAGTTTACTCCCTGGGTACTTTCTTTGTATACTTTTGACTATACGGGCCGAGTCCGGGGTTTACAGGAAATGGCGGGTTTTCGTTTGCCGGCGATTAAACTTCTTTTATTCAGCGTCTCATCAAAAATGAAAACATTTTTAAAAACTACAAGTCTCATGCGTTGTAGTGGTGAAAAAATAATTTAAAAAATCGTTCGGAAAATGAGTTTACTCCCTGGGTACTTTCTTTGTATACTTTTGACTATACGGGCCGAGTCCGGGGTTTACGGGAAATGGTGGGTTTTCGTTTACTGGCGATTAAACTTCTTTTATTCAGCGTCTCATCAAAAATGAAAACATTTTTAAAAACTATAAGTCTCATGGGCTTTAGTGGTGAAATAATAATTTAAAAAATCGTTCGGGAAATGAGTTTACACCCTGGGTACTTTCTTTGTATGCTTTTGACTATACGGGCCGAGTCCGGGATTTACGGGAAATCGCAGGTTTTCGTTTGCCGGCGATTAAACTTCTTTTATTCAGCGTCTCATCAAAAATGAAAACATTTTTAAAAACTATAAGTCTCATGGGCTTTAGTGGTGAAATAATAATTTAAAAAATCGTTCGGGAAATGAGTTTACACCCTGGGTACTTTCTTTGTATGCTTTTGACTATACGGGCCGAGTCCGGGATTTACGGGAAATCGCAGGTTTTCGTTTACTGGCGATTAAACTTCTTTTATTCAGCGTCTCATCAAAAATGAAAACATTTTTAAAAACTACAAGTCTCATGCGTTTTAGTGGTGAAAAAATAATTTAAAAAATCGTTCGGGAAATGAGTTTACTCCCTGGGTACTTTCTTTTTATACATTCGACTATACGGGCCAAGCCCGGGATTTACGGGAAATCGCGGGATTTCGTTTGCCGGCGATTAAACCTCTTTCATTAAGCGTCTCATCAAAAATGAAAACATTTTTGAAAACTACAAGTCTCATGCGTTTTAGTGGTGAAAAAATAATTTAAAAAATCGTTCGGGAAATGAGTTTACTCCCTGGGTACTTTTTTGTATACTTTTGACTATACGGACCGAGTCCGGGATTTACGGGAAGTCGCGGGTTTTCGTTTGCCTGCGTTTAAACTTCTTTTATTCAGCGTCTCATCAAAAATGAAAACATTTTTAAAAACTACAAGTCTCATGGGCTTTAGTGGTGAAATAATAATTTAAAAAATCGTTCGGGAAATGAGTTTACACCCTGGGTACTTTCTTTGTATGCTTTTGACTATACGGGCCGAGTCCGGGATTTACGGGAAATCGCAGGTTTTCGTTTGCCGGCGATTAAACTTCTTTTATTCAGCGTCCCATCAAAAATGAAAACATTTTTGAAAACTTCAAGTCTCATGCGTTTTAGTGGTGAAAAAATAATTTAAAAAATCGTTCGGGAAATGAGTTTACTCCCTGGGTACTTTCTTTGTATAATTTTGACTATGCGGGCCGAGTCCTGGGCTTACGGGAAATGGCGGGTTTTCGTTTGCCGGCGATTAAACTTCTTTTATTCAGCGTCTCATCAAAAATGAAAACATTTTTGAAAACTACAAGTCTCATGCGTTTTAGTGGTGAAAAAAAATTTAAAAAATCGTTCGGGAAATGAGTTTACTCCCTGGGTACTTTCTTTGTATACATTCGACTATACGGGCCAAGCCCCGGATTTACGGGAAATCGCGGGATTTCGTTTGCCGGCGATTAAACCTCTTTCATTAAGCGTCTCATCAAAAATGAAAACAGTTTTGAAAACTACAAGTCTCATGCGTTGTAGTGGTGAAAAAATAATTTAAAAAATCGTTCGGGAAATGAGTTTACTCCCTGGGTACTTTCTTTGTATACTTTTGACTATACGGGCCGAGTCCGGGGTTTACGGGAAATGGCGGGTTTTCGTTTACCGGCGATTAAACTTCTTTTATTCAGCGTCTCATCAAAAATGAAAACATTTTTAAAAACTATAAGTCTCATGCGTTGTAGTGGTGAAAAAATAATTTAAAAAATCGTTCGGGAAATGAGTTTACTCCCTGGGTACTTTCTTTGTATACTTTTGACTATACGGGCCGAGTCCGGGGTTTACAGGAAATGGCGGGTTTTCGTTTGCCGGCGATTAAACTTCTTTTATTCAGCGTCTCATCAAAAATGAAAACATTTTTGAAAACTACAAGTCTCATGCGTTTTAGTGGTGAAAAAATAATTTAAAAAATCGTTCGGGAAATGAGTTTACTCCCTGGGTACTTTCTTTGTATGCTTTTGACTATGCGGGCCGAGTGCGGGGATTACGGAAAATGGCGGGTTTTCGTTTGCCGGCGATTAAACTTCTTTTATTCAGCGTCTCATCAAAAATGAAAACATTTTTGAAAACTGCAAGTCTCAAGCGTTTTAGTGGTGAAAAGATAATTTAAAAAATCGTTTTGGAAATGAGTTTACTCACAGGGTAATTTCTTCGTATACATTCGACTATGCGGCCAAGACCGGGATTTACGGGAAATCGCGGGTTTTCGTTTGCCGGCGATTAAACCACTTTCATTAAGCGTCTCATCAAAAATGAAATCATTTTTGAAAACTACAAGTCTCATGCGTTTTAGTGGTGAAAAAATAATTTAAAAATTCGTACGGGAAATGAGTTTACTTACTGGTTACTTTCCTTGTATACTTTTGACTATACGGGCCGAGTCCGGGATTTACGGCAAATCGCGGGTTTTCGTTTGCCGGCGATTAAACCACTTTCATTAAGCGTCTCATCAAAAATGAAAACATTTCTGAAAACTACAAGTCTCATGCGTTTTAGTGGTGAAAAAATAATTTAAAAAATCGTTCCGGAAATGAGTTTACTCACAGGGTACTTTCTTTGTATACATTCGACTATACGGGCCAAGCCCCGGATTTACGGGAAATCGCGGGTTTTCGTTTGCCGGCGATTAAACTTCTTTCATTAAGCGTCTCATCAAAAATGAAAACATTTTTGAAAACTACAAGTCTCATGCGTTTTAGTGGTGAAAAAATAATTTAAAAAATCGTTCGGGAAATGAGTTTACTCCCTGGGTACTTTCTTTTTATACATTCGACTATACGGGCCAAGCCCGGGATTTACGGGAAATCGCGGGATTTCGTTTGCCGGCGATTAAACCTCTTTCATTAAGCGTCTCATCAAAAATGAAAACATTTTTGAAAACTACAAGTCTCATGCGTTTTAGTGGTGAAAAAATAATTTAAAAAATCGTTCGGGAAATGAGTTTACTCCCTGGGTACTTTCTTTGTATACTTTTGACTATACGGACCGAGTCCGGGATTTACGGGAAGTCGCGGGTTTTCGTTTGCCTGCGTTTAAACTTCTTTTATTCAGCGTCTCATCAAAAATGAAAACATTTTTAAAAACTACAAGTCTCATGGGCTTTAGTGGTGAAATAATAATTTAAAAAATCGTTCGGGAAATGAGTTTACACCCTGGGTACTTTCTTTGTATGCTTTTGACTATACGGGCCGAGTCCGGGATTTACGGGAAATCGCAGGTTTTCGTTTGCCGGCGATTAAACTTCTTTTATTCAGCGTCCCATCAAAAATGAAAACATTTTTGAAAACTTCAAGTCTCATGCGTTTTAGTGGTGAAAAAATAATTTAAAAAATCGTTCGGGAAATGAGTTTACTCCCTGGGTACTTTCTTTGTATAATTTTGACTATGCGGGCCGAGTCCTGGGCTTACGGGAAATGGCGGGTTTTCGTTTGCCGGCGATTAAACTTCTTTTATTCAGCGTCTCATCAAAAATGAAAACATTTTTGAAAACTACAAGTCTCATGCGTTTTAGTGGTGAAAAAAAATTTAAAAAATCGTTCGGGAAATGAGTTTACTCCCTGGGTACTTTCTTTGTATACATTCAACTATACGGGCCAAGCCCTGGATTTACGGGAAATCGCGGGATTTCGTTTGCCGGCGATTAAACCTCTTTCATTAAGCGTCTCATCAAAAATGAAAACATTTTTGGAAACTACAAGTCTCATGCGTTGTAGTGGTGAAAAAATAATTTAAAAAATCGTTCGGGAAATGAGTTTACTCCCTGGGTACTTTCTTTGTATACTTTTGACTTTACGGGCCGAGTCCGGGGTTTACGGGAAATGGCGGGTTGTCGTTTACCGGCGATTAAACTTCTTTTATTCAGCGTCTCATCAAAAATGAAAACATTTTTAAAAACTATAAGTCTCATGGGCTTTAGTGGTGAAATAATAATTTAAAAAATCGTTCGGGAAATGAGTTTACACCCCGGGTACTTTCTTTGTATACTTTTGACTATACGGGCCGAGTCCGGGATTTACGGGAAATCGCAGGTTTTCGTTTGCCGGCGATTAAACTTCTTTTATTCAGCGTCTCATCAAAAATGAAAACATTTTTGAAAACTACAAGTCTCATGCGTTTTAGTGGTGAAAGAATATTTTAAAAAATCGTTCGGGAAATGAGTTTACTCCCTGGGTACTTTCTTTGTATACTTTTGACTATACGGGCCGAGTCCGGGATTTACGGGAAGTCGCGGGTTTTCGTTTGCCGGCGTTTAAACTTCTTTTATTCAGCGTCTCATCAAAAATGAAAACATTTTTAAAAACTACAAGTCTCATGGGCTTTAGTGGTGAAATAATACTTTAAAAAATCGTTCGGGAAATGAGTTTACACCCTGGGTACTTTCTTTGTATGCTTTTGACTATACGGGCCGAGTCCGGGATTTACGGAAAATCGCAGGTTTTCGTTTGCCGGCGATTAAACTTCTTTCATTAAGCGTCTCATCAAAAATGAAAACATTTTTGAAAACTACAAGTCTCATGCGTTTTAGTGGTGAAAAAATAATTTAAAAAATCGTTCGGGAAATGAGTTTACTCCCTGGGTACTTTCTTTTTATACATTCGACTATACGGGCCAAGCCCGGGATTTACGGGAAATCGCGGGATTTCGTTTGCCGGCGATTAAACCTCTTTCATTAAGCGTCTCATCAAAAATGAAAACATTTTTGAAAACTACAAGTCTCATGCGTTTTAGTGGTGAAAAAATAATTTAAAAAATCGTTCGGGAAATGAGTTTACTCCCTGGGTAATTTTTGGTATACTTTTGACTATACGGACCGAGTCCGGGATTTACGGGAAGTCGCGGGTTTTCGTTTGCCTGCGTTTAAACTTCTTTTATTCAGCGTCTCATCAAAAATGAAAACATTTTTAAAAACTACAAGTCTCATGGGCTTTAGTGGTGAAATAATAATTTAAAAAATCGTTCGGGAAATGAGTTTACACCCTGGGTACTTTCTTTGTATGCTTTTGACTATACGGGCCGAGTCCGGGATTTACGGGAAATCGCAGGTTTTCGTTTGCCGGCGATTAAACTTCTTTTATTCAGCGTCCCATCAAAAATGAAAACATTTTTGAAAACTTCAAGTCTCATGCGTTTTAGTGGTGAAAAAATAATTTAAAAAATCGTTCGGGAAATGAGTTTACTCCCTGGGTACTTTCTTTGTATAATTTTGACTATGCGGGCCGAGTCCTGGGCTTACGGGAAATGGCGGGTTTTCGTTTGCCGGCGATTAAACTTCTTTTATTCAGCGTCTCATCAAAAATGAAAACATTTTTGAAAACTACAAGTCTCATGCGTTTTAGTGGTGAAAAAAAATTTAAAAAATCGTTCGGGAAATGAGTTTACTCCCTGGGTACTTTCTTTGTATACATTCGACTATACGGGCCAAGCCCGGATTTACGGGAAATCGCGGGATTTCGTTTGCCGGCGATTAAACCTCTTTCATTAAGCGTCTCATCAAAAATGAAAACATTTTTGAAAACTACAAGTCTCATGCGTTGTAGTGGTGAAAAAATAATTTAAAAAATCGTTCGGGAAATGAGTTTACTCCCTGGGTACTTTCTTTGTATACTTTTGACTTTACGGGCCGAGTCCGGGGTTTACGGGAAATGGCGGGTTGTCGTTTACCGGCGATTAAACTTCTTTTATTCAGCGTCTCATCAAAAATGAAAACATTTTTAAAAACTATAAGTCTCATGGGCTTTAGTGGTGAAATAATAATTTAAAAAATCGTTCGGGAAATGAGTTTACACCCCGGGTACTTTCTTTGTATACTTTTGACTATACGGGCCGAGTCCGGGATTTACGGGAAATCGCAGGTTTTCGTTTGCCGGCGATTAAACTTCTTTTATTCAGCGTCTCATCCAAAATGAAAACATTTTTGAAAACTACAAGTCTCATGCGTTTTAGTGGTGAAAGAATATTTTAAAAAATCGTTCGGGAAATGAGTTTACTCCCTGGGTACTTTCTTTGTATACTTTTGACTATACGGGCCGAGTCCGGGATTTACGGGAAGTCGCGGGTTTTCGTTTGCCGGCGTTTAAACTTCTTTTATTCAGCGTCTCATCAAAAATGAAAACATTTTTAAAAACTACAAGTCTCATGGGCTTTAGTGGTGAAATAATAATTTAAAAAATCGTTCGGGAAATGAGTTTACACCCTGGGTACTTTCTTTGTATGCTTTTGACTATACGGGCCGAGTCCGGGATTTACGGAAAATCGCAGGTTTTCGTTTGCCGGCGATTAAACTTCTTTTATTCAGCGTCCCATCAAAAATGAAAACATTTTTGAAAACTTTAAGTCTCATGCGTTTTAGTGGTGAAAAAATAATTTAAAAAATCGTTCGGGAAATGAGTTTACTCCCTGGGTACTTTCTTTGTATGCTTTTGACTATGCGGGCCGAGTCCAGGGATTACGGGAAATGGCGGGTTTTCGTTTGCCGGCGATTAAACTTCTTTTATTCAGCGTCTCATCAAAAATGAAAACATTTTTGAAAACTGCAAGTCTCAAGCGTTTTAGTGGAGAAAAGATAATTTAAAAAATCGTTTTGGAAATGAGTTTACTCACAGGGTAATTTCTTTGTATACATTCGACTATGCGGCCAAGACCGGGATTTACGGGAAATCGCGGGTTTTCGTTTGCCGGCGATTAAACCACTTTCATTAAGCGTCTCATCAAAAATGAAATCATTTTTGAAAACTACAAGTCTCATGCGTTTTAGTGGTGAAAAAATAATTTAAAAATTCGTACGGGAAATGAGTTTACTTACTGGTTACTTTCCTTGTATACTTTTGACTATACGGGCCGAGTCCGGGATTTACGGCAAATCGCGGGTTTTCGTTTGCCGGCGATTGAACTTCTTTTATTCAGCGTCTCATCAAAAATGAAAACATTTTTAAAAACTACAAGTCTTATGCGTTTTAGTGGTGAAAAAATAATTTAAAAAATCGTTCGGGAAATGAGTTTACTCCCTGGGTACTTTCTTTTTATACATTCGACTATACGGGCCAAGCCCGGGATTTACGGAAAATCGCGGGATTTCGTTTGCCGGCGATTAAACCTCTTTCATTAAGCGTCTCATCAAAAATGAAAACATTTTTGAAAACTACAAGTCTCATGCGTTTTAGTGGTGAAAAAATAATTTAAAAAATCGTTCGGGAAATGAGTTTACTCCCTCGGTACTTTCTTTGTATACTTTGGACTATACGGGCCGAGTCCAGGATTTACGGAAATCGCGGATTTTCGTTTTAGGGCGATTAAACTTCTTTTATTCAGCGTCTCTTCAAAAATGAAAACATTTTTGAAAACTACAAGTCTCATGCGTTGTAGTGGTGAAAAAATAATTTAAAAAATCGTTCGGGAAATGAGTTTACTCCCTGGGTACTTTCTTTGTATACTTTTGACTATACGGGCCGAGTCCGGGGTTTACAGGAAATGGCGGGTTTTCGTTTGCCGGCGATTAAACTTCTTTTATTCAGCGTCTCATCAAAAATGAAAACATTTTTAAAAACTACAAGTCTCATGCGTTGTAGTGGTGAAAAAATAATTTAAAAAATCGTTCGGAAAATGAGTTTACTCCCTGGGTACTTTCTTTGTATACTTTTGACTATACGGGCCGAGTCCGTGGGTTTACAGGAAATGGCGGGTTTTCGTTTACTGGCGATTAAACTTCTTTTATTCAGCGTCTCATCAAAAATGAAAACATTTTTAAAAACTATAAGTCTCATGGGCTTTAGTGGTGAAATAATAATTTAAAAAATCGTTCGGGAAATGAGTTTACACCCTGGGTACTTTCTTTGTATGCTTTTGACTATACGGGCCGAGTCCGGGATTTACGGGAAATCGCAGGTTTTCGTTTGCCGGCGATTAAACTTCTTTTATTCAGCGTCCCATCAAAAATGAAAACATTTTTGAAAACTTCAAGTCTCATGCGTTTTAGTGGTGAAAAAATAATTTAAAAAATCGTTCGGGAAATGAGTTTACTCCCTGGGTACTTTCTTTGTATAATTTTGACTATGCGGGCCGAGTCCTGGGCTTACGGGAAATGGCGGGTTTTCGTTTGCCGGCGAGTAAACTTCTTTTATTCAGCGTCTCATCAAAAATGAAAACATTTTTGAAAACTACAAGTCTCATGCGTTTTAGTGGTGAAAAAAAATTTAAAAAATCGTTCGGGAAATGAGTTTACTCCCTGGGTACTTTCTTTGTATACATTCGACTATACGGGCCAAGCCCCGGATTTACGGGAAATCGCGGGATTTCGTTTGCCGGCCATTAAACCTCTTTCATTAAGCGTCTCATCAAAAATGAAAACATTTTTGAAAACTACAAGTCTCATGCGTTGTAGTGGTGAAAAAATAATTTAAAAAATCGTTCGGGAAATGAGTTTACTCCCTGGGTACTTTCTTTGTATACTTTTGACTATACGGGCCGAGTCCGGGGTTTACGGGAAATGGCGGGTTTTCGTTTACCGGCGATTAAACTTCTTTTATTCAGCGTCTCATCAAAAATGAAAACATTTTTAAAAACTATAAGTCTCATGCGTGGTAGTGGTGAAAAAATAATTTAAAAAATCGTTCGGGAAATGAGTTTACTCCCTGGGTACTTTCTTTGTATACTTTTGACTATACGGGCCGAGTCCGGGGATTACAGGAAATGGCGGGTTTTCGTTTGCCGGCGATTAAACTTCTTTTATTCAGCGTCTCATCAAAAATGAAAACATTTTTGAAAACTACAAGTCTCATGCGTTTTAGTGGTGAAAAAATAATTTAAAAAATCGTTCGGGAAATGAGTTTACTCCCTGGGTATTTTCTTTGTATGCTTTTGACTATGCGGGCCGAGTGCGGGGATTACGGAAAATGGCGGGTTTTCGTTTGCCGGCGATTAAACTTCTTTTATTCAGCGTCTCATCAAAAATGAAAACATTTTTGAAAACTGCAAGTCTCAAGCGTTTTAGTGGTGAAAAGATAATTTAAAAAATCGTTTTGGAAATGAGTTTACTCACAGGGTAATTTCTTTGTATACATTCGACTATGCGGCCAAGACCGGGATTTACGGGAAATCGCGGGTTTTCGTTTGCCGGCGATTAAACCACTTTCATTAAGCGTCTCATCAAAAATGAAGTCATTTTTGAAAACTACAAGTCTCATGCGTTTTAGTGGTGAAAAAATAATTTAAAAATTCGTACGGTAAATGAGTTTACTTACTGGTTACTTTCCTTGTATACTTTTGACTATACGGGCCGAGTCCGGGATTTACGGCAAATCGCGGGTTTTCGTTTGCCGGCGATTAAACCACTTTCATTAAGCGTCTCATCAAAAATGAAAACATTTCTGAAAACTACAAGTCTCATGCGTTTTAGTGGTGAAAAAATAATTTAAAAAATCGTTCGGGAAATGAGTTTACTCACAGGGTACTTTCTTTGTATACATTCGACTATACGGGCCAAGCCCCGGATTTACGGGAAATCGCGGGTTTTCGTTTGCCGGCGATTAAACTTCTTTCATTAAGCGTCTCATCAAAAATGAAAACATTTTTGAAAACTACAAGTCTTATGCGTTTTAGTGGTGAAAAAATAATTTAAAAAATCGTTCGGGAAATGAGTTTACTCCCTGGGTACTTTCTTTTTATACATTCGACTATACGGGCCAAGCCCGGGATTTACGGGAAATCGCAGGATTTCGTTTGCCGGCGATTAAACCTCTTTCATTAAGCGTCTCATCAAAAATGAAAACATTTTTGAAAACTACAAGTCTCATGCGTTTTAGTGGTGAAAAAATAATTTAAAAAATCGTTCGGGAAATGAGTTTACTCCCTGGGTACTTTCTTTGTATACTTTTGACTATACGGACCGAGTCCGGGATTTACGGGAAGTCGCGGGTTTTCGTTTGCCTGCGTTTAAACTTCTTTTATTCAGCGTCTCATCAAAAATGAAAACATTTTTAAAAACTACAAGTCTCATGGGCTTTAGTGGTGAAATAATAATTTAAAAAATCGTTCGGGAAATGAGTTTACACCCTGGGTACTTTCTTTGTATGCTTTTGACTATACGGGCCGAGTCCGGGATTTACGGGAAATCGCAGGTTTTCGTTTGCCGGCGATTAAACTTCTTTTATTCAGCGTCCCATCAAAAATGAAAACATTTTTGAAAACTTCAAGTCTCATGCGTTTTAGTGGTGAAAAAATAATTTAAAAAATCGTTCGGGAAATGAGTTTACTCCCTGGGTACTTTCTTTGTATAATTTTGACTATGCGGGCCGAGTCCTGGGCTTACGGGAAATGGCGGGTTTTCGTTTGCCGGCGATTAAACTTCTTTTATTCAGCGTCTCATCAAAAATGAAAACATTTTTGAAAACTACAAGTCTCATGCGTTTTAGTGGTGAAAAAAAATTTAAAAAATCGTTCGGGAAATGAGTTTACTCCCTGGGTACTTTCTTTGTATACATTCGACTATACGGGCCAAGCCCCGGATTTACGGGAAATCGCGGGATTTCGTTTGCCGGCGATTAAACCTCTTTCATTAAGCGTCTCATCAAAAATGAAAACATTTTTGGAAACTACAAGTCTCATGCGTTGTAGTGGTGAAAAAATAATTTAAAAAATCGTTCGGGAAATGAGTTTACTCCCTGGGTACTTTCTTTGTATACTTTTGACTATACGGGCCGAGTCCGGGGTTTACGGGAAATGGCGGGTTGTCGTTTACCGGCGATTAAACTTCTTTTATTCAGCGTCTCATCAAAAATGAAAACATTTTTAAAAACTATAAGTCTCATGGGCTTTAGTGGTGAAATAATAATTTAAAAATTCGTACGGGAAATGAGTTTACTTACTGGTTACTTTCCTTGTATACTTTTGACTATACGGGCCGAGTCCGGGATTTACGGCAAATCGCGGGTTTTCGTTTGCCGGCGATTAAACCACTTTCATTAAGCGTCTCATCAAGAATGAAAACATTTCTGAAAACTACAAGTCTCATGCGTTTTAGTGGTGAAAAAATAATTTAAAAAATCGTTCGGGAAATGAGTTTACTCCCTGGGTACTTTCTTTGTATAATTTTGACTATGCGGGCCGAGTCCTGGGCTTACGGGAAATGGCGGGTTTTCGTTTGCCGGCGATTAAACTTCTTTTATTCAGCGTCTCATCAAAAATGAAAACATTTTTGGAAACTACAAGTCTCATGCGTTGTAGTGGTGAAAAAATAATTTAAAAAATCGTTCGGGAAATGAGTTTACTCCCTGGATACTTTCTTTGTATACTTTTGACTATACGGGCCGAGTCCGGGGTTTACGGGAAATGGCGGGTTGTCGTTTACCGGCGATTAAACTTCTTTTATTCAGCGTCTCATCAAAAATGAAAACATTTTTAAAAACTATAAGTCTCATGGGCTTTAGTGGGGAAATAATAATTTAAAAAATCGTTCGGGAAATGAGTTTACACCCCGGGTACTTTCTTTGTATACTTTTGACTATACGGGCCGAGTCTGGGATTTACGGGAAATCGCAGGTTTTCGTTTGCCGGCGATTAAACTTCTTTTATTCAGCGTCTCATCAAAAATGAAAACATTTTTGAAAACTACAAGTCTCATGCGTTTTAGTGGTGAAAGAATATTTTAAAAAATCGTTCGGGAAATGAGTTTACTCACTGGGTACTTTCTTTGTATACTTTTGACTATACGGGCCGAGTCCGGGATTTACGGGAAGTCGCGGGTTTTCGTTTGCCGGCGTTTAAACTTCTTTTATTCAGCGTCTCATCGAAAATGAAAACATTTTTAAAAACTACAAGTCTCATGGGCTTTAGTGGTGAAATAATAATTTAAAAAATCGTTCGGGAAATGAGTTTACACCCTGGGTACTCTCTTTGTATGCTTTTGACTATACGGGCCGAGTCCGGGATTTACGGGAAATCGCAGGTTTTCGTTTGCCGGCGATTAAACTTCTTTTATTCAGCGTCCCATCAAAAATGAAAACATTTTTGAAAACTTTAAGTCTCATGCGTTTTAGTGGTGAAAAAATAATTTAAAAAATCGTTCGGGAAATGAGTTTACTCCCTGGGTACTTTCTTTGTATGCTTTTGACTATGCGGGCCGAGTCCGGGGATTACGGGAAATGGCGGGTTTTCGTTTGCCGGCGATTAAACTTCTTTTATTCAGCGTCTCATCAAAAATGAAAACATTTTTGAAAACTGCAAGTCTCAAGCGTTTTAGTGGTGAAAAAATAATTTAAAAAATCGTTCGGGAAATGAGTTTACTCCCTGGGTACTTTCTTTGTATGCTTTTGACTATGCGGGCCGAGTCCGGGGATTACGGGAAATGGCGGGTTTTCGTTTGCCGGCGATTAAACTTCTTTTATTCAGCGTCTCATCAAAAATGAAAACATTTTTGAAAACTGCAAGTCTCAAGCGTTTTAGTGGTGAAAAGATAATTTAAAAAATCGTTTTGGAAATGAGTTTACTCACAGGGTAATTTCTTTGTATACATTCGACTATGCGGCCAAGACCGGGATTTACGGGAAATCGCGGGTTTTCGTTTGCCGGCGATTAAACCACTTTAATTAAGCGTCTCATCAAAAATGAAATCATTTTTGAAAACTACAAGTCTCATGCGTTTTAGTGGTGAAAAAATAATTTAAAAATTCGTACGGGAAATGAGTTTACTTACTGGTTACTTTCCTTGTATACTTTTGACTATACGGGCCGAGTCCGGGATTTACGGCAAATCGCGGGTTTTCGTTTGCCGGCGATTAAACCACTTTCATTAAGCGTCTCATCAAGAATGAAAACATTTCTGAAAACTACAAGTCTCATGCGTTTTAGTGGTGAAAAAATAATTTAAAAAATCGTTCGGGAAATGAGTTTACTCACAGGGTACTTTCTTTGTATACATTCGACTATACGGGCCAAGCCCCGGATTTACGGGAAATCGCGGGTTTTCGTTTGCCGGCGATTAAACTTCTTTCATTAAGCGTCTCATCAAAAATGAAAACATTTTTGAAAACTACAAGTCTTATGCGTTTTAGTGGTGAAAAAATAATTTAAAAAATCGTTCGGAAAATGAGTTTACTCCCTGGGTACTTTCTTTTTATACATTCGACTATACGGGCCAAGCCCGGGATTTACGGGAAATCGCGGGATTTCGTTTGCCGGCGATTAAACCTCTTTCATTAAGCGTCTCATCAAAAATGAAAACATTTTTGAAAACTACAAGTCTCATGCGTTTTAGTGGTGAAAAAATAATTTAAAAAATCGTTCGGGAAATGAGTTTACTCCCTCGGTACTTTCTTTGTATACTTTGGACTATACGGGCCGAGTCCGGGATTTACGGAAATCGCGGATTTTCGTTTTAGGGCGATTAAACTTCTTTTATTCAGCGTCTCTTCAAAAATGAAAACATTTTTGAAAACTACAAGTCTCATGCGTTGTAGTGGTGAAAAAATAATTTAAAAAATCGTTCGGGAAATGAGTTTACTCCCTGGGTACTTTCTTTGTATACTTTTGACTATACGGGCCGAGTCCGGGGTTTACGGGAAATGGCGGGTTTTCGTTTGCCGGCGATTAAACTTCTTTTATTCAGCGTCTCATCAAAAATGAAAACATTTTTAAAAACTACAAGTCTCATGCGTTGTAGTGGTGAAAAAATAATTTAAAAAATCGTTCGGAAAATGAGTTTACTCCCTGGGCACTTTCTTTGTATACTTTTGACTATACGGGCCGAGTCCGGGATTTACGGGAAATCGCAAGTTTTCGTTTGCCGGCGATTAAACTTCTTTTATTCAGCGTCTCATCAAAAATGAAAACATTTTTAAAAACTACAAGTCTCATGCGTTTTAGTGGTGAAAAAATATTTTAAAAAATCGTTCGGGAAATGAGTTTACTCCCTGGGTACTTTCTTTGTATAGTTTTGACTATACGGACCGAGTCCGGGATTTACGGGAAATCGCAGGTTTTCGTTTGCCGGCGATTAAACTTCTTTTATTCAGCGTCTCATCAAAAATGAAAACATTTTTAAAAACTACAAGTCTCATGCGTTTTAGTGGTGAAAAAATATTTTAAAAAATCGTTCGAGAAATGAGTTTACTCCCTGGGTACTTTCTTTGTATAGTTTTGACTATACGGACCGAGTCCGGGATTTACGGGAAGTCGCGGGTTTTCGTTTGCCTGCGTTTAAACTTCTTTTATTCAGCGTCTCATTAAAAATGAAAACATTTTTAAAAACTACAAGTCTCATGGGCTTTAGTGGTGAAATAATAATTTAAAAATTCGTTCGGGAAATGAGTTTACACCCTGGGTACTTTCTTTGTATGCTTTTGACTATACGGGCCGAGTCCGGGATTTACGGGAAATCGCAGGTTTTCGTTTGCCGGCGATTAAACTTCTTTTATTCAGCGTCCCATCAAAAATGAAAACATTTTTGAAAACTTCAAGTCTCATGCGTTTTAGTGGTGAAAAAATAATTTAAAAAATCGTTCGGGAAATGAGTTTACTCCGTGGGTACTTTCTTTGTATAATTTTGACTATGCGGGCCGAGTCCGGGGTTTACGGGAAATGGCGGGTTTTCGTTTGCCGGCGATTAAACTTCTTTTATTCAGCGTCTCATCAAAAATGAAAACATTTTTGAAAACTGCAAGTCTCAAGCGTTTTAGTGGTGAAAAGATAATTTAAAAAATCGTTTTGGAAATGAGTTTACTCACAGGCTAATTTCTTTGTATACATTCGACTATGCGGCCAAGACCGGGATTTACGGGAAATCGCGGGTTTTCGTTTGCCGGCGATTAAACCACTTTCATTAAGCGTCTTATCAAAAATGAAATCATTTTTGAAAACTACAAGTCTCATGCGTTTTAGTGGTGAAAAAATAATTTAAAAATTCGTTCGGGAAATGAGTTTACTTACTGGTTACTTTCCTTGTATACTTTTGACTATACGGGCCGAGTCCGGGATTTACGGGAAATCGCGGGTTTTCGTTTGCTGGCGATTAAACTTCTTTTATTCAGCGTCTCATCAAAAATGAAAAATTTTTTAAAAACTACAAGTCTTATGCGTTTTAGTGGTGAAAAAATAATTTAAAAAATTGTTCTGGAAATGAGTTTACTCACAGGGTACTTTCTTTGTATACATTCGACTATACGGGCCAAGCCCGGGATTTACGGGAAATCGCGGGTTTTCGCTTGCCGGCGATTAAACCTCTTTCATTTAGCGTCTCATCAAGAATGAAAACATTTTTGAAAACTACAAGTCTCATGCGTTTTAGTGGTGAAAAAAAATTTAAAAAATCGTTCGGGAAATGAGTTTACTCCCTGGGTACTTTCTTTGTATACTTTTGACTATACGGGCCGAGTCCGGGGTTTACGGGAAATGGCGGGTTTTCGTTTACCGGCGATTAAACTTCTTTTATTCAGCGTCTCATCAAAAATGAAAACATTTTTAAAAACTATAAGTCTCATGGGCTTTAGTGGTGAAATAATAATTTAAAAAATCGTTCGGGAAATGTGTTTACACCCCGGGTACTTTCTTTGTATACTTTTGACTATACGGGCCGAGTCCGGGATTTACGGGAAATCGCAGGTTTTCGTTTGCCGGCGATTAAACTTCTTGTATTCAGCGTCCCATCAAAAATGAAAACATTTTTGAAAACTTTAAGTCTCATGCGTTTTAGTGGTGAAAAAATAATTTAAAAAATCGTTCGGGAAATGAGTTTACTTCCTGGGTACTTTCTTTGTATACTTTTCACTATGCGGGCCGAGTCCGGGGATTACGGGAAATGGCAGGTTTTCGTTTGCCGGCGATTAAACTTCTTTTATTCAGCGTCTCATCAAAAATGAAAACATTTTTGAAAACTGCAAGTCTCAAGCGTTTTAGTGGTGAAAAGATAATTTAAAAAATCGTTTTGGAAATGAGTTTACTCACAGGGTAATTTCTTTGTATACATTCGACTATGCGGCTAAGACCGGGATTTACGGGAAATCGCGGGTTTTCGTTTGCCGGCGATTAAACCACTTTCATTAAGCGTCTCATCAAAAATGAAATCATTTTTGAAAACTACAAGTCTCATGCGTTTTAGTGGTGAAAAAATAATTTAAAAATTCGTTCGGGAAATGAGTTTACTTACTGGTTTCTTTCCTTGTATACTTTTGACTATACGGGCCGAGTCCGGGATTTACGGGAAATCGCGGGTTTTCGTTTGCCGGCGATTAAACTTCTTTTATTCAGCGTCTTATCAAAAATGAAAACATTTTGAAAAACTGCAAGTCTCATGGGCTTTAGTGGTGAAATAATAATTTAAAAAATCGTTTGGGAAATGAGTTTACTCCCTGGGTACTTTCTTTGTATACTTTTGACTATACGGGCCGAGTCCGGGACTTACGGGAAATCGCAGGTTTTCTTTTGCCGGCGATTAAACTTCTTTCATTCAGCGTCTCATCAAAAATGAAAACATTTTTGAAAACTACAAGTCTCATGCGTTTTAGTGGTGAAAAAATAATTTAAAAAATCGTTCGGGAAATGAGTTTACTCCCTGGGTACTTTCTTTGTATACTTTTGACTATACGGGCCAAGCCCGGGATTTACGGGAAATCGCGGGTTTTCGTTTGCCGGCGATTAAACTTCTTTTATTCAGCGTCTCATCAAAAATGAAAACATTTTTGAAAACTACAAGTCTCATGCGTTGTAGTGGTGAAAAAATGGAATAGTGGAAATGAGTTTACACCCTGGGTACTCGCTTTGTATACTTTTGACTATACGGGCCGAGTCCGGGGTTTACGGGAAATGGCGGGTTTTCATTTGCCGGCGATTAAACTTCTTTTATTCAGCGTCCCATCAAATATGAAAACATTTTTGAAAACTACAAGTCTCATGCGTTTTAGTGGTCAAAAAATAATATAAAAATTCGTTCGGAAAATGAGTTTACTCCCTGGGTACTTTCTTTGAATACTTTTGACTACAGGGACCGAGTCCGGGGTTTACGGGAAATGGCGGGTTTCCTTTGCAGGCGATTAAACTTCTTTTATTCAGCGTCTCATCAAAAATGAAAACATTTTTGAAAACTACAAGTCTCATGCGTTTTAGTGGTCAAAAAATAATATAAAAATTCGTTCGGAAAATGAGTTTACTCCCTGGGTACTTTCTTTGAATACTTTTGACTACACGGGCCGAGTCCGGGGTTTACGGGAAATGGCGGGTTTTCGTTTGCAGGCGATTAAACTTCTTTTATTCAGCGTCTCATCAAAAATGAAAACATTTTTGAAAACTAAAAGTCTCATGCGTTGTAGTGGTGAAAAAATGGAATAGTGGAAATGAGTTTACACCCTGGGTACTTTCTTTGTATACTTTTGACAATACAGGCCAAGCCCGGGATTTACGGGAAATCGCGGGTTTTCGTTTGCCGGCGATTAAACCACTTTTATTCAGCGTCTCAGCAAAAATGAAAACATTTTTGAAAACTACAAGTCTCATACGTTGTAGTGGTGAAAAAATAATTTAAAAAATCGTTCGGGAAATGAGTTTACACCCTGGGTACTTTCTTTGTATACTTTTGACTATACGGGCCGAGTCCGGGGTTTACGGGAGATGGCGGGTTTTCGTTTGCCGGCGATTAAACTTTTTTTATTCAGCGTCTCATCAAAAATGAAAACATTTTTGAAAACTAAAAGTCTCATGGGTTTTAGTGGTGAAAAGGTAATTTAAAAAATCGTTTTGGAAATGAGTTTACTCACAGGGTACTCTCTTTGTATACATTCGACTATACAGGCCAAGCCCGGGATTTACGGGAAATCGCGGGTTTTCGTTTGAGGGCGATTAAACTTCTTTTATTCAGCGTCTCATCAAAAATGAAAACATTTTTGAAAACTACAAGTCTCATGCGTTGTAGTGGTGATAAAATGGAAAAGTGGAAATGAGTTTACACCCTGGGTACTTTCTTTGTATACTTTTGACTATACGGGCTGCGCCCGGGATTTACGGGAAATGGCGGGTTTTCGTTTGCCGGCGATTAAACTTCTATTATTCAGCGTCTCATCAAAAATGAAAACATTTTTGAAAACTACAAGTCTCATGCGTTTTAGTGGTGAAAAGATAATTTAAAAAATCGTTTTGGAAATGAGTTTACTCACAGGGTACTTTCTTTGTATACATTCGACTATACAGGCCAAGCCCGGGATTTACGGGAAATCGCGGGTTTTCGTTTGAGGGCGATTAAACTTCTTTTATTCAGCGTCTCATCAAAAATGAAAACATTTTTGAAAACTACAAGTCTCATGCGTTGTAGTGGTGAAAAAATGGAAAAGTGGAAATGAGTTTACACCCTGGGTAATTTCTTTGTATACTTTTGACTATACGGGCTGCGCCCGGGATTTACGGGAAATGGCGGGTTTTCGTTTGCCGGCGATTAAACTTCTATTATTCAGCATCTCATCAAAAATGAAAACATTTTTGAAAACTACAAGTCTCATGCGTTTTAGTGGTGAAAAGATAATTTAAAAAATCGTTTTGGAAATGAGTTTACTCACAGGGTACTCTCTTTGTATACATTCGACTATACAGGCCAAGCCCGGGATTTACGGGAAATCGCGGGTTTTCGTTTGAGGGCGATTAAACTTCTTTTATTCAGCGTCTCATCAAAAATGAAAACATTTTTGAAAACTACAAGTCTCATGCGTTGTAGTGGTGAAAAAATGGAAAAGTGGAAATGAGTTTACACCCTGGGTACTTTCTTTGTATACTTTTGACTATACGGGCTGCGCCCGGGATTTACGGGAAATGGCGGGTTTTCGTTTGCCGGCGATTAAACTTCTATTATTCAGCGTCTCATCAAAAATGAAAACATTTTTGAAAACTACAAGTCTCATGCGTTTTAGTGGTGAAAAGATAATTTAAAAAATCGTTTTGGAAATGAGTTTACTCACAGGGTACTTTCTTTGTATACATTCGACTATACAGGCCAAGCCCGGGATTTACGGGAAATCGCGGGTTTTCGTTTGAGGGCGATTAAACTTCTTTTATTCAGCGTCTCATCAAAAATGAAAACATTTTTGAAAACTACAAGTCTCATGCGTTGTAGTGGTGAAAAAATGGAAAAATGGAAATGAGTTTACACCCTGGGTAATTTCTTTGTATACTTTTGACTATACGGGCTGCGCCCGGGATTTACGGGAAATGGCGGGTTTTCGTTTGCCGGCGATTAAACTTCTATTATTCAGCGTCTCATCAAAAATGAAAACATTTTTGAAAACTACAAGTCTCATGCGTTTTATTGGTGAAAAGATAATTTAAAAAATCGTTTTGGAAATGAGTTTACTCACAGGGTACTTTCTTTGTATACATTCGACAATACAGGCCAAGCCCGGGATTTACGGGAAATTGCGGGTTTTCGTTTGCAGGCGATTAAACCACTTTCATTAAGCGTCTCATCAAAAATGAAAACATTTCTGAAAACTACAAGTCTCATGCGTTTTAGTGGTGAAAAAATAATTTAAAAAATCGTTCGGGAAATGAGTTTACTCCCTGGGTAGTTTCTATGTATACTTTTGCCTATACGGGCCGAGTCCGGGATTTACGGGAAGTCGCGAGTTTTCGTTTGAGGGCGATTAAACTTCCTTTATTCAGCGTCTCATCAAAAATGAAAACATTTTTAAAAACTACAAGTCTCATGGGCTTTAGTGGTGAAATAATAATTTAAAAAATCGTTCAGGAAATGAGTTTACACCCTGGGTACTTTCTTTGTATACTTTTGACTATACGGGCTGAGCCCGGGATTTACGGGAAATCGCAGGTTTTCGTTTGCCGGCGATTAAACTTCTTTTATTCAGCGTCTCATCAAAAATGAAGACATTTTTAAAAACTACAAGTCTCATGCGTTGTAGTGGTGAAAAAATAATTTAAAAAATCGTTCGGAAAATGAGTTTACTCCCTGGATACTTTCTTTGTATACTTTTGACTATACGGGCCGAGTCCGGGGTTTACGGGAAATGGCGGTTTTCGTTTGCCGGCGATTAAACCTCTTTTATTTAGCCTCTCATCAAAAATGAAAACATTTTTGAAAACTACAAGTCTCATGCGTTGTAGTGGTGAAAAAATAATTTAAAAAATCGTTCGGAAAATGAGTTTACTCCCTGGATACTTTCTTTGTATACTTTTGACTATACGGGCCGAGTCCGGGGTTTACGGGAAATGGCGGTTTTCGTTTGCCGGCGATTAAACCTCTTTTATTCAGCCTCTCATCAAAAATGAAAACATTTTTGAAAACTACAAGTCTCATGCGTTGTAGTGGTGAAAAAATAATTTAAAAAATCGTTCGGAAAATGAGTTTACTCCCTGGGTTTTTTCTTTGTATACATTCGACTATACGGGTCAAGCCCGGGATTTACGGGAAATCGCGGGTTTTCGTTTGCCGGCGATTAAACTTCTTTTATTCAGCGTCTCATCAAAAATGAAAACATTTTTAAAAACCACAAGTCTCATGCGTTGTAGTGGTGATAAAATAATTTAAAAAATCGTTCGGAAAATGAGTTTACTCCCTGGGTACTTTCTTTGTATACTTTTGACTATACGGGCCGAGTCAGGGGTTTACGGGAAATGGCGGTTTTCGTTTGCCGGCGATTAAACCTCTTTTATTCAGCCTCTCATCAAAAATGAAAACATTTTTGAAAACTACAAGTCTCATGCGTTGTAGTGGTGAAAAAATAATTTAAAAAATCGTTCGGAAAATGAGTTTACTCCCTGGGTTTTTTCTTTGTATACATTCGACTATACGGGTCAAGCCCGGGATTTACGGGAAATCGCGGGTTTTCGTTTGCCGGCGATTAAACTTCTTTTATTCAGCGTCTCATCAAAAATGAAAACATTTTTAAAAACCACAAGTCTCATGCGTTGTAGTGGTGATAAAATAATTTAAAAAATCGTTCGGAAAATGAGTTTACTCCCTGGGTACTTTCTTTGTATACTTTTGACTATACGGGCCGAGTCAGGGGTTTACGGGAAATGGCGGGTTTTCGCTTGCCGGCGATTAGACTTCTTTTATTCAGCGTCTCATCAAAAATGAAAACATTTTTAAAAACCACAAGTCTCATGCGTTGTAGTGGTGAAAAAATAATTTAAAAAATCGTTCGGAAAATGAGTTTACTCCCAGGGTACTTTCTTTGTATACTTTTGACTAAACGGGCCGAGTCCGGGGTGTACGGGAAATCGCGGGTTTTCGTTTGAGGGCGATTAAACTTCTTTTATTCAGCGTCTCATCAAAAATGAACACATTTTTGAAAACTACAAGTCTCATGCGTTGTAGTGGTGAAAAAATGGAATAGTGGAAATGAGTTTACACCCTGGGTACTTTCTTTGTATACTTTTGACTATACGGGCTGCGCCCGGGATTTATGGGAAATGGCGGGTTTTCGTTTGCCGGCGATTAAACTTCTTTTATTCAGCGTCTCATCAAAAATGAAAACATTTTTAAAAACTACAAGTCTTATGCGTTTTAGTGGTGAAAAAATAATTTAAAAAATCGTTCGGGAAATGAGTTTACATCCTGGGTACTTTCTTTGTATACATTCGACTATACGGGCCGAGTCAGGGGTTTACGGGAAATGGCGGGTTTTCGCTTGCCGGCGATTAGACTTCTTTTATTCAGCGTCTCATCAAAAATGAAAACATTTTTAAAAACTACAAGTCTCATGCGTTGTAGTGGTGAAAAAATAGAATAGTGGAAATGAGTTTACACCCTGGGTTTTTTCTTTGTATACTTTTGACTATACGGGCTGCGCCCGGAATTTACGGGAAATGGCGGGTTTTCGTTTGCCGGCGATTAAACTTCCATTATTCAGCGTCTCATCAAAAATGAAAACATTTTTTAAACTACAAGTCTCATGCGTTTTAGTGGTGAAAAGATAATTTAAAAAATCGTTTTGAAAATGAGTTTACTCACAGGGTTTTTTCTTTGTATACATTCGACTATACAGGCCAAGCCCGGGATTTACGGGAAATCGCGGGTTTTCGTTTGCCGGCGATTAAACAACTTTCCATAAGCGTGTCATTAAAAATGAAAACATTTCTGAAAACTACAAGTCTAATGCGTTTTAGTGGTGAAAAAATAATTTAAAAAATCGTTCGGGAAATGAGTTTACTCCCTGGGTACTTTCTATGTATACTTTTGACTATACGGGCCGAGTCCGGGATTTACGGGAAGTCGAGAGTTTTCGTTTGAGGGCGATTAAACTTCCTTTGCAGGGTCTCATCAAAAATGAAAACATTTTTAAAAACTACAAGTCTCATGGGCTTTAGTGGTGAAATAATAATTTAAAAAATCGTTCGGGAAATGAGTTTACACCCTGGGTACTTTCTTTGTATACGTTTGACTATACGGGCTTAGCCCGGGATTTACGGGAAATCGCAGGTTTTCGTTTGCCGGCGATTAAACTTCTTTTATTCAGCGTCTCATTAAAAATGAAAACATTTTTGAAAACTGCAAGTCTCATGCGTTGTAGTGGTGAAAAAATAATTTAAGAAATCGTTCGGAAAATGAGTTTACTCACTGGATACTTTCTTTGTATATTTTTGACTATACGGGCCGAATCGGCGGTTTACGGGAAATGGCGGGTTTTCGTTTGTCGGCGATTAAACCACTTTCATTAAGCGTCTCATCAAAAATGAAAACATTTCTGAAAACTGCAAGTCTCATGCGTTTTAGTGGTGAAAAAATGGAATAGTGGAAATGAATTTACACCCTGGGTACTTTCTTTGTATACTTTTGACTATACGGGCTGCGCCCGGGATTTACGGGAAATGGCGGGTGTTCGTTTGCCGGCGACTAAACTTCTATTATTCAGCGTCTCATCAAAAATGAAAACATTTTTGTAAACTACAAGTCTCATGCGTTTTAGTGGTGAAAAGATAATTTAAAAAATCGTTTTGGAAATGAGTTTACTCACAGGGTTTTTTCTTTGTATACATTCGACTATACAGGCCAAGCCCGGGATTTACGGGAAATCGCGGGTTTTCGTTTGCCGGCGATTAAACAACTTTCATTAAGCGTCTCATTAAAAATGAAAACATTTCTGAAAACTACAAGTCTCATGCGTTGTAGCGGCGAAAAAAAAATTTAAAAAATCGTTCGGAAAATGAGTTTACTCCCTGGGTACTTTCTTTGTATACTTTTCACTACACGGGCCGAGGCCGGGGTTTACGGGAAATGGCGGGTTTTCGTTTGCCGGCGATTAAACTTCTTTTATTTAGCGTCTCATCAAAAATGAAAACATTTTGAAAAACTACAAGTCTCATGGGCTTTAGTGGTGAAATAATAATTTAAAAAATCGTTTGGGAAATGAGTTTACTCCCTGGGTACTTTCTTTGTATACTTTTGACTATACGGGCGGAGTCCGGGATTTACGGGAAATCGCGGGTTTTCGTTTGCCGGCGATTAAACTTCTTTTATTCAGCGTCTCATCAAAAATAAAAACATTTTGAAAAACTACAAGTCTCATGGGCTTTAGTGGTGAAATAATAATTTAAAAAATCGTTTGGGAAATGAGTTTACTCCCTGGGTACTTTCTTTGTATACTTTTGACTATACGGGCCGAGTCCGGGACTTACGGGAAATCGCAGGTTTTCTTGTGCCGGCGATTAAACTTTTTTATTCAGCGTCCCATCAAAAATGAAAACATTTTTGAAAACTTTAAGTCTCATGCGTTTTAGTGGTGAAAAAATAATTTAAAAAATCGTTCGGGAAATGAGTTTACTTCCTGGGTACTTTCTTTGTATACTTTTGACTATGCGGGCCGAGTCCGGGGATTACGGGAAATGGCGGGTTTTCGTTTGCCGGCGATTAAACTTCTTTTATTCAGCGTCTCATCAAAAATGAAAACATTTTTGAAAACTGCAAGTCTCAAGCGTTTTAGTGGTGAAAAGATAATTTAAAAAATCGTTTGGGAAATGAGTTTACTCCCTGGGTACTTTCTTTGTATACTTTTGACTATACGGGCCGAGTCCGGGATTTACGGGAAATCGCGGGTTTTCGTTTGCCGGCGATTAAACTTCTTTTATTCAGCGTCTCATCAAAAATGAAAACATTTTGAAAAACTACAAGTCTCATGGGCTTTAGTTGTGAAATAATAATTTAAAAAATCGTTTGGGAAATGAGTTTACTCCCTGGGTACTTTCTTTGTATACTTTTGACTATACGGGCCGAGTCCGGGATTTACGGGAAATCGCAGGTTTTCTTTTGCCGGCGATTAAACTTCTTTTATTCAGCGTCTCATCAAAAATGAAAACATTTTTGATAACTACAAGTCTCATGCGTTTTAGTGGTGAAAAAATAATTTAAAAAATCGTTCGGGAAATGAGTTTACTCCCTGGGTACTTTCTTTGTATACATTCGACTATACGGGCCAAGCCCCGGATTTACGGGAAATCGCGGGATTTCGTTTGCCGGCGATTAAACCTCTTTCATTCAGCGTCTCATCAAAAATGAAAACATTTTTGAAAACTGCAAGTCTCAAGCGTTTTAGTGGTGAAAAGATAATTTAAAAAATCGTTTGGGAAATGAGTTTACTCCCTGGGTACTTTCTTTGTATACTTTTGACTATACGGGCCGAGTCCGGGATTTACGGGAAATCGCGGGTTTTCGTTTGCCGGCGATTAAACCTCTTTCATTAAGCGTCTCATCAAAAATGAAAACATTTTTGAAAACTACAAGTCTCATGCGTTTTAGTGGTGAAAAAATAATTTAAAAAATAGTTCGGGAAATGAGTTTACTCCCTGGGTACTTTCTTTGTATACTTTTGACTATACGGGTCGAGTCCGGGGTTTACGGGAAATTGCGGGTTTTCGTTTGCCGGCGATTAAACTTCTTTTATTCAGCGTCCCATCAAATATGAAAACATTTTTGAAAACTACAAGTCACATGCGTTTTAGTGGTGAAAAAATAATTTAAAAAATCGTTCAGGAAATGAGTTTACTCCCTGGTTACTTTCTATGTATACTTTTGACTATACGGGCCGAGTCCGGGATTTACGGGAAGTCGAGAGTTTTCGTTTGAGGGCGATTAAACTTCCTTTGCAGGGTCTCATCAAAAATGAAAACATTTTTAAAAACTACAAGTCTCATGGGCTTTAGTGGTGAAATAATAATTTAAAAAATCGTTCGGGAAATGAGTTTACACCCTGGGTACTTTCTTTGTATACGTTTGACTATACGGGCTTAGCCCGGGATTTACGGGAAATCGCAGGTTTTCGTTTGCCGGCGATTAAACTTCTTTTATTCAGCGTCTCATCAAAAATGAAAACATTTTTGGAAACTACAAGTCTCATGCGTTGTAGTGGCGAAAAAAAAATTTAAAAAATCCTTTGGAAAATGAATTTACTCCCTGGGTACTTTCTTTGTATACTTTTGACTATACGGGCCGAGTCCGGGATTTACGGGAAATCGCGGGTTTTCGTTTGCCGGCCATTAAACTTCTTTTATTCAGCGTCTCATCAAAAATGAAAACATTTTGAAAAACTACAAGTCTCATGGGCTTTAGTTGTGAAATAATAATTTAAAAAATCGTTTGGGAAATGAGTTTACTCCCTGGGTAATTTCTTTTTATACTTTTGACTATACGGGCCGAGTCCGGGATTTACGGGAAATCGCAGGTTTTCTTTTGCCGGCGATTAAACTTCTTTTATTCAGCGTCTCATCAAAAATGAAAACATTTTTGATAACTACAAGTCTCATGCGTTTTAGTGGTGAAAAAATAATTTAAAAAATCGTTCGGGAAATGAGTTTACTCCCTGGGTACTTTCTTTGTATACATTCGACTATACGGGCCAAGCCCCGGATTTACGGGAAATCGCGGGATTTCGTTTGCCGGCGATTAAACCTCTTTCATTCAGCGTCTCATCAAAAATGAAAACATTTTTGAAAACTGCAAGTCTCAAGCGTTTTAGTGGTGAAAAGATAATTTAAAAAATCGTTTGGGAAATGAGTTTACTCCCTGTGTACTTTCTTTGTATACTTTTGACTATACGGGCCGAGTCCGGGATTTACGGGAAATCGCGGGTTTTCGTTTGCCGGCGATTAAACTTCTTTTATTCAGCGTCTCATCAAAAATGAAAACATTTTGAAAAACTACAAGTCTCATGGGCTTTAGTTGTGAAATAATAATTTAAAAAATCGTTTGGGAAATGAGTTTACTCCCTGGGTACTTTCTTTGTATACTTTTGACTATACGGGCCGAGTCCGGGACTTACGGGAAATCGCAGGTTTTCTTTTGCTGGCGATTAAACTTCTTTTATTCAGCGTCTCATCAAAAATGAAAACATTTTTGATAACTACAAGTCTCATGCGTTTTAGTGGTGAAAAAATAATTTAAAAAATCGTTCGGGAAATGAGTTTACTCCCTGGGTACTTTCTTTGTATACATTCGACTATACGGGCCAAGCCCCGCTATTACGGGAAATCGCGGGATTTCGTTTGCCGGCGATTAAACCTCTTTCATTAAGCGTCTCATCAAAAATGAAAACATTTTTGAAAACTACAAGTCTCATGCGTTTTAGTGGTGAAAAAATAATTTAAAAAATAGTTCGGGAAATGAGTTTACTCCCTGGGTACTTTCTTTGTATACTTTTGACTATACGGGTCGAGTCCGGGGTTTACGGGAAATTGCGGGTTTTCGTTTGCCGGCGATTAAACTTCTTTTATTCAGCGTCCCATCAAATATGAAAACATTTTTGAAAACTACAAGTCACATGCGTTTTAGTGGTGAAAAAATAATTTAAAAAATCGTTCGGGAAATGAGTTTACTCCCTGGGTACTTTCTATGTATACTTTTGACTATACGGGCCGAGTCCGGGATTTACGGGAAGTCGAGAGTTTTCGTTTGAGGGCGATTAAACTTCCTTTGCAGGGTCTCATCAAAAATGAAAACATTTTTAAAAACTACAAGTCTCATGGGCTTTAGTGGTGAAATAATAATTTAAAAAATCGTTCGGGAAATGAGTTTACACCCTGGGTACTTTCTTTGTATACGTTTGACTATACGGGCTTAGCCAGGGATTTACGGGAAATCGCAGGTTTTCGTTTGCCGGCGATTAAACTTCTTTTATTCAGCGTCTCATCAAAAATGAAAACATTTTTGAAAACTACAAGTCTCATGCGTTGTAGTGGCGAAAAAAAAATTTAAAAAATCCTTTGGAAAATGAATTTACTCCCTGGGTACTTTCTTTGTATACTTTTGACTATACGGGCCGAGTCCGGGATTTACGGGAAATCGCGGGTTTTCGTTTGCCGGCCATTAAACTTCTTTTATTCAGCGTCTCATCAAAAATGAAAACATTTTAAAAAACTACAAGTCTCATGGGCTTTAGTTGTGAAATAATAATTTAAAAAATCGTTTGGGAAATGAGTTTACTCCCTGGGTAATTTCTTTTTATACTTTTGACTATACGGGCCGAGTCCGGGATTTACGGGAAATCGCAGGTTTTCTTTTGCCGGCGATTAAACTTCTTTTATTCAGCGTCTCATCAAAAATGAAAACATTTTTGATAACTACAAGTCTCATGCGTTTTAGTGGTGAAAAAATAATTTAAAAAATCGTTCGGGAAATGAGTTTACTCCCTGGGTACTTTCTTTGTATACATTCGACTATACGGGCCAAGCCCCGGATTTACGGGAAATCGCGGGATTTCGTTTGCCGGCGATTAAACCTCTTTCATTCAGCGTCTCATCAAAAATGAAAACATTTTTGAAAACTGCAAGTCTCAAGCGTTTTAGTGGTGAAAAGATAATTTAAAAAATCGTTTGGGAAATGAGTTTACTCCCTGTGTACTTTCTTTGTATACTTTTGACTATACGGGCCGAGTCCGGGATTTACGGGAAATCGCGGGTTTTCGTTTGCCGGCGATTAAACTTCTTTTATTCAGCGTCTCATCAAAAATGAAAACATTTTGAAAAACTACAAGTCTCATGGGCTTTAGTTGTGAAATAATAATTTAAAAAATCGTTTGGGAAATGAGTTTACTCCCTGGGTACTTTCTTTGTATACTTTTGACTATACGGGCCGAGTCCGGGACTTACGGGAAATCGCAGGTTTTCTTTTGCTGGCGATTAAACTTCTTTTATTCAGCGTCTCATCAAAAATGAAAACATTTTTGATAACTACAAGTTTCATGCGTTTTAGTGGTGAAAAAATAATTTAAAAAATCGTTCGGGAAATGAGTTTACTCCCTGGGTACTTTCTTTGTATACATTCGACTATACGGGCCAAGCCCCGCTATTACGGGAAATCGCGGGATTTCGTTTGCCGGCGATTAAACCTCTTTCATTAAGCGTCTCATCAAAAATGAAAACATTTTTGAAAACTACAAGTCTCATGCGTTTTAGTGGTGAAAAAATAATTTAAAAAATAGTTCGGGAAATGAGTTTACTCCCTGGGTACTTTCTTTGTATACTTTTGACTATACGGGTCGAGTCCGGGGTTTACGGGAAATTGCGGGTTTTCGTTTGCCGGCGATTAAACTTCTTTTATTCAGCGTCCCATCAAATATGAAAACATTTTTGAAAACTACAAGTCACATGCGTTTTAGTGGTGAAAAAATAATTTAAAAAATCGTTCGGGAAATGAGTTTACTCCCTGGGTACTTTCTATGTATACTTTTGACTATACGGGCCGAGTCCGGGATTTACGGGAAGTCGAGAGTTTTCGTTTGAGGGCGATTAAACTTCCTTTGCAGGGTCTCATCAAAAATGAAAACATTTTTAAAAACTACAAGTCTCATGGGCTTTAGTGGTGAAATAATAATTTAAAAAATCGTTCGGGAAATGAGTTTACACCCTGGGTACTTTCTTTGTATACGTTTGACTATACGGGCTTAGCCAGGGATTTACGGGAAATCGCAGGTTTTCGTTTGCCGGCGATTAAACTTCTTTTATTCAGCGTCTCATCAAAAATGAAAACATTTTTGAAAACTACAAGTCTCATGCGTTGTAGTGGCGAAAAAAAAATTTAAAAAATCCTTTGGAAAATGAATTTACTCCCTGGGTACTTTCTTTGTACACTTTTTACTATACGGGCCGAGGCCGGGGTTTACGGGAAATGGCGGGTTTTCGTTTGCCGACGATTAAACTTCTTTTATTCAGCGTCTCATCAAAAATGAAAACATTTTTAAAAACTACAAGTCTCATGCGTTGTAGTGGTGAAAAAATAATTTAAGAAATCGTTCGGAAAATGAGTTTACTCACTGGATACTTTCTTTGTATATTTTTGACTATACGGGCCGAGTCGGCGGTTTACGGGAAATGGCGGGTTTTCGTTTGTCAGCGATTAAACCACTTTCATTAAGCGTCTCATCAAAAATGAAAACATTTCTGAAAACTGCAAGTCTCATGCGTTTTAGTGGTGAAAAAATGGAATAGTGGAAATGAATTTACACCCTGGGTACTTTCTTTGTATACTTTTGACTATACGGGCTGCGCCCGGGATTTACGGGAAATGGCGGGTGTTCGTTTGCCGGCGACTAAACTTCTATTATTCAGCGTCTCATCAAAAATGAAAACATTTTTGTAAACTACAAGTCTCATGCGTTTTAGTGGTGAAAAGATAATTTAAAAAATCGTTTTGGAAATGAGTTTACTCACAGGGTTTTTTCTTTGTATACATTCGACTATACAGGCCAAGCCCGGGATTTACGGGAAATCGCGGGTTTTCGTTTGCCGGCGATTAAACAACTTTCATTAAGCGTCTCATTAAAAATGAAAACATTTCTGAAAACTACAAGTCTCATGCGTTGTAGCGGCGAAAAAAAAATTTAAAAAATCGTTCGGAAAATGAGTTTACTCCCTGGGTACTTTCTTTGTATACTTTTCACTACACGGGCCGAGGCCGGGGTTTACGGGAAATGGCGGGTTTTCGTTTGCCGGCGATTAAACTTCTTTTATTCAGCGTCTCATCAAAAATGAAAACATTTTGAAAAACTACAAGTCTCATGGGCTTTAGTGGTGAAATAATAATTTAAAAAATCGTTTGGGAAATGAGTTTACTCCCTGGGTACTTTCTTTGTATACTTTTGACTATACGGGCGGAGTCCGGGATTTACGGGAAATCGCGGGTTTTCGTTTGCCGGCGATTAAACTTCTTTTATTCAGCGTCTCATCAAAAATGAAAACATTTTGAAAAACTACAAGTCTCTTGGGCTTTAGTGGTGAAATAATAATTTAAAAAATCGTTTGGGAAATGAGTTTACTCCCTGGGTACTTTCTTTGTATACTTTTGACTATACGGGCCGAGTCCGGGACTTACGGGAAATCGCAGGTTTTCTTTTGCCGGCGATTAAACTTTTTTATTCAGCGTCCCATCAAAAATGAAAACATTTTTGAAAACTTTAAGTCTCATGCGTTTTAGTGGTGAAAAAATAATTTAAAAAATCGTTCGGGAAATGAGTTTACTTCCTGGGTACTTTCTTTGTATACTTTTGACTATGCGGGCCGAGTCCGGGGATTACGGGAAATGGCGGGTTTTCGTTTGCCGGCGATTAAACTTCTTTTATTCAGCGTCTCATCAAAAATGAAAACATTTTTGAAAACTGCAAGTCTCAAGCGTTTTAGTGGTGAAAAGATAATTTAAAAAATCGTTTGGGAAATGAGTTTACTCCCTGGGTACTTTCTTTGTATACTTTTGACTATACGGGCCGAGTCCGGGATTTACGGGAAATCGCGGGTTTTCGTTTGCCGGCGATTAAACTTCTTTTATTCAGCGTCTCATCAAAAATGAAAACATTTTGAAAAACTACAAGTCTCATGGGCTTTAGTTGTGAAATAATAATTTAAAAAATCGTTTGGGAAATGAGTTTACTCCCTGGGTACTTTCTTTGTATACTTTTGACTATACGGGCCGAGTCCGGGACTTACGGGAAATCGCAGGTTTTCTTTTGCCGGCGATTAAACTTCTTTTATTCAGCGTCTCATCAAAAATGAAAACATTTTTGATAACTACAAGTCTCATGCGTTTTAGTGGTGAAAAAATAATTTAAAAAATCGTTCGGGAAATGAGTTTACTCCCTGGGTACTTTCTTTGTATACATTCGACTATACGGGCCAAGCCCCGGATTTACGGGAAATCGCGGGATTTCGTTTGCCGGCGATTAAACCTCTTTCATTAAGCGTCTCATCAAAAATGAAAACATTTTTGAAAACTACAAGTCTCATGCGTTTTAGTGGTGAAAAAATAATTTAAAAAATAGTTCGGAAAATGAGTTTACTCCCTGGGTACTTTCTTTGTATACTTTTGACTATACGGGTCGAGTCCGGGGTTTACGGGAAATTGCGGGTTTTCGTTTGCCGGCGATTAAACTTCTTTTATTCAGCGTCCCATCAAATATGAAAACATTTTTGAAAACTACAAGTCTCATGCGTTTTAGTGGTCAAAAAATAATAAAAAAATTCGTTCGGAAAATGCGTTTACTCCCTGGGTACTTTCTTTTTATACTTTTGACTATACGGGCCGAGTCCGGGATTTACGGGAAGTCGCGAGTTTTCGTTTGAGGGCGATTAAACTTCCTTTATTCAGCGTCTCATCAAAAATGAAAACATTTTTAAAAACTACAAGTCTCATGGGCTTTAGTGGTGAAATAATAATTTAAAAAATCGTTCGGGAAATGAGTTTACACCCTGGGTACTTTCTTTGTATACTTTTGACTATACGGGCCGAGGCCGGGGTTTACGGGAAATGGCGGGTTTTCGTTTGCCGACGATTAAACTTCTTTTATTCAGCGTCTCATCAAAAATGAAAACATTTTTAAAAACTACAAGTCTCATGCGTTGTAGTGGTGAAAAAATAATTTAAAAAATCGTTCGGAAAATGAGTTTACTCCCTGGATACTTTCTTTGTATACTTTTGACTATACGGGCCGAGTCCGGGGTTTACGGGAAATGGCGGGTTTTCGTTTGTCGGCGATTAAAGCACTTTCATTAAGCGTCTCATCAAAAATGAAAACAATTCTGAAAACTGCAAGTCTCATGCGTTTTAGTGGTGAAAAAATAGAATAGTGGAAATGAATTTACACCCTGGGTACTTTCTTTGTATACTTTTGACTATACGGGCTGCGCCCGGGATTTACGGGAAATGGCGGGTTTTCGTTTGCCGGCGATTAAACTTCTTTTATTCAGCGTCTCATCAAAAATGAAAACATTTTTGAAAACTACAAGTCTTATGCGTTTTAGTGGTGAAAAAATAATTTAAAAAATCGTTCGGGAAATGAGTTTACTCCCTGGGTACTTTCTTTGTATACTTTTGACTATACGGGCCGAGTCCGGGACTTACGGGAAATCGCAGGTTTTCTTTTGCCGGCGATTAAACTTCTTTTATTCAGCGTCTCAGCAAAAATGAAAACATTTTTGAAAACTACAAGTCTTATGCGTTTTAGTGGTGAAAAAATAATTTAAAAAATCGTTCGGGAAATGAGTTTACTCCCTGGGTACTTTCTTTGTATACTTTTGACTATACGGGCCAAGCCCGGGATTTGCGGGAAATCGCGGGTTTTCGTTTGCCGGCGATTAAACTACTTTTATTCAGCGTCTCATCACAAATGAAAAAATTTTTAAAAACTACAAGTCTTATGCGTTTTAGTGGTGAAAAAATAATTTAAAAAATTGTTCTGGAAATGAGTTTACTCACAGGGTACTTTCTTTGTATACATTCGACTATACGGGCCAAGCCCGGGATTTACGGGAAATCGCGGGTTTTCGTTTGCCGGCGATTAAACCTCTTTCATTAAGCGTCTCATCAAGAATGAAAACATTTTTGAAAACTTCAAGTCTCATGCGTTTTAGTGGTGAAAAAAAATTTAAAAAATCGTTCGGGAAATGAGTTTACTCCCTGGCTACTTTCTTTGTATACATTCGACTATACGGGCCAAGCCCCGGATTTACGGGAAATCGCGGGATTTCGTTTGCCGGCGATTAAACCCCTTCATTAAGCGTCTCATCAAAAATGAAAACATTTTTGAAAACTACAAGTCTCATGCGTTTTAGTGGTGAAAAAATAATTTAAAAAATAGTTCGGGAAATGAGTTTACTCCCTGGGTACTTTCTTTGTATACTTTTGACTATACGGGTCGAGTCCGGGGTTTACGGGAAATTGCGGGTTTTCGTTTGCCGGCGATTAAACTTCTTTTATTCAGCGTCCCATCAAATATGAAAACATTTTTGAAAACTACAAGTCTCGTGCGTTTTAGTGGTCAAAAAATAATAAAAAAATTCGTTCGGAAAATGAGTTTACTCCCTGGGTACTTTCTTTTTATACTTTTGAATACACGGGCCGAGTCCGGGATTAACGGGAAGTCGTGGGTTTTCGTATGAGGGCGATTAAACTTCTTTTATTCAGCGTCTCATCAAAAATGAAAACATTTTTGAAAACTACAAGTCTCCTGCGTTGTAGTGGTGAAAAAATGGAATAGTGGAAATGAGTTTACACCCTGGGTACTTTCTTTGTATACTTTTGACTATACGGGCCGAGTCCGGGGTTTACGGGAAATGGCGGGTTTTCATTTGCCGGCGATTAAACTTCTTTTATTCAGCGTCCCATCAAATATGAAAACATTTTTGAAAACTACAAGTCTCATGCGTTTTAGTGGTCAAAAAATAATATAAAAATTCGTTCGGGAAATGAGTTTACACCCTGGGTACTTTCTTTGTATACTTTTGACTATACGGCCGAGTCCGGGGTTTACGGGAGATGGCGGGTTTTCGTTTGCCGGCGATTAAACTTCTTTTATTCAGCGTCTCATCAAAAATGAAAACATTTTTGAAAACTAAAAGTCTCATGGGTTTTAGTGGTGAAAAGGTAATTTAAAAAATCGTTTTGGAAATGAGTTTACTCCCTGGGTACTTTCTTTGTATACATTCGACTATACGGGCCAAGCCCCGGATTTACGGGAAATCGCGGGATTTCGTTTGCCGGCGATTAAACCTCTTTCATTAAGCGTCTCATCAAAAATGAAAACATTTTTGAAAACTACAAGTCTCATGCGTTTTAGTGGTGAAAAAATAATTTAAAAAATAGTTCGGGAAATGAGTTTACTCCCTGGGTACTTTCTTTGTATACTTTTGACTATACGGGTCGAGTCCGGGGTTTACGGGAAATTGCGGGTTTTCGTTTGCCGGCGATTAAACTTCTTTTATTCAGCGTCCCATCAAATATGAAAACATTTTTGAAAACTACAAGTCTCATGCGTTTTAGTGGTCAAAAAATAATAAAAAAATTCGTTCGGAAAATGCGTTTACTCCCTGGGTACTTTCTTTTTATACTTTTGACTATACGGGCCGAGTCCGGGATTTACGGGAAGTCGCGAGTTTTCGTTTGAGGGCGATTAAACTTCCTTTATTCAGCGTCTCATCAAAAATGAAAACATTTTTAAAAACTACAAGTCTCATGGGCTTTAGTGGTGAAATAATAATTTAAAAAATCGTTCGGGAAATGAGTTTACACCCTGGGTACTTTCTTTGTATACTTTTGACTATACGGGCCGAGGCCGGGGTTTACGGGAAATGGCGGGTTTTCGTTTGCCGACGATTAAACTTCTTTTATTCAGCGTCTCATCAAAAATGAAAACATTTTTAAAAACTACAAGTCTCATGCGTTGTAGTGGTGAAAAAATAATTTAAAAAATCGTTCGGAAAATGAGTTTACTCCCTGGATACTTTCTTTGTATACTTTTGACTATACGGGCCGAGTCCGGGGTTTACGGGAAATGGCGGGTTTTCGTTTGTCGGCGATTAAAGCACTTTCATTAAGCGTCTCATCAAAAATGAAAACAATTCTGAAAACTGCAAGTCTCATGCGTTTTAGTGGTGAAAAAATAGAATAGTGGAAATGAATTTACACCCTGGGTACTTTCTTTGTATACTTTTGACTATACGGGCTGCGCCCGGGATTTACGGGAAATGGCGGGTTTTCGTTTGCCGGCGATTAAACTTCTTTTATTCAGCGTCTCATCAAAAATGAAAACATTTTTGAAAACTACAAGTCTTATGCGTTTTAGTGGTGAAAAAATAATTTAAAAAATCGTTCGGGAAATGAGTTTACTCCCTGGGTACTTTCTTTGTATACTTTTGACTATACGGGCCGAGTCCGGGACTTACGGGAAATCGCAGGTTTTCTTTTGCCGGCGATTAAACTTCTTTTATTCAGCGTCTCAGCAAAAATGAAAACATTTTTGAAAACTACAAGTCTTATGCGTTTTAGTGGTGAAAAAATAATTTAAAAAATCGTTCGGGAAATGAGTTTACTCCCTGGGTACTTTCTTTGTATACTTTTGACTATACGGGCCAAGCCCGGGATTTGCGGGAAATCGCGGGTTTTCGTTTGCCGGCGATTAAACTACTTTTATTCAGCGTCTCATCACAAATGAAAAAATTTTTAAAAACTACAAGTCTTATGCGTTTTAGTGGTGAAAAAATAATTTAAAAAATTGTTCTGGAAATGAGTTTACTCACAGGGTACTTTCTTTGTATACATTCGACTATACGGGCCAAGCCCGGGATTTACGGGAAATCGCGGGTTTTCGTTTGCCGGCGATTAAACCTCTTTCATTAAGCGTCTCATCAAGAATGAAAACATTTTTGAAAACTTCAAGTCTCATGCGTTTTAGTGGTGAAAAAAAATTTAAAAAATCGTTCGGGAAATGAGTTTACTCCCTGGCTACTTTCTTTGTATACATTCGACTATACGGGCCAAGCCCCGGATTTACGGGAAATCGCGGGATTTCGTTTGCCGGCGATTAAACCCCTTCATTAAGCGTCTCATCAAAAATGAAAACATTTTTGAAAACTACAAGTCTCATGCGTTTTAGTGGTGAAAAAATAATTTAAAAAATAGTTCGGGAAATGAGTTTACTCCCTGGGTACTTTCTTTGTATACTTTTGACTATACGGGTCGAGTCCGGGGTTTACGGGAAATTGCGGGTTTTCGTTTGCCGGCGATTAAACTTCTTTTATTCAGCGTCCCATCAAATATGAAAACATTTTTGAAAACTACAAGTCTCGTGCGTTTTAGTGGTCAAAAAATAATAAAAAAATTCGTTCGGAAAATGAGTTTACTCCCTGGGTACTTTCTTTTTATACTTTTGAATACACGGGCCGAGTCCGGGATTAACGGGAAGTCGTGGGTTTTCGTATGAGGGCGATTAAACTTCTTTTATTCAGCGTCTCATCAAAAATGAAAACATTTTTGAAAACTACAAGTCTCCTGCGTTGTAGTGGTGAAAAAATGGAATAGTGGAAATGAGTTTACACCCTGGGTACTTTCTTTGTATACTTTTGACTATACGGGCCGAGTCCGGGGTTTACGGGAAATGGCGGGTTTTCATTTGCCGGCGATTAAACTTCTTTTATTCAGCGTCCCATCAAATATGAAAACATTTTTGAAAACTACAAGTCTCATGCGTTTTAGTGGTCAAAAAATAATATAAAAATTCGTTCGGGAAATGAGTTTACACCCTGGGTACTTTCTTTGTATACTTTTGACTATACGGCCGAGTCCGGGGTTTACGGGAGATGGCGGGTTTTCGTTTGCCGGCGATTAAACTTCTTTTATTCAGCGTCTCATCAAAAATGAAAACATTTTTGAAAACTAAAAGTCTCATGGGTTTTAGTGGTGAAAAGGTAATTTAAAAAATCGTTTTGGAAATGAGTTTACTCACAGGGTACTCTCTTTGTATACATTCGACTATACAGGCCAAGCCCGGGATTTACGGGAAATCGCGGGTTTTCGTTTGAGGGCGATTAAACTTCTTTTATTCAGCGTCTCATCAAAAATGAAAACATTTTTGAAAACTACAAGTCTCATGCGTTGTAGTGGTGAAAAAATGGAAAAGTGGAAATGAGTTTAAACCCTGGGTACTTTCTTTGTATACTTTTGACTATACGGGCCTCGCCCGGGGTTTACGGGAAATGGCGGTATTCGTTTGCCGGCGATTAAACCTCTTTTATTCAGCCTCTCATCAAAAATGAAAACATTTTTGAAAACTACAAGTCTCATGCGTTGTAGTGGTGAAAAAATAATTTAAAAAATCGTTCGGAAAATAAGTTTACTCCCTGGGTTTTTTCTTTGTATACATTCGACTATACGGGTCAAGCCCGGGATTTACGGGAAATCGCGGGTTTTCGTTTGCCGGCGATTAAACTTCTTTTATTCAGCGTCTCATCAAAAATGAAAACATTTTTAAAAACCACAAGTCTCATGCGTTGTAGTGGTGATAAAATAATTTAAAAAATCGTTCGGAAAATGAGTTTACTCCCTGGGTACTTTCTTTGTATACTTTTGACTATACGGGCCGAGTCAGGGGTTTACGGGAAATGGCGGGTTTTCGCTTGCCGGCGATTAGACTTCTTTTATTCAGCGTCTCATCAAAAATGAAAACATTTTTGAAAACTACAAGTCTCATGCGTTGTAGTGGTGAAAAAATGGAATAGTGGAAATGAGTTTACACCCTGGGTACTTTCTTTGTATACTTTTGACTATACGGGCTGCGCCCGGGATTTACGGGAAATGGCGGGTTTTCGTTTGCCGGCGATTAAACTTCTATTATTCAGCGTCTCATCAAAAATGAAAACATTTTTTAAACTACAAGTCTCATGCGTTTTAGTGGTGAAAAGATAATTTAAAAAATCGTTTTGGAAATGAGTTTACTCACAGGGTTTTTTCTTTGTATACATTCGACTATACAGGCAAAGCCCGGGATTTACGGGAAATCGCGGGTTTTCGTTTGCCGGCGATTAAACAACTTTCATTAAGCGTCTCATTAAAAATGAAAACATTTCTGAAAACTACAAGTCTAATGCGTTTTAGTGGTGAAATAATAATTTAAAAAATCGTTCGGGAAATGAGTTTACACACTGGGTACTTTCTTTGTATACTTTTGACTATACGGGCTGAGCCCAGGATTTACGGGAAATCGCAGGTTTTCGTTTGCCGGCGATTAAACTTCTTTTATTCAGCTTCTCATCAAAAATGAAAACATTTTTGAAAACTACAAGTCTCAGGCGTTGTAGTGGCGAAAAAAAAATTTCAAAAATCGTTCGGAAAATGAGTTTACTCCCTGGGTACTTTCTTTGTATACTTTTCACTATACGGGCCTAGGCCGGGGTTTACGGGAAATGGCGGGTTTTCGTTTGCCGGCGATTAAACTTCTTTTATTCAGCGTCTCATCAAAAATGAAAACATTTTTAAAAACTACAAGTCTCATGCGTTGTAGTGGTGAAAAAATAATTTAAAAAATCGTTCGGAAAATGAGTTTACTCCCTGGATACTTTCTTTGTATACTTTTGACTATACGGGCCGAGTCCGGGGTTTACGGGAAATGGCGGGTTTTCGTTTGTCGGCGATTAAACCACTTTCATTAAGCGTCTCATCAAAAATGAAAACATTTCTGAAAACTGCAAGTCTCATGCGTTTTAGTGGTGAAAAAATGGAATAGTGGAAATGAGTTTACACCCTGGGTACTTTCTTTGTATACTTTTGACTATACGGGCTGAGCCCAGGATTTACGGGAAATCGCAGGTTTTCGTTTGCCGGCGATTAAACTTCTTTTATTCAGCTTCTCATCAAAAATGAAAACATTTTTGAAAACTACAAGTCTCAGGCGTTGTAGTGGCGAAAAAAAAATTTCAAAAATCGTTCGGAAAATGAGTTTACTCCCTGGGTACTTTCTTTGTATACTTTTCACTATACGGGCCTAGGCCGGGGTTTACGGGAAATGGCGGGTTTTCGTTTGCCGGCGATTAAACTTCTTTTATTCAGCGTCTCATCAAAAATGAAAACATTTTTAAAAACTACAAGTCTCATGCGTTGTAGTGGTGAAAAAATAATTTAAAAAATCGTTCGGAAAATGAGTTTACTCCCTGGATACTTTCTTTGTATACTTTTGACTATACGGGCCGAGTCCGGGGTTTACGGGAAATGGCGGGTTTTCGTTTGTCGGCGATTAAACCACTTTCATTAAGCGTCTCATAAAAAATGAAAACATTTCTGAAAACTGCAAGTCTCATGCGTTTTAGTGGTGAAAAAATAATTTAAAAAATCGTTCGGGAAATGAGTTTACTCCCTGGGTACTTTCTTTGTATACTTTTGACTATACGCGCCGAGTCCGGGATTTACGGGAAATCGCGGGTTTTCGCTTGCCGGCGATTAAACTTCTTTTATTCAGCGTCTCATCAAAAATGAAAACATTTTTACAAACCACAAGTCTCATGCGTTGTAGTGGTGAAAAAACAATTTAAAAAATCGTTCGGAAAATGAGTTTACTCCCTGGGTACTTTCTTTGTATACTTTTGATTATACGGGCCGAGTCCGGGGTTTACGGCAAATGGCGGTTTTCGTTTGCCGGCGATTAAACTTCTTTTATTCAGCCTCTCATCAAAAATGAAAACATTTTTGAAAACTGCAAGTCTCATGCGTTGTAGTGGTGAAAAATAATTTAAAAAATCGTTCGGAAAATGAGTTTACTGCCTGGGTACTTTCTTTGTATAATTTTGACTATACGGGCCGAGTCCGGGGTTTACGGGAAATGGCGGGTTTTCGTTTGCCGGCAATTAAACTTCTTTTATTCAGCGTCTCATCAAAAATGAAAACATTTTTAAAAACTACAAGTCTCATGCGTTGTAGTGGTGGAAAAATAATTTAAAAAATCGTTTGGAAAATGAGTTTACTCCCTGGGTTTTTTCTTTGTATACATTCGACTATACGGGTCAAGCCCGGGATTTACGGGAAATCGCGGGTTTTCGTTTGCCGGCGATTAAACTTCTTTTATTCAGCGTCTCATCAAAAATGAAAACATTTTTAAAAACCACAAGCCTCATGCGTTGTAGTGGTGAAAAAATAATTTAAAAAATCGTTCGGAAAATGAGTTTACTCCCTGGATACTTTCTTTGTATACTTTTGACTATACGGGCCGAGTCCGGGGTTTACGGGAAATGGCGGGTTTTCGTTTGTCGGCGATTAAACCACTTTCATTAAGCGTCTCATCAAAAATGAAAACATTTCTGAAAACTGCAAGTCTCATGCGTTTTAGTGGTGAAAAAATAATTTAAAAAATCGTTCGGGAAATGAGTTTACTCCCTGGGTACTTTCTTTGTATACTTTTGACTATACGCGCCGAGTCCGGGTTTACGGGAAATGGCGTGTTTTCGTTTGCCGGCGATTAAAATTCTTTCATTAAGCGTCTCATCAAAAATGAAAACATTTCTGAAAACTGCAAGTCTCATGCGTTTTAGTGGTGAAAAAATAATTTAAAAAATCGTTCGGGAAATGAGTTTACTCCCTGGGTACTTTCTTTGTATACTTTTGACTATACGCGCAGAGTCCGGGATTTACGGGAAATCGCGGGCTTTCGCTTGCCGGCAATTAAACTTCTTTTATTCAGCGTCTCATCAAAAATGAAAACATTTTTACAAACCACAAGTCTCATGCGTTGTAGTGGTGAAAAAATAATTTAAAAAATCGTTCGGAAAATGAGTTTACTCCCTGGGTACTTTCTTTGTATACTTTTGACTATACGGGCCGAGTCCGGGGTTTACGGGAAATGGCGGTTTTCGTTTGCCGGCGATTAAACTTCTTTTATTCAGCGTCTCATCAAAAATGAAAACATTTTTAAAAACTACAAGTCTCATGCGTTGTAGTGGTGAAAAAATAATTTAAAAAATCGTTCGGAAAATGAGTTTACTCCCTGGATACTTTCTTTGTATACTTTTGACTATACGGGCCGAGTCCGGGGTTTACGGGAAATGGCGGGTTTTCGTTTGTCGGCGATTAAACCACTTTCATTAAGCGTCTCATAAAAAATGAAAACATTTCTGAAAACTGCAAGTCTCATGCGTTTTAGTGGTGAAAAAATAATTTAAAAAATCGTTCGGGAAATGAGTTTACTCCCTGGGTACTTTCTTTGTATACTTTTGACTATACGCGCCGAGTCCGGGATTTACGGGAAATCGCGGGTTTTCGCTTGCCGGCGATTAAACTTCTTTTATTCAGCGTCTCATCAAAAATGAAAACATTTTTACAAACCACAAGTCTCATGCGTTGTAGTGGTGAAAAAACAATTTAAAAAATCGTTCGGAAAATGAGTTTACTCCCTGGGTACTTTCTTTGTATACTTTTGATTATACGGGCCGAGTCCGGGGTTTACGGCAAATGGCGGTTTTCGTTTGCCGGCGATTAAACTTCTTTTATTCAGCCTCTCATCAAAAATGAAAACATTTTTGAAAACTGCAAGTCTCATGCGTTGTAGTGGTGAAAAATAATTTAAAAAATCGTTCGGAAAATGAGTTTACTGCCTGGGTACTTTCTTTGTATAATTTTGACTATACGGGCCGAGTCCGGGGTTTACGGGAAATAGCGGGTTTTCGTTTGCCGGCAATTAAACTTCTTTTATTCAGCGTCTCATCAAAAATGAAAACATTTTTAAAAACTACAAGTCTCATGCGTTGTAGTGGTGGATAAATAATTTAAAAAATCGTTTGGAAAATGAGTTTACTCCCTGGGTTTTTTCTTTGTATACATTCGACTATACGGGTCAAGCCCGGGATTTACGGGAAATCGCGGGTTTTCGTTTGCCGGCGATTAAACTTCTTTTATTCAGCGTCTCATCAAAAATGAAAACATTTTTAAAAACCACAAGCCTCATGCGTTGTAGTGGTGAAAAAATAATTTAAAAAATCGTTCGGAAAATGAGTTTACTCCCTGGATACTTTCTTTGTATACTTTTGACTATACGGGCCGAGTCCGGGGTTTACGGGAAATGGCGGGTTTTCGTTTGTCGGCGATTAAACCACTTTCATTAAGCGTCTCATCAAAAATGAAAACATTTCTGAAAACTGCAAGTCTCATGCGTTTTAGTGGTGAAAAAATAATTTAAAAAATCGTTCGGGAAATGAGTTTACTCCCTGGGTACTTTCTTTGTATACTTTTGACTATACGCGCCGAGTCCGGGATTTACGGGAAATCGCGGGCTTTCGCTTGCCGGCAATTAAACTTCTTTTATTCAGCGTCTCATCAAAAATGAAAACATTTTTACAAATCACAAGTCTCATGCGTTGTAGTGGTGAAAAAATAATTTAAAAAATCGTTCGGAAAATGAGTTTACTCCCTGGGTACTTTCTTTGTATACTTTTGACTATACGGGCCGAGTCCGGGGTTTACGGGAAATGGCGGTTTTCGTTTGCCGGCGATTAAACTTCTTTTATTCAGCCTCTCATCAAAAATGAAAACATTTTTGAAAACTACAAGTCTCATGCGTTGTAGTGGTGAAAAAATATGTTAAAAAATCGTTCGGAAAATGAGTGTACTGCCTGGGTACTTTCTTTGTATACTTTTGACTATACGGGCCGAGTCCGGGGTTTACGGGAAATGGCGTGTTTTCGTTTGCCGGCGATTAAAATTCTTTTATTCAGCGTCTCATCAAAAATGAAAACATTTTTAAAAACTACAAGTCTCATGCGTTGTAGTGGTGGAAAAATAATTTAAAAAATCGTTTGGAAATTGAGTTTACTCCCTGGGTTTTTTCTTTGTATACATTCGACTATACGGGCCGAGTCCGGGGTTTACGGGAAATGGCGGGTTTTCGCTTGCCGGCGATTAGACTTCTTTTATTCAGCGTCTCATCAAAAATGAAAACATTTTTGAAAACTACAAGTCTCATGCGTTGTAGTGGTGAAAAAATGGAATAGTGGAAATGAGTTTACACCCTGGGTACTTTCTTTGTATACTTTTGACTATACGGGCTGCGCCCGGGATTTACGGGACATGGCGGGTTTTCGTTTGCCGGCGATTAAACTTCTATTATTCAGCGTCTCATCAAAAATGAAAACATTTTTTAAACTACAAGTCTCATGCGTTTTAGTGGTGAAAAGATAATTTAAAAAATCGTTTTGGAAATGAGTTTACTCACAGGGTTTTTTCTTTGTATACATTCGACTATACAGGCCAAGCCCGGGATTTACGGGAAATCGCGGGTTTTCGTTTGCCGGCGATTAAACAACTTTCATTAAGCGTCTCATTAAAAATGAAAACATTTCTGAAAACTACAAGTCTAATGCGTTTTAGTGGTGAAAAAATAATTTAAAAAATCGTTCGGGTAATGAGTTTACTCCCTGGGTACTTTCTATGTATACTTTTGACTATACGGGCCGAGTCCGGGATTTACGGGAAGTCGCGAGTTTTCGTTTGAGGGCGATTAAACTTCCTTTATTCAGCGTCTCATCAAAAATGAAAACATTTTTAAAAACTACAAGTCTCATGGGCTTTAGTGGTGAAATAATAATTTAAAAAATCGTTCGGGAAATGAGTTTACACACTGGGTACTTTCTTTGTATACTTTTGACTATACGGGCTGAGCCCAGGATTTACGGGAAATCGCAGGTTTTCGTTTGCCGGCGATTAAACTTCTTTTATTCAGCTTCTCATCAAAAATGAAAACATTTTTGAAAACTACAAGTCTCATGCGTTGTAGTGGCGAAAAAAAAATTTAAAAAATCGTTCGGAAAATGAGTTTACTCCCTGGGTACTTTCTTTGTATACTTTTCACTATACGGGCCTAGGCCGGGGTTTACGGGAAATGGCGGGTTTTCGTTTGCCGGCGATTAAACTTCTTTTATTCAGCGTCTCATCAAAAATGAAAACATTTTTAAAAACTACAAGTCTCATGCATTGTAGTGGTGAAAAAATAATTTAAAAAATCGTTCGGAAAATGAGTTTACTCCCTGGATACTTTCATTGTATACTTTTGACTATACGGGCCGAGTCCGGGGTTTACGGGAAATGGCGGGTTTTCGTTTGTCGGCGATTAAACCACTTTCATTAAGCGTCTCATCAAAAATGAAAACATTTCTGAAAACTGCAAGTCTCATGCGTTTTAGTGGTGAAAAAATGGAATAGTGGAAATGAGTTTACACCCTGGGTACTTTCTTTGTATACTTTTGACTATACGGGCTGCGCCCGGGATTTACGGGAAATGGCGGGTTTTCGTTTGCCGGGGATTAAACTTCTATTATTCAGCGTCTCATCAAAAATGAAAACATTTTTGTAAACTACATGTCTCATGCGTTTTAGTGGTGAAAAGATAATTTAAAAAATCGTTTTGGAAATGAGTTTACTCACAGGGTTTTTTCTTTGTATACATTCGACTATACAGGCCAAGCCCGGGATTTACGGGAAATCGCGGGTTTTCCTTTGCCGGCGATTAAACAACTTTCATTAAGCGTCTCATTAAAAATGAAAACATTTCTAAAAACTACAAGTCTCATGCGTTGTAGCGGCGAAAAAAAAATTAAAAAATCGTTCGGAAAATGAGTTTACTCCCTGGGTACTTTCTTTGTATACTTTTCACTATACGGGCCGAGGCCAGGGTTTACGGGAAATGGCGGGTTTTCGTTTGCCGGCGATTAAACTTCTTTTATTCAGCGTCTCATCAAAAATGAAAACATTTTTAAAAACTACAAGTCTCATGCGTTGTAGTGGTGAAAAAATAATTTAAAAAATCGTTCGGAAAATGAGTTTACTCCCTGGATACTTTCTTTGTATACTTTTGACTATACGGGCCGAGTCCGGGGTTTACGGGAAATGGCGGGTTTTCGTTTGTCGGCGATTAAACCACTTTCATTAAGCGTCTCATAAAAAATGAAAACATTTCTGAAAACTGCAAGTCTCATGCGTTTTAGTGGTGAAAAAATAATTTAAAAAATCGTTCGGGAAATGAGTTTACTCCCTGGGTACTTTCTTTGTATACTTTTGACTATACGCGCCGAGTCCGGGATTTACGGGAAATCGCGGGTTTTCGCTTGCCGGCGATTAAACTTCTTTTATTCAGCGTCTCATCAAAAATGAAAACATTTTTACAAACCACAAGTCTCATGCGTTGTAGTGGTGAAAAAACAATTTAAAAAATCGTTCGGAAAATGAGTTTACTCCCTGGGTACTTTCTTTGTATACTTTTGATTATACGGGCCGAGTCCAGGGTTTACGGCAAATGGCGGTTTTCGTTTGCCGGCGATTAAACTTCTTTTATTCAGCCTCTCATCAAAAATGAAAACATTTTTGAAAACTGCAAGTCTCATGCGTTGTAGTGGTGAAAAATAATTTAAAAAATCGTTCGGAAAATGAGTTTACTGCCTGGGTACTTTCTTTGTATAATTTTGACTATACGGGCCGAGTCCGGGGTTTACGGGAAATGGCGGGTTTTCGTTTGCCGGCAATTAAACTTCTTTTATTCAGCGTCTCATCAAAAATGAAAACATTTTTAAAAACTACAAGTCTCATGCGTTGTAGTGGTGGAAAAATAATTTAAAAAATCGTTTGGAAAATGAGTTTACTCCCTGGGTTTTTTCTTTGTATACATTCGACTATACGGGTCAAGCCCGGGATTTACGGGAAATCGCGGGTTTTCGTTTGCCGGCGATTAAACTTCTTTTATTCAGCGTCTCATCAAAAATGAAAACATTTTTAAAAACCACAAGCCTCATGCGTTGTAGTGGTGAAAAAATAATTTAAAAAATCGTTCGGAAAATGAGTTTACTCCCTGGATACTTTCTTTGTATACTTTTGACTATACGGGCCGAGTCCGGGGTTTACGGGAAATGGCGGGTTTTCGTTTGTCGGCGATTAAACCACTTTCATTAAGCGTCTCATCAAAAATGAAAACATTTCTGAAAACTGCAAGTCTCATGCGTTTTAGTGGTGAAAAAATAATTTAAATAATCGTTCGGGAAATGAGTTTACTCCCTGGGTACTTTCTTTGTATACTTTTGACTATACGCGCCGAGTCCGGGATTTACGGGAAATCGCGGGCTTTCGCTTGCCGGCAATTAAACTTCTTTTATTCAGCGTCTCATCAAAAATGAAAACATTTTTACAAACCACAAGTCTCATGCGTTGTAGTGGTGAAAAAATAATTTAAAAAATCGTTCGGAAAATGAGTTTACTCCCTGGGTACTTTCTTTGTATACTTTTGATTATACGGGCCGAGTCCGGGGTTTACGGGAAATGGCGGTTTTCGTTTGCCGGCGATTAAACTTCTTTTATTCAGCCTCTCATCAAAAATGAAAACATTTTTGAAAACTACAAGTCTCATGCGTTGTAGTGGTGAAAAAATAATTTAAAAAATCGTTCGGAAAATGAGTGTACTGCCTGGGTACTTTCTTTGTATACTTTTGACTATACGGGCCGAGTCCGGGGTTTACGGGAAATGGCGTGTTTTCGTTTGCCGGCGATTAAAATTCTTTTATTCAGCGTCTCATCAAAAATGAAAACATTTTTAAAAACTACAAGTCTCATGCGTTGTAGTGGTGGAAAAATAATTTAAAAAATCGTTTGGAAATTGAGTTTACTCCCTGGGTTGTTTCTTTGTATACATTCGACTATACGGGCCGAGTCCGGGGTTTACGGGAAATGGCGGGTTTTCGCTTGCCGGCGATTAGACTTCTTTTATTCAGCGTCTCATCGAAAATGAAAACATTTTTAAAAACCACAAGTCTCATGCGTTGTAGTGGTGAAAAAATAATTTAAAAAATCGTTCGGAAAATGAGTTTACTCCCTGGGTACTTTCTTTTTATACTTTTGACTATACGGGCCGAGTCCGGGGTGTACGGGAAATGGCGGTTTTCGTTTGCCCGGGATTAAACTTTTTTTTATTCAGCCTCTCATCAAAAATGAAAACATTTTTGAAAACTACAAGTCTCATGCGTTGTAGTGGTGAAAAAATAATTTAAAAAATCGTTCGTAAAATGAGTTTACTCCCTGGGTACTTTCTTTGTATACTTTTGACTATACGGGCCGAGTCCGGGGTTTACGGGAAATGGCGGGTTTTCGTTTGCCGGCGATTAAACTTCTTTTATTCAGCGTCTCATCAAAAATGAAAACATTTTTAAAAACTACAAGTCTCATGCGTTGTAGTGGTGAAAAAATAATTTAAAAAATCGTTTGGAAAATGAGTTCACTCCCTGGGTTTTTTTCTTTGTATACATTTGACTATACGGGCCAAGCCCGGGATTTACGGGAAATCGCGGGTTTTCGTTTGCCGGCGATTAAACCACTTTCATTAAGCGTCTCATCAAAAATGAAAACATTTCTGAAAACGACAAGTCTCATGCGTTGTAGTGGTGAAAAAATAATTTAAAAAATCGTTCGGAAAATGAGTTTACTGCCTGGGTACTTTCTTTGTATACTTTTGACTATACGGGCCGAGTCCGGGGTTTACGGGAAATGGCGGGTTTTCGTTTGCCGGCGATTAAACTTCTTTTATTCAGCGTCTCATCAAAAATGAAAACATTTTTAAAAACTACAAGTCTCATGCGTTGTAGTGGTGGAAAAATAATTTAAAAAATCGTTTGGAAAATGAGTTTACTCCCTGGGTTTTATCTTTGTATACATTCGACTATACGGGTCAAGCCCGGGATTTACGGGAAATCGCGGGTTTTCGTTTGCCGGCGATTAAACTTCTTTTCTTCAGCGTCTCATCAAAAATGAAAACATTTTTAAAAACCACAAGTCTCATGCGTTGTAGTGGTGAAAAAATAATTTAAAAAATCGTTCGGAAAATGAGTTTACTCCCTGGATACTTTCTTTGTATACTTTTGACTATACGGGCCGAGTCCGGGGTTTATTGGAAATGGCGGGTTTTCGTTTGTCGGCGATTAAACCACTTTCATTAAGCGTCTCATAAAAAATGAAAACATTTCTGAAAACTGCAAGTCTCATGCGTTTTAGTGGTGAAAAAATAATTTAAAAAATCGTTCGGGAAATGAGTTTACTCCCTGGGTACTTTCTTTGTATACTTCTGACTATACGCGCCGAGTCCGGGATTTACGGGAAATCGCGGGTTTTCGCTTGCCGGCGATTAAACTTCTTTTATTCAGCGTCTCATCAAAAATGAAAACATTTTTACAAACCACAAGTCTCATGCGTTGTAGTGGTGAAAAAATAATTTAAAAAATCGTTCGGAAAATGAGTTTACTCCCTGGTTACTTTCTTTGTATACTTTTGACTATACGGGCCGAGTCCGGGGTTTACGGGAAATGGCGGTTTTCGTTTGCCGGCGATTAAACTTCTTTTATTCAGCCTCTCATCAAAAATGAAAATATTTTTGAAAACTACAAGTCTCATGCGTTGTAGTGGTGAAAAAATAATTTAAAAAATCGTTCGGAAAATGAGTGTACTGCCTGGGTACTTTCTTTGTATACTTTTGACTATACGGGCCGAGTCCGGGGTTTACGGGAAATGGCGGGTTTTCGTTTGCCGGCGATTAAAATTCTTTTATTCAGCGTCTCATCAAAAATGAAAACATTTTTAAAAACTATAAGTCTCATGCGTTGTAGTGGTGGAAAAATAATTTAAAAAATCGTTTGGAAATTGAGTTTACTCCCTGGGTTTTTTCTTTGTATACATTCGACTATACGGGCCGAGTCCGGGGTTTACGGGAAATGGCGGGTTTTTGCTTGCCGGCGATTAGACTTCTTTTATTCAGCGTCTCATCGAAAATGAAAACATCTTTAAAAACCACAAGTCTCATGCGTTGTAGTGGTGAAAAAATAATTTAAAAAATCCTTCGGAAAATGAGTTTACTCCCTGGGTACTTTCTTTGTATACTTTTGACTATACGGGCCGAGTCCGGGGTGTACGGGAAATGGCGGTTTTCGTTTGCCCGGGATTAAACTTTTTTTTATTCAGCCTCTCATCAAAAATGAAAACATTTTTGAAAACTACAAGTCTCATGCGTTGTAGTGGTGAAAAAATAATTTAAAAAATCGTTCGTAAAATGAGTTTACTCCCTGGGTACTTTCTTTGTATACTTTTGGCTATACGGGCCGAGTCCGGGGTTTACGGGAAATGGCGGGTTTTCGTTTGCCGGCGATTAAACTTCTTTTATTCAGCGTCTCATCAAAAATGAAAAGATTTTTAAAAACTACAAGTCTCATGCGTTGTAGTGGTGAAAAAATAATTTAAAAAATCGTTTGGAAAATGAGTTCACTCCCTGGGTTTTTTTCTTTGTATACATTTGACTATACGGGCCAAGCCCGGGATTTACGGGAAATCGCGGGTTTTCGTTTGCCGGCGATTAAACCACTTTCATTAAGCGTCTCATCAAAAATGAAAACATTTCTGAAAACGACAAGTCTCATGCGTTGTAGTGGTGAAAAAATAATTTAAAAAATCGTTCGGAAAATGAGTTTACTGCCTGGGTACTTTCTATGTATACTTTTGACTATACGGGCCGAGTCCGGGGTTTACGGGAAATGGCGGGTTTTCGTTTGCCGGCGATTAAACTTCTTTTATTCAGCGTCTCATCAAAATGAAAACATTTTTAAAAACTACAAGTCTCATGCGTTGTAGTGGTGGAAAAATAATTTAAAAAATCGTTTGGAAAATGAGTTTACTCCCTTGGTTTTTTCTTTGTATACATTCGACTATACGGGTCAAGCCCGGGATTTACGGGAAATCGCGGGTTTTCGTTTGCCGGCGATTAAACTTCTTTTCTTCAGCGTCTCATCAAAAATGAAAACATTTTTAAAAACCACAAGTCTCATGCGTTGTAGTGGTGAAAAAATAATTTAAAAAATCGTTCGGAAAATGAGTTTGCTCCCTGGATACTTTCTTTGTATACTTTTGACTATACGGGCCGAGTCCGGGGTTTACGGGAAATGGCGGGTTTTCGTTTGTCGGCGATTAAACCACTTTCATTAAGCGTCTCATAAAAAATGAAAACATTTCTGAAAACTGCAAGTCTCATGCGTTTTAGTGGTGAAAAAATAATTTAAAAAATCGTTCGGGAAATGAGTTTACTCCCTGGGTACTTTCTTTGTATACTTTTGACTATACGCGCCGAGTCCGGGATTTACGGGAAATCGCGGGTTTTCGCTTGCCGGCGATTAAACTTCTTTTATTCAGCGTCTCATCAAAAATGAAAACATTTTTACAAACCACAAGTCTCATGCGTTGTAGTGGTGAAAAAATAATTTAAAAAATCGTTCGGAAAATGAGTTTACTCCCTGGTTACTTTCTTTGTATACTTTTGACTATACGGGCCGAGTCCGGGGTTTACGGGAAATGGCGGTTTTCGTTTGCCGGCGATTAAACTTCTTTTATTCAGCCTCTCATCAAAAATGAAAATATTTTTGAAAACTACAAGTCTCATGCGTTGTAGTGGTGAAAAAATAATTTAAAAAATCGTTCGGAAAATAAGTGTACTGCCTGGGTACTTTCTTTGTATACTTTTGACTATACGGGCCGAGTCCGGGGTTTACGGGAAATGGCGGGTTTTCGTTTGCCGGCGATTAAAATTCTTTTATTCAGCGTCTCATCAAAAATGAAAACATTTTTAAAAACTACAAGTCTCATGCGTTGTAGTGGTGGAAAAATAATTTAAAAAATCGTTTGGAAAATGAGTTTACTCCCTGGGTTTTTTCTTTGTATACATTCGACTATACGGGCCGAGTCCGGGGTTTACGGGAAATGGCGGGTTTTCGCTTGCCGGCGATTAGACTTCTTTTATTCAGCGTCTCATCAAAAATGAAAACATTTTTAAAAACCACAAGTCTTATGCGTTGTAGTGGTGAAAAAATAATTTAAAAAATCGTTCGGAAAATGAGTTTACTCCCTGGGTACTTTCTTTGTATACTTTTGACTATACGGGCCGAGTCCGGGGTGTACGGGAAATGGCGGTTTTCGTTTGCCGGTGATTAAACTTCTTTTATTCAGCCTCTCATCAAAAATGAAAACATTTTTGAAAACTACAAGTCTCATGCGTTGTAGTGGTGAAAAAATAATTTAAAAAATCGTTTGGAAAATGAGTTCACTCCCTGGGTTTTTTCTTTGTATACATTTGACTATACGGGCCAAGCCCGGGATTTACGGGAAATCGCGGGTTTTCGTTTGCCGGCGATTAAACCACTTTCATTAAGCGTCTCATCAAAAATGAAAACATTTTTAAAAACTACAAATCTCATGCGTTGTAGTGGTGAAAAAATAATTTAAAAAATCGTTTGGAAAATGAGTTCACTCCCTGAGTTTTTTCTTTGTATACATTTGACTACACGGGCCAAGCCCGGGATTTACGGGAAATCGCGGGTTTTCGTTTGCCGGCGATTAAACCACTTTCATTAAGCGTCTCATCAAAAATGAAAACATTTCTGAAAACGACAAGTCTCGTGCGTTTAAGTGGTGAAAAAATAATTTAAAAAATCGTTCGGGAAATGAGTTTACTCCCTGGGTACTTTCTTTGTATACTTTTGACGATACGGGCCGAGTCCGGGATTTACGGGAAATCGCGGGTTTTCGTTTGCCGGCGATTAAACTTCTTTTATTCAGCGACTCATCAAAAATGAAAACATTTTTAAAAACTACAAGTCTCATGCGTTGTAGTTGTGAAAAAATCATTTAAAAAATCGTTCGGAAAATGAGTTTACTCCCTGGATACTTTCTTTGTATACTTTTGACTATACGGGCCGAGTCCGGGGTTTACGGGAAATGGGGGGTTTTCGTTTGTCGGCGATTAAACCACTTTCATTAAGCGTCTCATCAAAAATGAAAACATTTCTGAAAACTGCAAGTCTCATGCGTTTTAGTGGTGAAAAAATAATTTAAAAAATCGTTCGGGAAATGAGTTTACTCCCTGGGTACTTTCTTTGTATACTTTTTACTATACGCGCCGAGTCCGGGATTTACGGGAAATCGCGGGTTTTCGCTTGCCGGCGATTAAACTTCTTTTATTTAGCGTGTCATCAAAAATGAAAACATTTTTACAAACCACAAGTCTCATGCGTTGTAGTGGTGAAAAAATAATTTAAAAAATCGTTCGGAAAATGAGTTTACTCCCTGGGTACTTTCTTTGTATACTTTTGACTATACGGGCCGAGTCCGGGGTTTACGGGAAATGGCGGTTTTCGTTTACCGGCGATTAAACTTCTTTTATTCAGCCTCTCATCAAAAATGAAAACATTTTTGAAAACTACAAGTCTCATGCGTTGTAGTGGTGAAAAAATAATTTAAAAAATCGTTCGGAAAATGAGTGTACTGCCTGGGTACTTTCTTTGTATACTTTTGACTATACGGGCCGAGTCCGGGGTTTACGGGAAATGGCGGGTTTTCGTTTGCCGGCGATTAAACTTCTTTTATTCAGCGTCTCATCAAAAATGAAAACATTTTTAAAAACTACAAGTCTCATGCGTTGTAGTGGTGGAAAAATAATTTAAAAAATCGTTTGGAAAATGAGTTTACTCCCTGGGTTTTTTCTTTGTATACATTCGACTATACGGGTCAAGCCCGGGATTTACGGGAAATCGCGGGTTTTCGTTTGCCGGCGATTAAACTTCTTTTATTCAGCGTCTCATCAAAAATGAAAACATTTTTAAAAACCACAAGTCTCATGCGTTGTAGTGGTGAAAAAATAATTTAAAAAATCGTTCGGAAAATGAGTTTACTCCCTGGGTACTTTCTTTGTATACTTTTGACTATACGGGCCGAGTCCGGGGTTTACGGGAAATGGCGGGTTTTCGCTTGCCGGCGATTAAACTTCTTTTATTCAGCGTCTCATCAAAAATGAAAACATTTTTACAAACCACAAGTCTCATGCGTTGTAGTGGTGAAAAAATAATTTAAAAAATCGTTCGGAAAATGAGTTTACTCCCTTGGTACTTTCTTTGTATTCTTTTGACTATACGCGCCGAGTCCGGGATTTACGGGAAATCGCGGGTTTTCGCTTGCCGGCGATTAAACTTCTTTTATTCAGCGTCTCATCAAAAATGAAAACATTTTTACAAACCACAAGTCTCATGCGTTGTAGTGGTGAAAAAATAATTTAAAAAATCGTTCGGAAAATGAGTTTACTCCCTGGGTACTTTCTTTGTATACTTTTGACTATACGGGCCGAGTCCGGGGTTTACGGGAAATGGCGGTTTTCGTTTGCCGGCGATTAAACTTCTTTTATTCAGCCTCTCATCAAAAATGAAAACATTTTTAAAAACTACAAGTCTCATGCGTTGTAGTGGTGAAAAAATAATTTAAAAAATCGTTCGGAAAATGAGTGTACTGCCTGGGTACTTTCTTTGTATATTTTTGACTATACGGGCCGAGTCCGGGTTTTACGGGAAATGGCGGGTTTTCGTTTGCCGGCGATTAAACTTCTTTTATTCAGCGTCTCATCAAAAATGAAAACATTTTTAAAAACCACAAGTCTCATTCGTTTTAGTGGTGAAAAAATAATTTAAAAAATCGTTCGGAAAATGAGTTTACTTCCTGGGTACTTTCTTTGTATACTTTTGACTATACGGGCCGAGTCCGGGGTGTACGGGAAATGGCGGTTTTCGTTTGCCGGTGATTAAACCACTTTCATTAAGCGTCTCATCAAAAATGAAAACATTTCTGAAAACGACAAGTCTCATGCGTTTTAGTGGTGAAAAAATAAATTAAAAAATCGTTCGGAAAATGAGTTTACTCCCTGGGTACTTTCTTTGTATACTTTTGACTATACGGGCCGAGTCCGGGGTTTACGGGAAATGGCGGTTTTCGTTTGCCGGCGATTAAACTTCTTTTATTCAGCCTCTCATCAAAAATGAAAACATTTTTGAAAACTACAAGTCTCATGCGTTGTAGTGGTGAAAAAATAATTTAAAAAATCGTTCGGAAAATGAGTGTACTGCCTGGGTACTTTCTTTGTATACTTTTGACTATACGGGCCGAGTCCGAGGTTTACGGGAAATGGCGGGTTTTCGTTTGCCAGCGATTAAACTTCTTTTATTCAGCGTCTCATCAAAAATGAAAACATTTTTAAAAACTACAAGTCTCATGCGTTGTAGTGGTGGAAAAATAATTTAAAAAATCGTTTGGAAAATGAGTTTACTCCCTGGGTTTTTTCTGTGTATACATTCGACTATACGGGTCAAGCCCGGGATTTACGGGAAATCGCGGGTTTTCGTTTGCCGGCGATTAAACTTCTTTTATTCAGCGTCTCATCAAAAATGAAAACATTTTTAAAAACCACAAGTCTCATGCGTTGTAGTGGTGAAAAAATAATTTAAAAAATCGTTCGGAAAATGAGTTTACTTCCTGGGTACTTTCTTTGTATACTTTTGACTATACGGGCCGAGTCCGGGGTTTACGGGAAATGGCGGGTTTTCGCTTGCCGGCGATTAAACTTCTTTTATTCAGCGTCTCATCAAAAATGAAAACATTTTTACAAACCACAAGTCTCATGCGTTGTAGTGGTGAAAAAATAATTTAAAAAATCGTTCGGAAAATGAGTTTACTCCCTGGGTTTTTTCTTTGTATACATTCGACTATACGGGTCAAGCCCGGGATTTACGGGAAATCGCGGGTTTTCGTTTGCCGGCGATTAAACTTCTTTTATTCAGCGTCTCATCAAAAATGAAAACATTTTTAAAAACCACAAGTCTCATGCGTTGTAGTGGTGAAAAAATAATTTAAAAAATCGTTCGGAAAATGAGTTTACTCCCTGGGTACTTTCTTTGTATACTTTTGACTATACGGGCCGAGTCCGGGGTTTACGGGAAATGGCGGGTTTTCGCTTGCCGGCGATTAAACTTCTTTTATTCAGCGTCTCATCAAAAATGAAAACATTTTTACAAACCACAAGTCTCATGCGTTGTAGTGGTGAAAAAATAATTTAAAAAATCGTTCGGAAAATGAGTTTACTCCCTTGGTACTTTCTTTGTATTCTTTTGACTATACGCGCCGAGTCCGGGATTTACGGGAAATCGCGGGTTTTCGCTTGCCGGCGATTAAACTTCTTTTATTCAGCGTCTCATCAAAAATGAAAACATTTTTACAAACCACAAGTCTCATGCGTTGTAGTGGTGAAAAAATAATTTAAAAAATCGTTCGGAAAATGAGTTTACTCCCTGGGTACTTTCTTTGTATACTTTTGACTATACGGGCCGAGTCCGGGGTTTACGGGAAATGGCGGTTTTCGTTTGCCGGCGATTAAACTTCTTTTATTCAGCCTCTCATCAAAAATGAAAACATTTTTAAAAACTACAAGTCTCATGCGTTGTAGTGGTGAAAAAATAATTTAAAAAATCGTTCGGAAAATGAGTGTACTGCCTGGGTACTTTCTTTGTATATTTTTGACTATACGGGCCGAGTCCGGGTTTTACGGGAAATGGCGGGTTTTCGTTTGCCGGCGATTAAACTTCTTTTATTCAGCGTCTCATCAAAAATGAAAACATTTTTAAAAACCACAAGTCTCATTCGTTTTAGTGGTGAAAAAATAATTTAAAAAATCGTTCGGAAAATGAGTTTACTTCCTGGGTACTTTCTTTGTATACTTTTGACTATACGGGCCGAGTCCGGGGTGTACGGGAAATGGCGGTTTTCGTTTGCCGGTGATTAAACCACTTTCATTAAGCGTCTCATCAAAAATGAAAACATTTCTGAAAACGACAAGTCTCATGCGTTTTAGTGGTGAAAAAATAAATTAAAAAATCGTTCGGAAAATGAGTTTACTCCCTGGGTACTTTCTTTGTATACTTTTGACTATACGGGCCGAGTCCGGGGTTTACGGGAAATGGCGGTTTTCGTTTGCCGGCGATTAAACTTCTTTTATTCAGCCTCTCATCAAAAATGAAAACATTTTTGAAAACTACAAGTCTCATGCGTTGTAGTGGTGAAAAAATAATTTAAAAAATCGTTCGGAAAATGAGTGTACTGCCTGGGTACTTTCTTTGTATACTTTTGACTATACGGGCCGAGTCCGAGGTTTACGGGAAATGGCGGGTTTTCGTTTGCCAGCGATTAAACTTCTTTTATTCAGCGTCTCATCAAAAATGAAAACATTTTTAAAAACTACAAGTCTCATGCGTTGTAGTGGTGGAAAAATAATTTAAAAAATCGTTTGGAAAATGAGTTTACTCCCTGGGTTTTTTCTGTGTATACATTCGACTATACGGGTCAAGCCCGGGATTTACGGGAAATCGCGGGTTTTCGTTTGCCGGCGATTAAACTTCTTTTATTCAGCGTCTCATCAAAAATGAAAACATTTTTAAAAACCACAAGTCTCATGCGTTGTAGTGGTGAAAAAATAATTTAAAAAATCGTTCGGAAAATGAGTTTACTTCCTGGGTACTTTCTTTGTATACTTTTGACTATACGGGCCGAGTCCGGGGTTTACGGGAAATGGCGGGTTTTCGCTTGCCGGCGATTAAACTTCTTTTATTCAGCGTCTCATCAAAAATGAAAACATTTTTACAAACCACAAGTCTCATGCGTTGTAGTGGTGAAAAAATAATTTAAAAAATCGTTCGGAAAATGAGTTTACTCCCTGGGTACTTTCTTTGTATACTTTTGACTATACGCGCCGAGTCCGGGATTTACGGGAAATCGCGGGTTTTCGCTTGCCGGCGATTAAACTTCTTTTATTCAGCGTCTCATCAAAAATGAAAACATTTTTACAAACCACAAGTCTCATGCGTTGTAGTGGTGAAAAAATAATTTAAAAAATCGTTCGGAAAATGAGTTTACTCCCTGGGTACTTTCTTTGTATACTTTTGACTATACGGGCCGAGTCCGGGGTTTACGGGAAATGGCGGTTTTCGTTTGCCGGCGATTAAACTTTTTTTATTCAGCCTCTCATCAAAAATGAAAACATTTTTGAAAACTACAAGTCTCATGCGTTGTAGTGGTGAAAAAATAATTTAAAAAATCGTTCGGAAAATGAGTGTACTGCCTGGGTACTTTCTTTGTATACTTTTGACTATACGGGCCGAGTCCGGGTTTTACGGGAAATGGCGGGTTTTCGTTTGCCGGCGATTAAACTTCTTTTATTCAGCGTCTCATCAAAAATGAAAACATTTTTAAAAACTACAAGTCTCATGCGTTGTAGTGGTGGAAAAATAATTTAAAAAATCGATTGGAAAATGAGTTTACTCCCTGGGTTTTTTCTTTGTATACATTCGACTATACGGGTCAAGCCCAGGATTTACGGGAAATCGCGGGTTTTCGTTTGCCGGCGATTAAACTTCTTTTATTCAGCGTCTCATCAAAAATGAAAACATTTTTAAAAACCACAAGTCTCATGCGTTGTAGTGGTGAAAAAATAATTTAAAAAATCGTTCGGCAAATGAGTTTACTCCCTGGGTACTTTCTTTGTATACTTTTGACTATACGGGCCGAGTCCGGGGTTTACGGGAAATGGCGGGTTTTCGCTTGCCGGCGATTAGACTTCTTTTATTCAGCGTCTCATCAAAAATGAAAACATTTTTAAAAACCACAAGTCTCATGCGTTGTAGTGGTGAAAAAATAATTTAAAAAATCGTTCGGAAAATGAGTTTACTTCCTGGGTACTTTCTTTGTATACTTTTGACTATACGGGCCGAGTCCGGGGTGTACGGGAAATGGCGGTTTTCGTTTGCCGGTGATTAAACCACTTTCATTAAGCGTCTCATCAAAAATGAAAACATTTCTGAAAACTACAAGTCTCATGCGTTTTAGTGGTGAAAAGATATTTTAAAAAATCGTTTTGGAAATGAGTTTACTCACAGGGTACTTTCTTTGTATACTTTTGACTATACGGGCCGATTCCGGGATTTACGGGAAATTGCAGGTTTTCGTTTGCCGGCGATTAAACCTCTTTCATTAAGCGTCTCATTAAAAATGAAAACATTTTTGAAAACTACAAGTCTCATTTGTTCTAGTGGTGCAGAAATAATTTGAAAAATCGTTCCGAAAATCAGTTTACTCCCTGGGTACTTTCTTTGTATACTTTTGACTATACGGGCCAAGCCCGGGATTTACGGGAAATTGCAGGTTTTCGCTTGAGGGCGATTAAACTTCTTTTATTCAGCGTCTCATCAAAAATGAAAACATTTTTGAAAACTACAAGTCTCATGCGTTGTAGTGGTGAAAAAATAATTTATAAAATTGTTCGGAAAATGAGTTTACTCCCTGGGTACTCTCTTTGTATACTTTTGACTATACGGGCCGAGGCCGGGGTTTACGGGAAATGGCGGGTTTTCGTTTGCCGGCGATTAAACTTCTTTTATTCAGCGTCTCATCAAAAATGAAAACATTTTTGAAAACTACAAATCTCATGCGTTGTATTGGTGAAAAAATAATTTAAAAAATCGTTCGGAAAATGAGTTTACTCCCTGGATACTTTCCTTGTATACTTTTGACTATACGGGCCGAGTCCGGGGTTTACGGGAAATGGCGGGTTTTCGTTTGTCGGCGATTAAACCACTTTCATTAAGCGTCTCATCAAAAATGAAAACATTTGTGAAAACTGCAAGTCTCATGCGTTTTAGTGGTGAAAAAATAATTTAAAAAATCGTTCGGGAAATGAGTTTACTCCCTGGGTACTTTCTTTGTATACTTTTGACTATACGCGCCGAGTCCGGGATTTACGGGAAATCGCGGGTTTTCGCTTGCCGGCGATTAGACTTCTTTTATTCAGCCTCTCATAAAAAATGAAAACATTTTTAAAAACTACAAGTCTCATGCGTTGTAGTGGTGAAAAAATAATTTAAAAAATCGTTCGGAAAATGAGTTTACTCCCTGGGTACTTTGTTTGTATACTTTTGACTATACGGGCCGAGTCCGGGGTTTCCGGGAAATGGCGGGTTTTCGTTTGCCGGCGATTAAACTTCTTTTATTCAGCGTCTCATCAAAAATGAAAACATTTTTAAATACTACAAGTCTCATGCTTTGTAGTGGTGAAAAAATAATTTAAAAAAACGTTTGGAAAATGAGTTTACTCCCTGGGTTTCTTCTTTGTATACATTCGACTATACGGGCCAAGCCCGGGATCTACGGGAAATCGCGGGTTTTCGTTTGCCGGCGACTAAACCACTTTCATTAAGCGTCTCATCAAAAATGAAAACATTTCTGAAAACTACAAGTCTCATGCGTTTTAGTGGTGAAAAAATAATTTAAAAAATCGTTCGGGAAATGAGTTTACTCCCTGGGTACTTTCTTTGTATACTTTTGACTATACGGGCCGAGTCCGGGATTTACGGGAATTTGCGGGTTTTCGTTTGCCGGCGATTAAACTTCTTTTATTCAGCGTCTCATCAAAAATGAAAACATTTTTAAAAACCACAAGTCTCATGCGTTGTAGTGGTGAAAAAATAAGTTAAAAAATCGTTCGGAAAATGAGTTTACTTCCTGGGTACTTTCTTTGTATACTTTTGACTATACGGGCCGAGTCCGGGGTTTACGGGAAATGGCGGGTTTTCGTTTGCCGGCGATAAAACTTCTTTTATTCACCGTGTCATCAAAAATTCAAACATTTCTGAAAACTACAAGTCTCATGCGTTTTAGTGGTGAAAAGATATTTTAAAAAATCGTTTTGGAAATGAGTTTACTCACAGGGTACTTTCTTTGTATACAATCGACTATACGGGCCAAGCCCGGGATTTACGGGAAATCGCGGGTTTTGTTTGCCGGCGATTAAACCTCTTTCATTAAGCGTCTCCTCAAAAATGAAAACATTTTTGAAAACTACAAGTCTCATGCGTTGTAGTGGTGAAAAAATAATTTAAAAAATCGTTCGGAAAATGAGTTTACTCCTTGGGTACTTTTTTGTATACTTTTGACTATACGGGCCGAGGCCGGGGTTTACGGGAAATGGCGGGTTTTCGTTTGCCGGCGATTAAACTTCTTTTATTCAGCGTCTCATCAAAAATGAAAACATTTTTGAAAACTACAAGTCTCATGCGTTGTAGTGGTGAAAAAATAATTTAAAAAATCGTTCGGAAAATGAGTTTACTCCCTGGATACTTTCTTTGTATACTTTTGACTATACGGGCCGAGTTCGGGGTTTACGGGAAATGGCGGGTTTTCGTTTGTCGGCGATTAAACCACTTTCATTAAGCGTCTCAACAAAAATGAAAACATTTCTGAAAACTGCAAGTCTCATGCGTTTTAGTGGTGAAAAAATAATTTAAAAAATCGTTCGGAAAATGAGTTTACTCCCTGGGTACTTTCTTTGTATACTTTTGACTATACGGGCCGAGTCCGGGGTTTACGGGAAATGGCGGGTTTTCGTTTGCCGGCGAGTAAACTTCTTTTATTCAGCGTCTCATCAAAAATGAAAACATTTTTAAAAACTACAAGTCTCATGCGTTGTAGTGGTGAAAAAATAATTTAAAAAGTTGTTTGGAAAATAAGTTTACTCCCTGGGTATTTTCTTTGTATACTTTTGACTATACGGGCCGAGTCCGGGGTTTACAGGAAATGGCGGGTTTTCGTTTGCCGGCGATAAAACTTCTTTTATTCACCGTCTCATCAAAAATTCAAACATTTCTGAAAACTACAAGTCTCATGCGTTTTAGTGGTGAAAAGATATTTTAAAAAATCGTTTTGGAAATGAGTTTACTCACAGGGTACTTTCTTTGTATACATTCGACTATACGGGCCAAGCCCGGGATTTACGGGAAATCGCGGGTTTTGTTTGCCGGCGATTAAACCTCTTTCATTATGCGTCTCATCAAAAATGAAAACATTTTTGAAAACTACAAGTCTCATGCGTTGTAGTGGTGAAAAAATAATTTAAAAAATCGTTCGGAAAATGAGTTTACTCCCTGGGTACTTTTTTGTATACTTTTGACTATACGGGCCGAGGCCGGGGTTTAGGGGAAATGGCCGGTTTTCGTCCGGCGATTAAACTTCTTTTATTCAGCGTCTCATCAAAAATGAAAACATTTTTGAAAACTACAAGTCTCATGCGTTGTAGTGGTGAAAAAATAATTTAAAAAATCGTTCGGAAAATGAGTTTACTCCCTGGATACTTTCTTTGTATACTTTTGACTATACGGGCCGAGTCCGGGGTTTACGGGAAATGGCGGGTTTTCGTTTGTCGGCGATTAAACCACCTTCACTAAGCGTCTCATCAAAAATGAAAACATTTCTGAAAACTGCAAGTCTCATGCGTTTTAGTGGTGAAAAAATAATTTAAAAAATCGTTCGGAAAATGAGTTTACTCCCTGGGTACTTTCTTTGTATACTTTTGACTATACGGGCCGAGTCCGGGGTTTACGGGAAATGGCGGGTTTTCCTTTGCCGGCGATTAAACTTCTTTTATTCAGCGTCTCATCAAAAATAAAAACATTTTTAAAAACTACAAGTCTCATGCGTTGTAGTGGTGAAAAAATAATTTAAAAAATTGTTTGGAAAATGAGTTTACTCCCTGGGTTTTTTCTTTGTATACATTCGACTATACGGGCCAAGCCTGGGATTTACGGGAAATCGCGGGTTTTCGTTTGCCGGCGATTAAACCACTTTCATTAAGCATCTCATCAAAAATGAAAACATTTCCGAAAACTACAAGTCTCATGCGTTTTAGTGGTGAAAAAATAATTTAAAAAATCGTTCGGGAAATGAGTTTACTCCCTGGGTACTTTCTTTGTATACTTTTGACTATACGGGCCAAGTCCGGGATTTACAGGAAATCGCGGGGTTTCGTTTGCCGGCGATTAAACTTCTTTTATTCAGCGTCTCATCAAAAATGAAAACATTTTTAAAAACTACAAGTCTCATGCGTTGTAGTGGTGAAAAAATAATTTAAAAAATTGTTTGGAAAATGAGTTTACTCCCTGGATACTTTTTTTGTATACTTTTGACTATACGGGCCGAGTCCGGGGTTTACGGGAAATGGCGGGTTTTCCTTTGCCGGCGATTAAACTTCTTTTATTCAGCGTCTCATCAAAAATAAAAACATTTTTAAAAACTACAAGTCTCATGCGTTGTAGTGGTGAAAAAATAATTTAAAAAATTGTTTGGAAAATGAGTTTACTCCCTGGGTTTTTTCTTTGTATACATTCGACTATACGGGCCAAGCCTGGGATTTACGGGAAATCGCGGGTTTTCGTTTGCCGGCGATTAAACCACTTTCATTAAGCATCTCATCAAAAATGAAAACATTTCCGAAAACTACAAGTCTCATGCGTTTTAGTGGTGAAAAAATAATTTAAAAAATCGTTCGGGAAATGAGTTTACTCCCTGGGTACTTTCTTTGTATACTTTTGACTATACGGGCCAAGTCCGGGATTTACAGGAAATCGCGGGGTTTCGTTTGCCGGCGATTAAACTTCTTTTATTCAGCGTCTCATCAAAAATGAAAACATTTTTAAAAACCACAAGTCTCATGCGTTGTAGTGGTGGAAAAATAATTTAGAAAATCGTTCGGAAAATGAGTTTACTCCCTGGGTACTTTCTTTGTATACTTTTTACTATACGGGCCGAGTCCGGGGCTTACGGGAAATGGCGGGTTTTCGTTTGCCGATGATTAAACTTCTTTTATTCAGCGTCTCATCAAAAATGAAAACATGTTTGAAAACTACAAGTCTCATGCGTTTTAGTGGTGAAAAGATAATTTAAAAAATCGTTCGGGAAATGAGTTTACACCCTGGGTGCTTTCTTTGTATACATTTGACTATACGGGCCAAGCCCGGGATTTACGGGAAATCGCAGGTTTTCGTTTGCCGGCGATTAAACTTCTTTTATTCAGCGTCTCATCAAAAATGAAAACATTTTTGAAAACTACAAGTCTCATGCGTTTTAGTGGTGAAAAAATAATTTAAAAAATCGTTCGGAAAATGAGTTTACTCCCTGGGTACTTTCTTTGTATACTTTTGACTATACGGGCCGAGTCCGGGGTTTACGGGAAATGGCGGGTTTTCGTTTGCTGTCGATTAAACTTCTTTTATTCAGCGTCTCATCAAAAATGAAAACACTTTTGAAAACTACAAGTCTTGTGCGTTTTAGTGGTGAAAAACTAATTTAAAAAATCGTTCTGGAAATGAGTTTACTCACAGGGTACTTTCTTTGTATACATTCGACTATACGGGCCAAGCCCGGGATTTACGGGAAATCGGGTTTTCGTTTGCCGGCGATTAAACCCCTTTCATTAAGCGTCTCATCAAAAATAAAAACATTTTTGAAAACTACAAGTCTCATGCGTTGTAGTGGTGAAAAAATAATTTAAAAAATTGTTCGGAAAATGAGTTTACTCCCTGGATACTTTCTTTGTATACTTTTGACTATACGGGCCAAGTCCGGGATTTACAGGAAATCGCGGGGTTTCGTTTGCCGGCGATTAAACTTCTTTTATTCAGCGTCTCATCAAAAATGAAAACATTTTTAAAAACTACAAGTCTCATGCGTTGTAGTGGTGAAAAAATAATTTAAAAAATTGTTTGGAAAATGAGTTTACTCCCTGGATACTTTTTTTGTATACTTTTGACTATACGGGCCGAGTCCGGGGTTTACGGGAAATGGCGGGTTTTCCTTTGCCGGCGATTAAACTTCTTTTATTCAGCGTCTCATCAAAAATAAAAACATTTTTAAAAACTACAAGTCTCATGCGTTGTAGTGGTGAAAAAATAATTTAAAAAATTGTTTGGAAAATGAGTTTACTCCCTGGGTTTTTTCTTTGTATACATTCGACTATACGGGCCAAGCCTGGGATTTACGGGAAATCGCGGGTTTTCGTTTGCCGGCGATTAAACCACTTTCATTAAGCATCTCATCAAAAATGAAAACATTTCCGAAAACTACAAGTCTCATGCGTTTTAGTGGTGAAAAAATAATTTAAAAAATCGTTCGGGAAATGAGTTTACTCCCTGGGTACTTTCTTTGTATACTTTTGACTATACGGGCCAAGTCCGGGATTTACAGGAAATCGCGGGGTTTCGTTTGCCGGCGATTAAACTTCTTTTATTCAGCGTCTCATCAAAAATGAAAACATTTTTAAAAACCACAAGTCTCATGCGTTGTAGTGGTGGAAAAATAATTTAGAAAATCGTTCGGAAAATGAGTTTACTCCCTGGGTACTTTCTTTGTATACTTTTTACTATACGGGCCGAGTCCGGGGCTTACGGGAAATGGCGGGTTTTCGTTTGCCGATGATTAAACTTCTTTTATTCAGCGTCTCATCAAAAATGAAAACATGTTTGAAAACTACAAGTCTCATGCGTTTTAGTGGTGAAAAGATAATTTAAAAAATCGTTCGGGAAATGAGTTTACACCCTGGGTGCTTTCTTTGTATACATTTGACTATACGGGCCAAGCCCGGGATTTACGGGAAATCGCAGGTTTTCGTTTGCCGGCGATTAAACTTCTTTTATTCAGCGTCTCATCAAAAATGAAAACATTTTTGAAAACTACAAGTCTCATGCGTTTTAGTGGTGAAAAAATAATTTAAAAAATCGTTCGGAAAATGAGTTTACTCCCTGGGTACTTTCTTTGTATACTTTTGACTATACGGGCCGAGTCCGGGGTTTACGGGAAATGGCGGGTTTTCGTTTGCTGTCGATTAAACTTCTTTTATTCAGCGTCTCATCAAAAATGAAAACACTTTTGAAAACTACAAGTCTTGTGCGTTTTAGTGGTGAAAAACTAATTTAAAAAATCGTTCTGGAAATGAGTTTACTCACAGGGTACTTTCTTTGTATACATTCGACTATACGGGCCAAGCCCGGGATTTACGGGAAATCGGGTTTTCGTTTGCCGGCGATTAAACCCCTTTCATTAAGCGTCTCATCAAAAATAAAAACATTTTTGAAAACTACAAGTCTCATGCGTTGTAGTGGTGAAAAAATAATTTAAAAAATTGTTCGGAAAATGAGTTTACTCCCTGGATACTTTCTTTGTATACTTTTGACTATACGGGCCGAGTCCGGGGTTTACGGGAAATGGCGGGTTTTCGTTTGTCGGCGATTAAACCACTTTCATTAAGCGTCTCATCAAAAATGAAAACATTTCTGAAAACAGCAAGTCTCATGCGTTTTAGTGGTGAAAAAATAATTTAAAAAATCGTACAGAAAATGAGTTTACTCCCTGGGTACTTTCTTTGTATACTTTTGACTATACGGGCCGAGTCCGGGGTTAACGGGAAATGGCGGGTTTTCGTTTGCCGGCGATTAAACTTCTTTTATTCAGCGTCTCATCAAAAATAAAAACATTTTTATAAACTACAAGTCTCATGCGTTGTAGTGGTGAAAAAATAATTTAAAAAATTGTTTGGAAAATGAGTTTACTCCCTGGGTTTTTTCTTTGTATACATTCGACTATACGGGCCAAGCCTGGGATTTACGGGAAATCGCGGGTTTTCGTTTGCCGGCGATTAAACCACTTTCATTAAGCATCTCATCAAAAATGAAAACATTTCCGAAAACTACAAGTCTCATGCGTTTTAGTGGTGAAAAAATAATTTAAAAAATCGTTCGGGAAATGAGTTTACTCCCTGGGTACTTTCTTTGTATACTTTTGACTATACGGGCCGAGTCCGGGGCTTACGGGAAATGGCGGGTTTTCGTTTGCCGATGATTAAACTTCTTTTATTCAGTGTCTCATCAAAAATGAAAACATGTTTGAAAACTACAAGTCTCATGCGTTTTAGTGGTGAAAAGATAATTTAAAAAATCGTTCGGGAAATGAGTTTACACCCTGGGTGCTTTCTTTGTATACATTCGACTATACGGGCCAAGCCCGGGATTTACGGGAAATCGCAGGTTTTCGTTTGCCGGCGATTAAACTTCTTTTATTCAGCGTCTCATCAAAAATGAAAACATTTTTGAAAACTACAAGTCTCATGCGTTTTAGTGGTGAAAAAATAATTTAAAAAATCGTTCGGAAAATGAGTTTACTCCCTGGGTACTTTCTTTGTATACTTTTGACTATACGGGCCGAGTCCGGGGTTTACGGGAAATGGCGGGTTTTCGTTTGCTGTCGATTAAACTTCTTTTATTCAGCGTCTCATCAAAAATGAAAACACTTTTGAAAACTACAAGTCTTGTGCGTTTTAGTGGTGAAAAACTAATTTAAAAAATCGTTCTGGAAATGAGTTTACTCACAGGGTACTTTCTTTGTATACATTCGACTATACGGGCCAAGCCCGGGATTTACGGGAAATCGGGTTTTCGTTTGCCGGCGATTAAACCCCTTTCATTAAGCGTCTCATCAAAAATGAAAACATTTCTGAAAACTGCAAGTCTCATGCGTTTTAGTGGTGAAAAAATAATTTAAAAAATCGTACGGAAAATGAGTTTACTCCCTGGGTACTTTCTTTGTATACTTTTGACTATACGGGCCGAGTCCGGGGTTAACGGGAAATGGCGGGTTTTCGTTTGCCGGCGATTAAACTTCTTTTATTCAGCGTCTCATCAAAAATAAAAACATTTTTATAAACTACAAGTCTCATGCGTTGTAGTGGTGAAAAAATAATTTAAAAAATTGTTTGGAAAATGAGTTTACTCCCTGGGTTTTTTCTTTGTATACATTCGACTATACGGGCCAAGCCTGGGATTTACGGGAAATCGCGGGTTTTCGTTTGCCGGCGATTAAACCACTTTCATTAAGCATCTCATCAAAAATGAAAACATTTCCGAAAACTACAAGTCTCATGCGTTTTAGTGGTGAAAAAATAATTTAAAAAATCGTTCGGGAAATGAGTTTACTCCCTGGGTACTTTCTTTGTATACTTTTGACTATACGGGCCGAGTCCGGGGCTTACGGGAAATGGCGGGTTTTCGTTTGCCGATGATTAAACTTCTTTTATTCAGTGTCTCATCAAAAATGAAAACATGTTTGAAAACTACAAGTCTCATGCGTTTTAGTGGTGAAAAGATAATTTAAAAAATCGTTCGGGAAATGAGTTTACACCCTGGGTGCTTTCTTTGTATACATTCGACTATACGGGCCAAGCCCGGGATTTACGGGAAATCGCAGGTTTTCGTTTGCCGGCGATTAAACTTCTTTTATTCAGAGTCTCATCAAAAATGAAAACATTTTTGAAAACTACAAGTCTCATGCGTTTTAGTGGTGAAAAAATAATTTAAAAAATCGTTCGGAAAATGAGTTTACTCCCTGGGTACTTTCTTTAGATACATTCAACTATACGGGCCGACTCCGGGGTTTACGGGAAATGGCGGGTTTTCGTTTGCTGTCGATTAAACTTCTTTTATTCAGCGTCTCATCAAAAATGAAAACACTTTTAAAAACTACAAGTCTTGTGCGTTTTAGTGGTGAAAAACTAATTTAAAAAATCGTTCTGGATATGAGTTTACTCACAGGGTACTTTCTTTGTATACATTCGACTATACGGGCCAAGCCCGGGATTTACGGGAAATCGGGTTTTCGTTTGCCGGCGATTAAACCCCTTTCATTAAGCGTCTCATCAAAAATAAAAACATTTTTGAAAACTACAAGTCTCATGCGTTGTAGTGGTGAAAAAATAATTTAAAAATCGTTCGGAAAATGAGTTTACTCCCGGGTTACTTTCTTTGTATACTTTTGACTATACGGGCCGAGTCCGGGGTTTACGGGAAATGGCGGGTTTTCGTTTGTCGGCGATTAAACCACTTTCATTAAGCGTCTCATCAAAAATGAAAACATTTCTGAAAACTGCAAGTCTCATGCGTTTTAGTGGTGAAAAAATAATTTAAAAATCGTTCGGAAAATGAGTTTACTCCCGGGTTACTTTCTTTGTATACTTTTGACTATACGGGCCGAGTCCGGGGTTTACGGGAAATGGCGGGTTTTCGTTTGCCGGCGATTAAACTTCTTTTATTCAGCGTCTCATCAAAAATGAAAACCTTTTTAAAAACTACAAGTCTCATGCGTTGTAGTGGTGAAAAAATAATTTAAAAAATTGTTTGGAAAATGAGTTTACTCCCTGGGTACTTTCTTTGTATACTTTTGACTATACGGGCCGAGTCCGGGGTTAACGGGAAATGGCGGGTTTTCGTTTGCCGGCGATTAAACTTCTTTTATTCAGCGTCTCATCAAAAATAAAAACATTTTTAAAAACTACAAGTCTCATGCGTTGTAGTGGTGAAAAAATAATTTAAAAAATTATTTGGAAAATGAGTTTACTCCCTGGGTTTTTTCTTTGTATACATTCGACTATACGGGCCAAGCCCGGGATTTACGGGAAATCGCGGGTTTTCGTTTGCCGGTGATTAAACCACTTTCATTAAGCATCTCATCAAAAATGAAAACATTTCCGAAAACTACAAGTCTCATGCGTTTTAGTGGTGAAAAAATAATTTAAAAAATCGTTCGGGAAATGAGTTTACTCCCTGGGTACTTTCTTTGTATACTTTTGACTATACGGGCCGAGTCCGGGATTTACAGGAAATCGCGGGGTTTCGTTTGCCGGCGATTAAACTTCTTTTATTCAGCGTCTCATCAAAAATGAAAACATTTTTAAAAACCACAAGTCTCATGCGTTGTAGTGGTGGAAAAATAATTTAGAAAATAGTTCGGAAAATGAGTTTACTCCCTGGGTACTTTCTTTGTATACTTTTGACTATACGGGCCGAGTCCGGGGCTTACGGGAAATGGCGGGTTTTCGTTTGCCGGCGATTAAACTTCTTTTATTCAGCGTCTCATCAAAAATGAAAACATGTTTGAAAACTACAAGTCTCATGCGTTTTAGTGGTGAAAAGATAATTTAAAAAATCGTTCGGGAAATGAGTTTACACCCTGGGTGCTTTCTTTGTATACATTCGACTATACGGGCCAAGCCCGGGATTTACGGGAAATCGCAGGTTTTCGTTTGCCGGCGATTAAACTTCTTTTATTCAGCGTCTCATCAAAAATGAAAACATTTTTGAAAACTACAAGTCTCATGCGTTTTAGTGGTGAAAAAATAATTTAAAAAATCGTTCGGAAAATGAGTTTACTCCCTGGGTACTTTCTTTGTATACTTTTGACTATACGGGCCGAGTCCGAGGTTTACGGGAAATGGCGGGTTTTCGTTTGCCGGCGATTAAACTTCTTTTATTCAGCGTCTCATCAAAAATAAAAACATTTTTAAAAACTACAAGTCTCATGCGTTGTAGTGGTGAAAAAATAATTTAAAAAATTGTTTGGAAAATGAGTTTACTCCCTGGGTTTTTTCTTTGTAAACATTCGACTATACGGGCCAAGCCCGGGATTTACGGGAAATCGCGGGTTTTCGTTTGCCGGCGATTAAACCACTTTCATTAAGCATCTTATCAAAAATGAAAACATTTCCGAAAACTACAAGTCTCAATAGTTTTAGTGGTGAAAAAATAATTTAAAAACTCGTTCGGGAAATGAGTTTACTCCCTGGGTACTTTCTTTGTATACTTTTGACTATACGGGCCGAGCCTGGGATTTACAGGAAATCGCGGGGTTTCGTTTTCCGGCGATTAAACTTCTTTTATTCAGCGTCTCATCAAAAAAGAAAACATTTTTAAAAACCACAAGTCTCATGCGTTGTAGTGGTGGAAAAATAATTTAGAAAATCGTTCGGAAAATGAGTTTACTCCCTGGGTACTTTCTTTGTATACTTTTGACTATACGGGCCGAGTCCGGGGCTTACGGGAAATGGCGGGTTTTCGTTTGCCGGCGATTAAACTTCTTTTATTCAGCGTCTCATCAAAAATGAAAACATGTTTGAAAACTACAAGTCTCATGCGTCTTAGTGGTGAAAAGATAATTTAAAAAATCGTTCGGGAAATGAGTTTACACCCTGGGTACTTTCTTTGTATACATTCGACTATACGGGCCAAGCCCGGGATTTACGGGAAATCGCAGGTTTTCGTTTGCCGGCGATTAAACTTCTTTTATTCAGCGTCTCATCAAAAATGAAAACATTTTTGAAAACTACAAGTCTCATGCGTTGTAGTGGTGAAAAAATAATTTAAAAAATCGTTCGGAAAATGAGTTTACTCCCTGGGTACTATCTTTGTATACTTTTGACTATACGGGCCGAGGCCGGGGTTTACGGGAAATGTCGGGCTTTTGTTTGCCGGCGATTAAACTTCTTTTATTCAGCGTCTCATCAAAAATGAAAACATTTTTGAAAACTACAAGTCTCATGCGTTGTAGTGGTGAGAAAATAATTTAAAAAATCGTTCGGAAAATTAGTTTACTCACTGGATAATTCCTTTGTATACTTTTGACTATACGGGCCGAGTCCGGGGTTTACGGGAAATGGCGGGTTTTCGTTTGTCGGCGATTAAACCACTTTCATTAAGCGTCTCATCAAAAATGAAAACATTTCTGAAAACTGCAAGTCTCATGCGTTTTAGTGGTGAAAAAATAATTTAAAAAATCGTTCGGGAAATGAGTTTACTTCCTAGGTACTTTCTTTGTATACTTTTGACTATACGCGCCGAGTCCGGGATTTACGGGAAATCGCGGGTTTTCGCTTGCCAGCGATTAGACTTCTTTTATTCAGCCTCTCATCAAAAATGAAAACATTTTTAAAAACTACAAATCTCATGCGTTGTAGTGGTGAAAAAATATTTAAAAAAATCGTTCGGAAAATGAGTTTACTCCCTGGGTACTTTCTTTGTATACTTTTGACTATACGGGCCGAGTCCAGGGTTTACGGGAAATGGCGGGTTTTCGTTTGCCGGCGATTAAACTTCTTTTATTCAGTGTCTCATCAAAAATGAAAACATTTTTAAAAACTACAAGTCTCAGGCGTTGTAGTGGTGAAAAAATAATTTGAAAAATCGTTTGGAAAATGAGTTTACTCCCTGGGTTTTTTCTTTGTATACATTCGACTATACGGGCCAAGCGCGGGATTTACGGGAAATCGCGGGTTTTCGTTTGCCGGCGATTAAAACCACTTTCATTAAGCGTCTCATCAAAAATGAAAACATTTCTGAAAACTACAAGTCTCATGCGTTTTAGTGGTGAAAAAATAATTTAAAAAATCGTTCGGGAAATGAGTTTACTCCCTGGGTACTTTCTTTGTATACTTTTGACTATACGGTCCGAGTCCGGGGTTTACGGGAAATCGCGGGGTTTCGTTTGCCGGCGATTAAACTTCTTTTATTCAGCGTCTCATCAAAAATGAAAACATTTTTGAAAACTACAAGTCTCATGCGTTGTAGTGGTGAAAAAATAATTTAAAAAATCGTTCGGAAAATGAGTTTACTCCCTGGGTACTATCTTTGTATACTTTTGACTATACGGGCCGAGGCCGGGGTTTACGGGAAATGTCGGGCTTTCGTTTGCCGGCGATTAAACTTCTTTTGTTCAGCGTCTCATCAAAAATGAAAACATTTTTAAAAACTACAAGTCTCATGCGTTGTAGTGGTGAAAAAATAATTTAAAAAATTGTTTGGAAAATGAGTTTACTCCCTGGGTTTTTTCTTTGTATACATTCGACTATACGGGCCAAGCCCGGGATTTACGGGAAATCGCGGGTTTTCGTTTGTCGGCGATTAAACCACTTTCATTAAGCGTCTCATCAAAAATGAAAACATTTCTGAAAACTGCAAGTCTCATGCGTTTTAGTGGTGAAAAAATAATTTAAAAAATCGTTCGGGAATTGAGTTTACTCCCTGGGTACTTTCTTTGTATACTTTTGACTATACGGGCCGAGTCCAGGGTTTACGGGAAATGGCGGGTTTTCGTTTGCCGGCGATTAAACTTCTTTTATTCAGTGTCTCATCAAAAATGAAAACATTTTTAAAAACTACAAGTCTCAGGCGTTGTAGTGGTGAAAAAATAATTTGAAAAATCGTTTGGAAAATGAGTTTACTCCCTGGGTTTTTTCTTTGTATACATTCGACTATACGGGCCAAGCGCGGGATTTACGGGAAATCGCGGGTTTTCGTTTGCCGGCGATTAAAACCACTTTCATTAAGCGTCTCATCAAAAATGAAAACATTTTAAAAAAATACAAGTCTCATGCGTTGTAGTGGTGAAAAAATAATTTAAAAAATCGTTCGGGAAATGAGTTTTCTCCCTGGGTACTTTCTTTGTATACTTTTGACTATACGGGCCGAGTCCGGGATTTACGGGAAATCGCGGGTTTTCGTTTGCCGGCGTTTAAACCACATTCATTAAGCGTCTCATCAAAAATAAAAACATTTCTGAAAACTACAAGTCTCATACGTTTTAGTGGTGAAAAAATAACTTTAAAAATCGTTCGGGAAATGAGTTTACTCCCTGGGTACTTTCTTTGTATACTTTTGACTATACGGGCCGATTCCGGGGTTTACGGGAAATGGCGGGTTTTCGTTTGCCGGCGATTAAACCACTTTCATTAAGCGTCTCATCAAAAATGAAAAGATTTCTGAAAACTGCAAGTCTCATGCGTTTTAGTGGTGAAAAAATAATTTAAAAAATCGTTCGGGAAATGAGTTTACTCCCTGGGTACTTTCTTTGTATACTTTTGACTATACGCGCCGAGTCCGGGATTTACGGGAAATCGCTGGTTTTCGCTTGCCGGCGATTAGACTTCTTTTATTCAGCGTCTCATCAAAAATGGAAACATTTTTAAAAACCACAAGTCTCATGCGTTGTAGTGGTGAAAAAATAATTTAAAAAATCGTTCGGGAAATGAGTTTACTCCCTGGGTACTTTCTTTGTATACTTTTGACTATACGGGCCGAGTCCGGGATTTACGGGAAATCGCGGGTTTTCGTTTGCCGGCGTTTAAACCACATTCATTAAGCGTCTCATCAAAAATAAAAACATTTCTGAAAACTACAAGTCTCATACGTTTTAGTGGTGAAAAAATAACTTTAAAAATCGTTCGGGAAATGAGTTTACTCCCTGGGTACTTTCTTTGTATACTTTTGACTATACGCGCCGATTCCGGGATTTACGGGAAATCGCTGGTTTTCGCTTGCCGGCGATTAGACTTCTTTTATTCAGCGTCTCATCAAAAATGGAAACATTTTTAAAAACCACAAGTCTCATGCGTTGTAGTGGTGAAAAAATAATTTAAAAAATCGTTCGGGAAATGAGTTTACTCCCTGGGTACTTTCTTTGTATACTTTTGACTATACGGGCCGAGTCCGGGATTTACGGGAAATCGCGGGTTTTCGTTTGCCGGCGTTTAAACCACATTCATTAAGCGTCTCATCAAAAATAAAAACATTTCTGAAAACTACAAGTCTCATACGTTTTAGTGATGAAAAAATAACTTTAAAAATCGTTCGGGAAATGAGTTTACTCCCTGGGTACTTTCTTTGTATACATTCGACTATACGGGCCAAGCCCGGGATTTATGGGAAATCGCAGGTTTTCGTTTGCCGGCGATTAAACTTCTTTTATTCAGCGTCTCATCAAAAATGAAAACATTTTTGAAAACTACAAGTCTTATGCGTAGAATTGGTGAAAAAATAATTTAAAAAATCGTTCGGAAAATGAGTTTACTCCCTGGGTACTATCTTTGTATACTTTTGACTATACGGGCCGAGGCCGGGGTTTACGGGAAATGTCGGGCTTTTGTTTGCCGGCGATTAAACTTCTTTTATTCAGCGTCTCATCAAAAATGAAAACATTTTTGAAAACTACAAGTCTCATGCGTTGTAGTGGTGAGAAAATAATTTAAAAAATCGTTCGGAAAATTAGTTTACTCACTGGATAATTCCTTTGTATACTTTTGACTATACGGGCCGAGTCCGGGGTTTACGGGAAATGGCGGGTTTTCGTTTGTCGGCGATTAAACCACTTTCATTAAGCGTCTCATCAAAAATGAAAACATTTCTGAAAACTGCAAGTCTCATGCGTTTTAGTGGTGAAAAAATAATTTAAAAAATCGTTCGGGAAATGAGTTTACTTCCTAGGTACTTTCTTTGTATACTTTTGACTATACGCGCCGAGTCCGGGATTTACGGGAAATCGCGGGTTTTCGCTTGCCAGCGATTAGACTTCTTTTATTCAGCCTCTCATCAAAAATGAAAACATTTTTAAAAACTACAAATCTCATGCGTTGTAGTGGTGAAAAAATATTTAAAAAAATCGTTCGGAAAATGAGTTTACTCCCTGGGTACTTTCTTTGTATACTTTTGACTATACGGGCCGAGTCCAGGGTTTACGGGAAATGGCGGGTTTTCGTTTGCCGGCGATTAAACTTCTTTTATTCAGTGTCTCATCAAAAATGAAAACATTTTTAAAAACTACAAGTCTCAGGCGTTGTAGTGGTGAAAAAATAATTTGAAAAATCGTTTGGAAAATGAGTTTACTCCCTGGGTTTTTTCTTTGTATACATTCGACTATACGGGCCAAGCGCGGGATTTACGGGAAATCGCGGGTTTTCGTTTGCCGGCGATTAAAACCACTTTCATTAAGCGTCTCATCAAAAATGAAAACATTTCTGAAAACTACAAGTCTCATGCGTTTTAGTGGTGAAAAAATAATTTAAAAAATCGTTCGGGAAATGAGTTTACTCCCTGGGTACTTTCTTTGTATACTTTTGACTATACGGTCCGAGTCCGGGGTTTACGGGAAATCGCGGGGTTTCGTTTGCCGGCGATTAAACTTCTTTTATTCAGCGTCTCATCAAAAATGAAAACATTTTTGAAAACTACAAGTCTCATGCGTTGTAGTGGTGAAAAAATAATTTAAAAAATCGTTCGGAAAATGAGTTTACTCCCTGGGTACTATCTTTGTATACTTTTGACTATACGGGCCGAGGCCGGGGTTTACGGGAAATGTCGGGCTTTCGTTTGCCGGCGATTAAACTTCTTTTGTTCAGCGTCTCATCAAAAATGAAAACATTTTTAAAAACTACAAGTCTCATGCGTTGTAGTGGTGAAAAAATAATTTAAAAAATTGTTTGGAAAATGAGTTTACTCCCTGGGTTTTTTCTTTGTATACATTCGACTATACGGGCCAAGCCCGGGATTTACGGGAAATCGCGGGTTTTCGTTTGTCGGCGATTAAACCACTTTCATTAAGCGTCTCATCAAAAATGAAAACATTTCTGAAAACTGCAAGTCTCATGCGTTTTAGTGGTGAAAAAATAATTTAAAAAATCGTTCGGGAAATGAGTTTACTCCCTAGGTACTTTCTTTGTATACTTTTGACTATACGCGCCGAGTCCGGGATTTACGGGAAATCGCGGGTTTTCGCTTGCCAGCGATTAGACTTCTTTTATTCAGCCTCTCATCAAAAATGAAAACATTTTTAAAAACTACAAATCTCATGCGTTGTAGTGGTGAAAAAATATTTAAAAAAATCGTTCGGAAAATGAGTTTACTCCCTGGGTACTTTCTTTGTATACTTTTGACTATACGGGCCGAGTCCAGGGTTTACGGGAAATGGCGGGTTTTCGTTTGCCGGCGATTAAACTTCTTTTATTCAGTGTCTCATCAAAAATGAAAACATTTTTAAAAACTACAAGTCTCAGGCGTTGTAGTGGTGAAAAAATAATTTGAAAAATCGTTTGGAAAATGAGTTTACTCCCTGGGTTTTTTCTTTGTATACATTCGACTATACGGGCCAAGCGCGGGATTTACGGGAAATCGCGGGTTTTCGTTTGCCGGCGATTAAAACCACTTTCATTAAGCGTCTCATCAAAAATGAAAACATTTCTGAAAACTACAAGTCTCATGCGTTTTAGTGGTGAAAAAATAATTTAAAAAATCGTTCGGGAAATGAGTTTACTCCCTGGGTACTTTCTTTGTATACTTTTGACTATACGGTCCGAGTCCGGGGTTTACGGGAAATCGCGGGGTTTCGTTTGCCGGCGATTAAACTTCTTTTATTCAGCGTCTCATCAAAAATGAAAACATTTTTGAAAACTACAAGTCTCATGCGTTGTAGTGGTGAAAAAATAATTTAAAAAATCGTTCGGAAAATGAGTTTACTCCCTGGGTACTATCTTTGTATACTTTTGACTATACGGGCCGAGGCCGGGGTTTACGGGAAATGTCGGGCTTTCGTTTGCCGGCGATTAAACTTCTTTTGTTCAGCGTCTCATCAAAAATGAAAACATTTTTAAAAACTACAAGTCTCATGCGTTGTAGTGGTGAAAAAATAATTTAAAAAATTGTTTGGAAAATGAGTTTACTCCCTGGGTTTTTTCTTTGTATACATTCGACTATACGGGCCAAGCCCGGGATTTACGGGAAATCGCGGGTTTTCGTTTGTCGGCGATTAAACCACTTTCATTAAGCGTCTCATCAAAAATGAAAACATTTCTGAAAACTGCAAGTCTCATGCGTTTTAGTGGTGAAAAAATAATTTAAAAAATCGTTCGGGAATTGAGTTTACTCCCTGGGTACTTTCTTTGTATACTTTTGACTATACGGGCCGAGTCCAGGGTTTACGGGAAATGGCGGGTTTTCGTTTGCCGGCGATTAAACTTCTTTTATTCAGTGTCTCATCAAAAATGAAAACATTTTTAAAAACTACAAGTCTCAGGCGTTGTAGTGGTGAAAAAATAATTTGAAAAATCGTTTGGAAAATGAGTTTACTCCCTGGGTTTTTTCTTTGTATACATTCGACTATACGGGCCAAGCGCGGGATTTACGGGAAATCGCGGGTTTTCGTTTGCCGGCGATTAAAACCACTTTCATTAAGCGTCTCATCAAAAATGAAAACATTTTAAAAAAATACAAGTCTCATGCGTTGTAGTGGTGAAAAAATAATTTAAAAAATCGTTCGGGAAATGAGTTTTCTCCCTGGGTACTTTCTTTGTATACTTTTGACTATACGGGCCGAGTCCGGGATTTACGGGAAATCGCGGGTTTTCGTTTGCCGGCGTTTAAACCACATTCATTAAGCGTCTCATCAAAAATAAAAACATTTCTGAAAACTACAAGTCTCATACGTTTTAGTGGTGAAAAAATAACTTTAAAAATCGTTCGGGAAATGAGTTTACTCCCTGGGTACTTTCTTTGTATACTTTTGACTATACGGGCCGATTCCGGGGTTTACGGGAAATGGCGGGTTTTCGTTTGCCGGCGATTAAACCACTTTCATTAAGCGTCTCATCAAAAATGAAAAGATTTCTGAAAACTGCAAGTCTCATGCGTTTTAGTGGTGAAAAAATAATTTAAAAAATCGTTCGGGAAATGAGTTTACTCCCTGGGTACTTTCTTTGTATACTTTTGACTATACGCGCCGAGTCCGGGATTTACGGGAAATCGCTGGTTTTCGCTTGCCGGCGATTAGACTTCTTTTATTCAGCGTCTCATCAAAAATGGAAACATTTTTAAAAACCACAAGTCTCATGCGTTGTAGTGGTGAAAAAATAATTTAAAAAATCGTTCGGGAAATGAGTTTACTCCCTGGGTACTTTCTTTGTATACTTTTGACTATACGGGCCGAGTCCGGGATTTACGGGAAATCGCGGGTTTTCGTTTGCCGGCGTTTAAACCACATTCATTAAGCGTCTCATCAAAAATAAAAACATTTCTGAAAACTACAAGTCTCATACGTTTTAGTGGTGAAAAAATAACTTTAAAAATCGTTCGGGAAATGAGTTTACTCCCTGGGTACTTTCTTTGTATACTTTTGACTATACGCGCCGATTCCGGGATTTACGGGAAATCGCTGGTTTTCGCTTGCCGGCGATTAGACTTCTTTTATTCAGCGTCTCATCAAAAATGGAAACATTTTTAAAAACCACAAGTCTCATGCGTTGTAGTGGTGAAAAAATAATTTAAAAAATCGTTCGGGAAATGAGTTTACTCCCTGGGTACTTTCTTTGTATACTTTTGACTATACGGGCCGAGTCCGGGATTTACGGGAAATCGCGGGTTTTCGTTTGCCGGCGTTTAAACCACATTCATTAAGCGTCTCATCAAAAATAAAAACATTTCTGAAAACTACAAGTCTCATACGTTTTAGTGATGAAAAAATAACTTTAAAAATCGTTCGGGAAATGAGTTTACTCCCTGGGTACTTTCTTTGTATACATTCGACTATACGGGCCAAGCCCGGGATTTATGGGAAATCGCAGGTTTTCGTTTGCCGGCGATTAAACTTCTTTTATTCAGCGTCTCATCAAAAATGAAAACATTTTTGAAAACTACAAGTCTTATGCGTAGAATTGGTGAAAAAATAATTTAAAAAATCGTTCGGAAAATGAGTTTACTCCCTGGGTACTATCTTTGTATACTTTTGACTATACGGGCCGAGGCCGGGGTTTACGGGAAATGTCGGGCTTTTGTTTGCCGGCGATTAAACTTCTTTTATTCAGCGTCTCATCAAAAATGAAAACATTTTTGAAAACTACAAGTCTCATGCGTTGTAGTGGTGAGAAAATAATTTAAAAAATCGTTCGGAAAATTAGTTTACTCACTGGATAATTCCTTTGTATACTTTTGACTATACGGGCCGAGTCCGGGGTTTACGGGAAATGGCGGGTTTTCGTTTGTCGGCGATTAAACCACTTTCATTAAGCGTCTCATCAAAAATGAAAACATTTCTGAAAACTGCAAGTCTCATGCGTTTTAGTGGTGAAAAAATAATTTAAAAAATCGTTCGGGAAATGAGTTTACTTCCTAGGTACTTTCTTTGTATACTTTTGACTATACGCGCCGAGTCCGGGATTTACGGGAAATCGCGGGTTTTCGCTTGCCAGCGATTAGACTTCTTTTATTCAGCCTCTCATCAAAAATGAAAACATTTTTAAAAACTACAAATCTCATGCGTTGTAGTGGTGAAAAAATATTTAAAAAAATCGTTCGGAAAATGAGTTTACTCCCTGGGTACTTTCTTTGTATACTTTTGACTATACGGGCCGAGTCCAGGGTTTACGGGAAATGGCGGGTTTTCGTTTGCCGGCGATTAAACTTCTTTTATTCAGTGTCTCATCAAAAATGAAAACATTTTTAAAAACTACAAGTCTCAGGCGTTGTAGTGGTGAAAAAATAATTTGAAAAATCGTTTGGAAAATGAGTTTACTCCCTGGGTTTTTTCTTTGTATACATTCGACTATACGGGCCAAGCGCGGGATTTACGGGAAATCGCGGGTTTTCGTTTGCCGGCGATTAAAACCACTTTCATTAAGCGTCTCATCAAAAATGAAAACATTTCTGAAAACTACAAGTCTCATGCGTTTTAGTGGTGAAAAAATAATTTAAAAAATCGTTCGGGAAATGAGTTTACTCCCTGGGTACTTTCTTTGTATACTTTTGACTATACGGTCCGAGTCCGGGGTTTACGGGAAATCGCGGGGTTTCGTTTGCCGGCGATTAAACTTCTTTTATTCAGCGTCTCATCAAAAATGAAAACATTTTTGAAAACTACAAGTCTCATGCGTTGTAGTGGTGAAAAAATAATTTAAAAAATCGTTCGGAAAATGAGTTTACTCCCTGGGTACTATCTTTGTATACTTTTGACTATACGGGCCGAGGCCGGGGTTTACGGGAAATGTCGGGCTTTCGTTTGCCGGCGATTAAACTTCTTTTGTTCAGCGTCTCATCAAAAATGAAAACATTTTTAAAAACTACAAGTCTCATGCGTTGTAGTGGTGAAAAAATAATTTAAAAAATTGTTTGGAAAATGAGTTTACTCCCTGGGTTTTTTCTTTGTATACATTCGACTATACGGGCCAAGCCCGGGATTTACGGGAAATCGCGGGTTTTCGTTTGTCGGCGATTAAACCACTTTCATTAAGCGTCTCATCAAAAATGAAAACATTTCTGAAAACTGCAAGTCTCATGCGTTTTAGTGGTGAAAAAATAATTTAAAAAATCGTTCGGGAAATGAGTTTACTCCCTAGGTACTTTCTTTGTATACTTTTGACTATACGCGCCGAGTCCGGGATTTACGGGAAATCGCGGGTTTTCGCTTGCCAGCGATTAGACTTCTTTTATTCAGCCTCTCATCAAAAATGAAAACATTTTTAAAAACTACAAATCTCATGCGTTGTAGTGGTGAAAAAATATTTAAAAAAATCGTTCGGAAAATGAGTTTACTCCCTGGGTACTTTCTTTGTATACTTTTGACTATACGGGCCGAGTCCAGGGTTTACGGGAAATGGCGGGTTTTCGTTTGCCGGCGATTAAACTTCTTTTATTCAGTGTCTCATCAAAAATGAAAACATTTTTAAAAACTACAAGTCTCAGGCGTTGTAGTGGTGAAAAAATAATTTGAAAAATCGTTTGGAAAATGAGTTTACTCCCTGGGTTTTTTCTTTGTATACATTCGACTATACGGGCCAAGCGCGGGATTTACGGGAAATCGCGGGTTTTCGTTTGCCGGCGATTAAAACCACTTTCATTAAGCGTCTCATCAAAAATGAAAACATTTTAAAAAAATACAAGTCTCATGCGTTGTAGTGGTGAAAAAATAATTTAAAAAATCGTTCGGGAAATGAGTTTTCTCCCTGGGTACTTTCTTTGTATACTTTTGACTATACGGGCCGATTCCGGGGTTTACGGGAAATGGCGGGTTTTCGTTTGCCGGCGATTAAACCACTTTCATTAAGCGTCTCATCAAAAATGAAAAGATTTCTGAAAACTGCAAGTCTCATGCGTTTTAGTGGTGAAAAAATAATTTAAAAAATCGTTCGGGAAATGAGTTTACTCCCTGGGTACTTTCTTTGTATACTTTTGACTATACGCGCCGAGTCCGGGATTTACGGGAAATCGCTGGTTTTCGCTTGCCGGCGATTAGACTTCTTTTATTCAGCGTCTCATCAAAAATGGAAACATTTTTAAAAACCACAAGTCTCATGCGTTGTAGTGGTGAAAAAATAATTTAAAAAATCGTTCGGGAAATGAGTTTACTCCCTGGGTACTTTCTTTGTATACTTTTGACTATACGGGCCGAGTCCGGGATTTACGGGAAATCGCGGGTTTTCGTTTGCCGGCGTTTAAACCACATTCATTCATCAAAAATAAAAACATTTCTGAAAACTACAAGTCTCATACGTTTTAGTGGTGAAAAAATAACTTTAAAAATCGTTCGGGAAATGAGTTTACTCCCTGGGTACTTTCTTTGTATACTTTTGACTATACGCGCCGATTCCGGGATTTACGGGAAATCGCTGGTTTTCGCTTGCCGGCGATTAGACTTCTTTTATTCAGCGTCTCATCAAAAATGGAAACATTTTTAAAAACCACAAGTCTCATGCGTTGTAGTGGTGAAAAAATAATTTAAAAAATCGTTCGGGAAATGAGTTTACTCCCTGGGTACTTTCTTTGTATACTTTTGACTATACGGGCCGAGTCCGGGATTTACGGGAAATCGCGGGTTTTCGTTTGCCGGCGTTTAAACCACATTCATTAAGCGTCTCATCAAAAATAAAAACATTTCTGAAAACTACAAGTCTCATACGTTTTAGTGATGAAAAAATAACTTTAAAAATCGTTCGGGAAATGAGTTTACTCCCTGGGTACTTTCTTTGTATACATTCGACTATACGGGCCAAGCCCGGGATTTATGGGAAATCGCAGGTTTTCGTTTGCCGGCGATTAAACTTCTTTTATTCAGCGTCTCATCAAAAATGAAAACATTTTTGAAAACTACAAGTCTTATGCGTAGAATTGGTGAAAAAATAATTTAAAAAATCGTTCGGAAAATGAGTTTACTCCCTGGGTACTTTCTTTGTATACTTTTGACTATACGGGCCGAGTCCGGGGTTTACGGGAAATGGCGGGTTTTTGTTTGCCGGCGATTAAACTTCTTTTATTCAGCGTCTCATCAAAAATGAAAACATTTTTAAAAAATACAAGTCTCATGCGTTGTAGTGGTGAAAAAATAATTTAAAAAATCGTTTGGAAAATAAGTTTACTCCCTGGGTTTTTTCTTTGTATACATTCGACTATACGGGCCAAGCGCGGGATTTACGGGAAATCGCATGTTTTCGTTTGCCGGCGATTAAACCACTTTCATTAAGCGGCTCATCAAAAATGAAAACATTTCTGAAAACTACAAGTCTCATGCGTTTTAGTGGTGAAAAAATAATTTAAAAAATCGTTCGGGAAATGAGTTTACTCCCTGGGTACTTTCTTTGTATACTTTTGACTATACGGGCCGAGTCCGGGATTTACGGGAAATCGCGGGTTTTCGTTTGCCGGCGTTTAAACCACATTCATTAAGCGTCTCATCAAAAATGAAAACATTTCTGAAAACTACAAGTCTCATGCGTTTTAGTGGTGAAAAAATAATTTAAAAAATCGTTCGGGAAATGAGTTTACTCCCTGGGTACTTTCTTTGTATAATTTTGACTATACGCGCCGAGTCCGGGATTTACGGGAAATCGCTGGTTTTCGCTTCCCGGCGATTAGACTTCTTTTATTCAGCGTCTCATCAAAAATGGAAACATTTTTAAAAACCACAAGTCTCATGCGTTGTAGTGGTTCAAAAATAATTTAAAAAATCGTTCGGAAAATGAGTTTAGTCCCTGGGTACTTTCTTTGTATACTTTTGACTATACGGGCCGAGTCCGGGGTTTACGGGAAATGGCGGTTTTCGTTTGACGGCGATTAAACTTCTTTTATTCAGCGTCTCATCAAAAATGAAAACATTTTTAAAAAATACAAGTCTCATGCGTTGTAGTGGTGAAAAAATAATTTAAAAAATCGTTTGGAAAATGAGTTTACTCCCTGGGTTTTTTCTTTGTATACATTCGACTATACGGGCCAAGCGCGGGATTTACGTGAAATCGCGGGTTTTCGTTTGCCGGCGATTAAACCACTTTCATTAAGCGGCTCATCAAAAATGAAAACATTTCTGAAAACTACAAGTCTCATGCGTTTTAGTGGTGAAAAAATAATTTAAAAAATCGTTCGGGAAATGAGTTTACTCCCTGGGTACTTTCTTTGTATACTTTTGACTATACGGGCCGAGTCCGGGATTTACGGGAAATCGCGGGTTTTCGTTTGCCGGCGTTTAAACCACATTCATTAAGCGTCTCATCAAAAATGAAAACATTTCTGAAAACTACAAGTCTCATACGTTTTAGTGGTGAAAAAATAACTTTAAAAATCGTTCGGTAAATGAGTTTACTCCCTGGGTACTTTTATTTGTATACTTTTGACTATACGGGCCGATTCCGGGGTTTACGGGAAATGGCAGGTTTTCGTTTGCCGGCGATTAAACCACTTTCATTAAGCGTCTCATCAAAAATAAAAACATTTCTGAAAACTGCAAGTCTCATGCGTTTTAGTGGTGAAAAAATAATTTAAAAAATCGTTCGGGCAATGAGTTTACTCCCTGGGTACTTTCTTTGTATACTTTTGACTATACGCGCCGAGTCCGGGATTTACGGGAAATCGCTGGTTTTCGCTTGCCGGCGATTAGACTTCTTTTATTCAGCGGCTCATCAAAAATGGAAACATTTTTAAAAACCACAAGTCTCATGCGTTGTAGTGGTTCAAAAATAATTTAAAAAATCGTTCGGAAAATGATTTTAGTCCCTGGGTACTTTCTTTGTATACTTTTGACTATACGGGCCGAGTCCGGCGTTTACGGGAAATGGCGGTTTTCGTTTGACGGCGATTAAACTTCTTTTATTCAGCGTCTCAGCAAAAATGAAAACATTTTTGAAAACTACAAGTCTCATACGTTTTAGTTGTGAAAAAATAACTTTAAAAGTCGTTCGGGAAATGAGTTTACTCCCTGGGTACTTTCTTTGTATACTTTTGACTATACGGGCCGATTCCGGGATTTACGGGAAATCGCGGGTTTTCGTTTGCCGGCGATTAAACCTCTTTCATTAAGCGTCTCATTAAAAATGAAAACAAGTCTCATTTCTTCTAGTGGTGCAGAAATAATTTGAAAAATCGTTCGGAAAATCAGTTTACTCCCTGGGTACTTTCTTTGTATACTTTTGACTATACGGGCAGAGCCCGGGATTTACGGGAAATCGCTGGTTTTCGTTTGCCGGCGATTAAACTTCTTTTATTCAGCGTCTCATCAAAAATGAAAACATTTTTGAAAACTACAAGTCTCATGCGTTGTAGTGGTGAAAAAATAGTTTAAAAAATCGTTCGGAAAATGAGTTTATTCCCTGGGTACTTTCTTTGTATACTTTCGACTATACGGGCTGAGTCCGGGGTTTACGGGAAATGGTGGGTTTTCGTCTGACGGCGATTAAACTTCTTTTATTCAGCGTCTCATCAAAAATTAAAACATTTTTGAAAACTTCAAGTCTCATGCGTTTTAGTGGTGAAAAAATAATTTAAAAAATCGTTCAGAAAATGAGTTTACTCCCTGGATACTTTCTTTGTATACTTTTGACTATACGGGCCGAGTCCGGGGTTTACGGGAAATGGTGGGTTTTCGTTTGCCGGCGATTAAACCACTTTAATTAAGCGTCTCATCAAAAATGAAAACATTTCTGAAAACTGCAAGTCTCATGCGTTTTAGTGGTGAAAAAATAATTTAAAAAATCGTTCGGGAAATGAGTTTACTCCCTGGATACTTTCTTTGTATACTTTTGACTATACGCGCCGAGTCCGGGATTTACGGGAAATCGCGGGTTTTCGTTTGCCGGCGATTAGACTTCTTTTATTCAGCGTCTCATCAAAAATGGAAACATTTTTAAAAACCACAAGTCTCATGCGTTGTAGTGATGCAAAAATAATTTTAAAAATCGTTCGGAAATGGAGTTTACTCCCTGGGTACTTTCTTTGTATACTTTTGACTATACGGGTCGAGTCCGGGGTTCACGGCAAATGGCGGGTTTTCGTTTGCCGGCGATTAAACTTCTTTTATTCAGCGTCTCATCAAAAACGAAAACATTTTTGAAAACTACAAGTCTCATGCGTTTTAGTGGTGAAAAGATAATTTAAAAAATCGTTTTGGAAATGAGTTTACTCACAGGGTACTTTCTTTGTATACATTCAACTATACGGGCCAAGCCCGGCATTTACGGGAAATGGCGGGTTTTCGTTTGCCGGCGATTAAACCACTTTCATTAAGCGTCTCATCAAAAAATGAAAACAATTCCGAAAACTACAAGTCTCATGCGCTTTAGTGTTGAAAAGATATTTTAAAAAATCGTTTTGGAAATGAGTTTTCTCACAGGGTACTTTCTTTGTATACATTCGACTATACGGGCCAAGCCCGGGATTTACGGGTAATCGCGGGTTTTACTTTGCCGGCGTTTAAACCACATTCATTAAGCGTCTCATCAAAAATGAAAACATTTTTGAAAACAACAAGTCTTCTGCGTTTTAGTGGTGAAAAAATAATTTAAAAAATCGTTCTGGAAATGAGTTTACTCACAGGGTACTTTCTTTGTATACATTCGACTATACGGGCCAAGCCCGGGATTTACGGGAAATCGCGGGTTTTCGTTTGCCGGCGATTAAACCCGTTTCACTAAGCGTCTCATCAAAAATGAAAACATTTTTGAAAACAACAAGTCTTCTGCGTTTTAGTGGTGAAAAATAATTTAAAAAATCGTCCTGGAAATGAGTTTACTCACAGGGTACTTTCTTTGTATACATTCGACTATACGGGCCAAGCCCGGCATTTACGGGAAATCGCGGGTTTTCGTTTGCCGGCGATTAAACCCGTTTCACTAAGCGTCTCATCAAAAATGAAAACATTTTTGAAAACAACAAGTCTTCTGCGTTTTAGTGGTGAAAAAATAATTTAAAAAATCGTTCTGGAAATGAGTTTACTCACAGGGTACTTTCTTTGTATACATTCGACTATACGGGCCAAGCCCGGGATTTACGGGAAATCGCGGGTTTTCGTTTGCCGGCGATTAAATCCGTTTCACTAAGCGTCTCATCAAAAATGAAAACATTTTTGAAAACTACAAATCTCGTGTGTTCTAGTGGTGAAAAAATAATTTAAAAAATCGTTCGGGAAATGAGTTTACTCCCTGGGTACTTTCTTTGCATACTTTTGACTATACGGGCCAAGCCCGGGATTTACGGGAAATCGCGGGTTTTCGTTTGACGGCGATTAAACTTCTTTTATTCAGCGTCTCATCAAAAATGAAAATATTTTTGAAAACTACAAGTCTTATGCGTTTTAGTGGTGAAAAACTAACTGAAAAAATCGTTCTGGAAATGAGTTTACTCACAGGGTGCTTTCTTTGTATACATTCGACTATACGGGCCAAGCCCGGGATTTACGGGAAATCGCGGGTTTTCGTTTGCCGGCGATTAAACCCCTTTCATTAAGCGTTTTATCAAAAATGAAAACATTTTTGAAAACTACAAGTCTCATACGTTTTAGTGGTGAAAAAATAATTTTAAAAATCGTTCGGGAAATGCGTTTACTCCCTGGGTACTTTCTTTGTATACTTTTGACTATACGGGCCCAGTCCGGGATTTACGGGAAATCACGGGTTTTCGTTTGCTGGCGATAAAACCTCTTTCATTAAGCGTCTCGTTAAAAATGAAAACATGTTTGAAAACTGCAAGTCTCATTTATTCTAGTGGTGCAGAAATAATTTGAAAAATCGTCCGGGAAATCAGTTTACTCCCTGAGTACTTCCTCTGTATACTTTTGACTATACGGGCCAAGCCCGGGATTTACGGGAAATCGCGGGTTTTCGTTTGCCGGCGATTAAACTTCTTTTATTAAGCGTCTCATCAAAAATGAAAACATTTTTAAAAACAACAAGTCTTATGCGTTTTAGTGGTGAAAAATAATTTAAAAAATCGTTCTGGAAATGAGTTTACTCACAGGGTACTTTCTTTGTATACATTCGACAATACGAGCCAAGCCCGGGATTTACGGGAAATCGCGGGTTTTCGTTTGCCGGCGATTAAACCCCTTTCATTAAGCGTCTCAACAAAAATGAAAACATTTTTGAAAACTACAAATCTGGTGCGTTTTAGTGGTGAAAAAATAATTTAAAAAAACGTTCGGGAAATGAGTTTACTCCCTGGGTACTTTCTTTGCATACTTTTGACTATACGGGCCAAGCCCGGGATTTACGGGAAATCGCGGGTTTTCGTTTGCCGGCGATTAACCCCCTTTCATTAAGCGTTTCATTTAAAATGAAAACATTTTTGAAAACTACAAGTCTCATACGTTTTAGTGGTGAAAAAATAATTTTAAAAATCGTTCGGGAAATGCGTTTACTCCCTGGGTACTTTCTTTGTATACTTTTGACTATACGGGCCGAGTCCGGGATTTACGGGAAATCACGGGTTTTCGTTTGCCGGCGATAAAACCTCTTTCATTAAGCGTCTCATCAAAAATGAAAACATTTTTGAAAACTACAAATCTCGTGCGTTTTAGTGGTGAAAAAATAATTTAAAAAAACGTTCGGGAAATGAGTTTACTCCCTGGGTACTTTCCTTGTATACATTCGACTATACGGACCAAGCCCGGGATTTACGGGAAATCGCGGGTTTTCGTTTGCCGGCGATTAAACCACTTTCATAAAGCGTCTCATCAAAAAGAAACATTTCCGAAAACTACAAGTCTCATGCGCTTTAGTGTTGAAAATATATTTTAAAAAATCGTTGTGGAAATGAGTTTTCTCACAGGGTACTTTCTTTGTATACATTCGACTATACGGGCCAAGCCCGGGATTTACGGGTAATCGCGGGTTTTCGTTTGCCGGCGTTTAAACCACATTCATTAAGCGTCTCATCAAAAATGAAAACATTTTTGAAAACAACAAGTCTTCTGCGTTTTAGTGGTGAAAAAATAATTTAAAAAATCGTTCTGGAAATGAGTTTACTCACAGGGTACTTTCTTTGTATACATTCGACTATACGGGCCAAGCCCGGGATTTACGGGAAATCGCGGGTTTTCGTTTGCCGGCGATTAAACCCGTTTCACTAAGCATCTCATCAAAAATGAAAACATTTTTGAAAACTACAAATCTCGTGTGTTTTAGTGGTGAAAAAATAATTTAAAAAATCGTTAGGGAAATGAGTTTACTCCCTGGGTACTTTCTTTGCATACTTTTGACTATACGGGCCAAGCCCGGGATTTACGGGAAATCGCGGGTTTTCGTTTGACGGCGATTAAACTTCTTTTATTCAGCGTCTCATTAAAAATGAAAACATGTTTGAAAACTACAAGTCTCATTTGTTCTAGTGGTGCAGAAATAATTTGAAAAATCGTCCGGGAAATCAGTTTACTCCCTGAGTACTTTCTTTGTATACTTTTGATTATACGGGCCAAGCCCGGGATTTACGGGAAATCGCGGGTTTTCGTTTGGGAAATGAGGTTTTCGTTCGGGAAATGAGTTTACTCCCTGGGTACTTTCTTTGCATACTTTTGACTATACGGGCCAAGCCCGGGATTTACGGAAAATCGCGGGTTTTCGTTTGCCGGCGATTAAACCCCTTTCATTAAGCGTTTCATTTAAAATGAAAACATTTTTGAAAACTACAAGTCTCATACGTTTTAGTGGTGAAAAAATAATTTTAAAAATCGTTCGGGAAATGCGTTTACTCCCTGGGTTCTTTCTTTGTATACTTTTGACTATACGGGCCGAGTCCGGGATTTACGGGAAATCACGGGTTTTCGTTTGCCGGCGATAAAACCTCTTTCATTAAGCGTCTCATCAAAAATGAAAACATTTTTGAAAACTACAAATCTCGTGCGTTTTAGTGGTGAAAAAATAATTTAAAAAAACGTTCGGGAAATGAGTTTACTCCCTGGGTACTTTCCTTGTATACATTCGACTATACGGACCAAGCCCGGGATTTACGGGAAATGGCGGGTTTTCGTTTGCCGGCGATTAAACTTCTTTTATTCAGCGTCTCATCAAAAATGAAAACATTTTTGAAAACTACAAGTCTCATGCGTTTTAGTGGTGAAAAAATAATTTTAAAAATCGTTCGGGAAATGCGTTTACTCCCTGGGTACTTTCTTTGTATACTTTTGACTATACGGGCCCAGTCCCGGATTTACGGGAAATCACGGGTTTTCGTTTGCTGGCGATAAAACCTCTTTCATTAAGCGTCTCGTTAAAAATGAAAACATGTTTGAAAACTACAAGTCTCATTTATTCTAGTGGTGCAGAAATAATTTGAAAAATCGTCCGGGAAATCAGTTTACTCCCTGAGTACTTCCTCTGTATACTTTTGACTATACGGGCCAAGCCCGGGATTTACGGGAAATCGCGGGTTTTCGTTTGCCGGCGATTAAACCCCTTTCATTAAGCGTCTCAACAAAAATGAAAACATTTTTGAAAACTACAAATCTGGTGCGTTTTAGTGGTGAAAAAATAATTTAAAAAAACGTTCGGGAAATGAGTTTACTCCCTGGTTACTTTCTTTGTATACATTCGACTATACGGACCAAGCCCTGGATTTACGGGAAATCGTTGGTTTTCGTTTGCCGGCGATTAAACCTCTTTCATTAATGGTCTCATTAAAAATGAAAACATTTTTGAAAACTACAAGTTTCATTCGTTCTAGTGGTGCAAAAATAATTTGAAAAATCGTTCGGGAAATCAGTTTACTCCCTGGGTACTTTCTTTGTATACTTTTGACTATACGGGCCAAGCCCGGGATTTACGGGAAATCGCGGGTTTTCGTTTGCCGGCGATTAAACTTCTTTTATTAAGCGTCTCATCAAAAATGAAAACATTTTTGAAAACAACAAGTCTTATGCGTTTTAGTGGTTAAAAAATAATTTAAAAAATCGTTCTGGAAATGAGTTTACTCACAGGGTACTTTCTTTGTATACATTCGACTATACGGGCCAAGCCCGGGATTTACGGGAAATCGCGGGTTTTCGTTCGCCAGCGATTAAACTTCTTTTTTTCAGCGTCTCATCAAAAATGAAAACACTTTTGAAAACTACAAGTCTCATGCGTTTTAGTGGTGACAAAATAATTTAAAAAATCGTTTGGGAAATGAGTTTACTCCCTGGGTACTTTCTTTGTATACTTTTGACTATACGGGCCAAGCCCGGGATTTACGGGAAATCGCGGGTTTTCGTTTGACGGCGATTAAACTTCTTTCATTCAGCGTCTCATCAAAAATGAAAACATTTTTGAAAACTACAAGTCTTATGCGTTTTAGTGGTGAAAAACTAATTTAAAAAATCGTTCTGGAAATGAGTTTACTCACAGGGTGCTTTCTTTGTATACATTCGACTATACGGGCCAAGCCCGGGATTTACGGGAAATCGCGAGTTTTCGTTTGCCGGCGATTAAACCCCTTTCATTAAGCGTTTCATCAAAAATGAAAACATTTTTGAAAACAACAAGTCTCATGCGTTGTAGTGATGCAAAAATAATTTTAAAAATCGTTCGGAAAATGAGTTTACTCCCTGGGTACTTTCTTTGTATACTTTTGACTATACGGGCCGAGTCCGGGGTTTACGGAAAATGGCGGGTTTTTGTTTGCCGGCGATTAAACATCTTTTATTCAGCGTCTCATCAAAAATGAAAACATTTTTGAAAACTACAAGTCTCATGCGTTTTAGTGGTGAAAAGATAATTTAAAAAATCGTTTTGGAAATGAGTTTACTCACAGGGTACTTTCTTTGTATACATTCGACTATACGGGCCAAGCCCGGCATTTACGGGAAATCGCGGGTTTTCGTTTGCCGGCGATTAAACCACTTTCATTAAGCGTCTCATCAAAAAATGAAAACATTTCCGAAAACTACAAGTCTCATGCGCTTTAGTGTTGAAAAGATATTTTAAAAAATCGTTTTGGAAATGAGTTTTCTCACAGGGTACTTTCTTTGTATACATTCGACTATACGGGCCAAGCCCGGGATTTACGGGTAATCGCGGGTTTTCGTTTGCCGGCGTTTAAACCACATTCATTATGCGTCTCATCAAAAATGAAAACATTTTTGAAAACAACAAGTCTTCTGCGTTTTTTAGTGGTGAAAAAATAATTTAAAAAATCGTTCTGGAAATGAGTTTACTCACAGGGTACTTTCTTTGTATACATTCGACTATACGGGCCAAGCCCGGGAATTACGGGAAATCGCGGGTTTTCGTTTGCCTGCGATTAAACCCGTTTCACTAAGCGTCTCATCAAAAATGAAAACATTTTTGAAAACAACAAGTCTTCTGCGTTTTAGTGGTGAAAAAATAATTTAAAAAATCGTTCTGGAAATGAGTTTACTCACAGGGTACTTTCTTTGTATACATTCGACTATACGGGCCAAGCCCGGGATTTACGGGAAATCGCGGGTTTTCGTTTGCCGGCGATTAAACCCGTTTCACTAAGCGTCTCATCAAAAATGAAAACATTTTTGAAAACTACAAATCTCGTTTGTTTTAGTGGTGAAAAAATAATTTAAAAAATCGTTCGGGAAATGAATTTACTCCCTGGGTACTTTCTTTGCATACTTTTGACTATACGGGCCAAGCCCGGGATTTACGGGAAATCGCGGGTTTTCGTTTGCCGGCGATTAACCCCCTTTCATTAAGCGTTTCATTTAAAATGAAAACATTTTTGAAAACTACAAGTCTCATACGTTTTAGTGGTGAAAAAATAATTTTAAAAATCGTTCGGGAAATGCGTTTACTCCCTGGGTACTTTCTTTGTATACTTTTGACTATACGGGCCAAGTCCGGGATTTACGGGAAATCACGGGTTTTCGTTTGCCGGCGATAAAACCTCTTTCATTAAGCGTCTCATCAAAAATGAAAACATTTTTGAAAACTACAAATCTCGTGCGTTTTAGTGGTGAAAAAATAATTTAAAAAAACGTTCGGGAAATGAGTTTACTCCCTGGGTACTTTCCTTGTATACATTCGACTATACGGACCAAGCCCGGGATTTACGGGAAATGGCGGGTTTTCGTTTGCCGGCGATTAAACTTCTTTTATTCAGCGTCTCATCAAAAATGAAAACATTTTTGAAAACTACAAGTCTCATGCGTTTTAGTGGTGAAAAGATAATTTAAAAAATCGTTTTGGAAATGAGTTTACTCACAGGGTACTTTCTTTGTATACATTCGACTATACGGGCCAAGCCCGGCATTTACGGGAAATCGCGGGTTTTCGTTTGCCGGCGATTAAACCACTTTCATTAAGCGTCTCATCAAAAAGAAACATTTCCGAAAACTACAAGTCTCATGCGCTTTAGTGTTGAAAATATATTTTAAAAAATCGTTGTGGAAATGAGTTTTCTCACAGGGTACTTTCTTTGTATACATTCGACTATACGGGCCAAGCCCGGGATTTACGGGTAATCGCGGGTTTTCGTTTGCCGGCGTTTAAACCACATTCATTAAGCGTCTCATCAAAAATGAAAACATTTTTGAAAACAACAAGTCTTCTGCGTTTTAGTGGTGAAAAAATAATTTAAAAAATCGTTCTGGAAATGAGTTTACTCACAGGGTACTTTCTTTGTATACATTCGACTATACGGGCCAAGCCCGGGATTTACGGGAAATCGCGGGTTTTCGTTTGCCGGCGATTAAACCCGTTTCACTAAGCATCTCATCAAAAATGAAAACATTTTTGAAAACTACAAATCTCGTGTGTTTTAGTGGTGAAAAAATAATTTAAAAAATCGTTCGGGAAATGAGTTTACTCCCTGGGTACTTTCTTTGCATACTTTTGACTATACGGGCCAAGCCCGGGATTTACGGGAAATCGCGGGTTTTCGTTTGACGGCGATTAAACTTCTTTTATTCAGCGTCTCATTAAAAATGAAAACATGTTTGAAAACTACAAGTCTCATTTGTTCTAGTGGTGCAGAAATAATTTGAAAAATCGTCCGGGAAATCAGTTTACTCCCTGAGTACTTTCTTTGTATACTTTTGATTATACGGGCCAAGCCCGGGATTTACGGGAAATCGCGGGTTTTCGTTTGGGAAATGAGGTTTTCGTTCGGGAAATGAGTTTACTCCCTGGGTACTTTCTTTGCATACTTTTGACTATACGGGCCAAGCCCGGGATTTACGGAAAATCGCGGGTTTTCGTTTGCCGGCGATTAAACCCCTTTCATTAAGCGTTTCATTTAAAATGAAAACATTTTTGAAAACTACAAGTCTCATACGTTTTAGTGGTGAAAAAATAATTTTAAAAATCGTTCGGGAAATGCGTTTACTCCCTGGGTACTTTCTTTGTATACTTTTGACTATACGGGCCGAGTCCGGGATTTACGGGAAATCACGGGTTTTCGTTTGCCGGCGATAAAACCTCTTTCATTAAGCGTCTCATCAAAAATGAAAACATTTTTGAAAACTACAAATCTCGTGCGTTTTAGTGGTGAAAAAATAATTTAAAAAAACGTTCGGGAAATGAGTTTACTCCCTGGGTACTTTCCTTGTATACATTCGACTATACGGACCAAGCCCGGGATTTACGGGAAATGGCGGGTTTTCGTTTGCCGGCGATTAAACTTCTTTTATTCAGCGTCTCATCAAAAATGAAAACATTTTTGAAAACTACAAGTCTCATGCGTTTTAGTGGTGAAAAGATAATTTAAAAAATCGTTTTGGAAATGAGTTTACTCACAGGGTACTTTCTTTGTATACATTCGACTATACGGGCCAAGCCCGGCATTTACGGGAAATCGCGGGTTTTCGTTTGCCGGCGATTAAACCACTTTCATTAAGCGTCTCATCAAAAAGAAACATTTCCGAAAACTACAAGTCTCATGCGCTTTAGTGTTGAAAATATATTTTAAAAAATCGTTGTGGAAATGAGTTTTCTCACAGGGTACTTTCTTTGTATACATTCGACTATACGGGCCAAGCCCGGGATTTACGGGTAATCGCGGGTTTTCGTTTGCCGGCGTTTAAACCACATTCATTAAGCGTCTCATCAAAAATGAAAACATTTTTGAAAACAACAAGTCTTCTGCGTTTTAGTGGTGAAAAAATAATTTAAAAAATCGTTCTGGAAATGAGTTTACTTACAGGGTACTTTCTTTGTATACATTCGACTATACGGGCCAAGCCCGGGATTTACGGGAAATCGCGGGTTTTCGTTTGCCGGCGATTAAACCCGTTTCACTAAGCATCTCATCAAAAATGAAAACATTTTTGAAAACTACAAATCTCGTGTGTTTTAGTGGTGAAAAAATAATTTAAAAAATCGTTCGGGAAATGAGTTTACTCCCTGGGTACTTTCTTTGCATACTTTTGACTATACGGGCCAAGCCCGGGATTTACGGGAAATCGCGGGTTTTCGTTTGACGGCGATTAAACTTCTTTTATTCAGCGTCTCATTAAAAATGAAAACATGTTTGAAAACTACAAGTCTCATTTGTTCTAGTGGTGCAGAAATAATTTGAAAAATCGTCCGGGAAATCAGTTTACTCCCTGAGTACTTTCTTTGTATACTTTTGATTATACGGGCCAAGCCCGGGATTTACGGGAAATCGCGGGTTTTCGTTTGGGAAATGAGGTTTTCGTTCGGGAAATGAGTTTACTCCCTGGGTACTTTCTTTGCATACTTTTGACTATACGGGCCAAGCCCGGGATTTACGGAAAATCGCGGGTTTTCGTTTGCCGGCGATTAAACCCCTTTCATTAAGCGTTTCATTTAAAATGAAAACATTTTTGAAAACTACAAGTCTCATACGTTTTAGTGGTGAAAAAATAATTTTAAAAATCGTTCGGGAAATGCGTTTACTCCCTGGGTACTTTCTTTGTATACTTTTGACTATACGGGCCGAGTCCGGGATTTACGGGAAATCACGGGTTTTCGTTTGCCGGCGATAAAACCTCTTTCATTAAGCGTCTCATCAAAAATGAAAACATTTTTGAAAACTACAAATCTCGTGCGTTTTAGTGGTGAAAAAATAATTTAAAAAAACGTTCGGGAAATGAGTTTACTCCCTGGGTACTTTCCTTGTATACATTCGACTATACGGACCAAGCCCGGGATTTACGGGAAATGGCGGGTTTTCGTTTGCCGGCGATTAAACTTCTTTTATTCAGCGTCTCATCAAAAATGAAAACATTTTTGAAAACTACAAGTCTCATGCGTTTTAGTGGTGAAAAGATAATTTAAAAAATCGTTTTGGAAATGAGTTTACTCACAGGGTACTTTCTTTGTATACATTCGACTATACGGGCCAAGCCCGGCATTTACGGGAAATCGCGGGTTTTCGTTTGCCGGCGATTAAACCACTTTCATTAAGCGTCTCATCAAAAAGAAACATTTCCGAAAACTACAAGTCTCATGCGCTTTAGTGTTGAAAATATATTTTAAAAAATCGTTGTGGAAATGAGTTTTCTCACAGGGTACTTTCTTTGTATACATTCGACTATACGGGCCAAGCCCGGGATTTACGGGTAATCGCGGGTTTTCGTTTGCCGGCGTTTAAACCACATTCATTAAGCGTCTCATCAAAAATGAAAACATTTTTGAAAACAACAAGTCTTCTGCGTTTTAGTGGTGAAAAAATAATTTAAAAAATCGTTCTGGAAATGAGTTTACTCACAGGGTACTTTCTTTGTATACATTCGACTATACGGGCCAAGCCCGGGATTTACGGAAAATCGCGGGTTTTCGTTTGCCGGCGATTAAACCCGTTTCACTAAGCATCTCATCAAAAATGAAAACATTTTTGAAAACTACAAATCTCGTGTGTTTTAGTGGTGAAAAAATAATTTAAAAAATCGTTCGGGAAATGAGTTTACTCCCTGGGTACTTTCTTTGCATACTTTTGACTATACGGGCCAAGCCCGGGATTTACAGGAAATCGCGGGTTTTCGTTTGACGGCGATTAAACTTCTTTTATTCAGCGTCTCATTAAAAATGAAAACATGTTTGAAAACTACAAGTCTCATTTGTTCTAGTGGTGCAGAAATAATTTGAAAAATCGTCCGGGAAATCAGTTTACTCCCTGAGTACTTTCTTTGTATACTTTTGATTATACGGGCCAAGCCCGGGATTTACGGGAAATCGCGGGTTTTCGTTTGCCGGCGATTAAACTTCTTTTATTAAGCGTCTCATCAAAAATGAAAACATTTTTGAAAACAACAAGTCTTATGCGTTTTAGTGGTGAAAAATAATTTAAAAAATCGTTCTGGAAATGAGTTTACTCACAGGGTACTTTCTTTGTATACATTCGACTACACGGGCCAAGCCCGGGATTTACGGAAAATCGCGGGTTTTCGTTTGCCGGCGATTAAACCCCTTTCATTAAGCGTCTCATCAAAAATGAAAACATTTTTGAAAACTACAAATCTCGTGCGTTTTAGTGGTGAAAAAATAATTTGAAAAAACGTTCGGAAAATGAGTTTACTCCCTGGGTACTTTCTTTGTATACATTCGACTATACGGACCAAGCCCGGGATTTACGGGAAATCGTTGGTTTTCGTTTGCCGGCGATTAAACCTCTTTCATTAATGGTCTCATTAAAAATGAAAACATTTTTGAAAACTACAAGTTTCATTCGTTTTAGTGGTGCAGAAATAATTTGCAAAATCGTTCGGGAAATCAGTTTACTCCCTGGGTACTTTCTTTGTATACTTTTGACTATACGGGCCAAGCCCGTGATTTACGGGAAATCGCGGGTTTTCGTTTGCCGGCGATTAAACTTCTTTTATTAAGCGTCTCATCAAAAATGAAAACATTTTTGAAAACTACAAGTCTTATGCGTTTTAGTGGTGACAAAATAATTTAAAAAATCGTTCTGGAAATGAGTTTACTCACAGGGTACTTTCTTTGTATACATTCGACTATACGGGCCAAGCCCGGGATTTACGGGAAATCGCGAGTTTTCGTTTGCCGGCGATTAAACCCCTTTCATTAAGCGTTTCATCAAAAATGAAAACATTTTTGAAAACAACAAGTCTCATGCGTTTTAGTGGTGAAAAAATAATTTAAAAAATTGTTCGGGAAATGAGTTTTCTCCCTGGGTACTTTCTATGTGTACATTCGACTATACGGGCCAAGCCCGGGATTTACGGGAAATCGCGGGTTTTCGTTTGCCGGCGATTAAACTTCTTTTATTCAACGTCTCATCAAAAATGAAAACATTTTTGAAAACTACAAGTCTTATGCGTTTTAGTGGTGAAAAAATAGTTTAAAAAATCGTTCTGAAAATGAGTTTACTCACAGGGTACTTTCTTTGTATACATTCGACTATACGGGCCAAGCCCGGGATTTACGGGAAATCGCGGGTTTTCGTTTGCCGGCGATTAAACCCCTTTCATTAAGCGTCTCATCAAAAATGAAAACTTTTTTGAAAACTACAAGGCTCATGCGTTTCTGTGGTGAAAAAATAATTTAAAAAAATCGTTCGGTAAATGAGTTTACTCCCTGGGTACTTTCTTTGTATACATTCGACTATACGGCCAAGCCCGGGATTTACGGGAAATCGCAGGTTTGCGTTTGCCGGCGATTAAACTTCTTTTATTCAGCGTCTCATCAAAAATGAAAATTCTTTTGAAAACTACAAGTCTCATTTGTTCTAGTGGTGCAGAAATAATTTGAAAAATCGTCCGGGAAATCAGTTTACTCCCTGAGTACTTTCTTTGTATACTTTTGATTATACGGGCCAAGCCCGGGATTTACGGGAAATCGCGGGTTTTCGTTTGCCGGCGATTAAACTTCTTTTATTAAGCGTCTCATCAAAAATGAAAACATTTTTGAAAACAACAAGTCTTATGCGTTTTAGTGGTGAAAAATAATTTAAAAAATCGTTCTGGAAATGAGTTTACTCACAGGGTACTTTCTTTGTATACATTCGACTACACGGGCCAAGCCCGGGATTTACGGAAAATCGCGGGTTTTCGTTTGCCGGCGATTAAACCCCTTTCATTAAGCGTCTCATCAAAAATGAAAACATTTTTGAAAACTACAAATCTCGTGCGTTTTAGTGGTGAAAAAATAATTTGAAAAAACGTTCGGAAAATGAGTTTACTCCCTGGGTACTTTCTTTGTATACATTCGACTATACGGACCAAGCCCGGGATTTACGGGAAATCGTTGGTTTTCGTTTGCCGGCGATTAAACCTCTTTCATTAATGGTCTCATTAAAAATGAAAACATTTTTGAAAACTACAAGTTTCATTCGTTTTAGTGGTGCAGAAATAATTTGCAAAATCGTTCGGGAAATCAGTTTACTCCCTGGGTACTTTCTTTGTATACTTTTGACTATACGGGCCAAGCCCGTGATTTACGGGAAATGGCGGGTTTTCGTTTGCCGGCGATTAAACTTCTTTTATTAAGCGTCTCATCAAAAATGAAAACATTTTTAAAAACTACAAGTCTTATGCGTTTTAGTGGTGAAAAAATAATTTAAAAAATCGTTCTGGAAATGAGTTTACTCACAGGGTACTTTCTTTGTATACATTCGACTATACGGCCCAAGCCCGGGATTTACGGGAAATCGCGAGTTTTCGTTTGCCGGCGATTAAACCCCTTTCATTAAGCGTTTCATCAAAAATGAAAACATTTTTGAAAACAACAAGTCTCATGCGTTTTAGTGGTGAAAAAATAATTGAAAAAATTGTTCGGGAAATGAGTTTTCTCCCTGGGTACTTTCTATGTGTACATTCGACTATACGGGCCAAGCCCGGGATTTACGGGAAATCGCGGGTTTTCGTTTGCCGGCGATTAAACTTCTTTTATTCAACGTCTCATCAAAAATGAAAACATTTTTGAAAACTACAAGTCTTATGCGTTTTAGTGGTGAAAAAATAGTTTAAAAAATCGTTCTGAAAATGAGTTTACTCACAGGGTACTTTCTTTGTATACATTCGACTATACGGGCCAAGCCCGGGATTTACGGGAAATCGCGGGTTTTCGTTTGCCGGCGATTAAACCCCTTTCATTAAGCGTCTCATCAAAAGTGAAAACTTTTTTGAAAACTACAAGGCTCATGCGTTTCTGTGGTGAAAAAATAATTTAAAAAAATCGTTCGGTAAATGAGTTTACTCCCTGGGTACTTTCTTTGTATACATTCGACTATACGGCCAAGCCCGGGATTTACGGGAAATCGCAGGTTTGCGTTTGCCGGCGATTAAACTTCTTTTATTCAGCGTCTCATCAAAAATGAAAATTCTTTTGAAAACTACAAGTCTCATGCGTTTTAGTGGTGACAAAGTAATTTAAAAAATTGTTCGGGAAATGAGTTTACTCCCTGGGTACTTTCTTTGTACTTTTTTGACTATACGGGCCAAGCCCGGGATTTACGGGAAATCGCGGGTTTTCGTTTGCCGACGATTAAACTTCTTTTATTCAGCGTCTCATCAAAAATGAAAACATTTTTGAAAACTACAAGTCTTATGCGTTTTAGTGGTGAAAAAATAATTTAAAAAATCGTTCTGGAAATGAGTTTACTCACAGGGTACTTTCTTTGTATACATTCGACTATACGGCCCAAGCCCGGGATTTACGGGAAATCGCGAGTTTTCGTTTGCCGGCGATTAAACCCCTTTCATTAAGCGTTTCATCAAAAATGAAAACATTTTTGAAAACAACAAGTCTCATGCGTTTTAGTGGTGAAAAAATAATTGAAAAAATTGTTCGGGAAATGAGTTTTCTCCCTGGGTACTTTCTATGTGTACATTCGACTATACGGGCCAAGCCCGGGATTTACGGGAAATCGCGGGTTTTCGTTTGCCGGCGATTAAACTTCTTTTATTCAACGTCTCATCAAAAATGAAAACATTTTTGAAAACTACAAGTCTTATGCGTTTTAGTGGTGAAAAAATAGTTTAAAAAATCGTTCTGAAAATGAGTTTACTCACAGGGTACTTTCTTTGTATACATTCGACTATACGGGCCAAGCCCGGGATTTACGGGAAATCGCGGGTTTTCGTTTGCCGGCGATTAAACCCCTTTCATTAAGCGTCTCATCAAAAGTGAAAACTTTTTTGAAAACTACAAGGCTCATGCGTTTCTGTGGTGAAAAAATAATTTAAAAAAATCGTTCGGTAAATGAGTTTACTCCCTGGGTACTTTCTTTGTATACATTCGACTATACGGCCAAGCCCGGGATTTACGGGAAATCGCAGGTTTGCGTATGCCGGCGATTAAACTTCTTTTATTCAGCGTCTCATCAAAAATGAAAATTCTTTTGAAAACTACAAGTCTCATGCGTTTTAGTGGTGACAAAGTAATTTAAAAAATTGTTCGGGAAATGAGTTTACTCCCTGGGTACTTTCTTTGTACTTTTTTGACTATACGGGCCAAGCCCGGGATTTACGGGAAATCGCGGGTTTTCGTTTGCCGACGATTAAACTTCTTTTATTCAGCGTCTCATCAAAAATGAAAAAATTTTTGTAAACTACAAGTCTTATGCGTTTTAGTGATGGAAAAATAATTTAAAAAATCGTTCTGGAAATGAATCTACTCACAGGGTACTTTCTTTGTATACATTCGACTATACGGGCCAAGCCCGGGATTTACGGGAAATCGCGGGTTTTCGTTTGCCGGTGATTAAACTTCGTTTATTCAACGTCTCATCAAAAATGAAAACATTTTTGAAAACTACAAGTCTCATGCGTTTTAGTGGTTAAAAAATAATTTAAAAAAATTGTTCGGGAAATGAGTTTTCTCCCTGGGTACTTTTTATGTGTTTATTCGACTATACGGGCCAAGCCCGGGATTTACGGGAATTCGTGGGTTTTCGTTTGCCGGCGATTAAACCTCTTTCATTAAGCGTCTCATCAAAAATGAAAACATTTTTGAAAACTACAAGTCTTATGCGTTTTAGTGGTGAAAAAATAGTTTAAAAAATCCTTCTGGAAATGAGTTTACTCACAGGGTACTTTCTTTGTATACATTCGACTATACGGGCCAAGCACGGGATTTACGGGAAATCGCGGGTTTTCGTTTGCCGGCGATTAAACCCCTTTCATTAAGCGTCTCATCAAAAATGAAAACTTTTCTGAAAACTACAAGTCTCATGCGTTTCTGTGGTGAAAAAATAATTTAAAAAAATCGTTCGGTAAATGAGTTTACTCCCTGGGTACTTTCTTTGTATACATTCGACTATACGGCCAAGCCCGGGATTTACGGGAAATCGCAGGTTTGCGTTTGCCGGCGATTAAACTTCTTTTGTTCAGCGTCTCATCAAAAATGAAAACACTTTTGAAAACTACAAATCTCATGCGTTTTAGTGGTGACAAAGTAATTTAAAAAATCGTTCGGGAAATGAGTTTACTCCCTGGGTACTTTCTTTGTACTTTTTTGACTATACGGGCCAAGCCCGGGATTTACGGGAAATCGCGGGTTTTCGTTTGCCGACGATTAAACTTCTTTTATTCAGCGTCTCATCAAAAATGAAAAAATTTTTGTAAACTACAAGTCTTATGCGTTTTAGTGATGGAAAAATAATTTAAAAAATCGTTCGGGAAATGAGTTTACTCCCTGGGCACTTTCTTTGCATACTTTTGACTATACGGGCCAAGCCCGGGATTTACGGGAAATCGCGGGTTTTCGTTTGACGGCGATTAAACTTCTTTTATTCAGCGTCTCATCAAAAATGAAAACATTTTTGAAAACTACAAGTCTTATGCGTTTTAGTGGTGAAAAACTAACTGAAAAAATCGTTCTGGAAAAGAGTTTACTTATAGGGTGCTTTCTTTGTATACATTCGACTATACGGGCCAAGCCCGGAATTTACGGGAAATCGCGGGTTTTCGTTTGCCGGCGATTAAACCCCTTTCATTAAGCGTTTCATCAAAAATGAAAACATTTTTGAAAACTACAAGTCTCATACGTTTTAGTGGTGAAAAAATAATTTTAAAAATCGTTCGGGAAATGCGTTTACTCCCTGGGTACTTTCTTTGTATACTTTTGACTATACGGGCCGAGTCCGGGATTTACGGGAAATCACGGGTTTTCGTTTGCTGGCGATAAAACCTCTTTCATTAAGCGTCTCATTAAAAATGAAAACATGTTTGAAAACTACAAGTCTCATTTGTTCTAGTGGTGCAGAAATAATTTGAAAAATCGTCCGGGAAATCAGTTTACTCCCTGAGTACTTTCTTTGTATACTTTTGACTATACAGGCCAAGCCCGGGATTTACGGGAAATCGCGGGTTTTCGTTTGCCGGCGATTAAACCCCTTTCATTAAGCGTTTCATCAAAAATGAAAACATTTTTGAAAACTACAAGTCTCATACGTTTTAGTGGTGAAAAAATAATTTTAAAAATCGTTTGGGAAATGCGTTTACTCCCTGGGTACTTTCTTTGTATACTTTTGACTATACGGGCCGAGTCCGGGATTTACGGGAAATCACGGGTTTTCGTTTGCCGGCGATAAAACCTCTTTCATTAAGCGTCTCATTAAAAATAAAAACATGTTTGAAAACTACAAGTCTCATTTGTTCTAGTGGTGCAGAAATAATTTGAAAAATCGTCCGGGAAATCAGTTTACTCCCTGAGTACTTTCTTTGTATACTTTTGACTATACGGGCTAAGCCCGGGATTTACGGGAAATCGCGGGTTTTCGTTTGCCGGCGATTAAACTTCTTTTATTAAGCGTCTCATCAAAAATGAAAACATTTTTGAAAACAACAAGTCTTATGCGTTTTAGTGGTGAAAAATAATTTAAAAAATCGTTCTGGAAATGAGTTTACTCACAGGGTACTTTCTTTGTATACATTCGACTACACGGGCCAAGCCCGGGATTTACGGGAAATCGCGGGTTTTCGTTTGCCGGCGATTAAACCCCTTTCATTAAGCGTCTCATCAAAAATGAAAACATTTTTGAAAACTACAAATCTCGTGCGTTTTAGTGGTGAAAAAATAATTTAAAAAAACGTTCGGGAAATGAGTTTACTCCCTGGGTACTTTCTTTGTATACATTCGACTACACGGACCAAGCCCGGGATTTACGGGAAATCGTTGGTTTTCGTTTGCCGGCGATTAAACCTCTTTCATTAATGGTCTCATTAAAAATGAAAACATTTTTGAAAACTACAAGTCTCATTCGTTTTAGTGGTGCAGAAATAATTTGAAAAATCGTTCGGGAAATGAGTTTACTCCCTGGGTACTTTCTTTGTATACATTCGACTACACGGACCAAGCCCGGGATTTACGGGAAATCGTTGGTTTTCGTTTGCCGACGATTAAACTTCTTTTATTCAGCGTCTCATCAAAAATGAAAAAATTTTTGTAAACTACAAGTCTTATGCGTTTTAGTGATGGAAAAATAATTTAAAAAATCGTTCGGGAAATGAGTTTACTCCCTGGGTACTTTCTTTGCATACTTTTGACTATACGGGCCAAGCCCGGGATTTACGGGAATTCGCGGGTTTTCGTTTGACGGCGATTAAACTTCTTTTATTCAGCGTCTCATCAAAAATGAAAACATTTTTGAAAACTACAAGTCTTATGCGTTTTAGTGGTGAAAAACTAACTGAAAAAATCGTTCTTGAAATGAGTTTACTCATAGGGTGCTTTCTTTGTATACATTCGACTATACGGGCCAAGCCCGGGATTTACGGGAAATCGCGGGTTTTCGTTTGCCGGCGATTAAACCCCTTTCATTAAGCGTTTCATCAAAAATGAAAACATTTTTGAAAACTACAAGTCTCATACGTTTTAGTGGTGAAAAAATAATTTTAAAAATCGTTCGGGAAATGCGTTTACTCCCTGGGTACTTTCTTTGTATACTTTTGACTATACGGGCCGAGTCCGGGATTTACGGGAAATCACGGGTTTTCGTTTACCGGCGATAAAACCTCTTTCATTAAGCGTCTCATTAAAAATGAAAACAAGTTTTGAAAACTACAAGTCTCATTTGTTCTAGTGGTGCAGAAATAATTTGAAAAATCGTCCGGGAAATCAGTTTACTCCCTGAGTACTTTCTTTGTATACTTTTGACTATACGGGCCAAGCCCGGGATTTACGGGAAATCGCGGGTTTTCGTTTGCCGGCGATTAAACCCCTTTCATTAAGCGTTTCATCAAAAATGAAAACATTTTTGAAAACTACAAGTCTCATACGTTTTAGTGGTGAAAAAATAATTTTAAAAATCGTACGGGAAATGCGTTTACTCCCTGGGTACTTTATTTGTATACTTTTGACTATAGGGGCCGAGTCTGGGATTTACGGGAAATCACGGGTTTTCGTTTGCCGGCGATAAAACCTCTTTCATTAAGCGTCTCATTAAAAATGAAAACATGTTTAAAAACTACAAGTCTCATTTGTTCTAGTGGTGCAGAAATAATTTGAAAAATCGTCCGGGAAATCAGTTTACTCCCTGAGTACTTTCTTTGTATACTTTTGACTATACGGGCCAAGCCCGGGATTTACGGGAAATCGCGGGTTTTCGTTTGCCGGCGATTAAACTTCTTTTATAAAGCGTCTCATAAAAAATGAAAACATTTTTGAAAACAACAAGTCTTATGCGTTTTAGTGGTGAAAAATAATTTAAAAAATCGTTCTGGAAATGAGTTTACTCACAGGGTACTTTCTTTGTATACATTCGACTACACGGGCCAAGCCCGGGATTTACGGGAAATCGCGGGTTTTCGTTTGCCGGCGATTAAACCCCTTTCATTAAGCGTCTCATCAAAAATGAAAACATTTTTGAAAACTACAAATCTCGTGCGTTTTAGTGGTGAGAAAATAATTTAAAAAAACGTTCGGGAAATGAGTTTACTCCCTGGGTACTTTCTTTGTATACATTCGACTACACGGACCAAGCCCGGGATTTACGGGAAATCGTTGGTTTTCGTTTGCCGGCGATTAAACCTCTTTCATTAATGGTCTCATTAAAAATGAAAACATTTTTGAAAACTACAAGTCTCATTCGTTTTAGTGGTGCAGAAATAATTTGAAAAATCGTTCGGGAAATCAGTTTACTCCCTGGGTACTTTCTTTGTATACTTTTGACTATACGGGCCAAGCCCGGGATTTACGGGAAATCGCGGGTTTTCGTTTGACGGCGATTAAACTTCTTTTATTCAGCGTCTCATCAAAAATGAAAACATTTTTGAAAACTACAAGTCTCATACGTTTTAGTGGTGAAAAAATAATTTTAAAAATCGTTTGGGAAATGCGTTTACTCCCTGGGTACTTTCTTTGTATACTTTTGACTATACGGGCCGAGTCCGGGATTTACGGGAAATCACGGGTTTTCGTTTGCCGGCGATAAAACCTCTTTCATTAAGCGTCTCATTAAAAATAAAAACATGTTTGAAAACTACAAGTCTCATTTGTTCTAGTGGTGCAGAAATAATTTGAAAAATCGTCCGGGAAATCAGTTTACTCCCTGAGTACTTTCTTTGTATACTTTTGACTATACGGGCTAAGCCCGGGATTTACGGGAAATCGCGGGTTTTCGTTTGCCGGCGATTAAACTTCTTTTATTAAGCGTCTCATCAAAAATGAAAACATTTTTGAAAACAACAAGTCTTATGCGTTTTAGTGGTGAAAAATAATTTAAAAAATCGTTCTGGAAATGAGTTTACTCACAGGGTACTTTCTTTGTATACATTCGACTACACGGGCCAAGCCCGGGATTTACGGGAAATCGCGGGTTTTCGTTTGCCGGCGATTAAACCCCTTTCATTAAGCGTCTCATCAAAAATGAAAACATTTTTGAAAACTACAAATCTCGTGCGTTTTAGTGGTGAAAAAATAATTTAAAAAAACGTTCGGGAAATGAGTTTACTCCCTGGGTACTTTCTTTGTATACATTCGACTACACGGACCAAGCCCGGGATTTACGGGAAATCGTTGGTTTTCGTTTGCCGGCGATTAAACCTCTTTCATTAATGGTCTCATTAAAAATGAAAACATTTTTGAAAACTACAAGTCTCATTCGTTTTAGTGGTGCAGAAATAATTTGAAAAATCGTTCGGGAAATGAGTTTACTCCCTGGGTACTTTCTTTGTATACATTCGACTACACGGACCAAGCCCGGGATTTACGGGAAATCGTTGGTTTTCGTTTGCCGACGATTAAACTTCTTTTATTCAGCGTCTCATCAAAAATGAAAAATTTTTTGTAAACTACAAGTCTTATGCGTTTTAGTGATGGAAAAATAATTTAAAAAATCGTTCGGGAAATGAGTTTACTCCCTGGGTACTTTCTTTGCATACTTTTGACTATACGGGCCAAGCCCGGGATTTACGGGAATTCGCGGGTTTTCGTTTGACGGCGATTAAACTTCTTTTATTCAGCGTCTCATCAAAAATGAAAACATTTTTGAAAACTACAAGTCTTATGCGTTTTAGTGGTGAAAAACTAACTGAAAAAATCGTTCTTGAAATGAGTTTACTCATAGGGTGCTTTCTTTGTATACATTCGACTATACGGGCCAAGCCCGGGATTTACGGGAAATCGCGGGTTTTCGTTTGCCGGCGATTAAACCCCTTTCATTAAGCGTTTCATCAAAAATGAAAACATTTTTGAAAACTACAAGTCTCATACGTTTTAGTGGTGAAAAAATAATTTTAAAAATCGTTCGGGAAATGCGTTTACTCCCTGGGTACTTTCTTTGTATACTTTTGACTATACGGGCCGAGTCCGGGATTTACGGGAAATCACGGGTTTTCGTTTACCGGCGATAAAACCTCTTTCATTAAGCGTCTCATTAAAAATGAAAACAAGTTTTGAAAACTACAAGTCTCATTTGTTCTAGTGGTGCAGAAATAATTTGAAAAATCGTCCGGGAAATCAGTTTACTCCCTGAGTACTTTCTTTGTATACTTTTGACTATACGGGCCAAGCCCGGGATTTACGGGAAATCGCGGGTTTTCGTTTGCCGGCGATTAAACCCCTTTCATTAAGCGTTTCATCAAAAATGAAAACATTTTTGAAAACTACAAGTCTCATACGTTTTAGTGGTGAAAAAATAATTTTAAAAATCGTACGGGAAATGCGTTTACTCCCTGGGTACTTTATTTGTATACTTTTGACTATAGGGGCCGAGTCTGTGATTTACGGGAAATCACGGGTTTTCGTTTGCCGGCGATAAAACCTCTTTCATTAAGCGTCTCATTAAAAATGAAAACATGTTTAAAAACTACAAGTCTCATTTGTTCTAGTGGTGCAGAAATAATTTGAAAAATCGTCCGGGAAATCAGTTTACTCCCTGAGTACTTTCTTTGTATACTTTTGACTATACTGGCCAAGCCCGGGATTTACGGGAAATCGCGGGTTTTCGTTTGCCGGCGATTAAACTTCTTTTATAAAGCGTCTCATAAAAAATGAAAACATTTTTGAAAACAACAAGTCTTATGCGTTTTAGTGGTGAAAAATAATTTAAAAAATCGTTCTGGAAATGAGTTTACTCACAGGGTACTTTCTTTGTATACATTCGACTACACGGGCCAAGCCCGGGATTTACGGGAAATCGCGGGTTTTCGTTTGCCGGCGATTAAACCCCTTTCATTAAGCGTCTCATCAAAAATGAAAACATTTTTGAAAACTACAAATCTCGTGCGTTTTAGTGGTGAGAAAATAATTTAAAAAAACGTTCGGGAAATGAGTTTACTCCCTGGGTACTTTCTTTGTATACATTCGACTACACGGACCAAGCCCGGGATTTACGGGAAATCGTTGGTTTTCGTTTGCCGGCGATTAAACCTCTTTCATTAATGGTCTCATTAAAAATGAAAACATTTTTGAAAACTACAAGTCTCATTCGTTTTAGTGGTGCAGAAATAATTTGAAAAATCGTTCGGGAAATCAGTTTACTCCCTGGGTACTTTCTTTGTATACTTTTGACTATACGGGCCAAGCCCGGGATTTACGGGAAATCGCGGGTTTTCGTTTGCCGGCGATTAAACTTCTTTTATTAAGCGTCTCATCAAAAATGAAAACATTTTTGAAAACTACAAGTCTTATGCGTTTTAGTGGTGAAAAAATAATTTAAAAAATCGTTCTGGAAATGAGTTTACTCACAGGGTACTTTCTTTGTATACATTCGACTATACGGGCCAAGCCCGGGATTTACAGGAAATCGCGGGTTTTCGTTTGCCGGCGATTAAACCCCTTTCATTAAGCGTCTCATCAAAAATGAAAACTTTTTTGAAAACTACAAGTCTCATGCGTTTCTGTGGTGAAAAAATAATTTAAAAAAATCGTTCGGTAAATGAGTTTACTCCCTGGGTACTTTCTTTGTATACATTCGACTATACGGCCAAGCCCGGGATTTACGGGAAATCGCAGGTTTGCGTTTGCCGGCGATTAAACTTCTTTTGTTCAGCGTCTCATCAAAAATGAAAACACTTTTGAAAACTACAAGTCTCATGCGTTTTAGTGGTGACAAAGTAATTTAAAAAATCGTTCGGGAAATGAGTTTACTCCCTGGGTACTTTCTTTGTACTTTTTTGACTATACGGGCCAAGCCCGGGATTTACGGGAAATCGCGGGTTTTCGTTTGCCGACGATTAAACTTCTTTTATTCAGCGTCTCATCAAAAATGAAAAAATTTTTGTAAACTACAAGTCTTATGCGTTTTAGTGATGGAAAAATAATTTAAAAAATCGTTCTGGAAATGAGTTTACTCACAGGGTACTTTCTTTGTATACATTCGACTATACGGGCCAAGCCCGGGATTTACGGGAAATCGCGGGTTTTCGTTTGCCAGCGATTAAACCACTTTCATTAAGTGTCTCATCAAAAATGGAAACATTTTTAAAAACTACAAGTCTCATGGGCTTTAGTGGTGAAATAAAAATTTAAAAAATCGTTTGGGAAATGAGTTTACTCCCTGGGTACTTTCTTTGTATACTTTTGACTATACGGGCCGAGTCCAGGATTTACGGGAAATCGCGGGTTTTCGTTTGCCGGCGATTAAACTTCTTTTATCCAGCGTCTCATCAAAAATGAAAACATTTTTGAAAACTACAAGTCTCATGCGTTTTAGTGGTGAAAAAATAATTTAAAAATCGTTCGGGAAATGAGTTTACTCCCTGGGTACTTTCTTTGTATACTTTTGACTATACGGGCCGAGTCCTGGGTTTACGGGAAATAGCGGGTTTTCGTTTGCCGGCGATTAAACTCCTTTTATTCAGCGTCTCATCAAAAATGAAAACATTTTTAAAAACTACAAGTCTCATGGGCTTTAGTGGTGAAATAATAATTTAATAAATCGTTCGGGAAATGAGTTTACTCCCTGGGTACTTTCTTTGGATACTTTTGATTATACGGGACAAGTCCGGGATTTACAGGAAATCGCGGGTTTTCGTTTGCCAGCGATTAAACCACTTTCATTAAGTGACTCATCAAAAATGAAAACATTTTTAAAAACTACAAGTCTCATGGGCTTTTGTGGTGAAATAAAAATTTAAAAAATCGTTTGGGAAATGAGTTTACTCCCTGGGTACTTTCTTTGTATACTTTTGACTATACGGGCCGAGTCCAGGATTTACGGGAAATCGCGGGTTTTCGTTTGCCGGCGATTAAACTTCTTTTATCCAGCGTCTCATCAAAAATGAAAACATTTTTGAAAACTACAAGTCTCATGCGTTTTAGTGGTGAAAAAATAATTTAAAAATCGTTCGGGAAATGAGTTTACTCCCTGGGTACTTTCTTTGTATACTTTTGACTATACGGGCCAATTCCTGGGTTTACGGGAAATGGCGGGTTTTCGTTTGCCGGCGATTAAACTCCTTTTATTCAGCGTCTCATCAAAAATGAAAACATTTTTAAAAACTACAAGTCCCTTGGGCTTTAGTGGTGAAATAATAATTTAATAAATCGTTCGGGAGATGAGTTTACTCCCTGGGTACTTTCTTTGTATACTTTTGATTATACGGGACAAGTCCGGGATTTACAGGAAATCGCGGGTTTTCGTTTGCCGGCGATTAAACTTCTTTTATTCAGCGTCTCATCAAAAATGAAAATATTTTTGAAAACTACAAGTCTCATGCGTTTTAGTGGTGAAAAAATAGATTAAAAAATCGTTCGGGAAATGAGTTTACTCCCTGGGTACTTTCTTTGTATACATTCGACTATACGGGCCAAGCCCGGGATTTACGGGAAATCGCGGGTTTTCGTTTGCCGGCGATTAAACCTCTTTCATTAAGCGTCTCATCAAAAATGAAAACATTTTTAAAAACTACAAGTCTCATGCGTTGTAGTGGTGAAAAAATAGTTTAAAAAATCGTTCGGAAAATGAGTTTATTCCCTGGGTACTTTATTTGTATACTTTCGACTATACGGGCTGAGTCCGGGGTTTACGGGAAATGGCGGGTTTTCGTTTGACGGCGATTAAACTTCTTTATTCAGCGTCTCATCAAAAATGAAAACATTTTTGAAAACTACAAGTCTCATGCGTTGTAGTGGTAAAAAAATAATTTAAAAAATCGTTCGGAAAATGAGTTTACTCCCTGGATACTGTCTTTGTATACTTTTGACTATACGGGCCAAGTCCGGGGTTTACGGGAAATTGCGGGTTTTCGTTTGCCGGCGATTAAACGACTTTCATTAAGCGTCTCATCAAAAATGAAAACATTTCTGAAAACTGCAAGTTTCATGCGTTTTAGTGGTGAAAAAATAATTTAAAAAATCGTTCGGGAAATGAGTTTACTCCCTGGGTACTTTCTTTGTATACTTTTGACTATACGGGCCGAGTCCAGGATTTACGGGAAATCGCGGGTTTTCGTTTGCCGGCGATTAAACTTCTTTTATCCAGCGTCTCATCAAAAATGAAAACATTTTTGAAAACTACAAGTCTCATGCGTTTTAGTGGTTAAAAAATAATTTAAAAATCGATCGGGAAATGAGTTTACTCCCTGGGTACTTTCTTTGTATACTTTTGACTATACGGGCCGAGTCCTGGGTTTACGGGAAATGGCGGGTTTTCGTTTGCCGGCGATTAAACTCCTTTTATTCAGCGTCTCATTAAAAATGAAAACATTTTTGAAAACTACAAGTCTCATTTGTTCTAGTGGTGCAGAAATAATTTGAAAAATCGTTCGGAAAATCAGTTTACTCCCTGGGTACGTTCTTTGTATACTTTTGACTATACGGGCCGAGTCCAGGATTTACGGGAAATCGCGGGTTTTCGTTTGCCGGCGATTAAACTTCTTTTATCCAGCGTCTCATCAAAAATGAAAACATTTTTGAAAACTACAAGTCTCATGCGTTTTAGTGGTTAAAAAATAATTTAAAAATCGTTCGGGAAATGAGTTTACTCCCTGGGTACTTTCTTTGTATACTTTTGACTATACGGGCCAATTCCTGGGTTTCCGGGAAATGGCGGGTTTTCGTTTGCCGGCGATTAAACTCCTTTTATTCAGCGTCTCATCAAAAATGAAAACATTTTTAAAAACTACAAGTCTCATGGGCTTTAGTGGTGAAATAATAATTTAATAAATCGTTCGGGAAATGAGTTTACTCCCTGGGTACTTTCTTTGTATACTTTTGATTATACGGGACAAGTCCGGGATTTACAGGAAATCGCGGGTTTTCGTTTGCCGGCGATTAAACTTCTTTTATTCAGCGTCTCATCAAAAATGAAAATATTTTTGAAAACTACAAGTCTCATGCGTTTTAGTGGTGAAAAAATAGATTAAAAAATCGTTCGGGAAATGAGTTTACTCCCTGGGTACTTTCTTTGTATACATTCGACTATACGGGCCAAGCCCGGGATTTACGGGAAATCGCGGGTTTTCGTTTGCCGGCGATTAAACCTCTTTCATTAATCGTCTCATCAAAAATGAAAACATTTTTAAAAACTACAAGTCTCATGCGTTGTAGTGGTGAAAAAATAGTTTAAAAAATCGTTCGGAAAATGAGTTTATTCCCTGGGTACTTTATTTGTATACTTTCGACTATACGGGCTGAGTCCGGGGTTTACGGGAAGTGGCGGGTTTTCGTTTGACGGCGATTAAACTTCTTTTATCCAGCGTCTCATCAAAAATGAAAACATTTTTGAAAACTACAAGTCTCATGCGTTGTAGTGGTGAAAAAATAATTTAAAAAATCGTTCGGAAAATGAGTTTACTCCCTGGATACTGTCTTTGTATACTTTTGACTATACGGGCCGAGTCCGGGGTTTACGGGAAATGGCGGGTTTTCGTTTGCTGGCGATTAAACCACTTTCATTAAGCGTCTCATCAAAAATGAAAACATTTCTGAAAACTGCAAGTCTCATGCGTTTTAGTGGTGAAAAAATAATTTAAAAAATCGTTCGGGAAATGAGTTTACTCCCTGGGTACTTTCTTTGTATACTTTTGACTATACGGGCCGAGTCCAGGATTTACGGGAAATCGCGGGTTTTCGTTTGCCGGCGATTAAACTTCTTTTATCCAGCGTCTCATCAAAAATGAAAACATTTTTGAAAACTACAAGTCTCATGCGTTTTAGTGGTTAAAAAATAATTTAAAAATCGATCGGGAAATGAGTTTACTCCCTGGGTACTTTCTTTGTATACTTTTGACTATACGGGCCGAGTCCTGGGTTTACGGGAAATGGCGGGTTTTCGTTTGCCGGCGATTAAACTCCTTTTATTCAGCGTCTCATTAAAAATGAAAACATTTTTGAGAACTACAAGTCTCATTTGTTCTAGTGGTGCAGAAATAATTTGAAAAATCGTTCGGAAAATCAGTTTACTCCCTGGGTACTTTCTTTGTATACTTTTGACTATACGGGCTGAGCCCGGGATTTACGGGAAATCGCTGGTTTTCGTTTGCCGGCGATTAAACTTCTTTTATTCAGCGTCTCATCAAAAATGAAAACATTTTTGAAAACTACAAGTCTCATGCGTTGTAGTGGTGAAAAAATAGTTTAAAAAATCGTTCGGAAAATGAGTTTATTCCCTGGGTACTTTCTTTGTATTCTTTCGACTATACGGGCAGAGTCCGGGGTTTACGGGAAATGGCGGGTTTTCGTTTGACGGCGATTAAACTTCTTTTAATCAGCGTCTCATCAAAAATGAAAACATTTTTGAAAACTACAAGTCTCATGCGTTGTAGTGATGCAAAAATAATTTAAAAAATCGTTCGGAAAATGAGTTTACTCCCTGGGTACTTTCTTTGTATACTTTTGACTATACAGGGCGAGTCCGGGGTTTGCGGGAAATGGCGGGTTTTTGTTTGCCGGCGATTAAACTTCTTTTATTCAGCGTCTCATCAAAAATGAAAACATTTTTGAAAACTACAAGTCTCATGCGTTTTAGTGGTTAAAAAATAATTTAAAAATCGATCGGGAAATGAGTTTACTCCCTGGGTACTTTCTTTGCATACTTTTGACTATACGGGCCGAGTCCAGGATTTACGGGAAATCGCGGGTTTTCGTTTGCCGGCGATTAAACTTCTTTTATCCAGCGTCTCATCAAAAATGAAAACATTTTTGAAAACTACAAGTCTCATGCGTTTTAGTGGTTAAAAAATAATTTAATAATCGATCGGGAAATGAGTTTACTCCCTGGGTACTTTCTTTGTATACTTTTGACTATACGGGCCGAGTCCTGGGTTTACGGGAAATGGCGGGTTTTCGTTTGCCGGCGATTAAACTCCCTTTATTCAGCGTCTCATTAAAAATGAAAACATTTTTGAAAACTACAAGTCTCCTTTGTTCTAGTGGTGCAGAAATAATTTGAAAAATCGTTCGGAAAATCAGTTTACTCCCTGGGTACTTTCTTTGTATACTTTTGACTATACGGGCTGAGCCCGGGATTTACGGGAAATCGTTGGTTTTCGTTTGCCGGCGATTAAACTTCTTTTATTCAGCGTCTCATCAAAAATGAAAACATTTTTGAAAACTACAAGTCTCATGCGTTGTAGTGGTGAAAAAATAGTTTAAAAAATCGTTCAGAAAATGAGTTTATTCCCTGGGTACTTTCTTTGTATTCTTTCGACTATACGGGCAGAGTCCGGGGTTTACGGGAAATGGCGGGATTTCGTTTGACGGCGATTAAACTTCTTTTATTCAGCGTCTCATCAAAAATGAAAACATTTTTGAAAACTACAAGTCTCATGCGTTGTAGTGGTGAAAAAATAATTTAAAAAATCGTTCGGAAAATGAGTTTACTCCCTGGATACTTTCTTTGTATACTTTTGACAATACGGGCCTAGTCCGGGGTTTACGGGAAATGGCGGGTTTTCGTTTGCCGGCGATTAAACCACTTTCATTAAGCGTCTCATCAAAAATGAAAACATTTCTGAAAACTGCAAGTCTCAGGCGTTTTAGTGGTGAAAAAATAATTTAAAAAATCGTTTGGGAAATGAGTTTACTCCCTGGGTACTTTCTTTGTATACTTTTGACTATACGCGCCGAGTCCGGGATTTACGGGAAATCGCTGGTTTTCGTTTGCCGGCGATTAGACTTCTTTTATTCAGCGTCTCATCAAAAATGGAAACATTTTTAAAAACCACAAGTCTCATGCGTTGTAGTGATGCAAAAATAATTTAAAAAATCGTTCGGAAAATGAGTTTACTCCCTGGGTACTTTCTTTGTATACTTTTGACTATACGGGCCGAGTCCGGGGTTTGCGGGAAATGGCGGGTTTTTGTTTGCCGGCGATTAAACTTCTTTTATTCAGCGTCTCATCAAAAATGAAAACATTTTTGAAAACTACAAGTCTCATGCGTTGTAGTGATGCAAAAATAATTTAAAAAATCGTTCGGAAAATGAGTTTACTCCCTGGGTACTTTCTTTGTATACTTTTGACTATACGGGCCGAGTCCGGGGTTTGCGGGAAATGGCGGGTTTTTGTTTGCCGGCGATTAAACTTCTTTTATTCAGCGTCTCATCAAAAATGAAAACATTTTTGAAAACTACAAGTCTCATGCGTTTTAGTGGTTAAAAAATAATTTAAAACTCGATCGGGAAATGAGTTTACTCCCTGGGTACTTTCTTTGTATACTTTTGACTATACGGGCCGAGTCCAGGATTTACGGGAAATCGCGGGTTTTCGTTTGCCGGCGATTAAACTTCTTTTATCCAGCGTCTCATCAAAAATGAAAACATTTTTGAAAACTACAAGTCTCATGCGTTTTAGTGGTTAAAAAATAATTTAAAAATCGATCGGGAAATGAGTTTACTCCCTGGGTACTTTCTTTGTATACTTTTGACTATACGGGCCGAGTCCTGGGTTTACTGGAAATGGCGGGTTTTCGTTTGCCGGCGATTAAACTCCTTTTATTCAGCGTCTCATTAAAAATGAAAACATTTTTGAAAACTACAAGTCTCATTTGTTCTAGTGGTGCAGAAATAATTTGAAAAATCGTTCGGAAAATCAGTTTACTCCCTGGGTACTTTCTTTGTATACTTTTGACTATACGGGCTGAGCCCGGGATTTACGGGAAATCGTTGGTTTTCGTTTGCCGGCGATTAAACTTCTTTTATTCAGCGTCTCATCAAAAATGAAAACATTTTTGAAAACTACAAGTCTCATGCGTTTTAGTGGTGAAAAAATAATTTAAAAAATCGTTCGGAAAATGAGTTTACTCCCTGGATACTTTCTTTGTATACTTTTGACAATACGGGCCTAGTCCGGGGTTTACGGGAAATGGCGGGTTTTCGTTTGCCGGCGATTAAACCACTTTCATTACGCGTCTCATCAAAAATGAAAACATTTCTGAAAACTGCAAGTCTCAGGCGTTTTAGTGGTGAAAAAATAATTTAAAAAATCGTTCGGGAAATGAGTTTACACCCTGGGTACTTTCTTTGTATACTTTTGACTATACGCGCCGAGTCCGGGATTTACGGGAAATCGCTGGTTTTCGTTTGCCGGCGATTAGACTTCTTTTATTCAGCGTCTCATCAAAAATGGAAACATTTTTAAAAACCACAAGTCTCATGCGTTGTAGTGATGCAAAAATAATTTAAAAAATCGTTCGGAAAATGAGTTTACTCCCTGGGTACTTTCTTTGTATACTTTTGACTATATGGGCCGAGTCCGGGGTTTGCGGGAAATGGCGGGTTTTTGTTTGCCGGCGATTAAACTTCTTTTATTCAGCGTCTCATCAAAAATGAAAACATTTTTGAAAACTACAAGTCTCATTTGTTCTAGTGGTGCAGAAATAATTTGAAAAATCGTTCGGAAAATCAGTTTACTCCCTGGGTACTTTTTTGTATACTTTTGACTATACTGGCTGAGCCCAGGATTTACGGGAAATCGCTGGTTTTCGTTTGCCGGCGATTAAACTTCTTTTATTCAGCGTCTCATCAAAAATGAAAACATTTTTGAAAACTACAAGTCTCATGCGTTGTAGTGGTGAAAAAATAGTTTAAAAAATCGTTCGGAAAATGAGTTTACTCCCTGGGTACCTTCTTTGTATACTTTTGACTATATGCGCCGAGTCCGGGATTTACGGGAAATCGCTGGTTTTCGTTTGCCGGCGATTAGACTTCTTTTATTCAGCGTCTCATCAAAAATGAAAACATTTTTGAAAACTAAAAGTCTCATGCGTTTTAGTGGTGAAAAGATAATTTAAAAAATCGTTTTGGAAATGAGTTTACTCACAGGGTACTTTCTTTGTATACATTCGACTATACGGGCCAAGCCCGGCATTTACGGGAAATCGCGGGTTTTCGTTTGCCGGCGATTAAACCACTTTCATTAAGCGTCTCATCAAAAATGAAAACATTTCCGAAAACTACAAGTCTCATGCGCTTTAGTGTTGAAAAGATATTTTAAAAAATTGTTTTGAAAATGAGTTTTCTCACAGGGTACTTTCTTTGTATACATTCGACTATACGGGCCAAGCCCGGGATTGACGGGTAATCGCGGGTTTTCGTTTGCCGTCGTTTAAACCACATTCATTAAGCGTCTCATCAAAAATGAAAACATTTTTGAAAACAACAAGTCTTCTGCGTTTTAGTGGTGAAAAAATAATTTAAAAAATCGTTCTGGAAATGAGTTTACTCACAGGGTACTTTCTTTGTATACATTCGACTATACGGGCCAAGCCCGGGATTTACGGGAAATCGCGGGTTTTCGTTTGCCGGCGATTAAACCCGTTTCACTAAGCGTCTCATCAAAAATGAAAACATTTTTCAAAACAACAAGTCTTCTGCGTTTTAGTGGTGAAAAAATAATTTAAAAAATCGTTCTGGAAATGAGTTTACTCACAGGGTACTTTCTTTGTATACATTCGACTATACGGGCCAAGCCCGGGATTTACGGGAAATCGCGGGTTTTCGTTTGCCGGCGATTAAACAAGTTTCACTAAGCGTCTCATCAAAAATGAAAACATTTTTGAAAACTACAAATCTCGTGCGTTTTAGTGGTGAAAAACTAACTTAAAAAATCGTTCTGGAAATGAGTTTACTCACAGGGTGCTTTCTTTGTATACATTCGACTATATGGGCCAAGCCCGGGATTTACGGGAAATCGCGGGTTTTCGTTTGCCAGCGATTAAACCCCTTTCATTAAGCGTTTCATCAAAAATGAAAACATTTTTGAAAACTACAAGTCTCATACGTTTTAGTGGTGAAAAAATAATTTTAAAAATCGTTCGGGAAATGCGTTTACTCCCTGGGTACTTTCTTTGTATACTTTTGACTATACGGGCCGAGTCCGGGATTTACGGGAAATCACGGGTTTTCGTTTGCCGGCGATAAAACCTCTTTCATTAAGCGTCTCATTAAAAATGAAAACATTTTTGAAAACTACAAGTCTCATTTGTTCTAGTGGTGCAGAAATAATTTCAAAAATCGTTCTGGAAATGAGTTTACTCACAGGGTACTTTCTTTGTATACATTCGACTATACGGGCCAAGCCCGGGATTTACGGGAAATCGCGGGTTTTCGTTTGCCGGCGATTAAACAAGTTTCACTAAGCGTCTCATCAAAAATGAAAACATTTTTGAAAACAACAAGTCTTATGCGTTTTAGTGGTGAAAAAATAATTTAAAAAATCGTTCTGGAAATGAGTTTACTCACAGGGTACTTTCTTTGTATACATTCGACTATACGGGCCAAACACGGGATTCATGGGAAATCGCGGGTTTTCGTTTGCCGGCGATTAAACCCCTTTCATTAAGCGTCTCATCAAAAATGAAAACATTTTTGAAAACTACAAATCTCGTGCGTTTTAGTGGTGAAAAAATAATTTAAAAAAACGTTAGGGAAATGAGTTTACTCCCATGGTTCTTTCTTTGTATACATTCGACTATACAGACCAAGCCTGGGATTTACGGATAATCCTGGGTTTTCGTTTGCCGGCGATTAAACCTCTTTCATTAATGGTCTCATTAAAATTGAAAACATTTTTGAAAACTGCAAGTCTCATTCGTTCTAGTGGTGCAGAAATAATTTGAAAAATCGTTCGGGAAATCAGTTTACTCCCTGGGTACTTTCTTTGTATACTTTTGACTATACGGGCCAAGCCCGGGATTTACGGGAAATCGCGGGTTTTCGTTTGCCGGCGATTAAACTTCTTTTATCAGGCGTCTCATCAAAAATGGAAACATTTTTGAAAACAACAAGTCTTATGCGTTTTAGTGGTGAAAAAATAATTTAAAAAATCGTTCTGGAAATGAGTTTACTCACAGGGTACTTTCTTTGTATACATTCGACTATACGGGCCAAGCCCGGGATTTACGGGAAATCGCGGGTTTTCGTTTGCCGGCGATAAAACCCCTTTCATTAAGCGTCTCATCAAAAATGAAAACATTTTTGAAAACTACAAATCTCGTGCGTTTTAGTGGTGAAAAAATAATTTAAAAAAACGTTTGGGAAATGAGTTTACTCCCTGGGTACTTTCTTTGAATACATTCGACTATACGGGCCAAGCCCGGGGTTTACGGGAAATGGCGGGTTTTCGTTTGCCGGCGATTAAACCACTTTCATTAAGCGTCTCATCAAAAATGAAAACATTTCTGAAAACTGCAAGTCTCAGGCGTTTTAGTGGTGAAAAAATAATTTAAAAAATCGTTCGGAAAATGAGTTTACTCCCTGGGTACTTTCTTTGTATACATTCGACTATACGGGCCAAGCCCAGGATTTACGGGAAATCGCGGGTTTTCGTTTGCCGGCGATTAAACCCGTTTCACTAAGCGTCTCATCAAAAATGAAAACATTTTTGAAAACAACAAGTCTTATGCGTTTTAGTGGTGAAAAAATAATTTAAAAAATCGTTCTGGAAATGAGTTTACTCACAGGGTACTTTCTTTGTATACATTCGACTATACGGGCCAAGCCCGGGATTTACGGGAAATCGCGGGTTTTCGTTTGCCGGCGATTAAACCCCTTTCATTAAGCGTCTCATCAAAAATGGAAACATTTTTAAAAACCACAGGTCTCATGCGTTGTAGTGATTCAAAAATAATTTAAAAAATCGTTCGGAAAATGAGTTTACTCCCTGGGTACTTTGTTTGTATACATTCGACTATACGGGCCAAGCCCAGGATTTACGGGAAATCGCGGGTTTTCGTTTGCCGGCGAATAAACCCGTTTCACTTAGCGTCTCATCAAAAATGAAAACATTTTTCAAAACAACAAGTCTTCTGCGTTTTAGTGGTGAAAAAATAATTTAAAAAATCGTTGGGGAAATGAGTTTACTCACAGGGTACTTTCTTTGTATACATTCGACTATACGGGCCAAGCCCGGGATTTACGGGAAATCGCGGGTTTTCGTTCGCCGGCGATTAAACCCGTTTCACTAAGCGTCTCATCAAAAATGAAAACATTTTTGAAAACTACAAATCTCGTGCGTTTTAGTGGTGAAAAAATAATTTGAAAAATCGTTCGGGAAATGAGTTTACTCCCTGGGTACTTTCTTTGCATACTTTTGACTATACGGGCCAAGCCCGGGATTTACGGGAAATCGCGGGGTTCCTTTGACGGCGATTAAACTTCTTTTATTCAGCGTCTCAACAAAAATGAAAACATTTTTGAAAACTACAAGTCTTATGCGTTTTAGTGGTGAAAAACTAACATAAAAAATCGTTCTGGAAATGAGTTTACTCACAGGGCGCTTTCTTTGTATACATTCGACTATACGGGCCAAGCCCGGGATTTACGGGAAATCGCGGGTTTTCGTTTGCCGGCGATTAAACTTCTTTTATTAAGCGTCTCATCAAAAATGAAAACATTTTTGAAAACAACAAGTCTTATGCGTTTTAGTGGTGAAAAAATAATTTAAAAAATCGTCCGGGAAATCAGTTTACTCCCTGGGTACCTTCTTTGTATACTTTTGACTATACGGGCCAAGCCCGGGATTTACGGGAAATCGCGGGTTTTCGTTTGCCGGCGATTAAACTTCTTTTATTAAGCGTCTCATCAAAAATGAAAACATTTTTGAAAACAACAAGTCTTATGCGTTTTAGTGGTGAAAAAATAATTTAAAAAATCGTTGGGGAAATGAGTTTACTCACAGGGTACTTTCTTTGTATGCATTCGACTATACGGGCAAGCCCGGGATTTACGGGAAATCGCGGGTTTTCGTTTGCCGGCGATTAAACCCGTTTCACTAAGCGTCTCATCAAAAATGAAAACATTTTTGAAAACTACAAATCTCGTGCGTTTTAGTGGTGAAAAAATAATTTAAAAAATCGTTCGGGAAATGAGTTTACTCCCTGGGTACTTTCTTTACATACTTTTGACTATACGGGCCAAGCCCGGGATTTACGGGAAATCGCGGGTTTTCGTTTGACGGCGATTAAACTTCTTTTATTCAGCGTCTCATCAAAAATGAAAACATTTTTAAAAACTACAAATCTCGTGCGTTTTAGTGGTGAAAAAATAATTTAAAAAATCGTTCGGGAAATGAGTTTACTCCCTGGGTACTTTCTTTACATACTTTTGACTATACGGGCCAAGCTCGGGATTTACGGGAAATCGCGGGTTTTCGTTTGACGGCGATTAAACTTCTTTTATTCAGCGTCTCATCAAAAATGAAAACATTTTTGAAAACTACAAGTCTTATGCGTTTTAGTGGTGAAAAACTAACTTAAAAAATCGTTCTGGAAATGAGTTTACTCACAGGGTGCTTTCTTTGTATACATTCGACTATACGGGCCAAGCCCGGGATTTACGGGAAATCGCGGGTTTTCGTTTGCCGGCGATTAAACCCCTTTCATTAAGCGTTTCATCAAAAATGAAAACATTTTTGAAAACTACAAGTTTCATACGTTTTAGTGGTGAAAAAATAATTTTAAAAATCGTTCGGGAAATGCGTTTACTCCCTGGGTACTTTCTTTGTATACTTTTGACTATACGGGCCGAGTCCGGGATTTACGGGAAATCACGGGTTTTCGTTTGCCGGCGATAAAACCTCCTTTATTAAGCGTCTCATTAAACATGAAAACATTTTTAAAAACTACAAGTCTCATTTGTTCTAGTGGTGCAGAAATAATTTGAAAAATCGTCCGGGAAATCAGTTTACTCCCTGGGTACTTTCTTTGTATACTTTTGACTATACGGGCCGAGTCCGGGATTTACGGGAAATTACGGGTTTTCGTTTGCCGGCGATAAAACCTCCTTTATTAAGCGTCTCATCCAAAATGAAAACATTTTTGAAAACAACAAGTCGTATGCGTTTTAGTGGTGAAAAAATAATTTAAAAAATCGTTCTGGAAATGAGTTTACTCACAGGGTACTTTCTTTGTATACATTTGACTATACGGGCCAAGCCCGGGATTTACGGGAAATCGCGGGTTTTCGTTTGCCGGCGATTAAACCCCTTTCATTAAGCGTCTCATCAAAAATGAAAACATTTTTGAAAACTACAAATCTCGTGCGTTTTAGTGGTGAAAAAATAATTTAAAAAAACGTTCGGGAAATGAGTTTACTCCCTGGGTACTTTCTTTGTGTACATTCGACTATACGGACCAAGCCCGGGATTTACGGGAAATCGTGGGTTTTCGTTTGCCGGCGATTAAACCTCTTTCATTAATGTCCTCATTAAAAATGAAAACATTTTTGAAAACTACAAGTCTCATTCGTTCTAGTGGTGCAGAAATAATTTGAAAAATCGTTCGGGAAATCAGTTTACTCCCTGGGTACTTTCTTTGTATACTTTTGACTATACGGGCCAAGCCCGGGATTTACGGGAAATCGCGGGTTTTCGTTTGCCGGCGATTAAACTTCTTTTATTAAGCGTCTAATCAAAAATGAAAACATTTTTAAAAACAACAAGTCTTATGCGTTTTAGTGGTGAAAAAATAATTTAAAAATCGTTCTGGAAATGAGTTTACTCACAGGGTACTTTCTTTGTATACATTCGACTATACGGGCCAAGCCCGGGATTTACGGGAAATCGTGGGTTTTCGTTTGCCGGCGATTAAACCTCTTTCAATAATGGTCTCATTAAAAATGAAAACATTTTTGAAAACTACAAGTCTCATTCGTTCTAGTGGTGCAGAAATAATTTGAAAAATCGTTCGCGAAATCAGTTTACTCCCTGGGTACTTTCTTTAGATACATACAACTATACGGCCAAGCCCGGGATTTACGGGAAATCGCGGGTTTTCGTTCGCCAGCGATTAAACTTCTTTTATTCAGCGTCTCATCAAAAATGAAAACACTTTTGAAAACTACAAGTCTCATGGTTTTAGTGGTGGCAAAATAATTTAAAAAATCGTTTGGGAAATGAGTTTACTCCCTGGGTACTTTCTTTGTATACTTTTGACTATACGGGCCAAGCCCAGGATTTACGGGAAATCGCGGGTTTTCGTTTGACGGAGATTAAACTTCCTTTATTCAGCGTCTCATTAAAAATGAAAACATTTTTGAAAACTACAAGTCTCATTTGTTCTAGTGGTGCAGAAATAATTTGAAAAATCGTCCGGGAAATCAGTTTACTCCCTGTGTACCTTCTTTGTATACTTTTGACTATACGGGCCAAGCCCGGGATTTACGGGAAATCGCGGGTTTTCGTTTGCCGGCGATTAAACTTCTTTTATTAAGCGTCTCATCAAAAATGAAAACATTTTTAAAAACAACAAGTCTTATGCGTTTTAGTGGTGAAAAAATAATTTAAAAATCGTTCTGGAAATGAGTTTACTCACAGGGTACTTTCTTTGTATACATTCGACTATACGGGCCAAGCCCGGGATTTACGGGAAATAGTGGGTTTTCGTTTGCCGGCGATTAAACCTCTTTCATTAATGGTATCATTAAAAATGAAAACATTTTTGAAAACTACAAGTCTCATTCGTTCTAGTGGTGCAGAAATAATTTGAAAAATCGTTCGCGAAATCAGTTTACTCCCTGGGTACTTTCTTTAGATACATACAACTATACGGGCCAAGCCCGGGATTTACGGGAAATCGCGGGTCTTCGTTCGCCAGCGATTAAACTTCTTTTATTCAGCGTCTCATCAAAAATGAAAACACTTTTGAAAACTACAAGTCTCATGGTTTTAGTGGTGGCAAAATAATTTAAAAAATCGTTTGGGAAATGAGTTTACTCCCTGGGTACTTTCTTTGTATACTTTTGACTATACGGGCCAAGCCCGGGATTTACGGGAAATCGCGGGTTTTCGTTTGACGGCGATTAAACTTCCTTTATTCAGCGTCTCATTAAAAATGAAAACATTTTTGAAAACTACAAGTCTCATTTGTTCTAGTGGTGCAGAAATAATTTGAAAAATCGTCCGGGAAATCAGTTTACTCCCTGTGTACCTTCTTTGTATACTTTTGACTATACGGGCCAAGCCCGGGATTTACGGGAAATCGCGGGTTTTCGTTTGCCGGCGATTAAACTTCTTTTATTAAGCGTCTCATCAAAAATGAAAACATTTTTGAAAACAACAAGTCTTATGCGTTTTAGTGGTGAAAAAATAATTTAAAAATCGTTCTGGAAATGAGTTTACTCACAGGGTACTTTCTTTGTATACATTCGACTCTACGGGCCGAGCCCGGGATTTACGGGAAATCGCGGGTTTTCGTTTGCCGGCGATTAAACCCGTTTCACTAAGCGTCTCATCAAAAATGAAAACATTTTTGAAAACTACAAATCTCGTGCGTTTTAGTGGTGAAAAAATAATTTAAAAAATCGTTCGGGAAATGAGTTTACTCCCTGGGTACTTTCTTTGCATACTTTTGACTATACGGGCCAAGCCCGGGATTTACGGGAAATCGCGGGTTTTCGTTTGACGGCGATTAAACTTCTTTTATTCAGCGTCTCATCAAAAATGAAAACATTTTTGAAAACTACAAGTCTTATGCGTTTTAGTGGTGAAAAACTAACTTAAAAAATCGTTCTGGAAATGAGTTTACTCACAGGGTGCTTTCTTTGTATACATTCGACTATACGGGTCAAGCCCGGGATTTACGGGAAATCACGGGTTTTCGTTTGCCGGCGATTAAACCCCTTTCATTAAGCGTTTCATCAAAAATGAAAACATTTTTGAAAACTACAAGTCTCATAAGTTTTAGTGGTGAAAAAATGATTTTAAAAATCGTTCGGAAAATGCGTTTACTCCCTGGGTACTCTCTTTGTATACTTTTGACTATACGGGCCGAGTCCGGGATTTACGGGAAATCACGGGTTTTCGTTTGCCGGCGATAAAACCTCTTTTATTAAGCGTCTCATTAAACATGAAAACATTTTTGAAAACTACAAGTCTCATTCGTTCTAGTGGTGCAGAAATAATTTGAAAAATTGTTCGGGAAATCAGTTTACTCCCTGGGTACTTTCTTTGTATACATTCGACTCTACGGGCCAAGCCCGGGATTTACGGGAAATCGCGGGTTTTCGTTTGCCGGCGATTAAACCCGTTTCACTAAGCGTCTCATCAAAAATGAAAACATTTTTGAAAACTACAAATCTCGTGCGTTTTAGTGGTGAAAAAATAATTTAAAAAATCGTTCGGGAAATGAGTTTACTCCCTGGGTACTTTCTTTGCATACTTTTGACTATACGGGCCAAGCCCGGGATTTACGGGAAATCGCGGGTTTTCGTTTGACGGCGATTAAACTTCTTTTATTCAGCGTCTCATCAAAAATGAAAACATTTTTGAAAACTACAAGTCTTATGCGTTTTAGTGGTGAAAAACTAACTTAAAAAATCGTTCTGGAAATGAGTTTACTCACAGGGTGCTTTCTTTGTATACATTCGACTATACGGGTCAAGCCCGGGATTTACGGGAAATCACGGGTTTTCGTTTGCCGGCGATTAAACCCCTTTCATTAAGCGTTTCATCAAAAATGAAAACATTTTTGAAAACTACAAGTCTCATAAGTTTTAGTGGTGAAAAAATGATTTTAAAAATCGTTCGGAAAATGCGTTTACTCCCTGGGTACTCTCTTTGTATACTTTTGACTATACGGGCCGAGTCCGGGATTTACGGGAAATCACGGGTTTTCGTTTGCCGGCGATAAAACCTCTTTTATTAAGCGTCTCATTAAACATGAAAACATTTTTGAAAACTACAAGTCTCATTCGTTCTAGTGGTGCAGAAATAATTTGAAAAATTGTTCGGGAAATCAGTTTACTCCCTGGGTACTTTCTTTGTATACTTTTGACTATACGGGCCAAGCCCGGGATTTACGGGAAATCGCGGGTTTTCGTTTGCCGGCGATTAAACCCCTTTCATTAAGCGTCGCATCAAAAATGAAAACATTTTTGAAAACTACAAATCTCGTGCGTTTTAGTGGTGAAAAAATAATTTAAAAAAACGTTCGGGAAATGAGTTTACTCCCTGGGTACTTTCTTTGTATACATTCGACTATACGGACCAAGCCCGGGATTTACGGGAAATCGTGGGTTTTCGTTTGCCGGCGATTAAACCTCTTTCATTAATGGTCTCATTAAAAATGAAAACATTTTTGAAAACTACAAGTCTCATTCGTTCTAGTGGTGCAGAAATAATTTGAAAAATCGTTCGCGAAATCAGTTTACTCCCTGGGTACTTTCTTTGTATACATTCGACTATACGGGCCAAGCCCGGGATTTACGGGAAATCGCGAGTTTTCGTTTGCCAGCGATTAAACCCCTTTCATTAAGCGTTTCATCAAAAATGAAAACATTTTTGAAAACAACAAGTCTCATGCGTTTTAGTGGTGAAAAAATAATTTTAAAAATCGTTCGGGAAATGCGTTTACTCCCTGGGTACTTTCTTTGTATACTTTTGACTATACTGGCCGAGTCCGGGATTTACGGGAAATCACGGGTTTTCGTTTGCCGGCGATAAAACCTCTTTCATTAAGCGTCTCATTAAAAATGAAAACATTTTTGAAAACTACAAGTCTCATTTGTTCTAGTGGTGCAGAAATAATTTGAAAAATCGTCCGGGAAATCAGTTTACTCCCTGGGTACCTTCTTTGTATACTTTTGACTATACAGGCCAAGCCCGGGATTTACGGGAAATCGCGGATTTTCGTTTGCCGGCGATTAAACTTCTTTTATTAAGCGTCTCATCAAAAATGAAAACATTTTTGAAAACAACAAGTCTTATGCGTTTTAGTGGTGAAAAAATAATTTAAAAAATCGTTGGGGAAATGAGTTTACTCCCTGGGTACTTTCTTTGTATACTTTTGACTATACGGGCCAAGCCCGGGATTTACGGGAAATTACGGGTTTTCGTTTGCCGGCGATTAAACTTCTTTTATTAAGCGTCTCACTAAAAATGAAAACATTTTTGAAAACAACAAGTCTTATGCGTTTTAGTGGTGAAAAAATAATTTAAAAAATCGTTCTGGAAATGAGTTTGCTCACAGGGTACTTTCTTTGTATACATTCGACTATACGGGCCAAGCCCGGGATTTACGGGAAATCGCGGGTTTTCGTTTGCCGGCGATTAAACCCCTTTCATTAAGCGTCTCATCAAAAATGAAAACATATTTGTAAACTACAAGTCTTATGCGTTTTAGTGGTGGAAAAATAATTTAAAAAATCGTTCTGGAAATGAGTTTACTCACAGGGTACTTTCTTTGTATACATTCGACTATACGGGCCAAGCCCGGGATTTACGGGAAATCGCGGGTTTTCGTTTGCCGGCGATTAAGCCCGTTTCACTAAGCGTCTCATCAAAAATGAAAACATTTTTGAAAACTACAAGTCTCATGCGTTTTAGTGGTGACAAAATAATTTAAAAAATCGTTTGGGAAATGAGTTTTCTCCCTGGGTACTTTCTTTGTATACTTTTGACTATACGGGCCAAGCCCGGGATTTACGGGAAATCACGGGTTTTCGTTTGCCGGCGATAAAACCTCTTTTATTAAGCGTCTAATTAAACATGAAAACATTTTTGAAAACTACCAGTCTCATTTGTTCTAGTGGTGCAGAAATAATTTGAAAAATCGTCCGGGAAATCAGTTTACTCCCTGGGTACTTTCTTTGTATACTTTTGACTATACGGGCCAAGCCCGGGATTTACGGGAAATCACGGGTTTTCGTTTGCCGGCGATTAAACTTCTTTTATTAAGCGTCTCACCAAAAATGAAAACATTTTTGAAAACAACAAGTCTTATGCGTTTTAGTGGTGAAAAAATAATTTAAAAAATCGTTCTGGAAATGAGTTTGCTCACAGGGTACTTTCTTTGTATACATTCGACTATACGGGCCAAGCCCGGGATTTACGGGAAATCGCGGGTTTTCGTTTGCCGGCGATTAAACCCCTTTCATTAAGCGTCTCATCAAAAATGAAAACATATTTGTAAACTACAAGTCTTATGCGTTTTAGTGGTGGAAAAATAATTTAAAAAATCGTTCTGGAAATGAGTTTACTCACAGGGTACTTTCTTTGTATACATTCGACTATACGGGCCAAGCCCGGGATTTACGGGAAATCGCGGGTTTTCGTTTGCCGGCGATTAAGCCCGTTTCACTAAGCGTCTCATCAAAAATGAAAACATTTTTGAAAACTACAAGTCTCATGCGTTTTAGTGGTGACAAAATAATTTAAAAAATCGTTTGGGAAATGAGTTTACTCCCTGGGTACTTTCTTTGTATACTTTTGACTATACGGGCCAAGCCCGGGATTTACGGGAAATCGCGGGTTTTCGTTTGACGGCGATTAAACTTCTTTTATTCAGCGTCTCATTAAAAATGAAAACATTTTTGAAAACTACAAGTCTCATTTGTTCGAGTGGTGCAGAAATAATTTGAAAAATCGTCCGGGAAATCAGTTTACTCCCTGGGTACCTTCTTTGTATACTTTTGACTATACGGGCCAAGCCCGGCATTTACGGGAAATCGCGGGTTTTCGTTTGACGGCGATTAAACTTCTTTTATTAAGCGTCTCATCAAAAATGAAAACATTTTTGAAAACAACAAGTCTTATGCGTTTTAGTGGTGAAAAAATAATTTAAAAAATCGTTGGGGAAATGAGTTTACTCACAGGGTACTTTCTTTGTATACATTCGACTATACGGGCCAAGCCCGGGATTTACGGGAAATCGCGGGTTTTCGTTTGCCGGCGATTAAACCCGTTTCACTAAGCGTCTCATCAAAAATGAAAACATTTTTGAAAACTACAAATCTCGTGCGTTTTAGTGGTGAAAAAATAATTTAAAAAATCGTTCGGGAAATGAGTTTACTCCCTGGGTACTTTCTTTGCATACTTTTGGCTATACGGGCCAAGCCCGGGATTTACGGGAAATCGCGGGTTTTCGTTTGACGGCGATTAAACTTCTTTTATTCAGCGTCTCATCAAAAATGAAAACATTTTTGAAAACTACAAGTCTTATGCGTTTTAGTGGTGAAAAACTAACTTAAAAAATCGTTCTGGAAATGAGTTTACTCACAGGGTGCTTTCTTTGTATACATTCCACTATACGGGCCAAGCCCGGGATTTACGGGAAATCACGGGTTTTCGTTTGCCGGCGATTAAACCCCTTTCATTAAGCGTTTCATCCAAAATGAAAACATTTTTGAAAACTACAAGTCTCATACGTTTTAGTGGTGAAAAAATGATTTTAAAAATCGTTCGGTAAATGCGTTTACTCCCTGGGTACTCTCTTTGTATACTTTTGACTATACGGGCCGAGTCCGGGATTTACGGGAAATCACGGGTTTTCGTTTGGCGGCGATAAAACCTCTTTTATTAAGCGTCTCATTAAACATGAAAACATTTTTGAAAACTACAAGTCTCATTCGTTCTAGTGGAGCAGAAATAATGTGAAAAATTGTTCGGGAAATCAGTTTACTCCCTGGGTACTTTCTTTGTATACTTTTGACTATACGGGCCAAGCCCGGGATTTACGGGAAATCGCGGGTTTTCGTTTTCCGGCGATTAAACCCCTTTCATTAAGCGTCTCATCAAAAATGAAAACATTTTTGAAAACTACAAATCTCGTGCGTTTTAGTGGTGAAAAAATAATTTAAAAAAACGTTCGGGAAATGAGTTTACTCCCTGGGTACTTTCTTTGTATACATTCGACTATACGGACCAAGCCCGGGATTTACGGGAAATCGCGGGTTTTCGTTTGACGGCGATTAAACTTCTTTTATTCAGCGTCTCATTAAAAATGAAAACATTTTTGAAAACTACAAGTCTTATTTGTTCGAGTGGTGCAGAAATAATTTGAAAAATCGTCCGGGAAATCAGTTTACTCCCTGGGTACCTTCTTTGTATACTTTTGACTATACGGGCCAAGCCCGGGATTTACGGGAAATCGCGGGTTTTCGTTTGACGGCGATTAAACTTCTTTTATTAAGCGTCTCATCAAAAATGAAAACATTTTTGAAAACAACAAGTCTTATGCGTTTTAGTGGTGAAAAAATAATTTAAAAAATCGTTAAGGAAATGAGTTTACTCACAGGGTACTTTCTTTGTATACATTCGACTATACGGGCCAAGCCCAGGATTTACGGGAAATCGCGGGTTTTCGTTTGCCGGCGATTAAACCCGTTTCACTAAGCGTCTCATCAAAAATGAAAACATTTTTAAAAACTACAAATCTCGTGCGTTTTAGTGGTGAAAAAATAATTTAAAAAATCGTTCGGGAAATGAGTTTACTCCCTGGGTACTTTCTTTGCATACTTTTGGCTATACGGGCCAAGCCCGGGATTTACGGGAAATCGCGGGTTTTCGTTTGACGGCGATTAAACTTCTTTTATTCAGCGTCTCATCAAAAATGAAAACATTTTTGAAAACTACAAGTCTTATGCGTTTTAGTGGTGAAAAACTAACTTAAAAAATCGTTCTGGAAATGAGTTTACTCACAGGGTGCTTTCTTTGTATACATTCGACTATACGGGCCAAGCCCGGGATTTACGGGAAATCACGGGTTTTCGTTTGCCGGCGATTAAACCCCTTTCATTAAGCGTTTCATCAAAAATGAAAACATTTTTGAAAACTACAAGTCTCATACGTTTTAGTGGTGAAAAAATGATTTTAAAAATCGTTCGGTAAATGCGTTTACTCCCTGGTTACTCTCTTTGTATACTTTTGACTAAACGGGCCGAGTCCGGGATTTACGGGAAATCACGGGTTTTCGTTTGGCGGCGATAAAACCTCTTTTATTAAGCGTCTCATTAAACATGAAAACATTTTTGAAAACTACAAGTCTCATTCGTTCTAGTGGTGCAGAAATAATTTGAAAAATTGTTCGGGAAATCAGTTTACTCCCTGGGTACTTTCTTTGTATACTTTTGACTATACGGGCCAAGCCCGGGATTTACGGGAAATCGCGGGTTTTCGTTTTACGGCGATTAAACCCCTTTCATTAAGCGTCTCATCAAAAATGAAAACATTTTTGAAAACTACAAATCTCGTGCGTTTTAGTGGTGAAAAAATAATTTAAAAAAACGTTCGGGAAATGAGTTTACTCCCTGGGTACTTTCTTTGTATACATTCGACTATACGGACCAAGCCCGGGATTTACGGGAAATCGTGGGTTTTCGTTTGCCGGCGATTAAACCTCTTTCATTAATGGTCTCATTAAAAATGAAAACATTTTTGAAAACTACAAGTCTCATTCGTTCTAGTGGTGCAGAAATAATTTGAAAAATCGTTCGCGAAATCAGTTTACTCCCTGGGTACTTTCTTTAGATACATACAACTATACGGGCCAAGCCCGGGATTTACGGGAAATCGCGGGTTTTCGTTCGCCAGCGATTAAACTTCCTTTATTCAGCGTCTCATCAAAAATGAAAACATTTTTAAAAACTACAAATCTCGTGCGTTTTAGTGGTGAAAAAATAATTTAAAAAATCGTTCGGGAAATGAGTTTACTCCCTGGGTACTTTCTTTGCATACTTTTGGCTATACGGGCCAAGCCCGGGATTTACGGGAAATCGCGGGTTTTCGTTTGACGGCGATTAAACTTCTTTTATTCAGCGTCTCATCAAAAATGAAAACATTTTTGAAAACTACAAGTCTTATGCGTTTTAGTGGTGAAAAACTAACTTAAAAAATCGTTCTGGAAATGAGTTTACTCACAGGGTGCTTTCTTTGTATACATTCGACTATACGGGCCAAGCCCGGGATTTACGGGAAATCACGGGTTTTCGTTTGCCGGCGATTAAACCCCTTTCATTAAGCGTTTCATCAAAAATGAAAACATTTTTGAAAACTACAAGTCTCATACGTTTTAGTGGTGAAAAAATGATTTTAAAAATCGTTCGGTAAATGCGTTTACTTCCTGGGTACTCTCTTTGTATACTTTTGACTAAACGGGCCGAGTCCGGGATTTACGGGAAATCACGGGTTTTCGTTTGGCGGCGATAAAACCTCTTTTATTAAGCGTCTCATTAAACATGAAAACATTTTTGAAAACTACAAGTCTCATTCGTTCTAGTGGTGCAGAAATAATTTGAAAAATTGTTCGGGAAATCAGTTTACTCCCTGGGTACTTTCTTTGTATACTTTTGACTATACGGGCCAAGCCCGGGATTTACGGGAAATCGCGGGTTTTCGTTTTACGGCGATTAAACCCCTTTCATTAAGCGTCTCATCAAAAATGAAAACATTTTTGAAAACTACAAATCTCGTGCGTTTTAGTGGTGAAAAAATAATTTAAAAAAACGTTCGGGAAATGAGTTTACTCCCTGGGTACTTTCTTTGTATACATTCGACTATACGGACCAAGCCCGGGATTTACGGGAAATCGTGGGTTTTCGTTTGCCGGCGATTAAACCTCTTTCATTAATGGTCTCATTAAAAATGAAAACATTTTTGAAAACTACAAGTCTCATTCGTTCTAGTGGTGCAGAAATAATTTGAAAAATCGTTCGCGAAATCAGTTTACTCCCTGGGTACTTTCTTTAGATACATACAACTATACGGGCCAAGCCCGGGATTTACGGGAAATCGCGGGTTTTCGTTCGCCAGCGATTAAACTTCCTTTATTCAGCGTCTCATCAAAAATGAAAACATTTTTGAAAGCAACAAGTCTCATGCGTTTTAGTGGTGAAAAAATAATTTTAAAAATCGTTCGGGAAATGCGTTTACTCCCTGGGTACTTTCTTTGTATACTTTTGACTATACGGGCCAAGCCCGGGATTTACGGGAAATCGCGGGTTTTCGTTTGACGGCGATTAAACTTCTTTTATTCAGCGTCTCATCAAAAATGAAAACATTTTTGAAAACTACAAGTCTTATGCGTTTTAGTGGTGAAAAACTAATTTAAAAAATCGTTCTGGAAATGAGTTTACTCACAGGGTGCTTTCTTTGTATACATTCGACTATACGGGCCAAGCCCGGGATTTACGGGAAATCGCGAGTTTTCGTTTGCCGGCGATTAAACCCCTTTCATTAAGCGTTTCATCAAAAATGAAAACATTTTTGAAAACAACAAGTCTCATGCGTTTTAGTGGTGAAAAAATAATTTTAAAAATCGTTCGGGAAATGCGTTTACTCCCTGGGTACTTTCTTTGTATACTTTTGACTATACGGGCCGAGTCCGGGATTTACGGGAAATCACGGGTTTTCGTTTGCCGGCGATAAAACCTCTTTCATTAAGCGTCTCATTAAAAATGAAAACATTTTTGAAAACTACAAGTCTCATTTGTTCTAGTGGTGCAGAAATAATTTGAAAAATCGTCCGGGAAATCAGTTTACTCCCTGGGTACCTTCTTTGTATACTTTTGACTATACAGGCCAAGCCCGGGATTTACGGGAAATCGCGGGTTTTCGTTTGCCGGCGATTAAACTTCTTTTATTAAGCGTCTCATCAAAAATTAAAACATTTTTGAAAACAACAAGTCTTATGCGTTTTAGTGGTGAAAAAATAATTTAAAAAATCGTTGGGGAAATGAGTTTACTCACAGGGTACTTTCTTTGTATACATTCGACTATACGGGCCAAGCCCGGGATTTACGGGAAATCGCGGGTTTTCGTTTGCCGGCGATTAAACCCGTTTCACTAAGCGTCTCATCAAAAATGAAAACATTTTTAAAAACTACAAATCTCGTGCGTTTTAGTGGTGAAAAAATAATTTAAGAAATCGTTCGGGAAATGAGTTTACTCCCTGGGTACTTTCTTTGCATACTTTTGACTATACGGGCCAAGCCCGGGATTTACGGGAAATCGCGGGTTTTCGTTTGACGGCGATTAAACTTCTTTTATTCAGCGTCTCATCAAAAATGAAAACATTTTTGAAAACTACAAGTCTTATGCGTTTTAGTGGTGAAAAAATAATTTAAAAAATCGTTGGGGAAATGAGTTTACTCACAGGGTACTTTCTTTGTATACATTCGACTATACGGGCCAAGCCCGGGATTTACGGGAAATCGCGGGTTTTCGTTTGCCGGCGATTAAACCCGTTTCACTAAGCGTTTCATCAAAAATGAAAACATTTTTGAAAACTACAAATCTCGTGCGTTTTAGTGGTGAAAAAATAATTTAAAAAATCGTTCGGGAAATGAGTTTACTCCCTGGGTACTTTCTTTGCATACTTTTGACTATACGGGCCAAGCCCGGGATTTACGGGAAATCGCGGGTTTTCGTTTGACGGCGATTAAACTTCTTTTATTCAGCGTCTCATCAAAAATGAAAACATTTTTGAAAACTACAAGTCTTATGCGTTTTAGTGGTGAAAAACTAACTTAAAAAATCGTTCTGGAAATGAGTTTACTCACAGGGTGCTTTCTTTGTATACATTCGACTATACGGGCCAAGCCCGGGATTTACGGGAAGTCGCTGGTTTTCGTTTGCCGGCGATTAAACCCCTTTCATTAGGCGTTTCATCAAAAATGAAAACATTTTTGAAAACTACAAGTCTCATACGTTTTAGTGATGAAAAAATAATTTTAAAAATCGTTCGGGAAATGCGTTTACTCCCTGGGTACTTTCTTTGTATACTTTTGACTATACGGGCCGAGTCCGGGATTTACGGGAAATCACGGGTTTTCGTTTGCCGGCGATAAAACCTCTTTTATTAAGCGTCTCATTAAACATGAAAACATTTTTGAAAACTACCAGTCTCATTTGTTCTAGTGGTGCAGAAATAATTTGAAAAATCGTCCGGGAAATCAGTTTACTCCCTGGGTACTTTCTTTGTATACTTTTGACTATACGGGCCAAGCCCGGGATTTACGGGAAATTACGGGTTTTCGTTTGCCGGCGATTAAACTTCTTTTATTAAGCGTCTCATCAAAAATGAAAACATTTTTGAAAACAACAAGTCTTATGCGTTTTAGTGGTGAAAAAATAATTTAAAAAATCGTTGGGGAAATGAGTTTACTCACAGGGTACTTTCTTTGTATACATTCGACTATACGGGCCAAGCCCGGGATTTACGGGAAATCGAGGGTTTTCGTTTGCCGGCGATTAAACCCGTTTCACTAAGCGTTTCATCAAAAATGAAAACATTTTTGAAAACTACAAATCTCGTGCGTTTTAGTGGTGAAAAAATAATTTAAAAAATCGTTCGGGAAATGAGTTTACTCCCTGGGTACTTTCTTTGCATACTTTTGACTATACGGGCCAAGCCCGGGATTTACGGGAAATCGCGGGTTTTCGTTTGACGGCGATTAAACTTCTTTTATTCAGCGTCTCATCAAAAATGAAAACATTTTTGAAAACTACAAGTCTTATGCGTTTTAGTGGTGAAAAACTAACTTAAAAAATCGTTCTGGAAATGAGTTTACTCACAGGGTGCTTTCTTTGTATACATTCGACTATACGGGCCAAGCCCGGGATTTACGGGAAGTCGCTGGTTTTCGTTTGCCGGCGATTAAACCCCTTTTATTAGGCGTTTCATCAAAAATGAAAACATTTTTGAAAACTACAAGTCTCATACGTTTTAGTGATGAAAAAATAATTTTAAAAATCGTTCGGGAAATGCGTTTACTCCCTGGGTACTTTCTTTGTATACTTTTGACTATACGGGCCGAGTCCGGGATTTACGGGAAATCACGGGTTTTCGTTTGCCGGCGATAAAACCTCTTTTATTAAGCGTCTCATTAAACATGAAAACATTTTTGAAAACTACCAGTCTCATTTGTTCTAGTGGTGCAGAAATAATTTGAAAAATCGTCCGGGAAATCAGTTTACTCCCTGGGTACTTTCTTTGTATACTTTTGACTATACGGGCCAAGCCCGGGATTTACGGGAAATTACGGGTTTTCGTTTGCCGGCGATTAAACTTCTTTTATTAAGCGTCTCATCAAAAATGAAAACATTTTTGAAAACAACAAGTCTTATGCGTTTTAGTGGTGAAAAAATAATTTAAAAAATCGTTCTGGAAATGAGTTTGCTCACAGGGTACTTTCTTTGTATACATTCGACTATACGGACCAAGCCCAGGATTTACGGGAAATCGCGGGTTTTCGTTTGCCGGCGATTAAACCCCTTTCATTAAGCGTCTCATCAAAAATGAAAACATTTTTGTAAACTACAAGTCTTATGCGTTTTAGTGGTGGAAAAATAATTTAAAAAATCGTTCTGGAAATGAGTTTACTCACAGGGTACTTTCTTTGTATACATTCGACTATACGGGCCAAGCCCGAGATTTACGGGAAATCGCGGGTTTTCGTTTGCCGGCGATTAAACCCGTTTCACTAAGCGTCTCATCAAAAATGAAAACATTTTTGAAAACTACAAATCTCGTGCGTTTTAGTGGTGAAAAAATAATTTAAAAAATCGTTCGGGAAATGAGTTTACTCCCTGGGTACTTTCTTTGCATACTTTTGACTATACGGGCCAAGCCCGGGTTTTACGGGAAATCGCGGGTTTTCGTTTGACGGCGATTAAACTTCTTTTATTCAGCGTCTCATCAAAAATGAAAACATTTTTGAAAACTACAAGTCTTATGCGTTTTAGTGGTGAAAAACTAACTTAAAAAATCGTTCTGGAAATGAGTTTACTCACAGGGTGCTCTCTTTGTATACATTCGACTATACGGGCCAAGCCCGGGATTTACGGGAAGTCGCTGGTTTTCGTTTGCCGGCGATTAAACCCCTTTCATTAAGCGTTTCATCAAAAATGAAAACATTTTTGAAAACTACAAGTCTCATACGTTTTAGTGATGAAAAATTAGTTTTAAAAATCGTTCGGGAAATGCGTTTACTCCCTGGGTTCTTTCTTTGTATACTTTTGACTATACGGGCCGAGTCCGGGATTTACGGGAAATCACGGGTTTTCGTTTGCCGGCGATAAAACCTCTTTTATTAAGCGTCTCATTAAACATGAAAACATTTTTGAAAACTACCAGTCTCATTTGTTCTAGTGGTGCAGAAATAATTTGAAAAATCGTCCGGGAAATCAGTTTACTCCCTGGGTACTTTCTTTGTATACTTTTGACTATACGGGCCAAGCCCGGGATTTACGGGAAATTACGGGTTTTCGTTTGCCGGCGATTAAACTTCTTTTATTAAGCGTCTCATCAAAAATGAGAACATTTTTTAAAACAACAAGTCTTATGCGTTTTAGTGGTGAAAAAATAATTTAAAAAATCGTTCTGGAAATGAGTTTGCTCACAGGGTACTTTCTTTGTATACATTCGACTATACGGGCCAAGCCAGGGATTTACGGGAAATCGCGGGTTTTCGTTTGCCGGCGATTAAACCCCTTTCATTAAGCGTCTCATCAAAAATGAAAACATTTTTGTAAACTACAAGTCTTATGCGTTTTAGTGGTGGAAAAATAATTTAAAAAAACGTTCTGGAAATGAGTTTACTCACAGGGTACTTTCTTTGTATACATTCGACTATACCGGCCAAGCCCGGGATTTACGGGAAATCGCGGGTTTTCGTTTGCCGGCGATTAAACCCGTTTCACTAAGCGTGTCATCAGAAATGAAAACATTTTTGAAAACTACAAATCTCGTGCGTTTTAGTGGTGAAAAAATAATTTAAAAAATCGTTCGGGAAATGAGTTTACTCCCTGGGTACTTTCTTTGCATACTTTTGACTATACGGGCCATGCCCGGGATTTACGGGAAATCGCGGGTTTTCGTTTGACGGCGATTAAACTTCTTTTATTCAGCGTCTCATCAAAAATGAAAACATTTTTGAAAACTACAAGTCTTATGCGTTTTAGTGGTGAAAAACTAACTTAAAAAATCGTTCTGGAAATGAGTTTACTCACAGGGTGCTTTCTTTGTATACATTCGACTATACGGGCCAAGCCCGGGATTTACGGGAAGTCGCTGGTTTTCGTTTGCCGGCGATTAAACCCCTTTCATTTAGCGTTTCATCAAAAATGAAAACATTTTTGAAAACTACAAGTCTCATACGTTTTAGTGATGAAAAAATAATTTTAAAAATCGTTCGGGAAATGCGTTTACTCCCTGGGTACTTTCTTTGTATACTTTTGACTATACGGGCCGAGTCCGGGATTTACGGGAAATCACGGGTTTTCGTTTGCCGGCGATAAAACCTCTTTTATTAAGCGTCTCATTAAACATGAAAACATTTTTGAAAACTACCAGTCTCATTTGTTCTAGTGGTGCAGAAATAATTTGAAAAATCGTCCGGGAAATCAGTTTACTCCCTGGGTACTTTCTTTGTATACTTTTGACTATACGGGCCAAGCCCGGGATTTACGGGAAATTACGGGTTTTCGTTTGCCGGCGATTAAACTTCTTTTATTAAGCGTCTCATCAAAAATGAAAACATTTTTGAAAACAACAAGTCTTATGCGTTTTAGTGGTGAAAAAATAATTTAAAAAATCGTTCTGGAAATGAGTTTGCTCACAGGGTACTTTCTTTGTATACATTCGACTATACGGGCCAAGCCCGGGATTTACGGGAAATCGCGGGTTTTCGTTTGCCGGCAATTAAACCCCTTTCATTAAGCGTCTCATCAAAAATGAAAACATTTTTGTAAACTAGAAGTCTTATGCGTTTTAGTGGTGGAAAAATAATTTAAAAAATCGTTCTGGAAATGAGTTTACTCACAGGGTACTTTCTTTGTATACATTCGACTATACGGGCCAAGCCCGGGATTTACGGGAAATCGCGGGTTTTCGTTTGCCGGCGATTAATCCCGTTTCACTAAGCGTCTCATCAAAAATGAAAACATTTTTGAAAACAACAAGTCTTATGCGTTTTAGTGGTGAAAAAATAATTTAAAAAATCGTTCTGGAAATGAGTTTGCTCACAGGGTACTTTCTTTGTATACATTCGACTATACGGGCCAAGCCCGGGATTTACGGGAAATCGCGGGTTTTCGTTTGCCGGCAATTAAACCCCTTTCATTAAGCGTCTCATCAAAAATAAAAACATTTTTGTAAACTACAAGTCTTATGCGTTTTAGTGGTGGAAAAATAATTTAAAAAATCGTTCTGGAAATGAGTTTACTCACAGGGTACTTTCTTTGTATACATTCGACTATACGGGCCAAGCCCGGGATTTACGGGAAATCGCGGGTTTTCGTTTGCCGGCGATTAATCCCGTTTCACTAAGCGTCTCATCAAAAATGAAAACATTTTTGAAAACTACAAATCTCGTGCGTTTTAGTGGTGGAAAAATAATTTGAAAAATCGTTCTGGAAATGAGTTTACTCACAAGGTACTTTCTTTTTATACATTCGACTATACAGGCCAAGCCCGCGATTTTCGGGAAATCGCGGGTTTTCGTTTGCCGGCGATTAAACCCGTTTCACTAAGCGTCTCATCAAAAATGAAAACATTTGTGAAAACTACAAATCTCGTGCGTTTTAGTGGTGAAAAAATAATTTAAAAAATCGTTCGGGAAATGAGTTTACTCCCTGGGTACTTTCTTTGCATACTTTTGTCTATACGGGCCAAGCCCAGGATTTACGGGAAATCGCGGGTTTTCGTTTGACGGCAATTAAATTTCTTTTATTCAGCGTCTCATCAAAAATGAAAACATTTTTGAAAACTACAACTCTTATGCGTTTTAGTGGTGAAAAACTAACTTAAAAAATCGTTCTGGAAATGAGCTTACTCACAGGGTGCTTTCTTTGTATACATTCGACTATACGGGCCAAGCCCGAGATTTACGGGAAATCGCGGGTTTTCGTTTGCCGGCGATTAAACCCCTTTCATTAAGCGTTTCATCAAAAATGAAAACATTTTTGAAAACTACAAGTCTCATACGTTTTAGTGGTGAAAAAATAATTTTCAAAATCGTTCGGGAAATGCGTTTACTCCCTGGGTACTTTCTTTGTATACTTTTGACTATACGAGCCGAGTCCGGGATTTACGGGAAATCACGGGTTTTCGTTTGCCGGCGATAAAACCTTTTAAATTAAGCGTCTCATTAAACATGAAAACATTTTTAAAAACTACAAGTCTCATTTGTTCTAGTGGTGCAGAAATAATTTGAAAAATCGTCCGGGAAATCAGTTTACTCCCTGGGCTCTTTCTTTGTATACTTTTGCCTATACGGGCCAAGCCCGGGATTTACGGGAAATTACGGGTTTTTGTTTGCCGGCGATTAAACTTCTTTTATTAAGCGTCTCATCAAAAATGAAAACATTTTTGAAAACAACAAGTCTTATGCGTTTTAGTGGTGAATAAATAATTTAAAAAATCGTTCTGGAAATGAGTTTACTCACAGGGTACGTTCTTTGTATACATTCGACTATACGGGCCAAGCCCGGGATTTACGGGAAATCGCGGGTTTTCGTTTGCCGGCGATTAAACCCCTTTCATTAAGCGTCTCATCAAAAATGAAAACATTTTTGAAAACTACAAATCTCGTGCGTTTTAGTGGTGAAAAAATAATTTAAAAAAACGTTCGGGAAATGAGTTTACTCCCTGGGTACTTTCTTTGTATACATTCGACTATACGGACCAAGCCCGGGATTTACGGGAAATCGTGGGTTTTCGTTTGCAGGCGATTAAACCTCTTTCATTAATGTCCTCATTAAAAATGAAAACATTTTTGAAAACTACAAGTCTCATTCGTTCTAGTGGTGCAGAAATAATTTGAAAAATCCTTCAGGAAATCAGTTTACTCCCTGGGTACTTTCTTTGTATACTTTTGACTATACGGGCCAAGCCCAGGATTTACGGGAAATCGCGAGTTTTCGTTTGCTGGCGATTAAACTTCTTTTATTAAGCGTCTAATCAAAAATGAAAAGATTTTTGAAAACAACAAGTCTTATGCGTTTTAGTGGTGAAAAAATAATTTAAAAAATCGTTCTGGAAATGAGTTTACTCACAGGGTACTTTCTTTGTATACATTGGACTATAAGGGCCAAGCCCGGGATTTACGGGAAATCGCGGGTTTTCGTTTGCCGGCGATTAAACCCCTTTCATTAAGCGTCTCATCAAAAATGAAAACATTTTTGAAAACTACAAATCTCGTGCGTTTTAGTGGTGAAAAAATAATTTAAAAAAAACGTTCGAGAAATGAGTTTACTCCCTGGGTACTTTCTTTGTATACATTCGACTATACGGACCAAGCCCGGGATTTACGGGAAATCGTGGGTTTTCGTTTGCCGGCGATTAAACCTCTTTCATTAATGGTCTCATTAAAATTGAAAACATTTTTGAAAACTACAAGTCTCATTCGTTCTAGTGGTGCAGAAATAATTTGAAAAATCGTTCGCGAAATCAGTTTACTCCCTGGGTACTTTCTTTAGATACATACAACTATACGGGCCAAGCCCGGGATTTACGGGAAATCGCGGGTTTTCGTTCGCCAGCGATTAAACTTCTTTTATTCAGCGTCTCATCAAAAATGAAAACACTTTTGAAAACTACAAGTCTCATGCGTTTTAGTGGTGACAAAATAATTTAAAAAATCGTTTGGGAAATGAGTTTACTCACAGGGTGCTTTCTTTGTAGACATTCGACTATACGGGCCAAGCCCGGGATTTACGGGAAATCGCGAGTTTTCGTTTGCCGGCGATTAAACCCCTTTCATTAAGCGTTTCATCAAAAATGAAAACATTTTTGAAAACTACAAGTCTCATTTGTTCTAGTGGTGCAGAAATAATTTGAAAAATCGTCCGGGAAATCAGTTTACTCCCTGGGTACTTTCTTTGTATACTTTTGACTATACGGGCCGAGTGCGGGATTTAAGGGAAATCGTGGGTTTTCGTTTGCCGGCGATTAAACTTCTTTTATTCAGCGTCTCATCAAAAATGAAAACACTTTTGAAAACTACAAGTCTCATGCGTTTTAGTGGTGACAAAATAATTTAAAAAATCGTTTGGGAAATGAGTTTACTCACAGGGTGCTTTCTTTGTAGACATTCGACTATACGGGCCAAGCCCGGGATTTACGGGAAATCGCGAGTTTTCGTTTGCCGGCGATTAAACCCCTTTCATTAAGCGTTTCATCAAAAATGAAAACATTTTTGAAAACTACAAGTCTCATTTGTTCTAGTGGTGCAGAAATAATTTGAAAAATCGTCCGGGAAATCAGTTTACTCCCTGGGTACTTTCTTTGTATACTTTTGACTATACGGGCCGAGTGCGGGATTTAAGGGAAATCGTGGGTTTTCGTTTGCCGGCGATTAAACCCCTTTTATTAGGCGTCTCATCAAAAATGAAAACATTTTTGAAAACTACAAATCTCGTGCGTTTTAGTGGTGAAAAAATAATTTAAAAAAACGTTCGGGAAATGAGTTTACTCCCTGGGTACTTTCTTTGTATACATTCGACTATACGAACCAAGCCCGGGATTTACGGGAAATCGTGGGTTTTCGTTTGCCGGCGATTAAACCTCTTTCATTAATGTCCTCATTAAAAATGAAAACATTTTTGAAAACTACAAGTCTCATTCGTTCTAGTGGTGCAGAAATAATTTGAAAAATCGTTCAAGAAATCAGTTTACTCCCTGGGTACTTTCTTTGTATACTTTTGACTATACGGGCCAAGCCCGGGATTCACGGGAAATCGCGAGTTTTCGTTTGCTGGCGATTAAACCCCTTTTATTAGGCGTCTCATCAAAAATGAAAACATTTTTGAAAACTACAAATCTCGTGCGTTTTAGTGGTGAAAAAATAATTTAAAAAAACGTTCGGGAAATGAGTTTACTCCCTGGGTACTTTCTTTGTATACATTCGACTATACGAACCAAGCCCGGGATTTACGGGAAATCGTGGGTTTTCGTTTGCCGGCGATTAAACCTCTTTCCTTAATGTCCTCATTAAAAATGAAAACATTTTTGAAAACTACAAGTCTCATTCGTTCTAGTGGTGCAGAAATAATTTGAAAAATCGTTCGGGAAATCAGTTTACTCCCTGGGTACTTTCTTTGTATACTTTTGACTATACGGGCCAAGCCCAGGATTTACGGGAAATCGCGAGTTTTCGTTTGCTGGCGATTAAACTTCTTTTATTAAGCGTCTAATCAAAAATGAAAAGATTTTTGAAAACAACAAGTCTTATGCGTTTTAGTGGTGAAAAAATAATTTAAAAAATCGTTCTGGAAATGAGTTTACTCACAGGGTACTTTCTTTGTATACATTCGACTATAAGGGCCAAGCCCGGGATTTACGGGAAATCGCGGGTTTTCGTTTGCCGGCGATTAAACCCCTTTCATTAAGCGTCTCATCAAAAATGAAAACATTTTTGAAAACTACAAATCTCGTGCGTTTTAGTGGTGAAAAAATAATTTAAAAAAAACGTTCGAGAAATGAGTTTACTCCCTGGGTACTTTCTTTGTATACATTCGACTATACGGACCAAGCCCGGGATTTACGGGAAATCGTGGGTTTTCGTTTGCCGGCGATTAAACCTCTTTCATTAATGGTCTCATTAAAAATGAAAACATTTTTGAAAACTACAAGTCTCATTCGTTCTAGTGGTGCAGAAATAAATTGAAAAATCGTTCGCGCAATCAGTTTACTCCCTGGGTACTTTCTTTAGATACATACAACTATACGGGCCAAGCCCGGGATTTACGGGAAATCGCGGGTTTTCGTTCGCCAGCGATTAAACTTCTTTTATTCAGCGTCTCATCAAAAATGAAAACACTTTTGAAAACTACAAGTCTCATGCATTTTAGTGGTGACAAAATAATTTAAAAAATCGTTTGGGAAATGAGTTTACTCACAGGGTGCTTTCTTTGTAGACATTCGACTATACGGGCCAAGCCCGGGATTTACGGGAAATCGCGAGTTTTCGTTTGCCGGCGATTAAACCCCTTTCATTAAGCGTTTCATCAAAAATGAAAATATTTTTGAAAACTACAAGTCTCATTTGTTCTAGTGGTGCAGAAATAATTTGAAAAATCGTCCGGGAAATCAGTTTACTCCCTGGGTACTTTCTTTGTATACTTTTGACTATACGGGCCGAGTGCGGGATTTAAGGGAAATCGTGGGTTTTCGTTTGCCGGCGATTAAACCCCTTTTATTAGGCGTCTCATCAAAAATGAAAACATTTTTGAAAACTACAAATCTCGTGCGTTTTAGTGGTGAAAAAATAATTTAAAAAAACGTTCGGGAAATGAGTTTACTCCCTGGGTACTTTCTTTGTATACATTCGACTATACGAACCAAGCCCGGGATTTACGGGAAATCGTGGGTTTTCGTTTGCCGGCGATTAAACCTCTTTCATTAATGTCCTCATTAAAAATGAAAACATTTTTGAAAACTACAAGTCTCATTCGTTCTAGTGGTGCAGAAATAATTTGAAAAATCGTTCGGGAAATCAGTTTACTCCCTGGGTACTTTCTTTGTATACTTTTGACTATACGGGCCAAGCCCGGGATTCACGGGAAATCGCGGGTTTTCGTTTGCTGGCGATTAAACCCCTTTTATTAGGCGTCTCATCAAAAATGAAAACATTTTTGAAAACTACAAATCTCGTGCGTTTTAGTGGTGAAAAAATAATTTAAAAAAACGTTCGGGAAATGAGTTTACTCCCTGGGTACTTTCTTTGTATACATTCGACTATACGAACCAAGCCCGGGATTTACGGGAAATCGTGGGTTTTCGTTTGCCGGCGATTAAACCTCTTTCATTAATGTCCTCATTAAAAATGAAAACATTTTTGAAAACTACAAGTCTCATTCGTTCTAGTGGTGCAGAAATAATTTGAAAAATCGTTCGGGAAATCAGTTTACTCCCTGGGTACTTTCTTTGTATACTTTTGACTATACGGGCCAAGCCCGGGATTCACGGGAAATCGCGGGTTTTCGTTTGCTGGCGATTAAACTTCTTTTATTAAGCGTCTAATCAAAAATGAAAACATTTTTGAAAACAACAAGTCTTATGCGTTTTAGTGGTGAAAAAATAATTTAAAAAATCGTTCTGGAAATGAGTTTACTCACAGGGTACTTTCTTTGTATACATTCGACTATACGGGCCAAGCCCGGGATTTACGGGAAATCGCGGGGTTTCGTTTACCGGCGATTAAACCCCTTTCATTAAGCGTCTCATCAAAAATGAAAACATTTTTGAAAACTACAAATCTCGTGCGTTTTAGTGGTGAAAAAATAATTTAAAAAAACGTTCGGGAAATGAGTTTACTCCCTGGATACTTTCTTTGTATACATTCGACTATACGGACCAAGCCCGGGATTTACGGGAAATCGTGGGTTTTCGTTTGCCGGCGATTAAACCTCTTTCATTAATGGTCTCATTAAAAATGAAAACATTTTTGAAAACTACAAGTCTCATTCGTTCTAGTGGTGCAGAAATAATTTGAAAAATCGTTCGCGAAATCAGTTTACTCCCTGGGTACTTTCTTTAGATACATACAACTTTACGGGCCAAGCCCGGGATTTACGGGAAATCGCGGGTTTTCGTTCGCCAGCGATTAAACTTCTTTTATTCAGCGTCTCATCAAAAATGAAAACACTTTTGAAAACTACAAGTCTCATGCGTTTTAGTGGTGAGAAAATAATTTAAAAAATCGTTTGGGAAATGAGTTTACTCCCTGGGTACTTTCTTTGTATACTTTGGACTTTACGGGCCAAGCCCGGGATTTACGGGAAATCGCGGGTTTTCGTTTGACGGCGATTAAACTTCTTTTATTCAGCGTCTCATCAAAAATGAAAACATTTTTGAAAACTACAAGTCTTATGCGTTTTAGTGGTGAAAAACTAATTTAAAAAATCGTTCTGGAAATGAGTTTACTCACAGGGTGCTTTCTTTGTATACATTCGACTATACGGGCCAAGCCCGTGATTTACGGGAAATCGCGAGTTTTCGTTTGCCGGCGATTAAACCCCTTTCATTAAGCGTTTCATCAAAAATGAAAACATTTTTGAAAACAACAAGTCTCATGCGTTTTAGTGGTGAAAAAATAATTTAAAAAATTGTTCGGGAAATGAGTTTACTCCCTGGGTACTTTCTATGTGTACATTCGACTATACGGTCCAAGCCCGGGATTTACGGGAAATCGCGGGTTTTCGTTTGCCGGCGATTAAACTTCTTTTATTCAGCGTCTCATCAAAAATGAAAACATTTTTGGAAACTACAAGTCTTATGCGTTTTAGTGGTGAAAAAATAGTTAAAAAAATCGTTCTGGAAATGAGTTTACTCACAGGGTACTTTCTTTGTATACATTCGACTATACGGGCCAAGCCCGGGATTTACGGGAAATCGCGGGTTTTCGTTTGCCGGCGATTAAACCCCTTTCATTAAGCGTCTCATCAAAAATGAAAACTTTTTTGAAAACTACAAGTCTCATGCGTTTCTGTGGTGACAAAGTAATTTAAAAAATCGTTTGGGAAATGAGTTTACTCCCTGGGTACTTTCTTTGTATACTTTTGACTATACGGGCCAAGCCCGGGATTTACGGGAAATCGCGGGTTTTCGTTTGACGGCGATTAAACTTCTTTTATTCAGCGTCTCATCAAAAATGAAAACATTTTTGAAAACTACAAGTCTTATGCGTTTTAGTGGTGAAAAACTAATTTAAAAAATCGTTCTGGAAATGAGTTTACTCACAGGGTGCTTTCTTTGTATAAATTCGACTATACGGGCCAAGCCCGGGATTTACGGGAAATCGCGAGTTTTCGTTTGCCGGCGATTAAACCCCTTTCATTAAGCGTTTCATCAAAAATGAAAACATTTTTGAAAACAACAAGTCTCATGCGTTTTAGTGGTGAAAAAATAATTTAAAAAATTGTTCGGGAAATGAGTTTACTCCCTGGGTACTTTCTATGTATACATTCGACTATACGGTCCAAGCCCGGGATTTACGGGTAATCGCGGGTTTTCGTTTGCCGGCGATTAAACTTCTTTTATTCAGCGTCTCATCAAAAATGAGAAAATTTTTGTAAACTACAAGTCTTATGCGTTTTAGTGGTGGAAAAATAATTTAAAAAATCGTTCTGGAAATGAGTTTACTCACAGGGTACTTTCTTTGTATACATTCGACTATACGGGCCAAGCCCGGGATTTACGGGAAATCGCGTGTTTTCGTTTGCCAGCGATTAAACCACTTTCATTAAGCGTCTCATCAAAAATGAAAACATTTTTAAAAACTACAAGTCTCATACGTTTTAGTGGTGAAAAAATAATTTAAAAAATCGTTCGGGAAATGAGTTTACTCCCTGGGTACTTTCTTTGTATACTTTTGACTATACAGGCCGAGTCCGGGATTTACGAGAAATCGCGGGTTTTCGTTTGGCGGCGATTAAACTTCTTTTATTCACCGTCTCATCAAAAATGAAAATATTTTTAAAAACTACAAGTCTCATGGGCTTTAGTGGTGAGCTAATAATTTAAAAAATCGTTCGGGAAACGAGTTTACTCCCTGGGTACTTTCTTTGTATACTTTTGACTATACGGGCCGAGTCCGGGGTTTACGGGAAATGGCGGGTTTTCGTTTGCCGGCGATTAAACTTCTTTTATTCAGCGTCTCATCAAAAATGAAAACATTTTTGAAAACTACAAGTCTCATGCGTTTTAGTGGTGAAAAGACAATTTAAAAAATTGTTTTGGAAATGAGTTTACTCACAGGGTACTTTCTTTGTATACACTTGACTATACGGGCCAAGCCCGGGATTTACGGGAAATCGCGGGTTTTCGTTTGCCGGCGATTAAACCACTTTAATTAAGCGTCTCATCAAAAATGAAAACATTTCTGAAAACTACAAGTCTCATGCGTTTTAATGGTGAAAAAATAATTTAAAAAATCGTTCGTGAAATGAGTTTACTCCCTGGGTACTTTCTTTGTATACTTTTGATTATACAGGCCGAGTCCGGGATTTACGGGAAATCGCGGGTTTTCGTTTGCCGGCGATTAAACTTCTTTTATTCACCGTCTCATCAAAAATGAAAACATTTTTAAAAACTACAAGTCTCATGGGCTTTAGTGGTGAGCTAATAATTTAAAAAATCGTTCGGGAAACGAGTTTACTCCCTGGGTACTTTCTTTGTATACTTTTGACTATACGGGCCGAGTCCGGGGTTTACGGGAAATGGCGGGTTTTCGTTTGCCGGCGATTAAACTTCTTTTATTCAGCGTCTCATCAAAAATTTAAACATTTTTAAAAACTACAAGTCTCATGCGTTTTAGTGGTGAAAAACTAATTTAAAAAATCGTTCTGGAAATGAGTTTACTCACAGGGTGCTTTCTTTGTATACATTCGACTATACGGGCCAAGCCCGTGATTTACGGGAAATCGCGAGTTTTCGTTTGCCGGCGATTAAACCCCTTTCATTAAGCGTTTCATCAAAAATGAAAACATTTTTGAAAACAACAAGTCTCATGCGTTTTAGTGGTGAAAAAATAATTTAAAAAATTGTTCGGGAAATGAGTTTACTCCCTGGGTACTTTCTATGTGTACATTCGACTATACGGTCCAAGCCCGGGATTTACGGGAAATCGCGGGTTTTCGTTTGCCGGCGATTAAACTTCTTTTATTCAGCGTCTCATCAAAAATGAAAACATTTTTGGAAACTACAAGTCTTATGCGTTTTAGTGGTGAAAAAATAGTTAAAAAAATCGTTCTGGAAATGAGTTTACTCACAGGGTACTTTCTTTGTATACATTCGACTATACGGGCCAAGCCCGGGATTTACGGGAAATCGCGGGTTTTCGTTTGCCGGCGATTAAACCCCTTTCATTAAGCGTCTCATCAAAAATGAAAACTTTTTTGAAAACTACAAGTCTCATGCGTTTCTGTGGTGACAAAGTAATTTAAAAAATCGTTTGGGAAATGAGTTTACTCCCTGGGTACTTTCTTTGTATACTTTTGACTATACGGGCCAAGCCCGGGATTTACGGGAAATCGCGGGTTTTCGTTTGACGGCGATTAAACTTCTTTTATTCAGCGTCTCATCAAAAATGAAAACATTTTTGAAAACTACAAGTCTTATGCGTTTTAGTGGTGAAAAACTAATTTAAAAAATCGTTCTGGAAATGAGTTTACTCACAGGGTGCTTTCTTTGTATAAATTCGACTATACGGGCCAAGCCCGGGATTTACGGGAAATCGCGAGTTTTCGTTTGCCGGCGATTAAACCCCTTTCATTAAGCGTTTCATCAAAAATGAAAACATTTTTGAAAACAACAAGTCTCATGCGTTTTAGTGGTGAAAAAATAATTTAAAAAATTGTTCGGGAAATGAGTTTACTCCCTGGGTACTTTCTATGTATACATTCGACTATACGGTCCAAGCCCGGGATTTACGGGTAATCGCGGGTTTTCGTTTGCCGGCGATTAAACTTCTTTTATTCAGCGTCTCATCAAAAATGAGAAAATTTTTGTAAACTACAAGTCTTATGCGTTTTAGTGGTGGAAAAATAATTTAAAAAATCGTTCTGGAAATGAGTTTACTCACAGGGTACTTTCTTTGTATACATTCGACTATACGGGCCAAGCCCGGGATTTACGGGAAATCGCGTGTTTTCGTTTGCCAGCGATTAAACCACTTTCATTAAGCGTCTCATCAAAAATGAAAACATTTTTAAAAACTACAAGTCTCATACGTTTTAGTGGTGAAAAAATAATTTAAAAAATCGTTCGGGAAATGAGTTTACTCCCTGGGTACTTTCTTTGTATACTTTTGACTATACAGGCCGAGTCCGGGATTTACGAGAAATCGCGGGTTTTCGTTTGGCGGCGATTAAACTTCTTTTATTCACCGTCTCATCAAAAATGAAAATATTTTTAAAAACTACAAGTCTCATGGGCTTTAGTGGTGAGCTAATAATTTAAAAAATCGTTCGGGAAACGAGTTTACTCCCTGGGTACTTTCTTTGTATACTTTTGACTATACGGGCCGAGTCCGGGGTTTACGGGAAATGGCGGGTTTTCGTTTGCCGGCGATTAAACTTCTTTTATTCAGCGTCTCATCAAAAATGAAAACATTTTTGAAAACTACAAGTCTCATGCGTTTTAGTGGTGAAAAGACAATTTAAAAAATTGTTTTGGAAATGAGTTTACTCACAGGGTACTTTCTTTGTATACACTTGACTATACGGGCCAAGCCCGGGATTTACGGGAAATCGCGGGTTTTCGTTTGCCGGCGATTAAACCACTTTAATTAAGCGTCTCATCAAAAATGAAAACATTTCTGAAAACTACAAGTCTCATGCGTTTTAATGGTGAAAAAATAATTTAAAAAATCGTTCGTGAAATGAGTTTACTCCCTGGGTACTTTCTTTGTATACTTTTGATTATACAGGCCGAGTCCGGGATTTACGGGAAATCGCGGGTTTTCGTTTGCCGGCGATTAAACTTCTTTTATTCACCGTCTCATCAAAAATGAAAACATTTTTAAAAACTACAAGTCTCATGGGCTTTAGTGGTGAGCTAATAATTTAAAAAATCGTTCGGGAAACGAGTTTACTCCCTGGGTACTTTCTTTGTATACTTTTGACTATACGGGCCGAGTCCGGGGTTTACGGGAAATGGCGGGTTTTCGTTTGCCGGCGATTAAACTTCTTTTATTCAGCGTCTCATCAAAAATTTAAACATTTTTGAAAACTACAAGTCTCATGCGTTTTAGTGGTGAAAAGACAATTTAAAAAATTGTTTTGGAAATGAGTTTACTCACAGGGTACTTTCTTTGTATACACTTGACTATACGGGCCAAGCCCGGGATTTACGGGAAATCGCGGGTTTTCGTTTGCCGGCGATTAAACCACTTTAATTAAGCGTCTCATCAAAAATGAAAACATTTCTGAAAACTACAAGTCTCATGCGTTTTAATGGTGAAAAAATAATTTAAAAAATCGTTCGTGAAATGAGTTTACTCCCTGGGTACTTTCTTTGTATACTTTTGATTATACAGGCCGAGTCCGGGATTTACGGGAAATCGCGGGTTTTCGTTTGCCGGCGATTAAACTTCTTTTATTCACCGTCTCATCAAAAATGAAAACATTTTTAAAAACTACAAGTCTCATGGGCTTTAGTGGTGAGCTAATAATTTAAAAAATCGTTCGGGAAACGAGTTTACTCCCTGGGTACTTTCTTTGTATACTTTTGACTATACGGGCCGAGTCCGGGGTTTACGGGAAATGGCGGGTTTTCGTTTGCCGGCGATTAAACTTCTTTTATTCAGCGTCTCATCAAAAATTTAAACATTTTTGAAAACTACAAGTCTCATGCGTTTTAGTGGTGAAAAGACAATTTAAAAAATTGTTTTGGAAATGATTTTACTCACAGGGTACTTTCTTTGTATACATTCGACTATACGGGCCAAGCCCGGGATTTACGGGAAATCGCCGGTTTTCGTTTGCCGGCGATTAAACCACTTTAATTAAGCGTCTCATCAAAAATGAAAACATTTTTGAAAACTACAAGTCTCATGCGTTTTAGTGGTGAAAAGATAATTTAAAAAATCGTTTTGGAAATAAGTTTACTTACAGGGTACTTTCTTTGTATACATTCGACTATGCGGGCCAAGCCTGGGATTTACGGGAAATCGCGGGTTTTAGATTGCCGGCGATTAAACCACATTCATTAAGCGTCTCATCAAAAATGAAAACATTTCTGAAAACTACAAGTCTCATACGTTTTAGTGGTGAAAAAATAATTTTAAAAATCGTTCGGGAAATGAGTTTACTCCCTGGGTACTTTCTTTGTATACTTTTGACTATACGGGCCGAGTCCGGGATTTACAAGAAATTGCGGGTTTTCGTTTGCCGGCGATTAAAACTCTTTCATTAAGCGTCTCATTAAAAATGAAAACATTTTTGAAAACTACAAGTCTCATGCGTTTTAGTGGTGACAAAATAATTTCAAAAAATCATTTGGGAAATGAGTTTACTCCCTGGGTACTTTCTTTGTATACATTTGACTATACGGGCCAAGCCCAGGATTTACGGGAAATCGCGGTTTTTCGTTTGCCGGCGAATAAACTTCTTTTATTCAGCGTCTCATCAAAAATGAAAACATTTTTGGAAACTACAAGTCTCATGCGTTTTAGTGGTGAAAAGATAATTTAAAAAATCGTTTTGGAAATAAGTTTACTCACAGGGTACTTTCTTTGTATACATTCGACTATGCGGGCCAAGCCTGGGATTTACGGGAAATCGCGGGTTTTCGCTTGCCGGCGATTAAACCACATTCATTAAGCGTCTCATCAAAAATGAAAACATTTCTGAAAACTACAAGTCTCATACGTTTTAGTGGTGAAAAAATAATTTTAAAAATCGTTCGGGAAATGAGTTTACTCCCTGGGTACTTTCTTTGTATACTTTTGACTATACGGGCCGAGTCCGGGATTTACAAGAAATCGCAGTTTATCGTTTGCCGGCGATTAAACTTCTTTTATTCAGCGTCTCATCAAAAATGAAAACATTTTTGGAAACTACAAGTCTTATGCGTTTTAGTGGTGAAAAAATAGTTTAAAAAATCGTTCTGGAAATGAGTTTACTCACAGGGTACTTTCTTTGTATACATTCGACTATACGGGCCAAGCCCGGGATTTACGGGAAATCGCGGGTTTTCGTTTGCCGGCGATTAAACCCCTTTCATTAAGCGTCTCATCAAAAATGAAAACTTTTTTGAAAACTACAAGTCTCATGCGTTTCTGTGGTGACAAAGTAATTTAAAAAATCGTTTGGGAAATGAGTTTACTCCCTGGGTACTTTCTTTGTATACTTTTGACTATACGGGCCAAGCCCGGGATTTACGGGAAATCGCGGGTTTTCGTTTGACGGCGATTAAACTTCTTTTATTCAGCGTCTCATCAAAAATGAAAACATTTTTGAAAACTACAAGTCTTATGCGTTTTAGTGGTGAAAAACTAATTTAAAAAATCGTTCTGGAAATGAGTTTACTCACAGGGTGCTTTCTTTGTATAAATTCGACTATACGGGCCAAGCCCGGGATTTACGGGAAATCGCGAGTTTTCGTTTGCCGGCGATTAAACCCCTTTCATTAAGCGTTTCATCAAAAATGAAAACATTTTTGAAAACAACAAGTCTCATGCGTTTTAGTGGTGAAAAAATAATTTAAAAAATTGTTTGGGAAATGAGTTTACTCCCTGGGTACTTTCTATGTATACATTCGACTATACGGTCCAAGCCCGGGATTTACGGGTAATCGCGGGTTTTCGTTTGCCGGCGATTAAACTTCTTTTATTCAGCGTCTCATCAAAAATGAGAAAATTTTTGTAAACTACAAGTCTTATGCGTTTTAGTGGTGGAAAAATAATTTAAAAAATCGTTCTGGAAATGAGTTTACTCACAGGGTACTTTCTTTGTATACATTCGACTATACGGGCCAAGCCCGGGATTTACGGGAAATCGCGTGTTTTCGTTTGCCAGCGATTAAACCACTTTCATTAAGCGTCTCATCAAAAATGAAAACATTTTTAAAAACTACAAGTCTCATACGTTTTAGTGGTGAAAAAATAATTTAAAAAATCGTTCGGGAAATGAGTTTACTCCCTGGGTACTTTCTTTGTATACTTTTGACTATACAGGCCGAGTCCGGGATTTACGAGAAATCGCGGGTTTTCGTTTGGCGGCGATTAAACTTCTTTTATTCACCGTCTCATCAAAAATGAAAATATTTTTAAAAACTACAAGTCTCATGGGCTTTAGTGGTGAGCTAATAATTTAAAAAATCGTTCGGGAAACGAGTTTACTCCCTGGGTACTTTCTTTGTATACTTTTGACTATACGGGCCGAGTCCGGGGTTTACGGGAAATGGCGGGTTTTCGTTTGCCGGCGATTAAACTTCTTTTATTCAGCGTCTCATCAAAAATGAAAACATTTTTGAAAACTACAAGTCTCATGCGTTTTAGTGGTGAAAAGACAATTTAAAAAATTGTTTTGGAAATGAGTTTACTCACAGGGTACTTTCTTTGTATACACTTGACTATACGGGCCAAGCCCGGGATTTACGGGAAATCGCGGGTTTTCGTTTGCCGGCGATTAAACCACTTTAATTAAGCGTCTCATCAAAAATGAAAACATTTCTGAAAACTACAAGTCTCATGCGTTTTAATGGTGAAAAAATAATTTAAAAAATCGTTCGTGAAATGAGTTTACTCCCTGGGTACTTTCTTTGTATACTTTTGATGATACAGGCCGAGTCCGGGATTTACGGGAAATCGCGGGTTTTCGTTTGCCGGCGATTAAACTTCTTTTATTCACCGTCTCATCAAAAATGAAAACATTTTTAAAAACTACAAGTCTCATGGGCTTTAGTGGTGAGCTAATAATTTAAAAAATCGTTCGGGAAACGAGTTTACTCCCTGGGTACTTTCTTTGTATACTTTTGACTATACGGGCCGAGTCCGGGGTTTACGGGAAATGGCGGGTTTTCGTTTGCCGGCGCTTAAACTTCTTTTATTCAGCGTCTCATCAAAAATTTAAACATTTTTGAAAACTACAAGTCTCATGCGTTTTAGTGGTGAAAAGACAATTTAAAAAATTGTTTTGGAAATGATTTTACTCACAGGGTACTTTCTTTGTATACATTCGACTATACGGGCCAAGCCCGGGATTTACGGGAAATCGCCGGTTTTCGTTTGCCGGCGATTAAACCACTTTAATTAAGCGTCTCATCAAAAATGAAAACATTTTTGAAAACTACAAGTCTCATGCGTTTTAGTGGTGAAAAGATAATTTAAAAAATCGTTTTGGAAATAAGTTTACTTACAGGGTACTTTCTTTGTATACATTCGACTATGCGGGCCAAGCCTGGGATTTACGGGAAATCGCGGGTTTTAGATTGCCGGCGATTAAACCACATTCATTAAGCGTCTCATCAAAAATGAAAACATTTCTGAAAACTACAAGTCTCATACGTTTTAGTGGTGAAAAAATAATTTTAAAAATCGTTCGGGAAATGAGTTTACTCCCTGGGTACTTTCTTTGTATACTTTTGACTATACGGGCCGAGTCCGGGATTTACAAGAAATTGCGGGTTTTCGTTTGCCGGCGATTAAAACTCTTTCATTAAGCGTCTCATTAAAAATGAAAACATTTTTGAAAACTACAAGTCTCATGCGTTTTAGTGGTGACAAAATAATTTCAAAAAATCATTTGGGAAATGAGTTTACTCCCTGGTTACTTTCTTTGTATACATTTGACTATACGGACCAAGCCCAGGATTTACGGGAAATCGCGGTTTTTCGTTTGCCGGCGAATAAACTTCTTTTATTCAGCGTCTCATCAAAAATGAAAACATTTTTGGAAACTACAAGTCTCATGCGTTTTAGTGGTGAAAAGATAATTTAAAAAATCGTTTTGGAAATAAGTTTACTCACAGGGTACTTTCTTTGTATACATTCGACTATGCGGGCCAAGCCTGGGATTTACGGGAAATCGCGGGTTTTCGCTTGCCGGCGATTAAACCACATTCATTAAGCGTCTCATCAAAAATGAAAACATTTCTGAAAACTACAAGTCTCATACGTTTTAGTGGTGAAAAAATAATTTTAAAAATCGTTCGGGAAATGAGTTTACTCCCTGGGTACTTTCTTTGTATACTTTTGACTATACGGGCCGAGTCCGGGATTTACAAGAAATCGCATTTTATCGTTTGCCGGCGATTAAACTTCTTTTATTCAGCGTCTCATCAAAAATGAAAACATTTTTGGAAACTACAAGTCTTATGCGTTTTAGTGGTGAAAAAATAGTTTAAAAAATCGTTCTGGAAATGATTTTACTCACAGGGTACTTTCTTTGTATACATTCGACTGTACGGGCCAAGCCCGGGATTTACGGGAAATCGCGGGTTTTCGTTTGCCGGCGATTAAACCCCTTTCATTAAGCGTCTCATCAAAAATGAAAACTTTTTTGAAAACTACAAGTCTCATGCGTTTTTGTGGTGACAAAGTAATTTAAAAAATCGCTCGGGAAATGAGTTTACTCCCTGGGTACTTTCTTTGTACTTTTTTGACAATACGGGCCAAGCCCGGGATTTACGGGAAATCGCCGGTTTTCGTTTGCCGACGATTAAACTTCTTTTATTCAGCGTCTCATCAAAAATGAAAACATTTCTGAAAACTACAAGTCTCATGCGTTTTAGTGGTGAAAAAATAATTTGAAAATTCGTTCGTGAAATGAGTTTACTCCCTGGGTACTTTCTTTGTATACTTTTGACTATACAGGCCGAGTCCGGGATTTACGGGAAATCGCGGGTTTTCGTTTGCCGGCGATTACCCTTCTTTTATTCACCGTCTCATCAAAAATGAAAACATTTTTAAAAACAACAAGTCTCATGGGCTTTAGTGGTGAAATAATAATTTAAAAAATCGTTCGGGAAATGAGTTTACTCCCTGGGTACTTTCTTTGTATACTTTTGACTTTACGGGGCGAGTCCGGGGTTTACGGGAAATGGCGGGTTTTCGTTTGCCGGCGATTAAACTTCTTTTATTCAGCGTCTCATCAAAAATAAAAACATTTTTGAAAACTACAAGTCTCATACGTTTTAGTGGTGAAAAGATAATTTAAAAAATCGTTTTGGAAATAAGTTTACTCACAGGGTACTTTCTTTGTATACATTCGACTATGCGGGCCAAGCCTGGGATTTACGGGAAATCGCGGGTTTTCGCTTGCCGGCGATTAAACCACATTCATTAAGCGTCTCATCAAAAATGAAAACATTTCTGAAAACTACAAGTCTCATACGTTTTAGTGGCGAAAAAATAATTTTAAAAATCGTTCGGGAAATGAGTTTACTCCCTGGGTACTTTCTTTGTATACTTTTGACTATACGGGCCGAGTCCGGGATTTACAAGAAATCGCGGGTTTCCGTTTGCCGGCGATTAAAACTCTTTCATTAAGCGTCTCATTAAAAATGAAAACATTTTTGAAAACTACAAGTCTCATGCGTTTTAGTGGTGACAAAATAATTTCAAAAAATCATTTAGGAAATGAGTTTACTCCCTGGGTACTTTCTTTGTATACTTTTGACTATACGGGCCAAGCCCGGGATTTACGGGAAATCGCGGTTTTTCGTTTGCCGGCGATTAAACTTCTTTTATTCAGCGTCTCATCAAAAATGAAAACATTTTTGGAAACTACAAGTCTTATGCGTTTTAGTGGTGAAAAAATAGTTTAAAAAATCGTTCTGGAAATGAGTTTACTCACAGGGTACTTTCTTTTTATACATTCGACTATACGGGCCAAGCCCGGGATTTACGGGAAATCGCGGGTTTTCGTTTGCCGGCGATTAAACCCCTTTCATTAAGCGTTTCATCAAAAATAAAAACTTTTTTAAAAACTACAAGTCTCATGCGTTTCTGTGGTGACAAAGTAATTTAAAAAATCGCTCGGGAAATGAGTTTACTCCCTGGGTACTTTCTTTGTACTTTTTTAACTATACGGGCCAAGCCCGGGATTTACGGGAAATCGCCGGTTTTCGTTTGCCGACGATTAAACTTCTTTTATTCAGCGTCTCATCAAAAATGAAAACATTTCTGAAAACTACAAGTCTCATGCGTTTTAGTGGTGAAAAAATAATTTAAAAAATCGTTCGTGAAATGAGTTTACTCCCTGGGTACTTTCTTTGTATACTTTTGACTATACAGGCCGAGTCCTGGATTTACGGGAAATCGCGGGTTTTCGTTTGCCGGCGATTAAACTTCTTTTATTCACCGTCTCATCAAAAATGAAAACATTTTTAAAAACTACAAGTCTCATGGGCTTTAGTGGTGAAATAATAATTTAAAAAATCGTTCGGGAAATGAGTTTACTCCCTGGGTACTTTCTTTGTATACTTTTGACTATACGGGGCGAGTCCCGGGTTTACGAGAAATGGCGGGTTTTCGTTTTCCGGCGATTAAACTTCTTTTATTCAGCGTCTCATCAAAAATGAAAACATTTTTGAAAACTACAAGTCTCATGCGTTTTAGTGGTGAAAAGATAATTTAAAAAATCGTTTTGGAAATAAGTTTACTCACAGGGTACTTTCTTTGTATACATTCGACTATGCGGGTCAAGCCTGGGATTTACGGGAAATCGCGGGTTTTCGCTTGCCGGCGATTAAACCACATTCATTAAGCGTCTCATCAAAAATGAAAACATTTCTGAAAACTACAAGTCTCATACGTTTTAGTGGTGAAAAAATAATTTTAAAAATCGTTCGGGAAATGAGTTTACTCCCTGGGTACTTTCTTTGTATACTTTTGACTATACGGGCCGAGTCCGGGATTTACAAGAAATCGCGGGTTTTCGTTTGCCGGCGATTAAAACTCTTTCATTAAGCGTCTCATTAAAAATGAAAACATTTTTGAAAACTACAAGTCTCATGCGTTTTAGTGGTGACAAAATAATTTCAAAAAATCATTTGGGAAATGAGTTTACTCCCTGGGTACTTTCTTTGTATACTTTTGACTATACGGGCCAAGCCCGGGATTTACGGGAAATCGCGGTTTTTCGTTTGCCGGCGATTAAACTTCTTTTATTCAGCGTCTCATCAAAAATGAAAACATTTTTGGAAACTACAAGTCTTATGCGTTTTAGTGGTGAAAAAATAGTTTAAAAAATCGTTCTGGAAATGAGTTTACTCACAGGGTACTTTCTTTTTATACATTCGACTATACGGGCCAAGCCCGGGATTTACGGGAAATCGCGGGTTTTCGTTTGCCGGCGATTAAACCCCTTTCATTAAGCGTTTCATCAAAAATGAAAACTTTTTTGAAAACTACAAGTCTCATGCGTTTCTGTGGTGACAAAGTAATTTAAAAAATCGCTCGGGAAATGAGTTTACTCCCTGGGTACTTTCTTTGTACTTTTTTAACTATACGGGCCAAGCCCGGGATTTACGGGAAATCGCCGGTTTTCGTTTGCCGACGATTAAACTTCTTTTATTCAGCGTCTCATCAAAAATGAAAACATTTCTGAAAACTACAAGTCTCATGCGTTTTAGTGGTGAAAAAATAATTTAAAAAATCGTTCGTGAAATGAGTTTACTCCCTGGGTACTTTCTTTGTATACTTTTGACTATACAGGCCGAGTCCTGGATTTACGGGAAATCGCGGGTTTTCGTTTGCCGGCGATTAAACTTCTTTTATTCACCGTCTCATCAAAAATGAAAACATTTTTAAAAACTACAAGTCTCATGGGCTTTAGTGGTGAAATAATAATTTAAAAAATCGTTCGGGAAATGAGTTTACTCCCTGGGTACTTTCTTTGTATACTTTTGACTATACGGGGCGAGTCCCGGGTTTACGGGAAATGGCGGGTTTTCGTTTGCCGGCGATTAAACTTCTTTTATTCAGCGTCTCATCAAAAATGAAAACATTTTTGAAAACTACAAGTCTCATGCGTTTTAGTGGTGAAAAGATAATTTAAAAAATCGTTTTGGAAATAAGTTTACTCACAGGGTACTTTCTTTGTATACATTCGACTATGCGGGCCAAGCCTGGGATTTACGGGAAATCGCGGGTTTTGGCTTGCCGGCGATTAAACCACATTCATTAAGCGTCTCATCAAAAATGAAAACATTTCTGAAAACTACAAGTCTCATACGTTTTAGTGGTGAAAAAATAATTTTAAAAATCGTTCGGGAAATGAGTTTACTCCCTGGGTACTTTCTTTGTATACTTTTGACTATACGGGCCGAGTCCGGGATTTACAAGAAATGGCGGGTTTTCGTTTGCCGGCGATTAAACTTCTTTTATTCAGCGTCTCATCAAAAATGAAAACATTTTTGGAAACTACAAGTCTTATGCGTTTTAGTGGTGAAAAAATAGTTTAAAAAATCGTTCTGGAAATGAGTTTACTCACAGGGTACTTTCTTTTTATACATTCGACTATACGGGCCAAGCCCGGGATTTACGGGTAATCGCGGGTTTTCGTTTGCCGGCGATTAAACCCCTTTCATTAAGCGTTTCATCAAAAATGAAAACTTTTTTGAAAACTACAAGTCTCATGCGTTTCTGTGGTGACAAAGTAATTTAAAAAATCGCTCGGGAAATGAGTTTACTCCCTGGGTACTTTCTTTGTACTTTTTTAACTATACGGGCCAAGCCCGGGATTTACGGGAAATCGCCGGTTTTCGTTTGCCGACGATTAAACTTCTTTTATTCAGCGTCTCATCAAAAATGAAAACATCTCTGAAAACTACAAGTCTCATGCGTTTTAGTGGTGAAAAAATAATTTAAAAAATCGTTCGTGAAATGAGTTTACTCCCTGGGTACTTTCTTTGTATACTTTTGACTATACAGGCCGAGTCCTGGATTTACGGGAAATCGCGGGTTTTCGTTTGCCGGCGATTAAACTTCTTTTATTCACCGTCTCATCAAAAATGAAAACATTTTTAAAAACTACAAGTCTCATGGGCTTTAGTGGTGAAATAATAATTTAAAAAATCGTTCGGGAAATGAGTTTACTCCCTGGGTACTTTCTTTGTATACTTTTGACTATACGGGGCGAGTCCCGGGTTTACGGGAAATGGCGGGTTTTCGTTTGCCGGCGATTAAACTTCTTTTATTCAGCGTCTCATCAAAAATGAAAACATTTTTGAAAACTACAAGTCTCATGCGTTTTAGTGGTGAAAAGATAATTTAAAAAATCGTTTTGGAAATAAGTTTACTCACACGGTACTTTCTTTGTATACATTCGACTATGCGGGCCAAGCCTGGGATTTACGGGAAATCGCGGGTTTTCGCTTGCTGGCGATTAAACCACATTCATTAAGCGTCTCATCAAAAATGAAAACATTTCTGAAAACTACAAGTCTAATACGTTTTAGTGGTGAAAAAATAATTTTAAAAATCGTTCAGGAAATGAGTTTACTCCCTGGGTACTTTCTTTGTATACTTTTGACTATACGGGCCGAGTCCGGGATTTACAAGAAATCGCGGGTTTTCGTTTGCCGGCGATTAAAACTCTTTCATTAAGCGTCTCATTAAAAATGAAAACATTTTTGAAAACTACAAGTCTCATGCGTTTTAGTGGTGACAAAATAATTTCAAAAAATCATTTGGGAAATGAGTTTACTCCCTGGGTACTTTCTTTGTATACTTTTGACTATACGGGCCAAGCCCGGGATTTACGGGAAATCGCGGTTTTTCGTTTGCCGGCGATTAAACTTCTTTTATTCAGCGTCTCATCAAAAATGAAAACATTTTTGGAAACTACAAGTCTTATGCGTTTTAGTGGTGAAAAAATAGTTTAAAAAATCGTTCTGGAAATGAGTTTACTCACAGGGTACTTTCTTTTTATACATTCGACTATACGGGCCAAGCCCGGGATTTACGGGAAATCGCGGGTTTTCGTTTGCCGGCGATTAAACCCCTTTCATTAAGCGTTTCATCAAAAATGAAAACTTTTTTGAAAACTACAAGTCTCATGCGTTTCTGTGGTGACAAAGTAATTTAAAAAATCGCTCGGGAAATGAGTTTACTCCCTGGGTACTTTCTTTGTACTTTTTTAACTATACGGGCCAAGCCCGGGATTTACGGGAAATCGCCGGTTTTCGTTTGCCGACGATTAAACTTCTTTTATTCAGCGTCTCATCAAAAATGAAAACATTTCTGAAAACTACAAGTCTCATGCGTTTTAGTGGTGAAAAAATAATTTAAAAAATCGTTCGTGAAATGAGTTTACTCCCTGGGTACTTTCTTTGTATACTTTTGACTATACAGGCCGAGTCCTGGATTTACGGGAAATCGCGGGTTTTCGTTTGCCGGCGATTAAACTTCTTTTATTCACCGTCTCATCAAAAATGAAAACATTTTTAAAAACTACAAGTCTCATGGGCTTTAGTGGTGAAATAATAATTTAAAAAATCGTTTGGGAAATGAGTTTACTCCCTGGGTACTTTCTTTGTATACTTTTGACTATACGGGGCGAGTCCCGGGTTTACGGGAAATGGCGGGTTTTCGTTTGCCGGCGATTAAACTTCTTTTATTCAGCGTCTCATCAAAAATGAAAACATTTTTGAAAACTACAAGTCTCATGCGTTTTAGTGGTGAAAAGATAATTTAAAAAATCGTTTTGGAAATAAGTTTACTCACAGGGTACTTTCTTTGTATACATTCGACTATGCGGGCCAAGCCTGGGATTTACGGGAAATCGCGGGTTTTCGCTTGCCGGCGATTAAACCACATTCATTAAGCGTCTCATCAAAAATGAAAACATTTTTGAAAACTACAAGTCTCATGCGTTTTAGTGGTGAAAAGATAATTTAAAAAATCGTTTTGGAAATAAGTTTACTCACAGGGTACTTTCTTTGTATACTTTTGACTATACGGGGCCAAGCCTGGGTTTACGGGAAATGGCGGGTTTTCGTTTGCCGGCGATTAAACTTCTTTTATTCAGCGTCTCATCAAAAATGAAAACATTTTTGAAAACTACAAGTCTCATGCGTTTTAGTGGTGAAAAGATAATTTAAAAAATCGTTTTGGAAATAAGTTTACTCACAGGGTACTTTCTTTGTATACATTCGACTATGCGGGCCAAGCCTGGGATTTACGGGAAATCGCGGGTTTTCGCTTGCCGGCGATTAAACCACATTCATTAAGCGTCTCATCAAAAATGAAAACATTTCTGAAAACTACAAGTCTCATACGTTTTAGTGGTGAAAAAATAATTTTAAAAATCGTTCGGGAAATGAGTTTACTCCCTGGGTACTTTCTTTGTATACTTTTGACTATACGGGGCGATTCCGGGGTTTACGGGAAATGGCGGGTTTTCGTTTGCCGGCGATTAAACTTCTTTTATTCAGCGTCTCATCAAAAATGAAAACATTTTTGAAAACTACAAGTCTCATGCGTTTTAGTGGTGAAAAGATAATTTAAAAAATCGTTTTGGAAATAAGTTTACTCACAGGGTACTTTCTTTGTATACATTCGACTATGCGGGCCAAGCCTGGGATTTACGGGAAATCGCGGGTTTTCGCTTGCCGGCGATTAAACCACATTCATTAAGCGTCTCATCAAAAATGAAAACATTTCTGAAAACTACAAGTCTCATACGTTTTAGTGGTGAAAAAATAATTTTAAAAATCGTTCGGGAAATGAGTTTACTCCCTGGGTACTTTCTTTGTATACTTTTGACTATACGGGCCGAGTCCGGGATTTACAAGAAATCGCGCGTTTTCGTTTGCCGGCGATTAAAACTCTTTCATTAAGCGTCTCATTAAAAATGAAAACATTTTTGAAAACTACAAGTCTCTTGGGCTTTAGTTGTGAAATAATAATTTAAAAAATCGTTCGGGAAATGAGTTTACTCCCTGGGTACTTTCTTTGTATACTTTTGACTATACGGGGCGAATCCGGGGTTTACGGGAAATGGCGGGTTTTCGTTTGCCGGCGATTAAACTTCTTTTATTCAGCGTCTCATCAAAAATGAAAACATTTTTGAAAACTACAAGTCTCATGCGTTTTAGTGGTGAAAAGATAATTTAAAAAATCGTTTTGGAAATAAGTTTACTCACAGGGTACTTTCTTTGTATACATTCGACTATGCGGGCCAAGCCTGGGATTTACGGGAAATCGCGGGTTTTCGCTTGCCGGCGATTAAACCACATTCATTAAGCGTCTCATCAAAAATGAAAACATTTCTGAAAACTACAAGTCTCATACGTTTTAGTGGTGAAAAAATAATTTTAAAAATCGTTCGGGAAATGAGTTTACTCCCTGGGTACTTTCTTTGTATACTTTTGACTATACGGGGCGATTCCGGGGTTTACGGGAAATGGCGGGTTTTCGTTTGCCGCCGATTAAACTTCTTTTATTCAGCGTCTCATCAAAAATGAAAACATTTTTGAAAACTACAAGTCTCATGCGTTTTAGTGGTGAAAAGATAATTTAAAAAATCGTTTTGGAAATAAGTTTACTCACAGGGTACTTTCTTTGTATACATTCGACTATGCGGGCCAAGCCTGGGATTTACGGGAAATCGCGGGTTTTCGCTTGCCGGCGATTAAACCACATTCATTAAGCGTCTCATCAAAAATGAAAACATTTCTGAAAACTACAAGTCTCATACGTTTTAGTGGTGAAAAAATAATTTTAAAAATCGTTCGGGAAATGAGTTTACTCCCTGGGTACTTTCTTTGTATACTTTTGCCTATACGGGCCGAGTCCGGGATTTACAAGAAATCGCGGTTTTTCGTTTGCCGGCGATTAAACTTCTTTTATTCAGCGTCTCATCAAAAATGAAAACATTTTTGGAAACTACAAGTCTTATGCGTTTTAGTGGTGAAAAAATAGTTTAAAAAATCGTTCTGGAAATGAGTTTACTCACAGGGTACTTTCTTTGTATACATTTGACTATACGGGCCAAGCCCGGGATTTACGGGAAATCGCGGGTTTTCGTTTGCCGGCGATTAAACCCCTTTCATTAAGCGTCTCATCAAAAATAAAAACTTTTTTGAAAACTACAAGTCTCGTGCGTTTCTGTGGTGACAAAGTAATTTAAAAAATCGCTCGGGAAATGAGTTTACTCCCTGGGTACTTTCTTTGTATACTTTTGCCTATACGGGCCGAGTCCGGGATTTACAAGAAATCGCGGTTTTTCGTTTGCCGGCGATTAAACTTCTTTTATTCAGCGTCTCATCAAAAATGAAAACATTTTTGGAAACTACAAGTCTTATGCGTTTTAGTGGTGAAAAAATAGTTTAAAAAATCGTTCTGGAAATGAGTTTACTCACAGGGTACTTTCTTTGTATACATTTGACTATACGGGCCAAGCCCGGGATTTACGGGAAATCGCGGGTTTTCGTTTGCCGGCGATTAAACCCCTTTCATTAAGCGTCTCATCAAAAATAAAAACTTTTTTGAAAACTACAAGTCTCGTGCGTTTCTGTGGTGACAAAGTAATTTAAAAAATCGCTCGGGAAATGAGTTTACTCCCTGGGTACTTTCTTTGTACTTTTTTAACTATACGGGCCAAGCCCGGGATTTACGGGAAATCGCCGGTTTTCGTTTGCCGACGATTAAACTTCTTTTATTCAGCGTCTCATCAAAAATGAAAACATTTCTGAAAACTACAAGTCTCATGCGTTTTAGTGGTGAAAAAATAATTTAAAAAATCGTTCGTGAAATGAGTTTACTCCCTGGGTACTTTCTTTGTATACTTTTGACTATACAGGCCGAGTCCGAGATTTACGGGAAATCGCGGGTTTTCGTTTGCCGGCGATTAAACTTCTTTTATTCACCGTCTCATCAAAAATGAAAACATTTTTAAAAACTACAAGTCTCATGGGCTTTAGTGGTGAAATAATAATTTAAAAAATCGTTCGGGAAATGAGTTTACTCCCTGGGTACTTTCTTTGTATACTTTTGACTATACGGGGCGAGTCCGGGGTTTACGGGAAATGGCGGGTTTTCGTTTGCCGGCGATTAAACTTCTTTTATTCAGCGTCTCATCAAAAATGAAAACATTTTTGAAAACTACAAGTCTCATGCGTTTTAGTGGTGAAAAGATAATTTAAAAAATCGTTTTGGAAATAAGTTTACTCACAGGGTACTTTCTTTGTATACATTCGACTATGCGGGCTAAGCCTGGGATTTACGGGAAATCGCGGGTTTTCGCTTGCCGGCGATTAAACCACATTCATTAAGCGTCTCATCAAAAATGAAAACATTTCTGAAAACTACAAGTCTCATACGTTTTAGTGGTGAAAAAATAATTTTAAAAATCGTTCGGGAAATGAGTTTACTCCCTGGGTACTTTCTTTGTATACTTTTGACTATACGGGCCGAGTCCGGGATTTACAAGAAATCGCGGGTTTTCCTTTGCCGGCGATTAAAACTCTTTCATTAAGCGTCTCATTAAAAATGAAAACATTTTTGAAAACTACAAGTCTCATGCGTTTTAGTGGTGACAAAATAATTTCAAAAAATCATTTGGGAAATGAGTTTACTCCCTGGGTACTTTCTTTGTATACTTTTGACTATACGGGCCAAGCCCGGGATTTACAGGAAATCGCGGTTTTTCGTTTGCCGGCGATTAAACTTCTTTTATTCAGCGTCTCATCAAAAATGAAAACATTTTTGGAAACTACAAGTCTTATGCGTTTTAGTGGTGAAAAAATAGTTTAAAAAATCGTTCTGGAAATGAGTTTACTCACAGGGTACTTTCTTTTTATACATTCGACTATACGGGCCAAGCCCGGGATTTACGGGAAATCGCGGGTTTTCGTTTGCCGGCGATTAAACCCCTTTCATTAAGCGTTTCATCAAAAATGAAAACTTTTTTGAAAACTACAAGTCTCATGCGTTTCTGTGGTGACAAAGTAATTTAAAAAATCGCTCGGGAAATGAGTTTACTCCCTGGGTACTTTCTTTGTACTTTTTTAACTATACGGGCCAAGCCCGGGATTTACGGGAAATCGCAGGTTTTCGTTTGCCGACGATTAAACTTCTTTTATTCAGCGTCTCATCAAAAATGAAAACATTTCTGAAAACTACAAGTCTCATGCGTTTTAGTGGTGAAAAAATAATTTAAAAAATCGTTCGTAAAATGAGTTTACTCCCTGGGTACTTTCTTTGTATACTTTTGACTATACAGGCCGAGTCCTGGATTTACGGGAAATCGCGGGTTTTCGTTTGCCGGCGATTAAACTTCTTTTATTCACCGTCTCATCAAAAATGAAAACATTTTTAAAAACTACAAGTCTCATGGGCTTTAGTGGTGAAATAATAATTTAAAAAATCGTTCGGGAAATGAGTTTACTCCCTGGGTACTTTCTTTGTATACTTTTGACTATACGGGGCGAGTCCGGGGTTTACGGGAAATGGCGGGTTTTCGTTTGCCGGCGATTAAACTTCTTTTATTCAGCGTCTCATCAAAAATGAAAACATTTTTGAAAACTACAAGTCTCATGCGTTTTAGTGGTGAAAAGATAATTTAAAAAATCGTTTTGGAAATAAGTTTACTCACAGGGTACTTTCTTTGTATACATTCGACTATGCGGGCCAAGCCTGGGATTTACGGGAAATCGCGGGTTTTCGCTTGCCGGCGATTAAACCACATTCATTAAGCGTCTCATCAAAAATGAAAACATTTCTGAAAACTACAAGTCTCATACGTTTTAGTGGTGAAAAAATAATTTTAAAAATCGTTCGGGAAATGAGTTTACTCCCTGGGTACTTTCTTTGTATACTTTTGACTATACGGGCCGAGTCCGGGATTTACAAGAAATCGCGGGTTTTCGTTTGCCGGCGATTAAAACTCTTTCATTAAGCGTCTCATTAAAAATGAAAACATTTTTGAAAACTACAAGTCTCATGCGTTTTAGTGGTGACAAAATAATTTCAAAAAATCATTTGGGAAATGAGTTTACTCCCTGGGTACTTTCTTTGTATACTTTTGACTATACGGGCCAAGCCCGGGATTTACGGGAAATCGCGGTTTTTCGTTTGCCGGCGATTAAACTTCTTTTATCCAGCGTCTCATCAAAAATGAAAACATTTTTGAAAACTACAAGTCTCATGCGTTTCTGTGGTGACAAAGTAATTTAAAAAATCGCTTGGGAAATGAGTTTACTCCCTGGGTACTTTCTTTGTACTTTTTTAACTATACGGGCCAAGCCCGGGATTTACGGGAAATCGCGTGTTTTCGTTTGCCGGCGATTAAACTTCTTTTATTCAGCGTCTCATCAAAAATGAAAACATTTTTGGAAACTACAAGTCTTATGCGTTTTAGTGGTGCAAAAATAGTTTAAAAAATCGTTCTGGAAATGAGTTTACTCACAGGGTACTTTCTTTTTATACATTCGACTATACGGGCCAAGCCCGGGATTTACGGGAAATCGCGGGTTTTCGTTTGCCGGCGATTAAACCCCTTTCATTAAGCGTTTCATCAAAAATGAAAACTTTTTTGAAAACTACAAGTCTCATGCGTTTTAGTGGTGAAAAGATAATTTAAAAAATCGTTTTGGAAATAAGTTTACTCACAGGGTACTTTCTTTGTATACATTCGACTATGCGGGCCAAGCCTGGGATTTACGGGAAATCGCGGGTTTTAGCTTGCCGGCGATTAAACCACATTCATTAAGCGTCTCATCAAAAATAAAAACATTTCTGAAAACTACAAGTCTCATACGTTTTAGTGGTGAAAAAATAATTTTAAAAATCGTTCGGGAAATGAGTTTACTCCCTGGGTACTTTCTTTGTATACTTTTGACTATACGGGCCGAGTCCGGGATTTACAAGAAATCGCGGGTTTTCGTTTGCCGGCGATTAAAACTCTTTCATTAAGCGTCTCATTAAAAATGAAAACATTTTTGAAAACTACAAGTCTCATGCGTTTTAGTGGTGACAAAATAATTTCAAAAAATCATTTGGGAAATGAGTTTACTCCCTGGGTACTTTCTTTGTATACTTTTGACTATACGGGCCAAGCCCGGGATTTACGGGAAATCGCGGTTTTTCGTTTGCCGGCGATTAAACTTCTTTTATCCAGCGTCTCATCAAAAATGAAAACATTTTTGAAAACTACAAGTCTCATGCGTTTCTGTGGTGGCAAAGTAATTTAAAAAATCGCTTGGGAAATGAGTTTACTCCCTGGGTACTTTCTTTGTACTTTTTTAACTATACGGGCCAAGCCCGGGATTTACGGGAAATCGCGTGTTTTCGTTTGCCGGCGATTAAACTTCTTTTATTCAGCGTCTCATCAAAAATGAAAACATTTTTGGAAACTACAAGTGTTATGCGTTTTAGTGGTGCAAAAATAGTTTAAAAAATCGTTCTGGAAATGAGTTTACTCACAGGGTACTTTCTTTTTATACATTCGACTATACGGGCCAAGCCCGGGATTTACGGGAAATCGCGGGTTTTCGTTTGCCGGCGATTAAACCCCTTTCATTAAGCGTTTCATCAAAAATTAAAACTTTTTTGAAAACTACAAGTCTCATGCGTTTCTGTGGTGACAAAGTAATTTAAAAAATCGCTCGGGAAATGAGTTTACTCCCTGGGTACTGTCTTTGTACTTCTTTAACTATACGGGCGAAGCCCGGGATTTACGGGAAATCGCCGGTTTTCGTTTGCCGACGATTAAACTTCTTTTATTCAGCGTCTCATCAAAAATGAAAACATTTCTGAAAACTACAATTCTCATGCGTTTTAGTGGTGAAAAAATAATTTAAAAAATCGTTCGTGAAATGAGTTTACTCCCTGGGTACTTTCTTTGTATACTTTTGACTATACAGGCCGAGTCCGGGATTTACGGGAAATCGCGGGTTTTCGTTTGCCGGCGATTAAACTTCTTTTATTCACCGTCTCATCAAAAATGAAAACATTTTTAAAAACTACAAGTCTCATGGGCTTTAGTGGTGAAATAATAATTTAAAAAATCGTTCGGGAAATGAGTTTACTCCCTGGGTACTTTCTTTGTATACTTTTGACTATACGGGGCGAGTCCGGGGTTTACGGGAAATGGCGGGTTTTCGTTTGCCGGCGATTAAACTTCTTTTATTCAGCGTCTCATCAAAAATGAAAACATTTTTGAAAACTACAAGTCTCATGCGTTTTAGTGGTGAAAAGATAATTTAAAAAATCGTTTTGGAAATAAGTTTACTCACAGGGTACTTTCTTTGTATACATTCGACTATGCGGGCCAAGCCTGGGATTTACGGGAAATCGCGGGTTTTCGTTTGCCGGCGATTAAAACTCTTTCATTAAGCGTCTCATTAAAAATGAAAACATTTTTGAAAACTACAAGTCTCATGCGTTTTAGTGGTGACAAAATAATTTCAAAAAATCATTTGGGAAATGAGTTTACTCCCTGGGTACTTTCTTTGTATACTTTTGACTATACGGGCCAAGCCCGGGATTTACGGGAAATCGCGGTTTTTCGTTTGCCGGCGATTAAACTTCTTTTATTCAGCGTCTCATCAAAAATGAAAACATTTTTGAAAACTACAAGTCTCATGCGTTTCTGTGGTGACAAAGTAATTTAAAAAATCGCTCGGGAAATGAGTTTACTCCCTGGGTACTTTCTTTGTACTTTTTTAACTATACGGGCCAAGCCCGGGATTTACGGGAAATCGCCGGTTTTCGTTTGCCGACGATTAAACTTCTTTTATTCAGCGTCTCATCAAAAATGAAAAAATTTTTGTAAACTACAAGTCTTATGCGTTTTAGTGGTGGAAAAATAATTTAAAAAATCGTTCTGGAAATGAGTTTACTCACAGGGTACTTTCTTTGTATACATTCGACTATACGGGCCAAGCCCGGGATTTACGGGAAATCGCGTGTTTTCGTTTGCCAGCGATTAAACCACTTTCATTAAGCGTCTCATCAAAAATGAAAACATTTTTAAAAACTACAAGTCTCATACGTTTTAGTGGTGAAAAAATAATTTAAAAAATCGTTCGGGAAATGAGTTTACTCCCTGGGTACTTTCTTTGTATACTTTTGACTATACAGGCCGAGTCCGGGATTTACGGGAAATCGCGGGTTTTCGTTTGGCGGCGATTAAACTTCTTTTATTCACCGTCTCATCGAAAATGAAAATATTTGTAAAAACTACAAGTCTCATGGGCTTTAGTGGTGAGCTAATAATTTAAAAAATCGTTCGGGAAATGAGTTTTCTCCCTGGGTACTTTCTTTGTATACTTTTGACTATACGGGCCGAGTCCGGGGTTTACGGGAAATGGCGGGTTTTCGTTTGCCGGCGATTAAACTTCTTTTATTCAGCGTCTCATCAAAAATGAAAACATTTTTGAAAACTACAAGTCTCATGCGTTTTAGTGGTGAAAAGATAATTTAAAAAATTGTTTTGGAAATGAGTTTACTCACAGGGTACTTTCTTTGTATACATTCGACTATACGGGCCAAGCCCGGGATTTACGGGAAATCGCGGGTTTTTGTTTGCCGGCGATTAAACTTCTTTTATTCAGCGTCTCATCAAAAATGAAAACACTTTTGAAAAGTACAAGTCTCATGCGTTTTAGTGGTGACAAAATAATTTCAAAAAATCATTTGGGAAATGAGTTTACTCCCTGGGTACTTTCTTTGTATACTTTTGACTACACGGGCCAAGCCCGGGATTTACGGGAAATCGCGGGTTTTCGTTTGCCGGCGATTAAACCACTTTAATTAAGCGTCTCATCAAAAATAAAAACATTTCTGAAAACTACAAGTCTCGTGCGTTTCTGTGGTGACAAAGTAATTTAAAAAATCGCTCGGGAAATGAGTTTACTCCCTGGGTACTTTCTTTGTACTTTTTTAACTATACGGGCCAAGCCCGGGATTTACGGGAAATCGCCTGTTTTCGTTTGCGGACGATTAAACTTCTTTTATTCAGCGTCTCATCAAAAATGAAAACATTTCTGAAAACTACAAGTCTCATGCGTTTTAGTGGTGAAAAAATAATTTAAAAAATCGTTCGTGAAATGAGTTTACTCCCTGGGTACTTTCTTTGTATACTTTTGACTATACAGGCCGAGTCCGGGATTTACGGGAAATCGCGGGTTTTCGTTTGCCGGCGATTAAACTTCTTTTATTCACCGTCTCATCAAAAATGAAAACATTTTTAAAAACTACAAGTCTCATGGGCTTTAGTGGTGAAATAATAATTTAAAAAATCGTTCGGGAAATGAGTTTACTCCCTGGGTACTTTCTTTGTATACTTTTGACTATACGGGGCGAGTCCGGGGTTTACGGGAAATGGCGGGTTTTCGTTTGCCGGCGATTAAACTTCTTTTATTCAGCGTCTCATCAAAAATGAAAACATTTTTGAAAACTACAAGTCTCATGCGTTTTAGTGGTGACAAAATAATTTCAAAACATCATTTGGGAAATGAGTTTACTCCCTGGGTACTTTCTTTGTATACTTTTGACTACACGGGCCAAGCCCGGGATTTACGGGAAATCGCAGGTTTTCGTTTGCCGGCGATTAAACCACTTTAATTAAGCGTCTCATCAAAAATAAAAACATTTCTGAAAACTACAAGTCTCGTGCGTTTCTGTGGTGACAAAGTAATTTAAAAAATCGCTCGGGAAATGAGTTTACTCCCTGGGTACTTTCTTTGTACTTTTTTAACTATACGGGCCAAGCCCGGGATTTACGGGAAATCGCCGGTTTTCGTTTGCCGACGATTAAACTTCTTTTACTCAGCGTCTCATCAAAAATGAAAACATTTCTGAAAACTACAAGTCTCATGCGTTTTAGTGGTGAAAAAATAATTTAAAAAATCGTTCGTGAAATGAGTTTACTCCCTGGGTACTTTCTTTGTATACTTTTGACTATACAGGCCGAGTCCGGGATTTACAAGAAATCGCGGGTTTTCGTTTGCCGGCGATTAAACTTCTTTTATTCACCGTCTCATCAAAAATGAAAACATTTTTAAAAACTACAAGTCTCATGGGCTTTAGTGGTGAAATAATAATTTAAAAAATCGTTCGGGAAATGAGTTTACTCCCTGGGTACTTTCTTTGTATACTTTTGACTATAAGGGGCGAGTCCGGGGTTTACGGGAAATGGCGGGTTTTCGTTTGCCGGCAATTAAACTTCTTTTATTCAGCGTCTCATCAAAAATGAAAACATTTTTGAAAACTACAAGTCTCATGCGTTTTAGTGGTGAAAGGATAATTTAAAAAATCGTTTTGGAAATAAGTTTACTCACAGGGTACTTTCTTTGTATACATTCGACTATGCGGGCCAAGCCTGGGATTTACGGGAAATCGCGGGTTTTCGCTTGCCGGCGATTAAACCACATTCATTAAGCGTCTCATCAAAAATGAAAACATTTCTGAAAACTACAAGTCTCATACGTTTTAGTGGTGAAAAAATAATTTTAAAAATCGTTCGGGAAATGAGTTTACTCCCTGGGTACTTTCTTTGTATACTTTTGACTATACGGGCCGAGTCCGGGATTTACAAGAAATCGCGGGTTTTCCTTTGCCGGCGATTAAAACTCTTTCATTAAGCGTCTCATTAAAAATGAAAACATTTTTGAAAACTACAAGTCTCATGCGTTTTAGTGGTGACAAAATAATTTCAAAAAATCATTTGGGAAATGAGTTTACTCCCTGGGTACTTTCTTTGTATACTTTTGACTATACGGGCGAGCCCGGGATTTACGGGAAATCGCGGTTTTTCGTTTGCCGGCGATTAAACTTCTTTTATTCAGCGTCTCATCAAAAATGAAAACATTTTTGGAAACTACAAGTCTTATGCGTTTTAGTGGTGAAAAAATAGTTTAAAAAATCGTTCTGGAAATGAGTTTACTCACAGGGTACTTTCTTTTTATACATTCGACTATACGGGCCAAGCCCGGGATTTACGGGAAATCGCGGGTTTTCGTTTGCCGGCGATTAAACCCCTTTCATTAAGCGTTTCATCAAAAATGAAAACTTTTTTGAAAACTACAAGTCTCATGCGTTTCTGTGGTGACAAAGTAATTTAAAAAATCGCTCGGGAAATGAGTTTACTCCCTGGGTACTTTCTTTGTACTTTTTTAACTATACGGGCCAAGCCCGGGATTTACGGGAAATCGCAGGTTTTCGTTTGCCGACGATTAAACTTCTTTTATTCACCGTCTCATCAAAAATGAAAACATTTTTAAAAACTACAAGTCTCATGGGCTTTAGTGGTGAAATAATAATTTAAAAAATCGTTCGGGAAATGAGTTTACTCCCTGGGTACTTTCTTTGTATACTTTTGACTATACGGGGCGAGTCCGGGGTTTACGGGAAATGGCGGGTTTTCGTTTGCCGGCGATTAAACTTCTTTTATTCAGCGTCTCATCAAAAATGAAAACATTTTTGAAAACTACAAGTCTCATGCGTTTTAGTGGTGAAAAGATAATTTAAAAAATCGTTTTGGAAATAAGTTTACTCACAGGGTACTTTCTTTGTATACATTCGACTATGCGGGCCAAGCATGGGATTTACGGGAAATCGCGGGTTTTCGCTTGCCGGCGATTAAACCACATTCATTAAGCGTCTCATCAAAAATGAAAACATTTCTGAAAACTACAAGTCTCATACGTTTTAGTGGTGAAAAAATAATTTTAAAAATCGTTCGGGAAATGAGTTTACTCCCTGGGTACTTTCTTTGTATACTTTTGACTATACGGGCCGAGTCCGGGATTTACAAGAAATCGCGGGTTTTCGTTTGCCGGCGATTAAAACTCTTTCATTAAGCGTCTCATTAAAAATGAAAACATTTTTGAAAACTACAAGTCTCATGCGTTTTAGTGGTGACAAAATAATTTCAAAAAATCATTTGGGAAATGAGTTTACTCCCTGGGTACTTTCTTTGTATACTTTTGACTATACGGGCCAAGCCCGGGATTTACGGGAAATCGCGGTTTTTCGTTTGCCGGCGATTAAACTTCTTTTATTCAGCGTCTCATCAAAAATGAAAACATTTTTGAAAACTACAAGTCTCATGAGTTTCTGTGGTGACAAAGTAATTTAAAAAATCGCTCGGGAAATGAGTTTACTCCCTGGGTACTTTCTTTGTACTTTTTTAACTATACGGGCCAAGCCCGGGATTTACGGGAAATCGCGTGTTTTCGTTTGCCAGCGATTAAACCACTTTCATTAAGCGTCTCATCAAAAATGAAAACTTTTTTGAAAACTGCAAGTCTCATGCGTTTCTGTGGTGACAAAGTAATTTAAAAAATCGCTCGGGAAATGAGTTTACTCCCTGGGTACTTTCTTTGTACTTTTTTAACTATACGGGCCAAGCACGGGATTTACGGGAAATCGCCGGTTTTCGTTTGCCGACGATGAAACTTCTTTTATTCAGCCTCTCATCAAAAATGAAAACATTTCTGAAAACTGCAAGTCTCATGCGTTTTAGTGGTGAAAAAATAATTTAAAAAATCGTTCGTGAAATGAGTTTACTCCCACGGTACTTTCTTTGTATACTTTTGACTATACAGGCCGAGTCCGGGATTTACGGGAAATCGCGGGTTTCCGTTTGCCGGCGATTAAACTTCTTTTATTCACCGTCTCATCAAAAATGAAAACATTTTTAAAAACTACAAGTCTCATGGGCTTTAGTGGTGAAATAATAATTTAAAAAATCGTTCGGGAAATGAGTTTACTCCCTGGGTACTTTCTTTGTATACTTTTGACTATACGGGGCGAGTCCGGGGTTTACGGGAAATGGCGGGTTTTCGTTTGCCGGCGATTAAACTTCTTTTATTCAGCGTCTCATCAAAAATGAAAACATTTTTGAAAACTACAAGTCTCATGCGTTTTAGTGGTGAAAAGATAATTTAAAAAATCGTTTTGGAAATAAGTTTACTCACAGGGTACTTTCTTTGTATACATTCGACTATGCGGGCCAAGCCTGGGATTTACGGGAAATCGCGGGTTTTCGCTTGCCGGCGATTAAATCACATTCATTAAGCGTCTCATCAAAAATGAAAACATTTCTGAAAACTACAAGTCTCATACGTTTTAGTGATGAAAAAATAATTTTAAAAATCGTTCGGGAAATGAGTTTACTCCCTGGGTACTTTCTTTGTATACTTTTGACTATACGGGCCGAGTCCAGGATTTACAAGAAATCGCGGGTTTTCGTTTGCCGGCGATTAACACTCTTTCATTAAGCGTCTCATTAAAAATGAAAACATTTTTGAAAACTACAAGTCTCATGCGTTTTAGTGGTGACAAAATAATTTCAAAAAATCATTTGGGAAATGAGTTTACTCCCTGGGTACTTTCTTTGTATACTTTTGACTATACGGGCCAAGCCCGGGATTTACGGGAAATCGCGGTTTTTCGTTTGCCGGCGATTAAACTTCTTTTATTCAGCGTCTCATCAAAAATGAAAACATTTTTGGAAACTACAAGTCTTATGCGTTTTAGTGGTGAAAAAATAGTTTAAAAAATCGTTCTGGAAATGAGTTTACTCACAGGGTACTTTCTTTTTATACATTCGACTATACGGGCCAAGCCCGGGATTTACGGGAAATCGCGGGTTTTCGTTTGCCGGCGATTAAACCCCTTTCATTAAGCGTTTCATCAAAAATGAAAACTTTTTTGAAAACTACAAGTCTCATGCGTTTCTGTGGTGACAAAGTAATTTAAAAAATCGCTCGGGAAATGAGTTTACTCCCTGGGTACTTTCTTTGTACTTTTTTAACTATACGGGCCAAGCCCGGGATTTACGGGAAATCGCCGGTTTTCGTTTGCCGACGATTAAACTTCTTTTATTCAGCGTCTCATCAAAAATGAAAACATTTCTGAAAACTACAAGTCTCATGCGTTTTAGTGGTGAAAAAATAATTTAAAAAATCGTTCGTGAAATGAGTTTACTCCCTGGGTACTTTCTTTGTATACTTTTGACTATACAGGCCGAGTCCGGGATTTACGGGAAATCGCGGGTTTTCGTTTGCCGGCGATTAAACTTCTTTTATTCACCGTCTCATCAAAAATGAAAACATTTTTAAAAACTACAAGTCTCATGGGCTTTAGTGGTGAAATAATAATTTAAAAAATCGTTCGGGAAATGAGTTTACTCCCTGGGTACTTTCTTTGTATACTTTTGACTATACGGGGCGAGTCCGGGGTTTACGGGAAATGGCGGGTTTTCGTTTGCCGGCGATTAAACTTCTTTTATTCAGCGTCTCATCAAAAATGAAAACATTTTTGAAAACTACAAGTCTCATGCGTTTTAGTGGTGAAAAGATAATTTAAAAAATCGTTTTGGAAATAAGTTTACTCACAGGGTACTTTCTTTGTATAGATTCGACTATGCGGGCCAAGCCTGGGATTTACGGGAAATCGCGGGTTTTCGTTTGCCGGCGATTAAAACTCTTTCATTAAGCGTCTCATTAAAAATGAAAACATTTTTGAAAACTACAAGTCTCATGCGTTTTAGTGGTGACAAAGTAATTTAAAAAATCGCTCGGGAAATGAGTTTACTCCCTGGGTACTTTCTTTGTACTTTTTTAACTATACGGGCCAAGCCCGGGATTTACGGGAAATCGCCGGTTTTCGTTTGCCGACGATTAAACTTCTTTTATTCAGCGTCTCATCAAAAATGAAAAAATTTTTGTAAACTACAAGTCTTATGCGTTTTAGTGGTGGAAAAATAATTTAAAAAATCGTTCTGGAAATGAGTTTACTCACAGGGTACTTTCTTTGTATACATTCGACTATACGGGCCAAGCCCGGGATTTACGGGAAATCGCGTGTTTTCGTTTGCCAGCGATTAAACCACTTTCATTAAGCGTCTCATCAAAAATGAAAACATTTTTAAAAACTACAAGTCTCATACGTTTTAGTGGTGAAAAAATAATTTAAAAAATCGTTCGGGAAATGAGTTTACTCCCTGGGTACTTTCTTTGTATACTTTTGACTATACAGGCCGAGTCCGGGATTTACGGGAAATCGCGGGTTTTCGTTTGGCGGCGATTAAACTTCTTTTATTCACCGTCTCATCGAAAATGAAAATATTTTTAAAAACTACAAGTCTCATGGGCTTTAGTGGTGAGCTAATAATTTAAAAAATCGTTCGGGAAATGAGTTTTCTCCCTGGGTACTTTCTTTGTATACTTTTGACTATACGGGCCGAGTCCGGGGTTTACGGGAAATGGCGGGTTTTCGTTTGCCGGCGATTAAACTTCTTTTATTCAGCGTCTCATCAAAAATGAAAACATTTTTGAAAACTACAAGTCTCATGCGTTTTAGTGGTGAAAAGATAATTTAAAAAATTGTTTTGGAAATGAGTTTACTCACAGGGTACTTTCTTTGTATACATTCGACTATACGGGCCAAGCCCGGGATTTACGGGAAATCGCGGGTTTTCGTTTGCCGGCGATTAAACTTCTTTTATTCAGCGTCTCATCAAAAATGAAAACACTTTTGAAAAGTACAAGTCTCATGCGTTTTAGTGGTGACAAATTAATTTCAAAAAATCATTTGGGAAATGAGTTTACTCCCTGGGTACTTTCTTTGTATACTTTTGACTACACGGGCCAAGCCCGGGATTTACGGGAAATCGCGGGTTTTCGTTTGCCGGCGATTAAACCACTTTAATTAAGCGTCTCATCAAAAATAAAAACATTTCTGAAAACTACAAGTCTCGTGCGTTTTAGTGGTGAAAAAATAATTTAAAAAATCGTTCGTGAAATGAGTTTACTCCCTGGGTACTTTCTTTGTATAATTTTGACTATACGGGCCGAGTCCGGGATTTACAAGAAATCGCGGGTTTTCGTTTGCCGGCGATTAAAACTCTTTCATTAAGCGTCTCATTAAAAATGAAAACATTTTTGAAAACTACAAGTCTCATGCGTTTTAGTGGTGACAAAATAATTTCAAAAAATCATTTGGGAAATGAGTTTACTCCCTGGGTACTTTCTTTGTATACTTTTGACTATACGGGCCAAGCCCGGGATTTACGGGAAATCGCGGTTTTTCGTTTGCCGGCGATTAAACTTCTTTTATTCAGCGTCTCATCAAAAATGAAAACATTTTTGGAAACTACAAGTCTTATGCGTTTTAGTGGTGAAAAAATAGTTTAAAAAATCGTTCTGGAAATGAGTTTACTCACAGGGTACTTTCTTTTAATACATTCGACTATACGGGCCAAGCCCGGGATTTACGGGAAATCGCGGGTTTTCGTTTGCCGGCGATTAAACCCCTTTCATTAAGCGTTTCATCAAAAATGAAAACTTTTTTGAAAACTACAAGTCTCATGCGTTTCTGTGGTGACAAAGTAATTTAAAAAAATCATTTGGGAAATGAGTTTACTCCCTGGGTACTTTCTTTGTATACTTTTGACTACACGGGCCAAGCCCGGGATTTACGGGAAATCGCGGGTTTTCGTTTGCCGGCGATTAAACCACTTTAATTAAGCGTCTCATCAAAAATAAAAACATTTCTGAAAACTACAAGTCTCGTGCGTTTTAGTGGTGAAAAAATAATTTAAAAAATCGTTCGTGAAATGAGTTTACTCCCTGGGTACTTTCTTTGTATAATTTTGACTATACGGGCCGAGTCCGGGATTTACAAGAAATCGCGGGTTTTCGTTTGCCGGCGATTAAAACTCTTTCATTAAGCGTCTCATTAAAAATGAAAACATTTTTGAAAACTACAAGTCTCATGCGTTTTAGTGGTGACAAAATAATTTCAAAAAATCATTTGGGAAATGAGTTTACTCCCTGGGTACTTTCTTTGTATACTTTTGACTATACGGGCCAAGCCCGGGATTTACGGGAAATCGCGGTTTTTCGTTTGCCGGCGATTAAACTTCTTTTATTCAGCGTCTCATCAAAAATGAAAACATTTTTGGAAACTACAAGTCTTATGCGTTTTAGTGGTGACAAAGTAATTTAAAAAATCGCTCGGGAAATGAGTTTACTCCCTGGGTACTTTCTTTGTACTTTTTTAACTATACGGGCCAAGCCCGGGATTTACGGGAAATCGCCGGTTTTCGTTTGCCGACGATTAAACTTCTTTTATTCAGCGTCTCATCAAAAATGAAAACATTTCTGAAAACTACAAGTCTCATGCGTTTTAGTGGTGAAAAAATAATTTAAAAAATCGTTCGTGAAATGAGTTTACTCCCTGGGTACTTTCTTTGTATACTTTTGACTATACAGGCCGAGTCCGGGATTTACGGGAAATCGCGGGTTTTCGTTTGCCGGCGATTAAACTTCTTTTATTCACCGTCTCATCAAAAATGAAAACATTTTTAAAAACTACAAGTCTCATGGGCTTTAGTGGTGAAATAATAATTTAAAAAATCGTTCGGGAAATGAGTTTACTCCCTGGGTACTTTCTTTGTATACTTTTGACTATACGGGGCGAGTCCGGGGTTTACGGGAAATGGCGGGTTTTCGTTTGCCGGCGATTAAACTTCTTTTATTCAGCGTCTCATCAAAAATGAAAACATTTTTGAAAACTACAAGTCTCATGCGTTTTAGTGGTGAAAAGATAATTTAAAAAATCGTTTTGGAAATAAGTTTACTCACAGGGTACTTTCTTTGTATACATTCGACTATGCGGGCCAAGCCTGGGATTTACGGGAAATCGCGGGTTTTCGCTTGCCGGCGATTAAACCACATTCATTAAGCGTCTCATCAAAAATGAAAACATTTCTGAAAACTACAAGTCTCATACGTTTTAGTGGTGAAAAAATAATTTTAAAAATCGTTCGGGAAATGAGTTTACTCCCTGGGTACTTTCTTTGTATACTTTTGACTATACGGGCCGAGTCCGGGATTTACAAGAAATCGCGGGTTTTCGTTTGCCGGCGATTAAAACTCTTTCATTAAGCGTCTCATTAAAAATGAAAACATTTTTGAAAATTACAAGTCTCATGCGTTTTAGTGGTGACAAAATAATTTCAAAAAATCGCTCGGGAAATGAGTTTACTCCCTGGGTACTTTCTTTGTACTTTTTTAACTATACGGGCCAAGCCCGGGATTTACGGGAAATCGCCGGTTTTCGTTTGCCGACGATTAAACTTCTTTTATTCAGCGTCTCATCAAAAATGAAAAAATTTTTGTAAACTACAAGTCTTATGCGTTTTAGTGGTGGAAAAATAATTTAAAAAATCGTTCTGGAAATGAGTTTACTCACAGGGTACTTTCTTTGTATACATTCGACTATACGGGCCAAGCCCGGGATTTACGGGAAATCGCGTGTTTTCGTTTGCCAGCGATTAAACCACTTTCATTAATCGTCTCATCAAAAATGAAAACATTTTTAAAAACTACAAGTCTCATACGTTTTAGTGGTGAAAAAATAATTTAAAAAATCGTTCGGGAAATGAGTTTACTCCCTGGGTACTTTCTTTGTATACATTCGACTATACGGGCCGAGTCCGGGGTTTACGGGAAATGGCGGGTTTTCGTTTGCCGGCGATTAAACTTCTTTTATTCAGCGTCTCATCAAAAATGAAAACATTTTTGAAAACTACAAGTCTCATGCGTTTTAGTGGTGAAAAGATAATTTAAAAAATTGTTTTGGAAATGAGTTTACTCACAGGGTACTTTCTTTGTATACATTCGACTATACGGGCCAAGCCCGGGATTTACGGGAAATCGCGGGTTTTCGTTTGCCGGCGATTAAACTTCTTTTATTCAGCGTCTCATCAAAAATGAAAACACTTTTGAAAAGTACAAGTCTCATGCGTTTTAGTGGTGACAAAATAATTTCAAAAAATCATTTGGGAAATGAGTTTACTCCCTGGGTACTTTCTTTGTATACTTTTGACTACACGGGCCAAGCCCGGGATTTACGAGAAATCGCGGGTTTTCGTTTGCCGGCGATTAAACCACTTTAATTAAGCCTCTCATCAAAAATAAAAACATTTCTGAAAACTACAAGTCTCGTGCGTTTTAGTGGTGAAAAAATAATTTAAAAAATCGTTCGTGAAATGAGTTTACTCCCTGGGTACTTTCTTTGTATACTTTTGACTATACAGGCCGAGTCCGGGATTTACGGGAAATCGCGGGTTTTCGTTTGCCGGCGATTAAACTTCTTTTATTTACCGTCTCATCAAAAATGAAAACATTTTTAAAAACTACAAGTCTCATGGGCTTTAGTGGTGAAATAATAATTTAAAAAATCGTTCGGGAAATGAGTTTACTCCCTGGGTACTTTCTTTGTATACTTTTGACTATACGGGGCGAGTCCGGGGTTTACGGGAAATGGCGGGTTTTCGTTTGCCGGCGATTAAACTTCTTTTATTCAGCGTCTCATCAAAAATGAAAACATTTTTGAAAACTACAAGTCTCATGCGTTTTAGTGGTGAAAAGATAATTTAAAAAATCGTTTTGGAAATAAGTTTACTCACAGGGTACTTTCTTTGTATACATTCGACTATGCGGGCCAAGCCTGGGATTTACGGGAAATGGCGGGTTTTTGTTTGCCGGCGATTAAACTTCTTTTATTCAGCGTCTCATCAAAAATGAAAACATTTTTGAAAACTACAAGTCTCATGCGTTTTAGTGGTGAAAAGATAATTTAAAAAATCGTTCGGGAAATGAGTTTACTCCCTGGGTACTTTCTTTGTATACATTCGACTATACGGGCCAAGCCCGGGATTTACGGGAAATCGCGTGTTTTCGTTTGCCAGCGATTAAACCACTTTCATTAAGCGTCTCATCAAAAATGAAAACATTTTTAAAAACTACAAGTCTCATACGTTTTAGTGGTGAAAAAATAATTTAAAAAATCGTTCGGGAAATGAGTTTACTCCCTGGGTACTTTCTTTGTATACTTTTGACTATACAGGCCGAGTCCGGGATTTACGGGAAATCGCGGGTTTTCGTTTGGCGGCGATTAAACTTCTTTTATTCACCGTCTCATCGAAAATGAAAATATTTTTAAAAACTACAAGTCTCATGGGCTTTAGTGGTGAGCTAATAATTTAAAAAATCGTTCGGGAAATGAGTTTTCTCCCTGGGTACTTTCTTTGTATACTTTTGACTATACGGGCCGAGTCCGGGGTTTACGGGAAATGGCGGGTTTTCGTTTGCCGGCGATTAAACTTCTTTTATTCAGCGTCTCATCAAAAATGAAAACATTTTTGAAAACTACAAGTCTCATGCGTTTTAGTGGTGAAAAGATAATTTAAAAAATTGTTTTGGAAATGAGTTTACTCACAGGGTACTTTCTTTGTATACATTCGACTATACGGGCCAAGCCCGGGATTTACGGGAAATCGCGGGTTTTCGTTTGCCGGCGATTAAACTTCTTTTATTCAGCGTCTCATCAAAAATGAAAACACTTTTGAAAAGTACAAGTCTCATGCGTTTTAGTGGTGACAAATTAATTTCAAAAAATCATTTGGGAAATGAGTTTACTCCCTGGGTACTTTCTTTGTATACTTTTGACTACACGGGCCAAGCCCGGGATTTACGGGAAATCGCGGGTTTTCGTTTGCCGGCGATTAAACCACTTTAATTAAGCGTCTCATCAAAAATAAAAACATTTCTGAAAACTACAAGTCTCGTGCGTTTTAGTGGTGAAAAAATAATTTAAAAAATCGTTCGTGAAATGAGTTTACTCCCTGGGTACTTTCTTTGTATAATTTTGACTATACGGGCCGAGTCCGGGATTTACAAGAAATCGCGGGTTTTCGTTTGCCGGCGATTAAAACTCTTTCATTAAGCGTCTCATTAAAAATGAAAACATTTTTGAAAACTACAAGTCTCATGCGTTTTAGTGGTGACAAAATAATTTCAAAAAATCATTTGGGAAATGAGTTTACTCCCTGGGTACTTTCTTTGTATACTTTTGACTATACGGGCCAAGCCCGGGATTTACGGGAAATCGCGGTTTTTCGTTTGCCGGCGATTAAACTTCTTTTATTCAGCGTCTCATCAAAAATGAAAACATTTTTGGAAACTACAAGTCTTATGCGTTTTAGTGGTGAAAAAATAGTTTAAAAAATCGTTCTGGAAATGAGTTTACTCACAGGGTACTTTCTTTTAATACATTCGACTATACGGGCCAAGCCCGGGATTTACGGGAAATCGCGGGTTTTCGTTTGCCGGCGATTAAACCCCTTTCATTAAGCGTTTCATCAAAAATGAAAACTTTTTTGAAAACTACAAGTCTCATGCGTTTCTGTGGTGACAAAGTAATTTAAAAAATCGCTCGGGAAATGAGTTTACTCCCTGGGTACTTTCTTTGTACTTTTTTAACTATACGGGCCAAGCCCGGGATTTACGGGAAATCGCCGGTTTTCGTTTGCCGACGATTAAACTTCTTTTATTCAGCGTCTCATCAAAAATGAAAACATTTCTGAAAACTACAAGTCTCATGCGTTTTAGTGGTGAAAAAATAATTTAAAAAATCGTTCGTGAAATGAGTTTACTCCCTGGGTACTTTCTTTGTATACTTTTGACTATACAGGCCGAGTCCGGGATTTACGGGAAATCGCGGGTTTTCGTTTGCCGGCGATTAAACTTCTTTTATTCACCGTCTCATCAAAAATGAAAACATTTTTAAAAACTACAAGTCTCATGGGCTTTAGTGGTGAAATAATAATTTAAGAAATCGTTCGGGAAATGAGTTTACTCCCTGGGTACTTTCTTTGTATACTTTTGACTATACGGGGCGAGTCCGGGGTTTACGGGAAATGGCGGGTTTTCGTTTGCCGGCGATTAAACTTCTTTTATTCAGCGTCTCATCAAAAATGAAAACATTTTTGAAAACTACAAGTCTCATGCGTTTTAGTGGTGAAAAGATAATTTAAAAAATCGTTTTGGAAATAAGTTTACTCACAGGGTACTTTCTTTGTATACATTCGACTATGCGGGCCAAGCCTGGGATTTACGGGAAATCGCGGGTTTTCGCTTGCCGGCGATTAAACCACATTCATTAAGCGTCTCATCAAAAATGAAAACATTTCTGAAAACTACAAGTCTCATACGTTTTAGTGGTGAAAAAATAATTTTAAAAATCGTTCGGGAAATGAGTTTACTCCCTGGGTACTTTCTTTGTATACTTTTGACTATACGGGCCGAGTCCGGGATTTACAAGAAATCGCGGGTTTTCGTTTGCCGGCGATTAAAACTCTTTCATTAAGCGTCTCATTAAAAATGAAAACATTTTTGAAAATTACAAGTCTCATGCGTTTTAGTGGTGACAAAATAATTTCAAAAAATCGCTCGGGAAATGAGTTTACTCCCTGGGTACTTTCTTTGTACTTTTTTAACTATACGGGCCAAGCCCGGGATTTACGGGAAATCGCCGGTTTTCGTTTGCCGACGATTAAACTTCTTTTATTCAGCGTCTCATCAAAAATGAAAAAATTTTTGTAAACTACAAGTCTTATGCGTTTTAGTGGTGGAAAAATAATTTAAAAAATCGTTCTGGAAATGAGTTTACTCACAGGGTACTTTCTTTGTATACATTCGACTATACGGGCCAAGCCCGGGATTTACGGGAAATCGCGTGTTTTCGTTTGCCAGCGATTAAACCACTTTCATTAATCGTCTCATCAAAAATGAAAACATTTTTAAAAACTACAAGTCTCATACGTTTTAGTGGTGAAAAAATAATTTAAAAAATCGTTCGGGAAATGAGTTTACTCCCTGGGTACTTTCTTTGTATACATTCGACTATACGGGCCGAGTCCGGGGTTTACGGGAAATGGCGGGTTTTCGTTTGCCGGCGATTAAACTTCTTTTATTCAGCGTCTCATCAAAAATGAAAACATTTTTGAAAACTACAAGTCTCATGCGTTTTAGTGGTGAAAAGATAATTTAAAAAATTGTTTTGGAAATGAGTTTACTCACAGGGTACTTTCTTTGTATACATTCGACTATACGGGCCAAGCCCGGGATTTACGGGAAATCGCGGGTTTTCGTTTGCCGGCGATTAAACTTCTTTTATTCAGCGTCTCATCAAAAATGAAAACACTTTTGAAAAGTACAAGTCTCATGCGTTTTAGTGGTGACAAAATAATTTCAAAAAATCATTTGGGAAATGAGTTTACTCCCTGGGTACTTTCTTTGTATACTTTTGACTACACGGGCCAAGCCCGGGATTTACGAGAAATCGCGGGTTTTCGTTTGCCGGCGATTAAACCACTTTAATTAAGCCTCTCATCAAAAATAAAAACATTTCTGAAAACTACAAGTCTCGTGCGTTTTAGTGGTGAAAAAATAATTTAAAAAATCGTTCGTGAAATGAGTTTACTCCCTGGGTACTTTCTTTGTATACTTTTGACTATACAGGCCGAGTCCGGGATTTACGGGAAATCGCGGGTTTTCGTTTGCCGGCGATTAAACTTCTTTTATTTACCGTCTCATCAAAAATGAAAACATTTTTAAAAACTACAAGTCTCATGGGCTTTAGTGGTGAAATAATAATTTAAAAAATCGTTCGGGAAATGAGTTTACTCCCTGGGTACTTTCTTTGTATACTTTTGACTATACGGGGCGAGTCCGGGGTTTACGGGAAATGGCGGGTTTTCGTTTGCCGGCGATTAAACTTCTTTTATTCAGCGTCTCATCAAAAATGAAAACATTTTTGAAAACTACAAGTCTCATGCGTTTTAGTGGTGAAAAGATAATTTAAAAAATCGTTTTGGAAATAAGTTTACTCACAGGGTACTTTCTTTGTATACATTCGACTATGCGGGCCAAGCCTGGGATTTACGGGAAATGGCGGGTTTTTGTTTGCCGGCGATTAAACTTCTTTTATTCAGCGTCTCATCAAAAATGAAAACATTTTTGAAAACTACAAGTCTCATGCGTTTTAGTGGTGAAAAGATAATTTAAAAAATCGTTTTGAAAATAAGTTTACTCACAGGGTACTTTCTTTGTATACATTCGACTATGCGGGCCAAGCCTGGGATTTACGGGAAATCGCGGGTTTTCGCTTGCCGGCGATTAAACCACATTCATTAAGCGTCTCATCAAAAATGAAAACATTTCTGAAAACTACAAGTCTCATACGTTTTAGTGGTGAAAGAATAATTTTAAAAATCGTCGGCAAAATGAGTTTACTCCCTGGGTACTTTCTTTGTATACTTTTGACTATACGGGCCGAGTCCGGGATTTACGGGAAATCGCGGGTATACGTTTGCCGGCGATTAAAACTCTTTCATTTAGCGTCTCATTAAAAATGAAAACATTTTTGAAAACTACAAGTCTCATGCGTTTTAGTGGTGACAAAATAATTTCAAAAAATCATTTGGGAAATGAGTTTACTCCCTGGGTACTTTCTTTGTATACTTTTGACTATACGGGCCAAGCCCGGGATTTACGGGAAATCGCGGTTTTTCGTTTGCCGGCGATTAAACCACTTTCATCAAGCGTCTCATCAAAAATGAAAACATTTCTGAAAACTACAAATCTCATGCGTTTTAGTGGTGAAAAAATAATTTAAAAAATCGTTCGGGAAATGAGTTTACTTCCTGGGTACCTTCTTTGTATACTTTTAACTATACAGGCCGAGTCCGGGATTTACGGGAAATCGCGGGTTTTTGTTTGCCGGCGATTAAACTTCTTTTATTCACCGTCTCATCAATAATGAAAACATTTTTAAAAACTACAAGTCTCATGGGCTTTAGTGGTGAAATAATAATTTAAAAAATTGTTCGGGAAATGAGTTTACTCCCTGGGTACTTTCTTTGTATATTTTTGACTATGCGGGCCGAGTCCGGGGTTTACGGGAAATGGCGGGATTTCGTTTGCCGGCGATTAAACTTCTTTTATTCAGCGTTTCATCAAAAATGAAAACATTTTGGAAAACTACAAGTCTCATGCGTTTTAGAGGTGAAAAGATAATTTAAAAAATCGTTTTGGAAATGAGTTTACTCACAGGGTACTTTCTTTGTATACATTCGACTATGCGGGCCGAGTCCGGGATTTACGGGAAATCGCGGGTTTTCGCTTGCCGGCGATTAAACCACATTCAATAAGCGTCTCATCAAAAATGAAAACATTTCTGAAAACTACAAGTCTCATACGTTTTAGTGGTGAAAAAATAATTTTAAAAAATCGTTCGGGAATTGAGTTTACTCCCTGGGTACTTTCTTTGTATACTTTTGACTATACGGGCCGAGTCCGGAATTTACGGGAAATCGCGGGTTTTCGTTTGCCGGCGATTAAACTTCTTTTATTCAGCGTCTCATCAAAAATGAAAACATTTTTGAAAACTATAAGTCCCATTCGTTCTGGTGGTGCAGAAATAATTTGAAAAATCGTTCGGGAAATCAGTTTACTCCCTGGGTACTTTCTTTAGATACATTCAACTATACGGGCCAAGCCCGGGATTTACGGGAAATCGCGGGTTTTCGTTTGCCGGCGATTAAACTTCTTTTATTCAGCGTCTCATCAAAATTGAAAACAATTTTGAAAACTACAAGTCTCATGCGTTTTAGTGGTGAAAAAAAAATTTAAAAAATCGTTTGGGAAATGTGTTTACTCCCTGGGTACTTTCTTTGTATACTTTTGACTATACGGGCCAAGCCGGGATTTACGGGAAATCGCGGGTTTTCTTTTGCCGGCGATTAAAATTCTTTTATTCAGCGTCCCATCAAAAATGAAAACATTTTTGAAAACTACAAGTCTGATGCGTTTTAGTGGTAAAAAATAATTTAAAAAATCGTTCTGGAAATGAGTTTACTCACAGGGTACTTTCTTTGTATACATTCGACTATACGGGCCAGGCCCGGGATTCACGGGAAATCGCGGGTTTTCGTTTGCCGGCGATTAAACCTCTTTCATTAAGCGCCTCATCAAAAATGAAAACATTTCTGAAAACTACAAGTCTCATACGTTTTAGTGGTGAAAGAATAATTTTAAAAATCGTCGGGAAATGAGTTTACTCCCTGTGTACTTTCTTTGTATACTTTTGACTATACGGGCCGAGTCCGGGATTTACGGGAAATCGCGGGTTTACGTTTGCCGGCGATTAAAACTCTTTCATTAAGCGTCTCATTAAAAATGAAAACATTTTTGAAAACTACAAGTCTCATGCGTTTTAGTGGTGACAAAATAATTTCAAAAAATCATTTGGGAAATGAGTTTACTCCCTGGGTACTTTCTTTGTATACTTTTGACTATACGGGCCAAGCCCGGGATTTACGGGAAATCGCGGTTTTTCGTTTGCCGGCGATTAAACCACTTTCATCAAGCGTCTCATCAAAAATGAAAACATTTCTGAAAACTACAAATCTCATGCGTTTTAGTGGTGAAAAAATAATTTAAAAAATCGTTCGGGAAATGAGTTTACTCCCTGGGTACCTTCTTTGTATACTTTTAACTATACAGGCCGAGTCCGGGATTTACGGGAAATCGCGGGTTTTTGTTTGCCGGCGATTAAACTTCTTTTATTCACCGTCTCATCAATAATGAAAACATTTTTAAAAACTACAAGTCTCATGGGCTTTAGTGGTGAAATAATAATTTAAAAAATTGTTCGGGAAATGAGTTTACTCCCTGGGTACTTTCTTTGTATATTTTTGACTATACGGGCCGAGTCCGGGGTTTACGGGAAATGGCGGGATTTCGTTTGCCGGCGATTAAACTTCTTTTATTCAGCGTTTCATCAAAAATGAAAACATTTTGGAAAACTACAAGTCTCATGCGTTTTAGAGGTGAAAAGATAATTTAAAAAATCGTTTTGGAAATGAGTTTACTCACAGGGTACTTTCTTTGTATACATTCGACTATGCGGGCCGAGTCCGGGATTTACGGGAAATCGCGGGTTTTCGCTTGCCGGCGATTAAACCACATTGGACAGGGGTTCTCACAAGGCATGTAAATGTAAATTTTATGCCTTGTGGGGACCACGTGTGTATGAATGATTCCTATGTTATCACCCTATATATAAAACTACCTTTTGAAACAGCACAGAAACGATTGAGACAATGTTAACAAAACCAGAACCTTTGTTTAGGACCACATTTGGAAAAATGGCAACGCCCACCAACTTTAGCCCGGGTGGAACAGTATTTAAAGCTTTGTATACTTTTGACTATACGGGCCGAGTCCGGAATTTACGGGAAATCGCGGGTTTTCGTTTGCCGGCGATTAAACTTCTTTTATTCAGCGTGTCATCAAAAATGAAAACATTTTTGAAAACTATAAGTCCCATTCGTTCTAGTGGTGCAGAAATAATTTGAAAAATCGTTCGGGAAATCAGTTTACTCCCTGGGTACTTTCTTTAGATACATTCAACTATACGGGCCAAGCCCGGGATTTATGGGAAATCGCGGGTTTTCGTTTGCCGGCGATTAAACTTCTTTTATTCAGCGTCTCATCAAAAATGAAAACAATTTTGAAAACTACAAGTCTCATGCGTTTTAGTGGTGAAAAAAAAATTTAAAAAATCGTTCGGGAAATGTGTTTACTCCCTGGGTACTTTCTTTGTATACTTTTGACTATACGGGCCAAGCCGGGATTTACGGGAAATCGCGGGTTTTCGTTTGCCGGCGATTAAAATTCTTTTATTCAGCGTCCCATCAAAAATGAAAACATTTTTGAAAACTACAAGTCTGATGCGTTTTAGTGGTAAAAAATAATTTAAAAAATCGTTCTGGAAATGAGTTTACTCACAGGGTACTTTCTTTGTATACATTCGACTATACGGGCCAGGCCCGGGATTCACGGGAAATCGCGGTTTTTCGTTTGCCGGCGATTAAACCACTTTCATCAAGCGTCTCATCAAAAATGAAAACATTTCTGAAAACTACAAATCTCATGCGTTTTAGTGGTGAAAAAATAATTTAAAAAATCGTTCTGGAAATGAGTTTACTCACAGGGTACTTTCTTTGTATACATTCGACTATACGGGCCAGGCCCGGGATTCACGGGAAATCGCGGGTTTTCGTTTGCCGGCGATTAAACCTCTTTCATTAAGCGCCTCATCAAAAATGAAAACATTTTTGAAACCTACAAGTCTCATGCGTTTTAGTGGTGAAAAAATAATTTAAAAAATCGTTCGGGAAATGAGTTACTCCCTGGGTACTTTCTTTGTATACATTCGACTACACGGGCCAAGCCCGGGATTTACAGGAAATCGCGGGTTTTCGTTTGCTGGCGATTAAACCTCTTTCATTAAGCGTCTCATCAAAAATGAAAACATTTTTAAAAACTACAAGTCTCATGCGTTTTAGTAGTGAAAAAATACTTTAAAAAATCGTTCGGGAAATGAGTCTACTCCCTGGGTACTTTCTTTGTATACTTTTGACTATACGGGCCGAGTCCGGGATTTACGGGAAATCGCGGGTTTTCGTTTGCCGGCGATTAAACTTCTTTTATTCAGCGTCTCATCAAAAATGAAAACATTTTTTTAAACTACAAGTCTCATGCGTTTTAGTGGTGAAAAAATAATTTAAAAAATCGTTCTGGAAATGAGTTTACTCACAGGGTACTTTCTTTGTATACATGCGACTATACGGAACAAGCCCGGGATTTACAGGAAATCGCGGGTTTTCGTTTGCCGGCGATTAAACCTCTTTCATTAAGCGTCTCATCAAAAATGAAAACATTTTTGAAAACTACAAGTCTCATGCGTTTTAGTGGTGAAAAAATAATTTAAAAAATTGTTCGGGAAATGAGTTTACTCCCTGGGTACTTTTTTGTATACTTTTGACTATACGGGCCGAGTCCGGGATTTAAGGGAAATCGCGGGTTTTCGTTTGCCAGCGATTAAACTTCTTTTATTCAGCGTCCCCTCAAAAATGAAAAAATTTTACAAAAATACAAACCTCATGCGTTTTAGTGGTGAAAAAATAATTAAAAAATCGTTCGGGAAATGAGTTTACTCCCTGGGTACTTTTTTTGTAACTTTTGACTATACGGGCCAAGCCCGGGATATACGGGAAATCGCGGGTTTTCGTTTGCCGGCGGTTAAACCTCTTTAATTAGGCGTCTCATCAAAAATGAAAACATTTTTGAAAACTACAAATCTCATGCGTTTTAGTGGTGAAAAAATAATTTAAAAAATCGTTCGGTAAATGAGTTTACTTCCTAGGTACTTTCTTCGTATACATTCGACTATACGGGCCAAGCCCGGGATTTACGGGAAATCGCGGGTTTTCGTTTGCCGGCGATTAAACCTCTTTAATTAGGCGTCTCATCAAAAATGAAAACATTTTTGAAAACTACAAATCTCATGCGTTTTAGTGGTGAAAAAATAATTTAAAAAATCGTTCGGTAAATGAGTTTACTTCCTAGGTACTTTCTTTGTATACATTCGACTATACGGGCCAACCCCGGGATTTATGGGAAATCGCGGTTTTTCGTTTGCCGGCGATTAAAATTCTTTTATTCAGCGTCCTATCAAAAGTGAAAACATTTTTGAAAACTACAAGTCTTATGCGTTTTAGTGGTGAAAAAATAATTTAAAAAATCGTTCTGGAAATGAGTTTACTCCCTGGGTACTTTCTTTGTATACATTCGACTATACGGGCCGAGTCCGGGATTTACGGGAAATCGCGGGTTTTCGTTTGCCGGCGATTAAACTTCTTTTATTCAGCGTCTCATCAAAAATGAAAACAATTTTGAAAACTACAAGTCTCATGCGTTTTAGTGGTGAAAAAAAAATTTAAAAAATCGTTCGGGAAATGTGTTTACTCCCTGGGTACTTTCTTTGTATACTTTTGACTATACGGGCCAAGCCGGGATTTACGGGAAATCGCGGGTTTTCGTTTGCCGGCGATTAAAATTCTTTTATTCAGCGTCCCATCAAAAATGAAAACATTTTTGAAAACTACAAGTCTGATGCGTTTTAGTGGTAAAAAATAATTTAAAAAATCGTTCTGGAAATGAGTTTACTCACAGGGTACTTTCTTTGTATACATTCGACTATACGGGCCAGGCCCGGGATTCACGGGAAATCGCGGGTTTTCGTTTGCCGGCGATTAAACCTCTTTCATTAAGCGCCTCATCAAAAATGAAAACATTTTTAAAAACTACAAGTCTCATGCGTTTTAGTAGTGAAAAAATAATTTAAAAAATCGTTCGGGAAATGAGTCTACTCCCTGGGTACTTTCTTTGTATACTTTTGACTATACGGGCCGAGTCCGGGATTTACGGGAAATCGCGGGTTTTCGTTTGCCGGCGATTAAACTTCTTTTATTCAGCGTCTCATCAAAAATGAAAACATTTTTTTAAACTACAAGTCTCATGCGTTTTAGTGGTGAAAAAATAATTTAAAAAATCGTTCTGGAAATGAGTTTACTCACAGGGTACTTTCTTTGTATACATGCGACTATACGGGCCAAGCCCGGGATTTACAGGAAATCCCGGGTTTTCGTTTGCCGGCGATTAAACCTCTTTCATTAAGCGTCTCATCAAAAATGAAAACATTTTTGAAAACTACAAGTCTCATGCGTTTTAGTGGTGAAAAAATAATTTAAAAAATTGTTCGGGAAATGAGTTTACTCCCTGGGTACTTTTTTGTATACTTTTGACTATACGGGCCGAGTCCGGGATTTAAGGGAAATCGCGGGTTTTCGTTTGCCAGCGATTAAACTTCTTTTATTCAGCGTCCCCTCAAAAATGAAAAAATTTTACAAAAATACAAACCTCATGCGTTTTAGTGGTGAAAAAATAATTTAAAAAATCGTTCTGGAAATGAATTTACTCACAGGGTACTTTCTTTGTATACATGCGACTATACGGGCCAAGCCCGGGATTTACAGGAAATCGCGGGTTTTCGTTTGCCGGCGATTAAACCTCTTTCATTAAGCGTCTCATCAAAAATGAAAACATTTTTGAAAACTACAAGTCTCATGCGTTTTAGTGGTGAAAAAATAATTTAAAAAATTGTTCGGGAAATGAGTTTACTCCCTGGGTACTTTTTTGTATACTTTTGACTATACGGGCCGAGTCCGGGATTTAAGGGAAATCGCGGGTTTTCGTTTGCCAGCGATTAAACTTCTTTTATTCAGCGTCCCCTCAAAAATGAAAAAATTTTACAAAAATACAAACCTCATGCGTTTTAGTGGTAAAAAAATAATTAAAAAATCGTTCGGGAAATGAGTTTACTCCCTGGGTACTTTTTTTGTATACTTTTGACTATACGGGCCGAGTCCGGGATTTACGGGAAATCGCGGGTTTTCGTTTGCCGGCGATTAAACTTCTTTAATTCAGCGTCTCATCAAAAATGAAAACATTTTTTTAAACTACAAGTCTCATGCGTTTTAGTGGTGAAAAAATAATTTAAAAAATCGTTCTGGAAATGAGTTTACTCACAGGGTACTTTCTTTGTATACATGCGACTATACGGGCCAAGCCCGGGATTTACAGGAAATCGCGGGTTTTCGTTTGCCGGCGATTAAACCTCTTTCATTAAGCGTCTCATCAAAAATGAAAACATTTTTGAAAACTACAAGTCTCATGCGTTTTAGTGGTGAAAAAATAATTTAAAAAATTGTTCGGGAAATGAGTTTACTCCCTGGGTACTTTCTTTGTATACATTCGACTATACGGGCCAAGCCCGGGATTTACGGGAAATCGCGGTTTTTCGTTTGCCAGCGATTAAAATTCTTTTATTCAGCGTCCCCTCAAAAATGAAAACATTTTTCAAAACTACAAACCTCATGCGTTTTAGTGGTGAAAAAATAATTTAAAAAATCGTTCGGGAAATGAGTTTACTCACTGGGTACTTTTTTTGTATACTTTTGACTATACGGGCCAAGCCCGGGATTTACGGGAAATCGCGGGTTTTCGTTTGCCGGCGATTAAACCTCTTTAATTAGGCGTCTCATCAAAAATGAAAACATTTTTGAAAACTACAAATCTCATGCGTTTTAGTGGTGAAAAAATAATTTAAAAAATCGTTCGGTAAATGAGTTTACTTCCTAGGTACTTTCTTTGTATACATTCGACTATACGGGCCAACCCCGGGATTTATGGGAAATCGCGGTTTTTCGTTTGCCGGCGATTAAAATTCTTTTATTCAGCGTCCTATCAAAAGTGAAAACATTTTTGAAAACTACAAGTCTTATGCGTTTTAGTGGTGAAAAAATAATTTAAAAAATCGTTCTGGAAATGAGTTTACTCCCTGGGTACTTTCTTTGTATACATTCGACTATACGGGCCAAGCCCGGGATTTACGGGAAATCGCGGGTTTTCGTTTGCCGGCGATTAAAATTCTTTTATTCAGCGTCCCATTAAAAGTGAAAACATTTTCGAAAACTACAAGTCTTATGCGTTTTAGTGGTGAAAAAATAATTTAAAAAATCGTTCTGAAAATGAGTTTACTCCCTGGGTACTTTCTTTGTATACTTTTGACTATACGGGCCAAGCCCGGGATTTACGGGAAATCGCGGTTTTCGTTTGCCGGCGATTAAAATTCTTTTATTCAGCGTCTCATCAAAAATGATAACATTTTTGAAAACTACAAATCTCATGCGTTTTAGTGGTGAAAAAATAATTTAAAAAATCGTTCGGTAAATGAGTTTACTTCCTAGGTACTTTCTTTGTATACATTCGACTATACGGGCCGAGTCCGGGATTTACGGGAAATCGCGGGTTTACGTTTGCCGGCGATTAAAACTCTTTCATTAAGCGTCTCATTAAAAATGAAAACATTTTTGAAAACTACAAGTCTCATGCGTTTTAGTGGTGACAAAATAATTTCAAAAAATCATTTGGGAAATGAGTTTACTCCCTGGGTACTTTCTTTGTATACTTTTGACTATACGGGCCAAGCCCGGGATTTGCGGGAAATCGCGGTTTTTCGTTTGCCGGCGATTAAACCACTTTCATCAAGCGTCTCATCAAAAATGAAAACATTTCTGAAAACTACAAATCTCATGCGTTTTAGTGGTGAAAAAATAATTTAAAAAATCGTTCGGGAAATGAGTTTACTCCCTGGGTACCTTCTTTGTATACTTTTAACTATACAGGCCGAGTCCGGGATTTACGGGAAATCGCGGGTTTTTGTTTGCCGGCGATTAAACTTCTTTTATTCACCGTCTCATCAATAATGAAAACATTTTTAAAAACTACAAGTCTCATGGGCTTTAGTGGTGAAATAATAATTTAAAAAATTGTTCGGGAAATAAGTTTACTCCCTGGGTACTGTCTTTGTATATTTTTGACTATACGGGCCGAGTCCGGGGTTTACGGGAAATGGCGGGATTTCGTTTGCCGGCGATTAAACTTCTTTTATTCAGCGTTTCATCAAAAATGAAAACATTTTGGAAAACTACAAGTCTCATGCGTTTTAGAGGTGAAAAGATAATTTAAAAAATCGTTTTGGAAATGAGTTTACTCACAGGGTACTTTCTTTGTATACATTCGACTATGCGGGCCGAGTCCGGGATTTACGAGAAATCGCGGGTTTTCGCTTGCCGGCGATTAAACCACATTCATTAAGCGTCTCATCAAAAATGAAAACATTTCTGAAAACTACAAGTCTCATACGTTTTAGTGGTGAAAAAATAATTTTAAAAAATCGTTCGGGAATTGAGTTTACTCCCTGGGTACTTTCTTTGTATACTTTTGACTATACGGGCCGAGTCCGGAATTTACGGGAAATCGCGGGTTTTCGTTTGCCGGCGATTAAACTTCTTTTATTCAGCGTCTCATCAAAAATGAAAACATTTTTGAAAACTATAAGTCCCATTCGTTCTAGTGATGCATAAATAATTTGAAAAATCGTTCGGGAAATCAGTTTACTCCCTGGGTACTTTCTTTAGATACATTCAACTATACGGGCCAAGCCCGGGATTTACGGGAAATCGCGGGTTTTCGTTTGCCGGCGATTAAACTTCTTTTATTCAGCGTCTCATCAAAAATGAAAACAATTTTGAAAACTACAAGTCTCATGCGTTTTAGTGGTGAAAAAAAATTTAAAAAATCGTTCGGGAAATGTGTTTACTCCCTGGGTACTTTCTTTGTATACTTTTGACTATACGGGCCAAGCCGGGATTTACGGGAAATCGCGGGTTTTCGTTTGCCGGCGATTAAAATTCTTTTATTCAGCGTCCCATCAAAAATGAAAACATTTTTGAAAACTACAAGTCTGATGCGTTTTAGTGGTAAAAAATAATTTAAAAAATCGTTCTGGAAATGAGTTTACTCACAGGGTACTTTCTTTGTATACATTCGACTATACGGGCCAGGCCCGGGATTCACGGGAAATCGCGGGTTTTCGTTTGCCGGCGATTAAACCTCTTTCATTAAGCGCCTCATCAAAAATGAAAACATTTTTGAAACCTACAAGTCTCATGCGTTTTAGTGGTGAAAAAATAATTTAAAAAATCGTTCGGGAAATGAGTTACTCCCTGGGTACTTTCTTTGTATACATTCGACTACACGGGCCAAGCCCGGGATTTACGGGAAATCGCGGGTTTTCGTTTGCTGGCGATTAAACCTCTTTCATTAAGCGTCTCATCAAAAATGAAAACATTTTTAAAAACTACAAGTCTCATGCGTTTTAGTGGTGAAAAAATAATTTAAAAAATCGTTCGGGAAATGAGTCTACTCCCTGGGTACTTTCTTTGTATACTTTTGACTATACGGGCCGAGTCCGGGATTTACGGGAAATGGCGGGTTTTCGTTTGCCGGCGATTAAAATTCTTTTATTCAGCGTCTCATCAAAAATGAAAACATTTTTTTAAACTGCAAGTCTCATGCGTTTTAGTGGTGAAAAAATAATTTAAAAAATCGTTCTGGAAATGAGTTTACTCACAGGGTACTTTCTCTGTATACGTGGGACTATACGGGCCAAGCCCGGGATTTACAGGAAATCGCGGGTTTTCGTTTGCCGGCGATTAAACCTCTTTCATTAAGCGTCTCATCAAAAATGAAAACATTTTTGAAAACTACAAGTCTCATGCGTTTTAGTGGTGAAAAAATAATTTAAAAAATTGTTCGGGAAATGAGTTTACTCCCTGGGTACTTTTTTGTATACTTTTGACTATACGGGCCGAGTCCGGGATTTAAGGGAAATCGCGGGTTTTCGTTTGCCAGCGATTAAACTTCTTTTATACAGCGTCCCCTCAAAAATGAAAAAATTTTACAAAAGTACAAACCTCATGCGTTTTAGTGGTGAAAAAATAATTAAAAAATCGTTCGGGAAATGAGTTTACTCCCTTGGTACTTTTTTTGTATACTTTTGACTATACGGGCCAAGCCCGGGATATACGGGAAATCGCGGGTTTTCGTTTGCCGGCGGTTAAACCTCTTTAATTAGGCGTCTCATCAAAAATGAAAACATTTTTGAAAACTACAAATCTCATGCGTTTTAGTGGTGAAAAAATAATTTAAAAAATTGTTCGGGAAATGAGTTTACTCCCTGGGTACTTTTTTGTATACTTTTGACTATACGGGCCGAGTCCGGGATTTAAGGGAAATCGCGGGTTTTCGTTTGCCAGCGATTAAACTTCTTTTATACAGCGTCCCCTCAAAAATGAAAAAATTTTACAAAAATACAAACCTCATGCGTTTTAGTGGTGAAAAAATAATTAAAAAATCGTTCGGGAAATGAGTTTACTCCCTGGGTACTTTTTTTGTATACTTTTGACTATACGGGCCAAGCCCGGGATATACGGGAAATCGCGGGTTTTCGTTTGCCGGCGGTTAAACCTCTTTAATTAGGCGTCTCATCAAAAATGAAAACATTTTTGAAAACTACAAATCTCATGCGTTTTAGTGGTGAAAAAATAATTTAAAAAATCGTTCGGTAAATGAGTTTACTTCCTAGGTACTTTCTTTGTATACATTCGACTATACGGGCCAAGCCCGGGATTTACGGGAAATCGCGGTTTTTCGTTTGCCAGCGATTAAAATTCTTTTATTCAGCGTCCCCTCAAAAATGAAAACATTTTTCAAAACTACAAACCTCATGCGTTTTAGTGTTGAAAAAATAATTTAAAAAATCGTTCGGGAAATGAGTTTACTCACTGGGTACTTTTTTTGTATACTTTTGACTATACGGGCCAAGCCCGGGATTTACGGGAAATCGCGGGATTTCGTTTGCCGGCGATTAAACCTCTTTAATTAGGCGTCTCATCAAAAATGAAAACATTTTTGAAAACTACAAATCTCATGCGTTTTAGTGGTGAAAAAATAATTTAAAAAATCGTTCGGTAAATGAGTTTACTTCCTAGGTACTTTCTTTGTATACATTCGACTATACGGGCCAACCCCGGGATTTATGGGAAATCGCGGTTTTTCGTTTGCCGGCGATTAAAATTCTTTTATTCAGCGTCCTATCAAAAGTGAAAACATTTTTGAAAACTACAAGTCTTATGCGTTTTAGTGGTGAAAAAATAATTTAAAAAATCGTTCTGGAAATGAGTTTACTCCCTGGGTACTTTCTTTGTATACATTCGACTATACGGGCCAAGCCCGGGATTTACGGGAAATCGCGGGTTTTCGTTTTCCGGCGATTAAAATTCTTTTATTCAGCGTCCCATTAAAAGTGAAAACATTTTCGAAAACTACAAGTCTTATGCGTTTTAGTGGTGAAAAAATAATTTAAAAAATCGTTCTGGAAACGAGTTTACTCCCTGGGTACTTTCTTTGTATACTTTTGACTATACGGGCCAAGCCCGGGATTTACGGGAAATCGCGGTTTTCGTTTGCCGGCGATTAAAATTCTTTTATTCAGCGTCTCATCAAAAATGATAACATTTTTGAAAACTACAAATCTCATGCGTTTTAGTGGTGAAAAAATAATTTAAAAAATCGTTCGGTAAATGAGTTTACTTCCTAGGTACTTTCTTTGTATACATTCGACTATACGGGCCAAGCCCGGGATTTACGGGAAATCGCGGTTTTTCGTTTGCCAGCGATTAAAATTCTTTTATTCAGCGTCCCCTCAAAAATAAAAACATTTTTCAAAACTACAAACCTCATGCGTTTTAGTGGTGAAAAAATAATTTAAAAAGTCGTTCAGGAAATGAGTTTACTCCCTGGGTACTTTTTTTGTATACTTTTGACTATACGGGCCAAGCCCGGGATTTACGGGAAATCGCGGGTTTTCGTTTGCCGGCGATTAAACCTCTTTAATTAGGCGTCTCATCAAAAATGAAAACATTTTTAAAAACTACAACTCTCATGCGTTTTAGTGGTGAAAAAATAATTTAAAAAATCGTTCGGTAAATGAGTTTACTTCCTAGGTACTTTCTTTGTATACATTCGACTATACGGGCCAAGCCCGGGATTTATGGGAAATCGCGGTTTTTCGTTTGCCGGCGATTAAAATTCTTTTATTCAGCGTCCCATCAAAAGTGAAAACATTTTTGAAAACTACAAGTCTTATGCGTTTTAGTGGTGAAAAAATAATTTAAAAAATCGTTCTGGAAATGAGTTTACTCCCTTTGTACTTTCTTTGTATACATTCGACTATACGGGCCAAGCCCGGGATTTACGGGAAATCGCGGGTTTTCGTTTGCCGGCGATTAAAATTCTTTTATCCAGCGTCCCATTAAAAGTGAAAACATTTTTGAAAACTACAAGTCTCATGCGTTTTAGTGGTGAAAAGATAATTTAAAAATCGTTCTGGAAATGAGTTTACTCACAGGGTACTTTCTTTGTATACATTCGACTATACGGGCCAAGCCCGGGATTTACGGGAAATCGCGGGTTTTCGTTTGCCGGCGATTAAAATTCTTTTATTCAGCGTCCCATTAAAAGTGAAAACATTTTTGAAAACTACAAGTCTCATGCGTTTTAGTGGTGAAAAGATAATTTAAAAATCGTTCTGGAAATGAGTTTACTCACAGGGTCATTTCTTTGTATACATTCGACTATACGGGACAAGCCCGGGATTTACGGGAAACAGCGGGTTTTCGTTTGCCGGCGATTAAACCTCTTTCATTAAGCGTCTCATTAAAAATGAAAACATTTTCGAAAACTACAAGTCTCATTCGTTCTAGTGGTGCAGAAATAATTTGAAAAATCGTTCGGGAAATCAGTTTACTCCCTGGGTACTCTCTTTAGATACATTCAACTATACGGGCCAAGCCCAGGATTTACGGGAAATCGCGGGTTTTCGTTTTCCGGCGATTAAACTTCTTTTATTCAGCGTCTCATCAAAAATAAAAAACACTTTTGAAAACTACAAGTCTCATGCGTTTTAGTGGTGAAAAAATAATTTAAAAAATCGTTCGGGAAATGTGTTTACTCCCTGGGTACTTTCTTTGTATACTTTTGACTATACGGGCTAAGCCCGCGATTTACGGGAAATCGCGGGTTTTCGTTTGCCGGCGATTAAACCTCTTTCATTAAGCGTCTCATCAAAAATGAAAACATTTTTGAAACCTACAAGTCTCATACGTTTTAGTAGTGAAAAAATAATTTAAAAAATCGTTCGGGAAATGAGTTTACTTCCTAGGTACTTTCTTTGTATACATTCGACTATACGGGCCAAGCCCGGGATTTATGGGAAATCGCGGTTTTTCGTTTGCCGGCGATTAAAATTCTTTTATTCAGCGTCCCATCAAAAGTGAAAACATTTTTGAAAACTACAAAACTTATGCGTTTTAGTGGTGAAAAAATAATTTAAAAAATCGTTCTGGAAATGAGTTTACTCCCTGGGTACTTTCTTTGTATACATTCGACTATACGGGACAAGCCCGGGATTTACGGGAAACAGCGGGTTTTCGTTTGCCGGCGATTAAACCTCTTTCATTAAGCGTCTCATTAAAAATGAAAACATTTTCGAAAACTACAAGTCTCATTCGTTCTAGTGGTGCAGAAATAATTTGAAAAATCGTTCGGGAAATCAGTTTACTCCCTGGGTACTCTCTTTAGATACATTCAACTATACGGGCCAAGCCCGGGATTTACGGGAAACAGCGGGTTTTCGTTTGCCGGCGATTAAACCTCTTTCATTAAGCGTCTCATTAAAAATGAAAACATTTTCGAAAACTACAAGTCTCATTCGTTCTAGTGGTGCAGAAATAATTTGAAAAATCGTTCGGGAAATCAGTTTACTCCCTGGGTACTCTCTTTAGATACATTCAACTATACGGGCCAAGCCCAGGATTTACGGGAAATCGCGGGTTTTCGTTTTCCGGCGATTAAACTTCTTTTATTCAGCGTCTCATCAAAAATAAAAAACACTTTTGAAAACTACAAGTCTCATGCGTTTTAGTGGTGAAAAAATAATTTAAAAAATCGTTCGGGAAATGTGTTTACTCCCTGGGTACTTTCTTCGTATACTTTTGACTATACGGGCTAAGCCCGCGATTTACGGGAAATCGCGGGTTTTCGTTTGCCGGCGATTAAACCTCTTTCATTAAGCGTCTCATCAAAAATGAAAACATTTTTGAAACCTACAAGTCTCATACGTTTTAGTAGTGAAAAAATAATTTAAAAAATCGTTCGGGAAATGTGTTTACTCCCTCGGTACTTTCTTTGTATACTTTTGACTATACGGGCCAAACCCGCGATTTACGGGAAATCGCGGGTTTTCGTTTGCCGGCGATTAAACCTGTTTCATTAAGCGTCTCATCAAAAATGAAAACATTTTTGAAACCTACAAGTCTTATGCGTTTTAGTGGTGAAAAAATAATTTAAAAAATCGTTCTGGAAATGAGTTTACTCCCTGGGTACTTTCTTTGTATACTTTTGACTATACGGGCCAAGCCCGGGATTTACGGGAAATCGCGGGTTTTCGTTTGCCGGCGATTAAAAATCTTTTATTCAGCGTCTCATCAAAAATGAAAACATTTTTAAAAACTACAAGTCTCATGCGTTTTAGTGGTGAAAAAAATTTAAAAATCGTTCTGGAAATGAGTTTACTCACAGGGTACTTTCTTTGTATACATTCGACTATACGGGCCAAGCCCGGGATTTACGGGAAATTGCGGGTTTTCGTTTGCCGGCGATTAAACCTCTTTCATTAGGCGTCTCATCAAAAATGAAAACACTTTTGAAAACTACAAATCTCATGCGTTTTAGTGGTGAAAAAATAATTTAAAAATCGTTTTGGAAATGAGTTTACTCACAGGGTACTTTCTTTGTATACATTCGACTATACGGGACAAGCCCGGGATTTACGGGAAACAGCGGGTTTTCGTTTTCCGGCGATTAAACCTCTTTCATTAAGCGTCTCATTAAAAATGAAAACATTTTCGAAAACTACAAGTCTCATTCGTTCTAGTGGTGCAGAAATAATTTGAAAAATCGTTCGGGAAATCAGTTTACTCCCTGGGTACTTTCTTTAGATACATTCAACTATACGGGCCAAGCCCAGGATTTAAGGGAAATGGCGGGTTTTCGTTTTCCGGCGATTAAACTTCTTTTATTCAGCGTCTCATCAAAAATAAAAAACACTTTTGAAAACTACAAGTCTCATGCGTTTTAGTGGTGAAAAGATAATTTAAAAAATCGTTCGGGATATGTGTTTACTCCCTGGGTACTTTCTTTGTATACTTTTGACTATACGGGCCAAGCCCGCGATTTACGGGAAATCGCCAGTTTTCGTTTGCCGGCGATTGAACCTCTATCATTAAGCGTCTCATCAAAAATAAAAACATTTTTAAAACCTACAAGTCTCATGCGTTTTAGTGGTGAAAAAATAATTTAAAAAATCGTTCGGGAAATGTGTTTACTCCCTCGGTACTTTCTTTGTATACTTTTGACTATACGGGCCAAACCCGCGATTTACGGGAAATCGCGGGTTTTTCGTTTGCCGGCGATTAAACCTCTTTCATTAAGCGTCTCATCAAAAATGAAAACATTTTTTAAACCTACAAGTCTCATGCGTTTTAGTGGTGAAAAAAAAATTTGAAAAATCGTTCGGGAAATGAGTTTACTCCCTGGGTACTTTCTTTCTACACTTTTGACTATACGGGCCGAGCCCGGGATTTACGGGAAACAGCGGGTTTTCGTTTGCCGGCGATTAAACCTCTTTCATTAAGCGTCTCATTAAAAATGAAAACATTTTCGAAAACTACAAGTCTCATTCGTTCTAGTGGTGCAGAAATAATTTGAAAAATCGTTCGGGAAATCAGTTTACTCCCTGGGTACTCTCTTTAGATACATTCAACTATACGGGCCAAGCCCAGGATTTACGGGAAATCGCGGGTTTTCGTTTTCCGGCGATTAAACTTCTTTTATTCAGCGTCTCATCAAAAATAAAAAACACTTTTGAAAACTACAAGTCTCATGCGTTTTAGTGGTGAAAAAATAATTTAAAAAATCGTTCGGGAAATGTGTTTACTCCCTGGGTACTTTCTTCGTATACTTTTGACTATACGGGCTAAGCCCGCGATTTACGGGAAATCGCGGGTTTTCGTTTGCCGGCGATTAAACCTCTTTCATTAAGCGTCTCATCAAAAATGAAAACATTTTTGAAACCTACAAGTCTCATACGTTTTAGTAGTGAAAAAATAATTTAAAAAATCGTTCGGGAAATGTGTTTACTCCCTCGGTACTTTCTTTGTATACTTTTGACTATACGGGCCAAACCCGCGATTTACGGGAAATCGCGGGTTTTCGTTTGCCGGCGATTAAACCTGTTTCATTAAGCGTCTCATCAAAAATGAAAACATTTTTGAAACCTACAAGTCTTATGCGTTTTAGTGGTGAAAAAATAATTTAAAAAATCGTTCTGGAAATGAGTTTACTCCCTGGGTACTTTCTTTGTATACTTTTGACTATACGGGCCAAGCCCGGGATTTACGGGAAATCGCGGGTTTTCGTTTGCCGGCGATTAAAAATCTTTTATTCAGCGTCTCATCAAAAATGAAAACATTTTTAAAAACTACAAGTCTCATGCGTTTTAGTGGTGAAAAAAATTTAAAAATCGTTCTGGAAATGAGTTTACTCACAGGGTACTTTCTTTGTATACATTCGACTATACGGGCCAAGCCCGGGATTTACGGGAAATTGCGGGTTTTCGTTTGCCGGCGATTAAACCTCTTTCATTAGGCGTCTCATCAAAAATGAAAACACTTTTGAAAACTACAAATCTCATGCGTTTTAGTGGTGAAAAAATAATTTAAAAATCGTTTTGGAAATGAGTTTACTCACAGGGTACTTTCTTTGTATACATTCGACTATACGGGACAAGCCCGGGATTTACGGGAAACAGCGGGTTTTCGTTTTCCGGCGATTAAACCTCTTTCATTAAGCGTCTCATTAAAAATGAAAACATTTTCGAAAACTACAAGTCTCATTCGTTCTAGTGGTGCAGAAATAATTTGAAAAATCGTTCGGGAAATCAGTTTACTCCCTGGGTACTTTCTTTAGATACATTCAACTATACGGGCCAAGCCCAGGATTTAAGGGAAATCGCGGGTTTTCGTTTTCCGGCGATTAAACTTCTTTTATTCAGCGTCTCATCAAAAATAAAAAACACTTTTGAAAACTACAAGTCTCATGCGTTTTAGTGGTGAAAAAATAATTTAAAAAATCGTTCGGGATATGTGTTTACTCCCTGGGTACTTTCTTTGTATACTTTTGACTATACGGGCCAAGCCCGCGATTTACGGGAAATCGCCAGTTTTCGTTTGCCGGCGATTGAACCTCTATCATTAAGCGTCTCATCAAAAATAAAAACATTTTTAAAACCTACAAGTCTCATGCGTTTTAGTGGTGAAAAAATAATTTAAAAAATCGTTCGGGAAATGTGTTTACTCCCTCGGTACTTTCTTTGTATACTTTTGACTATACGGGCCAAACCCGCGATTTACGGGAAATCGCGGGTTTTTCGTTTGCCGGCGATTAAACCTCTTTCATTAAGCGTCTCATCAAAAATGAAAACATTTTTTAAACCTACAAGTCTCATGCGTTTTAGTGGTGAAAAAAAAATTTGAAAAATCGTTCGGGAAATGAGTTTACTCCCTGGGTACTTTCTTTCTACACTTTTGACTATACGGGCCGAGCCCGGGATTTACGGGAAATCGCGGGTTTTCGTTTGCCGGCGATTAAACTTCTTTTATTCAGCGTCTCATCAAAAATGAAAACATTTTTAAAAACTGCAAGTCTCATGGGCTTTAGTGGTGAAATAATAATTAAAAAATCGTTCGGGATGTGAGTTTACTCCCTGGGTACTTTCTTTGTATACTTTTGACTATACGGGCCGAGCCCGGGATTTACGGGAAATCGCGGGTTTTCGTTTGCCGGCGATTAAACTTCTTTTATTCAGCGTCTCATCAAAAATGAAAACATTTTTAAAAACTGCAAGTCTCATGGGCTTTAGTGGTGAAATAATAATTAAAAAATCGTTCGGGAAATGAGTTTACTCCCTGGGTACTTTCTTTGTATACTTTTGACTATACGGGCCGAGTGCGAGATTTACGGAAAATGACTTATTTATCTAAATTTTTAAATGAAGCGCTACCACAGCGCCCAGTGAAATCGGTAAATACCAGCAATCATGTCAAGGTAAGAAGAATGTTATTTCTTGGATCCAATTGTCTCACTTATCACATTTATAAGATCACAGTCCAAAATAAGTTCAATTAAGTCCCACAGTCAATCGTTTCACTGTTAAAAGCGATGCAACATAGTAATATCCGAATACTATCGCTAAATACATGTTGGTACGAATATGTGACGCAACCGTTGTAACTCAAACGGATTTATACCGCCAGAAGGTCAATGAAATGTAGTCTTAAAAACTGTTCCTATTTATTCAGCGCGTGCTAACGGCCAGGATTGGTCCCACAGTAAAAAATGACTTATTTTATCTAAATTTTTAAGTGAAGCGCTACCATAGGGTCGAGTGTAATCGCTGAATTCCAGCAATCATGTCAAATTAAGAAGAATGTTATTCCTTGGAGTCCAATTGGCTCATTTATTACATTTATAAGGTCACAGTAGAGAATCACTTCAATTAAGACCCACAGTCAATCCTTTCACTGTCAAAAGCAATACAACTTAGTATTATCGGAAAATAATCACTAAATACATGTTGGTACGAATACGTGACGCAACCGTTGTAATTTAAGCGGATTGACACCGTTAGAAAGTCAATGAAATGTAGTTTTTGAAACTTTTTCTATTTCTTCCGCCCGTGCTAACGGCTAGGATTGGTCCCACAGTAAAAAATGACTTATTTTATCTAAATTTTTAAGTGAAGCGCTACCATTGGGCCGAGTGTAATCGCTGAATTGCAGCAATCATGTCAAATTAAGAAGAATGTTATTCGTTGGAATCCAATTGTCTCACTTATCAAATTTATAAGGTCACAGTTTAAGATCAGTTCAATTAAGTCCCACAGTCAATAGTTTCACTGTTAAAAGCGATACAACTTAGTAATATCGGGAAAAAATCATTAAGTACATGTTGGTACGAATATGTGACGCAACCGTTGTAGTTGAAACGGATTGATACCGTTAGAAAGTCAATGAAATGTAGTATTTAAAACTGTCTCTATTTCTTCAACGCGCGCTAACGGCTAAGATTGGTCCCACAGTACAAAATGACTTACTTATCTAAACTTTTTTATAAAACGCTACCACAGCGCCCAGCGAAATCGGTAAATTCCAGCAATCATGTCAAATTAAGAACATTGTTATTCCTTTGGTCCAATTGTCTCATTCATCACATTTATGAGGTCAAAGTCCAAAATCTGTTCAATTAAGTCCCACAGTCATTCCTTTCACTGTTAAAAGCGATGCAACCTAGTAAAATCAGAAAAATATCGCTAAATGCATGTTGGTACGATTATGTGATGCAACCGTTGTAATTGAAACGGACTGATATCGTTAGAAAGTCAATGAAATGTAGTTTTTAAAACTGTCTCTCTTTCTTCAGCGCGCGCTAACGGCTAGGATTGATCCAACCGTAAAAAATGACTTATTTATCTAAATTTTTAAATGAAGCGCTACCACAGCGCCCAGTGAAATCGGTAAATACCAGCAATCATGTCAAGGTAAGAAGAATGTTATTTTTTGGGTCCAATTGTCTCACTTATCACATTTATAAGATCACAGTCCAAAATAAGTTCAATTAAGTCCCACAGTCAATCGTTTCACTGTTAAAAGCGATGCAACCTAGTAATATCCGAATACTATCGCTAAATACATGTTGGTACGAATATGTGACGCAACCGTTGTAACTCAAACAGATTTATACCGCCAGAAGGTCAATGAAATGTGGTCTTTGAAACTGTTCTTATTTATTCAGCGCGTGCTAACGACCAGGATTGGTCCCACAGTAAAAAATGACTTATTTTATCTAAATTTTTAAGTGAAGCGCTACCAAAGGTTCGAGTGTAATCGCTGAATTCCAGCAATCCTGTCAGATTAAGAAGAATGTTATTCCTTGGAGTCCAAGTGGCTCATTTATTACATTTACAACGTCACAGTACAGAATCACTTCAATTAAGACCCACAGTCAATCGTTTCACTGTCAAAAGCATTACAACTTAGTAATATCGGAAAAGAATCACTAAATACATGTTGGTACGAATACGTGACGCAACCGTTGTAAGTTAAGCGGATTGACACCGTTAGAAAGTCAATGAAGTGTAGTTTTTGAAACTGTCTCTATTTCTTCAGCCCGTGCTAAGGGCTAGGATTGGTCCCACAGTAAAAAATGACTTATTTTATCTAAATTTTTAAGTGAAGCGCTACCATTGGGCCGAGTGTAGTCGCTGAATTGCAGCAATCATGTCAAATTAAGAAGAATGTTATTCGTTGGAATCCAATTGGCTCATCTATCACTTTCATAAGGTCACAGTCCAGAATCACTTCAATTAAGTCCCACAGGCAATCGTTTCACTGTCAAAAGCAATACAACTTAGTAATATCGAAAAAAAATCACTAAATACATGTTGGCACGAATATGTGACGTAACCGTTGTAGTTGAAACGGACTAATACCGTTAGAAAGTCAATGAAATGTAGTATTTGAAACTGTCTCTATTTCTTCAGCACGCACTAACGGCTAGGATTGGTCCCACAGTAAAAAGGACTTATTTTATAAACAATTTTAAGTGAAGCGCTACGATAGGGCCGAGTGTAATAGCTGAATTCCAGCAATCATGTAAAATTAAGAAGAATGTTATTCCTTGGAGTCCAATTGGCTCATTTATCACAATTATGAGGTCACAGTCGAGAATCACTTCAATTAAGTCCCACAGTCAATCGTTTCACTGTCAAAAGCAATACAACTTAGTAATATCGGAAAAAAATCACTAAATACATGTAAGTACGGATATGTGACGCAACCGTTGTAGTTAAAACGGACTAATACCGTTAGAGATTCATTGAAATGTACCTTCTAAAACTGTCTCTATTTCTTCAGCGCGCGATAACGGCTAGGATTCGTCCCGCAGTAAAAAATGACTTATTTATTTAAACTTTTAAATAAAACTCTACCACAGCGCCCAGCGAAATTGGTTACTTCCAGCAATCATGTCAAAGTAAGAAGAATGTTATTTCTTGGGTCCAATTGTCTCACTTATCACATTTATGAGATCACAGTCCAAAATCAGTTCAATTAAGTCCCACAGTCAATCTTTTCACTGGTTAAAACGATGCAACCTAGTAAAATCAGAAAAATATCGCTAAATACATGTTCGTACGAATATGTGACGCAACCGTTGTAATTGAAACGGAATGATACCGTTAGAAAGTCAATGAAATGTAGTTTTTACAACTGTCTCTCTTTCTTCAGCGCGCGCTAACGGCTAGGATTGGTCCCACCGTAAAAAAGACTTATTTATCTAAGTATTTAAATGAAGCGCTACCACAGCGCCCATTGTAATCGCTGAGTTCCGGCAATCATGTCAAATTAAGAAGAATGTTACTTCTTGCAGTCCAATTGTCTCACTTATCAAATTTATAAAGTCACAGTCTAGAATCACTTCAATTAAGTCCCACAGTCTATCGTTTTACTGTTAAAAGCGATACAACTTAGTAATATCGGAAAAAAATCACTAAATAAATGTTGGTACGAATATGTGACGCAACCGTTGTAAGTCAAGCCGATTGACACCGTTAGAAAGTCAATAAAATGTAGTATTTAAAAATGTTTCTATTTCTTCATCGCGCGCAAACGGCTAGGATTGGTTCCACAGTACAAAATCACTTATTTATCTAAACTTTTTTATAAAACGCTACCACAGCGCCCAGCGAAATCGGTAAATTCCAGCAATCATGTCAAATTAAGAAGAATGTTATTCCTTGGGTCCAATTGTCTCATTTATCACATTTTTGAGGTCAAAGTCCAATATCAGTTCAATTAAGTCCCACAGTCAATCCTTTCACTGTTAAAAGCGATACAACTTAGTAATATCGGAAAAAAATCACTAAATAAATGTTGGTACGAATATGTGACGCAACCGTTGTAAGTCAAGCCGATTGACACCGTTAGAAAGTCAATGAAATGTAGTTTTTGAAACTGTCTCTATTTTTTCAGCCCGTGCTAACGGCTAGGATTGGTCCCACAGTAAAAAATGACTTATTTTATCTAAATTTTTAAGTGAAGCGCTACCATTGGGCCGAGTGTAATCGCTGAATTGCAGCAATCATGTCAAATTAAGAAGAATGTTATTCGTTGGAATCCCATTGGCTCATCTATCACTTTCATAAGGTCACAGTCCAGAATCACTTCAATTAAGTCCCACAGGCAATCGTTTCACTGTCAAAAGCAATACAACTTAGTAATATCGGAAAAAAATCACTAAATACATGTTGGCACGAATATGTGACGTAACCGTTGTAGTTGAAACGGACTAATACCGTTAGAAAGTCAATGAAATGTAGTATTTGAAACTGTCTCTATTTCTTCAGCGCGCACTAACGGCTAGGATTGGTCCCACAGTAAAAAAGGACTTATTTCATAAAGATTTTTAAGTGAAGCGCTACGATAGGGCCGACTGTAATAGCTGAATTCCAGCAATCATGTCAAATTAAGAAGAATGTTCTTCCTTGGAGTCCAATTGGCTCATTTATCACAATTATGAGGTCACAGTCCAGAATCACTTCAATTAAGTCCCACAGTCAATCGTTTCACTGTCAAAAGCAATACAACTTAGTAATATCGGAAAAAATCACTAAATACATGTTGGTACGAATATGTGACGCAACCGTTGTAGTTGAAACGGACTAATACCGTTAAAGATTCATTGAAATGTACCTTCTAAAACTGTCTCTATTTCTTCAGCGCGCGATAACGGCTAGGATACGTCCCGCAGTAAAAAATGACTTATTTATCTAAACTTTTAAATAAAACGCTACCACAGCGCCCAGCGAAATCGCTAACTTCCAGCAATCATGTCAAAGTAAGAAGAATGTTATTTCTTGGAGTCCAATTGTCTCATTTATCACAATTATAAGGTCACAGTGCAGAGTCACTTTAATTAAGTCCCACAGTCAATCGTTTCACTGTCAAAAGCAGTACAACTTGGTAATATCGGAAAAAAATCACTAAATACATGTTGGTACGCATATGTGACGCAAGCATTGTAACTTAAGCGGACTGATAGCGTTAGAGAGTCAATGAAATGTAGTTTTTAAAACTGTTTCTCTTTCTTCAGCACGGGCTAACGGCTAGGATTGGTCGTACAGTAAGAAATGACTTATTTATCTAAATTTTTAAATGAAGTACTACCACAGCGCCCAGTGTAATCGCTGAGTTCCGGCCATCATGTCAAATTAAGAAGAATGTTACCTCTTGCAGTCCAATTGTCTCACTTATCAAATTTATAAGGTCACAGTCCAAGATCAGTTCAATTAAGTCCCACAGTCAATCGTTTAACTGTTCAAAGCGATACAACTTAGTAATATCGGAAAAAAATCATTAAGCACATGTTGGTACGAAAATGTGACGCAACCGTTATAGTTGAAACGGATTGATACCGTTAGAAAGTCAATGAAATGTAGTATTTAAAACTGTCTCTATTTCTTCAACGCGCGCTAACGGCTAAGATTGGTCCCACAGTACAAAATGACTTACTTATCTAAACTTTTTTATAAAAGCTACCACAGCGCCCAGCGAAATCGGTAAATTCCAGCAATCATGTCAAATTAAGAAGATTGTTATTCCTTTGGTCCAATTGTCTCATTTATCACATTTATGAGGTCAAAGTCCAAAATCTGATCAATTAAGTCCCACAGTCATTCCTTTCACTGTTAAAAGCGATGCAACCTAGTAAAATCAGAAATATATCGCTAAATGCATGTTGCTACGAATATGTGACGCAACCGTTGTAATTGAAACGGACTGATACCTTTAGAAAGTCAATGAAATGTAGTTTTTAAAACTGTCTCTCTTTCTTCAGCGCGCGCAACGGCTAGGATTGGTCCAACCGTAAAAAATGACTTATTTACCTAAATTTTTAAATGAAGCGCTACCACAGCGCCCAGTGAAATCGGTAAGTACCAGCAATCATGTCAAGGTAAGAAGAATGTTATTTCTTGGATCCAATTGTCTCACTTATCACATTTATAAGATCACAGTCCAAAATAAGTTCAATTAAGTCCCACAGTCAATCGTTTCACTGTTAAAAGCGATGCAACATAGTAATATCCGAATACTATCGCTAAATACATGTTGGTACGAATATGTGACGCAACCGTTGTAACTTAAACGGATTTATACCGCCAGAAGGTCAATGAAATGTAGTCTTTAAAACTGTTCCTATTTATTCAGCGCGTGCTAACGGCCAGGATTGGTCCCACAGTAAAAAATGACTTATTTTATCTAAATTTTTAAGTGAAGCGCTACCATAGGGTCGAGTGTAATCGCTGAATTCCAGCAATCATGTCAAATTAAGAAGAATGTTATTCCTTGGAGTCCAATTGGCTCATTTATTACATTTATAAGGTCAGAGTACAGAATCACTTCAATTAAGACCCACAGTCAATCGTTTCACTGTCAAAAGCAATACAACTTAGTATTATCGGAAAAGAATCACTAAATACATGTTGGTACGAATACGTGACGCAACCGTTGTAATTTAAGCGGATTGACACCGTTAGAAAGTCAATGAAATGTAGTTTTTGAAACTTTCTCATTTCTTCCGCCCGTGCTAACGGCTAGGATTGGTCCCACAGTAAAAAATGACTTATTTTATCTAAATTTTTAAGTGAAGCGCTACCATTGGGCCGAGTGTAATCGCTGAATTGCAGCAATCATGTCAAATTAAGAAGAATGTTATTCGTTGGAATCCAATTGTCTCACTTATCAAATTTATAAGGTCACAGTTCAAGATCAGTTCAATTAAGTCCCACAGTCAATAGTTTCACTGTTAAAAGCGATACAACTTAGTAATATCGGGAAAAAATCATTAAGTACATGTTGGTACGAATATGTGACGCAATCGTTGTAGTTGAAACGGATTGATACCGTTAGAAAGTCAATGAAATGTAGTATTTAAAACTGTCTCTATTTCTTCAACGCGCGCTAACGGCTAAGATTGGTCCCACAGTACAAAATGACTTACTTATCTAAACTTTTTTATAAAACGCTACCACAGCGCCCAGCGAAATCGGTAAATTCCAGCAATCATGTCAAATTAAGAAGATTGTTATTCCTTTGGTCCAATTGTCTCATTTATCACATTTATGAGGTCAAAGTCCAAAATCTGTTCAATTAAGTCCCACAGCCATTCCTTTCACTGTTAAAAGCGATGCAACCTAGTAAAATCAGAAAAATATCGCTAAATGCATGTTGGTACGAATATGTGATGCAACCGTTGTAATTGAAACGGACTGATATCGTTAGAAAGTCAATGAAATGTAGTTTTTAAAACTGTCTCTCATTCTTCAGCGCGCGCTAACGGATAGGATTGATCCAACCGTAAAAAATGACTTATTTATCTAAATTTTTAAATGAAGCGCTACCACAGCGCCCAGTGAAATCGGTAAATACCAGCAATCATGTCAAGGTAAGAAGAATGTTATTTCTTGGATCCAATTGTCTCACTTATAACATTTATAAGATCGCAGTCCAAAATAAGTTCAATTAAGTCCCACAGTCAATCGTTTCACTGTTAAAAGCGATGCAACCTAGTAATATCCGAATACTATCGCTAAATACATGTTGGTACGAATATGTGACGCAACCGTTGTAACTCAAACCAATTTATACCGCCAGAAGGTCAATGAAATGTAGTCTTTGAAACTGTTCCTATTTATTCAGCGCGTGCTAACGGCCAAGATTGGTCCCACAGTAAAAAATGACTTACTTTATCAAAATTTTTAAGTGAAGCGCTACCATATGGTCGAATGTAATCGCTGAATTCCAGCAATCATGTCAAATTAAGAAGAATGTTATTCGTTGGAATCCAATTGGCTCATCTATCACATTCATAAGGTCACAGTCCAGAATCACTTCAATTAATTCCCACAGGCAATCGTTTCACTGTCAAAAGCAATACAACTTAGTAATTTTGGAAAAAAAGCACTAAATAAATGTTGGTACGAATATGTGACGTAACCGTTGTAGTTGAAACGGACTGATACCGTTAGAAAGTCAATGAAATGTAGTATCTGAAACCGTCTCTATTTCTTCAGCGCGCGCTAACGGCTAGGATTGGTTCCACAGTACAAAATGATATATTTATCTAAACTTTTTTATAAAACGCAACCAGAGCGCCCAGCGAAATCGGTAAATTCCAGCAATCATGTCAAAATAAAAAGAATTTTATTCCTTGGGTCTAATTGTCTCATTTATCACATTTATAAGGTCACAGTCCAGAATCACTTTAATTAAGTCCCACAGTCTATCGTTTTACTGTTAAAAGCGATACAACTTTGTAATATCGGAAAAAAATCACTAAATACATGTTGGTACGAATATGTGACGCAACCGTTGTAAGTCAAGCCAATTGACACCGTTAGAAAGTCAATAAAATGTAGTTTTTAAAAATGTTTCTATTTCTTCATCGCACGCAAACGGCCAGGATTGGTTCCACAGTAAAAAATGACTTATTTATCTAAATTTTTAAATGAAGCGCTACCACAGCGCCCAGTGAAATCGGTAAATACCAGCAATCATGTCAAGGTAAGAAGAATGTTATTTCTTGGGTCCAATTGTCTCACTTATCACATTTATAAGATCACAGTCCAAAATAAGTTCAATTAAGTCCCACAGTCAATCGTTTCACTGTTAAAGCGATGCAACCTAGTAATATCCGAATACTATCGCTAAATACATGTTGGTACGAATATGTGACGCAACCGTTGTAAATGAAACGGAATGATACCGTTAGAAAGTCAATGAAATGTAGTTTTTAAAACTGTCTCTCTTTCTTCAGCGCTCGCTAACGGCTAGGATTGGTCCCACCGTAAAAAAGACTTATTTATCTAAGTATTTAAATGAAGCGCTACCACAGCGCCCATTGTAATCGCTGAGTTCCGGCAATCATGTCAAATTAAGAAGAATGTTACTTCTTGCAGTCCAATTGTCTCACTTATCAAATTTATAAGGTCACAGTCTAGAATCACTTCAATTAAGTCCCACAGTCTACCGTTTTACTGTTAAAAGCGATACAACTTAGTAATATCGGAAAAAAATCACTAAATAAATGTTGGTACGAATATGTGACGCAACCGTTGTAAGTCAAGCCGATTGAAACCGTTAGAAAGTCAATAAAATGTAGTATTTAAAAATGTTTCTATTTCTTCATCGCGCGCAAACGGCTAGGATTGGTTCCACAGTACAAAATCACTTATTTATCTAAACTTTTTTATAAAACGCTACCACAGCGCCCAGCGAAATCGGTAAATTCCAGCAATCATGTCAAATTAAGAAGAATGTTATTCCTTGGGTCCAATTGTCTCATTTATCACATTTTTGAGGTCAAAGTCCAATATCAGTTCAATTAAGTCCCACAGTCAATCCTTTCACTGTTAAAAGCGATGCAACCTAGTAATATCCGAATACTATCGCTAAATACATGTTGGCACGAATATGTGACGCAACCGTTGTAACTCAAACGGATTTATACCGCCAGAATGTCAATAAAATGTAGTTTTTGAAACTGTTCCTATTTATTCAGCGCGTGCTAACGGCCAGGATTGGTCCCACAGTAAAAAATGACTTATTTTATATAAATTTTTAGGTAAAGCGCTACCATAGGGCCGAGTGTAACGCTGAATTCCAGCAATCATGTCAAATTAAGAAGAATGTTATTCCTTTGAGTCCAATTGGCTCATTTATTACATTTATAAGGTCGCAGTACAGAATCATTTCAATTAAGTCCCACAGTCTATCGTTTTACTGTTAAAAGCGATACAACTTAGTAATATCAGAAAAAAATCACTAAATACATGTTGGTACGAATATGTGACGCAACCGTTGTAAGTCAAGCCGATTGACACCGTTAGAAAGTCAATAAAATGTAGTATTTAAAAATGTTTCTATTTCTTCATCGCGCGCAAACGGCTAGGATTGGTTCCACAGTACAAAATGACTTATTTATCTAAATTTTTAAGTAAAGCGCTACCATTGGGCCGAGTGTAATCGCTGAATTGCAGCAATCATGTCAAGGTAAGAAGAATGTTATTTCTTGGATCCAATTGTCTCACTTATCACATTTATAAGATCACAGTCCAAAATAAGTTCAATTAAGTCCCACAGTCAATCGTTTCACTGTTAAAAGCGATGCAACCTAGTAATATCCGAATACTATCGCTAAATACATGTTGGTACGAATATGTGACGCAACCGTTGTAACTCAAACAGATTTATACCGCCAGAAGGTCAATGAAATGTAGTCTTTGAAACTGTTCCTATTTATTCAGCGCGTGCTAACGGCCAGGATTGGTCCCACAGTAAAAAATGACTTAGTTTATCTAAATTTTTAAGTAAAGCGCTACCATTGGGCCGAGTGTAATCGCTGAATTGCAGCAATCATGTCAAATTAAAAAGAATGTTATTCGTTGGAATCCAATTGGCTCATCTATCACTTTCATAAGGTCACAGTCCAGAATCACTTCAATTAAGTCCCACAGGCAATCGTTTCACTGTCAAAAGCAATACAACTTAGTAATATCGGAAAAAAATCACTAAATACATGTTGGCACGAATATGTGACGTAACCGTTGTAGTTGAAACGGACTAATACCGTTAGAAAGTCAATGAAATGTAGTATTTGAAACTGTCTCTATTTCTTCAGCACGCACTAACGGCTAGGATTGGTCCCACAGTAAAAAGGACTTATTTTATAAAAAATTTTAAGTGAAGCGCTACGATAGGGCCGAGTGTAATAGCTAAATTCCAGCAATCATGTAAAATTAAGAAGAATGTTATTCCTTGGAGTCCAATTGGCTCATTTATCACAATTATGAGGTCACAGTCGAGAATCACTTCAATTAAGTCCCACAGTCAATCGTTTCACTGTCAAAAGCAATACAACTTAGTAATATCGGAAAAAAATCACTAAATACATGTTGGTACGAATATGTGACGCAACCGTTTTAAATGAAACGGAATGATACCGTTAGAAAGTCAATGAAATGTAGTTTTTAAAACTGTCTCTCTTTCTTCAGCGCTCGCTAACGGCTAGGATTGGTCCCACCGTAAAAAAGACTTATTTATCTAAGTATTTAAATGAAGCGCTACCACAGCGCCCATTGTAATCGCTGAGTTCCGGCAATCATGTCAAATTAAGAAGAATGTTACTTCTTGCAGTCCAATTGTCTCACTTATCAAATTTATAAGGTCACAGTCTAGAATCACTTCAATTAAGTCCCACAGTCTACCGTTTTACTGTTAAAAGCGATACAACTTAGTAATATCGGAAAAAAATCACTAAATAAATGTTGGTACGAATATGTGACGCAACCGTTGTAAGTCAAGCCGATTGAAACCGTTAGAAAGTCAATAAAATGTAGTATTTAAAAATGTTTCTATTTCTTCATCGCGCGCAAACGGCTAGGATTGGTTCCACAGTACAAAATCACTTATTTATCTAAACTTTTTTATAAAACGCTACCACAGTGCCCAGCGAAATCGGTAAATTCCAGCAATCATGTCAAATTAAGAAGAATGTTATTCCTTGGGTCCAATTGTCTCATTTATCACATTTTTGAGGTCAAAGTCCAATATCAGTTCAATTAAGTCCCACAGTCAATCCTTTCACTGTTAAAAGCGATGCAACCTAGTAATATCCGAATACTATCGCTAAATACATGTTGGCACGAATATGTGACGCAACCGTTGTTACTCAAACGGATTTATACCGCCAGAATGTCAATAAAATGTAGTTTTTGAAACTGTTCCTATTTATTCAGCGCGTGCTAACGGCCAGGATTGGTCCCACAGTAAAAAATGACTTATTTTATATAAATTTTTAGGTAAAGCGCTACCATAGGGCCGAGTGTAACGCTGAATTCCAGCAATCATGTCAAATTAAGAAGAATGTTATTCCTTTGAGTCCAATTGGCTCATTTATTACATTTATAAGGTCGCAGTACAGAATCATTTCAATTAAGTCCCACAGTCTATCGTTTTACTGTTAAAAGCGATACAACTTAGTAATATCAGAAAAAAATCACTAAATACATGTTGGTACGAATATGTGACGCAACCGTTGTAAGTCAAGCCGATTGACACCGTTAGAAAGTCAATAAAATGTAGTATTTAAAAATGTTTCTATTTCTTCATCGCGCGCAAACGGCTAGGATTGGTTCCACAGTACAAAATGACTTATTTATCTAAATTTTTAAATGAAGTACTACCACAGCGCCCAGTGTAATCGCTGAGTTCCGGCAATCATGTCAAATTAAGAAGAATGTTACCTCTTGCAGTCCAATTGTCTCACTTATCAAATTTATAAGGTCACAGTCCCAGATCAGTTCAGTTTAGTCCCACAGTCAATCGTTTCACTGTTAAAAGCGATACAACTTAGTAATATCGGAAAAAAATCATTAAGCACATGTTGGTACGAAAATGTGACGCAACCGTTGTAGTTGAAACGGATTGATACCGTTAGAAAGTCAATGAAATGTAGCAATTAAAACTGTCTCTATTTCTTCAACGCGCGCTAACGGCTAAGATTGGTCACACAGTACAAAATGACTTACTTATCTAAACTTTTTTATAAAACGCTACCACAGCGCCTAGCGAAATCGGTAAATTCCAGCAATCATGTCTAATTAAGAAGATCGTTATTCCTTTGGTCCAATTGTCTCATTTATCACATTTATGAGGTCAAAGTCCAAAATCTGTTCAATTAAGTCCCACAGTCATTCCTTTCACTGTTAAAAGCAATGCAACCTAGTAAAATCAGAAAAATATCGCTAAATGCATGTTGGTACGAATATGTGATGCAACCGTTGTAATTAAAACGGACTGATATCGTTAGAAAGTCAATGAAATGTAGTTTTTAAAACTGTCCCTTTTTTTTCAGCGCGCGCTAACGGCTAGGATTGATCCAACCGTAAAAAATGACTTATTTATCTAAATTTTTAAATGAAGCGCTACCACAGCGCCCAGTGAAATCGGTAAATACCAGCAATCATGTCAAGGTAAGAAGAATGTTATTTCTTGGATCCAATTGTCTCACTTATCACATTTATAAGATCACAGTCCAAAATAAGTTCAATTAAGTCCCACAGTCAATCGTTTCACTGTTAAAAGCGATGCAACCTAGTAATATCCGAATACTATCGCTAAATACATGTTGGTACGAATATGTGACGCAACCGTTGTAACTCAAACCAATTTATACCGCCAGAAGGTCAATGAAATGTAGTCTTTGAAACTGTTCCTAGTTATTCAGCGCGTGCTAACGGCCAGGATTAGTCCCACAGTAAAAAATGACTTATTTATCTAAATTTTTAAGTGAAGCGCTACTATTGGGCCGAGTGTAATCGCTGAATTCCAGCAATCATGTAAAATTAAGAAGAATGTTATTCCTTGGAGTCCAATTGGCTCATTTATCACAATTATGAGGTCACAGTCGAGAATCACTTCAATTAAGTCCCACAGTCAATCGTTTCACTGTCAAAAGCAATACAACTTAGTAATATCGGAAAAAAATCACTAAATACATGTTGGTACGAATATGTGACGCAACCGTTGTAGTTGAAACGGACTAATACCGTTAGAGATTCATTGAAATGTACCTTCTAAAACTGTCTCTATTTCTTCAGCGCGCGATAACGGCTAGGATTCGTCCCGCAGTAAAAAATGACTTATTTATCTAAACTTTTAAATAAAACGCTACCACAGCGCCCAGCGAAATTGGTAACTTCCAGCAATCATGTCAAAGTAAGAAGAATGTTATTTCTTGGGTCCAATTGTCTCACTTATCACATTTATGAGATCACAGTCCAAAATCAGTTCAATTAAGTCCCACAGTCAATCCTTTCACTGTTAAAAACGATGCAACCTAGTAAAATCAGAAAAATATCGCTTAATACATGTTCGTTCGAATATGTGACGCAACCGTTGTAATTGAAACGGAATGATACCGTTAGAAAGTCAATGAAATGTAGTTTTTAAAACTGTCTCTCTTTCTTCAGCGCGCGCTAACGGCTAGGATTGGTCCCACCGTAAAAAAGACTTATTTATCTAAGTATTTAAATGAAGCGCTACCACAGCGCCCATTGTAATCGCTGAGTTCCGGCAATCATGTCAAATTAAGAAGAATGTTACTTCTTGCAGTCCAATTGTCTCACTTATCAAATTTATAAGGTCACAGTCTAGAATCACTTCAATTAAGTCCCACAGTCTACCGTTTTACTGTTAAAAGCGATACAACTTAGTAATATCGGAAAAAAATCACTAAATAAATGTTGGTACGAATATGTGACGCAACCGTTGTAAGTCAAGCCGATTGACACCGTTAGAAAGTCAATGAAATGTAGTATTTAAAACTGTCTCTATTTCTTCAACGCGCGCTAACGGCTAGGATTGGTTCCACAGTACAAAATGACTTATTTATCTAAACTTTTTTATAAAACGCTACCAGAGCGCCCAGCGAAATCGGTAAATTCCAGCAATCATGTCAAATTAAGAAGAATGTTATTCCTTGGGTCCAATTGTCTCATTTATCACAAATATGAGGTCAAAGTCCAATATCAGTTCAATTAAGTCCCACAGTAAATCCTTTCACTGTTAAAAGCGATGCAACCTAGTAATATCCGAATACTATCGCTAAATACATGTTGGTACGAATATGTGACGCAACCATTGTAACTCAAACGGATTTATACCGCCAGAATGTCAATAAAATGTAGTTTTTGAAACTCTTCCTATTTATTCAGCGCGTGCTAACGGCCAGGATTGGTCCCACATTAAAAAATGACTTATTTTATATAAATTTTTAAGTAAAGCGCTACCATAGGGCCGAGTGTAACGCTGAATTCCAGCAATCATGTCAAATTAAGAAGAATGTTATTCCTTGGAGTCCAATTGGCTCATTTATTACATTTATAAGGTCGCAGTACAGAATCATTTCAATTAAGTCCCACAGTCTATCGTTTTACTGTTAAAAGCGATACAACTTAGTAATATCAGAAAAAAATCACTAAATACATGTTGGTACGAATATGTGACGCAACCGTTGTAAGTCAAGCCGATTGACACCGTTAGAAAGTCAATAAAATGTAGTATTTAAAAATGTTTCTATTTCTTCATCGCGCGCAAACGGCTAGGATTGGTTCCACAGTACAAAATGACTTATTTATCTAAATTTTTTTATAAAACGCTACCACAGCGCCTAGCGAAATCGGTAAATTCCAGCAATCATGTCTAATTAAGAAGATCGTTATTCCTTTGGTCCAATTGTCTCATTTATCACATTTATGAGGTCAAAGTCCAAAATCTGTTCAATTAAGTCCCACAGTCATTCCTTTCACTGTTAAAAGCAATGCAACCTAGTAAAATCAGAAAAATATCGCTAAATGCATGTTGGTACGAATATGTGATGCAACCGTTGTAATTAAAACGGACTGATATCGTTAGAAAGTCAATGAAATGTAGTTTTTAAAACTGTCCCTTTTTTTTCAGCGCGCGCTAACGGCTAGGATTGATCCAACCGTAAAAAATGACTTATTTATCTAAATTTTTAAATGAAGCGCTACCACAGCGCCCAGTGAAATCGGTAAATACCAGCAATCATGTCAAGGTAAGAAGAATGTTATTTCTTGGATCCAATTGTCTCACTTATCACATTTATAAGATCACAGTCCAAAATAAGTTCAATTAAGTCCCACAGTCAATCGTTTCACTGTTAAAAGAGATGCAACCTAGTAATATCCGAATACTATCGCTAAATACATGTTGGTACGAATATGTGACGCAACCGTTGTAACTCAAACCAATTTATACCGCCAGAAGGTCAATGAAATGTAGTCTTTGAAACTGTTCCTAGTTATTCAGCGCGTGCTAACGGCCAGGATTAGTCCCACAGTAAAAAATGACTTATTTATCTAAATTTTTAAGTGAAGCGCTACTATTGGGCCGAGTGTAATCGCTGAATTCCAGCAATCATGTAAAATTAAGAAGAATGTTATTCCTTGGAGTCCAATTGGCTCATTTATCACAATTATGAGGTCACAGTCGAGAATCACTTCAATTAAGTCCCACAGTCAATCGTTTCACTGTCAAAAGCAATACAACTTAGTAATATCGGAAAAAAATCACTAAATACATGTTGGTACGAATATGTGACGCAACCGTTGTAGTTGAAACGGACTAATACCGTTAGAGATTCATTGAAATGTACCTTCTAAAACTGTCTCTATTTCTTCAGCGCGCGATAACGGCTAGGATTCGTCCCGCAGTAAAAAATGACTTATTTATCTAAACTTTTAAATAAAACGCTACCACAGCGCCCAGCGAAATTGGTAACTTCCAGCAATCATGTCAAAGTAAGAAGAATGTTATTTCTTGGGTCCAATTGTCTCACTTATCACATTTATGAGATCACAGTCCAAAATCAGTTCAATTAAGTCCCACAGTCAATCCTTTCACTGTTAAAAACGATGCAACCTAGTAAAATCAGAAAAATATCGCTTAATACATGTTCGTTCGAATATGTGACGCAACCGTTGTAATTGAAACGGAATGATACCGTTAGAAAGTCAATGAAATGTAGTTTTTAAAACTGTCTCTCTTTCTTCAGCGCGCGCTAACGGCTAGGATTGGTCCCACCGTAAAAAAGACTTATTTATCTAAGTATTTAAATGAAGCGCTACCACAGCGCCCATTGTAATCGCTGAGTTCCGGCAATCATGTCAAATTAAGAAGAATGTTACTTCTTGCAGTCCAATTGTCTCACTTATCAAATTTATAAGGTCACAGTCTAGAATCACTTCAATTAAGTCCCACAGTCTACCGTTTTACTGTTAAAAGCGATACAACTTAGTAATATCGGAAAAAAATCACTAAATAAATGTTGGTACGAATATGTGACGCAACCTTTGTAAGTCAAGCCGATTGACACCGTTAGAAAGTCAATGAAATGTAGTATTTAAAACTGTCTCTATTTCTTCAACGCGCGCTAACGGCTAGGATTGGTTCCACAGTACAAAATGACTTATTTATCTAAACTTTTTTATAAAACGCTACCAGAGCGCCCAGCGAAATCGGTAAATTCCAGCAATCATGTCAAATTAAGAAGAATGTTATTCCTTGGGTCCAATTGTCTCATTTATCACAAATATGAGGTCAAAGTCCAATATCAGTTCAATTAAGTCCCACAGTAAATCCTTTCACTGTTAAAAGCGATGCAACCTAGTAATATCCGAATACTATCGCTAAATACATGTTGGTACGAATATGTGACGCAACCATTGTAACTCAAACGGATTTATACCGCCAGAATGTCAATAAAATGTAGTTTTTGAAACTCTTCCTATTTATTCAGCGCGTGCTAACGGCCAGGATTGGTCCCACATTAAAAAATGACTTATTTTATATAAATTTTTAAGTAAAGCGCTACCATAGGGCCGAGTGTAACGCTGAATTCCAGCAATCATGTCAAATTAAGAAGAATGTTATTCCTTGGAGTCCAATTGCCTCATTTATCACATTTATAAGGTCGCAGTACAGAATCACTTCAATTAAGTCCCACCGTCAATCGTTTCACTGTCAAAACAAATACAACTTAGTAATATCGGAAAAGAATCACTAAATACATGTTAGTACGAATACGTGACGCAACCGTTGTAAGTTAAGCGGATTGATACCGTTAGAAAGTCAATGAAATGTAGTATTTAAAACTGTCTCTATTTCTTCAACGGGCGCTAACGGCTAGGATTGGTTCCACAGTACAAAATGACTTATTTATCTAAACTTTTTTATAAAACGCTACCAGAGCGCCCAGCGAAATCGGTAAATTCCAGCAATCATGTCAAAATAAAAAGAATTTTATTCCTTGGGTCCAATTGTCTCATTTATCACATTTATAAGGTCACAGTCCAGAATCACTTTAATTAAGTCCCACAGTCTATCGTTTTACTGTTAAAAGCGATACAACTTAGTAATACCGGAAAAAAATCACTAAATACATGTTGGTACGAATATGTGACGCAACCGTTGTAAGTCAAGCCGATTGACACCGTTAGAAAGTCAATAAAATGTAGTTTTTAAAAATTTTTCTATTTCTTCATCGCGCGCAAACGGCTAGGATTGGTGCCACAGTAAAAAATGACTTATTTATCTAAATTTTTAAATGAAGCGCTACCACAGCGCCCACTGAAATCGGTAAATACCAGCAATCATGTCAAGGTAAGAAGAATGTTAATTCTTGGGTCCAATTGTCTCACTTATCACATTTATAAGATCACAGTCCAAAGTAAGTTCAATTAAGTCCCACAGTCAATCGTTTCACTGTTAAAAGCGATGCAACCTAGTAATATCCAAATACTATCGCTAAATACATGTTGGTAGGAATATGTGACGCAACCGTTTTAACTCAAACGGATTTATACCGCCAGAAGGTCAATGAAATGTAGTCTTTGAAATTGTTCCTATTTATTCAGCGCGTGCTAACGGCCAAGATTGGTCCCACAGTAAAAAATGACTTATTTTATCTAAATTTTTAAGTGAAGCGCTACCATAGGGTCGAGTGTAATCGCTGAATTCCCGCAATCATGTCAAATTAAGAAGAATGTTATTCCTTGGAGTCCAATTGCCTCATTTATTGCATTTATAAGGTCACAGTACAGAATCATTTCAATTAAGACCCACAGTCAATCGTTTCACTGTGAAAAGCAATACAACTTAGTGATATTGGAAAAGAATCACTAAATACATGTTAGTACGAATATTTGACGCAACCGTTGTAGTTGAAACGGACTGATACCGTTAGAAAGTCAATGAAATGTAGTATTTAAAACTGTCTCTATTTCTTCAACGCGCGCTAACGGCTACGATTGGTTCCACAGTACAAACTGACTTATTTATCTAAACTTTTTTATAAAGCGCTACCAGAACGCCCAGCAAAATCGGTTAATTCCAGCAATCATGTCAAATTAAAAAGAATATTATTCCTTGGGTCAAATTGTCTCATTTATCACATTTATAAGGTCACAGTCCAGAATCACTTTAATTAAGTCCCACAGTCTATCGTGTTATTGTTAAAAGCGATACAACTTAGTAATATCGGAAAAAAATCACTAAATACATGTTGGTACGAATATGTGACGCAACCGTTGTAAGTCAAGCCAATTGACACCGTTAGAAAGTCAATAAAATGTAGTTTATAAAAATGTTTCTATTTCTTCATCGCGCGCAAACGGCTAGGATTGGCCCCACAGTAAAAAATGACTTATTTATCTAAATTTTTAAATGAAGCGCTACCACAGCGCCCAGTGAAATCGGTAAATACCAGCAATCATGTCAAGGTAAGAAGAATGTTATTTCTTGGGTCAAATTGTCTCATTTATCACATTTATAAGGTCACAGTCCAGAATCACTTTAATTAAGTCCCACAGTCTATCGTGTTACTGTTAAAAGCGATACAACTTAGTAATATCGGAAAAAAATCACTAAATACATGTTGGTACGAATATGTGACGCAACCGTTGTAAGTCAAGCCAATTGACACCGTTAGAAAGTCAATAAAATGTAGTTTATAAAAATGTTTCTATTTCTTCATCGCGCGCAAACGGCTAGGATTGGCCCCACAGTAAAAAATGACTTATTTATCTAAATTTTTAAATGAAGCGCTACCACAGCGCCCAGTGAAATCGGTAAATACCAGCAATCATGTCAAGGTAAGAAGAATGTTATTTCTTGGGTCCAATTGTCTCACTTATCACATTTATAAGATCACAGTCCAAAATAAGTTCAATTAAGTCCCACAGTCAATCGTTTTACTGGTAAAAGCAATGAAACCTAGTAATATCAGAAATATATTGCTAAATACATGTTGGTACGAATATGTGACGCAACCGTTGTAACTCACCGCATTTGTACTCCTAGAAAGTCAATGAAATGTAGTTTTTGAAACTGTTCCCATTTATTCAGCGCGTGCTAACGGCCAGGATTGGTCTCACAGCAAAAAATAACTATATTATCCAAATTTTTAAGTAAAGCACTACCACAACGCCCAGTGTCATCGCTGAATTCCAGCAATCATTTCAAATTAAGAAGAATGGTTTTCCTTGGAGTCCAACTCGCTCAATTATCGCATTTATAAGGGCACAGTCCAGAATCAGTTCAATTAAGTCCCACAGTCAATCGTTTCACTGTTAAAAGCGATACAACTTTGTAATATCGGAAAAAAATCCCTTAAATACATGTTGGTAAGAATATGTGACGCAACAGTTGTAATTGAAACGGATTTATACCGCCAGAAAGGTAATGAAATGTAGTTTTTTAGAATGTCTCTGTTTCTTCAGCGCGTGCTAACGGCCAGGATTGGCCCCACAGTAAAAAAAGACTTTTTTATAAAAATTTTTAATTAAAGCGCTGCCACAGCGCCCAGTGTAAATGCTGAGTCCAAGCAATCATGTCAAATTAAGAAGAATGTTATTTCTTGAAGTTTAATTGTCTTATTTATCACATTCATAAACTCAAAGTCCAAAATCAGTTATACTAAGTCCCACAGCCAATCGTTTTACTGGTAAAAGCAATGAAACCTAGTAATATCAGAAATATATTGCTAAATAAATGTTGGCACGAGTATGTGACGGAACCATTGTCACTCAAACAGACTGATACTGTTAGAAAGTCAATGAAATGTAGTTCTTGAAAATGTTTCTATTTCTTCAACGCGCGCTAACGGCTAGGATTGGTTCCACAGTACAAAATGACTTATTTATCTAAACTTTTTTATAAAACGCTACCACAGCGCCCAGCGAAATCGATAAATTCCAGCAATCATGTCAAATTAAGAAGAATGTTATTCCTTGGGTCCAATTGTCTCATTTATCACATTTATGAGGTCAAAGTCCAATATCAGTTCAACTAAGTCCCACAGTCAATCCTTTCACTGTTAAAAGCGATGCAACCTAGTAATATCCCAATACTATCGCTAAATACATGTTGGTACGAATATGTGACGCAACCGTTGTAACTCACCGCATTTGTACTGCTAGAAAGTCAATGAAATGTAGTTTTTGAAACTGTTCCCATTTATTCAGCGCGTGCTAACGGCCAGGATTGGTCCCACAGCAAAAAATAACTATATTATCCAAATTTTTAAGTAAAGCACTACCACAACGCCCAGTGTCATCCCTGAATTCCAGCAATCATTTCAAATTAAGAAGAATGGTTTTCCTTGGAGTCCAACTCGCTCAATTATCGCATTTATAAGGGCACAGTCCAGAATCAGTTCAATTAAGTCCCACAGTCAATCGTTTCACTGTTAAAAGCGATACAACTTTGTAATATCGGAAAAAAATCCCTTAAATTCATGTTGGTAAGAATATGTGACGCAACAGTTGTAATTGGAACGGATTTATACCGCCAGAAAGTTAATGAAATGTAGTTTTTTAGAATGTCTCTGTTTCTTCAGCGCGTGCTAACGGCCAGGATTGGCCCCACAGTAAAAAAAGACTTTTTTATATAAATTTTTAATTAAAGCGCTGCCACAGCGCCCAGTGTAAATGCTGAGTCCAAGCAATCATGTCAAATTAAGAAGAATGTTATTTCTTGAAGTTTAATTGTCTCATTTATCACATTCATAAACTCAAAGTCCAAAATCAGTTATACTAAGTCCCACAGCCAATAGTTTTACTGGTAAAAGCAATGAAACCTAGTAATATCAGAAATATATTGCTAATTAAATGTTGGCACGAGTATGTGACGGAACCATTGTCACTCAAACAGACTGATACTGTTAGAAAGTCAATGAAATGTAGTTTTTGAAAATGTTTCTATTTCTTCAACGCGCGCTAACGGCTAGGATTGGTCCCACAGTACAAAATGACTGTTTTATCTTAGTTTTAAAATAAAGCGCTACCATGGCGCCCAGTGTAATCGCTGAATTCCAGTAATCATGTCAAATTAAGAAGAATGTTACTCCTTGGAATCCAATTGGCTCATTTATCACATTTAAAAGGTCACAGTCCAGAATCAGTTCAATTAAGTCCCACAGTCAATCGCTTCACTGTTAAAAGCGATACAACTTAGTAATATCGAAAAAAAATCACTAACTACTTGTTGGTACGAACATGTGACGCAACCGTTGTAACTCAAACGGGCTGATACGGTTAGAAAGTCATTGAAATTTTGTTTTTAAAACTGTCTCTATTTCTTCAGCGCGCGATAACGTCTAGGATTGGTCCCACAGTAAAAAATGAGTTTTTATCTAAATTTTTAAATGAAGTGCTACCACAGCGCCCAGTGCAACTGCTGAGTTCCTGCAATCATGTCAAATTAAGAAGAATGTTATTTCTTGCAGTCCAATTGTCTCACTTATCACATTTAAAAGGTCACAGTCCAAAATCAGTTCAGTTAAGTCCCACAGTCAATCGTTTCACTGTTAAAAGCAATACAACTTAGTAATATCGGAAAAAAATCACTAAGTACATGTTGGTACGAATATGTGACGCAACCGTTGTAGTTTAAACGGACTGATACCGTTAGAAAGTCAATGAAATAGAGTATTTGAAAATATCTCTATTTCTTCAGCGCGCGCTAACGGCTAGGATTGGTCCCACAGTTAAAAATGACTTATTTATCTAAATTTTTAAATAAAGCGTTATCATAGGGCCGAGTGTAATCGCTGAGATTCGGCAATCATGTCAAATTAAGAAGAATGTTATTTCTTTCAGTCCAATTGTCTCACTTATCATATTCATAAGGTCACAGTCATATGTCAGTTCAATTAAGTCCCACAATCAATCGTTTCACTGTTGAAAGCGATACAACTTAGTAATATCGGAAAAAATCACTAAATACATCTTGGTACGAATATGTGACGCAAACGTTGTCACTCAAGCGGATTGATTGAAACCGTTTGAAAGTAAATGAAATGTAGTTTTTGAAAATGTTTCTATTTCTTCAGCGCGCGCTAACGGCTAGGATTGGTCCAATAGTAGAAAATGACATACTTATCTAAACTTTTATATAAAGCGCTACCACTGGCCCCAGTGTAATCGCTGAGATCCTGCAATCATGTCAAATTAAGAAGAATGTTATTTCTTGGGTCCAATTGTCTCATTTTATCACATTTATGAGGTCAAAGTCCAAAATCACTTCTATTAAGTCCCACAGTCAATCCTTTCACTGTTAAAAGCAATGTAACCTAGTAATATCAGAAAAATATCGCTAAATACATGTTGGTACGAATATGTGACGCAACCGTTGTAATTGAAACGGACTGATACCGTTAGAAAATTAATGAAATGTAGTTTTTAACACTGTCTCTCTTTCTTCAACGCGCGCTAAAGTCTAGGATTGGTCCCACAGTAAAAAATGACTTATTTATCTAAATTTTCAAATAAAGCGCTACCACAGGCCCCAGTGTAATCGTTGAGAGCCTGCAATCATGTCAGGTTAAGAAGAATGTTATTCTTGGAGTTCAATTGTCTCACTTAACACATTTTCAAGGTCACAGTCCAAAACCAGTTCAATTAAGTCCCACAGTCAATTGTTTCACTGTTAAAAGCGATGCAACCTAGTAATATCCGAATACTATCGCTAAATACATGTTGGTACGAATATGTGACGCAACCGTTATAACTCAAACAGATTGATACTGCTAGAAAGTCAATGAAATGTAGTTTTTGAGAATGTCTGTATTTCTTCAGCGCGTTGTAACACCCAGGATTGGTCCCACAGTAAAGAAAGACTTTTTTAACTAAATTTTTAAATAAAGCGCTCCCACAGAGACTAGTGTAATCGCTTAATTCCAGCATTCATGTCAAATTAAAAAGAATGTTCTCGGAGTCCAATTGGCTCATTTATCACATTGAAAAGGTCACAGTCCAGAATCAGTTCAATTAAGAGTCACAGTCAATCGTTTCACTGTTAAAAGCGATACAACTTAGTAATATCGGAAAAAAATCACTTACTACTTGTTGGCACAAATACGTGACGCAACCGTTGTAACTCAAACGGATTGACATCGTTAGAAAATCAATGAAATGTAGTTTTTGAATATGTTTCTATTTCTTCAGCACGCGCTAACGGCTTGGATTGGTCCCACAATACAAAATGACTTATTTGTCTAAACTTTGAAACGAAGTGCTACCACAGCGCCCAGTGAAATCGGTAAATTCCAGCAATCATGTCAACTTAAGAAGAATGTTATTTCTGTGGTCCAATTGTCTCACTTATCACATTTATAAGGTCACAGTCCAAAATCAGTTCAATTAAGTCCCACAGTCAATCGTTTCACTGTTAAAAGCGATACAACCTAGTGTTATCAGAAAAATATCGCTAAAAACATGTTGGTACGAATATCTGACGCAATCGTTGTAACACAAACAGACTGATACCGTTAGAAAATCAATGAAATGTAGTTTTTGAATATGTTTCTATTTCTTCAGCACTCGCTAACGGCTTGGATTTGTCTCACAATACAAAATGACTTATTTATCTAAATTTTAAAACGAAGCGCTACCACAGCGCCCAGTGAAATCGGTAAATTCCAGCAATCATGTCAAATTAAGAAGAATATTATTTCTTGGGTCCAATTGTCTCACTTATCACATTTGTAAGGACACAGTCCAAAATCAGTTCAATTAAGTCCCACAGTCAATCGTTTCACTGTTAAAAGCGATACAACCTAGTGTTATCAGAAAAATATCGCTAAAAACATGTTTGTACGAATATGTGACGCAATCGTTGTAACACAAACGGACTGATACCGTTAGAAAGTCATTAAAATGTAGTTTTTAAAACTGTCTCTCTTTCTTCAGCGTGCGCTAACGGCTACGATTGGTCCCACAGTAAAGAACGACTTATTCATCTAAATTTTGAAATGAAGCGCTACCACAGCGCCCAGTGAAATCGGTAAATTCCAGCAATCATGTCAAATTAAGAAAAATGTTATTTCTTGGGTCCAATTGTCTCATTTATCACATATATGAGGTCAAAGTCCTAAATCAGTTCAATTAAGTCCCACAGTCAGCCGTTTCACTGTTTAAAGTGATGCAACCTAGTATTATCAGAAAAATATCTCTAAAAAAATGTTGGTGCGAATATGTGACGCAATCGTGTAATACAAACGGACTGATACGGTTAGAAAGTCATTGAAATGTAGTTTTTGAAACTGTCTCTATTACTTTAAGGCGCGCTAACGGCCAGGATTGGTCCCATAGTAAAAAAAGACTTATTTATCTAAATTTTTAAATGAAGTGCTCCAAACAGCGATCAGTGTAATCGCTGAGTTTCGGCAATCTTGTCAAATTAAGAAGAATATTTTTTCTTGGGGTCTAGTTGGCTCACCTATCACATTTATAAGGTCACAGTCCAAAGTTACTTCAATTAAGTCCCAGAGTCAATCGCTTCACTGTTAAAAGCGATACAACTTAGTAATATCGGAAAAAATCGCTAACTACTTGTTGGTACAAGTACGTGACGCAACCGTTGTAACTCAAGCGGATTGATACCGTTAGAAAGTCATTGAAATGTAGTTTTTAAAACTGTCTTTATTTCTTCAGCGCGCGATAACGGCTAGGATTGGTCCCACAGTATAAAATGACTGATTTATCTAAATTTTTAAATAAAGCTATACCGCAGCGCCCAGCGAAATCGGTAAATTCCAGCAATCATGTCAAATTAAGAAAAATGTTATTTCTTGGGTCCAATTGTCTCATTTATCACATTTATGAGGTCAAGGTCCAAAGTTATTTCAATTAAGTCCCAGCGTCAATCGCTTCACTGTTAAAGGCGATACAACTTAGTAATATCGGAAAAAAATCACTAACTACTTGTTGGTACAAATACGTGACACAACCGTTGTAACTCAAGCAGATTGATACCGTTATAAAGTCATTGAAATGTAGTTTTTAAAACTGTCTCTATTTCTTCAGCGCGAGATAACGGCTAGGATTGGTCCTACAGTACAAAATGACTTATTTATCTAAACTTTTAAATAAAGCTATACGACAGCGCCCAGCGAAATCGGTAAATTCCAGCAATCATGTCAAATTAAGAAAAATGTTATTTCTTGGGTCCAATTGTCTCATTTATCACATTTATGAGGTCAAAGTCCAAAATCAGTTCAATTAAGTCCCACAGTCAATCCTTTCACTGTTAAAAGCGATACAACTTAATACATACATACATACATACATACAAATTAAGAAGAGTGTTATTTCTTGGGGTCCAGTTGGCTCACTTAACACATTTATAAGGTCACAGTCCAAAGTTACTTCAATTAAGTCCCAGAGTCAATCGTTTCACTGTTAAAAGCGATACAACTTAGTAATATCGCAAAAAAATCACTAAACACATGTTGCTACGAATATGTGACGCAACCGTTGTAACTCTAGCGGATGGATACCATTAGAAAGTCATTGAAATGCAGTTTTTAAAACTGTCTCTATTTCTTCAGCGCGCGATAACGGCTAGGATTGGTCCCACAGCAAGGAATGACTTATTTATCTAAATTTTTAAATGAAGTGCTGCCACTTGTTTGTTTGTTTGTAAATTTATTTATAGTCGGTACGTTATATACAAGTTTCGTGAAAAGAAAAATTATATGCATAGCTCTAAAAAGTAGTGCTAATCAAGACTGACTGAATTTAAAGTGCAAATAGAATTAATATTAAATAATATTAATTGAATGAGAAAAAATATTTTTAAATTTTTATATATACAACAAAGAGTAAAATTTAACTAAAAGCGTGTTTGGGACAATTCACATACCTCACAAAAACATTTACTTCCATTCCAACTTTTGATCGCATTTTTAAAAGTACTAAGAGACTCTAAGGATTTCAAGTGATTGGGTAATTTATTCCATATTTTTGGCTCCAGGGAAAAGAGACTTTTTGTTCCAAAACTAACGGTATCTATATTTGGGACTGTTAAATTATTAACATTTTGTGATCTCACTGGTCTACCACTCCCATGAAATTTAAAGATATCTTTAATGTATGTCGGATTGAGTTCGTGCAAAGTCTTATATATTTCTGTACATAATGTTTTAAGTCTATAGACGCTCATTTGGTATTTTCCTGCTTTCAAAAGGAGTTCGTCGTAAGTACTATCACTATCATTTAATAAGAAACGCAAAGCTCTCTTTTTAATTCTCAACAAAGATTTATATGAAGAGAAATTCCATACTAAAGGGCAATAATTAAAGTTAGAGTATATAAAACTTTGTACCAGCGCTAATTTGGCTTTGTGAGATAAAAACGTGCTAAGTCTAAACAGTGCATTCAGTTGTGCTGATGGTTTTTTGATAAGTTTAGAAATGTGAGAGTCGAAATTCAAGCCATTATCAATGGTCACTCCTAGTATTTTAACTTCGCTTTCTGTTTTAATTAACTTGTCACCAATTTTTACCACTAAATCACAATTGTTACATTTATCTCTGGTGACAATGATTGATTGAAATTTTTTGGATTCGCCATCATTTTGTTATTTTTCAACCACACTAGTGCTATATTAGATTCACATTCTAAAAGTTTCATTAAGTTTGAAATTGAGTTTGAGAAAGCAGAAAGGGAATTGTCATCAGCATTATTGTGTACACTGGCTTTTTTAATAAAATAAATAAAGTCATTAAAAAAATGTTAAATAAAATAGGTCCTAAAATTGATCCTTGGGGTACTCCAGACAGAATTAATTGGAAAAGACTATGCTGATTATTTATGCGGGTAGATTGCTCTCTGTCAGAAAGGTACGATAAAATTAGAAGTAGGGCATCCTGGCTAAAGCCATAGGCATTTAATTTAGCAATAAGTAAATCATGAGGCACGCAATCAAAAGCTTTAGATAGATCAATTAAAACTGCACCAACTACGTAATGTTTATCTAATTTTTCTTTCCATTCTTCCAATAATCTTATAAGTACATGTTGTGTGCCATATGATTCCCTATAGGCTGATAAAAATTCTGAAAGTTTTTTATCAATATAATCAACAATTTGAGATTTAATTATTCTCTCATAAAATTTTGAAAATATATTTAAAATGCTGACTGGTCTATAGTTGTTTACACATAATTTATCTTTCCCACCTTTATCAATAGGGGATACAGTAGCGCGTTTGGCTCTCCTCGGAAAAACAGAAAGTGTTGTTAATGGCATTTGGTAAGGGTTTTATCAAATAAGGTTTTGCTAACTTCACCATTTTAGCCGTTATCTTGTCATCTCCAGATGCCACACCAACTTTTAGATCCCAGAAAAGTTTAGAGACTTCATTTTCCGAGACTTCCTTAAAGTTAAACAACATTTCATTATTTTGATCAATTAGTGAATTTTTAATTTCAAGAATACTAGGGTGATTTTTATATGTTTCCAGAATCTTTTATATAACTTCATTTCTATTTTCAGATTGATAATTTCGTAGCGACACTGGTTTAACTCCACTATATTTTTCAACTATATGTATGTACTCTTCATTGAAAATTTCCGCTAATTCATTTTCATCCGTTACTATAATGTCATCGTGAACAATCATAATTTCATTAGAGCTCTTACCTGATTTGTTAGTAAGGAAAGGTTTAACAGTGCTCCCAAATTTCTTATTTTGAATAATGCCACCCTCCATAACACTATTAAAATGCTCTTTAATCGCCTGTCGTCTCATACTAACACACTTATTTCTTTGCTTTTTATATTTTGCCCTATTTTCATCTGTAAGACGAGATCTTGTGTAAATTGCTTTTCGTAATTTTTTATTTTTATTTTCTTCGTTACCCCGAACTAATTTAATTTTTATAGGTGCATGTTTATCAATTATACTTCGAAATTTCAGTACAAGGTTCTCATAACTTTTATTTGGATCTATGTTATCACAACAAAAATCTGTGCTCCTTACTTCTTCAAGAAAAACTTGCTCATCAAATTTTTTAAAACACCTATACGATATCTCTTTCGATTTTAAACGTACTAAAAAAGTCTTCATAAAAGTAGAAATCATATGGTGGTGGTCACTAAGTCCAGTTTCAAAAGATTTAGAATTATGGAAGCATGTTTATTTGTTAAAAACACATCTATTCGTGATGCACGAGTATTTGTGAAACATGTTTTTTGTTTTATTAAATTTTTTAAATTGTAGGTTTCGCAAAAAGTTGTAAAACTGTCAAAACCTGTCGAACTTGAGTCATCACAATCAATATTTGTATCGCCCATGACTACAACATTATCATAAGTTCTGAAAGCCAAATCAAGCGAGCGTTCTATCTCAATGAAAAAATTACTTAAGTTAGAAGATTCTAGTGGTCTATATACACTAAAAATGGCCCATTTTTTATTTCTCACTGTAATCTCAGAACAAATAACTTCATTTTTCTTTGGCTCAAGGTTCGATAATTGCTTACAAATCAGCCCTTTTTTTGGCGTATTCAATAAGTCCCCCTCCATTTTTATCCCTGTCCCTTCTGTTTCGTATTTCATAATTTTCAATATCAAATTGAGCAGACGGAAATTCAAAGTTTAATTTAGTTTCTGCCAAAACAAAGTAATCTGGTGATATTTTTGTTACAACTTCGCGAACATCTACTATCTTGTTCTTTAAGCTATTTAAGTTTAAAGAGCAAAGCAAAGGATTATTCGGATGCTTAAGCCGCACATGTTTAGCATTTTCTAAATCACATTCATTAGAAAATCCATCTTGCTCCTTATTTGAGACATCACTTAAAGTTACGGAACAACCCAAGAAACCGTGTTTACATATAAAAAATTATTTAAATAATTCAAAAAATTATTGGCTAAAAATACTTTCCCATTATCATTTAAGTGTAGACCATCTTTCCACAAGTTGAGCTCTTTAATCATTTCGTTGTTTACAAAAATATGGTCGTGTGCAATAGCTTTATCTTCTACGGCTCTATTCACTTTATTAATTTTCTCAAAATATACTCGCTTGCACCTGATGATACTTGATATAAAAACTTTTTCCACGCCATGCTCTTTACATTTATCTACTATGTTTACAATGTTATTAACAATTTGTTCTTCAGTTTTGTCGTTTTCGTCCATATTAAGAAGATTGTTAATTCCTACGTGCAACACAACGATATCGGGGCGCTCGTCCATTAGGGTGGGTAGGGCATAATGGCCAAGATTCTTCACATTTGTACCTGGAAAACTTTTTATTCTTGCATCACCTAGTTTCAAATGTCTATTAAATTCTCTTGTCTTAATTCCCTTAGGAATACTTTCGCAGATGATTCTGATTTTTTTTTCTTCTCCGTGGCTGGCTCTCTCATACCTTGTTGATCATTGTTAGTATTATAAAAGAATTTGAAACTGTCTCTATTTCTTCAGCGCGCGCTAACGGCTAGGATTGGTCCCACAGTAAAAAATGACTTACTTTATCTAAATTTTTAAGTGAAGCGATACCATTGGGCCGAGTGTAATCGCTGAATTGCAGCAATCATGTCAAATTAAGAAGAATGTTATTCTTTGGAGTCCAATTGGCTCATTTATCACATTTGTAAGGTCACAGTCCAGAAAAATTTCAATTAAGTCCCACAGTCAATTCACTGTTAAAAGCGATGCAACCTAGTAATATCCGAATAATACCGCTAAATACATGTTGGTACGAATATGTGACGCAACAGTTGTAACTCAAACGGATTTATACCGCCAGAAAGTCAATAAAATGTAGTCTTTGAAACTGTTCCTATTTATTCAGCGCGTGCTAACAGCCAGGATTGGTCCAACAGTAAAAAATGACTTATTTTATATAAATTTTTAAGTGAAGGGCTACCATAGGACCGAGTGTAATCGCTGAATTCCACCACTCATGTCAAATTAAGAAGAATGTTATTCCTTGGAGTCCATTTGGCTCATTTATCACATTTATAAGGTCACAGTACAGAATCACTTCAATTAAGTCCCACAGTCAATCGTTTCACTGTCAAAAGCAATGCAACTTAGTAATATCGGAAAAAAATCACTAAGTACATGTTGGAACGAATACGCGACGCAACCGATGTAACTTAAGCGGATTGACACCCTTAGAAAGTCAATGAAATGTAGTTTTTAAAACTGTCTATATTTCTTTAGCGCGCGATAACGGCCAGGATTGGTCCCACAGTAAAAAATGACTTATTTTTTTATGAATTTTTAAATGAAGTGCTACCACAACGCCCAGTGTAATCGCTGAGTTCCGGCAATCATGTCATATTAAGAAGAATATTATTCCTTGGAGTTCAATTGGCTCATTTATAAGGTCACAGTCCAGAATCACTTCAATTAAGTCCCACAGTCAATCGTTTCACTGTTAAAAGCGATACAACCTAGTATTACCAGAAAAATATCACTAAATACATGTTGGTACGAATATGTGACGCAACCGCTGTAACTCAAACGGACAGATACCGTTAGAAATTCATTGAAATGTAGTTTTTAAACTGCCTCTACTTCTTCAACGCGCGCTACCGGCCAGGATTGGTCCCACAGTAAAAAAAGGCTTATTTATCTAAATTTTTAAATGAAGCGCTCCAAACAGCGACCAGTGTAATCACTGAGTTGCGGCAATCATGTCAAATTAAAAAGAATGTTATTTCTTGGGGTCGATTTGGCTCACTTATCACATTTATAAGGTCACATTCCAAAGTTACTTCAATTAAGTCCCACAGTCAATCGTTTCACTGTTAAAAGCGATGCAACCTAGGAATATCCGAATACTACCGCTAAATACATGTTGGTACGAATATGTGACGCAACCGCTGTAACTCAAACGGACTGATACCGTTAGAAAGTCATTGAAATGTAGTTTTTAAAACTGCCTCTATTTCTTCAACGCGCGCTACCGGCCAGGATTGGTCCCACAGTAAAAAAAGACTTATTTATCTAAATTTTTAAATGAAGGGCCCCAAACAGCGACCAGTGTAATCGCTGAGTTCCGGCAATCATGTCAAATTAAGAAAAATGTTATTTCTTGGGGTCCATTTGGCTCACTTATCACATTTATAAGGTCACAGTCCAAAGTTACTTCAATTAAGTCCCAGAGTCAATCGTTTCACTGTTAAAAGCGATACAACTTAGTAATATCGGAAAAAAATAACTAAATACATGTTGGTACGAATATGTGACTCACCCGCTGTAACTCAAACGAACTGATACCGTTAGAAAGTCATTGAAATGTAGTTTTTGAAACTGCCTCTATTTCTTCAACGCGCGCTACCGGCCAGGATTGGTCCCACAGTAAAAAAAGACTTATTTATCTAAATTTTTAAATGAAGGGCCCCAAACAGCGACCAGTGTAATCGCTGAGTTCCGGCAATCATGTCAAATTAAGAAGAATGTTATTTCTTGGGGTCCATTTGGCTCACTTATCACATTTATAAGGTCACAGTCCAAAGTTACTTCAATTAAGTCCCAGAGTCAATCGCTTCACTGTTAAAAGCGATACAACTTAGTAATATCGGAAAAAAATCACTAAATACATGTTGGTACGAATATGTGACGCAACCGTTGTAACTCAAGCGGATTGATACCGTTAGAAAGTCATTGAAATGTAGTTTTTAAAACTGTCTATATTTCTTTAGCGCGCGATAACGGCCAGGATTGGTCCCACAGTAAGAAATGACATATTTATCTAAATTTTTAAATGAAGTTCTACCACAGCGCCCAGTGAAATCGGTAAATTCCAGCAATCATGTCAAATTTAGAAGAATGTTATTTCTTGGGTCCAATTGTCTCACTTATCACATTTATAAGTTCACAGTCCAAAATCAGTTCAATTAAGTACCACAGTCAATCGTTTCACTGTTAAAAGCGATGCAACCTAAGAATATCCGAATACTACCGCTAAGTACATGTTGGTACGAATATGTGACGCAACCGCTGTAACTCAAACGGACTGATACCGTTAGAAAGTCATTGAAATGTTGTTTTTGAAACTGCCTCTATTTCTTCAACGCGCGCTACCGGCCAGGATTGGTCCCACAGTAAAAAAAGACTTATTTATCTAAATTTTTAAATGAAGGGCCCCAAACAGCGACCAGTGTAATCGCTGAGTTCCGGCAATTATGTCAAATTAAGAAGAATTTTATTTCTTGGGGTCCATTTGGCTCACTTATCACATTTATAAGGTCACAGTCCAAAGTTAATTCAATTAAGTCCCAGAGTAAATTGTTTCACTGTTAAAAGCGATACAACTTAGTAATATCGGAAAAAAGTCACTAAATACATGTTGGTACGAATATGTGACGCAACCGTTGTAACTCAAGCGGATTGATACCGTTAGAAAGTCATTGAAATGTAGTTTTTAAAACTGTCTATATTTCTTTAGCGCGCGATAACGGCCAGGATTGGTCCCACAGTAAAAAATAACTTATTTTATATCAATTTTTTAATAAAGTGCTACCACAACGCCCAGTGTAATTGCTGAGTTCCGCCAATTTGTCATATTAAGAAGAATGTTAATCCTTGGAGTTCAATTGGCTCATTTATAAGGTCACAGTCCAGAATCACTTCAATTAAGTCCCACAGTCAATCGTTTCACTGTTAAAAGCGATACAACCTAGTATTACCAAAAAAATATCACTAAATACATGTTGGTACGAATATGTGACGCAACCGCTTTAACTCAAACGGGCTGATACCGTTAGAAAGTCATTGAAATGTAGTTTTTGAAACTGCCTCTATTTCTTTAGCGCGCGATAACGGCCAGGATTGGTCCCACAGTAAGAAATGACATATTTATCTAAATTTTTAAATGAAGTTCTACCACAGCGCCCAGTGAAATCGGTAAATTCCAGCAATCATGTCAAATTAAGAAGAATGTTGTTTCTTGGGTCCAATTGTCTCACTTATCACATTTATAAGTTCACAGTCCAAAATCAGTTTAATTAAGTACCACAGTCAATCGTTTCACTGTTAAAAGCGATGCAACCTAGGAATATCCGAATACTACCGCTAAATACATGTTGGTACGAATATGTGACGCAACCGCTGTAACTCAAACGGACTGATACCGTTAGAAAGTCATTGAAATGTAGTTTTTAAAACTGCCTCTATTTCTTCAACGCGCGCTACCGGCCAGGATTGGTCCCACAGTCAAAAAAGACTTATTTATCTAAATTTTTAAATGAAGCGCTCCAAACAGCGACCAGTGTAATCACTGAGTTGCGGCAATCATTTCAAATTAAGAAGAATGTTATTTCTTGGGGTCCATTTCGCTTACTTATCACATTTATAAGGTCACAGTCCAAAGTTACTTCAATTAAGTCCCAGAGTCAATCGTTTCACTGTTAAAAGCGATACAACTTAGTAATATCGGAAAAAAATCACTAAATACATGTTGGTACGAATATCTGACGCAACCGTTGTAACTCAAGCGGATTGATACCGTTAGAAAGTCATTGAACTGTAGTTTTTGAAACTGTCTATATTTATTTAGCGCGCGATAACGGCCAGGATTGGTCCCACAGTAAGAAATGACATATTTATCTAAATTTTTAAATGAAGTTCTACCACAGCGCCCAGTGAAATCGGTAAATTCCAGCAATCATGTCAAATTAAGAAGAATGTTATTTCTTGGGTCCAATTGTCTCACTTATCACATTTATAAGTTCACAGTCCAAAATCAGTTCAATTAAGTACCACAGTCAATCGTTTCACTGTTAAAAGCGATGCAACCTAGGAATATCCGAATACTACCGCTAAATACATGTTGGTACGAATATGTGACGCAACCGCTGTAACTCAAACGGACTGATACCGTTAGAAAGTCATTGAAATGTAGTTTTTGAAACTGCCTCTATTTCTTCAACGCGCGCTACCGGCCAGGATTGGTCCCACAGTAAAAAAAGACTTATTTATCTAAATTTTTAAATGAAGGGCCCCAAACAGCGACCAGTGTAATCGCTGAGTTCCGGCAATTATGTCAAATTAAGAAGAATTTTATTTCTTGAGGTCCATTTGGCTCACTTATCACATTTATAAGGTCACAGTCTAAAGTTACTTCAATTAAATCCCAGAGTCAATCGTTTCACTGTTAAAAGCGATACAACTTAGTAATATCGGAAAAAAGTCACTAAATACATGTTGGTACGAATATGTGACGCAACCGTTGTAACTCAAGCGCATTGATACCGTTAGAAAGTCATTGAAATGTAGTTTTTAAAACTGTCTCTATTTCTTTAGCGCGCGATAACGGCCAGGATTGGTCCCACAGTAAAAAATGACTTATTTTATATCAATTTTTTAATGAAGTGCTACCACAACGCCCAGTGTAATCGCTGAGTTTCGCCAATTTGTCATATTAAGAAGAATGTTAATCCTTGGAGTTCAATTGGCTCATTTATAAGGTCACAGTCCAGAATCACTTCAATTAAGTCCCACAGTCAATCGTTTCACTGTTAAAAGCGATACAACCTAGTATTACCAAAAAAATATCACTAAATACATAATGGTACGAATATGTGACGCAACCGCTGTAACTCAAACGGACTGATACCGTTAGAAAGTCATTGAAATGTAGTTTTTTAAACTGCCTCTATTTCTTCAACGCGCGCTACCGGCCAGGATTGGTCCCGCAGTAAAAAAAGACTTATTTATCTAAATTTTTAAATGAAGCGCTCCAAACAGCGACCAGTGTAATCACTGAGTTGCGGCAATCATGTCAAATTAAGAAGAATGTTATTTCTTGGGGTCCATTTGGCTCACTTATCACATTTATAAGGTCACATTCCAAAGTTACTTCAATTAAGTCCCACAGTCAATCATTTCACTGTTAAAAGCGATACAGCCTAGTATTACCAGAAAAATATCACTAAATACATGTTGGTACGAATATGTGACACAACCGCTGTAACTCAAACGGACTGATACCGTTAGAAAGTCATTGAAATGTAGTTTTTGAAACTGCCTCTATTTCTTCAACGCGCGCTACCGGCCAGGATTGGTCCCACATTAAAAAAAGACTTATTTATCTAAATTTTTAAATGAAGCGCTCGAAACAGCGACCAGCGTAATCACTGAGTTGCGGCAATCATGTCAAATTAAGAAGAATGTTTTTTCTTGGGGTCCATTTAGCTCACTCATCACATTTATAAGGTCACATTCCACAGTTACTTCAATTAAGTCCCACAGTCAATCGTTTCACTGTTAAAAGCGATACAGCCTAGTATTACCAGAAAAATATCACTAAATACATGTTGGTACGAATATGTGACGCAACCGCTGTAACTCAAACGGGCTGATACCGTTAGAAAGTCATTGAAATGTAGTTTTTGAAACTGCCTCTATTTCTTCAACGCACGCTACCGGCCAGGATTGGTCCCACAGTAAAAAAAGACTTATTTATCTAAATTTTTAAATGAAGCGCTCCAAACAGCAACCAGTGTAATCGTTGAGTTCCGGCAATCATGTCAAATTAAGAAGAATGTTATTCCTTGGAGTTCAATTGGCTCATTTATAGGGTCACAGTTCAGAATCACTTAAATTAAGTCCCACAGTCAATCGTTTCACTGGTAAAAGCGATACAACCTAGTATTACCAGAAAAATATCACTAAATACATGTTGGTACGAATATGTGACGCAACCGCTGTAACTCAAACGGGCTGATACCGTTAGAAAGTCATTGAAATGTAGTTTTTGAAACTGCCTCTATTTCTTCAACGCGCGCTACCGGCCAGGATTGGTCCCACAGTTAAAAATGACTTATTTATCTAAATTTTTAAATGAAGCGCTTCAAACAGCCACCAGTGTAACCGCTGAGTTCCGGCAATCATGTCAAATTAAGAAGAATGTTATTTCTTGGGGTCCATTTGGCTCACTTATCACATTTATAAGGTCACAGACCAAAGTTACTTCAATTAAGTCCTAGAGGCAATCGTTTCACTGTTAAAAGCGATACAACTTAGTAATATCGGAAAAAAATCACTAAATACATGTTGGTACGAATATGTGACGCAACCGTTGTTACTCAAGCGGATTGATACCGTTAGAAAGTCATTGAAATGTAGTTTTTAAAACTGTTTCTATTTCTTTAGTGCGCGATAACTGCTAGGATTGGTCCCACATTAAGAAATGACTTATTTATCTAAATTTTTAAATGAAGTGCTACCACAACGCCCAGTGTAATCGCTAAGTTCCGGCAATCATGTCAAATTAAGAAGAATGTTATTCCTTGGCGTTCAATTGGCTCATTTATCACATTTATCAGATCACAGTCCAGAATCACTTCAATTAAGTCCCACAGTCAATCGTTTCACTGTTAAAAGCGATACAACTTAGTAATATCGGAAACAAATCACTAAAAACATGTTTGTACGAACATGTGACGCAACTGTTGTAACTCAAACGGATTGACACCGTTAGAAAGTCAATGAAATGTAGTTTTTGAAAATGTTTCTATTTCTTAGACGCGCGCTCACGGCTAGGTTTGGTCCCACAGTACAAAATGACTTATTTATCTGAACTTTTAAACAAAACGCTACCAAAGCGCCCAGCGAATCGGTAAATTCCAGCAATCATGTCAAATTAAGAAGAATGTTATTCCTTGGGTCCAGTTGTCTTATTTATCACATTTATGAGGTCAAAGTCCAAAATCAGTTCAATTAAGTCCCACAGTCAATCCTTTCACTGTTAAAAGCGATGCAACCTAGTAAAATCAGAAAAATATCGCTAAATGCATGTTGGTACGAATACGTGACGCAACCGTTGTAAGTTAAGCGGATTGACACCGTTAGAAAGTCAATGGAATGTAGTTTTTGAAACTGTCTCTATTTCTTCAGCGCGCGCTAACGGCTAAGATTGGTCCCACAGTAAAAAATGACTTATTTTATCTAAATTTTTAAGTGAAGCGCTACCATTGCGCCGAGTGTAACCGCTGAGTTGCAGCATTCATGTCAAATTAAGAAGAATTTTATTCCTTGGAATCCAATTGGCTCATCTATCACATTCATAAGGTCACAGTCCAAAATCACTTCAATTAAGTTCCACAGGCAATCGTTTCACTGTCAAAAGCAATACAACTTAGTAATATCGGAAAAAAATCACTAAATACATATTGGTACGAATATGTGACGTAACTGTTGTAACTCAAACGGATTGACACCGTTAGAAGGTCAATGAAATGTAGTTTTTAAAAATGTTTCTATTTCTTAGACGTGCGCTCACGGCTAGGTTTCGTCCCACAGTACAAAATGACTTATTTATCTAAATTTTTATATAAAGCGCTACCACAGCGCCCAGTGTAATCGGTAAATTCCAGCAATCATGTCAAATTAAGAAGAATGTTATTTCTTGGGTCCAATTGTCTCACTTATCACATTTATAAAGTCACAGTCCAAAACCAGTTCAATTAAGTCCCACAATCAATCGTTTCACTGTTAAACGCGATGCAACCTAGTATTACCAGAAAAATATTACTTAATACATGTTGGAACGAATATGTGACGCAACCGTTGTAACTCAAACGGACTGATACCGTTAGAAAGTCATTGAAATGTAGTTTTGGAAACTGCCTCTATTTCTTCAACGCGCGCTACCGGCCAGGATTGGTCCCACAGTAAAAAAAGACTTATTTATCTAAATTTTTAAATGAAGCGCTTCAAACAGCGACCAGTGTAATCGCTGAGTTCCGGCAATCATGTCAAATTAAGAAGAATGTTATTTCTTGGGGTCTATTTGGCTCACTTATCACATTTATAAGGTCACAGTCCAAAGTTACTTCAATTAAGTTCTAGAGGCAATCGTTTCACTGTTAAAAGCGATACAACTTAGTAATATCGGAAAAAAATCACTAAATACATGTTGGTACGAATATGTGACGCAACCGTTGTTACTCAAGCGGATTGATACTGTTAGAAAGTCATTGAAATGTAGTTTTTAAAACTGTTTCTATTTCTTTAGTGCGCGATAACTGCTAGGATTGGTCCCACAGTAAGAAATGACTTATTTATCTAAATTTTTAAATGAAGTGCTACCACAACGCCCAGTGTAATCGCTAAGTTCCGGCAATCATGTCAAATTAAGAAGAATGTTATTCCTTGGAGTTCAATTTGCTCATTTATCACATTTATAAGATCACAGTCCAGAATCACTTCAATTAAGTCCCACAGTCAATCGTTTCACTGTTAAAAGCGATACAACTTAGTAATATCGGAAAAAAATCACTAAATACATGTTGGTACGAATATGTGACGCAACCGTTGTAACTCAAGCGGATTGATACCGTTAGAAAGTCATTGAAATGTAGTTTTTAAAATTGTCTCTATTTCTTTAGTGCGCGATAACTGCTAGGATTGGTCCCACAGTAAGAAATGACTTACTTATCTAAATTTTTAAATGAAGTGCTACCACAACGCCCAGTGTAATCGCTAAGTTCCGGCAATCATGTCAAATTAAGAAGAATGTTATTCCTTGGAGTTCAATTGGCTCATTTATCACATTTATAAGGTCACAGTCCAAAGTTACTTCAACTAAGTCCCAGAGTCAATCGTTTCACTGTTAAAAGCGATACAACTTAGTAATATCGGAAAAAAATCACTAAATACATGTGGTACGAATATCTGACGCAACCGTTGTAACTCAAGCGGATTGATACCGTTAGAAAGTCATTGAACTGTAGTTTTTGAAACTGTCTATATTTCTTTAGCGCGCGATAACGGCCAGGATTGGTCCCACAGTAAGAAATGACATATTTATCTAAATTTTTAAATGAAGTTCTACCACAGCGCCCAGTGAAATCGGTAAATTCCAGCAATCATGTCAAATTAAGAAGAATGTTATTTCTTGGGTCCAATTGTCTCACTTATCACATTTATAAGTTCACAGTCCAAAATCAGTTCAATTAAGTACCACAGTCAATCGTTTCACTGTTAAAAGCGATGCAACCTAGGAATATCCGAATACTACCGCTAAATACATGTTGGTACGAATATGTGACGCAACCGCTGTAACTCAAACGGACTGATACCGTTAGAAAGTCATTGAAATGTAGTTTTTGAAACTGCCTCTATTTCTTCAACGCGCGCTACCGGCCAGGATTGGTCCCACAGTAAAAAAAGACTTATTTATCTAAATTTTTAAATGAAGGGCCCCAAACAGCGACCAGTGTAATCGCTGAGTTCCGGCAATTATGTCAAATTAAGAAGAATTTTATTTCTTGGGGTCCATTTGGCTCACTTATCACATTTATAAGGTCACAGTCCAAAGTTACTTCAATTAAATCCCAGAGTCAATCGTTTCACTGTTAAAAGCGATACAACTTAGTAATATCGGAAAAAAGTCACTAAATACATGTTGGTACGAATATGTGACGCAACCGTTGTAACTCAAGCGGATTGATACCGTTAGAAAGTCATTGAAATGTAGTTTTTAAAACTGTCTCTATTTCTTTAGCGCGCGATAACGGCCAGGATTGGTCCCACAGTAAAAAATGACTTATTTTATATCAATTTTTTAATGAAGTGCTACCACAACGCCCAGTGTAATCGCTGAGTTCCGCCAATTTGTCATATTAAGAAGAATTTTAATCCTTGGAGTTCAATTGGCTCATTTATAAGGTCACAGTCCAGAATCACTTCAATTAAGTCCCACAGTCAATCGTTTCACTGTTAAAAGCGATACAACCTAGTATTACCAAAAAAATATCACTAAATACATAATGGTACGAATATGTGACGCAACCGCTGTAACTCAAACGGACTGATACCGTTAGAAAGTCATTGAAATGTAGTTTTTTAAACTGCCTCTATTTCTTCAACGCGCGCTACCGGCCAGGATTGGTCCCACAGTAAAAAAAGACTTATTTATCTAAATTTTTAAATGAAGCGCTCCAAACAGCGGCCAGTGTAATCACTGAGTTGCGGCAATCATGTCAAATTAAGAAGAATGTTATTTCTTGGGGTCCATTTGGCTCACTTATCACATTTATAAGGTCACATTCCAAAGTTACTTCAATTAAGTCCCACAGTCAATCGTTTCACTGTTAAAAGCGATACAGCCTAGTATTACCAGAAAAATATCACTAAATACATGTTGGTACGAATATGTGACACAACCGCTGTAACTCAAACGGACTGATACCGTTAGAATGTCATTGAAATGTAGTTTTTGAAACTGCCTCTATTTCTTCAACGCGCGCTACCGGCCAGGATTGGTCCCACATTAAAAAAAGACTTATTTATTTAAATTTTTAAATGAAGCGCTCGAAACAGCGACCAGTGTAATCACTGAGTTGCGGCAATCATGTCAAATTAAGAAGAATGTTTTTTCTTGGGGTCCATTTAGCTCACTCATCACATTTATAAGGTCACATTCCACAGTTACTTCAATTAAGTCCCACAGTCAATCGTTTCACTGTTAAAAGCGATACAGCCTAGTATTACCAGAAAAATATCACTAAATACATGTTGGTACGAATATGTGACGCAACCGCTGTAACTCAAACGGGCTGATACCGTTAGAAAGTCATTGAAATGTAGTTTTTGAAACTGCCTCTATTTCTTCAACGCGCGCTACCGGCCAGGATTGGTCCCACAGTAAAAAAAGACTTATTTATCTAAATTTTTAAATGAAGCGCTCCAAACAGCAACCAGTGTAATCGTTGAGTTCCGGCAATCATGTCAAATTAAGAAGAATGTTATTCCTTGGAGTTCAATTGGCTCATTTATAGGGTCACAGTCCAGAATCACTTAAATTAAGTCCCACAGTCAATCGTTTCACTGGTAAAAGCGATACAACCTAGTATTACCAGAAAAATATCACTAAATACATGTTGGTACGAATATGTGACGCAACCGCTGTAACTCAAACGGGCTGATACCGTTAGAAAGTCATTGAAATGTAGTTTTTGAAACTGCCTCTATTTCTTCAACGCGCGCTACCGGCCAGGATTGGTCCCACAGTAAAAAAAGACTTATTTATCTAAATTTTTAAATGAAGCGCTTCAAACAGCGACCAGTGTAATCGCTGAGTTCCGGCAATCATGTCAAATTAAGAAGAATGTTATTTCTTGGGGTCCATTTGGCTCACTTATCACATTTATAAGGTCACAGTCCAAAGTTACTTCAATTAAGTCCTAGAGGCAATCGTTTCACTGCTAAAAGCGATACAACTTAGTAATATCGGAAAAAAATCACTAAATACATGTTGGTACGAATTTGTGATGCAACCGTTGTTACTCAAGCGGATTGATACCGTTAGAAAGTCATTGAAATGTAGTTTTTAAAACTGTCTCTATTTCTTTGGGGCGCGATAACTGCTAGGATTGGTCCCACATTAAGAAATGACTTATTTATCTAAATTTTTAAATGAAGTGCTACTACAACGCCCAGTGTAATCGCTAAGTTCCGGCAATCATGTCAAATTAAGAAGAATGTTATTCCTTGGCGTTCAATTGGCTCATTTATCACATTTATCAGATCACAGTCCGGAATCACTTCAATAAAGTCCCACAGTCAATCGTTTCACTGTTAAAAGCGATACAACTTAGTAATATCGGAAACAAATCACTAAAAACATGTTGGTACGAACATGTGACGCAACTGTTGTAACTCAAACGGATTGACACCGTTACAAAGTCAATGAAATGTAGTTTTTGAAAATGTTTCTATTTCTTAGACGCGCACTCACGGCTAGGTTTGGTCCCACAGTACAAAATGACTTATTTATCTGAACTTTTAAACAAAACGCTACCAAAGCGCCCAGCGAATCGGTAAATTCCAGCAATCATGTCAAATTAAGAAGAATGTTATTCCTTGGGTCCAGTTGTCTTATTTATCACATTTATGAGGTCAAAGTCCAAAATCAGTTCAATTAAGTCCCACAGTCAATCCTTTCACTGTTAAAAGCGATGCAACCTAGTAAAATCAGAAAAATATCGCTAAATGCATGTTGGTACGAATACGTGACGCAACCGTTGTAAGTTAAGCGGATTGACACCGTTAGAAAGTCAATGGAATGTAGTTTTTGAAACTGTCTCTATTTCTTCAGCGCGCGCTAACGGCTAAGATTGGTCCCACAGTAAAAAATGACTTATTTTATCTAAATTTTTAAGTGAAGCGCTACCATTGCGCCGAGTGTAATCGCTGAGTTGCAGCATTCATGTCAAATTAAGAAGAATTTTATTCCTTGGAATCCAATTGGCTCATCTATCACATTCATAAGGTCACAGTTCAGAATCACTTCAATTAAGTTCCACAGGCAATCGTTTCACTGTCAAAAGCAATACAACTTAGTAATATCGGAAAAAAATCACTAAATACATATTGGTACGAATATGTGACGTAACTGTTGTAACTCAAACGGATTGACACCGTTAGAAAGTCAATGAAATGTAGTTTTTAAAAATGTTTCTATTTCTTAGACGCGCGCTCACGGCTAGGTTTCGTCCCACAGTACAAAATGACTTATTTATCTAAACTTTTATATAAAGCGCTACCACAGCGCCCAGTGTAATCGGTAAATTCCAGCAATCATGTCAAATTAAGAAGAATGTTATTTCTTGAGTCCAATTGTCTCACTTATCACATTTATAAAGTCACAGTCCAAAACCAGTTCAATTAAGTCCCACAATCAATCGTTTCACTGTTAAACGCGATGCAACCTAGTAAAATCAGAAAAATATCACTAAATACATGTTGGTACGAATATGTGACGCAACCGCTGTAACTCAAACGGGCTGATACCGTTAGAAAGTCATTGAAATGTAGTTTTTGAAACTGCCTCTATTTCTTCAACGCGCGCTACCGGCCAGGATTGGTCCCACAGTAAAAAAAGACTTATTTATCTAAATTTTTAAATGAAGCGCTTCAAACAGCGACCAGTGTAATCGCTGAGTTCCGGCAATCATGTCAAATTAAGAAGAATGTTATTTCTTGGGGTCCATTTGGCTCACTTATCACATTTATAAGGTCACAGTCCAAAGTTACTTCAATTAAGTCCTAGAGGCAATCGTTTCACTGCTAAAAGCGATACAACTTAGTAATATCGGAAAAAAATCACTAAATACATGTTGGTACGAATTTGTGATGCAACCGTTGTTACTCAAGCGGATTGATACCGTTAGAAAGTCATTGAAATGTAGTTTTTAAAACTGTCTCTATTTCTTTAGTGCGCGATAACTGCTAGGATTGGTCCCACATTAAGAAATGACTTATTTATCTAAATTTTTAAATGAAGTGCTACTACAACGCCCAGTGTAATCGCTAAGTTCCGGCAATCATGTCAAATTAAGAAGAATGTTATTCCTTGGCGTTCAATTGGCTCATTTATCACATTTATCAGATCACAGTCCAGAATCACTTCAATTAAGTCCCACAGTCAATCGTTTCACTGTTAAAAGCGATACAACTTAGTAATATCGTAAAAAAATCACTAAATACATGTTGGTACGAATATGTGACGCAACCGTTGTAACTCAAGCGGATTGATACCGTTAGAAAGTCATTGAAAGGTAGTTTTTAAAACTGTCTCTATTTCTTTAGTGCGCGATAACTGCTAGGATTGGTCCCACAGTAAGAAATGACTTACTTATCTAAATTTTTAAATGAAGTGCTACCACAACGCCCAGTGTAATCGCTAAGTTCCGGCAATCATGTCAAATTAAGAAGAATGTTATTCCTTGGAGTTCAATTGGCTCATTTATCACATTTATAAGATCACAGTCCAGAATCACTTCAATTAAGTCCCACAGTGAATCGTTTCACTGTTAAAAGCGATACAACTGAGTAATATCGGAAACAAATCACTAAAAACATGTTGGTACGAACATGTGACGCAACTGTTGTAACTCAAACGGATTGACACCGTTAGAAAGTCAATGAAATGTAGTTTTTGAAAATGTTTCTATTTCTTAGACGCGCGCTCACGGCTAGGTTTGGTCCCACAGTACAAAATGACTTATTTATCTGAACTTTTAAACAAAACGCTACCAAAGCGCCCAGCGAATCGGTAAATTCCAGCAATCATGTCAAATTAAGAAGAATGTTATTCCTTGGGTCCAGTTGTCTTATTTATCACATTTATGAGGTCAAAGTCCAAAATCAGTTCAATTAAGTCCCACAGTCAATCCTTTCACTGTTAAAAGCGATGCAACCTAGTAAAATCAGAAAAATATCGCTAAATGCATGTTGGTACGAATACGTGACGCAACCGTTGTAAGTTAAGCGGATTGACACCGTTAGAAAGTCAATGGAATGTAGTTTTTGAAACTGTCTCTATTTCTTCAGCGCGCGCTAACGGCTAAGATTGGTCCCACAGTAAGAAATGACTTACTTATCTAAATTTTTAAATGAATTGCTACCACAACGCCCAGTGTAATCGCTGAGTTGCAGCATTCATGTCAAATTAAGAAGAATTTTATTCCTTGGAATCCAATTGGCTCATCTATCACATTCATAAGGTCACAGTCCAGAATCACTTCAATTAAGTTCCACAGGCAATCGTTTCACTGTCAAAAGCAATACAACTTAGTAATATCGGAAAAAAATCACTAAATACATATTGGTACGAATATGTGACGTAACTGTTGTAACTCAAACGGATTGACACCGTTAGAAAGTCAATGAAATGTAGTTTTTAAAAATGTTTCTATTTCTTAGACGCGCGCTCACGGCTAGGTTTCGTCCCACAGTACAAAATGACTTATTTATCTAAACTTTTATATAAAGCGCTACCACAGCGCCCAGTGTAATCGGTAAATTCCAGCAATCATGTCAAATTAAGAAGAATGTTATTTCTTGGGTCCAATTGTCTCACTTATCACATTTATAAAGTCACAGTCCAAAACCAGTTCAATTAAGTCCCACAATCAATCGTTTCACTGTTAAACGCGATGCAACCTAGTATTACCAGAAAAATATCACTTAATACATGTTGGAACGAATATGTGACGCAACCGTTGTAACTCAAACGGACTGATACCGTTAGAAAGTCATTGAAATGTAGTTTTTGAAACTGCCTCTATTTCTTCAACGCGCGCTACCGGCCAGGATTGGTCCCACAGTAAAAAAAGACTTATTTATCTAAATTTTTAAATGAAGCGTTTCAAACAGCGACCAGTGTAATCGCTGAGTTCCGGAAATCATGTCAAATTAAGAAGAATGTTATTTCTTGGGGTCAATTTGGCTCACTTATCACATTTATAAGGTCACAGTCCAAAGTTACTTCAATTAAGTCCTAGAGGCAATCGTTTCACTGTTAAAAGCGATACAACTTAGTAATACAGGAAAAAAATCACTAAATACATGTTGGTACGAATATGTGACGCAACCGTTTTTACTCAAGCGGATTGATACTGTTAGAAAGTCATTGAAATGTAGTTTTTAAAACTGTCTCTATTTCTTTAGTGCGCGATAACTGCTAGGATTGGTCCCACAGTAAGAAATGACTTATTTATCTAAATTGTTAAATGAAGTGCTACCACAACGCCCAGTGTAATCGCTAAGTTCCGGCAATCATGTCAAATTAAGAAGAATGTTATTCCTTGGAGTTCAATTGGCTCATTTATCACATTTATAAGATCACAGTCCAGAATCACTTCAATTAAGTCCCACAGTCAATCGTTTCACTGTTAAAAGCGATACAACTTAGTAATATCGGAAAAAAATCACTAAATACATGTTGGTACGAATATGTGACGCAACCGTTGTAACTCAAGCGGATTGATACCGTTAGAAAGTCATTGAAATGTAGTTTTTAAAACTGTCTCTATTTCTTCAGTGCGCGATAACTGCTAGGATTGGTCCCACAGTAAGAAATGACTTACTTATCTAAATTTTTAAATGAAGTGCTACCACAACGCCCAGTGTAATCGCTAAGTTCCGGCAATCATGTCAAATTAAGAAGAATGTTATTCCTTGGAGTTCAATTGGCTCATTTATCACATTTATAAGATCACAGTCCAGAATCACTTCATTTAAGTCCCACAGTCAATCGTTTCACTGTTAAAAGCGATACAACTGAGTAATATCGGAAACAAATCACTAAAAACATGTTGGTACGAACATGTGACGCAACTGTTGTAACTCAAACGGACTGACACCGTTAGAAAGTCAATGAAATGTAGTTTTTTAAAATGTTTCTATTTCTTAGACGTGCGCTCACGGCTAGGTTTGGTCCCACAGTACAAAATGACTTATTTATCTGAACTTTTAAATAAAACGCTACCAAAGCGCCCAGCGAATCGGTAAATTCCAGCAATCATGTCAAATTAAGAAGAATGTTATTCCTTGAATCCAGTTGTCTTATTTATCACATTTATGAGGTCAAAGTCCAAAATCAGTTCAATTAAGTCCCACAGTCAATCCTTTCACTGTTAAAAGCGATGCAACCTAGTAAAATCAGAAAAATATCGCTAAATGCATGTTGGTACGAATACGTGACGCAACCGTTGTAAGTTAAGCGGATTGACACCGTTAGAAAGTCAATGGAATGTAGTTTTTGAAACTGTCTCTATTTCTTCAGCCCGCCCTAACGGCTAAGATTGGTCCCACAGTAAGAAATGACTTATTTATCTAAATTTTTAAATGAAGTGCTACCACAACGCCCAGTGTAATCGCTAAGTTCCGGCAATCATGTCAAATTAAGAAGAATGTTATTCCTTGGAGTTCAATTGGCTCATTTATCACATTTATAAGATCACAGTCCAGAATCACTTCAATTAAGTCCCACAGTCAATCGTTTCACTGTTAAAAGCGATACAACTTAGTAATATCGGAAAAAAATCACTAAATACATGTTGGTACGAATATGTGACGCAACCGTTGTAACTCAAGCGGATTGATACCGTTAGAAAGTCATTGAAATGTAGTTTTTAAAACTGTCTCTATTTCTTTAGTGCGCGATAACTGCTAGGATTGGTCCCACAGTAAGAAATGACTTACTTATCTAAATTTTTAAATGAAGTGCTACCACAACGCCCAGTGTAATCGCTAAGTTCCGGCAATCATGTCAAATTAAGAAGAATGTTATTCCTTGGAGTTCAATTGGCTCATTTATCACATTTATAAGATCACAGTCCAGAATCACTTCATTTAAGTCCCACAGTCTATCGCTTCACTGTTAAAAGCGATACAACTGAGTAATATCGGAAACAAATCACTAAAAACATGTTGGTACGAACATGTGACGCAACTGTTGTAACTCAAACGGATTGACACCGTTAGAAAGTCAATGAAATGTAGTTTTTGAAAATGTTTCTATTTCTTAGACGCGCGCTCACGGCTAGGTTTGGTCCCACAGTACAAAATGACTTATTTATCTGAACTTTTAAATAAAACGCTACCAAAGCGCCCAGCGAATCGGTAAATTCCAGCAATCATGTCAAATTAAGAAGAATGTTATTCCTTGGGTCCAGTTGTCTTATTTATCACATTTATGAGGTCAAAGTCCAAAATCAGTTCAATTAAGTCCCACAGTCAATCCTTTCACTGTTAAAAACGATGCAACCTAGTAAAATCAGAAAAATATCGCTAAATGCATGTTGGTACGAATACGTGACGCAACCGTTGTAAGTTAAGCGGATTGACACCGTTAGAAAGTCAATGGAATGTAGTTTTTGAAACTGTCTCTATTTCTTCAGCCCGCGCTAACGGCTAAGATTGGTCCCACAGTAAAAAATGACTTATTTTATCTAAATTTTTAAGTGAAGCGCTACCATTGCGCCGAGTGTATTCGCTGAGTTGCAGCAATCATGTCAAATTAAGAAGAATTTTATTCTTTGGAATCCAATTGGCTCATCTATCACATTCATAAGGTCACAGTCCAGAATCACTTCAATTAAGTTCCACAGGCAATCGTTTCACTGTCAAAAGCAATACAACTTAGTAATATCGGAAAAAAATCACTAAATACATGTTGGTATGAATATGTGACGTAACCGTTGTAGTTGAAACGGACTGATGCCGTTAGAAAGTCAATGAAATATTGTATTTGAAACTGTCTCTCTTTCTTCAGCGCGCGCTAACGGCTAGGACTGGTCCAACCGTAAAAAATGACATATTCATCTAAATTTTTAAAAGAAGGGCTACCACAGCGCCCAGTGAAATCGGTAAATTTCAGCAATCATGTCAAGGTAAGAAGAATGTTATTCTTTGGAGTCCAATTGGCTCATTTATTACATTTAAAAGGTCACAGTACAGAATCACTTCAATTAAAACCCATGGTCACTCGTTTCACTGTCAAAAGCAATACAACTTAGTAATATCGGAAAAGAATCACTAAATACATGTTGGTACGAATACGTGACGCAACCGTTGTAAGTTAAGCGGATTGACACCGTTAGAAAGTCAATGGAATGAAGTTTTTGAAACTGTCTCTATTTCTTCAGCCCGCGCTAACGGCTAGGATTGGTCCCATAGTAAAAAATGACTTATTTTATCAAAATTTTTAAGTGAAGCGCTACCATTGCGCCGAGTGTAATCGCTGAATTGCAGCAATCATGTCAAATTAAGAAGAATTTTATTCCTTGGAATCCAATTGGCCCATCTATCACATTCATAAGGTCACAGTCCAGAATCACTTCAATTAAGTTCCACAGGCAATCGTTTCACTGTCAAAAGCAATACAACTTAGTAATATCGGAAGAAAATCACTAAATACATGTTGGTACGAATATGTGACGTAACCGTTGTAGTTGAAACGGACTGATGCCGTTAGAAAGTCAATGAAATGTTGTATTTGAAACTGTCTCTCTTTCTTCAGCGCGCGCTAACGGCTAGGACTGGTCCAACCGTAAAAAATGACTTATTCATCTAAATTTTTAAATGAAGCGCTACCACAGCGCCCAGTAAAATCGGTAAATTTCAGCAATCATGTCAAGGTAAGAAGAATGTTATTCTTTGGAGTCCAATTGGCTCATTTATTACATTTATAAGGTCACAGTACAGAATCACTTCAATTAAGACCCATGGTCACTCGTTTCACTGTCAAAAGCAATACAACTTAGTAATATCGGAAAAGAATCACTAAATACATGTTGGTACGAATACGTGACGCAACCGTTGTAAGTTAAGCGGATTGACACCGTTAGAAAGTCAATGGAATGAAGTTTTTGAAACTGTCTCTATTTCTTCAGCCCGCGCTAACGGCTAGGATTGGTCCCACAGTAAAAAATGACTTATTTTATCTAAATTTTTAAGTGAAGCGCTACCATTGCGCCGAGTGTAATCGCTGAATTGCAGCAATCATGTCAAATTAAGAAGAATTTTATTCCTTGGAATCCAATTGGCTCATCTATCACATTCATAAGGTCACAGTCCAGAATCACTTCAATTAGGTTCCACAGGCAATCGTTTCACTGTCAAAAGCAATACAACTTAGTAATATCGGAAGAAAATCACTAAGTACATGTTGGTACGAATACGTGACGCAACCGTTGTAAGTTAAGCGGATTGACACCGTTAGAAAGTCAATGGAATGTAGTTTTTGAAACTGTCTCTATTTCTTCAGCCCGCGCTAACGGCTAGGATTGGTCCCACAGTAAAAAATGACTTATTTTATCTAAATTTTTAAGTGAAGCGCTACCATTGCGCCCAGTGTAATCGCTGAGTTCCGGCAATCATGTCAAATTAAGAAGAATGTTATTCCTTGGAGTTCAATTGGCTCATTTATCACATTTATAAGGTCACAGTCCAGAATCACTTCAATTAAGTCCCACAGTCAATCGTTTCACTGTTAAAAGCGATACAACTTAGTAATATCGGAAACAAATCACTAAATACATGTTGGTACGAACATGTGACGCAACTGTTGTAACTCAAACGGATTGACACCGTTAGAAAGTCAATGAAATGTAGTTTTTAAAAATGTTTCTATTTCTTAGACGCGCCCTCACGGCTAGGTTTGGTCCCACAGTACAAAATGACTTATTTATCTAAACTTTTATATAAAGCGCTACCACAGCGCCCAGTGAAATCGGTAAATTCCAGCAATCATGTCAAACTAGGAAGAATGTTATTTCTTGGGTCCAATTGTCTCACTTATCACATTTATAAAGACACAGTAGAAAATCAGTTCAATTAAGTCCCACAATCAATCGTTTCACTGTTAAAAGCGATGCAACCTAGTATTACCAGAAAAATATCACTTAATACATGTTGGTACGAATATGTGACGTAACCGTTGTAGTTGAAACGGACTGATGCCGTTAGAAAGTCAATGAAATGTTGTATTTGAAACTGTCTCTCTTTCTTCAGCGCGCGCTAACGGCTAGGACTGGTCCAACCGTAAAAAATGACTTATTCATCTAAATTTTTAAATGAAGCGCTACCACAGCGCCCAGTAAAATCGGTAAATTTCAGCAATCATGTCAAGGTAAGAAGAATGTTATTCTTTGGAGTCCAATTGGCTCATTTATTACATTTATAAGGTCACAGTACAGAATCACTTCAATTAAGACCCATGGTCACTCGTTTCACTGTCAAAAGCAATACAACTTAGTAATATCGGAAAAGAATCACTAAATACATGTTGGTACGAATACGTGACGCAACCGTTGTAAGTTAAGCGGATTGACACCGTTAGAAAGTCAATGGAATGAAGTTTTTGAAACTGTCTCTATTTCTTCAGCCCGCGCTAACGGCTAGGATTGGTCCCACAGTAAAAAATGACTTATTTTATCTAAATTTTTAAGTGAAGCGCTACCATTGCGCCGAGTGTAATCGCTGAATTGCAGCAATCATGTCAAATTAAGAAGAATTTTATTCCTTGGAATCCAATTGGCTCATCTATCACATTCATAAGGTCACAGTCCAGAATCACTTCAATTAAGTTCCACAGGCAATCGTTTCACTGTCAAAAGCAATACAACTTAGTAATATCGGAAGAAAATCACTAAGTACATGTTGGTACGAATACGTGACGCAACCGTTGTAAGTTAAGCGGATTGACACCGTTAGAAAGTCAATGGAATGTAGTTTTTGAAACTGTCTCTATTTCTTCAGCCCGCGCTAACGGCTAGGATTGGTCCCACAGTAAAAAATGACTGTCAAACTAGGAAGAATGTTATTTCTTGGGTCCAATTGTCTCACTTATCACATTTATAAAGACACAGTAGAAAATCAGTTCAATTAAGTCCCACAATCAATCGTTTCACTGTTAAAAGCGATGCAACCTAGTATTACCAGAAAAATATCACTTAATACATGTTGGTACGAATATGTGACGCAACCGTTGTAACTCAAACGGACTGATACCGTTAGAAAGTCATTGAAATGTAGTTTTTGAAACTGCCTCTATTTCTTCAACGCGCGCTACCGGCCAGGATTGGTCCCACAGTAAAAAAAGACTTATTTATCTAAATTTTTAAATGAAGCGCTCCAAACAGCGACCAGTGTAATCGCTGAGTTCCGGCAATCATGTCAAATTAAGAAGAATGTTATTCCTTGGAGTTCAATTGGCTCATTTATCACATTTATAAGATCACAGTCCAGAATCACTTCAATTAAGTCCCACAGTCAATCGTTTCACTGTTAAAAGCGATACAACTTAGTAATATCGGAAAAAAATCACTAAATACATGTTGGTACGAATATGTGACGCAACCGTTGTAACTCAAGCGAATTGATACCGTTATAAAGTCATTGAAATGTAGTTTTTAAAACTTTCTCTATTTCTTTAGTGCGCGATAACTGCTAGGATTGGTCCCACAGTAAGAAATGACTTACTTATCTAAATTTTTAAATGAAGTGCTACCACAACGCCCAGTGTAATCGCTAAGTTCCGGCAATCATGTCAAATTAAGAAGAATGTTATTCCTTGGAGTTCAATTGGCTCATTTATCACATTTATAAGATCACAGTCCAGAATCACTTCATTTAAGTCCCACAGTCAATCGTTTCACTGTTAAAAGCGATACAACTGAGTAATATCGGAAACAAATCACTAAAAACATGTTGGTACGAACATGTGACGCAACTGTTGTAACTCAAACGGATTGACACCGTTAGAAAGTCAATGAAATGTAGTTTTTGAAAATGTTTCTATTTCTTAGACGCGCGCTCACGGCTAGGTTTGGTCCCACAGTACAAAATGACTTATTTATCTGAACTTTTAAATAAAACGCTACCAAAGCGCCCAGCGAATCGGTAAATTCCAGCAATCATGTCAAATTAAGAAGAATGTTATTCCTTGGGTCCAGTTGTCTGATTTATCACATTTATGAGGTCAAAGTTCAAAATCAGTTCAATTAAGTCCCACAGTCAATCCTTTCACTGTCAAAAGCAATACAACTTAGTAATATCGGAAAAGTATCAATAAATACATGTTGGTACGAATACGTGACGCAACCGTTGTAAGTTAAGCGGATTGACACCGTTAGAAAGTCAATGGAATGAAGTTTTTGAAACTGTCTCTATTTCTTCAGCCCGCGCTAACGGCTAGGATTGGTCCCACAGTAAAAAATGACTTATTTTATCTAAATTTTTAAGTGAAGCGCTACCATTGCGCCGAGTGTAATCGCTGAATTGCAGCAATCATGTCAAATTAAGAAGAATTTTATTCCTTGGAATCCAATTGGCCCATCTATCACATTCATAAGGTCACAGTCCAGAATCACTTCAATTAAGTTCCACAGGCAATCGTTTCACTGTCAAAAGCAATACAACTTAGTAATATCGGAAGAAAATCACTAAATACATGTTGGTACGAATATGTGACGTAACCGTTGTAGTTGAAACGGACTGATGCCGTTAGAAAGTCAATGAAATGTTGTATTTGAAACTGTCTCTCTTTCTTCAGCGCGCGCTAACGGCTAGGACTGGTCCAACCGTAAAAAATGACTTATTCATCTAAATTTTTAAATGAAGCGCTACCACAGCGCCCAGTAAAATCGGTAAATTTCAGCAATCATGTCAAGGTAAGAAGAATGTTATTCTTTGGAGTCCAATTGGCTCATTTATTACATTTATAAGGTCACAGTACAGAATCACTTCAATTAAGACCCATGGTCACTCGTTTCACTGTCAAAAGCAATACAACTTAGTAATATCGGAAAAGAATCACTAAATACATGTTGGTACGAATACGTGACGCAACCGTTGTAAGTTAAGCGGATTGACACCGTTAGAAAGTCAATGGAATGAAGTTTTTGAAACTGTCTCTATTTCTTCAGCCCGCGCTAACGGCTAGGATTAATCCCACAGTAAAAAATGACTTATTTTATCTAAATTTTTAAGTGAAGCGCTACCATTGCGCCGAGTGTAATCGCTGAATTGCAGCAATCATGTCAAATTAAGAAGAATTTTATTCCTTGGAATCCAATTGGCTCATCTATCACATTCATAAGGTCACAGTCCAGAATCACTTCAATTAAGTTCCACAGGCAATCGTTTCACTGTCAAAAGCAATACAACTTAGTAATATCGGAAGAAAATCACTAAATACATGTTGGTACGAATACGTGACGCAACCGTTGTAAGTTAAGCGGATTGACACCGTTAGAAAGTCAATGGAATGTAGTTTTTGAAACTGTCTCTATTTCTTCAGCCCGCGCTAACGGCTAGGATTGGTCCCACAGTAAAAAATGACTTATTTTATCTAAATTTTTAAGTGAAGCGCTACCATTGCGCCCAGTGTAATCGCTGAGTTCCGGCACTCATGTCAAATTAAGAAGAATGTTATTCCTTGGAGTTCAATTGGCTCATTTATCACATTTATAAGGTCACAGTCCAGAATCACTTCAATTAAGTCCCACAGTCAATCGTTTCACTGTTAAAAGTGATACAACTTAGTAATATCGGAAACAAATCACTAAATACATGTTGGTACGAACATGTGACGCAACTGTTGTAACTCAAACGGATTGACACCGTTAGAAAGTCAATGAAATGTAGTTTTTAAAAATGTTTCTATTTCTTAGACGCGCCCTCACGGCTAGGTTTGGTCCCACAGTACAAAATGACTTATTTATCTAAACTTTTATATAAAGCGCTACCACAGCGCCCAGTGAAATCGGTAAATTCCAGCAATCATGTCAAACTAGGAAGAATGTTATTTCTCGGGTCCAATTGTCTCACTTATCACATTTATAAAGACACAGTAGAAAATCAGTTCAATTAAGTCCCACAATCAATCGTTTCACTGTTAAAAGCGATGCAACCTAGTATTACCAGAAAAATATCACTTAATACATGTTGGTACGAATATGTGACGCAACCGTTGTAACTCAAGCGGATTGATACCGTTAGAAAGTCATTGAAATGTAGTTTTTAAAACTGTCTCTATTTCTTTAGCGCGCGATAACGGCTAGGATTGGTCCCACAGTAAGAAATGACTTATTTATCTAAATTTTTAAATGAAGTGCTACCACAACGCCCAGTGTAATCGCTGAGTTCCGGCAATCATGTCAAATTAAGAAGACTGTTATTTCTTGGGGTCCATTTGGCTCACTTATAACATTTATAAGGTCACAGTCCAAAGTTACTTCAATTAAGTCCCAGAGGCAATCACTTCCCCGGTAAAAGCGATACAACTTAGTAATATCGGAAAATTATCACTTAATACATGTTAGTACGAATATGTGACGCAACCGTTGTAAGTCAAACGGACTGATACCGTTAGAAAGTCATTGAAATGTAGTTCTTGAAACTGCCTCTATTTCTTCAACGCGCGCTACCGGCCAGGATTGGTCCCACAGTAAAAAAAGACTTATTTATCTTAATTTTTAAATGAAGCGCTCCAAACAGCGACCAGTGTAATCGCTGATTTCAGGCAATCATGTCAAATTAAGAAGAATGTTATTTCTTGGGGTCCATTTGGCTCACTTATCACATTTATAAGGTCACAGTCCAAAGTTACTTCAATTAAGTCCCAGAGGCAATCGTTTCACTGTTAAAAGCGATACAACTTAGTAATATCGGAAAAAATCACTAAATACATGTTGGTACGAATATGTGACGCAACCGTTGTAACTCAAGCGGATTGATACCGTTAGACGGTCATTGAAATGTAGTTTTTTAAACTGTCTCTATTTCTTTAGCGCGCGATAACGGCTAGGATTGGTCCCACAGTAAGAAATGACTTATTTATCTAAATTTTTAAATGAAGTGCTACCACAACGCCCAGTGTAATCGCTGAGTTCCGGCAATCATGTCAAATTAAGAAGAATGTTATTCCTTGGAGTTCAATTGGCTCATTTATCACTTTATCAGGTCACAGTCCAGAATCACTTCAATTAAGTCCCACAGTCAATCGTTTCACTGTTAAAAGCGATACAACTTAGTAATATCGGAAACAAATCACTAAATACATGTTGGTACGAACATGTGACGCAACTGTTGTAACTCAAACGGATTGACACCGTTAGAAAGTCAATGAAATGTAGTTTTTTAAAATGTTTCTATTTCTTAGACGCGCGCTCACGGCTAGGTTTGGTCCCACAGTACAAAATGACTTATTTATCTGAACTTTTAAATAAAACGCTACCACAGCGCCCAGCGAAACGGTAAATTCCAGCAATCATGTCAAATTAAGAAGAATGTTATTCCTTGGGTCCAGTTGTCTCATTTATCACATTTATGAGGTCAAAGTCCTAAATCAGTTCAATTAAGTCCCACAGTCAATCCTTTCACTGTTAAAAGCGATGCAACCTAGTAAAATCAGAAAAATAACCCTAATTGCATGGTGGTACGAATGCGTGACGCAACCGTTGTAAGTTAAGCGGATTGACACCGTTAAGAAGTCAATGAAATGTAGTTTTTGAAACTGTCTCTATTTCTTCAGCCCGCGCTAACGCCAAGGATTGGTCCCACAGTAAAAAATGACTTATTTTATCTAAATTTTTAAGTGAAGCGCTACAATTGCGCCGAGTGTAATCGCTGAATTCCAGCAATCATGTCAAATTAAGAAGAATTTCATTCCTTAGAATCCAATTGGCTTATCTATCACATTCATAAGGTCACAGTCCAGAATCACTTCAATTAAGTTCCACAGTCAATCGTTTCACTGTTAAAAGTGATACAACTTAGTAATATCGGAAACAAATCACTAAATACATGTTGGTACGAACATGTGACGCAACTGTTGTAACTCAAACGGATTGACACCGTTAGAAAGTCAATGAAATGTAGTTTTTAAAAATGTTTCTATTTCTTAGACGCGCACTCACGACTAGGTTTGGTCCCACAGTAAAAAAAGACTTATTTATCTAAATTTTTAAATGAAGCGCTCCAAACAGCGACCAGTGTAATCGCTGAGTTCCGGCAATCATGTCAAATTAGGAAGAATGTTATTTCTTGGGGTCCATTTGGCTCACTCATCACATTTATAAGGTCACAGTCCAAAGTTACTTCAATTAAGTCCCAGAGGCAATAGTTTCACCGTTAAAAGCGACACAACTTAGTAATATCGGAAAAAAATCACTAAATACATGTTGGTACGAATATGTGACGCAACCGTTGTAACTCAAGCGGATTGATACCGTTAGAAAGTCATTGAAATGTAGTTTTTAAAACTGTCTCTATTTCTTTAGCGCGCGATAAGGGCTAGGATTGGTCCCACAGTAAGAAATGACTTATTTATCTAAATTTTTAAATGAAGTGCTACCACAACGCCCAGTGTAATCGCTGAGTTCCGGCAATCATGTCAAATTAAGAAGAATGTTATTCCTTGGAGTTCAATTGGCTCATTTATCACATTTATAAGGTCACAGTCCAGAATCACTTCAATTAAGTCCCACAGTCAATCGTTTCACTGTTAAAAGCGATACAACTTAGTAATATCGGAAACAAATCACTAAATACATGTTGGTACGAACATGTGACGCAACTGTTGTAACTCAAACGGATTGACACCGTTAGAAAGTCAATGAAATGTAGTTTTTTAAAATGTTTCTACTTCTTAGACGCGCGCTCACGGCTAGGTTTGGTCCCACAGTACAAAATGACTGATTTATCTGAACTTTTAAATAAAACGCTACCACAGCGCCCAGCGAATCGGTAAACTCCAGCAATCATGTCAAATTAAGAAGAATGTTATTCCTTGGGTCCAGTTGTCTCATTTATCACATTTATGAGGTCACAGTCCAAAGTTACTTCAATTAAGTCCCAGAGGCAATAGTTTCACCGTTAAAAGCGACACAACTTAGTAATATCGGAAAAAAATCACTAAATACATGTTGGTACGAATATGTGACGCAACCGTTGTAACTCAAGCGGATTGATACCGTTAGAAAGTCATTGAAATGTAGTTTTTAAAACTGTCTCTATTTCTTTAGCACGCGATAACGGCTAGGATTGGTCCCACAGTAAGAAATGACTTATTTATCTAAATTTTTAAATGAAGTGCTACCACAACGCCCAGTGTAATCGCTGAGTTCCGGCAATCATGTCAAATTAAGAAGAATGTTATTCCTTGGAGTTCAATTGGCTCATTTATCACATTTATAAGGTCACAGTCCAGAATCACTTCAATTAAGTCCCACAGTGAATCGTTTCACTGTTAAAAGCGATACAACTTAGTAATATCGGAAACAAATCACTAAATACATGTTGGTACGAACATGTGACGCAACTGTTGTAACTCAAACGGATTGACACCGTTAGAAAGTCAATGAAATGTAGTTTTTTAAAATGTTTCTACTTCTTAGACGCGCGCTCACGGCTAGGTTTGGTCCCACAGTACAAAATGACTGATTTATCTGAACTTTTAAATAAAACGCTACCACAGCGCCCAGCGAATCGGTAAACTCCAGCAATCATGTCAAATTAAGAAGAATGTTATTCCTTGGGTCCAGTTGTCTCATTTATCACATTTATGAGGTCAAAGTCCTATATCAGTTCAATTAAGTCCCACAGTCAATCCTTTCACTGTTAAAAGCGATGCAACCTAGTAAAATCAGAAAAATATCGCTAAATGCATGTTGGTACGAATACGTGACGCAACCGTTGTAAGTTAAGCGGATTGACACCGTTAGAAAGTCAATGGAATGTAGTTTTTGAAACTGTCTCTATTTCTTCAGCCCGCGCTAACGGCTAGGATTGGTCCCACAGTAAAAAATGACTTATCTTATCTAAATTTTTAAGTGAAGCGCTACCATTGCGCCGAGTGTAATCGCTGAATTGCAGCAATCATGTCAAATTAAGAAGAATTTCATTCCTTAGAAACCAATTGGCTTATCTACCACATTCATAAGGTCACAGTCCAGAATCACTTCAATTAAGTTCCACAGTCAATCGTTTCACTGTTAAAAGTGATACAACTTAGTAATATCGGAAACAAATCACTAAATACATATTGGTACGAACATGTGACGCAACTGTTGTAACTCAAACGGATTGACACCGTTAGAAAGTCAATGAAATGTAGTTTTTAAAAATGTTTCTATTTCTTAGACGCGCGCTCACGGCTAGGATTGGTCCCACAGTACAAAATGACTTATTTATCTAAACTTTTATATAAAGCGCTACCACAGCGCCCAGTGAAATCGGTAAATTCCAGCAATCATGTCAAATTAAGAAGAATGTTATTTCTTGGGTCCAATTGTCTCACTTATTACATTTATAAAGTCACAGTCCAAAATCAGTTCAATTAAGTCCCACAATCAATCGTTTCACTGTTAAACGCGATGCAACCTAGTATTACCAGAAAAATATCACTTAATACATGTTGGTACGAATATGTGATGCAACCGCTGTAACTCAAACGGACTGATACGGTTAGAAAGTCATTGAAATGTAGTTTTTGAAACTGCCTCTATTTCTTCAACACGCGCTACCGGCCAGAATTTGTCCCACAGTAAAAAAAGACTTATTTATCTAAATTTTTAAATGAAGCGCTCCAAACAGCGACCAGTGTAATCGCTGAGTTCCGGCAATCATGTCAAATTAGGAAGAATGTTATTTCTTGGGGTCCATTTGGCTCACTTATCACATTTATAAGGTCACAGTCCAAAGTTACTTCAATTAAGTCCCAGAGGCAATCGTTTCACTGTTAAAAGCGATACAACTTAGTAATATCGGAAACAAATCACTAAACACATGTTGGTACGAACATGTGACGCAACTGTTGTAACTCTAACGGATTGACACCGTTAGAAAGTCAATGAAATGTAGTTTTTGAAAATGTTTCTATTTCTTAGACGCGCGCTCACGGCTAGGTTTAGTCCCACAGTACAAAATGACTTATTTATCTGAACTTTTAAATAAAACGCTACCACAGCGCCCAGTGAAATCGGTAAATTCCAGCAATCATGTCAAATTAAGAAGAACGTTATTTCTTGGGTCCAATTGTCTCACTTATCACATTTATAAGTTCACAGTCCAAAATCAGTTCAATTAAGTACCACAGTCAATCGTTTCACTGTTAAAAGCGATGCAACCTAGGAATATCCGAATACTACCGCTAAATACATGTTGGTACGAATATGTGACGCAACCGCTGTAACTCAAATGGACTGATACCGTTAGAAAATCATTGAAATGTAGTTTTTGAAACTGTCTCTATTTCTTTAACGCACGCTACCGGCCAGGATTGGTCCCACAGTAAAAAAAGACTTATTTATCTAAATTTTTAAATGAACGGCCCCAAACAGCGACCAGTGTAATCGCTGAGTTCCGGCAATCATGTTAATATAAGAAGAATGTTATTTCTTGGGGTCCATTTGGCTCACTTATCACATTTATAAGGTCACAGTCCAAAGTTACTTCAATTTAGTCCCAGAGTCAATCGTTTCACTGTTAAAAGCGATACAACTTAGTAATATCGGAAAAAAATCACTAAATACATGTTGGTACGAATATGTGACGCAACCGTTGTAACTCAAGCGGATTGATGCCGTTAGAAAGTCATTGAAATGTAGTTTTTAAAACTGTCTATATTTCTTTAGCGCGCGATAACGGCCAGGATTGGTCCCACAGTACAAAATGACTTATTTATCTAAACTTTTATATAAAGCGCTACCACAGCGCCCAGTGAAATCGGTAAATTCCAGCAATCATGTCAAATTAAGAAGAATGTTATTTCTTGGGGTCCATTTGGCTCACTTATCACATTTATAAGGTCACAGTCCAAAGTTACTTCAATTAAGTCCCAGAGTCAATCGTTTCACTGTTAAAAGCGATACAACTTAGTAATATCGGAAAAAAATCACTAAATACATGTTGGTACGAATATCTGACGCAACCGTTGTAACTAAAGCGGATTGATACCGTTAGAAAGTCATTGAACTGTAGTTTTTGAAACTGTCTATATTTCTTTAGTGCGCGATAACGGCCAGGATTGGTCCCACAGTAAGAAATGACATATTTATCTAAATTTTTAAATGAAGTTCTACCACAGCGCCCAGTGAAATCGGTAAATTCCAGCAATCATGTCAAATTAAGAAGAATGTTATTTCTTGGGTCCAATTGTCTCACTTATCACATTTATAAGTTCAAAGTCCAAAATCAGTTCAATTAAGTACCACAGTCAATCGTTTCACTGTTAAAAGCGATGCAACCTAGGAATATCCGAATACTACCGCTAAATACATGTTGGTACGCAAATGTGACCCAACCGCTGTAACTCAAACGGACTGATACCGTTAGAAAGTCATTGAAATGTAGTTTTTGAAACTGCCTCTATTTCTTCAACACGCGCTACCGGCCAGGATTTGTCCCACAGTAAAAAAAGACTTATTTATCTAAATTTTTAAATGAAGCGCTACAACAACGCCCAGTGTAATCGTTGAGTTCCGGCAATCATGTCGAATTAAGGAGAATGTTATTCCTTGGAGTTCAATTGGCTCATTTATAGAGTCACAGTCCAGAATCACTTAAATTAAGTCCCACAGTCAATCGTTTCACTGGTAAAAGCGATACAACCTAGTATTACCAGAAAAATATCACTAAATACATGTTGGTACGAATATGTGATGCAACCGTTGTAACTCAAGCGGATTGATACCGTTAGAAAGTCATTGAAATGTAGTTTTTGAAACTGCCTCTATTTCTTCAACACGCGCTACCGGCCAGGATTTGTCCCACAGTAAAAAAAGACTTATTTATCTAAATTTTTAAATGAAGCGCTCCAAACAGCGACCAGTGTAATCGCTGAGTTCCGGCAATCATGTCAAATTAGGAAGAATGTTATTTCTTGGGGTCCATTTGGCTCACTTATCACATTTATAAGGTCACAGTCCAAAGTTACTTCAATTAAGTCCCAGAGGCAATCGTTTCACTGTTAAAAGCGATACAACTTAGTAATAACGGAAACAAATCACTAAACACATGTTGGTACGAACATGTGACGCAACTGTTGTAACTCTAACGGATTGACACCGTTAGAAAGTCAATGAAATGTAGTTTTTGAAAATGTTTCTATTTCTTAGACGCGCGCTCACGGCTAGGTTTAGTCCCACAGTACAAAATGACTTATTTATCTGAACTTTTAAATAAAACGCTACCACAGCGCCCAGTGAAATCGGTAAATTCCAGCAATCATGTCAAATTAAGAAGAACGTTATTTCTTGGGTCCAATTGTCTCACTTATCACATTTATAAGTTCACAGTCCAAAATCAGTTCAATTAAGTACCACAGTCAATCGTTTCACTGTTAAAAGCGATGCAACCTAGGAATATCCGAATACTACCGCTAAATACATGTTGGTACGAATATGTGACGCAACCGCTGTAACTCAAACGGACTGCTACCGTTAGAAAGTCATTGAAATGTAGTTTTTGAAACTGCCTCTATTTCTTCAACGCGCGCTACCGGCCAGGATTGGTCCCACAGTAAAAAAAGACTTATTTATCTAAATTTTTAAATGAACGGCCCCAAACAGCGACCAGTGTAATCGCTGAGTTCCGGCAATCATGTTAATATAAGAAGAATGTTATTTCTTGGGGTCCATTTGGCTCACTTATCACATTTATAAGGTCACAGTCCAAAGTTACTTCAATTAAGTCCCAGAGTCAATCGTTTCACTGTTAAAAGCGATACAACTTAGTAATATCGGAAAAAAATCACTAAATACATGTTGGTACGAATATGTGACGCAACCGTTGTAACTCAAGCGGATTGATGCCGTTAGAAAGTCATTGAAATGTAGTTTTTAAAACTGTCTATATTTCTTTAGCGCGCGATAACGGCCAGGATTGGTCCCACAGTACAAAATGACTTATTTATCTAAACTTTTATATAAAGCGCTACCACAGCGCCCAGTGAAATCGGTAAATTCCAGCAATCATGTCAAATTAAGAAGAATGTTATTTCTTGGGGTCCATTTGGCTCACTTATCACATTTATAAGGTCACAGTTCAAAGTTACTTCAATTAAGTCCCAGAGTCAATCGTTTCACTGTTAAAAGCGATACAACTTAGTAATATCGGAAAAAAATCACTAAATACATGTTGGTACGAATATCTGACGCAACCGTTGTAACTAAAGCGGATTGATACCGTTAGAAAGTCATTGAACTGTAGTTTTTGAAACTGTCTATATTTCTTTAGCGCGCGATAACGGCCAGGATTGGTCCCACAGTAAGAAATGACATATTTATCTAAATTTTTAAATGAAGTTCTACCACAGCGCCCAGTGAAATCGGTAAATTCCAGCAATCATGTCAAATTAAGAAGAATGTTATTTCTTGGGTCCAATTGTCTCACTTATCACATTTATAAGTTCAAAGTCCAAAATCAGTTCAATTAAGTACCACAGTCAATCGTTTCACTGTTAAAAGCGATGCAACCTAGGAATATCCGAATACTACCGCTAAATACATGTTGGTACGAAAATGTGACGCAACCGCTGTAACTCAAACGGACTGATACCGTTAGAAAGTCATTGAAATGTAGTTTTTGAAACTGCCTCTATTTCTTCAACGCGCGCTACCGGCCAGGATTGGTCCCACAGTAAAAAAAGACTTATTTATCTAAATTTTTAAATGAAGGGCCCCAAACAGCGACCAGTGTAATCGCCGAGTTCCGGCAATCATGTCAAATTAAGAAGAATTTTATTTCTTGGGGTCCATTTGGCTCACTATTCACATTTATAAGGTCACAGTCCAAAGTTACTTCAATTAAGTCCCAGAGTCAATCGTTTCACTGTTAAAAGCGATACAACTTAGTAATATCGGAAAAATGTCACTAAATACATGTTGGTACGAATATGTGACGCAACCGTTGTAACTCAAGCGGATTGATACCGTTAGAAAGTCATTGAAATGTAGTTTTTAAAACTGTCTATATTTCTTTAGCGCGCGATAACGGCCAGGATTGGTCCCACAGTAAAAAATGACTTATTTTATATCAATTTTTTAATGAAGTGCTACAACAACGCCCAGTGTAATCGTTGAGTTCCGGCAATCATGTCAAATTAAGGAGAATGTTATTCCTTGGAGTTCAATTGGCTCATTTATAGAGTCACAGTCCAGAATCACTTAAATTAAGTCCCACAGTCAATCGTTTCACTGGTAAAAGCGATACAACCTAGTATTACCAGAAAAATATCACTAAATACATGTTGGTACGAATATGTGATGCAACCGTTGTAACTCAAGCGGATTGATGCCGTTAGAAAGTTATTGAAATGTAGTTTTTAAAACTGTCTATATTTCTTTAGCGCGCGATAACGGCCAGGATTGGTCCCACAGTACAAAATGACTTATTTATCTAAACTTTTATATAAAGCGCTACCACAGCGCCCAGTGAAATCGGTAAATTCCAGCAATCATGTCAAATTAAGAACAATGTTATTTCTTGGGGTCCATTTGGCTCACTTATCACATTTAGAGGGTCACAGTCCAAAGTTACTTCAATTAAGTCCCAGAGTCAATCGTTTCACTGTTAAAAGCGATACAACTTAGTAATATCGGAAAAAAATCACTAAATACATGTTGGTACGAATATCTGACGCAACCGTTGTAACTCAAGCGGATTGATACCGTTAGAAAGTCATTGAACTGTAGTTTTTGAAACTGTCTATATTTCTTTAGCGCGCGATAACGGCCAGGATTGGTCCCACAGTAAGAAATGACATATTTATCTAAATTTTTCAATGAAGTTCTACCACAGCGCCCAGTGTAATCGTTGAGTTCCGGCAATCATGTGAAATTAAGAAGAATGTTATTCCTTAGAGTTCAATTGGCTCATTTATAGAGTCACAGTCCAGAATCACTTAAATTAAGTCCCACAGTCAATCGTTTCACTGGTAAAAGCGATACAACCTAGTATTACCATAAAAATATCACTAAATACATGTTGGTACGAATATGTGACGCAACCGCTTTAACTCAAACGGGCTGATACCGTTAGAAAGTCATTGAAATGTAGTTTTTGAAACTGCCTCTATTTCTTCAACGCGCGCTAACGGCCAGGATTGGTCCCACAGTAAAAAAAGACTTATTTATATAAATTTTTAAATGAAGCGCTCCAAACAGCGACCAGTGTAATCGCTGAGTTCCGGAAATCCTGTCAAATTAAGAAGAATGTTATTTTTTGGGGTCTATTTGGCTCACTTATCACATTTATAAGGTCACAGTCCAGAATCACTTCAATTAAGTTCCACAGTCAATCGTTTCACTGTTAAAAGTGATACAACTTAGTAATATCGGAAACAAATCACTAAATACATGTTGGTACGAACATGTGACGCAACTGTTGTAACTCAAACGGGTTGACACCGTTAGAAAGTCAATGAAATGTAGTTTTTAAAAATGTTTATATTTCTTAGACGCGCGCTCACGGCTAGGTTTGGTCCCACAGTACAAAATGACTTATTTATCTAAACTTTTATATAAAGCGCTACCACAGCGCCCAGTGAAATCGGTAAATTCCAGCAATCATGTCAAATTAAGAAGAATGTTATTTCTTGGGTCCAATTGTCTCACTTATCACATTTATAAGTTCACAGTCCAAAATCAGTTCAATTAAGTACCACAGTCAATCGTTTCACTGTTAAACGCGATGCAACCTAGTATTACCAGAAAAATATCACTTAATACATGTTGGTACGAATATGTGACGCAACAGCTGTAACTCAAACGGACTGATACCGTTAGAAAGTCATTGAAATGTAGTTTTTGAAACTGCCTCTATTTCTTCAACGCGCGCTACCGGCCAGGATTGGTCCCACAGTAAAAAAAGACTTATTTATCTAAATTTTTAAATGAAGGGCCCCAAACAGCGACCAGTGTAATCGCTGAGTTCCGGCAATCATGTTAAATTAAGAAGAATGTTATTTCTTGGGGTCCATTTCGCTCACTTATCACATTTATAAGGTCACAGTCCAAAGTTACTTCAATTAAGTCCCAGAGTCAATCGTTTCACTGTTAAAAGCGATACAACTTAGTAATATCGGAAAAAAATCACTAAATACATGTTGGTACGAATATGTGACGCAACCGTTGTAACTCAAGCGGATTGATGCCGTTAGAAAGTCATTGAAATGTAGTTTTTAAAACTGTCTATATTTCTTTAGCGCGCGATAACGGCCAGGATTGGTCCCACAGTACAAAATGACTTATTTATCTAAACTTTTATATAAAGCGCTACCACAGCGCCCAGTGAAATCGGTAAATTCCAGCAATCATGTCAAATTAAGAAGAATGTTATTTCTTGGGGTCCATTTGGCTCACTTATCACATTTATAAGGTCACAGTCCAAAGTTACTTCAATTAAGTTCCAGAGTCAATCGTTTCACTGTTAAAAGCGATACAACTTAGTAATATCGGAAAAACGTCACTAAATACATGTTGGTACGAATATGTGACGCAACCGTTGTAACTCAAGCGGATTGATACCGTTAGAAAGTCATTGAAATGTAGTTTTTAAAACTGTCTATATTTCTTTAGCGCGCGATAACGGCCAGGATTGGTCCCACAGTAAAAAATGACTTATTTTATATCAATTTTTTAATGAAGTGCTACAACAACGCCCAGTGTAATCGTTGAGTTCCGGCAATCATGTCAAATTAAGAAGAATGTTATTCCTTGGAGTTCAATTGGCTCATTTATAGAGTCACAGTCCAGAATCACTTAAATTAAGTCCCACAGTCAATCGTTTCACTGGTGAAAGCGATGCAACCTAGTATTACCAGAAAAATATCACTTAATCCATGTTGGTACGAATATGTGACGCAACCGTTGTAACTCAAACGGATTGACACCGTTAGAAAGTCAATGAAATGTAGTTTTTAAAAATGTTTCTATTTCTTAGACGGGCGCTCACGGCTAGGTTTGGTCCCACAGTACAAAATGACTAATTTATCTAAACTTTTATATAAAGCGCTACCACAGCGCCCAGTAAAATCGGTAAATTCCAGCAATCATGTCAAATTAAGAAGAATGTTATTTCTTGGGTCCAATTGTCTCACTTATCACATTTATAAAGTCACAGTCCAAAGTTACTTCAATTAAGTCCCAGAATCAATCGTTTCACTGTTAAAAGCGATACAACTTAGTAATATCGGAAAAAAATCACTAAATACATATTGGTACGAATATGTGATGCAACCGTTGTAACTCAAGCGGATTGATGCCGTTAGAAAGTCATTGAAATGTAGTTTTTAAAAATGTTTCTATTTCTTAGACGGGCGCTCACGGCTAGGTTTGGTCCCACAGTACAAAATGACTTATTTATCTAAACTTTTATATAAAGCGCTACCACAGCGCCCAGTGAAATCGGTAAATTCCAGCAATCATGTTAAATTAAGAAGAATGTTATTTATTGGGTCCAATTGTCTCACTTATCACATTTATAAAGTCACAGTCCAAAATCAGTTCAATTAAGTCCCACAATCAATCGTTTCACTGTTAAACGCGATGCAACCTAGTATTACCAGAAAAATATCACTTAATACATGTTGGTACGAATATGTGACGCAACCGTTGTAACTCAAACGGACTGATACCGTTAGAAAGTCATTGAAATGTAGTTTTTGAAACTGCCTCTATTTCTTCAACGCGCGCTAACGGCCAGGATTGGTCCCACAGTAAAAAAAGACTTATTTATATAAATTTTTAAATGAAGCGCTCCAAACAGCGACCAGTGTAATCGCTGAGTTCCGGAAATCCTGTCAAATTAAGAAGAATGTTATTTTTTGGGGTCTATTTGGCTCACTTATCACATTTATAAGGTCACAGTCCAGAATCACTTCAATTAAGTTCCACAGTCAATCGTTTCACTGTTAAAAGTGATACAACTTAGTAATATCGGAAACAAATCACTAAATACATGTTGGTACGAACATGTGACGCAACTGTTGTAACTCAAACGGGTTGACACCGTTAGAAAGTCAATGAAATGTAGTTTTTAAAAATGTTTATATTTCTTAGACGCGCGCTCACGGCTAGGTTTGGTCCCACAGTACAAAATGACTTATTTATCTAAACTTTTATATAAAGCGCTACCACAGCGCCCAGTGAAATCGGTAAATTCCAGCAATCATGTCAAATTAAGAAGAATGTTATTTCTTGGGTCCAATTGTCTCACTTATCACATTTATAAGTTCACAGTCCAAAATCAGTTCAATTAAGTACCACAGTCAATCGTTTCACTGTTAAACGCGATGCAACCTAGTATTACCAGAAAAATATCACTTAATACATGTTGGTACGAATATGTGACACAACAGCTGTAACTCAAACGGACTGATACCGTTAGAAAGTCATTGAAATGTAGTTTTTGAAACTGCCTCTATTTTTTCAACGCGCGCTACCGGCCAGAATTGGTCCCACAGTAAAAAAAGACTTATTTATCTAAATTTTTAAATGAAGGGCCCCAAACAGCGACCAGTGTAATCGCTGAGTTCCGGCAATCATGTTAAATTAAGAAGAATGTTATTTCTTGGGGTCCATTTGGCTCACTTATCACATTTATAAGGTCACAGTCCAAAGTTACTTCAATTAAGTCCCAGAGTCAATCGTTTCACTGTTAAAAGCGATACAACTTAGTAATATCGGAAAAAAATCACTAAATACATGTTGGTACGAATATGTGACGCAACCGTTGTAACTCAAGCGGATTGATGCCGTTAGAAAGTCATTGAAATGTAGTTTTTAAAACTGTCTATATTTCTTTAGCGCGCGATAACGGCCAGGATTGGTCCCACAGTACAAAATGACTTATTTATCTAAACTTTTATATAAAGCGCTACCACAGCGCCCAGTGAAATCGGTAAATTCCAGCAATCATGTCAAATTAAGAAGAATGTTATTTCTTGGGGTCCATTTGGCTCACTTATCACATTTATAAGGTCACAGTCCAAAGTTACTTCAATTAAGTCCCAGAGTCAATCGTTTCACTGTTAAAAGCGATACAACTTAGTAATATCGGAAAAACGTCACTAAATACATGTTGGTACGAATATGTGACGCAACCGTTGTAACTCAAGCGGATTGATACCGTTAGAAAGTCATTGAAATGTAGTTTTTAAAACTGTCTATATTTCTTTAGCGCGCGATAACGGCCAGGATTGGTCCCACAGTAAAAAATGACTTATTTTATATCAATTTTTTAATGAAGTGCTACAACAACGCCCAGTGTAATCGTTGAGTTCCGGCAATCATGTCAAATTAAGAAGAATGTTATTCCTTGGAGTTCAATTGGCTCATTTATAGAGTCACAGTCCAGAATCACTTAAATTAAGTCCCACAGTCAATCGTTTCACTGGTGAAAGCGATGCAACCTAGTATTACCAGAAAAATATCACTTAATCCATGTTGGTACGAATATGTGACGCAACCGTTGTAACTCAAACGGATTGACACCGTTAGAAAGTCAATGAAATGTAGTTTTTAAAAATGTTTCTATTTCTTAGACGGGCGCTCACGGCTAGGTTTGGTCCCACAGTACAAAATGACTAATTTATCTAAACTTTTATATAAAGCGCTACCACAGCGCCCAGTAAAATCGGTAAATTCCAGCAATCATGTCAAATTAAGAAGAATGTTATTTCTTGGGTCCAATTGTCTCACTTATCACATTTATAAAGTCACAGTCCAAAGTTACTTCAATTAAGTCCCAGAATCAATCGTTTCACTGTTAAAAGCGATACAACTTAGTAATATCGGAAAAAAATCACTAAATACATATTGGTACGAATATGTGATGCAACCGTTGTAACTCAAGCGGATTGATGCCGTTAGAAAGTCATTGAAATGTAGTTTTTAAAAATGTTTCTATTTCTTAGACGGGCGCTCACGGCTAGGTTTGGTCCCACAGTACAAAATGACTTATTTATCTAAACTTTTATATAAAGCGCTACCACAGCGCCCAGTGAAATCGGTAAATTCCAGCAATCATGTTAAATTAAGAAGAATGTTATTTATTGGGTCCAATTGTCTCACTTATCACATTTATAAAGTCACAGTCCAAAATCAGTTCAATTAAGTCCCACAATCAATCGTTTCACTGTTAAACGCGATGCAACCTAGTATTACCAGAAAAATATCACTTAATACATGTTGGTACGAATATGTGACGCAACCGTTGTAACTCAAACGGACTGATACCGTTAGAAAGTCATTGAAATGTAGTTTTTGAAACTGCCTCTATTTCTTCAACGCGCGCTACCGGCCAGGATTGGTGCCACAGTAAAAAAAGACTTATTTATCTAAATTTTTAAATGAAGCGCTCCAAACAGCGACCAGTGTAATCGCTGAGTTCCGGAAATCCTGTCAAATTAAGAAGAATGTTATTTCTTGGGGTCTATTTGGCTCACTTATCACATTTATAAGGTCACAGTCCAGAATCACTTCAATTAAGTTCCACAGTCAATCGTTTCACTGTTAAAAGTGATACAACTTAGTAATATCGGAAACAAATCACTAAATACATGTTGGTACGAACATGTGACGCAACTGTTGTAACTCAAACGGATTGACACCGTTAGAAAGTCAATGAAATGTAGTTTTTAAAAATGTTTCTATTTCTTAGACGCGCGCTCACGGCTAGGTTTGGTCCCACAGTACAAAATGACTTATTTATCTAAACTTTTATATAAAGCGCTACCACAGCGCCCAGTGAATTCGGTAAATTCCAGCAATCATGTCAAATTAAGAAGAATGTTATTTCTTGGGTCCAATTGTCTCACTTATCACATTTATAAAGTCACAGTCCAAAATCAGTTCAATTAAGTCCCACAGTCAATCGTTTCACTGTTAAAAGCGATGCAACCTAGGAATATCCGAATACTACCGATAAATACATGTTGGTACGAATATGTGACGCAACCGCTGTAACTCAAACGGACTGCTACCGTTAGAAAGTCATTGAAATGTAGTTTTTGAAACTGCCTCTATTTCTTCAACGCGCGCTACCGGCCAGGATTGGTCCCACAGTAAAAAAAGACTTATTTATCTAAATTTTTAAATGAACGGCCCCAAACAGCGACCAGTGTAATCGCTGAGTTCCGGCAATCATGTTAAATTAAGAAGAATGTTATTTCTTGGGGTCCATTTGGCTCACTTATCACATTTATAAGGTCACAGTCCAAAGTTACTTCAATTAAGTCCCAGAGTCAATCGTTTCACTGTTAAAAGCGATACAACTTAGTAATATCGGAAAAAAATCACTAAATACATGTTGGTACGAATATGTGACGCAACCGTTGTAACTCAAGCGGATTGATGCCGTTAGAAAGTCATTGAAATGTAGTTTTTAAAACTGTCTATATTTCTTTAGCGCGCGATAACGGCCAGGATTGGTCCCACAGTACAAAATGACTTATTTATCTAAACTTTTATATAAAGCGCTACCACAGCGCCCAGTGAAATCGGTAAATTCCAGCAATCATGTCAAATTAAGAAGAATGTTATTTCTTGGGGTCCATTTGGCTCACTTATCACATTTATAAGGTCACAGTCCAAAGTTACTTCAATTAAGTCCCAGAGTCAATCGTTTCACTGCTAAAAGCGATACAACTTAGTAATATCGGAAAAAAATCACTAAATACATGTTGGTACGAATATCTGACGCAACCGTTGTAACTAAAGCGGATTGATACCGTTAGAAAGTCATTGAACTGTAGTTTTTGAAACTGTCTATATTTCTTTAGCGCGCGATAACGGCCAGGATTGGTCCCACAGTAAGAAATGACATATTTATCTAAATTTTTAAATGAAGTTCTACCACAGCGCCCAGTGAAATCGGTAAATTCCAGCAATCATGTCAAATTAAGAAGAATGTTATTTCTTGGGTCCAATTGTCTCACTTATCACATTTATAAGTTCAAAGTCCAAAATCAGTTCAATTAAGTACCACAGTCAATCGTTTCACTGTTAAAAGCGATGCAACCTAGGAATATCCGAATACTACCGCTAAATACATGTTCGTACGAAAATGTGACGCAACCGCTGTAACTCAAACGGACTGATACCGTTAGAAAGTCATTGAAATGTAGTTTTTGAAACTGCCTCTATTTCTTCAACGCGCGCTACCGGCCAGGATTGGTCCCACAGTAAAAAAAGACTTTTTTATCTAAATTTTTAAATGAAGGGCCCCAAACAGCGACCAGTGTAATCGCCGAGTTCCGGCAATCATGTCAAATTAAGAAGAATTTTATTTCTTGGGGTCCATTTGGCTCACTATTCACATTTATAAGGTCACAGTCCAAAGTTACTTCAATTAAGTCCCAGAGTCAATCGTTTCACTGTTAAAAGCGATACAACTTAGTAATATCGGAAAAACGTCACTAAATACATGTTGGTACGAATATGTGACGCAACCGTTGTAACTCAAGCGGATTGATACCGTTAGAAAGTCATTGAAATGTAGTTTTTAAAACTGTCTATATTTCTTTAGCGCGCGATAACGGCCAGGATTGGTCCCACAGTAAAAAATGACTTATTTTATATCAATTTTTTAATGAAGTGCTACAACAACGCCCAGTGTAATCGTTGAGTTCCGGCAATCATGTCAAATTAAGGAGAATGTTATTCCTTGGAGTTCAATTGGCTCATTTATAGAGTCACAGTCCAGAATCACTTAAATTAAGTCCCACAGTCAATCGTTTCACTGGTAAAAGCGATACAACCTAGTATTACCAGAAAAATATCACTAAATACATGTTGGTACGAATATGTGATGCAACCGTTGTAACTCAAGCGGATTGATGCCGTTAGAAAGTCATTGAAATGTAGTTTTTGAAACTGCCTCTATTTCTTCAACGCGCGCTAACAGCCAGGATTGGTCCCACAGTAAAAAAAGACTTATTTATATAAATTTTTAAATGAAGCGCTCCAAACAGCGACCAGTGTAATCGCTGAGTTCCGGAAATCCTGTCAAATTAAGAAGAATGTTATTTCTTGGGGTCTATTTGGCTCACTTATCACATTTATAAGGTCACAGTCCAGAATCATTTCAATTAAGTTCCACAGTCAATCGTTTCACTGTTAAAAGTGATACAACTTAGTAATATCGGAAACAAATCACTAAATACATGTTGGTACGAACATGTGACGCAACTGTTGTAACTCAAACGGATTGACACCGTTAGAAAGTCAATGAAATGTAGTTTTTAAAAATGTTTATATTTCTTAGACGCGCGCTCACGGCTAGGTTTGGTCCCACAGTACAAAATGACTTATTTATCTAAACTTTTATATAAAGCGCTACCACAGAGCCCAGTGAAATCGGTAAATTCCAGCAATCATGTCAAATTAAGAAGAATGTTATTTCTTGGGTCCAATTGTCTCACTTATCACATTTATAAGTTCACAGTCCAAAATCAGTTCAATTAAGTACCACAGTCAATCGTTTCACTGTTAAACGCGATGCAACCTAGTATTACCAGAAAAATATCACTTAATACATGTTGGTACGAATATGTGACGCAACAGCTGTAACTCAAACGGACTGATACCGTTAGAAAGTCATTGAAATGTAGTTTTTGAAACTGCCTTTTTTTCTTCAACGCGCGCTACCGGCCAGGATTGGTCCCACAGTAAAAAAAGACTTATTTATCTAAATTTTTAAATGAAGGGACCCAAACAGCGACCAGTGTAATCGCTGAGTTCCGGCAATCATGTTAAATTAAGAAGAATGTTATTTCTTGGGGTCCATTTGGCTCACTTATCACATTTATAAGGTCACAGTCCAAAGTTACTTCAATTAAGTCCCAGAGTCAATCGTTTCACTGTTAAAAGCGATACAACTTAGTAATATCGGAAAAAAATCACTAAATACATGTTGGTACGAATATGTGACGCAACCGTTGTAACTCAAGCGGATTGATGCCGTTAGAAAGTCATTGAAATGTAGTTTTTAAAACTGTCTATATTTCTTTAGCGCGCGATAACGGCCAGGATTGGTTCCACAGTACAAAATGACTTATTTATCTAAACTTTTATATAAAGCGCTACCACAGCGCCCAGTGAAATCGGTAAATTCCAGCAATCATGTCAAATTAAGAAGAATGTTATTTCTTGGGGTCCATTTGGCTCACTTATCACATTTATAAGGTCACAGTCCAAAGTTACTTCAATTAAGTCCCAGAGTCAATCGTTTCACTGTTAAAAGCGATACAACTTAGTAATATCGGAAAAACGTCACTAAATACATGTTGGTACGAATATGTGACGCAACCGTTGTAACTCAAGCGGATTGATACCGTTAGAAAGTCATTGAAATGTAGTTTTTAAAACTGTCTATATTTCTTTAGCGCGCGATAACGGCCAGGATTGGTCCCACAGTAAAAAATGACTTATTTTATATCAATTTTTTAATGAAGTGCTACAACAACGCCCAGTTTAATCGTTGAGTTCCGGCAATCATGTCAAATTAAGAAGAATGTTATTCCTTGGAGTTCAATTGGCTCATTTATAGAGTCACAGTCCAGAATCACTTAAATTAAGTCCCACAGTCAATCGTTTCACTGGTGAAAGCGATACAACCTAGTATTACCAGAAAAATATCACTAAATACATGTTGGTACGAATATGTGACGCAACCGCTTTAACTCAAACGGGCTGATACCGTTAGAAAGTCATTGAAATGTAGTTTTTGAAACTGCCTCTATTTCTTCAACGTGCGCTAACGGCCAGGATTGGTCCCACAGTAAAAAAAGACTTATTTATATAAATTTTTAAATGAAGCGCTCCAAACAGCGACCAGTGTAATCGCTGAGTTCCGGAAATCATGTCAAATTAAGAAGAATGTTATGTCTTGGGGTCCATTTGGCTCACTTATCACATTTATAAGGTCACAGTCCAGAATCACTTCAATTAAGTTCCACAGTCAATCGTTTCACTGTTAAAAGTGATACAACTTAGTAGTATCGGAAACAAATCGCTAAATACATGTTGGTACGAACATGTGACGCAACTGTTGGAACTCAAACGGATTGACACCGTTAGAAAGTCAATGAAATTTAGTTTTTAAAATTGTTTCTATTTCTTAGACGGGCGCTCACGGCTAGGTTTGGTCCCACAGTACAAAATGACTAATTTATCTAAACTTTTATATAAAGCGCTACCACAGCGCCCAGTGAAATCGGTAAATTCCAGCAATCATGTCAAATTAAGAAGAATGTTATTTCTTGGGTCCAATTGTCTCACTTATCACATTTATAAAGTCACAGTCCAAAGTTACTTCAATTAAGTCCCAGAATCAATCGTTTCACTGTTAAAAGCGATACAACTTAGTAATATCGGAAAAAATCACTAAATACATATTGGTACGAATATGTGATGCAACCGTTGTAACTCAAGCGGATTGATGCCGTTAGAAAGTCATTGAAATGTAGTTTTTAAAAATGTTTCTATTTCTTAGACGGGCGCTCACGGCTAGGTTTGGTCCCACAGTACAAAATGACTTATTTATCTAAACTTTTGTATAAAGCGCTACCACAGCGCCCAGTGAAATCGGTAAATTCCAGCAATCATGTCAAATTAAGAAGAATGTTATTTATTGGGTCCAATTGTCTCACTTATCACATTTATAAAGTCACAGTCCAAAATCAGTTCAATTAAGTCCCACAATCAATCGTTTCACTGTTAAACGCGATGCAACCTAGTATTACCAGAAAAATATCACTTAATACATGTTGGTACGAATATGTGACGCAACCGCTGTAACTCAAACGGACTGATACCGTTAGAAAGTCATTGAAATGTAGTTTTTGAAACTGCCTCTATTTCTTCAACGCGCGCTACCGGCCAGGATTGGTCCCACAGTAAAAAAAGACTTATTTATCTAAATTTTTAAATAAAGCGCTCCAAACAGCGACCAGTGTAATCGCTGAGTTCCGGAAATCCTGTCAAATTAAGAAGAATGTTATTTCTTGGGGTCTATTTGGCTCACTTATCACATTTATAAGGTCACAGTCCAGAATCACTTCAATTAAGTTCCACAGTCAATCGTTTCACTGTTAAAAGTGATACAACTTAGTAATATCGGAAACAAATCACTAAATACATGTTGGTACGAACATGTGACGCAACTGTTGTAACTCAAACGGATTGACACCGTTAGAAAGTCAATGAAATGTAGTTTTTAAAAATGTTTCTATTTCTTAGACGCGCGCTCACGGGTAGGTTTGGTCCCACAGTACAAAATGACTTATTTATCTAAACTTTTATATAAAGCGCTATCACAGCGCCCAGTGAAATCGGTAAATTCCAGCAATCATGTCAAATTAAGAAGAATGTTATTTCTTGGGTCCAATTGTCTCACTTATCACATTTATAAAGTCACAGTCCAAAATCAGTTCAATTAAGTCCCACAATCAATCGTTTCACTGTTAAACGCGATGCAACCTAGTATTACCAGAAAAATATCACTTAATACATGTTGAAACGAATATGTGACGCAACCGTTGTAACTCAAACGGACTGATACCGTTAGAAAGTCATTGAAATGTAGTTTTTGAAACTGCCTCTATTTCTTCAACGCGCGCTACCGGCCAGGATTGGTCCCACAGTAAAAAAAGACTTATTTTTCAAAATTTTTAAATGAAGCGCTTCAAACAGCGACCAGTGTAATCGCTGAGTTCCGGCAATCATGTCAAATTAAGAAGAATGTTATTTCTTGGGGTCCATTTGGCTCACTTATCACATTTATAAGGTCACAGTCCAAAGTTACTTCAATTAAGTCCTAGAGGCAATCGTTTCACTGTTAAAAGCGATACAACTTAGTAATATCGGAAAAAAATCACTAAATACATGTTGGTACGAATATGTGACGCAACCGTTGTTACTCAAGCGGATTGATACCGTTAGAAAGTCATTGAAATGTAGTTTCTAAAACTGTCTCTATTTCTTTAGTGCGCAATAACTGCTAGGATTGGTCCCACAGTAAGAAATGACTTATTTATCTAAATTTTTAAATGAAGTGCTACCACAACCCCCAGTGTAATCGCTAAGTTCCGGCAATCATGTCAAATTAAGAAGAATGTTATTCCTTGGAGTTCAATTGGCTCATTTATCACATTTATAAGGTCACAGTCCAGAATCACTTCAATTAAGTTCCACAGTCAATCGTTTCATTGTTAAAAGTGATACAACTTAGTAATATCGGAAACAAATCACTAAATACATGTTGGTACGAACATGTGACGCAACTGTTGTAACTCAAACGGATTGACACCGTTAGAAAGTCAATGAAATGTAGTTTTTAAAAATGTTTCTATTTCTTAGACGCGCGCTCACGGCTAGGTTTGGTCCCACAGTACAAAATGACTTATTTATCTAAAATTTTATATAAAGCGCTATCACAGCGCCCAGTGAAATCGGTAAATTCCAGCAATCATGTCAAATTAAGAAGAATGTTATTTCTTGGGTCCAATTGTCTCACTTATCACATTTATAAAGTCACAGTCCAAAATCAGTTCAATTAAGTCCCACAATCAATCGTTTCACTGTTAAACGCGATGCAACCTAGTATTACCAGAAAAATATCACTTAATACATGTTGAAACGAATATGTGACGCAACCGTTGTAACTCAAACGGACTGATACCGTTAGAAAGTCATTGAAATGTAGTTTTTGAAACTGCCTCTATTTCTTCAACGCGCGCTACCGGCCAGGATTGGTCCCACAGTAAAAAAAGACTTATTTTTCAAAATTTTTAAATGAAGCGCTTCAAACAGCGACCAGTGTAATCGCTGAGTTCCGGCAATCATGTCAAATTAAGAAGAATGTTATTTCTTGGGGTCCATTTGGCTCACTTATCACATTTATAAGGTCACAGTCCAAAGTTACTTCAATTAAGTCCTAGAGGCAATCGTTTCACTGTTAAAAGCGATACAACTTAGTAATATCGGAAAAAAATCACTAAATACATGTTGGTACGAATATGTGACGCAACCGTTGTTACTCAAGCGGATTGATACCGTTAGAAAGTCATTGAAATGTAGTTTCTAAAACTGTCTCTATTTCTTTAGTGCGCAATAACTGCTAGGATTGGTCCCACAGTAAGAAATGACTTATTTATCTAAATTTTTAAATGAAGTGCTACCACAACCCCCAGTGTAATCGCTAAGTTCCGGCAATCATGTCAAATTAAGAAGAATGTTATTCCTTGGAGTTCAATTGGCTCATTTATCACATTTATAAGATCACAGTCCAGAATCACTTCAATTAAGTTCCACAGGCAATCGTTTCACTGTCAAAAGCAATACAACTTAGTAATATCGGAAAAAAATCATTAAATACATGTTGGTACGAATATGTGACGTAGCCGTTGTAGTTGAAACGGACTGATGCTGTTAGAAAGTCAATGAAATGTTGTATTTGAAACTGTCTCTCTTTCTTCAGCGCGCGCTAACGGCTAGGACTGGACCAACCGTAAAAAATGACTTATTCATCTAAGTTTTTAAATGAAGCGCTACCACAGCGCCCAGTGAAATCGGTAAATTTCAGCAATCATGTCAAGGTAAGAAGAATGTTATTCTTTGGAGTCCAATTGGCTCATTTATTACATTTATAAGGTCACAGTACAGAATCACTTCAATTAAGACCCATGGTCAATCGTTTCACTGTCAAAAGCAATACAACTTAGTAATATCGGAAAAGAATCACTAAATACATGTTGGTACGAATACGTGACGCAACCGTTGTAAGTTAAGCGGATTGACACCGTTAGAAAGTCAATGGAATGTAGTTTTTGAAACTATCTCTATTTCTTCAGCCCGCGCTAACGGCTAGGATTGGTCCCACAGTAAAAAATGACTTATTTTATCTAAATTTTTAAGTGAAGCGCTACCATTGCGTCCAGTGTAATCGCTGAGTTCCGGCAATCATGTCAAATTAAGAAGAATGTTATTCCTTGGAATCCAATTGGCTCATCTATCACATTCATAAGGTCACAGTCCACAATCACTTCAATTAAGTTTCACAGGCAATCGTTTCACTGTCAAAAGCAATACAACTTAGAAATATCGGAAAAAAATCACTAAATACATGTTCGCACGAATATGTGACGTAACCGTTGTTGTTGAAACGGACTAATACCGTTAGAAAGTCAATGAAATGTAGTATTTGAAACTGTCTCTATTTCTTCAGCCCGTGCTAACGGCTAGGATTGGTCCCACAGTAAAAAATGACTTATTTTATCTAAATTTTTAAGTGAAGTGCTACCATTGGGACGAGTGTAATCGCTGAATTGCAGCAATCATGTCAAATTAAGAAGAATGTTATTCCTTGGAGTTCAATTGGCTCATTTATCACATTTATAAGGTCACAGTCCAGAATCACTTCAATTAAGTCCCACACTCAATCGTTTCACTGTTAAAAGCGATACAACTTAGTAATATCGGAAACAAATCACTAAATACATGTTGGTACAAACATGTGACGCAACTGTTGTAACTCAAACGGATTGACACCGTTAGAAAGTCAATGAAATGTAGTTTTTTAAAATGTTTCTATTTCTTAGACGCGCGCTCACGGCTAGGTTTGGTCCCACAGTACAAAATGACTTATTTATCTGAACTTTTAAATAAAACGCTACCACAGCGCCCAGCGAATCGGTAAATTCCAGCAATCATTTTAAATTAAGAAGAATGTTATTCCTTGGGTCCAGTTGTCTCATTTATCACATTTATGAGGTCAAAGTCCTAAATCAGTTCAATTAAGTCCCACAGTCAATCCTTTCACTGTTAAAAGCGATGCAACCTAGTAAAATCAGAAAAATATCGCTAAATACATGTTGGTACGAATATGTGACTCAACCGTTGTAACTGAAGCGGATTGACACCGTTAGAAAGTCAATGGAATGTAGTTTTTGAAACTGTCTCTATTTCTTCAGCCCACGCTAACGGCTAGGATTGGTCCCACAGTAAAAAATGACTTTTTTTATCTAAATTTTTAAGTGAAGCTCTACCATTGCGCCGAGTGTAATCGCTGAATTGCAGCAATCATGTCAAATTAAGAAGAATTTCATTCCTTAGAATCCAATTGGCTTATCTATCACATTCATAAGGTCACAGTCCAGAATCACTGCAATTAAGTTCCACAGTCAATCGTTTCACTGTTAAAAGTGATACAACTTAGTAATATCGGAAACAAATCACTAAATACATGTTGGTACGAACATGTGACGCAACTGTTGTAACTCAAACGGATTGACACCGTTAGAAAGTCAATGAAATGTAGTTTTTAAAAATGTTTCTATTTCTTAGACGCGCGCTCACGGCTAGGTTTGGTCCCACAGTACAAAATGACTTATTTATCTAAACTTTTATATAAAGCGCTACCACAGCGCCCAGTGAAATCGGTAAATTCCAGCAATCATGTCAAATTAAGAAGAATGTTATTTCTTGGGTCCAATTGTCTCACTTATCACATTTATAAAGTCACAGTCCAAAATCAGTTCAATTAAGTCCCACAATCAATCGTTTCACTGTTAAACGCGATGCAACCTAGTATTACCAGAAAAATATCACTTAATACATGTTGGTACGAATATGTGACGCAACCGCTGTAACTCAAACTGACTGATACGGTTAGAAAGTCATTGAAATGTAGCTTTTGAAACTGCCTCTATTTCTTCAACGCGCGCTACTGGCCAGGATTTGTCCCACAGTAAAAAAAGACTTATTTATCTAAATTTTTAAATGAAGTGCTCCAAGCAGCGACCAGTGTAATCGCTGAGTTCCGGCAATCATGTCAAATTAAGAAGAATGTTATTTCTTGGGGTCCATTTGGCTCACTTATCACATTTATAAGGTCACAGTCCAGAATCACTTCAATTAAGTTCCACAGTCAATCGTTTCACTGTTAAAAGTGATACAACTTAGTAATATCGGAAACAAATCACTAAATACATGTTGGTACGAATACGTGACGCAACCGTTGTAAGTTAAGCGGATTGACACCGTTAGAAAGTCAATGGAATGTAGTTTTTGAAACTGTCTCTATTTCTTCAGCCCGCGCTAACGGCTAGGATTGGTCCCACAGTAAAAAATGACTTATTTTATCTAAATTTTTAAGTGAAGCGCTACCATTGCGCCGAGTGTAATCGCTGAATTGCAGCAATCATGTCAAATTAGGAGGAATTTCATTCCTTAGAATCCAATTGACTTATCTACCACATTCATAAGGTCACAGTCCAGAATCACTTCAATTAAGTTCCACAGTCAATCGTTTCACTGTTAAAAGTGATACAACTTAATAATATCGGAAACAAATCACTAAATACATGTTGGTACGAACATGTGACGCAACTGTTGTAACTCAAACGGATTGACACCGTTAGAAAGTCAATGAAATGTAGTTTTTAAAAATGTTTCTATTTCTTAGACGCGCGCTCACGGCTAGGATTGGTCCCACAGTACAAAATGACTTATTTATCTAAACTTTTATATAAAGCGCTACCACAGCGCCCAGTGAAATCGGCAAATTCCAGCAATCATGTCAAATTAAGAAGAATGTTATTTCTTGGGTCCAATTGTCTCACTTATCACATTTATAAAGTCACAGTCCAAAATCAGTTCAATTAAGTCCCACAATCAATCGTTTCACTGTTAAGCGCGATGCAACCTGGTATTACCAGAAAAATATCACTTAATACATGTTTGTACGATTATGTGACGCAACCGCTGTAACTCAAACGGACTGATACGGTTAGAAAGTCATTGAAATGTAGCTTTTGAAACTGCCTCTATTTCTTCAACCCGCGCTACCGGCCAGGATTTGTCCCACAGTAAAAAAAGACTTATTTATCTAAATTTTTCAATGAAGTGCTACCACAACGCCCAGTGTAATCGCTGAGTTCCAGCAATCATGTCAAATTAAGAAGAATGTTATTCCTTGGAGTTCAATTGGCTCATTTATCACATTTATAAGGTCACAGTCCAGAATCACTTCAATTAAGTCCCACAGTCAATCGTTTCACTGTTAAAAGCGATACAACTTAGTAATATCGGAAACAAATCACTAAATACATGTTGGTACGAACATGTGACGCAACTGTTTTAACTCAAACGGATTGACACCGTTAGAAAGTCAATGAAATGTAGTTTTTTAAAATGTTTCTATTTCTTAGACGCGCGCTCACGGCTAGGTTTGGTCCCACAGTACAAAATGACTTATTCATCTGAACTTTTAAATAAAACGCTACCACAGCGCCCAGCGAATCGGTAAATTCCAGCAATCATGTCAAATTAAGAAGAATGTTATTCCTTGGGTCCAGTTGTCTCATTTATCACATTTATGAGGTCAAAGTCCTAAATCAGTTCAATTAAGTCCCACAGTCAATCCTTTCACTGTTAAAAGCGATGCAACCTAGAAAAATCAGAAAAAATTCGCTAAATGCATGTTGGTACGAATACGTGACGCAACCGTTGTAAGTTAAGCGGATTGACACCGTTAGAAAGTCAATGGAATGTAGTTTTTGAAACTGTCTCTATTTCTTCAGCCCGCGCTAACGGCTAGGATTGGTCCTACAGTAAAAAATGACTTATTTTATCTAAATTTTTAAGTGAAGCGCTACCATTGCGCCGAGTGTAATCGCTGAATTGCAGCAATCATGTCAAATTAAGAAGAATTTCATTCCTTAGAATCCAATTGACTTATCTACCACATTCATAAGGTCACAGTCCAGAATCACTTCAATTAAGTTCCACAGTCAATCGTTTCACTGTTAAAAGTGATACAACTTAGTAATATCGGAAACAAATCACTAAATACATGTTGGTACGAACATGTGACGCAACTGTTGTAACTCAAACGGATTGACACCGTTAGAAAGTCAATGAAATGTAGTTTTTTAAAATGTTTCTATTTCTTAGACGCGCGCTCACGGCTAGGTTTGGTCCCACAGTACAAAATGACTTATTCATCTGAACTTTTAAATAAAACGCTACCACAGCGCCCAGCGAATCGGTAAATTCCAGCAATCATGTCAAATTAAGAAGAATGTTATTCCTTGGGTCCAGTTGTCTCATTTATCACATTTATGAGGTCAAAGTCCTAAATCAGTTCAATTAAGTCCCACAGTCAATCCTTTCACTGTTAAAAGCGATGCAACCTAGAAAAATCAGAAAAAATTCGCTAAATGCATGTTGGTACGAATACGTGACGCAACCGTTGTAAGTTAAGCGGATTGACACCGTTAGAAAGTCAATGGAATGTAGTTTTTGAAACTGTCTCTATTTCTTCAGCCCGCGCTAACGGCTAGGATTGGTCCTACAGTAAAAAATGACTTATTTTATCTAAATTTTTAAGTGAAGCGCTACCATTGCGCCGAGTGTAATCGCTGAATTGCAGCAATCATGTCAAATTAAGAAGAATTTCATTCCTTAGAATCCAATTGACTTATCTACCACATTCATAAGGTCACAGTCCAGAATCACTTCAATTAAGTTCCACAGTCAATCGTTTCACTGTTAAAAGTGATACAACTTAGTAATATCGGAAACAAATCACTAAATACATGTTGGTACGAACATGTGACGCAACTGTTGTAACTCAAACGGATTGACACCGTTAGAAAGTCAATGAAATGTAGTTTTTAAAAATGTTTCTATTTCTTAGACGCGCGCTCACGGCTAGGATTGGTCCCACAGTACAAAATGACTTATTTATCTAAACTTTTATATAAAGCGCTACCACAGCACCCAATGAAATCGGTAAATTTCAGCAATCATGTCAAATTAAGAAGAATGTTATTTCTTGGGTCCAATTGTCTCACTTATCACATTTATAAAGTCACAGTCCAAAATCAGTTCAATTAAGTCCCACAATCAATCGTTTCACTGTTAAACGCGATGCAACCTAGTATTACCAGAAAAATATCACTTAATACATGTTGGTACGAATATATGACGCAACCGCTGTAACTCAAACGGACTGATACGGTTAGAAAGTCTTTGAAATTTAGTTTTTTAAACTGCCTCTATTTCTTCAACGCGCGCTACCGGCCAGGATTTGTCCCACAGAAAAAAAAGACTTATTTATCTAAATTTTTAAATGAAGCGCTCCAAACAGCGACAAGTGTAATCGCTGAGTTCCGGCAATCATGTCAAATTAAGAAGAATGTTATTTCTTGGGGTCCATTTGGCTCACTTATCACATTTATAAGGTCACAGTCCAAAGTTACTTCAATTAAGTCCCAGAGGCAATCGTTTCACTGTTAAAAGCGATACAACTTAGTAATATCGGAAAAAAATCACTAAATACATGTTGGTACGAATATGTGACGCAACCATTGTTACTCAAGCGGATTGATACCGTTAGAAAGTCATTGAAATGTAGTTTTTAAAACTGTCTCTATTTCTTTAGTGCGCGATAACTGCTAGGATTGGTCCCACAGTAAGAAATGACTTATTTATCTAAATTTTTAAATGAAGTGCTACCACAACGCCCAGTGTAATCGCTGAGTTCCGGCAATCATGTCAATTTAAGAAGAATGTTATTCCTTGGGTCCAGTTGTCTCATTTATCACATTTATGAGGTCAAAGTCCTAAATCAGTTCAATTAAGTCCCACAGTCAATCCTCTCACTGTTAAAAGCGATGCAACCTAGAAAAATCAGAAAAAATTCGCTAAATGCATGTTCGTACGAATACGTGACGCAACCGTTGTAAGTTAAGCGGATTGACACCGTTAGAAAGTCAATGGAATGTAGTTTTTAAAACTGTCTCTATTTCTTCAGCCCGCGCTAACGGCTAGGATTGGTCCCACAGTAAAAAATGACTTATTTTATCTAAATTTTTAAGTAAAGCGCTACCATTGCGCCAAGTGTAATCGCTGAATTGCAGCAATCATGTCAAATTAAGAAGAATTTCATTCCTTAGAATCCAATTGACTTATCTACCACATTCATAAGGTCACAGTCCAGAATCACTTCAATTAAGTTCCACAGTCAATCGTTTCACTGTTAAAAGTGATACAACTTAGTAATATCGGAAACAAATCACTAAATACATGTTGGTACGAACATGTGACGCAACTGTTGTAACTCAAACGGATTGACACCGTTAGAAAGTCAATGAAATGTAGTTTTTAAAAATGTTTCTATTTCTTAGACGCGCGCTCACGGCTAGGATTGGTCCCACAGTACAAAATGACTTATTTATCTAAACTTTTATATAAAGCGCTACCACAGCGCCCAGTGAAATCGGTAAATTCCAGCAATCATGTCAAATTAAGAAGAATGTTATTTCTTGGGTCCAATTGTCTCACTTATCACATTTATAAAGTCACAGTCCAAAATCAGTTCAATTAAGTCCCACAATCAATCGTTTCACTGTTAAACGCGATGCAACCTAGTATTACCAGAAAAATATCACTTAATACATGTTTGTACGAATATGTGACGCAACCGCTGTAACTCAAACGGACTGATACGGTTAGAAAGTCATTGAAATGTAGCTTTTGAAACTGCCTCTATTTCTTCAACGTGCGCTACCGGCCAGGATTTGTCCCACAGTAAAAAAAGACTTATTTATCTAAATTTTTAAATGAAGTGCTCCAAACAGCGACCAGTGTAATCGCTGAGTTCCGGCAATCATGTCAAATTAAGAAGAATGTTATTTCTTGGGGTCCATTTGGCTCACTTATCACATTTAAAAGGTCACAGTCCAAAGTTACTTCAATTAAGTCCTAGAGGCAATCGTTTCACTGTTAAAAGCGATACAACTTAGTAATATCGGAAAAAAATCACTAAATACATGTTGGTACAAATATGTGACGCAACCGTTGTAACTCAAGCGGATTGATACCGTTAGAAAATCATTGAAATGTAGTTTTTAAAACTGTCTCTATTTCTTTAGCGCGCGATAACGGCTAGGATTGGTCCCACAGTAAGAAATGACTTATTTATCTAAATTTTTCAATGAAGTGCTACCACAACGCCCAGTGTAATCGCTGAGTTCCAGCAATCATGTCAAATTAAGAAGAATGTTATTCCTTGGAGTTCAATTGGCTCATTTATCACATTTATAAGGTCACAGTCCAGAATCACTTCAATTAAGTCCCACAGTCAATCGTTTCACTGTTAAAAGCGATACAACTTAGTAATATCGGAAACAAATCACTAAATACATGTTGGTACGAACATGTGACGCAACTGTTGTAACTCAAACGGATTGACGCCGTTAGAAAGTCAATGAAATGTAGTTTTTAAAAATGTTTCTATTTCTTAGACGCGCGCTCACGGCTAGGATTGGTCCCACAGTACAAAATGACTTATTTATCTAAACTTTTATATAAAGCGCTACCACAGCACCCAGTGAAATCGGTAAATTCCAGCAATCATGTCAAATTAAGAAGAATGTTATTTCTTGGGTCCAGTTGTCTCACTTATCACATTTATAAAGTCACAGTCCAAAATCAGTTCAATTAAGTCCCACAATCAATCGTTTCACTGTTAAACGCGATGCAACCTAGTATTACCAGAAAAATATCACTTAATACATGTTGGTACGAATATGTGACGCAACCGCTGTAACTCAAACGGACTGATACGGTTAGAAAGTCATTGAAATGTAGTTTTTTAAACTGCCTCTATTTCTTCAACGCGCGCTACCGGCCAGGATTTGTCCCACAGAAAAAAAAGACTTATTTATCTAAATTTTTAAATGAAGCGCTCCAAACAGCGACCAGTGTAATCGCTGAGTTCCGGCAATCATGTCAAATTAAGAAGAATGTTATTCCTTGGGTCCAGTTGTCTTATTTATCACATTTATGAGGTCAAAGTCCAATATCAGTTCAATTAAGTCCCACAGTCAATCCTTTCACTGTTAAAAGCGATGCAACCTAGTAAAATCAAAAAAATATCGCTAAATGCATGTTGGTACGAATTCGTGCCGCTACCGTTGTAAGTTAAGTGGATTGACACCGTTAGAAAGTCAATGGAATGTAGTTTTTGAAACTGTCTCTATTTCTTCAGCCCGCGCTAACGGCTAGGATTGGTCCCACAGTAAAAAATGACTTATTTTATCTAAATTTTTTAGTGAAGCGCTACCATTGCGCCGAGTGTAATCGCTGAATTGCAGCAATCATGTCAAATTAAGAAGAATGTTATTCCTTGGAGTTCAATTGGCTCATTTATCACATTTATAAGGTCACAGTCCAGAATCACTTCAATTAAGTCCCACAGTCAATCGTTTCACTGTTAAAAGCGATACAACTTAGTAATATCGGAAACAAATCACTAAACACATGTTGGTACGAACATGTGACGCAACTGTTGTAACTCTAACGGATTGACACCGTTAGAAAGTCAATGAAATGTAGTTTTTGAAAAGGTTTCTATTTCTTAGACGCGCGCTCACGGCTAGGTTTGGTCCCACAGTACAAAATGAGTTATTTATCTGAACTTTTAAATAAAACGCTACCACAGCGCTCAGCGAATCGGTAAATTCCAGCATTCATGTCAAATTAAGAAGAATGTTATTCCTTGGGTCCAGTTGTCTTATTTATCACATTTATGAGGTCAAAGTCCAATATCAGTTCAATTAAGTCCCACAGTCAATCCTTTCACTGTTAAAAGCGATGCAACCTAGTAAAATCAAAAAAATATCGCTAAATGCATGTTGGTACGAATTCGTGCCGCTACCGTTGTAAGTTAAGTGGATTGACACCGTTAGAAAGTCAATGGAATGTAGTTTTTGAAACTGTCTCTATTTCTTCAGCCCGCGCTAACGGCTAGGATTGGTCCCACAGTAAAAAATGACTTATTTTATCTAAATTTTTTAGTGAAGCGCTACCATTGCGCCGAGTGTAATCGCTGAATTGCAGCAATCATGTCAAATTAAGAAGAATGTTATTTCTTGGGTCGAATTGTCTCATTTATCACATTCATAAGATCACAGTCCAAAATAAGTTCAATTAAGTCCCACAGTCAATCGTTTCACTGTTAAAAGCGATGCAACCTAGTAATATCCGAATACTATCGCTAAATACATGTTGGTACGAATATGTGACGCAACCGTTGTAACTCAAACGGATTTATACCGCCAGAAGATCAATGAAATGTAGTCTTTTGAACTGTTCCAATTTATTCAGCGCGTGCTAACGGCCAGGATTGGTCCCACAGTAAAAAATGACTTATTTTATGTAGACTTTTAAGTGAAGCGCTACCATAGGGCCGAGTGTAATCGCTGAAATTCAGCAATCATGTCAAATTAAAAAGAATGTTATTCCTTGGAGTCCGATTGGCTCATTTATTACATTTATAAGGTCACAGTACAGAATCACTTCAATTAAGACCCATGGTCAATCGTTTCACTGTCAAAAGCAATACAACTTAGTAATATCGGAAAAGAATCTCTAAATACATGTTGGTACAAATACGTGACGCAACCGTTGTAAGTTAAGCGGATTGACACCGTTAGAAAGTCAATGGAATGTAGTTTTTGAAACTGTCTCTATTTCTTCAGCCCGCGCTAACGGCTAGGATTGGTCCCACAGTAAAAAATGACTTATTTTATCTAAATTTTTAAGTGAAGCGCTACCATTGCGCCCAGTGTAATCGCTGAGTTCCGGCAATCATGTCAAATTAAGAAGAATGTTATTCCTTGGAGTTCAATTGGCTTATTTATCACATTTATAAGGTGACAGTCCAGAATCACTTCAATTAAGTCCCACAGTCAATCGTTTCACTGTTAAAAGCGATACAACTTAGTAATATCGGAAACAAATCACTAAATACATGTTGGTACGAACATGTGACGCAACTGTTGTAACTCAAACGGATTGACACCGTTAGAAAGTCAATGAAATGTAGTTTTTAAAAATGTTTCTATTTCTTAGACGCGCCCTCACGGCTAGGTTTGGTCCCACAGTACAAAATGACTTATTTATCTAAACTTTTATATAAAGCGCTACAACAGCGCCCAGTGAAATCGGTAAATTCCAGCAATCATGTCAAATTAGGAAGAATGTTATTTCTTGGGTCCAATTGTCTCACTTATCACATTTATAAAGTCACAGTACAAAATCAGTTCAATTAAGTCCCACAATCAATCGTTTCACTTTTAAAAGCGATGCAACCTAGTATTATTAGAAAAATATCACTTAATACATGTTGGTAAGAATATGTGACGCCACCGTTGTAACTCAAACGGACTGATACCGTTAGAAAGTCATTTAAATGTAGTATTTTGAACTGTTCCAATTTATTCAGCGCGTGCTAACGGCCAGGATTGGTCCCACAGTAAAAAATGACTTATTTTATATAGACTTTTAAGTGAAGCGCTACCATAGGGCCGAGTGTAATCGCTGAATTCCAGCAATCATGTCAAATTAAAAAGAATGTTATTTCTTGGGTCCAATTGTCTCACTTATCACATTTATAAAGTCACAGTCCAAAATCAGTTCAATTAAGTCCCACAATCAATCGTTTCACTGTTAAACGCGAGGCAACCTAGTATTACCAGAAAAATATCACTTAATACATGTTTGTACGAATATGTGACGCAACCGCTGTAACTCAAACGGACTGATACGGTTAGAAAGTCATTGAAATGTAGCTTTTGAAACTGCCTCTATTTCTTCAACGCGCGCTACCGGCCAGGATTTGTCCCACAGTAAAAAAAGACTTATTTATCTAAATTTTTAAATGAAGTGCTCCAAACAGCGACCAGTGTAATCGCTGAGTTCCGGCAATCATGTCAAATTAAGAAGAATGTTATTTCTTGGGGTCCATTTGGCTCACTTATCACATTTAAAAGGTCACAGTCCAAAGTTACTTCAATTAAGTCCTAGAGGCAATCGTTTCACTGTTAAAAGCGATACAACTTAGTAATATCGGAAAAAAATCACTAAATACATGTTGGTACGAATATGTGACGCAACCGTTGTAACTCAAGCGGATTGATACCGTTAGAAAATCATTGAAATGTAGTTTTTAAAACTGTCTCTATTTCTTTAGCGCGCGATAACGGCTAGGATTGGTCCCACAGTAAGAAATGACTTATTTATCTAAATTTTTCAATGAAGTGCTACCACAACGCCCAGTGTAATCGCTGAGTTCCAGCAATCATGTCAAATTAAGAAGAATGTTATTCCTTGGAGTTCAATTGGCTCATTTATCACATTTATAAGGTCACAGTCCAGAATCACTTCAATTAAGTCCCACAGTCAATCCTTTCACTGTTAAAAGCGATACAACTTAGTAATATCGGAAACAAATCACTAAATACATGTTGGTACGAACATGTGACGCAACTGTTGTAACTCAAACGGATTGACACCGTTAGAAAGTCAATGAAATGTAGTTTTTTAAAATGTTTCTATTTCTTAGACGCGCGCTCACGGCTAGGTTTGGTCCCACAGTACAAAATGACCTAATTAGCTGAACTTTTAAATAAAACGCTACCACAGCGCCCAGCGAATCGGTAAATTCCAGCAATCATGTCAAATTAAGAAGAATGTTATTCCTTGGGTCCAGTTGTCTCATTTATCACATTAATGAGGTCAAAGTCCTAAATCAGTTCAATTAAGTCCCACAGTCAATCCTTTCACTGTTAAAAGCGATGCAACCTAGAAAAATCAGAAAAAATTCGCTAAATTCATGTTGGTACGAATACGTGACGCAACCGTTGTAAGTTAAGCGGATTGACACCGTTAGAAAGTCAATGGAATGTAGTTTTTGAAACTGTCTCTATTTCTTCAGCCCGCGCTAACGGCTAGGATTGGTCCCACAGTAAAAAATGACTTATTTTATACAGACTTTTAAGTGAAGCGCTACCATAGGGCCGAGTGTAATCGCTGAAATTCAGCAATCATGTCAAATTAAAAAGAATGTTATTCCTTGGAGTCCGATTGGCTCATTTATTACATTTATAAGGTCACAGTACAGAATCACTTCAATTAAGACCCATGGTCAACCGTTTCACTGTCAAAAGCAATACAACTTAGTAATATCGGAAAAGAATCTCTAAATACATGTTGGTACAAATACGTGACGCAACCGTTGTAAGTTAAGCGGATTGACACCGTTAAAAAGTCAATGGAATGTAGTTTTTGAAACTGTCCCTATTTCTTCAGCCCGCGCTAACGGCTAGGATTGGTCCCACAGTAAAAAATGACTTATTTTATCTAAATTTTTAAGTGAAGCGCTACCATTGCGCCCAGTGTAATTGCTGAGTTCCGGCAATCATGTCAAATTAAGAAGAATGTTATTCCTTGGAGTTCAATTGGCTTATTTATCACATTTATAAGGTGACAGTCCAGAATCACTTCAATTAAGTCCCACAGTCAATCGTTTCACTGTTAAAAGCGATACAACTTAGTAATATCGGAAACAAATCACTAAATACATGTTGGTACGAACATGTGACGCAACTGTTGTAACTCAAACGGATTGACACCGTTAGAAAGTCAATGAAATGTAGTTTTTAAAAATGTTTCTATTTCTTAGACGCGCCCTCACGGCTAGGTTTGGTCCCACAGTACAAAATGACTTATTTATCTAAACTTTTATATAAAGCGCTACCACAGCGCCCAGTGAAATCGGTAAATTCCAGCAATCATGTCAAATTAGGAAGAATGTTATTTCTTGGGTCCAATTGTCTCACTTATCACATTTATAAAGTCACAGTACAAAATCAGTTCAATTAAGTCCCACAATCAATCGTTTCACTGTTAAAAGCGATGCAACCTAGTATTATTAGAAAAATATCACTTAATACATGTTGGTAAGAATATGTGACGCCACCGTTGTAACTCAAACGGACTGATACCGTTAGAAAGTCATTTAAATGTAGTCTTTTGAACTGTTCCAATTTATTCAGCGCGTGCTAACGGCCAGGATTGGTCCCACAGTAAAAAATGACTTATTTTATATAGACTTTTAAGTGAAGCGCTACCATAGGGCCGAGTGTAATCGCTGAATTCCAGCAATCATGTCAAATTAAGAAGAATGTTATTCCTTGGTGTCCAATTGGCTCATTTATTACATTTATAAGGTCACAGTACAGAATCACTTCAATTAAGACCCATGGTCGATCGTTTCACTGTCAAAAGCAATACAACTTAGTAATATCGGAAAAGAATCACTAAATACATGTTGTTACGAACATGTGACGCAACCGTTGTAAGTTAAGCGGATTGACACCGTTAGAAAGTCAATGGAATGTAATTTTTAAAAATGTTTCTATTTCTTAGACGCGCCCTCACCGCTAGGTTTGGTCCCACAGTACAAAATGACTTATTTATCTAAACTTTTATATAAAGCGCTACCACAGCGCCCAGTGAAATCGGTAAATTCCAGCAATCATGTCAAATTAGGAAGAATGTTATTTCTTAGGTCCAATTGTCTCACTTATCACATTTATAAAGTCACAGTACAAAATCAGTTCAATTAAGTCCCACAATCAATCGTTTCACTGTTAAAAGCGATGCAACCTAGTATTACCAGAAAAATATCACTTAATACATGTTGGTACGAATGTGTGACGCAACCGTTGTAACTCAAACGGACTGATACCGTTAGAAAGTCATTTAAATGTAGTCTTTTGAATTGTTCCAATTTATTCAGCGCGTGCTAACGGCCAGGATTGGTCCCACAGTAAAAAATGATTTATTTTATATAGACTTTTAAGTGAAGCGCTACCATAGGGCCGAATGTAATCGCTGAATTTCAGCAATCATGTCAAATTAAGAAGAATGTTATTCCTTGGAGTCCAATTGGCTCATTTATTACATTTATAAGGTCACAGTACAGAATCACTTCAATTAAGACCCATGGTCAATCGTTTCACTGTCAAAAGCAATACAACTTAGTAACACCGGAAAAGAATCACTAAATAAATGTTGGTACGAATACGTGACGCAACCGTTTTAAGTTAAGCGGATTGACACCGTTAGAAAGTCAATGGAATGTAATTTTTGAAACTGTCTCTATTTCTTCAACCCGCGCTAACGGCTAGGATTGGTACCACAGTAAAAAATGACTTATTTTATCTAAATTTTTAAGTGAAGCGCTACCATTGCGCCCAGTGTAATCGCTGAGTTCCGGCAATCATGTCAAATTAAGAAGAATGTTATTCCTTGGAGTTCAATTGGCTCATTTATCACATTTATAAGGTTACAGTCCAGAATCACTTCAATTAAGTCCCATAGTCAATAGTTTCACTGTTAAAAGCGATACAACTTAGTAATATCGAAAATAAATCACTAAATACATGTTGGTACGAACATGTGACGCAACTGTTGTAACTCAAACGGACTGACACCGTTAGAAAGTCAATGAAATGTAGTTTTTAAAAATGTTTCTATTTCTTAGACGCGCCCTCACGGCTAGGTTTGGTCCCACAGTACAAAATGACTTATTTATCTAAACTTTTATATAAAGCGCTACCACAGCGCCCAGTGAAATCGGTAAATTCCAGCAATCATGTCAAATTAGGAAGAATGTTATTTCTTGGGTCCAATTGTCTCACTTATCACATTTATAAAGTCAGAGTACAAAATCAGTTCAATTAAGTCCCACAATCAATCGTTTCACTGTTAAAAGCGATGCAACCTAGTATTACCAGAAAAATATCACTTAATACATGTTGGTACGAATATGTGACGCAACCGTTGTAACTCAAACGGACTGATACCGTTAGAAAGTCATTGAAATGTAGTTTTTGAAACTGCCTCTATTTCTTCAACGCGCGCTACCGGCCAGGATTGGTACCACAGTAAAAAAAGACTTATTTATCTTAATTTTTAAATGAAGCGCTCCAAACAGCGACCAGTGTAATCGCTGAGTTCCGGCAATCATGTCAAATTAAGAAGACTGTTATTTCTTGGGGTCCATTTGGCTCACTTATCACATTTATAAGGTCACAGTCCAAAGTTACTTCAATTAAGTCCCAGAGGCAATCGTTTCACTGTTAAAAGCGATACAACTTAGTAATATCGGAAAAAAATCACTAAATACATGTTGGTACGAATATGTAACGCAACCGTTGTAACTCAAGCGGATTGATACCGTTAGAAAGTCATTGAAATGTAGTTTTTAAAACTGTCTCTATTTCTTTAGCCCGCGATAACGGCTAGGATTGGTCCCACAGTAAGAAATGACTTAATTATCTAAATTTTTAAATGACGTGCTACCACAACGCCCAGTGTAATCGCTGAGTTCCGGCAATTATGTCAAATTAAGAAGAATGTTATTTCTTGGGGTCCATTTGGCTCACTTATCACATTTATAAGGTCACAGTCCAAAGTTACTTCAATTAAGTCCCAGAGGCAATCGTTTCACTGTTAAAAGCGATACAACTTAGTAATATCGGAAAAAAATCACTAAATACATGTTGGTACGAATATGTGACGCAACCGTTGTAAGTCAAGCGGATTGATACCGTTAGAAAGTCATTGAAATGTAGTTTTTAAAACTGTCTCTATTTCTTTAGCGCGCGATAACGGCTAGGATTGGTCCCACAGTAAGAAATGACTTATTTATCTAAATTTTTAAATGACGTGCTACCACAACGCCCTGTGTAATTGGTACGAATATGTGACGCAACCGCTGTAACTCAAACGGACTGATACCGTTAGAAAGTCATTGAAATGTAGTTTTTGAAACAGCCTCTATTTTTTCAACGCGCGCTACCGGCCAGGATTGGTCCCACAGTAAAAAAAGACTTATTTATCTAAATTTTTAAATGAAGCGCTCCAAACAGCGACCAGTGTAATCGCTGAGTTCCGGCAATCATGTCAAATTAAGAAGACTGTTATTTCTTGGGGTCCATTTGGCTCACTTATCAAATTTATAAGGTCACAGTCCAAAGTTACTTCAATTAAGTCCCAGAGGCAATCGTTTCACTGTTAAAAGCGATACAACTTAGTAATATCGGAAAAAAATCACTAAATACATGTTGGTACGAATATGTGACGCAACCGTTGTAACTCAAGCGGATTGATACCGTTAGAAAGTCATTGAAATGTAGTTTTTAGAACTGTCTCTATTTCTTTAGCGCGCGATAACGGCTAGGATTGGTCCCACAGTAAGAAATGACTTATTTATCTAAATTTTTAAATGACGTGCTACCACAACGCCCTGTGTAATTGGTACGAATATGTGACGCAACCGCTGTAACTCAAACGGACTGATACTGTTAGAAAGTCATTGAAATGTAGTTTTTGAAACAGCCTCTATTTTTTCAACGCGCGCTACCGGCCAGGATTGGTCCCACAGTAAAAAAAGACTTATTTATCTAAATTTTTAAATGACGTGCTACCACAACGCCCAGTGTAATCGCTGAGTTCCGGCAATTATGTCAAATTAAGAAGAATGTTATTTCTTGGGGTCCATTTGGCTCACTTATCACATTTATAAGGTCACAGTCCAAAGTTACTTCAATTAAGTCCCAGAGGCAATCGTTTCACTGTTAAAAGCGATACAACTTAGTAATATCGGAAAAAAATCACTAAATACATGTTGGTACGAATATGTGACGCAACCGTTGTAAGTCAAGCGGATTGATACCGTTAGAAAGTCATTGAAATGTAGTTTTTAAAACTGTCTCTATTTCTTTAGCGCGCGATAACGGCTAGGATTGGTCCCACAGTAAGAAATGACTTATTTATCTAAATTTTTAAATGACGTGCTACCACAACGCCCTGTGTAATTGGTACGAATATGTGACGCAACCGCTGTAACTCAAACGGACTGATACCGTTAGAAAGTCATTGAAATGTAGTTTTTGAAACAGCCTCTATTTTTTCAACGCGCGCTACCGGCCAGGATTGGTCCCACAGTAAAAAAAGACTTATTTATCTAAATTTTTAAATGAAGCGCTCCAAACAGCGACCAGTGTAATCGCTGAGTTCCGGCAATCATGTCAAATTAAGAAGACTGTTATTTCTTGGGGTCCATTTGGCTCACTTATCAAATTTATAAGGTCACAGTCCAAAGTTACTTCAATTAAGTCCCAGAGGCAATCGTTTCACTGTTAAAAGCGATACAACTTAGTAATATCGGAAAAAAATCACTAAATACATGTTGGTACGAATATGTGACGCAACCGTTGTAACTCAAGCGGATTGATACCGTTAGAAAGTCATTGAAATGTAGTTTTTAGAACTGTCTCTATTTCTTTAGCGCGCGATAACGGCTAGGATTGGTCCCACAGTAAGAAATGACTTATTTATCTAAATTTTTAAATGACGTGCTACCACAACGCCCTGTGTAATTGGTACGAATATGTGACGCAACCGCTGTAACTCAAACGGACTGATACTGTTAGAAAGTCATTGAAATGTAGTTTTTGAAACAGCCTCTATTTTTTCAACGCGCGCTACCGGCCAGGATTGGTCCCACAGTAAAAAAAGACTTATTTATCTAAATTTTTAAATGAAGCGCTCCAAACAGCGACCAGTGTAATCGCTGAGTTCCGGCAATCATGTCAAATTAAGAAGACTGTTATTTCTTGGGGTCCATTTTGCTCACTTATCAAATTTATAAGGTCACAGTCCAAAGTTACTTCAATTAAGTCCCAGAGGCAATCGTTTCACTGTTAAAAGCGATACAACTTAGTAATATCGGAAAAAAATCACTAAATACATGTTGGTACGAATATGTGACGCAACCGTTGTAACTCAAGCGGATTGATACCGTTAGAAAGTCATTGAAATGTAGTTTTTAAAACTGTCTCTATTTCTTTAGCGCGCGATAACGGCTAGGATTGGTCCCACAGTAAGAAATGACTTATTTATCTAAATTTTTAAATGACGTGCTTCCACAACGCCCAATGTAATTGGTCCGAATATGTGACGCAACCGCTGTAACTCAAACGGACTGATACCGTTAGAAAGTCATTGAAATGTAGTTTTTGAAACAGCCTCTATTTCTTCAACGCGCGCTACCGGCCAGGATTGGTCCCACAGTAAAAAAAGACTTATTTATCTAAATTTTTAAATGAAGCGCTCCAAACAGCGACCAGTGTAATCCCTGAGTTCCTGCAATCATGTCAAATTAAGAAGAATGTTATTCCTTGGAGTTCAATTGGCTCATTTATCACATTTATAAGGTCACAGTCCAGAATCACTTCAATTAAGACCCATGGTCAATCGTTTCACTGTCAAAAGCAATACAACTTAGTAATATCGAAAAAAAATCACTAAATACATGTTGGTACGAATATGTGACCCAACCGTTGTAACTCAAACGGATTAATACCGCCAGAAGGTCAATGAAATGTAGTATTTTAAACTGTTCCATTTTATTCAGCGCGTGCCAACGGCCAGGATTGGTCCCACAGTAAAAAATGACTTATTTTATATAGACTTTTAAGTGAAGCGCTACCATTGCGCCCAGTGAAATCGGTAAATTCCAGCAATCATATCAAGGTAAGAAGAATGTTATTTCTTGGGTCGAATTGTCTCACTTATCACATTTATAAGATCACAGTCCAAAATAAGTTCAATTAAGTCCCACAGTCAATCGTTTCACTGTTAAAAGCGATGCAACCTAGTAATATCCGAATACTATCGCTAAATACATGTTGGTACGAATATGTGACGCAACCGTTGTAACTCAAACGGATGTATACCGCCAGAAGGTCAATGAAATGTAGTCTTTTAAACTGTTCCAATTTATTCAGCGCGTGTTAACGGCCAGGATTGGTCCCACAGTAAAAAATGACTTATTTTATATAGACTTTTAAGTGAAGCGCTACCATAGGGCCGAGTGTAATCGCTGAATTCCAGCAATCATGTCAAATTAAGAAGAATGTTATTCCTTGGAGTCAAATTGGCTCATTTAATACATTTATAAGGTCACAGTACAGAATCACTTCAATTAAGACCCATGGTCAATCGTTTCACTGTCAAAAGCAATACAACTTAGTAATATCGAAAAAAAATCACTAAATACATGTTGGTACGAATATGTGACGCAACCGTTGTAACTCAAACGGATTAATACCGCCAGAAGGTCAATGAAATGTAGTATTTTAAACTGTTCCATTTTATTCAGCGCGTGCCAACGGCCAGGATTGGTCCCACAGTAAAAAATGACTTATTTTATATAGACTTTTAAGTGAAGCGCTACCATTGCGCCCAGTGAAATCGGTAAATTCCAGCAATCATATCAAGGTAAGAAGAATGTTATTTCTTGGGTCGAATTGTCTCACTTATCACATTTATAAGATCACAGTCCAAAATAAGTTCAATTAAGTCCCACAGTCAATCGTTTCACTGTTAAAAGCGATGCAACCTAGTAATATCGGAAAAAAATCACTAAATACATGTTGGTACGAATACGTGACGCAACTGTTGTAACTCAAACGAATTGACACCGTTAGAAAGTCAATGAAATGTAGTTTTTGAAAATGTTTCTGTTTTTTAGACGCGCGCTCACGGCTAGGTTTGGTCCCACAGTACAAAATGACTTATTTATCTAAACTTTTATATAAAGCGCTACCACAGCGCCCAGTGAAATCGGTAAATTCCAGCAATCATGTCAAATTAAGAAGAATGTTATTTCTTGGGTCCAATTGTCTCACTTATCACATTAATAAAGTCACAGTCCAGAATCTGTTCAATTAAGTCCCACAGTCAATTGTTTCACTGTTAAAAGCGATACAACCTAGTATTACCAGAGAAATATCACTAAATACATGTTGGTACGAATATGTGACGCAACCGCTGTAACTCAAACGGACTGATACCGTTAGAAAGTCATTGAAATGTAGTTTTTGAAACTGCCTTTATTTCTTCAACGCGCGCTACCGGCCAGGATTAGTCCCACAGTAAAAAGAGACTTATTTATCTAAATTTTTAAATGAAGCGGTCCAAACAGCGACCAGTGTAATCGCTGAGTTCCGGCAATCATGTCAAATTAAGAAGAATGTTATTTCTTGGGGTCCATTTGGCTCACTTATCACATTTATAAGGTCACAGTCCAAAGTTACTTCAATTAAGTCCCAGAGGCAATCGTTTCACTGTTAAAAGCGATACAACTAAGTAATATCGGAAAAAAATCACGAAAATACATGTTGGTACGAACATGTGACGCAACCGTTGTAACTCAAGCGGAATGATACCGTTAGAAAGTCATTGAAATGTAGTTTTTAAAACTGTCTCTATTTCTTTAGCGCGCGATAACGGCTAGGATTAGTCCCACAGTAAAAAAGGACTTATTTTATAAAAAAAATTAAGTGAAGCGCTACCACAGCGCCCAGTGAAATCGGTAAATTCCAGCAATCATGTCAAGGTAAGAAGAATGTTATTTCTTGGGTCCAATTGTCTCACTTATCACATTTATAAGATCACAGTCCAAAATAAGTTCAATTAAGTCCCACAGTCAATCGTTTCACTGTTAAAAGCGATGCAACCTAGTAATATCCGAATACTAGCGCTAAATACATGTTGGTACGAATATGTGACGCAACCGTTGTAAATCAAATGGATTTATACCGCCAGAAGGTCAATGAAATGTAGTCTTTGAAACTGTTCCTATTTGTTCAGCGCGTGCTAACGGCCAGGATTGGTCCAACAGTAAAAAATGACTTATTTTATATAAATTTTTATGTGAAGCGCTACCATAGGACCGAGTGTTTTCGCTGAATTCAAGCAATCATGTCAAATTAAGAAGAATGTTATTCCTTGGGGTCCAATTGGCTCATTTATTACATTTATAAGGTCACAGTACAGAATCACTTCAATTAAGACGCACAGTCAATCGTTTCACTGTCAAAAGCAATACAACTTAGTAATATCGGAAAAAAATCACTAAGTACATGTTGGTACGAATACGTGACGCAACCGTTGTAAGTTAAGCGGATTGACACCGTTAGAATGTCAATGAAATGTAGTTTTTGAAACTGTCTCTATTTCTTCAGCCCGCGCTAATGGCTAGGATTGGTCCCACAGTAAAAAAATGACTTATTTTATCTAAATTTTTAAGTGAAGCGCTACCATTGGCCCGAGTGTAATCGCTGAATTGCAGCAATCATGTCAAATTAAAAAGAATGTTATTCCTTGGAATCTAATTGGCTCATCTATTACATTCATAAGGTCACAGTCCAGAATCACTTCAATTTAGTCCGACAGGCAATGGTTTCACTGTCAGAAGCAATACAACTTAGTAATATCTTAAAAAAATCACTAAATACATGTTCGTACGAATATGTGACGTAACCGTTGTAGTTGAAACGGACTGATACCGTTAGAAAGTCAATGAAATGTAGTATTTAAAACTCTCTCTATTTCTTCAATGCGCGCTAACGGCTAGGATTGGTCCCACAGTACAAAATTACTTATTTATCTAAACTTTTAAATAAAACGCTACCACAGCTCCCAGCGAAATCGGTAAATTCCAGCAATCATGTCAAATTAAAAAGAACTTTATTCCTTGGGTCCAATTGTCTCATTCATCACATTTATAAGGTCACAGTCCAGAATCACTTCAATTAAGTCCCACAGTCAATCGTATTACTGGTAAAAGCGATACAACTTAGTAATATCGGAAAAAAATCACTAAATACATGTCAGTACGGATATGTGACGCAACCGTTGTAAGTCAAGCGGATTGACACCGTGAGAAAGTCAATGAAATGTAGTTTTTAAAAATGTTTCTATTTTTTCATCACGTGCTAACGGCTAGGATTGGTTTCACAGTACAAAATGACTTATTTATCTAAACTTTTTTATAAAACGCTACCACAGCGCCCATCGATATCGGTAAATTCCGGAAATCATGTCAAATTAAGAAGAATGTTATTCCTTGGAGTCCAATTGGCTCATTTATCACATTTATAAGGTCACAGTACAGAATCACTTCAATTAACTCGCACAGTCAATCGTTTCACTGTCAAAAGCAGTACAACTTAGTAATATCGGAAAAAAATCACTAAATACATGTTGGTACGAATACGTGACGCAACCATTGCAACTTAAGCGGATTGACACCGTTAGAAAGTCAATGAAATGTAGTTTTTGAAAATGTTTCTATTTCTTCAGCGCGCGCTAACGGCTAGGATTGGTCTCACAGTACAAAAAGACTTATTTTATCTAAATTTTTAAGTGAAGCGCTACCACTGGGACGAGTGTAATCGCTGAATTGCAGCAATCATGTCAAATTAGGAAGAATGTTATTCCTTGGAATCCAATTGGCTGATTTATCACATTTATAAGATCACAGTCCAGAATCACTTCAATTAAGTCCGACAGTCAATCGTTTCACTGTCAAAAGCAATACAACTTAGTAATATCGGAAAAGAATCACTAAATACATGTTGGTACGAATACGTGACGCAACCGTTGTAAGTTAAGCGGATTGACACCGTTAGAAAGTCAATGAATGTAGTTTTTGAAACTGTCTCTATTTCTTCAGCCCGCGCTAATGGCTAGGATTGGTCCCACAGTAACAAAATGACTTATTTTATCTAAATTTTTGAGTGAAGCGCTACCATTGGGGCGAGTGTAATCGCTGAATTGCAGCAATCATGTCAAATTAAAAAGAACTTTATTCCTTGGATCCAATTGTCTCATTTATCACATTTATAAGGTCACAGTCCAGAATCACTTCAATTAAGTCCCACAGTCAATCGTATTACTGTTAAAAGCGATACAACTTAGTAATATGGAAAAAAATCACTAAGTACATGTTGGTACGAATATGTGACGCAACCGTTGGAAGTCAAGTGGATTGACACCGTTAGAAATTCAATGAAATGTAGTTTTTAAAAATGTTTCTATTTCTTCATCGTGCGCTAACGGCTAGGATTGGTTCCACAGTACAAAATGACTTATTTATCTAAACTTTTTTATAAAACGCTACCACAGCGCCCATCCATATCGGTAAATTCCGGAAATCATGTCAAATTAAGAAGAATGTTATTCCTTGGGTCCAATTGTCTCATTTATCACATTTATGAAGTCAAAGTCCAATATTAGTTCAATTAAGTCCCACAGTCAATCCTGGATTGGTCCCACAGTAAAAAAGGACTTATTTTATAAAAAAATTTAAGTGAAGCGCTACGATACGGCCGAGTGTAATAGCTGAATTCCAGCAATCATGTCAAATTAAGAAGAATGTTATTCCTTGGAGTCCAATTGGCTCATTTATCACATTTATAAGGTCACAGTACAGAATCACTTCAATTAACTCCCACAGTCAATCGTTTCACTGTCAAAAGCAGTACAACTTAATATCGGAAAAAAATCACTAAATACATGTTGGTACGAATACGTGACGCAACCATTGCAACTTAAGCGAAATGACACCGTTAGAAAGTCAATGAAATGTAGTTTTTGAAAATGTTTCTATTTCTTCACGCTCGCTAACGGCTAGGATTGGTCCCACAGTACAAAAAGACTTATTTTATCTAAATTTTTAAGTGAAGCGTTACCACTGGGACGAGTGTAATCGCTGAATTGCATCAATCATGTCAAATTAGGAAGAATGTTATTCCTTGGAATCCAATTCGCTCATTTATCACATTTATAAGATCACAGTCCAGAATCACTTCAATTAAGTCCGACAGTCAATCGTTTCACTGTCAAAAGCAATACAACTTAGTAATATCGGAAAAGAATCACTAAATACATGTTGGTACGAATACGTGACGCAACCGTTGTAAGTTAAGCGGATTGACACCGTTAGAAAGTCAATGAATGTAGTTTTTGAAACTGTCTCTATTTCTTCAGCCCGCGCTAATGGCTAGGATTGGTCCCACAGTAACAAAATGACTTATTTTATCTAAATTTTTGAGTGAAGCGCTACCATTGGGGCGAGTGTAATCGCTGAATTGCAGCAATCATGTCAAATTAAAAAGAACTTTATTCCTTGGATCCAATTGTCTCATTTATCACATTTATAAGGTCACAGTCCAGAATCACTTCAATTAAGTCCCACAGTCAATCGTATTACTGTTAAAAGCGATACAACTTAGTAATATGGAAAAAAATCACTAAGTACATGTTGGTACGAATATGTGACGCAACCGTTGGAAGTCAAGTGGATTGACACCGTTAGAAATTCAATGAAATGTAGTTTTTAAAAATGTTTCTATTTCTTCATCGTGCGCTAACGGCTAGGATTGGTTCCACAGTACAAAATGACTTATTTATCTAAACTTTTTTATAAAACGCTACCACAGCGCCCATCCATATCGGTAAATTCCGGAAATCATGTCAAATTAAGAAGAATGTTATTCCTTGGGTCCAATTGTCTCATTTATCACATTTATGAAGTCAAAGTCCAATATTAGTTCAATTAAGTCCCACAGTCAATCCTGGATTGGTTCCACAGTAAAAAAGGACTTATTTTATAAAAAAATTTAAGTGAAGCGCTACGATACGGCCGAGTGTAATAGCTGAATTCCAGCAATCATGTCAAATTAAGAAGAATGTTATTCCTTGGAGTCCAATTGGCTCATTTATCACATTTATAAGGTCACAGTACAGAATCACTTCAATTAACTCCCACAGTCAATCGTTTCACTGTCAAAAGCAGTACAACTTAATATCGGAAAAAAATCACTAAATACATGTTGGTACGAATACGTGACGCAACCATTGCAACTTAAGCGAAATGACACCGTTAGAAAGTCAATGAAATGTAGTTTTTGAAAATGTTTCTATTTCTTCACGCTCGCTAACGGCTAGGATTGGTCCCACAGTACAAAAAGACTTATTTTATCTAAATTTTTAAGTGAAGCGTTACCATTGGGACGAGTGTAATCGCTGAATTGCATCAATCATGTCAAATTAGGAAGAATGTTATTCCTTGGAATCCAATTCGCTCATTTATCACATTTATAAGATCACAGTCCAGAATCAATTCAATTAAGTCCGACAGTCAATCGTTTCACTGTCAAAAGCAATACAACTTAGTAATATCGGAAAAAAATCACTAAATACATGTTGGTACGAATATGTGACGCAACTGTTGTAGTTGAAACGGACTAATACCGTTGGAAATTCAATGAAATTTAGTATTTGAAACTGTCTCTATTTCCTCAGCGCGCGCTAACGGCTAGGATTGGTCCCACAGTAAAAAATCTTATGTTATCTAAATTTTTAAGTGAAGCGCTACCATTGGGCCGAGTGTAATCGCTGAATTGCAGCAATCACGTGAAATTAAGAAGAATGTTTTTCCTTGTAGTCCAATTGGCTCATTTATCACATTTATAAGGTCGCAGTCCAGAATCACTTCAATTAAGTCCCACAGTCAATCGTTTCACTGTTAAAAGCGATACAACTTAGTAATATCGGAAAAAAATCACTATGTACATGTTGGTACGAATATGTGACTCAACTATTGTAACTCAAATGGACTCATACTGTTAGAAATTCATTGAAATGTACCTTCTAAAACTGTCTCTATTTCTTCAGCGTGCGATAACGGCTACGATTCGTCCCACAGTAAAAGATGACTTACTTGTCAAAATTTTTTAATGAAGCGCTCCAAACAGCGACCAGTGTAATCGCTGAGTTGCGGCAATCATGTCAAATTAAGAAGAATGTCATTTCTTGGTGTCCAGTTGGCTCACTTATCACATTTATAAGGTCACAGTCCAGACTCACTTTAATTAAGACGCACAGTCAATCGTTTCACTGTCAAAAGCAATACAACTTAGTAATATCGGAAAAGAATCACTAAATACATGTTGGTACGAATACGTGACGCAACCGTTGTAAGTAAAGCGGATTGACACCGTTAGAAAGTCAAAGAAATGTAGTTTTTAAAACAGTCTCTCATTCTTCAGCGCGCGGTAACGGCTAGGATTGGTCCAACCGTAAATAATGACTTATTTATCTAAATTTTTAAATGAAGCGCTACCACAGCGCCCAGTGAAATCGGTAAATTCCAGCAATCATGTCAAGGTAAGAAGAATGTTACTTCTTGGGTCCAATTATCTCACTTATCACATTTATAAGATCACAGTCAAAATCAGTTCAATTAAGTCCAACAGTCCCACAGTCCCTCAGTCCCACAATCAATCCTTTCACTGTTAAAAACGATGCAACCTAGTAAAGTCAGAAAAATATGGCTAAATACATGTTCGTACGAATATGTGACGCAACCGTTGTTATTGAAACGGAATGATACCATTAAAAAGTTAATGAAATGTAGTTTTTAAAACTGTCTCTCTTTCTTCAGCGCGCGCTAACGGCTAGGATTGATCCCACCGTGAAAAAGACTTATTCATCTAAGTTTTTAAATGAAGCGCTACCACAGCGCCCAGTGAAATCGGTAAATTCCAGCAATCATGTCAAGGTAAGAAGAATGCTATTTCTTGGGTCCAATTGGCTCATTTATTACATTTATAAGGTCACAGTACAGAATCACTTTAATTAATACGCCAGTCAATCGTTTCACTGTCAAAAGCAATACAACTTAGTAATACCGGAAAAGAATCACTAAATACATGTTGGTACGAATACGTGACGCAACCGTTGTAAGTTAGGCGGATTGACACCGTTAGAAAGTCAATGAAATGTAGTTTTTGAAACTGTCTCTATTTTTTCAGCCAGCGCTAACGGCTAGGATTGGTCCCACAGTAAAAAATGACTTATTTCATCTAAATTTTTAAGTGAAGCGCTACCATTGGGCCGAGTGTAATCGCTGAATTGCAGCAATCATGTCAAATTAAAAAGAATGATATTCCTTGGAATCCAATTAGCTCATCTATCACATTCATAAGGTCACAGTCCAGAATCACTTCAATTAAGTCCCACAGGCAATTGTTTCACTGTCAGAATCAATACAACTTAGTAATATCTGAAAAAAATCACTAAATACATGTTGGTACGAATATGTGACGTAACCGTTGTAGTTGAAACGGACTGATACCGTTAGAAGGTCAATGAAATGTAGTATTTAAAACTGTCTCTATTTCTTCAATGCGCGCTAACGGCTAGGATTGGTCCAACAGTACAAAATCACTTATTTATCTAAACTTTTAAATAAATCGCTACCACAGCGCCCAGCGAAATCGATAAATTCCAGCAATCATGTGATATTAAAAGGAATTTTATTCCTTGGGTCCAATTGTCTCATTTATCACATTTACAAGGTCACAGTCCAGAATCACTTCAATTAAGTCCCACAGTCAATCGTATTACTGTTAAAAGCGATACAACTTAGTAATATCGGAAAAAAATCACTAAATACATGTTGGTACGAATATGTGACGCAACCGTTGTAAGTCAAGCGGATTGACACCGTTAGAAAGTCAATGAAATGCAGTTTTTAAAAATGTTTCTATTTCTTCATCGTGCACTAACGGCTAGGATTGGTTCCACAGTACAAAATGACTTATTTATCTAAACTTTTTTATAAAACGCTACCACAGCGCCCAACGATATCGGTAAATTCCAGAAATCATGTCAAATTAAGAAGAATGTTATTCCTTGGGTCCAATTGTCTCATTTATCACATTTATGAAGTCAAAGTCCAATATTAGTTCAATTAAGTCCCACAGTCAATCCTGGCTTGGTCCCACAGTAAAAAAGGACTTATTTTATAAAAAATCTTAAATGAAGCGCTACGATAGGGCCGAGTGTAATAGCTGAATTCCAGCAATCATGTCAAATTAAGAAGAATGTTATTCCTTGGAGTCCAATTGGCTCATTTATCACATTTATAAGGTCACAATACAGAATCACTTCAATTAAGTCCGACAGTCAATCGTTTCACTGTCAAAAGCAATACAACTTAGTAATATCGGAAAAAATCACTAAATACATGTTGGTACGAATATGTGACGCAACCGTTGTAGTTGAAACGGACTAATACCGTTAGAAAGTCAATGAAATGTAGTTTTTGATAATGTTTCTATTTCTTCAGCGCGCGCTAACATCTAGGATTGGTCCCACAGTACAAAAAGACTTATTTTATCTAAATGTTTAAGTGAAGCGCTACCACTGGGACGAGTGTAATCGCTGAATTGCATCAATCATGTCAAATTAGGAAGAATGTTATTCCTTGGAATCCAATTGGCTCATTTATCACATTTATAAGATCACAGTCCAGAATCACTTCAGTTAAGTCCGACAGTCAATCGTTTCACTGTCAAAAGCAATACAACTTAGTAATACCGGAAAAAAATCACTAAATACATGTTGGTACGAATATGTGACGCAACCGTTGTAGTTGAAACGGACTAATACCGTTAGAAATTCAATGAAATGTAGTATTTGAAACTGTCTCTATTTCTTCAGCGCGCGCTAACGGCTAGGATTGGTCCCACAGTAAGAAATCTTATGTTATCTAAATTTTTAAGTGAAGCGCTACCATTGGGCCGAGTGTAATCGCTGAATTGCAGCAATCACGTGAAATTAAGAAGAATGTTTTTCCTTGTAGTCCAATTGGCTCATTTATCACATTTATAAGGTCGCAGTCCAGAATCACTTCAATTAAGGCCCACAGTCAATCGTTTCACTCTTAAAAGCGATACAACTTAGTAATATCGGAAAAAAATCACTATATACATGTTGGTACGAATATGTGACTCAACCGTTGTAACTCAAATGGACTCATACTGTTAGAAATTCATTGAAATGTACCTCCTAAAACTGTCTCTATTTCTTCAGCGTGCGATAACGGCTACGATTCGTCCCACAGTAAAAGATGACTTACTTATCAAAATTTTTTAATGATGCGCTCCAAACAGCGACCAGTGTAATCGCTGAGTTCCAGCAATCATGTCAAATTAAGAAGAATGTTATTCCTTGGAGTTCAATTGGCTCATTTATCACATTTATAAGGTCACAGTCCAGAATCACTTCAATTAAGTCCCACAGTCAATCGTTTCACTGTTAAAAGCGATACAACTTAGTAATATCGGAAACAAATCACTAAATACATGTTCGTACGAATATGTGACGCAACCGTTGTAGTTGAAACGGACTAATACCGTTAGAAAGTCAATGAAATGTAGTATTTAAAACTGTCTCTATTTCTTCAATGCGCGCTAACGGCTAGGATTGGTCCCACAGTACAAAATTACTTATTTATCTAAACTTTTAAATAAAACGCTACCACAGCGCCCAGCGAAATCGGTAAATTCCAGCAATCATGTCAAATTAAAAAGAATGTTATTCCATGTAGTCCAATTGGCTCATTTATCACATTTATAAGGTCGCAGTTTAGAATCACTTCAATTAAGTCCCACAGTCAATCGTTTCACTGTTAAAAGCGATACAACTTAGTAATATCGGAAACAAATCACTATATACATGTTGGTACGAATATGTGACTCAACCGTTGTAACTCAAATGGACTCATACTGTTAGAAATTCATTGAAATGTAGTATTTAAAACTGTCTCTATTTCTTCAATGCGCGCTAACGGCTAGGATTGGTCCCACAGTACAAAATTACTTATTTATCTAAACTTTTAAATAAAACGCTACCACAGCGCCCAGCGAAATCGGTAAAGTCCAGCAATCATGTCAAATTAAAAAGAATGTTATTCCTTGTAGTCCAATTGGCTCATTTATCACATTTATAAGGTCGCAGTCCAGAATCACTTCTATTAAGTCCCACAGTCAATCGTTTCACTGTTAAAAGCGGTACAACTTAGTAATATCGGAAACAAATCACTATATACATGTTGGTACGAATATGTGACTCAACCGTTGTAACTCAAATGGACTCATACTGTTAGAAATTCATTGAAATGTAGTATTTAAAACTGTCTCTATTTCTTCAATGCGCGCTAACGGCTAGGATTGGTCCCACAGTACAAAATTACTTATTTATCTAAACTTTTAAATAAAACGCTACCACAGCGCCCAGCGAAATCGGTAAATTCCAGCAATCATGTCAAATTAAAAAGAATGTTATTCCTTGTAGTCCAATTGGCTCATTTATCACATTTATAAGGTCGCAGACCAGAATCACTTCTATTAAGTCCCACAGTCAATCGTTTCACTGTTAAAAGCGATACAACTTAGTAATATCGGAAACAAATCACTATATACATGTTGGTACAAATATGTGACTCAACCGTTGTAACTCAAATGGACTCATACTGTTAGAAATTCATTGAAATGTACCTTATAAAACTGTCTCTATTTCTTCAGCGTGCGATAACGGCTACGATTCGTCCCACAGTAAAAGATGACTTACTTATCAAAATGTTTTAATGAAGCGCTCCAAACAGCGACCAGTGTAATCGCTGAGTTGCGGCAATCATGTCAAATTAAGAAGAATGTCATTTCTTGGTGTCCAGTTGGCTCACTTAACACATTTATAAGGTCACAGTCCAGACTCACTTCAATTAAGAGGCACAGTCAATTTTTCACTGTCAAAAGCAATACAACTTAGTAATATCGGGAAAGAATCACTAAATACATGTTGGTACGAATGCGTGACGCTACCGTTGTAAGTTAAGCGGATTGACACCGTTAGAAAGTCAATGAAATGTAGTTTTTAAAACAGTCTTTCTTTCTTCAGCGCGCGCTAACGGCGAGGATTGGTCCAACCGTAAAAAATGACTTATTTATCTAAATTTTTAAATGAAGCGCTACCACAGCGCCGAGTGAAATCGGTAAATTCCAGCAATCATGTCAAATTAAAAAGAATTTTATTCCTTGGGTCCAATTGGCTCATTTATCACATTTATAAGGTCACAATACAAAATCACTTCAATTAAGTCCGACAGTCAATCGTTTCACTGTCAAAAGCAATACAACTTAGTAATATCGGAAAAAATCACTAAATACATGTTGGTACGAATATGTGACGCAACCGTTGTAGTTGAAACGGACTAATACCGTTAGAAAGTCAATGAAATGTAGTATTTAAAACTGTCTCTATTTCTTCAATGCGCGCTAACGGCTAGGATTGGTCCCACAGTACAAAATTACTTATTTATCTAAACTTTTAAATAAAACGCTACCACAGCACCCAGCGAAATCGGTAAATTCCAGCAATCATGTCAAACTAAAAAGAATTTTATTCCTGGGGCCCAATTGTTTCATTTATCACATTTATAAGTTCACAGTCCACAATCACTTCAATTAAGTCGTACAGTCAATCGTATTACTGTTAAAAGTTATACAACTTAGTAATATCGGAAAAAAATCACTAAATACATGTTGGTACGAATATGTGACGCAACCGTTATAGGTGAAACGGACTAATACCGTTAGAAAGTCAATGAAATGTAGTATTTGAAACTGTCTCTATTTCTTCAGCGCGCGCTAACGGCTAGGATTGGTCCCACAGTAAAAAATCTTATGTTATCTAAATTTTTAAGTGAAGCGTTACCATTGGGCCGAGTGTAATCGCTGAGTTGCGGCAATCATGTCAAATTAAGAAGAATGTCATTTCTTGGGTTCCAGTTGGCTCACTTATCACATTTATAAGGTCACAGTCCAGACTCACTTCAATTAAGTCCTACAGTCAATTGTTTCACTGTCAAAAGCAGTACAACTTAGTAATATCGGGAAAAAATCACTAAATACATGTTGGTACGAATACGTGACGCAACCGTTGTAATTGAAACGGAATGATACCGTTAAAAAGTCGATGAAATGTAGTTTTTAAAACTGTCTCTCTTTCTTCAGCGCGCGCTAACGGCTAGGATTGGTTCAACCGTAAAAAATGACTTATTTATCTAAATTTTTAAATGAAGCGCTACCACAGCGCCTAGTGAAATCGGTAAATTCCATAAATCATGTCAAGGTAAGAAGAATGCTATTTCTTGGGTCCAATTGGCTCATTTATTACATTTATAAGGTCACAGTACAGAATCACTTCAATTAAGACTGATTTATACCGCCAGAAGGTCAATGAAATGTAGTCTTTGAAACTGTTCCTATTTGTTCAGCGCGTGCTAACGGCCAGGATTGGTCCAACAGTAAAAAATGACTTATTTTATATAAATTTTTATGTGAAGCGCTACCATAGGACCGAGTGTATTCGCTGAATTCAAGCAATCATGTCAAATTAAGAAGAATGTTATTCCTTGGGGTCCATTTGGCTCACTTATCACATTTATAAGGTCACAGTCCAAAGTTACTTCAACTAAGTCCCAGAGGAAATCGTTTCACTGTTAAAAGCGATACAACTTAGTAATATCGGAAAAAAATCACTAAATACATGTTGGTACAAATATGTGACGCAACCGTTGTAACTCAAGCGGATTGATACCGTTAGAAAGTCAATGAAATGTAGTTTTAAAAACTGTCTCTATTTCTTTAGCGCGCGATAACGGCCAGGATTGGTCCCACAGTAAGAAATGACTTATTTATCTAAATTTTTAAATGAAGTGCTACCACAACGCCCAGTGTAATCGCTGAGTTCCGGCAATCATGTCAAATTAAGAAGAACGTTATTCCTTGGAGTTCAATTGGCTCATTTATCACATTTATAAGGTCACAGTCCAGAATCAGTTCAATTAAGTCCCACAGTCAATTGTTTCACTGTTAAAAGCGATACAACCTAGTATTACCAGAAAAATATCACTAAATACATGTTGGTACGAATATGTGACGCAACCGCTGTAACTCAAACGGACTGATACCGTTAGAAAGTCATTGAAATGTAGTTTTTGAAACTGCCTCTATTTCTTCAACGCGCGCTACCGGCCAGGATTGGTCCCACAGTAAAAAAAACCATATTTATCTAAATTTTTAAATGAAGCGCTCCAAACAGCGACCAGTGTAATCGCTGAGTCCCGGCAATCATGTCAAATTAAGAAGAATGTTATTTCTTGGGGTCCATTTGGCTCACTTATCACATTTATAAGGTCACAGTCCAAAGTTACTTCAATTAAGTCCCAGAGGCAATCGTTTCACTGTTAAAAGCGATACAACTAAGTAATATCGGAAAAAAATCACGAAAATACATGTTGGTACGAACATGTGACGCAACCGTTGTAACTCAAGCGGAATGATACCGTTAGAAAGTCATTGAAATGTAGTTTTTAAAACTGTCTCTATTTCTTTAGCGCGCGATAACGGCTAGGATTAGTCCCACAGTAAAAAAGGACTTATTTTATAAAAAAAATTAAGTGAAGCGCTACCACAGCGGCCAGTGAAATCGGTAAATTCCAGCAATCATGTCAAGGTAAGAAGAATGTTATTTCTTGGGTCCAATTGTCTCACTTATCACATTTATAAGATCACAGTCCAAAATAAGTTCAATTAAGTCCCACAGTCAATCGTTTCACTGTTAAAAGCGATGCAACCTAGTAATATCCGAATACTAGCGCTAAATACATGTTGGTACGAATATGTGACGCAACCGTTGTAAATCAAACGGATTTATACCGCCAGAAGGTCAATGAAATGTAGTCTTTGAAACTGTTCCTATTTGTTCAGGGCGTGCTAACGGCCAGGATTGGTCCAACAGTAAAAAATGACTTATTTCATATAAATTTTTATGTGAAGCGCTACCATAGGACCGAGTGTATTCGCTGAATTCAAGCAATCATGTCAAATTAAGAAGAATGTTATTCCTTGGGGTCCAATTGTCTCATTTATTACATTTATAAGGTCACAGTACAGAATCACTTCAATTAAGACGCACAGTCAATCGTTTCACTGTCAAAAGCAATACAACTTAGTAATATCGGAAAAAAATCACTAAGTACATGTTGGTACGAATACGTGACGCAACCGTTGTAAGTTAAGCGGATTGACACCGTTAGAATGTCAATGAAATGTAGTTTTTGAAACTGTCTCTATTTCTTCAGCCCGCGCTAATGGCTAGGATTGGTCCCACAGTAAAAAAATGACTTATTTTATCTAAATTTTTAAGTGAAGCGCTACCATTGGCCCGAGTGTAATCGCTGAATTGCAGCAATCATGTCAAATTAAAAAGAATGTTATTCCTTGGAATCTAATTGGCTCATCTATTACATTCATAAGGTCACAGTCCAGAATCACTTCAATTTAGTCCGACAGGCAATCGTTTCACTGTCAGAAGCAATACAACTTAGTAATATCTTAAAAAAATCACTAAATACATGTTCGTACGAATATGTGACGTAACCGTTGTAGTTGAAACGGACTGATACCGTTAGAAAGTCAATGAAATGTAGTATTTAAAACTCTCTCTATTTCTTCAATGCGCGCTAACGGCTAGGATTGGTCCCACAGTACAAAATTACTTATTTATCTAAACTTTTAAATAAAACGCTACCACAGCTCCCAGCGAAATCGGTAAATTCCAGCAATCATGTCAAATTAAAAAGAACTTTATTCCTTGGGTCCAATTGTCTCATTCATCACATTTATAAGGTCACAGTCCAGAATCACTTCAATTAAGTCCCACAGTCAATCGTATTACTGTTAAAAGCGATACAACTTAGTAATATCGGAAAAAAATCACTAAATACATGTCAGTACGGATATGTGACGCAACCGTTGTAAGTCAAGCGGATTGACACCGTGAGAAAGTCAATGAAATGTAGTTTTTAAAAATGTTTCTATTTTTTCATCACGTGCTAACGGCTAGGATTGGTTTCACAGTACAAAATGACTTATTTATCTAAACTTTTTTATAAAACGCTACCACAGCGCCCATCGATATCGGTAAATTCCGGAAATCATGTCAAATTAAGAAGAATGTTATTCTTTGGAGTCCAATTGGCTCATTTATCACATTTATAAGGTCACAGTACAGAATCACTTCAATTAACTCGCACAGTCAATCGTTTCACTGTCAAAAGCAGTACAACTTAGTAATATCGGAAAAAAATCACTAAATACATGTTGGTACGAATACGTGACGCAACCATTGCAACTTAAGCGGATTGACACCGTTAGAAAGTCAATGAAATGTAGTTTTTGAAAATGTTTCTATTTCTTCAGCGCGCGCTAACGGCTAGGATTGGTCTCACAGTACAAAAAGACTTATTTTATCTAAATTTTTAAGTGAAGCGCTACCACTGGGACGAGTGTAATCGCTGAATTGCAGCAATCATGTCAAATTAGGAAGAATGTTATTCCTTGGAATCCAATTGGCTGATTTATCACATTTATAAGATCACAGTCCAGAATCACTTCAATTAAGTCCGACAGTCAATCGTTTCACTGTCAAAAGCAATACAACTTAGTAATATCGGAAAAGAATCACTAAATACATGTTGGTACGAATACGTGACGCAACCGTTGTAAGTTAAGCGGATTGACACCGTTAGAAAGTCAATGAATGTAGTTTTTGAAACTGTCTCTATTTCTTCAGCCCGCGCTAATGGCTAGGATTGGTCCCACAGTAACAAAATGACTTATTTTATCTAAATTTTTGAGTGAAGCGCTACCATTGGGGCGAGTGTAATCGCTGAATTGCAGCAATCATGTCAAATTAAAAAGAACTTTATTCCTTGGATCCAATTGTCTCATTTATCACATTTATAAGGTCACAGTCCAGAATCACTTCAATTAAGTCCCACAGTCAATCGTATTACTGTTAAAAGCGATACAACTTAGTAATATGGAAAAAAATCACTAAGTACATGTTGGTACGAATATGTGACGCAACCGTTGGAAGTCAAGCGGATTGACACCGTTAGAAAGTCAATGAAATGTAGTTTTTAAAAATGTTTCTATTTCTTCATCGAGCGCTAACGGCTAGGATTGGTTCCACAGTACAAAATGACTTATTTATCTAAACTTTTTTATAAAACGCTACCACAGCGCCCATCGATATCGGTAAATTCCGGAAATCATGTCAAATTAAGAAGAATGTTATTCCTTGGGTCCAATTGTCTCATTTATCACATTTATGAAGTCAAAGTCCAATATTAGTTCAATTAAGTCCCACAGTCAATCCTGGATTGGTCCCACAGTAAAAAAGGACTTATTTTATAAAAAAATTTAAGTGAAGCGCTACGATACGGCCGAGTGTAATAGCTGAATTCCAGCAATCATGTCAAATTAAGAAGAATGTTATTCCTTGGAGTCCAATTGGCTCATTTATCACATTTATAAGGTCACAGTACAGAATCACTTCAATTAACTCCCACAGTCAATCGTTTCACTGTCAAAAGCAGTACAACTTAATATCGGAAAAAAATCACTAAATACATGTTGGTACGAATACGTGACGCAACCATTGCAACTTAAGCGGATTGACACCGTTAGAAAGTCAATGAAATGTAGTTTTTGAAAATGTTTCTATTTCTTCACGCTCGCTAACGGCTAGGATTGGTCCCACAGTACAAAAAGACTTATTTTATCTAAATTTTTAAGTGAAGCGTTACCACTGGGACGAGTGTAATCGCTGAATTGCATCAATCATGTCAAATTAGGAAGAATGTTATTCCTTGGAATCCAATTCGCTCATTTATCACATTTATAAGATCACAGTCCAGAATCAATTCAATTAAGTCCGACAGTCAATCGTTTCACTGTCAAAAGCAATACAACTTAGTAATATAGGAAAAAAATCACTAAATACATGTTGGTACGAATATGTGACGCAACCGTTGTAGTTGAAACGGACTAATACCGTTGGAAATTCAATGAAATGTAGTATTTGAAACTGTCTCTATTTCCTCAGCGCGCGCTAACGGCTAGGATTGGTCCCACAGTAAAAAATCTTATGTTATCTAAATTTTTAAGTGAAGCGCTACCATTGGGCCGAGTGTAATCGCTGAATTGCAGCAATCACGTGAAATTAAGAAGAATGTTTTTCCTTGTAGTCCAATTGGCTCATTTATCACATTTATAAGGTCGCAGTCCAGAATCACTTCAATTAAGTCCCACAGTCAATCGTTTCACTGTTAAAAGCGATACAACTTAGTAATATCGGAAAAAAATCACTATGTACATGTTGGTACGAATATGTGACTCAACTATTGTAACTCAAATGGACTCATACTGTTAGAAATTCATTGAAATGTACCTTCTAAAACTGTCTCTATTTCTTCAGCGTGCGATAACGGCTACGATTCGTCCCACAGTAAAAGATGACTTACTTATCAAAATTTTTTAATGAAGCGCTCCAAACAGCGACCAGTGTAATCGCTGAGTTGCGGCAATCATGTCAAATTAAGAAGAATGTCATTTCTTGGTGTCCAGTTGGCTCACTTATCACATTTATAAGGTCACAGTCCAGACTCACTTCAATTAGGACGCACAGTCAATCGTTTCACTGTCAAAAGCAATACAACTTAGTAATATCGGAAAAGAATCACTAAATACATGTTGGTACGAATACGTGACGCAACCGTTGTAAGTAAAGCGGATTGACACCGTTAGAAAGTCAAAGAAATGTAGTTTTTAAAACAGTCTCTCATTCTTCAGCGCGCGCTAACGGCTAGGATTGGTTCAACCGTAAAAAATGACTTATTTATCTAAATTTTTAGATGAAGCGCTACCACAGCGCCCAGTGAAATGAGTAAATTCCAGCAATCATGTCAAGGTAAGAAGAATGTTATTTCTTGGGTCCAATTGTCTCACTTATCACATTTATAAGATCACAGTCAAAAATCAGTTCAATTAAGTCCAGCAGTCCCACAGTCCCTCAGTCCCACAATCAATCCTTTCACTGTTAAAAACGATGCAACCTAGTAAAGTCAGAAAAATATGGCTAAATACATGTTCGTACGAATATGTGACGCAACCGTTGTAATTGAAACGGAATGATACCATTAAAAAGTTAATGAAATGTAGTTTTTAAAACTGTCTCTCTTTCTTCAGCGCGCGCTAACGGCTAGGATTGATCCCACCGTGAAAAAGACTTATTCATCTAAGTTTTTAAATGAAGCGCTACCACAGCGCCCAGTGAAATCGGTAAATTCCAGCAATCATGTCAAATTAAGAAGAATGCTATTTCTTGGGTCCAATTGGCTCATTTATTACATTTATAAGGTCACAGTACAGAATCACTTCAATTAATACGCCAGTCAATCGTTTCACTGTCAAAAGCAATAAAACTTAGTAATATCGGAAAAGAATCACTAAATACATGTTGGTACGAATACGTGACGCAACCGTTGTAAGTTAGGCGGATTGACACCGTTAGAAAGTCAATGAAACGTAGTTTTTGAAACTGTCTCTATTTCTTCAGCCCGCGCTAACGGCTAGGATTGGTCCCACAGTAAAAAATGACTTATTTCATCTAAATTTTTAAGTGAAGCGCTACCATTGGGCCGAGTGTAATCGCTGAATTGCAGCAATCATTTCAAATTAAAAAGAATGTTATTCCTTGGAATCCAATTAGCTCCTCTATCACATTCATAAGGTCACAGTACAGAATCACTTCAATTAATACGCCAGGCAATTGTTTCACTGTCAGAAGCAATACAACTTAGTAATATCTGAAAAAAATCACTAAATACATGTTGGTACGAATACGTGACGCAACCGTTGTAAGTTAGGCGGATTGACACCGTTAGAAAGTCAATGAAATGTAGTTTTTGAAACTGTCTCTATTTCTTCAGCCCGCGCTAACGGCTAGGATTGGTCCCACAGTAAAAAAAGACTTATTCATCTAAGTTTTTAAATGAAGCGCTACCACAGCGCCCAGTGAAATCGGTAAATTCCAGCAATCATGTCAAATTAAGAAGAATGCTATTTCTTGGTTCCAATTGGCTCATTTATTACATTTATAAGGTCACAGTACAGAATCACTTCAATTAATACGCCAGGCAATTGTTACACTGTCAGAAGCAATACAACTTAGTAATATCTGAAAAAAATCACTAAATACATGTTGGTACGAATATGTGACGTAACCGTTGTAGTTGAAACGGACTGATACCGTTAGAAGGTCAATGAAATGTAGTATTTAAAACTGTCTCTATTTCTTCAATGTGCGCTAACGGCTAGGATTGGTCCAACAGTACAAAATCACTTATTTATCTAAACTTTTAAATAAAATGCTACCACAGCGCCCAGCGAAATCGGTAAATTCCAGCAATCATGTGATATTAAAAAGAATTTTATTCCTTGGGTAAAATTGTCTCATTTATCACATTTACAATGTCACAGTCCAGAATCACTTCAATTAAGTCCCACAGTCAATCGTATTACTGTGAAAAGCGAAACAACTTAGTAATATCGGAAAAAAATCACTAAATACATGTTGGTACGAATACGTGACGCAACCGTTGTAGTTGAAACGGACTGATACCGTTAGAAGGTCAATGAAATGTAGTATTTAAAACTGTCTCTATTTCTTCATCGTGCGCTAACGGCTAGGATTGGTTCCACAGTACAAAATGACTTATTTATCTAAACTTTTTTATAAAACGCTACCACAGCGCCCATCGATATCGGTAAATTCCAGAAATCATGTCAAATTAAGAAGAATGTTATTCCTTGGGTCCAATTGTCTCATTTATCACATTTATGAAGTCAAAGTCCAATATTAGTTCAATTAAGTCCCACAGTCAATCTTGGATTGGTCCCACAGTAAAAAAGGACTTATTTTATAAAAAATCTTAAATGAAGCGCTACGATTGGGCCGAGTGTAATAGCTGAATTCCAGCAATCATGTCAAATTAAGAAGAATGTTATTCCTTGGAGTCCAATTGGCTCATTTATCACATTTATAAGGTCACAATACAGAATCACTTCAATTAAGTCCGACAGTCAATCGTTTCACTGTCAAAAGCAATACAACTTAATAATATCGGAGAAAATCACTAAATACATGTTGGTACGAATATGTGACGCAACCGTTGTAGTTGAAACGGACTAATACCGTTAGAAAGTCAATGAAATGTAGTTTTTGAAAATGTTTCTATTTCTTCAGCGCGCGCTAACGGCTAGGATTGGTCCAACCGTAAATAATGACTTATTTATCTAAATTTTTAAATGAAGCGCTACCACAGCGCCCAGTGAAATCGGTAAATTCCAGCAATCATGTCAAGGTAAGAAGAATGTTATTTCTTGGGTCCAATTATCTCACTTATCACATTTATAAGATCACAGTCAAAATCAGTTCAATTAAGTCCAACAGTCCCACAGTCCCTCAGTCCCACAATCAATCCTTTCACTGTTAAAAACGATGCAACCTAGTAAAGTCAGAAAAATATGGCTAAATACATGTTCGTACGAATATGTGACGCAACCGTTGTAATTGAAACGGAATGATACCATTAAAAAGTTAATGAAATGTAGTTTTTAAAACTGTCTCTCTTTCTTCAGCGCGCGCTAACGGCTAGGATTGATCCCACCGTGAAAAAGACTTATTCATCTAAGTTTTTAAATGAACCGCTACCACAGCGCCCAGTGAAATCGGTAAATTCCAGCAATCATGTCAAGGTAAGAAGAATGCTATTTCTTGGGTCCAATTGGCTCATTTATTACATTTATAAGGTCACAGTACAGAATCACTTCAATTAATACGCCAGTCAATCGTTTCACTGTCAAAAGCAATACAACTTAGTAATACCGGAAAAGAATCACTAAATACATGTTGGTACGAATACGTGACGCAACCGTTGTAAGTTAGGCGGATTGACACCGTTAGAAAGTCAATGAAATGTAGTTTTTGAAACTGTCTCTATTTCTTCAGCCAGCGCTAACGGCTAGGATTGGTCCCACAGTAAAAAATGACTTATTTCATCTAAATTTTTAAGTGAAGCGCTACCATTGGGCCGAGTGTAATCGCTGAATTGAAGCAATCATGTCAAATTAAAAAGAATGATATTCCTTGGAATCCAATTAGCTCATCTATCACATTCATAAGGTCACAGTCCAGAATCACTTCAATTAAGTCCCACAGGCAATTGTTTCACTGTCAGAAGCAATACAACTTAGTAATATCTGAAAAAAATCACTAAATACATGTTGGTACGAATATGTGACGTAACCGTTGTAGTTGAAACGGACGGATACCGTTAGAAGGTCAATGAAATGTAGTTTTTAAAACTGTCTCTATTTCTTCAATGCGCGCTAACGGCTAGGATTGGTCCAACAGTACAAAATCACTTATTTATCTAAACTTTTAAATAAATCGCTACCACAGCGCCCAGCGAAATCGGTAAATTCCAGCAATCATGTGATATTAAAAGGAATTTTATTCCTTGGGTCCAATTGTCTCATTTATCACATTTACAAGGTCACAGTCCAGAATCACTTCAATTAAGTCCCACAGTCAATCGTATTACTGTTAAAAGCGATACAACTTAGTAATATCGGAAAAAAATCACTAAATACATGTTGGTACGAATATGTGACGCAACCGTTGTAGTTGAAACGGACTAATACCGTTAGAAAGTCAATGAAATGTAGTATTTAAAACTGTCTCTATTTCTTCAATGCGCGCTAACGGCTAGGATTGGTCCCACAGTACAAAATTACTTATTTATCTAAACTTTTAAATAAAACGCTACCACAGCGCCCAGCGAAATCGGTAAATTCCAGCAATCATGTCAAATTAAAAAGAATGTTATTCCGTGTAGTCCAATTGGCTCATTTATCACATTTATAAGGTCGCAGTTTAGAATCACTTCAATTAAGTCCCACAGTCAATCGTTTCACTGTTAAAAGCGATACAACTTAGTAATATCGGAAACAAATCACTATATACATGTTGGTACGAATATGTGACTCAACCGTTGTAACTCAAATGGACTCATACTGTTAGAAATTCATTGAAATGTAGTATTTAAAACTGTCTCTATTTCTTCAATGCGCGCTAACGGCTAGGATTGGTCCCACAGTACAAAAGTACTTATTTATCTAAACTTTTAAATAAAACGCTACCACAGCGCCCAGCGAAATCGGTAAATTCCAGCAATCATGTCAAATTAAAAAGAATGTTATTCCTTGTAGTCCAATTGGCTCATTTATCAGATTTATAAGGTCGCAGTCCAGAATCACTTCTATTAAGTCCCACAGTCAATCGTTTCACTGTTAAAAGCGGTACAACTTAGTAATATCGGAAACAAATCACTATATACATGTTGGTACGAATATGTGACTCAACCGTTGTAACTCAAATGGACTCATACTGTTAGAAATTCATTGAAATGTAGTATTTAAAACTGTCTCTATTTCTTCAATGCGCGCTAACGGCTAGGATTGGTCCCACAGTACAAAATTACTTATTTATCTAAACTTTTAAATAAAACGCTACCACAGCGCCCAGCGAAATCGGTAAATTCCAGCAATCATGTCAAATTAAAAAGAATGTTATTCCTTGTAGTCCAATTGGCTCATTTATCACATTTATAAAATCGCAGACCAGAATCACTTCTATTAAGTCCCACAGTCAATCGTTTCACTGTTAAAAGCGATACAACTTAGTAATATCGGAAACAAATCACTATATACATGTTGGTACGAATATGTGACTCAACCGTTGTAACTCAAATGGACTCATACTGTTAGAAATTCATTGAAATGTACCTTATAAAACTGTCTCTATTTCTTCAGCGTGCGATAACGGCTACGATTCGTCCCACAGTAAAAGATGACTTACTTATCAAAATGTTTTAATGAAGCGCTCCAAACAGCGACCAGTGTAATCGCTGAGTTGCGGCAATCATGTCAAATTAAGAAGAATGTGATTTCTTGGTGTCCAGTTGGCTCACTTAACACATTTATAAGGTCACAGTCCAGACTCACTTCAATTAAGAGGCACAGTCAATTGTTTCACTGTCAAAAGCAATACAACTTAGCAATATCGGGAAAGAATCACTAAATACATGTTGGTACGAATGCGTGACACTACCGTTGTAAGTTAAGCGGATTGACACCGTTAGAAAGTCAATGAAATGTAGTTTTTAAAACAGTCTTTCTTTCTTCAGCGCGCGCTAACGGCGAGGATTGGTCCAACCGTAAAAAATGACTTATTTATCTAAATTTTTAAATGAAGCGCTACCACAGCGCCGAGTGAAATCGGTAAATTCCAGCAATCATGTCAAATTAAAAAGAATTTTATTCCTTGGGTCCAATTGGCTCATTTATCACATTTATAAGGTCACAATACAGAATCACTTCAATTAAGTCCGACAGTCAATCGTTTCACTGTCAAAAGCAATACAACTTAGTAATATCGGAAAAAATCACTAAATACATGTTGGTACGAATATGTGACGCAACCGTTGTAGTTGAAACGGACTAATACCGTTAGAAAGTCAATGAAATGTAGTATTTAAAACTGTCTCTATTTCTTCAATGCGCGCTAACGGCTAGGATTGGTCCCACAGTACAAAATTACTTATTTATCTAAACTTTTAAATAAAACGCTACCACAGCACCCAGCGAAATCGGTAAATTCCAGCAATCATGTCAAATTAAAAAGAATTTTATTCCTGGGGCCCAATTGTTTCATTTATCACATTTATAAGTTCACAGTCCACAATCACTTCAATTAAGTCGTACAGTCAATCGTATTACTGTTAAAAGTTATACAACTTAGTAATATCGGAAAAAAATCACTAAATACATGTTGGTACGAATATGTGACGCAACTGTTATAGGTGAAACGGACTAATACCGTTAGAAAGTCAATGAAATGTAGTATTTGAAACTGTCTCTATTTCTTCAGCGCGCGCTAACGGCTAGGATTGGTCCCACAGTAAAAAATCTTATGTTATCTAAATTTTTAAGTGAAGCGTTACCATTGGGCCGAGTGTAATCGCTGAGTTGCGGCAATCATGTCAAATTAAGAAGAATGTCATTTCTTGGGTTCCAGTTGGCTCACTTATCACATTTATAAGGTCACAGTCCAGACTCACTTCAATTAAGTCCTACAGTCAATTGTTTCACTGTCAAAAGCAGTACAACTTAGTAATATCGGGAAAAAATCACTAAATACATGTTGGTACGAATACGTGACGCAACCGTTGTAATTGAAACGGAATGATACCGTTAAAAAGTCGATGAAATGTAGTTTTTAAAACTGTCTCTCTTTCTTCAGCGCGCGCTAACGGCTAGGATTGGTTCAACCGTAAAAAATGACTTATTTATCTAAATTTTTAAATGAAGCGCTACCACAGCGCCTAGTGAAATCGGTAAATTCCATAAATCATGTCAAGGTAAGAAGAATGCTATTTCTTGGGTCCAATTGGCTCATTTATTACATTTATAAGGTCACAGTACAGAATCACTTCAATTAAGACGCACAGTCAATCGTTTCACTGTCAAAAGCAATACAACTTAGTAATATCGGAAAAGAATCACTAAATACATGTTGGTACGAATACGTTACGCAACTGTTGTAAGTTAAGCGGATTGACACCGTTAGAAAGTCAATGAAATGTAGTTTTTTAAACTGTCTCTATTTCTTCAGCCCGCGCTAACGGCTAGGATTGGTCCGACGGTAAAAAATGACTTATTTTATCTAAATTTTTAAGTGAAGCGCTTCCATTGGGCCGAGTGTAATCGCTGAATTGCAGCAATCATGTCAAATTAAAAAGAATGTTATTCCTTGGAATCCAATTGGCTCATCTATCACATTCATAAGGTCACAGTCCAGAATCACTTCAATTAAGTCCCACAGGCAATCGTTTCACTGTCAAAAGCAATACAACTTAGTATTATCGGAAAAAAATCACTAAATACATGTTGGTACGAATACGTGACGCAACCGTTGTAAGTTAAGCGGATTGACACCGTTAGAAAGTCAATGAAATGTAGTTTTTGAAACTGTCTCTCTTTCTTCAGCGCGCGCTAATGGCTAGGATTGGTCCAACCGTAAAAAATGACTTATTTATCTAAATTTTTAAATGAAGCGCTACCACAGCGCCCAGTGAAATTGGTAAATTCCAGCAATCATGTCAAGGTAAGAAGAATGTTATTTCTTGGGTCCAATTGTCTCACTTATCACATTTATAAGATCACAGTCAAAAATCAGTTCAATTAAGTCCCACAGTCCCACAGTCAATCCTTTTACTGTCAGAAGCAATACAACTTAGTAATATCTGAAAAAAATCACTAAATGCATGTTGGTACGAGCATGTGACGTAACCGTTGTAGTTGAAACGGACTGATACCGTTAGAAAGTCAATGAAATGTAGTATTTAAAACTGTCTCTATTTCTTCAATGCGCGCTAACGGCTAGGATTGGTCCCACAGTACAAAACTACTTATTTATCTAAACTTTTAAATAAAACGCTACCACAGCGCCCAGCGAAATCGGTAAATTCCAGCAATCATGTCAAATTAAGAAGAATTTTATTCCTTGGGTCCAATTGTTTCATTTATCACATTTATAAGGTCACAGTCCACAATCACTTCAATTAAGTCCCACAGTCAATCGTATTACTGTTAAAAGTTATACAACTTAGTAATATCGGAAAAAAATCACTAAATACATGTTGGTACGAATATGTGACGCAACCGTGGTAGGTGAAACGGACTAATACCGTTAGAAAGTCAATGAAATGTAGTATTTGAAACTGTCTCTATTTCTTCAGCGCGCGCTAACAGCTAGGATTGGTCCTACCGTGAAAAAGACTTATTCATCTAAGTTTTGAAATGAAGCGCTACCACAGCGCCCAGTGAAATCGGTAAATTCCAGCAATCATGTCAAGGTAAGAAGAATGTTATTTCTTGGGTCCAATTGTCTCACTTATCACATTTATAAGATCACAGTCAAAAATCAGTTCATATAAGTCCCACAGTCCCACAGTCCCACAGTCCCACAGTCAATCCTTTCACTGTTAAAAACGATGCAACCTAGTAAAGTCAGAAAAATATCGCTAAATACATGTTCGTACGAATATGTGACGCAACCGTTGTAATTGAAACGGAATGATACCTTTAAAAAGTCGATGAAATGTAGTTTTTAAAACTGTCTCTCTTTCTTCAGCGCGCGCTAACAGCTAGGATTGGTCCTACCGTGAAAAAGACTTATTCATCTAAGTTTTGAAATGAAGCGCTACCACAGCGCCCAGTGAAATCGGTAAATTCCAGAAATCATGTCAAGGTAAGAAGAATGCTATTTCTTGGGTCCAATTGGCTCATTTATTACATTTATAAGGTCACAGTACAGAATCACTTCAATTAAGACGCACAGTCAATCGTTTCACTGTCAAAAGCAATACAACTTAGTAATATCGGAAAAGAATCACTAAATACATGTTGGTACGAATGCGTTACGCAACTGTTGTAAGTTAAGCGGATTGACACCGTTAGAAAGTCAATGAAATGTAGTTTTTTAAACTGTCTCTATTTCTTCAGCCCGCGCTAACGGCTAGGATTGGTCCGACGGTAAAAAATGACTTATTTTATCTAAATTTTTAAGTGAAGCGCTTCCATTGGGCCGAGTGTAATCGCTGAATTGCAGCAATCATGTCAAATTAAAAAGAATGTTATTCCTTGGAATCCAATTGGCTCATCTATCACATTCATAAGGTCACAGTCCAGAATCACTTCAATTAAGTCCCACAGGCAATCGTTTCACTGTCAAAAGCAATACAACTTAGTATTATCGGAAAAAAATCACTAAATACATGTTGGTACGAATACGTGACGCAACCGTTGTAAGTTAAGCGGATTGACACCGTTAGAAAGTCAATGAAATGTAGTTTTTGAAACTGTCTCTCTTTCTTCAGCGCGCGCTAATGGCTAGGATTGGTCCAACCGTAAAAAATGACTTATTTATCTAAATTTTTAAATGAAGCGCTACCACAGCGCCCAGTGAATTTGGTAAATTCCAGCAATCATGTCAAGGTAAGAAGAATGTTATTTCTTGGGTCCAATTGTCTCACTTATCACATTTATAAGATCACAGTCAAAAATCAGTTCAATTAAGTCCCACAGTCCCACAGTCAATCCTTTTACTGTCAGAAGCAATACAACTTAGTAATATCTGAAAAAAATCACTAAATACATGTTGGTACGAGCATGTGACGTAACCGTTGTAGTTGAAACGGACTGATACCGTTAGAAAGTCAATGAAATGTAGTATTTAAAACTGTCTCTATTTCTTCAATGCGCGCTAACGGCTAGGATTGGTCCCACAGTACAAAACTACTTATTTATCTAAACTTTTAAATAAAACGCTACCACAGCGCCCAGCGAAATCGGTAAATTCCGGCAATCATGTCAAATTAAGAAGAATTTTATTCCTTGGGTCCAATTGTTTCATTTATCACATTTATAAGGTCACAGTCCACAATCACTTCAATTAAGTCCCACAGTCAATCGTATTACTGTTAAAAGTTATACAACTTAGTAATATCAGAAAAAAATCACTAAATACAGTTTGGTACGAATATGTGACGCAACCGTGGTAGGTGAAACGGACTAATACCGTTAGAAAGTCAATGAAATGTAGTATTTGAAACTGTCTCTATTTCTTCAGCGCGCGCTAACGGCTAGGATTGGTCCCACAGTAAAAAATCTTATGTTATCTAAATTTTTAAATGAAGCGCTACCACAGCGCCCAGTGAAATCGGTAAATTCCAGCAATCATGTCAAGGTAAGAAGAATGTTATTTCTTGGGTCCAATTGTCTCACTTATCACATTTATAAGATCACAGTCAAAAATCAGTTCATATAAGTCCCACAGTCCCACAGTCCTACAGTCCCACAGTCCCACAGTCCCACAGTCAATCCTTTCACTGTTAAAAACGATGCAACCTAGTAAAGTCAGAAAAATATCGCTAAATACATGTTCGTACGAATATGTGACGCAACCGTTGTAATTGAAACGGAATGATACCTTTAAAAAGTCGATGAAATGTAGTTTTTAAAACTGTCTCTCTTTCTTCAGCGCGCGCTAACGGCTAGGATTGGTCCTACCGTGAAAAAGACTTATTCATCTAAGTTTTCAAATGAAGCGCTACCACAGCGCCCAGTGAAATCGGTAAATTCCAGAAATCATGTCAAGGTAAGAAGAATGCTATTTCTTGGGTCCAATTGGCTCATTTATTACATTTATAAGGTCACAGTACAGAATCACTTCAATTAAGACGCACAGTCAATCGTTTCACTGTCAAAAGCAATACAACTTAGTAATATCGGAAAAGAATCACTAAATACATGTTGGTACGAATACGTTACGCAACTGTTGTAAGTTAAGCGGATTGACACCGTTAGAAAGTCAATGAAATGTAGTTTTTTAAACTGTCTCTATTTCTTCAGCCCGCGCTAACGGCTAGGATTGGTCCGACGGTAAAAAATGACTTATTTTATCTAAATTTTTAAGTGAAGCGCTTCCATTGGGCCGAGTGTAATCGCTGAATTGCAGCAATCATGTCAAATTAAAAAGAATGTTATTCCTTGGAATCCAATTGGCTCATCTATCACATTCATAAGGTCACAGTCCAGAATCACTTCAATTAAGTCCCACAGGCAATCGTTTCACTGTCAAAAGCAATACAAGTTAGTAATATCGGAAAAGAATCACTAAATACATGTTGGTACGAACACGTGACGCAACTGTTGTAAGTTAAGCGGATTGACACCGTTAGAAAGTCAATGAAATGTAGTTTTTGAAACGGTCTTCCTTTCTTCAGCGCGCGCTAATGGCTAGGATTGGTCCAACCGTAAAAAATGACTTATTTATCTAAATTTTTAAATGAAGCGCTACCACAGCGCCTAGTGAAATCGTTAAATTCCAGCAATCATGTCAAGGTAAGAAGAATGTTATTTCTTGGGTCCAATTGTCTCACTTATCACATTTATAAGATCACAGTCAAAAATCAGTTCAATTAAGTCCCACAGTCCAACAGTCAATCCTTTCACTGTCAGAAGCAATACAACTTAGTAATATCTGAAAAAAATCACTAAATACATGTTTGTACGAATATGTGACGCAACCGTTGTAGTTGAAACGGACTAATACCGTTAGAAAGTCAATGAAATGTAGTATTTGAAACTGTCTCTATTTCTTCAGCGCGCGCTAACGGTTAGGATTGGTCCCACAGTAAAAAATCTTATGTTATCTAAATATTTAGGTGAAGCGTTACCATTGGGCCGAGTGTAATCGCTGAGTTGCGGCAATCATGTCAAATTAAGAAGAATGTCATTTCCTGGGTTCCAGTTGGCTCACTTATCACATTTATAAGGTCACAGTCCAGACTCACTTCAATTAAGTCCCACAGTCAATTGTTTCACTGTCAAAAGCAGTACAACTTAGTAACATCGAGAAAAAATCACTAAATACATGTTGGTACAAAGACGTGACGCAACCATTGCAACTTAAGCGGATTGACACCGTTAAAAAGTCAATGAAATGTAGTTTTTAAAGCAGTCTCTCTTTCTTCAGCGCGCGCTAACGGCTAGGATTGGTCCAACCGTAAAAAATGACTTATTTATCTAAATTTTTAAATGAAGCGCTACCACAGCGCCCAGTGAAATCGGTAAATTCCAGCAATCATGTCAAGGTAAGAAGAATGTGATTTCATGGGTCCAATTGTCTCACTTATCACATTTATAAGATCACAGTCAAAAATCAGTTCATATAAGTCCCACAGTCCCACAGTCCCACAGTCCCACAGTCAATCCTTTCACTGTTAAAAACGATGCAACCTAGTAAAGTCAGAAAAATATCGCTAAATACATGTTCGTACGAATATGTGACGCAACCGTTGTAATTGAAACGGAATGATACCGTTAAAAAGTCGATGAAATGTAGTTTTTAAAACTGTCTCTCTTTCTTCAGCGCGCGCTAACGGCTAGGATTGGTCCCACCGTGAAAAAGACTTATTCATCTAAGTTTTCAAATGAAGCGCTACCACAGCGCCCAGTAAAATTGGTAAATTCCAGCAATCATGTCAAGGTAAGAAGAATGTTATTTCTTGGGTCCAATTGTCTCACTTATCACATTTATAAGATCACAGTCAAAAATCAGTTCAATTAAGTCCCACAGTCCCACAGTCCCACAGTCCCACAGTCAATGCTTTCACTATCAGAAGCAATACAACTTAGTAATATCTGAAAAAATTCACTAAATACATGTTGGTACGAATATGTGACGTAACCGTTGTAGTTGAAACGGACTGATACCGTTAGAAAGTCAATGAAATGTAGTATTTAAAACTGTCTCTATTTCTTCAATGCGCGCTAACGGCTAGGATGGGTCCCACAGTACAAAATTACTTATTTATCTAAACTTTTAAATAAAACGCTACCACAGCGCCCAGCGAAATCGGTAAATTCCAGCAATCATGTCAAATTAAAAAGAATTTTATTCCTTGGGTCCAATTGTTTCATTTATCACATTTATAAGGTTACAGTCCAGAGTCACTTCAATTAAGACGCACAGTCAATCGTATTACTGTTAAAAGTGATACAACTTAGTAATATCGAAAAAAAATCACTAAATACATGTTGGTACGAATATGTGACGCAACCGTTGTAGTTGAAACGGACTAATACCGTTAGAAAGTCAATGAAATGTAGTTTTTTAAACTGTCTCTATTTCTTCAGCCCGCGCTAACGGCTAGGATTGGTCCGACGGTAAAAAATGACTTATTTTATCTAAATTTTTAAGTGAAGCGCTTCCATTGGGCCGAGTGTAATCGCTGAATTGCAGCAATCATGTCAAATTAAAAAGAATGTTATTCCTTGGAATCCAATTGGCTCATCTATCACATTCATAAGGTCACAGTCCAGAATCACTTCAATTAAGTCCCACAGGCAATCGTTTCACTGTCAAAAGCAATACAACTTAGTATTATCGGAAAAAAATCACTAAATACATGTTGGTACGAATACGTGACGCAACCGTTGTAAGTTAAGCGGATTGACACCGTTAGAAAGTCAATGAAATGTAGTTTTTGAAACTGTCTCTCTTTCTTCAGCGCGCGCTAATGGCTAGGATTGGTCCAACCGTAAAAAATGACTTATTTATCTAAATTTTTAAATGAAGCGCTACCACAGCGCCCAGTGAAATTGGTAAATTCCAGCAATCATGTCAAGGTAAGAAGAATGTTATTTCTTGGGTCCAATTGTCTCACTTATCACATTTATAAGATCACAGTCAAAAATCAGTTCAATTAAGTCCCACAGTCCCACAGTCAATCCTTTTACTGTCAGAAGCAATACAACTTAGTAATATCTGAAAAAAATCACTAAATACATGTTGGTACGAGCATGTGACGTAACCGTTGTAGTTGAAACGGACTGATACCGTTAGAAAGTCAATGAAATGTAGTATTTAAAACTGTCTCTATTTCTTCAAGGCGCGCTAACGGCTAGGATTGGTCCCACAGTACAAAACTACTTATTTATCTAAACTTTTAAATAAAACGCTACCACAGCGCCCAGCGAAATCGGTAAATTCCAGCAATCATGTCAAATTAAGAAGAATTTTATTCCTTGGGTCCAATTGTTTCATTTATCACATTTATAAGGTCACAGTCCACAATCACTTCAATTAAGTCCCACAGTCAATCGTATTACTGTTAAAAGTTATACAACTTAGTAATATCGGAAAAAAATCACTAAATACATGTTGGTACGAATATGTGACGCAACCGTGGTAGGTGAAACGGACTAATACCGTTAGAAAGTCAATGAAATGTAGTATTTGAAACTGTCTCTATTTCTTCAGCGCGCGCTAACGGCTAGGATTGGTCCCACAGTAAAAAATCTTATGTTATCTAAATTTTTAAATGAAGCGCTACCACAGCGCCCAGTGAAATCGGTAAATTCCAGCAATCATGTCAAGGTAAGAAGAATGTTATTTCTTGGGTCCAATTGTCTCACTTATCACATTTATAAGATCACAGTCAAAAATCAGTTCATATAAGTCCCACAGTCCCACAGTCCCACAGTCCCACAGTCAATCCTTTCACTGTTAAAAACGATGCAACCTAGTAAAGTCAGAAAAATATCGCTAAATACATGTTCGTACGAATATGTGACGCAACCGTTGTAATTGAAACGGAATGATACCTTTAAAAAGTCGATGAAATGTAGTATTTGAAACTGTCTCTATTTCTTCAGCGCGCGCTAACGGCTAGGATTGGTCCCACAGTAAAAAATCTTATGTTATCTAAATTTTTAAATGAAGCGCTACCACAGCGCCCAGTGAAATCGGTATATTCCAGCAATCATGTCAAGGTAAGAAGAATGTTATTTCTTGGGTCCAATTGGCTCATTTATTACATTTATAAGGTCACAGTACAGAATCACTTCAATTAAGACGCACAGTCAATCGTTTCACTGTCAAAAGCAATACAACTTAGTAATATCGGAAAAGAATCACTAAATACATGTTGGTACGAATACGTTACGCAACTGTTGTAAGTTAAGCGGATTGACACCGTTAGAAAGTCAATGAAATGTAGTTTTTTAAACTGTCTCTATTTCTTCAGCCCGCGCTAACGGCTAGGATTGGTCCGACGGTAAAAAATGACTTATTTTATCTAAATTTTTAAGTGAAGCGCTTCCATTGGGCCGAGTGTAATCGCTGAATTGCAGCAATCATGTCAAATTAAAAAGAATGTTATTCCTTAGAATCCAATTGGCTCATCTATCACATTCATAAGGTCACAGTCCAGAATCACTTCAATTAAGTCCCACAGGCAATCGTTTCACTGTCAAAAGCAATACAAGTTAGTAATATCGGAAAAGAATCACTAAATACATGTTGGTACGAATACGTGACGCAACTGTTGTAAGTTAAGCGGATTGACACCGTTAGAAAGTCAATGAAATGTAGTTTTTGAAACGGTTTTTCTTTCTTCAGCGCGCGCTAATGGCTAGGATTGGTCCAACCGTAAAAAATGACTTATTTATCTAAATTTTTAAATGAAGCGCTACCACAGCGCCTAGTGAAATCGTTAAATTCCAGCAATCATGTCAAGGTAAGAAGAATGTTATTTCTTGGGTCCAATTGTCTCACTTATCACATTTATAAGATCACAGTCAAAAATCAGTTCAATTAAGTCCCACAGTCCAACAGTCAATCCTTTCACTGTCAGAAGCAATACAACTTAGTAATATCTGAAAAAAATCACTAAATACATGTTTGTACGAATATGTGACGCAAACGTTGTAGTTGAAACGGACTAATACCGTTAGAAAGTCAATGAAATGTAGTATTTGAAACTGTCTCTATTTCTTCAGCGCGCGCTAACGGTTAGGATTGGTCCCACAGTAAAAAATCTTATGTTATCTAAATATTTAGGTGAAGCGTTACCATTGGGCCGAGTGTAATCGCTGAGTTGCGGCAATCATGTCAAATTAAGAAGAATGTCATTTCCTGGGTTCCAGTTGGCTCACTTATCACATTTATAAGGTCACAGTCCAGACTCAGTTCAATTAAGTCCCACAGTCAATTGTTTCACTGTCAAAAGCAGTACAACTTAGTAACATCGAGAAAAAATCACTAAATACATGTTGGTACAAAGACGTGACGCAACCATTGCAACTTAAGCGGATTGACACCGTTAAAAAGTCAATGAAATGTAGTTTTTAAAGCAGTCTCTCTTTCTTCAGCGCGCGCTAACGGCTAGGATTGGTCCAACCGTAAAAAATGACTTATTTATCTAAATTTTTAAATGAAGCGCTACCACAGCGCCCAGTGAAATCGGTAAATTCCAGCAGTCATGTCAAGGTAAGAAGAATGTGATTTCATGGGTCCAATTGTCTCACTTATCACATTTATAAGATCACAGTCAAAAATCAGTTCATATAAGTCCCACAGTCCCACAGTCCCACAGTCCCACAGTCAATCCTTTCACTGTTAAAAACGATGCAACCTAGTAAAGTCAGAAAAATATCGCTAAATACATGTTCGTACGAATATGTGACGCAACCGTTGTAATTGAAACGGAATGATACCGTTAAAAAGTCGATGAAATGTAGTTTTTAAAACTGTCTCTCTTTCTTCAGCGCGCGCTAACGGGTAGGATTGGTCCCACCGTGAAAAAGACTTATTCATCTAAGTTTTCAAATGAAGCGCTACCACAGCGCCCAGTAAAATCGGTAAATTCCAGCAATCATGTCAAGGTAAGAAGAATGTTATTTCTTGGGTCCAATTGTCTCACTTATCACATTTATAAGATCACAGTCAAAAATCAGTTCAATTAAGTCCCACAGTCCCACAGTCCCACAGTCCCACAGTCAATGCTTTCACTATCAGAAGCAATACAACTTAGTAATATCTGAAAAAATTCACTAAATACATGTTGGTACGAATATGTGACGTAACCGTTGTAGTTGAAACGGACTGATACCGTTAGAAAGTCAATGAAATGTAGTATTTAAAACTGTCTCTATTTCTTCAATGCGCGCTAACGGCTAGGATGAGTCCCACAGTACAAAATTACTTATTTATCTAAACTTTTAAATAAAACGCTACCACAGCGCCCAGCGAAATCGGTAAATTCCAGCAATCATGTCAAATTAAAAAGAATTTTATTCCTTGGGTCCAATTGTTTCATTTATCACATTTATAAGGTTACAGTCCAGAGTCACTTCAATTCAGTCCCACAGTCAATCGTATTACTGTTAAAAGTGATACAACTTAGTAATATCGGAAAAAAATCACTAAATACATGTTGGTACGAATATGTGACGCAACCGTTGTAGTTGAAACGGACTAATACCGTTAGAAAGTCAATGAAATGTAGTATTTGAAACTGTCTCTATTTCTTCAGCGCGCGCTAACGGCTAGGATTGGTCCCACAGTAAAAAATCTTATGTTATCTAAATTTTTACGTGAAGCGTTACCATTGGGCCGAGTGTAATCGCTGAGTTGCGGCAATCATGTCAAATTAAGAAGAATGTCATTTCTTGGGTTCCAGTTGGCTCACTTATCACATTTATAAGGTCACAGTCCAGACTCACTTCAATTAAGTCCCACAGTCAATTGTTTTACAGTCAAAAGCAGTAAAACTTAGTAATATCGGAAAAAAATCACTAAATACATGTTAGTACGAATACGTGACGCAACCATTGCAACTTAAGCGGATTGACACCGTTAGAAAGTCAATGAAATGTAGTTTTTAAAACAGTCTCTCTTTCTTCAGCGCGCGCTAACGGCTAGGATTGGTCCAACCGTAAAAAATGACTTATTTACCTAAATTTTTAAATGAAGCGCTACCACAGCGCCCAGTGAAATCGGTAAATTCCAGCAATCATGTCAAGGTAAGAAGAATGTTATTTCATGGGTCCAATTGTCTCACTTATCACATTTATAAGATCACAGTCAAAAATCAGTTCATATAAGTCCCACAGTCCCACAGTCCCACAGTCAATCCTTTCACTGTTAAAAACGATGCAACCTAGTAAAGTCAGAAAAATATCGCTAAATACATGTTCGTACGAATATGTGACGCAACCGTTGTAATTGAAACGGAATGATACCGTTAAAAAGTCGATGAAATGTAGTTTTTAAAACTGTCTTTCTTTCTTCAGCGCGCGCTAACAGCTAGGATTGGTCCCACCGTGAAAAAGACTTATTCATCTAAGTTTTCAAATGAAGCGCTACCACAGCGCCCAGTGAAATCGGTAAATTCCAGCAATCATGTCAAGGTAAGAAGAATGTTATTTCTTGCGTCCAATTGTCTCACTTATCACATTTATAAGATCACAGTCAAAAATCAGTTCAATTAAGTCCCACAGTCCCACAGTCCCACAGTCCCACAGTCAATTCTTTCACTGTCAGAAGCAATACAACTTAGTAATGTCTGAAAAGAATCACTAAATACATGTTGGTACGAATACGTGACGCAACCGTTGTAAGTTAAGCGGATTGACACCGTTAGAAAATCAATGAAATGTAGTTTTTGAAACTGTCTCTATTTCTTCAGCGCGCTAATGGCTAGGATTGGTCCAACCGTAAAAAATGACTGATTTATCTAAATTTTTAAATGAAGCGCTACCACAGCGCCCAGTGAAATCGGTAAATTCCAGCAATCATGTCAAGGTAAGAAGAATGTTATTTCTTGGGTCCAATTGTCTCACTTATCACATTTATAAGATCACAGTCAAAAATCAGTTCAATTAAGTCCCACAGTCCCACAGTCCCACAGTCCCACAGTCAATCCTTTCACTGTCAGAAGCAATACAACTTAGTAATATCTGAAAAAAATCACTAAATACATGTTGGTACGAATATGTGACGTAACCGTTGTAGTTGAAACGGACTGATACCGTTAGAAAGTCAATGAAATGTAGTATTTAAAACTGTCTCAATTTCTTCAATGCGCGTTAACGGCTAGGATTGGTCCCACAGTACAAAATTACTTATTTATCTAAACTTTTAAATAAAACGCTACCACAGCGCCCAGCGAAATCGGTAAATTCCAGCAATCATGTCAAATTAAAAAGAATTTTATTCCTTGGGTCCAATTGTTTCATTTATCACATTTATAAGGTCACAATCATAAATCAGTTCATATAAGTCCCACAGTCCCACAGTCCCACAGTCAATCCTTTCACTGTTAAAAACGATGCAACCTAGTAAAGTCAGAAAAATATCGCTAAATACATGTTCGTACGAATATGTGACGCAACCGTTGTAATTGAAACGGCATGATACCGTTAAAAAGTCGATGAAATGTAGTTTTTAAAACTGTCTCCCTTTCTTCAGCGCGCGCTAACGGCTAGGATTGGTCCCACCGTGAAAAAGACTTATTCATCTAAGTTTTCAAATGAAGCGCTACCACAGCGCCCAGTGAAATCGGTAAATTCCAGCAATCATGTCAAGGTAAGAAGAATGTTATTTCTTGGGTCCAATTGTCTCACTTATCACATTTATAAGATCACAGTCAAAAATCAGTTCAATTAATCCCACAGTCCCACAGTCCCACAGTCCCACAGTCAATCCTTTCACTGTCAGAAGCAATACAACTTAGTAATGTCTGAAAAAAATCACTAAATACATGTTGGTACGAATATGTGACGTAAACGTTGCAGTTGAAACGGACTGATACCGTTAGAAAGTCAATGAAATGTAGTATTTAAAACTGTCTCTATTTCTTCAATGCGCGCTAACGGCTAGGATTGGTCCCACAGTACAAAATTACTTATTTATCTAAACTTTTAAATAAAACGCTACCCCAGCGCCCAGCGAAATCGGTAAATTCCAGCAATCATGTCAAATTAAAAAGAATTTTATTCCTTGGGTCCAATTGTTTCATTTATCACATTTATAAGGTCACAGTCCAGAATCACTTCAATTAAGTCCCACAGTCAATCGCATTACTGTTAAAAGTGATACAACTTAGTAATATCGGAAAAAATCACTAAATACATGTTGGTACGAATATGTGACGCAACCGTTGTAGTTGAAACGGACTAATACCGTTAGAAAGTCAATGAAATGTAGTATTTGAAACTGTCTCTATTTCTTCAGCGCGCGCTAACGGCTAGGATTGGTCCCACAGTAAAAAATCTGATGTTATCTAAATTTTTAAGTGAAGCGTTACCATTGGGCCGAGTGTAATCGCTGAGTTGTGGCAATCATGTCAAATTAAGAAGAATGTCATTTCTTGGGTTCCAGTTGGCTGAAAAGAATCACTAAATACATGTTGCTACGAATACGTGACGCAACCGTTGTAAGTTAAGCGGATTGACACCGTTAGAAAATCAATGAAATGTAGTTTTTGAAACTGTCTCTATTTCTTCAGCGCGCGCTAATGGCTAGGATTGGTCCAACCGTAAAAAATGACTTATTTTTCTAAATTTTTAAATGAAGCGCTACCACAGCGCCCAGTGAAATCGGTAAATTCCAGCAATCATGTCAAGGTAAGAAGAATGTTATTTCTTGGGTCCAATTGTCTCACTTATCACACTTATAAGATCACAGTCAAAAATCAGTTCAATTAAGTCCCACAGTCCCACAGTCCCACAGTCCCACAGTCAATCCTTTCACTGTCAGAAGCAATACAACTTAGTAATATCTGAAAAAAGTCACTAAATACATGTTGGTACGAATATGTGACGTAACCGTTGTAGTTGAAACGGACTGATACCGTTAGAAAGTCAATGAAATGTAGTATTTAAAACTGTCTCTAATTCTTCAATGCGCGTTAACGGCTAGGATTGGTCCCACAGTACAAAATTACTTATTTATCTAAACTTTTAAATGAAGCGCTACCACAGCGCCCAGTGAAATCGGTAAATTCCAGCAATCATGTGAAATTAAGAAGAATGTCATTTCTTGGGTTCCAGTTGGCTCAATTATCACATTTATAAGGTCACAATCCAGACTCACTTCAATTAAGTCCCACAGTCAATTGTTTCACTGTTAAAAGCGGTACAACTTAGTAATATCGGAAACAAATCACTATATACATGTTGGTACGAATATGTGACTCAACCGTTGTAACTCAAATGGACTCATACTGTTAGAAATTCATTGAAATGTAGTATTTAAAACTGTCTCTATTTCTTCAATGCGCGCTAACGGCTAGGATTGGTCCCACAGTACAAAATTACTTATTTATCTAAACTTTTAAATAAAACGCTACCACAGCGCCCAGCGAAATCGGTAAATTCCAGCAATCATGTCAAATTAAAAAGAATGTTATTCCTTGTAGTCCAATTGGCTCATTTATCACATTTATAAGGTCGCAGACCAGAATCACTTCTATTAAGTCCCACAGTCAATCGTTTCACTGTTAAAAGCGATACAACTTAGTAATATCGGAAACAAATCACTATATACATGTTGGAACGAATATGTGACTCAACCGTTGTAACTCAAATGGACTCATACTGTTAGAAATTCATTGAAATGTACCTTATAAAACTGTCTCTATTTCTTCAGCGTGCGATAACGGCTACGATTCGTCCCACAGTAAAAGATGACTTACTTATCAAAATGTTTTAATGAAGCGCTCCAAACAGCGACCAGTGTAATCGCTGAGTTGCGGCAATCATGTCAAATTAAGAAGAATGTCATTTCTTGGTGTCCAGTTGGCTCACTTAACACATTTATAAGGTCACAGTCCAGACTCACTTCAATTAAGAGGCACAGTCAATTGTTTCACTGTCAAAAGCAATACAACTTAGTAATATCGGGAAAGAATCACTAAATACATGTTGGTACGAATGCGTGACGCTACCGTTGTAAGTTAAGCGGATTGACACCGTTAGAAAGTCAATGAAATGTAGTTTTTAAAACAGTCTTTCTTTCTTCAGCGCGCGCTAACGGCGAGGATTGGTCCAACCTTAAAAAATGACTTATTTATCTAAATTTTTAAATGAAGCGCTACCACAGCGCCGAGTGAAATCGGTAAATTCCAGCAATCATGTCAAATTAAAAAGAATTTTATTCCTTGGGTCCAATTGGCTCATTTATCACATTTATAAGGTCACAATACAGAATCACTTCAATTAAGTCCGACAGTCAATCGTTTCACTGTCAAAAGCAATACAACTTAGTAATATCGGAAAAAATCACTAAATACATGTTGGTACGAATATGTGACGCAACCGTTGTAGTTGAAACGGACTAATACCGTTAAAAAGTCAATGAAATGTAGTATTTAAAACTGTCTCTATTTCTTCAATGCGCGCTAACGGCTAGGATTGGTCCCACAGTACAAAATTACTTATTTATCTAAACTTTTAAATAAAACGCTACCACAGCGCCCAGCGAAATCGGTAAATTCCAGCAATCATGTCAAATTAAAAAGAATTTTATTCCTGGGGACCAATTGTTTCATTTATCACATTTATAAGTTCACAGTCCACAATCACTTCAATTAAGTCGTACAGTCAATCGTATTACTGTTAAAAGTTATACAACTTAGTAATATCGGAAAAAAATCACTAAATACATGTTGGTACGAATATGTGACGCAACCGTTATAGGTGAAACGGACTAATACCGTTAGAAAGTCAATGAAATGTAGTATTTGAAACTGTCTCTAATTCTTCAGCGCGCGCTAACGGCTAGGATTGGTCCCACAGTAAAAAATCTTATGTTATCTAAATTTTTAAGTGAAGCGTTACCATTGGGCCGAGTGTAATCGCTGAGTTGCGGCAATCATGTCAAATTAAGAAGAATGTCATTTCTTGGGTTCCAGTTGGCTCACTTATCAAATTTATAAGGTCACAGTCCAGACTCACTTCAATTAAGTCCTACAGTCAATTGTTTCACTGTCAAAAGCAGTACAACTTAGTAATATCGGGAAAAAATCACTAAATACATGTTGGTACGAATACGTGACGCAACCGTTGTAATTGAAACGGAATGATACCGTTAAAAAGTCGATGAAATGTAGTTTTTAAAACTGTCTCTCTTTCTTCAGCGCTTGCTAACGGCTAGGATTGGTTCAACCGTAAAAAATGACTTATTTATCTAAATTTTTAAATGAAGCGCTACCACAGCGCCTAGTGAAATCGCTGAATTGCAGCAATCATGTCAAATTAAAAAGAATGTTATTCCTTGGAATCCAATTGGCTCATCTATCACATTCATAAGGTCACAGTCCAGAATCACTTCAATTAAGTCCCACAGGCAATCGTTTCACTGTCAAAAGCAATACAACTTAGTATTATCGGAAAAAAATCACTAAATACATGTTGGTACGAATACGTGACGCAACCGTTGTAAGTTAAGCGGATTGACACCGTTAGAAAGTCAATGAAATGTAGTTTTTGAAACTGTCTCTCTTTCTTCAGCGCGCGCTAATGGCTAGGATTGGTCCAACCGTAAAAAATGACTTATTGATCTAAATTTTTAAATGAAGCGCTACCACAGCGCCCAGTGAAATTGGTAAATTCCAGCAATCATGTCAAGGTAAGAAGAATGTTATTTCTTGGGTCCAATTGTCTCACTTATCACATTTATAAGATCACAGTCAAAAATCAGTTCAATTAAGTCCCACAGTCCCACAGTCAATCCTTTTACTGTCAGAAGCAATACAACTTAGTAATATCTGAAAAAAATCACTAAATACATGTTGGTACGAGCATGTGACGTAACCGTTGTAGTTGAAACGGACTGATACCGTTAGAAAGTCAATGAAATGTAGTATTTAAAACTGTCTCTATTTCTTCAAGACGCGCTAACGGCTAGGATTGGTCCCACAGTACAAAACTACTTATTTATCTAAACTTTTAAATAAAACGCTACCACAGCGCCCAGCGAAATCGGTAAATTCCAGCAATCATGTCAAATTAAGAAGAATTTTATTCCTTGGGTCCAATTGTTTCATTTATCACATTTATAAGGTCACAGTCCACAATCACTTCAATTAAGTCCCACAGTCAATCGTATTACTGTTAAAAGTTATACAACTTAGTAATATCGGAAAAAAATCACTAAATACATGTTGGTACGAATATGTGACGCAACCGTGGTAGGTGAAACGGACTAATACCGTTAGAAAGTCAATGAAATGTAGTATTTGAAACTGTCTCTATTTCTTCAGCGCGCGCTAACGGCTAGGATTGGTCCCACAGTAAAAAATCTTATGTTATCTAAATTTTTAAATGAAGCGCTACCACAGCGCCCAGTGAAATCGGTAAATTCCAGCAATCATGTCAAGGTAAGAAGAATGTTATTTCTTGGGTCCAATTGTCTCACTTATCACATTTATAAGATCACAGTCAAAAATCAGTTCATATAAGTCCCACAGTCCCACAGTCCCACAGTCCCACAGTCAATCCTTTCACTGTTAAAAACGATGCAACCTAGTAAAGTCAGAAAAATATCGCTAAATACATGTTCGTACGAATATGTGACGCAACCGTTGTAATTGAAACGGAATGATACCTTTAAAAAGTCGATGAAATGTAGTTTTTAAAACTGTCTCTCTTTCTTCAGCGCGCGCTAACGGCTAGGATTGGTCCTACCGTGAAAAAGACTTATTCATCTAAGTTTTCAAATGAAGCGCTACCACAGCGCCCAGTGAAATCAGTAAATTCCAGAAATCATGTCAAGGTAAGAAGAATGCTATTTCTTGGGTCCAATTGGCTCATTTATTACATTTATAAGGTCACAGTACAGAATCACTTCAATTAAGACGCACAGTCAATTGTTTCACTGTCAAAAGCAATACAACTTAGTAATATCGGAAAAGAATCACTAAATACATGTTGGTACGAATGCGTTACGCAACTGTTGTAAGTTAAGCGGATTGACACCGTTAGAAAGTCAATGAAATGTAGTTTTTTAAACTGTCTCTATTTTTTCAGCCCGCGCTAACGGCTAGGATTGGTCCGACGGTAAAAAATGACTTATTTTATCTAAATTTTTAAGTGAAGCGCTTCCATTGGGCCGAGTGTAATCGCTGAATTGCAGCAATCATGTCAAATTAAAAAGAATGTTATTCCTTGGAATCCAATTGGCTCATCTATCACATTCATAAGGTCACAGTCCAGAATCACTTCAATTAAGTCCCACAGGCAATCGATTCACTGTCAAAAGCAATACAACTTAGTATTATCGGAAAAAAATCACTAAATACATGTTGGTACGAATACGTGACGCAACCGTTGTAAGTTAAGCGGATTGACACCGTTAGAAAGTCAATGAAATGTAGTTTTTGAAACTGTCTCTCTTTCTTCAGCGCGCGCTAATGGCTAGGATTGGTCCAACCGTAAAAAATGACTTATTTATCTAAATTTTTAAATGAAGCGCTACCACAGCGCCCAGTGAAATTGGTAAATTCCAGCAATCATGTCAAGGTAAGAAGAATGTTATTTCTTGGGTCCAATTGTCTCACTTATCACATTTATAAGATCACAGTCAAAAATCAGTTCAATTAAGTCCCACAGTCCCACAGTCAATCCTTTTACTGTCAGAAGCAATACAACTTAGTAATATCTGAAAAAAATCATTAAATACATGTTGGTACGAGCATGTGACGTAACCGTTGTAGTTGAAACGGACTGATACCGTTAGAAAGTCAATGAAATGTAGTATTTAAAACTGTCTCTATTTCTTCAATGCGCGCTAACGGCTAGGATTGGTCCCACAGTACAAAACTACTTATTTATCTAAACTTTTAAATAAAACGCTACCACAGCGCCCAGCGAAATCGGTAAATTCCGGCAATCATGTCAAATTAAGAAGAATTTTATTCCTTGGGTCCAATTGTTTCATTTATCACATTTATAAGGTCACAGTCCACAATCACTTCAATTAAGTCCCACAGTCAATCGTATTACTGTTAAAAGTTATACAACTTAGTAATATCGGAAAAAAATCACTAAATACATGTTGGTACGAATATGTGACGCAACCGTGGTAGGTGAAACGGACTAATACCGTTAGAAAGTCAATGAAATGTAGTATTTGAAACTGTCTCTATTTCTTCAGCGCGCGCTAACGGCTAGGATTGGTCCCACAGTAAAAAATCTTATGTTATCTAAATTTTTAAATGAAGCGCTACCACAGCGCCCAGTGAAATCGGTAAATTCCAGCAATCATGTCAAGGTAAGAAGAATGTTATTTCTTGGGTCCAATTGTCTCACTTATCACATTTATAAGATCACAGTCAAAAATCAGTTCATATAAGTCCCACAGTCCCACAGTCCCACAGTCCCACAGTCCCACAGTCCCACAGTCAATCCTTTCACTGTTAAAAACGATGCAACCTAGTAAAGTCAGAAAAATATCGCTAAATACATGTTCGTACGAATATGTGACGCAACCGTTGTGATTGAAACGGAATGATACCTTTAAAAAGTCGATGAAATGTAGTTTTTAAAACTGTCTCTCTTTCTTCAGCGCGCGCTAACGGCTAGGATTGGTCCTACCGTGAAAAAGACTTATTCATCTAAGTTTTCAAATGAAGCGCTACCACAGCGCCCAGTGAAATCGGTAAATTCCAGAAATCATGTCAAGGTAAGAAGAATGCTATTTCTTGGGTCCAATTGGCTCATTTATTACATTTATAAGGTCACAGTACAGAATCACTTCAATTAAGACGCACAGTCAATCGTTTCACTGTCAAAAGCAATACAACTTAGTAATATCGGAAAAGAATCACTAAATACATGTTGGTACGAATACGTTACGCAACTGTTGTAAGTTAAGCGGATTGACACCGTTAGAAAGTCAATGAAATGTAGTTTTTTAAACTGTCTCTATTTCTTCAGCCCGCGCTAACGGCTAGGATTGGTCCGACGGTAAAAAATGACTTATTTTATCTAAATTTTTAAGTGAAGCGCTTCCATTGGGCCGAGTGTAATCGCTGAATTGCAGCAATCATGTCAAATTAAAAAGAATGTTATTCCTTGGAATCCAATTGGCTCATCTATCACATTCATAAGGTCACAGTCCAGAATCACTTCAATTAAGTCCCACAGGCAATCGTTTCACTGTCAAAAGCAATACAAGTTAGTAATATCGGAAAAGAATCACTAAATACATGTTGGTACGAATACGTGACGCAACTGTTGTAAGTTAAGCGGATTGACACCGTTAGAAAGTCAATGAAATGTAGTTTTTGAAACGGTCTTTCTTTCTTCAGCGCGCGCTAATGGCTAGGATTGGTCCAACCGTAAAAAATGACTTATTTATCTAAATTTTTAAATGAAGCGCTACCACAGCGCCTAGTGAAATCGGTAAATTCCAGCAATCATGTCAAGGTAAGAAGAATTTTATTTCTTGGGTCCAATTGTCTCACTTATCACATTTATAAGATCACAGTCAAAAATCAGTTCAATTAAGTCCCACAGTCCAACAGTCAATCCTTTCACTGTCAGAAGCAATACAACTTAGTAATATCTGAAAAAAATCACTAAATACATGTTTGTACGAATATGTGACGCAACCGTTGTAGTTGAAACGGACTAATACCGTTAGAAAGTCAATGAAATGTAGTATTTGAAACTGTCTCTATTTCTTCAGCGCGCGCTAACGGTTAGGATTGGTCCCACAGTAAAAAATCTTATGTTATCTAAATATTTAGGTGAAGCGTTACCATTGGGCCGAGTGTAATCGCTGAGTTGCGGCAATCATGTCAAATTAAGAAGAATGTCATTTCCTGGGTTCCAGTTGGCTCACTTATCACATTTATAAGGTCACAGTCCAGACTCACTTCAATTAAGTCCCACAGTCAATTGTTTCACTGTCAAAAGCAGTACAACTTAGTAACATCGAGAAAAAATCACTAAATACATGTTGGTACAAAGACGTGACGCAACCATTGCAACTTAAGCGGATTGACACCGTTAAAAAGTCAATGAAATGTAGTTTTTAAAGCAGTCTCTCTTTCTTCAGCGCGCGCTAACGGCTAGGATTGGTCCAACCGTAAAAAATGACTTATTTATCTAAATTTTTAAATGAAGCGCTACCACAGCGCCCAGTGAAATCGGTAAATTCCAGCAATCATGTCAAGGTAAGAAGAATGTGATTTCATGGGTCCAATTGTCTCACTTATCACATTTATAAGATCACAGTCACAAATCAGTTCATATAAGTCCCACAGTCCCACAGTCCCACAGTCCCACAGTCAATCCTTTCACTGTTAAAAACGATGCAACCTAGTAAAGTCAGAAAAATATCGCTAAATACATGTTCGTACGAATATGTGACGCAACCGTTGTAATTGAAACGGAATGATACCGTTAAAAAGTCGATGAAATGTAGTTTTTAAAACTGTCTCTCTTTCTTCAGCGCGCGCTAACGGCTAGGATTGGTCCCACCGTGAAAAAGACTTATTCATCTAAGTTTTCAAATGAAGCGCTACCACAGCGCCCAGTAAAATCGGTAAATTCCAGCAATCATGTCAAGGTAAGAAGAATGTTATTTCTTGGGTCCAATTGTCTCACTTATCACATTTATAAGATCACAGTCAAAAATCAGTTCAATTAAGTCCCACAGTCCCACAGTCCCACAGTCCCACAGTCAATGCTTTCACTATCAGAAGCAATACAACTTAGTAATATCTGAAAAAATTCACTAAATACATGTTGGTACGAATATGTGACGTAACCGTTGTAGTTGAAACGGACTGATACCGTTAGAAAGTCAATGAAATGTAGTATTTAAAACTGTCTCTATTTCTTCAATGCGCGCTAACGGCTAGGATGGGTCCCACAGTACAAAATTAATTATTTATCTAAACTTTTAAATAAAACGCTACCACAGCGCCCAGCGAAATCGGTAAATTCCAGCAATCATGTCAAATTAAAAAGAATTTTATTCCTTGGGTCCAATTGTTTCATTTATCACATTTATAAGGTTACAGTCCAGAGTCACTTCAATTAAGTCCCACAGTCAATCGTATTACTGTTAAAAGTGATACAACTTAGTAATATCGGAAAAAAATCACTAAATACATGTTGGTACGAATATGTGACGCAACCGTTGTAGTTGAAACGGACTAATACCGTTAGAAAGTCAATGAAATGTAGTATTTGAAACTGTCTCTATTTCTTCAGCGCGCGCTAACGGCTAGGATTGGTCCCACAGTAAAAAATCTTATGTTATCTAAATTTTTACGTGAAGCGTTACCATTGGGCCGAGTGTAATCGCTGAGTTGCGGCAATCATGTCAAATTAAGAAGAATGTCATTTCTTGGGTTCCAGTTGGCTCACTTATCACATTTATAAGGTCACAGTCCAGACTCACTTCAATTAAGTCCCACAGTCAATTGTTTTACAGTCAAAAGCAGTAAAACTTAGTAATATCGGAAAAAAATCACTAAATACATGTTAGTACGAATACGTGACGCAACCATTGCAACTTAAGCGGATTGACACCGTTAGAAAGTCAATGAAATGTAGTTTTTAAAACAGTCTCTCTTTCTTCAGCGCGCGCTAACGGCTAGGATTGGTCCAACCGTAAAAAATGACTTATTTACCTAAATTTTTAAATGAAGCGCCCAGTGAAATCGGTAAATTTCAGCAATCATGTCAAGGTAAGAAGAATGTTATTTCATGGGTCCAATTGTCTCACTTATCACATTTATAAGATCACAGTCAAAAATCAGTTCATATAAGTCCCACAGTCCCACAGTCCCACAGTCAATCCTTTCACTGTTAAAAACGATGCAACCTAGTAAAGTCAGAAAAATATCGCTAAACACATGTTCGTACGAATATGTGACGCAACCGTTGTAATTGAAACGGAATGATACCGTTAAAAAGTCGATGAAATGTAGTTTTTAAAACTGTCTTTCTTTCTTCAGCGCGCGCTAACAGCTAGGATTGGTCCCACCGTGAAAAAGACTTATTCATCTAAGTTTTCAAATGAAGCGCTACCACAGCGCCCAGTGAAATCGGTAAATTCCAGCAATCATGTCAAGGTAAGAAGAATGTTATTTCTTGGGTCCAATTGTCTCACTTATCACATTTATAAGATCACAGTCAAAAATCAGTTCAATTAAGTCCCACAGTCCCACAGTTCCACAGTCCCACAGTCAATTCTTTCACTGTCAGAAGCAATACAACTTAGTAATGTCTGAAAAGAATCACTAAATACATGTTGGTACGAATACGTGACGCAACCGTTGTAAGTTAAGCGGATTGACACCGTTAGAAAATCAATGAAATGTAGTTTTTGAAACTGTCTCTATTTCTTCAGCGCGCGCTAATGGCTAGGATTGGTCCAACCGTAAAAAATGACTGATTTATCTAAATTTTTAAATGAAGCGCTACCACAGCGCCCAGTGAAATCGGTAAATTCCAGCAATCATGTCAAGGTAAGAAGAATGTTATTTCTTGGGTCCAATTGTCTCACTTATCACATTTATAAGATCACAGTCAAAAATCAGTTCAATTAAGTCCCACAGTCCCACAGTCCCACAGTCAATCCTTTCACTGTCAGAAGCAATACAACTTAGTAATATCTGAAAAAAATCACTAAATACATGTTGGTACGAATATGTGACGTAACCGTTGTAGTTGAAACGGACTGATACCGTTAGAAAGTCAATGAAATGTAGTATTTAAAACTGTCTCAATTTCTTCAATGCGCGTTAACGGCTAGGATTGGTCCCACAGTACAAAATTACTTATTTATCTAAACTTTTAAATAAAACGCTACCACAGCGCCCAGCGAAATCGGTAAATTCCAGCAATCATGTCAAATTAAAAAGAATTTTATTCCTTGGGTCCAATTGTTTCATTTATCACATTTATAAGGTCACAATCATAAATCAGTTCATATAAGTCCCACAGTCCCACAGTCCCACAGTCCCACAGTCAATCCTTTCACTGTTAAAAACGATGCAACCTAGTAAAGTCAGAAAAACATCGCTAAATACATGTTCGTACGAATATGTGACGCAACCGTTGTAATTGAAACGGCATGATACCGTTAAAAAGTCGATGAAATGTAGTTTTTAAAACTGTCTCCCTTTCTTCAGCGCGCGCTAACGGCTAGGATTGGTCCCACCGTGAAAAAGACTTAATTATCTAAGTTTTCAAATGAAGCGCTACCACAGCGCCCAGTGAAATCGGTAAATTCCAGCAATCATGTCAAGGTAAGAAGAATGTTATTTCTTGGGTCCAATTGTCTCACTTATCACATTTATAAGATCACAGTCAAAAATCAGTTCAATTAAGTCCCACAGTCCCACAGTCCCACAGTCAATCCTTTCACTGTCAGAAGCAATACAACTTAGTAATGTCTGAAAAAAATCACTAAATACATGTTGGTACGAATATGTGACGTAACCGTTGCAGTTGAAACGGACTGATACCGTTAGAAAGTCAATGAAATGTAGTATTTAAAACTGTCTCTATTTCTTCAATGCGCGCTAACGGCTAGGATTGGTCCCACAGTACAAAATTACTTATTTATCTAAACTTTTAAATAAAACGCTACCCCAGCGCCCAGCGAAATCGGTAAATTCCAGCAATCATGTCAAATTAAAAAGAATTTTATTCCTTGGGTCCAATTGTTTCATTTATCACATTTATAAGGTCACAGTCCAGAATCACTTCAATTAAGTCCCACAGTCAATCGCATTACTGTTAAAAGTGATACAACTTAGTAATATCGGAAAAAAATCACTAAATACATGTTGGTACGAATATGTGACGCAACCGTTGTAGTTGAAACGGACTAATACCGTTAGAAAGTCAATGAAATGTAGTATTTGAAACTGTCTCTATTTCTTCAGCGCGCGCTAACGGCTAGGATTGGTCCCACAGTAAAAAATCTGATGTTATCTAAATTTTTAAGTGAAGCGTTACCATTGGGCCGAGTGTAATCGCTGAGTTGTGGCAATCATGTCAAATTAAGAAGAATGTCATTTCTTGGGTTCCAGTTGGCTGAAAAGAATCACTAAATACATGTTGCTACGAATACGTGACGCAACCGTTGTAAGTTAAGCGGATTGACACCGTTAGAAAATCAATGAAATGTAGTTTTTGAAACTGTCTCTATTTCTTCAGCGCGCGCTAATGGCTAGGATTGGTCCAACCGTAAAAAATGACTTATTTTTCTAAATTTTTAAATGAAGCGCTACCACAGCGCCCAGTGAAATCGGTAAATTCCAGCAATCATGTCAAGGTAAGAAGAATGTTATTTCTTGGGTCCAATTGTCTCACTTATCACACTTATAAGATCACAGTCAAAAATCAGTTCAATTAAGTCCCACAGTCCCACAGTCCCACAGTCCCACAGTCAATCCTTTCACTGTCAGAAGCAATACAACTTAGTAATATCTGAAAAAAATCACTAAATACATGTTGGTACGAATATGTGACGTAACCGTTGTAGTTGAAACGGACTGATACCGTTAGAAAGTCAATGAAATGTAGTATTTAAAACTGTATCAATTTCTTCAATGCGCGTTAACGGCTAGGATTGGTCCCACAGTACAAAATTACTTATTTATCTAAACTTTTAAATAAAACGCTACCACAGCGCCCAGCGAAATCGGTAAATTCCAGCAATCATGTCAAATTAAAAAGAATTTTATTCCTTGGGTCCAATTGTTTCATTTATCACATTTATAAGGTCACAATCATAAATCAGTTCATATAAGTCCCACAGTCCCACAGTCCCACAGTCCCACAGTCAATCCTTTCACTGTTAAAAACGATGCAACCTAGTAAAGTCAGAAAAACATCGCTAAATACATGTTCGTACGAATATGTGACGCAACCGTTGTAATTGAAACGGCATGATACCGTTAAAAAGTCGATGAAATGTAGTTTTTAAAACTGTCTCCCTTTCTTCAGCGCGCGCTAACGGCTAGGATTGGTCCCACCGTGAAAAAGACTTAATTATCTAAGTTTTCAAATGAAGCGCTACCACAGCGCCCAGTGAAATTGGTAAATTCCAGCAATCATGTCAAGGTAAGAAGAATGTTATTTCTTGGGTCCAATTGTCTCACTTATCACATTTATAAGATCACAGTCAAAAATCAGTTCAATTAAGTCCCACAGTCCCACAGTCCCACAGTCCCACAGTCAATCCTTTCACTGTCAGAAGCAATACAACTTAGTAATGTCTGAAAAAAATCACTAAATACATGTTGGTACGAATATGTGACGTAACCGTTGCAGTTGAAACGGACTGATACCGTTAGAAAGTCAATGAAATGTAGTATTTAAAACTGTCTCTATTTCTTCAATGCGCGCTAACGGCTAGGATTGGTCCCACAGTACAAAATTACTTATTTATCTAAACTTTTAAATAAAACGCTACCTCAGCGCCCATCGAAATCGGTAAATTCCAGCAATCATGTCAAATTAAAAAGAATTTTATTCCTTGGGTCCAATTGTTTCATTTATCACATTTATAAGGTCACAGTCCAGAATCACTTCAATTAAGTCCCACAGTCAATCGCATTACTGTTAAAAGTGATACAACTTAGTAATATCGGAAAAAAATCACTAAATACATGTTGGTACGAATATGTGACGCAACCGTTGTAGTTGAAACGGACTAATACCGTTAGAAAGTCAATGAAATGTAGTATTTGAAACTGTCTCTATTTCTTCAGCGCGCGCTAACGGCTAGGATTGGTCCCACAGTAAAAAATCTGATGTTATCTAAATTTTTAAGTGAAGCGTTACCATTGGGCCGAGTGTAATCGCTGAGTTGTGGCAATCATGTCAAATTAAGAAGAATGTCATTTCTTGGGTTCCAGTTGGCTGAAAAGAATCACTAAATACATGTTGCTACGAATACGTGACGCAACCGTTGTAAGTTAAGCGGATTGACACCGTTAGAAAATCAATGAAATGTAGTTTTTGAAACTGTCTCTATTTCTTCAGCGCGCGCTAATGGCTAGGATTGGTCCAACCGTAAAAAATGACTTATTTTTCTAAATTTTTAAATGAAGCGCTACCACAGCGCCCAGTGAAATCGGTAAATTCCAGCAATCATGTCAAGGTAAGAAGAATGTTATTTCTTGGGTCCAATTGTCTCACTTATCACACTTATAAGATCACAGTCAAAAATCAGTTCAATTAAGTCCCACAGTCCCACAGTCCCACAGTCCCACAGTCAATCCTTTCACTGTCAGAAGCAATACAACTTAGTAATATCTGAAAAAAATCACTAAATACATGTTGGTACGAATATGTGACGTAACCGTTGTAGTTGAAACGGACTGATACCGTTAGAAAGTCAATGAAATGTAGTATTTAAAACTGTCTCTAATTCTTCAATGCGCGTTAACGGCTAGGATTGGTCCTACAGTACAAAATTACTTATTTATCTAAACTTTTAAATAAAACGCTACCACAGCGCCCAGCGAAATCGGTAAATTCCAGCAATCATGTCAAATTAAGAAGAATGTCATTTCTTGGGTTCCAGTTGGCTCACTTATCACATTTATAAGGTCACAGTCAAGACTTACTTCAATTAAGTCCCACAGTCAATTGTTTCACTGTCAAAAGCAGTACAACTTAGTAACATCGAAAAAAAATCACTAAATACATGTTGGTACGAATACGTGACGCAACCATTGCAATTTAAGCGGATTGACACCGTTAGAAAGTCAATGAAATGTAGTTTTTAAAACAGTCTCTCTTTCTTCAGCGCGCGCTAACGGCTAGGATTGGTCCAACCGTAAAAAATGACTTATTTATCTAAATTTTTAAATGAAGCGCTACCACATCACCCAGTGAAATCGGTAAATTACAGCAATCATGTCGAGGTAACAAGAATGTTATTTCATGGGTCCAATTGTCTCACTTATCACATTTATAAGATCACAATCAAAAATCAGTTCATATAAGTCCCACAGTCCCACAGTCCCACAGTCCCACAGTCAATCCTTTCACTGTCAGAAGCAATACAACTTAGTAATGTCTGAAAAAAATCACTAAATACATGTTGGTACGAATATGTGACGTAACCGTTGTAGTTGAAACGGACTGATACCGTTAGAAAGTCAATGAAATGTAGTATTTAAAACTGTCTCTATTTCTTCAATGCGCGCTAACGGCTAGGATTGGTCCCACAGTACAAAATTACTTATTTATCTAAACTTTTAAATAAAACGCTACCACAGCGCCCAGCGAAATCGGTAAATTCCAGCAATCATGTCAAATTAAAAAGAATTTTATTCCTTGGGTCGAATTGTTATATTTATCACATTTATAAGGTCACAGTGCAGAATTACTTCAATTAAGTCCCACAGTCAATCGCATTACTGTTAAAAGTGATACAACTTAGTAATATCGGAAAAAAATCACTAAATACATGTTGGTACGAATATGTGACGCAACCGTTGTAGTTGAAACGGACTAATACCGTTAGAAAGTCAATGAAATGTAGTATTTGAAACTGTCTCTATTTCTTCAGCGCGCGCTAAAGGCTAGGATTGGTCCCACAGTAAAAAATCTGATGTTATCTAAATTTTTAAGTGAAGCGTTACCATTGGGCCGAGAGTAATCGCTGAGTTGCGGCAATCATGTCAAATTAAGAAGAATGTCATTTCTTGGGTTCCAGTTGGCTGAAAAGAATCACTAAATACATGTTGGTACGAATATGTGACGCAACCGTTGTAGTTGAAACGGACTAATACCGTTAGAAAGTCAATGAAATGTAGTATTTGAAACTGTCTCTATTTCTTCAGCGCCCGCTAACGGCTAGGATTGGTTCCACAGTACAAAATGACTTATTTATCTAAAATTTTTTATAAAACGCTACCACAGCGCCCATCGATATTGGTAAATTCCAGAAATCATGTCAAATTAAGAAGAATGTTATTCCTTGTGTCCAATTGTCTCATTTATCACATTTATGAAGTCAAAGTCCAATATTAGTTCAATTAAGTCCCACAGTCAATCCTGGATTAGTCCCACAGTAAAAAAGGACTTATTTTATAAAAAATCTTAAGTGAAGCGCTACGATAGGGCCGAGTTTAATAGCTGAATTCCATCAATCATGTCAAATTAAGAAGAATGTTATTCCTTGGAGTCCAATTGGCTCATTTATCACATTTATAAGGTCACAGAACAGAATCACTTCAATTAAGTCCCACAGTCAATCGTATTACTGTTAAAAGCGATACAGCTTAGTAATATCGGAACAAAATCACTAAATACATGTTGGTACGAATATGTGACGCAACCGTTGTAAGTCAAGCGGATTGACACCGGTAGAAAGTCAATGAAATGTAGTTTTTAAAAAAGTTTCTATTTCTTCAGCGCGCGCTAACGGCTAGGATTGGTCCCACAGTACAAAAAGACTTATTTTATCTAAATTTTTAAGCGAAGCTCTACCACTGGGACGAGTGTAATCGCTGAATTGCAGCAATCATGTCAAATTAAGAAGAATGTTATTCCTTGGAATCCAATTGGCTCATTTATCACATTTATAAGATCACAGTCCAGAATCACTTCAATTAAGTCCGACAGTCAATCGTTTAACTGTCAAAAGCAATACAACTTAGTATTATCGGAAAAAAATCACTAAATACATGTTGGTACGAATATGTGACGCAACCGTTGTAAGTTAAGCGGATTGACACCGTTAGAAAGTCAATGAAATGTACTTTTTGAAACTGTCTCTATTTCTTCAGCCCGCGCTAACGGCTAGGATTGGTCCCACAGTAAAAAATGACTTATTTTATCTAAATTTTTAAGTGAAGCGCTACCATTGGGCCGAGTGTAATCGCTGAATTGCAGCAATCATGTCAAATTAAAAAGAATGTTATTCCTTGGAATCCAATTGGCTCATCTATCACATTCATAAGGTCACAGTCCAGAATCACTTCAATTAAGTCCCACAGGCAATCCTTTCACTGTCAGAAGCAATACAGCTTAGTAATATCTGAAAAAAATCAATAAATACATGTTGGTACGAATATGTGACGTAACCGTTGTAGTTGAAACGGACTGATACCGTTAGAAAGTCAATGAAATGTAGTATATGAAACTGTCTCTATTTCTTCAATGCGCGCTAACGGCTAGGATTGGTCCCACAGTATAAAATTACTTATTTATCTAAACTTTTAAATAAAACGCTACCACAGCGCCCAGCGCAATCGGTAAATTCCAGCAATCATGTCAAATTAAAAAGAATTTTATTCCTTGGTTCCAATTGTTTCACTTATCACATTTATAAGGTCACAGTCCAGAATCACTTCAATTAAGTCCCACAGTCAATCGTATTACTGTTAAAAGTGATACAACTTAGTAATATCGGAAAAAAATCACTAAATACATGTTGGTACGAATATGTGACGCAACCGTTGTAAGTCAAGCGGATTGACACCGTTAGAGAGTCAATGAAATGTAGTTTTTAAAAATGTTTCTATTTCTTCATCGTGCGCTAACGGCTAGGATTGGTTCCACAGTACAAAATGACTTATTTTTCTAAACTTTTTTATAAAACGCCACCACAGCGCCCATCGATATCGGTAAATTCCAGAAATCATGTCAAATTAAGAAGAATGTTATTCCTTGGGTCCAATTGTCTCATTTATCACATTTATGAAGTCAAAGTCCAATATTAGTTCAATTAAGTCCCACAGTCAATCCTGGATTGGTCCCACAGTAAAAAAGGACTTATTTTATAAAAAATCTTAAGTGAAGCGCTGCGATAGAGCCGAGTGTAATAGCTGAATTCCAGCAATCATGTCAAATTAAGAAGAATGTTATTCCTTGGAGTCCAATTGGCTCATTTATCACATTTATAAGGTCACAGTACAGAATCACTTTAATTAAGTCCCACAGTCAATCGTATTACTGTTAAAAGCGATACAACTTAGTAATATCGGAAAAAAATCACTAAATACATGTTGGTACAAATATGTGACGCAACCGTTGTAAGTCAAGCGGATTGACACCGTTAGAAAGTCAATGAAATGTAGTTTTTAAAAATGTTTCTATTTCTTCAGCGCGCGCTAACGGCTAGGATTGGTCCCACAGTACAAAAGACTTATTTTATCTAAATTTTTAAGTGAAGCGCTACCACTTGGACGAGTGTAATCGCTAAAATGCAGCAATCATGTCAAATTAAGAAGAATGTTATTCCTTGGAATCAAATTGGCTCATTTATCACATTTATAAGATCACAGTCCAGAATCACTTCAATTAAGTCCGACAGTCAATCGTTTCACTGTCAAAAGCAATACAACTTAGTATTATCGGAAAAAAATCACTAAATACATGTTGGTACGAATATGTGACGCAACCGTTGTAAGTTAAGCGGATTGACACCGTTAGAAAGTCAATGAAATGTACTTTTTGAAACTGTCTCTATTTCTACAGCCCGCGCTAACGGCTAGGAATGCTCCCACAGTAAAAAATGACTTATTTTATCTAAATTTTTAAGTGAAGCACTACCATTGGGCCAAGTGTAATCGCTGAATTGCAGCAATCATGTCAAATTAAAAAGAATGTTATTCCTTGGAATCCAATTGGCTCATCTATCACATTCATAAGGTCACAGTCCAGAATCACTTCAATTAAGTCCCACAGGCAATCCTTTCACTGTCAGAAGCAATACAGCTTAGTAATATTTAAAAAAAATCAATAAATACATGTTGGTACGAATATGTGACGTAACCGTTGTAGTTGAAACGGACTGATACCGTTAGAAAGTCAATGAAATGTAGTTTTTGAAACTGTCTCTATTTCTACAGCCCGCGCTAACGGCTAGGATTGGTCCCACAGTACAAAATTACTTATTTATCTAAACTTTTAAATAAAACGCTACCACAGCGCCCAGCGAAATCGGTAAATTCCAGCAATCATGTCAAATTAAAAAGAATTTTATTCCTTGGGTCCAATTGTTTCACTTATCACATTCATAAGGTCACAGTCCAGAATCACTTCAATTAAGTCCCACAGTCAATCGTATTACTGTTAAAAGTGATACAACTTAGTAATATCGGAAAAAAATCACTAAATACATGTTGGTACGAATATGTGACGCAACCGTTGTAAGTCAAGCGGATTGACACCGTTAGAAAGTCAATGAAATGTAGTTTTTAAAAATGTTTCTATTTCTTCATCGTGCGCTAACGGCTACGATTGGTTCCACAGTACAAAATGACTTATTTTTCTAAACTTTTTTATAAAACGCTACCACAGCGCCCATCGATATCGGTAAATTTCAGAAATCATGTCAAATTAAGAAGAATGTTATTCCTGGGGTCCAATTGTCTCATTTATCACATTTATGAAGTCAAAGTCCAATATTAGTTCAATTAAGTCCCACAGTCAATCCTGGATTGGTCCCACAGTAAAAAAGGACTTATTTTATAAAAAATCTTAAGTGAAGCGCTACGATAGGGCCGAGTGTAATAGCTGAATTCCAGCAATCATGTCAAATTAAGAAGAATGTTATTCCTTGGAGTCCAATTGGCTCATTTATCACATTTATAAGGTCACAGTACAAAATCACTTTAATTAAGTCCCACAGTAAATCGTATTACTGTTAAAAGCGATACAACTTAGTAATATCGGAAAAAAATCACTAAATACATGTTGGTACGAATATGTGACGTAACCGTTGTAGTTGAAACGGACTGATACCGTTAGAAAGTCAATGAAATGTAGTATATAAAACTGTCTCTATTTCTTCAATGCGCGCTAACGGCTAGGATTGGTCCCACAGTACAAAATTACTTATTTATCTAAACTTTTAAATAAAACGCTACCACAGCGCCCAGCGAAATCGGTAAATTCCAGCAATCATGTCAAATTAAAAAGAATTTTATTCCTTGGGTCCAATTGTTTCACTTATCACATTTATAAGGTCACAGTCCAGAATCACTTTAATTAAGTCCCACAGTCAATCGTATTACTGTTAAAAGTGATACAACTTAGTAATATCGGAAAAAATCACTAAATACATGTTGGTACGAATATGTGACGCAACCGTTGTAAGTCAAGCGGATTGACACCGTTAGAAAGTCAATGAAATGTAGTTTTTAAAAATGTTTCTATTTCTTCATCGTGCGCTAACGGCTACGATTGGTTCCACAGTACAAAATGACTTATTTTTCTAAACTTTTTTATAAAACGCTACCACAGCGCCCAACGAAATTGGTAAATTCCAGCAATCATGTCAAATTAAAAAGAATTTTATTCCTTGGGTCCAATTGTTTCACTTATCACATTTATAAGGTCACAGTCCAGAATTACTTCAATTAAGTCCCACAGTCAATCGTATTACTGTTAAAAGTGATACAACTTAGTAATATCGGAAAAAATCACTAAATACATGTTAGTACGAATATGTGACGCAACCGTTGTAAGTCAAGCGGATTGACACCGTTAGAAAGTCAATAAAATGTAGTTTTTAAAAATGTTTCTATTTCTTCATCGTGCGCTAACGGCTAGGATTGGTTCCACAGTACAAAATGACTTATTTTTCTAAACTTTTTTATAAAACGCTACCACAGCGCCCATCGATATCGGTAAATTCCAGAAATCATGTCAAATTAAGAAGAATGTTATTCCTTGGGTCCAATTGTCTCATTTATCACATTTATGAAGTCAAAGTCCAATATTAGTTCAATTAAGTCCCACAGTCAATCCTGGATTGGTCCCACAGTAAAAAAGGACTTATTTTATAAAAAATCTTAAGTGAAGCGCTACGATAGGGCCGAGTGTAATAGCTGAATTCCAGCAATCATGTCAAATTAAGAAGAATGTTATTCCTTGGAGTCCATTTGACTCATTTATCACATTTATAAGGTCACAGTACAGAATCATTTCAATTAAGTCCCACAGTCAATCGTATTACTGTTAAAAGCGATACAACTTAGTAATATCGGAAAAAAATCACTAAATACATGTTGGTACGAATATGTGACGCAACCGTTGTAAGTCAAGCGGATTGACACCGTTAGAAAGTCAATGAAATGTAGTTTTTAAAAATGTTTCTATTTCTTCAGCGCGCGCTAACGGCTAGGATTGGTCCCACAGTACAAAAAGACTTATTTTATCTAAATTTTTAAGTGAAGCGCTACCACTGGGACGAGTGTAATCGCAGAATTGCAACAATCATGTCAAATTAAGAATAATATCATTTCTTGGGGTCCAGTTGGCTCACTTATCACATTTATAAGGTCACAGTCCAGACTCACTTCAATTAAGTCCCACAGTCAATCGTTTCACTGTCAAAAGCAGTACAACTTAGTAATATCGGAAAAAAATCACTAAATACATGTTGGTACGAATACGTGACGCAACCATTGCAACTTAAGCGGATTGACACCGTTAGAAAGTCAATGAAATGTAGTTTTTAAAACTGTCTCTCTTTCTTCAGCGCGCGCTAACGGCTAGGATTGGTCCCACCGTGAAAAAGACTTATTCATCTAAGTTTTTAAATGAAGTGCTACCACAGCGCCCAGTGAAATCGGTAAATTCCAGCAATCATGTCAAATTAAGAAGAATGTTATTCCTTGGAGTCCATTTGACTCATTTATCACATTTATAAGGTCACAGTACAGAATCACTTCAATTAAGTCCCACAGTCAATCGTTTCACTGTCAAAAGAAATACAACTTAGTAATATCGGAAAAGAATCACTAAATACATGTTGGTACGAATACGTGACGCAACCGTTGTAAGTTAAGCGGATTGACACTGTTAGAAAGTCAATGAAATGTAGTTTTTGAAACTGTCTCTATTTCTTCAGCCCGCCCTAACGGCTAGGATTGGTCCCACAGTAAAAAATGACTTTTTTTATCTAAGTTTTTAAGAGAAGCGCTACCATTGGGCCGAGTGTAATCGCTGAATTGCAGTAATCATGTCAAATTGAGAAGAATGTTATTCCTTGGAATCCAATTGGCTCATTTATCACATTTATAAGGTCACAGTCCAGGATCACTTCAATTAAGTCCCACAGTCAATCGTGTCACTGTCAAAAGCAATACAACTTAGTAATAATGGAAAAATATCCCTAAATACATGTGGGGACGAATATGTGACCCAACCGATGTAACTCAAACGGACTCATACCGTTACAAAATTCATTGAAACGTATCTTCTAAAACTGTCTCTATTTCTTCAGCGCGCGATAACGGCTAGGATTCGTCCCACAGTACAAAAATCACTTATTTATCTAAATTTTTAAATGAAGCGCTCCAAACAGCGATCAGTGTAATCGCTGAGTTGCGGCAATCTATCAAATTAAGAAGAATGTCATTTCTTGGGGTCCAGTTGGCTCACTTACCACATTTATAAGGTCACAGTCCAAAGTTACTTCAAGTACGTCCCAGAGTCAATCCTTTCACTGTTAAAAGCGATGCAACCTAGTAAAATCAGAAAAATATCGCTAAATACATGTTGGTACGAATATGTGACCCAACCGTTTTAATTGAAACGGACTGATACCGCTACAGAGTCAATGACATGTAGTTTTTAAAACTGTCTCTCTTTCTTCAGCGCGTGCTAACGGCTAGGATTCGTCCCACAGAATAGAATGACTTATTTATCTAAATTTTTATATGAAGCGCTCCAAACCGCGCCCAGTGTAATCGCTGAGTTGCGGCAATCATGTCAAATTAAGAAGAATGTTATTTTTTGGGTTTCAGTTGGCTCACTTATCGCATTTATTAGGTCACAGTGCAAAGTTATTTCAATTAAGTCCCAGAGTGAATCGTTCACTGTTAAAAGCGATATAACTTAATAATATCGGAAAAATATCACTAAATACATGTTGGTACGAATATGTGACGAAACCGTTGTAACTCAAACGGATTTATACCGCCAGAAAGTCAATGAATTGTAGTCTTTGAAACTGTTCCTACTTATTCAGCGCGTGCTAACGGCCAGGATTGGTCCCACAGTAAAAAATGACTTTTTTTGTATAAATTTTTAAGTGAAGCGCTACCATAGGGCCGAGTGTAATCGCTGATTTCCACCAATCATGTCAAATTAAGAAGAATGTTATTCTTTGGAGTCCAATTGGCTCACTTATCACATTTATAAGGTCACAGTCAAAAATCTGTTCAATTAAGTCCCACAGTCCCACAGTCCCACAGTCAATCCTTTCACTGTTAAAAACGATGCAACGTAGTAAAATCAGAAAAATTTCGCTAAATACATGTTCGTACGAATATGTGACGCAACCGTTGTAATTGAAACGGAATGATACCGTTAGAAAGTCAATGTAATGTAGTTTTTAAAACTGTCTCTCTTTCTTCAGCGCGCGCTAACGGCTAGGATTGGTCACACCGTGAAAAAGACTTATTTATCTAAGTTTTTAAATGAAGCGCTACCACAGGGCCCAGTGAAATCGGTAAATTCCAGCAATCATGTCAAGGTAAGAAGAATGTTTTTTCTTGGGTCCCATTGTCTCACTTATCACATTTATCAGGTCACAGTCCAAAATAAGTTCAATGAAGTCCCACAGTTCATCGTTTCACTGTTAAAAGCGATGCAACCTAGTAATATCCGAATATTATCGCTAAATACATGTTGGTACGAATATGTGACGCAACCGTTGTAACTCAAACGGATTTATACCGCCAGAAAGTCAATGAAAAGTAGTCTTTGAAACTGTTCCTAATTATTCATAGCGTGCTAACGGCCAGGATTGGTCCCACAGTAAAAAATGACTTATTTTATATAAATTTTTAAGTGAAGCGCTACCATGGGGCCGAGTGTAATCGCTGCATTCCAGAAATCATGTCAAATTTAGAAGAATGTTATTTCTTGGATCCAATTGTCTCATTTATCACATTTTTGAGGACCAAGTCCAAAATTAGTTCAATTAAGTCCCACAGTCAATCCTTTCACTGCTAAAAACGATTCAACCTAGTAAAATCAGAAAAATATCGCTAAATACATGTTGGTACGAATATGTGACGCAACCGTTGTAATTGAAACGGACTGATACCGTTTGAGAGTTAATGAAATGTAGTTTTTAAAACTGTTTCTTTTTCTTCAGCGCGGGCTAACGGCTAGGATTGGTCTTACAGTAAGAAATGACTTATTTATCTAAATATTTAAATGAAGTGCCACCACAGCGCCCAGTGTAATCGCTGAGTTCCGGCAATCATGTCAAATTAAAAAGAATGTTACATCTTGCAGTCCAATTGTCTCACTTATCAAATTTATAAGGTCACAGTCCAAGATCAGTTCAATTAAGTACCACAGTCAATCGTTTCACTGTTAAAAGCGATACAACTTAGTAATATCGGAAAAAAATCATTAAGTACATGTTGGTACGAATATGTGACGCAACCGTTGTAGTTGAAACGGACTGATACCGTTAGAAAGTCAATGAAATGTAGTATTTAAAACTGTCTCTATTTCTTCAATGCGCGCTAACGTCTAGGATTGGTCCCACAGTACAAAATTACTTATTTATCTAAACTTTTAAATAAAACGCTACCACAGCGCCAAGCGAAATCGGTAAATTCCAGCAATCATGTCAAATTAAAAAGAATTTTATTCCTTGGGTCCAATTGTCTCATTTATCACATTTATAAGGTCACAGTTCAGAATCACTTCAATTAAGTCCCACAGTCAATTGTTTTACTGTTAAAAGCGATACAACTTAGTAATATCGGAAAAAAATCACTAAATACATGTTCGTACGAATATGTGACGCAACCGTTGTAAGTCAAGTGGATTGACACCGTTAGAAAGTCAATGAAATGTAGTTTTTAAAAATGTTTCTATTTCTTCATCGGGCGCTAACGGCTAGGATTGGTTCCACAGTACAAAATGACTTATTTATCTAAACTTTTTTATAAAACGCTACCACAGCGCCCAGCGAAATCGGTAAATTCCAGTAATCATGTCAAATTAAAAAGAATGTTATTCTTTGGGTCCAATTGTCTCATTTATCACATTTATGAGGTCAAAGTCCAAAATCAGTTCAATTAAGTCCTACAGTCATTTCTTTCACTGTTAAAAGCGATACAACTTAGTAATATCGCAAAAAAATCATTAAGTACATGTTGGTACGAATATGTGACGCAACCGTTGTAGTTGAAACGGACTGATACCGTTAGAAAGTCAATGAAATGTAGTATTTAAAACTGTCTCTATTTCTTCAACGCGCGCTAACGGCTAGGATTGGTCCCACCGTAAACTATGACTTATTTATCTAAGTTTTTTAATGAAGCGCTACCACAATTGTCTCATTTATTACATTTATGAGGTCAAAGTCCAAAGTCAGTTCAATTAAGTCGCAAAGTCATTCATTTCACTGTTAAAAGCGATGCAACCTAGTAAAATCAGAAAAACATCGCTAAATACATGTTCGTACGAATATGTGACGCAACCGGTGTAATTAAAACGGAATGATACCGTTAGAAAGTCAATGAAATGTAGTTTTTAAAACTGTCTCTCTTTCTTCAGCGCGCTTACAGCTAGGATTAGTCCCACCGTAGAAAAGACTTATTAATCTAAGTTTTTAAATGCAGCGCTACAACAGCGCCCAGTGAAATCGGTAAATTCCAGCAATCATGTCAAGGTAAGAAGAATGTTATTTCTTGGGTCCAATTGTCTCACTTATCACATTTATCAAGTCACAGTCCAAAATAAGTTCAATTAAGTCCCACAATCCATCGCTTCACTTTTAAAAGCGATGCATCCTAGTAATATCCGAATACTATCGCTAAATACATGTTGGTACGAATATGTGACACAACCGCTGTAATTGAAACCGACTGATACCGTTATAGAGTCAATGAAATGTAGTTTTTAAAACTGTTTCTCTTTCTTCAGCGCGGGCTAACGGCTAGGATTGGTCCTACAGTAAGGAATGACTTATTTATCTAAATTTTTAAATGAAGTACTACCATAGGGCCGAGTGTAATCGCTGAATTCCAGAAATCATGTCAAATAAAGAAGAATGTTATTTCTTGGTTCCAATTGTCTCATTTATCACGTTTTTGAGGTCAAAGTCCAAAATCGGTTCAAATAAGTCCCACAGTCAATCCTTTCACTCTTAAAAGCGATACAACCTAGTATTATCAGAAAAATATCCCTAAATACATGTGAGGACGAATATGTGACTCAACCGATGTAACTCAAACGGACTCATACTGTAAGAAATTCATTGAAACGTACCTTCTAAAACTGTCTCTATTTCTTCAGCGAGCGATAACGGCTAGGATTCGTCCCACAGTAAAAAATGACTGATTTATCTAAATTTTTAAATAAAGTACTACCACAGCGCCAAGTGTAAACGCTGAGTTCCGGCAATCATGTCAAATTAAGAAGAATGTTATTTCTTGCAGTCCAATTGTTTCATTTATCAAATTTATAAGGTCAAAGTCCAAGATCAGTTCAATTAAGTCCCACAGTCAATCGTTTCACTGTTAAAAGCGATACAACTTAGTAATATCGGAAAAAAATCATTAAGTACATGTTGGTACGAATATGTGACGCAACTGTTGTAGTTGAAACAGACTGATACCGTTAGAAAGTCAATGAAATATAGTATTTAAAACTGTCTCTATTTCTTCAACGTGCGCTAACGGCTAGGATTGGTCCAATCGTAAACAATGACTTATTTATCTAAGTTTTTAAATGAAGCGCTACCACAGCGCCCAGTGAAATCGGTATATTTCAGCAATCATGCCAAGGTAAGAAGAATGTTATTTCTTGGGTCCAATTATCTCACTTATCACATTTATAAGGTCACAGTCCAGAATCACTTCAATTAAGTCCCACAGTCAATCGTTTCACTGTTAAAAGCGATACATCTTAGTAATATCGGAAAAAAAATCACTAAATACATGTTGGTACGATTATGTGACGCAACCGTTGTAAGTCAAGCGAATTGATACCGTTAGAAAGTCAATGAAATGTAGTATTTAAAACTGTCTCTATTTCTTCAACGCGCGCTTACGGCTAGGATTGGTCCCACAGTGCAAAATGACTTATTTTTCTAAACTTTTTTATAAAACGCTGCCACAGCGATCAGCGAAATCGGTAACATCCAGCAATCATGTCAAATTAAGAAGATTGTTATTCCTTTGGTCCAATTGTCTCATTTATCACATTTATGAGGTCAAAGTCCAAAATCTGTTCAATTAAGTCCCACAGTCAATCCTTTCACTGTTAAAAGCGATGCAACCTAGTAAAATCAGAAAAATATCGCTAAATGCATGTTGGTACGAATATGTGACGCAACCGTTGTAATTCAAACGCACTGATACCGTTAGAAAGTCAATGAAATGTAGTTTTTGAAAATGTTTCTATTTTTTCAGCGCGCGCTAACGGCTAGGACTGGTCCCACAGTACAAAAAGACTTATTTTATCTAAATTTTTAAGTGAAGCGCTACAACTTGGACGAGCGTAATCGCTGAATTGCAGCAATCATGTCAAATTACGAAGAATGTTATTCCTTGGAATCCAATTAGCTCATTTATTACATTTATAAGGTCACAGTCCAGAATCACTTCAATTAAATCCCACAGTCAATCGTTTCACTGTCAAAAGCAATACAACTTAGTAATATCGGAAAAAAATCCCTAAATACATGTTGGTACGAATATGTGACGCAACTGTTGTAGTTGAAACGGACTAATACCGTTAGAAAGTCAATGAAATGTAGTATTTGAAACTGTCTCTATTTCTTCAGTGCGTGCTAGCGGCTAGGATTGGTCCCACAGTAAAAAATGACTTATTTCATCTAAATTTTTAAGTGAAGTGCTACCATTGGGCCGAGTGTAATCGCTGAATTGCAGCAATCATGTCAAATTAAGAACAATGTTTTTCCTTGTAGTCCAATTGGCTCATTTATCATATTTAGAAGGTCGCAGTCCAGAATCACTTGAAATAAGTCCAACAGTCAGTCGTTTCACTGTTAAAAGCGATACAACTTAGTAATATCGGAAAAAAATCACTATATACATGTTCGTACGAATATGTGACTCAACCGTTGTAACTTAAATGGACTCATACCGTTATAGAGTCAATGAAATGTAGTTTTTAAAACTGTTTCTCTTTCTTCAGCGCGGGCTAACGGCTAGGATTGGTCCTACAGTAAGGAATGACTTATTTATCTAAATTTTTAAATGAAGTACTACCATAGGGCCGAGTGTAATCGCTGAATTCCAGAAATCATGTCAAATAAAGAAGAATGTTATTTCTTGGTTCCAATTGTCTCATTTATCACGTTTTTGAGGTCAAAGTCCAAAATCGGTTCAAATAAGTCCCACAGTCAATCCTTTCACTCTTAAAAGCGATACAACCTAGTATTATCAGAAAAATATCCCTAAATACATGTGAGGACGAATATGTGACTCAACCGATGTAACTCAAACGGACTCATACTGTAAGAAATTCATTGAAACGTACCTTCTAAAACTGTCTCTATTTCTTCAGCGAGCGATAACGGCTAGGATTCGTCCCACAGTAAAAAATGACTGATTTATCTAAATTTTTAAATAAAGTACTACCACAGCGCCAAGTGTAAACGCTGAGTTCCGGCAATCATGTCAAATTAAGAAGAATGTTATTTCTTGCAGTCCAATTGTTTCACTTATCAAATTTATAAGGTCAAAGTCCAAGATCAGTTCAATTAAGTCCCACAGTCAATCGTTTCACTGTTAAAAGCGATACAACTTAGTAATATCGGAAAAAAATCATTAAGTACATGTTGGTACGAATATGTGACGCAACTGTTGTAGTTGAAACAGACTGATACCGTTAGAAAGTCAATGAAATATAGTATTTAAAACTGTCTCTATTTCTTCAACGTGCGCTAACGGCTAGGATTGGTCCAATCGTAAACAATGACTTATTTATCTAAGTTTTTAAATGAAGCGCTACCACAGCGCCCAGTGAAATCGGTATATTTCAGCAATCATGCCAAGGTAAGAAGAATGTTATTTCTTGGGTCCAATTATCTCACTTATCACATTTATAAGGTCACAGTCCAGAATCACTTCAATTAAGTCCCACAGTCAATCGTTTCACTGTTAAAAGCGATACATCTTAGTAATATCGGAAAAAAAATCACTAAATACATGTTGGTACGATTATGTGACGCAACCGTTGTAAGTCAAGCGAATTGATACCGTTAGAAAGTCAATGAAATGTAGTATTTAAAACTGTCTCTATTTCTTCAACGCGCGCTTACGGCTAGGATTGGTCCCACAGTGCAAAATGACTTATTTTTCTAAACTTTTTTATAAAACGCTGCCACAGCGATCAGCGAAATCGGTAACATCCAGCAATCATGTCAAATTAAGAAGATTGTTATTCCTTTGGTCCAATTGTCTCATTTATCACATTTATGAGGTCAAAGTCCAAAATCTGTTCAATTAAGTCCCACAGTCAATCCTTTCACTGTTAAAAGCGATGCAACCTAGTAAAATCAGAAAAATATCGCTAAATGCATGTTGGTACGAATATGTGACGCAACCGTTGTAATTCAAACGCACTGATACCGTTAGAAAGTCAATGAAATGTAGTTTTTGAAAATGTTTCTATTTTTTCAGCGCGCGCTAACGGCTAGGACTGGTCCCACAGTACAAAAAGACTTATTTTATCTAAATTTTTAAGTGAAGCGCTACAACTTGGACGAGCGTAATCGCTGAATTGCAGCAATCATGTCAAATTACGAAGAATGTTATTCCTTGGAATCCAATTAGCTCATTTATTACATTTATAAGGTCACAGTCCAGAATCACTTCAATTAAATCCCACAGTCAATCGTTTCACTGTCAAAAGCAATACAACTTAGTAATATCGGAAAAAAATCCCTAAATACATGTTGGTACGAATATGTGACGCAACTGTTGTAGTTGAAACGGACTAATACCGTTAGAAAGTCAATGAAATGTAGTATTTGAAACTGTCTCTATTTCTTCAGTGCGTGCTAGCGGCTAGGATTGGTCCCACAGTAAAAAATGACTTATTTCATCTAAATTTTTAAGTGAAGTGCTACCATTGGGCCGAGTGTAATCGCTGAATTGCAGCAATCATGTCAAATTAAGAACAATGTTTTTCCTTGTAGTCCAATTGGCTCATTTATCATATTTAGAAGGTCGCAGTCCAGAATCACTTGAAATAAGTCCAACAGTCAGTCGTTTCACTGTTAAAAGCGATACAACTTAGTAATATCGGAAAAAAATCACTATATACATGTTCGTACGAATATGTGACTCAACCGTTGTAACTTAAATGGACTCATACCGTTAGAAATTCTTTGAAATGTACCTTCTAAAACTGTCTCCATTTCTTCAGCGCGCGATAACGTCTAGGATTCGTCCCACAGTAAAAAATGGCTTATTTATCTAAATTTTTTAATGAAGCGCTCCAAACAGCGACCAGTGTAATCGCTGAGTTGCGGCAATCATGTCAAATTAGGAAGAATGTCATTTCTTGGTATCCAATTGGCTCTTTTATCACATTTATAAGGTCACAGTCCAGAATCACTTCAATTAAGTCCCACAGTCAATCGGTTCACTGTCAAAAGCAATACAACTTAGTAATATCGGAAAAAAATCCCTAATTACATGTTGGTACGAATATGTGACGTATCCGTTGTAGTTGAAACGGACTGATACCGTTAGAAGGTCAATGAAATGTAGTATTTGAAACTGTCTCTATTTCTTCAACGCGCCTTCACGGCTAGGATTGGTCCCACAGTACAAAAAGACTTATTTTATCTAAATTTTTAAGTGAAGCGCTACCATTGGGCCGAGTGTAATCGCTGAATTGCAGCAATCATGTCAAATTAAAAGGAATGTTATTCCTTGGAGTCCATTTGGCTCACTTATCAAATTTATAAGGTCACAGTCCAAGATCAGTTCAATTAAGTCCCACAGTCAATCGTTTCACTGTTAAAAGCGATAAAACTTAGTAATATCGGAAAAAAATCATTAAGTACATGTTGGTACGAATATGTGACGCAACCGTTGTAGTTGAAACGGACTGATACCGTTAGAGAGTCAATGAAATGTAGTCTTTGAAACTGTCTCTATTTCTTCAGCCCGCGCTAACGGTTAGGATTGGTCCCACAGTAAAAAATGACTTATTTTATCTAAATTTCTAAGTTAAGCGCTACCATTGGGCCGAGTGTAATCGCTGAATTGCAGCAATCATGTCAAATTAGGAAAAATGTTATTCCTTGGAATCCAATTGGCTCATTTATCACATTTATAAGGTCACAGTACAGAATCACTTCAATTAAGTCCCACAGTCAATCGTTTCACTGTCAAAAGCAATACAACTTAGTAATAATGGAAAAATTTCACTAAATACATGTTGGTACGAATATGTGACGCAAACGTTGTAGTTGAAACGGACTAATACCGTTAGAAAGTCAATGAAATGTAGTATTTGAAACTGTCTCTATTTTTTCAGCGCGCGCTAACGGCTAGGACTGGTCCCACAGTAAAAAATGACTTATTTTATCTAAATTTTTAAGTGAAGCGCTACCATTGGGCCGAGTGTAATCGCTGAATTGCAGCAATCATGTCAAACTAAGAAGAATGTTATTCCTTGGAGTCCAATTGGCTCATTTATCACATTTATAAGGTCACAGTACAGAATCACTTCAATTAAGTCCCACAGTCAATCGTTTCACTGTCAAAAGAAATACAACTTAGAAATATCGGAAAAGAATCACTAAATACATGTTGGTACGAATATGTGACGTAACCGTTGTAATTGAAACGGACTGATACCTTTAAAAAGTCAATGAAATGTAGTGTTTGAAGCTGTCTCTATTTCTTCAGCGCGCTAACGGCTAGGATTGGTCCCACAGTAAAAAATGACTTATTTTATTAAAATTTTTAAGTGAAGCGCTACCATAGGGCCGAGTGTAATCGCTGAATTCCAGCAATCATGTCAAATTAAGAAGAATGATATTCCTTGGAGTATAATTGGCTCATTTATCAAATTTATAAGGTCACAGTACAGAATCACTTCAATTAAGTCCCACCGTCAATCGTTTCACTGTCAAAAGAAATACAACTTAATAATATCGGAAAAGAATCACTAAATACATGCTGGTACAAATACGTGACGCAACCGTTGTAAGTTAAGCGGATTGACACCGTTAGAAAGTCAATAAAATGTAGTTTTTGAAAATGTTTCTATTTCTTCAGCACGCGTTAACGGCTAGGATTGGTCCCACAGTACAAAAAGACTTATTTTATCTAAATTTTTAAGTGAAGCGCTACCACTGGGACGAGTGCAATCGCTGAATTGCAGCAATCATGTCAAATTAAGAAAAATGTTATTCCTTGGAATCCAATTGGCAAATCTATCACATTCATAAGGTCACAGTCCAGAATCACTTCAAATAAGTCCCACAGGCAATCGTTTCACTGTCAAAAGCAATACAACTTAGTAATATCGTAAGAAAATCACTAAATACATGTTGGTACGAATACGTGACGCAACCATTGTAACTTATGCGGATTGACACCGTTGGAAAGTCAATGAAATGTAGTTTTTGAAAATGTTTCTATTTCTTTAGCGCGCGCTAACGGCTAGGATTGGTCCCACAGTACAAAAAGACTTATTTTATCTAAAATTTTAGGTGAAGCGCTACCACTTGGACGAGTGTAATCGCTGAATTGCAGCAATCATGTCAAATTAGGAAAAATGTTATTCCTTGGAATCCAATTGGCTCATTTATCACATTTATAAGGTCACAGTACAGAATCACTTCAATTAAGTCCCACAGTCAATCGTTTCACTGTCAAAAGCAATACAACTTAGTAATAATGGAAAAATTTCACTAAATACATGTTGGTACGAATATGTGACGCAAACGTTGTAGTTGAAACGGACTAATACCGTTAGAAAGTCAATGAAATGTAGTATTTGAAACTGTCTCTATTTTTTCAGCGCGCGCTAACGGCTAGGACTGGTCCCACAGTAAAAAATGACTTATTTTATCTAAATTTTTAAGTGAAGCGCTACCATTGGGCCGAGTGTAATCGCTGAATTGCAGCAATCATGTCAAACTAAGAAGAATGTTATTCCTTGGAGTCCAATTGGCTCATTTATCACATTTATAAGGTCACAGTACAGAATCACTTCAATTAAGTCCCACAGTCAATCGTTTCACTGTCAAAAGAAATACAACTTAGAAATATCGGAAAAGAATCACTAAATACATGTTGGTACGAATATGTGACGTAACCGTTGTAATTGAAACGGACTGATACCTTTAAAAAGTCAATGAAATGTAGTGTTTGAAGCTGTCTCTATTTCTTCAGCGCGCTAACGGCTAGGATTGGTCCCACAGTAAAAAATGACTTATTTTATTAAAATTTTTAAGTGAAGCGCTACCATAGGGCCGAGTGTAATCGCTGAATTCCAGCAATCATGTCAAATTAAGAAGAATGATATTCCTTGGAGTATAATTGGCTCATTTATCAAATTTATAAGGTCACAGTACAGAATCACTTCAATTAAGTCCCACCGTCAATCGTTTCACTGTCAAAAGAAATACAACTTAGTAATAATGGAAAAATTTCACTAAATACATGTTGGTACGAATATGTGACGCAAACGTTGTAGTTGAAACGGACTAATACCGTTAGAAAGTCAATGAAATGTAGTATTTGAAACTGTCTCTATTTTTTCAGCGCGCGCTAACGGCTAGGACTGGTCCCACAGTAAAAAATGACTTATTTTATCTAAATTTTTAAGTGAAGCGCTACCATTGGGCCGAGTGTAATCGCTGAATTGCAGCAATCATGTCAAACTAAGAAGAATGTTATTCCTTGGAGTCCAATTGGCTCATTTATCACATTTATAAGGTCACAGTACAGAATCACTTCAATTAAGTCCCACAGTCAATCGTTTCACTGTCAAAAGAAATACAACTTAGAAATATCGGAAAAGAATCACTAAATACATGTTGGTACGAATATGTGACGTAACCGTTGTAATTGAAACGGACTGATACCTTTAAAAAGTCAATGAAATGTAGTGTTTGAAGCTGTCTCTATTTCTTCAGCGCGCTAACGGCTAGGATTGGTCCCACAGTAAAAAATGACTTATTTTATTAAAATTTTTAAGTGAAGCGCTACCATAGGGCCGAGTGTAATCGCTGAATTCCAGCAATCATGTCAAATTAAGAAGAATGATATTCCTTGGAGTATAATTGGCTCATTTATCAAATTTATAAGGTCACAGTACAGAATCACTTCAATTAAGTCCCACCGTCAATCGTTTCACTGTCAAAAGAAATACAACTTAATAATATCGGAAAAGAATCACTAAATACATGCTGGTACAAATACGTGACGCAACCGTTGTAAGTTAAGCGGATTGACACCGTTAGAAAGTCAATAAAATGTAGTTTTTGAAAATGTTTCTATTTCTTCAGCACGCGTTAACGGCTAGGATTGGTCCCACAGTACAAAAAGACTTATTTTATCTAAATTTTTAAGTGAAGCGCTACCACTGGGACGAGTGCAATCGCTGAATTGCAGCAATCATGTCAAATTAAGAAAAATGTTATTCCTTGGAATCCAATTGGCAAATCTATCACATTCATAAGGTCACAGTCCAGAATCACTTCAAATAAGTCCCACAGGCAATCGTTTCACTGTCAAAAGCAATACAACTTAGTAATATCGTAAAAAAATCACTAAATACATGTTGGTACGAATACGTGACGCAACCATTGTAACTTATGCGGATTGACACCGTTGGAAAGTCAATGAAATGTAGTTTTTGAAAATGTTTCTATTTCTTTAGCGCGCGCTAACGGCTAGGATTGGTCCCACAGTACAAAAAGACTTATTTTATCTAAAATTTTAGGTGAAGCGCTACCACTTGGACGAGTGTAATCGCTGAATTGCAGAAATCATGTCAAATTAGGAAAAATGTTATTCCTTGGAATCCAATTGGCTCATTTATCACATTTATAAGGTCACAGTACAGAATCACTTCAATTAAGTCCCACAGTCAATCGTTTCACTGTCAAAAGCAATACAACTTAGTAATAATGGAAAAATTTCACTAAATACATGTTGGTACGAATATGTGACGCAAACGTTGTAGTTGAAACGGACTAATACCGTTAGAAAGTCAATGAAATGTAGTATTTGAAACTGTCTCTATTTTTTCAGCGCGCGCTAACGGCTAGGACTGGTCCCACAGTAAAAAATGACTTATTTTATCTAAATTTTTAAGTGAAGCGCTACCATTGGGCCGAGTGTAATCGCTGAATTGCAGCAATCATGTCAAACTAAGAAGAATGTTATTCCTTGGAGTCCAATTGGCTCATTTATCACATTTATAAGGTCACAGTACAGAATCACTTCAATTAAGTCCCACAGTCAATCGTTTCACTGTCAAAAGAAATACAACTTAGAAATATCGGAAAAGAATCACTAAATACATGTTGGTACGAATATGTGACGTAACCGTTGTAATTGAAACGGACTGATACCTTTAAAAAGTCAATGAAATGTAGTGTTTGAAGCTGTCTCTATTTCTTCAGCGCGCTAACGGCTAGGATTGGTCCCACAGTAAAAAATGACTTATTTTATTAAAATTTTTAAGTGAAGCGCTACCATAGGGCCGAGTGTAATCGCTGAATTCCAGCAATCATGTCAAATTAAGAAGAATGATATTCCTTGGAGTATAATTGGCTCATTTATCAAATTTATAAGGTCACAGTACAGAATCACTTCAATTAAGTCCCACCGTCAATCGTTTCACTGTCAAAAGAAATACAACTTAATAATATCGGAAAAGAATCACTAAATACATGCTGGTACAAATACGTGACGCAACCGTTGTAAGTTAAGCGGATTGACACCGTTAGAAAGTCAATAAAATGTAGTTTTTGAAAATGTTTCTATTTCTTCAGCGCGCGTTAACGGCTAGGATTGGTCCCACAGTACAAAAAGACTTATTTTATCTAAATTTTTAAGTGAAGCGCTACCACTGGGACGAGTGCAATCGCTGAATTGCAGCAATCATGTCAAATTAAGAAAAATGTTATTCCTTGGAATCCAATTGGCAAATCTATCACATTCATAAGGTCACAGTCCAGAATCACTTCAAATAAGTCCCACAGGCAATCGTTTCACTGTCAAAAGCAATACAACTTAGTAATATCGTAAAAAAATCACTAAATACATGTTGGTACGAATACGTGACGCAACCATTGTAACTTATGCGGATTGACACCGTTGGAAAGTCAATGAAATGTAGTTTTTGAAAATGTTTCTATTTCTTTAGCGCGCGCTAACGGCTAGGATTGGTCCCACAGTACAAAAAGACTTATTTTATCTAAAATTTTAGGTGAAGCGCTACCACTTGGACGAGTGTAATCGCTGAATTGCAGCAATCATGTCAAATTAGGAAGAATGTTATTCCTTGGAATCCAATTGGCTCATTTATCACATTTATAAGGTCACAGTCCAGAATCACTTCAATTAAATCCCACAGTCAATCGTTTCACTGTCAAAAGCAATACAACTTAGTAATATTGGAAAAAAATCCCTAAACACATGTTGGTACGAATATGTGACGCAATCGTTGTAGTTGAAACGGACTAATACCGTTAGAAAGTCAATGAAATGTAGTATTTGAAACTGTCTCTATTTCTTCAGCGCGCGCTAACGGCTAGGATTGGTCCCACAGTAAAAAATGACCTATGTTATCTAAATTTCGTTGAGTTGCGGCAATCATGTCAAATTAAGAAGAATGTCATTTCTTGGGGTCCAGTTGGTTCACTTATCACATTTATAAGATCACAGTCCAGAATCACTTCAATTAAGACCCACAGTCAATCGTTTCACTGTTAAAAGCGATACAACTTAGTAATATCGGAAAAAAATCACTAAATATATGTTCGTACGAATATGTGACGCAACCGTTGTAATTGAAACGGAATGATACCGTTAGAATGTCATTGAAATGTAGTTTTTAAAACTGTCTCTCTTCCTTCAGCGCGCGCTAACGGCTAGGATTTGTCCCACCGTAAAAAAGACTTATTTATCTAAGTTTTTAAATGAAGCGCTACCACAGCGCCCAGTGTAATCGCTGAGTTCCGGCAATCATGTCAAATTAAGGTCACAGTCCAAGATCAGTTCAATTAAATCCCACAACCAATCGTTTCACTGTTAAAAGCGATACAACTTAGTAATATCGGAAAAAATCATTAAGTACATGTTGGTACGAATATGTGACGCAACCGTTGAAGTTGAAACGGACTGATACCGTTAGAAAGTCAATGAAATGTAGTTTTTAAAACTGTCTCTATTTCTTCAACGCGCGCTAACGGCTAGGATTGGTCCCACAGTATAAAATAACTTATTTATCTAAACTTTTTTATAAAACGCTACCACAGCGCCCAGCGAAATCGGTAAATTCCAGCAATCATGTCAAATTAAAAAGAATTTTATTCCTTAGGTCCAATTGTCTCATTTATCACATTTATAAGGTTACAGTCCAGAATCACTTCAATTAAGTCCCAAAGTCAATCCTTTCACTGTTAAAAGCGATGCAACCTAGCAAAATCAGAAAAATATCGCTAAATACATGTTCGTACGAATATGTGACGCAACCGTTGTAATTGAAACGGAATGATACCGTTAGAAAGTCAATGAAATGTAGTTTTTAAACTGTTTCTCTTTCTTCAACGCGCGCTTACGGCTAGGATTGGTCCCACAGTGCAAAATGACTTATTTTTCTAAACTTTTTTATAAAACGCTGCCACAGCGATCAGCGAAATCGGTAACATCCAGCAATCATGTCAAATTAAAAAGATTGTTATTCCTTTGGTCCAATTGTCTCATTTATCACATTTATGAGGTCTAAGTCCAAAATCTGTTCAATTAAGTCCCACAGTCAATCCTTTCACTGTTAAAAGCGATGCAACCTAGTAAAATCAGAAAAATATCGCTAAATGCATGTTGGTACGAATATGTGACGCAACCGTTGTAATTCAAACGCACTGATACCGTTAGAAAGTCAATGAAATGTAGTTTTTGAAAATGTTTCTATTTTTTCAGCGCGCGCTAACGGCTAGGACTGGTCCCACAGTACAAAAAGACTTATTTTATCTAAATTTTTAAGTGAAGCGCTACCACTTGGACGAGTGTAATCGCTGAATTGCAGCAATCATGTCAAATTACGAAGAATGTTATTCCTTGGAATCCAATTAGCTCATTTATTACATTTATAAGGTCACAGTCCAGAATCACTTCAATTAAATCCCACAGTCAATCGTTTCACTGTCAAAAGCAATACAACTTAGTAATATCGGAAAAAAATCCCTAAATACATGTTGGTACGAATATGTGACGCAACTGTTGTAGTTGAAACGGACTAATACCGTTAGAAAGTCAATGAAATGTAGTATTTGAAACTGTCTCTATTTCTTCAGTGCGTGCTAGCGGCTAGGATTGGTCCCACAGTAAAAAATGACTTATGTTATCTAAATTTTTAGGTGAAGTGCTACCATTGGGCCGAGTGTAATCGCTGAATTGCAGCAATCATGTCAAATTAAGAACAATGTTTTTCCTTGTAGTCCAATTGGCTCATTTATCATATTTAGAAGGTCGCAGTCCAGAATCACTTGAAATAAGTCCAACAGTCAGTCGTTTCACTGTTAAAAGCGATACAACTTAGTAATATCGGAAAAAAATCACTATATACATGTTCGCACGAATATGTGACTCAACCGTTGTAACTTAAATGGACTCATACCGTTAGAAATTCATTGAAATGTACCTTCTAAAACTGTCTTCATTTCTTCAGCGCGCGATAACGTCTAGGATTCGTCCCACAGTAAAAAATGACTTATTTATCTAAATTTTTTAATGAAGCGCTCCAAACAGCGACCAGTGTAATCGCTGAGTTGCGGCAATCATGTCAAATTAGGAAGAATGTCATTTCTTGGGGTCCAGTTGGCTCACTTATCACATTTATAAGGTCACAGTACAGAATCACTTCAATTAAGTCCCACAATCAATCGTTTCACTGTCAAAAGCAGTACAACTTAGTAATATCGGAAAAAAATCACTAAATACATGTTGGTACAAATACGTGACGCAACCATTGTAACTTAAGCGGATTGATACCGTTGGAAAGTCAATAAAATGTAGTTTTTGAAAATGTTTTTATTTCTTCAGCGCGCGCTAACGGCTAGGATTGGTCCCACAGCACAAAAAGACTTATTTTATCTAAATTTTGAAGTGAAGCGCTACCATTGGGCCGAGTGTAATCGCTGAATTGCAGCAATCATGTCAAATTAGGAAGAATGTTATTCCTTGGTATCCAATTGGCTCTTTTATCACATTTATAAGGTCACAGTCCAGAATCACTTCAATTAAGTCCCACAGTCAATCGGTTCACTGTCAAAAGCAATACAACTTAGTAATATCGGAAAAAAATCCCTAAATACATGTTGGTACGAATATGTGACGTATCCGTTGTAGTTGAAACGGACTGATACCGTTAGAAGGTCAATGAAATGTAGTATTTGAAACTGTCTCTATTTCTTCAACGCGCCTTCACGGCTAGGATTGGTCCCACAGTACAAAAAGACTTATTTTATCTAAATTTTTAAGTGAAGCGCTACCATTGGGCCGAGTGTAATCGCTGAATTGCAGCAATCATGTCAAATTAAAAGGAATGTTATTCCTTGGAGTCCATTTGGCTCACTTATTAAATTTATAAGGTCACAGTCCAAGATCAGTTCAATTAAGTCCCACAGTCAATCGTTTCACTGTTAAAAGCGATAAAACTTAGTAATATCGGAAAAAAATCATTAAGTACATGTTGGTACGAATATGTGACGCAACCGTTGTAGTTGAAACGGACTGATACCGTTAGAGAGTCAATGAAATGTAGTCTTTGAAACTGTCTCTATTTCTTCAGCCCGCGCTAACGGTTAGGATTGGTCCCACAGTAAAAAATGACTTATTTTATCTAAATTTCTAAGTTAAGCGCTACCATTGGGCCGAGTGTAATCGCTGAATTGCAGCAATCATGTCAAATTAAGAAAAATGTTATTCCTTGGAATCCAATTGGCAAATCTATCAAATTCATAAGGTCACAGTCCAGAATCACTTCAAATAAGTCCCACAGGCAATCGTTTCACTGTCAAAAGCAATACAACTTAGTAATATCGTAAAAAAATCACTAAATACATGTTGGTACGAATACGTGACGCAACCATTGTAACTTATGCGGATTGACACCGTTGGAAAGTCAATGAAAGGTAGTTTTTGAAAATGTTTCTATTTCTTTAGCGCGCGCTAACGGCTAGGATTGGTCCCACAGTACAAAAAGACTTATTTTATCTAAATTTTTAGGTGAAGCGCTACCACTTGGACGAGTGTAATCGCTGAATTGCAGCAATCATGTCAAACTAGGAAGAATGTTATTACTTGGAATCCAATTGGCTCATTTATCACATTTATAAGGTCACAGTCCAGAATCACTTCAATTAAATCCCACAGTCAATCGTTTCACTGTTAAAAGCGATACAACTTAGTAATATCGGAAAAAAATCACTAAATACATGTTCGTACGAATATGTTACGCAACCGTTGTAATTGAAACGGAATGATACCGTTAGAATGTCATTGAAATGTAGTTTTTAAAACTGTCTCTCTTCCTTCAGCGCGCGCTAACGGCTAGGATTGGTCCCACCGTAAAAAAGACTTATTTATCTAAGTTTTTAAATGAAGCGCTACCACAGCGCCCAGTGTAATCGCTGAGTTCCGGCAATCATGTCAAATTAAGGTCACAGTCCAAGATCAGTTCAATTAAATCCCACAACCAATCGTTTCACTGTTAAAAGCGATACAACTTAGTAATATCGGAAAAAATCATTAAGTACATGTTGGTACGAATATGTGACGCAACCGTTGAAGTTGAAACGGACTGATACCGTTAGAAAGTCAATGAAATGTAGTTTTTAAAACTGTCTGTATTTCTTCAACGCGCGCTAACGGCTAGGATTGGTCCCACAGTATAAAATAACTTATTTATCTAAACTTTTTTATAAAACGCTACCACAGCGCCCAGCGAAATCGGTAAATTCCAGCAATCATGTCAAATTAAAAAGAATTTTATTCCTTAGGTCCAATTGTCTCATTTATCACATTTATAAGGTTACAGTCCAGAATCACTTCAATTAAGTCCCAAAGTCAATCCTTTCACTGTTAAAAGCGATGCAACCTAGCAAAATCAGAAAAATATCGCTAAATACATGTTCGTACGAATATGTGACGCAACCGTTGTAATTGAAACGGAATGATACCGTTAGAAAGTCAATGAAATGTAGTTTTTAAAACTGTCTCTCTTTCTTCAGCGCGCGCTAACGGCTAGGATTGGTCCCACAGTAAAACAATGGCTTATTTTATATAAATTTTTAAGTGAAGCGCTACCACAAATGTCTCACTTATCACATTTATAAGGTCACAGTACAGAATCACTTCAATTAAGACCCACAGTCAATCGTTTCACTGTCAAAAGCAATACAACTTAGTAATATCAGAAAAGAATCACTAAATACATGTTGGTACGAATACGTGGCGCAACCGTTGTAAGTTAAGCGGATTGACACCATTAGAAAGTCAATGAAATGTAGTTTTTGAAAATTTTTCTATTTCTTCAGCGCGCGCTAACGGCTTGCATTGGTCCCACAGTACAAAAAGACTTATTTTATCTACATTTTTAAGTGAAGCGCTACCACTGGGACGAGTGTAATCGCTGAATTGCAGCAATCATGTCAAATTAAGAAGAATGTTATTCCTTGGAGTCCAATTGGCTCATTTATCACATTTATAAGGTCACAGTCCAAAATAAGTTCAATTACGTCCCACAGTCCATCACTTTACTGTTAAAAGCGATGAAACCTAGTAATATCAGAAAAAATCATTAAGTACTTGTTGGTACGAATATGTGACGCAACCGTTGTAATTGAGACGGAATGATACCGTTAGAAAGACAATGAAATGTAGTTTTTAAAACTGTCTCTCTTTCTTCAACGCGCGCTAACGGCTAGGATTGGTCCCACCGTAGAAAAGACTTATTTATCTAAGTTTTTAAATGAAGCGCTACCACAGCGCCCAGTGAAATCGGTAAATTCCAGCACTCATGTCAAGGTAAGAAGAATGTTTTTTCTTGGGTCCAATTGTCTCACTTATCACATTTATAAGGTCACAGTCCAAAATAAGTTCAATTAAGTCCCACAGTCCATCGTTTCACTGTTAAAAGCGATGCATCCTAGTAATATCCGAATACTATCGCTAAATACATGTTGGTACAAATATGTGACGCAACCGTTGTAACTCAAACGGATTTTATACCGTTAGAGAGTCATTGAAATGTAGTTTTTAAAACTGTCTCTATTTTTTCAGCGCGTGCTAACAGCTAGGATTGGTCCCACAGTATAAAATAACTTATTTATCTAAACTTTTTTATAAAACGCTACCACAGCGCCCAGCGAAATCGGTAAATTTCAGCAATCATGTCAAATTAAAAAGAATTTTATTCCTTAGGTCCAATTGTCTCATTTATCACATTTATAAGGTTACAGTCCAGAATCACTTCAATTAAGTCCCACAGGCAATCATTTTACTGTTAAAAGCGATAGAACTTAGTAATATCGGAAAAAAATCACTAAATACATGTTGGTACAAATATGTGACTCAACCGTTATAGGTCAAGCGGATTGATACCGTTAGAAAGTCAATGAAATGTAGTTTTTTAAAATGTTTCTATTTCTTCAACGCCCGCTAACGGCTAGGATTGGTCCAGCAGTACAAAATGACTTATTTATCTAAATTTTTAAATGAACCGCTACCACAATTGTCTCATTTATCACATTTATGAGGTCAAAGTCCAAAGTCAGTTCAATGAAGTCCCAAAGTCTATCCTTTCACTGTTAAAAGCAATGCAACATAGTAAAATCAGAAAAATATCGCTAAATACATGTTCGTACGAATATGTGACGCAACCGTTGTAATTGAAACGGAATGATACCGTTAGAAAGTCAATGAAATGTAGTTTTTAAAACTGTCTCTCTTTCTTCAGCGCGCGCTAACGGCTAGGATTGGTCCCACAGTAAAACAATGGCTTATTTTATATAAACTTTTAAGTGAAGCGCTACCACAAATGTCTCATTTATCACATTTATAAGGTCACAGTACAGAATCACTTCAATTAACACCCACAGTCAATCGTTTCAGTGTCAAAAGCAATACAACTTAGTAATATCGGAAAAGAATCACTAAATACATGTTGGTACGAATACGTGGCGCAACTGTTATAAGTTAAGCGGATTGACACTGTTAGAAAGTCAATAAAATGTAGTTTTTGAAAATGTTTCTATTTTTTCAGCGCGCGCTAACGGCTAGCATTGGTCCCACAGTACAAAAAGACTTATTTTATCTACATCTTTAAGTGAAGCGCTACCACTGGGACGAGTGTAATCGCTGAATTGCAGCAATCATGTCAAATTAAGAAGAATGTTATTCCTTGGAGTCCAATTGGCTCATTTATCACATTTATAAGGTCACAGTCCAAAATAAGTTCAATTAAGTCCCACAGTCCATCGCTTTACTGTTAAAAGCGATGAAACCTAGTAATATCGGAAAAAAATCATTAAGTACTTGTTGGTACGAATATGTGACGCAACCGTTGTAATTGAAACGGAATGATACCGTTAGAAAGTCAATGAAATGTAGTTTTTAAAACTGTCTCTCTTTCTTCAATGCGCGCTAACGGCTAGGATTGGTCCCAGCGTAGAAAAGACTTATTTATCTAAGTTTTTAAATGAAGCGCTACCACAGCGCCCAGTAAAATCGGTAAATTCCAGCAATCATGTCAAGGTAAGAAGAATGTTTTTTCTTGGGTCCAATTGTCTCACTTATCACATTTATAAGGTCACAGTCCAAAATAAGTTCAATTAAGTCCCACAGTCCATCGTTTCACTGTTAAAAGCGATGCATGCTAGTAATATCCGAATACTATCGCTAAATACATGTTGGTACGAATATGTGACGCAACCGTTGTAACTCAAACGGATTTTATACCGTTAGAAAGTCATTGAAATGTAGTTTTTAAAACTGTCTCTATTTTTTCAGCGCGTGCTAACAGCTAGGATTGGTCCCACAGTAAAAATGACTTATTTTATATAAATTTTTATGTGAAGCGCTACCATAGGGCCGAGCGTAATCGCTGAATTCCAGCAATCATGTCAAATTAAGGAAGAATGTTATTCCTTGGAGTCCAATTGGCTCATTTATTACATTTATAAGGTCACAGTACAGAATCACTTCAATTAAGACGCACAGTCAATCGTTTCATTGTTAAAAGCAATACAACTTAGTAATATCGGAAAAGAGTCACTAAATACATGTTGGCACGAATACGTGACGCAACCGTTGTAAGTTAAGCGGATTGACACTGTTAGAAAGTCAATGAAATGTAGTTTTTTAAACTCTCTCTTTCTTCAGCCCGCGCTAACGGCTAGGATTGGTCCTACAGTAAGGAATGACTTATTTATCTAAATTTTTAAATAAAGTACTACCACAGCGCCCAGTGTAATCGCTGAGTTCCGGCAACCATGTCAAATTAAGAAGATTGTTATTCCTTTGGTCCAATTGTCTCATTTATCACATTTATGAGGTCAAAGTCCAAAATCTGTTCCATTAAGTCCCACAGTCAATCCTTTCACTGTTAAAAGCGATGCAACCTAGTAAAATCAGAAGAATATCGCTAAATGCATGTTGGTACGAATATGTGACGCAACCGTCGTAATTGAAACGGACTGATAACGTTAGAAAGTCAATGAAATGTAGTTTTTAAAACTGTCTCTCTTTCCTCAGCGCGCGCTGACGGCTAGGATTGGTCCAACCGTAAAAATGACTTATTTTTCTAAATTTTTATTTGAAGCGCTACGCTAACACTATTAATGAAACCTCGCGACTGATTTTGGACAAACTATTGAGTTTGAAGACTTTTATTAACACCAAACTTTCTAGATGTAAAGTGATTTTTTCGTCCGTGATTAAAAGAACTGATAATGCAAAAGCCGCAGTAACGGTAAGCCATTTGAATAGGCATTTAAAAGAACTGTCTCTGAATGTTATTGATAATGACAATATTTCATCTGAATGTCTTGGGAAAAAAGGGTTACATTTGAGTGGGTTGGGGGCAGGGAAATTAGCTGTAAATTTTATTAGAAAAATGAAATCTCGAGATTGATGTCAGGAATATTTTGCAAAAGACAATGTTGAACTACCAGTAAACTGCAGTGTGGAAAATATCTTGGGTAAAAACAATTACGAGAATGCAAAAAAGATTCTTGACAATTTGAGATCACAAAACATAAATAGACTAATTTTTGGGTATGTTAATATCAATTCACTACGAAATAAGTTTGAGCCTCTTATGTATCAAGTTAATAGAAACCTTGATCTCTTTTTAATTTCAGAGACAAAATTAAATGAATCATTTCCTACTAATCAGTTTTTGATTCAAGGCTATAATGCATACCGTTTCGACAGAAATGGCAATGGGGGAGGAATGATTCTCTATGTACGAAATGATATTCCCTCAAAACTTTTAAAACCCAAATGTGAAAGTAGTGAGCTTGAAATTTTTTATATTGAACTAAATTTAAGAAGCAAAAAATGGTTAGTTGTGTGTTTATATAACCCAAAAACTAATCTTATTGCTCAAAACTTAAACCACATAAGTAAAAACATTGATTCGTTTTTCCTGCAAATATGAGAACTATGTAATACTGGGTGATTTTAACGCTGAAATTAGCAATCTACATGTAAATGAATTTTTAACAACATATAAACTTAACTCTTTAATAAAAGAGCCTACATGCTTCAAAACATAGATAACCCTACAAACATAGATCTCATCTTAACAAACCACCCAAGATCTTTTTGTCACTCCAGGGCTATTGAAACAGGCTTGTCTGATTTTCATAAATTGACAATGACTGTTTTAAAAGCCAACTTTGCTAAACGAAAACCAAAAATTATAAATTATAGAGCATATCGGAATTTCAATAATGTAAATTTCCGCCATGATATAATGGGTGCTCTAAATGATGACAAAAATCTCGATGATTTTAAAATGTTTGAAAATTTCAAAAACAGTGTTTTAAGCATCTTAGATAATCATGCTCCTCGAAAGAAAAGGTATGTACGTCATAATCAGGCAGTTTTTATGAGTAAAAAAATAAACAAGGCAATTATGAAGAGATCAAAACTTTTAAATAAGCATAGGAAGGATAAAACTCCAGAGAGTAAATTAGCATACAATAAACAAAGGAATTTTTGTGTTTCACTAATAAGAAAAAGTAAATACAAATTCTTCAACAACCTTAATGTTAAAAATATAACTGACAATAGGTTATTCTCGAAAACAGTAAAACCATGTTTCTCTAACAAGACAGTTACAAGTGAAAATATTACCTTAGTTGAAAATGGGACTACAATATCTCATGATAAAGATATTACTGAAATATTCAACAATTATTTTGGCAGTGTTGTTGAAAATTTAGGCATAAAGTCATCAAATATACAACCTTCAAGTAATGAAAACAGACCCAAAGATCAAATAAATTCGATAATATATAAATATAAATCTCATCCTAGTGTAGAAAAGATAAGAAAAAGCGCAAAAAGCAACACAAAATTTTCTTTTAAACAAACTGCATTTGAAGATGTTGAAAAATACATTCGAAAACTTGATTCAAAAAAGGCGCATCAAAAAGATGATATTCCTACTAACATCATCAAAGAAAACAGTGATATTTTTAGCCAATTCATTACTGAAAATTTTAATCAATCGTTAAAAAGTTCTGAATTTCCAACATCTTTGAAAAACGCAGATATTACTCCTACACACAAAAAAGGACTGCGCACTGAAAAGGCGAACTATAGACCTGCAAGCGTCCTATCGAACATCTCAAAAATCTATGAAAGATGCATGTATGACCAAATATACACCTTCTTCGAGCCATTATTTTCGAAACTTCAATTTGGTTTTCGCAAGGGGCACAGTTCACAACAATGCCTCATAAGTATGATTGAAAAATGGAAAAACAGTCTTGACAAAGGTGGCACATTTGGAGCGCTTTTAACTGATTTGTCTAAGGCATTTGACTGCATACCACACGAGCTATTACTAGCAAAACTTCATGCATATGGCTTTGATATGAACTCTTTGCTGTTTATAAAATCGTACCTAATTGACAGGAAACAGCGAGTGCTTATAAATAACAATTATAGTACATGGAAAAAATTAAATACGGCGTACCGCAAGGATCAATTTTGGGTCCTTTGCTTTTCAATATATTTTTATGCGACCTTTTCCTTTTTGTCCCATATATGGACATTGTCAACTATGCTGATGATACAACCCCATTTTCAATAGGAAAGAATATCAACGAATTTATTGAAAAGATTGAATATGCAGCAATTATAATATTTACTTGGTTTGAAAATAACGGTATGAAAGCCAACCCAGAAAAATCACATTTTTTTACTAACAAAACTGATGTACGATTAAAAGTTTGTGATGAACTTCTAAACAATTCTCAAACTGAGAAACTGCTTGGTATAACCATAGACCACAAACTTTCTTTCGAGGAACATGTTAATCAGCTCTGTAACAAGGCAGGCCAGAAAGTTAGTGCACTTGCAAGGTTATCTTCCTTCATGACATTAGACCAGCGAAAGCTGATTATTAATGCTTTTGTCACTAGTCATTTTTCGTACTGTCCATTAGAATGGATGTTTCACAGTCGTAAATTAAACAATAGGATAAACCATATACATGAAAGAGCACTAAGAATTATCTATCAAGACTATCAATCCTCATTTGAAGAGCTTTTATCAAAAAATGGGAGCGTTACAATTCACCAAACGAACTTACGCATCCTTGTTACTGAGCTGTATAAAGCTAAAACAAAAACAGGTCCAGAAATGTTGAATGAAATTTTTATTTTTCCTGAACCAGTGTATAATTTGAGGAAGGACAAACTTAAGAGTAACAAAATATTTTCAGTGAGATATGGGATCGAAACACTGTCTAATGTTGGGTTAAAGCTTTGGAACTCTTTGCCTAACGAGTATCGGAACGCTGGTACTTTAATTGAGTTTAGAAACAAAATAAGAAACTGGATTCCAAACCATTGTCCTTGCAGAATATGCAAAACTTTTATACCTGAATTAGGTTTTCTTTAGTTTCCCCGTTGTCTTCCTTTGCCAGTTGTGGAGCGGGAACTCAGTTAAACATGTCTTGCGGTGCGACAGTTTAGGTGGGGTGGTATCATATGAGAATATTCTAGCCTTATTATCTGGTTGTATATTATTTTCTCTCGACCCCTGCCTGGGAAGTTTGACTGAGTTCCTGGAACCACCACTACATAGCCTTGACATATTTTTGACATATTATTTATATTATTTAAAATACTTAAAAAAAAATGGTATATACGGTATTCCTTATAGATTTTTTATATTCAGTTATTTATTGTTTTTAATGTTTTTAAAGTTGACTTTAATTAGCCTCAGAGCTACATTTTCTTGTAAATTTGTCAACTATAAATAAATTAATTAATAATAATAAAAAAAAAAAGGTAAGAAGAATGATATTTCTTGGGTCCAATTGTCTCACTTATCACATTTATAAGGTCACAGTACAGAATCACTTCAATTAAGACCCACAGTCCATCGTTTCACTGTCAAAAGCAATACAACTTAGTAATATCGGAAAGAATCTCTAAATACATGTTGGTACGAATACGTGGCGCGCCCGCTGTAAGTTAAGCGGATTGACACCGTTAGAAAGTCAATGAAATGTAGTTTTTGAAAATTTTTCTATTTCTTCAACGCGCGCTAACGGCTAGGATTGGTCCCACAGTACAAAATGACTCATTTATCTAAATTTTTAAGTGAAGCGGTACCACTGGGACGAGTGTAATCGCTGAATTGCAGCAATCATGTCAAATTAAGAAGAATGTTATTCCTTGGAGTCCAATTGGCTCATTTATCACATTTATAAGGTCACAGTCCAAAATAAGTTCAATTAAGTCCCACAGTCCATCGTTTCACTGTTAAAAGCGATACATCTTAGTAATATCGCAAAAAAATCACTAAATACATGTTGGTACGAATATGTGACACAACCGTTGCAAGTCAAGCGGATTGACACCGTTAGAAAGTCAATGAAATGTAGTTTTTGAAAATTTTTCTATTTCTTCAACGCGCGCTAACGGCTAGGATTGGTCCCACAGTACAAAATGACTTATTTATCTAAACTTTTAAAAAAAACGTTACCACAGCGCCCAGCGAAATCGGTAAATTCCAGCAATCATGTTAAATTAATAAAAATGTTATTCCTTGGATCCAATTGTCTCATTTATCACATTTATGAGGTCAAAGTCCAAAATCAGTTCAATTAAGTCCCACATTCAATCCTTTCACTGTTAAAAGCGATGCAACCTAGTAAAATCAGAAAAATATCGCTAAATACATGTTCGTACGAATATGTGACGCAACCGTAATTGAAACGGAATGATACCGTTAGAAAGTCAATGAAATGTAGTTTTTAAAACTGTCTCTCTCTCTTCAGCGCGCGCTACCGGCTAGGATTGGTCCCACCGTAAAAAATGATTTATTTATCTAAATTTTTAAATGAAGCTCTACCACAATTGTCTCATTTATCACATTTACGAGGTCAAAGTCCAAAGTCAGTTCAATTAAGTCCCAAAGTCAATCCTTTCACTGTTAAAAGCGATGCAACCTAGTAAAAAACAAAAAAATATCGCTAAATACATGTTCGTACGAATATGTGACGTAACCGTTATAATTGAAACGGAATGATACCGTTAGAAAGTCAATGAAATGTAGTTTTTAAAACTGTCTCTCTTTCTTCAGCGCGCGCTAACTGCTAGGATTGGTCCCACCGTAGAAAAGACTTATTTATCTAAGTTTTTAAATGAAGCGCTACCACAGCGCCAGGTGAAACCGGTAAAATCCAGCAATCATATCAAGGTAAGAAGAATGTTTTTTTTTGGTTGCAATTGTCTCACTTATCACATTTATAAGGTCACAGTACAGAATCACTTCAATTAAGACCCACAGTCAATCGTTTCACTGTCAAAAGCAATACAACTTAGTAATATCGGAAAAGAATCACTAAATACATGTTGGTACGAATACGTGGCGCAACCGTTGTAAGTTAAGCGGATTGACACCGTTAGAAAGTCAATGAAATGTAGTTTTTGAAAATGTTTCTATTTCTTCAGCGCGCGCTAACGGCTAGGATTGGTCCCACAGCAAGAAATGACTTATGCTTTCTAAATTTTTAAGTGAAGCGCTACCATTGGGCCGAGTGTAATCGCTGAATTACAGCAATCATGTCAAATTAAGAAGAATGTTTTTCCTTGTAGTCCAATTGGCTCATTTTTCACATTTATAAGGTCGCAGTCCAGAATCACTTTAATTAAGTCACACAGTCAATCGTTTCACTGTTAAAAGCGATACAACTTAGTAACATCGGAAAAAAAATCACTCTATACATGTTGGTACGAATATGTGACTCAACCGTTGTAACTCAAATGGACTCATACCGTTAGAGATTCATTGAAATGTACCTTCTAAAACTGTCTCTATTTCTTCAGCGTGCGATAACGGCTAGGTTTCGTCCCACAGTAAAAATGACTTATTTATCTAAACTTTTAAATAAAACGCTACCGAAGGGCCCGGCGAAATCGGTAACTTCCAGCAATCGTGTCAAATTAAAAAGAATGTTATTTCTTGGATCCAATTGGCTCATTTATCACATATATAAGGTCACAGTACAGAATCACTTCAATTAAGTCCCACAGTCAATCGTTTCACTGTCAAAAGAAATACAACTTAGTAATATCGGAAAAGAATCACTAAATGCATGTTGGTACGAATATGTGACGCAACCGTTGTAATTGAAACGGACTGATGCCGCTAGAAAGTAAGTGAGATGTAGTTTTTAAAACTGTCTCTCTTTCTTCCGCGCGCGCTAACGGCTAGGAATGGTCCAACCGTAAAAAATGACTTATTATCTAAATTTTTAAATGAAGCGCTACCACAGCGCCCAGTGAAATCGGTAATTTCCAGCAATAATGTCAAGGTAAGAAGAATGTTATTTCTTGGGTCCAATTGTCTCACTTATCACATTTATAAGATCACAGTCCATAATCAGTATAATTAAGTCCCACAGTCAATCCTTTCACTTTTAAAAACGATGCAACCTAGTAAAATCGGAAAAGAATCACTAAGTACATGCTGGTACAAATACGTGACGCAACCGTTGTAAGTTAAGCGAATTGACACCGTTAGAAAGTCAATGAAATGTAGTTTTTGAACATGTTTTTATTTCTTCAGCGCGCGCTAACGGCTAGGATTGGTCCCACAGTACAAAAAGACTTATTTTATCTAAATTTTTAAGTGAAGCGCTACCACTGGGACGAGTGCAATCGCTGAATTGCAGCAATCATGTCAAATAAGGAAAAATGTTATTCCTTGTAATCCAATTGGCTCATTTATCACATTTATAAGGTCACAGTCCAGAATCACTTCAATTAAGTCCCACAGTCAATCGTTTCACTGTCAAAAGCAATACAACTTAGTAATAATGGAAAAAATTCACTAAATACATGTTGGTACGAATATGTAACGCAACCGTTGTAGTTGAAACGGACTAATACCCTTAGAAAGTCAATGAAATGTAGTATTTGAAACTGTCTCTACTTCTCCAGCGCGCGCTAACGGCTAGGATTGGTCCCACAGTAAAAAATGACTTATTTTATCTAAATTTTTAGGTGAAGCGCTACCATTGGGCCGAGTGTAATCGCTGAATTGCAGCAATCATGTCAAATTAAGAAGAATGTTATTCCTTGGAGTCCAATTGGCTCATTTATCACATTTATAAGGTCGCAGTCCAGAATCACTTCAATTAAGTCCCACAGTCAATCGTTTCACTGTTAAAAGCGATACATCTTAGTAATATCGCAAAAAAATCACTAAATACATGTTGGTACAAATATGTGACACAACCGTTGCAAGTCAAGCGGATTGACACCGTTAGAAAGTCAATGAAATGTAGTTTTTGAAAATTTTTCTATTTCTTCAACGCGCGCTAACGGCTAGGATTGGTCCCACAGTACAAAATGACTTATTTATCTAAACTTTTAAAAAAAACGTTACCACAGCGCCCAGCGAAATCGGTAAATTCCAGCAATCATGTTAAATTAATAAAAATGTTATTCCTTGGATCCAATTGTCTCATTTATAACATTTATGAGGTCAAAGTCCAAAATCAGTTCAATTAAGTCCCACATTCAATCCTTTCACTGTTAAAAGCGATGCAACCTAGTAAAATCAGAAAAATATCGCTAAATACATGTTCGTACGAATATGTGACGCAACCGTAATTGAAACGGAATGATACCGTTAGAAAGTCAATGAAATGTAGTTTTTAAAACTGTCTCTCTTTCTTCAGCGCGCGCTACCGGCTAGGATTGGTCCCACCGTAAAAAATGATTTATTTATTTAAATTTTTAAATGAAGCTCTACCACAATTGTCTCATTTATCACATTTACGAGGTCAAAGTCCAAAGTCAGTTCAATTAAGTCCCAAAGTCAATCCTTTCACTGTTAAAAGCGATGCAACCTAGTAACATCAGAAAAATATCGCTAAATACATGTTCGTACGAATATGTGACGCAACCGTTATAATTGAAACGGAATGATACCGTTAGAAAGTCAATGAAATGTAGTTTTTAAAACTGTCTCTCTTTCTTCAGCGCGCGCTAACTGCTAGGATTGGTCCCACCGTAGAAAAGACTTATTTATCTAAGTTTTTAAATGAAGCGCTACCACAGCGCCCAGTGAAATCGGTAAATTCCAGCAATCATATCAAGGTAAGAAGAATGTTTTTTTTTGGGTGCAATTGTCTCACTTATCACATTTATAAGGTCACAGTACAGAATCACTTCAATTAAGACCCACAGTCAATCGTTTCACTGTCAAAAGCAATACAACTTAGTAATATCGGAAAAGAATCACTAAATACATGTTGGTACGAATACGTGGCGCAACCGTTGTAAGTTAAGCGGATTGACACCGTTAGAAAGTCAATGAAATGTAGTTTTTGAAAATGTTTCTATTTCTTCAGCGCGCGCTACAGCTAGGATTGGTCCCACAGCAAAAAATGACTTATGCTTTCTAAATTTTTAAGTGAAGCGCTACCATTGGGCCGAGTGTAATCGCTGAATTACAGCAATCATGTCAAATTAAGAAGAATGTTTTTCCTTGTAGTCCAATTGGCTCATTTTTCACATTTATAAGGTCGCAGTCCAGAATCACTTTAATTAAGTCACACAGTCAATCGTTTCACTGTTAAAAGCGATACAACTTAGTAACATCGGAAAAAAAATCACTATATACATGTTGGTACGAATATGTGACTCAACCGTTGTAACTCAAATAGACTCATACCGTTAGAGATTCATTGAAATGTACCTTCTAAAACTGTCTCTACTTCTCCAGCGCGCGCTAACGGCTAGGATTGGTCCCACAGTAAAAAATGACTTATTTTATCTAAATTTTTAGGTGAAGCGCTACCATTGGGCCGAGTGTAATCGCTGAATTGCAGCAATCATGTCAAATTAAGAAGAATGTTATTCCTGGGAGTCCAATTGGCCCATTTATCACATTTATAAAGTCGCAGTCCAGAATCACTTCAATTAAGTCCCACAGTCAATCGTTTCACTGTTAAAAGCGATACAACTTAGTAATATCGGAAAAAAATCACTAATTACATGTTGGTACGAATATGTGATTCAACCGTTGTAACTCAAATGGACTCATACCGTTAGAAATTTATTGAAATGTACCTTCTAAAACTGTCTCTATTTCTTCAGCGCGCGATAACGGCTACGATTCGTCCCACAGTAAAAAATGACTTATTTTATATCAATTTTTTAGTGAAGCGCTACCATAGGGCCGGGTGTAATCGCTGAATTCCAGCAATCATGTCAAATTAAGAAGAATGTTATTCCATGGAGTCCAATTGGCTCATTTATCACATTTATAAGGTCGCAGTACTGAAGCACTTCAATTAAGTCCCACAGTCAATCATTTCACTGTCAAAAGAAATACAACTTAGTAATATCGGAAAAGAATCACTAAATACATGTTGGTACGAATACGTGGCGCAACCGTTGTAAGTTAAGCGGATTGACACCGTTAGAAAGTCAATGAAATGTAGTTTTTGAAAATGTTTCTATTTCTTCAGCGCGCGCTAACGGCTAGGATTGGTCCCACAGCAAAAAATGACTTATGCTTTCTAAATTTTTAAGTGAAGCGCTACCATTGGGCCGAGTGTAATCGCTGAATTACAGCAATCATGTCAAATTAAGAAGAATGTTTTTCCTTGTAGTCCAATTGGCTCATTTTTCACATTTATAAGGTCGCAGTCCAGAATCACTTTAATTAAGTCACACAGTCAATCGTTTCACTGTTAAAAGCGATACAACTTAGTAACATCGGAAAAAAAATCACTATATACATGTTGGTACGAATATGTGACTCAACCGTTGTAACTCAAATGGACTCATACCGTTAGAGATTCATTGAAATGTACCTTCTAAAACTGTCTCTATTTCTTCAGCGTGCGATAACGGCTAGGTTTCGTCCCACAGTAAAAATGACTTATTTATCTAAACTTTTAAATAAAACGCTACCGAAGGGCCCAGCGAAATCGGTAACTTCCAGCAATTATGTCAAATTAAAAAGAATGTTATTTCTTGGATCCAATTGGCTCATTTATCACATTTATAAGGTCACAGTACAGAATCACTTCAATTAAGTCCCACAGTCAATCGTTTCACTGTCAAAAGAAATACAACTTAGTAATATCGGAAAAGAATCACTAAATGCATGTTGGTACGAATATGTGACGCAACCGTTGTAATTGAAACGGACTGATGCCGCTAGAAAGTAAGTGAGATGTAGTTTTTAAAACTGTCTCTCTTTCTTCCGCGCGCGCTAACGGCTAGGAATGGTCCAACCGTAAAAAATGACTTATTTATCTAAATTTTTAAATGAAGCGCTACCACAGCGCCCAGTGAAATCGGTAATTTCCAGCAATAATGTCAAGGTAAGAAGAATGTTATTTCTTGGGTCCAATTGTCTCACTTATCACATTTATAAGATCACAGTCCATAATCAGTTCAATTAAGTCCCACAGTCAATCCTTTCACTTTTAAAAACGATGCAACCTAGTAAAATCGGAAAAGAATCACTAAGTACATGCTGGTACAAATACGTGACGCAACCGTTGTAAGTTAAGCGAATTGACACCGTTAGAAAGTCAATGAAATGTAGTTTTTGAACATGTTTTTATTTCTTCAGCGCGCGCTAACGGCTCGGATTGGTCCCACAGTACAAAAAGACTTATTTTATCTAAAATTTTAAGTGAAGCGCTACCACTGGGACGAGTGCAATCGCTGAATTGCAGCAATCATGTCAAATAAGGAAAAATGTTATTCCTTGTAATCCAATTGGCTCATTTATCACATTTATAAGGTCACAGTCCAGAATCACTTCAATTAAGTCCCACAGTCAATCGTTTCACTGTCAACACAAATACAACTTAGTAATATCGGAAAAGAATCGCTAAATACATGTTAGTACGAAAACGTGACGCAACCTTTGTAAGTTAAGCGGATTGACACCGTTAGAAAGTCAATGAAATGTAGTTTTTGAAACTGTCTCTATTTTTTCAGCGCGCGCTAACGGCTAGGACTGGTCCCACAGTAAAAAATGACTTATTTTATCTAAATTTTTAAGTGAAGCGCTACCATTGGGCCGAGTGTAATCGCTGAATTGCAGCAATCATGTCAAACTAAGAAGAATGTTATTCCTTGGAGTCCAATTGGCTCATTTATCACATTTATAAGGTCACAGTACAGAATCACTTCAATTAAGTCCCACAGTCAATCGTTTCACTGTCAAAAGAAATACAACTTAGAAATATCGGAAAAGAATCACTAAATACATGTTGGTACGAATATGTGACGTAACCGTTGTAATTGAAACGGACTGATACCTTTAAAAAGTCAATGAAATGTAGTGTTTGAAGCTGTCTCTATTTCTTCAGCGCGCTAACGGCTAGGATTGGTCCCACAGTAAAAAATGACTTATTTTATTAAAATTTTTAAGTGAAGCGCTACCATAGGGCCGAGTGTAATCGCTGAATTCCAGCAATCATGTCAAATTAAGAAGAATGATATTCCTTGGAGTATAATTGGCTCATTTATCAAATTTATAAGGTCACAGTACAGAATCACTTCAATTAAGTCCCACCGTCAATCGTTTCACTGTCAAAAGAAATACAACTTAATAATATCGGAAAAGAATCACTAAATACATGCTGGTACAAATACGTGACGCAACCGTTGTAAGTTAAGCGGATTGACACCGTTAGAAAGTCAATAAAATGTAGTTTTTGAAAATGTTTCTATTTCTTCAGCGCGCGTTAACGGCTAGGATTGGTCCCACAGTACAAAAAGACTTATTTTATCTAAATTTTTAAGTGAAGCGCTACCACTGGGACGAGTGCAATCGCTGAATTGCAGCAATCATGTCAAATTAGGAAAAATGTTATTCCTTAGAATCCAATTGGCTCATTTATCACATTTATAAGGTCACAGTCCAGAATCACTTCAATTAAGTCCCACAGTCAATCGTTTCACTGTCAAAAGCAATACAACTTAGTAATAATGGAAAAAATTCACTAAATACATGTTGGTACGAATATGTGACGCAACTGTTGTAGTTGAAACGGACTAATACCCTTAGAAAGTCAATGAAATGTAGTATTTGAAACTGTCTCTACTTCTCCAGCGCGCGCTAACGGCTAGGATTGGTCCCACAGTAAAAAATGACTTATTTTATCTAAATTTTTAGGTGAAGCGCTACCATTGGGCCGAGTGTAATCGCTGAATTGCAGCAATCATGTCAAATTAAGAAGAATGTTATTCCTTGGAGTCCAATTGGCTCATTTATCAAACTTATAAGGTCACAGTACAGAATCACTTCAATTAAGTCCCACAGTCAATCGTTTCACTGTCAAAAGCAATACAACTTAGTAATAATGGAAAAAATTCACTAAATACATGTTGGTACCAATATGTGACGCAACCGTTGTAGTTAAAACGGACTAATACCGTTAGAAAGTCAATGAAATGTAGTATTTGAAACTGTCTCTATTTCTTCAGCGCGCGCTAACGGCTAGGATTGGTCCCACAGCAAAAAATGACTTATTTTATCTAAATTTTTAGATGAAGCGCTACCATTGGGCCGAGTGTAATCGCTGAATTGCAGCAATCATGTCAAATTAAGAAGAATGTCATTTCTTGGGGTCCATTTGGCTCACTTATCACATTTATAAGGTTACAGTACGGAATCACTTCAATTAAGTCCCACAGTCAATCGTTTCACTGTCAAAAGAAATACAACTTAGTAATATCGGAAAAGAATCACTAAATACATGCTGGTACAAATACGTGACGCAACCGTTGTAAGTTAAGCGGATTGACACCGTTAGAAAGTCAATGAAATATAATTTTTGAAAATGTTTCTATTTCTTCAGCGCGCGCTAACGGCTAGGACTGGTCCCACAGTACAAAAAGACTTATTTTATCTAAATTTTTAAGTGAAGCGCTACCACTGGGACGAGTGCAATCGCTGAATTGCAGCAATCATGTCAAATTAGGAAAAATGTTATTCCTTGGAATCCAATTGGCTCATTTATCACATTTATAAGGTCACAGTCCAGAATCACTTCAATTAAGTCCTACAGTCAATCGTTTCACTGTCAAAAGCAATACAACTTAGTAATAATGGAAAAAATTCACTAAATACATGTTGGTAGGAATATTTGACGCAACCGTTGTAGTTGAAACGGACTAATACCGTTAGAAAGTCAATGAAATGAAGTATTTGAAACTGTCTCTATTTCTTCAGCGCGCGCTAACGGCTAGGATTGGTCCCACAGTAAAAAATGACTTATTTAATCTAAATTTTTAAGTGAAGCGCTACCATTGGGACGAGTGTAATCGCGGAATTGCAGCAATCATGTCAAATTAAGAAGAATGTTATTCCTTGGAGTCCAATTGGCTCATTTATCACATTTATAAGGTCGCAGTCCAGAATCACTTCAATTAAGTCCCACAGTCAATCGTTTCACTGTTAAAAGCGATACAACTTAGTAATATCGGAAAAAATCACTAATTACATGTTGGTACGAATATGTGATTCAACCGTTGTAACTCAAATGGTCTCATACCGTTAGAAATTCATTGAAATGTACCTTCCAAAACTGTCTCTATTTCTTCAGCGCGCGATAACGGCTACGATTTGTCCCACAGTAAAAAATGACTTATTTATCTAAATTTTTTAATGAAGCGCTCCAAACAGAGACCAGTGTAATCGCTGAGTTGCGGCAATCATGTCAAATTAAGAAGAATGTCATTTCTTGGGGTCCAGTTGGCTCACTTATCACATTTATAAGGTTTCAGTCCAGAATCACTTCGATTAAGTCCCACAGTCGATCGTTTTACTGTTAAAAGCGATACAACTTAGTAATATCGGAAAAAAATCACTAATTACATGTTGGTACGAATATGTGATTCAACAGTTGTAACTCAAATGGTCTCATACCGTTAGAAATTCATTGAAATGTACCTTCCAAAACTGTCTCTATTTCTTCAGCGCGCGATAACGGCTACGATTCGTCCCACAGTAAAAAATGACTTATTTATCTAAATTTTTTAATGAAGCGCTCCAAACAGAGACCAGTGTAATCGCTGAGTTGCGGCAATCATGTCAAATTAAAAAGAATGTCATTTCTTGGGGTCCAGTTGGCTCACTTATCACATTTATAAGGTTACAGTCCAGAATCACTTCAATTAAGTCCCACAGTCGATCGTTTTACTGTTAAAAGCGATACAACTTAGTAATATCGGAAAAAAATCACTAAATACATGTTGGTACAAATAAGTGACGCAACCGTTGTAACTCAAACGGATTGTTACCGCCAAGAAGTCAATGAAATGTAGTTTTTGAGAATGTCTCAATTTATTCAGAGCGTGCTAACGGTCAGGATTAGTCCCACAGTAAAAAAAGACTTATTTATCTAAATTTTAAATAAAGCGCTACCACAGTGCCCAGCGAAATCGGTAAATTTTAGCAATCATGTCAAATTAAGAAGAATGATATTTCGTGGGTCCAATTGTCTCATGTATCACATTTATGAGGTCAAAGTCCAAAATCAGTTCAATCAAGTCCCACAGTCAATCCTTTCACTGTTAAAAGCGATACAACCTAGTATTATCCGAAAAATATCCCTAAATACATGTGGGGACGAATATGTGACTCAACCGATGTAACTCAAACGGACTCATACCGTTAGAAATTCATTGAAACATACCTTCTAAAACTGTCTCTATTTCTTCAGCGCGCGCTAACGTCTAGGAGTGGTCCAACCGTAAAAAATGACTTATTTATCTAAATTTTTAAATGAAGCCCTCCAAACAGCGACCAGTGTAATCGCTGAGTTGCGGCAATCATGCCAAATTAAGAAGAATGTCATTTCTTGGGGTCCAGTTGGCTCACTTATCACATTTATAAGGTCACAGTCCAAAGTTACTTCAATTAAGTCCCAGAGTCAATCGTTTCACTGTTAAAAGCGATATAACTCAATAATTTCGGAAGAATATCACTAAATACATGTTGGTACGAATATGTGACGCAAAAGTTGTAACTCAAACGAATTGATACCGCCAAGAAGTCAATGAAATGTAGTTTTTGAGAATGTCTCTATTTCTTCAGCGCGTGCTAACGGCTAGGATTGGTCCCACAGTACAAAATGACTTTTTTTATCTAAACTTTTAATTAAAGCGCTACCACAGCGCCCACCGAAATCGGTAAATTCCAACAATCATGTCAAATTAAAAAGAACGTTTTTCCTTGGGTCCAATTGTCTCATTTATCACATTTATGAAGTCAAAGTCCAAAATCAGTTCAATTAAGTCCCACAGTCAATCCTTTCACTGTTAAAAGCGATGCAACCTAGTAAAATCAGAAAAATATCGCTAAATGCATGTTGGTACGAATATGTGACGCAACCGTTGTTATTGAAACGGACTGATGCTGTTAGAAAGTCAATGAAATGTAGTTTTTAAAACTGTCTCTCTTTCTTCAGCGCGTGCTAACGCCTAGGATTCGTCCCGCAGAAAAAATGACTTATTTTTCTAAATTTTTAAATGAAGCGCTACCATAGGGCCGAGTGTAATCGCTGAATTCCAGCAATCATGTCAAATTAAGAAGAATGTTATTCCTTGGTGTCCAATTGGCTCATTTATCACATTTATAAGGTCACATTACAAAATCACTTCAATTAAGTCCCACAGTCAATCGTTTTACTGTCAAAAGCAATACAACTTAGTAATATCGGAAAAAAATCACTAAATACATGTTGGTACGAATACGTGAAGCAACCGTTGTAACTTAGGCGGATTGACACCGTTAGAAAGTCAATGAAATGCAGTTTTTGAAAATGTTTCTATTTCTTCAGCGCGCGCTAACGGCTAGGATTGGTCCCACAGTACAAAATGACTTTTTTATCTAAACTTTTAATTAAAGCGCTACCACAGCGCCCACCGAGATCGGTAAATTCCAACAATCATGTCAAATTAAAAAGAACGTTATTCCTTGGGTCCAATTGTCTCATTAATCACATTTATGAAGTCAAAGTCCAAAATCAGTTCAATTAAGTCCCACAATCAATCCTTTCACTGTTAAAAGCGATGCAACCTAGTAAAATCAGAAAAATATCGCTAAATGCATGTTGGTACGAATATGTGACGCAACCGTTGTTATTGAAACGGACTGATGCTGTTAGAAAGTCAATGAAATGTAGTTTTTAAAACTGTCTCTCTTTCTTCAGCGCGCACTAACGTCTAGGATTAGTCCCACCGTAAAAAATGACTTATTTATCTAAATTTTTAAGTGAATCCCTACCACAGCGCCCAGTGAAATCATTAATATCCAGCAATCATGTCAAATTAAGAAGAAAGATATTTCTTGGTTCCAATTGTCTCACTTATCACATTTATAAGGTCACAGTCCAAAATCAGTTCAATTAAGTGCCACAGTCAATCGTTTCACTGTTAAAAGCGATACAACCTAGTATTATCAGAAAAATATCCCTAAATACATGTGGGGACGAATATGTGACTCAACCGATGTAACTCAAACGGACTCATACCGTTAGAAATTCATTGAAACGTACCTTCTAAAACTGTCTCTATTTCTTCAGCGCGCGCTATCATCTAGGAGTGGTCCAACCGTAAAAAATGACTTATTTATCTAAATTTTTAAATGAAGCGCTATAAACAGCGACCAGTGTAATCGCTGCGTTGCGGCTATCATGTCAAATTAAGAAGAATGTCATTTCTTGGGGTCCAGTTGGCTCACTTATCACATTTATAAGGTCACAGTCCAAAGTTACTTCAATTAAGTCCCACAGTCAATCGTTTCACTGTCAAAAGCAATACAACTTAGTAATATCGGAAAAAAATCACTAAATACATGTTGGTACGAATACGTGAAGCAACCGTTGTAACTTAGGCGGATTGACACGGTTAGAAAGTCAATGAAATGTAGTTTTTGAAAATGTTTCTATTTCTTCAGCGCGCGCTAACGGCTAGGATTGGTCCCACAGTACAAAATGACTTTTTTATCTAAACTTTTAATTAAAGCGCTACCACAGCGCCCTGCGAAATCGGTAAATTCCAACAATCATGTCAAATTAAAAAGAATGTTATTCCTTTGGTCCAATTGTCTCATTTATCACATTTATGAGGTCAAAATCAGAAATCAGTTCAATTAAGCCCCACAGTCAATCCTTTCACTGTTAAAAGCGATGCAACCTAGTAAAATCAGAAAAATATCGCTAAATGCATGTTGGTACGAATATGTGACGCAACCGTTGTAATTGAAACGGACTGATGCTGTTAAAAAGTCAATGAAACGTAGTTTTTAAAACTGTCTCTCTTTCTTCAGCGCGCGCTAACGTCTAGGAGTGGTCCAACCGTAAAAAATGACTTATTTATCTAAATTTTTAAATGAAGCGCTACCACAGCGCCCAGTGAAATCGGTAAATTCCAGCAATCATGTCAAGGTAAGAAGAATATTATTTCTTGGGTCCAATTGTCTCACTTATCACATTTATGACGTCAAAGTCCAGAATCAGTTCAATTAAGTCCCACAGTCAATCCTTTCACTGTTAAAAGCGATGCAACCTAGTGAAATCAGAAAAATATCGCTAAATGCATGTTGGTACGAATATGTGATGCAACCGTTGTATCTCAAACGGATTTGTACCACCAGAAGGTCAATGAAATGTAGTCTTTGAAACTGTTCCTCTTTATTCAGCGCGTGCTAACGGCCAGGATAGGTCCCACAGTAAAAGAGAACTTATTTTATATAAATTTTTAAGTGAAGCGCTACCATAAGGCCGAGTATAATAGCTGAATTCCAGCAATCATGTCAAATTAAAAAGAATGTTATTTCTTGGAGTCCAATAGGCTCATTTATCACATAACTCAATAATATCGGAAGAATATTGCTAAATACATGTTGGTACGAATATGTGACGAAACCGTTGTAACTCAAACGGATGGATACCGCCAAGAAATCAATGAAATGTAGTTTTTGAGAATGTCTCTATTTCTTCAGCGGGTGCTAACGGTCAGGATTAGTCCCACAGTAAAAAAAGACTTATTTATCTAAAATTTAAATAAAGCGCTTCCACAGTGCCCAGTGAAATCGGTAAATTCCAGCAATCATGTCAAGGTAAGAAGAATATTATTTCTTGGGTCCAATTGTCTCACTTATCACATTTATGACGTCAAAGTCCAAAATCAGTTCAATTAAGTCCCACAGTCAATCCTTTCACTGTTAAAAGCGATGCAACCTAGTGAAATCAGAAAAATATCGCTAAATGCATGTTGGTACGAATATGTGACGCAACCGTTGTATCTCAAACGGATTTGTACCGCCAGAAGGTCAATGAAATGTAGTCTTTGAAACTGTTCCTCTTTATTCAGCGCGTGCTAACGGCCAGGATAGGTCCCACAGTAAAAGAGGACTTATTTTATATAAATTTTTAAGTGAAGCGCTACCATAAGGCCGAGTATAATAGCTGAATTCCAGCAATCATGTCAAATTAAAATGAATGTTATTTCTTGGAGTCCAATAGGCTCATTTATCACATTTATGAGGTCAAAATCAAAAATCAGTTCAATCAAGTCCCACAGTCAATCCTTTCACTGTTAAAAGCGATGCAACCTAGTAACATCAGAAAAATATCGCTAAATACATGTTGGTACGAATATGTGACGCAACCGTTGTAATTGAAACGGACTGATACCGTTACAGAGTTAATGAGATGTAGTTTTTAAAACTGTCTCTCTTTCTTCAGCGCGCGCTAACGGCTAGGATTCGTCCCACAGAAAAAAATGACTTTTTTATCTAAATTTTTAAGTGAATCCCTACCACAGCGCCCAGTGAAATCAGTAAATTCCAGCAATCATGTCAAATTAAGAAGAATGTTATTTCTTGGGTTCCATTGGCTCACTTATCACATTTATTAGGTCACAGTCCAAAGTTATTTCAATTATGTCCCAGAGTCAATCGCTTCAATGCTAAAAGCGATATAACTTAATAATATCGGAAAAATATTACTAAATACATGTTGGTACGAATATGTGACGCAACCGTTGTAACTCAAACGGATTTATACCGCCAGAAAGTCAATGAAATGTAGTCTTTGAAACTGTTCCTATTTATTCAGCGCGTGCTAACGGCCAGGATTGGTCCCACAGTACAAAATGACTTATTTTGTTTAAATTTTTAAGTGAAGCGCTACCACAGCGCCCACCGAAATCGGTAAATTCCAACAATCATGTCAAATTAAAAAGAACGTTATTCCTTGGGTCCAATTGTCTCATTTATCACATTTATGAAGTCAAAGTCCAAAATCAGTTCAATTAAGTCCCACAGTCAATCCTTTCACTGTTAAAAGCAATGCAACCTAGTAAAATCAGAAAAATATCGCTAAATGCATGTTGGTACGAATATGTGACGCAACCGTTGTTATTGAAACGGACTGATGCTGTTAGAAAGTCAATGAAATGTAGTTTTTAAAACTGTCTCTCTTTCTTCAGCGCGCACTAACGTCTAGGATTAGTCCCACCGTAAAAAATGACTTATTTATCTAAATTTTTAAGTGAATCCCTACCACAGCGCCCAGTGAAATCAGTAAATTCCAGCAATCATGTCAAATTAAAAAGAATGTTATTCTTTGGGTCCAATTGTCTCATTTATCACATTTATAAGATCACAGTCCAAAATAAGTTCAATTAAGTGCCACAGTCAATCGTTTCACTGTTAAAAGCGATACAACCTAGTATTATCCGAAAAATATCCCTAAATACATGTGGGGACGAATATGTGACTCAACCGATGTAACTCAAACGGACTCATACCGTTAGAAATTCATTGAAACGTACCTTCTAAAACTGTCTCCATTTCTTCAGCGTGCGCTAACGTCTAGGAGTGGTCCAACCGTAAAAAATGACTTATTTATCTAAATTTTTAAATGAAGCCCTCCAAACAGCGACCAGTGTAATCGCTGAGTTGCGGCAATCATGCCAAATTAAGAAGAATGTCATTTCTTGGGGTCCAGTTGGCTCACTTATCACATTTATAAGGTCACAGTCCAAAGTTACTTCAATTAAGTCCCAGAGTCAATCGTTTCACTGTTAAAAGCGATAAAACTTAATAATATCGGAAGAATATCACTAAATACATGTTGGTACAAATATGTGACGCAACCGTTGTAACTCAAACGAATTGATACCGCCAAGAAGTCAATGAGATGTAGTTTTTGAAAATGTTTCTATTTCTTCAGCGCGCGCTAACGGTCAGGATTAGTCCCACAGTGAAAAAAGACTTTTTTATCTAAACTTTTAATTAAAGCGCTACCACAGCGCCCACCGAAATCGGTAAATTCCAACAATCATGTCAAATTAAAAAGAACGTTATTCCTTGGGTCCAATTGTCTCATTAATCACATTTATGAAGTCAAAGTCCAAAATCAGTTCAATTAAGTCCCACAGTCAATCCTTTCACTGTTAAAAGCGATGCAACCTAGTAAAATCAGAAAAATATCGCTAAATGCATGTTGGTACGAATATGTGACGCAACCGTTGTTATTGAAACGGACTGATACCGTTACAGAGTCAATGAGATGTAGATTTTAAAACTGTTTCTCTTTCTTCAGCGCGTGCTAACGGTCAGGATTAGTCCCACAGTAAAAAAAGACTTATTTATCTAAATTTTAAATAAAGCGCTACCACAGTGCCCAGCGAAATCAGTAAATTCCAGCAATCATGTCAAATTAAGAAGAATGTTATTCCTTGGAGTCCAATTGGCTCATTTATCACATTTATAAGGTCACAGTACAGAATCACTTCAATTAAGTCCCACAGTCAATCGTTTCACTGTCAAAAGCAATACAACTTAGTAATATCGGAAAAAAATCACTAAATACATGTTGGTACGAATACGTGAAGCAACCGTTGTAACTTAGGCGGATTGACACGGTTAGAAAGTCAATGAAATGTAGTTTTTGAAAATGTTTCTATTTCTTCAGCGCGCGCTAACGGCTAGGATTGGTCCCATAGTATAAAATGACTTTTTTATCTAAACTTTTAATTAAAGCGCTACCACAGCGCCCTGCGAAATCGGTAAATTCCAACAATCATGTCAAATTAAAAAGAATGTTATTCCTTTGGTCCAATTGTCTCATTTATCACATTTATGAGGTCAAAATCAAAAATCAGTTCAATTAAGCCCCACAGTCAATCCTTTCACTGTTATAAGCGATGCAACCTAGTAAAATCAGAAAAATATCGCTAAATGCATGTTGGTACGAATATGTGACGCAACCGTTGTAATTGAAACGGACTGATGCTGTTAAAAAGTCAATGAAACGTAGTTTTTAAAACTGTCTCTCTTTCTTCAGCGCGCGCTAACGTCTAGGAGTGGTCCAACCGTAAAAAATGACTTATTTATCTAAATTTTTAAATGAAGCGCTACCACAGCGCCCAGTGAAATCGGTAAATTCCAGCAATCATGTCAAGGTAAGAAGAATATTATTTCTTGGGTCCAATTGTCTCACTTATCACATTTATGACGTCAAAGTCCAAAATCAGTTCAATTAAGTCCCACAGTCAATCTTTTCACTGTTAAAAGCGATGCAACCTAGTGAAATCAGAAAAATATCGCTAAATGCATGTTGGTACGAATATGCGACGCAACCGTTGTATCTCAAACGGATTTGTACCGCCAGAAGGTCAATGAAATGTAGTCTTTGAAACTGTTTCTCTTTATTCAGCGCGTGCTAACGGCCAGGATAGGTCCCACAGTAAAAAAGGACTTATTTTATATAAATTTTTAAGTGAAACGCTACCATAAGGCCGAGTATAATAGCTGAATTCCAGCAATCATGTCAAATTAAAAAGAATGTTATTTCTTGGAGTCCAATATGCTCATTTATCACATAACTCAATAATATCGGAAGAATATCGCTAAATACATGTTGGTACGAATATGTGACGCAACCGTTTGAACTCAAACGGATTGATACCGCCAAGAAGTCAATGAAATGTAGTTTTTGAGAATGTCTCTATTTCTTCAGCGCGTGCTAACGGTCAGGATTAGTCCCACAGTAAAAAAAGACTTATTTATCTAAAATTTAAATAAAGCACTACCACAGTGCCCAGCGAAATCGGTAAATTCTAGCAATCATGTCAAATTAAGAAGAATGTTTTTTCTTGGGTTCCAGTTGGCTCATTTATCACATTTTAAGGTCACAGTCCAAAGATACTTCAATTAAGTCCCAGAGTCAATTGTTTCACTGTTAAAAGCGATATAACTCAATAATATCGGACAAATATCACTAAATACATGTTGGTACGAATATGTGACGCAACCGTTGTAACTCAAACGGATTGATACCGCCAAGAAATCAATGAAATGTAGTTTTTGAGAATGTCTCTATTTCTTCAGCGCGTGCTAACGGTCAGGATTAGTCCCACAGTAAAAAAAGACTTATTTATCTAAAATTTAAATAAAGCACTACCACAGTGCCCAGCGAAATCGGTAAATTCTAGCAATCATGTCAAATTAAGAAGAATGATATTTCTTGGGTCCAATTGTCTCATTTATCACATTTATGAGGTCAAAGTCCAAAATCAGTTCCATCAAGTCCCACAGTCAATCCTTTCACTGTTAAAAGCGATGCAACCTAGTAAAATCAGAAAAATATCGCTAAATACATGTTGGTACGAATATGTGACGCAACCATTGTAATTGAAACGGACTGATACCGTTACAGAGTCAATGAGATGTAGTTTTTAAAACGGTCTCTCTTTCTCCAGCGTGCGCTACCGGCTAGGATTCGTCCCACAGAAAAAAATGACTTATTTATCTAAATTTTTAAATGAAGCCCAACCATAGGGCCGAGGGTAATCGCTGAATTCCAGCAATCATGTCAAATTAAGAAGAATGTTATTCCTTGGAGTCCAATTGGCTCATTTATCACATTCATAAGGTCACAGTACAGAATCACTTCAATTAAGTCCCACAGTCAATCGTTTCACTGTCAAAAGCAATACAACTTAGTAATATCGGGAAAAAATCACTAAATACATGTTGGTACGAATACGTGAAGCAACCGTTGTTACTTAGGCGGATTGACACCGTTAGAAAGTCAATGAAATGTAGTTTTTGAGAATGTCTATATTTCTTCAGCGCGTGCTAACGGTCAGGATTAGTCCCACAGTAAAAAAAGACTTATTTATCTAAAATTTAAATAAAGCACTACCACAGTGCCCAGCGAAATCAGTAAATTCCAGCAATCATGTCAAATTAAGAAGAATGTTATTTCTTGGGTTCCAGTTGGCTCACTTATCACATTTATTAGGTCACAGTCCAAAGTTATTTCAATTATGTCCCAGAGTCAATCGCTTCAATGCTAAAAGCGATATAACTTAATAATATCGGAAAAATATTACTAAATACATGTTGGTACGAATATGTGACACAACCGTTGTAACTCAAACGGATTTATACCGCCAGAAAGTCAATGAAATGTAGTCTTTGAAACTGTTCCTATTTATTCAGCGCGTGCTAACGGCCAGGATTGGTCCCACAGTAAAAAATGACTTATTTTGTTTAAATTTTTAAGTGAAGCGCTACCATAGGGTCGAGTGTAATCGCTGAATTCCAGCAATCATGTCAAATTAAGAAGAATGATATTCCTTGGTTCCAATTGTCTCACTTATCACATTTATAAGGTCACAGTCCAGGATCAGTTCAATTAAGTGCCACAGTCAATCGTTTCACTGTTAAAAGCGATACAACCTAGTATTATTAAAAATATCCCTAAATACATGTGGGGACGAATGTGTGACTCAACCAATGTAACTCAAACGGACTCATACCGTTAGAAATTCATTGAAACGTACCTTCTAAATCTGTCTCTATTTCTTCAGCGCGCGATAACGGCTAGGATTCCTCCCACAGAAAAAAATCACTTATTTATCTAAATTTTTAAATGAAGCGCTCCAAACAGCGACCAGTGTAATCGCTGAGTTGCGCCAATCATGTCAAATTAAGAAGAATGTCATTTCTTGGGGTCCAATTGTCTCATTTATCACATTTATGAGGTCAAAGTACAAAATCAGTTCCATCAAGTCCCACAGTCAATCCTTTCACTATTAAAAGCGATGCAACCTAGTAAAATCAGAAAAATATCGCTAAATACATGTTGGTACGAATATGTGACGCAACCGTTGTAGTTGAAACGGACTAATACCGTTAGAGATTCATTGAAATGTACCTTCTAAAACTGTCTCTATTTCTTCAGCGCGCGATAACGGCTAGGATTCGTCCCACAGTAAAAAATGTGACGCAACCGTTGTAACTCAAACGGATTGATACCGCCAAGAAGTCAATGAAATGTAGTTTTTGAGAATGTCTCTATTTCTTCAGCGCGTGCTAACGGTCAGGATTAGTCCCACAGTAAAAAAAGACTTATTTATCTAAACTTTGAATAAAGCGCTACCACAGTGCCCAGCGAAATCGGTATATTCTAGCAAACATGTCAAATTAAGAGGAATGATATTTCTTGGGTCCAATTGTCTCATTTATCACATTTATGAGGTCAAAGTCCAAAATCAGTTCAATCAAGTCCCACAGTTAATCCTTTCACTGTTAAAAGCGACGCAACCTAGTAAAATCAGAAAAACATCACTAAATACATGTTGGTACGAATATGTGACGCAACCGTTGTAACTCAAATGGATTTATACCGCCAGAAAGTCAATGAAATGTAGTCTTTGAAACTGTTCCTATTTATTCAGCGCGTGCTAACGGCCAGGATTGGTCCCACAGTACAAAATGACTTATTTTTCTAAATTTCTAAATGAAGCGCTCCAAACAGCGCCCAGTGTAATCGCTGAGTTGCGGCAATCATGTCAAATTAAGAAGAATGTCATTTCTTGGGGTGCAGTTGGCTTACTTATCACTTTTATGAGGTCACAGTCCAAAGTTACTTCAATCAAGTCCCAGAGTCAATCGTTTCACTGTTAAAAGCGATGTAACTCAATAATATCGGAAGAATATCGCTAAATACATGTTGGTACGAATTTCTGACGCAACCGTTGTAACTCAAACGGATTGATACTGTTAGAAAGTCAATGAAATGTAGTCTTTGAAACTGTTCCTATTTCTTCAGCGCGTGCTAACGGTCAGGATTAATCCCACAGTAAAAAAAGACTTATTTATCTAAACTTTGAATAAAGCGCTACCACAGTGCCCAGCGAAATCGGTATATTCTAGCAAACATGTCAAATTAAGAGGAATGATATTTCTTGCGTCCAATTGTCTCATTTATCACATTTATGAGGTCAAAGTCCAAAATCAGTTCCATCAAGTCCCACAGTCAATCCTTTCACTGTTAAAAGCGATGCAACCTAGTAAAATCAGAAAAATATCGCTAAATACATGTTGGTACGAATATGTGACGCAACCGTTGTAATTGAAATGGACTGATACCGTTACAGAGTCAATGAGATGTAGTTTTTAAAACGGTTTCTCTTTCTCCAGCGTGCACTACAGGCTAGGATTCGTCCCACAGAAAAAAATGACTTATTTATCTAAATTTTTAAATGAAGTGCTCCAAACAGCGCCCAGTGTAATCGCTAAGTTGCGACAATCATGTCAAATTAAGAAGAATGTTATTTCTTGGGTTCCAGTTGGCTCACTTATCACATTTATGAGGTCAAAGTCCAAAATCATTTCCATCAAGTCCCACAGTCAATCCTTTCACTGTTAAAAACGATGCAACCTAGTAAAATCAGAAAAATATCGCTAAATACATGATGGTAGGAATATGTCACGCAACCGTTGTAATTGAAACGGACTGATACCGTTCGAGAGTCAAAGAAATGTAGTTTTTAAAACTGTTTCTCTTTCTTCAGCGCGGGCTAACGGCTAGGATTGGTCCCACCGTAAAAAATGACTTATTTATCTAAATTTTTAAGTGACTCCCTACCACAGCGCCCAGTGAAATCTGTAAATTCCAGCAATCATGTCAAATTAGGAAGAATGATATTTCTTTTTTCCAATTGTCTCACTTATCACATTTGTAAGGTCAGTCAATCGTTTCACTGTTTAAAGCGATACAACCTAGTATTATCAGAAAAATATCCCTAAATACATGTGGGGACGAATATGAGACTCAACCGATGTAACTCAAACGGACTCATACCGTTAGAAAGTCATTGAAACGTGTCTTCTAAAACTGTCTCTATTTCTTCAGCGCGCGATAACGGCTAGGATTCGTCCCACAGTAAAAAATGTGACGCAACCGTTGTAACTCAAACGGATTGATACCGCCAAGAAGTCAATGAAATGTAGTTTCTGAGAATGTCTCTATTTCTTCAGCGCGTGCTAACGGTCAGGATTAGTCCCACAGTAAAAAAAGACTTATTTATCTAGACTTTAAATAAAGCGCTACCACAGTGCCCAGCGAAATCGGTAAATTCTAGCAAACATGTCAAATTAAGAGGAATGATATTTCTTGGGTCCAATTGTCTCATTTATCACATTTATGAGGTCAAAGTCCAAAATCAGTTCAATCAAGTCCCACAGTCAATCCTTTCACTGTTAAAAGCGACGCAACCTAGTAAAATCAGAAAAATATCACTAAATACATGTTGGTACGAATATGTGACGCAACCGTTGTAACTCAAATGGATTTATACCGCCAGAAAGTCAATGAAATGTAGTCTTTGAAACTGTTCCTATTTATTCGGCGCGTGCTAACGGCCAGGATTGGTCCCACAGTACAAAATGACTTATTTTTCTAAATTTCTAAATGAAGCGCTCCAAACAGCGCCCAGTGTAATCGCTGAGTTGCGGCAATCATGTCAAATTAAGAAGAATGTCATTTCTTGGGGTGCAGTTGGCTTACTTATCACTTTTATGAGGTCACAGTCCAAAGTTACTTCAATCAAGTCCCAGAGTCAATCGTTTCACTGTTTAAAGCGATGTAACTCAATAATATCGGAAGAATATCGCTAAATACATGTTGGTACGAATTTCTGACGCAACCGTTGTAACTCAAACGGATTGATACTGTTAGAAAGTCAATGAAATGTAGTCTTTGAAACTGTTCCTATTTCTTCAGCGCGTGCTAACGGTCAGGATTAGTCCCACAGTAAAAAAAGACTTATTTATCTAAACTTTGAATAAAGCGCTACCACAGTGCCCAGCGAAATCGGTATATTCTAGCAAACATGTCAAATTAAGAGGAATGATATTTCTTGGGTCCAATTGTCTCATTTATCACATTTATGAGGTCAAAGTCCAAAATCAGTTCCATCAAGTCCCACAGTCAATCCTTTCACTGTTAAAAGCGATGCAACCTAGTAAAATTAGAAAAATATCGCTAAATACATGATGGTAGGAATATGTCACGCAACCGTTGTAATTGAAACGGACTGATACCGTTAGAGAGTCAAAGAAATTTAGTTTTTAAAACTGTTTCTCTTTCTTCAGCGCGGGCTAACGGCTAGGATTGGTCCCACCGTAAAAAATGACTTATTTATCTAAATTTTTAAATGAAGCGCTCCAAACAGCGACCAGTGTAATCGCTGAGTTGCGCCAATCATGTCAAATTAAGAAGAATGTCATTTCTTGGGGTCCAGTTGGCTCACTTATCACATTTATAAGGTCACAGTCCAAAGTTACTTCAATTAAGTCCCAGAGTCAATCGTTTCACTGTTAAAAGCGATACAACTTAGTAATATCGGACAAATATCACTAAATACATGTTGGTACGAATATGTGACGCAACCGTTGTAACTCAAACGGATTGATACCGCCAAGAAGTCAATGAAATGTAGTTTTTGAGAATGTCTCTATTTCTTCAGCGCGTGCTAACGGTCAGGATTAGTCCCACAGTAAAAAAAGACTTATTTATCTAAAATTTAAATAAAGCACTACCACAGTGCCCAGCGAAATCGGTAAATTCTAGCAATCATGTCAAATTAAGAAGAATGATATTTCTTGGGTCCAATTGTCTCATTTATCACATTTATGAGGTCAAAGTCCAAAATCAGTTCCATCAAGTCCCACAGTCAATCCTTTCACTGTTAAAAGCGATGCAACCTAGTAAAATTAGAAAAATATCGCTAAATACATGTTGGTACGAATATGTGACGCAACCGTTGTAATTGAAATGGACTGATACCGTTACAGAGTCAATGAGATGTAGTTTTTAAAACGGTTTCTCTTTCTCCAGCGTGCACTACCGGCTAGGATTCGTCCCACAGAAAAAAATGACTTATTTATCTAATTTTTTAAATGAAGTGCTCCAAACAGCGCCCAGTGTAATCGCTAAGTTGCGACAATCATGTCAAATTAAGAAGAATGTTATTTCTTGGGTTCCAGTTGGCTCACTTATCACATTTATGAGGTCAAAGTCCAAAACCATTTCCATCAAGTCCCACAGTCAATCCTTTCACTGTTAAAAACGATGCAACCTAGTAAAATCAGAAAAATATCGCTAAATACATGATGGTAGGAATATGTGACGCAACCGTTGTAATTGAAACGGTCTGATACCATTAGAGAGTCAAAGAAATGTAGTTTTTAAAACTGTTTCTCTTTCTTCAGCGCGGGCTAACGGCTAGGATTGGTCCCACCGTAAAAAATGACTTATTTATCTAAATTTTTAAGTGACTCCCTACCACAGCGCCCAGTGAAATCTGTAAATTCCAGCAATCATGTCAAATTAGGAAGAATGATATTTCTTGGTTCCAATTGTCTCACTTATCACATTTGTAAGGTCAGTCAATCGTTTCACTGTTTAAAGCGATACAACCCAGTATTATCAGAAAAATATCCCTAAATACATGTGGGGACGAATATGAGACTCAACCGATGTAACTCAAACGGACTCATACCGTTAGAAAGTCATTGAAACGTACCTTCTAAAACTGTCTCTATTTCTTCAGCGTGCGATAACGGCTAGGATTCGTCCCACAGTAAAAAATGTGACGCAACCGTTGTAACTCAAACGGATTGATACCGCCAAGAAATCAATGAAATGTAGTTTCTGAGAATGTCTCTATTTCTTCAGCGCGTGCTAACGGTCAGGATTAGTCCCACAGTAAAAAAAGACTTATTTATCTAAACTTTAAATAAAGCGCTCCCACAGTGCCCAGCGAAATCGGTAAATTCTAGTAAACATGTCAAATTAAGAGGAATGATATTTCTTAAGTCCATTTGTCTCATTTATCACATTTATGAGGTCAAAGTCCAAAATCAGTTCAATCAAGTCCCACAGTTAATCCTTTCACTGTTAAAAGCGATGCAACCTAGTAAAATCAGAAAAATATCACTAAATACATGTTGGTACGAATATGTGACGCAACCGTTGTAACTCAAATGGATTTATACCGCCAGAAAATCAATGAAATGTAGTCTTTGAAACTGTTCCTATTTATTCAGCGCGTGCTAACGGCCAGGATTGGTCCCACAGTACAAAATGACTTATTTTTCTAAATTTTTAAATGAAGCGCTCCAAACAGCGCCCAGTGTAATCGCTGAGTTGCGGCAATCATGTCAAATTAAGAAGAATGTCATTTCTTGGGGTGCAGTTGGCTTACTGATCACTTTTATGAGGTCACAGTCCAAAGTTACTTCAATCAAGTCCCAGAGTCAATCGTTTCACTGTTAAAAGCGATGTAACTAAATAATATCGGAAGAATATCGCTAAATACATGTTGGTACGAATTTCTGACGCAACCGTTGTAACTCAAACGGATTGATACTGTTAGAAAGTCAATGAAATGTAGTTTTCAAAACTGTTCCTATTGATTAAGCGCGCGATAACGGCTAGGATTGGTATCACAGTAAAAAATGGCTTATTTATCTAAACTTTTAAATAAAGCGCTACCCCAGCGCCCAGTGAAATCGGTAAATTCCAGCAATCATGTCAAATTAAGAAGATTGTTATTTCTTGGGTCCAATTGCCTCATTTATCACATTTATGACTTCAAAGTCCAAAATTAGTTCAATTAAGTCCCACAGTCAATACTTTCACAGTTAAAGGCGATGCAACCTAGTAATATCAGAAAAGAATCGCTAAATACATCTTGGTACGAATATGTGACGCAACCGTTGTAATTGAAACGGACTGATACCGTTAGAAAGACAATGAAATGTTGTTTTTGAAACTGTCTCTATTTCTTTAGCGCGCGATAACGGTTAGGATTCGTCCCACAGTAAAAAATGTGACGCAACCGTTGCAACTCAAACGGATTGATACCGCCAAGAAGTCGATGAAATGTAGTTTTTGAGAATGTCTCTATTTCTTCAGCGCGTGCTTACGTTCAGGATTAGTCCCACAGTAAAAAAAAGACTTATTTATCTAAACTTTAAATAAAGCGCTACCACAGTGCCCAGCAAAATCGGTAAATTCTAGCAATCATGTCAAATTAAGAAGAATGTTATTCCTTGGAGTCCAATTGGCTCATTTATCACATTTATAAGGTCACAGTACAGAATCACTTCAATTAAGTCCCGCAGTCAATCGTTTCACTGTCAAAAGCAATACAACTTAGTAATATCGGAAAGAAATCACTAAATACATGTTGGTACGAATACGTGAAGCAACTGTTGTAACTTAGGCGGATTGACACCGTTAGAGAGTCAATGAAATGTAGTTTTTGAAAATGTTTCTATTTCTTAGCGCGCGCTAACGGCTAGGATTGGTCCCACAGTACCAAATGACTTATTTATCTAAATTTTTAATTGAAGCGCTCCAAACAGCACCAGTGTACTGAGTTGCGGCAATCATGTCAAATTAAGAAGAATGTTATTTCTTGGGTTCCAGTTGGCTCACTTATCACATTTATTAGGTCACAGTCCAAAGTTATTTCAATTAAGTCCCAGAGTCAATCGTTTCACTGTTAAAAGCGATATAACTTAATAATATCGGAAAAATATCACTAAATACATGTTGGTACGAATATGTAACGCAACCGTTGTAACTCAAACGGATTTATACCGCCAGAAAGTCAATGAAATGTAGTCTTTGAAACTGTTCCTATTTATTCAGCGCGTGCTAACGGCCAGGATTGGTCCCACAGCAAAAAATGACTTATTTTGTATAAATTTTTAAGTGAAGCGCTACCCTAGGGCCGAGTGTAATCGCTGAATTCCAGCAATCATGTCAAATTAAGAAGAATGTTATTCCTTGGAGTTCAATTGGCTCATTTATCACATTTATAAGGTCACAGTACAGAATCACTTCAATTAAGTCCCACAGTCAATTGTTTCACTGTCAAAAGCAATACAACTTAGTAATATCGGAAAAAAATCACTAAATACATGTTGGTACGAATACGTGAAGCAACCGTTGTAACTTAGGCGGATTGACACCGTTAGAAAGTCAATGAAATGTAGTTTTTGAAAATGTTTCTATTTCTTCAGCACGCGCTAACGGCTAGGATTGGTCCCACAGTAAAAAAAGACTTATTTATCTAAATTTTAAATAAAGCGCTACCACAGAGCATAGTGTAATCGCTGAATTTCAGCAATCATGTCAAATTAAGAAGAATGTTATTTCTTGGAGTCCAATTGGCTCATTTATCACATTTATAAGGTCACAGTCCAGAATCAGTTCCATTAAGTCCCACAGTCAATGCTTTCACTATTAAAAGCGATACAACTTAGTAATATCGGAAAAAAATCACTAAATACATGTTGATACGAATTTGTGGCGCAACCGTTGTAATTGAAAAGGTCTGATACCGTTAGAAAGTCAATGAATTGTAGTTTTCGAAACTGTCTCTATTTCTTCAGAGCGCGCTAACTGCTAGATTTGGTCCCACATTAAAAAATGACTTATTTATCTACATTTTTAAATGAAGTGCTACCACAGCGCCTAGTGTAATCGCTGAGTTCCAGCAATCAAGTCAAATTAAGAAGAATGTTATTTCTTGTAGTCCAATTATCTCATTTATCCATTTATAAGGTCACAGTCCAAAATCAGTTCAATTAAGTCCCACAGTCAATCGTTTCACTGTTAAAAGCGATGTATCCTAGTAATATCAGAAAAATATCGCTAAATAGATGTTCTTACGAATATTTTACGCAACTGTTCTATCTCAAACGGACTGATACCGTTAGAAAGTTCATGAATGGAAACTTTTGAAATTGTCTCTATTTCTTCAGCGCACGCTAACGGCTACAATTGGTGCCACAGTACAAAATGACTTATTTATCTAAATTTTTAAGTTAAGCGATACCACAGGGCCCAGTGTAATTGCTCAGTTCCAGCAATCATTTCAAATTAAGAAGAACGTTATTTCTTGGAGTCCAGTTGTCTCATTTATCACATCGATAAGGTCAAAGACTAAAATCAGTTCAATTAAATCCCACAGTCAATCCTTTTACTGTTAAAAGCGATGCAACCTAGTAATATTAAAAAATATCACTAAATACATGTTGGTACGAGTATGTGACGCACCCGTTGTACCTCAAATGGACTGAAGTCTTTAGAAAGTCAGTGAAATGTAGTTTTTGAAACCGTCTCTATTTCTTCAGCGCCCGCTATAGGCTAGGATTTGTCCCACAGTAAAAAATAACTTATTTATTTAAACTTTAAAATGAAGCGCTACCACAGCGCCCAGTGTAATCGCTGAGTTCCAGCAATCAAGTCAAATTAAGAAGAATGTTATTTCTTGGAATTGAATTGTCTCATTTATCACATTTATAATGTCAAAGTCCAAAATCAGTTCAATTAAGTCCCGCAGTCAATCCTTTCACTGTTAAAAGCGATGCAACCTAGTAATATTACAAAAAAATATCACTAAATACATGTTGGTACGAATACGTGACGTAACTGTTTTACCTCAAACGGACAGATATCGTTAGAGGGTCAATGAATTGTAGTTTTTGAAACTGTCTCTATTTCTTCAGAGCGCGCTAACTTCTAGATTTGGTCCCACATTAAAAAATGACTTATTTATCTACATTTTTAAATGAAGCGCTACCACAGCGCCTAGTGTAATCGCTGAGTTCCAGCAATCATGTCAAACTAAAAGGAATGTTATTTATTGGAGTCCAATTGTCTCATTTATCCATTTATAAGGTAGCATTCCAAAATCAGTTCAATTAAATCCCACAGTCAATCCTTTCAATGTTAAAAGCGATGCAACCAAGCAATAGTAAAAAATATCGATAAATACCTGTTGGTACGAATATGTGACGCAACCGTTGTACCTCAAATGGACTGAAGCTCTTAGAAAGTGAGTGAAATGTAGTTTTGGAAACTGTCTCTATTTCTTCAGCGCCCGCTATAGGCTTGGATTGGTCCCACAGTAAAAAATAACTTATTTATCTAAACTTTAAAATGAAGCGCTAACACAGCGCCCAGTGTAATCGCTGAATTCCAGCAATTATGTCAAACTAAAAAGAATGTTATTTCTTGGAGTCCAATTGTCTTATTTATTACATTTATAATGTCGAAGTCCAAAATCAGTTCAATTAAGTCCCACAGTCAATCGTTTCACTGTTAAAAGCGATGCATCCTAGTAATATCGGAAAATATCGCTAATTACATGTTGGTACAAATATGTTACGCAACTGTTGTACCTCAAACCGACTGATACCGTTAGAAAGTCCATGAAAGGTAACTTTTGAACTGTCTGTATTTCTTCAGCGCGCGCTATTGGCTACGATTAGTGCCACAGTACAAAATGACTTATTTATCTAAATTTTTCAGTTAAGCGCTACCACAGGGCCCAGTGTAATTGCTCAGTTTCAGCAATCATTTCAAATTAAGAAGAACGTTATTTCTTGTAATCCAGTTGTCTCATTTATCACATCTATAAGGTCAAAGACCAAAATCAGTTCAATTAAATCCCACAGTCAATCCTTTGACTGTTAAAAGCGATGCAACCTAGTAATATTACAAAAATATCACTAAATAGATGTTGGTACGAATACGTGACCTAACCATTGTTCTTCAATAGGACGAATACCGTTAGAAAGTCAATGAATTGTAGTTTTTGAAACTGTCTCTATTTCTTCAGAGCGCGTTAAGTTCTAGATTTGGTCCCACATTAAAAAATGACTTATTTATCTACATTTTTAAATGAAGCGCTACCACAGCGCCTAGTGTAATCGCTGAGTTCCAGCAATCATGTCAAACTAAAAAGAATGTTATTTCTTGCGGTCCAATTGTCTCATTTATCCATTTATAAGGTCGCATTCCAAAATCAGATCAATTAAATCCCGCAGTCAATCCTTTCAATGTTAAAAGCGATGCAACCCAGCAATAGTAAAAAATATCGCTAAATACCTGTTGGTACGAATATGTGACGCAACCGTTGTACCTCAAATGGACTGAAGCTCATAGAAAGGCAGTGAAATGTAGTTTTGGAAACTGTCTCTATTTCTTCAGCGCCCGCTATAGGCTTGAATTGGTCCCACAGTAAAAAAAAACTTATTTATCTAAACTTTAAAATGAAGCGCTAACACAGCGCCCAGTGTAATCGCTGAATTCCAGCAATTATGTCAAACTAAAAAGAATGTTATTTCTTGGAGTCCAATTGTCTCATTTATTGCATTTATAATGTCAAAGTCCGAAACAGTTCAATTAAGTCCCACAGTCAATCGTTTCACTGTTAAAAGCGATGCATCCTAGTAATATCGGAAAAATATCGCTAAATACATGTTGGTACAAATATGTTACGCAACTGTTGTACCTCAAATCGACTGATACCGTTAGAAAGTCCATGAAAGGTAACTTTTGAACTGTCTGTATTTCTTCAGCGCGCGCTAACGGCTACGATTAGTGCCACAGTACAAAATGACTTATTTATCTAAATTTTTCAGTTAAGCGCTACCACAGGGCCCAGTGTAATTGCTCAGTTTCAGCAATCATTTCAAATTAAGAAGAACGTTATTTCTTAGAATCCAGTTGTCTCATTTATCACATCTATAAGGTCAAAGACCAAAATCAGTTCAATTAAATCTCACAGCCAATCCTTTCAATGTTAAAAGCGATGCAACCCAGTAATATTAAAAATATCGCTAAATACATGTTGGCACGAGTATTTTACACACCCGTTATACCTCAAATGGACTGAAGCCTTTAGAAAGTCAGTGAAATGTTGTTTTTGAAACCGTCTCTATTTCTTCAGCGCCAGCTATAGGCTAGGGATTTGTCCCACAGTAAAAAATAACTTATTTATTTAAACTTTAAAATGAAGCGCTACCACAGCGCCCAGTGTAATCGCTGAATTCCAGCAATTATGTCAAACTAAAAAGAATGTTATTTCTTGGAGTCCAATTGTCTCATTTATTGCATTTATAATGTCAAAGTCCGAAACAGTTCAATTAAGTCCCACAGTCAATCGTTTCACTGTTAAAAGCGATGCATCCTAGTAATATCGGAAAAATATCGCTAAATACATGTTGGTACAAATATGTTACGCAACTGTTGTACCTCAAATCGACTGATACCGTTAGAAAGTCCATGAAAGGTAACTTTTGAACTGTCTGTATTTCTTCAGCGCGCGCTAACGGCTACGGTTAGTGCCACAGTACAAAATGACTTATTTATCTAAATTTTTCAGTTAAGCGTTACCACAGGGCCCAGTGTAATTGCTCAGTTTCAGCAATCATTTCAAATTAAGAAGAACGTTATTTCTTAGAATCCAGTTGTCTCATTTATCACATCTATAAGGTGAAAGACCAAAATCAGTTCAATTAAATCTCACAGCCAATCCTTTCAATGTTAAAAGCGATGCAACCCAGTAATATTAAAAATATCGCTAAATACATGTTGGCACGAGTATTTTACACACCCGTTATACCTCAAATGGACTGAAGCCTTTAGAAAGTCAGTGAAATGTTGTTTTTGAAACCGTCTCTATTTCTTCAGCGCCAGCTATAGGCTAGGGATTTGTCCCACAGTAAAAAATAACTTATTTATTTAAACTTTAAAATGAAGCGCTACCACAGCGCCCAGTGTAATCTCTGAGTTCCAGCAATCAAGTCAAATTAAGAAGAATGTTATTTCTTGGAATTCAATTGTCTCATTTATCACATTTATAATGTCAAAGTCCAAAATCAGTTCAATTAAGTCCCGCAGTCAATCCTTTCAATGTTAAAAGCGATGCAACCCAGCAATAGTAAAAAATATCGCTAAATACCTGTTGGTACGAATATGTGACGCAACCGTTGTACCTCAAATGGACAGATATCGTTAGAGGGTCAATGAATTGTAGATTTTGAAACTGTCTCTATTTCTTCAGAGCGCGCTAACTTCTAGATTTGGTCCCACAGTAAAAAATGACTTATTTATCTACATTTTTAAATGAAGCGCTACCACAGCGCCTAGTGTAATCGCTGAGTTCCAGCAATCATGTCAAACTAAAAAGAATGTTATTTCTTGGAGTCCAATTGTCTCATTTATCCATTTATAAGGTCGCATTCCAAAATCAGTTCAACTAAATCCCACAGTCAATCCTTTCAATGTTAAAAGCGATGCAACCAAGCAATAGTAAAAAATATCGCTAAATACGTGTTGGTACGAATATGTGACGCACCCGTTGTTCCTCAAATGGATTGAAGCCTTTAGAAAGTCAGTGAAATGTAGCTTTTGAAGCCGTCTCTATTTCTTCAGCGCCCGCTATAGGCTAGGATTTGTCCCACAGTAAAAAATAACTTATTTATTTAAACTTTAAAATGAAGCGCTACCACAGCGCCCAGTGTAATCGCTGAGTTCCAGCAATCAAGTCAAATTAAGAAGAATGTTTTTTCTATGAATTCAATTGTCTCATTTATCACATTTATAATGTCAAAGTCCAAAATCAGTTCAATTAAGTCGCGCAGTCAATCCTTTCACTGTTAAGAGCGATGCAACCTAGTAATATTACAAAAAAATATCACTAAATACATGTTGGTACGAATACGTGACCTAACCATTGTACTTCAAACGGACGAATAACGTTAGAAAGTCAATGAATTGTAGTTTTTGAAACTGTCTCTATTTCTTCAGAGCGCGTTAAGTTCTAGATTTGGTCCCACATTAAAAAATGACTTATTTATCTACATTTTTAAATGAAGCGCTACCACAGCGCCTAGTGTAATCGCTGAGTTCCAGCAATCATGTCAAACTAAAAAGAATGTTATTTCTTGCAGTCCAATTGTCTCATTTATCCATTTATAAGGTCGCATTCCAAAATCAGTTCAATTAAATCCCACAGTCAATTCTTTCAATGTTAAAAGCGATGCAACAAAGCAATAGTAAAAAATATCGCTAAATACGTGTTGGTACGAATATGTGACGCACACGTTGTTCCTCAATTGGACTGAAGCCTTTAGAAAGTCAGCGAAATGTAGTTTGTGAAACCGTCTCTATTTCTTCAGCGCCCGCTATAGGCTAGGATTTGTCCCACAGTAAAAAATAACTTATTTATTTAAACTTTAAAATGAAGCGCTACCACAGAGCCCAGTGTAATCGCTGAGTTCCAGCAATCAAGTCAAATTAAGAAGAATGTTTTTTCTTGGAATTCAATTGTCTCATTTATCACATTTATAATGTCAAAGTCCAAAATCAGATCAATTAAGTCCCGCAGTTAATCCTTTCACTGTTAAGAGCGATGCAACCTAGTAATATTACAAAAAAATACCACTAAATACATGTTGGTACGAATACGTGACGTAACTGTTCTACCTCAAACGGACGGATATCGTTAGAGGGTCAATGAATTGTAGTTTTTGAAACTGTCTCTATTTCTTCAGAGCGCGCTAACTTCTAGATTTGGTCCCACATTAAAAAATGACTTATTTATCTACATTTTTAAATGAAGCGCTACCACAGCGCCTAGTGTAATCGCTGAGTTCCAGCAATCATGTCAAACTAAAAGGAATGTTATTTCTTGGAGTCTAATTGTCTCATTTATCCATTTATAAGGTAGCATTCCAAAATCAGTTCAATTAAGTCCCACAGTCAATCGTTTCACTGTTAAAAGCGATGCATCCTATTAATATCGGAAAATATCGCTAAATACATGTTGGTACAAATATGTTACGCAACTGTTGTACCTCAAACCGACTGATACCGTTAGAAAGTCCATGAAAGGTAACTTTTGAACTGTCTGTATTTCTTCAGCGCGCGCTATCGGCTACGATTAGTGCCACAGTACAAAATGACTTATTTATCTAAATTTTTCAGTTAAGCGCTACCACAGGGCCCAGTGTAATTGCTCAGTTTCAGCAATCATTTCAAATTAAGAAGAACGTTATTTCTTGTAATCCAGTTGTCTCATTTATCACATCTATAAGGTCAAAGACCAAAATCAGTTCAATTTAATCCCACAGTCAATCCTTTCAATGTTAAAAGCGATGCAACCCAGCAATAGTAAAAAATATCGCTAAATACCTGTTGGTACGAATATGTGACGCAACCGTTGTACCTCAAATGGACTGAAGCTCTTAGAAAGGCAGTGAAATGTAGTTTTGGAAACAGTCTCTAATTCTTCAGCGCCCGCTATAGGCTTGAATTGGTCCCACAGTAAAAAAAAACTTATTTATCTAAACTTTAAAATGAAGCGCTAACACAGCGCCCAGTGTAATCGCTGAGTTCCAGCAATTATCACATTTATAATGTCAAAGTCCAAAATCTGTTCAATTAAGTCCCGCAGTCAATCCTTTCACTGTTAAAAGCGATGCAACCTAGTAATATTACAAAAAAATATCACTAAATACATGTTGGTACGAATACGTGACGTAACCGTTTTACCTCAAACGGACGGATATCGTTAGAGGTTCAATGAATTGTAGTTTTTGAAACTGTCTCTATTTCTTCAGAGCGCGCTAACTTCTAGATTTGGTCCCACATTAAAAAATGACTTATTTATCTACATTTTTAAATGAAGCGCTACCACAGCGCCTAGTGTAATCGCTGAGTTCCAGCAATCGTGTCAAACTAAAAAGAATGTTATTTCTTGCAGTCCAATTGTCTCATTTATCCATTTATAAGGTCGCATTTCAAAATCAGTTCAATTAAATCCCGCAGTCAATCCTTTCAATGTTAAAAGCGATGCATCCCAGCAATAGTAAAAAATATCGCTAAGTACCTGTTGGTACGAATATGTGACGCAACCGTTATACCTCAAATGGACTGAAGCTCTTAGAAAGTCAGTGAAATGTAGTTTTGGAAACTGTCTCTATTTCTTCAGCGCCCGCTATAGGCTTGAATTGGTCCCACAGTAAAAAAAAACTTATTTATCTAAACTATAAAATGAAGCGCTAACACAGCGTCCAGTGTAATCGCTGAATTCCAGCAATTATGTCAAACTAAAAAGAATGTTATTTCTTGGAGTCCAATTGTCTCATTTATTGCATTTATAATGTCAAAGTCCAAAATAGTTCAATTAAGTCCCACAGTCAATCGTTTCACTGTTAAAAGCGATGCATCCTAGTAATATCGGAAAAATATCGCTCAATACATGTTGGTACAAATATGTTACGCAACTGTTGTACCTCAAATCGACTGATACCGTTAGAAAGTCCATGAAAGGTAACTTTTGAACTGTCTGTATTTCTTCAGCGCGCGCTAACGGCTACGATTAGTGCCACAGTACAAAATGACTTATTTATCTAAATTTTTCAGTTAAGCGCTACCACAGGGCCCAGTGTAATAGCTCAGTTTCAGCAATCATTTCAAATTAAGAAGAACGTTATTTCTTAGAATCCAGTTGTCTCATTTATCACATCTATAAGGTCAAAGACCAAAATCAGTTCAATTAAATCTCACAGTCAATCCTTTCAATGTTAAAAGCGATGCAACCCAGTAATATTAAGAATATCGCTAAATACATGTTGGCACGAGTATTTGACACACCCGTTATGCCTCAAATGGACTGAAGCCTTTAGAAAGTCAGTGAAATGTTATTTTGAAACCGTCTCTATTTCTTCAGCGCCAGCTATAGGCTAGGGATTTGTCCCACAGTAAAAAATAACTTATTTATTTAAACTTTAAAATGAAGCGCTACCACAGCGCCCAGTGTAATCTCTGAGTTCCAGCAATCAAGTCAAATTAAGAAGAATGTTATTTCTTGGAATTCAATTGTCTCATTTATCACATTTATAATGTCAAAGTCCAAAATCAGTTCAATTAAATCCCGCAGGCAATCCTTTCAATGTTAAAAGCGATGCAACCCAGCAATAGTAAAAAATATCGCTAAATACCTGTTGGTACGAATATGTGACGCAACCGTTGTACCTCAAATGGACAGATATCGTTAGAGGGTCAATGAATTGTAGTTTTTGAAACTGTCTCTATTTCTTCAGAGCGCGCTAACTTCTAGATTTTGTCCCACAGTAAAAAATGACTTATTTATCTACATTTTTAAATGAAGCGCTACCACAGCGCCTAGTGTAATCGCTGAGTTCCAGCAATCATGTCAAACTAAAAAGAATGTTATTTCTTGGAGTCCAATTGTCTCATTTATCCATTTATAAGGTCGCATTCCAAAATCAGTTCAATTAAATCCCATAGTCAATCCTTTCAATGTTAAAAGCGATGCAACCAAGCAATAGTAAAAAATATCGCTAAATACGTGTTGGTACGAATATGTGACGCACCCGTTGTTCCTCAAATGGATTGAAGCCTTTAGAAAGTCAGTGAAATGTAGCTTTTGAAACCGTCTCTATTTCTTCAGGGCCCGCTATAGGCTAGGATTTGTCCCACAGTAAAAAATAACTTATTTATTTAAACTTTAAAATGAAGCGCTACCACAGCGCCCAGTGTAATCGCTGAGTTCCAGCAATGAAGTCAAATTAAGAAAAATGTTTTTTCTTGAAATTCAATTGTCTCATTTATCACATTTATAATGTCAAAGTCCAAAATCAGTTCAATTAAGTCCCGCAGTCAATCCTTTCACTGTTAAGAGCGATGCAACCTAGTATTATTACAAAAAAATATCACTAAATACATGTTGGTACGAATACGTGACCTAACCATTGTACTTCAAACGGACGAATACCGTTAGAAAGTCAATGAATTGTAGTTTTTGAAACTGTCTCTATTTCTTCAGAGCGCGTTAAGTTCTAGATTTGGTCCCACATTAAAAAATGACTTATTTATCTACATTTTTAAATGAAGCGCTACCACAGCGCCTAGTGTAATCGCTGAATTCCAGCAATTATGTCAAACTAAAAAGAATGTTATTTCTTGGAGTCCAATTGTCTCATTTATTGCATTTATAATGTCAAAGTCCAAAACAGTTCAATTAAGTCCCACAGTCAATCGTTTCACTGTTAAAAGCGATACATCCTAGTAATATCGGAAAAAATATCGCTAAATACATGTTGGTACAAATATGTTACGCAACTGTTGTACCTCAAATCGACTGATACCGTTAGAAAGTCCATGAAAGGTAACTTTTGAACTGTCTGTATTTCTTCAGCGCGCGCTAACGGCTACGATTAGTGCCACAGTACAAAATGACTTATTTATCTAAATTTTTCAGTTAAGCGCTACCACAGGGCCCAGTGTAATAGCTCAGTTTCAGCAATCATTTCAAATTAAGAAGAACGTTATTTCTTAGAATCCAGTTGTCTCATTTATCACATCTATAAGGTCAAAGACCAAAATCAGTTCAATTAAATCTCACAGTCAATCCTTTCAATGTTAAAAGCGATGCAACCCAGTAATATTAAGAATATCGCTAAATACATGTTGGCACGAGTATTTGACACACCCGTTATGCCTCAAATGGACTGAAGCCTTTAGAAAGTCAGTGAAATGTTGTTTTTGAAACCGTCTCTATTTCTTCAGCGCCAGCTATAGGCTAGGGATTTGTCCCACAGTAAAAAATAACTTATTTATTTAAACTTTAAAATGAAGCGCTACCACAGCGCCCAGTGTAATCTCTGAGTTCCAGCAATCAAGTCAAATTAAGAAGAATGTTATTTCTTGGAATTCAATTGTCTCATTTATCACATTTATAATGTCAAAGTCCAAAATCAGTTCAATTAAATCCCGCAGTCAATCCTTTCAATGTTAAAAGCGATGCAACCCAGCAATAGTAAAAAATATCGCTAAATACCTGTTGGTACGAATATGTGACGCAACCGTTGTACCTCAAATGGACAGATATCGTTAGAGGGTCAATGAATTGTAGTTTTTGAAACTGTCTCTATTTCTTCAGAGCGCGCTAACTTCTAGATTTGGTCCCACAGTAAAAAATGACTTATTTATCTACATTTTTAAATGAAGCCCTACCACAGCGCCTAGTGTAATCGCTGAGTTCCAGCAATCATGTCAAACTAAAAAGAATGTTATTTCTTGGAGTCCAATTGTCTCATTTATCCATTTATAAGGTCGCATTCCAAAATCAGTTCAATTAAATCCCATAGTCAATCCTTTCAATGTTAAAAGCGATGCAACCAAGCAATAGTAAAAAATATCGCTAAATACGTGTTGGTACGAATATGTGACGCACCCGTTGTTCCTCAAATGGATTGAAGCCTTTAGAAAGTCAGTGAAATGTAGCTTTTGAAACCGTCTCTATTTCTTCAGCGCCCGCTATAGGCTAGGATTTGTCCCACAGTAAAAAATAACTTATTTATTTAAACTTTAAAATGAAGCGCTACCACAGCGCCCAGTGTAATCGCTGAGTTCCAGCAATGAAGTCAAATTAAGAAGAATGTTTTTTCTTGAAATTCAATTGTCTCATTTATCACATTTATAATGTCAAAGTCCAAAATCAGTTCAATTAAGTCCCGCAGTCAATCCTTTCACTGTTAAGAGCGATGCAACCTAGTATTATTACAAAAAAATATCACTAAATACATGTTGGTACGAATACGTGACCTAACCATTGTACTTCAAACGGACGAATACCGTCAGAAAGTCAATGAATTGTAGTTTTTGAAACTGTCTCTATTTCTTCAGAGCGCGTTAAGTTCTAGATTTGGTCCCACATTAAAAAATGACTTATTTATCTACATTTTTAAATGAAGCGCTACCACAGCGCCTAGTGTAATCGCTGAATTCCAGCAATTATGTCAAACTAAAAAGAATGTTATTTCTTGGAGTCCAATTGTCTCATTTATTGCATTTATAATGTCAAAGTCCAAAACAGTTCAATTAAGTCCCACAGTCAATCGTTTCACTGTTAAAAGCGATACATCCTAGTAATATCGGAAAAAATATCGCTAAATACATGTTGGTACAAATATGTTACGCAACTGTTGTACCTCAAATCGACTGATACCGTTAGAAAGTCCATGAAAGGTAACTTTTGAACTGTCTGTATTTCTTCAGCGCGCGCTAACGGCTACGATTAGTGCCACAGTACAAAATGACTTATTTATCTAAATTTTTCAGTTAAGCGCTACCACAGGGCCCACTGTAATTGCTCAGTTTCAGCAATCATTTCAAATTAAGAAGAACGTTATTTGTTAGAATCCAGTTGTCTCATTTATCACATCTATAAGGTCAAAGACCAAAGTCAGTTCAATTAAATCTCACAGTCAATCCTTTCAATGTTAAAAGCGATGCAACCCAGTAATATTAAAAATATCGCTAAATACATGTTGGCACGAGTATTTGACACACCCGTTGTACCTCAAATGGACTGAAGCCTTTGGAAAGTCATTGAAATGTAGTTTTTGAAACCGTCTCTATTTCTTCAGCGCCAGCTATAGGCTAGGGATATGTCCCACAGTAAAAAATAACTTATTTATTTAAACTTTCAAATGAATCGCTACCACAGCGCCCAGTGTAATCTCTGAGTTCCAGCAATTAAGTCAAATTAAGAAGAATGTTATTTCTTGGAATTCAATTGTCTCATTTATCACGTTTATAATGTCAAAGTACAAAATCAGTTCAATTAAGTCCCGCAGTCAATCCTTTCACTGTTAAAAGCGATGCAACCTAGTAATATTACAAAAAAATATCACTAAATACATGTTGGTACGAATACGTGACGTAACCGTTTTACCTCAAACGGACGGATATCGTTAGAGGTTCAATGAATTGTAGTTTTTGAAACTGTCTCTATTTCTTCAGAGCGCGCTAACTTCTAGATTTGGTCCCACATTAAAAAATGACTTATTTATCTACATTTTTAAATGAAGCGCTACCACAGTGCCTAGTGTAATCGCTGAGTTCCAGCAATCATGTCAAACTAAAAAGAATGTTATTTCTTGCAGTCCAATTGTCTCATTTATCCATTTATAAGGTCGCATTCCAAAATCAGTTCAATTAAATCCCGCAGTCAATCCTTTCAATGTTAAAAGCGATGCAACCCAGCAATAGTAAAAAATATCGCTAAATACCTGTTGGTACGAATATGTGACGCAACCGTTGTACCTCAAATGGACTGAAGCTCTTAGAAAGTCAGTGAAATGTAGTTTTGGAAACTGTCTCTATTTCTTCAGCGCCCGCTATAGGCTTGAAATGGTCCCACAGTAAAAAAAAAATTATTTATCTAAACTTTAAAATGAAGCGCTAACACAGCGTCCAGTGTAATCGCTGAATTCCAGCAATTATGTCAAACTAAAAAGAATGTTATTTCTTGGAGTCCAATTGTCTCATTTATTGCATTTATAATGTCAAAGTCCAAAACAGTTCAATTAAGTCCCACAGTCAATCGTTTCACTGTTAAAAGCGATGCATCCTAGTAATATCGGAAAAATATCGCTAAATACATGTTGGTACAAATATGTTACGCAACTGTTGTACCTCAAATCGACTGATACCGTTAGAAAGTCCATGAAAGGTAACTTTTGAACTGTCTGTATTTCTTCAGCGCGCGCTAATGGCTACGATTAGTGCCACAGTACAAAATGATTTATTTATCTACATTTTTCAGTTAAGCGCTACCACAGGGCCCAGTGTAATTGCTCAGTTTCAGCAATCATTTCAAATTAAGAAGAACGTTATTTCTTAGAATCCAGTTGTCTCATTTATCACATCTATAAGGTCAAAGACCAAAATCAGTTCAATTAAATCTCACAGTCAATCCTTTCAATGTTAAAAGCGATGCAACCCAGTAATATTAAAAATATCGCTAAATACATGTTGGCACGAGTATGTGACACACCCGTTGTACCTCAAATGGACTGAAGCCTTTAAAAAGTCAGTGAAATGTAGTTTTTGAAACCGTCTCTATTTCTTCAGCGCAAGCTATAGGCTAGGATTTGTCCCACAGTAAAAAATAACTTATTTATTTAAACTTTAAAATGAAGCGCTAACACTGGGACGAGTGCAATCGCTGAATTGCAGCAATCATGTCAAATTAGGAAAAATGTTATTCCTTGGAATCCAATTGGCTCATTTATCACATTTATAAGGTCACAGTCCAGAATCACTTCAATTAAGTCCCACAGTCAATCGTTTCACTGTCAAAAGCAATACAACTTAGTAATAATGGAAAAAATTCACTAAATACATGTTGGTACGAATATGTGACGCAACCGTTGTAGTTGAAACGGACTAATACCGTTAGAAAGTCAATGAAATGTAGTATTTGAAACTGTCTCTATTTCTTCAGCGCGCGCTAACGGCTAGGATTGGTCCCACAGTAAAAAATGACTTATTTTATCTAAATTTTTAAGTGAAGCGCTACCATTGGGCCGAGTGTAATCGCTGAATTGCAGCAATCATGTCAAATTAAGAAGAATGTCATTTCTTGGGGTCCATTTGGCTCACTTATCACATTTATAAGGTTACAGTCCAGAATCACTTCAATTAAGTCCCACAGTCAATCGTTTTACTGTTAAAAGCGATACAACTTAGTAATATCGGAAAAAAATCACTAAATACATGTTGGTACAAATAAGTGACGCAACCGTTGTAACTCAAACGGATTGATACCGCCAAGAAGTCAATGAAATGTAGTTTTTGAGAATGTCTCTCTTTCTTCAGCGCGTGCTAACGGTCAGGATTAGTCCCACAGTAAAAAAAGACTTATTTTTCTAAATTTTTAAATGAAGCGCTACCATAGGGCCGAGTGTAATCGCTGAATTCCAGCAATCATGTCAAATTAAGAAGAATGTTATTCCTTGGTGTCCAATTGGCTCATTTATCATATTTATAAGGTCACAGTACAGAATCACTTCAATTAAGTCCCACAGTCAATCGTTTTACTGTCAAAAGCAATACAACTTAGTAATATCGGAAAAAAAATCACTAAATACATGTTGGTACGAATACGTGAAGCAACCGTTGTAACTTAGGCGGATTGACACCGTTAGAAAGTCAATGAAATGTAGTTTTTGAAAATGTTTCTATTTCTTCAATGCGCGTAACGGCTAGGTTTCGTCCCGCAGTACAAAATGACTTATATATCTAAACTTTTAAATAAAACGCTACCACAGCGCCCAGCGAAATCGGTAAATTCCAGCAATCATGGCAAATTAAAAAGAATGTTATTCTTTGGGTCCAATTGTCTCATTTATCACATTTATAAGATCACAGTCCAAAATAAGTTCAATTAAGTGCCACAGCCAATCGTTTCACTGTTAAAAGCTATACAATCTAGTATTATCCGAAAAATATCCCTAAATACATGTGGGGACGAATATGTGACTCAACCGATGTAACTCAAACGGACTCATACCGTTAGAAATTCATTGAAACGTACCTTCTAAAACTGTCTCTATTTCTTCAGCGCGCGCTAACGTCTAGGAGTGGTCCAACCGTTAAAAATGACTTATTTATCTAAATTTTTAAATGAAGCCCTCCAAACAGCGACCAGTGTAATCGCTGAGTTGCGGCAATCATGCCAAATTAAGAAGAATCTCATTTCTTGGGGTCCAGTTGGCTCACTTATCACATTTATAAGGTCACAGTCCAAAGTTACTTCAATTAAGTCCCAGAGTCAATCGTTTCACTGTTAAAAGCGATATAACTCAATAATATCGGAAGAATATCACTAAATACATGTTGGTACGAATATGTGACGCAACCGTTGTAATTGAAACGGACTGATACCGTTACAGAGTCAATGAGATGTAGATTTTAAAACTGTCTCTCTTTCTTCAGCGCGCGCTAACGGCTAGGATTCGTCCCACAGAAAAAATGACTTATTTGTCTAAATTTTTAAATGACGCGCTACCACAGTGCCCAGCGAAATCGGTAAATTCTAGCAATCATGTCAAATTAAGAATAATGATATTTCTTGGTCCAATTGTCTCATTTATCACATTTATGAGGTCACAGTACAGAATCACTTAAATTAAGTCCCACAGTCAATCGTTTCACTGTCAAAAGCAATACAACTTAGTAATATCGGAAAAAAATCACTAAATACATGTTGGTACGAATACGTGACGCAACCGTTGTAAGTTAAGCGGATTGACACTGTTAGAAAGTCAATGAAATGTAGTTTTTGAAACTGTCTCTATTTCTTCAGCCCGCCCTAACGGTCAGGATTAGTCCCACAGTAAAAAAAGACTTATTTATCTAAATTTTTAATAAAGCGCTACCACAGTGCCCAGCGAAATCAGTAACTTCCAGCAATCATGTCAAATTAAGAAGAATGATATTTCTTGGTTCCAATTGTCTCACTTATCACATTTGTAAGGTCACAGTCCAAAATTAGTTCAATTAAGTGCCACAGTCAATCGTTTCACTGTTAAAAGCGATACAACCTAGAATTATCAGAAAAATATCCCTAAATACATGTGGGGACGAATATGTGACTCAACCGATGTAACTCAAACAGACTCATACCGTTAGGAATTCATTGAAGCGTACCTTCTAAAACTGTCTCTATTTCTTCAGCCCGCGCTAACGTCTAGGAGTGGTCCAACCGTAAAAAATGACTTATTTATCTAAATTTTTAAATGAAGCGCTCCAAACAGCGACCAGTGTAATCGCTGAGTTGCGGCAATCATGTCAAATTAAGAAGAATGCCATTTCTTGGGGTCCAGTTCGCTCACTTATCACATTTATAAGGTCACAGTCCGAAGTTACTTCAATTAAGTCCAAGAGTCAATCGTTTCACTGTTAAAAGCGATATAACTCAATAATATTGGAAGAATATCACTAAATACATGTTGGTACAAATATGCGACGCAACCGTTGTAACTCAAACGGATTGATACCGCCAAGAAGTCAATGAAATGTAATTTTTGAAAATGTTTCTATTTCTTCAGCGCGCGCTAACGGCTAGGATCGGTCCCACAGTACAAAATGACTTTTTTATCTAAACTTTTAATTAAAGCGCTACCACAGCGCCCTGCGAAATCGGTAAATTCCAACAATCATGTCAAATTAAAAAGAATGTTATTCCTTTGGTCCAATTGTCTCATTTATCACATTTATGAGGTCAAAATCCAAAATCAGTTCAATTAAGCCCCACAGTCAATCCTTTCACTGTTAAAAGCGATGCAACCTAGTAAAATCACAAAAATATCGCTAAATGCATGTTGGTACGAATATGTGACGCAACCGTTGTAATTGAAACGGACTGATGCTGTTAAAAAGTCAATGAAACGTAGTTTTTAAAACTGTCTCTCTTTCTTCAGCGCGTGCTATCGTCTAGGAGTGGTCCAACCGTAAAAAATGACTTATTTATCTAAATTTTTAAATGAAGCGCTACCACAGCGCCCAGTGAAATCGGTAAATTCCAGCAATCATGTCAAGGTAAGAAGAATATTATTTCTTGGGTCCAATTGTCTCACTTATCACATTTATAAGATCACAGTCAAAAATAAGTTCAATTAAGTCCCACAGTCAATCGTTTAACTGTTAAAAGCGATGCAACCTAGTAATATCCGAATACTATCGCTAAATACATGTTGGTACGAATATGTGACGCAACCGTTGTAATTGAAACGGACTGATGCTGTTAGAAAGTCAATGAAACGTAGTTTTTAAAACTGTCTCTCTTTCTTCAGCGCGCGCTAACGTCTAGGAGTGGTCCAACCGTAAAAATGACTTATTTATCTAAATTTGTAAATGAAGCGCTCCATACAGCGCCCAGTGTAATCGCTAAGTTGCGATAATCATGTCAAATTAAGAAGAATGTTAATTCTTGGGTTCCAGTTGGCTCATTTATCACATTTATGAGGTCAAAGTCAAAAATCAGTTCAATCAAGTCCCAGAGTCAATCGTTTCACTGTTAAAAGCGATATAACTTAATAATATCGGAAAAATATCACTAAACACATGTTGGTACGAATATGTGACGCAACCGTAGTAACTCAAACGGATTTATACCGCCAGAAAGTCAATGAAATGTAGTCTTTGAAACTGTTCCTATGTACTCAGCGCGTGCTAACGGCCAGGATTGGTCCCACAGTAAAAAATGTCTTATTTTGTACAAATTTTTAAGTGAAGCGCTACCATAGGGCCGAGTGTAATCGCTGAATTCCAGCAATCATGTCAAATTAAAAAGAATGTTATTCCTTGGAGTCCAATTGACTCATTTATTACATTTATAAGATCACAGTCCAAAGTCAGTTCAATTAAGTCCCACAGTCAATCCTTTCACTGTTAAAAACGATGCAACCTAGTAAAATCAGAAAAATATCGCTAAATACATGATGGTACGAATATGTGACGCAACCGTTGTAATTAAAACGGACTGATACCGTTAGAGAGTCAATGAAATGTAGTTTTTAAAACTGTTTCTCTTTCTTCAGCGCGGGCTAACGGCTAGGATTGGTCCCACCGTAAAAAATGACTTATTTATCTAAATTTTTAAGTGACTCCCTACCACAGCGCCCAGTGAAATCTGTAAATTCCAGCAATCATGTCAAATTAGGAAGAATGATATTTCTTGGTTCCAATTGTCTCACTTATCACATTTGTAAGGTCAGTCAATCGTTTCACTGTTAAAAGCGATACAACCTAGTATTATCAGAAAAATATCCCTAAATACATGTTGGGACGAATATGAGACTCAACCGATGTAACTCAAACGGACTCATACCGTTAGAAAGTCATTGAAACGTACCTTCTAAAACTGTCTCTGTTTCTTCAGCGCGCGATAACGGCTAGGATTCGTCCCACAGTGAAAAATGTGACGCAACCGTTGTAACTCAAACGGATTGATACCGCCAGGAAGTCAATGAAATGTAGTTTTTGAGAATGTCTCTATTTCTTCAGCGCGTGCTAACGGTCAGGATTAGTCCCACAGTAAAAAAAGACTTATTTATCTAAACTTTGAATAAAGCGCTACCACAGTGCCCAGCGAAATCGGTATATTCTAGCAAACATGTCAAATTAAGAGGAATGATATTTCTTGGGTCCAATTGTCTCATTTATCACATTTATGAGGTCAAAGTCCAAAATCAGTTCAATCAAGTCCCAGAGTCAATCGTTTCACTGTTAAAAGCGATATAACTTAATAATATCGGAAAGAAATCACTAAATACATTTGGTTGGTACGAATACGTGAAGCAACCGTTGTAACTTAGGCGGATTGACACCGTTAGAAAGTCAATGAAATGTAGTTTCTGAAAATGTTTCTATTTCTTAGCGCGCGCTAACGGCTAGGATTGGTCCCACAGTACCAAATGACTTATTTATCTAAATTTTTAATTGAAGCGCTCCAAACAGCACCCAGTGTACTGAGTTGCGGCAATCATGTCAAATTAAGAAGAATGTTATTTCTTGGGTTCCAGTTGGCTCACTTATCACATTTATTAGGTCACAGTCCAAAGTTATTTCAATTAAGTCCCAGAGTCAATCGTTTCACTGTTAAAAGCGATATAACTTAATAATATCGGAAAAATATCACTAAATACATGTTGGTACGAATATGTGAAGCAACCGTTGTAACTGAAACGGATTTATACCGCCAGAAAGTCAATGAAATGTAGTCTTTGAAACTGTTCCTATTTATTCAGCGCGTGCTAACGGTCAGGATTGGTCCCACAGCAAAAAATGACTTATTTTGTATAATTTTTTAAGTGAAGCGCTACCCTAGGACCGAGTGTAATCGCTGAATTCCAGCAATCATGTCAAATTAAGAAGAATGTTATTCCTTGGAGTCCAATTGGCTCATTTATCACATTTATAAGGTAACAGTACAGAATCACTTCAATTAAGTCCCACAGTCAATTGTTTCACTGTTAAAAGCGATGTAACTCAATAATATCGGAAGAATATCGCTAAATAAATGTTGGTACGAATTTCTGACGCAACCGTTGTAACTCAAACGGATTGTTACTGTTAGAAAGTCAATGAAATGTAGTTTTCAAAACTGTTCCTCTTTATTAAGCGCGCGATAACGGCTAGGATTGGTATCACAGTAAAAAATGGCTTATTTATCAAAACTTTTAAATAAAGCGCTACCCCAGCGCCCAGTGAAATCGGTAAATTCCAGCAATCATGTCAAATTAAGAAGATTGTTATTTCTTGGGTCCAATTGCCTCATTTATCACATTTATGACTTCAAAGTCCAAAATTAGTTCAATTAAGTCCCACAGACAAACTTTCACTGTTAAAGGCGATGCAACCTAGTAATATCAGAAAAGAATCGCTAAATACATCTTGGTACGAATATGTGACGCAACCGATGTACCTCAAACGGACTCATACCGTTAGAAAGTCATTGAAACGTACCTTCTAAAACTGTCTCTATTTCTTCAGCGCGCGATAACGGCTAGGATTCGTCCCACAGTAAAAAATGTGACGCAACCGTTGTAACTCAAACGGATTTATACCGCCAGAAAGTCAATGAAATGTAGTCTTTGAAACTGTTCCTATTTATTCAGCGCGTGCTAACGGCCAGGATTGATCCCACAGCAAAAAATGACTTATTTTGTATAAATTTTTAAGTGAAGCGCTACCCTAGGGCTGAGTGTAATCGCTGAATTCCAGCAATCATGTCAAATTAAGAAGAGTGTTATTCCTTGGAGTCCAATTGGCTCATTTATCACATTTATAAGGTCGCAGTACAGAATCACTTCAATAAAGTCCCACAGTCAATTGTTTCACTGTTAAAAGCGATGTAACTCAATAATATCGGAAGAATATCGCTAAATAAATGTTGGTACGAATTTCTGACGCAACCGTTGTAACTCAAACGGATTGTTACTGTTAGAAAGTCAATGAAGTGTAGTTTTCAAAACTGTTCCTCTTTATTAAGCGCGCGATAACGGCTAGGATTGGTATCACAGTAAAAAATGGCTTATTTATCAAAACTTTTAAATAAAGCGCTAACCCAGCGCCCAGTGAAATCGGTAAATTCCAGCAATCATGTCAAATTAAGAAGATTGTTATTTCTTGGGTCCAATTGCCTCATTTATCACATTTATGACTTCAAAGTCCAAAATTAGTTCAATTAAGTCCCACAGTCAATACTTTCACTGTTAAAGGCGATATAACTTAATAATATCGGAAAGAAATCACTAAATACATGTTGGTACGAATACGTGAAGCAACTGTTGTAACTTAGGCGGATTGACACCGTTAGAAGGTCAATGAAATGTAGTTTTTGAAAATGTTTCTATTTCTTAGCGCGCGCTAACGGCTAGGATTGGTCCCACAGTACCAAATGACTTATTTATCTAAATTTTTAATTGAAGCGCTCCAAACAGCACCCAGTGTACTGAGTTGCGGCAATCATGTCAAATTAAGAAGAATGTTATTTCTTGGGTTCCAGTTGGCTCACTTATCACATTTATTAGGTCGCAGTCCAAAGTTATTTCAATTAAGTCCCAGAGTCAATCGTTTCACTGTTAAAAGCGATATAACTTAATAATATCGGAAAAATATCACTAAATACATGTTGGTACGAATATGTGACGCAACCGTTGTAACTCAAACGGATTTGTACCGCCAGAAAATCAATGAAATGTAGTCTTTAAAACTGTTCCTATTTATTCAGCGCGTGCTAACGGCCACGATTGGTCCCACAGCAAAAAATGACTTATTTTGTATAAATTTTTAAGTGAAGCGCTACCCTAGGGCCGAGTGTAATCGCTGAATTCCAGCAATCATGTCAAATTAAGAAGAGTGTTATTCCTTGGAGTCCAATTGGCTCATTTATCACATTTATAAGGTCGCAGTACAGAATCACTTCAATAAAGTCCCACAGTCAATTGTTTCACTGTTAAAAGCGATGTAACTCAATAATATCGGAAGAATATCGCTAAATAAATGTTGGTACGAATTTCTGACGCAACCGTTGTAACTCAAACGGATTGTTACTGTTAGAAAGTCAATGAAATGTAGTTTTCAAAACTGTTCCTCTTTATTAAGCGCGCGATAACGGCTAGGATTGGTATCACAGTAAAAAATGGCTTATTTATCAAAACTTTTAAATAAAGCGCTACCCCAGCGCCCAGTGAAATCGGTAAATTCCAGCAATCATGTCAAATTAAGAAGATTGTTATTTCTTGGGTCCAATTGCCTCATTTATCACATTTATGACTTCAAAGTCCAAAATTAGTTCAATTAAGTCCCACAGTCAATACTTTCACTGTTAAAGGCGATGCCACCTAGTAATATCAGAAAAGAATCGCTAAATACATCTTGGTACGAATATGTGACGCAACCGTTGTAATTGAAACGGACTGATACCGTTAGAAAGACAATGAAATGTTGTTTTTGAAACTGTCTCTATTTCTTCAGCGCGCGATAACGGTTAGGATTCGTCCCACAGTAAAAAATGTGACGCAACCGTTGTAACTCAAACGGATTGATACCGCCAAGAAGTCGATGAAATGTAGTTTTTGAGAATATCTCTAATTCTTCAGCGCGTGCTAACGGTCAGGAATTGGCTCATTTATCACATTTATAAGGTCACAGTACAGAATCACTTCAATTAAGTCCCACAGTCAATTGTTTCACTGTCAAAAGCAATACAACTTAGTAATATCGGAAAAAAATCACTAAATACATGTTGGTACGAATACGTGAAGCAACCGTTGTAACTTAGGCGGATTGACACCGTTAGAAAGTCAATGAAATGTAGTTTTTGAAAATGTTTCTATTTCTTCAGCGCGCGCTAACGGCTAGGATTGGTCCCACAGTAAAAAAAGACTTATTTATCTAAATTTTAAATAAAGCGCTACCACAGAGCATAGTGTAATCGCTGAATTTCAGCAATCATGTCAAATTAAGAAGAATGTTATTTCTTGGAGTCCAATTGGCTCATTTATCACATTTATAAGGTCACAGTCCAGAATCAGTTCCATTAAGTCCCACAGTCAATGCTTTCACTATTAAAAGCGATACAACTTAGTAATATCGGAAAAAAATCACTAAATACATGTTGATACGAATTTGTGGCGCAACTGTTGTAACTCAAGCGCATTGACATCGTTAGAAAGTCAATGACATGTAGTTTTTGAAAATGTTTGTGTTTCTTCAGCGCGCGCTAACAGCTAGGATTGGTCCTACAGTACAAAATGACTTATTCATCTAAACTTTTAAATGAAGCGCTACCACAGCGCCCAGTGTAATCGGTAAATTCTAGCAATCTTGTCAAATTAAGAAGAATGTTATTTCTTGGGTCCAATTGTCTCATTTATCACATTTATGAGGTCAAAGTCCAAAATCAGTTCAATTAAGTCCCACAGTCAATCCTTTCATTTTAAAAGCGATGCAACCTAGTAATATCAAAAAAATATCGCTAATTACATGTTGGTACGAATATGTGACGCAACCGTTGTAATTGAAAAGGACTGATACCGTTAGAAAGTCAATGAATTGTAGTCTTTGAAACTGTCTCTATTTCTTCAGAGCGCGCTAACTGCTAGATTTGGTCCCACATTAAAAAATGACTTATTTATCTACATTTTTAAATGAAGTGCTACCACAGCGCCTAGTGTAATCGCTGAGTTCCAGCAATCAAGTCAAATTAAGAAGAATGTTATTTCTTGTAGTCCAATTATCTCATTTATCCATTTATAAGGTCACAGTCCAAAATCAGTTCAATTAAGTCCCACAGTCAATCGTTTCACTGTTAAAAGCGATGTATCCTAGTAATATCAGAAAAATATCGCTAAATAGATGTTCTTACGAATATTTTACGCAACTGTTGTATCTCAAACGGACTGATACCATTAGAAAGTTCATGAATGGAAACTTTTGAAATTGTCTCTATTTCTTCAGCGCACGCTAACGGCTACAATTGGTGCCACAGTACAAAATGACTTATTTATCTAAATTTTTAAGTTAAGCGATACCACAGGGCCCAGTGTAATTGCTCAGTTCCAGCAATCATTTCAAATTAAGAAGAACGTTATTTCTTGGAGTCCAGTTGTCTCATTTATCACATCTATAAGGTCAAAGACTAAAATCAGTTCAAATTAATCCCACAGTCAATCCTTTCACTGTTAAAAGCGATGCAACCTAGTAATATTAAAAAATATCACTAAATACATGTTGGTACGAGTATGTGACGCACCCGCTGTACCTCAAATGGACTGAAGTCTTTAGAAAGTCAGTGAAATGTAGTTTTTGAAACCGTCTCTATTTCTTCAGCGCCCGCTATAGGCTAGGATTTGTCCCACAGTAAAAAATAACTTATTTATTTAAACTTTAAAATGAAGCGCTACCACAGCGCCCAGTGTAATCGCTGAGTTCCAGCAATCAAGTCAAATTAAGAAGAATGTTATTTCTTGGAATTCAATTGTCTCATTTATCACATTTATAATGTCAAAGTCCAAAATCAGTTCAATTAAGTCCCGCAGTCAATCCTTTCACTGTTAAAAGCGATGCAACCTAGTAATATTACAAAAAAATATCACTAAATACATGTTGGTACTAATACGTGACGTAACCGTTTTACCTCAAACGGACAGATATCGTTAGAGGGTCAATGAATTGTAGTTTTTGAAACTGTCTCTATTTCTTCAGAGCGCGCTAACTTCTAGATTTAGTCCCACATTAAAAAAATGACTTATTTATCTACATTTTTAAATGAAGCGCTACCACAGCGCCTAGTGTAATCGCTGAGTTCCAGCAATCATGTCAAACTAAAAAGAATGTTATTTCTTGCAGTCCAATTGTCTCATTTATCCATTTATAAGGTCGCATTCCAAAATCAGTTCAATTAAATCCCGCAGTCAATCCTTTCAATGTTAAAAGCGATGCAACCCAGCTATAGTAAAAAATATCGCTAAATACCTGTTGGTACGAATATGTGTCGCAACCGTTGTACCTCAAATGGACAGATATCGTTAGAGGGTCAATGAATTGTTGTTTTTGAAACTGTCTCTATTTCTTCAGAGCGCGCTAACTTCTAGATTTGGTCCCACATTAAAAAATGACTTATTTATCTACATTTTTAAATGAAGCGCTACCACAGCGCCTAGTGTAATCGCTGAGTTCCAGCAATCATGTCAAACTAAAAGGAATGTTATTTCTTGGAGTCCAATTGTCTCATTTATCCATTTATAAGGTTGCATTCCAAAATCAGTTCAAATAAATCCCACAGTCAATCCTTTCAATGTTAAAAGCGATGCAACCAAGCAATAGTAAAAAATATCGCTAAATACGTGTTGGTACGAATATGTGACGCACCCGTTGTTCCTCAAATGGACTAAAGCCTTTAGAAAGTCAGTGAAATGTAGTTTTTGAAACCGTCTCTATTTCTTCAGCGCCCGCTATAGGCTAGGATTTGTCCCACAGTAAAAAATAACTTATTTATTTAAACTTTAAAATGAAGCGCTACCACAGCGCCCAGTGTAATCGCTGAGTTCCAGCAATCAAGTCAAATTAAGAAGAATGTTTTTTCTTGGAATTCAATTGTCTCATTTATCACATTTATAATGTCAAAGTCCAAAATCAGTTCAATTAAGTCCCGCAGTCAATCCTTTCACTGTTAAGAGCAATGCAACCTAGTAATATTACAAAAAAATATCACTAAATACATGTTGGTACGAATACGTGACCTAACCATTGTACTTCAAACGGACGAATACCGTTAGAAAGTCAATGAATTGTAGTTTTTGAAACTGTCTCTATTTCTTCAGAGCGCGTTAAGTTCTAGATTTGGTCCCACATTAAAAAATGACTTATTTATCTACATTTTTAAATGAAGCGCTACCACAGCGCCTAGTGTAATCGCTGAGTTCCAGCAATCATGTCAAACTAAAAAGAATGTTATTTCTTGCAGTCCAATTGTCTCATTTATCCATTTATAAGGTCGCATTCCAAAATCAGTTCAATTAAATCCCGCAGTCAATCCTTTCAATGTTAAAAGCGATGCACCTGATAGCCTTGTGGTAGAGCGTTCGCTTTCAGTGCGGGAGGTCTTGGGTTCAAACCCCGGCCGAGTCATGCCAGAGACTATAAAAGTGTGAATCTATCCTTTCTGCTTAGCGCTCAGCATGAGAATAGGATTGATATCTTAGGCGGTTGTCTAGTTGAGCGATTGCTGTGCTTGCACGACTTTCGTAGCTCAAATGGGAGCTTTAAATGCGCTAGGACCCCCTTCGCAGGACCCTCGTTGATAGCAGTACCAATAGGAACTGATGAGGCTATCCTGGGTAAATAATAATAATAAATAGTAAAAAATATCGCTAAATACCTGTTGGTACGAATATGTGACGCAACCGTTGTACCTCAAATGGACAGATATCGTTAGAGGGTCAATGAATTGTAGTTTTTGAAACTGTCTCTATTTCTTCAGAGCGCGCTAACTTCTAGATTTGGTCCCACATTAAAAAATGACTTATTTATCTACATTTTTAAATGAAGTGCTACCACAGCGCCTAGTGTAATCGCTGAGTTCCAGCAATCATGTCAAACTAAAAAGAATGTTATTTCTTGGAGTCCAATTGTCTCATTTATCCATTTATAAGGTCGCATTCCAAAATCACTTCAATTAAATCCCACAGTCAATCCTTTCAATGTTAAAAGCGATGCAACCAAGCAATAGTAAAAAATATCGCTAAATACGTGTTGGTACGAATATGTGACGCACCCGTTGTTCCTCAAATGGACTGAAGCCTTTAGAAAGTCAGTGAAATGTAGTTTTTGAAACCGTCTCTATTTCTTCAGCGCCCGCTATAGGCTAGGATTTGTCCCACAGTAAAAAATAACTTATTTATTTAAACTTTAAAATGAAGCGCTACCACAGCGCCCAGTGTAATCGCTGAGTTCCAGCAATCAAGTCAAATTAAGAAGAATGTTTTTTCTTGGAATTCAATTGTCTCATTTATCACATTTATAATGTCAAAGTCCAAAATCAGTTCAATTAAGTCCCGCAGTCAATCCTTTCACTGTTAAGAGCAATGCAACCTAGTAATATTACAAAAAAATATCACTAAATACATGTTGGTACGAATACGTGACCTAACCATTGTACTTCAAACGGACGAATACCGTAAGAAAGTCAATGAATTGTAGTTTTTGAAACTGTCTCTATTTCTTCAGAGCGCGCTAACTTCTAGATTTGTTCCCACATTAAAAAATGACTTATTTATCTACATTTTTAAATGAAGCGCTACCACAGCGCCTAGTGTAATCGCTGAGTTCCAGCAATCATGTCAAACTAAAAAGAATGTTATTTCTTGGAGTCCAATTGTCTCATTTATTGCATTTATAATGTCAAAGTCCAAAACAGTTCAATTAAGTCCCACAGTCAATCGTTTCACTGTTAAAAGCGATACATCCTAGTAATATCGGAAAAATATCGCTAAATACATGTTGGTACAAATATGTTACGCAACTGTTGTACCTCAAATCGACTGATACCGTTAGAAAGTCCATGAAAGGTAACTTTTGAACTGTCTGTATTTCTTCAGCGCCCGCTATAGGCTAGGATTTGTCCCACAGTAAAAAATAACTTATTTATTTAAACTTTAAAATGAAGCGCTACCACAGCGCCCAGTGTAATCGCTGAGTTCCAGCAATCATTTCACATTAAGAAGAACGTAATTTGTTAGAATCCAGTTGTCTCATTTATCACATCTATAAGGTCAAAGACCAAAATCAGTTCAATTAAATCTCACAGTCAATCCTTTCAATGTTAAAAGCGATGCAACCCAGTAATATTAAAAATATCGCTAAATACATGTTGGCACGAGTATTTGACACACCCGTTGTACCTCAAATGGACTGAAGCCCTTAGAAAGTCAATGAATTGTAGTTTTTGAAACTGTCTTTATTTCTTCAGAGCGCGTTAAGTTCTAGATTTGGTCCCACATTAAAAAATGACTTATTTATCTACATTTTAAAATGAAGCGCTACCACAGCGCCTAGTGTAATCGCTGAGTTCCAGCAATCATGTCAAACTAAAAAGAATGTTATTTCTTGCAGTCCAATTGTCTCATTTATCCATTTATAAGGTTGCATTCCAAAATCAGTTCAATTAAATCTCGCAGTCAATCCTTTCAATGTTAAAAGCGATGCAACCCAGCAATAGTAAAAAATATCACTAAATACCTGTTGGTACGAATATGTGACGCAACCGTTGTACCTCAAATGGACTGAAGCTCTTAGAAAGTCAGTGAAATGTAGTTTTTGAAACCGTCTCTATTTCTTCAGAGCGCGCTAACTTCTAGATTTGGTCCCACATTAAAAAATGACTTATTTATCTACATTTTTAAATGAAGCGCTACCACAGCGCCTAGTGTAATCGCTGAGTTCCAGCAATCATGTCAAACTAAAAAGAATGTTATTTCTTGCAGTCCAATTGTCTCATTTATCCATTTATAAGGTCGCATTCCAAAATCAGTTCAATTAAATCCCGCAGTCAATCCTTTCAATGTTAAAAGCGATGCAACCCAGCAATAGTAAAAAATATCGCTAAATACCTGTTGGTACGAATATGTGACGCAACCGTTGTACTTCAAATGGACTGAAGCTCTTAGAAAGTCAGTGAAATGTAGTTTTGGAAACTGTCTCTATTTCTTCAGCGCCCGCTATAGGCTTGAATTGGTCCCACAGTAAAAAAAACTTATTTATCTAAACTTTAAAATGAAGCGCTAACACAACGCCCAGTGTAATCGCTGAATTCCAGCAATTATGTCAAACTAAAAAGAATGTTATTTCTTGGAGTCTAATTGTCTCATTTATTGTATTTATAATGTCAAAGTCCAAAACAGTTCAATTAAGTCCCACAGTCAATCGTTTCACTGTTAAAAGCGATGCATCCTAGTAATATCGGAAAAATATCGCTAAATACATGTTGGTACAAATATGTTACGGAACTGTTGTACCTCAAATCGACTGATACCGTTAGAAAGTCCATGAAAGGTAACTTTTGAACTGTCTGTATTTCTTCAGCGCGCGCTAACGGCTACGATTAGTGCCACAGTACAAAATGACTTATTTATCTACATTTTTCAGTTAAGCGCTACCACAGGGCCCAGTGTAATTGCTCAGTTTCAGCAATCATTTCAAATTAAGAAGAACGTTATTTCTTAGAATCCAGTTGTCTCATTTATCACATCTATAATGTCAAAGACAAAAATCAGTTCAATTAAATCTCACAGTCAATCCTTTCAATGTTAAAAGCGAATTAACCCAGTAATATTAAAAATATCGCTAAATACATGTTGGCACGAGTATGTGACACACCCGTTGTACCTCAAATGGACTGAAGCCTTTAGAAAGTCAGTGAAATGTAGTTTTTGAAACCGTCTCTATTTCTTCAGCGCCAGCTATAGGCTAGGATTTGTCCCACAGTAAAAAATAACTTATTTATTTAAACTTTAAAATGAAGCGCTACCACAGCGCCCAGTGTAATCTCTGAGTTCCAGCAATCAAGTCAAATTAAGAAGAATGTTATTTCTTGGAGTCTAATTGTCTCACTTATTCATTTATTAGGTCACAGTCCAAAATCAGTTTAATTAAATCCCACCTAAAGTGAAGCGCTACCACAGCAGAGATAGGAAAATGCGGATGTTAGTGCAATCATGTCAAATAAGCGGGCATATCCGTTAAATCAACGTAAAAAGGTCCATAACATCCCTTAGCACTTTACCATTCCACGTCAAATTATGGATCATCCCCGTTAATTCAGCGATAGAGGAGTCAATAAATCCATGAGCACTTTGTCACTTTACGGTAAATTATAGAGTATGCTCTATAATATCCGTCCAAACCCACCTCCCTCCCTTGAAGTTTGGCTTCATCACCAGCTTCTCATACTGTTCCTTCTTCGTAGCCAAGCGTACGTCTTTGTGTTTACGCTGATTCTCCATTGTCTTACCAAAGAACGAATTGTTCATCAGCTTGAAAAAATCCTTCTCAAAGTCATTCTTCGACTCCGTGCGCAGCTGTGTATTGAAGTCTATATACGACTTCAACCACGCACTCTGATTAATCTCAAGACTCTATGAACCTTATCAAGAACAATACCGTGATTCAAAGCCTGAGCAAGCGCACGGATATGGATGATGTAGTTTGTCTTGCTCGAAAGACATGGTGTCAGCTTCTCGACCCCATTGATAACCTTCCTCTCGGGCATGAAAGGAAGATCGTTATGTGCGTCATGAAGATCAGGTGGATATCTAACATCAACCTCAAGCATGTACCCCTTTTCACCGTTTTCCACAGCCAACTCTGAAATGAGTTCGGGTGTAAATTTACCGGAATCATCCCACTCAAACCCACCGGTCGGCATCTTCTGAATCATAGCCCATCCATACAGATTGTTAGCATCAAGATACTGCAGATAGGTTGTATCTTCCGAAGTATTATACATATTGCCCATATATGGATTGTTGGCCTTGGCGTGGCGGTGGACAGCTTGACACAATCCACCCTTAATACTGCTTTCAATGAACGTGACCATCTCAATATCAGACAATATATCTAGACTAACCCCGGTCTTTTTCAGACATGCTTGCCAAGTTAATCCAGGAGTTGTGTAAAAATGCGCGGGATCTAGTTTGCAGTATCTCAAACACGTCTCTCTGAATGTCTCAAACACACCGGCGAGCAATAGAACATCTGTATTGAGATAGATGTCATGATATTTACCTAGATCCTTAATATCAAAGGCTTTCCAAACCTTCTGAGCATGCTCATAGTCAGCATAACTGATGTGACTCATGTTAAGCTCGCTATAAAAGTCATCCTTTGACGGGAGCTCAGTTTCATTAAACCTATCGAATGAGTTAACATACTCATATGGGTATACACCTTTTCTCAACAGCAACCTGAACTGCTCATCGTTTCCCGTGTGCATATTACGGAACTTTCCAAGTAAACTCTGCTTATCAAGATTTCTATTGCAACCGACATCGCATTCACCACATTTCCCGTGAGCAATATAGTTTTCATCAATATATTCAAACGAGCAGCCTGAGCTACACTCATCACATCTCATGTTTTTAACACCCGCGAGATTTGCACTAAGATTGTTCAAGCCGCTAGACATAAATCTAAACGAATCTATGAATCTTAGCTTTATCTTTTTGTCCTTAGTCTCACCATTTTTGTTAATATATTCGCCAACCTTAACATCGGTCGAGAAAGAGATATATTTCTCCTTATTCTCTGCGATTACACCCATACCATCCTCTCCGTACTTCCTTGCAAGCTCCTTAATGAATAAATGCGCATCATATCCGCTAAGATTGTGGAATACAACCGGAATATAATTAGGAACCTTGTAACGCAGATTACATTCCTGATGGGCGGATCCGTAAAACTTACTAGTGAAATGACAGTAATCCCTAACCTTGATGTCATCATCACCATCAAATTCCTTCATACAAATGTGGCAAACCTCGGATCTATTGAAACCGTCATGCTCCTCATCCGTAAGTGGATCCATTTCTTTCTGAGGAAACATGTTATATAAGCTTTCAGCCTCAGAAACCACACGATCCACAAAGCGCGGAACACAGTCCTCACCACGGTAAAGATTAAGAGGGTTGGGAACTTCACCATGAGCATATTTACTATAACAACAGAATCCAGTTGGGACATGTTTACCAACTTTCTCGGTTGATGATCCGCCTTTTCTCTCATCCTCAGGCAATTCTTGTGTAAAAGCTTCGAAATCGGCATAAATGATGAATGGAACCTTGAGATGAAACTTACCATCAGTGAAGGTTAAGGTGCTACCCTCCTTAGGTAGTTGAATATTAGCGGCATCGTTATTCTTGCAATACTCAAAGTGCTCATCCCTTTTCTGTTCGCTTAGAAAACCAGAGAGACAATTCAAGCAATAATACTCCTTATTTTTATGCTTTGAGTTGGCCTTGCTCAGGACACCGCTCAAGTTCTTAACAGCGATATAATGCCTCTTATCCCCTTCACACAGTAAAAACAAAACAACCGTCTCATCCCGGTCAAGATGCTTCGACTTTTGACACATATAGACACCCTCTACATCGTCTTTTGTTAAAACATGCACGGCGACATCAGGGTTCCTCCTCTCGAAGAGATCTATCTTGTTTAGAGCCATTGGGAAAGTTATACCATCCCAATTATACTTATCATGCTTCCTAAGGATTGAGATTCGTTCAGGGTTATTATTGATCTTACCATGATTGAGAGCAGCGATAACGGCCCATTTGAAACAGTCCTCGTCACCCTCGTTATGTGGGTTAATCACGGATCGCTTTCCACTGAAATTCTTGGGTAGCGGCAAGTAAGAACTACCTCTGGTTAATTTAAGTTTATGAAAGTCCACATGCATATGTAGGATCCTTTCGATTGTGAACCCGCTGGCGGGTAGAGCAGGGTTTTCAATCTGCTCGAATATCTTAGTACACATCCGATCGAAAACATCAGAAATGTCATCGTGGGCGTGCAGTATCTCCATATAGCTATTGAAAGCTTTATCAACATGTACACACGTGACACCAGCCGAGCCGGTGTCCTCCCTTACCCACTTCACCCACAAGGTTGCCTGGGTCTTCAGCGACTTCTTTTGACCTAGCACGTCCCTCATTAGCCTCTTAATGATAGGTTGAATCTGTTTTAGAAAAACCTTGACATTCTTCTTCTTACCATCTGAGTTTATCTTGAAACGTTTGTAGGAACCCACAAACGCTTCTTCAATAGGAGTATAAGGATTTTCCTCTTTCACCTCTTCCTCCTCTTTCACCTCTTTCACCTCTTCCTCTCCACTGCCCTTTTTATAAAAACCCATGATCTTATCCTTCATGGTTTTTAAAGCTTTTGTTGTTTTATCCTTAATAGCCTTAGGTACATGATTTATTAACCAGTCTCTCCATTCGATCAACTTGCTTTTCACCTGAGGTCTAGTTTTAGCCATTTCTTCCTGCTCGAACATATCCATGTCCGTACCAGATCTCAAGGGTCTCGGTGCCGGTCTCGGTGCTGGTACAGGTCTAGATCCACCGGATCCTAGAAACGCCTCCAGAGATTTGTATCCCGGGTCTGGTACGGGTCTAGGCATCGGTATTGGTCTATTTGGTCTCGGCGCTGGTACTGGTATGGTGGGTCTTGGCACGGGTACCGGTCTAACCGGTGCTGACACGGTAGTGGGTGTCAATAATTCGATCAGATCGGCCTTTCTGAGCCTTGAGTATCCATGTAGATTTCGTTCTCTAGCGAGTTTTCTTAATTCAACAACGGTATTTCTCGAAGTCATGCTTGTGTATGATATACGATTTTGAATCTTTAAGATGGTTTTATATAATCATGAAACTATAAAAAGATTAATTTGTTACTCGATCGAGTAAGATCCATGTGATCACATTATGGGTAACCGTACTGATAATGCTCCCTGACGAGTTTCTTTAGTTGTTCTACAGTTTTCGATTCGGATGGTGGTGTGCATGCTAGTAACATAATACTATCGGTCACCAATTTGAAAAGCTCATTACGCCCGAGATCTCGATCGAGATCCTGTTCGTCAAGTATTCCGAGATACATAGCGATAGCTATCAGTTCGAGAACCGTTAGTTCATTGCTAATGTGCCACATTAAGTCCAGATTTTCTACTAAGACACATGTGTCTCGGTGGAAGTTACAAATCGAAGTAATAAATGTCGATGTCATGCTTGTGTATGATATACGATTTTGTAATCTTTAATCCAATTTTTATAAATCGTGTCGGAGGGCCGTGAGTGTCCTCGTTTGTAATGCAACCATCATGCTAAAACACGCTTTGTTATACATACATCGATACACCATGGGTACCCACCCACCAGCACCTCGAGGGTCCACATTTGTTACTCGATCGAGTAACAAACTAGTTCCGTAATCCTTCAACACAAAGTAATACCGGCAGCCAATCGATATATTGGATGATCCCACCGATTGGTCAGATGTCTCCTTGAAAACACCGGTACCCAAGGTGGATAGAATTGGTAATATTCATCATGATAATCACCACGACTAATCAGTATTTCAAGCTTCCTGTCAACGATGGGATTAACCCTGTATTCTTCAGGTATATCCGACACGGTAAAATTTTTGTAATTCGGCAGCTCTATTGGTTTGATATATTCACTACCACGCCGCCATCCTCTATTATAATTACCGAAGTAGTAATAACTCATACAATGAGGGGCGAATCCCAGTGATGTCTCTACTCCATCCTCTTCCCAGTTTCTGAATAAGGTCAGGTACATTTTTGGCACGGGTATCGGTTTAACTGGTGCTGACACTGTAGTGGGTGTCAATAATTCGATCAGCTTATCGTTTCTGAGACTTGAGTAGCCACGTAGGCCGCGTTCTCTAGCGAGAGCTCTTAATTCAACAACTGTATTTCTCGAAGACATGCTTGGTTATGATATACGATTTTGTAATCTTTAACCCATTTTTTATAAATCGTATTGGAGGTTCGTGACCTGTACACCATGGGTACCCACATTTGTTACCCGCCTGAGTAACAAAAAAATGTCCAATCACTTGGATCTCTTGTCGTTATAACGTTTTTGAGATTTTAGATATGCCTCCCTGTTGTCCGACCTCCACCTTGAACAGTATCCATACCATTCCTTCTTGGTATCCAGATCGATGGTGTAGGATGGGTCGAGATCATTCTTCTCAATCACCTCAACCAATTTGGATTTTTTCATCCCCGCAATATACTTAACCCCACGGGATTTGGCAACCTCTCGCAACTCTCTCAGTTTCATCAATTTGTAATCTGGTGTGGTATTCATGTCTGACATATTAATATAAATATAAAAAACTTTAAGCACTTTTATCGTACCACATCATAACAAAAAGAGATAAATAAAGGTGTGCATAAATAAAAAATGTCAAACTCTAAACTTCAAGAGACTTACTATCAACCTCAAAATTTATGGAAAGGACAAAAGGCTGTTCAGAATTTAAGAGGATTCGGTTTCAAGCCAAAGGAGATTAAGAAGTGGCTATCAAAACAAGCATTTTGGCAAGTACATTTACCCGCTCCGAAACATGTTGAAAGACCACATTATGAAGTTACCACCCCTAATGATTTACATCAATTCGATTTATTGTACATGCCCGGTGACATACTGTATGGTAATAAATATAAGTACATTTTGTCGGGAATCGATGCTGCTTCCAGATACAAAGTAGCCCGACCTTTGAGGAGTAAGAAAGCCAAAGAGGTTGCCGCTATGATTGAGGACATCTACAAGGCAGGACCATTAACTTATCCGAAAACTTTCCAATGTGATAACGGTTCAGAATTCAAAGCAGATGTGACAAAGCTGTTGGAGAAGCATAAGGTTGAAATTAAAAGGGCGACTACAAAATATAAGCATACGCACACAGCTTTTGTTGAGGCGTTGAACAAGATACTTGCGGAAAATATATTCAAAATACAAGATGCTCAAGAACTGAATGATTCGGAAAAGGTATCATCTACATGGGTTAAGCATCTGTATAAACTGATTGATAGCCTAAACGATACAAAGACGCAGATGATTGGTATGAAACCAAAAGATGCTATTATAATGAAAGAGGTGCCTCTTGCTAAAAGAGAGAATTATCCACCTGAAGTAGAATTACCTAAAAATGGATTGTATAGATATCTACTACAACCCGGTGAAGAGCATGATGATGGGCGCAGACGGGCAACCGATAGAATATGGTCGAAAAACACATATAGATTGCGTGAAGTAATAGCGCAACCTGGTAACCGTGTAATGTGCTATGTTCAAGACGGACCCAGACGGGCTTTTGTAAAAGAGGAATTGATGTTAATACCTGAAGATACAGAATTACCTCCTAATTATGTGCAAGGTTGGTGAAAAAGGGGACGATACATAAAAAGTATCTATACCAGAAACAGGTAAGGATGATTGTGCCGGGGATCGCGCCACATAATGTCACAAACCGCCTTACTTTCAAATATTAATTTTTCAAATAGCACACGAAATATGCTAATGGTATGCAGGCACACATTACTAACTTTGTTCCTGATTTAATGTCTTTTTTAGACTTTGGACCTCGGCCATTAGACTTTTTTCAAACTGGTTGCGCGTTTCGCTCTCCATCTTTCTGTCGGTTTTCGTAATTTTATCCAGAGCTTCGTAGTATATACCGCACAGGGTTTGAAATTCAATGTGACTAATGTCATCATTATTCAGGGCCCGCGAGAAGGAGTTTTCAAATACGGCGATGGCAGACGTCGCAACATCATATAATTTCATGACTTTGTTAAGTTTGCTCCGATATCTTTTAATCAAAGCCATGATGGAACCAGTGAAAATGGATCCGGACAGTGCTACGGCGCCCAATCCGACGGAAGCGGGGATCCCGATGAGTGTGGCGCCGGTTACCACCGAACCTATGCCCGAAGTGATGGTTAGGGCCGTGGCGCTGGCATTTAAAAGCACTAATCGGTGTAATGCCTTGTTGTATTTCTCATACTTTGTGTTGAATTTGTTTTTTAATTTTATCAACTCCTCAAGTTCAGAGTTCACGGTATTTGTGTTAAACTTGTCCCGCTCACTTAAATACTCGGAAGCTGTTGGTAGCTTTGGATAAATCTTAAGCTCGGCCATTAGTTATTACAAAGAAAAAAACTTTACTCTAAATAACCTATATCTAGTTTATCCAGATCCTTGAGAGTTCACACAAACTTTCAAAATCGGCTCTACAGATGTACCGGCCGTTTGGTAGCGTTTTATCGAACACATCGATGGCATTTTGTACAACGTGACATGAGGCTCTGACTTTGTTAAGTTTATTTCGATATCTCTTAATCGATGCTACGATAATGGCACGGGAAACGGAGCTGGATAGGCATATACCGGAAAGTCCTATAGAATTCCTAAAATTTCTAATAATGGTAGCGGTAGCTGCTATCGAACTGGTAACGGCTAAGGTTTCCAAGATTATGCGCAAAATCACTAATCGGTTTAGTGCTTTGTCGTATTTGTATATCCTGTCATGAAACTTACCTCGTAATTTCAGCAGCTCCTCAAGTTGAGAATTGGATATATCTGTTTTAAACGCTTCTTTTCTGGTACTAGAACGCTCTACCATTTCTATTACATTAGGAAAAAACTATCCTCTAAATAAAATAATGGCGGACATTGATATTGATCCGTTTGGTGACCATGGTCAAACCGATGAGGGTGCCGATGAAACCACGCCCCTGGTACCGAAGGAACGCACACGGGTACAGATACACACACCTGATGAAAAGGAGACATCATTCGGTGGAGGCTCCTCTCAACGCGCTAGAGTTACTAGTGAGCGGGTTAAATCACTCTATGAGGTGCTATTAACTAAATATCCAAACGAGAACCCGAGCGTGATACATACCGATCTGTTTGAGATTCGTGGTGGTGAATTATACTACAAGGGTGATGACAGACCGCTGACACATGGTGGATCTCTAAGGTCTACCGGTACCATTGCAGATCTACTGGGCAAGAAAAGGCTGTGCAGTTTGGGGTTTGATATACCGAAAGGTAGTATAACCCCCTGACAGGCCGCCAGACTAAACAAAATAGAAGAGAGACTACCGTCACCGGATAAAATAGAAAATGCGACTGATATAGAATTAGAAACTATGTCTGGAGATGTGGTAAACAGTGCGGAGGACCTGGTCTCGCTGGTCGATGATGGTACACTTAGAGCTGAATATCCCGCGGGTGATATTCGCGGATTGGATAATTCGGTGCAAAAATTCGGGGAAGTCTCCAACTCTCGACCGCCAAAAAGGTAGATATCGAGAACAACATCCATAAGGAACAAATGAAGTTGAAGGAGTTGGAAGATCCCTCATACACGGATGAACAGAGGGAGCAGGTGGCCGAGAGGTTGGAAAAGCTAAACGATGAGTTGGAAGCCAACCAGGATGCCATCAATATCCTCAAGGGTGAACTTAACACCCAGATAAAAAGCATAAAGGAGACAATCGCCAAGGTACTTAGCAAAGATACAACATTGGGTGAAAAGATACGAACGCTATTCCGTGAGCAGGGTATCACCGTTGTCAGTGTACTAACAGCGTTCGGGATGGTTATCGGGCTTTTGGTTGAAACTTTGACGCCTGGGGGTGGGGGGTCATCCACCGGTAATACAGAAAATCATGAAAAAACCGAAGGTGGTGTGAGGGAATGGATAAAGAACAAGCTGAGCGCGCTAGGATCTCTCCTGGGGAGATTAGCCGGGGCCGCAGTCGCATCACTGCCAGGTATAATTGGATCCATCGTATCGTGGATCCTCAATAGAGCAAAGGAAGCCGTCGGTTAGTTGAGTCAAAACCTGTGGGCTTTGATAGTTGGAATCGGAGGTCTGATACACACCTATTTCGTGACAAAGCGTTAGCGATCTGGATTATATGTTACATGTATCATGTAACATAGTACCTGCGGTATCGTACTATTTCCGAAATACCACACGGCACCACCGACGCCGATCATGCTTAACGCGATAAATGCCAATTCCCGTTCATGCTGGCCATTGCTGGGTGTATAAAAGTCGCTCAATACAGGTTCGCGCGGCATATCCGTGAGGGTTGATCCTCCAAACACTTTTCTATATTCGCGCATGGCATCATCCAGCTCTGTGAATTTCCCCTCGGCCTTCTTCTCAAGTCTGAGCTGCTTATTGATAAAGTCCACCCTCTCTTGTCTTTTACGTTGCCATATAACCTGAGCCTTTTGCAGCTGTTCTATGGCTAGATCATGCCGCTTCCGTTCCTTATCTATCCTATCCTTGGATAAACTTGAAAAGAGATAGCTTGATCCGGTGAAAGCCAAAGCTTTCGCGAAGGCACCTCCCAACATCATTGCAATTGAAGCCATGTTTCATATAATCCGGTATAATTTAGTGTCTTTATTTTAATACGATAGCTTCGGAGTCTATGACATCCGTATCCACCTCCGTGTATTCCACCTTGGGTAAAATCCTCTCAACTTTCTTACGTTGACATAAAACCCAGACAAACCATTCCAGTATTCTCAACATTATATATTTATAGTTTCAGGTATAATTTTTTGCTTAACTAGATATTCTCTTGACATTTCACTTGCGGCGACTATTGCTACAAGCTTTCCGGTATCTTCAAGGTCAAACTTCTGAATTGAGGGTGGTGTCATTTTTAATACCTTTTTCCCGAGCATTGAATAGCCTACGGCGAAAATGCATACGACCGATGCCTTATAAATATCGTTGACTATACTTTTCTTATCCATGTTTTATATACTTCGAGATTATAATGTCGCGATATTATCCCTTTATTCCATTTCAAGTTTACCTATACCTGAGTTTAATACCTGAGTTACTTGGTGGGGTACCCTTCACCTTATTACCCGAGTTACTCGTGGTACTCTTCACCTTATAAACCACCAACGCTCCAATTAGTACCATAACTATCACACCACCACCCATTATTGTGTAGTTCACTCCACCTTTGGGACCATCCGTCACGGAATCCTCAATTATAATATCCTTAGGATCCTCCAACTGTGTCTGAGGTGTCGGCTGGGTTTGTGTCTGAGGTGCTGACTGTGCCTCGGTCTGAGCCATGATCAATCTTTTATATTCTTCCCTATTTTTACGGTTGTATTCGGCCAGTCTCTTACCTGCCTCAACCTTTTTAGGGTTCTTCGTTGTCACCTGAACTGGAGTATCCGACATCTTTAGTATCCGTATCGATATTGTTTAAATTTTTTCCTGCGATATAATGTCTACCTGTGATTAAACCTACACTGATTGGTGATAGTAGTGATCCGAACTTATAATATAGATCACATGTGAACCTTTGGAGTGCCGAGTTTAGGAATGGGTCATTCTCCAGGTCATCACTCAGCGCTTTTTGATTTTTTATACCTAGGGCTGTACAGGCGCCCATGGAGTACATGTGGATTATTGACTGTCCCAAAGACTTTACCATTTGACCGGACAGTATAGCCTCGTATATAGTGAAAAGTTTATCCACCTCAACATTCTTGAGCTTTTGAATTTGCTCCTCCGTATACATCTTCCCAAGATATAACTTGCTATTTCCGGTCAGCACGCACTCGAGCAATTTCTGTCTCTTCCCATCATCCTGGTCCTCGATAAAAATTAGGTTGTCAATTGCGGTTTCAACCATTTTCAATAGCGATAGGTATTTTTTAATACAAAAAAGACAAAAACTAACCAATACCAGCAATAGCACTACAGCTATCATCAGTAATATGAAATTTATATATTCTATCATTTAGGATAGTACTGTAGTTTTTCTATAGATTTGTTACAAGAGTCTTGTAACAAAAAACTTCAAATCTAACAAATCATGTGGGTTTTTGGATGTTCCATCCTCATGACTAAATGTGTATATTTTCCATCTTTTAGCCTTTCCTTAACCTTCTGGATCTCCGATGATTCAATGACATCATTCTCTTCGTGGATAGTTGCGAGATCATGTCTGTCCTTCGGATACCACACATATAACATTTTTGCCTGCCTTCGTAAGTTCTTCGGTATCGCGGTGTATGATTGTGTGAGTAGCCACATGGTGTGGTTTCGGTGTCGACCGCTGATGGCCAGCTCCAGCAGTGGTTGTCTCTTTTTGTCCAGTTTCTCATCCGCGATGAAGTCATCGATCAGGAATAATGTTTTGTATCCGGCACAGAAATCCGTCATCTTTTGGATCCATTCATACAACATACCCATGGGCTCAATTAGAATCACATATTTATCCCTCCAGAACCATTTTCGACACATATATGTCTTGTTCCATCTTAATGTTGGACATATAATCACAATGAAATCAAAGTGATCAAAGTATTCACTCTCTAGCAGCGTTACAACGCGTTTGGATTTTCCGCAGCCCGTTGGACCGACGAATAGTGCCGTGTGAGGATCTTTCATGTAGTCCATCTTAATATAGTACATCCATAATTTCACCGTTTTGAATATTTAATTGAGCATCCATGATTAGATATATGTAGGCGTTTAAGGATCCCGCTGCCTCGGCCGTCTTTTCAACTTGCAGTGTGATGCCCTCGCTCGCATTTTCAATCCGTCGGCCGGTCCCGTGCAGTGAGTTTTCATCTATGGTTCTGAAATCCAGCCATAGAGCATATTTCGTGGTTAGGTAGTCCGCGACCTTCACATCATGTAATTGCAAATGTTTTTGTATTTCACCGGCATTGCCATCCCTTTGCTTGCCCTCCGCAAAATACTTGCAAATTTCACCATAATGCTCAAACGGTTGCATTCCCTGAGCGAAAAGTTGGTTAGGCTTACCCTCCACTATGGCGGATACCTTTTTGATCTTGGGATTGTAGAACCTACCTGTATCTCGTTTGTAAGCTTTCTCCTCCTCAAACAGAACCAATATACCCTTCAGGGACTTGCATGGTGTATTGAACGACCAATTCCACGTTGTGTCTGACTTATCCACCCTAATTTGTCTATGTCTCAAGAATCTGTCATAGAGCACGGCCATGTTTTCATATTCATTTGAGATGAATCTGGCAAGTGTCGGTTGTGTCACAATCTCATATTCCAGAGATATGTTGGAGATTTTGTATTTAGCATCCGGTGCAGGTGCCGCGGAACCCGAAGGTTTGGTAGGTGTTGATAATACTACCCTATCGTAATTGTTGAATGTTATCTCATAACATAACCTATTACCTAATCCGGCCTGATAATATGGGATCGTGCTATCTAACATTTCAAAATCTAGTGGTATGGTGAACTTGTTTTTGTATGCATCATAAATGTATGCATCATAAATCCGCGACCTCCGATGTATCTTTATCCGCGGCTCCAACTCTCAGTTTCATGCAATTTTCCGTGCACCCATCATCGGATATGATACCCTGTCTGATTGAGTTTCCCTTCTCATGCTTTGTCAGCCATAAATCTCTGTAGCACCCGAAAAGATCAAAGTCATCAATGCTCAGAATCTCAGTACCCTCGAACTTGATAGCCAGCTTTTTAACAATTGCCCTCCCGATGTTAGAGACCAATGTTCTCTTCGTGTCGGCTTTTGACTCGAGATCAATGTCGAAACTTAGTTTCGAAGTACCCGGAACAATGATATCATCGTTACCTAAATTAGGGAACCTAATCAGGAGTAACTGGTTCTGATCAATCTCACTTGGGTTGTGAGTGACAATTACTTTTTGATGCGTTCCTTTTACGCCATGTGCGATTCTAAGTGAACGTTCTGGGTTTAACTTTTTCCCGTATTCCATGCTATTCCATATTACTTTTATTTTATTTTACTTTAATTCGGTTAATGCTACGTTAGATGTATCATCCGTCCACCGTATCTCTTATGTGTAGGGTAACTGTTGTCTTCATACCACCCCATAGCACCTTACCATCCTGACCCGTGACTCTCATGGTAAGTGATTGAAGTAAAAATTTCTTTAGTTTCTTATATTGTGGGTTTTTCGGTTCATTAAATGTGAAATCACCATACTCGGATATATGATATGTCATCAGGTTGTTGCTATATTCACCATCTTTAAGATTTAATGAATTATCCAATTCATTAAGATTAAAATGTAGTTCCGTTATACCTCCTGGATTGAATATTTTACCCAACTTAGATTTTATAGCTAGTTGTGTTGATTTTACATCACCTCTCACGATTGAATTCAACTCCCTCCCCGTGTAGTGCTGACCCTGTAGTAACCTAACCTTGGTAACTCCATCAACCAAGAGTATATCTATTGGATCTGCAACCACATATGTGACATTGTCTGAAAACGTCTCCACGATCGCAACCTCCTTTGTACCATGCGAGTTGTCTATCGGTTGATACAAATAGATTTTCTTCTCGCTATTTACGTCCTTTATTGTGATATACATTATTATATTAGAGATTGTGAATATATTTAAATCAAAGAATGGATGACATTTTCAGATATAACCCGAATGCGACATATAAACCAAATGGAGGTCTGGATCTTCAAATATTGAGCGCTAGGGATCTGTACAAACAGGCTATTATTGTGTCCGAAAGTGGTTCTTTCCCCGCTTCCTTTCCTAATATTTTTACCAATTATGAACTTAGTCAAAACGCGCAACGTATGAGAATTTGGAATGAGCAACCTTTTAGATTATGGCAAACCCAGCTAAATTTCGCCACTTGGTGCGCTTCAAGTGCTTGTGGAGTCAGTTCCGAACACCTGAAGGATGGTAGATCTATGGTCAGGTCGATATATCGTTTTCATGTGTATTATCACATTAGACGAATCATTAAGCGTCTGCAGACACCTCTACCCTTTGAGAATAGTTTTAATCAATATGATAATCCCTATTCAAATGAAGAATTTCTAAAAATCTGTGGCGTGTATGATGTTGATTCCAACCCCATGAAATACAGAGGTCAGTACTTTTTCAGTTCATATCAAAAAAGACGTAAAGACTATCCAACTCCCGGGTTGAGTTATTTCACTAACGACTCCATGACGCGGTGGATTGTGGAAAAATCCGATGGATTTACAAAAACGGGCTTTGTGAAGATCTCTAGCAGTGTTAGAGCCTATGCCTATCTAGTTCTTAGTTCTCAGGCCTCGGCACGCTCCTCCATCCTTGGTAATGATTCAAGCGCTCTGACAGCTCAAAGGGTTTTTATGAATAACCTTGAGGATATTGTTAACCGTAGGGTTGATATTCAGGAGGACATTAAACGTTATCAGGATACGTTAAACTACGCTTCAAGTAAGGTTGATTATTCGGTTGGACAAGGTATTTATATGATACCTAGTGACATGAATCTCAGAATTAAGACCGGTGTGGTGGGTTACAACAACAAGATTTTGATATCTGGTGAAGATCTTACCATTGGTATTAATCGAAAGGTCAATGTTACCGAATCACATAAGATAACTAAAAAGAAGCCGGTAACACCCGATCATCCTGATATCCATCCTGATCATCCTGATAAACACATTACCGTACACCACGTGGATACTACAGATAAACACATTACGGGTACTACCGGTGTTAGTGATACTAGCGCTACCGGTGGTAGTACACATGAAGATGAGAAGATCGCTCTTATTTTATCTTTGACAGCAGCATGTGGTATATGGTATGCTTTCCGATAGAATCTATAAAGTGGTATAAAGAGATATAATCGTGAATATAAACACAATGGCTTTTCCAACAGTTGAAGAATTTGAACAAAACATAGAACAAGTTGCTCCAATCATAAAGTGGAGAGAGCTACCTGAAAACGATATTTACCTTGTTAAATATGTGAAAGAGATGGAAATATCGGGACCTGGTGCTCTTTCTGAAAAATCTATGTATGCGGAGGTTCAAGATAGAATAGGAAATAAATATAAGACATGGTTGCCCGCAAGACTTTGTGTCGAATTGAGGGATTATGGTCGGAAGGGTGATGCCTTTATCAGATCAAATGGTCTCAAACAATCTCAGAATAATCATCAAAATCGATTCTTCAGTTATGACATTATGTGGCGCTAAACCTTGCAACATTGCAATCATCTTTACTTGTTTCTGGTAAAGATAGACACATATCACTGTAATTGGGGGACAAAACAGGGGAGGGTGGGGAGGGACCCATGGGACGGGGAGGGGGTAGGGAGGGAGGTGGTTTTGGACAGATATTATAGAGCATGCTCTATAATTTAACGTAAAGTGACAAAGTGCTCATGGATTTATTGACTCCTCTATCGCTGATTTAACGGGGATGATCCATAATTTGACGTGGAATGGTAAAGTGCTAAGGGATGTTATGGACCTTTTTACGTTGATTTAACGGATATGCCCGCTTATTTGACATGATTGCACTAACATCCGCTTTTTCCTATCTCTACAGCGCCCAGTGTAATCTCTGAGTTCCAGCAATCAAGTCAAATTAAGAAGAATGTTTTTTCTTGGAGTCCAATTGTCTCACTTATTCATTTATTAGGTCACAGTCCAAAATCAGTTTAATTAAATCATTTTTTAATGTGGGACCAAATCTAGCAGTTGGCGCGCTTTGAAGAAATAGACACAGTTTCAAAAACTACAATTCATTGATTTCCTAATGGTATCCATCCGTTTGAAGTACAATGGTTACGTCACATATTCGTACTAACATGTACTTAGGGATATGTTTCTGATATCACTAGGCTGCATTGCTTTTAGCAGCGAAACGATTGACTGTGGGATTTAAATGAACTGATTTTGGACTGTGACTTTATAAATGGATAAATGAGACCATTGGAATCCAAGAAATAACATTTTTCTTAATTTGACTTGATTGCTGGAACTCAGCGATTACACTAGGCGCTGTGGTAGCGCTTCATTTGAAAATGTAGATAGATAAGTCATTTTTCTATGTGGGACCAAATGTAGCTGTTAGCGCCCTCTGAAGAAATAGAGACAGTTGCAAAAACTACAATTCATTGACTTTCTAACGGTATCCGTCCGTTTGAAGTACAATGGTTACGTCACGTATTTGTACCAACATGTATTTAGTGATATTTTTCTAATATTACTAGGTTGCATCGCCTTTAACCGTGAAACGATTGACTCTGGGACTTAATAGAACTGATTTTAGACCTTGACATTATAAATGTGATAAATGAGACAATGGGACTCCAAGAAATAACATTCGTTTTATTCTGGAATTCGGCGATTCCACTGGGCGCTGTGGTAGCGCTTCATTTTAAAGTTTAAATAAATAAGTTATTTTTTACTGTGGGACAAATCCAAGCCTATAGCGGGCGCTGAAGAAATAGAGACAGTTTCAAAAACTACAATTCATTGACTTTCTAAGGGCTTTAGTCCATTTGAGATGCAACAGTTGCGTAACATATTCGTAACAACATATATTTAGCGATATTTTTCTGATACTACAGGATGCATCGCTTTTAACAGTGAAACGATTGACTGTGGGACTTAATTGAACTGATTTTGGACTGTGACTTTATAAATGGATAAATGAGACAATTGGACTCCAAGAAATAACATTCTTTTTATTTTGACTTGATTGCTGGAACTCAGCGATTACACTAGACGCTGTGGTAGCGCTTCATTTAAAAATGTAGATAAATAAGTCATTTTTTAATGTGGGATCAAATCTAGAAGTTAGCGCGCTCTAAAGAAATAGAGACAGTTTCAAAAACTACAATTCATTGACCCTCTAACGATATCCGTCCGTTTGAGGTACAACTGTTACGTCACGTATTTGTACCAACATGTATTTAGTGATATTCTTCTAATATTACTAGGTTGCATCGCCTTTAACAGTGAAACGATTAACTCTGGGACTTAATTGAACTGATTTTAGACCTTGACATTATAAATGTGATAAATGAGACAATTGGACTCCAAGAAATAACATTCTTTTTAGTTTGACATGATTGCTGGAATTCAGCGATTACACTGGACGCTGTGTTAGCCCTTAATTTTGAAGTTTAGATAAATAAGTTATTTTTTACTGCGGGACCAATCCAAGCCTATAGCGGGCGCTGAAGAAATAGAGACAGTTTTTAAAACTACATTTCACTGACTTTCTAAGAGCTTCAGTCCATTTGAGGTACAACGGTTGCGTCACATATTCGTACTAACAGGTATTTAGCGATATTTTTTAATATTACTAGGTTGCATCGCTTTTAACAGTGAAAGGATTGGCTGTGGGATTTAATTGAACTGATTTTTGTCTTTGAACTTATAGATGTGATAAATGAGTCAACTGGATTCCAAGAAAAAACGTTCTTTTTAATTTGAAATGGTTGCTGGAACAGAGCAATTACAGTGGGCCCTGTGGTAGCGCTTAACTGAAAAATTTAGATAAATAAGTCAATTTGTACTGTGGCACTAATCGTAGCCGTTAGCGCGCGCTGAAGAAATAGAGACAGTTCAAAAGTTACCTTTCATGGACTTTCTAACGGTGTCAGTCCGTTTGACGTGCAATGGTTATGTCACGTATTCGTACCAAATGTATTTAGCGATTTTTTTCTGACATTACTAGGATGCATCGCTTTCAACAGTGAAACGATTGACTGTGGGATTTAATTAAACTGATTTTGGACTGTGACGTTATAAATGAATAAATGAGACAATTGGACTCCAAGAAATAACATTCTTCTTAATTTGACTTGATTGCTTGAACTCAGCGATTACACTAGGCGCTGTGGTAGCGCTTCATTTAAAAATGTAGATAAATAAGTCATTTTTTAATGTGGGACCAAATCTAGAAGTTAGCGCGCTCTGAAGAAATAGAGACAGTTTCAAAAACTACAATTCATTGACCCTCTAACGATATCCGTCCGTTTGAGGTACAACGGTTACGTCACGTATTCGTACCAACATGGATTTTGTGATATTATTTTGTAATTTTACTAGGTTGCATCGCTCTTAACAGTGAAACGATTGACTGTGGGATTTAATTAAACTGATTTTGGACTGTGACCTTATAAATGAATAAGTGAGACAATTGGACTCAGCTAGAGTAGTACACCCTTATAAACAGTTTTTCGGTTTTACACGGCCAAACCCTATTAAAAAACGCTGCTTTTAGACCCCTAAAAAAGGCTGTGACGTCACAGATTTTATCATACCTCAAATGAGTAAACAAGTCACGTGACACCATGACGGCACTCGACAAAACTGCTGACATCATCAAAAATGACGGCCCTCGACAAATGTGCTGACATCAACAAACTCGCAAATCTATTTGAGTAGGGAAATCCCCAATTGCGACCGTTGTTAGTTGAAGTCTGAATGTATGTATAATAAATGTCAAGCAACGATAAAAAGACAGCGCTAGATTGGTACGCAGTTTTTATACCTGTAACGTTTTTTGTAGGTGTGGGAGCTGTCCTAGCCGTCACCTCTACCGCACTTGTGATAGCTGCCCTAGCCCTCACCTCTACCGCACTTGTGATGAAAAGTGCGAAAGAAGAAGAAGAGCGCGAGAGTGCTATCAACGCTCTAGTTGAGAGAATTAAAGAACTAGAAGAAACTGAATACTTTTTGGTGGATCATAAAATGGATGCGAGAAATCTGCAATGACTGTCAAAGAACTCTAGATGCCTACGATAGGTGTGGTAGATGTCAAAGACGTCTGCGTATGGGAGAGGAGGTGCTTTGTTGGTATTGCTACCAAGACTACGTCACTTACAATGGTGGCCTCTGCCCTTGTGAGACTTTTTTGTCATGAGGCAAAGCAGGTTAGACCCAAAAATATACAAAATAAATGGCAACGTTTAAGTTTGATTGGAAAAGGGAAACAAGCAAGTAGATGAGGAAGACAAAAAGCTTTTATCTGAAGTGTCCCGATTGGGGGTGGTGGTGGACTCTAGATCGCATACCACATACAACGAAAGGCAGCCGTCATATCTCCATGTAGAATGTAGCCTTGCGCTGTTCACATGAACAAATGGACAAACTGCGACAAGAAGCTAAAGCCTTAGGTCTCAAAGGGTACTCTACGTTGAAGCGAATAGACCTTGTCGAAACCATACGCAAAGTTAAGTATAAGGATGCGTCAACACAAACGGACGGACCGTACTGCGAGCCTTGTTCTAAAATTGCATGGGAGAAAAATTTTGAACAATATTTGAGGGATCTCGCTAAAAAACAGCGACGTGTCGTACATGATGGCGACTTGCTCATAGATCAAGATACGGGATAAGTGATCGAGATTGTGTAGGTGATCTAGTGTTTTGAACAATACACTAGATCTATGAATAAGCAGGTGGAGACTCTAAGTATCGCTGACATACTGCGCAGATTTAAGTTTTTTCATAAGCTCCTCTTTGGCCTCCTCACGCCCCTTTTCGACAAGCTGCTGTCGCTCCCGATCATTGATGGAATCTACGATCTTTCTCGTTCGTTGTCGGAGCTTCTCCTTCAGCAACATGTAGCGTTGCTTCTCCTGCATGATTAGGCTGAACTCATAATCACTAATCACACCGTTCTCCACAGTCTTTGATATAAGGTCGACAACGGAGTTCAACTTAGTCTCTGCTAAGAGTCTGATGCCCTCATGCTTCTTTGACTTAACGTCTAGCCTCTTCCCCGCATTCCGTAAACCTGCCTTCCCTAGTCCTACAGCGATCGTGATACCACCCATCACCACAGCTAGTGTTACACCTATTCCGGACAGCATACTACCAATCCCAACACCTGAAATTATAATACTTACAGCTAGCAATCCATGATCAGTGAATCTAACCCACGTACCATGCATCTTGAACTTTTTTGCGAGTTTGTCACGCCCTTTGATCTCACCACGCAAGTACTGTTCCACCTCCTCGCTCTTTTTGAGTCTGTATACCTGACTTTCTTCAGGCTCATGCTCAGGCGCACTTGGCGGCAAAGTTGGGTAAAGCTTCATTTTATCAGCCATTTATTCTATGAGTAAATGCATCGTAATTCCAACGAACGAAACATTTTTTTCATGATGATGCTCGTCCGTCAGCATGAACTCCAGTCTGTCTGTTGAGCCTTTCAAAGGAAGTTAGATTGGAGTGTCAAAATTCCATGTAAGCATGTCTCCCCATGCGTTTAACTCTTTGGTGGGAAGCAAAGCAAGAATTTTTGATTTCTTTCCATCCAGTAGGCAATCGTCTTCATCCAGCTGAGGGCAAACGAGTCTCAATCTTTGGTACACGTCAGTTTTGTAGAAGCTGTCATAGTCGCCTTTGGTAAAGTACTTTTTTGCAGGGTCGTAGGGTAGCCGCATAAGCTCCTGCAGTTTTCGATGGATTACCACAGTATACCTGTCATTCACACGGAGCCTGTAGATTCCATTTTTTAATACAAACAATTTGATCTTGTCCCCTGCCTGACTGTTGACGATGGTTGCCAAATCCTCTATCCTGTATAGACCGTTCATAATTTCAATTCTAGTTTCTGTCTGATCAGGCCCTGTCCTACGAATGACAAAATCATTGTCGCTGTAAAGGTTCAGCCATACGGGCCTGATACTTATTGATTTTAGGGCAATTCTCGTGTCCTGCCCTAGGTAATCGTCAAAAATCGTAGGCTTCCCTATATCCGTGTCATACAGCTGTCTCATGTTTATTCTTAAAGAAAAGATGAGCATTTACTCATACAACCCGAAAGCAAATTATGCACCCAACCATGGGAGATATTTGGAGAGACTTAAGGATCTTTCAGTGCAGAACATCGTTATTGATACTCAAGGGTCCTCGTTCATGGTGAAATTTCCAGACATCTTTGTCGACTATGAATTCTATTACAACACTAGCGGGCTAGTGAAGGAGAGGAACAGCCACCCTTTCAGTCTCTGGTCCACTCAACTAAATTTTGCTACCTACTGTGCAACATCTGCTTGCGGTATTTCCATGCAGCATCTTACCTCCGGAGCTTGACATTTCTCTACCGGGCTCAGTTAGATTTCGACGTCTAAACTACCCGTTCAACAAACAAAAACTCCAGCAACTGGCTCGCAAGTTTAGAGTAAGCGACAGTGAGCAGGAGTGGAGGAACGAAACCATCTTCAGTAGTTGGCAACTTCATCGCAAAGATTATCCTGGTTCAGGCCCTGGCTATTTTAACGAGGACTCGTGGAGTCGCTGGATCATTGAAGAATCCCAGGGCCTCACTCGTATTGGTATTGAACGGTTATCCTAAAGCGTGCGCTTCTATGCCTACCTAATTCTCGAAAGCCAGGCAAATGCAAGATCTGGAATCATTGGAAACCAAGGCAGCGCAATTGATGCTCAACGCCTGTACCTGACGACATTTGAGGACGTGGTAATTAGACCTAGCGACACGGGTAAGGAAATTGCTGAATTTCAAAATGTGCTGAAATATGCGCGGTCCAAGGTGGATTTTAGTGTTGCTCATGGCGTCTATATGATCCCAAGTGACATGAGCCTTCATATTGGAAATGTTGTGAATTTCACGAACAAAATTTTGATTAGCAAGGATTGTTTTTCAATCGGTATAAATCCGAAGATTAACGCGAAGCAGGCTGACATCATTATTAACCCTCCACAGGTGAGCCGCGTGCTCCTGCGGAGCCGCCAGGCGATGATCCCTAAACATGAGAAGCACAAGACTACGCTAGCGACAGCTTACGCAATAGAGGCCGAAAAACACGATGACAACAAAGCTGCCTTAATTACAATGGGAGTATTATCGATCCTAATGTACATTTGGTTAAAGAAATATTAGTGCTCCGCGGGAGCACCAATATTTACGATAGTTTGCCTCTCTTCTCGGCATAGGCCACAACAAAAGCAGCAGCGGCAGCGATTGTCATGTAGAGGTGTTTGGCTGCGTATTCAACAAGTTTTGCTGCTACTTTAAAAAAGAACGAGACAACCGTGCTAATAAACCCTGGTAGCGCCGCACCTGCCTTACCTGCTAAATATTTTAAAAAATTTCCAAGTCTTTCCAGCTGCTTTTGCAAAAAATCCTTCCCTGCGGCACTTCCTGCCGCTGCAGTACCCGCTCCTCCACCACCTGTAACTGCGAGTACGATGGTGGAAATCAGTAGACCAACAGCCGCCACGATGCTAGCTATAGTAACCCCTTGTTCTTGAACAAGATTCTTAGCTTTTCAGTCAGAGATTTATCGCCTTCTGCGATTTTCATCATCGTTTCCTTAATTGCTTTCAGTTGGCTTTGAGTGTCAGATGATAGTAAACCGTGTTATTCTCGTACTGCTTTCTTTTGATCTTGGAGTCGTTCTAGATCTTCCCTAGCCCTTGCAATATCTTCGTTCCATATAGTTTGCTGTTCCTCTGATAGTCCAGGTGTAGCTTTCTTCGTCTCAAGCCTTTTCACCTTGGCCTCTGCCTTGGCGATCTCGCTGTCATAGAAGATCATCTTGTTTTCAAGTGCTTCAGGTTACCCCTTAGTGTTTGAAGCTCGAGATTGAGCCCTCTTCTTTCACGCTCTGCGAAGGCTTCGCTGCCGCCAAAGGGAGTCTCTTGCTGAGACGGGCCTTCCGCTGCCACGGCCGCTAGGCGATTGATCAGGCTCTCCGTTTCATCAAGGACATTCTCGAGCAGCGGCATCATTTCGATATCATCGGCCTTCTCTTGCTGAGCCGCTAGGCGATCAACGTGAACAATCTCGTTAAGGAGTTTCTGAGCCATTGTTTTACTGCCTTTGTTTGGTGTAGTATAGTCGGTAAACCCCATGGCTCGCAAGCGATTTGTACCTAACCTCCTCCGTATCTCGGCAACGCTCCTTAATTCACCATGCCTTTTCGTGATCTCTATGCCATCGAAAAGAAGCTGGTTTTCTCGTGCATCAAATTCGTTGTAATATCTCGCGATTGGCTGCCCCAGCTCCTCACCAAGGTGTTCGTAAAGATCGTCGACCTTTGATTTTAGTAGCTCTTCCCTCTGCCTTGTTGTGATGTCTCGTGATGAAACGCTAGGCGATTGACCCTGCTCCTGATCTGGCGTTAGCGTGGAGCTGGCGTCAGGCCTACTGAAAGATCGATCCTCGTCTGGAATGTTTTCCTCTGGCGTAAAGTCGTCTCCTTCGTATATTGGATTAATAGGCATTTATTTGAAACAAAAATCAGCTAATAATAAAGCATACGGTACAATCCGCGCCCTACAGGTAAAAGCGACTGATCATGTAGGCACGGATGAGGAAAAAGCGATCGTCGCAGCCTATGGCAGCACGTTTTGTACTCCTCTAGAAAAAATGTTTGAATTGACACGAGACTTGCCGTTCTACCAGCCAGGGCTACACGATAGGTTACAGTTTGTGATCCATTTTGCATCGTACGGTGACGTTATAAAAGATGGTGGTACGGCAGCTATTGGAAATACCGCAGCCAAACCAGCTGATGCTGCCTACAAGATCAGCAATATGTCGCTATGGTTTGACAAGGTTAATAACGAGGAGTTCGCAAGTGCCATGATGTCGAGATACAGCCGTCTCGCCCTACCCCATGAAAGGATACTCTGTAGCAAGGTTGTCACGATGAAAAAGGCTGACACAAGCTACAATTTGCAAATTGATACGCCTGCAAAAAGTTTGAAAGGCGTTTTACTGCTCTTTGTAGACCCTGGAAAAGTGAAGGCTTACTCGGGCGCTAACGAGGTGTTTTATAACCCAAAGATCGAAAAAATCTCGATCACTGTCGAGGGTGAGCCTAATGAGCTCTACACGCACGCGATGCTCCCGAAAGATCACCTCGAGCAGATCGTAAATTTATTCGGTAGCCACGATTCAGAGGTCACGATTGGGCAGTTCTTCACAGAGAGATACGCCCTGTTTGTTGATTTCCGAGCATCACCTGATTATAGTCTCCATGGTTCCGAAAGGCAATTACAGAGATTGTCAGACGGTATAACATTGCATATGACAAGGAAGGCAGACGGAACAACCGGGAATATTAAATGCTACGTTTTCCTACTTCAGGATGCTCAGCTGAACACTTTGATGGCTATTATCACTCTGTGGAATACTGAAAATAAATGGCAACTATCAGTGTTCTTGTGGCTGGTGCTGCGAATAATGCATTAGCCTATAGCGGATCAAATCTCCTGTTCAGTAAGCTGTCAGGTCATGGCGAAGAGGAACGGAAACGACATGATAAAGCAATTGAGCAACTGCAAGCTGCTCAAGCACAGTGGGTCAGAGATCGGCAGGCTAAGATTGACTGGTTTAACCATCAACGAGAGCTGAAAAGGCAAGGTGGAGAGAGCTTGAAGGAGCTCGATGAAGGCATGAGGGATTACTATATCGCAACGATCGAAAAAGCTCCAAAACTATCCGATTTTTACACACCTTCCAAGCAACAACAAGATGGCGAGCTGACGTTCATCGTTGGATCCTTAGCCCTCCTTGGTCTTGCAGTGTACAAGTTCGCCTAGCGTCTCCACAGGAGTTATATGTAAAATGTTTTCGATATGTAATAAACATGTCGAAAACATATATTCCCACAGAGAAGGAGGTAGAAAATTGAGCAGTATTTACTATACCCCTGAAAATCTCTGGACTGGTCGCAAGGCTGTTAAATTGCTCGCTGAGCAGAGTGGACTACCTAAAAAGAAAGTCGTACACTGGCTGTCTACACAACTCTTATGGCTTAGACATATTCGAGGACCTAAAAGGATTGATTACCCGCATTTTACCATTAAAAAACCTAATGAAATGCACCAATTTGACTTGCTCTACATGCCTCATGATAAAGTCTACAGTAACGTGTACAAATACATTCTCACAGGGATAGATGTAACCTCGCGCTTCAAGGTAGCTAGACCATTGAGAACAAAGAAAGCCAACGAAGTCGCTGACATGATCAAGGACATTTACGCGAAAGGCAAAGGACCTTTACGCTATCCGAAGATCTTCCAGTGCTACAACGGTAGTGAGTTCAAGTCAGATGTGAAAAAACTGCTAGAGGGTTAAGGGGTCGAGATTAAGCGCGCAACCACCAAATATCATCATACGTTCACAGCCTTTGTCGAGTCTTATAACAAGGTGCTCGCTGAGAGACTGTTCAAGTCCCAGGATGCACAAGAGTTGGTCACTGATGAGACTAGTACCACATGGATGAAACATCTGTACACTATCGTGAAAAGCATGAACAATACCAAGACTGCCATGATCAGTATGAAACCCAACAAGGCAATCAAGCTAGAGAAGGGATCGCTTGTTAAAGATCGCCTGGAGCAAGAGAAGCCGTTACCTGAGGACGGTCTCTACCTTTACCTACTGCAACCTGGAGAAGAGCATGGTGATGCGAAAAGACGTGCAACGGACGCTTGGTTGAGCAAAAAGACGTATAGGTTAGATCGCATGGAGCAGCAACCAAACAACCGTGTGCTATATTACTTGCAAGACGGGCCAGAGCGGAGATTTGTATCAGAAGAACTTATGAAAATTCCGGAAGATGTTGAAGTACCTCCAGAGCATGTTAAGGAGCGGTACACTTCGCGTAGTTTTTGTAATCTATCAAGACGGTTACAAAAAAATCCTAGATCTCGGCAAGCTCCATCAATCTCTGATGTGTATAATTACGACCTAATGGAAAGTGCTTTGGACGTTCCGGATTTACTTTGATGCATCCACGCTCTCGGAGCCAGTTGTAATGTACAATGGCATTTGGAGTTTCTGCAAGAACGACGAGTTGACCGTTGGGATGATCTGTTAACTTGTTGTGAATCTTTTGCGCTACATAGCCTTGTTGCCCACATATAGCGACATACGGATATTCATCGTCGTTATTCTTTTGGATTATAACCATCCCATTATCCTTTCTAGGGTCTTCAAGGTGAGGAACGGCTCGCTTATGTAGTTCTTCAATTTCTTGCTCTTGTACGGCTATCGTTCGATCTAAGTCGTCAACATCTTCCTCTAGGGTAAAGATTTGACGATTTTTGTCCTCCAAGTCGTCGTTGAGCAGAGCCAGCGCCGCTTGATTTTCTTCTATAATTCCAGCAAGCTTGCGGACCTCTCGAGGTAAAACCTCTTCAACAACCCAATCCAAAAATGGTTCTGCTTCAGGTCTGCCACACCTCAAAAGGAAGCAATAAAGGCCTGATTCCGTCAGCAAAACCGTGTTTGGCTGGGTGTGGACAGATCTCTCCACACCTTGGAGGTTAGTAATAGCGTCGCCAAGCCGTATTTTGTACTTGTTGGGAACAAGTCTCTGAAGGGCTTTTACTCCCGCCTCCCGCCAATATCCCGCGGCTCTCCAAACATCGGAGGCTACGATGCATTGAACTTTATCCTGAACAAAGAATGATCGGACTTGCTTTCCTTTAAAGTAATCAACCACAAGAGACGTTTTGCTTGTGAGTTTTTGGAATTCCGGGGATCATGTTGCATGGACGGTGCTCTTGATTTTGTGAGCCACAAATTCACATTAATAATTACCTCGTCCCAGGGCACCATCTAATAGGAAGAAGCCGTCGTTTGACCGTTGGGATGATCTGTTAAGTTGATGTGAATATTTTGCGCTACATAGCCTTATTGGGCTATAGCAATATTCATCGTTGTTATTCTTTTGGATTATAACCATCCCGTTATCTTTTCGAGGATCTTGCGACATGTTCCATGTCGCTGTCGTAGCTCTGTAATTTCTTGCGCTTGAACGGCTATCATGTGATCTAAGTCGTCAACATCTTCCTCTAGGAGCGCCAGGACTATATCTTTTTCTTCGAGATCATCTTCAAGCAACGTCAGGGCTATATCTTTTTCTTCGATGGTTGCGGCAAGCTTTTGCATTTCTTTGGGTAGCACCTCTTCAACAACCCAATTCAAAAATGGTTCTGCCTTGGATTTCTTACACCTTAAAAGAAAGCAATAAAGGCCTGGTTCCGTCAGCAAAACTGTGTTTGGATGAAGGGGGGCGATATCGACCCCCTTGTCTTCTGCGGCACTTTTAACCTCCCAGGCCCGCTTTACATGCTTCTCCGGTACATGTGCCTGAATAGCTTTTCTACCATCACGATTATCATCATAGCCGACAGCTCTCCACACGTCTTTGGCTACGAGGCATTGGCCCCTTTCCTTAATGTACAAAGAACGAACTTTGCTGTCTTCGAAAAAATTACTGACCAAGGACATCTTTCTTATACACGCTCAACCACAGTTTTTTTTGTGATTCGAAAAAAGTCACAAAATTACTGGATCCAATAACGATCTCCAAGCTTGGGAAGCCATGGATATTTTTTGCATAACTCTTCAATATCCCGAGTCGTGTTTACCAGTTTGCTGTCATCGTCATCATGCACTGCATCTATCAGTCTGTCGTGGGCTCTCAAAAGAGCTTGATACACAGCTTTAATTACGCTCTTATTATCCATCTTTTCTTATATGTTAAGAGTCTAACCAACAATCTTGTAACTTCTAGGATGCTCCAGTCTTCGTACAAGCAAGCATGTTTGGACTTCTTGAGCTGAGCCTTAATAATAGAAATTTCTTCCCTACTTGAAATTACATCGTTCTCTTCATGAATGAGCTCAAACTCCTTCCGATTCTTCGGATACCAGACAAAAAGCTGTTTTATTTGATCCCTTACTGTTATTGAAATCTTCTTATATCTTTGTGTTAGTAGCCAGAGACTGTGTTTGCGATGTCTACCCGAAACAGCTAGTTCTAACAACGCACCACGAGTTTTGTCGAGACTCACGTCGGCTATCATATCGTCAACGATAAACAACGACTTTTCACGCGCCAGCAATGACGACATTTTTTGGATCCATTCAAACAGCTGTTCCTTGGGCTCCACCAGAAACACGTAGTCATCCCTCCATAGCTAGAATCTCTCTTGATAGGTTTGTTCCAGCGGATTGTAGGGCAGAGAATGACAATGTTGCCGAAATGCTGCCTATACTCGTTCTCAAGCAAATCCAGGACACGCTGCGTCTAGCCGCAACTTGTAGGCCCGGTGAAGATTGCCGTATGCGGGTCTTTGACAATGTCCATTTTATTCTGTATTGCTTTGTGTTTGCCTTGAGCAGGCACGAAGCTTGTAGACTTACTTAGGTTTTGGTACGATAGATGCCGGAATCCACCCCTTTGCTATCACAAATTCGCGACTAGCGCGCCCCGCTGAAAAGTAACCCAACATCTTGATGGCGTCGCTGGTATCCATCTTGGTGCTGGGGCTAGAGATTCCCAGGAACTTCTTACCGGTCATTGTATAGGTAAACGTAAAGCTTAGATCCAGGACTGTTTCATAGATCATGTCGAGGACTTCTTTTTCCTTGGGAGTTACGTTGGTTGTCATTTATTATAGGTTATCGCATCTTGAAAATGTCGATATGACGCTCTTCTGCTGACACGGCCGCCAGGCGATCGCGTTGCTTTTGCGTGTGCTGCTGAGGCGATGGCTTTGGGGTTTCAGCAAGCTGGTGAGACGGGTCTTCCGCTGACACGGCTGCTACGGGCTGCTTACCTATGCAATAGACTGCCACGCAAGCGGCAAGTACGGCAGCGAGACCTCTAGCGACATAGAGATATGCACTGAACTGGTGAGGACCTGCGACAGGTTCCTGACACTCTTGCGAAGTACTTTTGACCAAGTTCTTCTTTAAGTCAGCCTTGTTCTTGCGATTCCATACAGCAAGTCTCTTGCCAGCAGCAACACGACCCTCATTCTTCTTGGTTATGACTTGGTTAGATTGTTCTTCACTCATTTATTATTTGATCAAGAGGCACTTTGGTTGGAAAAAGTTTTAAACGACCGAAGGCACGTTTAGGCTAAAAGTTTTGTGAAGAGCTTTACAAAATTTCCTCGTAGTGACGAATCAGTGAATTTTCGACTTTTCTAGCAGAGCCAAGTTTTGCTCAAAATTATCCCATACCTTCACCAAAGACCTACAGACCATCGTGTAGAGTAGCGATGGTCTTCTCTCCTTTTAACAGCCTGAATGTAATGGCGCCGGCCGCGTTTGTGAAACGAGCTAAGCAAAACTGGAAAGAGACTCATTCCACTCTCCACAAGTGCGTGGAAAATAACGAGCCTACACAACCTCCCGTTCCCAGCTTCGAATGGATGGATATTAATCAAGTCTATGAACAACCTCACCGCGTTCCATATCGGATCGTCAGTCTCTGTAGAGTAGTATCGATCCAGGGCGTCTGTCACTAACCTTGGGATTGCAGAAACAGGGGCAAATTCGTGTTTTTCCCCGCGCATCATGATCTCATGGATAGTTTGGATTTTGTCAGACGTGAGACGTCCGCAGCACTGCATCCATTTTAGAGCGCGCATAAAGTTTATCATCTGCCTTTTGAAACTTTTCGTCTTGCCGTCAAGATGTGCATCTTCAGGATCTTGCATCAGGTTCCAAGTCTGAGATGCTGAAAAGTTGGAGTCAACCTCTCCTTCCCATGTGTAGGTTCCGTACGCAAACAGGGCTTCCCACCCTTTTAGAAATTCCTCTACGTATGCGTGGTTTTTCCGCTTTTGCGAGAGTTCGGCTAGCGTCGCAGTTTTATTTTGAACATTCTGGTACTCGTCTTCGTCTGCCATCCAATGCTGCCTTTTTAATTTTTCCATTTTGTTAAATATCTGACTGCTCCCTATTTCTTTTTACATCAAGACGGCTAGATCTTGATCATTCAAAGCAATACATCTGGAGGCCTTCAAACCTTTTCTTATACGAAGTCCTCACTAAATTACGCGCCTGTGGTGGAAAGCGATCAGCTTCTGGTGTCAGGATTACCCAAGCGCGTGAGTCACCGTAAATGCTGCACCAATGTGTGTACCGTGGTTTTATTCTGCCCATTATCACCTTGCTTATACGATCAATATTTTCACGACTGCTCATGTCAAACTTCGAAATACTGTTTCCCATCTTTTTCTTGCTGTTCGTCATCTCGCTTTTCATCTGTCTTGGACACATGCTTCACGGAGAGCTGAGTGTGATTAATTGTATGGGCAGCAATCAAGAGCGGCGCCAGATATTTTCCAACGGCAGAGTACACAAGGATCCCCAAATCTGCCATGGAGTGTTTAATGATGGGGTCTTCCTCGATGTCTTTTCTAAGTCCTTCGACAGAGTCAATTTTGACGTAATTCCCCGCAGCGTTAGCACGGTAACACGGTTGATAGCATGCGTAGAGAGTGCCTTGGCGGTCTTTTCTCCCTTTTCGTGGAGCTCTCGTTGAATGAATTCCGCATACGCTTTTTCGATCGCCTCCTCAGGAGCTTTGTCGACAAATCCTTCAGTACATTTTTGGGGTAAGAGATGCGATTTCCCTTGCCTTATCGCATCCTTCAAAGCTTGGTGATTGTATGCCGTTTTTTCTTTGGCTTGAAAGGCTTCTGCTGGTGTGTCATCAAATATAGCTGTAATCTCACTCATCTTTATTAGAAGCCTTCTATAACGCAAAAAGCAGAGCACGATCAAGACGTACGGAAGAATTATTGCTACAGTGAGGGTTATGTTGTTCATCATTTTTATTTTTAAAAACAAAACCCTCGCAAAGGGAACCCTCTAGGTTTTTGTTGTTTCTGTTGTTGTTGTTTGAACCCAGAGGGTTTTTGATTCTGTGAGTATACCACTCAGAGCCTTTGGTTCACCATATCCGAGGTGTTTTTTCGTGCTGTCCTGCTTTGCAGGCTTAGCGTACTTGCTTTTTATACTCTATACAGAATTTCGTGCTTGTACTACGCATTAACGAAACCCACCTTTTTAAGTGACTCGAAGTTGCCTGAAAGTTTAAAAACACAAATACTTTTCAACGCGACCTACAACTCTAGCGGTACTGTGTGGATGCCATCCTCGAGTACCTTCCGCTTGTCATAAAACGCCGAGAGGCCCAGCTTGTTTTGTTCGTACGTAACCATACCCTGGTTGCGAACCCGGAAACCTATGTTTTTCGCAGTGTCAATAAAGCCATTCAACGCATTCTTATACCTCTCCCATGTTACAGCGTTATGCTTCTTCAACATGCCCTTACAGGAGAATTTTGTTTCCTCTTTACTTTCCACAAAGTAACACTTGGCTGTCGTGGCAATCATCCTAAACCCGATGAATTCCGGTTTGAATATCCTTCCTGTTCGACTCGAGTACTTATCAGTGACGAGCCAGTTTTTCACGTCTTTGTCGTACTCGTCAAGCAGTTCAGGGCGAACGACATCTCGCAACTCTTCTTCAGAGATGCCAAAATAGGCACTGTCCGTATCCATGTAGACGTACTTAAAGTTTCGACGGTCTACATACTTGTCGATGAAGTTGTAGTAAAATTCCAACATACGAAGTTTGGCCAGCTGGTACACCGCAATGGCGCACTGGTACGGCCTGTCGATATGCACCTTTTTCTTTCCTTCTCAGATCTCGTAAGCATCACCTATCTCTTCAAGATCTTCAAGGTACGGCGATCTCATCGCTGCATCAACCTTCTTTTCATCTCTCGTAAAGGTGGTGTTCGCGTGTCTCGCTTGGTTCTCGATCATTTTCCCATAGAACGAGTTCTCCTTCAACTTGGCCGTAGCTCCCGCGATGCGTTTGTCGGGGTCTTTATCTGCTTGTCGTCGTGCATCGGCAATTTCTTCCGGAAACCACGCAAACGGTTTACCTCGTTCATACTCGAGGAACTGGTGAAACGCCGTCACTTTCAGGCCAGGGTCAAGGTACCACTCGAGGAAGGTTGTGAACAGCAAGATCTTTTCAGCTTTCATCAACCCTAGGAGCTTACGCGTACCTGGAACACGTTTGCGCCCCGTGGCGGTCAGGTACTCGTGCATGTGCTCGGGGATTTGATCGTCGGGTATCTCTTTCACAACAAACAGTGGAGCCATCTCGCTGAATTTGTCATACATTTCCAAAGGGACCTCGATGTCGACCTGCGCAAAACCGAAGAGGGATCCATTTTGTACACCTTGTGTTAGTAGCTCGAGATTGTGTTTCGCTGTCGGTGTAGGCACCTTGATCAGCTTCTCCTTTCCACAAGGAAAGTCTTGCATCAACGTACTCGGGTACAGCATGTTCGCGTCAAGCCCTAGAACAGTTTTGCACTTCCGTGGCTCCTTGTAGATGTGGGATCTTATACCCGTGACGTCTCTCTCGTGATACCTACAGAACACGATGGCAGGCCCTCCCACCATGCCCGTCTGCAAGAGCTCGTAGGCGTCATTCTTCGTGCACTCAGTGCAAGCCTTTTGCACCTTTTTGCACGCCTTGAAACTCTATCCTTTGCATCCCCCTGCATATTTTCCTCTGCATGTCTTGCACTTTTTCGCCCTGCATGTCTTGCACTTTTTCCCCTTGCACGTCTCGCAATTCTCACCTTTCTTTCTCTTTCCACCACAACCCTCGCATGGCCTGCCGTTACACACCTCGCAAACGTTACCCGCACACTCTTTACACTGTTTTCGAGCTTTCTTGCACACCTCGCAGCCCTCCCCTTTGCACGGTTTGCTTTCACACTTGTGCTTGCATGGTTTTCCTGGCGCGTATAGCTCTAACTTTGGATTCAGTCGTAGAGACTTGTTCAAGACGTAGTGCATGGACACGCCTGGAATGCTTACCGCGTCTTTCAAAATGTCTATCTCGTCGTCGTAGTACTGCAGCCTTGTCTTGTCCACAGCTTCGATGAAGGGTTCCACATCGACTAGATTGTACTCGCGCAACCAGTCCATCATGGTGACGCAGTCTCGCTTGTAAAACTCTGCACGGAATGTTTCGTACTCTTCAGGAGAGAGGTTGTTTTCCCAATAAGACTGCTATAGTAATGTTCGTACGCCACGGGTCCGACGTGGGTTAGCTCTTCATAGCTCGTCAGCCACTCGTATAGGAACACCAGCTTTCTGAGCTTGCAATCCAGAGACTTGCATCATTGGTCGTAGCTCAGATCACGAGCGATAAATTTTTTGATATCGAGAAATCTGAACCTCGAGGTCGTGAGGAACATGTAGTCGTTTTCTTTCTTCGCCACGTTGATCTTATCGCTATCGTATCTGACAATTTGATCGACAAAGTACCGCTTGATCATGTTCAGGTCATACTTGCCACTGTTGAAACCGATCACGGCCACCTGGTTTAGCCACTCGTTCCATGCCTTCTGAGTCTTGTCTGGAAGCATGTAGAAATCGTCAGATCTTGGGTACATTCTCTCCACCTCTTTCACGATGTGGGCGTGTCTCTTTTCGAGCTGCTCATCAAATCGTTTAACCAAGATCTTGGGATCATCGTGCTCCAAGAACGTTGGATCTCCGTTCAGACTATCGTGAATGGCGACGCTGACCGGTACATGCTCCGAGATGTATGTTGGATAGGATGTTTGCCGCTGATGTAAAGGTGCTAGGAGGACCTCGAAATCAAACACGATGTAGTGAGGGTAGGGTCGAAATTTTTCTTGAAGTACCTTTTGGCTTTGGGTGGGCCCTCACACTCCCACACTGTCACGAGGTTGTAGCCAAGTTTTCGGATGCCTTCCTCCTTAGACTTGGTGGCCGTATATTTAATAGTGTTTGTTCCTTGGCAGGGGCATCCGTGCCACTTGCAACCGTGGTACTCATTGACTGTCCTGGTCTGAGGTTCATAGCCGTCTACAAGGTAGACCTCATTTTCCTTTTTGCCATAGCGTATGACTCGTTCTCCTCCATACCCACACAGCGCGTGATGGATGTGTCTTCCAGTTTCCCTCGACATGTGTTCGAGCCATTTACAAGCGTCATAACTGAAGCCCTCACCGTAAAAGACCTTCTCTGACTTGCTAGGCATGCGCTTGACCTTCTTGCCTTTGCAGATGATATGCGGCTTTTTTCCTTCACCTATCTTCTTAGGTCTCGTAAGATCTCCGTTGCTTGCAAACATTTGCTTGCAGGCTTCGCATTCCCATTTCTGTCGTGCCAGTACGTCTAAATCCTTGATGTAGAAACAGTGTCCATCCAGCATACCAAGGTTGATTGTGTCTAAATCTTTTTTGTATTGATTCTGACCGTACACGAGTCTCCATGGCGCTTTCTCAGAGTTGGTCTTGGGTTCAAAGACTCTGATGTTGATCTTGAAACGCTTCGCTATGCCCTCGAAGTTAAGGAGCTTCGCAGCACGTACATCTTCCCTCTTAAGTTTGGGGTTCTCGTAGTACTCGCGTGTTAGTTTGAGGGCTGACCTTGTAAGGTACTCTGTTCCACGTTCTACCCCGGCCCTCTTTTCGATGGCTAGGCATCGCCAGACACATAGGTTGTCCGTTCGCTCTTCTTTACAATCCACAGCGTAGATGCACCTCTTTTTTCGGAACCAGTCTGGCAAAGGTCCACAGCCAAACAAGGGATCCCTTGTGGAGATGATCTTGATCTGCATATGCTGGAAGACTATTCTCCCTTCGTACGATCCTGGGGTCTCGATTGTTCTTCCTGGTGGCAAGTACGCCTTCCCCCAAAACTCGTTATCTCCTAGATCTAATCGTTCCATTTCACATTTTTCGATAAAGGCTTCGATGTCAGCTAGGCTCGTAAGCGATCCTTCGCCTCCCTTGGTTTTGTGATACGGAGCCGTGCCACCTCCTGCTTCGTAGATGGTGCAAGCAAAACTGCAGACTACCTAGACTCTCATGTCTATGTAGGGCGTAATTTTTTGTATGATGGCCTCTGCCAGTGGCTGATTAAGGTTCTTGTTGAACCGCCATGTCTTGACGCGATTTCCGTCTTCCAACATCTGTCTGTCATTTTCGTCCAAATATGCTGACTGTCTTCGACGCCTTCGGATCGGTTTTTCTCTTGTGGGAACATGTGCTTGATGTCTTCGACTCCACTGTATTCGTCTTGTATGTCGTCTCGCGCTTCTCTCTCGATTTCATCGTGCAGCGTCGTCCTTCCAGCAATTTGTTCACTTGCTCTGTTATAATTATGCCCGACAGTGTCTCGCACGCTCTGTAGCCGACCCGCAAGAGCATCGCGAGTTGTTGCTACTGGCGCTGAGACAGCGCTGTATAGCTTGGTGATTGCATTCTTGAACCAACTCATTTCTCTTTATTATATACAGATTTTGGACTTTCAGTTTTTTTTGAGGTGGACAAAATTTGAGTAGGGAATTTCCCTACTCAAATAGATTTGCGCGTTTGTTGATGTCAGCAGTTTTGTCGAGTGCCGTCATTTTTGATGATGTCAGCAGTTTTGTTGAGTGCCGTCATGGTGTCGCGTCACTTGTTTACTCATTTGAGGTATGATAAAATCTGTGACGTCACCGCTTTTTTTAGGGGTCTAAAAGCAGCGTTTTTTAACAGGGTTTGGCCGTGTAAAACCGGAAAACTGTTTACAAGGGTGTACTACTCTAGCTGACTCCAAGAAATAACATTCTTCTTAATTAGACTTGATTGCTGGAACTCAGCGATTACACTGGGCGCTGTAGTAGCGCTTCATTTTAAAGTTTAAATAAATAAGTTATTTTTTACTGTGGGACAAATCCTAGCCTATAGCGGGAGCTGAAAAAATACAGACGGTTTCAAAAACAACATTTCACTGACTTTCTAAAGGCTTCTGTCCATTTGAGGTACAACGGGTGCGTCACATACTCGTACCAACATATATTTAGCGATATTTTTCTGATATTACTAGGATGCATCGCTTTTAACAGTGAAACGATTGACTATGGGACTTAATTGAACTGATTTTGGACTGTGACCTTATAAATGGATAAATGAGACAATTGGACTCCAAGAAATAACATTCTTCTTAATTTGACTTGATTGCTGGAACTCAGCGATTACACTAGGCGCTGTGGTAGCACTATTTATTTATCTACATTTAAAAATGTAGATAAATAAGTCATTTTTTAATGTGGTGTCCCAAATTAAAAATTGACTTATTTATCTACAAATCTAGCAGTTAGCACGCTCTGAAGAAATAGAGACAGTTTCAAAAACAACATTTCATTGACTTTCTAATGGTGTCAATCCGTTTGAGTGACAACGGTTGCGTCACATATTCGTACCAACATGTATTTAGTGATATTTTTCCGATATTACTAAGTTACGTCGCTCTTAACAGTGAAGCGATTGACTCTGGGACTTAATCGAACTGATTCTGGACTGTGACCTTATAAATGTGATAAATGAGCCAACTGGACCCCAGGAAATATCATTCTTCTTAATTTGACATGATTGCCGGAACTCAGCGATTACACTGAGAGCTGTGGTAGCGCTTCATTTAAAAATTTAGATAAATAAGTCAATTTGTACTGTGGGACCAATCCTAGCCGTTAACGCGCGCTGAAGAAGTAGAGACAGCTTCAAAAACTAGATTTCAATGACTTTCTAACGGTATCAGTCCGTTTGAGTTACAACGGTTGCGTCACATGTTCGGACCAACATGCATATAGTGATTTTTTTCCGATATTACTAAGTTGCGTCGCTTTTAACTGTTAAAGGATTGACTCTGGGACTTAATTGAACTGATTCTGGACTGTGACCTTATAAATGTGATAAATGAGCCAGTTTGACTACAAGAAGTAACATTCTTCCTAATTTGACATGATTGCTGGAACTTAGCGATTACACTGGCATTGTGGTAGCGTTTTATTTAAAAATTAAGATGAATAAGTCATTTTTTACTGTGGGACCAATCCTAGCCGTTAGTTCGCGCTGAAGAAATAGAGACAGTTTCAAAAACTACACTTCATTGACTTTCTAATGGTGTCAATCCGTTTGAATTACAACGGTTGCGTCACATATTCGTACCAACATGTATTTAGTGATTTTTTTTCCGATATTACTAAGTTGTATCGCTTTTAACAGTGAAACGATTGACTGTGGGACTTAATTGAACAGATTCTGGACTGTGACCTTATAAATGCGATAAATGAGCCAATTGGACTCCAAGGAATAACATTCTTCTTAATTCGACATGATTGCTGGAATTCAGCGAGTACACTAGGTTCTGTGTAGCGCTTTATTTAAAAAATTAGATAAATAAGTCAATTTGTACTGTGGGACCAATCCTAGCCGTTAACGCGCGCTGAAGAAGTAGAGACAGCTTCAAAAACTAGATTTCAATGACTTTCTAACGGTATCAGTCCGTTTGAGTTACAACGGTTGCGTCACATGTTCGGACCAACATGCATATAGTGATTTTTTTCCGATATTACTAAGTTGCGTTGCTTTTAACTGTTAAAGGATTGACTCTGGGACTTAATTGAACTGATTCTGGACTGTGACCTTATAAATGTGATAAAAGAGCCAGTTTGACTACAATAAGTAACATTCTTCCTAATTTGACATGATTGCTGGAACTTAGCGATTACACTGGCATTGTGGTAGCGTTTTATTTAAAAATTGAGATGAATAAGTCATTTTTTACTGTGGGACCAATCCTAGCCGTTAGTTCGCGCTGAAGAAGTAGAGACAGCTTCAAAAACTAGATTTCAATGACTTTCTAACGGTATCAGTCCGTTTGAGTTACAACGGTTGCGTCACATGTTCGGACCAACATGCATATAGTGATTTTTTTCCGATATTACTAAGTTGCGTCGCTTTTAACTGTTAAAGGATTGACTCTGGGACTTAATTGAACTGATTCTGGACTGTGACCTTATAAATGTGATAAATGAGCCAGTTTGACTACAAGAAGTAACATTCTTCCTAATTTGACATGATTGCTGGAACTTAGCGATTACACTGGCATTGTGGTAGCGTTTTATTTAAAAATTAAGATGAATAAGTCATTTTTTACTGTGGGACCAATCCTAGCCGTTAGTTCGCGCTGAAGAAATAGAGACAGTTTCAAAAACTACACTTCATTGACTTTCTAATGGTGTCAATCCGTTTGAATTACAACGGTTGCGTCACATATTCGTACCAACATGTATTTAGTGATTTTTTTTCCGATATTACTAAGTTGTATCGCTTTTAACAGTGAAACGATTGACTGTGGGACTTAATTGAACAGATTCTGGACTGTGACCTTATAAATGCGATAAATGAGCCAATTGGACTCCAAGGAATAACATTCTTCTTAATTCGACATGATTGCTGGAATTCAGCGAGTACACTAGGTTCTGTGGTAGCGCTTTATTTAAAAAATTAGATAAATAAGTCAATTTGTACTGTGGGACCAATCCTAGCCGTTAACGCGCGCTGAAGAAGTAGAGACAGCTTCAAAAACTAGATTTCAATGACTTTCTAACGGTATCAGTCCGTTTGAGTTACAACGGTTGCGTCACATGTTCGGACCAACATGCATATAGTGATTTTTTTCCGATATTACTAAGTTGCGTTGCTTTTAACTGTTAAAGGATTGACTCTGGGACTTAATTGAACTGATTCTGGACTGTGACCTTATAAATGTGATAAAAGAGCCAGTTTGACTACAATAAGTAACATTCTTCCTAATTTGACATGATTGCTGGAACTTAGCGATTACACTGGCATTGTGGTAGCGTTTTATTTAAAAATTGAGATGAATAAGTCATTTTTTACTGTGGGACCAATCCTAGCCGTTAGTTCGCGCTGAAGAAATAGAGACAGTTTCAAAAACTACATTTCATTGACTTTCTAATGGTGTCAATCCGTTTGAATTGCAACGGTTGCGTCACATATTCGTACCAACATGTATTTAGTGATTTTTTTTCCGATATTACTAAGTTGTATCGCTTTTAACAGTGAAACGATTGACTGTGGGACTTAATTGAACAGATTCTGGACTGTGACCTTATAAATGCGATAAATGAGCCAATTGGACTCCAAGGAATAACATTCTTCTTAATTCGACATGATTGCTGGAATTCAGCGAGTACACTAGGTTCTGTGGTAGCGCTTTATTTAAAAAATTAGATAAATAAGTCTTTTCTTACTGTGGGACCAATCCTGGCGTTTAGCATGCGCTGAAGAAATAGAGACATTCACAAAAACTACATTTCATCGACTTTATGGCGGTATCAATCCATTTGAGTTACAACGGTTGCGTCACATATTCGTACCAACATGTATTTGGTAATATTTTTTCGATATTACTAAGTTACATCGCATTTAACAGTGAAGCGATTGACTCTGGGACTTAATTGAAGTAACTTTCGACTGTGACCTTAAAAATGTGATAAATGAACTAACTGGACCCCAAGAAATATCAATCTTCTTAATTTGACATGATTGCCGGAACTCAGCGATTACATTAGGCTCTGTGGTGGCGCTTTATTTAAAAATTTAGATAAATAAGTCTTTTTTTACTGTGGGACCAATCCTGGCCGTTATCACGCGCTGAATAAATTGGAGCAGTTTCAAAGACTACATTTCATTGACTTACTGGCGGTATAAATCCGTTTGAGTTACAACGGTTGCGTCACATATTCGTACCAACATGTATTTAGTGATTTTCTACAAATATTACTAAGTTGTATCGGTTTTAACAGTGAAATGATTGACTGTGGGACTCAATTGAACTGACTTTGGACTGTGGTCTTATAAATGCGATAAATGAGCCAATTGGACCCCAGGGAAATATCAATATTCTTAATTTGACATGATTGCCGGAACTCAGCGATTACACTAGGCGATATGGTAGCGCTTCATTTAAAAATTTAGATAAATAAGTTATTTTGAACTGTGGGACCAATCCTAACCGTTAACGCGCGCTGAAGAAGTAGAGAAAGCTTCAAAAACAAGATTTCAATGACTTTCTAACGGTATCAGTCCGTTTGAGTTACAACGGTTGCGTCACATGTTCGGACCAACATGCATATAGTGATTTTTTTCCGATATTACTAAGATGCGTCGCTTTTAACATTGAAAGGAGTGACTCTGGGACTTAATTGAACTGATTCTGGACTGTGACCTTATAAATGTGATAAATGAGCCAGCTTGACTACAAGAAATAACATTCTTCTTAATTTGAAATGATTGGTGGAACTTAGCGATTACACTGGGCGTTGTGGTAGCGTTTTATTTAAAAATTAAGATGAATAAGTCATTTTTTACTGCAAGTCCAATCCTAGCCGTTAGTTCGCGCTGAAGAAATAGAGACAGTTTCAAAAACTACATTTCATTGACTTTCTAATGGTGCCAATCCGTTTGAGTTACAACGGTTGCGTCACATATTCGTACCAACATGTGTTTAGCGATATGTTTCTGATACTACTAAGATGCATCGCTTTAAACAGTGAAACATTTGACTGTTGGACTTGATTGAACTGATTTTAGACTTTCAACATATATATGTGAAAAATGAGACAATTGGACTCCAAGAAATGACATTCTTCTTAATTTGACATGATTGCTTGAACTCAACAATTACACTGGGCGCTGTGATAGCGCTTTATTAAAAAATGTAGATAAATAAGTCATTTTGAACTGTGGGACCAATCCTAACCGTTAACGCGCGCTGAAGAAGTAGAGACAGCTTCAAAAACAAGATTTCAATGACTTTCTAACGGTATCAGTCCGTTTGAGTGACAACGGTTGCGTCACATGTTCGGACCAACATGCATATAGTGATTTTTTTCCGATATTACTAAGATGCGTCGCTTTTAACAGTGAAAGGAGTGACTCTGGGACTTAATTGAACTGATTCTGGACTGTGACCTTATAAATGTGATAAATGAGCCAGCTTGACTACAAGAAATAACATTCTTCTTAATTTGAAATGATTGCTGGAACTTAGCGATTACACTGGGCGTTGTGGTAGCGTTTTATTTAAAAATTAAGATGAATAAGTCATTTTTTACTGCAAGTCCAATCCTAGCCGTTAGTTCGCGCTGAAGAAATAGAGACAGTTTCAAAAACTACATTTCATCAACTTTATGGCGGATCAATCCGTTTGAGTTACAACGGTTGCGTCACATATTCGTACCAACATGTATTTAGTGATATTTTTCCGATATTACTAAGTTACATCGCTCTTAACAGTGAAGCGATTGACTCTGGGACTTAATCGAACTGATTCTGGACTGTGACCTTATAAATGTGATAAATGAGCCAACTGGACCCCAAGAAATATCATTCTTCTTAATTTGACATGATTGCCGGAACTCAGCGATTACACTGGGAGCTGTGGTAGCGCTTCATTTAAAAATGTAGATAAATAAGTCAATTTGTACTGTGGGACCAATCCTAGCCGATAACGCGCGCTGAAGAAGCAGAGACAGCTTCAAAAACTAGATTTCAATGACTTTCTAACGGTATCAGTCCGCTTTAGTTACAACGGTTGCGTCACATGTTCGGACCAACATGCATATAGTGATTTTTTTCCGATATTACTAAGTTGCGTCGCTTTTAACTGTTAAAGGATTGACTCTGGGACTTAATTGAACTTATTCTGGACTGTGACCTTATAAATGTGATAAATGAGCCAGTTTGGCTACAAGAAGTAACATTCTTCCTAATTTGACATGATTGCTGGAACTTAGCGATTACACTGGCATTGTGGTAGCGTTTTATTTAAAAATTAAGATGAATAAGTCATTTTTTACTGTGGGACCAATCCTAGCCGTTAGTTCGCGCTGAAGAAATAGAGACAGTTTCAAAAACTACATTTCATCAACTTTATGGCGGATCAATCCGTTTGAGTTACAACGGTTGCGTCACATATTCGTACCAACATGTATTTAGTGATATTTTTCCGATATTACTAAGTTACATCGCTCTTAACAGTGAAGCGATTGACTCTGGGACTTAATCGAACTGATTCTGGACTGTGACCTTATAAATGTGATAAATGAGCCAACTGGACCCCAAGAAATATCATTCTTCTTAATTTGACATGATTGCCGGAACTCAGCGATTACACTGGGAGCTGTGGTAGCGCTTCATTTAAAAATGTAGATAAATAAGTCAATTTGTACTGTGGGACCAATCCTAGCCGATAACGCGCGCTGAAGAAGTAGAGACAGCTTCAAAAACTAGATTTCAATGACTTTCTAACGGTATCAGTCCGCTTTAGTTACAACGGTTGCGTCACATGTTCGGACCAACATGCATATAGTGATTTTTTTCCGATATTACTAAGTTGCGTCGCTTTTAACTGTTAAAGGATTGACTCTGGGACTTAATTGAACTTATTCTGGACTGTGACCTTATAAATGTGATAAATGAGCCAGTTTGGCTACAAGAAGTAACATTCTTCCTAATTTGACATGATTGCTGGAACTTAGCGATTACACTGGCATTGTGGTAGCGTTTTATTTAAAAATTAAGATGAATAAGTCATTTTTTACTGTGGGACCAATCCTAGCCGTTAGTTCGCGCTGAAGAAATAGAGACAGTTTCAAAAACTACATTTCATTGACTTTCTAATGGTGTCAATCCGTTTGAATTACAACGGTTGCGTCACATATTCGTACCAACATGTATTTAGTGATTTTCTACAAATATTACTAAGTTGTATCGGTTTTAACAGTGAAATGATTGACTGTGGGACTCAATTGAACTGACTTTGGACTGTGGTCTTATAAATGCGATAAATGAGCCAATTGGACTCCAAGAAATGACATTCTTCTTAATTTGACATGATTGCTTGAACTCAACAATTACACTGGGCGCTGTGATAGCGCTTTATTAAAAAATGTAGATAAAAAAGTCATTTTTTATTGTTGGACCAATCCTAACCGTTAGCGCGCGCCGAAGAAATAGAGACAGTTTCTAAAACTACATTTCATTGAGTTTCTAACAGTATCCGTCCTTTTGAGGTACAACGGTTGCGTCACATACTCGTACCAAATTGTATTCAGCGATGTGTTTCTGACATTACCATGTTGCATGGCTTTTAACAGTGAAACGATTGACTGTGGGACTTAATTGAACTGATTTTAGACTTTGACTTTATAAATGTGATAATTGAGACAATTGGGCTGCAAGAAATAACATTTTTCTTATTTTAACATGATTGCTGAAACTCAGCGATTTCACTGGGCGCTGTGGAAGCGCTTCATTTAAAAACTTAAATAAATATGTCGCTTTTTACTGTGGGGCCAATCCTAGTCGTTAGCGCGCGCTGAAGAAATGGAGACAGTTTCAAAAACTACATTTCATTGAGTTTCTAACGGCATCTGTCCGTTTGAAGTACAACGGTTGCGTCAAATATTTCTGCCAATATATATTCTGCGATTTGTCTCTGATATTACTTGGTTGCATCGCTTTAACAGTGAAACGATTGACTGTGGGATTTAATTGAACTGATTTTAGACTTTTACCTTATATATGTGATAAATGACACAATTGGACTGCAAGCAATGTCATTCTTCTTAATTTGACATGATTGCCGGAACTCAGCGATTACACTGGACGCTGCAGTAGCTTTTATTAAAAGATTTACATAAATAAGTGATTTTGTACTGTTGGACCAATCGTAGTCGTTAGTGCGCGCTGAAAAAAAGAGACATTTTCGAAAATTATATTTCATTGACTTTCTAACTCTATCAGCCCGTTTGAGTTACAACTGTTCCGTCACATACTCGTACCAAAATGTAATCAGCGACATTTTTCTGACATTACTGGGTTGCATGGCTTTTAACAGTGAAACGATTGACTGTGGGACTTAATTGAGCTGGTTTTAGACTTTGACCTTATAAATGTGATAAATGAGACAATTGCGCTGCAAGAATAAACATTTTTCTTAATTTAACATGATTGTTCAAACTCAGCGATTTCACTGGGCGCTGTGGAAGCGCTTCATTTAAAAACTTAAATTACTAAGTCGCTTTTTACTGCGGGACCAATCCTAGTCGTTAGCGCGCGCTGAAGAAGTAGAGACAGTTTCAAAAACTGCATTTCATTGAGTTTCTAACAGTTCCGTCCGTTTGAGGTACAAAAGTTGCGTCAAATATTTGTACTAACATGTATTTGGCGATATGTTTCTGATATTACTAGGTTGCATCGCTTTTATCAGTGAAACGATTGACTCTGGGACCTATTTGAACTGATTTTAGAATTTCACCTTATATATGTGATAAATGACACAATTGCACTGCAAGCAATGTCATTCTTCTTAATTTGACATGATTGCTGGAACTCAGCAATTACACTGGGCGCTGTGGTAGCGCTTCATTAAAAAATTTAGAAAAATAAGTCATTTTTTACTGTGGGACCAATCCAAGCCGTTAGTACGCGCTGAAGAAATAGAGACAGTTTCAAAAACTACATTTCATTGAGTTTCTAACAGTATCCGTCCTTTTGAGGTACAACAGTTGCGTCACATATTTGTACCAACATATGTTTTGCGATATGTTTCTGATATTACTAGGTTGCATGGCTTTTAACAGTGAAACGATTGACTGTGGGATTTAATTGAACTGATTTTAGACTTTGACCTTATAAATGTGATAAATGAGACCATTGGACTTTAATAAATAACATTCTTCTTAATTTGACAAGATTCCTGAATCTCAGCAATTACACTGGGCGCTGTGGTAGCGCTTCATTAAAAAGTTTAGATAAATAAGTCATTTTTTACTCTGGGACCAATCCTAGCCGTTAGTGCGCGCTGAAGAAATAGAAACAGTTTCAAAAACTACATTTCATTGAGTTTCTAACGGCATCCGTCCGTTTGAAGTACAACGGTTGCGTCACATATTTCTACCAACATATATTCTGCGATATGTTTCTGACATTACTAGGTTGCATCGCTTTAACAGTGAAACGATTGACTGTGGGATTTAATTGAACTGATTTTAGACTTTCACCTTATATATCTGATAAATGACACAATTGGACGGCAAGCAATATCATTCTTCCTAATTTGACATGATTGCCGGAACTCAGCAATTACACTGGACGCTGCGGTAGCTCTTTTTAAAAGATTTAGATAAATAAGTGATTCTGTACTGTTGGACTAATCGTAGCCGTTAGTGCGCGCTGAAAAAAAGAGACAGTTTCAAAAATAATATTTCATTGACTTTCTAACGGTACCAGCCCGTTTGAGCTACAACGGTTCCGTCACGTACTCGTACCAAAATGTATTCAGCAACATTTTTCTGACATTACTAGGTTGCATGGCTTTTAACAGTGAAACGATTGACTGTGGGACTTAATTGTGGTGATTTTAGACTTTGACTTTATAAATGTGAAAAATGAGACAATTAAGCTGCAAGAAATAACATTCTTCTCAGTTTTACATGATAGCTGAAACTCAGGGATTACACTGGGCGCAGTGGTAGCGTTTCAAATAAAAATTTAGATAAATTGGTCATTTTTTACTGTTGGACCAATCCTAGCCGTTAGTGCGCGCTGAAGAAATAGAGACAGTTTTAAAAACTACATTTCATTGAGTTTCTAACGGTATCCGTCCGTTTGAGGTACAACGGTTGCGTCACATATTCGTACCAACATGTATTTAGCGATATGTTTCTGATATTACTAGGTTGCATCGCTTTTAACAGGGAATCGACTGACTGTGGGACCTAATTGAACTGATTTTAGACTTTGACCTTATAAATGTGATAAATGAGACAATTGGACTCCAAGAAATAACATTCTTCTTAATTTGACATGATTGCTGGAACTCAGCAATTACACTGGGCGCTGTGGTAGCGCCTCATTAAAAAATTTAGATAAATAAGTCATTTTTTACTGTGGGACCAATCCTAGCCGTTAGTGCGCGCTGAAGAAATAGAAACAGTTTCAAAAACTACATTTCATTAAGTTTCTAACGGCATCCGTCCGTTTGACGTACAACGGTTGCGTCACATATTTCTACCAACATATATTCTGCGATATGTTTCTGACATTACTAGGTTGCATCGCTTTCCACAGTGAAACAATTGACTGTGGGACCTAATTGAACTGATTTTAGACTTTGACCTTATAAATGTGATAAATGAGACAATTGGACTCCAAGAAATAACATTCTTCTTAATTTGACATGATTGCTGGAACTCAGCAATTACACTGGGCGCTGTGATCGCTTTTAACAGTGAAACAATTGACTGTGGAACCTAATTGAACTAATATTAGACTTTGACTTTATAAATGTGATAAATAAGACACTTGATCTCCAAGGAATAACATTCTTCTTAATTTGACATGATTGCCGGAACTCAGCGATTGCACTAGGCGATGTGGTAGCGCTTCATTTAAAAATTTAGATAAATAAGTCTTTTCTTACTGTGGGACCAATCCTGGCCTTTAGCACACGCTAAAAAAATAGAGACATTCACAAAAACTATATTTCATCGACTTTATGCCGGTATCAATCCGTTTGAGTTACAACGGTTGCGTCACATATTCGTACCAACATGTATTTAGCGATTTTATTCCGATATTACTAAGTTGTAGCGCCTTTAAAAGTAAAGCGATTGACTGTGAGACTTAATTGAATTGGTTCTGGACTGTGACCTTATAAATGTGATAAATGAGCCAATTGATCTCCAAGGAATAACATTCTTCTTAATTTGACATGATTGCTGGAATTCAGCGATTACATTAGGCTCTGTGGTGGCGCTTTATTTAAAATTTCAGATAAATAAGTCTTTTTTTACTGTGGGACCAATCCTGGCCGTTATCACGCGCTGAATAAATTGGAGCAGTTTCAAAGACTACATTTCATTGACTTACTGGCGGTATAAATCCGTTTGAGTTACAACGGTTGCGTCACATATTCGTAACAACATGTATTTAGTGATTTTCTACAAATATTACTAAGTTGTATCGGTTTTAACAGTGAAATGATTGACTGTGGGACTCAATTGAACTGACTTTGGACTGTGGTCTTATAAATGCGATAAATGAGCCAATTGGACTCCGAGAAAAAACATTCTTCTTAACTTGACATGATTGCTGGAACTCAGCGATTACACTGGGCGCTGTGATAACACTTTATTTAAAAAGGTAGGTAAATAAGTCATTTTTTACTGTGGGACCAATCCTAGCCGTTAGCTCGCGCTGAAAAAATAGCGAAAGATTCAAAAACTACATTTCATTGACTTTTTAACTGTATCAGTCAGTTTGAGTTCCAACGGTTGCGTCACATATTCGTACCAACATGTGTTTAGCGATATGTTTCTGATACTACTAAGATGCATCGCTTTAAACAGTGAAACATTTGACTGTTGGACTTGATTGAACTGATTTTAGACTTTCAACATATATATGTGAAAAATGAGACAATTGGACTCCAAGAAATGACATTCTTCTTAATAAGACATGATTGCTTGAACTCAACAATTACACTGGGCGCTGTGATAGCGCTTTATTAAAAAATGTAGATAAAAAAGTCATTTTTTATTGTTGGACCAATCCTAGCCGTTAGCGCGCGCTGAAGAAATAGAGACAGTTTGAAGAATTACATTTCATTGTCTTTCTAACAATATCCGTCCGTTTGAGATACAACGGTAACGTCACATATTCGTACCAACATGTCTTTAGCGATTTGTTTCTGATACTACTAGGTTGCATCGCTTTTAACAGTAAAACGATTGACTGTGGGACTTAATTGAACTGATTTTAGACTTTGACTTTATAAATGTGATAAATGAGACAATTGGGCTGCAAGAAATAACATTTTTCTTATTTTAACATGATTGCTGAAACTCAGCGATTTCACTGGGCGCTGTGGAAGCGCTTCATTTAAAAACTTACATAAATATGTCGCTTTTTACTGTGGGGCCAATCCTAGTCGTTAGCGCGCGCTGAAGAAATGGAGACAGTTTCAAAAACTACATTTCATTGAGTTTCTAACGGCATCTGTCCGTTTGAAGTACAACGGTTGCGTCAAATATTTCTACCAACATATATTCTGCGATATGTTTCTGATATTACTAGGTTGCATCGCTTTTATCAGTGAAACGATTGACTCTGGTACCTATTTGAACTGATTTTAGACTTTTACCTTACATATGTGATAAATGACACAATTGGACTGCAAGCAATGTCATTCTTCTTAATTTGACATGATTGACGGAACTCAGCGATTACACTGTGCGCTGCGGTAGCTCTTTATTAAAAGATTTAGATAAATAAGTGATTTTGTACTGTTGGACCAATCGTAGCCGTTAGAGCGCGCTGAAAAAAAGGGACAGTTTCAAAAATTATATTTCATTGACTTTCTAACGGTATCAGCTCGTGTGAGTTACAATGGTTCTGTCACATACTCGTACCAAAATGTATTCAGCGAAGTGTTTCTGACATTACCAGGTTGCATGTCTTTTAACGGTGAAACGATTGACTGTGGGACTTAATTGAACTGATTTTAGTCTTTGACTTTATAAATGTGATAAATGAGACAATTGGGCTGCAAGAAATAACATTCTTCTTAATTTGACATGATTGCTGGAACTCAGCAATTACACTGGGCGCTGTGGTAGCGCTTCATTAAAAAATTTTGAAAAATAAGTCATTTTTTACTGTGGGACCAATTCAAGCCGTTAGTGCGCGCTGAAGAAATAGAGACAGTTTCTAAAACTACATTTCATTGAGTTTCTAACAGTATCCGTCCTTTTGAGGTACAACGGTTGCGTCACATACTCGTACCAAAATGTATTCAGCGATGTGTTTCTGACATTACCATGTTGCATGGCTTTTAACAGTGAAACGATTGACTGTGGGACTTAATTGAACTGATTTTAGACTTTGACTTTATAAATGTGATAAATGAGACAATTGGGCTGCAAGAAATAACATTTTTCTTATTTTAACATGATTGCTGAAACTCAGCGATTTCACTGGGCGCTGTGGAAGCGCTTCATTTAAAAACTTAAATAAATATGTCGCTTTTTACTGTGGGGCCAATCCTAGTCGTTAGCGCGCGCTGAAGAAATGGAGACAGTTTCAAAAACTACATTTCATTGAGTTTCTAACGGCATCTGTCCGTTTGAAGTAGAACGGTTGCGTCAAATATTTCTACCAATATATATTCTGCGATATGTCTCTGATATTACTTGGTTGCATCGCTTTAACAGTGAAACGATTGACTGTGGGATTTAATTGAACTGATTTTAGACTTTTACCTTATATATGTGATAAATGACACAATTGGACTGCAAGCAATGTCATTCTTCTTAATTTGACATGATTGCCGGAACTCAGCGATTACACTGGGCGCTGCAGTAGCTTTTATTAAAAGATTTACATAAATAAGTGATTTTGTACTGTTGGACCAATCGTAGCCGTTAGTGCGCGCTAAAAAAAAGAGACAGTTTCGAAAATTGTATTTCATTGACTTTCTAACGGTATCAGCTCGTTTGAGTTACAATGGTTCTGTCACATACTCGTACCAAAATGTATTCAGCGATGTGTTTCTGACATTACCAGGTTGCATGGCTTTTAACAGTGAAACGATTGACTGTGGGACTTAATTGAACTGATTTTAGACTTTGACTTTATAAACGTGATAAATGAGACAATTGGGTTGCAAGAAATAACATTCTTCTTAATTTGACATGATTGCTGGAACTCAGCAATTACACTGGGCGCTGTGGTAGCGCTTCATTAAAAAATTTAGAAAAATAAGTCATTTCTTACTGTGGGACCAATCCAAGCCGTTAGTACGCGCTGAAGAAAGAGAGACAGTTTAAAAAACTACATTTCATTGAGTTTCTAACAGTGTCCGTCCGTTTGAGGTACAAAAGTTGCGTCACATATTTGTACTAACATGTATTTGGCGATATGTTTCTGATATTACTAGGTTGCATCGCTTTTATCAGTGAAACGATTGACTCTGGGACCTATTTGAACTGATTTTAGAATTTCACCTGATATATGTGATAAATGACACAATTGGACTGCAAGCAATGTCATTCTTCTTAATTTGACATGATTGCCGGAACTCAGCGATTACACTGTGCGCTGCGGTAGCTCTTTATTAAAAGATTTAGATAAATAAGTGATTTTGTACTGTTGGACCAATCGTAGCCGTTAGAGCGCGCTGAAAAAAAGAGACAGTTTCAAAAATTGTATTTCATTGACTTTCTAACGGTATCAGCTCGTTTGAGTTACAATGGTTCTGTCACGTACTCGTACCAAAATGTATTCAGCAACATTTTTCTGACATTACTAGGTTGCATGGCTTTTAACAGTGAAACGATTGACTGTAGGACTTAATTGTGGTGATTTTAGACTTTGACTTTATAAATGTGATAAATGAGACAATTAAGCTGCAAGAAATAACATTCTTCTCAGTTTTACATGATAGCTGAAACTCAGGGATTACACTGGGCGCAGTGGTAGCGTTTCAAATAAAAATTTAGATAAATTGGTCATTTTTTACTGTTGGACCAATCCTAGCCGTTAGTGCGCGCTGAAGAAATAGAGACAGTTTCAAAAACTACATTTCATTGAGTTTCTAACGGTATCCGTCCGTTTGAGGTACAACGGTTGCGTCACATATTCGTACCAACATGTATTTAGCGATATGTTTCTGATATTACTAGGTTGCATCGCTTTTAACAGTGAATCGACTGACTGTGGGACCTAATTGAACTGATTTTAGACTTTGACCTTATAAATGTGATAAATGAGACAATTGGACTCCAAGCAATAACATTCTTCTTAATTTGACATGATTGCTGGAACTCAGCAATTACACTGGGCGCTGTGGTAGCGCTTCATTAAAAAATTTAGAAAAATAAGTTATTTTTTACTGTGGGACCAATCCAAGCCGTTAGTACGCGCTGAAAAAAGAGAGACAGTTTCAAAAACTACATTTCATTGAGTTTCTAACAGTATCCGTCCTTTTGAGGTACAACGGTTGCGTCACATATTTGTACCAACATATGTTTTGCGATATGTTTCTGATATTACTAGGTTGCATGGCTTTTACCAGTGAAACGATTGACTGTGGGATTTAATTGAACTGATTTTAGACTTTGACCTTATAAATGTGATAAATGAGACCATTGGAATCCAATAAATAACATTCTTCTTAATTTGACATGATTCCTGAATCTCAGCAATTACACTGGGCGCTGTGGTAGCGCTTCATTAAAAAGTTTAGATAAATAAGTCATTTTTTACTCTGGGACCAATCCTAGCCGTTAGTGCGCGCTGAAGAAATAGAAACAGTTTCAAAAACTACATTTCATTGAGTTTCTAACGGCATTCGTCCGTTTGAAGTACAACGGTTGCGTCACATATTTCTACCAACATATATTCTGCGATATGTTTCTGACATTACTAGGTTGCATCGCTTTAACAGTGAAACGATTGACTGTGGAATTTAATTGAACTGATTTTAGACTTTCACCTTATATATCTGATAAATGACACAATTGGACGGCAAGCAATATCATTCTTCCTAATTTGACATGATTGCCGGAACTCAGCAATTACACTGGACGCTGCGGTAGCTCTTTTTAAAAGATTTAGATAAATAAGTGATTCTGTACTGTTGGACTAATCGTAGCCGTTAGTGCGCGCTGAAAAAAAGAGACAGTTTCAAAAATTATATTTCATTGACTTTCTAACGGTACCAGCCCGTTTGAGCTACAACGGTTCCGTCACGTACTCGTACCAAAATGTATTCAGCAACATTTTTCTGACATTACTAGGTTGCATGGCTTTTAACAGTGAAACGATTGACTGTGGGACTTAATTGTGGTGATTTTAGACTTTGACTTTATAAATGTGATAAATGAGACAATTAAGCTGCAAGAAATAACATTCTTCTCAGTTTTACATGATAGCTGAAACTCAGGGATTACACTGGCCGCAGTGATAGCGTTTCAAATAAAAATTTAGATAAATTGGTCATTTTTTACTGTTGGACCAATCCTAGCCGTTAGTGCGCGCTGAAGAAATAGAGACAGTTTCAAAAACTACATTTCATTGAGTTTCTAACGGTATCCGTCCATTTGAGGTACAACGGTTGCGTCACATATTCGTACCAACATGTATTTAGCGATATGTTTCTGATATTACTAGGTTGCATCGCTTTTAACAGTGAATCGACTGACTGTGGGACCTAGTTGAACTGATTTTAGACTTTGACCTTATAAATGTGATAAATGAGACAATTGGACTCCAAGAAATAACATTCTTCTTAATTTGACATGATTGCTGGAACTCAGCAATTACACTGGGCGCTGTGGTAGCGCTTCATTAAAAAATTTAGAAAAATAAGTCATTTTTTACTGTGGGACCAATCCAAGCCGTTAGTACGCGCTGAAGAAAGAGAGACAGTTTCAAAAACTACATTTCATTGAGTTTCTAACAGTATCCGTCCTTTTGAGGTACAACGGTTGCGTCACATATTTGTACCAACATATGTTTTGCGATATGTTTCTGATATTACTAGGTTGCATGGCTTTTAACAGTGAAACGATTGACTGTGGGATTTAATTGAACTGATTTTAGACTTTGACCTTATAAATGTGATAAATGAGACCATTGGAATCCAATAAATAACATTCTTCTTAATTTGACATGATTCCTGAATCTCAGCAATTACACTGGGCGCTGTGGTAGCGCTTCATTAAAAAGTTTAGATAAATAAGTCATTTTTTACTCTGGGACCAATCCTAGCCGTTAGTGCGCGCTGAAGAAATAGAAACAGTTTCAAAAACTACATTTCATTGAGTTTCTAACGGCATCCGTCCGTTTGAAGTACAACGGTTGCGTCACATATTTCTACCAACATATATTCTGCGATATGTTTCTGACATTACTAGGTTGCATCGCTTTAACAGTGAAACGATAGACTGTGGAATTTAATTGAACTGATTTTAGACTTTCACCTTATATATCTGATAAATGACACAATTGGACGGCAAGCAATATCATTCTTCCTAATTTGACATGATTGCCGGAACTCCGCAATTACACTGGACGCTGCGGTAGCTCTTTTTAAAAGATTTAGATAAATAAGTGATTCTGTACTGTTGGACTAATCGTAGCCGTTAGTGCGCGCTGAAAAAAAGAGACAGTTTCAAAAATTATATTTCATTGACTTTCTAACTGTACCAGCCCGTTTGAGCTACAACGGTTCCGTCACGTACTCGTACCAAAATGTATTCAGCAACATTTTTCTGACATTACTAGGTTGCATGGCTTTTAACAGTGAAACGATTGACTGTGGGACTTAATTGTGGTGATTTTAGACTTTGACTTTATAAATGTGATAAATGAGACAATTAAGCTGCAAGAAATAACATTCTTCTCAGTTTTACATGATAGCTGAAACTCAGGGATTACACTGGGCGCAGTGGTAGCGTTTCAAATAAAAATTTAGATAAATTGGTCATTTTTTACTGTTGGACCAATCCTAGCCGTTAGTGCGCGCTGAAGAAATAGAGACAGTTTCAAAAACTACATTTCATTGAGTTTCTAACGGTATCCGTCCGTTTGAGGTACAACGGTTGCGTCACATATTCGTACCAACATGTATTTAGCGATATGTTTCTGATATTACTAGGTTGCATCGCTTTTAACAGTGAATCGACTGACTGTGGGACCTAATTGAACTGATTTTAGACTTTGACCTTATAAATGTGATAAATGAGACAATTGGACTCCAAGAAATAACATTCTTCTTAATTTGACATGATTGCTGGAACTCAGCAATTACACTGGGCGCTGTGGTAGCGCTTCATTAAAAAATTTAGAAAAATAAGTCATTTTTTACTGTGGGACCAATCCAAGCCGTTAGTACGCGCTGAAGAAAGAGAGACAGTTTCAAAAACTACATTTCATTGAGTTTCTAACAGTATCCGTCCTTTTGAGGTACAACGGTTGCGTCACATATTTGTACCAACATATGTTTTGCGATATGTTTCTGATATTACTAGGTTGCATGGCTTTTAACAGTGAAACGATTGACTGTGGGATTTAATTGAACTGATTTTAGACTTTGACCTTATAAATGTGATAAATGAGACCATTGGAATCCAATAAATAACATTCTTCTTAATTTGACATGATTCCTGAATCTCAGCAATTACACTGGGCGCTGTGGTAGCGCTTCATTAAAAAGTTTAGATAAATAAGTCATTTTTTACTCTGGGACCAATCCTAGCCGTTAGTGCGCGCTGAAGAAATAGAAACAGTTTCAAAAACTACATTTCATTGAGTTTCTAACGGCATCCGTCCGTTTGAAGTACAACGGTTGCGTCACATATTTCTACCAACATATATTCTGCGATATGTTTCTGACATTACTAGGTTGCATCGCTTTAACAGTGAAACGATTGACTGTGGGATTTAATTGAACTGATTTTAGACTTTCACCTTATATATCTGATAAATGACACAATTGGACGGCAAGCAATATCATTCTTCCTAATTTGACATGATTGCCGGAACTCAGCAATTACACTGGACGCTGCGGTAGCTCTTTTTAAAAGATTTAGATAAATAAGTGATTCTGTACTGTTGGACTAATCGTAGCCGTTAGTGCACGCTGAAAAAAAGAGACAGTTTCAAAAATTATATTTCATTGACTTTCTAACGGTACCAGCCCGTTTGAGCTACAACGGTTCCGTCACGTACTTGTACCAAAATGTATTCAGCAACATTTTTCTGACATTACTAGGTTGCATGGCTTTTAACAGTGAAACGATTGACTGTGGGACTTAATTGTGGTGATTTTAGACTTTGACTTTATAAATGTGATAAATGAGACAATTAAGCTGCAAGAAATAACATTCTTCTCAGTTTTACATGATAGCTGAAACTCAGGGATTACACTGGGCGCAGTGGTAGCGTTTCAAATAAAAATTTAGATAAATTGGTCATTTTTTACTGTTGGACCAATCCTAGCCGTTAGTGCGCGCTGAAGAAATAGAGACAGTTTCAATAACTACATTTCATTGAGTTTCTAACGGTATCCGTCCGTTTGAGGTACAACGGTTGCGTCACATATTCGTACCAACATGTATTTAGCGATATGTTTCTGATATTACTAGGTTGCATCGCTTTTAACAGTGAATCGACTGACTGTGGGACCTAATTGAACTGATTTTAGACTTTGACCTTATAAATGTGATAAATGAGACAATTGGACTCCAAGAAATAACATTCTTCTTAATTTGACATGATTGCTGGAACTCAGCAATTGCACTGGGCGCTGTGGTAGCGCCTCATTAAAAAATTTAGAAAAATAAGTCATTTTTTACTGTGGGACCAATCCAAGCCGTTAGTACGCGCTGAAGAAAGAGAGACAGTTTCAAAAACTACATTTCATTGAGTTTCTAACAGTATCCGTCCTTTTGAGGTACAACGGTTGCGTCACATATTTGTACCAACATATGTTTTGCGATATGTTTCTGATATTACTAGGTTGCATGGCTTTTAACAGTGAAACGATTGACTGTGGGATTTAATTGAACTGATTTTAGACTTTGACCTTATAAATGTGATAAATGAGACCATTGGAATCCAATAAATAACATTCTTCTTAATTTGACATGATTCCTGAATCTCAGCAATTACACTGGGCGCTGTGGTAGCGCTTCATTAAAAAGTTTAGATAAATAAGTCATTTTTTACTCTGGGACCAATCCTAGCCGTTAGTGCGCGCTGAAGAAATAGAAACAGTTTCAAAAACTACATTTCATTGAGTTTCTAACGGCATCCGTCCGTTTGAAGTACAACGGTTGCGTCACATATTTCTACCAACATATATTCTGCGATATGTTTCTGACATTACTAGGTTGCATCGCTTTAACAGTGAAACGATTGACTGTGGGATTTAATTGAACTGATTTTAGACTTTCACCTTATATATCTGATAAATGACACAATTGGACGGCAAGCAATATCATTCTTCCTAATTTGACATGATTGCCGGAACTCAGCAATTACACTGGACGCTGCGGTAGCTCTTTTTAAAAGATTTAGATAAATAAGTGATTCTGTACTGTTGGACTAATCGTAGCCGTTAGTGCACGCTGAAAAAAAGAGACAGTTTCAAAAATTATATTTCATTGACTTTCTAACGGTACCAGCCCGTTTGAGCTACAACGGTTCCGTCACGTACTTGTACCAAAATGTATTCAGCAACATTTTTCTGACATTACTAGGTTGCATGGCTTTTAACAGTGAAACGATTGACTGTGGGACTTAATTGTGGTGATTTTAGACTTTGACTTTATAAATGTGATAAATGAGACAATTAAGCTGCAAGAAATAACATTCTTCTCAGTTTTACATGATAGCTGAAACTCAGGGATTACACTGGGCGCAGTGGTAGCGTTTCAAATAAAAATTTAGATAAATTGGTCATTTTTTACTGTTGGACCAATCCTAGCCGTTAGTGCGCGCTGAAGAAATAGAGACAGTTTCAATAACTACATTTCATTGAGTTTCTAACGGTATCCGTCCGTTTGAGGTACAACGGTTGCGTCACATATTCGTACCAACATGTATTTAGCGATATGTTTCTGATATTACTAGGTTGCATCGCTTTTAACAGTGAATCGACTGACTGTGGGACCTAATTGAACTGATTTTAGACTTTGACCTTATAAATGTGATAAATGAGACAATTGGACTCCAAGAAATAACATTCTTCTTAATTTGACATGATTGCTGGAACTCAGCAATTGCACTGGGCGCTGTGGTAGCGCCTCATTAAAAAATTTAGATAAATAAGTCATTTTTTACTGTGGGACCAATCCTAGCCGTTAGTGCGCGCTGAAGAAATAGAAACAGTTTCAAAAACTACATTTCATTGAATTTCTAACGGCATCCGTCCGTTTGACGTACAACGGTTGCGTCACATGTTTCTACCAACATATATTCTGCGATATGTTTCTGACATTACTAGGTTGCATGGCGTTCAACAGTGAAACAATTGACTGTGGGACCTAATTGAACTGATTTTAGACTTTGACCTTATAAATGTGATAAATGAGACAATTGGACTCCAAGAAATAACATTCTTCTTAAATTGACATGATTGCTGGAACTCAGCAATTACACTGGGCGCTGTGATCGCTTTTAACAGTGAAACAATTGACTGTGGAACCTAATTGAACTAATATTAGACTTTGACTTATAAATGTGATAAATAAGACAATTGGACTCCAAGAAATAACATTCTTCTTAAATTGACATGATTGCTGGAACTCAGCATTTACACTGGGCGCTGTGGTAGCGCCTCATTAAAAAATTTAGATAAATAAGTCATTTTTTACTGTGGGACCAATCCTAGCCGTTAGTGCGCGCTGAAGAAATAGAAACAGTTTCAAAAACTACATTTCATTGAGTTTTTAACGGCATCCGTCCGTTTGACGTACAACGGTTGCGTCACATATTTCTACCAACATATATTCTGCGATATGTTTCTGACATTACTAGGTTGCATCGCTTTCAACAGTGAAACAATTGACTGTGGGACCTAATTGAACTGATTTTAGACTTTGACCTTATAAATGTGATAAATGAGACAATTGGACTCCAAGAAATAACATTCTTTTTAATTTGAAATGATTGCTGGAACTCAGCATTTACACTGGGCGCTGTGGTAGCGCTTCATTAAAAATTTTTGATAAATAAGTCATTTTTTACTGTGGGACCAATCCTAGCCAATAGTGCGCGCTGAAGAAATAGAGACAGTTTCAAAAACTACATTTCATTGAGTTTCTAACGGTATCCGTCCGTTTGAAGTACAACGGTTGCGTCACATATTCGTACCAACATGTATTTAGCGATATGTTTCTGATATTACTAGGTTGCATCGCTTTTAACAGTGAAACGATTGACTGTAGGACCTTTTTAGACTTTGACCTCATAAATGTGATAAATGAGACAATTTGGCTGCAAGAAATAATGTTCTTCTTAGTTTTACATGATTGCTGAAACTCAGGGATTACACTGGGCGCTGTGGTAGCGTTTCAATTAAAAATTTAGATAAATAAGTCATTTTTTACTGTGGGACAAATCCTAGCCGTTAGTGCGCGCTGAAGAAATAGAGACAGTTTCAAAAACTACATTTCATTGAGATTCTAACGGTATCCGTCCGTTTGAAGTAAAACGGTTGCGTCACATATTCGTACCGACATGTATTTAGCGATATGTTTCTGATAATACCAGGTTGCATCGCTTTTAACAGTGAAACAATTGACTGTGGGACCTAATTGAACTGATTTCAGACTTTGACTTTATAAATGTGATAAATGAGACAATTGGACTCCAAGAAATAACATTCTTCTAAATTTGACATGATTGCTGGAACTCAGCAATTACACTGGGCGCTGTGGTAGCGCTTCATTAAAACATTTTGATAAATAAGTCATTTTTTACTGTGGGACCAATCCTAGCCATTAGTGCGCGCTGAAGAAATAGAGACAGTTTCCCAAATTTTATTTCATTGACTTTCTAACGGTATCAATACGTTTGAGATACAACGGTTCCGTCACATACTCGTACCAAAATGTGTTCAGCGATATTTTTCTGACATTACTAGGTTGCATGGCTTTTAACAGTGAAACGATTGACTGTGGGACTTAATTGAACTGATTTTAGACTTTGACCTTATCAATGTGATAAGTGAGACAATTTGGCTGCAAGAAATAATATTCTTCTTAGTTTTACATGATTGCTGAAACTCAGCGGTTACACTGGGCGCTGTGGTAGCGTTTCAATTAAAAATTTAGATAAATAAGTCATTTTTTACTGTGGGACCAATCCTAGCGGTTAGTTCGCGCTGGAAAAATAGAGACAGTTCCAAAAACTACATTTCATTAAGTTTCTAACAGTATCCGTCCGTTTGAGGTACAACGGATGCGTCACATATTTTTACCAACATATATTTTGCGATATGTTTCTGATATTACTAGGTTGCATCGCTATTAACAGTGAAACGATTTACTGTGGGAATTAATTGAACTGATTTTGGACTTTTACCTTATATATGTAATGAATGACACAATTGGACTGCAAGCAATATCATTCTTGTTAATTTGACATGATTGCCGGAACTCAGCGATTACACTGAGCGCTGTGGTAGCTCTTTATCAAAAGGTTTAGATAAATAAGTGATTTTGTGTTGTTGGATCAATCGAAGTCGTTAGCGCGCGTCTTAAAAAAGAAACTGTTTCAAAAATTATATTTCATTGACTTCCTAACGGTATCAATCCGTTTGAGTTACAACGGTTCCGTCACATAGTCGTACCAAAAATGTGTTCAGCGATATTTTTCTGATATTACTAGGTTGCATGGCTTTTAACAGTGAAAGGATTGACTGTGAAACTTAATTGAACTGATTTTAGACTTTGACCTTATAAATGTAATAAATGAGACAATTGGACTCCAAGAAATAATATTCTTCTTAGTTTTACATGATTGCTGAAACTCAGGGATTACACTGGGCGCTGTGGTAGCGCTTCATTAAAAATTTTTGATAAATAAGTCATTTTTTACCGTGGGACCAATCCTAGCCCTTAGTGTGTGCTGAAGCAATAGAGACAGTTTCAAAAACTGCATTTCATTGAGTTTCTAACGGTATCCGTCCGTTTGAGGTACAACGGTTGCGTCACATATTTGTACCAACATATATTTTGCGATATTTTTCTGATATTACTAGGTTGCATCACTTTTAACAGTGAAACGATTGACTGTGGGATTTAATTGAACAGATTTTAGACTTTTACCTTATATATGTGATAAATGACACAATTGGACTGCAAGCAATATTATTCTTCTTAATATGACATGATTGCTGGAACTCAGCGATTACACTGGGTGCTGTGGTGGCTCTTTATCAAAAGGTTTAGATAAATAAGTGATTTTGTGCTGTTGGAAGAATCGAAGCCGTTAGTGCGCGTTGAAAAAAAGAGACAGTTTCAAAAGTTATATTTCATTGACTTTCTAACGGTATCCGTTTAAGTTACAACGGTTCCGTCACATACTCGTACCAAAATGTGTTCAGCGATATTTTTCTGACATTACTAGGTTGCATGGCTTTTAACAGTGAAACGATTGACTGTGGGACTTAATTGAACTGATTTTAGACTTTGACTTTATGAATGTGATAAATGAGACAATTTGGCTGCAAGAAATAATATTCCTCTTAGTTTGACATGATTGCTGAAACTCAGCGGTTACACTGGGCGCTGTGGTAGCGTTTCAAATAAAAATTTAGATAAATAAGTCATTTTTTACTGTGGGACCAATCCTAGCGGTTAGTTCGCGCTGGAAAAATAGAGACAGTTCCAAAAACTACATTTCATTAAGTTTCTAACAGTATCCGTCCGTTTGAGGTACAACGGTTGCGTCACATATTTGTACCAACATATATTTTGCGATATGTTTCTGATATTACTAGGTTGCATCGCTATTAACCGTGAAACGATTTACTGTGGGAATTAATTGAACTGATTTTGGACTTTTACCTTATATATGTAATGAATGACACAATTGGACTGCAAGCAATATCATTCTTGTTAATTTGACATGATTGCCGGAACTCAGCGATTACACTGGGCGCTGTGGTAGCTCTGTATCAAAAGGTTTAGATAAATAAGTGATTTTGTGCTGTTGGAACAATCGAAGTCGTTAGCGCGTCTTAAAAAAGAAACTGTTTCAAAAATTATATTTCATTGACTTTCTAATGGTATCAATCCGTTTGAGTTACAACGGTTCCGTCACATAGTCGTACCAAAAATGTGTTCAGCGATATTTTTCTGACATTACTAGGTTGCATGGCTTTTAACAGTGAAAGGATTGACTGTGAGACTTAATTGAACTGATTTTAGACTTTGACCTTATAAATGTAATAAATGCAATAACATTCTTCTTAATTTGACATGACTGCTGGAACTCAGCGATTGCACCGGGCGCTATGGTAGTGCTTTACTCAAAAATTTAGATAAATAAGTAATTCCTTACTGTAGGAATAATTCTAGCCGTTAGCGCGAGCTGAGGAAATAGAAACCGTTTCAAAAACTACATTTAATTTAGTTTCTAACGGAATCAGTCCATTTGTGTTACAACTGTTGCGTCACATATTCGTACCTACATGTATTTAGCGATACTTTTCTGATATTAGTAAGTTGCATCGCGTTTAACAGTCAAACGATTGACTGTGGGACTTAATTGAACTGATTTTAGACTTTCACCTTATAAATGTGATAAATGAGAGAATTGGGCTCCAAGAATAAAATTCTTCTTAATTTGACATGATTCCTTGAACTCAGTGATTACACTGGACGCTGTGGTAGCACTTTATTTAAAAATGTTGATATGTAAGTCATGTTTTACTGTGGGACAAATCCTAGCCGTTAGCGTGCGCTGAGGAAATAGAGAAAGTTTCAAAAACTACATTTCATTGAGTTTCTAACGGTATCCGTCCGTTTGAAGTACAACGGTTGCGTCAGATATTCGTACCAACACGTATTTAGCGATACTTTTCTGATATTAGTAGGTTGCACCGCGTTTAACAGTCAAACGATTGACTGTCGGATTTAATTGAACTGATTTTAGACTTTCACCTTATAAATGTGATAAATGAGAGAATTGGGCTCCAAGAATAAAATTCTTCTTAATTTGACATCAGTGCTGAAACTCAGCGAATACACTGGGTGCTGTGGTGGCGTTTCATTTATAAATTGAGATAAATAAGTCATTTTTTACTGTGCTACCAATCGTAGCCGTTGGCGCGCGCTGAAGAAGTAGAAACAGTTCAAAAACTGCATTTAATTTAGTTTCTAACGGAATCAGTCTATTTGTGTTACAACTGTTGCGTCACATATTCGTACCAACATGTATTTAGCGATACTTTTCTGATATTAGTAAGTTGCATCGCGTTTAACAGTCAAACGATTGACTGTGGGAGTTAATTGATCTGATTTTGGACTGTGACCTTATGAATGTGATAAATGAAACAATTGGACTCCAAGAAATAACATTCTTTTTAATTTGACGTGATTGCTGGAACTCAGCGATTACACTGGGCGCTGAGGTAGCCCTTCATTTTAAACTTTAGATAAATAAGTCATGTTTTACTGTGGGACTAATCCTAGCATTAGCGCGCGCTTAAGAAATAGAGACAGTTTCTAACGGAATCAGTCCATTTGGGTAACCACGGTTGCGTCACATATTCGTACCAACATGTATTTAGCTATTTGTTTCTGATATTACTAGGTTGTATCGCTTTTAACAGTGAAACGATTGACTGTGGGATTTAATTGAACTGTATTTAGACTTTGACCTTGTAAATGTGATAAATGAGACAATTGGACTCCAAGAAATAGCATTCTCCTTAATTTGACATGATTGCTGGAACTCAGCAATTACACGTGGCGCTGTGGTAGCGCTTCATTAAAAGATTTAGATAAATAAGTAATTTTTTACGGTGAGACCAATCCTAGCCGTTAGTGCGCGGTGAAGGAATAGAGACAGTTTTAAAAACTACATTTCATTGAGTTTCTAACGGTATCCGTCCGTTTGAAGTACAACGCTTGCGTCACATATTCGTACCAACATGTATTTAGCGATTTGTTTCTGATATTACTAGGTCGCATCGTTTTTAACAGTGAAACGATTGACTGTGGGACTTAATTGAACTGATTTTAGACTTTCACCTTATAAATGTGATAAATGAGAGAATTGGGCTCCAAGAATAAAATTCTTCTTAGTTTGACATCAGTGATGAAACTCAGCGATTACACTGGGTGCTGTGGTAGCGTTTCATTTATAAATTGAGATAAATAAGTCATTTTTTACTGTGCTACCAATCGTAGCCGTTGGCTTGCGCTGAAGAAATAGAAACAGTTCAAAAACTAAATTTCATTGAGTGTCTAACGGTGTTCGTCCGTTTGAAGTACAACGGTTGCGTCAAATATTCGTACCAACATGTATTTAGCGATATGTTTCTGATATTACTAGGTCGCATCGCTTTTAACAGTGAAACGATTGACTGTGGGACCTAATGGAACTGACTTTAGGCTTTGACCTTATAGATGTGACAAATGAAAGAATTGGATTCCAAGAATTAATATTCTTCATAATTTGGCATGATTGCTTAAACTCAGTGATTACACTAGGCGCTGGTGTAGCGCTTTACTTAAAAATGTAGATATGTAATTCATTTTTTAATGTGGGACCAATCCTAGCCGTTAGCGCGCGCTGAGGAAATGGAAACCGTTTCAAAAACTGCATTTAATTTAGTTTCTAACGGAATCAGTCTATTTGTGTTACAACTGTTGCGTCACATATTCGTACCAACATGTATTTAGCGATACTTTTCTGATATTAGTAAGTTGCATCGCGTTTAACAGTCAAACGATTGACTGTGGGACTTAATTGATCTGATTTTGGACTGTGACCTTATAAATGTGATAAATGACACAATGGAACTCCATGAACTAACATTCTTCTTAATTTGACATGATTGCTTGAACTTAGTGATTACACTGGGCGCTGTGGTAGCACTTTATTTAAAATTGTAGATATGTAAGTCATGTTTTACTGTGGAACCAATCCTAGCCGCTAGCGTGCGCTGAGGAAATACAGACAGTTTCAAAAACTACATTTCATTGAGTTTCTAACGGTATCCGTCCGTTTGAAGTACAACGGTTGCGTCAGATATTCGTACCAACACGTATTTAACGATACTTTTCTGATATTAGTAGGTTGCACCGCGTTTAACAGTCAAACGATTGACTGTCGGATTTAATTGAACTGATTTTAGACTTTCACCTTATAAATGTGATAAATGAGAGAATTGGGCTCCAAGAATAAAATTCTTCTTAATTTGACATCAGTGCTGAAACTCAGCGAATACACTGGGTGCTGTGGTGGCGTTTCATTTATAAATTGAGATAAATAAGTCATTTTTTACTGTGCTACCAATCGTAGCCGTTGGCGCGCGCTGAAGAAATAGAAACAGTTCAAAAACTGCATTTAATTTAGTTTCTAACGGAATCAGTCTATTTGTGTTACAACTGTTGCGTCACATATTCGTACCAACATGTATTTAGCGATACTTTTCTGATATTAGTAAGTTGCATCGCGTTTAACAGTCAAACGATTGACTGTGGGACTTAATTGATCTGATTTTGGACTGTGACCTTATGAATGTGATAAATGACACAATGGAACTCCATGAACTAACATTCTCCTTAATTTGACATGATTGCTTGAACTTAGTGATTACACTGGGCGCTGTGGTAGCAATTTATTTAAAATTGTAGATATGTAAGTCATGTTTTACTGTGGAACCAATCCTAGCCGTTAGCGTGCGCTGAGGAAATACAGACAGTTTCAAAAACTACATTTCATTGAGTTTCTAACGGTATCCGTTAGTTTGAGGTGCAACGGTTGCGTCACATATTCGTAGCAACATATACTTAGCGATATGTTTCTGATATTACTAGGTTGCATCGCTTTTAACAGTGAAACGATTGAATGTGTGACCTAATTGAACTGATTTTAGACTTTGACCTTGTAAATGTGATAAATGAAACAATTGGACTCCAAGAAATAACATTCTTTTTAATTTGACATGATTGCTGGAACTCAGCGATTACACTGGGCGCTGAGGTAGCCCTTCATTTTAAACTTTAGATAAATAAGTCATGTTTTACTGTGGGACTAATCCTAGCATAAGCGCGCGCTTAAGAAATAGAGACAGTTTCTAACGGAATCAGTCCATTTGGGTAACCACGGTTGCGTCACATATTCGTACCAACATGTATTTAGCTATTTGTTTCTGATATTACTAGGTTGTATCGCTTTTAACAGTGAAACGATTGACTGTGGGATTTAATTGAACTGATTTTAGACTTTGACCTTGTAAATGTGATAAATGAGACAATTGGACTCCAAGAAATAGCATTCTCCTTAATTTGACATGATTGCTGGAACTCAGCAATTACACGTGGCGCTGTTGTAGCGCTTCATTAAAAGATTTAGATAAATAAGTAATTTTTTACGGTGAGACCAATCCTAGCCGTTAGTGCGCGGTGAAGGAATAGAGACAGTTTTAAAAACTACATTTCATTGAGTTTCTAACGGTATCCATCCGTTTGAAGTACAACGCTTGCGTCAGATATTCGTACCAACATGTATTTAGCGATATGTTTCTGATATTACTAGGTTGCATCGCTTTTAACAGTGAAACGATTGACTGTGGGACTTAATTGAACTGATTTTAGACTTTCACCTTATAAATGTGATAAATGAGAGAATTGGGCTCCAAGAATAAAATTCTTCTTAGTTTGACATCAGTGCTGAAACTCAGCGATTACACTGGGTGCTGTGGTAGCGTTTCATTTATAAATTGAGATAAATAAGTCATTTTTTACTGTGCTACCAATCGTAGCCGTTGGCTTGCGCTGAAGAAGTAGAAACAGTTCAAAAACTAAATTTCATTGAGTGTCTAACGGTGTTCGTCCGTTTGAAGTACAACGGTTGCGTCAAATATTCGTACCAACATGTATTTAGCGATATGTTTCTGATATTACTAGGTCGCATCGCTTTTAACAGTGAAACGATTGACTGTGGGACCTAATGGAACTGATTTTAGGCTTTGACCTTATAGATGTGACAAATGAAAGAATTGGATTCCAAGAATTAATATTCTTCATAATTTGGCATGATTGCTTAAACTCAGTGATTACACTAGGCGCTGGTGTAGCGCTTTACTTAAAAATGTAGATATGTAATTCATTTTTTAATGTGGGACCAATCCTAGCCGTTAGCGCGCGCTGAGGAAATGGAAACCGTTTCAAAAACTGCATTTAATTTAGTTTCTAACGGAATCAGTCTATTTGTGTTACAACTGTTGCGTCACATATTCGTACCAACATGTATTTAGCGATACTTTTCTGATATTAGTAAGTTGCATCGCGTTTAACAGTCAAACGATTGACTGTGGGACTTAATTGATCTGATTTTGGACTGTGACCTTATAAATGTGATAAATGACACAATGGAACTCCATGAACTAACATTCTTCTTAATTTGACATGATTGCTTGAACTTAGTGATTACACTGGGCGCTGTGGTAGCACTTTATTTAAAATTGTAGTTATGTAAGTCATGTTTTACTGTGGAACCAATCCTAGCGGCTAGCGTGCGCTGAGGAAATACAGACAGTTTCAAAAACTACATTTCATTGAGTTTCTAACGGTATCCGTTAGTTTGAGGTGCAACGGTTGCGTCACATATTCGTAGCAACATATACTTAGCGATATGTTTCTGATATTACTAGGTTGCATCGCTTTTAACAGTGAAATGATTGAATGTGTGACCTAATTGAACTGATTTTAGACTTTGACCTTGTAAATGTGATAAATGAAACAATTGGACTCCAAGAAATAACATTCTTCTTAATTTGACATGATTGCTGGAACTCAGCGATTACACTGGGCACTGAGGTAGCCCTTCATTTTAAACTTTAGATAAATAAGTCATTTTTTACTGTGGGACTAATCCTAGCATTAGCGCGCGCTTAAGAAATAGAGACAGTTTGTAACGGAATCAGTCCATTTGGGTAACCACAGTTGCGTCACATATTCGTAGCAACATGTATTTTGCGATATTCTTCTGATATTACTAGGTTGCATTGTTCTTACAAGTGAAACGATTGACTATGGGACTTAATTGAACTGCGTTGGACTTTGAACTTATGAATGTGATAAATGAGACAATTGAACTCCATGAACTAACATTCTTCTTAATTTGACATGATTCCTTGAACTCAGTGATTACACTGGACGCTGTGGTAGCACTTTATTTAAAAATGTTTATATGTAAGTCATGTTTTACTGTGGGACAAATCCTAGCCGTTAGCGTGCGCTGAGGAAATAGAGACAGTTTCAAAAACTACATTTCATTGAGTTCCTAACGGTATCCGTCCGTTTGATGTACAACGGTTGCGTCAGATATTCGTACCAACACGTATTTAGCGATACTTTTCAGATATTAGTAGGTTGCACCGCGTTTAACAGTCAAACGATTGACTGTGGGACTTAATTGATCTGATTTTGGACTGTGACCTTATAAATGTGATAAATGACACAATGGAACTCCATGAACTAACATTCTTCTTAATTTGAAATGATTGCTTGAACTTAGTGATTACACTGGGCGCTGTGGTAGCACTTTATTTAAATATGTAGATATGTAAGTCATGTTTTACTGTGGAACCAATCTTAGCCGTTAGCGTGCTCTGAGGAAATACAGACAGTTTCAAAAACTACATTTCATTGAGCTTCTAACGGCATCCGTCCGTTTGAGGTACAACATCTGCGTCACATAGTTGCACCAACATGCGTTTAGCGATATTTCTCTAATATTACTAGGTTGCATCGCTTTAAACAGAGAAATGATTGACTGTGAGGCTTAATTGAATTGATTTTTGACTTTGACCTTATAAATGTGACAAATGACACAATTGGACTACAAGAAATAGCATTCTTATTAATTTGACATGATTCCTGGCGCTTAGAGATTACACTGGGCGTTGTGGTAGCGCTTCAATTAAAAACTTAGATTAATAAGTCATTTTTTACGGTGAGACCAATCCTAGCCCTTAGTGCGCGCTGAAGGAATAGAGACAGTTTCAAACACTACATTTCATTGAGCTTCCAACGGCATCCGTCCGTTTGAGGTACAACATCTGCGTCACATAGTTGCACCAACATGCGTTTAGCGATATTTCTCTAATATTACTAGGTTGCATCGCTTTAAACAGAGAAATGATTGACTGTGAGGCTTAATTGAACTGCTTTGGTCTTTGACCTTATGAATCTGATAAAGGAGACAATTGAACTCCATGAAAAAACATTCTTTTTAATTTGACATGATTGCTTGAACTCAGTGATTACACTGGGCGCTGTGGTAGCGCGTTACTTAAAATGTAGATATGTAAGTCCTTTTTTACTGTGGAACCAATCCTAGCGGCTAGCGTGCGCTGAGGAAATACAGACAGTTTCAAAAACTACATTTCATTGAGTTTCTAACGGTATCCGTTAGTTTGAGGTGCAACGGTTGCGTCACATATTCGTAGCAACATATACTTAGCGATATGTTTCTGATATTACTAGGTTGCATCGCTTTTAACAGTGAAATGATTGAATGTGTGACCTAATTGAACTGATTTTAGACTTTGACCTTGTAAATGTGATAAATGAAACAATTGGACTCCAAGAAATAACATTCTTCTTAATTTGACATGATTGCTGGAACTCAGCGATTACACTGGGCACTGAGGTAGCCCTTCATTTTAAACTTTAGATAAATAAGTCATTTTTTACTGTGGGACTAATCCTAGCATTAGCGCGCGCTTAAGAAATAGAGACAGTTTGTAACGGAATCAGTCCATTTGGGTAACCACAGTTGCGTCACATATTCGTAGCAACATGTATTTTGCGATATTCTTCTGATATTACTAGGTTGCATTGTTCTTACAAGTGAAACGATTGACTATGGGACTTAATTGAACTGCGTTGGACTTTGAACTTATGAATGTGATAAATGAGACAATTGAACTCCATGAACTAACATTCTTCTTAATTTGACATGATTCCTTGAACTCAGTGATTACACTGGACGCTGTGGTAGCACTTTATTTAAAAATGTTTATATGTAAGTCATGTTTTACTGTGGGACAAATCCTAGCCGTTAGCGTGCGCTGAGGAAATAGAGACAGTTTCAAAAACTACATTTCATTGAGTTCCTAACGGTATCCGTCCGTTTGATGTACAACGGTTGCGTCAGATATTCGTACCAACACGTATTTAGCGATACTTTTCAGATATTAGTAGGTTGCACCGCGTTTAACAGTCAAACGATTGACTGTGGGACTTAATTGATCTGATTTTGGACTGTGACCTTATAAATGTGATAAATGACACAATGGAACTCCATGAACTAACATTCTTCTTAATTTGAAATGATTGCTTGAACTTAGTGATTACACTGGGCGCTGTGGTAGCACTTTATTTAAATATGTAGATATGTAAGTCATGTTTTACTGTGGAACCAATCTTAGCCGTTAGCGTGCTCTGAGGAAATACAGACAGTTTCAAAAACTACATTTCATTGAGCTTCTAACGGCATCCGTCCGTTTGAGGTACAACATCTGCGTCACATAGTTGCACCAACATGCGTTTAGCGATATTTCTCTAATATTACTAGGTTGCATCGCTTTAAACAGAGAAATGATTGACTGTGAGGCTTAATTGAATTGATTTTTGACTTTGACCTTATAAATGTGACAAATGACACAATTGGACTACAAGAAATAGCATTCTTATTAATTTGACATGATTCCTGGCGCTTAGAGATTACACTGGGCGTTGTGGTAGCGCTTCAATTAAAAACTTAGATTAATAAGTCATTTTTTACGGTGAGACCAATCCTAGCCCTTAGTGCGCGCTGAAGGAATAGAGACAGTTTCAAACACTACATTTCATTGAGCTTCCAACGGCATCCGTCCGTTTGAGGTACAACATCTGCGTCACATAGTTGCACCAACATGCGTTTAGCGATATTTCTCTAATATTACTAGGTTGCATCGCTTTAAACAGAGAAATGATTGACTGTGAGGCTTAATTGAACTGCTTTGGTCTTTGACCTTATGAATCTGATAAAGGAGACAATTGAACTCCATGAAAAAACATTCTTTTTAATTTGACATGATTGCTTGAACTCAGTGATTACACTGGGCGCTGTGGTAGCGCGTTACTTAAAATGTAGATATGTAAGTCCTTTTTTACTGTGGGACCAATCCTAGACGTTAGCGCGCGCTGAAGAATAAGAGACAAATTAAAAAACTATATTTCATTGAGCTTCTAACGGTATCCGTCCGTTTGAAGTACAACGGTTGCGTCAGATATTCGTACCAATATGTATTTAGCGATACTTTTCTGATATTAGTAGGTGGCACCGCGTTTAACAGTCAAACGATTGACTGTGGGACTTAATTGAACTGGTTTTAGACTTTCACCTTATAAATGTGATAAATGAGAGAATTGGGCTCCAAGAATAAAATTCTTCTTAGTTTGACATCATTGCTGAAACTCAGCGATTACACTGGGTGCTGTGGTAGCGTTTCATTTATAAATTGAGATAAAAAAGTCATTTTTTACGGTGAGACCAATCCTAGCCCTTAGTGCGCGCTGAAGGAATAGAGACAGTTTCAAACACTTCATTTCATTGAGTTTCTAACTGTATCCGTCCGTTTGAAGTACAACGGTTGCGTCACATATTCGTACTAACACCCTAGCGCCCAGTGTAATTGCTGAGTTCCGGCAATCATGTCAATTTAGGAAGAATGTTATTTCTTGGAGTCCAATTGTCTCATTTATCACATTAAGGAGGTCAAAGTCCAAAATCAGTTCAATTAAGTCCCACAGTCAATCGTTTCACTGTTAACAGCGATGCAACTTAGTAATATCGGAAAAAAATCACTAAATACATGTTTTTACGAATGTGTGACGCAACCGTTGTAACTCAAACGCATTGACACCGTTAGAAAGTCAATGAAATGGAGTTTTTGAAACTGTCTCTATTTTTTCATGGCGCGCTAACGGCTAGGATTTGTCCCACAGTAAAAATGACATTTTAATCTAAGTTTTTAAATGAAGCGCTGCCACAGGGTCCAGTGTAATCGCTGAGTTCCCACAATCATGTCAAATTAAGAAGAATGTTATTTCTTGAAATCCAATTGTCTCACTTTCACTTTTATAAGGTCACAGTCCAAAATCAATTTAATTAAGTCCCACAGTCAACGTTTCACTGTTAAAAGCGATGCAAACTAGTAATAGCGGAAAAGTATCGCTAAATACATGTTGGTACGAATATGTGACGGAACCGTTGTAATTGAAACGGACTAATACCGTTAGAAGGTCAATTAAATGCAGTTTTTGAAACTGCTTCTATTTCTTCAGCGCGCGCTAACGGCTAGGATTTGTCCCACAGTAAAAATGAATTTTTTATCTAAATTTTCAAATGAAGCACTACCACAGCGCCTAGTTTAATTGCTGAGTTTCGGCAATCATGTCAAATAAAGAAGAATGTTATTTCTTGAAATCCAATTGTCTCACTTTCACATTTTTAAGGTCACAGTCCAAGGTTAGATCAATTAAGTCCAACAGTCAATCGTTTCACTGTTAAAAGCAATGCAACCTAGTAATATCAGAAAAATATCGCTAGGTAAATGTTGGTACGAGTATATGACGGAACCGTTGTCACTCAAACAGACTGATACTGTTAGAAAGTCATTGAAGTGTAGTTTTTGAAACTGTCTCTATTTCTTCAACGCGTCCTAACGGCTACGATTGGTCCCACAGTAAAAAATGACTTATTTATCTAAATTTTTAAATGAAGCGCTACCACAGCGCCCAGTATAATCGCTAAGTTGCAACAATCTTGTCAAATTACGAAGAATGTCATTTCATAAAGTCCAATTGGCTCGCTTATCACATTTGTAAGGTCACAGTCCAAAGTTAGATCAATTAAGTCCAACAGTCAATCATTTCACTGTTATTTTAAGTTCCACAGTCAATCGTTTCACTGTTAAAAGCCATGCAACCTAGCAATATCAGAAAAATATCGCTAAGTATGTGTTGGAAAGAATATGTGACGGAACCGTTGTAACTCAAACAGAATGACACCGTTAGAAAGTCAATGAAATGGAGTTTTTGAAACTGTCTCTATTTTTTCATGGCGCGCTAACGGCTAGGATTTGTCCCACAGTAAAAATGACATTTTAATCTAAGTTTTTAAATGAAGCGCTGCCACAGGGTCCAGTGTAATCGCTGAGTTCCCACAATCATGTCAAATTAAGAAGAATGTTATTTCTTGAAATCCAATTGTCTCACTTTCACTTTTATAAGGTCACAGTCCAAAATCAATTTAATTAAGTCCCACAGTCAACGTTTCACTGTTAAAAGCGATGCAAACTAGTAATAGCGGAAAAGTATCGCTAAATACATGTTGGTACGAATATGTGACGGAACCGTTGTAATTGAAACGGACTAATACCGTTAGAAGGTCAATTAAATGCAGTTTTTGAAACTGCTTCTATTTCTTCAGCGCGCGCTAACGGCTAGGATTTGTCCCACAGTAAAAATGAATTTTTTATCTAAATTTTCAAATGAAGCACTACCACAGCGCCTAGTTTAATTGCTGAGTTTCGGCAATCATGTCAAATAAAGAAGAATGTTATTTCTTGAAATCCAATTGTCTCACTTTCACATTTTTAAGGTCACAGTCCAAGGTTAGATCAATTAAGTCCAACAGTCAATCGTTTCACTGTTAAAAGCAATGCAACCTAGTAATATCAGAAAAATATCGCTAGGTAAATGTTGGTACGAGTATATGACGGAACCGTTGTCACTCAAACAGACTGATACTGTTAGAAAGTCATTGAAGTGTAGTTTTTGAAACTGTCTCTATTTCTTCAACGCGTCCTAACGGCTACGATTGGTCCCACAGTAAAAAATGACTTATTTATCTAAATTTTTAAATGAAGCGCTACCACAGCGCCCAGTATAATCGCTAAGTTGCAACAATCTTGTCAAATTACGAAGAATGTCATTTCATAAAGTCCAATTGGCTCGCTTATCACATTTGTAAGGTCACAGTCCAAAGTTAGATCAATTAAGTCCAACAGTCAATCATTTCACTGTTATTTTAAGTTCCACAGTCAATCGTTTCACTGTTAAAAGCCATGCAACCTAGCAATATCAGAAAAATATCGCTAAGTATGTGTTGGAAAGAATATGTGACGGAACCGTTGTAACTCAAACAGAATGACACCGTTAGAAAGTCAATGAAATGGAGTTTTTGAAGCCGTCTCTATTTCTTCAGCGCGCGCTAACGGCTAGGATTTGTCCCACAGTAAAAATGACTTATTTATCTAAGTTTTTAATTTAAGCGCTACCACAGGGTCCAGTGTAATCGCTGAAACCGACAATCATGTCGAGTTAAGAAGAATGTTATTTCTTGGAGTCCAATTGTCTCATTAATCACATTTATCAGATCAAAGTCAAAAATCAGTTCAATTAAGTCCCACAGTCAATCGTTTCACTGTTAAAAGCGATATAACTTAGCAATATCGGAAAATGTCACTAAATACATGTTGGTACGAATATGTGACGCAACCGTTGTAACTCAAACGGATTGATACTGACAAGAAATCAATGAAATGTAGTTTTTGAGAATGTTTCTAATTTTTCGGCGCGTGCTAACGGCCAGGATTGGTCCAAGACTAAAAAAAGACTTATTTATCTAAATATTTAAATGAAGCGCTACCACAGCGCCCAGTGAAATCGCTGAGTTCCAACAACTATGTCAAATTAAGAAGAATATTTTTTCTTGGAGTCCAATTCTCTCACTTATAACATTTTTAAGTTCACAGTCCAAAATCAGTTCCATTGAGTCCCACAGTAAATCATTTCACTGTTAATAGCGATGCAACCTAGTAACATCAGAAAAATATCGCTAAATACATGTTGGTACGAATATGTGACCCAACCGTTGTAACTCAAACGGATTGATACTGACAAAAAATCAATGAAATGTAGTTTTTGAGAATGTTTCTATTTTTTGGGCGCGTGCTAACGGCCAGGATTGGTCCAAGACTAAAAAAAGACTTATTTATCTAAATATTTAAATGAAGCGCTACCACAGCGCCAAGTGAAATCGCTGAGTTCCAACAACCATGTCAAATTAAGAAGAATGTTATTTCTTGAAGTCCAATTCTCTTACTTATAACATTTTTAAGTTCACAGTCCAAAATCAGTTCCATTGAGTCCCACAGTCAATCATTTCACTGTTAAAAGCGATGCAACCTAGTAACATCAGAAAAATATCGCTAAATACATGTTGGTACGAATATGTGACGCAACCGTTGTAACTCAAACGCATTTATACCGCTAGAAAGTCAATGAAATGTAGTTTTTGAAACTGTTCCTATTTTTTCAGTGTGTGCTAACGGCCAGGATTGGTCCCACAGTAAAAAATAACTAATTTATCCAAATTTTTAAGTAAAGCACTACCACAACGTTCAGTGAAATCGCTGAAATCCAGCAATCATTTCAAATTAAGAAGAATGTTTTTCCTTGGAGTCCAGCTCATCAATTTTCGCATTTATAAAGGCACAGTCCAGAATCAGTTCAATTAAGTCCCACAGTCAATCGTTTCACTGTTAAAAGCGATACAACTTTGTAATATTGAAAAAAAAAATACTTAAATACATGATGGTAAGAATATGTGACGGAACCGTTGTAACTCAAACGGATTGACACCGTTGGATAGTCAATGAAATGGAGTTTTTGAAACTGTTCCTATTTATTCAGCGCGTCCTAACGGCCAGGGTGGGTCCCACAGTACAAAAATGACTTTCTTATCTACATTTTTAAATAAAGCGCAGCCACAGCGCCCAGTGTAACTGCTGAGTTCAAGCAATCATGTAAAATTAAGAAGTGGAGTTCAATTGTCTCATTTATCACATTCATAAAGTCAAAGTCCAAAATCAGTTATATTAAGTCCCACAGTTAATCGTTTTACTGTTAAAAGCGATGCAACCTGGTAATATCGGAAAAAAATCACTAAATACATATTGGTACGAACGTGTGATGCAACCGTTGTAACTCAAACGGATTGACACCGTTAGAAAGTCAATGAAATGGAGTTTTTGAAACTGTCTCTATTTTTTCGGCGCGTGCTAGCGGCCAGTATTGGTCCTACACTAAGAAAAGACTTATTTATCTAAATTTTTAAATGAAGCGCTACCACTATTCTTTTTCTTTTTCTTTTCAATTTATTTAAAGTCGATTATTCACATATTTACAATAGTTTCCAAAAAAAAAGTAATTAAGAAAACTAATCTAAATCGACTAAATTTTTGTTATGTTTACAATTAAATAAAATCATTTTTTTTATATATATAAACAATAATAACAACAAAGTTCTATAAAGGGACCTTACATTCATCACAGTTACATTTAGATCCGTCCCACATTTTAATCATGCTTTTAAAAACTTTAAGGTTGTCACATCGTTTCAAATGTGATGGTAGGTTATTCCAAATCTTTGGTCCCAGGGCTGATAAGCTATTAGTTCCAAAAGTCGCGGTCCTTTTCCTTGAGACTACCAAATTATTTGTATTTTGTTCTCTGACTGTCCTACCGTTATCATTTAAACAAAATATATCTTTCATAAAAAGAGGGCTGCGGTTATTTATAGTTTTAGAGATTTCTATACACAATGACCGTAAGCGATTTACATTCATGTGACTCTTGCTGGAATTTTTAAGTAAATTTTCGTATGTACTTACCGTATCATTATACAGAAATCTTAATGCTCGTTTGTGTATCATTTCGACTTTAGATAAAGATTTAGAAGAAGAAAAATGCCATATAAGGGAACAATAATTGAAATTTGCGTAGATAAAACTTTGAACTAAAATATATTTTGCTTGAAAGGATAAGAAACTTTTAAATCGAAATAAGGCATTTAGTTGGGCTGATGCTTTGCGACACAAATCACTAACGTGTCTGTCAAAATTTAATTTATTGTCTATAGTCACACCTAGTAATTTCACGTTATTTTCACTTTCAATAGTTTTATTTCCTATATTAAATTTTAGACCTAAATTATCTGCCTTATTCTTTGTCAGAATTATCGAGTGAAACTTTTCAGGGTTTGCAATCATTTTATTCTCTTTTAACCAGGAGAGGGCATTTTTAGCTTCGTTTTCTAAAGTATTTATCAAATTAGGAATAGAATTTGAGAAGTTGGATATTGTGTTATCATCAGCGTAATTATGTAGCTTATATTTTTCTATAAAAAGAAACAAATCATTTATAAATATATTGAATATGATAGGTCCCAAAATAGAACCTTGTGGTACACCAGATAAGATAATTTGAAATAGACTATAGATCCCATTTATTCGAGTGGCTTGCTCTCTATCAGTAAGATAAGATAGAATGAATTGAAGAGACTTATTGTCAAATCCATAAGCAGCTAATTTCGCAATTAGTAAGTTATGTGGTACACAGTCAAAAGCTTTTGAAAGATCCATCAAGATCGCACCCACCACATAATTCTTATCAAGTTTACTCTTCCATTCCTCTATTAAGCGAATTAGTACTTGTTGGGTACTATAGCATTTCCTATAGGCGGAGAGAAAGGTCGACAATTTTGATTCCATATAAGCGGTTATTTGTTCTTTCATAACCCTTTCGTAAAATTTAGAAAAAACATTTAAAACACTGACAGGCCTGTAGTTTAAAAACAAGGTCAAGTGTAATCGCTGAATTCTGACAATCATGTCGAGTTAAGAAGAATGTTATTTCTTGGAGTCCAATTGTCTCATTTATCACATTTACCTGATCAAAGTCAAAAATCAGTTCAATTAAGTCCCACAGTCAATCGTTTTACTGTTAAAAGCGATGCAACCTGGTAACATCGGAAAAATATCGTTAAGTACATGATGGTACGAATATGTGACGAAACCGTTGTAATTGAAACAGACTGATACCGTTAGAAAGTCAATTTGATGGATTTTTTGAAACTGTCTCTGTTTCTTCAGCGTGCGATAACGGCAAGGATTGGTGCCACAGTACAAAAATGACTTTTTTATCTAAATTTTTAAATAAAGCGCTGCCACAGCGCCCAGTGTAACTGCTGAGTTCAAGCAATCATGTCAAATTAAGAAGAATGTTATTTCTTGGAATTCAATTGTCTCATTTATCACATTCATAAAGTCAAAGTCCAAAATCAGTTCAATTAAGTCCCACAGTTAATCGTTTTACTGTTAAAAGCGATGCAACCTGGTAATATAGGAAAAAAATCACTAAATACATATTGGTACGAACGTGTGATGCAACCGTTGTAACTCAAACGAATTGACACCGTTAGAAAGTCAATTTAATGGATTTTTTGAAACTGTCTCTATTTCTTCAACGCGTCCTAACGGCTATGATTGGTCCCACAGTAAAAAGTGACTTATTTATCTAAATTTTTAAATGAAGCGCTACCACAGCGCCCAGTGTAATCGCTGAGTTGCAACAATCATGTCAAATTAAGAAGAATGTCATTTCATAAAGTCCAATTGGCTCACTTATCACATTTATAAGGTCACAGTCCAAAGTTAGATCAATTAAGTCCCACAGTCAATCATTTCACTGTTAAAAGCGATATAACTTAGTAATATCGGAAAAATGTCACTATATACATGTTGGTACGAATATGTGACCCAACCGTTGTAACTCTAACGGCCTGACACCGTTAGAAAGCCGGTGAAATTTAGTATTTGAAACTGTCTTCAATTCTTTAGCGCGTGCTAACGGCTAGGATTGGTCCCACAGTAAAAACTGAACTTTTAATTTTAATTTTTAAATGAAGGGCTACCACAGCGCCCAGTGTAATCGCTGAGTTTGGGGATTCATTTCAAATGAAGAAGAATGTTATTTCTTAGTATTCAATTGTCTCATTTATCACATTCATAAAGTCAAAGTCCAAAATCAGTTATATTAAGTTCCACAGTCAATCGTTTCACTGTTAAAAGCCATGCAACCTAGCAATATCAGAAAAATATCGCTAAGTAAATGTTGGTAAGAATATGTCACGAAACCGTTGTAACTCAAACGGATTGACACCGTTAGAAAGTCAATGAAATGGAGTTTTTGAAACTTTTTCTATTTTTTCGGCGCGTGCTAGCGGCCAGTATTGGTCCCACGCTAAGAAAAGACTTATTGATCTAAATTTTTAAATGAGGCGCTACCACAGGGTCAAGTGTAATCGCTGAGTTCCGACAATCATGTCGAGTTAAGAAGAATGATATTTCTTGGGTCCAATTGTCTCATTTATCACATTTATCAGATCAAAGACAAAAATCAGTTCAATAAAGTCCCACAGTCAATCGTTTTACTGTAAAAAGCGATGCAACCTGGTAACACCGGAAAAACATCGTTAAGTGCATGATGGTACAGTTATGTGACGGAGCCGTTGTAATTGCAACGGATTGACACCGTTAGTAAGTCAATGAAATTGAGTTTTTGAAACTGTCTCTATTTTTTCGGCGCGTGCTAGCGGCCAGTATTGGTCCCACACTAAGAAAAGACTTATTTATCTTAATTTTTTAAATGAAGCGCTACCACAGGGTCCAGTGTAATCGCTGAGTTCCGACAATCATGTCGAGTTAAGAAGAATGTTTTTTCTTGGAGTCCAATTGTCTCATTTATCACATTTATCAGATCAAAGTCAAAAATCAGTTCAATAAAGTCCCACAGTCAATTGTTTTACTGTTAAAAGCGATGCAACCTGGTAACATCGAAAAAACATCGTTAAGTGCATGATGGTACGAATATGTGACGGAACTGTTGTAATTGAAACGGAATGATACCGTTAGAAAGTCAATTAAATGGAGTTTTTGAAACTGTCTCTATTTCTTTAGCGCGCGATAACGGTTACGATTGGTCCCGCAGTAAAAATTGACTGTTTTATCTTAATTTTTAAATAAAGCGCTACCACCGAGACTAGTGAAATCGCTGAATTCCAGCAATCATGTCATATTAAGAAGAATTTATTCCTTGGAGTCCAATTGGCTCATTTATCACATTTATAAGGTCACAATCCAGAATCAGTTCAATTAAGTCCCACAGTCAATCATTTCACTGTTAAAAGCGATATAACTTAGCAATATCGGAAAAATGTCACTAAACACATGTTGGTACGAATATGTGACGCAACCGTTGTCACTCAAACAAACTGATACTATTAGAAAGTCATTGAAGTGTAGTTTTTGAAACTGTCTCTAATTCTTCAGCGCGTCCTACCGGCTACGATTGGTCCCACAGTAAAAATTGACTTATTTATCTAAGTTTTTAAATGAAGCGCTGCCACAGCGAACAGTGTAAATGCTGAGTTCAAGCAATCATGTCAAATTAAGAAGAATGTTATTTCTTGAAGTTCAATTGTCTCATTTATCACATTCATAAACTCAAAGTCCAAAATCAGTTATACTAAGTCCCACAGTCAATCGTTTCACTGTTAAAAGCGATATAACTTAGCAATAACGGAAAAACGCATATAAATACATGTTGGTACGAATATGTGACGCAACCGTTGTAACTCAAACGGATTGATACTGACAAGAAATCAATGAAATGTAGTTTTTGAGAATGTCTCTATTTTTTCGGCGCGTGCTAACGGCCAGGATTGGTCCCACAGTAAAAAATGACTTATTTATCTAAATTTTTAAATAAAGCACTATCATAGGGCCGAGTGTAATCGCTGAGATCCGGCAATCATGTCAAATTAAGAAGAATGTTATTTGTTGGAGGCCAATTGTCTCATTCATCACATTTAACAGATCAAAGTCAAAAATCAGTTTGATAAAGTCCCACAGTCAATCGTTTTACTGTTAAAAGCGATGCAACCTGGTAACATCGGAAAAACATCGTTAAGTGCATGATGGCACGAATATGTGATGCAACCGTTGTAGTTGAAACGGACTGATGCCGTTAGAAAATCAAGGAAATTTAGTATTTGAAAATGTTTCTATTTCTTCAGCGGGCGCTAACGGCTAGGATTGGTCCCACAGTAAAAAATGACTTATTTATCTAAATTTTTAAATAAAGCACTATCATAGGGCCGAGTGTAATCGCTGAGATCCGGCAATCATGTCAAATTAAGAAGAATGTTATTTCTTTCAGTGCAATTGTCTCACTTATCACATTTATAAGGTCACAGTCATGAATCAATTCAATTAAGTCCCACAATCTATCGTTACACTGTTGAAAGCGATGCAACTTAGTAATATCGGAAAAAAATCACTAAATACATGTTGGTACGAATATATGACGCAAACGTTGTCACTCAAGCGGATTGACACCGTTTTAAAGTCAATGAAATGTAGTTTTTGAAAATGTTTCTATTTTTTCAGCGCGCGCTATCAGATAGGATTGGTCAAACAGTACAAAATGACTTACTTATCTAAACTTTTAAATAAAGCGCTACCACAGCGCCCAGTGAAATTGGTAAATTCCAGCAATCTTGTAAAATTAAGAAGAATGTTATTTCTTGGGTCCAATTGTCTCATTTTATCACATTTATGAGGTCAAAGTCCAAAATCACTTCAATTAAGTCCCACAGTCAATCCTTTCACTGTTAAAAGCAATGTAACTTAGTAATATCAAAAAAATATCGCTAAATTTAATGTTGGTACGAATATGTGACGCAACCGTTGTAATTGAAACGGACCGACACTGTTAGAAAGTCAATGAAATGTAGTTTTTTAAACTGTTCATATATATTCAGTGCGTGCTAACGGCCAGGATTGGCCCCACAGTTAAAAAGACTTATTTATCTAAATTTTTAAATAAAGCGCTACCACCGAGCCTAGTGTAATCGCTGAATTCCAGCAATCATGTCATATTAAGAAGAATGTTATTCCTTGGAGTCCAGTTGGCTCATTTATCACATTTATAAGGTCACAATCCAGAATCACTTCAATTAAGTCCCACAGTCAATCATTTCACTGTTAAAAGCCATATAACTTAGCAATATCGGAAAAATGTCACTAAATACATGTTGGTACGAATATATGTCGCAAACGTTGTCACTCAAGCTGATTGACACCGTTTTAAAGTCAATGAAATGTAGTTTTTGAAAATGTTTCTATTTTTTCAGCGCGCGCTATCAGATAGGATTGGTCCAACAGTACAAAATGACTTACTTATCTAAACTTTTAAATAAAGCGCTACCACAGCGCCCAGTGAAATTGGTAAATTCCAGCAATCTTGTCAAATTAAGAAGAATGTTATTTCTTGGGTCCAATTGTCTCATTTTATCACATTTATGAGGTCAAAGTCCAAAATCACTTCATATAAGTCCCACAGTCAATCCTTTCACTGTTAAAAGCAACGTAACCTAGTAATATCAAAAAAATATCGCTAAATTTTATGTTGGTACGAATATGTGACGCAACCGCTGTAATTGAAACGGACTGACACCGTTAGAAAGTCAATGAAATGTAGTTTTTAACACTGTCTCTCTTTCTTCAACGCGCGCTAACGTCTAGGATTGGTCCCACAGTAAAAAATGACTTATTTATCTAAATTTTTAAATAACGCGCTACCACAGGCCCCAGTGTAATCGCTGAGATCCTGCAATCATGTCAAGTTACGAAGAATGTTATTTCTTGGAGTACAATTGTTTCACTTATCACATTTTTAAGGTCACAATCCAAAATCACTTCAATTAAATCCCACAGTCAATCATTTCACTGGTAAAAGCCATATAACTTAGCAATATCGGAAAAATGTCACTAAATACATGTTGCTACGAATATGTGACGCAACCGTTGTCACTCAAACAAACTGATACTATTAGAAAGTCATTGAAGTGTAGTTTTTGAAACTGTCTCTATTTCTTCAGCGCGTCCTAACGGCTACGATTGGTCCCACAGTAAAAATTGACTTATTTATCTAAGTTTTTTAATGAAGCGCTACCACAGCACCCAGTGTAATCATTGAGTTCCGGCAATCATGTCAAATTAAGAAGAATGTTATTTCTTGGAGTCCAATTGTCTCACTTATCACATTTATAAGTTTACAGTCCAAAATCAGTTCCATTGAGTCCCACAGTCAATCATTTCACTGTTAAAAGCGATGCAACCTAGTAACATCAGAAAAATATCGCTAAATACATGTTGGTACGAATATGTGACCCAACCGTTGTAACTCAAACGGACTGACACCGTTAGAAAGTCAATAAAATGGAGTTTTTGAAACTGTCTCTATTTCTCAAGCGCGGGCTAACGGCTAGGATTTGTCCCACAGTAAAAATGACTTATTTATCTAAATTTTCAAAGAAAGCGCTGCCACAGCGCCCAGTGTAGCTGTTGAGTTCAAGCAATCATTTCAAATTAAGAAGAATGTTATTTCTTGGAGTTCAATTGCCTCATTTATCACATTCAAAAAGCCAAAATCTAAAATCAGTTATATTAAGTCCCACAGTAAATCGTTTTACTGTTAAACGCGACACAACCTAGTAATATCCGAATAACATCGCTAAATACATTTTGGTACGAATATGTGACGCAACCGTTGTAACCCAAACGCATTTATACCGCTAGAAAGTCAATGAAATGTAGTTTTTGAAATTGTTCCTATTCATTCAGCGCGTGCTAACGGCCAGGATTGGTCCCACAGTGAAAAATAACTAATTTATCCAAATTTTCAGGTAAAGCACTACCACAACGCCCAGTGTAATCGCTGAAATCCAGCAATCATTTCAAATTAAGAAGAATATTTTTCCTTGGAGTTCAACTCGCTCAATTATTGCATTTATAAGGGCACAGTCGAAAATAGAATGTTATATCTTGGAGTCCAGTTGGCTCACTTATCACATTTATAAGGTCACAGTCCAAGGTTAGATCAATTAATACTGATACCGTTAGAAAATCAAGGAAATATAGTATTTGAAAATGTCTCTATTTCTTTAGCGCGCGCTAACGGCTAGGATTGGTCCCACAGTAAAAAATGACTTATTTATCTAAATTTTTAAATAAAGCGCTATCATTGGGCCGAGTGTAATCACTGAGATCCGGCAATCATGTCAAATTAAGAAGAATGTTATTTCTTTCAGTGCAATTGTCTCACTTATCACATTTATAAGGTCACAGTCATGAATCAGTTCAATTAAGTCCCACAATCAATCATTACACTGTTGAAAGCGATTTAACTTAGTAATATCGGAAAAAAATCACTAAATACATGTTGGTACGATTATATATGACGCAAACGTTGTCACTCAAGCGGATTGACACCGTTTTAAAGTCAATGAAATGTAGTTTTTCAAAATGTTTCTATTTCTTCAGCGCGCGCTATCAGATAGGATTGGTCCAACAGTACAAAATGACTTACTTATCTAAACTTCTAAATAAAGCGCTACCACAGCGCCCAGTGAAATTGGTAAATTCCAGCAATCTTGTCAAATTAAGAAGAATGTTATTTCTTGGGTCCAATTGTGTCATTTTATCACATTTATGAGGTCAAAGTCCAAAATCACTTCAATTAAGTCCCACAGTCAATCCTTTCACTGTTAAAAGCAATGTAACCTAGTAATGTCAGAAAAATATCGCTAAATTTAATGTTGGTACGAATATGTGACACAACCGTTGTAATTGAAACGGACTGACACCGTTAGAAAGTCAATGAAATGTAGTTTTTAACACTGTTGGTAGGAATATATGACGCAAACGTTGTCACTCAAGCGGATTGACACCGTTTTAAAGTCAATGAAATGTACTTTTTAAAAATGTTTCTATTTTTTCAGCGCGCGCTATCAGATAGGACTGGTCCAACAGTACAAATTGACTTACTTATCTAAACTTTTAAATAAAGCGCTACCACAGCGCCCAGTGAAATTGGTAAATTCCAGCAATCTTGTCAAATTAAGAAGAATGTTATTTCTTGGGTCCAATTGTCTCATTATATCACATTTATGAGGTCAAAGTCCAAAATCACTTCAATTAAGTCCCACAGTCAATCTTTTCACTGTTAAAAGCAATGTAACCTAGTAATATCAGAAAAATATCGCAAAATTTAATGTTGGTACGAATATGTGTCACAACCGTTGTAATTGAAACGGACTGACACCGTTAGAAAGTCAATGAAATCTAGTTTTTAACACTGTCTCTCTTTCTTCAACGCGCGCTAACGACTAGGATTGGTCCCACAGTAAAAAATGACTTATTTATCTAAATTTTTAAGTAAAGCGCTACCACAGGCCCCAGTGTAATCGCTGATATCCTGCAATCATGTCAAGTTACGAAGAATGTTATTTCTTGGAGTCCAATTGTTTCACTTATCACATTTTTAAGGTCACAGACCAAAATCAGTTTAATTAAGTCCCACAGTCAATCGTTTCACTGTTAAAAGCCATATAACTTAGCAATATCGGAAAAATGTCACTAAATACATGTTGGTACGAATATATGACGCAAACGTTGTCACTCAAGCGGATTGACACCGTTTTAAAGTCAATGAAATGTAGTTTTTGAAAATGTTTCTATTTTTTCAGCGCGCGCTATCAGATAGGATTGGTCCAACAGTACAAAATGACTTACTTATCTAAACTTTTAAATAAAGCGCTACCACAGCGCCCAGTGAAATTGGTAAATTCCAGCAATCTTGTCAAATTAAGAAGAATGTTATTTCTTGGGTCCAATTGTCTCATTTTATCACATTTATGAGGTCAAAGTCCAAAATCACTTCAATTAAGTCCCACAGTCAATCCTTTCACTGTTAAAAGCAATGTAACCTAGTAATATCAAAAAAATATCGCTAAATTTAATATTGGTACGAATATGTGACGCAACCGTTGTAATTGAAACGGACTGACACTGTTAGAAAGTCAATGAAATGTAGTTTTTAACACTGTCTCTCTTTCTTCAACGCGCGCTAACGTCTAGGATTGGTCCCACAGTAAAAAATGACTTATTTATCTAAATTTTTAAATAAAGCGCTACCACCGAGCCTAGTGTAATCGCTGAATTCCAGCAATCATGTCATATTAAGAAGAATGTTATTTCTTGGAGTCCAATTGTCTCACTTATCACATTTATAAGTTCACAGTCCAAAATCAGTTCCATTGATTCCCACAGTCAATCATTTCACTGTTAAAAGCGATGCAACCTAGTAACATCAGAAAAATATCGCTAAATACATGTTGGTACGAATATGTAACCCAACCGTTGTAACTCAATCGGACTGGCACCGTTAGAAAGTCAATAAAATGGAGTTTTTGAAACTGTCTCTATTTCTCCAGCGCGGGCTAACGGCTAGGATTTGTCTCACAGTAAAAATGACTTATTTATCTAAATTTTCAAAGAAGGCGCTGCCACAGCGCCCAGTGTAGCTGTTGAGTTCAAGCAATCATGTCAAATTAAGAAGAATGTTATTTCTTGGAGATCAATTGTCTCATTTATCACATTCAAAAAGCCAAAATCTAAAATCATTTATATTAAGTCCCACAGTAAATCGTTTTACTGTTAAACGCCACACAACCTAGTAATATCCGAATACCATCTCTAAATACATGTTGGTACGAATATGTGACGCAACCGTTGTAACTCAAACGCATTTATACCGCTAGAAAGTCAATGAAATGTAGTTTTTGAAATTGTTCCTATTTATTCAGCGCGTGCTAACGGCCAGGATTGGTCCCACAGTGAAAAATAACTAACTTATCCAAATTTTTAAGTAAAGCACTACCACAGCACCCAGTGTAATCATTGAGTTCCGGCAATCATGTCAAATTAAGAAGAATGTTATTTCTTGGAGTCCAATTGTCTCACTTATCAAATTTATATGTTCACAGTCCAAAATCACTTCCATTGATTCCCACAGTCAATCATTTCACTGTTAAAAGCGATGCAACCTAGTAATATCCGAATAACATCGCTAAATACATGTTGGTACGAATATGTGACGCAACCGTTGTAACTCAAACGCATTTATACCGCTAGAAAGTCAATGAAATATAGTTTTTGAAATTGTTCCTATTTATTCAGCGCGTGCTAACGGCCAGGATTGGCCCCACAGCAAAAAAGACTTTTTTATCTAAATTTTTAAATAAAGCGCTGCTACAGCGAACAGTGCAAATGCTGAGTTCAAGCAATCATGTCAAATTTAGAAGAATGTTATTTCTTGAAGTTTAATTGTCTCATTTATCACATTCATAAACTCAAAGTCCAAAATCAGTTATACTAAGTCCCGCAGTCAATCGTTTCACTGTTAAAAGCGATATAACTTAGCAATATTGGAAAAATGTCACTAAATACATGTTGGTACGAATATGTGACGCAACCGTTGTTACTCTAACGGATTGATACTGACAAGAAATCAATGAAATGTAGTTTTTGAGAATGTCTCTATTTTTTCGGCGCGTGCTAACGGCCAGGATTGGTCCAAGACTAAAAAAAGACTTTTTTATCTAAATTTTTAAATGAAGCGCTACCACAGCGCCCAGTGAAATCGCTGCGTTCCAACAACCATGTCAAATTAAGAAGAATGTTATTCTTGCAGTCCAACTGTCTCACTTATCACATTTATAAGGTCACAGTCAAAAATTAGTTCAGTTGAGTCCCACAGTCAATCCTTTCACTGTTAAAAGCGATACAACTTAGTAATATCGGAAAAAAATCAATAATTACATTTTGGTACGAATATGCGACGCAACCGTTGTAGTTGAAACGGACTGATACCGCTAAAAAGTCAAGGAAATATAGTATTTGAAAATTTCTCTATTTCTTCAACGCGTGCTAACGTCTAGGATTGGTCCCACAGTAAAAAATGACTTATTTATCTAAATATTTAAATGAAGTGCTCCAAACAGCGACCAGTGTAATCGCTGAGTTTCGGCAATCATGTCAAATTAAGAAGAATGTTATTTCTTGGGGTCCAGTTGGCTCACTTATAACATTTATAAGGTCACAGTCCAAAGTTACTTCAATTAAGTCCCAGAGTCAACCGCTTCACTGTTAAAAGCGATACAACTTAGTAATATCGGAAAAAATCACTAAATACATGTTGGTACGAATATGTGACGCAACCGTTGTAACTCAGGCGGACTGATACCGTTAGAAAGTTATTGAAATGTAGTTTTTAAAACTGTCTCTATTTCTTCAGCGCGCGATAACGGCTAGGATTGCTCCCACAGTACAAAACGACTTATTTATCTAAATTTTTAAATGAAGCGCTACCACAGCGCCCAGTGAAATCGGTAAATTCCAGCAATCATGTCAAATTAAGAAGAATGTTATTTCTTGGGTCCAATTGAATCACTTATCACATTTATATCTAAATTATTAAGTGAAGCGCTACCATTGGGCCGAGTATAATCGTTGAATTGCAGCAATCATGACAAATTAAGAAGAATTTTATTTCTTGGGTCCATTTGGCTCACTTTTCACATTTATAAGGTCACAGTCCAAAGTTACTTCAAGTAAGTCCCAGAGTCAATCGTTTCACTGTTAAAAGCGATACAACTTAGTAATATTGGAAAAAAATCACTAAATACATGTTGGTACGAATACGTGACGCAACCGTTGTAATTCAAGCGGATTGATACCGTTAGAAAGTCATTGAAATTTAGTTTTTAAAACTGTCTCTATTTCTTTAGCGCGCGATAACGGCCAGGATTGGTCCCATAGTAAAAAATGACTTTTTTTATATAAATTTTTAAATGAAGTGCTACCACAACGGCCAGTGTAATCGCTGAGTTCCGGCAATCATGTCAAATTAAGAAAAATGTTATTCCTTGGAGTTCAATTGGCTCATTTATCACATTTATAAGGTCACAGTCCAAAATCAGTTCAATTAAGTGCCACAGTCAATCGTTTCACTGTTAAAAGCGATACAACTTAGTAATATCGAAAAAAATCACTAAATACATGTTGGTACGAATATGTGACGCAACCGTTGTAACTCAAGCGGATTGATACCGTTAGAAAGTCATTGAAATGTAGTTTTTAAAACTGTCTCTATTTCTTTAGCGCGCGATAACGGCTAGGATTGGTCCTACAGTAAGAAATGACTTATTTATCTAAATTTTTAAATGAAGTGCTACCACAACGCCCTGTGTAATCGCTGAGTTCCAACAACCATGTCAAATTAAGAAGAATGTTATTCTTGCAGTCCAACTGTCTCACTTATCACATTTATAAGGTCACAGTCAAAAATTAGTTCAGTTGAGTCCCACAGTCAATCCTTTCACTGTTAAAAGCGATACAACTTAGTAATATCGGAAAAAAATCACTAAGTACATTTTGGTACGAATATGCGACGCAACCGTTGTAGTTGAAACGGACTGATACCGCTAGAAAGTCAAGGAAATATTGTATATGAAAATTTCTCTATTTCTTCAACGCACGCTAACGTCTAGGATTGGTTCCACAGTAAAAAATGACTTATTTATCTAAATTTTTAAATAAAGCGCTACCACAGGCCCCAGTGTAATCGCTGAGATCCTGCAATTATGTCAAGTTAAGAAGAATGTTATTTCTTGGAGTCCAATTGTCTCACTTATCACATTTTTAAGGTCACAGACCAAAATCAGTTCAATTAAGTCATACAGTCAATCGTTTCACTGTTAACAGCGATGCAACCTAGTAACAGCGGAAAATATCGCTACATACATGTTGGTACGAATATGTGACGCAACCGTTGTAACTTAAACAGATTGATACCGCTAGAAAGTCAATGAAATGTAGTTTTTTAAACTGTTCCTATATATTCAGCGCGTGCTAACGGCCAGGATTGGTCCCATAGTAAATATGACTTATTTATCTAAATTTTTAAATGACGCGCTACCACAGCGCTCATTGTAATCGTTGAATTCCAGCAATCATGTGAAATTAAGAGGAATGTTATTCCTGGTAGTCCAATTGGCTCATTTATGACAGTGAAAAGATCACAGTCCAGAATTAGTTCAATTAAGTCCCACAGTCAATCGTTTCACTGTTAAAAGCGATACAACTTACTAATATCGGAAAAAAATCACTAACTACTTGTTGGTACGAATACGTGACGCAACCGTTGTAACTCAAACGGATTGACACAGTTAGAAAGTCAATGAAATGTAGTTTTTGAATATTTTTCTATTTCTTCAGCACGCGCTAACGGCCAGGATTGGTCCCATAGTAAAAAAAGACTTTTTTATCTAAATTTTTAAATTAAGTGCTCCAAACAGCGACCAGTGTAATCGCTGAGTTTCGGCAATCATGTCAAATTAAGAAAAATGTTATTTCTTGGGGTCCAGTTGGCTCACTTATAACATTTATAAGGTCACAGTCCAAAGTTACTTCAATTAAGTCCCAGAGTCAACCGCTTCACTGTTAAAAGCGATACAACTTAGTAATATCGGAAAAAAATCACTAAGTACATTTTGGTACGAATATGCGACGCAACCGTTGTAGTTGAAACGGACTGATACTGCTAAAAAGTCAAGGAAATATAGTATTTGAAAATTTCTCTATTTCTTCAACGCGCGCTAACGTCTAGGATTGGTCCCACAGTAAAAAATGACTTATTTATCTAAATTTTTAAATAAAGCGCTACCACAGGCCCCAGTGTAATCGCTGAGATCCTGCAATTATGTCAAATTAAGAAGAATGTTATTTCTTGGGGTCCAGTTGGCTCACTTATAACATTTATAAGGTCACAGTCCAAAGTTACTTCAATTAAGTCCCAGAGTCAACCGCTTCACTGTTAAAAGCGATACAACTTAGTAATATCGGAAAAAAATCACTAAATACATGTTGGTACGAATATGTGACGCAACCGTTGTAACTCAAGCGGACTGATACCGTTAGAAAGTTATTGAAATGTAGTTTTTAAAACTGTCTCTATTTCTTCAGCGCGCGATAACGGCTAGGATTGCTCCCACAGTACAAAATGACTTATTTATCTAAACCTTTAAATAAAGCTATACCACAGCGCCCAGCGAAATCCGTTAATTCCAGCAATCATGTCAAATTAAGAAAAATGTTAATTCTTGGGTCCAATTGACTCACTTATCACATTTATAAGGTCACAGTCCAAAATCAGTTCAAATAAGTCCCACAGTCAATCGTTTCACTGTTAAAAGCGTACAACCTAGTATTATCAGAAAAATATCGCTAAATACATGTTGGTACGAATATGTGACGCAACCGTTGTAATTGAAACGGACTGATACCGTTAGAAAGTCAATGAAATGTAGTTTTTAAAACTGTCTTTCTTTCTTCAGCGTGCGCTAACGGCTAGGATTGGTCCCACAGTACAAAACGACTTATTTATCTAAATTTTGAAATGAAGCGCTACCACAGCGCCCAGTGAAATCGGTAAATTCCAGCAATCATGTCAAATTAAGAAGAATGTTACTTCTTGGAGTCCAATTGTCTCACTTATCACATTTATAAGTTCACAGTCCAAAATCAGTTCAATTGATTCCCACAGTCATCATTTCACTGTTAAAAGCGATGCAACCTAGTAACATCAGAAAAATATCGCTAAATACATGTTGGTACGAATATGTGACCCAACCGTTGTAAATCAAACAGACTGGCAACGTTAGAAAGTCAATAAAATGAAGTTTTTGAAACTGTCTCTATTTCTCCAGCGCGGGCTAACGGCTAGGATTTGTCCCACAGTAAAAATGACTTATTTATCTAAATTTTCAAAGAAAGCGCTGCCACAGCGCCCAGTGTAGCTGTTGAGTTCAAGCAATCATGTCAAATTAAGAAGAATGTTATTTCTTGGAGTTCAATTGGCTCATTTATCACATTTATAAGGTCACAGTCCAGAATCACTTCAATTAAGTCCCACAGTCAATCGTTTTACTGTTAAAAGCGATACAACTTAGTAATATCGGAAAAAAATCACTAAATACATGTTGGTACGAATATGTGACGCAACCGTTGTAACTTAAACAGATTGATACCGCTAGAAAGTCAATGAAATGTAGTTTTTTAAACTGTTCCTATATATTCAGCGCGTGCTAACGGCCAGGATTGGTCCCATAGTAAATATGACTTATTTATCTAAATTTTTAAATGACGCGCTACCACAGCGCTCATTGTAATCGTTGAATTCCAGCAATCGTGTGAAAATAAGAAGAATGTTATTTCTTGGGGTCCAGTTGGCTCACTTATCACATTTTTAAGGTCACAGTCCAAAATCAGTTCAAATAAGTCCCACAGTCAATCGTTTCACTGTTAAAAGGGTACAACCTAGTATTATCAGAAAAATATCGCTAAATACATGTTGGTACGAATATGTGACGCAACCGTTGTAATTGAAACGGACTGATACCGTTAGAAAGTCAATGAAATGTAGTTTTTAAAACTGTCTTTCTTTCTTCAGCGTGCGCTAACGGCTAGGATTGGTCCCACAGTACAAAACGACTTATTTATCTAAATTTTGAAATGAAGCGCTACCACAGCGCCCAGTGAAATCGGTAAATTCCAGCAATCATGTCAAATTAAGAAGAATGTTACTTCTTGGAGTCCAATTGTCTCACTTATCACATTTATAAGTTCACAGTCCAAAATCAGTTCCATTGATTCCCACAGTCATCATTTCACTGTTAAAAGCGATGCAACCTAGTAACATCAGAAAAATATCGCTAAATACATGTTAGTACGAATATGTGACCCAACCGTTGTAAATCAAACGGACTGGCACCGTTAGAAAGTCAATAAAATGAAGTTTTTGAAACTGTCTCTATTTCTCCAGCGCGGGCTAACGGCTAGGATTTGTCCCACAGTAAAAATGACTTATTTATCTAAATTTTCAAAGAAAGCGCTGCCACAGCGCCCAGTGTAGCTGTTGAGTTCAAGCAATCATGTGAAATTAAGAGGAATGTTATTCCTCGTAGTCCAATTGGCTCATTTATCACATTGAAAAGATCACAGTCCAGAATCAGTTCAATTAAGTCCCACAGTCAATCGTTTCACTGTTAAAAGCGATACAACTTAGTAATATCGGAAAAAAATCACTAACTACTTGTTGGTACGAATACGTGACGCAACCGTTGTAACTCAAACGGATTGACACAGTTAGAAAGTCAATGAAATGTAGTTTTTGAATATTTTTCTATTTCTTCAGCACGCGCTAACGGCCAGGATTGGTCCCATAGTAAAAAAAGACTTTTTTATCTAAATTTTTAAATGAAGTGCTCCAAACAGCGACCAGTGTAATCGCTGAGTTTCGGCAATCATGTCAAATTAAGAAGAATGTTATTTCTTGGGGTCCAGTTGGCTCACTTATAACATTTATAAGGTCACAGTCCAAAGTTACTTCAATTAAGTCCCAGAGTCAACCGCTTCACTGTTAAAAGCGATACAACTTAGTATTATCGGAAAAAAATCACTAAATACATGTTGGTACGAATATGTGACGCAACCGTTGTAATTCAAGCGGATTGATACCGTTAGAAAGTCATTGAAATGTAGTTTTTTAAAATGGCTCTATTTCTTCAGCGCGCGAAAACGGCTAGGAATGCTCCCACAGTACAAAATGACTTATTTATCTAAACCTTTAAATAAAGCTATACCACAGCGCCCAGCGAAATTGGTTAATTCCAGCAATCATGTCAAATTAAGAAAAATGTTAATTCTTGGGTCCAATTGACTCACTTATCACATTTATAAGGTCACAGTTCAAAATCAGTTCAAATAAGTCCCACAGTCAATCGTTTCACTGTTAAAAGCGTACAACCTAGTATTATCAGAAAAATATCGCTAAACACATGTTGGTACGAATATGTGACGCAACCGTTGTAATTGAAACGGACTGATACCGTTAGAAAGTCAATGAAATGTAGTTTTTAAAACTGTCTTTCTTTCTTCAGCGTGCGCTAACGGCTAGGATTGGTCCCACAGTACAAAACGACTTATTTATCTAAATTTCGAAATGAAGCGCTACCACAGCGCCCAGTGAAATCGGTAAATTCCAGCAATCATGTCAAATTAAGAAGAATGTTATTTCTTGGGTCCAATTGACTCACTTATCACATTTATATCTAAATTATTAAGTGAAGCGCTACCATTGGGCCGAGTGTAATCGTTGAATTGCAGCAATCATGAAAAATTAAGAAGAATTTTATTTCTTGGATCCATTTGGCTCACTTATCACATTTATAAGGTCACAGTCCAAAGTTACTTCAAGTAAGTCCCAGAGTCAATCGTTTCACTGTTAAAAGCGATACAACTTAGTAATATCGGAAAAAAATCAGTAAATACATGTTGGTACGAATACGCGACGCAACCGTTGTAATTCAAGCGGATTGATACCGTTAGAAAGTCATTGAAATTTAGTTTTTAAAACTGTCTCTATTTCTTTAGCGCGCGATAACGGCCAGGATTGGTCCCATAGTAAAAAATGATTGATTTCATATAAATTTTTAAATAAAGTGCTACCACAACGGCCAGTGTAATCGCTGAGTTCCGGCAATCATGTCAAATTAAAAAGAATGTTATTCCTTGGAGTTCAATTGGCTCATTTATCACATTTATAGGGTCACAGTCCAAAATCAGTTCAAATAAGTCCCACAGTCAATCGTTTCACTGTTAAAAGCGATACAACTTAGTAATATCGGAAAAAAATCACTAAATACATGTTGGTACAAATACGTGACGCAATCGTTGTAATTCAAGCGGATTGATACCGTTAGAAAGTCATTGAAATTTAGTTTTTAAAACTGTCTCTATTTCTTTAGCGCGCGATAACGGCCAGGATTGGTCCCATAGTAAAAAATGACTGATTTCATATAAATTTTTAAATAAAGTGCTACCACAACGGCCAGTGTAATCGTTGAGTTCCGGCAATCATGTCAAATTAAGAAGAATGTTATTCCTTGGAGTTCAATTGGCTCATTTATTACATTTATAAGGTCACAGTCCAAAATCAGTTCAATTAAGTGCCACAGTCAATCGTTTCACTGTTAAAAGCGATACAACTTAGAAATATCGGAAAAAAATCACTAAATACATGTTGGTACGAATATGTGACGCAACCGTTGTAACTCAAGTGGATTGATACCGTTAGAAAGTCATTGAAATGTAGTTTTTAAAACTGTCTCTATTTCTTTAGCGCGCGATAACGGCTAGGATTGGTCCTACAGTAAGAAATGACTTATTTATCTAAATTTTTAAATGAAGTGCTACCACAACGCCCAGTGTAATCGCTGAGTTCCAGCAATCATGTCAAATTAAGAAGAATGTTGTTCCTTGGAGTTCAATTGGCTCATTTATCACATTTATAATGTCACAGTCCAGAATCACTTCAATTAAGTCCCACAGTCAATCGTTTCACTGTTAAAAGCGATACAACTTAGTAATATCGGAAACAAATCACTAAATACATGTTGGTACGAATATGTGACGCAACCGTTGTAACTCAAGCGGATTGATACCGTTAGAAAGTCATTGAAATGTAGTTTTTAAAACTGTCTCTATTTCTTCAGCGCGTCCTAACAGCTACGATTGGTCCCACAGTAAAAATTGACTTATTTATCTAAGTTTTTAAATGAAGCGCTACCACAGCACCCAGTGTAATCATTGAGTTCCGGCAATCATGTCAAATTAAGAAGAATGTTACTTCTTGGAGTCCAATTGTCTCACTTATCACATTTATAAGTTCACAGTCCAAAATCAGTTCCATTGATTCCCACAGTCATCATTTCACTGTTAAAAGCGATGCAACCTAGTAACATCAGAAAAATATCGCTAAATACATGTTAGTACGAATATGTGACCCAACCGTTGTAAATCAAACGGACTGGCACCGTTAGAAAGTCAATAAAATGAAGTTTTTGAAACTGTCTCTATTTCTCCAGCGCGGGCTAACGGCTAGGATTTGTCCCACAGTAAAAATGACTTATTTATCTAAATTTTCAAAGAAAGCGCTGCCACAGCGCCCAGTGTAGCTGTTGAGTTCAAGCAATCATGTGAAATTAAGAGGAATGTTATTCCTCGTAGTCCAATTGGCTCATTTATCACATTGAAAAGATCACAGTCCAGAATCAGTTCAATTAAGTCCCACAGTCAATCGTTTCACTGTTAAAAGCGATACAACTTAGTAATATCGGAAAAAAATCACTAACTACTTGTTGGTACGAATACGTGACGCAACCGTTGTAACTCAAACGGATTGACACAGTTAGAAAGTCAATGAAATGTAGTTTTTGAATATTTTTCTATTTCTTCAGCACGCGCTAACGGCCAGGATTGGTCCCATAGTAAAAAAAGACTTTTTTATCTAAATTTTTAAATGAAGTGCTCCAAACAGCGACCAGTGTAATCGCTGAGTTTCGGCAATCATGTCAAATTAAGAAGAATGTTATTTCTTGGGGTCCAGTTGGCTCACTTATAACATTTATAAGGTCACAGTCCAAAGTTACTTCAATTAAGTCCCAGAGTCAACCGCTTCACTGTTAAAAGCGATACAACTTAGTATTATCGGAAAAAAATCACTAAATACATGTTGGTACGAATATGTGACGCAACCGTTGTAACTCAAGCGGACTGATACCGTTAGAAAGTCATTGAAATGTAGTTTTTAAAACTGTCTCTATTTCTTCAGCGCGCGATAACGGCTAGGAATGCTCCCACAGTACAAAATGACTTATTTATCTAAACCTTTAAATAAAGCTATACCACAGCGCCCAGCGAAATTGGTTAATTCCAGCAATCATGTCAAATTAAGAAAAATGTTAATTCTTGGCTCCAATTGACTCACTTATCACATTTATAAGGTCACAGTTCAAAATCAGTTCAAATAAGTCCCACAGTCAATCGTTTCACTGTTAAAAGCGTACAACCTAGTATTATCAGAAAAATATCGCTAAACACATGTTGGTACGAATATGTGACGCAACCGTTGTAATTGAAACGGACTGATACCGTTAGAAAGTCAATGAAATGTAGTTTTTAAAACTGTCTTTCTTTCTTCAGCGTGCGCTAACGGCTAGGATTGGTCCCACAGTACAAAACGACTTATTTATCTAAATTTCGAAATGAAGCGCTACCACAGCGCCCAGTGAAATCGGTAAATTCCAGCAATCATGTCAAATTAAGAAGAATGTTATTTCTTGGGTCCAATTGACTCACTTATCACATTTATATCTAAATTATTAAGTGAAGCGCTACCATTGGGCCGAGTGTAATCGTTGAATTGCAGCAATCATGAAAAATTAAGAAGAATTTTATTTCTTGGATCCATTTGGCTCACTTATCACATTTATAAGGTCACAGTCCAAAGTTACTTCAAGTAAGTCCCAGAGTCAATCGTTTCACTGTTAAAAGCGATACAACTTAGTAATATCGGAAAAAAATCAGTAAATACATGTTGGTACGAATACGCGACGCAACCGTTGTAATTCAAGCGGATTGATACCGTTAGAAAGTCATTGAAATTTAGTTTTTAAAACTGTCTCTATTTCTTTAGCGCGCGATAACGGCCAGGATTGGTCCCATAGTAAAAAATGATTGATTTCATATAAATTTTTAAATAAAGTGCTACCACAACGGCCAGTGTAATCGCTGAGTTTTGGCAATCATGTCAAATTAAAAAGAATGTTATTCCTTGGAGTTCAATTGGCTCATTTATCACATTTATAGGGTCACAGTCCAAAATCAGTTCAAATAAGTCCCACAGTCAATCGTTTCACTGTTAAAAGCGATACAACTTAGTAATATCGGAAAAAAATCACTAAATACATGTTGGTACAAATACGTGACGCAACCGTTGTAATTCAAGCGGATTGATACCGTTAGAAAGTCATTGAAATTTAGTTTTTAAAACTGTCTCTATTTCTTTAGCGCGCGATAACGGCCAGGATTGGTCCCATAGTAAAAAATGACTGATTTCATATAAATTTTTAAATAAAGTGCTACCACAACGGCCAGTGTAATCGTTGAGTTCCGGCAATCATGTCAAATTAAGAAGAATGTTATTCCTTGGAGTTCAATTGGCTCATTTATTACATTTATAAGGTCACAGTCCAAAATCAGTTCAATTAAGTGCCACAGTCAATCGTTTCACTGTTAAAAACGATACAACTTAGAAATATCGGAAAAAAATCACTAAATACATGTTGGTACGAATATGTGACGCAACCGTTGTAACTCAAGTGGATTGATACCGTTAGAAAGTCATTGAAATGTAGTTTTTAAAACTGTCTCTATTTCTTTAGCGCGCGATAACGGCTAGGATTGGTCCTACAGTAAGAAATGACTTATTTATCTAAATTTTTAAATGAAGTGCTACCACAACGCCCAGTGTAATCGCTGAGTTCCAGCAATCATGTCAAATTAAGAAGAATGTTATTTCTTGGAGTTCAATTGGCTCATTTATCACATTTATAAGGTCAAAGTCCAGAATCACTTCAATTAAGTCCCACAGTCAATCGTTTCACTGTTAAAAGCGATACAACTTAGTAATATCCGAAACAAATCACTAAATACATGTTGGTACGAATATGTGACGCAACTGTTGTAACTCGAGCGGATTGATACCGTTAGAAAGTCAATAAAATGGAGTTTTTGAAACTGTCTCTATTTTTTCAGCGCGTCCTAACGGCTACGATTCGTCCCACAGTAAAAATTGACTTATTTATCTAAGTTTTTAAATGAAGCGCTACCACAGCACCCAGTGTAATCATTGCGTTCCGGCAATCATGTCAAATTAAAAAGAATGTTATTTCTTGGAGTCCAATTGTCTCACTTATCACATTTATAAGTTCACAGTCCAAAATCAGTTCCATTGATTCCCACAGTCAATCATTTCACTGTTAAAAGCGATGCAACCTAGTAACATCAGAAAAATATCGCTAAATACATGTTGGTACGAATATGTGACCCAACCGTTGTAAATCAAACGGACTGGCACCGTTAGAAAGTCAATAAAATGGAGTTTTGGAAACTGTCTCTATTTCTCCAGCGCGGGCTAACGGCTAGGATTTGTCCCACAGTAAAAATGACTTATTTATCTAAATTTTCAAAGAAAGCGCTGCCACAGCGCCCAGTGTAGCTGTTGAGTTCAAGCAATCATGTCAAATTAAGAAGAATGTTATTTCTTGGAGTTCAATTGGCTCATTTATCACATTTATAAGGTCACAGTCCAGAATCACTTCAATTAAGTCCCACAGTCAATCGTTTCACTGTTAAAAGCGATACAACTTAGTAATATCCGAAACAAATCACTAAATACATGTTGGTACGAATATGTGACGCAACTGTTGTAACTCAAGCGGATTGATACTGTTAGAAAGTCAATAAAATGGAGTTTTTGAAACTGTCTCTATTTTTTCAGCGCGTCCTAACGGCTACGATTGGTCCCACAGTAAAAATTGACTTATTTATCTAAGTTTTTAAATGAAGCGCTACCACAGCACCCAGTGTAATCATTGCGTTCCGGCAATCATGTCAAATTAAAAAGAATGTTATTTCTTGGAGTCCAATTGTCTCACTTATCACATTTATAAGTTCACAGTCCAAAATCAGTTCCATTGATTCCCACAGTCAATCATTTCACTGTTAAAAGCGATGCAACCTAGTAACATCAGAAAAATATCGCTAAATACATGTTGGTACGAATATGTGACCCAACCGTTGTAAATCAAACGGACTGGCACCGTTAGAAAGTCAATAAAATGGAGTTTTTGAAACTGTCTCTATTTCTCCAGCGCGGGCTAACGGCTAGGATTTGTCCCACAGTAAAAATGACTTATTTATCTAAATTTTCAAAGAAAGCGCTGCCACAGCGCCCAGTGTAGCTGTTGAGTTCAAGCAATCATGTCAAATTAAGAAGAATGTTATTTCTTGGAGTTCAATTGTCTCATTTATCACATTCAAAAAGCCAAAATCTAAAATCAGTTATATTAAGTCCCACAGTAAATCGTTTTACTGTTAAACGCGACACAACCTAGTAATATCCGAATAACATCGCTAAATATATGTTGTTACGAATATGCGACGCAACCGTTGTAGTTGAAACGGACTGATACCGCTAGAAAGTCAAGGAAATATAGTATTTGAAAATTTCTCTATTTCTTCAACGCGCGCTAACGTCTAGGATTGGTCCCACAGTAAAAAATGACTTATTTATCTAAATTTTTAAATAAAGCGCTACCACAGGCGCCAGTGTAATCGCTGAGATCCTGCAATTATGTCAAGTTAAGAAGAATGTTATTTCTTGGAGTCCAATTGTCTCACTTATCACATTTTTAAGGTCACAGTCCAAAATCAGTTCAATTAAGTCATACAGTCAATCGTTTCACTGTTAACAGCGATGCAACCTAGCAACAGCGGAAAATATCGCTACATACATGTTGGTACGAATATGTGACGCAACCGTTGTAACTTAAACAGATTGATACCGCTAGAAAGTCAATGAAATGTAGTTTTTTAAACTGTTCCTATATATTCAGCGCGTGCTAACGGCCAGGATTGGTCCCATAGTAAATATGACTTATTTATCTAAATTTTTAAATGAAGCGCTACCACAGCGCCCAGTGAAATCGGTAAATTCCAGCAATCATGTCAAATTAAGAAGAATGTTATTTCTTGGGTCCAATTGTCTCACTTATCACATTTATAAGGTCACAGTCCAGAATCACTTCAATTAAGTCCCACAGTCAATCGTTTCACTGTTAAAAGCGATACAACTTAGTAATATCCGAAACAAATCACTAAATACATGTTGGTACGAATATGTGACGCAACTGTTGTAACTCAAGCGGATTGATACCGTTAGAAAGTCAATAAAATGGAGTTTTTGAAACTGTCTCTATTTTTTCAGCGCGTCCTAACGGCTACGATTGGTCCCACAGTAAAAATTGACTTATTTATCTAAGTTTTTAAATGAAGCGCTACCACAGCACCCAGTGTAATCATTGCGTTCCGGCAATCATGTCAAATTAAAAAGAATGTTATTTCTTGGAGTCCAATTGTCTCACTTATCACATTTATAAGTTCACAGTCCAAAATCAGTTCCATTGATTCCCACAGTCAATCATTTCACTGTTAAAAGCGATGCAACCTAGTAACATCAGAAAAATATCGCTAAATACATGTTGGTACGAATATGTGACCCAACCGTTGTAAATCAAACGGACTGGCACCGTTAGAAAGTCAATAAAATGGAGTTTTTGAAACTGTCTCTATTTCTCCAGCGCGGGCTAACGGCTAGGATTTGTCCCACAGTAAAAATGACTTATTTATCTAAATTTTCAAAGAAAGCGCTGCCACAGCGCCCAGTGTAGCTGTTGAGTTCAAGCAATCATGTCAAATTAAGAAGAATGTTATTTCTTGGAGTTCAATTGTCTCATTTATCACATTCAAAAAGCCAAAATCTAAAATCAGTTATATTAAGTCCCACAGTAAATCGTTTTACTGTTAAACGCGACACAACCTAGTAATATCCGAATAACATCGCTAAATATATGTTGTTACGAATATGCGACGCAACCGTTGTAGTTGAAACGGACTGATACCGCTAGAAAGTCAAGGAAATATAGTATTTGAAAATTTCTCTATTTCTTTAACGCGCGCTAACGTCTAGGATTGGTCCCACAGTAAAAAATGACTTATTTATCTAAATTTTTAAATAAAGCGCTACCACAGGCGCCAGTGTAATCGCTGAGATCCTGCAATTATGTCAAGTTAAGAAGAATGTTATTTCTTGGAGTCCAATTGTCTCACTTATCACATTTTTAAGGTCACAGTCCAAAATCAGTTCAATTAAGTCATACAGTCAATCGTTTCACTGTTAACAGCGATGCAACCTAGCAACAGCGGAAAATATCGCTACATACATGTTGGTACGAATATGTGACGCAACCGTTGTAACTTAAACAGATTGATACCGCTAGAAAGTAAATGAAATGTAGTTTTTTAAACTGTTCCTATATATTCAGCGCGTGCTAACGGCCAGGATTGGTCCCATAGTAAATATGACTTATTTATCTAAATTTTTAAATGACGCGCTACCACAGCGCTCATTGTAATCGTTGAATTCCAGCAATCATGTGAAATTAAGAGGAATGTTATTCCTCGTAGTCCAATTGGCTCATTTATCACATTGAAAAGTTCACAGTCTAGAATCAGTTCAATTAAGTCCCACAGTCAATCGTTTCACTGTTAAAAGCGATACAACTTAGTAATATCGGAAAAAAATCACTAACTACTTGTTGGTACGACTACGTGACGCAACCGTTGTAACTTAAACGGATTGACACAGTTAGAAAGTCAATGAAATGTAGTTTTTGAATATTTTTCTATTACTTCATCACGCGCTAAAGGCTTGGATTGGTGCCACAGTACAAAACGACTTATTTATCTAAGTTTTGAAATGAAGCGCTACCACAGCGCCCAGTGAAATCGGTAAATTCCAGCAATCATGTCAAATTAAGAAGAATGTTATTTCTTGGGTCCACATGTCTCACTTATCACATTTATAAGGTCACAGTCCAAAATCAGTTCAATTAAGTCCCACAGTCAATCGTTTCACTGTTAAAAGTGATACAACCTAGTATTATTAGAAAAATATCGCTAAATACATGTTGGTACGAATATGTGACGCAATCGTTGTAACACAAACGGACTGATACCGTTAGAAAGTCCTTGAAATGTAGTTCTTGAAACTGTCTCTATTTCTTTAACGCGCGCTAACGGTCAGGATTGGTCCCATAGTAAAAAAAGACTTCTTTATCTAAATTTTTAAATGAAGTGCTCCAAACAGCGACCAGTGTAATCGGTTAATTCCAGCAATCATGACAAATTAGGAAAAATGTTAATTCTTGGGTCCAATTGACTCACTTATCACATTTATAAGGTCACAGTCCAAAGTTAGATCAATTAAGTCCCACAGTCAATCATTCCACTGTTAAAAGCGATATATCTTAGTAATATCGGAAAGATGTCAATAAGTACATGTTGGTACGACTATGTGACGTAACCGTTGTCACTCAAACAAACTGATACTATTAGAAAGTCATTGAAGTGTAGTTTTTGAAACTGTTTCTATTTCTTCAGCGAGTCCTAACGGCTACGATTGGTCCTACACTAAAAAATGACTTATTTATCTAAATTTTCAAGGAAAGCGCTGCCACAGCGCCCAGTGTAACTGCTGAGTTCAAGCAATCATGTCAAATTAAGAAGAATGTTATTTCTTGGAGTTCAATTGTCTCATTTATCACATTCATAAAGTCAAAATCCAAAATCAGGTATATTTAGTCCCACAGTAAATCGTTTCACTGTTAAAAGCGATACAACTTTGTAATATCGGAAAAAAATCACTTAAATACATGTTGGTACGAATATGTGACGCAACAGTTGTATTTAAAACGGATTTATACCGCCAGAAAGTCAATGAAATGAAGTTTTTGAGAATGTCTCTGTTTCTTCAGCGCGTGCTAACGGCCAGGATTGGCCCCACAGCAAAAAAAGACTTTTTTATCTAAATTTTTAAATAAAGCGCTGCCACAGCGAACAGTGCAAATGCTGAGTTCAAGCAATCATGTCAAATTTAGAAGAATGTTATTTCTTGAAGTTCAATTGTCTCATTTATCACATTCATAAACTCAAAGTCCAAAATCAGTTATACTAAGTCTTGCAGTCAATCGTTTCACTGTTAAAAGCGATATAACTTAGCAATATCGGAAAAATGTCACTAAATACATGTTGGTACGAATATGTGACGCAACCGTTGTAACTCTAACGGATTGATACTGACAAGAAATCAATGAAATGTAGTTTTTGAGAATGTCTCTATTTTTTCGGCGCGTGCTAACGGCCAGGATTGGTCCAAGACTAAAAAAAGACTTTTTTATCTAAATTTTTAAATGAAGCGCTACCACAGCGCCCAGTGAAATCGCTGCGTTCCAACAACCATGTCAAATTAAGAAGAATGTTATTCTTGCAGTCCAACTGTCTCACTTATCACATTTATAAGGTCACAGTCAAAAATTAGTTCAGTTGAGTCCCACAGTCAATCCTTTCACTGTTGAAAGCGATACAACTTAGTAATATCGGAAAAAAATCACTAAGTACATTTTGGTACGAATATGCCACGCAACCGTTGTAGTTGAAACGGACTGATACCGCTAGAAAGTCAAGGAAATATAGTATTTGAAAATTTCTCTATTTCTTCAACGCGCGCTAACGTCTAGGATTGGTCCCACAGTAAAAAATGACTTATTTATCTAAATTTTTAAATGACGCGCTACCACAGCGCTCATTGTAATCGTTGAATTCCAGCAATCATGTGAAATTAAGAGGAATGTTATTCCTCGTAGTCCAATTGGCTCATTTATCACATTGAAAAGTTCACAGTCTAGAATCAGTTCAATTAAGTCCCACAGTCAATCGTTTCACTGTTAAAAGCGATACAACTTAGTAATATCGGAAAAAAATCACTAACTACTTGTTGGTACGACTACGTGACGCAACCGTTGTAACTTAAACGGATTGACACAGTTAGAAAGTCAATGAAATGTAGTTTTTGAATATTTTTCTATTACTTCATCACGCGCTAAAGGCTTGGATTGGTGCCACAGTACAAAACGACTTATTTATCTAAGTTTTGAAATGAAGCGCTACCACAGCGCCCAGTGAAATCGGTAAATTCCAGCAATCATGTCAAATTAAGAAGAATGTTATTTCTTGGGTCCACATGTCTCACTTATCACATTTATAAGGTCACAGTCCAAAATCAGTTCAATTAAGTCCCACAGTCAATCGTTTCACTGTTAAAAGTGATACAACCTAGTATTATTAGAAAAATATCGCTAAATACATGTTGGTACGAATATGTGACGCAATCGTTGTAACACAAACGGACTGATACCGTTAGAAAGTCCTTGAAATGTAGTTCTTGAAACTGTCTCTATTTCTTTAACGCGCGCTAACGGTCAGGATTGGTCCCATAGTAAAAAAAGACTTCTTTATCTAAATTTTTAAATGAAGTGCTCCAAACAGCGACCAGTGTAATCGGTTAATTCCAGCAATCATGACAAATTAGGAAAAATGTTAATTCTTGGGTCCAATTGACTCACTTATCACATTTATAAGGTCACAGTCCAAAGTTAGATCAATTAAGTCCCACAGTCAATCATTCCACTGTTAAAAGCGATATATCTTAGTAATATCGGAAAGATGTCAATAAGTACATGTTGGTACGACTATGTGACGTAACCGTTGTCACTCAAACAAACTGATACTATTAGAAAGTCATTGAAGTGTAGTTTTTGAAACTGTTTCTATTTCTTCAGCGAGTCCTAACGGCTACGATTGGTCCTACACTAAAAAATGACTTATTTATCTAAATTTTCAAGGAAAGCGCTGCCACAGCGCCCAGTGTAACTGCTGAGTTCAAGCAATCATGTCAAATTAAGAAGAATGTTATTTCTTGGAGTTCAATTGTCTCATTTATCACATTCATAAAGTCAAAATCCAAAATCAGGTATATTTAGTCCCACAGTAAATCGTTTCACTGTTAAAAGCGATACAACTTTGTAATATCGGAAAAAAATCACTTAAATACATGTTGGTACGAATATGTGACGCAACAGTTGTATTTAAAACGGATTTATACCGCCAGAAAGTCAATGAAATGAAGTTTTTGAGAATGTCTCTGTTTCTTCAGCGCGTGCTAACGGCCAGGATTGGCCCCACAGCAAAAAAAGACTTTTTTATCTAAATTTTTAAATAAAGCGCTGCCACAGCGAACAGTGCAAATGCTGAGTTCAAGCAATCATGTCAAATTTAGAAGAATGTTATTTCTTGAAGTTCAATTGTCTCATTTATCACATTCATAAACTCAAAGTCCAAAATCAGTTATACTAAGTCTTGCAGTCAATCGTTTCACTGTTAAAAGCGATATAACTTAGCAATATCGGAAAAATGTCACTAAATACATGTTGGTACGAATATGTGACGCAACCGTTGTAACTCTAACGGATTGATACTGACAAGAAATCAATGAAATGTAGTTTTTGAGAATGTCTCTATTTTTTCGGCGCGTGCTAACGGCCAGGATTGGTCCAAGACTAAAAAAAGACTTTTTTATCTAAATTTTTAAATGAAGCGCTACCACAGCGCCCAGTGAAATCGCTGCGTTCCAACAACCATGTCAAATTAAGAAGAATGTTATTCTTGCAGTCCAACTGTCTCACTTATCACATTTATAAGGTCACAGTCAAAAATTAGTTCAGTTGAGTCCCACAGTCAATCCTTTCACTGTTGAAAGCGATACAACTTAGTAATATCGGAAAAAAATCACTAAGTACATTTTGGTACGAATATGCCACGCAACCGTTGTAGTTGAAACGGACTGATACCGCTAGAAAGTCAAGGAAATATAGTATTTGAAAATTTCTCTATTTCTTCAACGCGCGCTAACGTCTAGGATTGGTCCCACAGTAAAAAATGACTTATTTATCTAAATTTTTAAATAAAGCGCTACCACAGGCCCCAGTGTAATCGCTGAGATCCTGCAATTATGTCAAGTTAAGAAGAATGTTATTTCTTGGAGTCCAATTGTCTCACTTATCACATTTTTAAGGTCACAGTCCAAAATCAGTTCAATTAAGTCATACAGTCAATCGTTTCACTGTTAACAGCGATGCAACCTAGTAACAGCGGAAAATATCGCTACATACATGTTGGTACGAATATGTGACGCAACCGTTGTAACTTAAACAGATTGAGACCGCTAGAAAGTCAATGAAATGTAGTTTTTTAAACTGTTCCTATATATTCAGCGCATGCTAACGGCCAGGATTGGTCCCATAGTTAATATGACTTATTTATCTAAATTTTTAAATGACGCGCTACCACAGCGCTCATTGTAATCGTTGAATTCCAGCAATCATGTGAAATTAAGAGGAATGTTATTCCTCGTAGTCCAATTTGCTCATTTATCACATTGAAAAGTTCACAGTCCAGAATCAGTTCAATTAAGTCCCACAGTCAATCGTTTCACTGTTAAAAGCGATACAACTTAGTAATATCGGAAAAAAATCACTAACTACTTGTTGGTACGAATACGTGACGCAACCGTTGTAACTCAAACGGATTGACACAGTTAGAAAGTCAATGAAATGTTGTTTTTGAATATTTTTCTATTTCTTCAGCACGCGCTAAAGGCTTGGATTGGTGCCACAGTACAAAACGACTTATTTATCTAAGTTTTGAAATGAAGCGCTACCACAGCGCCCAGTGAAATCGGTAAATTCCAGCAATCATGTCAAATTAAGAAGAATGTTATTTCTTGGGTCCAATTGTCTCACTTATCACATTTATAAGGTCACAGTCCAAAATCAGTTCAATTAAGTCCCACAGTCAATCGTTTCACTGTTAAAAGCGATACAACCTAGTATTATTAGAAAAATATCGCTAAATACATGTTGGTACGAATATGTGACGCAATCGTTGTAACACAAACGGACTGATACCGTTAGAAAGTCCTTGAAATGTAGTTCTTGAAACTGTCTCTATTTCTTTAACGCGTGCTAACGGCCAGGATTGGTCCCATAGTAAAAAAAGACTTCTTTATCTAAATTTTTAAATGAAGTCCTCCAAACAGCGACCAGTGTAATCGGTTAATTCCAGCAATCATGTCAAATTAAGAAAAATGGTAATTCTTGGGGTCCAGTTGGCTCACTTATAACATTTATAAGGTCACAGTCCAAAGTAACTTCAATTAAGTCCCAGAGTCAACCGCTTCACTGTTAAAAGCGATACAACTTAGTAATATCGGAAAAAAATCACTAAATACATGTTGGTACGAATATGTGACGCAACCGTTGTAACTCAAGCGGACTGATACCGTTAGAAAGTCATTGAAATGTAGTTTTTAAAACTGTCTCTATTTCTTCAGCGCGCGATAACGGCTAGGATTGCTCCCACAGTACAAAATGACTTATTTATCCAAACCTTTAAATAAAGCTATACCACAGCGCGCAGCGAAATCGGTTAATTCCAGCAATCATGTCAAATTAAGAAAAATGTTAATTCTTGGGTCCAATTGACTCACTTATCACATTTATAAGGTCACAGTCCAAAATCAGTTCAAATAAGTCCCACACTCAATCGTTTCACTGTTAAAAGCGTACAACCTAGTATTATCAGAAAAATATCGCTAAATACATGTTGGTACGAATATGTGACGCAACCGTTGTAATTGAAACGGACTGATACCGTTAGAAAGTCAATGAAATGTAGTTTTTAAAACTGTCTTTCTTTCTTCAGCGTGCGCTAACGGCTAGGACTGGTCCCACAGTACAAAACGACTTATTTATCTAAATTTTGAAATGAAGCGCTACCACAGCGCCCAGTGAAATCGGTAAATTCCAGCAATCATGTCAAATTAAGAAGAATGTTATTTCTTGGGTCCAATTGACTCACTTATCACATTTATATCTAAATTTTTAAATAAAGCGCTACCACAGCACCCAGTGTAATCATTGAGTTCCGGCAATCATGTCAAATTAAGAAGAATGTTATTTCTTGGAGTCCAACTGTCTCACTTATCACATTTATAAGTTCACAGTCCAAAATCAGTTCCATTGATTCCCACAGTCAATCATTTCACTGTTAAAAGCGATGTAACCTAGTAACATCAGAAAAATATCGCTAAATACATGTTGGTACGAATATGTGACCCAACCGTTGTAACTCAAACGGACTGGCACCGTTAGAAAGTCAATAAAATGGAGTTTTTGAAACTGTCTCTATTTCTCCAGCGCGGGCTAACGGCTAGGATTTGTCCCACAGTAAAAATGACTTATTTATCTAAATTTTCAAAGAAAGCGCTGCCACAGCGCCCAGTGTAGCTGTTGAGTTCAAGCAATCATGTCAAATTAAGAAGAATGTTATTTCTTGCAGTTCAATTGTCTCATTTATCACATTCAAAAAGCCAAAATCTAAAATCAGTTATATTAAGTCCCAAAGAAAATCGTTTTACTGTTAATCGCGACACAACCTAGTAATATCCGAATAACATCTCTAAATACATGTTGGTACGAATATGTGACGCAACCGTTGTAACTCAAACGCATTTATACCGCTAGAAAGTCAATGAAATGTAGTTTTTGAAATTGTTCCTATTTATTCAGCGCGTGCTAACGGCCAGGATTGGTCCCACAGTGAAAAATAACTAATTTATCTAAATTTTTAAGTAAAGCACTACCACAGCACCCAGTGTAATCATTGAGTTCCGGCAATCATGTCAAATTAAGAAGAATTTTATTTCTTGGAGTCCAATTGTCTCACTTATCAAATTTATAAGTTCACAATCCAAAATCAGTTCCATTGATTCCCACAGTCAATCATTTCACTGTTAAAAGCGATGCAACCTAGTAACATCAGAAAAATATCGCTAAATACATGTTGGTACGAATATGTGACCCAACCGTTGTAACTCAAACGGACTGGCACCGTTAGAAAGTCAATAAAATAGAGTTTTTGAAACTGTCTCTATTTCTCCAGCGCGGGCTAACGGCTAGGATTTGTCCCACAGTAAAAATGACTTATTTATCTTAATTTTCAAAGAAAGCGCTGCCACAGCGCCCAGTGTAGCTGTTGAGTTCAAGCAATCATGTCAAATTAAGAAGAATGTTATTTCTTGGAGTTCAATTGTCTCATTTATCACATTCAAAAAGCCAAAATCTAAAATCAGTTATATTTAGTCCCACAGTAAATCGTTTTACTGTTAAACGCCACACAACCTAGTAATATCCGAATAACATCGCTAAATACATGTTGGTACGAATATGTGACGCAACCGTTGTAACTCAAACGCATTTATACCGCTAGAAAGTTAATGAAATGTAGTTTTTGAAATTGTTCCTATTTATTCAGCGCGTGCTAACGGCCAGGATTGGTCCAACAGTGAAAAATAACTAATTTATCCAAATTTTTAAGTAAAGCACTACCACAACGCCCAGTGTAATCGCTGAAATCCAGCAATCATTTCAAATTAGGAAGAATATTTTTCCTTGAATTCCAACTCGCTCAATTATTGCATTTATAAGGGCACAGTCCAAAATCGGATCAATTAATTCCCACAGTCAATCGTTTCACTGTTAAAAGCGATATAACTTAGCAATATCGGAAAAATGTCACTAAATACATGTTGGTACGAATATGTTATGCAGCCGTTGTAACTCAAACGGATGGATACTGACAAGAAATCAATGAAATGTAGTTTTTGAGAATGTCTCTATTTTTTCGGCGCGTGCTAACGGCCAGGATTGGTCCAAGACTAAAAAAAGACTTATTTATCTAAGTTTTTAAATGAAGCGCTACCACAGCGCCCAGTAAAATCGCTGAGTTCCAACAACCATGTCAAATTAAGAAGAATGTTATATCTTGGAGTCCAGTTGGCTCACTTATCACATTTATAAGGTCACAGTCCAAAGTTAGATCAATTAAGTCCCACAGTCAATCATTCCACTGTTAAAAGCGATATAACTTAGTAATATCGGAAAGATGTCAATAAGTACATGTTGGTACGACTATGTGACGTAACCGTTGTCACTCAAACAAACTGATACTATTAGAAAGTCATTGAAGTGTAGTTTTTGAAACTGTTTCTATTTCTTCAGCGCGTCCTAACGGCTACGATTGGTCCTACAGTAAAAAATGACTTATTTATCTAAATTTTCAAGGAAAGCGCTGCCACAGCGCCCAGTGTAACTGCTGAGTTCAAGCAATCATGTCAAATTAAGAAGAATGTTATTTCTTGCAGTTCAATTGTCTCATTTATCACATTCAAAAAGCCAAAATCTAAAATCAGTTATATTAAGTCCCAAAGAAAATCGTTTTACTGTTAAACGCGACACAACCTAGTAATATCCGAATAACATCTCTAAATACATGTTGGTACGAATATGTGACGCAACCGTTGTAACTCAAACGCATTTATACCGCTAGAAAGTCAATGAAATGAAGTTTTTGAGAATGCCTCTGTTTCTTCAGCGCGTGCTAACGGCCAGGATTGGCCCCACAGCAAAAAAGACTTTTATATCTAAATTTATAAATAAAGCGCTGCCACAGCGAACAGTGCAAATGCTGAGTTCAAGCAATCATGTCAAATTTAGAAGAATGTTATTTCTTGAAGTTCAATTGTCTCATTTATCACATTCATAAACTCAAAGTCCAAAATCAGTTATACTAAGCCCCGCAGTCAATCGTTTCACTGTTAAAAGCGATATAACTTAGCAATATCGGAAAAATGTCACTAAATACATGTTGGTACGAATATGTGACGTAACCGTTGTAACTCTAACGGATTGATACTGACAAGAAATCAATGAAATGTAGTTTTTGAGAAAGTCTCTATTTTTTCGGCGCGTGCTAACGGCCATGATTGGTCCAAGACTAAAAAAGACTTTTTTATCTAAATTTTTAAATAAAGCGCTACCACAGGCCCCAGTGTAATCGCTGAGATCCTGCAATTATGTCAAGTTAAGAAGAATGTTATTTCTTGGAGTCCAATTGTCTCACTTATCACATTTTTAAGGTCACAGTCCAAAATCAGTTCAATTAAGTCATACAGTCAATCGTTTCACTGTTAACAGCGATGCAACCTAGTAACAGCGGAAAATATCGCTACATACATGTTGGTACGAATATGTGACGCAACCGATGTAACTTAAACAGATTGATACCGCTAGAAAGTCAATGAAATGTAGTTTTTTAAACTGTTCCTATATATTCAGCGCGTGCTAACGGCCAGGATTGGTCCCATAGTAAATATGACTTATTTATCTAATTTTTAAATGACGCGCTACCACAGCGCTCATTGTAATCGTTGAATTCCAGCAATCATGTGAAATTAAGAGGAATGTTATTCCTCGTAGTCCAATTGGCTCATTTATCACATTGAAAAGATCACAGTCCAGAATCAGTTCAATTAAGTCCCACAGTCAATCGTTTCACTGTTAAAAGCAATACAACTTAGTAATATCGGAAAAAAATCACTAACTACTCGTTGGTACGAATACGTGACGTAACCGTTGTAACTCAAACGGATTGACACAGTTAGAAAGTCAATGAAATGTAATTTTTGAATATTTTTCTATTTCTTCAGCACGCGCTAACGGCCAGGATTGATCCCATAGTAAAAAAAGACTTTTTTATCTAAATTTTTAAATGAAGTGCTCCAAACAGCGACCAGTGTAATCGCTGAGTTTCGGCAATCATGTCAAATTAAGAAGAATGTTATTTCTTGGGGTCCAGTTGGCTCACTTATAACATTTATAAGGTCACAGTCCAAAGTTACTTCAATTAAGTCCCAGAGTCAACCGCTTCACTGTTAAAAGCGTTACAACTTAGTAATATCGGAAAAAAATCACTAAATACATGTTGGTACGAATATGTGACGCAACCGTTGTAACTCAAGCGGACTGATACCGTTAGAAAGTCATTGAAATGTAGTTTTTTAAACTGTCTTTCTTTCTTCAGCGTGCGCTAACGGCTAGGATTGGTCCCACAGTACAAAACGACTTATTTATCTAAATTTTGAAATGAAGCGCTACCACAGCGCCCAGCGAAATCAGTTAATTCCAGCAATCATGTCAAATTAAGAAGAATGTTATTTCTTGGGTCCAATTGACTCACTTATCACATTTATATCTCAATTATTAAGTGAAGCGCTACCATTGGGCCGAGTGTAATCGTTGAATTGCAGCAATCATGACAAATTAAGAAGAATTTTATTTCTTGGGTCCATTTGGCTCACTTATCACATTTATAAGGTCACAGTCCAAAGTTACTTCAAGTAAGTCCCGGAGTCAATCGTTTCACTGTTAAAAGCGATACAACTTAGTAATATCGGAAAAAAATCACTAAATACATGTTGGTACGAATACGTGACGCAACCGTTGTAATTCAAGCGGATTGATACCGTTAGAAAGTCATTGAAATTTAGTTTTTAAAACTGTCTCTATTTCTTTAGCGCGCGATAACGGCCAGGATTGGTCCCATAGTAAAAAATGTCTTATTTTATAAAAAATTTTTAAATGAAGTGCTACCACAACGGCCAGTGTAATCGCTGAGTTCCGGCAATCATGTCAAATTAAGAAGAATGTTATTTCTTGGAGTTCAATTGGCTCATTTATCACATTTATAAGGTCACAGTCCAGAATCACTTCAATTAAGTCCCACAGTCAATCGTTTCACTGTTAAAAGCGATACAACTTAGTAATATCGGAAACAAATCACTAAATACATGTTGGTACGAATATGTGACGCAACCGTTGTAACTCAAGCGGATTGATACCGTTAGAAAGTCATTGAAATGTAGTTTTTAAAACTGTCTCTATTTCTTCAGCGCGTCCTAACGGCTACGATTGGTCCCACAGTAAAAATTGACTTATTTATCTAAGTTTTTAAATGAAGCGCTACCACAGCACCCAGTGTAATCATTGAGTTCCGGCAATCATGTCAAATTAAGAAGAATGTTATTTCTTGGAGTCCAATTGTCTCACTTATCACATTTATAAGTTCACAGTCCAAAATCAGTTCCATTGATTCCCACAGTCAATCATTTCACTGTTAAAAGCGATGCAACCTAGTAACATCAGAAAAATATCGCTAAATACATGTTGGTACGAATATGTGACCCAACCGTTGTAAATCAAACGGACTGGCACCGTTAGAAAGTCAATAAAATGGAGTTTTTGAAACTGTCTCTATTTCTCCAGCGCGGGCTAACGGCTAGGTTTTGTCCCACAGTAAAAATGACTTATTTATCTAAATTTTCAAAGAAAGCGCTGCCACAGCGCCCAGTGTAATCGCTGTTGAGTTCAAGCTATCATGTCAAATTGAGAAGAATGTTATTTCTTGGAGTTCAATTGTCTCATTTATCACATTCAAAAAGCCAAAATCTAAAATCAGTTATATTAAGTCCCACAGTAAATCGTTTTACTGTTAAACGCGACACAACCTAGTAATATCCGAATAACATCGCTAAATACATGTTGGTACGAATATGTGACGCAACCGTTGTCACTCAAACAAACTGATACTATTAGAAAGTCATTGAAGTGTAGTTTTTGAAACTGTCTCTATTTCTTCAGCGCGTCCTAACGGCTACGATTGGTCCCATAGTAAAAATTGACTTATTTATCTAAGTTTTTAAATGAAGCGCTACCACAGCACCCAGTGTAATCATTGAGTTCCGGCAATCATGTCAAATTAAGAAGAATGTTATTTCTTGGAGTCTAATTGTCTCACTTATCAAATTTATAAGTTCACAGTCCAAAATCAGTTCCATTGATTCCCACAGTCAATCATTTCACTGTTAAAAGCGATGCAACCTAGTAACATCAGAAAAATACCGCTAAATACATGTTGGTACGCATATGTGACCCAACCGTTGTAACTCAAACGGACTGGCACCGTTATAAAGTCAATAAAATGGAGTTTTTGAAACTGTCTCTATTTCTCCAGCGCGGGCTAACGGCTAGGATTTGTCCCACAGTAAAAATGACTTATTTATCTAAATTTTCAAAGAAAGCGCTGCCACAGCGCCCAGTGTAGCTGTTGAGTTCAAGCAATCATCTCAAATTAAGAAGAATGTTATTTCTTGGAGTTCAATTGTCTCATTTATCACATTCAAAAAGCCAAAATCTAAAATCAGTTATATTAAGTCCCACAGTAAATCGTTTTACTGTTAAACGCGACACAACCTAGTAATATCCGAATAACATCGCTAAATACATGTTGGTACGAATATGTGACGCAACCGTTGTAACTCAAACGCATTTATACCGCTAGAAAGTCAATGAAATGTAGTTTTTGAAATTGTTCCTATTTATTCAGCTCGTGCTAACGGCCAGGATTGGTCCCACAGTGAAAAATAACTAATTTATCCAAATTTTTAAGTAAAGCACTACCACAACGCCCAGTGTAATCGCTGAAATACAGCAATCATTTCAATTTAGAAAGAATATTTTTCCTTGGAGTCCAACTCGCTCAATTATTGCATTTATAAGGGCACAGTCCAAAATCGGTTCAATTAATTGCCACAGTCAATCGTTTCACTGTTAAAAGCGATGCAACCTAGTAACATCAGAAAAAAATCACTAAATACATCTTGGTACGAATATGTGACGCAACCGTTGTAACTCAAGCGGATTGATACCGTTAGAAAGTCATTGAAATGTAGTTTTTAAAACTGTCTCTATTTCTTTAGCGCGCAATAACGGCTAGGATTGGTCCTACAGTAAGAAATGACTTATTTATCTAAATTTTTAAATGAAGTGCTACCACAACGCCCAGTGTAATCGCTGAGTTCCAGCAATCATGTCAAATTAAGAAGAATGTTGTTCCTTGGAGTTCAATTGGCTCATTTATCACATTTATAAGGTCACAGTCCAGAATCACTTCAATTAAGTCCCACAGTCAATCGTTTCACTGTTAAAAGCGATACAACTTAGTAATATCGGAAACAAATCACTAAATACATGTTGGTACGAACATGTGACGCAACTGTTGTAACTCAAACGGATTGACACCGTTAGAAAGTCAATGAAATGTAGTTTTTAAAAATGTTTCTATTTCTTCAACGCGCGCTCACGGCTAGGTTTGGTCCCACAGTAAAAAATGACTTATTTATCTAAATTTTTAAATAAAGCGCTACCACAGGCCCCAGTGTAATCGCTGAGATCCTGCAATTATGTCAAGTTAAGAAGAATGTTATTTCTTGGAGTCCAATCAGTTCAATTAAGTCATACAGTCAATCGTTTCACTGTTAACAGCGATGCAACCTGGTAACAGCGGAAAATATCGCTACATACATGTTGGTACGAATATGTGACGCAACCGTTGTAACTTAAACAGATTGATACCGCTAGAAAGTCAATGAAATGTAGTTTTTTAAACTGTTCCTATATATTCAGCGCGTGCTAACGGCCAGGATTGGTCCCATAGTAAATATGACTTATTTATCTAAATTTTTAAATGACGCGCTACCACAGCGCTCATTGTAATCGTTGAATTCCAGGAATCATGTGAAATTAAGAGGAATGTTATTCCTCGTAGTCCAATTGGCTCATTTATCACATTGAAAAGATCACAGTCCAGAATCAGTTCAATTAAGTCCCACAGTCAATCGTTTCACTGTTAAAAGCGATACAACTTAGTAATATCGGAAAAAAATCATTAACTACTTGTTGGTACGAATACGTGACGCAACCTTTGTAACTCAAACGGATTGACACAGTTAGAAAGTCAATGAAATGTAGTTTTTGAATATTTTTCTATTTCTTCAGCACGCGCTAAAGGCTTGGATTGGTGCCACAGTACAAAACGACTTATTTATCTAAGTTTTGAAATGAAGCGCTACCACAGCGCCCAGTGAAATCGGTAAATTCCAGCAATCATGTCAAATTAAGAAGAATGTTATTTCTTGGGTCCAATTGTCTTACTTATCACATTTATAAGGTCACAGTCCAAAATCAGTTCAATTAAGTCCAACAGTCAATCGTTTCACTGTTAAAAGCGATACAACCTAGTATTATTAGAAAAATATCGCTAAATACATGTTGGTACGAATATGTGACGCAATCGTTGTAACACAAACGGACTGATACCGTTAGAAAGTCCTTGAAATGTAGTTCTTGAAACTGTCTCTATTTCTTTAACGCGCGCTAACGGCCAGGATTGGTCCCATAGTAAAAAAAGACTTCTTTATCTAAATTTTTAAATGAAGTGCTCCAAACAGCGACCAGTGTAATCGCTGAGTTTCGGCAATCATGTCAAATTAAGAAGAATGTTATTTCTTGGGGTCCAGTTGGCTCACTTATAACATTTATAAGGTCACAGTCCAAAGTTACTTCATATAAGTCCCAGAGTCAACCGCTTCACTGTTAAAAGCGATACAACGTAGTGATATCGGAAAAAAATCACTAAATACATGTTGGTACGAATATGTGACGCAACCGTTGTAACTCAAGCGGACTGATACCGTTAGAAAGTCATTGAAATGTAGTTTTTAAAACTGTCTCTATTTCTTCAGCGCGCGATAACGGCTAGGATTGCTCCCACAGTACAAAATGACTTATTTATCTAAACCTTTAAATAAAGCTATACCACAGCGCCCAGCGAAATCGGTTAATTCCAGCAATCATGCAAATTAAGAAAAATGTTAATTCTTGGGTCCAATTGACTCAATTATCACATTTATAAGGTCACAGTCCAAAATCAGTTCAAATAAGTCCCACAGTCAATCGTTTCACTGTTAAAAGCGTACAACCTAGTATTATCAGAAAAATATCGCTAAATACATGTTGGTACGAATATGTGACGCAACCGTTGTAATTGAAACGGACTGATACTGTTAGAAAGTCAATGAAATGTAGTTTTTAAAACTGTCTTTCTTTCTTCAGCGTGCGCTAACGACTAGGATTGGTCCCACAGTACAAAACGACTTATTTATCTAAATTTTGAAATGAAGCGCTACCACAGCACCCAGTGAAATCGGTAAATTCCAGCAATCATGTCAAATTAAGAAGAATGTTATTTCTTGGGTCCAATTGACTCACTTATCACATTTATATCTAAATTATTAAGTGAAGCGCTACCATTGGGCCGAGTGTAATCGTTGAATTGCAGCAATCATGACAAATTAAGAAGAATTTTATTTCTTGGGACCATTTGGCTCACTTATCACATTTATAAGGTCACAGTCCAAAGTTACTTCAAGTAAGTCCCAGAGTCAATCGTTTCACTGTTAAAAGCGATACAACTTAGTAGTATCGGGAAAAAATCACTAAATACATGTTGGTACGAATACGTGACGCAACCGTTGTAATTCAAGCGGATTAATACCGTTAGAAAGTCATTGAAATTTAGTTTTTAAAACTGTCTCTATTTCTTTAGCGCGCGATAACGGCCAGGATTGGTCCCATAGTAAAAAATGACTTATTTTATATAAATTTTTAAATGAAGTGCTACCACAACGGCCAGTGTAATCGCTGAGTTCCGGCAATCATGTCAAATTAAGAAGAATGTTATTCCTTGGAGTTCAATTGGCTCATTTATCACATTTATAAGGTCACAGTCCAAAATCAGTTCAATTAAGTGCCACAGTCAATCGTTCCACTGTTAAAAGCGATACAACTTAGTAATATCGGAAAAAATCACTAAATACATCTTGGTACGAATATGTGACGCAACCGTTGTAACTCAAGCGGATTGATACCGTTAGAAAGTCATTGAAATGTAGTTTTTAAAACTGTCTCTATTTCTTTAGCGCGCAATAACGGCTAGGATTGGTCCTACAGTAAGAAATGACTTATTTATCTAAATTTTTAAATGAAGTGCTACCACAACGCCCAGTGTAATCGCTGAGTTCCAGCAATCATGTCAAATTAAGAAGAATGTTGTTCCTTGGTGTTCAATTGGCTCATTTATCACATTTATAAGGTCACAGTCCAGAATCACTTCAATTAAGTCCCACAGTCAATCGTTTCACTGTTAAAAGCGATACAACTTAGTAATATCGGAAACAAATCACTAAATACATGTTGGTACGAACATGTGACGCAACTGTTGTAACTCAAACGGATTGACACCGTTAGAAAGTCAATGAAATGTAGTTTTTAAAAATGTTTCTATTTCTTCAACGCGCGCTCACGGCTAGGTTTGGTCCCACAGTACAAAATGACTTATTTATCTAAACTTTTAAATAAAACGCTACCACAGCGCCCTGTGTAACTGCTGAGTTGAAGCAATCATGTTAAATTAAGAAGAATGTTATTTCTTGGAGTTCAATTGTCTCATTTATCACATTCATAAAGTCAAAATCCAAAATCAGGTATATTTAGTCCCACAGTAAATCATTCCACTGTTAAAAGCGATATAACTTAGTAATATCGGAAAGATGTCACTAAATACATGTTGGTACGAATATGTGACGCAACCGTTGTAACTCTAACGGATTGATACTGACAAGAAATCAATGAAATGTAGTTTTTGAGAATGTCTTTATTTTTTCGGCGCGTGCTAACGGCCAGGATTGGTCCAAGACTAAAAAAAGACTTTTTTATCTAAATTTTTAAATGAAGCGCTACCACAGCGCCCAGTGAAATCGCTGCGTTCCAACAACCATGTCAAATTAAGAAGAATGTTATTCTTGCAGTCCAACTGTCTCACTTATCACATTTATAAGGTCACAGTCCAAAGTTACTTCATATAAGTCCCAGAGTCAACCGCTTCACTGTTAAAAGCGATACAACGTAGTGATATCGGAAAAAAATCACTAAATACATGTTGGTACGAATATGTGACGCAACCGTTGTAACTCAAGCGGACTGATACCGTTAGAAAGTCATTGAAATGTAGTTTTTAAAACTGTCTCTATTTCTTCAGCGCGCGATAACGGCTAGGATTGGTCCCACAGTAAAAAATGACTTATTTATCTAAATTTTTAAATAAAGCGCTACCACAGGCCCTAGTGTAATCGCTGAGATCCTGCAATTATGTCAAGTTAAGAAGAATGTTATTTCTTGGAGTCGAATCAGTTCAATTAAGTCATACAGTCAATCGTTTCACTGTTAACAGCGATGCAACCTGGTAACAGCGGAAAATATCGCTACATACATGTTGGTACGAATATGTGACGCAACCGTTGTAACTTAAACAGATTGATACCGCTAGAAAGTCAATGAAATGTAGTTTTTTAAACTGTTCCTATATATTCAGCGCGTGCTAACGGCCAGGATTGGTCCCATAGTAAATATGACTTATTTATCTAAATTTTTAAATGACGCGCTACCACAGCGCTCATTGTAATCGTTGAATTCCAGCAATCATGTGAAATTAAGAGGAATGTTATTCCTCGTAGTCCAATTGGCTCATTTATCACATTGAAAAGATCACAGTCCAGAATCAGTTCAATTAAGTCCCACAGTCAATCGTTTCACTGTTAAAAGCGATACAACTTAGTAATATCGGAAAAAAATCACTAACTACTTGTTGGTACGAATACGTGACGCAACCGTTGTAACTCAAACGGATTGACACAGTTAGAAAGTCAATGAAATGTAGTTTTTGAATATTTTTCTATTTCTTCAGCGTGCGCTAACGGCTAGGATTGGTCCCACAGTACAAAACGACTTATTTATCTAAATTTTGAAATGAAGCGCTACCACAGCGCCCAGTGAAATCGGTAAATTCCAGCAATCATGTCAAATTAAGAAGAATGTTATTTCTTGGGTCCAATTGACTCACTTATCACATTTATATCTAAATTATTAAGTGAAGCGCTACCATTGGGCCGAGTGTAATCGTTGAATTGCAGCAATCATGACAAATTAAGAAGAATTTTTTTTCTTGGGTCCATTTGGCTCACTGATCACATTTATAAGGTCACAGTCCAAAGTTACTTCAAGTAAGTCCCAGAGTCAATCGTTTCACTGTTAAAAGCGATACAACTTAGTAATATCGGAAAAAAATCACTAAATACATGTTGGTACGAATACGTGACGCAACCGTTGTAATTCAAGCGGATTGATACCGTTAGAAAGTCAATGAAATGTAGTTTTTTAAACTGTTCATATATATTCAGCGCGTGCTAACGGCCAGGATTGGCCCCACAGTTAAAAAAGACTTATTTATCTAAATTTTTAAATAAAGCGCTACCACAGCACCCAGTGTAATCATTGAGTTCCGGCAATCATGTCAAATTAAGAAGAATGTTATTTCTTGGAGTCCAACTGTCTCACTTATCACATTTATAAGTTCACAGTCCAAAATCAGTTCCATTGATTCCCACAGTCAATCATTTCACTGTTAAAAGCGATGTAACCTAGTAACATCAGAAAAATATCGCTAAATACATGTTGGTACGAATATGTGACCCAACCGTTGTAACTCAAACGGACTGGCACCGTTAGAAAGTCAATAAAATGGAGTTTTTGAAACTGTCTCTATTTCTCCAGCGCGGGCTAACGGCTAGGATTTGTCCCACAGTAAAAATGACTTATTTATCTAAATTTTCAAAAAAAGCGCTGCCACAGCGCCCAGTGTAGCTGTTGAGTTCAAGCAATCATCTCAAATTAAGAAGAATGTTATTTCTTGGAGTTCAATTGTCTCATTTATCACATTCATAAAGTCAAAATCCAAAATCAGGTATATTTAGTCCCACAGTAAATCGTTTCACTGTTAAAAGCGATACAACTTTTTAATATCGGAAAAAAATCACTTAAATACATGTTGGTACGAATATGTGACGCAACCGTTGTAACTCTAACGGATTGATACTGACAAGAAATCAATGAAATGTAGTTTTTGAGAAAGTCTCTATTTTTTCGGTGCGTGCTAACGGCCAGGATTAGTCCAAGACTAAAAAAGACTTTTTTATCTAAATTTTTAAATAAAGCGCTACCACAGGCCCCAGTGTAATCGCTGAGATCCTGCAATTATGTCAAGTTAAGAAGAATGTTATTTCTTGGAGTCCAATTGTCTCACTTATCACATTTTTAAGGTCACAGTCCAAAATCAGTTCAATTAAGTCATACAGTCAATCGTTTCACTGTTAACAGCGATGCAACCTAGTAACAGCGGAAAATATCGCTACATACATGTTGGTACGAATATGTGACGCAACCGTTGTAACTTAAACAGATTGATACCGCTAGAAAGTCAATGAAATGTAGTTTTTGAATATTTTTCTATTTCTTCAGCACGCGCTAACGGCCAGGATTGGTCCCATAGTAAAAAAAAGACTTTTTTATCTAAATTTTTAAATGAAGTGCTCCAAACAGCGACCAGTGTAATCGCTGAGTTTCGGCAATCATGTCAAATTAAGAAGAATGTTATTTCTTGGGGTCCAGTTGGCTCACTTATAACATTTATAAGGTCACAGTCCAAAGTTACTTCAATTAAGTCCCAGAGTCAACCGCTTCACTGTTAAAAGCGATACAACTTAGTAATATCGGAAAAAAATCACTAAATACATGTTGGTACGAATATGTGACGCAACCGTTGTAACTCAAGCGGACTGATACCGTTAGAAAGTCATTGAAATGTAGTTTTTTAAACTGTCTTTCTTTCTTCAGCGTGCGCTAACGGCTAGGATTGGTCCCACAGTACAAAACGACTTATTTATCTAAATTTTGAAATGAAGCGCTACCACAGCGCCCAGCGAAATCGGTTAATTCCAGCAATCATGTCAAATTAAGAAAAATGTTAATTCTTGGGTCCAATTGACTCACTTATCACATTTATATCTCAATTATTAAGTGAAGCGCTACCATTGGGCCGAGTGTAATCGTTGAATTGCAGCAATCATGACAAATTAAGAAGAATTTTATTTCTTGGGTCCATTTGGCTCACTTATCACATTTATAAGGTCACAGTCCAAAGTTACTTCAAGTAAGTCCCAGAGTCAATCGTTTCACTGTTAAAAGCGATACAACTTAGTAATATCGGAAAAAAATCACTAAATACATGTTGGTACGAATACGTGACGCAACCGTTGTAATTCAAGCGGATTGATACCGTTAGAAAGTCATTGAAATTTAGTTTTTAAAACTGTCTCTATTTCTTTAGCGCGCGATAACGGCCAGGATTGGTCCCATAGTAAAAAATGTCTTATTTTATATAAATTTTTAAATGAAGTGCTACCACAACGGCCAGTGTAATCGCTGAGTTCCGGCAATCATGTCAAATTAAGAAGAATGTTATTTCTTGGAGTTCAATTGGCTCATTTATCACATTTATAAGGTCACCGTCCAGAATCACTTCAATTAAGTCCCACAGTCAATCGTTTCACTGTTAAAAGCGATACAACTTAGTAATATCGGAAACAAATCACTAAATACATGTTGGTACGAATATGTGACGCAACCGTTGTAACTCAGGCGGATTGATACCGTTAGAAAGTCATTGAAATGTAGTTTTTAAAACTGTCTCTATTTCTTCAGCGCGTCCTAACGGCTGCGATTGGTCCCACAGTAAAAATTGACTTATTTATCTAAGTTTTTAAATGAAGCGCTACCACAGCACCCAGTGTAATCATTGAGTTCCGGCAATCATGTCAAATTAAGAAGAATGCTATTTCTTGGAGTCCAATTGTCTCACTTATCACATTTATAAGTTCACAGTCCAAAATCAGTTCCATTGATTCCCACAGTCAATCATTTCACTGTTAAAAGCGATGCAACCTAGTAACATCAGAAAAATATCGCTAAATACATGTTGGTACGAATATGTGACCCAACCGTTGTAAATCAAACGGACTGGCACCGTTAGAAAGTCAATAAAATGGAGTTTTTGGAACTGTCTCTATTTCTCCAGCGCGGGCTAACGGCTAGGATTTGTCCCACAGTAAAAATGACTTATTTATCTAAATTTTCAAAGAAAGCGCTGCCAAAGCGCCCAGTGTAGCTGTTGAGTTCAAGCAATCATGTCAAATTCAGAAGAATGTTATTTCTTGGAGTTCAATTGTCTCATTTATCACATTCAAAAAGCCAAAATCTAAAATCAGTTATATTAAGTCCCACAGTAAATCGTTTTACTGTTAAAAGCGATACAACTTAGTAATATCGGAAACAAATCACTAAATACATGTTGGTACGAATATGTGACGCAACCGTTGTAACTCAAGCGAATTGATACCGTTAGAAAGTCATTGAAATGTAGTTTTTAAAACTGTCTCTATTTCTTCAGCGCGTCCTAACGGCTACGATTGGTCCCACAGTAAAAATTGACTTATTTATCTAAGTTTTTAAATGAAGCGCTACCACAGCACCCAGTGTAATCATTGAGTTCCGGCAATCATGTCAAATTAAGAAGAATGTTATTTCTTGGAGTCCAATTGTCTCACTTATCACATTTATAAGTTCACAGTCCAAAATCAGTTCCATTGATTCCCACAGTCAATCATTTCACTGTTAAAAGCGATGCAACCTAGTAACATCAGAAAAATATCGCTAAATACATGTTGGTACGAATATGTGACCCAACCGTTGTAAATCAAACGGACTGGCACCGTTAGAAAGTCAATAAAATGGAGTTTTTGAAACTGTCTCTATTTCTCCAGCGCGGGCTAACAGCTAGGTTTTGTCCCACAGTAAAAATGACTTATTTATCTAAATTTTCAAAGAAAGCGCTGCCACAGCGCCCAGTGTAGCTGTTGAGTTCAAGCAATCATGTCAAATTCAGAAGAATGTTATTTCTTGGAGTTCAATTGTCTCATTTATCACATTCAAAAAGCCAAAATCTAAAATCAGTTATATTAAGTCCCACAGTAAATCGTTTTACTGTTAAACGCGACACAACCTAGTAATATCCGAATAACATCGCTAAATACATGTTGGTACGAATATGTGACGCAACCGTTGTCACTCAAACAAACTGATACTATTAGAAAGTCATTGAAGTGTAGTTTTTGAAACTGTCTCTATTTCTTCAGCGCGTCCTAACGGCTACGATTGGTCCCATAGTAAAAATTGACTTATTTATCTAAGTTTTTAAATGAAGCGCTACCACAGCACCCAGTGTAATCATTGAGTTCCGGCAATCATGTCAAATTAAGAAGAATGTTATTTCTTGGAGTCTAATTGTCTCACTTATCAAATTTATAAGTTCACAGTCCTAAATCAGTTCCATTGATTCCCACAGTCAATCATTTCACTGTTAAAAGCGATGCAACCTAGTAACATCAGAAAAATACCGCTAAATACATGTTGGTACGAATATGTGACCCAACCGTTGCAACTCAAACGGACTGGCACCGTTATAAAGTCAATAAAATGGAGTTTTTGAAACGGTCTCTATTTCTCCAGCGCGGGCTAACGGCTAGGATTTGTCCCACAGTAAAAATGACTTATTTATCTAAATTTTCAAAGAAAGCGCTGCCACAGCGCCCAGTGTAGCTGTTGAGTTCAAGCAATCATCTCAAATTAAGAAGAATGTTATTTCTTGGAGTTCAATTGTCTCATTTATCACATTCAAAAAGCCAAAATCTAAAATCAGTTATATTAAGTCCCACAGTAAATCGTTTTACTGTTAAACGCGACACAACCTAGTAATATCCGAATAACATCGCTAAATACATGTTGGTACGAATATGTGACGCAACCGTTGTAACTCAAACGCATTTATACCGCTAGAAAGTCAATGAAATGTAGTTTTTGAAATTGTTCCTATTTATTCAGCTCGTGCTAACGGCCAGGATTGGTCCCACAGTGAAAAATAACTAATTTATCCAAATTTTTAAGTAAAGCACTACCACAACGCCCAGTGTAATCGCTGAAATCCAGCAATCATTTCAAATTAGGAAGAATATTTTTCCTTGGAGTCCAACTCGCTCAATTATTGCATTTATAAGGGCACAGTCCAAAATCGGTTCAATTAATTGCCACAGTCAATCGTTTCACTGTTAAAAGCGATGCAACCTAGTAACATCAGAAAAAAATCACTAAATACATCTTGGTACGAATATGTGACGCAACCGTTGTAACTCAAGCGGATTGATACCGTTAGAAAGTCATTGAAATGTAGTTTTTAAAACTGTCTCTATTTCTTTAGCGCGCAATAACGGCTAGGATTGGTCCTACAGTAAGAAATGACTTATTTATCTAAATTTTTAAATGAAGTGCTACCACAACGCCCAGTGTAATCGCTGAGTTCCAGCAATCATGTCAAATTAAGAAGAATGTTGTTCCTTGGAGTTCAATTGGCTCATTTATCACATTTATAAGGTCGCAGTCCAGAATCACTTCAATTAAGTCCCACAGTCAATCGTTTCACTGTTAAAAGCGATACAACTTAGTAATATCGGAAACAAATCACTAAATACATGTTGGTACGAACATGTGACGCAACTGTTGTAACTCAAACGGATTGACACCGTTAGAAAGTCAATGAAATGTAGTTTTTAAAAATGTTTCTATTTCTTCAACGCGCGCTCACGGCTATGTTTGGTCCCACAGTAAAAAATGACTTATTTATCTAAATTTTTAAATAAAGCGCTACCACAGGCCCCAGTGTAATCGCTGAGATCCTGCAATTATGTCAAGTTAAGAAGAATGTTATTTCTTGGAGTCCAATCAGTTCAATTAAGTCATACAGTCAATCGTTTCACTGTTAACAGCGATGCAACCTGGTAACAGCGGAAAATATCGCTACATACATGTTGGTACGAATATGTGACGCAACCGTTGTAACTTAAACAGATTGATACCGCTAGAAAGTCAATGAAATGTAGTTTTTTAAACTGTTCCTATATATTCAGCGCGTGCTAACGGCCAGGATTGGTCCCATAGTAAATATGACTTATTTATCTAAATTTTTAAATGACGCGCTACCACAGCGCTCATTGTAATCGTTGAATTCCAGCAATCATGTGAAATTAAGAGGAATGTTATTCCTCGTAGTCCAATTGGCTCATTTATCACATTGAAAAGATCACAGTCCAGAATCAGTTCAATTAAGTCCCACAGTCAATCGTTTCACTGTTAAAAGCGATACAACTTAGTAATATCGGAAAAAAATCACTAACTACTTGTTGGTACGAATACGTGACGCAACCGTTGTAACTCAAACGGATTGACACAGTTAGAAAGTCAATGAAATGTAGTTTTTGAATATTTTTCTATTTCTTCAGCACGCGCTAAAGGCTTGGATTGGTGCCACAGTACAAAACGACTTATTTATCTAAGTTTTGAAATGAAGCGCTACCACAGCGCCCAGTGAAATCGGTAAATTCCAGCAATCATGTCAAATTAAGAAGAATGTTATTTCTTGGGTCCAATTGTCTTACTTATCACATTTATAAGGTCACAGTCCAAAATCAGTTCAATTAAGTCCCACAGTCAATCGTTTCACTGTTAAAAGCGATACAACCTAGTATTATTAGAAAAATATCGCTAAATACATGTTGGTACGAATATGTGACGCAATCGTTGTAACACAAACGGACTGATACCGTTAGAAAGTCCTTGAAATGTAGTTCTTGAAACTGTCTCTATTTCTTTAACGCGCGCTAACGGCCAGGATTGGTCCCATAGTAAAAAAAGACTTCTTTATCTAAATTTTTAAATGAAGTGCTCCAAACAGCGACCAGTGTAATCGCTGAGTTCCGGCAATCATGTCAAATTAAGAAGAATGTTATTCCTTGGAGTTCAATTGGCTCATTTATCACATTTATAAGGTCACAGTCCAAAATCACTTCCATTAAGTGCCACAGTCAATCGTTTCACTGTTAAAAGCGATACAACTTAGTAATATCGGAAAAAAATCACTAAATACATCTTGGTACGAATATGTGACGCAACTGTTGTAACTCAAACGGATTGACACCGTTAGAAAGTCAATGAAATGTAGTTTTTAAAAATTTTTCTATTTCTTCAACGCGCGCTCACGGCTAGGTTTGGTCCCACAGTACAAAATGACTTATTTATCTAAACTTTTAAATAAAACGCTACCACAGCGCCCTGTGTAACTGCTGAGTTCAAGCAATCATGTTAAATTAAGAAGAATGTTATTTCTTGGAGTTCAATTGTCTCATTTATCACATTCATAAAGTCAAAATCAAAAATCAGGTATATTTAGTCCCACAGTAAATCATTCCACTGTTAAAAGAGATATAACTTAGTAATATCGGAAAGATGTCACTAAATACATGTTGGTACGAATATGTGACACAACCGTTGTAACTCTAACGGATTGATACTGACAAGAAATCAATGAAATGTAGTTTTTGAGAATGTCTTTATTTTTTCGGCGCGTGCTAACGGCCAGGATTGGTCCAAGACTAAAAAAAGACTTTTTTATCTAAATTTTTTAATGAAGCGCTACCACAGCGCCCAGTGAAATCGCTGCGTTCCAACAACCATGTCAAATTAAGAAGAATGTTATTCTTGCAGTCCAACTGTCTCACTTATCACATTTATAAGGTCACAGTCAAAAATTAGTTCAGTTGAGTCCCACAGTCAATCCTTTCACTGTTAAAAGCGATACAACTTAGTAATATCGGAAAAAAATCACTAAGTACATTTTGGTACGAATATGCGACGCAACCGTTGTAGTTGAAACGGACTGATACCGCTAGAAAGTCAAGGAAATATAGTATTTGAAAATTTCTCTATTTCTTAAATGCGCGCTAACGTCTAGGATTGGTCCCACAGTAAAAAATGACTTATTTATCTAAATTTTTAAATAAAGCGCTACCACAGGCCCCAGTGTAATCGCTGAGATCCTGCAATTATGTCAAGTTAAGAAGAATGTTATTTCTTGGAGTCGAATCAGTTCAATTAAGTCATACAGTCAACCGTTTCACTGTTAACAGCGATGCAACCTGGTAACAGCGGAAAATATCGCTACATACATGTTGGTACGAATATGTGACGCAACCGTTGTAACTTAAACAGATTGATACCGCTAGAAAGTCAATGAAATGTAGTTTTTTAAACTGTTCCTATATATTCAGCGCGTGCTAACGGCCAGGATTGGTCCCATAGTAAATATGACTTATTTATCTAAATTTTTAAATGACGCGCTACCACAGCGCTCATTGTAATCGTTGAATTCCAGCAATCATGTGAAATTAAGAGGAATGTTATTCCTCGTAGTCCAATTGGCTCATTTATCATATTGAAAAGATCACAGTCCAGAATCAGTTCAATTAAGTCCCACAACCAATCGTTTCACTGTTAAAAGCGATACAACTTAGTAATATCGGAAAAAAATCACTAACTACTTGTTGGTACGAATACGTGACGCAACCGTTGTAACTCAAACGGATTGACACAGTTAGAAAGTCAATGAAATGTAGTTTTTGAATATTTTTCTATTTCTTCAGCGTGCGCTAACGGCTAGGATTGGTCCCACAGTACAAAACGACTTATTTATCTAAATTTTGAAATGAAGCGCTACCACAGCGCCCAGTGAAATCGGTAAATTCCAGCAATCATGTCAAATTAAGAAGAATGTTATTTCTTGGGTCCAATTGACTCACTTATCACATTTATATCTAAATTATTAAGTGAAGCGCTACCATTGGGCCGAGTGTAATCGTTGAATTGCAGCAATCATGACAAATTAAGAAGAATTTTTTTTCTTGGGTCCGTTTGGCTCACTGATCACATTTATAAGGTCACAGTCCAAAGTTACTTCAAGTAAGTCCCAGAGTCAATCGTTTCACTGTTAAAAGCGATACAACTTAGTAATATCGGAAAAAAATCACTAAATACATGTTGATACGAATACGTGACGCAACCGTTGTAATTCAAGCGGATTGATACCGTTAGAAAGTCATTGAAATTTAGTTTTTAAAACTGTCTCTATTTCTTTAGCGCGCGATAACGGCCAGGATTGGTCCCATAGTAAAAAATGACTTATTTTATATAAATTTTTAAATGAAGTGCTACCACAACGGCCAGTGTAATCGCTGAGTTCCGGCAATCATGTCAAATTAAGAAGAATGTTATTCCTTGGAGTTCAATTGGCTCATTTATGACATTTATAAGGTCACAGTCCAAAATCAGTTCAATTAAGTGCCACAGTCAATCGTTTCACTGTTAAAAGCGATACAACTTAGTAATATCGGAAAAAAATCACTAAATACATCTTGGTACGAATATGTGACGCAACCGTTGTAACTCAAGCGGATTGATACCGTTAGAAAGTCATTGAAATGTAGTTTTTAAAACTGTCTCTATTTCTTTAGCGCGCAATAATGGCTAGGATTGGTCCTACAGTAAGAAATGACTTATTTATCTAAATTTTTAAATGAAGTGCTACCACAACGCCCAGTGTAATCGCTGAGTTCCAGCAATCATGTCAAATTAAGAAGAATGTTGTTCCTTGGAGTTCAATTGGCTCATTTATCACATTTATAAGGTCACAGTCCAGAATCACTTCAATTAAGTCCCACAGTCAATCGTTTCACTGTTAAAAGGGATACAACTTAGTAATATCGGAAACAAATCACTAAATACATGTTGGTACGAACATGTGACGCAACTGTTGTAACTCAAACGGATTGACACCGTTAGAAAGTCAATGAAATGTAGTTTTTAAAAATGTTTCTATTTCTTCAACGCGCGCTCACGGCTAGGTTTGGTCCCACAGTAAAAAATGACTTATTTATCTAAATTTTTATATAAAGCGCTACCACAGGCCCCAGTGTAATCGCTGAGATCCTGCAATTATGTCAAGTTAAGAAGAATGTTATTTCTTGGAGTCCAATCAGTTCAATTAAGTCATACAGTCAATCGTTTCACTGTTAACAGCGATGCAACCTGGTAACAGCGGAAAATATCGCTACATACATGTTGGTACGAATATGTTTCGCAACCGTTGTAACTTAAACAGATTGATACCGCTAGAAAGTCAATGAAATGTAGTTTTTTAAACTGTTCCTATATATTCAGCGCGTGCTAACGGCCAGGATTGGTCCCATAGTAAATATGACTTATTTATCTAAATTTTTAAATGACGCGCTACCACAGCGCTCATTGTAATCGTTGAATTCCAGCAATCATGTGAAATTAAGAGGAATGTTATTCCTCGTAGTCCAATTGGCTCATTTATCACATTGAAAAGATCACAGTCCAGAATCAGTTCAATTAAGTCCCACAGTCAATCGTTTCACTGTTAAAAGCGATACAACTTAGTAATATCGGAAAAAAATCACTAACTACTTGTTGGTACGAATACGTGACGCAACCGTTGTAACTCAAACGGATTGACACAGTTAGAAAGTCAATGAAATGTAGTTTTTGAATATTTTTCTATTTCTTCAGCACGCGCTAAAGGCTTGGATTGGTGCCACAGTACAAAACGACTTATTTATCTAAGTTTTGAAATAAAGCGCTACCACAGCGCCCAGTGAAATCGGTAAATTCCAGCAATCATGTCAAATTAAGAAGAATGTTATTCCTTGGAGTTCAATTGGCTCATTTATGACATTTATAAGGTCACAGTCCAAAATCAGTTCAATTAAGTGCCACAGTCAATCGTTTCACTGTTAAAAGCGATACAACTTAGTAATATCGGAAAAAAATCACTAAATACATCTTGGTACGAATATGTGACGCAACCGTTGTAACTCAAGCGGATTGATACCGTTAGAAAGTCATTGAAATGTAGTTTTTAAAACTGTCTCTATTTCTTTAGCGCGCAATAATGGCTAGGATTGGTCCTACAGTAAGAAATGACTTATTTATCTAAATTTTTAAATAAAGTGCTACCACAACGCCCAGTGTAATCGCTGAGTTCCAGCAATCATGTCAAATTAAGAAGAATGTTGTTCCTTGGAGTTCAATTGGCTCATTTATCACATTTATAAGGTCACAGTCCAGAATCACTTCAATTAAGTCCCACAGTCAATCGTTTCACTGTTAAAAGCGATACAACTTAGTAATATCGGAAACAAATCACTAAATACATGTTGGTACGAACATGTGACGCAACTGTTGTAACTCAAACGGATTGACACCGTTAGAAAGTCAATGAAATGTAGTTTTTAAAAATGTTTCTATTTCTTCAACGCGCGCTCACGGCTGGGTTTGGTCCCACAGTAAAAAATGACTTATTTATCTAAATTTTTATATAAAGCGCTACCACAGGCCCCAGTGTAATCGCTGAGATCCTGCAATTATGTCAAGTTAAGAAGAATGTTATTTCTTGGAGTCCAATCAGTTCAATTAAGTCATACAGTCAATCGTTTCACTGTTAACAGCGATGCAACCTGGTAACAGCGGAAAATATCGCTACATACATGTTGGTACGAATATGTTTCGCAACCGTTGTAACTTAAACAGATTGATACCGCTAGAAAGTCAATGAAATGTAGTTTTTTAAACTGTTCCTATATATTCAGCGCGTGCTAACGGCCAGGATTGGTCCCATAGTAAATATGACTTATTTATCTAAATTTTTAAATGACGCGCTACCACAGCGCTCATTGTAATCGTTGAATTCTAGCAATCATGTGAAATTAAGAGGAATGTTATTCCTCGTAGTCCAATTGGCTCATTTATCACATTGAAAAGATCACAGTCCAGAATCAGTTCAATTAAGTCCCACAGTCAATCGTTTCACTGTTAAAAGCGATACAACTTAGTAATATCGGAAAAAAATCACTAACTACTTGTTGGTACGAATACGTGACGCAACCGTTGTAACTCAAACGGATTGACACAGTTAGAAAGTCAATGAAATGTAGTTTTTGAATATTTTTCTATTTCTTCAGCACGCGCTAAAGGCTTGGATTGGTGCCACAGTACAAAACGACTTATTTATCTAAGTTTTGAAATAAAGCGCTACCACAGCGCCCAGTGAAATCGGTAAATTCCAGCAATCATGTCAAATTAAGAAGAATGTTATTTCTTGGGTCCAATTGTCTTACTTATCACATTTATAAGGTCACAGTCCAAAATCAGTTCAATTAAGTCCCACAGTCAATCGTTTCACTGTTAAAAGCGATACAACCTAGTATTATTAGAAAAATATCGCTAAATACATGTTGGTACGAATATGTGACGCAATCGTTGTAACACAAACGGACTGATACCGTTAGAAAGTCCTTGAAATGTAGTTCTTGAAACTGTCTCTATTTCTTTAACGCGCGCTAACGGCCAGGATTGGTCCCATAGTAAAAAAAGACTTCTTTATCTAAATTTTTAAATGAAGTGCTCCAAACAGCGACCAGTGTAATCGCTGAGTTTCGGCAATCATGTCAAATTAAGAAGAATGTTATTTCTTGGGGTCCAGTTGGCTCACTTATAACATTTATAAGGTCACAGTCCAAAGTTACTTCATATAAGTCCCAGAGTCAACCGCTTCACTGTTAAAAGCGATACAACTTAGTGATATCGGAAAAAAATCACTAAATACATGTTGGTACGAATATGTGACGCAACCGTTGTAACTCAAGCGGACTGATTCCGTTAGAAAGTCATTGAAATGTAGTTTTTAAAACTGTCTCTATTTCTTCAGCGCGCGATAACGGCTAGGATTGCTCCCACAGTACAAAATGACTTATTTATCTAAACCTTTAAATAAAGCTATACCACAGCGCCCAGCGAAATCGGTTAATTCCAGCAAGCATGTCAAATTAAGAAAAATGTTAATTCTTGGGTCCAATTGACTCACTTATCACATTTATAAGGTCACAGTCCAAAATCAGTTCAAATAAGTCCCACAGTCAATCGTTTCACTGTTAAAAGCGTACAACCTAGTATTATCAGAAAAATATCGCTAAATACATGTTGGTACGAATATGTGACGCAACCGTTGTAATTGAAACGGACTGATACCGTTAGAAAGTCAATGAAATGTAGTTTTTAAAACTGTCTTTCTTTCTTCAGCGTGCGCTAACGGCTAGGATTGGTCCCACAGTACAAAACGACTTATTTATCTAAATTTTGAAATGAAGCGCTACCACAGCGCCCAGTGAAATCGGTAAATTCCAGCAATCATGTCAAATTAAGAAGAATGTTATTTCTTGGGTCCAATTGACTCACTTATCACATTTATATCTAAATTATTAAGTGAAGTGCTCCAAACAGCGACCAGTGTAATCGCTGAGTTTCGGCAATCATGTCAAATTTAGAAGAATGTTATTTCTTGGGGTCCAGTTGGCTCACTTATAACATTGATAAGGTCACAGTCCAAAGTTACTTCATATAAGTCCCAGAGTCAACCGCTTCACTGTTAAAAGCGATACAACTTAGTGATATCGGAAAAAAATGACTAAATACATGTTGGTACGAATATGTGACGCAACCGTTGTAACTCAAGCGGACTGATTCTGTTAGAAAGTCATTGAAATGTAGTTTTTAAAACTGTCTCTATTTCTTCAGCGCGCGATAACGGCTAGGATTGCTCCCACAGTACAAAATGACTTATTTATCTAAACCTTTAAATAAAGCTATACCACAGCGCCCAGCGAAATCGGTTAATTCCAGCAATCATGTCAAATTAAGAAAAATGTAATTCTTGGGTCCAATTGACTCACTTATCACATTTATAAGGTCACAGTCCAAAATCAGTTCAAATAATTCCCACAGTCAATCGTTTCACTGTTAAAAGCGTACAACCTAGTATTATCAGAAAAATATCGCTAAGTACATGTTGGTACGAATATGTGACGCAACCGTTGTAATTGAAACGGACTGATACCGTTAGAAAGTCAATGAAATGTAGTTTTTAAAACTGTCTTTCTTTCTTCAACGCGCGTTGACGGCTAGGTTTGGTCCCACAGTACAAAATGACTTATTTATCTAAACTTTTAAATAAAACGCTACCACAGCGCCCAGCGAATCGCTAAATTCCAGTAATCATGTCAAATTAAGAAGAATGTTATTCCTTGGGTCCAGTTGTCTCATTTATCACATTTATGGGGTCAAAGTCCAAAATCAGTTCAATTACACGTTCGTTTACGGTATGAAATTAATTATGCGCATGCGTCAAATTTTGTTTTGATTAAAAATGGTAACCATAGCAAACGTGGCTGTGCTGAATACAGCTGAAATGTGTATGGTTTATTTTGATTAAAAGGAAGCCCTATGGACTAATTTATAACCGTTGAGAGAGATTGTCGCATTATCTGATCCATGGTCACTCTAGACAAACGTTTTTAATTTGTTCGGAGCCGGAAAGCGCTGTTAACGTAGCTGAGAATACAAACTTGAAAAATTAGCCAAATTTTTCTCTGTGAGTTTGTCGACTTCGTTTACATGGAGAAAAATTTCTTATGGGCTATGCATGGTATATTTGAAGTTTCAAAGGATCTAACTTTTTAGCAAATATATCCCTGGTATCCTACCACCTTTTTAAAGTGATGTAAATGTGTTTTGAAAATGTCCTAAATTCACTCAAATCTATTGGTGGGCTTGATGTGGAAAAGAGGTAGGTACATGCTTCCAAACTGTGTTTTATTTTTACTTTTCATACAAAGCTAGCTATTAACATTCATTGTAAGGCAAACTTCCTTTTTCTGGGCTTTACAACAGGCTTTAAAGTCTTTGCCGAAGGATTTACTCTTGCATGATGCTCTTTTAACATGCTGAATAGTCTCCGCCGGTTTGGTTTCATTCGACAGAACTTTCTGTGCAAGTCATTAAACTCAGGATGAATACCCTCACCACCTTGCTCGTTATATAATCCTAGCCCCACTCTCCATTTTGTGATAAACTGCAATACGTGATCTTCTAACATGTGCAGTTTGGGAGTAATGCGTACATTTGGCCAAGTCGAACGGAAAAAGCTCATGAGCTCTTTGATTGCACCATCTAAAATGTTGAAGAAAAGTATATGCCTTACTATAAAAGAGAATTTAAAGTGTATGATTTTAAGGCCAACTCACCAAGTTGACTTAGTTTTTCATCATCAAACTTATTTGAAGAATTCATCAAATTATGACACAAATAGTATTTCATGAATAACTTCTTAAAATCACTACACGCCTTAATTGCTTCTTCATGAATTTCTGTGCCAACAAATCCAAGCTGGCATACAATTATTGGCAACGAATTGCACAGTTTGATTAGGTTTTTATGCTAAAATTGAAAAAATATATATGATGAATACATAAAGTCCTTGATACACATGCAAAAAAGAAAACTTGTAAAATTTGTTAATTTTCTTACTTGTAACATTTTGTGAACATGATTTCCCACAAAACTTTTACCATGATAAGCCTGTCGCTCGACATTTAATGAACACAATGTTTCATCCAATTTCTTAACACATGGGCCATCATTCTTATCCAGTGGATTCTCCTGAGTAAGATCATCTATTTGCTTTAACTTGTAAAAATAAAGAAAATGGGTATGTTAGTTCATATGTATATATAACTGAAAGTTAAAAATAAATATATATAAATATATATATTATTCAGTTTATCATTAAGGTAAACAAGTCTTGGGTCATAAATACGTCTTATTTCTGTTTCATTTTCAGGATTATTCAAGATTGCAGTGTAGGTTGCATCGTGAACTAATTCGATTTTGCTTCGGATGTCTGCAACAACATATTCTAGTCGGCTTATTTCTTGGTGACTTTGAATATACTTATCAAAACTTTTTTGTCGAAGCAATGTATTATTTTTTGCAAGGGCAGCTGCTATTTTTACATCCGTTGTGTGACAGAAATCCTCAAGCATATTAAAAAACTTCAAGGATGTTCCCAGTGATGTGTGAAGTGCAGGTAGTGCAACCTATTGTAAATAACTATTGTAAGTTTACAGTAAAAGAAAATGTATTGAGCTGTATAAAACAATGCATATACACACCTGATCAATTGGCACATTTAACATCCTATCATCGATAACATTGTTACACTGTTTAGCAAGCTTAATATCACTTCCAAGACTTTTAAACTGTTCCAAATCATTCTTCAGTGATTCTAACGTTCGTAGAGATGATATTCCTCTTTCAGCCAAGGACATTTGCATCTTTTGTTTGGTAGTTGTGCAGAAAAGACAACAATGGCGACCTGTAGATGCGTATATAATTAATGGTTATGTGTTTCAATTATGTTTAAGGATAACACGATATATATAGTACAAAGTTGACTTTACCATTTGCTCCAGTTATTCCATAGACATGACAAAGAAATTCATAATCACCAAACACAAATACACGGATTTTTTGTTGCCTAAAACATAAATATTTATATGATTTTTTAAACATTTTTTGGACATTTCCCTTCATAAAATATTTGACTTACTTCCACATTGCAATTTGCAGCTCATCAACTTGACTTTTGAATTTTGCCAATCCAATTTTTAAATTAGCTCTGTAATCTTTTGCTTCAAAGATGCTATATACTACAGTATTACTTTTGCTGTTAGGTTTGTCAGTATTGCATGCTTGGTATGACATCTTAAAGGATCCACCTCCATGATCACCTCCAATTTTAATATGTATTTCATTCTGTACCGTATCTTTTGCAACAAACAGATTTGTTCTAAAATATATAATTTGACGAGAAAAAATTTATATTCGGATACATTAGTGAGTATATATAGTATGTAATTGTAGTTAACTTATCGTAGGATGAAAAAAACCTTGAAAAAAATTATATATATATATATATATATATATATATATATATATATATATATATATATATATATATATATATATATAATATATATAAATGATATTCCGACTTAGATGGAGGTGGGCATTTGCTGGGCATTTAAGTTATAAGACCCAGTCCGGGATGTTGTGAGGTTTCATATTCTAATGATTTCTATACAACCCGGTTCTATGTGCCGGATAATTGCTTGCTGATAAAGTCTAAGTTACGGTCTCCCATTCATCCATTCCTGGGATATCAGCTGTACTTTAAAACTTCAATGTGTACTCTGCACATTCTGTCCAGCTGGAATGGGTAGGGACTGTTTTATGTTTTCGTAAGTATGTCTTAAATGTCTATCTTTTACTCGTTGATTTATTTATTTTCTTTCTCCCAGCTACGTCACAGTGTCATTAATTTAAGCAATGATCGGTTTACTTGTTCTTTTGCTAATTTACCACATTTTTAATTGTCAATAGATTTTTTATTGTAAAAATTCTGTACATAATCATTTTTAATTGTTTATATGTTAAAACATCCGTAATTTTAACTATGTACATATGCAAATACTTCTCCTTTAGCAATTTATACCCACAGGATTTAAAACTGTTTATGTTATTCTAAACGTATTTATATAGCAATGCTTTTGCTGTTAATCGCTCAAGCGTATTATATTTGCCCAATTTTACATAAAAGATGTAACTTGATTTTATATTTTACAACTGATGAAGGCTTGTTAGCCGAAATATATTTTGTCCTAATACATGTGTTTTTTCTTTCTTTTATATATTATATACACATCACATGCATTGGCTTATACATTTTTATATAAATTATGCCAAATCTACCGCAAGTTACAGATCTTGATGAAAAATGCGCCATCAATTCTTGCTTTCGCGATGCAGTCAAAAGTATTACGTACTTCTCACATATCGCCTTTTTAGAAACCTGTAAGTCGTTTAAACTTTATCCTGGTGGACTAAACATCAGCAAGACACCTTTTATTTCATTTTCATCCCATGAACTTTCTGTTATATGGGAGGATACCCTAAACTCAACAAAATCCCAGTTGTTGGAAACTTTAATAATGGGAATATACGAACATTTAATCTCGTTTGAAGAAAGATTTTGATTGAGGATATCTCAGATCGAGAAAGAGATAGACGAGGATCGGTTTAAAGAATGGTTGGTGGAGCTAATAGTTTATTTGGAGAGAGAAGAGTTGAAATGTCGGAAAGGAAAGAAGAAGAAGATAGGGGAAATGTGTGGCGATAATGAAAAGAAGAAGGTGTCAGCAACTTCCAGGTTAAATGAACATTTTTATTTACATAATAATTTTAAAGAGGATTTGCTTAAGTATGCGGAGGGTGTGTCATCTGATATTCCTACGCTTGTTACTTTAATATCCTTAGGTCTTGAAGAGCCCGCGGCTAGCCCAGCTAACTCGGGTAATTGGGAAAATCTAGGATTATCAGATGATAACAAGTCTTCTACTTCTTTTATCTCATATCCTGTGAGTAACGACAGTAAATGTGATATTTTAAATGATAGATATGTAGGTAAAATTGTAAGTTCCAATGTAGTAAACCTTTCTGGTAGGACATTGTCAAAGGCTGAAATCTCTCTTCTTTCTAAGGGTCTTAAATTCGTTCCCACCCCACATCATTTTGATAGAGCACGTCTTAAAGAGGAATTAGAGGTATTTGGTCGCAGGTTGCGTTTATTATGGCATTTTAGGAACGAGGAAGGGAGCTCTGTTTTCAATCCGTTTCGTCCTAAGTCGAAATTTAACCCAAAGGGAAAAAATGTCTCAATTGAACTGTACCTTAGTAGACTTGAAGAAGAGATCTTAGCCTTAGATACAGAAATTAAATACTCAAATCTTACGAGGGAGGAAAGAGCAGCTATAAAAACCCTAAGAAATGACGGGTCCATTGTTATCAAGGAGGCTGATAAAGGCTCTGCAGTAGTGGTTTGGGATAGGGAGGACTATCTTAGGGAAGCAGCCCTGCAGCTTGATAATGCTGAGGTTTATGAGGAAATTGAAGGTGATGTTATCAGCCCCCTTGTTCACACTGTGATGAGTTGTTTACAAACAGTCAAACTTAGGGGTGATGTAAATAAGGAGACAATGGATTATTTTTTGGTTAAAAACCCTAGGCCAGGACGATTCTATCTTCTCCCTAAGATACACAAACGACTTCAAAACGTTCCTGGCAGGCCTGTTATATCAAATTGTGGGTTTTTTACAGAAAATATATCTTCATTTTTAGACCACTATTTGCAACCCCTTTCTAAGAAAGTTAGATCATACATTAAAGATACTAATGATTTTCTTAAAAAACTACGAGATTTACCTGCATTACCTGCTGATTTCCTTTTATGCACTGTTGACGTAGTTGGTCTTTATCCCAATATTCCTCATGAAGATGGATTGGCAGCTATCAGGGAAGCTCTAGAGGCTCGCGAGGATAAAGCTATTTCCACAGACACTTTAGTTGATTTAACTGAATGCGTCCTCAAGAATAATGTTTTTGAACATGATGGGCGTTTTTTTCGACAAAAACAGGGTACTGCAATAGGTACGAAAATGGCCCCGCCTTATGCGGTTCTGTTTATGGGTATTTTAGAAGAAAGGTTTTTGAGGTCGCAAGCACTTAATCCGTTAGTGTGGTGGAGATACATAGATGATATTTTTTTGATTTGGCAGCATGGTGAAAATGCACTTAAAGATTTCCTAGAGCAACTTAATAGCTGTCACCCAACCATTAAGTTTACGGCAGAATATTCTAAACAAAGTGTTAATTTTTTAGATGTTAAGGTTATAAAGGAGGGTAATCAACTTATCACTGACCTCTACACTAAACCAACAGATACACATCAGTATCTGCATGCTACGTCCTGTCACGTATTTCACTCAAAAAAGGCTATTCCTTACAGTCAGGCTCTTCGTCTCAACAGAATCTGTTCTGAAGGGAGATTTTCGACAAAAGATGCAACGAACTAGAGGCCTGGCTTCATAAAAGAGGATATAGTGATAAGTTGGTTCGAGAACAGATACTGAGAGCAAGGAAGTTTAAGAGAGATGAATTACTTGACAGGGAGAGGAATAAAAACACTTCTAAAAAACTTGTGTTCAATCTCACGTATCACCCTGCATTTTCTAAGGTTAAAAATATTCTGCAGGACATTCATCTTCTTCTTACGCCTAATCAAGAACACCGTGACGTCTTTGCTGCACCCCCAATAGTTGGTTTTAGGAGAGGGAAAAACCTTAAAGACTTGCTGGTTAGGGCGAAATTGCCTGTGAATGAAAAGGTATGTGGGGGGAGTCAAAAGTGTGGTAGCAAACGTTGCGGTGTTTGTGATTATGTGGAAGAAACAAATTCTTTCACAAATAGATCTTCTTCTTTTTCTTTTAAAATTCAAGGTAAGAAAATGAACTGTAATTCTGATAACGTTGTTTATTTGGCACAGTGTAGAAAATGTGGCGTACAGTATGTTGGTAGTACCAGCACTAAGTTTAGAGTGCGTTTTAACAACTATAAATGCAGCCACCGGAAATTTAGTTCAGGGAAGCCTATTATACAGTTTTCCTTTCACTCTCATTTTGAACAGCCTGATCACAATGGAATGTCAGATTGGTCATTTACGTTAATTGACCATGCCGAAAATTTGTCATGGTTAAGACGTAAAGAATCCTTTTGGCAACACAAATTAGATTCATTTCAACCTAATGGGCTTAATGAGCGTGAGGTTACCTTCGATTATTAATGTTGTATTTTTCCTTTATTCAGTATTATTACTTTTTGTTTTTGTTTTGTGCAGTGAGTTTGGATCTACTTTGGACACTGGATGAAAAATCCATTGACCCCACATAGCGTATTACTGCTACACTGTCTAACTGCAGTGACAGTGGCGAAGTTACTTCGCTTTCTGTTTGTCCACTAGAACATTATGTCTAGTAGTACTTTGGTGGTTTTAGGCTTTGAGGAGTAGCATTCGTTTGTTGTGTATATGTTGTGTTATTTTTTTTTTTTATTTTCTATCAAGTGTAGTGAGATTTTCCTCAACTTTCCTCTTTAAACTTCTTTATCTCTATTCTTTTCCACTATCGTTTTATTGTTAACAATAGGACATACAAACTTACTCTTTCCTTTATATTCGCATAGTGCACAGGTCCCTTTAATTAGGCTCTCAAAGAACTCGTGCACTCTAACATTTTCTTCCGCTTATCTTTTATAGTGTAACTGCCGTAGCGGCATCTTCTTAAACAAATGTTACACTATTAGCCTCCTCACATATATACACTAGATAGTATTTTATTTTTATTGAAGATAATACGGTACAGCTTGGGAAAATCTTAAGGTATAACGGGTCTTAGGCGGATGGGAACGACCTATACGGAGATGGAGGAGGGCATTTGCTGGGCATTTAAGTTATAAGACCCAGTCCGGGATGTTGTGAGGTTTCATATTCTAATGATTTCTATACAACCCGGTTCTATGTGCCGGATAATTGCTTGCTGATAAAGTCTAAGTTACGGTCTCCCATTCATCCATTCCTGGGATATCAGCTGTACTTTAAAACTTCAATGTGTACTCTGCACATTCTGTCCAGCTGGAATGGGTAGGGACTGTTTTATGTTTTCGTAAGTATGTCTTAAATGTCTATCTTTTACTCGTTGATTTATTTATTTTCTTTCTCCCAGCTACGTCACAGTGTCATTAATTTAAGCAATGATCGGTTTACTTGTTCTTTTGCTAATTTACCACATTTTTAATTGTCAATAGATTTTTTATTGTAAAAATTCTGTACATAATCATTTTTAATTGTTTATATGTTAAAACATCCGTAATTTTAACTATGTACATATGCAAATACTTCTCCTTTAGCAATTTATACCCACAGGATTTAAAACTGTTTATGTTATTCTAAACGTATTTATATAGCAATGCTTTTGCTGTTAATCGCTAAAGACAATGGCTACGTAGACTGAAATATATATATATATATATATATATATATATATATATATATATATATATATATATATATATATATATATATATATATATATATATATATATATATATATATATATATATATATATATATATATATATATATATATATATATATATATATATATATATATATATATATATATATATATATATGTGATGGCCGCATTTGGTAGACAATTTGTGCCAAAAAATGCAACCTTTGGTAGACACGGTCATTTGGTAGACAATTTCGTGTCCACCAAAATATTTATATATATATATTTAGCATTTGGTAGACAAAAAAGCAATTTTCTTTTATGCCACCTTCTTCTGCACCAAGTACTCTGTTAACACCAAAAATTTGAACTCTATTAGGTCTTTGGCTGCTGAGAAATATCACTTTTAAAAATGGTTGTTGTATATATGCGAAAGTCAAATGCGTCATCATTTGGTAGACACGGCATATATTTCGACTTTCATGGAAGCCTGGTACCTATAAATGGGAATCAACTTCGCCTTAAACAGTGTCTTAATACTATAACATGGTAAAAAAAATATTAACATTCCCGTTATTTGTTTATGGCTTCCACTTAAAAATATATACTTTATACATTTATGCTGGGCGTATTCCACCCCATCCTGTTGGGTTTTTTTTAATAACTCGTTTTTGCTCTAATAAAAAGCAATTTTCTTTTATGCCACCTTCTTCTGCACCAAGTACTCTGTTAACACCAAAAACTTGAACTCTATTAGGTCTTTGGCTGCTGAGAAATATCACTTTTAAAAATGGTTGTTGTATATATGCGAAAGTCAAATGCGTCATCATTTGGTAGACACGGCATATATTTCGACTTTCATGGAAGCCTGGTACCTATAAATGGGAATCAATTTCGCCTTAAACAGTGTCTTAATACTATAACATGGTAAAAAGAATATTAACATTCCCGTTATTTGTTTATGGCTTCCACTTGAAAATATATACTTTATACATTTATGCTGGGTGTATTCCACCCCATCCTGTTGTGTTTTTTTTAATAACTCGTTTTTGCTCTGATACTTATTGAGTCTTTTTATATTTATCTATAAGGCAATCACATCCTATTTTGTTAGGTCTAAGACCTTTCAAACCCTTGGATATTGTCTATTACTTAAAACTACCCCTTAAGATCGTAATCGGGAAAATTTGATAATCTTAGATAGGATAATCCTTAGAACATGAAACTTACATCACAACTTTAGTTCATCAAGGGAAAATATTCCGAAAATATTGAAGACGTGCTTAATCTAATTTTTAATATTTTTGGATTTAACCCAAAATCCTGGAAAATCGGATTTTCGTGCAATTTTGTATTTGGTATTTCATGCTTCACAAAAATGTGCTTACATAAGTAAACAAGTTTTGCTCCTATTTTGTTCCTTTCCTGACGTACACTATGTGCCAAATGGGATTTAATTGGACTCTTCCTAGTCATAACATGATTGAAATATTCCCAGACTGAATAGTCCTAAATTGTCCCCTTAACTGCAAAAATCGAACTTGCATTTAAATTACTTTATTCTTTAGGGAATTATTGTTAGTTTGTAATTTTTTTATTTTTTTTATTCGGACATTTATCGATAAAATTGCTTAAATACAATATCACCTATGGATCCTTCCGAGACTCTGTATAGGCTAGCTTAACGATTGGTCCTCCCGTTTGTAAACAGATCGCTGCCTTGAAAGGTGGACCAGAGCATTAAAAGATTGGACAGCCTAACTATAAGCGCGTGCGCCCGTTGTTTGAAAAAGGGTCACAAATTTTAACTGTTAACCATTGTTGTTATGCGAGTTTTTGAATAAATGAATTTAAAGTGGAAGATGGGTCAGGACATCGTCACTACTTTTAATTTTTAGCTCTCTACTTAATACTTAATTTGCCGTTAATGTTTTAAGTACAAATATTTCTAGCTCAGAAAGATGCCTTTATAAAAACCTAACCTGACCTAAATTTTTTCAACTAGCTTCGAAGATCTCACTTTTGTTTTAGTCACAGAAATAAATTAAGCAACTTGAACTGAACTTAATACATTTCAGTTACTTAAATAAACGTCCGGAAAAAGCAACTCTTCTATGGAACCATTTGAAGAGGACATATATACTTGTTCTAACCAATTTCATTGTTTCTTTTTTGATTATTTTTAAATGACGCGCTATCTATGGTAAACTCTATTAAAATACATTCACTTTTTATTAACCAAACTTGTTGAATGCAGATTCTACAGTTAATTTTGTAACGTAGCTAGTCCATATTTTTATTTAAATAGGCCATAGCTTTAAACATTCAAACTTTTCCACGAAATAAATCTAAACGGAGTAACAACACTAGCTGCGTAGCCTGTGCTTTTATTAAAAACAAGGTTGTATATATACGATAAATAATTCCTAATTTCATGTTTTTAAAACTTTAATTTACCAATATTTTTCTTATCTACAACTCAGTATAGGTAAATTAAAATGCAGTAACTTGTTTGATATTCAAAATTTCCTGCTTTGGCGACGTTATTGTCACAGTCAAACTGCTTACGAGGATAGCTTTTAAACGCTTACGAGCGTAACTTCAAAATTATCAAACAAACTGCTATAACAGATTATTTATATGCATTATTGTCTTAAAAATTTCACACTTTATTATAATTTTGGTGAGGATCTCAAATATTTTATCCATTTTACTGTTAAATACTTTTAAAAAAACTGGGATACAACAAAGAGAATAAATATAAAAATACGGTCAGTGTCTATTAATTTTTAAAAATTAAACTTAATAAAACTGTTTTGTCACTGCTTTAGTTTAAAGGCGTAGCCACAGTCTATTGCTTATATCATTGGAGTTTTTTTAATTAAAGCGCTCAATCTGACATATACCGCCGATTCACTGGTTTAGTTTCTATAATAATTGTCATTGTCCGTCTGTCGGTCAAAACTGGATTAGACTAAACCACGTACTAAATCTTCAAGCTACAAGTAACAAATGACAGAGATCTTGCTGTCGCGTTGAAGTGCTTTCTAATTTTTGTAATATACAATTAATATTTCAACACGGTCTTAAACTGGATCTTGACAAATGTTAACTAAATGACAGTTTTCTCTCTTTTCAAACTATATATTATGGACAGAAAAATAGAACATCATAATGGAAAAAAAAACAAGACACTAAGCGAGCAATGGTGAGAAGTTCCAGATTGCCAGATATTTTCACCTAGGCTGAACTCCAAATTTGTGTTCCCAATAAAGTATCGGTTGCCTAGGTAAAAAATATCTGCCAATCTGGAACCTCTCACCATTGCCTCAACAAATAAATTTAAACGCGCAAAAAAACGATTAATAAGTGCGTGTTATTGTCAAATTTCCACATTTTCAAAAAGCCATGCATACAGCATTTATTGTTTTCCACGGCGAAACGGCTATTTACAAATTTTAGAACGAGGAAAAAATATTCGGAACTATAAACGCTCCTTCAAGGTTGATGATGTTGTGTTGGTATCGGAGATTGGAAGATGTACATGTTATCTTTTCTTACGATAATTGAACAAACTATAATGATGAGAAATTGTAATGGGCAACGAACACTCTATTTCAAATTGGTTTTACTTGTTGATGTTAGTGAAGGATAATGCCCCAGCGAACCAAGAAAAATAGTCTTCTTTAACTTTTTATGCATTAACTCTGTGCAGGAGTTCATGTACCTTAGATGCACGGAAGACATTTCGAAGGAAGCCATAATGTTATTGCTGTTCGTAGGCAACACATTGATGTGAGCATTGGGATCCCTTCCCAGTTGTGATTTATTATAGTAAGTTGTTTTCTTGCTGAGAACACCACTCTTTTCACTAATTGGACTAATGCCTAGTGTCGTAAAATAGGAAGTATTTTCAGTTTGTGCTGCTTATGGCAGTTGTGGTGAGTGGTTTGTAGTCCTTTAGCTCTACGTGTTTTTATTTTGCACATTTCCTGGTTAAATCTTCTGACATTGTGTAATAAAACCATAATTTTTACACAAAGTCAAAAATTATAAGTATGGTAATTTGTCAGATGTGTCAGAAATTATAGGCTCAAAAACGGAGCCTTTGGTAGACAATCAGAGGAAAATTATATTATGCCGTATTATCTAACATTTTAAAATTTATATGAACAAAACTGCAGCATTTGGTGGACACTAAGTAAAAATGTGGTTTCATTACATAGAATCAAAAATTATAGGCACAAAATTGAAGCATTTGTTACACAATCTGAGGAAAACTACATTTTGCCGTACTATCTAATAACATAAAATTAATATGAACAAAAATGCAGCATTTGGTGGACAATGGATGATAGATTGTGGCGTTATAAGACAATTTTAAAAATTATAGGCACAAAAATGCAGCAGTTGGTGGACAATCAGACAAAAATTGCATGTTGCGGTATAATCTAATACTCCAAAATTAGTGTAAACAAAAATGCAGCATTTAGTGGACACTAAGTGAAATAGTGTATTTTGACGGGATTTTTTGATATTTAAAACATCTATATATACAAAAATTGAGCATTTGGTGGTCATAAGTGAAATAATGCGCTTTATTGCACAATATCAAATATTATAGACTGAAAAATGGAGCATTTGGTAGACAATCAGAGGAAAATTACATTTTGCCGTACTATCTAATAACTTAAAATTTATATCAACAAAAATGCAGCATTTAGTGGACACTAAGTGAAATAGTGTATTTTGACGGTATTTTTTGATATTTAAAACATCTATATATATACAAAAATTGAGCATTTGGTGGGCAATAAGTGAATTAATGCGCTTTTATTGCACAATATCAAATATGATAGGCTTAAATATGGAGCATTTGGTAGACAATTGGAGGAAAATTACCCTTTGCGGTACTATCTAATATTTTAAAATTTTTATGAACAAAAATGCAGTATTTGGTGGACAATTGCAACGTTATAACACAATTTTAAAAAATAAAGGCCAAAAAATGCAGCATTTTGTGGATAATCACATGAAAATTGCATGTTGCGGTATAATCTAATACTACCAAATTTATATAAACAAAAATGCAGCATTTGGTGGACACTAAGTGAAAAAATGTGGTTTTGTTACACAGAATCAAAAATTATAGGCACAAAATTGAAGCATTTGGTAGACAATCTGAGAAAAATTACATTTTGCCATACTATCTAATAACTTAAAATTAATATGAACAAAAATGCAGCATTTGGTGGACAATTGCGGCGTTATAACACAATTTTGAAAACTATAGGCACAAAAATGGATTATTTGGTGGATAATCAGACGAAAATTGCATGTTGCGGTATAATCTAATACTTCAAAATTTATGTAAACAAAAATGCAGCATTTGGTGGACACTAAGTGAAATAGTGTATTTTGACGGGATTTTTTGATATTTAAAACATCTATATATACAAAAATTGATCATTTGGTGGTCAATAAGTGAAATAATGCGCTTTTATTGCACAATATCAAATATTATAGGCTGAAAAATGGAGCATTTGGTAGACAATCAGAGGAAAATTACATTTTGCCGTACTATCTAATAACTTAAAATTTATATCAACAAAAATGCAGCATTTAGTGGACACTAAGTGAAATAGTGTATTTTGACGGGATTTTTTGATATTTAAAACATCTATATATACAAAAATTGAGCATTTGGTGGTCAATAAGTGAAATAATGCGCTTTTATTGCACAATATCAAATATTATAGGCTGAAAAATGGAGCATTTGGTAGACAATCAGAGGAAAATTACATTTTGCCGTACTATCTAATAACTTAAAATTTATATCAACAAAAATGCAGCATTTGGTGGACACTAAGTGAAATAGTGTATTTTGACGGGATTTTTTGATATTTAAAACATCTATATATACAAAAATTGAGCATTTGGTGGTCATTAAGTGAAATAATGCGCTTTTATTGCACAATATCAAATATTATGAAAACGCGTGCAGTTCACCACAAGTTATATCTTTTATTGGAAACCAAGCTATATTTAATTATCAATGACACTTAAAATATTAATGCAACGCATTATCAATGTAGCATAACTATGCATATGAAATATACTTACAATAAACAAAGAGGTAATCGTCTAACTTCAAAGTTTTGAATTATTTGATTAAGTAGCTATCCAGTTAGTGCCAAGTTTTACTTTGGAAATTTATCTGTTGAATCGGAAGGTTATGTTTAATATAAATAGAACTATTCGTTAGCCTGTGGAAGAACCCACGGGTGCGCCGGTCTGAGCCTGTGCTCAGATTTTCACCTATCATTTGATTGCTGTTTTATGATCCTTTTATGTGACACAAACAGAATGCAACTATTATTATATAGCTTTACTTATGAATAAATAAAAGTTTACAATGAGTTTAAATTTGCATTTTCCTTATAAATAGAGCTAGTCTGCTTCGTGGTTTGCTCGCCTGTAACGGCCAATTTGCTTCTTCTTGACGGGGATTGCTGTTGTTGCAAGTAACGCGCATTGTTTAGTGAAACAAATTTGTGAACATTTTCTGGAAAACTAGCGGAGTCCTAAAATTTATCTTTGACTTACTGTTATTCACGTGGCAACGTTTTCTTTGTCGATTAAAAGACATGTATTTTTTGGAAACTTCAAAGGAACATTTTCACTTTGCTTGTCACAGACAGATAAACATTTTTTTTACCTTTGTACTTTCTTTCGAATTTGAGCAACTTTGAGAAAACCTTCTCTTTTGTAAGTCCCAATTTTGGTCTAGTTCGGTATTTTCAGTCATAACTTGGAAGAAAGAAAACAGACAAACGTTGTGTATTAATAAAAGACATTTTTGCATTAAATACACGCATTTCAAGTCATTAGAATATTGAATGTGTTATGTAAGAAACTTTCGCGGAAATGGAAATCAAAATAAGGCAACTGCAAATGTGTCGCCTGAGCGTATAGAGGACCTTCCATCTAGTGTGAATAATAAATTCATCATGTGTTAGTTTGTGTTTGACCTCGTATCTCCGAATGAAGTCAAAACATTTTATTAAAATATAAATTTTCTCATCACATGTCCACGCTTTTTTGAAAACGTTGCCTTTAAAATGGCGGAATTGCTAATGTAATGCAAGTTACGACTACGCAGACGGAAGATATGCCTAATAGGTGCGAAAGAAAAACACCTTCATCTTTTTCACTTTCTCGAATTAAAAAATCGGAGAAGAAATTATAACTATTTTTTTAGATCCACCAATATCAACAGTAGATGTTTAATAATAACAACAACGCTGTACGTAAGAGATACAAAATGAGTACTATTTTTGTGCAATAATTCTATATATTCTTATTCCTGGATTACATTTCAAGAGGAATTTCGTTTTAAAAATCATTGTAAAGGAATTCATATCCTGGAATGTCCTCATTTCATGGCAAAATTTAGACTCGGGTTGTTTCAGTTTTAGAAGCAATATTTAAAGATTGAGGCTTTTTTTATTTTGGGTAATTTGACATCTGAGGCTCGTGTCTTTATAAAAAAGTGTGTATTCCGTGTAGTTTCTCATCATCGTAAATTCTTGTCATCGTATCAATTATTTTGCGTTATTCTCTCCTCTAGGCCTCGTGGTCTTTGAAAGAATAGCACTGGAGACGAGAAGGCAATCACTACATTAAGCCGCAATGTTGCTTCATCCCTGGACCTACATCACATTTAAGTGTTCAATTATGACTTTCCTGAGAGGGCGCTCACACGTTAAATTTCATCCCAGGATGAGTTTCGTACGCGGTTGAGTTCATCTCTGTGTCTACTGAAAGTCCTCACAATGTTTACATGTTTAAGGCGAAATAAAATTTTATCCCGGGATGAGATCATCACGTTAAATTTCATCCCTATCCTAAAGACAGGGTAAAATCGTGTCTCGGGATGAGATTAAGAAAAAAAATAAGTGTAAACACAATAATTCTTTTCATTCCGGGATGAAAATGCTGAATGTACACTTTTCACACTTTTTGAACATCATTTTAAATATAAGAACTATAAAATGAATCCGATCATTCTTTTTGTGACAATCGACGCAAAGAAGTAAAGAAAGCATTTGGAAAAAATTATGAAGAGGTTGGTTGTAACTTTCTTCGTTAATTTATATATGAAATAACGAAATTCCATCCTAAATTTATACGAGTTCAAATATTATTCCAGCATTAATTATGGTTCTCATGTGTTTGTACGAGAGAAAGTGTTTTAAAAATGCACGCCATTTTAATGTTATGCCTGCTGTATGCTAAAATGATGGTGTCTGTTTAAATTGGTAATTATTGATTTTTTATAGGAAATGTTAAAAAAAAATAAAGGGTGTACTGATTGATAGCGACGCAAAAGAAAATGAAGTGGAGGAAACTTTGCCGATTGAAAATAGTGAGGAGTACACGGCCAACGGCGAACCACCAACCTCAATCTTGCTCGTCGACATCTAGTCAATGCTTTGTTTCTACCAAACAGCTTCCCTCAGAAGAATTACATTGTTTCTATATTACTCTGCTAATTGTATTAATAATACTATATGCAACTGTAACAGAAGGGATGTTATAGTTAAAATTGTCGATATATTTGTGATCAACAATATTACACTACTTCTCTCAGGCGCCATCGTTCTAGGTTTCTCGTTTGACCTTTCTACTCACAAATTAAGAAATATCACTTCAAATTATCATACGCAAAGTTAGCAAAATTAATGTTTCATCCTGGTATGTGATTACTCATCCCGAGATGAAAATATGCTGATTTCATCCCCCGATGAGGCTCACGTGTAAACACTTTTCGTTTCACGCCAGGACGAGTTCCATCCCGGGAAGAGATTTTGTCCCGTATGCGTATAAACGTGGTCTAAGTTTCCTGACAAAGACAATGTAATGTTTTATTGGTTAATCTGAGCTTACAAAATTATCGTTATCAACGTGCGTAACTTCTCACTGAAGATTATTATTGGGATGGTTTATCTAGCTTTTCAGATATAAAAGAAGACAACAGGCTCTGGGGTCGAGGTTAGAATTTGACAGCCTACAGTAGTGCAATTAACTGATCTTAGATTATTTTTAACCGTAAAATGAAACAAATGAATAGGAAAACAAACAAATTTTACAAGGTTCTCATGTGGAGAAACTTGTAAAATTCGCAAATCAACTATTTATAAAAAATTTATTATTTGTTGTATCATGTGCAGCTGCGAAATGGAAGCGCCAAAAAGGAAAAGAAAAACGAACTTAAGAAAAATTGCAATATCATGGACATTAAGATACTGTTTTGCGCCATTTAATAATTACTTCATGCTAGCGGGTAGATAGATCTTCCCGTTTTTTCATGACGTAGCGTGACGGTAAATAAGGGGTCGATAGGGAATAGTAATAATTAGTGTTTTAGTTTAGAATTCGAACGTTTGTAAACATGCATTTCAGTATAGTTTTGGCTTTGAACATACTGTTTATTCGGGAGTAAAAATGGCAACTTCATTTGCCTTCATTTTCCACAGCGTATAAAGGCAGATTTGCTTGTCAAAACAAACACGTTGTTATTGTAAAGTGTGTGGCAAAACATGAGAAAGGAATCTTTCCCTGAGCTGATATCTCAAGTCATTGCTCTAATTAAAACATGGAGGCATGAAAGAAATGCTGCTTAGCCTATAAAAGGCACTATTCTATCGCCTTGGAAACACTCTTCAAAGAAAAGTAAGCGAATTTCATTTGTATTCACAATGAATTAAATTAACAATCTTTCATAAGAATAATAATATTATTTGGACCTCTTTTCTTTGCTTTTTTAGGCGCAGCGGATTTATCAAAAACTCCGGTTCCGGCTCCCACCTCTTCTCCCGCTTCTAAAGTTAAGGAAACTTTCACAATTGATGAGGGAGAGAATTATAGGTTGGCAGAAAAAACTCCGTCCGAACAAAACAAAAAAAGCTGAACAATCAAATTAACATAGAAAATGAGATGTTGGTTGTATTGTATCAGAAGAGAGAACTCAATCAGTTGACCAAAAATGCTTAAAGTGGAACAAAAACACGTAAAGGAAACCTTGACAGCTTGAAGAAGAAGCTGGGAGAACTAAAGTTAAACCGACAACGCCAAAAAAGTACTAAAATGAACGGAAACGCAAAATTGATGCATTAGATGAAGTAACAAGGACAAAATCACAAGCCGTGTTTGCGGACACTGCCATTTATATTTTAAAAGTATCAAATCGAAACTATTTATTATACCGCCGAACAAAAGAATCGCGTGCAGTTGCCAAAAGCTTTGAAACATGAAAAGTGCGACCCCAAAGAGTTGCAGCCCGCCGACAAAGAGAATTACTATATGCATTGCGTTTCAGGAGCTTAAAAGAAGTGAGGACTCAACCGAGCGTGACATCACGTAAAAGGGGTCTTACATGAAAACGTGATGGAGCGTGACAAATAGGGAAGGGTGGTTCTAAAACCACCGTGACTTAATTAAAAAGATAAATTGTAGTTTATTTATATAGATAGTTTTACTTCATATTTGCCTTCCTACTATCAAGTATTCGTAGTTTGTTCTTATAAGCATTAATTACCGCATGTAGTTTCCGGCAAATCCCCTTTTCAAATGCTATTCTGGATCCCAGTAAAAATTATTCCCTAAACATTTTATGACAATATCCCTGTTACACAACAGTCACATTTCATTGTAAAAATATGTTATTCTTCTCAACAGAGTTATGGTATTATCTTATTCTTGACACGATTTTAGGTATATGTAGCTATATTTTTATTTTTCTTGCTCATGGTTACATATCTATTTTTATCTTGACAAAGCTGTGATCATTTCGATTTGTAAACTCATCGATGGGTTTACTTCTAAATTTTCGGTTTGTATTAAGTTGAACAACCTTTTTAAGGTCATTGCTCACAATGACGAACTCAAATATTGAAATTATCAAAAAGTTAATTTTTTCATTCCGGTGAATTTTATCCGTGAAAATAAAGTCCCTTAAAAATTGGCCCCGCAAAAACTTACCGTTTAGATTTTTGACAATAAAGTACCGCATTTTCTTTACTTATTGTAGCTTCTTTCTAATTAACGGACACTACAAAAGCCGGGCGCTTTTTCACGGATAGACTTGGTTACGCCAGCGAAACTCCGGTCAACGTCTCAAAGAAAATTTTGTAAAAGAGCACACTATTATCCGTCCATTTCATTCACCAAATGGACTTCTTCAAGTTTGTTTTTATTTAGCGGACACATTTTTTAAATCTATTTATAATATACCCAACTAATTTTTAATCTATCTAATCAATGGAACTAAAGATGAAATTTCAATTCATCTCAACACAAGCATGAAGTTATTTCACAGCTACTATACCAAATACCTTAGTTTGTAGCTTATGTCCCTCATCGTGGCTTACCCTTTTATTCACTTTAAAATGAGGTTTGAGGTATAGTTGGGAACTTAATGATTTAACAAAAAAATGTCCTGAAAATAATATACTTTCTAAAACGGGGATACCTCCAATTAGTGGAACTTTTGCACCAGTGATCTTTGCTAATCTTAGGGATTACTATGAAGTTTTACAATCTTTTGGCGCTGATTCCACAAGCTTAATTCGGCTGATGGCTTACAAACACAAAGAAGAACATTTTAACATTTCCATTTTATTTTGTAAGAGTGAAATATTTTCCACTAAGAACATTATTACGATAAAGGTTCAACCAAGGGTACCTTATCAGGAACAAAAAAGTTGGAAAAACATTAGTCGGCAAAAATAAAAAGTCACTTTTTGCCGACTAAATTTTTTAATTGAGTTAGTTTTTGCCGAGTATGTTTTTGAATTTAGTCACTAATAAAGAATAATTGCATAAAACTGATAAAAATTGGCAATAAAAAAGTACGCGAGTTCAGCATATAATTGATTTTTTCAGTGCACATAGTAATTTCTTTACCACTTACAAATTCAACTGCCAATTTTACGTTATGCATATTCCTTTAAAAGTGCATGACTGCAAGCAATGGTCAAACAATTACAAAATAATTGCATAGGTGCGATGCGCTGATTAATTGTGCAAATCGCCACGCTACTACTAGGGTGTAATAAACTCTTTTGGACTTTTCGTCATATTGGCCCATTCAATAACGCGATTATGAACTAGTGTAAATAAGTGTCAAAGTATTTAAATATTAGATTCAGATATTTTTATGCAGAACTAACAACAATGCTAATTAAAATATATATTTGGAAACTGAAATGTTAACAAAATATGGTGACGTTCACAACGCAGGGTAGCAGGATCATTTACACCATCCTTTTCCTTCTTTTGTCTCGTAAGCTATAGGTATGTGGGAAATGGCACACCATAGTTTAGGATGATTAAAACGTTTTTAACAATAAGATAAGGAAGTCAAATAGACAAAACACTGGGAAAAATTGAAGTAAATATCTCCCTATATCAAAACAGGAGAAATCTTGATTCCTTTTCTTTGTTCCATAATATGTAGATTAGATATTCCCCTTGTTATTGCTACAATACAAAATAATGAGACATTTGTATTCTATTACTTATACCAGCAAAATTGAAATTTCTTTTTGCTCCAAAAGTTAAAAAAAGTAACTCCACAAGCAAACAAACAAAAAACACGCTGTAATTCCTCATGTTTCAATTTTTTTAAAATGGTATTAATATGCTTCTTCAGATAACAATTCTTTCTTAGTAACAAAAAATGCCAAAAATGGCTTAAAGGTGTTCAAATGTGATTTTATTATGATAATTTGATTCATATTCACACGATAAGGCTGAAAGGTCAAGCAGTTAGTTATGTTTGCTCGAGAATTTTGAGAACTCAAAAAAAATGTATTTTCCTGGATGGATAAGTAAAAGAGCCGGTTAATTATCATGGAATTCCTTAATATTCATCTTTAAACTGACCCCTTTCCACGCCTCTTTTCATTAGCTACAAGAATAAACTTGCTCTCTAAAGTAAAACACAAACACAATTTTAAAAATAACAAAAATTTTTTTACTATAGAAGAATGTTATTATAAGCAAGAAACATCATAAAAGAACATGTTTGGACTAAAATAAATGTACAAAAACGTATCAAACTTGAATTACGCATATTTGTTATAAGTTCCCTGTGTTTCAATTTAGGGAACTTTCTACAAAAATAGATGAATTTACAAAAACATAAATAAAAAAAAGTTAGTTAATTAATTAATTAATTAATTAAATAGTAACCTTGCAAGGGTTTTGAAATTTTGACAGTAAAACACCTAAATCTTGTTAAGTTAAATGAGGTAGCCGACAAAATGCAAAAAGTGCTGACATGTGCAATAAAAAGCCTGGTTGACATAAAAAGACTGTTTTTTAAATTTGACACAACTTATGCAAAATATATACATTTACTACTATAGAGGCATTTGGTAGACATGTCTACCAAATGATGCTATAAGTGATAATATATATGGTCGTGTCTACCAAATGAGCCTTTTAGGAAAGGCAACGTTATTTGGTGGACATGACAATGTATTTTTTAATCTCGGTAAGACCTTTACGTACCCCATGCAAAATGAAAGTTTTTGGAGTGATGCGCGAAATTATTTACTTATAAGTGACGTAAATTTTTAGAAATATGTATTGTCTACCAAATGCTTCATTTTTTGACTTTGCGACCAAATGATGCTATTAGTAGTATATATATATATATATATATATATATATATATATATATATATATATATATATATATATATATATATATATATATATATATATATATATATATATATATATATATATATATATATATATATATATATATATATATATATATATATATATATATATATATATATATATATATATATATATATATATATATATATATATATATATATATATATATATATATATATATATATATATATATATATATATATATATATATATATATTTCAGTCTACGTAGCCATTGTCTTTAGTTTTTCCCATGGTACTCCCATATAACTTTCAAAGCAACCATCGATTCAGGTGAAATAACAGATGCTGACAAATCGCTCTCCTTTAAAATCTGTGATCGTTCTTCACTCCCAAATGTTTTTAGTAATTTAACAGTTTGTTGAGCTATTGACTGCGATGAATTCCCTGATATTGTACTGATGTGGCCCCTAACATACAAATCTCTGTTGTATACAGTTCTACTGGTCACATTTCCTTCTTTGACTGCCTTGGGGGTAGACGTGAACACCAGTGGCTTAAAATAGAATACATATAAAATGTAAATATATGTATATAAATCATTAATGTACACATCTATGGTATACTTTAATCGAATAAAGAAAACAACAGAATAATTGTTTATATATATATATTGTTTAACTTACTCTTGGCCCACCACTCTTAAATTCAATAGTTCTGTCTTCAGAACGTGCCATCTTTTGCTTTATTATGTGAAGAGCAGCATCTTCATATTCTCGTGGTATAACACTGCTTTGCTCGTCAATTTTAAAAATATCGTTTAAAGATGTCTCTGATCTACTACTTGAAAAACTTTGTAAGCCATTCCATACTTTTTCATGTTGGTTTATTTCAGTTACAGTTAGAGCCTCTCCACAATCTTTTCTACATTTTAGTTTTAAGCACTGCATCATTGATATTATATTTTTTGAAACTTTGAGCGACTCAATTTTTATAACAAAAAAACAAGTGGGACATAAACTCTCAATTTCTTGCTTTCCCAGTATTTTTGGCGCCAAGCAATTATAACAAAAAGTGTGTTCACATGTTGTTGTTACAGGTTTTCGCAAAATATTGTGACACAGCTGACAACGACAGAGGCTAAAATGAGGGTTAAGACTGGTGTTTAAGTGTTCCAGTGTTAATTCTGGGGGAACGACATCTTTGGTGTTTTCGAAAATGTTTAACAAAATTCGTGTCCATATTGGTTTTTTTGCTGTTGGCCTGCCTGATTTGTGTTTCTTCGTTTTACGTCCTCTCTTAAGTTTTTCGAAGCAGTAAGGACAATTTTCAGAGTGTGGATGCCAATGAACTTCATGCATTACAGAAGTTGTTGTTCTCTTTTCACTATGTGTCAGTTTTGAACAGCATTTGAGGCACATTTTTGTTGGATGTATCTCATTTGAGTCTTGGTCAACATCAATAAAAAAGCATTTTAATAATCTGCTTTTATGTATAGATACTAAAACTGTGTCCTTTGATAGCAATTGTCCACAAAATCTGCAAAGTCTGTTTATTTTCTCAGAGTGATATTCAGCCATATTGGATAAATTTTAAGAGAAAACCATGATATAAAAAGTCTTCAAAAAATGTGGTACAAAAAAGTGGTAGGGGTTAAAGTAAGGTCTGTAGAAATAAAGTGAAGTCTGTAAAACGTTTTACATTAATTTATAAGTCGCCATAAATTTTATTTTTATAGATATAATGATTCAAAGTAGCTCAATTTTCGTAAACGGTACATCGAAATTTTCCCGCTTTTTTTTAGTGTTTGTTTACATATCGAAATGTATCAAAGGTCATTTTTAAGTACCTTGGTCACTCTTTCTATGAAAAAATAATGTTTAAAATGCCCAGCTTCATTTTAAATGTAGTTTTGGAGCTTAAATGTAATGGGTGGTAGTGTGACCCTAGCTAGCGTTATCATACAAAAAAACAAGATGACGTAATCTGAAATTCCGCACATGCGCATAATTAATTTCCACTCCCGTGGTAGCGGCAAACGAACGTGATTAAGTCCCACAGTCAATCCTTTCACTGTTAAAAGCAATGCAACCTAGTAATATCGGAAAAAAAACATTAAGTACTTGTTGGTACGAATATGTGACGCAACCGTTGTAGTTAGAACGGACTGATACCGTTAGAAAGTCAATGAAATGTAGTATTTAAAACTGTCTCTATTTCTTGAGTGTGCGCTAGCGTCTAGGATTAGTCCCACAGTAAAAAATGTCTTATTTTATCTAAATTATTAAGTGAAGCGCTACCATTGGGCCGAGTGTAATCGCTAAATTGCAGCAATCATGTCAAATTAAGAAAAATGTTATTTCTTGGAGTCCAATTGGCTCATTTATCACATTTATAAGGTCACAGTCCAGAATCACTTCAATTAAGTCCCACAGTCAATCGTTTCACTGTTAAAAGCGATACAACTTAGTAATATCGGAAACAAATCACTAAATACATGTTGGTACGAAAATGTGACGCAACTGTTGTAACTCAAACGGATTGACACCGTTAGAAAGTCAATGAAATGTAGTTTTTGAAAATGTTTCTATTTCTTCAACGCGCGCTCACGGCTAGGTTTGGTCCCACAGTACAAAATGACTTATTTATCTAAACTTTTAATTAAAACGCTACCACAGCGCCCAGCGAATCGGTAAATTCCAGCAATCATGTCAAATTAAGAAGAATGTTGTTTCTTGGGTCTAATTGTCACACTTATCACATTTATAAGGTCACAGTCCAAAATAAGTTCAATTAAGTCCCACAGTCCATCGTTTCACTGTTAAAAGCGATGCATCCTAATAATATCCGAATACTATCGCTAAATACATGTTGGTACGAATATGTGACGCAAAGTCAATGAAATGTAGTATTTGAAACTGTCTCTATTTCTTCAGCGCGCACCAACGGCTAGGATTTGTCCCACAGAAAAAAAATGACTTATTTTCTGTAAATTTTTAAGTGAAGCGCTACCATAGGGCCGAGTGTAATCGCTGAATTCCAGCAATCATGTCAAATTAAGAAGAATGTTGTTCCTTGGGTCCAGTTGTCTCATTTATCACACTTATGAGGTCAAAGTCCAAAATCTGTTCAATTAAGTTCCACAGTCAATCCTTTCACTGTTAAAAGCAATGCAACCTAGTAATATCGGAAAAAAATTATTAAGTACTTGTTGGTACGAATATGTGACGCAACCGTTGTAGTTAGAACGGACTGATACCGTTAAAAAGTCAATGAAATATAGTCTTTAAAACTGTCTCTATTTCTTCAGTGTGCGCTAACGTCTAGGATTGGTCCCACAGTAAAAAATGTCTTATTTTATCTAAATTATTAAGTGAAGCGCTACCATTGGGCCGAGTGTAATCGCTGAATTGCAGCAATCATGTCGAATTAAGAAGAATGTTATTTATTGGAGTCCAATTGGCTCATTTATTTCATTTATAAGGTCACAGTCCAGAATCACTTCAATTAAGTCCCACAGTCAATCGTTTCACTGTTAAAAGCGATACATCTTAGTAATATCGGAAACAAATAACTAAATACATGTTGGTACGAACATGTGACGCAACTGTTGTAACTCAAACGGATTGACACCGTTAGAAAGTCAATGAAATGTAGTTTTTGAAAATGTTTCTATTTCTTCAACGCGCGGTTATGGCTAGGTTTGGTCCCACAGTACAAAATGACTTATTTATCTAAACTTTTAAATAAAACGCTACCACAGCGCCCAGTGAAATCGGTAAATTCCAGCAATCGTGTCAAGGTAAGAAGAATGTTATTTCTTGGATCCAATTGTCTCACTTATCACATTTATAAAATCACAGTCCCAAATAAGTTCAATTAAGTCCCACAGTCAATCGTATCACTGTTAAAAGCGATGCAACCTAGTAATATCCGAATACAATCGCTAAATACATGTTGGTACGAATATGTGACGCAACCGTTGTAACTCAAACGGATTTATACCGCCAGAAGGTCAATGAAATGTAGTCTTTGAAACTGTTCCTATTTATTCAGCGCGTGCTAACGGCCAGGATTGGTCCCACAGTAAAAAATGACTTATTTTATATAGATTTTTAAGTGAAGCGCTACCATAGGGCCGTGTGTAATCGCTGAATTCCAGCAATCATGTCAAATTAAGAAGAATGGTATTCCTTGGAGTCAAATTGGCTCATTTATTACATTTATAAGGTCACAGTCCAGAATCACATCAATTAAGTCCCACAGGCAATCGTTTCACTGTCAAAAGCAATACAACTTAGTAATATCGGAAAAAAATAACTAAATACATGTTGGTACAAATATGTGACGTAACCGTTGTAGTTGAAACGGACTGATACCCTTAGAATGCGCTAACGGCTAGGATTTGTCCCGCAGTAAAACATGACTTATTTTATCTAAATTTTTAAGTGAAGCGCTACCATTGGGCCGAGTGTAATCGCAGAAGAAATAGAGACAGCTTCAAATACTACATTTCATTGACTTTTTAAGGGTATCAGTCCGTTTCAACTACAACGGTTACGTCACATATTTGTACCAACATCTATTTAGTGATTTTTTTCCGATATTACTAAGTTGTATTGCTTTTGACAGTGAAACGATTGCCTGTGGGACTTAATTGAAGTGATTCTGGACTGTGACCTTATAAATGTGATAAGTGAGACAATTGGACCCAAGAAATAACATTCTTCTTAATTTGACATGATTGCTGAAATTTACCGATTTCGGTGGGCTCTGTGGTAGCTTTTTTTAAAAAAGTTTAGATAAATAAGTCATTTTGTACTGTGGGACCAATCCTAGCCGTGAGCGCGCGTTGAAGAAATAGAAACATTTTCAAAAACTACATTTCATTGACTTTCTAATGATTTCAATCCGCTTGACTTACAACGTTTGCGTCACATATTCGTACCAACATGTATTTAGTGATTTTTTTACCGATATTACTAAGATGTATCGCTTTTAACAGTGAAGCGATTGACTGTGGGACTTAATTGAAGTAACTTTGCACTGTGACCTTATAAATGTGATAATTGAGCCAAATGGACCCCAAGAAATAACATTCTTCTTAATTTGACATGATTGCTGGAATTTAACGATTTCACAGGGCGCTGTGGTAGCGCTTTATATAAAAGTTTAGATAAATAAGTCATTTTGTACTGTGGGACCAAACCTAGCCGTGAGCGCGCGTTGAAGAAATAGAAACATTTTCAAAAACTACATTTCATTGACTTTCTAACGCTGTCAATCCGTTTGAGTTACAACAGTAGCGTGACATGTTCGTACCAACATGTATTTAGTGATTTGTTTCCGATATTACTAAGTTGTATCGCTTTTAACAGTGAAACGATTGACTGTGGGACTTAATTGACGTGATTCTGTACTGTGACCTTATAAATGTGATAAATGAGCCAATTGGACTCCAAGGAATAACATTCTTCTTAATTTGACATGATTGCTGGAATTCAGCGATTACACTCGGCCCCATGGTAGCCCTTCACTTAAAAATTTATATAAAATAAGTCATTTTTTACTGTGGGACCAATCCTGGCCGTTAGCACGCGCTGAATAAATAGGAACAGTTTCAGAAACTACATTTCATTGACTTTCTAACGGTGTCAATCCGTTTGAGTTACAACAGTTGCGTCACGTATTCGTACCAACATGTACTTAGTGATTTCTTTCCGATATTACTAAGTTGTATCGCTTTTAACAGTGAAAGGATTGACTGTGGGACTTAATTAAAGTGATTCTGGACTTTGACCTCCTAAATGTGATAAATGAGCCAATTGAACTCCAAGGAATAACATTCTTCTTAATTTGACATGATTGCCGGAACTCAGCGATTACACTGGGCGTTGTGGTAGCACTTCATTTAAAAATTTATATAAAATAAGTCATTTTTTACTGTGGGACCAATCCTGGCCGTTATCGCGCGCTGAAGAAAGAGAAACAGTTTTAAAAACTACATTTCATTGACTTTCTAACGGTATCAGTCCGTTTCAATTACAACGGTTGCGTCACATGTTCGTACCAACATGCATTTAGCGCTATTTTTCTGATTTTACTACGTTGCATCGCTTTTAACAGTGAAAGGATTGACTGTGGGACTTAATTGAACAGATTTTGGACTTTGACCTCATAAATGTGATAAATGAGACAATTGGACCCAAAGAATAACATTCTTCTTAATTTGACATGATTGCCGGAACTCAGCGATTACACTGGGCGTTGTGGTAGCACTTCATTTAAAAATTTAAATAAATAAGTCGTTTCTTACTGTGGGACCAATCCTAGCCGTTATCGCGCGCTAAAGAAATAGAGACAGTTTTAAAAACTACATTTCAATGACTTTCTAACGGTATCAATGCGCTTGAGTTACAACGGTTGCGTCACATATTCGTACCAACATGTGTTTAGTGATTTTCTTCCGATATTACTAAGTTGTATCGCTTTTAACAGTGAAACGATTGACTCTGGGACTTAATTGAAGTAACTTTGCACTGTGACCTTATAAATGTGATAATTGAGCCAAATGGACCCCAAGAAATAACATTCTTCTTAATTTGACATGATTGCTGGAATTTAACGATTTCACAGGGCGCTGTGGTAGCGCTTTATATAAAAGTTTAGATAAATAAGTCATTTTGTACTGTGGGAACAATCCTAGCCGTTAGCACGCGCTGAAGAAATAGAAACATTTTCAGAAACTACATTTCATTGACTTTCTAATGATTTCAATCCGCTTGACTTACAACGTTTGCGTCACATATTCGTACCAACATGTATTTAGTGATTTTTTTCCGATATTACTAAGTTGTATTGCTTTTGACAGTGAAACGATTGCCTGTGGGACTTAATTGAAGTGATTCTGGACTGTGACCTTATAAATGTAATAAATGAGCCAATTGGACTCCAAGGAATAACATTCTTCTTAATTTGACATGATTGCTGGAATTCAGCGATTATACTCGGCCCAATGGTAGCGCTTCACTTAAAAATTTATATAAAAACAGTCATTTTTTACTGTAGGACCAATCCTGGCCGATAGCACGCGCTGAATAAATAGGAACAGTTGCAAAGACTACATTTCATTGACCTTCTGGCGGCATAAATCCGTTTGAGTTACAACGGTTGCGTCACATATTCGTACCAACATGTATTTAGCGATAGTATTCGGATATTACTAGGATGCATCGCTTTTAACAGTGAAACGATGGACTGTGGAACTTAATTGAACTTATTTTGGACTGTGACCTTATAAATGTGATAAGTGAGACAATTTGACCCAAGAAATTACATTCTTCTTACCTTGACATGATTGCTGGAATTTACCAATTTCACTGGGCGCTGTGGTAGCGCTTCACTTAAAAATTTTTGTAAAATAAGTCCTTTTTTACTGTGGGACCAATCCTAGCCGTTGGAGCGTGCTGAAGAAATAGAGACAGTTTCAAATACTACATTTCATTGACTTTCTAAGGGTATCAGTCCGTTTCAACTACAACGGTTACGTCACATATTTGTACCAACATGTATTTAGTGATTTTTTTCCGATATTACTAAGTTGTATTGCTTTTGACAGTGAAACGATTGCCTGTGGGACTTAATTGAAGTGATTCTGGACTGTGACCTTATAAATGTGATAAGTGAGACAATTGGACCCAAGAAATAACATTCTTCTTAATTTGACATGATTGCTGGAATTTACCGATTTCGCTGGGCTCTGTGGTAGCTTTTTTTAAAAAAGTTTAGATAAATAAGTCATTTTGGACTGTGGGACCAATCCTAGCCGTGAGCGCGCGTTGAAGAAATAGAAACATTTTCAAAAACTACATTTCATTGACTTTCTAATGATTTCAATCCGCTTGACTTACAACGTTTGCGTCACATATTTGTACCAACATGTATTTAGTGATTTTTTTACCGATATTACTAAGATGGATCGCTTTTAACATTGAAGCGATTGACTGTGGGACTTAATTGAAGTGATTCTGGACTGTGACCTTATAAATGTGATAAATGAGCCAATTGGACTGAAAGAAATAACATTCTTCTTAATTTGACATGATTGCTGCAATTCAGCGATTACACTCGGCCCAATGGTAGCGCTTCACTTAATAATTTAGATAAAATAAGACATTTTTTACTGTGGGACTAATCCTAGACGTTAGCGCACACTGAAGAAATAGAGACAGTTTTAAATACTACATTTCATTGACTTTCTAACGGTATCAGTCCGTTCTAACTACAACGGTTGCGTCACATATTCGTACCAACAAGTACTTAATGATTTTTTTCCACTATTACTTGGTTGCATTGCTTTTAACAGTGACAGGATTGACTGTGGGACTTAATTGAACTGATTTTGGACTTTGACCTCATAAATGTGATAAATGAGACAACTGGACCCAAGGAATAACATTCTTCTTAATTTGACATAATTGCTGGAATTTACCGATTCGCTGGGCGCTGTGGTAACGTTTTATTTAAAAGTTTAGATAAATAAGTCATTTTGTACTGTGGGAGCAAACCTAGCCGTGAGCGCGCGTTGAAGAAATAGAAACATTTTTAAAAACTACATTTCAATAACTTTCTAACGGTATCAGTCCGCTTGAGTTACAACGGTTGCGTCACATATTCGTACCAACATGTATTTAGTGATTTGTTTCCGATATTACTAAGTTGTATCGCTTTTAACAGTGAAACGATTGACTGTGGGACTTAATTAAAGTGATTCTGGACTTTGACCTCCTAAATGTGATAAATGAGCCAATTGAACTCCAAGGAATAACATTCTTCTTAATTTGACATGATTGCCGGAACTCAGCGATTACACTGGGCGTTGTGGTAGCACTTCATTTAAAAATTTATATAAAATAAGTCATTTTTTACTGTGGGACCAATCCTGGCCGTTATCGCGCGCTGAAGAAAGAGAAACAGTTTTAAAAACTACATTTCATTGACTTTCTAACGGTATCAGTCCGTTTCAATTACAACGGTTGCGTCACATATTCGTACCAACATGCATTTAGCGATATTTTTCTGATTTTACTAGGTTGCATCGCTTTTAACAGTGAAAGGATTGACTGTGGGACTTAATTGAACAGATTTTGGACTTTGACCTCATAAATGTGATAAATGAGACAATTGGACCCAAAGAATAACATTCTTCTTAATTTGACATGATTGCCGGAACTCAGCGATTACACTGGGCGTTGTGGTAGCACTTCATTAAAAAATTTAAATAAATAAGTCGTTTCTTACTGTAGGACCAATCCTAGCCGTTATCGCGCGCTAAAGAAATAGAGACAGTTTTAAAAACTACATTTCAATGACTTTCTAACGGTATCAATGCGCTTGAGTTACAACGGTTGCGTCACATATTTGTACCAACATGTGTTTAGTGATTTTTTTCCGATATTACTAAGTTGTATCGCTTTTAACAGTGAAACGATTGACTCTGGGACTTAATTGAAGTAACTTTGCACTGTGACCTTATAAATGTGATAATTGAGCCAAATGGACCCCAAGAAATAACATTCTTCTTAATTTGACATGATTGCTGGAATTTAACGATTTCACAGGGCGCTGTGGTAGCGCTTTATATAAAAGTTTAGATAAATAAGTCATTTTGTACTGTGGGAACAATCCTAGCCGTTAGCACGCGCTGAAGAAATAGAAACATTTTCAGAAACTACATTTCATTGACTTTCTAACGGTGTCAATCCGTTTGAGTTACAACAGTTGCGTCACGTATTCGTACCAACATGTACTTAGTGATTTTTTTCCGATATTACTAAGTTGTATCGCTTTTAACAGTGAAACGATGGACTGTGGGACTTAATTGAACTTATTTTGGACTGTGACCTTATAAATTTGATAAGTGAGACAATTTGACCCAAGAAATTACATTCTTCTTACCATGACATGATTGCTGGAATTTACCAATTTCACTGGGCGCTGTGGTAGCGCTTCACTTAAAAATTTTTATAAAATAAGTCCTTTTTTACTGTGGGACCAATCCTAGCCGTTGGAGCGCGCTGAAGAAATAGAGACAGTTTCAAATACTACATTTCATTGACTTTCTAAGGGTATCAGTCCGTTTCAACTACAACGGTTACGTCACATATTTGTACCAACATGTATTTAGTGATTTTTTTCCGATATTACTAAGTTGTATTGCTTTTGACAGTGAAACGATTGCCTGTGGGACTTAATTGAAGTGATTCTGGACTGTGACCTTATAAATGTGATAAGTGAGACAATTGGACCCAAGAAATAACATTCTTCCAAATTTGACATGATTGCTGGAATTTACCGATTTCGCTGGGCTCTGTGGTAGCTTTTTTTAAAAAAGTTTAGATAAATAAGTCATTTTGGACTGTGGGACCAATCCTAGCCGTGAGCGCGCGTTGAAGAAATAGAAACATTTTCAAAAACTACATTTCATTGACTTTCTAATGATTTCAATCCGCTTGACTTACAACGTTTGCGTCACATATTCGTACCAACATGTATTTAGTGATTTTTTTACCGATATTACTAAGATGGATCGCTTTTAACAGTGAAGCGATTGACTGTGGGACTTAATTGAAGTGATTCTGGACTGTGACCTTATAAATGTGATAAATGAGCCAATTGGACTGAAAGAAATAACATTCTTCTTAATTTGACATGATTGCTGCAATTCAGCGATTACACTCGGCCCAATGGTAGCGCTTCACTTAATAATTTAGATAAATAAAGACATTTTTTACTGTGGGACTAATCCTAGACGTTAGCGCACACTGAAGAAATAGAGACAGTTTTAAATACTACATTTCATTGACTTTCTAACAGTATCAGTCCGTTCTAACTACAACGGTTGCGTCACATATTCGTACCAACAAGTACTTAATGATTTTTTTCCAATATTACTTGGTTGCATTGCTTTTAACAGTGAAAGGATTGACTGTGGGACTTAATTGAACTGATTTTGGACTTTGACCTCATAAATGTGATAAATGAGACAACTGGACCCAAGGAATAACATTCTTCTTAATTTGACATGATTGCTGGAATTTACCGATTCGCTGGGCGCTGTGGTAACGTTTTATTAAAAAGTTTAGATAAATAAGTCATTTTGTACTGTGGGACCAAACCTAGCCGTGAGCGCGCGTTGAAGAAATAGAAACATTTTCAAAAACTACATTTCATTGACTTTCTAACGGTGTCAATCCGTTTGAGTTACAACAGTTGCGTCACATATTCGTACCAACATGTATTTAGTGATTTGTTTCCGATATTACTAAGTTGTATCGCTTTTAAGAGTGAAACGATTGACTGTGGGACTTAATTAAAGTGATTCTGGACTTTGACCTCCTAAATGTGACAAATGAGCCAATTGAACTGCAAGGAATAACATTCTTCTTAATTTGACATGATTGCCGGAACTCAGCGATTACAGGTGGCGTTGTGGTAGCACTTCATTTAAAAATTTATATAAAATAAGTCTTTTTTTACTGTGGGACCAATCCTGGCCTTTATCGCGCGCTGAAGAAAGAGAAACAGTTTTAAAAACTACATTTCATTGACTCTCTAACGGTATCAGTCCGTTTCAATTACAACGGTTGCGTCACATATTCGTACAACATGCATTTAGCGATATTTTTCTGACTTTACTAGGTTGCATCGCTTTTAACAGTGAAAGGATTGACTGTGGGACTTAATTGAACAGATTTTGGACTTTGACCTCATAAATGTGATAAATGAGACAATTGGACCCAAAGAATAACATTCTTCTTAATTTGACATGATTGCTGGAATTCAGCGATTACACTCGGCTCTATGGTAGCGCTTCACTTAAAAATTTACATAAAATAAGTCATTTCTTTACTGTGGGACCAATCCTAGCCGTTGGTGCGCGCTGAAGAAATAGAAACAGTTTCAAATACTACATTTCATTGACTTTTCGTCACATATTCGTACCAACATGTATTTAGCGATAGTATTCGGATATTACTAGGATGCATCGCTTTTAACAGTGAAACGATGGACTGTGGGACTTAATTAAACTGATTTTGGACTGTGACCTTATAAATGTGATAAGTGAGACAATTGGACCCAAGAAATAACATTCTTCTTAATTTGACATGATTGCTGCAATTCAGCGATTACACTCGCCCCAATGGTAGCGCTTCACTTAATAATTTAGATAAAATAAGACATTTTTTACTGTGGGACCAATCCTAGACGTTAGCGCACAGTGAAGAAATAGAGACAGTTTTAAATACTATATTTCATTGACTTTCTAACGGTATCAGTCAGTTCTAACTACAACGGTTGCGTCACATATTCGTACCAACAAGTACTTAATGATTTTTTTCCCATATTACTAGGTTGCATTGCTTTTAACAGTGAAAGGATTGACTGTGGGACTTAATTGAACTGATTTTGGACTTTGACCTCATAAATGTGATAAATGAGACCATTGGACCCAAAGAATAACATTCTTCTTAATTTGACAAGATTGCAGGAATTCAGCGATTACACTCGGCCCTATGGTAGCGCTTCACTTAAAAATTTACATAAAATAAGTCATTTTTTTACTGTGGGACCAATCCTAGCCGTTGGTGCGCGCTGAAGAAATAGAGACAGTTTCAAATACTACATTTCATTGACTTTGCGACACATATTCGTACCAACATGTATTTAGCGATAGTATTCCGATATTACTAGGATGCATCGCTTTTAACAGTGAAACGATGGACTGTGGGACTTAATTGAACTGATTTTGGACTGTGACCTTATAAATGTGATAAGTGAGACAATTGGACCCAAGAAATAACATTCTTCTTAATTTGACATGATTGCTGGAATTTACCGATTTCGCTGGGCTCTGTGGAAGCTTTTTTTTAAAAAGCTAAGATAAATAAGTCATTTTGTACTGTGGGACCAATCCTAGCCGTTAGCGCGCGTTGAAGAAATAGAAACATTTTCAAAAACTACATTTCATTGACTTTCTAACGATTTCAATTCGCTTGACTTACAACGTTTGCGTCACATATTTGTACCAACATGTATTTAGTGATTTTTTTCCGATATTACTAAGATGTATCGCTTTTAACAGTGAAACGATTGACTGTGGGACTTAATTGAAGTGATTCTGGACTGTGACCTTATAAATGTGATAAATGAGCCAATTGGACTCCAAGAAATATCATTCTTCCTAATTAGACATGATTGCTGCAATTCAGCGATTACACTCGGCCCAATGGTAGCTCTTCACTTAATAATTTAGATAAAATAAGACATTTTTTACTGTGGGACCAATCCTAGACGTTAGCGCACACTGAAGAAATAGAGACAGTTTTAAATACTATATTTCATTGACTTTCTAACGGTATCAGTCCGTTCTAACTACAACGGCTGCGTCACATATTCGTACCAACAAGTACTTAATGATTTTTTTCCCATATTACTAGGTTGCATTGCTTTTAACAGTGAAAGGATTGACTGTGGGACTTAATTGAACTGATTTTGGACTTTGACCTCATAAATGTGATAAATGAGACAACTGGACCCAAGGAATAACATTCTTCTTAATTTGACATGATTGCTGGAATTTACCGATTCGCTGGGCGCTGTGGTAGCGTTTTATTTGAAAGTTTAGATAAATAAGTCATTTTGTACTGTGGGACCAAACCTAGCCGTGAGCGCGCGTTGAAGAAATAGAAACATTTTCAAAAACTACATTTCATTGACTTTCTAACGATGTCAGTCCGTTTGAGTTACAACGGTTGCGTCACATATTCGTACCAACATGTATTTAGTGATATTTTTCTGGTAATACTAGGTTGTATCGCTTTTAACAGTGAAACGATTGACTGTGGGACTTAATTGAAGTGATTCTGGACAGTGACCTTATAAATGTGATAAATGAGCCAATTGGACTCCAAGAAATAACATTCTTCTTAATTAGACATGATTGCTGCAATTCAGCGATTACACTCGGCCCAATGGTAGCGCTTCACTTAATAATTTAGATAAAATAAGACATTTTTTACTGTGGGACCAATCCTAGACGTTAGTGCACACTGAAGAAATAGAGACAGTTTAATATACTATATTTCATTGACTTTCTAACGGTATCAGTCCATTCTAACTACAACGGTTGCGTCACATATTCGTACCAACAAGTACTTAATGATTTTTTTCCCATATTACTAGGTTGCATTGCTTTTAACAGTGAAAGGATTGACTGTGGGACTTAATTGAACTGATTTTGGACTTTGACCTCATAAATGTGATAAATGAGACAACTGGACCCAAGGAATAACATTCTTCTTAATTTGACATGATTGCTGGAATTTACCGATTCGCTGGGCGCTGTGGTAGCGTTTTATTTGAAAGTTTAGATAAATAAGTCATTTTGTACTGTGGGACCAAACCTAGCCGTGAGCGCGCGTTGAAGAAATAGAAACATTTTCAAAAACTACATTTCAATGACTTTCTAACGGTATCAATGCGCTTGAGTTACAACGGTTGCGTCACATATTCGTACCAACATGTATTAATTGATATTTTTCTGGTAATACTAGGTTGTATCGCTTTTAACAGTGAAACGATTGACTGGGGAATTAATTGAACTGATTTTGGACTGTGACTTTATAAATGTGATAAGTGAGACAATTGGACCCAAGAAATAACATTCTTCTTAATTTGACATGATTGCTGGAATTTACCGATTTCACAGGGCGCTGTGGTAGTGCTTTATATAAAAGTTTAGATAAATAAGTCATTTTGTACTGTGGGAACAATCCTAGCCGTTAGCACGCGCTGAAGAAATAGAAACATTTTCAGAAACTACATTTCATTGACTTTCTAACGGTGTCAATCCGTTTGAGTTACAACAGTTGCGTCACGTATTCGTACCAACATGTACTTAGTGATTTTTTTCCGGTATTACTAAGTTGTATCGCTTTTAACAGTGAAACGATTGACTGTGGGACTTAATTAAAGTGATTCTGGACTTTGACCTCCTAAAAGTGATAAATGAGCCAATTGAACTCCAAGGAATAACATTCTTCTTAATTTGACATGATTGCCGGAACTCAGCGATTACACTGGGCGTTGTGGTAGCACTTCATTTAAAAATTTATATAAAATAAGTCATTTTTTACTGTGGGACCAATCCTGGTCGTTATCGCGCGCTGAAGAAATAGAGACAGTTTTAAAAACTACATTTCAATGTCTTTCTAACAGCATCAATCCGCTTGAGTTACAACGGTTGCGTCACATGTTCGTACCAACATGTAATTACTGATTTTTTTCCGATATTACTAAGTTTTATCGCTTTTAACAGTGAAACGATTGACTCTGGGACTTACTGGAAGTAACTTTGGACTGTGACCTTATAAATCTGATAAGTGAGCCAAATGGACCCAAGAAATAAAATTCTTCTTAATTTGACATGATTGCTGGAATTTACCGATTTCACTTGGCGCTGTGGTAGTACTTCATTTAAAAATTTAGATAAATATGTCATTTCTTACTGTGGGACCAATCCTGGCCGTTAGCGCGCGTTGGAGAAAGAGAGGCAGTTTCAAAAAACACATTTCAATGACTTTCTAACGGTATCAGTCCATTTGAGTTACAACGGTTGCGTCACATATTCGTACCAACATGTATTAAGTGATATTTTTCTGGTAATACTAGGTTGTATCGCTTTTAAAAGTGAAACGATTGACTGTGGGAATTAATTGAACTGATTTTGGACTGTGACTTTATAAATGTGATAAGTGAGACAATTGGACCCAAGAAATAACATTCTTCTTAATTTGACATGATTGCTGGAATTTACCGATTTCACAGGGCGCTGTGGTAGTGCTTTATACAAAAGTTTAGATAAATAAGTCATTTTGTACTGTGGGAACAATCCTAGCCGTTAGCACGCGCTGAAGAAATAGAAACATTTTCAGAAACTACATTTCATTGACTTTCTAACGGTGTCAATCTGTTTGAGTTACAACAGTTGCGTCACGTATTCGTACCAACATGTACTTAGTGATTTTTTTCCGATATTACTAAGTTGTATCGCTTTTAACAGTGAAACGATTGACTGTGGCACTTAATTAAAGTGATTCTGGACTTTGACCTCCTAAATGTGATAAATGAGCCAATTGAACTCCAAGGAATAACATTCTTCTTAATTTGACATGATTGCCGGAACTCAGCGATTACACTGGGCAATGTGGTAGCACTTCATTTAAAAATTTATATAAAATAAGTCATTTTTTACTGTGGGACCAATCCTGGCCGTTATCGCGCGCTGAAGAAATAGAGACAGTTTTAAAAACTACATTTCAATGACTTTCTAACAGCATCAATCCGCTTGAGTAACAACGGTTGCGTCACATGTTCGTACCAACATGTAATTACTGATTTTTTTCCGATATTACTAAGTTTTATCGCTTTTAACAGTGAAACGATTGACTCTGGGACTTACTGGAAGTAACTTTGGACTGTGACCTTATAAATCTGATAAGTGAGCCAAATGGACCCAAGAAATAAAATTCTTCTTAATTTGACATGATTGCTGGAATTTACCGATTTCACTGAGCGCTGTGGTAGTACTTCATTTAAAAATTTAGATAAATAAGTGATTTTTTACTGTGGGACCAATCCTGGCCGATAGCGCGCGTTGAAGAATAGAGGCAGTTTCAAAAACTACATTTCAATGACTTTCTAACGGTATCAGTCCGTTTGAGTTACAACGGTTGCGTCACATATTCGTACCAACATGTATTAAGTGATATTTTTCTGGTAATACTAGGTTGTATCGCTTTTAACAGTGAAACGATTGACTGTGGGAATTAATTGAACTGATTTTGGACTGTGACTTTATAAATGTGATAAGTGAGACAATTGGACCCAAGAAATAACATTTTTCTTAATTTGACATGATTGCTGGAATTTACCGATTTCACAGGGCGCTGTGGTAGTGCTTTATATAAAAGTTTAGATAAATAAGTCATTGTGTACTGTGGGAACAATCCTAGCCGTTAGGACGCGCTGAAGAAATAGAAACATTTTCAGAAACTACATTTCATTGACTTTCTAACGGTGTCAATCCGTTTGAGTTACAACAGTTGCGTCACGTATTCGTACCAACATGTACTTAGTGATTTTTTTCCGATATTACTAAGTTGTATCGCTTTTAACAGTGAAACGATTGACTGTGGGACTTAATTAAAGTGATTCTGGACTTTGACCTCCTAAATGTGATAAATGAGCCAATTGAACTCCAAGGAATAACATTCTTCTTAATTTGACATGATTGCCGGAACTCAGCGATTACACTGGGCGTTGTGGTAGCACTTCATTTAAAAATTTATATAAAATAAGTCATTTTTTACTGTGGGACCAATCCTGGCCGTTATCGCGCGCTGAAGAAATAGAGACAGTTTTAAAAACTACATTTCAATGACTTTCTAACAGCATCAATCCGCTTGAGTTACAACGGTTGCGTCACATGTTCGTACCAACATGTAATTACTGATTTTTTTCCGATATTACTAAGATGTATCGCTTTTAACAGTGAAGCGATTGACTGTGGGACTTAATTGAAGTAACTTTGCACTGTGACCTTATAAATGTGATAATTGAGCCAAATGGACCCCAAGAAATAACATTCTTCTTAATTTGACATGATTGCTGGAATTTAACTATTTCACAGGGCGCTGTGGTAGCGCTTTATATAAAAGTTTAGATAAATAAGTCATTTTGTACTGTGGGACCAATCCTAGCCGTTAGCACGCGCTGAAGAAATAGAAACATTTTCAGAAACTACATTTCATTGACTTTCTAACGGTGTCAATCTGTTTGAGTTACAACAGTTGCGTCACGTATTCGTACCAACATGTACTTAGTGATTTTTTTCCGATATTACTAAGTTGTATCGCTTTTAACAGTGAAACGATTGACTGTGGCACTTAATTAAAGTGATTCTGGACTTTGACCTCCTAAATGTGATAAATGAGCCAATTGAACTCCAAGGAATAACATTCTTCTTAATTTGACATGATTGCCGGAACTCAGCGATTACACTGGGCAATGTGGTAGCACTTCATTTAAAAATTTATATAAAATAAGTCATTTTTTACTGTGGGACCAATCCTGGCCGTTATCGCGCGCTGAAGAAATAGAGACAGTTTTAAAAACTACATTTCAATGACTTTCTAACAGCATCAATCCGCTTGAGTAACAACGGTTGCGTCACATGTTCGTACCAACATGTAATTACTGATTTTTTTCCGATATTACTAAGTTTTATCGCTTTTAACAGTGAAACGATTGACTCTGGGACTTACTGGAAGTAACTTTGGACTGTGACCTTATAAATCTGATAAGTGAGCCAAATGGACCCAAGAAATAAAATTCTTCTTAATTTGACATGATTGCTGGAATTTACCGATTTCACTGAGCGCTGTGGTAGTACTTCATTTAAAAATTTAGATAAATAAGTAATTTTTTACTGTGGGACCAATCCTGGCCGATAGCGCGCGTTGAAGAATAGAGGCAGTTTCAAAAACTACATTTCAATGACTTTCTAACGGTATCAGTCCGTTTGAGTTACAACGGTTGCGTCACATATTCGTACCAACATGTATTAAGTGATATTTTTCTGGTAATACTAGGTTGTATCGCTTTTAACAGTGAAACGATTGACTGTGGGAATTAATTGAACTGATTTTGGACTGTGACTTTATAAATGTGATAAGTGAGACAATTGGACCCAAGAAATAACATTCTTCTTAATTTGACATGATTGCTGGAATTTACCGATTTCACAGGGCGCTGTGGTAGTGCTTTATATAAAAGTTTAGATAAATAAGTCATTTTGTACTGTGGGAACAATCCTAGCCGTTAGCACGCGCTGAAGAAATAGAAACATTTTCAGAAACTACATTTCATTGACTTTCTAACGGTGTCAATCTGTTTGAGTTACAACAGTTGCGTCACGTATTCGTACCAACATGTACTTAGTGATTTTTTTCCGATATTACTAAGTTGTATCGCTTTTAACAGTGAAACGATTGACTGTGGCACTTAATTAAAGTGATTCTGGACTTTGACCTCCTAAATGTGATAAATGAGCCAATTGAACTCCAAGGAATAACATTCTTCTTAATTTGACATGATTGCCGGAACTCAGCGATTACACTGGGCAATGTGGTAGCACTTCATTTAAAAATTTATATAAAATAAGTCATTTTTTACTGTGGGACCAATCCTGGCCGTTATCGCGCGCTGAAGAAATAGAGACAGTTTTAAAAACTACATTTCAATGACTTTCTAACAGCATCAATCCGCTTGAGTAACAACGGTTGCGTCACATGTTCGTACCAACATGTAATTACTGATTTTTTTCCGATATTACTAAGTTTTATCGCTTTTAACAGTGAAACGATTGACTCTGGGACTTACTGGAAGTAACTTTGGACTGTGACCTTATAAATCTGATAAGTGAGCCAAATGGACCCAAGAAATAAAATTCTTCTTAATTTGACATGATTGCTGGAATTTACCGATTTCACTGAGCGCTGTGGTAGTACTTCATTTAAAAATTTAGATAAATAAGTGATTTTTTACTGTGGGACCAATCCTGGCCGATAGCGCGCGTTGAAGAATAGAGGCAGTTTCAAAAACTACATTTCAATGACTTTCTAACGGTATCAGTCCGTTTGAGTTACAACGGTTGCGTCACATATTCGTACCAACATGTATTAAGTGATATTTTTCTGGTAATACTAGGTTGTATCGCTTTTAACAGTGAAACGATTGACTGTGGGAATTAATTGAACTGATTTTGGACTGTGACTTTATAAATGTGATAAGTGAGACAATTGGACCCAAGAAATAACATTTTTCTTAATTTGACATGATTGCTGGAATTTACCGATTTCACAGGGCGCTGTGGTAGTGCTTTATATAAAAGTTTAGATAAATAAGTCATTGTGTACTGTGGGAACAATCCTAGCCGTTAGGACGCGCTGAAGAAATAGAAACATTTTCAGAAACTACATTTCATTGACTTTCTAACGGTGTCAATCCGTTTGAGTTACAACAGTTGCGTCACGTATTCGTACCAACATGTACTTAGTGATTTTTTTCCGATATTACTAAGTTGTATCGCTTTTAACAGTGAAACGATTGACTGTGGGACTTAATTAAAGTGATTCTGGACTTTGACCTCCTAAATGTGATAAATGAGCCAATTGAACTCCAAGGAATAACATTCTTCTTAATTTGACATGATTGCCGGAACTCAGCGATTACACTGGGCGTTGTGGTAGCACTTCATTTAAAAATTTATATAAAATAAGTCATTTTTTACTGTGGGACCAATCCTGGCCGTTATCGCGCGCTGAAGAAATAGAGACAGTTTTAAAAACTACATTTCAATGACTTTCTAACAGCATCAATCCGCTTGAGTTACAACGGTTGCGTCACATGTTCGTACCAACATGTAATTACTGATTTTTTTCCGATATTACTAAGATGTATCGCTTTTAACAGTGAAGCGATTGACTGTGGGACTTAATTGAAGTAACTTTGCACTGTGACCTTATAAATGTGATAATTGAGCCAAATGGACCCCAAGAAATAACATTCTTCTTAATTTGACATGATTGCTGGAATTTAACTATTTCACAGGGCGCTGTGGTAGCGCTTTATATAAAAGTTTAGATAAATAAGTCATTTTGTACTGTGGGACCAATCCTAGCCGTTAGCACGCGCTGAAGAAATAGAAACATTTTCAGAAACTACATTTCATTGACTTTCTAACGGTGTCAATCTGTTTGAGTTACAACAGTTGCGTCACGTATTCGTACCAACATGTACTTAGTGATTTTTTTCCGATATTACTAAGTTGTATCGCTTTTAACAGTGAAACGATTGACTGTGGCACTTAATTAAAGTGATTCTGGACTTTGACCTCCTAAATGTGATAAATGAGCCAATTGAACTCCAAGGAATAACATTCTTCTTAATTTGACATGATTGCCGGAACTCAGCGATTACACTGGGCAATGTGGTAGCACTTCATTTAAAAATTTATATAAAATAAGTCATTTTTTACTGTGGGACCAATCCTGGCCGTTATCGCGCGCTGAAGAAATAGAGACAGTTTTAAAAACTACATTTCAATGACTTTCTAACAGCATCAATCCGCTTGAGTAACAACGGTTGCGTCACATGTTCGTACCAACATGTAATTACTGATTTTTTTCCGATATTACTAAGTTTTATCGCTTTTAACAGTGAAACGATTGACTCTGGGACTTACTGGAAGTAACTTTGGACTGTGACCTTATAAATCTGATAAGTGAGCCAAATGGACCCAAGAAATAAAATTCTTCTTAATTTGACATGATTGCTGGAATTTACCGATTTCACTGAGCGCTGTGGTAGTACTTCATTTAAAAATTTAGATAAATAAGTAATTTTTTACTGTGGGACCAATCCTGGCCGATAGCGCGCGTTGAAGAATAGAGGCAGTTTCAAAAACTACATTTCAATGACTTTCTAACGGTATCAGTCCGTTTGAGTTACAACGGTTGCGTCACATATTCGTACCAACATGTATTAAGTGATATTTTTCTGGTAATACTAGGTTGTATCGCTTTTAACAGTGAAACGATTGACTGTGGGAATTAATTGAACTGATTTTGGACTGTGACTTTATAAATGTGATAAGTGAGACAATTGGACCCAAGAAATAACATTTTTCTTAATTTGACATGATTGCTGGAATTTACCGATTTCACAGGGCGCTGTGGTAGTGCTTTATATAAAAGTTTAGATAAATAAGTCATTTTGTACTGTGGGAACAATCCTAGCCGTTAGGACGCGCTGAAGAAATAGAAACATTTTCAGAAACTACATTTCATTGACTTTCTAACGGTGTCAATCCGTTTGAGTTACAACAGTTGCGTCACGTATTCGTACCAACATGTACTTAGTGATTTTTTTCCGATATTACTAAGTTGTATCGCTTTTAACAGTGAAACGATTGACTGTGGGACTTAATTAAAGTGATTCTGGACTTTGACCTCCTAAATGTGATAAATGAGCCAATTGAACTCCAAGGAATAACATTCTTTTTAATTTGACATGATTGCCGGAACTCAGCGATTACACTGGGCGTTGTGGTAGCACTTCATTTAAAAATTTATATAAAATAAGTCATTTTTTACTGTGGGACCAAACCTAGCCGTGAGCGCGCGTTGAAGAAATAGAAACATTTTCAAAAACTACATTTCATTGACTTTCTAACGGTGTCAGTCCGTTTGAGTTACAACGGTTGCGTCACATATTCGTACCAACATGTATTTAGTGATATTTTTCTGGTAATACTAGGTTGTATCGCTTTTAACAGTGAAACGATTGACTGTGGGACTTAATTGAAGTGATTCTGGACTGTGACCTTATAAATGTGATAAATGAGCTAATTGGACTCCAAGAAATAACATTCTTCTTAATTAGACATGATTGCTGCAATTCAGCGATTACACTCGGCCCAATGGTAGCGCTTCACTTAATAATTTAGATAAAATAAGTCATTTTTTACTGTGGGACCAATCCTAGACGTTAGCGCACACTGAAGAAATAGAGACAGTTTTAAATACTATATTTCATTGACTTTCTAACGGTATCAGTCCGTTCTAACTACAACGGTTGCGTCACATATTCGTACCAACAAGTACTTAATGATTTTTTTCCCATATTACTAGGTTGCATTGCTTTTAACAGTGAAAGGATTGACTGTGGGACTTAATTGAACTGATTTTGGACTTTGACCTCATAAATGTGATAAATGAGACAACTGGACCCAAGGAATAACATTCTTCTTAATTTGACATGATTGCTGGAATTTACCGATTCGCTGGGCGCTGTGGTAGCGTTTTATTTGAAAGTTTAGATAAATAAGTCATTTTGTACTGTGGGACCAAACCTAGCCGTGAGCGCGCGTTGAAGAAATAGAAACATTTTCAAAAACTACATTTCAATGACTTTCTAACGGTATCAATGCGCTTGAGTTACAACGGTTGCGTCACATATTCGTACCAACATGTATTAATTGATATTTTTCTGGTAATACTAGGTTGTATCGCTTTTAACAGTGAAACGATTGACTGTGGGAATTAATTGAACTGATTTTGGACTGCGACTTTATAAATGTGATAAGTGAGACAATTGGACCCAAGAAATAACATTCTTCTTAATTTGACATGATTGCTGGAATTTACCGATTTCACAGGGCGCTGTGGTAGTGCTTTATATAAAAGTTTAGATAAATAAGTCATTTTGTACTGTGGGAACAATCCTAGCCGTTAGCACGCGCTGAAGAAATAGAAACATTTTCAGAAACTACATTTCATTGACTTTCTAACGGTGTCAATCCGTTTGAGTTCCAACAGTTGCGTCACGTATTCGTACCAACATGTACTTAGTGATTTTTTTCCGATATTACTAAGTTGTATCGCTTTTAACAGTGAAACGATTGACTGTGGGACTTAATTAAAGTGATTCTGGACTTTGACCTCCTAAAAGTGATAAATGAGCCAATTGAACTCCAAGGAATAACATTCTTCTTAATTTGACATGATTGCCGGAACTCAGCGATTACACTGGGCGTTGTGGTAGCACTTCATTTAAAAATTTATATAAAATAAGTCATTTTTTACTGTGGGACCAATCCTGGCCGTTATCGCGCGCTGAAAAAATAGAGACAGTTTTAAAAACTATATTTCAATGACTTTCTAACAGCATCAATCTGCTTGAGTTACAACGGTTGCGTCACATGTTCGTACCAACATGTAATTACTGATTTTTTTCCGATATTACTAAGTTTTATCGCTTTTAACAGTGAAACGATTGACTCTGGGACTTACTGGAAGTAACGTTGGACTGTGACCTTATAAATCTGATAAGTGAGCCAAATGGACCCAAGAAATAAAATTCTTCTTAATTTGACATGATTGCCGGAACTCAGCGATTACACTGGGCGTTGTGGTAGCACTTTATTTAAAAATTTATATAAAATAAGTCATTTTTTACTGTGGGACCAATCCTGGCCGTTATCGCGCGCTGAAGAAATAGAGACAGTTTTAAAAACTACATTTCAATGACTTTCTAACAGCATCAATCCGCTTGAGTTACAACGGTTGCGTCACATGTTCGTACCAACATGTAATTACTGATTTTTTTCCGATATTACTAAGTTTTATCGCTTTTAACAGTGAAACGATTGACTCTGGGACTTACTGGAAGTAACTTTGGACTGTGACCTTATAAATCTGATAAGTGAGCCAAATGGACCCAAGAAATAAAATTCTTCTTAATTTGACATGATTGCTGGAATTTACCGATTTCACTGAGCGCTGTGGTAGTACTTCATTTAAAAATTTAGATAAATAAGTCATTTTTTACTGTGGGACCAATCCTGGCCGTTAGCGCGCGTTGAAGAATAGAGGCAGTTTCAAAAACTACATTTCAATGACTTTCTAACGGTATCAGTCCGTTTGAGTTACAACGGTTGCGTCACATATTCGTACCAACATGTATTAAGTGATATTTTTCTGGTAATACTAGGTTGTATCGCTTTTAACAGTGAAACGATTGACTGTGGGAATTAATTGAACTGATTTTGGACTGTGACTTTATAAATGTGATAAGTGAGACAATTGGACCCAAGAAATAACATTCTTCTTAATTTGACATGATTGCTGGAATTTACCGATTTCACAGGGCGCTGTGGTAGTGCTTTATATAAAAGTTTAGATAAATAAGTCATTTTGTACTGTGGGAAAAATCCTAGCCGTTAGCACGCGCTGAAGAAATAGAAACATTTTCAGAAACTACATTTCATTGACTTTCTAACGGTGTCAATCCGTTTGAGTTACAACAGTTGCGTCACGTATTCGTACCAACATGTACTTAGTGATTTTTTTCCGATATTACTAAGTTGTATCGCTTTTAACAGTGAAACGATTGACTGTGGGACTTACTGGAAGTAACTTTGGACTGTGACCTTATAAATCTGATAAGTGAGCCAAATGGACCCAAGAAATAAAATTCTTCTTAATTTGACATGATTGCCGGAACTCAGCGATTACACTGGGCGTTGTGGTAGCACTTTATTTAAAAATTTATATAAAATAAGTCATTTTTTACTGTGGGACCAATCCTGGCCCTTATCGCGCGCTTAAGAAATAGAGACAGTTTTAAAAACTACATTTCAATGACTTTCTAACAGCATCAATCCGCTTGAGTTACAACGGTTGCGTCACATGTTCGTACCAACATGTAATTACTGATTTTTTTCCGATATTACTAAGTTTTATCGCTTTTAACAGTGAAACGATTGACTCTGGGACTTACTGGAAGTAACTTTGGACTGTGACCTTATAAATCTGATAAGTGAGCCAAATGGACCCAAGAAATAAAATTCTTCTTAATTTGACATGATTGCTGGAATTTACCGATTTCACTGAGCGCTGTGGTAGTACTTCATTTAAAAATTTAGATAAATAAGTCATTTTTTACTGTGGGACCAATCCTGGCCGTTAGCGCGCGTTGAAGAATAGAGGCAGTTTCAAAAACTACATTTCAATGACTTTCTAACGGTATCAGTCCGTTTGAGTTACAACGGTTGCGTCACATATTCGTACCAACATGTATTAAGTGATATTTTTCTGGTAATACTAGGTTGTATCGCTTTTAACAGTGAAACTATTGACTGTGGGAATTAATTGAACTGATTTTGGACTGTGACTTTATAAATGTGATAAGTGAGACAATTGGACCCAAGAAATAACATTCTTCTTAATTTGACATGATTGCTGGAATTTACCGATTTCACAGGGCGCTGTGGTAGTGCTTTATATAAAAGTTTAGATAAATAAGTCATTTTGTACTGTGGGAACAATCCTAGCCGTTAGCACGCGCTGAAGAAATAGAAACATTTTCAGAAACTACATTTCCTTGACTTTATAACGCTGTCAATCTGTTTGAGTTACAACAGTTGCGTCACGTATTCGTACCAACATGTACTTAGTGATTTTTTTCCGATATTACTAAGTTGTATCGCTTTTAACAGTGAAACGATTGACTGTGGGACTTAATTAAAGTGATTCTGGACTTTGACCTCCTAAATGTGATAAATGAGCCAATTGAACTCCAAGGAATAACATTCTTCTTAATTTGACATGATTGCCGGAACTCAGCGATTACACTGGGCGTTGTGGTAGCACTTCATTTAAAAATTTATAGAAAATAAGTCATTTTTTACTGTGGGACCAATCCTGGCCGTTATCGCGCGCTGAAGAAATAGAGACAGTTTTAAAAACTACATTTCAATGACTTTCTAACAGCATCAATCCGCTTGAGTTACAACGGTTGCGTCACATGTTCGTACCAACATGTAATTACTGATTTTTTTCCGATATTACTAAGATGTATCGCTTTTAACAGTGAAACGATTGACTCTGGGACTTACTGGAAGTAACTTTGGACTGTGACCTTATAAATCTGATAAGTGAGCCAAATGGACCCAAGAAATAAAATTCTTCTTAATTTGACATGATTGCTGGAATTCAGCGACTACACTCGGCCCTATGGTAGCCATTCACTTAAATATTTATATAAAATAAGTCATTTTTTACTGTGGGACCAATCCTTGCCGTTAGCACGCGCTGAATAAATAGGAACAGTTTCAAAGACTACATTTTATTGAATTTCTGGCGGTATAAATCAGTTTGAGTTACAACTGTTGCGTCACATATTCGTACCAACAAGCACTTAATGAATTTTTTCCGATATTACTAGGTTGCATTGCTTTTAAAAGTGAAAGGATTGACTGTGGGACTTAATTGAACTGATTTTGGACATTGACCTCATAAATGTGATAAATGAGACAACTGGACCCAAGGAATAACATTCTTCTTAATTTGACATGATTGCTGGAATTTACCGATTCGCTGGGCGCTGTGGTAGCGTTTTATTTAAAAGTTTAGATAAATAAGTCATTTTGTACTGTGGGACCAAACCTAGCCGTGAGCGTGCGTTGAAGAAATAGAAACATTTTCAGAAACTACATTTCATTGACTTTCTAACGGTGTCAATCCGTTTTAGTTACAACGGTTGCGTCACATATTCGTACCAACATGTATTTAGTGATTTTTTTCCGATATTACTAAGTTGTATCGCTTTTAACAGTGAAACGATTGACTCTGGGACTTACTTGAAGTAACTTTGGACTGTGACCTTATAAATGTGATAAGTGAGCCAAATGGACACAAGAAATAAAATTCTTCTTAATTTGACAAGATTGCTGGAATTTACCGATTTCACTTGGCGCTGTGGTAGTACTTCATTTGAAAATTTAGATAAATATGTCATTTCTTACTGTGGGACCAATCCTGGCCGTTAGCGGGCGTTGGAGAAACAGAGGCAGTTTCAAAAACTAAATTTCACTGACTTTCTAACGGTATCAGTCCGTTTGAGTTACAACGGTTGCGTCACATATTTGTACCAACATGTATTAAGTGATATTTTTCTGGTAATACCAGGTTGTATCGCTTTTAAAAGTGAGACGATTGACTGTGGGACTTAATTGAACTGATTTTGGACTGTGACCTTATAAATGTGATAAGTTAGACAATTGGACCCAAGAAATAACATTCTTCTTAATTTGACATGATTGCTGGAATTTACCGATTTCACTGGGCGCTGTGATAGTACTTCATTTAAAATTTTAGATAAATATGTCATTTCTTACTTTGGGACCAATCCTGGCCGTTACGGCGCGTCGAAGAAACAGAGGCAGTTTCAAAAACTGCATTTCAATGACTTTCTAACGGTATCAGTCCGTTTGAGTTGCAACGGTTGCGTCACATATTCGTACCAACATGTATTAATTGATACTTTTCTGGTAATACTGGGTTGTATCGCTTTTAACAGTGAAACGATTGACTGTGGGACTTAATTGAACTGATTTTGGACTGTGGCCTTATAAATGTGATAAGTGAGACAATTGAACCCAAGAAATAACATTCTTCTTAATTTGACATGATTGCTGGAATTTACCGATTTCACTGGGCGCTGTGGTAGTACTTCATTTAAAATTTTAGATAAATATGTCATTTCTTACTGTGGGACAAATCCTGGCCGTTACGGCGCGTTGAAGAAATAGAGTCAGTTTCAAAAACTATATTTCAATGACTTTCTAACGGTATCAGTCCGTTTGAGTTACAACGCTTGCGTCACATATTCGTACCAACATGTATTAAGTGATATTTTTCTGGTAATACTAGGTTGTATCGCTTTTGACAGTAAACGATTGACTGTGGGACTTAATTGAAGTGATTCTGGACTGTGACGTTATAAATGTGATAAATGAGCCAATTGGACTCCAAGGAATAACATTCTTCTTAATTTGACATAATTGCTGGAATTCAGCGATTACACTCGGCCCTATGGTAGCCCTTCACTTAAAAATGTATATAAAATAAGTCTTTTTATACTGTGGCACCAATCCTGACCGTTAACACGCGCTGAATAAATAGGAACAGTTTCAAAGACTACATTTCATTGACTTTCTAACGGTATCAGTCCGTTCCAACTACAACGGTTGCGTCACATATTCGTACCAACACGTACTTAATGATTTTTTTCCGATATTACTAGGTTGCATTGCTTTTAAAAGTAAAAGGATTGACTGTGGGACTTAATTGAACTGATTTTGGACTTTGACCTCATAAATGTGATAAATGAGACAACTGGACCCAAGGAATAACATTCTTCTTAATTTGACATGATTGCTGGAATTTACCGATTCGCTGGGCACTGTGGTAGCGTTTTATTTAAAAGTTTAGATAAATAAGTTATTTTGTACTGTGGGACCAAACCTAGCCGTGAGTGCGCGTTGAAGAAATAGAAACATTTTCAAAAACTACATTTCATTGACTTTATAACGGTGTCAATCCGTTTGAGTTACAACAGTTGCGTCACATGTTCGTACCAACATGTATTTAGTGATTTGTTTCCGATATTACTAAGTTGTATCGCATTTAACAGTGAAATGATTGACTGTGGGACTTAATTGAATTGATTCTGGACTGTGACCTTATAAATGTGATAAGTGAGCCAAATGGACCCCAAGAAATAACATTCTTTTTAATTTGACATGACTGCCGGAACTCAGCGATTACACTGGTCGCTGTTTGGAGCGCTTCATTTAAAAATTTATATAAAATAAGTCATTTTTTACTGTGGGACCAATCCTGGCCGGTAGCGCGCGTTGAAGAAATAGAGGCAGTTTCAAAAACTACATTTCCATGACTTTCTAACGGTATCAGTCCGTTTGAGTTACAGCGGTTGCGTCACATATTCGTACCAACATGTATTTAGTGATATTTTTCTGGTAATACTAGGTTGTATCGCTTTTAACAGTGAAACGATTGACTGTGGGACTTAATTGAACTGATTTTGGACTGTGACCTTATAAATGTGATAAGTGAGACAATTGGACCCAAGAAATAACATTCTTCTTAATTTGACATAATTGCTGGAATTCAGCGATTACACTCGGCCCTATGGTAGCCCTTCACTTAAAAATGTATATAAAATAAGTCTTTTTTTACTGTGGGACCAATCCTGGCCGTTAGCACGCGCTGAATGAATAGGAACAGTTTCAAAGACTACATTTCATTGACTTTCTAACGGTATCAGTCCGTTCCAACTACAACGGTTGCGTCACATATTCGTACCAACACGTACTTAATGATTTTTTTCCGATATTACTAGGTTGCATTGCTTTTAAAAGTAAAAGGATTGACTGTGGGACTTAATTGAACTGATTTTGGACTTTGACCTCATAAATGTGATAAATGAGACAACTGGACCCAAGGAATAACATTCTTCTTAATTTGACATGATTGCTGGAATTTACCGATTCGCTGGGCACTGTGGTAGCGTTTTATTTAAAAGTTTAGATAAATAAGTTATTTTGTACTGTGGGACCAAACCTAGCCGTGAGTGCGCGTTGAAGAAATAGAAACATTTTCAAAAACTACATTTCATTGACTTTATAACGGTGTCAATCCGTTTGAGTTACAACAGTTGCGTCACATGTTCGTACCAACATGTATTTAGTGATTTGTTTCCGATATTACTAAGTTGTATCGCATTTAACAGTGAAATGATTGACTGTGGGACTTAATTGAATTGATTCTGGACTGTGACCTTATAAATGTGATAAGTGAGCCAAATGGACCCAAGAAATAAAATTCTTCTTAATTTGACATGATTGCTGGAATTTACCGATTTCACTGAGCGCTGTGGTAGTACTTCATTTAAAAATTTAGATAAATAAGTCATTTTTTACTGTGGGACCAATCCTGGCCGTTAGCGCGCGTTGAAGAATAGAGGCAGTTTCAAAAACTACATTTCAATGACTTTCTAACGGTATCAGTCCGTTTGAGTTACAACGGTTGCGTCACATATTCGTACCAACATGTATTAAGTGATATTTTTCTGGTAATACTAGGTTGTATCGCTTTTAACAGTGAAACTATTGACTGTGGGAATTAATTGAACTGATTTTGGACTGTGACTTTATAAATGTGATAAGTGAGACAATTGGACCCAAGAAATAACATTCTTCTTAATTTGACATGATTGCTGGAATTTACCGATTTCACAGGGCGCTGTGGTAGTGCTTTATATAAAAGTTTAGATAAATAAGTCATTTTGTACTGTGGGAACAATCCTAGCCGTTAGCACGCGCTGAAGAAATAGAAACATTTTCAGAAACTACATTTCCTTGACTTTATAACGCTGTCAATCTGTTTGAGTTACAACAGTTGCGTCACGTATTCGTACCAACATGTACTTAGTGATTTTTTTCCGATATTACTAAGTTGTATCGCTTTTAACAGTGAAACGATTGACTGTGGGACTTAATTAAAGTGATTCTGGACTTTGACCTCCTAAATGTGATAAATGAGCCAATTGAACTCCAAGGAATAACATTCTTCTTAATTTGACATGATTGCCGGAACTCAGCGATTACACTGGGCGTTGTGGTAGCACTTCATTTAAAAATTTATAGAAAATAAGTCATTTTTTACTGTGGGACCAATCCTGGCCGTTATCGCGCGCTGAAGAAATAGAGACAGTTTTAAAAACTACATTTCAATGACTTTCTAACAGCATCAATCCGCTTGAGTTACAACGGTTGCGTCACATGTTCGTACCAACATGTAATTACTGATTTTTTTCCGATATTACTAAGATGTATCGCTTTTAACAGTGAAACGATTGACTCTGGGACTTACTGGAAGTAACTTTGGACTGTGACCTTATAAATCTGATAAGTGAGCCAAATGGACCCAAGAAATAAAATTCTTCTTAATTTGACATGATTGCTGGAATTCAGCGACTACACTCGGCCCTATGGTAGCCATTCACTTAAATATTTATATAAAATAAGTCATTTTTTACAGTGGGACCAATCCTTGCCGTTAGCACGCGCTGAATAAATAGGAACAGTTTCAAAGACTACATTTTATTGAATTTCTGGCGGTATAAATCAGTTTGAGTTACAACTGTTGCGTCACATATTCGTACCAACAAGCACTTAATGAATTTTTTCCGATATTACTAGGTTGCATTGCTTTTAAAAGTGAAAGGATTGACTGTGGGACTTAATTGAACTGATTTTGGACATTGACCTCATAAATGTGATAAATGAGACAACTGGACCCAAGGAATAACATTCTTCTTAATTTGACATGATTGCTGGAATTTACCGATTCGCTGGGCGCTGTGGTAGCGTTTTATTTAAAAGTTTAGATAAATAAGTCATTTTGTACTGTGGGACCAAACCTAGCCGTGAGCGTGCGTTGAAGAAATAGAAACATTTTCAGAAACTACATTTCATTGACTTTCTAACGGTGTCAATCCGTTTTAGTTACAACGGTTGCGTCACATATTCGTACCAACATGTATTTAGTGATTTTTTTCCGATATTACTAAGTTGTATCGCTTTTAACAGTGAAACGATTGACTCTGGGACTTACTTGAAGTAACTTTGGACTGTGACCTTATAAATGTGATAAGTGAGCCAAATGGACACAAGAAATAAAATTCTTCTTAATTTGACAAGATTGCTGGAATTTACCGATTTCACTTGGCGCTGTGGTAGTACTTCATTTGAAAATTTAGATAAATATGTCATTTCTTACTGTGGGACCAATCCTGGCCGTTAGCGGGCGTTGGAGAAACAGAGGCAGTTTCAAAAACTAAATTTCACTGACTTTCTAACGGTATCAGTCCGTTTGAGTTACAACGGTTGCGTCACATATTTGTACCAACATGTATTAAGTGATATTTTTCTGGTAATACCAGGTTGTATCGCTTTTAAAAGTGAGACGATTGACTGTGGGACTTAATTGAACTGATTTTGGACTGTGACCTTATAAATGTGATAAGTTAGACAATTGGACCCAAGAAATAACATTCTTCTTAATTTGACATGATTGCTGGAATTTACCGATTTCACTGGGCGCTGTGATAGTACTTCATTTAAAATTTTAGATAAATATGTCATTTCTTACTTTGGGACCAATCCTGGCCGTTACGGCGCGTCGAAGAAACAGAGGCAGTTTCAAAAACTGCATTTCAATGACTTTCTAACGGTATCAGTCCGTTTGAGTTGCAACGGTTGCGTCACATATTCGTACCAACATGTATTAATTGATACTTTTCTGGTAATACTGGGTTGTATCGCTTTTAACAGTGAAACGATTGACTGTGGGACTTAATTGAACTGATTTTGGACTGTGGCCTTATAAATGTGATAAGTGAGACAATTGAACCCAAGAAATAACATTCTTCTTAATTTGACATGATTGCTGGAATTTACCGATTTCACTGGGCGCTGTGGTAGTACTTCATTTAAAATTTTAGATAAATATGTCATTTCTTACTGTGGGACAAATCCTGGCCGTTACGGCGCGTTGAAGAAATAGAGTCAGTTTCAAAAACTATATTTCAATGACTTTCTAACGGTATCAGTCCGTTTGAGTTACAACGCTTGCGTCACATATTCGTACCAACATGTATTAAGTGATATTTTTCTGGTAATACTAGGTTGTATCGCTTTTGACAGTAAACGATTGACTGTGGGACTTAATTGAAGTGATTCTGGACTGTGACGTTATAAATGTGATAAATGAGCCAATTGGACTCCAAGGAATAACATTCTTCTTAATTTGACATAATTGCTGGAATTCAGCGATTACACTCGGCCCTATGGTAGCCCTTCACTTAAAAATGTATATAAAATAAGTCTTTTTATACTGTGGCACCAATCCTGGCCGTTAACACGCGCTGAATAAATAGGAACAGTTTCAAAGACTACATTTCATTGACTTTCTAACGGTATCAGTCCGTTCCAACTACAACGGTTGCGTCACATATTCGTACCAACACGTACTTAATGATTTTTTTCCGATATTACTAGGTTGCATTGCTTTTAAAAGTAAAAGGATTGACTGTGGGACTTAATTGAACTGATTTTGGACTTTGACCTCATAAATGTGATAAATGAGACAACTGGACCCAAGGAATAACATTCTTCTTAATTTGACATGATTGCTGGAATTTACCGATTCGCTGGGCACTGTGGTAGCGTTTTATTTAAAAGTTTAGATAAATAAGTTATTTTGTACTGTGGGACCAAACCTAGCCGTGAGTGCGCGTTGAAGAAATAGAAACATTTTCAAAAACTACATTTCATTGACTTTATAACGGTGTCAATCCGTTTGAGTTACAACAGTTGCGTCACATGTTCGTACCAACATGTATTTAGTGATTTGTTTCCGATATTACTAAGTTGTATCGCATTTAACAGTGAAATGATTGACTGTGGGACTTAATTGAATTGATTCTGGACTGTGACCTTATAAATGTGATAAGTGAGCCAAATGGACCCCAAGAAATAACATTCTTTTTAATTTGACATGACTGCCGGAACTCAGCGATTACACTGGTCGCTGTTTGGAGCGCTTCATTTAAAAATTTATATAAAATAAGTCATTTTTTACTGTGGGACCAATCCTGGCCGGTAGCGCGCGTTGAAGAAATAGAGGCAGTTTCAAAAACTACATTTCCATGACTTTCTAACGGTATCAGTCCGTTTGAGTTACAGCGGTTGCGTCACATATTCGTACCAACATGTATTTAGTGATATTTTTCTGGTAATACTAGGTTGTATCGCTTTTAACAGTGAAACGATTGACTGTGGGACTTAATTGAACTGATTTTGGACTGTGACCTTATAAATGTGATAAGTGAGACAATTGGACCCAAGAAATAACATTCTTCTTAATTTGACATAATTGCTGGAATTCAGCGATTACACTCGGCCCTATGGTAGCCCTTCACTTAAAAATGTATATAAAATAAGTCTTTTTTTACTGTGGGACCAATCCTGGCCGTTAGCACGCGCTGAATAAATAGGAACAGTTTCAAAGACTACATTTCATTGACTTTCTAACGGTATCAGTCCGTTCCAACTACAACGGTTGCGTCACATATTCGTACCAACACGTACTTAATGATTTTTTTCCGATATTACTAGGTTGCATTGCTTTTAAAAGTAAAAGGATTGACTGTGGGACTTAATTGAACTGATTTTGGACTTTGACCTCATAAATGTGATAAATGAGACAACTGGACCCAAGGAATAACATTCTTCTTAATTTGACATGATTGCTGGAATTTACCGATTCGCTGGGCACTGTGGTAGCGTTTTATTTAAAAGTTTAGATAAATAAGTTATTTTGTACTGTGGGACCAAACCTAGCCGTGAGTGCGCGTTGAAGAAATAGAAACATTTTCAAAAACTACATTTCATTGACTTTATAACGGTGTCAATCCGTTTGAGTTACAACAGTTGCGTCACATGTTCGTACCAACATGTATTTAGTGATTTGTTTCCGATATTACTAAGTTGTATCGCATTTAACAGTGAAATGATTGACTGTGGGACTTAATTGAATTGATTCTGGACTGTGACCTTATAAATGTGATAAGTGAGCCAAATGGACCCCAAGAAATAACATTCTTTTTAATTTGACATGACTGCCGGAACTCAGCGATTACACTGGTCGCTGTTTGGAGCGCTTCATTTAAAAATTTATATAAAATAAGTCATTTTTTACTGTGGGACCAATCCTGGCCGGTAGCGCGCGTTGAAGAAATAGAGGCAGTTTCAAAAACTACATTTCCATGACTTTCTAACGGTATCAGTCCGTTTGAGTTACAGCGGTTGCGTCACATATTCGTACCAACATGTATTTAGTGATATTTTTCTGGTAATACTAGGTTGTATCGCTTTTAACAGTGAAACAATTGACTGTGGGACTTAATTGAACTGATTTTGGACTGTGACCTTATAAATGTGATAAGTGAGACAATTGGACCCAAGAAATAACATTCTTCTTAATTTGACATGATTGCTGGAATTTACCGATTTCACTGGGCGCTGTGGTAGTACTTCATTTAAAAATATAGATAAATAAGACATTTCTTACTGTGGGACAAATCCTGGCCGTTAGCGCGCGTTGAAGAAATAGAGGCAGTTTCAAAAACTACATTTCAATGACTTTCTAACGGTGTCAATGCGTTTGAGTTACAACAGTTGCGTCACATGTTCGTACCAACATGTATTTAGTGATTTGTTTCCGATATTACTAAGTTGTATCGCTTTTAACAGTGAAACGATTGACTCTGGGACTTAATTGAAGTAACTTTGGACTGTGACCTTATAAATGTGATAAGTGAGCCAAATGGACCCCAAGAAATAACATTCTTTTTAATTTGACATGACTGCCGGAACTCAGCGATTACACTGGTCGCTGTTTGGAGCGCTTCATTTAAAAATTTAGATAAAAAAGTCTTTTTTTACTGTGGGACCAATCCTGGCCGGTAGCGCGCGTTGAAGAAATAGAGGCAGTTTCAAAAACTACATTTCAATGACTTTCTAACGGTATCAGTCCGTTTGAGTTATAGCGGTTGCGTCACATATTCGTACCAACATGTATTTAGTGATATTTTTCTGGTAATACTAGTTTGTATCGCTTTTAACAGTGAAACGATTGACTGTGGGACTTAATTGAACTGATTTTGGACTGTGACCTTATAAATGTGATAAGTGAGACAATTGGACCCAAGAAATAACATTCTTCTTAATTTGACATGATTGCTGGAATTTACCGATTTCACTGGGCGCTGTGGTAGTACTTCATTTAAAAATTTAGATAAATAAGTCATTTCTTACTGTGGGACCAATCCTGGCCGTTAGCGCGCGTTGAAGAAATAGAGGCAGTTTAAAAAACTATATTTCAATGACTTTGTAACGGTATCAGTCCGTTTGAGTTACAACGCTTGCGTCACATATTCGTACCAACATGTATTAAGTGATATTTTCTGGTAATACTAGGTTGTATCGCTTTTAACAGTGAAACGATTGCCTGTGGGACTTAATTGAAGTGATTCTGGACTGTGACCTTATAAATGTGATAAATGAGCCAATTGGACTCCAAGGAATAACATTCTTCTTAATTTGACATAATTGCTGGAATTCAGCGATTACACTCGGCCCTATGGTAGCCCTTCACTTAAAAATGTATATAAAATAAGTCTTTTTTTACTGTGGGACCAATCCTGGCCGTTAGCACGCGCTGAATAAATAGGAACAGTTTCAAAGACTACATTTCATTGACTTTCTAACGGTATCAGTCCGTTCCAACTACAACGGTTGCGTCACATATTCGTACTAACACGTACTTAATGATTTTTTTCCGATATTACTAGGTTGCATTGCTTTTAAAAGTAAAAGGATTGACTGTGGGACTTAATTGAACTGATTTTGGACTTTGACCTCATAAATGTGATAAATGAGACAACTGGACCCAAGGAATAACATTCTTCTTAATTTGACATGATTGCTGGAATTTACCGATTCGCTGGGCACTGTGGTAGCGTTTTATTTAAAAGTTTAGATAAATAAGTTATTTTGTGCTGTGGGACAAAAGCCTAGCCGTGAGTGCGCGTTGAAGAAATAGAAACATTTTCAAAAACTACATTTCATTGACTTTATAACGGTGTCAATCCGTTTGAGTTACAACAGTTGCGTCACATGTTCGTACCAACATGTATTTAGTGATTTGTTTCCGATATTACTAAGTTGTATCGCATTTAACAGTGAAATGATTGACTGTGGGACTTAATTGAATTGATTCTGGACTGTGACCTTATAAATGTGATAAGTGAGCCAAATGGACCCCAAGAAATAACATTCTTTTTAATTTGACATGACTGCCGGAACTCAGCGATTACACTGGTCGCTGTTTGGAGCGCTTCATTTAAAAATTTATATAAAATAAGTCATTTTTTACTGTGGGACCAATCCTGGCCGGTAGCGCGCGTTGAAGAAATAGAGGCAGTTTCAAAAACTACATTATCCATGACTTTCTAACGGTATCAGTCCGTTTGAGTTACAGCGGTTGCGTCACATATTCGTACCAACATGTATTTAGTGATATTTTTCTGGTAATACTAGGTTGTATCGCTTTTAACAGTGAAACGATTGACTGTGGGACTTAATTGAACTGATTTTGGACTGTTTTTGATTTTGATTTTCTCTTTATTTAACGTCGATAGATACAATAGTATTTAAATAACTAATTTAAATCGACTGTGACCTTATAAATGTGATAAGTGAGACAATTGGACCCAAGAAATAACATTCTTCTTAATTTGACATGATTGCTGGAATTTACCGATTTCACTGGGCGCTGTGGTAGTACTTCATTTAAAAATATAGATAAATAAGTCATTTCTTACTGTGGGATCAATCCTGGCCGTTAGCGCGCGTTGAAGAAATAGAGGCAGTTTCAAAAACTACATTTCAATGACTTTCTAACGGTGTCAATCCGTTTGAGTTACAACAGTTGCGTCACATGTTCGTACCAACATGTATTTTGTGATTTGTTTCCGATATTACTAAGTTGTATCGCTTTTAACAGTGAAACGATTGACTCTGGGACTTAATTGAATCAACTTTGGACTGTGACCTTATAAATGTGATAAGTGAGACAATTGGACCCAAGAAATAACATTCTTCTTAATTTGACATGATTGCTGGAATTTACCGATTTCACTGGGCGCTGTGGTAGTACTTCATTTAAAAATTTAGATAAATAAGTCATTTCTTTCTGTGGGACCAATCCTGGCCGTTAGCGCGCGTTGAAGAAATAGAGGCAGTTTCAAAAACTACATTTCAATGACTTTCTAACGGTGTCAATCCGTTTGAGGTACAACAGTTGCGTCACATGTTCGTACCAACATGTATTTAGTGATTTGTTTCCGATATTACTAAGTTGTATCGCTTTTAACAGTGAAACGATTGACTGTGGGACTTAATTGAACTGATTTTTCACTGTGACTTTATAAATGTGATAAGTGAGACAATTGGACCCAAGAAATAACATTCTTCTTAATTTGACATGATTACTGGAATTTACCGATTTCACAGGGCGCTGTGGTAGCGCTTTATATAAAAGTTTAGATAAATAAGTCATTTTGTACTGTGGGACCAATCCTAGCCGTTAGCACGCGCTGAAGAAATAGAAACATTTTCAAAAACTACATTTCATTGACTTTCTGACGGTGTCAATCCGTTTGAGTTACAACGGTTGCGTCACATATTCGTACCAACATGTATTTAGTGATATTTTTCGGTAATACTAGGTTGTACCGCTTTTAACAGTGAAACGATTGACTGTGGGACTTAATTGAACTGATTTTGGACTGTGACCTTATAAATGTGATAAGTGAGACAATTGGACCCAAGAAATAACATTCTTCTTAATTTGACATGATTGCTGGAATTTACCGATTTCACTGGGCGCTGTGGTAGTACTTCATTTAAAACTTTAGATAAATAAGTCATTTCTTACTGTGGGACCAATCCTGGCCGTTAGCGCGCGTTGAAGAAATAGAGGCAGTTTCAAAAACTACATTTCAATGACTTTCTAGCGGTATCAGTCCGTTTGAGTTACAACGGTTGCGTCACATATTCGTACCAACATGTATTAAGTGATATTTTTCTGGTAATACTAGGTTGTATCGCTTTTAACAGTGAAACGATTGACTGTGGGACTTAATTGAACTGATTTTTGACTGTGACTTTATAAATGTGATAAGTGAGACAATTGGACCCAAGAAATAACATTCTTCTTAATTTGACATGATTACTGGAATTTACCGATTTCACTGGGCGGTGTGGTAGTACTTCATTTAAAAATATAGATAAATAAGTCATTTCTTACTGTGGGACCAATCCTGGCCGTTAGCGCGCGTTGAGGAAATAGAGGCAGTTTCAAAAACTACATTTCAATGACTTTCTAACGGTGTCAATCCGTTTGAGGTACAACAGTTGCGTCACATGTTCGTACCAACATGTATTTAGTGATTTGTTTCCGATATTACTAAGTTGTATCGCTTTTAAGAGTGAAACGATGGACTGTGGGACTTAAGTGAACTTATTTTGGACTGTGACCTTATAAATGTGATAAATGAGACAATTGGACCCAAAGAATAACATTCTTCTTAATTTGACATGATTGCTGGAATTCAGCGATTACACTCGTCCTTATGATAGCGCTTCACTTAAAAATTTACATAAAATAAGTCATTTCTTTACTGTGGGACCAATCCTAGCCGTTGGTGCGCGCTGAAGAAATAGAGACAGTTTCAAATACTACATTTCATTGAATTTGCGTCACATATTCGTACCAACATGTATTTAGCGATAGTATTCGGATATTACTAGGATGCATCGCTTTTAAGAGTGAAACGATGGACTGTGGGACTTAAGTGAACTTATTTTGGACTGTGACCTTATAAATGTGATAAGTGAGACAATTGGACCCAAGAAATAACATTCTTCTTAATTTGACATGATTGCTGGAATTTACCGATTTCGCTGGGCTCTGTGGTAGCTTTTTTTAAAAAAATTTAGATAAATAAGGCATTTTGTACTGTGGGACCAATCCTAGCCGTTAGCGCGCGTTGAAGAAATAGAAACATTTTAAAAAACTACATTTCATTGACTTTCTAATGATTCCAATCCGCTTGACTTACAACGTTTGCGTCACATATTCGTACCAACATGTATTTAGTGATTTGTTTCCGATATTACTAAGTTGTATCGCTTTTAACAGTGAAACGATTGACTCTGGGACTTAATTGAAGTAACTTAGGACTGTGACCTTATAAATGTGATAAATGAGCCAAATGGACCCCAAGAAATAACATTCTTTTTAATTTGACATGACTGCCGGAACTCAGCGATTACACTGGTCGCTGTTTGGAGCGCTTTATTTAAAAATTTAGATAAAAAAGTCTTTTTTTACTGTGGGACCAATCCTGGCCGGTAGCGCGCGTTGAAGAAATAGAGGCAGTTTCAAAAACTACATTTCAATGACTTTCTAACGGTATCAGTCCGTTTGAGTTACAGCGGTTGCGTCACATATTCGTACCAACATGTATTTAGTGATATTTTTCTGGTAATACTAGTTTGTATCGCTTTTAACAGTGAAACGATTGACTGTGGGACTTAATTGAACTGATTTTGGACTGTGACCTTATAAATGTGATAAGTGAGACAATTGGACCCAAGAAATAACATTGTTCTTAATTTGACATGATTGCTGGAATTTACCGATTTCACTGGGCGCTGTGGTAGTACTTCATTTAAAAATTTAGATAAAGAAGTCATTTCTTACTGTGGGACCAATCCTGGCCGTTAGCACGCGTTGAAGAAATAGAGGCAGTTTCAAAAACTACATTTCAATGACTTTCTAACGGTAATAGTCCGTTTGAGTTACAACGGTTGCGTCACATATTCGTACCAACATGTATTAAGTGATATTTTTCTGGTAATACTAGGTTGTATCGCTTTTAACAGTAAAACGATTGACTGTGGGACTTAATTGAACTGATTTTTGACTGTGACTTTATAAATGTGATAAGTGAGACAATTGGACCCAAGAAATAACATTCTTCTTAATTTGACATGATTGCTGGAATTTACCGATTTCACTGGGCGCTGTGGTAGTACTTCATTTAAAAATTTAGATAAATAAGTCATTTCTTACTGTGGGACCAATCCTGACCGTTAGCGCGGGTTGAAGAAATAGAGGCAGTTTCAAAAACTACATTTCAATGAATTTCTAACGGTATCAGTCCGTTTGAGTTACAACAGTTGCGTCACATATTCGTACCAACATGTATTAAGTGATATTTTTCTGGTAATACTAGGTTGCATCGCTTTTAACAGTGAAACGATTGACTGTAGGACTTAATTGAACTGATTTTGGACTGTGACTTTATAAATGTGATAAGTGAGACAATTGGACCCAAGAAATAACATTCTTCTTAATTTGACATGATTAATCGAATTTACCGATTTCACAGGGCACTGTGGTAGCGCTTTATATAAAAGTTTAGATAAATAAGTCATTTTGTACTGTGGCACCAATCCTAGCCGTTAGCACTCGCTGAAGAAATAGAAACATTTTCAAAAACTACATTTCATTGACTTTCTGACGGTGTCAAACCGTTTGAGTTGCAACAGTTGCGTCACGTATTCGTACCAACATGTACTTAGTGATTTTTTTCGGATATTACTAAGTTGTATCGCTTTTAACGGTGAAACGATTGACTGTGGGACTTAATTGAAGTGATTCTGGACTGTGACCTCATAAATGTGATAAATGAGACAATTGGACCCAAAGAATAACATTCTTCTTAATTTGACATGATTGCTGGAATTCAGCGATTACACTCGGCCCTATGGTAGCGCTTCACTTAAAAATTTACATAAAATAAGTCATTTCTTTACTGTGGGACCAATCCTAGCCGTTGGTGCGCGCTGAAGAAATAGAGATAGTTTCAAATACTACATTTCATTGAATTTGCGTCACATATTCGTACCAACATGTATTTAGCGATAGTATTCGGATATTACTAGGATGCATCGCTTTTAACAGTGAAACGATGGACTGTGGGACTTAAGTGAACTTATTTTGGACTGTGACCTTATAAATGTGATAAGTGAGACAATTGGACCCAAGAAATAAAATTCTTCTTAATTTGACATGATTGCTGGAATTTACCGATTTCACTGGGCGCTGTGGTAGTACTTCATTTAAAAATTTAGATAAAGAAGTCATTTCTTACTGTGGGACCAATCCTGGCCGTTAGCACGCGTTGAAGAAATAGAGGCAGTTTCAAAAACTACATTTCAATGACTTTCTAACGGTATTAGTCCGTTTGAGTTACAACGGTTGCGTCACATATTCGTACCAACATGTATTAAGTGATATTTTTCTGGTAATACTAGGTTGTATCGCTTTTAACAGTAAAACGATTGACTGTGGGACTTAATTGAACTGATTTTTGACTGTGACTTTATAAATGTGATAAGTGAGACAATTGGACCCAAGAAATAACATTCTTCTTAATTTGACATGATTACTGGAATTTACCGATTTCACAGGGCGCTGTGGTAGCGCTTTATATAAAAGTTTAGATAAATAAGTCATTTTGTACTGTGGGACCAATCCTAGCCGTTAGCACGCGCTGAAGAAATAGAAACATTTTCAAAAACTACATTTCATTGACTTTCTGACGGTGTCAATACGTTTAAGTTACAACGGTTGCGTCACATATTCGTACCAACATGTATTTAGTGATATTTTTCGGTAATACTAGGTTGTATCGCTTTTAACAGTGAAACGATTGACTGTGGGACTTAATTGAACTGATTTTGGACTGTGACCTTATAAATGTGATAAGTGAGACAATTGGACCCAAGAAATAACATTCTTCTTAATTTGACATGATTGCTGGAATTTACCGATTTCACTGGGCGCTGTGGTAGTACTTCATTTAAAAATTTAGATAAATAAGTCATTTCTTACTGTGGGACCAATCCTGACCGTTAGCGCGGGTTGAAGAAATAGAGGCAGTTTCAAAAACTACATTTCAATGAATTTCTAACGGTATCAGTCCGTTTGAGTTACAACGGTTGCGTCACATATTCGTACCAACATGTATTAAGTGATATTTTTCTGGTAATACTAGGTTGCATCGCTTTTAACAGTGAAACGATTGACTGTAGGACTTAATTGAGCTGATTTTGGACTGTGACTTTATAAATGTGATAAGTGAGACAATTGGACCCAAGAAATAACATTCTTCTTAATTTGACATGATTAATCGAATTTACCGATTTCACAGGGCACTGTGGTAGCGCTTTATATAAAAGTTTAGATAAATAAGTCATTTTGTACTGTGGCACCAATCCTAGCCGTTAGCACTCGCTGAAGAAATAGAAACATTTTCAAAAACTACATTTCATTGACTTTCTGACGGTGTCAAACCGTTTGAGTTGCAACAGTTGCGTCACGTATTCGCACCAACATGTACTTAGTGATTTTTTTCGGATATTACTAAGTTGTATCGCTTTTAACGGTGAAACGATTGACTGTGGGACTTAATTGAAGTGATTCTGGACTGTGACCTCATAAATGTGATAAATGAGACAATTGGACCCAAAGAATAACATTCTTCTTAATTTGACATGATTGCTGGAATTCAGCGATTACACTCGGCCCTATGGTAGCGCTTCACTTAAAAATTTACATAAAATAAGTCATTTCTTTACTGTGGGACCAATCGTAGCCGTTGGTGCGCGCTGAAGAAATAGAGATAGTTTCAAATACTACATTTCATTGAATTTGCATCACATATTCGTACCAACATGTATTTAGCGATAGTATTCGGATATTACTAGGATGCATCGCTTTTAACAGTGAAACGATGGACTGTGGGACTTAAGTGAACTTATTTTGGACTGTGACCTTATAAATGTGATAAGTGAGACAATTGGACCCAAGAAATAAAATTCTTCTTAATTTGACATGATTGCTGGAATTTACCGATTTCGCTGGGCTCTGTGGTAGCTTTTTTTAACAAAATTTAGATAAATAAGGCATTTTGTACTGTGGGACCAATCCTAGCCGTTAGCGCGCGTTGAAGAAATAGAAACATTTTAAAAAACTACATTTCATTGACTTTCTAATGATTCCAATCCGCTTGAATTACAACGTTTGCGTCACATGTTCGTACCAACATGTATTTAGTGATTTGTTTACGATATTCCTAAGTTGTATCGCTTTTAACAGTGAAACGATTGACTGTGGGACTTAATTGAAGTGATTCTGGACTGTGACCTTATAAATGTGATAAATGAGCCAATTGAACTCCAAGGAACAATATTCTTCTTAATTTGACATAATTGCCGGAACTCAGCGATTACACTGGGCGCTGTTTGGAGCGCTTTATTTAAAAATTTAGATAAATAAGTCCTTTTTTACTGTGGGACCAATCCTGGCCAGTAGCGCACGTTGAAGAAATAGAGGCAGTTTCAAAAGCTACATTTCAATGACTTTCTAACGGTATCAGTCCGTTTGAGGTACAGCGGTTACGTCACATATTCGTGCCAACATGTATTTAGTGATATTTTTCTGGTAATGCTAGGTTGTATCGCTTTTAACAGTGAAACGATTGACTGTGGGACTTAATTTAAATGATTTTGGACTATGACCTTATAAATGTGATAAGTGAGACTATTGGACACAAAAATAACATTCTTCTTAATTTGACATGATTGCTTAAATTTACCGATTTCACTGGGCGCTGTGGTAGTACTTCATTTAAAAATTTAGATAAATAAGTCATTTCTTACTGTGGGACCAATCCTGGCCGTTATCGCCCGTCAAAGAAATAGAGACAGTTTTAAAAACTAAATTTCAATGACTTTCTAACGGTATCAATCCGCTTGAATTACAACGGTTGCGTCACATATTCGTACCAACATGTATTTAGTGATTTTTTTCCGATAATACTAAGTTGTATCGCTTTTAACAGTGAAACGGTTGACTCTGCGACTTACTTGAAGTAACTTTGGACTGCGACCCTATAAATGTGATAAGTGAGACAATTGGACTCCAAGAAATAACATTCTTCTTAATTTGACATGATTGCTGGAAATCAGCGATTACACTCGGCCCTATGGTAGCCCTTCACTTAAAAATTTATATAAAATAAGTCATTTTTTACTGTAGGACCAATCCTGGCCGTTAGCACGCGCTGAATAAATAGAAACAGTTTCAAAGACTACATTTTATTGACTTTCTGGCGGTATAAATCCGTTTGAGTTACATCGGTTGTGTCACGTATTCGTTCCAACATGTATTAGTGATTTTTTTCCGATATTACTAAATTGTATTGCTTTAGACAGTGAAACGATTGCCTGTGGGACTTAATTGAAGGGATTCTGAACTGTGACCTTGTGAATGTGATAGATGAGCCAATTGGATTCCAAGGAATAACATTCTTCTTAATTTGACATGATTGCTGCAATTCAACGATTACACTCGGCCCAATGGTGGCGCTTCACTTAAAAATTTAGATAAAATAAGTCATTTTTTACTGTTTGTTTGTTTGTTTGTTTGTTTGTAAATTTATTTATAGTCGGTACAAGTTTCGTGAAAAGAAAAATTATATGCATAGCTCTAAAAAGTAGTGCTAATCAAAACCGACTGAAATTAAAGTGCATATAGAAATAATATTAAATAATATTAATTGAATGAGAGAAAATATTTTTAAATTTTTATATATACAAAAAAGAGTAAAATTTAACTAAAAGCGTGTTTGGGACAATTCACATACCTCACAAAAACATTTACTTCCATTCCAACTTTTGATCGCATTTTTAAAAGTACTAAGAGACTCTGAGGATTTCAAGTGTTTGGGTAATTTATTCCATATTTTTGACCCCAGGGAAGAGAGACTTTTTGTTCCAAAACTAACGGTATCTATATTTGGTACTGTTAAATTATTAACATTTTGTGATCTCACTGGTCTACCACTCCCATGAAATTTAAAGATATCTTTAATGTATGTCGGATTGAGTTCGTGCAAAGTCTTATATATTTCTGTACATAATGTTTTAAGTCTATAAACGCTCATTTGGTATTTTCCTGCTTTCAAAAGGAGTTCGTCGTAAGTACTATCATTATCATTTAATAAGAAACGCAAAGCTCTCTTCTGAATTTGTTCAATTCTCAACAAAGATTTATATGAAGAGAAATTCCATACTAAAGGGCAATAATTAAAGTTAGAGTAAATAAAACTTTGTACCAGCGCTAATTTGGCTTTGTGAGATAAAAACGTGCTAAGTCTAAACAGTGCATTCAATTGTGCTGATGATTTTTTGATAAGTTTATAAATGTGAGAGTCGAAATTCAAGCCATTATCAATGGTCACTCCTAGTAATTTAACTTCGCTTTCTGTTTTAATTAACTTGTCACCAATTTTTACCACTAAATCACAATTGTTACATTTATCTCTGGTGACAATGATTGATTGAAATTTTTTTGGATTCGCCATCATTTTGTTATTTTTCAACCACACTAGTGCTATATTAGATTCACATTCTAAAAGTTTAATTAAGTTTGAGATTGAGTTTAAGAAAGCAGAAAGGGAAATGTCATAAGCATAATTGTATACACTGGCTTTTTTAATAAAATAAATAAAGTCATTAATAAAAATGTTAAATAAAATAGGTCCTAAAATTGATCCTTGGGGTACTCCAGACAGAATTATTTGGAAAAGACTATGCTGATTATTTATGCGGGTAGATTGCTCTCTGTCAGAAAGGTACGATAAAATTAGAAGTAGGGCATCCTGGCTAAAGCCATAGGCATTTAATTTAGCAATACGTAAATCATGAGGCACGCAATCAAAAGCTTTAGATAGATCCATTAAAACTGCACCAACTACGTAATGTTTATCTAATTTTTAATTCCATTCTTCCAATAATCTTATAAGTACATGTTGTGTGCCATATGATTCCCTATAGGCTGATAAAAATTCTGAAAGTTTTTTATCAATATAATCAACAATTTGAGATTTAATTATTCTCTCATAAAATTTTGAAAATATATTTAAAATGCTGACTGGTCTATAGTTGTTTATACATAATTTATCTTTCCCACCTTTATCAATAGGGGATACAGTAGCGCGTTTGGCTCTCCTCGGAAAAGCAGAAAGACAAATACTGTTGTTAATGGCATTTTTTAAGGGTGTTATCAAATAAGGTTTTGCTAACTTCACCATTTTAGCCGTTATCTTGTCCTCTCCAGATGCCACACCTACTTTTAGATCCCCCAAAAGTTTAGAGACTTCATTTTCCGAGACTTCCTTAAAGTTAAACAACATTTCATTATTTTGATCAATTAGTGAATTTTTAATTTCAAGAATACTAGGGTGATTTTTATATGTTTCCAGAATCTTTGAGACAACTTCATTTCTATTTTCAGATTGATAATTTCGTAGCGACACTGGTTTAAATCCAATATATTTTTCAACTATATGTATGTACTCTTCATTGAAAATTTCCGCTAATTCATTTTCATCAGTTACTATAATATCATCGTGAACAATCATAATTTCATTAGAGCTCTTACCTGATTTGTTAGTAAGGAAAGGTTTAACAGTGCACCAAAATTTCTTATTTTGAATAATGCCACCCTCCATAACACTATTAAAATGCTCTTTAATCGTCTGTCGTCTCATACTAACACACTTATTTCTTTGTTTTTTATATTTTGCCCTATTTTCATCTGTTCGATTTTTGTTAAAATTGTTTTTAAGACGAGATCTTGTGTAAATTGCTTTTCGTAATTTTTTATTAATAAACGGGGCTTCGTTACCCCGAACTAATTTAATTTTTATAGGTGCATGTTTATCACAGCGCCCAGTGAAATTGGTTAATTCCAGCAATCATGTCAAAATAAGAAGAATGTTATTCCTTGGAGTCCAATTGTCTCATTTATCACATTTATAAGGTCACAGTACAGAACCACTTCAATTAAGTCCCACAGTCAATCGTTTCACTGTCAAAAGCAGTACAACTTAGTAATATCGGAAAAAAATCACTAAAAACATGTTGGTACGAATACGTGACGCAACCATTGTAACTTAAGCGGATTGACACCGTTAGAAAGTCAATGAAATGTAGTTTTTGAAAATTTTTCTATTTCTTCAGCGCGCGCTAACGGCTAGGATTGGTCCCACAGTACAAAAAGACTTATTTTATCTAAATTTTCAAGTGAAGCGCTACCATTGGGCCGAGTGTAATCGCTGAATTGCAGCAATCATGTGAAATTAAGAAGATTGTTTTTCCTTGTAGTCCAATTGACTCATTTATCACATTTATAAGGTCGCAGTCCAGAATCACTTCAACTAAGTCCCACAGTCAATCGTTCCACTGTTAAAAGCGATACAACTTAGTAATATCGGAAAAAAATCACTATATACATGCTGGTACGAACATGTGACGCAACCGTTGTAACTCAAGCGCATTGATACCGTTAGAAAGTCATTGAAATGTAGTTTTTAAAACTGTCTCTATTTCCTTAGCGCGCGATAACGGCTAGGATTGGTCCCACAGTAAGAAACGACTTATTTATCTAAATTTTTAAATGAAGTGCTACCACAACGCCCAGTGTAATCGCTGAGTTCCGGCAATCATGTCAAATTAAGAAGAATGTTGTTCCTTGGAGTTCGATTGGCTCATTTATCACATTTATAAGGTCACAGTCCAGAATCACTTCAATTAAGTCCCACAGTCAATCGTTTCACTGTTAAAAGCGATACAACTTAGTAATATCGGAAACAAATCACTAAATACATGTTGGTACGAACATGTGACGCAACTGTTGTAACTCAAACGGATTGACACCGTTAGAAAGTCAATGAAATGTAGTTTTTGAAAATGTTTCTATTTCTTCAACGCCCGCTAACGGCTAGGATTGGTCCCACAGTACAAAATGACTTATTTATCTAAACTTTTAAATAAAACGCTACCACAGCGCCCTGCGAAATCGGTAAATTCCAGCAATCATGTCCAATTAAAAAGAATGTTATTTCTTGGATCCAATAGTCTCATTTATCACATTTATGAGGTCAAAGTCCAAAATCAGTTCAATTAAGTCCCACAGTCAATCCTTTCACTGTTAAAATTAATACAACCTAGTAAAATCAGAAAAATATCGCTAAATGCATGTTGGTACGAATATGTAACGCAACCGTTGTAATTGAAACGGACTGATGCCGTTAGAAAGTCAATGAAATGTAGTTTTTAAAACTGTCTCTCTTTCTTCAGCGCGCGCTAACGGCCAGGATTGGTCCAACCGTGAAAAATGACTTATTTATCTAAATTTTTAAATGAAGCGCTACCACAGCGCCCAGTGAAATCGGTAAATTCCAGCAATCATGTCAAGGTAAGAAGAATGTTATTTCTTGGGTCCACTTGTCTCACTTATCACATTTATAAGATCACAGTCAAAAATCAGTTCAATTAAGTCCCACAGTCCCACAGTCCCACCGTCCCACAGTCCCACAGTCAATCTTTTCACTGTTAAAAGCGATGCAACCTAGTAAAATCAGAAAAATATCGCTAAATACATGTTCGTACGAATATGTGACGCTACCGTTGTAATTGAAACGGAATGATACCGTTAGAAAGTCAATGAAATGTAGTTTTTAAAACTGTGTCTCTTTCTTCAGCGCGCGCTAACGGCTAGGATTGTTCCCACCGTGAAAAATACTTATTTATCTAAGTTTTTAAATGAAGCGCTACCACAGCGCCCAGTGAAATCGGTAAATTCCAGCAATCATGTCAAGGTAAGAAGAATGTTATTTCTTGGGTCCAATTGTCTCACTTATCACATTTATAAGGTCACAGTCCAAAATAAGCTCAATGAAGTCCCACAGTCAATCCTTTCACTGTTAAAAACGATTCAAACTAGTAAAATCAGAAAAATATCGCTAAATACATGTTGGTACGAATATGTGACGCAACCGTTGTAATTGAAACGGACTGACACCGTTAGAGAGTCAATGAAATGTAGTTTTTGAAACTGTTTCTCTTTCTTCAGCGCGGGCTAACGGCTAGGATTGGTCCTACAGTAAGGAATGACTTATTTATCTAAATTTTTAAATGAAGTACTACCACAGCGCCCAGTGTAATCGCTGAATCGCTTTTTTTTAAAATCTCATTTAGCACGCTTAGCATCCAAGAAAATTATTTACAGAAGTTACAAAAATTTTAATGAAGCCAACTTTTTACGTGATGTTGAGAACGCAAATTTTATTTGTAATAGTAAAGATCCTGAACTAAATTATGAAAACCTCATCAATGTTTTCACATCTATCATAGAAAAGCATGCCCCACAGAAGCAAAAAACTCTGCGTGGAAACGAGGCACCATTTATGACAAAAGAGTTAAAAAAGGCAATATATACAAGGTCTAGGTTCAAAAATAAATACAATAAAAATCCTACTTCTGAAAACAAAATCACGTACAAGAAACAGAGAAACAAGTGTGTAAATTTACGCAAAAAGGCTATCAAAAACCATTTCAAAAGGGTAACAGAATCAGGTTTTATTTCCAAAAAAACGTTTTGGGAAACTGTTAAACCCTTGATATCAAATAAAAGTGGAATAAGCAAAGAAGATATAGCGATCGTTCAAAATGAAAGTTTAGTTACTGATAAAAAACAGCTAACCAAACTTTTTAACGAATACTACATCAATATTTTAGAAAATTCTTGTGGCATGAAACCAAATCCTATAAAATATGAGAATGTAAATGATAAGTCAAAAATGATTGAAGAAATTGTTGATAGTTTTGAAAATCATCCAAGTATCATTAAAATAAAGGAAATCAATGATTCTAACAACAATGAGAACTTCACATTCCAAGAAGTTGATGAAAATACAATTTCTAAACTGTTTAATGATTTAAACACCAAAGTATCAACAGGTGAAGATACAATACCATCAAAGCTGACAAAATTAGCAAAAAGGCACCTAGTAACGCCACTAACAGATGCTATAAATAGTAGCATAGTTTCAAACAAATTTCCAAGCAAAGCTAAGCGAGCTGCTGTAACGCCATTGGATAAGGGAGGAAAAGATAAAACTAAAATATCAAACTACAGGCCTGTCAGTGTTTTAAATGTTTTTTCTAAATTTTACGAAAGGGTTATGAAAGAACAAATAACCGCTTATATGGAATCAAAATTGTCGACCTTTCTCTCCGCCTATAGGAAATGCTATAGTACCCAACAAGTACTAATTCGCTTAATAGAGGGATGGAAGAGTAAACTTGATAAGAATTATGTGGTGGGTGCGATCTTGATGGATCTTTCAAAAGCTTTTGACTGTGTACCACATGACTTACTAATTGCGAAACTAGCTGCTTATGGATTTGACAATAAGTCTCTTCAATTCATTCTATCTTATCTTACTGATAGAGAGCAAGCCACTCAAATAAATGGGATCTATAGTCTATTTCAAATTATCTTATCTGGTGTACCACAAGGTTCTATTTTGGGACCTATCATATTCAATATATTTATAAATGATTTGTTTCTTTTTATAGAAAAATATAAGCTACATAATTACGCTGATGATAACACAATATCCAACTTCTCAAATTCTATTCCTAATTTGATAAATACTTTAGAAAACGAAGCTAAAACTGCCCTCTCCTGGTTAAAAGAGAATAAAATGATTGCAAACCCTGAAAAGTTTCACTCGATAATTCTGACAAAGAATAAGGCAGATAATTTAGGTCTAAAATTTAATATAGGAAATAAAACTATTGAAAGTGAAAATAACGTGAAATTACTAGGTGTGACTATAGACAATAAATTAAATTTTGACAGACACGTTAGTGATTTGTGTCGCAAAGCATCAGCCCAACTAAATGCCTTATTTCGATTTAGAAGTTTCTTATCCTTTCAAGCAAAATATATTTTAGTTCAAAGTTTTATCTACGCAAATTTCAATTATTGTTCCCTTATATGGCATTTTTCTTCTTCTAAATCTTTATCTAAAGTCGAAATGATACAAAAACGAGCATTAAGATTTCTGTATAATGATACGGTAAGTACATACGAAAATTTACTTAAAAATTCCAGCAAGAGTCACATGAATGTAAATCGCTTACGGTCATTGTGTATAGAAATCTCTAAAACTATAAATAACAGCAGCCCTCTTTTTATGAAAGATATATTTTGTTTAAATGATAACGGTAGGACAGTCAGAGAACAAAATACAAATAAATTGGTAGTCTCAAGGAAAAGGACCGCGACTTTTGGAACTAATAGCTTATCAGCCCTGGGACCAAAGATTTGGAATAACCTACCATCACATTTGAAACAATGTGACAACCTTAAAGTTTTTAAAAGCATGATTAAAATGTGGGACGGATCTAAATGTAACTGTGATGAATGTAAGGTCCCTTTATAGAACTTTGTTGTTATTATTGTTTATATATATAAAAAAAATGATTTTATTTAATTGTAAACATAAAAAAAATTTAGTCGATTTAGATTAGTTTTCTTAATTACTTTTTTTTTGGAAACAATTGTAAATCTCTATAATAATAGCCGTATTCCGTCTGTCTGTCTCTGCGCGGACCCCCCGCTGAGTTAGAAAATGATGTTACGGAAACACGAATATCAAATGCGATATATTTTTATCCACTTTGTTGCGACGGGTTAATATAAAGGACGGCCGATCCCGTGGATTTTTCCACGGGTAACGACTAGTCTCTTTAATAATAGCCGTATTTTGTCTGTCTCTGCGCGGACCCCCCGCTGAGTTAAAAAATGATGTTACGGAAACACGAATATCAAATGCGATATATTTTTACCGACTTTGTTTTGACCGCTCGCGCGTGGAACACCATTCACAACGCCTGATTCTTTAAAAAAAAACCAAGATTTTCGCGACCAGAAAGAATCCAAGATCTTCGCGGAACGAAGGCCATTTTGATAATGGTCGTGTTTGTGGTCAGTGTGTGAGGTTTGTAGGCCTGTTTGACTTTTTTATCTTCTAAAAGCCTTATATATTTGTAATATTTGTTTTCTGTTTGTTTTCAATGTTAGGATAAATATATTGTCACGTTTTTTAGCCACGTACAGATCTTAAACGCACCAGTTTTAGGATGTTTGGCTAGGAACGAAGATTAGCTAGCTATAGCTACTAGCTAGCTAGAGCCTCACTTATTGCTATTCTGTATGGTATAAGAGCTTTTTATCCTAGCCAACATTTATTTTTATGTTGAGGCTGTGGCTATTTAGCTAGCTCCTTAAAAAGTGAAAGTATAAAAATGCAGTTTGGCTACAACAATATTCTTAAGCAATATATAATTTTTATGCTAAATGCAGTTAGCTAGCTAGGTATAGCTACATATTTTATTATTTTTCTGCAAACTTTTTCTGCAAATGAAATGGCTGAGCGATTGTTTTGGCTGGACGAGTAACGACAGGCTGTTCCCTGTGTTTTTATTTAAACCGAAGTTGCAATGAACATTTTTGGAAAAGGGTAATACGCCTTATGCGCCTGTTCAACTGTGTTTAACTGTACTAAGCGGTTAGCCCAGTGTTAAAAACAGACTGTTTTTTGTAAAAGGCTGTTACGCCTATGGGCATGTGCAACACCGTTTACCTGTATATACTAAGGTCAGCCCACCACTGTGACAATTAATTTTTAAACTTTCTTGGGAATCACGCCTGGACTAACCGCTCAGCCCTGTGTCTGCGAGAAAGTTTTTTTCAAAAGGGTATTATTACTATACGCTGTACAACACGGTTTAACTGTACTAAGCGCTCAGCCCAGTGTCACGATTAATTTTTTAACTTTTAAAAAGACTTTTCCACAAAATAAAATAATATTGACCGATTGTTTTTGCTATGATGGAGTAACAACACTTTGTAAACTCTGTTTTTATATCAGTTATCGTTGCGGGAAAGTTATTTTTTGAAAAATATGTTACAGTCGCACACTATAATGTTGTATGCGCTTCAAATGATTAACGACATACTGTATACCTGTACTAAAGCGCTCCACCTGATCGTGTGGGACAGTTTACAGCTCTTATTAAGCGCTCCACAGAGTGTTCAATGCCGGATCACACCTGTACTTGTGGCTTAACCCGGCGTTTCGACGCCGGGTTTCCCGGCTAGTATGTGAATAATCGACTTTAAATAAATTGAAAAGAAAAGAAAAGAATTCCGGCAATCATGTCAAATTAAGAAGAATGTTACATCTTGCAGTCCAATTGTCTCACTTATCAAATTTATAAGGTCACAGTCCAAGATCAGTTCAATTAAGTCCCACAGTCAATCGTTTCACTGTTAAAAGCGATACAACTTAGTAAAATCAGAAAAATATCGCTAAATACATGTTGGTACGAATATGTGACGCAACCGTTGTAATTGAAACGGACTGATACCGTTAGAGAGTCAATGAAATGTAGTTTTTAAAACTGTTTCTCTTTCTTCAGTGCGGGCTAACGGCTAGGATTGGTCCCACAGTAAAAAATGACTTATTTTATATAAATTTTTAAGTGAAGCGCTACCATAAGGCCGAGTGTAATCGCTGAATTCCAGCAATCATGTCAAATTAAGAAGAATGTTATTCGTTGAAGTCCAATTGGCTCATTTATCACATTTATAAGGTCACAGTGCAGAATCACTTCAATTAAGTCTCACAGTCAATCGTTTCACTGTCAAAAGAAATACAACTTAGTAATATCGGAAAAAAATCACTAAATACATGTTAGTACGAAAACGTGACGCAACCGTTTTAAGTTAAGCGGATTTACACCGTTAGAGAGTCAATGAAATGTAGTTTTTGAAACTGTCTCTATTTCTTCAGCCCGCTCTAACGGCTAGGATTGGTCCCACAGTAAAAAATGACTTATTTTATCTAAATTTTTAGGAGAAGCGCTACCATTGGGCCGAGTGTAATCGCTGAATTCCAGCAATCATGTCAAATTAAGAAGAATGTTATTTCTTGAAGTCCAATTGGCTCATTTATCACATATATAAGGTCACAGTACAGAATCACTTCAATTAAGTCCCACAGTCAATCGTTTTACAGTGAAAAGAAATACAACTTAGTAATATCGGAAAAGAATCACTAAATACATGTTGGTACGAATACGTGACGCAACCGTTGTAAGATAAGCGGATTGACACCGTTAGAAATTCAATGAAATGTAGTTTTTGAAACTGTCTCTATTTCTTCAGTCCGCGCTAACTGCTAGGATTGGTCCCACAGTAAAAAATGACTTATTTTATCTAAATTTTTAGGAGAAGCGCTACCATTGGGCCGAGTGTAATCGCTGAATTGCAGCAATCATGTCAAATTAAGAAGAATGTTATTCCTTGGAATCCAATTGACTCATTTATCACATTTATAAGGTCACAGTCCAGAATCACTTCAATTAAGTCCCACAGTCAATCGTTTCACTGTCAAAAGCAATACAACTTAGTAATATCGGAAAAAAATCACTAAATACATGTTGGTACAAATATGTGACGCAACCGTTGTAAGTCAAGCGGATTGACACCGTTAGAAATTCAATGAAATGTAGTTTTTAAAAATGTTTCTATTTCTTCAACGCACGCTCACGGCTAGGATTGGTCCCACCGTAAAAAATGACTTATTTATCTAAATTTCTAAGTGAATCCCTACCACAGCGCCCAGCGAAATCGGTAAATTCCAGCAATCATGTCAAATTAAAAAGAATGTTATTCCTTGGGTCCAATTGTCTCATTTATCACATTTATGAGGTCAAAGTCCAAAATCAGTTCAATTAAGTCCCACAGTCAGTCCTTTCACTGTTAAAAGCGATGCAACCTAGTAAAATCAGAAAAATATCGCTAAATGCATGTTGGTACGAATATGTGACGCAACCGTTGTAATTGAAACGGACTGATGCCGTTAGAAAGTCAATGAAATGTAGTTTTTAAAACTGTCTCTCTTTCTTCAGCGCGTGCTAACGTCTGGAATTGGTCCAACCGTAAAAAATGACTCATTTATCTAAATTTTTAAATGAAGCGCTACCACAGCGCCCAGCGAAATCGGTAAATTTCTGCAAACATGTCAAATTAAAAAGAATTTAATTCCTTGGGTACGATTGTCTCATTTATTACATTTGTAAGGCCACAGTCCAGAATCACTTCAATTAAGTCCCACAGACAATCGTTTTACTGTTAAAAGCGATACAACTTAGTGATATCGGAAAAAAATCACTAAATACATGTTGGTACGAATATGTGACGCAACCGTTGTAAGTCAAGCGGATTGACACCGTTAGAAAGTCAATGAAATGTACTTTTTAAAAATGTTTCTATTTCTTCAGCGCGGGCTAACGGCTAGGATTGGTCCCACAGTAAAAAATGACTTATTTTTTCTAAATTTTTAAGTGAAGCGCTACCATTGGGCCGAGTGTAATCGGTGAATTGCAGCAATCACGTCAAATTAACAAGAATGTTATTCCTTGGAATCCAATTGGCTCATTTATCACATTTATACGGTCGCAGTCCAGAATCACTTCAATTAAGTCCCACAGTCAATCGTTTCACTGTCACAAGCAATACAACTTAGTAATAATGGAAAAAAATCACTAAATACATGTTGGTACGAATATGTGACGCAACCGTTGTAGTTGAAACGGACTAATACCATTAGAAAGTCAATGAAATGTAGTATTTGAAACTGTCTCTATTTCTTCAGCGCGGGCTAACGGCTCGGACTGGTCCCACAGTAAAAAATCACTTATTTTTTCTAAATTTTTAAATGAAGCGCTACCATTGGGCCGAGTGTAATCGCTGAATTGCAGCAATCACGTCAAATTAAGAAGAATGTTATTCCTTGGAGTCCAATTGGCTCATTTATCACATTTATACGGTCGCAGTCCAGAATCACTTCAATTAAGTCCCACAGTCAATCGTTTCACTGTTAAAGGCGATACAACTTAGTAATATAGGAAAAAAATCACTAAATACATTTTGGTACGAATATGTGACTCAACCGTTGTAACTCAAATGGACTCATACCGTTAGAAATTCATTGAAATGTACCTTCTAAAACTGTCTCTATTTCTTCAGCGCGCGATAACGGCTAGGATTCGTCCCACAGTAAAAAATGACTTATTTTTCTAAATTTTTTAATGACGCGCTTCAAACAGCGACCAGTGTAATCGCTGAGTTGCGGCAATCATGTTAAATTAAGAAGAATGTCATTGCTTGGGGTCCAGTTGACTCACTTATCACATTTATGTGGTCAAAGTCCAAAATCAGTTCAATTAAGTCCCACAGTCAATCCTTTCACTGTTAAAAGCGACGCAACCTAGTAAAATCAGAAAAATATCGCTAAATGCATGTTGGTACGAATGTGTGACGCCTCCGTTGTAATTGAAACGGACTGATGCCGTTAGAAAGTCAATGAAATGTAGTTTTTAAAACTGCCTCTCTTTCTTCAGCGCGTGCTAACGTCTGGGATTGGTCCAACCGTAAAAAATGACTTATTTATCTAAATTTTTAAATGAAGCGCTACCACAGCGCCCAGCGAAATCGGTAAATTCCAGCAAACATGTCAAATTAAAAAGAATTTTATTCCTTGGGTACGATTGTCTCATTTATTACATTTGTAAGGTCACAGTCCGGAATCACTTCAATTTAGTCCCACAGTCAATCGTTTTACTGTTAAAAGCGATACAACTTAGTGATATCGGAAAAAAATCACTAAATACATGTTGGTACGAATATGTGACGCAACCGTTGTAAGTCAAGCGGATTGACACCGTTAGAAAGTCAATGAAATGTAGTTTTTAAAAATGTTTCTATTTCTTCAGCACGGGCTAACGGCTAGGATTGGTCCCACAGTAAAAAATGACTTATTTTTTCTAAATTTTTAAGTGAAGCGCTACCATTGGGCCGAGTGTAATCGCTGAATTGCAGCAATCACGTCAAATTAAGAATATCGGAAAAAAATCACTAAATACATGTTGGTACGAATGTGTGACGCCTCCGTTGTAATTGAAACGGACTGATGCCGTTAGAAAGTCAATGAAATGTAGTTTTTAAAACTGCCTCTCTTTCTTCAGCGCGTGCTAACGTCTAGGATTGGTCCAACCGTAAAAAAAGACTTATTTATCTAAATTTTTAAATGAAGCTCTTCAAAAAGCGACCAGTGTAATCGCTGAGTTGCGGCAATCATGTCAAATTAAGAAGAATGTCATTTCTTGGGTCCAGTTGGCTCACTTATCACATTTTTGAGGTCAAAGTCCAAAATCAGTTCAATTAAGTCCCACAGTCAATCGTTTCACTGTTAAAGGCGATACAACTTAGTAATATCGGAAAAAAATCACTAAATACATTTTGGTACGAATATGTGACTCAACCGTTGTAACTCAAAGGGACTCATACCGTTAGAAATTCATTGAAATGTACCTTCTAAAACTGTCTCTATTTCTTCAGCGCGCGATAACGGCTAGGATTCGTCCCACAGTAAAAAATGACTTATTTTTCTAAATTTTTTAATGACGCGCTTCAAACAGCGACCAGTGTAATCGCTGAGTTGCGGCAATCATGTCAAATTAAGAAGAATGTCATTTCTTGGGGTCCAGTTGGCTCACTTATCACATTTATGTGGTCAAAGTCCAAAATCAGTTCAATTAAGTCCCACAGTCAATCCTTTCACTGTTAAAAGCGATGCAACCTAGGAAAATCAGAAAAATATCGCTAAATGCATGTTGGTACGAATGTGTGACGCCTCCGTTGTAATTGAAACGGACTGATGCCGTTAGAAAGTCAATGAAATGTAGTTTTTAAAACTGCCACTCTTTCTTCAGCGCGTGCTAACGTCTGGGATTGGTCCAACCGTAAAAAATGACTTATTTATCTAAATTTTTAAATGAAGCGCTACCACAGCGCCCAGCGAAATCGGTAAATTCCAGCAAACATGTCAAATTAAAAAGAATTTTATTCCTTGGGTACGATTGTCTCATTTATTACATTTGTAAGGTCACAGTCCGGAATCACTTCAATTAAGTCCCACAGTCAATCGTTTTACTGTTAAAAGCGATACAACTTAGTGATATCGGAAAAAAATCACTAAATACATGTTGGTACGAATATGTGACGCAACCGTTGTAAGTCAAGCGGATTGACACCGTTAGAAAGTCAATGAAATGTAGTTTTTAAAAATGTTTCTATTTCTTCAGCACGGGCTAACGGCTAGGATTGGTCCCACAGTAAAAAATGACTTATTTTTTCTAAATTTTTAAGTGAAGCGCTACCATTGGGCCGAGTGTAATCGCTAAATTGCAGCAATCACGTCAAATTAAGAATATCGGAAAAAAATCACTAAATACATGTTGGTACGAATGTGTGACGCCTCCGTTGTAATTGAAACGGACTGATGCCGTTAGAAAGTCAATGAAATGTAGTTTTTAAAACTGCCTCTCTTTCTTCAGCGCGCGCTAACGTCTAGGATTGGTCCAACCGTAAAAAAAGACTTATTTATCTAAATTTTTAAATGAAGCTCTTCAAAAAGCGACCAGTGTAATCGCTGAGTTGCGGCAATCATGTCAAATTAAGAAGAATGTCATTTCTTGGGTCCAGTTGGCTCACTTATCACATTTTTGAGGTCAAAGTCCAAAATCAGTTCAATTAAGTCCCACAGTCAATCCTTTCACTGTTAAAAGCGATGCAACCTAGTAAAATCAGAAAAATATCGCTAAATGCATGTTGGTACGAATATGTGACGCAACCGTTGTAATTGAAACGGACTGATGCTGTTAGAAAGTCAATGAAATGTAGTTTTTAAAACTGTCTCTCTTTCTTCAGCGCGCGCTAACGGTTAGGATTGGTCCCGCAGTACAAAATGACTTTTTTATCTAAACTTTTTTATAAAACGCTACTACAGCGCCCATCGAAATCGGTGAATTCCAGCAATCATGTCAAATTAGGAAGAATGTTATTCCTTGTGTCCATTTGTCTCATTTATCACATTTATGAGGTCAAAGTCCAATATTAGTTCAATTAAGTCCCACAGTCAATCCTTTCACTGTTAAAAGCGATGCAACCTAGCAATATCCGAATACTATTGCTAAATACATGTTGGTACGAATATGTGACGCAACCGTTGTAACTCAAACGGATTTATACCGCCAGAAGGTCAATGAAATGTAGTCTATGAAACTGTTCTTATTTATTCAGCGCGTTCTAACGGCCAGGATTGTTCCCACACTAAAAAATGACTTATTTTATATAAATTTTTAAATGAAGCGCTACCATAGGGCCGAGTGTAATCGCTGAATTCCAGCAATCATGTCAAATTAAGAAGAATGTTATTCCTTGAAGTCCAATTGGCTCATTTATCACATTTATAAGGTCACAGTACAGAATCACTTCAATTACGTCCCACAGTCAATCGTTTCACTGTCAAAGAAATACAACTTAGTAATATCGGAAAAAAATCACTAAATACATGTTGGTACGAATACGTGACACAACCGTTGTAAGTTAAGCCGATTGAGACTGTTAGAAAGTCAATGAAATGTAGTTCTTGAAACTGTCTCTATTTCTTCAGCCCGCGCTAACGGCTAGGATTTGTCCCACAGTAAAAAATGACTTATTTTATCTAAATTTTTAAGAGAAGCGCTACCATTGGGCCGAGTGTAACCGCTGAATTGCAGCAATCATGTCAAATAAAGAAGAATGTTATTCCCTGGAATCCAATTGGCTCATTTATCACATTTATAAGGTCACAGTCCAGGATCACTTCAATTAAGTCCCACAGTCACTCGTTTCACTGTCAAAAGCAATACAACTTAGTAATAATGGAAAAAAATCACTATATATATATTGGTACGAATATGTGACACAACCGTTGTAGTTGAAACGGACTATTACCGTTAGAAAGTCAATGAAATGTAGTATTTGAAACTGTCTCTATTTCTTCAGCGCGGGCTAACGGCTAGCATTGGTCCCACAGTAAAAAATGACTTATTTTATCTAAATTTTTAAGTGAAGCGCTACCATTGGGCCGAGTGTAATCGCTGAATTGCAGCAATCATGTCAAATTAAGAAGAATGTTATTCCTTGGAGTCCAGTTGGTTCATTTATCACATTTATGCGGTCGCAGTCCAGAATCACTTCAATGAAGTCCCACAGTCAACCGTTTCACTGTTAAAAGCGATAAAACTTAGTAATATCGGAAAAAAATCACTAAATACATGTTGGTACGAATATGTGACTCAACCGTTGTATCTCAAATGGACTCATACCGTTAGAAATTCATTGAAATGTACCTTCTAAAACTGTCTCTATTTCTTCAGCGCGATAACGGCTAGGATTCGTCCCACAGTAAAAAATGACTTATTTATCTAAATTTTTTAATGAAGCGCTTCACACAGCGACCAGTGTAATCGCTGAGTTGCGGCAATCATGTCAAATTATGAAGAATGTCATTTATTCGGGTCCAGTTGGCTCACTTATCACATTTATAAGGTCACAGTCCAGAATCACTTTAATTAAGTCCCACAGTCAATCGTTTTACTGTTAAAAGCGATACAACTTAGTAATATCGGAAAAAAATCACTAAATACATGTTGGTACAAATATGTGACAAAAACCGTTGTAAGTCAAGCGGATTGACACCGTTAGAAAGTCAATGAAATGTACTTTTTGAAAATGTTTCTATTTCTTCAATGCGCGCTAACGGCTAGGATTGGTCCCGCAGTACAAAATGACTAATATATCTAAACTTTTAAATAAAACGCTACCACAGCTCCCAGCGAAATCGGCAAATTCCAGCAATCATGTCAAATTAAAAAGAATGTTATTCCTTGGGTCCAATTGTCTCATTTATCACATTTATGAAGTCAAAGTCCAAAATCAGTTCAATTAAGTCCCACAGTCAATCCTTTTACTGTTAAAAGCGATGCAACCTAGTAAAATCAGAAAAATATCGCTAAATGCATGTTGGTACGAATATGTGACGCAACCGTTGTAATTGAAACGAACTGATGCCGTTAAAAAAGTCAATGAAATGTAGTTTTTAAAGCTGTCTCTCTTTCTTCAGCGCGCGCTAACGTCTAAGATTGGTCCAACCGTAAAAAATGACTTATTCATCTAAATTTTTAAATGAAGCGCTACAACAGCGCCTAGCGAAATCGGTAAATTTCAGCAATCATTTGAAATTAAGACGAATGTTATTTCTGAGGTCCAATTGTCTCATTTATCACATTTTTGAGGTCACAGTACAGAATCACTTCAATTACGTCCCACAGTCAATCGTTTCACTGTCAAAGAAATACAACTTAGTAATATCGGAAAAAAATCACTAAATACATGTTGGTACGAATACGTGACGCAACCGTTGTAAGTTAAGCCGATTGAGACTGTTAGAAAGTCAATGAAATGTAGTTCTTCAAACTGTCTCTATTTCTTCAGCCCGCGCTAACGGCTAGGATTTGTCCCACAGTAAAAAATGACTTATTTTATCTAAATTTTTAAGAGAAGCGCTACCATTGGGCCGAGTGTAACCGCTGAATTGCAGCAATCATTTCAAATAAAGAAGAATGTTATTCCCTGGAATCCAATTGGCTCATTTATCACATTTATAAGGTCACAGTCCTGGATCACTTCAATTAAGTCCCACAGTCACTCGTTTCACTGTCAAAAGCAATACAACTTAGTAATAATGGAAAAAAATCACTATATATATGTTGGTACGAATATGTGACACAACCGTTGCAGTTGAAACGGACTATTACCGTTAGAAAGTCAATGAAATGTAGTATTTGAAACTGTCTCTATTTCTTCAGCGCGGGCTAACGGCTAGCATTGGTCCCACAGTAAAAAATGACTTATTTTATCTAAATTTTTAAGTGAAGCGCTACCATTGGGCCGAGTGTAATCGCTGAATTGCAGCAATCATGTCAAATTAAGAAGAATGTTATTCCTTGGAGTCCAGTTGGTTCATTTATCACATTTATGCGGTCGCAGTCCAGAATCACTTCAATGAAGTCCCACAGTCAACCGTTTCACTGTTAAAGGCGATAAAACTTAGTAATATCGGAAAAAAATCACTAAATACATGTTGGTACGAATATGTGACTCAACCGTTGTATCTCAAATGGACTCATACCGTTAGAAATTCATTGAAATGTACCTTCTAAAACTGTCTCTATTTCTTCAGCGCGCGATAACGGCTAGGATTCGTCCCACAGTAAAAAATGACTTATTTATCTAAATTTTTTAATGAAGCGCTTCATACAGCGACCAGTGTAATCGCCAAGTTGCGGCAATCATGTCAAATTATGAAGAATGTCATTTCTTGGGGTCCAGTTGGCTCACTTATCACATTTATAAGGTCACAGTCCAGAATCACTTTAATTAAGTCCCACAGTCAATCGTTTTACTGTTAAAAGCGATACAACTTAGTAATATCGGAAAAAAATCACTAAATACATGTTGGTACAAATATGTGACAAAAACCGTTGTAAGTCAAGCGGATTGACACCGTTAGAAAGTCAATGAAATGTACTTTTTGAAAATGTTTCTATTTCTTCAATGCGCGCTAACGGCTAGGATTGGTCCCGCAGTACAAAATGACTAATATATCTAAACTTTTAAATAAAACGCTACCACAGCGCCCAGCGAAATCGGCAAATTCCAGCAATCATGTCAAATTAAAAAGAATGTTATTCCTTGGGTCCAATTGTCTCATTTATCACATTTATGAAGTCAAAGTCCAAAATCAGTTCAATTAAGTCCCACAGTCAATCCTTTTACTGTTAAAAGCGATGCAACCTAGTAAAATCAGAAAAATATCGCTAAATGCATGTTGGTACGAATATGTGACGCAACCGTTGTAATTGAAACGGACTGATGCCGTTAAAAAAGTCAATGAAATGTAGTTTTTAAAGCTGTCTCTCTTTCTTCAGCGCGCGCTAACGTCTAAGATTGGTCCAACCGTAAAAAATGACTTATTCATCTAAATTTTTAAATGAAGCGCTACAACAGCGCCTAGCGAAATCGGTAAATTTCAGCAATCATTTGAAATTAAGACGAATGTTATTTCTGAGGTCCAATTGTCTCATTTATCACATTTTTGAGGTCAAAGTCCAAAATCAGTTCAATTAAGTCCCACAGTCAATCCTTTCACTGTTAAAAACAATGCAACCTAGTAAAATCAGAAAAATATCGCTAAATACATGTTGGTACGAATATGTGACGCAACCGTTGTAATTGAAACGGACTGATACCGTTAGAAATTCATTTAAACCTACCTTCTAAAACTGTCTCTATTTCTTCAGCGCGCGATAACGGCTAGGATTTGTCCCACAGTAAAAAATCACTTATTTATCTAAATTTTTAACTGAAGCGCTCCAAACAGCGACCAGTGTAATCGCTGAGTTGCGGCAATCATGTCAAATTAAGAAGAATGTCATTTCTTGGGGTCCAGTTGGCTCACTTATCACATTTATAAGGTCACAGTCCAGAATCACTTCAATTAAGTCCCACAGTCAATCGTTTTACTGCTAAAAGCGATACAACTTAGTAATATCGGAAAAAAATCACTAAATACATGTTGGTACAAATATGTGACGCAACCGTTGTAAGTCAAGCGGATTGACACCGTTAGAAAGTCAATGAAATGTACTTTTTGAAAATGTTTCTATTTCTTCAACGCGCGCTAACGGCTAGGATTGGTCCCGCAGTACAAAATGACTTATATATCTAAACTTTTAAATAAAACGCTACCACAGCGCCCAGCGAAATCAGCAAATTCCAGCAATCATGTCAAATTAAAAAGAATGTTATTCCTTGGGTCCAATTGTCTCATTTATCACATTTATGAGGTCAAAGTCCAAAATCAGTTCAATTAAATCCCACAGTCAATCCTTTCACTGTTAAAAGCGATGCAACCTAGTAAAATCAGAAAAATATCGCTAAATGCATGTTGGTACGAATATGTGACGCAACCGTTGTTATTGAAACGGACTGATGCCGTTAAAAAAGTCAATGAAATGTAGTTTTTAAAACTGTCTCTCTTTCTTCAGCGCGCGCTAACGTCTAGGATTGGTCCAACCGTAAAAAATGACTTATTCATCTAAATTTTTAAATGAAGCGGTACAACAGCGCCTAGCGAAATCGGTAAATTTCAGCAATCATTTGAAATTAAGACGAATGTTATTTCTGAGGTCCAATTGTCTCATTTATCACATTCTTGAGGTCAAAGTCCAAAATCAGTTCAATTAAGTCCCACAGTCAATCCTTTCACTGCTAAAAGCTATGCAACCTAGTAAAATGAGAAAAATATCGCTAAATGCATGTTGGTACGAATATGTGACGCAACCGTTGTCATGGAAACGGACTGATGCCGTTAGAAAGTCAATGAAATGTAGTTTTTAAAACTGTCTCTCTTTCTTCAGCGCGCGCTAACGTCTAGGATTGGTCCAACCGTAAAAAAGGACTTATTTATCTAAATTTTTAAATGAAGCGCTACCACAGCGCCTAGCGAAATCGGTAAATTCCAGCAATCATGTCAAATTAAGACGAATGTTATTTCTTGGGTCCAATTGTCACATTTATCACATTCTTGAGGTCAAAGTCCAAAATCAGTTCAATTAAGTCCCACAGTCAATCCTTTCACTGTTAAAAACAATGCAACCTAGTAAAATCAGAAAAATATCGCTAAATACATGTTGGTACGAATATGTGACGCAACCGTTGTAATTGAAACGGACTGATACCGTTAGAAATTCATTAAAACGTACCTTCTAAAACTGTCTCTATTTCTTCAGCGCGCGATAACGGCTAGAATTTGTCCCACAGTAAAAAATCACTTATTTATCTAAATTTTTAAATGAAGAGCTCCAAACAGCGACCAGTGTAATCGCTGAGTTGCGGCAATCATGTCAAATTAAGAAGAATGTCATTTCTTGGGGTCCAGTTGGCTCACTTATCACATTTATAAGGTCACAGTCCAGAATCACTTCAATTAACTCCCACAGTCAATCGTTTTACTGCTAAAAGCGATACAACTTAGTAATATCGGAAAAAAATCACTAAATACATGTTGGTACAAATATGTGACGCAACCGTTGTAAGTCAAGCGGATTGACACCGTTAGAAAGTCAATGAAATGTACTTTTTGAAAATGTTTCTATTTCTTCAACGCGCGCTAACGGCTAGGATTGGTCCCGCAGTACAAAATGACTTATATATCTAAACTTTTAAATAAAACGCTACCACAGCGCCTAGCGAAATCGGCAAATTCCAGCAATCATGTCAAATTAAAAAGAATGTTATTCCTTGGGTCCAATTGTCTCATTTATCATATTGATGAGGTCAAAGCTCAAAATCAGTTCAATTAAATCCCACAGTCAATCCTTTCACTGTTAAAAGCGATGCAACCTAGTAAAATGAGAAAAATATCGCTAAATGCATGTTGGTACGAATATGTGACGCAACCGTTGTCATTGAAACGGACCGATGCCGTTAGAAAGTCAATGAAATGTAGTTTTTAAAACTGTCTCTCTTTTTACAGCGCGCGCTAACGTCTAGGATTGGTCCAACCGTAAAAAAGGACTTATTTATCTAAATTTTTAAATGAAGCGCTACCACAGCGCCCAGTGAAATCAGTAAATTCCACCAATCATGTCAAATTTAGAAGAATGATATTTCTTGGTTCCAATTGTCTCACTTATCACATTTATAAGGTCACAGTCCAAAATCATTTCAATTAAGTGCCACAGTCAATCGTGTCACTGTTAAAAGCGATACAACCTAGTATTATCAGAAAAATATCCCTAAATACATGTGGGGAGGAATATGTGACTCAACCGATGTAACTCAAACGGACTCATGCCGTTAGAAATTCATTGAAACGTACCTTCTAAAACTGTCTCTATTTCTTCAGCGCGCGATAACGGCTAGGATTGGTCCAACCGTAAAAAATGACTTATTCATCTAAATTTTTAAATGAAGCGCTACAACAGCGCCTAGCGAAATCGGTAAATTTCAGCAATCATTTTAAATTAAGACGAATGTTATTTCTGAGGTCCAATTGTCTCATTTATCACATTCTTGAGGTCAAAGTCCAAAATCAGTTCCATTAAGTCCCACAGTCAATCCTTTCAGTGCTAAAAGCTATGCAACCTAGTAAAATGAGAAAAATATCGCTAAATGCATGTTGGTACGAATATGTGACGCAACCGTTGTCATGGAAACGGACTGATGCCGTTAGAAAGTCAATGAAATGTAGTTTTTAAAACTGTCTCTCTTTCTTCAGCGCGCGCTAACGTCTAGGATTGGTCCAACCGTAAAAAAGGACTTATTTATCTAAATTTTTAAATGAAGCGCTACCACAGCGCCTAGCGAAATCGGTAAATTCCAGCAATCATGTCAAATTAAGACGAATGTTATTTCTTGGGTCCAATTGTCACATTTATCATATTCTTGAGGTCAAAGTCCAAAATCAGTTCAATTAAATCCCACAGTCAATCCTTTCACTGTTAAAAACAATGCAACCTAGTAAAATCAGAAAAATATCGCTAAATACATGTTGGTACGAATATGTGACGCAACCGTTGTAATTGAAACGGACTGATACCGTTAGAAATTCATTAAAACGTACCTTCTAAAACTGTCTCTATTTCTTCAGCGCGCGATAACGGCTAGGATTTGTCCCACAGTAAAAAATCACTTATTTATCTAAATTTTTAAATGAAGAGCTCCAAACAGCGACCAGTGTAATCGCTGAGTTGCGGCAATCATGTCAAATTAAGAAGAATGTCATTTCTTGGGGTCCAGTTGGCTCACTTATCACATTTATAAGGTCACAGTCCAGAATCACTTCAATTAAGTCCCACAGTCAATCGTTTTACTGCTAAAAGCGATACAACTTAGTAATATCGGAAACAAATCACTAAATACATGTTGGTACAAATATGTGACGCAACCGTTGTAAGTCAAGCGGATTGACACCGTTAGAAAGTCAATGAAATGTACTTTTTGAAAATGTTTCTATTTCTTCAACGCGCGCTAACGGCTAGGATTGGTCCCGCAGTACAAAATGACTTATATATCTAAACTTTTAAATAAAACGCTACCACAGCGCCTAGCGAAATCGGCAAATTCCAGCAATCATGTCAAATTAAAAAGAATGTTATTCCTTGGGTCCAATTGTCTCATTTATCATATTGATGAGGTCAAAGTCCAAAATCAGTTCAATTAAATCCCACAGTCAATCCTTTCACTGTTAAAAGCGATGCAACCTAGTAAAATGAGAAAAATATCGCTAAATGCATGTTGGTACGATTATGTGACGCAACCGTTGTCATTGAAACGGACCGATGCCGTTAGAAAGTCAATGAAATGTAGTTTTTAAAACTGTCTCTCTTTCTTCAGCGCGCGCTAACGTCTAGGATTGGTCCAACCGTAAAAAAGACTTATTTATCTAAATTTTTAAATGAAGCGCTACCACAGCGCCTAGCGAAATCGGTAAATTCCAGCAATCATGTCAAATTAAGACGAATGTTATTTCTTGGGTCCAATTGTCACATTTATCACATTCTTGAGGTCAAAGTCCAAAATCAGTTCAATTAAGTCCCACAGTCAATCCTTTCACTGTTAAAAACAATGCAACCTAGTAAAATCAGAAAAATATCGCTAAATACATGTTGGTACGAATATGTGACGCAACCGTTGTAATTGAAACGGACTGATACCGTTAGAAATTCATTAAAACGTACCTTCTAAAACTGTCTCTATTTCTTCAGCGCGCGATAACGGCTAGGATTTGTCCCACAGTAAAAAATCACTTATTTATCTAAATTTTTAAATGAAGAGCTCCAAACAGCGACCAGTGTAATCGCTGAGTTGCGGCAATCATGTCAAATTAAGAAGAATGTCATTTCTTGGGGTCCAGTTGGCTCACTTATCACATTTATAAGGTCACAGTCCAGAATCACTTCAATTAAGTCCCACAGTCAATCGTTTTACTGCTAAAAGCGATACAACTTAGTAATATCGGAAACAAATCACTAAATACATGTTGGTACAAATATGTGACGCAACCGTTGTAAGTCAAGCGGATTGACACCGTTCGAAAGTCAATGAAATGTACTTTTTGAAAATGTTTCTATTTCTTCAACGCGCGCTAACGGCTAGGATTGGTCCCGCAGTACAAAATGACTTATATATCTAAACTTTTAAATAAAACGCTACCACAGCGCCTAGCGAAATCGGCAAATTCCAGCAATCATGTCAAATTAAAAAGAATGTTATTCCTTGGGTCCAATTGTCTCATTTATCATATTGATGAGGTCAAAGTCCAAAATCAGTTCAATTAAATCCCACAGTCAATCCTTTCACTGTTAAAAGCGATGCAACCTAGTAAAATGAGAAAAATATCGCTAAATGCATGTTGGTACGAATATGTGACGCAACCGTTGTCATTGAAACGGACCGATGCCGTTAGAAAGTCAATGAAATGTAGTTTTTAAAACTGTCTCTCTTTCTTCAGCGCGCGCTAACGTCTAGGATTGGTCCAACCGTAAAAAAGGACTTATTTATCTAAATTTTTAAATGAAGCGCTACCACAGCGCCCAGTGAAATCAGTAAATTCCACCAATCATGTCAAATTAAGAAGAATGATATTTCTTGGTTCCAATTGTCTCACTTATCACATTTATAAGGTCACAGTCCAAAATCATTTCAATTAAGTGCCACAGTCAATCGTGTCACTGTTAAAAGCGATACAACCTAGTATTATCAGAAAAATATCCCTAAATACATGTGGGGAGGAATATGTGACTCAACCGATGTAACTCAAACGGACTCATACCGTTAGAAATTCATTGAAACGTACCTTCTAAAACTGTCTCTATTTCTTCAGCGCGCGATAACAGCTAGGATTTGTCCCACAGAAAAAAATCACTTATTTATCTAAATTTTTAAATGAAGCGCTCCAAACAGCGACCAGTGTAATCGCTGAGTTGCGGCAATCATGTCAAATTAAGAAGAATGTCATTTCTTGGGGTCCAGTTGGCTCACTTATCACATTTATAAGGTCACAGTCCAAAGTTACTTCAATTAAGTCCCAGAGTCAATCGTTTCACTTTTAAAAGCGATATAACTCAATAATATCGGAAAAATATCACTAAACACATGTTGGTACGAATATGTGACGCAACCGTTGTAACTCAAACGGATTGATACCGCTAAGAAGTCAATGAAATGTAGTTTTTGAGAATGTCTCTATTTCTTCAGTGCGTGCTAACGGTCAGGATTAGTCCCACAGTAAAAAAAGACTTATTTATCTAAATTTTAAATAAAGCGATACCACAGTGCCCAGCGAAATCGGTAAATTCTAGCAATCATGTCAAATTAAGAAGAATGATATTTCTTGGGTCCAATTGTCTCATTTGTCACATTTATGAGGTCAAAGTCTAAAATCAGTTCAATCAAGTCCCACAGTCAATCCTTTCACTGTTAAAAGCGATGCAACATAGTAAAATCAGAAAAATATCGCTATATACATGTTGGTACGATTATGTGACGCAACTGTTGTAATTGAAACGGACTGATACCGTTAGAGAGTCAATGAAATGTAGTATTTGAAACTGTTTCTCTTTCTTCAGCGCTGGCTAACGGCTAGGATTGGTCCCACCGTAAAAATTGACTTATTTATCTAAATTTTTAAGTGAATCCCTACCACAGCGCCCAGTGAAATCAGTAAATTCCACCAATTATGTCAAATTAAGAAGAATGATATTTCTTGGTTCCAATTGTCTCACTTATCACATTTATGAGGTCAAAGTCTAAAATCAGTTCAATCAAGTCCCACAGTCAATCCTTTCACTGTTAAAAGCGATGCAACATAGTAAAATCAGAAAAATATCGCTAAATACATGTTGGTACGAATATGTGACGCAACCGTTGTAATTGAAACGGACTGATACCGTTAGAGAGTCAATGAGATGTAGTTTTTAAAACTGTCTCTCTTTCTTCAGCGCGCACTAACGGCTAGGATTCGTCCCACAGAAAAAAATAACTTATTTATCTAAATTTTTAAATGAAGCGCTCCAAACAGCGCCCAGTGTAATCGCTGAGTTGCGGCAATCATGTCAAATTAAGAAGAATGTTATTTCTTGGGTTCCAGTTGGCTCACTCATCACATTTATTAGGTCACAGTCCAAAGTTATTTCAATTAAGTCCCAGAGTCAATTGATCAATGTTAAAAGCGATATAACTTAATAATATCAGAAAAATATCACTAAATACATGTTGGTACGAATATGTGACGCAACCGTTGTAACTCAAACGGATATATACCCTCAGAAAGTAAATGAAATGTAGTCTTTGAAACTGTTCCTATTTATTCAGCTCGTGCTAACGGCCAGGATTGGCCCCACAGTAAAAAATGACTTATTTTGTATAAATTTTTAAGTGAAGCGCTACCATAGGGCCCAGTGTAATCGCTGAATTCCAGCAATCATGTCAAATTAAGAAGAATGTTATTCCTTGGAGTCCAATTGGCTTATTTATCACATTAATAAGGTCACAGTACAGAATCACTTCAATTAAGTCCCACAGTCAATCGTTTCACTGTCAAAAGCAATACAACTTAGTAATATCGGGAAAAAATCACTAAATACATGTTAGTACGAATACGTGAAGCAACCGTTGTAACTTAGGCGGATTGACACCATTACAATGTCAATGAAATGTACTTTTTAAAAATGTTTCTATTTCTTCAACGTCCGCTAACAACTAGGATTGGTCCCACAGTACAAAATGACTTATTTATGTAAACTTTTAAATAAAACGCTACCACAGCGCCCAGCGAAATCGGTAAATTCCAGCAATCATGTCAAATTAAAAAGAATGTTATTTCTTTAGTCCAATTGTCTCAGTTATCTCATTTATAATATCACAGTCCAAAATCAGTTTAATTAAGTATAAATTTGGTGCAATTGTCTCATTTATCACATTTATGAGGTCAAAGTCCAATATTAGTTTAATTAAGTCCCACAGTCAATCCTTTCACTGTTAAAAGCGATGCAACCTACTAATATCCGAATACTATTGCTAAATACATGTGGGTACGAATATGTGACGCAACCGTTGTAACTCAAACGGATTTATACCACCAGAAGGTCAATGAAATGTAGTTTTTGAAACTGTTCCTATTTATTCAGCGCGTGCTAACGGCCAGGATTGGTCCCACAGTAAAAAATGACTTATTTTATATAAGTTGTTAAGTGAAGCGCTACCATAGGGCCGAGTGTAATCGCTGAATTCCAGCAATCATGTCAAATTAAGAAGAATGTTATTCCTTGGAGTCCAATTGGCTCATTTATCACATTTACAAGGTCACAGTACAAAATCACTTCAATTAAGTCCCACAGTCAATCGTTTCACTGTCAAAAGCAATACAACTTAGTAATAATGGAAAAAAATCACTAAATACATGTTGGTACGAATATGTGACGCAACCGTTGTAGTTGAAACGGACTATTACCGTTAGAAAGTCAATGAAATGTAGCATTTGAAACTGTCTCTATTTCTTCAGCGCGTGCTAACGGCCAGGATTGCTCCCACAGTAAAAAATGACTTATTTTATATAAGTTTTTAAGTGAAGCGCTACCATAGGGCCGAGTGTAATCGCTGAATTCCAGCAATCATGTCAAATTTAGAAGAATGTTATTCCTTGGAATCCAATTGGCTTATTTATCAAATTTATAAGGTCACAGTACAGAATCACTTCAATTAAGTCCCACAGTCAATCGTTTCACTGTCAAAAGCAATACAACTTAGTAATATCGGGAAAAAATCACTAAATACATGTTAGTACGAATAAGTGAAGCAACCGTTGTAACTTAGGCGGATTGACACCATTAGAATGTCAATGAAATGTAGTTTTTGAAAATGTTTCTATTTCTTCAACGCCCTCTAACAACTAGGATTGGTCCCACAGTACAAAATGACTTATTTATCTAAACTTTTAAATAAAACGCTACCACAGCGCCCAGCGAAATCGGTAAATTCCAGCAATCATGTCAAATTAAAAAGAATGTTATTTCTTTGGTCCAATTGTCTCACTTATCTCATTTATAAGATCACAGTCCAAAATCAGTTTAATTAAGTATAAATTGGGTCCAATTGTCTCATTTATCACATTTATGAGGTCAAAGTCCAATATTAGTTCAATTAAGTCCCACAGTCAATCCTTTCACTGTTAAAAGCGATGCAACCTAGTAATATCCGAATTCTATTGCTAAACACATGTTGGTACGAATATGTGACGCAACCGTTGTAACTCAAACGGATTTATACCGCCAGAAGGTCAATGAAATGTAGTTTTTGAAACTGTTCTTATTTATTCAGCGCGTGCTAACGGCCAGGATTGGTCCCACAGTAAAAAATGACTTATTTTATATAAATTTTTAAATGAAGCGCTAACACAGCGCCCAGCGAAATCGGTAAATTTCAGCAATCATGTTAAATTAAGACGACTGTTATTTCTTGTCTCATTTATCACATTTTTGAGGTCAAAGTCCAAAATCAGTTCAATTAAGTCCCACAGTCAATCCTTTCACTGTTAAAAGCGATGCAACCTAGTAAAATCAGAAAAATATCGCTAAATGCATGTTGGTACGAATATGTGACGCAACCATTGTAATTAAAACGGACTGATGCCGTTAGAAATTCAATGAAATGTAGTTTTTAAAACTGTCTCTCTGTCTTCAGCGCGCGCTAACGTCTAGGAGTGGTCCAACCGTAAAAAATGACTTATTTATCTAAATTTTTAAATGAAGCGCTACCACAGCGCCCAGTGAAATCGGTAAATTCCAGCAATCATGTCAAGGTAAGAAGAATGTTATTTCTTGGGTCCAATTGTCTCATTTATCACATTTTTGAGGTCAAAGTCCAAAATAAGTTCAATTAAGTCCCACAGTCAATCTTTTCACTGTTAAAAGCGATGCAACCTAGTAATATCCGACTACTATTGCTAAATACATGTTGGTACGAATATGTGACGCAACCGTTGTAACTCAAACGAATTTATACCGCCAGAAAGTCAATGAAATGTAGTCTTTGAAACTGTTCCTATTTATTCAGCACGTGCTAACGGCCAGGATTGGTTCCACAGTAAAGAATGACTTATTTTGTGCAAATTTTTATGTGAAGCGCTAGCATAGGGCCGAGTGTAATCGCTGAATTCCAGCAATCATGTCAAATTAAGAAGAATGTTATTCCTTGGAGTCCAATTGGCTCATTTATCACATTTATAAGGTCACAGTACAGAATCACTTCAATTAAGTCCCACAGTCAATCGTGTCGCTGTCAAAAGAAATACGACATAGTATTATCGGAAAAGAATCACTAAATACATGTTGCTACGAATATGTGACGCAACCGTTGTAAGTCAAGCGGATTGACACCGTTAGAATGTGTCAATGAAATGTAGTTTTTAAAAAAGTTTCTATTTCTTCAACGCGCGCTAACGGCTAGAATTGGTCCCACAGTACAAAATGACTTATATATCTAAACTTTTAAATAAAACGCTACCACAGCGCGCAGCGAAATCGGTAAATTCAAGCAATCATGTCAAATTAAAAAGAATGTTATTCCTTGGGTCCAATTGTCTCATTTATCACATTTATGAGGTCAAAGTCCAAAATCAGTTCAATTAAGTCCCACAGTCAATCCTTTCACTGTTAAAAGCGATGCAACCTAGTAAAATCAGAAAAATATCGCTAAATGCATGTTGGTACGAATATGTGACGCAACCGTTGTAATTGAAACGGACTGATGCCGTTAGAAATTCAATGAAATTTAGTTTCTAAAACTGTCTTTCTTTCTTCAGCGCGCGCTAACGTCTAGGAGTGGTCTAACCGTAAAAAATGACTCATTTATCTAAATTTTTAAATGAAGCGCTACCACAGCGCCCAGCAAAATCGGTAAATTTCAGCAATCATGTCAAATTAAGACGACTGTTATTTCTTGTCTCATTTATCACATTTTTGAGGTCAAAGTCCAAAATCAGTTCAAATAAGTCCCACAGTCAATCCCTTCACTGTTAAAAGCGATGCAACCTAGTAAAATCAGAAAAATATCGCTAAATGCATGTTGGTACGAATATGTGACGCAACCATTAAAATTAAAACGGACTGTAGACGTTAGAAATTCAATGAAATGTAGTTTTTAAAACTGTCTCTCTTTCTTCAGCGCGCGCTAACGTCTAGGAGTGGTCTAACCGTAAAAAATGACTCATTTATCTAAATTTTTAAATGAAGCGCTACCACAGCGCCCAGCGAAATCGGTAAATTTCAGCAATCATGTCAAATTAAGACGACTGTTATTTCTTGTCTCATTTATCACATTTATGAGGTCAAAGTCCAATATTAGTTTAATTAAGTCCCACAGTCAATCCTTTCACTGTTAAAAGCGATGCAACCTACTAATATCCGAATACTATTGCTAAATACATGTGGGTACGAATATGTGACGCAACCGTTGTAACTCAAACGGATTTATACCACCAGAAGGTCAATGAAATGTAGTTTTTGAAACTGTTCCTATTTATTCAGCGCGTGCTAACGGCCAGGATTGGTCCCACAGTAAAAAATGACTTATTTTATATAAGTTGTTAAGTGAAGCGCTACCATAGGGCCGAGTGTAATCGCTGAATTCCAGCAATCATGTCAAATTAAGAAGAATGTTATTCCTTGGAGTCCAATTGGCTCATTTATCACATTTACAAGGTCACAGTACAAAATCACTTCAATTAAGTCCCACAGTCAATCGTTTCACTGTCAAAAGCAATACAACTTAGTAATATCGGGAAAAAATCACTAAATACATGTTAGTACGAATAAGTGAAGCAACCGTTGTAACTTAGGCGGATTGACACCATTAGAATGTCAATGAAATGTAGTTTTTGAAAATGTTTCTATTTCTTCAACGCCCGCTAACAACTAGGATTGGTCCCACAGTACAAAATGACTTATTTATCTAAACTTTTAAATAAAACGCTACCACAGCGCCCAGCGAAATCGGTAAATTCCAGCAATCATGTCAAATTAAAAAGAATGTTATTTCTTTGGTCCAATTGTCTCACTTATCTCATTTATAAGATCACAGTCCAAAATCAGTTTAATTAAGTATAAATTTGGTCCAATTGTCTCATTTATCACATTTATGAGGTCAAAGTCCAATATTAGTTCAATTAAGTCCCACAGTCAATCCTTTCACTGTTAAAAGCGATGCAACCTAGTAATATCCGAATTCTATTGCTAAACACATGTTGGTACGAATATGTGACGCAACCGTTGTAACTCAAACGGATTTATACCGCCAGAAGGTCAATGAAATGTAGTTTTTGAAACTGTTCTTATTTATTCAGCGCGTGCTAACGGCCAGGATTGGTCCCACAGTAAAAAATGACTTATTTTATATAAATTTTTAAATGAAGCGCTAACACAGCGCCCAGCGAAATCGGTAAATTTCAGCAATCATGTTAAATTAAGACGACTGTTATTTCTTGTCTCATTTATCACATTTTTGAGGTCAAAGTCCAAAATCAGTTCAATTAAGTCCCACAGTCAATCCTTTCACTGTTAAAAGCGATGCAACCTAGTAAAATCAGAAAAATATCGCTAAATGCATGTTGGTACGAATATGTGACGCAACCATTGTAATTAAAACGGACTGATGCCGTTAGAAATTCAATGAAATGTAGTTTCTAAAACTGTCTCTCTGTCTTCAGCGCGCGCTAACGTCTAGGAGTGGTCCAACCGTAAAAAATGACTTATTTATCTAAATTTTTAAATGAAGCGCTACCACAGCGCCCAGTGAAATCGGTAAATTCCAGCAATCATGTCAAGGTAAGAAGAATGTTATTTCTTGGGTCCAATTGTCTCATTTATCACATTTTTGAGGTCAAAGTCCAAAATAAGTTCAATTAAGTCCCACAGTCAATCTTTTCACTGTTAAAAGCGATGCAACCTAGTAATATCCGACTACTATTGCTAAATACATGTTGGTACGAATATGTGACGCAACCGTTGTAACTCAAACGAATTTATACCTCCAGAAAGTCAATGAAATGTAGTCTTTGAAACTGTTCCTATTTATTCAGCACGTGCTAACGGCCAGGATTGGTTCCACAGTAAAGAATGACTTATTTTGTGCAAATTTTTAGGTGAAGCGCTAGCATAGGGCCGAGTGTAATCGCTGAATTCCAGCAATCATGTCAAATTAAGAAGAATGTTATTCCTTGGTGTCCAATTGGCTCATTTATCACATTTATAAGGTCACAGAACAGAATCACTTCAATTAAGTCCCACAGTCAATCGTGTCGCTGTCAAAAGAAATACGACATAGTATTATCGGAAAAGAATCACTAAATACATGTTGCTACGAATATGTGACGCAACCGTTGTAAGTCAAGCGGATTGACACCGTTAGAATGTGTCAATGAAATGTAGTTTTTAAAAAAGTTTCTATTTCTTCAACGCGCGCTAACGGCTAGAATTGGTCCCACAGTACAAAATGACTTATATATCTAAACTTTTAAATAAAACGCTACCACAGCGCGCAGCGAAATCGGTAAATTCAAGCAATCATGTCAAATTAAAAAGAATGTTATTCCTTGGGTCCAATTGTCTCATTTATCACATTTATGAGGTCAAAGTCCAAAATCAGTTCAATTAAGTCCCACAGTCAATCCTTTCACTGTTAAAAGCGATGCAACCTAGTAAAATCAGAAAAATATCGCTAAATGCATGTTGGTACGAATATGTGACGCAACCGTTGTAATTGAAACGGACTGATGCCGTTAGAAATTCAATGAAATTTAGTTTCTAAAACTGTCTTTCTTTCTTCAGCGCGCGCTAACGTCTAGGAGTGGTCTAACCGTAAAACATGACTCATTTATCTAAATTTTTAAATGAAGCGCTACCACAGCGCCCAGCAAAATCGGTAAATTTCAGCAATCATGTCAAATTAAGACGACTGTTATTTCTTGTCTCATTTATCACATTTTTGAGGTCAAAGTCCAAAATCAGTTCAAATAAGTCCCACAGTCAATCCTTTCACTGTTAAAAGCGATGCAACCTAGTAAAATCAGAAAAATATCGCTAAATGCATGTTGGTACGAATATGTGACGCAACCATTAAAATTAAAACGGACTGTAGACGTTAGAAATTCAATGAAATGTAGTTTTTAAAACTGTCTCTCTTTCTTCAGCGCGCGCTAACGTCTAGGAGTGGTCTAACCGTAAAAAATGACTCATTTATCTAAATTTTTAAATGAAGCGCTACCACAGCGCCCAGCGAAATCGGTAAATTTCAGGAATCATGTCAAATTAAGACGACTGTTATTTCTTGTCTCATTTATCACATTTTTGAGGTCAAAGTCCAAAATCAGTTCAAATAAGTCCCACAGTCAATCCTTTCACTGTTAAAAGCGATGCAACCTAGTAAAATCAGAAAAATATCGCTAAATGCATGTTGGTACGAATATGTGACGCAACCATTAAAATTAAAACGGACTGTAGACGTTAGAAATTCAATGAAATGTAGTTTTTAAAACTGTCTCTCTTTCTTCAGCGCGCGCTAACGTCTAGGAGTGGTCCAACCGTGAAAAATGACTTATTTATCTAAATTTTTAAATGAAGCGCTACCACAGCGCCCAGTGAAATCGGTAAATTTCAGCAATCATGTCAAATTAAGACGACTGTTATTTCTTGTCTCATTTATCACATTTTTGAGGTCAAAGGCCAAAATAAGTTCAATTAAGTCCCACAGTCAATCCTTTCACTGTTAAAAGCGATGCAACCTAGTAAAATCTGAAAAATATCGCTAAATGCATGTTGGTACGAATATGTGACGCAACCATTGAAATTAAAACGGACTGTAGCCGTTAGAAATTCAATGAAATGTAGTTTTTAAAACTGTCTCTCTTTCTTCAGCGCGCGCTAACGTCTAGGAGTGGTCCAACCGTGAAAAATGACTTATTTATCTAAATTTTTAAATGAAGCGCTACCACAGCGCCCAGTGAAATCGGTAAATTTCAGCAATCATGTCAAATTAGGACGACTTTTATTTCTTGTCTCATTTATCACATTTTTGAGGTCAAAGTCCAAAATAAGTTCAATTAAGTCCCACAGTCAATCTTTTCACTGTTAAAAGCGATGCAACCTAGTAATATCCGAATACTATTGCTAAATACATGTTGGTACGAATATGTGACGCAACCGTTGTAACTCAAACGGATTTATGCCGCCAGAAAGTCAATGAAATGTAGTCTTTGAAACTGTTCCTATTTATTCAGCACGTGCTAACGGCCAGGATTGGTCTCACAGTAAAAAATGACTTATTTTGTGTAAATTTTTAAGTGAAGCGCTACCAAAGGGCCGAGTGTAATCGCTGAATACCAGCAATCATGTCAAATTAAGAAGAATGTTTTTCCTTGGAGTCCAATTGGCTCATTTATCACATTTATAAGGTCACAGTACAGAATCACTTCAATTAAGTCCCACAGTCAATCGTTTCACTGTCAAAAGAAATACGACATAGTAATATCGGAAAAGAATCACTAAATACATGTTGCTACGAATATGTGACGCAACCGTTGTAAGTCAAGCGGATTGACACCGTTAGAATGTCAATGAAATGTAGTTTTTGAAAAAGTTTCTATTTCTTCAACGCGCGCTAACGGCTAGAATTGGTCCCACAGTACAAAATGACTTATATATCTAAACTTTTAAATAAAACGCTACCACAGCGCGCAGCGAAATCGGTAAATTCCAGCAATCATGTCAAATTAAAAAGAATGTTATTCCTTGGGTCCAATTGTCTCATTTATCACATTTATAAGGTCAAAGTCCAAAATCAGTTCAATTAAGTCCCACAATCAATCCTTTCACTGTTAAAAGCGATGCAACCTAGTAAAATCAGAAAAATATCGCTAAATGCATGTTGGTACGAATATGTGACGCAACCGTTGTAATTGAAACGGACTTATGCCGTTAGAAATTCAATGAAATGTAGTTTCTAAAACTGTCTCTCTTTCTTCAGCGCGCGCTAACATCTAGGAGTGGTCTAACCGTAAAAAATGACTCATTTATCTAAATTTTTAAATGAAGCGCTACCACAGCGCCCAGCGAAATCGGTAAATTTCAACAAACATGTCAAATTAAGACGACTGTTATTTCTTGTCTCATTTATCACATTTTTGAGGTCAAAGTCCAAAATCAGTTCAATTAAGTCCCACAGTCAATCCTTTCACTGCTAAAAGCGATGCAACCTAGTAAAATCAGAAAAATATCGCTAAATGCATGTTGGTACGAATATGTGACGCAACCATAGAAATTAAAACGGACTGTAGCCGTTAGAAATTCAATGAAATGTAGTTTTTAAAACTGTCTCTCTTTCTTCAGCGCGCGCTAACGTCTAGGAGTGGTCCAACGGTGAAAAATGACTTATTTATCTAAATTTTTAAATGAAGCGTTACCACAGCGCCCAGTGAAATCGGTAAATTCCAGCAATCATGTCAAGGTAAGAAGAATGTTACTTCTTGGGTCCAATTGTCTCACTTATCACATTTATAAGATCACAGTCCAAATAAGTTCAATTAAGTCCCACAGTCAATCCTTTCACTGTTAAAAGCGATGCAACCTAGTAATATCCGAATACTATTGCTAAATACATGTTGGTACGAATATGTGACGCAACAGTTGTAACTCAAACGGATTTATACCGCCAGAAAGTCAATGAAATGTAGTTTTTGAAAAAGTTTCTATTTCTTCAACGCGCGCTAACAGCTAGGATTGGTCCCGCAGTTCAAAATGACGACTGTTATTTCTTGTCTCATTTATCACATTTTTGAGGTCAAAGTCCAAAATCAGTTCAATTAAGTCCCACAGTCAATCCTTTCACTGCTAAAAGCGATGCAACCTAGTAAAATCAGAAAAATATCGCTAAATGCATGTTGGTACGAATATGTGACGCAACCATAGAAATTAAAACGGACTGTAGCCGTTAGAAATTCAATGAAATGTAGTTTTTAAAACTGTCTCTCTTTCTTCAGCGCGCGCTAACGTCTAGGAGTGGTCCAACGGTGAAAAATGACTTATATATCTAAACTTTTAAATAAAACGCTACCACAGCGCCCAGCGAAATCGGTAAATTCCAGCAATCATGTCAAATTAAAAAGAATGTTATTCCTTGGGTCCAATTGTCTCATTTATCACATTTATGAGGTCAAAGTCCAAAGTCAGTTCAATTAAGTCCCACAGTCAATCTTTTCACTGTTAAAAGCGATGCAAACTAGTAAAATCAGAAAAATATCGCTAAATGCATGTTGGTACGAATATGTGACGCGACCGTTGTAATTGAAACGGACTGATGCCGTTAGAATTTCAATGAAATGTAGTTTCTAAAACTGTCTCTCTTTCTTCAGCGCGCGCTAACGTCTAGGAGTGGTCTAACCGTAAAAAATGACTCATTTATCTAAATTTTTAAATGAAGCGCTACCACAGCGCCCAGCGAAATCGGTAAATTTCAGCAATCATGTCAAATTAAGTCGACTGTTATTTCTTGTCTCATTTATCACATTTTCGAGGTCAAAGTCCAAAATCAGTTCAATTAAGTACCACAGTCAATCCTTTCACTGTTAAAAGCGATGCAACCTAGTAAAATCAGAAAAATATCGCTAAATGAATGTTGGTACGAATATGTTACGCAACCGTTGTAATTGAAACGGACTGATGCCGTTAGAAATTCAATGAAATGTAGTTTCTAAAACTGTCTCTCTTTCTTCAGCGCGCCCTAACATCTAGGAGTGGTCTAACCGTAAAAAATGACTTATTTATCTAAATTTTTAAATGAAGCGCTACCACAGCGCCCAGCAAAATTGGTAAATTTCAGCAATCATGTCAAATTAAGACGACTGTTATTTCTTGTCTCATTTATCACATTTTTGAGGTCAAAGTCCAAAATCAGTTCAATTAAGTCCCACAGTCAATCGTTTCACTGTTTAAAGCGATGCAACCTAGTAATATCAGAATATTATCGCTAAATACATGTTGGTACGAATACGTCACGCAACCGATGTAACTCAAACGGATTTATACCGCCAGAAAGTCAATGAAAGGTAGTCTTTGAAACTGTTCCTATTTATTCAGCACGTGCTAACGGCCAGGATTGGTGCCACAGTAAAAAATGACTTATTTTGTATAAATTTTTAAGTGAAGCGCTACCATAGGGCCGAGTGTAATCGCTGAATTCTAGCAATCATGTCAAATTCAGAAGAATGTTATTTCTTGGGTCCAATTGTCTCACTTATCACATTTATAAGATCACAGTTCAAAATAAGTTCAATTAAATCCCACAGTCAATCCTTTCACTGTTAAAAGCGATGCAACCTTGTATTATCCGAATACTATTGCTAAATACATGTTGGTACGAATATGTGACGCAACCGTTGTAACTCAAACGGATTTATACCGCCAGAAAATCAATGAAATGTAGTCTTTGAAACTGTTCCTATTTATTCAGCACGTGCTAACGGCCAGGATTGGTCCCACAGTAAAAACTGACTTATTTTGTGTAAATTTTTAAGTGAAGCGCTACCATAGGGCCGAGTGTAATCGCTGAATTCCAGCAATCATGTCAAATTAAGAAGAATGTTATTCCTTGGAGTCCAATTGGCTCATTTATCACATTTATAAGGTCACAGTACAGAATCACTTCAATTAAGTCCCACAGTCAATCGTTTACTGTCAAAAGAAATACAACATAGTAATATCGGAAAAGAATCACTAAATACATGTTGGTACGAATATGTGACGCAACCGTTGTAAGTCAAGCGGATGGACACCGTTAGAATGTCAATGAAATGTAGTTTTTGAAAAAGTTTCTATTTCTTCAACGCGCGCTAACGGCTAGGATTGGTCCCGCAGTTCAAAATGACTTATATATCTAAACTTTTAAATAAAACGCTACCACAGCGCCCAGCGAAATCGGTAAAATCCAGCAAACATGTCAAATTAAAAAGAATGTTATTCTTTGGGTCCAATTGTCTCATTTATCACATTTATGAAGTCAAAGTCCAAAATCAGTTCAATTAAGTCCCACAGTCAATCCTTTCACTGTTAAAAGCGATGCAAACTAGTAAAATCAGAAAAATATCGCTAAATGCATGTTGGTACGAATATGTGACGCGACCGTTGTAATTGAAACGGACTGATGCCGTTAGAAATTCAATGAAATGTAGTTTCTAAAACTGTCTCTCTTTCTTCAGCGCGCGCTAACGTCTAGGAGTGGTCTAACCGTAAAAAATGACTCATTTATCTAAATTTTTAAATGAAGCGCTACCACAGCGCCCAGCGAAATCGGTAAATTTCAGCAATCATGTCAAATTAAGTCGACTGTTATTTCTTGTCTCATTTATCACATTTTCGAGGTCAAAGTCCAAAATCAGTTCAATTAAGTCCCACAATCAATCATTTCACTGTTAAAATCGATGCAACCTAGTAATATCCGAATACTATTGCTAAATACATGTTGGTACGAACATGTGACTCAACCGTCTATCTAAATTTTTAAGAGAAGCGCTACCATTGGGCCGAGTGTAATCGCTGAATTGCAGCAATCGTGTCAAATTAAGAAGAATGTTATTCCTTGGAATCCAATTGGCTCATTTATCACATTTATAAGGTCACAGTCCAGGATCACTTCAATTAAGTCCCACAGTCAATCGTTTCACTGTCAAAAGCAATACAACTTAGTAATAATGGAAAAAAATCACTAAATACATGTTGGTACGAATATGTGACGCAACCGTTGTAGTTGAAACGGACTAATACCGTTAGAAAGTCAATGAAATGTTGTATTTGAAACTGTCTCTATTTCTTCAGCACGCGCTAACGGCTAGGATTGGTCCCACAGAAAAAAATGACTTATTTTATAAAAAATTTTAAGTGAAGCGCTACCATTGGGCCGAGTGTAATCGCTGAATTGCAGCAATCATGTCAAATTAAGAAGAATGTTATTCCTTGGAGTCCAATTGGCTCATTTATCACATTTGTAAGTTCGCAGTCTAAAATCACTTCAATTAAGTCCCACAGTCAATCGTATCACTGTTAAAAGCGATACAACTTAGTAATATCGGAAAAGAATCACTAAATACATGTTGGTACGAATACGTGACGCAACCGTTGTAAGTTAAGCGGATTGACACCGTTAGAAAGTCAATGAAATGTAGTTTTTGAATCTGTCTCTATTTCTTCAGCCCGCACTAACGGCTAGGATTGGTCCCACAGTAAAAAATGACTTATTTTATCTAATTTTTTAAGAGAAGCGCTACCATTGGGCCGAGTGTAATCGCTGAATTGCAGCAATCGTGTCAAATTAAGAAGAATGTTATTCCTTGGAATCCAATTGGCTCATTTATCACATTTGTAAGGTCGCAGTCTAGAATCACTTCAATTAAGTCCCACAGTCAATCGTATCACTGTTAAAAGCGATACAACTTAGTAATATCGGAATGAAATGTAGTTTTTGAAAATGTTTCTATTTCTTCAACGCGCGCTAACGGCTAGGATTCGTACAACAGTAAAAAATGACTTATTTATCTAAATTTTTTAATAAAGCGCTCTAAACAGCGGCCAGTGTAATCGTTGAGTTGCGGCAATCATGTCAAATTAAAAAGAATGTTATTCCTTGGGTCCAATTGTCTCATTTATCACATTTATGAGGTCAAAGTCCAAAATCAGTTCAATTAAATACCACAGTCAATCCTTTCACTGTTAAAAGCGATGCAACCTAGTAAAATCAGAAAAATATCGCTAAATGAATGTTGCTACGAATATGTGACGCAACCGTTGTAATTGAAACGGACTGATGCCGTTAGAAATTCAATGAAATGTAGTTTCTAAAACTGTCTCTCTTTCTTCAGCGCGCGCTAACGTCTAGGAGTCGTCTAACCGTAAAAAATGACTTATTTATCTAAATTTTTAAATGAAGCGCTACCACAGCGCCCAGCGAAATTAGTAAATTTCAGCAATCATGTCAAATTAAGACGACTGTTATTTCTTGTCTCATTTATCACATTTTTGAGGTCAAAGTCCAAAATCAGTTCAATTAAGTCCCACAGTCAATCGTTTCACTGTTAAAAGCGATGCAACCTAGTAATATCCGAATATTATCGCTAAATACATGTTGGTACGAATATGTGAGGCAACTGTTGTAACTCAAACGGATTTATACCGCCAGAAGGTCAATGAAATGTAGTCTTTGAAACTGTTCCTATTTATTCAGCGCGTGCTAACGGCCAGGATTGGTCCCACAGTAAAAAATACTTATTTTATATAAATTTTTAAGTGAAGCGCTACCATAGGGCCGAGTATAATTGCTGAATTCCAGCAATCATGTCAAATTCAGAAGAATGTTATTCCTTGGAATCCAATTGGCTCATTTATCACATTTGTAAGGTCGCAGTCTAGAATCACTTCAATTAAGTCCCACAGTCAATCGTATCACTGTTAAAAGCGATACAACTTAGTAATATCGGAATGAAATGTAGTTTTTGAAAATGTTTCTATTTCTTCAACGCGCGCTAACGGCTAGGATTCGTACAACAGTAAAAAATGACTTATTTATCTAAATTTTTTAATAAAGCGCTCCAAACAGCGACCAGTGTAATCGCTGAGTTGCGGCAATCATGTCAAATTAAAAAGAATGTTATTCCTTGGGTCCAATTGTCTCATTTATCACATTTATGAGGTCAAAGTCCAAAATCAGTTCAATTAAATACCACAGTCAATCCTTTCACTGTTAAAAGCGATGCAACCTAGTAAAATCAGAAAATTATCGCTAAATGAATGTTGGTACGAATATGTGACGCAACCGTTGTAATTGAAACGGACTGATGCCGTTAGAAATTCAATGAAATGTAGTTTCTAAAACTGTCTCTCTTTCTTCAGCGCGCTAACGTCTAGGAGTCGTCTAACCGTAAAAAATGACTTATTTATCTAAATTTTTAAATGAAGCGCTACCACAGCGCCCAGCGAAATTAGTAAATTTCAGCAATCATGTCAAATTAAGACGACTGTTATTTCTTGTCTCATTTATCACATTTTTGAGGTCAAAGTCCAAAATCAGTTCAATTAAGTCCCACAGTCAATCGTTTCACTGTTAAAAGCGATGCAACCTAGTAATATCCGAATATTATCGCTAAATACATGTTGGTACGAATATGTGAGGCAACTGTTGTAACTCAAACGGATTTTTACCGCCAGAAGGTCAATGAAATGTAGTCTTTGAAACTGTTCCTATTTATTCAGCGCGTGCTAACGGCCAGGATTGGTCCCACAGTAAAAAAGACTTATTTTATATAAATTTTTAAGTGAAGCGCTACCATAGGGCCGAGTATAATTGCTGAATTCCAGCAATCATGTCAAATTCAGAAGAATGTTATTCCTTGGAGTCCAATTGGCTCATTTATCACATTTATAAGGTCACAGTACAGAATCACTTCAATTAAGTCCCACGGTCAATCGTTACACTTTCAAAAGCAATACAACTGAGTAATATCGGAAAAAAAACACTAAATACATGTGGGGACGAATATGTGACTCAACCGATGTAACTCAAACGGACTCATGCCTTTAGAAATTCATTGAAACGTACCTTCTAAAACTGTCTCTATTTCTTTAGCGCGCGAAAACAGCTAGGATTCGTCCCACAGTAAAAAATCACTTATTTATCTAAATTTTTAAATCAAGCGCTCCAAACAGCGACCAGTGTAATCGCTGAGTTGCGGCAATCATGTCAAATTAAGAAGAATGTCATTTCTTGGGGTCCAGTTGGCTCACTTATCACATTTATAAGGTCACAGTCCAAAGTTACTTCAATTAAGTCCCACAGTCAATCGTTTCACTGTTAAAAGCGATACAACTTAGTAATATCGGAAAAAAATCACTAAATACATGTTGGTACAAATATGTGACGCAACCGCTGTAAGTCAAGCGGATTGACACCGTTAGAAAGTCAATGAAATATAGTTTTTGAAAATGTTATTATTTCTTCAACGCGCGCTAACAGCTAGGATTGGTCCCGCAGTACAAAATTACTTATATATCTAAACTTTTAAATAAAACGCTACCACAGCGCCCAGCGAAATCGGTAAAATCCAGCAATCATGTCAAATTAAAAACAATGTTATTCCTTGGGTCCAATTGTCTCATTTATCACATTTACAAGATCACAGTCCAAAATAAGTTCAATTAAGTCCCACAGTGAATCGTTTCACTATTAAAAGCGATGCAACCTAGTAATATACGAATACTATCGCTAAATACATGTTGGTACGAATATGTGACGCAACCGTTGTAACCCAAACGGATTTATACCGCCAGATGGTCAATGAAATGTAGTCTTTGAAACTGTTCCTATTTATTCAGCGCGTGCTAACGGCCAGGATTGATCCCACAGTAAAAAAGGACTTATTTTATATAAATTTTTAAGTGAAGCGCTACCATAGGGCTGAGTATAATAGCTGAATTCCAGCAATCATGTCAAATTAAGAAGAATGTTATTCTTTGGAGTCCAATAGGCTCATTTATCACATTTATAAGGTCACAGTACAGAATCACTTCAATGTCAAAAGCCATACAACTGAGTAATATCGGAAAAAAATCACTAAATACATGTTGGTACGAATACGTGACGCAACCGTTGTTACTTAAGCGGATTGACACTGTTAGAAAGTCAATGAAATGTAGTTGTTGAAAATTTTTCTATTTCTTCATCGCGCTAACGGCTAGGATTGGTCCCACAGTAAAAAATGACTTATTTATCTAAACTTTTTAATAAAGCGCTACCACAGCGCCCAGTGAAATCGGTAAATTTCTGCAATCATATCAAATTAAGACGAATGTTATTTCTTGTCTCATTTATCACATTTTTGAGGTCAAAGTCCAAAATCAGTTCAATTAAGTCCCACAGTCAATCGTTTCACTGTTAAAAGCGATGCAACCTAGTAAAATTAGAACAATATCGCTAAATACATGTTGGTACGAATATGTGACGCAACCGTTGTAATTGAAACGGACTGATACCGTTACAGAGTCAATAAGATGTAGTTTTTAAAACGTTCTCTCTTTCTTCAGCGCGCACTAACGCCTAGGATTCGTCCCACAGCAAAAAAATGACTTATTTATCTAAATTTTTAAATGAAGTGCTCCAAACAGCACCCAGTGTAATCGCTGAGTGGCGGCAATCATGTCAAATTAAGAAGAATGTTATTTCTTGGGTTCCAGTTGGCTCACTTATCACATTTATATGGTCACAGTCGAAAGTTACATCAATTAAGTCCCAGAGTCAATCGTTTCACTGTTAAAAACGATATAACTTAATAATATCAGAAAAATATCACTAAATACATGTTGGTACGAATATGTGACGCAACCGTTGTAACTCAAACGGATTTATACCGCCAGAAAGTCAATGATTATTAGTCTTTGAAACTGTTCCTATTTATTCAGCACGCGCTAACGGCCAGGATTGGTCCCACAGTAAAAAATTACTTATTTTGTGTAAATTTTTAAGTGAAGCGCTACCATAGGGCCGAGTGTAATCACTGAATTCCAGCAATCATGTCAAATTAAGAAGAATGTTATTCCTGGGAGTCCAATTGGCTCATTTATCACATTTATAAGGTCACAGTACAGAATCACTTCAATTAAGTCACAGAGTCAATCGTTTCACTTTCAAAAGCAATACAACTTAGTAATATCGGAAAAATGTCACTAAATACCTGTTGGTACGAATATGTGACGCAACCGTTTTAACTCAAACGGATTTATACCGCCACAAAGTCAATGAAATGTAGTCTTTGAAACTGTTTCTATTTATTCAGCACGTGTTAACGGCCAGGATTGGTCCCACAGTAAAAAATTACTTATTTTGTGTAAATTTTTAAGTGAAGCGCTACCATAGGGCCGAGTTTAATAGCTGAATTCCAGCAATCATGTCAAATTAAGAAGAATGTTATTCCTTGGAGTCCAATTGGCTCATTTATCACATTTATAAGGTCACAGTACAGAATCACTTCAATTAATCTTAGGAGTCAATCGTTTCACTGTTAAAAGCGATGCAACCTAGTAAAATTAGAAAAATATCGCTAAATACATGTTGGTACGAATATGTGACGCAACCGTTGTAATTGAAACAGACTGATACCGTTACAGAGTCAATGAGATGTAGTTTTTAAAACGTTCTCTTTTTCTTCACGCGCACTAACGGCTAGGATTCGTCCCACAGAAAAAAAATGACTTATTTATCTAAATTTTTAAATGAAGCGCTCCAAACAGCGCCCAGTGTAATCGCTGAGTTGCGGCAATCATGTCAAATTAAGAAGAATGTTATTTCTTGGGTTCCAGTTGGCTCACTTATCACATTTATTTGGTCACAGTCGAAAGTTACTTCAATTAAGTCCCAGAGTCAATCGTTTCACTGTTAAAAGCGATATAACTTAATAATATCGGAAAAAAATCACTAAATACATGTTGGTACGAATACGTGACGCAACCGTTGTAACTTAAGCGGATTAACACCGTTAGAAAGTCAATGAAATGTACTTTTTGAAAATTTTTCTTTTTCTTCAGCGCGCTAACGGCTAGGATTAGTCCCACAGTAAAAAATGACTTATTTATCTAAACTTTTAAATAAAGCGCTACCACAGCGCCCAGCGAAATCAGTAAATTTCAGCACTCATGTCAAATTAAGACGAATGTTATTTCTTGTTTCATTTATCACATTTTTGAGGTCAAAGTCCAAAATCAGTTCAATTAAGTCCCACAGTCAATCCTTTCACTGTTAAAAACGATGCAACCTAGTAAAATCAGAAAAAAATCGCTAAATACATGATGGTACGAATATGTGACGCAACCGTTGTAATTGAAAAGGACTGATACCGTTAGAGAGTCAAGGAAATGTAGTTTTTAAAACTGTTTCTCTTTCTTCAGCGCGGGCTAACGGCTAGGATTGGCCCCACCGTAAAAAATGACTTATTTATCTAAATTTTTAAATGAATCCCTACCACAGCGCCCAGTGAAATCAGTAAATTCCAGCAATCATGTCAAATTAAGAAGAATGATATTTCTTGGTTCCAATTGTCTCACTTATCACATTTATAAGGTCACAGTCCAAAATCAGTTCAATTAAGTGCCACAGTCAATCGTCTCACTGTTAAAAGCGATACAACATAGTATTATCAGAAAAATATCCCTAAATACATGTGGGGACGAATATTTGACTCAACCGATGTAACTCAAACGGACTCATACCGTTAGAGATTCATTGAAACGTATCTTCTAAAACTGTCTCTATTTCTTTAGCGCGCGATAACGGCTAGGATTCGTCCCACAGTAAAAAATCACTTATTTATCTAAATTTTTAAATCAAGCGCTCCAAACAGCGACCAGTGTAATCGCTGAGTTGCGGCAATCATGTCAAATTAAGAAGAATGTCATTTCTTGGGGTCCAGTTGGCTCACTTATCACATTTATAAGGTCACAGTCCAAAGTTACTTCAATTAAGTCCCAGAGTCAATCGTTTCACTGTTAAAAGCGATATAACTCAATAATATCGGAAAAATATCATTAAATACATGTTGGTACGAATATGTGAAGCAGCCGTTGTAACTTAGGCGGATTGACACCGTTAGAAAGTCAATGAAATGTAGTTTTTGAAAATGTTTTTATTTCTTCAACGCGCGCTAACGGCTAGGATTGATCCCGCAGTACAAAATGACTTATATATCTAAACTTTTAAATAAAACGCTACCACAGCGCCCAGCGAAATCGGTAAATTCCAGCAATCATGTCAACTTAAAAAGAATGTTATTTCTTGGGTCCAATTGTCTCATTTATCACATTTATAAGATCACAGTCCAAAATAAGTTTAATTAAGTCCCACAGTCAATCGTTTCACTGTTAAAAGCGATGCAACCTAGTAAAATCAAAAAAATATCGATAAATACATGTTGGTACGAATATGTGACGCAACCGTTGTAATTGAAACGGACTGATACCGTTACAGAGTCAATGAGATGTAGTTTTTAAAACGTTCTCTCTTTCTTCAGCCCCCACTAACGGCTAGGATTCTTCCCACAGAAAAAAATGACTTATTTATCTAAATTTTTAAATGAAGCGCTCCAAACAGCGCCCAGTGTAATCGCTGAGTGTCGGCAATCATGTCAAATTAAGAAGAATGTTATTTCTTGGGTTCCAGTTCGCTCACTAATCACATTTATTTGGTCACAGTCCAAAGTTATTTCAATTAAGTCCCAGAGTCAATCTTTTCACTGTTAAAAGCGATAAAACTTAATAATATCGGAAAAATATCACTAAATACATGTTGGTACGAATACGTGACGCAACCGTTGTAACTCAAACGGATTTATACCGCCAGAAAGTCAATGAAATGTAGTCTTTGAAACTGTTCCTATTTATTCAGCACGTGTTAACGGCCAGGATTGGTCCCACAGTAAAAAATGACTTATTTTGAATAAATTTTTAAGTGAAGCGCTACCATAGGGCCGAGTGTAATCGCTGAATTCCAGCAATCATGTCAAATTAAGAAGAATGTTATTTCTTGGGTTCCAGTTGGCTCACTAATCACATTTATTTGGTCACAGTCCAAAGTTATTTCAATTAAGTCCCAGAGTCAATCGTTTCACTGTTAAAAGCGATAAAACTTAATAATATCGGAAAAATATCACTAAATACATGTTGGTACGAATATGTGACGCAACCGTTGTAACTTAAGCGGATGGACACCGTTAGAAAGTCAATGAAATGTAGTTTTTGAAAATTTTTCTATTTCTTCAGCGCGCTAACGGCTAGGATTGGTCCAACAGTAAAAAATGACTTATTTATCCAAACTTTTATATAAAGCGCTACCACAGCGCCCAGCGAAATCGGTAAATTTCAGCGATCATGTCAAATTAAGACGAATGTTATTTCTTGTCTCATTTATCACATTTTTGAGGTCAAAGTCCAAAATCAGTTCAATTAAGTCCCACAGTCAATCCATTCACTGTTAAAAACGATGCAACCTAGTAAAATCAGAAAAATATCGCTAAATACATGATGGTACAAATATGTGACGCAACCGTTGTAATTGAAAAGGACTGATACCGTTAGAGAGTCAATGAAATGTAAGTTTTAAAACTGTTTCTCTTTCTCCAGCGCGGGCTAACGGCTAGGATTGGCCCCACCGTAAAAAATGACTTATTAATCTGAATTTTTAAATGAATCCCTACCACAGCGCCCAGTGAAATCAGTAAATTTCAGCAATCATGTCAAATTTAGAAGAATGATATTTCTTGGTTCCAATTGTCTCACTTATCACATTTATAAGGTCACAGTCCAAAATCAGTTCAATTAAGTGCCACAGTCAATCGTTTCACTGTTAAAAGCGATACAACCTAGTATTATCAGAAAAATATCCCTAAATACATGTGGGGACGAATATTTGACTCAACCGATGTAACTCAAACGGACTCATACCGTTAGAAATTCATTGAAACGTATCTTCTAAAACTGTCTCTATTTCTTCAGCGCGCGATAACGGCTAGGATTCGTCCCACAGTAAAAAATCACTTATTTATCTAAATTTTTAAATCAAGCACTCCAAACAGCAACCAGTGTAATCGCTGAATTGCAGCAACCATGTCCAATTAAGAAGAATGTTATTCCTTGGAGTCCAATTGGCTCATTTATCACATTTATAAGGTCACAGTCCAGAATCACTTCAAATAAATCCCACAGTCAATCGTGTCACTGTTAAAAGCGATACATCTTAGTAATATCGGAAAAAAATCACTAAATACATGTTGGTACGATTATGTGACGCAACTGTTGTAATTCAAGCGAATTGACACCGTTAGAAAGTCAATGAAATGAAGTTTTTGAAAATGTTTCTATTTCTTCAACGCGCACTAACGGCTAGGATTGGTCCCACAGTACAAAATGACTTATTTATCTAAACTTTTAAATAAAGCGCTACCACAGCGCCCAGCGAAATCGGTAAATTTCAGCAATCATGTCAAATTAAGACGAATGGTTTTTCTTGTCTCATTTATCACATTTTTGAGGTCAAAGTCCAAAATCAGTTCAATTATGTCCCACAGTCAATCCTTTCACTGTTAAAAGCGATGCAACCTAGTAAAATCAGAAAAATATCGATAAATACATGTTGGTACGAATATGTGACGCAACCGTTGTAATTGAAACGGACTGATACCGTTACAGAGTCAATGAGATGTAGTTTTTAAAACGTTCTCTCTTTCTTCAGCCCCCACTAACGGCTAGGATTCTTCCCACAGAAAAAAATGACTTATTTATCTAAATTTTTAAATGAAGCGCTCCAAACAGCGCCCAGTGTAATCGCTGAGTGTCGGCAATCATGTCAAATTAAGAAGAATGTTATTTCTTGGGTTCCAGTTCGCTCACTAATCACATTTATTTGGTCACAGTCCAAAGTTATTTCAATTAAGTCCCAGAGTCAATCTTTTCACTGTTAAAAGCGATAAAACTTAATAATATCGGAAAAATATCACTAAATACATGTTGGTACGAATATGTGACGCAACCGTTGTAACTCAAACGGATTTATACCGCCAGAAAGTCAATGAAATGTAGTCTTTGAAACTGTTCCTATTTATTCAGCGCGTGTTAACGGCCAGGATTGGTCCCACAGTAAAAAATGACTTATTTTGAATAAATTTTTAAGTGAAGCGCTACCATAGGGCCGAGTGTAATCGCTGAATTCCAGCAATCATGTCAAATTAAGAAGAATGTTATTTCTTGGGTTCCAGTTGGCTCACTAATCACATTTATTTGGTCACAGTCCAAAGTTATTTCAATTAAGTCCCAGAGTCAATCGTTTCACTGTTAAAAGCGATAAAACTTAATAATATCGGAAAAATATCACTAAATACATGTTGGTACGAATATGTGACGCAACCGTTGTTACTTAAGCGGATTGACACCGTTAGAAAGTCAATGAAATGTAGTTTTTGAAAATTTTTCTATTTCTTCAGCGCGCTAACGGCTAGGACTGGTCCAACAGTAAAAAATGACTTATTTATCCAAACTTTTATATAAAGCGCTACCACAGCGCCCAGCGAAATCGGTAAATTTCAGCGATCATGTCAAATTAAGACGAATGTTATTTCTTGTCTCATTTATCACATTTTTGAGGTCAAAGTCCAAAATCAGTTCAATTAAGTCCCACAGTCAATCCTTTCACTGTTAAAAACGATGCAACCTAGTAAAATCAGAAAAATATCGCTAAATACATGATGGTACGAATATGTGACGCAACCGTTGTAATTGAAAAGAACTGATACCGTTAGAGAGTCAATGAAATGTAAGTTTTAAAACTGTTTCTCTTTCTCCAGCGCGGACTAACGGGTAGGATTGGCCCCACCGTAAAAAATGACTTATTAAAATAAATTTTTAAATGAATCCCTACCACAGCGCCCAGTGAAATCAGTAAATTTCAGCAATCATGTCCAATTAAGAAGAATGTTATTCCTTGGAGTCCAATTGGCTCATTTATCACATTTATAAGGTCACAGTCCAGAATCACTTCAATTAAATCCCACAGTCAATCGTTTCACTGTTAAAAGCGATACATCTTAGTAATATCGGAAAAAAATCACTAAATACATGTTGGTACGATTATGTGACGCAACTGTTGTAATTCAAGCGAATTGACACCGTTAGAAAGTCAATGAAATGAAGTTTTTGAAAATGTTTCTATTTCTTCAACGCGCGCTAACCGCTAGGATTGGTCCCACAGTACAAAAGGACTTATTTATCTAAACTTTTAAAAAAAACGCTACCACAGCGCCCAGCGAAATCGGTAAATTCCAGCAATCATGTCAAATTAGGAAAAATGTTATTCCTTGGGTCAAATTGTCTCATTTATCACATTTATGAGGTCAAAGTCCAAAATCAGTTCAATTAAGTCCCACATTCAATCCTTTCACTGTTAAAAGCGATGCAACCTAGTAAAATCAGAAAAATATCGCTAAATACATGTTGGTACGAATATGTGACGCAACCGTTGTAATTGAAACGGACTGATACTGTTAGAAAGTCAATGAAATGTAGTTTTTAAAACTGTCTCTCTTTCTTCAGCGCGCGCTAACGGCTAGGATTGGTCCTACCGTAAGAAATGACTTATTTATCTAAATTTTTAAATGAAGCGCTACCACAATTGTCTCATTTATCTCATTTTTAAGTTCAAAGTCCAAATTTAGTTCAATTAAGTCCCACAGTCAATCCTTTCACTGTTAAAAACGATGCAACCTAGTAATATCGGAAAAAAATCACTAAATACATGTTGGTACGAATACGTGACGCAACCGTTGTAACTTAAGCGGATTGACACCGTTAGAAAGTCAATGAAATGTAGTTTTTGAAAATTTTTCTATTTCTTCAGCGCGGTAACGGCTAGGATTGGTCCCACAGTACAAAAGGACTTATTTATCTAAACTTTTAAAAAAAACGCTACCACAGCGCCCAGCGAAATCGGTAAATTCCAGCAATCATGTCAAATTAAGAAAAATGTTATTCCTTGTGTCAAATCGTCTCATTTATCACATTTATGAGGTCAAAGTCCAAAATCAGTTCAATTAAGTCCCACATTCAATCCTTTCACTGTTAAAAGCGATGCAACCTAGTAAAATCAGAAAAATATCGCTAAACACATGTTGGTACGAATATGTGACGCAACCGTTGTAATTGAAACGGACTGATACTGTTAGAAAGTCAATGAAATGTAGTTTTTAAAACTGTCTCTCTTTCTTCAGCCTGCGCTAACAGCTAGGATTGGTCCCACCGTAAAAAATGACTTATTTATATAAATTTTTAAATGAAGCGCTACCACAATTGTCTCATTTATCTCATTTTTAAGGTCAAAGTCTAAATTCAGTTCAATTAAGTCCCACAGTCAATCCTTTCACTGTTAAAAACGATGCAACCTAGTAAAATCAGAAAATTATCGCTAAATACATGTTGGTACGAATATGTGACGCAACCGTTGTAACTCCAGCGGATTTATACCGCCAAAAAGTCAATGAAATGAAGTCTTTGGAGCTGTTCCTATTTATTCAGCGCGTGCTAACGGCCAGGATTGGTCCCACAGTAAAAAATGACTTATTTTGTGTAAATTTTTAAGTGAAGCGCTACCATAGGGCCGTGTGTAATCGCTGAATTCCAGCAATCATGTCAAATTAAGAAGAATGTTATTCCTTGGAGTCCAATTGGCTCATTTATCACATTTATAAGGCCACAGTACAGAATCACTTCAATTAAGTCCCACAGTCAATCGTTTCACTTTCAAAAGCAATACAACTTAGTAATATCGGAAAAAAATCACTAAATACATGTTGGTACGAATACGTGACGCAACCGTTGTAACTTAAGCGGATTGACACCGTTAGAAAGTCAATGAAATGTAGTTTTTGAAAATTTTTCTATTTCTTCAGCGCGCTAACGGCTAGGATTGGTCACACAGTAAAAAATGACTTATTTATCTAAACTTTTAAATAAAGCGCTACCACAGCGCCCAGCGAAATCGGTAAATTTCAGCAATCATGTCAAATTAAGACGAATGGTTTTTCTTGTCTCATTTATCACATTTTTGAGGTCAAAGTCCAAAATCAGTTCAATTATGTCCCACAGTCAATCCTTTCACTGTTAAAAACGATGCAACCTAGTAAAATCAGAAAAATATCGCTAAATACATGATGGTACGAATATGTGACGCAACCGTTGTAATTGAAAAGGACTGATACCGTTAGAGAGTCAATGAAATTTAGTTTTTAAAACTGTTTCTCTTTCTTCAGCGCGGGCTAACGGCTAGGATTGATCCCACCGTAAAAAATGACTTATTTATCTAAATTTTTAAATGAAGCGCTCCAACCGGCGCCCAGTGTAATCGCTGAGTTGCGGCAATCATGTCAAATTAGGAAGAATGTTATTTCTTGGGTTTCAGTTGGCTCACTTATCACATTTATTAGGTCACAGTCCAAAGTTATTTCAATTAAGTCCAAGAGTCAATTGTTTCACTGTTAAAAGCGATATAACTTAATAATATCAGAAAAATATAATTAAATACATGTTGGTACGAATATGTGACGCAACCGTTGTAACTCAAACGGATTTATACCGCCAAAAGGTCAATAAAATGTAGTCTTTGAAACTGTTCCTATTTATTCAGCGCGTGCTAACGGCCAGGATTGGTCCCACAGTAAAAAAGGACTTATTTTATATAAATTTTTAAGTGAAGCGCTACCATAGGGCCGAGTATAATAGCTGAATTCCAGCAATCATGTCAAATTAAGAAGAATGTTATTCCTTGGAGTCCAATAGGCTCATTTATCACATTTATAAGGTCACAGTACAGAATCATTTCAATTAAGTCCCACAGTCAATCGTTTCACTGTCAAAAGCAAAACAACTGAGTAATATCGGGAAAAAATCACTAAATACATGTTGGTACGAATACGTGACGCAACCGTTGTTACTTAAGCGGATTGACACTGTTAGAAAGTCAATGAAATGTAGTTTTTGAAAATTTTTCTATTTTTTCAGCGCGCTAACGGCTGGAATTGGTCCCACAGTAAAAAATGACTTATTTATCTAAACTTTTAAATAAAGCGCTACCACAGTGCCCAGAGAAATCGGTAAATTTCAGCAATCATGTCAAATTAAGCCGAATGTTATTTCTTGTCTCAATTATCACATTTTTGAGGTCAAAGTCCAAAATCAGTTCAATTAAGTCCCACAGTCAATCCTTTCACTGTTAAAAACGATGCAACATAGTAAAATCAGAAAAATATCGCTTAATACATGATGGTACGAATATGTGACGCAACTGTTGTAATTGAAAAGGACTGATACCGTTAGAGAGTCAATGAAATGTAGTTTTTAAAACTGTTTCTCTTTCTTCAGCGCGGGATAACGGCTAGGGTTGGTCCCAACGTAAAAAATTACTTATTTATCTAAATTTTTAAGTAAATCCCTACCACAGCGCCCAGTGAAATCAGTAAATTCCAGCAATCATGTCAAATAAGGAAGAATGATATTTCTTGGTTCCAATTGTCTCACTTATCACATTTATAAGGTCACAGTCCAAAATCAGTTCAATTAAGTGCCACAGTCAATCGTTTCACTGTTAAAAGCGATACAACCTAGTATTACCAGAAAAATATCCCTAAATACATGTGGGGACGAATATGTGACTCAACCGATGTAACTCCAACGGACTCATACCGTTAGAAATTCATTGAAACGTATCTTCTAAAACTGTCTCTATTTCTTCAGCGCGCGATAACGGCTAGGATTCGTCCCACAGTAAAAAATCACTTATTTATCTAAATTTTTAAATGAAGCGCTCCAAAAAGCGACCAGTGTAATCGCTGAGTTGCGGCAATCATGTCAAATTAAGAAGAATGTCATTTCTTGGGGTCCAGTTGGCTCACTTATCACATTCATAAGGTCACAGTCCAAAGTTACTTCAATTAAGTCCCAGAGTCAATCGTTTCACTGTTAAAAGCGATATAACTCAATAATATCGGAAAAATATCACTAAATACATGTTGGTACGAATATGTGACGCAACCGTTGTAACATAAACGGAGTGATACCGCCAAGAAGTCAATGAAATGTAGTTTTTGAGAATGTCTCTATTTCTTCGGCGCGCTCTAACGGCTAGGATTGGTCCCACAGTACAAAATGACTTTTTTAATCTAAACTTTTAAATAAAGCGCTACCACAGCGCCCAGCGAAATCGGTAAATTCCAACAATCATGTCAAATTAAGAAGAATGTTATTTCTTGGGTCCAATTGTCTCATTTATCACATTTTTGAGGTCAAAGTCCAAAATCAGTTCAATTAAGTCCCACAGTCAATCCTTTCACTGTTAAAAACGATGCAACGTAGTAAAATCAGAAAAATATCGCTAAATACATGATGGTACGAATATGTGACGCAACTGTTGTAATTGAAAAGGACTGTTACCGTTAGAGAGTCAATGAAATGTAGTTTTTAAAACTGTTTCTCTTTCTTCAGCGCGGGATAACGGCTAGGGTTGGTCCCAACGTAAAAAATGACTTATTTATCTAAATTTTTAAGTGAATCCCTACCACAGCGCCCAGTGAAATCAGTAAATTCCAGCAATCATGTCAAATAAGGAAGAATGATATTTCTTGGTTCCAATTGTCTCACTTATCACATTTATAAGGTGACAGTCCAAAATCAGTTCAATTAAGTGCCATAGTCAATCGTTTCACTGTTAAAAGCGATACAACCTAGTATTATCAGAAAAATATCACTAAATACATGTGGGGACGAATATGTGACTCAACCGATGTAACTCCAACGGACTCATACCGTTAGAAATTCATTGAAACGTATCTTCTAAAACTGTCTCTATTTCTTCAGCGCGCGTTAACGGCTAGGATTCGTCCCACAGTAAAAAATCACTTATTTATCTAAATTTTTAAATGAAGCGCTCCAAAAAGCGACCAGTGTAATCGCTGAGTTGCGGCAATCATGTCAAATTAAGAAGAATGTCATTTTTTGGGGTCCAGTTGGCTCACTTATCACATTCATAAGGTCACTGTCCAAAGTTACTTCAATTAAGTCCCAGAGTCAATCGTTTCACTGTTAAAAGCGATATAACTCAATAACATCGGAAAAATATCACTAAATACATGTTGGTACGAATATGTGACGCAACCGTTGTAACTCAAACGGAGTGATACCGCCAAGAAGTCAATGAAATGTTGTTTTTGAGAATGTCTCTATTTCTTCGGCGTGCTCTAACGGCTAGGATTGGTCCCACAGTACAAAATGACTTTTTTAATCTAAACTTTTAAATAAAGCGCTACGACAGCGCCCAGCGAAATCGGTAAATTCCAACAATCATGTCAAATTAAGAAGAATGTTATTTCTTGGGTCCAATTGTCTCATTTATCACATTTTTGAGGTCAAAGTCCAAAATCAGTTCAATTAAGTCCCACAGTCAATCCTTTCACTGTTAAAAACGATGCAACATAGTAAAATCAGAAAAATATCGCTAAATACATGATGGTACGAATATGTGACGCAACTGTTGTAATTGAAAAGTACTGATACCGTTAGAGAGTCAATGAAATGTAGTTTTTAAAACTGTTTCTCTTTCTTCAGCGCGGGCTAACGGCTAGGATTGGTCCCAACGTAAAAAATGACTTATTTATCTAAATTTTTAATTGAATCCCTACCACAGCGCCCAGTGAAATCAGTAAATTCCAGCAATCATGTCAAATAAGGAAGAATGATATTTCTTGGTTCCAATTGTCTCACTTATCACATTTATAAGGTCACAGTCCAAAATCAGTTCAATTAAGTGTCACAGTCAATCGTTTCACTGTTAAAAGCGATACAACCTAGTATTATCAGAAAAATACATGTGGGGACGAATATGTGACTCAACCGATGTAACTCCAACGGACTCATACCGTTAGAAATTGATTGAAACGTATCTTCTAAAACTGTCTCTATTTCTTCAGCGCGCGATAACGGCTAGGATTCGTCCCACAGTAAAAAATCACTTTTTTAATCAAATCTTTTAAATGAAGCGCTCCAAAAAGCGACCAGTGTAATCGCTGAGTTGCGGCAATCATGTCAAATTAAGAAGAATGTCATTTCTTGGGATCCAGTTGGCTCACTTATCACATTCATAAGGTCACAGTCCAAAGTTACTTCAATTAAGTCCCAGAGTCAATCGTTTCACTGTTAAAAGCGATATAACTCAATAATATCGGAAAAATATCACTAAATACATGTTGGTACGAATATGTGACGCAACCGTTGTAACTCAAACGGAGTGATACCGCCAAGAAGTCAATGAAATGTAGTTTTTGAGAATGTCTCTATTTCTTCGGCGCGCTCTAACGGCTAGGATTGGACCCACAGTACAAAATCACTTTTTTAATCAAAACTTTTAAATAAAGCGCTACCACAGCGCCCAGCGAAATCGGTAAATTCTAGCAATCATGTCAAATTAAGAAGAATGATATTTCTTGGGTCCAATAGTCTCATTTGTCACATTTATGAGGTCAAAGTCCAAAATCAGTTCAATCAAGTCCCACAGTCAATCCTTTCACTGTTAAAAGCGATGCAACCTAGTAAAATCAGAAAAATATCGCTAAGTATATGTTGGTACGAATATGTGACGCAACCGTTGTAACTCAAACGGATTTATACCGCCAGAAAGTCAATGAAATGTAGTCTTTGAAACTGTTCCTATTTATTCAGCGCGTGCTAACGGTTAGGATTGGTCCCACAGTAAAAAATTACTTATTTTGTATAAATTTTTAAGTGAAGCGCTACCATAGGGGCGAGTGTAATCGCTGAATTCCAGCAATCATGTGAAATTAAGAAGCATGTTATTCCTTGGAGTCCAATTGGCTCATTTATTACATTTATAAGGTCACAGTACAGAATCACTTCAATTAAGACCCACAGTCAATCGTTTCACTGTCAAAAGCAATACAAATGAGTAATATCGGAAAAAAATCACTAAATACATGTTGGTACGAACATGTGACGCAACCGTTGTTACTAAAGCGGATTGACACCGTTACAAAGTCAATGAAATGTAGTTTTTGAAAATTTTTCTATTTCTTCAGCGTGCTAACGGCTAGGATTGGTCCCACAGTACAAACAGACTTATTTTATCTAAATTTTTTAGTGAAGCGCAACCACTGGGACGAGTGTAATTGCTGAATTGCAGCAATCATGTCAAATTAAGAAGAATGTTTTTCCTTGTAGTCCGATTGGCTCATTTATTACATTTATAAGGTTGCAGTCCAGAATCACTTCAATTAAGTCCCACAGTCAATCGTTTCACTGTTAAAAGCGATACAACTTAGTAATATCGGAAAAAAATCACTAAATACATGTTGGTACAAATATTTGACTCAACCGTTGTAAGTTAAGCGGATTGACACCGTTAGAAAGTCAATGAAATGTAGTATTTGAAACTGTCTCTATTTCTTCAGCGCGCGCTAACGGCTAGGATTGGTCCCACAGTAAAAAATGACTTATTTTATCTAAATTTTTAAAGTGAAGCGTTAAAAAATGACTTATTTATCTAAACTTATAAATAAAGCGCTACCACAGCGCCCAGAGAAATCGGAAAATTTCGGCAATCATGTCAAAGTAAGACGAATGTTTTTTCTTGTCTCATTTGTCACATTTTTGAGGTCAAAGTCCAAAATCAGTTCAATTAAGACCCACAGTCAATCCTTTCACTGTTAAAAACGATGCAACCTAGTAAAATCAGAAAAATATCGCTAAATACATGATGGTACGATTATGCGACGCAACTGTTGTAATTGAAAAGGACTGATACCGTTAGAAAGTCAATGAAATGTTGTTTTTAAAACTGTTTCACTTTCTTCAGCGCGGGCTAACGGCTAGGATTGGTCCCAACGTAAAAAATGACTTATTTATATAAATTTTTAAGTGAATCCCTACCACAGCGCCCAGTGAAATCAGTAAATTCTAGCAATCATGTCAAATTAAGAAGAATGATATTTCTTGGTTCCAATTGTCTTACTTATCACATTTATAAGGTCACAGTCCAAAATCAATTCAATTAAGTGCCACAGTCAATCGTTTCACTGTTAAAAGCGATGCAACCTAGTAATATCCGAATACTATCGCTAAATACATGTTGGTATGAATATGTGAGGCAACCGTTGTAACTCAAACGGATTTATACCGCCAGAAGGTCAATGAAATGTAGTCTTTGAAACTGTTTCTATTTCTTCAACGCGCGCTAACGGCTAGGATTGGTCCCGCAGTACAAAACGACTTATATATCTAAACTTTTAAACAAAACGCTACCACAGCGCCCAGCGAAATCGGTAAATTCCAGCAATCATGTCAAATTAAAAAGAATGTTATTCCTTGGGTCCAATTGTCTCATTTATCACATTTATAAGATCACGGTCCAAAATCAGTTCAATTAAGTCCCACAGTTTATCGTTTCACTGTTAAAAGCGATGCAACCTAGTAATATCCGAATACTATCGCTAAATACATGTTGGTATGAATATGTGAGGCAACCGTTGTAACTCAAACGGATTTATACCGCCAGAAGGTCAATGAAATGTAGTCTTTGAAACTGTTCCTATTTATTTAGCGCGTGCTAACGGCCAGGATTGGTCCCACAGTAAAAAAGGACTTATCTTATATAAATGTTTAAGTGAAGCGCTACCATAGGGCCGAGTATAATAGCTGAATTCCAGCAATCATGTCAAATTAAGAAGAATGTTAATCCTTGGAGTCCAATAGGCTCATTTATCACATTTATAAGGTCACAGTACAGAATCACTTCAATTAAGTCCCACAGTCAATCGTTTCACTGTCAAAAGCAACACAACTGAGCAATATCGGAAAAAAATGACTAAATATTTGTTGGTACGAATACGTGACGCAACCGTTGTTACTTAAGCGGATTGACACCGTTAGAAAGTCAATGAAATGTAGTTTTTGAAAATTTTTTTATTTCTTCAGCGCGCTAACGGCTAGGATTGGTCCCACAGTAAAAAATGACTTATATATTTAAACTTTTAAATAAAGCGCTACCACAGCGCCCAGCGAAATCGGTAAATTTCAGCAATCATGTCAAATTAAGACGAATGTTATTTCTTGTCTCATTTATCACATTTTTGATGTCAAAGTCCAAAATCAGTTCAATTAAGTGCCACAGTCAATCGTTTCACTGTTAAAAGCGATACAACCTAGTATTATTAAAAATATCCCTAAATACATGTGGGGACGAATGTGTGACTCAACCAATGTAACTCAAACGGACTCATACCGTTAGAAATTCATTGAAATGTACTTTCTAAAACTGTCTCTATTTCTTCAGCGCGCGATAATGGCTAGGATTCGTACCACAGTAAAAAATGACTTATTTATCTAAATTTTTAAATGAAGCGCTACCACAGCGCCTAGCGAAATCGGTATATTCCAGCAATCATGTCAAATTAAGACGAAGGTTATTTCTTGGGTCCAATTGTCTCATTTATCACATTTTTGAGGTCAAAGTCCAAAATTAGTTCAATTAAGTGCCACAGTCAATCGTTTCACTGTTAAAAGCGATACAACCTAGTATTATCCGAAAAATATCCCTAAATACATGTGGGGACGAATATGTGACTCAACCGATGTATCTCAAACGGACTCATACCTTTAGAAATTCATTGAAACGTATCTTCTAAAACTGTCTCTATTTCTTCAGCGCGCGATAACGGCTAGGATTCGTCCCACAGTAAAAAATCACTTATTTATCTAAATTTTTAAATAAAGCGCTCCAAACAGCGACCAGTGTAATCGCTGAGTTGCGTCAATCATGTCAAATTAAGAAGAATGTCATTTCTTGGGGTACAGTTGGCTCACTTATCACATTCATAAGGTCACAGTCCAAAGTTACTTCAATTAACTCCCAGAGTCGTTTCACTGTTAAAAGCGATATAACTCAATAATATCGGAAAAATATCACTAAATACATGTTGGTACGAATATGCGACGCAACCGTTTTAACTCAAACGGAGTGATAACGCCAAGAAGTCAATGAAATTTAGTTTTTGAGAATTTCTCTATTTCTTCAGCGCGTGCTAACAGCCAGGATTGGTCCCACAGTAAAAAAGACTTATTTTATATAAATGTTTAAGTGAAGCGCTACCATAGGGCCGAGTATAATAGCTGAATTCCAGCAATCATGTCAAATTAGGAAGAATGTTATTCCTTTGGTCCAATTGTCTCATTTATCACATTTATGAGGTCAAAGTCCAAAATCAGTTCAATTAAGTCCCACAGTCAATCCTTTCACTGTTAAAAGCGATGCAACCTAGTAAAATCAGAAAAATCTCGCTAAATGCATGTTGGTACGAATATGTGACGCAAACGTTATAATTGAAACGCACTGATACCGTTAGAAAGTCATTGAAATGTAGTTTTTAAAACTGTCTCTCTTTCTTCAGCGCGCGCTAACGGCTAGGATTGGTCCAACCGTAAAAAATCACTTATTTATCTAAATTTTTAAATGAAGCGCTCCCACAGCGCCCAGTGAAATCGGTAAATACCAGCAATCATGTCAAGGTATGAAGAATGCTATTTCTTGGTCCAATTGTCTTACTTATCACATTTATAAGATCACAGTCCAAAATAAGTTCAATTAAGTCCCACAGTCAATCGTTACACTGTTAAAAGCGATGCAACCTAGTAATATCCGAATTTTATCGCTAAATACATGTTGGTACGAATATGTGACGCAACCGTTGTAACTCAAACGGATTTATACCGCCAGAAGGTCAATGAAATGTAGTCTTAGAAACTGTTCCTATTCATTCAGCGCGTGCTAACGTCCAGGATTGGTCCCACAGTAAAAAATGACTTATTTTATATAAATTTTTAAGTGAAGCGCTACGATATGGCCGAGTGTAATCGCTGAATTCCAGCAATCATGTCAAATTAAGAAGAATGTTATTCCTTGGAGTCCAATTGGCTCATTTATTACATTTATAAGGTCACAGTACAGAATCACTTCAATTAAGACCCACAGTCAATCGTTTCACTGTCAAAAGCGATACAACTTAGTAATATCGGAAAAGACTCACTAAATACATGTTGGTACGAAAATGTGACGCGACCGTTGTAAGTTTAGCGGATTGATACCGTTAGAAACTCAATGAAATGTAGTATTTGAAACTGTCTCTATTTCTTCAGCGCGCACTAACGGCTAGGATTGGTCCCACAGTAAAAAAGAACTTATTTTATAAAAATTTTTAAGTGAAGCGCTACGATATGGCCGAGTGTAATCGCTGAATTCCAGCAATCATGTCAAATTAAGAAGAATGTTATTCCTTGGAGTCCAATTGGCTCATTTATTACATTTATAAGGTCACAGTACAGAATCACTTCAATTAAGACCCACAGTCAATCGTTTCACTGTCAAAAGCGATACAACTTAGTAATATCGGAAAAGAGTCACTAAATACATGTTGGTACGAAAATGTGACGCGACCGTTGTAAGTTTAGCGGATTGATACCGTTAGAAACTCAATCAAATGTAGTATTTGAAACTGTCTCTATTTCTTCAGCGCGCACTAACGGCTAGGATTGGTCCCACAGTAAAAAAGAACTTATTTTATAAAAATTTTTAAGTGAAGCGCTACGATATGGCCGAGTGTAATAGCTGAATTCCAGCAATCATGTCAAACTAAGAAGAATGTTTTTCCTTGTAGTTCAATTGGCTCATTTATCACATTTATAAGGTGGCAGTCCAGAATCACTTCAATTAAGTCCCACAGTCAATCGTTTCACTGTTAAAAGCGATACAACTTAGTAATATCGGAAAAAAATCACTAAATACATGTTGGTACAAATATGTGACTCAACCGTTGTAAGTCAAAAGGATTGACACCGTTAGAAAGTCAATGAAATGTAGTATTTGAAACTGTCTCTATTTCTTCAGCGCGCGCTAACGGCTAGGATTGGTCCCACAGTAAAAAATGACTTATTTTATCTAAATTTTTAAAGTGAAGCGTTAACACAGCGCCCAGCGAAATCGATAAATTCTAGCAATCATGTCAAATTAAGAAGAATGTTATTTCTTGGGTCCAATTGTCTCACTTATCACATTTATAAAGTCACAGTCCAAAATCAGTTCAATTAAGTCCCACAGTCAATCGTTTCACTGTCAAAAGCAATACAACTGAGTAATATCGGAAAAAATCACTAAATACATGTTGGTACGAATATGTGACGCAACCGTTGTTACTAAAGCGGATTGACACCGTTACAAAGTCAATGAAATGTAGATTTTTGAAAATTTTTCTATTTCTTCAGCGTGCTAACGGCTAGGATTGGTGCCATAGTAAAAAATGACTTATTTATCTAAACTTATAAATAAAGCGCTACCACAGCGCCCAGAGAAATCGGTAAATTTCAGCAATCATGTCAAAGTAAGACGAATGTTTTTTCTTGTCTCATTTATTACATTTTTGAGGTCAAAGTCCAAAATCAGTTCAATTAAGTGCCACAGTCAATCGTTTCACTGTTAAAAGCGATACAACCTAGTATTATCAGAAAAATATCCCTAAATACATGTGGGGACGAATATGTGACTCAACCGATGTATTTCAAACGGACTCATACCGTTAGAAATTCATTGAAACGTATCTTCTAAAACTGTCTCTATTTCTTCAGCGCGCGATAACGGCTAGGATTCGTCCCACAGTAAAAAATCACTTATTTATCTAAATTTTTAAATGAAGCGCTCCAAACAGCGACCAGTGTAATCGCTGAGTTGCGGCAATCATGTCAAATTAAGAAGAATGTCATTTCTTGGGGTCCAGTTGGCTCACTTATCACATTCATAAGGTCACATTCCAAAGTTACTTCAATTAACTCCCAGAGTCAATCGTTTCACTGTTAAAAGCGATATAACTCAATAATATCGGAAAAATATCACTAAATACATGTTGGTACGAATATGCGACGCAACCGTTTTAACTCAAACGGAGTGATAACGCCAAGAAGTCAATGAAATGTAGTTTTTGAGAATGTCTCTATTTCTTCAGCGCGTGCTAACGGTCAGGATTAGTCCCGCAGTAAAAAAAGACTTATTCATCTAAATTTTAAATAAAGCGCTACCATAGTGCCCAGCGAAATCGGTAAATTCTAGCAATCATGTCAAATTAAAAAGAATGATATTTCTTGGGTCCAATTGTCTCATTTGTCACATTTATGAGGTCAAAGTCAAAAATCAGTTCAATCAAGTCCCACAGTCAATCCTTTCACTGTTGAAAGCGATGCAACCTAGAAAAATCAGAAAAATATCGCTAAATACATGTTGGTACGAATATGTGAGGCAACCGTTGTAACTGAAACGGATTTATACCGCCAGAAGGTCAATGAAATGTAGTCTTTGAAACTGTTCCTATTTATTCAGCGCGTGCTAACAGCCAGGATTGGTCCCACAGTAAAAAAGGACTTATTTTATATAAATGTTTAAGTTAAGCGCTACCATAGGGCCGAGTATAATAGCTGAATTCCAGCAATCATGTCAAATTAAGAAGAATGTTATTCCTTGGAGTCCATTAGGCATTTATCACATTTATAAGGTCACAGTACAGAATCACTTCAATTAAGTCCCACAGTCAATCGTTTCACTGTCAAAAGCAATACAACTGAGTAATATCGGAAAAAAATCACTAAATACATGTTGGTACGAATACGTGACGCAACCGTTGTTACTTAAGCCGATTGACACCGTTAGAAAGTCAATGAAATGTAGTTTTTGAAAATTTTTCTATTTCTTCAGCGCGCTAACGGCTAGGATTGGTCCCACAGTAAAAAATGACTTATTTATCTAAACTTTTAAATAAAGCGCTACCACAGCGCCCAGTGAAATCAGTAAATTCCAGCAATCATGTCAAATTAAGAAGAATGATATTTCTTCGTTCCAATTGTCTCACTTATCACATTTATAAGGTCACAGTCCAAAATCAGTTCAATTAAGTGCCACAGTCAATCGTTTCACTGTTAAAAGCGATACAACCTAGTATTATCAAAAAATATCCCTAAATACATGTGGGGACGAATATGTGACTCAACCGATGTAACTCAAACGGACTCATACCGTTAGAAATTCATTGAAATGTACTTTCTAAAACTGTCTCTATTTCTTCAGCGCGCGATAACGGCTAGGATTTGTACCACAGTAAAAAATGACTTATTTATCTAAATTTTTAAATGAAGCGCTTCCACAGCGCCTAGCGAAATCGGTAAATTCCAGCAATCATGTCAAATTAAGACGAATGTTATTTCTTGGGTCCAATTGTCTCATTTATTACATTTTTGAGGTCAAAGTCCAAAATCAGTTCAATTAAGTCCCACAGTCAATCCTTTCACTGTTAAAAACGATGCAACCTAGTAAAATCAAAAAAATATCGCTAAATACATGTTGGTACGAATATGTGACGCAACCGTTGTAATTAAAACGGACTGATATCGTTAGAGAGTCAATGAAATGTAGTTTTTAAAACTGTTTCTCTTTCTTCAGCGCGGGCTAACGGCTAGGATTGGTCCCAACGTAAAAAATGACTTATTTATCTAAATTTTTAATTGAATCCCTGCCACAGCGCCCAGTAAAACCAGTAAATTCCAGCAATGATGTCAAATTAGGAAGGATGATATTTCTTGTTTCCAATTGTCTCACTTATCACATTTTTAAGGTCACAGTTCAAAATCAGTTCAATTAAGTGCCACAGTCAATCGTTTCACTGTTAAAAGCGATACAACCTAGTATTATCAGAAAAATATCCCTAAATACATGTGGGGACGAATATGTGACTCAACCGATGTATTTCAAACGGACTCATACCGTTAGAAATTCATTGAAACGTATCTTCTAAAACTGTCTCTATTTCTTCAGCGCGCGATAACGGCTAGGATTCGTCCCACAGTAAAAAATCACTTATTTATCTAAATTTTTAAATGAAGCGCTCCAAACAGCGACCAGTGTAATCGCTGAGTTGCGGCAATCATGTCAAATTAAGAAGAATGTCATTTCTTGGGGTCCAGTTGGCTCACTTATCACATTCATAAGGTCACAGTCCAAAGTTACTTCAATTAACTCCCAGAGTCAATCGTTTCACTGTTAAAAGCGATATAACTCAATAATATCGGAAAAATATCACTAAATACATGTTGGTACGAATATGCGACGCAACCGTTGTAACTCAAACCGAGTGATACCGCCAAGAAGTCAATGAAATGTAGTTTTTGGGAATGTCTCTATTTCTTCAGCGCGTGCTAACGGTCAGGATTAGTCCCACAGTAAAAAAAGACTTATTTATCTAAATGTTAAATAAAGCGCTACCACAGTGCCCAGCAAAATCGGTAAGTTGTAGCAATCATGTCAAATTAGGAAGAATGATATTTCTTGGGTCCAATTGCTCATTTGTCACATTTATGATGTCAAAGTCCAAAATCAGTCCAATCAAGTCCCCCAGTCAATCCTTTCACTGTTGAAAGCGATGCAACCTAGTACAATCAGAAAAATATCGCTAAATACATGTTGGTACGAATATGTGACGCAACTGTTGTAATTGAAACGGACTGATACCGTTACAGAGTCAATGAAATGTAGTTTTTGAAACTGTCTCTCTTTCTTCAGCGCGCGCTAACGGCTAGGATTCGTCCCACAGAAAAAAATGACTTACTTATCTAAATTTTTGAATGAAGGGCTCCAAACAGCGCCCAGTGTAATCGCTGAGTTGCGGCAATCATGTCAAATTAACAAGAATGTTATTTCTTGGGTTCCAGTTGGCTCACTTATCACATTTATTAGGTCACATTCCAAAGTTATTTCAATTAAGTCCCAGAGTCAATTCTTTCACTGTTAAAAGCGTTATAACTTAATAATATCAGAAAAATATCACTAAATACATGTTGGTACGAATATGTGACGCAACCGTTGTAACTCAAACGGATTTATACCGCCAGAAAGTCAATGAAATGTAGTCTTTGAAACTGTTCCTATTTATTCAGCACGTGCTAACGGCCAGGATTGGTCCCACAGTAAAAAATGACTTATTTTGTGTAAACTTTTAAGTGAAGCGCTACCATAGGGCCGAGTGTAATCGCTGAATTCCAGCAATCATGTCAATTTAAGAAGAATGTTATTCCTTGGAGTCCAATTGGCTCATTTATCACATTTATAAGGTCACAGTACAGAATCACTTCAATTAAGTCCCACAGTCAATCGTTTCACTTTCAAAAGCAATACAACTTAGTAATATCGGAAAAAAAACACTAAATACATGTTGGTACGAATACGTGACGCAACCGTTGTAATTGAAACGGACTGATACCGTTAGAAAGTCAATGAAATGTAGTTTTTTAAAAAAATTGTTTCTCTTTCTTCAGCGCGGGCTAACGGCTAGGATTGGTCCCAACGTAAAAAATGACTTAATTATCTAAATTTTTAAGCGAATCCCTACCACAGCGGCCAGTGAAATCAGTAAATTCCAGCAATCATGTCAAATTAGGAAGAATGATATTTCTTGGTTCCAATTGTCTCACTTATCACATTTGTAAGGTCACAGTCCAAAATCAATTCAATTAAGTGCCACAGTCAATCGTTTCACTGTTAAAAGCGATACAACCTAGTATTATCAGAAAAATATCCCTAAATACATGTGGGGACGAATATGTGACTCAACCGATGTAACTCAAACGGACTCATACCGTTAGAAATTCATTGAAACGTATCTTCTAAAACTGTCTCTATTTCTTCAGCGCGATAACGGCTAGGATTCGTCACACCGTAGAAAAGACTTATTTATCTAAGTTTTTAAATGAAGCGCTACCACAGCGCCCAGTGAAATCGGTAAATTCCAGCAATCATGTCAAGGTAAGAAGAATGTTATTTCTTGTGTCCAATTGTCTCACTTATCACATTTATAAGGTCACAGTCCAAAATAAGTTCAATTAAGTCTCACAGTCAATTGTTTCACTGTTAAAAGCGTTATAACTTAATAATATCAGAAAAATATCACTAAATACATGTTGGTACGAATATGTGACGCAACCGTTGTAATTGAAACGCACTGATACCGTTAGAAAGTCAATGAAATGTAATATTTGAAACTGTCTCCATTTCTTCAGCGCGCGCTAACGGCTGGAATTGGTCCCACAGTAAAAAATGACTTATTTTATATAAATTTTTAAATGAAGTACTACCACAGCGCCCAGTGTAATCGCTGAGTTCCGGCAATCATGTCAAATTAAGAAGAATGTTACTTCTTGCAGTCCAATTGTCTCACTTATCAAATTTACAAGGTCACAGTCCAAGATCAGTTCAATTAAGTCCCACAGTCAATCGTTTCACTGTTAAAAGCGAACAAACTTAGTAATATCGGAAAAAAATCATTAAGTACATGTTGGTACGAATATGTGACCCAACCGTTGTAGTTAAAATGGACTGATACCGTGAGAAAGTCAATGAAATGTAGTATTTAAAACTGTCTCTATTTCTTCAACGCGCGCTAACGGCAAGGATTGGTCCCACAGTACAAAATGACTTATTTTATAAAAAATTTTTAAGTGAAGCGCTACGATAGGGCCGAGTGTAATAGCTGAATTCCGGCAATCATGTCAAATTAAGAAGAATGTTATACCTTGGAGTCCAATTGGCTCATTTATCACATTTATAAGGTCACAGCACAGAATCACTTCAATTAAGTTCCACAGTCAATCGTTTCACTGGGAAAAGCAGTAAAACTTAGTAATATCGTAAAAAAATCACTAAGTACATGTTGGTACGAATACGTGACGCAACAATTGTAACTGAAGCGGATTGACACCGTTAGAAAGTCGCCGACATGTAGTTTTTGAAAATGTTTGTATTTCTTCAGAGCGCGCTAACGGCTAGGATTGGTCCCACAGTACAAAAAGACTTATTTTATCTAAATTTTTAAGTGAAGCGCTACCACTGGGACGGGTGTAATCGCTGAATTGCAGCAATCATGTCAAATTAGGAAGAATGTTATTCCTTGGAATCCCATTGGCTCATTTATCACAATTATAAGGTCACAGTCCAGAATCACTTCAATTAAGTCCCACAGTCAATCGTTTCACTGTCAAAAGCAATACAACTTAGTAATATCGGAAAAAAATCCCTAAGTACATGTTGGTACGAATATGTGACGCAACCGTTGTAGTTGAAACGGACTAATACCCTTAGAAAGTCAATGAAATGTAGTATTTGAAACTGTCTCTATTTCTTCAGCGCGCGCTAACGGCTAGAATTGGTCCCACAGTAAAAAATGACTTATTTTATATAAATTTTTAAGTGAAGCGCTACCATAGGGCCGAGTGGAATCGCTGAATTCCAGCAATCATGTCAAATTAAGAAGAATGTTATTCCTTGGAGTCCAATTGGCTCATTTATCACATTTATAAGGTCACAGTACAGAATCACTTCAATTAAGTTCCACAGTCAATCGTTTCACTGTGAAAAGCAGCACAACTTAGTAATATCGGAAAAAAATCACTAAATACATGTTGGTACGAATACGTGACGCAACCATTGTAACTTAAGCGGATTGACACCGTTAGAAAGTCACTGAAATGTAGTTTTTGAAAATGTTTCTATTTCTTCAGAGCGCGCTAACGGCTAGGATTGGTCCCACAGTACAAAAAGACTTATTTTATCTAAATTTTTAAGTGAAGCGCTACCACTGGGACGAGTGTAATCGCTGAATTGCAGCAATCATGTCAAATTAGGAAGAATGTTTTTCCTTGTAGTCCAATTGGCTCATTTATTACATTTATAAGGTCGCAGTCCAGAATCACTTCAATTAAGTCCCACAGTCAATCGTTTCACTGTTAAAAGCGATACAACTTAGTATTATCGGAAAAAAATCACTAAATACATGTTGGTACAAATATGTGACTCAACCGTTGTAAGTGAAGCGGATTGACACCGTTACAAAAGTAAATGAAATTTAGTATTTGAAACTGTCTCTATTTCTTCAGCGCGCGCTAACGGCTAGGATTGGTCCCACAGTAAAAAATGACATATTTTATCTAAATTTTTAAAGTGAAGCGCTACCACAGCGCCTAGCGAAATCGGTAAATTCCAGCAATCATGTCAAATTAAGAAGAATGTTATACCTTGGAGTCCAATTAGCTCATTTATCACATTTATAAGGTCACAGTACAGAATCACTTCAATTAAGTTCCACAATCAATCGTTTCACTGTCAAAAGCAATACAACTTAGTAATATCGGAAAAAAATCCCTAAATACATGTTGGTACGAATATGTGACGCAACCATTGTACTTGAAACGGACTAATACCGTTAGAAAGTCAATGAAATGTAGTATTTGAAACTGTCTCTATTTCTTCAGCGCGCGCTAACGGCTAGGATTGGTCCCACAGTAAAAAATGACTTATGTTATCTAAATTTTTAAGTGAAGTGCTACCATTGGGCCGAGTGTAATCGCTGAATTGCAGCAATCATGTCAAATTAAGAAGAATATTTTTCCTTGTAGTCCAATTGGCTCATTTATCACATTTATAAGGTCACAGTACAGAATCACTTCAATTAAGTCCCACAGTCAATCGTTTCACTGTTAAAAGCGAACAAACTTAGTAATATCGGAAAAAAATCATTAAGTACATGTTGGTACGAATATGTGACCCAACCGTTGTAGTTAAAATGGACTGATACCGTGAGAAAGTCAATGAAATGTAGTATTTAAAACTGTCTCTATTTCTTCAACGCGCGCTAACGGCAAGGATTGGTCCCACAGTACAAAATGACTTATTTTATAAAAAATTTTTAAGTGAAGCGCTACGATAGGGCCGAGTGTAATAGCTGAATTCCGGCAATCATGTCAAATTAAGAAGAATGTTATACCTTGGAGTCCAATTGGCTCATTTATCACATTTATAAGGTCACAGCACAGAATCACTTCAATTAAGTTCCACAGTCAATCGTTTCACTGGGAAAAGCAGTAAAACTTAGTAATATCGTAAAAAAATCACTAAGTACATGTTGGTACGAATACGTGACGCAACAATTGTAACTGAAGCGGATTGACACCGTTAGAAAGTCGCCGACATGTAGTTTTTGAAAATGTTTGTATTTCTTCAGAGCGCGCTAACGGCTAGGATTGGTCCCACAGTACAAAAAGACTTATTTTATCTAAATTTTTAAGTGAAGCGCTACCACTGGGACGGGTGTAATCGCTGAATTGCAGCAATCATGTCAAATTAGGAAGAATGTTATTCCTTGGAATCCAATTGGCTCATTTATCACAATTATAAGGTCACAGTCCAGAATCACTTCAATTAAGTCCCACAGTCAATCGTTTCACTGTCAAAAGCAATACAACTTAGTAATATCGGAAAAAAATCCCTAAGTACATGTTGGTACGAATATGTGACGCAACCGTTGTAGTTGAAACGGACTAATACCCTTAGAAAGTCAATGAAATGTAGTATTTGAAACTGTCTCTATTTCTTCAGCGCGCGCTAACGGCTAGAATTGGTCCCACAGTAAAAAATGACTTATTTTATATAAATTTTTAAGTGAAGCGCTACCATAGGGCCGAGTGGAATCGCTGAATTCCAGCAATCATGTCAAATTAAGAAGAATGTTATTCCTTGGAGTCCAATTGGCTCATTTATCACATTTATAAGGTCACAGTACAGAATCACTTCAATTAAGTTCCACAGTCAATCGTTTCACTGTGAAAAGCAGCACAACTTAGTAATATCGGAAAAAAATCACTAAATACATGTTGGTACGAATACGTGACGCAACCATTGTAACTTAAGCGGATTGACACCGTTAGAAAGTCACTGAAATGTAGTTTTTGAAAATGTTTCTATTTCTTCAGAGCGCGCTAACGGCTAGGATTGGTCCCACAGTACAAAAAGACTTATTTTATCTAAATTTTTAAGTGAAGCGCTACCACTGGGACGAGTGTAATCGCTGAATTGCAGCAATCATGTCAAATTAGGAAGAATGTTTTTCCTTGTAGTCCAATTGGCTCATTTATTACATTTATAAGGTCGCAGTCCAGAATCACTTCAATTAAGTCCCACAGTCAATCGTTTCACTGTTAAAAGCGATACAACTTAGTAATATCGGAAAAAAATCCCTAAGTACATGTTGGTACGAATATGTGACGCAACCGTTGTAGTTGAAACGGACTAATACCCTTAGAAAGTCAATGAAATGTAGTATTTGAAACTGTCTCTATTTCTTCAGCGCGCGCTAACGGCTAGAATTGGTCCCACAGTAAAAAATGACTTATTTTATATAAATTTTTAAGTGAAGCGCTACCATAGGGCCGAGTGGAATCGCTGAATTCCAGCAATCATGTCAAATTAAGAAGAATGTTATTCCTTGGAGTCCAATTGGCTCATTTATCACATTTATAAGGTCACAGTACAGAATCACTTCAATTAAGTTCCACAGTCAATCGTTTCACTGTGAAAAGCAGCACAACTTAGTAATATCGGAAAAAAATCACTAAATACATGTTGGTACGAATACGTGACGCAACCATTGTAACTTAAGCGGATTGACACCGTTAGAAAGTCACTGAAATGTAGTTTTTGAAAATGTTTCTATTTCTTCAGAGCGCGCTAACGGCTAGGATTGGTCCCACAGTACAAAAAGACTTATTTTATCTAAATTTTTAAGTGAAGCGCTACCACTGGGACGAGTGTAATCGCTGAATTGCAGCAATCATGTCAAATTAGGAAGAATGTTTTTCCTTGTAGTCCAATTGGCTCATTTATTACATTTATAAGGTCGCAGTCCAGAATCACTTCAATTAAGTCCCACAGTCAATCGTTTCACTGTTAAAAGCGATACAACTTAGTATTATCGGAAAAAAATCACTAAATACATGTTGGTACAAATATGTGACTCAACCGTTGTAAGTGAAGCGGATTGACACCGTTACAAAAGTAAATGAAATTTAGTATTTGAAACTGTCTCTATTTCTTCAGCGCGCGCTAACGGCTAGGATTGGTCCCACAGTAAAAAATGACATATTTTATCTAAATTTTTAAAGTGAAGCGCTACCACAGCGCCTAGCGAAATCGGTAAATTCCAGCAATCATGTCAAATTAAGAAGAATGTTATACCTTGGAGTCCAATTAGCTCATTTATCACATTTATAAGGTCACAGTACAGAATCACTTCAATTAAGTTCCACAATCAATCGTTTCACTGTCAAAAGCAATACAACTTAGTAATATCGGAAAAAAATCCCTAAATACATGTTGGTACGAATATGTGACGCAACCATTGTACTTGAAACGGACTAATACCGTTAGAAAGTCAATGAAATGTAGTATTTGAAACTGTCTCTATTTCTTCAGCGCGCGCTAACGGCTAGGATTGGTCCCACAGTAAAAAATGACTTATGTTATCTAAATTTTTAAGTGAAGTGCTACCATTGGGCCGAGTGTAATCGCTGAATTGCAGCAATCATGTCAAATTAAGAAGAATATTTTTCCTTGTAGTCCAATTGGCTCATTTATCACATTTATAAGGTCACAGTACAGAATCACTTCAATTAAGTTCCACAGTCAATCGTTTCACTGTGAAAAGCAGTAGAACTTAGTAATATTGGGAAAAAATCACTAAATACATGTTGGTACGAATACGTGACGCAACCATTGTAACTTAAGAGGATTGACAACGTTACAAAGTCACTGAAATGTAGTTTTTGAAAATGTTTCTATTTCTTCAGAGCGCGCTAACGGCTAGGATTGGTCCCACAGTACAAAAAGACTTATTTTATCTAAATTTTTAAGTGAAGCGCTACCACTGGGACGAGTGTAATCGCTGAATTGCAGCAATCATGTCAAATTAGGAAGAATGTTATTCCTTGGAATCCAATTGGCTCATTTATCACATTTATAAGGTCAAAGTCCAGAATCACTTCAATTAAGTCCCACAGTCAATCGTTTCACTGTCAAAAGCAATACAACTTAGTAATATCGGAAAAAAATCCCTAAATACATGTTGGTACGAATATGTGACGCAACCGTTGTAGTTGACACGGACTAATACCGTTAGAAAGTCAATGAAATGTAGTATTTGAAACTGTCTCTATTTCTTCAGCGCCCGCTAACGGCTAGGATTGGTCCCACAGTAAAAAATGACTTATGTTATCTAAATTTTTAAGTGAAGTGCTACCATTGGGCCGAGTGTAATCGCTGAATTGCAGCAATCATGTCAAATTAAGAAGAATGTTTTTCCTTGTAGTCCAATTGGCTCATTTATCACATTTATAAGGTCGCAGTCCAGAATCACTTCAATTAAGTCCCACAGTCAATCGTTTCACTGTTAAAAGCGATACAACTTAGTAATATCGGAAAAAAATCACTAAATACATGTTGGTACAAATATGTGACACAACCGTTGTAAGTGAAGCGGATTGACACCGTTAGAAAGTCAATGAAATTTAGTATTTGAAACTGTCTCTATTTCTTCAGCGCGCGCTAACGGCTAGGATTGGTCCCACAGTAAAAAATGACATATTTTATCTAAATTTTTAAAGTGAAGCGCTACCACAGCGCCCAGCGAAATCGGTAAATTCCAGCAATCATGTCAAATTAAGAAAAATGTTATACCTTGGAGTCCAATTGGCTCATTTATCACATTCATAAGGTTACAGTACAGAATCATTTCAATTAAGTTCCACAGTCAATCGTTTCACTGTCAAAAGCAATACAACTTAGTAATATCGGAAAAAAATCCCTAAATACATGTTGGTACGAATATGTGACGCAACCGTTGTACTTGAAACGGACTAATACCGTTAGAAAGTCAATGAAATGTAGTATTTGAAACTGTCTCTATTTCTTCAGCGCGCGCTAACGGCTAGGATTGGTCCCACAGTAAAAAATGACTTATGTTATCTAAATTTTTAAGTGAAATGCTACCATTGGGCCGAGTGTAATCGCTGAATTGCAGCAATCATGTCAAATTAAGAAGAATATTTTTCCTTGTAGTCCAATTGGCTCATTTATCACATTTATAAGGTCACAATACAGAATCACTTCAATTAAGTTCCACAGTCAATCGTTTCACTGTGAAAAGCAGTACAACTTAGTAATATCGGAAAAAAATCACTAAATACATGTTGGTACGAATACGTGACGCAACCATTGTAACTTAGGCGGATTGACACTGTTAGAAAGTCACTGAAATGTAGTTTTTGAAAATGTTTCTACTTCTTCAGAGCGCGCTAACGGCTAGGATTGGTCCCACAGTACAAAAAGACTTATTTTATCTAAATTTTTAAGTGAAGCGCTACCACTGGGACGAGTGTAATCGCTGAATTGCAGCAATTATGTCAAATTAGGAAGAATGTTATTCCTTGGAATTCAATTGGCTCGTTTATCACATTTACAAGGTCACAGTCCAGAATCACTTCAATTAAGTTCCACAGTCAATCGTTTCACTGCCAAAAGCAGTACAACTTAGTAATATCGGAAAAAAATCCCTAAATACATGTTGGTACGAATATGTGACGCAACCGTTGTAGTTGAAACGGACTAATACCGTTAGAAAGTCAATGAAATGTAGTATTTGAAACTGTCTCTATTTCTTCAGCGCCCTTTAACGGCTAGGATTGGTCCCACAGTAAAAAATGACTTATGTTATCTAAATTTTTAAGTGAAGTGCTACCATTGGGCCGAGTGTAATCGCTGAATTGCAGCAATCATGTCAAATTAAGAAGAATGTTATTTCTTGGGTCCAATTGTCTCACTTATCACATTTATAAGGTCACAGTCCAAAATAAGTTCAATTAAGTCCCACAGTCCATCGTTTCACTGTTAAAAGCGATGCATCCTAGTAATATCCGAATACTATCGCTAAATACATGTTGGTACGAATATGTGACGCAACCGTTGTAACTCAAACGGATTTACACCGCCAGAAGGTCAATGAAATGTAGTCTTTGAAACTGTTCCTAATTATTCGGCGCATGCTAACGGCCAGGATTGGCCCCACAGTAAAAACTGACTTACTTTATATAAATTTTCAAGTGAAGCGCTACCTTAGGGCCGAAACTAATCGCTGAATTCCAGCAATCATGTCAAATTAAGAAGAATGTTCTTCCTTGTAGTCCAATTGGCTAATTTATTACATTTATAAGGTCACAGTACAGAATCACTTCAATTAAGACCCACAGTCAATCGTTTCACTGTCAAAAGCAATACAACTTAGTAATATTGGAAAAGAATCACTAAATACATGTTGGTACGAATACGTGACGCAACCGTTGTAAGTTAAGCGGATTGACACCGTTAGAAAGTCAATGAAATGTAGTTTTTGAAACTGTCTCTATTTCTTCAGCCCGCGCTAACGCCTAGGATTGGTCCCACAGTAAAAAATGACTTATTTTATCTAAATTTTCAAGTGAAACGCTACCTTAGGGCGGAGTGTAATTGCTGAATTCCAGCAATCATGTCAAATTAAGAAAAATGTTCTTCCTTGGAATCCAATTGGCTCAGCTATCACATTCATAAGGTCACAGTCCAGAATCACTTCAATTAAGTCCCACAGGCAATCGTTTCACTGTCAAAAACAATAAAACTTAGCAATATCGGAAAAAAATCACTAAATACAAGTTGGTACGAATATGTGACGTAACTGTTGTAGTTGAAACGGACTGATACCGTTAGAAAGTCAATGAAATGTAGTATTTGAAACTGTCTCCATTTCTTCAGCGCGCACTAACGGCTAGGATTGGTCCAACAGTAAAAAAGGACTTATTTTATAAAAATTTTTAAGTGAAGCGCTACCACAGCAATCATGTCAAATTAATAAGAATGGTTTTCTTTGTAGTCCAATTGGCTCATTTATCACATTTATAAGGTCGCAGTCCAGAATCACTTCAATTAAGTCCCACAGTCAATCGTTTCACTGTTAAAAGCGATACAACTTAGTAATATCGGAAAAAAATCACTAAATACATGTTGGTACAAATATGTGACTCAACTGTTGTAAGTGAAGCGGATTGACACCGTTAGAAAGTCAATGAAATTTAGTATTTGAAACTGTCTCTATTTCTTCAGCGCGCGCTAACGGTTAGGATTGGTCCCACAGTAAAAATGACATATTTTATCTAAATTTTTAAAGTGAAGCGCTACCACAGCGCCCAGTAAAATCGGTAAATTCCAGCAATCATGTCAAGGTAAGAAGAATGTTATTTCTTGGGTCCAATTGTCTCACTTATCACATTTATAAGGTCACAGTCCAGAATCACTTCAATTAAGTCCCACAGTCAATCGTTTCACTGTAAAAAGCAATACAACTTAGTAATATCGGAAAAAAATCCCTAAATTCATGTTGGTACGAATATGTGACGCAACCGTTGTAGTTGAAACGGACTAATACCGTTAGAAAGTCAAAGAAATGTAGTATTTTAAACTGTCTCTATTTCTTCAGCGCGCTAACGGCTAGGATTGGTCCCACAGTAAAAAATGACTTATGTTATCTAAATTTTTAAGTGGAGTGGTACCATTGGGCCGAGTGTAATCGCTGAATTGCAGCAATCATGTCAAATTAAGAAGATTGTTATTCCTTGGAATCCAATTGGCTCATCTATCACATTCATAAGGTCACAGTCCAGAATCACTTCAATTAAGTCCCACAGGCAATCGTTTCACTGTCAAAAGCAATACAACTTAGCAATATCGGAAAAAAATCACTAAATACATGTTGGTACGAAAACGTGACGCAACCGTTGTAAGTTAAGCGGATTGACACCGTTAGAAAGTCAATGAAATGTTGTTTTTGAAACTGTCTCTATTTCTTCAGCCCGCGCTAACGCCTAGGATTGGTCCCACAGTAAAAAATGATTTATTTTATCTAAATTTTTAAGTGAAGCGCTACCATTGGGCCGAGTGTAATCGCTGAATTGCAGCAATCATGTCAAATTAAAAAAAATGTTATTCCTTGGAGTCCATATGTCTCACTTATCACATTTATAAGATCACAGTCCAAAATAATTTCAATTAAGTCCCACAGTTAATCGTTTCACTGTTAAAAGCGATGCAACCTAGTAATATCCGAATACTATCGCTAAATACATGTTGGTACGAATATGTGACGCAACCGTTGTAACTTAAACGGATTTATACCGCCAGAAGGTCAATGAAATGTAGTCTTTGAAACTGCTCCTATTTATTCGGCGCGTGCTAACGGCCAGGATTGGTCCCACAGTAAAAACTGACTTATTTTATATAAATTCTCAAGTGAAGCGCTACCTTAGGGCCGAGTGTAATCGCTGAATTCCAGCAATCATCTCAAATTAAGAAGAATGTTCTTCCTTGGAGTCCAATTGGCTCATTTATTATATTTATAAGGTCACAGTACAGAATCACTTCAATTAAGACCCACAGTCAATCGTTTCACTGTCAAAAGCAATACAACTTAGTAATATCGGAAAAGAATCACTAAATACATGATGGTACGAATACGTGACGCAACCGTTGTAAGTTAAGCGGATTGACACCGTTAGAAAGTCAATGAAATGTAGTTTTTGAAACTGTCTCTATTTCTTCAGCCCGCGCTAACGCCTAGGATTGGTCCCACAGTAAAAAATGACTTATTTTATCTAAATTTTTAAGTGAAGCGCTACCATTGGGCCGAGTGTAATCGCTGAATTGCAGCAATCATGTCAAATTAAGAAGAATGTTATTCCTTGGAATCCAATTGGCTCATCTATCACGTTCATAAGGTCACAGTCCAGAATCACTTCAATTAAGTCACACAGGCAATCGTTTCACTGTCAAAAACAATAAAACTTTGCAATATCGGAAAAAAATCACTAAATACATGTTGGTACGAATATGTGACGTAACCGTTGTAGTTGAAACGGACAAATACCGTTAGAAAGTCAATGAAATGTAGTATTTGAAACTGTCTCCATTTCTTCAGCGCGCACTAACAGCTAGGATTGGTTCAACAGTAAAAAAGGACTTATTTTATAAAAAATTTTAAGTGAAGCGCTACCACAGCAATCATGTCAAGGTAAGAAGAATGTTATTTCTTGGGTCCAATTGTCTCACTTATCACATTTATAAGGTCACAGTCCAGAATCACTTCAATTAAATCCCACAGTCAATCGTTTTACTGTAAAAAGCAATACAACTAAGTAATATCGGAAAAAAATCCCTAAATTCATGTTGGTACGAATATGTGACGCAACCGTTGTAGTTGAAACGGACTAATACCGTTAGAAAGTCAATGAAATGTAGTATTTTAAACTGTCTCTATTTCTTCAGCGCGCGCTAACGGCTAGGATTGGTCCCACAGTAAAAAATGACTAATGTTATCTAAATTTTTAAGTGGAGTGGTACCATTGGGCCGAGTGTAATCGCTGAATTGCAGCAATCATGTCAAATTAGGAAGAATGTTATTCCTTGGAATCCAATTGTCTCACTTATCACATTTATAAGGTCGCAGTCCAAAATAACATCAATTATGTCCCACAGTCAATCGCTTCACTGTCAAAAGCAATACAACTTAGTAATACCGGAAAAGAATCACTAAATACATGATGGTACGAATACGTGACGCAACCGTTGTAAGTTAAGCGGATTGACACCGTTAGAAAGTCAATGAAATGTAGTTTTTGAAACTGTCTCTATTTCTTCAGTCCGCGCTAACGCCTAGGATTGGTCCCACAGTAAAAAATGACTTATTTTATCTAAATTTTTAAGTGAAGCGCTACCATTGGGCCGAGTGTAATCGCTGAATTGCAGCAATCATGTCAAATTAAGAAGAATGTTATTCCTTGGAATCCAATTGGCTCATCTATCACGTTCATAAGGTCACAGTCCAGAATCACTTCAATTAAGTCACACAGGCAATCGTTTCACTGTCAAAAACAATAAAACTTTGCAATATCGGAAAAAAATCACTAAATACATGTTGGTACGAATATGTGACGTAACCGTTGTAGTTGAAACGGACAAATACCGTTAGAAAGTCAATGAAATGTAGTATTTGAAACTGTCTCCATTTCTTCAGCGCGCACTAACAGCTAGGATTGGTTCAACAGTAAAAAAGGACTTATTTTATAAAAAATTTTAAGTGAAGCGCTACCACAGCAATCATGTCAAGGTAAGAAGAATGTTATTTCTTGGGTCCAATTGTCTCACTTATCACATTTATAAGGTCACAGTCCAGAATCATTTCAATTAAATCCAACAGTCAATCGTTTTACTGTAAAAAGCAATACAACTAAGTAATATCGGAAAAAAATCCCTAAATTCATGTTGGTACGAATATGTGACGCAACCGTTGTAGTTGAAACGGACTAATACCGTTAGAAAGTCAATGAAATGTAGTATTTTAAACTGTCTCTATTTCTTCAGCGCGCGCTAACGGCTAGGATTGGTCCCACAGTAAAAAATGACTTATTTTATCTAAATTTTTAAGTGAAGCGCTACCATTGGGCCGAGTGTAATCGCTGAATTGCAGCAATCATGTCAAATTAAAAAGAATGTTATTCCTTGGAGTCCATATGTCTCACTTATCACATTTATAAGATCACAGTCCAAAAAAATTTCAATTAAGTCCCACAGTTAATCGTTTCACTGTTAAAAGCGATGCAACCTAGTAATATCCGAATACTATCGCTAAATACATGTTGGTACGAATATGTGACGCAGCCGTTGTAACTTAAACGGATTTATACCGCCAGAAGGTCAATGAAATGTAGTCTTTGAAACTGCTCCTATTTATTCGGCGCGTGCTAACAGCCAGGATTGGTCCCACAGTAAAAACTGACTTATTTTATATAAATTTTCAAGTGAAGCGCTACCTTAGGGCCGAGTGTAATCGCTGAATTCCAGCAATCATCTCAAATTAAGAAGAATGTTCTTCCTTGGAGTCCAATTGGCTCATTTATTACATTTATAAGGTCACAGTACAGAATCACTTCAATTAAGACCCACAGTCAATCGTTTCACTGTCAAAAGCAAAACAACTTAGTAATATCGGAAAAGAATCACTAAATACATGATGGTACGAATACGTGACGCAACCGTTGTAAGTTAAGCGGATTGACACCGTTAGAAAGTCAATGAATTGTAGTTTTTGAAACTGTCTCTATTTCTTCAGCCCGCGCTAACGCCTAGGATTGGTCCCACAGTAAAAAATGCTTATTTTATCTAAATTTTTAAGTGAAGCGCTACCATTGGGCCGAGTGTAATCGCTGAATTGCAGCAATCATGTCAAATTAAGAAGAATGTTATTCCTTGGAATCCAATTGGCTCATCTATCACATTCATAAGGTCACAGTCCAGAATCACTTCAATTAAGTCCCACAGGCAATCGTTTCACAGTCAAAAGCAATACAACTTAGCAATATCGGAAAAAAATCACTAAATACATGTTGGTACGAATATGTGACGTAACCGTTGTAGTTGAAACGGACTGATACCGTTAGAAAGTCAATGAAATGTAGTATTTGAAACTGTCTCTATTTCTTCAGCGCGCACTAACAGCTAGGATTGGTCCAACAGTAAAATAGGACTTATTTTATAAAAATTTTTAAGTGAAGCGCTACCACAGCGCCCAGTAAAATCGGTAAATTCCAGCAATCATGTCAAGGTAAGAAGAATGTTATTTCTTGGATCCAATTGTCTCACTTATCACATTTATAAGGTCGCAGTCCAAAATAAGATCAATTAAGTCCCACAGTCAATCGTTTCACTGTCAAAAGCAATACAACTTAGTAATACCGGAAAAGAATCACTAAATACATGTTGGTACGAATACGTGACGCAACCGTTGTAAGTTAAGCGGATTGACACCGTTAGAAAGTCAATGAAATGTAGTTTTTAAAACTGTCTCTATTTCTTCAGCCCGCGCTAACGCCTAGGATTGGTCCCACAGTAAAAAATGACTTATTTTATTTAAATTTTTAAGTGAAGCGCTACCATTGGGCCGAGTGTAATCGCTGAATTGCAGCAATCATGTCAAATTAAGAAGAATGTTATTCCTTGGAATCCAATTGGCTCATCTATCACATTCATAAGGTCACATTCCAGAATCACTTCAATTAAGTCCCACAGGCAATCGTTTCACTGTCAAAAACAATAAAACTTTGCAATATCGGAAAAAAATCACTAAATACATGTTGGTACGAATATGTGACGTAACCGTTGTAGTTGAATCGGACAAATACCGTTAGAAAGTCAATGAAATGTAGTATTTGAAACTGTCTCCATTTCTTCAGCGCGCACTAACAGCTAGGATTGGTCCAACAGTAAAAAAGGACTTATTTTATAAAAAGTTTTAAGTGAAGCGCTACCACAGCAATCATGTCAAGGTAAGAAGAATGTTATTTCTTGGGTCCAATTGTCTCACTTATCACATTTATAAGGTCACAGTCCAGAATCTCTTCAATTAAGTCCCACAGTCAATCATTTCACTGTAAAAAGCAATACAACTTAGTAATATCGGAAAAAAATCCCTAAATTCATGTTGGTACGAATATGTGACGCAACCGTTGTAGTTGAAACGGACTAATACCGTTAGAAAGTCAATGAAATGTAGTGTTTTAAACTGTCTCTATTTCTTCAGCGCGCGCTAACGGCTAGGATTGGTCCCACAGTAAAAAATGACTTATGTTATCTAAATTTTTAAGTGGAGTGGTACCATTGGGACGAGTGTAATCGCTGAATTGCAGCAATCATGTCAAATTAAGAGGAATGTTATTCCTTGGAATCCAATTGGCTCATCTATCACATTCATAAGGTCACAGTCCAGAATCACTTCAATTAAGTCCCACAGGCAATCGTTTCACTGTCAAAAGCAATACAACTTAGCAATATAGGAAAAAAATCACTAAATACATGTTGGTACGAATATGTGACGTAACCGTTGTAGTTGAAACGGACTGATACCGTTAGAAAGTCAATGAAATGTAGTATTTGAAACTGTCTCTATTTCTTCAGCGCGCACTAACGGCTAGGATTGGTCCAACAGTAAAATAGGACTTATTTTATAAGAATTTTTAAGTGAAGCGCTACCACAATGCCCAGTAAAATCGGTAAATTCCAGCAATCATGTCAAGGTAAGAAGAATGTTATTTCTTGAGTCCAATTGTCTCACTTATCACATTTATAAGGTCGCAGTCCAAAATAAGATCAATTAAGTCCCACAGTCAATTGTTTCACTGTCAAAAGCAATACAACTTAGTAATACCGGAAAAGAATCACTAAATACATGTTGGTACGAATACGTGACGCAACCGTTGCAAGTTAAGCGGATTGACACCGTTAGAAAGTCAATGAAATGTTGTTTTTGAAACTGTCTCTATTTCTTCAGCCGGCGCTAACGCCTAGGATTGGTCCCACAGTAAAAAATGACTTATTTTATTTAAATTTTTAAGTGAAGCGCTACCATTGGGCCGAGTGTAATCGCTGAATTGCAGCAATCATGTCAAATTAAGAAGAATGTTATTCCTTGGAATCCAATTGGCTCATCCATCACATTCATAAGGTCACAGTCCAGAATCACTTCAATTAAGTCCCACAGGCAATCGTTTCACTGTCAAAAACAATAAAACTTTGCAATATCGGAAAAAAATCACTAAATACATGTTGGTACGAATATGTGACGTAACCGTTGTAGTTGAAACGGACAAATACCGTTAGAAAGTCAATGAAATGTAGTATTTGAAACTGTCTCCATTTCTTCAGCGCGCACTAACAGCTAGGATTGGTCCAACAGTAAAAAAGGACTTATTTTATAAAAAATTTTAAGTGAAGCGCTACCACAGCAATCATGTCAAGGTAAGAAGAATGTTATTTCTTGGGTCCAATTGTCTCACTTATCACATTTATAAGGTCACAGTCCAGAATCACTTCAATTAAGTCCAACAGTCAATCGTTTCACTGTAAAAAGCAATACAACTTAGTAATATCGGAAAAAAATCCCTAAATTCATGTTGGTACGAATATGTGACGCAACCGTTGTAGTTGAAACGGACTAATACCGTTAGAAAGTCAATGAAATGTAGTATTCGAAACTGTCTCTATTTCTTCAGCGCGCGCTAACGGCTAGGATTGGTCCCACAGTAAAAAATGACTTATGTTATCTAAATTTTTAAGTGGAGTGGTACCATTGGGCCGAGTGTAATCGCTGAATTGCAGCAATCATGTCAAATTAAGAAAAATGTATTTCCTTGTAGTCCAATTGGCTCATTTATCACATTTATAAGGTCGCAGTACAGAATCACTTCAATTAAGTCCCACAGACAATCGTTTTACTGTTAAAAGCGATACAACTTAGTAATATTGGAAAAAAATCACTAAATACATGTTGGTACAAATATGTGACTCAACCGTTGTAAGTGAAGCGGATTGACACCGTTAGAAAGTCAATGAAACTTAGTATTTGAAGCTGTCTCTATTTCTTCAACGCGCGATAACGGCTAGGATTGGTCCCACAGTAAAAAATGACATATTTTATCTAAATTTTTAAAGTGAAGCGCTACCACAGCGTCCAGCGAAATCGGTAAATTCCAGCAATCATGTCAAATTAAGAAGAATGTTATTTCTTGGGTCCAATTGTCACACTTTTCACATTTATAAAGTCACAGTCCAAAATCAATCCAATTAAGTCCCACAGTCAATCGTTTCACTGTTAAGAGCGATGCAACCTAGTAAAATCAGAAGAATATCGCTAAATACATGTTGGTACGAATATGTGACGCAACCGTTGTGATTGAAACGGAATGATACCGTTAGAAAGTCAATGAAATGTAGTTTTTAAAACTGTCTCTCTTTCTTCAGCGCGCGCTAACGGCTAGGATTGGTCCCACCGTAGAAAAGACTTATTTGTCTAAGTTTTTAAATGAAGTGCTACCACAGCGCCCAGTGAAATTGGTAAATTCCAGCAATCATGTCAAATTAAGAAGAATGTTTTTCCTTGGGTCCAATTGTCTCTTTTATCACATTTATGAGGTCAAAGTCCAAAATCTGTTCAATTAAGTCCCACAGTCAATCCTTTCACTGTTAAAAGCGATGCAACCTAGTAAAATCAGAAAAATGTCGCTAAATACCTGTTGGTACGAATTTGTGACGCAAACGTTGTAATTGAAACGGACTGATACCGTTAGAAAGTCAATGAAATGTAGTTTTTAAAACTGTCTCTCTTTCTTCAGCGCGCGCTAACGGCTAGGATTTGTCCAACCGTAAAAAATGACTTATTTATCTAAATTTTTAAATAAAGCGCTACCACAGCGCCCAGTGAACTCGGTAAATTCCAGCAATCATGTCAAGGTAAGAAGAATGTTATTTCTTGGGTCCAATTGTCTCACTTATCACATTTATAAGGTCGCAGTCCAAAATAAGATCAATTAAGTCCCACAGTCAATCGTTTCACTGTCAAAAGCAATACAACTTAGTAATACCGGAAAAGAATCACTAAATACATGTTGGTACGAATACGTGACGCAACCGTTGTAAGTTAAGCGGATTGACACCGTTAGAAAGTCAATGAAATGTAGTTTTTGAAACTGTCTCTATTTCTTCAGCCCGCGCTAACGCCTAGGATTGGTCCCACAGTAAAAAATGACTTATTTTATTTTAATTTTTCAGTGAAGCGCTACCATTGGGCCGAGTGTAATCGCTGAATGGCAGCAATCATGTCAAATTAAGAAGAATGTTATTCCTTGGAATCCAATTGGCTCATCTATCACATTCATAAGGTCACAGTCCAGAATCACTTCAATTAAGTCCCACAGGCAATCGTTTCACTGTCAAAAACAATAAAACTTTGCAATATCGGAAAAAAATCACTAAATACATGTTGGTACGAATATGTGACGTAACCGTTGTAGTTGAAACGGACAAATACCGTTAGAAAGTCAATGAAATGTAGTATTTGAAACTGTCTCCATTTCTTCAGCGCGCACTAACAGCTAGGATTGGTCCAACAGTAAAAAAGGACTTATTTTATAAAAAATTTTAAGTGAAGCGCTACCACAGCAATCATGTCAAGGTAAGAAGAATGTTATTTCTTGGGTCCAATTGTCTCACTTATCACATTTATAAGGTCACAGTCCAGAATCACTTCAATTAAGTCCCACAGTCAATCGTTTCACTGTAAAAAGCAATACAACTTAGTAATATCGGAAAAAAATCCCTAAATTCATGTTGGTACGAATATGTGACGCAACCGTTGTAGTTGAAACGGACTAATACCGTTAGAAAGTCAATGAAATGTAGTATTTTAAACTGTCTCTATTTCTTCAGCGCGCGCTAACGGCTAGGATTGGTCCCACAGTAAAAAATGACTTATGTTATCTAAATTTTTAAGTGGAGTGGTACCATTGGGCCGAGTGTAATCGCTGAATTGCAGCAATCATGTCAAATTAAGAAGAATGTTATTGCTTGGAATCCAATTGGCTCATCTATCACATTCATAAGGTCACAGTCCAGAATCACTTCAATTAAGTCCCCTAGGCAATCGTTTCACTGTCAAAAGCAATACAACTTAGCAATATCGGGAAAAAAATCACTAAATACATGTTGGTACGAATATGTGACGTAACCGTTGTATTTGAAACGGACTGATACAGTTAGAAAGTCAATGAAATGTAGTATTTGAAACTGTCTCTATTTCTTCAGCGCGCACTAACGGCTAGGATTGGTCCAACAGTAAAATAGGACTTGTTTTATAAAAAATTTTAAGTGAAGCGCTACCACAGCGCCCATTAAAATCGGTAAATTCCAGCAATCATGTCAAGGTAAGAAGAATGTTATTTCTTGGGTCCAATTGTCTCACTTATCACATTTATAAGGTCGCAGACCAAAATAAGATCAATTAAGTCCCACAGTCAATCGTTTCACTGTCAAAAGCAATACAACTTAGTAATACCGGAAAATAATCACTAAATACATGTTGGTACGAATACGTGACGCAACCGTTGTAAGTTAAGCGGATTGACACCGTTAGAAAGTCAATGAAATGTAGTTTTTGAAACTGTCTCTATTTCTTCAGCGCGCGCTAACGGCTAGGATTGGTCCCACAGTAAAAAATGACTTATGTTATCTAAATTTTTAAGTGGAGTGGTACCATTGGGCCGAGTGTAATCGCTGAATTGCAGCAATCATGTCACTTTAAGAAAAATGTATTTCCTTGTAGTCCAATTGGCTCATTTATCACATTTATAAGGTCGCAGTCCAGAATCACTTCAATTAAGTCCCACAGACAATCGTTTCACTGTTAAAAGCGATACAACTTAGTAATATTGGAAAAAAATCACTAAATACATGTTGGTACAAATATGTGACTCAACCGTTGTAAGTGAAGCGGATTGACACCGTTAGAAAGTCAATGAAATTTAGTATTTGAAGCTGTCTATATTTCTTCAACGCGCGATAACGGCTAGGATTGGTCCCACAGTAAAAAATGACATATTTTATTTAAATTTTTAAAGTGAAGCGGTACCACAGCGCCCAGTGAAATGGCTGAATTCCAGCAATCATGTCAAATTAAGAAGAATGTTGCTCCTTGGAGTCCAATTGGCTCATTTATCACATTTATAAGGTCACAGTACAGAATCACTTCAATTAAGTCCCACAGTCAATCCTTTCACTGTCAAAAGAAATACAACTTAGTAATATCGGAAAAGAATCACTAAATACATGATGGTACGAATACGTGACGCAACCGTTGTTAGTTAAGCGGATTGACACCGTTAGAAAGTCAATGAAATGTAGTTTTTGAAACTGTCTCTATTTCTTCAGCCCGCGCTAACGGCTAGGATTGGTCCCACAGTAAAAAATGACTTATTTTATCTAAATTTTTAAGTGAAGCGCTACCATTGGGCCGAGTATAATCGCTGAATTGCAGCAATCATGTCAAATTAGGAAGAATGTTATTCCTTGGAATCCAATTGGCTCATCTATCACATTCATAAGGTCACAGTCCATAATCACTTCAATAAAGTCCCACAGGCAATCGTTTCACTGTCAAAAGCAATACAACTTAGTAATATCGGAAAAAAATCACTAAATACATGTTGGTACGAATATGTGACGTAACCGTTGAAGTTGAAACGGATTGATACCGTTAGAAACTGAATGACATGTGGTATTTGAAACTGTCTCTATTTCTTCAGCGCGCACTAACGGCTAGGATTGGTCCCACAATAAAAAAATTACTTATTTTATATAAATTTTTAAGTGAAGCGCTACCATAGGGCCGAGTGTAATCGCTGAATTCCAGAAATCATGTCAAATTAAAAAGAATGTTATTCCTTGGAGTCCATATGTCTCACTTATCACATTTATAAGATCACAGTCCAAAATAATTTCAATTAAGTCCCACAGTGAATCGTTTCACTGTTAAAAGCGATGCAACCTAGTAATATCCGAATACTATCGCTAAATAAATGTTGGTACGAATATGTGACGCAACCGTTGTAATTCAAACGGATTTATACCGCCAGAAGGTCAATGAAATGTAGTCTTTGAAACTGCTCCTATTTATTCGGCGCGTGCTAACGGCCAGGATTGGTCCCACAGTAAAAACTTACTTATTTTATATAAATTTTCAAGTGAAGCGCTATCTTAGGGCCGAGTGTAATCGCTGAATTCCAGCAATCATGTCAAATTAAGAAGAATGTTCTTCCTTGGAGTCCAATTGGCTCATTTATTACATTTATAAGGTCACAGTACAGAATCACTTCAATTAAGACCCACAGTCAATCGTTTCACTGTCAAAAGCAATACAACTTAGTAATATCGGAAAAAAATCACTAAATACATGTTGGTACAAATATGTGACTCAACCGTTGTAAGTGAAGCGGATTGACACCGTTAGAAAGTCAATGAAATTTAGTATTTGAAGCTGTCTATATTTCTTCAACGCGCGATAACGGCTAGGATTGGTCCCACAGTAAAAAATGACATATTTTATTTAAATTTTTAAAGTGAAGCGCTACCACAGCGCCCAGCGAAATCGGTAAATTCCAGCAATCATGTCAAATTAAGAAGAATGTTATTTCTTGGGTCCAATTGTCACACTTTTCACATTTATAAAGTCACAGTCCAAAATCAGTCCAATTAAGTCCCACAGTCAATCGTTTCACTGTTAAGAGCGATGCAACCTAGTAAAATCAGAAGAATATCGCTAAATACATGTTGGTACGAATATGTGACGCAACCGTTGTGATTGAAACGGAATGATACCGTTAGAAAGTCAATGAAATGTAGTTTTTAAAACTGTCTCTCTTTCTTCAGCGCGCGCTAACGGCTAGGATTGGTCCCACCGTAGAAAAGACTTATTTGTCTAAGTTTTTAAATGAAGTGCTACCACAGCGCCCAGTGAAATGGCTGAATTCCAGCAATCATGTCAAATTAAGAAGAATGTTGCTCCTTGGAGTCCAATTGGCTCATTTATCACATTTATAAGGTCACAGTACAGAATCACTTCAATTAAGTCCCACAGTCAATCCTTTCACTGTCAAAAGAAATACAACTTAGTAATATCGGAAAAGAATCACTAAATACATGATGGTACGAATACGTGACGCAACCGTTGTTAGTTAAGCGGATTGACACCGTTAGAAAGTCAATGAAATGTAGTTTTTGAAACTGTCTCTATTTCTTCAGCCCGCGCTAACGGCTAGGATTGGTCCCACAGTAAAAAATGACTTACTTTATCTAAATTTTTAAGTGAAGCGCTACCATTGGGCCGAGTATAATCGCTGAATTGCAGCAATCATGTCAAATTAGGAAGAATGTTATTCCTTGGAATCCAATTGGCTCATCTATCACATTCATAAGGTCACAGTCCATAATCACTTCAATAAAGTCCCACAGGCAATCGTTTCACTGTCAAAAGCAATACAACTTAGTAATATCGGAAAAAAATCACTAAATACATGTTGGTACGAATATGTGACGTAACCGTTGAAGTTGAAACGGATTGATACCGTTAGAAACTGAATGACATGTGGTATTTGAAACTGTCTCTATTTCTTCAGCGCGCACTAACGGCTAGGATTGGTCCCACAATAAAAAAATTACTTATTTTATATAAATTTTTAAGTGAAGCGCTACCATAGGGCCGAGTGTAATCGCTGAATTCCAGAAATCATGTCAAATTAAAAAGAATGTTATTCCTTGGAGTCCATATGTCTCACTTATCACATTTATAAGATCACAGTCCAAAATAATTTCAATTAAGTCCCACAGTCAATCGTTTCACTGTTAAAAGCGATGCAACCTAGTAATATCCGAATACTATCGCTAAATAAATGTTGGTACGAATATGTGACGCAACCGTTGTAATTCAAACGGATTTATACCGCCAGAAGGTCAATGAAATGTAGTCTTTGAAACTGCTCCTATTTATTCGGCGCGTGCTAACGGCCAGGATTGGTCCCACAGTAAAAACTTACTTATTTTATATAAATTTTCAAGTGAAGCGCTATCTTAGGGCCGAGTGTAATCGCTGAATTCCAGCAATCATGTCAAATTAAGAAGAATGTTCTTCCTTGGAGTCCAATTGGCTCATTTATTACATTTATAAGGTCACAGTACAGAATCACTTCAATTAAGACCCACAGTCAATCGTTTCACTGTCAAAAGCAATACAACTTAGTAATATCGGAAAAAAATCACTAAATACATGTTGGTACGAATATGTGACGCAACCGTTGTGATTGAAACGGAATGATACCGTTAGAAAGTCAATGAAATGTAGTTTTTAAAACTGTCTCTCTTTCTTCAGCGCGCGCTAACGGCTAGGATTGGTCCCACCGTAGAAAAGACTTATTTGTCTAAGTTTTTAAATGAAGTGCTACCACAGCGCCCAGTGAAATTGGTAAATTCCAGCAATCATGTCAAATTAAGAAGAATGTTTTTCCTTGGGTCCAATTGTCTCTTTTATCACATTTATGAGGTCAAAGTCCAAAATCTGTTCAATTAAGTCCCACAGTCAATCCTTTCACTGTTAAAAGCGATGCAACCTAGTAAAATCAGAAAAATGTCGCTAAATGCCTGTTGGTACGAATATGTGACGCAACCGTTGTAATTGAAACGGACTGATACCGTTAGAAAGTCAATGAAATGTAGTTTTTAAAACTGTCTCTCTTTCTTCAGCGCGCGCTAACGGCTAGGATTTGTCCAACCGTAAAAAATGACTTATTTATCTAATCTTTTAAATGAAGCGCTACCACAGCGCCCAGTGAACTCGGTAAATTCCAGCAATCATGTCAAGGTAAGAAGAATGTTGTTTCTTGGGTCCATATGTCTCACTTATCACATTTATAAGATCACAGTCCAAAATAAGTTCAATTAAGTCCCATAGTCAATCGTTTCACTGTTAAAAGCGATGCAACCTAGTAATATCCGAATACTATCGCTAAAGAGATGTTGGTACGAATATGTGACGCAACCGTTGTAACTCAAACAGATTTATACCACCAGAAGGTCAGTGAAATGTAGTCTTTGAAACTGTTCCTATTTATTCAGCGCGTGCTAACGGCCAGGATTGGTCCCACAGTAAAAAATGACTTATTTTATATAAATTTTCAAGTGAAGCGCTACCATAGTGCCGAGTGTAATCGCTGAATTCCAGCAATCATGTCAAATTAAGAAGAATGTTGCTCCTTGGAGTCCAATTGGCTCATTTATCACATTTATAAGGTCACAGTACAGAATCACTTCAATTAAGTCCCACAGTCAATCCTTTCACTGTCAAAAGAAATACCACTTAGTAATATCGGAAAAGAATCACTAAATACATGATGGTACGAATACGTGACGCAACCGTTGTTAGTTAAGCGGATTGACACCGTTAGAAAGTCAATGAAATGTAGTTTTTGAAACTGTCTCTATTTCTTCAGCCCGCGCTAACGGCTAGGATTGGTCCCACAGTAAAAAATGACTTATTTTATCTAAATTTTTAAGTGAAGCGCTACCATTGGGCCGAGTGTAATCGCTGAATTGCAGCAATCATGTCAAATTAGGAAGAATGTTATTCCTTGGAATCCAATTGGCTCATCTATCACATTCATAAGGTCACAGTCCATAATCACTTCAATAAAGTCCCACAGGCAATCGTTTCACTGTCAAAAGCAATACAACTTAGTAATATCGGAAAAAAATCACTAAATACATGTTGGTACGAATATGTGACGTACCTGTTGAAGTTGAAACGGATTGATACCGTTAGAAAGTCAATGACATGTGGTATTTGAAACTGTCTCTATTTCTTCAGCGCGCACTAACGGCTAGGATTGGTCCCACAATAAAAAAATTACTTATTTTATATAAATTTTTAAGTGAAGCGCTACCATAGGGCCGAGTGTAATCGCTGAATTCCAGAAATCATGTCAAATTAAAAAGAATGTTATTCCTTGGAGTCCATATGTCTCACTTATCACATTTATAAGATCACAGTCCAAAATAATTTCAATTAAGTCCCACAGTCAATCGTTTCACTGTTAAAAGCGATGCAACCTAGTAATATCCGAATACTATCGCTAAATAAATGTTGGTACGAATATGTGACGCAACCGTTGTAATTCAAACGGATTTATACCGCCAGAAGGTCAATGAAATGTAGTCTTTGAAACTGCTCCTATTTATTCGGCGCGTGCTAACGGCCAGGATTGGTCCCACAGTAAAAACTTACTTATTTTATATAAATTTTCAAGTGAAGCGCTATCTTAGGGCCGAGTGTAATCGCTGAATTCCAGCAATCATGTCAAATTAAGAAGAATGTTCTTCCTTGGAGTCCAATTGGCTCATTTATTACATTTATAAGGTCTCAGTACAGAATCACTTCAATTAAAACCCACAGTCAATCGTTTCACTGTCAAAAGCAATACAACTTAGTAATATCGGAAAAGAATCACTAAATACATGTTGGTACGAATACGTGACGCAACCGTTGTAAGTTAAGCGGATTGACACCGTTGAAAAGTCAATGAAATGTAGTTTTTGAGACTGTCTCCATTTCTTCAGCGCGCACTAACGGCTAGGATTGGTCCAACAGCAAAAAAGGACTTATTTTATAAAAATTTTAAGTGAAGCGCTACCATAGGGCCGAGTGTAATCGCTCAATTCCAGAAATCATGTCAAATTAAAAAGAATATTATTCCTTGGAGTCCATATGTCTCACTTATCACATTTATAAGATCACAGTCCAAAATAATTTTAATTAAGTCCCACAGTCAATCGTTTCACTGTTAAAAGCGATGCAACCTAGTAATATCCGAATACTATCGCTAAATAAATGTTGGTACGAATATGTGACGCAACCGTTGTAATTCAAACGGATTTATACCGCCAGAAGGTCAATGAAATGTAGTCTTTGAAACTGCTCCTATTTATTCGGCGCGTGCTAACGGCCAGGATTGGTCCCACAGTAAAAACTGACTTATTTTATATAAATTTTCAAGTGAAGCGCTATCTTAGGGCCGAGTGTAATCGCAGAATTCCAGCAATCATGTCAAATTAAGAAGAATGTTCTTCCTTGGAGTCCAATTGGCTCATTTATTACATTTATAAGGTCACAGTACAGAATCACTTCAATTAAGACCCACAGTCAATCGTTTCACTGTCAAAAGCAATACAACTTAGTAATATCGGAAAAAAATCACTAAATACATGTTGGTACGAATATGTGACGTACCTGTTGAAGTTGAAACGGATTGATACCGTTAGAAAGTCAATGACATGTGGTATTTGAAACTGTCTCTATTTCTTCAGCGCGCACTAACGGCTAGGATTGGTCCCACAATAAAAAAATTACTTATTTTATATAAATTTTTAAGTGAAGCGCTACCATAGGGCCGAGTGTAATCGCTGAATTCCAGAAATCATGTCAAATTAAAAAGAATGTTATTCCTTGGAGTCCATATGTCTCACTTATCACATTTATAAGATCACAGTCCAAAATAATTTCAATTAAGTCCCACAGTCAATCGTTTCACTGTTAAAAGCGATGCAACCTAGTAATATCCGAATACTATCGCTAAATAAATGTTGGTACGAATATGTGACGCAACCGTTGTAATTCAAACGGATTTATACCGCCAGAAGGTCAATGAAATGTAGTCTTTGAAACTGCTCCTATTTATTCGGCGCGTGCTAACGGCCAGGATTGGTCCCACAGTAAAAACTTACTTATTTTATATAAATTTTCAAGTGAAGCGCTATCTTAGGGCCGAGTGTAATCGCTGAATTCCAGCAATCATGTCAAATTAAGAAGAATGTTCTTCCTTGGAGTCCAATTGGCTCATTTATTACATTTATAAAGTCTCAGTACAGAATCACTTCAATTAAGACCCACAGTCAATCGTTTCACTGTCAAAAGCAATACAACTTAGTAATATCGGAAAAGAATCACTAAATACATGTTGGTACGAATACGTGACGCAACCGTTGTAAGTTAAGCGGATTGACACCGTTAAAAAGTCAATGAAATGTAGTTTTTGAAACTGTCTCCATTTCTTTAGCGCGCACTAACGGCTAGGATTGGTCCAACAGCAAAAACGGACTTATTTTATAAAAATTTTTAAGTGAAGCGCTACCATAGGGCCGAGTGTAATCGCTCAATTCCAGAAATCATGTCAAATTAAAAAGAATGTTATTCCTTGGAGTCCATATGTCTCACTTATCACATTTATAAGATCACAGTCCAAAATAATTTTAATTAAGTCCCACAGTCAATCGTTTCACTGTTAAAAGCGATGCAACCTAGTAATATCCGAATACTATCGCTAAATAAATGTTGGTACGAATATGTGACGCAACCGTTGTAATTCAAACGGATTTATACCGCCAGAAGGTCAATGAAATGTAGTCTTTGAAACTGCTCCTATTTATTCGGCGCGTGCTAACGGCCAGGATTGGTCCCACAGTAAAAACTGACTTATTTTATATAAATTTTCAAGTGAAGCGCTATCTTAGGGCCGAGTGTAATCGCAGAATTCCAGCAATCATGTCAAATTAAGAAGAATGTTCTTCCTTGGAGTCCAATTAACTCATTTATTACATTTATAAGGTCACAGTACAGAATCACTTCAATTAAGACCCACAGTCAATCGTTTCACTGTCAAAAGCAATACAACTTAGTAATATCGGAAAAGAATCACTAAATACATGTTGGTACGAATACGTGACGCAACCGTTGTAAGTTAAGCGGATTGACACCGTTAAAAAGTCAATGAAATGTTTTTTTTGAAACTGTCTCTATTTCTTCAGCCCGCGCAAACGCCTAGGATTGGTCCCACAGTAAAAAAGGACTTATTTTATAAAAATTTTAAGTGAAGCGCTACCATAGGGCCGAGTGTAATCGCTGAATTCCAGCAATCATGTCAAGTTAGGAAAAATGTTATTCCTTGGAATCCAATTGGCTCATTTATCACATTTATAAGGTCACAGTCCAGAATCACTTCAATTAAGTCCCACAGGCAATCGTTTCACTGTCAAAAGAAATACAACTTAGCAATATCGGAAAAAAATCACTAAATACATGTTTGTACGAATATGTGACGTAACCGTTGTAGTTGAAACGGACTGATACCGTTAGAAAGTCAATGAAATGTAGTATTTGAAACTGTCTCTATTTCTTCAGCGCGCACTAACGGCTAGGATTGGTGCAACAGTAAAAACTGACTTATTTTGACAGTAAAAACTGACTTATATAAATTTTCAAGTGAAGCGCTACCTTAGGGCCGAGTGTAATCGCTGAAGTCCAGCAATCTTGTCAAATTAAGAAGAATGTTCTTCCTTGGAGTCCAATTGGCTCATTTATTACATTTATAAGGTCACAGTACAGAATCACTTCAATTAAGACCCACAGTCAATCGTTTCACTGTCAAAAGCAATACAACTTAGTAATATCCGAAAAGAATCACTAAATACATGTTGGTACGAATACGTGACGCAACCGTTGTAAGTTAAGCGGATTGCCACCGTTAGAAAGTCAATGAAATGTAGTTTTTGAAACTGTCTCTATTTCTTCAGCTCGCGCTAACGCCTAGGATTGGTCCCACAGTAAAAAATGACTTATTTTATCTAAATTTTTAAGTGAAGCGCTACCATTGGGCCGAGTGCAATCGCTGAATTGCAGCAATCATATCAAATTAAGAAGAATGTTATTCCTTGGAATCCAATTGGCTCATCTATCACATTCATAAGGTCACAGTCCAGAATCACTTCAATTAAGTCCCACAGGCAATCGTTTCACTGTCAACAGCAATACAACTTAGTAATATCGGAAAAGAATCACTAAATACATGTTGGTTCGAATATATGACGTAACCGTTGTGGTTGAAACGGACTGATACCGTTAGAAAGTCAATGAAATGTAGTATTTGAAACTGTCTCCATTTCTTCAGCGCGCACTAACGGCTAGGATTGGTCCAACAGTAAAAATTGACTTATTTTATCTAAATTTTTAAGTAAAGCGCTACCATTGGGCCGAGTGTAATCGCTGAATTGCAGCAATCATGTCAAATTAAGAAAAATGTTATTCCTTGGAACCCAATTGTCTCACTTATCACATTTATAAGGTCACAGTCCAAAATAAGTTCAATTAAGTCCCACAGTCCATCGTTTCACTGTCAAAAGCAATGCAACTTAGTAATATCGGAAAAATATCACTAAATACATGTTGGTACGGATATGTGACGTAACCGTTGTAGTTGAAACGGACTGATACCTTTAGAAAGTCAATGAAATGTAGTATTTGATACTGTCTCTAATTCTTCAGCGCGCGCTAACGGCTAGGATTGGTCCCACAATAACAAATGACTTATTTTATCTAAATTTTTAAGTGAAGCGCTACCATTGGGCCGAGTGTAATCGCTGAATTCCAGAAATCATGTCAAATTAAGAAGAATGTTATTCCTTGGAATCCAATTGGCTCATCTATCACATTAATAAGGTCACAGTCCAGAATCACTTCAATTAAGTCCCACAGGCAATCGTTTCACTGTCCAAAGCAATACAACTTAGTAATATCGCAAAAAAATCACTAAATACATGTTGGTACGAATACGTGACGCAACCGTTGTAAGTTAAGCGGATTGACACCGTTAGAAAGTCAATGAAATGTAGTTTTTGAAACTGTCTCCATTTCTTCAGCGCGCCCTAACGGCTAAGATTGGTCCAACAGTAAAAAAGGACTTATTTTATATAAAATTTTAAGTGAAGCGCTACCACAGCAATCATGTCAAGGTAAGAAGAACGTTATTTCTTGGGTCCAATTGTCTCACTTATCACATTTATAAGGTCACTGTCCAAAATAAGTTCAATTAACTCCCACAGTCCATCGTTTCACTGTTAAAGGCGATGCATCCTAGTAATATCCGAATACTATCGCTAAATACATGTTGGTACGAATATGTGACGCAACCGTTGTAACTCAAACGGATTTACACCGCCAGAAGGTCAATGAAATGTAGTCTTTGAAACTGTTCCTATTTATTCAGCGCGTGCTAACGGCCAGGATTGGTCCCACAGTAAAAACTGACTTATTTTATATAAATTTTCAAGTGAAGCGCTACCTTAGGGCCGAGTGTAATCGCTGAATTCCAGCAATCATGTCAAATTAAGAAGAATGTTCTTCCTTGGAGTCCAATTGGCTCATTTATTACATTTATAAGGTCACAGTACAGAATCACTTCAATTAAGACCCACAGTCAATCGTTTCACTGTCAAAAGCAATACAACTTAGTAATATCGGAAAAGAATCACTAAATACATGTTGGTACGAATACGTGACGCAACCGTTGTAAGTTAAGCGGATTGACACCGTTAGAAAGTCAATGAAATGTAGTTTTTGAAACTGTCTCTATTTCTTCAGCTCGCGCTAACGCCTAGGATTGGTCCCACAGTAAAAAATGACTTATTTTATCTAAATTTTTAAGTGAAGCGCTACCATTGGGCCGAGTGCAATCGCTGAATTGCAGCAATCATATCAAATTAAGAAGAATGTTATTCCTTGGAATCCAATTGGCTCATCTATCACATTCATAAGGTCACAGTCCAGAATCACTTCAATTAAGTCCCACAGGCAATCGTTTCACTGTCAAAAGCAATACAACTTAGTAATATCGGAAAAGAATCACTAAATACATGTTGGTACGAATATATGACGTAACCGTTGTGGTTGAAACAGACTGATACCGTTAGAAAGTCAATGAAATGTAGTATTTGAAACTGTCTCCATTTCTTCAGCGCGCACTAACGGCTAGGATTGGTCCAACAGTAAAAATTGACTTATTTTATCTAAATTTTTAAGTAAAGCGCTACCATTAGGCCGAGTGTAATCGCTGAATTGCAGCAATCATGTCAAATTAAGAAGAATGTTATTCCTTGGAACCCAATTGTCTCACTTATCACATTTATAAGGTCACAGTCCAAAATAAGTTCAATTAAGTCCCACAGTCCATCGTTTCACTGTCAAAAGCAATGCAACTTAGTAATATCGGAAAAATATCACTAAATACATGTTGGTACGGATATGTGACGTAACCGTTGTAGTTGAAACGGACTGATACCTTTAGAAAGTCAATGAAATGTAGTATTTGATACTGTCTCTAATTCTTCAGCGCGCGCTAACGGCTAGGATTGGTCCCACAACAACAAATGACTTATTTTATCTAAATTTTTAAGTGAAGCGCTACCATTGGGCCGAGTGTAATCGCTGAATTCCAGAAATCATGTCAAACTAAGAAGAATGTTTTTCCTTGGAATCCAATTGGCTCATCTATCACATTTATAAGATCACAGTCCAAAATAATTTCAATTAAGTCCCACAGTCAATCGTTTCACTGTTAAAAGCGATGCAACCTAGTAATATCCGAATACTATCGCTAAATAAATGTTGGTACGAATATGTGACGCAACCGTTGTAATTCAAACGGATTTATACCGCCAGAAGGTCAATGAAATGTAGTCTTTGAAACTGCTCCTATTTATTCGGCGCGTGCTAACGGCCAGGATTGGTCCCACAGTAAAAACTGACTTATTTTATATAAATTTTCAAGTGAAGCGCTATCTTAGGGCCGAGTGTAATCGCTGAATTCCAGCAATCATGTCAAATTAAGAAGAATGTTCTTCCTTGGAGTCCAATTGGCTCATTTATTACATTTATAAGGTCACAGTACAGAATCACTTCAATTAAGACCCACAGTCAATCGTTTCACTGTCAAAAGCAATACAACTTACTAATATCGGAAAAGAATCACTAAATACATGTTGGTACGAATACGTGACGCAACCGTTGTAAGTTAAGCAGATTGACACCGTTAAAAAGTCAATGAAATGTAGTTTTTGAAACTGTCTCCATTTCTTCAGCGCGCACTAACGGCTAGGATTGGTCCAACAGCAAAAAAGGACTTATTTTATAAAAATTTTTAAGTGAAGCGCTACCATAGGGCCGAGTGTAATCGCTGAATTCCAGAAATCATGTCAAATTAAAAAGAATGTTATTCCTTGGAGTCCATATGTCTCACTTATCACATTTATAAGATCACAGTCCAAAATAATTTCAATTAAGTCCCACAGTCAATCGTTTCACTGTTAAAAGCGATGCAACCTAGTAATATCCGAATACTATCGCTAAATAAATGTTGGTACGAATATGTGACGCAACCGTTGTAATTCAAACGGATTTATACCGTTAGAAGGTCAATGAAATGTAGTCTTTGAAACTGCTCCTATTTATTCGGTGCGTGCTAATGGCCAGGATTGGTCCCACAGTAAAAACTGACTTATTTTATATAAATTTTCAAGCGAAGCGCTACCTTAGCGCCGAGTGTAATCGCTGAATTCCAGCAATCTTGTCAAATTAAGAAGAATGTTCTTCCTTGGAGTCCAATTGGCTCATTTATTACATTTATAAGGTCACAGTACAGAATCACTTCAATTAAGACCCACAGTCAATCGTTTCACTGTCAAAAGCAATACAACTTAGTAATATCCGAAAAGAATCACTAAATACATGTTGGTACGAATACGTGACGCAACCGTTGTAAGTTAAGCGGATTGCCACCGTTAGAAAGTCAATGAAATGTAGTATTTGAAACTGTCTCTATTTCTTCAGCTCGCGCTAACGCCTAGGATTGGTCCCACAGTAAAAAATGACTTATTTTATCTAAATTTTTAAGTGAAGCGCTACCATTGGGCCGAGTGCAATCGCTGAATTGCAGCAATCATATCAAATTAAGAAGAATGTTATTCCTTGAAATCCAATTGGCTCATCTATCACATTCATAAGGTCACAGTCCAGAATCACTTCAATTAAGTCCCACAGGCAATCGTTTCACTGTCAAAAGCAATACAACTTAGTAATATCGGAAAAGAATCACTAAATACATGTTGGTACGAATATGTGACGTAACCGTTGTGGTTGAAACGGACTGATACCGTTAGAAAATCAATGAAATGTAGTACTTGAAACTGTCTCCATTTCTTCAGCGCGCACTAACGGCTAGGATTGGTCCAACAGTAAAAATTGACTTATTTTATCTAAATTTTTAAGTAAAGCGCTACCATTGGGCCGAGTGTAATCGCTGAATTGCAGCAATCATGTCAAATTAAGAAGAATGTTATTCCTTGGAATCCAATTGTCTCACTTATCACATTTATAAGGTCACAGTCCAAAATAAGTTCAATTAAGTCCCACAGTCCATCGTTTCACTGTCAAAAGCAATGCAACTTAGTAATATCGGAAAAATATCACTAAATACATGTTGGTACGGATATGTGACGTAACCGTTGTAGTTGAATCGGACTGATACCTTTAGAAAGTCAATGAAATGTAGTATTTGATACTGTCTCTAATTCTTCAGCGCGCGCTAAGGGCTAGGATTGGTCCCACAATAACAAATGACTTATTTTATCTAAATTTTTAAGTGAAGCCCTACCATTGGGCCGAGTGTAATCGCTGAATTCCAGCAATCATGTCAAATTAAGAAGAATGTTCTTCCTTGGAGTCCAATTGGCTCATTTATTACATTTATAAGGTCACAGTACAGAATCACTTCAATTAAGACCCACAGTCAATCGTTTCACTGTCAAAAGCAATACAACTTAGTAATATCGGAAAAGAATCACTAAATACATGTTGGTACGAATACGTGACGCAACCGTTGTAAGTTAAGCAGATTGACACCGTTAAAAAGTCAATGAAATGTAGTTTTTGAAACTGTCTCCATTTCTTCAGCGCGCACTAACGGCTAGGATTGGTCCAACAGCAAAAAAGGACTTATTTTATAAAAATTTTTAAGTGAAGCGCTACCATAGTGCCGAGTGTAATCGCTGAATTCCAGAAATCATGTCAAATTAAAAAGAATGTTATTCCTTGGAGTCCATATGTCTCACTTATCACATTTATAAGATCACAGTCCAAAATAATTTCAATTAAGTCCCACAGTCAATCGTTTCACTGTTAAAAGCGATGCAACCTAGTAATATCCGAATACTATCGCTAAATAAATGTTGGTACGAATATGTGACGCAACCGTTGTAATTCAAACGGATTTATACCGTTAGAAGGTCAATGAAATGTAGTCTTTGAAACTGCTCCTATTTATTCGGTGCGTGCTAATGGCCAGGATTGGTCCCACAGTAAAAACTGACTTATTTTATATAAATTTTCAAGTGAAGCGCTATCTTAGGGCCGAGTGTAATCGCTGAATTCCAGCAATCATGTCAAATTAAGAAGAATGTTCTTCCTTGGAGTCCAATTGGCTCATTTATTACATTTATAGGGTCACAGTACAGAATCACTTCAATTAAGACCCACAGTCAATCGTTTCACTGTCAAAAGTAATACAACTTAGTAATATCGGAAAAGAATCACTAAATACATGTTGGTACGAATACGTGACGCAACCGTTGTAAGTTAAGCGGATTGACACCGTTAAAAAGTCAATGAAATGTAGTATTTGAAACTGTCTCTTATTCTTCAGCGCGCACTAACAGCTAGGATTGGTCCAACAGTAAAAACTGACTTATTTTATATAAATTTTCAAGTGAAGCGCTACCTTAGGGCCGAGTGTAATCGCTGAATTCCAGCAATCTTGTCAAATTAAGAAGAATGTTCTTCCTTGGAGTCCAATTGGCTCATTTATTACATTTATAAGGTCACAGTACAGAATCACTTCAATTAAGACCCACAGTCAATCGTTTCACTGTCAAAAGCAATACAACTTAGTAATATCCGAAAAGAATCACTAAATACATGTTGGTACGAATACGTGACGCAACCGTTGTAAGTTAAGCGGATTGCCACCGTTAGAAAGTCAATGAAATGTAGTATTTGAAACTGTCTCTATTTCTTCAGCTCGCGCTAACGCCTAGGATTGGTCCCACAGTAAAAAATGACTTATTTTATCTAAATTTTTAAGTGAAGCGCTACCATTGGGCCGAGTGCAATCGCTGAATTGCAGCAATCATATCAAATTAAGAAGAATGTTATTCCTTGAAATCCAATTGGCTCATCTATCACATTCATAAGGTCACAGTCCAGAATCACTTCAATTAAGTCCCACAGGCAATCGTTTCACTGTCAAAAGCAATACAACTTAGTAATATCGGAAAAGAATCACTAAATACATGTTGGTACGAATATGTGACGTAACCGTTGTGGTTGAAACGGACTGATACCGTTAGAAAATCAATGAAATGTAGTACTTGAAACTGTCTCCATTTCTTCAGCGCGCACTAACGGCTAGGATTGGTCCAACAGTAAAAATTGACTTATTTTATCTAAATTTTTAAGTAAAGCGCTACCATTGGGCCGAGTGTAATCGCTGAATTGCAGCAATCATGTCAAATTAAGAAGAATGTTATTCCTTGGAATCCAATTGTCTCACTTATCACATTTATAAGGTCACAGTCCAAAATAAGTTCAATTAAGTCCCACAGTCCATCGTTTCACTGTCAAAAGCAATGCAACTTAGTAATATCGGAAAAATATCACTAAATACATGTTGGTACGGATATGTGACGTAACCGTTGTAGTTGAATCGGACTGATACCTTTAGAAAGTCAATGAAATGTAGTATTTGATACTGTCTCTAATTCTTCAGCGCGCGCTAAGGGCTAGGATTGGTCCCACAATAACAAATGACTTATTTTATCTAAATTTTTAAGTGAAGCGCTACCATAGGGCCGAGTGTAATCGCTGAATTCCAGAAATCATGTCAAATTAAGAAGAATGTTATTCCTTGGAATCCAATTGTCTCATCTATCACATTAATAAGGTCACAGTCCAGAATCACTTCAATTAAGTCCCACAGGCAATCGTTTCACTGTCCAAAGCAATACAACTTAGTAATATCGCAAAAAAATCACTAAATACATGTTGGTACGAATACGTGACGCAACCGTTGTAAGTTAAGCGGATTGACACCGTTAGAAAGTCAATGAAATGTAGTTTTTGAAACTGTCTCCATTTCTTCAGCGCGCACTAACGGCTAGGATTGGTCCAACAGTAAAAAAGGACTTATTTTATAAAAATTTTTAAGTGAAGCGCTACCACAGCAATCATGTTAAGGTAAGAAGAATGTTATTTCTTGGGTCCAATTGTCTCACTTATCACATTTATAAGGTCACAGTCCAAAATAAGTTCAATTAACTCCCACAGTCCATCGTTTCACTGTTAAAAGCGATGCATCCTAGTAATATCCGAATACTATCGCTAAATACATGTTGGTACGAATATGTGACGCAACCGTTGTAACTCAAACGGATTTACACCGCCAGAAGGTCAATGAAATGTAGTCTTTGAAACTGTTCCTATTTATTCAGCGCGTGCTAACGGCCAGCATTGGTCCCACAGTAAAAACTGACTTATTTTATATAAATTTTTAAGTGAAGCGCTACCTTAGGGCCGAGTGTAATCGCTGAATTCCAGCAATCATGTCAAATTAAGAAGAATGTTCTTCCTTGGAGTCCAATTGGCTCATTTATTACATTTATAAGGTCACAGTACAGAATCACTTCAATTAAGACCCACAGTCAATCGTTTCACTGTCAAAAGCAATACAACTTAGTAATATCGGAAAAGAATCACTAAATACATGTTGGTACGAATACGTGACGCAACCGTTGTAAGTTAAGCGGATTGACACCGTTAGAAAGTCAATGAAATGTAGTTTTTGAAACTGTCTCCATTTCTTCAGCGCGCACTAACGGCTAGGATTTGTCCAACAGTAAAAAAGTAATTCTTTTATAAAAATCTTTAAGTGAAGCGCTACCACAGCGCCCAGTGAAATCGGTAAATTCCAGCAATCATGTCAAGGTAAGAAGAATGTTATTTCTTGGGTCCAATTGTCTCACTTATCACATTTATAAGGTCACAGTCCAAAATAAGTTCAATTAAGTCCCACAGCCAATCGTTTTACTGTTAAAAGCGATACATCCTAGTAATATCCGAATACTATCGCTAAATACATGTTGGTACGAATATGTGACGCAACCGTTGTAACTCAGACGGATTTATACCGTTTGAAAGTCATTGAAATGTAGTTTTTAAAACTGTTTCTATTTTTTCAGCGCCCGATAACGGCTAGGATTGGTCCCACAGTAAAAAAATGACTTACTTTATATAAATGTTTAAGTGAAGCGCTACCATAGGGCCGAGTGTAATCGCTGAATTCCAGCAATCATGTCAAATTAAGAAGAATGTTCTTCCTTGGAGTCCAATTGGCTCATTTATTACATTTATAAGGTCACAGTACAGAATCACTTTAATTAAGACCCACAGTCAAGCGTTTCACTGTCAAAAGCAATACAACTTAGTAATATCGGAAAAGAATCACAAAATACATGTTGGTACGAATACGTGACGCAACCGTTGTAAGTTAAGCGGATTGACACCGTTAGAAAGTCAATGAAATGTAGTTTTTGAAACTGTCTCCATTTCTTCAGCGCGCCCTAACGGCTAGGATTTGTCCAACAGTAAAAAAGTAATTATTTTATAAAAAGTTTTAAGTGAAGCGCTACCACAGCGCCCAGTGAAATCGGTAAATTTCAGCAATCATGTCAAGGTAAGAAGAATGTTATTTCTTGCGTCCAATTGTCTCACTTATCACATTTATAAGGTCACAGTCCAAAATAAGTTCAATTAAGTCCCACAGCCAATCGTTTTACTGTTAAAAGCGATACATTCTAGTAATATCCGAATACTATCGCTAAATACATGTTGGTACGAATATGTGACGCAACCGTTGTAACTCAAACGGATTTATACCGTTAGAAAGTCATGGAAATGTAGTTTTTAAAACTGTCTCTATTTTTTCAGCGCCCGATAACGGCTAGGATTGGTCCCACAGTAAAAAAAATGACTTATTTTATATAAAGTTTTAAGTGAAGCGCTACCATAGGGCCGAGTGTAATCGCTGAATTCACGAAATCATGTCAAATTCTGAAGAATGTTATTCCTTGTAATCCAATTGTCTCATCTATTACATTTATAAGGTCACAGTCCAGAATCACTTCAACTAAGTCCCACAGGCAATCGTTTCACTGTCAAAAGCAATGCAACTTAGTAATATCGGAAAAATATCACTAAATACATGTTGGTACGGATATGTGACGTAACCGTTGTAGTTGAAACGGACTGATACCTTTATAAAATCAATGAAATGTAGTATTTGAAACTGTCTCTAATTCTTCAGCGCGCGCTAACGGCTAGGATTGGTCCCACAATAAAAAATGACTTATTTTATCTAAATTTTTAAGTGAAGCGCTACCATTGGGCCGAGTGTAATCGCTGAATTCCAGAAATCATGTCAAATTAAGAGGAATGTTATTCCTTGGAATCCAATTGGCTCATCTATCACATTAATAAGATCACAGTCCAGAATCACTTCAATTAAGTCCCACAGGCAATCGTTTCACTGTCAAAAGCAATACAACTTAGTAATATCGGAAAAGAATCACTAAATACATGTTGGTACGAATACGTGACGCAACCGTTGTAAGTTAAGCAAATTGACACCGTTAGAAAGTCAATGAAATGTAGTTTTTGAAAGTGTCTCTATTTCTTCAGCGCCCGATAACGGCTAGGATTGGTCCCACAGTGAAAAAATGACTTATTTTATATAAATGTTTAAGTGAAGCGCTACCATAGGGCCGAGTGTAATCGCTGAATTCCAGAAATTATGTCAAATTATAAAGAATGTTATTCCTTGTAATCCAATTGTCTCATCTATTACATTAAGGTCACAGTCCGGAATCACTTCAATTAAGTCCCACAGGCAATCTTTTCACTGTCAAAAGCAATGCAACTTAGTAATATCGGAAAAATATCACTAAATACATGTTGGTACGGATATGTGACGTAACCGTTGTAGTTGAAACGGACTGATACCTTTAGAAAGTCAATAAAATGTAGTATTTGAAACTGTCTCTAATTCTTCAGCGCGCGCTAACGGCTAGGATTGGTGCCACAATAAAAAATGACTTATTTTATCTAAATTGTTAAGTGAAGCGCTACCATTGGGCCGAGTGTAATCGCTGAATTCCAGAAATCATGTCAAATTAAGAAGAATGTTATTCCTTGGAATCCAAATGGCTCATCTATCACATTAATAAGGTCACAGTCCAGAATCACTTCAATTAAGTCCCACAGGCAATCGTTTCACTGTCAAAAGCAATACAACTTAGTAATATCGGAAAAAAATCACTAAATACATGTTGGTACGAATATGTGACGCAACCGTTGTAACTCAAACGGATTTATACCGACAGAAAGTCAATGAAATGTAGTCTTTGAAACTGTTCCTATTTATTCAGCGCGTGCTAACGGCCAGGATTCGTCCCACCGTAAAAAGTGACTTATTTTGTATAAATTTTTAAGTGAAGCGCTACCATAGGGCCGAGTGTAATCGCTGAATTGCAGCAATCATATCAAATTAAGAAGAATGTTATTCCTTGGAATCCAATTGTCTCACTTATCACATTTATAAGGTCACAGTCCAAAATAAGTTCAATTAAGTCCCACAGTCCATCGTTTTCAAAAGCAATACAACTTAGTAATATCGGAAAAAAATCACTAAATACATGTTGGTACGAATATGTGACGTAACCGTGAGAATTTCCAGAAATCATGTCAAATTAAGATGAATGTTATTCCTTGGAATCCAATTGGCTCATCTATCACATTAATAAGGTCAAAGTCCAGAATCACTTCAAGTAAGTCCCACAGGCAATCGTTTCACTGTCAAAAGCAATGCAACTTAGTAATATCGGAAAAATATCACTAAATACATGTTGGTACGAATATGTGACGTAACCGTGAGAATTTCCAGAAATCATGTCAAATTAAGATGAATGTTATTCCTTGGAATCCAATTGGCTCATCTATCACATTAATAAGGTCACAGTCCAGAATCACTTCAAGTAAGTCCCACAGGCAATCGTTTCACTGTCAAAAGCAATACAACTTAGTAATATCGGGAAAAAATCACTAAATACATGTTGGTACGAATATGTGACGTAACCGTTGTAGTTGAAATGGACTGATACCGTTAGAAAGTCAATGAAATGTAGTATTTGAAACTGTCTCTATTTCTTCAGCGCGCACTAACGGCTAGGATTGGTCCCACAGTAAAAAAGGACTTATTTTATGAAAATTTTTAAGTGAGGCGCTACCATTGGACCGAGTGTAATCGCTGAATTCCAGAAATCATGTCAAATTAAGAAGAATGTTATTCCTTGGAATCCAATTGGCTCATCTATCACATTCATAAGGTCACAGTCCAGAATCACTTCAATTAAGTCCCACAGGCAATCGTTTCACTGTCAAAAGCAATACAACTTAGTAATATCGGAAAAAAATCACTAAATACATGTTGGTACGATTATGTGACGTAACCGTTGCAGTTGAAACGGACTGATACGTTTAGAAAGTCAATGAAATGTAGTATTTGAAACTGTCTCTATTTCTTCAGCGCGCGCTAATGGCTAGGATTGTTCCCACAGTAAAAAATGACTTATTTTATCTAAATTTTTAAGTGAAGCGCTACCATTGGGCCGAGTGTAATCGCTGAATTGCAGCAATCATGTCAAATTAAGAAGAATGTTATTCCTTGGAATCCAATTGTCTCACTTATCACATTTATAAGGTCACAGTCCAAAATAAGTTCAATTAAGTCCCACAGTCCATCGTTTTACTGTTAAAAGCGATACATCCTTGTAATATCCGAATACTATCGCTAAATACATGTTGGTACGAATATGTGACGCCACCGTTGTAACTCAAACGGATTTATACCGTTAGAAACTCATTGAAATGTAGTTTTTAAAACTGTTTCTATTTCTTCAGCGCCCGATAACGGCTAGGATTGGTCCCACAGTAAAAAAATGACTTATTTTATATAAATGTTTAAGTGAAGCGCTACCATTGGGCCGAGTGTAATCGCTGAATTCCAGAAATCATGTCAAATTAAGAGGAATGTTATTCCTTGGAATCCAATTGGCTCATCTATCACATTAATAAGGTCACAGTCCAGAATCACTTCAATTAAGTCCCACAGGCAATCGTTTCACTGTCAAAAGCAATACAACTTAGTAATATCGGAAAAGAATCACTAAATACATGTTGGTACGAATACGTGACGCAACCGTTGTAAGTTAAGCGAATTGACACCGTTAGAAAGTCAATGAAATGTAGTTTTTGAAACTGTCTCTATTTCTTCAGCGCCCGATAACGGCTAGGATTGGTCCCACAGTGAAAAAATGACTTATTTTATATAAATGTTTAAGTGAAGCGCTACCATAGGGCCGAGTGTAATCGCTGAATTCCAGAAATTATGTCAAATTATAAAGAATGTTATTCCTTGTAATCCAATTGTCTCATCTATTACATTAAGGTCACAGTCCGGAATCACTTCAATTAAGTCCCACAGGCAATCTTTTCACTGTCAAAAGCAATGCAACTTAGTAATATCGGAAAAATATCACTAAATACATGTTGGTACGAATATGTGACGTAACCGTTGTAGTTGAAACGGACTGATACCTTTAGAAAGTCAATAAAATGTAGTATTTGAAACTGTCTCTAATTCTTCAGCGCGCGCTAACGGCTAGGATTGGTGCCACAATAAAAAATGACTTATTTTATCTAAATTTTTAAGTGAAGCGCTACCATTGGGCCGAGTGTAATCGCTGAATTCCAGAAATCATGTCAAATTAAGAAGAATGTTATTCCTTGGAATCCAATTGGCTCATCTATCACATTAATAAGGTCACAGTCCAGAATCACTTCAATTAAGTCCCACAGGCAATCGTTTCACTGTCAAAAGCAATACAACTTAGTAATATCGGAAAAAAATCACTAAATACATGTTGGTACGAATATGTGACGCAACCGTTGTAACTCAAACGGATTTATACCGACAGAAAGTCAATGAAATGTAGTCTTTGAAACTGTTCCTATTTATTCAGCGCGTGCTAACGGCCAGGATTCGTCCCACCGTAAAAAGTGACTTATTTTGTATAAATTTTTAAGTGAAGCGCTACCATAGGGCCGAGTGTAATCGCTGAATTGCAGCAATCATATCAAATTAAGAAGAATGTTATTCCTTGGAATCCAATTTTCTCACTTATCACATTTATAAGGTCACAGTCCAAGATAAGTTCAATTAAGTCCCACAGTCCATCGTTTTCAAAAGCAATACAACTTAGTAATATCGGAAAAAAATCACTAAATACATGTTGGTACGAATATGTGACGTAACCATGAGAATTTCCAGAAATCATGTCAAATTCAGATGAATGTTATTCCTTGGAATCCAATTGGCTCATCTATCACATTAATAAGGTCACAGTCCAGAATCACTTCAAGTAAGTCCCACAGGCAATCGTTTCACTGTCAAAAGCAATGCAACTTAGTAATATCGGAAAAATATCACTAAATACATGTTGGTACGAATATGTGACGTAACCGTGAGAATTTCCAGAAATCATGTCAAATTAAGATGAATGTTATTCCTTGGAATCCAATTGGCTCATCTATCACATTAATAAGGTCACAGTCCAGAATCACTTCAAGTAAGTCCCACAGGCAATCGTTTCACTGTCAAAAGCAATACAACTTAGTAATATCGGAAAAAAATCACTAAATACATGTTGGTACGAATATGTGACGTAACCGTTGTAGTTGAAATGGACTGATACCGTTAGAAAGTCAATGAAATGTAGTATTTGAAACTGTCTCTATTTCTTCAGCGCGCACTAACGGCTAGGATTGGTCCCACAGTAAAAAAGGACTTATTTTATGAAAATTTTTAAGTGAGGCGCTACCATTGGACCGAGTGTAATCGCTGAATTCCAGAAATCATGTCAAATTAAGAAGAATGTTATTCCTTGGAATCCAATTGGCTCATCTATCACATTCATAAGGTCACAGTCCAGAATCACTTCAATTAAGTCCCACAGGCAATCGTTTCACTGTCAAAAGCAATACAACTTAGTAATATCGGAAAAAAATCACTAAATACATGTTGGTACGATTATGTGACGTAACCGTTGCAGTTGAAACGGACTGATACGTTTAGAAAGTCAATGAAATGTAGTATTTGAAACTGTCTCTATTTCTTCAGCGCGCGCTAATGGCTAGGATTGTTCCCACAGTAAAAAATGACTTATTTTATCTAAATTTTTAAGTGAAGCGCTACCATTGGGCCGAGTGTAATCGCTGAATTGCAGCAATCATGTCAAATTAAGAAGAATGTTATTCCTTGGAATCCAATTGTCTCACTTATCACATTTATAAGGTCACAGTCCAAAATAAGTTCAATTAAGTCCCACAGTCCATCGTTTTACTGTTAAAAGCGATACATCCTTGTAATATCCGAATACTATCGCTAAATACATGTTGGTACGAATATGTGACGCCACCGTTGTAACTCAAACGGATTTATACCGTTAGAAACTCATTGAAATGTAGTTTTTAAAACTGTTTCTATTTCTTCAGCGCCCGATAACGGCTAGGATTGGTCCCACGGTAAAAAAATGACTTATTTTATATAAATGTTTAAGTGAAGCGCTACCATAGGGCCGAGTGTAATCGCTGAATTCCAGAAATCATGTCAAATTATGAAGAATGTCATTCCTTGTAATCCAATTGTCTCATCTATTACATTTATAAGGTCACAGTCCAGAATCACTTCAATTAAGTCCCACAGGCAATCGTTTCACTGTCAAAAGCAATGCAACTTAGTAATATCGGAAAAATATCACTAAATACATGTTGGTACGGATATGTGACGTAACCGTTGTAGTTGAAACGGACTGATACCTTTAGAAAGTCAATGAAATGTAGTATTTGAAACTGTCTCTAATTCTTCAGCGCGCGCTAACGGCTAGGATTGGTGCCACAATAAAAAATGACTTATTTTATTTAAATTTTTAAGTGAAGCGCTACCATTGGGCCGAGTGTAATCGCTGAATTCCAGAAATCATGTCAAATTAAGAAGAATGTTATTCCTTGGAATCCAATTGGCTCATCTATCACATTAATAAGGTCACAGTCCAGAATCACTCTAATTAAGTCCCACAGGCAATCGTTTCACTGTCAAAAGCAATACAACTTAGTAATATCGGAAAAAAATCACTAAATACATGTTGGTACGAATATGTGACGTAACCGTTGTAGTTCAAACGGACTGATACCTTTAGAAAGTCAATGAAATGTAGTATTTGAAACTGTCTCTATTTCTTCAGCGCGCGCTAACGGCTAGGGTTGGTCCCACAGTAAAAAATGACTTATTTTATCTAAATTTTTAAGTGAAGCGCTACCATAGGGCCGAGTGTAATCGCTGAATTGCAGCAATCATATCAAATTAAGAAGAATGTTATTCCTTGGAATCCAATTGTCTCACTTATCACATTTATAAGGTCACAGTCCAAAATAAGTTCAATTAAGTCCCACAGTCCATCGTTTTCAAAAGCAATACAACTTAGTAATATCGGAAAAAAATCACTAAATACATGTTGGTACGAATATGTGACGTAACCGTGAGAATTTCCAGAAATCATGTCAAATTAAGATGAATGTTATTCCTTGGAATCCAATTGGCTCATCTATCACATTAATAAGGTCACAGTCCAGAATCACTTCAAGTAAGTCCCACAGGCAATCGTTTCACTGTCAAAAGCAATGCAACTTAGTAATATCGGAAAAATATCACTAAATACATGTTGGTACGAATATGTGACGTAACCGTGAGAATTTCCAGAAATCATGTCAAATTAAGATGAATGTTATTCCTTGGAATCCAATTGGCTCATCTATCACATTAATAAGGTCACAGTCCAGAATCACTTCAAGTAAGTCCCACAGGCAATCGTTTCACTGTCAAAAGCAATACAACTTAGTAATATCGGAAAAAAATCACTAAATACATGTTGGTACGAATATGTGACGTAACCGTTGTAGTTGAAATGGACTGATACCGTTAGAAAGTCAATGAAATGTAGTATTTGAAACTGTCTCTATTTCTTCAGCGCGCACTAACGGCTAGGATTGGTCCCACAGTAAAAAAGGACTTATTTTATGAAAATTTTTAAGTGAGGCGCTACCATTGGACCGAGTGTAATCGCTGAATTCCAGAAATCATGTCAAATTAAGAAGAATGTTATTCCTTGGAATCCAATTGGCTCATCTATCACATTCATAAGGTCACAGTCCAGAATCACTTCAATTAAGTCCCACAGGCAATCGTTTCACTGTCAAAAGCAATACAACTTAGTAATATCAGAAAAAAATCACTAAATACATGTTGGTACGATTATGTGACGTAACCGTTGCAGTTGAAACGGATTGATACGTTTAGAAAGTCAATGAAATGTAGTATTTGAAACTGTCTCTATTTCTTCAGCGCGCGCTAATGGCTAGGATTGTTCCCACAGTAAAAAATGACTTATTTTATCTAAATTTTTAAGTGAAGCGCTACCATTGGGCCGAGTGTAATCGCTGAATTGCAGCAATCATGTCAAATTAAGAAGAATGTTATTCCTTGGAATCCAATTGTCTCACTTATCACATTTATAAGGTCACAGTCCAAAATAAGTTCAATTAAGTCCCACAGTCCATCGTTTTACTGTTAAAAGCGATACATCCTTGTAATATCCGAATACTATCGCTAAATACATGTTGGTACGAATATGTGACGCAACCGTTGTAACTCAAACGGATTTATACCGTTAGAAACTCATTGAAATGTAGTTTTTAAAACTGTTTCTATTTCTTCAGCGCCCGATAACGGCTAGGATTGGTCCCACAGTAAAAAAATGACTTATTTTATATAAATGTTTAAGTGAAGCGCTACCATAGGGCCGAGTGTAATCGCTGAATTCCAGAAATCATGTCAAATTATGAAGAATGTCATTCCTTGTAATCCAATTGTCTCATCTATTACATTTATAAGGTCACAGTCCAGAATCACTTCAATTAAGTCCCACAGGCAATCGTTTCACTGTCAAAAGCAATGCAACTTAGTAATATCGGAAAAATATCACTAAATACATGTTGGTACGGATATGTGACGTAACCGTTGTAGTTGAAACGGACTGATACCTTTAGAAAGTCAATGAAATGTAGTATTTGAAACTGTCTCTAATTCTTCAGCGCGCGCTAACGGCTAGGATTTGTGCCACAATAAAAAATGACTTATTTTATTTAAATTTTTAAGTGAAGCGCTACCATTGGGCCGAGTGTAATTGCTGAATTCCAGAAATCATGTCAAATTAAGAAGAATGTTATTCCTTGGAATCCAATTGGCTCATCTAACACATTAATAAGGTCACAGTCCAGAATCACTCTAATTAAGTCCCACAGGCAATCGTTTCACTGTCAAAAGCAATACAACTTAGTAATATCGGAAAAAAATCACTAAATACATGTTGGTACGAATATGTGACGTAACCGTTGTAGTTCAAACGGACTGATACCTTTAGAAAGTCAATGAAATGTAGTATTTGAAACTGTCTCTATTTCTTCAGCGCGCGCTAACGGCTAGGGTTGGTCCCACAGTAAAAAATGACTTATTTTATCTAAATTTTTAAGTGAAGCCCTACCATTGGGCCGAGTGTAATCGCTGAATTCCAGAAATCATGTCAAATTAAGATGAATGTTATTCCTTGGAATCCAATTGGCTCATCTATCACATTAATAAGGTCACAGTCCAGAATCACTTCAAGTAAGTCCCACAGGCAATCGTTTCACTGTCAAAAGCATTACAACTTAGTAATATCGGAAAAAAATCACTAAATACATGTTGGTACGAATATGTGACGTAACCGTTGTAGTTAAAACGGACTGATACCTTTAGAAAGTCAATGAAATGTAGTATTTAAAACTGTCTCTATTTCTTCAGCGCGCGCTAACGGCTAGGATTGGTCCCACAGTAAAAAATGACTTATTTTATCTAAATTTTTAACTGAAGCCCTACCATTGGGCCGAGTGTAATCGCTGAATTGCAGCAATCATGTCAAATTAAGAAGAATGTTATTCCTTGGAATCCAATTGGCTCAATTATCACATTCATAAGGTCACAGTCCAGAATCACATCAATTAAGTCCCACAGGCAATCGTTTCACTGTCAAAAGCAATACAACTTAGTAATATCGGAAAAAAATCACTAAATACATGTTGGTACGAATATGTGACGTAACCGTTGTAGTTGAAACGGACTGATACCGCTACAAAGTCAATGAAATGTAGTATTTGAAACTGTCTCTATTTTTTCAGCGCGCACTAGCGGCTAGGATTGGTCCCACAGTAAAAAAATGACTTATTTTATATAAGTTTTTAAGTGAAGCGCTACCATAGGGCCGAGTGTAATCGCTGAATTGCAGCAATCATGTCAAATTAAGAAGAATGTTATTCCTTGGAATCCAATTGTCTCACTTATCACATTTATAAGATCACAGTCCAAAATAAGTTCAATTAAGTCCCACAGTCCATCGTTTTCAAAAGCAACACAACTTAGTAATATCGGAAAAAAATCACTAAATACATGTTGGTACGAATATGTGACGTAACCGTGAGAATTTCCAGAAATCATGTCAAATTAAGATGAATGTTATTCCTTGGAATCCAATTGGCTCATCTATCACATTAATAAGGTCACAGTCCAGAATCACTTCAATTAAGTCCCACAGGCAATCGTTTCACTGTCAAAAGCAATACAACTTAGTAATATCGGAAAAAAATCACTAAATACATGTTGGTACGAATATGTGACGTAACCGTTGTAGTTGAAACGGACTGATACCTTTAGAAAGTCAATGAAATGTAGTATTTGAAACTGTCTCTATTTCTTCAGCGCGCGCTAACGGCTAGGATTGGTCCCACAGTAAAAAATGACTTATTTTATCTAAATTTTTAAGTGAAATGTTACCATTGGGCCGAGTGTAATCGCTGAATTGCAGCAATCATGTCAAATTAAGAAGAATGTTATTCCTTGGAATCCAATTGTCTCACTTATCACATTTATAAGGTCACAGTCCAAAATAAGTTCAATTAAGTCCCACAGTCCATCGTTTTACTGTTAAAAGCGATACATCCTAGTAATATCCGAATAATATCGCTAAATACATGTTGGTGCGAATATGTGACGCAACCGTTGTAACTCAAACGGATTTATACCGTTAGAAAGTCATTGAAATGTAGTTTTTAAAACTGTTTCTATTTCTTCAGCGCCCGATAACGGCTAGGATTGGTCCCACAGTAAAAAAATGACTTATTTTATATAAATGTTTAAGTGAAGCGCTACCATAGGGCCGAGTGTAATCGCTGAATTCCAGAAATCATGTCAAATTATGAAGAATGTTATTCCTTGTAATCCAATTGTCTCATCTATTACATTTATAAGGTCACAGTCCAGAATCACTTCAATTAAGTCTCACAGGCAATCGTTTCACTGTCAAAAGCAATGCAACTTAGTATAATCGGAAAAATATCACTAAATACATGTTGGTACGGATATGTGACGTAACCGTTGTAGTTGAAACGGACTGATACCTTTAGAAAGTCAATGAAATGTAGTATTTGAAACTGTCCCTAATTCTTCAGCGCGCGCTAACGGCTAGGGTTGGTGCCACAATAAAAAATGACTTATTTGATTTAAATTTTTAAGTGAAGCGCTACCATTGGGCCGAGTGTAATCGCTGAATTCCAGAAATCATGTCAAATTAAGAAGAATGTTATTCCTTGGAATCCAATTGGCTCATCTATCACATTAATAAGGTCACAGTCCAGAATCACTTCAATTAAGTCCCACAGGCAATCGTTTCACTGTCAAAAGCAATACAACTTAGTAATATCGGAAAAAAATCACTAAATACATGTTGGTACGAATGTGTGACGCAACCGTTGTAACTCAAACGGATTTATACCGACAGAAAGTCAATGAAATGTAGTATTTAAAACTGTCTCTATTTCTTCAGCGCGCGCTAACGGCTAGGATTGGTCCCACAGTAAAAAATGACTTATTTTATCTAAATTTTTAAGTGAAGCCCTACCATTGGGCCGAGTGTAATCGGTGACTTGCAGCAATCATGTCAAATTAAGAAGAATGTTATTCCTTGGAATCCAATTGGCTCAATTATCACATTAATAAGGTCACAGTCCAGAATCACTTCAATTAAGTCCCACGGGCAATCGTTTCACTGTCAAAAGCAATACAACTTAGTAATATCGGAAAAAAATCACTAAATACATGTTGGTACGAATATGTGACGTAACCGTTGTAGTTGAAACGGACTGATACCTTTAGAAAGTCAATGAAATGTAGTATTTGAAACTGTCTCTATTTCTTCAGCGCGCGCTAATGGCTAGGATTGTTCCCACAGTAAAAAATGACTTATTTTATTTAAATTTTTAAGTGAAGCGCTACCATTGGGCCGAGTGTAATCGCTGAATTGCAGCAATCATGTCAAATTAAGAAGAATGTTATTCCTTGGAATCCAATTGTCTCACTTATCACATTTATAAGGTCACAGTCCAAAATAAGTTCAATTAAGTCCCACAGTCCATCGTTTTACTGTTAAAAGCGATACATCCTTGTAATATCCGAATACTATCGCTAAATACATGTTGGTACGAATATGTGACGCAACCGTTGTAGTTAAAACGGACTGATACCTTTAGAAAGTCAATGAAATGTAGTATTTAAAACTGTCTCTATTTCTTCAGCGCGCGCTAACGGCTAGGATTGGTCCCACAGTAAAAAATGACTTATTTTATCTAAATTTTTAAGTGAAGCCCTACCATTGGGCCGAGTGTAATCGGTGACTTGCAGCAATCATGTCAAATTAAGAAGAATGTTATTCCTTGGAATCCAATTGGCTCAATTATCACATTCATAAGGTCACAGTCCAGAATCACTTCAATTAAGTCCACAGGCAATCGTTTCACTGTCAAAAGCAATACAACTTAGTAATATCGGAAAAAAATCACTAAATACATGTTGCTACGAATATGTGACGTAACCGTTGTAGTTGAAACGGACTGATACCGCTAGAAGGTCAATGAAATGTAGTATTTGAAACTTTCTCTATTTTTTCAGCGCGCACTAACGGCTAGGATTGGTCCCACAATAAAAAAATGACTTATTTTATATAAGTTTTTAAGTGAAGCGCTACCATAGGGCCGAGTGTAATCGCTGAATTGCAGCAATCTTGTCAAATTAAGAAGAATGTTATTCCTTGGAATCCAATTGGCTCAATTATCACATTCATAAGGTCACAGTCCAGAATCACTTCAATTAAGTCCCACAGGCAATCGTTTCACTGTCAAAAGCAATACAACTTAGTAATATCGGAAAAAAATCACTAAATACATGTTGCTACGAATATGTGACGTAACCGTTGTAGTTGAAACGGACTGATACCGCTAGAAGGTCAATGAAATGTAGTATTTGAAACTTTCTCTATTTTTTCAGCGCGCACTAACGGCTAGGATTGGTCCCACAATAAAAAAATGACTTATTTTATATAAGTTTTTAAGTGAAGCGCTACCATAGGGCCGAGTGTAATCGCTGAATTGCAGCAATCTTGTCAAATTAAGAAGAATGTTATTCCTTGGAATCCAATTGTCTCACTTATCACATTTATAAGGTCACAGTCCATCGTTTTCAAAAGCAATACAACTTAGTAATATCGGAAAAAAATCACTAAATACATGTTGGTACGAATATGTGACGTAACCGTGAGAAATTCCAGAAATCCTGTCAAATTAAGATGAATGTTATTCCTTGGAATCCAATTGGCTCATCTATCACATTAATAAGGTCACAGTCCAGAATCACTTCAAGTAAGTCCCACAGGCAATTGTTTCACTGTCAAAAGCAATACAACTTAGTAATATCGGAAAAAAATCACTAAATACATGTTGGTACGAATATGTGACGTAACCGTTGTAGTTGAAACGGACTGATACCGTTAGAAAGTCAATGAAATGTAGTATTTGAAACTGTCTCTATTTCTTCAGCGCGCACTAACGGCTAGGATTGGTCCCACAGTAAAAAAGGACTTATTTTATGAAAATTTTAAAATGAAGCGCTACCACAGCGCCCAGTAAAATCGGTAAATTCCAGCAATCATGTCAAGGTAAGAAGAATATTATTTCCTGGGTCCAATTGTCTCACTTATCACATTTATAAGGTCACAATCTAAAAGAAGTTTAATTAAGTCCCACAGTCCATCGTTTCACTGTTAAAAGCGATGCATCCTAGTAATATCCGAATACTATCGCTAAATACATGTTGGTACAAATATGTGACGCAACCGTTGTAACTCAAACGGATTTATACCGCTAGAAAGTCATTGAAATGTAATTTTTAAAACTGTTTCTATTTCTTCAGCGCGCGATAACGGCTAGGATTGGTCCCACAGTAAAAAAATGACTTATTTTATATAAATTTTTAAGTGAAGCGCTACCATAGGGCCGAGTGTAATCGCTGAATTCCAGAAATCATGTCAAATTAAGAAGAATGTTATTCCTTGGAATCCAATTGGCTCATCTATCACATTAATAAGGTCACAGTCCAGAATCACTTCAGTTAAGTCCCACAGGCAATCGTTTCACTGTCAAAAGCAATACAACTTAGTAATATCGGAAAAAAATCACTAAATACATGTTGGTACGAATATGTGACGTAACCGTTGTAGTTCAAACGGACTGATACCTTTAGAAAGTCAATGAAATGTAGTATTTGAAACTGTCTCTATTTCTTCAGCGCGCGCAAACAGCTAGGATTGGTCCCACAGTAAAAAATGACTTATTTTATCTAAATTTTTAAGTGAAGCGCTAACATTGGGCCGAGTGTAATCGCTGAATTGCAGCAATCATGTCAAATTAAGAAGAATGTTGTTCCTTGGGTCCAATTGTCTCATTTATCTCATTTATGAGGTCAAAGTCCAATATCAGTTCAATTAAGTCCCACAGTCAATCGTTTCACTGTCAAAAGCAATACAACTTAGTAATATCGGGAAAAAATCACTAAGTACTTGTTGGTACGAATACGTGACGCAACCGATGTAACTTAAGCGGATTGACACCGTTAGAAAGTCAATGAAATGTAGTTTTTGAAAATGTTTCTATTTCTTCAGCGCGTGCTAACGGCTAGGATTGGTCCCACAGTACAAAATGACTTATTTATCTAAACTTTTATATAAAGCGCTACCACAGCGCCCAGTGAAATCGATAAATTCCAGCAATCATGTCAAATTAAGAAGAATGTTATTTGTTGGGTCCAATTGTCTCACTTATCACATTTATAAAGTCACAGTCCAAAATCAGTTCAATTAAGTCCCACAGTCAATCGTTTCACTGTTAAAAGCGATGCAGCCTAGTATTACCAGAAAAATATCACTTAATACATGTTGGTACGAATATGTGACGCAACCGTTGTAACTCAAACGGACTGATACCGTTAGAAAGTCATTGAAATGTAGTTTTTGAAACTGCCTCTATTTCTTCAACGCGCGCTAACGGCTAGGATTGGTCCCACAATAAAAAATGACTTATTCTATCTAAATTTTTAAGTGAAGCGCTACCATTGGGCCGAGTGTAATCGCTGAATTCCAGAAATCATGTCAAATTAAGAGGAATGTTATTCCTTGGAATCCAATTGGCTCATCTATCACATTAATAAGGTCACAGTCCAGAATCACTTCAATTAAGTCCCACAGGCAATCGTTTCACTGTCAAAAGCAATACAACTTAGTAATATCGGAAAAGAATCACTAAATACATGTTGGTACGAATACGTGACGCAACCGTTGTAAGTTAAGCGAATTGACACCGTTAGAAAGTCAATGAAATGTAGTTTTTGAAACTGTCTCTATTTCTTCAGCTCCCGATAACGGCTAGGATTGGTCCCACAGTGAAAAAATGACTTATTTTATATAAATGTTTAAGTGAAGCGCTACCATAGGGCCGAGTGTAATCGCTGAATTCCAGAAATTATGTCAAATTATAAAGAATGTTATTCCTTGTAATCCAATTGTCTCATCTATTACATTAAGGTCACAGTCCGGAATCACTTCAATTAAGTCCCACAGGCAATCTTTTCACTGTCAAAAGCAATGCAACTTAGTAATATCGGAAAAATATCACTAAATACATGTTGGTACGGATATGTGACGTAACCGTTGTAGTTGAAACGGACTGATACCTTTAGAAAGTCAATAAAATGTAGTATTTGAAACTGTCTCTAATTCTTCAGCGCGCGCTAACGGCTAGGATTGGTGCCACAATAAAAAATGACTTATTTTATCTAAATTTTTAAGTGAAGCGCTACCATTGGGCCGAGTGTAATCGCTGAATTCCAGAAATCATGTCAAATTAAGAAGAATGTTATTCCTTGGAATCCAATTGGCTCATCTATCACATTAATAAGGTCACAGTCCAGAATCACTTCAATTAAGTCCCACAGGCAATCGTTTCACTGTCAAAAGCAATACAACTTAGTAATATCGGAAAAAAATCACTAAATACATGTTGGTACGAATATGTGACGCAACCGTTGTAACTCAAACGGATTTATACCGACAGAAAGTCAATGAAATGTAGTCTTTGAAACTGTTCCTATTTATTCAGCGCGTGCTAACGGCCAGGATTCGTCCCACCGTAAAAAGTGACTTATTTTGTATAAATTTTTAAGTGAAGCGCTACCATAGGGCCGAGTGTAATCGCTGAATTGCAGCAATCATATCAAATTAAGAAGAATGTTATTCCTTGGAATCCAATTGTCTCACTTATCACATTTATAAGGTCACAGTCCAAAATAAGTTCAATTAAGTCCCACAGTCCATCGTTTTCAAAAGCAATACAACTTAGTAATATCGGAAAAAAATCACTAAATACATGTTGGTACGAATATGTGACGTAACCGTGAGAATTTCCAGAAATCATGTCAAATTAAGATGAATGTTATTCCTTGGAATCCAATTGGCTCATCTATCACATTAATAAGGTCACAGTCCAGAATCACTTCAAGTAAGTCCCACAGGCAATCGTTTCACTGTCAAAAGCAATGCAACTTAGTAATATCGGAAAAATATCACTAAATACATGTTGGTACGAATATGTGACGTAACCGTGAGAATTTCCAGAAATCATGTCAAATTAAGATGAATGTTATTCCTTGGAATCCAATTGGCTCATCTATCACATTAATAAGGTCACAGTCCAGAATCACTTCAAGTAAGTCCCACAGGCAATCGTTTCACTGTCAAAAGCAATACAACTTAGTAATATCGGGAAAAAATCACTAAATACATGTTGGTACGAATATGTGACGTAACCGTTGTAGTTGAAATGGACTGATACCGTTAGAAAGTCAATGAAATGTAGTATTTGAAACTGTCTCTATTTCTTCAGCGCGCACTAACGGCTAGGATTGGTCCCACAGTAAAAAATGACTTATTTTATGAAAATTTTTAAGTGAGGCGCTACCATTGGACCGAGTGTAATCGCTGAATTCCAGAAATCATGTCAAATTAAGAAGAATGTTATTCCTTGGAATCCAATTGGCTCATCTATCACATTCATAAGGTCACAGTCCAGAATCACTTCAATTAAGTCCCACAGGCAATCGTTTCACTGTCAAAAGCAATACAACTTAGTAATATCGGAAAAAAATCACTAAATACATGTTGGTACGATTATGTGACGTAACCGTTGCAGTTGAAACGGACTGATACGTTTAGAAAGTCAATGAAATGTAGTATTTGAAACTGTCTCTATTTCTTCAGCGCGCGCTAATGGCTAGGATTGTTCCCACAGTAAAAAATGACTTATTTTATCTAAATTTTTAAGTGAAGCGCTACCATTGGGCCGAGTGTAATCGCTGAATTGCAGCAATCATGTCAAATTAAGAAGAATGTTATTCCTTGGAATCCAATTGTCTCACTTATCACATTTATAAGGTCACAGTCCAAAATAAGTTCAATTAAGTCCCACAGTCCATCGTTTTACTGTTAAAAGCGATACATCCTTGTAATATCCGAATACTATCGCTAAATACATGTTGGTACGAATATGTGACGCAACCGTTGTAACTCAAACGGATTTATACCGTTAGAAACTCATTGAAATGTAGTTTTTAAAACTGTTTCTATTTCTTCAGCGCCCGATAACGGCTAGGATTGGTCCCACAGTAAAAAAATGACTTATTTTATATAAATGTTTAAGTGAAGCGCTACCATAGGGCCGAGTGTAATCGCTGAATTCCAGAAATCATGTCAAATTATGAAGAATGTCATTCCTTGTAATCCAATTGTCTCATCTATTACATTTATAAGGTCACAGTCCAGAATCACTTCAATTAAGTCCCACAGGCAATCGTTTCACTGTCAAAAGCAATGCAACTTAGTAATATCGGAAAAATATCACTAAATACATGTTGGTACGGATATGTGACGTAACCGTTGTAGTTGAAACGGACTGATACCTTTAGAAAGTCAATGAAATGTAGTATTTGAAACTGTCTCTAATTCTTCAGCGCGCGCTAACGGCTAGGATTGGTGCCACAATAAAAAATGACTTATTTTATTTAAATTTTTAAGTGAAGCGCTACCATTGGGCCGAGTGTAATCGCTGAATTCCAGAAATCATGTCAAATTAAGAAGAATGTTATTCCTTGGAATCCAATTGGCTCATCTATCACATTAATAAGGTCACAGTCCAGAATCACTCTAATTAAGTCCCACAGGCAATCGTTTCACTGTCAAAAGCAATACAACTTAGTAATATCGGAAAAAAATCACTAAATACATGTTGGTACGAATATGTGACGTAACCGTTGTAGTTCAAACGGACTGATACCTTTAGAAAGTCAATGAAATGTAGTATTTGAAACTGTCTCTATTTCTTCAGCGCGCGCTAACGGCTAGGGTTGGTCCCACAGTAAAAAATGACTTATTTTATCTAAATTTTTAAGTGAAGCCCTACCATTGGGCCGAGTGTAATCGCTGAATTCCACAAATCATGTCAAATTAAGATGAATGTTATTCCTTGGAATCCAATTGGCTCATCTATCACATTAATAAGGTCACAGTCCAGAATCACTTCAAGTAAGTCCCACAGGCAATCGTTTCACTGTCAAAAGCATTACAACTTAGTAATATCGGAAAAAAATCACTAAATACATGTTGGTACGAATATGTGACGTAACCGTTGTAGTTAAAACGGACTGATACCTTTAGAAAGTCAATGAAATGTAGTATTTAAAACTGTCTCTATTTCTTCAGCGCGCGCTAACGGCTAGGATTGGTCCCACAGTAAAAAATGACTTATTTTATCTAAATTTTTAACTGAAGCCCTACCATTGGGCCGAGTGTAATCGCTGAATTGCAGCGATCATGTCAAATTAAGAAGAATGTTATTCCTTGGAATCCAATTGGCTCAATTATCACATTCATAAGGTCACAGTCCAGAATCACATCAATTAAGTCCCACAGGCAATCGTTTCACTGTCTAAAGCAATACAACTTAGTAATATCAGAAAAAAATCACTAAATACATGTTGGTACGATTATGTGACGTAACCGTTGCAGTTGAAACGGACTGATACGTTTAGAAAGTCAATGAAATGTAGTATTTGAAACTGTCTCTATTTCTTCAGCGCGCGCTAATGGCTAGGATTGTTCCCACAGTAAAAAATGACTTATTTTATCTAAATTTTTAAGTGAAGCGCTACCATTGGGCCGAGTGTAATCGCTGAATTGCAGCAATCATGTCAAATTAAGAAGAATGTTATTCCTTGGAATCCAATTGTCTCACTTATCACATTTATAAGGTCACAGTCCAAAATAAGTTCAATTATGTCCCACAGTCCATCGTTTTACTGTTAAAAGCGATACATCCTTGTAATATCCGAATACTATCGCTAAATACATGTTGGTACGAATATGTGACGCAACCGTTGTAACTCAAACGGATTTATACCGTTAGAAACTCATTGAAATGTAGTTTTTAAAACTGTTTCTATTTCTTCAGCGCCCGATAACGGCTAGGATTGGTCCCACAGTAAAAAAATGACTTATTTTATATAAATGTTTAAGTGAAGCGCTACCATAGGGCCGAGTGTAATCGCTGAATTCCAGAAATCATGTCAAATTATGAAGAATGTCATTCCTTGTAATCCAATTGTCTCATCTATTACATTTATAAGGTCACAGTCCAGAATCACTTCAATTAAGTCCCACAGGCAATCGTTTCACTGTCAAAAGCAATGCAACTTAGTAATATCGGAAAAATATCACTAAATACATGTTGGTACGGATATGTGACGTAACCGTTGTAGTTGAAACGGACTGATACCTTTAGAAAGTCAATGAAATGTAGTATTTGAAACTGTCTCTAATTCTTCAGCGCGCGCTAACGGCTAGGATTGGTGCCACAATAAAAAATGACTTATTTTATTTAAATTTTTAAGTGAAGCGCTACCATTGGGCCGAGTGTAATCGCTGAATTCCAGAAATTATGTCAAATTAAGAAGAATGTTATTCCTTGGAATCCAATTGGCTCATCTATCACATTAATAAGGTCACAGTCCAGAATCACTCTAATTAAGTCCCACAGGCAATCGTTTCACTGTCAAAAGCAATACAACTTAGTAATATCGGAAAAAAATCACTAAATACATGTTGGTACGAATATGTGACGTAACCGTTGTAGTTCAAACGGACTGATACCTTTAGAAAGTCAATGAAATGTAGTATTTGAAACTGTCTCTATTTCTTCAGCGCGCGCTAACGGCTAGGGTTGGTCCCACAGTAAAAAATGACTTATTTTATCTAAATTTTTAAGTGAAGCCCTACCATTGGGCCGAGTGTAATCGCTGAATTCCAGAAATCATGTCAAATTAAGATGAATGTTATTCCTTGGAATCCAATTGGCTCATCTATCACATTAATAAGGTCACAGTCCAGAATCACTTCAAGTAAGTCCCACAGGCAATCGTTTCACTGTCAAAAGCATTACAACTTAGTAATATCGGAAAAAAATCACTAAATACATGTTGGTACGAATATGTGACGTAACCGTTGTAGTTAAAACGGACTGATACCTTTAGAAAGTCAATGAAATGTAGTATTTAAAACTGTCTCTATTTCTTCAGCGCGCGCTAACGGCTAGGATTGGTCCCACAGTAAAAAATGACTTATTTTATCTAAATTTTTAACTGAAGCCCTACCATTGGGCCGAGTGTAATCGCTGAATTGCAGCGATCATGTCAAATTAAGAAGAATGTTATTCCTTGGAATCCAATTGGCTCAATTATCACATTCATAAGATCACAGTCCAGAATCACATCAATTAAGTCCCACAGGCAATCGTTTCACTGTCAAAAGCAATACAACTTAGTAATATCGGAAAAAATCACTAAATACATGTTGGTACGAATATGTGACGTAACCGTTGTAGTTGAAACGGACTGATACCGCTAGAAAGTCAATGAAATGTAGTATTTGAAACTGTCTCTATTTTTTCAGCGCGCACTAGCGGCTAGGATTGGTCCCACAGTAAAAAAATGACTTATTTTATATAAGTTTTTAAGTGAAGCGCTACCATAGGGCCGAGTGTAATCGCTGAATTGCAGCAATCATGTCAAATTAAAAAGAATGTTATTCCTTGGAATCCAATTGTCTCACTTATCACATTTATAAGATCACAGTCCAAAATAAGTTCAATTAAGTCCCACAGTCCATCGTTTTCAAAAGCAACACAACTTAGTAATATCGGAAAAAAATCACTAAATACATGTTGGTACGAATATGTGACGTAACCGTGAGAATTTCCAGAAATCATGTCAAATTAAGATGAATGTTATTCCTTGGAATCCAATTGGCTCATCTATCACATTAATAAGGTCACAGTCCAGAATCACTTCAATTAAGTCCCACAGGCAATCGTTTCACTGTCAAAAGCAATACAACTTAGTAATATCGGAAAAAAATCACTAAATACATGTTGGTACGATTATGTGACGTAACCGTTGCAGTTGAAACGGACTGATACCTTTAGAAAGTCAATGAAATGTAGTATTTGAAACTGTCTCTATTTCTTCAGCGCGCGCTAATGGCTAGGATTGGTCCCACAGTAAAAAATGACTTATTTTATCTAAATTTTTAAGTGAAGCGCTACCATTGGGCCGAGTGTAATCGCTGAATTGCAGCAATCATGTCAAATTAAGAGGAATGTTATTCCTTGGAATCCAATTGGCTCATTTATCACATTCATAAGTTCACAGTCCAGAATCACTTCAATTAACCCCACAGGCAATCCTTTCACTGTCAAAAGCAATACAACTTAGTAATATCGGAAAAAAATCACTAAATACATGTTGGTACGAATATGTGACGTAACCGTTGTAGTTGAAACGGACTGATACCTTTAGAAAGTCAATGAAATGTAGTATTTGAAACTGTCTCTATTTCTTCAGCGTGCGCTAACGGCTAGGATTGGTCCCACAGTAAAAAATGACTTATTTTATCTAAATTTTTAAGTGAAATGTTACCATTGGGCCGAGTGTAATCGCTGAATTGCAGCAATCATGTCAAATTAAGAAGAATGTTATTCCTTGGAATCCAATTGTCTCACTTATCACATTTATAAGGTCACAGTCCAAAATAAGTTCAATTAAGTCCCACAGTCCATCGTTTTACTGTTAAAAGCGATACATCCTAGTAATATCCGAATAATATCGCTAAATACATGTTGGTGCGAATATGTGACGCAACCGTTGTAACTCAAACGGATTTATACCGTTAGAAAGTCATTGAAATGTAGTTTTTAAAACTGTTTCTATTTCTTCAGCGCCCGATAACGGCTAGGATTGGTCCCACAGTAAAAAAATGACTTATTTTATATAAATGTTTAAGTGAAGCGCTACCATAGGGCCGAGTGTAATCGCTGAATTCCAGAAATCATGTCAAATTATGAAGAATGTTATTCCTTGTAATCCAATTGTCTCATCTATTACATTTATAAGGTCACAGTCCAGAATCACTTCAATTAAGTCTCACAGGCAATCGTTTCACTGTCAAAAGCAATGCAACTTAGTAATATCGGAAAAATATCACTAAATACATGTTGGTACAGATATGTGACGTAACCGTTGTAGTTGAAACGGACTGATACCTTTAGAAAGTCAATGAAATGTAGTATTTGAAACTGTCCCTAATTCTTCAGCGCGCGCTAACGGCTAGGATTGGTGCCACAATAAAAAATGACTTATTTGATTTAAATTTTTAAGTGAAGCGCTACCATTGGGCCGAGTGTAATCGCTGAATTCCAGAAATCATGTCAAATTAAGAAGAATGTTATTCCTTGGAATCCAATTGGCTCATCTATCACATTAATAAGGTCACAGTCCAGAATCACTTCAATTAAGTCCCACAGGCAATCGTTTCACTGTCAAAAGCAATACAACTTAGTAATATCGGAAAAAAATCACTAAATACATGTTGGTACGAATATGTGACGCAACCGTTGTAACTCAAACGGATTTATACCGACAGAAAGTCAATGAAATGTAGTCTTTGAAACTGTTCCTATATATTCAGCGCGTGCTAACGGCCAGGATTCGTCCCACCGTAAAAAGTGACTTATTTTGTATAAATTTTTAAGTGAAGCGCTACCATAGGGCCGAGGGTAATCGCTGAATTCCAGAAATCATGTCAAATTATGAAGAATGTTATTCCTTGGAATCCAATTGGCTCATCTATCACATTAATAAGGTCACAGTCCAGAATCACTTCAATTAAGTCCCACGGGCATTCGTTTCACTGTCAAAAGCAATACAACTTAGTAATATCGGAAAAAAATCACTAAATACATGTTGGTACGAATATGTGACGTAACCGTTGTAGTTGAAACGGACTGATACCTTTAGAAAGTCAATGAAATGTAGTATTTGAAACTGTCTCTATTTCTTCAGCGCGCGCTAATGGCTAGGATTGTTCCCACAGTAAAAAATGACTTATTTTATTTAAATTTTTAAGTGAAGCGCTACCATTGGGCCGAGTGTAATCGCTGAATTGCAGCAATCATGTCAAATTAAGAAGAATGTTATTCCTTGGAATCCAATTGTCTCACTTATCACATTTATAAGGTCACAGTCCAAAATAAGTTCAATTAAGTCCCACAGTCCATCGTTTTACTGTTAAAAGCGATACATCCTTGTAATATCCGAATACTATCGCTAAATACATGTTGGTACGAATATGTGACGCAACCGTTGTAACTCAAACGGATTTATACCGTTAGAAACTCATTGAAATGTAGTTTTTAAAACTGTTTCTATTTCTTCAGCGCCCGATAACGGCTAGGATTGGTCCCACAGTAAAAAAATGACTTATTTTATATAAATGTTTAAGTGAAGCGCTACCATAGGGCCGAGTGTAATCGTTGAATTCCAGAAATCATGTCAAATTATGAAGAATGTCATTCCTTGTAATCCAATTGTCTCATCTATTACATTTATAAGGTCACAGTCCAGAATCACTTCAATTAAGTCCCACAGGCAATCGTTTCACTGTCAAAAGCAATGCAACTTAGTAATATCGGAAAAATATCACTAAATACATGTTGGTGCGGATATGTGACGTAACCGTTGTAGTTGAAACGGACTGATACCTTTAGAAAGTCAATGAAATGTAGTATTTAAAACTGTCTTTAATTCTTCAGCGCGCGCTAACGGCTAGGATTGGTGCCACATTAAAAAATGACTTATTTTATTTAAATTTTTAAGTGAAGCGCTACCATTGGGCCGAGTGTAATCGCTGAATTCCAGAAATCATGTCAAATTAAGAAGAATGTTATTCCTTGGAATCCAATTGGCTCATCTATCACATTAATAAGGTCACAGTCCAGAATCACTCTAATTAAGTCCCACAGGCAATCGTTTCACTGTCAAAAGCAATACAACTCAGTAATATCGGAAAAAAATCACTAAATACATGTTGGTACGAATATGTGACGTAAACGTTGTAGTTCAAACGGACTGATACCTTTAGAAAGTCAATGAAATGTAGTATTTGAAACTGTCTCTATTTCTTCAGCGCGCGCTAACGGCTAGGGTTGGTCCCACAGTAAAAAATGACTTATTTTATCTAAATTTTTAAGTGAAGCCCTACCATTGGGCCGAGTGTAATCGCTGAATTCCAGAAATCATGTCAAATTAAGATGAATGTTATTCCTTGGAATCCAATTGGCTCATCTATCACATTAATAAGGTCACAGTCCAGAATCACTTCAAGTAAGTCCCACAGGCAATCGTTTCACTGTCAAAAGCATTACAACTTAGTAATATCGGAAAAAAATCACTAAATACATGTTGGTACGAATATGTGACGTAACCGTTGTAGTTAAAACGGACTGATACCTTTAGAAAGTCAATGAAATGTAGTATTTAAAACTGTCTCTATTTCTTCAGCGCGCGCTAACGGCTAGGATGGGTCCCACAGTAAAAAATGACTTATTTTATCTAAATTTTTAACTGAAGCACTACCATTGGGCCGAGTGTAATCGCTGAATTGCAGCAATCATGTCAAATTAAGAAGAATGTTATTCCTTGGAATCCAATTGGCTCAATTATCACATTCATAAGGTCACAGTCCAGAATCACATCAATTAAGTCCCACAGGCAATCGTTTCACTGTCAAAAGCAATACAACTTAGTAATATCGGAAAAAAATCACTAAATACATGTTGGTACGAATATGTGACGTAACCGTTGTAGTTGAAACGAACTGATACCGCTAGAAAGTCAATGAAATGTAGTATTTGAAACTGTCTCTATTTTTTCAGCGCGCACTAACGGCTAGGATTGGTCCCACAGTAAAAAAATGACTTATTTTATATAAGTTTTTAAGTGAAGCGCTACCATAGGGCCGAGTGTAATCGCTGAATTGCAGCAATCATGTCAAATTAAGAAGAATGTTATTCCTTGGAATCCAATTGTCTCACTTATCACATTTATAAGATCACAGTCCAAAATAAGTTCAATTAAGTCCCACAGGCAATCGTTTCACTGTCAAAAGCAATACAACTTAGTAATATCGGAAAAAAATCACTAAATACATGTTGGTACGATTATGTGACGTAACCGTTGCAGTTGAAACGGACTGATACCTTTAGAAAGTCAATGAAATGTAGTATTTGAAACTGTCTCTATTTCTTCAGCGCGCGCTAATGGCTAGGATTGGTCCCACAGTAAAAAATGACTTATTTTATCTAAATTTTTAAGTGAAGCGCTACCATTGGGCCGAGTGTAATCGCTAAATTGCAGCAATCATGTCAAATTAAGAGGAATGTTATTCCTTGGAATCCAATTGGCTCATTTATCACATTCATAAGGTTACAGTCCAGAATCACTTCAATTAACCCCACAGGCAATCGTTTCACTGTCAAAAGCAATACAACTTAGTAATATCGGAAAAAAATCACTAAATACATGTTGGTACGAATATGTGACGTAACCGTTGTAGTTAAAACGGACTGATACCTTTAGAAAGTCAATGAAATGTAGTATTTGAAACTGTCTCTATTTCTTCAGCGCGCGCTAACGGCTAGGATTGATCCCACAGTAAAAAATGACTTATTTTATCTAAATTTTTAAGTGAAATGTTACCATTGGGCCGAGTGTAATCGCTGAATTGCAGCAATCATGTCAAATTAAGAAGAATGTTATTCCTTGGAATCCAATTGTCTCACTTATCACATTTATAAGGTCACAGTCCAAAATAAGTTCAATTAAGTCCCACAGTCCATCGTTTTACTGTTAAAAGCGATACATCCTTGTAATATCCGAATAATATCGCTAAATACATGTTGGTGCGAATATGTGACGCAACCGTTGTAACTCAAACGGATTTATACTGTTAGAAAGTCATTGAAATGTAGTTTTTAAAACTGTTTCTATTTCTTCAGCGCCCGATAACGGCTAGGATTGGTGCCACAAAAAAAATGACTTATTTGATTTAAATTTTTAAGTGAAGCGCTACCATTGGGCCGAGTGTAATCGCTGAATTCCAGAAATCATGTCAAATTAAGAAGAATGTTATTCCTTGGAATCCAATTGGCTCAATTATCACATTCATAAGGTCACAGTCCAGAATCACTTCAATTAAGTCCCACAGGCAATCGTTTCACTGTCAAAAGCAATACAACTTAGTAATATCGGAAAAAAATCACTAAATACATGTTGCTACGAATATGTGACGTAACCGTTGTAGTTGAAACGGACTGATACCGCTAGAAGGTCAATGAAATGTAGTATTTGAAACTTTCTCTATTTTTTCAGCGCGCACTAACGGCTAGGATTGGTCCCACAATAAAAAAATGACTTATTTTATATAAGTTTTTAAGTGAAGCGCTACCATAGGGCCGAGTGTAATCGCTGAATTGCAGCAATCTTGTCAAATTAAGAAGAATGTTATTCCTTGGAATCCAATTGGCTCAATTATCACATTCATAAGGTCACAGTCCAGAATCACTTCAATTAAGTCCCACAGGCAATCGTTTCACTGTCAAAAGCAATACAACTTAGTAATATCGGAAAAAAATCACTAAATACATGTTGCTACGAATATGTGACGTAACCGTTGTAGTTGAAACGGACTGATACCGCTAGAAGGTCAATGAAATGTAGTATTTGAAACTTTCTCTATTTTTTCAGCGCGCACTAACGGCTAGGATTGGTCCCACAATAAAAAAATGACTTATTTTATATAAGTTTTTAAGTGAAGCGCTACCATAGGGCCGAGTGTAATCGCTGAATTGCAGCAATCTTGTCAAATTAAGAAGAATGTTATTCCTTGGAATCCAATTGTCTCACTTATCACATTTATAAGGTCACAGTCCATCGTTTTCAAAAGCAATACAACTTAGTAATATCGGAAAAAAATCACTAAATACATGTTGGTACGAATATGTGACGTAACCGTGAGAAATTCCAGAAATCCTGTCAAATTAAGATGAATGTTATTCCTTGGAATCCAATTGGCTCATCTATCACATTAATAAGGTCACAGTCCAGAATCACTTCAAGTAAGTCCCACAGGCAATCGTTTCACTGTCAAAAGCAATACAACTTAGTAATATCGGAAAAAAATCACTAAATACATGTTGGTACGAATATGTGACGTAACCGTTGTAGTTGAAACGGACTGATACCGTTAGAAAGTCAATGAAATGTAGTATTTGAAACTGTCTCTATTTCTTCAGCGCGCACTAACGGCTAGGATTGGTCCCACAGTAAAAAAGGACTTATTTTATGAAAATTTTAAAATGAAGCGCTACCACAGCGCCCAGTAAAATCGGTAAATTCCAGCAATCATGTCAAGGTAAAAAGAATATTATTTCCTGGGTCCAATTGTCTCACTTATCACATTTATAAGGTCACAATCTAAAAGAAGTTTAATTAAGTCCCACAGTCCATCGTTTCACTGTTAAAAGCGATGCATCCTAGTAATATCCGAATACTATCGCTAAATACATGTTGGTACAAATATGTGACGCAACCGTTGTAACTCAAACGGATTTATACCGCTAGAAAGTCATTGAAATGTAATTTTTAAAACTGTTTCTATTTCTTCAGCGCGCGATAACGGCTAGGATTGGTCCCACAGTAAAAAAATGACTTATTTTATATAAATTTTTAAGTGAAGCCCTACCATTGGGCCGAGTGTAATCGCTGAATTCCAGAAATCATGTCAAATTAAGATGAATGTTATTCCTTGGAATCCAATGGGCTCATCTATCACATTAATAAGGTCACAGTCCAGAATCACTTCAAGTAAGTCCCACAGGCAATCGTTTCACTGTCAAAAGCATTACAACTTAGTAATATCGGAAAAAAATCACTAAATACATGTTGGTACGAATATGTGACGTAACCGTTGTAGTTAAAACGGACTGATACCTTTAGAAAGTCAATGAAATGTAGTATTTAAAACTGTCTCTATTTCTTCAGCGCGCGCTAACGGCTAGGATTGGTCCCACAGTAAAAAATGACTTGTTTTATCTAAATTTTTAACTGAAGCCCTACCATTGGGCCGAGTGTAATCGCTGAATTGCAGCGATCATGTCAAATTAAGAAGAATGTTATTCCTTGGAATCCAATTGGCTCAATTATCACATTCATAAGGTCACAGTCCAGAATCACATCAATTAAGTCCCACAGGCAATCGTTTCACTGTCAAAAGCAATACAACTTAGTAATATCAGAAAAAAATCACTAAATACATGTTGGTACGATTATGTGACGTAACCGTTGCAGTTGAAACGGACTGATACGTTTAGAAAGTCAATGAAATGTAGTATTTGAAACTGTCTCTATTTCTTCAGCGCGCGCTAATGGCTAGGATTGTTCCCACAGTAAAAAATGACTTATTTTATCTAAATTTTTAAGTGAAGCGCTACCATTGGGCCGAGTGTAATCGCTGAATTGCAGCAATCATGTCAAATTAAGAAGAATGTTATTCCTTGGAATCCAATTGTCTCACTTATCACATTTATAAGGTCACAGTCCAAAATAAGTTCAATTATGTCCCACAGTCCATCGTTTTACTGTTAAAAGCGATACATCCTTGTAATATCCGAATACTATCGCTAAATACCTGTTGGTACGAATATGTGACGCAACCGTTGTAACTCAAACGGATTTATACCGTTAGAAACTCATTGAAATGTAGTTTTTAAAACTGTTTCTATTTCTTCAGCGCCCGATAACGGCTAGGATTGGTCCCACAGTAAAAAAATGACTTATTTTATATAAATGTTTAAGTGAAGCGCTACCATAGGGCCGAGTGTAATCGCTGAATTCCAGAAATCATGTCAAATTATGAAGAATGTCATTCCTTGTAATCCAATTGTCTCATCTATTACATTTATAAGGTCACAGTCCAGAATCACTTCAATTAAGTCCCACAGGCAATCGTTTCACTGTCAAAAGCAATGCAACTTAGTAATATCGGAAAAATATCACTAAATACATGTTGGTACGGATATGTGACGTAACCGTTGTAGTTGAAACGGACTGATACCTTTAGAAAGTCAATGAAATGTAGTATTTGAAACTGTCTCTAATTCTTCAGCGCGCGCTAACGGCTAGGATTGGTGCCACAATAAAAAATGACTTATTTTATTTAAATTTTTAAGTGAAGCGCTACCATTGGGCCGAGTGTAATCGCTGAATTCCAGAAATCATGTCAAATTAAGAAGAATGTTATTCCTTGGAATCCAATTGGCTCATCTATCACATTAATAAGGTCACAGTCCAGAATCACTCTAATTAAGTCCCACAGGCAATCGTTTCACTGTCAAAAGCAATACAACTTAGTAATATCGGAAAAAAATCACTAAATACATGTTGGTACGAATATGTGACGTAACCGTTGTAGTTCAAACGGACTGATACCTTTAGAAAGTCAATGAAATGTAGTATTTGAAACTGTCTCTATTTCTTCAGCGCGCGCTAACGGCTAGGGTTGGTCCCACAGTAAAAAATGACTTATTTTATCTAAATTTTTAAGTGAAGCCCTACCATTGGGCCGAGTGTAATCGCTGAATTCCAGAAATCATGTCAAATTAAGATGAATGTTATTCCTTGGAATCCAATTGGCTCATCTATCACATTAATAAGGTCACAGTCCAGAATCACTTCAAGTAAGTCCCACAGGCAATCGTTTCACTGTCAAAAGCATTACAACTTAGTAATATCGGAAAAAAATCACTAAATACATGTTGGTACGAATATGTGACGTAACCGTTGTAGTTAAAACGGACTGATACCTTTAGAAAGTCAATGAAATGTAGTATTTAAAACTGTCTCTATTTCTTCAGCGCGCGCTAACGGCTAGGATTGGTCCCACAGTAAAAAATGACTTATTTTATCTAAATTTTTAACTGAAGCCCTACCATTGGGCCGAGTGTAATCGCTGAATTGCAGCGATCATGTCAAATTAAGAAGAATGTTATTCCTTGGAATCCAATTGGCTCAATTATCACATTCATAAGGTCACAGTCCAGAATCACATCAATTAAGTCCCACAGGCAATCGTTTCACTGTCAAAAGCAATACAACTTAGTAATATCGGAAAAAAATCACTAAATACATGTTGGTACGAATATGTGACGTAACCGTTGTAGTTGAAACGGACTGATACCGCTAGAAAGTCAATGAAATGTAGTATTTGAAACTGTCTCTATTTTTTCAGCGCGCACTAGCGGCTAGGATTGGTCCCACAGTAAAAAAATGACTTATTTTATATAAGTTTTTAAGTGAAGCGCTACCATAGGGCCGAGTGTAATCGCTGAATTGCAGCAATCATGTCAAATTAAGAAGAATGTTATTCCTTGGAATCCAATTGTCTCACTTATCACATTTATAAGATCACAGTCCAAAATAAGTTCAATTAAGTCCCACAGTCCATCGTTTTCAAAAGCAACACAACTTAGTAATATCGGAAAAAAATCACTAAATACATGTTGGTACGAATATGTGACGTAACCGTGAGAATTTCCAGAAATCATGTCAAATTAAGATGAATGTTATTCCTTGGAATCCAATTGGCTCATCTATCACATTAATAAGGTCACAGTCCAGAATCACTTCAATTAAGTCCCACAGGCAATCGTTTCACTGTCAAAAGCAATACAACTTAGTAATATCGGAAAAAAATCACTAAATACATGTTGGTACGATTATGTGACGTAACCGTTGCAGTTGAAACGGACTGATACCTTTAGAAAGTCAATGAAATGTAGTATTTGAAACTGTCTCTATTTCTTCAGCGCGCGCTAATGGCTAGGATTGGTCCCACAGTAAAAAATGACTTATTTTATCTAAATTTTTAAGTGAAGCGCTACCATTGGGCCGAGTGTAATCGCTGAATTGCAGCAATCATGTCAAATTAAGAGGAATGTTATTCCTTGGAATCCAATTGGCTCATTTATCACATTGATAAGTTCACAGTCCAGAATCACTTCAATTAACCCCACAGGCAATCCTTTCACTGTCAAAAGCAATACAACTTAGTAATATCGGAAAAAAATCACTAAATACATGTTGGTACGAATATGTGACGTAACCGTTGTAGTTGAAACGGACTGATACCTTTAAAAAGTCAATGAAATGTAGTATTTGAAACTGTCTCTATTTCTTCAGCGTGCGCTAACGGCTAGGATTGGTCCCACAGTAAAAAATGACTTATTTTATCTAAATTTTTAAGTGAAATGTTACCATTGGGCCGAGTGTAATCGCTGAATTGCAGCAATCATGTCAAATTAAGAAGAATGTTATTCCTTGGAATCCAATTGTCTCACTTATCACATTTATAAGGTCACAGTCCAAAATAAGTTCAATTAAGTCCCACAGTCCATCGTTTTACTGTTAAAAGCGATACATCCTAGTAATTTCCGAATAATATCGCTAAATACATGTTGGTGCGAATATGTGACGCAACCGTTGTAACTCAAACGGATTTATACCGTTAGAAAGTCATTGAAATGTAGTTTTTAAAACTGTATCTATTTCTTCAGCGCCCGATAACGGCTAGGATTGGTCCCACAGTAAAAAAATGACTTATTTTATATAAATGTTTAAGTGAAGCGCTACCATAGGGCCGAGTGTAATCGCTGAATTCCAGAAATCATGTCAAATTATGAAGAATGTTATTCCTTGTAATCCAATTGTCTCATCTATTACATTTATAAGGTCACAGTCCAGAATCACTTCAATTAAGTCTCACAGGCAATCGTTTCACTGTCAAAAGCAATGCAACTTAGTAATATCGGAAAAATATCACTAAATACATGTTGGTACAGATATGTGACGTAACCGTTGTAGTTGAAACGGACTGATACCTTTAGAAAGTCAATGAAATGTAGTATTTGAAACTGTCCCTAATTCTTCAGCGCGCGCTAACGGCTAGGATTGGTGCCACAATAAAAAATGACTTATTTGATTTAAATTTTTAAGTGAAGCGCTACCATTGGGCCGAGTGTAATCGCTGAATTCCAGAAATCATGTCAAATTAAGAAGAATGTTATTCCTTGGAATCCAATTGGCTCATCTATCACATTAATAAGGTCACAGTCCAGAATCACTTCAATTAAGTCCCACAGGCAATCGTTTCACTGTCAAAAGCAATACAACTTAGTAATATCGGAAAAAAATCACTAAATACATGTTGGTACGAATATGTGACGCAACCGTTGTAACTCAAACGGATTTATACCGACAGAAAGTCAATGAAATGTAGTCTTTGAAACTGTTCCTATATATTCAGCGCGTGCTAACGGCCAGGATTCGTCCCACCGTAAAAAGTGACTTATTTTGTATAAATTTTTAAGTGAAGCGCTACCATAGGGCCGAGGGTAATCGCTGAATTCCAGAAATCATGTCAAATTATGAAGAATGTTATTCCTTGGAATCCAATTGGCTCATCTATCACATTAATAAGGTCACAGTCAAGAATCACTTCAATTAAGTCCCACGGGCATTCGTTTCACTGTCAAAAGCAATACAACTTAGTAATATCGGAAAAAAATCACTAAATACATGTTGGTACGAATATGTGACGTAACCGTTGTAGTTGAAACGGACTGATACCTTTAGAAAGTCAATGAAATGTAGTATTTGAAACTGTCTCTATTTCTTCAGCGCGCGCTAATGGCTAGGATTGTTCCCACAGTAAAAAATGACTTATTTTATTTAAATTTTTAAGTGAAGCGCTACCATTGGGCCGAGTGTAATCGCTGAATTGCAGCAATCATGTCAAATTAAGAAGAATGTTATTCCTTGGAATCCAATTGTCTCACTTATCACATTTATAAGGTCACAGTCCAAAATAAGTTCAATTAAGTCCCACAGTCCATCGTTTTACTGTTAAAAGCGATACATCCTTGTAATATCCGAATACTATCGCTAAATACATGTTGGTACGAATATGTGACGCAACCGTTGTAACTCAAACGGATTTATACCGTTAGAAACTCATTGAAATGTAGTTTTTAAAACTGTTTCTATTTCTTCAGCGCCCGATAACGGCTAGGATTGGTCCCACAGTAAAAAAATGACTTATTTTATATAAATGTTTAAGTGAAGCGCTACCATAGGGCCGAGTGTAATCGCTGAATTCCAGAAATCATGTCAAATTATGAAGAATGTCATTCCTTGTAATCCAATTGTCTCATCTATTACATTTATAAGGTCACAGTCCAGAATCACTTCAATTAAGTCCCACAGGCAATCGTTTCACTGTCAAAAGCAATGCAACTTAGTAATATCGGAAAAATATCACTAAATACATGTTGGTGCGGATATGTGACGTAACCGTTGTAGTTGAAACGGACTGATACCTTTAGAAAGTCAATGAAATGTAGTATTTAAAACTGTCTTTAATTCTTCAGCGCGCGCTAACGGCTAGGATTGGTGCCACAATAAAAAATGACTTATTTTATTTAAATTTTTAAGTGAAGCGCTACCATTGGGCCGAGTGTAATCGCTGAATTCCAGAAATCATGTCAAATTAAGAAGAATGTTATTCCTTGGAATCCAATTGGCTCATCTATCACATTAATAAGGTCACAGTCCAGAATCACTCTAATTAAGTCCCACAGGCAATCGTTTCACTGTCAAAAGCAATACAACTTAGTAATATCGGAAAAAAATCACTAAATACATGTTGGTACGAATATGTGACGTAACCGTTGTAGTTCAAACGGACTGATACCTTTAGAAAGTCAATGAAATGTAGTATTTGAAACTGTCTCTATTTCTTCAGCGCGCGCTAACGGCTAGGGTTGGTCCCACAGTAAAAAATGACTTATTTTATCTAAATTTTTAAGTGAAGCCCTACCATTGGGCCGAGTGTAATCGCTGAATTCCAGAAATCATGTCAAATTAAGATGAATGTTATTCCTTGGAATCCAATTGGCTCATCTATCACATTAATAAGGTCACAGTCCAGAATCACTTCAAGTAAGTCCCACAGGCAATCGTTTCACTGTCAAAAGCATTACAACTTAGTAATATCGGAAAAAAATCACTAAATACATGTTGGTACGAATATGTGACGTAACCGTTGTAGTTAAAACGGACTGATACCTTTAGAAAGTCAATGAAATGTAGTATTTAAAACTGTCTCTATTTCTTCAGCGCGCGCTAACGGCTAGGATGGGTCCCACAGTAAAAAATGACTTATTTTATCTAAATTTTTAACTGAAGCCCTACCATTGGGCCGAGTGTAATCGCTGAATTGCAGCAATCATGTCAAATTAAGAAGAATGTTATTCCTTGGAATCCAATTGGCTCAATTATCACATTCATAAGGTCACAGTCCAGAATCACATCAATTAAGTCCCACAGGCAATCGTTTCACTGTCAAAAGCAATACAACTTAGTAATATCGGAAAAAAATCACTAAATACATGTTGGTACGAATATGTGACGTAACCGTTGTAGTTGAAACGAACTGATACCGCTAGAAAGTCAATGAAATGTAGTATTTGAAACTGTCTCTATTTTTTCAGCGCGCACTAACGGCTAGGATTGGTCCCACAGTAAAAAAATGACTTATTTTATATAAGTTTTTAATTGAAGCGCTACCATAGGGCCGAGTGTAATCGCTGAATTGCAGCAATCATGTCAAATTAAGAAGAATGTTATTCCTTGGAATCCAATTGTCTCACTTATCACATTTATAAGATCACAGTCCAAAATAAGTTCAATTAAGTCCCACAGGCAATCGTTTCACTGTCAAAAGCAATACAACTTAGTAATATCGGAAAAAAATCACTAAATACATGTTGGTACGATTATGTGACGTAACCGTTGCAGTTGAAACGGACTGATACCTTTAGAAAGTCAATGAAATGTAGTATTTGAAACTGTCTCTATTTCTTCAGCGCGCGCTAATGGCTAGGATTGGTCCCACAGTAAAAAATGACTTATTTTATCTAAATTTTTAAGTGAAGCGCTACCATTGGGCCGAGTGTAATCGCTAAATTGCAGCAATCATGTCAAATTAAGAGGAATGTTATTCCTTGGAATCCAATTGGCTCATTTATCACATTCATAAGGTCACAGTCCAGAATCACTTGAATTAACCCCACAGGCAATCGTTTCACTGTCAAAAGCAATACAACTTAGTAATATCGGAAAAAAATCACTAAATACATGTTGGTACGAATATGTGACGTAACCGTTGTAGTTAAAACGGACTGATACCTTTAGAAAGTCAATGAAATGTAGTATTTGAAACTGTCTCTATTTCTTCAGCGCGCGCTAACGGCTAGGATTGGTCCCACAGTAAAAAATGACTTATTTTATCTAAATTTTTAAGTGAAATGTTACCATTGGGCCGAGTGTAATCGCTGAATTGCAGCAATCATGTCAAATTAAGAAGAATGTTATTCCTTGGAATCCAATTGTCTCACTTATCACATTTATAAGGTCACAGTCCAAAATAAGTTCAATTAAGTCCCACAGTCCATCGTTTTACTGTTAAAAGCGATACATCCTAGTAATATCCGAATAATATCGCTAAATACATGTTGGTGCGAATATGTGACGCAACCGTTGTAACTCAAACGGATTTATACTGTTAGAAAGTCATTGAAATGTAGTTTTTAAAACTGTTTCTATTTCTTCAGCGCCCGATAACGGCTAGGATTGGTCCCACAGTAAAAAAATGACTTATTTTATATAAATGTTTAAGTGAAGCGCTACCATAGGGCCGAGTGTAATCGCTGAATTCCAGAAATCATGTCAAATTATGAAGAATGTTATTCCTTGTAATCCAATTGTCTCATCTATTACATTTATAAGGTCACAGTCCAGAATCACTTCAATTAAGTCTCACAGGCAATCGTTTCACTGTCAAAAGCAATGCAACTTAGTAATATCGGAAAAATATCACTAAATACATGTTGGTACGGATATGTGACGTAACCGTTGTAGTTGAAACGGACTGATACCTTTAGAAAGTCAATGAAATGTAGTATTTGAAACTGTCCCTAATTCTTCAGCGCGCGCTAACGGCTAGGATTGTGCCACAATAAAAAATGACTTATTTGATTTAAATTTTTAAGTGAAGCGCTACCATTGGGCCGAGTGTAATCGCTGAATTCCAGAAATCATGTCAAATTAAGAAGAATGTTATTCCTTGGAATCCAATTGGCTCATCTATCACATTAATAAGGTCACAGTCCAGAATCACTTCAATTAAGTCCCACAGGCAATCGTTTCACTGTCAAAAGCAATACAACTTAGTAATATCGGAAAAAAATCACTAAATACATGTTGGTACGAATATGTGACGTAACCGTTGTAGTTCAAACGGACTGATACCTTTAGAAAGTCAATGAAATGTAGTATTTGAAACTGTCTCTATTTCTTCAGAGCGCGCTAACGGCTAGGATTGGTCCCACAGTAAAAAATGACTTATTTTATCTAAATTTTTAAGTGAAGCCCTACCATTGGGCCGAGTGTAATCGGTGACTTGCAGCAATCATGTCAAATTAAGAAGAATGTTATTCCTTGGAATCCAATTGGCTTAATTATCACATTCATAAGGTCACAGTCCAGAATCACTTCAATTAAGTCCCACAGGCAATCGTTTCACTGTCAAAAGCAATACAACTTAGTAATATCGGAAAAAAATCACTAAATACATGTTGCTACGAATATGTGACGTAACCGTTGTAGTTGAAACGGACTGATACCGCTAGAAGGTCAATGAAATGTAGTATTTGAAACTTTCTCTATTTTTTCAGCGCGCACTAACGGCTAGGATTGGTCCCACAATAAAAAAATGACTTATTTTATATAAGTTTTTAAGTGAAGCGCTACCATAGGGCCGAGTGTAATCGCTGAATTGCAGCAATCTTGTCAAATTAAGAAGAATGTTATTCCTTGGAATCCAATTGGCTCAATTATCACATTCATAAGGTCACAGTCCAGAATCACTTCAATTAAGTCCCACAGGCAATCGTTTCACTGTCAAAAGCAATACAACTTAGTAATATCGGAAAAAAATCACTAAATACATGTTGCTACGAATATGTGACGTAACCGTTGTAGTTGAAACGGACTGATACCGCTAGAAGGTCAATGAAATGTAGTATTTGAAACTTTCTCTATTTTTTCAGCGCGCACTAACGGCTAGGATTGGTCCCACAATAAAAAAATGACTTATTTTATATAAGTTTTTAAGTGAAGCGCTACCATAGGGCCGAGTGTAATCGCTGAATTGCAGCAATCTTGTCAAATTAAGAAGAATGTTATTCCTTGGAATCCAATTGTCTCACTTATCACATTTATAAGGTCACAGTCCATCGTTTTCAAAAGCAATACAACTTAGTAATATCGGAAAAAAATCACTAAATACATGTTGGTACGAATATGTGACGTAACCGTGAGAAATTCCAGAAATCCTGTCAAATTAAGATGAATGTTATTCCTTGGAATCCAATTGGCTCATCTATCACATTAATAAGGTCACAGTCCAGAATCACTTCAAGTAAGTCCCACAGGCAATCGTTTCACTGTCAAAAGCAATACAACTTAGTAATATCGGAAAAAAATCACTAAATACATGTTGGTACGAATACGTGACGCAACCGATGTAACTTAAGCGGATTGACACCGTTAGAAAGTCAATGAAATGTAGTTTTTGAAAATGTTTCTATTTCTTCAGCGCGTGCTAACGGCTAGGATTGGTCCCACAGTACAAAATGACTTATTCATCTAAACTTTTATATAAAGCGCTACCACAGCGCCCAGTGAAATCGATAAATTCCAGCAATCATGTCAAATTAAGAAGAATGTTATTTGTTGGGTCCAATTGTCTCACTTATCACATTTATAAAGTCACAGTCCAAAATCAGTTCAATTAAGTCCCACAGTCAATCGTTTCACTGTTAAAAGCGATGCAGCCTAGTATTACCAGAAAAATATCACTTAATACATGTTGGTACGAATATGTGACGCAACCGTTGTAACTCAAACGGACTGATACCGTTAGAAAGTCATTGAAATGTAGTTTTTGAAACTGCCTCTATTTCTTCAACGCGCGCTAACGGCTAGGATTGGTCTCACAGTAAAAAAGGACTTATTTTATGAAAATTTTAAAATGAAGCGCTACCACAGCGCCCGGTAAAATCGGTAAATTCCAGCAATCATGTCAAGGTAAGAAGAATATTATTTCCTGGATCCAATTGTCTCACTTATCACATTTATAAGGTCACAATCTAAAAGAAGTTTAATTAAGTCCCACAGTCCATCGTTTCACTGTTAAAAGCGATGCATCCTAGTAATATCCGAATACTATCGCTAAATACATGTTGGTACAAATATGTGACGCAACCGTTGTAACTCAAACGGATTTATACCGCTAGAAAGTCATTGAAATGTAATTTTTAAAACTGTTTCTATTTCTTCAGCGCGCGATAACGGCTAGGATTGGTCCCACAGTAAAAAAATGACTTATTTTATATAAATTTTTAAGTGAAGCGCTACCATAGGGCCGAGTGTAATCGCTGAATTCCAGAAATCATGTCAAATTAAGAAGAATGTTATTCCTTGGAATCCAATTGGCTCATCTATCACATTAATAAGGTCACAGTCCAGAATCACTTCAGTTAAGTCCCACAGGCAATCGTTTCACTGTCAAAAGCAATACAACTTAGTAATATCGGAAAAAAATCACTAAATACATGTTGGTACGAATATGTGACGTAACCGTTGTAGTTCAAACGGACTGATACCTTTAGAAAGTCAATGAAATGTAGTATTTGAAACTGTCTCTATTTCTTCAGCGCGCGCAAACAGCTAGGATTGGTCCCACAGTAAAAAATGACTTATTTTATCTAAATTTTTAAGTGAAGCGCTAACATTGGGCCGAGTGTAATCGCTGAATTGCAGCAATCATGTCAAATTAAGAAGAATGTTATTCCTTGGGTCCAATTGTCTCATTTATCTCATTTATGAGGTCAAAGTCCAATATCAGTTCAATTAAGTCCCACAGTCAATCGTTTCACTGTCAAAAGCAATACAACTTAGCAATATCGGGAAAAAATCACTAAGTACTTGTTGGTACGAATACGTGACGCAACCGATGTAACTTAAGCGGATTGACACCGTTAGAAAGTCAATGAAATGTAGTTTTTGAAAATGTTTCTATTTCTTCAGCGCGTGCTAACGGCTAGGATTGGTCCCACAGTACAAAATGACTTATTCATCTAAACTTTTATATAAAGCGCTACCACAGCGCCCAGTGAAATCGATAAATTCCAGCAATCATGTCAAATTAAGAAGAATGTTATTTGTTGGGTCCAATTGTCTCACTTATCACATTTATAAAGTCACAGTCCAAAATCAGTTCAATAAAGTCCCACAGTCAATCGTTTCACTGTTAAAAGCGATGCAGCCTAGTATTACCAGAAAAATATCACTTAATACATGTTGGTACGAATATGTGACGCAACCGTTGTAACTCAAACGGACTGATACCGTTAGAAAGTCATTGAAATGTAGTTTTTGAAACTGCCTCTATTTCTTCAACGCGCGCTAACGGCTAGGATTGGTCTCACAGTAAAAAAGGACTTATTTTATGAAAATTTTAAAATGAAGCGCTACCACAGCGCCCGGTAAAATCGGTAAATTCCAGCAATCATGTCAAGGTAAGAAGAATATTATTTCCTGGATCCAATTGTCTCACTTATCACATTTATAAGGTCACAATCTAAAAGAAGTTTAATTAAGTCCCACAGTCCATCGTTTCACTGTTAAAAGCGATGCATCCTAGTAATATCCGAATACTATCGCTAAATACATGTTGGTACAAATATGTGACGCAACCGTTGTAACTCAAACGGATTTATACCGCTAGAAAGTCATTGAAATGTAATTTTTAAAACTGTTTCTATTTCTTCAGCGCGCGATAACGGCTAGGATTGGTCCCACAGTAAAAAAATGACTTATTTTATATAAATTTTTAAGTGAAGCGCTACCATAGGGCCGAGTGTAATCGCTGAATTCCAGAAATCATGTCAAATTAAGAAGAATGTTATTCCTTGGAATCCAATTGGCTCATCTATCACATTAATAAGGTCACAGTCCAGTATCACTTCAGTTAAGTCCCACAGGCAATCGTTTCACTGTCAAAAGCAATACAACTTAGTAATATCGGAAAAAAATCACTAAATACATGTTGGTACGAATATGTGACGTAACCGTTGTAGTTCAAACGGACTGATACCTTTAGAAAGTCAATGAAATGTAGTATTTGAAACTGTCTCTATTTCTTCAGCGCGCGCAAACAGCTAGGATTGGTCCCACAGTAAAAAATGACTTATTTTATCTAAATTTTTAAGTGAAGCGCTAACATTGGGCCGAGTGTAATCGCTGAATTGCAGCAATCATGTCAAATTAAGAAGAATGTTATTCCTTGGGTCCAATTGTCTCATTTATCTCATTTATGAGGTCAAAGTCCAATATCAGTTCAATTAAGTCCCACAGTCAATCGTTTCACTGTCAAAAGCAATACAACTTAGTAATATCGGGAAAAAATCACTAAGTACTTGTTGGTACGAATACGTGACGCAACCGATGTAACTTAAGCGGATTGACACCGTTAGAAAGTCAATGAAATGTAGTTTTTGAAAATGTTTCTATTTCTTCAGCGCGTGCTAACAGCTAGGATTGGTCCCACAGTACAAAATGACTTATTCATCTAAACTTTTATATAAAGCGCTACCACAGCGCCCAGTGAAATCGATAAATTCCAGCAATCATGTCAAATTAAGAAGAATGTTATTTGTTGGGTCCAATTGTCTCACTTATCACATTTATAAAGTCACAGTCCAAAATCAGTTCAATTAAGTCCCACAGTCAATCGTTTCACTGTTAAAAGCGATGCAGCCTAGTATTACCAGAAAAATATCACTTAATACATGTTGGTACGAATATGTAACGCAACCGTTGTAACTCAAACGGACTGATACCGTTAGAAAGTCATTGAAATGTAGTTTTTGAAACTGCCTCTATTTCTTCAACGCGCGCTAACGGCCAGGATTGGTTCCACAGTAAGAAATGACTTATTTATCTAAACTTTAAAATGAAGTACTACCACAGCGCCCAGTGAAATCGATAAATTCCAGCAATCATGTCAAATTAAGAAGAATGTTATTTCTTGGGTGCAATTGTCTCACTTATCACATTTATAAGGTCACAGTCCGAAATCAGTTCAATTAAGTCCCACAGTCAATCGTTTCACTGTTAAAAGCGATACAACCTAGTATTACCAGAAAAATATCACTTAATACATGTTGGTACGAATATGTGACGCAACTGTTGTAACTCAAACGGACTGATGCCATTAGAAAGTCATTGAAATGTAGTTTTTGAAACAGCTTCTATTTCTTCAAAGCGCTACCGGCCAAGATTGGTCCCACAGTAAAAAAAGACTTATTTATCTAAATTTTTAAATGAAGCGCTCCAAACAGCGACCAGTGTAATCGCTGAGTTCCGGCAATCATGTCAAATTAAGAAGAATGTTATTTCTTGGTGTCCATTTCGCTTACTTATCACATTTATAAGGTCACAGTCCAAAGTTACTTCAATTAAGTCCCAGAGTCAATCGTTTCACTGTTAAAAGCTATACAACTTAGTAATATCGGAAAAAAATCACTAAATACATGTTGGTACGAATATGTGACGCAACCGTTGTAACTCAAGCGGATTGATACCGTTAGAAAGTCATTGAAATGTAGTTTTTAAAACTGTCTCTATTTCTTTAGCGCGCGATAACGGCTAGGATTGGTCCCACAGTAAGAAATGACTTATTTATCTAAATTTTTAAATGAAGTGCTACCACAACGCCCAGTGTAATCGCTGAGTTCCGGCAATCATGTCAAACTAAGAAGAATGTTATTCCTTGGAGTTCAATTGGCTCATTTATCACATTTATAAGGTCGCAATCCAGAATCACTTCAATTAAGTCCCACAGTCAATCGTTTCACTGTTAAAAGCGATACAACTTAGTAATATCGGAAACAAATCACTAAATACATGTTGGTACGAACATGTGACGCAACTGTTGTAACTCAAACGGATTGACACCGTTAGAAAGTCAATGAAATGTAGTTTGTGAAAGTGTTTCTATTTCTTCAACGCGCGCTCACGCCTAGGTTTGGTCCCACAATAGAAAATGACTTATTTATCTAACCTTTTAAATAAAACGCTACCACAGCGCCCAGCGAATCGGTAAATTGCAGCAATCATGTCAAATTAAGAAGAATGTTATTCCTTGGGTCCAGTTGTCTCATTTAACACATTTATGAGGTCAAAGTCCAAAATCAGTTCAATTTAGTCCCACAGTCAATCCTTTCGCTGTTAAAGGCAATGCAACCTAGTATTATCGGAAAAAAATCATTAAGTACTTGTTGGTACGAATATGTTACGCAACCGTTGTAGTTAGAACGGACTGATACCGTTAGAAAGTCAATGAAATGTAGTATTTAAAACTGTGTCTCTTTCTTCAGCGCGCGCTAACGGCTAGGATTGGTCCCACAGTAAAAAAATGACTTATTTTATATAAGTTTTTAAATGAAGCGCTACCACAGCGCCCAGTGAAATCAGTAAATTCCAGCAATCATGTCAAGGTAAGAAGAATGTTATTTCTTGGGTCCAATTGTCTCACTTATCACATTTATAAGGTCACAGTCCAAAATAAGTTCAATTAAGTCCCACAGTCCATCGTTTCACTGTTAAAAGCGATTCATCCTAGTAATACCCGAATACTATCGCTAAATACATGTTGGTACGAATATGTGACGCAACCGTTGTAACTCAAACGGATTTATACCGTTAGAAAGTCATTGAAATGTAGTTTTTAAAACTGTCTCTCTTTCTTCAGCGCGGAATAACGGCTAGGATTGGTGCCACAGTAAAAAAAATGACTTATTTTATATAAAGTTTTAAGTGAAGCGCTACCATAGGGCCGAGTGTAATCGCTGAATTCACGAAATCATGTCAAATTAAGAAGAATGTTTTTTCTTGGGTTCAATTGTCTCATTTATCACATTTTTGAGGTCAAAGTTCAAAATCAGTTCTAATAAGTCCCACAGTCAATCTTTTCACTGTTAAAAACGATTCAACCTAGTAAAATCAGAAAAATATCGCTAAATCCATGTTGGTACGAATATGTGACGCAACCGTTGTAATTGAAACGGACTGATACCGTTAGAGAGTCAATGAAATTTAATTTTTAAAACTGTTTCTCTTTCTTCAGCGCGCGATAACGGCTAGGATTGGTCCCACAGTAAAAAAATGACTTATTTTATATAAAGTTTTAAGTGAAGCGCTACCATAGGGCCGAGTGTAATCGCTGAATTCACGAAATCATGTCAAATTAAGAAGAATGTTATTTCTTGCAGTCCAATTGTTTCACTTATCAAATTTTTAAGGTCACAGTCCAAGATCAGTTCAATTAAGTCCCACAGTCAATCCTTTCACTGTTAAAAGCGATAAAACTTAGTAATATCGGAAAAAAATCATAAAGTACATGTTGGTACGAATATGTGACGCAACCGTTGTAGTTGAAACGGAATGATACTGTTAGAAAGTCAATGAAATGTAGTATTTGAAACTGTCTCTATTTGTTCAACGCGCGCTAACGGCTGGGATTGGTCCCACAGTACAAAATGACTTATTTATCTAAACTTATTTATAAAACGCTCCCACAGCGCCCAGTGAAATCGCTGAATTCCAGCAATCATGTCAAATTAAGAAGAATGTTATTCCTTGAAGTCCAATTGGCTCATTTATTACATTTATAAGGTCACAGTACAGAATCACTTCAACTAAGACCCCCAGTCAATCGTTTCACTGTCAAAAGCAATACAACTTAGTAATATCGGAAAAGAATCACTAAATACATGTTGGTACGAATAGTGACGCAACCGTTGTAAGTTAAGCGGATTGACACCGTTAGAAAGTCAATTAAATGTAGTTTTTGAAACTGTGTCAATTTCTTCAGCCCGCGATAACGGCTAGGACTGGTCCCACAGTAAAAAAGGACTTATTTTATAAAAATTTTTAAGTGAAGCGCTGCTATAGGGCCGAGTGTAATAGCTGAAATCCAGCAATCATGTCAAATTAAGAAGAATGTTATTCCTTGGAGTCCAATTGGCTCATTTATCACATTCATAAGGTCACAGTACAAATTCACTTCAACTAAGACCCACAGTCAATCGTTTCACTGTCAAAAGCAGTACAACTTAGTAATATCGGAAAAGAATCACTAAATACATGTTGGTACGAATAGTGACGCAACCGTTGTAAGTTAAGCGGATTGACACCGTTAGAAAGTCAATTAAATGTAGTTTTTGAAACTGTGTCAATTTCTTCAGCCCGCGATAACGGCTAGGACTGGTCCCACAGTAAAAAAGGACTTATTTTATAAAAATTTTTAAGTGAAGCGCTACTATAGGGCCGAGTGTAATAGCTGAATTTCAGCAATCATGTCAAATTAAGAAGAATGTTATTCCTTGGAGTCCAATTGGCTCATTTATCACATTCATAAGGTCACAGTACAGAATCACTTCAACTAAGTCCCACAGTCAATCGTTTCACTGTCAAAAGCAGTACAACTTAGTAATATCGGAAAAAAATTACTAAATACATGTTGGTACAAACACGTGACGCAACCATTGTAACTCAAGCGGATTGATACCGTTAGAAAGTCATTGAAATGTAGTTTTTAAAACTCTCTCTATTTCTTTAGTGCGCGATAACGGCTAGGATTGGTCCCACAGTAAGAAATGACTTATTTATCTAAATTTTTAAATGAAGTGCTACCTCAACGCCCAGTGTAATCGCTGAGTTCCGGCAATCATGTCAAGTTAAGAAGAATGTTATTCCTTGGAGTTCAATCGACTCATTTATCGCATTTATAAGGTCACAGTCCAGAATCACTTCAATTAAGTCCCACAGTCAGTCGTTTCACTGTTAAAAGCGATACAACTTAGTAATATCGGAAACAAATCACTAAATACATGTTGGTACGAACATGTGACGCAACTGTTGTAACTCAAACGGATTGACACCGTTAGAAAGTCAATGAAATGTAGTTTTTGAAAGTGTTTCTATTTCTTCAACGCGCGCTCACGCCTAGGTTTGGTCCCACAGTACAAAATGACTTATTTATCTAAACTTTTAAAAAAAACGCTACAACAGCGCCCAGCGAAATCGGTAAATTCCAGCAATCATGTCAAATTAAGAAAAATGCTATTCCTTGGGTCCAATGGTCTCATTTATCACATTTTTGAGGTCAAAGTCCAAAATCAGTTCAATTAAGTCCCAAAGTCAATCCTTTCACTGTTAAAAGCGATGCAACCTAGTAAAATCAGAAAAATATATCTAAATACATGTTCGTACGAATATGTGACGCAACCGTTGTAATTGAAACGGAATGATACCGTGAGAAAGTCAATGAAATGTAGTTTTTAAACTGTCTCTCTTTCTTCAGCGCGCGCTAACGGCTAGGATTGGTCCCACCGTAGAAAAGACTTATTTATCTAAATTTTAAAATGAAGCGCTACCACAGCGCCCAGTGAAATCGGTAAATTCCAGCAATCATGTCAAGGTAAGAAGAATGTTATTTCTTGGGTCCAATTGTCTCACTTATCACATTTATAAGGTCACAGTCCAAAATAAGTTCAATTAAGTCCCACAGTCCATCGTTTCACTGTTAAAAGCGATGCATCCTAGTAATACCCGAATACTATCGCTAAATACATGTTGGTACGAATATGTGACGCAACCGTTGTAACTCAAACGGATTTATGCCGTGAGAAAGTCATGGAAATGTAGTTTTTAAAACTGTCTCTCTTTCTTCAGCGCGCGATAACGGCTAGGATTGGTCCCACAGTAAAAAAAATGACTTATTTTATATAAAGCTTTAAGTGAAGCGCTACCATAGGGCCGAGTGTAATCGCTGAATTCACGAAATCATGTCAAATTAAGAAGAATGTTATTTCTTGGGTCCAATGGTCTCATGTATCACATTTTTGAGGTCAAAGTCCAAAATCAGTTCAATTAAGTCCCAAAGTCAATCCTTTCACTGTTAAAAGCGATGCATTCTAGTAAAATCAGAAAAATATCGCTAAGTACATGTTCGTACGAATATGTGACGCAACCGTTGTAATTGAAACGGGATGATACCGTTAGAAAGTCAATGAAATGTAGTTTTTAAAACTGTCTCCCTTTCTTCAGCGCGCGCTAACGGCTAGGATTGGTCCCACCGTAGAAAAGACTTATTTATCTAAATTTTTAAATGAAGCGCTACCACAGCGCTCAGTGAAATCGGTAAATTCAAGCAATCATGTCAAGGTAAGAAGAATGTTATTTCTTGGGTCCAATTGTCTCACTTATCAAATTTATAAGGTCACAGTCCAAAATAAGTTCAATTAAGTCCCACAGTCCATCGTTTCACTGTTAAAAGCGATGCATCCTAGTAATACCCGAATACTATCGCTAAATACATGTTGGTACGAACTTGTGACGCAACTGTTGTAACTCAAACGGATTGACACCGTTAGAAAGTCAATGAAATGTAGTTTTTGAAAGTGTTTCTATTTCTTCAACGCGCGCTCACGCCTAGGTTTGGTCCCACAGTACAAAATGATTTATTTATCTAAACTTTTAAAAAAAACGCTACCACAGCGCCCAGTGAAATCGGTAAATTCCAGCAATCATGTCAAGGTAAGAAGAATGTTATTTCTTGGGTCCAATTGTCTCACTTATCACATTTATAAGGTCACAGTCCAAAATAAGTTCAATTAAGTCCCACAGTCCATCGTTTCACTGTTAAAAGCGATGCATCCTAGTAATACCCGAATACTATCGCTAAATACATGTTGGTACGAATATGTGACGCAACCGTTGTAACTCAAACGGATTTATACCGTGAGAAAGTCATTGAAATGTAGTTTTTAAAACTGTCTCTCTTTCTTCAGCGCGCGATAACGGCTAGGATTGGTCCCACAGTAAAAAAAATGACTTATTTTATATAAAGTTTTAAGTGAAGCGCTACCATAGGGCCGAGTGTAATCGCTGAATTCACGAAATCATGTCAAATTAAGAAGAATGTTATTTCTTGGGTCCAATGGTCTCATGTATTACATTTTTGAGGTCAAAGTCCAAAATCAGTTCAATTAAGTCCCAAAGTCAATCCTTTCACTGTTAAAAGCGATGCAACCTAGCAAAATCAGAAAAATATCGCTAAATACATGTTCGTACGAATATGTGACGCAACCGTTGTAATTGAAACGGAATGATACCGTTAGAAAGTCAATGAAATGTAGTTTTTAAAACTGTCTCCCTTTCTTCAGCGCGCGCTAACGGCTAGGATTGGTCCCACCGTAGAAAAGACTTATTTATCTAAATTTTTAAATGAAGCGCTACCACAGCGCTCAGTAAAATTGGTAAATTCAAGCAATCATGTCAAGGTAAGAAGAATGTTATTTCTTGGGTCCAATTGTCTCACTTATCAAAATTATAAGGTCACAGTCCAAAATAATTTCAATTAAGTCCCACAGTCCATCGTTTCACTGTTAAAAGCGATGCATCCTAGTAATACCCGAATACTATCGCTAAATACATGTTGGTACGAATATGTGACGCAACCGTTGTAACTCAAACGGATTTATGCCGTGAGAAAGTCATGGAAATGTAGTTTTTAAAACTGTCTCTCTTTCTTCAGCGCGCGATAACGGCTAGGATTGGTCCCACAGTAAAAAAAATGACTTATTTTATATAAAGTTTTAAGTGAAGCGCTACCATAGGGCCGAGTGTAATCGCTGAATTCACGAAATCATGTCAAATTAAGAAAAATGTTATTTCTTGGGTCCAATGGTAACATGTATCAAATTTTTGAGGTCAAAGTCCAAAATCAGTTCAATTAAGTCCCAAAGTCAATCCTTTCACTGTTAAAAGGGATGCAACCTAGTAAAATCAGAAAAATATCGCTAAATACATGTTCGTACGAATATGTGACGCAACCGTTGTAATTGAAACGAAATGATACCGTTAGAAAGTCAATGAAATGTAGTTTTTAAAACTTTCTCCCTTTCTTCAGCGCGCGCTAACGGCTAGGATTGGTCCCACCGTAGAAAAGACTTATTTATCTAAATTTTTAAATGAAGCGCTACCACAGCGCTCAGTGAAATCGGTAAATTCAAGCAATCATGTCAAGGTAAGAAGAATGTTATTTCTTGGGTCCAATTGTCTCACTTATCAAATTTATAAGGTCACAGTCCAAAATAAGTTCAATTAAGTCCGACAGTCCATCGTTTCACTGTTAAAAGCGATGCATCCTAGTAATACCCCAATACTATCGCTAAATACATGTTGGTACGAATATGTGACGCAACCGTTGTAACTCAAACGGATTTATACCGTTAGAAAGTCATTGAAATGAAGTTTTTAAAACTGTTTCTCTTTCTTGAGCGCGCGATAACGGCTAGGATTGGTCCCACAGTAAAAGAAATGACTTTTTTATAAAAAGTTTTAAGTGAAGCGCTACCATAGGGCCGAGTGTAATCGCTGAATTCACGAAATCATGTCAAATTAAGAAGAATGTTATTTCTTGGGTTCAATTGTCTCATTTATCACATTTTTGAGGTCAAAGTCCAAAATCAGTTCTAATAAGTCCCACAATCAATCTTTTCACTGTTAAAAACGATTCAACCTAGTAAAATCAGAAAAATATAGCTAAATACATGTTGGTACGAATATGTGACGCAACCGTTGTAATTGAAACGGACTCATACCGTTAGAGAGTCAATGAAATTTAGTTTTTAAAACTGTTTCTCTTTCTTCAGCGCGCGCTAACGGCTAGGATTGGTCCCACCGTAGAAAAGACTTATTTATCTAAATTTTAAAATGAAGCGCTACCACAGCGCCCAGTGAAATCGGTAAATTCCAGCAATCATGTCAAGGTAAGAAGAATGTTATTTCTTGGGTCCAATTGTCTCACTTATCACATTCATAAGGTCACAGTACAGAATCACTTCAACTAAGTCCCACAGTCAATCGTTTCACTGTCAAAAGCAGTGCAACTTAGTAATATCGGAAAAAAATCACTAAATACATGTTGGTACAAATACGTGACGCAACCGTTGTAACTCAAGCGGAATGATACCGTTAGAAAGTCATTGAAATGTAGTTTTTAAAACTGTCTCTATTTCTTTAGTGCGCGATAACGGCTAGGATTGGTCCCACAGTAAGAAATGACTTACTTATCTAAATTTTTAAATGAAGTGCTACCTCAACGCCCAGTGTAATCGCTGAGTTCCGGCAATCATGTCAAATTAAGAAGAATGTTATTTCTTGGGTCCAATGGTGTCATGTATTACATTTTTGAGGTCAAAGTCCAAAATCAGTTCAATTAAGTCCCAAAGTCAATCCTTTCACTGTTAATAGCGATGCAACCTAGCAAAATCAGAAAAATATCGCTAAATACATGTTCGTACGAATATGTGACGCAACCGTTGTAATTGAAACGGAATGATACCGTTAGAAAGTCAATGAAATGTAGTTTTTAAAACTGTCTCCCTTTCTTCAGCGCGCGCTAACGGCTAGGATTGGTCCCACCGTAGAAAAGACTTATTTATCTAAATTTTTAAATGAAGCGCTACCACAGCGCTCAGTGAAATCGGTAATTTCAAGCAATCATGTCAAGGTAAGAAGAATGTTATTTCTTGGGTCCAATTGTCTCACTTATCAAATTTATAAGGTCACAGTCGAAAATAAGTTCAATTAAGTCCCACAGTCCATCGTTTCACTGTTAAAAGCGAAGCATCCTAGTAATACCCGAATACTATCGCTAAATACATGTTGGTACGAATATGTGACGCAACCGTTGTAACTCAAACGGATTTATACCGTTAGAAAGTCATTGAAATGTAGTTTTTAAAACTGTTTCTCTTTCTTGAGCGCGCGATAACGGCTAGGATTGGTCCCACAGTAAAAGAAATGACTTTTTTTATAAAAAGTTTTAAGTGAAGCGCTACCATAGGGCCGAGTGTAATCGCTGAATTTACGAAATCATGTCAAATTAAGAAGAATGTTATTTCTTGGGTTCAATTGTCTCATTTATCACATTTTTGAGGTCAAAGTCCAAAATCAGTTCTAATAAGTCCCACAGTCAATCTTTTCACTGTTAAAAACGATTCAACCTAGTAAAATCAGAAAAATATAGCTAAATACATGTTGGTACGAATATGTGACGCAACCGTTGTAATTGAAACGGACTCATACCGTTAGAGAGTCAATGAAATTTAGTTTTTAAAACTGTTTCTCTTTCTTCAGCGCGCGCTAACGGCTAGGATTGGTCCCACCGTAGAAAAGACTTATTTATCTAAATTTTAAAATGAAGCGCTACCACAGCGCCCAGTGAAATCGGTAAATTCCAGCAATCATATCAAGGTAAGAAGAATGTTATTTCTTGGGTCCAATTGTCTCACTTATCACATTCATAAGGTCACAGTACAGAATCACTTCAACTAAGTCCCACAGTCAATCGTTTCACTGTCAAAAGCAGTACAACTTAGTAATATCGGAAAAAAATCACTAAATACATGTTGGTACAAATACGTGACGCAACCGTTGTAACTCAAGCGGATTGATACCGTTAGAAAGTCATTGAAATGTAGTTTTTAAAACTGTCTCTATTTCTTTAGTGCGCGATAACGGCTAGGATTGATCCCACAGTAAGAAATGACTTATTTATCTAAATTTTTAAATGAAGTGCTACCTCAACGCCCAGTGTAATCGCTGAGTTCCGGCAATCATGTCAAATTAAGAAGAATGTTATTCCTTGGAGTTCAATCGACTCATTTATCACATTTATAAGGTCACAGTCCAGAATCACTTTAATTAAGTCCCACAGTCAATCGTTTCACTGTTAAAAGCGATACAACTTAGTAATATCGGAAACAAATCACTAAATACATGTTAGTACGAACATGTGACGCAACTGTTGTAACTCAAACGGATAGACACCGTTAGAAAGTCAATGAAATGTAGTTTTTGAAAGTGTTTCTATTTCTTCAACGCGCGCTCACGCCTAGGTTTGGTCCCACAGTACAAAATGACTTATTTATCTAAACTTTTAAAAAAAACGCTACCACAGCGCCCAGCGAAATCGGTAAATTCCAGCAATCATGTCAAATTAAGAAAAATGCTATTCCTTGGGTCCAATGGTCTCATTTATCACATTTTTGAGGTCAAAGTCCAAAATCAGTTCAATTAAGTCCCAAAGTCAATCCTTTCACGGTTAAAAGCGATGCAACCTAGTAAAATCAGAAAAATATCGCTAAATACATGTTCGTACGAATATGTGACGCAACCGTTGTAATTGAAACGGAATGATACCGTTAGAAAGTCAATGAAATGTAGTTTTTAAACTGTCTCTCTTTCTTCAGCGCGCGCTAACGGCTAGGATTGGTCCCACCGTAGAAAAGACTTATTTATCTAAATTTTAAAATGATAGCAAGCTTATTCTAAGATGGCCATTCTAAGATGGCGGAACGTGCGGTCACTGGCTTGTGGCTGGCAGTTTTTATTTTCATAGTTTGGCTTACGGTTTTCCGAGTGAGCAAAAAGAATTTTTGTACAAACGATGGTGTTAGCATTACGATGAATGCAGAGGATATGTATGAGCAGGAGAACTTTGCTTTATCATCTTTATTTACACAGAAGAAAAATTATTCGAAATTCAAACCGAGATCGTTGTTACACATTTTGTTGATCATATGTGGAGATGTGGAGACATGTCTCGGTCCTAATCCATGTATGGAGAATTTGATAAAGAAAAAAGGAATACGCATATTTCATCAAAATATCAGAGGGTTATTACAAAGTTTTGAAAAAATCCAATCGTTTTTTGGTTTGTATAAAAACGTAGATTTATTAACACTATCCGAAACACATATTCATTCTCACAGTTTTAACGATGACGATAGTTTGTATCAAATTCCGGGGTACAAGTTCATTAAAAAGAACAGAACAAATGGTACCCACGGTGGTGTTGCCATGTATATATCAAATAAAATCAGTTGGAAACGAAGAAAAGATCTTGAAAGAGATGAAGTTGAAGGTATCATTATAGAAATATTCCAGAAAAACTCAAAAAGTTTCTTAGTTGGGAGTTTTTACAGACCCCCGGATGGGTCAAATTATCTTCACGCACATTTTAACAACATTTTCGATGATATGTTAACTCTCATTAACAGTACAAATCTTGAGACTATAATCCTTGGGGACTTCAATGTTAACTACGGAAATAGAAATATATGCAGAGAATTAAAAGACTTGATTACTTTGCACGGTTTTGTTCAATTGATAACTAAACCAACTCGAGTGACTGAAGATACGAGTACTATAATTGACATTATTTTAACTAACAACAAAAGTTTAATATCTACGGTTGATGTAGCACCATTAGATTTCAGCGATCATGACATGATAGGATGCGTGCGTAAAATGAATCACGTTAAATACCAATTCAAAACTATTACATGTCGTAATTATTCAAAATACAACAAATCGCATATGTGCCGTGATCTTGAATCGGAAGAGTGGAATGCACTTTATGATATGACTGATGTAAATCGTGCATGGACATTTTTCAAAGATATTTTAACAACGGTATATAACAAGCATGCTCCCAAGATAACCAAACGAGTAAAGGGAATACATTGTCCATGGCTCACACAGGAAGTAAAAGGGCAGATTAATCATAAAGATCAATTGTTACGCAAAGCGCGAAGATCTAAAAATAAAAACGACTGGACTTCATTTAAAATTGCCAGAAACCACTGCAACAATTTAGTTCGAAAAGCAAAAAGAACTTACCATCAAGATTTATTGTACGAAAATCGAAACAATCCTCAAAAATTTTGGAAAGCTTTAAAGTCAGTTTTTCCGTCCAACAATAAAACACCTGAATCGTTAGTAAAACCTGTTGACGACCAAGCCAGTAACCGTTCGAAAGCAAACAAGTTTTGTAATTTCTTTAGTACTGTTGCTCGGGATTTGAAGAATCGTTTTATACCACTCGTCAATTTCGCTTGGAAACGTCAACAACAGAATCGCTCTAGAACTGAGGAAGTCTTTGAGTTTTCGTATGTCAGCAAAGTGTACATCCAAAAAGAACTGAAATCGTTAAAGCGTAGCAAAGCAACTGGATTTGATAATTTACCTCCTAACTTGATAAAGGACAGTGCCGAGATGATTTCAAAACCAATGGCATTCATTGTAAATCTTTCTTTAAAGACCGGAGTTATGCCAACTGAATGGAAAATTGCTTTGATCAAACCTCTTCACAAATCTGGAGAACGAGCAAATCCTGATAATTACCGCCCTATTTCAATACTGCCTGTGCTGTCCAAAATTATGGAAAAAGCTGTCCACAACCAATTGAGTGAATATTTAGAATCCAACAATTTACTGTCAGAGAAGCAATTTGGCTACCGTAAAAAGAGATCGACCGAGCTTGCAACAGCATTATTGTTAGATGATATAAGAAAAGCTGCAGACAAAGGAAAAATTACTGGCGCGATATTCATTGACTTATCGAAAGCTTTCGATACCCTTGGACACGCAACCCTTCTAGCAAAGTTAAAACAATATGGGGTAAGCAATGTCACACTTCAGTGGTTTGAGAGCTATTTGTTTGACAGAAAACAAATTGTTGGTTTTGACGATGTGTTATCCGATCCTTATCCGGTTTTGTGTGGGGTGCCACAAGGTTCTATCCTTGGACCTCTACTGTTTTTAATTTTCTTTAACGATTTTCCGGACATTCTGAAAAAAGCTGACGTTGTGGAATTCGCTGATGATACTGTTATCTACGTTTCTTCAAACAAAATTTCTCAGATAGAAGAATTGTTAAATAATGATTTAAAGAACATCAGCTCATACTTTCGTGAAAATGAACTTGTGATTAATTTAAAACCTGGAAAGACTGAGTGCGTGCTATTTGGGACAGCAAAAAGATTAGCAATGTCAAAAGCTGACTTTGCATTGCTTTTTGACGGAGTACCAATCAATGTGACTACATCTTATAAATATCTTGGTACAGTAATCGATCACACTCTTAATATTGGTCCGCAATTTGATAGTATGTACAAAAAGTCCTCGTCAAAGTTAAGGTTGTTGTGTAAACTCAAGTATTTCTTGAACGAAGAAGCTATCAGACGTGTTTATCGATCTATCATACAATCTGTTATTCGATATAATTGCTTGTCATTTTTAAATTTAACAGCAACACAATCACAAAAATTACGATCGTTGGATAGACGAGCAATAACGATAACAAAAGATGCGAGTATCAACACATCAGACATGATTAAAAAACATGCATTGGGTCCAATTGACTCACTTATCACATTTATATCTAAATTATTAAGTGAAGCGCTACCATTGGGCCGAGTGTAATCGTTGAATTGCAGCAATCATGACAAATTAAGAAGAATTTTTTTTCTTGGGTCCGTTTGGCTCACTGATCACATTTATAAGGTCACAGTCCAAAGTTACTTCAAGTAAGTCCCAGAGTCAATCGTTTCACTGTTAAAAGCGATACAACTTAGTAATATCGGAAAAAAATCACTAAATACATGTTGATACGAATACGTGACGCAACCGTTGTAATTCAAGCGGATTGATACCGTTAGAAAGTCATTGAAATTTAGTTTTTAAAACTGTCTCTATTTCTTTAGCGCGCGATAACGGCCAGGATTGGTCCCATAGTAAAAAATGACTTATTTTATATAAATTTTTAAATGAAGTGCTACCACAACGGCCAGTGTAATCGCTGAGTTCCGGCAATCATGTCAAATTAAGAAGAATGTTATTCCTTGGAGTTCAATTGGCTCATTTATGACATTTATAAGGTCACAGTCCAAAATCAGTTCAATTAAGTGCCACAGTCAATCGTTTCACTGTTAAAAGCGATACAACTTAGTAATATCGGAAAAAAATCACTAAATACATCTTGGTACGAATATGTGACGCAACCGTTGTAACTCAAGCGGATTGATCCCGTTAGAAAGTCATTGAAATGTAGTTTTTAAAACTGTCTCTATTTCTTTAGCGCGCAATAATGGCTAGGATTGGTCCTACAGTAAGAAATGACTTATTTATCTAAATTTTTAAATGAAGTGCTACCACAACGCCCAGTGTAATCGCTGAGTTCCAGCAATCATGTCAAATTAAGAAGAATGTTGTTCCTTGGAGTTCAATTGGCTCATTTATCACATTTATAAGGTCACAGTCCAGAATCACTTCAATTAAGTCCCACAGTCAATCGTTTCACTGTTAAAAGCGATACAACTTAGTAATATCGGAAACAAATCACTAAATACATGTTGGTACGAACATGTGACGCAACTGTTGTAACTCAAACGGATTGACACCGTTAGAAAGTCAATGAAATGTAGTTTTTAAAAATGTTTCTATTTCTTCAACGCGCGCTCACGGCTAGGTTTGGTCCCACAGTAAAAAATGACTTATTTATCTAAATTTTTATATAAAGCGCTACCACAGGCCCCAGTGTAATCGCTGAGATCCTGCAATTATGTCAAGTTAAGAAGAATGTTATTTCTTGGAGTCCAATCAGTTCAATTAAGTCATTCAGTCAATCGTTTCACTGTTAACAGCGATGCAACCTGGTAACAGCGGAAAATATCGCTACATACATGTTGGTACGAATATGTTTCGCAACCGTTGTAACTTAAACAGATTGATACCGCTAGAAAGTCAATGAAATGTAGTTTTTTAAACTGTTCCTATATATTCAGCGCGTGCTAACGGCCAGGATTGGTCCCATAGTAAATATGACTTATTTATCTAAATTTTTAAATGACGCGCTACCACAGCGCTCATTGTAATCGTTGAATTCCAGCAATCATGTGAAATTAAGAGGAATGTTATTCCTCGTAGTCCAATTGGCTCATTTATCACATTGAAAAGATCACAGTCCAGAATCAGTTCAATTAAGTCCCACAGTCAATCGTTTCACTGTTAAAAGCGATACAACTTAGTAATATCGGAAAAAAATCACTAACTACTTGTTGGTACGAATACGTGACGCAACCGTTGTAACTCAAACGGATTGACACAGTTAGAAAGTCAATGAAATGTAGTTTTTGAATATTTTTCTATTTCTTCAGCACGCGCTAAAGGCTTGGATTGGTGCCACAGTACAAAACGACTTATTTATCTAAGTTTTGAAATAAAGCGCTACCACAGCGCCCAGTGAAATCGGTAAATTCCAGCAATCATGTCAAATTAAGAAGAATGTTATTCCTTGGAGTTCAATTGGCTCATTTATGACATTTATAAGGTCACAGTCCAAAATCAGTTCAATTAAGTGCCACAGTCAATCGTTTCACTGTTAAAAGCGATACAACTTAGTAATATCGGAAAAAAATCACTAAATACATCTTGGTACGAATATGTGACGCAACCGTTGTAACTCAAGCGGATTGATACCGTTAGAAAGTCATTGAAATGTAGTTTTTAAAACTGTCTCTATTTCTTTAGCGCGCAATAATGGCTAGGATTGGTCCTACAGTAAGAAATGACTTATTTATCTAAATTTTTAAATAAAGTGCTACCACAACGCCCAGTGTAATCGCTGAGTTCCAGCAATCATGTCAAATTAAGAAGAATGTTGTTCCTTGGAGTTCAATTGGCTCATTTATCACATTTATAAGGTCACAGTCCAGAATCACTTCAATTAAGTCCCACAGTCAATCGTTTCACTGTTAAAAGCGATACAACTTAGTAATATCGGAAACAAATCACTAAATACATGTTGGTACGAACATGTGACGCAACTGTTGTAACTCAAACGGATTGACACCGTTAGAAAGTCAATGAAATGTAGTTTTTAAAAATGTTTCTATTTCTTCAACGCGCGCTCACGGCTGGGTTTGGTCCCACAGTAAAAAATGACTTATTTATCTAAATTTTTATATAAAGCGCTACCACAGGCCCCAGTGTAATCGCTGAGATCCTGCAATTATGTCAAGTTAAGAAGAATGTTATTTCTTGGAGTCCAATCAGTTCAATTAAGTCATACAGTCAATCGTTTCACTGTTAACAGCGATGCAACCTGGTAACAGCGGAAAATATCGCTACATACATGTTGGTACGAATATGTTTCGCAACCGTTGTAACTTAAACAGATTGATACCGCTAGAAAGTCAATGAAATGTAGTTTTTTAAACTGTTCCTATATATTCAGCGCGTGCTAACGGCCAGGATTGGTCCCATAGTAAATATGACTTATTTATCTAAATTTTTAAATGACGCGCTACCACAGCGCTCATTGTAATCGTTGAATTCCAGCAATCATGTGAAATTAAGAGGAATGTTATTCCTCGTAGTCCAATTGGCTCATTTATCACATTGAAAAGATCACAGTCCAGAATCAGTTCAATTAAGTCCCACAGTCAATCGTTTCACTGTTAAAAGCGATACAACTTAGTAATATCGGAAACAAATCACTAAATACATGTTGGTACGAACATGTGACGCAACTGTTGTAACTCAAACGGATTGACACCGTTAGAAAGTCAATGAAATGTAGTTTTTAAAAATGTTTCTATTTCTTCAACGCGCGCTCACGGCTAGGTTTGGTCCCACAGTAAAAAATGACTTATTTATCTAAATTTTTATATAAAGCGCTACCACAGGCCCCAGTGTAATCGCTGAGATCCTGCAATTATGTCAAGTTAAGAAGAATGTTATTTCTTGGAGTCCAATCAGTTCAATTAAGTCATTCAGTCAATCGTTTCACTGTTAACAGCGATGCAACCTGGTAACAGCGGAAAATATCGCTACATACATGTTGGTACGAATATGTTTCGCAACCGTTGTAACTTAAACAGATTGATACCGCTAGAAAGTCAATGAAATGTAGTTTTTTAAACTGTTCCTATATATTCAGCGCGTGCTAACGGCCAGGATTGGTCCCATAGTAAATATGACTTATTTATCTAAATTTTTAAATGACGCGCTACCACAGCGCTCATTGTAATCGTTGAATTCCAGCAATCATGTGAAATTAAGAGGAATGTTATTCCTCGTAGTCCAATTGGCTCATTTATCACATTGAAAAGATCACAGTCCAGAATCAGTTCAATTAAGTCCCACAGTCAATCGTTTCACTGTTAAAAGCGATACAACTTAGTAATATCGGAAAAAAATCACTAACTACTTGTTGGTACGAATACGTGACGCAACCGTTGTAACTCAAACGGATTGACACAGTTAGAAAGTCAATGAAATGTAGTTTTTGAATATTTTTCTATTTCTTCAGCACGCGCTAAAGGCTTGGATTGGTGCCACAGTACAAAACGACTTATTTATCTAAGTTTTGAAATAAAGCGCTACCACAGCGCCCAGTGAAATCGGTAAATTCCAGCAATCATGTCAAATTAAGAAGAATGTTATTCCTTGGAGTTCAATTGGCTCATTTATGACATTTATAAGGTCACAGTCCAAAATCAGTTCAATTAAGTGCCACAGTCAATCGTTTCACTGTTAAAAGCGATACAACTTAGTAATATCGGAAAAAAATCACTAAATACATCTTGGTACGAATATGTGACGCAACCGTTGTAACTCAAGCGGATTGATACCGTTAGAAAGTCATTGAAATGTAGTTTTTAAAACTGTCTCTATTTCTTTAGCGCGCAATAATGGCTAGGATTGGTCCTACAGTAAGAAATGACTTATTTATCTAAATTTTTAAATAAAGTGCTACCACAACGCCCAGTGTAATCGCTGAGTTCCAGCAATCATGTCAAATTAAGAAGAATGTTGTTCCTTGGAGTTCAATTGGCTCATTTATCACATTTATAAGGTCACAGTCCAGAATCACTTCAATTAAGTCCCACAGTCAATCGTTTCACTGTTAAAAGCGATACAACTTAGTAATATCGGAAACAAATCACTAAATACATGTTGGTACGAACATGTGACGCAACTGTTGTAACTCAAACGGATTGACACCGTTAGAAAGTCAATGAAATGTAGTTTTTAAAAATGTTTCTATTTCTTCAACGCGCGCTCACGGCTGGGTTTGGTCCCACAGTAAAAAATGACTTATTTATCTAAATTTTTATATAAAGCGCTACCACAGGCCCCAGTGTAATCGCTGAGATCCTGCAATTATGTCAAGTTAAGAAGAATGTTATTTCTTGGAGTCCAATCAGTTCAATTAAGTCATACAGTCAATCGTTTCACTGTTAACAGCGATGCAACCTGGTAACAGCGGAAAATATCGCTACATACATGTTGGTACGAATATGTTTCGCAACCGTTGTAACTTAAACAGATTGATACCGCTAGAAAGTCAATGAAATGTAGTTTTTTAAACTGTTCCTATATATTCAGCGCGTGCTAACGGCCAGGATTGGTCCCATAGTAAATATGACTTATTTATCTAAATTTTTAAATGACGCGCTACCACAGCGCTCATTGTAATCGTTGAATTCCAGCAATCATGTGAAATTAAGAGGAATGTTATTCCTCGTAGTCCAATTGGCTCATTTATCACATTGAAAAGATCACAGTCCAGAATCAGTTCAATTAAGTCCCACAGTCAATCGTTTCACTGTTAAAAGCGATACAACTTAGTAATATCGGAAAAAAATCACTAACTACTTGTTGGTACGAATACGTGACGCAACCGTTGTAACTCAAACGGATTGACACAGTTAGAAAGTCAATGAAATGTAGTTTTTGAATATTTTTCTATTTCTTCAGCACGCGCTAAAGGCTTGGATTGGTGCCACAGTACAAAACGACTTATTTATCTAAGTTTTGAAATAAAGCGCTACCACAGCGCCCAGTGAAATCGGTAAATTCCAGCAATCATGTCAAATTAAGAAGAATGTTATTTCTTGGGTCCAATTGTCTTACTTATCACATTTATAAGGTCACAGTCCAAAATCAGTTCAATTAAGTCCCACAGTCAATCGTTTCACTGTTAAAAGCGATACAACCTAGTATTATTAGAAAAATATCGCTAAATACATGTTGGTACGAATATGTGACGCAATCGTTGTAACACAAACGGACTGATACCGTTAGAAAGTCCTTGAAATGTAGTTCTTGAAACTGTCTCTATTTCTTTAACGCGCGCTAACGGCCAGGATTGGTCCCATAGTAAAAAAAGACTTCTTTATCTAAATTTTTAAATGAAGTGCTCCAAACAGCGACCAGTGTAATCGCTGAGTTTCGGCAATCATGTCAAATTAAGAAGAATGTTATTTCTTGGGGTCCAGTTGGCTCACTTATAACATTTATAAGGTCACAGTCCAAAGTTACTTCATATAAGTCCCAGAGTCAACCGCTTCACTGTTAAAAGCGATACAACTTAGTGATATCGGAAAAAAATCACTAAATACATGTTGGTACGAATATGTGACGCAACCGTTGTAACTCAAGCGGACTGATTCCGTTAGAAAGTCATTGAAATGTAGTTTTTAAAACTGTCTCTATTTCTTCAGCGCGCGATAACGGCTAGGATTGCTCCCACAGTACAAAATGACTTATTTATCTAAACCTTTAAATAAAGCTATACCACAGCGCCCAGCGAAATCGGTTAATTCCAGCAAGCATGTCAAATTAAGAAAAATGTTAATTCTTGGGTCCAATTGACTCACTTATCACATTTATAAGGTCACAGTCCAAAATCAGTTCAAATAAGTCCCACAGTCAATCGTTTCACTGTTAAAAGCGTACAACCTAGTATTATCAGAAAAATATCGCTAAATACATGTTGGTACGAATATGTGACGCAACCGTTGTAATTGAAACGGACTGATACCGTTAGAAAGTCAATGAAATGTAGTTTTTAAAACTGTCTTTCTTTCTTCAGCGTGCGCTAACGGCTAGGATTGGTCCCACAGTACAAAACGACTTATTTATCTAAATTTTGAAATGAAGCGCTACCACAGCGCCCAGTGAAATCGGTAAATTCCAGCAATCATGTCAAATTAAGAAGAATGTTATTTCTTGGGTCCAATTGACTCACTTATCACATTTATATCTAAATTTTTAAATGAAGTGCTCCAAACAGCGACCAGTGTAATCGCTGAGTTTCGGCAATCATGTCAAATTTAGAAGAATGTTATTTCTTGGGGTCCAGTTGGCTCACTTATAACATTTATAAGGTCACAGTCCAAAGTTACTTCATATAAGTCCCAGAGTCAACCGCTTCACTGTTAAAAGCGATACAACTTAGTGATATCGGAAAAAAATCACTAAATACATGTTGGTACGAATATGTGACGCAACCGTTGTAACTCAAGCGGACTGATTCCGTTAGAAAGTCATTGAAATGTAGTTTTTAAAACTGTCTCTATTTCTTCAGCGCGCGATAACGGCTAGGATTGCTCCCACAGTACAAAATGACTTATTTATCTAAACCTTTAAATAAAGCTATACCACAGCGCCCAGCGAAATCGGTTAATTCCAGCAATCATGTCAAATTAAGAAAAATGTAATTCTTGGGTCCAATTGACTCACTTATCACATTTATAAGGTCACAGTCCAAAATCAGTTCAAATAATTCCCACAGTCAATCGTTTCACTGTTAAAAGCGTACAACCTAGTATTATCAGAAAAATATCGCTAAATACATGTTGGTACGAATATGTGACGCAACCGTTGTAATTGAAACGGACTGATACCGTTAGAAAGTCAATGAAATGTAGTTTTTAAAACTGTCTTTCTTTCTTCAGCGTGCGCTAACGGCTAGGATTGGTCCCCCAGTACAAAACGACTTATTTATTTAAATTTTGAAATGAAGCGCTACCACAGCGCCCAGTGAAATCGGTAAATTCCAGCAATCATGTCAAATTAAGAAGAATGTTATTTCTTGGGTCCAATTGATTCACTTATCACATTTATATCTAAATTATTAAGTGAAGCGCTACCATTGGGCCGAGTGTAATCGTTGAATTGCAGCAATCATGACAAATTAAGAAGAATTTTACTTCTTGGGTCCATTTGGCTCACTTATCACATTTAAAAGGTCACAGTCCAAAGTTACTTCAAGTAAGTCCCAGAGTCAATCGTTTCACTGTTAAAAGCGATACAACTTAGTAATATCGGAAAAAAATCACTAAATACATGTTGGTACGAATATGTGACGCAACCGTTGTAACTCAAGCGGATTGATACCGTTAGAAAGTCATTGAAATGTAGTTTTTAAAACTGTCTCTATTTCTTTAGCGCGCGATAACGGCCAGGATTGGTCCCATAGTAAAAAATGACTTATTTTATATAAATTTTTAAATGAAGTGCTACCACAACGGCCAGTGTAATCGCTGAGTTCCAGCAATCATGTCAAATTAAGAAGAATGTTGGTCCTTGGAGTTCAATTGGCTCATTTATCACATTTATAAGGTCACTGTCCAGAATCACTTCAATTAAGTCCCACAGTCAATCGTTTCACTGTTAAAAGCGATACAGCTTAGTAATATCGGAAACAAATCACTAAATACATGTTGGTACGAACATGTGACGCAACTGTTGTAACTCAAACGGATTGACACCGTTAGAAAGTCAATGAAATGTAGTTTTTAAAAATGTTTCTATTTCTTCAACGCGCGTTGACGGCTAGGTTTGGTCCCACAGTACAAAATGACTTATTTATCTAAACTTTTAAATAAAACGCTACCACAGCGCCCAGCGAATCGCTAAATTCCAGTAATCATGTCAAATTAAGAAGAATGTTATTCCTTGGGTCCAGTTGTCTCATTTATCACATTTATGAGGTCAAAGTCCAAAATCAGTTCAATTACACGTTCGTTTACGGTATGAAATTAATTATGCGCATGCGTCAAATTTTGTTTTGATTAAAAATGGTAACCATAGCAAACGTGGCTGTGCTGAATACAGCTGAAATGTGTATGGTCTATTTTGATTAAAAGGAAGCCCTATGGACTAATTTATAACCGTTGAGAGAGATTGTCGCATTATCTGATCCATGGTCACTCTAGACAAACGTTTTTAATTTGTTCGGAGCCGGAAAGCGCTGTTAACGTAGCTGAGAATACAAACTTGAAAAATTAGCCAAATTTTTCTCTGTGAGTTTGTCGACTTCGTTTACATGGAGAAAAATTTCTTATGGGCTATGCATGGTATATTTGAAGTTTCAAAGGATCTAACTTTTTAGCAAATATATCCCTGGTATCCTACCACCTTTTTAAAGTGATGTAAATGTGTTTTGAAAATGTCCTAAATTCACTCAAATCTATTGGTGGGCTTGATGTGGAAAAGAGGTAGGTACATGCTTCCAAACTGTGTTTTATTTTTACTTTTCATACAAAGCTAGCTATTAACATTCATTGTAAGGCAAACTTCCTTTTTCTGGGCTTTACAACAGGCTTTAAAGTCTTTGCCGAAGGATTTACTCTTGCATGATGCTCTTTTAACATGCTGAATAGTCTCCGCCGGTTTGGTTTCATTCGACAGAACTTTCTGTGCAAGTCATTAAACTCAGGATGAATACCCTCACCACCTTGCTCGTTATATAATCCTAGCCCCACTCTCCATTTTGTGATAAACTGCAATACGTGATCTTCTAACATGTGCAGTTTGGGAGTAATGCGTACATTTGGCCAAGTCGAACGGAAAAAGCTCATGAGCTCTTTGATTGCACCATCTAAAATGTTGAAGAAAAGTATATGCCTTACTATAAAAGAGAATTTAAAGTGTATGATTTTAAAGCCAACTCACCAAGTTGACTTAGTTTTTCATCATCAAACTTATTTGAAGAATTCATCAAATTATGACACAAATAGTATTTCATGAATAACTTCTTAAAATCACTACACGCCTTAATTGCTTCTTCATGAATTTCTGTGCCAACAAATCCAAGCTGGCATACAATTATTGGCAACGAATTGCACAGTTTGATTAGGTTTTTATGCTAAAATTGAAAAAATATATATGATGAATACATAAAGTCCTTGATACACATGCAAAAAAGAAAACTTGTAAAATTTGTTAATTTTCTTACTTGTAACATTTTGTGAACATGATTTCCCACAAAACTTTTACCATGATAAGCCTGTCGCTCGACATTTAATGAACACAATGTTTCATCCAATTTCTTAACACATGGGCCATCATTCTTATCCAGTGGATTCTCCTGAGTAAGATCATCTATTTGCTTTAACTTGTAAAAATAAAGAAAATGGGTATGTTAGTTCATATGTATATATAACTGAAAGTTAAAAATAAATATATATAAATATATATATTATTCAGTTTATCATTAAGGTAAACAAGTCTTGGGTCATAAATACGTCTTATTTCTGTTTCATTTTCAGGATTATTCAAGATTGCAGTGTAGGTTGCATCGTGAACTAATTCGATTTTGCTTCGGATGTCTGCAACAACATATTCTAGTCGGCTTATTTCTTGGTGACTTTGAATATACTTATCAAAACTTTTTTGTCGAAGCAATGTATTATTTTTTGCAAGGGCAGCTGCTATTTTTACATCCGTTGTGTGACAGAAATCCTCAAGCATATTAAAAAACTTCAAGGATGTTCCCAGTGATGTGTGAAGTGCAGGTAGTGCAACCTATTGTAAATAACTATTGTAAGTTTACAGTAAAAGAAAATGTATTGAGCTGTATAAAACAATGCATATACACACCTGATCAATTGGCACATTTAACATCCTATCATCGATAACATTGTTACACTGTTTAGCAAGCTTAATATCACTTCCAAGACTTTTAAACTGTTCCAAATCATTCTTCAGTGATTCTAACGTTCGTAGAGATGATATTCCTCTTTCAGCCAAGGACATTTGCATCTTTTGTTTGGTAGTTGTGCAGAAAAGACAACAATGGCGACCTGTAGATGCGTATATAATTAATGGTTATGTGTTTCAATTATGTTTAAGGATAACACGATATATATAGTACAAAGTTGACTTTACCATTTGCTCCAGTTATTCCATAGACATGACAAAGAAATTCATAATCACCAAACACAAATACACGGATTTTTTGTTGCCTAAAACATAAATATTTATATGATTTTTTAAACATTTTTTGGACATTTCCCTTCATAAAATATTTGACTTACTTCCACATTGCAATTTGCAGCTCATCAACTTGACTTTTGAATTTTGCCAATCCAATTTTTAAATTAGCTCTGTAATCTTTTGCTTCAAAGATGCTATATACTACAGTATTACTTTTGCTGTTAGGTTTGTCAGTATTGCATGCTTGGTATGACATCTTAAAGGATCCACCTCCATGATCACCTCCAATTTTAATATGTATTTCATTCTGTACCGTATCTTTTGCAACAAACAGATTTGTTAAAAAATATATAATTTGACGAGAAAAAATTTATATTCGGATACATTAGTGAGTATATATAGTATCTAATTGTAGTTAACTTATCGTAGGATGAAAAAAACCTTGAAAAAAATTATATATATATATATATATATATATATATATATATATATATATATATATATATATATATATATATATATATATATATATATATATATATATATATATATATATATATATATATATATATATATATATATATATATATATATATATATATATATATATATATATATATATATATATATATATATATATATATATATATATATATATATATATATATATATATATATATATATATATATATATATATATATATATATATATATATATATATATAATATATATAAATGATATTCCGACTTAGATGGAGGTGGGCATTTGCTGGGCATTTAAGTTATAAGACCCAGTCCGGGATGTTGTGAGGTTTCATATTCTAATGATTTCTATACAACCCGGTTCTATGTGCCGGATAATTGCTTGCTGATAAAGTCTAAGTTACGGTCTCCCATTCATCCATTCCTGGGATATCAGCTGTACTTTAAAACTTCAATGTGTACTCTGCACATTCTGTCCAGCTGGAATGGGTAGGGACTGTTTTATGTTTTCGTAAGTATGTCTTAAATGTCTATCTTTTACTCGTTGATTTATTTATTTTCTTTCTCCCAGCTTCGTCACAGTGTCATTAATTTAAGCAATGATCGGTTTACTTGTTCTTTTGCTAATTTACCACATTTTTAATTGTCAATAGATTTTTTATTGTAAAAATTCTGTACATAATCATTTTTAATTGTTTATATGTTAAAACATCCGTAATTTTAACTATGTACATATGCAAATACTTCTCCTTTAGCAATTTATACCCACAGGATTTAAAACTGTTTATGTTATTCTAAACGTATTTATATAGCAATGCTTTTGCTGTTAATCGCTCAAGCGTATTATATTTGCCCAATTTTACATAAAAGATGTAACTTGATTTTATATTTTACAACTGATGAAGGCTTGTTAGCCGAAATATATTTTGTCCTAATACATGTGTTTTTTCTTTCTTTTATATATTATATACACATCACATGCATTGGCTTATACATTTTTATATAAATTATGCCAAATCTACCGCAAGTTACAGATCTTGATGAAAAATGCGCCATCAATTCTTGCTTTCGCGATGCAGTCAAAAGTATTACGTACTTCTCACATATCGCCTTTTTAGAAACCTGTAAGTCGTTTAAACTTTATCCTGGTGGACTAAACATCAGCAAGACACCTTTTATTTCATTTTCATCCCATGAACTTTCTGTTATATGGGAGGATACCCTAAACTCAACAAAATCCCAGTTGTTGGAAACTTTAATAATGGGAATATACGAACATTTAATCTCGTTTGAAGAAAGATTTTGATTGAGGATATCTCAGATCGAGAAAGAGATAGACGAGGATCGGTTTAAAGAATGGTTGGTGGAGCTAATAGTTTATTTGGAGAGAGAAGAGTTGAAATGTCGGAAAGGAAAGAAGAAGAAGATAGGGGAAATGTGTGGCGATAATGAAAAGAAGAAGGTGTCAGCAACTTCCAGGTTAAATGAACATTTTTATTTACATAATAATTTTAAAGAGGATTTGCTTAAGTATGCGGAGGGTGTGTCATCTGATATTCCTACGCTTGTTACTTTAATATCCTTAGGTCTTGAAGAGCCCGCGGCTAGCCCAGCTAACTCGGGTAATTGGGAAAATCTAGGATTATCAGATGATAACAAGTCTTCTACTTCTTTTATCTCATATCCTGTGAGTAACGACAGTAAATGTGATATTTTAAATGATAGATATGTAGGTAAAATTGTAAGTTCCAATGTAGTAAACCTTTCTGGTAGGACATTGTCAAAGGCTGAAATCTCTCTTCTTTCTAAGGGTCTTAAATTCGTTCCCACCCCACATCATTTTGATAGAGCACGTCTTAAAGAGGAATTAGAGGTATTTGGTCGCAGGTTGCGTTTATTATGGCATTTTAGGAACGAGGAAGGGAGCTCTGTTTTCAATCCGTTTCGTCCTAAGTCGAAATTTAACCCAAAGGGAAAAAATGTCTCAATTGAACTGTACCTTAGTAGACTTGAAGAAGAGATCTTAGCCTTAGATACAGAAATTAAATACTCAAATCTTACGAGGGAGGAAAGAGCAGCTATAAAAACCCTAAGAAATGACGGGTCCATTGTTATCAAGGAGGCTGATAAAGGCTCTGCAGTAGTGGTTTGGGATAGGGAGGACTATCTTAGGGAAGCAGCCCTGCAGCTTGATAATGCTGAGGTTTATGAGGAAATTGAAGGTGATGTTATCAGCCCCCTTGTTCACACTGTGATGAGTTGTTTACAAACAGTCAAACTTAGGGGTGATGTAAATAAGGAGACAATGGATTATTTTTTGGTTAAAAACCCTAGGCCAGGACGATTCTATCTTCTCCCTAAGATACACAAACGACTTCAAAACGTTCCTGGCAGGCCTGTTATATCAAATTGTGGGTTTTTTACAGAAAATATATCTTCATTTTTAGACCACTATTTGCAACCCCTTTCTAAGAAAGTTAGATCATACATTAAAGATACTAATGATTTTCTTAAAAAACTACGAGATTTACCTGCATTACCTGCTGATTTCCTTTTATGCACTGTTGACGTAGTTGGTCTTTATCCCAATATTCCTCATGAAGATGGATTGGCAGCTATCAGGGAAGCTCTAGAGGCTCGCGAGGATAAAGCTATTTCCACAGACACTTTAGTTGATTTAACTGAATGCGTCCTCAAGAATAATGTTTTTGAACATGATGGGCGTTTTTTTCGACAAAAACAGGGTACTGCAATAGGTACGAAAATGGCCCCGCCTTATGCGGTTCTGTTTATGGGTATTTTAGAAGAAAGGTTTTTGAGGTCGCAAGCACTTAATCCGTTAGTGTGGTGGAGATACATAGATGATATTTTTTTGATTTGGCAGCATGGTGAAAATGCACTTAAAGATTTCCTAGAGCAACTTAATAGCTGTCACCCAACCATTAAGTTTACGGCAGAATATTCTAAACAAAGTGTTAATTTTTTAGATGTTAAGGTTATAAAGGAGGGTAATCAACTTATCACTGACCTCTACACTAAACCAACAGATACACATCAGTATCTGCATGCTACGTCCTGTCACGTATTTCACTCAAAAAAGGCTATTCCTTACAGTCAGGCTCTTCGTCTCAACAGAATCTGTTCTGAAGGGAGATTTTCGACAAAAGATGCAACGAACTAGAGGCCTGGCTTCATAAAAGAGGATATAGTGATAAGTTGGTTCGAGAACAGATACTGAGAGCAAGGAAGTTTAAGAGAGATGAATTACTTGACAGGGAGAGGAATAAAAACACTTCTAAAAAACTTGTGTTCAATCTCACGTATCACCCTGCATTTTCTAAGGTTAAAAATATTCTGCAGGACATTCATCTTCTTCTTACGCCTAATCAAGAACACCGTGACGTCTTTGCTGCACCCCCAATAGTTGGTTTTAGGAGAGGGAAAAACCTTAAAGACTTGCTGGTTAGGGCGAAATTGCCTGTGAATGAAAAGGTATGTGGGGGGAGTCAAAAGTGTGGTAGCAAACGTTGCGGTGTTTGTGATTATGTGGAAGAAACAAATTCTTTCACAAATAGATCTTCTTCTTTTTCTTTTAAAATTCAAGGTAAGAAAATGAACTGTAATTCTGATAACGTTGTTTATTTGGCACAGTGTAGAAAATGTGGCGTACAGTATGTTGGTAGTACCAGCACTAAGTTTAGAGTGCGTTTTAACAACTATAAATGCAGCCACCGGAAATTTAGTTCAGGGAAGCCTATTATACAGTTTTCCTTTCACTCTCATTTTGAACAGCCTGATCACAATGGAATGTCAGATTGGTCATTTACGTTAATTGACCATGCCGAAAATTTGTCATGGTTAAGACGTAAAGAATCCTTTTGGCAACACAAATTAGATTCATTTCAACCTAATGGGCTTAATGAGCGTGAGGTTACCTTCGATTATTAATGTTGTATTTTTCCTTTATTCAGTATTATTACTTTTTGTTTTTGTTTTGTGCAGTGAGTTTGGATCTACTTTGGACACTGGATGAAAAATCCATTGACCCCACATAGCGTATTACTGCTACACTGTCTAACTGCAGTGACAGTGGCGAAGTTACTTCGCTTTCTGTTTGTCCACTAGAACATTATGTCTAGTAGTACTTTGGTGGTTTTAGGCTTTGAGGAGTAGCATTCGTTTGTTGTGTATATGTTGTGTTATTTTTTTTTTTTATTTTCTATCAAGTGTAGTGAGATTTTCCTCAACTTTCCTCTTTAAACTTCTTTATCTCTATTCTTTTCCACTATCGTTTTATTGTTAACAATAGGACATACAAACTTACTCTTTCCTTTATATTCGCATAGTGCACAGGTCCCTTTAATTAGGCTCTCAAAGAACTCGTGCACTCTAACATTTTCTTCCGCTTATCTTTTATAGTGTAACTGCCGTAGCGGCATCTTCTTAAACAAATGTTACACTATTAGCCTCCTCACATATATACACTAGATTGTATTTTATTTTTATTGAAGATAATACGGTACAGCTTGGGAAAATCTTAAGGTATAACGGGTCTTAGGCGGATGGGAACGACCTATACGGAGATGGAGGAGGGCATTTGCTGGGCATTTAAGTTATAAGACCCAGTCCGGGATGTTGTGAGGTTTCATATTCTAATGATTTCTATACAACCCGGTTCTATGTGCCGGATAATTGCTTGCTGATAAAGTCTAAGTTACGGTCTCCCATTCATCCATTCCTGGGATATCAGCTGTACTTTAAAACTTCAATGTGTACTCTGCACATTCTGTCCAGCTGGAATGGGTAGGGACTGTTTTATGTTTTCGTAAGTATGTCTTAAATGTCTATCTTTTACTCGTTGATTTATTTATTTTCTTTCTCCCAGCTACGTCACAGTGTCATTAATTTAAGCAATGATCGGTTTACTTGTTCTTTTGCTAATTTACCACATTTTTAATTGTCAATAGATTTTTTATTGTAAAAATTCTGTACATAATCATTTTTAATTGTTTATATGTTAAAACATCCGTAATTTTAACTATGTACATATGCAAATACTTCTCCTTTAGCAATTTATACCCACAGGATTTAAAACTGTTTATGTTATTCTAAACGTATTTATATAGCAATGCTTTTGCTGTTAATCGCTAAAGACAATGGCTACGTAGACTGAAATATATATATATATATATATATATATATATATATATATATATATATATATATATATATATATATATATATATATATATATATATATATATATATATATATATATATATATATATATATATATATATATATATATATATATATATATATATATATATATATATATATATATATATATATATATATATATATTTCAGTCTACGTAGCCATTGTCTTTAGTTTTTCCCATGGTACTCCCATATAACTTTCAAAGCAACCATCGATTCAGGTGAAATAACAGATGCTGACAAATCGCTCTCCTTTAAAATCTGTGATCGTTCTTCACTCCCAAATGTTTTTAGTAATTTAACAGTTTGTTGAGCTATTGACTGCGATGAATTCCCTGATATTGTACTGATGTGGCCCCTAACATACAAATCTCTGTTGTATACAGTTCTACTGGTCACATTTCCTTCTTTGACTGCCTTGGGGGTAGACGTGAACACCAGTGGCTTAAAATAGAATACATATAAAATGTAAATATATGTATATAAATCATTAATGTACACATCTATGGTATACTTTAATCGAATAAAGAAAACAACAGAATAATTGTTTATATATATATATTGTTTAACTTACTCTTGGCCCACCACTCTTAAATTCAATAGTTCTGTCTTCAGAACGTGCCATCTTTTGCTTTATTATGTGAAGAGCAGCATCTTCATATTCTCGTGGTATAACACTGCTTTGCTCGTCAATTTTAAAAATATCGTTTAAAGATGTCTCTGATCTACTACTTGAAAAACTTTGTAAGCCATTCCATACTTTTTCATGTTGGTTTATTTCAGTTACAGTTAGAGCCTCTCCACAATCTTTTCTACATTTTAGTTTTAAGCACTGCATCATTGATATTATATTTTTTGAAACTTTGAGCGACTCAATTTTTATAACAAAAAAACAAGTGGGACATAAACTCTCAATTTCTTGCTTTCCCAGTATTTTTGGCGCCAAGCAATTATAACAAAAAGTGTGTTCACATGTTGTTGTTACAGGTTTTCGCAAAATATTGTGACACAGCTGACAACGACAGAGGCTAAAATGAGGGTTAAGACTGGTGTTTAAGTGTTCCAGTGTTAATTCTGGGGGAACGACATCTTTGGTGTTTTCGAAAATGTTTAACAAAATTCGTGTCCATATTGGTTTTTTTGCTGTTGGCCTGCCTGATTTGTGTTTCTTCGTTTTACGTCCTCTCTTAAGTTTTTCGAAGCAGTAAGGACAATTTTCAGAGTGTGGATGCCAATGAACTTCATGCATTACAGAAGTTGTTGTTCTCTTTTCACTATGTGTCAGTTTTGAACAGCATTTGAGGCACATTTTTGTTGGATGTATCTCATTTGAGTCTTGGTCAACATCAATAAAAAAGCATTTTAATAATCTGCTTTTATGTATAGATACTAAAACTGTGTCCTTTGATAGCAATTGTCCACAAAATCTGCAAAGTCTGTTTATTTTCTCAGAGTGATATTCAGCCATATTGGATAAATTTTAAGAGAAAACCATGATATAAAAAGTCTTCAAAAAATGTGGTACAAAAAAGTGGTAGGGGTTAAAGTAAGGTCTGTAGAAATAAAGTGAAGTCTGTAAAACGTTTTACATTAATTTATAAGTCGCCATAAATTTTATTTTTATAGATATAATGATTCAAAGTAGCTCAAATTTCGTAAACGGTACATCGAAATTTTCCCGCTTTTTTTTAGTGTTTGTTTACATATCGAAATGTATCAAAGGTCATTTTTAAGTACCTTGGTCACTCTTTCTATGAAAAAATAATGTTTAAAATGCCCAGCTTCATTTTAAATGTAGTTTTGGAGCTTAAATGTAATGGGTGGTAGTGTGACCCTAGCTAGCGTTATCATACAAAAAAACAAGATGACGTAATCTGAAATTCCGCACATGCGCATAATTAATTTCCACTCCCGTGGTAGCGGCAAACGAACGTGATTAAGTCCCACAGTCAATCCTTTCACTGTTAAAAGCAATGCAACCTAGTAATATCGGAAAAAAAACATTAAGTACTTGTTGGTACGAATATGTGACGCAACCGTTGTAGTTAGAACGGACTGATACCGTTAGAAAGTCAATGAAATGTAGTATTTAAAACTGTCTCTATTTCTTGAGTGTGCGCTAGCGTCTAGGATTAGTCCCACAGTAAAAAATGTCTTATTTTATCTAAATTATTAAGTGAAGCGCTACCATTGGGCCGAGTGTAATCGCTAAATTGCAGCAATCATGTCAAATTAAGAAAAATGTTATTTCTTGGAGTCCAATTGGCTCATTTATCACATTTATAAGGTCACAGTCCAGAATCACTTCAATTAAGTCCCACAGTCAATCGTTTCACTGTTAAAAGCGATACAACTTAGTAATATCGGAAACAAATCACTAAATACATGTTGGTACGAAAATGTGACGCAACTGTTGTAACTCAAACGGATTGACACCGTTAGAAAGTCAATGAAATGTAGTTTTTGAAAATGTTTCTATTTCTTCAACGCGCGCTCACGGCTAGGTTTGGTCCCACAGTACAAAATGACTTATTTATCTAAACTTTTAATTAAAACGCTACCACAGCGCCCAGCGAATCGGTAAATTCCAGCAATCATGTCAAATTAAGAAGAATGTTGTTTCTTGGGTCTAATTGTCACACTTATCACATTTATAAGGTCACAGTCCAAAATAAGTTCAATTAAGTCCCACAGTCCATCGTTTCACTGTTAAAAGCGATGCATCCTAATAATATCCGAATACTATCGCTAAATACATGTTGGTACGAATATGTGACGCAAAGTCAATGAAATGTAGTATTTGAAACTGTCTCTATTTCTTCAGCGCGCACCAACGGCTAGGATTGGTCCCACAGAAAAAAAATGACTTATTTTCTGTAAATTTTTAAGTGAAGCGCTACCATAGGGCCGAGTGTAATCGCTGAATTCCAGCAATCATGTCAAATTAAGAAGAATGTTGTTCCTTGGGTCCAGTTGTCTCATTTATCACACTTATGAGGTCAAAGTCCAAAATCTGTTCAATTAAGTTCCACAGTCAATCCTTTCACTGTTAAAAGCAATGCAACCTAGTAATATCGGAAAAAAATTATTAAGTACTTGTTGGTACGAATATGTGACGCAACCGTTGTAGTTAGAACGGACTGATACCGTTAAAAAGTCAATGAAATATAGTCTTTAAAACTGTCTCTATTTCTTCAGTGTGCGCTAACGTCTAGGATTGGTCCCACAGTAAAAAATGTCTTATTTTATCTAAATTATTAAGTGAAGCGCTACCATTGGGCCGAGTGTAATCGCTGAATTGCAGCAATCATGTCGAATTAAGAAGAATGTTATTTATTGGAGTCCAATTGGCTCATTTATTTCATTTATAAGGTCACAGTCCAGAATCACTTCAATTAAGTCCCACAGTCAATCGTTTCACTGTTAAAAGCGATACATCTTAGTAATATCGGAAACAAATAACTAAATACATGTTGGTACGAACATGTGACGCAACTGTTGTAACTCAAACGGATTGACACCGTTAGAAAGTCAATGAAATGTAGTTTTTGAAAATGTTTCTATTTCTTCAACGCGCGGTTATGGCTAGGTTTGGTCCCACAGTACAAAATGACTTATTTATCTAAACTTTTAAATAAAACGCTACCACAGCGCCCAGTGAAATCGGTAAATTCCAGCAATCGTGTCAAGGTAAGAAGAATGTTATTTCTTGGATCCAATTGTCTCACTTATCACATTTATAAAATCACAGTCCCAAATAAGTTCAATTAAGTCCCACAGTCAATCGTATCACTGTTAAAAGCGATGCAACCTAGTAATATCCGAATACAATCGCTAAATACATGTTGGTACGAATATGTGACGCAACCGTTGTAACTCAAACGGATTTATACCGCCAGAAGGTCAATGAAATGTAGTCTTTGAAACTGTTCCTATTTATTCAGCGCGTGCTAACGGCCAAGATTGGTCCCACAGTAAAAAATGACTTATTTTATATAGATTTTTAAGTGAAGCGCTACCATAGGGCCGTGTGTAATCGCTGAATTCCAGCAATCATGTCAAATTAAGAAGAATGTTATTCCTTGGAGTCAAATTGGCTCATTTATTACATTTATAAGGTCACAGTCCAGAATCACATCAATTAAGTCCCACAGGCAATCGTTTCACTGTCAAAAGCAATACAACTTAGTAATATCGGAAAAAAATAACTAAATACATGTTGGTACAAATATGTGACGTAACCGTTGTAGTTGAAACGGACTGATACCCTTAGAATGCGCTAACGGCTAGGATTTGTCCCGCAGTAAAACATGACTTATTTTATCTAAATTTTTAAGTGAAGCGCTACCATTGGGCCGAGTGTAATCGCAGAAGAAATAGAGACAGCTTCAAATACTACATTTCATTGACTTTTTAAGGGTATCAGTCCGTTTCAACTACAACGGTTACGTCACATATTTGTACCAACATCTATTTAGTGATTTTTTTCCGATATTACTAAGTTGTATTGCTTTTGACAGTGAAACGATTGCCTGTGGGACTTAATTGAAGTGATTCTGGACTGTGACCTTATAAATGTGATAAGTGAGACAATTGGACCCAAGAAATAACATTCTTCTTAATTTGACATGATTGCTGAAATTTACCGATTTCGGTGGGCTCTGTGGTAGCTTTTTTTAAAAAAGTTTAGATAAATAAGTCATTTTGTACTGTGGGACCAATCCTAGCCGTGAGCGCGCGTTGAAGAAATAGAAACATTTTCAAAAACTACATTTCATTGACTTTCTAATGATTTCAATCCGCTTGACTTACAACGTTTGCGTCACATATTCGTACCAACATGTATTTAGTGATTTTTTTACCGATATTACTAAGATGTATCGCTTTTAACAGTGAAGCGATTGACTGTGGGACTTAATTGAAGTAACTTTGCACTGTGACCTTATAAATGTGATAATTGAGCCAAATGGACCCCAAGAAATAACATTCTTCTTAATTTGACATGATTGCTGGAATTTAACGATTTCACAGGGCGCTGTGGTAGCGCTTTATATAAAAGTTTAGATAAATAAGTCATTTTGTACTGTGGGACCAAACCTAGCCGTGAGCGCGCGTTGAAGAAATAGAAACATTTTCAAAAACTACATTTCATTGACTTTCTAACGCTGTCAATCCGTTTGAGTTACAACAGTAGCGTGACATGTTCGTACCAACATGTATTTAGTGATTTGTTTCCGATATTACTAAGTTGTATCGCTTTTAACAGTGAAACGATTGACTGTGGGACTTAATTGACGTGATTCTGTACTGTGACCTTATAAATGTGATAAATGAGCCAATTGGACTCCAAGGAATAACATTCTTCTTAATTTGACATGATTGCTGGAATTCAGCGATTACACTCGGCCCCATGGTAGCCCTTCACTTAAAAATTTATATAAAATAAGTCATTTTTTACTGTGGGACCAATCCTGGCCGTTAGCACGCGCTGAATAAATAGGAACAGTTTCAGAAACTACATTTCATTGACTTTCTAACGGTGTCAATCCGTTTGAGTTACAACAGTTGCGTCACGTATTCGTACCAACATGTACTTAGTGATTTCTTTCCGATATTACTAAGTTGTATCGCTTTTAACAGTGAAAGGATTGACTGTGGGACTTAATTAAAGTGATTCTGGACTTTGACCTCCTAAATGTGATAAATGAGCCAATTGAACTCCAAGGAATAACATTCTTCTTAATTTGACATGATTGCCGGAACTCAGCGATTACACTGGGCGTTGTGGTAGCACTTCATTTAAAAATTTATATAAAATAAGTCATTTTTTACTGTGGGACCAATCCTGGCCGTTATCGCGCGCTGAAGAAAGAGAAACAGTTTTAAAAACTACATTTCATTGACTTTCTAACGGTATCAGTCCGTTTCAATTACAACGGTTGCGTCACATGTTCGTACCAACATGCATTTAGCGCTATTTTTCTGATTTTACTACGTTGCATCGCTTTTAACAGTGAAAGGATTGACTGTGGGACTTAATTGAACAGATTTTGGACTTTGACCTCATAAATGTGATAAATGAGACAATTGGACCCAAAGAATAACATTCTTCTTAATTTGACATGATTGCCGGAACTCAGCGATTACACTGGGCGTTGTGGTAGCACTTCATTTAAAAATTTAAATAAATAAGTCGTTTCTTACTGTGGGACCAATCCTAGCCGTTATCGCGCGCTAAAGAAATAGAGACAGTTTTAAAAACTACATTTCAATGACTTTCTAACGGTATCAATGCGCTTGAGTTACAACGGTTGCGTCACATATTCGTACCAACATGTGTTTAGTGATTTTCTTCCGATATTACTAAGTTGTATCGCTTTTAACAGTGAAACGATTGACTCTGGGACTTAATTGAAGTAACTTTGCACTGTGACCTTATAAATGTGATAATTGAGCCAAATGGACCCCAAGAAATAACATTCTTCTTAATTTGACATGATTGCTGGAATTTAACGATTTCACAGGGCGCTGTGGTAGCGCTTTATATAAAAGTTTAGATAAATAAGTCATTTTGTACTGTGGGAACAATCCTAGCCGTTAGCACGCGCTGAAGAAATAGAAACATTTTCAGAAACTACATTTCATTGACTTTCTAATGATTTCAATCCGCTTGACTTACAACGTTTGCGTCACATATTCGTACCAACATGTATTTAGTGATTTTTTTCCGATATTACTAAGTTGTATTGCTTTTGACAGTGAAACGATTGCCTGTGGGACTTAATTGAAGTGATTCTGGACTGTGACCTTATAAATGTAATAAATGAGCCAATTGGACTCCAAGGAATAACATTCTTCTTAATTTGACATGATTGCTGGAATTCAGCGATTATACTCGGCCCAATGGTAGCGCTTCACTTAAAAATTTATATAAAAACAGTCATTTTTTACTGTAGGACCAATCCTGGCCGATAGCACGCGCTGAATAAATAGGAACAGTTGCAAAGACTACATTTCATTGACCTTCTGGCGGCATAAATCCGTTTGAGTTACAACGGTTGCGTCACATATTCGTACCAACATGTATTTAGCGATAGTATTCGGATATTACTAGGATGCATCGCTTTTAACAGTGAAACGATGGACTGTGGAACTTAATTGAACTTATTTTGGACTGTGACCTTATAAATGTGATAAGTGAGACAATTTGACCCAAGAAATTACATTCTTCTTACCTTGACATGATTGCTGGAATTTACCAATTTCACTGGGCGCTGTGGTAGCGCTTCACTTAAAAATTTTTGTAAAATAAGTCCTTTTTTACTGTGGGACCAATCCTAGCCGTTGGAGCGTGCTGAAGAAATAGAGACAGTTTCAAATACTACATTTCATTGACTTTCTAAGGGTATCAGTCCGTTTCAACTACAACGGTTACGTCACATATTTGTACCAACATGTATTTAGTGATTTTTTTCCGATATTACTAAGTTGTATTGCTTTTGACAGTGAAACGATTGCCTGTGGGACTTAATTGAAGTGATTCTGGACTGTGACCTTATAAATGTGATAAGTGAGACAATTGGACCCAAGAAATAACATTCTTCTTAATTTGACATGATTGCTGGAATTTACCGATTTCGCTGGGCTCTGTGGTAGCTTTTTTTAAAAAAGTTTAGATAAATAAGTCATTTTGGACTGTGGGACCAATCCTAGCCGTGAGCGCGCGTTGAAGAAATAGAAACATTTTCAAAAACTACATTTCATTGACTTTCTAATGATTTCAATCCGCTTGACTTACAACGTTTGCGTCACATATTTGTACCAACATGTATTTAGTGATTTTTTTACCGATATTACTAAGATGGATCGCTTTTAACAGTGAAGCGATTGACTGTGGGACTTAATTGAAGTGATTCTGGACTGTGACCTTATAAATGTGATAAATGAGCCAATTGGACTGAAAGAAATAACATTCTTCTTAATTTGACATGATTGCTGCAATTCAGCGATTACACTCGGCCCAATGGTAGCGCTTCACTTAATAATTTAGATAAAATAAGACATTTTTTACTGTGGGACTAATCCTAGACGTTAGCGCACACTGAAGAAATAGAGACAGTTTTAAATACTACATTTCATTGACTTTCTAACGGTATCAGTCCGTTCTAACTACAACGGTTGCGTCACATATTCGTACCAACAAGTACTTAATGATTTTTTTCCACTATTACTTGGTTGCATTGCTTTTAACAGTGACAGGATTGACTGTGGGACTTAATTGAACTGATTTTGGACTTTGACCTCATAAATGTGATAAATGAGACAACTGGACCCAAGGAATAACATTCTTCTTAATTTGACATAATTGCTGGAATTTACCGATTCGCTGGGCGCTGTGGTAACGTTTTATTTAAAAGTTTAGATAAATAAGTCATTTTGTACTGTGGGAGCAAACCTAGCCGTGAGCGCGCGTTGAAGAAATAGAAACATTTTTAAAAACTACATTTCATTGACTTTCTAACGGTGTCAATCCGTTTGAGTTACAACAGTTGCGTCACATATTCGTACCAACATGTATTTAGTGATTTGTTTCCGATATTACTAAGTTGTATCGCTTTTAACAGTGAAACGATTGACTGTGGGACTTAATTAAAGTGATTCTGGACTTTGACCTCCTAAATGTGATAAATGAGCCAATTGAACTCCAAGGAATAACATTCTTCTTAATTTGACATGATTGCCGGAACTCAGCGATTACACTGGGCGTTGTGGTAGCACTTCATTTAAAAATTTATATAAAATAAGTCATTTTTTACTGTGGGACCAATCCTGGCCGTTATCGCGCGCTGAAGAAAGAGAAACAGTTTTAAAAACTACATTTCATTGACTTTCTAACGGTATCAGTCCGTTTCAATTACAACGGTTGCGTCACATATTCGTACCAACATGCATTTAGCGATATTTTTCTGATTTTACTAGGTTGCATCGCTTTTAACAGTGAAAGGATTGACTGTGGGACTTAATTGAACAGATTTTGGACTTTGACCTCATAAATGTGATAAATGAGACAATTGGACCCAAAGAATAACATTCTTCTTAATTTGACATGATTGCCGGAACTCAGCGATTACACTGGGCGTTGTGGTAGCACTTCATTAAAAAATTTAAATAAATAAGTCGTTTCTTACTGTGGGACCAATCCTAGCCGTTATCGCGCGCTAAAGAAATAGAGACAGTTTTAAAAACTACATTTCAATGACTTTCTAACGGTATCAATGCGCTTGAGTTACAACGGTTGCGTCACATATTTGTACCAACATGTGTTTAGTGATTTTTTTCCGATATTACTAAGTTGTATCGCTTTTAACAGTGAAACGATTGACTCTGGGACTTAATTGAAGTAACTTTGCACTGTGACCTTATAAATGTGATAATTGAGCCAAATGGACCCCAAGAAATAACATTCTTCTTAATTTGACATGATTGCTGGAATTTAACGATTTCACAGGGCGCTGTGGTAGCGCTTTATATAAAAGTTTAGATAAATAAGTCATTTTGTACTGTGGGAACAATCCTAGCCGTTAGCACGCGCTGAAGAAATAGAAACATTTTCAGAAACTACATTTCATTGACTTTCTAACGGTGTCAATCCGTTTGAGTTACAACAGTTGCGTCACGTATTCGTACCAACATGTACTTAGTGATTTTTTTCCGATATTACTAAGTTGTATCGCTTTTAACAGTGAAACGATGGACTGTGGGACTTAATTGAACTTATTTTGGACTGTGACCTTATAAATTTGATAAGTGAGACAATTTGACCCAAGAAATTACATTCTTCTTACCATGACATGATTGCTGGAATTTACCAATTTCACTGGGCGCTGTGGTAGCGCTTCACTTAAAAATTTTTATAAAATAAGTCCTTTTTTACTGTGGGACCAATCCTAGCCGTTGGAACGCGCTGAAGAAATAGAGACAGTTTCAAATACTACATTTCATTGACTTTCTAAGGGTATCAGTCCGTTTCAACTACAACGGTTACGTCACATATTTGTACCAACATGTATTTAGTGATTTTTTTCCGATATTACTAAGTTGTATTGCTTTTGACAGTGAAACGATTGCCTGTGGGACTTAATTGAAGTGATTCTGGACTGTGACCTTATAAATGTGATAAGTGAGACAATTGGACCCAAGAAATAACATTCTTCTAAATTTGACATGATTGCTGGAATTTACCGATTTCGCTGGGCTCTGTGGTAGCTTTTTCTAAAAAAGTTTAGATAAATAAGTCATTTTGGACTGTGGGACCAATCCTAGCCGTGAGCGCGCGTTGAAGAAATAGAAACATTTTCAAAAACTACATTTCATTGACTTTCTAATGATTTCAATCCGCTTGACTTACAACGTTTGCGTCACATATTCGTACCAACATGTATTTAGTGATTTTTTTACCGATATTACTAAGATGGATCGCTTTTAACAGTGAAGCGATTGACTGTGGGACTTAATTGAAGTGATTCTGGACTGTGACCTTATAAATGTGATAAATGAGCCAATTGGACTGAAAGAAATAACATTCTTCTTAATTTGACATGATTGCTGCAATTCAGCGATTACACTCGGCCCAATGGTAGCGCTTCACTTAATAATTTAGATAAATAAAGACATTTTTTACTGTGGGACTAATCCTAGACGTTAGCGCACACTGAAGAAATAGAGACAGTTTTAAATACTACATTTCATTGACTTTCTAACAGTATCAGTCCGTTCTAACTACAACGGTTGCGTCACATATTCGTACCAACAAGTACTTAATGATTTTTTTCCAATATTACTTGGTTGCATTGCTTTTAACAGTGAAAGGATTGACTGTGGGACTTAATTGAACTGATTTTGGACTTTGACCTCATAAATGTGATAAATGAGACAACTGGACCCAAGGAATAACATTCTTCTTAATTTGACATGATTGCTGGAATTTACCGATTCGCTGGGCGCTGTGGTAACGTTTTATTAAAAAGTTTAGATAAATAAGTCATTTTGTACTGTGGGACCAAACCTAGCCGTGAGCGCGCGTTGAAGAAATAGAAACATTTTCAAAAACTACATTTCATTGACTTTCTAACGGTGTCAATCCGTTTGAGTTACAACAGTTGCGTCACATATTCGTACCAACATGTATTTAGTGATTTGTTTCCGATATTACTAAGTTGTATCGCTTTTAAGAGTGAAACGATTGACTGTGGGACTTAATTAAAGTGATTCTGGACTTTGACCTCCTAAATGTGACAAATGAGCCAATTGAACTGCAAGGAATAACATTCTTCTTAATTTGACATGATTGCCGGAACTCAGCGATTACAGGTGGCGTTGTGGTAGCACTTCATTTAAAAATTTATATAAAATAAGTATTTTTTTACTGTGGGACCAATCCTGGCCTTTATCGCGCGCTGAAGAAAGAGAAACAGTTTTAAAAACTACATTTCATTGACTCTCTAACGGTATCAGTCCGTTTCAATTACAACGGTTGCGTCACATATTCGTACAACATGCATTTAGCGATATTTTTCTGACTTTACTAGGTTGCATCGCTTTTAACAGTGAAAGGATTGACTGTGGGACTTAATTGAACAGATTTTGGACTTTGACCTCATAAATGTGATAAATGAGACAATTGGACCCAAAGAATAACATTCTTCTTAATTTGACATGATTGCTGGAATTCAGCGATTACACTCGGCTCTATGGTAGCGCTTCACTTAAAAATTTACATAAAATAAGTCATTTCTTTACTGTGGGACCAATCCTAGCCGTTGGTGCGCGCTGAAGAAATAGAAACAGTTTCAAATACTACATTTCATTGACTTTTCGTCACATATTCGTACCAACATGTATTTAGCGATAGTATTCGGATATTACTAGGATGCATCGCTTTTAACAGTGAAACGATGGACTGTGGGACTTAATTAAACTGATTTTGGACTGTGACCTTATAAATGTGATAAGTGAGACAATTGGACCCAAGAAATAACATTCTTCTTAATTTGACATGATTGCTGCAATTCAGCGATTACACTCGCCCCAATGGTAGCGCTTCACTTAATAATTTAGATAAAATAAGACATTTTTTACTGTGGGACCAATCCTATACGTTAGCGCACAGTGAAGAAATAGAGACAGTTTTAAATACTATATTTCATTGACTTTCTAACGGTATCAGTCAGTTCTAACTACAACGGTTGCGTCACATATTCGTACCAACAAGTACTTAATGATTTTTTTCCCATATTACTAGGTTGCATTGCTTTTAACAGTGAAAGGATTGACTGTGGGACTTAATTGAACTGATTTTGGACTTTGACCTCATAAATGTGATAAATGAGACCATTGGACCCAAAGAATAACATTCTTCTTAATTTGACAAGATTGCAGGAATTCAGCGATTACACTCGGCCCTATGGTAGCGCTTCACTTAAAAATTTACATAAAATAAGTCATTTTTTTACTGTGGGACCAATCCTAGCCGTTGGTGCGCGCTGAAGAAATAGAGACAGTTTCAAATACTACATTTCATTGACTTTGCGACACATATTCGTACCAACATGTATTTAGCGATAGTATTCCGATATTACTAGGATGCATCGCTTTTAACAGTGAAACGATGGACTGTGGGACTTAATTGAACTGATTTTGGACTGTGACCTTATAAATGTGATAAGTGAGACAATTGGACCCAAGAAATAACATTCTTCTTAATTTGACATGATTGCGGGAATTTACCGATTTCTCTGGGCTCTGTGGAAGCTTTTTTTTAAAAAGCTAAGATAAATAAGTCATTTTGTACTGTGGGACCAATCCTAGCCGTTAGCGCGCGTTGAAGAAATAGAAACATTTTCAAAAACTACATTTCATTGACTTTCTAACGATTTCAATTCGCTTGACTTACAACGTTTGCGTCACATATTTGTACCAACATGTATTTAGTGATTTTTTTCCGATATTACTAAGATGTATCGCTTTTAACAGTGAAACGATTGACTGTGGGACTTAATTGAAGTGATTCTGGACTGTGACCTTATAAATGTGATAAATGAGCCAATTGGACTCCAAGAAATATCATTCTTCCTAATTAGACATGATTGCTGCAATTCAGCGATTACACTCGGCCCAATGGTAGCTCTTCACTTAATAATTTAGATAAAATAAGACATTTTTTACTGTGGGACCAATCCTAGACGTTAGCGCACACTGAAGAAATAGAGACAGTTTTAAATACTATATTTCATTGACTTTCTAACGGTATCAGTCCGTTCTAACTACAACGGCTGCGTCACATATTCGTACCAACAAGTACTTAATGATTTTTTTCCCATATTACTAGGTTGCATTGCTTTTAACAGTGAAAGGATTGACTGTGGGACTTAATTGAACTGATTTTGGACTTTGACCTCATAAATGTGATAAATGAGACAACTGGACCCAAGGAATAACATTCTTCTTAATTTGACATGATTGCTGGAATTTACCGATTCGCTGGGCGCTGTGGTAGCGTTTTATTTGAAAGTTTAGATAAATAAGTCATTTTGTACTGTGGGACCAAACCTAGCCGTGAGCGCGCGTTGAAGAAATAGAAACATTTTCAAAAACTACATTTCATTGACTTTCTAACGATGTCAGTCCGTTTGAGTTACAACGGTTGCGTCACATATTCGTACCAACATGTATTTAGTGATATTTTTCTGGTAATACTAGGTTGTATCGCTTTTAACAGTGAAACGATTGACTGTGGGACTTAATTGAAGTGATTCTGGACAGTGACCTTATAAATGTGATAAATGAGCCAATTGGACTCCAAGAAATAACATTCTTCTTAATTAGACATGATTGCTGCAATTCAGCGATTACACTCGGCCCAATGGTAGCGCTTCACTTAATAATTTAGATAAAATAAGACATTTTTTATTGTGGGACCAATCCTAGACGTTAGTGCACACTGAAGAAATAGAGACAGTTTTATATACTATATTTCATTGACTTTCTAACGGTATCAGTCCATTCTAACTACAACGGTTGCGTCACATATTCGTACCAACAAGTACTTAATGATTTTTTTCCCATATTACTAGGTTGCATTGCTTTTAACAGTGAAAGGATTGACTGTGGGACTTAATTGAACTGATTTTGGACTTTGACCTCATAAATGTGATAAATGAGACAACTGGACCCAAGGAATAACATTCTTCTTAATTTGACATGATTGCTGGAATTTACCGATTCGCTGGGCGCTGTGGTAGCGTTTTATTTGAAAGTTTAGATAAATAAGTCATTTTGTACTGTGGGACCAAACCTAGCCGTGAGCGCGCGTTGAAGAAATAGAAACATTTTCAAAAACTACATTTCAATGACTTTCTAACGGTATCAATGCGCTTGAGTTACAACGGTTGCGTCACATATTCGTACCAACATGTATTAATTGATATTTTTCTGGTAATACTAGGTTGTATCGCTTTTAACAGTGAAACGATTGACTGGGGAATTAATTGAACTGATTTTGGACTGTGACTTTATAAATGTGATAAGTGAGACAATTGGACCCAAGAAATAACATTCTTCTTAATTTGACATGATTGCTGGAATTTACCGATTTCACAGGGCGCTGTGGTAGTGCTTTATATAAAAGTTTAGATAAATAAGTCATTTTGTACTGTGGGAACAATCCTAGCCGTTAGCACGCGCTGAAGAAATAGAAACATTTTCAGAAACTACATTTCATTGACTTTCTAACGGTGTCAATCCGTTTGAGTTACAACAGTTGCGTCACGTATTCGTACCAACATGTACTTAGTGATTTTTTTCCGGTATTACTAAGTTGTATCGCTTTTAACAGTGAAACGATTGACTGTGGGACTTAATTAAAGTGATTCTGGACTTTGACCTCCTAAAAGTGATAAATGAGCCAATTGAACTCCAAGGAATAACATTCTTCTTAATTTGACATGATTGCCGGAACTCAGCGATTACACTGGGCGTTGTGGTAGCACTTCATTTAAAAATTTATATAAAATAAGTCATTTTTTACTGTGGGACCAATCCTGGCCGTTATCGCGCGCTGAAGAAATAGAGACAGTTTTAAAAACTACATTTCAATGACTTTCTAACAGCATCAATCCGCTTGAGTTACAACGGTTGCGTCACATGTTCGTACCAACATGTAATTACTGATTTTTTTCCGATATTACTAAGTTTTATCGCTTTTAACAGTGAAACGATTGACTCTGGGACTTACTGGAAGTAACTTTGGACTGTGACCTTATAAATCTGATAAGTGAGCCAAATGGACCCAAGAAATAAAATTCTTCTTAATTTGACATGATTGCTGGAATTTACCGATTTCACTTGGCGCTGTGGTAGTACTTCATTTAAAAATTTAGATAAATATGTCATTTCTTACTGTGGGACCAATCCTGGCCGTTAGCGCGCGTTGGAGAAAGAGAGGCAGTTTCAAAAAACACATTTCAATGACTTTCTAACGGTATCAGTCCATTTGAGTTACAACGGTTGCGTCACATATTCGTACCAACATGTATTAAGTGATATTTTTCTGGTAATACTAGGTTGTATCGCTTTTAAAAGTGAAACGATTGACTGTGGGAATTAATTGAACTGATTTTGGACTGTGACTTTATAAATGTGATAAGTGAGACAATTGGACCCAAGAAATAACATTCTTCTTAATTTGACATGATTGCTGGAATTTACCGATTTCACAGGGCGCTGTGGTAGTGCTTTATATAAAAGTTTAGATAAATAAGTCATTTTGTACTGTGGGAACAATCCTAGCCGTTAGCACGCGCTGAAGAAATAGAAACATTTTCAGAAACTACATTTCATTGACTTTCTAACGGTGTCAATCTGTTTGAGTTACAACAGTTGCGTCACGTATTCGTACCAACATGTACTTAGTGATTTTATTCCGATATTACTAAGTTGTATCGCTTTTAACAGTGAAACGATTGACTGTGGCACTTAATTAAAGTGATTCTGGACTTTGACCTCCTAAATGTGATAAATGAGCCAATTGAACTCCAAGGAATAACATTCTTCTTAATTTGACATGATTGCCGGAACTCAGCGATTACACTGGGCAATGTGGTAGCACTTCATTTAAAAATTTATATAAAATAAGTCATTTTTTACTGTGGGACCAATCCTGGCCGTTATCGCGCGCTGAAGAAATAGAGACAGTTTTAAAAACTACATTTCAATGACTTTCTAACAGCATCAATCCGCTTGAGTAACAAGGGTTGCGTCACATGTTCGTACCAACATGTAATTACTGATTTTTTTCCGATATTACTAAGTTTTATCGCTTTTAACAGTGAAACGATTGACTCTGGGACTTACTGGAAGTAACTTTGGACTGTGACCTTATAAATCTGATAAGTGAGCCAAATGGACCCAAGAAATAAAATTCTTCTTAATTTGACATGATTGCTGGAATTTAACGATTTCACTGAGCGCTGTGGTAGTACTTCATTTAAAAATTTAGATAAATAAGTGATTTTTTACTGTGGGACCAATCCTGGCCGATAGCGCGCGTTGAAGAATAGAGGCAGTTTCAAAAACTACATTTCAATGACTTTCTAACGGTATCAGTCCGTTTGAGTTACAACGGTTGCGTCACATATTCGTACCAACATGTATTAAGTGATATTTTTCTGGTAATACTAGGTTGTATCGCTTTTAACAGTGAAACGATTGACTGTGGGACTTAATTGAAGTAACTTTGCACTGTGACCTTATAAATGTGATAATTGAGCCAAATGGACCCCAAGAAATAACATTCTTCTTAATTTGACATGATTGCTGGAATTTAACGATTTCACAGGGCGCTGTGGTAGCGCTTTATATAAAAGTTTAGATAAATAAGTCATTTTGTACTGTGGGACCAATCCTAGCCGTTAGCACGCGCTGAAGAAATAGAAACATTTTCAGAAACTACATTTCATTGACTTTCTAACGGTGTCAATCTGTTTGAGTTACAACAGTTGCGTCACGTATTCGTACCAACATGTACTTAGTGATTTTTTTCCGATATTACTAAGTTGTATCGCTTTTAACAGTGAAACGATTGACTGTGGCACTTAATTAAAGTGATTCTGGACTTTGACCTCCTAAATGTGATAAATGAGCCAATTGAACTCCAAGGAATAACATTCTTCTTAATTTGACATGATTGCCGGAACTCAGCGATTACACTGGGCAATGTGGTAGCACTTCATTTAAAAATTTATATAAAATAAGTCATTTTTTACTGTGGGACCAATCCTGGCCGTTATCGCGCGCTGAAGAAATAGAGACAGTTTTAAAAACTACATTTCAATGACTTTCTAACAGCATCAATCCGCTTGAGTAACAACGGTTGCGTCACATGTTCGTACCAACATGTAATTACTGATTTTTTTCCGATATTACTAAGTTTTATCGCTTTTAACAGTGAAACGATTGACTCTGGGACTTACTGGAAGTAACTTTGGACTGTGACCTTATAAATCTGATAAGTGAGCCAAATGGACCCAAGAAATAAAATTCTTCTTAATTTGACATGATTGCTGGAATTTACCGATTTCACTGAGCGCTGTGGTAGTACTTCATTTAAAAATTTAGATAAATAAGTAATTTTTTACTGTGGGACCAATCCTGGCCGATAGCGCGCGTTGAAGAATAGAGGCAGTTTCAAAAACTACATTTCAATGACTTTCTAACGGTATCAGTCCGTTTGAGTTACAACGGTTGCGTCACATATTCGTACCAACATGTATTAAGTGATATTTTTCTGGTAATACTAGGTTGTATCGCTTTTAACAGTGAAACGATTGACTGTGGGAATTAATTGAACTGATTTTGGACTGTGACTTTATAAATGTGATAAGTGAGACAATTGGACCCAAGAAATAACATTTTTCTTAATTTGACATGATTGCTGGAATTTACCGATTTCACAGGGCGCTGTGGTAGTGCTTTATATAAAAGTTTAGATAAATAAGTCATTTTGTACTGTGGGAACAATCCTAGCCGTTAGGACGCGCTGAAGAAATAGAAACATTTTCAGAAACTACATTTCATTGACTTTCTAACGGTGTCAATCCGTTTGAGTTACAACAGTTGCGTCACGTATTCGTACCAACATGTACTTAGTGATTTTTTTCCGATATTACTAAGTTGTATCGCTTTTAACAGTGAAACGATTGACTGTGGGACTTAATTAAAGTGATTCTGGACTTTGACCTCCTAAATGTGATAAATGAGCCAATTGAACTCCAAGGAATAAAATTCTTCTTAATTTGACATGATTGCCGGAACTCAGCGATTACACTGGGCGTTGTGGTAGCACTTCATTTAAAAATTTATATAAAATAAGTCATTTTTTACTGTGGGACCAATCCTGGCCGTTATCGCGCGCTGAAGAAATAGAGACAGTTTTAAAAACTACATTTCAATGACTTTCTAACAGCATCAATCCGCTTGAGTTACAACGGTTGCGTCACATGTTCGTACCAACATGTAATTACTGATTTTTTTCCGATATTACTAAGTTTTATCGCTTTTAACAGTAAAACGATTGACTCTGGGACTTACTGGAAGTAACTTTGGACTGTGACCTTATAAATCTGATAAGTGAGCCAAATGGACCCAAGAAATAAAATTCTTCTTAATTTGACATGATTGCTGGAATTTACCGATTTCACTGAGCGCTGTGGTAGTACTTCATTTAAACATTTAGATAAATAAGTGATTTTTTACTGTGGGACCAATCCTGGCCGATAGCGCGCGTTGAAGAATAGAGGCAGTTTCAAAAACTACATTTCAATGACTTTCTAACGGTATCAGTCCGTTTGAGTTACAACAGTTGCGTCACATATCCGTACCAACATGTATTAAGTGATATTTTTCTGGTAATACTAGGTTGTATCGCTTTTAACAGTGAAACGATTGACTGTGGGAATTAATTGAACTGATTTTGGACTGTGACTTTATAAATGTGATAAGTGAGACAATTGGACCCAAGAAATAACATTTTTCTTAATTTGACATGATTGCTGGAATTTACCGATTTCACAGGGCGCTGTGGTAGTGCTTTATATAAAAGTTTAGATAAATAAGTCATTTTGTACTGTGGGAACAATCCTAGCCGTTAGGACGCGCTGAAGAAATAGAAACATTTTCAGAAACTACATTTCATTGACTTTCTAACGGTGTCAAACCGTTTGAGTTACAACAGTTGCGTCACGTATTCGTACCAACATGTACTTAGTGATTTTTTTCCGATATTACTAAGTTGTATCGCTTTTAACAGTGAAACGATTGACTGTGGGACTTAATTAAAGTGATTCTGGACTTTGACCTCCTAAATGTGATAAATGAGCCAATTGAACTCCAAGGAATAACATTCTTTTTAATTTGACATGATTGCCGGAACTCAGCGATTACACTGGGCGTTGTGGTAGCACTTCATTTAAAAATTTATATAAAATAAGTCATTTTTTACTGTGGGACCAAACCTAGCCGTGAGCGCGCGTTGAAGAAATAGAAACATTTTCAAAAACCACATTTCATTGACTTTCTAACGGTGTCAGTCCGTTTGAGTTACAACGGTTGCGTCACATATTCGTACCAACATGTATTTAGTGATATTTTTCTGGTAATACTAGGTTGTATCGCTTTTAACAGTGAAACGATTGACTGTGGGACTTAATTGAAGTGATTCTGGACTGTGACCTTATAAATGTGATAAATGAGCTAATTGGACTCCAAGAAATAACATTCTTCTTAATTAGACATGATTGCTGCAATTCAGCGATTACACTCGGCCCAATGGTAGCGCTTCACTTAATAATTTAGATAAAATAAGTCATTTTTTACTGTGGGACCAATCCTAGACGTTAGCGCACACTGAAGAAATAGAGACAGTTTTAAATACTATATTTCATTGACTTTCTAACGGTATCAGTCCGTTCTAACTACAACGGTTGCGTCACATATTCGTACCAACAAGTACTTAATGATTTTTTTCCCATATTACTAGGTTGCATTGCTTTTAACAGTGAAAGGATTGACTGTGGGACTTAATTGAACTGATTTTGGACTTTGACCTCATAAATGTGATAAATGAGACAACTGGACCCAAGGAATAACATTCTTCTTAATTTGACATGATTGCTGGAATTTACCGATTCGCTGGGCGCTGTGGTAGCGTTTTATTTGAAAGTTTAGATAAATAAGTCATTTTGTACTGTGGGACCAAACCTAGCCGTGAGCGCGCCTTGAAGAAATAGAAACATTTTCAAAAACTACATTTCAATGACTTTCTAACGGTATCAATGCGCTTGAGTTACAACGGTTGCGTCACATATTCGTACCAACATGTATTAATTGATATTTTTCTGGTAATACTAGGTTGTATCGCTTTTAACAGTGAAACGATTGACTGTGGGAATTAATTGAACTGATTTTGGACTGTGACTTTATAAATGTGATAAGTGAGACAATTGGACCCAAGAAATAACATTCTTCTTAATTTGACATGATTGCTGGAATTTACCGATTTCACAGGGCGCTGTGGTAGTGCTTTATATAAAAGTTTAGATAAATAAGTCATTTTGTACTGTGGGAACAATCCTAGCCGTTAGCACGCGCTGAAGAAATAGAAACATTTTCAGAAACTACATTTCATTGACTTTCTAACGGTGTCAATCCGTTTGAGTTCCAACAGTTGCGTCACGTATTCGTACCAACATGTACTTAGTGATTTTTTTCCGATATTACTAAGTTGTATCGCTTTTAACAGTGAAACGATTGACTGTGGGACTTAATTAAAGTGATTCTGGACTTTGACCTCCTAAAAGTGATAAATGAGCCAATTGAACTCCAAGGAATAACATTCTTCTTAATTTGACATGATTGCCGGAACTCAGCGATTACACTGGGCGTTGTGGTAGCACTTCATTTAAAAATTTATATAAAATAAGTCATTTTTTACTGTGGGACCAATCCTGGCCGTTATCGCGCGCTGAAAAAATAGAGACAGTTTTAAAAACTATATTTCAATGACTTTCTAACAGCATCAATCCGCTTGAGTTACAACGGTTGCGTCACATGTTCGTACCAACATGTAATTACTGATTTTTTTCCGATATTACTAAGTTTTATCGCTTTTAACAGTGAAACGATTGACTCTGGGACTTACTGGAAGTAACGTTGGACTGTGACCTTATAAATCTGATAAGTGAGCCAAATGGACCCAAGAAATAAAATTCTTCTTAATTTGACATGATTGCCGGAACTCAGCGATTACACTGGGCGTTGTGGTAGCACTTTATTTAAAAATTTATATAAAATAAGTCATTTTTTACTGTGGGACCAATCCTGGCCGTTATCGCGCGCTGAAGAAATAGAGACAGTTTTAAAAACTACATTTCAATGACTTTCTAACAGCATCAATCCGCTTGAGTTACAACGGTTGCGTCACATGTTCGTACCAACATGTAATTACTGATTTTTTTCCGATATTACTAAGTTTTATCGCTTTTAACAGTGAAACGATTGACTCTGGGACTTACTGGAAGTAACTTTGGACTGTGACCTTATAAATCTGATAAGTGAGCCAAATGGACCCAAGAAATAAAATTCTTCTTAATTTGACATGATTGCTGGAATTTACCGATTTCACTGAGCGCTGTGGTAGTACTTCATTTAAAAATTTAGATAAATAAGTCATTTTTTACTGTGGGACCAATCCTGGCCGTTAGCGCGCGTTGAAGAATAGAGGCAGTTTCAAAAACTACATTTCAATGACTTTCTAACGGTATCAGTCCGTTTGAGTTACAACGGTTGCGTCACATATTCGTACCAACATGTATTAAGTGATATTTTTCTGGTAATACTAGGTTGTATCGCTTTTAACAGTGAAACGATTGACTGTGGGAATTAATTGAACTGATTTTGGACTGTGACTTTATAAATGTGATAAGTGAGACAATTGGACCCAAGAAATAACATTCTTCTTAATTTGACATGATTGCTGGAATTTACCGATTTCACAGGGCGCTGTGGTAGTGCTTTATATAAAAGTTTAGATAAATAAGTCATTTTGTACTGTGGGAAAAATCCTAGCCGTTAGCACGCGCTGAAGAAATAGAAACATTTTCAGAAACTACATTTCATTGACTTTCTAACGGTGTCAATCCGTTTGAGTTACAACAGTTGCGTCACGTATTCGTACCAACATGTACTTAGTGATTTTTTTCCGATATTACTAAGTTGTATCGCTTTTAACAGTGAAACGATTGACTGTGGGACTTACTGGAAGTAACTTTGGACTGTGACCTTATAAATCTGATAAGTGAGCCAAATGGACCCAAGAAATAAAATTCTTCTTAATTTGACATGATTGCCGGAACTCAGCGATTACACTGGGCGTTGTGGTAGCACTTTATTTAAAAATTTATATAAAATAAGTCATTTTTTACTGTGGGACCAATCCTGGCCCTTATCGCGCGCTTAAGAAATAGAGACAGTTTTAAAAACTACATTTCAATGACTTTCTAACAGCATCAATCCGCTTGAGTTACAACGGTTGCGTCACATGTTCGTACCAACATGTAATTACTGATTTTTTTCCGATATTACTAAGTTTTATCGCTTTTAACAGTGAAACGATTGACTCTGGGACTTACTGGAAGTAACTTTGGACTGTGACCTTATAAATCTGATAAGTGAGCCAAATGGACCCAAGAAATAAAATTCTTCTTAATTTGACATGATTGCTGGAATTTACCGATTTCACTGAGCGCTGTGGTAGTACTTCATTTAAAAATTTAGATAAATAAGTCATTTTTTACTGTGGGACCAATCCTGGCCGTTAGCGCGCGTTGAAGAATAGAGGCAGTTTCAAAAACTACATTTCAATGACTTTCTAACGGTATCAGTCCGTTTGAGTTACAACGGTTGCGTCACATATTCGTACCAACATGTATTAAGTGATATTTTTCTGGTAATACTAGGTTGTATCGCTTTTAACAGTGAAACTATTGACTGTGGGAATTAATTGAACTGATTTTGGACTGTGACTTTATAAATGTGATAAGTGAGACAATTGGACCCAAGAAATAACATTCTTCTTAATTTGACATGATTGCTGGAATTTACCGATTTCACAGGGCGCTGTGGTAGTGCTTTATATAAAAGTTTAGATAAATAAGTCATTTTGTACTGTGGGAACAATCCTAGCCGTTAGCACGCGCTGAAGAAATAGAAACATTTTCAGAAACTACATTTCATTGACTTTATAACGCTGTCAATCTGTTTGAGTTACAACAGTTGCGTCACGTATTCGTACCAACATGTACTTAGTGATTTTTTTCCGATATTACTAAGTTGTATCGCTTTTAACAGTGAAACGATTGACTGTGGGACTTAATTAAAGTGATTCTGGACTTTGACCTCCTAAATGTGATAAATGAGCCAATTGAACTCCAAGGAATAACATTCTTCTTAATTTGACATGATTGCCGGAACTCAGCGATTACACTGGGCGTTGTGGTAGCACTTCATTTAAAAATTTATAGAAAATAAGTCATTTTTTACTGTGGGACCAATCCTGGCCGTTATCGCGCGCTGAAGAAATAGAGACAGTTTTAAAAACTACATTTCAATGACTTTCTAACAGCATCAATCCGCTTGAGTTACAACGGTTGCGTCACATGTTCGTACCAACATGTAATTACTGATTTTTTTCCGATATTACTAAGATGTATCGCTTTTAACAGTGAAACGATTGACTGTGGGACTTAATTAAAGTGATTCTGGACTTTGACCTCCTAAAAGTGATAAATGAGCCAATTGAACTCCAAGGAATAACATTCTTCTTAATTTGACATGATTGCCGGAACTCAGCGATTACACTGGGCGTTGTGGTAGCACTTCATTTAAAAATTTATATAAAATAAGTCATTTTTTACTGTGGGACCAATCCTGGCCGTTATCGCGCGCTGAAAAAATAGAGACAGTTTTAAAAACTATATTTCAATGACTTTCTAACAGCATCAATCCGCTTGAGTTACAACGGTTGCGTCACATGTTCGTACCAACATGTAATTACTGATTTTTTTCCGATATTACTAAGTTTTATCGCTTTTAACAGTGAAACGATTGACTCTGGGACTTACTGGAAGTAACGTTGGACTGTGACCTTATAAATCTGATAAGTGAGCCAAATGGACCCAAGAAATAAAATTCTTCTTAATTTGACATGATTGCCGGAACTCAGCGATTACACTGGGCGTTGTGGTAGCACTTTATTTAAAAATTTATATAAAATAAGTCATTTTTTACTGTGGGACCAATCCTGGCCGTTATCGCGCGCTGAAGAAATAGAGACAGTTTTAAAAACTACATTTCAATGACTTTCTAACAGCATCAATCCGCTTGAGTTACAACGGTTGCGTCACATGTTCGTACCAACATGTAATTACTGATTTTTTTCCGATATTACTAAGTTTTATCGCTTTTAACAGTGAAACGATTGACTCTGGGACTTACTGGAAGTAACTTTGGACTGTGACCTTATAAATCTGATAAGTGAGCCAAATGGACCCAAGAAATAAAATTCTTCTTAATTTGACATGATTGCTGGAATTTACCGATTTCACTGAGCGCTGTGGTAGTACTTCATTTAAAAATTTAGATAAATAAGTCATTTTTTACTGTGGGACCAATCCTGGCCGTTAGCGCGCGTTGAAGAATAGAGGCAGTTTCAAAAACTACATTTCAATGACTTTCTAACGGTATCAGTCCGTTTGAGTTACAACGGTTGCGTCACATATTCGTACCAACATGTATTAAGTGATATTTTTCTGGTAATACTAGGTTGTATCGCTTTTAACAGTGAAACGATTGACTGTGGGAATTAATTGAACTGATTTTGGACTGTGACTTTATAAATGTGATAAGTGAGACAATTGGACCCAAGAAATAACATTCTTCTTAATTTGACATGATTGCTGGAATTTACCGATTTCACAGGGCGCTGTGGTAGTGCTTTATATAAAAGTTTAGATAAATAAGTCATTTTGTACTGTGGGAAAAATCCTAGCCGTTAGCACGCGCTGAAGAAATAGAAACATTTTCAGAAACTACATTTCATTGACTTTCTAACGGTGTCAATCCGTTTGAGTTACAACAGTTGCGTCACGTATTCGTACCAACATGTACTTAGTGATTTTTTTCCGATATTACTAAGTTGTATCGCTTTTAACAGTGAAACGATTGACTGTGGGACTTACTGGAAGTAACTTTGGACTGTGACCTTATAAATCTGATAAGTGAGCCAAATGGACCCAAGAAATAAAATTCTTCTTAATTTGACATGATTGCCGGAACTCAGCGATTACACTGGGCGTTGTGGTAGCACTTTATTTAAAAATTTATATAAAATAAGTCATTTTTTACTGTGGGACCAATCCTGGCCCTTATCGCGCGCTTAAGAAATAGAGACAGTTTTAAAAACTACATTTCAATGACTTTCTAACAGCATCAATCCGCTTGAGTTACAACGGTTGCGTCACATGTTCGTACCAACATGTAATTACTGATTTTTTTCCGATATTACTAAGTTTTATCGCTTTTAACAGTGAAACGATTGACTCTGGGACTTACTGGAAGTAACTTTGGACTGTGACCTTATAAATCTGATAAGTGAGCCAAATGGACCCAAGAAATAAAATTCTTCTTAATTTGACATGATTGCTGGAATTTACCGATTTCACTGAGCGCTGTGGTAGTACTTCATTTAAAAATTTAGATAAATAAGTCATTTTTTACTGTGGGACCAATCCTGGCCGTTAGCGCGCGTTGAAGAATAGAGGCAGTTTCAAAAACTACATTTCAATGACTTTCTAACGGTATCAGTCCGTTTGAGTTACAACGGTTGCGTCACATATTCGTACCAACATGTATTAAGTGATATTTTTCTGGTAATACTAGGTTGTATCGCTTTTAACAGTGAAACTATTGACTGTGGGAATTAATTGAACTGATTTTGGACTGTGACTTTATAAATGTGATAAGTGAGACAATTGGACCCAAGAAATAACATTCTTCTTAATTTGACATGATTGCTGGAATTTACCGATTTCACAGGGCGCTGTGGTAGTGCTTTATATAAAAGTTTAGATAAATAAGTCATTTTGTACTGTGGGAACAATCCTAGCCGTTAGCACGCGCTGAAGAAATAGAAACATTTTCAGAAACTACATTTCATTGACTTTATAACGCTGTCAATCTGTTTGAGTTACAACAGTTGCGTCACGTATTCGTACCAACATGTACTTAGTGATTTTTTTCCGATATTACTAAGTTGTATCGCTTTTAACAGTGAAACGATTGACTGTGGGACTTAATTAAAGTGATTCTGGACTTTGACCTCCTAAATGTGATAAATGAGCCAATTGAACTCCAAGGAATAACATTCTTCTTAATTTGACATGATTGCCGGAACTCAGCGATTACACTGGGCGTTGTGGTAGCACTTCATTTAAAAATTTATAGAAAATAAGTCATTTTTTACTGTGGGACCAATCCTGGCCGTTATCGCGCGCTGAAGAAATAGAGACAGTTTTAAAAACTACATTTCAATGACTTTCTAACAGCATCAATCCGCTTGAGTTACAACGGTTGCGTCACATGTTCGTACCAACATGTAATTACTGATTTTTTTCCGATATTACTAAGATGTATCGCTTTTAACAGTGAAACGATTGACTCTGGGACTTACTGGAAGTAACTTTGGACTGTGACCTTATAAATCTGATAAGTGAGCCACATGGACCCAAGAAATAAAATTCTTCTTAATTTGACATGATTGCTGGAATTCAGCGACTACACTCGGCCCTATGGTAGCCATTCACTTAAATATTTATATAAAATAAGTCATTTTTTACTGTGGGACCAATCCTTGCCGTTAGCACGCGCTGAATAAATAGGAACAGTTTCAAAGACTACATTTTATTGAATTTCTGGCGGTATAAATCAGTTTGAGTTACAACTGTTGCGTCACATATTCGTACCAACAAGCACTTAATGAATTTTTTCCGATATTACTAGGTTGCATTGCTTTTAAAAGTGAAAGGATTGACTGTGGGACTTAATTGAACTGATTTTGGACATTGACCTCATAAATGTGATAAATGAGACAACTGGACCCAAGGAATAACATTCTTCTTAATTTGACATGATTGCTGGAATTTACCGATTCGCTGGGCGCTGTGGTAGCGTTTTATTTAAAAGTTTAGATAAATAAGTCATTTTGTACTGTGGGACCAAACCTAGCCGTGAGCGTGCGTTGAGGAAATAGAAACATTTTCAGAAACTACATTTCATTGACTTTCTAACGGTGTCAATCCGTTTTAGTTACAACGGTTGCGTCACATATTCGTACCAACATGTATTTAGTGATTTTTTTCCGATATTACTAAGTTGTATCGCTTTTAACAGTGAAACGATTGACTCTGGGACTTACTTGAAGTAACTTTGGACTGTGACCTTATAAATGTGATAAGTGAGCCAAATGGACACAAGAAATAAAATTCTTCTTAATTTGACAAGATTGCTGGAATTTACCGATTTCACTTGGCGCTGTGGTAGTACTTCATTTGAAAATTTAGATAAATATGTCATTTCTTACTGTGGGACCAATCCTGGCCGTTAGCGGGCGTTGGAGAAACAGAGGCAGTTTCAAAAACTAAATTTCACTGACTTTCTAACGGTATCAGTCCGTTTGAGTTACAACGGTTGCGTCACATATTTGTACCAACATGTATTAAGTGATATTTTTCTGGTAATACCAGGTTGTATCGCTTTTGAAAGTGAGACGATTGACTGTGGGACTTAATTGAACTGATTTTGGACTGTGACCTTATAAATGTGATAAGTTAGACAATTGGACCCAAGAAATAACATTCTTCTTAATTTGACATGATTGCTGGAATTTACCGATTTCACTGGGCGCTGTGATAGTACTTCATTTAAAATTTTAGATAAATATGTCATTTCTTACTTTGGGACCAATCCTGGCCGTTACGGCGCGTCGAAGAAACAGAGGCAGTTTCAAAAACTGCATTTCAATGACTTTCTAACGGTATCAGTCCGTTTGAGTTGCAACGGTTGCGTCACATATTCGTACCAACATGTATTAATTGATACTTTTCTGGTAATACTGGGTTGTATCGCTTTTAACAGTGAAACGATTGACTGTGGGACTTAATTGAACTGATTTTGGACTGTGGCCTTATAAATGTGATAAGTGAGACAATTGAACCCAAGAAATAACATTCTTCTTAATTTGACATGATTGCTGGAATTTACCGATTTCACTGGGCGCTGTGGTAGTACTTCATTTAAAATTTTAGATAAATATGTCATTTCTTACTGTGGGACAAATCCTGGCCGTTACGGCGCGTTGAAGAAATAGAGTCAGTTTCAAAAACTATATTTCAATGACTTTCTAACGGTATCAGTCCGTTTGAGTTACAACGCTTGCGTCACATATTCGTACCAACATGTATTAAGTGATATTTTTCTGGTAATACTAGGTTGTATCGCTTTTAACAGTGAAACGATTGACTGTGGGACTTAATTGAAGTGATTCTGGACTGTGACCTTATAAATGTGATAAATGAGCCAATTGGACTCCAAGGAATAACATTCTTCTTAATTTGACATGATTGCTGGAATTTACCGATTCGCTGGGCGCTGTGGTAGCGTTTTATTTAAAAGTTTAGATAAATAAGTTATTTTGTACTGTGGGACCAAACCAAGCCGTGAGTGCGCGTTGAAGAAATAGAGACAGTTTTAAAAACTACATTTCAATGACTTTCTAACAGCATCAATCCGCTTGAGTTACAACGGTTGCGTCACATGTTCGTACCAACATGTAATTACTGATTTTTTTCCGATATTACTAAGATGTATCGCTTTTAACAGTGAAACGATTGACTCTGGGACTTACTGGAAGTAACTTTGGACTGTGACCTTATAAATCTGATAAGTGAGCCACATGGACCCAAGAAATAAAATTCTTCTTAATTTGACATGATTGCTGGAATTCAGCGACTACACTCGGCCCTATGGTAGCCATTCACTTAAATATTTATATAAAATAAGTCATTTTTTACTGTGGGACCAATCCTTGCCGTTAGCACGCGCTGAATAAATAGGAACAGTTTCAAAGACTACATTTTATTGAATTTCTGGCGGTATAAATCAGTTTGAGTTACAACTGTTGCGTCACATATTCGTACCAACAAGCACTTAATGAATTTTTTCCGATATTACTAGGTTGCATTGCTTTTAAAAGTGAAAGGATTGACTGTGGGACTTAATTGAACTGATTTTGGACATTGACCTCATAAATGTGATAAATGAGACAACTGGACCCAAGGAATAACATTCTTCTTAATTTGACATGATTGCTGGAATTTACCGATTCGCTGGGCGCTGTGGTAGCGTTTTATTTAAAAGTTTAGATAAATAAGTCATTTTGTACTGTGGGACCAAACCTAGCCGTGAGCGTGCGTTGAGGAAATAGAAACATTTTCAGAAACTACATTTCATTGACTTTCTAACGGTGTCAATCCGTTTTAGTTACAACGGTTGCGTCACATATTCGTACCAACATGTATTTAGTGATTTTTTTCCGATATTACTAAGTTGTATCGCTTTTAACAGTGAAACGATTGACTCTGGGACTTACTTGAAGTAACTTTGGACTGTGACCTTATAAATGTGATAAGTGAGCCAAATGGACACAAGAAATAAAATTCTTCTTAATTTGACAAGATTGCTGGAATTTACCGATTTCACTTGGCGCTGTGGTAGTACTTCATTTGAAAATTTAGATAAATATGTCATTTCTTACTGTGGGACCAATCCTGGCCGTTAGCGGGCGTTGGAGAAACAGAGGCAGTTTCAAAAACTAAATTTCACTGACTTTCTAACGGTATCAGTCCGTTTGAGTTACAACGGTTGCGTCACATATTTGTACCAACATGTATTAAGTGATATTTTTCTGGTAATACCAGGTTGTATCGCTTTTGAAAGTGAGACGATTGACTGTGGGACTTAATTGAACTGATTTTGGACTGTGACCTTATAAATGTGATAAGTTAGACAATTGGACCCAAGAAATAACATTCTTCTTAATTTGACATGATTGCTGGAATTTACCGATTTCACTGGGCGCTGTGATAGTACTTCATTTAAAATTTTAGATAAATATGTCATTTCTTACTTTGGGACCAATCCTGGCCGTTACGGCGCGTCGAAGAAACAGAGGCAGTTTCAAAAACTGCATTTCAATGACTTTCTAACGGTATCAGTCCGTTTGAGTTGCAACGGTTGCGTCACATATTCGTACCAACATGTATTAATTGATACTTTTCTGGTAATACTGGGTTGTATCGCTTTTAACAGTGAAACGATTGACTGTGGGACTTAATTGAACTGATTTTGGACTGTGGCCTTATAAATGTGATAAGTGAGACAATTGAACCCAAGAAATAACATTCTTCTTAATTTGACATGATTGCTGGAATTTACCGATTTCACTGGGCGCTGTGGTAGTACTTCATTTAAAATTTTAGATAAATATGTCATTTCTTACTGTGGGACAAATCCTGGCCGTTACGGCGCGTTGAAGAAATAGAGTCAGTTTCAAAAACTATATTTCAATGACTTTCTAACGGTATCAGTCCGTTTGAGTTACAACGCTTGCGTCACATATTCGTACCAACATGTATTAAGTGATATTTTTCTGGTAATACTAGGTTGTATCGCTTTTAACAGTGAAACGATTGACTGTGGGACTTAATTGAAGTGATTCTGGACTGTGACCTTATAAATGTGATAAATGAGCCAATTGGACTCCAAGGAATAACATTCTTCTTAATTTGACATGATTGCTGGAATTTACCGATTCGCTGGGCGCTGTGGTAGCGTTTTATTTAAAAGTTTAGATAAATAAGTTATTTTGTACTGTGGGACCAAACCAAGCCGTGAGTGCGCGTTGAAGAAATAGAGACAGTTTTAAAAACTACATTTCAATGACTTTCTAACGGTATCAATGCGCTTGAGTTACAACGGTTGCGTCACATATTCGTATCAACATGTATTTAGTGATTTTTTTCCGATATTACTAAGTTGTATGGCTTTTAACAGTGAAACGATTGACTCTGGGACTTACTTGAAGTAACTTTGGACTGTGACCTTATAAATGTGATAAGTGAGCCAAATTGACCCAAGAAATAAAATTCTTCTTAATTTGACAAGATTGCTGGAATTTACCAATTTCACTTGGCGCTGTGGTAGTACTTCATTTGAAAATTTAGATAAATATGTCATTTCTTACTGTGGGACCAATCCTGGCCGTTAGCGGGCGTTGGAGAAACAGATGCAGTTTCAAAAACTACATTTCACTTACTTTCTAACGGTATCAGTCCGTTTGAGTTACAAGGGTTGCGTCACATATTCGTACCAACATGTATTAAGTGATATTTTTCTGGTAATACTAGGTTGTATCGCTTTTAACAGTGAAACGATTGCCTGTGGGACTTAATTGAAGTGATTCTGGACTGTGACGTTATAAATGTGATAAATGAGCCAATTGGACTCCAAGGAATAACATTCTTCTTAATTTGACATAACTGCTGGAATTCAGCGATTACACTCGGCCCTATGGTAGCCCTTCACTTAAAAATGTATATAAAATAAGTCTTTTTATACTGTGGCACCAATCCTGGCCGTTAACACGCGCTGAATAAATAGGAACAGTTTCAAAGACTACATTTCATTGACTTTCTAACGGTATCAGTCCGTTCCAACTACAACGGTTGCGTCACATATTCGTACCAACAAGCACTTAATGAATTTTTTCCGATATTACTAGGTTGCATTGCTTTTAAAAGTGAAAGGATTGACTGTGGGACTTAATTGAACTGATTTTGGACATTGACCTCATAAATGTGATAAATGAGACAACTGGACCCAAGGAATAACATTCTTCTTAATTTGACATGATTGCTGGAATTTACCGATTCGCTGGGCGCTGTGGTAGCGTTTTATTTAAAAGTTTAGATAAATAAGTCATTTTGTACTGTGGGACCAAACCTAGCCGTGAGCGTGCGTTGAGGAAATAGAAACATTTTCAGAAACTACATTTCATTGACTTTCTAACGGTGTCAATCCGTTTTAGTTACAACGGTTGCGTCACATATTCGTACCAACATGTATTTAGTGATTTTTTTCCGATATTACTAAGTTGTATCGCTTTTAACAGTGAAACGATTGACTCTGGGACTTACTTGAAGTAACTTTGGACTGTGACCTTATAAATGTGATAAGTGAGCCAAATGGACACAAGAAATAAAATTCTTCTTAATTTGACAAGATTGCTGGAATTTACCGATTTCACTTGGCGCTGTGGTAGTACTTCATTTGAAAATTTAGATAAATATGTCATTTCTTACTGTGGGACCAATCCTGGCCGTTAGCGGGCGTTGGAGAAACAGAGGCAGTTTCAAAAACTAAATTTCACTGACTTTCTAACGGTATCAGTCCGTTTGAGTTACAACGGTTGCGTCACATATTTGTACCAACATGTATTAAGTGATATTTTTCTGGTAATACCAGGTTGTATCGCTTTTGAAAGTGAGACGATTGACTGTGGGACTTAATTGAACTGATTTTGGACTGTGACCTTATAAATGTGATAAGTTAGACAATTGGACCCAAGAAATAACATTCTTCTTAATTTGACATGATTGCTGGAATTTACCGATTTCACTGGGCGCTGTGATAGTACTTCATTTAAAATTTTAGATAAATATGTCATTTCTTACTTTGGGACCAATCCTGGCCGTTACGGCGCGTCGAAGAAACAGAGGCAGTTTCAAAAACTGCATTTCAATGACTTTCTAACGGTATCAGTCCGTTTGAGTTGCAACGGTTGCGTCACATATTCGTACCAACATGTATTAATTGATACTTTTCTGGTAATACTGGGTTGTATCGCTTTTAACAGTGAAACGATTGACTGTGGGACTTAATTGAACTGATTTTGGACTGTGGCCTTATAAATGTGATAAGTGAGACAATTGAACCCAAGAAATAACATTCTTCTTAATTTGACATGATTGCTGGAATTTACCGATTTCACTGGGCGCTGTGGTAGTACTTCATTTAAAATTTTAGATAAATATGTCATTTCTTACTGTGGGACAAATCCTGGCCGTTACGGCGCGTTGAAGAAATAGAGTCAGTTTCAAAAACTATATTTCAATGACTTTCTAACGGTATCAGTCCGTTTGAGTTACAACGCTTGCGTCACATATTCGTACCAACATGTATTAAGTGATATTTTTCTGGTAATACTAGGTTGTATCGCTTTTAACAGTGAAACGATTGACTGTGGGACTTAATTGAAGTGATTCTGGACTGTGACCTTATAAATGTGATAAATGAGCCAATTGGACTCCAAGGAATAACATTCTTCTTAATTTGACATGATTGCTGGAATTTACCGATTCGCTGGGCGCTGTGGTAGCGTTTTATTTAAAAGTTTAGATAAATAAGTTATTTTGTACTGTGGGACCAAACCAAGCCGTGAGTGCGCGTTGAAGAAATAGAGACAGTTTTAAAAACTACATTTCAATGACTTTCTAACAGCATCAATCCGCTTGAGTTACAACGGTTGCGTCACATGTTCGTACCAACATGTAATTACTGATTTTTTTCCGATATTACTAAGATGTATCGCTTTTAACAGTGAAACGATTGACTCTGGGACTTACTGGAAGTAACTTTGGACTGTGACCTTATAAATCTGATAAGTGAGCCACATGGACCCAAGAAATAAAATTCTTCTTAATTTGACATGATTGCTGGAATTCAGCGACTACACTCGGCCCTATGGTAGCCATTCACTTAAATATTTATATAAAATAAGTCATTTTTTACTGTGGGACCAATCCTTGCCGTTAGCACGCGCTGAATAAATAGGAACAGTTTCAAAGACTACATTTTATTGAATTTCTGGCGGTATAAATCAGTTTGAGTTACAACTGTTGCGTCACATATTCGTACCAACAAGCACTTAATGAATTTTTTCCGATATTACTAGGTTGCATTGCTTTTAAAAGTGAAAGGATTGACTGTGGGACTTAATTGAACTGATTTTGGACATTGACCTCATAAATGTGATAAATGAGACAACTGGACCCAAGGAATAACATTCTTCTTAATTTGACATGATTGCTGGAATTTACCGATTCGCTGGGCGCTGTGGTAGCGTTTTATTTAAAAGTTTAGATAAATAAGTCATTTTGTACTGTGGGACCAAACCTAGCCGTGAGCGTGCGTTGAGGAAATAGAAACATTTTCAGAAACTACATTTCATTGACTTTCTAACGGTGTCAATCCGTTTTAGTTACAACGGTTGCGTCACATATTCGTACCAACATGTATTTAGTGATTTTTTTCCGATATTACTAAGTTGTATCGCTTTTAACAGTGAAACGATTGACTCTGGGACTTACTTGAAGTAACTTTGGACTGTGACCTTATAAATGTGATAAGTTAGACAATTGGACCCAAGAAATAACATTCTTCTTAATTTGACATGATTGCTGGAATTTACCGATTTCACTGGGCGCTGTGGTAGTACTTCATTTGAAAATTTAGATAAATATGTCATTTCTTACTGTGGGACCAATCCTGGCCGTTAGCGGGCGTTGGAGAAACAGAGGCAGTTTCAAAAACTAAATTTCACTGACTTTCTAACGGTATCAGTCCGTTTGAGTTACAACGGTTGCGTCACATATTTGTACCAACATGTATTAAGTGATATTTTTCTGGTAATACCAGGTTGTATCGCTTTTGAAAGTGAGACGATTGACTGTGGGACTTAATTGAACTGATTTTGGACTGTGACCTTATAAATGTGATAAGTTAGACAATTGGACCCAAGAAATAACATTCTTCTTAATTTGACATGATTGCTGGAATTTACCGATTTCACTGGGCGCTGTGATAGTACTTCATTTAAAATTTTAGATAAATATGTCATTTCTTACTTTGGGACCAATCCTGGCCGTTACGGCGCGTCGAAGAAACAGAGGCAGTTTCAAAAACTGCATTTCAATGACTTTCTAACGGTATCAGTCCGTTTGAGTTGCAACGGTTGCGTCACATATTCGTACCAACATGTATTAATTGATACTTTTCTGGTAATACTGGGTTGTATCGCTTTTAACAGTGAAACGATTGACTGTGGGACTTAATTGAACTGATTTTGGACTGTGGCCTTATAAATGTGATAAGTGAGACAATTGAACCCAAGAAATAACATTCTTCTTAATTTGACATGATTGCTGGAATTTACCGATTTCACTGGGCGCTGTGGTAGTACTTCATTTAAAATTTTAGATAAATATGTCATTTCTTACTGTGGGACAAATCCTGGCCGTTACGGCGCGTTGAAGAAATAGAGTCAGTTTCAAAAACTATATTTCAATGACTTTCTAACGGTATCAGTCCGTTTGAGTTACAACGCTTGCGTCACATATTCGTACCAACATGTATTAAGTGATATTTTTCTGGTAATACTAGGTTGTATCGCTTTTAACAGTGAAACGATTGACTGTGGGACTTAATTGAAGTGATTCTGGACTGTGACCTTATAAATGTGATAAATGAGCCAATTGGACTCCAAGGAATAACATTCTTCTTAATTTGACATGATTGCTGGAATTTACCGATTCGCTGGGCGCTGTGGTAGCGTTTTATTTAAAAGTTTAGATAAATAAGTTATTTTGTACTGTGGGACCAAACCAAGCCGTGAGTGCGCGTTGAAGAAATAGAGACAGTTTTAAAAACTACATTTCAATGACTTTCTAACGGTATCAATGCGCTTGAGTTACAACGGTTGCGTCACATATTCGTATCAACATGTATTTAGTGATTTTTTTCCGATATTACTAAGTTGTATGGCTTTTAACAGTGAAACGATTGACTCTGGGACTTACTTGAAGTAACTTTGGACTGTGACCTTATAAATGTGATAAGTGAGCCAAATTGACCCAAGAAATAAAATTCTTCTTAATTTGACAAGATTGCTGGAATTTACCAATTTCACTTGGCGCTGTGGTAGTACTTCATTTGAAAATTTAGATAAATATGTCATTTCTTACTGTGGGACCAATCCTGGCCGTTAGCGGGCGTTGGAGAAACAGATGCAGTTTCAAAAACTACATTTCACTTACTTTCTAACGGTATCAGTCCGTTTGAGTTACAAGGGTTGCGTCACATATTCGTACCAACATGTATTAAGTGATATTTTTCTGGTAATACTAGGTTGTATCGCTTTTAACAGTGAAACGATTGCCTGTGGGACTTAATTGAAGTGATTCTGGACTGTGACGTTATAAATGTGATAAATGAGCCAATTGGACTCCAAGGAATAACATTCTTCTTAATTTGACATAACTGCTGGAATTCAGCGATTACACTCGGCCCTATGGTAGCCCTTCACTTAAAAATGTATATAAAATAAGTCTTTTTATACTGTGGCACCAATCCTGGCCGTTAACACGCGCTGAATAAATAGGAACAGTTTCAAAGACTACATTTCATTGACTTTCTAACGGTATCAGTCCGTTCCAACTACAACGGTTGCGTCACATATTCGTACCAACAAGCACTTAATGAATTTTTTCCGATATTACTAGGTTGCATTGCTTTTAAAAGTGAAAGGATTGACTGTGGGACTTAATTGAACTGATTTTGGACATTGACCTCATAAATGTGATAAATGAGACAACTGGACCCAAGGAATAACATTCTTCTTAATTTGACATGATTGCTGGAATTTACCGATTCGCTGGGCGCTGTGGTAGCGTTTTATTTAAAAGTTTAGATAAATAAGTCATTTTGTACTGTGGGACCAAACCTAGCCGTGAGCGTGCGTTGAGGAAATAGAAACATTTTCAGAAACTACATTTCATTGACTTTCTAACGGTGTCAATCCGTTTTAGTTACAACGGTTGCGTCACATATTCGTACCAACATGTATTTAGTGATTTTTTTCCGATATTACTAAGTTGTATCGCTTTTAACAGTGAAACGATTGACTCTGGGACTTACTTGAAGTAACTTTGGACTGTGACCTTATAAATGTGATAAGTGAGCCAAATGGACACAAGAAATAAAATTCTTCTTAATTTGACAAGATTGCTGGAATTTACCGATTTCACTTGGCGCTGTGGTAGTACTTCATTTGAAAATTTAGATAAATATGTCATTTCTTACTGTGGGACCAATCCTGGCCGTTAGCGGGCGTTGGAGAAACAGAGGCAGTTTCAAAAACTAAATTTCACTGACTTTCTAACGGTATCAGTCCGTTTGAGTTACAACGGTTGCGTCACATATTTGTACCAACATGTATTAAGTGATATTTTTCTGGTAATACCAGGTTGTATCGCTTTTGAAAGTGAGACGATTGACTGTGGGACTTAATTGAACTGATTTTGGACTGTGACCTTATAAATGTGATAAGTTAGACAATTGGACCCAAGAAATAACATTCTTCTTAATTTGACATGATTGCTGGAATTTACCGATTTCACTGGGCGCTGTGATAGTACTTCATTTAAAATTTTAGATAAATATGTCATTTCTTACTTTGGGACCAATCCTGGCCGTTACGGCGCGTCGAAGAAACAGAGGCAGTTTCAAAAACTGCATTTCAATGACTTTCTAACGGTATCAGTCCGTTTGAGTTGCAACGGTTGCGTCACATATTCGTACCAACATGTATTAATTGATACTTTTCTGGTAATACTGGGTTGTATCGCTTTTAACAGTGAAACGATTGACTGTGGGACTTAATTGAACTGATTTTGGACTGTGGCCTTATAAATGTGATAAGTGAGACAATTGAACCCAAGAAATAACATTCTTCTTAATTTGACATGATTGCTGGAATTTACCGATTTCACTGGGCGCTGTGGTAGTACTTCATTTAAAATTTTAGATAAATATGTCATTTCTTACTGTGGGACAAATCCTGGCCGTTACGGCGCGTTGAAGAAATAGAGTCAGTTTCAAAAACTATATTTCAATGACTTTCTAACGGTATCAGTCCGTTTGAGTTACAACGCTTGCGTCACATATTCGTACCAACATGTATTAAGTGATATTTTTCTGGTAATACTAGGTTGTATCGCTTTTAACAGTGAAACGATTGACTGTGGGACTTAATTGAACTGATTTTGGACTGTGGCCTTATAAATGTGATAAGTGAGACAATTGAACCCAAGAAATAACATTCTTCTTAATTTGACATGATTGCTGGAATTTACCGATTTCACTGGGCGCTGTGGTAGTACTTCATTTAAAATTTTAGATAAATATGTCATTTCTTACTGTGGGACAAATCCTGGCCGTTACGGCGCGTTGAAGAAATAGAGTCAGTTTCAAAAACTATATTTCAATGACTTTCTAACGGTATCAGTCCGTTTGAGTTACAACGCTTGCGTCACATATTCGTACCAACATGTATTAAGTGATATTTTTCTGGTAATACTAGGTTGTATCGCTTTTAACAGTGAAACGATTGACTGTGGGACTTAATTGAAGTGATTCTGGACTGTGACCTTATAAATGTGATAAATGAGCCAATTGGACTCCAAGGAATAACATTCTTCTTAATTTGACATGATTGCTGGAATTTACCGATTCGCTGGGCGCTGTGGTAGCGTTTTATTTAAAAGTTTAGATAAATAAGTTATTTTGTACTGTGGGACCAAACCAAGCCGTGAGTGCGCGTTGAAGAAATAGAGACAGTTTTAAAAACTACATTTCAATGACTTTCTAACGGTATCAATGCGCTTGAGTTACAACGGTTGCGTCACATATTCGTATCAACATGTATTTAGTGATTTTTTTCCGATATTACTAAGTTGTATGGCTTTTAACAGTGAAACGATTGACTCTGGGACTTACTTGAAGTAACTTTGGACTGTGACCTTATAAATGTGATAAGTGAGCCAAATTGACCCAAGAAATAAAATTCTTCTTAATTTGACAAGATTGCTGGAATTTACCAATTTCACTTGGCGCTGTGGTAGTACTTCATTTGAAAATTTAGATAAATATGTCATTTCTTACTGTGGGACCAATCCTGGCCGTTAGCGGGCGTTGGAGAAACAGATGCAGTTTCAAAAACTACATTTCACTTACTTTCTAACGGTATCAGTCCGTTTGAGTTACAAGGGTTGCGTCACATATTCGTACCAACATGTATTAAGTGATATTTTTCTGGTAATACTAGGTTGTATCGCTTTTAACAGTGAAACGATTGCCTGTGGGACTTAATTGAAGTGATTCTGGACTGTGACGTTATAAATGTGATAAATGAGCCAATTGGACTCCAAGGAATAACATTCTTCTTAATTTGACATAACTGCTGGAATTCAGCGATTACACTCGGCCCTATGGTAGCCCTTCACTTAAAAATGTATATAAAATAAGTCTTTTTATACTGTGGCACCAATCCTGGCCGTTAACACGCGCTGAATAAATAGGAACAGTTTCAAAGACTACATTTCATTGACTTTCTAACGGTATCAGTCCGTTCCAACTACAACGGTTGCGTCACATATTCGTACCAACACGTACTTAATGATTTTTTTCCGATATTACTAGGTTGCATTGCTTTTAAAAGTAAAAGGATTGACTGTGGGACTTAATTGAACTGATTTTGGACTTTGACCTCATAAATGTGATAAATGAGACAACTGGACCCAAGGAATAACATTCTTCTTAATTTGACATGATTGCTGGAATTTACCGATTCGCTGGGCACTGTGGTAGCGTTTTATTTAAAAGTTTAGATAAATAAGTTATTTTGTACTGTGGGACCAAACCTAGCCGTGAGTGCGCATTGAAGAAATAGAAACATTTTCAAAAACTACATTTCATTGACTTTATACCGGTGTCAATCCGTTTGAGTTACAACAGTTGCGTCACATGTTCGTACCAACATGTATTTAGTGATTTGTTTCCGATATTACTAAGTTGTATCGCATTTAACAGTGAAATGATTGACTGTGGGACTTAATTGAATTGATTCTGGACTGTGACCTTATAAATGTGATAAGTGAGCCAAATGGACCCCAAGAAATAACATTCTTTTTAATTTGACATGACTGCCGGAACTCAGCGATTACACTGGTCGCTGTTTGGAGCGCTTCATTTAAAAATTTATATAAAATAAGTCATTTTTTACTGTGGGACCAATCCTGGCCGGTAGCGCGCGTTGAAGAAATAGAGGCAGTTTCAAAAACTACATTTCCATGACTTTCTAACGGTATCAGTCCGTTTGAGTTACAGCGGTTGCGTCACATATTCGTACCAACATGTATTTAGTGATATTTTTCTGGTAATACTAGGTTGTATCGCTTTTAACAGTGAAACGATTGACTGTGGGACTTAATTGAACTGATTTTGGACTGTGACCTTATAAATGTGATAAGTGAGACAATTGGACCCAAGAAATAACATTCTTCTTAATTTGACATAATTGCTGGAATTCAGCGATTACACTCGGCCCTATGGTAGCCCTTCACTTAAAAATGTATATAAAATAAGTCTTTTTTTACTGTGGGACCAATCCTGGCCGTTAGCACGCGCTGAATAAATAGGAACAGTTTCAAAGACTACATTTCATTGACTTTCTAACGGTATCAGTCCGTTCCAACTACAACGGTTGCGTCACATATTCGTACCAACACGTACTTAATGATTTTTTTCCGATATTACTAGGTTGCATTGCTTTTAAAAGTAAAAGGATTGACTGTGGGACTTAATTGAACTGATTTTGGACTTTGACCTCATAAATGTGATAAATGAGACAACTGGACCCAAGGATTAACATTCTTCTTAATTTGACATGATTGCTGGAATTTACCGATTCGCTGGGCACTGTGGTAGCGTTTTATTTAAAAGTTTAGATAAATAAGTTATTTTGTACTGTGGGACCAAACCTAGCCGTGAGTGCGCGTTGAAGAAATAGAAACATTTTCAAAAACTACATTTCATTGACTTTATAACGGTGTCAATCCGTTTGAGTTACAACAGTTGCGTCACATGTTCGTACCAACATGTATTTAGTGATTTGTTTCCGATATTACTAAGTTGTATCGCATTTAACAGTGAAATGATTGACTGTGGGACTTAATTGAATTGATTCTGGACTGTGACCTTATAAATGTGATAAGTGAGCCAAATGGACCCCAAGAAATAACATTCTTTTTAATTTGACATGACTGCCGGAACTCAGCGATTACACTGGTCGCTGTTTGGAGCGCTTCATTAAAAAATTTATATAAAATAAATCATTTTTTACTGTGGGACCAATCCTGTCCGGTAGCGCGCGTTGAAGAAATAGAGGCAGTTTCAAAAACTACATTTCCATGACTTTCTAACGGTATCAGTCCGTTTGAGTTACAGCGGTTGCGTCACATATTCGTACCAACATGTATTTAGTGATATTTTTCTGGTAATACTAGGTTGTATCGCTTTTAACAGTGAAACGATTGACTGTGGGACTTAATTGAACTGATTTTGGACTGTGACCTTATAAATGTGATAAGTGAGACAATTGGACCCAAGAAATAACATTCTTCTTAATTTGACATGATTGCTGGAATTTACCGATTTCACTGGGCGCTGTGGTAGTACTTCATTTAAAAATATAGATAAATAAGACATTTCTTACTGTGGGACAAATCCTGGCCGTTAGCGCGCGTTGAAGAAATAGAGGCAGTTTCAAAAACTACATTTCAATGACTTTCTAACGGTGTCAATGCGTTTGAGTTACAACAGTTGCGTCACATGTTCGTACCAACATGTATTTAGTGATTTGTTTCCGATATTACTAAGTTGTATCGCTTTTAACAGTGAAACGATTGACTCTGGGACTTAATTGAAGTAACTTTGGACTGTGACCTTATAAATGTGATAAGTGAGCCAAATGGACCCCAAGAAATAACATTCTTTTTAATTTGACATGACTGCCGGAACTCAGCGATTACACTGGTCGCTGTTTGGAGCGCTTCATTTAAAAATTTAGATAAAAAAGTCTTTTTTTACTGTGGGACCAATCCTGGCCGGTAGCGCGCGTTGAAGAAATAGAGGCAGTTTCAAAAACTACATTTCAATGACTTTCTAACGGTATCAGTCCGTTTGAGTTATAGCGGTTGCGTCACATATTCGTACCAACATGTATTTAGTGATATTTTTCTGGTAATACTAGTTTGTATCGCTTTTAACAGTGAAACGATTGACTGTGGGACTTAATTGAACTGATTTTGGACTGTGACCTTATAAATGTGATAAGTGAGACAATTGGACCCAAGAAATAACATTCTTCTTAATTTGACATGATTGCTGGAATTTACCGATTTCACTGGGCGCTGTGGTAGTACTTCATTTAAAAATTTAGATAAATAAGTCATTTCTTACTGTGGGACCAATCCTGGCCGTTAGCGCGCGTTGAAGAAATAGAGGCAGTTTCAAAAACTATATTTCAATGACTTTGTAACGGTATCAGTCCGTTTGAGTTACAACGCTTGCGTCACATATTCGTACCAACATGTATTAAGTGATATTTTCTGGTAATACTAGGTTGTATCGCTTTTAACAGTGAAACGATTGCCTGTGGGACTTAATTGAAGTGATTCTGGACTGTGACCTTATAAATGTGATAAATGAGCCAATTGGACTCCAAGGAATAACATTCTTCTTAATTTGACATAATTGCTGGAATTCAGCGATTACACTCGGCCCTATGGTAGCCCTTCACTTAAAAATGTATATAAAATAAGTCTTTTTTTACTGTGGGACCAATCCTGGCCGTTAGCACGCGCTGAATAAATAGGAACAGTTTCAAAGACTACATTTCATTGACTTTCTAACGGTATCAGTCCGTTCCAACTACAACGGTTGCGTCACATATTCGTACTAACACGTACTTAATGATTTTTTTCCGATATTACTAGGTTGCATTGCTTTTAAAAGTAAAAGGATTGACTGTGGGACTTAATTGAACTGATTTTGGACTTTGACCTCATAAATGTGATAAATGAGACAACTGGACCCAAGGAATAACATTCTTCTTAATTTGACATGATTGCTGGAATTTACCGATTCGCTGGGCACTGTGGTAGCGTTTTATTTAAAAGTTTAGATAAATAAGTTATTTTGTGCTGTGGGACAAAAGCCTAGCCGTGAGTGCGCGTTGAAGAAATAGAAACATTTTCAAAAACTACATTTCATTGACTTTATAACGGTGTCAATCCGTTTGAGTTACAACAGTTGCGTCACATGTTCGTACCAACATGTATTTAGTGATTTGTTTCCGATATTACTAAGTTGTATCGCATTTAACAGTGAAATGATTGACTGTGGGACTTAATTGAATTGATTCTGGACTGTGACCTTATAAATGTGATAAGTGAGCCAAATGGACCCCAAGAAATAACATTCTTTTTAATTTGACATGACTGCCGGAACTCAGCGATTACACTGGTCGCTGTTTGGAGCGCTTCATTTAAAAATTTATATAAAATAAGTCATTTTTTACTGTGGGACCAATCCTGGCCGGTAGCGCGCGTTGAAGAAATAGAGGCAGTTTCAAAAACTACATTTCCATGACTTTCTAACGGTATCAGTCCGTTTGAGTTACAGCGGTTGCGTCACATATTCGTACCAACATGTATTTAGTGATATTTTTCTGGTAATACTAGGTTGTATCGCTTTTAACAGTGAAACGATTGACTGTGGGACTTAATTGAACTGATTTTGGACTGTTTTTGATTTTGATTTTCTCTTTATTTAACGTCGATAGATACAATAGTATTTAAATAACTAATTTAAATCGACTGTGACCTTATAAATGTGATAAGTGAGACAATTGGACCCAAGAAATAACATTCCTCTTAATTTGACATGATTGCTGGAATTTACCGATTTCACTGGGCGCTGTGGTAGTACTTCATTTAAAAATATGGATAAATAAGTCATTTCTTACTGTGGGATCAATCCTGGCCGTTAGCGCGCGTTGAAGAAATAGAGGCAGTTTCAAAAACTACATTTCAATGACTTTCTAACGGTGTCAATCCGTTTGAGTTACAACAGTTGCGTCACATGTTCGTACCAACATGTATTTTGTGATTTGCTTCCGATATTACTAAGTTGTATCGCTTTTAACAGTGAAACGATTGACTCTGGGACTTAATTGAATCAACTTTGGACTGTGACCTTATAAATGTGATAAGTGAGACAATTGGACCCAAGAAATAACATTCTTCTTAATTTGACATGATTGCTGGAATTTACCGATTTCACTGGGCGCTGTGGTAGTACTTCATTTAAAAATTTAGATAAATAAGTCATTTCTTACTGTGGGACCAATCCTGGCCGTTAGCGCGCGTTGAAGAAATAGAGGCAGTTTCAAAAACTACATTTCAATGACTTTCTAACGGTATCAGTCCATTTGAGTTACAACGGTTGCGTCACATATTCGTACCAACATGTATTAAGTGATATTTTTCTGGTAATACTAGGTTGTATCGCTTTTAACAGTGAAACGATTGACTGTGGGACTTAATTGAACTGATTTTTCACTGTGACTTTATAAATGTGATAAGTGAGACAATTGGACCCAAGAAATAACATTCTTCTTAATTTGACATGATTACTGGAATTTACCGATTTCACTGGGCGGTGTGGTAGTACTTCATTTAAAAATATAGATAAATAAGTCATTTCTTACTGTGGGACCAATCCTGGCCGTTAGCGCGCGTTGAAGAAATAGAGGCAGTTTCAAAAACTACATTTCAATGACTTTCTAACGGTGTCAATCCGTTTGAGGTACAACAGTTGCGTCACATGTTCGTACCAACATGTATTTAGTGATTTGTTTCCGATATTACTAAGTTGTATCGCTTTTAACAGTGAAACGATTGACTGTGGGACTTAATTGAACTGATTTTTCACTGTGACTTTATAAATGTGATAAGTGAGACAATTGGACCCAAGAAATAACATTCTTCTTAATTTGACATGATTACTGGAATTTACCGATTTCACAGGGCGCTGTGGTAGCGCTTTATATAAAAGTTTAGATAAATAAGTCATTTTGTACTGTGGGACCAATCCTAGCCGTTAGCACGCGCTGAAGAAATAGAAACATTTTCAAAAACTACATTTCATTGACTTTCTGACGGTGTCAATCCGTTTGAGTTACAACGGTTGCGTCACATATTCGTACCAACATGTATTTAGTGATATTTTTCGGTAATACTAGGTTGTACCGCTTTTAACAGTGAAACGATTGACTGTGGGACTTAATTGAACTGATTTTGGACTGTGACCTTATAAATGTGATAAGTGAGACAATTGGACCCAAGAAATAACATTCTTCTTAATTTGACATGATTGCTGGAATTTACCGATTTCACTGGGCGCTGTGGTAGTACTTCATTTAAAACTTTAGATAAATAAGTCATTTCTTACTGTGGGACCAATCCTGGCCGTTAGCGCGCGTTGAAGAAATAGAGGCAGTTTCAAAAACTACATTTCAATGACTTTCTAGCGGTATCAGTCCGTTTGAGTTACAACGGTTGCGTCACATATTCGTACCAACATGTATTAAGTGATATTTTTCTGGTAATACTAGGTTGTATCGCTTTTAACAGTGAAACGATTGACTGTGGGACTTAATTGAACTGATTTTTGACTGTGACTTTATAAATGTGATAAGTGAGACAATTGGACCCAAGAAATAACATTCTTCTTAATTTGACATGATTACTGGAATTTACCGATTTCACTGGGCGGTGTGGTAGTACTTCATTTAAAAATATAGATAAATAAGTCATTTCTTACTGTGGGACCAATCCTGGCCGTTAGCGCGCGTTGAGGAAATAGAGGCAGTTTCAAAAACTACATTTCAATGACTTTCTAACGGTGTCAATCCGTTTGAGGTACAACAGTTGCGTCACATGTTCGTACCAACATGTATTTAGTGATTTGTTTCCGATATTACTAAGTTGTATCGCTTTTAAGAGTGAAACGATGGACTGTGGGACTTAAGTGAACTTATTTTGGACTGTGACCTTATAAATGTGATAAATGAGACAATTGGACCCAAAGAATAACATTCTTCTTAATTTGACATGATTGCTGGAATTCAGCGATTACACTCGTCCTTATGATAGCGCTTCACTTAAAAATTTACATAAAATAAGTCATTTCTTTACTGTGGGACCAATCCTAGCCGTTGGTGCGCGCTGAAGAAATAGAGACAGTTTCAAATACTACATTTCATTGAATTTGCGTCACATATTCGTACCAACATGTATTTAGCGATAGTATTCGGATATTACTAGGATGCATCGCTTTTAAGAGTGAAACGATGGACTGTGGGACTTAAGTGAACTTATTTTGGACTGTGACCTTATAAATGTGATAAGTGAGACAATTGGACCCAAGAAATAACATTCTTCTTAATTTGACATGATTGCTGGAATTTACCGATTTCGCTGGGCTCTGTGGTAGCTTTTTTTAAAAAAATTTAGATAAATAAGGCATTTTGTACTGTGGGACCAATCCTAGCCGTTAGCGCGCGTTGAAGAAATAGAAACATTTTAAAAAACTACATTTCATTGACTTTCTAATGATTCCAATCCGCTTGACTTACAACGTTTGCGTCACATATTCGTACCAACATGTATTTAGTGATTTGTTTCCGATATTACTAAGTTGTATCGCTTTTAACAGTGAAACGATTGACTCTGGGACTTAATTGAAGTAACTTAGGACTGTGACCTTATAAATGTGATAAATGAGCCAAATGGACCCCAAGAAATAACATTCTTTTTAATTTGACATGACTGCCGGAACTCAGCGATTACACTGGTCGCTGTTTGGAGCGCTTTGTTTAAAAATTTAGATAAAAAAGTCTTTTTTTACTGTGGGACCAATCCTGGCCGGTAGCGCGCGTTGAAGAAATAGAGGCAGTTTCAAAAACTACATTTCAATGACTTTCTAACGGTATCAGTCCGTTTGAGTTACAGCGGTTGCGTCACATATTCGTACCAACATGTATTTAGTGATATTTTTCTGGTAATACTAGTTTGTATCGCTTTTAACAGTGAAACGATTGACTGTGGGACTTAATTGAACTGATTTTGGACTGTGACCTTATAAATGTGATAAGTGAGACAATTGGACCCAAGAAATAACATTGTTCTTAATTTGACATGATTGCTGGAATTTACCGATTTCACTGGGCGCTGTGGTAGTACTTCATTTAAAAATTTAGATAAAGAAGTCATTTCTTACTGTGGGACCAATCCTGGCCGTTAGCACGCGTTGAAGAAATAGAGGCAGTTTCAAAAACTACATTTCAATGACTTTCTAACGGTATTAGTCCGTTTGAGTTACAACGGTTGCGTCACATATTCGTACCAACATGTATTAAGTGATATTTTTCTGGTAATACTAGGTTGTATCGCTTTTAACAGTAAAACGATTGACTGTGGGACTTAATTGAACTGATTTTTGACTGTGACTTTATAAATGTGATAAGTGAGACAATTGGACCCAAGAAATAACATTCTTCTTAATTTGACATGATTACTGGAATTTACCGATTTCACAGGGCGCTGTGGTAGCGCTTTATATAAAAGTTTAGATAAATAAGTCATTTTGTACTGTGGGACCAATCCTAGCCGTTAGCACGCGCTGAAGAAATAGAAACATTTTCAAAAACTACATTTCATTGACTTTTTGACGGTGTCAATACGTTTAAGTTACAACGGTTGCGTCACATATTCGTACCAACATGTATTTAGTGATATTTTTCGGTAATACTAGGTTGTATCGCTTTTAACAGTGAAACGATTGACTGTGGGACTTAATTGAACTGATTTTGGACTGTGACCTTATAAATGTGATAAGTGAGACAATTGGACCCAAGAAATAACATTCTTCTTAATTTGACATGATTGCTGGAATTTACCGATTTCACTGGGCGCTGTGGTAGTACTTCATTTAAAAATTTAGATAAATAAGTCATTTCTTACTGTGGGACCAATCCTGACCGTTAGCGCGGGTTGAAGAAATAGAGGCAGTTTCAAAAACTACATTTCAATGAATTTCTAACGGTATCAGTCCGTTTGAGTTACAACGGTTGCGTCACATATTCGTACCAACATGTATTAAGTGATATTTTTCTGGTAATACTAGGTTGCATCGCTTTTAACAGTGAAACGATTGACTGTAGGACTTAATTGAACTGATTTTGGACTGTGACTTTATAAATGTGATAAGTGAGACAATTGGACCCAAGAAATAACATTCTTCTTAATTTGACATGATTAATCGAATTTACCGATTTCACAGGGCACTGTGGTAGCGCTTTATATAAAAGTTTAGATAAATAAGTCATTTTGTACTGTGGCACCAATCCTAGCCGTTAGCACTCGCTGAAGAAATAGAAACATTTTCAAAAACTACATTTCATTGACTTTCTGACGGTGTCAAACCGTTTGAGTTGCAACAGTTGCGTCACGTATTCGTACCAACATGTACTTAGTGATTTTTTTCGGATATTACTAAGTTGTATCGCTTTTAACGGTGAAACGATTGACTGTGGGACTTAATTGAAGTGATTCTGGACTGTGACCTCATAAATGTGATAAATGAGACAATTGGACCCAAAGAATAACATTCTTCTTAATTTGACATGATTGCTGGAATTCAGCGATTACACTCGGCCCTATGGTAGCGCTTCACTTAAAAATTTACATAAAATAAGTCATTTCTTTACTGTGGGACCAATCCTAGCCGTTGGTGCGCGCTGAAGAAATAGAGATAGTTTCAAATACTACATTTCATTGAATTTGCGTCACATATTCGTACCAACATGTATTTAGCGATAGTATTCGGATATTACTAGGATGCATCGCTTTTAACAGTGAAACGATGGACTGTGGGACTTAAGTAAACTTATTTTGGACTGTGACCTTATAAATGTGATAAGTGAGACAATTGGACCCAAGAAATAAAATTCTTCTTAATTTGACATGATTGCTGGAATTTACCGATTTCACTGGGCGCTGTGGTAGTACTTCATTTAAAAATTTAGATAAAGAAGTCATTTCTTACTGTGGGACCAATCCTAGCCGTTAGCACGCGCTGAAGAAATAGAAACATTTTCAAAAACTACATTTCATTGACTTTCTGACGGTGTCAATACGTTTAAGTTACAACGGTTGCGTCACATATTCGTACCAACATGTATTTAGTGATATTTTTCGGTAATACTAGGTTGTATCGCTTTTAACAGTGAAACGATTGACTGTGGGACTTAATTGAACTGATTTTGGACTGTGACCTTATAAATGTGATAAGTGAGACAATTGGACCCAAGAAATAACATTCTTCTTAATTTGACATGATTGCTGGAATTTACCGATTTCACTGGGCGCTGTGGTAGTACTTCATTTAAAAATTTAGATAAATAAGTCATTTCTTACTGTGGGACCAATCCTGACCGTTAGCGCGGGTTGAAGAAATAGAGGCAGTTTCAAAAACTACATTTCAATGAATTTCTAACGGTATCAGTCCGTTTGAGTTACAACGGTTGCGTCACATATTCGTACCAACATGTATTAAGTGATATTTTTCTGGTAATACTAGGTTGCATCGCTTTTAACAGTGAAACGATTGACTGTAGGACTTAATTGAGCTGATTTTGGACTGTGACTTTATAAATGTGATAAGTGAGACAATTGGACCCAAGAAATAACATTCTTCTTAATTTGACATGATTAATCGAATTTACCGATTTCACAGGGCACTGTGGTAGCGCTTTATATAAAAGTTTAGATAAATAAGTCATTTTGTACTGTGGCACCAATCCTAGCCGTTAGCACTCGCTGAAGAAATAGAAACATTTTCAAAAACTACATTTCATTGACTTTCTGACGGTGTCAAACCGTTTGAGTTGCAACAGTTGCGTCACGTATTCGCACCAACATGTACTTAGTGATTTTTTTCGGATATTACTAAGTTGTATCGCTTTTAACGGTGAAACGATTGACTGTGGGACTTAATTGAAGTGATTCTGGACTGTGACCTCATAAATGTGATAAATGAGACAATTGGACCCAAAGAATAACATTCTTCTTAATTTGACATGATTGCTGGAATTCAGCGATTACACTCGGCCCTATGGTAGCGCTTCACTTAAAAATTTACATAAAATAAGTCATTTCTTTACTGTGGGACCAATCGTAGCCGTTGGTGCGCGCTGAAGAAATAGAGATAGTTTCAAATACTACATTTCATTGAATTTGCGTCACATATTCGTACCAACATGTATTTAGCGATAGTATTCGGATATTACTAGGATGCATCGCTTTTAACAGTGAAACGATGGACTGTGGGACTTAAGTGAACTTATTTTGGACTGTGACCTTATAAATGTGATAAGTGAGACAATTGGACCCAAGAAATAAAATTCTTCTTAATTTGACATGATTGCTGGAATTTACCGATTTCGCTGGGCTCTGTGGTAGCTTTTTTTAACAAAATTTAGATAAATAAGGCATTTTGTACTGTGGGACCAATCCTAGCCGTTAGCGCGCGTTGAAGAAATAGAAACATTTTAAAAAACTACATTTCATTGACTTTCTAATGATTCCAATCCGCTTGAATTACAACGTTTGCGTCACATGTTCGTACCAACATGTATTTAGTGATTTGTTTACGATATTCCTAAGTTGTATCGCTTTTAACAGTGAAACGATTGACTGTGGGACTTAATTGAAGTGATTCTGGACTGTGACCTTATAAATGTGATAAATGAGCCAATTGAACTCCAAGGAACAATATTCTTCTTAATTTGACATAATTGCCGGAACTCAGCGATTACACTGGGCGCTGTTTGGAGCGCTTTATTTAAAAATTTAGATAAATAAGTCCTTTTTTACTGTGGGACCAATCCTGGCCAGTAGCGCACGTTGAAGAAATAGAGGCAGTTTCAAAAACTACATTTCAATGACTTTCTAACGGTATCAGTCCGTTTGAGGTACAGCGGTTACGTCACATATTCGTGCCAACATGTATTTAGTGATATTTTTCTGGTAATGCTAGGTTGTATCGCTTTTAACAGTGAAACGATTGACTGTGGGACTTAATTTAAATGATTTTGGACTATGACCTTATAAATGTGATAAGTGAGACTATTGGACACAAAAATAACATTCTTCTTAATTTGACATGATTGCTTAAATTTACCGATTTCACTGGGCGCTGTGGTAGTACTTCATTTAAAAATTTAGATAAATAAGTCATTTCTTACTGTGGGACCAATCCTGGCCGTTAGCGCGCGTTGAAGAAATAGAGGCAGTTTCAAAAACTACATTTCAATGACTTTCTAACGGTATCAGTCCGTTTGAGTTGCAACGGTTGTGTCACATATTCATACCAACATGTATTAAGTGATGTTTTTCTGGTAATACTAGGTTGTATCGCTTTTAACAGTGAAACGATTGCCTGTGGGACTTAATTGAAGTGATTCTGGACTGTGACCTTATAAATGTGATAAATGAGCCAATTGAACTCCAAGGAATAACATTCTTCTTAATTTGACATGATTGCAGGAACTCAGCGATTACACTGGGCGTTGTGGTAGCACTTCATTTAAAAATTTATATAAAATCAGTCATTTTTTACTGTGGGACCAATCCTGGCCGTTATCGCCCGTCAAAGAAATAGAGACAGTTTTAAAAACTAAATTTCAATGACTTTCTAACGGTATCAATCCGCTTGAATTACAACGGTTGCGTCACATATTCGTACCAACATGTATTTAGTGATTTTTTTCCGATAATACTAAGTTGTATCGCTTTTAACAGTGAAACGGTTGACTCTGCGACTTACTTGAAGTAACTTTGGACTGCGACCCTATAAATGTGATAAGTGAGACAATTGGACTCCAAGAAATAACATTCTTCTTAATTTGACATGATTGCTGGAAATCAGCGATTACACTCGGCCCTATGGTAGCCCTTCACTTAAAAATTTATATAAAATAAGTCATTTTTTACTGTAGGACCAATCCTGGCCGTTAGCACGCGCTGAATAAATAGAAACAGTTTCAAAGACTACATTTTATTGACTTTCTGGCGGTATAAATCCGTTTGAGTTACATCGGTTGTGTCACGTATTCGTTCCAACATGTATTAGTGATTTTTTTCCGATATTACTAAATTGTATTGCTTTAGACAGTGAAACGATTGCCTGTGGGACTTAATTGAAGGGATTCTGAACTGTGACCTTGTGAATGTGATAGATGAGCCAATTGGATTCCAAGGAATAACATTCTTCTTAATTTGACATGATTGCTGCAATTCAACGATTACACTCGGCCCAATGGTGGCGCTTCACTTAAAAATTTAGATAAAATAAGTCATTTTTTACTGTTTGTTTGTTTGTTTGTTTGTTTGTAAATTTATTTATAGTCGGTACAAGTTTCGTGAAAAGAAAAATTATATGCATAGCTCTAAAAAGTAGTGCTAATCAAAACCGACTGAAATTAAAGTGCATATAGAAATAATATTAAATAATATTAATTGAATGAGAGAAAATATTTTTAAATTTTTATATATACAAAAAAGAGTAAAATTTAACTAAAAGCGTGTTTGGGACAATTCACATACCTCACAAAAACATTTACTTCCATTCCAACTTTTGATCGCATTTTTAAAAGTACTAAGAGACTCTGAGGATTTCAAGTGTTTGGGTAATTTATTCCATATTTTTGACCCCAGGGAAGAGAGACTTTTTGTTCCAAAACTAACGGTATCTATATTTGGTACTGTTAAATTATTAACATTTTGTGATCTCACTGGTCTACCACTCCCATGAAATTTAAAGATATCTTTAATGTATGTCGGATTGAGTTCGTGCAAAGTCTTATATATTTCTGTACATAATGTTTTAAGTCTATAAACGCTCATTTGGTATTTTCCTGCTTTCAAAAGGAGTTCGTCGTAAGTACTATCATTATCATTTAATAAGAAACGCAAAGCTCTCTTCTGAATTTGTTCAATTCTCAACAAAGATTTATATGAAGAGAAATTCCATACTAAAGGGCAATAATTAAAGTTAGAGTAAATAAAACTTTGTACCAGCGCTAATTTGGCTTTGTGAGATAAAAACGTGCTAAGTCTAAACAGTGCATTCAATTGTGCTGATGATTTTTTGATAAGTTTATAAATGTGAGAGTCGAAATTCAAGCCATTATCAATGGTCACTCCTAGTAATTTAACTTCGCTTTCTGTTTTAATTAACTTGTCACCAATTTTTACCACTAAATCACAATTGTTACATTTATCTCTGGTGACAATGATTGATTGAAATTTTTTTGGATTCGCCATCATTTTGTTATTTTTCAACCACACTAGTGCTATATTAGATTCACATTCTAAAAGTTTAATTAAGTTTGAGATTGAGTTTAAGAAAGCAGAAAGGGAAATGTCATAAGCATAATTGTATACACTGGCTTTTTTAATAAAATAAATAAAGTCATTAATAAAAATGTTAAATAAAATAGGTCCTAAAATTGATCCTTGGGGTACTCCAGACAGAATTATTTGGAAAAGACTATGCTGATTATTTATGCGGGTAGATTGCTCTCTGTCAGAAAGGTACGATAAAATTAGAAGTAGGGCATCCTGGCTAAAGCCATAGGCATTTAATTTAGCAATACGTAAATCATGAGGCACGCAATCAAAAGCTTTAGATAGATCCATTAAAACTGCACCAACTACGTAATGTTTATCTAATTTTTAATTCCATTCTTCCAATAATCTTATAAGTACATGTTGTGTGCCATATGATTCCCTATAGGCTGATAAAAATTCTGAAAGTTTTTTATCAATATAATCAACAATTTGAGATTTAATTATTCTCTCATAAAATTTTGAAAATATATTTAAAATGCTGACTGGTCTATAGTTGTTTATACATAATTTATCTTTCCCACCTTTATCAATAGGGGATACAGTAGCGCGTTTGGCTCTCCTCGGAAAAGCAGAAAGACAAATACTGTTGTTAATGGCATTTTTTAAGGGTGTTATCAAATAAGGTTTTGCTAACTTCACCATTTTAGCCGTTATCTTGTCCTCTCCAGATGCCACACCTACTTTTAGATCCCCCAAAAGTTTAGAGACTTCATTTTCCGAGACTTCCTTAAAGTTAAACAACATTTCATTATTTTGATCAATTAGTGAATTTTTAATTTCAAGAATACTAGGGTGATTTTTATATGTTTCCAGAATCTTTGAGACAACTTCATTTCTATTTTCAGATTGATAATTTCGTAGCGACACTGGTTTAAATCCAATATATTTTTCAACTATATGTATGTACTCTTCATTGAAAATTTCCGCTAATTCATTTTCATCAGTTACTATAATATCATCGTGAACAATCATAATTTCATTAGAGCTCTTACCTGATTTGTTAGTAAGGAAAGGTTTAACAGTGCACCAAAATTTCTTATTTTGAATAATGCCACCCTCCATAACACTATTAAAATGCTCTTTAATCGTCTGTCGTCTCATACTAACACACTTATTTCTTTGTTTTTTATATTTTGCCCTATTTTCATCTGTTCGATTTTTGTTAAAATTGTTTTTAAGACGAGATCTTGTGTAAATTGCTTTTCGTAATTTTTTATTAATAAACGGGGCTTCGTTACCCCGAACTAATTTAATTTTTATAGGTGCATGTTTATCACAGCGCCCAGTGAAATTGGTTAATTCCAGCAATCATGTCAAAATAAGAAGAATGTTATTCCTTGGAGTCCAATTGTCTCATTTATCACATTTATAAGGTCACAGTACAGAACCACTTCAATTAAGTCCCACAGTCAATCGTTTCACTGTCAAAAGCAGTACAACTTAGTAATATCGGAAAAAAATCACTAAAAACATGTTGGTACGAATACGTGACGCAACCATTGTAACTTAAGCGGATTGACACCGTTAGAAAGTCAATGAAATGTAGTTTTTGAAAATTTTTCTATTTCTTCAGCGCGCGCTAACGGCTAGGATTGGTCCCACAGTACAAAAAGACTTATTTTATCTAAATTTTCAAGTGAAGCGCTACCATTGGGCCGAGTGTAATCGCTGAATTGCAGCAATCATGTGAAATTAAGAAGATTGTTTTTCCTTGTAGTCCAATTGACTCATTTATCACATTTATAAGGTCGCAGTCCAGAATCACTTCAACTAAGTCCCACAGTCAATCGTTCCACTGTTAAAAGCGATACAACTTAGTAATATCGGAAAAAAATCACTATATACATGCTGGTACGAACATGTGACGCAACCGTTGTAACTCAAGCGCATTGATACCGTTAGAAAGTCATTGAAATGTAGTTTTTAAAACTGTCTCTATTTCCTTAGCGCGCGATAACGGCTAGGATTGGTCCCACAGTAAGAAACGACTTATTTATCTAAATTTTTAAATGAAGTGCTACCACAACGCCCAGTGTAATCGCTGAGTTCCGGCAATCATGTCAAATTAAGAAGAATGTTGTTCCTTGGAGTTCGATTGGCTCATTTATCACATTTATAAGGTCACAGTCCAGAATCACTTCAATTAAGTCCCACAGTCAATCGTTTCACTGTTAAAAGCGATACAACTTAGTAATATCGGAAACAAATCACTAAATACATGTTGGTACGAACATGTGACGCAACTGTTGTAACTCAAACGGATTGACACCGTTAGAAAGTCAATGAAATGTAGTTTTTGAAAATGTTTCTATTTCTTCAACGCCCGCTAACGGCTAGGATTGGTCCCACAGTACAAAATGACTTATTTATCTAAACTTTTAAATAAAACGCTACCACAGCGCCCTGCGAAATCGGTAAATTCCAGCAATCATGTCCAATTAAAAAGAATGTTATTTCTTGGATCCAATAGTCTCATTTATCACATTTATGAGGTCAAAGTCCAAAATCAGTTCAATTAAGTCCCACAGTCAATCCTTTCACTGTTAAAATTAATACAACCTAGTAAAATCAGAAAAATATCGCTAAATGCATGTTGGTACGAATATGTAACGCAACCGTTGTAATTGAAACGGACTGATGCCGTTAGAAAGTCAATGAAATGTAGTTTTTAAAACTGTCTCTCTTTCTTCAGCGCGCGCTAACGGCCAGGATTGGTCCAACCGTGAAAAATGACTTATTTATCTAAATTTTTAAATGAAGCGCTACCACAGCGCCCAGTGAAATCGGTAAATTCCAGCAATCATGTCAAGGTAAGAAGAATGTTATTTCTTGGGTCCACTTGTCTCACTTATCACATTTATAAGATCACAGTCAAAAATCAGTTCAATTAAGTCCCACAGTCCCACAGTCCCACCGTCCCACAGTCCCACAGTCAATCTTTTCACTGTTAAAAGCGATGCAACCTAGTAAAATCAGAAAAATATCGCTAAATACATGTTCGTACGAATATGTGACGCTACCGTTGTAATTGAAACGGAATGATACCGTTAGAAAGTCAATGAAATGTAGTTTTTAAAACTGTGTCTCTTTCTTCAGCGCGCGCTAACGGCTAGGATTGTTCCCACCGTGAAAAATACTTATTTATCTAAGTTTTTAAATGAAGCGCTACCACAGCGCCCAGTGAAATCGGTAAATTCCAGCAATCATGTCAAGGTAAGAAGAATGTTATTTCTTGGGTCCAATTGTCTCACTTATCACATTTATAAGGTCACAGTCCAAAATAAGCTCAATGAAGTCCCACAGTCAATCCTTTCACTGTTAAAAACGATTCAAACTAGTAAAATCAGAAAAATATCGCTAAATACATGTTGGTACGAATATGTGACGCAACCGTTGTAATTGAAACGGACTGACACCGTTAGAGAGTCAATGAAATGTAGTTTTTGAAACTGTTTCTCTTTCTTCAGCGCGGGCTAACGGCTAGGATTGGTCCTACAGTAAGGAATGACTTATTTATCTAAATTTTTAAATGAAGTACTACCACAGCGCCCAGTGTAATCGCTGAATCGCTTTTTTTTAAAATCTCATTTAGCACGCTTAGCATCCAAGAAAATTATTTACAGAAGTTACAAAAATTTTAATGAAGCCAACTTTTTACGTGATGTTGAGAACGCAAATTTTATTTGTAATAGTAAAGATCCTGAACTAAATTATGAAAACCTCATCAATGTTTTCACATCTATCATAGAAAAGCATGCCCCACAGAAGCAAAAAACTCTGCGTGGAAACGAGGCACCATTTATGACAAAAGAGTTAAAAAAGGCAATATATACAAGGTCTAGGTTCAAAAATAAATACAATAAAAATCCTACTTCTGAAAACAAAATCACGTACAAGAAACAGAGAAACAAGTGTGTAAATTTACGCAAAAAGGCTATCAAAAACCATTTCAAAAGGGTAACAGAATCAGGTTTTATTTCCAAAAAAACGTTTTGGGAAACTGTTAAACCCTTGATATCAAATAAAAGTGGAATAAGCAAAGAAGATATAGCGATCGTTCAAAATGAAAGTTTAGTTACTGATAAAAAACAGCTAACCAAACTTTTTAACGAATACTACATCAATATTTTAGAAAATTCTTGTGGCATGAAACCAAATCCTATAAAATATGAGAATGTAAATGATAAGTCAAAAATGATTGAAGAAATTGTTGATAGTTTTGAAAATCATCCAAGTATCATTAAAATAAAGGAAATCAATGATTCTAACAACAATGAGAACTTCACATTCCAAGAAGTTGATGAAAATACAATTTCTAAACTGTTTAATGATTTAAACACCAAAGTATCAACAGGTGAAGATACAATACCATCAAAGCTGACAAAATTAGCAAAAAGGCACCTAGTAACGCCACTAACAGATGCTATAAATAGTAGCATAGTTTCAAACAAATTTCCAAGCAAAGCTAAGCGAGCTGCTGTAACGCCATTGGATAAGGGAGGAAAAGATAAAACTAAAATATCAAACTACAGGCCTGTCAGTGTTTTAAATGTTTTTTCTAAATTTTACGAAAGGGTTATGAAAGAACAAATAACCGCTTATATGGAATCAAAATTGTCGACCTTTCTCTCCGCCTATAGGAAATGCTATAGTACCCAACAAGTACTAATTCGCTTAATAGAGGGATGGAAGAGTAAACTTGATAAGAATTATGTGGTGGGTGCGATCTTGATGGATCTTTCAAAAGCTTTTGACTGTGTACCACATGACTTACTAATTGCGAAACTAGCTGCTTATGGATTTGACAATAAGTCTCTTCAATTCATTCTATCTTATCTTACTGATAGAGAGCAAGCCACTCAAATAAATGGGATCTATAGTCTATTTCAAATTATCTTATCTGGTGTACCACAAGGTTCTATTTTGGGACCTATCATATTCAATATATTTATAAATGATTTGTTTCTTTTTATAGAAAAATATAAGCTACATAATTACGCTGATGATAACACAATATCCAACTTCTCAAATTCTATTCCTAATTTGATAAATACTTTAGAAAACGAAGCTAAAACTGCCCTCTCCTGGTTAAAAGAGAATAAAATGATTGCAAACCCTGAAAAGTTTCACTCGATAATTCTGACAAAGAATAAGGCAGATAATTTAGGTCTAAAATTTAATATAGGAAATAAAACTATTGAAAGTGAAAATAACGTGAAATTACTAGGTGTGACTATAGACAATAAATTAAATTTTGACAGACACGTTAGTGATTTGTGTCGCAAAGCATCAGCCCAACTAAATGCCTTATTTCGATTTAGAAGTTTCTTATCCTTTCAAGCAAAATATATTTTAGTTCAAAGTTTTATCTACGCAAATTTCAATTATTGTTCCCTTATATGGCATTTTTCTTCTTCTAAATCTTTATCTAAAGTCGAAATGATACAAAAACGAGCATTAAGATTTCTGTATAATGATACGGTAAGTACATACGAAAATTTACTTAAAAATTCCAGCAAGAGTCACATGAATGTAAATCGCTTACGGTCATTGTGTATAGAAATCTCTAAAACTATAAATAACAGCAGCCCTCTTTTTATGAAAGATATATTTTGTTTAAATGATAACGGTAGGACAGTCAGAGAACAAAATACAAATAAATTGGTAGTCTCAAGGAAAAGGACCGCGACTTTTGGAACTAATAGCTTATCAGCCCTGGGACCAAAGATTTGGAATAACCTACCATCACATTTGAAACAATGTGACAACCTTAAAGTTTTTAAAAGCATGATTAAAATGTGGGACGGATCTAAATGTAACTGTGATGAATGTAAGGTCCCTTTATAGAACTTTGTTGTTATTATTGTTTATATATATAAAAAAAATGATTTTATTTAATTGTAAACATAAAAAAAATTTAGTCGATTTAGATTAGTTTTCTTAATTACTTTTTTTTTGGAAACAATTGTAAATCTCTATAATAATAGCCGTATTCCGTCTGTCTGTCTCTGCGCGGACCCCCCGCTGAGTTAGAAAATGATGTTACGGAAACACGAATATCAAATGCGATATATTTTTATCCACTTTGTTGCGACGGGTTAATATAAAGGACGGCCGATCCCGTGGATTTTTCCACGGGTAACGACTAGTCTCTTTAATAATAGCCGTATTTTGTCTGTCTCTGCGCGGACCCCCCGCTGAGTTAAAAAATGATGTTACGGAAACACGAATATCAAATGCGATATATTTTTACCGACTTTGTTTTGACCGCTCGCGCGTGGAACACCATTCACAACGCCTGATTCTTTAAAAAAAAACCAAGATTTTCGCGACCAGAAAGAATCCAAGATCTTCGCGGAACGAAGGCCATTTTGATAATGGTCGTGTTTGTGGTCAGTGTGTGAGGTTTGTAGGCCTGTTTGACTTTTTTATCTTCTAAAAACCTTATATATTTGTAATATTTGTTTTCTGTTTGTTTTCAATGTTAGGATAAATATATTGTCACGTTTTTTAGCCACGTACAGATCTTAAACGCACCAGTTTTAGGATGTTTGGCTAGGAACGAAGATTAGCTAGCTATAGCTACTAGCTAGCTAGAGCCTCACTTATTGCTATTCTGTATGGTATAAGAGCTTTTTATCCTAGCCAACATTTATTTTTATGTTGAGGCTGTGGCTATTTAGCTAGCTCCTTAAAAAGTGAAAGTATAAAAATGCAGTTTGGCTACAACAATATTCTTAAGCAATATATAATTTTTATGCTAAATGCAGTTAGCTAGCTAGGTATAGCTACATATTTTATTATTTTTCTGCAAACTTTTTCTGCAAATGAAATGGCTGAGCGATTGTTTTGGCTGGACGAGTAACGACAGGCTGTTCCCTGTGTTTTTATTTAAACCGAAGTTGCAATGAACATTTTTGGAAAAGGGTAATACGCCTTATGCGCCTGTTCAACTGTGTTTAACTGTACTAAGCGGTTAGCCCAGTGTTAAAAACAGACTGTTTTTTGTAAAAGGCTGTTACGCCTATGGGCATGTGCAACACCGTTTACCTGTATATACTAAGGTCAGCCCACCACTGTGACAATTAATTTTTAAACTTTCTTGGGAATCACGCCTGGACTAACCGCTCAGCCCTGTGTCTGCGAGAAAGTTTTTTTCAAAAGGGTATTATTACTATACGCTGTACAACACGGTTTAACTGTACTAAGCGCTCAGCCCAGTGTCACGATTAATTTTTTAACTTTTAAAAAGACTTTTCCACAAAATAAAATAATATTGACCGATTGTTTTTGCTATGATGGAGTAACAACACTTTGTAAACTCTGTTTTTATATCAGTTATCGTTGCGGGAAAGTTATTTTTTGAAAAATATGTTACAGTCGCACACTATAATGTTGTATGCGCTTCAAATGATTAACGACATACTGTATACCTGTACTAAAGCGCTCCACCTGATCGTGTGGGACAGTTTACAGCTCTTATTAAGCGCTCCACAGAGTGTTCAATGCCGGATCACACCTGTACTTGTGGCTTAACCCGGCGTTTCGACGCCGGGTTTCCCGGCTAGTATGTGAATAATCGACTTTAAATAAATTGAAAAGAAAAGAAAAGAATTCCGGCAATCATGTCAAATTAAGAAGAATGTTACATCTTGCAGTCCAATTGTCTCACTTATCAAATTTATAAGGTCACAGTCCAAGATCAGTTCAATTAAGTCCCACAGTCAATCGTTTCACTGTTAAAAGCGATACAACTTAGTAAAATCAGAAAAATATCGCTAAATACATGTTGGTACGAATATGTGACGCAACCGTTGTAATTGAAACGGACTGATACCGTTAGAGAGTCAATGAAATGTAGTTTTTAAAACTGTTTCTCTTTCTTCAGTGCGGGCTAACGGCTAGGATTGGTCCCACAGTAAAAAATGACTTATTTTATATAAATTTTTAAGTGAAGCGCTACCATAAGGCCGAGTGTAATCGCTGAATTCCAGCAATCATGTCAAATTAAGAAGAATATTATTCCTTGAAGTCCAATTGGCTCATTTATCACATTTATAAGGTCACAGTGCAGAATCACTTCAATTAAGTCTCACAGTCAATCGTTTCACTGTCAAAAGAAATACAACTTAGTAATATCGGAAAAAAATCACTAAATACATGTTAGTACGAAAACGTGACGCAACCGTTTTAAGTTAAGCGGATTTACACCGTTAGAGAGTCAATGAAATGTAGTTTTTGAAACTGTCTCTATTTCTTCAGCCCGCTCTAACGGCTAGGATTGGTCCCACAGTAAAAAATGACTTATTTTATCTAAATTTTTAGGAGAAGCGCTACCATTGGGCCGAGTGTAATCGCTGAATTCCAGCAATCATGTCAAATTAAGAAGAATGTTATTTCTTGAAGTCCAATTGGCTCATTTATCACATATATAAGGTCACAGTACAGAATCACTTCAATTAAGTCCCACAGTCAATCGTTTTACAGTGAAAAGAAATACAACTTAGTAATATCGGAAAAGAATCACTAAATACATGTTGGTACGAATACGTGACGCAACCGTTGTAAGATAAGCGGATTGACACCGTTAGAAAGTCAATGAAATGTAGTTTTTGAAACTGTCTCTATTTCTTCAGTCCGCGCTAACTGCTAGGATTGGTCCCACAGTAAAAAATGACTTATTTTATCTAAATTTTTAGGAGAAGCGCTACCATTGGGCCGAGTGTAATCGCTGAATTGCAGCAATCATGTCAAATTAAGAAGAATGTTATTCCTTGGAATCCAATTGACTCATTTATCACATTTATAAGGTCACAGTCCAGAATCACTTCAATTAAGTCCCACAGTCAATCGTTTCACTGTCAAAAGCAATACAACTTAGTAATATCGGAAAAAAATCACTAAATACATGTTGGTACAAATATGTGACGCAACCGTTGTAAGTCAAGCGGATTGACACCGTTAGAAATTCAATGAAATGTAGTTTTTAAAAATGTTTCTATTTCTTCAACGCACGCTCACGGCTAGGATTGGTCCCACCGTAAAAAATGACTTATTTATCTAAATTTCTAAGTGAATCCCTACCACAGCGCCCAGCGAAATCGGTAAATTCCAGCAATCATGTCAAATTAAAAAGAATGTTATTCCTTGGGTCCAATTGTCTCATTTATCACATTTATGAGGTCAAAGTCCAAAATCAGTTCAATTAAGTCCCACAGTCAGTCCTTTCACTGTTAAAAGCGATGCAACCTAGTAAAATCAGAAAAATATCGCTAAATGCATGTTGGTACGAATATGTGACGCAACCGTTGTAATTGAAACGGACTGATGCCGTTAGAAAGTCAATGAAATGTAGTTTTTAAAACTGTCTCTCTTTCTTCAGCGCGTGCTAACGTCTGGAATTGGTCCAACCGTAAAAAATGACTCATTTATCTAAATTTTTAAATGAAGCGCTACCACAGCGCCCAGCGAAATCGGTAAATTTCTGCAAACATGTCAAATTAAAAAGAATTTAATTCCTTGGGTACGATTGTCTCATTTATTACATTTGTAAGGCCACAGTCCAGAATCACTTCAATTAAGTCCCACAGACAATCGTTTTACTGTTAAAAGCGATACAACTTAGTGATATCGGAAAAAAATCACTAAATACATGTTGGTACGAATATGTGACGCAACCGTTGTAAGTCAAGCGGATTGACACCGTTAGAAAGTCAATGAAATGTACTTTTTAAAAATGTTTCTATTTCTTCAGCGCGGGCTAACGGCTAGGATTGGTCCCACAGTAAAAAATGACTTATTTTTTCTAAATTTTTAAGTGAAGCGCTACCATTGGGCCGAGTGTAATCGGTGAATTGCAGCAATCACGTCAAATTAACAAGAATGTTATTCCTTGGAATCCAATTGGCTCATTTATCACATTTATACGGTCGCAGTCCAGAATCACTTCAATTAAGTCCCACAGTCAATCGTTTCACTGTCACAAGCAATACAACTTAGTAATAATGGAAAAAAATCACTAAATACATGTTGGTACGAATATGTGACGCAACCGTTGTAGTTGAAACGGACTAATACCATTAGAAAGTCAATGAAATGTAGTATTTGAAACTGTCTCTATTTCTTCAGCGCGGGCTAACGGCTCGGACTGGTCCCACAGTAAAAAATCACTTATTTTTTCTAAATTTTTAAATGAAGCGCTACCATTGGGCCGAGTGTAATCGCTGAATTGCAGCAATCACGTCAAATTAAGAAGAATGTTATTCCTTGGAGTCCAATTGGCTCATTTATCACATTTATACGGTCGCAGTCCAGAATCACTTCAATTAAGTCCCACAGTCAATCGTTTCACTGTTAAAGGCGATACAACTTAGTAATATAGGAAAAAAATCACTAAATACATTTTGGTACGAATATGTGACACAACCGTTGTAACTCAAATGGACTCATACCGTTAGAAATTCATTGAAATGTACCTTCTAAAACTGTCTCTATTTCTTCAGCGCGCGATAACGGCTAGGATTCGTCCCACAGTAAAAAATGACTTATTTTTCTAAATTTTTTAATGACGCGCTTCAAACAGCGACCAGTGTAATCGCTGAGTTGCGGCAATCATGTTAAATTAAGAAGAATGTCATTGCTTGGGGTCCAGTTGACTCACTTATCACATTTATGTGGTCAAAGTCCAAAATCAGTTCAATTAAGTCCCACAGTCAATCCTTTCACTGTTAAAAGCGACGCAACCTAGTAAAATCAGAAAAATATCGCTAAATGCATGTTGGTACGAATGTGTGACGCCTCCGTTGTAATTGAAACGGACTGATGCCGTTAGAAAGTCAATGAAATGTAGTTTTTAAAACTGCCTCTCTTTCTTCAGCGCGTGCTAACGTCTGGGATTGGTCCAACCGTAAAAAATGACTTATTTATCTAAATTTTTAAATGAAGCGCTACCACAGCGCCCAGCGAAATCGGTAAATTCCAGCAAACATGTCAAATTAAAAAGAATTTTATTCCTTGGGTACGATTGTCTCATTTATTACATTTGTAAGGTCACAGTCCGGAATCACTTCAATTTAGTCCCACAGTCAATCGTTTTACTGTTAAAAGCGATACAACTTAGTGATATCGGAAAAAAATCACTAAATACATGTTGGTACGAATATGTGACGCAACCGTTGTAAGTCAAGCGGATTGACACCGTTAGAAAGTCAATGAAATGTAGTTTTTAAAAATGTTTCTATTTCTTCAGCACGGGCTAACGGCTAGGATTGGTCCCACAGTAAAAAATGACTTATTTTTTCTAAATTTTTAAGTGAAGCGCTACCATTGGGCCGAGTGTAATCGCTGAATTGCAGCAATCACGTCAAATTAAGAATATCGGAAAAAAATCACTAAATACATGTTGGTACGAATGTGTGACGCCTCCGTTGTAATTGAAACGGACTGATGCCGTTAGAAAGTCAATGAAATGTAGTTTTTAAAACTGCCTCTCTTTCTTCAGCGCGTGCTAACGTCTAGGATTGGTCCAACCGTAAAAAAAGACTTATTTATCTAAATTTTTAAATGAACCTCTTCAAAAAGCGACCAGTGTAATCGCTGAGTTGCGGCAATCATGTCAAATTAAGAAGAATGTCATTTCTTGGGTCCAGTTGGCTCACTTATCACATTTTTGAGGTCAAAGTCCAAAATCAGTTCAATTAAGTCCCACAGTCAATCGTTTCACTGTTAAAGGCGATACAACTTAGTAATATCGGAAAAAAATCACTAAATACATTTTGGTACGAATATGTGACTCAACCGTTGTAACTCAAAGGGACTCATACCGTTAGAAATTCATTGAAATGTACCTTCTAAAACTGTCTCTATTTCTTCAGCGCGCGATAACGGCTAGGATTCGTCCCACAGTAAAAAATGACTTATTTTTCTAAATTTTTTAATGACGCGCTTCAAACAGCGACCAGTGTAATCGCTGAGTTGCGGCAATCATGTCAAATTAAGAAGAATGTCATTTCTTGGGGTCCAGTTGGCTCACTTATCACATTTATGTGGTCAAAGTCCAAAATCAGTTCAATTAAGTCCCACAGTCAATCCTTTCACTGTTAAAAGCGATGCAACCTAGGAAAATCAGAAAAATATCGCTAAATGCATGTTGGTACGAATGTGTGACGCCTCCGTTGTAATTGAAACGGACTGATGCCGTTAGAAAGTCAATGAAATGTAGTTTTTAAAACTGCCACTCTTTCTTCAGCGCGTGCTAACGTCTGGGATTGGTCCAACCGTAAAAAATGACTTATTTATCTAAATTTTTAAATGAAGCGCTACCACAGCGCCCAGCGAAATCGGTAAATTCCAGCAAACATGTCAAATTAAAAAGAATTTTATTCCTTGGGTACGATTGTCTCATTTATTACATTTGTAAGGTCACAGTCCGGAATCACTTCAATTAAGTCCCACAGTCAATCGTTTTACTGTTAAAAGCGATACAACTTAGTGATATCGGAAAAAAATCACTAAATACATGTTGGTACGAATATGTGACGCAACCGTTGTAAGTCAAGCGGATTGACACCGTTAGAAAGTCAATGAAATGTAGTTTTTAAAAATGTTTCTATTTCTTCAGCACGGGCTAACGGCTAGGATTGGTCCCACAGTAAAAAATGACTTATTTTTTCTAAATTTTTAAGTGAAGCGCTACCATTGGGCCGAGTGTAATCGCTAAATTGCAGCAATCACGTCAAATTAAGAATATCGGAAAAAAATCACTAAATACATGTTGGTACGAATGTGTGACGCCTCCGTTGTAATTGAAACGGACTGATGCCGTTAGAAAGTCAATGAAATGTAGTTTTTAAAACTGCCTCTCTTTCTTCAGCGCGCGCTAACGTCTAGGATTGGTCCAACCGTAAAAAAAGACTTATTTATCTAAATTTTTAAATGAAGCTCTTCAAAAAGCGACCAGTGTAATCGCTGAGTTGCGGCAATCATGTCAAATTAAGAAGAATGTCATTTCTTGGGTCCAGTTGGCTCACTTATCACATTTTTGAGGTCAAAGTCCAAAATCAGTTCAATTAAGTCCCACAATCAATCCTTTCACTGTTAAAAGCGATGCAACCTAGTAAAATCAGAAAAATATCGCTAAATGCATGTTGGTACGAATATGTGACGCAACCGTTGTAATTGAAACGGACTGATGCTGTTAGAAAGTCAATGAAATGTAGTCTATGAAACTGTTCTTATTTATTCAGCGCGTTCTAACGGCCAGGATTGTTCCCACACTAAAAAATGACTTATTTTATATAAATTTTTAAATGAAGCGCTACCATAGGGCCGAGTGTAATCGCTGAATTCCAGCAATCATGTCAAATTAAGAAGAATGTTATTCCTTGAAGTCCAATTGGCTCATTTATCACATTTATAAGGTCACAGTACAGAATCACTTCAATTACGTCCCACAGTCAATCGTTTCACTGTCAAAGAAATACAACTTAGTAATATCGGAAAAAAATCACTAAATACATGTTGGTACGAATACGTGACACAACCGTTGTAAGTTAAGCCGATTGAGACTGTTAGAAAGTCAATGAAATGTAGTTCTTGAAACTGTCTCTATTTCTTCAGCCCGCGCTAACGGCTAGGATTTGTCCCACAGTAAAAAATGACTTATTTTATCTAAATTTTTAAGAGAAGCGCTACCATTGGGCCGAGTGTAACCGCTGAATTGCAGCAATCATGTCAAATAAAGAAGAATGTTATTCCCTGGAATCCAATTGGCTCATTTATCACATTTATAAGGTCACAGTCCAGGATCACTTCAATTAAGTCCCACAGTCACTCGTTTCACTGTCAAAAGCAATACAACTTAGTAATAATGGAAAAAAATCACTATATATATATTGGTACGAATATGTGACACAACCGTTGTAGTTGAAACGGACTATTACCGTTAGAAAGTCAATGAAATGTAGTATTTGAAACTGTCTCTATTTCTTCAGCGCGGGCTAACGGCTAGCATTGGTCCCACAGTAAAAAATGACTTATTTTATCTAAATTTTTAAGTGAAGCGCTACCATTGGGCCGAGTGTAATCGCTGAATTGCAGCAATCATGTCAAATTAAGAAGAATGTTATTCCTTGGAGTCCAGTTGGTTCATTTATCACATTTATGCGGTCGCAGTCCAGAATCACTTCAATGAAGTCCCACAGTCAACCGTTTCACTGTTAAAAGCGATAAAACTTAGTAATATCGGAAAAAAATCACTAAATACATGTTGGTACGAATATGTGACTCAACCGTTGTATCTCAAATGGACTCATACCGTTAGAAATTCATTGAAATGTACCTTCTAAAACTGTCTCTATTTCTTCAGCGCGATAACGGCTAGGATTTGTCCCACAGTAAAAAATGACTTATTTATCTAAATTTTTTAATGAAGCGCTTCACACAGCGACCAGTGTAATCGCTGAGTTGCGGCAATCATGTCAAATTATGAAGAATGTCATTTCTTCGGGTCCAGTTCGCTCACTTATCACATTTATAAGGTCACAGTCCAGAATCACTTTAATTAAGTCCCACAGTCAATCGTTTTACTGTTAAAAGCGATACAACTTAGTAATATCGGAAAAAAATCACTAAATACATGTTGGTACAAATATGTGACAAAAACCGTTGTAAGTCAAGCGGATTGACACCGTTAGAAAGTCAATGAAATGTACTTTTTGAAAATGTTTCTATTTCTTCAATGCGCGCTAACGGCTAGGATTGGTCCCGCAGTACAAAATGACTAATATATCTAAACTTTTAAATAAAACGCTACCACAGCTCCCAGCGAAATCGGCAAATTCCAGCAATCATGTCAAATTAAAAAGAATGTTATTCCTTGGGTCCAATTGTCTCATTTATCACATTTATGAAGTCAAAGTCCAAAATCAGTTCAATTAAGTCCCACAGTCAATCCTTTTACTGTTAAAAGCGATGCAACCTAGTAAAATCAGAAAAATATCGCTAAATGCATGTTGGTACGAATATGTGACGCAACCGTTGTAATTGAAACGGACTGATGCCGTTAAAAAAGTCAATGAAATGTAGTTTTTAAAGCTGTCTCTCTTTCTTCAGCGCGCGCTAACGTCTAAGATTGGTCCAACCGTAAAAAATGACTTATTCATCTAAATTTTTAAATGAAGCGCTACAACAGCGCCTAGCGAAATCGGTAAATTTCAGCAATCATTTGAAATTAAGACGAATGTTATTTCTGAGGTCCAATTGTCTCATTTATCACATTTTTGAGGTCACAGTACAGAATCACTTCAATTACGTCCCACAGTCAATCGTTTCACTGTCAAAGAAATACAACTTAGTAATATCGGAAAAAAATCACTAAATACATGTTGGTACGAATACGTGACGCAACCGTTGTAAGTTAAGCCGATTGAGACTGTTAGAAAGTCAATGAAATGTAGTTCTTCAAACTGTCTCTATTTCTTCAGCCCGCGCTAACGGCTAGGATTTGTCCCACAGTAAAAAATGACTTATTTTATCTAAATTTTTAAGAGAAGCGCTACCATTGGGCCGAGTGTAACCGCTGAATTGCAGCAATCATTTCAAATAAAGAAGAATGTTATTCCCTGGAATCCAATTGGCTCATTTATCACATTTATAAGGTCACAGTCCTGGATCACTTCAATTAAGTCCCACAGTCACTCGTTTCACTGTCAAAAGCAATACAACTTAGTAATAATGGAAAAAAATCACTATATATATGTTGGTACGAATATGTGACACAACCGTTGCAGTTGAAACGGACTATTACCGTTAGAAAGTCAATGAAATGTAGTATTTGAAACTGTCTCTATTTCTTCAGCGCGGGCTAACGGCTAGCATTGGTCCCACAGTAAAAAATGACTTATTTTATCTAAATTTTTAAGTGAAGCGCTACCATTGGGCCGAGTGTAATCGCTGAATTGCAGCAATCATGTCAAATTAAGAAGAATGTTATTCCTTGGAGTCCAGTTGGTTCATTTATCACATTTATGCGGTCGCAGTCCAGAATCACTTCAATGAAGTCCCACAGTCAACCGTTTCACTGTTAAAGGCGATAAAACTTAGTAATATCGGAAAAAAATCACTAAATACATGTTGGTACGAATATGTGACTCAACCGTTGTATCTCAAATGGACTCATACCGTTAGAAATTCATTGAAATGTACCTTCTAAAACTGTCTCTATTTCTTCAGCGCGCAATAACGGCTAGGATTCGTCCCACAGTAAAAAATGACTTATTTATCTAAATTTTTTAATGAAGCGCTTCATACAGCGACCAGTGTAATCGCCAAGTTGCGGCAATCATGTCAAATTATGAAGAATGTCATTTCTTGGGGTCCAGTTGGCTCACTTATCACATTTATAAGGTCACAGTCCAGAATCACTTTAATTAAGTCCCACAGTCAATCGTTTTACTGTTAAAAGCGATACAACTTAGTAATATCGGAAAAAAATCACTAAATACATGTTGGTACAAATATGTGACAAAAACCGTTGTAAGTCAAGCGGATTGACACCGTTAGAAAGTCAATGAAATGTACTTTTTGAAAATGTTTCTATTTCTTCAATGCGCGCTAACGGCTAGGATTGGTCCCGCAGTACAAAATGACTAATATATCTAAACTTTTAAATAAAACGCTACCACAGCGCCCAGCGAAATCGGCAAATTCCAGCAATCATGTCAAATTAAAAAGAATGTTATTCCTTGGGTCCAATTGTCTCATTTATCACATTTATGAAGTCAAAGTCCAAAATCAGTTCAATTAAGTCCCACAGTCAATCCTTTTACTGTTAAAAGCGATGCAACCTAGTAAAATCAGAAAAATATCGCTAAATGCATGTTGGTACGAATATGTGACGCAACCGTTGTAATTGAAACGGACTGATGCCGTTAAAAAAGTCAATGAAATGTAGTTTTTAAAGCTGTCTCTCTTTCTTCAGCGCGCGCTAACGTCTAAGATTGGTCCAACCGTAAAAAATGACTTATTCATCTAAATTTTTAAATGAAGCGCTACAACAGCGCCTAGCGAAATCGGTAAATTTCAGCAATCATTTGAAATTAAGACGAATGTTATTTCTGAGGTCCAATTGTCTCATTTATCACATTTTTGAGGTCAAAGTCCAAAATCAGTTCAATTAAGTCCCACAGTCAATCCTTTCACTGCTAAAAGCGATGCAACCTAGTAAAATGAGAAAAATATCGCTAAATGCATGTTGGTACGAATATGTGACGCAACCGTTGTCATGGAAACGGACTGATGCCGTTAGAAAGTCAATGAAATGTAGTTTTTAAAAGTGTCTCTCTTTCTTCAGCGCGCGCTAACGTCTAGGATTGGTCCAACCGTAAAAAAGGACTTATTTATCTAAATTTTTAAATAAAGCGCAACTACAGCGCCTAGCGAAATCGGTAAATTCCAGCAATCATGTCAAATTAAGACGAATGTTATTTCTTGGGTCCAATTGTCACATTTATCACATTCTTGAGGTCAAAGTCCAAAATCAGTTCAATTAAGTCCCACAGTCAATCCTTTCACTGTTAAAAACAATGCAACCTAGTAAAATCAGAAAAATATCGCTAAATACATGTTGGTACGAATATGTGACGCAACCGTTGTAATTGAAACGGACTGATACCGTTAGAAATTCATTTAAACCTACCTTCTAAAACTGTCTCTATTTCTTCAGCGCGCGATAACGGCTAGGATTTGTCCCACAGTAAAAAATCACTTATTTATCTAAATTTTTAACTGAAGCGCTCCAAACAGCGACCAGTGTAATCGCTGAGTTGCGGCAATCATGTCAAATTAAGAAGAATGTCATTTCTTGGGGTCCAGTTGGCTCACTTATCACATTTATAAGGTCACAGTCCAGAATCACTTCAATTAAGTCCCACAGTCAATCGTTTTACTGCTAAAAGCGATACAACTTAGTAATATCGGAAAAAAATCACTAAATACATGTTGGTACAAATATGTGACGCAACCGTTGTAAGTCAAGCGGATTGACACCGTTAGAAAGTCAATGAAATGTACTTTTTGAAAATGTTTCTATTTCTTCAACGCGCGCTAACGGCTAGGATTGGTCCCGCAGTACAAAATGACTTATATATCTAAACTTTTAAATAAAACGCTACCACAGCGCCCAGCGAAATCAGCAAATTCCAGCAATCATGTCAAATTAAAAAGAATGTTATTCCTTGGGTCCAATTGTCTCATTTATCACATTTATGAGGTCAAAGTCCAAAATCAGTTCAATTAAATCCCACAGTCAATCCTTTCACTGTTAAAAGCGATGCAACCTAGTAAAATCAGAAAAATATCGCTAAATGCATGTTGGTACGAATATGTGACGCAACCGTTGTTATTGAAACGGACTGATGCCGTTAAAAAAGTCAATGAAATGTAGTTTTTAAAACTGTCTCTCTTTCTTCAGCGCGCGCTAACGTCTAGGATTGGTCCAACCGTAAAAAATGACTTATTCATCTAAATTTTTAAATGAAGCGGTACAACAGCGCCTAGCGAAATCGGTAAATTTCAGCAATCATTTGAAATTAAGACGAATGTTATTTCTGAGGTCCAATTGTCTCATTTATCACATTCTTGAGGTCAAAGTCCAAAATCAGTTCAATTAAGTCCCACAGTCAATCCTTTCACTGCTAAAAGCTATGCAACCTAGTAAAATGAGAAAAATATCGCTAAATGCATGTTGGTACGAATATGTGACGCAACCGTTGTCATGGAAACGGACTGATGCCGTTAGAAAGTCAATGAAATGTAGTTTTTAAAACTGTCTCTCTTTCTTCAGCGCGCGCTAACGTCTAGGATTGGTCCAACCGTAAAAAAGGACTTATTTATCTAAATTTTTAAATGAAGCGCTACCACAGCGCCTAGCGAAATCGGTAAATTCCAGCAATCATGTCAAATTAAGACGAATGTTATTTCTTGGGTCCAATTGTCACATTTATCACATTCTTGAGGTCAAAGTCCAAAATCAGTTCAATTAAGTCCCACAGTCAATCCTTTCACTGTTAAAAACAATGCAACCTAGTAAAATCAGAAAAATATCGCTAAATACATGTTGGTACGAATATGTGACGCAACCGTTGTAATTGAAACGGACTGATACCGTTAGAAATTCATTAAAACGTACCTTCTAAAACTGTCTCTATTTCTTCAGCGCGCGATAACGGCTAGGATTTGTCCCACAGTAAAAAATCACTTATTTATCTAAATTTTTAAATGAAGAGCTCCAAACAGCGACCAGTGTAATCGCTGAGTTGCGGCAATCATGTCAAATTAAGAAGAATGTCATTTCTTGGGGTCCAGTTGGCTCACTTATCACATTTATAAGGTCACAGTCCAGAATCACTTCAATTAAGTCCCACAGTCAATCGTTTTACTGCTAAAAGCGATACAACTTAGTAATATCGGAAAAAAATCACTAAATACATGTTGGTACAAATATGTGACGCAACCGTTGTAAGTCAAGCGGATTGACACCGTTAGAAAGTCAATGAAATGTACTTTTTGAAAATGTTTCTATTTCTTCAACGCGCGCTAACGGCTAGGATTGGTCCCGCAGTACAAAATGACTTATATATCTAAACTTTTAAATAAAACGCTACCACAGCGCCTAGCGAAATCGGCAAATTCCAGCAATCATGTCAAATTAAAAAGAATGTTATTCCTTGGGTCCAATTGTCTCATTTATCATATTGATGAGGTCAAAGCTCAAAATCAGTTCAATTAAATCCCACAGTCAATCCTTTCACTGTTAAAAGCGATGCAACCTAGTAAAATGAGAAAAATATCGCTAAATGCATGTTGGTACGAATATGTGACGCAACCGTTGTCATTGAAACGGACCGATGCCGTTAGAAAGTCAATGAAATGTAGTTTTTAAAACTGTCTCTCTTTTTACAGCGCGCGCTAACGTCTAGGATTGGTCCAACCGTAAAAAAGGACTTATTTATCTAAATTTTTAAATGAAGCGCTACCACAGCGCCCAGTGAAATCAGTAAATTCCACCAATCATGTCAAATTTAGAAGAATGATATTTCTTGGTTCCAATTGTCTCACTTATCACATTTATAAGGTCACAGTCCAAAATCATTTCAATTAAGTGCCACAGTCAATCGTGTCACTGTTAAAAGCGATACAACCTAGTATTATCAGAAAAATATCCCTAAATACATGTGGGGAGGAATATGTGACTCAACCGATGTAACTCAAACGGACTCATGCCGTTAGAAATTCATTGAAACGTACCTTCTAAAACTGTCTCTATTTCTTCAGCGCGCGATAACGGCTAGGATTGGTCCAACCGTAAAAAATGACTTATTCATCTAAATTTTTAAATAAAGCGCTACAACAGCGCCTAGCGAAATCGGTAAATTTCAGCAATCATTTGAAATTAAGACGAATGTTATTTCTGAGGTCCAATTGTCTCATTTATCACATTCTTGAGGTCAAAGTCCAAAATCAGTTCCATTAAGTCCCACAGTCAATCCTTTCAGTGCTAAAAGCTATGCAACCTAGTAAAATGAGAAAAATATCGCTAAATGCATGTTGGTACGAATATGTGACGCAACCGTTGTCATGGAAACGGACTGATGCCGTTAGAAAGTCAATGAAATGTAGTTTTTAAAACTGTCTCTCTTTCTTCAGCGCGCGCTAACGTCTAGGATTGGTCCAACCGTAAAAAAGGACTTATTTATCTAAATTTTTAAATGAAGCGCTACCACAGCGCCTAGCGAAATCGGTAAATTCCAGCAATCATGTCAAATTAAGACGAATGTTATTTCTTGGGTCCAATTGTCACATTTATCATATTCTTGAGGTCAAAGTCCAAAATCAGTTCAATTAAATCCCACAGTCAATCCTTTCACTGTTAAAAACAATGCAACCTAGTAAAATCAGAAAAATATCGCTAAATACATGTTGGTACGAATATGTGACGCAACCGTTGTAATTGAAACGGACTGATACCGTTAGAAATTCATTAAAACGTACCTTCTAAAACTGTCTCTATTTCTTCAGCGCGCGATAACGGCTAGGATTTGTCCCACAGTAAAAAATCACTTATTTATCTAAATTTTTAAATGAAGAGCTCCAAACAGCGACCAGTGTAATCGCTGAGTTGCGGCAATCATGTCAAATTAAGAAGAATGTCATTTCTTGGGGTCCAGTTGGCTCACTTATCACATTTATAAGGTCACAGTCCAGAATCACTTCAATTAAGTCCCACAGTCAATCGTTTTACTGCTAAAAGCGATACAACTTAGTAATATCGGAAACAAATCACTAAATACATGTTGGTACAAATATGTGACGCAACCGTTGTAAGTCAAGCGGATTGACACCGTTAGAAAGTCAATGAAATGTACTTTTTGAAAATGTTTCTATTTCTTCAACGCGCGCTAACGGCTAGGATTGGTCCCGCAGTACAAAATGACTTATATATCTAAACTTTTAAATAAAACGCTACCACAGCGCCTAGCGAAATCGGCAAATTCCAGCAATCATGTCAAATTAAAAAGAATGTTATTCCTTGGGTCCAATTGTCTCATTTATCATATTGATGAGGTCAAAGTCCAAAATCAGTTCAATTAAATCCCACAGTCAATCCTTTCACTGTTAAAAGCGATGCAACCTAGTAAAATGAGAAAAATATCGCTAAATGCATGTTGGTACGATTATGTGACGCAACCGTTGTCATTGAAACGGACCGATGCCGTTAGAAAGTCAATGAAATGTAGTTTTTAAAACTGTCTCTCTTTCTTCAGCGCGCGCTAACGTCTAGGATTGGTCCAACCGTAAAAAAGACTTATTTATCTAAATTTTTAAATGAAGCGCTACCACAGCGCCTAGCGAAATCGGTAAATTCCAGCAATCATGTCAAATTAAGACGAATGTTATTTCTTGGGTCCAATTGTCACATTTATCACATTCTTGAGGTCAAAGTCCAAAATCAGTTCAATTAAGTCCCACAGTCAATCCTTTCACTGTTAAAAACAATGCAACCTAGTAAAATCAGAAAAATATCGCTAAATACATGTTGGTACGAATATGTGACGCAACCGTTGTAATTGAAACGGACTGATACCGTTAGAAATTCATTAAAACGTACCTTCTAAAACTGTCTCTATTTCTTCAGCGCGCGATAACGGCTAGGATTTGTCCCACAGTAAAAAATCACTTATTTATCTAAATTTTTAAATGAAGAGCTCCAAACAGCGACCAGTGTAATCGCTGAGTTGCGGCAATCATGTCAAATTAAGAAGAATGTCATTTCTTGGGGTCCAGTTGGCTCACTTATCACATTTATAAGGTCACAGTCCAGAATCACTTCAATTAAGTCCCACAGTCAATCGTTTTACTGCTAAAAGCGATACAACTTAGTAATATCGGAAACAAATCACTAAATACATGTTGGTACAAATATGTGACGCAACCGTTGTAAGTCAAGCGGATTGACACCGTTCGAAAGTCAATGAAATGTACTTTTTGAAAATGTTTCTATTTCTTCAACGCGCGCTAACGGCTAGGATTGGTCCCGCAGTACAAAATGACTTATATATCTAAACTTTTAAATAAAACGCTACCACAGCGCCTAGCGAAATCGGCAAATTCCAGCAATCATGTCAAATTAAAAAGAATGTTATTCCTTGGGTCCAATTGTCTCATTTATCATATTGATGAGGTCAAAGTCCAAAATCAGTTCAATTAAATCCCACAGTCAATCCTTTCACTGTTAAAAGCGATGCAACCTAGTAAAATGAGAAAAATATCGCTAAATGCATGTTGGTACGAATATGTGACGCAACCGTTGTCATTGAAACGGACCGATGCCGTTAGAAAGTCAATGAAATGTAGTTTTTAAAACTGTCTCTCTTTCTTCAGCGCGCGCTAACGTCTAGGATTGGTCCAACCGTAAAAAAGGACTTATTTATCTAAATTTTTAAATGAAGCGCTACCACAGCGCCCAGTGAAATCAGTAAATTCCACCAATCATGTCAAATTAAGAAGAATGATATTTCTTGGTTCCAATTGTCTCACTTATCACATTTATAAGGTCACAGTCCAAAATCATTTCAATTAAGTGCCACAGTCAATCGTGTCACTGTTAAAAGCGATACAACCTAGTATTATCAGAAAAATATCCCTAAATACATGTGGGGAGGAATATGTGACTCAACCGATGTAACTCAAACGGACTCATACCGTTAGAAATTCATTGAAACGTACCTTCTAAAACTGTCTCTATTTCTTCAGCGCGCGATAACAGCTAGGATTTGTCCCACAGAAAAAAATCACTTATTTATCTAAATTTTTAAATGAAGCGCTCCAAACAGCGACCAGTGTAATCGCTGAGTTGCGGCAATCATGTCAAATTAAGAAGAATGTCATTTCTTGGGGTCCAGTTGGCTCACTTATCACATTTATAAGGTCACAGTCCAAAGTTACTTCAATTAAGTCCCAGAGTCAATCGTTTCACTTTTAAAAGCGATATAACTCAATAATATCGGAAAAATATCACTAAACACATGTTGGTACGAATATGTGACGCAACCGTTGTAACTCAAACGGATTGATACCGCTAAGAAGTCAATGAAATGTAGTTTTTGAGAATGTCTCTATTTCTTCAGCGCGTGCTAACGGTCAGGATTAGTCCCACAGTAAAAAAAGACTTATTTATCTAAATTTTAAATAAAGCGATACCACAGTGCCCAGCGAAATCGGTAAATTCTAGCAATCATGTCAAATTAAGAAGAATGATATTTCTTGGGTCCAATTGTCTCATTTGTCACATTTATGAGGTCAAAGTCTAAAATCAGTTCAATCAAGTCCCACAGTCAATCCTTTCACTGTTAAAAGCGATGCAACATAGTAAAATCAGAAAAATATCGCTATATACATGTTGGTACGATTATGTGACGCAACTGTTGTAATTGAAACGGACTGATACCGTTAGAGAGTCAATGAAATGTAGTTTTTGAAACTGTTTCTCTTTCTTCAGCGCGGGCTAACGGCTAGGATTGGTCCCACCGTAAAAATTGACTTATTTATCTAAATTTTTAAGTGAATCCCTACCACAGCGCCCAGTGAAATCAGTAAATTCCACCAATTATGTCAAATTAAGAAGAATGATATTTCTTGGTTCCAATTGTCTCACTTATCACATTTATGAGGTCAAAGTCTAAAATCAGTTCAATCAAGTCCCACAGTCAATCCTTTCACTGTTAAAAGCGATGCAACATAGTAAAATCAGAAAAATATCGCTAAATACATGTTGGTACGAATATGTGACGCAACCGTTGTAATTGAAACGGACTGATACCGTTAGAGAGTCAATGAGATGTAGTTTTTAAAACTGTCTCTCTTTCTTCAGCGCGCACTAACGGCTAGGATTCGTCCCACAGAAAAAAATAACTTATTTATCTAAATTTTTAAATGAAGCGCTCCAAACAGCGCCCAGTGTAATCGCTGAGTTGCGGCAATCATGTCAAATTAAGAAGAATGTTATTTCTTGGGTTCCAGTTGGCTCACTCATCACATTTATTAGGTCACAGTCCAAAGTTATTTCAATTAAGTCCCAGAGTCAATTGATCAATGTTAAAAGCGATATAACTTAATAATATCAGAAAAATATCACTAAATACATGTTGGTACGAATATGTGACGCAACCGTTGTAACTCAAACGGATATATACCCTCAGAAAGTAAATGAAATGTAGTCTTTGAAACTGTTCCTATTTATTCAGCTCGTGCTAACGGCCAGGATTGGCCCCACAGTAAAAAATGACTTATTTTGTATAAATTTTTAAGTGAAGCGCTACCATAGGGCCCAGTGTAATCGCTGAATTCCAGCAATCATGTCAAATTAAGAAGAATGTTATTCCTTGGAGTCCAATTGGCTTATTTATCACATTAATAAGGTCACAGTACAGAATCACTTCAATTAAGTCCCACAGTCAATCGTTTCACTGTCAAAAGCAATACAACTTAGTAATATCGGGAAAAAATCACTAAATACATGTTAGTACGAATACGTGAAGCAACCGTTGTAACTTAGGCGGATTGACACCATTACAATGTCAATGAAATGTACTTTTTAAAAATGTTTCTATTTCTTCAACGTCCGCTAACAACTAGGATTGGTCCCACAGTACAAAATGACTTATTTATGTAAACTTTTAAATAAAACGCTACCACAGCGCCCAGCGAAATCGGTAAATTCCAGCAATCATGTCAAATTAAAAAGAATGTTATTTCTTTAGTCCAATTGTCTCAGTTATCTCATTTATAATATCACAGTCCAAAATCAGTTTAATTAAGTATAAATTTGGTGCAATTGTCTCATTTATCACATTTATGAGGTCAAAGTCCAATATTAGTTTAATTAAGTCCCACAGTCAATCCTTTCACTGTTAAAAGCGATGCAACCTACTAATATCCGAATACTATTGCTAAATACATGTGGGTACGAATATGTGACGCAACCGTTGTAACTCAAACGGATTTATACCACCAGAAGGTCAATGAAATGTAGTTTTTGAAACTGTTCCTATTTATTCAGCGCGTGCTAACGGCCAGGATTGGTCCCACAGTAAAAAATGACTTATTTTATATAAGTTGTTAAGTGAAGCGCTACCATAGGGCCGAGTGTAATCGCTGAATTCCAGCAATCATGTCAAATTAAGAAGAATGTTATTCCTTGGAGTCCAATTGGCTCATTTATCACATTTACAAGGTCACAGTACAAAATCACTTCAATTAAGTCCCACAGTCAATCGTTTCACTGTCAAAAGCAATACAACTTAGTAATAATGGAAAAAAATCACTAAATACATGTTGGTACGAATATGTGACGCAACCGTTGTAGTTGAAACGGACTATTACCGTTAGAAAGTCAATGAAATGTAGCATTTGAAACTGTCTCTATTTCTTCAGCGCGTGCTAACGGCCAGGATTGCTCCCACAGTAAAAAATGACTTATTTTATATAAGTTTTTAAGTGAAGCGCTACCATAGGGCCGAGTGTAATCGCTGAATTCCAGCAATCATGTCAAATTTAGAAGAATGTTATTCCTTGGAATCCAATTGGCTTATTTATCAAATTTATAAGGTCACAGTACAGAATCACTTCAATTAAGTCCCACAGTCAATCGTTTCACGGTCAAAAGCAATACAACTTAGTAATATCGGGAAAAAATCACTAAATACATGTTAGTACGAATAAGTGAAGCAACCGTTGTAACTTAGGCGGATTGACACCATTAGAATGTCAATGAAATGTAGTTTTTGAAAATGTTTCTATTTCTTCAACGCCCGCTAACAACTAGGATTGGTCCCACAGTACAAAATGACTTATTTATCTAAACTTTTAAATAAAACGCTACCACAGCGCCCAGCGAAATCGGTAAATTCCAGCAATCATGTCAAATTAAAAAGAATGTTATTTCTTTGGTCCAATTGTCTCACTTATCTCATTTATAAGATCACAGTCCAAAATCAGTTTAATTAAGTATAAATTGGGTCCAATTGTCTCATTTATCACATTTATGAGGTCAAAGTCCAATATTAGTTCAATTAAGTCCCACAGTCAATCCTTTCACTGTTAAAAGCGATGCAACCTAGTAATATCCGAATTCTATTGCTAAACACATGTTGGTACGAATATGTGACGCAACCGTTGTAACTCAAACGGATTTATACCGCCAGAAGGTCAATGAAATGTAGTTTTTGAAACTGTTCTTATTTATTCAGCGCGTGCTAACGGCCAGGATTGGTCCCACAGTAAAAAATGACTTATTTTATATAAATTTTTAAATGAAGCGCTAACACAGCGCCCAGCGAAATCGGTAAATTTCAGCAATCATGTTAAATTAAGACGACTGTTATTTCTTGTCTCATTTATCACATTTTTGAGGTCAAAGTCCAAAATCAGTTCAATTAAGTCCCACAGTCAATCCTTTCACTGTTAAAAGCGATGCAACCTAGTAAAATCAGAAAAATATCGCTAAATGCATGTTGGTACGAATATGTGACGCAACCATTGTAATTAAAACGGACTGATGCCGTTAGAAATTCAATGAAATGTAGTTTTTAAAACTGTCTCTCTGTCTTCAGCGCGCGCTAACGTCTAGGAGTGGTCCAACCGTAAAAAATGACTTATTTATCTAAATTTTTAAATGAAGCGCTACCACAGCGCCCAGTGAAATCGGTAAATTCCAGCAATCATGTCAAGGTAAGAAGAATGTTATTTCTTGGGTCCAATTGTCTCATTTATCACATTTTTGAGGTCAAAGTCCAAAATAAGTTCAATTAAGTCCCACAGTCAATCTTTTCACTGTTAAAAGCGATGCAACCTAGTAATATCCGACTACTATTGCTAAATACATGTTGGTACGAATATGTGACGCAACCGTTGTAACTCAAACGAATTTATACCGCCAGAAAGTCAATGAAATGTAGTCTTTGAAACTGTTCCTATTTATTCAGCACGTGCTAACGGCCAGGATTGGTTCCACAGTAAAGAATGACTTATTTTGTGCAAATTTTTATGTGAAGCGCTAGCATAGGGCCGAGTGTAATCGCTGAATTCCAGCAATCATGTCAAATTAAGAAGAATGTTATTCCTTGGAGTCCAATTGGCTCATTTATCACATTTATAAGGTCACAGTACAGAATCACTTCAATTAAGTCCCACAGTCAATCGTGTCGCTGTCAAAAGAAATACGACATAGTATTATCGGAAAAGAATCACTAAATACATGTTGCTACGAATATGTGACGCAACCGTTGTAAGTCAAGCGGATTGACACCGTTAGAATGTGTCAATGAAATGTAGTTTTTAAAAAAGTTTCTATTTCTTCAACGCGCGCTAACGGCTAGAATTGGTCCCACAGTACAAAATGACTTATATATCTAAACTTTTAAATAAAACGCTACCACAGCGCGCAGCGAAATCGGTAAATTCAAGCAATCATGTCAAATTAAAAAGAATGTTATTCCTTGGGTCCAATTGTCTCATTTATCACATTTATGAGGTCAAAGTCCAAAATCAGTTCAATTAAGTCCCACAGTCAATCCTTTCACTGTTAAAAGCGATGCAACCTAGTAAAATCAGAAAAATATCGCTAAATGCATGTTGGTACGAATATGTGACGCAACCGTTGTAATTGAAACGGACTGATGCCGTTAGAAATTCAATGAAATTTAGTTTCTAAAACTGTCTTTCTTTCTTCAGCGCGCGCTAACGTCTAGGAGTGGTCTAACCGTAAAAAATGACTCATTTATCTAAATTTTTAAATGAAGCGCTACCACAGCGCCCAGCAAAATCGGTAAATTTCAGCAATCATGTCAAATTAAGACGACTGTTATTTCTTGTCTCATTTATCACATTTTTGAGGTCAAAGTCCAAAATCAGTTCAAATAAGTCCCACAGTCAATCCTTTCACTGTTAAAAGCGATGCAACCTAGTAAAATCAGAAAAATATCGCTAAATGCATGTTGGTACGAATATGTGACGCAACCATTAAAATTAAAACGGACTGTAGACGTTAGAAATTCAATGAAATGTAGTTTTTAAAACTGTCTCTCTTTCTTCAGCGCGCGCTAACGTCTAGGAGTGGTCTAACCGTAAAAAATGACTCATTTATCTAAATTTTTAAATGAAGCGCTACCACAGCGCCCAGCGAAATCGGTAAATTTCAGCAATCATGTCAAATTAAGACGACTGTTATTTCTTGTCTCATTTATCACATTTATGAGGTCAAAGTCCAATATTAGTTTAATTAAGTCCCACAGTCAATCCTTTCACTGTTAAAAGCGATGCAACCTACTAATATCCGAATACTATTGCTAAATACATGTGGGTACGAATATGTGACGCAACCGTTGTAACTCAAACGGATTTATACCACCAGAAGGTCAATGAAATGTAGTTTTTGAAACTGTTCCTATTTATTCAGCGCGTGCTAACGGCCAGGATTGGTCCCACAGTAAAAAATGACTTATTTTATATAAGTTGTTAAGTGAAGCGCTACCATAGGGCCGAGTGTAATCGCTGAATTCCAGCAATCATGTCAAATTAAGAAGAATGTTATTCCTTGGAGTCCAATTGGCTCATTTATCACATTTACAAGGTCACAGTACAAAATCACTTCAATTAAGTCCCACAGTCAATCGTTTCACTGTCAAAAGCAATACAACTTAGTAATATCGGGAAAAAATCACTAAATACATGTTAGTACGAATAAGTGAAGCAACCGTTGTAACTTAGGCGGATTGACACCATTAGAATGTCAATGAAATGTAGTTTTTGAAAATGTTTCTATTTCTTCAACGCCCGCTAACAACTAGGATTGGTCCCACAGTACAAAATGACTTATTTATCTAAACTTTTAAATAAAACGCTACCACAGCGCCCAGCGAAATCGGTAAATTCCAGCAATCATGTCAAATTAAAAAGAATGTTATTTCTTTGGTCCAATTGTCTCACTTATCTCATTTATAAGATCACAGTCCAAAATAAGTTTAATTAAGTATAAATTTGGTCCAATTGTCTCATTTATCACATTTATGAGGTCAAAGTCCAATATTAGTTCAATTAAGTCCCACAGTCAATCCTTTCACTGTTAAAAGCGATGCAACCTAGTAATATCCGAATTCTATTGCTAAACACATGTTGGTACGAATATGTGACGCAACCGTTGTAACTCAAACGGATTTATACCGCCAGAAGGTCAATGAAATGTAGTTTTTGAAACTGTTCTTATTTATTCAGCGCGTGCTAACGGCCAGGATTGGTCCCACAGTAAAAAATGACTTATTTTATATAAATTTTTAAATGAAGCGCTAACACAGCGCCCAGCGAAATCGGTAAATTTCAGCAATCATGTTAAATTAAGACGACTGTTATTTCTTGTCTCATTTATCACATTTTTGAGGTCAAAGTCCAAAATCAGTTCAATTAAGTCCCACAGTCAATCCTTTCACTGTTAAAAGCGATGCAACCTAGTAAAATCAGAAAAATATCGCTAAATGCATGTTGGTACGAATATGTGACGCAACCATTGTAATTAAAACGGACTGATGCCGTTAGAAATTCAATGAAATGTAGTTTCTAAAACTGTCTCTCTGTCTTCAGCGCGCGCTAACGTCTAGGAGTGGTCCAACCGTAAAAAATGACTTATTTATCTAAATTTTTAAATGAAGCGCTACCACAGCGCCCAGTGAAATCGGTAAATTCCAGCAATCATGTCAAGGTAAGAAGAATGTTATTTCTTGGGTCCAATTGTCTCATTTATCACATTTTTGAGGTCAAAGTCCAAAATAAGTTCAATTAAGTCCCACAGTCAATCTTTTCACTGTTAAAAGCGATGCAACCTAGTAATATCCGACTACTATTGCTAAATACATGTTGGTACGAATATGTGACGCAACCGTTGTAACTCAAACGAATTTATACCTCCAGAAAGTCAATGAAATGTAGTCTTTGAAACTGTTCCTATTTATTCAGCACGTGCTAACGGCCAGGATTGGTTCCACAGTAAAGAATGACTTATTTTGTGCAAATTTTTAGGTGAAGCGCTAGCATAGGGCCGAGTGTAATCGCTGAATTCCAGCAATCATGTCAAATTAAGAAGAATGTTATTCCTTGGAGTCCAATTGGCTCATTTATCACATTTATAAGGTCACAGAACAGAATCACTTCAATTAAGTCCCACAGTCAATCGTGTCGCTGTCAAAAGAAATACGACATAGTATTATCGGAAAAGAATCACTAAATACATGTTGCTACGAATATGTGACGCAACCGTTGTAAGTCAAGCGGATTGACACCGTTAAAATGTGTCAATGAAATGTAGTTTTTAAAAAAGTTTCTATTTCTTCAACGCGCGCTAACGGCTAGAATTGGTCCCACAGTACAAAATGACTTATATATCTAAACTTTTAAATAAAACGCTACCACAGCGCGCAGCGAAATCGGTAAATTCAAGCAATCATGTCAAATTAAAAAGAATGTTATTCCTTGGGTCCAATTGTCTCATTTATCACATTTATGAGGTCAAAGTCCAAAATCAATTCAATTAAGTCCCACAGTCAATCCTTTCACTGTTAAAAGCGATGCAACCTAGTAAAATCAGAAAAATATCGCTAAATGCATGTTGGTACGAATATGTGACGCAACCGTTGTAATTGAAACGGACTGATGCCGTTAGAAATTCAATGAAATTTAGTTTCTAAAACTGTCTTTCTTTCTTCAGCGCGCGCTAACGTCTAGGAGTGGTCTAACCGTAAAAAATGACTCATTTATCTAAATTTTTAAATGAAGCGCTACCACAGCGCCCAGCAAAATCGGTAAATTTCAGCAATCATGTCAAATTAAGACGACTGTTATTTCTTGTCTCATTTATCACATTTTTGAGGTCAAAGTCCAAAATCAGTTCAAATAAGTCCCACAGTCAATCCTTTCACTGTTAAAAGCGATGCAACCTAGTAAAATCAGAAAAATATCGCTAAATGCATGTTGGTACGAATATGTGACGCAACCATTAAAATTAAAACGGACTGTAGACGTTAGAAATTCAATGAAATGTAGTTTTTAAAACTGTCTCTCTTTCTTCAGCGCGCGCTAACGTCTAGGAGTGGTCTAACCGTAAAAAATGACTCATTTATCTAAATTTTTAAATGAAGCGCTACCACAGCGCCCAGCGAAATCGGTAAATTTCAGCAATCATGTCAAATTAAGACGACTGTTATTTCTTGTCTCATTTATCACATTTTTGAGGTCAAAGTCCAAAATCAGTTCAAATAAGTCCCACAGTCAATCCTTTCACTGTTAAAAGCGATGCAACCTAGTAAAATCAGAAAAATATCGCTAAATGCATGTTGGTACGAATATGTGACGCAACCATTAAAATTAAAACGGACTGTAGACGTTAGAAATTCAATGAAATGTAGTTTTTAAAACTGTCTCTCTTTCTTCAGCGCGCGCTAACGTCTAGGAGTGGTCCAACCGTGAAAAATGACTTATTTATCTAAATTTTTAAATGAAGCGCTACCACAGCGCCCAGTGAAATCGGTAAATTTCAGCAATCATGTCAAATTAAGACGACTGTTATTTCTTGTCTCATTTATCACATTTTTGAGGTCAAAGGCCAAAATAAGTTCAATTAAGTCCCACAGTCAATCCTTTCACTGTTAAAAGCGATGCAACCTAGTAAAATCTGAAAAATATCGCTAAATGCATGTTGGTACGAATATGTGACGCAACCATTGAAATTAAAACGGACTGTAGCCGTTAGAAATTCAATGAAATGTAGTTTTTAAAACTGTCTCTCTTTCTTCAGCGCGCGCTAACGTCTAGGAGTGGTCCAACCGTGAAAAATGACTTATTTATCTAAATTTTTAAATGAAGCGCTACCACAGCGCCCAGTGAAATCGGTAAATTTCAGCAATCATGTCAAATTAGGACGACTTTTATTTCTTGTCTCATTTATCACATTTTTGAGGTCAAAGTCCAAAATAAGTTCAATTAAGTCCCACAGTCAATCTTTTCACTGTTAAAAGCGATGCAACCTAGTAATATCCGAATACTATTGCTAAATACATGTTGGTACGAATATGTGACGCAACCGTTGTAACTCAAACGGATTTATGCCGCCAGAAAGTCAATGAAATGTAGTCTTTGAAACTGTTCCTATTTATTCAGCACGTGCTAACGGCCAGGATTGGTCCCACAGTAAAAAATGACTTATTTTGTGTAAATTTTTAAGTGAAGCGCTACCAAAGGGCCGAGTGTAATCGCTGAATTCCAGCAATCATGTCAAATTAAGAAGAATGTTTTTCCTTGGAGTCCAATTGGCTCATTTATCACATTTATAAGGTCACAGTACAGAATCACTTCAATTAAGTCCCACAGTCAATCGTTTCACTGTCAAAAGAAATACGACATAGTAATATCGGAAAAGAATCACTAAATACATGTTGCTACGAATATGTGACGCAACCGTTGTAAGTCAAGCGGATTGACACCGTTAGAATGTCAATGAAATGTAGTTTTTGAAAAAGTTTCTATTTCTTCAACGCGCGCTAACGGCTAGAATTGGTCCCACAGTACAAAATGACTTATATATCTAAACTTTTAAATAAAACGCTACCACAGCGCGCAGCGAAATCGGTAAATTCCAGCAATCATGTCAAATTAAAAAGAATGTTATTCCTTGGGTCCAATTGTCTCATTTATCACATTTATAAGGTCAAAGTCCAAAATCAGTTCAATTAAGTCCCACAATCAATCCTTTCACTGTTAAAAGCGATGCAACCTAGTAAAATCAGAAAAATATCGCTAAATGCATGTTGGTACGAATATGTGACGCAACCGTTGTAATTGAAACGGACTTATGCCGTTAGAAATTCAATGAAATGTAGTTTCTAAAACTGTCTCTCTTTCTTCAGCGCGCGCTAACATCTAGGAGTGGTCTAACCGTAAAAAATGACTCATTTATCTAAATTTTTAAATGAAGCGCTACCACAGCGCCCAGCGAAATCGGTAAATTTCAACAAACATGTCAAATTAAGACGACTGTTATTTCTTGTCTCATTTATCACATTTTTGAGGTCAAAGTCCAAAATCAGTTCAATTAAGTCCCACAGTCAATCCTTTCACTGCTAAAAGCGATGCAACCTAGTAAAATCAGAAAAATATCGCTAAATGCATGTTGGTACGAATATGTGACGCAACCATAGAAATTAAAACGGACTGTAGCCGTTAGAAATTCAATGAAATGTAGTTTTTAAAACTGTCTCTCTTTCTTCAGCGCGCGCTAACGTCTAGGAGTGGTCCAACGGTGAAAAATGACTTATTTATCTAAATTTTTAAATGAAGCGTTACCACAGCGCCCAGTGAAATCGGTAAATTCCAGCAATCATGTCAAGGTAAGAAGAATGTTACTTCTTGGGTCCAATTGTCTCACTTATCACATTTATAAGATCACAGTCCAAATAAGTTCAATTAAGTCCCACAGTCAATCCTTTCACTGTTAAAAGCGATGCAACCTAGTAATATCCGAATACTATTGCTAAATACATGTTGGTACGAATATGTGACGCAACAGTTGTAACTCAAACGGATTTATACCGCCAGAAAGTCAATGAAATGTAGTTTTTGAAAAAGTTTCTATTTCTTCAACGCGCGCTAACAGCTAGGATTGGTCCCGCAGTTCAAAATGACTTATATATCTAAACTTTTAAATAAAACGCTACCACAGCGCCCAGCGAAATCGGTAAATTCCAGCAATCATGTCAAATTAAAAAGAATGTTATTCCTTGGGTCCAATTGTCTCATTTATCACATTTATGAGGTCAAAGTCCAAAGTCAGTTCAATTAAGTCCCACAGTCAATCCTTTCACTGTTAAAAGCGATGCAAACTAGTAAAATCAGAAAAATATCGCTAAATGCATGTTGGTACGAATATGTGACGCGACCGTTGTAATTGAAACGGACTGATGCCGTTAGAATTTCAATGAAATGTAGTTTCTAAAACTGTCTCTCTTTCTTCAGCGCGCGCTAACGTCTAGGAGTGGTCTAACCGTAAAAAATGACTCATTTATCTAAATTTTTAAATGAAGCGCTACCACAGCGCCCAGCGAAATCGGTAAATTTCAGCAATCATGTCAAATTAAGTCGACTGTTATTTCTTGTCTCATTTATCACATTTTCGAGGTCAAAGTCCAAAATCAGTTCAATTAAGTACCACAGTCAATCCTTTCACTGTTAAAAGCGATGCAACCTAGTAAAATCAGAAAAATATCGCTAAATGAATGTTGGTACGAATATGTTACGCAACCGTTGTAATTGAAACGGACTGATGCCGTTAGAAATTCAATGAAATGTAGTTTCTAAAACTGTCTCTCTTTCTTCAGCGCGCCCTAACATCTAGGAGTGGTCTAACCGTAAAAAATGACTTATTTATCTAAATTTTTAAATGAAGCGCTACCACAGCGCCCAACAAAATTGGTAAATTTCAGCAATCATGTCAAATTAAGACGACTGTTATTTCTTGTCTCATTTATCACATTTTTGAGGTCAAAGTCCAAAATCAGTTCAATTAAGTCCCACAGTCAATCGTTTCACTGTTTAAAACGATGCAACCTAGTAATATCAGAATATTATCGCTAAATACATGTTGGTACGAATACGTCACGCAACCGATGTAACTCAAACGGATTTATACCGCCAGAAAGTCAATGAAAGGTAGTCTTTGAAACTGTTCCTATTTATTCAGCACGTGCTAACGGCCAGGATTGGTGCCACAGTAAAAAATGACTTATTTTGTATAAATTTTTAAGTGAAGCGCTACCATAGGGCCGAGTGTAATCGCTGAATTCTAGCAATCATGTCAAATTCAGAAGAATGTTATTTCTTGGGTCCAATTGTCTCACTTATCACATTTATAAGATCACAGTTCAAAATAAGTTCAATTAAATCCCACAGTCAATCCTTTCACTGTTAAAAGCGATGCAACCTTGTATTATCCGAATACTATTGCTAAATACATGTTGGTACGAATATGTGACGCAACCGTTGTAACTCAAACGGATTTATACCGCCAGAAAATCAATGAAATGTAGTCTTTGAAACTGTTCCTATTTATTCAGCACGTGCTAACGGCCAGGATTGGTCCCACAGTAAAAACTGACTTATTTTGTGTAAATTTTTAAGTGAAGCGCTACCATAGGGCCGAGTGTAATCGCTGAATTCCAGCAATCATGTCAAATTAAGAAGAATGTTATTCCTTGGAGTCCAATTGGCTCATTTATCACATTTATAAGGTCACAGTACAGAATCACTTCAATTAAGTCCCACAGTCAATCGTTTACTGTCAAAAGAAATACAACATAGTAATATCGGAAAAGAATCACTAAATACATGTTGGTACGAATATGTGACGCAACCGTTGTAAGTCAAGCGGATGGACACCGTTAGAATGTCAATGAAATGTAGTTTTTGAAAAAGTTTCTATTTCTTCAACGCGCGCTAACGGCTAGGATTCGTACAACAGTAAAAAATGACTTATTTATCTAAATTTTTTAATAAAGCGCTCTAAACAGCGGCCAGTGTAATCGTTGAGTTGCGGCAATCATGTCAAATTAAAAAGAATGTTATTCCTTGGGTCCAATTGTCTCATTTATCACATTTATGAGGTCAAAGTCCAAAATCAGTTCAATTAAATACCACAGTCAATCCTTTCACTGTTAAAAGCGATGCAACCTAGTAAAATCAGAAAAATATCGCTAAATGAATGTTGGTACGAATATGTGACGCAACCGTTGTAATTGAAACGGACTGATGCCGTTAGAAATTCAATGAAATGTAGTTTCTAAAACTGTCTCTCTTTCTTCAGCGCGCGCTAACGTCTAGGAGTGGTCTAACCGTAAAAAATGACTCATTTATCTAAATTTTTAAATGAAGCGCTACCACAGCGCCCAGCGAAATCGGTAAATTTCAGCAATCATGTCAAATTAAGTCGACTGTTATTTCTTGTCTCATTTATCACATTTTCGAGGTCAAAGTCCAAAATCAGTTCAATTAAGTCCCACAATCAATCATTTCACTGTTAAAATCGATGCAACCTAGTAATATCCGAATACTATTGCTAAATACATGTTGGTACGAACATGTGACTCAACCGTCTATCTAAATTTTTAAGAGAAGCGCTACCATTGGGCCGAGTGTAATCGCTGAATTGCAGCAATCGTGTCAAATTAAGAAGAATGTTATTCCTTGGAATCCAATTGGCTCATTTATCACATTTATAAGGTCACAGTCCAGGATCACTTCAATTAAGTCCCACAGTCAATCGTTTCACTGTCAAAAGCAATACAACTTAGTAATAATGGAAAAAAATCACTAAATACATGTTGGTACGAATATGTGACGCAACCGTTGTAGTTGAAACGGACTAATACCGTTAGAAAGTCAATGAAATGTTGTATTTGAAACTGTCTCTATTTCTTCAGCACGCGCTAACGGCTAGGATTGGTCCCACAGAAAAAAATGACTTATTTTATAAAAAATTTTAAGTGAAGCGCTACCATTGGGCCGAGTGTAATCGCTGAATTGCAGCAATCATGTCAAATTAAGAAGAATGTTATTCCTTGGAGTCCAATTGGCTCATTTATCACATTTGTAAGTTCGCAGTCTAAAATCACTTCAATTAAGTCCCACAGTCAATCGTATCACTGTTAAAAGCGATACAACTTAGTAATATCGGAAAAGAATCACTAAATACATGTTGGTACGAATACGTGACGCAACCGTTGTAAGTTAAGCGGATTGACACCGTTAGAAAGTCAATGAAATGTAGTTTTTGAATCTGTCTCTATTTCTTCAGCCCGCACTAACGGCTAGGATTGGTCCCACAGTAAAAAATGACTTATTTTATCTAATTTTTTAAGAGAAGCGCTACCATTGGGCCGAGTGTAATCGCTGAATTGCAGCAATCGTGTCAAATTAAGAAGAATGTTATTCCTTGGAATCCAATTGGCTCATTTATCACATTTGTAAGGTCGCAGTCTAGAATCACTTCAATTAAGTCCCACAGTCAATCGTATCACTGTTAAAAGCGATACAACTTAGTAATATCGGAATGAAATGTAGTTTTTGAAAATGTTTCTATTTCTTCAACGCGCGCTAACGGCTAGGATTCGTACAACAGTAAAAAATGACTTATTTATCTAAATTTTTTAATAAAGCGCTCTAAACAGCGGCCAGTGTAATCGTTGAGTTGCGGCAATCATGTCAAATTAAAAAGAATGTTATTCCTTGGGTCCAATTGTCTCATTTATCACATTTATGAGGTCAAAGTCCAAAATCAGTTCAATTAAATACCACAGTCAATCCTTTCACTGTTAAAAGCGATGCAACCTAGTAAAATCAGAAAAATATCGCTAAATGAATGTTGGTACGAATATGTGACGCAACCGTTGTAATTGAAACGGACTGATGCCGTTAGAAATTCAATGAAATGTAGTTTCTAAAACTGTCTCTCTTTCTTCAGCGCGCGCTAACGTCTAGGAGTGGTCTAACCGTAAAAAATGACTCATTTATCTAAATTTTTAAATGAAGCGCTACCACAGCGCCCAGCGAAATCGGTAAATTTCAGCAATCATGTCAAATTAAGTCGACTGTTATTTCTTGTCTCATTTATCACATTTTCGAGGTCAAAGTCCAAAATCAGTTCAATTAAGTCCCACAATCAATCATTTCACTGTTAAAATCGATGCAACCTAGTAATATCCGAATACTATTGCTAAATACATGTTGGTACGAACATGTGACTCAACCGTCTATCTAAATTTTTAAGAGAAGCGCTACCATTGGGCCGAGTGTAATCGCTGAATTGCAGCAATCGTGTCAAATTAAGAAGAATGTTATTCCTTGGAATCCAATTGGCTCATTTATCACATTTATAAGGTCACAGTCCAGGATCACTTCAATTAAGTCCCACAGTCAATCGTTTCACTGTCAAAAGCAATACAACTTAGTAATAATGGAAAAAAATCACTAAATACATGTTGGTACGAATATGTGACGCAACCGTTGTAGTTGAAACGGACTAATACCGTTAGAAAGTCAATGAAATGTTGTATTTGAAACTGTCTCTATTTCTTCAGCACGCGCTAACGGCTAGGATTGGTCCCACAGAAAAAAATGACTTATTTTATAAAAAATTTTAAGTGAAGCGCTACCATTGGGCCGAGTGTAATCGCTGAATTGCAGCAATCATGTCAAATTAAGAAGAATGTTATTCCTTGGAGTCCAATTGGCTCATTTATCACATTTGTAAGTTCGCAGTCTAAAATCACTTCAATTAAGTCCCACAGTCAATCGTATCACTGTTAAAAGCGATACAACTTAGTAATATCGGAAAAGAATCACTAAATACATGTTGGTACGAATACGTGACGCAACCGTTGTAAGTTAAGCGGATTGACACCGTTAGAAAGTCAATGAAATGTAGTTTTTGAATCTGTCTCTATTTCTTCAGCCCGCACTAACGGCTAGGATTGGTCCCACAGTAAAAAATGACTTATTTTATCTAATTTTTTAAGAGAAGCGCTACCATTGGGCCGAGTGTAATCGCTGAATTGCAGCAATCGTGTCAAATTAAGAAGAATGTTATTCCTTGGAATCCAATTGGCTCATTTATCACATTTGTAAGGTCGCAGTCTAGAATCACTTCAATTAAGTCCCACAGTCAATCGTATCACTGTTAAAAGCGATACAACTTAGTAATATCGGAATGAAATGTAGTTTTTGAAAATGTTTCTATTTCTTCAACGCGCGCTAACGGCTAGGATTCGTACAACAGTAAAAAATGACTTATTTATCTAAATTTTTTAATAAAGCGCTCTAAACAGCGGCCAGTGTAATCGTTGAGTTGCGGCAATCATGTCAAATTAAAAAGAATGTTATTCCTTGGGTCCAATTGTCTCATTTATCACATTTATGAGGTCAAAGTCCAAAATCAGTTCAATTAAATACCACAGTCAATCCTTTCACTGTTAAAAGCGATGCAACCTAGTAAAATCAGAAAAATATCGCTAAATGAATGTTGGTACGAATATGTGACGCAACCGTTGTAATTGAAACGGACTGATGCCGTTAGAAATTCAATGAAATGTAGTTTCTAAAACTGTCTCTCTTTCTTCAGCGCGCGCTAACGTCTAGGAGTGGTCTAACCGTAAAAAATGACTCATTTATCTAAATTTTTAAATGAAGCGCTACCACAGCGCCCAGCGAAATCGGTAAATTTCAGCAATCATGTCAAATTAAGTCGACTGTTATTTCTTGTCTCATTTATCACATTTTCGAGGTCAAAGTCCAAAATCAGTTCAATTAAGTCCCACAATCAATCATTTCACTGTTAAAATCGATGCAACCTAGTAATATCCGAATACTATTGCTAAATACATGTTGGTACGAACATGTGACTCAACCGTCTATCTAAATTTTTAAGAGAAGCGCTACCATTGGGCCGAGTGTAATCGCTGAATTGCAGCAATCGTGTCAAATTAAGAAGAATGTTATTCCTTGGAATCCAATTGGCTCATTTATCACATTTATAAGGTCACAGTCCAGGATCACTTCAATTAAGTCCCACAGTCAATCGTTTCACTGTCAAAAGCAATACAACTTAGTAATAATGGAAAAAAATCACTAAATACATGTTGGTACGAATATGTGACGCAACCGTTGTAGTTGAAACGGACTAATACCGTTAGAAAGTCAATGAAATGTTGTATTTGAAACTGTCTCTATTTCTTCAGCACGCGCTAACGGCTAGGATTGGTCCCACAGAAAAAAATGACTTATTTTATAAAAAATTTTAAGTGAAGCGCTACCATTGGGCCGAGTGTAATCGCTGAATTGCAGCAATCATGTCAAATTAAGAAGAATGTTATTCCTTGGAGTCCAATTGGCTCATTTATCACATTTGTAAGTTCGCAGTCTAAAATCACTTCAATTAAGTCCCACAGTCAATCGTATCACTGTTAAAAGCGATACAACTTAGTAATATCGGAAAAGAATCACTAAATACATGTTGGTACGAATACGTGACGCAACCGTTGTAAGTTAAGCGGATTGACACCGTTAGAAAGTCAATGAAATGTAGTTTTTGAATCTGTCTCTATTTCTTCAGCCCGCACTAACGGCTAGGATTGGTCCCACAGTAAAAAATGACTTATTTTATCTAATTTTTTAAGAGAAGCGCTACCATTGGGCCGAGTGTAATCGCTGAATTGCAGCAATCGTGTCAAATTAAGAAGAATGTTATTCCTTGGAATCCAATTGGCTCATTTATCACATTTGTAAGGTCGCAGTCTAGAATCACTTCAATTAAGTCCCACAGTCAATCGTATCACTGTTAAAAGCGATACAACTTAGTAATATCGGAATGAAATGTAGTTTTTGAAAATGTTTCTATTTCTTCAACGCGCGCTAACGGCTAGGATTCGTACAACAGTAAAAAATGACTTATTTATCTAAATTTTTTAATAAAGCGCTCTAAACAGCGGCCAGTGTAATCGTTGAGTTGCGGCAATCATGTCAAATTAAAAAGAATGTTATTCCTTGGGTCCAATTGTCTCATTTATCACATTTATGAGGTCAAAGTCCAAAATCAGTTCAATTAAATACCACAGTCAATCCTTTCACTGTTAAAAGCGATGCAACCTAGTAAAATCAGAAAAATATCGCTAAATGAATGTTGGTACGAATATGTGACGCAACCGTTGTAATTGAAACGGACTGATGCCGTTAGAAATTCAATGAAATGTAGTTTCTAAAACTGTCTCTCTTTCTTCAGCGCGCGCTAACGTCTAGGAGTCGTCTAACCGTAAAAAATGACTTATTTATCTAAATTTTTAAATGAAGCGCTACCACAGCGCCCAGCGAAATTAGTAAATTTCAGCAATCATGTCAAATTAAGACGACTGTTATTTCTTGTCTCATTTATCACATTTTTGAGGTCAAAGTCCAAAATCAGTTCAATTAAGTCCCACAGTCAATCGTTTCACTGTTAAAAGCGATGCAACCTAGTAATATCCGAATATTATCGCTAAATACATGTTGGTACGAATATGTGAGGCAACTGTTGTAACTCAAACGGATTTATACCGCCAGAAGGTCAATGAAATGTAGTCTTTGAAACTGTTCCTATTTATTCAGCGCGTGCTAACGGCCAGGATTGGTCCCACAGTAAAAAATACTTATTTTATATAAATTTTTAAGTGAAGCGCTACCATAGGGCCGAGTATAATTGCTGAATTCCAGCAATCATGTCAAATTCAGAAGAATGTTATTCCTTGGAATCCAATTGGCTCATTTATCACATTTGTAAGGTCGCAGTCTAGAATCACTTCAATTAAGTCCCACAGTCAATCGTATCACTGTTAAAAGCGATACAACTTAGTAATATCGGAATGAAATGTAGTTTTTGAAAATGTTTCTATTTCTTCAACGCGCGCTAACGGCTAGGATTCGTACAACAGTAAAAAATGACTTATTTATCTAAATTTTTTAATAAAGCGCTCCAAACAGCGACCAGTGTAATCGCTGAGTTGCGGCAATCATGTCAAATTAAAAAGAATGTTATTCCTTGGGTCCAATTGTCTCATTTATCACATTTATGAGGTCAAAGTCCAAAATCAGTTCAATTAAATACCACAGTCAATCCTTTCACTGTTAAAAGCGATGCAACCTAGTAAAATCAGAAAAATATCGCTAAATGAATGTTGGTACGAATATGTGACGCAACCGTTGTAATTGAAACGGACTGATGCCGTTAGAAATTCAATGAAATGTAGTTTCTAAAACTGTCTCTCTTTCTTCAGCGCGCTAACGTCTAGGAGTCGTCTAACCGTAAAAAATGACTTATTTATCTAAATTTTTAAATGAAGCGCTACCACAGCGCCCAGCGAAATTAGTAAATTTCAGCAATCATGTCAAATTAAGACGACTGTTATTTCTTGTCTCATTTATCACATTTTTGAGGTCAAAGTCCAAAATCAGTTCAATTAAGTCCCACAGTCAATCGTTTCACTGTTAAAAGCGATGCAACCTAGTAATATCCGAATATTATCGCTAAATACATGTTGGTACGAATATGTGAGGCAACTGTTGTAACTCAAATGGATTTTTACCGCCAGAAGGTCAATGAAATGTAGTCTTTGAAACTGTTCCTATTTATTCAGCGCGTGCTAACGGCCAGGATTGGTCCCACAGTAAAAAAGACTTATTTTATATAAATTTTTAAGTGAAGCGCTACCATAGGGCCGAGTATAATTGCTGAATTCCAGCAATCATGTCAAATTCAGAAGAATGTTATTCCTTGGAGTCCAATTGGCTCATTTATCACATTTATAAGGTCACAGTACAGAATCACTTCAATTAAGTCCCACGGTCAATCGTTACACTTTCAAAAGCAATACAACTGAGTAATATCGGAAAAAAAACACTAAATACATGTGGGGACGAATATGTGACTCAACCGATGTAACTCAAACGGACTCATGCCTTTAGAAATTCATTGAAACGTACCTTCTAAAACTGTCTCTATTTCTTTAGCGCGCGAAAACAGCTAGGATTCGTCCCACAGTAAAAAATCACTTATTTATCTAAATTTTTAAATCAAGCGCTCCAAACAGCGACCAGTGTAATCGCTGAGTTGCGGCAATCATGTCAAATTAAGAAGAATGTCATTTCTTGGGGTCCAGTTGGCTCACTTATCACATTTATAAGGTCACAGTCCAAAGTTACTTCAATTAAGTCCCACAGTCAATCGTTTCACTGTTAAAAGCGATACAACTTAGTAATATCGGAAAAAAATCACTAAATACATGTTGGTACAAATATGTGACGCAACCGCTGTAAGTCAAGCGGATTGACACCGTTAGAAAGTCAATGAAATATAGTTTTTGAAAATGTTATTATTTCTTCAACGCGCGCTAACAGCTAGGATTGGTCCCGCAGTACAAAATTACTTATATATCTAAACTTTTAAATAAAACGCTACCACAGCGCCCAGCGAAATCGGTAAAATCCAGCAATCATGTCAAATTAAAAACAATGTTATTCCTTGGGTCCAATTGTCTCATTTATCACATTTACAAGATCACAGTCCAAAATAAGTTCAATTAAGTCCCACAGTGAATCGTTTCACTATTAAAAGCGATGCAACCTAGTAATATACGAATACTATCGCTAAATACATGTTGGTACGAATATGTGACGCAACCGTTGTAACCCAAACGGATTTATACCGCCAGATGGTCAATGAAATGTAGTCTTTGAAACTGTTCCTATTTATTCAGCGCGTGCTAACGGCCAGGATTGATCCCACAGTAAAAAAGGACTTATTTTATATAAATTTTTAAGTGAAGCGCTACCATAGGGCTGAGTATAATAGCTGAATTCCAGCAATCATGTCAAATTAAGAAGAATGTTATTCTTTGGAGTCCAATAGGCTCATTTATCACATTTATAAGGTCACAGTACAGAATCACTTCAATGTCAAAAGCCATACAACTGAGTAATATCGGAAAAAAATCACTAAATACATGTTGGTACGAATACGTGACGCAACCGTTGTTACTTAAGCGGATTGACACTGTTAGAAAGTCAATGAAATGTAGTTGTTGAAAATTTTTCTATTTCTTCATCGCGCTAACGGCTAGGATTGGTCCCACAGTAAAAAATGACTTATTTATCTAAACTTTTTAATAAAGCGCTACCACAGCGCCCAGTGAAATCGGTAAATTTCTGCAATCATATCAAATTAAGACGAATGTTATTTCTTGTCTCATTTATCACATTTTTGAGGTCAAAGTCCAAAATCAGTTCAATTAAGTCCCACAGTCAATCGTTTCACTGTTAAAAGCGATGCAACCTAGTAAAATTAGAACAATATCGCTAAATACATGTTGGTACGAATATGTGAGGCAACCGTTGTAATTTAAACGGACTGATACCGTTACAGAGTCAATGAGATGTAGTTTTTAAAACGTTCTCTCTTTCTTCAGCGCGCACTAACGCCTAGGATTCGTCCCACAGCAAAAAAATGACTTATTTATCTAAATTTTTAAATGAAGCGCTCCAAACAGCGCCCAGTGTAATCCCTGAGTTGCGGCAATCATGTCAAATTAAGAAGAATGTTATTTCTTGGGTTCCAGTTGGCTCACTTATCACATTTATTACGTCACAGTCCAAAGTTATTTCAATTAAGTCCCAGAGTCAATTGTTTCACTGTTAAAAGCGATATAACTTAATAATATCAGAAAAATATCACTAAATACATGTTGGTACGAATATGTGACGCAACCGTTGCAACTCAAACGGATTTTTACCGCCAGAATGTCAATGAAATGTAGTCTTTGAAACTGTTCCTATTTATTTAGCACGTGCTAACGGCCAGGATTTGTCCCACAGTATAAATGACTTATTTTGTGTAAATTTTTAAGTGAACCGCTACCATAGGGTCGAGTGTAATCGCTGAATTCCAGCAATCATGTCAAATTAAGAAGAATGTTATTCCTTGGAGTCCAATTGGCTCATTTATCACATTTATAAGGTCACAGTACAGAATCACTTTAATTAAGTCCCAGAGTCAAAAGTTTCACTTTCAAAAGCGATACAACTTAGTAATATCGGTAAAAAAACACTAAATACCTGTTGGTACGAATACGTAAAGCAACCGTTGTAACTTAGGCGGATTGACACTGTTAGAAAGTCAATGAAATGTAGTTTTTGAAAATGTTTCTATTTATTCAGCGCGTGCTAACGGCCAGGATTGGTCCCACAGTAAAAAGTAACTTATTTTGTATAAATGTTTAAGTGAAGCGCTACCATAGGGCCGAGTGGAATCGCTGAATTCCACCAATCATATCAAATTGAGAAAACTTTTATTCCTTGTAGTCCAATTGGCTCATTTATCACATTTATAAGGTCACAGTACAGAATCACTTCAATTAAGTCCAACAGTCAATCGTTTCACTGTCAAAAGCAATACAACTTAGTAATATCGGAAAAAAATCACTAAATACATGTTGGTACGAATACGTGAAGCAACCGTTGTAACTTAGGCGGATTGACACCGTTAGAAATCGGGAAATTCCAGCAATCATGTCAAATTAAAAAGAATGTTATTCCTTGGGTCCAATTGTCTCATTTATCACATTTATAAGATCACAGTCCAAAATAAGATCAATTAAGTCCCACAGTCAATCGTTTCACTGTTAAAAGCGATGCAACCTAGTAAAATTAGAACAATATCGCTAAATACATGTTGGTACGAATATGTGACGCAACCGTTGTAATTGAAACGGACTGATACCGTTACAGAGTCAATGAGATGTAGTTTTTAAAACGTTCTCTCTTTCTTCAGCGCGCACTAACGCCTAGGATTCGTCCCACAGCAAAAAAATGACTTATTTATCTAAATTTTTAAATGAAGTGCTCCAAACAGCACCCAGTGTAATCGCTGAGTGGCGGCAATCATGTCAAATTAAGAAGAATGTTATTTCTTGGGTTCCAGTTGGCTCACTTATCACATTTATATGGTCACAGTCGAAAGTTACATCAATTAAGTCCCAGAGTCAATCGTTTCACTGTTAAAAACGATATAACTTAATAATATCAGAAAAATATCACTAAATACATGTTGGTACGAATATGTGACGCAACCGTTGTAACTCAAACGGATTTATACCGCCAGAAAGTCAATGATTATTAGTCTTTGAAACTGTTCCTATTTATTCAGCACGCGCTAACGGCCAGGATTGGTCCCACAGTAAAAAATTACTTATTTTGTGTAAATTTTTAAGTGAAGCGCTACCATAGGGCCGAGTGTAATCACTGAATTCCAGCAATCATGTCAAATTAAGAAGAATGTTATTCCTGGGAGTCCAATTGGCTCATTTATCACATTTATAAGGTCACAGTACAGAATCACTTCAATTAAGTCACAGAGTCAATCGTTTCACTTTCAAAAGCAATACAACTTAGTAATATCGGAAAAATGTCACTAAATACCTGTTGGTACGAATATGTGACGCAACCGTTTTAACTCAAACGGATTTATACCGCCACAAAGTCAATGAAATGTAGTCTTTGAAACTGTTTCTATTTATTCAGCACGTGTTAACGGCCAGGATTGGTCCCACAGTAAAAAATTACTTATTTTGTGTAAATTTTTAAGTGAAGCGCTACCATAGGGCCGAGTTTAATAGCTGAATTCCAGCAATCATGTCAAATTAAGAAGAATGTTATTCCTTGGAGTCCAATTGGCTCATTTATCACATTTATAAGGTCACAGTACAGAATCACTTCAATTAATCTTAGGAGTCAATCGTTTCACTGTTAAAAGCGATGCAACCTAGTAAAATTAGAAAAATATCGCTAAATACATGTTGGTACGAATATGTGACGCAACCGTTGTAATTGAAACAGACTGATACCGTTACAGAGTCAATGAGATGTAGTTTTTAAAACGTTCTCTCTTTCTTCAGCGCGCACTAACGGCTAGGATTCGTCCCACAGAAAAAAAATGACTTATTTATCTAAATTTTTAAATGAAGCGCTCCAAACAGCGCCCAGTGTAATCGCTGAGTTGCGGCAATCATGTCAAATTAAGAAGAATGTTATTTCTTGGGTTCCAGTTGGCTCACTTATCACATTTATTTGGTCACAGTCGAAAGTTACTTCAATTAAGTCCCAGAGTCAATCGTTTCACTGTTAAAAGCGATATAACTTAATAATATCGGAAAAAAATCACTAAATACATGTTGGTACGAATACGTGACGCAACCGTTGTAACTTAAGCGGATTAACACCGTTAGAAAGTCAATGAAATGTACTTTTTGAAAATTTTTCTTTTTCTTCAGCGCGCTAACGGCTAGGATTAGTCCCACAGTAAAAAATGACTTATTTATCTAAACTTTTAAATAAAGCGCTACCACAGCGCCCAGCGAAATCAGTAAATTTCAGCACTCATGTCAAATTAAGACGAATGTTATTTCTTGTTTCATTTATCACATTTTTGAGGTCAAAGTCCAAAATCAGTTCAATTAAGTCCCACAGTCAATCCTTTCACTGTTAAAAACGATGCAACCTAGTAAAATCAGAAAAAAATCGCTAAATACATGATGGTACGAATATGTGACGCAACCGTTGTAATTGAAAAGGACTGATACCGTTAGAGAGTCAAGGAAATGTAGTTTTTAAAACTGTTTCTCTTTCTTCAGCGCGGGCTAACGGCTAGGATTGGCCCCACCGTAAAAAATGACTTATTTATCTAAATTTTTAAATGAATCCCTACCACAGCGCCCAGTGAAATCAGTAAATTCCAGCAATCATGTCAAATTAAGAAGAATGATATTTCTTGGTTCCAATTGTCTCACTTATCACATTTATAAGGTCACAGTCCAAAATCAGTTCAATTAAGTGCCACAGTCAATCGTCTCACTGTTAAAAGCGATACAACATAGTATTATCAGAAAAATATCCCTAAATACATGTGGGGACGAATATTTGACTCAACCGATGTAACTCAAACGGACTCATACCGTTAGAGATTCATTGAAACGTATCTTCTAAAACTGTCTCTATTTCTTTAGCGCGCGATAACGGCTAGGATTCGTCCCACAGTAAAAAATCACTTATTTATCTAAATTTTTAAATCAAGCGCTCCAAACAGCGACCAGTGTAATCGCTGAGTTGCGGCAATCATGTCAAATTAAGAAGAATGTCATTTCTTGGGGTCCAGTTGGCTCACTTATCACATTTATAAGGTCACAGTCCAAAGTTACTTCAATTAAGTCCCAGAGTCAATCGTTTCACTGTTAAAAGCGATATAACTCAATAATATCGGAAAAATATCATTAAATACATGTTGGTACGAATATGTGAAGCAGCCGTTGTAACTTAGGCGGATTGACACCGTTAGAAAGTCAATGAAATGTAGTTTTTGAAAATGTTTTTATTTCTTCAACGCGCGCTAACGGCTAGGATTGATCCCGCAGTACAAAATGACTTATATATCTAAACTTTTAAATAAAACGCTACCACAGCGCCCAGCGAAATCGGTAAATTCCAGCAATCATGTCAACTTAAAAAGAATGTTATTTCTTGGGTCCAATTGTCTCATTTATCACATTTATAAGATCACAGTCCAAAATAAGTTTAATTAAGTCCCACAGTCAATCGTTTCACTGTTAAAAGCGATGCAACCTAGTAAAATCAAAAAAATATCGATAAATACATGTTGGTACGAATATGTGACGCAACCGTTGTAATTGAAACGGACTGATACCGTTACAGAGTCAATGAGATGTAGTTTTTAAAACGTTCTCTCTTTCTTCAGCCCCCACTAACGGCTAGGATTCTTCCCACAGAAAAAAATGACTTATTTATCTAAATTTTTAAATGAAGCGCTCCAAACAGCGCCCAGTGTAATCGCTGAGTGTCGGCAATCATGTCAAATTAAGAAGAATGTTATTTCTTGGGTTCCAGTTCGCTCACTAATCACATTTATTTGGTCACAGTCCAAAGTTATTTCAATTAAGTCCCAGAGTCAATCTTTTCACTGTTAAAAGCGATAAAACTTAATAATATCGGAAAAATATCACTAAATACATGTTGGTACGAATACGTGACGCAACCGTTGTAACTCAAACGGATTTATACCGCCAGAAAGTCAATGAAATGTAGTCTTTGAAACTGTTCCTATTTATTCAGCACGTGTTAACGGCCAGGATTGGTCCCACAGTAAAAAATGACTTATTTTGAATAAATTTTTAAGTGAAGCGCTACCATAGGGCCGAGTGTAATCGCTGAATTCCAGCAATCATGTCAAATTAAGAAGAATGTTATTTCTTGGGTTCCAGTTGGCTCACTAATCACATTTATTTGGTCACAGTCCAAAGTTATTTCAATTAAGTCCCAGAGTCAATCGTTTCACTGTTAAAAGCGATAAAACTTAATAATATCGGAAAAATATCACTAAATACATGTTGGTACGAATATGTGACGCAACCGTTGTAACTTAAGCGGATGGACACCGTTAGAAAGTCAATGAAATGTAGTTTTTGAAAATTTTTCTATTTCTTCAGCGCGCTAACGGCTAGGATTGGTCCAACAGTAAAAAATGACTTATTTATCCAAACTTTTATATAAAGCGCTACCACAGCGCCCAGCGAAATCGGTAAATTTCAGCGATCATGTCAAATTAAGACGAATGTTATTTCTTGTCTCATTTATCACATTTTTGAGGTCAAAGTCCAAAATCAGTTCAATTAAGTCCCACAGTCAATCCATTCACTGTTAAAAACGATGCAACCTAGTAAAATCAGAAAAATATCGCTAAATACATGATGGTACAAATATGTGACGCAACCGTTGTAATTGAAAAGGACTGATACCGTTAGAGAGTCAATGAAATGTAAGTTTTAAAACTGTTTCTCTTTCTCCAGCGCGGGCTAACGGCTAGGATTGGCCCCACCGTAAAAAATGACTTATTAATCTGAATTTTTAAATGAATCCCTACCACAGCGCCCAGTGAAATCAGTAAATTTCAGCAATCATGTCAAATTTAGAAGAATGATATTTCTTGGTTCCAATTGTCTCACTTATCACATTTATAAGGTCACAGTCCAAAATCAGTTCAATTAAGTGCCACAGTCAATCGTTTCACTGTTAAAAGCGATACAACCTAGTATTATCAGAAAAATATCCCTAAATACATGTGGGGACGAATATTTGACTCAACCGATGTAACTCAAACGGACTCATACCGTTAGAAATTCATTGAAACGTATCTTCTAAAACTGTCTCTATTTCTTCAGCGCGCGATAACGGCTAGGATTCGTCCCACAGTAAAAAATCACTTATTTATCTAAATTTTTAAATCAAGCACTCCAAACAGCAACCAGTGTAATCGCTGAATTGCAGCAACCATGTCCAATTAAGAAGAATGTTATTCCTTGGAGTCCAATTGGCTCATTTATCACATTTATAAGGTCACAGTCCAGAATCACTTCAAATAAATCCCACAGTCAATCGTGTCACTGTTAAAAGCGATACATCTTAGTAATATCGGAAAAAAATCACTAAATACATGTTGGTACGATTATGTGACGCAACTGTTGTAATTCAAGCGAATTGACACCGTTAGAAAGTCAATGAAATGAAGTTTTTGAAAATGTTTCTATTTCTTCAACGCGCACTAACGGCTAGGATTGGTCCCACAGTACAAAATGACTTATTTATCTAAACTTTTAAATAAAGCGCTACCACAGCGCCCAGCGAAATCGGTAAATTTCAGCAATCATGTCAAATTAAGACGAATGGTTTTTCTTGTCTCATTTATCACATTTTTGAGGTCAAAGTCCAAAATCAGTTCAATTATGTCCCACAGTCAATCCTTTCACTGTTAAAAGCGATGCAACCTAGTAAAATCAGAAAAATATCGATAAATACATGTTGGTACGAATATGTGACGCAACCGTTGTAATTGAAACGGACTGATACCGTTACAGAGTCAATGAGATGTAGTTTTTAAAACGTTCTCTCTTTCTTCAGCCCCCACTAACGGCTAGGATTCTTCCCACAGAAAAAAATGACTTATTTATCTAAATTTTTAAATGAAGCGCTCCAAACAGCGCCCAGTGTAATCGCTGAGTGTCGGCAATCATGTCAAATTAAGAAGAATGTTATTTCTTGGGTTCCAGTTCGCTCACTAATCACATTTATTTGGTCACAGTCCAAAGTTATTTCAATTAAGTCCCAGAGTCAATCTTTTCACTGTTAAAAGCGATAAAACTTAATAATATCGGAAAAATATCACTAAATACATGTTGGTACGAATATGTGACGCAACCGTTGTAACTCAAACGGATTTATACCGCCAGAAAGTCAATGAAATGTAGTCTTTGAAACTGTTCCTATTTATTCAGCGCGTGTTAACGGCCAGGATTGGTCCCACAGTAAAAAATGACTTATTTTGAATAAATTTTTAAGTGAAGCGCTACCATAGGGCCGAGTGTAATCGCTGAATTCCAGCAATCATGTCAAATTAAGAAGAATGTTATTTCTTGGGTTCCAGTTGGCTCACTAATCACATTTATTTGGTCACAGTCCAAAGTTATTTCAATTAAGTCCCAGAGTCAATCGTTTCACTGTTAAAAGCGATAAAACTTAATAATATCGGAAAAATATCACTAAATACATGTTGGTACGAATATGTGACGCAACCGTTGTTACTTAAGCGGATTGACACCGTTAGAAAGTCAATGAAATGTAGTTTTTGAAAATTTTTCTATTTCTTCAGCGCGCTAACGGCTAGGATTGGTCCAACAGTAAAAAATGACTTATTTATCCAAACTTTTATATAAAGCGCTACCACAGCGCCCAGCGAAATCGGTAAATTTCAGCGATCATGTCAAATTAAGACGAATGTTATTTCTTGTCTCATTTATCACATTTTTGAGGTCAAAGTCCAAAATCAGTTCAATTAAGTCCCACAGTCAATCCTTTCACTGTTAAAAACGATGCAACCTAGTAAAATCAGAAAAATATCGCTAAATACATGATGGTACGAATATGTGACGCAACCGTTGTAATTGAAAAGGACTGATACCGTTAGAGAGTCAATGAAATGTAAGTTTTAAAACTGTTTCTCTTTCTCCAGCGCGGACTAACGGGTAGGATTGGCCCCACCGTAAAAAATGACTTATTAAAATAAATTTTTAAATGAATCCCTACCACAGCGCCCAGTGAAATCAGTAAATTTCAGCAATCATGTCCAATTAAGAAGAATGTTATTCCTTGGAGTCCAATTGGCTCATTTATCACATTTATAAGGTCACAGTCCAGAATCACTTCAATTAAATCCCACAGTCAATCGTTTCACTGTTAAAAGCGATACATCTTAGTAATATCGGAAAAAAATCACTAAATACATGTTGGTACGATTATGTGACGCAACTGTTGTAATTCAAGCGAATTGACACCGTTAGAAAGTCAATGAAATGAAGTTTTTGAAAATGTTTCTATTTCTTCAACGCGCGCTAACCGCTAGGATTGGTCCCACAGTACAAAAGGACTTATTTATCTAAACTTTTAAAAAAAACGCTACCACAGCGCCCAGCGAAATCGGTAAATTCCAGCAATCATGTCAAATTAGGAAAAATGTTATTCCTTGGGTCAAATTGTCTCATTTATCACATTTATGAGGTCAAAGTCCAAAATCAGTTCAATTAAGTCCCACATTCAATCCTTTCACTGTTAAAAGCGATGCAACCTAGTAAAATCAGAAAAATATCGCTAAATACATGTTGGTACGAATATGTGACGCAACCGTTGTAATTGAAACGGACTGATACTGTTAGAAAGTCAATGAAATGTAGTTTTTAAAACTGTCTCTCTTTCTTCAGCGCGCGCTAACGGCTAGGATTGGTCCTACCGTAAGAAATGACTTATTTATCTAAATTTTTAAATGAAGCGCTACCACAATTGTCTCATTTATCTCATTTTTAAGTTCAAAGTCCAAATTTAGTTCAATTAAGTCCCACAGTCAATCCTTTCACTGTTAAAAACGATGCAACCTAGTAATATCGGAAAAAAATCACTAAATACATGTTGGTACGAATACGTGACGCAACCGTTGTAACTTAAGCGGATTGACACCGTTAGAAAGTCAATGAAATGTAGTTTTTGAAAATTTTTCTATTTCTTCAGCGCGGTAACGGCTAGGATTGGTCCCACAGTACAAAAGGACTTATTTATCTAAACTTTTAAAAAAAACGCTACCACAGCGCCCAGCGAAATCGGTAAATTCCAGCAATCATGTCAAATTAAGAAAAATGTTATTCCTTGGGTCAAATCGTCTCATTTATCACATTTATGAGGTCAAAGTCCAAAATCAGTTCAATTAAGTCCCACATTCAATCCTTTCACTGTTAAAAGCGATGCAACCTAGTAAAATCAGAAAAATATCGCTAAACACATGTTGGTACGAATATGTGACGCAACCGTTGTAATTGAAACGGACTGATACTGTTAGAAAGTCAATGAAATGTAGTTTTTAAAACTGTCTCTCTTTCTTCAGCCTGCGCTAACAGCTAGGATTGGTCCCACCGTAAAAAATGACTTATTTATATAAATTTTTAAATGAAGCGCTACCACAATTGTCTCATTTATCTCATTTTTAAGGTCAAAGTCTAAATTCAGTTCAATTAAGTCCCACAGTCAATCCTTTCACTGTTAAAAACGATGCAACCTAGTAAAATCAGAAAATTATCGCTAAATACATGTTGGTACGAATATGTGACGCAACCGTTGTAACTCCAGCGGATTTATACCGCCAAAAAGTCAATGAAATGAAGTCTTTGGAGCTGTTCCTATTTATTCAGCGCGTGCTAACGGCCAGGATTGGTCCCACAGTAAAAAATGACTTATTTTGTGTAAATTTTTAAGTGAAGCGCTACCATAGGGCCGTGTGTAATCGCTGAATTCCAGCAATCATGTCAAATTAAGAAGAATGTTATTCCTTGGAGTCCAATTGGCTCATTTATCACATTTATAAGGCCACAGTACAGAATCACTTCAATTAAGTCCCACAGTCAATCGTTTCACTTTCAAAAGCAATACAACTTAGTAATATCGGAAAAAAATCACTAAATACATGTTGGTACGAATACGTGACGCAACCGTTGTAACTTAAGCGGATTGACACCGTTAGAAAGTCAATGAAATGTAGTTTTTGAAAATTTTTCTATTTCTTCAGCGCGCTAACGGCTAGGATTGGTCACACAGTAAAAAATGACTTATTTATCTAAACTTTTAAATAAAGCGCTACCACAGCGCCCAGCGAAATCGGTAAATTTCAGCAATCATGTCAAATTAAGACGAATGGTTTTTCTTGTCTCATTTATCACATTTTTGAGGTCAAAGTCCAAAATCAGTTCAATTATGTCCCACAGTCAATCCTTTCACTGTTAAAAACGATGCAACCTAGTAAAATCAGAAAAATATCGCTAAATACATGATGGTACGAATATGTGACGCAACCGTTGTAATTGAAAAGGACTGATACCGTTAGAGAGTCAATGAAATTTAGTTTTTAAAACTGTTTCTCTTTCTTCAGCGCGGGCTAACGGCTAGGATTGATCCCACCGTAAAAAATGACTTATTTATCTAAATTTTTAAATGAAGCGCTCCAACCGGCGCCCAGTGTAATCGCTGAGTTGCGGCAATCATGTCAAATTAGGAAGAATGTTATTTCTTGGGTTTCAGTTGGCTCACTTATCACATTTATTAGGTCACAGTCCAAAGTTATTTCAATTAAGTCCAAGAGTCAATTGTTTCACTGTTAAAAGCGATATAACTTAATAATATCAGAAAAATATAATTAAATACATGTTGGTACGAATATGTGACGCAACCGTTGTAACTCAAACGGATTTATACCGCCAAAAGGTCAATAAAATGTAGTCTTTGAAACTGTTCCTATTTATTCAGCGCGTGCTAACGGCCAGGATTGGTCCCACAGTAAAAAAGGACTTATTTTATATAAATTTTTAAGTGAAGCGCTACCATAGGGCCGAGTATAATAGCTGAATTCCAGCAATCATGTCAAATTAAGAAGAATGTTATTCCTTGGAGTCCAATAGGCTCATTTATCACATTTATAAGGTCACAGTACAGAATCATTTCAATTAAGTCCCACAGTCAATCGTTTCACTGTCAAAAGCAAAACAACTGAGTAATATCGGGAAAAAATCACTAAATACATGTTGGTACGAATACGTGACGCAACCGTTGTTACTTAAGCGGATTGACACTGTTAGAAAGTCAATGAAATGTAGTTTTTGAAAATTTTTCTATTTTTTCAGCGCGCTAACGGCTGGAATTGGTCCCACAGTAAAAAATGACTTATTTATCTAAACTTTTAAATAAAGCGCTACCACAGTGCCCAGAGAAATCGGTAAATTTCAGCAATCATGTCAAATTAAGCCGAATGTTATTTCTTGTCTCAATTATCACATTTTTGAGGTCAAAGTCCAAAATCAGTTCAATTAAGTCCCACAGTCAATCCTTTCACTGTTAAAAACGATGCAACATAGTAAAATCAGAAAAATATCGCTTAATACATGATGGTACGAATATGTGACGCAACTGTTGTAATTGAAAAGGACTGATACCGTTAGAGAGTCAATGAAATGTAGTTTTTAAAACTGTTTCTCTTTCTTCAGCGCGGGATAACGGCTAGGGTTGGTCCCAACGTAAAAAATGACTTATTTATCTAAATTTTTAAGTAAATCCCTACCACAGCGCCCAGTGAAATCAGTAAATTCCAGCAATCATGTCAAATAAGGAAGAATGATATTTCTTGGTTCCAATTGTCTCACTTATCACATTTATAAGGTCACAGTCCAAAATCAGTTCAATTAAGTGCCACAGTCAATCGTTTCACTGTTAAAAGCGATACAACCTAGTATTACCAGAAAAATATCCCTAAATACATGTGGGGACGAATATGTGACTCAACCGATGTAACTCCAACGGACTCATACCGTTAGAAATTCATTGAAACGTATCTTCTAAAACTGTCTCTATTTCTTCAGCGCGCGATAACGGCTAGGATTCGTCCCACAGTAAAAAATCACTTATTTATCTAAATTTTTAAATGAAGCGCTCCAAAAAGCGACCAGTGTAATCGCTGAGTTGCGGCAATCATGTCAAATTAAGAAGAATGTCATTTCTTGGGGTCCAGTTGGCTCACTTATCACATTCATAAGGTCACAGTCCAAAGTTACTTCAATTAAGTCCCAGAGTCAATCGTTTCACTGTTAAAAGCGATATAACTCAATAATATCGGAAAAATATCACTAAATACATGTTGGTACGAATATGTGACGCAACCGTTGTAACATAAACGGAGTGATACCGCCAAGAAGTCAATGAAATGTAGTTTTTGAGAATGTCTCTATTTCTTCGGCGCGCTCTAACGGCTAGGATTGGTCCCACAGTACAAAATGACTTTTTTAATCTAAACTTTTAAATAAAGCGCTACCACAGCGCCCAGCGAAATCGGTAAATTCCAACAATCATGTCAAATTAAGAAGAATGTTATTTCTTGGGTCCAATTGTCTCATTTATCACATTTTTGAGGTCAAAGTCCAAAATCAGTTCAATTAAGTCCCACAGTCAATCCTTTCACTGTTAAAAACGATGCAACGTAGTAAAATCAGAAAAATATCGCTAAATACATGATGGTACGAATATGTGACGCAACTGTTGTAATTGAAAAGGACTGTTACCGTTAGAGAGTCAATGAAATGTAGTTTTTAAAACTGTTTCTCTTTCTTCAGCGCGGGATAACGGCTAGGGTTGGTCCCAACGTAAAAAATGACTTATTTATCTAAATTTTTAAGTGAATCCCTACCACAGCGCCCAGTGAAATCAGTAAATTCCAGCAATCATGTCAAATAAGGAAGAATGATATTTCTTGGTTCCAATTGTCTCACTTATCACATTTATAAGGTGACAGTCCAAAATCAGTTCAATTAAGTGCCATAGTCAATCGTTTCACTGTTAAAAGCAATACAACCTAGTATTATCAGAAAAATATCACTAAATACATGTGGGGACGAATATGTGACTCAACCGATGTAACTCCAACGGACTCATACCGTTAGAAATTCATTGAAACGTATCTTCTAAAACTGTCTCTATTTCTTCAGCGCGCGTTAACGGCTAGGATTCGTCCCACAGTAAAAAATCACTTATTTATCTAAATTTTTAAATGAAGCGCTCCAAAAAGCGACCAGTGTAATCGCTGAGTTGCGGCAATCATGTCAAATTAAGAAGAATGTCATTTTTTGGGGTCCAGTTGGCTCACTTATCACATTCATAAGGTCACTGTCCAAAGTTACTTCAATTAAGTCCCAGAGTCAATCGTTTCACTGTTAAAAGCGATATAACTCAATAACATCGGAAAAATATCACTAAATACATGTTGGTACGAATATGTGACGCAACCGTTGTAACTCAAACGGAGTGATACCGCCAAGAAGTCAATGAAATGTTGTTTTTGAGAATGTCTCTATTTCTTCGGCGTGCTCTAACGGCTAGGATTGGTCCCACAGTACAAAATGACTTTTTTAATCTAAACTTTTAAATAAAGCGCTACCACAGCGCCCAGCGAAATCGGTAAATTCCAACAATCATGTCAAATTAAGAAGAATGTTATTTCTTGGGTCCAATTGTCTCATTTATCACATTTTTGAGGTCAAAGTCCAAAATCAGTTCAATTAAGTCCCACAGTCAATCCTTTCACTGTTAAAAACGATGCAACATAGTAAAATCAGAAAAATATCGCTAAATACATGATGGTACGAATATGTGACGCAACTGTTGTAATTGAAAAGTACTGATACCGTTAGAGAGTCAATGAAATGTAGTTTTTAAAACTGTTTCTCTTTCTTCAGCGCGGGCTAACGGCTAGGATTGGTCCCAACGTAAAAAATGACTTATTTATCTAAATTTTTAATTGAATCCCTACCACAGCGCCCAGTGAAATCAGTAAATTCCAGCAATCATGTCAAATAAGGAAGAATGATATTTCTTGGTTCCAATTGTCTCACTTATCACATTTATAAGGTCACAGTCCAAAATCAGTTCAATTAAGTGTCACAGTCAATCGTTTCACTGTTAAAAGCGATACAACCTAGTATTATCAGAAAAATACATGTGGGGACGAATATGTGACTCAACCGATGTAACTCCAACGGACTCATACCGTTAGAAATTGATTGAAACGTATCTTCTAAAACTGTCTCTATTTCTTCAGCGCGCGATAACGGCTAGGATTCGTCCCACAGTAAAAAATCACTTTTTTAATCAAATCTTTTAAATGAAGCGCTCCAAAAAGCGACCAGTGTAATCGCTGAGTTGCGGCAATCATGTCAAATTAAGAAGAATGTCATTTCTTGGGATCCAGTTGGCTCACTTATCACATTCATAAGGTCACAGTCCAAAGTTACTTCAATTAAGTCCCAGAGTCAATCGTTTCACTGTTAAAAGCGATATAACTCAATAATATCGGAAAAATATCACTAAATACATGTTGGTACGAATATGTGACGCAACCGTTGTAACTCAAACGGAGTGATACCGCCAAGAAGTCAATGAAATGTAGTTTTTGAGAATGTCTCTATTTCTTCGGCGCGCTCTAACGGCTAGGATTGGACCCACAGTACAAAATCACTTTTTTAATCAAAACTTTTAAATAAAGCGCTACCACAGCGCCCAGCGAAATCGGTAAATTCCAACAATCATGTCAAATTAAGAAGAATGTTATTTCTTGGGTCCAATTGTCTCATTTATCACATTTTTGAGGTCAAAGTCCAAAATCAGTTCAATTAAGTCCCACAGTCAATCCTTTCACTGTTAAAAACGATGCAACCTAGTAAAATCAGAAAAACATCGCTAAGTATATGTTGGTACGAATATGTGACGCAACCGTTGTAACTCAAACGGATTTATACCGCCAGAAAGTCAATGAAATGTAGTCTTTGAAACTGTTCCTATTTATTCAGCGCGTGCTAACGGTTAGGATTGGTCCCACAGTAAAAAATTACTTATTTTGTATAAATTTTTAAGTGAAGCGCTACCATAGGGGCGAGTGTAATCGCTGAATTCCAGCAATCATGTGAAATTAAGAAGCATGTTATTCCTTGGAGTCCAATTGGCTCATTTATTACATTTATAAGGTCACAGTACAGAATCACTTCAATTAAGACCCACAGTCAATCGTTTCACTGTCAAAAGCAATACAAATGAGTAATATCGGAAAAAAATCACTAAATACATGTTGGTACGAACATGTGACGCAACCGTTGTTACTAAAGCGGATTGACACCGTTACAAAGTCAATGAAATGTAGTTTTTGAAAATTTTTCTATTTCTTCAGCGTGCTAACGGCTAGGATTGGTCCCACAGTACAAACAGACTTATTTTATCTAAATTTTTTAGTGAAGCGCAACCACTGGGACGAGTGTAATTGCTGAATTGCAGCAATCATGTCAAATTAAGAAGAATGTTTTTCCTTGTAGTCCAATTGGCTCATTTATCACATTTATAAGGTTGCAGTCCAGAATCACTTCAATTAAGTCCCACAGTCAATCGTTTCACTGTTAAAAGCGATACAACTTAGTAATATCGGAAAAAAATCACTAAATACATGTTGGTACAAATATTTGACTCAACCGTTGTAAGTCAAGCGGATTGACACCGTTAGAAAGTCAATGAAATGTAGTATTTGAAACTGTCTCTATTTCTTCAGCGCGCGCTAACGGCTAGGATTGGTCCCACAGTAAAAAATGACTTATTTTATCTAAATTTTTAAAGTGAAGCGTTAAAAAATGACTTATTTATCTAAACTTATAAATAAAGCGCTACCACAGCGCCCAGAGAAATCGGAAAATTTCGGCAATCATGTCAAAGTAAGACGAATGTTTTTTCTTGTCTCATTTGTCACATTTTTGAGGTCAAAGTCCAAAATCAGTTCAATTAAGTCCCACAGTCAATCCTTTCACTGTTAAAAACGATGCAACCTAGTAAAATCAGAAAAATATCGCTAAATACATGATGGTACGATTATGCGACGCAACTGTTGTAATTGAAAAGGACTGATACCGTTAGAAAGTCAATGAAATGTTGTTTTTAAAACTGTTTCTCTTTCTTCAGCGCGGGCTAACGGCTAGGATTGGTCCCAACGTAAAAAATGACTTATTTATATAAATTTTTAAGTGAATCCCTACCACAGCGCCCAGTGAAATCAGTAAATTCTAGCAATCATGTCAAATTAAGAAGAATGATATTTCTTGGTTCCAATTGTCTTACTTATCACATTTATAAGGTCACAGTCCAAAATCAATTCAATTAAGTGCCACAGTCAATCGTTTCACTGTTAAAAGCGATACAACCTAGTATTATCAGAAAAATATCCCTAAATACATGTGGGGACGAATATGTGACTCAACCGATGTAACTCAAACGGACTCATACCGTTACAAATTCATTGAAACGTATCTTCTAAAACTGTCTCTATTTCTTCAGCGCGCGTTAACGGCTAGGATTCGTCCCACAGTAAAAAATCACTTATTTATCTAAATTTTTAAATGAAGCGCTCCAAACAGCGCCCAAGGTAATCGCTGTATTGCGGCAATCATGTCAAATTAAGAAGAATGTTATTTCTTGGGTTCCAGTTGGCTCACTTATCACATTTATTAGGTCACAGTCCAAAGTTATTTCAATTAAGTCCCAGAGTCAATTGTTTCACTGTTAAAAGCGATATAACTTAATAATATCAGAAAAATATCACTAAATACATGTTGGTACGAATATGTGACGCAACCGTTGTAACTCAAACGGATTTATACCGCCAGAAGGTCAATGAAATGTAGTCTTTGAAACTGTTTCTATTTCTTCAACGCGCGCTAACGGCTAGGATTGGTCCCGCAGTACAAAACGACTTATATATCTAAACTTTTAAACAAAACGCTACCACAGCGCCCAGCGAAATCGGTAAATTCGAGCAATCATGTCAAATTAAAAAGAATGTTATTCCTTGGGTCCAATTGTCTCATTTATCACATTTATAAGATCACGGTCCAAAATCAGTTCAATTAAGTCCCACAGTTTATCGTTTCACTGTTAAAAGCGATGCAACCTAGTAATATCCGAATACTATCGCTAAATACATGTTGGTATGAATATGTGAGGCAACCGTTGTAACTCAAACGGATTTATACCGCCAGAAGGTCAATGAAATGTAGTCTTTGAAACTGTTCCTATTTATTTAGCGCGTGCTAACGGCCAGGATTGGTCCCACAGTAAAAAAGGACTTATCTTATATAAATGTTTAAGTGAAGCGCTACCATAGGGCCGAGTATAATAGCTGAATTCCAGCAATCATGTCAAATTAAGAAGAATGTTAATCCTTGGAGTCCAATAGGCTCATTTATCACATTTATAAGGTCACAGTACAGAATCACTTCAATTAAGTCCCACAGTCAATCGTTTCACTGTCAAAAGCAACACAACTGAGCAATATCGGAAAAAAATGACTAAATATTTGTTGGTACGAATACGTGACGCAACCGTTGTTACTTAAGCGGATTGACACCGTTAGAAAGTCAATGAAATGTAGTTTTTGAAAATTTTTTTATTTCTTCAGCGCGCTAACGGCTAGGATTGGTCCCACAGTAAAAAATGACTTATATATTTAAACTTTTAAATAAAGCGCTACCACAGCGCCCAGCGAAATCGGTAAATTTCAGCAATCATGTCAAATTAAGACGAATGTTATTTCTTGTCTCATTTATCACATTTTTGATGTCAAAGTCCAAAATCAGTTCAATTAAGTGCCACAGTCAATCGTTTCACTGTTAAAAGCGATACAACCTAGTATTATTAAAAATATCCCTAAATACATGTGGGGACGAATGTGTGACTCAACCAATGTAACTCAAACGGACTCATACCGTTAGAAATTCATTGAAATGTACTTTCTAAAACTGTCTCTATTTCTTCAGCGCGCGATAATGGCTAGGATTCGTACCACAGTAAAAAATGACTTATTTATCTAAATTTTTAAATGAAGCGCTACCACAGCGCCTAGCGAAATCGGTATATTCCAGCAATCATGTCAAATTAAGACGAAGGTTATTTCTTGGGTCCAATTGTCTCATTTATCACATTTTTGAGGTCAAAGTCCAAAATTAGTTCAATTAAGTGCCACAGTCAATCGTTTCACTGTTAAAAGCGATACAACCTAGTATTATCCGAAAAATATCCCTAAATACATGTGGGGACGAATATGTGACTCAACCGATGTATCTCAAACGGACTCATACCTTTAGAAATTCATTGAAACGTATCTTCTAAAACTGTCTCTATTTCTTCAGCGCGCGATAACGGCTAGGATTCGTCCCACAGTAAAAAATCACTTATTTATCTAAATTTTTAAATAAAGCGCTCCAAACAGCGACCAGTGTAATCGCTGAGTTGCGTCAATCATGTCAAATTAAGAAGAATGTCATTTCTTGGGGTCCAGTTGGCTCACTTATCACATTCATAAGGTCACAGTCCAAAGTTACTTCAATTAACTCCCAGAGTCGTTTCACTGTTAAAAGCGATATAACTCAATAATATCGGAAAAATATCACTAAATACATGTTGGTACGAATATGCGACGCAACCGTTTTAACTCAAACGGAGTGATAACGCCAAGAAGTCAATGAAATTTAGTTTTTGAGAATTTCTCTATTTCTTCAGCGCGTGCTAACAGCCAGGATTGGTCCCACAGTAAAAAAGACTTATTTTATATAAATGTTTAAGTGAAGCGCTACCATAGGGCCGAGTATAATAGCTGAATTCCAGCAATCATGTCAAATTAGGAAGAATGTTATTCCTTTGGTCCAATTGTCTCATTTATCACATTTATGAGGTCAAAGTCCAAAATCAGTTCAATTAAGTCCCACAGTCAATCCTTTCACTGTTAAAAGCGATGCAACCTAGTAAAATCAGAAAAATCTCGCTAAATGCATGTTGGTACGAATATGTGACGCAAACGTTATAATTGAAACGCACTGATACCGTTAGAAAGTCATTGAAATGTAGTTTTTAAAACTGTCTCTCTTTCTTCAGCGCGCGCTAACGGCTAGGATTGGTCCAACCGTAAAAAATCACTTATTTATCTAAATTTTTAAATGAAGCGCTCCCACAGCGCCCAGTGAAATCGGTAAATACCAGCAATCATGTCAAGGTATGAAGAATGCTATTTCTTGGTCCAATTGTCTTACTTATCACATTTATAAGATCACAGTCCAAAATAAGTTCAATTAAGTCCCACAGGCAATCGTTACACTGTTAAAAGCGATGCAACCTAGTAATATCCGAATTTTATCGCTAAATACATGTTGGTACGAATATGTGACGCAACCGTTGTAACTCAAACGGATTTATACCGCCAGAAGGTCAATGAAATGTAGTCTTAGAAACTGTTCCTATTCATTCAGCGCGTGCTAACGGCCAGGATTGGTCCCACAGTAAAAAATGACTTATTTTATATAAATTTTTAAGTGAAGCGCTACGATATGGCCGAGTGTAATCGCTGAATTCCAGCAATCATGTCAAATTAAGAAGAATGTTATTCCTTGGAGTCCAATTGGCTCATTTATTACATTTATAAGGTCACAGTACAGAATCACTTCAATTAAGACCCACAGTCAATCGTTTCACTGTCAAAAGCGATACAACTTAGTAATATCGGAAAAGACTCACTAAATACATGTTGGTACGAAAATGTGACGCGACCGTTGTAAGTTTAGCGGATTGATACCGTTAGAAACTCAATGAAATGTAGTATTTGAAACTGTCTCTATTTCTTCAGCGCGCACTAACGGCTAGGATTGGTCCCACAGTAAAAAAGAACTTATTTTATAAAAATTTTTAAGTGAAGCGCTACGATATGGCCGAGTGTAATCGCTGAATTCCAGCAATCATGTCAAATTAAGAAGAATGTTATTCCTTGGAGTCCAATTGGCTCATTTATTACATTTATAAGGTCACAGTACAGAATCACTTCAATTAAGACCCACAGTCAATCGTTTCACTGTCAAAAGCGATACAACTTAGTAATATCGGAAAAGAGTCACTAAATACATGTTGGTACGAAAATGTGACGCGACCGTTGTAAGTTTAGCGGATTGATACCGTTAGAAACTCAATGAAATGTAGTATTTGAAACTGTCTCTATTTCTTCAGCGCGCACTAACGGCTAGGATTGGTCCCACAGTAAAAAAGAACTTATTTTATAAAAATTTTTAAGTGAAGCGCTACGATATGGCGGAGTGTAATAGCTGAATTCCAGCAATCATGTCAAACTAAGAAGAATGTTTTTCCTTGTAGTTCAATTGGCTCATTTATCACATTTATAAGGTGGCAGTCCAGAATCACTTCAATTAAGTCCCACAGTCAATCGTTTCACTGTTAAAAGCGATACAACTTAGTAATATCGGAAAAAAATCACTAAATACATGTTGGTACAAATATGTGACTCAACCGTTGTAAGTCAAAAGGATTGACACTGTTAGAAAGTCAATGAAATGTAGTATTTGAAACTGTCTCTATTTCTTCAGCGCGCGCTAACGGCTAGGATTGGTCCCACAGTAAAAAATGACTTATTTTATCTAAATTTTTAAAGTGAAGCGTTAACACAGCGCCCAGCGAAATCGATAAATTCTAGCAATCATGTCAAATTAAGAAGAATGTTATTTCTTGGGTCCAATTGTCTCACTTATCACATTTATAAAGTCACAGTCCAAAATCAGTTCAATTAAGTCCCACAGTCAATCGTTTCACTGTCAAAAGCAATACAACTGAGTAATATCGGAAAAAATCACTAAATACATGTTGGTACGAATATGTGACGCAACCGTTGTTACTAAAGCGGATTGACACCGTTACAAAGTCAATGAAATGTAGTTTTTTGAAAATTTTTCTATTTCTTCAGCGTGCTAACGGCTAGGATTGGTGCCATAGTAAAAAATGACTTATTTATCTAAACTTATAAATAAAGCGCTACCACAGCGCCCAGAGAAATCGGTAAATTTCAGCAATCATGTCAAAGTAAGACGAATGTTTTTTCTTGTCTCATTTATTACATTTTTGAGGTCAAAGTCCAAAATCAGTTCAATTAAGTCCCACAGTCAATCATTTCACTGTTAAAAATGATGCAACCTAGTAAAAACAGAAAAATATCGCTAAATACATGATGGTACGAATATGTGACGCAACTGTTGTAATTGAAACGGACTGATACCGTTACAGAGTCAATGAGATGTAGTTTTTAAAACTGTCTCTCTTTCTTCAGCGCGCTAACGGCTAGGATTCGTCCCACAGAAAAAAATGACTTATTTATCTAAATTTTTAAATGAAGCGCTCCAAACAACACCCAAGGTAATCGCTGTGTTGCGGCAATCATGTCAAATTAAGAAGAATGCTATTTCTTGGGTTCCAGTTGGCTCACTTATCACATTTATTAGGTCACAGTCCAAAGTTATTTCAATTAAGTCCCAGAGTCAATTGTTTCACTGTTAAAAGCGATATAACTTAATAATATCAGAAAAATATCATTAAATATATATTGGTACGAATATGTGGCGCAACCGTTTTAACTCAAACGGATTTATACCGCCAGAAGGTCAATGAAATGTAGTCTTTGAAACTGTTTCTATTTCTTCAACGCGCGCTAACGGCTAGGATTGGTCCCGCAGTACAAAATGACTTATATATCTAAACTTTTAAACAAAACGCTACCACAGCGCCCAGCGAAATCGGTAAATTTCAGCAATCATGTCAAATTAAAAAAATGTTATTCCTTGGGTCCAATTGTCTCATTTATCACATTTATAAGATCACGGTCGAAAATAAGTTCAATTAAGTCCCACAGTCAATCGTTTCACTGTTAAAAGCGATGCAACCTAGTAATATCCGAATACTATCGCTAAATACATGTTGGCACGAATATGTGAGGCAACCGTTGTAACTCAAACGGATTTATACCGCCAGAAGGTCAATGAAATGTAGTCTTTGAAACTGTTCCTATTTATTCAGCGCGTGCTAACGGCCAGGATTGGTCCCACAGTAAAAAAGGACTTATCTTATATAAATACTTAAGTGAAGCGCTACCATAGGGCCGAGTATAATAACTGAATTGTAGCAATCATGTCAAATTAAGAAGAATGTTAATCTTTGAAGTCCAATAGGCTCATTTACTACATTTATAAGGTCACAGTACAGAATCACTTCAATTAAGTCCCACAGTCAATCGTTTCACTGTCAAAAGCAACACAACTGAGCAATATCGGAAAAAAATCACTAAATACATGTTGGTACGAACACGTGACGCAACCGTTGTTACTTAAGCGGATTGACACCGTTAGAAAGTCAATGAAATGTAGTTTTTAAAAATGTTTTTATTTCTTCAGCGCGCTAACGGCTAGGATTGGTCCCACAGTAAAAAATGACTTATATATCTAAAATTTTAAATAAAGCGCTACCACAGCGCCCAGCGAAATCGGTAAATTTCAGCAATCATGTCAAATTAAGACGAATGTTATTTCTTGTCTCATTTATCACATTTTTGAGGTCAAAGTCCAAAATCAGTTCAATTAAGTGCCACAGTCAATCGTTTCACTGTTAAAAACGATGCAACCTAGTAAAATCAGAAAAATATCGCTAAATACATGATGGTACGAATATGTGACGCAACCGATGTAATTGAAAAGGACTGATACCGTTAGAGAGTCTATGAAATGTAGTTTTTAAAACTGTTTCTCTTTCTTCAGCGCGGGCTAACGGCTAGGATTGGTCCCACCGTAAAAAATGACTTATTTATCTAAATTTTTAAGTGAAGCGCTACCATAGGGCCGAGTATAATAGCTGAATTGTAGCAATCATGTCAAATTAAGAAGAATGTTAATCTTTGGAGTCCAATAGTCTCATTTATCACATTTATAAGGTCACAGTACAGAATCACTTCAATTAAGTCCCACAGTCAATCGTTTCACTGTCAAAAGCAATACAACTGAGTAATATCGGAAAAAAATCACTAAATACATGATGGTACGAATATGTGACGCAACCGATGTAATTGAAAATGACTGATACCGTTAGAGAGTCTATGAAATGTTGTTTTTAAAACTGTTTCTCTTTCTTCAGCGCGGGCTAACGGCTAGGATTGGTCCCACCGTAAAAAATGACTTATTTATCTAAATTTTTAAGTGAATCCCTACCACAGCGCCCAGTGAAATCAGTAAATTCCAGCAATCATGTCAAATTAAGAAGAATGATATTTCTTCGTTCCAATTGTCTCACTTATCACATTTATAAGGTCACAGTCCAAAATCAGTTCAATTAAGTGCCACAGTCAATCGTTTCACTGTTAAAAGCGATACAACCTAGTATTATCAAAAAATATCCCTAAATACATGTGGGGACGAATATGTGACTCAACCAATGTAACTCAAACGGACTCATACCGTTAGAAATTCATTGAAATGTACTTTCTAAAACTGTTTCTCTTTCTTCAGCGCGGGCTAACGGCTAGGATTGGTCCCAACGTAAAAAATGACTTATTTATCTAAATTTTTAATTGAATCCCTACCACAGCGCCCAGTAAAACCAGTAAATTCCAGCAATCATGTCAAATTAGGAAGGATGATATTTCTTGTTTCCAATTGTCTCACTTATCACATTTATAAGGTCACAGTTCAAAATCAGTTCAATTAAGTGCCACAGTCAATCGTTTCACTGTTAAAAGCGATACAACCTAGTATTATCAGAAAAATATCCCTAAATACATGTGGGGACGAATATGTGACTCAACCGATGTATTTCAAACGGACTCATACCGTTAGAAATTCATTGAAACGTATCTTCTAAAACTGTCTCTATTTCTTCAGCGCGCGATAACGGCTAGGATTCGTCCCACAGTAAAAAATCACTTATTTATCTAAATTTTTAAATGAAGCGCTCCAAACAGCGACCAGTGTAATCGCTGAGTTGCGGCAATCATGTCAAATTAAGAAGAATGTCATTTCTTGGGGTCCAGTTGGCTCACTTATCACATTCATAAGGTCACAGTCCAAAGTTACTTCAATTAACTCCCAGAGTCAATCGTTTCACTGTTAAAAGCGATATAACTCAATAATATCGGAAAAATATCACTAAATACATGTTGGTACGAATATGCGACGCAACCGTTTTAACTCAAACGGAGTGATAACGCCAAGAAGTCAATGAAATGTAGTTTTTGAGAATGTCTCTATTTCTTCAGCGCGTGCTAACGGTCAGGATTAGTCCCGCAGTAAAAAAAGACTTATTCATCTAAATTTTAAATAAAGCGCTACCATAGTGCCCAGCGAAATCGGTAAATTCTAGCAATCATGTCAAATTAAAAAGAATGATATTTCTTGGGTCCAATTGTCTCATTTGTCACATTTATGAGGTCAAAGTCAAAAATCAGTTCAATCAAGTCCCACAGTCAATCCTTTCACTGTTGAAAGCGATGCAACCTAGAAAAATCAGAAAAATATCGCTAAATACATGTTGGTACGAATATGTGAGGCAACCGTTGTAACTGAAACGGATTTATACCGCCAGAAGGTCAATGAAATGTAGTCTTTGAAACTGTTCCTATTTATTCAGCGCGTGCTAACAGCCAGGATTGGTCCCACAGTAAAAAAGGACTTATTTTATATAAATGTTTAAGTTAAGCGCTACCATAGGGCCGAGTATAATAGCTGAATTCCAGCAATCATGTCAAATTAAGAAGAATGTTATTCCTTGGAGTCCATTAGGCATTTATCACATTTATAAGGTCACAGTACAGAATCACTTCAATTAAGTCCCACAGTCAATCGTTTCACTGTCAAAAGCAATACAACTGAGTAATATCGGAAAAAAATCACTAAATACATGTTGGTACGAATACGTGACGCAACCGTTGTTACTTAAGCCGATTGACACCGTTAGAAAGTCAATGAAATGTAGTTTTTGAAAATTTTTCTATTTCTTCAGCGCGCTAACGGCTAGGATTGGTCCCACAGTAAAAAATGACTTATTTATCTAAACTTTTAAATAAAGCGCTACCACAGCGCCCAGTGAAATCAGTAAATTCCAGCAATCATGTCAAATTAAGAAGAATGATATTTCTTCGTTCCAATTGTCTCACTTATCACATTTATAAGGTCACAGTCCAAAATCAGTTCAATTAAGTGCCACAGTCAATCGTTTCACTGTTAAAAGCGATACAACCTAGTATTATCAAAAAATATCCCTAAATACATGTGGGGACGAATATGTGACTCAACCGATGTAACTCAAACGGACTCATACCGTTAGAAATTCATTGAAATGTACTTTCTAAAACTGTCTCTATTTCTTCAGCGCGCGATAACGGCTAGGATTTGTACCACAGTAAAAAATGACTTATTTATCTAAATTTTTAAATGAAGCGCTTCCACAGCGCCTAGCGAAATCGGTAAATTCCAGCAATCATGTCAAATTAAGACGAATGTTATTTCTTGGGTCCAATTGTCTCATTTATTACATTTTTGAGGTCAAAGTCCAAAATCAGTTCAATTAAGTCCCACAGTCAATCCTTTCACTGTTAAAAACGATGCAACCTAGTAAAATCAAAAAAATATCGCTAAATACATGTTGGTACGAATATGTGACGCAACCGTTGTAATTAAAACGGACTGATATCGTTAGAGAGTCAATGAAATGTAGTTTTTAAAACTGTTTCTCTTTCTTCAGCGCGGGCTAACGGCTAGGATTGGTCCCAACGTAAAAAATGACTTATTTATCTAAATTTTTAATTGAATCCCTACCACAGCGCCCAGTAAAACCAGTAAATTCCAGCAATCATGTCAAATTAGGAAGGATGATATTTCTTGTTTCCAATTGTCTCACTTATCACATTTTTAAGGTCACAGTTCAAAATCAGTTCAATTAAGTGCCACAGTCAATCGTTTCACTGTTAAAAGCGATACAACCTAGTATTATCAGAAAAATATCCCTAAATACATGTGGGGACGAATATGTGACTCAACCGATGTATTTCAAACGGACTCATACCGTTAGAAATTCATTGAAACGTATCTTCTAAAACTGTCTCTATTTCTTCAGCGCGCGATAACGGCTAGGATTCGTCCCACAGTAAAAAATCACTTATTTATCTAAATTTTTAAATGAAGCGCTCCAAACAGCGACCAGTGTAATCGCTGAGTTGCGGCAATCATGTCAAATTAAGAAGAATGTCATTTCTTGGGGTCCAGTTGGCTCACTTATCACATTCATAAGGTCACAGTCCAAAGTTACTTCAATTAACTCCCAGAGTCAATCGTTTCACTGTTAAAAGCGATATAACTCAATAATATCGGAAAAATATCACTAAATACATGTTGGTACGAATATGCGACGCAACCGTTTTAACTCAAACGGAGTGATAACGCCAAGAAGTCAATGAAATGTAGTTTTTGAGAATGTCTCTATTTCTTCAGCGCGTGCTAACGGTCAGGATTAGTCCCGCAGTAAAAAAAGACTTATTCATCTAAATTTTAAATAAAGCGCCACCATAGTGCCCAGCGAAATCGGTAAATTCTAGCAATCATGTCAAATTAAAAAGAATGATATTTCTTGGGTCCAATTGTCTCATTTGTCACATTTATGAGGTCAAAGTCCAAAATCAGTTCAATCAAGTCCCACAGTCAATCCTTTCACTGTTGAAAGCGATGCAACCTAGAAAAATCAGAAAAATATCGCTAAATACATGTTGGTACGAATATGTGAGACAACCGTTGTAACTGAAACGGATTTATACCGCCAGAAGGTCAATGAAATGTAGTCTTTGAAACTGTTCCTATTTATTCGGCGCGTGCTAACAGCCAGGATTGGTCCCACAGTAAAAAAGGACTTATTTTATATAAATGTTTAAGTTAAGCGCTACCATAGGGCCGAGTATAATAGCTGAATTCCAGCAATCATGTCAAATTAAGAAGAATGTTATTCCTTGGAGTCCATTAGGCTCATTTATTACATTTATAAGGTCACAGTACAGAATCACTTCAATTAAGTCCCACAGTCAATCGTTTCAGTGTCAAAAGCAATACAACTTAGTAATATCGGAAAAAAATCCCTAAATACATGTTGGTACGAATATGTGACGCAACCGTTGTAGTTGAAACGGACTAATACCGTTAGAAAGTCAATGAAACGTAGTATTTGAAACTGTCTCTATTTCTTCAGCGCGCGCTAACGGATAGGATTGGTCCCACCTTAAAAAATGACTTATTTTATATAAATTTTTAAGTGAATCGCTACCACAGCGCCCAGTGAAATCAGTAAATTCCAGCAATCATTTCAAATTAAGAAGAATGATATTTTTTGGTTCCAATTGTCTCACTTATCACATTTATAAGGTCACAGTCCAAAATCAGTTCAATTAAGTGCCACAGTCAATCGTTTCACTGTTAAAAGCGATACAACCTAGTATTATCAGAAAAATATCCCTAAATACATGTGGGGACGAATATGTGACTCAACCGATGTAACTCAAAAGGACTCATACCGTTAGAAATTCATTGAAACGTATCTTCTAAAACTGTCTCTATTTCTTCAGCGCGCGATAACGGCTAGGATTTGTCCCAAAGTAAAAAATCACTTATTTATCTAAATTTTTAAATGAAGCGCTCCAAACAGCGACCAGTGTAATCGCTGAGTTGCGGCAATCATGTCAAATTAAGAGGAATGTCATTTCTTGGGGTTCAGTTGGCTCACTTATCACATTAATAAGGTCACAGTCCAAAGTTACTTCAATTAAGTCCCAGAGTCAATCGTTTCACTGTTAAAAGCGATATAACGCAATAATATCGGAAAAATATCACTAAATACATGTTGGTACGAATATGTGACGCAACCGTTGTAACTCAAACCGAGTGATACCGCCAAGAAGTCAATGAAATATAGTTTTTGAGAATGTCTCTATTTCTTCAGCGCGTGCTAACGGTCAGGATTAGTCCCACAGTAAAAAAAGACTTATTTATCTAAATGTTAAATAAAGCGCTACCACAGTGCCCAGCAAAATCGGTAAGTTGTAGCAATCATGTCAAATTAGGAAGAATGATATTTCTTGGGTCCAATTGCTCATTTGTCACATTTATGATGTCAAAGTCCAAAATCAGTCCAATCAAGTCCCCCAGTCAATCCTTTCACTGTTGAAAGCGATGCAACCTAGTACAATCAGAAAAATATCGCTAAATACATGTTGGTACGAATATGTGACGCAACTGTTGTAATTGAAACGGACTGATACCGTTACAGAGTCAATGAAATGTAGTTTTTGAAACTGTCTCTCTTTCTTCAGCGCGCGCTAACGGCTAGGATTCGTCCCACAGAAAAAAATGACTTACTTATCTAAATTTTTGAATGAAGGGCTCCAAACAGCGCCCAGTGTAATCGCTGAGTTGCGGCAATCATGTCAAATTAACAAGAATGTTATTTCTTGGGTTCCAGTTGGCTCACTTATCACATTTATTAGGTCACATTCCAAAGTTATTTCAATTAAGTCCCAGAGTCAATTCTTTCACTGTTAAAAGCGTTATAACTTAATAATATCAGAAAAATATCACTAAATACATGTTGGTACGAATATGTGACGCAACCGTTGTAACTCAAACGGATTTATACCGCCAGAAAGTCAATGAAATGTAGTCTTTGAAACTGTTCCTATTTATTCAGCACGTGCTAACGGCCAGGATTGGTCCCACAGTAAAAAATGACTTATTTTGTGTAAACTTTTAAGTGAAGCGCTACCATAGGGCCGAGTGTAATCGCTGAATTCCAGCAATCATGTCAATTTAAGAAGAATGTTATTCCTTGGAGTCCAATTGGCTCATTTATCACATTTATAAGGTCACAGTACAGAATCACTTCAATTAAGTCCCACAGTCAATCGTTTCACTTTCAAAAGCAATACAACTTAGTAATATCGGAAAAAAAACACTAAATACATGTTGGTACGAATACGTGACGCAACCGTTGTAATTGAAACGGACTGATACCGTTAGAAAGTCAATGAAATGTAGTTTTTTAAAAAAATTGTTTCTCTTTCTTCAGCGCGGGCTAACGGCTAGGATTGGTCCCAACGTAAAAAATGACTTAATTATCTAAATTTTTAAGTGAATCCCTACCACAGCGGCCAGTGAAATCAGTAAATTCCAGCAATCATGTCAAATTAGGAAGAATGATATTTCTTGGTTCCAATTGTCTCACTTATCACATTTGTAAGGTCACAGTCCAAAATCAATTCAATTAAGTGCCACAGTCAATCGTTTCACTGTTAAAAGCGATACAACCTAGTATTATCAGAAAAATATCCCTAAATACATGTGGGGACGAATATGTGACTCAACCGATGTAACTCAAACGGACTCATACCGTTAGAAATTCATTGAAACGTATCTTCTAAAACTGTCTCTATTTCTTCAGCGCGATAACGGCTAGGATTCGTCACACCGTAGAAAAGACTTATTTATCTAAGTTTTTAAATGAAGCGCTACCACAGCGCCCAGTGAAATCGGTAAATTCCAGCAATCATGTCAAGGTAAGAAGAATGTTATTTCTTGTGTCCAATTGTCTCACTTATCACATTTATAAGGTCACAGTCCAAAATAAGTTCAATTAAGTCTCACAGTCAATTGTTTCACTGTTAAAAGCGTTATAACTTAATAATATCAGAAAAATATCACTAAATACATGTTGGTACGAATATGTGACGCAACCGTTGTAATTGAAACGCACTGATACCGTTAGAAAGTCAATGAAATGTAATATTTGAAACTCTCTCCATTTCTTCAGCGCGCGCTAACGGCTGGAATTGGTCCCACAGTAAAAAATGACTTATTTTATATAAATTTTTAAATGAAGTACTACCACAGCGCCCAGTGTAATCGCTGAGTTCCGGCAATCATGTCAAATTAAGAAGAATGTTACTTCTTGCAGTCCAATTGTCTCACTTATCAAATTTACAAGGTCACAGTCCAAGATCAGTTCAATTAAGTCCCACAGTCAATCGTTTCACTGTTAAAAGCGAACAAACTTAGTAATATCGGAAAAAAATCATTAAGTACATGTTGGTACGAATATGTGACCCAACCGTTGTAGTTAAAATGGACTGATACCGTGAGAAAGTCAATGAAATGTAGTATTTAAAACTGTCTCTATTTCTTCAACGCGCGCTAACGGCAAGGATTGGTCCCACAGTACAAAATGACTTATTTTATAAAAAATTTTTAAGTGAAGCGCTACGATAGGGTCGAGTGTAATAGCTGAATTCCGGCAATCATGTCAAATTAAGAAGAATGTTATACCTTGGAGTCCAATTGGCTCATTTATCACATTTATAAGGTCACAGCACAGAATCACTTCAATTAAGTTCCACAGTCAATCGTTTCACTGGGAAAAGCAGTAAAACTTAGTAATATCGTAAAAAAATCACTAAGTACATGTTGGTACGAATACGTGACGCAACAATTGTAACTGAAGCGGATTGACACCGTTAGAAAGTCGCCGACATGTAGTTTTTGAAAATGTTTGTATTTCTTCAGAGCGCGCTAACGGCTAGGATTGGTCCCACAGTACAAAAAGACTTATTTTATCTAAATTTTTAAGTGAAGCGCTACCACTGGGACGGGTGTAATCGCTGAATTGCAGCAATCATGTCAAATTAGGAAGAATGTTATTCCTTGGAATCCAATTGGCTCATTTATCACAATTATAAGGTCACAGTCCAGAATCACTTCAATTAAGTCCCACAGTCAATCGTTTCACTGTCAAAAGCAATACAACTTAGTAATATCGGAAAAAAATCCCTAAGTACATGTTGGTACGAATATGTGACGCAACCGTTGTAGTTGAAACGGACTAATACCCTTAGAAAGTCAATGAAATGTAGTATTTGAAACTGTCTCTATTTCTTCAGCGCGCGCTAACGGCTAGAATTGGTCCCACAGTAAAAAATGACTTATTTTATATAAATTTTTAAGTGAAGCGCTACCATAGGGCCGAGTGTAATCGCTGAATTCCAGCAATCATGTCAAATTAAGAAGAATGTTATTCCTTGGAGTCCAATTGGCTCATTTATCACATTTATAAGGTCACAGTACAGAATCACTTCAATTAAGTTCCACAGTCAATCGTTTCACTGTGAAAAGCAGCACAACTTAGTAATATCGGAAAAAAATCACTAAATACATGTTGGTACGAATACGTGACGCAACCATTGTAACTTAAGCGGATTGACACCGTTAGAAAGTCACTGAAATGTAGTTTTTGAAAATGTTTCTATTTCTTCAGAGCGCGCTAACGGCTAGGATTGGTCCCACAGTACAAAAAGACTTATTTTATCTAAATTTTTAAGTGAAGCGCTACCACTGGGACGAGTGTAATCGCTGAATTGCAGCAATCATGTCAAATTAGGAAGAATGTTTTTCCTTGTAGTCCAATTGGCTCATTTATTACATTTATAAGGTCGCAGTCCAGAATCACTTCAATTAAGTCCCACAGTCAATCGTTTCACTGTTAAAAGCGATACAACTTAGTATTATCGGAAAAAAATCACTAAATACATGTTGGTACAAATATGTGACTCAACCGTTGTAAGTGAAGCGGATTGACACCGTTACAAAAGTAAATGAAATTTAGTATTTGAAACTGTCTCTATTTCTTCAGCGCGCGCTAACGGCTAGGATTGGTCCCACAGTAAAAAATGACATATTTTATCTAAATTTTTAAAGTGAAGCGCTACCACAGCGCCCAGCGAAATCGGTAAATTCCAGCAATCATGTCAAATTAAGAAGAATGTTATACCTTGGAGTCCAATTAGCTCATTTATCACATTTATAAGGTCACAGTACAGAATCACTTCAATTAAGTTCCACAATCAATCGTTTCACTGTCAAAAGCAATACAACTTAGTAATATCGGAAAAAAATCCCTAAATACATGTTGGTACGAATATGTGACGCAACCGTTGTACTTGAAACGGACTAATACCGTTAGAAAGTCAATGAAATGTAGTATTTGAAACTGTCTCTATTTCTTCAGCGCGCGCTAACGGCTAGGATTGGTCCCACAGTAAAAAATGACTTATGTTATCTAAATTTTTAAGTGAAGTGCTACCATTGGGCCGAGTGTAATCGCTGAATTGCAGCAATCATGTCAAATTAAGAAGAATATTTTTCCTTGTAGTCCAATTGGCTCATTTATCACATTTATAAGGTCACAGTACAGAATCACTTCAATTAAGTTCCACAGTCAATCGTTTCACTGTGAAAAGCAGTAGAACTTAGTAATATTGGGAAAAAATCACTAAATACATGTTGGTACGAATACGTGACGCAACCATTGTAACTTAAGAGGATTGACAACGTTACAAAGTCACTGAAATGTAGTTTTTGAAAATGTTTCTATTTCTTCAGAGCGCGCTAACGGCTAGGATTGGTCCCACAGTACAAAAAGACTTATTTTATCTAAATTTTTAAGTGAAGCGCTACCACTGGGACGAGTGTAATCGCTGAATTGCAGCAATCATGTCAAATTAGGAAGAATGTTATTCCTTGGAATCCAATTGGCTCATTTATCACATTTATAAGGTCACAGTCCAGAATCACTTCAATTAAGTCCCACAGTCAATCGTTTCACTGTCAAAAGCAATACAACTTAGTAATATCGGAAAAAAATCCCTAAATACATGTTGGTACGAATATGTGACGCAACCGTTGTAGTTGACACGGACTAATACCGTTAGAAAGTCAATGAAATGTAGTATTTGAAACTGTCTCTATTTCTTCAGCGCCCGCTAACGGCTAGGATTGGTCCCACAGTAAAAAATGACTTATGTTATCTAAATTTTTAAGTGAAGTGCTACCATTGGGCCGAGTGTAATCGCTGAATTGCAGCAATCATGTCAAATTAAGAAGAATGTTTTTCCTTGTAGTCCAATTGGCTCATTTATCACATTTATAAGGTCGCAGTCCAGAATCACTTCAATTAAGTCCCACAGTCAATCGTTTCACTGTTAAAAGCGATACAACTTAGTAATATCGGAAAAAAATCACTAAATACATGTTGGTACAAATATGTGACACAACCGTTGTAAGTGAAGCGGATTGACACCGTTAGAAAGTCAATGAAATTTAGTATTTGAAACTGTCTCTATTTCTTCAGCGCGCGCTAACGGCTAGGATTGGTCCCACAGTAAAAAATGACATATTTTATCTAAATTTTTAAAGTGAAGCGCTACCACAGCGCCCAGCGAAATCGGTAAATTCCAGCAATCATGTCAAATTAAGAAAAATGTTATACCTTGGAGTCCAATTGGCTCATTTATCACATTCATAAGGTTACAGTACAGAATCATTTCAATTAAGTTCCACAGTCAATCGTTTCACTGTCAAAAGCAATACAACTTAGTAATATCGGAAAAAAATCCCTAAATACATGTTGGTACGAATATGTGACGCAACCGTTGTACTTGAAACGGACTAATACCGTTAGAAAGTCAATGAAATGTAGTATTTGAAACTGTCTCTATTTCTTCAGCGCGCGCTAACGGCTAGGATTGGTCCCACAGTAAAAAATGACTTATGTTATCTAAATTTTTAAGTGAAGTGCTACCATTGGGCCGAGTGTAATCGCTGAATTGCAGCAATCATGTCAAATTAAGAAGAATATTTTTCCTTGTAGTCCAATTGGCTCATTTATCACATTTATAAGGTCACAATACAGAATCACTTCAATTAAGTTCCACAGTCAATCGTTTCACTGTGAAAAGCAGTACAACTTAGTAATATCGGAAAAAAATCACTAAATACATGTTGGTACGAATACGTGACGCAACCATTGTAACTTAAGCGGATTGACACTGTTAGAAAGTCACTGAAATGTAGTTTTTGAAAATGTTTCTACTTCTTCAGAGCGCGCTAACGGCTAGGATTGGTCCCACAGTACAAAAAGACTTATTTTATCTAAATTTTTAAGTGAAGCGCTACCACTGGGACGAGTGTAATCGCTGAATTGCAGCAATTATGTCAAATTAGGAAGAATGTTATTCCTTGGAATTCAATTGGCTCGTTTATCACATTTACAAGGTCACAGTCCAGAATCACTTCAATTAAGTTCCACAGTCAATCGTTTCACTGCCAAAAGCAGTACAACTTAGTAATATCGGAAAAAAATCCCTAAATACATGTTGGTACGAATATGTGACGCAACCGTTGTAGTTGAAACGGACTAATACCGTTAGAAAGTCAATGAAATGTAGTATTTGAAACTGTCTCTATTTCTTCAGCGCCCTTTAACGGCTAGGATTGGTCCCACAGTAAAAAATGACTTATGTTATCTAAATTTTTAAGTGAAGTGCTACCATTGGGCCGAGTGTAATCGCTGAATTGCAGCAATCATGTCAAATTAAGAAGAATGTTATTTCTTGGGTCCAATTGTCTCACTTATCACATTTATAAGGTCACAGTCCAAAATAAGTTCAATTAAGTCCCACAGTCCATCGTTTCACTGTTAAAAGCGATGCATCCTAGTAATATCCGAATACTATCGCTAAATACATGTTGGTACGAATATGTGACGCAACCGTTGTAACTCAAACGGATTTACACCGCCAGAAGGTCAATGAAATGTAGTCTTTGAAACTGTTCCTAATTATTCGGCGCATGCTAACGGCCAGGATTGGCCCCACAGTAAAAACTGACTTACTTTATATAAATTTTCAAGTGAAGCGCTACCTTAGGGCCGAAACTAATCGCTGAATTCCAGCAATCATGTCAAATTAAGAAGAATGTTCTTCCTTGTAGTCCAATTGGCTAATTTATTACATTTATAAGGTCATAGTACAGAATCACTTCAATTAAGACCCACAGTCAATCGTTTCACTGTCAAAAGCAATACAACTTAGTAATATTGGAAAAGAATCACTAAATACATGTTGGTACGAATACGTGACGCAACCGTTGTAAGTTAAGCGGATTGACACCGTTAGAAAGTCAATGAAATGTAGTTTTTGAAACTGTCTCTATTTCTTCAGCCCGCGCTAACGCCTAGGATTGGTCCCACAGTAAAAAATGACTTATTTTATCTAAATTTTCAAGTGAAACGCTACCTTAGGGCGGAGTGTAATTGCTGAATTCCAGCAATCATGTCAAATTAAGAAAAATGTTCTTCCTTGGAATCCAATTGGCTCAGCTATCACATTCATAAGGTCACAGTCCAGAATCACTTCAATTAAGTCCCACAGGCAATCGTTTCACTGTCAAAAACAATAAAACTTAGCAATATCGGAAAAAAATCACTAAATACATGTTGGTACGAATATGTGACGTAACTGTTGTAGTTGAAACGGACTGATACCGTTAGAAAGTCAATGAAATGTAGTATTTGAAACTGTCTCCATTTCTTCAGCGCGCACTAACGGCTAGGATTGGTCCAACAGTAAAAAAGGACTTATTTTATAAAAAATTTTAAGTGAAGCGCTACCACAGCAATCATGTCAAATTAATAAGAATGGTTTTCTTTGTAGTCCAATTGGCTCATTTATCACATTTATAAGGTCGCAGTCCAGAATCACTTCAATTAAGTCCCACAGTCAATCGTTTCACTGTTAAAAGCGATACAACTTAGTAATATCGGAAAAAAATCACTAAATACATGTTGGTACAAATATGTGACTCAACTGTTGTAAGTGAAGCGGATTGACACCGTTAGAAAGTCAATGAAATTTAGTATTTGAAACTGTCTCTATTTCTTCAGCGCGCGCTAACGGTTAGGATTGGTCCCACAGTAAAAAATGACATATTTTATCTAAATTTTTAAAGTGAAGCGCTACCACAGCGCCCAGTAAAATCGGTAAATTCCAGCAATCATGTCAAGGTAAGAAGAATGTTATTTCTTGGGTCCAATTGTCTCACTTATCACATTTATAAGGTCACAGTCCAGAATCACTTCAATTAAGTCCCACAGTCAATCGTTTCACTGTAAAAAGCAATACAACTTAGTAATATCGGAAAAAAATCCCTAAATTCATGTTGGTACGAATATGTGACGCAACCGTTGTAGTTGAAACGGACTAATACCGTTAGAAAGTCAAAGAAATGTAGTATTTTAAACTGTCTCTATTTCTTCAGCGCGCTAACGGCTAGGATTGGTCCCACAGTAAAAAATGACTTATGTTATCTAAATTTTTAAGTGGAGTGGTACCATTGGGCCGAGTGTAATCGCTGAATTGCAGCAATCATGTCAAATTAAGAAGATTGTTATTCCTTGGAATCCAATTGGCTCATCTATCACATTCATAAGGTCACAGTCCAGAATCACTTCAATTAAGTCCCACAGGCAATCGTTTCACTGTCAAAAGCAATACAACTTAGCAATATCGGAAAAAAATCACTAAATACATGTTGGTACGAAAACGTGACGCAACCGTTGTAAGTTAAGCGGATTGACACCGTTAGAAAGTCAATGAAATGTTGTTTTTGAAACTGTCTCTATTTCTTCAGCCCGCGCTAACGCCTAGGATTGGTCCCACAGTAAAAAATGATTTATTTTATCTAAATTTTTAAGTGAAGCGCTACCATTGGGCCGAGTGTAATCGCTGAATTGCAGCAATCATGTCAAATTAAAAAAAATGTTATTCCTTGGAGTCCATATGTCTCACTTATCACATTTATAAGATCACAGTCCAAAATAATTTCAATTAAGTCCCACAGTTAATCGTTTCACTGTTAAAAGCGATGCAACCTAGTAATATCCGAATACTATCGCTAAATACATGTTGGTACGAATATGTGACGCAACCGTTGTAACTTAAACGGATTTATACCGCCAGAAGGTCAATGAAATGTAGTCTTTGAAACTGCTCCTATTTATTCGGCGCGTGCTAACGGCCAGGATTGGTCCTACAGTAAAAACTGACTTATTTTATATAAATTCTCAAGTGAAGCGCTACCTTAGGGCCGAGTGTAATCGCTGAATTCCAGCAATCATCTCAAATTAAGAAGAATGTTCTTCCTTGGAGTCCAATTGGCTCATTTATTATATTTATAAGGTCACAGTACAGAATCACTTCAATTAAGACCCACAGTCAATCGTTTCACTGTCAAAAGCAATACAACTTAGTAATATCGGAAAAGAATCACTAAATACATGATGGTACGAATACGTGACGCAACCGTTGTAAGTTAAGCGGATTGACACCGTTAGAAAGTCAATGAAATGTAGTTTTTGAAACTGTCTCTATTTCTTCAGCCCGCGCTAACGCCTAGGATTGGTCCCACAGTAAAAAATGACTTATTTTATCTAAATTTTTAAGTGAAGCGCTACCATTGGGCCGAGTGTAATCGCTGAATTGCAGCAATCATGTCAAATTAAGAAGAATGTTATTCCTTGGAATCCAATTGGCTCATCTATCACGTTCATAAGGTCACAGTCCAGAATCACTTCAATTAAGTCACACAGGCAATCGTTTCACTGTCAAAAACAATAAAACTTTGCAATATCGGAAAAAAATCACTAAATACATGTTGGTACGAATATGTGACGTAACCGTTGTAGTTGAAACGGACAAATACCGTTAGAAAGTCAATGAAATGTAGTATTTGAAACTGTCTCCATTTCTTCAGCGCGCACTAACAGCTAGGATTGGTTCAACAGTAAAAAAGGACTTATTTTATAAAAAATTTTAAGTGAAGCGCTACCACAGCAATCATGTCAAGGTAAGAAGAATGTTATTTCTTGGGTCCAATTGTCTCACTTATCACATTTATAAGGTCACAGTCCAGAATCACTTCAATTAAATCCCACAGTCAATCGTTTTACTGTAAAAAGCAATACAACTAAGTAATATCGGAAAAAAATCCCTAAATTCATGTTGGTACGAATATGTGACGCAACCGTTGTAGTTGAAACGGACTAATACCGTTAGAAAGTCAATGAAATGTAGTATTTTAAACTGTCTCTATTTCTTCAGCGCGCGCTAACGGCTAGGATTGGTCCCACAGTAAAAAATGACTAATGTTATCTAAATTTTTAAGTGGAGTGGTACCATTGGGCCGAGTGTAATCGCTGAATTGCAGCAATCATGTCAAATTAGGAAGAATGTTATTCCTTGGAATCCAATTGGCTCATCTATCACGTTCATAAGGTCACAGTCCAGAATCACTTCAATTAAGTCACACAGGCAATCGTTTCACTGTCAAAAACAATAAAACTTTGCAATATCGGAAAAAAATCACTAAATACATGTTGGTACGAATATGTGACGTAACCGTTGTAGTTGAAACGGACAAATACCGTTAGAAAGTCAATGAAATGTAGTATTTGAAACTGTCTCCATTTCTTCAGCGCGCACTAACAGCTAGGATTGGTTCAACAGTAAAAAAGGACTTATTTTATAAAAAATTTTAAGTGAAGCGCTACCACAGCAATCATGTCAAGGTAAGAAGAATGTTATTTCTTGGGTCCAATTGTCTCACTTATCACATTTATAAGGTCACAGTCCAGAATCATTTCAATTAAATCCCACAGTCAATCGTTTTACTGTAAAAAGCAATACAACTAAGTAATATCGGAAAAAAATCCCTAAATTCATGTTGGTACGAATATGTGACGCAACCGTTGTAGTTGAAACGGACTAATACCGTTAGAAAGTCAATGAAATGTAGTATTTTAAACTGTCTCTATTTCTTCAGCGCGCGCTAACGGCTAGGATTGGTCCCACAGTAAAAAATGACTTATTTTATCTAAATTTTTAAGTGAAGCGCTACCATTGGGCCGAGTGTAATCGCTGAATTGCAGCAATCATGTCAAATTAAAAAGAATGTTATTCCTTGGAGTCCATATGTCTCACTTATCACATTTATAAGATCACAGTCCAAAAAAATTTCAATTAAGTCCCACAGTTAATCGTTTCACTGTTAAAAGCGATGCAACCTAGTAATATCCGAATACTATCGCTAAATACATGTTGGTACGAATATGTGACGCAGCCGTTGTAACTTAAACGGATTTATACCGCCAGAAGGTCAATGAAATGTAGTCTTTGAAACTGCTCCTATTTATTCGGCGCGTGCTAACAGCCAGGATTGGTCCCACAGTAAAAACTGACTTATTTTATATAAATTTTCAAGTGAAGCGCTACCTTAGGGCCGAGTGTAATCGCTGAATTCCAGCAATCATCTCAAATTAAGAAGAATGTTCTTCCTTGGAGTCCAATTGGCTCATTTATTACATTTATAAGGTCACAGTACAGAATCACTTCAATTAAGACCCACAGTCAATCGTTTCACTGTCAAAAGCAAAACAACTTAGTAATATCGGAAAAGAATCACTAAATACATGATGGTACGAATACGTGACGCAACCGTTGTAAGTTAAGCGGATTGACACCGTTAGAAAGTCAATGAATTGTAGTTTTTGAAACTGTCTCTATTTCTTCAGCCCGCGCTAACGCCTAGGATTGGTCCCACAGTAAAAAATGCTTATTTTATCTAAATTTTTAAGTGAAGCGCTACCATTGGGCCGAGTGTAATCGCTGAATTGCAGCAATCATGTCAAATTAAGAAGAATGTTATTCCTTGGAATCCAATTGGCTCATCTATCACATTCATAAGGTCACAGTCCAGAATCACTTCAATTAAGTCCCACAGGCAATCGTTTCACAGTCAAAAGCAATACAACTTAGCAATATCGGAAAAAAATCACTAAATACATGTTGGTACGAATATGTGACGTAACCGTTGTAGTTGAAACGGACTGATACCGTTAGAAAGTCAATGAAATGTAGTATTTGAAACTGTCTCTATTTCTTCAGCGCGCACTAACAGCTAGGATTGGTCCAACAGTAAAATAGGACTTATTTTATAAAAATTTTTAAGTGAAGCGCTACCACAGCGCCCAGTAAAATCGGTAAATTCCAGCAATCATGTCAAGGTAAGAAGAATGTTATTTCTTGGATCCAATTGTCTCACTTATCACATTTATAAGGTCGCAGTCCAAAATAAGATCAATTAAGTCCCACAGTCAATCGTTTCACTGTCAAAAGCAATACAACTTAGTAATACCGGAAAAGAATCACTAAATACATGTTGGTACGAATACGTGACGCAACCGTTGTAAGTTAAGCGGATTGACACCGTTAGAAAGTCAATGAAATGTAGTTTTTAAAACTGTCTCTATTTCTTCAGCCCGCGCTAACGCCTAGGATTGGTCCCACAGTAAAAAATGACTTATTTTATTTAAATTTTTAAGTGAAGCGCTACCATTGGGCCGAGTGTAATCGCTGAATTGCAGCAATCATGTCAAATTAAGAAGAATGTTATTCCTTGGAATCCAATTGGCTCATCTATCACATTCATAAGGTCACATTCCAGAATCACTTCAATTAAGTCCCACAGGCAATCGTTTCACTGTCAAAAACAATAAAACTTTGCAATATCGGAAAAAAATCACTAAATACATGTTGGTACGAATATGTGACGTAACCGTTGTAGTTGAATCGGACAAATACCGTTAGAAAGTCAATGAAATGTAGTATTTGAAACTGTCTCCATTTCTTCAGCGCGCACTAACAGCTAGGATTGGTCCAACAGTAAAAAAGGACTTATTTTATAAAAAGTTTTAAGTGAAGCGCTACCACAGCAATCATGTCAAGGTAAGAAGAATGTTATTTCTTGGGTCCAATTGTCTCACTTATCACATTTATAAGGTCACAGTCCAGAATCTCTTCAATTAAGTCCCACAGTCAATCATTTCACTGTAAAAAGCAATACAACTTAGTAATATCGGAAAAAAATCCCTAAATTCATGTTGGTACGAATATGTGACGCAACCGTTGTAGTTGAAACGGACTAATACCGTTAGAAAGTCAATGAAATGTAGTGTTTTAAACTGTCTCTATTTCTTCAGCGCGCGCTAACGGCTAGGATTGGTCCCACAGTAAAAAATGACTTATGTTATCTAAATTTTTAAGTGGAGTGGTACCATTGGGACGAGTGTAATCGCTGAATTGCAGCAATCATGTCAAATTAAGAGGAATGTTATTCCTTGGAATCCAATTGGCTCATCTATCACATTCATAAGGTCACAGTCCAGAATCACTTCAATTAAGTCCCACAGGCAATCGTTTCACTGTCAAAAGCAATACAACTTAGCAATATAGGAAAAAAATCACTAAATACATGTTGGTACGAATATGTGACGTAACCGTTGTAGTTGAAACGGACTGATACCGTTAGAAAGTCAATGAAATGTAGTATTTGAAACTGTCTCTATTTCTTCAGCGCGCACTAACGGCTAGGATTGGTCCAACAGTAAAATAGGACTTATTTTATAAGAATTTTTAAGTGAAGCGCTACCACAATGCCCAGTAAAATCGGTAAATTCCAGCAATCATGTCAAGGTAAGAAGAATGTTATTTCTTGAGTCCAATTGTCTCACTTATCACATTTATAAGGTCGCAGTCCAAAATAAGATCAATTAAGTCCCACAGTCAATTGTTTCACTGTCAAAAGCAATACAACTTAGTAATACCGGAAAAGAATCACTAAATACATGTTGGTACGAATACGTGACGCAACCGTTGCAAGTTAAGCGGATTGACACCGTTAGAAAGTCAATGAAATGTTGTTTTTGAAACTGTCTCTATTTCTTCAGCCCGCGCTAACGCCCAGGATTGGTCCCACAGTAAAAAATGACTTATTTTATTTAAATTTTTAAGTGAAGCGCTACCATTGGGCCGAGTGTAATCGCTGAATTGCAGCAATCATGTCAAATTAAGAAGAATGTTATTCCTTGGAATCCAATTGGCTCATCCATCACATTCATAAGGTCACAGTCCAGAATCACTTCAATTAAGTCCCACAGGCAATCGTTTCACTGTCAAAAACAATAAAACTTTGCAATATCGGAAAAAAATCACTAAATACATGTTGGTACGAATATGTGACGTAACCGTTGTAGTTGAAACGGACAAATACCGTTAGAAAGTCAATGAAATGTAGTATTTGAAACTGTCTCCATTTCTTCAGCGCGCACTAACAGCTAGGATTGGTCCAACAGTAAAAAAGGACTTATTTTATAAAAAATTTTAAGTGAAGCGCTACCACAGCAATCATGTCAAGGTAAGAAGAATGTTATTTCTTGGGTCCAATTGTCTCACTTATCACATTTATAAGGTCACAGTCCAGAATCACTTCAATTAAGTCCCACAGTCAATCGTTTCACTGTAAAAAGCAATACAACTTAGTAATATCGGAAAAAAATCCCTAAATTCATGTTGGTACGAATATGTGACGCAACCGTTGTAGTTGAAACGGACTAATACCGTTAGAAAGTCAATGAAATGTAGTATTCGAAACTGTCTCTATTTCTTCAGCGCGCGCTAACGGCTAGGATTGGTCCCACAGTAAAAAATGACTTATGTTATCTAAATTTTTAAGTGGAGTGGTACCATTGGGCCGAGTGTAATCGCTGAATTGCAGCAATCATGTCAAATTAAGAAAAATGTATTTCCTTGTAGTCCAATTGGCTCATTTATCACATTTATAAGGTCGCAGTACAGAATCACTTCAATTAAGTCCCACAGACAATCGTTTTACTGTTAAAAGCGATACAACTTAGTAATATTGGAAAAAAATCACTAAATACATGTTGGTACAAATATGTGACTCAACCGTTGTAAGTGAAGCGGATTGACACCGTTAGAAAGTCAATGAAACTTAGTATTTGAAGCTGTCTCTATTTCTTCAACGCGCGATAACGGCTAGGATTGGTCCCACAGTAAAAAATGACATATTTTATCTAAATTTTTAAAGTGAAGCGCTACCACAGCGTCCAGCGAAATCGGTAAATTCCAGCAATCATGTCAAATTAAGAAGAATGTTATTTCTTGGGTCCAATTGTCACACTTTTCACATTTATAAAGTCACAGTCCAAAATCAATCCAATTAAGTCCCACAGTCAATCGTTTCACTGTTAAGAGCGATGCAACCTAGTAAAATCAGAAGAATATCGCTAAATACATGTTGGTACGAATATGTGACGCAACCGTTGTGATTGAAACGGAATGATACCGTTAGAAAGTCAATGAAATGTAGTTTTTAAAACTGTCTCTCTTTCTTCAGCGCGCGCTAACGGCTAGGATTGGTCCCACCGTAGAAAAGACTTATTTGTCTAAGTTTTTAAATGAAGTGCTACCACAGCGCCCAGTGAAATTGGTAAATTCCAGCAATCATGTCAAATTAAGAAGAATGTTTTTCCTTGGGTCCAATTGTCTCTTTTATCACATTTATGAGGTCAAAGTCCAAAATCTGTTCAATTAAGTCCCACAGTCAATCCTTTCACTGTTAAAAGCGATGCAACCTAGTAAAATCAGAAAAATGTCGCTAAATACCTGTTGGTACGAATTTGTGACGCAAACGTTGTAATTGAAACGGACTGATACCGTTAGAAAGTCAATGAAATGTAGTTTTTAAAACTGTCTCTCTTTCTTCAGCGCGCGCTAACGGCTAGGATTTGTCCAACCGTAAAAAATGACTTATTTATCTAAATTTTTAAATGAAGCGCTACCACAGCGCCCAGTGAACTCGGTAAATTCCAGCAATCATGTCAAGGTAAGAAGAATGTTATTTCTTGGGTCCAATTGTCTCACTTATCACATTTATAAGGTCGCAGTCCAAAATAAGATCAATTAAGTCCCACAGTCAATCGTTTCACTGTCAAAAGCAATACAACTTAGTAATACCGGAAAAGAATCACTAAATACATGTTGGTACGAATACGTGACGCAACCGTTGTAAGTTAAGCGGATTGACACCGTTAGAAAGTCAATGAAATGTAGTTTTTGAAACTGTCTCTATTTCTTCAGCCCGCGCTAACGCCTAGGATTGGTCCCACAGTAAAAAATGACTTATTTTATTTTAATTTTTCAGTGAAGCGCTACCATTGGGCCGAGTGTAATCGCTGAATTGCAGCAATCATGTCAAATTAAGAAGAATGTTATTCCTTGGAATCCAATTGGCTCATCTATCACATTCATAAGGTCACAGTCCAGAATCACTTCAATTAAGTCCCACAGGCAATCGTTTCACTGTCAAAAACAATAAAACTTTGCAATATCGGAAAAAAATCACTAAATACATGTTGGTACGAATATGTGACGTAACCGTTGTAGTTGAAACGGACAAATACCGTTAGAAAGTCAATGAAATGTAGTATTTGAAACTGTCTCCATTTCTTCAGCGCGCACTAACAGCTAGGATTGGTCCAACAGTAAAAAAGGACTTATTTTATAAAAAATTTTAAGTGAAGCGCTACCACAGCAATCATGTCAAGGTAAGAAGAATGTTATTTCTTGGGTCCAATTGTCTCACTTATCACATTTATAAGGTCACAGTCCAGAATCACTTCAATTAAGTCCCACAGTCAATCGTTTCACTGTAAAAAGCAATACAACTTAGTAATATCGGAAAAAAATCCCTAAATTCATGTTGGTACGAATATGTGACGCAACCGTTGTAGTTGAAACGGACTAATACCGTTAGAAAGTCAATGAAATGTAGTATTTTAAACTGTCTCTATTTCTTCAGCGCGCGCTAACGGCTAGGATTGGTCCCACAGTAAAAAATGACTTATGTTATCTAAATTTTTAAGTGGAGTGGTACCATTGGGCCGAGTGTAATCGCTGAATTGCAGCAATCATGTCAAATTAAGAAGAATGTTATTGCTTGGAATCCAATTGGCTCATCTATCACATTCATAAGGTCACAGTCCAGAATCACTTCAATTAAGTCCCCTAGGCAATCGTTTCACTGTCAAAAGCAATACAACTTAGCAATATCGGAAAAAAAATCACTAAATACATGTTGGTACGAATATGTGACGTAACCGTTGTAGTTGAAACGGACTGATACAGTTAGAAAGTCAATGAAATGTAGTATTTGAAACTGTCTCTATTTCTTCAGCGCGCACTAACGGCTAGGATTGGTCCAACAGTAAAATAGGACTTGTTTTATAAAAAATTTTAAGTGAAGCGCTACCACAGCGCCCATTAAAATCGGTAAATTCCAGCAATCATGTCAAGGTAAGAAGAATGTTATTTCTTGGGTCCAATTGTCTCACTTATCACATTTATAAGGTCGCAGACCAAAATAAGATCAATTAAGTCCCACAGTCAATCGTTTCACTGTCAAAAGCAATACAACTTAGTAATACCGGAAAATAATCACTAAATACATGTTGGTACGAATACGTGACGCAACCGTTGTAAGTTAAGCGGATTGACACCGTTAGAAAGTCAATGAAATGTAGTTTTTGAAACTGTCTCTATTTCTTCAGCGCGCGCTAACGGCTAGGATTGGTCCCACAGTAAAAAATGACTTATGTTATCTAAATTTTTAAGTGGAGTGGTACCATTGGGCCGAGTGTAATCGCTGAATTGCAGCAATCATGTCACTTTAAGAAAAATGTATTTCCTTGTAGTCCAATTGGCTCATTTATCACATTTATAAGGTCGCAGTCCAGAATCACTTCAATTAAGTCCCACAGACAATCGTTTCACTGTTAAAAGCGATACAACTTAGTAATATTGGAAAAAAATCACTAAATACATGTTGGTACAAATATGTGACTCAACCGTTGTAAGTGAAGCGGATTGACACCGTTAGAAAGTCAATGAAATTTAGTATTTGAAGCTGTCTATATTTCTTCAACGCGCGATAACGGCTAGGATTGGTCCCACAGTAAAAAATGACATATTTTATTTAAATTTTTAAAGTGAAGCGCTACCACAGCGCCCAGCGAAATCGGTAAATTCCAGCAATCATGTCAAATTAAGAAGAATGTTATTTCTTGGGTCCAATTGTCACACTTTTCACATTTATAAAGTCACAGTCCAAAATCAGTCCAATTAAGTCCCACAGTCAATCGTTTCACTGTTAAGAGCGATGCAACCTAGTAAAATCAGAAGAATATCGCTAAATACATGTTGGTACGAATATGTGACGCAACCGTTGTGATTGAAACGGAATGACACCGTTAGAAAGTCAATGAAATGTAGTTTTTAAAACTGTCTCTCTTTCTTCAGCGCGCGCTAACGGCTAGGATTGGTCCCACCGTAGAAAAGACTTATTTGTCTAAGTTTTTAAATGAAGTGCTACCACAGCGCCCAGTGAAATGGCTGAATTCCAGCAATCATGTCAAATTAAGAAGAATGTTGCTCCTTGGAGTCCAATTGGCTCATTTATCACATTTATAAGGTCACAGTACAGAATCACTTCAATTAAGTCCCACAGTCAATCCTTTCACTGTCAAAAGAAATACAACTTAGTAATATCGGAAAAGAATCACTAAATACATGATGGTACGAATACGTGACGCAACCGTTGTTAGTTAAGCGGATTGACACCGTTAGAAAGTCAATGAAATGTAGTTTTTGAAACTGTCTCTATTTCTTCAGCCCGCGCTAACGGCTAGGATTGGTCCCACAGTAAAAAATGACTTATTTTATCTAAATTTTTAAGTGAAGCGCTACCATTGGGCCGAGTATAATCGCTGAATTGCAGCAATCATGTCAAATTAGGAAGAATGTTATTCCTTGGAATCCAATTGGCTCATCTATCACATTCATAAGGTCACAGTCCATAATCACTTCAATAAAGTCCCACAGGCAATCGTTTCACTGTCAAAAGCAATACAACTTAGTAATATCGGAAAAAAATCACTAAATACATGTTGGTACGAATATGTGACGTAACCGTTGAAGTTGAAACGGATTGATACCGTTAGAAACTGAATGACATGTGGTATTTGAAACTGTCTCTATTTCTTCAGCGCGCACTAACGGCTAGGATTGGTCCCACAATAAAAAAATTACTTATTTTATATAAATTTTTAAGTGAAGCGCTACCATAGGGCCGAGTGTAATCGCTGAATTCCAGAAATCATGTCAAATTAAAAAGAATGTTATTCCTTGGAGTCCATATGTCTCACTTATCACATTTATAAGATCACAGTCCAAAATAATTTCAATTAAGTCCCACAGTCAATCGTTTCACTGTTAAAAGCGATGCAACCTAGTAATATCCGAATACTATCGCTAAATAAATGTTGGTACGAATATGTGACGCAACCGTTGTAATTCAAACGGATTTATACCGCCAGAAGGTCAATGAAATGTAGTCTTTGAAACTGCTCCTATTTATTCGGCGCGTGCTAACGGCCAGGATTGGTCCCACAGTAAAAACTTACTTATTTTATATAAATTTTCAAGTGAAGCGCTATCTTAGGGCCGAGTGTAATCGCTGAATTCCAGCAATCATGTCAAATTAAGAAGAATGTTCTTCCTTGGAGTCCAATTGGCTCATTTATTACATTTATAAGGTCACAGTACAGAATCACTTCAATTAAGACCCACAGTCAATCGTTTCACTGTCAAAAGCAATACAACTTAGTAATATCGGAAAAAAATCACTAAATACATGTTGGTACAAATATGTGACTCAACCGTTGTAAGTGAAGCGGATTGACACCGTTAGAAAGTCAATGAAATTTAGTATTTGAAGCTGTCTATATTTCTTCAACGCGCGATAACGGCTAGGATTGGTCCCACAGTAAAAAATGACATATTTTATTTAAATTTTTAAAGTGAAGCGCTACCACAGCGCCCAGCGAAATCGGTAAATTCCAGCAATCATGTCAAATTAAGAAGAATGTTATTTCTTGGGTCCAATTGTCACACTTTTCACATTTATAAAGTCACAGTCCAAAATCAGTCCAATTAAGTCCCACAGTCAATCGTTTCACTGTTAAGAGCGATGCAACCTAGTAAAATCAGAAGAATATCGCTAAATACATGTTGGTACGAATATGTGACGCAACCGTTGTGATTGAAACGGAATGATACCGTTAGAAAGTCAATGAAATGTAGTTTTTAAAACTGTCTCTCTTTCTTCAGCGCGCGCTAACGGCTAGGATTGGTCCCACCGTAGAAAAGACTTATTTGTCTAAGTTTTTAAATGAAGTGCTACCACAGCGCCCAGTGAAATGGCTGAATTCCAGCAATCATGTCAAATTAAGAAGAATGTTGCTCCTTGGAGTCCAATTGGCTCATTTATCACATTTATAAGGTCACAGTACAGAATCACTTCAATTAAGTCCCACAGTCAATCCTTTCACTGTCAAAAGAAATACAACTTAGTAATATCGGAAAAGAATCACTAAATACATGATGGTACGAATACGTGACGCAACCGTTGTTAGTTAAGCGGATTGACACCGTTAGAAAGTCAATGAAATGTAGTTTTTGAAACTGTCTCTATTTCTTCAGCCCGCGCTAACGGCTAGGATTGGTCCCACAGTAAAAAATGACTTATTTTATCTAAATTTTTAAGTGAAGCGCTACCATTGGGCCGAGTATAATCGCTGAATTGCAGCAATCATGTCAAATTAGGAAGAATGTTATTCCTTGGAATCCAATTGGCTCATCTATCACATTCATAAGGTCACAGTCCATAATCACTTCAATAAAGTCCCACAGGCAATCGTTTCACTGTCAAAAGCAATACAACTTAGTAATATCGGAAAAAAATCACTAAATACATGTTGGTACGAATATGTGACGTAACCGTTGAAGTTGAAACGGATTGATACCGTTAGAAACTGAATGACATGTGGTATTTGAAACTGTCTCTATTTCTTCAGCGCGCACTAACGGCTAGGATTGGTCCCACAATAAAAAAATTACTTATTTTATATAAATTTTTAAGTGAAGCGCTACCATAGGGCCGAGTGTAATCGCTGAATTCCAGAAATCATGTCAAATTAAAAAGAATGTTATTCCTTGGAGTCCATATGTCTCACTTATCACATTTATAAGATCACAGTCCAAAATAATTTCAATTAAGTCCCACAGTCAATCGTTTCACTGTTAAAAGCGATGCAACCTAGTAATATCCGAATACTATCGCTAAATAAATGTTGGTACGAATATGTGACGCAACCGTTGTAATTCAAACGGATTTATACCGCCAGAAGGTCAATGAAATGTAGTCTTTGAAACTGCTCCTATTTATTCGGCGCGTGCTAACGGCCAGGATTGGTCCCACAGTAAAAACTTACTTATTTTATATAAATTTTCAAGTGAAGCGCTATCTTAGGGCCGAGTGTAATCGCTGAATTCCAGCAATCATGTCAAATTAAGAAGAATGTTCTTCCTTGGAGTCCAATTGGCTCATTTATTACATTTATAAGGTCACAGTACAGAATCACTTCAATTAAGACCCACAGTCAATCGTTTCACTGTCAAAAGCAATACAACTTAGTAATATCGGAAAAAAATCACTAAATACATGTTGGTACGAATATGTGACGCAACCGTTGTGATTGAAACGGAATGATACCGTTAGAAAGTCAATGAAATGTAGTTTTTAAAACTGTCTCTCTTTCTTCAGCGCGCGCTAACGGCTAGGATTGGTCCCACCGTAGAAAAGACTTATTTGTCTAAGTTTTTAAATGAAGTGCTACCACAGCGCCCAGTGAAATTGGTAAATTCCAGCAATCATGTCAAATTAAGAAGAATGTTTTTCCTTGGGTCCAATTGTCTCTTTTATCACATTTATGAGGTCAAAGTCCAAAATCTGTTCAATTAAGTCCCACAGTCAATCCTTTCACTGTTAAAAGCGATGCAACCTAGTAAAATCAGAAAAATGTCGCTAAATGCCTGTTGGTACGAATATGTGACGCAACCGTTGTAATTGAAACGGACTGATACCGTTAGAAAGTCAATGAAATGTAGTTTTTAAAACTGTCTCTCTTTCTTCAGCGCGCGCTAACGGCTAGGATTTGTCCAACCGTAAAAAATGACTTATTTATCTAATCTTTTAAATGAAGCGCTACCACAGCGCCCAGTGAACTCGGTAAATTCCAGCAATCATGTCAAGGTAAGAAGAATGTTGTTTCTTGGGTCCATATGTCTCACTTATCACATTTATAAGATCACAGTCCAAAATAAGTTCAATTAAGTCCCATAGTCAATCGTTTCACTGTTAAAAGCGATGCAACCTAGTAATATCCGAATACTATCGCTAAAGAGATGTTGGTACGAATATGTGACGCAACCGTTGTAACTCAAACAGATTTATACCACCAGAAGGTCAGTGAAATGTAGTCTTTGAAACTGTTCCTATTTATTCAGCGCGTGCTAACGGCCAGGATTGGTCCCACAGTAAAAAATGACTTATTTTATATAAATTTTCAAGTGAAGCGCTACCATAGTGCCGAGTGTAATCGCTGAATTCCAGCAATCATGTCAAATTAAGAAGAATGTTGCTCCTTGGAGTCCAATTGGCTCATTTATCACATTTATAAGGTCACAGTACAGAATCACTTCAATTAAGTCCCACAGTCAATCCTTTCACTGTCAAAAGAAATACCACTTAGTAATATCGGAAAAGAATCACTAAATACATGATGGTACGAATACGTGACGCAACCGTTGTTAGTTAAGCGGATTGACACCGTTAGAAAGTCAATGAAATGTAGTTTTTGAAACTGTCTCTATTTCTTCAGCCCGCGCTAACGGCTAGGATTGGTCCCACAGTAAAAAATGACTTATTTTATCTAAATTTTTAAGTGAAGCGCTACCATTGGGCCGAGTGTAATCGCTGAATTGCAGCAATCATGTCAAATTAGGAAGAATGTTATTCCTTGGAATCCAATTGGCTCATCTATCACATTCATAAGGTCACAGTCCATAATCACTTCAATAAAGTCCCACAGGCAATCGTTTCACTGTCAAAAGCAATACAACTTAGTAATATCGGAAAAAAATCACTAAATACATGTTGGTACGAATATGTGACGTACCTGTTGAAGTTGAAACGGATTGATACCGTTAGAAAGTCAATGACATGTGGTATTTGAAACTGTCTCTATTTCTTCAGCGCGCACTAACGGCTAGGATTGGTCCCACAATAAAAAAATTACTTATTTTATATAAATTTTTAAGTGAAGCGCTACCATAGGGCCGAGTGTAATCGCTGAATTCCAGAAATCATGTCAAATTAAAAAGAATGTTATTCCTTGGAGTCCATATGTCTCACTTATCACATTTATAAGATCACAGTCCAAAATAATTTCAATTAAGTCCCACAGTCAATCGTTTCACTGTTAAAAGCGATGCAACCTAGTAATATCCGAATACTATCGCTAAATAAATGTTGGTACGAATATGTGACGCAACCGTTGTAATTCAAACGGATTTATACCGCCAGAAGGTCAATGAAATGTAGTCTTTGAAACTGCTCCTATTTATTCGGCGCGTGCTAACGGCCAGGATTGGTCCCACAGTAAAAACTTACTTATTTTATATAAATTTTCAAGTGAAGCGCTATCTTAGGGCCGAGTGTAATCGCTGAATTCCAGCAATCATGTCAAATTAAGAAGAATGTTCTTCCTTGGAGTCCAATTGGCTCATTTATTACATTTATAAGGTCTCAGTACAGAATCACTTCAATTAAAACCCACAGTCAATCGTTTCACTGTCAAAAGCAATACAACTTAGTAATATCGGAAAAGAATCACTAAATACATGTTGGTACGAATACGTGACGCAACCGTTGTAAGTTAAGCGGATTGACACCGTTGAAAAGTCAATGAAATGTAGTTTTTGAGACTGTCTCCATTTCTTCAGCGCGCACTAACGGCTAGGATTGGTCCAACAGCAAAAAAGGACTTATTTTATAAAAATTTTAAGTGAAGCGCTACCATAGGGCCGAGTGTAATCGCTCAATTCCAGAAATCATGTCAAATTAAAAAGAATGTTATTCCTTGGAGTCCATATGTCTCACTTATCACATTTATAAGATCACAGTCCAAAATAATTTTAATTAAGTCCCACAGTCAATCGTTTCACTGTTAAAAGCGATGCAACCTAGTAATATCCGAATACTATCGCTAAATAAATGTTGGTACGAATATGTGACGCAACCGTTGTAATTCAAACGGATTTATACCGCCAGAAGGTCAATGAAATGTAGTCTTTGAAACTGCTCCTATTTATTCGGCGCGTGCTAACGGCCAGGATTGGTCCCACAGTAAAAACTGACTTATTTTATATAAATTTTCAAGTGAAGCGCTATCTTAGGGCCGAGTGTAATCGCAGAATTCCAGCAATCATGTCAAATTAAGAAGAATGTTCTTCCTTGGAGTCCAATTGGCTCATTTATTACATTTATAAGGTCACAGTACAGAATCACTTCAATTAAGACCCACAGTCAATCGTTTCACTGTCAAAAGCAATACAACTTAGTAATATCGGAAAAAAATCACTAAATACATGTTGGTACGAATATGTGACGTACCTGTTGAAGTTGAAACGGATTGATACCGTTAGAAAGTCAATGACATGTGGTATTTGAAACTGTCTCTATTTCTTCAGCGCGCACTAACGGCTAGGATTGGTCCCACAATAAAAAAATTACTTATTTTATATAAATTTTTAAGTGAAGCGCTACCATAGGGCCGAGTGTAATCGCTGAATTCCAGAAATCATGTCAAATTAAAAAGAATGTTATTCCTTGGAGTCCATATGTCTCACTTATCACATTTATAAGATCACAGTCCAAAATAATTTCAATTAAGTCCCACAGTCAATCGTTTCACTGTTAAAAGCGATGCAACCTAGTAATATCCGAATACTATCGCTAAATAAATGTTGGTACGAATATGTGACGCAACCGTTGTAATTCAAACGGATTTATACCGCCAGAAGGTCAATGAAATGTAGTCTTTGAAACTGCTCCTATTTATTCGGCGCGTGCTAACGGCCAGGATTGGTCCCACAGTAAAAACTTACTTATTTTATATAAATTTTCAAGTGAAGCGCTATCTTAGGGCCGAGTGTAATCGCTGAATTCCAGCAATCATGTCAAATTAAGAAGAATGTTCTTCCTTGGAGTCCAATTGGCTCATTTATTACATTTATAAGGTCTCAGTACAGAATCACTTCAATTAAGACCCACAGTCAATCGTTTCACTGTCAAAAGCAATACAACTTAGTAATATCGGAAAAGAATCACTAAATACATGTTGGTACGAATACGTGACGCAACCGTTGTAAGTTAAGCGGATTGACACCGTTAAAAAGTCAATGAAATGTAGTTTTTGAAACTGTCTCCATTTCTTTAGCGCGCACTAACGGCTAGGATTGGTCCAACAGCAAAAACGGACTTATTTTATAAAAATTTTTAAGTGAAGCGCTACCATAGGGCCGAGTGTAATCGCTCAATTCCAGAAATCATGTCAAATTAAAAAGAATGTTATTCCTTGGAGTCCATATGTCTCACTTATCACATTTATAAGATCACAGTCCAAAATAATTTTAATTAAGTCCCACAGTCAATCGTTTCACTGTTAAAAGCGATGCAACCTAGTAATATCCGAATACTATCGCTAAATAAATGTTGGTACGAATATGTGACGCAACCGTTGTAATTCAAACGGATTTATACCGCCAGAAGGTCAATGAAATGTAGTCTTTGAAACTGCTCCTATTTATTCGGCGCGTGCTAACGGCCAGGATTGGTCCCACAGTAAAAACTGACTTATTTTATATAAATTTTCAAGTGAAGCGCTATCTTAGGGCCGAGTGTAATCGCAGAATTCCAGCAATCATGTCAAATTAAGAAGAATGTTCTTCCTTGGAGTCCAATTAACTCATTTATTACATTTATAAGGTCACAGTACAGAATCACTTCAATTAAGACCCACAGTCAATCGTTTCACTGTCAAAAGCAATACAACTTAGTAATATCGGAAAAGAATCACTAAATACATGTTGGTACGAATACGTGACGCAACCGTTGTAAGTTAAGCGGATTGACACCGTTAAAAAGTCAATGAAATGTTTTTTTTGAAACTGTCCCTATTTCTTCAGCCCGCGCAAACGCCTAGGATTGGTCCCACAGTAAAAAAGGACTTATTTTATAAAAATTTTAAGTGAAGCGCTACCATAGGGCCGAGTGTAATCGCTGAATTCCAGCAATCATGTCAAGTTAGGAAAAATGTTATTCCTTGGAATCCAATTGGCTCATTTATCACATTTATAAGGTCACAGTCCAGAATCACTTCAATTAAGTCCCACAGGCAATCGTTTCACTGTCAAAAGAAATACAACTTAGCAATATCGGAAAAAAATCACTAAATACATGTTGGTACGAATATGTGACGTAACCGTTGTAGTTGAAACGGACTGATACCGTTAGAAAGTCAATGAAATGTAGTATTTGAAACTGTCTCTATTTCTTCAGCGCGCACTAACGGCTAGGATTGGTGCAACAGTAAAAACTGACTTATTTTGACAGTAAAAACTGACTTATATAAATTTTCAAGTGAAGCGCTACCTTAGGGCCGAGTGTAATCGCTGAAGTCCAGCAATCTTGTCAAATTAAGAAGAATGTTCTTCCTTGGAGTCCAATTGGCTCATTTATTACATTTATAAGGTCACAGTACAGAATCACTTCAATTAAGACCCACAGTCAATCGTTTCACTGTCAAAAGCAATACAACTTAGTAATATCCGAAAAGAATCACTAAATACATGTTGGTACGAATACGTGACGCAACCGTTGTAAGTTAAGCGGATTGCCACCGTTAGAAAGTCAATGAAATGTAGTTTTTGAAACTGTCTCTATTTCTTCAGCTCGCGCTAACGCCTAGGATTGGTCCCACAGTAAAAAATGACTTATTTTATCTAAATTTTTAAGTGAAGCGCTACCATTGGGCCGAGTGCAATCGCTGAATTGCAGCAATCATATCAAATTAAGAAGAATGTTATTCCTTGGAATCCAATTGGCTCATCTATCACATTCATAAGGTCACAGTCCAGAATCACTTCAATTAAGTCCCACAGGCAATCGTTTCACTGTCAACAGCAATACCACTTAGTAATATCGGAAAAGAATCACTAAATACATGTTGGTACGAATATATGACGTAACCGTTGTGGTTGAAACGGACTGATACCGTTAGAAAGTCAATGAAATGTAGTATTTGAAACTGTCTCCATTTCTTCAGCGCGCACTAACGGCTAGGATTGGTCCAACAGTAAAAATTGACTTATTTTATCTAAATTTTTAAGTAAAGCGCTACCATTGGGCCGAGTGTAATCGCTGAATTGCAGCAATCATGTCAAATTAAGAAAAATGTTATTCCTTGGAACCCAATTGTCTCACTTATCACATTTATAAGGTCACAGTCCAAAATAAGTTCAATTAAGTCCCACAGTCCATCGTTTCACTGTCAAAAGCAATGCAACTTAGTAATATCGGAAAAATATCACTAAATACATGTTGGTACGGATATGTGACGTAACCGTTGTAGTTGAAACGGACTGATACCTTTAGAAAGTCAATGAAATGTAGTATTTGATACTGTCTCTAATTCTTCAGCGCGCGCTAACGGCTAGGATTGGTCCCACAATAACAAATGACTTATTTTATCTAAATTTTTAAGTGAAGCGCTACCATTGGGCCGAGTGTAATCGCTGAATTCCAGAAATCATGTCAAATTAAGAAGAATGTTATTCCTTGGAATCCAATTGGCTCATCTATCACATTAATAAGGTCACAGTCCAGAATCACTTCAATTAAGTCCCACAGGCAATCGTTTCACTGTCCAAAGCAATACAACTTAGTAATATCGCAAAAAAATCACTAAATACATGTTGGTACGAATACGTGACGCAACCGTTGTAAGTTAAGCGGATTGACACCGTTAGAAAGTCAATGAAATGTAGTTTTTGAAACTGTCTCCATTTCTTCAGCGCGCCCTAACGGCTAAGATTGGTCCAACAGTAAAAAAGGACTTATTTTATATAAAATTTTAAGTGAAGCGCTACCACAGCAATCATGTCAAGGTAAGAAGAACGTTATTTCTTGGGTCCAATTGTCTCACTTATCACATTTATAAGGTCACTGTCCAAAATAAGTTCAATTAACTCCCACAGTCCATCGTTTCACTGTTAAAGGCGATGCATCCTAGTAATATCCGAATACTATCGCTAAATACATGTTGGTACGAATATGTGACGCAACCGTTGTAACTCAAACGGATTTACACCGCCAGAAGGTCAATGAAATGTAGTCTTTGAAACTGTTCCTATTTATTCAGCGCGTGCTAACGGCCAGGATTGGTCCCACAGTAAAAACTGACTTATTTTATATAAATTTTCAAGTGAAGCGCTACCTTAGGGCCGAGTGTAATCGCTGAATTCCAGCAATCATGTCAAATTAAGAAGAATGTTCTTCCTTGGAGTCCAATTGGCTCATTTATTACATTTATAAGGTCACAGTACAGAATCACTTCAATTAAGACCCACAGTCAATCGTTTCACTGTCAAAAGCAATACAACTTAGTAATATCGGAAAAGAATCACTAAATACATGTTGGTACGAATACGTGACGCAACCGTTGTAAGTTAAGCGGATTGACACCGTTAGAAAGTCAATGAAATGTAGTTTTTGAAACTGTCTCTATTTCTTCAGCTCGCGCTAACGCCTAGGATTGGTCCCACAGTAAAAAATGACTTATTTTATCTAAATTTTTAAGTGAAGCGCTACCATTGGGCCGAGTGCAATCGCTGAATTGCAGCAATCATATCAAATTAAGAAGAATGTTATTCCTTGGAATCCAATTGGCTCATCTATCACATTCATAAGGTCACAGTCCAGAATCACTTCAATTAAGTCCCACAGGCAATCGTTTCACTGTCAAAAGCAATACAACTTAGTAATATCGGAAAAGAATCACTAAATACATGTTGGTACGAATATATGACGTAACCGTTGTGGTTGAAACAGACTGATACCGTTAGAAAGTCAATGAAATGTAGTATTTGAAACTGTCTCCATTTCTTCAGCGCGCACTAACGGCTAGGATTGGTCCAACAGTAAAAATTGACTTATTTTATCTAAATTTTTAAGTAAAGCGCTACCATTAGGCCGAGTGTAATCGCTGAATTGCAGCAATCATGTCAAATTAAGAAGAATGTTATTCCTTGGAACCCAATTGTCTCACTTATCACATTTATAAGGTCACAGTCCAAAATAAGTTCAATTAAGTCCCACAGTCCATCGTTTCACTGTCAAAAGCAATGCAACTTAGTAATATCGGAAAAATATCACTAAATACATGTTGGTACGGATATGTGACGTAACCGTTGTAGTTGAAACGGACTGATACCTTTAGAAAGTCAATGAAATGTAGTATTTGATACTGTCTCTAATTCTTCAGCGCGCGCTAACGGCTAGGATTGGTCCCACAACAACAAATGACTTATTTTATCTAAATTTTTAAGTGAAGCGCTACCATTGGGCCGAGTGTAATCGCTGAATTCCAGAAATCATGTCAAACTAAGAAGAATGTTTTTCCTTGGAATCCAATTGGCTCATCTATCACATTTATAAGATCACAGTCCAAAATAATTTCAATTAAGTCCCACAGTCAATCGTTTCACTGTTAAAAGCGATGCAACCTAGTAGTATCCGAATACTATCGCTAAATAAATGTTGGTACGAATATGTGACGCAACCGTTGTAATTCAAACGGATTTATACCGCCAGAAGGTCAATGAAATGTAGTCTTTGAAACTGCTCCTATTTATTCGGCGCGTGCTAACGGCCAGGATTGGTCCCACAGTAAAAACTGACTTATTTTATATAAATTTTCAAGTGAAGCGCTATCTTAGGGCCGAGTGTAATCGCTGAATTCCAGCAATCATGTCAAATTAAGAAGAATGTTCTTCCTTGGAGTCCAATTGGCTCATTTATTACATTTATAAGGTCACAGTACAGAATCACTTCAATTAAGACCCACAGTCAATCGTTTCACGGTCAAAAGCAATACAACTTAGTAATATCGGAAAAGAATCACTAAATACATGTTGGTACGAATACGTGACGCAACCGTTGTAAGTTAAGCAGATTGACACCGTTAAAAAGTCAATGAAATGTAGTTTTTGAAACTGTCTCCATTTCTTCAGCGCGCACTAACGGCTAGGATTGGTCCAACAGCAAAAAAGGACTTATTTTATAAAAATTTTTAAGTGAAGCGCTACCATAGGGCCGAGTGTAATCGCTGAATTCCAGAAATCATGTCAAATTAAAAAGAATGTTATTCCTTGGAGTCCATATGTCTCACTTATCACATTTATAAGATCACAGTCCAAAATAATTTCAATTAAGTCCCACAGTCAATCGTTTCACTGTTAAAAGCGATGCAACCTAGTAATATCCGAATACTATCGCTAAATAAATGTTGGTACGAATATGTGACGCAACCGTTGTAATTCAAACGGATTTATACCGTTAGAAGGTCAATGAAATGTAGTCTTTGAAACTGCTCCTATTTATTCGGTGCGTGCTAATGGCCAGGATTGGTCCCACAGTAAAAACTGACTTATTTTATATAAATTTTCAAGTGAAGCGCTTTCTTAGGGCCGAGTGTATTCGCTGAATTCCAGCAATCGTGTCAAATTAAGAAGAATGTTCTTCCTTGGAGTCCAATTGGCTCATTTATTACATTTATAGGGTCACAGTACAGAATCACTTCAATTAAGACCCACAGTCAATCGTTTCACTGTCAAAAGTAATACAACTTAGTAATATCGGAAAAGAATCACTAAATACATGTTGGTACGAATACGTGACGCAACCGTTGTAAGTTAAGCGGATTGACACCGTTAAAAAGTCAATGAAATGTAGTATTTGAAACTGTCTCTTATTCTTCAGCGCGCACTAACGGCTAGGATTGGTCCAACAGTAAAAACTGACTTATTTTATATAAATTTTCAAGCGAAGCGCTACCTTAGGGCCGAGTGTAATCGCTGAATTCCAGCAATCTTGTCAAATTAAGAAGAATGTTCTTCCTTGGAGTCCAATTGGCTCATTTATTACATTTATAAGGTCACAGTACAGAATCACTTCAATTAAGACCCACAGTCAATCGTTTCACTGTCAAAAGCAATACAACTTAGTAATATCCGAAAAGAATCACTAAATACATGTTGGTACGAATACGTGACGCAACCGTTGTAAGTTAAGCGGATTGCCACCGTTAGAAAGTCAATGAAATGTAGTATTTGAAACTGTCTCTATTTCTTCAGCTCGCGCTAACGCCTAGGATTGGTCCCACAGTAAAAAATGACTTATTTTATCTAAATTTTTAAGTGAAGCGCTACCATTGGGCCGAGTGCAATCGCTGAATTGCAGCAATCATATCAAATTAAGAAGAATGTTATTCCTTGAAATCCAATTGGCTCATCTATCACATTCATAAGGTCACAGTCCAGAATCACTTCAATTAAGTCCCACAGGCAATCGTTTCACTGTCAAAAGCAATACAACTTAGTAATATCGGAAAAGAATCACTAAATACATGTTGGTACGAATATGTGACGTAACCGTTGTGGTTGAAACGGACTGATACCGTTAGAAAATCAATGAAATGTAGTACTTGAAACTGTCTCCATTTCTTCAGCGCGCACTAACGGCTAGGATTGGTCCAACAGTAAAAATTGACTTATTTTATCTAAATTTTTAAGTAAAGCGCTACCATTGGGCCGAGTGTAATCGCTGAATTGCAGCAATCATGTCAAATTAAGAAGAATGTTATTCCTTGGAATCCAATTGTCTCACTTATCACATTTATAAGGTCACAGTCCAAAATAAGTTCAATTAAGTCCCACAGTCCATCGTTTCACTGTCAAAAGCAATGCAACTTAGTAATATCGGAAAAATATCACTAAATACATGTTGGTACGGATATGTGACGTAACCGTTGTAGTTGAATCGGACTGATACCTTTAGAAAGTCAATGAAATGTAGTATTTGATACTGTCTCTAATTCTTCAGCGCGCGCTAAGGGCTAGGATTGGTCCCACAATAACAAATGACTTATTTTATCTAAATTTTTAAGTGAAGCCCTACCATTGGGCCGAGTGTAATCGCTGAATTCCAGCAATCATGTCAAATTAAGAAGAATGTTCTTCCTTGGAGTCCAATTGGCTCATTTATTACATTTATAAGGTCACAGTACAGAATCACTTCAATTAAGACCCACAGTCAATCGTTTCACTGTCAAAAGCAATACAACTTAGTAATATCGGAAAAGAATCACTAAATACATGTTGGTACGAATACGTGACGCAACCGTTGTAAGTTAAGCAGATTGACACCGTTAAAAAGTCAATGAAATGTAGTTTTTGAAACTGTCTCCATTTCTTCAGCGCGCACTAACGGCTAGGATTGGTCCAACAGCAAAAAAGGACTTATTTTATAAAAAATTTTAAGTGAAGCGCTACCATAGGGCCGAGTGTAATCGCTGAATTCCAGAAATCATGTCAAATTAAAAAGAATGTTATTCCTTGGAGTCCATATGTCTCACTTATCACATTTATAAGATCACAGTCCAAAATAATTTCAATTAAGTCCCACAGTCAATCGTTTCACTGTTAAAAGCGATGCAACCTAGTAATATCCGAATACTATCGCTAAATAAATGTTGGTACGAATATGTGACACAACCGTTGTAATTCAAACGGATTTATACCGTTAGAAGGTCAATGAAATGTAGTCTTTGAAACTGCTCCTATTTATTCGGTGCGTGCTAATGGCCAGGATTGGTCCCACAGTAAAAACTGACTTATTTTATATAAATTTTCAAGTGAAGCGCTATCTTAGGGCCGAGTGTAATCGCTGAATTCCAGCAATCATGTCAAATTAAGAAGAATGTTCTTCCTTGGAGTCCAATTGGCTCATTTATTACATTTATAGGGTCACAGTACAGAATCACTTCAATTAAGACCCACAGTCAATCGTTTCACTGTCAAAAGTAATACAACTTAGTAATATCGGAAAAGAATCACTAAATACATGTTGGTACGAATACGTGACGCAACCGTTGTAAGTTAAGCGGATTGACACCGTTAAAAAGTCAATGAAATGTAGTATTTGAAACTGTCTCCATTTCTTCAGCGCGCACTAACGGCTAGGATTGGTCCAACAGTAAAAACTGACTTATTTTATATAAATTTTCAAGTGAAGCGCTACCTTAGGGCCGAGTGTAATCGCTGAATTCCAGCAATCTTGTCAAATTAAGAAGAATGTTCTTCCTTGGAGTCCAATTGGCTCATTTATTACATTTATAAGGTCACAGTACAGAATCACTTCAATTAAGACCCACAGTCAATCGTTTCACTGTCAAAAGCAATACAACTTAGTAATATCCGAAAAGAATCACTAAATACATGTTGGTACGAATACGTGACGCAACCGTTGTAAGTTAAGCGGATTGCCACCGTTAGAAAGTCAATGAAATGTAGTATTTGAAACTGTCTCTATTTCTTCAGCTCGCGCTAACGCCTAGGATTGGTCCCACAGTAAAAAATGACTTATTTTATCTAAATTTTTAAGTGAAGCGCTACCATTGGGCCGAGTGCAATCGCTGAATTGCAGCAATCATATCAAATTAAGAAGAATGTTATTCCTTGAAATCCAATTGGCTCATCTATCACATTCATAAGGTCACAGTCCAGAATCACTTCAATTAAGTCCCACAGGCAATCGTTTCACTGTCAAAAGCAATACAACTTAGTAATATCGGAAAAGAATCACTAAATACATGTTGGTACGAATATGTGACGTAACCGTTGTGGTTGAAACGGACTGATACCGTTAGAAAATCAATGAAATGTAGTACTTGAAACTGTCTCCATTTCTTCAGCGCGCACTAACGGCTAGGATTGGTCCAACAGTAAAAATTGACTTATTTTATCTAAATTTTTAAGTAAAGCGCTACCATTGGGCCGAGTGTAATCGCTGAATTGCAGCAATCATGTCAAATTAAGAAGAATGTTATTCCTTGGAATCCAATTGTCTCACTTATCACATTTATAAGGTCACAGTCCAAAATAAGTTCAATTAAGTCCCACAGTCCATCGTTTCACTGTCAAAAGCAATGCAACTTAGTAATATCGGAAAAATATCACTAAATACATGTTGGTACGGATATGTGACGTAACCGTTGTAGTTGAATCGGACTGATACCTTTAGAAAGTCAATGAAATGTAGTATTTGATACTGTCTCTAATTCTTCAGCGCGCGCTAAGGGCTAGGATTGGTCCCACAATAACAAATGACTTATTTTATCTAAATTTTTAAGTGAAGCGCTACCATAGGGCCGAGTGTAATCGCTGAATTCCAGAAATCATGTCAAATTAAGAAGAATGTTATTCCTTGGAATCCAATTGTCTCATCTATCACATTAATAAGGTCACAGTCCAGAATCACTTCAATTAAGTCCCACAGGCAATCGTTTCACTGTCCAAAGCAATACAACTTAGTAATATCGCAAAAAAATCACTAAATACATGTTGGTACGAATACGTGACGCAACCGTTGTAAGTTAAGCGGATTGACACCGTTAGAAAGTCAATGAAATGTAGTTTTTGAAACTGTCTCCATTTCTTCAGCGCGCACTAACGGCTAGGATTGGTCCAACAGTAAAAAAGGACTTATTTTATAAAAATTTTTAAGTGAAGCGCTACCACAGCAATCATGTTAAGGTAAGAAGAATGTTATTTCTTGGGTCCAATTGTCTCACTTATCACATTTATAAGGTCACAGTCCAAAATAAGTTCAATTAACTCCCACAGTCCATCGTTTCACTGTTAAAAGCGATGCATCCTAGTAATATCCGAATACTATCGCTAAATACATGTTGGTACGAATATGTGACGCAACCGTTGTAACTCAAACGGATTTACACCGCCAGAAGGTCAATGAAATGTAGTCTTTGAAACTGTTCCTATTTATTCAGCGCGTGCTAACGGCCAGCATTGGTCCCACAGTAAAAACTGACTTATTTTATATAAATTTTTAAGTGAAGCGCTACCTTAGGGCCGAGTGTAATCGCTGAATTCCAGCAATCATGTCAAATTAAGAAGAATGTTCTTCCTTGGAGTCCAATTGGCTCATTTATTACATTTATAAGGTCACAGTACAGAATCACTTCAATTAAGACCCACAGTCAATCGTTTCACTGTCAAAAGCAATACAACTTAGTAATATCGGAAAAGAATCACTAAATACATGTTGGTACGAATACGTGACGCAACCGTTGTAAGTTAAGCGGATTGACACCGTTAGAAAGTCAATGAAATGTAGTTTTTGAAACTGTCTCCATTTCTTCAGCGCGCCCTAACGGCTAGGATTTGTCCAACAGTAAAAAAGTAATTCTTTTATAAAAATCTTTAAGTGAAGCGCTACCACAGCGCCCAGTGAAATCGGTAAATTCCAGCAATCCTGTCAAGGTAAGAAGAATGTTATTTCTTGGGTCCAATTGTCTCACTTATCACATTTATAAGGTCACAGTCCAAAATAAGTTCAATTAAGTCCCACAGCCAATCGTTTTACTGTTAAAAGCGATACATCCTAGTAATATCCGAATACTATCGCTAAATACATGTTGGTACGAATATGTGACGCAACCGTTGTAACTCAGACGGATTTATACCGTTTGAAAGTCATTGAAATGTAGTTTTTAAAACTGTTTCTATTTTTTCAGCGCCCGATAACGGCTAGGATTGGTCCCACAGTAAAAAAATGACTTACTTTATATAAATGTTTAAGTGAAGCGCTACCATAGGGCCGAGTGTAATCGCTGAATTCCAGCAATCATGTCAAATTAAGAAGAATGTTCTTCCTTGGAGTCCAATTGGCTCATTTATTACATTTATAAGGTCACAGTACAGAATCACTTTAATTAAGACCCACAGTCAAGCGTTTCACTGTCAAAAGCAATACAACTTAGTAATATCGGAAAAGAATCACAAAATACATGTTGGTACGAATACGTGACGCAACCGTTGTAAGTTAAGCGGATTGACACCGTTAGAAAGTCAATGAAATGTAGTTTTTGAAACTGTCTCCATTTCTTCAGCGCGCCCTAACGGCTAGGATTTGTCCAACAGTAAAAAAGTAATTATTTTATAAAAAGTTTTAAGTGAAGCGCTACCACAGCGCCCAGTGAAATCGGTAAATTTCAGCAATCATGTCAAGGTAAGAAGAATGTTATTTCTTGGGTCCAATTGTCTCACTTATCACATTTATAAGGTCACAGTCCAAAATAAGTTCAATTAAGTCCCACAGCCAATCGTTTTACTGTTAAAAGCGATACATTCTAGTAATATCCGAATACTATCGCTAAATACATGTTGGTACGAATATGTGACGCAACCGTTGTAACTCAAACGGATTTATACCGTTAGAAAGTCATGGAAATGTAGTTTTTAAAACTGTCTCTATTTTTTCAGCGCCCGATAACGGCTAGGATTGGTCCCACAGTAAAAAAAATGACTTATTTTATATAAAGTTTTAAGTGAAGCGCTACCATAGGGCCGAGTGTAATCGCTGAATTCACGAAATCATGTCAAATTCTGAAGAATGTTATTCCTTGTAATCCAATTGGCTCATCTATTACATTTATAAGGTCACAGTCCAGAATCACTTCAACTAAGTCCCACAGGCAATCGTTTCACTGTCAAAAGCAATGCAACTTAGTAATATCGGAAAAATATCACTAAATACATGTTGGTACGGATATGTGACGTAACCGTTGTAGTTGAAACGGACTGATACCTTTATAAAATCAATGAAATGTAGTATTTGAAACTGTCTCTAATTCTTCAGCGCGCGCTAACGGCTAGGATTGGTCCCACAATAAAAAATGACTTATTTTATCTAAATTTTTAAGTGAAGCGCTACCATTGGGCCGAGTGTAATCGCTGAATTCCAGAAATCATGTCAAATTAAGAGGAATGTTATTCCTTGGAATCCAATTGGCTCATCTATCACATTAATAAGATCACAGTCCAGAATCACTTCAATTAAGTCCCACAGGCAATCGTTTCACTGTCAAAAGCAATACAACTTAGTAATATCGGAAAAGAATCACTAAATACATGTTGGTACGAATACGTGACGCAACCGTTGTAAGTTAAGCAAATTGACACCGTTAGAAAGTCAATGAAATGTAGTTTTTGAAAGTGTCTCTATTTCTTCAGCGCCCGATAACGGCTAGGATTGGTCCCACAGTGAAAAAATGACTTATTTTATATAAATGTTTAAGTGAAGCGCTACCATAGGGCCGAGTGTAATCGCTGAATTCCAGAAATTATGTCAAATTATAAAGAATGTTATTCCTTGTAATCCAATTGTCTCATCTATTACATTAAGGTCACAGTCCGGAATCACTTCAATTAAGTCCCACAGGCAATCTTTTCACTGTCAAAAGCAATGCAACTTCGTAATATCGGAAAAATATCACTAAATACATGTTGGTACGGATATGTGACGTAACCGTTGTAGTTGAAACGGACTGATACCTTTAGAAAGTCAATAAAATGTAGTATTTGAAACTGTCTCTAATTCTTCAGCGCGCGCTAACGGCTAGGATTGGTGCCACAATAAAAAATGACTTATTTTATCTAAATTGTTAAGTGAAGCGCTACCATTGGGCCGAGTGTAATCGCTGAATTCCAGAAATCATGTCAAATTAAGAAGAATGTTATTCCTTGGAATCCAAATGGCTCATCTATCACATTAATAAGGTCACAGTCCAGAATCACTTCAATTAAGTCCCACAGGCAATCGTTTCACTGTCAAAAGCAATACAACTTAGTAATATCGGAAAAAAATCACTAAATACATGTTGGTACGAATATGTAACGCAACCGTTGTAACTCAAACGGATTTATACCGACAGAAAGTCAATGAAATGTAGTCTTTGAAACTGTTCCTATTTATTCAGCGCGTGCTAACGGCCAGGATTCGTCCCACCGTAAAAAGTGACTTATTTTGTATAAATTTTTAAGTGAAGCGCTACCATAGGGCCGAGTGTAATCGCTGAATTGCAGCAATCATATCAAATTAAGAAGAATGTTATTCCTTGGAATCCAATTGTCTCACTTATCACATTTATAAGGTCACAGTCCAAAATAAGTTCAATTAAGTCCCACAGTCCATCGTTTTCAAAAGCAATACAACTTAGTAATATCGGAAAAAAATCACTAAATACATGTTGGTACGAATATGTGACGTAACCGTGAGAATTTCCAGAAATCATGTCAAATTAAGATGAATGTTATTCCTTGGAATCCAATTGGCTCATCTATCACATTAATAAGGTCACAGTCCAGAATCACTTCAAGTAAGTCCCACAGGCAATCGTTTCACTGTCAAAAGCAATGCAACTTAGTAATATCGGAAAAATATCACTAAATACATGTTGGTACGAATATGTGACGTAACCGTGAGAATTTCCAGAAATCATGTCAAATTAAGATGAATGTTATTCCTTGGAATCCAATTGGCTCATCTATCACATTAATAAGGTCACAGTCCAGAATCACTTCAAGTAAGTCCCACAGGCAATCGTTTCACTGTCAAAAGCAATACAACTTAGTAATATCGGAAAAAAATCACTAAATACATGTTGGTACGAATATGTGACGTAACCGTTGTAGTTGAAATTGACTGATACCGTTAGAAAGTCAATGAAATGTAGTATTTGAAACTGTCTCTATTTCTTCAGCGCGCACTAACGGCTAGGATTGGTCCCACAGTAAAAAAGGACTTATTTTATGAAAATTTTTAAGTGAGGCGCTACCATTGGACCGAGTGTAATCGCTGAATTCCAGAAATCATGTCAAATTAAGAAGAATGTTATTCCTTGGAATCCAATTGGCTCATCTATCACATTCATAAGGTCACAGTCCAGAATCACTTCAATTAAGTCCCACAGGCAATCGTTTCACTGTCAAAAGCAATACAACTTAGTAATATCGGAAAAAAATCACTAAATACATGTTGGTACGATTATGTGACGTAACCGTTGCAGTTGAAACGGACTGATACGTTTAGAAAGTCAATGAAATGTAGTATTTGAAACTGTCTCTATTTCTTCAGCGCGCGCTAATGGCTAGGATTGTTCCCACAGTAAAAAATGACTTATTTTATCTAAATTTTTAAGTGAAGCGCTACCATTGGGCCGAGTGTAATCGCTGAATTGCAGCAATCATGTCAAATTAAGAAGAATGTTATTCCTTGGAATCCAATTGTCTCACTTATCACATTTATAAGGTCACAGTCCAAAATAAGTTCAATTAAGTCCCACAGTCCATCGTTTTACTGTTAAAAGCGATACATCCTTGTAATATCCGAATACTATCGCTAAATACATGTTGGTACGAATATGTGACGCCACCGTTGTAACTCAAACGGATTTATACCGTTAGAAACTCATTGAAATGTAGTTTTTAAAACTGTTTCTATTTCTTCAGCGCCCGATAACGGCTAGGATTGGTCCCACAGTAAAAAAATGACTTATTTTATATAAATGTTTAAGTGAAGCGCTACCATTGGGCCGAGTGTAATCGCTGAATTCCAGAAATCATGTCAAATTAAGAGGAATGTTATTCCTTGGAATCCAATTGGCTCATCTATCACATTAATAAGGTCACAGTCCAGAATCACTTCAATTAAGTCCCACAGGCAATCGTTTCACTGTCAAAAGCAATACAACTTAGTAATATCGGAAAAGAATCACTAAATACATGTTGGTACGAATACGTGACGCAACCGTTGTAAGTTAAGCGAATTGACACCGTTAGAAAGTCAATGAAATGTAGTTTTTGAAACTGTCTCTATTTCTTCAGCGCCCGATAACGGCTAGGATTGGTCCCACAGTGAAAAAATGACTTATTTTATATAAATGTTTAAGTGAAGCGCTACCATAGGGCCGAGTGTAATCGCTGAATTCCAGAAATTATGTCAAATTATAAAGAATGTTATTCCTTGTAATCCAATTGTCTCATCTATTACATTAAGGTCACAGTCCGGAATCACTTCAATTAAGTCCCACAGGCAATCTTTTCACTGTCAAAAGCAATGCAACTTAGTAATATCGGAAAAATATCACTAAATACATGTTGGTACGAATATGTGACGCAACCGTTGTAAGTTAAGCGGATTGACACCGTTAGAAAGTCAATGAAATGTAGTTTTTGAAACTGTCTCCATTTCTTCAGCGCGCACTAACGGCTAGGATTTGTCCAACAGTAAAAAAGTAATTCTTTTATAAAAATCTTTAAGTGAAGCGCTACCACAGCGCCCAGTGAAATCGGTAAATTCCAGCAATCATGTCAAGGTAAGAAGAATGTTATTTCTTGGGTCCAATTGTCTCACTTATCACATTTATAAGGTCACAGTCCAAAATAAGTTCAATTAAGTCCCACAGCCAATCGTTTTACTGTTAAAAGCGATACATCCTAGTAATATCCGAATACTATCGCTAAATACATGTTGGTACGAATATGTGACGCAACCGTTGTAACTCAGACGGATTTATACCGTTTGAAAGTCATTGAAATGTAGTTTTTAAAACTGTTTCTATTTTTTCAGCGCCCGATAACGGCTAGGATTGGTCCCACAGTAAAAAAATGACTTACTTTATATAAATGTTTAAGTGAAGCGCTACCATAGGGCCGAGTGTAATCGCTGAATTCCAGCAATCATGTCAAATTAAGAAGAATGTTCTTCCTTGGAGTCCAATTGGCTCATTTATTACATTTATAAGGTCACAGTACAGAATCACTTTAATTAAGACCCACAGTCAAGCGTTTCACTGTCAAAAGCAATACAACTTAGTAATATCGGAAAAGAATCACAAAATACATGTTGGTACGAATACGTGACGCAACCGTTGTAAGTTAAGCGGATTGACACCGTTAGAAAGTCAATGAAATGTAGTTTTTGAAACTGTCTCCATTTCTTCAGCGCGCCCTAACGGCTAGGATTTGTCCAACAGTAAAAAAGTAATTATTTTATAAAAAGTTTTAAGTGAAGCGCTACCACAGCGCCCAGTGAAATCGGTAAATTTCAGCAATCATGTCAAGGTAAGAAGAATGTTATTTCTTGGGTCCAATTGTCTCACTTATCACATTTATAAGGTCACAGTCCAAAATAAGTTCAATTAAGTCCCACAGCCAATCGTTTTACTGTTAAAAGCGATACATTCTAGTAATATCCGAATACTATCGCTAAATACATGTTGGTACGAATATGTGACGCAACCGTTGTAACTCAAACGGATTTATACCGTTAGAAAGTCATGGAAATGTAGTTTTTAAAACTGTCTCTATTTTTTCAGCGCCCGATAACGGCTAGGATTGGTCCCACAGTAAAAAAAATGACTTATTTTATATAAAGTTTTAAGTGAAGCGCTACCATAGGGCCGAGTGTAATCGCTGAATTCACGAAATCATGTCAAATTCTGAAGAATGTTATTCCTTGTAATCCAATTGTCTCATCTATTACATTTATAAGGTCACAGTCCAGAATCACTTCAACTAAGTCCCACAGGCAATCGTTTCACTGTCAAAAGCAATGCAACTTAGTAATATCGGAAAAATATCACTAAATACATGTTGGTACGGATATGTGACGTAACCGTTGTAGTTGAAACGGACTGATACCTTTATAAAATCAATGAAATGTAGTATTTGAAACTGTCTCTAATTCTTCAGCGCGCGCTAACGGCTAGGATTGGTCCCACAATAAAAAATGACTTATTTTATCTAAATTTTTAAGTGAAGCGCTACCATTGGGCCGAGTGTAATCGCTGAATTCCAGAAATCATGTCAAATTAAGAGGAATGTTATTCCTTGGAATCCAATTGGCTCATCTATCACATTAATAAGATCACAGTCCAGAATCACTTCAATTAAGTCCCACAGGCAATCGTTTCACTGTCAAAAGCAATACAACTTAGTAATATCGGAAAAGAATCACTAAATACATGTTGGTACGAATACGTGACGCAACCGTTGTAAGTTAAGCAAATTGACACCGTTAGAAAGTCAATGAAATGTAGTTTTTGAAAGTGTCTCTATTTCTTCAGCGCCCGATAACGGCTAGGATTGGTCCCACAGTGAAAAAATGACTTATTTTATATAAATGTTTAAGTGAAGCGCTACCATAGGGCCGAGTGTAATCGCTGAATTCCAGAAATTATGTCAAATTATAAAGAATGTTATTCCTTGTAATCCAATTGTCTCATCTATTACATTAAGGTCACAGTCCGGAATCACTTCAATTAAGTCCCACAGGCAATCTTTTCACTGTCAAAAGCAATGCAACTTAGTAATATCGGAAAAATATCACTAAATACATGTTGGTACGGATATGTGACGTAACCGTTGTAGTTGAAACGGACTGATACCTTTAGAAAGTCAATAAAATGTAGTATTTGAAACTGTCTCTAATTCTTCAGCGCGCGCTAACGGCTAGGATTGGTGCCACAATAAAAAATGACTTATTTTATCTAAATTGTTAAGTGAAGCGCTACCATTGGGCCGAGTGTAATCGCTGAATTCCAGAAATCATGTCAAATTAAGAAGAATGTTATTCCTTGGAATCCAAATGGCTCATCTATCACATTAATAAGGTCACAGTCCAGAATCACTTCAATTAAGTCCCACAGGCAATCGTTTCACTGTCAAAAGCAATACAACTTAGTAATATCGGAAAAAAATCACTAAATACATGTTGGTACGAATATGTAACGCAACCGTTGTAACTCAAACGGATTTATACCGACAGAAAGTCAATGAAATGTAGTCTTTGAAACTGTTCCTATTTATTCAGCGCGTGCTAACGGCCAGGATTCGTCCCACCGTAAAAAGTGACTTATTTTGTATAAATTTTTAAGTGAAGCGCTACCATAGGGCCGAGTGTAATCGCTGAATTGCAGCAATCATATCAAATTAAGAAGAATGTTATTCCTTGGAATCCAATTGTCTCACTTATCACATTTATAAGGTCACAGTCCAAAATAAGTTCAATTAAGTCCCACAGTCCATCGTTTTCAAAAGCAATACAACTTAGTAATATCGGAAAAAAATCACTAAATACATGTTGGTACGAATATGTGACGTAACCGTGAGAATTTCCAGAAATCATGTCAAATTAAGATGAATGTTATTCCTTGGAATCCAATTGGCTCATCTATCACATTAATAAGGTCACAGTCCAGAATCACTTCAAGTAAGTCCCACAGGCAATCGTTTCACTGTCAAAAGCAATGCAACTTAGTAATATCGGAAAAATATCACTAAATACATGTTGGTACGAATATGTGACGTAACCGTGAGAATTTCCAGAAATCATGTCAAATTAAGATGAATGTTATTCCTTGGAATCCAATTGGCTCATCTATCACATTAATAAGGTCACAGTCCAGAATCACTTCAAGTAAGTCCCACAGGCAATCGTTTCACTGTCAAAAGCAATACAACTTAGTAATATCGGAAAAAAATCACTAAATACATGTTGGTACGAATATGTGACGTAACCGTTGTAGTTGAAATTGACTGATACCGTTAGAAAGTCAATGAAATGTAGTATTTGAAACTGTCTCTATTTCTTCAGCGCGCACTAACGGCTAGGATTGGTCCCACAGTAAAAAAGGACTTATTTTATGAAAATTTTTAAGTGAGGCGCTACCATTGGACCGAGTGTAATCGCTGAATTCCAGAAATCATGTCAAATTAAGAAGAATGTTATTCCTTGGAATCCAATTGGCTCATCTATCACATTCATAAGGTCACAGTCCAGAATCACTTCAATTAAGTCCCACAGGCAATCGTTTCACTGTCAAAAGCAATACAACTTAGTAATATCGGAAAAAAATCACTAAATACATGTTGGTACGATTATGTGACGTAACCGTTGCAGTTGAAACGGACTGATACGTTTAGAAAGTCAATGAAATGTAGTATTTGAAACTGTCTCTATTTCTTCAGCGCGCGCTAATGGCTAGGATTGTTCCCACAGTAAAAAATGACTTATTTTATCTAAATTTTTAAGTGAAGCGCTACCATTGGGCCGAGTGTAATCGCTGAATTGCAGCAATCATGTCAAATTAAGAAGAATGTTATTCCTTGGAATCCAATTGTCTCACTTATCACATTTATAAGGTCACAGTCCAAAATAAGTTCAATTAAGTCCCACAGTCCATCGTTTTACTGTTAAAAGCGATACATCCTTGTAATATCCGAATACTATCGCTAAATACATGTTGGTACGAATATGTGACGCCACCGTTGTAACTCAAACGGATTTATACCGTTAGAAACTCATTGAAATGTAGTTTTTAAAACTGTTTCTATTTCTTCAGCGCCCGATAACGGCTAGGATTGGTCCCACAGTAAAAAAATGACTTATTTTATATAAATGTTTAAGTGAAGCGCTACCATTGGGCCGAGTGTAATCGCTGAATTCCAGAAATCATGTCAAATTAAGAGGAATGTTATTCCTTGGAATCCAATTGGCTCATCTATCACATTAATAAGGTCACAGTCCAGAATCACTTCAATTAAGTCCCACAGGCAATCGTTTCACTGTCAAAAGCAATACAACTTAGTAATATCGGAAAAGAATCACTAAATACATGTTGGTACGAATACGTGACGCAACCGTTGTAAGTTAAGCGAATTGACACCGTTAGAAAGTCAATGAAATGTAGTTTTTGAAACTGTCTCTATTTCTTCAGCGCCCGATAACGGCTAGGATTGGTCCCACAGTGAAAAAATGACTTATTTTATATAAATGTTTAAGTGAAGCGCTACCATAGGGCCGAGTGTAATCGCTGAATTCCAGAAATTATGTCAAATTATAAAGAATGTTATTCCTTGTAATCCAATTGTCTCATCTATTACATTAAGGTCACAGTCCGGAATCACTTCAATTAAGTCCCACAGGCAATCTTTTCACTGTCAAAAGCAATGCAACTTAGTAATATCGGAAAAATATCACTAAATACATGTTGGTACGAATATGTGACGTAACCGTTGTAGTTGAAACGGACTGATACCTTTAGAAAGTCAATAAAATGTAGTATTTGAAACTGTCTCTAATTCTTCAGCGCGCGCTAACGGCTAGGATTGGTGCCACAATAAAAAATGACTTATTTTATCTAAATTTTTAAGTGAAGCGCTACCATTGGGCCGAGTGTAATCGCTGAATTCCAGAAATCATGTCAAATTAAGAAGAATGTTGTTCCTTGGAATCCAATTGGCTCATCTATCACATTAATAAGGTCACAGTCCAGAATCACTTCAATTAAGTCCCACAGGCAATCGTTTCACTGTCAAAAGCAATACAACTTAGTAATATCGGAAAAAAATCACTAAATACATGTTGGTACGAATATGTGACGCAACCGTTGTAACTCAAACGGATTTATACCGACAGAAAGTCAATGAAATGTAGTCTTTGAAACTGTTCCTATTTATTCAGCGCGTGCTAACGGCCAGGATTCGTCCCACCGTAAAAAGTGACTTATTTTGTATAAATTTTTAAGTGAAGCGCTACCATAGGGCCGAGTGTAATCGCTGAATTGCAGCAATCATATCAAATTAAGAAGAATGTTATTCCTTGGAATCCAATTTTCTCACTTATCACATTTATAAGGTCACAGTCCAAGATAAGTTCAATTAAGTCCCACAGTCCATCGTTTTCAAAAGCAATACAACTTAGTAATATCGGAAAAAAATCACTAAATACATGTTGGTACGAATATGTGAAGTAACCATGAGAATTTCCAGAAATCATGTCAAATTCAGATGAATGTTATTCCTTGGAATCCAATTGGCTCATCTATCACATTAATAAGGTCACAGTCCAGAATCACTTCAAGTAAGTCCCACAGGCAATCGTTTCACTGTCAAAAGCAATGCAACTTAGTAATATCGGAAAAATATCACTAAATACATGTTGGTACGAATATGTGACGTAACCGTGAGAATTTCCAGAAATCATGTCAAATTAAGATGAATGTTATTCCTTGGAATCCAATTGGCTCATCTATCACATTAATAAGGTCACAGTCCAGAATCACTTCAAGTAAGTCCCACAGGCAATCGTTTCACTGTCAAAAGCAATACAACTTAGTAATATCGGAAAAAAATCACTAAATACATGTTGGTACGAATATGTGACGTAACCGTTGTAGTTGAAATGGACTGATACCGTTAGAAAGTCAATGAAATGTAGTATTTGAAACTGTCTCTATTTCTTCAGCGCGCACTAACGGCTAGGATTGGTCCCACAGTAAAAAAGGACTTATTTTATGAAAATTTTTAAGTGAGGCGCTACCATTGGACCGAGTGTAATCGCTGAATTCCAGAAATCATGTCAAATTAAGAAGAATGTTATTCCTTGGAATCCAATTGGCTCATCTATCACATTCATAAGGTCACAGTCCAGAATCACTTCAATTAAGTCCCACAGGCAATCGTTTCACTGTCAAAAGCAATACAACTTAGTAATATCGGAAAAAAATCACTAAATACATGTTGGTACGATTATGTGACGTAACCGTTGCAGTTGAAACGGACTGATACGTTTAGAAAGTCAATGAAATGTAGTATTTGAAACTGTCTCTATTTCTTCAGCGCGCGCTAATGGCTAGGATTGTTCCCACAGTAAAAAATGACTTATTTTATCTAAATTTTTAAGTGAAGCGCTACCATTGGGCCGAGTGTAATCGCTGAATTGCAGCAATCATGTCAAATTAAGAAGAATGTTATTCCTTGGAATCCAATTGTCTCACTTATCACATTTATAAGGTCACAGTCCAAAATAAGTTCAATTAAGTCCCACAGTCCATCGTTTTACTGTTAAAAGCGATACATCCTTGTAATATCCGAATACTATCGCTAAATACATGTTGGTACGAATATGTGACGCCACCGTTGTAACTCAAACGGATTTATACCGTTAGAAACTCATTGAAATGTAGTTTTTAAAACTGTTTCTATTTCTTCAGCGCCCGATAACGGCTAGGATTGGTCCCACAGTAAAAAAATGACTTATTTTATATAAATGTTTAAGTGAAGCGCTACCATAGGGCCGAGTGTAATCGCTGAATTCCAGAAATCATGTCAAATTATGAAGAATGTCATTCCTTGTAATCCAATTGTCTCATCTATTACATTTATAAGGTCACAGTCCAGAATCACTTCAATTAAGTCCCACAGGCAATCGTTTCACTGTCAAAAGCAATGCAACTTAGTAATATCGGAAAAATATCACTAAATACATGTTGGTACGGATATGTGACGTAACCGTTGTAGTTGAAACGGACTGATACCTTTAGAAAGTCAATGAAATGTAGTATTTGAAACTGTCTCTAATTCTTCAGCGCGCGCTAACGGCTAGGATTGGTGCCACAATAAAAAATGACTTATTTTATTTAAATTTTTAAGTGAAGCGCTACCATTGGGCCGAGTGTAATCGCTGAATTCCAGAAATCATGTCAAATTAAGAAGAATGTTATTCCTTGGAATCCAATTGGCTCATCTATCACATTAATAAGGTCACAGTCCAGAATCACTCTAATTAAGTCCCACAGGCAATCGTTTCACTGTCAAAAGCAATACAACTTAGTAATATCGGAAAAAAATCACTAAATACATGTTGGTACGAATATGTGACGTAACCGTTGTAGTTCAAACGGACTGATACCTTTAGAAAGTCAATGAAATGTAGTATTTGAAACTGTCTCTATTTCTTCAGCGCGCGCTAACGGCTAGGGTTGGTCCCACAGTAAAAAATGACTTATTTTATCTAAATTTTTAAGTGAAGCGCTACCATAGGGCCGAGTGTAATCGCTGAATTGCAGCAATCATATCAAATTAAGAAGAATGTTATTCCTTGGAATCCAATTGTCTCACTTATCACATTTATAAGGTCACAGTCCAAAATAAGTTCAATTAAGTCCCACAGTCCATCGTTTTCAAAAGCAATACAACTTAGTAATATCGGAAAAAAATCACTAAATACATGTTGGTACGAATATGTGACGTAACCGTGAGAATTTCCAGAAATCATGTCAAATTAAGATGAATGTTATTCCTTGGAATCCAATTGGCTCATCTATCACATTAATAAGGTCACAGTCCAGAATCACTTCAAGTAAGTCCCACAGGCAATCGTTTCACTGTCAAAAGCAATGCAACTTAGTAATATCGGAAAAATATCACTAAATACATGTTGGTACGAATATGTGACGTAACCGTGAGAATTTCCAGAAATCATGTCAAATTAAGATGAATGTTATTCCTTGGAATCCAATTGGCTCATCTATCACATTAATAAGGTCACAGTCCAGAATCACTTCAATTAAGTCCCACAGGCAATCGTTTCACTGTCAAAAGCAATACAACTTATTAATATCAGAAAAAAATCACTAAATACATGTTGGTACGATTATGTTACGTAACCGTTGCAGTTGAAACGGATTGATACGTTTAGAAAGTCAATGAAATGTAGTATTTGAAACTGTCTCTATTTCTTCAGCGCGCGCTAATGGCTAGGATTGTTCCCACAGTAAAAAATGACTTATTTTATCTAAATTTTTAAGTGAAGCGCTACCATTGGGCCGAGTGTAATCGCTGAATTGCAGCAATCATGTCAAATTAAGAAGAATGTTATTCCTTGGAATCCAATTGTCTCACTTATCACATTTATAAGGTCACAGTCCAAAATAAGTTCAATTAAGTCCCACAGTCCATCGTTTTACTGTTAAAAGCGATACATCCTTGTAATATCCGAATACTATCGCTAAATACATGTTGGTACGAATATGTGACGCAACCGTTGTAACTCAAACGGATTTATACCGTTAGAAACTCATTGAAATGTAGTTTTTAAAACTGTTTCTATTTCTTCAGCGCCCGATAACGGCTAGGATTGGTCCCACAGTAAAAAAATGACTTATTTTATATAAATGTTTAAGTGAAGCGCTACCATAGGGCCGAGTGTAATCGCTGAATTCCAGAAATCATGTCAAATTATGAAGAATGTCATTCCTTGTAATCCAATTGTCTCATCTATTACATTTATAAGGTCACAGTCCAGAATCACTTCAATTAAGTCCCACAGGCAATCGTTTCACTGTCAAAAGCAATGCAACTTAGTAATATCGGAAAAATATCACTAAATACATGTTGGTACGGATATGTGACGTAACCGTTGTAGTTGAAACGGACTGATACCTTTAGAAAGTCAATGAAATGTAGTATTTGAAACTGTCTCTAATTCTTCAGCGCGCGCTAACGGCTAGGATTTGTGCCACAATAAAAAATGACTTATTTTATTTAAATTTTTAAGTGAAGCGCTACCATTGGGCCGAGTGTAATTGCTGAATTCCAGAAATCATGTCAAATTAAGAAGAATGTTATTCCTTGGAATCCAATTGGCTCATCTAACACATTAATAAGGTCACAGTCCAGAATCACTCTAATTAAGTCCCACAGGCAATCGTTTCACTGTCAAAAGCAATACAACTTAGTAATATCGGAAAAAAATCACTAAATACATGTTGGTACGAATATGTGACGTAACCGTTGTAGTTCAAACGGACTGATACCTTTAGAAAGTCAATGAAATGTAGTATTTGAAACTGTCTCTATTTCTTCAGCGCGCGCTAACGGCTAGGGTTGGTCCCACAGTAAAAAATGACTTATTTTATCTAAATTTTTAAGTGAAGCCCTACCATTGGGCCGAGTGTAATCGCTGAATTCCAGAAATCATGTCAAATTAAGATGAATGTTATTCCTTGGAATCCAATTGGCTCATCTATCACATTAATAAGGTCACAGTCCAGAATCACTTCAAGTAAGTCCCACAGGCAATCGTTTCACTGTCAAAAGCATTACAACTTAGTAATATCGGAAAAAAATCACTAAATACATGTTGGTACGAATATGTGACGTAACCGTTGTAGTTAAAACGGACTGATACCTTTAGAAAGTCAATGAAATGTAGTATTTAAAACTGTCTCTATTTCTTCAGCGCGCGCTAACGGCTAGGATTGGTCCCACAGTAAAAAATGACTTATTTTATCTAAATTTTTAACTGAAGCCCTACCATTGGGCCGAGTGTAATCGCTGAATTGCAGCAATCATGTCAAATTAAGAAGAATGTTATTCCTTGGAATCCAATTGGCTCAATTATCACATTCATAAGGTCACAGTCCAGAATCACATCAATTAAGTCCCACAGGCAATCGTTTCACTGTCAAAAGCAATACAACTTAGTAATATCGGAAAAAAATCACTAAATACATGTTGGTACGAATATGTGACGTAACCGTTGTAGTTGAAACGGACTGATACCGCTACAAAGTCAATGAAATGTAGTATTTGAAACTGTCTCTATTTTTTCAGCGCGCACTAGCGGCTAGGATTGGTCCCACAGTAAAAAAATGACTTATTTTATATAAGTTTTTAAGTGAAGCGCTACCATAGGGCCGAGTGTAATCGCTGAATTGCAGCAATCATGTCAAATTAAGAAGAATGTTATTCCTTGGAATCCAATTGTCTCACTTATCACATTTATAAGATCACAGTCCAAAATAAGTTCAATTAAGTCCCACAGTCCATCGTTTTCAAAAGCAACACAACTTAGTAATATCGGAAAAAAATCACTAAATACATGTTGGTACGAATATGTGACGTAACCGTGAGAATTTCCAGAAATCATGTCAAATTAAGATGAATGTTATTCCTTGGAATCCAATTGGCTCATCTATCACATTAATAAGGTCACAGTCCAGAATCACTTCAATTAAGTCCCACAGGCAATCGTTTCACTGTCAAAAGCAATACAACTTAGTAATATCGGAAAAAAATCACTAAATACATGTTGGTACGAATATGTGACGTAACCGTTGTAGTTGAAACGGACTGATACCTTTAGAAAGTCAATGAAATGTAGTATTTGAAACTGTCTCTATTTCTTCAGCGCGCGCTAACGGCTAGGATTGGTCCCACAGTAAAAAATGACTTATTTTATCTAAATTTTTAAGTGAAATGTTACCATTGGGCCGAGTGTAATCGCTGAATTGCAGCAATCATGTCAAATTAAGAAGAATGTTATTCCTTGGAATCCAATTGTCTCACTTATCACATTTATAAGGTCACAGTCCAAAATAAGTTCAATTAAGTCCCACAGTCCATCGTTTTACTGTTAAAAGCGATACATCCTAGTAATATCCGAATAATATCGCTAAATACATGTTGGTGCGAATATGTGACGCAACCGTTGTAACTCAAACGGATTTATACCGTTAGAAAGTCATTGAAATGTAGTTTTTAAAACTGTTTCTATTTCTTCAGCGCCCGATAACGGCTAGGATTGGTCCCACAGTAAAAAAATGACTTATTTTATATAAATGTTTAAGTGAAGCGCTACCATAGGGCCGAGTGTAATCGCTGAATTCCAGAAATCATGTCAAATTATGAAGAATGTTATTCCTTGTAATCCAATTGTCTCATCTATTACATTTATAAGGTCACAGTCCAGAATCACTTCAATTAAGTCTCACAGGCAATCGTTTCACTGTCAAAAGCAATGCAACTTAGTATAATCGGAAAAATATCACTAAATACATGTTGGTACGGATATGTGACGTAACCGTTGTAGTTGAAACGGACTGATACCTTTAGAAAGTCAATGAAATGTAGTATTTGAAACTGTCCCTAATTCTTCAGCGCGCGCTAACGGCTAGGGTTGGTGCCACAATAAAAAATGACTTATTTGATTTAAATTTTTAAGTGAAGCGCTACCATTGGGCCGAGTGTAATCGCTGAATTCCAGAAATCATGTCAAATTAAGAAGAATGTTATTCCTTGGAATCCAATTGGCTCATCTATCACATTAATAAGGTCACAGTCCAGAATCACTTCAATTAAGTCCCACAGGCAATCGTTTCACTGTCAAAAGCAATACAACTTAGTAATATCGGAAAAAAATCACTAAATACATGTTGGTACGAATATGTGACGCAACCGTTGTAACTCAAACGGATTTATACCGACAGAAAGTCAATGAAATGTAGTCTTTGAAACTGTTCCTATATATTCAGCGCGTGCTAACGGCCAGGATTCGTCCCACCGTAAAAAGTGACTTATTTTGTATAAATTTTTAAGTGAAGCGCTACCATAGGGCCGAGGGTAATCGCTGAATTCCAGAAATCATTTCAAATTATGAAGAATGTTATTCCTTGGAATCCAATTGGCTCATCTATCACATTAATAAGGTCACAGTCCAGAATCACTTCAATTAAGTCCCACGGGCAATCGTTTCACTGTCAAAAGCAATACAACTTAGTAATATCGGAAAAAAATCACTAAATACATGTTGGTACGAATATGTGACGTAACCGTTGTAGTTGAAACGGACTGATACCTTTAGAAAGTCAATGAAATGTAGTATTTGAAACTGTCTCTATTTCTTCAGCGCGCGCTAATGGCTAGGATTGTTCCCACAGTAAAAAATGACTTATTTTATTTAAATTTTTAAGTGAAGCGCTACCATTGGGCCGAGTGTAATCGCTGAATTGCAGCAATCATGTCAAATTAAGAAGAATGTTATTCCTTGGAATCCAATTGTCTCACTTATCACATTTATAAGGTCACAGTCCAAAATAAGTTCAATTAAGTCCCACAGTCCATCGTTTTACTGTTAAAAGCGATACATCCTTGTAATATCCGAATACTATCGCTAAATACATGTTGGTACGAATATGTGACGCAACCGTTGTAACTCAAACGGATTTATACCGTTAGAAACTCATTGAAATGTAGTTTTTAAAACTGTTTCTATTTCTTCAGCGCCCGATAACGGCTAGGATTGGTCCCACAGTAAAAAAATGACTTATTTTATATAAATGTTTAAGTGAAGCGCTACCATAGGGCCGAGTGTAATCGCTGAATTCCAGAAATCATGTCAAATTATGAAGAATGTCATTCCTTGTAATCCAATTGTCTCATCTATTACATTTATAAGGTCACAGTCCAGAATCACTTCAATTAAGTCCCACAGGCAATCGTTTCACTGTCAAAAGCAATGCAACTTAGTAATATCGGAAAAATATCACTAAATACATGTTGGTACGGATATGTGACGTAACCGTTGTAGTTGAAACGGACTGATACCTTTAGAAAGTCAATGAAATGTAGTATTTGAAACTGTCTTTAATTCTTCAGCGCGCGCTAACGGCTAGGATTGGTGCCACAACAAAAAATGACTTATTTTATTTAAATTTTTAAGTGAAGCGCTACCATTGGGCCGAGTGTAATCGCTGAATTCCAGAAATCATGTCAAATTAAGAAGAATGTTATTCCTTGGAATTCAATTGGCTCATCTATCACATTAATAAGGTCACAGTCCAGAATCACTCTAATTAAGTCCCACAGGCAATCGTTTCACTGTCAAAAGCAATACAACTTAGTAATATCGGAAAAAAATCACTAAATACATGTTGGTACGAATATGTGACGTAACCGTTGTAGTTCAAACGGACTGATACCTTTAGAAAGTCAATGAAATGTAGTATTTGAAACTGTCTCTATTTCTTCAGCGCGCGCTAACGGCTAGGGTTGGTCCCACAGTAAAAAATGACTTATTTTATCTAAATTTTTAAGTGAAGCCCTACCATTGGGCCGAGTGTAATCGCTGAATTCCAGAAATCATGTCAAATTAAGATGAATGTTATTCCTTGGAATCCAATTGGCTCATCTATCACATTAATAAGGTCACAGTCCAGAATCACTTCAAGTAAGTCCCACAGGCAATCGTTTCACTGTCAAAAGCATTACAACTTAGTAATATCGGAAAAAAATCACTAAATACATGTTGGTACGAATATGTGACGTAACCGTTGTAGTTAAAACGGACTGATACCTTTAGAAAGTCAATGAAATGTAGTATTTAAAACTGTCTCTATTTCTTCAGCGCGCGCTAACGGCTAGGATTGGTCCCACAGTAAAAAATGACTTATTTTATCTAAATTTTTAACTGAAGCCCTACCATTGGGCCGAGTGTAATCGCTGAATTGCAGCAATCATGTCAAATTAAGAAGAATGTTATTCCTTGGAATCCAATTGGCTCAATTATCACATTCATAAGGTCACAGTCCAGAATCACATCAATTAAGTCCCACAGGCAATCGTTTCACTGTCAAAAGCAATACAACTTAGTAATATCGGAAAAAAATCACTAAATACATGTTGGTACGAATATGTGACGTAACCGTTGTAGTTGAAACGGACTGATACCGCTACAAAGTCAATGAAATGTAGTATTTGAAACTGTCTCTATTTTTTCAGCGCGCACTAGCGGCTAGGATTGGTCCCACAGTAAAAAAATGACTTATTTTATATAAGTTTTTAAGTGAAGCGCTACCATAGGGCCGAGTGTAATCGCTGAATTGCAGCAATCATGTCAAATTAAGAAGAATGTTATTCCTTGGAATCCAATTGTCTCACTTATCACATTTATAAGATCACAGTCCAAAATAAGTTCAATTAAGTCCCACAGTCCATCGTTTTCAAAAGCAACACAACTTAGTAATATCGGAAAAAAATCACTAAATACATGTTGGTACGAATATGTGACGTAACCGTGAGAATTTCCAGAAATCATGTCAAATTAAGATGAATGTTATTCCTTGGAATCCAATTGGCTCATCTATCACATTAATAAGGTCACAGTCCAGAATCACTTCAATTAAGTCCCACAGGCAATCGTTTCACTGTCAAAAGCAATACAACTTAGTAATATCGGAAAAAAATCACTAAATACATGTTGGTACGAATATGTGACGTAACCGTTGTAGTTGAAACGGACTGATACCTTTAGAAAGTCAATGAAATGTAGTATTTGAAACTGTCTCTATTTCTTCAGCGCGCGCTAACGGCTAGGATTGGTCCCACAGTAAAAAATGACTTATTTTATCTAAATTTTTAAGTGAAATGTTACCATTGGGCCGAGTGTAATCGCTGAATTGCAGCAATCATGTCAAATTAAGAAGAATGTTATTCCTTGGAATCCAATTGTCTCACTTATCACATTTATAAGGTCACAGTCCAAAATAAGTTCAATTAAGTCCCACAGTCCATCGTTTTACTGTTAAAAGCGATACATCCTAGTAATATCCGAATAATATCGCTAAATACATGTTGGTGCGAATATGTGACGCAACCGTTGTAACTCAAACGGATTTATACCGTTAGAAAGTCATTGAAATGTAGTTTTTAAAACTGTTTCTATTTCTTCAGCGCCCGATAACGGCTAGGATTGGTCCCACAGTAAAAAAATGACTTATTTTATATAAATGTTTAAGTGAAGCGCTACCATAGGGCCGAGTGTAATCGCTGAATTCCAGAAATCATGTCAAATTATGAAGAATGTTATTCCTTGTAATCCAATTGTCTCATCTATTACATTTATAAGGTCACAGTCCAGAATCACTTCAATTAAGTCTCACAGGCAATCGTTTCACTGTCAAAAGCAATGCAACTTAGTATAATCGGAAAAATATCACTAAATACATGTTGGTACGGATATGTGACGTAACCGTTGTAGTTGAAACGGACTGATACCTTTAGAAAGTCAATGAAATGTAGTATTTGAAACTGTCCCTAATTCTTCAGCGCGCGCTAACGGCTAGGGTTGGTGCCACAATAAAAAATGACTTATTTGATTTAAATTTTTAAGTGAAGCGCTACCATTGGGCCGAGTGTAATCGCTGAATTCCAGAAATCATGTCAAATTAAGAAGAATGTTATTCCTTGGAATCCAATTGGCTCATCTATCACATTAATAAGGTCACAGTCCAGAATCACTTCAATTAAGTCCCACAGGCAATCGTTTCACTGTCAAAAGCAATACAACTTAGTAATATCGGAAAAAAATCACTAAATACATGTTGGTACGAATATGTGACGCAACCGTTGTAACTCAAACGGATTTATACCGACAGAAAGTCAATGAAATGTAGTCTTTGAAACTGTTCCTATATATTCAGCGCGTGCTAACGGCCAGGATTCGTCCCACCGTAAAAAGTGACTTATTTTGTATAAATTTTTAAGTGAAGCGCTACCATAGGGCCGAGGGTAATCGCTGAATTCCAGAAATCATTTCAAATTATGAAGAATGTTATTCCTTGGAATCCAATTGGCTCATCTATCACATTAATAAGGTCACAGTCCAGAATCACTTCAATTAAGTCCCACGGGCAATCGTTTCACTGTCAAAAGCAATACAACTTAGTAATATCGGAAAAAAATCACTAAATACATGTTGGTACGAATATGTGACGTAACCGTTGTAGTTGAAACGGACTGATACCTTTAGAAAGTCAATGAAATGTAGTATTTGAAACTGTCTCTATTTCTTCAGCGCGCGCTAATGGCTAGGATTGTTCCCACAGTAAAAAATGACTTATTTTATTTAAATTTTTAAGTGAAGCGCTACCATTGGGCCGAGTGTAATCGCTGAATTGCAGCAATCATGTCAAATTAAGAAGAATGTTATTCCTTGGAATCCAATTGTCTCACTTATCACATTTATAAGGTCACAGTCCAAAATAAGTTCAATTAAGTCCCACAGTCCATCGTTTTACTGTTAAAAGCGATACATCCTTGTAATATCCGAATACTATCGCTAAATACATGTTGGTACGAATATGTGACGCAACCGTTGTAACTCAAACGGATTTATACCGTTAGAAACTCATTGAAATGTAGTTTTTAAAACTGTTTCTATTTCTTCAGCGCCCGATAACGGCTAGGATTGGTCCCACAGTAAAAAAATGACTTATTTTATATAAATGTTTAAGTGAAGCGCTACCATAGGGCCGAGTGTAATCGCTGAATTCCAGAAATCATGTCAAATTATGAAGAATGTCATTCCTTGTAATCCAATTGTCTCATCTATTACATTTATAAGGTCACAGTCCAGAATCACTTCAATTAAGTCCCACAGGCAATCGTTTCACTGTCAAAAGCAATGCAACTTAGTAATATCGGAAAAATATCACTAAATACATGTTGGTACGGATATGTGACGTAACCGTTGTAGTTGAAACGGACTGATACCTTTAGAAAGTCAATGAAATGTAGTATTTGAAACTGTCTTTAATTCTTCAGCGCGCGCTAACGGCTAGGATTGGTGCCACAACAAAAAATGACTTATTTTATTTAAATTTTTAAGTGAAGCGCTACCATTGGGCCGAGTGTAATCGCTGAATTCCAGAAATCATGTCAAATTAAGAAGAATGTTATTCCTTGGAATTCAATTGGCTCATCTATCACATTAATAAGGTCACAGTCCAGAATCACTCTAATTAAGTCCCACAGGCAATCGTTTCACTGTCAAAAGCAATACAACTTAGTAATATCGGAAAAAAATCACTAAATACATGTTGGTACGAATATGTGACGTAACCGTTGTAGTTCAAACGGACTGATACCTTTAGAAAGTCAATGAAATGTAGTATTTGAAACTGTCTCTATTTCTTCAGCGCGCGCTAACGGCTAGGGTTGGTCCCACAGTAAAAAATGACTTATTTTATCTAAATTTTTAAGTGAAGCCCTACCATTGGGCCGAGTGTAATCGCTGAATTCCAGAAATCATGTCAAATTAAGATGAATGTTATTCCTTGGAATCCAATTGGCTCATCTATCACATTAATAAGGTCACAGTCCAGAATCACTTCAAGTAAGTCCCACAGGCAATCGTTTCACTGTCAAAAGCATTACAACTTAGTAATATCGGAAAAAAATCACTAAATACATGTTGGTACGAATATGTGACGTAACCGTTGTAGTTAAAACGGACTGATACCTTTAGAAAGTCAATGAAATGTAGTATTTAAAACTGTCTCTATTTCTTCAGCGCGCGCTAACGGCTAGGATTGGTCCCACAGTAAAAAATGACTTATTTTATCTAAATTTTTAAGTGAAGCCCTACCATTGGGCCGAGTGTAATCGGTGACTTGCAGCAATCATGTCAAATTAAGAAGAATGTTATTCTTTGGAATCCAATTGGCTCAATTATCACATTCATAAGGTCACAGTCCAGAATCACTTCAATTAAGTCCCACAGGCAATCGTTTCACTGTCAAAAGCAATACAACTTAGTAATATCGGAAAAAAATCACTAAATACATGTTGCTACGAATATGTGACGTAACCGTTGTAGTTGAAACGGACTGATACCGCTAGAAGGTCAATGAAATGTAGTATTTGAAACTTTCTCTATTTTTTCAGCGCGCACTAACGGCTAGGATTGGTCCCACAATAAAAAAATGACTTATTTTATATAAGTTTTTAAGTGAAGCGCTACCATAGGGCCGAGTGTAATCGCTGAATTGCAGCAATCTTGTCAAATTAAGAAGAATGTTATTCCTTGGAATCCAATTGGCTCAATTATCACATTCATAAGGTCACAGTCCAGAATCACTTCAATTAAGTCCCACAGGCAATCGTTTCACTGTCAAAAGCAATACAACTTAGTAATATCGGAAAAAAATCACTAAATACATGTTGCTACGAATATGTGACGTAACCGTTGTAGTTGAAACGGACTGATACCGCTAGAAGGTCAATGAAATGTAGTATTTGAAACTTTCTCTATTTTTTCAGCGCGCACTAACGGCTAGGATTGGTCCCACAATAAAAAAATGACTTATTTTATATAAGTTTTTAAGTGAAGCGCTACCATAGGGCCGAGTGTAATCGCTGAATTGCAGCAATCTTGTCAAATTAAGAAGAATGTTATTCCTTGGAATCCAATTGTCTCACTTATCACATTTATAAGGTCACAGTCCATCGTTTTCAAAAGCAATACAACTTAGTAATATCGGAAAAAAATCACTAAATACATGTTGGTACGAATATGTGACGTAACCGTGAGAAATTCCAGAAATCCTGTCAAATTAAGATGAATGTTATTCCTTGGAATCCAATTGGCTCATCTATCACATTAATAAGGTCACAGTCCAGAATCACTTCAAGTAAGTCCCACAGGCAATTGTTTCACTGTCAAAAGCAATACAACTTAGTAATATCGGAAAAAAATCACTAAATACATGTTGGTACGAATATGTGACGTAACCGTTGTAGTTGAAACGGACTGATACCGTTAGAAAGTCAATGAAATGTAGTATTTGAAACTGTCTCTATTTCTTCAGCGCGCACTAACGGCTAGGATTGGTCCCACAGTAAAAAAGGACTTATTTTATGAAAATTTTAAAATGAAGCGCTACCACAGCGCCCAGTAAAATCGGTAAATTCCAGCAATCATGTCAAGGTAAGAAGAATATTATTTCCTGGGTCCAATTGTCTCACTTATCACATTTATAAGGTCACAATCTAAAAGAAGTTTAATTAAGTCCCACAGTCCATCGTTTCACTGTTAAAAGCGATGCATCCTAGTAATATCCGAATACTATCGCTAAATACATGTTGGTACAAATATGTGACGCAACCGTTGTAACTCAAACGGATTTATACCGCTAGAAAGTCATTGAAATGTAATTTTTAAAACTGTTTCTATTTCTTCAGCGCGCGATAACGGCTAGGATTGGTCCCACAGTAAAAAAATGACTTATTTTATATAAATTTTTAAGTGAAGCGCTACCATAGGGCCGAGTGTAATCGCTGAATTCCAGAAATCATGTCAAATTAAGAAGAATGTTATTCCTTGGAATCCAATTGGCTCATCTATCACATTAATAAGGTCACAGTCCAGAATCACTTCAGTTAAGTCCCACAGGCAATCGTTTCACTGTCAAAAGCAATACAACTTAGTAATATCGGAAAAGAATCACTAAATACATGTTGGTACGAATACGTGGCGCAACCGTTGTAAGTTAAGCGAATTGACACCGTTAGAAAGTCAATGAAATGTAGTTTTTGAAACTGTCTCTATTTCTTCAGCGCCCGATAACGGCTAGGATTGGTCCCACAGTGAAAAAATGACTTATTTTATATAAATGTTTAAGTGAAGCGCTACCATAGGGCCGAGTGTAATCGCTGAATTCCAGAAATTATGTCAAATTATAAAGAATGTTATTCCTTGTAATCCAATTGTCTCATCTATTACATTAAGGTCACAGTCCGGAATCACTTCAATTAAGTCCCACAGGCAATCTTTTCACTGTCAAAAGCAATGCAACTTAGTAATATCGGAAAAATATCACTAAATACATGTTGGTACGGATATGTGACGTAACCGTTGTAGTTGAAACGGACTGATACCTTTAGAAAGTCAATAAAATGTAGTATTTGAAACTGTCTCTAATTCTTCAGCGCGCGCTAACGGCTAGGATTGGTGCCACAATAAAAAATGACTTATTTTATCTAAATTTTTAAGTGAAGCGCTACCATTGGGCCGAGTGTAATCGCTGAATTCCAGAAATCATGTCAAATTAAGAAGAATGTTATTCCTTGGAATCCAATTGGCTCATCTATCACATTAATAAGGTCACAGTCCAGAATCACTTCAATTAAGTCCCACAGGCAATCGTTTCACTGTCAAAAGCAATACAACTTAGTAATATCGGAAAAAAATCACTAAATACATGTTGGTACGAATATGTGACGCAACCGTTGTAACTCAAACGGATTTATACCGACAGAAAGTCAATGAAATGTAGTCTTTGAAACTGTTCCTATTTATTCAGCGCGTGCTAACGGCCAGGATTCGTCCCACCGTAAAAAGTGACTTATTTTGTATAAATTTTTAAGTGAAGCGCTACCATAGGGCCGAGTGTAATCGCTGAATTGCAGCAATCATATCAAATTAAGAAGAATGTTATTCCTTGGAATCCAATTGTCTCACTTATCACATTTATAAGGTCACAGTCCAAAATAAGTTCAATTAAGTCCCACAGTCCATCGTTTTCAAAAGCAATACAACTTAGTAATATCGGAAAAAAATCACTAAATACATGTTGGTACGAATATGTGACGTAACCGTGAGAATTTCCAGAAATCATGTCAAATTAAGATGAATGTTATTCCTTGGAATCCAATTGGCTCATCTATCACATTAATAAGGTCACAGTCCAGAATCACTTCAAGTAAGTCCCACAGGCAATCGTTTCACTGTCAAAAGCAATGCAACTTAGTAATATCGGAAAAATATCACTAAATACATGTTGGTACGAATATGTGACGTAACCGTGAGAATTTCCAGAAATCATGTCAAATTAAGATGAATGTTATTCCTTGGAATCCAATTGGCTCATCTATCACATTAATAAGGTCACAGTCCAGAATCACTTCAAGTAAGTCCCACAGCCAATCGTTTCACTGTCAAAAGCAATACAACTTAGTAATATCGGAAAAAAATCACTAAATACATGTTGGTACGAATATGTGACGTAACCGTTGTAGTTGAAATGGACTGATACCGTTAGAAAGTCAATGAAATGTAGTATTTGAAACTGTCTCTATTTCTTCAGCGCGCACTAACGGCTAGGATTGGTCCCACAGTAAAAAAGGACTTATTTTATGAAAATTTTTAAGTGAGGCGCTACCATTGGACCGAGTGTAATCGCTGAATTCCAGAAATCATGTCAAATTAAGAAGAATGTTATTCCTTGGAATCCAATTGGCTCATCTATCACATTCATAAGGTCACAGTCCAGAATCACTTCAATTAAGTCCCACAGGCAATCGTTTCACTGTCAAAAGCAATACAACTTAGTAATATCGGAAAAAAATCACTAAATACATGTTGGTACGATTATGTGACGTAACCGTTGCAGTTGAAACGGACTGATACGTTTAGAAAGTCAATGAAATGTAGTATTTGAAACTGTCTCTATTTCTTCAGCGCGCGCTAATGGCTAGGATTGTTCCCACAGTAAAAAATGACTTATTTTATCTAAATTTTTAAGTGAAGCGCTACCATTGGGCCGAGTGTAATCGCTGAATTGCAGCAATCATGTCAAATTAAGAAGAATGTTATTCCTTGGAATCCAATTGTCTCACTTATCACATTTATAAGGTCACAGTCCAAAATAAGTTCAATTAAGTCCCACAGTCCATCGTTTTACTGTTAAAAGCGATACATCCTTGTAATATCCGAATACTATCGCTAAATACATGTTGGTACGAATATGTGACGCAACCGTTGTAACTCAAACGGATTTATACCGTTAGAAACTCATTGAAATGTAGTTTTTAAAACTGTTTCTATTTCTTCTGCGCCCGATAACGGCTAGGATTGGTCCCACAGTAAAAAAATGACTTATTTTATATAAATGTTTAAGTGAAGCGCTACCATAGGGCCGAGTGTAATCGCTGAATTCCAGAAATCATGTCAAATTATGAAGAATGTCATTCCTTGTAATCCAATTGTCTCATCTATTACATTTATAAGGTCACAGTCCAGAATCACTTCAATTAAGTCCCACAGGCAATCGTTTCACTGTCAAAAGCAATGCAACTTAGTAATATCGGAAAAATATCACTAAATACATGTTGGTACGGATATGTGACGTAACCATTGTAGTTGAAACGGACTGATACCTTTAGAAAGTCAATGAAATGTAGTATTTGAAACTGTCTCTAATTCTTCAGCGCGCGCGAACGGCTAGGATTGGTGCCACAATAAAAAATGACTTATTTTATTTAAATTTTTAAGTGAAGCGCTACCATTGGGCCGAGTGTAATCGCTGAATTCCAGAAATCATGTCAAATTAAGAAGAATGTTATTCCTTGGAATCCAATTGGCTCATCTATCACATTAATAAGGTCACAGTCCAGAATCACTCTAATTAAGTCCCACAGGCAATCGTTTCACTGTCAAAAGCAATACAACTTAGTAATATCGGAAAAAAATCACTAAATACATGTTGGTACGAATATGTGACGTAACCGTTGTAGTTCAAACGGACTGATACCTTTAGAAAGTCAATGAAATGTAGTATTTGAAACTGTCTCTATTTCTTCAGCGCGCGCTAACGGCTAGGGTTGGTCCCACAGTAAAAAATGACTTATTTTATCTAAATTTTTAAGTGAAGCGCTACCATAGGGCCGAGTGTAATCGCTGAATTGCAGCAATCATATCAAATTAAGAAGAATGTTATTCCTTGGAATCCAATTGTCTCACTTATCACATTTATAAGGTCACAGTCCAAAATAAGTTCAATTAAGTCCCACAGTCCATCGTTTTCAAAAGCAATACAACTTAGTAATATCGGAAAAAAATCACTAAATACATGTTGGTACGAATATGTGACGTAACCGTGAGAATTTCCAGAAATCATGTCAAATTAAGATGAATGTTATTCCTTGGAATCCAATTGGCTCATCTATCACATTAATAAGGTCACAGTCCAGAATCACTTCAAGTAAGTCCCACAGGCAATCGTTTCACTGTCAAAAGCAATGCAACTTAGTAATATCGGAAAAATATCACTAAATACATGTTGGTACGAATATGTGACGTAACCGTGAGAATTTCCAGAAATCATGTCAAATTAAGATGAATGTTATTCCTTGGAATCCAATTGGCTCATCTATCACATTAATAAGGTCACAGTCCAGAATCACTTCAAGTAAGTCCCACAGGCAATCGTTTCACTGTCAAAAGCAATACAACTTAGTAATATCGGAAAAAAATCACTAAATACATGTTGGTACGAATATGTGACGTAACCGTTGTAGTTGAAATGGACTGATACCGTTAGAAAGTCAATGAAATGTAGTATTTGAAACTGTCTCTATTTCTTCAGCGCGCACTAACGGCTAGGATTGGTCCCACAGAAAAAAAGGACTTATTTTATGAAAATTTTTAAGTGAGGCGCTACCATTGGACCGAGTGTAATCGCTGAATTCCAGAAATCATGTCAAATTAAGAAGAATGTTATTCCTTGGAATCCAATTGGCTCATCTATCACATTCATAAGGTCACAGTCCAGAATCACTTCAATTAAGTCCCACAGGCAATCGTTTCACTGTCAAAAGCAATACAACTTAGTAATATCAGAAAAAAATCACTAAATACATGTTGGTACGATTATGTGACGTAACTGTTGCAGTTGAAACGGACTGATACGTTTAGAAAGTCAATGAAATGTAGTATTTGAAACTGTCTCTATTTCTTCAGCGCGCGCTAATGGCTAGGATTGTTCCCACAGTAAAAAATGACTTATTTTATCTAAATTTTTAAGTGAAGCGCTACCATTGGGCCGAGTGTAATCGCTGAATTGCAGCAATCATGTCAAATTAAGAAGAATGTTATTCCTTGGAATCCAATTGTCTCACTTATCACATTTATAAGGTCACAGTCCAAAATAAGTTCAATTAAGTCCCACAGTCCATCGTTTTACTGTTAAAAGCGATACATCCTTGTAATATCCGAATACTATCGCTAAATACATGTTGGTACGAATATGTGACGCAACCGTTGTAACTCAAACGGATTTATACCGTTAGAAACTCATTGAAATGTAGTTTTTAAAACTGTTTCTATTTCTTCAGCGCCCGATAACGGCTAGGATTGGTCCCACAGTAAAAAAATGACTTATTTTATATAAATGTTTAAGTGAAGCGCTACCATAGGGCCGAGTGTAATCGCTGAATTCCAGAAATCATGTCAAATTATGAAGAATGTCATTCCTTGTAATCCAATTGTCTCATCTATTACATTTATAAGGTCACAGTCCAGAATCACTTCAATTAAGTCCCACAGGCAATCGTTTCACTGTCAAAAGCAATGCAACTTAGTAATATCGGAAAAATATCACTAAATACATGTTGGTACGGATATGTGACGTAACCGTTGTAGTTGAAACGGACTGATACCTTTAGAAAGTCAATGAAATGTAGTATTTGAAACTGTCTCTAATTCTTCAGCGCGCGCTAACGGCTAGGATTGGTGCCACAATAAAAAATGACTTATTTTATTTAAATTTTTAAGTGAAGCGCTACCATTGGGCCGAGTGTAATCGCTGAATTCCAGAAATCATGTCAAATTAAGAAGAATGTTATTCCTTGGAATCCAATTGGCTCATCTATCACATTAATAAGGTCACAGTCCAGAATCACTCTAATTAAGTCCCACAGGCAATCGTTTCACTGTCAAAAGCAATACAACTTAGTAATATCGGAAAAAAATCACTAAATACATGTTGGTACGAATATGTGACGTAACCGTTGTAGTTCAAACGGACTGATACCTTTAGAAAGTCAATGAAATGTAGTATTTGAAACTGTCTCTATTTCTTCAGCGCGCGCTAACGGCTAGGGTTGGTCCCACAGTAAAAAATGACTTATTTTATCTAAATTTTTAAGTGAAGCCCTACCATTGGGCCGAGTGTAATCGCTGAATTCCACAAATCATGTCAAATTAAGATGAATGTTATTCCTTGGAATCCAATTGGCTCATCTATCACATTAATAAGGTCACAGTCCAGAATCACTTCAAGTAAGTCCCACAGGCAATCGTTTCACTGTCAAAAGCATTACAACTTAGTAATATCGGAAAAAAATCACTAAATACATGTTGGTACGAATATGTGACGTAACCGTTGTAGTTAAAACGGACTGATACCTTTAGAAAGTCAATGAAATGTAGTATTTAAAACTGTTTCTATTTCTTCAGCGCGCGCTAACGGCTAGGATTGGTCCCACAGTAAAAAATGACTTATTTTATCTAAATTTTTAACTGAAGCCCTACCATTGGGCCGAGTGTAATCGCTGAATTGCAGCGATCATGTCAAATTAAGAAGAATGTTATTCCTTGGAATCCAATTGGCTCAATTATCACATTCATAAGGTCACAGTCCAGAATCACATCAATTAAGTCCCACAGGCAATCGTTTCACTGTCAAAAGCAATACAACTTAGTAATATCAGAAAAAAATCACTAAATACATGTTGGTACGATTATGTGACGTAACCGTTGCAGTTGAAACGGACTGATACGTTTAGAAAGTCAATGAAATGTAGTATTTGAAACTGTCTCTATTTCTTCAGCGCGCGCTAATGGCTAGGATTGTTCCCACAGTAAAAAATGACTTATTTTATCTAAATTTTTAAGTGAAGCGCTACCATTGGGCCGAGTGTAATCGCTGAATTGCAGCAATCATGTCAAATTAAGAAGAATGTTATTCCTTGGAATCCAATTGTCTCACTTATCACATTTATAAGGTCACAGTCCAAAATAAGTTCAATTATGTCCCACAGTCCATCGTTTTACTGTTAAAAGCGATACATCCTTGTAATATCCGAATACTATCGCTAAATACATGTTGGTACGAATATGTGACGCAACCGTTGTAACTCAAACGGATTTATACCGTTAGAAACTCATTGAAATGTAGTTTTTAAAACTGTTTCTATTTCTTCAGCGCCCGATAACGGCTAGGATTGGTCCCACAGTAAAAAAATGACTTATTTTATATAAATGTTTAAGTGAAGCGCTACCATAGGGCCGAGTGTAATCGCTGAATTCCAGAAATCATGTCAAATTATGAAGAATGTCATTCCTTGTAATCCAATTGTCTCATCTATTACATATATAAGGTCACAGTCCAGAATCACTTCAATTAAGTCCCACAGGCAATCGTTTCACTGTCAAAAGCAATGCAACTTAGTAATATCGGAAAAATATCACTAAATACATGTTGGTACGGATATGTGACGTAACCGTTGTAGTTCAAACGGACTGATACCTTTAGAAAGTCAATGAAATGTAGTATTTGAAACTGTCTCTATTTCTTCAGCGCGCGCTAACGGCTAGGGTTGGTCCCACAGTAAAAAATGACTTATTTTATCTAAATTTTTAAGTGAAGCCCTACCATTGGGCCGAGTGTAATCGCTGAATTCCAGAAATCATGTCAAATTAAGATGAATGTTATTCCTTGGAATCCAATTGGCTCATCTATCACATTAATAAGGTCACAGTCCAGAATCACTTCAAGTAAGTCCCACAGGCAATCGTTTCACTGTCAAAAGCATTACAACTTAGTAATATCGGAAAAAAATCACTAAATACATGTTGGTACGAATATGTGACGTAACCGTTGTAGTTAAAACGGACTGATACCTTTAGAAAGTCAATGAAATGTAGTATTTAAAACTGTCTCTATTTCTTCAGCGCGCGCTAACGGCTAGGATTGGTCCCACAGTAAAAAATGACTTATTTTATCTAAATTTTTAACTGAAGCCCTACCATTGGGCCGAGTGTAATCGCTGAATTGCAGCGATCATGTCAAATTAAGAAGAATGTTATTCCTTGGAATCCAATTGGCTCAATTATCACATTCATAAGATCACAGTCCAGAATCACATCAATTAAGTCCCACAGGCAATCGTTTCACTGTCAAAAGCAATACAACTTAGTAATATCGGAAAAAATCACTAAATACATGTTGGTACGAATATGTGACGTAACCGTTGTAGTTGAAACGGACTGATACCGCTAGAAAGTCAATGAAATGTAGTATTTGAAACTGTCTCTATTTTTTCAGCGCGCACTAGCGGCTAGGATTGGTCCCACAGTAAAAAAATGACTTATTTTATATAAGTTTTTAAGTGAAGCGCTACCATAGGGCCGAGTGTAATCGCTGAATTGCAGCAATCATGTCAAATTAAAAAGAATGTTATTCCTTGGAATCCAATTGTCTCACTTATCACATTTATAAGATCACAGTCCAAAATAAGTTCAATTAAGTCCCACAGTCCATCGTTTTCAAAAGCAACACAACTTAGTAATATCGGAAAAAAATCACTAAATACATGTTGGTACGAATATGTGACGTAACCGTGAGAATTTCCAGAAATCATGTCAAATTAAGATGAATGTTATTCCTTGGAATCCAATTGGCTCATCTATCACATTAATAAGGTCACAGTCCAGAATCACTTCAATTAAGTCCCACAGGCAATCGTTTCACTGTCAAAAGCAATACAACTTAGTAATATCGGAAAAAAATCACTAAATACATGTTGGTACGATTATGTGACGTAACCGTTGCAGTTGAAACGGACTGATACCTTTAGAAAGTCAATGAAATGTAGTATTTGAAACTGTCTCTATTTCTTCAGCGCGCGCTAATGGCTAGGATTGGTCCCACAGTAAAAAATGACTTATTTTATCTAAATTTTTAAGTGAAGCGCTACCATTGGGCCGAGTGTAATCGCTGAATTGCAGCAATCATGTCAAATTAAGAGGAATGTTATTCCTTGGAATCCAATTGGCTCATTTATCACATTCATAAGTTCACAGTCCAGAATCACTTCAATTAACCCCACAGGCAATCCTTTCACTGTCAAAAGCAATACAACTTAGTAATATCGGAAAAAAATCACTAAATACATGTTGGTACGAATATGTGACGTAACCGTTGTAGTTGAAACGGACTGATACCTTTAGAAAGTCAATGAAATGTAGTATTTGAAACTGTCTCTATTTCTTCAGCGTGCGCTAACGGCTAGGATTGGTCCCACAGTAAAAAATGACTTATTTTATCTAAATTTTTAAGTGAAATGTTACCATTGGGCCGAGTGTAATCGCTGAATTGCAGCAATCATGTCAAATTAAGAAGAATGTTATTCCTTGGAATCCAATTGTCTCACTTATCACATTTATAAGGTCACAGTCCAAAATAAGTTCAATTAAGTCCCACAGTCCATCGTTTTACTGTTAAAAGCGATACATCCTAGTAATATCCGAATAATATCGCTAAATACATGTTGGTGCGAATATGTGACGCAACCGTTGTAACTCAAACGGATTTATACCGTTAGAAAGTCATTGAAATGTAGTTTTTAAAACTGTTTCTATTTCTTCAGCGCCCGATAACGGCTAGGATTGGTCCCACAGTAAAAAAATGACTTATTTTATATAAATGTTTAAGTGAAGCGCTACCATAGGGCCGAGTGTAATCGCTGAATTCCAGAAATCATGTCAAATTATGAAGAATGTTATTCCTTGTAATCCAATTGTCTCATCTATTACATTTATAAGGTCACAGTCCAGAATCACTTCAATTAAGTCTCACAGGCAATCGTTTCACTGTCAAAAGCAATGCAACTTAGTAATATCGGAAAAATATCACTAAATACATGTTGGTACAGATATGTGACGTAACCGTTGTAGTTGAAACGGACTGATACCTTTAGAAAGTCAATGAAATGTAGTATTTGAAACTGTCCCTAATTCTTCAGCGCGCGCTAACGGCTAGGATTGGTGCCACAATAAAAAATGACTTATTTGATTTAAATTTTTAAGTGAAGCGCTACCATTGGGCCGAGTGTAATCGCTGAATTCCAGAAATCATGTCAAATTAAGAAGAATGTTATTCCTTGGAATCCAATTGGCTCATCTATCACATTAATAAGGTCACAGTCCAGAATCACTTCAATTAAGTCCCACAGGCAATCGTTTCACTGTCAAAAGCAATACAACTTAGTAATATCGGAAAAAAATCACTAAATACATGTTGGTACGAATATGTGACGCAACCGTTGTAACTCAAACGGATTTATACCGACAGAAAGTCAATGAAATGTAGTCTTTGAAACTGTTCCTATATATTCAGCGCGTGCTAACGGCCAGGATTCGTCCCACCGTAAAAAGTGACTTATTTTGTATAAATTTTTAAGTGAAGCGCTACCATAGGGCCGAGGGTAATCGCTGAATTCCAGAAATCATGTCAAATTATGAAGAATGTTATTCCTTGGAATCCAATTGGCTCATCTATCACATTAATAAGGTCACAGTCCAGAATCACTTCAATTAAGTCCCACGGGCATTCGTTTCACTGTCAAAAGCAATACAACTTAGTAATATCGGAAAAAAATCACTAAATACATGTTGGTACGAATATGTGACGTAACCGTTGTAGTTGAAACGGACTGATACCTTTAGAAAGTCAATGAAATGTAGTATTTGAAACTGTCTCTATTTCTTCAGCGCGCGCTAATGGCTAGGATTGTTCCCACAGTAAAAAATGACTTATTTTATTTAAATTTTTAAGTGAAGCGCTACCATTGGGCCGAGTGTAATCGCTGAATTGCAGCAATCATGTCAAATTAAGAAGAATGTTATTCCTTGGAATCCAATTGTCTCACTTATCACATTTATAAGGTCACAGTCCAAAATAAGTTCAATTAAGTCCCACAGTCCATCGTTTTACTGTTAAAAGCGATACATCCTTGTAATATCCGAATACTATCGCTAAATACATGTTGGTACGAATATGTGACGCAACCGTTGTAACTCAAACGGATTTATACCGTTAGAAACTCATTGAAATGTAGTTTTTAAAACTGTTTCTATTTCTTCAGCGCCCGATAACGGCTAGGATTGGTCCCACAGTAAAAAAATGACTTATTTTATATAAATGTTTAAGTGAAGTGCTACCATAGGGCCGAGTGTAATCGTTGAATTCCAGAAATCATGTCAAATTATGAAGAATGTCATTCCTTGTAATCCAATTGTCTCATCTATTACATTTATAAGGTCACAGTCCAGAATCACTTCAATTAAGTCCCACAGGCAATCGTTTCACTGTCAAAAGCAATGCAACTTAGTAATATCGGAAAAATATCACTAAATACATGTTGGTGCGGATATGTGACGTAACCGTTGTAGTTGAAACGGACTGATACCTTTAGAAAGTCAATGAAATGTAGTATTTAAAACTGTCTTTAATTCTTCAGCGCGCGCTAACGGCTAGGATTGGTGCCACAATAAAAAATGACTTATTTTATTTAAATTTTTAAGTGAAGCGCTACCATTGGGCCGAGTGTAATCGCTGAATTCCAGAAATCATGTCAAATTAAGAAGAATGTTATTCCTTGGAATCCAATTGGCTCATCTATCACATTAATAAGGTCACAGTCCAGAATCACTCTAATTAAGTCCCACAGGCAATCGTTTCACTGTCAAAAGCAATACAACTCAGTAATATCGGAAAAAAATCACTAAATACATGTTGGTACGAATATGTGACGTAACCGTTGTAGTTCAAACGGACTGATACCTTTAGAAAGTCAATGAAATGTAGTATTTGAAACTGTCTCTATTTCTTCAGCGCGCGCTAACGGCTAGGGTTGGTCCCACAGTAAAAAATGACTTATTTTATCTAAATTTTTAAGTGAAGCCCTACCATTGGGCCGAGTGTAATCGCTGAATTCCAGAAATCATGTCAAATTAAGATGAATGTTATTCCTTGGAATCCAATTGGCTCATCTATCACATTAATAAGGTCACAGTCCAGAATCACTTCAAGTAAGTCCCACAGGCAATCGTTTCACTGTCAAAAGCATTACAACTTAGTAATATCGGAAAAAAATCACTAAATACATGTTGGTACGAATATGTGACGTAACCGTTGTAGTTAAAACGGACTGATACCATTAGAAAGTCAATGAAATGTAGTATTTAAAACTGTCTCTATTTCTTCAGCGCGCGCTAACGGCTAGGATGGGTCCCACAGTAAAAAATGACTTATTTTATCTAAATTTTTAACTGAAGCACTACCATTGGGCCGAGTGTAATCGCTGAATTGCAGCAATCATGTCAAATTAAGAAGAATGTTATTCCTTGGAATCCAATTGGCTCAATTATCACATTCATAAGGTCACAGTCCAGAATCACATCAATTAAGTCCCACAGGCAATCGTTTCACTGTCAAAAGCAATACAACTTAGTAATATCGGAAAAAAATCACTAAATACATGTTGGTACGAATATGTGACGTAACCGTTGTAGTTGAAACGAACTGATACCGCTAGAAAGTCAATGAAATGTAGTATTTGAAACTGTCTCTATTTTTTCAGCGCGCACTAACGGCTAGGATTGGTCCCACAGTAAAAAAATGACTTATTTTATATAAGTTTTTAAGTGAAGCGCTACCATAGGGCCGAGTGTAATCGCTGAATTGCAGCAATCATGTCAAATTAAGAAGAATGTTATTCCTTGGAATCCAATTGTCTCACTTATCACATTTATAAGATCACAGTCCAAAATAAGTTCAATTAAGTCCCACAGGCAATCGTTTCACTGTCAAAAGCAATACAACTTAGTAATATCGGAAAAAAATCACTAAATACATGTTGGTACGATTATGTGACGTAACCGTTGCAGTTGAAACGGACTGATACCTTTAGAAAGTCAATGAAATGTAGTATTTGAAACTGTCTCTATTTCTTCAGCGCGCGCTAATGGCTAGGATTGGTCCCACAGTAAAAAATGACTTATTTTATCTAAATTTTTAAGTGAAGCGCTACCATTGGGCCGAGTGTAATCGCTAAATTGCAGCAATCATGTCAAATTAAGAGGAATGTTATTCCTTGGAATCCAATTGGCTCATTTATCACATTCATAAGGTTACAGTCCAGAATCACTTCAATTAACCCCACAGGCAATCGTTTCACTGTCAAAAGCAATACAACTTAGTAATATCGGAAAAAAATCACTAAATACATGTTGGTACGAATATGTGACGTAACCGTTGTAGTTAAAACGGACTGATACCTTTAGAAAGTCAATGAAATGTAGTATTTGAAACTGTCTCTATTTCTTCAGCGCGCGCTAACGGCTAGGATTGATCCCACAGTAAAAAATGACTTATTTTATCTAAATTTTTAAGTGAAATGTTACCATTGGGCCGAGTGTAATCGCTGAATTGCAGCAATCATGTCAAATTAAGAAGAATGTTATTCCTTGGAATCCAATTGTCTCACTTATCACATTTATAAGGTCACAGTCCAAAATAAGTTCAATTAAGTCCCACAGTCCATCGTTTTACTGTTAAAAGCGATACATCCTAGTAATATCCGAATAATATCGCTAAATACATGTTGGTGCGAATATGTGACGCAACCGTTGTAACTCAAACGGATTTATACTGTTAGAAAGTCATTGAAATGTAGTTTTTAAAACTGTTTCTATTTCTTCAGCGCCCGATAACGGCTAGGATTGGTCCCACAGTAAAAAAATGACTTATTTTATATAAATGTTTAAGTGAAGCGCTACCATAGGGCCGAGTGTAATCGCTGAATTCCAGAAATCATGTCAAATTATGAAGAATGTTATTCCTTGTAATCCAATTGTCTCATCTATTACATTTATAAGGTCACAGTCCAGAATCACTTCAATTAAGTCTCACAGGCAATCGTTTCACTGTCAAAAGCAATGCAACTTAGTAATATCGCAAAAATATCACTAAATACATGTTGGTACGGATATGTGACGTAACCGTTGTAGTTGAAACGGACTGATACCTTTAGAAAGTCAATGAAATGTAGTATTTGAAACTGTCCCTAATTCTTCAGCGCGCGCTAACGGCTAGGATTGGTGCCACAATAAAAAATGACTTATTTGATTTAAATTTTTAAGTGAAGCGCTACCATTGGGCCGAGTGTAATCGCTGAATTCCAGAAATCATGTCAAATTAAGAAGAATGTTATTCCTTGGAATCCAATTGGCTCATCTATCACATTAATAAGGTCACAGTCCAGAATCACTTCAATTAAGTCCCACAGGCAATCGTTTCACTGTCAAAAGCAATACAACTTAGTAATATCGGAAAAAAATCACTAAATACATGTTGGTACGAATATGTGACGTAACCGTTGTAGTTCAAACGGACTGATACCTTTAGAAAGTCAATGAAATGTAGTATTTGAAACTGTCTCTATTTCTTCAGAGCGCGCTAACGGCTAGGATTGGTCCCACAGTAAAAAATGACTTATTTTATCTAAATTTTTAAGTGAAGCCCTACCATTGGGCCGAGTGTAATCGGTGACTTGCAGCAATCATGTCAAATTAAGAAGAATGTTATTCCTTGGAATCCAATTGGCTCAATTATCACATTCATAAGGTCACAGTCCAGAATCACTTCAATTAAGTCCCACAGGCAATCGTTTCACTGTCAAAAGCAATACAACTTAGTAATATCGGAAAAAAATCACTAAATACATGTTGCTACGAATATGTGACGTAACCGTTGTAGTTGAAACGGACTGATACCGCTAGAAGGTCAATGAAATGTAGTATTTGAAACTTTCTCTATTTTTTCAGCGCGCACTAACGGCTAGGATTGGTCCCACAATAAAAAAATGACTTATTTTATATAAGTTTTTAAGTGAAGCGCTACCATAGGGCCGAGTGTAATCGCTGAATTGCAGCAATCTTGTCAATATAAGAAGAATGTTATTCCTTGGAATCCAATTGTCTCACTTATCACATTTATAAGGTCACAGTCCATCGTTTTCAAAAGCAATACAACTTAGTAATATCGGAAAAAAATCACTAAATACATGTTGGTACGAATATGTGACGTAACCGTGAGAAATTCCAGAAATCCTGTCAAATTAAGATGAATGTTATTCCTTGGAATCCAATTGGCTCATCTATCACATTAATAAGGTCACAGTCCAGAATCACTTCAAGTAAGTCCCACAGGCAATCGTTTCACTGTCAAAAGCAATACAACTTAGTAATATCGGAAAAAAATCACTAAATACATGTTGGTACGAATATGTGACGTAACCGTTGTAGTTGAAACGGACTGATACCGTTAGAAAGTCAATGAAATGTAGTATTTGAAACTGTCTCTATTTCTTCAGCGCGCACTAACGGCTAGGATTGGTCCCACAGTAAAAAAGGACTTATTTTATGAAAATTTTAAAATGAAGCGCTACCACAGCGCCCAGTAAAATCGGTAAATTCCAGCAATCATGTCAAGGTAAAAAGAATATTATTTCCTGGGTCCAATTGTCTCACTTATCACATTTATAAGGTCACAATCTAAAAGAAGTTTAATTAAGTCCCACAGTCCATCGTTTCACTGTTAAAAGCGATGCATCCTAGTAATATCCGAATACTATCGCTAAATACATGTTGGTACAAATATGTGACGCAACCGTTGTAACTCAAACGGATTTATACCGCTAGAAAGTCATTGAAATGTAATTTTTAAAACTGTTTCTATTTCTTCAGCGCGCGATAACGGCTAGGATTGGTCCCACAGTAAAAAAATGACTTATTTTATATAAATTTTTAAGTGAAGCCCTACCATTGGGACGAGTGTAATCGCTGAATTCCAGAAATCATGTCAAATTAAGATGAATGTTATTCCTTGGAATCCAATGGGCTCATCTATCACATTAATAAGGTCACAGTCCAGAATCACTTCAAGTAAGTCCCACAGGCAATCGTTTCACTGTCAAAAGCATTACAACTTAGTAATATCGGAAAAAAATCACTAAATACATGTTGGTACGAATATGTGACGTAACCGTTGTAGTTAAAACGGACTGATACCTTTAGAAAGTCAATGAAATGTAGTATTTAAAACTGTCTCTATTTCTTCAGCGCGCGCTAACGGCTAGGATTGGTCCCACAGTAAAAAATGACTTGTTTTATCTAAATTTTTAACTGAAGCCCTACCATTGGGCCGAGTGTAATCGCTGAATTGCAGCGATCATGTCAAATTAAGAAGAATGTTATTCCTTGGAATCCAATTGGCTCAATTATCACATTCATAAGGTCACAGTCCAGAATCACATCAATTAAGTCCCACAGGCAATCGTTTCACTGTCAAAAGCAATACAACTTAGTAATATCAGAAAAAAATCACTAAATACATGTTGGTACGATTATGTGACGTAACCGTTGCAGTTGAAACGGACTGATACGTTTAGAAAGTCAATGAAATGTAGTATTTGAAACTGTCTCTATTTCTTCAGCGCGCGCTAATGGCTAGGATTGTTCCCACAGTAAAAAATGACTTATTTTATCTAAATTTTTAAGTGAAGCGCTACCATTGGGCCGAGTGTAATCGCTGAATTGCAGCAATCATGTCAAATTAAGAAGAATGTTATTCCTTGGAATCCAATTGTCTCACTTATCACATTTATAAGGTCACAGTCCAAAATAAGTTCAATTATGTCCCACAGTCCATCGTTTTACTGTTAAAAGCGATACATCCTTGTAATATCCGAATACTATCGCTAAATACATGTTGGTACGAATATGTGACGCAACCGTTGTAACTCAAACGGATTTATACCGTTAGAAACTCATTGAAATGTAGTTTTTAAAACTGTTTCTATTTCTTCAGCGCCCGATAACGGCTAGGATTGGTCCCACAGTAAAAAAATGACTTATTTTATATAAATGTTTAAGTGAAGCGCTACCATAGGGCCGAGTGTAATCGCTGAATTCCAGAAATCATGTCAAATTATGAAGAATGTCATTCCTTGTAATCCAATTGTCTCATCTATTACATTTATAAGGTCACAGTCCAGAATCACTTCAATTAAGTCCCACAGGCAATCGTTTCACTGTCAAAAGCAATGCAACTTAGTAATATCGGAAAAATATCACTAAATACATGTTGGTACGGATATGTGACGTAACCGTTGTAGTTGAAACGGACTGATACCTTTAGAAAGTCAATGAAATGTAGTATTTGAAACTGTCTCTAATTCTTCAGCGCGCGCTAACGGCTAGGATTGGTGCCACAATAAAAAATGACTTATTTTATTTAAATTTTTAAGTGAAGCGCTACCATTGGGCCGAGTGTAATCGCTGAATTCCAGAAATCATGTCAAATTAAGAAGAATGTTATTCCTTGGAATCCAATTGGCTCATCTATCACATTAATAAGGTCACAGTCCAGAATCACTCTAATTAAGTCCCACAGGCAATCGTTTCACTGTCAAAAGCAATACAACTTAGTAATATCGGAAAAAAATCACTAAATACATGTTGGTACGAATATGTGACGTAACCGTTGTAGTTCAAACGGACTGATACCTTTAGAAAGTCAATGAAATGTAGTATTTGAAACTGTCTCTATTTCTTCAGCGCGCGCTAACGGCTAGGGTTGGTCCCACAGTAAAAAATGACTTATTTTATCTAAATTTTTAAGTGAAGCCCTACCATTGGGCCGAGTGTAATCGCTGAATTCCAGAAATCATGTCAAATTAAGATGAATGTTATTCCTTGGAATCCAATTGGCTCATCTATCACATTAATAAGGTCACAGTCCAGAATCACTTCAAGTAAGTCCCACAGGCAATCGTTTCACTGTCAAAAGCATTACAACTTAGTAATATCGGAAAAAAATCACTAAATACATGTTGGTACGAATATGTGACGTAACCGTTGTAGTTAAAACGGACTGATACCTTTAGAAAGTCAATGAAATGTAGTATTTAAAACTGTCTCTATTTCTTCAGCGCGCGCTAACGGCTAGGATTGGTCCCACAGTAAAAAATGACTTATTTTATCTAAATTTTTAACTGAAGCCCTACCATTGGGCCGAGTGTAATCGCTGAATTGCAGCGATCATGTCAAATTAAGAAGAATGTTATTCCTTGGAATCCAATTGGCTCAATTATCACATTCATAAGGTCACAGTCCAGAATCACATCAATTAAGTCCCACAGGCAATCGTTTCACTGTCAAAAGCAATACAACTTAGTAATATCGGAAAAAAATCACTAAATACATGTTGGTACGAATATGTGACGTAACCGTTGTAGTTGAAACGGACTGATACCGCTAGAAAGTCAATGAAATGTAGTATTTGAAACTGTCTCTATTTTTTCAGCGCGCACTAGCGGCTAGGATTGGTCCCACAGTAAAAAAATGACTTATTTTATATAAGTTTTTAAGTGAAGCGCTACCATAGGGCCGAGTGTAATCGCTGAATTGCAGCAATCATGTCAAATTAAGAAGAATGTTATTCCTTGGAATCCAATTGTCTCACTTATCACATTTATAAGATCACAGTCCAAAATAAGTTCAATTAAGTCCCACAGTCCATCGTTTTCAAAAGCAACACAACTTAGTAATATCGGAAAAAAATCACTAAATACATGTTGGTACGAATATGTGACGTAACCGTGAGAATTTCCAGAAATCATGTCAAATTAAGATGAATGTTATTCCTTGGAATCCAATTGGCTCATCTATCACATTAATAAGGTCACAGTCCAGAATCACTTCAATTAAGTCCCACAGGCAATCGTTTCACTGTCAAAAGCAATACAACTTAGTAATATCGGAAAAAAATCACTAAATACATGTTGGTACGATTATGTGACGTAACCGTTGCAGTTGAAACGGACTGATACCTTTAGAAAGTCAATGAAATGTAGTATTTGAAACTGTCTCTATTTCTTCAGCGCGCGCTAATGGCTAGGATTGGTCCCACAGTAAAAAATGACTTATTTTATCTAAATTTTTAAGTGAAGCGCTACCATTGGGCCGAGTGTAATCGCTGAATTGCAGCAATCATGTCAAATTAAGAGGAATGTTATTCCTTGGAATCCAATTGGCTCATTTATCACATTGATAAGTTCACAGTCCAGAATCACTTCAATTAACCCCACAGGCAATCCTTTCACTGTCAAAAGCAATACAACTTAGTAATATCCGAAAAAAATCACTAAATACATGTTGGTACGAATATGTGACGTAACCGTTGTAGTTGAAACGGACTGATACCTTTAAAAAGTCAATGAAATGTAGTATTTGAAACTGTCTCTATTTCTTCAGCGTGCGCTAACGGCTAGGATTGGTCCCACAGTAAAAAATGACTTATTTTATCTAAATTTTTAAGTGAAATGTTACCATTGGGCCGAGTGTAATCGCTGAATTGCAGCAATCATGTCAAATTAAGAAGAATGTTATTCCTTGGAATCCAATTGTCTCACTTATCACATTTATAAGGTCACAGTCCAAAATAAGTTCAATTAAGTCCCACAGTCCATCGTTTTACTGTTAAAAGCGATACATCCTAGTAATATCCGAATAATATCGCTAAATACATGTTGGTGCGAATATGTGACGCAACCGTTGTAACTCAAACGGATTTATACCGTTAGAAAGTCATTGAAATGTAGTTTTTAAAACTGTATCTATTTCTTCAGCGCCCGATAACGGCTAGGATTGGTCCCACAGTAAAAAAATGACTTATTTTATATAAATGTTTAAGTGAAGCGCTACCAATTTGGCCGAGTGTAATCGCTGAATTCCAGAAATCATGTCAAATTATGAAGAATGTTATTCCTTGTAATCCAATTGTCTCATCTATTACATTTATAAGGTCACAGTCCAGAATCACTTCAATTAAGTCTCACAGGCAATCGTTTCACTGTCAAAAGCAATGCAACTTAGTAATATCGGAAAAATATCACTAAATACATGTTGGTACAGATATGTGACGTAACCGTTGTAGTTGAAACGGACTGATACCTTTAGAAAGTCAATGAAATGTAGTATTTGAAACTGTCCCTAATTCTTCAGCGCGCGCTAACGGCTAGGATTGGTGCCACAATAAAAAATGACTTATTTGATTTAAATTTTTAAGTGAAGCGCTACCATTGGGCCGAGTGTAATCGATGAATTCCAGAAATCATGTCAAATTAAGAAGAATGTTATTCCTTGGAATCCAATTGGCTCATCTATCACATTAATAAGGTCACAGTCCAGAATCACTTCAATTAAGTCCCACAGGCAATCGTTTCACTGTCAAAAGCAATACAACTTAGTAATATCGGAAAAAAATCACTAAATACATGTTGGTACGAATATGTGACGCAACCGTTGTAACTCAAACGGATTTATACCGACAGAAAGTCAATGAAATGTAGTCTTTGAAACTGTTCCTATATATTCAGCGCGTGCTAACGGCCAGGATTCGTCCCACCGTAAAAAGTGACTTATTTTGTATAAATTTTTAAGTGAAGCGCTACCATAGGGCCGAGGGTAATCGCTGAATTCCAGAAATCATGTCAAATTATGAAGAATGTTATTCCTTGGAATCCAATTGGCTCATCTATCACATTAATAAGGTCACAGTCAAGAATCACTTCAATTAAGTCCCACGGGCATTCGTTTCACTGTCAAAAGCAATACAACTTAGTAATATCGGAAAAAAATCACTAAATACATGTTGGTACGAATATGTGACGTAACCGTTGTAGTTGAAACGGACTGATACCTTTAGAAAGTCAATGAAATGTAGTATTTGAAACTGTCTCTATTTCTTCAGCGCGCGCTAATGGCTAGGATTGTTCCCACAGTAAAAAATGACTTATTTTATTTAAATTTTTAAGTGAAGCGCTACCATTGGGCCGAGTGTAATCGCTGAATTGCAGCAATCATGTCAAATTAAGAAGAATGTTATTCCTTGGAATCCAATTGTCTCACTTATCACATTTATAAGGTCACAGTCCAAAATAAGTTCAATTAAGTCCCACAGTCCATCGTTTTACTGTTAAAAGCGATACATCCTTGTAATATCCGAATACTATCGCTAAATACATGTTGGTACGAATATGTGACGCAACCGTTGTAACTCAAACGGATTTATACCGTTAGAAACTCATTGAAATGTAGTTTTTAAAACTGTTTCTATTTCTTCAGCGCCCGATAACGGCTAGGATTGGTCCCACAGTAAAAAAATGACTTATTTTATATAAATGTTTAAGTGAAGCGCTACCATAGGGCCGAGTGTAATCGCTGAATTCCAGAAATCATGTCAAATTATGAAGAATGTCATTCCTTGTAATCCAATTGTCTCATCTATTACATTTATAAGGTCACAGTCCAGAATCACTTCAATTAAGTCCCACAGGCAATCGTTTCACTGTCAAAAGCAATGCAACTTAGTAATATCGGAAAAATATCACTAAATACATGTTGGTGCGGATATGTGACGTAACCGTTGTAGTTGAAACGGACTGATACCTTTAGAAAGTCAATGAAATGTAGTATTTAAAACTGTCTTTAATTCTTCAGCGCGCGCTAACGGCTAGGATTGGTGCCACAATAAAAAATGACTTATTTTATTTAAATTTTTAAGTGAAGCGCTACCATTGGGCCGAGTGTAATCGCTGAATTCCAGAAATCATGTCAAATTAAGAAGAATGTTATTCCTTGGAATCCAATTGGCTCATCTATCACATTAATAAGGTCACAGTCCAGAATCACTCTAATTAAGTCCCACAGGCAATCGTTTCACTGTCAAAAGCAATACAACATAGTAATATCGGAAAAAAATCACTAAATACATGTTGGTACGAATATGTGACGTAACCGTTGTAGTTCAAACGGACTGATACCTTTAGAAAGTCAATGAAATGTAGTATTTGAAACTGTCTCTATTTCTTCAGCGCGCGCTAACGGCTAGGGTTGGTCCCACAGTAAAAAATGACTTATTTTATCTAAATTTTTAAGTGAAGCCCTACCATTGGGCCGAGTGTAATCGCTGAATTCCAGAAATCATGTCAAATTAAGATGAATGTTATTCCTTGGAATCCAATTGGCTCATCTATCACATTAATAAGGTCACAGTCCAGAATCACTTCAAGTAAGTCCCACAGGCAATCGTTTCACTGTCAAAAGCATTACAACTTAGTAATATCGGAAAAAAATCACTAAATACATGTTGGTACGAATATGTGACGTAACCGTTGTAGTTAAAACGGACTGATACCTTTAGAAAGTCAATGAAATGTAGTATTTAAAACTGTCTCTATTTCTTCAGCGCGCGCTAACGGCTAGGATGGGTCCCACAGTAAAAAATGACTTATTTTATCTAAATTTTTAACTGAAGCCCTACCATTGGGCCGAGTGTAATCGCTGAATTGCAGCAATCATGTCAAATTAAGAAGAATGTTATTCCTTGGAATCCAATTGGCTCAATTATCACATTCATAAGGTCACAGTCCAGAATCACATCAATTAAGTCCCACAGGCAATCGTTTCACTGTCAAAAGCAATACAACTTAGTAATATCGGAAAAAAATCACTAAATACATGTTGGTACGAATATGTGACGTAACCGTTGTAGTTGAAACGAACTGATACCGCTAGAAAGTCAATGAAATGTAGTATTTGAAACTGTCTCTATTTTTTCAGCGCGCACTAACGGCTAGGATTGGTCCCACAGTAAAAAAATGACTTATTTTATATAAGTTTTTAATTGAAGCGCTACCATAGGGCCGAGTGTAATCGCTGAATTGCAGCAATCATGTCAAATTAAGAAGAATGTTATTCCTTGGAATCCAATTGTCTCACTTATCACATTTATAAGATCACAGTCCAAAATAAGTTCAATTAAGTCCCACAGGCAATCGTTTCACTGTCAAAAGCAATACAACTTAGTAATATCGGAAAAAAATCACTAAATACATGTTGGTACGATTATGTGACGTAACCGTTGCAGTTGAAACGGACTGATACCTTTAGAAAGTCAATGAAATGTAGTATTTGAAACTGTCTCTATTTCTTCAGCGCGCGCTAATGGCTAGGATTGGTCCCACAGTAAAAAATGACTTATTTTATCTAAATTTTTAAGTGAAGCGCTACCATTGGGCCGAGTGTAATCGCTAAATTGCAGCAATCATGTCAAATTAAGAGGAATGTTATTCCTTGGAATCCAATTGGCTCATTTATCACATTCATAAGGTCACAGTCCAGAATCACTTGAATTAACCCCACAGGCAATCGTTTCACTGTCAAAAGCAATACAACTTAGTAATATCGGAAAAAAATCACTAAATACATGTTGGTACGAATATGTGACGTAACCGTTGTAGTTAAAACGGACTGATACCTTTAGAAAGTCAATGAAATGTAGTATTTGAAACTGTCTCTATTTCTTCAGCGCGCGCTAACGGCTAGGATTGGTCCCACAGTAAAAAATGACTTATTTTATCTAAATTTTTAAGTGAAATGTTACCATTGGGCCGAGTGTAATCGCTGAATTGCAGCAATCATGTCAAATTAAGAAGAATGTTATTCCTTGGAATCCAATTGTCTCACTTATCACATTTATAAGGTCACAGTCCAAAATAAGTTCAATTAAGTCCCACAGTCCATCGTTTTACTGTTAAAAGCGATACATCCTAGTAATATCCGAATAATATCGCTAAATACATGTTGGTGCGAATATGTGACGCAACCGTTGTAACTCAAACGGATTTATACTGTTAGAAAGTCATTGAAATGTAGTTTTTAAAACTGTTTAGGATTGGTCCCACAGTAAAAAATGACTTATTTTATCTAAATTTTTAACTGAAGCCCTACCATTGGGCCGAGTGTAATCGCTGAATTGCAGCGATCATGTCAAATTAAGAAGAATGTTATTCCTTGGAATCCAATTGGCTCAATTATCACATTCATAAGGTCACAGTCCAGAATCACATCAATTAAGTCCCACAGGCAATCGTTTCACTGTCAAAAGCAATACAACTTAGTAATATCGGAAAAAAATCACTAAATACATGTTGGTACGAATATGTGACGTAACCGTTGTAGTTGAAACGGACTGATACCGCTAGAAAGTCAATGAAATGTAGTATTTGAAACTGTCTCTATTTTTTCAGCGCGCACTAGCGGCTAGGATTGGTCCCACAGTAAAAAAATGACTTATTTTATATAAGTTTTTAAGTGAAGCGCTACCATAGGGCCGAGTGTAATCGCTGAATTGCAGCAATCATGTCAAATTAAGAAGAATGTTATTCCTTGGAATCCAATTGTCTCACTTATCACATTTATAAGATCACAGTCCAAAATAAGTTCAATTAAGTCCCACAGTCCATCGTTTTCAAAAGCAACACAACTTAGTAATATCGGAAAAAAATCACTAAATACATGTTGGTACGAATATGTGACGTAACCGTGAGAATTTCCAGAAATCATGTCAAATTAAGATGAATGTTATTCCTTGGAATCCAATTGGCTCATCTATCACATTAATAAGGTCACAGTCCAGAATCACTTCAATTAAGTCCCACAGGCAATCGTTTCACTGTCAAAAGCAATACAACTTAGTAATATCGGAAAAAAATCACTAAATACATGTTGGTACGATTATGTGACGTAACCGTTGCAGTTGAAACGGACTGATACCTTTAGAAAGTCAATGAAATGTAGTATTTGAAACTGTCTCTATTTCTTCAGCGCGCGCTAATGGCTAGGATTGGTCCCACAGTAAAAAATGACTTATTTTATCTAAATTTTTAAGTGAAGCGCTACCATTGGGCCGAGTGTAATCGCTGAATTGCAGCAATCATGTCAAATTAAGAGGAATGTTATTCCTTGGAATCCAATTGGCTCATTTATCACATTGATAAGTTCACAGTCCAGAATCACTTCAATTAACCCCACAGGCAATCCTTTCACTGTCAAAAGCAATACAACTTAGTAATATCCGAAAAAAATCACTAAATACATGTTGGTACGAATATGTGACGTAACCGTTGTAGTTGAAACGGACTGATACCTTTAAAAAGTCAATGAAATGTAGTATTTGAAACTGTCTCTATTTCTTCAGCGTGCGCTAACGGCTAGGATTGGTCCCACAGTAAAAAATGACTTATTTTATCTAAATTTTTAAGTGAAATGTTACCATTGGGCCGAGTGTAATCGCTGAATTGCAGCAATCATGTCAAATTAAGAAGAATGTTATTCCTTGGAATCCAATTGTCTCACTTATCACATTTATAAGGTCACAGTCCAAAATAAGTTCAATTAAGTCCCACAGTCCATCGTTTTACTGTTAAAAGCGATACATCCTAGTAATATCCGAATAATATCGCTAAATACATGTTGGTGCGAATATGTGACGCAACCGTTGTAACTCAAACGGATTTATACCGTTAGAAAGTCATTGAAATGTAGTTTTTAAAACTGTATCTATTTCTTCAGCGCCCGATAACGGCTAGGATTGGTCCCACAGTAAAAAAATGACTTATTTTATATAAATGTTTAAGTGAAGCGCTACCAATTTGGCCGAGTGTAATCGCTGAATTCCAGAAATCATGTCAAATTATGAAGAATGTTATTCCTTGTAATCCAATTGTCTCATCTATTACATTTATAAGGTCACAGTCCAGAATCACTTCAATTAAGTCTCACAGGCAATCGTTTCACTGTCAAAAGCAATGCAACTTAGTAATATCGGAAAAATATCACTAAATACATGTTGGTACAGATATGTGACGTAACCGTTGTAGTTGAAACGGACTGATACCTTTAGAAAGTCAATGAAATGTAGTATTTGAAACTGTCCCTAATTCATGTCAAATTATGAAGAATGTTATTCCTTGTAATCCAATTGTCTCATCTATTACATTTATAAGGTCACAGTCCAGAATCACTTCAATTAAGTCTCACAGGCAATCGTTTCACTGTCAAAAGCAATGCAACTTAGTAATATCGGAAAAATATCAGACGCAACCGTTGTAACTCAAACGGATTTATACCGACAGAAAGTCAATGAAATGTAGTCTTTGAAACTGTTCCTATATATTCAGCGCGTGCTAACGGCCAGGATTCGTCCCACCGTAAAAAGTGACTTATTTTGTATAAATTTTTAAGTGAAGCGCTACCATAGGGCCGAGGGTAATCGCTGAATTCCAGAAATCATGTCAAATTATGAAGAATGTTATTCCTTGGAATCCAATTGGCTCATCTATCACATTAATAAGGTCACAGTCAAGAATCACTTCAATTAAGTCCCACGGGCATTCGTTTCACTGTCAAAAGCAATACAACTTAGTAATATCGGAAAAAAATCACTAAATACATGTTGGTACGAATATGTGACGTAACCGTTGTAGTTCAAACGGACTGATACCTTTAGAAAGTCAATGAAATGTAGTATTTGAAACTGTCTCTATTTCTTCAGCGCGCGCTAATGGCTAGGATTGTTCCCACAGTAAAAAATGACTTATTTTATTTAAATTTTTAAGTGAAGCGCTACCATTGGGCCGAGTGTAATCGCTGAATTGCAGCAATCATGTCAAATTAAGAAGAATGTTATTCCTTGGAATCCAATTGTCTCACTTATCACATTTATAAGGTCACAGTCCAAAATAAGTTCAATTAAGTCCCACAGTCCATCGTTTTACTGTTAAAAGCGATACATCCTTGTAATATCCGAATACTATCGCTAAATACATGTTGGTACGAATATGTGACGCAACCGTTGTAACTCAAACGGATTTATACCGTTAGAAACTCATTGAAATGTAGTTTTTAAAACTGTTTCTATTTCTTCAGCGCCCGATAACGGCTAGGATTGGTCCCACAGTAAAAAAATGACTTATTTTATATAAATGTTTAAGTGAAGCGCTACCATAGGGCCGAGTGTAATCGCTGAATTCCAGAAATCATGTCAAATTATGAAGAATGTCATTCCTTGTAATCCAATTGTCTCATCTATTACATTTATAAGGTCACAGTCCAGAATCACTTCAATTAAGTCCCACAGGCAATCGTTTCACTGTCAAAAGCAATGCAACTTAGTAATATCGGAAAAATATCACTAAATACATGTTGGTGCGGATATGTGACGTAACCGTTGTAGTTGAAACGGACTGATACCTTTAGAAAGTCAATGAAATGTAGTATTTAAAACTGTCTTTAATTCTTCAGCGCGCGCTAACGGCTAGGATTGGTGCCACAATAAAAAATGACTTATTTTATTTAAATTTTTAAGTGAAGCGCTACCATTGGGCCGAGTGTAATCGCTGAATTCCAGAAATCATGTCAAATTAAGAAGAATGTTATTCCTTGGAATCCAATTGGCTCATCTATCACATTAATAAGGTCACAGTCCAGAATCACTCTAATTAAGTCCCACAGGCAATCGTTTCACTGTCAAAAGCAATACAACATAGTAATATCGGAAAAAAATCACTAAATACATGTTGGTACGAATATGTGACGTAACCGTTGTAGTTCAAACGGACTGATACCTTTAGAAAGTCAATGAAATGTAGTATTTGAAACTGTCTCTATTTCTTCAGCGCGCGCTAACGGCTAGGGTTGGTCCCACAGTAAAAAATGACTTATTTTATCTAAATTTTTAAGTGAAGCCCTACCATTGGGCCGAGTGTAATCGCTGAATTCCAGAAATCATGTCAAATTAAGATGAATGTTATTCCTTGGAATCCAATTGGCTCATCTATCACATTAATAAGGTCACAGTCCAGAATCACTTCAAGTAAGTCCCACAGGCAATCGTTTCACTGTCAAAAGCATTACAACTTAGTAATATCGGAAAAAAATCACTAAATACATGTTGGTACGAATATGTGACGTAACCGTTGTAGTTAAAACGGACTGATACCTTTAGAAAGTCAATGAAATGTAGTATTTAAAACTGTCTCTATTTCTTCAGCGCGCGCTAACGGCTAGGATGGGTCCCACAGTAAAAAATGACTTATTTTATCTAAATTTTTAACTGAAGCCCTACCATTGGGCCGAGTGTAATCGCTGAATTGCAGCAATCATGTCAAATTAAGAAGAATGTTATTCCTTGGAATCCAATTGGCTCAATTATCACATTCATAAGGTCACAGTCCAGAATCACATCAATTAAGTCCCACAGGCAATCGTTTCACTGTCAAAAGCAATACAACTTAGTAATATCGGAAAAAAATCACTAAATACATGTTGGTACGAATATGTGACGTAACCGTTGTAGTTGAAACGAACTGATACCGCTAGAAAGTCAATGAAATGTAGTATTTGAAACTGTCTCTATTTTTTCAGCGCGCACTAACGGCTAGGATTGGTCCCACAGTAAAAAAATGACTTATTTTATATAAGTTTTTAATTGAAGCGCTACCATAGGGCCGAGTGTAATCGCTGAATTGCAGCAATCATGTCAAATTAAGAAGAATGTTATTCCTTGGAATCCAATTGTCTCACTTATCACATTTATAAGATCACAGTCCAAAATAAGTTCAATTAAGTCCCACAGGCAATCGTTTCACTGTCAAAAGCAATACAACTTAGTAATATCGGAAAAAAATCACTAAATACATGTTGGTACGATTATGTGACGTAACCGTTGCAGTTGAAACGGACTGATACCTTTAGAAAGTCAATGAAATGTAGTATTTGAAACTGTCTCTATTTCTTCAGCGCGCGCTAATGGCTAGGATTGGTCCCACAGTAAAAAATGACTTATTTTATCTAAATTTTTAAGTGAAGCGCTACCATTGGGCCGAGTGTAATCGCTAAATTGCAGCAATCATGTCAAATTAAGAGGAATGTTATTCCTTGGAATCCAATTGGCTCATTTATCACATTCATAAGGTCACAGTCCAGAATCACTTGAATTAACCCCACAGGCAATCGTTTCACTGTCAAAAGCAATACAACTTAGTAATATCGGAAAAAAATCACTAAATACATGTTGGTACGAATATGTGACGTAACCGTTGTAGTTAAAACGGACTGATACCTTTAGAAAGTCAATGAAATGTAGTATTTGAAACTGTCTCTATTTCTTCAGCGCGCGCTAACGGCTAGGATTGGTCCCACAGTAAAAAATGACTTATTTTATCTAAATTTTTAAGTGAAATGTTACCATTGGGCCGAGTGTAATCGCTGAATTGCAGCAATCATGTCAAATTAAGAAGAATGTTATTCCTTGGAATCCAATTGTCTCACTTATCACATTTATAAGGTCACAGTCCAAAATAAGTTCAATTAAGTCCCACAGTCCATCGTTTTACTGTTAAAAGCGATACATCCTAGTAATATCCGAATAATATCGCTAAATACATGTTGGTGCGAATATGTGACGCAACCGTTGTAACTCAAACGGATTTATACTGTTAGAAAGTCATTGAAATGTAGTTTTTAAAACTGTTTCTATTTCTTCAGCGCCCGATAACGGCTAGGATTGGTCCCACAGTAAAAAAATGACTTATTTTATATAAATGTTTAAGTGAAGCGCTACCATAGGGCCGAGTGTAATCGCTGAATTCCAGAAATCATGTCAAATTATGAAGAATGTTATTCCTTGTAATCCAATTGTCTCATCTATTACATTTATAAGGTCACAGTCCAGAATCACTTCAATTAAGTCTCACAGGCAATCGTTTCACTGTCAAAAGCAATGCAACTTAGTAATATCGGAAAAATATCACTAAATACATGTTGGTACGGATATGTGACGTAACCGTTGTAGTTGAAACGGACTGATACCTTTAGAAAGTCAATGAAATGTAGTATTTGAAACTGTCCCTAATTCTTCAGCGCGCGCTAACGGCTAGGATTGGTGCCACAATAAAAAATGACTTATTTTATCTAAATTTTTAAGTGAAATGTTACCATTGGGCCGAGTGTAATCGCTGAATTGCAGCAATCATGTCAAATTAAGAAGAATGTTATTCCTTGGAATCCAATTGTCTCACTTATCACATTTATAAGGTCACAGTCCAAAATAAGTTCAATTAAGTCCCACAGTCCATCGTTTTACTGTTAAAAGCGATACATCCTAGTAATATCCGAATAATATCGCTAAATACATGTTGGTGCGAATATGTGACGCAACCGTTGTAACTCAAACGGATTTATACTGTTAGAAAGTCATTGAAATGTAGTTTTTAAAACTGTTTCTATTTCTTCAGCGCCCGATAACGGCTAGGATTGGTCCCACAGTAAAAAAATGACTTATTTTATATAAATGTTTAAGTGAAGCGCTACCATAGGGCCGAGTGTAATCGCTGAATTCCAGAAATCATGTCAAATTATGAAGAATGTTATTCCTTGTAATCCAATTGTCTCATCTATTACATTTATAAGGTCACAGTCCAGAATCACTTCAATTAAGTCTCACAGGCAATCGTTTCACTGTCAAAAGCAATGCAACTTAGTAATATCGGAAAAATATCACTAAATACATGTTGGTACGGATATGTGACGTAACCGTTGTAGTTGAAACGGACTGATACCTTTAGAAAGTCAATGAAATGTAGTATTTGAAACTGTCCCTAATTCTTCAGCGCGCGCTAACGGCTAGGATTGGTGCCACAATAAAAAATGACTTATTTGATTTAAATTTTTAAGTGAAGCGCTACCATTGGGCCGAGTGTAATCGCTGAATTCCAGAAATCATGTCAAATTAAGAAGAATGTTATTCCTTGGAATCCAATTGGCTCATCTATCACATTAATAAGGTCACAGTCCAGAATCACTTCAATTAAGTCCCACAGGCAATCGTTTCACTGTCAAAAGCAATACAACTTAGTAATATCGGAAAAAAATCACTAAATACATGTTGGTACGAATATGTGACGTAACCGTTGTAGTTCAAACGGACTGATACCTTTAGAAAGTCAATGAAATGTAGTATTTGAAACTGTCTCTATTTCTTCAGAGCGCGCTAACGGCTAGGATTGGTCCCACAGTAAAAAATGACTTATTTTATCTAAATTTTTAAGTGAAGCCCTACCATTGGGCCGAGTGTAATCGGTGACTTGCAGCAATCATGTCAAATTAAGAAGAATGTTATTCCTTGGAATCCAATTGGCTCAATTATCACATTCATAAGGTCACAGTCCAGAATCACTTCAATTAAGTCCCACAGGCAATCGTTTCACTGTCAAAAGCAATACAACTTAGTAATATCGGAAAAAAATCACTAAATACATGTTGCTACGAATATGTGACGTAACCGTTGTAGTTGAAACGGACTGATACCGCTAGAAGGTCAATGAAATGTAGTATTTGAAACTTTCTCTATTTTTTCAGCGCGCACTAACGGCTAGGATTGGTCCCACAATAAAAAAATGACTTATTTTATATAAGTTTTTAAGTGAAGCGCTACCATAGGGCCGAGTGTAATCGCTGAATTGCAGCAATCTTGTCAAATTAAGAAGAATGTTATTCCTTGGAATCCAATTGGCTCAATTATCACATTCATAAGGTCACAGTCCAGAATCACTTCAATTAAGTCCCACAGGCAATCGTTTCACTGTCAAAAGCAATACAACTTAGTAATATCGGAAAAAAATCACTAAATACATGTTGCTACGAATATGTGACGTAACCGTTGTAGTTGAAACGGACTGATACCGCTAGAAGGTCAATGAAATGTAGTATTTGAAACTTTCTCTATTTTTTCAGCGCGCACTAACGGCTAGGATTGGTCCCACAATAAAAAAATGACTTATTTTATATAAGTTTTTAAGTGAAGCGCTACCATAGGGCCGAGTGTAATCGCTGAATTGCAGCAATCTTGTCAAATTAAGAAGAATGTTATTCCTTGGAATCCAATTGTCTCACTTATCACATTTATAAGGTCACAGTCCATCGTTTTCAAAAGCAATACAACTTAGTAATATCGGAAAAAAATCACTAAATACATGTTGGTACGAATATGTGACGTAACCGTGAGAAATTCCAGAAATCCTGTCAAATTAAGATGAATGTTATTCCTTGGAATCCAATTGGCTCATCTATCACATTAATAAGGTCACAGTCCAGAATCACTTCAAGTAAGTCCCACAGGCAATCGTTTCACTGTCAAAAGCAATACAACTTAGTAATATCGGAAAAAAATCACTAAATACATGTTGGTACGAATATGTGACGTAACCGTTGTAGTTGAAACGGACTGATACCGTTAGAAAGTCAATGAAATGTAGTATTTGAAACTGTCTCTATTTCTTCAGCGCGCACTAACGGCTAGGATTGGTCCCACAGTAAAAAAGGACTTATTTTATGAAAATTTTAAAATGAAGCGCTACCACAGCGCCCAGTAAAATCGGTAAATTCCAGCAATCATGTCAAGGTAAAAAGAATATTATTTCCTGGGTCCAATTGTCTCACTTATCACATTTATAAGGTCACAATCTAAAAGAAGTTTAATTAAGTCCCACAGTCCATCGTTTCACTGTTAAAAGCGATGCATCCTAGTAATATCCGAATACTATCGCTAAATACATGTTGGTACAAATATGTGACGCAACCGTTGTAACTCAAACGGATTTATACCGCTAGAAAGTCATTGAAATGTAATTTTTAAAACTGTTTCTATTTCTTCAGCGCGCGATAACGGCTAGGATTGGTCCCACAGTAAAAAAATGACTTATTTTATATAAATTTTTAAGTGAAGCGCTACCATAGGGCCGAGTGTAATCGCTGAATTCCAGAAATCATGTCAAATTAAGAAGAATGTTATTCCTTGGAATCCAATTGGCTCATCTATCACATTAATAAGGTCACAGTCCAGAATCACTTCAGTTAAGTCCCACAGGCAATCGTTTCACTGTCAAAAGCAATACAACTTAGTAATATCGGAAAAAAATCACTAAATACATGTTGGTACGAATATGTGACGTAACCGTTGTAGTTCAAACGGACTGATACCTTTAGAAAGTCAATGAAATGTAGTATTTGAAACTGTCTCTATTTCTTCAGCGCGCGCAAACAGCTAGGATTGGTCCCACAGTAAAAAATGACTTATTTTATCTAAATTTTTAAGTGAAGCGCTAACATTGGGCCGAGTGTAATCGCTGAATTGCAGCAATCATGTCAAATTAAGAAGAATGTTATTCCTTGGGTCCAATTGTCTCATTTATCTCATTTATGAGGTCAAAGTCCAATATCAGTTCAATTAAGTCCCACAGTCAATCGTTTCACTGTCAAAAGCAATACAACTTAGTAATATCGGGAAAAAATCACTAAGTACTTGTTAGTACGAATACGTGACGCAACCGATGTAACTTAAGCGGATTGACACCGTTAGAAAGTCAATGAAATGTAGTTTTTGAAAATGTTTCTATTTCTTCAGCGCGTGCTAACGGCTAGGATTGGTCCCACAGTACAAAATGACTTATTCATCTAAACTTTTATATAAAGCGCTACCACAGCGCCCAGTGAAATCGATAAATTCCAGCAATCATGTCAAATTAAGAAGAATGTTATTTGTTGGGTCCAATTGTCTCACTTATCACATTTATAAAGTCACAGTCCAAAATCAGTTCAATTAAGTCCCACAGTCAATCGTTTCACTGTTAAAAGCGATGCAGCCTAGTATTACCAGAAAAATATCACTTAATACATGTTGTTACGAATATGTGACGCAACCGTTGTAACTCAAACGGACTGATACCGTTAGAAAGTCATTGAAATGTAGTTTTTGAAACTGCCTCTATTTCTTCAACGCGCGCTAACGGCTAGGATTGGTCTCACAGTAAAAAAGGACTTATTTTATGAAAATTTTAAAATGAAGCGCTACCACAGCGCCCGGTAAAATCGGTAAATTCCAGCAATCATGTCAAGGTAAGAAGAATATTATTTCCTGGATCCAATTGTCTCACTTATCACATTTATAAGGTCACAATCTAAAAGAAGTTTAATTAAGTCCAACAGTCCATCGTTTCACTGTTAAAAGCGATGCATCCTAGTAATATCCGAATACTATCGCTAAATACATGTTGGTACAAATATGTGACGCAACCGTTGTAACTCAAACGGATTTATACCGCTAGAAAGTCATTGAAATGTATTTTTTAAAACTGTTTCTATTTCTTCAGCGCGCGATAACGGCTAGGATTGGTCCCACAGTAAAAAAATGACTTATTTTATATAAATTTTTAAGTGAAGCGCTACCATAGGGCCGAGTGTAATCGCTGAATTCCAGAAATCATGTCAAATTAAGAAGAATGTTATTCCTTGGAATCCAATTGGCTCATCTATCACATTAATAAGGTCACAGTCCAGAATCACTTCAGTTAAGTCCCACAGGCAATCGTTTCACTGTCAAAAGCAATACAACTTAGTAATATCGGAAAAAAATCACTAAATACATGTTGGTACGAATATGTGACGTAACCGTTGTAGTTCAAACGGACTGATACCTTTAGAAAGTCAATGAAATGTAGTATTTGAAACTGTCTCTATTTCTTCAGCGCGCGCAAACAGCTAGGATTGGTCCCACAGTAAAAAATGACTTATTTTATCTAAATTTTTAAGTGAAGCGCTAACATTGGGCCGAGTGTAATCGCTGAATTGCAGCAATCATGTCAAATTAAGAAGAATGTTATTCCTTGGGTCCAATTGTCTCATTTATCTCATTTATGAGGTCAAAGTCCAATATCAGTTCAATTAAGTCCCACAGTCAATCGTTTCACTGTCAAAAGCAATACAACTTAGTAATATCGGGAAAAAATCACTAAGTACTTGTTGGTACGAATACGTGACGCAACCGATGTAACTTAAGCGGATTGACACCGTTAGAAAGTCAATGAAATGTAGTTTTTGAAAATGTTTCTATTTCTTCAGCGCGTGCTAACAGCTAGGATTGGTCCCACAGTACAAAATGACTTATTCATCTAAACTTTTATATAAAGCGCTACCACAGCGCCCAGTGAAATCGATAAATTCCAGCAATCATGTCAAATTAAGAAGAATGTTATTTGTTGGGTCCAATTGTCTCACTTATCACATTTATAAAGTCACAGTCCAAAATCAGTTCAATTAAGTCCCACAGTCAATCGTTTCACTGTTAAAAGCGATGCAGCCTAGTATTACCAGAAAAATATCACTTAATACATGTTGGTACGAATATGTGACGCAACCGTTGTAACTCAAACGGACTGATACCGTTAGAAAGTCATTGAAATGTAGTTTTTGAAACTGCCTCTATTTCTTCAACGCGCGCTAACGGCCAGGATTGGTTCCACAGTAAGAAATGACTTATTTATCTAAACTTTAAAATGAAGTACTACCACAGCGCCCAGTGAAATCGATAAATTCCAGCAATCATGTCAAATTAAGAAGAATGTTATTTCTTGGGTGCAATTGTCTCACTTATCACATTTATAAGGTCACAGTCCGAAATCAGTTCAATTAAGTCCCACAGTCAATCGTTTCACTGTTAAAAGCGATACAACCTAGTATTACCAGAAAAATATCACTTAATACATGTTGGTACGAATATGTGACGCAACTGTTGTAACTCAAACGGACTGATGCCATTAGAAAGTCATTGAAATGTAGTTTTTGAAACAGCTTCTATTTCTTCAAAGCGCTACCGGCCAAGATTGGTCCCACAGTAAAAAAAGACTTATTTATCTAAATTTTTAAATGAAGCGCTCCAAACAGCGACCAGTGTAATCGCTGAGTTCCGGCAATCATGTCAAATTAGGAAGAATGTTATTTCTTGGTGTCCATTTCGCTTACTTATCACATTTATAAGGTCACAGTCCAAAGTTACTTCAATTAAGTCCCAGAGTCAATCGTTTCACTGTTAAAAGCTATACAACTTAGTAATATCGGAAAAAAATCACTAAATACATGTTGGTACGAATATGTGACGCAACCGTTGTAACTCAAGCGGATTGATACCGTTAGAAAGTCATTGAAATGTAGTTTTTAAAACTGTCTCTATTTCTTTAGCGCGCGATAACGGCTAGGATTGGTCCCACAGTAAGAAATGACTTATTTATCTAAATTTTTAAATGAAGTGCTACCACAACGCCCAGTGTAATCGCTGAGTTCCGGCAATCATGTCAAACTAAGAAGAATGTTATTCCTTGGAGTTCAATTGGCTCATTTATCACATTTATAAGGTCGCAATCCAGAATCACTTCAATTAAGTCCCACAGTCAATCGTTTCACTGTTAAAAGCGATACAACTTAGTAATATCGGAAACAAATCACTAAATACATGTTGGTACGAACATGTGACGCAACTGTTGTAACTCAAACGGATTGACACCGTTAGAAAGTCAATGAAATGTAGTTTGTGAAAGTGTTTCTATTTCTTCAACGCGCGCTCACGCCTAGGTTTGGTCCCACAATAGAAAATGACTTATTTATCTAACCTTTTAAATAAAACGCTACCACAGCGCCCAGCGAATCGGTAAATTGCAGCAATCATGTCAAATTAAGAAGAATGTTATTCCTTGGGTCCAGTTGTCTCATTTAACACATTTATGAGGTCAAAGTCCAAAATCAGTTCAATTTAGTCCCACAGTCAATCCTTTCGCTGTTAAAGGCAATGCAACCTAGTATTATCGGAAAAAAATCATTAAGTACTTGTTGGTACGAATATGTTACGCAACCGTTGTAGTTAGAACGGACTGATACCGTTAGAAAGTCAATGAAATGTAGTATTTAAAACTGTGTCTCTTTCTTCAGCGCGCGCTAACGGCTAGGATTGGTCCCACAGTAAAAAAATGACTTATTTTATATAAGTTTTTAAATGAAGCGCTACCACAGCGCCCAGTGAAATCAGTAAATTCCAGCAATCATGTCAAGGTAAGAAGAATGTTATTTCTTGGGTCCAATTGTCTCACTTATCACATTTATAAGGTCACAGTCCAAAATAAGTTCAATTAAGTCCCACAGTCCATCGTTTCACTGTTAAAAGCGATTCATCCTAGTAATACCCGAATACTATCGCTAAATACATGTTGGTACGAATATGTGACGCAACCGTTGTAACTCAAACGGATTTATACCGTTAGAAAGTCATTGAAATGTAGTTTTTAAAACTGTCTCTCTTTCTTCAGCGCGGAATAACGGCTAGGATTGGTGCCACAGTAAAAAAAATGACTTATTTTATATAAAGTTTTAAGTGAAGCGCTACCATAGGGCCGAGTGTAATCGCTGAATTCACGAAATCATGTCAAATTAAGAAGAATGTTTTTTCTTGGGTTCAATTGTCTCATTTATCACATTTTTGAGGTCAAAGTTCAAAATCAGTTCTAATAAGTCCCACAGTCAATCTTTTCACTGTTAAAAACGATTCAACCTAGTAAAATCAGAAAAATATCGCTAAATCCATGTTGGTACGAATATGTGACGCAACCGTTGTAATTGAAACGGACTGATACCGTTAGAGAGTCAATGAAATTTAATTTTTAAAACTGTTTCTCTTTCTTCAGCGCGCGATAACGGCTAGGATTTGTCCCACAGTAAAAAAATGACTTATTTTATATAAAGTTTTAAGTGAAGCGCTACCATAGGGCCGAGTGTAATCGCTGAATTCACGAAATCATGTCAAATTAAGAAGAATGTTATTTCTTGCAGTCCAATTGTTTCACTTATCAAATTTTTAAGGTCACAGTCCAAGATCAGTTCAATTAAGTCCCACAGTCAATCCTTTCACTGTTAAAAGCGATAAAACTTAGTAATATCGGAAAAAAATCATAAAGTACATGTTGGTACGAATATGTGACGCAACCGTTGTAGTTGAAACGGAATGATACTGTTAGAAAGTCAATGAAATGTAGTATTTGAAACTGTCTCTATTTGTTCAACGCGCGCTAACGGCTGGGATTGGTCCCACAGTACAAAATGACTTATTTATCTAAACTTATTTATAAAACGCTCCCACAGCGCCCAGTGAAATCGCTGAATTCCAGCAATCATGTCAAATTAAGAAGAATGTTATTCCTTGAAGTCCAATTGGCTCATTTATTACATTTATAAGGTCACAGTACAGAATCACTTCAACTAAGACCCCCAGTCAATCGTTTCACTGTCAAAAGCAATACAACTTAGTAATATCGAAAAAGAATCACTAAATACATGTTGGTACGAATAGTGACGCAACCGTTGTAAGTTAAGCGGATTGACACCGTTAGAAAGTCAATTAAATGTAGTTTTTGAAACTGTGTCAATTTCTTCAGCCCGCGATAACGGCTAGGACTGGTCCCACAGTAAAAAAGGACTTATTTTATAAAAAATTTTAAGTGAAGCGCTGCTATAGGGCCGAGTGTAATAGCTGAAATCCAGCAATCATGTCAAATTAAGAAGAATGTTATTCCTTGGAGTCCAATTGGCTCATTTATCACATTCATAAGGTCACAGTACAAATTCACTTCAACTAAGACCCACAGTCAATCGTTTCACTGTCAAAAGCAGTACAACTTAGTAATATCGGAAAAGAATCACTAAATACATGTTGGTACGAATAGTGACGCAACCGTTGTAAGTTAAGCGGATTGACACCGTTAGAAAGTCAATTAAATGTAGTTTTTGAAACTGTGTCAATTTCTTCAGCCCGCGATAACGGCTAGGACTGGTCCCACAGTAAAAAAGGACTTATTTTATAAAAATTTTTAAGTGAAGCGCTACTATAGGGCCGAGTGTAATAGCTGAATTTCAGCAATCATGTCAAATTAAGAAGAATGTTATTCCTTGGAGTCCAATTGGCTCATTTATCACATTCATAAGGTCACAGTACAGAATCACTTCAACTAAGTCCCACAGTCAATCGTTTCACTGTCAAAAGCAGTACAACTTAGTAATATCGGAAAAAAATTACTAAATACATGTTGGTACAAACACGTGACGCAACCATTGTAACTCAAGCGGATTGATACCGTTAGAAAGTCATTGAAATGTAGTTTTTAAAACTCTCTCTATTTCTTTAGTGCGCGATAACGGCTAGGATTGGTCCCACAGTAAGAAATGACTTATTTATCTAAATTTTTAAATGAAGTGCTACCTCAACGCCCAGTGTAATCGCTGAGTTCCGGCAATCATGTCAAGTTAAGAAGAATGTTATTCCTTGGAGTTCAATCGACTCATTTATCGCATTTATAAGGTCACAGTCCAGAATCACTTCAATTAAGTCCCACAGTCAGTCGTTTCACTGTTAAAAGCGATACAACTTAGTAATATCGGAAACAAATCACTAAATACATGTTGGTACGAACATGTGACGCAACTGTTGTAACTCAAACGGATTGACACCGTTAGAAAGTCAATGAAATGTAGTTTTTGAAAGTGTTTCTATTTCTTCAACGCGCGCTCACGCCTAGGTTTGGTCCCACAGTACAAAATGACTTATTTATCTAAACTTTTAAAAAAAACGCTACCACAGCGCCCAGCGAAATCGGTAAATTCCAGCAATCATGTCAAATTAAGAAAAATGCTATTCCTTGGGTCCAATGGTCTCATTTATCACATTTTTGAGGTCAAAGTCCAAAATCAGTTCAATTAAGTCCCAAAGTCAATCCTTTCACTGTTAAAAGCGATGCAACCTAGTAAAATCAGAAAAATATATCTAAATACATGTTCGTACGAATATGTGACGCAACCGTTGTAATTGAAACGGAATGATACCGTGAGAAAGTCAATGAAATGTAGTTTTTAAACTGTCTCTCTTTCTTCAGCGCGCGCTAACGGCTAGGATTGGTCCCACCGTAGAAAAGACTTATTTATCTAAATTTTAAAATGAAGGGCTACCACAGCGCCCAGTGAAATCGGTAAATTCCAGCAATCATGTCAAGGTAAGAAGAATGTTATTTCTTGGGTCCAATTGTCTCACTTATCACATTTATAAGGTCACAGTCCAAAATAAGTTCAATTAAGTCCCACAGTCCATCGTTTCACTGTTAAAAGCGATGCATCCTAGTAATACCCGAATACTATCGCTAAATACATGTTGGTACGAATATGTGACGCAACCGTTGTAACTCAAACGGATTTATGCCGTGAGAAAGTCATGGAAATGTAGTTTTTAAAACTGTCTCTCTTTCTTCAGCGCGCGATAACGGCTAGGATTGGTCCCACAGTAAAAAAAATGACTTATTTTATATAAAGCTTTAAGTGAAGCGCTACCATAGGGCCGAGTGTAATCGCTGAATTCACGAAATCATGTCAAATTAAGAAGAATGTTATTTCTTGGGTCCAATGGTCTCATGTATCACATTTTTGAGGTCAAAGTCCAAAATCAGTTCAATTAAGTCCCAAAGTCAATCCTTTCACTGTTAAAAGCGATGCATTCTAGTAAAATCAGAAAAATATCGCTAAGTACATGTTCGTACGAATATGTGACGCAACCGTTGTAATTGAAACGGGATGATACCGTTAGAAAGTCAATGAAATGTAGTTTTTAAAACTGTCTCCCTTTCTTCAGCGCGCGCTAACGGCTAGGATTGGTCCCACCGTAGAAAAGACTTATTTATCTAAATTTTTAAATGAAGCGCTACCACAGCGCTCAGTGAAATCGGTAAATTCAAGCAATCATGTCAAGGTAAGAAGAATGTTATTTCTTGGGTCCAATTGTCTCACTTATCAAATTTATAAGGTCACAGTCCAAAATAAGTTCAATTAAGTCCCACAGTCCATCGTTTCACTGTTAAAAGCGATGCATCCTAGTAATACCCGAATACTATCGCTAAATACATGTTGGTACGAACTTGTGACGCAACTGTTGTAACTCAAACGGATTGACACCGTTAGAAAGTCAATGAAATGTAGTTTTTGAAAGTGTTTCTATTTCTTCAACGCGCGCTCACGCCTAGGTTTGGTCCCACAGTACAAAATGATTTATTTATCTAAACTTTTAAAAAAAACGCTACCACAGCGCCCAGTGAAATCGGTAAATTCCAGCAATCATGTCAAGGTAAGAAGAATGTTATTTCTTGGGTCCAATTGTCTCACTTATCACATTTATAAGGTCACAGTCCAAAATAAGTTCAATTAAGTCCCACAGTCCATCGTTTCACTGTTAAAAGCGATGCATCCTAGTAATACCCGAATACTATCGCTAAATACATGTTGGTACGAATATGTGACGCAACCGTTGTAACTCAAACGGATTTATACCGTGAGAAAGTCATTGAAATGTAGTTTTTAAAACTGTCTCTCTTTCTTCAGCGCGCGATAACGGCTAGGATTGGTCCCACAGTAAAAAAAATGACTTATTTTATATAAAGTTTTAAGTGAAGCGCTACCATAGGGCCGAGTGTAATCGCTGAATTCACGAAATCATGTCAAATTAAGAAGAATGTTATTTCTTGGGTCCAATGGTCTCATGTATTACATTTTTGAGGTCAAAGTCCAAAATCAGTTCAATTAAGTCCCAAAGTCAATCCTTTCACTGTTAAAAGCGATGCAACCTAGCAAAATCAGAAAAATATCGCTAAATACATGTTCGTACGAATATGTGACGCAACCGTTGTAATTGAAACGGAATGATACCGTTAGAAAGTCAATGAAATGTAGTTTTTAAAACTGTCTCCCTTTCTTCAGCGCGCGCTAACGGCTAGGATTGGTCCCACCGTAGAAAAGACTTATTTATCTAAATTTTTAAATGAAGCGCTACCACAGCGCTCAGTAAAATCGGTAAATTCAAGCAATCATGTCAAGGTAAGAAGAATGTTATTTCTTGGGTCCAATTGTCTCACTTATCAAAATTATAAGGTCACAGTCCAAAATAAGTTCAATTAAGTCCCACAGTCCATCGTTTCACTGTTAAAAGCGATGCATCCTAGTAATACCCGAATACTATCGCTAAATACATGTTGGTACGAATATGTGACGCAACCGTTGTAACTCAAACGGATTTATGCCGTGAGAAAGTCATGGAAATGTAGTTTTTAAAACTGTCTCTCTTTCTTCAGCGCGCGATAACGGCTAGGATTGGTCCCACAGTAAAAAAAATGACTTATTTTATATAAAGTTTTAAGTGAAGCGCTACCATAGGGCCGAGTGTAATCGCTGAATTCACGAAATCATGTCAAATTAAGAAAAATGTTATTTCTTGGGTCCAATGGTAACATGTATCAAATTTTTGAGGTCAAAGTCCAAAATCAGTTCAATTAAGTCCCAAAGTCAATCCTTTCACTGTTAAAAGGGATGCAACCTAGTAAAATCAGAAAAATATCGCTAAATACATGTTCGTACGAATATGTGACGCAACCGTTGTAATTGAAACGAAATGATACCGTTAGAAAGTCAATGAAATGTAGTTTTTAAAACTTTCTCCCTTTCTTCAGCGCGCGCTAACGGCTAGGATTGGTCCCACCGTAGAAAAGACTTATTTATCTAAATTTTTAAATGAAGCGCTACCACAGCGCTCAGTGAAATCGGTAAATTCAAGCAATCATGTCAAGGTAAGAAGAATGTTATTTCTTGGGTCCAATTGTCTCACTTATCAAATTTATAAGGTCACAGTCCAAAATAAGTTCAATTAAGTCCGACAGTCCATCGTTTCACTGTTAAAAGCGATGCATCCTAGTAATACCCCAATACTATCGCTAAATACATGTTGGTACGAATATGTGACGCAACCGTTGTAACTCAAACGGATTTATACCGTTAGAAAGTCATTGAAATGAAGTTTTTAAAACTGTTTCTCTTTCTTGAGCGCGCGATAACGGCTAGGATTGGTCCCACAGTAAAAGAAATGACTTTTTTATAAAAAGTTTTAAGTGAAGCGCTACCATAGGGCCGAGTGTAATCGCTGAATTCACGAAATCATGTCAAATTAAGAAGAATGTTATTTCTTGGGTTCAATTGTCTCATTTATCACATTTTTGAGGTCAAAGTCCAAAATCAGTTCTAATAAGTCCCACAATCAATCTTTTCACTGTTAAAAACGATTCAACCTAGTAAAATCAGAAAAATATAGCTAAATACATGTTGGTACGAATATGTGACGCAACCGTTGTAATTGAAACGGACTCATACCGTTAGAGAGTCAATGAAATTTAGTTTTTAAAACTGTTTCTCTTTCTTCAGCGCGCGCTAACGGCTAGGATTGGTCCCACCGTAGAAAAGACTTATTTATCTAAATTTTAAAATGAAGCGCTACCACAGCGCCCAGTGAAATCGGTAAATTCCAGCAATCATGTCAAGGTAAGAAGAATGTTATTTCTTGGGTCCAATTGTCTCACTTATCACATTCATAAGGTCACAGTACAGAATCACTTCAACTAAGTCCCACAGTCAATCGTTTCACTGTCAAAAGCAGTGCAACTTAGTAATATCGGAAAAAAATCACTAAATACATGTTGGTACAAATACGTGACGCAACCGTTGTAACTCAAGCGGAATGATACCGTTAGAAAGTCATTGAAATGTAGTTTTTAAAACTGTCTCTATTTCTTTAGTGCGCGATAACGGCTAGGATTGGTCCCACAGTAAGAAATGACTTACTTATCTAAATTTTTAAATGAAGTGCTACCTCAACGCCCAGTGTAATCGCTGAGTTCCGGCAATCATGTCAAATTAAGAAGAATGTTATTCCTTGGAGTTCAATCGACTCATTTATCACATTTATAAGGTCACAGTCCAGAATCACTTCAATTAAGTCCCACAGTCAATCGTTTCACTGTTAAAAGCGATACAACTTAGTAATATCGGAAACAAATCACTAAATACATGTTGGTACGAACATGTGACGCAACTGTTGTAACTCAAACGGATTGACACTGTTAGAAAGTCAATGAAATGTAGTTTTTGAAAGTGTTTCTATTTCTTCAATGCGCGCTCACGCCTAGGTTTGGTCCCACAGTACAAAATGACTTATTTATCTAAACTTTTAAAAAAAACGCTTCCACAGCGCCCAGTGAAATCGGTAAATTCCAGCATTCATGTCAAGGTAAGAAGAATGTTATTTCTTGGGTCCAATTGTCTCACTTATCACATTTATAAGGTCACAGTCCAAAATAAGTTCAATTAAGTCCCACAGTCCATCGTTTCACTGTTAAAAGCGATGCATCCTAGTAATACCCGAATACTATCGCTAAATACATGTTGGTACGAATATGTGACGCAACCGTTGTAACTCAAACGGATTTATGCCGTGAGAAAGTCATTGAAATGTAGTTTTTAAAACTGTCTCTCTTTCTTCAGCGCGCGATAACGGCTAGGATTGGTCCCACAGTAAAAAAAATGACTTATTTTATATAAAGTTTTAAGTGAAGCGCTACCATAGGGCCGAGTGTAATCGCTGAATTCACGAAATCATGTCAAATTAAGAAGAATGTTATTTCTTGGGTCCAATGGTGTCATGTATTACATTTTTGAGGTCAAAGTCCAAAATCAGTTCAATTAAGTCCCAAAGTCAATCCTTTCACTGTTAATAGCGATGCAACCTAGCAAAATCAGAAAAATATCGCTAAATACATGTTCGTACGAATATGTGACGCAACCGTTGTAATTGAAACGGAATGATACCGTTAGAAAGTCAATGAAATGTAGTTTTTAAAACTGTCTCCCTTTCTTCAGCGCGCGCTAACGGCTAGGATTGGTCCCACCGTAGAAAAGACTTATTTATCTAAATTTTTAAATGAAGCGCTACCACAGCGCTCAGTGAAATCGGTAATTTCAAGCAATCATGTCAAGGTAAGAAGAATGTTATTTCTTGGGTCCAATTGTCTCACTTATCAAATTTATAAGGTCACAGTCGAAAATAAGGTCAATTAAGTCCCACAGTCCATCGTTTCACTGTTAAAAGCGAAGCATCCTAGTAATACCCGAATACTATCGCTAAATACATGTTGGTACGAATATGTGACGCAACCGTTGTAACTCAAACGGATTTATACCGTTAGAAAGTCATTGAAATGTAGTTTTTAAAACTGTTTCTCTTTCTTGAGCGCGCGATAACGGCTAGGATTGGTCCCACAGTAAAAGAAATGACTTTTTTTATAAAAAGTTTTAAGTGAAGCGCTACCATAGGGCCGAGTGTAATCGCTGAATTTACGAAATCATGTCAAATTAAGAAGAATGTTATTTCTTGGGTTCAATTGTCTCATTTATCACATTTTTGAGGTCAAAGTCCAAAATCAGTTCTAATAAGTCCCACAGTCAATCTTTTCACTGTTAAAAACGATTCAACCTAGTAAAATCAGAAAAATATAGCTAAATACATGTTGGTACGAATATGTGACGCAACCGTTGTAATTGAAACGGACTCATACCGTTAGAGAGTCAATGAAATTTAGTTTTTAAAACTGTTTCTCTTTCTTCAGCGCGCGCTAACGGCTAGGATTGGTCCCACCGTAGAAAAGACTTATTTATCTAAATTTTAAAATGAAGCGCTACCACAGCGCCCAGTGAAATCGGTAAATTCCAGCAATCATATCAAGGTAAGAAGAATGTTATTTCTTGGGTCCAATTGTCTCACTTATCACATTCATAAGGTCACAGTACAGAATCACTTCAACTAAGTCCCACAGTCAATCGTTTCACTGTCAAAAGCAGTACAACTTAGTAATATCGGAAAAAAATCACTAAATACATGTTGGTACAAATACGTGACGCAACCGTTGTAACTCAAGCGGATTGATACCGTTAGAAAGTCATTGAAATGTAGTTTTTAAAACTGTCTCTATTTCTTTAGTGCGCGATAACGGCTAGGATTGATCCCACAGTAAGAAATGACTTATTTATCTAAATTTTTAAATGAAGTGCTACCTCAACGCCCAGTGTAATCGCTGAGTTCCGGCAATCATGTCAAATTAAGAAGAATGTTATTCCTTGGAGTTCAATCGACTCATTTATCACATTTATAAGGTCACAGTCCAGAATCACTTTAATTAAGTCCCACAGTCAATCGTTTCACTGTTAAAAGCGATACAACTTAGTAATATCGGAAACAAATCACTAAATACATGTTAGTACGAACATGTGACGCAACTGTTGTAACTCAAACGGATAGACACCGTTAGAAAGTCAATGAAATGTAGTTTTTGAAAGTGTTTCTATTTCTTCAACGCGCGCTCACGCCTAGGTTTGGTCCCACAGTACAAAATGACTTATTTATCTAAACTTTTAAAAAAAACGCTACCACAGCGCCCAGCGAAATCGGTAAATTCCAGCAATCATGTCAAATTAAGAAAAATGCTATTCCTTGGGTCCAATGGTCTCATTTATCACATTTTTGAGGTCAAAGTCCAAAATCAGTTCAATTAAGTCCCAAAGTCAATCCTTTCACGGTTAAAAGCGATGCAACCTAGTAAAATCAGAAAAATATCGCTAAATACATGTTCGTACGAATATGTGACGCAACCGTTGTAATTGAAACGGAATGATACCGTTAGAAAGTCAATGAAATGTAGTTTTTAAACTGTCTCTCTTTCTTCAGCGCGCGCTAACGGCTAGGATTGGTCCCACCGTAGAAAAGACTTATTTATCTAAATTTTAAAATGATAGCAAGCTTATTCTAAGATGGCCATTCTAAGATGGCGGAACGTGCGGTCACTGGCTTGTGGCTGGCAGTTTTTATTTTCATAGTTTGGCTTACGGTTTTCCGAGTGAGCAAAAAGAATTTTTGTACAAACGATGGTGTTAGCATTACGATGAATGCAGAGGATATGTATGAGCAGGAGAACTTTGCTTTATCATCTTTATTTACACAGAAGAAAAATTATTCGAAATTCAAACCGAGATCGTTGTTACACATTTTGTTGATCATATGTGGAGATGTGGAGACATGTCCCGGTCCTAATCCATGTATGGAGAATTTGATAAAGAAAAAAGGAATACGCATATTTCATCAAAATATCAGAGGGTTATTACAAAGTTTTGAAAAAATCCAATCGTTTTTTGGTTTGTATAAAAACGTAGATTTATTAACACTATCCGAAACACATATTCATTCTCACAGTTTTAACGATGACGATAGTTTGTATCAAATTCCGGGGTACAAGTTCATTAAAAAGAACAGAACAAACGGTACCCACGGTGGTGTTGCCATGTATATATCAAATAAAATCAGTTGGAAACGAAGAAAAGATCTTGAAAGAGATGAAGTTGAAGGTATCATTATAGAAATATTCCAGAAAAACTCAAAAAGTTTCTTAGTTGGGAGTTTTTACAGACCCCCGGATGGGTCAAATTATCTTCACGCACATTTTAACAACATTTTCGATGATATGTTAACTCTCATTAACAGTACAAATCTTGAGACTATAATCCTTGGGGACTTCAATGTTAACTACGGAAATAGAAATATATGCAGAGAATTAAAAGACTTGATTACTTTGCACGGTTTTGTTCAATTGATAACTAAACCAACTCGAGTGACTGAAGATACGAGTACTATAATTGACATTATTTTAACTAACAACAAAAGTTTAATATCTACGGTTGATGTAGCACCATTAGATTTCAGCGATCATGACATGATAGGATGCGTGCGTAAAATGAATCACGTTAAATACCAATTCAAAACTATTACATGTCGTAATTATTCAAAATACAACAAATCGCATATGTGCCGTGATCTTGAATCGGAAGAGTGGAATGCACTTTATGATATGACTGATGTAAATCGTGCATGGACATTTTTCAAAGATATTTTAACAACGGTATATAACAAGCATGCTCCCAAGATAACCAAACGAGTAAAGGGAATACATTGTCCATGGCTCACACAGGAAGTAAAAGGGCAGATTAATCATAAAGATCAATTGTTACGCAAAGCGCGAAGATCTAAAAATAAAAACGACTGGACTTCATTTAAAATTGCCAGAAACCACTGCAACAATTTAGTTCGAAAAGCAAAAAGAACTTACCATCAAGATTTATTGTACGAAAATCGAAACAATCCTCAAAAATTTTGGAAAGCTTTAAAGTCAGTTTTTCCGTCCAACAATAAAACACCTGAATCGTTAGTAAAACCTGTTGACGACCAAGCCAGTAACCGTTCGAAAGCAAACAAGTTTTGTAATTTCTTTAGTACTGTTGCTCGGGATTTGAAGAATCGTTTTATACCACTCGTCAATTTCGCTTGGAAACGTCAACAACAGAATCGCTCTAGAACTGAGGAAGTCTTTGAGTTTTCGTATGTCAGCAAAGTGTACATCCAAAAAGAACTGAAATCGTTAAAGCGTAGCAAAGCAACTGGATTTGATAATTTACCTCCTAACTTGATAAAGGACAGTGCCGAGATGATTTCAAAACCAATGGCATTCATTGTAAATCTTTCTTTAAAGACCGGAGTTATGCCAACTGAATGGAAAATTGCTTTGATCAAACCTCTTCACAAATCTGGAGAACGAGCAAATCCTGATAATTACCGCCCTATTTCAATACTGCCTGTGCTGTCCAAAATTATGGAAAAAGCTGTCCACAACCAATTGAATGAATATTTAGAATCCAACAATTTACTGTCAGAGAAGCAATTTGGCTACCGTAAAAAGAGATCGACCGAGCTTGCAACAGCATTATTGTTAGATGATATAAGAAAAGCTGCAGACAAAGGAAAAATTACTGGCGCGATATTCATTGACTTATCGAAAGCTTTCGATACCCTTGGACACGCAACCCTTCTAGCAAAGTTAAAACAATATGGGGTAAGCAATGTCACACTTCAGTGGTTTGAGAGCTATTTGTTTGACAGAAAACAAATTGTTGGTTTTGACGATGTGTTATCCGATCCTTATCCGGTTTTGTGTGGGGTGCCACAAGGTTCTATCCTTGGACCTCTACTGTTTTTAATTTTCTTTAACGATTTTCCGGACATTCTGAAAAAAGCTGACGTTGTGGAATTCGCTGATGATACTGTTATCTACGTTTCTTCAAACAAAATTTCTCAGATAGAAGAATTGTTAAATAATGATTTAAAGAACATCAGCTCATACTTTCGTGAAAATGAACTTGTGATTAATTTAAAACCTGGAAAGACTGAGTGCGTGCTATTTGGGACAGCAAAAAGATTAGCAATGTCAAAAGCTGACTTTGCATTGCTTTTTGACGGAGTACCAATCAATGTGACTACATCTTATAAATATCTTGGTACAGTAATCGATCACACTCTTAATATTGGTCCGCAATTTGATAGTATGTACAAAAAGTCCTCGTCAAAGTTAAGGTTGTTGTGTAAACTCAAGTATTTCTTGAACGAAGAAGCTATCAGACGTGTTTATCGATCTATCATACAATCTGTTATTCGATATAATTGCTTGTCATTTTTAAATTTAACAGCAACACAATCACAAAAATTACGATCGTTGGATAGACGAGCAATAACGATAACAAAAGATGCGAGTATCAACACATCAGACATGATTAAAAAACATGCTGTTAAGTTGGTAAAAAAATGTTTGGATGGTGATTGTTGCTCGAATTTTGATAATTATTTTACTTTAAACTCCCATAATTTTTCAACTAGAAATCAGAATTTTCTTTTAAAAATTCCTAAAATAAAACTTGAGTTTGCTCGGTCGGGTTTCTTCTTTCAAGGAGCTAGGCTTTTCAACTCCTTGCCCAAGGAGATCCGGCAGAGTGGACATGAGTTTAGTAACAAGTTACTAAATTTTGAGTTTAGATAAATTCTTTGAGTATTTTTTATACTTTAAGTTTTCTCGTAATACACCTTTTAGATTGTTCATGGCGACTTGTTCTAAGTTACACTTGCCGAGATAGTTCGTCGAATTTTTAGTTTTTGGTTATATTGATTTATTTGTGTGATTGTGTGTATGTGTAAACTAGTTTTTAATTTCTTTTCGATGGCAACTACTTCTTTCCTGCCACTGTTTCTTTTGGTCGTTACTTTTTCGCACGTTTTGGCTAATTTTGCGTTTCCCATCAGTTTTTGAGATTATATTTTTTTCAGTTTGATACTTTTCTTTGCATTTTTAATATATATTACTAACTAGATTTTAACGTATGCATAAACAGGACGTATATTTATAACAGTATTTTTTACTGACATACTCATCCTGTATATAAATTCGGAAATAAATAAATAAATAATAAGCGCTACCACAGCGCCCAGTGAAATCGGTAAATTCCAGCAATCATGTCAAGGTAAGAAGAATGTTATTTCTTGGGTCCAATTGTCTCACTTATCACATTTATAAGGTCACAGTCCAAAATAAGTTCAATTAAGTCCCACAGTCCATCGTTTCACTGTTAAAAGCGATGCATCCTAGTAATACCCGAATACTATCGCTAAATACATGTTGGTACGAATATGTGACGCAACCGTTGTAACTCAAACGGATTTATGCCGTGAGAAAGTCATTGAAATGTAGTTTTTAAAACTGTCTCTCTTTCTTGAGCGCGCGATAACGGCTAGGATTGGTCCCACAGTAACAAAAATGACTTTTTTTATAAAAAGTTTTAAGTGAAGCGCTACCATAGGACCGAGTGTAATCGCTGAATTCACGAAATCATGTCAAATTAAGAAGAATGTTATTTCTTGGGTTCAATTGTCTCATTTATCACATTTTTGAGGTCAAAGTCCAAAATCAGTTCTAATAAGTCCCACAGTCAATCTTTTCACTGTTAAAAACGATTTAACCTAGTAAAATCAGAAAAATATTGCTATATACATGTTGGTACGAATATGTGACGCAACCGTTGTAATTGAAACGGACTCATACCGTTAGAGAGTCAATGAAATTTAGTTTTTAAAACTGTTTCTCCTTCTTCAGCGCGGGCTAACGGCTAGGATTGGTCCTACAGTAAGAAATGACTTATTTATCTAAATTTTTAAATGAAGTACTACCACAGCGCCCAGTGTAATCGCTGAGTTCCGGCAATTATGTCAAATTAAGAAGAATGTTACTTCTTGCAGTCCAATTGTCTCACTTATCAAATTTTTAAGGTCACAGTCCAAGATCAGTTCAATTAAGTCCCACAGTCAATCGTTTCACTGTTAAAAGCGATAAAACTTAGTAATATCGGAAAAAAATCATTAAGTACATGTTGGTACGAATATGTGACGCAACCGTTGTAGTTGAAACGGAATGATACCGTTAGAAAGTCAATGAAATGTAGTATTTAAAACTGTCTCTATTTGTTCAACGCGCGCTAACGGCTGGGATTGGTCACACAGTACAAAATGACTTATTTATCTAAACTTTTTTATAAAACGCTACCACAGCGCCCAGCGAAATCGGTAAATTCCAGCAATCATGTCAAATTAAGAAGAATGTTTTTCCTTGGGTCCAATTTTTTTATTTATCACATTTATGAGGTCAAAGTCCAAAATCAGTTCAATTAAGTCCCACAGTCAATCCTTTCACTGTTATAAGCGATGCAACCTAGTAAAATCAGAAAAATATCGCTAAATGAATGTTGGTACGAATATGTGACGCAACCGTTGTAATTGAAACGGACTGATACCGTTAGAAAGTCAATAAAATGTAGTTTTTAAAACTGTCTCTCTTTCTTCAGCGTGCGCTAACGGCTGGGATTGGTCCAACCGTAAAAAATGACTTATTTATCTAAATTTTTAAATGAAGTACTACCACAGCGCCCAGTGTAATCGCTGAGTTCCGGCAATCATGTCAAATTAAGAAGAATGTTACTTCTTGCAGTCCAATTGTCTCACTTATCAAATTTTTAAGGTCACAGTCCAAGATCAGTTCAATTAAGTCCCACAGTCAATCGTTTCACTGTTAAAAGCGATACAACTTAGTAATATCGGAAACAAATCACTAAATACATGTTGCTACGAACATGTGACGCAACTGTTGTAACTCAAACGGATTGTCACCGTTAGAAAGTCAATGAAATGTAGTTTTTGAAAGTGTTTCTATTTCTTCAACGCGCGCTCACGCCTAGGTTTGGTCCCACAGTACAAAATGACTTATTTATCTAAACTTTTAAAAAAAACGCTACCACAGCGCCCAGCGAAATCGGTAAATTCCAGCAATCATGTCAAATTAAGAAAAATGCTATTCCTTGGGTCCAATGGTCCCATTTATCACATTTTTGAGGTCAAAGTCCAAAATCAGATCAATTAACCCCCAAAGTCAATCCTTTCACTGTTAAAAGCGATGCAACCTAGTAAAATCAGAAAAATATCGCTAAATACATGTTCGTACGAATATGTGACGCAACCGTTGTAATTGAAACTGAATGATACCGTTAGAAAGTCAATGAAATGTAGTGTTTAAAACTGTCTCTCTTTCTTCAGCACGCGCTAACGGCTAGGATTGGTCCCACCGTAGAAAAGACTTATTTATCTAAATTTTTAAATGAAGCGCTACCACAGCGCCCAGTGAAATCGGTAAATTCAAGCAATCATGTCAAGGTAAGAAGAATGTTATTTCTTGGGTCCAATTGTCTCACTTATCACATTTATAAGGTCACAGTCCAAAATAAGTTCAATTAAGTCCCACAGTCCATCGTTTCACTGTTAAAAGCGATGCATCCTAGTAATACCCGAATACTATCGCTAAATACATGTTGGTACGAATATGTGACGCAACCGTTGTAACTCAAACGGATTTATGCCGTGAGAAAGTCATTAAAATGTAGTTTTAAAAACTGTCTCTCTTTCTTGAGCGCGCGATAACGGCTAGGATTGGTCCCACAGTAACAAAAATGACTTTTTTTATAAAAAGTTTTAAGTGAAGCGCTACCATAGGGCCGAGTGTAACCGCTGAATTCACGAAATCATGTCAAATTAAGAAGAATGTTATTTCTTGGGTTCAATTGTCTCATTTATCACATTTTTGAGGTCAAAGTCCAAAATCAGTTCTAATAAGTCCCACAGTCAATCTTTTCACTGTTAAAAACGATTCAACCTAGTAAAATCAGAAAAATATAGCTAAATACATGTTGGTACGAATATGTGACACAACCGTTGTAATTGAAACGGACTCATACCGTTAGAGAGTCAATGAAATTTAGTTTTTAAAACTGTTTCTCCTTCTTCAGCGCGGGCTAACGGCTAGGATTGGTCCTACAGTAAGAAATGACTTATTTATCTAAATTTTTAAATGAAGTACTACCACAGCGCCCAGTGTAATCGCTGAGTTCCTGCAATTATGTCAAATTAAGAAGAATGTTACTTCTTGCAGTCCAATTGTCTCACTTATCAAATTTTTAAGGTCACAGTCCAAGATCAGTTCAATTAAGTCCCACAGTCAATCGTTTCACTGTTAAAAGCGATACAACTTAGTAATATCGGAAAAAAATCATTAAGTACATGTTGGTACGAATATGTGACGCAACTGTTGTAGTTGAAACGGAATGATACCGTTAGAAAGTCAATGAAATGTAGTTTTTGAAAGTGTTTCTATTTCTTCAACGCGCGCTCACGCCTAGGTTTGGTCCCACAGTACAAAATGACTTATTTATCTAAACTTTTAAAAAAAACGCTACCACAGCGCCCAGCGAAATCGGTAAATTCCAGCAATCATGTCAAATTAAGAAAAATGCTATTCCTTGGGTCCAATGGTCTCATTTATCACATTTTTGAGGTCAAAGTCCAAAATCAGTTCAATTAACTCCCAAAGTCAATCCTTTCACTGTTAAAAGCGATACAACCTAGTAAAATCAGAAAAATATCGCTAAATACATGTTCGTACGAATATGTGACGCAACCGTTGTAATTGAAACGGAATGATACCGTTAGAAAGTCAATGAAATGTAGTGTTTAAAACTGTCTCTCTTTCTTCAGCACGCGCTAACGGCTAGGATTGGTCCCACCGTAGAAAAGACTTATTTATCTAAATTTTTAAATGAAGCGCTACCACAGCGCCCAGTGAAATCGGTAAATTCAAACAATCATGTCAAGGTAAGAAGAATGTTATTTCTTGGGTCCAATTGTCTCACTTATCACATTTATAAGGTCACAGTCCAAAATAAGTTCAATTAAGTCCCACAGTCCATCGTTTCACTGTTAAAAGCGATGCATCCTAGTAATACCCGAATACTATCGCTAAATACATGTTGGTACGAGTATGTGACGCAACCGTTGTAACTCAAACGGATTTATGCCTTTAGAAAGTCATTGAAATGTAGTTTTTAAAACTGTCTCTCTTTCTTCAGCGCGCGATAACGGCTAGGATTGGTCCCACAGTAAAAAAAATGACTTATTTTATATAAAGTTTTAAGTGAAGCGCTACCATAGGGCCGAGTGTAATCGCTGAATTCACGAAATCATGTCAAATTAAGAAGAATGTTATTTCTTGGGTCCAATGGTCTCATTTATCACATTTTTGAGGTCAAAGTCCAAAATCAGTTCAATTAAGTCCCAAAGTCGATCCTTTCACTGTTAAAAGCGATGCAACCTAGCAAAATCAGAAAAATATCGCTAAATACATGTTCGTACGAATATGTGACGCAACCGTTGTAATTGAAACGGAATGATACCGTTAAAAAGTCAATGAAATGTAGTTTTTAAAACTGTCTCCCTTTCTTCAGCGCGCGCTAACGGCTAGGATTGGTCCCACCGTAGAAAAGACTTACTTATCTAAATTTTTAAATGAAGCGCTACCACAGCGCTCAGTGAAATCGGTAAATTCAAGCAATCATGTCAAGGTAAGAAGAATGTTATTTCTTGGGTCCAATTGTCTCACTTATCACATTTATAAGGTCACAGTCCAAAATAAGTTCAATTAAGTCCCACAGTCCATCGTTTCACTGTTAAAAGCGATGCATCCTAGTAATACCCGAATACTATCGCTAAATACATGTTGGTACGAATATGTGACGCAACCGTTGTAACTCAAACGGATTTATGCCGTGAGAAAGTCATTGAAATGTAGTTTTAAAAACTGTCTCTCTTTCTTGAGCGCGCGATAACGGCTAGGATTGGTCCCACAGTAACAAAAATGACTTTTTTTATAAAAAGTTTTAAGTGAAGCGCTACCATAGGGCCGAGTGTAATCGCTGAATTCACGAAATCATGTCAAATTAAGAAGAATGTTATTTCTTGGGTTCAATTGTCTCATTTATCACATTTTTGAAGTCAAAGTCCAAAATCAGTTCTAATAAGTCCCACAGTCAATCTTTTCACTGTTAAAAACGATTCAACCTAGTAAAATCAGAAAAATATAGCTAAATACATGTTGGTACGAATATGTGACGCAACCGTTGTAATTGAAACGGACTCATACCGTTAGAGAGTCAATGAAATTTAGTTTTTTAAACTGTTTCTCCTTCTTCAGCGCGGGCTAACGGCTAGGATTGGTCCTACAGTAAGAAATGACTTATTTATCTAAATTTTTAAATGAAGTACTACCACAGCGCCCAGTGTAATCGCTGAGTTCCGGCAATTATGTCAAATTAAGAAGAATGTTACTTCTTGCAGTCCAATTGTCTCACTTATCAAATTTTTAAGGTCACAGTCCAAGATCAGTTCAATTAACTCCCAAAGTCAATCCTTTCACTGTTAAAAGCGATACAACCTAGTAAAATCAGAAAAATATCGCTAAATACATGTTCGTACGAATATGTGACGCAACCGTTGTAATTGAAACGGAATGATACCGTTAGAAAGTCAATGAAATGTAGTGTTTAAAACTGTCTCTCTTTCTTCAGCACGCGCTAACGGCTAGGATTGGTCCCACCGTAGAAAAGACTTATTTATCTAAATTTTTAAATGAAGCGCTACCACAGCGCCCAGTGAAATCGGTAAATTCAAACAATCATGTCAAGGTAAGAAGAATGTTATTTCTTGGGTCAAATTGTCTCACTTATCACATTTATAAGGTCACAGTCCAAAATAAGTTCAATTAAGTCCCACAGTCCATCGTTTCACTGTTTAAAGCGATGCATCCTAGTAATACCCGAATACTATCGCTAAATACATGTTGGTACGAGTATGTGACGCAACCGTTGTAACTCAAACGGATTTATGCCTTTAGAAAGTCATTGAAATGTAGTTTTTAAAACTGTCTCTCTTTCTTCAGCGCGCGATAACGGCTAGGATTGGTCCCACAGTAAAAAAAATGACTTATTTTATATAAAGTTTTAAGTGAAGCGCTACCATAGGGCCGAGTGTAATCGCTGAATTCACGAAATCATTTAAAATTAAGAAGAATGTTATTTCTTGGGTCCAATGGTCTCATTTATCACATTTTTGAGGTCAAAGTCCAAAATCAGTTCAATTAAGTCCCAAAGTCAATCCTTTCACTGTTAAAAGCGATGCAACCTAGCAAAATCAGAAAAATATCGCTAAATACATGTTCGTACGAATATGTGACGCAACCGTTGTAATTGAAACGGAATGATACCGTTAAAAAGTCAATGAAATGTAGTTTTTAAAACTGTCTCCCTTTCTTCAGCGCGCGCTAACGGCTAGGATTGGTCCCACCGTAGAAAAGACTTACTTATCTAATTTTTTAAATGAAGCGCTACCACAGCGCTCAGTGAAGTCGGTAAATTCAAGCAATCATGTCAAGGTAAGAAGAATGTTATTTCTTGGGTCCAATTGTCTCACTTATCACATTTATAAGGTCACAGTCCAAAATAAGTTCAATTAAGTCCCACAGTCCATCGTTTCACTGTTAAAAGCGATGCATCCTAGTAATACCCGAATACTATCGCTAAATACATGTTCGTACGAATATGTGACGCAACCGTTGTAATTGAAACGGAATGATACCGTTAGAAAGTCAATGAAATGTAGTGTTTAAAACTGTCTCTCTTTCTTCAGCACGCGCTAACGAAAGAGAGACAGTTTTAAAAACTACATTTCAATGACTTTCTAAAGGCATAAATCCGTTTGAGTTACAACGGTTGCGTCACATACTCGTACCAACATGTATTTAGCGATAGTATTCGGGTATTACTAGGATGCATCGCTTTAAACAGTGAAACGATGGACTGTGGGACTTAATTGAACTTATTTTGGACTGTGACCTTATAAATGTGATAAGTGAGACAATTTGACCGATAACGGCTAGGATTGGTCCCACAGTAACAAAAATGACTTTTTTTATAAAAAGTTTTAAGTGAAGCGCTACCATAGGGCCGAGTGTAATCGCTGAATTCACGAAATCATGTCAAATTAAGAAGAATGTTATTTCTTGGGTTCAATTGTCTCATTTATCACATTTTTGAGGTCAAAGTCCAAAATCAGTTCTAATAAGTCCCACAGTCAATCTTTTCACTGTTAAAAACGATTCAACCTAGTAAAATCAGAAAAATATAGCTAAATACATGTTGGTACGAATATGTGACGCAACCGTTGTAATTGAAACGGACTCATACCGTTAGAGAGTCAATGAAATTTAGTTTTTTAAACTGTTTCTCCTTCTTCAGCGCGGGCTAACGGCTAGGATTGGTCCTACAGTAAGAAATGACTTATTTATCTAAATTTTTAAATGAAGTACTACCACAGCGCCCAGTGTAATCGCTGAGTTCCGGCAATTATGTCAAATTAAGAAGAATGTTACTTCTTGCAGTCCAATTGTCTCACTTATCAAATTTTTAAGGTCACAGTCCAAGATCAGTTCAATTAAGTCCCACAGTCAATCGTTTCACTGTTAAAACCGATAAAACTTAGTAATATCGGAAAAAAATCATTAAGTACATGTTGGTACGTATATGTGACGCAACCGTTGTAGTTGAAACGGAATGATACCGTTAGAAAGTCAATGAAATGTAGTATTTAAAACTGTCTCTATTTGTTCAACGCGCGCTAACGGCTGGGATTGGTCACACAGTACAAAATGACTTATTTATCTAAACTTTTTTATAAAACGCTACCACAGCGCCCAGCGAAATCGGTAAATTCCAGCAATCATGTCAAATTAAGAAAAATGCTATTCCTTGGGTCCAATGGTCTCATTTATCACATTTTTGAAGTCAAAGTCCAAAATCAGTTCAATTAAGTCCCAAAGTCAATCCTTTCACTGTTAAAAGCGATGCAACCTAGTAAAATCAGAAAAATATCGCTAAATACATGTTCGTACGAATATGTGACGCAACTGTTGTAATTGAAACGGAATGATACCGTTAGAAAGTCAATGAAATGTAGTGTTTAAAACTGTCTCTCTTTCTTCAGCACGCGCTAACGGCTAGGATTGGTCCCACCGTAGAAAAGACTTATTTATCTAAATTTTTAAATGAAGCGCTACCACAGCGCCCAGTGAAATCGGTAAATTCAAACAATCATGTCAAGGTAAGAAGAATGTTATTTCTTGGGTCCAATTGTCTCACTTATCACATTTATAAGGTCACAGTCCAAAATAAGTTCAATTAAGTCCCACAGTCCATCGTTTCACTGTTAAAAGCGATGCATCCTAGTAATACCCGAATACTATCGCTAAATACATGTTGGTACGAGTATGTGACGCAACCGTTGTAACTCAAACGGATTTATGCCTTTAGAAAGTCATTGAAATGTAGTTTTTAAAACTGTCTCTCTTTCTTCAGCGCGCGATAACGGCTAGGATTGGTCCCACAGTAAAAAAAATGACTTATTTTATATAAAGTTTTAAGTGAAGCGCTACCATAGGGCCGAGTGTAATCGCTGAATTCACGAAATCATGTCAAATTAAGAAGAATGTTATTTCTTGGGTCCAATGGTCTCATTTATCACATTTTTGAGGTCAAAGTCCAAAATCAGTTCAATTAAGTCCCAAAGTCAATCCTTTCACTGTTAAAAGCGATGCAACCTAGCAAAATCAGAAAAATATCGCTAAATACATGTTCGTACGAATATGTGACGCAACCGTTGTAATTGAAACGGAATGATACCGTTAAAAAGTCAATGAAATGTAGTTTTTAAAACTGTCTCCCTTTCTTCAGCGCGCGCTAACGGCTAGGATTGGTCCCACCGTAGAAAAGACTTACTTATCTAAATTTTAAATGAAGTACTACCACAGCGCCCAGTGTAATCGCTGAGTTCCGGCAATTATGTCAAATTAAGAAGAATGTTACTTCTTGCAGTCCAATTGTCTCACTTATCAAATTTTTAAGGTCACAGTCCAAGATCAGTTCAATTAAGTCCCACAGTCAATCGTTTCACTGTTAAAACCGATAAAACTTAGTAATATCGGAAAAAAATCATTAAGTACATGTTGGTACGTATATGTGACGCAACCGTTGTAGTTGAAACGGAATGATACCGTTAGAAAGTCAATGAAATGTAGTGTTTAAAACTGTCTCTCTTTCTTCAGCACGCGCTAACGGCTAGGATTGGTCCCACCGTAGAAAAGACTTATTTATCTAAATTTTTAAATGAAGCGCTACCACAGCGCCCAGTGAAATCGGTAAATTCAAGCAATCATGTTAAGGTAAGAAGAATGTTATTTCTTGGGTCCAATTGTCTCACTTATCACATTAATAAGGTCACAGTCCAAAATAAGTTCAATTAAGTCCCACAGTCCATCGTTTCACTTTTAAAAGCGATGCATCCTAGTAATACCCGAATACTATCGCTAAATACATGTTGGTACGAATATGTGACGCAACCGTTGTAACTCACACGGATTTATGCCGTTAGAAAGTCATTGAAATGTAGTTTTGAAAGTGTTTCTATTTCTTCAACGCGCGCTCACGCCTAGGTTTGGTCCCACAGTACAAAATGACTTATTTATCTAAACTTTTAAAAAAAAACGCTACCACAGCGCCCAGCGAAATCGGTAAATTCCAGCAATCATGTCAAATTAAGAAAAATGCTATTCCTTGGGTCCAATGGTCTCATTTATCACATTTTTGAGGTCAAAGTCCAAAATCAGTTCAATTAAGTCCCAAAGTCAATCCTTTCACTGTTAAAAGCGATGCAACCTAGTAAAATCAGAAAAATATCGCTAAATACATGTTCGTACGAATATGTGACGCAACCGTTGTAATTGAAACGGAATGATACCGTTAGAAAGTCAATGAAATATAGTGTTTAAAACTGTCTCTCTTTCTTCAGCACGCGCTAACGGCTAGGATTGGTCCCACCGTAGAAAAGACTTATTTATCTAAATTTTTAAATGAAGCGCTACCACAGCGCCCAGTGAAATCGGTAAATTCAAGCAATCATGTTAAGGTAAGAAGAATGTTATTTCTTGGGTCCAATTGTCTCACTTATCACATTTATAAGGTCACAGTCCAAAATAAGTTCAATTAAGTCCCACAGTCCATCGTTTCACTGTTAAAAGCGATGCATCCTAGTAATACCCGAATACTATCGCTAAATACATGTTGGTACGAATATGTGACGCAACCGTTGTAACTCAAACGGATTTATGCCGTTAGAAAGTCATTGAAATGTAGTTTTTAAAACTGTCTCTCTTTTTTCAGCGCGCGATAACGGCTAGGATTGGTCCCACAGTAAAATAATGACTTATTTTATATAAAGTTTTAAGTGAAGCGCTACCATAGGGCCGAGTGTAATCGCTGAATTCACGAAATCATGTCAAATTAAGAAGAATGTTATTTCTTGGGCCCAATTGTCTCATTTATCACATTTTTGAGGTCAAAATCCAAAATCAGTTCAATTAAGTCCCAAAGTCAATCCTTTCACTGTTAAAAGCGATGCAACCTAGCAAAATCAGAAAAATATCGCTAAATACATGTTCGTACAAATATGTGACGCAACCGTTGTAATTGAAACGGAATGATACCGTTAAAAAGTCAATGAAATGTAGTTTTTAAAACTGTCTCCCTTTCTTCAGCGCGCGCTAACGGCTAGGATTGGTCCCACCGTAGAAAAGACTTATTTATCTAAATTTTTAAATGAAGCGCTACCACAGCGCTCAGTGAAATCGGTAAGTTCAAGCAATCATGTCAAGGTAAGAAGAATGTTATTTCTTGGGTCCAATTGTCTCACTTATCACATTTATAAGATCACAGTCCAAAATAAGTTCAATTAAGTCCCACAGTCCATCGTTTCACTGTTAAAAGCGATGCATCCTAGTAATACCCGAATACTATCGCTAAATACATGTTGGTACGAATATGTGACGCAACCGTTGTAACTCAAACGGATTTATACCGTTAGAAAGTCATTGAAATGTAGTTTTTAAAACTGTTTCTCTTTCTTGAGCGCGCGATAACGGCTAGGATTGGTCCCACAGTAAAAAAAATGACTTTTTTTATAAAAAGTTTTAAGTGAAGCGCTACCATAGGGCCGAGTGTAATTGCTGAATTCACGAAATCATGTCAAATTAAGAAGAATGTTATTTCTTGGGTTCAATTGTCTCATTTATCACATTTTTGAGGTCAAAGTCCAAAATCAGTTCTAATAAGTCCCACAGTCAATCTTTTCACTGTTAAAAACGATTTAACCTAGTAAAATTAGAAAAATATAGCTAAATACATGTTGGTACGAATATGTGACGCAACCGTTGTAATTGAAACGGACTCATACCGTTAGAGAGTCAATGAAATTTAGTTTTTAAAACTGTTTCTCTTTCTTCAGCGCGGGCTAACGGCTAGGATTGGTCCTACAGTAAGAAATGACTTATTTATCTAAATTTTTAAATGAAGTACTACCACAGCGCCCAGTGTAATCGCTGAGTTCCGGCAGTTATGTCAAATTAGGAAGAATGTTACTTCTTGCAGTCCAATTGTCTCACTAATCAAATTTTTAAGGTCACAGTCCAAGATCAGTTCAATTAAGTCCCACAGTCAATCGTTTCACTGTTAAAAGCGATACAACTTAGTAATATCGGAAACAAATCACTAAATACATGTTGGTACGAACATGTGACGCAACTGTTGTAACTCAAACGGATTGACACCGTTAGAAAGTCAATGAAATGTAGTTTTTGAAAGTGTTTCTATTTCTTCAACGCGCGCTCACGCCTAGGTTTGGTCCCACAGTACAAAATGACTTATTTATCTAAACTTTTAAAAAAAAACGCTACCACAGCGCCCAGCGAAATCGGTAAATTCCAGCAATCATGTCAAATTAAGAAAAATGCTATTCCTTGGGTCCACTGGTCTCATTTATCACATTTTTGAGGTCAAAGTCCAAAATCAGTTCAATTAAGTCCCAAAGTCAATCCTTTCACTGTTAAAAGCGATGCAACCTAGTAAAATCAGAAAAATATCGCTAAATACATGTTCGTACGAATATGTGACGCAACCGTTGTAATTGAAACGGAATGATACCGTTTGAATGTCAATGAAATTTAGTGTTTAAAACTGTCTCTCTTTCTTCAGCACGCGCTAACGGCTAGGATTGGTCCCACCGTAGAAAAGACTTATTTATCTAAATTTTTAAATGAAGCGCTACCACAGCGCCCAGTGAAATCGGTAAATTCAAGCAATCATGTCAAGGTAAGAAGAATGTTATTTCTTGGGTTCAATTGTCTCACTTATCACATTTATAAGGTCACAGTCCAAAATAAGTTCAATTAAGTCCCACAGTCCATCGTTTCACTGTTAAAAGCGATGCATCCTAGTAATACCCGAATACTATCGCTAAATACATGTTGGTACGAATATGTGACGCAACCGTTGTAACTCAAACGGATTTATGCCGTTAGAAAGTCATTGAAATGTAGTTTTTAAAACTGTCTCTCTTTCTTCAGCGCGCGATAACGGCTAGGATTGGTCCCACAGTAAAAAAATGACTTATTTTATATAAAGTTTTAAGTGAAGCGCTACCATAGGGCCGAGTGTAATCGCTGAATTCACGAAATCATGTCAAATTAAGAAGAATGTTATTTCTTGGGTCCAATGGTCTCATTTATCACATTTTTGAGGTCAAAATCCAAAATCAGTTCAATTAAGTCCCAAAGTCAATCCTTTCACTGTTAAAAGCGATGCAACCTAGCAAAATCAGAAAAATATCGCTAAATACATGTTCGTACGAATATGTGACTCAACCGTTGTAATTGAAACGGAATGATACCGTTAAAAAGTCAATGAAATGTAGTTTTTAAAACTGTCTCCCTTTCTTCAGCGCGCGCTAACGGCTAGGATTGGTCCCACCGTAGAAAAGACTTATTTATCTAAATTTTTAAATGAAGCGCTACCACAGCGCTCAGTGAAATCGGTAAATTCAAGCAATCATGTCAAGGTAAGAAGAATGTTATTTCTTGGGTCCAATTGTCTCACTTATCACATTTATAAGATCACAGTCCAAAATAAGTTCAATTAAGTCCCACAGTCCATCGTTTCACTGTTAAAAGCGATGCATCCTAGTAATACCCGAATACTATCGCTAAATACATGTTGGTACGAATATGTGACGCAACCGTTGTAACTCAAACGGATTTATACCGTTAGAAAGTCATTGAAATGTAGTTTTTAAAACTGTTTCTCTTTCTTGAGCGCGCGATAACGGCTAGGATTGGTCCCACAGTAAAAAAATGACTTTTTTTATATAAAGTTTTAAGTGAAGCGCCACCATAGGGCCGAGTGTAATCGCTGAATTCACGAAATCATGTCAAATTAAGAAGAATGTTATTTCTTGGGTTCAATTGTCTCATTTATCACATTTTTGAGGTCAAAGTCCAAAATCAGTTTTAATAAGTCCCACAGTCAATCTTTTCACTGTTAAAAACGATTCAACCTAGTAAAATCAGAAAAATATAGCTAAATACATGTTGGTACGAATATGTGACGCAACCGTTGTAATTGAAACGGACTCATACCGTTAGAGAGTCAATGAAATTTAGTTTTTAAAACTGTTTCTCTTTCTTCAGCGCGGGCTAACGGCTAGGATTGGTCCTACAGTAAGAAATGACTTATTTATCTAAATTTTTAAATGAAGTACTACCACAGCGCCCAGTGTAATCGCTGAGTTCCGGCAATTATGTCAAATTAGGAAGAATGTTACTTCTTGCAGTCCAATTGTCTCACTTATCAAATTTTTAAGGTCACAGTCCAAGATCAGTTTAATTAAGTCCCACAGTCAATCGTTTCACTGTTAAAAGCGATAAAACTTAGTAATATCGGAAAAAAATCATTAAGTACATGTTGGTACGAATATGTGACGCAACCGTTGTAGTTGAAACGGAATGATACCGTTAGAAAGTCAATGAAATGTAGTATTTAAAACTGTCTCTATTTGTTCAACGCGCGCTAACGGCTGGGATTTGTCACACAGTACAAAATGACTTATTTATCTAAACTTTTTTATAAAACGCTACCACAGCGCCCAACGAAATCGGTAAATTCCAGCAATCATGTCAAATTAAGAAGAATGTTTTTCCTTGGGTCCAATTGTTTCATTTATCACATTTATGAGGTCAAAGTCCAAAATCTGTTCAATTAAGTCCCACAGTCAATCCTTTCACTGTTAAAAGCGATGCAACCTAGTAAAATCAGAAAAATATCGCTAAATGCATGTTGGTACGAATATGTGACGCAACCGTTGTTATTGAAACGGACTGATACCGTTAGAAAGTCAATGAAATGTAGTTTTTAAAACTGTCTCTCTTTCTTCAGCGTGCGCTAACGGCTGGGATTGGTCCAACCGTAAAAAATGACTTATTTATCTAAATTTTTAAATGAAGTACTACCACAGCGCCCAGTGTAATCGCTGAGTTCCTGCAATCATGTCAAATTAAGAAGAATGTTAGTCCAATTGTCTCACTTATCAAATTTTTAAGGTCACAGTCCAAGATCAGTTCAATTAAGTCCCACAGTCAATCGTTTCACTGTTAAAAGCGATACAACTTAGTAATATCGGAAACAAATCACTAAATACATGTTGGTACGAACATGTGACGCAACTGTTGTAACTCAAACGGATTGACACCGTTAGAAAGTCAATGAAATGTAGTTTTTGAAAGTGTTTCTATTTCTTCAACGCGCGCTCACGCCTAGGTTTGGTCCCACAGTACAAAATGACTTATTTATCTTAACTTTTAAAATAAACGCTACCACAGCGCCCAGCGAAATCGGTAAATTCCAGCAGTCATGTCAAATTAAGAAAAATGCTATTCCTTGGGTCCAAGGGTCTCATTTATCACATTTAAGACCAAAATCAGTTCAATTAAGTCCCAAAGTCAATTCTTTCACTGTTAAAAGCGATGCAACCTAGTAAAATCAGAAAAATATCGCTAAATACATGTTCTTACGAATATGTGACGCAACCGTTGTAATTGAAACGGAATGACACCGTTAGAAAGTCAATGAAATGTAGTGTTTAAAACTGTCTCTCTTTCTTCAGCACGCGCTAACGGCTAGGATTGGTCCCACCGTAGCAAAGACTTATTTATCTAAATTTTTAAATGAAGCGCTACCACAGCGCCCAGTGAAATCGGTAAATTCAAGCAATCATGTCAAGGTAAGAAGAATGTTATTTCTTGGGTCCAATTGTCTCACTTATCACATTTATAAGGTCACAGTCCAAAATAAGTTCAATTAAGTCCCACAGTCAATCGTTTCACTGTTAAAAGCGATAAAACTTAACAATATCGGAAAAAAAATCATTAAGTACATGTTGGTACGAATATGTGACGCAACCGTTGTAGTTGAAACGGAATGATACCGTTACAGAGTCAATGAAAAGTAGTATTTAAAACTGTCTCTATTTGTTCAACGCGCGCTAACGGCTGGGATTGGTCACACAGTACAAAATGACTTATTTATCTAAACTTTTTTATAAAACGCTACCACAGCGCCCAGCGAAATCGGTAATTTCCAGCAATCATGTCAAATTAAGAAGAATGTTTTTCCTTGGGTCCAATTGTTTCATTTATCACATTTATGAGGTCAAAGTCCAAAATCTGTTCAATTAAGTCCCACAGTCAATCCTTTCACTGTTAAAAGCGATGCAACCTAGTAAAATCAGAAAAATATCGCTAAATGCATGTTGGTACGAATATGTGACGCAACCGTTGTTATTGAAACGGACTGATACCGTTAGAAAGTCAATGAAATGTAGTATTTAAAACTGTCTCTATTTGTTCAACGCGCGCTAACGGCTCGGATTGGTCACACAGTACAAAATGACTTATTTATCTAAACTTTTTTATAAAACGCTACCACAGCGCCCAGCGAAATCGGTAAATTCCAGCAATCATGTCAAATTAAGAAGAATGTTTTTCCTTGGGTCCAATTGTTTCATTTATCACATTTATGAGGTCAAAGTCCAAAATCTGTTCAATTAAGTCCCACAGTCAATCCTTTCACTGTTAAAAGCGATGCAACCTAGTAAAATCAGAAAAATATCGCTAAATGCATGTTGGTACGAATATGTGACGCAACCGTTGTTATTGAAACAGACTGATACCGTTAGAAAGTCAATGAAATGTAGTTTTTAAAACTGTCTCTCTTTCTTCAGCGTGCGCTAACGGCTGGGATTGGTCCAACCGTAAAAAATGACTTAATTATCTAAATTTTTAAATGAAGTACTACCACAGCGCCCAGTGTAATTGCTGAGTTCCGGCTATCATGTCAAATTAAGAAGAATGTTACTTCTTGCAGTCCAATTGTCTCACTTATCACATTTATAAGATCACAGTCCAAAATAAGTTCAATTAAGTCCAACAGTCAATCGTTTCACTGTTAAAAGCGATGCAACCTAGTAATATCCGAATACTATCGCTAAATACATGTTGGTACGAATATGTGACGCAACCGCTGTAGTTGAAACGGAATGATACCGTTAGAAAGTCAATGAAATGTAGTATTTAAAACTGTCTCTATTTGTTCAACGCGCGCTAACGGCTGGGATTGGTCCCACAGTACAAAATGACTTATTTATCTAAACTTTTTTATAAAACGCTACCACAGCGCCCAGCGAAATCGGTAAATTCCAGCAATCATGTCAAATTAAGAAGAATGTTTTTCCTTGGGTCCAATTGTTTCATTTATCACATTTATAAGGTCAATGTGCAAAATCTGTTCAATTAAGTCCCACAGTCAATCCTCTCACTGTTAAAAGCGATGCAACCTAGTAAAATCAGAAAAATATCGCTAAATGCATGTTGGTACGAATATGTGACGCAACCGTTGTAATTGAAACGGACTGATACCGTTAGAAAGTCAATGAAATGTAGGTTTTAAAACTGTCTCTCTTTCTTCACCGTGCGCTAACGGCTAGGATTAGTCCAACCGTAAAAAATGACTTATTTATCTAAATTTTTAAATGAAGCGCTACCACAGCGCCCAGTGAAATCGGTAAATTCCAGCAATCATGTCAAGGTAAGAAGAATGTTATTTCTTGGGTCCAATTGTCTCACTTATCACATTTATAAGATCACAGTCCAAAATAAGTTCAATTAAGTCCAACAGTCAATCGTTTCACTGTTAAAAGCGATGCAACCTAGTAATATCCGAATACTATCGCTAAATACATGTTGGTACGAATATGTGACGCAACCGATGTAACTCAAACGGATTTATACCGCCAGAAGGTGAATGAAATGTAGTCTTTGAAACTGTTCCTATTTCTTCAGCATGCGCTAACGGCTAGGATTGGTCCCACAGTAAAAAATGACTTATTTTATCTAAATTTTTAAGTGAAGCGCTACCATTGGGCCGAGTGTAATCGCTGAATTGCAGCAATCATGTCAAATTAAGAAGAATGTTATTCCTGGGAATCCAATTGGCTCTTCTATCACATTCATAAGGTCACAGTCCAGAATCACTTCAATTAAGTCCCACAGGCACTCGTTTCACTGTCAAAAGCAATACAACCTAGTAATATCGGAAAAAATCACTAAATACATGTTGGTACGAATATGTGACGTAGCCGTTGTAGTTGAAACGGACTGATACCGTTAGAAAGTCAATGAAATGTAGTATTTGAAACTGTCTCTATTTCATCAGCGCGCACTAACGGCTAGGATTGGTCCCACAGTAAAAAATGACTTACTTATCTAAATTTTTAAATGAAGTACTACCACAGCGCCTAGTGTAATCGCTGAGTTCCGGCAATCATGTCAAATTAGGAAGAATGTTACTTCTTGCAGTCCAATTGTCTCACTTATCAAATTTTTAAGGTCACAGTCCAAGATCAGTTCAATTAAGTCCCACAGTCAATCGTTTCACTGTTAGAAGCGACAAAACTTAGTAATATCGGAAAAAAATCATTAATTACATGTTGGTACGAATATGTGACGCAACCGCTGTAGTTGAAACGGAATGATACCGTTAGAAAGTCAATGAAATGTAGTATTTAAAACTGTCTCTATTTGTTCAAAGCGCGCTAACGGCTGGGATTGGTCCCACAGCACAAAATGACTTATTTATCTAAACTTTTTTATAAAACGCTACCACAGCGCCCAGCGAAATCGGTAAATTCCAGCAATCATGTCAAATTAAGAAGACTGTTTTTCCTTGGGTCCAATTGTTTCATTTATCACATTTATAAGGTCAAAGTCCAAAATCTGTTCAATTAAGTCCCACAGTCAATCCTTTCACTGTTAAAAGCGATGCAACCTAGTAAAATAAGAAAAATTTCGCTAAATGCATGTTGGTACGAATATGTGACGCAACCGTTGTAATTGAAACAGACTGATACCGTTAGAAAGTCAATGAAATGTAGTTTTTAAAACTGTCTCTCTTTCTTCAGCGTGCGCTAACGGCTAGGATTAGTCCAACCGTAAAAAATGACTTATTTATCTAAATTTTTAAATGAAGCGCAACCACAGCGCCCAGTGAAATCGGTAAATTCCAGCAATCATGTCAAGGTAAGAAGAATGTTATTTCTTGGGTCCAATTGTCTCACTTATCACATTTATAAGATCACAGTCCAAAATAAGTTCAATTAAGTCCAACAGTCAATCGTTTCACTGTTAAAAGCGATGCAACCTAGTAATATCCGAATACTATCGCTAAATACATGTTGGTACGATCATGTGACGCAACCGATGTAACTCAAACGGATTTATACCGCCAGAAGGTGAATGAAATGTAGTCTTTGAAACTGTTCCTATTTCTTCAGCATGCGCTAACGGCTAGGATTGGTCCCACAGTAAAAAATGACTTATTTTATCTAAATTTTTAAGTGAAGCGCTACCATTGGGCCGAGTGTAATCGCTGAATTGCAGCAATCATGTCAAATTAAGAAGAATGTTATTCCTGGGAATGCAATTGGCTCTTCTATCACATTCATAAGGTCACAGTCCAGAATCACTTCAATTAAGTCCCACAGGCAATCGTTTCACTGTCAAAAGCAATACAACCTAGTAATATCGGAAATAAATCACTAAATACATGTTGGTACGAATATGTGACGTAGCCGTTGTAGTTGAAACGAACTGATACCGTTACAAAGTCAATGAAATGTAGTATTTGAAACTGTCTCTATTTCATCAGCGCGCACTAACGGCTAGGATTGGTCCCACAGTAAAAAATGACATATTTTATAAAAAATTTTAAGTGAAGCGCTACCACAGCGCCCAGTGAAATCGGTAAATTCCAGCAATCATGTCAAGGTAAGAAGAATGTTATTTCTTGGGTCCAATTGTCTCACTTATCACATTTATAAGATCACAGTCCAAAACAATTTCAATTAAGTCCCACAGTCAATCGTTTCACTGTTAAAAGCGATGCAACCTAGTAATATCCGAATACTATCGCTAAATACATGTTGGTACGAATATGTGACGCAACCGCTGTAGTTGAAACGGAATGATACCGTTAGAAAGTCAATGAAATGTAGTATTTAAAACTGTCTCTATTTGTTCAAAGCGCGCTAACGGCTGGGATTGGTCCCACAGCACAAAATGACTTATTTATCTAAACTTTTTTATAAAACGCTACCACAGCGCCCAGCGAAATCGGTAAATTCCAGCAATCATGTCAAATTAAGAAGACTGTTTTTCCTTGGGTCCAATTGTTTCATTTATCACATTTATAAGGTCAAAGTCCAAAATCTGTTCAATTAAGTCCCACAGTCAATCCTTTCACTGTTAAAAGCGATGCAACCTAGTAAAATCAGAAAAATTTCGCTAAATGCATGTTGGTACGAATATGTGACGCAACCGTTGTAATTGAAACAGACTGATACCGTTAGAAAGTCAATGAAATGTAGTTTTTAAAACTGTCTCTCTTTCTTCAGCGTGCGCTAACGGCTAGGATTAGTCCAACCGTAAAAAATGACTTATTTATCTAAATTTTTAAATGAAGCGCAACCACAGCGCCCAGTGAAATCGGTAAATTCCAGCAATCATGTCAAGGTAAGAAGAATGTTATTTCTTGGGTCCAATTGTCTCACTTATCACATTTATAAGATCACAGTCCAAAACAATTTCAATTAAGTCCCACAGTCAATCGTTTCACTGTTAAAAGCGATGCAACCTAGTAATATCCGAATACTATCGCTAAATACATGTTGGTACGAATATGTGACGCAACCGCTGTAGTTGAAACGGAATGATACCGTTAGAAAGTCAATGAAATGTAGTATTTAAAACTGTCTCTATTTGTTCAAAGCGCGCTAACGGCTGGGATTGGTCCCACAGCACAAAATGACTTATTTATCTAAACTTTTTTATAAAACGCTACCACAGCGCCCAGCGAAATCGGTAAATTCCAGCAATCATGTCAAATTAAGAAGACTGTTTTTCCTTGGGTCCAATTGTTTCATTTATCACATTTATAAGGTCAAAGTCCAAAATCTGTTCAATTAAGTCCCACAGTCAATCCTTTCACTGTTAAAAGCGATGCAACCTAGTAAAATCAGAAAAATTTCGCTAAATGCATGTTGGTACGATCATGTGACGCAACCGATGTAACTCAAACGGATTTATACCGCCAGAAGGTGAATGAAATGTAGTCTTTGAAACTGTTCCTATTTCTTCAGCATGCGCTAACGGCTAGGATTGGTCCCACAGTAAAAAATGACTTATTTTATCTAAATTTTTAAGTGAAGCGCTACCATTGGGCCGAGTGTAATCGCTGAATTGCAGCAATCATGTCAAATTAAGAAGAATGTTATTCCTGGGAATGCAATTGGCTCTTCTATCACATTCATAAGGTCACAGTCCAGAATCACTTCAATTAAGTCCCACAGGCAATCGTTTCACTGTCAAAAGCAATACAACCTAGTAATATCGGAAAAAAATCACTAAATACATGTTGGTACGAATATGTGACGTAGCCGTTGTAGTTGAAACGAACTGATACCGTTACAAAGTCAATGAAATGTAGTATTTGAAACTGTCTCTATTTCATCAGCGCGCACTAACGGCTAGGATTGGTCCCACAGTAAAAAATGACATATTTTATAAAAAATTTTAAGTGAAGCGCTACCACAGCGCCCAGTGAAATCGGTAAATTCCAGCAATCATGTCAAGGTAAGAAGAATGTTATTTCTTGGGTCCAATTGTCTCACTTATCACATTTATAAGATCACAGTCCAAAACAATTTCAATTAAGTCCCACAGTCAATTGTTTCACTGTTAAAAGCGATGCAACCTAGTAATATCCGAATACTATCGCTAAATACATGTTGGTACGAATATGTGACGCAACCGATGTAACTCAAACGGATTTATACCGCCAGAAGGTCATTGAAATGTAGTTTTTAAAACCGTCTCTATTTCTTCAGCGCGCCATAACGGCTAGGATTGGTCCCACAGTAAAAAAATGACTTATTTTATAGGGCCGAGTGTAATCGCTGAATTCCAGAAATCATGTCAAATTAAGAAGAATGTAATTTCTTGGGTCCAATTGTGTCATTTATCACATTTTTGAGGTCAAAGTCCAAAATCAGTTCAAATAAGTCCGACAGTCAATCCTTTCACTGTTAAAAACAATTCAACCTAGTAAAATGAGAAAAATATCGCTAAATACATGTTGGTACAAATATGTGACACAACCGTTGTAATTAAATCGGACTGATACGGTTAGAGAGTCAATGAAATGTAGTTTTTAAAACTGTTTCTCTTTCTTCAGCGCGGGCTAACGGCTAGGATTGGTCCTACAGAAAGAAATGACTTATTTATCTAAATTTTTAAATGAAATACCACCATTAGGCCGAGTGTAATCGCTGAATTGCAGCAATCATGTCAAATTAAGAAGAATGTTATTCCTGGGAATCCAATTGGCTCACCTATCACATTCATAAAGTCACAGTCCAGAATCACTTAAGTCCCACAGGCAATCGTTTCAATGTCAAAAGCAATACAACCTAGTAATATCGGAAAAAAATCACTAAATACATGTTGGTACGAATATGTGACGTAGCCGTTGTAGTTGAAACGGACTGATACCGTTAGAAAGTCAATGAAATGTAGTATTTGAAACCGTCTCTATTTCTTCAGCGCGCACTAACGGCTAGGATTGGTCACACTGTAAAAAAGGACTTATTTTATAAAAAATTTTAAGTGAAGCGCTACCACAGCGCCCATTGAAATCGGTAAATTCCAGCAATCATGTCAAGGTAAGAATAATGTTATTTGTTGGTTCCAATTGTCTCACTTATCACATTTATAAGATCACAGTCCAAAATAAGTTCAATTAAGTCCCACAGTCAATCGCTTCACTGTTAAAAGCGATGCAGCCTAGTAATATCCAAATACTATCGCTAAATACATGTTGGTACGAATATGTGACGCACACCAGTGTAACTTAAACGGATTTATACCGCCAGAAGATGAATGAAATGTAGTCTTTGAAACTGTTCCTATTTCTTCAGCATGCGCTAACGGCTAGGATTGGTCCCACAGTAAAAAATGACTTATTTTATATAAATTTTTAAGTGAAGCGCTACCATTGGGCCGAGTGTAATCGCTGAATTGCAGCAATTATGTCAAATTAAGAAGAATGTTATTCCTGGGAATCCAATTGGCTCATCTATCACATTCATAAGGTCACAGTCCAGAATCACTTCCATTAAGTCCCACAGGCAATCGTTTCACTGTCAAAAGCAATACAACCTAGTAATATCGGAAAAAATCACTAAATACATGTTGGTACGAATATGTGACGTAGCCGTTGTAGTTGAAACGGTCTGATACCGTTAGAAAATCAATGAAATGTAGTATTTGAAACTGTCTCTATTTCATCAGCGCGCACTAACGGCTAGGATTGGTCCCACAGTAAAAAATGACTTATTTTATAAAAAATTTTAAGTGAAGCGCTACCACAGCGCCCAGTGAAATCGGTAAATTCTAGCAATCATGTCAAGGTAAGAAGAATGTTGTTTCTTGGGTCCAATGGTCTCACTTATCACATTTATAAGATTACAGTCCAAAATAATTTCAATTAAGTCCCACAGTCACTCGTTTCACTGTTAAAAGCGATGCAACCTAGTAATATCCGAATACTATCGCTAAATACATGTTGGTACGAATATGTGACGCAACCGATGTAACTCAAACAGATTTATACCGCCAGAAGGTCATTGAAATGTAGTTTTTAAAACTGTCTCTATTTCTTCAGCGCGCCATAACGGCTAGGATTGGTCCCACAGTAAAAAAATGACTTATTTTATATAAATTTTTAAGTGAAGCGCTACCATAGGGCCGAGTGTAATCGCTAAAATTCCAGAAATCATGTCAAATTAAGAAGAATGTAATTTCTTGGGTCCAATTGTGTCATTTATCACATTTTTGAGGTCAAAGTCCAAAATCAGTTCAAATAAGTCCGACAGTCAATCCTTTCACTGTTAAAAACAATTCAACCTAGTAAAATGAGAAAAATATCGCTAAATACATGTTGGTACAAATATGTGACACAACCGTTGTAATTGAAACGGACTGATACCGTTAGAGAGTCAATGAAATGTAGTTTTTAAAACTGTTTCTCTTTCTTCAGCGCGGGCTAACGGCTAGGATTGGTCCTACAGAAAGAAATGACTTATTTATCTAAATTTTTAAATGAAGTACCACCATTAGGCCGAGTGTAATCGCTGAATTGCAGCAATCATGTCAAATTAAGAAGAATGTTATTCCTGGGAATCCAATTGGCTCATCTATCACATTCATAAGGTCACAGTCCAGAATCACTTCCATTAAGTCCCACAGGCAATCGTTTCACTGTCAAAAGCAATACAACCTAGTAATATCGGAAAAAATCACTAAATACATGTTGGTACGAATATGTGACGTAGCCGTTGTAGTTGAAACGGTCTGATACCGTTAGAAAGTCAATGAAATGTAGTATTTGAAACTGTCTCTATTTCATCAGCGCGCACTAACGGCTAGGATTGGTCCCACAGTAAAAAATGACTTATTTTATAAAAAATTTTAAGTGAAGCGCTACCACAGCGCCCAGTGAAATCGGTAAATTCTAGCAATCATGTCAAGGTAAGAAGAATGTTATTTTTTGGGTCCAATTGTCTCACTTATCACATTTATAAGATTACAGTCCAAAATAATTTCAATTAAGTCCCACAGTCACTCGTTTCACTGTTAAAAGCGATGCAACCTAGTAATATCCGAATACTATCGCTAAATACATGTTGGTACGAATATGTGACGCAACCGATGTAACTCAAACAGATTTATACCGCCAGAAGGTCATTGAAATGTAGTTTTTAAAACTGTCTCTATTTCTTCAGCGCGCCATAACGGCTAGGATTGGTCCCACAGTAAAAAAATGACTTATTTTATATAAATTTTTAAGTGAAGCGCTACCATAGGGCCGAGTGTAATCGCAAAAATTCCAGAAATCATGTCAAATTAAGAAGAATGTAATTTCTTGGGTCCAATTGTGTCATTTATCACATTTTTGAGGTCAAAGTCCAAAATCAGTTCAAATAAGTCCGACAGTCAATCCTTTCACTGTTAAAAACAATTCAACCTAGTAAAATGAGAAAAATATCGCTAAATACATGTTGGTACAAATATGTGACACAACCGTTGTAATTGAAACGGACTGATACCGTTAGAGAGTCAATGAAATGTAGTTTTTAAAACTGTTTCTCTTTCTTCAGCGCGGGCTAACGGCTAGGATTGGTCCTACAGTAAGAAATGACTTATTTATCTAAATTTTTAAATGAAGTACCACCATTGGGCCGAGTGTAATCGCTGAATTGCAGCAATCATGTCAAATTAAGAAGAATGTTATTCCTGGGAATCCAATTGGCTCATCTATCACATTCATAAGGTCACAGTCCAGAATCACTTGAACTAAGTCCCACAGGCAATCGTTTCACTGTCAAAAGCAATACAACCTAGTAATATCGGAAAAAAATCACTAAATATATGTTGGTACGAATATGTGACGTAGCCGTTGTAGTTGAAACGGACTGATACCGTTAGAAAGTCAATGAAATGTAGTATTTGAAACTGTCTCTATTTCTTCGGCGCGCACTAACGGCTAGGATTGGTCACACTGTAAAAAAGGACTTATTTTATAAAAATTTTAAGTGAAGCGCTACCACAGCGCCCAGTGAAATCGGTAAATTCCAGCAATCATGTCAAGGTAAGAAGAATGTTATTTCTTGGGTCCAATTGTCCCACTTATCACATTTATAAGATCACAGTCCAAAATAAGTTCAATTAAGTCCCACAGTCAATCGCTTCACTGTTAAAAGCGATGCTACCTTGTAATATCCAAGTACTATCGCTAAATACATGTTGGTACGAATATGTGACGCAACCAATGTAACTCCAACGGATTTATACCGCCAGAAGGTCAATGAAATGTAGTCTTTGAAACTGTTCCTATTTATTCAGCGCGTGCTAACGGCCAGGATTGGTCCCACAGTAAAAAATGACTTATTTTATATGGATTTTTAAGTGAAGCGCTACCATTGGGCCGAGTATAATCGCTGAATTCCAGCAATCATGTCAAATTAAGAAGAATGTTATTCCTTGGAGTCCAATTGGCTCATTTATTACATTTATAAGGTCACAGTACAGAATCACTTCAATTAAGACCCACAGTCAATCGTTTCACTGTCAAAAGCAATACAACTTAGTAATATCGGGAAAGAATCACTAAATACATGTTGGTACGAATATGTGACGCAACCGTTGTAAGTTAAGCGGATTGACACCGTTAGAAAGTCAATAAAATGTAGTTTTTGAAACTGTCTCTATTTCTTCAGCATGCGCTAACGGCTAGGATTGGTCCCACAGTAAAAAATGACTTATTTTATCTAAATTTTTAAGTGAAGCGCTACCATTGGGCCGAGTGTAATCGCTGAATTGCAGCAATCATGTCAAATTAAGATGAATGTTATTCCTGGGAATCCAATTGGCTGATCTATCACATTCATAAGGTCACAGTCCAGAATCACTTCAATTAAGTCCCACAGGCAATCGTTTCACTGTCAAAAGCAATACAACCTAGTAATATCGGAAAAAAATCACCAAATACATGTTGGTACGAATATGTGACGTAACCGTTGTAGTTGAAACAGACTGATACCGTTAGAAAGTCATTGAAATGTAGTTTTTAAAACTGTCTCTCTTTCTTCAGCGCGCCATAACGGCTAGGATTGGTCCCACAGTAAAAAAATGACTTATTTTATATAAATTTTTAAGTCAAGCGCTACCATAGGGCCGAGTGTAATCGCTGAATTCCAGAAATCATGTCAAATTAAGAAGAATGTAATTTCTTGGGTCCAATTGTGTCATTTATCACATTTTTGAGGTCAAAGTCCAAAATCAGTTCAAATAAGTCCCACAGTCAATTCTTTCACTGTTAAAAACGATTCAACCTAGTAAAATGAGAAAAATATCGCTAAATACATGTTGGTACAAATATGTGACGCAACCGTTGTAATTGAAACGGACTGATACCGTTAGAGAGTCAATGAAATGTAGTTTTTAAAACTGTTTCTCCTTCTTCAGCGCGGGCTAAGGGCTAGGATTGGTCCTACAGTAAGAAATGACTTATTTATCTAAATTTTTAAATGAAGCGCTACCACAGCGCCCAGTGAAATCGGTAAATTCCAGCAATCATGTCAAGGTAAGAAGAATGTTATTTCTTGGGTCCAATTGTCTCACTTATCACATTTATGAGATCACAGTCCAAAATAAGTTCAATTAAGTCCCACAGTCAATCGTTTCACTGTTAAAAGCGATGCAACCTAGAAATATCCGAATACTATCGCTAAATACATGTTGGTACGAAAATGTGACGCAACCGTTGTAACTCGAACGGATTTATACCGCCAGAAGGTCAATGAAATGTAGTCTTTGAAACTGTTCCTATTTATTCAGCGCGTGCTAACGGCCAGGATTGGTCCCACAGTAAAAAATGATTAATTTTATATAAATTTTTAAGTGAAGCGCTACGATAGGGCCGAGTGTAATCAATGAATTCCAGCAATCATGTCAAATTAAGAAGAATGTTATTCCTTGGTGTCCAATTGGCTCATTTATCACATTTATAAGGTCACAGTCCAGAATCACTTCAATTAAGTCCCACAGTCAATCGTTTCACTGTCAAAAGCAGTACAACTTAGTAATATCGGAAAAAAATCACTAAATACATGTTGGTCCGAATACGTGACGTAACCATTGTAACTTAAGCGGATTTACACCGTTAGAAAGTCAATGAAATGTAGCATTTGAAACTGTCTCTATTTCTTCAGCGCGCACTAACGGCTAGGACTGGTCCCACAGTAAAAAACGACTTATTTTATAAAAATTTTTAAGTGAAGCGCTACGATAGGGCCGAGTGTAACAGCTGAATTCCAGCAATCATGTCAAATTAAGAAGAATGTTATTCCTTGGGGTCCAATTGGCTCATTTATCACATTTATAAGGTCACAGTACAGAATCGCTTCAATTAAGTCCCACAGTCAATCCTTTCACTGTTAAAAGCGATGCAACCTAGTAAAATCAGAAAAACATCGCTATATGCATGTTGGTACGAATATGTGACGCAACTGTTGCAATTGAAACGGACTGATGCCGTTAGAAAGTCAATGAAAGGTAGTTTTTAAAACTGTCTCTCTTTCTTCAGCGCGCGATAACAGCTAGGATTCGTCCCACAGTAAAAAATCACTTATTTATCTAAATTTTTAAATGAAGCGCTCCAAACAGCGACCAGTGTAATCGCTGAGTTGCGGCAATCATGTCAAATTAAGAGGAATGTCATTTCTTGGGGTCCAGTTGGCTCACTTATCACATTCATAAGGTCACAGTCCAAAGTTACTTCAATTAAGTCCCAGAGTCAATCGTTTCACTGTTAAAAGCGATACAACTTAGTAATATCGGAAAAAAATCTTTAAGTACATGTTGGTACGAATATGTGACGCAACCGTTGTAGTTGAAACGGACTGATACCGTTAGAAAGTCAATGAAATGTAGTATTTAAAACTGTCTCTATTTCTTTAACGCGCGCTAACGGCTAGGATTGGTCCCACAGTACAAAATGACTTATTTATCCAAACTTTTTGATAAAACGCTACCACAGCGCCCAGCGAAATCGGTAAATTCCAGCAATCATGTCAAATTAAGAAGAATGTTATTCCTTGGGTCCAATTGTCTGATTTATCACATTTATGAGGTCAAAGTCCAGAATCTGTTCAATTAAGTCCCACAGTCAATCCTTTCGCTGTTAAAAGCGATGCAACCTAGTAAAATCAGAAAAATATCGCTAAATGCATGTTGGTACGAATATGTGACGCAACCGTTGTAATTGAAACGGACTGATACCGTTAGAAAGTCAATGAAATGTAGTTTTTAAAACTGTCTCTCTTACTTCAGCGCGCACTAACGGCTAGGATTGGTCCAACCGTAAAAAATGACTTATTTATCTAAATTTTTAAATGAAGCGGTACCACAGCGCCCAGTGAAATCGGTAAATTCCAGCAATCATGTCAAGGTAAGAAGAATGTTATTTCTTGGGTCCAATTGTCTCACTTATCACATTTATGAGATCACAGTCCAAAATAAGTTCAATTAAGTCCCACAGTCAATCGTTTCACTGTTAAAAGCCATCCAACCTAGTAATATCCGAATACTATCGCCAAATACATGTTGGTACGAATATGTGACGCTACCGTTGTAACTCGAACGGATTTATACCGCCAGAAGGTCAATGAAATGTAGTCTTTGAAACTGTTCCTATTTATTCAGCGCGTGCTAACGGCCAGGATTGGTCCCACAGTAAAAAATGATTAATTTTATATAAATTTTTAAGTGAAGCGCTACGATAGGGCCAAGTGTAATCAATGACTTCCAGCAATCATGTCAAATTAAGAAGAATGTTATTCCTTGGAGTCCAATTGGTTCATTTATCACATTTATAAGGTCACAGTCCAGAATCACTTCAATTAAGTCCCACAGTCAATCGTTTCACTGTCAAAAGCAGTACAACTTAGTAATATCGGAAAAAAATCACTAAATACATGTTGGTACGAATACGTGACGTAACCATTGTAACTTAAGCGGATTTTCACCGTTAGAAAGTCAATGAAATGTAGCATTCGAAACTGTCTCTATTTCTTCAGAACGCACTAACGGCTAAGACTGGTCCCACAGTAAAAAACGACTTATTTTATAAAAATTTTTAAGTGAAGCGCTACGATAGGGCCGAGTGTAATAGCTGAATTCCAGCAATCATGTCAAATTAAGAAGAATGTTATTCCTTGGGGTCCAATTTGCTCATTTATCACATTTATAAGGTCACAGTACAGAATCGCTTCAATTAAGTCCCACAGTCAATCCTTTCACTGTTAAAAGCGATGCAACCTAGTAAAATCAGAAAAACATCGCTATATGCATGTTGGTACGCATATGTGACGCAACCGTTGCAATTGAAACGGACTGATGCCATTAGAAAGTCAATGAAAGGTAGTTTTTAAAACTGTCTCTCTTTCTTCAGCGCGCGATAACGGCAAGGATTCGTCCCACAGTAAAAAATCACTTATTTATCAAAATTTTTAAATGAAGCGCTCCAAACAGCGACCAGTGTAATCGCTGAGTTGCGGCAATCATGTCAAATTAAGAGGAATGTCATTTCTTGGGGTCCAGTTGGCTCACTTATCACATTCATAAGGTCACAGTCCAAAGTTACTTCAATTAAGTCCCAGAGTCAATCGTTTCACTGTTAAAAGCGATATAACTCAATAATAAAGGAAAAATATCACTAAATACATGTTGGTACGAATATGTGACGCAACCGTTGTAACTCAAGCGGATTGATACCACCAAGAAGTCAATGAAATGTAGTTTTTGAGAATGTCTCTATTTCTTCAGCGCGTGCTAACGGTCAGGATTAGTCCCACAGTAAAAAAAGACTTATTTATCTAAATTTTAAATAAAGCGCTATCACAGCGCCCTGTGAAATCGGTAAATTCCAGCAATCATGTCAAGGTAAGAAGAATGTTATTTCTTGGGTCCAATTGTCTCACTTATCACATTTATAAAATCACAGTGCAAGATCAGTTCAATTAAGTCCCACAGTCAATCGTTTCACTGTTAAAAGCTATACAACTTAGTAATATCGGAAAAAAATCATTAAGTACATGTTGGTACGAATATGTGACGCAACCGTTGCAGTTGAAACGGACTGATACCGTTAGAAAGTCAATGAAAGGTAGTTTTTAAAACTGTCTCTCTTTCTTCAGCGCGCGATAACGGCTAGGATTCGTCCCACAGAAAAGAATGACTTATTTATCAAAATGTTTAAGTGAAGCGCTACCATAGGGCCGAGTGTAATCAATGACTTCCAGCAATCATGTCAAATTAAGAAGAATGTTAATCCTTGGAGTCCAATTGGTTCATTTATCACATTTATAAGGTCACAGTCCAGAATCACTTCAATTAAGTCCCACAGTCAATCGTTTCACTGTCAAAAGCAGTACAACTTAGTAATATCGGAAAAAAATCACTAAATACATGTTGGTACGAATACGTGACGTAACCATTGTAACTTAAGCGGATTTACACCGTTAGAAAGTCAATGAAATGTAGCATTCGAAACTGTCTCTATTTCTTCAGAGCGCACTAACGGCTAAGACTGGTCCCACAGTAAAAAACGACTTATTTTATAAAAATTTTTAAGTGAAGCGCTACGATAGGGCCGAGTGTAATAGCTGAATTCCAGCAATCATGTCAAATTAAGAAGAATGTTATTCCTTGGGGTCCAATTGGCTCATTTATCACATTTATAAGGTCACAGTACAGAATCGCTTCAATTAAGTCCCACAGTCAATCCTTTCACTGTTAAAAGCGATGCAACCTAGTAAAATCAGAAAAACATCGCTATATGCATGTTGGTACGCATATGTGACGCAACCGTTGCAATTGAAACGGACTGATGCCGTTAGAAAGCCAATGAAAGGTAGTTTTTAAAACTGTCTCTCTTTCTTCAGCGCGCGATAACGGCTAGGATTCGTCCCACAGTAAAAAATCACTTATTTATCAAAATTTTTAAATGAAGCGCTCCAAACAGCGACCAGTGTAATCGCTGAGTTGCGGCAATCATGTCAAATTAAGAGGAATGTCATTTCTTGGGGTCCAGTTGGCTCACTTATCACATTCATAAGGTCACAGTCCAAAGTTACTTCAATTAAGTCCCAGAGTCAATCGTTTCACTGTTAAAAGCGATATAACTCAATAATAAAGGAAAAATATCACTAAATACATGTTGGTACGAATATGTGACGCAACCGTTGTAACTCAAGCGGATTGATACCACCAAGAAGTCAATGAAATGTAGTTTTTGAGAATGTCTCTATTTCTTCAGCGCGTGCTAACGGTCAGGATTAGTCCCACAGTAAAAAAAGACTTATTTATCTAAATTTTAAATAAAGCGCTACCACAGTGCCCAGCGAAATCGGTAAATTCTAGCAATCATGTCAAATTAAGAAGAATGTTATTTCTTGGGTTCCAGTTGGCTCACTTATCACATTTATTAGGTCACAGTCCAAAGTTATTTCAATTAAGTCCCAGAGTCAATCGTTTCACTGTTAAAAGCGATATAACTTAAAAATATCGGAGAAATATCAATAAATGCATGTTTGTACGAATATGTGACGCAACCGTTGTAATTGAAACGGACTGATGACGTTAGAAATTCAATGAAATGTAGTTTTTAAAACTGTCTCTCTTTCTTCAGCGCGCGCTAACGGCTAGGATTGGTCCAACCGTAAAAAATGACTTATTTATCTAAATTTTTAAATGAAGCGCTACCACAGCGCCCTGTGAAATCGGTATATTCCAGCAATCATGTCAAGGTAAGAAGAATGTTATTTCTTGCGTCCAATTGTCTCACTTATCACATTTATAAAATCACAGTCCAAGATCAGTTCAATTAAGTCCCACAGTCAATCGTTTCACTGTTAAAAGCTATACAACTTAGTAATATCGGAAAAAAATCATTAAGTACATGTTGGTACGAATATGTGACGCAACCGTTGCAGTTGAAACGGACTGATACCGTTAGAAAGTCAATGAAAGGTAGTTTTTAAAACTGTCTCTCTTTCTTCAGCGCGCGATAACGGCTAGGATTCGTCCCACAGTAAAAAATCACTTATTTATCTAAATTTTTAAATGAAGCGCTCCAAACAGCGACCAGTATAATCGCTGAGTTGCGGCAATCATGTCAAATTAAGAGGAATGTCATTTCTTGGGGTCCAGTTGGCTCACTTATCACATTCATAAGGTCACAGTCCAAAGTTACTTCAATTAAGTCCCAGAGTCAATCGTTTCACTGTTAAAAGCGATATAACTCAATATTATAGGAAAAATATCACTAAATACATGTTGGTACGAATATGTGACGCAACCGTTGTAACTCAAGCGGATTGATACCACCAAGAAGTCAATGAAATGTAGTTTTTGAGAATGTCTCTATTTCTTCAGCGCGTGCTAACGGTCAGGATTACTCCCACAGTAAAAAAAGACTTATTTATCTAAATTTTAAATAAAGCGCTACCACAGTGCCCAGCGAAATCGGAAAATTCTAGCAATCATGTCAAATTAAGAAGAATGATATTTCTTGGGTCCAATTGTCTCATTTATCACATTTATGAGGTCAAAGTCCAAAATCAGTTCAATCAAGTCCCACAGGCAATCCTTTCACTGTTAAAAGCGATGCAACCTAGTAAAATCAGAAAAATATCGCTAAATACATGTTGGTACGAATATGTGACGCAACCGTTGTAATTGAAACGGACTGATACCGTTACAGAGTCAATGAGATGTTGTTTTAAAACTGTCTCTCTTTCATCAGCGCGCGCTAACGGCTAGGATTTTTCCCACAGAAAAGAATGACTTATTTATCAAAATTTTTAAATGAAGCGCTCCAAACAGCGCCCAGTGTAATCGCTGAGTTGCGGCAATCATGTCAAATTAAGAAGAATGTTATTTCTTATGTTCCAGTTGGCTCACTTATCACATTTATTAGGTCACAGTTCAAAGTTATTTCAATTAAGTCCCAGAGTCAATCGTTTCACTGTTAAAAGCGATATAACTTAAAAATATCGGAAAAATATCAATAAATGCATGTTTGTACGAATATGTGACGCAACCGTTGTAATTGAAACGGACTGATGCCGTTAGAAATTCAATGAAATGTAGTTTTTAAAACTGTCTCTCTTTCTTCAGCGCGCGCTAACGGCTAGGATTGGTCCAACCGTAAAAAATGACTTATTTATCTAAATTTTTAAATGAAGCGCTACCACAGCGCCCTGTGAAATCGGTAAATTCCAGCAATCATGTCAAGGTAAGAAGAATGTTATTTCTTGGGTCCAATTGTCTCACTTATCACATTTATAAAATCACAGTCCAAGATCAGTTCAATTAAGTCCCACAGTCAATCGTTTCACTGTTAAAAGCTATACAACTTAGTAATATCGGAAAAAAATCATTAAGTACATGTTGGTACGAATATGTGACGCAACCGTTGCAGTTGAAATGGACTGATACCGTTAGAAAGTCAATGAAAGGTAGTTTTTAAAACTGTCTCTCTTTCTTCAGCGCGCGATAACGGCTAGGATTCGTCCCACAGTAAAAAATCACTTATTTACCTAAATTTTTAAATGAAGCGCTCCAAACAGCGACCAGTATAATCGCTGAGTTGCGGCAATCATGTCAAATAAAGAGGAATGTCATTTCTTGGGGTCCAGTTGGCTCCCTTATCACATTCATAAGGTCACAGTCCAAAGTTACTTCAATTAAGTCCCAGAGTCAATCGTTTCACTGTTAAAAGCGATATAACTCAATATTATAGGAAAAATATCACTAAATACATGTTGGTACGAATATGTGACGCAACCGTTGTAACTCAAGCGGATTGATACCACCAAGAAGTCAATGAAATGTAGTTTTTGAGAATGTCTCTATTTCTTCAGCGCGTGCTAACGGTCAGGATTACTCCCACAGTAAAAAAAGACTTATTTATTTAAATTTTAAATAAAGCGCTACCACAGTGCCCAGCGAAATCGGAAAATTCTAGCAATCATGTCAAATTAAGAAGAATGATATTTCTTGGGTCCAATTGTCTCATTTATCACATTTATGAGGTCAAAGTCCAAAATCAGTTCAATCAAGTCCCACAGGCAATCCTTTCACTGTTAAAAGCGATGCAACCTAGTAAAATCAGAAAAATATCGCTAAATACATGTTGGTACGAATATGTGACGCAACCGTTGTAATTGAAACGGACTGATACCGTTACAGAGTCAATGAGATGTAGTTTTAAAACTGTCTCTCTTTCATCAGCGCGCGCTAACGGCTAGGATTTTTCCCACAGAAAAGAATGACTTATTTATCAAAATTTTTAAATGAAGCGCTCCAAACAGCGCCCAGTGTAATCGCTGAGTTGCGGCAATCATGTCAAATTAAGAAGAATGTTATTTCTTATGTTCCAGTTGGCTCACTTATCACATTTATTAGGTCACAGTTCAAAGTTATTTCAATTAAGTCCCAGAGTCAATCGTTTCACTGTTAAAAGCGATATAACTTAAAAATATCGGAAAAATATCAATAAATGCATGTTTGTACGAATATGTGACGCAACCGTTGTAATTGAAACGGACTGATGCCGTTAGAAATTCAATGAAATGTAGTTTTTAAAACTGTCTCTCTTTCTTCAGCGCGCGCTAACGGCTAGGATTGGTTTCACAGTACAAAATGACTTATTTATCTAAACTTTTTTATAAAGCGCTACCACAGCGCCCAGCGAAATCGGTAAATTCCAGAATCATGTCAAATTAAGAAGAATGTTATTCCTTGGGTCCAATTGTCTCATTTATCACATTTATGAGGTCAAAGTCCAATATTAGTTCAATTAAGTCCCACAGTCAATCCTTTCACTGTTAAAAGCGATGCAACCTAGTAATATCCGAATACTATCGCTAAATACATGTTGGTACGAATATGTGACGCAACCGTTGTAACTCAAACGGATTTATACCGCCAGAAGGTCAATGAAATGTAGTCTTTGAAACTGTTTCTATTTATTCATTGCGTGCTAACGGCCAGGATTGGTCCCACAGTAAAAAAAAAACGTATTTTATATCACTTTTTAAGTGAAGCGCTACCATAGGGCCGAGTGTAATCGCTGACATCCAGCAATCATGTCAAATTAAAAAGAATGTTATTCCTTGGAGTCCAATTGGCTCATTTATCACATTTATAAGGTCACAGTACATAATCACTTCAATTAAGTCCCACAGTCAATCGTTTCACTGTCAAAAGAAATACAACTTAGTAATATCGGAAAAGAATCTCTAAATACATGTTGGTACGAATACGTGACGCAACCGTTATAAGTTAAGCGGACTGATACCGTTAGAGAGTCAATGAAATGTAGTTTTTAAAACTGTTTCTCTTTCTTCAGCGCCGGCTAACGGCTAGGATTGGTCCTACAGTAAGAAATGACTTATTTATCTAAATTTTTAAATGAAGTATCAGCACAGCGCCTAGTGAAATCGCTGAGTTCCGGCAGTCATGTCAAATTAAGAAGAATGTTACTTCTTGCAGTCCAATTGTCTCACTTATCAAATTTATAAGGTCACAGTCCAAGATCAGCTCAATTAAGTCCCACAGTCAATCGTTTCACTGTTAAAAGCGAGACAACTTAGTAATATCGGAAAAAAATCATTAAATACATGTTGGTACGAATATGTGACGCAACTGTTGCAGTTGAAACGGACTGATACCGTTAGAAAGTCAATGAAATGTAGTATTTAAAACTGTCTCTATTTCTTGAATGCGCGCTAACGGCTAGGATTGGTTTCACAGTACAAAATGACTTATTTATCTAAACTTTTTTATAAAACGCTACCACAGCGCCCAGCAAAATCGGTAAATTCCAGAATCATGTCAAATTAAGAAGAATGTTATTCCTTGGGTCCAATTGTCTCATTTATCACATTTATGAGGTCAAAGTCCAATATTAGTTCAATTAAGTCCCACAGTCAATCCTTTCACTGTTAAAAGCGATGCAACCTAGTAATATCCGAATACTATCGCTAAATACATGTTGGTACGAATATGTGACGCAACCGTTGTAACTCAAACGGATTTATACCGCCAAAAGGTCAATGAAATGTAGTCTTTGAAACTGTTTCTATTTATTCATCGCGTGCTAACGGCCAGGATTGGTCCCACAGTAAAAAAAAAACGTATTTTATATCACTTTTTAAGTGAAGCGCTACCATAGGGCCGAGTGTAATCGCTGACATCCAGCAATGATGTCAAATTAAAAAGAATGTTATTCCTTGGAGTCCAATTGGCTCATTTATCACATTTATAAGGTCACAGTACATAATCACTTCAATTAAGTCCCACAGTCAATCGTTTCACTGTCAAAAGAAATACAACTTAGTAATATCGGAAAAGAATCTCTAAATACATGTTGGTACGAATACGTGACGCAACCGTTATAAGTTAAGCGGACTGATACCGTTAGAGAGTCAATGAAATGTAGTTTTTAAAACTGTTTCTCTTTCTTCAGCGCCGGCTAACGGCTAGGATTGGTCCTACAGTAAGAAATGACTTATTTATCTAAATTTTTAAATGAAGTATCAGCACAGCGCCTAGTGAAATCGCTGAGTTCCGGCAGTCATGTCAAATTAAGAAGAATGTTACTTCTTGCAGTCCAATTGTCTCACTTATCAAATTTATAAGGTCACAGTCCAAGATCAGCTCAATTAAGTCCCACAGTCAATCGTTTCACTGTTAAAAGCGAGACAACTTAGTAATATCGGAAAAAAATCATTAAGTACATGTTGGTACGAATATGTGACGCAACCGTTGTAGTTGAAACGGACTGATACCGTTAGAAAGTCAATGAAATGTAGTATTTAAAACTGTCTCTTTCTTTAACGCGCGCTAACGGCTAGGATTGGTCCCACAGTACAAAATGACTTATTTATCCAATCTTTTTGATAAAACGCTACCACAGCGCCCAGCGAAATCGGTAAATTCCAGCAATCATGTCAAATTAAGAAGAATGTTATTCCTTGGGTCCAATTGTCTCATTTATCACATTGATGAGGTCAAAGTTCAAAATCTGCTCAATTAAGTCCCACAGTCAATCCTTTCGCTGTTAGAAGCGATGCAACCTAGTAAAATCAGAAGAATATCGCTAAATGCATGTTGGTACGAATATGTGACGCAACCGTTGTAATTAAAACGGACTGATACCGTTAGAAAGTCAATGAAATGTAGTTTTTAAAACTGTCTCTCTTTCTTCAGCGTGCGCTAACGGCTAGGATTGGTCCAACCGTAAAAAATGACTTATTTATCTAAATCTTTAAATGAAGTATCACCACAGCGCCTAGTGAAATCGCTGAGTTCCGGCAGTCATGTCAAATTAAGAAGAATGTTACTTCTTGCAGTCCAATTGTCTCACTTATCAAATTTATAAGGTCACAGTCCAAGATCAGCTCAATTAAGTCCCACAGTCAATCGTTTCACTGTTAAAAGCGATACAACTTAGTAATATCGGAAAAAAATCATTAAGTACATGTTGGTACGAATATGTGACGCAACCGTTGTAGTTGAAACAGACTGATACCGTTAGAAAGTCAATGAAATGTAGTATTTAAAACTGTCTCTTTCTTTAACGCGCGCTAACGGCTAGGATTGGTCCCACAGTACAAAATGACTTATTTATCCAATCTTTTTTATAAAACGCGACCACAGCGCCCAGCGAAATCGGTAAATTCCAGCAATCATGTCAAATTTAAGAAGAATGTTATTCCTTGGGTCCAATTGTCTCATTTATCACATTGATGAGGTCAAAGTTCAAAATCTGTTCAATTAAGTCCCACAGTCAATCCTTTCGCTGTTAAAAGCGATGCAACCTAGTAAAATCAGAAGAATATCGCTAAATGCATGTTGGTACGAATATGTGACGCAACCGTTGTAATTAAAACGGATTGATACCGTTAGAAAGTCAATGAAATGTAGTTTTTAAAACTGTCTCTCTTTGTTCAGCGCGCGCTAACGGCTAGGATTGGTCCAACCGTAAAAAGTGACTTATTTATCTAAATTTTTAAATGAAGCGCTACCACAGCGCCCAGTGAAATCGGTAAATTCTAGCAATCATGTCAAGGTAAGAAGAATGTTATTTCTTGGGTCCACTTGTCTCACTTATCACATTTATAAGGTCACAGTCCAAAATAAGTTCAATTAAGTCCCACAGTCCATCGTTTCACTGTTAAAAGCGATGCATCCTAGTAATATCCGAATACTATCGCTAAATACATGTTGGTACGAATATGTGACGCAACCGTTGTAACTCAAACGGATTTATACCGTTAGAAAGTCATTGAAATGTGGTCTTTGAAACTGTTCCTATTTATTCAGCGCGTGCTAACGGCCAGGATTGGTCCCACAGTAAAAAATGACTTATTTTATATAAATTTTTAAGTGAAGCGCTACGATAGGGCCGAGTGTAATAGCTGAATTCCAGCAATCATGTCAAATTAAGAAGAATGTTATTCCTTGGAGTCCAATTGGCTCATTTATCACATTTATAAGGTCACAGTACAGAATCACTTCAATTAAGTCCCACAGTCAATCGTTTCACTGTCAAAAGCAGTACAACTTAGTAATATCGAAAAAAAATCACTAAATACATGTTGGTACGAATACTTCACGCAACCATTGTAACTTAAGCGGATTTACACCGTTAGAAAGTCAATGAAATGTAGTTTTTGAAACTGTGTCAATTTCTTCAGCCCACGATAACGGCTAGGATCGGTCCCACAGTAAAAAATGTCTTAGTTTATCTAAATTTTAAAGTGAAGCGCTACCATTGGGCCAAGTGAAATCAATGAAATGCGGCAATCATGTCAAATTAAGAAGAATGTTATTCCTTGGAATCCAATTTGCTCATCTAATACATTCATAAGGTCACAGTCCAGAATCACTTCAATTAAGTCCCACAGTCAATCGTTTCACTGTCAAAAGCGATACAACTTAGTAATATCGGAAAAAAATCATTAAGTACATGTTGGTACGAATATGTGACGCAACTGTTGTAGTTGAAACGGACTGATACCGTTAGAAAGTCAATGAAATGTAGTATTTAAAACTGTCTCTATTTCTTCAACGCGCGCTAACGGCTAGGATTGGTCCCACAGTACAAAATGACTTATTTATCCAAACTTTTTGATAAAACGCTACTACAGCGCCCAGCGAAATCGGTAAATTCCAGCAATCATGTCAAATTAAGAAGAATGTTATTCCTTGGGTCCAATTGTCTCATTTATCACATTTATGAGGTCAAAGTCCAAAATCTGTTCAATTAAGTCCCACAGTCAATCCTTTCGCTGTTAAAAGCGATGCAACCTAGTAAAATCAGAAAAATATCGCTAAATGCATGTTGGTACGAATATGTGACGCAACCGCTGTAACTCAAACGGACTGATACCGTTAGAAAGTCATTGAAATGTAGTTTTTGAAACTGTCTCTATTTCTTCAGCCCGCGCTAACGGCTAGGATTCGTCCCACAGTAAAAAATGACTTATTATATCTAAATTTTTTAGAGAAGCGCTACCATTGGGGCGAATGTAATCGCTGAATTGCAGCAATCATGTCAAATTAAGATGAATGTTATTCCTGGGAATCCAATTGGCTCATCTATCACATTCATAAGTTCACAGTCCAGAATCACTTCAATTAAGTCCCACAGGCAATCGTTTCACTGTCAAAAGCAATACAACCTAGTAATATCGGAAAAAATCACTAAATACATGTTGGTACGAATATGTAACATAACCGTTGTAACTCAAACGGATTTATACCGTTAGAAAGTCATTGAAATGTAGTTTTTAAAACTGTCTCCATTTCTTTAGCGCGCCATAACGGCTAGGATTGGTCCCACAGTAAAAAAATGACTTATTTTATATAAATTTTTAAGTGAAGCGCTACCATAGGGCCGAGTGTAATCGCTGAATTCCAGAAATCATGTCAAATTAAGAAGAATGTAATTTCTTTGGTCCAATTGTGTCATTTATCACATTTTTGAGGTCAAAGTCCAAAATCAGTTCTAATAAGTCCCACAGTCAATCCTTTCACTGTTAAAAACGATTCAAACTAGTAAAATGAGAAAAATATCGCTAAATACATGTTGGTACAAATATGTGACGCAACCGTTGTAATTGAAACGGACTGATACCGTTAGAGAGTCAATGAAATGTAGTTTTTAAAACTGTTTCTCTTTCTTCAGGGCCGGCTAACGGCTAAGATTGGTCCTACAGTAAGGAATGACTTATTTATCTAAATTTTTAAATGAAGTACCACCACAGCGCCCAGTGAAATCGCTGAGTTCCGGCAGTCATGTCAAATTAAGAAGAATGTTACTTCTTGCAGTCCAATTGTCTCACTTATCAAATTTATAAGGTCACAGTCCAAGATCAGCTCAATTAAGTCCCACAGTCAATCGTTTCACTGTTAAAAGCGATACAACTTAGTAAAATCAGAAGAATATCGCTAAATGCATGTTGGTACGAATATGTGACGCAACCGTTGGAATTAAAACGGACTGATACCGTTAGAAAGTCAATGAAATGTAGTTTTTAAAACTGTCTCCCTTTCTTCAGCGCGCGCTAACGGCTAGGATTGGTCCAACCGTAAAAAATGACTTATTTATCTAAATTTTTAAATGAAGCGCTACCGCAGCGCCCAGTGAAATCGGTAAATTCCAGCAATCATGTCAAGGTAAGAAGAATGTTATTTCTTGGGTCCAATTGTCTCACTTATCACATTTATAAGGTCACAGTCCAAAATAAGTTCAATTAAGTCCCACAGTCCATCGTTTCACTGTTAAAAGCGATGCATCCTAGTAATATCCGAATACCATCGCTAAATACATGTTGGTACGAATATGTGACGCAACCGTTGTAACTCAAACGGACTGATACCGTTAGAAAGTCAATGAAATGTAGTTTTTAAAACTGTCTCTCTTTCTTCAGCACGCACTAACGGCTAGGATTGGTCCAACCGTAAAAAATGACTTATTTATCTAAATTTTTAAATGAAGCGCTACCACAGCGCCCAGTGAAATCGGTAAATTCCAGCAATCATGTCAAGGTAAGAAGAATGTTATTTCTTGGGTCCAATTGTCTCACTTATCACATTTATAAGGTCACAGTCCAAAATAAGTTCAATTAAGTCCCACAGTCTATCGTTTCACTGTTAAAAGCGATGCATCCTAGTAATATCCGAATACTATCCCTAAATACATGTTGGTACGAAAATGTGACGCAACCGTTGTAACTCAAACGGATTTATACCGTTAGAAAGTCATTGAAATGTAGTTTTTAAAACTGTTTGTATTTCTTCAGCGCGCCATAACGGCTAGGATTGGTCCCACAGTAAAAAAATGACTTATTTTATATAAATTTTTAAGTGAAGCGCTACCATAGGGCCGAGTGTAATAGCTGAATTCCAGAAATCATGTCAAATTAAGAAGAATGTAATTTCTTGGGTCCAATTGTGTCATTTATCACATTTTTGAGGTCAAAGTCCAAAATCAGTTCAAATAAGTCCCACAGTCAATCCTTTCACTGTTAAAAACGATTCAACCTAGTAAAATGAGAAAAATATCGCTAAATACATGTTGGTACAAATATGTGACGCAACCGTTGTAATTGAAACGGACTGATACCGTTAGAGAGTCAATGAAATGTAGTTTTTAAAACTGTTTCTCTTTCTTCAGCGCGGGCTAAGGGTTAGGATTGGTCCTACAGTAAGAAATGACTTATTTATCTAAATTTATAAATGAAGTACCACCACAGCGCCCAGTGAAATCGGTAAATTCCAGCAATCATGTCAAATTAAGAAGAATGTTATTCCTTGGGTCCAATTGTCTCATTTATCACATTTATGAGGTCAAAGTCCAAAATCTGTTCAATTAAGTCCCACAGTCAATCCTTTCGCTGTTAAAAGCGATGCAACCTAGTAAAATCAGAAAAATATCGCTAAATGCATGTTGGTACGAATATGTGACGCAACCGTTGTAATTGAAACGGACTGATACCGTTAGAAAGTCAATGATATGTAGTTTTTAAAACTGTCTCTCCTTCTGCAGCGCGCGCTAACGGCTAGGATTGGTCCAACCGTAAAAAATGACTTATTTATCTAAATTTTTAAATGAAGCGCTACCACAGCGCCCAGTGAAATCGGTAAATTCCAGCAATCATGTCAAGGTAAGAAGAATGTTATTTCTTGGGTCCACTTGTCTCACTTATCACATTTATGAGATCACAGTCCAAAATAAGTTCAATTAAGTCCCACAGTCAATCGTTTCACTGTTAAAAGCGATGCAACCTAGTAATATCCGAATACTATCGCTAAATACATGTTTGTACGAATAGGTGACACAACCGTTGTAAATCGAACGAATTTATACCGCCAGAAGGTCAATGAAATGTAGTCTTTGAAACTGTTCCTATTTATTCAGCGCTTGCTAACGGCCAGGATTGGTCCCACAGTAAAAAATGACTTATTTTATATAAATTTTTAAGTGAAGCGCTACGATAGGGCCAAGTGTAATAGCTGAATTCCAGCAATCATGTCAAATTAAGAAGAATGTTATTCCTTGGAGTCCAATTGGCTCATTTTTCACATTTATAAGGTCACAGTACAGAATCACTTCAATTAAGTCCCACAGTCAATCGTTTCACTGTCAAAAGCAGTACAACTTAGTAATATCGGAAAAAAATCACTAAATACATGTTGGTACGAATACGTGACGCAACCATTGTAACTTAAGCGGATTTACACCGTTAGAAAGTCAATGAAATGTAGTTTTTGAAACTGTGTCAATTTCTTCAGCCCGCGATAACGGCTAGGATCGGTCCCACAGTAAAAAATGTCTTATTTTATCTAAATTTTTAGGTGAAGCGCAACCATTTGGCCGAGTGTAATCAATGAATTGCGGCGATCATGTCAAATTAAGAAGAATGTTATTCCTTGGAATCCAATTGACTCATCTATTACATTCATAAGGTCACAGTCCAGAATCACTTCAATTAAGTCCCACAGTCAATCCTTTCACTGTTAAAAGCGATGCAACCTAGTAAAATCAGAAAAACATCGCTAAATGCATGTTGGTACGAATATGTGACGCAACCGTTGCAATTGAAACGGACTGATGCCGTTAGAAAGTCAATGAAAGGTAGTTTTTAAAACTGTCTCTCTTTCTTCAGCGCGCGCTAACGTCTAGGATTGGTCTAACCGTAAAATATGACTTATTTATCTAAATTTTTAAATGAAGCGCTACCACAGCGCCCAGTGAAATCGGTAAATTCCAGCAATCATGTCAAGGTAAGAAGAATGTTATTTCTTGGGTCCAATTGTCTCACTTATCACATTTATAAGGTCACAGTCCAAAATAAGTTCAATTAAGTCCCACAGTCAATCCTTTCACTGTTAAAAGCGATGCAACCTAGTAAAATCAGAAAAACATCGCTAAATGCATGTTGGTACGAATATGTGACGCAACCGTTGCAATTGAAACGGACTGATGCCGTTAGAAAGTCAATGAAAGGTAGTTTTTAAAACTGTCTCTCTTTCTTCAGCGCGCGCTAACGTCTAGGATTGGTCTAACCGTAAAATATGACTTATTTATCTAAATTTTTAAATGAAGCGCTACCACAGCGCCCAGTGAAATCGGTAAATTCCAGCAATCATGTCAAGGTAAGAAGAATGTTATTTCTTGGGTCCAATTGTCTCACTTATCACATTTATAAGGTCACAGTCCAAAATAAGTTCAATTAAGTCCCACAGTCTATCGTTTCACTGTTAAAAGCGATGCATCCTAGTAATATCCGAATACTATCCTTAAATACATGTTGGTACGAATATGTGACGCAACCGTTGTAACTCAAACGGATTTATACCGTTAGAAAGTCATTGAAATGTAGTTTTTAAAACTGTTTGTATTTCTTCAGCGCGCCATAATGGCTAGGATTGGTCCCACCGTAAAAAAATGACTTATTTTATACAAATTTTTAAGTGAAGCGCTACCATAGGGCCGAGTGTAATCGCTGAATTCCAGAAATCATGTCAAATTAAGAAGAATGTAATTTCTTGGGTCCAATTGTGTCATTTATCACATTTTTGAGGTCAAAGTCCAAAATCAGTTCAAATAAGTCCCAGAGTCAATCCTTTCACTGTTAAAAACGATTTAACCTAGTAAAATGAGAAAAATATGGCTAAATACATGTTGGTACAAATAGGTGACGCAACCGTTGTAATTGAAACGGACTGATACCGTTAGAGAGTCAATGAAATGTAGTTTTTAAAACTGTTTCTCTTTCTTCAGCGCGGGCTAAGGGTTAGGATTGATCCTACAGTAAGAAATGACTTATTTATCTAAATTTATAAATGAAGTACCACCACAGCGCCCAGTGAAATCGCTGAGTTCCGGCAGTCATGTCAAATTAAGAAGAATGTTACTTCTTGCAGTCCAATTGTCTCACTTATCAAATTTATAAAGTCACAGTCCAAGATCAGTTCAATTAAGTCCCACAGTCAATCGTTTCACTGTTAAAAGCGATACAACTTAGTAATATCGAAAAAAAATCATTAAGTACATGTTGGTACGAATATGTGACGCAACCGTTGTAGTTGAAACGGACTGATACCGTTAGAAAGTCAATGAAATGTAGTATTTAAAACTGTCTCTCTTTCTTCAGCGCGCGCTAACGGCTAGGATTGGTCCAAACGTAAAAAATGACTTATTTATCTAAATTTTTAAATGAAGCGCTACCACAGCGCCCAGTGAAATCGGTAAATTCCAGCAATCATGTCAAGGTAAGAAGAATGTTATTTCTTGGGTCCACTTGTCTCACTTATCACATTTATGAGATCACAGTCCAAAATAAGTTCAATTAAGTCCCACAGTCAATCGTTTCACTGTTAAAAGCGATGCAACCTAGTAATATCCGAATACTATCGCTAAATACATGTTGGTACGAATATGTGACGCAACCGTTGTAACTCAAACGGATATATACCGCCAGAAGGTCAATGAAATGTAGTCTTTGAAACTGTTCGTATTTATTCAGCGCGTGCTAACGGCCAGGATTGGTCCCACAGTTAAAAAATGACTTATTTTATATAAATTTTTAAGTGAAGCGCTACGATAGGGCCGAGTGTAATAGCTGAATTCCAGCAATCATGTCAAATTAAGAAGAATGTTATTCCTCGGAGTCCAAGTGGCTCATTTATCACATTTATAAGGTCACAGTACAGAATCACTTAAATTAAGTCCCACAGTCAATCGTTTCACTGTCAAAAGCAGTACAACTTAGTAATATCGGAAAAAAATCAGTAAATACATGTTGGTACGAATACGTGACGCAACCATTGTAACTTAAGCGGATTTACACCGTTAGTAAGTCAATGAAATGTAGTTTTTAAAACTGTTTCTCTTTCTTCAGCGCGGGCTAAGGGCTATGATTGGTCCTACAGTAAGAAATGACTTATTTATCTAAATTTATAAATGAAGTACCACCACAGCGCCCAGTGAAATCGCTGAGTTCCGGCATTCATGTCAAATTAAGAAGAATGTTACTTCTTGCAGTCCAATTGTCTCACTTATCAAATTTATAAAGTCACAGTCCAAGATCAGTTCAATTAAGTCCCACAGTCAATCGTTTCACTGTTAAAAGCGATACAACTTAGTAATATCGGAAAAAAATCATTAAGTACATGTTGGTACGATCATGTGACGCAACCGTTGTAGTTGAAACGGACTGATACCGTTAGAAAGTCAATGAAATGTAGTATTTAAAACTGTCTCTATTTCTTCAACGCGCGCTAACGGCTAGGATTGGTCCCACAGTACAAAATGACTTATTTATCCAAACTTTTTGATAAAACGCTACCACAGCGCCCAGCGAAATCGGTAAATTCCAGCAATCATGTCAAATTAAGAAGAATGTTATTCCTTGGGTCCAATTGTCTCATTTATCACATTTATGAGGTCAAAGTCCAAAATCTGTTCAATTAAGTCCCACAGTCAATCCTTTCGCTGTTAAAGGCGATGCAACCTAGTAAAATCAGAAAAATATCGCTAAATGCATGTTGGTACGAATATGTGACGCAACCGTTGTAATTGAAACGGACTGATACCGTTAGAAAGTCAATGATAGGTAGTTTTTAAAACTGTCTCTCTTTCTTCAGCGCGCGCTAACGGCTAGGATTGGTCCAACCGTAAAAAATGACTTATTTATCTAAATTTTTAAATGAAGCGCTACCACAGCACCCAGTGAAATCGGTAAATTCCAGCAATCATGTCAGGGTAAGAAGAATGTTATTTCTTGGGTCCACTTGTCTCACTTATCACATTTATGAGATCACAGTCCAAAATAAGTTCAATTAAGTCCCACAGTCAATCGTTTCACTGTTAAAAGCGATGCAACCTAGTAATATCCGAATACTATCGCTAAATACATGTTGGTACGAATATGTGACGCAACCGTTGTAACTCGAACGGATTTATACCGCCAGAAGGTCAATGAAAGGTAGTCTTTGAAACTGTTCCTATTTATTCAGCGCGTGCTAACGGCCAGGATTGGTCCCACAGTAAAAAATGACTTATTTTATATAAATTTTTAAGTGAAGAGCTACGATAGGGCCGAGTGTAATAGCTGAATTCCAGCAATCATGTCAAATTAAGAAGAATGTTATTCCTTGGAGTCCAATTGGCTCATTTATCACATTTATAAGGTCACAGTACAGAATCACTTCAATTAAGTCCCACAGTCAATCGTTTCACTGTCAAAAGCAGTACAACTTAGTAATATCGGAAAAAAATCACTAAATACATGTTGGTACGAATACGTGACGTAACCATTGTAACTTAAGCGGATTTACACCGTTAGAAAGTCAATGAAATGTAGTTTTTGAAACTGTGTCAATTTCTTCAGCCCGCGATAACGGCTAGGATCGGTCCCACAGTAAAAATGTCTTATTTTATCTAAATTTTTAGGTGAAGCGGAACCATTTGGCCGAGTGTAATCAATGAATTGCGGCGATCATGTCAAATTAAGAAGAATGTTATTCCTTGGAATCCAATTGACTCATCTATTACATTCATAAGGTCACAGTCCATAATCACTTCAATTAAGTCCCACAGTCAATCCTTTCACTGTTAAAAGCGATGCAACCTAGTAAAATCAGAAAAACATCGCTAAATGCATGTTGGTACGAATATGTGACGCAACCGTTGCAATTGAAACGGACTGATGCCGTTAGAAAGTCAATGAAAGGTAGTTTTTAAAACTGTCTCTCTTTCTTCAGCGCGCGCTAACGTCTAGGATTGGTCCAACAGTAAAAAATGACTCATTTATCTAAATTTTTAAATGAAGCGCAACCACAGCGCCCAGCGAAATCGGTAAATACCAGCAATCATGTCAAATTAAGAAGCATGATATTTCTTGGGTCTTGTCTCATTTATCACATTTATGAGGTCAAAGTCCAAAATCAGTTCCATCAAGTCCCCCAGTCAATCCTCTTACTGTTGAAAGCGATGCAACCTAGTAAAATCAGAAAAATATCGCTAAATACATGTTGGTACGAATATGTGACGCAACCGTTGTAATTGAAACGGACTGATACCGTTACAGAGTCAATGAAATGTAGTTTTTAAAACTGTCTCTCTTTCTTCAGCGCGCGCTAACGGCTAGGATTCGTCCCACAGTAAAAAATGACATATTTTATATAAATTTTTAAGTGAAGCGCTACCATAGGGCCGAGTGTAATCGCTGAATTCTAGCAATCATGTCAAATTAAGAAGAATGCTATTCCTTGGAGTCCAATTGGCTCATTTATAACATTTATAAGGTCACAGTCTAGGATCACTTCAATTAAGTCCCACAGTCAATCGCCTCACTGTCAAAAGCAATACAACTTAATAATGATGGAGAAAACCACTAAATACATATTGGTACGAATATGTGACGCAACCGTTGTAGTTGAAACGGGCTAATACCGTTAGAAAGTCAATGAAATATAGTATTTGAAACTGTCTCTATTTCTTCAGCGCGCGCTAACAACTAGGATCGGTCCCACAGTAAAAAATGACTTGTTTTATCTAAATTTTTAATTGAAACGCTACCATTGGGCCGAGTGTAATCGCTGAATTGCAGCAATCATGTCAAATTAAAAAGAATGTTATTCCATGGAGTCCAATTGGCTCATTTCTCACATTTATAAGGTCGCAGTCCAGAATCACTTTAATTAAGTCCCACAGTCAATCGTTTCACTGTTAAAAGCGATACAACTTAGTAATATCAGAAAAAAATCACTAAATACATGTTGGTACAAATATGTGACGCAACCGTTGTAAGTCAAGCGGATTGACACCGTTAGAAAGTCAATGAAATGTAGTTTTTGAAAATGTTTCTATTTCTTCAACGCCCGCTAACGGCTAGGATTGGTCCCGCAGTACACAATGGCTTATATATCTAAACTTTTAATTAAAACGCTACCACAGCGCCCAGCGAAATCGGTAAATTCCAGCAATCATGTCAAATTTAAAAGAATGTTATTCCTTTGGTCCAATTGTCTTATTTATCACATTTATGAGGTCAAAGTCCAAAATCAGTTCAATCAAGTCCCACAGTCAATCCTTTCACTGTTAAAAGCGATGCAACCTAGTAAAATCAGAAAAATATCGCTAAATACATGTTGGTACGAATATGTGACGCAACCGTTGTAACTCAAACGGATTTACACCGCCAGAAGGTCAATGAAACGTAGTTTTTGAAACTGTCTCTATTTCTTCAGCGCGCACTAACAACTAGGATTGGTCCCACAGTAAAAAATGACTTGTTTTATCTAAATTTTTAAGTGAAACGCTACCATTGGGCCGAGTGTAATCGCTGAATTGCAGCAATCATGTCAAATTAAAAGGAATGTTATTCCTTGGAGTCCATTTGGCTCATTTCTCACATTTATAAGGTCGCAGTCCAGAATCACTTCAATTAAGTCCCACAGTCAATCGTTTCACTGTTAAAAGCGATACAACTTAGTAATATCGGAAAAAAATCACTAAATACATGTTGGTACGAATATGTGACGCAACCGTCAAAAGTCAAGCGGATTGACACCGTTAAAAAGTCAATGAAATGTAGTTGTTGAAAATGATTTCATTTCTTCAACGAGCGCTAACGGCTAGGATTGGTCCCGCAGTACAAAATGACTTATATATCTAAACTTTTAAATAAAACGCTACCACAGCGCCCAGCGAAATCGGTAAGTTCCAGCAATCATGTCAAATTAAGAAGAATGTTATTCCTTGGGTCCAATTGTCTCATTTATCACATTTATGCGGTCAAAGTCCAATATTAGTTCAATTAAGTCCCACAGTCAATCCTTTCACTGTTAAAAGCGATGTAACCTAGTAATATCCGAATACTATCGCTAAATACATGTTGGTACGAATATGTGACGCAACCGTTGTAACTCAAACGGATTTACACCGCCAGAAGGTCAATGAAACGTAGTTTTTGAAACTGTTCCTATTTATTCAGCGCGTGCTAACGGCCAGGATTGGTCCCATAGTAAGAAATGACTTATTTTATATAAGTTTTTAAGGGAAGCGCCACAATAGGGCCGAGTGTAATCGCTGAATTCCTGTAATCATGTCAAATTAAGAAGAATGTTATTCCTTGGAGTCCAATTGGCTCATTTATCACATTTATAAGGTCACAGTACAGAATCACTTCAATTAAGTCCCACAGTCAATCGTTTCACTGTCAAAGGAAATACAACTTAGTAATATCGGAAAAGAATCACTAAATACATATTGGTACGAAGACGTGACGCAACCGTTGTAAGTTAAGCGGATTGACACCGTTAGAAAGTCAATGAAATGTAGTTTTTGAAACTGTCTCTTATTCTTCAGCCTGCGCTAACGGCTAGGATTGGGCCCACAGTAAAAAATGACTTATTTTATCTAAATTTTTAAGAGAAGCGCGCCCATTGGGCCGAGTGTAATCGCTGAATTGCAGCAATCATGTCAAATTAAGAAGAATGTTATTCCTTGGAATCCAATTGGCTCATTTATCAGATTTATAAGGTCACAGTCCAGGATCACTTCAATTAAGTCCCACAGTCAATCGTTTCACTGTCAAAAGCAATACAACTTAGTAATAATGGAAAAAAATCACTAAATACATGTTGGTAGGAATATGTGACGCAACCGTCAAAAGTCAAGTGGATTGACACCGTTAAAAAGTCAATGAAATGTAGTTGTTGAAAATGATTTCATTTCTTCAACGAGCGCTAACGGCTAGGATTGGTCCCGCAGTACAAAATGACTTATATATCTAAACTTTTAAATAAAACGCTACCACAGCGCCCAGCGAAATCGGTAAGTTCCAGCAATCATGTCAAATTAAGAAGAATGTTATTCCTTGGGTCCAATTGTCTCATTTATCACATTTATGCGGTCAAAGTCCAATATTAGTTCAATTAAGTCCCACAGTCAATCCTTTCACTGTTAAAAGCGATGTAACCTAGTAATATCCGAATACTATCGCTAAATACATGTTGGTACGAATATGTGACGCAACCGTTGTAACTCAAACGGATTTACACCGCCAGAAGGTCAATGAAACGTAGTTTTTGAAACTGTTCCTATTTATTCAGCGCGTGCTAACGGCCAGGATTGGTCCCATAGTAAGAAATGACTTATTTTATATAAGTTTTTAAGGGAAGCGCCACAATAGGGCCGAGTGTAATCGCTGAATTCCTGTAATCATGTCAAATTAAGAAGAATGTTATTCCTTGGAGTCCAATTGGCTCATTTATCACATTTATAAGGTCACAGTACAGAATCACTTCAATTAAGTCCCACAGTCAATCGTTTCACTGTCAAAAGAAATACAACTTAGTAATATCGGAAAAGAATCACTAAATACATATTGGTACGAAGACGTGACGCAACCGTTGTAAGTTAAGCGGATTGACACCGTTAGAAAGTCAATGAAATGTAGTTTTTGAAACTGTCTCTTATTCTTCAGCCTGCGCTAACGGCTAGGATTGGGCCCACAGTAAAAAATGACTTATTTTATCTAAATTTTTAAGAGAAGCGCGCCCATTGGGCCGAGTGTAATCGCTGAATTGCAGCAATCATGTCAAATTAAGAAGAATGTTATTCCTTGGAATCCAATTGGCTCATTTATCAGATTTATAAGGTCACAGTCCAGGATCTCTTCAATTAAGTCCCACAGTCAATCGTTTCACTGTCAAAAGCAATACAACTTAGTAATAATGGAAAAAAATCACTAAATACATGTTGGTAGGAATATATGACGCAACCGTTGTAGTTGAAACGGACTAATACCGTTTGAAAGTCAATGAAATGTAGTATTTGAAGCTGTCTCTTTTTCTTCAGCGCGCGCCAACAGCTAGGATTGGTCCCACGGTAAAAAATGACTTATTTTATCTAAATTTTTAAGTGAAGCGCTACCATTGGGCCGAGTGTAATCGCTGAATTGCAGCAATCATGTCAAATTAAGAAGAATGTTATTCCTTGCAGTCCAATTGGCTCATTTATGACATTTATAAGGTCGCAGTCCAGAATCACTTCAATTAAGTGGCACAGTCAATCGTTTCACTGTTAAAAGCGATACAACCTAGTATTATTAGAAAAATATCCCTAAATACATGTGGGGACGAATATGTGACTCAACCGATGTTACTCAAACGGACTCATACCGTTAGAAATTCAATGAAACCTACCTTCTAAAACTGTCTCTATTTGTTCAGCGCGCGATAACGGCTAGGATTGGTCCCACAGCAAAAAAGGACTTATTGTATAAAAACTTTTAAATAAAGCGCTACCACAGCGCCCAGCGAAATCGGTAAATTCCAGCAATCATGTCAAATTAAGACGAATGTTATTTCTTGTCTCATTTATCACATTTTTGAGGTCAAAGTCCAAAATCAGTTCAATTAAGTCCCACAGTCAATCCTTTCACTGTTAAAAAAGATGCAACCTAGCAAAATCAGAAAAATATCGCTAAATACATGATGGTACGAATATGTGACGCAACCGTTGTAATTGAAAAGGACTGATACCGTTAGAGAGTCAATGAAATGTAGTTTTTAAATTGTTTCTCTTTCTTCAGCGCGGGCTAACGGCTAGGATTGGTCCCACCGTAAAAAATGACTTTTTTATCTAAATTTTTAAGTGAATCCCTACCACAGTGCCCAGTGAAACCAGTAAGTTCCAGCAATCATGTCAAATTAAGAAGAATGATATTTCTTGGTTCCAATTGTCTCACTTATCACATTTATGAGATCACAGTCCAAAATCAGTTCAATTAAGTGCCACAGTCAATCGTTTCACTTTTAAAAGCGATACAACCTAGTATTATCAGAAAAAATATCCCTAAATACATGTGGAGACGAATATGTGACTCAACCGATGTAATTCAAACGGACTCATACCGTTAGAAATTCATTGAAACGTACCTTCTAAAACTGTCTCTATTTCTTCAGTGCGCGATAACGGCTAGGATTCGTCCCACAGTAAAAAATCACTTATTTATCTAAATTTTTAAATGAAGCGCTCCAAACAGCGACCAGTGTAATCGCTGAGTTGCGGCAATCATGTCAAATTAAAAAGAATGTTATTCCATGGAGTCCAATTGGCTCATTTCTCACAATTATAATGTCGCAGTCCAGAATCACTTCAATTAAGTCCAACAGTCAATCGTTTCACTGTTAAAAGCGATACAACTTAGTAATATCAGAAAAAAATCACAAAATACATGTTGGTACGAATATGTGACTCAACTGTTGTAACTCAAATGGACTCATACCGTTAGAAATTCATTGAAAAGTACCTTCTAAAACTGTCTCTATTTCTTCAGCGCGCGATAACGGCTAGGATTCGTCCTACAGTAAAAAATGACTTATTTATCTAAATTTTTTAATGAAGCGCTCCAAACAGCAACCAGTTTAATCGCTGAGTTGCGGCAATCATGTCAAATTAAGAAGAATGTCATTTATTGGGGTCCAATTGGCTCATTTCTCACATTTATAAGGTCGCAGTCCAGAATCACTTCAATTAAGTCCCACAGTCAATCGTTTCACTGTTAAAAGCGATATAACTTAGTAATATCAGAAAAAAATCACAAAATACATGTTGGTACGAATATGTGACTCAACTGTTGTAACTCAAATGGACTCATACCGTTAGAAATTCATTGAAAAGTACCTTCTAAAACTGTCTCTATTTCTTCAGCGCGCAATAACGGCTAGGATTCGTCCTACAGTAAAAAATGACTTATTTATCTAAATTTTTTAATGAAGCGCTCCAAACAGCGACCAGTGTAATCGCTGAGTTGCGGCAATCATGTCAAATTAAGAAGAATGTCATTTATTGGGGTCCATTTGGCTCACTTATCACATTTATAAGGTCACAGTCCAGAATCACTTCAATTAAGTCCCACAGTCAATCGTTTCACTGGTAAAAACGATACAACTTAGTAATATCGGAAAAAAATCACTAAATACATGTTGGTACAAATATGTGACGCAACCGTTGTAAGTCAAGCGGATTGAAACCGTTAGAAAGTCAATGAAATGTAGTTTTTGAAAATGTTTCTATTTCTTCAACGCCCGCTAACGGCTAGGATTGGTCCCGCAGTACAAAATGACTTATATATCTAAACTTTTAATTAAAACGCTACCACAGCGCCCAGCGAAATCGGTAAATTCCAGCAATCATGTCAAATTTAAAAGAATGTTATTCCTTTGGTCCAATTGTCTTATTTATCACGTTTATGAGGTCAAAGTTCAATATTAGTTCAATTAAGTCCCACAGTCAATCCTTTCACTGTTAAAAGCGATGCAATCTAGTAATATCCGAATACTATCGCTAAATACATGTTGGTACGAATATGTGACGCAACTGTTGTAACTCAAACGGATTCATACCGCCAGAAGGTCCATGAAATGTAGTCTTTGAAGCTGTTCCTATTTATTCAGCGCGTGCTAACGGCCAGGATTGATCTTACAGTAAAAAATGACGTATTTTATATAAATTTTTAAGTGAAGCGCTACCATAGGGCCGAGTGTAATCGCAGAATTATAACAATCATGTCAAATTAAGAAGAATGCTATTCCTTGGAGTCCAATTGGCTCATTTATCACATTTATAAGGTCACAGTCCAGGATCTCTTCAATTAAGTCCCACAGTCAATCGCCTCACTGTCAAAAGCAATACAACTTAATAATAATGGAGAAAACCACTAAATACATATTGGTACGAATATGTGACGCAACCGTTGTAGTTGAAACGGGCTAATACCGTTAGAAATTCAATGAAATGTAGTATTTGAAACTGTCTCTATTTCTTCAGCGCGCACTAACAACTAGGATTGGTCCCACAGTAAAAAATGACTTGTTTTATCTAAATTTTTAAGTGAAACGCTACCATTGGGCCGCGTGTAATCGCTGAATTGCAGCAATCATGTCAAATTAAAAGGAATGTTATTCCTTGGAGTCCATTTGGCTCATTTCTCACATTTATAAGGTCGCAGTCCAGAATCACTTCAATTAAGTCCCACAGTCAATCGTTTCACTGTTAAAAGCGATACAACTTAGTAATATCGGAAAAAAATCACAAAATACATGTTGGTACGAATATGTGACTCAACCGTTTTAACTCAAATGGACTCATACCGTTAGAAATTCATTGAAATGTACCTTCTAAAACTGTCTCTATTTCTTCAGCGCGCGATAAGAGCTAGGATTCGTCCTACAGTAAAAAATGACTTATTTATCTAAATTTTTTAATGAAGCGCTCCAAACAGCGACCAGTGTAATCGCTGAGTTGCGGCAATCATGTCAGATTAAGAAGAATGTCATTTCTTGGGGTCCAGTTGGCTCACTTATCACATTTATAAGGTCACAGTCCAAAGTTACTTCTATTAAGTCCCAGTGTCAATCGTTTCACTGTTAAAAGCGATATAACTCAATAATATCGCAAAAATATCACTAAATACATGTTGGTACGATAATGTGACGCAACCGTTGTAGTTGAAACGGACTGATACCGTTAGAAAGTCAATGAAATGTAGTATTTAAAACTGTCTCTATTTCTTCAATGCACGCTAACGGCTAGGATTGGTCCCACAGTACAAAATGACATATTTATCTAAGTTTTTAAATGAAGCGCTACCACAGCGCCCAGTGAAATTGGTAAATTCCAGCAATCATGTCAAGGTAAGAAGAATGTTATGTCTTGGGTCCAATTGTCTTAATTATCACATTTATGAGGTCAAAGTCCAAAATCAGTTCAATCAAGTCCCACAGTCAATCCTTTCACTGTTAAAAGCGATGGAACCTAGTAAAATCAGAAAAATATCGCTATATACATGTTGGTACGAATATGTGACGCAACCGTTGTAATTGAAACGGACTGATACCGTTACAGAGTCAATGAGATGTAGTTTTTAAAACTGTCTCCCTTTCTTCAGCGCGCGCTAACGGCTAGGATTCGTCCCACAGTAAAACATCACTTATTTATCTAAATTATTAAATGAAACGCTCCAAACAGCGACCAGTGTAATCGCTCAGTTGCGGCAATCATGTCAAATTTAGAAGAATGTCATTTGTTGGGGTCCAGTTGGCTCACTTATCACAGTTAAAAGGTCACAGTACAGAATCACTTCAATTAAGTCCCACAGTCAATCGTTTCACTGTCAAAAGCAATACAACTGAGTAATATCGGAAAAAAATCACTAAATACATGTTGGTACGGATATGTGACGCAACCGTTGTAACTTAAGCGGATTGACACCGTTAGAAAGTCAATGAAATGTAGTTTTTGAAAATTTTTCTATTTCTTCAGCGCGCTAACGGCTAGGATTGGTGCCACAGTAAAAAATGACTTATTTATCTAAACTTTTAAATAAAGCGCTACCACAGCGCCCAGCGAAATCGGTAAATTCCAGCAATCATGTCAAATTAAGAAGAATAATATTTCTTGGTTCCAATTGTCTCACTTATCACATTTATAAGGTCACAGTCCAAAATCAGTTCAATTTAGTGCCACAGTCAATCGTTTCACTGTTAAAAGCGATGCAACCTAGTAAAATCAGAAAAATATCGCTAAATACATGTTGGTACGAGTATGTGACGAAACCGTTGTAACTTAGGCGGATTGACACCGTTAGAAAGTCAATGAAATGTAGTTTTTGAAAATGTTTCTATTTCTTCAACGCGCGCTAACGACTAGGATTGGTCCCACAGTGCAAAATGACTTTTTTATCTAAACTTTTAAATAAAGCGCTACCACAGTGCTCAGCGAAACCGGTAAATTCCAACAATCATGTCAAATTAAGAAGAATGTTTTTTATTGGGTCCAATTGTCTCATTTATCAAATTTTGGAGGTCAAAGTCTAAAATTAGTTCACATAAGTCCCACAGTCATTCCTTTCACTGTTAAAAACGATGCAACCTAGTAAAATCAGAAAAATATCGCTAAATACATGATGGTACGAATATGTGACGCAACCGTTGTAATTGAAACGGACTGATACCGTTAGAGAGTCAATGAAATGTAGTTTTTAAAACTGCCTCTATTTCTTCAACGCGCGCTAACGGCTAGGATTGGTCCCACCGTAAACAATGACTTATTTATCTAAATTATTAAGTGATGCGCTACCATAGGCCCGAGTGTAATCGCTGAATTCCAGCAATCATGTCAAATTAAGAAGAATGTTATTCCTTGGAGTCCAATTGGCTCATTTATCACATTTATAAGGTCACAGTACAGAATCACTGCAATTAAGTCCCACAGTCAATCGTTTTATTGTCAAAAGCAATACAACTTAGTAATATCGGAAAAAAATCACTAAATACATGTTGGTACGTATACACGAAGCAACCGTTGTTACTTAGGCGGATTGACACCGTTAGAAAGTCAATGAAATGTAGTTTTTAAACTGTTTCTCTTTCTTCAGCGCGGGCTAACGGCTAGGATTGGTGCCACAGTAAAAATGAATTATTGATCTAAACTTTTAAATAAAGCGCTACCACAGCGCCCAGCGAAATCGGTAAATTCCAACAATCATGTCAAATTAAGAAGAATGTTTTTTATTGGGTCCAATTGTCTCATTTATCAAATTTTGGAGGTCAAAGTCTAAAATTAGTTCAATTAAGTCCCACAGTCATTCCTTTCACTGTTAAAAACGATGCAACCTAGTAAAATCAGAAAAATATCGCTAAATACATGATGGTACGAATATGTGACGCAACCGTTGTAATTGAAACGGACTGATACCGTTAGAGAGTCAATGAAATGTAGTTTTTAAAACTGCCTCTATTTCTTCAACGCGCGCTAACGGCTAGGATTGGTCCCACCGTAAACAATGACTTATTTATCTAAATTATTAAGTGATGCGCTACCATAGGCCCGAGTGTAATCGCTGAATTCCAGCAATCATGTCAAATTAAGAAGAATGTTATTCCTTGGAGTCCAATTGGCTCATTTATCACATTTATAAGGTCACAGTACAGAATCACTGCAATTAAGTCCCACAGTCAATCGTTTTATTGTCAAAAGCAATACAACTTAGTAATATCGGAAAAAAATCATTAAATACATGTTGGTACGTATACACGAAGCAACCGTTGTTACTTAGGCGGATTGACACCGTTAGAAAGTCAATGAAATGTAGTTTTTAAACTGTTTCTCTTTCTTCAGCGCGGGCTAACGGCTAGGATTGGTGCCACAGTAAAAATGAATTATTGATCTAAACTTTTAAATAAAGCGCTACCACAGCGCCCAGCGAAATCGGTAAATTCCAGCCATCATGTCAAATTAAGACGAATGTTATTTCTTGGGTCCAATTGTCTCATTTATCAAATTTTTGAGGTCACAGTCCAAAATCAGTTCAATCAAGTCCCACAGTCAATCCTTTCACTGTTAAAAACGATGCAACCTAGTAAAATCAGAAAAATATAGCTAAAAACATGATGGTACGAATATGTGACGCAACCGTTGTAATTGAAACGGACTGATACCGTTAGAGAGTCAATGAAATGTTGTTTTTAAAACTGTTTCTCTTTCTTCTGCGCGGTCTAACGGCTAGGATTGGTCCCACCGTAAAAAATGACTTATTTATCTAAATTTTTAAGTGAATCCCTACCACAGCGCCCAGTGAAATCAGTAAATTCCAGCAATCATGTCAAATTAGGAAGAATGATATTTCTTGGTTCCAATTGTCTCACTTATCACATTTATAAGGTCACAGTCCAGAATCACTTCAATTAAGTCCCACAGTCAATCGTTTCACGGTTAAAAGCGATACAACTTAGTAATATCGGAAAAAATCATTAAGTACATGTTGGTATGACAATGTGACGCAACCGTTGTAAGTCAAACGGATTGACACCGTTAGAAAGTCAATGAAATGTAGTTATTGGAAATGTTTCTATTTCTTCAACGCGCGCTAACGGCTAGGATTGGTTCCACCATAATCAATGACTTATTTATCTAAACTTTTAAAAAAAACGTTACCACAGCGCCCAGCGAAATCGGTAAATTCCAGCAATCATGTCAAATTAAAAAAATGTTTTTCCCTTGGTCCAATTGTCTCATTTATCAGATTTATGAGGTCAAAGTCCAAAATCAGTTCAATTAAGTCCCACATTCAATCCTTTCACTGTTAAAAGCGATGCAACCTAGTATAATCAGAATAAATACACTAAATACATGTTGGTACGAATACGTGAAGCAACCGTTGTAACTTAGGCGGATTGACACCGTTAGAAAGTCAATGAAATGTAGTTTTTGAAAATATTTCTATTTCTTCAGCGCGCGCTAACGACTAGGATTGGTCCCACAGTGCAAAATGACTTTTTTATCTAAACTTTTAAATAAAGCGCTACCACAGTGCTCAGCGAAACCGGTAAATTCCAACAATCATGTCAAATTAAGAAGAATGTTATTTATTGGGTCCAATTGTCTCATTTATCAAATTTTGGAGGTCAAAGTCTAAAATTAGTTCAATTAAGTCCCACAGTCATTCCTTTCACTGTTAAAAACGATGCAACCTAGTAAAATCAGCAAAATATCGCTAAATACATGATGGTACGAATATGTGACGCAACCGTTGTAATTGAAACGGACTGATACCGTTAGAGAGTCAATGAAATGTAGTTTTTAAAACTGCCTCTATTTCTTCAACGCGCGCTAACGGCTAGGATTGGTCCCACCGTAAACAATGACTTATTTATCTAAATTATTAAGTGATGCGCTACCATTGGGCCGAGTGTAATTGCTGAATTGCAGCAATCATGTCAAATTAAGAGAAATGTCATTCCTTGGAGTCCAATTGGCTCATTTATCACATTTATAAGGCCACAGTCCAGAATCACTTCAATTAAGTCCCACTTTCAATCCTTTCACTGATAAAAGTGATGCAACCTAGTAAAATCAGATTAATATCGCTAACTACATGTTGGTACGAATATGTGACGCAACCGTTGTAATTGAAACGGACTGATACCGTTAGAGAGTCAATGAAATGTAGTTTTTGAAAATGTTTCTATTTCTTCATCGCGCGCTAACGGCCAGGATTGATCCCACAGTACAAAATTACTTATTTATCTAAACTTTTAAAAAAAACGTTTCCACAGCGCCCAGCGAAATCGGTAAATTCCAGCAATCATGTCAAATTAAAAAAATGTTATTCCCTGGGTCCAATTGTCTCATTTATCACAATTATGAGGTCAAAGTCCAAAATCAGTTCAATTAAGTCCCACTTTCAATCCTTTCACTGATAAAAGTGATGCAACCTAGTAAAATCAGATTAATATCGCTAACTACATGTTGGTACGAATATGTGACGCAACCGTTGTAATTGAAACGGACTGATACCGTTAGAAAGTCAATGAAATGTACTTTTTAAAACTGTCTCTCTTTCTTCAGCGCGCGCTAACGGCTAGGATTGGTCCCACCGTAGAAAAAACTTATTTATCAAAGTTTTTAAATGAAGCGCTACCACAGCGCCCAGTGAAATCGGTAAATTCCAGCAATCATGTCAAGGTAAGAAGAATGTTATTTCTTGGGTCCAATTGTCTCACTTATCACATTTATAAGGTCACAGTCCAAAATAAGTTCAATTAAGTCCCACAGTCAATCCTTTCACTGTTAAAAACGATTCAACCTAGTAAAATCAGAAAAATATCGCTAAATACATGTTGGTACGAATATGTGACGCAACCGTTGTAACTTAAGCGGATTGACACCGTTAGAAAGTCAATGAAATGTAGTTTTTAAAACTGTTTCTCTTTCTTCAGCGCGGGCTAACGGCTAGGATTGGTTCTACAGTAAGGAATGACTTATTTATCTAAATTTTTAAATGAAGTACTACCACAGCGCCCAGTGTAATCGCTGAGTTCCGGCAATCATGTCAAATTAAGAAGAATGTTACTTCTTGCAGTCCAATTTTCTCACTTATCAAATTTGTAAGGTCACAGCCCAAGATCAGTTCAATTAAGTCCTACAGTCAATTGTTTCACTGTTAAAAGCGATACAACTTAGTAATATCGGAAGAAAATCACTAAATACATGTTGGTACGAGTATGTGACGAAACCGTTGTAACTTAGGCGGATTGACACCGTTAGAAAGTCAATGAAATGTAGTTTTTGAAAATGTTTCTATTTCTTCAACGCGCGCTAACGACTAGGATTGGTCCCACAGTGCAAAATGACTTTTTTATCTAAACTTTTAAATAAAGCGCTACCACATTGCTCAGCGAAACCGGTAAATTCCAACAATCATGTCAAATTAAGAAGAATGTTTTTTATTGGGTCCAATTGTCTCATTTATCAAATTTTGGAGGTCAAAGTCTAAAATTAGTTCACATAAGTCCCACAGTCATTCCTTTCACTGTTAAAAACGATGCAACCTAGTAAAATCAGAAAAATATCGCTAAATACATGATGGTACGAATATGTGACGCAACCGTTGTAATTGAAACGGACTGATACCGTTAGAGAGTCAATGAAATGTAGTTTTTAAAACTGCCTCTATTTCTTCAACGCGCGCTAACGGCTAGGATTGGTCCCACCGTAAACAATGACTTATTTATCTAAATTATTAAGTGATGCGCTACCATTGGGCCGAGTGTAATTGCTGAATTGCAGCAATCATGTCAAATTAAGAAAAATGTCATTCCTTGGAGTCCAATTGGCTTATTTATCACATTTATAAGGTCACAGTCCAGAATCACTTCAATTAAGTCCCACAGTCAATCGTTTCACTGTTAAAAGCGATACATCTTAGTAATATCGGAAAAAAATCACTAAATACATGTTGGTACGAATATGTGACGCAACCGTTGTAAGTCAAGCGGATTGACACCGTTAGAAAGTCAATGAAATGTAGTTTTTGAAAATGTTTCTATTTCTTCATCGCGCGCTAACGGCTAGGATTGGTCCCACAGTACAAAATTACTTATTTATCTAAACTTTTAAAAAAAACGTTTCCACAGCGCCCAGCGAAATCGGTAAATTCCAGCAATCATGTCAAATTAAAAAAATGGTCTTCCTTGGGTCCAATTGTCTCATTTATCACAATTATGAGGTCAAAGTCCAAAATCAGTTCAATTAAGTCCCACTTTCAATCCTTTCACTGTTAAAAGCGATGCAACCTAGTAAAATCAGATTAATATCGCTAACTACATGTTGGTACGAATATGTGACGCAACCGTTGTAATTGAAACGGACTGATACCGTTAGAAAGTCAATGAAATGTACTTTTTAAAACTGTCTCTCTTTCTTCAGCGCGCGCTAACGGCTAGGATTGGTCCCACCGTAGAAAAAACTTATTTATCAAAGTTTTTAAATGAAGCGCTACCACAGCGCCCAGTGAAATCGGTAAATTCCAGCAATCATGTCAAGGTAAGAAGAATGTTATTTCTTGGGTCCAATTGTCTCACTTATCACATTTATAAGGTCACAGTCCAAAATAAGTTCAATTAAGTCCCACAGTCATTCCTTTCACTGCTAAAAACGATTCAACCTAGTAAAATCAGAAAAATATCGCTAAATACATGTTGGTACGAATATGTGACGCAACCGTTGTAACTTAAGCGGATTGACACCGTTAGAAAGTCAATGAAATGTAGTTTTTAAAACTGTTTCTCTTTCTTCAGCGCGGGCTAACGGCTAGGATTGGTTCTACAGTAAGGAATGACTTATTTATCTAAATTTTTAAATGAAGAACTACCACAGCGCCCAGTGTAATCGCTGAGTTCCGGCAATCATGTCAAATTAAGAAGAATGTTACTTCTTGCAGTCCAATTTTCACACTTATCAAATTTATAAGGTCACAGCCCAAGATCAGTTCAATTAAGTCCTACAGTCAATCGTTTCACTGTTAAAAGCGATACAACTTAGTAATATCGGAAAAAAATCCCTAAATACATGTTGGTACGAGTATGTGACGAAACCGTTGTAGTTGAAACGGACTGATACCGTTAGAAAGTCAATGAAATGTAGTATTTAAAACTGTCTCTATTTCTTCAACGCGCGCTAACGGCTAAGATTGGTCCCACAGTACAAAATGACTTATTTATCTAAACTTTTTTATAAAGCGCTACCACAGCGCCCAGCGAAATCGGTAAACTCCAGCAATCATGTCAAATTAAGAAGATTGTTATTCCTTTGGTCCAATTGTGTCATTTATCACATTTATAAGGTCAAAGTCCAAAATCTGTTCAATTAAGTCCCACAGTCAATCCTTTCACTGTTAAAAGCGATGTAACCTAGTAAAATCAGAAAAATATCGCTAAATACATGGTGGTACGAATATGTGACGCAACCGTTGTAATTGAAACGGACTGATACCGTTAGAAAGTCAATGAAATGTAGTTTTTAAAACTGTCTCTCTTTCTTCAGCGCGCGCTAACGGCTAGGATTGGTCCCACCTTAGAAAAGACTTATTTATCTAAGTTTTTAAATGAAGCGCTACCACAGCGCCCAGTGAAATCGGTAAATTCCAGCAATCATGTCAAATTAAGAAGAATGTTATTTCTTGGGTCCAATTGTCTCACTTATCACATTTATAAGGTCACAGTCGAAAATAAGTTCAATTAAGTCCCACAGTCAATCCTTTCACTGTTAAAAACGATTCAACCTATTAAAATTAGAAAAATATCGCTAAATACATGTTGGTACGAATATGTGACGCAACCGTTGTAATTGAAACGGACTGATTCCGTTAGACAGTCAATGAAATGTAGTTTTTAAAACTGTTTCTCTTTCTTTAGCGCGGGCTAACGGCTAGGATTGGTCCTACAGTAAGGAATGACTTATTTATCTAAATTTTTAAATGAAGTACTACCACAGCGCCCAGTGTAATTGCTGAGTTCCGGCAATCATGTCAAATTAAGAAGAATGTTACATCTTGCAGTCCAATTGTCTCACTTATCACATTTATAAGGTCACAGTCGAAAATAAGTTCAATTAAGTCCCACAGTCAATCCTTTCACTGTTAAAAACGATTCAACCTATTAAAATCAGAAAAATATCGCTAAATACATGTTGGTACGAATATGTGACGCAACCGTTGTAATTGAAACGGACTGATTCCGTTAGACAGTCAATGAAATGTAGTTTTTAAAACTGTTTCTCTTTCTTTAGCGCGGGCTAACGGCTAGGATTGGTCGTACAGTAAGGAATGACTTATTTATCTAAATTTTTAAATGAAGTACTACCACAGCGCCCAGTGTAATTGCTGAGTTCCGGCAATCATGTCAAATTAAGAAGAATGTTACATCTTGCAGTCCAATTGACTCACTTATCAAACTTATAAGGTCACTGTCCAAGATCAGTTCAATTAAGTCCCACAGTCAATCCTTTCACTGTTAAAAACGATTCAACCTATTAAAATCAGAAAAATATCGCTAAATACATGTTGGTACGAATATGTGACGCAACCGTTGTAGTTGAAACGGACTGATACCGTTAGAAAGTCAATGAAATGTAGTATTTAAAACTGTCTCTATTTCTTCAACGAGCGCTAACGGCTAAGATTGGTCCCACAGTACAAAATGACTTATTTATCTAAACTTTTTTATAAAACGCTACCACTGCGCCCATCGAAATCGGTAAATTCCAGCAATCATGTCAAATTAAGAAGATTGTTATTCCTTTGGTCCAATTGTCTCATTTATCACATTTATAAGTTCAAAGTCCAAAATCTGTTCAATTAAGTCCCACAGTCAATCCTTTCACTGTTAAAAGCGATGTAACCTAGTAAAATCAGAAAAATATCGCTAAATACATGTTGGTACGAATATGTGACGCAACCGTTGTAATTGAAACGGACTGATTCCGTTAGACAGTCAATGAAATGTAGTTTTTAAAACTGTTTCTCTTTCTTTAGCGCGGGCTAACGGCTAGGATTGGTCCTACAGTAAGGAATGACTTATTTATCTAAATTTTTAAATGAAGTACTACCACAGCGCCCAGTGTAATTGCTGAGTTCCGGCAATCATGTCAAATTAAGAAGAATGTTACATCTTGCAGTCCAATTGTCTCACTTATCACATTTATAAGGTCACAGTCGAAAATAAGTTCAATTAAGTCCCACAGTCAATCCTTTCACTGTTAAAAACGATTCAACCTATTAAAATCAGAAAAATATCGCTAAATACATGTTGGTACGAATATGTGACGCAACCGTTGTAATTGAAACGGACTGATTCCGTTAGACAGTCAATGAAATGTAGTTTTTAAAACTGTTTCTCTTTCTTTAGCGCGGGCTAACGGCTAGGATTGGTCGTACAGTAAGGAATGACTTATTTATCTAAATTTTTAAATGAAGTACTACCACAGCGCCCAGTGTAATTGCTGAGTTCCGGCAATCATGTCAAATTAAGAAGAATGTTACATCTTGCAGTCCAATTGACTCACTTATCAAACTTATAAGGTCACTGTCCAAGATCAGTTCAATTAAGTCCCACAGTCAATCCTTTCACTGTTAAAAACGATTCAACCTATTAAAATCAGAAAAATATCGCTAAATACATGTTGGTACGAATATGTGACGCAACCGTTGTAGTTGAAACGGACTGATACCGTTAGAAAGTCAATGAAATGTAGTATTTAAAACTGTCTCTATTTCTTCAACGAGCGCTAACGGCTAAGATTGGTCCCACAGTACAAAATGACTTATTTATCTAAACTTTTTTATAAAACGCTACCACTGCGCCCATCGAAATCGGTAAATTCCAGCAATCATGTCAAATTAAGAAGATTGTTATTCCTTTGGTCCAATTGTCTCATTTATCACATTTATAAGTTCAAAGTCCAAAATCTGTTCAATTAAGTCCCACAGTCAATCCTTTCACTGTTAAAAGCGATGTAACCTAGTAAAATCAGAAAAATATCGCTAAATACATGTTGGTACGAATATGTGACGCAACCGTTGTAATTGAAACGGACTGATACCGTTAGAAAGTCAATGAAATGTAGTTTTTAAAACTGTCTCTCTTTCTTCAGCGCGCGCTAACGGCTAGGATTGGTCCAACCGTAAAAAATTACTTATTTATCTAAATTTTTAAATGAAGCGCTACCACAGCGCCCAGTGAAATCGGTAAATACCAGCAATCATGTCAAAGTAAGAAGAATGTTATTTCTTGGGTCCAATTGTCTCACTTATCACATTTATAAGATCACAGTCCAAAATAAGTTCAATTAAGTCCTACAGTCAATCGATTCACTGTTAGAAGCGATACAACGTAGTTATATCGGAAAAAAATCACTAAATACATGTTGGTACGAATATGTGACGCAACCGTTGTAATTGAAACGGACTGATACCGTTAGAAAGTCAATGAAATGTAGTTTTTAAAACTGTCTCTCTTTCTTCAGCGCGCGCTAACGGCTAGGATTGGTCCCACCGTAGAAAAGACTTATTTATCTAAGTTTTTAAATGAAGCGCTACCACAGCGCCCAGTGAAATCGGTAAATGCCAGCAATCATGTCAAAGTAAGAAGAATGTTATTTCTTGGGTCCAATTGTCTCACTTATCACATTTATAAGATCACAGTCCAAAATAAGTTCAATTTAGTCCCAAAGTCAATCGTTTCACTGTTAAAAGCGATGCAACCTAGTAATATCCGAATGCTATCACTATATACATGTTGGTACGAATATGTGACTCAACCGTTGTAACTCAAATGGAATCATACCGTTAGAGATTCATTGAAATGTACCTTCTAAAACTGTCTCTATTTCCTTAGCGCGCGATAACGGCTAGGATTCGTCCCACAGTAAAAAATGACTTATTTTTCTAAATTTTTTAATGAAGCGCTCCAAACAGCGACCAGTGTAATCGCTGAGTTGCGGCAATCATGTCAAATTAAGAAGAATGTCATTTCTTGGGGTCCAGTTGGCTCACTTATCACATTTATAAGGTCACAGTCCAGAATCACTTCAATTGAATCCCATAGTCAGTCGTTTTACTGTTAAGAGCGATACAACTTAGTAATATCGGGAAAAAATCACCTAATACATGTTGGTAGAAATATGTGACTTAACCGTTGTAAGTCAAGCGGATTGACACCGTTAGAAAGTCAATGAAATGTAGTTTTTGAAAATTTTTCTATTTCTTCAACGCCCGCTAACGGCTAGGATTGGTCCCACAGTACAAAATGACTTATTTATCTAAACTTTTAAATAAAACGCTACCACAGCGCCCAGCGAAATCGGTAACTTCCAGCAATCATGTCAAATTAAAAAGAATGTTATTTCTTGAATCCAATTGTCTCATTTACCACATTTATGAGGTCAAAGTCCAAAATCAGTTCAATTAAGTCCCACAGTCAATCCTTTCACTGTTAAAAACGATGCAACCTAGTAATATCCGAATACTATCGCTAAATACATGTTCGTACGAATATGTGACGCAACCGTTGTAACTCAAACGGATTTATACGGCCAGAAAGTCAATGAAATGTAGTCTTTGAAACTGTTCCTATTTATTCAGCGCGTGCTAACGGCCAGGATTGGTCCAACAGTAAAAAATGACTTATTTTGTATAAAATTTTTAAGTGAAGCACTACCATAGGGCCGAGTGTAACCGCTGAATTCCAGCAATCATGTCAAATTAAGAAGAATGTTATTCCTTGGAGTCCAATTGGCTCATTTATCACATTTATAAGGTCACAGTACAGAATCACTTCAATTAAGTCCCACAGTCAATCGTTTCATTGTCAAAAGCAATACAACTTAGTAATATCGGAAAAAAATCACTAAATACATGTTGGTACGAATACACGAAGCAACCGTTGTTACTTAGGCGGTTTGACACCGTTAGAAAGTCAATGAAATGTAGTTTTTGAAAATGTTTCTATTTCTTCAGCGCGCGCTAACGACTAGGATTGGTCCGACAGTGCAAAATGACTTTTTTATGTAAACTTTTAAATAAAGCGTTACCACAGTGCCCAGCGAAACCGGTAAATTCCAACAATCATGTCAAATTAAGAAGAATGTTATTTATTGGGTCCAATTGTCTCATTTATCACATTTTGGAGGTCAAAGTCCAAAATCAGTTCAATTAAGTCCCACAGTCATTCCTTTCACTGTTAAAAACGATGCAACCTAGTAAAATCAGAAAAATATCGCTAAATACATGATGGTACGAATATGTGACGCAACCGTTGTAATTGAAATGGACTGATACCATTAGAGAGTCAATGAAATGTAGTTATTGAAAATGTTTCTATTTCTTCAACGCGCGCTAACGGCTAGGATTGGTTCCACCATAAACAATGACTTATTTATCTAAACTTTTAAAAAAAACGTTACCACAGCGCCCAGCGAAATCGGTAAATTCCAGCAATCATGTCAAATTAAAAAAATGTTATTCCCTTGGTCCAATTGTCTCATTTATCAGATTTATGAGGTCAAAGTCCAAAATCAGTTCAATTAAGTCCCACTTTCAATCCTTTCACTGATAAAAGCGATGCAACCTAGTAAAATCAGATTAATATCGCTAACTACATGTTGGTACGAATATGTGACGCAACCGTTGTAATTGAAACGGACTGATACCGTTAGAAAGTCAATGAAATGTACTTTTTAAAACTGTCTCTCTTTCTTCAGCGCGCGCTAACGGCTAGGATTGGTCCCACCGTAGAAAAAACTTATTTATCAAAGTTTTTAAATGAAGCGCTACCACAGCGCCCAGTGAAATCGGTAAATTCCAGCAATCATGTCAAGGTAAGAAGAATGTTATTTCTTGGGTCCAATTGTCTCACTTATCACATTTATAAGGTCACAGTCCAAAATAAGTTCAATTAAGTCCCACAGTCAATCCTTTCACTGTTAAAAACGATTCAACCTAGTAAAATCAGAAAAATATCGCTAAATACATGTTGGTACGAATATGTGACGCAACCATTGTAACTTAAGCGGATTGACACCGTTAGAAAGTCAATGAAATGTAGTTTTTAAAACTGTTTCTCTTTCTTCAGCGCGGGCTAACGGCTAGGTTTGGTTCTACAGTAAGGAATGACTTATTTATCTAAATTTTTAAATGAAGTACTACCACAGCGCCCAGTGTAATCGCTGAGTTCCGGCAATCATGTCAAATTAAGAAGATTGTTACTTCTTGGAGTCCAATTTTCTCACTTATCAAATTTGTAAGGTCACAGCCCAAGATCAGTTCAATTAAGTCCTACAGTCAATCGTTTCACTGTTAAAAGCGATACAACTTAGTAATATCGGAAAAAAATCACTAAATACATGTTGGTACGAGTATGTGACGAAACCGTTGTAACTTAGGCGGATTGACACCGTTAGAAAGTCAATGAAATGTAGTTTTTGAAAATGTTTCTATTTCTTCAACGCGCGCTAACGACTAGGATTGGTCCCACAGTGCAAAATGACTTTTTTATCTAAACTTTTAAATAAAGCGCTACCACAGTGCTCAGCGAAACCGGTAAATTCCAACAATCATGTCAAATTAAGAAGAATGTTTTTTATTGGGTCCAATTGTCTCATTTATCAAATTTTGGAGGTCAAAGTCTAAAATTAGTTCACATAAGTCCCACAGTCATTCCTTTCACTGTTAAAAACGATGCAACCTAGTAAAATCAGAAAAATATCGCTAAATACATGATGGTACGAATATGTGACGCAACCGTTGTAATTGAAACGGACTGATACCGTTAGAGAGTCAATGAAATGTAGTTTTTAAAACTGCCTCTATTTCTTCAACGCGCGCTAACGGCTAGGATTGGTCCCACCGTAAACAATGACTTATTTATCTAAATTATTAAGTGATGCGCTACCATAGGCCCGAGTGTAATCGCTGAATTCCAGCAATCATGTCAAATTAAGAAGAATGTTATTCCTTGGAGTCCAATTGGCTCATTTATCACATTTATAAGGTCACAGTACAGAATCACTGCAATTAAGTCCCACAGTCAATCGTTTTATTGTCAAAAGCAATACAACTTAGTAATATCGGAAAAAAATCACTAAATACATGTTGGTACGTATACACGAAGCAACCGTTGTTACTTAGGCGGATTGACACCGTTAGAAAGTCAATGAAATGTAGTTTTTAAACTGTTTCTCTTTCTTCAGCGCGGGCTAACGGCTAGGATTGGTGCCACAGTAAAAATGAATTATTGATCTAAACTTTTAAATAAAGCGCTACCACAGCGCCCAGCGAAATCGGTAAATTCCAACAATCATGTCAAATTAAGAAGAATGTTTTTTATTGGGTCCAATTGTCTCATTTATCAAATTTTGGAGGTCAAAGTCTAAAATTAGTTCAATTAAGTCCCACAGTCATTCCTTTCACTGTTAAAAACGATGCAACCTAGTAAAATCAGAAAAATATCGCTAAATACATGATGGTACGAATATGTGACGCAACCGTTGTAATTGAAACGGACTGATACCGTTAGAGAGTCAATGAAATGTAGTTTTTAAAACTGCCTCTATTTCTTCAACGCGCGCTAACGGCTAGGATTGGTCCCACCGTAAACAATGACTTATTTATCTAAATTATTAAGTGATGCGCTACCATAGGCCCGAGTGTAATCGCTGAATTCCAGCAATCATGTCAAATTAAGAAGAATGTTATTCCTTGGAGTCCAATTGGCTCATTTATCACATTTATAAGGTCACAGTACAGAATCACTGCAATTAAGTCCCACAGTCAATCGTTTTATTGTCAAAAGCAATACAACTTAGTAATATCGGAAAAAAATCATTAAATACATGTTGGTACGTATACACGAAGCAACCGTTGTTACTTAGGCGGATTGACACCGTTAGAAAGTCAATGAAATGTAGTTTTTAAACTGTTTCTCTTTCTTCAGCGCGGGCTAACGGCTAGGATTGGTGCCACAGTAAAAATGAATTATTGATCTAAACTTTTAAATAAAGCGCTACCACAGCGCCCAGCGAAATCGGTAAATTCCAGCCATCATGTCAAATTAAGACGAATGTTATTTCTTGGGTCCAATTGTCTCATTTATCAAATTTTTGAGGTCACAGTCCAAAATCAGTTCAATCAAGTCCCACAGTCAATCCTTTCACTGTTAAAAACGATGCAACCTAGTAAAATCAGAAAAATATAGCTAAAAACATGATGGTACGAATATGTGACGCAACCGTTGTAATTGAAACGGACTGATACCGTTAGAGAGTCAATGAAATGTTGTTTTTAAAACTGTTTCTCTTTCTTCTGCGCGGTCTAACGGCTAGGATTGGTCCCACCGTAAAAAATGACTTATTTATCTAAATTTTTAAGTGAATCCCTACCACAGCGCCCAGTGAAATCAGTAAATTCCAGCAATCATGTCAAATTAGGAAGAATGATATTTCTTGGTTCCAATTGTCTCACTTATCACATTTATAAGGTCACAGTCCAGAATCACTTCAATTAAGTCCCACAGTCAATCGTTTCACGGTTAAAAGCGATACAACTTAGTAATATCGGAAAAAATCATTAAGTACATGTTGGTATGACAATGTGACGCAACCGTTGTAAGTCAAACGGATTGACACCGTTAGAAAGTCAATGAAATGTAGTTATTGGAAATGTTTCTATTTCTTCAACGCGCGCTAACGGCTAGGATTGGTTCCACCATAAACAATGACTTATTTATCTAAACTTTTAAAAAAAACGTTACCACAGCGCCCAGCGAAATCGGTAAATTCCAGCAATCATGTCAAATTAAAAAAATGTTATTCCCTTGGTCCAATTGTCTCATTTATCAGATTTATGAGGTCATAGTCCAAAATCAGTTCAATTAAGTCCCACATTCAATCCTTTCACTGTTAAAAGCGATGCAACCTAGTATAATCAGAATAAATACACTAAATACATGTTGGTACGAATACGTGAAGCAACCGTTGTAACTTAGGCGGATTGACACCGTTAGAAAGTCAATGAAATGTAGTTTTTGAAAATATTTCTATTTCTTCAGCGCGCGCTAACGACTAGGATTGGTCCCACAGTGCAAAATGACTTTTTTATCTAAACTTTTAAATAAAGCGCTACCACAGTGCTCAGCGAAACCGGTAAATTCCAACAATCATGTCAAATTAAGAAGAATGTTATTTATTGGGTCCAATTGTCTCATTTATCAAATTTTGGAGGTAAAAGTCTAAAATTAGTTCAATTAAGTCCCACAGTCATTCCTTTCACTGTTAAAAACGATGCAACCTAGTAAAATCAGCAAAATATCGCTAAATACATGATGGTACGAATATGTGACGCAACCGTTGTAATTGAAACGGACTGATACCGTTAGAGAGTCAATGAAATGTAGTTTTTAAAACTGCCTCTATTTCTTCAACGCGCGCTAACGGCTAGGATTGGTCCCACCGTAAACAATGACTTATTTATCTAAATTATTAAGTGATGCGCTACCATTGGGCCGAGTGTAATTGCTGAATTGCAGCAATCATGTCAAATTAAGAGAAATGTCATTCCTTGGAGTCCAATTGGCTCATTTATCACATTTATAAGGCCACAGTCCAGAATCACTTCAATTAAGTCCCACAGTCAATCGTTTTACTGTTAAAAGCGATACATCTTAGTAATATCGGAAAGAAAATCACTAAATACATGTTGGTACAAATATGTGACGCAACCGTTGTAAGTCAAGCGGATTGACACCGTTAGAAAGTCAATGAAATGTAGTTTTTGAAAATGTTTCTATTTCTTCATCGCGCGCTAACGGCCAGGATTGATCCCACAGTACAAAATTACTTATTTATCTAAACTTTTAAAAAAAACGTTTCCACAGCGCCCAGCGAAATCGGTAAATTCCAGCAATCATGTCAAATTAAAAAAATGTTATTCCCTGGGTCCAATTGTCTCATTTATCACAATTATGAGGTCAAAGTCCAAAATCAGTTCAATTAAGTCCCACTTTCAATCCTTTCACTGATAAAAGTGATGCAACCTAGTAAAATCAGATTAATATCGCTAACTACATGTTGGTACGAATATGTGACGCAACCGTTGTAATTGAAACGGACTGATACCGTTAGAAAGTCAATGAAATGTACTTTTTAAAACTGTCTCTCTTTCTTCAGCGCGCGCTAACGGCTAGGATTGGTCCCACCGTAGAAAAAACTTATTTATCAAAGTTTTTAAATGAAGCGCTACCACAGCGCCCAGTGAAATCGGTAAATTCCAGCAATCATGTCAAGGTAAGAAGAATGTTATTTCTTGGGTCCAATTGTCTCACTTATCACATTTATAAGGTCACAGTCCAAAATAAGTTCAATTAAGTCCCACAGTCAATCCTTTCACTGTTAAAAACGATTCAACCTAGTAAAATCAGAAAAATATCGCTAAATACATGTTGGTACGAATATGTGACGCAACCGTTGTAACTTAAGCGGATTGACACCGTTAGAAAGTCAATGAAATGTAGTTTTTAAAACTGTTTCTCTTTCTTCAGCGCGGGCTAACGGCTAGGATTGGTTCTACAGTAAGGAATGACTTATTTATCTAAATTTTTAAATGAAGTACTACCACAGCGCCCAGTGTAATCGCTGAGTTCCGGCAATCATGTCAAATTAAGAAGAATGTTACTTCTTGCAGTCCAATTTTCTCACTTATCAAATTTGTAAGGTCACAGCCCAAGATCAGTTCAATTAAGTCCTACAGTCAATTGTTTCACTGTTAAAAGCGATACAACTTAGTAATATCGGAAGAAAATCACTAAATACATGTTGGTACGAGTATGTGACGAAACCGTTGTAACTTAGGCGGATTGACACCGTTAGAAAGTCAATGAAATGTAGTTTTTGAAAATGTTTCTATTTCTTCAACGCGCGCTAACGACTAGGATTGGTCCCACAGTGCAAAATGACTTTTTTATCTAAACTTTTAAATAAAGCGCTACCACAGTGCTCAGCGAAACCGGTAAATTCCAACAATCATGTCAAATTAAGAAGAATGTTTTTTATTGGGTCCAATTGTCTCATTTATCAAATTTTGGAGGTCAAAGTCTAAAATTAGTTCACATAAGTCCCACAGTCATTCCTTTCACTGTTAAAAACGATGCAACCTAGTAAAATCAGAAAAATATCGCTAAATACATGATGGTACGAATATGTGACGCAACCGTTGTAATTGAAACGGACTGATACCGTTAGAGAGTCAATGAAATGTAGTTTTTAAAACTGCCTCTATTTCTTCAACGCGCGCTAACGGCTAGGATTGGTCCCACCGTAAACAATGACTTATTTATCTAAATTATTAAGTGATGCGCTACCATTGGGCCGAGTGTAATTGCTGAATTGCAGCAATCATGTCAAATTAAGAAAAATGTCATTCCTTGGAGTCCAATTGGCTTATTTATCACATTTATAAGGTCACAGTCCAGAATCACTTCAATTAAGTCCCAAAGTCAATCGTTTCACTGTTAAAAGCGATACATCTTAGTAATATCGGAAAAAAATCACTAAATACATGTTGGTACGAGTATGTGACGAAACCGTTGTAGTTGAAACGGACTGATACCGTTAGAAAGTCAATGAAATGTAGTATTTAAAACTGTCTCTATTTCTTCAACGCGCGCTAACGGCTAAGATTGGTCCCACAGTACAAAATGACTTATTTATCTAAACTTTTTTATAAAGCGCTACCACAGCGCCCAGCGAAATCGGTAAACTCCAGCAATCATGTCAAATTAAGAAGATTGTTATTCCTTTGGTCCAATTGTCTCATTTATCACATTTATAAGGTCAAAGTCCAAAATCTGTTCAATTAAGTCCCACAGTCAATCCTTTCACTGTTAAAAGCGATGTAACCTAGTAAAATCAGAAAAATATCGCTAAATACATGGTGGTACGAATATGTGACGCAACCGTTGTAATTGAAACGGACTGATACCGTTAGAAAGTCAATGAAATGTAGTTTTTAAAACTGTCTCTCTTTCTTCAGCGCGCGCTAACGGCTAGGATTGGTCCCACCTTAGAAAAGACTTATTTATCTAAGTTTTTAAATGAAGCGCTACCACAGCGCCCAGTGAAATCGGTAAATTCCAGCAATCATGTCAAATTAAGAAGAATGTTATTTCTTGGGTCCAATTGTCTCACTTATCACATTTATAAGGTCACAGTCGAAAATAAGTTCAATTAAGTCCCACAGTCAATCCTTTCACTGTTAAAAACGATTCAACCTATTAAAATTAGAAAAATATCGCTAAATACATGTTGGTACGAATATGTGACGCAACCGTTGTAATTGAAACGGACTGATTCCGTTAGACAGTCAATGAAATGTAGTTTTTAAAACTGTTTCTCTTTCTTTAGCGCGGGCTAACGGCTAGGATTGGTCCTACAGTAAGGAATGACTTATTTATCTAAATTTTTAAATGAAGTACTACCACAGCGCCCAGTGTAATTGCTGAGTTCCGGCAATCATGTCAAATTAAGAAGAATGTTACATCTTGCAGTCCAATTGTCTCACTTATCACATTTATAAGGTCACAGTCGAAAATAAGTTCAATTAAGTCCCACAGTCAATCCTTTCACTGTTAAAAACGATTCAACCTATTAAAATCAGAAAAATATCGCTAAATACATGTTGGTACGAATATGTGACGCAACCGTTGTAATTGAAACGGACTGATTCCGTTAGACAGTCAATGAAATGTAGTTTTTAAAACTGTTTCTCTTTCTTTAGCGCGGGCTAACGGCTAGGATTGGTCGTACAGTAAGGAATGACTTATTTATCTAAATTTTTAAATGAAGTACTACCACAGCGCCCAGTGTAATTGCTGAGTTCCGGCAATCATGTCAAATTAAGAAGAATGTTACATCTTGCAGTCCAATTGACTCACTTATCAAACTTATAAGGTCACTGTCCAAGATCAGTTCAATTAAGTCCCACAGTCAATCCTTTCACTGTTAAAAACGATTCAACCTATTAAAATCAGAAAAATATCGCTAAATACATGTTGGTACGAATATGTGACGCAACCGTTGTAGTTGAAACGGACTGATACCGTTAGAAAGTCAATGAAATGTAGTATTTAAAACTGTCTCTATTTCTTCAACGAGCGCTAACGGCTAAGATTGGTCCCACAGTACAAAATGACTTATTTATCTAAACTTTTTTATAAAACGCTACCACTGCGCCCATCGAAATCGGTAAATTCCAGCAATCATGTCAAATTAAGAAGATTGTTATTCCTTTGGTCCAATTGTCTCATTTATCACATTTATAAGTTCAAAGTCCAAAATCTGTTCAATTAAGTCCCACAGTCAATCCTTTCACTGTTAAAAGCGATGTAACCTAGTAAAATCAGAAAAATATCGCTAAATACATGTTGGTACGAATATGTGACGCAACCGTTGTAATTGAAACGGACTGATACCGTTAGAAAGTCAATGAAATGTAGTTTTTAAAACTGTCTCTCTTTCTTCAGCGCGCGCTAACGGCTAGGATAGGTCCAACCGTAAAAAATTACTTATTTATCTAAATTTTTAAATGAAGCGCTACCACAGCGCCCAGTGAAATCGGTAAATACCAGCAATCATGTCAAAGTAAGAAGAATGTTATTTCTTGGGTCCAATTGTCTCACTTATCACATTTATAAGATCACAGTCCAAAATAAGTTCAATTAAGTCCTACAGTCAATCGATTCACTGTTAGAAGCGATACAACGTAGTTATATCGGAAAAAAATCACTAAATACATGTTGGTACGAATATGTGACGCAACCGTTGTAATTGAAACGGACTGATACCGTTAGAAAGTCAATGAAATGTAGTTTTTAAAACTGTCTCTCTTTCTTCAGCGCGCGCTAACGGCTAGGATTGGTCCCACCGTAGAAAAGACTTATTTATCTAAGTTTTTAAATGAAGCGCTACCACAGCGCCCAGTGAAATCGGTAAATGCCAGCAATCATGTCAAAGTAAGAAGAATGTTATTTCTTGGGTCCAATTGTCTCACTTATCACATTTATAAGATCACAGTCCAAAATAAGTTCAATTTAGTCCCAAAGTCAATCGTTTCACTGTTAAAAGCGATGCAACCTAGTAATATCCGAATACTATCGCTAAATACATGTTGGTACGAATATGTAACGCAATCGTTGTAACTCAAACGGATTTATACCGCCAGAAGGTCAATGAAATGTAGTCTTTGAAACTGTTCCTATTTATTCAGCGCGTGCTAACGGCCAGGATTGGTCCCATAGTACAAAAAGACTTATTTTATCTAAATTTTTAAGTGAAGCGCTACCATTGGGACGAGTGTAATCGCTGAATTGCAGAAATCATGTCAAATTAAGAAGAATGTTATTCCTTGGAATCCAATTGGCTCATTTATCACATTTATAAGGTCACAGTCCAGAATCACTTCGATTTAGTCCCCCAGTCAACCGTTTCACTGTTAAAAGCGATACAACTTAGTATTATCGGAAAAAAATCACTATATACATGTTGGTACGAATATGTGACTCAACCGTTGTAACTCAAATGGAATCATACCGTTAGAGATTCATTGAAATGTACCTTCTAAAACTGTCTCTATTTCCTCAGCGCGCGATAACGGCTAGGATTCGTCCCACAGTAAAAAATGACTTATTTTTCTAAATTTTTTAATGAAGCGCTCCAAACAGCGACCAGTGTAATCGCTGAGTTGCGGCAATCATGTCAAATTAAGAAGAATGTCATTTCTTGGGGTCCAGTTGGCTCACTTATCACATTTATAAGGTCACAGTCCAGAATCACTTCAATTGAATCCCATAGTCAGTCGTTTTACTGTTAAGAGCGATACAACTTAGTAATATCGGGAAAAAATCACCTAATACATGTTGGTAGAAATATGTGACTTAACCGTTGTAAGTCAAGCGGATTGACACCGTTAGAAAGTCAATGAAATGTAGTTTTTGATAATGTTTCTATTTCTTCAACGCCCGCTAACGGCTAGGATTGGTCCCACAGTACAAAATGACTTATTTATCTAAACTTTTAAATAAAACGCTACCACAGCGCCCAGCGAAATCGGTAACTTCCAGCAATCATGTCAAATTAAAAAGAATGTTATTTCTTGAATCCAATTGTCTCATTTACCACATTTATGAGGTCAAAGTCCAAAATCAGTTCAATTAAGTCCCACAGTCAATCCTTTCACTGTTAAAAACGATGCAACCTAGTAATATCCGAATACTATCGCTAAATACATGTTCGTACGAATATGTGACGCAACCGTTGTAACTCAAACGGATTTTTACCGCCAGAAGGTCAACTAAATGTAGTCTTTGAAACTGTTCCTATTTATTCAGCGCGTGCTAACGGCCAGGATTGGTCCCACAGTAAAAAATGACTTATTTTATCTAAATTTTTAAGTGAAGAGCTACCATAGGGCCGAGTGTAATCGGTGAATTCCAGCAATCATGTCAAATTAAGAAGAATGTTATTCCTCGGAGTCCAATAGGCTCATTTATTACATTTATAAGGTCACAGTACAGAATCACTTCAATTAAGACCCACAGTCAATCGTTTCACTGTCAAAAGCAATACAACTTAGTAATATCGGAAAAGAATCACTAAATACATGTTGGTACGAATACGTGACGCAACCATTGTAAGTTATGCGGGTTGACACCGTTAGAAAGTCAATGAAATGTAGTTATTGAAACTGTCTCTATTTCTTCAGCCCGTGCTAACGGCTAGGATTGGTCCCACAGTAAAAAATGACTTATTTTATCTAAATTTTTAAGTGAAGCGCTACCATTGGGACGAGTGTAATCGCTGAATTGCAGAAATCATGTCAAATTAAGAAGAATGTTATTCCTTGGAATCCAATTGGCTCATTTATCACATTTATAAGGTCACAGTCCAGAATCACTTCAATTAAGTCCCACAGTCAATCGTTTCACTGTCAAAAGCAATACAACTTAGTAATATCGGAAAAAAATCACTAAATACATGTTGGTACGAATATGTGACGCAACCGTTGTAGTTAAAACGGACTAAAACCGTTAGAATGTCATTGAAATGTAGTATTTGAAACTGTCTCTATTTCTTCAGCGCGCGCTAACGGCTAGGATTGGTCCCACAGTAGAAAATGATTAATCGTATCTAAATTTTTAAGTGAAGTGCTACCATTGGGCCGAGTGTAATCGCTGATATACAGCAATCATGTCAAATTAAGAAGAATGTTTTTCCTTGTAGTCCAATTGGCTCATTTATCACATTTATAAGGTTGCAGTCCAGAATCACTTCGATTAAGCCCCACAGTCAATCCTTTCACTGTTAAAAACGATTCAACCTAGTAAAATCAGAAAAATATCGCTAAATACATGTTGGTACCAATATGTGACGCAACCGTTGTAACTCAAATGGAATCATACCGTTAGAGATTCATTGAAATGTACCTTCTAAAACTGTCTCTATTTCTTCAGCGCGCGATAACGGCTAGGATTCGTCCCACAGTAAAAAATGACTTATTTTATCTAAATTTTTAAGTGAAGCGCTACCATTGGGACGAGTGTAATCGCTGAATTGCAGAAATCATGTCAAATTAAGAAGAATGTTATTCCTTGGAATCCAATTCGCTCATCTTACACATTTATAAGGTCACAGTCCAGAATAACTTCAATTAAGTCCCACAGGCAATCGTTTCACTGTCAAAAGCAATACAACTTAGTAGTATCGGAAAAAAATCACTAAATACATGTTGGTACGAATATGTGACGTACCCGCTGTAGTTCAAACGGACTGATACCGTTAAAAAGTCAATGAAATGTAGCATTTGAAACTGTCTATTCTTTTTCAGCGCGCACTAACGGCTAGGATTGGTCCCACAGTATAAAATGACTTATTTTATAAAAATCTTTAAGTGAAGCGCTAGGGCCGAGTGTAATAGCTGAATTCCAGCAATCATGTCAAATTAAGAAGAATGTTATTCCTTGGAGTCCAATTGGCTCATTTATCACATTTATAAGGTCACAGTACAGAATCACTTCAATTAAGTCCCACAGTCAATCGTTTCACTGTCAACAGCAGTACAACTTAGCAATATCGGAAAAAAATCACTAAATACATGTTGGTACGAATACGTGACGCAACCATTGTAACTTAAGCGGATTGACACCGTTAGAAAATCAATGAAATGTAGTTTTTGAAAATGTTTCTATTTCTTCAGCGCGCTAACGGCTAGGATTGGTCCCATAGTACAAAAAGACTTATTTTTCTAAATTTTTAAGTGAAGCGCTACCATTGGGACGAGTGTAATCGCTGAATTGCAGAAATCATGTCAAATTAAGAAGAATGTTATTCCTTGGAATCCAATTGGCTCATTTATCACATTTATAAGGTCACAGTCCAGAATCACTTCGATTTAGTCCCCCAGTCAATCGTTTCACTGTTAAAAGCGATACAACTTAGTATTATCGGAAAAAAATCACTATATACATGTTGGTACGAATATGTGACTCAACCGTTGTAACTCAAATGGAATCATACCGTTAGAGATTCATTGAAATGTACCTTCTAAAACTGTCTCTCTTTCCTCAGCGCGCGATAACGGCTAGGATTCGTCCCACAGTAAAAAATGACTTATTTTTCTAAATTTTTTAATGAAGCGCTCCAAACAGCGACCAGTGTAATCGCTGAGTTGCGGCAAACATGTCAAATTAAGAAGAATGTCATTTCTTGGGGTCCAGTTGGCTCACTTATCACATTTATAAGGTCACAGTCCAGAATCACTTCAATTGAATCCCATAGTCAGTCGTTTTACTGTTAAGAGCGATACAACTTAGTAATATCGGGAAAAAATCACCTAATACATGTTGGTAGAAATATGTGACTTAACTGTTGTAAGTCAAGCGGATTGACACCGTTAGAAAGTCAATGAAATGTAGTTTTTGAAAATGTTTCTATTTCTTCAACGCCCGCTAACGGCTAGGATTGGTCCCACAGTACAAAATGACTTATTTATCTAAACTTTTAAATAAAACGCTACCACAGCGCCCAGCGAAATCGGTAACTTCCAGCAATCATGTCAAATTAAAAAGAATGTTATTTCTTGAATCCAATTGTCTCATTTACCACATTTATGAGGTCAAAGTCCAAAATCAGTTCAATTAAGTCCCACAGTCAATCCTTTCACTGTTAAAAACGATGCAACCTAGTAATATCCGAATACTATCGCTAAATACATGTTCGTACGAATATGTGACGCAACCGTTGTAACTCAAACGGATTTTTACCGCCAGAAGGTCAACTAAATGTAGTCTTTGAAACTGTTCCTATTTATTCAGCGCGTGCTAACGGCCAGGATTGGTCCCACAGTAAAAAATGACTTATTTTATCTAAATTTTTAAGTGAAGAGCTACCATAGGGCCGAGTGTAATCGGTGAATTCCAGCAATCATGTCAAATTAAGAAGAATGTTATTCCTTGGAGTCCAATTGGCTCATTTATCACATTTATAAGGTCACAGTACAGAATCACTTCAATTAAGTCCCACAGTCAATCGTTTCACTGTCAACAGCAGTACAACTTAGCAATATCGGAAAAAAATCACTAAATACATGTTGGTACGAATACGTGACGCAACCATTGTAACTTAAGCGGATTGACACCGTTAGAAAATCAATGAAATGTAGTTTTTGAAAATGTTTCTATTTCTTCAGCGCGCTAACGGCTAGGATTGGTCCCATAGTACAAAAAGACTTATTTTTCTAAATTTTTAAGTGAAGCGCTACCATTGGGACGAGTGTAATCGCTGAATTGCAGAAATCATGTCAAATTAAGAAGAATGTTATTCCTTGGAATCCAATTGGCTCATTTATCACATTTATAAGGTCACAGTCCAGAATCACTTCGATTTACTCCCCCAGTCAATCGTTTCACTGTTAAAAGCGATACAACTTAGTATTATCGGAAAAAAATCACTATATACATGTTGGTACGAATATGTGACTCAACCGTTGTAACTCAAATGGAATCATACCGTTAGAGATTCATTGAAATGTACCTTCTAAAACTGTCTCTCTTTCCTCAGCGCGCGATAACGGCTAGGATTCGTCCCACAGTAAAAAATGACTTATTTTTCTAAATTTTTTAATGAAGCGCTCCAAACAGCGACCAGTGTAATCGCTGAGTTGCGGCAATCATGTCAAATTAAGAAGAATGTCATTTCTTGGGGTCCAGTTGGCTCACTTATCACATTTATAAGGTCACAGTCCAGAATCACTTCAATTGAATCCCATAGTCAGTCGTTTTACTGTTAAGAGCGATACAACTTAGTAATATCGGGAAAAAATCACCTAATACATGTTGGTAGAAATATGTGACTTAACTGTTGTAAGTCAAGCGGATTGACACCGTTAGAAAGTCAATGAAATGTAGTTTTTGAAAATGTTTCTATTTCTTCAACGCCCGCTAACGGCTAGGATTGGTCCCACAGTACAAAATGACTTATTTATCTAAACTTTTAAATACAACGCTACCACAGCGCCCAGCGAAATCGGTAACTTCCAGCAATCATGTCAAATTAAAAAGAATGTTATTTCTTGAATCCAATTGTCTCATTTACCACATTTATGAGGTCAAAGTCCAAAATCAGTTCAATTAAGTCCCACAGTCAATCCTTTCACTGTTAAAAACGATGCAACCTAGTAATATCCGAATACTATCGCTAAATACATGTTCGTACGAATATGTGACGCAACCGTTGTAACTCAAACGGATTTTTACCGCCAGAAGGTCAACTAAATGTAGTCTTTGAAACTGTTCCTATTTATTCAGCGCGTGCTAACGGCCAGGATTGGTCCCACAGTAAAAAATGACTTATTTTATCTAAATTTTTAAGTGAAGAGCTACCATAGGGCCGAGTGTAATCGGTGAATTCCAGCAATCATGTCAAATTAAGAAGAATGTTATTCCTCGGAGTCCAATAGGCTCATTTATTACATTTATAAGGTCACAGTACAGAATCACTTCAATTAAGACCCACAGTCAATCGTTTCACTGTCAAAAGCAATACAACTTAGTAATATCGGAAAAGAATCACTAAATACATGTTGGTACGAATACGTGACGCAACCATTGTAAGTTATGCGGGTTGACACCGTTAGAAAGTCAATGAAATGTAGTTATTGAAACTGTCTCTATTTCTTCAGCCCGTGCTAACGGCTAGGATTGGTCCCACAGTAAAAAATGACTTATTTTATCTAAATTTTTAAGTGAAGCGCTACCATTGGGACGAGTGTAATCGCTGAATTGCAGAAATCATGTCAAATTAAGAAGAATGTTATTCCTTGGAATCCAATTGGCTCATTTATCACATTTATAAGGTCACAGTCCAGAATCACTTCAATTAAGTCCCACAGTCAATCGTTTCACTGTCAAAAGCAATACAACTTAGTAATATCGGAAAAAAATCACTAAATACATGTTGGTACGAATATGTGACGCAACCGTTGTAGTTAAAACGGACTAATACCGTTAGAATGTCAATGAAATGTAGTATTTGAAACTGTCTCTATTTCTTCAGCGCGCGCTAACGGCTAGGATTGGTCCCACAGTAGAAAATGATTAATCGTATCTAAATTTTTAAGTGAAGTGCTACCATTGGGCCGAGTGTAATCGCTGATATACAGCAATCATGTCAAATTAAGAAGAATGTTTTTCCTTGTAGTCCAATTGGCTCATTTATCACATTTATAAGGTTGCAGTCCAGAATCACTTCGATTAAGTCCCACAGTCAATCCTTTCACTGTTAAAAACGATTCAACCTAGTAAAGTCAGAAAAATATCGCTAAATACATGTTGGTACGAATATGTGACGCAACCGTTGTAACTCAAATGGAATCATACCGTTAGATATTCATTGAAATGTACCTTCTAAAACTGTCTCTATTTCTTCAGCGCGCGATAACGGCTAGGATTCGTCCCACAGTAAAAAATGACTTATTTTATCTAAATTTTTAAGTGAAGCGCTACCATTGGGACGAGTGTAATCGCTGAATTGCAGAAATCATGTCAAATTAAGAAGAATGTTATTCCTTGGAATCCAATTCGCTCATCTTACACATTTATAAGGTCACAGTCCAGAATAACTTCAATTAAGTCCCACAGGCAATCGTTTCACTGTCAAAAGCAATACAACTTAGTAGTATCGGAAAAAAATCACTAAATACATGTTGGTACGAATATGTGACGTACCCGCTGTAGTTGAAACGGACTGATACCGTTAAAAAGTCAATGAAATGTAGCATTTGAAACTGTCTATTCTTTTTCAGCGCGCACTAACGGCTAGGATTGGTCCCACAGTATAAAATGACTTATTTTATAAAAATCTTTAAGTGAAGCGCTAGGGCCGAGTGTAATAGCTGAATTCCAGCAATCATGTCAAATTAAGAAGAATGTTATTCCTTGGAGTCCAATTGGCTCATTTATCACATTTATAAGGTCACAGTACAGAATCACTTCAATTAAGTCCCACAGTGAATCGTTTCACTGTCAACAGCAGTACAACTTAGCAATATCGGAAAAAAATCACTAAATACATGTTGGTACGAATACGTGACGCAACCATTGTAACTTAAGCGGATTGACACCGTTAGAAAATCAATGAAATGTAGTTTTTGAAAATTTTTCTATTTCTTCAGCGCGCTAACGGCTAGGATTGGTCCCATAGTACAAAAAGACTTATTTTATCTAAATTTTTAAGTGAAGCGCTACCACTGGGACGAGTGTAATTGCTGAATTGCAGCAATCATGTCAAATTAGGAAGAATGTTATTACTTGGAATCCAATTGGCTCATTTATCACATTTATAAGGTCACAGTCTAGAATCACTTCAATTAAGTCCCACAGTCAATCGTTTCACTGTCAAAAGCAATACAACTTAGTAATATCGGAAAAAAATCACTAAATACATGTTGGTACGAATATGTGACGCAACCGTTGTAACTCAAATGGAATCATACTGTTAGAGATTCATTGAAATGTACCTTCTAAAACTGTCTCTATTTCTTCAGCGCGCGATAACGGCTAGGATTCGTCCCACAGTAAAAAATGACTTATTTATCTAAATTTTTTAATGAAACGTTCCAAACAGCGACCAGTGTAATCGCTGAGTTGCGGCAATCATGTCAAATGAAAAAAAATGTCATTTCTTGGGGTCCAGTTGTCTCACTTATCAAATTTATAAGGTCACAGTCCAAGATCAGTTCAATTAAGTCCTACAGTCAATCGTTTCACTGTTAGAAGCGATACAACTTAGTTATATCGAAAAAAAATCACTAAATACATGTTGGTACGAATACGTGACGCAACCATTGTAACTTAAGCGGATTGACACCGTTAGAAAGTCAATGAAATGTAGTTTTTGAAAATTTTTCTATTTCTTCAGCGCGCTAACGGCTAGGATTGGTCCCATAGTACAAAAAGACTTATTTTATCTAAATTTTTAAGTGAAGCGCTACCACTGGGACGAGTGTAATTGCTGAATTGCAGCAATTATGTCAAATTAGGAAGAATGTTATTCCTTGGAATCCAATTGGCTCATTTATCACATTTATAAGGTCACAGTCCAGAATCACTTTAATTAAGTCCCACAGTCAGTCGTTTCACTGTCAAAAGCAATACAACTTAGTAATATCGGAAAAAAATCACTAAATACATGTTGGTAGAAATATGTGACTCAACCGTTGTAAGTCAAGCGGATTGACACCGTTAGAAATTCAATGAAATGTAGTTTTTGAAAATGTTTCTATTTCTTCAACGCCCGCTAACGGCTAGGATTGGTCTCGCAGTACAAAATGACTTATTTATCTAAACTTTTAAATAAAACGCTACCACAGCGCCCAGCGAAATCGGTAACTTCCAGCAATCATGTCAAATTAAAAAGAATGTTATTTCTTGAATCCAATTGTCTCATTTATCACATTTATGAGGTCAAAGTCCAAAATCAGTTCAATTAAGTCCCACAGTCAATCCTTTCACTGTTAAAAACGATGCAACCTAGTAATATCCGAATACTATCGCTAAATACATGTTCGTACGAATATGTGACGCAACCGTTGTAACTCAAACGGATTTTTACCGCCAGAAGGTCAACGAAATGTAGTCTTTGAAACTGTTCCTATTTATTCAGCGCGTGCTAATGGCCAGGATTGGTCCCACAGTAAAAAATGACTTATTTTATCTAAATTTTTAAGTGAAGCGCTACCATAGGGCCGAGTGTAATCGCTGAATTCCAGCAATCATGTCAAATTAGGAAGAATGTATTCCTCGGAGTCCAATTGGCTCATTTATTACATTTATAAGGTCACAGTACAGAATCACTTCAATTAAGTCCCACAGTCAATCGTTTCACTGTCAAAAGCAATACAACTTAGTAATATCGGAAAAAAATCACTAAATACATGTTGGTACGAATATGTGACGCAACCGTTGTAGTTGAAACGGACTGATACCGTTAGAAAGTCAATGAAATGTAGTATTTGAAACTGTCTCTATTTCTTCAGCGCGCGCTAACGGCTAGGATTGGTCCCACAGTAAAAAATGACTTATGTTATCTAAATTTTTAAGTGAAGCGCTACCATTGGGCCGAGTGTAATCGCTGATATGCAGCAATCATGTCAAATTAAGAAGAATGTTTTTCCTTGTAGTCCAATTGGCTCATTTATCACATTTATAAGGTCGCAGTCCAGAATCTCTTCGATTAAGTGCCACAGTCAATCGTTTCACTGTTAAAAGCAATACAACTTAGTAATGTCGGAAAAAAATCACTAAATACATGTTGGTACGAATATGTGACGCAACCGTTGTAGTTGAAATGGACTAATACCGTTAGAAAGTCAATGAAATGTAGTATTTGAAACTGTCTCTATTTCTTCAGCGCGCGCTAACAACTAGGATTGGTCCCATAGTAAAAAATGACTTATGTTATCTAAATTTTTATGTGAAGCGCTACCATTGGGCCGAGTGTAATCGCTGATGTGCAGCAATCATGTCAAATTAAGAAGAATGTTTTTCCTCGTAGTCCAATTGGCTCATTTATCACATTTATAAGGTTGCAGTCCAAAATCACTTCGATTAAGTCCCACAGTCAATCGTTGCACTGTTAAAAGCGATACAACTTAGTAATATCGGAAAAAAATCACTATATACATGTTGGTACGAATATGTGACTCAACCGTTGTAACTCAAATGGAATCATACCGTTAGAGATTCATTGAAATGTACCTTCTAAAACTGTCTCTATTTCTTCAGCGCGCGATAACGGCTAGGATTCGTCCCACAGTAAAAAATGACTTATTTATCTAAATTTTTTAATGAAGCGCTCCAAACAGCGACCAGTGTAATCGCTGAGTTGCGGCAATCATGTCAAATTAAGAAGAATGTCATTTCTTGGGGTCCAGTTGGCTCACTTATCACATTTATAAGGTCACAGTCCAGAATCACTTCAATTAAATCCCACAGTCAATCGTTTTACTGTTAAAAGCGATACAACTTAGTAATATCGGAAAAAAATCACTAAATACATGTTGGTAGAAATATCTGACTCAACCGTTGTAAGTCAAGCGGATTGACACCGTTAAAAAGTCAATGAAATGTAGTTTTTGAAAATGTTTCTTTTTCTTCAACGCCCGCTAACGGCTAGGATTGGTCCCACAGTACAAAATGACTTATTTATCTAAACTTTTAAATAAAACGCTACCACAGCGCCCAGCGAAATCGGTAACTTCCAGCAATCATGTCAAATTAAAAAGAATGTTATTTCTTGAATCCAATTGTCTCAATTATCACATTTATGAGGCCAAAGTCCAAAATCAGTTTAATTAAGTCCCACAGTCAATCGTTTCACTGTTAAAAGAGATACAACCTAGTAAAATCAGAAAAATGTCGCTAAATACATGTTGGTACGAATATGTGACGCAACCGTTGTAATGGAAACGGACTGATACCGCTACAGAGTCAATGAGATGTAGTTTTTAAAACTGTCTCTCTTTCTTCAGCGCGCGCTAACGGCTAGGATTGGTCCAACCGTAAAAAATGACTTATTTATCTAAATTTTTAAATGAAGCGTTACCACAGCGCGCAGTGAAATCGGTAAATTCCAGCAATCATGTCAAGGTAAGAAGAATGTTATTTCTTGGGTCCAATTGTCTCACTTATCACATTTATAAGAACACAGTCCAAAATCATTTCAATTAAGTCCCACAGTCAATCCTTTCACTGTTAAAAACGATGCAACCTAGTAAAATCAGAAAATTATCGCTAAATACATGTTCGTACGAATATGTGACGCAACCGTTGTAATTGAAACGGAATGATACCGTTAGAAAGTCAATGAAATGTAGTCTTTGAAACTGTTCCTATTTATTCAGCGCGTGCTAACGGCCAGGATTGGTCCCACAGTAAAAAATGACTTATTTTATCTAAGTTTTTAAATGAAGCGCTACCACAGCGCCCAGTGTAATCCCTGAGTTCCGGCAATCATGTCAAATTAAGAAGAATGTTACTTCTTGCATTCCAATTGTCTCACTTATCAAATTTATAAGCTCACAGTCCAAAATCAGTTCAATTAAGTCCCACAGTCAATCGTTTCACTGTCAAAAGCGATACAACTTAGTAATATCGGAAAAAAATCACTAAATACATGTTGGTACGAATATGTGACGCAACCGTTGTAGTTGAAACGGACTAATACCGTTAGAAAGTCAATGAAATATAGTATTTGAAACTGTCTCTATTTCTTCAGCGCGCGCTAACGGCTAGGATTGGTCCCACAGTAAAAAATGACTTATGTTATCTAAATTTTTAAGTGAAGCGCTACCATTGGGCCGAGTGTAATCGCTGATATGCAGCAATCATGTCAAATTAAGAAGAATGTTTTTCCTTGTAGTCCAATTGGCTTATTTATCACATTTATAAGGTCGCAGTCCAGAATCACTTCGATTAAGTCCCCCAATCAATCGTTTCACTGTTAAAAGCAATACAACTTAGTAATATCGGAAAAAAATCACTAAATACATGTTGGTACGAATATGTGACGCAAACGTTGTAGTTGAAATGGACTAATACCGTTAGAAAATCAATGAAATGTAGTATTTGAAACTGTCTCTATTTCTTCAGCGCGCGCTAACAACTAGGATTGGTCCCATAGTAAAAAATGACTTATGTTATCGAAATTTTTATGTGAAGCGCTACCATTGGGCCGAGTGTAATCGCTGATGTGCAGCAATCATATCAAATTAAGAAGAATGTCATTTCTTGGGGTCCAGTTGGCTCACTTATCACATTTATAAGGTCACAGTCCAGAATCACTTCAATTAAATCCCACAGTCAATCGTTTTACTGTTAAAAGCGATACAACTTAGTAATATCGGAAAAAAATCACTAAATACATGTTGGTACAAATATGTGACTCAACCGTTGTAAGTCAAGCGGATTGACACCGTTAGAAAGTCAATGAAATGTAGTTTTTGAAAATGTTTCTTTTTCTTCAACGCCCGCTAACGGCTAGGATTGGTCCCACAGTACAAAATGACTTATTTATCTAAACTTTTAAATAAAACGCTACCACAGCGCCCAGCGAAATCGGTAACTTCCAGCAACCATGTCAAATTAAAAAGAATGTTATTTCTTGAATCCAATTGTCTCAATTATCACATTTATGAGGTCAAAGTCCAAAATCAGTTTAATTAAGTCCCACAGTCAATCGTTTCACTGTTAAAAGCGATACAACCTAGTAAAATCAGAAAAATATCGCTAAATACATGTTGGTACGAATATGTGACGCAACCGTTGTAATGGAAACGGACTGATACCGCTACAGAGTCAATAAGATGTAGTTTTTAAAACTGTCTCTCTTTCTTCAGCGCGCGTTAACGGCTAGGATTGGTCCAACCGTAAAAAATGACTTATTTATCTAAATTTTTAAATGAAGCGCTACCACAGCGCCCAGTGAAATCGGTAAATTCCAGCAATCATGTCAAGGTAAGAAGAATGTTATTTCTTGGGTCCAATTGTCTCACTTATCACATTTATAAGATCACAGTCCAAAATCAGTTCAATTAAGTCCCACAGTCAATCCTTTCACTGTTAAAAACGATGCAACCTAGTAAAATCAGAAAAATATCGCTAAATACATGTTCGTACGAATATGTGACGCAACCGTTGTAATTGAAACGGAATGACACCGTTAAAAAGTCAATGAAATGTAGTTTTTAAAACTGTCTCTCTTTCTTCAGCGCGCGCTAACGGCTAGGATTGGTCCCATCGTAAGAAAGACTTATTTATCTAAGTTTTTAAATGAAGCGCTACCACAGCGCCCAGTGTAATCCCTGAGTTCCAGCAATCATGTCAAATTAAGAAAAATGTTATTCCTTGGAGTCCAATTGTCTCACTTATCACATTTATAAGATCACAGTCCAAAATCAGTTCAATTAAATCCCACAGTCAATCCTTTCACTGTTAAAAACGATGCAACCTAGTAATATCCGAATACTCTCGCTACATTCATGTTGGTACGAATATGTGACGCAACCGTTGTAACTCAAACGGATTTATACCGCCAAAAGGTCAATGAAATGTAGTTTTTGAAACTATTCCTATTTATTCAGCGCGTGCTAACGGCCAGGATTGGTCCCACAGTAAAAAATGACTTTTTTTATAAAAATTTTAAAGCGAAGCGCTACCATAGGGCCGAGTGTAATCGCTGAATTCCAGCAATCATGTCAAATTAAGAAGAATGTTCTTCCTTGGAGTCCAATTGTCTCATTTATCACATTTATAAGGTCGCAGTACAGAATCACTTCAATTAAGTTCCACAGTCAATCGTTTCGCTGTCAAAACAAATACAACTTAGTAATATCGGAAAAGAATCACTAAATACATGTTAGTACGAATACGTGACGCAACCGTTGTAAGTTAAGCGGATTGACACCGTTAGAAAGTCAATGAAATGTAGTTTTTGAAACTGTCTCTATTTCTTCAACGCTCGCTAACTGCTAGGATTGGTCCCACAGTACAAAATGACTTATTTATCTAAACTTTTTTTTAAAACGCTACCACAGCGCCCAGCGAAATCGGTAAATTCCAGCAATCATGTCAAATTAAGAAGGATGTTATTTCTTGAATCCAATTGTCTCAATTATCACATTTATGAGGCCAAAGTCCAAAATCAGTTTAATTAAGTCCCACAGTCAATCGTTTCACTGTTAAAAGAGATACAACCTAGTAAAATCAGAAAAATGTCGCTAAATACATGTTGGTACGAATATGTGACGCAACCGTTGTAATGGAAACGGACTGATACCGCTACAGAGTCAATGAGATGTAGTTTTTAAAACTGTCTCTCTTTCTTCAGCGCGCGCTAACGGCTAGGATTGGTCCAACCGTAAAAAATGACTTATTTATCTAAATTTTTAAATGAAGCGTTACCACAGCGCGCAGTGAAATCGGTAAATTCCAGCAATCATGTCAAGGTAAGAAGAATGTTATTTCTTGGGTCCAATTGTCTCACTTATCACATTTATAAGAACACAGTCCAAAATCATTTCAATTAAGTCCCACAGTCAATCCTTTCACTGTTAAAAACGATGCAACCTAGTAAAATCAGAAAATTATCGCTAAATACATGTTCGTACGAATATGTGACGCAACCGTTGTAATTGAAACGGAATGATACCGTTAGAAAGTCAATGAAATGTAGTCTTTGAAACTGTTCCTATTTATTCAGCGCGTGCTAACGGCCAGGATTGGTCCCACAGTAAAAAATGACTTATTTTATCTAAGTTTTTAAATGAAGCGCTACCACAGCGCCCAGTGTAATCCCTGAGTTCCGGCAATCATGTCAAATTAAGAAGAATGTTACTTCTTGCAGTCCAATTGTCTCACTTATCAAATTTATAAGCTCACAGTCCAAAATCAGTTCAATTAAGTCCCACAGTCAATCGTTTCACTGTCAAAAGCGATACAACTTAGTAATATGGGAAAAAAATCACTAAATACATGTTGGTACGAATATGTGACGCAACCGTTGTAGTTGAAACGGACTAATACCGTTAGAAAGTCAATGAAATGTAGTATTTGAAACTGTCTCTATTTCTTCAGCGCGCGCTAACGGCTAGGATTGGTCCCACAGTAAAAAATGACTTATGTTATCTAAATTTTTAAGTGAAGCGCTACCATTGGGCCGAGTGTAATCGCTGATATGCAGCAATCATGTCAAATTAAGAAGAATGTTTTTCCTTGTAGTCCAATTGGCTTATTTATCACATTTATAAGGTCGCAGTCCAGAATCACTTCGATTAAGTCCCCCAATCAATCGTTTCACTGTTAAAAGCAATACAACTTAGTAATATCGGAAAAAAATCACTAAATACATGTTGGTACGAATATGTGACGCAAACGTTGTAGTTGAAATGGACTAATACCGTTAGAAAATCAATGAAATGTAGTATTTGAAACTGTCTCTATTTCTTCAGCGCGCGCTAACAACTAGGATTGGTCCCATAGTAAAAAATGACTTATGTTATCGAAATTTTTATGTGAAGCGCTACCATTGGGCCGAGTGTAATCGCTGATGTGCAGCAATCATATCAAATTAAGAAGAATGTCATTTCTTGGGGTCCAGTTGGCTCACTTATCACATTTATAAGGTCACAGTCCAGAATCACTTCAATTAAATCCCACAGTCAATCGTTTTACTGTTAAAAGCGATACAACTTAGTAATATCGGAAAAAAATCACTAAATACATGTTGGTACAAATATGTGACTCAACCGTTGTAAGTCAAGCGGATTGACACCGTTAGAAAGTCAATGAAATGTAGTTTTTGAAAATGTTTCTTTTTCTTCAACGCCCGCTAACGGCTAGGATTGGTCCCACAGTACAAAATGACTTATTTATCTAAACTTTTAAATAAAACGCTACCACAGCGCCCAGCGAAATCGGTAACTTCCAGCAACCATGTCAAATTAAAAAGAATGTTATTTCTTGAATCCAATTGTCTCAATTATCAGATTTATGAGGTCAAAGTCCAAAATCAGTTTAATTAAGTCCCACAGTCAATCGTTTCACTGTTAAAAGCGATACAACCTAGTAAAATCAGAAAAATATCGCTAAATACATGTTGGTACGAATATGTGACGCAACCGTTGTAATGGAAACGGACTGATACCGCTACAGAGTCAATAAGATGTAGTTTTTAAAACTGTCTCTCTTTCTTCAGCGCGCGTTAACGGCTAGGATTGGTCCAACCGTAAAAAATGACTTATTTATCTAAATTTTTAAATGAAGCGCTACCACAGCGCCCAGTGAAATCGGTAAATTCCAGCAATCATGTCAAGGTAAGAAGAATGTTATTTCTTGGGTCCAATTGTCTCACTTATCACATTTATAAGATCACAGTCCAAAATCAGTTCAATTAAGTCCCACAGTCAATCCTTTCACTGTTAAAAACGATGCAACCTAGTAAAATCAGAAAAATATCGCTAAATACATGTTCGTACGAATATGTGACGCAACCGTTGTAATTGAAACGGAATGACACCGTTAAAAAGTCAATGAAATGTAGTTTTTAAAACTGTCTCTCTTTCTTCAGCGCGCGCTAACGGCTAGGATTGGTCCCATCGTAAGAAAGACTTATTTATCTAAGTTTTTAAATGAAGCGCTACCACAGCGCCCAGTGTAATCCCTGAGTTCCAGCAATCATGTCAAATTAAGAAAAATGTTATTCCTTGGAGTCCAATTGTCTCACTTATCACATTTATAAGATCACAGTCCAAAATCAGTTCAATTAAGTCCCACAGTCAATCCTTTCACTGTTAAAAACGATGCAACCTAGTAATATCCGAATACTCTCGCTACATTCATGTTGGTACGAATATGTGACGCAACCGTTGTAACTCAAACGGATTTATACCGCCAAAAGGTCAATGAAATGTAGTTTTTGAAACTATTCCTATTTATTCAGCGCGTGCTAACGGCCAGGATTGGTCCCACAGTAAAAAATGACTTTTTTTATAAAAATTTTAAAGCAAAGCGCTACCATAGGGCCGAGTGTAATCGCTGAATTCCAGCAATCATGTCAAATTAAGAAGAATGTTCTTTCTTGGAGTCCAATTGTCTCATTTATCACATTTATAAGGTTGCAGTACAGAATCACTTCAATTAAGTTCCACAGTCAATCGTTTCGCTGTCAAAACAAATACAACTTAGTAATATCGGAAAAGAATCACTAAATACATGTTAGTACGAATACGTGACGCAACCGTTGTAAGTTAAGCGGATTGACACCGTTAGAAAGTCAATGAAATGTAGTTTTTGAAACTGTCTCTATTTCTTCAACGCTCGCTAACTGCTAGGATTGGTCCCACAGTACAAAATGACTTATTTATCTAAACTTTTTTTTAAAACGCTACCACAGCGCCCAGCGAAATCGGTAAATTCCAGCAATCATGTCAAATTAAGAAGGATGTTATTCCTTGGGTCGAATTGTCTCATTTCTGACATTTATGAGGTCAAAGTCCAATATCAGATCAATTAAGTCCCACAGTCAATCCTTTCACTGCTAAAAGCGATGCAACCTAGTAATATCCGAATACTATCGCTAAATACATGTTGGTACGAATATGTGACGCAACCGTTGTAACTCAAACGGATTTATACCGCCAGAAGTTCAATGAAATGTAGTCTTTGAAACTGTCTCTATTTCTTCAGCGCGTGCTAACGGCCAGGATTGGTCGCACAGTAAAAAATGACTTATTTTATCTAAATTTTTAAGAGAAGCGCTACCATTGGGCCGAGTGTAATCGCTGAATTGCAGAAATCATGTCAAATTAAGAAGAATGTTATTCCTTGGAATCCAATTGGCTCATCTATCACATTTATAAGGTCACAGTCCAGAATCACTTCAATTAAGTCCCACAGGCAATCGCTTCACTGTCAAAAGCAATGCAACTTAGTAATATCGGAAAAAAATCACTAAATACATGTTGGTACGAATATGTGACGTAACCGTTGTAGTTGAAACGGACTGATACCTTTAAAAAGTCAATGAAATGTAGTGTTTGAAACTGTCTCTATTTCTTCAGCGCGCGCTAACGGCTAGGATTGGTCCCACAGTAAAAAAGGACTTATTTTATAAAAAATTTTAAGTGAAGCGCTACCACAGGGCCGAGTGTAATCGCTGAATTCCAGCAATCATGCAAATTAGGAAAAATGTTATTCCTTGGAATCCAATTGGCTCATTTATCACATTTATAAGGTCACAGTCCAGAATCACTTCAATTAAGTCCCACAGTCAATCGTTTCACTGTTAAAAGCGATACAACTCAGTAATATCGGAAAAAAATCATTAATTACATGTTGGTACAAATATGTGATTCAATCGTTGTAACTCAAATGGACTCATACCGTTAGAAATTCATTGAAATGTACCTTCTAAAACTGTCTCTATTTCTTCAGAGCGCGATAACGGGTAGGATTCGTCCCACAGTAAAAAATGACTTATTTATCTAAATTTTTTAATGAAGCGCTCCAAACAGCGCCCAGTGTAATCGCTGAGTTGCGGCAATCTTGTCAAATTAAGAAGAATGTCATTTCTTAGGGTCCAGTTGGCTCACTTATCACATTTAAAAGGTCACAGTCCAGAATCACTTCAATTAAGTCCCTCAGACAATCGTTTCACTGTTAAAAGCGATACAACTTAGTAATATCGGAAAAAAATCACTAAGTACATGTTGGTACAAATATGTGACGCAACCGTTGTAAGTCAAGCAGATTGACACCGTTAGAAAGTCAATGAAATGTAGTTTTTCAAAATGTTTTTATTTCTTCAACGCGAGCTAACGGCTAGGATTGGTCCCGCTGTACGAAATGACTTATATATCTAAACTTTTACATAAATCGCTACCACAGCGCAAAGCGAAATCGGTAAATTCCAGCAATCATGTCAAATTAAAAAGAATGTTATTCCTTGGGTCCAATTGTCTCATTTATCACATTTATAAGATCACAGTCGAAAATAAGTTCAATTAAGTCCCACAGTCAATCGTTTCACTGTTAAAAGCGATGCAACCTAGTAATATCCGAATACTATCGCTAAATACATGTTGGTACGAATATGTGACACAACCGTTGTAACTGAAACAGATTTATACCGCCAGAAGGTCAATGATATGTAGTGTTTGAAACTGTCCCTGTTTCTTCAGCGCGCGCTAACGGCTAGGATTGGTCCCACAGTAAAAAAGGACTTATTTTTTAAAAAATTTTAAGTGAAGCGCTACCATAGGGCCGAGTGTAATCGCTGAATTCCAGCAATCATGTCAAGTTAGGAAAAATGTTATTCCTTGGAATCCAATTGGCTCATTTATCACATTTATAAGGTCACAGTCCAGAATCACCTCAATTAAGTCCCACAGTCAATCGTTTCACTGTCAAAAGCAATACAACTTAGTAATAATGGAAAAAATTCACTAAATACATGTTGGTACTAATATGTCACGCAACCGTTGTAGTTGAAACGGACTAATACCGTTAGAAAGTCAATGAAATGTAGTATTTGAAACTGTCTTTATTTTTTCAGCGCGCGCTAACGGTTAGGATTGGTCCCACAGTAAAAAATGACTTATTTTATCTAAATTTTTAAGAGAAACGCTACCATTGGGCCGATTGTAATCGCTGAATTTCAGCAATCATGTCAAATTAAGAAGAATGTTATTCCTTGGAATCCAATTGGCTCATTTATCACATTTATAAGGTCGCAGTACAGAATCACTTCAATTAAGTCCCACAGTCAATCGTTTCGATGTCAAAACAAATACAACTTAGTATTATCGGAAAAGAATCACTAAATACATGTTGGTACAAATATGTGACTCAACCGTTGTAAGTCAAGCGGATTGACACCGTTAGAAAGTCAATGAAATGTAGTTTTTGAAAATGTTTCTTTTTCTTCAACGCCCGCTAACGGCTACGATTGGTCCCACAGTACAAAATGACTTATTTATCTAAACTTTTAAATAAAACGCTACCACAGCGCCCAGCGAAATCGGTAACTTCCAGCAACCATGTCAAATTAAAAAGAATGTTATTTCTTGAATCCAATTGTCTCAATTATCACATTTATGAGGTCAAAGTCCAAAATCAGTTTAATTAAGTCCCACAGTCAATCGTTTCACTGTTAAAAGCGATACAACCTAGTAAAATCAGAAAAATATCGCTAAATACATGTTGGTACGAATATGTGACGCAACCGTTGTAATGGAAACGGACTGATACCGCTACAGAGTCTATAAGATGTAGTTTTTAAAACTGTCTCTCTTTCTTCAGCGCGCGTTAACGGCTAGTATTGGTCCAACCGTAAAAAATGACTTATTTATCTAAATTTTTAAATGAAGCGCTACCATAGGGCCGAGTGTAATCGCTGAATTCCAGCAATCATGTCAAATTAAGAAGAATGTTCTTTCTTGGAGTCCAATTGTCTCATTTATCACATTTATAAGGTTGCAGTACAGAATCACTTCAATTAAGTTCCACAGTCAATCGTTTCGCTGTCAAAACAAATACAACTTAGTAATATCGGAAAAGAATCACTAAATACATGTTAGTACGAATACGTGACGCAACCGTTGTAAGTTAAGCGGATTGACACCGTTAGAAAGTCAATGAAATGTAGTTTTTGAAACTGTCTCTATTTCTTCAACGCTCGCTAACTGCTAGGATTGGTCCCACAGTACAAAATGACTTATTTATCTAAACTTTTTTTTAAAACGCTACCACAGCGCCCAGCGAAATCGGTAAATTCCAGCAATCATGTCAAATTAAGAAGGATGTTATTCCTTGGGTCGAATTGTCTCATTTCTGACATTTATGAGGTCAAAGTCCAATATCAGATCAATTAAGTCCCACAGTCAATCCTTTCACTGCTAAAAGCGATGCAACCTAGTAATATCCGAATACTATCGCTAAATACATGTTGGTACGAATATGTGACGCAACCGTTGTAACTCAAACGGATTTATACCGCCAGAAGTTCAATGAAATGTAGTCTTTGAAACTGTCTCTATTTCTTCAGCGCGTGCTAACGGCCAGGATTGGTCGCACAGTAAAAAATGACTTATTTTATCTAAATTTTTAAGAGAAGCGCTACCATTGGGCCGAGTGTAATCGCTGAATTGCAGAAATCATGTCAAATTAAGAAGAATGTTATTCCTTGGAATCCAATTGGCTCATCTATCACATTTATAAGGTCACAGTCCAGAATCACTTCAATTAAGTCCCACAGGCAATCGCTTCACTGTCAAAAGCAATGCAACTTAGTAATATCGGAAAAAAATCACTAAATACATGTTGGTACGAATATGTGACGTAACCGTTGTAGTTGAAACGGACTGATACCTTTAAAAAGTCAATGAAATGTAGTGTTTGAAACTGTCTCTATTTCTTCAGCGCGCGCTAACGGCTAGGATTGGTCCCACAGTAAAAAAGGACTTATTTTATAAAAAATTTTAAGTGAAGCGCTACCACAGGGCCGAGTGTAATCGCTGAATTCCAGCAATCATGCAAATTAGGAAAAATGTTATTCCTTGGAATCCAATTGGCTCATTTATCACATTTATAAGGTCACAGTCCAGAATCACTTCAATTAAGTCCCACAGTCAATCGTTTCACTGTTAAAAGCGATACAACTCAGTAATATCGGAAAAAAATCATTAATTACATGTTGGTACAAATATGTGATTCAATCGTTGTAACTCAAATGGACTCATACCGTTAGAAATTCATTGAAATGTACCTTCTAAAACTGTCTCTATTTCTTCAGAGCGCGATAACGGCTAGGATTCGTCCCACAGTAAAAAATGACTTATTTATCTAAATTTTTTAATGAAGCGCTCCAAACAGCGCCCAGTGTAATCGCTGAGTTGCGGCAATCTTGTCAAATTAAGAAGAATGTCATTTCTTAGGGTCCAGTTGGCTCACTTATCACATTTAAAAGGTCACAGTCCAGAATCACTTCAATTAAGTCCCTCAGACAATCGTTTCACTGTTAAAAGCGATACAACTTAGTAATATCGGAAAAAAATCACTAAGTACATGTTGGTACAAATATGTGACGCAACCGTTGTAAGTCAAGCAGATTGACACCGTTAGAAAGTCAATGAAATGTAGTTTTTCAAAATGTTTTTATTTCTTCAACGCGCGCTAACGGCTAGGATTGGTCCCGCTGTACAAAATGACTTATATATCTAAACTTTTACATAAATCGCTACCACAGCGCAAAGCGAAATCGGTAAATTCCAGCAATCATGTCAAATTAAAAAGAATGTTATTCCTTGGGTCCAATTGTCTCATTTATCACATTTATAAGATCACAGTCGAAAATAAGTTCAATTAAGTCCCACAGTCAATCGTTTCACTGTTAAAAGCGATGCAACCTAGTAATATCCGAATACTATCGCTAAATACATGTTGGTACGAATATGTGACACAACCGTTGTAACTGAAACAGATTTATACCGCCAGAAGGTCAATGATATGTAGTGTTTGAAACTGTCCCTGTTTCTTCAGCGCGCGCTAACGGCTAGGATTGGTCCCACAGTAAAAAAGGACTTATTTTTTAAAAAATTTTAAGTGAAGCGCTACCATAGGGCCGAGTGTAATCGCTGAATTCCAGCAATCATGTCAAGTTAGGAAAAATGTTATTCCTTGGAATCCAATTGGCTCATTTATCACATTTATAAGGTCACAGTCCAGAATCACCTCAATTAAGTCCCACAGTCAATCGTTTCACTGTCAAAAGCAATACAACTTAGTAATAATGGAAAAAATTCACTAAATACATGTTGGTACTAATATGTCACGCAACCGTTGTAGTTGAAACGGACTAATACCGTTAGAAAGTCAATGAAATGTAGTATTTGAAACTGTCTTTATTTTTTCAGCGCGCGCTAACGGTTAGGATTGGTCCCACAGTAAAAAATGACTTATTTTATCTAAATTTTTAAGAGAAACGCTACCATTGGGCCGATTGTAATCGCTGAATTTCAGCAATCATGTCAAATTAAGAAGAATGTTATTCCTTGGAATCCAATTGGCTCATTTATCACATTTATAAGGTCGCAGTACAGAATCACTTCAATTAAGTCCCACAGTCAATCGTTTCGATGTCAAAACAAATACAACTTAGTATTATCGGAAAAGAATCACTAAATACATGTTGGTACAAATATGTGACTCAACCGTTGTAAGTCAAGCGGATTGACACCGTTAGAAAGTCAATGAAATGTAGTTTTTGAAAATGTTTCTTTTTCTTCAACGCCCGCTAACGGCTACGATTGGTCCCACAGTACAAAATGACTTATTTATCTAAACTTTTAAATAAAACGCTACCACAGCGCCCAGCGAAATCGGTAACTTCCAGCAACCATGTCAAATTAAAAAGAATGTTATTTCTTGAATCCAATTGTCTCAATTATCACATTTATGAGGTCAAAGTCCAAAATCAGTTTAATTAAGTCCCACAGTCAATCGTTTCACTGTTAAAAGCGATACAACCTAGTAAAATCAGAAAAATATCGCTAAATACATGTTGGTACGAATATGTGACGCAACCGTTGTAATGGAAACGGACTGATACCGCTACAGAGTCAATAAGATGTAGTTTTTAAAACTGTCTCTCTTTCTTCAGCGCGCGTTAACGGCTAGGATTGGTCCAACCGTAAAAAATGACTTATTTATCTAAATTTTTAAATGAAGCGCTACCACAGCGCCCAGTGAAATCGGTAAATTCCAGCAATCATGTCAAGGTAAGAAGAATGTTATTTCTTGGGTCCAATTGTCTCACTTATCACATTTATAAGATCACAGTCCAAAATCAGTTCAATTAAGTCCCACAATCAATCCTTTCACTGTTAAAAACGATGCAACCTAGTAAAATCAGAAAAATATCGCTAAATACATGTTCGTACGAATATGTGACGCAACCGTTGTAATTGAAACGGAATGACACCGTTAGAAAGTCAATGAAATGTAGTTTTTAAAACTGTCTCTCTTTCTTCAGCACGCGCTAACGGCTAGGATTGGTCACATCGTAAGAAAGACTTATTTATCTAAGTTTTTAAATGAAGCGCTACCACAGCGCCCAGTGTAATCCCTGAGTTCCAGCAATCATGTCAAATTAAGAAGAATGTTCTTCCTTGGAGTCCAATTGTCTCATTTATCACATTTATAAGGTCGCAGTACAGAATCACTTCAATTAAGTTCCACAGTCAATCGTTTCGCTGTCAAAACAAATACAACTTAGTAATATCGGAAAAGAATCACTAAATACATGTTAGTACGAATACGTGACGCAACCGTTGTAAGTTAAGCGGATTGACACCGTTAGAAAGTCAATGAAATGTAGTTTTTGAAACTGTCTCTATTTCTTCAACGCTCGCTAACTGCTAGGATTGGTCCCACAGTACAAAATGACTTATTTATCTAAACTTTTTTTTAAAACGCTACCACAGCGCCCAGCGAAATCGGTAAATTCCAGCAATCATGTCAAATTAAGAAGGATGTTATTCCTTGGGTCGAATTGTCTCATTTCTGACATTTATGAGGTCAAAGTCCAATATCAGATCAATTAAGTCCCACAGTCAATCCTTTCACTGCTAAAAGCGATGCAACCTAGTAATATCCGAATACTATCGCTAAATACATGTTGGTACGAATATGTGACGCAACCGTTGTAACTCAAACGGATTTATACCGCCAGAAGTTCAATGAAATGTAGTCTTTGAAACTGTCTCTATTTCTTCAGCGCGTGCTAACGGCCAGGATTGGTCGCACAGTAAAAAATCACTTATTTATCTAAATTTTTAAATGAAGCGCTCCAAACAGCGACCAGTGTAATCGCTGAGTTGCGGCCATCATGTCAAATTAAGAAGAATGTCATTTCTTGGGGTCCAGTTGGCTCACTTATCACATTTATAAGGTCACAGTCCAAAGTTACTTCAATTAAGTCCAAGAGTCAATCGTTTCACTGTTAAAAGCGATATAACTCAATAATATCGGAAGAATATCACTAAATACATGTTGGTACGAATATGTGACGTAACCGTTGTAGTAGAAACGGACTGATACCTTTAAAAGGTCAATGAAATGTAGTGTTTGAAACTGTCTCTATTTCTCCAGCGCGCGCTAACGGCTAGGATTGGTCCCACAGTAAAAAAGGACTTATTTTATAAAAATTTTTAATTGAAGCGCTACCATAGGGCCGAGTGTAATCGCTGATTTCCAGCAATCATGTCAAATTAGGAAAAATGTTATTCCTTGGAGTCCAATAGGCTCATTAATCACATTTATAAGGTCACAGTACAGAATCACTTCAATTAAGTCCCACAGTCAATCGTTTCACTGTTAAAAGCGATACAACTCAGTAATATCGGAAAAAAATCATTAATTACATGTTGGTACAAATATGTGATTCAACCGTTGTAACTCAAATGGACTCATACCGTTAGAAATTCATTGAAATGTACCTTCTAAAACTGTCTCTATTTCTTCAGAGCGCGATAACGGCTAGGATTCGTCCCACAGTAAAAAATGACTTATTTATCTAAATTTTTTAATGAAGCGCTCCAAACAGCGCCAATGTGTAATCGCTGAGTTGCGGCAATCTTGTCAAATTAAGAAGAATGTCATTTCTTAGGGTCCAGTTGGCTCACTTATCACATTTAAAAGGTCACAGTCCAGAATCACTTCAATTAAGTCCCTCAGACAATCGTTTCACTGTTAAAAGCGATACAACTTAGTAATATCGGAAAAAAATCACTAAGTACATGTTGGTACAAATATGTGACGCAACCGTTGTAAGTCAAGCAGATTGACACCGTTAGAATGTCAATGAAATGTAGTATTTGAAACTGTCTTTATTTCTTCAGCGCGCGCTAACGGCTAGGATTGGTCCCGCAGTACAAAATGACTTATATATCTATACTTTTAAATAAAACGCTACCACAGCGCCCAGCGAAATCAATAAATTCCAGCAATCATGTCAAATTCAAAAGAATGTTATTCCTTGGGTCCAATTGTCTCATTTATCACAATTATAAGATCACAGTCCAAAATAAGTTCAATTAAGTGCCACAGTCAATCGTTTCACTGTTAAAAGCGATGCAACCTAGTAATATCCGAATAATATCGCTAAAAACATGTTGGTACGAATATGTGACACAACCGTTGTAACTCAAACAGATTTATACCGCCAGAAGGTCAATGATATGTAGTGTTTGAAACTGTCCCTATTTCTTCAGCGTGCGCTAACGGCTAGGATTGGTCCAACAGTAAAAAAGGACTTATTTTATAAAAAAATTTAAGTGAAGCGCTACCATAGGGCCGAGTGTAATCGCTGAATTCCAGCAATCATGTCAAGTTAGGAAAAATGTTATTCCTTGGAATCCAATTGGCTCATTTATCACATTTATATGGTCACCGTCCAGAATCACTTCAATTAAGTCCCACAGTCAATCGTTTCACTGTCAAAAGCAATACAACTTAGTAATAATGGAAAAAATTCACTAAATACATGTTGGTACGAATATGTCACGCAACCGTTGTAGTTGAAACGGACTAATACCGCTAGAAAGTCAATGGAATGTAGTATTTGAAACTGTCTTTATTTCTTCAACGCGCACTAACTGTTAGGATTGGTCCCACAGTAAAAAATGACTTATTTTATCTAAATTTTTAAGTGAAGCGCTACCATTGGGCCGAGTGTAATCGCTGAATTGCAGCAATCATGTCAAATTAAGAAGAAGGTTTTTGCTTGGAGTCCAATTGGCTCATTTATCACATTTATAAGGTCGCAGTCCAGAATCACTTCAATTAAGTCCCACAGTCAATCGTTTCACTGTTAAAAGCGATACAAATTAGTAATACCGGAAAAAATCACTAATTACATGTTGGTACAAATATGTGATTCAACCGTTCTAACTCAAATGGACTCATACCGTTAGAAAGTCATTAAAATGTACCTTCTAAAGCTGTCTCTATTTCTTCAGCGCGCGATAACGGCTAGGATTCGTCCCACAGTAAAAAATCACTTATTTATCTAAATTTTTAAATGAAGCGCTCCAAACAGCGACCAGTGTAATCGCTGAGTTGCGGCAATCATGTCAAATTAAGAAGAATGTCATTTCTTGGGGTCCAGTTGGCTCACTTATCACATTTATAAGGTCACAGTCCAAAGTTACTTCAATTAAGTCCAAGAGTCAATCGTTTCACTGTTAAAAGCGATATAACTCAATAATATCGGAAGAATATCACTAAATACATGTTGGTACGAATATGTGACGTAACCGTTGTAGTAGAAACGGACTGATACCTTTAAAAGGTCAATGAAATGTAGTGTTTGAAACTGTCTCTATTTCTCCAGCGCGCGCTAACGGCTAGGATTGGTCCCACAGTAAAAAAGGACTTATTTTATAAAAATTTTTAATTGAAGCGCTACCATAGGGCCGAGTGTAATCGCTGATTTCCAGCAATCATGTCAAATTAAGAAAAATGTTATTCCTTGGAGTCCAAGAGGCTCATTTATCACATTTATAAGGTCACAGTAGAGAATCACTTTAATTAAGTCCCACAGTCAATCGTTTCACTGTCAAAAGCAATACAACTGAGTAATATCGGAAAAAAATCACTAAATACATGTTGGTACGAATACGTGACGCAACCGTTGTAACTTAGGCGGATTGACACCGTTAGAAAGTCAATGAAATGTAGTTTTTGAAAATTTTTCTATTTCTTCAGCGCGCTAACGGCTAGGATTGGTCGCACAGTAAAAAACGACTTATTTATCTAAACTTTTAAATAAAGCGCTACCACAGCGCCCAGCGAAATCGGTAAATTCCAGCAATCACGTCAAATTAGGACGAATGTTATTTCTTGGGACCAATTGTCTCATTTATCACATTTTTGAGGTCAAAGTTCAAAATCAGTTCAATTAAGTCCCACAGTCAATCCTTTCACTGTTAAAAACGATGCAACCTAGTAAAATCAGGATAATATTGCTAAATACATGATGGTACGAATATGTGACGCAACCGTTTTAATTGAAACGGACTGATACCGTTAGAGAGTCAATGAAATGTTGTTTTTAAAACTGTTTCTATTTCTTCAGCGCGGGCTAACGGCTAGGATTTGTCCCACCGTAAAAAATGACTTATTTATCTAAATTTTTAAGTGAATCCCTGCCACAGCGCCCAGTGAAATCAGTAAATTCCAGCAATCATGTCAAATTAAGGAGAATGATATTTCTTGGTTCCAATTGTCTCACTTTTCACATTTATAAGGTCACAGTCCAAAATCAGTTTAATTAAGTGCCACAGTCAATCGTTTCACTGTTAAAAGCGATACAACCTAGTATTATCAGAAAAATATCCCTTAATACATGTGGGGACGAATATGTGACTCAACCGATGTAACTCAAACGGACTCATACCGCTAGAAATTTATTGAAACGTACCTTCTAAAACTGTCTCTATTTCTTCAGCACGCAATAACGGCTAGGATTCGTCCCACAGTAAAAAATCACTTATTTATCTAAATTTTTAAATGAAGCGCTCCAAACAGCGACCAGTGTAATCGCTGAGTTGCGGCAATCATGTCAAATTAAGAAGAATGTCATTTCTTGGGGTCCAGTTGGCTCACTTATCACATTTATAAGGTCACAGTCCAAAGTTACTTCAATTGAGTCCAAGAGTCAATCGTTTCACTGTTAAAAGCGATATAACTCAATAATATCGGAAGAATATCACTAAATACATGTTGGTACGAATATGTGACGTAACCGTTGTAGTAGAAACGGACTGATACCTTTAAAAGGTCAATGAAATGTAGTGTTTGAAACTGTCTCTATTTCTCCAGCGCGCGCTAACGGCTAGGATTGGTCCCACAGTAAAAAAGGACTTATTTTATAAAAATTTTTAATTGAAGCGCTACCATAGGGCCGAGTGTAATCGCTGATTTCCAGCAATCATGTCAAATTAGGAAAAATGTTATTCCTTGGAGTCCAATAGGCTCATTAATCACATTTATAAGGTCACAGTACAGAATCATTTCAATTAAGTCCCACAGTCAATCGTTTCACTGTCAAAAGCAATACAACTGAGTAATATCGGAAAAAAATCACTAAATACATGTTGGTACGAATACGTGACGCAACCGTTGTAACTTAAGCGGATTGACACCGTTAGAAAGTCAATGAAATGTAGTTTTTGAAAATTTTTCTATTTCTTCAGCGCGCTAACGGCTAGGATTGGTCCCACAGTAAAAAATGACTTATTTATCTAAACTTTTAAATAAAGCGCTACCACAGCGCCCAGCGAAATCGATAAATTCCAGCAATCAAGTCAAATTAGGACGAATGTTATTTCTTGGGTCCAATTGTCTCATTTATCACATTTTTGAGGTCAAAGTTCAAAATCAGTTCAATTAAGTCCCACAGTCATTCCTTTCACTGTTAAAAACGATGCAACCTAGTAAAATCAGAAAAATATTGCTAAATACATGATGGCACGAATATGTGACGCAACCGTTGTAGTTAAAACGGACTAATACCGTTAGAAAGTCAATGAAATGTAGTATTTGAAACTGTCTTTATTTCTTCAGCGCGCGCTAACGGCTAGGATTGGTCCCGCAGTACAAAATGACTTATATATCTATACTTTTAAATAAAACGCTACCACAGCGCCCAGCGAAATCAATAAATTCCAGCAATCATGTCAAATTAAAACGAATGTTATTCCTTGGGTCCAATTGTCTCATTTATCACATTTATAAGATCACAGTCCAAAATAAGTTCAATTAAGTGCCACAGTCAATCGTTTCACTGTTAAAAGCGATGCAACCTAGTAATATCCGATTACTATCGCTAAAAACATGTTGGTACGAATATGTGACACAACCGTTGTAACTCAAACAGATTTATACCGCCAGAAGGTCAATGATATGTAGTGTTTGAAACTGTCCCTATTTCTTCAGCGTGCGCTAACGGCTAGGATTGGTCCAACAGTAAAAAAGGACTTATTTTATAAAAAATTTTAAGTGAAGCGCTACCATAGGGCCGAGTGTAATCGCTGAATTCCAGCAATCATGTCAAGTTAGGAAAAATGTTATTCCTTGGAATCCAATTGGCTCATTTATCACATTTATATGGTCACCGTCCAGAATCACTTCAATTAAGTCCCACAGTCAATCGTTTCACTGTCAAAAGCAATACAACTTAGTAATAATGGAAAAAATTCACTAAATACATGTTGGTACGAATATGTCACGCAACCGTTGTAGTTGAAACGGACTAATACCGCTAGAAAGTCAATGAAATGTAGTATTTGAAACTGTCTTTATTTCTTCAGCGCGCGCTAACTGTTAGGATTGGTCCCACAATAAAAAATGACTTATTTTATCTAAATTTTTAAGTGAAGCGCTACCATTGGGCCGAGTGTAATCGCTGAATTGCAGCAATCATGTCAAATTAAGAAGAATGTTTTTGCTTGGAGTCCAATTGGCTCATTTATCACATTTATAAGTTCGCAGTCCAGAATCACTTCAATCAAGTCCCACAGTCAATCGTTTCACTGTTAAAAGCGATACAAATTAGTAATACCGGAAAAAATCACTAATTACATGTTGGTACAAATATGTGATTCAACCGTTCTAACTCAAATGGACTCATACCGTTAGAAAGTCATTAAAATGTACCTTCTAAAGCTGTCTCTATTTCTTCAGCGCGCGATAACGGCTAGGATTCGTCCCACAGTAAAAAATCACTTATTTATCTAAATTTTTAAATAAAGCGCTCCAAACAGCGACCAGTGTAATCGCTGAGTTGCGGCAATCATGTCAAATTAAGAAGAATGTCATTTCTTGGGGTCCAGTTGGCTCACTTATCACATTTATAAGGTCACAGTCCAAAGTTACTTCAATTAAGTCCAAGAGTCAATCGTTTCACTGTTAAAAGCGATATAACTCAATAATATCGGAAGAATATCACTAAATACATGTTGGTACGAATATGTGACGTAACCGTTGTAATAGAAACGGACTGATACCTTTAAAAGGTCAATGAAATGTAGTGTCTGAAACTGTCTCTATTTCTCCAGCGCGCGCTAACGGCTAGGATTGGTCCCACAGTAAAAAAGGACTTATTTTATAAAAATTTTTAATTGAAGCGCTACCATAGGGCCGAGTGTAATCGCTGATTTCCAGCAATCATGTCAAATTAAGAAAAATGTTATTCCTTGGAGTCCAAGAGGCTCATTTATCACATTTATAAGGTCACAGTAGAGAATCACTTTAATTAAGTCCCACAGTCAATCGTTTCACTGTCAAAAGCAATACAACTGAGTAATATCGGAAAAAAATCACTAAATACATGTTGGTACGAATACGTGACGCAACCGTTGTAACTTAAGCGGATTGACACCGTTAGAAAGTCAATGAAATGTAGTTTTTGAAAATTTTTCTATTTCTTCAGCGCGCTAACGGCTAGGATTGGTCCCACAGTAAAAAACAACTTATTTATCTAAACTTTTAAATAAAGCGCTACCACAGCGCCCAGCGAAATCGGTAAATTCCAGCAATCACGTCAAATTAGGACGAATGTTATTTCTTGGGACCAATTGTCTCATTTATCACATTTTTGAGGTCAAAGTTCAAAATCAGTTCAATTAAGTCCCACAGTCAATCCTTTCACTGTTAAAAACGATGCAACCTAGTAAAATCAGAAAAATATCGCTAAATACATGATGGTACGAATATGTGACGCAACCGTTTTAATTGAAACGGACTGATACCGTTAGAGAGTCAATGAAATGTTGTTTTTAAAACTGTTTCTCTTTCTTCAGCGCGGGCTAACGGCTAGGATTGGTCCCACCGTAAAAAATGACTTATTTATCTAAATTTTTAAGTGAATCCCTACCACAGCGCCCAGTGAAATCAGTAAATTCCAGCAATCATGTCAAATTAAGGAGAATGATATTTCTTGGTTCCAATTGTCTCACTTTTCACATTTATAAGGTCACAGTCCAAAATCAGTTTAATTAAGTGCCACAGTCAATCGTTTCACTGTTAAAAGCGATACAACCTAGTATTATCAGAAAAATATCCCTTAATACATGTGGGGACGAATATGTGACTCAACCGATGTAACTCAAACGGACTCATACCGTTAGAAATTTATTGAAACGTACCTTCTAAAACTGTCTCTATTTCTTCAGCACGCAATAACGGCTAGGATTCGTCCCACAGTAAAAAATCACTTATTTATCTAAATTTTTAAATAAAGCGCTCCAAACAGCGACCAGTGTAATCGCTGAGTTGCGGCAGTCATGTCAAATTAAGAAGAATGTCATTTCTTGGGGGTCCAGTTGGCTCACTTATCACATTTATAAGGTCACAGTCCAAAGTTACTTCAATTAAGTCCAAGAGTCAATCGTTTCACTGTTAAAAGCGATATAACTCAATAATATCGGAAGAATGTCACTAAATACATGTTGGTACGAATATGTGACGTAACCGTTGTAGTAGAAACGGACTGATACCTTTAAAAGGTCAATGAAATGTAGTGTTTGAAACTGTCTCTATTTCTCCAGCGCGCGCTAACGGCTAGGATTGGTCCCACAGTAAAAAAGGACTTATTTTATAAAAATTTTTAATTGAAGCGCTACCATAGGGCCGAGTGTAATCGCTGATTTCCAGCAATCATGTCAAATTAAGAAAAATGTTATTCCTTGGAGTCCAATAGGCTCATTTATCACATTTATAAGGTCACAGTAGAGAATCACTTTAATTAAGTCCCACAGTCAATCGTTTCACTGTCAAAAGCAATACAACTGAGTAATATCGGAAAAAAATCACTAAATACATGTTGGTACGAATACGTGACGCAACCGTTGTAACTTATGCGGATTGACACCGTTAGAAAGTCAATGAAATGTAGTTTTTGAAAATTTTTCTATTTCTTCAGCGCGCTAACGGCTAGGATTGGTGCCACAGTAAAAAAGGACTTATTTATCTAAACTTTCAAATAAAGCGCTACCACAGCGCCCAGCGAAATCGGTAAATTCCAGCAATCACGTCAAATTAGGACGAATGTTATTTCTTGGGACCAATTGTCTCATTTATCACATTTTTGAGGTCAAAGTTCAAAATCAGTTCAATTAAGTCCCACAGTCAATCCTTTCACTGTTAAAAACGATGCAACCTAGTAAAATCAGAAAAATATCGCTAAATACATCATGGTACGAATATGTGACGCAACCGTTGTAATTGAAACGGACTGATACCGTTAGAGAGTCAATGAAATGTTGTTTTTAAAACTGTTTCTCTTTCTTCAGCGCGGGCTAACGGCTAGGATTGGTCCCACAGTAAAAAAGGACTTATTTTATAAAAATTTTTAATTGAAGCGCTACCATAGGGCCGAGTGTAATCGCTGATTTCCAGCAATCATGTCAAATTAAGAAAAATGTTATTCCTTGGAGTCCAAGAGGCTCATTTATCACATTTATAAGGTCACAGTAGAGAATCACTTTAATTAAGTCCCACAGTCAATCGTTTCACTGTCAAAAGCAATACAACTGAGTAATATCGGAAAAAAATCACTAAATACATGTTGGTACGAATACGTGACGCAACCGTTGTAACTTAAGCGGATTGACACCGTTAGAAAGTCAATGAAATGTAGTTTTTGAAAATTTTTCTATTTCTTCAGCGCGCTAACGGCTAGGATTGGTCCCACAGTAAAAAACGACTTATTTATCTAAACTTTTAAATAAAGCGCTACCACAGCGCCCAGCGAAATCGGTAAATTCCAGCAATCACGTCAAATTAGGACGAATGTTATTTCTTGAGACCAATTGTCTCATTTATCACATTTTTGAGGTCAAAGTTCAAAATCAGTTCAATTAAGTCCCACAGTCAATCCTTTCACTGTTAAAAACAATGCAACCTAGTAAAATCAGAAAAATATCGCTAAATACATGATGGTACGAATATGTGACGCAACCGTTTTAATTGAAACGGACTGATACCGTTAGAGAGTCAATGAAATGTTGTTTTTAAAACTGTTTCTCTTTCTTCAGCGCGGGCTAACGGCTAGGATTGGTCCCACCGTAAAAAATGACTTATTTATCTAAATTTTTAAGTGAATCCCTACCACAGCGCCCAGTGAAATCAGTAAATTCCAGCAATCATGTCAAATTAAGGAGAATGATATTTCTTGGTTCCAATTGTCTCACTTTTCACATTTATAAGGTCACAGTCCAAAATCAGTTTAATTAAGTGCCACAGTCAATCGTTTCACTGTTAAAAGCGATACAACCTAGTATTATCAGAAAAATATCCCTTAATACATGTGGGGACGAATATGTGACTCAACCGATGTAACTCAAACGGACTCATACCGTTAGAAATTTATTGAAACGTACCTTCTAAAACTGTCTCTATTTCTTCAGCACGCAATAACGGCTAGGATTCGTCCCACAGTAAAAAATCACTTATTTATCTAAATTTTTAAATAAAGCGCTCCAAACAGCGACCAGTGTAATCGCTGAGTTGCGGCAATCATGTCAAATTAAGAAGAATGTCATTTCTTGGGGGTCCAGTTGGCTCACTTATCACATTTATAAGGTCACAGTCCAAAGTTACTTCAATTAAGTCCAAGAGTCAATCGTTTCACTGTTAAAAGCGATATAACTCAATAATATCGGAAGAATGTCACTAAATACATGTTGGTACGAATATGTGACGTAACCGTTGTAGTAGAAACGGACTGATACCTTTAAAAGGTCAATGAAATGTAGTGTTTGAAACTGTCTCTATTTCTCCAGCGCGCGCTAACGGCTAGGATTGGTCCCACAGTAAAAAAGGACTTATTTTATAAAAAGTTTTAATTGAAGCGCTACCATAGGGCCGAGTGTAATCGCTGATTTCCAGCAATCATGTCAAATTAAGAAAAATGTTATTCCTTGGAGTCCAATAGGCTCATTTATCACATTTATAAGGTCACAGTAGAGAATCACTTTAATTAAGTCCCACAGTCAATCGTTTCACTGTCAAAAGCAATACAACTGAGTAATATCGGAAAAAAATCACTAAATACATGTTGGTACGAATACGTGACGCAACCGTTGTAACTTAAGCGGATTGACACCGTTAGAAAGTCAATGAAATATAGTTTTTGAAAATTTTTCTATTTCTTCAGCGCGCTAACGGCTAGGATTGGTGCCACAGTAAAAAAGGACTTATTTATCTAAACTTTCAAATAAAGCGCTACCACAGCGATCAGCGAAATCGGTAAATTCCAGCAATCACGTCAAATTAGGCGAATGTTATTTCTTGGGACCAATTGTCTCATTTATCACATTTTTGAGGTCAAAGTTCAAAATCAGTTCAATTAAGTCCCACAGTCAATCCTTTCACTGTTAAAGACGATGCAACCTAGTAAAATCAGAAAAATATCGCTAAATACATCATGGTACGAATATGTGACGCAACCGTTGTAATTGAAATGGACTGATACCGTTAGAGAGTCAATGAAATGTTGTTTTTAAAACTGTTTCCCTTTCTTCAGCGCGGGCTAACGGCTAGGATTGGTCCCACCGTAAAAAGTGACTTATTTATCTAAATTTTTAAGTAAATCCCTACCACAGCGCCCAGTGAAATCAGTAAATTCCAGCAATCATGTCAAATTAAAAAGAATTTTATTCCTTGGGTCCAATTGTCTCATTTATCACATTTATAAGGTCACAGTCCAAAATCAGTTCAATTAAGTGCCACAGTCAATCGTTTCACTGTTAAAAGCGATACAACCTAGTATTATCAGAAAAATATCCCTTAATACATGTGGGGACGAATATGTGACTCAACCGATGTAACTCAAACGGACTCATACCGTTAGAAATTTATTGAAACGTACCTTCTAAAACTGTCTCTATTTCTTCAGCACGCAATAACGGCTAGGATTCGTCCCACAGTAAAAAATGACTTATTTATCTAAACTTTTAAATAAAGCGCTACCACAGCGCCCAGCGAAATCGGTAAATTCCAGCAATCACGTCAAATTAGGACGAATGTTATTCCTTGGGTCCAATTGTCTCATTTATCACATTTTTGAGGTCAAAGTTCAAAATCAGTTCAATTAAGTCCGACAGTCAATCCTTTCACTGTTAAAAACGATGCAACCTAGTAAAATCAGAAAAATATTGCTAAATACATGATGGTACGAATATGTGACGCAACCGTTGTAGTTAAAACGGACTAATACCGTTAGAAAGTCAATGAAATGTAGTATTTGAAACTGTCTTTATTTCTTCAGCGCGCGCTAACGGCTAGGATTGGTCCCGCAGTACAAAATGACTTATATATCTAAACTTTTAAATAAAACGCTACCACAGCACCCAACGAAATCGGTAAATTCCAGAAATCATGTCAAATTAAAAAGAATGTTATTCCTTGGGTCCAATTGTCTCATTTATCACATTTATAAGATCACAGTCCAAAATAAGTTCAATTAAGTCCCACAGTCAATCGTTTCACTGTTAAAAGCGATGCAACCTAGTAATATCCGAATACTAGCGCTAAAAACATGTTGGTACGAATATGTGACACAATCGTTGTAACTCAAACAGATTTATACCGCCAGAAGGTCAATGATATGTAGTGTTTGAAACTGTCCCTATTTCTTCAGCGTGCGCTAACGGCTAGGATTGGTCCCATAGTAAAAAAGGACTAATTTTATAAAAAATTTTAAGTGAAGCGCTACCATAGGGCCGAGTGTAATCGCTGATTTCCAGCAATCATGTCAAATTAAGAAAAATGTTATTCCTTGGAGTCAAATAGGCTCATTTATCACATTTATAAGGTCACAGTAGAGAATCACTTTAATTAAGTCCCACAGTCAATCGTTTCACTGTCAAAAGCAATACAACTGAGTAATATCGGAAAAAAATCACTAAATACATGTTGGTACGGATACGTGACGCAACCGTTGTAACTTAAGCGGATTGACACCGTTAGAAAGTCAATGAAATGTAGTTTTTGAAAATTTTTCTATTTCTTCAGCGCGCTAACGGCTAAGATTGGTTCCACAGTAAAAAAGGACTTATTTATCTAAACTTTTAAATAAAGCGCTACCACAGCGCCCAGCGAAATCGGTAAATTCCAGCAATCCCGTCAAATTAGGACGAATGTTATTTCTTGGGACCAATTGTCTCATTTATCACATTTTTGAGGTCAAAGTTCAAAATCAGTTCAATTAAGTCCCACAGTCAATCCTTTCACTGTTAAAAGCGATACAACCTAGTATTATCAGAAAAATATCCCTTAATACATGTGGGGACGAATATGTGACTCAACCGATGTAACTCAAACGGACTTATACCGTTAGAAATTTATTGAAACGTACCTTCTAAAACTGTCTCTATTTCTTCAGCACGCAATAACGGCTAGGATTCGTCTCACAGTAAAAAATCACTTATTTATCTAAATTTTTAAATGAAGCGCTCCAAACAGCGACCAGTGTAATCGCTGAGTTGCGGCAATCATGTCAAATTAAAAAGAATGTCATTTCTTGGGGTCCAGTTGGCTCACTTATCACATTTATAAGGTCACAGTCCAAAGTTACTTCAATTAAGTCCCAGAGACAATCGTTTCACTGTTAAAAGCGATATAACTCAATAATATCGGAAGAATATCACTAAATACATGTTGGTACGAATATGTGACGTAACCGTTGTAGTAGAAACGGACTGATACCTTTAAAAGGTCAATGAAATGTAGTTTTTGAAACTGTCTCTATTTCTCCAGCGCACGCTAACGGCTAGGATTGGTCCCACAGTAAAAAAGGACTTATTTTATAAAAAATTTTAATTGAAGCGCTACCATAGGACCGAGTGTAATCGCTGATTTCCAGCAATCATGTCAAATTGGGAAAAATGTTATTCCTTGGAGTCCAATAGGCTTATTTATCACATTTATAAGGTCACAGTACAGAATAACTTCAATTAAGTCCCACAGTCAATCGTTTCACTGTCAAAAGCAATACAACTGAGTAATATCGGAAAAAAATCACTAAATACATGTTGGTACGAATACGTGACGCAACCGTTGTAACTTAAGCGGATTGACACCGTTAGAAAGTCAATGAAATGTAGTTTTTGAAAATTTTTCTATTTCTTCAGCGCGCTAACGGCTAGGATTGGTCCCACAGTAAAAAATGACTTATTTTATCTAAATTTTTAAGTGAAGCGCTACCATTGGCCCGAGTGTAATCGCTGAATTGCAGCAATCATGCCAAATTAGGAAGAATGTGATTCCTTGGAGTCCAATTGGCTCATTTATCACATTTATAAGGTCGCTGTCTAGAATCACTTCAATTAAGTCCCACAGTCATTCGTTTCACTGTTAAAAGCGATACAACTTAGTAATATCGGAAAAAAATCACTAAATACATGTTGGTACAAATATGTGACGCAACCGTTGTAAGTCAAGCGGATTGACCCCGTTAAAAGGTCAATGAAATGTTGTTTTTGAAAATGTTTTTATTTCTTCAACGCGCGCTAACGGCTAGGATTGGTCCCGCAGTACACAATGACTTATATATCTAAACTTTTAAATAAAACGCTGCCACAGCGCCTAGCGAAATCAGTAAATTCCAGCAATCATGTCAAATTAAAAAGAATGTTATTCCTTGGGTCCAATTGTCTCATTTATCACATTTATAAGATCACAGTCGAAAATAAGTTCAATTAAGTCCCACAGTCAATCGTTTCACTGTTAAAAGCGATGCAACCTAGTAATATCCGAATACTATCGCTAAATACATGTTGGTACGAATATGTGACACAACCGTTGTAACTCAAACAGATTTATACCGCCAGAAAGTCAATGAAATGTAGTGTTTAAAACTGTCTCTATTTCTTCAGCGCGCGCAAACGGCTAGGATTGGTCCCACAGTAAAAAATGACTTATTTTATCTAAATTTTTAAGTGAAGCGCTAACATTGGACCGAGTGTAATCGCTGAATTGCAGCAATCATGTCAAATTAAGAAGAATGTTATTCCTTGGTGTCCAGTTGGCTCATTTATCACATTTATAAGGTCGCAATCCAGATTCACTTCAATTAAGTCCCACAGTCAATCGTTTCACTGTTAAAAGCAATACAACTTAGTAATATCGGAAACAAATCACTAATTACATGTTGGTAAGAACATGTGATTCAACCATTGTAACTCAAATGGACTCATACCGTTAGAAATTCATTGAAATGTACCTTCTAAAACTGTCTCTGTTTCTTCAGCGCGCGATGACGGCTAGGATTCGTCACACAGTAAAAAATGACTTATTTATCTAAATTTTTTAATGAAGCGCTCCAAACAGCGACCAGTGTAATCGCTGAGTTGCGGCAATCATGTCAAATTAAGAAGAATGTGATTTCTTGGGGTCCAGTTGGCCCAATTATCACATTTATAAGGTCACAGTCCAAAGTTACTTCAATTAAGTCCCAGAGTCAATCGTTTCACTTTTAAAAGCGATACAACTTAGTAATATCGGAAAAAATCACTAATTACATGTTGGTACGAATATGTGATTCAACCGTTCTAACTCAAATGGACTCATACCGTTAGAAATTCATTGAAATGTACCTTCTAAAACTGTCTCTATTTCTTCAGCGCGCAATAACGGCTAGGATTCGTCCCACATTAAAAAATGACTTATTTATCTAAATTTTTAAGTGAAGCGCTACCATTGGACCGAGTGTAATCGCTGAATTGCAGCAATCATGTCAAATTAAGAAGAATGTTAATCCTTGGAGTCCAATTGGCTCATTTATCACATTTATAAGGTCGCAATCCAGAATCCCTTTAATTAAGTCCCACAGTCAATCGTTTCACTGTTAAAAGCAATACAACTTAGTAATATCGGAAAAAAAACACTAATTACATGTTGGTACGAATATGTGATTCAACCATTGTAACTCAAATGGACTCATGCCGTTAGAAATTCATTGAAATGTACCTTCTAAAACTGTCTCTATTTCTTCAGCGCGCGATGACGGCTAGGATTCGTCCCACAGTAAAAAATGACTTATTTATCTAAATTTTTTAATGAAGCGCTCCAAACAGCGACCAGTGTAATCGCTGAGTTGCGGCAATCATGGCAAATTAAGGAGAATGATATTTCTTGGTTCCAATTGTCTCACTTTTCACATTTATAAGGTTACAGTCCAAAATCAGTTCAATTAAGTGCCACAGTCAATCGTTTCACTGTTAAAAGCGATACAACCTAGTATTATCAGAAAAATATCCCTTAATACATGTGGGGACGAATATGTGACTCAACCGATGTAACTCAAACGGACTCATACCGTTAGAAATTTATTGAAACGTACCTTCTAAAACTGTCTCTATTTCTTCAGCACGCAATAGCGGCTAGGATTCGTCCCACAGAAAAAAATCACTTATTTATCTAAATTTTTAAATGAAGCGCTCCAAACAGCGACTAGTGTAATCGCTGAGTTGCGGCAATCATGTCAAATTAAGAAGAATGTCATTTCTTGGGGTCCAGTTGGCCCACTTATCATATTTATAAGGTCACAGTCCAAAGTTACTTCAATTAAGTCCCAGAGTCAATCGTTTCACTGTTAAAAGCGATATAACTCAATAATATCGGAAGAATATCACTAAATACATGTTGGTACGAATATGTGACGTAACCGTTGTAGTAGAAACGGACTGATACCTTTAAAAGGTCAATGAAATGTAGTGTTTGAAACTGTCTCTATTTCTCCAGCGCGCGCTAACGGCTAGGATTGGTCCCACAGTAAAAAAGGACTTATTTTATAAAAATTTTTAAGTGAAGCGCTACCATAGGGCCGAGTGTAATCGCTGATTTCCAGCAATCATGTTAAATTAGGAAAAATGTTATTCCTCGGAATCCAATTCGCTCATTTATCACATTTATAAGGACACAGTCCAGAATCACTTCAATTAAGTCCCACAGTCAATCGTTTCACTGTCAAAAGCAATACAACTTTGTAATAATGGAAAAAATTCACTAAATACATGTTGGTACGAATATGTGACGCAACCGTTGTAGTTGAAACGGACTAATACCGTTAAAAAGTCAATAAAATGTAGTATTTGAAACTGTCTCTATTTCATCAGCGCGCGCTAACTGCTAGGATTCGTCCCACAGTAAAAAATGACTTATTTATCTTAATTTTTTAATGAAGCGCTCCAAACCGCGACCAGTGTAATCGCTGAGTTGCGAAAATCATGTCAAATTAAGAAGAATGTCATTTCTTGAGGTCCAGTTGGCTCACTTATCACATTTATAAGGTCACAGTCCAGAGTCACTTCAATTAAGTCTCACAGACAATCGTTTCACTGTTAAAAGCGATGCAACTTAGTAATATCGGAAAAAAATCACTAAATACATGTTGGTACAAATATGTGACGCAACCGTTGTAAGTCAAGCGGATTGACCCCGTTAAAAAGTCAATGAAATGTTGTTTTTGAAAATGTTTTTATTTCGTCAACGCGCGCTAACGGCTAGGATTGGTCCCGCAGTACAAAATGACTTTTATATCTAAACTTTTAAATAAAACACTACCACAGTGCCCAGCGAAATCGGTAAATTCTAGCAATCATGTCAAATTAAGAAGAATGATATTTCTTGGGTCCAATTGTCTCTTTTATCACATTTATGAGGTCAAAGTCTAAAATCAGTTCAATCAAGTCCCACAGTCAATCTTTTCACTGTTAAAAGCGATGCAACCTAGTAAAATCAGAAAAATATCACTAAATACATGTTGGTAGGAATATGTGACGCAACCGTTGTAATTCAAGCGGATTGACACCGTTAGAGAGTTAATAATATGTAGTTTTTAAAAATGTTTCTATTTCTTCATCGCGCGCTAACGGCTAGGATTGGTTACACAGTACAAAATGACTTATTTATCTAAACTTTTTTTTAAAACGCTACCACAGCGCCCAGCAAAATCGGTAAATTCCAGCAATCATGTCAAATTAAGAAGAATGTTATTCCTTGGGTCCAATTGTCTCATTTATCACATTTATGAGGTCAAAGTCCAATATCAGTTCAATTAAGTCCCACAGTCAATCCTTTCACTGTTAAAAGCGATACAACCTAGTATTATCAGAAAAATATCCCTTAATACATGTGGGGACGAATATGTGACTCAACCGATGTAACTCAAACGGACTCATACCGTTAGAAATTTATTGAAACGTACCTTCTAAAACTGTCTCTATTTCTTCAGCACGCAATAGCGGCTAGGATTCGTCCCACAGAAAAAAATCACTTATTTATCTAAATTTTTAAATGAAGCGCTCCAAACAGCGACCAGTGTAATCGCTGAGTTGCGGCAATCATGTCAAATTAAGAAGAATGTCATTTCTTGGGGTCCAGTTGGCCCACTTATCACATTTATAAGGTCACAGTCCAAAGTTACTTCAATTAAGTCCCAGAGTCAATCGTTTCACTGTTAAAAGCGATATAACTCAATAATATCGGAAGAATATCACTAAATACATGTTGGTACGAATATGTGACGTAACCGTTGTAGTAGAAACGGACTGACACCTTTAAAAGGTCAATGAAATGTAGTGTTTGAAACTGTCTCTATTTCTCCAGCGCGCGCTAACGGCTAGGATTGGTCCCACAGTAAAAAAGGACTTATTTTATAAAAATTTTTAAGTGAAGCGCTACCATAGGGCCGAGTGTAATCGCTGATTTCCAGCAATCATGTCAAATTAGGAAAAATGTTATTCCTCGGAATCCAATTGGCTCATTTATCACATTTATAAGGATACAGTCCAGAATCACTTAAATTAAGTCCCACAGTCAATCGTTTCACTGTCAAAAGCAATACAACTTTGTAATAATGGAAAAAATTCACTAAATACATGTTGGTACGAATATGTGACGCAACCGTTGTAGTTGAAACGGACTAATACCGTTAGAAAGTCAATGAAATGTAGTATTTGAAACTGTCTCTATTTCATCAGCGCGCGCTAACTGCTAGGATTCGTCCCACAGTAAAAAATGACTTATTTATCTTAATTTTTTAATGAAGCGCTCCAAACCGCGACCAGTGTAATCGCTGAGTTGCGAAAATCATGTCAAATTAAGAAGAATGTCATTTCTTGAGGTCCAGTTGGCTCACTTATCACATTTATAAGGTCACAGTCCAGAGTCACTTCAATTAAGTCTCACAGACAATCGTTTCACTGTTAAAAGCGATGCAACTTAGTAATATCGGAAAAAAATCACTAAATACATGTTGGTACAAATATGTGACGCAACCGTTGTAAGTCAAGCGGATTGACCCCGTTAAAAAGTCAATGAAATGTTGTTTTTGAAAATGTTTTTATTTCGTCAACGCGCGCTAACGGCTAGGATTGGTCCCGCAGTACAAAATGACTTTTATATCTAAACTTTTAAATAAAACGCTACCACAGTGCCCAGCGAAATCGGTAAAATCTAGCAATCATGTCAAATTAAGAAGAATGATATTTCTTGGGTCCAATTGTCTCTTTTATCACATTTATGAGTTCAAAGTCTAAAATCAGTTCAATCAAGTCCCACAGTCAATCCTTTCACTGTTAAAAGCGATGCAACCTAGTAAAATCAGAAAAATATCGCTAAATACATGTTGGTACGAATATGTGACGCAACCGTTGTAATTCAAGCGGATTGACACCGTTAGAAAGTTAATAATATGTAGTTTTTAAAAATGTTTCTATTTCTTCATCGCGCGCTAACGGCTAGGATTGGTTCCACAGTAGAAAATGACTTATTTATCTAAACTTTTTTTTAAAACGCTACCACAGCGCCCAGCGAAATCGGTAAATTCCAGCAATCATGTCAAATTAAGAAGAATGTTATTCCTTGGGTCCAATTGTCTCATTTATCACATTTATGAGGTCAAAGTCCAATATCAGTTCAATTAAGTCCCACAGTCAATCCTTTCACTGTTAAAAGCAGTGCAACCTAGTAATATCCGAATACTATCGCTGAATACATGTTGGTACGAATATGTGACGCAACCGTTGTAACTCAAACGGATTTATACCGCCAGAAGGTCAATGAAATGTAGTCTTTGAAACTGTTCCTATTTATTCAGCGCGTGCTAACGGCCAGGATTGGTCCCACAATAAGAAATGATTTATTTTATATAAATTTTTAAGTGAAGCGCTACCATAGGGCCGAGTGTAAACGATGAATTCCAGCAATCATGTCAAATTAAGAAGAATGTTATTCCTTGGAGTCCAATTGGCTTATTTATTACATTTATAAGGTCACAGTACAGAATCACTTCAATTAAGTCCCACAGTCAATCGTTTCACTGTCAAAAGAAATACAACTTAGAAATATCGGAAAAGAATCACTAAATACATGTTGGTACGAATACATGACGCAACCGTTGTAAGTTAAGCGGATTGACACCGTTAGAAAGTCAATGATATGTAGTTTTTGAAACTGTCTCTATTTCTTCAGCCCGCGCTAACGGCTAGGATTGGTCCCACAGTAAAAAGGACTTATTTTATAAAAATTTTTAAGTGAAGCGCTACCATAGGGCCAAGTGTAATCGCTGAATTCCAGCAATCATGTCAAATTAGGAAAAATGTTATTCCTTGGAATCCAATTGGCTCATTTATCACATTTATAAGGTAACAGTCCAGAATCACTTCAATTAAGTCCCACAGTCAATCGTTTCACTGTCAAAAGCAATACAACTTACTAATAATGGAAAAAATTCACTAAATACATGTTGGTACGAATATGTGACGCAACCGTTGTAAATTAAGCGGATTGACACCGTTAGAAAGTCAATGAAATGTAGTTTTTGAAAGTGTCTCTATTTCTTCAGCCCGCGCTAACGGCTAGGATTGGTCCCACAGTAAAAAATGACTTATTTTATCTAAATTTTTAAGAGAAGCGCTACCATTGGGCCGAGTGTAATCGCTGAATTGCAGAAATCATGTCAAATTAAGAAGAATGTTATTCCTTGGAATCCAATTGGCTCATCTATCACATTTATAAGGCCACAGTCCAGAATCACTTCTATTAAGTCCCACAGGCAATCGTTTCACTGTCAAAAGCAATGCAACTTAGTAATATCGGAAAAAAATCACTAAATACATGTTGGTACGAATATGTGACGTAACCGTTGTAGTTGAAACAAACTAATACCTGTAAAAAGTCAATGAAATGTAGTGTTTGAAACTGTCTCTACTTCTTCAGCGCGCGCTAACGGCTAGGATTGGTCCCACAGTAAAAAAGGACTTATTTTATAAAAATTTTTAAGTGAAGCGCTACCATAGGGCCGAGTGTAATTGCTGAATTCCAGCAATCATGTCAAATTAGGAAAAATGTTATTCCTTGGAATCCAATTGGCTCATTTATCACATTTATAAGGTCACAGTCCAGAATCACTTCAATTAAGTCCCACAGTGAATCGTTTCACTGACAAAAGCAATACAACTTAGTAATTATGGAAAAAATTCACTAAATACATGTTGGTACGAATATGTGACGCAACCGTTGTAGTTGAAACGGACTAATACCGTTAGAAAGTCAATGAAATGTAGTATTTGAAACTATCTCTATTTCACCAGCGCGCGCTAACGGCTAGGATTGGTCCCACAGTAAAAAATGATTTATTTTATCTAATTTTTTAAGTGAAGCGCTACCATAGGGCCGAGTGTAATCGCTGAATTGCAGCAATCATGTCAAATTAAGAAGAATGATATTCCTTGAAGTCCAATTGGCTCATTTATCACATTTATAAGGTCGCAGTCCAGAATCACTTCAATTAACTCCCACAGTCAATCGTTTCACTGTTAAATCGATACAACTTAGTAATATCGGGAAAAAATCACTAATTACATGTTGATACGAATATGTGATTCAACCGTTGTAACTCAAATGGACTCATACCGTTAGAAATTCATTGAAATGTACCTTCTTAAACTGTCTCTATTTCTTCAGCGCGCGATAACGGCTAGGATTTGTCCCACAGTAAAAAATGACTTATTTATCTAAATGTTTTAATGAAGCGCTCCAAACAGCGACCAGTGTAATCGCTGAGTTGCGGCAATCATGTCAAATTAAGAAGAATATCATTTCTTGGGGTCCAGTTGGCTCACTTATCACATTTATAAGGTCACAGTCCAGAATCACTTCAATTAAGTCCCACAGTCAATCGTTTCACTGTTAAAAGCGACACAACTTAGTAATATCGGAAAAAAATCACTAAATACATGTTGGTACAAATATGTGACGCAACCGTTGTAAGTCAAGCGGATTGACACCGTTAGAAAGTCAATGAAATGTAGTATTTGAAACTGTCTCTATTTCTTCAGCGGTTGCTAACGGTCAGGATTAGTCCCACGGTAAAAAAAGACTTATTTATCTAAATTTTAAATAAAGCGCTACCACAATGCCCAGCGAAATCGGTAACTTCCAGCAATCATGTCAAATTAAGAAGAATGATATTTCTTGGGTCCAATTGTCTCATTTATCACATTTATAAGGTCAAAGTCCAAAATCAGTTCAATCAAGTCCCACAGTCAATCCTTTCACTGCTAAAAGCGATGCAACCTAGTAAAATCAGAAAAATATCGCTAAATACATGTTGGTATGAATATGTGACGCAACCGTTGTAATTGAAACGGACTGATACCGTTACAGAGTCAATGAGATGTAGTTTTTAAAACTGTCTCTCTTTCTTCAGCGTGCGCTAACGGCTAGGATTCGTCCCACAAAAAAAATGACTCATTTATCTAAATTTTTAAATGAAGCGCTCCAAACAGCGCCCAGTGTAATCGCTGAGTTGGGGAAATAATGTCAAATTAAGAAGAATGTTATTTCTTGGGTTCCAGTTGGCTCACTTATCACATTTATGAGGTCAAAGTCTAAAATCAGTTCAATCAAGTCCCACAGTCAATCTTTTCACTGTTAAAAGCGATGCAACCTAGTAAAATCAGAAAAATTTCGCTAAATACATGTTGGTACGAATATGTGACGCAACCGTTGTAATTCAAGCGGATTGACACCGTTAGAAAGTTAATAATATGTAGTTTTTAAAAATGTTTCTATTTCTTCATTGCGCGCTAACGGCTAGGATTGGTTCCACAGTACAAAATGACTTATTTATCTAAACTTTTTTTTAAAACGCTACCACAGCGCACAGCGAAATCGGTAAATTCCAGCAATCATGTCAAATTAAGAAGAATGTTATTCCTTGGGTCCAATTGTCTCATTTATCACATTTATGAGGTCAAAGTCCAATACCAGTTCAATTAAGTCCCACAGTCAATCCTTTCACTGTTAAAAGCGGTGCAACCTAGTAATATCCGAATACTATCGCTAAATACATGTTGGTACGAATATGTGACGCAACCGTTGTAACTCAAACGGATTTATACCGCCAGAAGGTCAATGAAATGTAGTCTTTAAAACTGTTCCTATTTATTCAGCGCGTGCTAACGGCCAGGATTGGTCCCACAGTAAGAAATGATTTATTTTATATAAATTTTTAAAGTGAAGCGCTACCATAGGGCCGAGTGTAAACGCTGAATTCCAGCAATCATGTCAAATTAAGAAGAATGTTATTCCTTGGAGTCCAATTGGCTCATTTATTACATTTATAAGGTCACAGTACAGAATCACTTCAATTAAGTCCCACAGTCAATCGTTTCACCGTCAAAAGAAATACAACTTAGAAATATCGGAAAAGAATCACTAAATACATGTTGGTACGAATACGTGACGCAACCGTTGTAAGTTAAGGGGATTGACACCGTTAGAAAGTCAATGATATGTAGTTTTTGAAACTGTCTCTATTTCTTCAGCCCGCGCTAACGGCTAGGATTGGTCCCACAGTAAAAAATGACTTATTTATCTAAATGTTTTAATGAAGCGCTCCAAACAGCGACCAGTGTAATCGCTGAGTTGCGGCAATCATGTCAAATTAAGAAGAATGTCATTTCTTGGGGTCCAGTTGGCTCACTTATCACATTTATAAGGTCACAGTCCAGAATCACTTCAATTAAGTCCCACAGTCAATCGTTTCACTGTTAAAAGCGACACAACTTAGTAATATCGGAAAAAAATCACTAAATACATGTTGGTACAAATATGTGACGCAACCGTTGTAAGTCAAGCGGATTGACACCGTTAGAAAGTCAATGAAATGTAGTATTTGAAACTGTCTCTATTTCTTCAGCGGTTGCTAACGGTCAGGATTAGTCCCACGGTAAAAAAAGACTTATTTATCTAAATTTTAAATAAAGCGCTACCACAATGCCCAGCGAAATCGGTAAATTCTAGCAATCATGTCAAATTAAGAAGAATGATATTTCTTGGGTCCAATTGTCTCATTTATCACATTTATGAGGTCAAAGTCCAAAATCAGTTCAATCAAGTCCCACAGTCAATCCTTTCACTGCTAAAAGCGATGCAACCTAGTAAAATCAGAAAAATATCGCTAAATACATGTTGGTATGAATATGTGACGCAACCGTTGTAATTGAAACGGACTGATACCGTTACAGAGTCAATGAGATGTAGTTTTTAAAACTGTCTCTCTTTCTTCAGCGTGCGCTAACGGCTAGGATTCGTCCCACAAAAAAAATGACTCATTTATCTAAATTTTTAAATGAAGCGCTCCAAACAGCGCCCAGTGTAATCGCTGAGTTGGGGAAATAATGTCAAATTAAGAAGAATGTTATTTCTTGGGTTCCAGTTGGCTCACTTATCACATTTATGAGGTCAAAGTCTAAAATCAGTTCAATCAAGTCCCACAGTCAATCCTTTCACTGTTAAAAGCGATGCAACCTAGTAAAATCAGAAAAATTTCGCTAAATACATGTTGGTACGAATATGTGACGCAACCGTTGTAATTCAAGCGGATTGACACCGTTAGAAAGTTAATAATATGTAGTTTTTAAAAATGTTTCTATTTCTTCATTGCGCGCTAACGGCTAGGATTGGTTCCACAGTACAAAATGACTTATTTATCTAAACTTTTTTTTAAAACGCTACCACAGCGCACAGCGAAATCGGTAAATTCCAGCAATCATGTCAAATTAAGAAGAATGTTATTCCTTGGGTCCAATTGTCTCATTTATCACATTTATGAGGTCAAAGTCCAATACCAGTTCAATTAAGTCCCACAGTCAATCCTTTCACTGTTAAAAGCGGTGCAACCTAGTAATATCCGAATACTATCGCTAAATACATGTTGGTACGAATATGTGACGCAACCGTTGTAACTCAAACGGATTTATACCGCCAGAAGGTCAATGAAATGTAGTCTTTAAAACTGTTCCTATTTATTCAGCGCGTGCTAACGGCCAGGATTGGTCCCACAGTAAGAAATGATTTATTTTATATAAATTTTTAAAGTGAAGCGCTACAATAGGGCCGAGTGTAAACGCTGAATTCCAGCAATCATGTCAAATTAAGAAGAATGTTATTCCTTGGAGTCCAATTGGCTCATTTATTACATTTATAAGGTCACAGTACAGAATCACTTCAATTAAGTCCCACAGTCAATCGTTTCACCGTCAAAAGAAATACAACTTAGAAATATCGGAAAAGAATCACTAAATACATGTTGGTACGAATACGTGACGCAACCGTTGTAAGTTAAGGGGATTGACACCGTTAGAAAGTCAATGATATGTAGTTTTTGAAACTGTCTCTATTTCTTCAGCCCGCGCTAACGGCTAGGATTGGTCCCACAGTAAAAAGGACTTATTTTAAAAAAAATTTTAAGTGAAGCGCTTCCATAGGGCCGAGTGTAATCGCTGAATTCCAGCAATCATGTCAAATTAGGAAAAATGTTATTCCTTGGAATCCAATTGGCTCATTTATCACATTTATAAGGTCACAGTCCAGAATCACTTCAATTAAGTCCCACAGGCAATCGTTTCACTGTCAAAAGCAATGCAACTTAGTAATATCGGAAAAAAATCACTAAATACATGTTGGTACGAATATGTGACGTAACCGTTGTAGTTGAAACGGACTGATACCTGTAGGGAGTCAATGAAATGTAGTGTTTGAAACTGTCTCTATTTCTTCAGCGCGCGCTAACGGCTAGGATTGGTCCCACAGTAAAAAAGGACTTATTTTATAAAAATTTTTAAGTGAAGCGCTACCATAGGGCCGAGGGTAATCGCTGAATTGCAGAAATCATGTCAAATTAAGAAGAATGTCATTTCTTGAGGTCCAGTTGGCTCACCTATCACATTTATAAGGTCACAGTCCAAAGTTACTTCAATTAAGTCCCAGAGTCAATCATTTCACTGTTAAAAGCGATATAACTCAATAATATTGGAAGAATATCACTAAATACACGTTGGTACGAATATGTGACGCAACCGTTGTAACTCAAACAGATTGATACCGCCAAGAAGTCAATGAAATGTAGTTTTTGAGAATGTCTCTATTTCTTCAGCGCTTGCTAACGGGCAGGATTAGTCCCACAGTAAAAAAAGACTTATTTATCTAAATTTTAAATAAAGCGCTACCACAGTGCCCAGCGAAATCGGTAAATTCTAGCAATCATGTCAAATTAAGAAGAATGATATTTCTTGGGTCCAATTGTCTCATTTATCACATTTTTGAGGTCAAAGTCTAAAATCAGTTCAATCAAGTCCCACAGTCAATCCTTTCACTGTTAAAAGCGATGCAACCTAGTAAAATCAGAAAAATATCGCTAAATACATGTTGGTACGAATATGTGACGCAACCGTTGTAATTCAAGCGGATTGACACCGTTAGAAAGTTAATAATATGTAGTTTTTAAAAATGTTTCTATTTCTTCATCGCGCGCTAACGGCTAGGATTGGTTCCACAGTACAAAATGACTTATTTATCTAATCTTTTTTTTAAAACGCTACCACAGCGCCCAGCGAAATCGGTAAATTCCAGCAATCATGTCAAATTAAGAAGAATGTTATTCCTTGGGTCCAATTGTCTCATTTATCACATTTATGAGGTCAAAGTCTAATACCAGTTCAATTAAGTCCCACAGTCAATCCTTTCACTGTTAAAAGCGGTGCAACCTAGTAATATCCGAATACTATCGCTAAATACATGTTGGTACGAATATGTGACGCAACCGTTGTATCTCAAACGGATTTTTACCGCCAGAAGGTCAATGAAATGTAGTCTTTGAAACTGTTCCTATTTATTCAGCGCGTGCTAACGGCCAGGATTGGTCCCACAGTAAGAAATGATTTATTTTATATAAATTTTTAAATGACGCGCTACCATAGGGCCGAGTGTAAACGCTGAATTCCAGCAATCATGTCAAATTAAGAAGAATGTTATTCCTTGGAGTCCAATTGGCTTATTTATTACATTTATAAGGTCACAGTACAGAACCACTTCAATTAAGTCCCACAGTCAATCGTTTCACTGTCAAAAGAAATACAACTTAGAAATATCGGAAAAGAATCACTAAATACATGTTGGTACGAATACGTGACGCAACCGTTGTAAGTTAAGCGGATTGACACCGTTAGAAAGTCAATGATATGTAGTTTTTGAAACTGTCTCTATTTCTTCAGCCCGCGCTAACGGCTAGGATTGGTCGCACAGTAAGAAATGATTTATTTTATATAAATTTTTAAGTGACGCGCTACCATAGGGCCGAGTGTAAACGCTGAATTCCAGCAATCATGTCAAATTAAGAAGAATGTTATTCCTTGGAGTCCAATTGGCTCATTTATTACATTTATAAGGTCACAGTACAGAACCACTTCAATTAAGTTCCACAGTCAATCGTTTCACTGTCAAAAGAAATACAACTTAGAAATATCGGAAAAGAATCACTAAATACATGTTGGTACGAATACGTGACGCAACCGTTGTAAGTTAAGCGGATTGACACCGTTAGAAAGTCAATGATATGTAGTTTTTGAAACTGTCTCTATTTCTTCAGCCCGCGCTAACGGCTAGGATTGGTCCCACAGTAAAAAGGACTTATTTTATAAAAAATATTAAGTGAAGCGCTACCATAGGGCCGAGTGTAATCGCTGAATTCCAGCAATCATGTCAAATTAAGAAAAATGTTATTCCTTGGAATCCAATTGGCTCATTTATCACATTTATAAGGTTACAGTCCAGAATCACTTCAATTAAGTCCCACAGTCAATCGTTTCACTGTCAAAAGCAATACAACGTAGTAATAATGGAAAAAATTCACTAAATAAATGTTGGTACGAATATGTGACGCAACCGTTGTAAGTTAAGCGGATTGACACCGTTAGAAAGTCAATGAAATGTAGTTTTTGAAACTGTCTCTATTTCTTCAGCCCGCGCTAACGGCTAGGATTGGTCCCACCGTAAAAAATGACTTATTTTATCTAAATTTTTAAGATAAGCGCTACCATTGGGGCGAGTGTAATCGCTGAATTGCAGAAATCATGTCAAATTAAGAAGAATGTTATTCCTTGGAATCCAATTGGCTCATCTATCACATTTATAAGGTCACAGTCCAGAATCACTTCAATTAAGTCCCACAGGCAATCGTTTCACTGTCAAAAGCAATGCAACTTAGTAATATCGGAAAAAAATCACTAAATACATGTTGGTACGAATATGTGATTCAACCATTGTAACACAAATGAACTCATACCGTTAGAAATTCATTGAAATGTACCTTCTAAAACTGTCTCTATTTCTTCAGCGCGCGATGACGGCTAGGATACGTCCCACAGTAAAAAATGACTTATTTTATAAAAATTTTTAAGTGAAGCGCTACCATAGGGCCGAGTGTAATCGTTGAATTCCAGCAATCATGTCAAATTAGGAAAAATGTTATTCCTTGGAATCCAATTGGCTCATTTATCACATTTATAAGGTCACAGTCCAGAATCACTTCAATTAAGTCCCACAGTGAATCGTTTCACTGTCAAAAGCAATACAACTTAGTAATAATGGAAAAAATTCACTAAATACATGTTGGTACGAATATGTGACGCAACCGTTGTAGTTGAAACGGACTAATACCGTTAGAAAGTCAATGAAATGTAGTATTTGAAACTGTCTCTATTTCTTCAGCCCACGCTAACGGCTAGGATTGGTCCCACCGTAAAAAATGACTTATTTTATCTAAATTTTTAAGATAAGCGCTACCATTGGGGCGAGTGTAATCGCTGAATTGCAGAAATCATGTCAAATTAAGAAGAATGTTATTCCTTGGAATCCAATTGGCTCATCTATCACATTTATAAGGTCACAGTCCAGAATCACTTCAATTAAGTCCCACAGGCAATCGTTTCACTGTCAAAAGCAATGCAACTTAGTAATATCGGAAAAAAATCACTAAATACATGTTGGTACGAATATGTGATTCAACCATTGTAACACAAATGAACTCATACCGTTAGAAATTCATTGAAATGTACCTTCTAAAACTGTCTCTATTTCTTCAGCGCGCGATGACGGCTAGGATACGTCCCACAGTAAAAAATGATTTATTTTATCTAAATTTTTAAGTGAAGCGCTACCATTGGGCCGAGTGTAATCGCTGAATTGCAGCAATCATGTCAAATTAAGAAGAATGTTATTCCTTGGAGTCCAATTGGCTCATTTATCACATTTATAAGGTCGCAGTCCAGAATCACTTCAATTAACTCCCACAGTCAATCGTTTCACTGTTAAATCGATACAACTTAGTAATATCGGAAAAAAATCACTAATTACATGTTGGTACAAATATGTGATTCAACCGTTGTAACTCAAATGGACTGATACCGTTAGAAATTCATTGAAATGTACCTTCTAAAACTGTCTCTATTTCTTCAGCGCGCGATAACGGCTAGGATTTGTCCCACAGTAAAAAATGACTTATTTATCTAAATGTTTTAATGAAGCGCTCCAAACAGCGACCAGTGTTATCGCTGAGTTGCGGCAATCATGTCAAATTAAGAAGAATGTCATTTCTTGGGGTCCAGTTGGCCACAGTCCAGAATCACTTCAATTAAGTCCCACAGTCAATCGTTTCACTGTTAAAAGCGACACAACTTAGTAATATCGGAAAAAAATCACTAAATACATGTTGGTACAAATATGTGACGCAACCGTTGTAAGTAAAGCGGATTGACACCGTTAGAAAGTCAATGAAATGTAGTATTTGAAACTGTCTCTATTTCTTCAGCGCGCGCTAACGGCTAGGATTGGTCCCACAGTAAAAAATGACTTATTTTATCTAAATTTTTAAGTAAAGCGCTACTATTGGGCCGAGTGTAATCGCTGAATTGCAGCATTCATGTCAAATTAAGAAGAATGTTATTCCTTGGAGTCCAATTGGCTCATTTATCACATTTATAAGGTCGCAGTCCAGAATCACTTCAATTAAGTCCCACAGTCAATCGTTTCACTGTTAAAAGCGATACAACTTAGTAATTCCGGAGAAAAATCACTAATTACATGTTGGTACGAATATGTGATTCAACCGTTGTAACTCAAATGGACTCATACCGTTAGAAATTCATTGAAATGTACCTTCTAAAACTGTCTCTATTTCTTCAGCGCGCGATAACGGCTAGGATTCGTCCCACAGTAAAAAATGACTTATTTATCTAAATTTTTTAATGAAGCGCTCCAAACAGCGACCAGTGAAATCGCTGAGTTGCGGCAATCATGTCAAATTAAGAAAAATGTCATTTCTTGGGGTCCAGTTGGCTCACTCATCACATTTATAATGTCACAGTCCAGAATCAATTCAATTAAGTCCCACAGTCAATCGTTTCACTGTTAAAAGCGATACAACTTAGTAATATCAGAAAAAAATCACTAAATACATGTTGGTACAAATATGTGACGCAACCGTTGTAACTCAAACGGATTTATACCGCCAGAAGGTCAATGAAATGTCGTCTTGAAACTGTTCCTATTTATTCAGCGCGTGCTAACGGCCAGGATTGGTCCCACAGTAAAAAAGGACTTATTCTATATAAATTTTTAAGTGAAGCGCTACCATAGGGCCGAGTATAATAGCTGAATTCCAGCAATCATGTCAAATTAAGAAGAATGTTATTCCTTGGCGTTCATTAGGCTCATTTATCACATTTATGAGGTCAAAGTCCAAAATCAGTTCAATCAAGTCCCACAGTCAATCCTTTCACTGTTAAAAGCGATGCAACCTAGTAAAATCAGAAAAATATCGCTAAATACATGTTGGTATGAATATGTGACGCAACCGTTGTAATTGAAACGGACTGATACTGTTACAGAGTCAATGAGATGTAGTTTTTAAAACTGTCTCTCTTTCTTCAGCGTGCGCTAACCGCTAGGGTTCGTCCCACAAAAAAAATGACTCATTTATCTAAATTTTTAAATGAAGCGCTCCAAACAGCGCCCAGTGTAATCGCTGAGTTGGGGAAATAATGTCAAATTAAGAAGAATGTTATTTCTTGGGTTCCAGTTTGCTCACTTATCACATTTATTAGGTCACAGTCCAAAGTTATTTCAATTAAGTCCCAGAGTCAATCGTTTCACTGTTAAAAGCGATATAACTTAATAATATCGGAAAAATATCACTAAATACATTTTGGTACGAATTTGTGACGCAACCGTTGTAACTCAAACGGATTTATACCGCCAGAAAGTCAATGAAATGTAGTCTTTGAGAATGTCTCTATTTCATCAGCGCGTTCTAACGGCCAGGATTGGTCCCACAGTAAAAAAAGACTTATTTTATATAAATTTTTAAGTGAAGCGCTAACATAGGGTCGAGTATAATAGCTTAATTCCAGCAATCATGTCAAATTCAGAAGAATGTTATTCCTTGGAGTCCAATAGGCTCATTTATCACATTTATAAGGTCACAGTACAGAATCACTTCAATTAAGTCCCACAGTCAATCGTTTCACTATCAAAAGCAATACAACTGAGTAATATAGGAAAAAAATCACTAAATACATGTTGGTACGAATACGTGAAGCAACAGTTGTAACTCAAACGGAATTGTACCGCCAGAAGGTCAATGAAATGTAGTCTTTGAAACTGTTCCTATTTATTCAGCGCGTGCTAACGGCCAGGATTGGTCCCACAGTAAAGAATGACTTATTTTGTATAAATTTTTAAGTGAAGCGCTACCACAGTGCCCAGCGAAATCGGTAAATTCTAGCAATCATGTCAAATTAAGAAGAATGATATTTCTTGGGTCCAATTGTCTCATTTATCACATTTATGAGGTCAAAGTCTAAAATCAGTTCAATCAAGTCCCACAGTCAATCCTTTCAATGTTAAAAGCGATACAACCTAGTATTATCAGAAAAATATCCCTGAATACATGTGGGGACGAATATGTGACTCAACCAATGTAACTCAAACGGACTCATACCGTTAGAAACTCATTGAAACGTACCTTCTAAAACTGTCTCTATTTCTTCAGCGCGCGATAACGGCTAGGATTCGTCCCACAGAAAAAAGTGACTTACTTATCTAAATTTTTAAATGTAGCGCTCCAAACAGCGCCCAGTGAAATCGCTGAGTTGCGGCAATCATGTCAAATTAAGAAGAATGTTATTTCTTGGGTTCCAGTTGGCTCACTTACCACATTTATTAGGTCACAGTCCAAAGTTATTTCAATTAAGTCCCAGAGTCAATCGTTTCACTGTTAAAGACGATATAACTTAATAATATCGGAAACATATCACTAAATACATGTTGGTACGAATATGTGGCGCAACCGTTGTAACTCAAACGGATTGATACCGCCAAGAAGTCAATGAAATGTAGTTTTTGAGAATGTCTCTATTTCTTCAGCGCTTGCTAACGGTCAGGATTAGTCCCACAGTAAAAAAAGATTTATTTTATATAAATTTTTAAGTGAAGCGCTACCATAGGGTTGAGTATAATAGCTTAATTCCAGCAATCATGTCAAATTAAGAAGAATGTTATTCCTTGGAGTCCAATAGGCTCATTTATCACATTTATAAGGTCACAGTACAGAATCACTTCAATTAAGTCCCACAGTCAATCGTTTCACTGTCAAAAGCAATACAACTGAGTAATATAGGAAAAAAATCACTAAATACATGTTGGTACGAATACGTGACGCAACCGTTGTAACTTAAGCGGATTGACACCCTTAGAAAGTCAAAGAAATGTAGTCTTTGAGAATGTCTCTATTTCTTCAGCGCGTGCTAACGGCCAGGATTGGTCCCACAGTAAAGAATGACTTATTTTGTATAAATTTTTAAGTGAAGCGCTCCCACAGTGCCCAGCGAAATCGGTAAATTCTAGCAATCATGTCAAATTAAGAAGAATGATATTTCTTGGGTCCAATTGTCTCATTTATCACATTTATGAGGTCAAAGTCTAAAATCAGTTCAATCAAGTCCCACAATCAATCCTTTCAATGTTAAAAGCGATACAACCTAGTATTATCAGAAAAATATCCCTGAATACATGTGGGGACGAATATGTGACTCAACCAATGTAACTCAAACGGACTCATACCGTTAGAAACTCATTGAAACGTACCTTCTAAAACTGTCTCTATTTCTTCAGCGCGCGATAACGGCTAGGATTCGTCCCACAGAAAAAAATGACTTACTTATCTAAATTTTTAAATGTAGCGCTCCAAACAGCGCCCAGTGAAATCGCTGAGTGGCGGCAATCATGTCAAATTAAGAAGAATGTTATTTCTTGGGTTCCAGTTGGCTCACTTATCACATTTATTAGGTCACAGTCCAAAGTTATTTCAATTAAGTCCCAGAGTCAATCGTTTCACTGTTAAAAGCGATATAACTTAATAATATCGGAAAAATATCACTAAATACATGTTGGTACGAATATGTGACGCAACCGTTGTAACTCAAACGGATTTATACCGCCAGAAAGTCAATGAAATGTACTCTTTGAGAATGTCTCTATTTCTTCAGCGCGTGCTAACGGCCAGGATTGCTCCCACAGTAAAAAATGACTTATTTTGTATAAATTTTTAAGTAAAGCGCTACCACAGTGCCCAGCGAAATCGGTAAATTCTAGCAATCATGTCAAATTAAGAAGAATGATATTTCTTGGGTCCAATTGTCTCATTTATCACATTTATGAGGTGAAAGTCTAAAATCAGTTCAAAAGTCCCACAGTCAATCCTTTCAATGTTAAAAGCGATGCAACCTAGTAAAATCAGAAAAATATCGCTAAATACATGTTGGTACGAATATGTGACGAAACCGTTGTAATTGAAACGGACTGATACCGTTACAGAGTCAATGAAATGTAGTTTTTAAAACTGTCTCTCTTTCTTCAGCGTGCGCTAACGGCTAGAATTCGTCCCACAAAGAAAATGACTTATTTATTTAAATTTTTAAATGAAGCGCTCCAAACAGCGCCCAGTGTAATCGCTGAGTTGGGGAAATCATGTCAAATTAAGAAGAATGTTATTTCTTGGGTTCCAGATGGCTCACTTATCACATTTATTAGGTCACAGTCCAAAGTTATTTCCATTAAGTCCCACAGTCAATCGTTTCACTGTTAAAAGCGATATAACTTAATAATATCGGAAAAATATCACTAAATACATGTTGGTACGAATATGTGACGCAACCGTTGTAACTCAAACGGATTTATACCGCCAGAAATTCAATGAAATGTAGTCTTTGAAACTGTTCCTATTTATTCAGCGCGTGCTAACGGCCAGGATTGGTCCCACAGTAAAAAATGACTTATTTTGTATAAATTTTTAAGTGAAGCGCTACCATAGGGCCGAGTGTAATCGCTGAATTCCAGCAATCATGTCAAATTAAGAAAAATGTTATTCCTTGGAGTCCAATTGGCTCATTTATCACATTTATAAGGTCACAGTACAGAATCACTTCAATTAAGTCCCATAGTCAATCGTTTCACTGTCAAAAGCAATACAAGTTAGTAATATCGGAAACAAATCACTAAATACATGTTGGTACGAATATGTGACGCAACCGTTGTAATTAAAACGGACTGATACCGTTAGAGAGTCAATGAAATGTTGTTTTTAAAACTGTTTCTCTTTCTTCAGCGCCGGCTAACGGTTAGGATTGGTCCCACCGTAAAAAATGACTTATTTATCTAAATTTTTAAGTGAATCCCTACCACAGCGCCCAGTGAAATCAGTAAATGCCAGCAATCATGTCAAATTAAGAAGAATGATATTTCTTGGTTCCAATTGTCTCACTTATCACATTTATTAGGTCACAGTCCAAAGTTATTTCAATTAAGTCCCAGAGTCAATCGTTTCACTGTTAAAGACGATATAACTTAATAATATCGGAAACATATCACTAAATACATGTTGGTACGAATATGTGGCGCAACCGTTGTAACTCAAACGGATTGATACCGCCAAGAAGTCAATGAAATGTAGTTTTTGAGAATGTCTCTATTTCTTCAGCGCTTGCTAACGGTCAGGATTAGTCCCACAGTAAAAAAAGATTTATTTTATATAAATTTTTAAGTGAAGCGCTACCATAGGGTTGAGTATAATAGCTTAATTCCAGCAATCATGTCAAATTAAGAAGAATGTTATTCCTTGGAGTCCAATAGGCTCATTTATCACATTTATAAGGTCACAGTACAGAATCACTTCAATTAAGTCCCACAGTCAATCGTTTCACTGTCAAAAGCAATACAACTGAGTAATATAGGAAAAAAATCACTAAATACATGTTGGTACGAATACGTGACGCAACCGTTGTAACTTAAGCGGATTGACACCCTTAGAAAGTCAAAGAAATGTAGTCTTTGAGAATTTCTCTATTTCTTCAGCGCGTGCTAACGGCCAGGATTGGTCCCACAGTAAAGAATGACTTATTTTGTATAAATTTTTAAGTGAAGCGCTCCCACAGTGCCCAGCGAAATCGGTAAATTCTAGCAATCATGTCAAATTAAGAAGAATGATATTTCTTGGGTCCAATTGTCTCATTTATCACATTTATGAGGTCAAAGTCTAAAATCAGTTCAATCAAGTCCCACAATCAATCCTTTCAATGTTAAAAGCGATACAACCTAGTATTATCAGAAAAATATCCCTGAATACATGTGGGGACGAATATGTGACTCAACCAATGTAACTCAAACGGACTCATACCGTTAGAAACTCATTGAAACGTACCTTCTAAAACTGTCTCTATTTCTTCAGCGCGCGATAACGGCTAGGATTCGTCCCACAGTAAAAAATCGCTTATTTATCTAAATTTTTAAATGAAGCGCTTCAAACAGCGACCAGTGTAATCGCTGAGTTGCGGCAATCATGTCAAATTAAGAAGAATGTCATTTCTTGAGGTCCAGTTGGCTCACTTCTCACATTTATAAGGTCACAGTCCAAAGTTACTTCAATTAAGTCCTAGAGTCAATCGTTTCACTGTTAAAAGCGATATAACTCAATAATATCGGAAGAATATCACTAAATACATGTTGGTACGAATATGTGACGCAACCGTTGTAACTCAAACGGATTGATACCGCCAAGAAGTCAGTGAAATTTAGTTTTTGAGAATGTCTCTATTTCTTCAGCGCGTGCTAACGGTCAGGATTAGTCCCACAGTAAAAAAAGACTTATTTATCTAAATTTTAAATAAAGCGCTACCACAGTGCCAAGCGAAATCGGTAAATTCTAGAAATCATGTCAAATTAAGAAGAATGATATTTCTTGGGTCCAATTGTTTCATTTATCACATTTATGAGGTCAAAGTCCAAAATCAGTTCAATCATGTCCCACAGTCAATCTTTTCACTGTTAAAAGCGAAGCAACCTAGTAAAATCAGAAAAATATCACTAAATACATGTTGGTACGAATAAGTGGCGCAACCGTTGTAATTGAAACGGACTGATACCGTTACAGAGTCAATGAGATGTAGTTTTTAAAACTGTCTCTCTTTCTTCAGCGCGCGCTAACGGCTAGGATTCGTCCCACAAAAAAAATGACTTATTTATCTAAATTTTTAAATGAAGCGCTCCAAATAGCGCCCAGTGTAATCGCTGAGTTGGGGAAATCATGTCAAATTAAGAAGAATGTTATTTCTTGGGTTCCAGTTGGCTCACCTATCACATTTATTAGGTCACAGTCCAAAGTTATTTCAATTAAGTCCCAGAGTCAATCGTTTCACTGTTAAAAGCGATATAACTTAATAATATCGGAAAAATATCACTAAATACATGTTGGTACGAATATGTGACGCAACCGTTGTAACTCAAACGGATTTATACCGCCAGAAAGTCAATGAAATGTAGTCTTTGAGAATGTCTCTATTTCTTCAGCGCGTGCTAACAGCCAGGATTGGTCCCACAGTAAAAAATGACTTATTTTGTATAAATTTTTAAGTGAAGCGCTACCACAGTGCCTAGCGAAATCGGTAAATTCTAGCAATCATGTCAAATTAAGAAGAATGATATTTCTTAAGTCCAATTGTCTCATTTATCACATTTATGAGGTCAAAGTCTAAAATCAGTTCAATTAAGTCCCACAGTCATTCCTTTCACTGTTAAAAACGATGCAACCTAGTAAAATCAGAAAAATATCGCTAAATACATGATGGTACGAATATGTGACGCGACCGTTGTAATTGAAACGGACTGATACTGTTACAGAGTCAATGAGATGTAGTTTTTAAAACTGTCTCTCTTTCTTCAGCGCGCGCTAACGGCTAGGATTCGTCCCACAAAAAGAATGACTTATTTATCCAAATTTTTAAATAAAGTGCTCCAAACAGCGCCCAGCGAAATCGGTAAATTCTAGCAATCATGTCAAATTAAGAAGAATGTTATTCCTTGGAGTCCAATTGGCTCATTTATCACATTTATAAGGTCACAGTACAGAATCACTTCAATTAAGTCCCACAGTCAATCGTTTCACTGTCAAAAGCAATACAACTTAGTAATATCGGAAAAAAATCACTAAATACATGATGGTACGAATATGTGACGCGACCGTTGTAATTGAAACGAACTGATACCGTTAGAGAGTCAATGAAATGTAGTTTTTAAAACTGTTTCTCTTTCTTCAGCGCGGGCTAACGGCTAGGATTGGTCCCACCGTAAAAAATGGCTTATTTATCTAAATTTTTAAGTGAATCCTTACCACAGCGCCCAGTGAAATCAGTAAATTCCAGCAATCATGTCAAATTAAGAAGAATGATATTTCTTGGTTCCAATTGTCTCACTTAGCACATTTATAAGGTCGCAGTCCAAGATCAGTTCAATTAAGTGCCACAGTCAATCGTTTTACTGTTAAAAGCGATACAACCTAGTATTGTCAGAAAAATATCCCTGAATACATGTGGAGACGAATATGTGACTCAACCAATGTAACTCAAACGCACTCATACCGTTAGAAACTCATTGAAACGTACCTTCTAAAACTGTCTCTATTTCTTCAGCGCGCGATTACGGCTAGGATTTGTCCCACAGAAAAAAATGACTTATTTATCTAAATTTTTAAATGAAGCGCTCCAAACAGCGCCCAGTGTAGTCGCTGAGTTGCGGCAATCATGTCAAATTAAGAAGAATGTTATTTCTTGGGTTCCAGTTGGCTCATTTATCACATTTATTAGGTCACAGTCCAAAGTTATTTCAATTAAGTCCCAGAGTCAATCGTTTTACTGTTAAAAGCGATATAACTTAATAATATCGGAAAAATATCACTAAATACATGTTGGTACGAATATGTGGCGCAACGGTTGTAACTCAAACGGATTTATACCGCCAGAAAATCAATGAAATGTAGTCTTTGAAACTGTTCCTATTTATTCAGCGCGTGCTAACGGCCAGGATTGGTCCCACAGTAAAAAATGACTTATTTTGTATAAATTTTTAAGTGAAGCGCTACCATAGGGCCGAGTGTAATCATTGAATTCCAGCAATCATGTCAACTTTAGAAGAATGTTATTCCTTGGAGTCCAATTGGCTGATTTATCACATTTATAAGGTCACAGTACAGAATCACTTCAATTAAGTCCCACAGTCAATCGTTTCACTGTCAAAAGCAATACAACTTAGTAATATCGGAAAAAAATCACTAAATACATGTTGGTACGAATATGTGACGCAACCGTTGTAATTGAAACGGACTGATACCGTTAGAGAGTCAATGAAATGTAGTTTTTAAAACTGTTTCTCTTTCTTCAGCGCGCGCTAACCGCTAGGATTGGTCCCACCGTAAAAAATGGCTTATTTATCTAAATTTTAAAGTGAATCCCTGCCACAGCGCCCAGTGAAATCAGTAAATTCCAGCAACCTTGTCAAATTAAGAAGAATGATATTTCTTGGTTCCAATTGTCTCACTTATCACACTTATTAGGTCACAGTCCAAGATAAGTTCAATTAAGTGCCACAGTCAATCGTTTCACTGTTAAAAGCGATGCAACCTAGTATTATCAGAAAAATAACCCTAAATACATGTGGGAACGAATATGTGACTCAACCGATGTAACTCAAACGGACTCATACCGTTAGAAACTCATTGAAACGTACCTTCTAAAACTGTCTCTATTTCTTCAGCGCGCGATAACGGCTAGGATTCGTCCCACAGTAAAAAATGACTTACTTATCCAAATTTTTAAATGAAGCGCTCCAAACAGCGACCAGTGTAATCGTTGAGTTGCGGCAATCATGTCAAATTAAGAAGAATGTCATTTCTTGGGGTCCATTTGGCTCACTTATCACATTTATAAGGTCACAGTCCAAAGTTACTTCAATTAAGTCCCAGAGTCAATCGTTTCACTGCTAAAATCGATATAACTCAATAATATCGGAAAAATATCGCTAAATACATGTTGGTACGAATATGTGACGCAACCGTTGTAATTGAAACGGACTGATACCGTTACAGAGTCAATGAGATGTAGTTTTTAAAACGGTCTCTATTTCTTCAGCGCGCACTAAGGGCTAGGATTCGTCCCACAGAAAAAAATGACTTATTTATCTCAATTTTTAAATGAAGCGCTCCAAAGAGCGCCCAGTGTAATCGCTGAGTTGCGGCAATCATGTCAAATTAAGAAGAATGTTATTTCTTGGGTTCCAGTTGGCTCATTTATCACATTTATTAGGTCACAGTCCAAAGTTATTTCAATTAAGTCCCAGAGTCAATCGTTTTACTGTTAAAAGCGATATAACTTAATAATATCGGAAAAATATCACTAAATACATGTTGGTACGAATATGTGGCGCACCGGTTGTAACTGAAACGGATTTATACCGCCAGAAAATCAATGAAATGTAGTCTTTGAAACTGTTCCTATTTATTCAGCGCGTGCTAACGGCCAGGATTGGTCCCACAGTAAAAAATGACTTATTTTGTATAAATTTTTAAGTGAAGCGCTACCATAGGGCCGAGTGTAATCACTGAATTCCAGCAATCATGTCAAATTAAGAAGAATGTTATTCCTTGGAGTCCAATTGCCTGATTTATCACATTTATAAGGTCACAGTACAGAATCACTTCAATTAAGTCCCACAGTCAATCGTTTCACTGTCAAAAGTAATACAACTTAGTAATATCGGAAAAAAATCACTAAATACATGTTGGTACGAATATGTGACTCAACCGATGTAACTCAAACGGACTCATACCGTTAGAAACTCATTGAAACGTACCTTCTAAAACTGTCTCTATTTCTTCAGCGCGCGATAACGGCTAGGATTCGTCCCACAGTAAAAAATGACTTACTTATCCAAATTTTTAAATGAAGCGCTCCAAACAGAGACCAGTGTAATCGTTGAGTTGCGGCAATCATGTCAAATTAAAAAGAATGTCATTTCTTGGGGTCCATTTGGCTCACTTATCACATTTATAAGGTCACAGTCCAAAGTTACTTCAATTAAGTCCCAGAGTCAATCGTTTCACTGCTAAAATCGATATAACTCAATAATATCGAAAAAATATCGCTAAATACATGTTGGTACGAATATGTGACGCAACCGTTGTAATTGAAACGGACTGATACCGTTACAGAGTCAATGAGATGTAGTTTTTAAAACGGTCTCTATTTCTTCAGCGCGCACTAAGGGCTGGGATTCGTCCCACAGAAAAAAATGACTTATTTATCTCAATTTTTAAATGAAGCGCTCCAAAGAGCGCCCAGTGTAATCGCTGAGTTGCGGCAATCATGTCAAATTAAGAAGAATGTTATTTCTTGGGTTCCAGTTGGCTCACTTATCACATTTATTAGGTCACGGTCCAAAGATATTTTAATTAAGTCCCAGAGTCAATCGTTACACTGTTAAAAGCGATATAACTTAATAATATCGGAAAAATATCACTAAATACATGTTGGTACGAATATGTGGCGCAACGGTTGTATCTCAAACGGATTTATACCGCCAGAAAGTCAATGAAATGTAGTCTTTGAAACTGTTCCTATTTATTCAGCGCGTGCTAACGGCCAGGATTCGTCCCACAGTAAAAAGTGACTTATTTTGTAAAAATTTTTAAGTGAAGCGCTACCATACGGCCGAGTGTAATCGCTGAATTCCAGCAATCATGTCAAATTAGGAAAAATGTTATTCCTTGGAGTCCCATTGGCTCATTTATCACATTTATAAGGTCACAGTACAGAATCACTTCAATTAAGTCCCACAGTCAATCGTTTCACTGTCAAAAGCAATACAACTTAGTAATATCGGAAAAAAGTCACTAAATTCATGTTGGTACGAATACGTGAAGCAACCGTTGTAACTTAGGCGGATTGACACCGTTAGAAAGTCAATGAAATGTAGTTTTTGAAAATGTTTCTATTTCTTCACGCGCGCTAACGGCTAGGATTGGTCCCACAGTACAAAATGACATTTTTATCTAAACTTTTAAATAAAGCGCTACCACAGCGCCCAGCGAAATCATTAAATTCCAACAATCATGTCAAAGTAAGAAGAATGTTATTTCTTGGGTCCAATTGTCTCATTTATCACATTTTTGAGGTCAAAGTCCAAAATCAGTTCAATTAAGTGCCACAGTCAATCGTTTCACTGTTAAAAGCGATACAACCTAGTATTATCAGAAAAATATCCCTAAATACATGTGGGGACGAATATGTGACGCAACCGTTGTAATTGAAACGGACTGATACCGTTACAGAGTCAATGAGATGTAGTTTTTAAAACTGTCTCTCTTTCTTCAGCGCGCGCTAACGGCTAGGATTCGTCCCACAAAAAAAATGACTTATTTATCTAAATTTTTAAATAAAGCGCTCCAAACAGCGCCCAGTGTAATCGCTGAGTTGGGGAAACAATGTCAAATTAAGAAGAATGTTATTTCTTGGGTTCCAGTTGGGTTACTTATCACATTTATTAGGTCACAGTCCAAAGTTATTTCAATTAAGTCCCAGAGTCAATCGTTTTACTGTTAAAAGCGATATAACTTAATAATATCGGAAAAAAGTCACTAAATTCATGTTGGTACGAATATGTGACGCAACCGTTGTAACTCAAACGGATTGATACCGCCAAGAAGTCAATGAAATGTAGTTTTTGAGAATGTCTCTATTTCTTCAGCTCGTGCTAACGGTCAGGATTAGTCCCACAGTAAAAAATGACTTATTTATCTAAACTTTAAATAAAGCGCTACCACAGTGCCCAGCGAAATCGGTAAATTCTAGCAATCATGTCAAATTAAGAAGAATGTTATTCCTTGGAGTCCAATTGGCTCATTTATCACATTTATAAGGTCACAGTACAGAATCACTTCAATTAAGTCCCACAGTCAATCGTTTCACTGTCAAAAGCAATACAACTTAGTAATATCGGAAAAAAGTCACTATATTCATGTTGGTACGAATACGTGAAGCAACCGTTGTAACTTAGGCGGATTGACACCGTTAGAAAGTCAATGAAATGTAGTTTTTGAAAATGTTTCTATTTCTTCACGCGCGCTAACGGCTAGGATTGGTCCCACAGTACAAAATGACATTTTTATCTAAACTTTTAAATAAAGCGCTACCACAGCGCCCAGCGAAATCAGTAAATTCCAACAATCATGTCAAATTAAGAAGAATGTTTTTTCTTGGGTCCAATTGTCTCATTTATCACATTTTTGAGGTCAAAGTCCAAAATCAGTTCAATTAAGTGCCACAGTCAATCGTTTCACTGTTAAAAGCGATACAACCTAGTATTATCAGAAAAATATCCCTAAATACATGTGGGGACGAATATGTGACGCAACCGTTGTAATTGAAACGGACTGATACCGTTACAGAGTCAATGAGATGTAGTTTTTAAAACGGTCTGTCTTTCTTCAGCGCGCACTAACTGCTTAGATTCGTCCTACAGAAAAAAATGACTTATTTATCTAAATTTTTAAATGAAGCGCTCCAAACAGCGCCCAGTGTAATCGCTGAGTTGCGGCAATCATGTCAAATTAAGAAGAATGTCATTTCTTGGGTTCCAGTTGGCTCACTTATCACATTTATTAGGTCACGGTCCAAAGTTATTTCAATTAAGTCCCAGAGTGAATCGTTACACTGTTAAAAGCGATATAATTTAATAATATCGGAAAAATATCACTAAATACATGTTGGTACGAATATGTGACGCAACCATTGTAACTCAAACGGATTTATACCGCCAGACATTCAATGAAATGTAGTCTTTGAAACTGTTCCTAGTTATTCAGCGCGTGCTAACGGCCAGGATTGGTCCCACAGTAAAAAATGACTTACTTATCCAAATTTTTAAATGAAGCGCTCCAAACAGAGACCAGTGTAATCGTTGAGTTGCGGCAATCATGTCAAATTAAAAAGAATGTCATTTCTTGGGGTCCATTTGGCTCACTTATCACATTTATAAGGTCACAGTCCAAAGTTACTTCAATTAAGTCCCAGAGTCAATCGTTTCACTGCTAAATTCGATATAACTCAATAATATCGAAAAAATATCGCTAAATACATGTTGGTACGAATATGTGACGCAACCGTTGTAATTGAAACGGACTGATACCGTTACAGAGTCAATGAGATGTAGTTTTTAAAACGGTCTCTATTTCTTCAGCGCGCACTAAGGGCTAGGATTCGTCCCACAGAAAAAAATGACTTATTTATCTCAATTTTTAAATGGAGCGCTCCAAAGAGCGCCCAGTGTAATCGCTGAGTTGCGGCAATCATGTCAAATTAAGAAGAATGTTATTTCTTGGGTTCCAGTTGGCTCACTTATCACATTTATTAGGTCACGGTCCAAAGATATTTTAATTAAGTCCCAGAGTCAATCGTTACACTGTTAAAAGCGATATAACTTAATAATATCGGAAAAATATCACTAAAAACATGTTGGTACGAATATGTGGCGCAACGGTTGTATCTCAAACGGATTTATACCGCCAGAAAGTCAATGAAATGTAGTCTTTGAAACTGTTCCTATTTATTCAGCGCGTGCTAACGGCCAGGATTCGTCCCACAGTAAAAAGTGACTTATTTTGTAAAAATTTTTAAGTGAAGCGCTACCATAGGGCCGAGTGTAATCGCTGAATTCCAGCAATCATGTCAAATTAGGAAAAATGTTATTCCTTGGAGTCCCATTGGCTCATTTATCACATTTATAAGGTCACAGTACAGAATCACTTCAATTAAGTCCCACAGTCAATCGTTTCACTGTCAAAAGCAATACAACTTAGTAATATCGGAAAAAAGTCACTAAATTCATGTTGGTACGAATACGTGAAGCAACCGTTGTAACTTAGGCGGATTGACACCGTTAGAAAGTCAATGAAATGTAGTTTTTGAAAATGTTTCTATTTCTTCACGCGCGCTAACGGCTAGGATTGGTCCCACAGTACAAAATGACATTTTTATCTAAACTTTTAAATAAAGCGCTACCACAGCGCCCAGCGAAATCATTAAATTCCAACAATCATGTCAAAGTAAGAAGAATGTTATTTCTTGGGTCCAATTGTCTCATTTATCACATTTTTGAGGTCAAAGTCCAAAATCAGTTCAATTAAGTGCCACAGTCAATCGTTTCACTGTTAAAAGCGATACAACCTAGTATTATCAGAAAAATATCCCTAAATACATGTGGGGACGAATATGTGACGCAACCGTTGTAATTGAAACGGACTGATACCGTTACAGAGTCAATGAGATGTAGTTTTTAAAACTGTCTCTCTTTCTTCAGCGCGCGCTAACGGCTAGGATTCGTCCCACAAAAAAAATGACTTATTTATCTAAATTTTTAAATAAAGCGCTCCAAACAGCGCCCAGTGTAATCGCTGAGTTGGGGAAACAATGTCAAATTAAGAAGAATGTTATTTCTTGGGTTCCAGTTGGGTTACTTATCACATTTATTAGGTCACAGTCCAAAGTTATTTCAATTAAGTCCCAGAGTCAATCGTTTTACTGTTAAAAGCGATATAACTTAATAATATCGGAAAAAAGTCACTAAATTCATGTTGGTACGAATATGTGACGCAACCGTTGTAACTCAAACGGATTGATACCGCCAAGAAGTCAATGAAATGTAGTTTTTGAGAATGTCTCTATTTCTTCAGCTCGTGCTAACGGTCAGGATTAGTCCCACAGTAAAAAATGACTTATTTATCTAAACTTTAAATAAAGCGCTACCACAGTGCCCAGCGAAATCGGTAAATTCTAGCAATCATGTCAAATTAAGAAGAATGTTATTCCTTGGAGTCCAATTGGCTCATTTATCACATTTATAAGGTCACAGTACAGAATCACTTCAATTAAGTCCCACAGTCAATCGTTTCACTGTCAAAAGCAATACAACTTAGTAATATCGGAAAAAAGTCACTATATTCATGTTGGTACGAATACGTGAAGCAACCGTTGTAACTTAGGCGGATTGACACCGTTAGAAAGTCAATGAAATGTAGTTTTTGAAAATGTTTCTATTTCTTCACGCGCGCTAACGGCTAGGATTGGTCCCACAGTACAAAATGACATTTTTATCTAAACTTTTAAATAAAGCGCTACCACAGCGCCCAGCGAAATCAGTAAATTCCAACAATCATGTCAAATTAAGAAGAATGTTTTTTCTTGGGTCCAATTGTCTCATTTATCACATTTTTGAGGTCAAAGTCCAAAATCAGTTCAATTAAGTGCCACAGTCAATCGTTTCACTGTTAAAAGCGATACAACCTAGTATTATCAGAAAAATATCCCTAAATACATGTGGGGACGAATATGTGACGCAACCGTTGTAATTGAAACGGACTGATACCGTTACAGAGTCAATGAGATGTAGTTTTTAAAACGGTCTGTCTTTCTTCAGCGCGCACTAACTGCTTAGATTCGTCCTACAGAAAAAAATGACTTATTTATCTAAATTTTTAAATGAAGCGCTCCAAACAGCGCCCAGTGTAATCGCTGAGTTGCGGCAATCATGTCAAATTAAGAAGAATGTCATTTCTTGGGTTCCAGTTGGCTCACTTATCACATTTATTAGGTCACGGTCCAAAGTTATTTCAATTAAGTCCCAGAGTGAATCGTTACACTGTTAAAAGCGATATAATTTAATAATATCGGAAAAATATCACTAAATACATGTTGGTACGAATATGTGACGCAACCATTGTAACTCAAACGGATTTATACCGCCAGACATTCAATGAAATGTAGTCTTTGAAACTGTTCCTAGTTATTCAGCGCGTGCTAACGGCCAGGATTGGTCCCACAGTAAAAAATGACTTATTTTGTATAAATTTTTAAGTGAAGCGCTACCATAGGGCCGAGTGTAATCGCTGAATTCCAGCAATCATGTCAAATTAAGAAGAATGATATTCCTTGGAGTCCAATATGCTCATTTATCACATTTATAAGGTCAGAGTATAGAATCACTTCAATTAAGACCCACATTCGATTGTTTCACTGTCAAAAGCAATGCAACTTAGTAATATCGGAAAAAAATCACTAAATACATGTTGGTACGAATACGTGAAGCAACCGTGGTAACTTAGGCGGATTGACACCGTTAGAAAGTCAATGATATGTAGTTTTTGAGAATGTCTCTATCTCTTCAGCGCGTGCTAACGGTCAGGATTAGTCCCACAGAAAAAAAAGTCTTATTTATCTAAACTTTAAATAAAGCGCTACCACAGTGCCCAGCGAAATCGGTAAATTCTAGCAATCATGTCAAATTAAGAAGAATGATATCTCTTGGGTCCAATTGTCTCATTTATCACATTTATGAAGTCAAAGTCCAAAATCAGTTCAATCAAGTCCCACAGTCAATCCTTTCACTGTTAAAAGCGATGCAACCTAGTAAAATCAGAAAAACATCGCTAAATACATGTTGGTACGAATATGTGACGCAACCGTTGTAATTGAAACGGACTGATACTGTTACAGAGTCAATGAGATGTAGTTTTTAAAACGGTCTCTCTTTCTTCAGCGCGCACTAACGGCTAGGATTCGTCCTACAGAAATAATGACTTATTTATCTAAATTTTTAAATGAAGCGCTCCAAACAGCGCCCAGTGTAATCGCTTAGTTGCGGCAATCATGTCAAATTAGAAAGAATGTCATTTCTTGGGTTCCAGTTGGCTCACTTATCACATTTATTAGGTCACGGTCCAAAGATATTTTAATTAAGTCCCAGAGTCAATCGTTACACTGTTAAAAGCGATATAACTTAATAATATCGGAAAAATATCACTAAATACATGTTGGTACGAATATGTGGCGCAACGGTTGTATCTCAAACGGATTTATACCGCCAGAAAGTCAATGAAATGTAGTCTTTGAAACTGTTCCTATTTATTCAGCGCGTGCTAACGGCCAGGATTGGTCCCACAGTAAAAAATGACTTATTTTGCATAAATTTTTAAGTGAAGCGCAACCATAGGGCCGAGTGTAATCGCTGAATTCCAGCAATCATGTCAAGTTAAGAAGAATGTTATTCCTTGGAGTCCAATTGTCTCACTTATCACACTTATTAGGTCACAGTTCAAGATCAGTTCAATCAATTGCCACAGTCAATCGTTTCACTGTTAAAAGCGATACAACCTAGTATTATCAGAAAAATATCCCTAAATACATGTGGGAACGAATATGTGACTCAACCGATGTAACTCAAACGGACTCATACCGTTAGAAACTCATTGAAACGTACCTTCTAAAACTGTCTCTATTTCTTCAGCGCGCGATAACGGCTAGGATTCGTCCCACAGTAAAAAATGACTTACTTATCTAAATTTTTAAATGAAGCGCTCCAAACAGCGACCAGTGTAATCGTTGAGTTGCGGCAATCATGTCAAATTAAGAAGAATGTCATTTCTTGAGGTCCATTTGGCTCACTTATCACATTTATAAGGTCACAGTCCAAAGTTACTTCAATTAAGTCCCAGAGTCAATCGTTTCACTGCTAAAATCGATATAACTCAATAATATCGGAAAAATATCACTAAATACATGTTGGTACGAATATGTGACGCAACCGTTGTTACTCAAACGGATTGATACCGCCAAAACGTCAATGAAATGTAGTTTTTGAGAATGACTCAATTTCTTCAGCGCGTGCTAACGGTCAGGATTAGTCCCACAGTAAAAAAAAAACTTATTTATCTAAACTTTAAATAAAGCGCTACCACAGTGCCCAGCGAAATCGGTAAATTCTAACAATTATGTCAAATTAAGAAGAATGATATTTCTTGGCTCCAATTGTCTCATTTATCACATTTATGAGGTCAAAGTCCAAAATCAGTTCAATCAAGTCCCACAGTCAATCCTTTCACTGTTAAAAGCGATGCAACCTAGTAAAATCAGAAAAATATCGCTAAATACATGTTGGTACGAATATGTGACGCAACCGTTGTAATTGAAACGGACTGATACCGTTACAGAGTCAATGAGATGTAGTTTTTAAAACGGTCTCTATTTCTTCAGCGCGCACTAAGGGCTAGGATTCCTCCCACAGAAAAAAATGACTTATCTATCTCAATTTTTAAATGAAGCGCTCCAAACACCGCCCAGTGTAATCGCTGAGTTGCGGCAATCATGTCAAATTAAGAAGAATGTTATTTCTTGGGTTCCAGTTGGCTCACTTATCACATTTATTAGGTCACAGTCCAAAGTTATTTCAATTAAGTCCCAGAGTCAATCGTTTCACTGTTAAAAGCGATATAACTTAAAAATATCGGAAAAATATCACTAAATACATGTTGGTACGAATATGTGACGCAACTGTTGTAACTCAAACGGATTTATACCGCCAGAAAGTCAATGAAATGTAGTCTTTGAAACTGTTCCTATTTATTCAGCGCGTGCTAACGGCCAGGATTCGTCCCACAGTAAAAAGTGACTTATTTTGTACAAATTTTTAAGTGAAGCGCTACCATAGGGCCGAGTGTAATCGCTGAATTCCAGCAATCATGTCAAATTAAGAAGAATGTTATTCCTTGGAGTCCAATTGGCTCATTTATCACATTTATAAGGTCACAGTACAGAATCACTTCAATTAAGTCCCACAGTCAATCGTTTCACTCTCAAAAGCAATACAACTTAGTAATATCGGAAAAAAATCACTAAATAAATGTTGGTACGAATACGTGAAGCAATCATGTCAAATTAAGAAGAATGTTATTCCTTGGAGTCCAATTGGCTCATTTATCACATTTATAAGGTCACAGTACAGAATCACTTCAATTAAGTCCCACATTCAATTGTTTCACTGTCAAAAGCAATGCAACTTAGTAATATCGGAAAAAAATCACTAAATACATGTTGGTACGAATACGTGAAGCAACCGTTGTAACTTAGGCGGATTGACACCGTTAGAAAGTCAATGAAATGTAGTTTTTGAAAATGTTTCTATTTCTTCAGCGCGCGCTAACAGCTAGGATTGGTCCCACAGTACAAAATGACTTTTTTATCTAAACTTTTAAATAAAGCGCTACCACAGCGCCCAGCGAAATCGGTAAATTAAAACAATCATGTCAAAATAAAAAGAATGATATCTCTTGGGTCCAATTGTCTCATTTATCACATTTATGAGGTCAAAGTTCAAAATCAGTTCAATCAAATACCACAGTCAATCCTTTCACTGTTAAAAGCGATGCAACCTAGTAAAATCAGAAAAATATCGCTAAATACATGTTGGTACGAAAATGTGACGCAACCGTTGTAATTGAAACGGACTGATACCGTTAGAGAGTCAATGAAATGTAGTTTTCAAAACTGTTTCTCTTTCTTCAGCGCAGGCTAACGGCTAGGATTGGTCCCACCGTAAAAAATGACTTATTTATCTAAATTTTTAAGTGAATCCCTACCACAGCGCCCAGTGAAATCAGTAAATTCTAGCAATCATGTTAAATTAAGAAGAATGATATTTCTTGGTTCCAATTGTCACACTTATCACATTTATAAGGTCACAGTCCAAGATGAGTTCAATTAAGTGCCACAGTCAATCGCTTCACTGTTAAAAGCGATACAACCTAGTATTATCAGAAAGATACCCCTAAATACATGTTGGTACGAATATGTGACGCAACCGTTGTAATTGAAACGGACTGATACCGTTAGAGAGTCAATGAACCGTAGTTTTTAAAACTGTCTCTAGTTCTTCAGCGCGCGATAACGGCTAGGATTCGTCCCACAGTAAAGAATGACTTATTTTGTATAAATTTTTAAGTGAAGCGCTACCATACGGCCGAGTGTAATAGCTGAGTAGCGGCAATCATGTCAAATTAAGAAGAATGTCATTATTTGCGGTCCAGTTGGCTCACTTATCACATTTATAAGGTCACAGTCCAAAGTTACTTCAATTAAGTCCCAGAGTCAATCGTTTCACTGTTAAAGGCGATATAACTCAATAATATCGGAAAAATATCACTAAAAACATGTTGGTACGAATATGTGACGCAACCGTTGTAACTCAAACGGATTGATACCGCCAAGAAGTCAATGAAATGTAATTTTTGAGAATGACTCTATTTCTTCAGCGCGTGCTAACGGTCAGGATTAGTCCCACAGTAAAAAAAAAACTATTTATCTAAACTTTAAATAAAGCGCTACCACAGTGCCCAGTGAAATCGGTAAATTCTAGCAATTATGTCAAATAAAGAAGAATGATATTTCTTGGTTCCAATTGTCTCACTTATCACATTTATAAGGTCACAGTCCAAAATCAGTTCAATTAAGTGCCACAGTCAATCGTTTCACTGTTAAAAGCGATACAACCTAGTATTATCAGAAAAATATCCCTAAATACATGTGGGGACGAATATGTGACTCAACCGATGTATCTCAAACGGACTCATACCGTTAGAAATTCATTGAAACGTATCTTCTAAAACTGTCTCTATTTCTTCAGCGCGCGATAACGGCTAGGATTCGTCCCACAGTAAAAAATCACTTATTTATTTAAATTTTTAAATGAAGCGCTCCAAACAGCGACCAGTGTAATCGCTGAGTTGCGGCAATCATGTCAAATTAAGAAGAATGTCATTTCTTGGGGTCCAGTTGGCTCACTTATCACATTCATAAGGTCACAGTCCAAAGTTACTTCAATTAACTCCCAGAGTCAATCGTTTCACTGTTAAAAGCGATATAACTCAATAATATCGGAAAAATATCACTAAATACATGTTGGTACGAATATGCGACGCAACCGTTGTAACTCAAACGGATTTATACCGCCAGAAGGTCAATGAAATGTAGTCTTTGAAACTGTTCCTATTTATTCAGCGCGTGCTAACAGCCAGGATTGGTCCCACAGTTAAAAAGGACTTATTTTATATAAATGTTTAAGTGAAGCGCTACCATAGGGCCGAGTATAATAGCTGAATACCAGCAATCATGTCAAATTAAGAAGAATGTTATTCCTTGGAGTCCATTAGGCTCATTTATCACATTTATAAGGTCACAGTACAGAATCACTTCAATTAAGTCCCACAGTCAATCGTTTCACTGTCAAAAGCAATACAACTGAGTAATATCGGAAAAAAATCACTAAATACATGTTGGTACGAATACGTGACGCAACCGTTGTTACTTAAGCCGATTGACACCGTTAGAAAGTCAATGAAATGTAGTTTTTGAAAATTTTTCTATTTCTTCAGCGCGCTAACGGCTAGGATTGGTCCCACAGTAAAAAATGACTTATTTATCTAAATTTTTAAGTGAATCCCTACCACAGCGCCCAGTGAAATTAGTAAATTCTAGCAATCATGTTAAATTAAGAAGAATGATATTTCTTGGTTCCAATTGTCACACTTATCACATTTATAAGGTCACAGTCCAAGATCAGTTCAATTAAGTGCCACAGTCAATCGCTTCACTGTTAAAAGCGATACAACCTAGTATTATCAGAAAGATACCCCTAAATACATGTTGGTACGAATATGTGACGCAACCGTTGTAATTGAAACGGACTGATACCGTTAGAGAGTCAATGAAACGTAGTTTTTAAAACTGTTTCTCTTTCTTCAGCGCGTGCTAACATCCAGGATTGGTCCCACAGTAAAGAATGACTTATTTTGTATAAATTTTTAAGTGAAGCGCTACCATAGGGCCGAGTGTAATAGCTGAGTAGCGGCAATCATGTCAAATTAAGAAGAATGTCATTTCTTGCGGTCCAGTTGGCTCACTTATCACATTTATAAGGTCACAGTCCAAAGTTACTTCAATTAAGTCCCAGAGTCAATCGTTTCACTGTTAAAGGCGATATAACTCAATAATATCGGAAAAATATCACTAAATACATGTTGGTACGAATATGTGACGCAACCGTTGTAACTCAAACGGATTGATACCGCCAAGAAGTCAATGAAATGTAGTTTTTGAGAATGTCTCTATTTCTTCAGCGCGTGCTAACGGTCAGGATTAGTCCCACAGTAAAAAAAAACTATTTATCTAAACTTTAAATAAGGCGCTACCACAGTGCCCAGCGAAATCGGTAAATTCTAGCAATTATGTCAAATAAAGAAGAATGATATTTCTTGGTTCCAATTGTCTCACTTATCACATTTATAAGGTCACAGTCCAAAATCAGTTCAATTAAGTGCCACAGTCAATCGTTTCACTGTTAAAAGCGATACAACCTAGTATTATCAGAAAAATATCCCTAAATACATGTGGGGACGAATATGTGACTCAACCGATGTATCTCAAACGGACTCATACCGTTAGAAATTCATTGAAACGTATCTTCTAAAACTGTCTCTATTTCTTCACCGCGCGATAACGGCTAGGATTCGTCCCACAGTAAAAAATCACTTATTTATTTAAATTTTTAAATGAAGCGCTCCAAACAGCGACCAGTGTAATCGCTGAGTTGCGGCAATCATGTCAAATTAAGAAGAATGTCATTTCTTGGGGTCCAGTTGGCTCACTTATCACATTCATAAGGTCACAGTCCAAAGTTACTTCAATTAACTCCCAGAGTCAATCGTTTCACTGTTAAAAGCGATATAACTCAATAATATCGGAAAAATATCACTAAATACATGTTGGTACGAATATGCGACACAACCGTTGTAACTCAAACGGATTTATACCGCCAGAAGGTCAATGAAATGTAGTCTTTGAAACTGTTCCTATTTATTCAGCGCGTGCTAACAGCCAGGATTGGTCCCACAGTTAAAAAGGACTTATTTTATATAAATGTTTAAGTGAAGCGCTACCATAGGGCCGAGTATAATAGCTGAATTCCAGCAATCATGTCAAATTAAAAAGAATGTTATTCCTTGGAGTCCATTAGGCTCATTTATCACATTTATAAGGTCACAGTACAGAATCACTTCAATTAAGTCCCACAGTCAATCGTTTCACTGTCAAAAGCAATACAACTGAGTAATATCGGAAAAAAATCACTAAATACATGTTGGTACGAATACGTGACGCAACCGTTGTTACTTAAGCCGATTGACACCGTTAGAAAGTCAATGAAATGTAGTTTTTGAAAATTTTTCTATTTCTTCAGCGCGCTAACGGCTAGGATTGGTCCCACAGTAAAAAATGACTTATTTATCTAAACTTTTAAATAAAGCGCTACCACAGCGCCCAGCGAAATCGGTAAATTTCAGCAATCATGTCAAATTAAGACGAATGTTATTTCTTGTCTCATTTATCACATTTTTGAGGTCAAAGTCCAAAGTCAGTTCAATTAAGTCCGACAGTCAATTCTTTCACTGTTAAAAACGATGCAACCTAGTAAAATCAGAAAAATATCGCTAAATACATGATGGTACGAATATGTGACGCAACCGTTGTAATTGAAAAGGACTGATACCGTTAGAGAGTCAATGAAAGGTAGTTTTTAAAACTGTTTCTCTTTCTTCAGCGTGCGATAACGGCTAGGATTGGTCCCACATTACAAAATGACTTTTTTTATCTAAACTTTTAAATAAAGCGCTACCACAGCGCCCAGTGAAATCAGTAAATTCCAGCAATCATGTCAAATTAAGAAGAATGTTATTTCTTGGGTCCAATTGTCTCATTTATCACATTTTTGACGTCAAAGTCCAAAATCAGTTCAATTAAGTCCCACAGTCAATCCTTTCACTGTTAAAAACGATGCAACCTAGTAAAATCAGAAAAATATCGCTAAGTACATGTTGGTACGAATATGTGACGCAACAGTTGTAACTCAAACGGATTTATACCGCCAGAAAGTCAATGAAATGTAGTCTTTGAAGCTGTTCCTATTTATTCAGCGCGTGCTAACAGCCAGGATTGGTCCCACAGTAAAAAATGACTTATTTTGTATAAATTTTTAAGTGAAGCGCTACCCTAGGGCCGAGTGTAATCGTTGAATTCCAGCAATCATGTCAAATTAGGAAGAATTTTATTCCTTGGAGTCCAATTGGCTCATTTATTACATTTATAAGTTCACAGTACAGAATCACTTCAATTAAGTCCAACAGTCAATCGCTTCACTGTTAAAAACGATGCAACCTAGTAAAATCAGAAAAATATCGCTAAATACATGATGGTACGAATATGTGACGCAACCGTTGTAATTGAAACGGACTGATACCGTTAGAGAGTCAATGAAATGTAGTTTTTTAAAAATTGTTTCTCTTTCTTCAGCGCGGGCTAACGGCTAGGATTGGTCCCAACATAAAAAATGACTTATTTATCTAAATTTTTAAGTGAATCCCTACCACAGCGCCCAGTGAAATCAGTAAATTCCAGCAATCATGTCAAATTAGGAAGAATGATATTTCTTGGTTCCAATTGTCTCACTTATCACATTTATAAGGTCACAGTCCAAAATCAGTTCAATTAAGTGCCACAGTCAATCGTTTCACTGTTAAAAGCGATACAACCTAGTATTATCAGAAAAATATCCCTAAATACATGTGGGGACGAATATGTGACTCAACCGATGTAACTCAAACGGACTCATACCGTTAGAAATTCATTGAAACGTATCTTCTAAAACTGTCTCTATTTCTTCAGCGCGATAACGGCTAGGATTCGTCACACCGTAGAAAAGACTTATTTATCTAAGTTTTTAAATGAAGCGCTACCACAGCGCCCAGTAAAATCGGTAAATTCCAGCAGTCATGTCAAGGTAAGAAGAATGTTATTTCTTGTGTCCAATTGTCTCACTTATCACATTTATAAGGTCACAGTCCAAAATAAGTTCAATTAAGTCTCACAGTCAATTGTTTCACTGTTAAAAGCGTTATAACTTAATAATATCAGAAAAATAACACTAAATACATGTTGGTACGAATATGTGACGCAACCGTTGTAACTCAAACGGATTTATCCCGTTAGAAAGTCATTGAAATGTAGTTTTTAAAACTGTCTCTATTCCTTCAGCGCGCGATAACGGCTAGGATTGGTCACACAGTAAAAAAATGACTTATTTTATAAAAAATTTTTAGGTGAAGCGCTACCATAGGGCCGAGTGTAATCGCTGAATTCCAGAAATCATGTCAAATTAAGAAGAATGTTAATTCTTAGTTCCAATTGTCTCATTTATCACATTTTTGAGGTCAAAGTCCAATATCAGTTCAAATAAGTCCCACAGTCAATCCTTTAACTGTTAAAAACGATTCAACCTAGTAAAATCAGAAAAATATCGCTAAATACATGTTGGTACGAATATGTGACGCAACCGCTGTAATTGAAATGGTCTGATACCGTTAGAGAGTCAATGAAATGTAGTTTTTAAAACTGTTTCTATTTCTTCAGCGCGGGCTAACGGCTAGGATTGGTCCTACAGTAAGAAATGACTTATTTATCTAAATTTTTAAATGAAGTACTACCACAGCGCCCAGTGTAATCGCTGAGTTCCGGCAATCATGTCAAATTAAGAAGAATGTTACTTCTTGCAGTCCAATTGTCTGACTTATCAAATTTACAAGGTCACAGACCAAGATCAGTTCAATTAAGTCCCACAGTCAATCGTTTCACTGTTAAAAGCGAACAAACTTAGTAATATCGGAAAAAAATCATTAAGTACATGTTGGTACGAATATGTGACGCAACCGTTGTAGTTAAAACGGACTGATACCGTGAGAAAGTCAATGAAATGTAGTATTTAAAACTGTCTCTATTTCTTCAACGCGCGCTAACGGCAAGGATTGGTCCCACAGTACAAAAAGACTTTTTTTATCTAATTTTTTAAGTGAAGCGCTACCACTGGGACGGGTGTAATCGCTGAATTGCAGCAATCATGTCAAATTAGGAAGAATGTTATTCCTTGGAATCCAATTGGCTCATTTATTACATTTATAAGGTCACAGTACAGAATCACTTCAATTAAGTCCCACAGTCAATCGTTTCACTGTCAAAAGCAATACAACTTAGTATTATCGGAAAAAAATCCCTAAATACATGTTGGTACGAATATGTGACGCAACCGTTGTAGTTGAAACGAACTAATACCGTTAGAAAGTCAATGAAACGTAGTATTTGAAACTGTCTCTATTTCTTCAGCGCGCGCTAACGGCTAGAATTGGTCCCACAGTAAAAAATGACTTATTTTATATAAATTTTTAAGTGAAGCGCTACCATAGGGCCGAGTGTAATCGCTGAATTCCAGCAATCATGTCAAATTAAGAAGAATGTTATTCCTTGGAGTCCAATTGGCTCATTTATCACATTTTTGAGGTCAAAGTCCAAAATCAGGTCAATTAAGTCCCACAGTCAATTCTTTCACTGTTAAAAACGATGCAACCTAGTAAAATCAGAAAAATATCGCTAAATACATGATGGTACGAATATGTGACGAAACCGTTGTAATTGAAAAGGACTGATACCGTTAGAGAGTCAATGAAATGTAGTTTTTAAAACTGTTTCTCTTTCTTCAGCGCGGGCTAACGGCTAGGATTGGTCCCACCGTAAAAAACGACTTATTTATCTAAATTTTTAAGTGAATCCCTACCACAGCGCCCAGTGAAATCAGTAAATTCCAGCAATCATGTCAAATTAAGAAGAATGATATTTTTTGGTTTCAATTGTCTCACTTATCACATTTATAAGGTCACAGTCCAAAATCAGTTCAATTAAGTGCCACAGTCAATCGTTTCACTGTTAAAAGCGATACAACCTAGTATTATCAGAAAAATATCCCTAAATACATGTTGGGACGAATATGTGACTCAACCGATGTAACTCAAAAGGACTCATACCGTTAGAAATTCATTGAAACGTATCTCCTAAAACTGTCTCTATTTTTTCAGCGCGCGATAACGGCTAGGATTCGTCCCAAAGTAAAAAATCACTTATTTATCTAAATTTTTAAATGAAGCGCTCCAAACAGCGACCAGTGTAATCGCTGAGTTGCGGCAATCATGTCAAATTAAGAAGAATGTCATTTCTTGGGGTTCAGTTGGCTCACTTATCACATTAATAAGGTCACAGTCCAAAGTTACTTCAATTAAGTCCCACAGTCAATCCTTTCACTGTTAAAAACGATGCAACCTAGTAAAATCAGAAAAATATCGCTAAGTACATGTTGGTACGAATATGTGACGCAACCGTTGTAACTCAAACGGATTTATACCGCCAGAAAGTCAATGAAATGTAGTCTTTGAAGCTGTTCCTATTTATTCAGCGCGTGCTAACGGCCAGGATTGGTCCCACAGTAAAAAATGACTTATTTTGTATAAATTTTTAAGTGAAGCGCTACCCTAGGGCCGAGTGTAATCGCTGAATTCCAGCAATCATGTCAAATTAGGAAGAATTTTATTCCTTGGAGTCCAATTGGCTCATTTATTACATTTATAAGGTCACAGTACAGAATCACTTCAATTAAGTCCAACAGTCAATCACTTCACTGTTAAAAACGATGCAACCTAGTAAAATCAGAAAAATATCGCTAAATACATGATGGTACGAATATGTGACGCAACCGTTGTAATTGAAACGGACTGATACCGTTAGAGAGTCAATGGAATGTAGTTTTTTAAAAATTGTTTCTCTTTCTTCAGCGCGGGCTAACGGCTAGGATTGGTCCCAACGTAAAAAATGACTCATTTATCTAAATTTTTAAGTGAATCCCTACCACAGCGCCCAGTGAAATCAGTAAATTCCAGCAATCATGTCAAATTGGGAAGAATGATATTTCTTGGTTCCAATTGTCTCACTTATCACATTTATAAGGTCACAGTCCAAAATAAGTTCAATTAAGTCTCACAGTCAATTGTTTCACTGTTAAAAGCGTTATAACTTAATGATATCAGGAAAATATCACTAAATACATGTTGGTACGAATTTGTGACGCAACCGTTGTAACTCAAACGGATTTATACCGTTAGAAAGTCATTGAAATGTAGTTTTTAAAACTGTCTCTATATCTTCAGCGCGCGATAACGGCTAGGATTGGTCACACAGTAAAAAAATGACTTATTTTATGTAAATTTTTAAGTGAAGCGCTACCATAGGGCCGAGTGTAATCGCTGAATTCCAGAAATCATGTCAAATTAAGAAGAATGTTATTTCTTGGTTCCAATTGTCTCATTTATCACATTTTCGAGGTCAAAGTCCAATATCAGTTCAAATAAGTCCCACAGTCAATCCTTTAACTGTTAAAAACGATTCAACCTAGTAAAATCAGAAAAATATCGCTAAATACATGTTGGTACGAATATGTGACGCAACCGCTGTAATTGAAACGGACTGATACCGTTAGAGAGTCAATGAAATGTAGTTTTTAAAACTGTTTCTCTTTCTTCAGCGCGGGCTAACCGCTAGGATTGGTCCTACAGTAAGAAATGACTTATTTATCTAAATTTTTAAATGAAGTACTACCACAGCGCCCGGTGTAATCGCTGAGTTCCGGCAATCATGTCAAATTAAGAAGAATGTAACTTCTTGCAGTCCAATTGTCTCACTTATCAAATTTACAAGGTCACAGTCCAAGATCAGTTCAATTAAGTCCCACAGTCAATCGTTTCACTGTTAAAAGCGAACAAACTTAGTAATATCGGAAAAAAATCATTAAGTACATGTTGGTACGAATATGTGACGCAACCGTTGTAGTTAAAACGGACTGATACCGTGAGAAAGTCAATGAAATGTAGTATTTAAAACTGTTTCTATTTCTTCAACGCGCGCTAACGGCAAGGATTGGTCCCACAGTACAAAATGACTTATTTATCTAAACTTTTTTATAAAACGCTACCAGAGCGCCCAGCGGAATCGGTAAATTCCAGCAACCATGTCAAATTAAGAAGATTGTTATTCCTTTGGTCCAATTGTCTCATTTATCACATTTATGAGGTCAAAGTCCAAAATTTGTTCAATTAAATCCCACAGTCAATCCTTTCACTGTTAAAAGCGATGCAACCTAGTAAAATCAGAAAAATATCGCTAAATGCATGTTGCTACGAATATGTGACGCAACCGTTGTAATTGAAGCGCACTGATACCGTTAGAAAGTCAATGAAATGTAGTATTTGAAACTGTCTCTATTTCTTCAGTGCGCGCTAACGGCTAGAATTGGTCCCACAGTAAAAAATGACTTATTTTATATCAATTTTTAAGTGAAGCGCTACCATAGGGCCGAATGCAATCGCTGAATTCCAGCAATCATGTCAAATTAAGAAGAATGTTATTCCTTGAAGTCCAATTGGCTCATTTATTACATTTATAAGGTCACAGTACAGAATCACTTCAATTAAGACCCACAGTCAATCGTTTCACTGTCAAAAGCAATACAACTAAGCAATATCGGAAAAGAGTCACTAAATACATGTTGGTGCGAATATGTGACGCAACCGTTGTAAGTTTAGCGACCGTTAGAAACTCAATGAAATGTAGTATTTGAAACTGTTTCTATTTCTTCAGCGCGCACTAACGGCTAGGATTGGTTCCACAGTAAAGAAGGACTTATTTTATAAAAAATTTTTAAGTGAAGCGCTACGATAGGGCCGAGTGTAATAGCTGAATTCCGGCAATCATGTCAAATTAAGAAGAATGTTATACCTTGGAGTCCAATTGGCTCATTTATCACATTTATAAGGTCACAGCACAGAATCACTTCAATTAAGTTCCACAGTCAATCGTTTCACTGGGAAAAGCAGTACAACTTAGTAATATCGGAAAAAAATCACTAAATACATGTTGGTACGAATACTTGACGCAACAATTGTAACTGAAGCGGATTGACACCGTTAGAAAGTCACCGAAATGTAGTTTTTGAAAATGTTTGTATTTCTTCACAGCGCGCTAACGGCTAGGACTGGTCTCACAGTACAAAAAGACTTATTTTATCTAAATTTTTAAGTGAAGCGCTACCACTGGGACGGGTGTAATCGCTGAATTTCAGCAATCATGTCAAATTAGGAAGAATGTTATTCCTTGGAATCCAATTGGCTCATTTATCACATTTATAAGGTCACAGTCCAGAATCACTTCAATTAAGTCCCACAGTCAATCGTTTCACTGTCAAAAGCAATACAACTTAGTAATATCGGAAAAAAATCCCTAAGTACATGTTGGTACGAATATGTGACGCAACCGTTGTAGTTGAAACGGACTAATACCGTTAGAAAGTCAATGAAATGTAGTATTTGAAACTGTCTCTATTTCTTCAGCGCGCGCTAACGGCTAGAATTGGTCCCACAGTAAAAAATGACTTATTTTATATAAATTTTTAAGTGAAGCGCTACCATAGGGCCGAGTGTAATCGCTGAATTCCAGCAACCATGTCAAATTAAAAAGAATGTTATTCCTTGGAGTCCAATTGGCTCATTTATCACATTTATAAGGTCACAGTACAGAATCACTTCAATTAAGTCCCACAGTCAATCGTTTCACTGTCAAAAGCAATGCAACTTAGTAATATCGGAAAAAAATCCCTAAATACATGTTGGTACGAATATGTGACGCAACCGTTGTACTTGAAACGGACTAATACCGTTATAAGGTAAATGAAATGTAGTTTTTGAAACTGTCTCTATTTCTTCAGCGCGCGCTAACGGCTAGGATTGGTCCCACAGTAAAAAATGACTTATGTTATCTAAATGTTTAAGTGAAGTGCCACCATTGGGCCGAGTGTAATCGCTGAATTGCAGCAATCATGTCAAATTAAGAAGAATGTTTTTCCTTGTAGTCCAATTGGCTCATTTATCACATTTATAAGGTCACAGTACAGAATCACTTCAATTAAGTTCCACAGTCAATCGTTTCACTGTGAAAAACAGTAGAACTTAGTAATATCGGGAAAAAATCACTAAATACATGTTGGTACGAATACGTGACGCAACCATTGTAACTTAAGCGGATTGACACCGTTAGAAAGTCACTGAAATGTAGTTTTTGAAAATGTTTCTATTTCTTCAGAGCGCGCTAACGGCTAGAATTGGTCCCACAGTACAAAAAGACTTATTTTATCTAAATTTTTAAGTGAAGCGCTACCACTGGAACGAGTGTAATCGCTGAATTGCAGCAATCATGTCAAATTAGGAAGAATGTTATTCCTTGGAATCCAATTGGCTCATTTATCACATTTATAAGGTCACAGTCCAGAATCACTTCAATTAAGTCCCACAGTCAATCGTTTCACTGTCAAAAGCAATACAACTTAGTAATATCGGAAAAAAATCGCTAAATACATGTTTGTACGAATATGTGACGCAACCGTTGTAGTTGAAACGGACTAATACCGTTAGAAAGTCAATGAAATGTAGTATTTGAAACTGTCTCTATTTCTTCAGCGCCCGCTAACGGCTAGGATTGGTCCCACAGTAAAAAATGACTTATGTTATCTAAATTTTTAAGTGAAGTGCTACCCTTGGGCCGAGTGTAATCGCTGAATTGCAGCAATCATGTCAAATTAAGAAGAATGTTATTCCTTGGCGTCCATTAGGCTCATTTATCACATTTATAAGGTCACAGTACAGAATCACTTCAATTAAGTCCCACAGTCAATCGTTTCACTGTTAAAAGCGATACAACTTAGTAATATGGAAAAAAAATCACTAAATACATGTTGGTACAAATATGTGACTCAACCGTTGTAAGTGAAGCGGATTGACACCGTTAGAAATTAAATGAAATTTAGTATTTGAAACTGTCTCTATTTCTTCAGCGCGCGCTAACGGCTAGGATTGGTCCCACAGTAAAAAATGACATATTTTATCTAAATTTTTAAAGTGAAGCGCTACCACAGCGCCCAGCGAAATCGGTAAATTCCAGCAATCATGTCAAATTAAGAAGAATGTTATACCTTGGAGTCCAATTGGCTCATTTATCACATTTATAAGGTCACAGTACAGAATCACTTCAATTAAGTTCCACAGTCAATCGCTTCACTGTGAAAAGCAGTAGAACTTAGTAATATCGGGAAAAAATCACTAAATACATGTTGGTACGAATACGTGACGCAACCATTGTAACTTAAGCGGATTGACACCGTTAGAAAGTCACTGAAATGTAGTTTTTGAAAATGTTTCTATTTCTTCAGAGCGCTCTAACGGCTAGGATTGGTCCCACAGTACAAAAAGACTTATTTTATCTAAATTTTTAAGTGAAGCGCTACCACTGGGACGAGTGTAATCGCTGAATTGCAGCAATCATGTCAAATTAGGAAGAATGTTATTCCTTGGAATCCAATTGGCTCATTTATCACATTTATAAGGTCACAGTCCAGAATCACTTCAATTAAGTCCCACAGTCAATCGTTTCACTGTCAAAAGCAATACAACTTAGTAATATCGGAAAAAAATCCCTAAATACATGTTGGTACGAATATGTGACGCAACCGTTGTAGTTGAAACGGACTAATACCGTTAGAAAGTCAATGAAATGTAGTATTTGAAACTGTCTCTATTTCTTCAGCGCCCGCTAACGGCTAGGAATGGTCCCACAGTAAAAAATGACTTATGTTATCTAAATTTTTAAGTGAAGTGCTACCATTGGGCCGAGTGTAATCGCTGAATTGCAGCAATCATGTCAAATTAAGAAGAATGTTTTTCCTTGTAGTCCAATTGGCTCATTTATCACATTTATAAGGTCGCAGTCCAGAATCACATCAATTAAGTCCCACAGTCAATCGTTTCACTGTTAAAAGCGATACAACTTAGTAATATCGAAAAAAAATCCCTAAATACATGTTGGTACGAACATGTGACGCAAACGTTGTACTTGAAACGGACTAATACCGTTATAAAGTCAATGAAATGTAGTTTTTGAAACTGTCTCTATTTCTTCAGCGCGCGCTAACGGCTAGGATTGGTCCCACAGTAAAAAATGACTTATGTTATCTAAATTTGTAAGTGAAGTGCTACCATTGGGCTGAGTGTAATCGCTGAATTGCAGCAATCATGTCAAATTAAGAAGAATGTTTTTCCTTGTAGTCCAATTGCCTCATTTATCACATTTATAAGGTCACAGTACAGAATCACTTCAATTAAGTTCCACAGTCAATCGTTTCACTGTCAAAAGCAATACAACTTAGTAATATCGGAAAAAAATCCCTAAATACATGTTGGTACGAATATGTGACGCAACCGTTGTAGTTGAAACGGACTAATACCGTTATAAAGTCAATGAAATGTAGTTTTTGAAACTGTCTCTATTTCTTCAGCGCGCGCTAACGGCTAGGATTGGTCCCACAGTAAAAAATGACTTATGTTATCTAAATTTTTAAGTGAAGTGCTACCATTGGGCCGAGTGTAATCGCTGAATTGCAGCAATCATGTCAAATTAAGAAGAATGTTTTTCCTTGTAGTCCAATTGGCTCATTTATTACATTTATAAGGTCACAGTACAGAATCACTTCAATTAAGTCCCACAGTCAATCGTTTCACTGTTAAAAGCGATACAACTTAGTAATATGGGAAAAAAATCACTAAATACATGTTGGTACAAATATGTGACTCAACCGTTGTAAGTGAAGCGGATTGACACCGTTTGAAAGTAAATGAAATTTAGTATTTGAAACTGTCTCTATTTCTTCAGCGCGCGCTAACGGCTAGGATTGGTCCCACAGTAAAAAATGACATATTTTATCTAAATTTTTAAAGTGAAGCGCTACCACAGCGCCCAGCGAAATCGGTAAATTCCAGCAATCATGTCAAATTAAGAAGAATGTTATACCTTGGAGTCCAATTGGCTCATTTATCACATTTATAAGGTCACAGTACAGAATCACTTCAATTAAGTTCCACAGTCAATCGTTTCACTGTCAAAAGCAATACAACTTAGTAATATCGGAAAAAAATCCCTAAATACATGTTGGTACGAATATGTGACGCAACCGTTGTACTTGAAACGGACTAATACCGTTAGAAAGTCAATGAAATGTAGTATTTGAAACTGTCTCTATTTCTTCAGCGCGCGCTAACGGCTAGGATTGGTCCCACAGTAAAAAATGACTTATGTTATCTAAATTTTTAAGTGAAGCGCTACCACTGGGACGAGTGTAATCGCTGAATTGCAGCAATCATGTCAAATTAGGAAGAATGTTATTCCTTGGAATCCAATTGGCTCATTTATCACATTTATAAGGTCACAGTCCAGAATCACTTCAATTAAGTCCCACAGTCAATCGTTTCACTGTCAAAAGCAATACAACTTAGTAATATCGGAAAAAAATCCCTAAATACATGTTGGTACGAATATGTGACGCAACCGTTGTAGTTGAAACGGACTAATACCGTTAGAAAGTCAATGAAATGTAGTATTTGAAACTGTCTCTATTTCTTCAGCGCCCGCTAACGGCTAGGAATGGTCCCACAGTAAAAAATGACTTATGTTATCTAAATTTTTAAGTGAAGTGCTACCATTGGGCCGAGTGTAATCGCTGAATTGCAGCAATCATGTCAAATTAAGAAGAATGTTTTTCCTTGTAGTCCAATTGGCTCATTTATCACATTTATAAGGTCGCAGTCCAGAATCACATCAATTAAGTCCCACAGTCAATCGTTTCACTGTTAAAAGCGATACAACTTAGTAATATCGGAAAAAAATCCCTAAATACATGTTGGTACGAATATGTGACGCAAACGTTGTACTTGAAACGGACTAATACCGTTATAAAGTCAATGAAATGTAGTTTTTAAAACTGACTCTATTTCTTCAGCGCGCGCTAACGGCTAGGATTGGTCCCACAGTAAAAAATAACTTATGTTATCTAAATTTTTAAGTGAAGTGCTACCATTGGGCCGAGCGTAATCGCTGAATTGCAGCAATCATGTCAAATTAAGAAGAATGTTTTTCCTTGTAGTCCAATTGGCTCATTTATCACATTTATAAGGTCACAGTACAAAATTACTTCAATTAAGTTCCACAGTCAATCGTTTCACTGTCAAAAGCAATACAACTTAGTAATATCGGAAAAAAATCCCTAAATACATAATGGTACGAATATGTGACGCAACCGTTGTAGTTGAAACGGACTAATACCGTTAGAAAGTCAATGAAATGTAGTATTTGAAACTGTCTCTATTTCTTCAGCGCCCGCTAACGGCTAGGAATGGTCCCACAGTAAAAAATGACTTATGTTATCTAAATTTTTAAGTGAAGTGCTACCATTGGGCCGAGTGTAATCGCTGAATTGCAGCAATCATGTCAAATTAAGAAGAATGTTTTTCCTTGTAGTCCAATTGGCTCATTTATCACATTTATAAGGTCGCAGTCCAGAATCACATCAATTAAGTCCCACAGTCAATCGTTTCACTGTTAAAAGCGATACAACTTAGTAATATCGGAAAAAAATCCCTAAATACATGTTGGTACGAACATGTGACGCAACCGTTGTAGTTGAAACGGACTAATACCGTTAGAAAGTCAATGAAATGTAGTATTTGAAACTGTCTCTATTTCTTCAGCGCCCGCTAACGGCTAGGATTGGTCCCACAGTAAAAAATGACTTGTGTTATCTAAATTTTTAAGTGAAGTGCTACCATTGGCCCGAGTGTAATCGCTGAATTGCAGCAATCATGTCAAATTAAGAAGAATGTTTGTCCTTGTAGTCCAATTGGCTCATTTATTACATTTATAAGGTCGCAGTCCAGAATCACTTCAATTAAGTCCCACAGTCAATCGTTTCACTGTTAAAAGCGATACAACTTAGTAATATGGGAAAAAAATCACTAAATACATGTTGGTACAAATATGTGACTCAACCGTTGTAAGTGAAGCGGATTGACACCGTTAGAAAGTAAATGAAATTTAGTATATGAAACTGTCTCTATTTCTTCAGCGCGCGCTAACGGCTAGGATTGGTCCCACAGTAAAAAATGACATATTTTATCTAAATTTTTAAAGTGAAGCGCTACCACAGCGCCCAGCGCAATCGGTAAATTCCAGCAATCATGTCAAATTAAGAAGAATGTTATACCTTGGAGTCCAATTGGCTCATTTATCACATTTATAAGGTCACAGTACAGAATCACTTCAATTAAGTTCCACAGTCAATCGTTTCACTGTCAAAAGCAATACAACTTAGTAATATCGGAAAAACATCCCTAAATACATGTTGGTACGAATATGTGACGCAACCGTTGTAGTTGAAACGGACTAATACCGTTAGAAAGTCAATGAAATGTAGTATTTGAAACTGTATCTATTTCTTCAGCGCCCGCTAACGGCTAGGAATGGTCCCACAATAAAAAATGACTTATGTTATCTAAATTTTTAAGTGAAGTGCTACCATTGGGCCGAGTGTAATCGCTGAATTGCAGCAATCATGTCAAATTAAAAAGAATGTTTTTCCTTGTAGTCCAATTGGCTCATTTATCACATTTATAAGGTCGCAGTCCAGAATCACATCAATTAAGTCCCACAGTCAATCGTTTCACTGTTAAAAGCGATACAACTTAGTAATATCAGAAAAAAATCACTAAATACATGTTGGTACAAATATGTGACTCAACCGTTGTAAGTGAAGCGGATTGACACCGTTAGAAAGTCAATGAAATTTAGTATTTGAAACTGTCTCTATTTCTTCAGCGCGCGCTAACGGCTATGATTGGTCCCACAGTAAAAAATGACATATTTTATCTAAATTTTTAAAGTGAAGCGCTACCACAGCGCCTAGCGAAATCGGTAAATTCCAGCAATCATGTCAAATTAAGAAGAATGTTATACCTTAGAGTCCAATTGGCTCATTTATCCCATTTATAAGGTCACAGTTCAGAATCACTTCAATTAAGTTCCACAGTCAATCGTTTCACTGTCAAAAGCAATACAACTTAGTAATATCGGAAAAAAATCCCTAAATACATGTTGGTACGAATATGTGACGCAACCGTTGTAGTTGAAACGGACTAATACCGTTAGAAAGTCAATGAAATTTAGTATTTGAAACTGTCTCTATTTCTTCAGCGCGCGCTAACGGCTAGGATTGGTCCCACAGTAAAAAATGACATATTTTATCTAAATTTTTAAAGTGAAGCGCTACCACAGCGCCCAGCGAAATCGGTAAATTCCAGCAATCATGTCAATTTAAGAAGAATGTTATTTCTTGGGTCCAATTGTCTCACTTATCACATATATAAGGTCACAGTACAGAATCACTTCAATTAAGTTCCACAGTCAATCGTTTCACTGTCAAAAGCAATACAACTTAGTAATATCGGAAAAAAATCCCTAAATACATGTTGGTACGAATATGTGACGCAACCGTTGTAGTTGAAACGGACTAATACCGTTAGAAAGTCAATGAAATGTAGTATTTGAAACTGTCTCTATTTCTTCAGCGCCCGCTAACGGCTAGGAATGGTCCCACAGTAAAAAATGACTTATGTTATCTAAATTTTTAAGTGAAGTGCTACCATTGGGCCGAGTGTAATCGCTGGATTGCAGCAATCATGTCAAATTAAGAAGAATGTTCTTCCTTGGAGTCCAATTGGCTCATTTATTACATTTATAAGGTCACGGTACAGAATCACTTCAATTAAGACCCACAGTCAATCGTTTCACTGTCAAAAGCAATACAACTTAGTAATATCGGAAAAGAATCACTAAATACATGTTGGTACGAATACGTGACGCAACCGTTGTAGTTGAAACGGACTGATACCGTTAGAAAGTCAATGAAATGTAGTATTTGAAACTGTCTCTATTTCTTCAGCGCGCACTAACGGCTAGGATTGGTCCAACAGTAAAAAAGGACTTATTTTATAAAAAGTTTTAAGTGAAGCGCTACCACAGCGCAAAGTAAAATCGGTAAATTCCAGCAATCATGTAAAGGTAAGAAAAATGTTATTTCTTGGGTCCAATTGTCTTACTTATCACATTTATAAGGTCACAGTCCAAAATATGTTCAATTAAATCCCACAGTCCATCGTTTCACTGTTAAAAGCGATGCATCCTAGTAATATCTGAATACTATCGCTAAGTACATGTTGGTACGAATATGTGACGCAACCGTTGTAACTCAAACGGATTTACACCGCCAGAAGGTCAATGAAATGTAGTCTTTGAAACTGTTCCTATTTATTCGGTGCGTGCTAACGGCCAGGATTGGTCCCACAGTAAAAACTGACTTACTTTATATAAATTTTCAAGTGAAGCGCTACCTTAGGGCCGAAACTAATCGCTGAATTCCAGCAATCATGTCAAATTAAGAAGAATGTTCTTCCTTGGAGTCCAATTGGCTCATTTATTACATTTATAAGGTCACAGTACAGAATCACTTCAATTAAGACCCACAGTCAATCGTTTCACTGTCAAAAGCAATACAACTTAGTAATATCGGAAAAGAATCACTAAATACATGTTGGTACAAATACGTGACGCAACCGTTGTAAGTTAAGCGGATTGACACCGTTAGAAAGTCAATGAAATGTAGTTTTTGAAACTGTCTCTATTTCTTCAGCCCGCGCTAACGCCTAGGATTGGTCCCACAGTAAAAAATGACTTATTTTATCTAAATTTTTAAGTGAAGCGCTACCATTGGGCCGAGTGTAATCGCTGAATTGCAGCAATCATGTCAAATTAAGTAGAATGTTATTCCTTGGAATCCAATTGGCTCATCTATCACATTCATAAGGTCACAGTCCAGAATCACTTCAATTAAGTCCCACAGGCAATCGTTTCACTGTCAAAAGAAATACAACTTAGCAATACCGGAAAAAAATCACTAAATACATGTTGGTACGAATATGTGACGTAACCGTTGTAGTTGAAACGGACTGATACCGTTAGAAAGTCAATGAAATGTAGTATTTGAAACTGTCTCTATTTCTTCAGCGCGCACTAACGGCTAGGATTGGTCCAACAGTAAAAAAGGACTTATTTTATAAAAAATTTTAAGTGAAGCGCTACCACAGCGCCCAGTAAAATCGATGAATTCCAGCAATCATGTCAAGGTAAGAAGAATGTTATTTCTTGGGTCCAATTGTCTCACTTATCACATTTATAAGGTCACAGTCCAAAATAAGTTGAATTAAGTCCCACAGTCCATCGTTTCACTGTTAAAAGCGATGCATCCTAGTAATATCCGAATACTATCGCTAAATACATGTTGGTACGAATATGTGACGCAACCGTTGTAACTCAAACGGATTTACACCGCCAGAAGGTCAATGAAATGTAGTCTTTGAAACTGTTCCTATTTATTCGGCGCGTGCTAACGGCCAGGATTGGTCCCACAGTAAAAACTGACTTATTTTATATAAATTTTCAAGTGAAGCGCCACCTTAGGGCCGAGTGTAATTGCTGAATTCCAGCAATCATGTCAAATTAAGAATAATGTTCTTCCTTGGAGTCCAATTGGCTCATTTATTACATTTATAAGGTCACAGTACAGAATCACTTCATTTAAGACCCACAGTCAATCGTTTCACTGTCAAAAGCAATACAACTTAGTAATATCGCAAAAGAATCACTAAATACATGTTGGTACGAATACGTGACGCAACCTTTGTAAGTTAAGCGGATTGACACCGTTAGAAAGTCAATGAAATGTAGTTTTTGAAACTGTCTCTATTTCTTCAGCCCGCGCTAACAACTAGGATTGGTCCCACAGTAAAAAATGACTTATTTTGTCTAAATTTTTAAGTGAAGCGCTACCATTGGGCCGAGAGTAATCGCTGAATTGCAGCAATCATGTCAAATTAAGAAGAATGTTATTCCTTGGAATCCAATTGGCTCATCTATCACATTCATAAGGTCACAGTCCAGAATCACTTCAATTAAGTCCCACAGGCAATCGTTTCACTGTCAAAAACAATAAAACTTAGCAATATCGGAAAAAAATCACTAAATACATGTTGGTACGAATATGTGACGTAACGGTTGTAGTTGAAACGGACTGATACCGTTAGAAAATCAATGAAATGTAGTATTTGAAACTGTCTCCATTTCTTCAGCGCGCACTAACGGCTAGGATTGGTCCAACAGTAAAAAAGGACTTATTTTATAAAAATTTTTAAGTGAAGCGCTACCACAGCAATCATGTCAAATTAAGAAGAATGGTTTTCTTTGTAGTCCAATTGGCTCATTTATCACATTTATAAGGTCGCAGTCCAGAATCACTTCAATTAAGTCCCACAGTCAATCGTTTCACTGTTAAAAGCGATACAACTTAGTAATATCGGAAAAAAATCACTAAATACATGTTGGTACAAATATGTGACTCAACCGTTGTAAGTGAAGCGGATTGACACCGTTAGAAAGTCAATGAAATTTAGTACTTGAAACTGTCTCTATTTCTTCAGCGCGCGCTAACGGTTAGGATTGGTCCCACAGTAAAAAATGACATATTTTATCTAAATTTTTAAAGTGAAGCGCTACCACAGCGCCCAGCGAAATCGGTAAATTCCAGCAATCATGTCAAATTAAGAAGAATGTTATTTCTTGGTTCCAATTGTCTCACTTATCACATTTATAAAGTCACAGTCCAAAATCAGTCCAATTAAGTCCCACAGTCAATCGTTTCACGGTTAAGAGCGATGCAACCTAGTAAAATCAGAAGAATATCGCTAAATACATGTTGGTACGAATATGTGACGCAACTGTTGTGATTGAAACGGAATGATACCGTTAGAGAGTCAATGAAATGTAGTTTTTAAAACTGTCTCTCTTTCTTCAGCGCACGCTAACGACTAGGATTGGTCCCACCGTAGAAAAGACTTATTTGTCTAAGTTTTTAAATGAAGTGCTACCACAGCGCCCAGTGAAATTGGTAAATTCCAGCAATCATGTCAAGGTAAGAAGAATGTTATTTCTTGGGTCCAATTGTCTCACTTATCACATTTATAAGGTCGCAGTCCAAAATAAGTTCAATTAAGTCCCACAGTCCATCTTTTCACTGTTAAAAGCGATGCATCCTAGTAATATCCGTATACTATCGCTAAATAGATGTTGGTACGAATATGTGACGCAACCGTTGTGACTCAAACGGATTTATACCGTTAGAAAGTTATTGAAATGCAGTTTTTAAAACTGTCTCTATTTCTTCAGCGCGTCATAACGGCTAGGATTGATCCCACAGTAATAAAAATGACTTATTTTATATAAATTTTCAAGTGAAGCGCTACCATAGGGCCGAGTGTAATCGCTGAATTCCAGCAATCATGTCAAATTAAAAAGAATGTTGCTCCTTGGAGTCCAATTGGCTCATTTATCACATTTATAAGGTCACAGTACAGAATCACTTCAATTAAGTCCCACAGTCAATCGTTTCACTGTCAAAAGAAATACAACTTAGTAATATCGGAAAAGAATCACTAAATACATGATGGTACGAATACGTGACGCAACCGTTGTTAGTTAAGCGGATTGACACCGTTAGAAAGTCAATGAAATGTAGTTTTTGAAACTGTCTCTATTTCTTCAGCCCGCGCTAACGGCTAGGATTGGTCCCACAGTAAAAAATGACTTATTTTATCTAAATTTTTAAGTGAAGCGCTACCATTGGGCCGAGTGTAATCGCTGAATTGCAGCAATCATGTTAAATTAAGAAGAATGTTATTCCTTGGAATCCAATTAGCTCATCTATCACATTCATAAGGTCACATTCCAGAATCACTTCAATTAAGTCCCACAGGCAATCGTTTCACTGTCAAAAGCAATACAACTTAGTAATACCGGAAAAGAATCACTAAATACATGTTGGTACGAATACGTGACGCAACCGTTGTAAGTTAAGCGGATTGACACCGTTAGAAAGTCAATGAAATGTAGTTTTTGAAACTGTCTTTATTTCTTCAGCCCGCGCTAACGCCTAGGATTGGTCCCACAGTAAAAAAAGACTTATTTTATTTAAATTTTTAAGTGAGGCGCTACCATTGGGCCGAGTGTAATCGCTGAATTGCAGCAATCATGTCAAATTAAGAAGAATGTTATTCCTTGGAATCCAATTGGCTCATCTATTACATTCATAAGGTCACAGTCCAGAATCACTTCAATTAAGTCCCACAGGCAATCGTTTCACTGTCAAAAACAATAAAACTTAGCAATATCGGAAAAAAATCACTAAATACATGTTGGTACGAATATGTGACGTAACGGTTGTAGTTGAAACGGACTGATACCGTTAGAAAATCAATGAAATGTAGTATTTGAAACTGTCTCCATTTCTTCAGCGCGCACTAACGGCTAGGATTGGTCCAACAGTAAAAAAGGACTTATTTTATAAAAATTTTTAAGTGAAGCGCTACCACAGCAATCATGTCAAATTAAGAAGAATGGTTTTCTTTGTAGTCCAATTGGCTCATTTATCACATTTATAAGGTCGCAGTCCAGAATCACTTCAATTAAGTCCCACAGTCAATCGTTTCACTGTTAAAAGCGATACAACTTAGTAATATCGGAAAAAAATCACTAAATACATGTTGGTACAAATATGTGACTCAACCGTTGTAAGTGAAGCGGATTGACACCGTTAGAAAGTCAATGAAATTTAGTACTTGAAACTGTCTCTATTTCTTCAGCGCGCGCTAACGGTTAGGATTGGTCCCACAGTAAAAAATGACATATTTTATCTAAATTTTTAAAGTGAAGCGCTACCACAGCGCCCAGCGAAATCGGTAAATTCCAGCAATCATGTCAAATTAAGAAGAATGTTATTTCTTGGTTCCAATTGTCTCACTTATCACATTTATAAAGTCACAGTCCAAAATCAGTCCAATTAAGTCCCACAGTCAATCGTTTCACGGTTAAGAGCGATGCAACCTAGTAAAATCAGAAGAATATCGCTAAATACATGTTGGTACGAATATGTGACGCAACTGTTGTGATTGAAACGGAATGATACCGTTAGAGAGTCAATGAAATGTAGTTTTTAAAACTGTCTCTCTTTCTTCAGCGCACGCTAACGACTAGGATTGGTCCCACCGTAGAAAAGACTTATTTGTCTAAGTTTTTAAATGAAGTGCTACCACAGCGCCCAGTGAAATTGGTAAATTCCAGCAATCATGTCAAGGTAAGAAGAATGTTATTTCTTGGGTCCAATTGTCTCACTTATCACATTTATAAGGTCGCAGTCCAAAATAAGTTCAATTAAGTCCCACAGTCCATCTTTTCACTGTTAAAAGCGATGCATCCTAGTAATATCCGTATACTATCGCTAAATAGATGTTGGTACGAATATGTGACGCAACCGTTGTAGTTGAAACGGACTAATACCGTTAGAAAGTCAATGAAATGTGGTATTTGAAACTGTCTCTATTTCTTCAGCGCGCGATAACGGCTAGGATTGGTCCCACAGTAAAAAATGACTTATGTTATCTAAATTTTTAAGTGAAGTGCTACCATTGGGCCGAGTGTAATCGCTGAATTGCAGCAATCATGTCAAATTAAGAAGAATGTTTTTCCTTGTAGTCCAATTGGCTCATTTATCACATTTATAAGGTCACAGTACAGAATCACTTCAATTAAGTTCCACAGTCAATCGTTTCACTGTGAAAAGAAGTACAACTTAGTAATATCGGAAAAAAATCACTAAATACATGTTGGTACGAATACGTGACGCAACCATTGTAACTTAAGCGGATTGACACCGTTAGAAAGTCACTGAAATGTAGTTTTTGAAAATGTTTCTATTTCTTCAGAGCGCGCTATCGGCTAGGATTGGTCCCACAGTACAAAAAGACATGTTTTATCTAAATTTTTAAGTGAAGCGCTACCACTGGGACAAGTGTAATCGCTGAATTGCAGCAATCATGTCAAATTAGGAAGAATGATATTCCTTGGAATCCAATTGGCTCATTTATCACATTTATAAGGTCACAGTCCAGAATCACTTCAATTAAGTCCCACAGTCAATCGTTTCACTGTAAAAAGCAATACAACTTAGTAATATCGGAAAAAAATCCCTAAATACATGTTGGTACGAATATGTGACGCAACCGTTGTAGTTGAAACGGACTAATACCGTTAGAAAGTCAATGAAATGTAGTATTTGAAACTGTCTCTATTTCTTCAGCGCGCGCTAACGGCTAGGATTGGTCCCACAGTAAAAAATGACTTATGTTATCTAAATTTTTAAGTGGAGTGGTACCATTGGGGCGAGTGTAATCGCTGAATTGCAGCAATCATGTCAAATTAAGAAAAATGTTTTTCCTTGTAGTCCAATTGGCTCATTTATCACATTTATAAGGTCGCAGTCCAGAATCACTCCAATTAAGTCCCACAGTCAATCGTTTCACTGTTAAAAGCGATACAACTTAGTAATATTGGAAAAAAATCACTAAATACATGTTGGTACAAATATGTGACTCAACCGTTGTAAGTGAAGCGGATTGACACCGTTAGAAAGTCAATGAAATTTAGTATTTGAAGCTGTCTCTATTTCTTCAATGCGCGATAACTGTTAGGATTGGTCCCACAGTAAAAAATGACATATTTTATCTAAATTTTTAAAGTGTAGCGCTACCACAGCGCCCAGCGAAATCGGTAAATTCCAGCAATCATGTCAAATTAAGAAGAATGTTATTTCTTGGGTCCAATTGTCACACTTTTCACATTTATAAAGTCACAGTCCAAAATCAGTCCAATTAAGTCCCACAGTCAATCGTTTCACTGTTAAGAGCGATTCAACCTAGTAAAATCAGAAGAATATCGCTAAATACATGTTGGTACGAATATGTGACGCAACCGTTGTGATTGAAACGGAATGATACTGTTAGAAAGTCAATAAAATGTAGTTTTTAAAACTGTCTCTCTTTTTTCAGCGCGCGCTAACGGCTAGGATTGGTCCCACCGTAGAAAAGACTTATTTGTCTAAGTTTTTAAATGAAGTGCTACCACAGCGCCCAGTGAAATTTGTAAATTCCAGCAATCATGTCAAGGTAAGAAGAATGTCATTTCTTGGGTCCAATTGTCTCACTTATCACATTTATAAGGTCGCAGTCGAAAATAAGTTCAAATAAGTCCCACAGTCCATCGTTTCACTGTTAAAAGCGATGCATCCTAGTAATATCCGTATACTATCGCTAAATACATGTTGGTACGAATATGTGACGCAACCGTTGTGACTCAAACGGATTTATACCGTTAGAAAGTTATTGAAATGTAGTTTTTAAAACTGTCTCAATTTCTTCAGCGCGCCATAACGGCTAGGATTGGTCCCACAGTACAAAATGACTTATTTATCAAAACTTTTTTATAAAACGCTACCACAGCACCCAGCGAAATCGGTAAATTCCAGCAATGATGTCAATTTAAGAAGAATGTTTTTCCTTGGGTCCAATTGTCTCTTTTATCAGATATATGAGGTCAAAGTCCAAAATCTGTTCATATAAGTCCCACAGTCAATCCTTTCACTGTTAAAAGCGATGCAACCTAGTAAAATCAGAAAAATGTCGCTAAATGCCTGTTAGTACGAATATGTGACGCAACCGTTGTAATTGAAACGGACTGATACCGTTAGAAAGTCAATGAAATGTAGTTTTTAAAACTGTCTCTCTTTCTTCAGCGCGCGATAACGGCTAGGATTTGTCCAACCGTAAAAAATGACATATTTTATCTAAATTTTTAAAGTGAAGCGCTACCACAGCGCCCAGCGAAATCGGTAAATTCCAGCAATCATGTCAAATTAAGAAGAATGTTATTTCTTGGGTCCAATTGTCACACTTTTCACATTTATAAAGTCACAGTCCAAAATCAGTCCAATTAAGTCCCACAGTCAATCGTTTCACTGTTAAGAGCGATGCAACCTAGTAAAATCAGAAGAATATCGCTAAATACATGTTGGTACGAATATGTGACGCAACCGTTGTGATTGAAACTGAATGATACCGTTAGAAAGTCAATAAAATGTAGTTTTTAAAACTGTCTCTCTTTCTTCAGCGCACGCTAACGGCTAGGACTGGTCCCACCGTAGAAAAGACTTATTTGTCTAAGTTTTTAAATGAAGTGCTACCACAGCGCCCAGTGAAATTGGTAAATTCCAGCAATCATGTCAAGGTAAGAAGAATGTCATTTCTTGGGTCCAATTGTCTCACTTATCACATTTATAAGGTCGCAGTCGAAAATAAGTTCAATTAAGTCCCACAGTCCATCGTTTCACTGTTAAAAGCGATGCAACCTAGTAAAATCAGAAAAATGTCGCTAAATTCCTGTTAGTACGAATATGTGACGCAACCGTTGTAATTGAAACGGACTGATACCGTTAGAAAGTCAATGAAATGTAGTTTTTAAAACTGTCTCTCTTTCTTCAGCGCGCGATAACGGCTAGGATTTGTCCAACCGTAAAAAATGACTTATTTATCTAAATTTTTAAATGAAGCGCTACCACAGCGCCCAGTGAACTCGGTAAATTCCAGCAATCATGTCAAGGTAAGAAGAATGTTGTTTCTTGGGTCCATATGTCTCACTTATCACATTTATAAGATCACAGTCCAAAATAAGTTCAATTAAGTCCCATAGTCAATCGTTTCACTGTTAAAAGCGATGCAACCTAGAAATATACGAATACTATCGCTAAAGAGATGTTGGTACGAATATGTGACGCAACCGTTGTAACTCAAACAGATTTATACCACCAGAAGGTCAATGAAATGTAGTCTTTGAAACTGTTCCTATTTCTTCAGAGCGCGCTATCGGCTAGGATTGGTCCCACAGTACAAAAAGACATGTTTTATCTAAATTTTTAAGTGAAGCGCTACCACTGGGACAAGTGTAATCGCTGAATTGCAGCAATCATGTCAAATTAGGAAGAATGATATTCCTTGGAATCCAATTGGCTCATTTATCACATTTATAAGGTCACAGTCCAGAATCACTTCAATTAAGTCCCACAGTCAATCGTTTCACTGTAAAAAGCAATACAACTTAGTAATATCGGAAAAAAATCCCTAAATACATGTTGGTACGAATATGTGACGCAACCGTTGTAGTTGAAACGGACTAATACCGTTAGAAAGTCAATGAAATGTAGTATTTGAAACTGTCTCTATTTCTTCAGCGCGCGCTAACGGCTAGGATTGGTCCCACAGTAAAAAATGACTTATGTTATCTAAATTTTTAAGTGGAGTGGTACCATTGGGGCGAGTGTAATCGCTGAATTGCAGCAATCATGTCAAATTAAGAAAAATGTTTTTCCTTGTAGTCCAATTGGCTCATTTATCACATTTATAAGGTCGCAGTCCAGAATCACTCCAATTAAGTCCCACAGTCAATCGTTTCACTGTTAAAAGCGATACAACTTAGTAATATTGGAAAAAAATCACTAAATACATGTTGGTACAAATATGTGACTCAACCGTTGTAAGTGAAGCGGATTGACACCGTTAGAAAGTCAATGAAATTTAGTATTTGAAGCTGTCTCTATTTCTTCAATGCGCGATAACTGTTAGGATTGGTCCCACAGTAAAAAATGACATATTTTATCTAAATTTTTAAAGTGTAGCGCTACCACAGCGCCCAGCGAAATCGGTAAATTCCAGCAATCATGTCAAATTAAGAAGAATGTTATTTCTTGGGTCCAATTGTCACACTTTTCACATTTATAAAGTCACAGTCCAAAATCAGTCCAATTAAGTCCCACAGTCAATCGTTTCACTGTTAAGAGCGATTCAACCTAGTAAAATCAGAAGAATATCGCTAAATACATGTTGGTACGAATATGTGACGCAACCGTTGTGATTGAAACGGAATGATACTGTTAGAAAGTCAATAAAATGTAGTTTTTAAAACTGTCTCTCTTTTTTCAGCGCGCGCTAACGGCTAGGATTGGTCCCACCGTAGAAAAGACTTATTTGTCTAAGTTTTTAAATGAAGTGCTACCACAGCGCCCAGTGAAATTTGTAAATTCCAGCAATCATGTCAAGGTAAGAAGAATGTCATTTCTTGGGTCCAATTGTCTCACTTATCACATTTATAAGGTCGCAGTCGAAAATAAGTTCAAATAAGTCCCACAGTCCATCGTTTCACTGTTAAAAGCGATGCATCCTAGTAATATCCGTATACTATCGCTAAATACATGTTGGTACGAATATGTGACGCAACCGTTGTGACTCAAACGGATTTATACCGTTAGAAAGTTATTGAAATGTAGTTTTTAAAACTGTCTCAATTTCTTCAGCGCGCCATAACGGCTAGGATTGGTCCCACAGTACAAAATGACTTATTTATCAAAACTTTTTTATAAAACGCTACCACAGCACCCAGCGAAATCGGTAAATTCCAGCAATGATGTCAATTTAAGAAGAATGTTTTTCCTTGGGTCCAATTGTCTCTTTTATCAGATATATGAGGTCAAAGTCCAAAATCTGTTCATATAAGTCCCACAGTCAATCCTTTCACTGTTAAAAGCGATGCAACCTAGTAAAATCAGAAAAATGTCGCTAAATGCCTGTTAGTACGAATATGTGACGCAACCGTTGTAATTGAAACGGACTGATACCGTTAGAAAGTCAATGAAATGTAGTTTTTAAAACTGTCTCTCTTTCTTCAGCGCGCGATAACGGCTAGGATTTGTCCAACCGTAAAAAATGACATATTTTATCTAAATTTTTAAAGTGAAGCGCTACCACAGCGCCCAGCGAAATCGGTAAATTCCAGCAATCATGTCAAATTAAGAAGAATGTTATTTCTTGGGTCCAATTGTCACACTTTTCACATTTATAAAGTCACAGTCCAAAATCAGTCCAATTAAGTCCCACAGTCAATCGTTTCACTGTTAAGAGCGATGCAACCTAGTAAAATCAGAAGAATATCGCTAAATACATGTTGGTACGAATATGTGACGCAACCGTTGTGATTGAAACTGAATGATACCGTTAGAAAGTCAATAAAATGTAGTTTTTAAAACTGTCTCTCTTTCTTCAGCGCACGCTAACGGCTAGGACTGGTCCCACCGTAGAAAAGACTTATTTGTCTAAGTTTTTAAATGAAGTGCTACCACAGCGCCCAGTGAAATTGGTAAATTCCAGCAATCATGTCAAGGTAAGAAGAATGTCATTTCTTGGGTCCAATTGTCTCACTTATCACATTTATAAGGTCGCAGTCGAAAATAAGTTCAATTAAGTCCCACAGTCCATCGTTTCACTGTTAAAAGCGATGCAACCTAGTAAAATCAGAAAAATGTCGCTAAATTCCTGTTAGTACGAATATGTGACGCAACCGTTGTAATTGAAACGGACTGATACCGTTAGAAAGTCAATGAAATGTAGTTTTTAAAACTGTCTCTCTTTCTTCAGCGCGCGATAACGGCTAGGATTTGTCCAACCGTAAAAAATGACTTATTTATCTAAATTTTTAAATGAAGCGCTACCACAGCGCCCAGTGAACTCGGTAAATTCCAGCAATCATGTCAAGGTAAGAAGAATGTTGTTTCTTGGGTCCATATGTCTCACTTATCACATTTATAAGATCACAGTCCAAAATAAGTTCAATTAAGTCCCATAGTCAATCGTTTCACTGTTAAAAGCGATGCAACCTAGAAATATACGAATACTATCGCTAAAGAGATGTTGGTACGAATATGTGACGCAACCGTTGTAACTCAAACAGATTTATACCACCAGAAGGTCAATGAAATGTAGTCTTTGAAACTGTTCCTATTTATTCAGCGCGTGCTAACGGCCAGGATTGGTCCCACAGTAAAAAATGACTTATTTTATCTAAATTTTTAAGTGAAGCGCTACCATTGGGCCGAGTGTAATCGCTGAATTGCAGCAATCATGTCAAATTAAGAAGAATGTTATTTCTTGGAATCCAATTGGCTCATCTATAACATTCATAAGGTCACAGTCTATAATCACTTCAATAAAGTCCCACAGGCAATCGTTTCACTGTCAAAAGCAATACAACTTAGTAATATCGGAAAAAAATCACTAAATACATGTTGGTGCGAATATGTGACGTAACCGTTGAAGTTGAAACGGATTGATACTGTTAGAAAGTCAATGACATGTGGTATTTGAAACTGTCTCTATTTCTTCAGCGCGCACTAACGGCTAGGATTGGTCCCACAATAAAAAAATTACTTATTTTATATAAATTTTTAAGTGAAGCGCTACCATAGGGCCGAGTGTAATCGCTGAATTCCAGAAATCATGTCAAATTAAAAAGAATGTTATTCCTTGGAGTCCATATGTCTCACTTATCACATTTATAAGATCACAGTCCAAAATAATTTCAATTAAGTCCCACAGTCAATCGTTTCACTGTTAAAAGCGATGCAACCTAGTAATATCCGAATACTATCGCTAAATAAATGTTGGTACGAATATGTGACGCAACCGTTGTAATTCAAACGGATTTATACCGCCAGAAGGTCAATGAAATGTAGTCTTTGAAACTGCTCCTATTTATTCGGCGCGTGCTAACGGCCAGGATTGGTCCCACAGTAAAAACTGACTTATTTTATATAAATTTTCAAGTGAAGCGCTATCTTAGGGCCGAGTGTAATCGCTGAATTCCAGCAATCATGTCAAATTAAGAAGAATGTTCTTCCTTGGAGTCCAATTGGCTCATTTATTACATTTATAAGGTCACAGTACAGAATCACTTCAATTAAGACCCACAGTCAATCGTTTCACTGTCAAAAGCAATACAACTTAGTAATATCGGAAAAGAATCACTAAATACATGTTGGTACGAATACGTGACGCAACCGTTGTAAGTTAAGCGAATTGACACCGTTAAAAAGTCAATGAAATGTAGTTTTTGAAACTGTCTCTATTTCTTCAGCCCGCGCTAACGCCTAGGATTGGTCCCACAGTAAAAAAGGACTTATTTTATAAAAAAATTTAAGTGAAGCGCTACCATAGGGCCGAGTGTAATCGCTGAATTCCAGCAATCATGTCAAGTTAGGAAAAATGTTACTCCTTGGAATCCAATTGGCTCATGTATCACATTTATAAGCTCACAGTCCAGAATCACTTCAATTAAGTCCCACAGGCAATCGTTTCACTGTCAAAAGAAATATAACTTAGCAATATCGGAAAAAAATCACTAAATACATGTTGGTACGAATATGTGACGTAACCGTTGTAGCTGAAACGGACTGATACCGTTAGAAAGTCAATGAAATGTAGTATTTAAAACTGTCTCTATTTCTTCAGCGCGCACTAACGGCTAGGATTGGTCCCACAAAAAAAAAATTACTTATTTTATATAAATTTTTATGTGAAGCGCTACCATAGGGCCGAGTGTAATCGCTGAATTCCAGAAATCATGTCAAATTAAAAAGAATGTTATTCCTTGGAGTCCATATGTCTCACTTATCACATTTATAAGATCACAGTCCAAAATAATTTCAATTAAGTCCCACAGTCAATCGTTTCACTGTTAAAACGATGCAACCTAGTAATATCCGAATACTATCGCTAAATAAATGTTGGTACGAATATGTGACGCAACCGTTGTAATTCAAACGGATTTATACCGCCAGAAGGTCAATGAAATGTAGTCTTTGAAACTGCTCCTATTTATTCGGCGCGTGCTAACGGCCAGGATTGGCCCACAGTAAAAACTGACTTATTTTATATAAATTTTCAAGTGAAGCGCTATCTTAGGGCCGAGTGTAATCGCTGAATTCCAGCAATCATGTCAAATTAAGAAGAATGTTCTTCCTTGGAGTCCAATTGGCTCATTTATTACATTTATAAGGTCACAGTACAGAATCACTTCAATTAAGACCCACAGTGAATCGTTTCACTGTCAAAAGAAATATAACTTAGCAATATCCGAAAAGAATCACTAAATACATGTTGGTACGAATACGTGACGCAACCGTTGTAAGTTAAGCGGATTGCCACCGTTAGAAAGTCAATGAAATGTAGTTTTTGAAACTGTCTCTATTTCTTTAGCCCGCGCTAACGCCTAGGATTGGTCCCACAGTAAAAAATGACTTATTTTATCTAAATTTTTAAGTGAAGCGCTACCATTGGGCCGAGTGCAATCGCTGAATTGCAGCAAACATGTCAAATTAAGAAGAATGTTATTCCTTGGAATCCAATTGGCTCATCTATCACATTCATAAGGTCACAGTCCAGAATCACTTCAATTAAGTCCCACAGGCAATCGTTTCACTGTCAAAAACAATTCAACTTAGTAATATCGCAAAAAAATCACTAAATACATGTTGGTACGAATATGTGACGTAACCGTTGTGGTTGAAACGGACTGATACCGTTAGAAAGTCAATGAAATGTAGTATTTGAAACTGTCTCCATTTCTTCAGCGCGCACTAACGGCTAGGATTGGTCCAACAGTAAAAAAGGACTTATTTTAAAAAACTTTTTAAGTGAAGCTCTACCATAGCAATCATGTCAAGGTAAGAAGAATGTTATTTCTTGGGTCCAATTGTCTCACTTATCACATTTATAAGGTCACAGTCCAAAATAAGTTCAATTAAGTCCCACAGTCCATCGTTTCACTGTTAAAAGCGATGCATCCTAGTAATATCCGAATACTATCGCTAAATACATGTTGGTACGAATATGTGACGCAACCGTTGTGACTCAAACGGATTTATACCGTTAGAAAGTTATTGAAATGTAGTTTTTAAAACTGTCTCTATTTCTTCAGCGCGCCATAACGGCTAGGATTGGTCCCACAGTACAAAATGACTTATTTATCAAAACTTTTTTATAAAACGCTACCACAGCACCCAGCGAAATCGGTAAATTCCAGCAATGATGTCAAATTAAAAAGAATGTTTTTCCTTGGGTCCAATTGTCTCTTTTATCACATTTATGAGGTCAAAGTCCAAAATCTGTTCAATTAAGTCCCACAGTCAATCCTTTCACTATTAAAAACGATGCAACCTAGTAAAATCAGAAAAATGTCGCTAAATGCCTGTTGGTACGAATATGTGACGCAACCGTTGTAATTGAAACGTACTGATACCGTTAGAAAGTCAATGAAATGTAGTTTTTAAAACTGTCTCTCTTTCTTCAGCGCGCGCTAACGGCTAGGATTTGTCCAACCGTAAAAAATGACTTATTTATCTAAATTTTTAAATGAAGCGCTACCACAGCGCCCAGTGAACTCGGTAAATTCCAGCAATCATGTCAAGGTAAGAAGAATGTTGTTTCTTGGGTCCATATGTCTCACTTATCACATTTATAAGATCACAGTCCAAAATAAGTTCAATTAAGTCCCATAGTCAATCGTTTCACTGTTAAAAGCGATGCAACCTAGTAATATCCGAATACTATCGCTAAAGAGATGTTGGTACGAATATGTGACGCAACCGTTGTAACTCAAACAGATTTATACGACCAGAAGGTCAATGAAATGTAGTCTTTGAAACTGTTCCTATTTATTCAGCGCGTGCTAACGGCCAGGATTGGTCCCACAGTAAAAAATGACTTATTTTATATAAATTTTCAAGTGAAGCGCTACCATAGTGCCGAGTGTAATCGCTGAATTCCAGCAATCATGTCAAATTAAGAAGAATGTTGCTCCTTGGAGTCCAATTGGCTCATTTATCACATTTATAAGGTCACAGTACAGAATCACTTCAATTAAGTCCCACAGTCAATCGTTTCACTGTCAAAAGAAATACAACTTAGTAATATCGGAAAAGAATCACTAAATAGATGATGGTACGAATACGTGACGCAACCGTTGTTAGTTATGCGGATTGACACCGTTAGAAAGTCAATGAAATGTAGTATTTGAAACTGTCTCTATTTCTTCAGCGCGCACTAACGGCTAGGATTGGTCCAACAGTAAAAACTGACTTATCTTATATAAATTTTCAAGTGAAGCGCTACCTTAGGGCCGAGTGTAATCGCTGAATTCCAGCAATCTTGTCAAATTAAGAAGAATGTTCTTTCTTGGAGTCCAATTGGCTCATTTATTACATTTATAAGGTCACAGTACAGAATCACTTCAATTAAGACCCACAGTCAATCGTTTCACTGTCAAAAGCAATACAACTTAGTAATATCCGAAAAGAATCACTAAATACATGTTGGTACGAATACGTGACGCAACCGTTGTAAGTTAAACGGATTGCCACCGTTAGAAAGTCAATGAAATGTAGTTTCTGAAACTGTCTCTATTTCTTCAGCCCGCGCTAACGCCTAGGATTGGTCCCACAGTAAAAAATGACTTATTTTATATAAATGTTTAAGTGAAGCGCTACCATAGGGCCGAGTGTAATCGCTGAATTCCAGAAATCATGTCAAATTATGAAGAATGTTATTCCTTGTAATCCAATTGTCTCATCTATTACATTTATAAGGTCACAGTCCAGAATCACTTCAACTAAGTCCCACAGTCCATTGTTTCACTGTTAAAAGCGATGCATCCTAGTAATATACGAATACTATCGCTAAATACATGTTGGTACGAATATGTGACGCAACCGTTGTAACTCAAACGGATTTACACCGCCAGAAGATCAATGAAATGTAGTCTTTGAAACTATTCCTATTTATGCAGCGCGTGCTAACGGCCAGGATTGGTCCCACAGTAAAAACTGACTTATTTTATATAAATGCTTAAGTGAAGCGCTACCATAGGGCCGAGTGTAATCGCTGAATTCCAGAAATCATGTCAAATTATGAAGAATGTTATTCCTTGTAATGCAATTGTCTCATCTATTACATTTATAAGGTCACAGTCCAGAATCACTTCAACTAAGTCCCACAGGCAATCGTTTCACTGTCAAAAGCAATGCAACTTAGTAATATCGGAAAAATATCACTAAATACATGTTGGTACGGATATGTGACGTAACCGTTGTAGTTGAAACGGACTGATACCTTTAGAAAGTCAATGAAATGTAGTATTTGAAACTGTCTCTAATTCTTCAGCGCGCGCTAACGGCTAGGATTGGTCCAACAATAAAAAATGAATTATTTTATCTAAATTTTTAAGTGAAGCGCTACCATTGGGCCGAGTGTAATCGCTGAATTCCAGAAATCATGTCAAATTAAGAAGAATGTTATTCCTTGGAATCCAATTGGCTCATCTATCACATTAATAAGGTCACAGTCCAGAATCACTTCAATTAAGTCCCACAGGCAATCGTTTCACTGTCAAAAGCAATACAACTTAGTAATATCGGAAAAGAATCACTAAATACATGTTGGTACGAATACGTGACGCAACCGTTGTAAGTTAAGCGGATTGACACCGTTAGAAAGTCAATGAAATGTAGTTTTTGAAACTGTCTCTATTTCTTCAGCCCGCTCTAACGCCTAGGATTGGTCCCACAGTAAAAAAAGACTTATTTTACCTAAATTTTTAAGTGAAGCGCTACCATTGGGCCGAGTGCAATCGCTGAATTGCAGCAATCATGTCAAATTAAGAAGAATGTTATTCCTTGGAATCCAATTGGCTCATCTATCACATTCATAAGGTCACAGTCCAGAATCACTTCAATTAAGTCCCATAGGCAATCGTTTCACTGTCAAAAACAATAAAACTTAGCAATATCGCAAAAAAATCACTAAATACATGTTGGTACGAATATGTGACGTAACCGTTGTGGTTGAAACGGACTGATACCGTTAGAAAGTCAATAAATTGTAGTATTTGAAACTGTCTCCATTTCTTCAGCGCGCACTAACGGCTAGGATTGGTCCAACAGTAAAAAAGGACTTATTATATAAAAAATTTTAAGTGAAGCGCTACCACACCAATCATGTCAAGGTAAGAAGGATGTTATTTCTTGGGTCCAATTGTCTCACTTATCACATTTATAAGGTCACAGTCCAAAATAAGTTCAATTAAGTCCCACAGTCCATCGTTTCACTGTTAAAAGCGATGCATCCTAGTAATATCCGAATGCTATCGCTAAATACATGTTGGTACGAATATGTGACGCAACCGTTGTGGCTCAAACGGATTTATACCGTTAGAAAGTTATTGAAATGTATTTTTTAAAACTGTCTCTATTTCTTCAGCGCGCCATAACGGCTAGGATTGGTCCCACAGTACAAAATGACTTATTTATCAAAACTTTTTTATAAAACGCTACCACAGAACCCAGCGAAATCGGTAAATTCCAGCAATGATATCAAATTAAAAAGAATGTTTTTCCTTGGGTCCAATTGTCTCTTTTATCACATTTATGAGGTCAAAGTCCAAAATCTGTTCAATTAAGTCCCACAGTCAATCCTTTCACTGTTAAAAGCGATGCAACCTAGTAAAATCAGAAAAATGTCGCTAAATGCCTGTTGGTACGAATATGTGACGCAACCGTTGTAACTCAAACAGATTTATACCACCAGAAGGTCAATGAAATGTAGTCTTTGAAACTGTTCCTATTTATTCAGCGCGTGCTAACGGCCAGGATTGGTCCCACAGTAAAAAATGACTTATTTTATATAAATTTTCAAGTGAAGCGCTACCATAGTGCCGAGTGTAATCGCTGAATTCCAGCAATCATGTCAAATTAAGAAGAATGTTGCTCCTTGGAGTCCAATTGGCTCATTTATCACATTTATAAGGTCACAGTACAGAATCACTTCAATTAAGTCCCACAGTCAATCGTTTCATTGTCAAAAGAAATACAACTTAGTAATATCGGAAAAGAATCACTAAATAGATGATGGTACGAATACGTGACGCAACCGTTGTTAGTTAAGCGGATTGACACCGTTAGAAAGTCAATGAAATGTAGTTTTTGAAACTGTCTCTATTTCTTCAGCCCGCGCTAACGGCTAGGATTGGTCCCACAGTAAAAAATGACTTATTTTATCTAAATTTTTAAGTGAAGCGCTACCATTGGGCCGAGTGTAATCGCTGAATTGCAGCAATCATGTCAAATTAAGAAGAATGTTATTCCTTGGAATCCCATTGGCTCATCTATCACATTCATAAGGTCACAGTCCATAATCACTTCAATAAAGTCCCACAGGCAATCGTTTCACTGTCAAAAGCAATACAACTTAGTAATATCGGAAAAAAATCACTAAATACATGTTGGTACGAATATGTGACGTAACCGTTGAAGTTGAAACGGATTGATGCCGTTAGAAAGTCAATGATATGTGGTATTTGAAACTGTCTCTATTTCTTCAGCGCGCACTAACGGCTAGGATTGGTCCCACAATAAAAAAATTACTTATTCTATATAAATTTTTAAGTGAAGCGCTACCATAGGGCCGAGTGTAATCGCTGAATTCCAGAAATCATGTCAAATTAAGAAGAATGTTATTCCTTGGAATCCAATTGGCTCATTCATCACATTTACAAGGTCACAGTCCAGAATCACTTCAATTATGTTCCACAGTCAATCGTTTCACTGTCAAAAGCAGTACAACTTAGTAATATCGGAAAAAAATCCCTAAATACATGTTGGTACGAATATGTGACGCAACCGTTGTAGTTGAAACGGACTAATACCGTTAGAAAGTGAATGAAATGTAGTATTGGAAACTGTCTCTATTTCTTCAGCGCCCGCTAACGGCTAGGATTGGTCCCACAGTAAAAAATGACTTATGTTATCTAAATTTTTAAGTAAAGTGCTTCGTAATTTCGCAATTCAATTACTGCCCTCTAGTTTGGATGTTTCAAAACAGAGCTCTAAACAATCGTATTAATCGAATACATGAAAAAGCACTGCGGATAGTCTATAGCGACAGTTCTTCTTCCTTCACAGACCTCCTTCATAAGGACAGCTCTGTTACGGTACACCAACGAAACCTACAATCTCTTGCAACTGAGATGTACAAAATAAAAAACGACATGGCTCCAGAAATAATGCAAGATATTTTTCCTGTTTATAATCCAAAATACAATCTAAGAAATAATCGAGAATTTACTGGCCGTAATGCTAAATCAGTTTACTATGGTACAGAAACTTTATCCTTTATTGGTTACAAAATATGGCAACAAATTCCAGTAAGAATCAAAGAAATGTCATCCTTGCAATCCTTTAAATCCCAAATTAAAAAGTGGGTACCAAACTGCTCCTGCAGACTATGTAAAAAATACATCCCACAAATTGGTTTTATATGACTCGCGGATGTACTCTCGCTAATTTCATATTTGCTTATACACTCACTTAATTTATACAACCACAAATGTTTAAAAAATTGTATATCTAAAAATATTTTATGCCTTATATTTATACTGTATATTTTAAAATCTTTCTTTTCAAGTTGACATTAACTAGCTTTTATTAGCTATATATGTATTTATACTTAGTCAACTATAAATAAATGAATAATAATAATAATAATAATAATAACCATTGGGCCGAGTGTAATCGCTGAATTGCAGCAATCATGTCAAATTAAAAAGAATGTTTTTCCTTGTAGTCCAATTGGCTCATTTATCACATTTATAAGGTCGCAGTCCAGAATCACTTCAATTAAGTCCCACAGTCAATCGTTTCACTGTTAAAAGCGATACAAATTAGTAATATTGGAAAAAAATCACTAAATACATGTTGGTACAAATATGTGACTCAACCGTTGTAAGTGAAGCGGATTGACACCGTTAGAAAGTCAATGAAATTAAGTATTTGAAACTGTCTCTATTTCTTCAGCGCGCGCTAACGGCTAGGATTGGTCCTACAGTAAAAAATGACATATTTTATCTAAATTTTTAAAGTGAAGCGCTACCACAGCGCCCAGCGAAATCGGTAAATTCCAGCAATCATGTCAATTTAAGAAGAATGTTATTTCTTGGGTCCAATTGTCTCACTTATCACATTTATAAAGTCACAGTCCAAAATAATTTCAATTAAGTCCCACAGTCAATCGTTTCACTGTTAAAAGCGATGCAACCTAGTAATATCCGAATACTATCGCTAAATACATGTTGGTACGAATATGTGACGCAACCGTTGTAACTCAAACGGATTTATACCGCCAAAAGGTCAATGAAATGTAGTCTTTGAAAATGCTCCTATTTATTCGGCGCGTGCTAACGGCCAGGATTGGTCCCACAGTAAAAACTGACTTATTTTATATAAATTTTCAAGTGAAGCGCTACCTTAGGGCCGAGTGTAATCGCTGAATTCCAGCATCATGTGAAATTAAGAAGAATGTTCTTCCTTTGAGTCCAATTGGCTCATTTATTACATTTATAAGGTCACGGTACAGAATCACTTCAATTAAGTCCCACAGTCAATCGTTTCACTGTCAAAAGCAATACAACTTAGTAATATCGGAAAAGAATCACTAAATACATGTTGGTACGAATACGTGACGCAACTGTGGTAAGTTAAGCGGATTGACACCGTTAAAAAGTCAATGAAATGTAGTTTTTGAAACTGTCTCTATTTCTTCAGTCCGCGCTAACGCCTAGGATTGGTCCCACAGTAAAAAAGGACTTATTTTATAAAAAAATTTAAGTGAAGCGCTACCATAGGGCCGAGTGTAATCGCTGAATTCCAGCAATCATGTCAAGTTAGGAAAATGTTATTCCTTGGAATCCAATTGGCTCATTTATCACATTTATAAGGTCACAGTCCAGAATCACTTCAATTAAGTCCCACAGGCAATCGTTTCACTGTCAAAAGAAATACAACTTAGCAATATCAGAAAGAAATCACTAAATACATGTTGGTACGAATATGTGACGTAACAGTTGTAGTTGAAACGGACTGATACCGTTAGAAAGTCAATAAAATGTAGTATTTGAAACTGTCTCTATTTCTTCAGCGCGCACTAACGGTTAGGATTGGTCCAACAGTAAAAACTGACTTATTTTATATAAATTTTCAAGTGAAGCGCTACCTTAGGGCCGAGTGTAATCGCTGAATTCCAGTAATCTTGTCAAATTAAAAAGAATGTTCTTCCTTGGAGTCCAATTGGCTCATTTATTACATTTATAAGGTCACAGTACAGAATCACTTCAATTAAGACCCACAGTCAATCGTTTCACTGTCAAAAGCAATACAACTTAGTAATATCCGAAAAGAATCACTAAATACATGTTGGTACGAATACGTGACGCAACCGTTGTAAGTTAAGCGGATTGCCACCGTTAGAAAGTCAATGAAATGTAGTTTTTGAAACTGTCTCTATTTCTTTAGCCCGCGCTAACACCTAGGATTGGTCCCACAGTAAAAAATGACTTATTTTATCTAAATTTTTAAGTGAAGCGCTACCATAGGGCCGAGTGCAATCGCTGAATTCCAGAAATCATGTCAAATTAAAAAGAATGTTATTCCTTGGAGTCCATATGTCTCACTTATCACATTTATAAGATCACAGTCCAAAATAATTTCAATTAAGTCCCACAGTCAATCGTTTCACTGTTAAAAGCGATGCAACCTAGTAATATCCGAATACTATCGCTAAATAAATGTTGGTACGAATATGTGACGCAACCGTTGTAATTCAAACGGATTTATACCGCCAGAAGGTCAATGAAATGCAGTCTTTGAAACTGCTCCTATTTATTCGGCGCGTGCTAACGGCCAGGATTGGTCCCACAGTAAAAAGTGACTTATTTTATATAAATTTTCAAGTGAAGCGCTATCTTAGGGCCGAGTGTAATCGCTGAATTTCAGCAATCATGTCAAATTAAGAAGAATGTTCTTCCTTGGAGTCCAATTGGCTCATTTATTACATTTATAAGGTCACAGTACAGAATCACTTCAATTAAGACCCACAGTCAATCGTTTTACTGTCAAAAGCAATACAACTTAGTAATATCGGAAAAGAATCACTAAATACATGTTGGTGCGAATACGTGACGCAACCGTTGTAAGTTAAGCGGATTGACACCGTTAAAAAGTCAATGAAATGTAGTTTTTGAAACTGTCTCTATTTCTTCAGCCCGCGCTAACGCCTAGGATTGGTCCCACAGTAAAAAAGGACTTATTTTATAAAAAATTTTAAGTGAAGCGCTACCATAGGGCCCAGTGTAATCGCTGAATTCCAGCAATCATGTCAAGTTAGGAAAAATGTTTATCCTTGGAATCCAATTGGCTCATTTATCACATTTATAAGGTCACAGTCCAGAATCACTTCAATTAAGTCCCACAGGCAATCGTTTCACTGTCAAAAGAAATACAACTTAGCAATATCGGAAAAAAATCACTAAATACATGTTGGTACGAATATGTGACGTAACCGTTGTAGTTGAAACGGACTGATACCGTTAGAAAGTCAATGAAATGTAGTATTTGAAACTGTCTCTATTTCTTCAGCGCGCACTAACGGCTAGGATTGGTCCAACAGTAAAAACTGACTTATTTTATATAAATTTTCAAGTGAAGCGCTACCTTAGGGCCGAGTGTAATCGCTGAATTCCAGTAATCTTGTCAAATTAAGAAGAATGTTCTTCCTTGGAGTCCAATTGGCTCATTTATTACATTTATAAGGTCACAGTACAGAATCACTTCAATTAAGACCCACAGTCAATCGTTTCACTGTCAAAAGCAATACAACTTAGTAATATCCGAAAAAAATCACTAAATACATGTTGGTACGAATATGTGACGCAACCGTTGTAACTCAAACGGATTTACACCGCCAGAAGATCAATAAAATGTAGTCTTTGAAACTGTTCCTATTTATTCAGCGCGTGCTAACGGCCAGGATTGGTCCCACAGTAAAAACTGACTTATTTTATATAAATGTTTAAGTGAAGCGCTACCATAGGGCCGAGTGTAATCGCTGAATTCCAGAAATCATGTCAAATTATGAAGAATGTTATTCCTTGTAATCCAATTGTCTCATCTATTACATTTATAAGGTCACAGTCCAGAATCACTTCAACTAAGTCCCACAGGCAATCGTTTCACTGTCAAAAGCAATGCAACTTATTAATATCGGAAAAATATCACTAAATACATGTTGGTACGGATATATGACGTAACCGTTGTAGTCGAAACGGACTGATACCTTTACAAAGTCAATGAAATGTAGTATTTGAAACTGTCTCTAATTCTTCAGCGCGCGCTAACGGCTAGGATTGGTCCCACAATAAAAAATGACTTATTTTATCTAAATTTTTAAGTGAAGCGCTATCATTGGGCCGAGTGTAATCGCTGAATTCCAGAAATCATGTCAAATTAAGAAGAATGTTATTCCTTGGAATCCAATTGGCTCATCTATCACATTAATAAGGTCACAGTCCAGAATCACTTCAATTAAGTCCCAAAGGCAATCGTTTCACTGTCAAAAGCAATACAACTTAGTAATATCGGAAAAGAATAACTAAGTACATGTTGGTACGAATACGTGACGAAACCGTTGTGGCTCAAACGGATTTATACCGTTAGAAAGTTATTGAAATGTATTTTTTAAAACTGTCTCTATTTCTTCAGCGCGCCATAACGGCTAGGATTGGTCCCACAGTACAAAATGACTTATTTATCAAAACTTTTTTATAAAACGCTACCACAGAACCCAGCGAAATCGGTAAATTCCAGCAATGATATCAAATTAAAAAGAATGTTTTTCCTTGGGTCCAATTGTCTCTTTTATCACATTTATGAGGTCAAAGTCCAAAATCTGTTCAATTAAGTCCCACAGTCAATCCTTTCACTGTTAAAAGAGATGCAACCTAGTAAAATCAGAAAAATGTCGCTAAATGCCTGTTGGTACGAATATGTGACGCAACCGTTGTAACTCAAACAGATTTATACCACCAGAAGGTCAATGAAATGTAGTCTTTGAAACTGTTCCTATTTATTCAGCGCGTGCTAACGGCCAGGATTGGTCCCACAGTAAAAAATGACTTATTTTATATAAATTTTCAAGTGAAGCGCTACCATAGTGCCGAGTGTAATCGCTGAATTCCAGCAATCATGTCAAATTAAGAAGAATGTTGCTCCTTGGAGTCCAATTGGCTCATTTATCACATTTATAAGGTCACAGTACAGAATCACTTCAATTAAGTCCCACAGTCAATCGTTTCATTGTCAAAAGAAATACAACTTAGTAATATCGGAAAAGAATCACTAAATAGATGATGGTACGAATACGTGACGCAACCGTTGTTAGTTAAGCGGATTGACACCGTTAGAAAGTCAATGAAATGTAGTTTTTGAAACTGTCTCTATTTCTTCAGCCCGCGCTAACGGCTAGGATTGGTCCCACAGTAAAAAATGACTTATTTTATCTAAATTTTTAAGTGAAGCGCTACCATTGGGCCGAGTGTAATCGCTGAATTGCAGCAATCATGTCAAATTAAGAAGAATGTTATTCCTTGGAATCCAATTGGCTCATCTATCACATTCATAAGGTCACAGTCCATAATCACTTCAATAAAGTCCCACAGGCAATCGTTTCACTGTCAAAAGCAATACAACTTAGTAATATCGGAAAAAAATCACTAAATACATGTTGGTACGAATATGTGACGTAACCGTTGAAGTTGAAACGGATTGATGCCGTTAGAAAGTCAATGATATGTGGTATTTGAAACTGTCTCTATTTCTTCAGCGCGCACTAACGGCTAGGATTGGTCCCACAATAAAAAAATTACTTATTCTATATAAATTTTTAAGTGAAGCGCTACCATAGGGCCGAGTGTAATCGCTGAATTCCAGAAATCATGTCAAATTAAGAAGAATGTTATTCCTTGGAATCCAATTGGCTCATTCATCACATTTACAAGGTCACAGTCCAGAATCACTTCAATTAAGTTCCACAGTCAATCGTTTCACTGTCAAAAGCAGTACAACTTAGTAATATCGGAAAAAAATCCCTAAATACATGTTGGTACGAATATGTGACGCAACCGTTGTAGTTGAAACGGACTAATACCGTTAGAAAGTGAATGAAATGTAGTATTGGAAACTGTCTCTATTTCTTCAGCGCCCGCTAACGGCTAGGATTGGTCCCACAGTAAAAAATGACTTATGTTATCTAAATTTTTAAGTGAAGCGCTACCATTGGGCCGAGTGTAATCGCTGAATTGCAGCAATCATGTCAAATTAAGAAGAATGTTATTCCTTTGAATCCAATTGGCTCATCTATCACATTCATAAGGTCACAGTCCATAATCACTTCAATAAAGTCCCACAGGCAATCGTTTCACTGTCAAAAGCAATACAACTTAGTAATATCCGAAAAGAATCACTAAATACCTGTTGGTACGAATAGGTGACGCAACCGTTGTAAGTTAAGCGGATTGCCACCGTTAGAAAGTCAATGAAATGTAGTTTTTGAAACTGTCTCTATTTCTTCAGCGCGCACTAACGGCTAGGATTGGTCCAACATTAAAAAAGGACTTATTTTATAAAAATTTTTAAGTGAAGCTCTACCACAGCAATCATGTCAAAGTAAGAAGAATGTTATTTCTTGGGTCTAATTGTCTCACTTATCACATTTATAAGGTCACAGTCCGAAATAAGTTCAATTAAGTCCCACAGTCCATCGTTTCACTGTTAAAAGCGATGCATCCTAGTAATATCCGAATACTATCGCTAAATACATGTTGGTACGAATATGTGACGCAACCGTTGTAACTCAAACGGATTTACACCGCCAGAAGATCAATAAAATGTAGTCTTTGAAACTGTTCCTATTTATTCAGCGCGTGCTAACGGCCAGGATTGGTCCCACAGTAAAAACTGACTTATTTTATATAAATGTTTAAGTGAAGCGCTACCATAGGGCCGAGTGTAATCGCTGAATTCCAGAAATCATGTCAAATTATGAAGAATGTTATTCCTTGTAATCCAATTGTCTCATCTATTACATTTATAAGGTCACAGTCCAGAATCACTTCAACTAAGTCCCACAGGCAATCGTTTCACTGTCAAAAGCAATGCAACTTATTAATATCGGAAAAATATCACTAAATACATGTTGGGACGGATATATGACGTAACCGTTGTAGTTGAAACGGACTGATACCTTTACAAAGTCAATGAAATGTAGTATTTGAAACTGTCTCTAATTCTTCAGCGCGCGCTAACGGCTAGGATTGGTCCCACAATAAAAAATGACTTATTTTATCTAAATTTTTAAGTGAAGCGCTATCATTGGGCCGAGTGTAATCGCTGAATTCCAGAAATCATGTCAAATTAAGAAGAATGTTATTCCTTGGAATCCAATTGGCTCATCTATCACATTAATAAGGTCACAGTCCAGAATCACTTCAATTAAGTCCCAAAGGCAATCAATTCACTGTCAAAAGCAATACAACTTAGTAATATCGGAAAAGAATCACTAAGTACATGTTGGTACGAATACGTGACGCAACCGTTGTAAGTTAAGCAGATTGACACCGTTAGGAAGTCAATGAAATGTAGTTTTTCAAACTGTCTCTATTTCTTCAGCCCGCTCTAACGCCTAGGATTGGTCCCACAGTAAAAAATGACTTATTTTATCTAAATTTTTAAGTGAAGCGCTACCATTGGGCCGAGTGCAATCGCTGAATTGCAGCAATCATTTCAAATTAAGAAGAATGTTATTCCTTGGAATCCAATTGGCTCATCTATCACATTAATAAGGTCACAGTCCAGAATCACTTCAATTAAGTCCCACAGGCAATCGTTTCACTGTCAAAAGCAATACAACTTAGTAATATCGGAAAAGAATCACTAAATACATGTTGGTACGAATACGTGACGCAACCGTTATAAGTTAAGCGGATTGACACCGTTAGAAAGTCAATGAAATGTAGTTTGTGAAACTGTCTCCATTTCTTCAGCGCGCACTAACGGCTAGGATTTGTCCAACAGTAAAAAAGTAATTCTTTTATAAAAATTTTTAAGTGAAGCGCTACCACAGCGCCCAGTGAAATCGGAAAATTCTAGCAATCATGTCAAGGTAAGAAGAATGTTATTTCTTGGGTCCAATTGTCTCACTTATCACATTTATAAGGTCACAGTCCAAAATAAGTTCAATTAAGTCCCACAGCCAATCGTTTTACTGTTAAAAGCGATACATCCTAGTAATATCCGAATACTATCGCTAAATACATGTTGGTACGAATATGTGACGCAACCGTTTTAACTCAAACGGATTTATACCGTTAGAAAGTCATTGAAATGTAGTTTTTAAAACTGTTTCTATTTTTTCAGCGCCCGATAACGGCTAGGATTGGTGCCACAGTAAAAAAATGACTTACTTTATATAAATGTTTAAGAGAAGCGCTACCATAGGGCCAAGTGTAATCGCTGAATTCCAGAAATAAAGTCAAATTATGAAGAATGTTATTCCTTGTAATCCAAATGTCTCATCTATTACATTTATAAGGTCACAGTCCAGAATCACTTCAACTAAGTCCCACAGGCAATCGTTTCACTGTCAAAAGCAATGCAACTTAGTAATATCGGAAAAATATCACTAAATACATGTTGGTACGGATATGTGACGTAACCGTTGTAGTTGAAACGGACTGATACCTTTAGAAAGTCAATGAAATGTAGTATTTGAAACTGTCTCTAATTCTTCAGCGCGCGCTAACGGCTAGGATTGGTCCCACAATAAAAAATGACTTATTTTATCTAAATTTTTAAGTGAAGCGCTACCATTGGGCCGAGTGTAATCGCTGAATTCCAGAAATCATGTCAAATTAAGAAGAATGTTATTCCTTGGAATCCAATTGGCTCATCTATCACATTAATAAGGTCACAGTCAAGAATCACTTCAATTAAGTCCCACAGGCAATCGTTTCACTCTCAAAAGCAATGCAACTTAGTAATATCGGAAAAATATCACTAAATACATGTTGGTACGGATATGTGACGTAACCGTTGTAGTTAAAACGGACTGATACCTTTAGAAAGTCAAAGAAATGTAGTATTTGAAACTGTCTCTATTTCTTCAGCCCGCGCTAACGCCTAGGATTGGTCCCACAGTAAAAAATGACTTATTTTATCTAAATTTTTAAGTGAAGCGCTACCATAGGGCCGAGTGCAATCGCTGAATTCCAGAAATCATGTCAAATTAAAAAGAATGTTATTCCTTGGAGTCCATATGTCTCACTTATCACATTTATAAGATCACAGTCCAAAATAATTTCAATTAAGTCCCACAGTCAATCGTTTCACTGTCAAAAGCAATACAACTTAGTAATATCGGAAAAGAATCACTAAGTACATGTTGGTACGAATACGTGACGCAACTGTTGTAAGTTAAGCAGATTGACACCGTTAGGAAGTCAATGAAATGTAGTTTTTGAAACTGTCTCTATTTCTTCAGCCCGCTCTAACGCCTAGGATTGGTCCCACAGTAAAAAATGACTTATTTTATCTAAATGTTTAAGTGAAGCGTTACCATTGGGCCGAGTGCAATCGCTGAATTGCAGCAATCATTTCAAATTAAGAAGAATGTTATTCCTTGGAATCCAATTGGCTCATCTATCACATTAATAAGGTCACAGTCCAGAATCACTTCAATTAAGTCCCACAGGCAATCGTTTCACTGTCAAAAGCAATACAACTTAGTAATATCGGAAAAGAATCACTAAATACATGTTGGTACGAATACGTGACGCAACCGTTATAAGTTAAGCGGATTGACACCGTTAGAAAGTCAATGAAATGTAGTTTTTGAAACTGTCTCCATTTCTTCAGCGCGCACTAACGGCTAGGATTTGTCCAACAGTAAAAAAGTAATTCTTTTATAAAAATTTTTAAGTGAAGCGCTACCACAGCGCCCAGTGAAATCGGAAAATTCTAGCAATCATGTCAAGGTAAGAAGAATGTTATTTCTTGGGTCCAATTGTCTCACTTATCACATTTATAAGGTCACAGTCCAAAATAAGTTCAATTAAGTCCCACAGCCAATCGTTTTACTGTTAAAAGCGATACATCCTAGCAATATCCGAATACTATCGTTAAATACATGTTGGTACGAATATGTGACGCAACCGTTTTAACTCAAACGGATTTATACCGTTAGAAAGTCATTGAAATGTAGTTTTTAAAACTGTTTCTATTTTTTCAGCGCCCGATAACGGCTAGGATTGGTCCCACAGTAAAAAAATGACTTACTTTATATAAATGTTTAAGAGAAGCGCTACCATAGGGCCAAGTGTAATCGCTGAATTCCAGAAATCATGTCAAATTATGAAGAATGTTATTCCTTGTAATCCAATTGTCTCATCTATTACATTTATAAGGTCACAGTCCAGAATCATTTCAACTAAGTCCCACAGGCAATCGTTTCACTGTCAAAAGCAATGCAACTTAGTAATATCGGAAAAATATCACTAAATACATGTTGGTACGGATATGTGACGTAACCGTTGTAGTTGAAACGGACTGATACCTTTAGAAAGTCAATGAAATGTAGTATTTGAAACTGTCTCTAATTCTTCAGCGCGCGCTAACGGCTAGGATTGGTCCCACAATAAAAAATGACTTATTTTATCTAAATTTTTAAGTGAAGCGCTACCATTGGGCCGAGTGTAATCGCTGAATTCCAGAAATCATGTCAAATTAAGAAAAATGTTATTCCTTGGAATCCAATTGGCTCATCTATCACATTAATAAGGTCACAGTCAAGAATCACTTCAATTAAGTCCCACAGGCAATCGTTTCACTCTCAAAAGCAATGCAACTTAGTAATATCGGAAAAATATCACTAAATACATGTTGGTACGGATATGTGACGTAACCGTTGTAGTTGAAACGGACTGATACCTTTAGAAAGTCAAAGAAATGTAGTATTTGAAACTGTCTCTATTTCTTCAGCCCGCGCTAACGCCTAGGATTGGTCCCACAGTAAAAAATGACTTATTTTATCTAAATTTTTAAGTGAAGCGCTACCATAGGGCCGAGTGCAATCGCTGAATTCCAGAAATCATGTCAAATTAAAAAGAATGTTATTCCTTGGAGTCCATATGTCTCACTTATCACATTTATAAGATCACAGTCCAAAATAATTTCAATTAAGTCCCACAGTCAATCGTTTCACTGTTAAAAGCGATGCAACCTAGTAATATCCGAATACTATCGCTAAATAAATGTTGGTACGAATATGTGACGCAACCGTTGTAATTCAAACGGATTTATACCGCCAGAAGGTCAATGAAATGCAGTCTTTGAAACTGCTCCTATTTATTCGGCACGTGCTAACGGCCAGGATTGGTCCCACAGTAAAAAGTGACTTATTTTATATAAATTTTCAAGTGAAGCGCTATCTTAGGGCCGAGTGTAATCGCTGAATTTCAGCAATCATGTCAAATTAAGAAGAATGTTCTTCCTTGGAGTCCAATTGGCTCATTTATTACATTTATAAGGTCACAGTACAGAATCACTTCAATTAAGACCCACAGTCAATCGTTTCACTGTCAAAAGCAATACAACTTAGTAATATCGGAAAAGAATCACTAAATACATGTTGGTGCGAATACGTGACGCAACCGTTGTATGTTAAGCGGATTGACACCGTTAAAAAGTCAATGAAATGTAGTTTTTGAAACTGTCTCTATTTCTTCAGCCCGCGCTAACGCCTAAGATTGGTCCCACAGTAAAAAAGGACTTATTTTATAAAAAATTTTAAGTGAAGCGCTACCATAGGGCCGAGTGTAATCGCTGAATTCCAGCAATCATGTCAAGTTAGGAAAAATGTTATTTCTTGTAATCCAATTGTCTCATCTATTACATTTATAAGGTCACAGTCCAGAATCACTTCAACTAAGTCCCACAGGCAATCGTTTCACTGTCAAAAGCAATGCAACTTAGTAATATCGGAAAAATATCACTAAATACATGTTGGTACGGATATGTGACGTAACCGTTGTAGTTGAAACGGACTGATACCGTTAGAAAGTCAATGAAATGTAGTATTTGAAACTGTCTCTAATTCTTCAGCGCGCGCTAACGGCTAGGATTGGTCCCACAATAAAAAATGACTTATTTTATCTAAATTTTTAAGTGAAGTGCTACCATTGGGCCGAGTGTAATCGCTGAATTCCAGAAATCATGTCAAATTAAGAAGAATGTTATTCCTTGGAATCCAATTGGCTCATCTATCACATTAATAAGGTCACAGTCAAGAATCACTTCAATTAAGTCCCACAGGCAATCGTTTCACTCTCAAAAGCAATGCAACTTAGTAATATCGGAAAAATATCACTAAATACATGTTGGTACGGATATGTGACGTAACCGTTGTAGTTGAAACGGACTGATACCTTTAGAAAGTCAAAGAAATGTAGTATTTGAAACTGTCTCTATTTCTTCAGCCCGCGCTAACGCCTAGGATTGGTCCCACAGTAAAAAATGACTTATTTTATCTAAATTTTTAAGTGAAGCGCTACCATAGGGCCGAGTGCAATCGCTGAATTCCAGAAATCATGTCAAATTAAAAAGAATGTTATTCCTTGGAGTCCATATGTCTCACTTATCACATTTATAAGATCACAGTCCAAAATAATTTCAATTAAGTCCCACAGTCAATCGTTTCACTGTTAAAAGCGATGCAACCTAGTAATATCCGAATACTATCGCTAAATAAATGTTGGTACGAATATGTGACGCAACCGTTGTAATTCAAACGGATTTATACCGCCAGAAGGTCAATGAAATGCAGTCTTTGAAACTGCTCCTATTTATTCGGCGCGTGCTAACGGCCAGGATTGGTCCCACAGTAAAAAGTGACTTATTTTATATAAATTTTCAAGTGAAGCGCTATCTTAGGGCCGAGTGTAATCGCTGAATTTCAGCAATCATGTCAAATTAAGAAGAATGTTCTTCCTTGGAGTCCAATTGGCTCATTTATTACATTTATAAGGTCACAGTACAGAATCACTTCAATTAAGACCCACAGTCAATCGTTTCACTGTCAAAAGCAATACAACTTAGCAATATCGGAAAAAAATCACTAAATACATGTTGGTACGAATATGTGACGTAACCGTTGTAGTTGAAACGGACTGATACCGTTAGAAAGTCAATGAAATGTAGTATTTGAAACTGTCTCTATTTCTTCAGCGCGCACTAACGGCTAGGATTGGTCCAACAGTAAAAACTGACTTATTTTATATAAATTTTCAAGTGAAGCGCTACCTTAGGGCCGAGTGTAATCGCTGAATTCCAGTAATCTTGTCAAATTAAGAAGAATGTTCTTCCTTGGAGTCCAATTGGCTCATTTCTTACATTTATAAGGTCACAGTACAGAATAGCTTCAATTAAGACCCACAGTCAATCGTTTCACTGTCAAAAGCAATACAACTTAGTAATATCCGAAAAGAATCACTAAATACATGTTGGTACGAATAGGTGACGCAACCGTTGTAAGTTAAGCGGATTGCCACCGTTAGAAAGTCAATGAAATGTAGTTTTTGAAACTGTCTCTATTTCTTCAGCCCGCGCTAACGCCTAGGATTGGACCCACAGTAAAAAATGACTTATTTTATCTAAATTTTTAAGTGAAGCGCTACCATTGGGCCGAGTGCAAACGCTGAATTGCAGCAATCATGTCAAATTAAGAAGAATGTTATTCCTTGGAATCCAATTGGCTCATCTATCACATTCACAAGGTCACAGTCCAGAATCACTTCAATTAAGTCCCACAGGCAATCGTTTCACTGTCAAAAACAATACAACTTAGCAATATCGCAAAAAAATCACTAAATACATGTTGGTACGAATATGTGACGTAACCGTTGTGGTTGAAACGGACTGATACCGTTAGAAAGTCAATGAAATGTAGTATTTGAAACTGTCTCCATTTCTTCAGCGCGCACTAACGGCTAGGATTGGTCCAACAGTAAAAAAGGACTTATTTTATAAAAATTTTTAAGTGAAGCTCTACCACAGCAATCATGTCAAAGTAAGAAGAATGTTATTTCTTGGGTCTAATTGTCTCACTTATCACATTTATAAGGTCACAGTCCAAAATAAGTTCAATTAAGTCCCACAGTCCATCGTTTCACTGTTAAAAGCGATGCATCCAAGTAATATCCGAATACTATCGCTAAATACATGTTGGTACGAATATGTGACGCAACCGTTGTAACTCAAACGGATTTACACCGCCAGAAGATCAATAAAATGTAGTCTTTGAAACTGTTCCTATTTATTCAGCGCGTGCTAACGGCCAGGATTGGTCCCACAGTAAAAATTGACTTAGTTTATATAAATGTTTAAGTGAAGCGCTACCATAGGGCCAAGTGTAATCGCTGAATTCCAGAAATCATGTCAAATTATGAAGAATTTTATTCCTTGTAATCCAATTGTCTCATCTATTACATTTATAAGGTCACAGTCCAGAATCACTTCAACTAAGTCCCACAGGCAATCGTTTCACTGTCAAAAGCAATGCAACTTATTAATATCGGAAAAATATCACTAAATACATGTTGGTACGGATATATGACGTAACCGTTGTAGTTGAAACGGACTGATACCTTTACAAAGTCAATGAAATGTAGTATTTGAAACTGTCTCTAATTCTTCAGCACGCGCTAACGGCTAGGATTGGTCCAACAATAAAAAATGACTTATTTTATCTAAATTTTTAAGTGAAGCGCTATCATTGGGCCGAGTGTAATCGCTGAATTCCAGAAATCATGTCAAATTAAGAAGAATGTTATTCCTTGGAATCCAATTGGCTCATCTATCACATTAATAAGGTCACAGTCCAGAATCACTTCAATTAAGTCCCAAAGGCAATCGTTTCACTGTCAAAAGCAATACAACTTAGTAATATCGGAAAAGAATCACTAAATACATGTTGGTACGAATACGTGACGCAACCGTTGTAAGTTAAGCAGATTGACACCGTTAGAAAGTCAATGAAATGTAGTTTTTGAAACTGTCTCTATTTCTTCAGCCCGCTCTAAGGCCTAGGATTGGTCCCACAGTAAAAAATGACTTATTTTATCTAAATTTTTAAGTGAAGCGCTACCATTGGGCCGAGTGCAATCACTGAATTGCAGCAATCATTTCAAATTAAGAAGAATGTTATTCCTTGGAATCCAATTGGCTCATCTATGACATTAATAAGGTCACAGTCCAGAATCACTTCAATTAAGTCCCACAGGCAATCGTTTCACTGTCAAAAGCAATACAACTTAGTAATATCGGAAAAGAATCACTAAATACATATTGGTACGAATACGTGACGCAACCGTTGTAAGTTAAGCAGATTGACACCGTTAGAAAGTCAATGAAATGTACTTTTTGAAACTGTCTCCATTTCTTCAGCGCGCACTAACGGCTAGGATTTGTCCAACAGTAAAAAAGTAATTCTTTTATAAAAATGTTTAAGTGAAGCGCTACCACAGCGCCCAGTGAAATCGGAAAATTCCAGCAATCATGTCAAGGTAAGAAGAATGTTATTTCTTGGGTCCAATTGTCTCACTTATCACATTTATAAGGTCACAGTCCAAAATAAGTTCAATTAAGTCCCACAGCCAATCGTTTTACTGTTAAAAGCGATACATCCTAGTAATATCCGAATACTATCGCTAAATACATGTTGGTACGAATATGTGACGCAACCGTTTTAACTCAAACGGATTTATACCGTTAGAAAGTCATTGAAATGTAGTTTTTAAAACTGTTTCTATTTTTTCAGCGCCCGATAACGGCTAGGATTGGTCCCACAGTAAAAAAATGACTTACTTTATATAAATGTTTAAGAGAAGCGCTACCATAGGGCCAAGTGTAATCGCTGAATTCCAGAAATGATGTCAAATTATGAAGAATGTTATTCCTTGTAATCCAATTGTCTCATCTATTACATTTATAAGGTCACAGTCCAGAATCACTTCAATTAAGACCCACAGTCAATCGTTTCACTGTCAAAAGCAATACAACTTAGTAATATCGGAAAAGAATCACTAAATACATGTTGGTACGAATATGTGACGCAACCGTTGTAACTCAAACGGATTTATACCGTTAGAAAGTCATTGAAATGTAGTTTTTAAAACTGTTTCTATTTTTTCAGCGCCCGATAACGGCTAGGATTGGTCCCACAGTAAAAAAATGACTTCTTTTATATAAATGTTTAAGTGAAGCGCTACCACAGCAATCATGTCAAAGTAAGAAGAATGTTATTTCTTGGGTCTAATTGTCTCACTTATCACATTTATAAGGTCACAGTCCAAAATAAGTTCAATTAAGTCCCACAGTCCATCGTTTCACTGTTAAAAGCGATGCATCCAAGTAATATCCGAATACTATCGCTAAATACATGTTGGTACGAATATGTGACGCAACCGTTGTAACTCAAACGGATTTACACCGCCAGAAGATCAATAAAATGTAGTCTTTGAAACTGTTCCTATTTATTCAGCGCGTGCTAACGGCCAGGATTGGTCCCACAGTAAAAACTGACTTAGTTTATATAAATGTTTAAGTGAAGCGCTACCATAGGGCCAAGTGTAATCGCTGAATTCCAGAAATCATAGGGCCGAGTGTAATCGCTGAATTCCAGAAATCATGTCAAATTATGAAGAATGTTATTCCTTGTAATCCAATTGTCTCATCTATTACATTTATAAGGTCACAGTCCAGAATCACTTCAACTAAGTCCCACAGGCAATCGTTTCACTGTCAAAAGCAATGCAACTTAGTAATATCGGAAAAATATCACTAAATACATGTTGGTACGGATATGTGACGTAACCGTTGTAGTTGAAATGGACTGATACCTTTAGAAAGTCAATGAAATGTAGTATTTGAAACTGTCTCTAATTCTTCAGCGCGCGCTAACGGCTAGGGTTGGTCCCACAATAAAAAATGACTTATTTTATCTAAATTTTTAAGTGAAGCGCTACCATTGGGCCGAGTGTAATCGCTGAATTCCAGAAATCATGTCAAATTAAGAAGAATGTTATTCCTTGGAATACAATTGGCTCATCTATCACATTAATAAGGTCACAGTCAAGAATCACTTCAATTAAGTCCCACAGGCAATCGTTTCACTCTCAAAAGCAATGCAACTTAGTAATATCGGAAAAATATCACTAAATACATGTTGGTACGGATATGTGACGTAACCGTTGTAGTTGAAACGGACTGATACCTTTAGAAAGTCAAAGAAATGTAGTATTTGAAACTGTCTCTATTTCTTCAGCGCGCGCTAACGGCTAGGATTGGTCCCACACTAAAAATTGACTTATTTTTTCTAAATTTTTAAGTAAAGCGCTACCATTGGGCCGAGTGTAATCGCTGAATTGCAGCAATCATGTCAAATTAAGAAGAATGTTATTCCTTGGAATCCAATTGTCTCACTTATCACATTTATAAGGTCACAGTCCAAAATAAGTTCAATTAAGTCCCACAGTCCATCGTTTTACTGTTAAAAGCGATACATCCTAGTAATGTCCGAATACTATCGCTAAATACATGTTGGTACGAATATGTGTCGCAACCGTTGTAACTCAAACGGATTTATACCGTTAGAAATTCATTGAAATGTAGTTTTTAAAACTGTTTCTATTTCTTCAGCGCCCGATAACAGCTAGGATTGGTCCCACAGTAAAAAAATGACATATTTTATATAAATGTTTAAGTGAAGCGCTACCATAGGGCCGAGTGTAATCGCTGAATTCCAGAAATCATGTCAAATTAAGAAGAATGTTATTCCTTGGAATCCAATTGGCTCATCTATCACATTAATAAGGTCACAGTCCAGAATCACTTCAATTAAGTCCCACAGGCAATCGTTTCACTGTCAAAAGCAATACAACTTAGTAATATCGGAAAAAAATCACTAAATACATGTTGGTACGATTATGTGACGTAACCGTTGCAGTTGAAACGGACTGATACCGTTAGAAAGTCAATGAAATGTAGTATTTGAAACTGTCTCCATTTCTTCAGCGCGCACTAACGGCTAGGATTGGTCCAACAGTAAAAAAGACTTATTTTATAAAAATTTTTAAGTGAAGCGCTACCACAGCAATCATGTCAAGGTAAGAAGAATGTTATTTCTTGGGTCCAATTGTCTCACTTATCACATTTATAAGGTCACAGTCCAAAATAAGTTCAATTAAGTCCCACAGTCCATCGTTTCACTGTTAAAAGCGATGCATCCTAGTAATATCCGAAAACTATCGCTAAATACATGTTGGTACGAATATGTGACGCAACCGTTGTAACTCAAACGGATTTACACCGCCAGAAGGTCAATGAAATGTAGTCTTTGAAACTGTTCCTATTTATTCAGCGCGTGCTAACGGCCAGGATTGGTCCCACAGTAAAAACTGACTTATTTTATATAAATTTTCAAGTGAAGCGCTACCTTAGGGCCGAGTGTAATCGCTGAATTCCAGCAATCATGTCAAATTAAGAAGAATGTTCTTCCTTGGAGTCCAATTGGCTCATTTATTACATTTATAAGGTCACAGTACAGAATCACTTCAATTAAGACCCACAGTCAATCGTTTCACTGTCAAAAGCAATACAACTTAGTAATATCGGAAAAGAATCACTAAATACACGTTGGTACGAATATGTGACGCAATCGTTGTAACTCAAACGGATTTATACCGTTAGAAAGTCATTGAAATGTAGTTTTTAAAACTGTTTCTATTTTTTCAGCGCCCGATAACGGCTAGGATTGGTCCCACAGTAAAAAAATGACTTACTTTATATAAATGTTTAAGTGAAGCGCTACCATAGGGCCGAGTGAAATCGGTAAATTCCAGCAATCATGTCAAGGTAAGAAGAATGTTATTTCTTTGGTCCAATTGTCTCACTTATCACATTTATAAGGTCACAGTCCAAAATAAGTTCAATTAAGTCCCACAGCCAATCGTTTTACTGTTAAAAGCGATACATCCTAGTAATATCCGAATACTATCGCTAAATACATGTTGGTACGAATATGTGACGCAACCGTTGTAACTCAAACGGATTTATACCGTTAGAAAGTCATTGAAATATAGTTTTTAAAACTGTTTCTATTCTTTCAGCGCCCGATAACGGCTAGGATTGGTCCCACAGTAAAAAAATGACTTACTTTATATAAATGTTTAAGTGAAGCGCTACCATAGGGCCGAGTGTAATCGCTGAATTCCAGAAATCATGTCAAATTATGAAGAATGTTATTCCTTGTAATCCAATTGTCTCATCTATTACATTTATAAGGTCACAGTCCAGAATCACTTCAACTAAGTCCCACAGGCAATCGTTTCACTGTCAAAAGCAATGCAACTTAGTAATATCGGAAAAATATCACTAAATACATGTTGGTACGGATATGTGACGTGACCGTTGTAGTTGAAACGGACTGATACCTTTAGAAAGTCAATGAAATGTAGTATTTGAAACTGTCTCTAATTCTTCAGCGCGCGCTAACGGCTAGGATTGGTCCCACAATAAAAAATGACTTATTTTATCTGAATTTTTAAGTGAAGCGCTACCATTGGGCCGAGTGTAATCGCTGAATTCCAGAAATCATGTCAAATTAAGAAGAATGTTATTCCTTGGAATCCAATTGGCTCATCTATCACATTAATAAGGTCACAGTCAAGAATCACTTCAATTAAGTCCCACAGGCAATCGTTTCACTGTCAAAAGCAATGCAACTTAGTAATATCGGAAAAATATCACTAAATACATGTTGGTACGGATATGTGACGTAACCGTTGTAGTTGAAACGAACTGATACCTTTAGAAAGTCAAAGAAATGTAGTATTTGAAACTGTCTCTATTTCTTCAGCGCGCGCTAACGGCTAGGATTGGTCCCACACTAAAAATTGACTTATTTTTTCTAAATTTTTAAGTAAAGCGCTACCATTGGGCCGAGTGTAATCGCTGAATTGCAGCAATCATGTCAAATTAAGAAGAATGTTATTCCTTGGAATCCAATTGTCTCACTTATCACATTTATAAGGTCACAGTCCAAAATAAGTTCAATTAAGTCCCACAGTCCATCGTTTTACTGTTAAAAGCGATACATCCTAGTAATATCCGAATACTATCGCTAAATACATGTTGGTACGAATATGTGACGCAACCGTTATAACTCAAACGGATTTATACCGTTAGAAATTCATTGAAATGTAGTTTTTAAAACTGTTTCTATTTCTTCAGCGCCGATAACGGCTAGGATTGGTCCCACAGTAAAAAAATGACATATTTTATATAAATGTTTAAGTGAAGCGCTACCATAGGGCCGAGGGTAATCGCTGAATTCCAGAAATCATGTCAAATTATGAAGAATGTTATTCCTTGGAATCCAATTGGCTCATCTATCACATTAATAAGGTCACAGTCCAGAATCACTTCAATTAAGTCTCACGGGCAATCGTTTCACTGTCAAAAGCAATACAACTTAGTAATATCGGAAAAAAATCACTAAATACATGTTGGTACGAATATGTGACGTAACCGTTGTAGTTGAAACGGACTGATACCTTTAGAAAGTCAATGAAATGTAGTATTTGAAACTTTCTCTATTTTTTCAGCGCGCACTAACGGCTAGGATTGGTCCCACAGTAAAAAAATGACTTATTTTATATAAGTTTTTAGGTGAAGCGCTACCATTGGGCCGAGTGTAATCGCTGAATTGCAGCAATCATGTCAAATTAAGAAGAATGTTATTCCTTGGAATCCAATTGGCTCATTTATCACATTCATAAGGTCACAGTCCAGAATCACTTCAATTAAGTCCCACAGGCAATCGTTTCACTGTCAAAAGCAATGCAACTTAGTAATATCGGAAAAATATTACTAAATACATGTTGGTACGGATATGTGACGTAACCGTTGTAACTCAAACGGATTTATACCGTTAGAAAGTCATTGAAATGTAGTTTTTAAAACTGTTTCTATTTCTTCAGCGCGCACTAACGGCTAGGATTTGTCCAACAGTAAAAAAGTAATTCTTTTATAAAAATTTTTAAGTGAAGCGCTACCACAGCGCCCAGTGAAATCGGTAAATTCCAGCAATCATGTCAAGGTAAGAAGAATGTTATTTCTTTGGTCCAATTGTCTCACTTATCACATTTATAAGGTCACAGTCCAAAATAAGTTCAATTAAGTCCCACAGCCAATCGTTTTACTGTTAAAAGCGATACATCCTAGTAATATCCGAATACTATCGCTAAATACATGTTGGTACGAATATGTGACGCAACCGTTGTAACTCAAACGGATTTATACCGTTAGAAAGTCATTGAAATGTAGTTTTTAAAACTGTTTCTATTCTTTCAGCGCCCGATAACGGCTAGGATTGGTCCCACAGTAAAAAAATGACTTTCTTTATATAAATGTTTAAGTGAAGCGCTACCATAGGTCCGAGTGTAATCGCTGAATTCCAGAAATCATGTCAAATTATGAAGAATGTTATTCCTTGTAATCCAATTTTCTCATCTATTACATTTATAAGGTCACAGTCCAGAATCACTTCAACTAAGTCCCACAGGCAATCGTTTCACTGTCAAAAGCAATGCAACTTAGTAATATCGGAAAAATATCACTAAATACATGTTGGTACGGATATGTGACGTAACCGTTGTAGTTGAAACGGACTGATACCTTTAGAAAGTCAATGAAATGTAGTATTTGAAACTGTCTCTAATTCTTCAGCGCGCGCTAACGGCTAGGATTGGTCCCACAATAAAAAATGACTTATTTTATCTAAATTTTTAAGTGAAGCGCTACCATTGGGCCGAGTGTAATCGCTGAATTCCAGAAATCATGTCAAATTAAGAAGAATGTTATTCCTTGGCATCCAATTGGCTCATCTATCACATTAATAAGGTCACAGTCAAGAATCACTTCAATTAAGTCCCACAGGCAATCGTTTCACTGTCAAAAGCAATGCAACTTAGTAATATCGGAAAAATATCACTAAATACATGTTGGTACGGATATGTGACGTAACCGTTGTAGTTGAAACGGACTGATACCTTTAGAAAGTTAAAGAAATGTAGTATTTGAAACTGTCTCTATTTCTTCAGCGCGCGCTAACGGCTAGGATTGGTCCCACACTAAAAATTGACTTATTTTTTCTAAATTTTTAAGTGAAGCGCTACCATTGGGCCGAGTGTAATCGCTGAATTCCAGAAATCATGTCAAATTAAGAAGACTGTTATTCCTTGGAATCCAATTGGCTCATCTATCACATTAATAAGGTCACAGTCAAGAATCACTTCAATTAAGTCCCACAGGCAATCGTTTCACTGTCAAAAGCAATGCAACTTAGTAATATCGGAAAAATATCACTAAATACATGTTGGTACGGATATGTGACGTAACCGTTGTAGTTAAAACGGACTGATACCTTTAGAAAGTCAAAGAAATGTAGTATTTGAAACTGTCTCTATTTCTTCAGCGCGCGCTAACGGCTAGGATTGGTCCCACACTAAAAATTGACTTATTTTTTCTAAATTTTTAAGTAAAGCGCTACCATTGTGCCGAGTGTAATCGCTGAATTGCAGCAATCATGTCAAATTAAGAAGAATGTTATTCCTTGGAATCCAATTGTTTCACTTATCACATTTAGAAGGTCACAGTCCAAAATAAGTTCAATTAAGTCCCACAGTCCATCGTTTTACTGTTAAAAGCGATACATCCTAGTAATATCTGAGTACTATCGCTAAATACATGTTGGTACGAATATGTGACGCAACCGTTGTAACTCAAACGGATTTATACCGTTAGAAATTCATTGAAATGTAGTTTTTAAAACTGTTTCTATTTCTTCAGCGCCCGATAATGCCTAGGATTGGTCCCACAGTAAAAAAATGACATATTTTATATAAATGTTTAAGTGAAGCGCAACCATAGGGCCGAGTGTAATCACTGAATTCCAGAAATCATGTCAAATTTTGAAGAATGTTATTCCTTGTAATCCAATTGTCTCATATATTACATTTATAAGGTCACAGTCCAGAATCACTTCAATTAAGTCACACAGGCAATTGTTTCACTGTCAAAAGCAATGCAACTTAGTAATATCGGAAAAATATCACTAAATACATGTTGGTACGGATATGTGACGTAACCGTTGTAGTTGAAACGGACTGATACCTTTAGAAAGTCAATGAAATGTAGTATTTGAAACTGTCTCTAATTCTTCAGCGCGCGCTAACGGCTAGGATTGGTCCCACAATAAAAAATGACTTATTTTATCTAAATTTTTAAGTGAAGCGCTACTATTGGGCCGAGTGTAATCGCTGAATTGCAGCAATCATGTCAAATTAAGAAGAATGTTATTCCTTGGAATCCAATTGGCTCATCTATCACATTAATAAGGTCACAGTCCAGAATCACTTCAACTAAAAGTCCCACAGGCAATCGTTTCACTGTCAAAAGCAATACAACTTAGTAATATTGGAAAAAATCACTAAAAACATGTTGGTACGAATATGTGACGTAACCGTTGTAGTTGAAACGGACTGATACCTTTAGAAAGTCAATGAAATGTAGTATTTGAAACTTTCTCTATTTTTTCAGCGCGCACTAACGGCTAGGACTGGTCCCACAGTAAAAAAATGACTTATTTTATTTAAGTTTTTAAGTGAAGCGCTACCATTGGGCCGAGTGTAATCGCTGAATTGCAGCAATCATGTCAAATTAAGAAGAATGTTATTCCTTGGAATCCAATTGGCTCATTTATCACATTCATAAGGTCACAGTCCAGAATCACTTCAATTAAGTCCCACAGGCAATCGTTTCACTGTCAAAAGCAATGCAACTTAGTAATATCGAAAAAATATCACTAAATACATGTTGGTACGGATATGTGACGTAACCGTTGTAGTTGAAACGGACTGATACCTTTAGAAAGTCAATGAAATGTAGTATTTGAAACTGTCTCTATTTCTTCAGCGCGCGCTAACGGCTAGAATTGGTCCCACATTAAAAATTGACTTATTTTATCTAAATTTTTAAGTAAAGCGCTACCATTTGGCCGAGTGTAATCGCTGAATTGCAGCAATCATGTCAAGTTAAGAAGAATGTTATTCCTTGGAATCCAATTGTCTCATCTATTACATTTATAAGGTCACAGTCCAGAATCACTTCAATTAAGTCCCACAGGCAATCGTTTCACTGTCAAAAGCAATGCAACTTAGTAATATCGGAAAAATATCACTAAATACATGTTGGTACGGATATGTGACGTAACCGTTGTAGTTGAAATGGACTGATACCTTTAGAAAGTCAATGAAATGTAGTATTTGAAACTGTCTCTAATTGTTCAGCGCGCGCTAACGGCTAGGATTGGTCCCACAATAAAAAATGACTTATTTTATCTAAATTTTTAAGTGAAGCGCTACCATTGGGCCGAGTGTAATCGCTGAATTGCAGCAATCATGTCAAATTAAGAAGAATGTTATTCCTTGGAATCCAATTGTCTCACTTATCACATTTATAAGGTCACAGTCCAAAATAAGTTCAATTAAGTCCCACAGTCCATCGTTTTACTGTTAAAAGCGATACATCCTAGTAATATCCGAATACTATCGCTAAATACATGTTGGTACGAATATGTGACGCAACCGTTGTAACTCAAACGGATTTATACCGTTAGAAATTCATTGAAATGTAGTTTTTAAAACTGTTTCTATTTCTTCAGCGCCCGATAACGGCTAGGATTGGTCCCACAATAAAAAAATGACATATTTTATATAAATGTTTAAGTGAAGCGCAACCATAGGGCCGAGTGTAATCGCTGAATTCCAGAAATCATGTCAAATTATAAAGAATTTTATTCCTTGTAATCCAATTGTCTCATCTATTACATTTATAAGGTCACAGTCCAGAATCACTTCAATTAAGTCCCACAGGCAATCGTTTCACTGTCAAAAGCAATGCAACTTAGTAATATCGGAAAAATATCACTAAATACATGTTGGTACGGATATGTGACGTAACCGTTGTAGTTGAAACGGACTGATACCTTTAGAAAGTCAATGAAATGTAGTATTTGAAACTGTCTCTAATTCGTCAGCGCGCGCTAACGGCTAGGATTGGTCCCACAATAAAAAATGACTTATTTTATCTAAATTTTTAAGTGAAGCGCTACCATTGGGCCGAGTGTAATCGCTGAATTCCAGAAATCATGTCAAATTAAGAAGAATGTTATTCCTTGGAATCCAATTGGCTCATCTATCACATTAGTAAGGTCACAGTCCAGAATCACTTCAATTAAGTCACACAGGCAATCGTTTCACTGTCAAAAGCAATACAACTTAGTAATATCGGAAAAAAATCACTAAATACATGTTGGTACGATTATGTGACGTAACCGTTGCAGTTGAAACGGACTGATACCTTTAGAAAGTCATTGAAATGTAGTATTTGAAACTGTCTCTATTTCTTCAGCGCGCGCTAACGGCTAGGATTGGTCCCACAGTAAAAAATGACTTATTTTATCTAAATTTTTAAGTGAAGCGCTACCATTGGGCCGAGTGTAATCGCTGAATTGCAGCAATCATGTCAAATTAAGAAGAATGTTATTCCTTGGAATCCAATTGGCTCATTTATCACATTCATAAGGTCACAGTCCAGAATCACTTCAATTAAGTCCCACAGGCAATCGTTTCACTGTCAAAAGAAATACAACTTAGCAATATCGGAAAAATATCACTAAATACATGTTGGTACGGATATGTGACGTAACCGTTGTAGTTGAAACGGACTGATACCTTTAGAAAGTTAAAGAAATGTAGTATTTGAAACTGTCTCTATTTCTTCAGCGCGCGCTAACGGCTAGGATTGGTCCCACACTAAAAATTGACTTATTTTTTCTAAATTTTTAAGTGAAGCGCTACCATTGGGCCGAGTGTAATCGCTGAATTCCAGAAATCATGTCAAATTAAGAAGACTGTTATTCCTTGGAATCCAATTGGCTCATCTATCACATTAATAAGGTCACAGTCAAGAATCACTTCAATTAAGTCCCACAGGCAATCGTTTCACTGTCAAAAGCAATGCAACTTAGTAATATCGGAAAAATATCACTAAATACATGTTGGTACGGATATGTGACGTAACCGTTGTAGTTAAAACGGACTGATACCTTTAGAAAGTCAAAGAAATGTAGTATTTGAAACTGTCTCTATTTCTTCAGCGCGCGCTAACGGCTAGGATTGGTCCCACACTAAAAATTGACTTATTTTTTCTAAATTTTTAAGTAAAGCGCTACCATTGTGCCGAGTGTAATCGCTGAATTGCAGCAATCATGTCAAATTAAGAAGAATGTTATTCCTTGGAATCCAATTGTTTCACTTATCACATTTAGAAGGTCACAGTCCAAAATAAGTTCAATTAAGTCCCACAGTCCATCGTTTTACTGTTAAAAGCGATACATCCTAGTAATATCTGAGTACTATCGCTAAATACATGTTGGTACGAATATGTGACGCAACCGTTGTAACTCAAACGGATTTATACCGTTAGAAATTCATTGAAATGTAGTTTTTAAAACTGTTTCTATTTCTTCAGCGCCCGATAATGCCTAGGATTGGTCCCACAGTAAAAAAATGACATATTTTATATAAATGTTTAAGTGAAGCGCAACCATAGGGCCGAGTGTAATCACTGAATTCCAGAAATCATGTCAAATTTTGAAGAATGTTATTCCTTGTAATCCAATTGTCTCATATATTACATTTATAAGGTCACAGTCCAGAATCACTTCAATTAAGTCACACAGGCAATTGTTTCACTGTCAAAAGCAATGCAACTTAGTAATATCGGAAAAATATCACTAAATACATGTTGGTACGGATATGTGACGTAACCGTTGTAGTTGAAACGGACTGATACCTTTAGAAAGTCAATGAAATGTAGTATTTGAAACTGTCTCTAATTCTTCAGCGCGCGCTAACGGCTAGGATTGGTCCCACAATAAAAAATGACTTATTTTATCTAAATTTTTAAGTGAAGCGCTACTATTGGGCCGAGTGTAATCGCTGAATTGCAGCAATCATGTCAAATTAAGAAGAATGTTATTCCTTGGAATCCAATTGGCTCATCTATCACATTAATAAGGTCACAGTCCAGAATCACTTCAACTAAAAGTCCCACAGGCAATCGTTTCACTGTCAAAAGCAATACAACTTAGTAATATTGGAAAAAAATCACTAAAAACATGTTGGTACGAATATGTGACGTAACCGTTGTAGTTGAAACGGACTGATACCTTTAGAAAGTCAATGAAATGTAGTATTTGAAACTTTCTCTATTTTTTCAGCGCGCACTAACGGCTAGGACTGGTCCCACAGTAAAAAAATGACTTATTTTATTTAAGTTTTTAAGTGAAGCGCTACCATTGGGCCGAGTGTAATCGCTGAATTGCAGCAATCATGTCAAATTAAGAAGAATGTTATTCCTTGGAATCCAATTGGCTCATTTATCACATTCATAAGGTCACAGTCCAGAATCACTTCAATTAAGTCCCACAGGCAATCGTTTCACTGTCAAAAGCAATGCAACTTAGTAATATCGAAAAAATATCACTAAATACATGTTGGTACGGATATGTGACGTAACCGTTGTAGTTGAAACGGACTGATACCTTTAGAAAGTCAATGAAATGTAGTATTTGAAACTGTCTCTATTTCTTCAGCGCGCGCTAACGGCTAGAATTGGTCCCACATTAAAAATTGACTTATTTTATCTAAATTTTTAAGTAAAGCGCTACCATTTGGCCGAGTGTAATCGCTGAATTGCAGCAATCATGTCAAGTTAAGAAGAATGTTATTCCTTGGAATCCAATTGTCTCATCTATTACATTTATAAGGTCACAGTCCAGAATCACTTCAATTAAGTCCCACAGGCAATCGTTTCACTGTCACAAGCAATGCAACTTAGTAATATCGGAAAAATATCACTAAATACATGTTGGTACGGATATGTGACGTAACCGTTGTAGTTGAAATGGACTGATACCTTTAGAAAGTCAATGAAATGTAGTATTTGAAACTGTCTCTAATTGTTCAGCGCGCGCTAACGGCTAGGATTGGTCCCACAATAAAAAATGACTTATTTTATCTAAATTTTTAAGTGAAGCGCTACCATTGGGCCGAGTGTAATCGCTGAATTGCAGCAATCATGTCAAATTAAGAAGAATGTTATTCCTTGGAATCCAATTGTCTCACTTATCACATTTATAAGGTCACAGTCCAAAATAAGTTCAATTAAGTCCCACAGTCCATCGTTTTACTGTTAAAAGCGATACATCCTAGTAATATCCGAATACTATCGCTAAATACATGTTGGTACGAATATGTGACGCAACCGTTGTAACTCAAACGGATTTATACCGTTAGAAATTCATTGAAATGTAGTTTTTAAAACTGTTTCTATTTCTTCAGCGCCCGATAACGGCTAGGATTGGTCCCACAATAAAAAAATGACATATTTTATATAAATGTTTAAGTGAAGCGCAACCATAGGGCCGAGTGTAATCGCTGAATTCCAGAAATCATGTCAAATTATAAAGAATTTTATTCCTTGTAATCCAATTGTCTCATCTATTACATTTATAAGGTCACAGTCCAGAATCACTTCAATTAAGTCCCACAGGCAATCGTTTCACTGTCAAAAGCAATGCAACTTAGTAATATCGGAAAAATATCACTAAATACATGTTGGTACGGATATGTGACGTAACCGTTGTAGTTGAAACGGACTGATACCTTTAGAAAGTCAATGAAATGTAGTATTTGAAACTGTCTCTAATTCGTCAGCGCGCGCTAACAGCTAGGATTGGTCCCACAATAAAAAATGACTTATTTTATCTAAATTTTTAAGTGAAGCGCTACCATTGGGCCGAGTGTAATCGCTGAATTCCAGAAATCATGTCAAATTAAGAAGAATGTTATTCCTTGGAATCCAATTGGCTCATCTATCACATTAGTAAGGTCACAGTCCAGAATCACTTCAATTAAGTCACACAGGCAATCGTTTCACTGTCAAAAGCAATACAACTTAGTAATATCGGAAAAAAATCACTAAATACATGTTGGTACGATTATGTGACGTAACTGTTGCAGTTGAAACGGACTGATACCTTTAGAAAGTCATTGAAATGTAGTATTTGAAACTGTCTCTATTTCTTCAGCGCGCGCTAACGGCTAGGATTGGTCCCACAGTAAAAAATGACTTATTTTATCTAAATTTTTAAGTGAAGCGCTACCATTGGGCCGAGTGTAATCGCTGAATTGCAGCAATCATGTCAAATTAAGAAGAATGTTATTCCTTGGAATCCAATTGGCTCATTTATCACATTCATAAGGTCACAGTCCAGAATCACTTCAATTAAGTCCCACAGGCAATCGTTTCACTGTCAAAAGCAATACAACTTAGTAATATCGGAAAAAAATCACTAAATACATGTTGGTACGAATACGTGACGTAACCGTTGTAGTTGAAACGGACTGATACCGCTAGAAAGTCAATGAAATGTAGTATTTGAAACTTTCTCTATTTTTTCAGCGCGCACTAACGGCTAGGATTGGTCCCACAGTAAAAAAATGACTTATTTTATCTAAATTTTTAAGTAAAGCGTTACCATTGGGCCGAGGGAAATCGCTGAATTGCAGCAATCATGTCAAATTAAGAAGAATGTTATTCTTTGGAATCCAATTGTCTCACTTATCACATTTATAAGGTCACAGTCCAAAATAAGTTCAATTAAGTCCCACAGTCCATCGTTTTACTGTTAAAAGCGATGCATCCTAGTAATATCCGAATACTATCGCTAAATACATGTTGGTACGAATATGTGACGCAACCGTTGTAACTCAAACAGATTTATACCGTTAGAAAGTCATTGAAATGTAGTTTTTAAAACTGTTTCTATTTCTTCAGCGCCCGATAACGGCTAGGATTGGTCCCACAGTAAAAAAATGACTTATTTTATATAAATGTTTAAGTGAAGCGCTACCATAGGGCCGAGTGTAATCGCTGAATTCCAGAAATCATGTCAAATTATGAAGAATGTTATTCCTTGTAATCCAATTGTCTCATCTATTACATTTATAAGGTCACAGTCCAGAATCACTTCAATTAAGACCCACAGTCAATCGTTTCACTGTCAAAAGCAATACAACTTAGTAATATCGCAAAAGAATCACTAAATACATGTTGGTACGAATACGTGACGCAACCGTTGTAAGTTAAGCGGATTGACACCGTTAGAAAGTCAATGAAATGTAGTTTTTGAAACTGTCTCTATTTCTTCAGCCCGCGCTAACGCCTAGGATTGGTCCCACAGTAAAAAATGACTTATTTTGTCTAAATTTTTAAGTGAAGCGCTACCATTGGGCCGAGAGTAATCGCTGAATTGTAGCAATCATGTCAAATTAAGAAGAATGTTATTCCTTGGAATCCAATTGGCTCATCTATCACATTCATAAGGTCACAGTCCAGAATCACTTCAATTAAGTCCCACAGGCAATCGTTTCACTGTCAAAAACAATAAAACTTAGCAATATCGGAAAAAAATCACTAAATACATGTTGGTACGAATATGTGACGTAACGGTTGTAGTTGAAACGGACTGATACCGTTAGAAAGTCAATGAAATGTAGTATTTAAAACTGTCTCCATTTCTTCAGCGCGCACTAACGGCTAGGATTGGTACAACAGTAAAAAAAGGACTTATTTTATAAAAATTTTTAAGTGAAGCGCTACCACAGCAATCATGTCAAATTAAGAAGAATGGTTTTCTTTGAAGTCCAATTGGCTCATTTATCACATTTATAAGGTCGCAGTCCAGAATCACTTCAATTAAGTCCCACAGTCAATCGTTTCACTGTTAAAAGCGATACAACTTAGTAATATCGGAAAAAAATCACTAAATACATGTTGGTACAAATATGTGACTCAACCGTTGTAAGTGAAGCGGATTGACACCGTTAGAAAGTCAATGAAATTTAGTATTTGAAACTGTCTCTAATTCTTCAGCGCGCGCTAACGGCTAGGATTGGTGCCACAATAAAAAATGACTTATTTTATCTAAATTTTTAAGTGAAGCGCTACCATTGGGTAGGGTGTAATCGCTGAATTCCAGAAATCATGTCAAATTAAGACGAATGTTATTCCTTGGAATCCAATTGGCTCATCTATCACATTAATAAGGTCACAGTCCAGAATCACTTCAATTAAGTCCCACAGGCAATCGTTTCACTGTCAAAAGCAATACAACTTAGTAATATCGGAAAAAAATCACTAAATACATGTTGGTACGAATATGTGACGTAACCGTTGTAGTTGAAACGGACTGATACCTTTAGAAAGTCAATGAAATGTAGTATTTGAAACTTTCTCTATTTCTTCAGCGCGCACTAACGGCTAGGATTGGTCCCACAGTAAAAAAATGACTTATTTTATATAAGTTTTTAGGTGAAGCGCTACCATTGGGGCGAGTGTAATCGCTGAATTGCAGCAATCATGTCAAATTAAGAAGAATGTTATTCCTTGGAATCCAATTGGCTCATTTATCACATTCATAAGGTCACAGTCCAGAATCACTTCAATTAAGTCCCACAGGCAATCGTTTCACTGTCAAAAGCAATGCAACTTAGTAATATCGGAAAAATATCACTAAATACATGTTGGTACGGATATGTGACGTAACCGTTGTAACTCAAACGGATTTATACCGTTAGAAAGTCATTGAAATGTAGTTTTTAAAACTGTTTCTATTTCTTCAGCGCGCACTAACGGCTAGGATTTGTCCAACAGTAAAAAAGTAATTCTTTTATAAAAATTTTTAAGTGAAGCGCTACCACAGCGCCCAGTGAAATCGGTAAATTCCAGCAATCATGTCAAGGTAAGAAAAATGTTATTTCTTTGGTCCAATTGTCTCACTTATCACATTTATAAGGTCACAGTCCAAAATAAGTTCAATTAAGTCCCACAGCCAATCGTTTTACTGTTAAAAGCGATACATCCTAGTAATATCCGAATACTATCGCTAAATACATGTTGGTACGAATATGTGACGCAACCGTTGTAACTCAAACGGGTTTATACCGTTAGAAAGTCATTGAAATGTAGTTTTTAAAACTGTTTCTATTCTTTCAGCGCCCGATAACGGCTAGGATTGGTCCCACAGTAAAAAAATGACTTACTTTATATGAATGTTTAAGTGAAGCGCTACCATAGGTCCGAGTGTAATCGCTGAATTCCAGAAATCATGTCAAATTATGAAGAATGTTATTCCTTGTAATCCAATTGTCTCATCTATTACATTTATAAGGTCACAGTCCAGAATCACTTCAACTAAGTCCCACAGGCAATCGTTTCACTGTCAAAAGCAATGCAACTTAGTAATATCGGAAAAATATCACTAAATACATGTTGGTACGGATATGTGACGTAACCGTTGTAGTTGAAACGGACTGATACCGTTAGAAAGTCAATGAAATGTAGTATTTGAAACTGTCTCCATTTCTTCAGCGCGCACTAACGGCTAGGATTGGTCCAACAGTAAAAAAAGGACTTATTTTATAAAAATTTTTAAGTGAAGCGCTACCACAGCAATCATGTCAAATTAAGAAGAATGGTTTTCTTTGAAGTCCAATTGGCTCATTTATCACATTTATAAGGTCGCAGTCCAGAATCACTTCAATTAAGTCCCACAGTCAATCGTTTCACTGTTAAAAGCGATACAACTTAGTAATATCGGAAAAAAATCACTAAATACATGTTGGTACAAATATGTGACTCAACCGTTGTAAGTGAAGCGGATTGACACCGTTAGAAAGTCAATGAAATTTAGTATTTGAAACTGTCTCTAATTCTTCAGCGCGCGCTAACGGCTAGGATTGGTGCCACAATAAAAAATGACTTATTTTATCTAAATTTTTAAGTGAAGCGCTACCATTGGGTAGGGTGTAATCGCTGAATTCCAGAAATCATGTCAAATTAAGAAGAATGTTATTCCTTGGAATCCAATTGGCTCATCTATCACATTAATAAGGTCACAGTCCAGAATCACTTCAATTAAGTCCCACAGTCCATCGTTTTACTGTTAAAAGCGACACATCCTAGTAATATCCGAATACTATCGCTAAATACATGTTGGTACGAATATGTGACGCAACCGTTGTAGTTGAAACGGACTGATACCTTTAGAAAGTCAATGAAATTTAGTATTTAAAACTGTCTCTATTTCTTCAACGCGCGCTAACGGCTAGGATTGGTCCCACAGTAAAAAATGACTTATTTTATTTAAATTTTTAAGTGAAGCTCTACCATTGGGCCGAGTGTAATCGCTGAATTGCAGCAATCATGTCAAATTAAGAAGAATGTTATTCCTTGGAATCCAATTGGCTCAATTATCACATTCATAAGGTCACAGTCCAGAATCACTTCAATTAAGTCCCACAGGCAATCGTTTCACTGTCAAAAGCAATACAACTTAGTAATATCGGAAAAAAATCACTAAATACATGTTGGTACGAATATGTGACGTAACCGTTGTAGTTGAAACGGACTGATACTGCTAGAAAGTCAATGAAATGTAGTATTTGAAACTTTCTCTTTTTTTTCAGTGCGCACTAACGGCTAGGATTGGTCCCACAGTAAAAAAATGACTTATTTTATATAAGTTTTTAAGTGAAGCGCTACTATAAGGCCGAGTGTAATCGCTGAATTGCAGCAATCATGTCAAATTAAGAAGAATGTTATTCCTTGGAATACAATTGTCTCACTTATCACATTTATAAGGTCACAGTCCAAAATAAGTTCAATTAAGTCCCACAGTCCATCGTTTTCAAAAGCAATACAACTTAGTAATATCGGAAAAAAATCACTAAATACATGTTGGTACGAATATGTGACGTAACCGTGAGAAATTCCAGAAATCATGTCAAATTAAGATGAATGTTATTCCTTGGAATCCAATTGGCTCATCTATCACATTAATAAGGTCACAGTCCAGAATCACTTCAAGTAAGTCCCACAGGCAATCGTTTCACTGTCAAAAGCAATACAACTTAGTAATATCGGAAAAAAAACACTAAATACATGTTGGTACGAATATGTGACGTAACCGTTGTAGTTGAAACGGACTGATACCGTTAGAAAGTCAATGAAATGTAGTATTTGAAACTGTCTCTATTTCTTCAGCGCGCACTAACGGCTACGATTGGTCCCACAGTAAAAAATGACTTATTTTATCTAAATTTTTAAGTGAAGCGCTACCATTGGGCCGAGTGTAACCGCTGAATTCCAGAAATCATGTCAAATTAAGAAGAATGTTATTCCTTGGAATCCAATTGGCTCATTTATCACATTCATAAGGTCACAGTCCAGAATCACTTCAATTAAGTCCCACAGGCAATCGTTTCACTGTCAAAAGCAATACAACTTAGTAATATCGGAAAAAAATCACTAAATACATGTTGGTACGAATATGTGACGTAACCGTTGTAGTTGAAACGGACTGATACTGCTAGAAAGTCAATGAAATGTAGTATTTGAAACTTTCTCTAGTTTTTCAGCGCGCACTAACGGCTAGGATTGGTCCCACAGTAAAAAATGACTTATTTTATATAAATGTTTAAGTGAAGCGCTACCATAGGGCCGAGTGTAATCGATGAATTCCAGAAATCATGTCAAATTATGAAGAATGTTATTCCTTGGAATCCAATTGGCTCATCTATCACATTAATAAGGTCACAGTCCAGAATCACTTAAATTAAGTCCCACAGGCAATTGTTTCACTGTCAAAAGCAATACAACTTAGTAATATCGGAAAAATATCACTAAATACATGTTGGTACGGATATGTGACGTAACCGTTGTAGTTGAAACGGACTGATACCTTTAGAAAGTCAATGAAATGTAGTATTTGAAACTGTCTCTAATTCTTCAGCGCGCGCTAACGGCTAGGATTGGTGCCACAATAAAAAATGACTTATTTTATATAAGTTTTTAAGTGAAGCGCTACCATAGGGCCGAGTGTAATCGCTGAATTGCAGCAATCATGTCAAACTAGCTGTTTCCCGTGGAAGAATCCACTGTATTCCATTTAATTTATGTAGCAGATATATGTCCATCAAAAAACAAACAATACAGCAATGCGCATCTTACATCTGCATTATTATATAAATGACCAAAAAAATTAAAGGTGTGCAACAACTGCAGTGTATATGTGACATTAAAAATCTAAATCTACTAAAATTACTGCTCTGACCATCTGACAAATGCGAAAATTATTCGGAAAAAAGTTTTTAAAAGCATTTCAACATACATCTCACCCATAAAATTTAAATCACTCAAAACGCCACATATATACAAAAAAGCTGATCAATGTCAAACACAAATCTCTCTCATTGTATATGTTAAAATCAGTTAGTTTATTGCAAACCCTGCCAAAGGTTGACACAAAATATGAAAAATAAACAATAAATTTTGCCTAAGTAGAAATTTTTATTTAAGGTGTTAAAAAGGGATTTGCAAGGATAAATTATAATGCAATAAAACATTATTTGATATATTGCATACGGTCCTTCCTCACCAAACTTTAGACAAAATACCAACAAAATAACGGTGTTTAAATCTAAAATTAATAAAGTCCTTTTAGCAATTTGCATGCTGTTTTACCATCAATAAAGTAAACAAAATTTCAAATCTCACATAGTATTCAGTCACAAATTTTCATTAAATATATATATAAGTCATAATGAGTCATGTTAAACAACAGCAATCAATCTGTATATAAGTTTATTTTATGTCAATTTTTGCACCAATTTTGCAACACAAAATATATACAAATTCTAAATAATACTAAAATCTCTTATTTTGGTCCTTCGCATACCGACGGTCTCCCACAAAAGTTTAATCAAAATGAAAAAAATGAGAGGTAACGACAAAATCAAAGTTTGCAAAATTTAATTATTTCGGTACATATATCTACTGCATATGCCCTCTAAAACAATATTTTAATCCAAAATGCCTAAGAAAGACAGTTTGCAACAAAAATCAGTTATTTCGATAATATTGCATACACTCTTTCCTCACAAAAGCTTCACAAACTGTAAAAAAAAAGAATGGTTGTAGGGAGTGCTTCTGATTCAACAAAAAAAGTTTTTTTGACATATTGCATCTAGCCCTTACCCATTAAATCTTACACAAAATTTCCAAAACTATATACGATTTAGAACACATCAAATTTAAATCGAGAAGGATCAGTCATTTCGATATATTGCACGGAGTCCTCCCCAGTAAGAATTTATACAAAATATAGAAAAACAAAGCTTGCTGTAAAATTGAATTCTTCTTCTGTATATATATATGGTCCTTCCTCGCAAAATTAACATAAAATGTCAAAAAGGTTCAGATATAACATCTAACACAACAAAAATCAGTTCTATCAGTATATGTCATGTCATTGTCTTCCACCAAATGTTCCCCTTAAAGTTTCACAGACACAGCCTGTAAATTAAAAACAACTAAGATCAGGCATTTTGGTCTTTTTCATACCATTCTGTTCCAAATAACTTATAAAATGTAAAAATTGAGTGGTAAAACAGAAATTTGCAAAATTCCATTTTTTTATATGCATGTATATTATATGCCTTCTACAACAATAAGTTAATTCAAAATGTCAAAAAGAAGAAAAAAATAGCTTACAAAGAGTATAAAATTTAAATCAACAAAGTAGCTCTTTTGGTGTATTAAATATAAGCCATACGCACAAAAGTTTACACTAAATGTAAGAAAATGGTTGTGTTTAGTAATTCTAAATTAAGAAAAGTCAGTTCTTTTAGCATGCTGATTAAGGTTTTTGCCCACAAATTCTTACATGAAAATGTCAAAACCACAATTTGAAACAAATTAAATTTACATTTTAAAAATAAGTAATTTCTGAACTTTATTTCCAGAATATTTGAAGGAAAAGAACTTCGCAAACCAAAAAAACCCAGGAAAATGTTTAAAATCTTCAGGGTTAATAACGTTTGATGGGTTTTGTGGGAATATATATACTGGGAATCTTTAGTTTAAAGCTAGCATTAGCTAGCTACAGCAGCTAATAGCTAGTCACTTAAATATAAACTGGAGACTTAGCTAGGTATAAAGAACATGGCTACATATATATATATATATATTCCTAGCTAGCTAGCTAGCTAGTTGTTGGTGGTGGTTGGCTTTTTATGATGCTAGCTATAAAACATGTCTGGCAACAATAATATAGTAAAAACTGAAAATAAAACATGAAAAAACCTTACAGAACCTTGCTATGATTAATTTATAAAACCATGCTCTTCTTCAAATGTTTTTTTAAAGATTTATTTTGAATGAAAGAGTAGAGAATACTCAAAAAGAACAGCCATCTTTTTCGTAAACACAATTTCCGTTTTATGCTAGGAACTTCATTTAACAGTCCGTATGCTTTGTGAATATCTAATACCGTTTCATATGTAGCGATACCTATATATATATGCTAACATAGAGTTTTTTGGCATAAGGGTATATATATTTATATCGTTATTAGCAGCGGGTTATATATTTACACCTTATGTGCGATTTCTATGAAGTACATCCCTAATCTTTTTAGTTAAATTTTAGCGTACAGCCACGTCATAAGAAAGTAACCCGTGATTTCCGTGTCGTGGACTCACAGTTTTAGTCACGCAAGGGAATTAATATATAAGATTAAGAAGAATGTTATTCCTTGGAATACAATTGTCTCACTTATCACATTTATAAGGTCACAGTCCAAAATAAGTTCAATTAAGTCCCACAGTCCATCGTTTTCAAAAGCAATACAACTTAGTAATATCGGAAAAAAATCACTAAATACATGTTGGTACGAATATGTGACGCAACCGTTGTAGTTGAAACGGACTGATACCTTTAGAAAGTCAATGAAATGTAGTATTTAAAACTGTTTCTATTTCTTCAACGCGCGCTAACGGCTAGGATTGGTCCCACAGTAAAAAATGACTTATTTTATCTAAATTTTTAAGTGAAGCCCTACCATTGGGCCGACTGTAATCGCTGAATTGCAGCAATCATGTCAAATTAAGAAGAATGTTATTCCTTGGAATCCAATTGGCTCAATTATCACATTCATAAGGTCACAGTCCAGAATCACTTCAAGTAAGTCCCACAGGCAATCGTTTCACTGTCAAAAGCAATACAACTTAGTAATATCGGAAAAAAATCACTAAATACATGTTGGTACGAATATGTGACGTAACCGTTGTAGTTGAAACGGACTGATACTGCTAGAAAGTCAATGAAATGTAGTATTTGAAACTTTCTCTATTTTTTCAGTGCGCACTAACGGCTAGGATTGGTCCCACAGTAAAAAAATGACTTATTTTATATAAGTTTTTAAGTGAAGCGCTACCATAGGGCCGAGTGTAATCGCTGAATTGTAGCAATCATGTCAAATTAAGAAGAATGTTATTCCTTGGAATACAATTGTCTCACTTATCACATTTATAAGGTCACAGTCCATAATAAGTTCAATTAAGTCCCACAGTCCATCGTTTTCAAAAGCAATACAACTTAGTAATATCGGAAAAAAATCACTAAATACATGTTGGTACGAATATGTGACGCAACCGTTGTAGTTGAAACGGACTGATACCTTTAGAAAGTCAATGAAATGTAGTATTTAAAACTGTTTCTATTTCTTCAACGCGCGCTAACGGCTAGGATTGGTCCCACAGTAAAAAATGACTTATTTTATCTAAATTTTTAAGTGAAGCCCTACCATTGGGCCGACTGTAATCGCTGAATTGCAGCAATCATGTCAAATTAAGAAGAATGTTATTCCTTGGAATCCAATTGGCTCAATTATCACATTCATAAGGTCACAGTCCAGAATCACTTCAATTAAGTCCCACAGGCAATCGTTTCACTGTCAAAAGCAATACAACTTAGTAATATCGGAAAAAAATCACTAAATACATGTTGGTACGAATATGTGACGTAACCGTTGCAGTTGAAACGGACTGATACCTTTAGAAAGTCAATGAAATGTAGTATTTGAAACTGTCTCTATTTCTTCAGCGCGCGCTAACGGCTAGGATTGGTCCCACAGTAAAAAATGACTTATTTTATCTAAATTTTTAAGTGAAGCGCTACCATTGGGCCGAGTGTAATCGCTGAATTCCAGAAATCATGTCAAATTAAGAAGAATGTTATTCCTTGGAATCCAATTGGCTCATCTATCACATTAATATGGTCACAGTCCAGTATCACTTCAATTAAGTCCCACAGGCAATCGTTTCACTGTCAAAAGCAATACAACTTAGTATTATCGGGAAAAAATCACTAAATACATGTTGGTACGAATATGTGACGTAACCGTTGTAGTTGAAACGGACTGATACCGTTAGAAAGTCAATGAAATGTAGTATTTGAAACTGTCTCTATTTCTTCAGCGCGCACTAACGGCTAGGATTGTTCCCACAGTAAAAAAAGACTTATTTTATGAAAATTTTTAAGTGAAGCGCTACCATTGGGCCGAGTGTAATCGCTGAATTCCAGAAATCATGTCAAATTAAGAAGAATGTTATTCCTTGGAATCCAATTGGCTCATCTATCAAATTAATAAGGTCACAGTCCAGAATCACTTCAATTAAGTCCCACAGGCAATCGTTTCACTGTCAAAAGCAATACAACTTAGTAATGTCGGAAAAAATCACTAAATACATGTTGGTACGATTATGTGACGTAACCGTTGCAGTTGAAACGGACTGATACCTTTAGAATGTCAATGAAATGTAGTATTTGAAACTGTCGCTATTTCTTCAGCGCGCGCTAACGGCTAGGATTGGTCCCACAGTAAAAAATGACTTATTTTATCTAAATTTTTAAGTGAAGCGCTACCATTGGGCCGAGTGTAATTGCTGAATTCCAGAAATCATGTCAAATTAAGAAGAATGTTATTCCTTGGAATCCAATTGGCTCATCTATCACATTAATAAGGTCACAGTCCAGAATCACTTCAATTAAGTCCCACAGGCAATCGTTTCACTGTCAAAAGCAATACAACTTAGTAATATCGGAAAAAAATCACTAAATACATGTTGGTACGAATATGTGACGTAACCGTTGTAGTTGAAAGGGACTGATACCGTTAGAAAGTCAATGAAATTTAGTATTTGAAACTGTCTCTATTTCTTCAGCGCGCACTAACGGCTAGGATTGGTCCCACAGTAAAAAAAGACTTATTTTATGAAAATTTTTAAGTGAAGCGCTACCATTGGGCCGAGTGTAATCGCTGAATTCCAGAAATCATGTCAAATTAAGAAGAATGTTATTCCTTGGAATCCAATTGGCTCATCTATCACATTAATAAGGTCACAGTCCAGAATCACTTCAATTAAGTCCCACAGGCAATCGTTTCAATGTCAAAAGCAATACAACTTAGTAATATCGGAAAAAAATCACTAAATACATGTTGGTACGAATATGTGACGTAACCGTTGTAGTTGAAAGGAACGATACCGCTAGAAAGTCAATGAAATGTAGTATTTGAAACGTTCTCTATTTTTCAGCGCGCACTAACGGCTAGGATTGGCCCCACAGTAAAAAAATGACTTATTTTATATAAGTTTTTAAGTGAAGCGCTACCATAGGGCCGAGTGTAATCGCTGAATTCCTGAAATCATGTCAAATTAAGACGAATGTTATTCCTTGGAATCCAATTGGCTCATCTATCACATTAATAAGGTCACAGTCCAGAATCACTTCAATTAAGTCCCACAGGCAATCGTTTCACTGTCAAAAGCAATACAACTTAGTAATATCGGAAAAAAATCACTAAATACATGTTGGTACAAATATGTGACGTAACCGTTGTAGTTGAAACGGACTGATACCTTTAGAAAGTCAATGAAATGTAGTATTTGAAACTGTCTCTATTTCTTCAGCGCGCGCTAAAGGCTAGGATTGGTCCCACAGTAAAAAATGACTTATTTTATCTAAATTTTTAAGTGAAGCGTTACCATTGGGCCGAGTGTAATCGCTGAATTGCAGCAATCATGTCAAATTAAGAAGAATGTTATTCCTTGGAATCCAATTGTCTCACTTATCACATTTATAAGGTCACAGTCCAAAATAAGTTCAATTAAGTCCCACAGTCCATCGTTTTACTGTTAAAAGCGATACATCCTAGTAATATCCGAATACTATCGCTAAATACATGTTGGTACGAATATGTGACGCAACCGTTGTAACTCAAACGGATTTATACCGTTAGAAAGTCATTGAAATGTAGTTTTTAAAACTGTTTCTATTTCTTCAGCGCCCGCTAACGGCTAGGATTGGTCCCACAGTAAAAAAATGACTTATTTCATATAAATGTTTAAGTGAAGCGCTACCATAGGGCCGAGTGTAATCGCTGAATTCCAGAAATCATGTCAAATTATGAAGAATGTTATTCCTTGTAATCCAATTGTCTCATCTATTACATTTATAATGTCACAGTCCAGAATCACTTCAATTAAGTCCCACAGGCAATCGTTTCACTGTAAAAAGCAATGCAACTTAGTAATATCGGAAAAATATCACTAAGTACATGTTGGTACGGATATGTGACGTAACCGTTGTAGTTGAAACGGATTGATACCTTTAGAAAGTTAATGAAATGTAGTATTTGAAACTGTCTCTAATTCTTCAGCGCGCGCTAACGGCTAGGAATGGTGCCACAATAAAAAATGACTTATTTTATCTGAATTTTTAAGTGAAGCGCTACCATTGGGCCGAGTGTAATCGCTAAATTCCAGAAATCATGTCAAATTAAGAAGAATGTTATTCCTTGGAATCCAATTGGCTCATCTATCCCATTAATAAGGTCACAGTCCAGAATCACTTCAATTAAGTCCCACAGGCAATCGTTTCACTGTCAAAAGCAATACAACTTAGTAATATCGGAAAAAAATCACTAAATACATGTTGGTACGAATATGTGACGTAACCGTTGTAGTTGAAACGGACTGATACCTTTAGAAAGTCAATGAAATGTAGTATTTGAAACTGTCTCTATTTCTTCAGCGCGCGCTAACGGCTAGGATTGGTCCCACAGTAAAAAATGACTTATTTTATCTAAATTTTTAAGTGAAGCCCTACCATTGGGCCGAGTGTAATCGCTGAATTGCAGCAATCATGTCAAATTAGGAAGAATGTTATTCCTTGGAATCCAATTGGCTCATTTATCACATTTATAAGATCACAGTCCAGAATCACTTCAATTAAGTCCCACAGTCAATCGTTTCACTGTCAAAAGCAATGCAACTTAGTAATATCGGAAAAAAATCACTAAATACATGTTGGTACGAATATGTGACGTAACCGTTGTAGTTGAAACGGACTGATACCGCTAGAAAGTCAATGAAATGTAGTATTTGAAACTTTCTCTATTTTTCAGCGCGCACTAACGGCTAGGATTGGCCCCACCGTAAAAAAATGACTTATTTTATATAAGTTTTTAAGTGAAGCGCTACCATAGGGCCGAGTGTAATCGCTGAATTCCTGAAATCATGTCAAATTAAGACGAATGTTATTCCTTGGAATCCAATTGGCTCATCTATCACATTAATAAGGTCACAGTCCAGAATCACTTCAATTAAGTCCCACAGGCAATTGTTTCACTGTCAAAAGCAATACAACTTAGTAATATCGGAAAAAAATCACTAAATACATGTTGGTACAAATATGTGACGTAACCGTTGTAGTTGAAACGGACTGATACCTTTAGAAAGTCAATGAAATGTAGTATTTGAAACTGTCTCTATTTCTTCAGCGCGCGCTAACGGCTAGGATTGGTCCCACAGTAAAAAATGACTTATTTTATCTAAATTTTTAAGTGAAGCGTTACCATTGGGCCGAGTGTAATCGCTGAATTGCAGCAATCATGTCAAATTAAGAAGAATGTTATTCCTTGGAATCCAATTGTCTCACTTATCACATTTATAAGGTCACAGTCCAAAATAAGTTCAATTAAGTCCCACAGTCCATCGTTTTACTGTTAAAAGCGATACATCCTAGTAATATCCGAATACTATCGCTAAATACATGTTGGTACGAATATGTGACGCAACCGTTGTAACTCAAACGGATTTATACCGTTAGAAAGTCATTGAAATGTAGTTTTTAAAACTGTTTCTATTTCTTCAGCGCCCGCTAACGGCTAGGATTGGTCCCACAGTAAAAAAATGACTTATTTCATATAAATGTTTAAGTGAAGCGCTACCATAGGGCCGAGTGTAATCGCTGAATTCCAGAAATCATGTCAAATTATGAAGAATGTTATTCCTTGTAATCCAATTGTCTCATCTATTACATTTATAAGGTCACAGTCCAGAATCACTTCAATTAAGTCCCACAGGCAATCGTTTCACTGTAAAAAGCAATGCAACTTAGTAATATCGGAAAAATATCACTAAGTACATGTTGGTACGGATATGTGACGTAACCGTTGTAGTTGAAACGGATTGATACCTTTAGAAAGTCAATGAAATGTAGTATTTGAAACTGTCTCTAATTCTTCAGCGCGCGCTAACGGCTAGGATTGGTGCCACAATAAAAAATGACTTATTTTATCTGAATTTTTAAGTGAAGCGCGACCATTGGGCCGAGTGTAATCGCTAAATTCCAGAAATCATGTCAAATTAAGAAGAATGTTATTCCTTGGAATCCAATTGGCTCATCTATCCCATTAATAAGGTCACAGTCCAGAATCACTTCAATTAAGTCCCACAGGCAATCGTTTCACTGTCAAAAGCAATACAACTTAGTAATATCGGAAAAAAATCACTAAATACATGTTGGTACGAATATGTGACGTAACCGTTGTAGTTGAAACGGACTGATACCTTTAGAAAGTCAATGAAATGTAGTATTTGAAACTGTCTCTATTTCTTCAGCGCGCGCTAACGGCTAGGATTGGTCCCACAGTAAAAAATGACTTATTTTATCTAAATTTTTAAGTGAAGCCCTACCATTGGGCCGAGTGTAATCGCTGAATTGCAGCAATCATGTCAAATTAGGAAGAATGTTATTCCTTGGAATCCAATTGGCTCATTTATCACATTTATAAGATCACAGTCCAGAATCACTTCAATTAAGTCCCACAGTCAATCGTTTCACTGTCAAAAGCAATGCAACTTAGTAATATCGGAAAAAAATCACTAAATACATGTTGGTACGGATATGTGACGTAACCGTTGTAGTTGAAACGGACTGATACCTTTAGAAAGTCAATGAAATGTAGTATTTGAAACTGTCTCTATTTCTTCAGCGCGCGCAAACAGCTAGAATTGGTCCCACAGTAAAAAATGACTTATTTTATCTAATTTTTTAAGTGAAGTGCTACCATTGGGCCGAGTGTAATCGCTGAATTGCAGCAATCATGTCAAATTAAGAAGAATGTTATTCCTTGGAATCCAATTGGCTCATCTATCACATTCATAAGGTCACAGTCCAGAATCACTTCAATTAAGTCCCACAGGCAATCGTTTCACTGTCAAAAGCAATACAACTTAGTAATATCGGAAAAAAATCACTAAGTACTTGTTGGTACGAATACGTGACGGAACCGATCAATGAAATGTAGTTTTTGAAAATGTTTCTATTTCTTCAGCGCGTGCTAACGGCTAGGATTGGTCCCACAGTACAAAATGACTTATTTATCTAAACTTTTATATAAAGCGCTACCACAGCGCCCAGTGAAATCGATAAATTCCAGCAATCATGTCAAAATAAGAAGAATGTTATTTGTTGGGTCCAATTGTCTCACTTATCACATTTATAAAGTCACAGTCCAAAATCAGTTCAATTAAGTCCCACAGTCAATCGTTTCACTGTTAAAAGCGATGCAGCCTAGTATTACCAGAAAAATATCACTTAATACATGTTGGTACGAATATGTGACGCAACCGTTGTAACTCAAACGGACTGATACCGTTAGAAAGTCATTGAAATGTAGTTTTTGAAACTGCCTCTATTTCTTCAACGCGCGCTAACGGCCAGGGTTGGTTCCACAGTAAGAAATGACTTATTTATCTAAACTTTAAAATGAAGTACTACCACAGCGCCCAGTGAAATCGGTAAATTCCAGCAATCATGTCAAATTAAGAAGAATGTTATTTCTTGGGTGCAATTGTCTCACTTATCAAATTTATAAGGTCACAGTCAAAAATCAGTTCAATTAAGACTCACAGTCAATCGTTTCACTGTTAAACGCGATACAACCTAGTAATACCAGAAAGATATCACTAAATACATGTTGGTACGAATATGTGACGCAACCGCTGTAACTCAAACGGACTGATACCGTTAGAAACTCATTGAAATGTAGTTTTTGAAACTGCCTCTATTTCTCAAACGGGCGCTACCGGCCAGGATTCGTCCCAAAGTAAAAAAAGACTTATTTATCTAAATTTTTAAATGAAGTGCCCCAAACAGCGAACAGTGTAATCGCTGAGTTCCGGCAATCATGTCAAATTAAGAAGAATGTTATTTCTTGGTGTCCATTTCGCTCACTTATCACATTTATAAGGTCACAGTCCAAAGTTACTTCAATTAAGTCCCAGAGTCAATCGTTTCACTGTTAAAAGCGATACAACTTAGTAATACCAGAAAGATATCACTAAATACATGTTGGTACGAATATGTGACGCAACCGCTGTAACTCAAACGGACTGATACCGTTAGAAAGTCATTGAAATGTAGTTTTTGAAACTGCCTCTATTTCTTCAACGGGCGCTACCGACCAGGATTGGTCCCAAAGTAAAAAAAGACTTATTTATCAAAATTTTTAATTGAAGCGCCCCAAACAGTGACCAGTGTAATCGCTGAGTTCCGGCAATCATGTCAAATTAAGAAAAATGTTATTTCTTTGGTCCAATTGTCTCACTTATCACATTTAGTAAGTCACAGTCCAGAATCACTTCAATTAAGTCCCACAGGCAATCGTTTCACTGTCAAAAGCAATACAACTTAGTAATATCGGAAAAAAATCACTAAATACATGTTGGTACGAATATGTGACGTAACCGTTGTAGTTGAAACGGACTGATACCTTTAGAAAGTCAATGAAATGTAGTTTTTGAAACTGCTTCTATTTCTTCAAAGCGCTACCGGCCAAGATTGGTCCCACAGTAAAAAAAGACTTATTTATCTAAATTTTTAAATGAAGCGCTCCAAACAGCGACCAGTGTGATCGCTGAGTTCCGGCAATCATGTCAAATTAAGAAGAATGTTATTTCTTGGTGTCCATTTCGCTCACTTATCACATTTATAAGGTCACAGTCCAAAGTTACTTCAATAAAGTCCCAGAGTCAATCGTTTCACTGTTAAAAGCGATACAACTTAGTAATACCAGAAAGATATCACTAAATACATGTTGGTACGAATATGTGACGCAACCGCTGTAACTCAAACGGACTGATACCGTTAGAAAGTCATTGAAATGTAGTTTTTGAAACTGCCTCTATTTCTTCAACGGGCGCTACCGACCAGGATTGGTCCCAAAGTAAAAAAAGACTTATTTATCAAAATTTTTAAATGAAGCGCCCCAAACAGTGACCAGTGTAATCGCTGAGTTCCGGCAATCATGTCAAATTAAGAAAAATGTTATTTCTTTGGTCCAATTGTCTCACTTATCACATTTAGTAAGTCACAGTCCAGAATCACTTCAATTAAGTCCCACAGGCAATCGTTTCACTGTCAAAAGCAATACAACTTAGTAATATCGGAAAAAAATCACTAAATACATGTTGGTACGAATATGTGACGTAACCGTTGTAGTTGAAACGGACTGATACCTTTAGAAAGTCAATGAAATGTAGTATTTGAAACTGTCTCTATTTCTTCAGCGCGCGCTAACGGCTAGGATTGGTCCCACAGTAAAAAATGACTTATTTTATCTAAATTTTTAAGTGAAGCCCTACCATTGGGCCGAGTGTAATCGCTGAATTGCAGCAATCATGTCAAATTAGGAAGAATGTTATTCCTTGGAATCCAATTGGCTCATTTATCACATTTATAAGATCACAGTCCAGAATCACTTCAATTAAGTCCCACAGTCAATCGTTTCACTGTCAAAAGCAATGCAACTTAGTAATATCGGAAAAAAATCACTAAATACATGTTGGTACGGATATGTGACGTAACCGTTGTAGTTGAAACGGACTGATACCTTTAGAAAGTCAATGAAATGTAGTATTTGAAACTGTCTCTATTTCTTCAGCGCGCGCAAACAGCTAGAATTGGTCCCACAGTAAAAAATGACTTATTTTATCTAATTTTTTAAGTGAAGCGCTACCATTGGGCCGAGTGTAATCGCTGAATTGCAGCAATCATGTCAAATTAAGAAGAATGTTATTCCTTGGAATCCAATTGGCTCATCTATCACATTCATAAGGTCACAGTCCAGAATCACTTCAATTAAGTCCCACAGGCAATCGTTTCACTGTCAAAAGCAATACAACTTAGTAATATCGGAAAAAAATCACTAAGTACTTGTTGGTACGAATACGTGACGGAACCGATCAATGAAATGTAGTTTTTGAAAATGTTTCTATTTCTTCAGCGCGTGCTAACGGCTAGGATTGGTCCCACAGTACAAAATGACTTATTTATCTAAACTTTTATATAAAGCGCTACCACAGCGCCCAGTGAAATCGATAAATTCCAGCAATCATGTCAAATTAAGAAGAATGTTATTTGTTTGGTCCAATTGTCTCACTTATCACATTTATAAAGTCACAGTCCAAAATCAGTTCAATTAAGTCCCACAGTCAATCGTTTCACTGTTAAAAGCGATGCAGCCTAGTATTACCAGAAAAATATCACTTAATACATGTTGGTACGAATATGTGACGCAACCGTTGTAACTCAAACGGACTGATACCGTTAGAAAGTCATTGAAATGTAGTTTTTGAAACTGCCTCTATTTCTTCAACGCGCGCTAACGGCCAGGGTTGGTTCCACAGTAAGAAATGACTTATTTATCTAAACTTTAAAATGAAGTACTACCACAGCGCCCAGTGAAATCGGTAAATTCCAGCAATCATGTCAAATTAAGAAGAATGTTATTTCTTGGGTGCAATTGTCTCACTTATCAAATTTATAAGGTCACAGTCCAAAATCAGTTCAATTAAGACCCACAGTCAATCGTTTCACTGTTAAACGCGATACAACCTAGTAATACCAGAAAGATATCACTAAATACATGTTGGTACGAATATGTGACGCAACCGCTGTAACTCAAACGGACTGATACCGTTAGAAACTCATTGAAATGTAGTTTTTGAAACTGCCTCTATTTCTCAAACGGGCGCTACCGGCCAGGATTCGTCCCAAAGTAAAAAAAGACTTATTTATCTAAATTTTTAAATGAAGTGCCCCAAACAGCGACCAGTGTAATTGCTGAGTTCCGGCAATCATATCAAATTAAGAAAAATGTTATTTCTTTGGTCCAATTGTCTCACTTATCACATTTAGTAAGTCACAGTACAGAATCACTTCAATTAAGTCCCGCAGTCAACGGTTTCACTGTCAAAAGCATTACAACTTAGTAACATCGGAAAAAAATCACTAAGTACATGTTGGTACGAATACGTGACGCAACAGATGTAACTTAAGCGGATTGACACCGTTAGAAAGTCAATGAAATGTAGTTTTTGAAAATGTTTCTATTTCTTCAGCGCGTGCTAACGGCTAGGATTGGTCCCACAGTACAAAATGACTTATTTATCTAAACTTTTATATAAAGCGCTACCACAGCGCCCAGTGAAATCGGTAAATTCCAGCAATCATGTCAAATTAAGAAGAATGTTATTTCTTGGGTCCAATTGTCTCACTTATCACATTTATAAAGTCACAGTCCAAAATCAGTTCAATTAAGTCCCACAGTCAATCGTTTCACTGTTAAAAGCGATACAACCTAGTATTACCAGAAAAATATCACTTAATACATGTTGGTACGAATATGTGACGCAACTGTTGTAACTCAAACGGACTGATGCCATTAGAAAGTCATTGAAATGTAGTTTTTGAAACTGCTTCTATTTCTTCAAAGCGCTACCGGCCAAGATTGGTCCCACAGTAAAAAAAGACTTATTTATCTAAATTTTTAAATGAAGCGCTCCAAACAGCGACCAGTGTAATCGCTGAGTTCCGGCAATCATGTCAAATTAAGAAGAATGTTATTTCTTGGTGTCCATTTCGCTCACTTATCACATTTATAAGGTCACAGTCCAAAGTTACTTCAATTAAGTCCCAGAGTCAATCGTTTCACTGTTAAAAGCGATACAACTTAGTAATACCAGAAAGATATCACTAAATACATGTTGGTACGAATATGTGACGCAACCGCTGTAACTCAAACGGACTGATACCGTTAGAAAGTCATTGAAATGTAGTTTTTGAAACTGCCTCTATTTCTTCAACGGGCGCTACCGACCAGGATTGGTCCCAAAGTAAAAAAAGACTTATTTATCAAAATTTTTAAATGAAGCGCCCCAAACAGTGACCAGTGTAATCGCTGAGTTCCGGCAATCATGTCAAATTAAGAAAAATGTTATTTCTTTGGTCCAATTGCCTCACTTATCACATTTAGAAAGTCACAGTCGAAAATCAGTTCAATTAAGTACCACAGTCAATCGTTTCACTGTTAAAAGCAATGCAACCTAGTAATATTCGAATACTACCGCTAAATACATGTTGGTACGAATATGTGACGCAACAGTTGTAACTCAAAAGGATTTATACTGCCAGAAAGTCAATGAAATGTAGTCTTTGAAACTGTTCCTCTTTATTCAGCGCGTGCTAACGGCCAGGATTGGTCCCACAGTAAAAAATGAATTATTTTATATAAATTTTTAAGTGAAAGGCTACCATAGGGCCGAGTGTAATCGCTGAATTCCAGCAATCATGTCAAATTAAGACGAATGTTATTCCATGGAGTCTAATTGGCTCATTTATCACATTTATAAGGTCACAGTACAGAATCACTTCATTTAAGTCCCGCAGTCAATCGTTTAACTGTCAAAAGCAATACAACTTAGTATTATCGGAAAAAAGTCACTAAGTACATGTTGGTACGAATACGTGACGCAACAGATGTAACTTAAGCGGATTGACACCGTTAGAAAGTCAATGAAATGTAGTTTTTGAAACTGCTTCTATTTCTTTAAAGCGCTACCGGCCAGGATTGGTCCCACAGTAAAAAAAGACATATTTATCTAAATTTTTAAATGAAGCGCTCCAAACAGCGACCAGTGTAATCGCTGCGTTCCGGCAATCATGTCAAATTAAGAAGAATGTTATTTCTTGGTGGCCATTTCGCTCACTTATCACATTTATAAGGTCACAGTCCAAAGTTACTTCAATTAAGTCCCAGAGTCAATCGTTTCACTGTTAAAAGCGATGCAACTTAGTAATATCGGAAAAAAATCACTAAATACATGTTGGTACGAATATGTGACGCAACCGTTGTAACTCAAGCGGATTGATACCGTTAGAAAGTCATTGAAATGTAGTTTTTAAAACTGTCTCTATTTCTTTAGCGCGCGATAACGGCTAGGATTGGTCCCACAGTAAGAAATGACTTATTTATCTAAATTTTTAAATGAAGTGCTACCACAACGCCCAGTGTAATTGCTGAGTTCCGGCAATCATGTCAAATTAAGAAGAATGTTATTTCTTGGGTGCAATTGTCTCACTTATCACATTTATAAGGTCACAGTCCAGAATCACTTCAATTAAGTCCCACAGTCAATCGTTTCACTGTTAAAAGCGATACAACTTAGTAATATCGGAAACAAATCACTAAATACATGTTGATACGAACATGTGACGCAACTGTTGTAACTCAAACGGATTGACACCGTTAGAAAGTCAATGAAATGTAGTTTGTGAAAGTGTTTCTATTTCTTCAACGCGCGCTCACGCCTAGGTTTGGTCCCACAATAGAAAATGACTTATTTATCTAACCTTTTAAATAAAACGCTACCACAGCGCCCAGCGAATCGGTAAATTCCAGCAATCATGTCAAATTAAGAAGAATGTTATTCCTTGGGTCCAATTGTCTCACTTATCACATTTATAAAGTCACAGTCCAGAATCACTTCAATTAAGTCCCACAGTCAATCGTTTCACTGTCAAAAGCAATGCAACTTAGTAATATCGGAAAAAAATCACTAAATACATGTTGGTACGGATATGTGACGTAACCGTTGTAGTTGAAACGGACTGATACCTTTAGAAAGTCAATGAAATGTAGTATTTGAAACTGTCTCTATTTCTTCAGCGCGCGCAAACAGTTAGAATTGGTCCCACAGTAAAAAATGACTTATTTTATCTAATTTTTTAAGTGAAGCGCTACCATTGGGCCGAGTGTAATCGCTGAATTGCAGCAATCATGTCAAATTAAGAAGAATGTTATTCCTTGGAATCCAATTGGCTCATCTATCACATTCATAAGGTCACAGTCCAGAATCACTTCAATTAAGTCCCACAGGCAATCGTTTCACTGTCAAAAGCAATACAACTTAGTAATATCGGAAAAAAATCACTAAGTACTTGTTGGTACGAATACGTGACGGAACCGATCAATGAAATGTAGTTTTTGAAAATGTTTCTATTTCTTCAGCGCGTGCTAACGGCTAGGATTGGTCCCACAGTACAAAATGACTTATTTATCTAAACTTTTATATAAAGCGCTACCACAGCGCCCAGTGAAATCGGTAAATTCCAGCAATCATGTCAAATTAAGAAGAATGTTATTTCTTGGGTCCAATTGTCTCACTTATCACATTTATAAAGTCACAGTCCAAAATCAGTTCAATTAAGTCCCACAGTCAATCGTTTCACTGTTAAAAGCGATACAACCTAGTATTACCAGAAAAATATCACTTAATACATGTTGGTACGAATATGTGACGCAACTGTTGTAACTCAAACGGACTGATGCCATTAGAAAGTCATTGAAATGTAGTTTTTGAAACTGCTTCTATTTCTTCAAAGCGCTACCGGCCAAGATTGGTCCCACAGTAAAAAAAGACTTATTTATCTAAATTTTTAAATGAAGCGCTCCAAACAGCGACCAGTGTAACCGCTGAGTTCCGGCAATCATGTCAAATTAAGAAGAATGTTATTTCTTGGTGTCCATTTCGCTCACTTATCACATTTATAAGGTCACAGTCCAAAGTTACTTCAATTAAGTCCCAGAGTCAATCGTTTCACTGTTAAAAGCGATACAACTTAGTAATACCAGAAAGATATCACTAAATACATGTTGGTACGAATATGTGACGCAACCGCTGTAACTCAAACGGACTGATACCGTTAGAAAGTCATTGAAATGTAGTTTTTGAAACTGCCTCTATTTCTTCAACGGGCGCTACCGACCAGGATTGGTCCCAAAGTAAAAAAAGACTTATTTATCAAAATTTTTAAATGAAGCGCCCCAAACAGTGACCAGTGTAATCGCTGAGTTCCGGCAATCATGTCAAATTAAGAAAAATGTTATTTCTTTGGTCCAATTGCCTCACTTATCACATTTAGAAAGTCACAGTCGAAAATCAGTTCAATTAAGTACCACAGTCAATCGTTTCACTGTTAAAAGCAATGCAACCTAGTAATATTCGAATACTACCGCTAAATACATGTTGGTACGAATATGTGACGCAACAGTTGTAACTCAAAAGGATTTATACTGCCAGAAAGTCAATGAAATGTAGTCTTTGAAACTGTTCCTCTTTATTCAGCGCGTGCTAACGGCCAGGATTGGTCCCACAGTAAAAAATGAATTATTTTATATAAATTTTTAAGTGAAAGGCTACCATAGGGCCGAGTGTAATCGCTGAATTCCAGCAATCATGTCAAATTAAGACGAATGTTATTCCATGGAGTCTAATTGGCTCATTTATCACATTTATAAGGTCACAGTACAGAATCACTTCATTTAAGTCCCGCAGTCAATCGTTTAACTGTCAAAAGCAATACAACTTAGTATTATCGGAAAAAAGTCACTAAGTACATGTTGGTACGAATACGTGACGCAACAGATGTAACTTAAGCGGATTGACACCGTTAGAAAGTCAATGAAATGTAGTTTTTGAAACTGCTTCTATTTCTTTAAAGCGCTACCGGCCAGGATTGGTCCCACAGTAAAAAAAGACATATTTATCTAAATTTTTAAATGAAGCGCTCCAAACAGCGACCAGTGTAATCGCTGCGTTCCGGCAATCATGTCAAATTAAGAAGAATGTTATTTCTTGGTGGCCATTTCGCTCACTTATCACATTTATAAGGTCACAGTCCAAAGTTACTTCAATTAAGTCCCAGAGTCAATCGTTTCACTGTTAAAAGCGATGCAACTTAGTAATATCGGAAAAAAATCACTAAATACATGTTGGTACGAATATGTGACGCAACCGTTGTAACTCAAGCGGATTGATACCGTTAGAAAGTCATTGAAATGTAGTTTTTAAAACTGTCTCTATTTCTTTAGCGCGCGATAACGGCTAGGATTGGTCCCACAGTAAGAAATGACTTATTTATCTAAATTTTTAAATGAAGTGCTACCACAACGCCCAGTGTAATTGCTGAGTTCCGGCAATCATGTCAAATTAAGAAGAATGTTATTTCTTGGGTGCAATTGTCTCACTTATCACATTTATAAGGTCACAGTCCAGAATCACTTCAATTAAGTCCCACAGTCAATCGTTTCACTGTTAAAAGCGATACAACTTAGTAATATCGGAAACAAATCACTAAATACATGTTGATACGAACATGTGACGCAACTGTTGTAACTCAAACGGATTGACACCGTTAGAAAGTCAATGAAATGTAGTTTGTGAAAGTGTTTCTATTTCTTCAACGCGCGCTCACGCCTAGGTTTGGTCCCACAATAGAAAATGACTTATTTATCTAACCTTTTAAATAAAACGCTACCACAGCGCCCAGCGAATCGGTAAATTCCAGCAATCATGTCAAATTAAGAAGAATGTTATTCCTTGGGTCCAATTGTCTCACTTATCACATTTATAAAGTCACAGTCCAGAATCACTTCAATTAAGTCCCACAGTCAATCGTTTCACTGTCAAAAGCAATGCAACTTAGTAATATCGGAAAAAAATCACTAAATACATGTTGGTACGGATATGTGACGTAACCGTTGTAGTTGAAACGGACTGATACCTTTAGAAAGTCAATGAAATGTAGTATTTGAAACTGTCTCTATTTCTTCAGCGCGCGCAAACAGCTAGAATTGGTCCCACAGTAAAAAATGACTTATTTTATCTAATTTTTTAAGTGAAGCGCTACCATTGGGCCGAGTGTAATCGCTGAATTGCAGCAATCATGTCAAATTAAGAAGAATGTTATTCCTTGGAATCCAATTGGCTCATCTATCACATTCATAAGGTCACAGTCCAGAATCACTTCAATTAAGTCCCACAGGCAATCGTTTCACTGTCAAAAGCAATACAACTTAGTAATATCGGAAAAAAATCACTAAGTACTTGTTGGTACGAATACGTGACGGAACCGATCAATGAAATGTAGTTTTTGAAAATGTTTCTATTTCTTCAGCGCGTGCTAACGGCTAGGATTGGTCCCACAGTACAAAATGACTTATTTATCTAAACTTTTATATAAAGCGCTACCACAGCGCCCAGTGAAATCGATAAATTCCAGCAATCATGTCAAATTAAGAAGAATGTTATTTGTTGGGTCCAATTGTCTCACTTATCACATTTATAAAGTCACAGTCCAAAATCAGTTCAATTAAGTCCCACAGTCAATCGTTTCACTGTTAAAAGCGATGCAGCCTAGTATTACCAGAAAAATATCACTTAATACATGTTGGTACGAATATGTGACGCAACCGTTGTAACTCAAACGGACTGATACCGTTAGAAAGTCATTGAAATGTAGTTTTTGAAACTGCCTCTATTTCTTCAACGCGAGCTAACGGAGAGGGTTGGTTCCACAGTAAGAAATGACTTATTTATCTAAACTTTAAAATGAAGTACTACCACAGCGCCCAGTGAAATCGGTAAATTCCAGCAATCATGTCAAATTAAGAAGAATGTTATTTCTTGGGTGCAATTGTCTCACTTATCAAATTTATAAGGTCACAGTCCAAAATCAGTTCAATTAAGACCCACAGTCAATCGTTTCACTGTTAAACGCGATACAACCTAGTAATACCAGAAAGATATCACTAAATACATGTTGGTACGAATATGTGACGCAACCGCTGTAACTCAAACGGACTGATACCGTAAGAAACTCATTGAAATGTAGTTTTTGAAACTGCCTCTATTTCTCAAACGGGCGCTACCGGCCAGGATTCGTCCCAAAGTAAAAAAAGACTTATTTATCTAAATTTTTAAATGAAGTGCCCCAAACAGCGACCAGTGTAATCGCTGAGTTCCGGCAATCATATCAAATTAAGAAAAATGTTATTTCTTTGGTCCATTTCGCTCACTTATCACATTTATAAGGTCACAGTCCAAAGTTACTTCAATTAAGTCCCAGAGTCAATCGTTTCACTGTTAAAAGCGATACAACTTAGTAATACCAGAAAGATATCACTAAATACATGTTGGTACGAATATGTGACGCAACCGCTGTAACTCAAACGGACTGATACCGTTAGAAAGTCATTGAAATGTAGTTTTTGAAACTGCCTCTATTTCTTCAACGGGCGCTACCGACCAGGATTGGTCCCAAAGTAAAAAAAGACTTATTTATCAAAATTTTTAAATGAAGCGCCCCAAACAGTGACCAGTGTAATCGCTGAGTTCCGGCAATCATGTCAAATTAAGAAAAATGTTATTTCTTTGGTCCAATTGCCTCACTTATCACATTTAGAAAGTCACAGTCGAAAATCAGTTCAATTAAGTACCACAGTCAATCGTTTCACTGTTAAAAGCGATGCAACCTAGTAATATTCGAATACTACCGCTAAATACATGTTGGTACGAATATGTGACGCAACAGTTGTAACTCAAACGGATTTATAGTGCCAGAAAGTCAATGAAATGTAGTCTTTGAAACTGTTCCTCTTTATTCAGCGCGTGCTAACGGCCAGGATTGGTCCCACAGTAAAAAATGACTTATTTTATATAAATTTTTAAGTGAAAGGCTACCATAGGGCCGAGTGTAATCGCTGAATTCCAGCAATCATGTCAAATTAAGAAGAATGTTATTCCATGGAGTCCAATTGGCTCATTTATCACATTTATAAGGTCACAGTACAGAATCACTTCATTTAAGTCCCGCAGTCAATCGTTTAACTGTCAAAAGCAATACAACTTAGTATTATCGGAAAAAAATCACTAAGTACATGTTGGTACGAATACGTGACGCAACAGATGTAACTTAAGCGGATTGACACCGTTAGAAAGTCAATGAAATGTAGTTTTTGAAACTGCTTCTATTTCTTTAAAGCGCTACCGGCCAGGATTGGTCCCACAGTAAAAAAAGACTTATTTATCTAATTTTTTAAATGAAGCGCTCCAAACAGCGACCAGTGTAATCGCTGCGTTCCGGCAATCATGTCAAATTAAGAAGAATGTTATTTCTTGGTGGCCATTTCGCTCACTTATCACATTTATAAGGTCACAGTCCAAAGTTACTTCAATTAAGTCCCAGAGTCAATCGTTTCACTGTTAAAAGCGATACAACTTAGTAATATCGGAAAAAAATCACTAAATACATGTTGGTACGAATATGTGACGCAACCGTTGTAACTCAAGCGGATTGATACCGTTAGAAAGTCATTGAAATGTAGTTTTTAAAACTGTCTCTATTTCTTTAGCGCGCGATAACGGCTAGGATTGGTCCCACAGTAAGAAATGACTTATTTATCTAAATTTTTAAATGAAGTGCTACCACAACGCCCGGTGTAATTGCTGAGTTCCGGCAATCATGTCAAATTAAGAAGAATGTTATTTCTTGGGTGCAATTGTCTCACTTATCACATTTATAAGGTCACAGTCCAGAATCACTTCAATTAAGTCCCACAGTCAATCGTTTCACTGTTAAAAGCGATACAACTTAGTAATATCGGAAACAAATCACTAAATACATGTTGGTACGAACATGTGACGCAACTGTTGTAACTCAAACGGATTGACACCGTTAGAAAGTCAATGAAATGTAGTTTGTGAAAGTGTTTCTATTTCTTCAACGCGCGCTCACGCCTAGGTTTGGTCCCACAATAGAAAATGACTTATTTATCTAACCTTTTAAATAAAACGCTACCACAGCGCCCAGCGAATCGGTAAATTCCAGCAATCATGTCAAATTAAGAAGAATGTTATTCCTTGGGTCCAGTTGTCTCATTTAACACATTTATGAGGTCAAAGTCCAAAATCAGTTCAATTTAGTCCCACAGTCAATCCTTTCGCTGTTAAAGGCAATGCAACCTAGTATTATCGGAAAAAAATCATTAAGTACTTGTTGGTACGAATATGTTACGCAACCGTTGTAGTTAGAACGGACTGATACCGTTAGAAAGTCATTGAAATGTAGTTTTGAAACTGCCTCTATTTCTTCAACGGGCGCTACCGGCCAGGATTGGTCCCAAAGTAAAAAAAGACTTATTTATCTAAATTTTTAAATGAAGCGCCCCAAACAGTGACCAGTGTAATCGCTGAGTTCCGGCAATCATGTCAAATTAAGAAAAATGTTATTTCTTTGGTCCAATTGTCTCACTTATCACATTTAGAAAGTCACAGTCGAAAATCAGTTCAATTAAGTACCACAGTCAATCGTTTCACTGTTAAAAGCGATGCAACCTAGTAATATTCGAATACTACCGCTAAATACATGTTGGTACGAATATGTGACGCAACAGTTGTAACTCAAACGGATTTATACTGCCAGAAAGTCAATGAAATGTAGTCTTTGAAACTGTTCCTCTTTATTCAGCGCGTGCTAACGGCCAGGATTGGTCCCACAGTAAAAAATGACTTATTTTATATAAATTTTTAAGTGAAAGGCTACCATAGGGCCGAGTGTAATCGCTGAATTCCAGCAATCATGTCAAATTAAGAAGAATGTTATTCCATGGAGTCCAATTGGCTCATTTATCACATTTATAAGGTCACAGTACAGAATCACTTCATTTAAGTCCCGCAGTCAATCGTTTAACTGTCAAAAGCAATACAACTTAGTATTATCGGAAAAAAATCACTAAGTACATGTTGGTACGAATACGTGACGCAACAGATGTGACTTAAGCGGATTGACACCGTTAGAAAGTCAATGAAATGTAGTTTTTGAAACTGCTTCTATTTCTTCAAAGCGCTACCGGCCAGGATTGGTCCCACAGTAAAAAAAGACTTATTTATCTAATTTTTTAAATGAAGCGCTCCAAACAGCGACCAGTGTAATCGCTGCGTTCCGGCAATCATGTCAAATTAAGAAGAATGTTATTTCTTGGTGGCCATTTCGCTCACTTATCACATTTATAAGGTCACAGTCCAAAGTTACTTCAATTAAGTCCCAGAGTCAATCGTTTCACTGTTAAAAGCGATACAACTTAGTAATATCGGAAAAAAATCACTAAATACATGTTGGTACGAATATGTGACGCAACCGTTGTAACTCAAGCGGATTGATACCGTTAGAAAGTCATTGAAATGTAGTTTTTAAAACTGTCTCTATTTCTTTAGCGCGCGATAACGGCTAGGATTGGTCCCACAGTAAGAAATGACTTATTTATCTAAATTTTTAAATGAAGTGCTACCACAACGCCCGGTGTAATTGCTGAGTTCCGGCAATCATGTCAAATTAAGAAGAATGTTATTTCTTGGGTGCAATTGTCTCATTTATCACATTTATAAGGTCACAGTCCAGAATCACTTCAATTAAGTCCCACAGTCAATCGTTTCACTGTTAAAAGCGATACAACTTAGTAATATCGGAAACAAATCACTAAATACATGTTGGTACGAACATGTGACGCAACTGTTGTAACTCAAACGGATTGACACCGTTAGAAAGTCAATGAAATGTAGTATTTAAAACTGTGTCTCTTTCTTCAGCGCGCGCTAACGGCTAGGATTGGTCCCACCGTAGAAAAGACTTATTTATTTAAATTTTTAAATGAAGCGCTACCACAGCGCCCAGTGAAATCGGTAAATTCCAGCAATCATTTCAAGGTAAGAAGAATGTTATTTCTTGGGTCCAATTGTCTCACTTATCACATTTATAAGGTCACAGTCCAAAATAAGTTCAATTAAGTCCCACAGTCCATCGTTTCACTGTTAAAAGCGATGCATCCTAGTAATACCCGAATACTATCGCTAAATACATGTTGGTACGAATATGTGACGCAACCGTTGTAACTCAAACGGATTTATACCGTTAGAAAGTCATTGAAATGGATTTTTTAAAACTGTCTCTCTTTCTTCAGCGCGCGATAACGGCTAGGATTGGTCCCACAGTAAAAAAAATGACTTATTTTATATAAAGTTTTAAGTGAAGCGCTACCATAGGGCCGAGTGTAATCGCTGAATTCACGAAATCATGTCAAATTAAGAAGAATGTTTTTTCTTGGGTTCAATTGTCTCATTTATCACATTTTTGAGGTCAAAGTCCAAAATCAGTTCTAATAAGTCCCACAGTCAATCTTTTCACTGTTAAAAACGATTCAACCTAGTAAAATCAGAAAAATATCGCTAAATCCATGTTGGTACGAATATGTGACGCAACCGTTGTAATTGAAACGGACTGATACCGTTAGAGAGTCAATGAAATTTAATTTTTAAAACTGTTTCTCTTTCTTCAGCGCACGATAACGGCTAGGATTGGTCCCACAGTAAAAAAAATGACTTATTTTATATAAAGTTTTATGTGAAGCGCTACCATAGGGCCGAGTGTAATCGCTGAATTCACGAAATCATGTCAAATTAAGAAGAATGTTATTTCTTGCAGTCCAATTGGCTCATTTATCACATTCATAAGGTCACAGTACAGAATCACTTCAACTAAGACCCACAGTCAATCGTTTCTCTGTCAAAAGCAATACAACTTAGTAATATCGGAAAAAAATCACTAAATACATGTTGGTACGAATAGTGACGCAACCGTTGTAAGTTAAGCGGATTGACACCGTTAGAAAGTCAATTAAATGTAGTTTTTGAAACTGTGTCAATTTCTTCAGCCCGCGATAACGGCTAGGACTGGTCCCACAGTAAAAAAGGACTTATTTTATAAAAATTTTTAAGTGAAGCGCTACCATAGGGCCGAGTGTAATCGCTGAATTCCAGCAATCATGTCAAATTAAGAAGAATGTTATTCCTTGGAGTCCAATTGGCTCATTTATTACATTTATAAGGTCACAGTACAGAATCACTTCAACTAAGACCCACAGTCAATCGTTTCGTTGTCAAAAGCAATACAACTTAGTAATATCGGAAAAGAATCACTAAATACATGTTGGTACGAATAGTGACGCAACCGTTGTAAGTTAAGCGGATTGACACCGTTAGAAAGTCAATTAAATGTAGTTTTTTAAACTGTGTCAATTTCTTCAGCCCGCGATAACGGCTAGGACTGGTCCCACAGTAAAAAAGGACTTATTTTATAAAAATTTTTAAGTGAAGCGCTACTATAGGGCCGAGTGTAATAGCTGAAATGCAGCAATCATGTCAAATTAAGAAGAATGTTATTCCTTGGAGTCCAATTGGCTCATTTATCACATTCATAAGGTCACAGTACAGAATCACTTCAACTAAGACCCACAGTCAATCGTTTCTCTGTCAAAAGCAATACAACTTAGTAATATCGGAAAAAAATCACTAAATACATGTTGGTACGAATAGTGACGCAACCGTTGTAAGTTAAGCGGATTGACACCGTTAGAAAGTCAATTAAATGTAGTTTTTGAAACTGTGTCAATTTCTTCAGCCCGCGATAACGGCTAGGACTGGTCCCACAGTAAAAAAGGACTTATTTTATAAAAATTTTTAAGTGAAGCGCTACCATAGGGCCGAGTGTAATCGCTGAATTCCAGCAATCATGTCAAATTAAGAAGAATGTTATTCCTTGGAGTCCAATTGGCTCATTTATTACATTTATAAGGTCACAGTACAGAATCACTTCAACTAAGACCCACAGTCAATCGTTTCGCTGTCAAAAGCAATACAACTTAGTAATATCGGAAAAGAATCACTAAATACATGTTGGTACGAATAGTGACGCAACCGTTGTAAGTTAAGCGGATTGACACCGTTAAAAAGTCAATTAAATGTAGTTTTTTAAACTGTGTCAATTTCTTCAGCCCGCGATAACGGCTAGGACTGGTCCCACAGTAAAAAAGGACTTATTTTATAAAATTTTTTAAGTGAAGCGCTACTATAGGGCCGAGTGTAATAGCTGAATTCCAGCAATCATGTCAAATTAAGAAGAACGTTATTCCTTGGAGTCCAATTGGCTCATTTATCACATTCATAAGGTCACAGTACAGAATCACTTCAACTAAGTCCCACAGTCAATCGTTTCACTGTCAAAAGCAGTACAACTTAGTAATATCGGAAAAAAAATCACTAAATACATGTTGGTACGAATACGTGACGCAACCGTTGTAACTCAAGCGGATTGATACCGTTAGAAAGTCCTTGAAATGTAGTTTTTAAAACTGTCTCTATTTCTTTAGTGCGCGATAACGGCTAGGATTGGTCCCACAGTAAGAAATGACTTATTTATCTAAATTTTTAAATGAAGTGCTACCTCAACGCCCAGTGTAATCGCTGAGTTCCGCCAATCATGTCAAATTAAGAAGAATGTTATTCCTTGGAGTTCAATCGACTCATTTATCACATTTATAAGGTCACAGTCCAGAATCACTTCAATTAAGTCCCACAGTCAATCGTTTCACTGTTAAAAGCGATACAACTTAGTAATATCGGAAACAAATCACTAAATACATGTTGGTACGAACATGTGACGCAACTGTTGTAACTCAAACGGATTGACACCGTTAGAAAGTCAATGAAATGTAGTTTTTGAAAGTGTTTCTATTTCTTCAACGCGCGCTCACGCCTAGGTTTGGTCCCACAGTACAAAATGACTTATTTATCTAAACTTTTAAAAAAAACGCTACCACAGCGCCCAGCGAAATCGGTAAATTCCAGCAATCATGTCAAATTAAGAAAAATGCTATTCCTTGGGTCCAATGGTCTCATTTATCACATTTTTGAGGTCAAAGTCCAAAATCAATTTAATTAAGTCCCAAAGTCAATCCTTTCACTGTTAAAAGCGATGCAACCTAGTAAAATCAGAAAAATATCGCTATATACATGTTCGTACGAATATGTGACGCAACCGTTGTAATAGAAACGGAATGATACCGTTAGAAAGTCAATGAAATGTAGTTTTTAAACTGTCTCTCTTTCTTCAGCGCTCGCTAACGGCTAGGATTGGTCCCACCGTAGAAAAGACTTATTTATCTAAATTTTAAAATGAAGCGCTACCACAGCGCCCAGTGAAATCGGTAAATTCCAGCAATCATGTCAAGGTAAGAAGAATGTTATTTCTTGGGTCCAATTGTCTCACTTATCACATTTATAAGGTCACAGTCCAAAATCAGTTCAATTAAATCCCAAAGTCAATCCTTTCACTGTTAAAAGCAATACAACTTAGTAATATCGGAAAAGAATCACTAAATACATGTTGGTACGAATAGTGACGCAACCGTTGTAAGTTAAGCGGATTGACACCGTTAGAAAGTCAATTAAATGTAGTTTTTGAAACTGTGTCAATTTTTTCAGCCCGCGATAACGGCTAGGACTGGTCCCACAGTAAAAAAGGACTTATTTTATAAAAATTTTTAAGTGAAGCGCCACTATAGGGCCGAGTGTAATAGCTGAAATCCAGCAATCATGTCAAATTAAGAAGAATGTTATTCCTTGGAGTCCAATTGGCTCATTTATCACATTCATAAGGTCACAGTACAGAATCACTTCAACTAAGACCCACAGTCAATCGTTTCACTGTCAAAAGCAGTACAACTAAGTAATATCGGAAAAGAATCACTAAATACATGTTGGTACGAATAGTGACGCAACCGCTGTAAGTTAAGCGGATTGACACCGTTAGAAAGTCAATTAAATATAGTTTTTGAAACTGTGTCAATTTCTTCAGCCCGCGATAACGGCTAGGACTGGTCCCACAGTAAAAAAGGACTTATTTTATAAAATTTTTTAAGTGAAGCGCTACTATAGGGCCGAGTGTAATAGCTGAATTCCAGCAATCATGTCAAATTAAGAAGAACGTTATTCCTTGGAGTCCAATTGGCTCATTTATCACATTCATAAGGTCACAGTACAGAATCACTTCAACTAAGTCCCACAGTCAATCGTTTCACTGTCAAAAGCAGTACAACTTAGTAATATCGGAAAAAAAATCACTAAATACATGTTGGTACGAATACGTGACGCAACCGTTGTAACTCAAGCGGATTGATACCGTTAGAAAGTCCTTGAAATGTAGTTTTTAAAACTGTCTCTATTTCTTTAGTGCGCGATAACGGCTAGGATTGGTCCCACAGTAAGAAATGACTTATTTATCTAAATTTTTAAATGAAGTGCTACCTCAACGTCCAGTGTAATCGCTGAGTTCCGCCAATCATGTCAAATTAAGAAGAATGTTATTCCTTGGAGTTCAATCGACTCATTTATCACATTTATAAGGTCACAGTCCAGAATCACTTCAATTAAGTCCCACAGTCAATCGTTTCACTGTTAAAAGCGATACAACTTAGTAATATCGGAAACAAATCACTAAATACATGTTGGTACGAACATGTGACGCAACTGTTGTAACTCAAACGGATTGACACCGTTAGAAAGTCAATGAAATGTAGTTTTTGAAAGTGTTTCTATTTTTTCAACGCGCGCTCACGCCTAGGTTTGGTCCCACAGTACAAAATGACTTATTTATCTAAACTTTTAAAAAAAACGCTACCACAGCGCCCAGCGAAATCGGTAAATTCCAGCAATCATGTCAAATTAAGAAAAATGCTATTCCTTGGGTCCAATGGTCTCATTTATCACATTTTTGAGGTCAAAGTCCAAAATCAATTCAATTAAGTCCCAACGTCAATCCTTTCACTGTTAAAAGCGATGCAACCTAGTAAAATCAGAAAAATATCGCTATATACATGTTCGTACGAATATGTGACGCAACCGTTGTAATAGAAACGGAATGATACCGTTAGAAAGTCAATGAAATGTAGTTTTTAAACTGTGTCTCTTTCTTCAGCGCTCGCTAATGGCTAGGATTGGTCCCACCGTAGAAAAGACTTATTTATCTAAATTTTAAAATGAAGCGCTACCACAGCGCCCAGTGAAATCGGTAAATTCCAGCAATCATGTCAAGGTAAGAAAAATGCTATTCCTTGGGTCCAATGGTCTCATTTATCACATTTTTGAGGTCAAAGTCCAAAATCAGTTCAATTAAGTACCACAGTCAATCGTTTCACTGTTAAAAGCGATGCAACCTAGTAAAATCAGAAAAATATCGATAAATACATGTTCGTACGAATATGTGACGCAACCGTTGTAATTGAAACGGAATGATACCGTTAGAAAGTCAATGAAATGTAGTTTTTAAACTGTCTCTCTTTCTTCAGCGCGCGCTAACGGCTAGGATTGGTCCCACCGTAGAAAAGACTTATTTATCTAAATTTTAAAATGAAGGGCTACCACAGCGCCCAGTGAAATCGGTAAATTCCAGCAATCATGTCAAGGTAAGAAGAATGTTATTTCTTGGGTCCAATTGTCTCACTTATCACATTTATAAGGTCACAGTCCAAAATCAGTTCAATTAAATCCCAAAGTCAATCCTTTCACTGTTAAAAGCAATACAACTTAGTAATATCGGAAAAGAATCACTAAATACATGTTGGTACGAATAGTGACGCAACCGTTGTAAGTGAAGCGGATTGACACCGTTAGAAAGTCAATTAAATGTAGTTTTTGAAACTGTGTCAATTTCTTCAGCCCGCGATAACGGCTAGGACTGGTCCCACAGTAAAAAAGGACTTATTTTATAAAAATTTTTAAGTGAAGCGCCACTATAGGGCCGAGTGTAATAGCTGAAATCCAGCAATCATGTCAAATTAAGAAGAATGTTATTCCTTGGAGTCCAATTGGCTCATTTATCACATTCATAAGGTCACAGTACAGAATCACTTCAACTAAGACCCACAGTCAATCGTTTCACTGTCAAAAGCAGTACAACTAAGTAATATCGGAAAAGAATCACTAAATACATGTTGGTACGAATAGTGACGCAACCGCTGTAAGTTAAGCGGATTGACACCGTTAGAAAGTCAATTAAATATAGTTTTTGAAACTGTGTCAATTTCTTCAGCCCGCGATAACGGCTAGGACTGGTCCCACAGTAAAAAAGGACTTATTTTATAAAATTTTTTAAGTGAAGCGCTACTATAGGGCCGAGTGTAATAGCTGAATTCCAGCAATCATGTCAAATTAAGAAGAACGTTATTCCTTGGAGTCCAATTGGCTCATTTATCACATTCATAAGGTCACAGTACAGAATCACTTCAACTAAGTCCCACAGTCAATCGTTTCACTGTCAAAAGCAGTACAACTTAGTAATATCGGAAAAAAAATCACTAAATACATGTTGGTACGAATACGTGACGCAACCGTTGTAACTCAAGCGGATTGATACCGTTAGAAAGTCCTTGAAATGTAGTTTTTAAAACTGTCTCTATTTCTTTAGTGCGCGATAACGGCTAGGATTGGTCCCACAGTAAGAAATGACTTATTTATCTAAATTTTTAAATGAAGTGCTACCTCAACGCCCAGTGTAATCGCTGAGTTCCGCCAATCATGTCAAATTAAGAAGAATGTTATTCCTTGGAGTTCAATCGACTCATTTATCACATTTATAAGGTCACAGTCCAAAATCAGTTCAATTAAGTCCCAAAGTCAATCCTTTCACTGTTAAAAGCGATGCAACCTAGCAAAATCAGAAAAAAATCATTAAGTACATGTTGGTACGAATATGTGACGCAACCGTTGTAATTGAAACGGAATGATACCGTTAGAAAGTCATTGAAATGTAGTATTTATAACTGTCTCTATTTGTTCAACGCGCGCTAACGGCTGGGATTGGTCGCACCGTACAAAATGACTTATTTATCTAAACTTTTTTATAAAACGCTACCACAGCGCCCAGCGAAATGGGTAAATTCCGGCAATCATGTCAAATTAAGAAGAATGTTTTTCCTTGGGTCCAATTTTTTCATTTATCACATTTATGAGGTCAAAGTCCAAAATCAGTTCAATTAAGTCCCACAGTTAATCCTTTCACTGTTAAAAGCGATGCAACCTAGTAAAATCAGAAAAATATCGCTAAATGAATGTTGGTACGAATATGTGACGCAACTGTTGTAATTGAAACGGACTGATACCGTTAGAAAGTCAATGAAATGTAGTTTTTAAAACTGTCTCTCTTTCTTCAGCGTGCGCTAACGGCTGGGATTGGTCCAACCGTAAAAAATGACTTATTTATCTAAATTTTTAAATGAAGTACTACCTAGAGGCCAGTGTAATCGCTGAGTTCCGGCAATCATGTCAAATTAAGAAGAATGTTACTTCTTGCAGTCCAATTGTCTCACTTATCAAATTTTTAAGGTCACAGTCCAAGATCAGTTCAATTAAGTCCCACAGTCAATCGTTTCACTGTTAAAAGCGATACAACTTAGTAATATCGGAAACAAATCACTAAATACATGTTGGTACGAACATGTGACGCAACTGTTGTAACTCAAACGGATTGACACCGTTAGAAAGTCAATGAAATGTAGTTTTTGAAAGTGTTTCTATTTCTTCAACGCGCGCTTACGTCTAGGTTTGGTCCCACAGTACAAAATGACTTATTTATCTAAACTATTAAAAAAAACGCTACCACAGCGCCCAGCGAAATCGGTAAATTCCAGCAATCATGTCAAATTAAGAAAAATGCTGTTCCTTGGGTCCAATGGTCTCATTTATCACATTTTTGAGGTCAAAGTCCAAAATCAGTTCAATTAAGTCCCAAAGTCAATCCTTTCACCGTTAAAAGCGATGCAACCTAGTAAAATCAGAAAAATATCGCTAAATACATCTTCGTACGAATATGTGACGCAACCGTTGTAATTGAAACGGAATGATACCGTTAGAAAGTCAATGAAATGTAGTGTTTAAAACTGTCTCTCTTTCTTCAGCACGCGCTAACGGCTAGGATTGGTCCCACCGTAGAAAAGACTTATTTATCTAAATTTTTAAATGAAGCGCTACCACAGCGCCCAGTGAAATCGGTAAATTCAAGCAATCATGTCAAGGTAAGAAGAATGTTATTTCTTGGGTCCAATTGTCTCACTTATCACATTTATAAGGTCACAGTCCAAAATAAGTTCAATTAAGTCCCACAGTCCATCGTTTCACTGTTAAAAGCGATGCATCCTAGTAATACCCAAATACTATCGCTAAATACATGTTGGTACGAATATGTGACGCAACCGTTGTAATTGAAACGGACTCATACCGTTAGAGAGTCAATGAAATTTAGTTTTTAAAACTGTTTCTCTTTCTTCAGCGCGGGCTAACGGCTAGGATTGGTCCTACAGTAAGAAATGACTTATTTATCTAAATTTTTAAATGAAGTATTACCACAGCGCCCAGTGTAAACCCTGAGTTCCGGCAATCATGTCAAATTAAGAAGAATGTTACTTCTTGCAGTCCAATTGTCTCACTTATCAAATTTTTAAGGTCACAGTCCAAGATCAGTTGAATTAAGTCCCACAGTCAATCGTTTCACTGTTAAAAGCGATAAAACTTAGTAATATCGGAAAAAAATCATTAAGTACATGTTGGTACGAATATGTGACGCAACCGTTGTAGTTGAAACGGAATGATACCGTTAGAAAGTCAATGAAATGTAGTATTTAAAACTGTCTCTATTTGTTCAACGCGCGCTAACGGCTTGGATTGGTCACACAGTACAAAATGACTTATTTATCTAAACTTTTTTATAAAACGCTACCACAGCGCCCAGCGAAATCGGTATATTCCAGCAATCATGTCAAATTAAGAAGAATGTTTTTCCTTGGGTCCAATTGTTTCATTTATCACAATTATGAGGTCAAAGTCCAAAATCTGTTCAATTAAGTCCCACAGTCAATCCTTTCACTGTTAAAAGCGATGCAACCTAGTAAAATCAGAAAAATATCGCTAAATGCATGTTGGTACGAATATGTGACGCAACCAATGTTATTGAAACGGACTGATACCGTTAGAAAGTCAATGAAATGTAGTTTTTAAAACTGTCTCTCTTTCTTCAGCGTGCGCTAACGGCTGGGATTGGTCCAACCGTAAAAAATGACTTATTTGTCTAAATTTTTAAATGAAGTACTACCACAGCGCCCAGTGTAATCGCTGAGTTCCGGCAATCATGTCAAATTAAGAAGAATGTTACTTCTTGCAGTCCAATTGTCTCACTTATCAAGTTTTTAAGGTCACAGTCCAAGATCAGTTCAATTAAGTCCCACAGTCAATCGTTTCACTGTTAAAAGCGATACAACTTAGTAATATCGGAAACAAATCACTAAATACATGTTGGTACGAACATGTGACGCAACTGTTGTAACTCAAACGGATTGACACCGTTAGAAAGTCAATGAAATGTAGTTTTTGAAAGTGTTTCTATTTCTTCAACGCGCGCTCACGCCTAGGTTTGGTCCCAGAGTACAAAATGACTTAATTATTTAAACTTTTAAAAAAAACGCTACCACAGCGCCCAGCAAAATCGGTAACTTCCAGCAATCATGTCAAATTAAGAAAAATGCTATTCCTTGGGTCCAAGGGTCTCATTTATCACATTTAAGTCCAAAATCAGTTCAATTAAGTCCCAAAGTCAATCCTTTCACTGTTAAAAGCGATGCAACCTAGTAAAATCAGGAAAATATCGCTAAATACATGTTCTTACGAATATGTGACGCAACCGTTGTAATTGAAACGGAATGATACCGTTAGAAAGTCAATGAAATGTAGTGTTTAAAACTGTCTCTCTTTCTTCAGCACGCGCTAACGGCTAGGATTGGTCCCACCGTAGAAAAGACTTATTTATCTAAATTTTTAAATGAAGCGCTACCACAGCGCCCAGTGAAATCGGTAAATTCAAGCAATCATGTCAAGGTAAGAAGAATGTTATATCTTGGGTCCAATTGTCTCACTTATCACATTTATAAGGTCACAGTCCAAAATAAGTTCAATTAAGTCCCACAGTCCATCGTTTCACTGTTAAAAGCGATGCATCCTAGTAATACCCGAATACTATCGCTAAATACATGTTGGTACGAATATGTGACGCAACCGTTGTAATTGAAACGGACTCATACCGTTAGAGAGTCAATGAAATTTAGTTTTTAAAACTGTCTCTCTTCCTTCAGCGCCGCTAACGGCTAGGATTGGTCCAACCGTAAAAAATGACTTATTTATCTAAAATTTTAAATGAAGCGCTACCACATCGCCTAGTGTAATCGCTGACTTCCGGCAATCATGTCAAATTAAGAAGAATGTTACTTCTTGCAGTGCAATTGTCTCACTTATCAAATTTTTAAGGTCACAGTCCAAGATCAGTTCAATTAAGTCCCACAGTCTATCGTTTCACTGTTAGAAGCGACAAAACTTAGTAATATCGGAAAAAAATCATTAAGTACATGTTGGTACGAATATGTGACGCAACCGCTGTAGTTGAAACGGAATGATACCGTTAGAAAGTCAATGAAATGTAGTATTTAAAACTGTCTCTATTTGTTCAACGCGCGCTAACGGCTGGGATTGGTCCCACAGTACAAAATGACTTATTTATCTAAACTTTTTTATAAAACGCTACCACAGCGCCCAGCGAAATCGGTAAATTCCAGCAATCATGTCAAATTAAGAAGAATGTTTTTCCTTGGGTCCAATTGTTTCATTTATCACATTTATAAGGTCAAAGTCCAAAATCTGTTCAATTAAGTCCAACAGTCAATCCTTTCACCGTTAAAAGCGATGCAACCTAGTAAAATCAGAAAAATATCGCTAAATGCATGTTGGTACGAATATGTGACGCAACCGTTGTAATTGAAACGGACTGATACCGTTAGAAAGTCAATGAAATGTAGTACTTAAAACTGTCTCTATTTGTTCAACGTGCGCTAACGGCTGGGATTGGTCCCACAGTACAAAATGACTTATTTATCTAAACTTTTTTATAAAACGCTACCACAGCGCCCAGTGAAATCGGTAAATTCCAGCAATCATGTCAAGAAAAGAAGAATGTTATTTCTTGGGTCCAATTGTCTCACTTATCACATTTATAAGATCACAGTCCAAAATAAGTTCAATTAAGTCCAACAGTCAATCGTTTCACTGTTAAAAGCGATGCAACCTAGTAAAATCAGAAAATTATCGCTAAATGCATGTTGGTACGAATATGTGACGCAACCGTTGTTATTGAAACGGACTGATACCGTTAGAAAGTCAATGAAATGTAGTTTTTAAAACTGTCTCTCTTCCTTCAGCGCGCGCTAACGGCTAGGATTGGTCCAACCGTAAAAAATAACTTATTTATCTAAAATTTTAAATGAAGCGCTACCACATCGCCCAGTGTAATCGCTGAGTTCCGGCAATCATGTCAAATTAAGAAGAATGATACTTCTTGCAGTGCAATTGTCTCACTTATCAAATTTTTAAGGTCAAAGTCCAAGATCAGTTCAATTAAGTCCCACAGTCAATCGTTTCACTGTTAGAAGCGACAAAACTTAGTAATATCGGAAAAAAATCAATAAGTACATGTTGGTACGAATATGTGACGCAACCGCTGTAGTTGAAACGGAATGATACCGTTAGAAAGTCAATGAAATGTAGTACTTAAAACTGTCTCTATTTGTTCAACGCGCGCTAACGGCTGGGATTGGTCCCACAGTACAAAATGACTTATTTATCTAAACTTTTTTATAAAACGCTACCACAGCGCCTAGCGAAATCGGTAAATTCCAGCAATCATGTCAAATTAAGAAGAATGTTTTTCCTTGGGTCCAATTGTTTCATTTATCACATTTATAAGGTCAAAGTCCAAAATCTGTTCAATTAAGTCCAACAGTCAATCCTTTCACTGTTAAAAGCGATGCAACCTAGTAAAATCAGAAAAATATCGCTAAATGCATGTTGGTACGAATATGTGACGCAACCGTTGTAATTGAAACGGACTGATACCGTTAGAAAGTCAATGAAATGTAGTTTTTAAAACTGTCTCTCTTTCTTCAGCGTGCGCTAACGGCTGGGATTGGTCCAACCGTAAAAAATGACTTATTTATCTAAATTTTTAAATGAAGTACTACCTAGAGGCCAGTGTAATCGCTGAGTTCCGGCAATCATGTCAAATTAAGAAGAATGTTACTTCTTGCAGTCCAATTGTCTCACTTATCAAATTTTTAAGGTCACAGTCCAAGATCAGTTCAATTAAGTCCCACAGTCAATCGTTTCACTGTTAAAAGCGATACAACTTAGTAATATCGGAAACAAATCACTAAATACATGTTGGTACGAACATGTGACGCAACTGTTGTAACTCAAACGGATTGACACCGTTAGAAAGTCAATGAAATGTAGTTTTTGAAAGTGTTTCTATTTCTTCAACGCGCGCTTACGTCTAGGTTTGGTCCCACAGTACAAAATGACTTATTTATCTAAACTATTAAAAAAAACGCTACCACAGCGCCCAGCGAAATCGGTAAATTCCAGCAATCATGTCAAATTAAGAAAAATGCTGTTCCTTGGGTCCAATGGTCTCATTTATCACATTTTTGAGGTCAAAGTCCAAAATCAGTTCAATTAAGTCCCAAAGTCAATCCTTTCACCGTTAAAAGCGATGCAACCTAGTAAAATCAGAAAAATATCGCTAAATACATCTTCGTACGAATATATGACGCAACCGTTGTAATTGAAACGGAATGATACCGTTAGAAAGTCAATGAAATGTAGTGTTTAAAACTGTCTCTCTTTCTTCAGCACGCGCTAACGGCTAGGATTGGTCCCACCGTAGAAAAGACTTATTTATCTAAATTTTTAAATGAAGCGCTACCACAGCGCCCAGTGAAATCGGTAAATTCAAGCAATCATGTCAAGGTAAGAAGAATGTTATTTCTTGGGTCCAATTGTCTCACTTATCACATTTATAAGGTCACAGTCCAAAATAAGTTCAATTAAGTCCCACAGTCCATCGTTTCACTGTTAAAAGCGATGCATCCTAGTAATACCCAAATACTATCGCTAAATACATGTTGGTACGAATATGTGACGCAACCGTTGTAATTGAAACGGACTCATACCGTTAGAGAGTCAATGAAATTTAGTTTTTAAAACTGTTTCTCTTTCTTTAGCGCGGGCTAACGGCTAGGATTGGTCCTACAGTAAGAAATGACTTATTTATCTAAATTTTTAAATGAAGTATTACCACAGCGCCCAGTGTAAACCCTGAGTTCCGGCAATCATGTCAAATTAAGAAGAATGTTACTTCTTGCAGTCCAATTGTCTCACTTATCAAATTTTTAAGGTCACAGTCCAAGATCAGTTGAATTAAGTCCCACAGTCAATCGTTTCACTGTTAAAAGCGATAAAACTTAGTAATATCGGAAAAAAATCATTAAGTACATGTTGGTACGAATATGTGACGCAACCGTTGTAGTTGAAACGGAATGATACCGTTAGAAAGTCAATGAAATGTAGTATTTAAAACTGTCTCTATTTGTTCAACGCGCGCTAACGGCTTGGATTGGTCACACAGTACAAAATGACTTATTTATCTAAACTTTTTTATAAAACGCTACCACAGCGCCCAGCGAAATCGGTATATTCCAGCAATCATGTCAAATTAAGAAGAATGTTTTTCCTTGGGTCCAATTGTTTCATTTATCACAATTATGAGGTCAAAGTCCAAAATCTGTTCAATTAAGTCCCACAGTCAATCCTTTCACTGTTAAAAGCGATGCAACCTAGTAAAATCAGAAAAATATCGCTAAATGCATGTTGGTACGAATATGTGACGCAACCAATGTTATTGAAACGGACTGATACCGTTAGAAAGTCAATGAAATGTAGTTTTTAAAACTGTCTCTCTTTCTTCAGCGTGCGCTAACGGCTGGGATTGGTCCAACCGTAAAAAATGACTTATTTGTCTAAATTTTTAAATGAAGTACTACCACAGCGCCCAGTGAAATCGGTAAATTCAAGCAATCATGTCAAGGTAAGAAGAATGTTATATCTTGGGTCCAATTGTCTCACTTATCACATTTATAAGGTCACAGTCCAAAATAAGTTCAATTAAGTCCCACAGTCCATCGTTTCACTGTTAAAAGCGATGCATCCTAGTAATACCCGAATACTATCGCTAAATACATGTTGGTACGAATATGTGACGCAACCGTTGTAATTGAAACGGACTCATACCGTTAGAGAGTCAATGAAATTTAGTTTTTAAAACTGTCTCTCTTCCTTCAGCGCCGCTAACGGCTAGGATTGGTCCAACCGTAAAAAATGACTTATTTATCTAAAATTTTAAATGAAGCGCTACCACATCGCCTAGTGTAATCGCTGACTTCCGGCAATCATGTCAAATTAAGAAGAATGTTACTTCTTGCAGTGCAATTGTCTCACTTATCAAATTTTTAAGGTCACAGTCCAAGATCAGTTCAATTAAGTCCCACAGTCTATCGTTTCACTGTTAGAAGCGACAAAACTTAGTAATATCGGAAAAAAATCATTAAGTACATGTTGGTACGAATATGTGACGCAACCGCTGTAGTTGAAACGGAATGATACCGTTAGAAAGTCAATGAAATGTAGTATTTAAAACTGTCTCTATTTGTTCAACGCGCGCTAACGGCTGGGATTGGTCCCACAGTACAAAATGACTTATTTATCTAAACTTTTTTATAAAACGCTACCACAGCGCCCAGCGAAATCGGTAAATTCCAGCAATCATGTCAAATTAAGAAGAATGTTTTTCCTTGGGTCCAATTGTTTCATTTATCACATTTATAAGGTCAAAGTCCAAAATCTGTTCAATTAAGTCCAACAGTCAATCCTTTCACCGTTAAAAGCGATGCAACCTAGTAAAATCAGAAAAATATCGCTAAATGCATGTTGGTACGAATATGTGACGCAACCGTTGTAATTGAAACGGACTGATACCGTTAGAAAGTCAATGAAATGTAGTACTTAAAACTGTCTCTATTTGTTCAACGTGCGCTAACGGCTGGGATTGGTCCCACAGTACAAAATGACTTATTTATCTAAACTTTTTTATAAAACGCTACCACAGCGCCCAGTGAAATCGGTAAATTCCAGCAATCATGTCAAGAAAAGAAGAATGTTATTTCTTGGGTCCAATTGTCTCACTTATCACATTTATAAGATCACAGTCCAAAATAAGTTCAATTAAGTCCAACAGTCAATCGTTTCACTGTTAAAAGCGATGCAACCTAGTAAAATCAGAAAAATATCGCTAAATGCATGTTGGTACGAATATGTGACGCAACCGTTGTTATTGAAACGGACTGATACCGTTAGAAAGTCAATGAAATGTAGTTTTTAAAACTGTCTCTCTTCCTTCAGCGCGCGCTAACGGCTAGGATTGGTCCAACCGTAAAAAATAACTTATTTATCTAAAATTTTAAATGAAGCGCTACCACATCGCCCAGTGTAATCGCTGAGTTCCGGCAATCATGTCAAATTAAGAAGAATGATACTTCTTGCAGTGCAATTGTCTCACTTATCAAATTTTTAAGGTCAAAGTCCAAGATCAGTTCAATTAAGTCTCACAGTCAATCGTTTCACTGTTAGAAGCGACAAAACTTAGTAATATCGGAAAAAAATCAATAAGTACATGTTGGTACGAATATGTGACGCAACCGCTGTAGTTGAAACGGAATGATACCGTTAGAAAGTCAATGAAATGTAGTACTTAAAACTGTCTCTATTTGTTCAACGCGCGCTAACGGCTGGGATTGGTCCCACAGTACAAAATGACTTATTTATCTAAACTTTTTTATAAAACGCTACCACAGCGCCTAGCGAAATCGGTAAATTCCAGCAATCATGTCAAATTAAGAAGAATGTTTTTCCTTGGGTCCAATTGTTTCATTTATCACATTTATAAGGTCAAAGTCCAAAATCTGTTCAATTAAGTCCAACAGTCAATCCTTTCACTGTTAAAAGCGATGCAACCTAGTAAAATCAGAAAAATATCGCTAAATGCATGTTGGTACGAATATGTGACGCAACCGTTGTAATTGAAACGGACTGATACCGTTAGAAAGTCAATGAAATGTAGTTTTTAAAACTGTCTCTCTTTCTTCAGCGTGCGCTAACGGCTGGGATTGGTCCAACCGTAAAAAATGACTTATTTATCTAAATTTTTAAATGAAGTACTACCTAGAGGCCAGTGTAATCGCTGAGTTCCGGCAATCATGTCAAATTAAGAAGAATGTTACTTCTTGCAGTCCAATTGTCTCACTTATCAAATTTTTAAGGTCACAGTCCAAGATCAGTTCAATTAAGTCCCACAGTCAATCGTTTCACTGTTAAAAGCGATACAACTTAGTAATATCGGAAACAAATCACTAAATACATGTTGGTACGAACATGTGACGCAACTGTTGTAACTCAAACGGATTGACACCGTTAGAAAGTCAATGAAATGTAGTTTTTGAAAGTGTTTCTATTTCTTCAACGCGCGCTTACGTCTAGGTTTGGTCCCACAGTACAAAATGACTTATTTATCTAAACTATTAAAAAAAACGCTACCACAGCGCCCAGCGAAATCGGTAAATTCCAGCAATCATGTCAAATTAAGAAAAATGCTATTCCTTGGGTCCAAGGGTCTCATTTATCACATTTAAGTCCAAAATCAGTTCAATTAAGTCCCAAAGTCAATCCTTTCACTGTTAAAAGCGATGCAACCTAGTAAAATCAGGAAAATATCGCTAAATACATGTTCTTACGAATATGTGACGCAACCGTTGTAATTGAAACGGAATGATACCGTTAGAAAGTCAATGAAATGTAGTGTTTAAAACTGTCTCTCTTTCTTCAGCACGCGCTAACGGCTAGGATTGGTCCCACCGTAGAAAAGACTTATTTATCTAAATTTTTAAATGAAGCGCTACCACAGCGCCCAGTGAAATCGGTAAATTCAAGCAATCATGTCAAGGTAAGAAGAATGTTATATCTTGGGTCCAATTGTCTCACTTATCACATTTATAAGGTCACAGTCCAAAATAAGTTCAATTAAGTCCCACAGTCCATCGTTTCACTGTTAAAAGCGATGCATCCTAGTAATACCCGAATACTATCGCTAAATACATGTTGGTACGAATATGTGACGCAACCGTTGTAATTGAAACGGACTCATACCGTTAGAGAGTCAATGAAATTTAGTTTTTAAAACTGTCTCTCTTCCTTCAGCGCCGCTAACGGCTAGGATTGGTCCAACCGTAAAAAATGACTTATTTATCTAAAATTTTAAATGAAGCGCTACCACATCGCCTAGTGTAATCGCTGACTTCCGGCAATCATGTCAAATTAAGAAGAATGTTACTTCTTGCAGTGCAATTGTCTCACTTATCAAATTTTTAAGGTCACAGTCCAAGATCAGTTCAATTAAGTCCCACAGTCTATCGTTTCACTGTTAGAAGCGACAAAACTTAGTAATATCGGAAAAAAATCATTAAGTACATGTTGGTACGAATATGTGACGCAACCGCTGTAGTTGAAACGGAATGATACCGTTAGAAAGTCAATGAAATGTAGTATTTAAAACTGTCTCTATTTGTTCAACGCGCGCTAACGGCTGGGATTGGTCCCACAGTACAAAATGACTTATTTATCTAAACTTTTTTATAAAACGCTACCACAGCGCCCAGCGAAATCGGTAAATTCCAGCAATCATGTCAAATTAAGAAGAATGTTTTTCCTTGGGTCCAATTGTTTCATTTATCACATTTATAAGGTCAAAGTCCAAAATCTGTTCAATTAAGTCCAACAGTCAATCCTTTCACCGTTAAAAGCGATGCAACCTAGTAAAATCAGAAAAATATCGCTAAATGCATGTTGGTACGAATATGTGACGCAACCGTTGTAATTGAAACGGACTGATACCGTTAGAAAGTCAATGAAATGTAGTACTTAAAACTGTCTCTATTTGTTCAACGTGCGCTAACGGCTGGGATTGGTCCCACAGTACAAAATGACTTATTTATCTAAACTTTTTTATAAAACGCTACCACAGCGCCCAGTGAAATCGGTAAATTCCAGCAATCATGTCAAGAAAAGAAGAATGTTATTTCTTGGGTCCAATTGTCTCACTTATCACATTTATAAGATCACAGTCCAAAATAAGTTCAATTAAGTCCAACAGTCAATCGTTTCACTGTTAAAAGCGATGCAACCTAGTAAAATCAGAAAAATATCGCTAAATGCATGTTGGTACGAATATGTGACGCAACCGTTGTTATTGAAACGGACTGATACCGTTAGAAAGTCAATGAAATGTAGTTTTTAAAACTGTCTCTCTTCCTTCAGCGCGCGCTAACGGCTAGGATTGGTCCAACCGTAAAAAATAACTTATTTATCTAAAATTTTAAATGAAGCGCTACCACATCGCCCAGTGTAATCGCTGAGTTCCGGCAATCATGTCAAATTAAGAAGAATGATACTTCTTGCAGTGCAATTGTCTCACTTATCAAATTTTTAAGGTCAAAGTCCAAGATCAGTTCAATTAAGTCCCACAGTCAATCGTTTCACTGTTAGAAGCGACAAAACTTAGTAATATCGGAAAAAAATCAATAAGTACATGTTGGTACGAATATGTGACGCAACCGCTGTAGTTGAAACGGAATGATACCGTTAGAAAGTCAATGAAATGTAGTACTTAAAACTGTCTCTATTTGTTCAACGCGCGCTAACGGCTGGGATTGGTCCCACAGTACAAAATGACTTATTTATCTAAACTTTTTTATAAAACGCTACCACAGCGCCTAGCGAAATCGGTAAATTCCAGCAATCATGTCAAATTAAGAAGAATGTTTTTCCTTGGGTCCAATTGTTTCATTTATCACATTTATAAGGTCAAAGTCCAAAATCTGTTCAATTAAGTCCAACAGTCAATCCTTTCACTGTTAAAAGCGATGCAACCTAGTAAAATCAGAAAAATATCGCTAAATGCATGTTGGTACGAATATGTGACGCAACCGTTGTAATTGAAACGGACTGATACCGTTAGAAAGTCAATGAAATGTAGTATTTAAAACTGTCTCTATTTGTTCAACGCGCGCTAACGGCTGGGATTGGTCCCACAGTACAAAATGACTTATTTATCTAAACTTTTTTATAAAACGCTACCACAGCGCCCAGTGAAATCGGTAAATTCCAGCAATCATGTCAAGGTAAGAAGAATGTTATTTCTTGGGTCCAATTGTCTCACTTATCACATTTATAAGATCACAGTCCAAAATAAGTTCAATTAAGTCCAACAGTCAATCGTTTCACTGTTAAAAGCGATGCAACCTAGTAATATCCGAATACTATCGCTAAATACATGTTGGTACGAATATGTGACGGAACCGATGTAACTCAAACGGATTTATACCGCCAGAAGGTGAATGAAATGTAGTCTTTGAAACTGTTCCTATTTCTTCAGCATGCGCTAACGGCTAGGATTGGTCCCACAGTAAAAAATGACATATTTTATCTAAATTTTTAAGTGAAGCGCTACCATTGGGCCGAGTGTAATCGCTGAATTGCAGCAATCATGTCAAATTAAGAAGAATGTTATTCCTGGGAATCCAATTGGCTCATCTATCACATTCATAAGGTCACAGTCCAGAATCACTTTAATTAAGTCCCACAGGCAATCGTTTCACTGTCAAAAGCAATACAACCTAGTAATATCGGAAAAAAATCACTAAATACATGTTGGTACAAATATGTGTCGTAGCCGTTGTAGTTGAAACGGACTGATACCGTTAGAAAGTCAATGAAATGTGGTATTTGAAACTGTCTCTATTTCATCAGCGCGCACTAACGGCTAGGATTGGTCCCACAGTAAAAAATGACTTATTTTATAAAAAATTTTAAGTGAAGCGCTACCACAGCGCCCAGTGAAATCGGTAAATTCCAGCAATCATGTCAAATTAAGAAGAATGTTTTTCCTTGCGTCCAATTGTTTCAGTTATTACATTTATGAGGTCAAAGTCCAAAATCTGTTCAATTAAGTCCCACAGTCAATCCTTTCACTGTTAAAAGCGATGTAACCTAGTAAAATCAGAAAAATATCGCTAAATGCATGTTGGAACGAATATGTGACGCAACCGTTGTTATTGAAACGGACTGATACCGTTAGAAAGTCAATGAAATGTAGTTTTTAAAACTGTCTCTCTTCCTTCAGCGCGCGCTAACGGCTAGGATTGGTCCAACCGTAAAAAATGACTTATTTATCTAAAATTTTAAATGAAGCGCTACCACATCGCCTAGTGTAATCGCTGAGTTCCGGCAATCATGTCAAATTAAGAAGAATGTTACTTCTTGCAGTGCAATTGTCTCTCTTATCAAATTTTTAAGGTCACAGTCCAAGATCAGTTCAATTAAGTCCCACAGTCAATCGTTTCACTGTTAGAAGCGACAAAACTTAGTAATATCGGAAAAAAATCATTAAGTACATGTTGGTACGAATATGTGACACAACCGCTGTAGTTGAAACGGAATGATACCGTTAGAAAGTCAATGAAATGTAGTATTTAAAACTGTCTCTATTTGTTCCACGCGCGCTAACGGCTGGGATTGGTCCCACAGTACAAAATGACTTATTTATCTAAACTTTTTTATAAAACGCTACCACAGCGCCCAGCGAAATCGGTAAATTCCAGCAATCATGTCAAATTAAGAAGAATGTTTTTCCTTGGGTCCAATTGTTTCATTTATCACATTTATAAGGTCAAAGTCCAAAATCTGTTCAATTAAGTCCAACAGTCAATCCTTTCACTGTTAAAAGCGATGCAACCTAGTAAAATCAGAAAAATATCGCTAAATGCATGTTGGTACGAATATGTGACGCATCCGTTGTAATTGAAACGGACTGATACCGTTAGAAAGTCAATGAAATGTAGTACTTAAAACTGTCTCTATTTGTTCAACGCGCGTTAACGGCTGGGATTGGTCCCACAGTACAAAATGACTTATTTATCTAAACTTTTTTATAAAACGCTACCACAGCGCCCAGTGAAATCGGTAAATTCCAGCAATCATGTCAAGGTAAGAAGAATGTTATTTCTTGGGTCCAATTGTCTTACTTATCACATTTATAAGATCACAGTCCAAAATAAGTTCAATTAAGTCCAACAGTCAATCGTTTGACTGTTAAAAGCGATGCAACCTAGTAAAATCAGAAAAATATCGCTAAATGCATGTTGGTACGAATATGTGACGCAACCGTTGTTATTGAAACGGACTGATACCGTTAGAAAGTCAATGAAATGTAGTTTTTAAAACTGTCTCTCTTCCTTCAGCGCGCGCTAACGGCTAGGATTGGTCCAACCGTAAAAAATGACTTATTTATCTAAAATTTTAAATGAAGCGCTACCACATCACCCAGTGTAATCGCTGAGTTCCGGCAATCATGTCAAATTAAGAAGAATGTTACTTCTTGCAGTGCAATTGTCTCACTTATCAAATTTTTAAGGTCAAAGTCCAAGATCAGTTCAATTAAGTCCCACAGTCAATCGTTTCACTGTTAGAAGCGACAAAACTTAGTAATATCGGAAAAAAATCATTAAGTACATGTTGGTACGAATATGTGACGCAACCGTTATAGTTGAAACGGAATGATACCGTTAGAAAGTCAATGAAATGTAGTACTTAAAACTGTCTCTATTTGTTCAACGCGCGCTAACGGCTGGGATTGGTCCCACAGTTCAAAATGACTTATTTATCTAAACTTTTTTATAAAACGCTACCACAGCGCCCAGCGAAATCGGTAAATTCCAGCAATCATGTCAAATTAAGAAGAATGTTTTTCCTTGGGTCCAATTGTTTCATTTATCACATTTATAAGGTCAAAGTCCAAAATCTGTTCAATTAAGTCCAACAGTCAATCCTTTCACTGTTAAAAGCGATGCAACCTAGTAAAATCAGAAAAATATCGCTAAATGCATGTTGGTACGAATATGTGACGCAACCGTTGTAATTGAAACGGACTGATACCGTTAGAAAGTCAATGAAATGTAGTATTTAAAACTGTCTCTATTTGTTCAACGCGTGCTAACGGCTGGGATTGGTCCCACAGTACAAAATGACTTATTTATCTAAACTTTTTTAAAAAACGCTTCCACAGCGCCCAGTGAAATCGGTAAATTCCAGCAATCATGTCAAGGTAAGAAGAATGTTATTTCTTGGGTCCAATTGTCTCACTTATCACATTTATAAGATCACAGTCCAAAATAAGTTCAATTAAGTCCAACAGTCAATCGTTTCACTGTTAAAAGCGATGCAACCTAGTAATATCCGAATACTATCGCTAAATACATGTTGGTACGAATATGTGACGCAACCGATGTAACTCAAACGGATTTATACCGCCAGAAGGTGAATGAAATGTAGTCTTTGAAACTGTTCCTATTTCTTCAGCATGCGCTAACGGCTAGCATTGTTCCCACAGTAAAAAATGACTTATTTTATCTAAATTTTTAAGTGAAGCGCTACCATTGGGCCGAGTGTAATCGGTGAATTCCAGCAATCATGTCAAATTAAGAAGAATGTTATTCCTGGGAATCCAATTGGCTCATCTATCACATTCATAAGGTCACAGTCCAGAATCACTTCAATTAAGTCCCACAGGCAATCGTTTCACTGTCAAAAGCAATACAACCTAGTAATATCGGAAAAAAGTCACTAAATACATGTTGGTACGAATATGTGTCGTAGCCGTTGTAGTTGAAACGGACTGATACCGTTAGAAAGTCAATGAAATGTAGTATTTGAAACTGTCTCTATTTCATCAGCGCGCACTAACGGCTAGGATTGGTCCCACAGTAAAAAATGACTTATTTTATAAAAAATTTTAAGTGAAGCGCTACCACAGCGCCCAGTGAAATCGGTAAAGGTAATAAGAATGTTATTTCTTGGGTCCAATTGTCTCACTTATCACATTTATAAGATCACAGTCCAAAATAAGTTCAATTAAGTCCAACAGTCAATCGTTTCACTGTTGAAAGCGATGCAACCTAGTAATATCCGAATACTATCGCTAAATACATGTTGGTACGAATATGTGACGCAACCGATGTAACTCAAACGGATTTATACAGCCAGAAGGTGAATGAAATGTAGTCTTTGAAACTGTTCCTATTTCTTCAGCATGCGCTAACGGCTAGGATTGGTCCCACAGTAAAAAATGAATTATTTTATCTAAATTTTTAAGTGAAGCGCTACCATTGGGCCGAGTGTAATCGCTGAATTCCAGCAATCATGTCAAATTAAGAAGAATGTTTTTCCTGGGAATCCAATTGGCTCATCTATCACATTCATAAGGTCACAGTCCAGAATCACTTTAATTAAGTCCCACAGGCAATCGTTTCACTGTCAAAAGCAATACAACCTAGTAATATCGGAAAAAAATCACTAAATACATGTTGGTACGAATATGTGTCGTAGCCGTTGTAGTTGAAACGGACTGATACCGTTAGAAAGTCAATGAAATGTAGTATTTGAAACTGTCTCTATTTCATCAGCGCGCACTAACGGCTAGGATTGGTCCCACAGTAAAAAATGACTTATTTTATAAAAAATTTTAAGTGAAGCGCTACCACAGCGCCCAGTGAAATCGGTAAATTCCAGCAATCATGTCAAGGTAAGAAGAATGTTATTTCTTGGGTCCAATTGTCTCACTTATCACGTTTATAAAATCACAGTCCAAAATAATTTCAATTAAGTCCCACAGTCAATCGTATCACTGTTAAAAGCGATGCAACCTAGTAATATCCGAATACTATCGCTAAATACATGTTGGTACGAATATGTGACGCAACCGATGTAACTCAAACGGATTTATACCGCCAGAAGGTCATTGAAATGTAGTTTTTAAAACTGTCTCTATTTCCTCAGCGCGCCATAACGGCTAGGATTGGTCCCACAGTAAAAAAATGACTTATTTTATATAAATTTTTAAGTGAAGCGCTACCATAGGGCCGAGTGTATTCGCTGAATTCCAGAAATCATGTCAAATTAAGAAGAATGTAATTCCTTGGGTCCAATTGTGTCATTTATCACATTTTTGAGGTCAAAGTCCAAAATCAGTTCAAATAAGTCCGACAGTCAATCCTTTCACTGTTAAAAACAATTCAAACTAGTAAAATGAGAAAAATATCGCTAAATACATGTTGGTACAAATATGTGACACAACCGTTGTAATTGAAACGGACTGATACCGTTAGAAAGTCAATGAAATGTAGTTTTTAAAACTGTTTCTCTTTCTTCAGCGCGGGCTAACGGCTAGGATTAGTCCTACAGTAAGAAATGACTTATTTATCTAAATTTTTAAATGAAGTACCACCATTGGGCCGAGTGTAATCGCTGAATTGCAGCAATCATGTCAAATTAAGAAGAATGTTATTCCTGGGAATCCAATTGGCTCATCTATCACATTCATAAGGTCACAGTCCAGAATCACTTGAATTAAGTCCCACAGGCAATCGTTTCACTGTCAAAAGCAATACAACCTAGCAATATCTGAAAAAAATCACTAAATACATGTTGGTACGAATATGTGACGTAGCCGTTGTAGTTGAAACGGACTGATACCGTTAGAAAGTCAATGAAATGTAGTATTTGAAACTGTCTCTATTTCTTCAGCGCGTACTAACGGCTAGGATTGGTCACACAGTAAAAAAGGACTTATTTTATAAAAAATTTTAAGTGAAGCGCTACCACAGCGCCCAGTGAAATTGGTAAATTCCAGCAATCATGTCAAGGTAAGAAGAATGTTATTTCTTGGGTCCAATTGTCTCACTTATCACAATGATGAGGTCAAAGTTCAAAATAAGTTCAATTAAGTCCCACAGTCAATCCTTTCGCTGTTAAAAGCGATGCAACCTAGTAAAATCAGAAGAATATCGCTAAATGCATGTTGGTACGAATATGTGACGCAACCGTTGTAATTTAAACGGACTGATACCGTTAGAAAGTCATTGATATGTGGTTTTTAAAACTGTCTCTCTTTCTTCAGCGCGCGCTAACGGCTAGGATTGGTCCAACCGTAAAAAATGACTTATTTATCTAAATTTTTAAATGAAGCGCTACCACAGCGCACAGTGAAATCGGTAAATTCCAGCAATCATGTCAAGGTAAGAAGAATGTTATTTCTTGGGTCTAATTGTCTCACTTATCACATTTATAAGGTCACAGTCCAAAATAAGTTCAATTAAGTCACACAGTCAATCGTTTCACTGTTAAAAGCAATGCAACCTAGTAATATCCGAATACTATCGCTAAATACATGTTGGTACGAATATGTGACGCAACCGTTGTAACTCGAACGGATTTATACCGCCAGAAGGTCAATGAAATGTAGTCTTTGAAACTGTTCCTATTTATTCAGCGCGTGCTAACGGCCAGGATTGGTCCCACAGTAAAAAATGATTAATTTTATATAAATTTTTAAGTGAAGCGCTACGATAGGGCCGAGTGTAATCAATGAATTCCAGCAATCATGTCAAATTAAGAAGAATGTTATTCCTTGGAGTCCAATTGGCTCATTTATCACATTTATAAGGTCACAGTCCAGAATCACTTCAATTAAGTCCCACAGTCAATCGTTTCATTGTCAAAAGCAGTACAACTTAGTAATATCGGAAAAAAATCACTCAATACATGTTGGTACGAATACGTGACGTAACCATTGTAACTTAAGCGGATTTACACCGTTAGAAAGTCAATGAAATGTAGCATTTGAAACTGTCTCTATTTCTTCAGCGCGCACTAACGGCTAGGACTGGTCCCACAGTAAAAAACGACTTATTTTATAAAAATTTTTAAGTGAAGCGCTACGATAGGGCCGAGTGTAATAGCTGAATTCCAGCAATCATGTCAAATTAAGAAGAATGTTATTCCTTGGGGTCCAATTGGCTCATTTATCACATTTATAAGGTCACAGTACAGAACCGCTTCAATTAAGTCCCACAGTCAATCCTTTAACTGTTAAAAGCGATGCAACCTAGTAAAATCAGAAAAACATCGCTATATGCATGTTGGTACGAATATGTGACGCAACCGTTGCAATTGAAACGGACTGATGCCGTTAGAAAGTCAATGAAAGGTAGTTTTTAAAACTGTCTCTCTTTCTTCAGCGCGCGATAACGGCTAGGATTCGTCCCACAGTAAAAAATCACTTATTTATCTAAATTTTTAAATGAAGCGCTCCAAACAGCGACCAGTGTAATCGCTGAGTTGCGGCAATCATGTCAAATTAAGAGGAATGTCATTTCTTGGGGTCCAGTTGGCTCACTTATCACATTCATAAGGTCACAGTCCAAAGTTACTTCAATTAAGTCCCAGAGTCAATCGTTTCACTGTTAAAAGCGATATAACTCAATAATAAAGGAAAAATATCACTAAATACATGTTGGTACGAATATGTGACGCAACCGTTGTAACTCAAGCGGATTGATACCACCAAGAAGTCAATGAAATGTAGTTTTTGAGAATGTCTCTATTTCTTCAGCGCGTGCTAACGGTCAGGATTAGTCCCACAGTAAAAAAAGACTTATTTATCTAAATTTTAAATAAAGCGCTACCACAGTGCCCAGCGAAATCGGTAAATTCTAGCAATCATGTCAAATTAAGAAGAATGATATTTCTTGGGTCCAATTGTCTCATTTATCACATTTATGAGGTCAAAGTCCAAAATCAGTTCAATCAAGTCCCACAGGCAATCCTTTCACTGTTAAAAGCGATGCAACCTAGTAAAATCAGAAAAATATCGCTAAATACATGTTGGTACGAATATGTGACGCAACCGTTGTAATTGAAACGGACTGATACCGTTACAGAGTCAATGAGATGTAGTTTTAAAACTGTCTCTCTTTCTTCAGCGCGCGCTAACGGCTAGGATTGGTCCAACCGTAAAAAATGACTTATTTATCTAAATTTTTAAATGAAGCGCTACCACAGCGCCCAGTGAAATCGGTAAATTCCAGCAATCATGTCAAGGTAAGAAGAATGTTATTTCTTGGGTCCATTTGTCTCACTTATCACATTTATGAGATCACAGTCCAAAATAAGTTCAATTAAGTCACACAGTCAATCGTTTCACTGTTAAAAGCGATGCAACCTAGTAATATCCGAATACTATCGCTAAATACATGTTGGTACGAATATGTGACGCAACCGTTGTAACTCGAACGGATTTATACCGCCAGAAGGTCAATGAAATGTAGTCTTTGAAACTGTTCCTATTTATTCAGCGCGTGCTAACGGCCAGGATTGGTGCCACAGTAAAAAATGATTAATTTTATATAAATTTTTAAGTGAAGCGCTACGATAGGGCCGAGTGTAATCAATGAATTCCAGCAATCATGTCAAATTAAGAAGAATGTTATTCCTTGGAGTCCAATTGGCTCATTTATCACATTTATAAGGTCACAGTACAGAATCGCTTCAATTAAGTCCCACAGTCAATCCTTTCACTGTTAAAAGCGATGCAACCTAGTAAAATCAGAAAAACATCGCTATATGCATGTTGGTACGAATATGTAACGCAACCGTTGCAATTGAAACGGACTGATGCCATTAGAAAGTCAATGAAAGGTAGTTTTTAAAACTGTCTCTCTTTCTTCAGCGCGCGATAACGGCTATGATTCGTCCCACAGTAAGAAATCACTTATTTATCTAAATTTTTAAATGAAGCGCTCCAAACAGCGACCAGTGTAATCGCTGAGTTGCGGCAATCATGTCAAATTAAGAGGAATGTCATTTCTTGGGGTCCAGTTGGCTCACTTATCACATTCATAAGGTCACAGTCCAAAGTTACTTCAATTAAGTCCCAGAGTCAATCGTTTCACTGTTAAAAGCGATATAACTCAATAATAAAGGAAAAATATCACTAAATACATGTTGGTACGAATATGTGACGCAACCGTTGTAACTCAAGCGGATTGATACCACCAAGAAGTCAATGAAATGTAGTTTTTGAGAATGTCTCTATTTCTTCAGCGCGTGCTAACGGTCAGGATTAGTCCCACAGTAAAAAAAGACTTATTTATCTAAATTTTAAATAAAGCGCTACCACAGTGCCCAGCGAAATCGGTAAATTCTAGCAATCATGTCAAATTAAGAAGAATGATATTTCTTGGGTCCAATTGTCTCATTTATCACATTTATGAGGTCAAAGTCCAAAATCAGTTCAATCAAGTCCCACAGGCAATCCTTTCACTGTTAAAAGCGATGCAACCTAGGAAAATCAGAAAAATATCGCTAAATACATGTTGGTACGAATATGTGACGCAACCGTTGTAATTGAAACGGACTGATGCCGTTACAGAGTCAATGAGATGTAGTTTTAAAACTGTCTCTCTTTCTTCAGCGCGCGCTAACGGCTGGGATTGGTCCAACAGTAAAAAATGACTTATTTATCTAAATTATATAATGAAGCGCTACCACAGCGCCCTGTGAAATCGGTAAATTCCAGCAATCATGTCAAGGTAAGAAGAATGTTATTTCTTGGGTCCAATTGTCTCACTTATCACATTTATAAAATCACAGTCCAAGATCAGTTCAATTAAGTCCCACAGTCAATCGTTTCACTGTCAAAAGCTATACAACTTAGTAATATCGGAAAAAAATCATTAAGTACATGTTGGTACGAATATGTGACGCAACCGTTGCAGTTGAAACGGACTGATGCCGTTAGAAAGTCAATGAAATGTAGTATTTAAAACTGTCTGTATTTCTTGAATGCGCGCTAACGGCTAGGATTGGTTCCACCGTACAAAATGACTTATTTATCTAAACTTTTTTATAAAACGCTACCACAGCGCCCAGCGAAATCGGTAAATTCCAGAATCATGTCACATTAAGAAGAATGTTATTCCTTGGGTCCAATTGTCTTATTTATCACATTTATGAGGTCAAAGTCCAAAATCAGTTCAATCAAGTCCCACAGGCAATCGTTTCACTGTTAAAAGCGATATAACTTAAAAATATCGGAAAAATATTAATAAAAGCATGTTTGTACGAATATGTGACGCAACCGTTGTAATTGAAACGGACTGATGCCGTTAGAAATTCAATGAAATGTAGATTTTTAAAACTGTCTCTTTTTCTTCAGCGCGCGCTAACGGCTAGGATTGGTCCAACCGTAAAAAATGACTTATTTATCTAAATTTTTAAATGAAGCGCTACCACAGCGCCCTGTGAAATCGGTAAATTCCAGCAATCATGTCAAGGTAAGAAGAATGTTATTTCTTGGGTCCAATTGTCTCACTTATCACATTTATAAAAGCACAGTCCAAGATCAGTTCAATTAAGTCCCACAGTCAATCGTTTCACTGTTAAAAGCTATACAACTTAGTAATATCGGAAAAAAATCATTAAGTACATGTTGGTACGAATATGTGACGCAACCGTTGCAGTTGAAACGGACTGATGCCGTTAGAAAGTCAATGAAATGTAGTATTTAAAACTGTCTCTATTTCTTGAATGCGCGCTAACGGCTAGGATTGGTTCCACCGTACAAAATGACTTATTTATCTAAACTTTTTTATAAAACGCTACCACAGCGCCCAGCGAAATCGGTAAATTCCAGAATCATGTCAAATTAAGAAGAATGTTATTCCTTGGGTCCAATTGTCTCATTTATCACATTTATGAGGTCAAAGTCCAATATTAGTTTAATTAAGTCCCACAGTCAATCCTTTCACTGTTAAAAGCGATGCAACCTAGTAATATCCGAATACTATCGCTAAATACATGTTGGTACGAATATGTAACGCAACCGTTGTAACTCAAACGGATTTATACCGTTAGAAAGTCATTGAAATGTAGTTTTTAAAACTGTCTCCATTTCTTCAGCGCGCCATAACGGCTAGGATTGGTCCCACAGTAAAAAAATGACTTATTTTATATAAATTTTTAAGTGAAGCGCTACCATAGGGCCGAGTGTAATCGCTGAATTCCAGAAATCATGTCGAATTAAGAAGAATGTAATTTCTTGGGTCCAATTGTGTCATTTATCACATTTTTGAGGTCAAAGTCCAAAATCAGTTCAAATAAGTCCCACAGTCAATCCTTTCACTGTTAAAAACGATTCAACCTAGTAAAATGAGAAAAATATCGCTAAATACATGTTGGTACAAATATGTGACGCAACCGTTATAACTCAAGCGGATTGATACCACCAAGAAGTCAATGAAATGTAGTTTTTGAGAATGTCTCTATTTCTTCAGCGCGTGCTAACGGTCAGGATTAGTCCCACAGTACAAAATGACTTATTTATCTAAATTTTTTTATAAAACGCTACCACAGCGCCCAGCGAAATCGGTAAATTCCAGAATCATGTCACATTAAGAAGAATGTTATTCCTTGGGTCCAATTGTCTCATTTATCACATTTATGAGGTCAAAGTCCAAAATCAGTTCAATCAAGTCCCACAGCCAATCCTTTCACTGTTAAAAGCGATGCAACCTAGTAAAATCAGAAAAATATCGCTAAATACATGTTGGTACGAATATGTGACGCAACCGTTGTAATTGAAACGGACTGATACCGTTACAGAGTCAATGAGATGTAGTTTTAAAACTGTCTCTCTTTCTTCAGCGCGCGCTAACGGCTGGGATTGGTCCAACAGTAAAAAATGACTTATTTATCTAAATTTTTTAATGAAGCGCTACCACAGCGCCCTGTGAAATCGGTAAATTCCAGCAATCATGTCAAGGTAAGAAGAATGTTATTTCTTGGGTCCAATTGTCTCACTTATCACATTTATAAAATCACAGTCCAAGATCAGTTCAATTAAGTCCCACAGTCAATCGTTTCACTGTTAAAAGCTATACAACTTAGTAATATCGGAAAAAAATCATTAAGTACATGTTGGTACGAATATGTGACGCAACCGTTGCAGTTGAAACGGACTGATGCCGTTAGAAAGTCAATGAAATGTAGTATTTAAAACTGTCTCTATTTCTTGAATGCGCGCTAACGGCTAGGATTGGTTCCACCGTACAAAATGACTTATTTATCTAAACTTTTTTATAAAACGCTACCACAGCGCCCAGCGAAATCGGTAAGTTCCAGAATCATGTCACATTAAGAAGAATGTTATTCCTTGGGTCCAATTGTCTCATTTATCACATTTATGAGGTCAAAGTCCAAAATCAGTTCAATCAAGTCCCACAGGCAATCGTTTCACTGTTAAAAGCGATATAACTTAAAAATATCGGAAAAATATTAATAAATGCATGTTTGTACGAATATGTGACGCAACCGTTGTAATTGAAACGGACTGATGCCGTTAGAAATTCAATGAAATGTAGATTTTTAAAACTGTCTCTCTTTCTTCAGCGCGCGCTAACGGCTAGGATTGGTCCAACCGTAAAAAATGACTTATTTATCTAAATTTTTAAATGAAGCGCTACCACAGCGCCCTGTGAAATCGGTAAATTCCAGCAATCATGTCAAGGTAAGAAGAATGTTATTTCTTGGGTCCAATTGTCTCACTTATCACATTTATAAAAGCACAGTCCAAGATCAGTTCAATTAAGTCCCACAGTCAATCGTTTCACTGTTAAAAGCTATACAACTTAGTAATATCGGAAAAAAATCATTAAGTACATGTTGGTACGAATATGTGACGCAACCGTTGCAGTTGAAACGGACTGATGCCGTTAGAAAGTCAATGAAATGTAGTATTTAAAACTGTCTCTATTTCTTGAATGCGCGCTAACGGCTAGGATTGGTTCCACCGTACAAAATGACTTATTTATCTAAACTTTTTTATAAAACGCTACCACAGCGCCCAGCGAAATCGGTAAATTCCAGAATCATGTCAAATTAAGAAGAATGTTATTCCTTGGGTCCAATTGTCTCATTTATCACATTTATGAGGTCAAAGTCCAATATTAGTTTAATTAAGTCCCACAGTCAATCCTTTCACTGTTAAAAGCGATGCAACCTAGTAAAATCAGAAGAATATCGCTAAATGCATGTTGGTACGAATATGTGACGCAACCGTTGCAAATAAAACGGACTGATACCGTTAGAAAGTCAATGAAATGTAGTATTTAAAACTGTCTCTATTTCTTGAATGCGCGCTAACGGCTAGGATTGGTTCCACCGTACAAAATGACTTATTTATCTAAACTTTTTTATAAAACGCTACCACAGCGCCCAGCGAAATCGGTAAATTCCAGAATCATGTCACATTAAGAAGAATGTTATTCCTTGGGTCCAATTGTCTCATTTATCACATTTATGAGGTCAAAGTCCAAAATCAGTTCAATCAAGTCCCACAGGCAATCGTTTCACTGTTAAAAGCGATATAACTTAAAAATATCGGAAAAATATTAATAAATGCATGTTTGTACGAATATGTGACGCAACCGTTGTAATTGAAACGGACTGATGCCGTTAGAAATTCAATGAAATGTAGATTTTTAAAACTGTCTCTCTTTCTTCAGCGCGCGCTAACGGCTAGGATTGGTCCAACCGTAAAAAATGACTTATTTATCTAAATTTTTAAATGAAGCGCTACCACAGCGCCCTGTGAAATCGGTAAATTCCAGCAATCATGTCAAGGTAAGAAGAATGTTATTTCTTGGGTCCAATTGTCTCACTTATCACATTTATAAAAGCACAGTCCAAGATCAGTTCAATTAAGTCCCACAGTCAATCGTTTCACTGTTAAAAGCTATACAACTTAGTAATATCGGAAAAAAATCATTAAGTACATGTTGGTACGAATATGTGACGCAACCGTTGCAGTTGAAACGGACTGATGCCGTTAGAAAGTCAATGAAATGTAGTATTTAAAACTGTCTCTATTTCTTGAATGCGCGCTAACGGCTAGGATTGGTTCCACCGTACAAAATGACTTATTTATCTAAACTTTTTTATAAAACGCTACCACAGCGCCCAGCGAAATCGGTAAATTCCAGAATCATGTCAAATTAAGAAGAATGTTATTCCTTGGGTCCAATTGTCTCATTTATCACATTTATGAGGTCAAAGTCCAATATTAGTTTAATTAAGTCCCACAGTCAATCCTTTCACTGTTAAAAGCGATGCAACCTAGTAAAATCAGAAGAATATCGCTAAATGCATGTTGGTACGAATATGTGACGCAACCGTTGTAAATAAAACGGACTGATACCGTTAGAAAGTCAATGAAATGTAGTATTTAAAACTGTCTCTTTCTTTAACGCGCGCTAACGGCTAGGATTGGTCCCACAGTACAAAATGACTTATTTATCCAATCTTTTTGATAAAACGCTACCACAGCGCCATGCGAAACCGGTAAATTCCAGCAATCATGTCAAATTAAGAAGAATGTTATTCCTTGGGTCCAATTGTCTCATTTATCACATTGATGAGGTCAAAGTTCAAAATCTGTTCAATTAAGTCCCACAGTCAATCCTTTCGCTGTTAAAAGCGATGCAACCTAGTAAAATCAGAAGAATATCGCTAAATGCATGTTGGCACGAATATGTGACGCAACCGTTATAAGTTAAGCGGATTGACACTGTTAGAAAGACAATGAAATTTAGTTTTTGAAACTGTCTCTATTTCTTCAGCCCGCGCTAACGGCTAGGATTGGTCCCACAGTAAAAAATGACTTATTTTATCTAAATTTTTTAGAGAAGCGCTACCATTGGGCCGAGTGTAATCGCTGAATTGCAGCAATCATGTCAAATTAAGATGAATGTTATTCCTGGAATCCAATTGGCTCATCTATCACATTCATAAGGTCACAGTCCAGAATCACTTCAATTAAGTCCCACAGGCAATCGTTTCACTGTCAAAAGCGATGCATCGTAGTAATATCCGAATACTATCGCTAAATACATGTTGGTACGAATATGTGACGCAACCGTTGTAACTCAAACGGATTTATACCGTTAGAAAGTCATTGAAATGTAGTTTTTAAAACTGTCTCCATTTCTTCAGCGCGCCATAACGGCTAGGATTGGTCCCACAGTAAAAAAATGACTTATTTTATATAAATTTTTAAGTGAAGCGGTACCATAGGGCCGAGTGTAATCGCTGAATTCCAGAAATCATGTCAAATTAAGAAGAATGTAATTTCTTGGGTCCAATTGTGTCATTTATCACATTTTTGAGGTCAAAGTCCAAAATCAGTTCAAATAAGTCCCACAGTCAATCCTTTCACTGTTAAAAACGATTCAACCTAGTAAAATGAGAAAAATATCGCTAAATACATGTTGGTATAAATATGTGACGCAACCGTTGTAATTGAAACGGACTGATACTGTTAGAGAGTCAATGAAATGTAGTTTTTAAAACTGTTTCTCTTTCTTCAGCGCGGGCTAAGGGCTAGGATTGGTCCTACAGTAAGAAATGACTTATTTATCTAAATTTATAAATGAAGTACCACCACAGCGCCCAGTGAAATCGCTGAGTTCCGGCAGTCATGTCAAATTAAGAAGAATGTTACTTCTTGCAGTCCAATTGTCTCACTTATCAAATTTATAAAGTCACAGTCCAAGATCAGTTCAATTAAGTCCCACAGTCAATCGTTTCACTGTTAAAAGCGATACAACTTAGTAATATCGGAAAAAAATCATTAAGTACATGTTGGTACGAATATGTGACGCAACCGTTGTAGTTGAAACGGACTGATACCGTTAGAAAGTCAATGAAATGTAGTATTTAAAACTGTCTCTATTTCTTCAACGCGCGCTAACGGCTAGGATTGGTCCCACAGTACAAAATGACTTATTTATCCAAACTTTTTGATAAAACGCTACCACAGCGCCCAGCGAAATCGGTAAATTCCAGCAATCATGTCAAATTAAGAAGAATTTTATTCCTTGGGTCCAACTGTCTCATTTATCACATTTATGAGGTCAAAGTCCAAAATCTGTTCAATTAAGTTCCACAGTCAATCCTTTCGCTGTTAAAAGCGATGCAACCTAGTAAAATCAGAAAAATATCGCTAAATGCATGTTGGTACGAATATGTGACGCAACCGTTGCAATTGAAACGGACTGATACCGTTAGAAAGTCAATGATATGTAGTTTTTAAAACTGTCTCTCTTTCTTCAGCGCGCGCTAACGGCTAGGATTGGTTCAACCGTAAAAAATGACTTATTTATCTAAATTTTTAAATGAAGCGCTACCACAGCGCCCAGTGAAATCGGTAAATTCCAGCAATCATGTCAAGGTAAGAAGAATGTTATTTCTTGGGTCCACTTGTCTCACTTATCACATTTATGAGATCACAGTCCAAAATAAGTTCAATTAAGTCCCACAGTCAATCGTTTCACTGTTAAAAGCGATGCAACCTAGTAATATCCGAATACTATCGCTAAAAACATGATGGTACGAATATGTGACGCAACCGTTGTAACTCGAACGGATTTATACCGCCAGAAGGTCAATGAAATGTAGTCTTTGAAACTGTTCCTATTTATTCAGCGCGTGCTAACGGCTAGGATTGGTCCCACAGTAAAAAATGACTTATTTTATATAAATTTTTAAGTGAAGCGCTACGATAGGGCCGAGTGTAATAGCTGAATTCCAGCAATCATGTCAAATTAAGAAGAATGTTATTCCTTGGAGTCCAATTGGCTCATTTATCACATTTATAAGGTCACAGTACAGAATCACTTCAATTAAGTCCAACAGGCAATCGTTTCACTGTTAAAAGCGATATAACTTAAAAATATCGGAAAAATATTAATAAATGCATGTTTGTACGAATATGTGACGCAACCGTTGTAATTGAAACGGACTGATGCCGTTAGAAATTCAATGAAATGTAGATTTTTAAAACTGTCTCTCTTTCTTCAGCGCGCGCTAACGGCTAGGATTGGTCCAACCGTAAAAAATGACTTATTTATCTAAATTTTTAAATGAAGCGCTACCACAGCGCCCTGAGAAATCGGTAAATTCCAGCAATCATGTCAAGGTAAGAAGAATGTTATTTCTTGGGTCCAATTGTCTCACTTATCACATTTATAAAAGCACAGTCCAAGATCAGTTCAATTAAGTCCCACAGTCAATCGTTTCACTGTTAAAAGCTATACAACTTAGTAATATCGGAAAAAAATCATTAAGTACATGTTGGTACGAATATGTGACGCAACCGTTGCAGTTGAAACGGACTGATGCCGTTAGAAAGTCAATGAAATGTAGTATTTAAAACTGTCTCTATTTCTTGAATGCGCGCTAACGGCTAGGATTGGTTCCACCGTACAAAATGACTTATTTATCTAAACTTTTTTATAAAACGCTACCACAGCGCCCAGCGAAATCGGTAAATTCCAGAATCATGTCAAATTAAGAAGAATGTTATTCCTTGGGTCCAATTGTCTCATTTATCACATTTATGAGGTCAAAGTCCAATATTAGTTTAATTAAGTCCCACAGTCAATCCTTTCACTGTTAAAAGCGATGCAACCTAGTAAAATCAGAAGAATATCGCTAAATGCATGTTGGCACGAATATGTGACGCAACCGTTATAAGTTAAGCGGATTGACACTGTTAGAAAGACAATGAAATTTAGTTTTTGAAACTGTCTCTATTTCTTCAGCCCGCGCTAACGGCTAGGATTGGTCCCACAGTAAAAAATGACTTATTTTATCTAATTTTTTTAGAGAAGCGCTACCATTGGGCCGAGTGTAATCGCTGAATTGCAGCAATCATGTCAAATTAAGATGAATGTTATTCCTGAAATCCAATTGGCTCATCTATCACATTCATAAGGTCACAGTCCAGAATCACTTCAATTAAGTCCCACAGGCAATCGTTTCACTGTCAAAAGCGATGCATCGTAGTAATATCCGAATACTATCGCTAAATACATGTTGGTACGAATATGTGACGCAACCGTTGTAGCTCAAACGGATTTATACCGTTAGAAAGTCATTGAAATGTAAATTTTAAAACTGTCTCCATTTCTTCAGCGCGCCATAACGGCTAGGATTGGTCCCACAGTAAAAAAATGACTTATTTGATATAAATTTTTAAGTGAAGCGCTACCATAGGGCCGAGTGTAATCGCTGAATTCCAGAAATCATGTCAAATTAAGAAGAATGTAATTTCTTGGGTCCAATTGTGTCATTTATCACATTTTTGAGGTCAAAGTCCAAAATCAGTTCAAATAAGTCCCACAGTCAATCCTTTCACTGTTAAAAACGATTCAACCTAGTAAAATGAGAAAAATATCGCTAAATACATGTTGGTATAAATATGTGACGCAACCGTTGTAATTGAAACGGACTGATACCGTTAGAGAGTCAATGAAATGTAGTTTTTAAAACTGTTTCTCTTTCTTCAGCGCGGGCTAAGGGCTAGGATTGGTCCTACAGTAAGAAATGACTTATTTATCTAAATTTATAAATGAAGTACCACCACAGCGCCCAGTGAAATCGCTGAGTTCCGGCAGTCATGTCAAATTAAGAAGAATGTTACTTCTTGCAGTCCAATTGTCTCACTTATCAAATTTATAAAGTCACAGTCCAAGATCAGTTCAATTAAGTCCCACAGTCAATCGTTTCACTGTTAAAAGCGATACAACTTAGTAATATCGGAAAAAAATCATTAAGTACATGTTGGTACGAATATGTGACGCAACCGTTGCAGTTGAAACGGACTGATGCCGTTAGAAAGTCAATGAAATGTAGTATTTAAAACTGTCTCTATTTCTTGAATGCGCGCTAACGGCTAGGATTGGTTCCACCGTACAAAATGACTTATTTATCTAAACTTTTTTATAAAACGCTACCACAGCGCCCAGCGAAATCGGTAAATTCCAGAATCATGTCAAATTAAGAAGAATGTTATTCCTTGGGTCCAATTGTCTCATTTATCACATTTATGAGGTCAAAGTCCAATATTAGTTTAATTAAGTCCCACAGTCAATCCTTTCACTGTTAAAAGCGATGCAACCTAGTAATATCCGCATACTATCGCTAAATACATGTTGGTACGAATATGTGACGCAACCGTTGTAACTCAAACGGATTTATACCGTTAGAAAGTCATTGAAATGTAGTTTTTAAAACTGTCTCCATTTCTTCAGCGCGCCATAACGGCTAGGATTGGTCCCACAGAAAAAAATGACTTATTTTATATAAATTTTTAAGTGAAGCGCTACCATAGGGCCGAGTGTAATCGCTGAATTCCAGAAATCATGTCAAATTAAGAAGAATGTAATTTCTTGGGTCCAATTGTGTCATTTATCACATTTTTGAGGTCAATGTCCAAAATCAGTTCAAATAAGTCCCACAGTCAGTCCTTTCACTGTTAAAAACGATTCAGCCTAGTAAAATGAGAAAAATATCGCTAAATACATGTTGGTACAAATATGTGACGCAACCGTTGTAACTCAAGCGGATTGATACCACCAAGAAGTCAATGAAATGTACTTTTTGAGAATGTCTCTATTTCTTCAGCGCGTGCTAACGGTCAGGATTAGTCCCACAGTAAAAAAAGACTTATTTATCTAAATTTTAAATAAAGCGCTACCACAGTGCCCAGCGAAATTGGTAAATTCTAGCAATCATGTCAAATTAAGAAGAATGATACTTCTTGGGTCCAATTGTCTCATTTATCACATTTATGAGGTCAAAGTCCAAAATCAGTTCAATCAAGTCCCACAGGCAATCCTTTCACTGTTAAATGCGATGCAACCTAGTAAAATCAGAAAAATATCGCTAAATACATGTTGGTACGAATATGTGACGCAACCGTTGTAATTGAAACGGACTGATGCCGTTACAGAGTCAATGAGATGTAGTTTTTAAAACTGTCTCCATTTCTTCAGCGCGCCATAACGGCTAGGATTGGTCCCACAGAAAAAAAATGACTTATTTTATATAAATTTTTAAGTGAAGCGCTACCATAGGGCCGAGTGTAATCGCTGAATTCCAGAAATCATGTCAAATTAAAAAGAATGTAATTTCTTGGGTCCAATTGTGTCATTTATCACATTTTTGAGGTCAAAGTCCAAAATCAGTTCAAATAAGTCCCACAGTCAATCCTTTCACTGTTAAAAACGATTCAACCTAGTAAAATGAGAAAATTATCGCTAAATACATGTTGGTACAAATATGTGACGCAACCGTTGTAACTCAAGCGGATTGATACCACCAAGAAGTCAATGAAATTTACTTTTTGAGAATGTCTCTATTTCTTCAGCGCGTGCTAACGGTCAGGATTAGTCTCACAGTAAAAAAAGACTTATTTATCTAAATTTTAAATAAAGCGCTACCACAGTGCCCAGCGAAATCGGTAAATTCTAGCAATCATGTCAAATTAAGAAGAATGATACTTCTTGGGTCCAATTGTCTCATTTATCACATTTATGAGGTCAAAGTCCAAAATCAGTTCAATCAAGTCCCACAGGCAATCCTTTCACTGTTAAATGCGATGCAACCTAGTAAAATCAGAAAAATATCGCTAAATACATGTTGGTACGAATATGTGACGCAACCGTTGTAATTGAAACGGACTGATGCCGTTACAGAGTCAATGAGATGTAGTTTTAAAACTGTCTCTCTTTCTTCAGCGCGTGCTAACGGCTGGGATTGGTCCAACAGTAAAAAATGACTTATTTATCTAAATTTTTTAATGAAGCGCTACCACAGCGCCCTGTGAAATCGGTAAATTCCAGCAATCATGTCAAGGTAAGAAGAATGTTATTTCTTGGGTCCAATTGTCTCACTTATCACATTTATAAAATCACAGTCCAAGATCAGTTCAATTAAGTCCCACAGTCAATCGTTTCACTGTTAAAAGCTATACAACTTAGTAATATCGGAAAAAAATCATTAAGTACATGTTGGTACGAATATGTGACGCAACCGTTGCAGTTGAAACGGACTGATGCCGTTAGAAAGTCAATGAAATGTAGTATTTAAAACTGTCTGTATTTCTTGAATGCGCGCTAACGGCTAGGATTGGTTCCACCGTACAAAATGACTTATTTATCTAAACTTTTTTATAAAACGCTACCACAGCGCCCAGCAAAATCGGTAAATTCCAGAATCATGTCACATTAAGAAGAATGTTATTCCTTGGGTCCAATTGTCTCATTTATCACATTTATGAGGTCAAAGTCCAAAATCAGTTCAATCAAGTCCCACAGGCAATCGTTTCACTGTTAAAAGCGATATAACTTAAAAATATCGGAAAAATATTAATAAATGCATGTTTGTACGAATATGTGACGCAACCGTTGTAATTGAAACGGACTGATGCCGTTAGAAATTCAATGAAATGTAGATTTTTAAAACTGTCTCTCTTTCTTCAGCGCGCGCTAACGGCTAGGATTGGTCCAACCGTAAAAAATGACTTATTTATCTAAATTTTTAAATGAAGCGCTACCACAGCGCCCTGTGAAATCGGTAAATTCCAGCAATCATGTCAAGGTAAGAAGAATGTTATTTCTTGGGTCCAATTGTCTCACTTATCACATTTATAAAAGCACAGTCCAAGATCAGTTCAATTAAGTCCCACAGTCAATCGTTTCACTGTTAAAAGCTATACAACTTAGTAATATCGGAAAAAAATCATTAAGTACATGTTGGTACGAATATGTGACGCAACCGTTGCAGTTGAAACGGACTGATGCCGTTAGAAAGTCAATGAAATGTAGTATTTAAAACTGTCTCTATTTCTTGAATGCGCGCTAACGGCTAGGATTGGTTCCACCGTACAAAATGACTTATTTATCTAAACTTTTTTATAAAACGCTACCACAGCGCCCAGCGAAATCGGTAAATTCCAGAATCATGTCAAATTAAGAAGAATGTTATTTCTTGGGTCCAATTGTCTCATTTATCACATTTATGAGGTCAAAGTCCAATATTAGTTTAATTAATCCCACAGTCAATCCTTTCACTGTTAAAAGCGATGCAACCTAGTAAAATCAGAAGAATATCGCTAAATGCATGTTGGTACGAATATGTGACGCAACCGTTGTAAATAAAACGGACTGATACCGTTAGAAAGTCAATGAAATGTAGTATTTAAAACTGTCTCTTTCTTTAACGCGCGCTAACGGCTAGGATTGGTCCCACAGTACAAAATGACTTATTTATCCAATCTTTTTGATAAAACGCTACCACAGCGCCCAGCGAAATCGGTAAGTTCCAGCAATCATGTCAAATTAAGAAGAATGTTATTCCTTGGGTCCAATTGTCTCATTTATCACATTGATGAGGTCAAAGTTCAAAATCTGTTCAATTAAGTCCCACAGTCAATCCTTTCGCTGTTAAAAGCGATGCAACCGAGTAAAATCAGAAGAATATCGCTAAATGCATGTTGGCACGAATATGTGACGCAACCGTTATAAGTTAAGCGGATTGACACTGTTAGAAAGACAATGAAATTTAGTTTTTGAAACTGCCTCTATTTCTTCAGCCCGCGCTAACGGCTAGGATTGGTCCCACAGTAAAAAATGACTTATTTTATCTAAATTTTTTAGAGAAGCGCTACCATTGGGCCGAGTGTAATCGCTGAATTGCAGCAATCATGTCAAATTAAGATGAATGTTATTCCTGGAATCCAATTGGCTCATCTATCACATTCACAAGGTCACAGTCCAGAATCACTTCAATTAAGTCCCACAGGCAATCGTTTCACTGTCAAAAGCGATGCATCGTAGTAATATCCGAATACTATCGCTAAATACATGTTGGTACGAATATGTGACGCAACCGTTGTAACTCAAACGGATTTATACCGTTAGAAAGTCATTGAAATGTAGTTTTTAAAACTGTCTCCATTTCTTCAGCGCGCCATAACGGCTAGGATTGGTCCCACAGTAAAAAAATGACTTATTTGATATAAATTTTTAAGTGAAGCGCTACCATAGGGCCGAGTGTAATCGCTGAATTCCAAAAATCATGTCAAATTAAGAAGAATGTAATTTCTTGGGTCCAATTGTGTCATTTATCACATTTTTGAGGTCAAAGTCCAAAATCAGTTCAAATAAGTCCCACAGTCAATCCTTTCACTGTTAAAAACGATTCAACCTAGTAAAATGAGAAAAATATCGCTAAATACATGTTGGTATAAATATGTGACGCAACCGTTGTAATTGAAACGGACTGATACCGTTAGAGAGTCAATGAAATGTAGTTTTTAAAACTGTTTCTCTTTCTTCAGCGCGGGCTAAGGGCTAGGATTGGTCCTACAGTAAGAAATGACTTATTTATCTAAATTTATAAATGAAGTACCACCACAGCGCCCAGTGAAATCGCTGAGTTCCGGCAGTCATGTCAAATTAAGAAGAATGTTACTTCTTGCAGTCCAATTGTCTCACTTATCAAATTTATAAAGTCACAGTCCAAGATCAGTTCAATTAAGTCCCACAGTCAATCGTTTCACTGTTAAAAGCGATACAATTTAGTAATATCGGAAAAAAATCATTAAGTACATTTTGGTACGAATATGTGACGCAACCGTTGTAATTGAGACGGACTGATACCGTTAGAAAGTCAATGATATGTAGTTTTTAAAACTGTCTCTCTTTCTTCAGCGCGCACTAACGGCTAGGATTGGTTCAACCGTAAAAAATGACTTATTTATCTAAATTTTTAAATGAAGCGCTACCACAGCGCCCAGTGAAATCAGTAAATTCCAGCAATCATGTCAAGGTAAGAAGAATGTTATTTCGTGGGTCCACTTGTCTCACTTATCACATTTATGAGATCACAGTCCAAAATAAGTTCAATTAAGTCCCACAGTCAATCGTTTCACTGTTAAAAGCGATGCAACCTAGTAATATCCGAATACTATCGCTAAAAACATGATGGTACGATTATGTGACGCAACCGTTGTAACTCGAACGGATTTATACCGCCAGAAGGTCAATGAAATGTAGTCTTTGAAACTGTTCCTATTTATTCAGCGCGTGCTAACGGCCAGGATTGGTCCCACAGTAAAAAATGACTTATTTTATATAAATTTTTAAGTGAAGCGCTACGATAGGGCCGAGTGTAATAGCTGAATTCCAGCAATCATGTCAAATTAAGAAGAATGTTATTCCTTGGAGTCCAATTGGCTCATTTATCACATTTATAAGGTCACAGTACAGAATCACTTCAATTAAGTCCCACAGTCAATCCTTTCACTGTTAAAATCAGTACAACTTAGTAATATCGGAGAAAAATCACTAAATACATGTTGGTACGAATACGTGACGCAACCATTGTAACTTAAGCGGATTTACACCGTTAGAAAGTCAATGAAATGTAGTTTTTGAAACTGTGTCAATTTCTTCAGCCCACGATAACGGCTAGGATCGGTCCCACAGTAAAAAATGTCTTAGTTTATCTAAATTTTTAAGTGAAGCGCTACCATTGGGCCGAGTGTATTCAATGAATTTCGGCAATCATGTGAAATTAAGAAGAAAGTTATTCCTTGGAATCCAATTTGCTCATCTATTACATTCATAAGGTCACAGTCCAGAATCACTTCAATTAAGTCCCACAGTCAATCCTTTCACTGTTAAAAGCGATGCAACCTAGTAAAATCAGAAAAACATCGCTAAATGCATGTTGGTACGAATATGTGACGCAACCGTTGCAATTAAAACGGACTGATGCCGTTAGAAAGTCAATGAAAGGTAGTTTTTAAAACTGTCTCTCTTTCTTCAGCGCGCGCTAACGTCTAGGATTGGTCCAACCGTAAAAAATGACTTATTTATCTAAATTTTTAAATGAAGCGCAACCACAGCGCCCAGCGAAATCGGTAAATTCCAGCAATCATGTCAAATTAAGAAGAATGATATTTCTTGGGTCTTGTCTCATTTATCACATTTATGAGGTCAAAATCCAAAATCAGTTCAAATAAGTCCCACAGTCAATCCTTTCACTGTTAAAAACGATTCAACCTAGTAAAATGAGAAAAATATCGCTAAATACATGTTGGTACGAATATGTGACGCAACCGTTGTAACTCAAAAGGATTTATACCGTTAGAAAGTCATTGAAATGTAGTTTTTAAAACTGTCTCTATTTCTTCAGCGCGCCATAACGGCTAGAATTGGTCCCACAGTAAAAAAATGACTTATTTTATATAAATTTTTAAGTGAAGCGCTACCATAGGGCCGAGTGTAACCGCTGAATTCCAGAAATCATGTCAAATTAAGAAGAATGTAATTTCTTGGGTCCAATTGTGTCATTTATCACATTTTTGAGGTCAAAGTCCAGAATCAGTTCAAATAAGTCCCACAGTCAATCCTTTCACTGTTAAAAACGATTCAACCTAGTAAATGAGAAAAATATCGCTAAATACATGTTGGTACAAATATGTGACGCAACCGTTGTAATTGAAGCGGACTGATACCGTTATAGAGTCAATGAAATGTAGTTTTTAAAACTGTTTCTCTTTCTTCAGCGCGGGCTAAGGGCTAGGATTGGTCCTACAGTAAGAAATGACTTATTTATCTAAATTTTTAAATGAAGTACCACCACAGCGCCCAGTGAAATCGCTGAGTTCCGGCAGTCATGTCAAATTAAGAAGAATGTTACTTCTTGCAGTCCAATTGGCTCACTTATCTAATTTATAAGGTCACAGTCCAAGATCAGTTCAATCAAGTCCCACAGTCAATCGTTTCACTGTTAAAAGCGATACAACTTATTAATATCGGAAAAAAATCATTAAGTACATGTTGGTACGAATATGTGACGCTACCGTTGTAGTTGAAACGGACTGATACCGTTAGAAAGTCAATGAAATGTAGTATTTAAAACTGTCTCTATTTCTTCAACGCGCGCTAACGGCTAGGATTGGTCCCACAGTACAAAATGACTTATTTATCCAAACTTTTTGATAAAACGCTACTACAGCGCCCAGCTAAATCGGTAAATTCCAGCAATCATGTCAAATTAAGAAGAGTGTTATTCCTTGGGTCCAATTGTCTCATTTATCACATTTATGAGGTCAAAGTCCAAAATCTGTTCAATTAAGTCCCACAGTCAATCTTTTCGCTGTTAAAAGCGATGCAACCTAGTAAAATCAGAAAAATATCGCTAAATGCATGTTGGTACGAATATGTGACGCAACCGCTGTAACTCAAACGGACTGATACCGTTAGAAAGTCATTGAAATGTAGTTTTTGAAACTGTCTCTGTTTCTTCAGCCCGCGCTAACGGCTAGGATGGGTCTCACAGTAAAAAATGACTTATTTTATCTAAATTTTTTAGAGAAGCGCTACCATTGGGCCGAGTGTAATCGCTGAATTGCAGCAATCATGTCAAATTAAGATGAATGTTACTCCTGGGAATCCAATTGGCTCATCTATCACATTCATAAGGTCACAGTCCAGAATCACTTCAATTAAGTCCCACAGGCAATCGTTTCACTGTCAAAAGCAATACAACCTAGAAATATCGGAAAAAAATCACTAAATACATGTTGGTACGAATATGTGACGTAACCGTTGTAACTTAATCGGATTTATACCGTTAGAAAGTCATTGAAATGTAGTTTTTAAAACTGTCTCCATTTCTTCAGCGCGCCATAACGGCTAGGATTGGTCCCACAGTAAGAAAATGACTTATTTTATATAAATTTTTAAGTGAAGCGCTACCATAGGGCCGAGTGTAATCGCTGAATTCCAGAAATCATGTCAAATTAAGAAGAATGTAATTTCTTGGGTCCAATTGTGTCATTTATCACATTTTTGAGGTCAAAGTCCAAAATCAGTTCAAATAAGTCCCACAGTCAATCCTTTCACTGTTAAAAACGATTCAACCTAGTAAAATGAGAAAAATATCGCTAAATAGATGTTGGTACAAATATGTGACGCAACCGTTGCAATTGAAACGGACTGATACCGTTAGAGAGTCAATGAAATGTAGTTTTTAAAACTGTTTCTCCTTCTTCAGCGCCGGCTAACGGCTAGGATTGGTCCTACAGTAAGGAATGACTTATTTATCTAAATTTTTAAATGAAGTACCACCACAGCGCCCAGTGAAATCGCTGAGTTCCGGCAGTCATGTCAAATTAAGAAGAATGTGACTTCTTGCAGTCCAATTGTCTCACTTATCAAATTTATAAGGTCACAGTCCAAGATCAGCTCAGTTAAGTCCCACAGTCAATCGTTTCACTGTTAAAAGCGATACAACTTAGTAATATCGGAAAAAAATCATTAAGTACATGTTGGTACGAATATGTGACGCAACCGTTGTAGTTGAAACGGACTGATACCGTTGGAAAGTCAATGAAATGTAGTATTTAAAACTGTCTCTTTCTTTAACGCGCGCTAACGGCTAGGATTGGTCCCACAGTACAAAATGACTTATTTATCCAATCATTTTAATAAAACGCTACCACAGTACCCAGCGAAATCGGTAAATTCCAGCAATCATGTCAAATTAAGAAGAATGTTATTCCTTGGGTCCAATTGTCTCATTTATCAAATTTATAAAGTCACAGTCCAAGATCAGTTCAATTAAGACCCACAGTCAATCGTTTCACTGTTAAAAGCGATACAACTTAGTAATATCGGAAAAAAATCATTAAGTACATGTTGGTACGAATATGTGACGCAACCGTTGTAGTTGAAACGGACTGATACCGTTAGAAAGTCAATGAAATGTAGTATTTAAAACTGTTTCTCTTTCTTCAGCGCGCGCTAACGGCTAGGATTGGTCCAAACGTAAAAAATGACTTATTTATCTAAATTTTTAAATGAAGCGCTACCACAGCGCCCAGTGAAATCGGTAAATTCCAGCAATCATGTCAAGGTAAGAAGAATGTTATTTCTTGGGTCCACTTGTCTCACGTATCACATTTATGAGATCACAGTCCAAAATAAGTTCAATTAAGTCCCACAGTCAATCGTTTCACTGTTAAAAGCGATGCAACCTAGTAATATCCGAATACTATCGCTAAATATATGTTGGTACGAATATGTGACGCAACCGTTGTAACTCGAACGGATTTATACCGCCAGAAGGTCAATGAAATGTAGTCTTTGAAACTGTTCCTATTTATTCAGCGCATGCTAACAGCCAGGATTGGTCCCACAGTAAAAAATGACTTATTTTATATAAATTTTTAAGTGAAGCGCTACGATAGGGCCGAGTGTAATAGCTGAATTCCAGCAATCATGTCAAATTAAGAAGAATGTTATTCCTTGGAGTCCAATTGGCTCATTTATCACATTTATAAGGTCACAGTACAGAATCACTTCAAGTAAGTCCCACAGTCAATCGTTTCACTGTCAAAAGCAGTACAACTTAGTAATATCGGAAAAAAATCACTAAATACATGTTGGTACGAATACGTGACGCAACCATTGTAACTTAAGCGGATTTACACCGTTAGAAAGTCAATGAAATGTAGTTTTTGAAACTGTGTCAATTTCTTCAGCCCACGATAACGGCTAGGATCGGTCCCACAGTAAAAAATGTCTTAGTTTATCTAAATTTTTAAGTGAAGCGCTACCATTGGGCCGAGTGTAATCAATGAATTGCGGCAATCATGTCAAATTAAGAAGAATGTTATTCCTTGGAATCCAATTGGCTCATCTATTACATTCATAAGGTCACAGTTCAGAATCACTTCAATTAAGTCCCACAGTCAATCCTTTCACTGTTAAAAGCGATGCAACCTAGTAAAATCAGAAAAACATCGCTAAATGCATGTTGGTACGAATATGTGACGCAACCGTTGCAATTGAAACGGACTGATGCCGTTAGAAATTCAATGAAAGGTAGTTTTTAAAACTGTCTCTCTTTCTTCAGCGCGCGCTAACGTCTAGGATTGGTCCCACAGTACAAAATGACTTATTTATCCAAACTTTTTGATAAAACGCTACCACAGCGCCCAGCGAAATCGGTAAATTCCAGCAATCATGTCAAATTAAGAAGAATGTTATTCCTTGGGTCCAATTGTCTCATTTATCACATTTATTAGGTCAAGTCCAAAATCTGTTCAATTAAGTCCCACAGTCAATCCTTTCGCTGTTAAAAGCGATGCAACCTAGTAAAATCAGAAAAATATCGCTAAATGCATGTTGGTACGAATATGTGACGCAACCGTTGTAATTGAAACGGACTGATACCGTTAGAAAGTCAATGAAATGTAGTTTTTAAAACTGTCTCTCTTTCTTTAGCGCGCGCTAACGGCTAGGATTGGTTCAACCGTAAAAAATGACTTATTTATCTAAATTTTTAAATGAAGCGCTACCACAGCGCCCAGTGAAATCGGTAAATTCCAGCAATCATGTCAAGGTAAGAAGAATGTTATTTCTTGGGTCCAATTGTCTCACTTATCACATTTATGAGATCACAATCCAAAATAAGTTCAATTAAGTCCCACAGTCAATCGTTTCACTGTTAAAAGCGATGCAACCTAGTAATATCCGAATACTATCGCTAAATACATGTTGGTACGAATATGTGACGCAACCGTTGTAACTCAAACGGATTTATACCGCCAGAAGGTCAATGAAATGTAGTCTTTGAAACTGTTCGTATTTATTCAGCGCGTGCTAACGGCCAGGATTGGTCCCACAGTAAAAAATGACTTATTTTATATAAATTTTTAAGTGAAGCGCTACGATAGGGCCGAGTGTAATAGCTGAATTCCAGCAATCATGTCAAATTAAGAAGAATGTTATTCTTCGGAGTCCAATTGGCTCATTTATCACATTTATAAGGTCACAGTACAGAATCACTTCAATTAAGTCCCACAGTCAATCGTTTCACTGTCAAAAGCAGTACAACTTAGTAATATCGGAAAAAAATCACTAAATACATGTTGGTACGAATACGTGACGCAACCATTGTAACTTAAGCGGATTTACACCGTTAGAAAGTCAATGAAATGTAGTTTTTGAAACTGTGTCAATTTCTTCAGCCCACGATAACGGCTAGGATCGGTCCCACAGTAAAAAATGTCTTAGTTTATCTAAACTTTTAAGTGAAGCGCTACCATTGGGCCGAGTGTAATCAATGAATTGCGGCAATCATGTCAAATTAAGAAGAATGTTATTCCTTGGAATCCAATTAGCTCATCTATTACATTCATAAGGTCACAGTCCAGAATCACTTCAATTAAGTCCCACAGTCAATCCTTTCACTGTTAAAAGCGATGCAACCTAGTAAAATCAGAAAAACATCGCTAAATGCATGTTTGTACGAATATGTGACGCAACCGTTGCAATTGAAACGGACTGATGGCGTTAGAAAGTCAATGAAAGGTAGTTTTTAAAACTGTCTCTCTTTCTTCAGCGCGCGCTAACGTCTAGGATTGGTCCCACAGTACAAAATGACTTATTTATCCAAACTTTTTGATAAAACGCTACCACAGCGCCCAGCGAAATCGGTGAATTCCAGCAATCATGTCAAATTAAGAAGAATGTTATTCCTTGGGTCCAATTGTCTCATTTATCACATTTATTAGGTCAAAGTCCAAAATCTGTTCAATTAAGTCCCACAGTCAATCCTTTCGCTGTTAAAAGCGATGCAACCTAGTAAAATCAGAAAAATATCGCTAAATGCATGTTGGTACGAATATGTGACGCAACCGTTGTAATTGAAACGGACTGATACCGTTGGAAAGTCAATGAAATGTAGTTTTTAAAACTGTCTCTCTTTCTTCAGCGCGCGCTAACGTCTAGGATTGGTCCAACCGTAAAAAATGACTTTTTTATCTAAATTTTTAAATAAAGCGCAACCACAGCGCCCAGCGAAATCGGTAAATACCAGCAATCATGTCAAATTAAGAAGCATGATATTTCTTGGGTCTTGTCTCATTTATCACATTTATGAGGTCAAAGTCCAAAATCAGTTCCATCAAGTCCCACAGTCAATCCTTTCACTGTTAAAAGCGATATAACTCAATAATAAAGGAAAAATATCACTAAATGCATGTTGGTACGAATATGTGACACAACCGTTGCAATTGAATCGGACTGATGCCGTTAGAAAGTCAATGAAAGGTAGTTTTTAAAACTGTCTCTCTTTCTTCAGTGCGCGATAACGGCTAGGATTCGTCCCACAGTAAAAAATCACTTATTTATCTAAATTTTTAAATGAAGCGCTCCAAACAGCGACCAGTGTAATCGCTGAGTTGCGGCAATCATGTCAAATTAAGAAGAATGTCATTTCTTGGGGTCCAGTTGGCTCACTTATCACATTCATAAGGTCACAGTCCAAAGTTACTTCAATTAAGTCCCAGAGTCAATCGTTTCACTGTTAAAAGCGATATAACTCAATAATAAAGGAAAATATCACTAAATACATGTTGGTACGAATATGTGACGCAACCGTTGTAACTCAAGCGGATTGATACCACCAAGAAGTCAATGAAATGTAGTTTTTGAGAATGTCTCTATTTCTTCAGCGCGTGCTAACGGTCAGGATTAGTCCCACAGTAAAAAAAGACTTATTTATCTAAATTTTAAATAAAGCGCTACCACAGTGCCCAGCGAAATCGGTAAATTCTAGCAATCATGTCAAATTAAGAAGAATGATATTTCTTGGGTCCAATTGTCTCATTTATCACATTTATGAGGTCAAAGTCCAAAATCAGTTCAATCAAGTCCCACAGGCAATCCTTTCACTGTTAAAAGCGATGCAACCTAGTAAAATCAGAAAAATATCGCTAAATACATGTTGGTACGAATATGTGACGCAACCGTTGTAATTGAAACGGACTGATACCGTTACAGAGTCAATGAAATGTAGTTTTTAAAACTGTTTCTCTTTCTTCAGCGCGCGCTAACGGCTAGGACTTGTCCCACAGAAAAGAATGACTTATTTATCTAAATTTTTAAATGAAGCGCTACCACAGCGACCAGTGTAATCGCTGAGTTGCGGCAATCATGTCAAATTAAGAAGAATGTTATTTCTTGGGTTCCAGTTGGCTCACTTATCACATTTATTAGGTCACAGTCCAAAGTTATTTCAATTAAGTCCCAGAGTCAATCGTTTCACTGTTAAAAGCGATATAACTTAAAAATATCGGAAACATATCAATAAATGCATGTTTGTACGAATATGTGACGCAACCGTTGTAGTTGAAACGGACTGATACCGTTAGAAAGTCAATGAAATGTAGTATTTAAAACTGTCTCTATTTCTTGAATGCGCGCTAACGGCTAGGATTGGTTCCACAGTACAAAATGACTTATTTATCTAAACTTTTTTATAAAACGCTACCACAGCGCCCAGCGAAATCGGTAAATTCCAGAATCATGTCAAATTAAGAAGAATGTTATTCCTTGGGTCCAATTGTCTCATTTATTACATTTATGATGTCAAAGTCCAATATTAGTTCAATTAAGTCCCACAGTCAATCCTTTCACTGTTAAAAGCGATGCAACCTAGTAATATCCGAATACTATCGCTAAATACATGTTGGTACGAATATGTGACGCAACCGTTGTAACTCAAACGGATTTATACCGCCAGAAGGTCAATGAAATGTAGTCTTTGAAACTGTTTCTATTTATTCAGCGCGTGCTAATGGCCAGGATTGGTCTCACAGTAAAAAATAACGTATTTTATATAAATTTTTAAGTGAAGCGCTACCATAGGGCCGAGTGTAATCGCTGAATTCCAGCAATGATGTCAAATTAAAAACAATGTTATTCCTTGGAGTCCAATTGGCTCATTTATCACATTTATAAGGTCACAGTACAGAATCACTTCAATTAAGTCCCACAGTCAATTGTTTCACTGTCAAAAGAAATACAACTTAATAATATCGGAAAAGAATCACTAAATACATGTTGGTACGAATACGTGACGCAACCGTTATAAGTTAAGCGGATTGACACCGTTAGAAAGTCAATGAAATTTAGTTTTTGAAACTGTCTCTATTTCTTCAGCCCGCGCTAACGGCTAGGATTGGTCCCACAGTAAAAAATGACTTACTTTATTTAAATTTTTTAGAAAAGTGCTACCATTGGGACGAGTGTAATCGCTGAATTACAGCAATCATGTCAAATTAAGAAGAATGTTCTTCCTTGGAATCCAATTGGCTCATTTATCACATTTATACAGTCACAGTCCAGGATCACTTCAATTAAGTCCCACAGTCAATCGTTTCACTGTCAAAAGCAATACAACTTAATAATAATGCAAAAAACCACTAAATACATATTGGTACAAATATGTGACACAACCGTTGTAGTTGAAACGGACTAATACCGCTAGAAAGTTAATGAAATGTAGTATTTGAAACTGTCTCTATTTCTTCAGCGCGCGCTAACAACTAGGATTGGTCCCCCAGTAAGGAATGACTTGTCTTTTCTAAATTTTTAAGTGAAGCGCTACCATTGGGCCGAGTGTAATCGCTGAATTGCAGCAATCATGTCAAATTAAAAAGAATTTTATTCCTTGTGTCCAATTGTCTCATTTGTCACATTTATAAGGTTACAGTCCAGAATCACTTCAATTAAGTCCCACAGTCAATCGTTTTACTGTTAAAAGCGATACAACTTAGTAATATCGGAAAAGAGTCACTAAATACATGTTGGTACGAATATGTGACGCAACCGTTGTAAGTCAAGCGGATTGACACCGTTAGAAAGTCAATGAAATGTAGTTTTTAAAAATGTTTCTATTTCTTCATCGCGCGCTAACGGCTAGGATTGGTTCCACAGTACAAAATGACTTATTTATCTAAACTTTTTTATAAAACGCTACCACAGCGCCCAGCGAAATCGGTAAATTCCAGCAATCATGTCAAATTAAGAAGAATGTTATTCCTTGGGTCCAATTGGCTCATTTATCACATTTATAAGGTCACAGTACAGAATCACTTCAATTAAGTCCCACAGTCAATCGTTTCACTGTCAAAAGAAATACAACTTAATAATATCGGAAAAGAATCACTAAATACATGTTGGTACGAATACGTGACGCCACCGTTATAAGTTAAGCGGATTGACAGCGTTAGAAAGTCAATGAAATTTAGTTTTTGAAACTTTCTCTATTTCTTCAGCCCGCGCTAACGGCTAGGGTTGGTCCCACAGTAAAAAATGACATATTTTATCTAATTTTTTTAAGAGAAGCGCTACCATTTGGACGAGTGTAATCGCTGAATTGCAGCAATCATGTCAAATTAAGAAGAATGTTAATCCTTGGAATCCAATTGGCTCATTTATAACATTTATAAGGTCACAGTCTAGGATCACTTCAATTAAGTCCCACAGTCAATCGCCTCACTGTCAAAAGCAATACAACTTAATAATGATGGAGAAAACCACTAAATACATATTGGAACGAATATGTGACGCAACCGTTGTAGTTGAAACGGGCTAATACCGTTACAAAGTCAATGAAATATAGTATTTGAAACTGTCTCTATTTCTTCAGCGCGCGCTAACAACTAGGATTGGTCCCACAGTAAAAAATGACTTGTTTTATCAAAATTTTTAAGTGAAACGCTACCATTGGGCCGAGTGTAATCGCTGAATTGCAGCAATCATGTCAAATTAAAAAGAATGTTATTCCTTGGAGTCCAATTGGCTCATTTCTCACATTTATAAGGTCGCAGTCCAGAATCACTTCAATTAAGTCCCACAGTCAATCGTTTCACTGTCAAAAGAAATACAACTTAGTAATATCGGAAAAGAATCACTAAACACATGTTGGTACGAATACGTGACGCAACAGTTGTAAGATAAGCGGATTGACACCGTTAGAAAGTCAATCAAATGTAGTTTTTGAAACTGTCGCAATTTCTTCAGCCCGCGCTAACGGCTACGATTGGTCCCACAGTAAAAAATGACATATTTTATAAAGATTTTTAAGTGAAGCGCTACCATAGGGCCGAGTGTAATCGCTGAATTCTAGCAATCATGTCAAATTAAGAAGAATGCTATTCCTTGGAGTCCAATTGGCTCATTTATCACATTTATAATGTCACAGTACAGAATCACTTCAATTAAGTCCCACAGTCAATCGTTTCACTGTCAAAAGAAATACAACTTAGTAATATCGGAAAAGAATCACTAAACACATGTTGGTACGAATACGTGACGCAACAGTTGTAAGATAAGCGGATTGACACCGTTAGAAAGTCAATGAAATGTAGTTTTTGAAACTGTCGCAATTTCTTCAGCCCGCGCTAACAGCTACGATTGGTCCCACAGTAAAATATGACTTATTTTATCTAATTTTTTTAAGAGAAGCGCTACCATTGGGACGAGTGTAATCGCTGAATTGCAGCAATCATGTCAAATTAAGAAGAATGTTATTCCTTGGAATCCAATTGGCTCATTTATAACATTTATGAGGTCACAGTCTAGGATCACTTCAATTAAGTCCCACAGTCAATCGCCTCACTGTCAAAAGCAATACAACTTAATAATGATGGAGAAAACCACTAAATACATATTGGAACGAATATGTGACGCAACCGTTGTAGTTGAAACAGGCTAATACCGTTACAAAGTCAATGAAATATAGTATTTGAAACTGTCTCTATTTCTTCAGCGCGCGCTAACAACTAGGATTGGTCCCACAGTAAAAAATGACTTGTTTTATCAAAATTTTTAAGTGAAACGCTACCATTGGGCCGAGTGTAATCGCTGAATTGCAGCAATCATGTCAAATTAAAAAGAATGTTATTCCTTGGAGTCCAATTGGCTCATTTCTCACATTTATAAGGTTGCAGTCCAGAATCACTTCAATTAAGTCCCACAGTCAATCGTTTCACTGTTAAAAGCGATACAACTTAGTAATATCAGAAAGAAATCACAAAATACATGTTGGTACGAATATGTGACTCAACTGTTGTAACTCAAATGGACTCATACCGTTAGAAATTCATTGAAAAGTACCTTCTAAAACTGTCTCTATTTCTTCAGCGCGCGATAACGGCTAGGATTCGTCCTACAGTAAAAAATGACTTATTTATCTAAATTTTTTAATGAAGCGCTCCAAACAGCGACCAGTGTAATCGCTGAGTTGCGGCAATCATGTCAAATTAAGAAGAATGTCATTTATTGGGGTCCAGTTGGCTCACTTATCCCATTTATAAGGTCACAGTCCAGAATCACTTCAATTAAGTCCCACAGTCAATCGTTTCACTGTTAAAAGCGATACAACTTAGTAATATCGGAAAAAAATCACTAAATACATGTTGGTACAAATATGTGACGCAACCGTTGTAAGTCAAGCGGATTGACACCGTTAGAAAGTCAATGAAATGTAGTTTTTGAAAATGTTTCTATTTCTTCAACGCCCGCTAACGGCTAGGATTGGTCCCGCAGTACAAAATGACTTATATATCTAAACTTTTAATTAAAACGCTACCACAGCGCCCAGCGAAATCGGTAAATTCCAGCAATCATGTCAAATTTAAAAGAATGTTATTCCTTTGGTCCAATTGTCTTATTTATCACATTTATGAGGTCAAAGTCCAAAATCAGTTCAATTAAGTCCCACAGTCAATCCTTTCACTGTTAAAAGCGATGCAACCTAGTAAAATCAGAAAAATATCGCTAAATGCATGTTGGTACGAACATGTGACGCAACCGTTGTAATTGAAACGGACTGATGCCGTTAGAAAGTCAATGAAATGTAGTTTTTAGAACTGTCTCTCCTTCTTTAGCGCGGGCTAACGGCTATGATTGGTCCCACCGTAAAAAATGACATATTTATCTAAATTTTTAAGTGAATCCCTACCACAGCGCCCAGTGACATCAGTAAATCCCAGCAATCATGTCAAATTAAGAGGAATGATATTTCTTGGTTCCAATTGTCTCACTTATCAGATTTATAAGGTCACAGTCCAAAATGAGTTCAATTAAGTGCCACAGTCAATCGTTGCACTGTTAAAAGCGATACAACCTAGTATTATCAGAAAAATATCCCAAAATACATGTGGGGACGAATATGTGACTCAACCGATGTAACTCAAAGGGACTCATACCGATAGAAATTCATTGAAACGTACCTTCTAAAACTGTCTCTATTTCTTCAGCGCGCGATAACGGCTAGGATTCCTTCCAAAGTAAAAAATCACTTATTTATCTAAATTTTTAAATGAAGCGCTCCAAACGGCGACCAGTGAAAACGCTGAGTTGCGGCAATCATGTCAAATTAAGAAGAATGTCATTTCTTGGGTTCCAGTTGGCTCACTTATCACATTTATAAGGTCACAGTCCAAAGTTACTTCAATTAAGTCCCAGTGTCAATCGTTTCACTGTTAAAAGCGATATAACTCAATAATATCGCAAAAATTTCACTAAATACATGTTGGTACGAATATCTGACGCAACCGTTGTAACTCAAACGGATTGGTACCGCCAAGAATTCAATGAAATGTAGTTTTTGAGAATGTCTCTATCTCTTCAGCGCGTGATAACGGTGAGGATTAGTCCCAAAGTAAAAAAAGACTTATTTATCTAAATTTTAAATGAAGCGCTACCACAGTGCCCAGCGAAATCGGTAAATTCTAGCAATCATGTCAAATTAAGGCGAATGATATTTCTTGGGTCCAATTGTCTCATTTATCACATTTATGAGGTCAAAGTCCAAAATCAGTTCAATCAAGTCCCACAGTCAATCCTTTCACTGTTAAAAGCGACGCAACCTAGTAAAATCAGAAAAATATCGCTAAATACATGTTGGTACGAATATGTGACGCAACCGTTTTTATTGAAACGGACTGATACCGTTACAGAGTCAATGAAATGTAGTATTTAAAACTGTCTCTCTTTCTTCAGGGCGCGCTAACGGCTAGGATTCGTCCCACAGAAAAGAATGACTTATTTATCTAAATTTTTAAATGAAGCGCTCCAAACAGCGCCCAGTGTAATCGCTGAGTTGCGGCAATCATGTCAAATTAAGAAGAATGTTACATCTTGCAGTCCAATTGTCTCACTTGTCAAAGTTATAAGGTCACAGTCCAACATCAGTTCAATTAAGTCCCACAGTCAATCGTTTCACTGTTAAAAGCGATACAACTTAGTAATATCGGAAAAAAATCATTAAGTACATGTTGGTACGATAATGTGACGCAACCGTTGTAGTTGAAACGGACTGATACCGTTAGAAAGTCAATGAAATGTAGTATTTAAAACTGTCTCTATTTCTTCAATGCACGCTAACGGCTAGGATTGGTCCCACAGTACAAAATGACATATTTATCTAAGTTTTTAAATGAAGTGCTACCACAGCGCCCAGTGAAATCGGTAAATTCCAGCAATCATGTCAAGGTAAGAAGAATGTTATGTCTTGGGTCCAATTGTCTTAATTATCACATTTATGAGGTCAAAGTCCAAAATCAGTTCAATCAACTCCCACAGTCAATCCTTTCACTGTTAAAAGCGATGCAACCTAGTAAAATCAGAAAAATATCGCTATATACATGTCGGTACGAATATGTGAGGCAACCGTTGTAATTGAAACGGGCTGATACCGTTACAGAGTCAATGAGATGTAGTTTTTAAAACTGTCTCTCTTTCTTCAGCGCGCGCTAACGGCTAGGATTCGTCCCACAGAAAAGAATGACTTATTTATCTAAATTTTTAAATGAAGCGCTCCAAACAGCGCCAAGTGTAATCGCTGAGTTATGGCAATCATGTCAAATTAAGAAGAATGTTACATCTTGCAGTCCAATTGTCTCACTTATCAAATTTATAAGGTCACAGTCCAAGATCAGTTCAATTAAATCACACAGTCAATCGTTTTACTGTTAAAAGCGATACAACTTAGCAATATCGGAAAAACATCACTAAATACATGTTGGTACGAATATGTGACGCAACCGTTGAAAGTCAAGTGGATTGACACCGTTAAAAAGTCAATGAAATGTAGTTGTTGAAAATGATTTCATTTCTTCAACGAGCGCTAACGGCTAGGATTGGTCCCGCAGTACAAAATGACTTGTATATCTAAACTTTTAAATAAAACGCTACCACAGCGCCCAGCGAAATCGGTAAGTTCCAGCAATCATGTCAAATTAAGAAGAATGTTATTCCTTGGGTCCAATTGTCTCATTTATCACATTTATGAGGTCAAAGTCCAATATTAGTTCAATTAAGTCCAACAGTCAATCCTTTCACTGTTAAAAGCGATGTAACCTAGTAATATCCGAATACTATCGCTAAATACATGTTGGTACGAATATGTGACGCAACCGTTGTAACTCAAACGGATTTACACCGCCAGAAGGTCAATGAAACGTAGTTTTTGAAACTGTTTCTATTTATTCAGCGCGTGCTAACGGCCAGGATTGGTCCCATAGTAAGAAATGACTTATTTTATATAAGTTTTTAAGTGAAGGGCCACAATAGGGCCGAGTGTAATCGCTGAATTCCTGCAATCATGTCAAATTAAGAAGAATGTTATTCCTTGCAGTCCAATTGGCTCATTTATCACATTTATAAGGTCGCAGTCCAGAATCACTTCAATTAAGTGGCACAGTCAATCGTTTCACTGTTAAAAGCGATACAACCTAGTATTATTAGAAAAATATCCCTAAATACATGTGGGGACGAATATGTGACTCAACCGATGTTACTCAAACGGACTCATACCGTTAGAAATTCATTGAAACCTACCTTATAAAACTGTCTCTATTTGTTCAGCGCGCGATAACGGCTAGGATTGGTCCCACAGTAAAAAAGGTCTTATTGTATAAAAACTTTTAAATAAAGCGCTACCACAGCGCCCAGCGAAATTGGTAAATTCCAGCAATCATGTCAAATTAAGACGAATGTTATTTCTTGTCTCATTTATCACATTTTTGAGGTCAAAGTCCAAAATCAGTTCAATTAAGTCCCACAGTCAATCCTTTCACTGTTAAAAACGATGCAACCTAGTAAAATCAGAAAGATATCGTTAAATACATGATGGTACGAATATGTGACGCAACCGTTGTAATTGAAAAGGACTGACACCGTTAGGTAGTCAATGAAATGTAGTTTTTAAACTGTTTCTCTTTCTTCAGCGCGGGCTAACGGCTAGGATTGGTCCCACCGTAAAAAATGACTTATTTATCTAAATTTTTAAGTGAATCCCTACCACAGTGCCCAGTGAAACCAGTAAGTTCCAGCAATCATGTCAAATTAAGAAGAATGATATTTCTTTGTTCCAATTGTCTCACTTATCACATTTATGAGATCACAGTCCAAAATCAGTTCAATTAAGTGCCACAGTCAATCGTTTCACTGTTAAAAGCGACACAACCTAGTATTATCAGAAAAATATCCCTAAATACATGTGGAGACGAATATGTAACTCAACCGATGTAATTCAAACGGACTTATACCGTTAGAAATTCATTGAAACGTACCTTCTAAAACTGTCTCTATTTCTTCAGCGCGCGATAACGGCTAGGATTCGTCCCACAGTAAAAAATCACTTATTTATCTAAATTTTTAAATGAAGCGCTCCAAACAGCGACCAGTGTAATCGCTGAGTTGCGGCAATCATGTCAAATTTAGAAGAATGTCATTTGTTGGGGTCCAGTTGGCTCACTTATCACAGTTAAAAGGTCACAGTACAGAATCACTTCAATTAAGTCCCACAGTCAATCGTTTCACTGTCAAAAGCAATACAACTGAGTAATAACGGAAAAAAATCACTAAATGCATGTTGGTACGGATATGTGACGCAACCGTTGTAACTTAAGCGGATTGACACCGTTAGAAAGTCAATGAAATGTAGTTTTTGAAAATTTTTCTATTTCTTCAGCGCGCTAACGGCTAGGATTGGTCCCACCGTAAAAAATGACTTATTTATCTAAATTTTTAAGCGAATCCCTACCACAGCGCCCAGTGAAATCAGTAAATTCCAGCAATCATGTCAAATTAAGAAAAATGTTATTTCTTGGTTCCAATTGTCTCACTTATCACATTTATAAGGTCACAGCCCAAAATCAGTTCAATTAAGTGCAACAGTCAATCGTTTCACTGTTAAAAGCGATACAACCTAGTATTATCAGAAAAATATCCCTAAATACATGTGGTGACGAATGTGTGACTCAACCGATGTAACTCAAAGGGACTCATACCGTTAGAAACGCATTGAAACTTACCTTCTAAAACTGTCTCTATTTCTTCAGCGCGCGATAACGGCTAGGATTCGTCCCACAGTAAAAAATCACTTATTTATTAAAATTTTTAAATGAAGCGCTCTAAACAGCGACCAGTGTAATCGCTGAGTTGCGGCAATCATGTCAAATTAAGAAGAATGTCATTTCTTGGGGTCCAGTTGGCTCACTCATCACATTTATAAGGTCACAGTCCAAAGTTACTTCAATTAAGTCCCAGAGTCAATCGTTGCACTGTTAAAAGCGATATATCTCAATAATATCGGAAAAATATCACTAAGTACATGTTGGTACGAATATGTGACGCAACCGTTGCAACTCAAACGGATTTATACGGCCAGAAAGTCAATGAAATGTAGTCTTTGAAACTGTTCCTATTTATTCAGCGCGTGCTAACGGCCAGGATTGGTCCAACAGTAAAAAATGACTTATTTTGTATAAAATTTTTAAGTGAAGCACTACCATAGGGCCGCGTGTAATCGCTGATTCCAGCAATCATGTCAAATTAAGAAGAATGTTATTCCTTGGAGTCCAATTGGCTCATTTATCACATTTATAAGGTCACAGTACAGAATCACTTCAATTAAGTCCCACAGTCAATCGTTTCATTGTCAAAAGCAATACAACTTAGTAATACCGGAAAAAAATCACTAAATACATGTTGGTACGAATACACGAAGCAACCGTTGTTACTTAGGCGGTTTGACACCGTTAGAAAGTCAATGAAATGTAGTTTTTGAAAATGTTTCTATTTCTTCAGCGCGCGCTAACGACTAGGATTAGTCCCACAGTGCAAAATGACTTTTTTATGTAAACTTTTAAATAAAGCGTTACCACAGTGCCCAGCGAAACCGGTAAATTCCAACAATCATGTCAAATTAAGAAGAATGTTATTTATTAAGTCCAATTGTCTCATTTATCACATTTTGGAGGTCAAAGTCCAAAATCAGTTCAATTAAGTCCCACAGTCATTCCTTTCACTGTTAAAAACGATGCAACCTAGTAAAATCAGAAAAATATCGCTAAATACATGATGGTACGAATATGTGACGCAACCGTTGTAATTGAAACGGACTGATACCATTAGAGAGTCAATGAAATGTAGTTTTTAAAACTGTTTCTCTTTCTTCAGCGCGGGCTAACGGCTAGGATTGGTCCCACCGTAAAAAATGTCTTATTTATCTAAATTTTTAAGTGAATCCCTACCACAGCGCCCAGTGAAATCGGTAAATTCCTGCAATCATGTCAAATTAGGAAAAATGATATTTCTTGGTTCCAATTGTCTCACTTATCACATTTATAAGGTCACAGTCCAGAATCACTTCAATTAAGTCCCACAGTCAATCGTTTCACGGTTAAAAGCGATACAACTTAGTAATATCGGAAAAAATCATTAAGTACATGTTGGTATGACAATGTGACGCAACCGTTGTAAGTCAAACGGATTGACACCGTTAGAAAGTCAATGAAATGTAGTTTTTGAAAATGTTTCTATTTTTTTCAACGCGCGCTAACGGCTAGGATTGGTTCCACCGTAAACAATGACTTATTTATCTAAACTTTTAAAAAAAACGTTACCACAGCGCCCAGCGAAATCGGTAAATTCCAGCAATCATGTCAAATTAAGAAGAATGTTATTTATTGGGTCCAATTGTCTCATTTATCAAATTTTGGAGGTCAAAGTCTAAAATCAGTTCAATTAAGTCCCACAGTCATTCCTTTCACTGTTAAAAACGATGCAACCTAGTAAAATCAGAAAAATATCGCTAAATACATGATCGTACGAATATGTGACGCAACCGTTGTAATTGAAACGGACTGATACCGTTAGAGAGTCAATGAAATGTAGTTTTTAAAACTGTTTCTCTTTTTTCAGCGCGGGCTAACAGCTAAGATTGGTCCCACCGTAAAAAATGACTTATTTATCTAAATTTTTAAGTGAATCAGTACCACAGCGCCCAGGGAAATCAGTAAATTCCAGCAATCATGTCAAATTAAGAAGAATGATATTTCTTGGTTCCAATTGTCTCACTTATGACATTTATAAGGACACAGTCCAAAATCAGTTTAATTAAGTGCCACAGTCAATCGTTTCACTGTTAAAAGCGATACAACCTAGTATTACCAGAAAAATATCCCTAAATACATGTGGGGACGAATATGTGACTCAACCGATGTAACTCAAACGGACTCATCCCGTTAGAAATTCATTGAAACGTACCTTCTAAAGCTGCCTCTATTTCTTCAGCGCGCGATAACGGCTATGATTCGTCCCACAGTAAAAAATGACTTACTTATGTAAATTTTTAAATAAAGTACTACCACAGCGCCCAGTGTAATCGCTGAGTTCCGGCACTCATGTCCAATTAAGAAGAATTTTACTTCTTGCAGTCCAATTGTCTCACTTATCAAATTTATAAGGTCACAGTCCAAGATCAGTTCAATTAAGTCCCACAGTCAATCCTTTTAATGTTAAAAGCGATACAACTTAGTAATATCGGAAAAATCATTAAGTACATGTTGGTATGAATATGTGACGCAACCGCTGTAGTTGAAACGGACTGATACCGTTAGAAAGTCAATGAAATGTAGTATTTAAAACTGCCTCTATTTCTTCAACGCGCGCTAACGGCTAGGATTGGTCCCTCCGTAAACAATGACTTATTTATCTAAATTATTAAGTGATGCGCTACCATTGGGCTGAGTGTAATCGCTGAATTGCAGCAATCATGTCCAATTAAGAAGAATTTTACTTCTTGCAGTCCAATTGTCTCACTTATCAAATTTATAAGGTCACAGTCCAAGATCAGTTCAATTAAGTCCCACAGTCAATCCTTTCAATGTTAAAAGCGATACAACTTAGTAATATCGGAAAAAAATCACTAAATACATGTTGGTACGAATATGTGACGCAACCGTTGTAATTGAAACGGACTGATACCGTTAGAAAGTCAATGAAATGTACTTTTTAAAACTGTCTCTCTTTCTTCAGCGCGCTAACGGCTAGGATTAGTCCCACCGTAAAAAATGACTTATTTATCTAAATTTTTAAATGAAGCGCTACCACAGTTGTCTCATTTATCACATTTATGAGGTCAAAGTCCAAAGTCAGTTCAATTAAGTCCCAAAGTCAATCCTTTCACTGTTAAAAGCGATGCAACCTAGTAATATCAGAATACCATCGCCAAATACATGTTCGTACGAATATGTGACGCAACCGTTGTAATTGAAACGGAATGATACCGTTAGAAAGTCAATTAAAGGTAGTTTTTAAAACTGTCTCTCTTTTTTCAGCGCGCGCTAACGGCTAGGATTGGTCCCACCGTAGAAAAAACTTATTTATCAAAGTTTTTAAATGAAGCGCTACCACAGCGCCCAGTGAAATCGGTAAATTCCAGCAATCATGTCAAGGTAAGAAGAATGTTATTTCTTGGGTCCAATTGTCTCACTTATCACATTTATAAGGTCACAGCCCAAGATCAGTTCAATTAAGTCCTACAGTCAATCGTTTTACTGTTAAAAGCGATACAACTTAGTAATATCGGAAGAAAATCACTAAATACATGTTGGTACGAGTATGTGACGCAACCGTTGTAGTTGAAACGGACTGATACCGTTAGAAAGTCAATGAAACGTAGTTTTTAAAACTGTCTCTCTTTCTTCAGCGCGCGCTAACGGCTAGGATTGGTCCCACAGTACAAAATGACTTATTTATCTAAGTTTTTAAATGAAGCACTACCACAGCGCCCAGTGAAATCGGTAAATTCCAGCAATCATGTCAAATTAAGAAGAATGTTATTTCTTGGGTCCAATTGTCTCACTTATCACATTTATAAGGTCACAGTCGAAAATAAGTTCAATTAAGTTCCACAGTCAATCCTTTCACTGTTAAAAACGATTCAACCTAGTAAAATCAGAAAAAAATCGCTAAATACATGTTGGTACGAATATGTGACGCAACCGTTGTAATTGAAACGGACTGATTCCGTTAGACAGTCAATGAAATGTAGTTTTTAAAACTGTTTCTCTTTCTTTAGCGCGGGCTAACGGCTATGATTGGTCCTACAGTAAGGAATGACTTATTTATCTAAATTTTTAAATGAAGTACTACCACAGCGCCCAGTGTAATTGCTGAGTTCCGGCAATCATGTCAAATTAAGAAGAATGTTAAATCTTGCTGTCCAATTGTCTCACTTATCAAATTTATAAGGTCACAGTCGAAGATCAGTTCAATTAAGTCCTACAGTCAATCGTTTCACTGTTAGAAGCGATACAACTTAGTTATATCGGAAAAAAATCACTAAATACATGTTGGTACGAATATGTGACGCAACCGTTGTAGTTGAAACGGACTGATACCGTTAGAAAGTCAATGAAATGTAGTATTTAAAACTGTCTCTATTTCTTCAACGCTCGCTAACGGCTAAGATTGGTCCCACAGTACAAAATGACTTATTTATCTAAACTTTTTTATAAAACGCTACCACTGCGCCCAGCGAAATCTGTAAATTCCAGCAATCATGTCAAATTAAGAAGATTGTTATTCCTTTGGTCCAATTGTCTCATTTATCACATTTATAAGTTCAAAGTCCAAAATCTGTTCAATTAAGTCCCACAGTCAATCCTTTCACTGTTAAAAGTGATGTAACCTAGTAAAATCAGAAAAATATCGCTAAATACATGTTGGTACGAATATGTGACGGAACCGTTGTAATTGAAACGGACTGATACCGTTAGAAAGTCAATGAAATGTAGTTTTTAAAACTGTTTCTCTTTCTTCAGCGCGCGCTAACGGCTAGGGTTGGTCCAACCGTAAAAAATGACTTATTTATCAAAATTTTTAAAGGAAGCGCTACCACAGCGCCCAGTGAAATCGGTAAATACCAGCAATCATGTCAAAGTAAGAAGAATGTTATTTCTTGGGTCCAATTGTTTCCCTTATCACATTTATAAGATCACAGTCCAAAATAAGTTCAATTAAGTCCTACAGTCAATCGTTTCACTGTTAAAAGCGATACAACTTAGTAATATCGGAAAAAAATCACTAAATACATGTTGGTACGAGTATGTAACGCAACCGTTGTAGTTGAAACCGACTGATACCGTTAGAAAGTCAATGAAATGTAGTATTTGAAACTGTCTCTACTTCTTCAACGCGCGCTAACGGCTAAGATTGGTCCCACAGTACAAAATGACTTATTTATCTAAACTTTTTTATAAAACGCTACCACAGCGCCCAGCGAAATCGGTAAAATCCAGCAATCATGTCAAATTAAGAAGATTGTTATTCCTTTGGTCCAATTGTCTCATTTATCACATTTATAAGGTCAAAGTCCAAAATCTGTTCAATTAAGTCCCACAGTCAATCCTTTCACTGTCAAAAGCGATGTAACCTAGTAAAATCAGAAAAATATCGCTAAATACATGGTGGTACGAATATGTGACGCAACCGTTGTAATTGAAACGGACTGATACCGTTAGACAGTCAATGAAATGTAGTTTTTAAAACTGTTTCTCTTTCTTCAGCGCGCGCTAACAACTAGGATTGGTCAACCAGTAAAGAATGACTTGTCTTTTCTAAATTTTTAAGTGAAGCGCTACCGTTGGGCCGAGTGTAATCGCTGAATTGCAGCAATCATGTCAAATTAAAAAGAATTTTATTCCTTGGGTCCAATTGGCTCATTTATCACATTTGTGAGGTCAAAGTCCAAAGTCAGTTCAATTAAGTCCCGAAGTCAATCCTTTCACTGTTAAAAGCGATGCAACCTAGTAATATCAGAATACCATCGCCAAATACATGTTCGTACGAATATGTGACGCAACCGTTGTAATTGAAACGGAATGATACCGTTAGAAAGTCAATTAAAGGTAGTTTTTAAAACTGTCTCTCTTTTTTCAGCGCGCGCTAACGGCTAGGATTGGTCCCACCGTAGAAAAAACTTATTTAGCAAAGTTTTTAAATGAAGCGCTACCACAGCGCCCAGTGAAATCGGTAAATTCCAGCAATCATGTCAAGGTAAGAAGAATGTTATTTCTTGGGTCCAATTGTCTCACTTATCACATTTATAAGGTCACAGCCCAAGATCAGTTCAATTAAGTCCTACAGTCAATCGTTTTACTGTTAAAAGCGATACAACTTAGTAATATCGGAAAAAAATCACTAAATACATGTTGGTACGAGTATGTGACGCAACCGTTGTAGTTGAAACGGACTGATACCATTAGAAAGTCAATGAAATGTAGTATTTAAAACTGTCTCTATTTCTTCAACGCGCGCTAACGGCTAAGATTGGTCCCACAGTACAAAATGACTTATTTATCTAAACTTTTTTATACAACGCTACCACAGCGCCCAGCGAAATCGGTAAACTCCAGCAATCATGTTAAATTAAGAAGATTGTTATTCCTTTGGACCAATTGTCTTATTTATCACATTTATAAGGTCAAAGTCCAAAATCTGTTCAATTAAGTCCCACAGTCAATCCTTTCACTGTTAAAAGCGATGTAACCTAGTAAAATCAGAAAAATATCGCTAAGTACATGGTGGTACGAATATGTGACGCAACCGTTGTAATTGAAACGGACTGATACCGTTAGAAAGTCAATGAAATGTAGTTTTTAAAACTGTCTCTCTTTCTTCAGCGCGCGCTAACGGCTAGGATTGGTCCCGCCGTAGAAAAGACTTATTTATCTAAGTTTTTAAATGAAGCACTACCACAGCGCCCAGTGAAATCGGTAAATTCCAGCAATCATGTCAAATTAAGAAGAATGTTATTTCTTGGGTCCAATTGTCTCACTTATCACATTTATAAGGTCACAGTCGAAAATAAGTTCAATTAAGTCCCACAGTCAATCCTTTCACTGTTAAAAACGATTCAACCTAGTAAAATCAGAAAGAAATCGTTAAATACATGTTGGTACGAATATGTGACGCAACCGTTGTAATTGAAACGGACTGATTCCGTTAGACAGTCAATGAAATGTAAGTTTTAAAACTGTTTCTCTTTCTTTAGCGCGGGCTAACGGCTATGATTGGTCCTATAGTAAGGAATGACTTATTTATCTAAATTTTTAAATGAAGTACTACCACAGCGCCCAGTGTAATTGCTGAGTTCCGGCAATCATGTCAAATTAAGAAGAATGTTAAATCTTGCTGTCCAATTGTCTCACTTATCAAATTTATAAGGTCACAGTCCAAGATCAGTTCAATTAAGTCTACAGTCAATCGTTTCACTGTTAGAAGCGATACAACTTAGTTATATCGGAAAAAAATCACTAAATACATGTTGGTACGAATATGTGACGCAACCGTTGTAGTTGAAACGGACTGATACCGTTAGAAAGTAAATGAAATGTAGTATTTAAAACTTTCTCTATTTCTTCAACGCTCGCTAACGGCTAAGATTGGTCCCACAGTACAAAATGACTTATTTATCTAAACTTTTTTATAAACCGCTACCACTGCGCCCAGCGAAATCGGTAAATTCCAGCAATCATGTCAAATTAAGAAGATTGTTATTCCTTTGGTCCAATTGTCTCATTTATCACATTTATAAGTTCAAAGTCCAAAATCTGTTCAATTAAGTCCCACAGTCAATCCTTTCACTGTTAAAAGTGATGTAACCTAGTAAAATCAGAAAAATATCGCTAAATACATGTTGGTACGAATATGTGACGGAACCGTTGTAATTGAAACGGACTGATACCGTTAGAAAGTCATTGAAATGTAGTTTTTAAAACTGTTTCTCTTTCTTCAGCGCGCGCTAACGGCTAGGGTTGGTCCAACCGTAAAAAATGACTTATTTATCAAAATTTTTAAATGAAGCGCTACCACAGCGCCCAGTGAAATCGGTAAATACCAGCAATCATGTCAAAGTAATAAGAATGTTATTTCTTGGGTCCAATTGTTTCCCTTATCACATTTATAAGATCACTGTCCAAAATAAGTTCAATTAAGTCCTACAGTCAATCGTTTCACTGTTAAAAGCGATACAACTTAGTAATATCGGAAAAAAATCACTAAATACATGTTGGTACGAGTATGTAACGCAACCGTTGTAGTTGAAACCGACTGATACCGTTAGAAAGTCAATGAAATGTAGTATTTGAAACTGTCTCTACTTCTTCAACGCGCGCTAACGGCTAAGATTGGTCCCACAGTACAAAATGACTTATTTATCTAAACTTTTTTATAAAACGCTACCACAGCGCCCAGCGAAATCGGTAAAATCCAGCAATCATGTCAAATTAAGAAGATTGTTATTCCTTTGGTCCAATTGTCTCATTTATCACATTTATAAGGTCAAAGTCCAAAATCTGTTCAATTAAGTCCCACAGTCAATCCTTTCACTGTCAAAAGCGATGTAACCTAGTAAAATCAGAAAAATATCGCTAAATACATGGTGGTACGAATATGTGACGCAACCGTTGTAATTGAAACGGACTGATACCGTTAGACAGTCAATGAAATGTAGTTTTTAAAACTGTTTCTCTTTCTTCAGCGCGCGCTAACAACTAGGATTGGTCCCCCAGTAAAGAATGACTTGTCTTTTCTAAATTTTTAAGTGAAGCGCTACCGTTGGGCCGAGTGTAATCGCTGAATTGCAGCAATCATGTCAAATTAAAAAGAATTTTATTCCTTGGGTCCAATTGTCTCATTTGTCACATTTATAAGGTTACAGTCCAGAATCACTTCAATTAAGTCCCACAGTCAATCGTTTTACTGTTAAAAGCGATACAACTTAGTAATATCGGAAAAGAGTCACTAAATACATGTTGGTACGAATATGTTACGCAACCGTTGTAAGTCAAGCCGATTGACACAGTTAGAAAGTCAATGAAATGTAGTTTTTAAAAATGTTTCTATTTTTTCATCGCGCGCTAACGGCTAGGATTGGTTCCACAGTACAAAATGACTTATTTATCTAAACTTTTTTATAGAACGCTACCACAGCGCCCAGCGAAATCGGTAAATTCCAGCAATCATGTCAAATTAAGAAGAATGTTATTCCTTGTGTCCAATTGTCTCATTTATCACATTTATGAGGTCAAAGTCCAATATTAGTTCTATTAAGTCCCACAGTCAATCGTTTCACTGTCAAAAGAAATACAACTTAGTAATATCGGAAAAGAATCACTAAATACATGTTGGTACGAATACGTGACGCAACGGTTGTAAGTTAAGCGGATTTACACCGTTAGAAAGTCAATGAAATGTAGTTTTTGAAACTGTCTCTATTTCTTCATCCCGCGCTAACGGCTAGGATTGGTCCTACAGTAAAAAATGACTTATTTTATCTAAATTTTTAAGAGAAGCGCTACCATTGGGACGAGTGTAATCGCTGAATTGCAGCAATCATGTCAAATTAAGAAGAATGTTCTTCCTTGGAATCCAATTGGCTCATTCATCACATTTATGCAGTCACAGTCCAGGATCACTTCAATTAAGTCCCACAGTCAATCGTTTCACTGTCAAAAGCAATACAACTTAAAAATAATGCAAAAAACCACTAAATACATATTGGTACGAATATGTGACGCAACCGTTGTAGTTGAAACGGGCTAATACCGTTAGAAAGTCAATGAAATATAGTATTTGAAACTGTCTCTATTTCTTCAGCGCGCGCTAACAACTAGGATTGGTCCCACAGTAAAAAATGACTTGTTTTATCTAAATTTTTAAGTGAAGCGCTACTATTTGGCCGAGTGTAATCGCTGAATTGCAGCAATCATGTCAAATTAAAAAGAATTTTATTCCTTGGGTCCTATCGTCTCATTTATCACATTTTTGAGGTCAAAGTCCAAAATCAGTTCAATTAAGTCCCACAGTCATTCCTTCACTGTTAAAAACGATGCAACCTAGCAAAATCAGAAAAATATCGTTAAATACACGTTGGTATGAATATGTGACGCAACTGTTATAATTGAAACGCACTGACACCGTTAGAGAGTCAATGAAATGTAGTTTTAAAAACTGTTTCTCTTTCTTTAGCGCGGGCTAACGGCTATGATTGGTCCCACCGTAAAAAATGACTTATTTATCTAAATTTTTAAGTAAATCCCTACCACAGCGCCCAGTGAAATCAGTAAATCCCAGCAATCATGTCAAATTAAGAGGAATGATATTTCTTTGTTCCAATTGTCTCACTTATCACATTTATAAGGTCACAGTCCAAAATCAGTTCAATTAAGTGCCACAGTCAACTGTTTCACTGTTAAAAGCGATACAACCTAGTATTATCAGAAAAATATCCCTAAATACATGTGGGGACGAATATGTGACTCAACCGATGTAACTCAAACGGACTGATGCCGTTAGAAAGTCAATGAAATGTAGTTTTTAGAACTGTTTCTCTTTCTTTAGCGCGGGCTAACGGCTATGATTGCTCCCACCGTAAAAAATGACTTATTTATCTAAATTTTTAAGTAAATCCCTACCACAGCGCCCAGTGAAATCAGTAAATCCCAGCAATCATGTCAAATTAAGAGGAATGATATTTCTTTGTTCCAATTGTCTCACTTATCACATTTATAAGGTCACAGTCCAAAATCAGTTCAATTAAGTGCCACAGTCAATTGTTTCACTGTTAAAAGCGATACAACCTAGTATTATCAGAAAAATATCCCTAAATACATGTGGGGACGAATATGTGACTCAACCGATGTAACTCAAACGGACTCATACCGTTAGAAATTCATTGAAACGTACCTTCTAAAACTGTCTCTATCTCTTCAGCGCGCGATAACGGCTAGGATTCGTCGCACAGTAAAAAATCACATATTTATCTAAATTTTTAAATGAAGCGCTACCACAGCGCCCAGCGAAATCGGTAAATTCCAGCAATTATGTCAAAATAAGACGAATGTTATTTCTTGGGTCCAATTGTCTCATTTATCGCATTTTTGAGGTCAAAGTCCAAAATCAGTTCAATTAAGTCCCACAGTCATTCCTTCACTGTTAAAAACGATGCAACCTAGTAAAATCGGAAAAATATCACTAAATGGATGTTGGTACGAATATGTGACGCAACCGTTGTAATTGAAACGGACTGATGCCGTTAGAAAGTCATTGAAATGTAGTTTTTAAAACTGTCTTTCTTTCTTCAGCACGCGCTAACGGCTAGGATTGGTCCAACCGTAAAAAATGACTTATTTATCTAAATTTTTAAATGAAGCGCTACCACAGCGCCCAGTGAAATCGGTAAATTCCAGCAATCATGTCGAGGTAAGAAGAATGTTATTTCTTGGGTCCAATTGTCTCATTTATCACATTTTTAAGGTTACAGTCCAGAATCACTTCAATTAAGTCCCACAGTCAATCCTTTCACTGTTAAAAGCGATGCAAACTAGTAATATCCGAATACTATCGCTAAATACATGTTGGTACGAATATTAGACGCAACCGTTGTAACTCAAACGGATTCATACCGCCAGAAGGTCAATGAAATGTAGTCTTTGAAACTGTTCCTATTTATTCAGCGCGTGCTAACGGCCAGGATTGGTCCCACAGTAAAAAATGACATATTTTATATAAATTTTTAAGTGAAGCGCTACCATAGGGCCGAGTGTAATCGCTGAATTCTAGCAATCATGTCAAATTAAAAAGAATGCTATTCGTTGGAGTCCAATTGGCTCATTTATCACATTTATAATGTCACAGTACAGAATCACTTCAATTAAGTCCCACAGTCAATCGTTTCACTGTCAAAAGAAATACAACTTAGTAATATCGGAAAAGAATCACTAAACACATGTTGGTACGAATACGTGACGCAACAGTTGTAAGATAAGCGGATTGACACCGTTATAAAGTCAATGAAATATAGTTTTTGAAACTGTCGCAATTTCTTCAGCCCGCGCAAACGGTTACGATTGGTCCCACAGTAAAATATGACTTATTTTATCTAATTTTTTTAAGAGAAGCGCTACCATTGGGACGAGTGTAATCGCTGAATTGCAGCAATCATGTCAAATTAAGAAGAATGTTATTCCTTGGAATCCAATTGGCTCATTTATAACATTTATAAGGTCACAGTCTAGGATCACTTCAATTAAGTCCCACAGTCAATCGCCTCACTGTCAAAAGCAATACAACTTAATAATGATGGAGAAAACCACTAAATACATATTGGTACAAATATGTGACGCAACCGTTGTAGTTGAAACGGGCTAATACCGTTAGAAAGTCAATGAAATATAGTATTTGAAACTGTCTCTATTTCTTCAGCGCGCGCTAACAACTAGGATTGGTCCCACAGTAAAAAATGACTTGTTTTATCTAAACTTTTAATTAAAACGCTACCACAGCGCCCAGCGAAATCGGTAAATTCCAGCAATCATGTCAAATTTAAAAGAATGTTATTCCTTTGGTCCAATTGTCTTATTTATCACATTTATGAGGTCAAAGTTCAATATTAGTTCAATTAAGTCCCACAGTCAATCCTTTCACTGTTAAAAGCGATGCAACCTAGTAATATCCGAATACTATCGCTAAATACATGTTGGTACGAATATGTGACGCAACCGTTGTAACTCAAACGGATTCATACCGTCAGAAGGTCAATGAAATGTAGTCTTTGAAGCTGTTCCTATTTATTCAGAGCGTGCTAACGGCCAGGATTGATCTCACAGTAAAAAATGACGTATTTTATGTAAATTTTTAAGTGAAGCGCTACCATAGGGCCGATTGTAATCGCTGAATTCCAACAATCATGTCAAATTAAGAAGAATGCTATTCCTTGGAGTCCAATTGGCTCATTTATCACATTTATAAGGTCACAGTCCAGGATCACTTCAATTAAGTCCCACAGTCAATCGCATCACTGTCAAAAGCAATACAACTTAATAATAATGGAGAAAACCACTAAATACATATTGGTACGAATATGTGACGCAACCGTTGTAGTTGAAACGGGCTAATACCGTTAGAAAGTCATTGAAATGTAGTTTTTGAAAAAGTTTCTATTTCTTCAGCGTTCACTAACAACTAGGATTGGTCCCACAGTAAAAAATGACTTGTTTTATCTAAATTTTCAAGTGAAACGCTACCATTGGGCCGAGTGTAATCGCTGAATTGCAGCAATCATGTCAAATTAAAAGGAATGTTATTCCTTGGAGTCCAATTGGCTCATTTATCACATTTATAAGGTCGCAGTCCAGAATCACTTCAATTAAGTCACACAATCAATCGTTTCACTGTTAAAAGCGATACAACTTAGTAATATCGGAAAAAAATCACAAAATACATGTTGGTACGAATATGTGACTCAACCGTTTTAACTCAAATGGACTCATACCGTTAGAAATTCATTGAAATGTACCTTCTAAAACTGTCTCTATTTCTTCAGCGCGCGATAAGGGCTAGGATTCGTCCTACAGTAAAAAATGACTTATTTATCTAAATTTTTTAATGAAGCGCTCCAAACAGCGACCAGTGTAATCGCTGAGTTGCGGCAATCATGTCAGATTAAGAAGAATGTCATTTCTTGGGGTCCAGTTGGCTCACTTATCACATTTATAAGGTCGCAGTCCAGAATCACTTCAATTAAGTCCCACAGTCAATCGTTTCACTGTTAAAAGCGATACAACTTAGTAATATCGGAAAAAAATCACTAAATACATGTTGGTACAAATATGTGACGCAACCGTTGTAAATCAAGCGGATTGACACCGTTAGAAAGTCAATGAAATGTAGTTTTTGAAAATGTTTCTATTTCTTCAACGCGCGCTAACGGCTAGGATTGGTCCCGCAGTACAAAATGACTTATATATCTAAACTTTTAATTAAAACGCTACCACAGCGCACAGCGAAATCGGTAAATTCCAGCAATCATGTCAAATTTAAAAGAATCTTATTACTTGGGTCCAATTGTCTTATTTATCACATTTATGAGGTCAAAGTCCAAAATCAGTTCAATTAAGTCCCACAGTCAATCCTTTCACTGTTAAAAGCGATGCAAACTAGTAATATCCGAATACTATCGCTAAATACATGTTGGTACGAATACTAGACGCAACCGTTGTAACTCAAGCGGATTCATACCGCCAGAAGGTCAATGAAATGTAGTCTTTGAAACTGTTCCTATTTATTCAGCGCGTGCTAACGGCCAGGATTGGTCCCACAGTAAAAAATGACATATTTTATATAAATTTTTAAGTGAAGCGCTACCATAGGGCCGAGTGTAATCGCTGAATTCTAGCAATCATGTCAAATTAAGAAGAATACTATTCGTTGGAGTCCAATTGGCTCATTTATCACATTTATAATGTCACAGTACAGAATCACTTCAATTAAGTCCCACAGTCAATCGTTTCACTGTCAAAAGAAATACAACTTAGTAATATCGGAAAAAAATCACTAAACACATGTTGGTACGAATACGTGACGCAACAGTTGTAAGATAAGCGGATTCACACCGTTAGAAAGTCAATGAAATGAAGTATTTGAAACTGTCTCTATTTCTTCAGCGCGCGATAAGGGCTAGGATTCGTCCTACAGTAAAAAATGACTTATTTATCTAAATTTTTTAATGAAGCGCTCCAAACAGCGACCAGTGTAATCGCTGAGTTGCGGCAATCATGTCAGATTAAGAAGAATGTCATTTCTTGGGGTCCAGTTGGCTCACTTATCACATTTATAAGGTCGCAGTCCAGAATCACTTCAATTAAGTCCCACACTCAATCGTTTCACTGTTAAAAGCGATACAACTTAGTAATATCGGAAAAAAATCACTAAATACATGTTGGTACAAATATGTGACGCAACCGTTGTAAATCAAGCGGATTGACACCGTTAGAAAGTCAATGAAATGTAGTTTTTGAAAATGTTTCTATTTCTTCAACGCGCGCTAACGGCTAGGATTGGTCCCGCAGTACAAAATGACTTATATATCTAAACTTTTAATTAAAACGCTACCACAGCGCCCAGCGAAATCGGTAAATTCCAGCAATCATGTCAAATTTAAAAGAATCTTATTACTTGGGTCCAATTGTCTTATTTATCACATTTATGAGGTCAAAGTCCAAAATCAGTTCAATTAAGTCCCACAGTCAATCCTTTCACTGTTAAAAGCGATGCAAACTAGTAATATCCGAATACTATCGCTAAATACATGTTGGTACGAATATTAGACGCAACCGTTGTAACTCAAGCGGATTCATACCGCCAGAAGGTCAATGAAATGTAGTCTTTGAAACTGTTCCTATTTATTCAGCGCGTGCTAACGGCCAGGATTGGTCCCACAGTAAAAAATGACATATTTTATATAAATTTTTAAGTGAAGCGCTACCATAGGGCCGAGTGTAATCGCTGAATTCTAGCAATCATGTCAAATTAAGAAGAATACTATTCGTTGGAGTCCAATTGGCTCATTTATCACATTTATAATGTCACAGTACAGAATCACTTCAATTAAGTCCCACAGTCAATCGTTTCACTGTCAAAAGAAATACAACTTAGTAATATCGGAAAAGAATCACTAAACACATGTTGGTACGAATACGTGACGCAACAGTTGTAAGATAAGCGGATTCACACCGTTAAAAAGTCAATGAAATATAGTTTTTGAAACTGTCGCAATTTCTTCAGCCCGCGCTAACGGCTACGATTGGTCCCACAGTAAAATATGACTTATTTTATCTAATTTTTTTAAGGGAAGCGCTACCATTGGGACGAGTGTAATCGCTGAATTGCAGCAATCATGTCAAATTAAGAAGAATGTTATTCCTTGGAATCCAATTGGCTCATTTATAACATTTATAAGGTCACAGTCTAGGATCACTTCAATTAAGTCCCACAGTCAATCGCCTCACTGTCAAAAGCAATACAACTTAATAATGATGGAGAAAACCACTAAATACATATTGGTACAAATATGTGACGCAACCGTTGTAGTTGAAACGGGCTAATACCGTTAGAAAGTCAATGAAATATAGTTTTTGAAACTGTCTCTATTTCTTCAGCGCGCGCTAACAACTAGGATTGGTCCCACAGTAAAAAATGACTTGTTTTATCAAAATTTTTAAGTGAAACGCTACCATTGGGCCGAGTGTAATCGCTGAATTGCAGCAATCATGTCAAATTAAAAAGAATGTTATTCCTTGGAGTCCAATTGGCTCATTTCTCACATTTATAAGGTCGCAGTCCAGAATCACTTCAATTAAGTCCCACAGTCAATCGTTTCACTGTTAAAAGCGATACAACTTAGTAATATCGGAAAAGAATCACTAAATACATGTTGGTACGAATACGTGACGCAACGGTTGTAAGTTAAGCGGATTTACACCGTTAGAAAGTCAATGAAATGTAGTTTTTGAAACTGTCTCTATTTCTTCATCCCGCGCTAACGGCTAGGATTGGTCCTACAGTAAAAAATGACTTATTTTATCTAAATTTTTAAGAGAAGCGCTACCATTGGGACGAGTGTAATCGCTGAATTGCAGCAATCATGTCAAATTAAGAAGAATGTTCTTCCTTGGAATCCAATTGGCTCATTCATCACATTTATGCAGTCACAGTCCAGGATCACTTCAATTAAGTCCCACAGTCAATCGTTTCACTGTCAAAAGCAATACAACTTAAAAATAATGCAAAAAACCACTAAATACATATTGGTACGAATATGTGACGCAACCGTTGTAGTTGAAACGGGCTAATACCGTTAGAAAGTCAATGAAACATAGTATTTGAAACTGTCTCTATTTCTTCAGCGCGCGCTAACAACTAGGATTGGTCCCACAGTAAAAAATGACTTGTTTTATCTAAATTTTTAAGTGAAGCGCTACTATTTGGCCGAGTGTAATCGCTGAATTGCAGCAATCATGTCAAATTAAAAAGAATTTTATTCCTTGGGTCCTATCGTCTCATTTATCACATTTTTGAGGTCAAAGTCCAAAATCAGTTCAATTAAGTCCCACAGTCATTCCTTCACTGTTAAAAACGATGCAACCTAGCAAAATCAGAAAAATATCGTTAAATACACGTTGGTATGAATATGTGACGCAACTGTTATAATTGAAACGCACTGACACCGTTAGAGAGTCAATGAAATGTAGTTTTAAAAACTGTTTCTCTTTCTTTAGCGCGGGCTAACGGCTATGATTGGTCCCACCGTAAAAAATGACTTATTTATCTAAATTTTTAAGTAAATCCCTACCACAGCGCCCAGTGAAATCAGTAAATCCCAGCAATCATGTCAAATTAAGAGGAATGATATTTCTTTGTTCCAATTGTCTCACTTATCACATTTATAAGGTCACAGTCCAAAATCAGTTCAATTAAGTGCCACAGTCAATTGTTTCACTGTTAAAAGCGATACAACCTAGTATTATCAGAAAAATATCCCTAAATACATGTGGGGACGAATATGTGACTCAACCGATGTAACTCAAACGGACTGATGCCGTTAGAAAGTCAATGAAATGTAGTTTTTAGAACTGTTTCTCTTTCTTTAGCGCGGGCTAACGGCTATGATTGGTCCCACCGTAAAAAATGACTTATTTATCTAAATTTTTAAGTAAATCCCTACCACAGCGCCCAGTGAAATCAGTAAATCCCAGCAATCATGTCAAATTAAGAGGAATGATATTTCTTTGTTCCAATTGTCTCACTTATCACATTTATAAGGTCACAGTCCAAAATCAGTTCAATTAAGTGCCACAGTCAATTGTTTCACTGTTAAAAGCGATACAACCTAGTATTATCAGAAAAATATCCCTAAATACATGTGGGGACGAATATGTGACTCAACCGATGTAACTCAAACGGACTCATACCGTTAGAAATTCATTGAAACGTACCTTCTAAAACTGTCTCTATCTCTTCAGCGCGCGATAACGGCTAGGATTCGTCGCACAGTAAAAAATCACATATTTATCTAAATTTTTAAATGAAGCGCTACCACAGCGCCCAGCGAAATCGGTAAATTCCAGCAATTATGTCAAAATAAGACGAATGTTATTTCTTGGGTCCAATTGTCTCATTTATCGCATTTTTGAGGTCAAAGTCCAAAATCAGTTCAATTAAGTCCCACAGTCATTCCTTCACTGTTAAAAACGATGCAACCTAGTAAAATCGGAAAAATATCACTAAATGGATGTTGGTACGAATATGTGACGCAACCGTTGTAATTGAAACGGACTGATGCCGTTAGAAAGTCATTGAAATGTAGTTTTTAAAACTGTCTCTCTTTCTTCAGCGCGGGATAACGGCTATGATTGGTCCCACCGTAAAAAATGACTTATTTATCTAAATTTTTAAGTGAATCCCTACCACAGCGCCCAGTGAAATCAGTAAATCCCAGCAATCATGTCAAATTAAGAGGAATGATATTTCTTGGTTCCAATTGTCTCACTTATCATATTTATAAGGTCACAGTCCAAAATCAGTTCAATTAATTGCCACAGTCAATCGTTTCACTGTTAAAAGCGATACAACCTAGTATTATCAGAAAAATATCCCTAAATACATGTGGGGACGAATATGTGACTCAACCGATGTAACTCAAACGGACTCATACCGTTAGAAATTCATTGAAACGTACCTTCTAAAACTGTCTCTATATCTTCAGCGCGCGATAACGGCTAGGATTCGTCCCACAGTAAAAAATCAATTATTTATCTAAATTTTTAAATGAAGCGCTCCAAACAGGGACCAGTGTAATCGCTGAGTTGCGGTAATCATGTCAAATTAAGAAGAATGACATTTCTTGGGTTCCAGTTGGCTCACTTATCACATTTATTAGGTCACAGTCCAAAGTTATTTCAATTAAGTCCCAGAGTCAATCGTTTAACTGTTAAAAGCGATATAACTTAATAATATCGGAAAATTATCACTAAATGCATGTTGGTACGAATATGTGACGCAACTGTTGTAATTGAAGCGGACTGATGCCGTTAGAAAGTCATTGAAATGTAGTTTTTAAAACTGTCTTTCTTTCTTCAGCACGCGCTAACGGCTAGGATTGGTCCAACCGTAAAAAATGACTTATTTATCTAAATTTTTAAATGAAGCGCTACCACAGCGCCCAGTGAAATCGGTAAATTCCAGCAATCATGTCGAGGTAAGAAGAATGTTATTTCTTGGGTCCAATTGTCTCATTTATCACATTTTTAAGGTTACAGTCCAGAATCACTTCAATTAAGTCCCACAGTCAATCCTTTCACTGTTAAAAGCGATGCAAACTAGTAATATCCGAATACTATCGCTAAATACATGTTGGTACGAATATTAGACGCAACCGTTGTAACTCAAACGGATTCATACCACCAGAAGGTCAATGAAATGTAGTCTTTGAAACTGTTCCTATTTATTCAGCGCGTGCTAACGGCCAGGATTGGTCCCACAGTAAAAAATGACATATTTTATATAAATTTTTAAGTGAAGCGCTACCATAGGGCCGAGTGTAATCGCTGAATTCTAGCAATCATGTCAAATTAAAAAGAATGCTATTCGTTGGAGTCCAATTGGCTCATTTATCACATTTATAATGTCACAGTACAGAATCACTTCAATTAAGTCCCACAGTCAATCGTTTCACTGTCAAAAGAAATACAACTTAGTAATATCGGAAAAGAATCACTAAACACATGTTGGTACGAATACGTGACGCAACAGTTGTAAGATAAGCGGATTGACACCGTTATAAAGTCAATGAAATATAGTTTTTGAAACTGTCGCAATTTCTTCAGCCCGCGCAAACGGTTACGATTGGTCCCACAGTAAAATATGACTTATTTTATCTAATTTTTTTAAGAGAAGCGCTACCATTGGGACGAGTGTAATCGCTGAATTGCAGCAATCATGTCAAATTAAGAAGAATGTTATTCCTTGGAATCCAATTGGCTCATTTATAACATTTATAAAGTCACAGTCTAGGATCACTTCAATTAAGTCCCACAGTCAATCGCCTCACTGTCAAAAGCAATACAACTTAATAATGATGGAGAAAACCACTAAATACATATTGGTACAAATATGTGACGCAACCGTTGTAGTTGAAACGGGCTAATACCGTTAGAAAGTCAATGAAATATAGTATTTGAAACTGTCTCTATTTCTTCAGCGCGCGCTAACAACTAGGATTGGTCCCACAGTAAAAAATGACTTGTTTTATCTAAACTTTTAATTAAAACGCTACCACAGCGCCCAGCGAAATCGGTAAATTCCAGCAATCATGTCAAATTTAAAAGAATGTTATTCCTTTGGTCCAATTGTCTTATTTATCACATTTATGAGGTCAAAGTTCAATATTAGTTCAATTAAGTCCCACAGTCAATCCTTTCACTGTTAAAAGCGATGCAACCTAGTAATATCCGAATACTATCGCTAAATACATGTTGGTACGAATATGTGACGCAACCGTTGTAACTCAAACGGATTCATACCGTCAGAAGGTCAATGAAATGTAGTCTTTGAAGCTGTTCCTATTTATTCAGAGCGTGCTAACGGCCAGGATTGATCTCACAGTAAAAAATGACGTATTTTATGTAAATTTTTAAGTGAAGCGCTACCATAGGGCCGATTGTAATCGCTGAATTCCAACAATCATGTCAAATTAAGAAGAATGTTATTCCTTGGAGTCCAATTGGCTCATTTATCACATTTATAAGGTCACAGTCCAGGATCACTTCAATTAAGTCCCACAGTCAATCGCATCACTGTCAAAAGCAATACAACTTAATAATAATGGAGAAAACCACTAAATACATATTGGTACGAATATGTGACGCAACCGTTGTAGTTGAAACGGGCTAATACCGTTAGAAAGTCAATGAAATGTAGTTTTTGAAAAAGTTTCTATTTCTTCAGCGTTCACTAACAACTAGGATTGGTCCCACAGTAAAAAATGACTTGTTTTATCTAAATTTTCAAGTGAAACGCTACCATTGGGCCGAGTGTAATCGCTGAATTGCAGCAATCATGTCAAATTAAAAGGAATGTTATTCCTTGGAGTCCAATTGGCTCATTTATCACATTTATAAGGTCGCAGTCCAGAATCACTTCAATTAAGTCACACAATCAATCGTTTCACTGTTAAAAGCGATACAACTTAGTAATATCGGAAAAAAATCACAAAATACATGTTGGTACGAATATGTGACTCAACCGTTTTAACTCAAATGGACTCATACCGTTAGAAATTCATTGAAATGTACCTTCCAAAACTGTCTCTATTTCTTCAGCGCGCGATAAGGGCTAGGATTCGTCCTACAGTAAAAAATGACTTATTTATCTAAATTTTTTAATGAAGCGCTCCAAACAGCGACCAGTGTAATCGCTGAGTTGCGGCAATCATGTCAGATTAAGAAGAATGTCATTTCTTGGGGTCCAGTTGGCTCACTTATCACATTTATAAGGTCGCAGTCCAGAATCACTTCAATTAAGTCCCACAGTCAATCGTTTCACTGTTAAAAGCGATACAACTTAGTAATATCGGAAAAAAATCACTAAATACATGTTGGTACAAATATGTGACGCAACCGTTGTAAATCAAGCGGATTGACACCGTTAGAAAGTCAATGAAATGTAGTTTTTGAAAATGTTTCTATTTCTTCAACGCGCACTAACGGCTAGGATTGGTCCCGCAGTACAAAATGACTTATATGTCTAAACTTTTAATTAAAACGCTACCACAGCGCCCAGCGAAATCGGTAAATTCCAGCAATCATGTCAAATTTAAAAGAATCTTATTACTTGGGTCCAATTGTCTTATTTATCACATTTATGAGTTCAAAGTCCAAAATCAGTTCAATTAAGTCCCACAGTCAATCCTTTCACTGTTAAAAGCGATGCAAACTAGTAATATCCGAATACTATAGCTAAATACATGTTGGTACGAATATTAGACGCAACCGTTGTAACTCAAGCGGATTCATACCGCCAGAAGGTCAATGAAATGTAGTCTTTGAAACTGTTCCTATTTATTCAGCGCGTGCTAACGGCCAGGATTGGTCCCACAGTAAAATATGACTTATTTTATCTAATTTTTTTAAGGGAAGCGCTACCATTGGGACGAGTGTAATCGCTGAATTGCAGCAATCATGTCAAATTAAGAAGAATGTTATTCCTTGGAATCCAATGGGCTCATTTATAACATTTATAAGGTCACAGTCTAGGATCACTTCAATTAAGTCCCACAGTCAATCGCCTCACTGTCAAAAGCAATACAACTTAATAATGATGGAGAAAACCACTAAATACATATTGGTACAAATATGTGACGCAACCGTTGTAGTTGAAACGGGCTAATACCGTTAGAAAGTCAATGAAATATAGTATTTGAAACTGTCTCTATTTCTTCAGCGCGCGCTAACAACTAGGATTGGTCCCACAGTAAAAAATGACTTGTTTTATCAAAATTTTTAAGTGAAACGCTACCATTGGGCCGAGTGTAATCGCTGAATTGCAGCAATCATGTCAAATTAAAAAGAATGTTATTCCTTGGAGTCCCATTGTCTTATTTATCACATTTATGAGGTCAAAGTTCAATATTAGTTCAATTAAGTCCCACAGTCAATCCTTTCACTGTTAAAAGCGATGCAACCTAGTAATATCCGAATACTATCGCTAAATACATGTTGGTACGAATATGTGACGCAACCGTTGTAACTCAAACGGATTCATACCGTCAGAAGGTCAATGAAATGTAGTCTTTGAAGCTGTTCCTATTTATTCAGAGCGTGCTAACGGCCAGGATTGATCTCACAGTAAAAAATGACGTATTTTATGTAAATTTTTAAGTGAAGCGCTACCATAGGGCCGATTGTAATCGCTGAATTCCAACAATCATGTCAAATTAAGAAGAATGCTATTCCTTGGAGTCCAATTGGCTCATTTATCACATTTATAAGGTCACAGTCCAGGATCACTTCAATTAAGTCCCACAGTCAATCGCATCACTGTCAAAAGCAATACAACTTAATAATAATGGAGAAAACCACTAAATACATATTGGTACGAATATGTGACGCAACCGTTGTAGTTGAAACGGGCTAATACCGTTAGAAAGTCAATGAAATGTAGTTTTTGAAAAAGTTTCTATTTCTTCAGCGTTCACTAACAACTAGGATTGGTCCCACAGTAAAAAATGACTTGTTTTATCTAAATTTTCAAGTGAAACGCTACCATTGGGCCGAGTGTAATCGCTGAATTGCAGCAATCATGTCAAATTAAAAGGAATGTTATTCCTTGGAGTCCAATTGGCTCATTTATCACATTTATAAGGTCGCAGTCCAGAATCACTTCAATTAAGTCACACAATCAATCGTTTCACTGTTAAAAGCGATACAACTTAGTAATATCGGAAAAAAATCACAAAATACATGTTGGTACGAATATGTGACTCAACCGTTTTAACTCAAATGGACTCATACCGTTAGAAATTCATTGAAATGTACCTTCTAAAACTGTCTCTATTTCTTCAGCGCGCGATAAGGGCTAGGATTCGTCCTACAGTAAAAAATGACTTATTTATCTAAATTTTTTAATGAAGCGCTCCAAACAGCGACCAGTGTAATCGCTGAGTTGCGGCAATCATGTCAGATTAAGAAGAATGTCATTTCTTGGGGTCCAGTTGGCTCACTTATCACATTTATAAGGTCGCAGTCCAGAATCACTTCAATTAAGTCCCACAGTCAATCGTTTCACTGTTAAAAGCGATACAACTTAGTAATATCGGAAAAAAATCACTAAATACATGTTGGTACAAATATGTGACGCAACCGTTGTAAATCAAGCGGATTGACACCGTTAGAAAGTCAATGAAATGTAGTTTTTGAAAATGTTTCTATTTCTTCAACGCGCGCTAACGGCTAGGATTGGTCCCGCAGTACAAAATGAGTTATATATCTAAACTTTTAATTAAAACGCTACCACAGCGCCCAGCGAAATCGGTAAATTCCAGCAATCATGTCAAATTTAAAAGAATCTTATTACTTGGGTCCAATTGTCTTATTTATCACATTTATGAGTTCAAAGTCCAAAATCAGTTCAATTAAGTCCCACAGTCAATCCTTTCACTGTTAAAAGCGATGCAAACTAGTAATATCCGAATACTATCGCTAAATACATGTTGGTACGAATATTAGACGCAACCGTTGTAACTCAAGCGGATTCATACCGCCAGAAGGTCAATGAAATGTAGTCTTTGAAACTGTTCCTATTTATTCAGCGCGTGCTAACGGCCAGGATTGGTCCCACAGTAAAAAATGACATATTTTATATAAATTTTTAAGTGAAGCGCTACCATAGGGCCGAGTGTAATCGCTGAATTCTAGCAATCATGTCAAATTAAGAAGAATACTATTCGTTGGAGTCCAATTGGCTCATTTATCACATTTATAATGTCACAGTACAGAATCACTTCAATTAAGTCCCACAGTCAATCGTTTCACTGTCAAAAGAAATACAACTTAGTAATATCGGAAAAGAATCACTAAACACATGTTGGTACGAATACGTGACGCAACAGTTGTAAGATAAGCGGATTCACACCGTTAGAAAGTCAATGAAATATAGTTTTTGAAACTGTCGCAATTTCTTCAGCCCGCGCTAACGGCTACGATTGGTCCCACAGTAAAATATGACTTATTTTATCTAATTTTTTTAAGGGAAGCGCTACCATTGGGACGAGTGTAATCGCTGAATTGCAGCAATCATGTCAAATTAAGAAGAATGTTATTCCTTGGAATCCAATTGGCTCATTTATAACATTTATAAGGTCACAGTCTAGGATCACTTCAATTAAGTCCCACAGTCAATCGCCTCACTGTCAAAAGCAATACAACTTAATAATGATGGAGAAAACCACTAAATACATATTGGTACAAATATGTGACGCAACCGTTGTAGTTGAAACGGGCTAATACCGTTAGAAAGTCAATGAAATATAGTATTTGAAACTGTCTCTATTTCTTCAGCGCGCGCTAACAACTAGGATTGGTCCCACAGTAAAAAATGACTTGTTTTATCAAAATTTTTAAGTGAAACGCTACCATTGGGCCGAGTGTAATCGCTGAATTGCAGCAATCATGTCAAATTAAAAAGAATGTTATTCCTTGGAGTCCAATTGGCTCATTTCTCACATTTATAAGGTCGCAGTCCAGAATCACTTCAATTAAGTCCCACAGTCAATCGTTTCACTGTTAAAAGCGATACAACTTAGTAATATCGGAAAAAATCACTAAATACATGTTGGTACAAATATGTGACGCAACCGTTGTAAGTCAAGCGGATTGACACCGTTAGAAAGTCAATGAAATTTAGTTTTTGAAAATGTTTCTATTTCTTCAACGCCCGCTAACGGCTAGGATTGGTCCCGCAGTACAAAATGACTTATATATCTAAACTTTTAATTAAAACGCTACCACAGCGCCCAGCGAAATCGGTAAATTCCAGCAATCATGTCAAATTTAAAAGAATGTTATTCCTTTGGTCCAATTGTCTTATTTATCACATTTATGAGGTCAAAGTTCAATATTAGTTCAGTTAAGTCCCACAGTCAATCCTTTCACTGTTAAAAGCGATGCAACCTAGTAATATCCGAATACTATCGCTAAATACATGTTGGTACGAATATGTGACGCAACCGTTGTAACTCAAACGGATTCATACCGTCAGAAGGTCAATGAAATGTAGTCTTTGAAGCTGTTCCTATTTATTCAGAGCGTGCTAACGGCCAGGATTGATCTCACAGTAAAAAATGACGTATTTTATGTAAATTTTTAAGTGAAGCGCTACCATAGGGCCGATTGTAATCGCTGAATTCCAACAATCATGTCAAATTAAGAAGAATGCTATTCCTTGGAGTCCAATTGGCTCATTTATCACATTTATAAGGTCACAGTCCAGGATCACTTCAATTAAGTCCCACAGTCAATCGCATCACTGTCAAAAGCAATACAACTTAATAATAATGGAGAAAACCACTAAATACATATTGGTACGAATATGTGACGCAACCGTTGTAGTTGAAACGGGCTAATACCGTTAGAAAGTCAATGAAATGTAGTATTTGAAACTGTCTCTATTTCTTCAGCGTGCACTAACAACTAGGATTGGTCCCACAGTAAAAAATGACTTGTTTTATCTAAATTTTCAAGTGAAACGCTACCATTGGGCCGAGTGTAATCGCTGAATTGCAGCAATCATGTCAATTTAAAAGGAATGTTATTTCTTGGAGTCCAATTGGCTCATTTATCACATTTATAAGGTCGCAGTCCAGAATCACTTCAATTAAGTCCCACAGTCAATCGTTTCACTGTTAAAAGCGATACAACTTAGTAATATCGGAAAAAAATCACAAAATACATGTTGGTACGAATATGTGACTCAACCGTTTTAACTCAAATGGACTCATACCGTTAGAAATTCATTGAAATGTACCTTCTAAAACTGTCTCTATTTCTTCAGCGCGCGATAAGGGCTAGGATTCGTCCTACAGTAAAAAATGACTTATTTATCTAAATTTTTTAATGAAGCGCTCCAAACAGCGACCAGTGTAATCGCTGAGTTGCGGCAATCATGTCAGATTAAGAAGAATGTCATTTCTTGGGGTCCAGTTGGCTCACTTATCACATTTATAAGGTCGCAGTCCAGAATCACTTCAATTAAGTCCCACAGTCAATCGTTTCACTGTTAAAAGCGATACAACTTAGTAATATCGGAAAAAAATCACTAAATACATGTTGGTACAAATATGTGACGCAACCGTTGTAAATCAAGCGGATTGACACCGTTAGAAAGTCAATGAAATGTAGTTTTTGAAAATGTTTCTATTTCTTCAACGCGCGCTAACGGCTAGGATTGGTCCCACAGAAAAGAATGACATATTTATCTAAATTTTTAAGTGAATCCCTACCACAGCGCCCAGTGAAATCAGTAAATCCCAGAAATCATTTCAAATTAAGAGGAATGATATTTCTTGGTTCCAATTGTCTCACTTATCAGATTTATAAGGTCACAGTCCAAAATGAGTTCAATTAAGTGCCACAGTCAATCGTTGCACTGTTAAAAGCGATACAACCTAGTATTATCAGAAAAATATCCCAAAATACATGTGGGGACAAATATGTGACTCAACCGATGTAACTCAAACGGACTCATACCGATAGAAATTCATTGAAACGTACCTTCTAAAACTGTCTCTATTTCTTCAGCGCGCGATAACGGCTAGGATTCGTTCCAAAGTAAAAAATCACTTATTTATCTAAATTTTTAAATGAAGCGCTCCAAACAGCGACCAGTGAAAACGCTGAGTTGCGGCAATCATGTCAAATTAAGAAGAATGTCATTTCTTGGGTTCCAGTTGGCTCACTTATCACATTTATAAGGTCACAGTCCAAAGTTACTTCAATTAAGTCCCAGAGTCAATCGTTTCACTGTTAAAAGCGATATAACTCAATAATATCGCAAAAATATCACTAAATACATGTTGGTACGAATATGTGACGCAACCGTTGTAACTCAAACGGATTGGTACCGTCAAGAATTCAATGAAATGTAGTTTTTGAGAATGTCTCTATCTCTTCAGCGCGTGATAACGGTGATGATTAGTCCCACAGTAAAAAAAGACTTATTTATCTAAATTTTAAATAAAGCGCTACCACAGTGCCCAGCGAAATCGGTAAATTCTAGCAATCATGTCAAATTAAGGCGAATGATATTTCTTGGGTCCAATTGTCTCATTTATCACATTTATGAGGTCAAAGTCCAAAATCAGTTCAATCAAGTCCCACAGTCAATCCTTTCACTGTTAAAAGCGATGCAACCTAGTAAAATCAGAAAATATCGCTAAATACATGTTGGTACGAATATGTGACGCAACCGTTTTTATTGAAACGGACTGATACCGTTACAGAGTCAATGAAATGTAGTATTTAAAACTGTCTCTCTTTCTTCAGGGCGCGCTAACGGCTAGGATTCGTCCCACAGAAAAGAATGACTTATTTATCTAAATTTTTAAATGAAGCGCTCCAAACAGCGCCCAGTGTAATCGCTGAGTTGCGGCAATCATGTCAAATTAAGAAGAATGTTACATCTTGCAGTCCAATTGTCTCACTTGTCAAAGTTATAAGGTCACAGTCCAAGATCAGTTCAATTAAGTCCCACAGTCAATCGTTTCACTGTCAAAAGCAATACAACTTAGTAATAATGGAAAAAAATCACTAAATACATGTTGGTAGGAATATATGACGCAACCGTTGTAGTTGAAACGGACTAATACCGTTTGAAAGTCAATGAAATGTAGTATTTGAAGCTGTCTCTTTTTCTTCAGCGCGCGCTAACAGCTACGATTGTTCCCACGGTAAAAAATGACTTATTTTATCTAAATTTTTAAGTAAAGCGCTACCATTGGGCCGAGTGTAAACGCTGAATTGCAGCAATCATGTCAAATTAAGAAGAATGTTATTCCTTGCAGTCCAATTGGCTCATTTATCACATTTATAAGGTCGCAGTCCAGAATCACTTCAATTAAGTGGCACAGTCAATCGTTTCACTGTTAAAAGCGATACAACCTAGTATTATTAGAAAAATATCCCTAAATACATGTGGGGACGAATATGTGACTCAACCGATGTTACTCAAACGGACTGATACCGTTAGAAATTCATTGAAACCTACCTTCTAAAACTGTCTCTATTTGTTCAGCGCGCGATAACGGCTAGGATTGGTCCCACAGTAAAAAAGGTCTTATTGTATAAAAACTTTTAAATAAAGCGCTACCACAGCGCCCAGCGAAATAGGTAAATTCCAGCAATCATGTCAAATTAAGACGAATGTTATTTCTTGTCTCATTTATCACATTTTTGAGGTCAAAGTCCAAAATCAGTTCAATTAAGTCCCACAGTCAATCCTTTCACTGTTAAAAGCGATGCAACCTAGTAAAATCAGAAAAATATCGCTAAATGCATGTTGGTACGAATATGTGACGCAACCGTTGTAATTGAAACGGACTGATGCCGTTAGAAAGTCAATGAAATGTAGTTTTTAGAACTGTCTCTCCTTCTTTAGCGCGGGCTAACGGCTATGATTGGTCCCACCGTAAAAAATGACATATTTATCTAAATTTTTAAGTGAATCCCTACCACAGCGCCCAGTGAAATCAGTAAATCCCAGAAATCATTTCAAATTAAGAGGAATGATATTTCTTGGTTCCAATTGTCTCACTTATCAGATTTATAAGGTCACAGTCCAAAATGAGTTCAATTAAGTGCCACAGTCAATCGTTGCACTGTTAAAAGCGATACAACCTAGTATTATCAGAAAAATATCCCAAAATACATGTGGGGACGAATATGTGACTCAACCGATGTAACTCAAACGGACTCATACCGATAGAAATTCATTGAAACGTACCTTCTAAAACTGTCTCTATTTCTTCAGCGCGCGATAACGGCTAGGATTCGTTCCAAAGTAAAAAATCACTTATTTATCTAAATTTTTAAATGAAGCGCTCCAAACAGCGACCAGTGAAAACGCTGAGTTGCGGCAATCATGTCAAATTAAGAAGAATGTCATTTCTTGGGTTCCAGTTGGCTCACTTATTACATTTATAAGGTCACAGTCCAAAGTTACTTCAATTAAGTCCCAGTGTCAATCATTTCACTGTTAAAAGCGATATAACTCAATAATATCGCAAAAATATCACTAAATACATGTTGGTACTAATATGTGTCGCAACCGTTGTAACTCAAACGGATTGGTACCGCCAAGAATTCAATGAAATGTAGTTTTTGAGAATGTCTCTATCTCTTCAGCGCGTGATAACGGTGAGGATTAGTTCTACAGTAAAAAAAGACTTATTTATCTAAATTTTAAATAAAGCGCTACCACAGTGCCCAGCGAAATCGGTAAATTCTAGCAATCATGTCAAATTAAGGCCAATGATATTTCTTGGGTCCAATTGTCTCATTTATCACATTTATGAGGTCAAAGTCCAAAATCAGTTCAATCAAGTCCCACAGTCAATCCTTTCACTGTTAAAAGCGATGCAACCTAGTAAAATCAGAAAAATATCGCTAAATACATGATGGTACGAATATGTGACGCAACCGTTGTAATTGAAACGGACTGATACCATTAGAGAGTCAATAAAATGTAGTTTTTAAAACTGTTTCTCTTTCTTCAGCGCGGGCTAACGGCTAGGATTGGTCCCACCGTAAAAAATGTCTTATTTATCTAAATTTTTAAGTGAATCCCTACCACAGCGCCCAGTGAAATCGGTAAATTCCTGCAATCATGTCAAATTAGGAAGAATGATATTTCTTGGTTCCAATTATCTCACTTATCACATTTATAAGGTCACAGTCCAGAATCACTTCAATTAAGTCCCACAGTCAATCGTTTCACGGTTAAAAGCGATACAACTTAGTAATATCGGAAAAAATCATTAAGTACATGTTGGTATGACAATGTGACGCAACCGTTGTAAGTCAAACGGATTGACACCGTTAGAAAGTCAATGAAATGTAGTTTTTGAAAATGTTTCTATTTCTTCAACGCGCGCTAACGGCTAGGATTGGTTCCACCGTAAACAATGACTTATTTATCTAAACTTTTAAAAAAAACGTTACCACAGCGCCCAGCGAAATCGGTAAATTCCAGCAATCATGTCAAATTAAGAAGAATGTTATTTATTGGGTCCAATTGTCTCATTTATCAAATTTTGGAGGTCAAAGTCTAAAATCAGTTCAATTAAGTCCCACAGTCATTCCTTTCACTGTTAAAAACGATGCAACCTAGTAAAATCAGAAAAATATCGCTAAATACATGATGGTACGAATATGTGACGCAACCGTTGTAATTGAAATGGACTGATACCGTTAGAGAGTCAATGAAATGTAGTTTTTAAAACTGTTTCTCTTTCTTCAGCGCGGGCTAACGGCTAAGATTGGTCCCACCGTAAAAAATGACTTATTTATCTAAATTTTTAAGTGAATCAGTACCACAGCGCCCAGGGAAATCAGTAAATTCCAGCAATCATGTCAAATTAAGAAGAATGATATTTCTTGGTTCCAATTGTCTCACTTATGACATTTATAAGGACACAGTCCAAAATCAGTTTAATTAAGTGCCACAGTCAATCGTTTCACTGTTAAAAGCGATACAACCTAGTATTACCAGAAACATATCCCTAAATACATGTGGGGACGAATATGTGACTCAACCGATGTAACTCAAACGGACTCATCCCGTTAGAAATTCATTGAAACGTACCTTCTAAAGCTGCCTCTATTTCTTCAGCGCGCGATAACGGCTAGGATTCGTCCCACAGTAAAAAATGACTTACTTATGTAAATTTTTAAATAAAGTACTACCACAGCGCCCAGTGTAATCGCTGAGTTCCGGCACTCATGTCCAATTAAGAAGAATTTTACTTCTTGCAGTCCAATTGTCTCACTTATCAAATTTATAAGGTCACAGACCAAGATCAGTTCAATTAAGTCCCACAGTCAATCCTTTCAATGTTAAAAGCGATACAACTTAGTAATATCGGAAAAATCATTAAGTACATGTTGGTATGAATATGTGACGCAACCGCTGTAGTTGAAACGGACTGATACCGTTAGAAAGTCAATGAAATGTAGTATTTAAAACTGCCTCTATTTCTTCAACGCGCGCTAACGGCTAGGATTGGTCCCTCCGTAAACAATGACTTATTTATCTAAATTATTAAGTGATGCGCTACCATTGGGCCGAGTGTAATCGCTGAATTGCAGCAATCATGTCAAATTAAGTAAAATGTCATTTCTTGGAGTCCAATTGGCTCATTTATCACATTTATAGGGTCACAGTCCAGAATCACTTCAATTAAGTCCTACAGTCAATCGTTTCACTGTTAAAAGCGATACATCTTAGTAATATCGGGAAAAAATCACTAAATACATGTTGGTACGAATATGTGACGCAACCGTTGTAATTGAAACGGACTGATACCGTTAGAAAGTCAATGAAATGTACTTTTTAAAACTGTCTCTCTTTCTTCAGCGCGCTAACGGCTAGGATTAGTCCCACCGTAAAAAATGACTTATTTATCTAAATTTTTAAATGAAGCGCTACCACAGTTGTCTCATTTATCACATTTATGAGGTCAAAGTCCAAAGTCAGTTCAATTAAGTCCCAAAGTCAATCCTTTCACTATTAAAAGCAATGCAACCTAGTAATATCAGAATACCATCGCCAAATACATGTTCGTACGAATATGTGACACAACCGTTGTAATTGAAACGGAATGATACCGTTAGAAAGTCAATGAAAGGTAGTTTTTAAAACTGTCTCTCTTTCTTCAGCGCGCGCTAACGGCTAGGATTGGTCCCACCGTAGAAAAAACTTATTTATCAAAGTTTTTAAATGAAGCGCTACCACAGCGCCCAGTGAAATCGGTAAATTCCAGCAATCATGTCAAGGTAAGAAAAATGTTATTTCTTGGGTCCAATTGTCTCACTTATCACATTTATAAGGTCACAGTCCAAAATAAGTTCAATTAAGTCCCACAGTCAATCCTTTCACTGTTAAAAACGATTCAACCTAGTAAAATCAGAAAAATATCGCTAAATACATGTTGGTACGAGTATGTAACGCAACCGTTGTAACTTAAGCGGATTGACACCGTTAGAAAGTCAATGAAATGTAGTTTTTAAAACTGTTTCTCTTTCTTCAGCGCGGGCTAACGGCTAGGATTGGTTCTACAGTAAGGAATGACTTATTTATCTAAATTTTTAAATGATGTACTACCACAGCGCCCAGTGTAATCGTTGAGTTCCGGCAATCATGTCAAATTAAGAAGAATGTTACTTCTTGCAGTCCAATTTTCTCACTTATTAAATTTATAAGGTCACAGCCCAAGATCAGTTCAATTAAGTCCTACAGTCAATCGTTTCAGTGTTAAAAGCGATACAACTTAGTAATATCGGAAAAAAATCACTAAATACATGTTGGTACGAGTATGTGACGCAACCGTTGTAGTTGAAACGGACTGATACCGTTAGAAAGTCAATGAAATGTAGTATTTAAAACTGTCTCTATTTCTTCAACGCGCGCTAACGGCTAAGATTGGTCCCACAGTACAAAATGACTTATTTATCTAAACTTTTTTATAAAACGCTACCACAGCGCCCAGCGAAATCGGTAAACTCCAGCAATCATGTCAAATTAAGAAGATTGTTATTCCTTTGGTCCAATTGTCTCATTTATCACATTTATAAGGTCAAAGTCCAAAATCTGTTCAATTAAGTCCCACAGTCAATCCTTTCACTGTTAAAAGCGATGTAACCTAGTAAAATCAGAAAAATATCGCTAAATACATGGTGGTACGAATATGTGACGCAACCGTTGTAATTGAAACGGACTGATACCGTTAGAAAGTCAATGAAATGTAGTTTTTAAAACTGTCTCTCTTTCTTCGGCGCGCGCTAACGGCTAGGATTGGTCCCACCGTAGAAAAGACTTATTTATCTAAGTTTTTAAATGAAGCGCTACCACAGCGCCCAGTGAAATCGGTAAATTCCAGCAATCATGTCAAATTAAGAAGAATGTTATTTCTTGGGTCCAATTGTCTCACTTATCACATTTATAAGGTCACAGTCGAAAATAAGTTCAATTAAGTCCCACAGTCAATCCTTTCACTGTTAAAAACGATTCAACCTAGTAAAATCATAAAAAAATCGCTAAATACATGTTGGTACGAATATGTGACGCAACCGTTGTAATTGAAACGGACTGATTCCGTTAGACAGTCAATGAAATGTAGTTTTTAAAACTGTTTCTCTTTCTTTAGCGCGGGCTAACGGCTATGATTGGTCCTACAGTAAGGAATGACTTATTTATCTAAATTTTTAAATGAAGTACTACCACAGCGCCCAGTGTAATTGCTGAGTTCCGGCAATCATGTCAAATTAAGAAGAATGTTACATCTTGCAGTCCAATTGTCTCACTTATCAAATTTATAAGGTCACAGTCCAAGATCAGTTCAATTAAGTCCTACAGTCAATCGTTTCACTGTTAGAAGCGATACAACTTAGTTATATCGGAAAAAAATCACTAAATACATGTTGGTACGAATATGTGACGCAACCGTTGTAGTTGAAACGGACTGATACCGTTAGAAAGTCAATGAAATGTAGTATTTAAAACTGTCTTTATTTCTTCAACGCTCGCTAACGGCTAAGATTGGTCCCACAGTACAAAATGACTTATTTATCTAAACTTTTTTATAAAACGCTACCACCGCGCCCAGCGAAATCGGTAAGTTCCAGCAATCATGTCAAATTAAGAAGATTGTTATTCCTTTGGTCCAATTGTCTCATTTATCACATTTATAAGGTCAAAGTCCAAAATCTGTTCAATTAAGTCCCACAGTCAATCCTTTCACTGTTAAAAGCGATGTAACCTAGTAAAATCAGAAAAATATCGCTAAATACATGTTGGTACGAATATGTGACGCAACCGTTGTAATTGAAACGGACTGATACCGTTAGAAAGTCAATGAAATGTAGTTTTTAAAACTGTCTCTCTTTCTTCAGCGCGCGCTAACGGCTAGGGTTGGTCCAACCGTAAAAAATGACTTATTTATCTAAATTTTTAAATGAAGCGCTACCACAGCGCCCAGTAAAATCGGTAAATACCAGCAATCATGTCAAAGTAAGAAGAATGTTATTTCTTGGGTCCAATTGTCTCCCTTATCACATTTATAAGATCACAGTCCAAAATAAGTTCAATTAAGTCCTACAGTCAATCGTTTCACTGTTAAAAGCGATACAACTTAGTAATATCGGAAAAAAATCACTAAATACATGTTGGTACGAGTATGTAACGCAACCGTTGTAGTGGAAACGGACTGATACCGTTAGAAAGTCAATGAAATGTAGTATTTGAAACTGTCTCTACTTCTTCAACGCGCGCTAACAGCTAAGATTGGTCTCACAGTACAAAATGACTTAATTATCTAAACTTTTTTATAAAACGCTACCACAGCGCCCAGCGAAATCGGTAAACTCCAGCAATCATGTCAAATTAAGAAGATTGTTATTCCTTTGGTCCAATTGTCTCATTTATCACATTTATAAGGTCAAAGTCCAAAATCTGTTCAATTAAGTCCCACAGTCAATCCTTTCACTGTTAAAAGCGATGTAACCTAGTAAAATCAGAAAAATATCGCTAAATACATGGTGGTACGAATATGTGACGCAACCGTTGTAATTGAAACGGACTGATACCGTTAGAAAGTCAATGAAATTTAGTTTTTAAAACTGTCTCTCTTTCTTCAGCGCGCGCTAACGGATAGGATTGGTCCCACCGTAGAAAAGACTTATTTATCTAAGTTTTTAAATGAAGCGCTACCACAGCGCCCAGTGAAATCGGTAAATTCCAGCAATCATGTCAAATTAAGAAGAATGTTATTTCTTGGGTCCAATTGTCTCATTTATCACATTTATAAGTTCAAAGTCCAAAATCTGTTCATATAAGTCCCACAGTCAATCCTTTCACTGTTAAAAACGATTCAACCTAGTAAAATCAGAAAAATATCGCTAAATATATGTTGGTACGAATATGTGATGCAACCGTTGTAATTGAAACGGACTGATTCCGTTAGACAGTCAATGAAATGTAGTTTTTAAAACTGTTTCTCTTTCTTTAGCGCGGGCTAACGGCTGGGATGGGTCCTACAGTAAGGAATGACTTATTTATCTAAATTTTTAAATGAAGTACTACCACAGCGCCCAGTGTAATCGCTGAGTTCCGGCAATCATGTCAAATTAAGAAGAATGTTACATCTTGCAGTCCAATTGTCTCACTTATCAAATTTATAAGGTCACAGTCCAAGATAAGTTTAATTAAGTCCTACAGTCAATCGTTTCACTGTTAGAAGCGATACAACTTAGTTATATCGGAAAAAAATCACTAAATACATATTGGTACGAATATGTGACGGAACCGTTGTAGTTGAAACGGACTGATACCGTTAGAAAGTCAATGAAATGTAGTATTTAAAACTGTCTCTATTTCTTCAACGCGCGCTAACGGCTAAGATTGGTCCCACATTACAAAATGACTTATTTATCTAAACTTTTTTATAAAACGCTACCACTGCGCCCAGCGAAATCGGTAAATTCCAGCAATCATGTCAAATTAAGAAGATTTTTATTCCTTTGGTCCAATTGTCTCATTTATCACATTTATAAGTTCAAAGTCCAAAATCTGTTCAATTAAGTCCCACAGTTAATCCTTTCACTGTTAAAAGCGATGTAACCTAGTAAAATCAGAAAAATGTCGCTAAATACATGTTGGTACGAATATGTGACGCAACCGTTGTAATTGAAACGGACTGATACCGTTAGAAAGTCAATGAAATGTAGTCTTTGAAACTGTTCCTATTTATTCAGCGCGTGCTAACGGCCAGGATTGGTCCCACAGTAAAAAATGACTTATTTTATCTAAATTTTTAAGTGAAGAGCTACCATAGGGCCGAGTGTAATCGCTGAATTCCAGAAATCATGCCAAATTAAGACGAATGTTATTTCTTGTCTCATTTATCACATTTTTGAGGTCAAAGTCCAAAATCAGTTCAATTAAGTCCCACAGTCAATCCTTTCACTGTTAAAAGCGATGCAACCTAGTAAAATCAGAAAAATATCGCTAAATGCATGTTGGTACGAATATGTGACGCAACCGTTGTAATTGAAACGGACTGATGCCGTTAGAAAGTCAATGAAATGTAGTTTTTAGAACTGTCTCTCCTTCTTTAGCGCGGGCTAACGGCTATGATTGGTCCCACCGTAAAAAATGACATATTTATCTAAATTTTTAAGTGAATCCCTACCACAGCGCCCAGTGAAATCAGTAAATCCCAGAAATCATTTCAAATTAAGAGGAATGATATTTCTTGGTTCCAATTGTCTCACTTATCAGATTTATAAGGTCACAGTCCAAAATGAGTTCAATTAAGTGCCACAGTCAATCGTTGCACTGTTAAAAGCGATACAACCTAGTATTATCAGAAAAATATCCCAAAATACATGTGGGGACGAATATGTGACTCAACCGATGTAACTCAAACGGACTCATACCGATAGAAATTCATTGAAACGTACCTTCTAAAACTGTCTCTATTTCTTCAGCGCGCGATAACGGCTAGGATTCGTTCCAAAGTAAAAAATCACTTATTTATCTAAATTTTTAAATGAAGCGCTCCAAACAGCGACCAGTGAAAACGCTGACTTGCGGCAATCATGTCAAATTAAGAAGAATGTCATTTCTTGGGTTCCAGTTGGCTCACTTATTACATTTATAAGGTCACAGTCCAAAGTTACTTCAATTAAGTCCCAGTGTCAATCGTTTCACTGTTAAAAGCGATATAACTCAATAATATCGCAAAAATATCACTAAATACATGTTGGTACGAATATGTGTCGCAACCGTTGTAACTCAAACGGATTGGTACCGCCAAGAATTCAATGAAATGTAGTTTTTGAGAATGTCTCTATCTCTTCAGCGCGTGATAACGGTGAGGATTAGTCCTACAGTAAAAAAAGACTTATTTATCTAAATTTTAAGTAAAGCGCTACCACAGTGCCCAGCGAAATCGGTAAATTCTAGCAATCATGTCAAATTAAGGCGAATGATATTTCTTGGGTCCAATTGTCTCATTTATCACATTTATGAGGTCAAAGTCCAAAATCAGTTCAATCAAGTCCCACAGTCAATCCTTTCACTGTTAAAAGCGATGCAACCTAGTAAAATCAGAAAAATATCGCTAAATACATGATGGTACGAATATGTGACGCAACCGTTGTAATTGAAACGGACTGATACCATTAGAGAGTCAATAAAATGTAGTTTTTAAAACTGTTTCTCTTTCTTCAGCGCGGGCTAACGGCTAGGATTGGTCCCACCGTAAAAAATGTCTTATTTATCTAAATTTTTAAGTGAATCCCTACCACAGCGCCCAGTGAAATCGGTAAATTCCTGCAATCATGTCAAATTAGGAAGAATGATATTTCTTGGTTCCAATTATCTCACTTATCACATTTATAAGGTCACAGTCCAGAATCACTTCAATTAAGTCCCACAGTCAATCGTTTCACGGTTAAAAGCGATACAACTTAGTAATATCGGAAAAAATCATTAAGTACATGTTGGTATGACAATGTGACGCAACCGTTGTAAGTCAAACGGATTGACACCGTTAGAAAGTCAATGAAATGTAGTTTTTGAAAATGTTTCTATTTCTTCAACGCGCGCTAACGGCTAGGATTGGTTCCACCGTAAACAATGACTTATTTATCTAAACTTTTAAAAAAAACGTTACCACAGCGCCCAGCGAAATCGGTAAATTCCAGCAATCATGTCAAATTAAGAAGAATGTTATTTATTGGGTCCAATTGTCTCATTTATCAAATTTTGGAGGTCAAAGTCTAAAATCAGTTCAATTAAGTCCCACAGTCATTCCTTTCACTGTTAAAAACGATGCAACCTAGTAAAATCAGAAAAATATCGCTAAATACATGATGGTACGAATATGTGACGCAACCGTTGTAATTGAAATGGACTGATACCGTTAGAGAGTCAATGAAATGTAGTTTTTAAAACTGTTTCTCTTTCTTCAGCGCGGGCTAACGGCTAAGATTGGTCCCACCGTAAAAAATGACTTATTTATCTAAATTTTTAAGTGAATCAGTACCACAGCGCCCAGGGAAATCAGTAAATTCCAGCAATCATGTCAAATTAAGAAGAATGATATTTCTTGGTTCCAATTGTCTCACTTATGACATTTATAAGGACACAGTCCAAAATCAGTTTAATTAAGTGCCACAGTCAATCGTTTCACTGTTAAAAGCGATACAACCTAGTATTACCAGAAACATATCCCTAAATACATGTGGGGACGAATATGTGACTCAACCGATGTAACTCAAACGGACTCATCCCGTTAGAAATTCATTGAAACGTACCTTCTAAAGCTGCCTCTATTTCTTCAGCGCGCGATAACGGCTAGGATTCGTCCCACAGTAAAAAATGACTTACTTATGTAAATTTTTAAATAAAGTACTACCACAGCGCCCAGTGTAATCGCTGAGTTCCGGCACTCATGTCCAATTAAGAAGAATTTTACTTCTTGCAGTCCAATTGTCTCACTTATCAAATTTATAAGGTCACAGACTAAGATCAGTTCAATTAAGTCCCACAGTCAATCCTTTCAATGTTAAAAGCGATACAACTTAGTAATATCGGAAAAATCATTAAGTTCATGTTGGTATGAATATGTGACGCAACCGCTGTAGTTGAAACGGACTGATACCGTTAGAAAGTCAATGAAATGTAGTATTTAAAACTGCCTCTATTTCTTCAACGCGCGCTAACGGCTAGGATTGGTCCCTCCGTAAACAATGACTTTTTTATCTAAATTATTAAGGGATGCGCTACCATTGGGCCGAGTGTAATCGCTGAATTGCAGCAATCATGTCAAATTAAGTAAAATGTCATTTCTTGGAGTCCAATTGGCTCATTTATCACATTTATAAGGTCACAGTCCAGAATCACTTCAATTAAGTCCTACAGTCAATCGTTTCACTGTTAAAAGCGATACATCTTAGTAATATCGGGAAAAAATCACTAAATACATGTTGGTACGAATATGTGACGCAACCGTTGTAATTGAAACGGACTGATACCGTTAGAAAGTCAATGAAATGTACTTTTTAAAACTGTCTCTCTTTCTTCAGCGCGCTAACGGCTAGGATTAGTCCCACCGTAAAAAATGACTTATTTATCTAAATTTTTAAATGAAGCGCTACCACAGTTGTCTCATTTATCACATTTATGAGGTCAAAGTCCAAAGTCAGTTCAATTAAGTCCCAAAGTCAATCCTTTCACTATTAAAAGCAATGCAACCTAGTAATATCAGAATACCATCGCCAAATACATGTTCGTACGAATATGTGACGCAACCGTTGTAATTGAAACGGAATGATACCGTTAGAAAGTCAATGAAAGGTAGTTTTTAAAACTGTCTCTCTTTCTTCAGCGCGCGCTAACGGCTAGGATTGGTCCCACCGTAGAAAAAACTTATTTATCAAAGTTTTTAAATGAAGCGCTACCACAGCGCCCAGTGAAATCGGTAAATTCCAGCAATCATGTCAAGGTAAGAAAAATGTTATTTCTTGGGTCCAATTGTCTCACTTATCACATTTATAAGGTCACAGTCCAAAATAAGTTCAATTAAGTCCCACAGTCAATCCTTTCACTGTTAAAAACGATTCAACCTAGTAAAATCAGAAAAATATCGCTAAATACATGTTGGTACGAGTATGTGACGCAACCGTTGTAACTTAAGCGGATTGACACCGTTAGAAAGTCAATGAAATGTAGTTTTTAAAACTGTTTCTCTTTCTTCAGCGCGGGCTAACGGCTAGGATTGGTTCTACAGTAAGGAATGACTTATTTATCTAAATTTTTAAATGAAGTACTACCACAGCGCCCAGTGTAATCGTTGAGTTCCGGCAATCATGTCAAATTAAGAAGAATGTTACTTCTTGCAGTCCAATTTTCTCACTTATTAAATTTATAAGGTCACAGCCCAAGATCAGTTCAATTAAGTCCTACAGTCAATCGTTTCAGTGTTAAAAGCGATACAACTTAGTAATATCGGAAAAAAATCACTAAATACATGTTGGTACGAGTATGTGACGCAACCGTTGTAGTTGAAACGGACTGATACCGTTAGAAAGTCAATGAAATGTAGTATTTAAAACTGTCTCTATTTCTTAAACGCGCGCTAACGGCTAAGATTGGTCCCACAGTACAAAATGACTTATTTATCTAAACTTTTTTATAAAACGCTACCACAGCGCCCAGCGAAATCGGTAAACTCCAGCAATCATGTCAAATTAAGAAGATTGTTATTCCTTTGGTCCAATTGTCTCATTTATCACATTTATAAGGTCAAAGTCCAAAATCTGTTCAATTAAGTCCCACAGTCAATCCTTTCACTGTTAAAAGCGATGTAACCTAGTAAAATCAGAAAAATATCGCTAAATACATGGTGGTACGAATATGTGACGCAACCGTTGTAATTGAAACGGACTGATACCGTTAGAAAGTCAATGAAATGTAGTTTTTAAAACTGTCTCTCTTTCTTCGGCGCGCGCTAACGGCTAGGATTGGTCCCACCGTAGAAAAGACTTATTGATCTAAGTTTTTAAATGAAGCGCTACCACAGCGCCCAGTGTAATTGCTGAGTTCCGGCAATCATGTCAAATTAAGAAGAATGTTACATCTTGCAGTCCAATTGTCTCACTTATCAAATTTATAAGGTCACAGTCCAAGATCAGTTCAATTAAGTCCTACAGTCAATCGTTTCACTGTTAGAAGCGATACAACTTAGTTATATCGGAAAAAAATCACTAAATACATGTTGGTACGAATATGTGACGCAACCGTTGTAGTTGAAACGGACTGATACCGTTAGAAAGTCAATGAAATGTAGTATTTAAAACTGTCTCTATTTCTTCAACGCTCGCTAACGGCTAAGATTGGTCCCACAGTACAAAATGACTTATTTATCTAAACTTTTTTATAAAACGCTACCACCGCGCCCAGCGAAATCGGTAAGTTCCAGCAATCATGTCAAATTAAGAAGATTGTTATTCCTTTGGTCCAATTGTCTCATTTATCACATTTATAAGTTCAAAGTCCAAAATCTGTTCAATTGAGTCCCACAGTCAATCCTTTCACTGTTAAAAGCGATGTAACCTAGTAAAATCAGAAAAATATCGCTAAATACATGTTGGTACGAATATGTGACGCAACCGTTGTAATTGAAACGGACTGATACCGTTAGAAAGTCAATGAAATGTAGTTTTTAAAACTGTCTCTCTTTCTTCAGCGCGCGCTAACGGCTAGGGTTGGTCCAACCGTAAAAAATGACTTATTTATCTAAATTTTTAAATGAAGCGCTACCACAGCGCCCAGTAAAATCGGTAAATACCAGCAATCATGTCAAAGTAAGAAGAATGTTATTTCTTGGGTCCAATTGTCTCCCTTATCACATTTATAAGATCACAGTCCAAAATAAGTTCAATTAAGTCCTACAGTCAATCGTTTCACTGTTAAAAGCGATACAACTTAGTAATATCGGAAAAAAATCACTAAATACATGTTGGTACGAGTATGTAACGCAACCGTTGTAGTGGAAACGGACTGATACCGTTAGAAAGTCAATGAAATGTAGTATTTGAAACTGTCTCTACTTCTTCAACGCGCGCTAACAGCTAAGATTGGTCCCACAGTACAAAATGATTTATTTATCTAAACTTTTTTATAAAACGCTACCACAGCGCCCAGCGAAATCGGTAAACTCCAGCAATCATGTCAAATTAAGAAGATTGTTATTCCTTTGGTCCAATTGTCTCATTTATCACATTTATAAGGTCAAAGTCCAAAATCTGTTCAATTAAGTCCCACAGTCAATCCTTTCACTGTTAAAAGCGATGCAACCTAGTAAAATCAGAAAAATATCGCTAAATACATGGTGGTACGAATATGTGACGCAACCGTTGTAATTGAAACGGACTGATACCGTTAGAAAGTCAATGAAATGTAGTTTTTAAAACTGTCTCTCTTTCTTCGGCGCGCGCTAACGGCTAGGATTGGTCCCACCGTAGAAAAGACTTATTTATCTAAGTTTTTAAATGAAGCGCTACCACAGCGCCCAGTGTAATTGCTGAGTTCCGGCAATCATGTCAAATTAAGAAGAATGTTACATCTTGCAGTCCAATTGTCTCACTTATCAAATTTATAAGGTCACAGTCCAAGATCAGTTTAATTAAGTCCTACAGTCAATCGTTTCACTGTTAGAAGCGATACAACTTAGTTATATCGGAAAAAAATCACTAAATACATGTTGGTACGAATATGTGACGCAACCGTTGTAGTTGAAACGGACTGATACCGTTAGAAAGTCAAGGAAATGTAGTATTTAAAACTGTCTCTATTTCTTCAACGCTCGCTAACGGCTAAGATTGGTCCCACAGTACAAAATGACTTATTTATCTAAACTTTTTTATAAAACGCTACCACCGCGCCCAGCGAAATCGGTAAGTTCCAGCAATCATGTCAAATTAAGAAGATTGTTATTCCTTTGGTCCAATTGTCTCATTTATCACATTTATAAGTTCAAAGTCCAAAATCTGTTCAATTGAGTCCCACAGTCAATCCTTTCACTGTTAAAAGCGATGTAACCTAGTAAAATCAGAAAAATATCGCTAAATACATGTTGGTACGAATATGTGACGCAACCGTTGTAATTGAAACGGACTGATACCGTTAGAAAGTCAATGAAATGTAGTTTTTAAAACTGTCTCTCTTTCTTCAGCGCGCGCTAACGGCTAGGGTTGGTCCAACCGTAAAAAATGACTTATTTATCTAAATTTTTAAATGAAGCGCTACCACAGCGCCCAGTAAAATCGGTAAATACCAGCAATCATGTCAAAGTAAGAAGAATGTTATTTCTTGGGTCCAATTGTCTCCCTTATCACATTTATAAGATCACAGTCCAAAATAAGTTCAATTAAGTCCTACAGTCAATCGTTTCACTGTTAAAAGCGATACAACTTAGTAATATCGGAAAAAAATCACTAAATACATGTTGGTACGAGTATGTAACGCAACCGTTGTAGTGGAAACGGACTGATACCGTTAGAAAGTCAATGAAATGTAGTATTTGAAACTGTCTCTACTTCTTCAACGCGCGCTAACAGCTAAGATTGGTCCCACAGTACAAAATGATTTATTTATCTAAACTTTTTTATAAAACGCTACCACAGCGCCCAGCGAAATCGGTAAACTCCAGCAATCATGTCAAATTAAGAAGATTGTTATTCCTTTGGTCCAATTGTCTCATTTATCACATTTATAAGGTCAAAGTCCAAAATCTGTTCAATTAAGTCCCACAGTCAATCCTTTCACTGTTAAAAGCGATGCAACCTAGTAAAATCAGAAAAATATCGCTAAATACATGGTGGTACGAATATGTGACGCAACCGTTGTAATTGAAACGGACTGATACCGTTAGAAAGTCAATGAAATTTAGTTTTTAAAACTGTCTCTCTTTCTTCAGCGCGTGCTAACGGATAGGATTGGTCCCACCGTAGAAAAGACTTATTTATCTAAGTTTTTAAATGAAGCGCTACCACAGCGCCCAGTGAAATCGGTATATTCCAGCAATCATGTCAAATTAAGAAGAATGTTATTTCTTGGGTCCAATTGTCTCATTTATCACATTTATAAGTTCAAAGTCCAAAATCTGTTCATATAAGTCCCACAGTCAATCCTTTCACTGTTAAAAACGATTCAACCTAGTAAAATCAGAAAAATATCGCTAAATATATGTTGGTACGAATATGTGATGCAACCGTTGTAATTGAAACGGACTGATTCCGTTAGAAAGTCAATGAAATATAGTCTTTGATTCTGTTCCTATTTATTCAGCGCGTGCTAACGGCCAGGATTGGTCCCACAGTAAAAAATGACTTATTTTATCTAAATTTTTAAGTGAAGAGCTACCATAGGGCCGAGTGTAATCGCTGAATTCCAGAAATCATGCCAAATTAAGAAGAATGTTATTCCTCGGAGTCCAATTGGTTCATTTATTACATTTATAAGGTCACAGTACAGAATCACTTCAATTAAGACCCACAGTCAATCGTTTCACTGTCAAAAGCAATACAACTTCGTAATATCGAAAAAGAATCACTAAATACATGTTGGTACGAATACGTGACGCAACCGTTGTAAGTTATGCGGGTTGACACCGTTAGAAAGTCAATGAAATGTAGTTATTGAAACTGTCTCTATTTCTTCAGCCCGTGCTAACGGCTAGGATTGGTCCCACAGTAAAAAATGACTTATTTTATCTAAATTTTTAAGTGAAGCGCTACCATTGGGACGAGTGTAATCGCTGAATTGCAGCAATCATGTCAAATTAAGAAGAATGTTATTCCTTGGAATCCAATTCGCTCATCTTACACATTCATAAGGTCACAGTCCAGAATCACTTCAATTAAGTCCCACAGGCAATCGCTTCACTGTCAAAAGCAATACAACTTAGTAGTATCGGAAAAAATCACTAAATACATGTTGGTACGAATATGTGACCTACCCGTTGTAGTTGAAACGGACTGATACCGTTAAAAAGTCAATGAAATGTAGCATTTGAAACAGTCTATTCTTTTTCAGCGCGCACTAACGGCTAGGATTGGTCCCACAGTATCAAATGATATAATTTATAAAAATCTTTAAGTGAAGCGCTACCATTGCGCCGAGTGTAATTGCTGATATACAGCAATCATGTCAAATTAAGAAGAATGCTTTTCCTTGTAGTCCAATTGGCTCATTTATCACATTTATAAGGTCGCAGTCCAGAATCACTTCGATTAAGTCCCCCAGTCAATCGTTTCACTGTTAAAAGCGATACAACTTAGTAATATCGGAAAAAAATCACTATATACATGTTGGTACGAATATGTGACTTAACCGTTGTAACTCAAATGGAATCATACCGTTAGAGATTCATTGAAATGTACCTTCTAAAACTGTCTCTATTTCCTCAGCGCGCGATAACGGCTAGGATTCGTCCCACAGTAAAAAATGACTTATTTATCTAAATTTTTTAATGAAGCGCTCCAAACAGCGACCAGTGTAATCGCTGAGTTGCGGCAATCATGTCAAATTAAGAAGAATGTCATTTCTTGGGGTCCAGTTGGCTCACTTATCACATTTATAAGGTCACAGTCCAGAATCACTTCAATTGAATCCCACAGTCAATCGTTTTACTGTTAAGAGCGATACAACTTAGTAATATCGGAAAAAAATCACTATATACATGTTGGTACGAATATGTGACTTAACCGTTGTAACTCAAATGGAATCATACCGTTAGAGATTCATTGAAATGTACCTTCTAAAACTGTCTCTATTTCCTCAGCGCGCAATAACGGCTAGGATTCGTCCCACAGTAAAAAATGACTTATTTATCTAAATTTTTTATTGAAGCGCTCCAAACAGCGACCAGTGTAATCGCTGAGTTGCGGCAATCATGTCAAATTAAGAAGAATGTCATTTCTTGGGGTCCAGTTGGCTCACTTATCACATTTATAAGGTCACAGTCCAGAATCACTTCAATTGAATCCCACAGTCAATCGTTTTACTGTTAAGAGCGATACAACTTAGTAATATCGGAAAAAAATCACTAAATACATGTTGGTAGAAATATGTGACTTAACTGTTGTAAGTCAAGCGGATTGACACCGTTAGAAAGTCAATGAAATGTAGTTTTTGAAAATGTTTCTATTTCTTCAACGCCCGCTAACTGCTAGGATTGGTCCCACAGTACAAAATGACTTATTTATCTAAACTTTTAAATAAAACGCTACCACAGCGCCCAGCGAAATCGGTAACTTCCAGCAATCATGTCAAATTAAAAAGAATGTTATTTCTTGAATCCAATTGTCTCATTTATCACATTTATGAGGTCAAAGTCCAAAATCAGTTCAATTAAGTCCCACAGTCAATCCTTTCACTGTTAAAAACGATGCAACCTAGTAATATCCGAATACTATCGCTAAATACATGTTCGTACGAATATGTGACGCAACCGTTGTAACTCAAACGGATTTTTACCGCCAGAAGGTCAACGAAATGTAGTCTTTGAAACTGTTCCTATTTATTCAGCGTGTGCTAACGGCCAGGATTGGTCCCACAGTAAAAAATGACTTATTTTATCTAAATTTTTAAGTGAAGAGCTACCATAGGGCCGAGTTTAATCGCTGAATTCCAGCAATCATGTCAAATTAAGAAGAATGTTATTCCTCGGAGTCCAATTGCCTCATTTATTACATTTATAAGGTCACAGTACAGAATCACTTCAATTAAGACCCACAGTCAATCGTTTCACTGTCAAAAGCAATACAACTTAGTAATATCGGAAAAGAGTCACTAAATACATGTTGGTACAAATACGTGACGCAACCGTTGTAAGTTATGCGGGTTGACACCGTTAGAAAGTCAATGAAATGTAGTTATTGAAACTGTCTCTATTTCTTCAGCCCGTGCTAACGGCTAGGATTGGTCCCACAGTAAAAAATGACTTATTTTATCTAAATTTTTAAGTGAAGCGCTACCATTGGGACGAGTGTAATCGCTGAATTGCAGAAATCATGTCAAATTAAGAAGAATGTTATTCCTTGGAATCCAATTCGCACATCTTACACATTTATAAGGTCACAGTCCAAAATCACTTCAATTAAGTCCCACAGGCAATCGTTTCACTGTCAAAAGCAATACAACTTAGTAGTATCGGAAAAAAATCACTAAATACATGTCGGTACGAATATGTGACGTACCCGTTGTAGTTTAAACGGACTGATACCGTTAAAAAGTCAATGAAATGTAGCATTTGAAACTGTCTATTCTTTTTCAGCGCGCACTAACGGCTAGGATTGGTCCCACAGTATAAAATGACTTATTTTATAAAAATCTTTAAGTGAAGCGCTAGGGCCGAGTGTAATAGGTGAATTCTAGCAATCATGTCAAATTAGGAAGAATGTTATTCCTCGGAGTCCAATTGGCTCAGTTATCACATTTATAAGGTCACAGTACAGAATCACTTCAATTAAGACCCACAGTCAATCGTTTCACTGTCAACAGCAGTACAACTTAGCAATATAGGAAAAAAATCACTAAATACATGTTGGTACGAATACGTGACGCAACCATTGTAACTTAAGCGGATTGACACCGTTAGAAAGTCAATGAAATGTAGTTTTTGAAAATGTTTCTATTTCTGCAGCGCCCTAACGGCTAGGATTGGTCCCATAGAACAAAAAGACTTATTTTATCTAAATTTTTAAGTGAAGCGCTACCACTGGGACGAGTGTAATTGCTGAATTGCAGCAATCATGTCAAATTAGGAAGAATGTTATTCCTTGGAATCCAATTGGCTCATTTATCACATTTATAAGGTCACAGTCCAGAGTCACTTCAATTAAGTCCCACAGTCAGTCGTTTGACTGTCAAAAGCAATACAACTTAGTAATATCAGAAAAAAATCACTAAATACATGTTGGTAGAAATATGTGACTCAACCGTTGTAAGTCAAGCGGATTGACACCATTAGAAAGTCAATGAAATGTAGTTTTTGAAAATGTTTCTATTTCTTCAACGCCCGCTAACGGCTAGGATTGGTCCCGCAGTACACAATGACTTATTTATCTAAACTTTTAAATAAAACGCTACCACAGCGCCCAGCGAAATCGGTAACTTCCAGCAATCATGTCAAATTAAAAAGAATGTTATTTCTTGAATCCAATTGTCTCATTTATCATATTTATGAGGTCAAAGTCCAAAATCAGTTCAATTAAGTCCCACAGTCAATCCTTTCACTGTTAAAAACGATGCAACCTAGTAATATCCGAATACTATCGCTAAATACATGTTCGTACGAATATGTGACGCAACCGTTGTAACTCAAACGGATTTTTACCGCCAGAAGGTCAACGAAATGTAGTCTTTGAAACTGTTCCTATTTATTCAGCGCGTGCTAACGGCCAGGATTGGTCCCACAGTAAAAAATGACTTATTTTATCTAAATTTTTAAGTAAAACGCTACCACAGCGCCCAGCAAAATCGGTAACTTCCAGCAATCATGTCAACTTAAAAAGAATGTTATTTCTTGAATCCAATTGTCTCATTTATCCCATTTATGAGGTCAAAGTCCAAAATCAGTTCAATTAAGTCCCACAGTCAATCCTTTCACTGTTAAAAACGATGCAACCTAGTAATATCCGAATACTATCGCTAAATACATGTTCGTACGAATATGTGACGCAACCGTTGTAACTCAAACGGATTTTTACCGCCAGAAAGTCAACGAAATGTAGTCTTTGAAACTGTTCCTATTTATTCAGCGCGTGCTAACGGCTAGGATTGGTCCAACCGTAAAAAATGACTTATTTATCTAAATTTTTAAATGAAGCGCTACCACAGCGCCCAGTGAAATCGGTAAATACCAGCAATCATGTCAAAGTAAGAAGAATGTTGTTTCTTGGGTCCAATTGTCTCACTTATCACATTTATAAGATCACAGTCCAAAATAAGTTCAATTTAGTCCCAAAGTCAATCGTTTCACTGTTAAAAGCGATGCAACCTAGTAATATCCGATTACTATCGCTAAATACATGTTGGTACGAATATGTAACGCAACCGTTGTAGCTCAAACGGATTTATACCGCCAGAAGGTCAATGAAATGTAGTCTTTGAAACTGTTCCTATTTATTCAGCGCGTGCTAACGGCCAGGATTGGTCCCACAGTAAAAAATGACTTATTTTATCTAAATTTTTAAGTGAAGAGCTACCATAGGGCCGAGTGTAATCGCTGAATTCCAGAAATCATGCCAAATTAAGAAGAATGTTATTCCTTGGAGTCCAATTGGCTCATTTATTACATTTATAAGGTCACAGTACAGAATCACTTCAATTAAGACCCACAGTCAATCGTTTCACTGTCAAAAGCAATACAACTTCGTAATATCGGAAAAGAATCACTAAATACATGTTGGTACGAATACGTGACGCAACCGTTGTAAGTTATGCGGGTTGACACCGTTAGAAAGTCAATGAAATGTAGTTATTGAAACTGTCTCTATTTCTTCAGCCCGTGCTAACGGCTAGGATTGGTCCCACAGTAAAAAATGACTTATTTTATTTAAATTTTTAAGTGAAGCGCTACCATTGGGACGAGTGTAATCGCTGAATTGCAGCAATCATGTCAAATTAAGAAGAATGTTATTCCTTGGAATCCAATTTGCTCATCTTACACATTCATAAGGTCACAGTCCAGAATCACTTCAATTAAGTCCCACAGGCAATCCTTTCACTGTCAAAAGCAATACAACTTAGTAGTATCGGAAAAATCACTAAATACATGTTGGTACGAATATGTGACGTACCCGTTGTAGTTGAAACGGACTGATACCGTTAAAAAGTCAATGAAATGTAGCATTTGAAACAGTCTATTCTTTTTCAGCGCGCACTAACGGCTAGGATTGGTCCCACAGTATAAAATGATATATTTTATAAAAATCTTTAAGTGAAGCGCTACCATTGCGCCGAGTGTAATCGCTGATATGCAGCAATCATGTCAAATTAAGAAGAATGTTTTTCCTTGTAGTCCAATCGGCTCATTTATCACATTTATAAGGTCGCAGTCCAGAATCACTTCGATTAAGTCCCACAGTCAATCGTTTCACTGTTAAAAGCAATACAACTTAGTAATATCGGAAAAAAATCACTAAATACATGTTGGTACGAATATGTGACGCAACCGTTGTAGTTGAAATGGACTAATACCGTTAGAAAGTCAATGAAATGTAGTATTTGAAACTGTCTTTATTTCTTCAGCGCGCGCTAACAACTAGGATTGGTCCCATAGTAAAAAATGATTTATGTTATCTAAATTTTTATGTGAAGCGCTACCATTGGGCCGAGTGTAATTGCTGATGTGCAGCAATCATGTCAAATTAAGAAGAATGTTTTTCCTCGTAGTCCAATTGGCTCATTTATCACATTTATAAGGTCGCAGTCCAGAATCACTTCGATTAAGTCCCACAGTCAATCGTTTCACTGTCCAAAGCAATACAACTTAGTAATATCGGAAAAAAATCACTAAATACATGTTGGTACGAATATGTGACTCAACCGTTGTAACTCAAATGGAATCATACCGTTAGAGATTCATTGAAATGTACCTTCTAAAACTGTCTCTATTTCTTCAGCGCGCGATAACGGCTGGGATTCGTCCCACAGTAAAAAAATGACTTATTTATCTAAATTTTTTAATGAAGCGCTCCAAACAGCGACCAGTGTAATCGCTGAGTTGCGGCAATCATGTCAAATTAAGAAGAATGTTTTTCCTCGTAGTCCAATTGGCTCATTTATCACATTTATAAGGTCGCAGTCCAGAATCACTTCAATTAAATCCCACAGTCAATCGTTTTACTGTTAAAAGCGATACAACTTAGTAATATCGGAAAAAAATCACTAAATACATATTGGTAGAAATATGTGACTCAACCGTTGTAAGTCAAGCGGATTGACACCGTTAGAAAGTCAATGAAATGTAGTTTTTGAAAATATTTCTTTTTCTTCAACGCCCGCTAACGGCTAGGATTGGTCCCACAGTACAAAATGACTTATTTATCTAAACTTTTAAATAAAACGCTACCACAGCGCCCAGCGAAATCGGTAACTTCCAGCAATCATGTCAAATTAAGAAGAATGTTTTTCCTCTTAGTCCAATTGGCTCATTTATCACATTTATAAGGTCGCAGTCCAGAATCACTTCGATTAAGTCCCACAGTCAATCGTTGCACTGTTAAAAGCGATACAACTTAGTAATATCGGAAAAAAATCACTATATACATGTTGGTGCAAATATGTGACTCAACTGTTGTAACTCAAATGGAATCATACCGTTAGAGATTCATTGAAATGTACCTTCTAAAACTGTCTCTATTTCTTCAGCGCGCGATAACGGCTAGGATTCGTCCAACAGTAAAAAATGACTTATTTATCTAAATTTTTCAATGAAGCGCTCCAAACAGCGACCAGTGTAATCGCTGAGTTGCGGCAATCATGTCAAATTAAGAAGAATGTCATTTCTTGGGGTCCAGTTGGCTCACTTATCACATTTATAAGGTCACAGTCCAGAATCACTTCACTTAAATCCCACAGTCAATCATTTTACTGATAAAAGCGATACAACTTAGAATATCGGAAAAAAATCACTAAATACATGTTGGTACAAATATGTGACTCAACCGTTGTAAGTCAAGCGGATTGACACCGTTAGAAAGTCAATGAAATGTAGTTTTTGAAAATGTTTCTTTTTCTTCAACGCCCGCTAACGGCTAGGATTGGTCCCACAGTACAAAATGACTTATTTATCTAAACTTTTAAATAAAACGCTACCACAGCGCCCAGCGAAATCGGTAAATTCCAGCAATCATGTCAAGGTAAGAAGAATGTTATTTCTTGGGTCCAATTGTCTCACTTATCACATTTATAAGAACACAGTCCAAAATCAGTTCAATTAAGTCCCACAGTCAATCCTTTCACTGTTAAAAACGATGCAACCTAGTAAAATCAGAAAATTATCGCTAAATACATGTTCGTACGAATATGTGACGCAACCGTTGTAATTGAAACGGAATGATACCGTTAGAAAGTCAATGAAATGTAGTCTTTGAAACTGTTCCTATTTATTCAGCGCGTGCTAACGGCCAGGATTGGTCCCACAGTAAAAAATGACTTATTTTATCTAAGTTTTTAAATGAAGCGCTACCACAGCGCCCAGTGAAATCGGTAAATTCCAGCAATCATGTCAAGGTAAGAAGAATGTTATTTCTTGGGTCCAATTGTCTCACTTATCACATTTATAAGATCACAGTCCAAAATCAGTTCAATTAAGTCCCACAGTCAATCCTTTCACTGTTAAAAACGATGCAACCTAGTAAAATCAGAAAAATATCGCTAAATATTTGTTCGTACGAATATGTGACGCAACCGTTGTAATTGAAACGGAATGATACCGTTAGAAAGTCAATGAAATGTAGTTTTTAAAACTGTCTCTCTTTCTTCAGCGCGCGCTAACGGCTAGGATTGGTCCCATCGTAAAAAAGACTTATTTATCTAAGTTTTTAAATGAAGCGCTCCCACAGCGCCCAGTGTTATCCCTGAGTTCCGGCAATCATGTCAAATTAAGAAGAATGTTACTTCTTGCAGTCCAATTGTCTCACTTATCAAATTTATAAGCTCACAGTCCAATATCAGTTCAATTAAGTCCCACAGTCAATCCTTTCACTGTTAAAAGCGATGCAACCTAGTAATATCCGAATACTCTCGCTAAATTCATGTTGGTACGAATATGTGACGCAACCGTTGTAACTCAAACGAATTTATACCGCCAGAAGGTCAATGAAATGTAGTTTTTGAAACTGTTCCTATTTATTCAGCACGTGCTAACGGCCAGGATTGGTCCCACAGTAAAAAATGACTTTTTTTATAAAAATTTTAAAGCGAAGCGCTACCATAGGGCCGAGTGTAATCGCTGAATTCCAGCAATCATGTCAAATTAGGAAGAATGTTATTCCTTGGAATCCAATTGGCTCATTTATCACATTTATAAGGTCACAGTCCAGAATCACTTCAATTAAGTCCCACAGTCAGTCGTTTCACTGTCAAAAGCAATACAACTTAGTAATATCGGAAAAAAATCACTAAATACATGTTGGTAGAAATATGTGACTCAACCGTTGTAAGTCAAGCGGATTGACACTGTTAGAAATTCAATGAAATGTAGTTTTTGAAAATGTTTCTATTTCTTCAACGCCCGCTAACGACTAGGACTGGTCTCGCAGTACAAAATGACTTATTTATCTAAACTTTTAAATAAAACGCTACCACAGCGCCCAGCGAAATCGGTAACTTCCAACAATCATGTCAAATTAAAAAGAATGTTATTTCTTGAATCCAATTGTCTCATTTATCACATTTATGAGGTCAAAGTCCAAAATCAGTTCAATTAAGTCCCACAGTCAATCCTTTCACTGTTAAAAACGATGCAACCTAGTAATATCCGAATACTATCGCTAAATACATGTTCGTACGAATATGTGACGCAACCGTTGTAACTCAAATGGATTTTTACCGCCAGAAGGACAACGAAATGTAGTCTTTGAAACTGTTCCTATTTATTCAGCGCGTGCTAACGGCCAGGATTGGTCCCACAGTAAAAAATGACTTATTTTATCTAAATATTTAAGTGAAGCGCTACCATAGGGCCGAGTGTAATCGCTGAATTCCAGCAATCATGTCAAATTAAAAAGAATGTTATTTCTTGAATCCAATTGTCTCATTTATCACATTTATGAGGTCACAGTACAGAATCAATTCAATTAAGTCCCACAGTCAATCGTTTCACTGTCAAAAGCAAAACAAATTAGTAATATCGGAAAAAAATCACTAAATACATGTTGGTACGAATATGTGACGCAACCGTTGTCGTTGAAACGGACTAATACCGTTAGAAAGTCAATGAAATGTAGTATTTGAAACTGTCTCTATTTCTTCAGCGCGCGCTAACGGCTAGGATTGGTCCCACAGTAAAAAATGACTTATGTTATCTAAATTTTTAAGTGAAGCGCTACCATTGGGCCGAGTGTAATCGCTGATATGCAGCAATCATGTCAAATTAAGAAGAATGTTTTCCCTTGTAGTCCAATTGGCTCATTTATCACATTTATAAGGTCGCAGTCCAGAATCACTTCGATTAAGTCCCACAGTCAATCGTTTCACTGTTAAAAGCAATACAACTTAGTAATATCGGAAAAAAATCACTAAATACATGTTGGTACGAATATGTGACGCAACCGTTGTAGTTGAAATGGACTAATACCGTTAGAAAGTCAATGAAATGTAGTATTTGAAACTGTCTTTATTTCTTCAGCGCGCGCTAACAACTAGGATTGGTCCCATAGTAAAAAATGATTTATGTTATCTAAATTTTTATGTGAAGCGCTACCATTGGGCCGAGTGTAATTGCTGATGTGCAGCAATCATGTCAAATTAAGAAGAATGTTATTCCTTGGAATCCAATTGGCTCATTTATAACATTTATAAGGTCACAGTCTAGGATCACTTCTATTAAGTCCCACAGTCAATCGCCTCACTGTCAAAAGCAATACAACTTAATAATGATGGAGAAAACCACTAAATACATATTGGAACGAATATGTGACGCAACCGTTGTAGTTGAAACGGGCTAATACCGTTACAAAGTCAATGAAATATAGTATTTGAAACTGTCTCTATTTCTTCAGCGCGCGCTAACAACTAGGATTGGTCCCACAGTAAAAAATGACTTATTTATCTAAATTTTTTAATGAAGCGCTCCAAACAGCGACCAGTGTAATCGCTGAGTTGCGGCAATCATGTCAAATTAAGAAGAATTATATTCCTTGGAATCCAATTGGCTCATTTATAACATTTATAAGGTCGCAGTCCAGAATCACTTCAATTAAATCCCACAGTCAATCGTTTTACTGTTAAAAGCGATACAACTTAGTAATATCGGAAAAAAATCACTAAATACATATTGGTAGAAATATGTGACTCAACCGTTGTAAGTCAAGCGGATTGACACCGTTAGAAAGTCAATGAAATGTAGTTTTTGAAAATATTTCTTTTTCTTCAACGCCCGCTAACGGCTAGGATTGGTCCCACAGTACAAAATGACTTATTTATCTAATTTTTTAAATAAAACGCTACCACAGCGCCCAGCGAAATCGGTAACTTCCAGCAATCATGTCAAATTAAGAAGAATGTTTTTCCTCTTAGTCCAATTGGCTCATTTATCACATTTGTAAGGTCGCAGTCCAGAATCACTTCGATTAAGTCCCACAGTCAATCGTTGCACTGTTAAAAGCGATACAACTTAGTAATATCGGAAAAAAATCACTATATACATGTTGGTGCGAATATGTGACTCAACTGTTGTAACTCAAATGGAATCATACCGTTAGAGATTCATTGAAATGTACCTTCTAAAACTGTCTCTATTTCTTCAGCGCGCGATAACGGCTAGGATTCGTCCAACAGTAAAAAATGACTTATTTATCTAAATTTTTCAATGAAGCGCTCCAAACAGCGACCAGTGTAATCGCTGAGTTGCGGCAATCATGTCAAATTAAGAAGAATGTCATTTCTTGGGGTCCAGTTGGCTCACTTATCACATTTATAAGGTCACAGTCCAGAATCACTTCACTTAAATCCCACAGTCAATCATTTTACTGATAAAAGCGATACAACTTAGAATATCGGAAAAAAATCACTAAATACATGTTGGTACAAATATGTGACTCAACCGTTGTAAGTCAAGCGGATTGACACCGTTAGAAAGTCAATGAAATGTAGTTTTTGAAAATGTTTCTTTTTCTTCAACGCCCGCTAACGGCTAGGATTGGTCCCACAGTACAAAATGACTTATTTATCTAAACTTTTAAATAAAACGCTACCACAGCGCCCAGCGAAATCGGTAAATTCCAGCAATCATGTCAAGGTAAGAAGAATGTTATTTCTTGGGTCCAATTGTCTCACTTATCACATTTATAAGAACACAGTCCAAAATCAGTTCAATTAAGTCCCACAGTCAATCCTTTCACTGTTAAAAACGATGCAACCTAGTAAAATCAGAAAATTATCGCTAAATACATGTTCGTACGAATATGTGACGCAACCGTTGTAATTGAAACGGAATGATACCGTTAGAAAGTCAATGAAATGTAGTCTTTGAAACTGTTCCTATTTATTCAGCGCGTGCTAACGGCCAGGATTGGTCCCACAGTAAAAAATGACTTATTTTATCTAAGTTTTTAAATGAAGCGCTACCACAGCGCCCAGTGAAATCGGTAAATTCCAGCAATCATGTCAAGGTAAGAAGAATGTTATTTCTTGGGTCCAATTGTCTCACTTATCACATTTATAAGATCACAGTCCAAAATCAGTTCAATTAAGTCCCACAGTCAATCCTTTCACTGTTAAAAACGATGCAACCTAGTAAAATCAGAAAAATATCGCTAAATATTTGTTCGTACGAATATGTGACGCAACCGTTGTAATTGAAACGGAATGATACCGTTAGAAAGTCAATGAAATGTAGTTTTTAAAACTGTCTCTCTTTCTTCAGCGCGCGCTAACGGCTAGGATTGGTCCCATCGTAAAAAAGACTTATTTATCTAAGTTTTTAAATGAAGCGCTCCCACAGCGCCCAGTGTAATCCCTGAGTTCCGGCAATCATGTCAAATTAAGAAGAATGTTACTTCTTGCAGTCCAATTGTCTCACTTATCAAATTTATAAGCTCACAGTCCAATATCAGTTCAATTAAGTCCCACAGTCAATCCTTTCACTGTTAAAAGCGATGCAACCTAGTAATATCCGAATACTCTCGCTAAATTCATGTTGGTACGAATATGTGACGCAACCGTTGTAACTCAAACGAATTTATACCGCCAGAAGGTCAATGAAATGTAGTTTTTGAAACTGTTCCTATTTATTCAGCACGTGCTAACGGCCAGGATTGGTCCCACAGTAAAAAATGACTTTTTTTATAAAAATTTTAAAGCGAAGCGCTACCATAGGGCCGAGTGTAATCGCTGAATTCCAGCAATCATGTCAAATTAGGAAGAACGTTATTCCTTGGAATCCAATTGGCTCATTTATCACATTTATAAGGTCACAGTCCAGAATCACTTCAATTAAGTCCCACAGTCAGTCGTTTCACTGTGAAAAGCAATACAACTTAGTAATATCGGAAAAAAATCACTAAATACATGTTGGTAGAAATATGTGACTCAACCGTTGTAAGTCAAGCGGATTGACACCGTTAAAAAGTCAATGAAATGTAGTTTTTGAAAATGTTTCTATTTCTTCAACGCCCGCTAACGGCTAGGACTGGTCTCGCAGTACAAAATGACTTATTTATCTAAACTTTTAAATAAAACGCTACCACAGCGCCCAGCGAAATCGGTAACTTCCAACAATCATGTCAAATTAAAAAGAATGTTATTTCTTGAATCCAATTGTCTCATTTATCACATTTATGAGGTCAAAGTCCAAAATCAGTTCAATTAAGTCCCACAGTCAATCCTTTCACTGTTAAAAACGATGCAACCTAGTAATATCCGAATACTATCGCTAAATACATGTTCGTACGAATATGTGACGCAACCGTTGTAACTCAAACGGATTTTTACCGCCAGAAAGACAACGAAATGTAGTCTTTGAAACTGTTCCTATTTATTCAGCGCGTGCTAACGGCCAGGATTGGTCCCACAGTAAAAAATGACTTATTTTATCTAAATTTTTAAGTGAAGCGCTACCATAGGGCCGAGTGTAATCGCTGAATTCCAGCAATCATGTCAAATTAAAAAGAATGTTATTTCTTGAATCCAATTGTCTCATTTATCACATTTATGAGGTCACAGTACAGAATCACTTCAATTAAGTCCCACAGTCAATCGTTTCACTGTCAAAAGCAAAACAACTTAGTAATATCGGAAAAAAATCACTAAATACATGTTGGTACGAATATGTGACGCAACCGTTGTCGTTGAAACGGACTAATACCGTTAGAAAGTCAATGAAATGTAGTATTTGAAACTGTCTCTATTTCTTCAGCGCGCGCTAACGGCTAGGATTGGTCCCACAGTAAAAAATGACTTATGTTATCTAAATTTTTAAGTGAAGCGCTACCATTGGGCCTAGTGTAATCGCTGATATGCAGCAATCATGTCAAATTAAGAAGAATGTTTTTCCTTGTAGTCCAATTGGCTCATTTATCACATTTATAAGGTCGCAGTCCAGAATCACTTCGATTAAGTCCCACAGTCAATCGTTTCACTGTTGAAAGCAATACAACTTAGTAATATCGGAAAAAAATCACTAAATACATGTTGGTACGAATATGTGACGCAACCGTTGTAGTTGAAATGGACTAATACCGTTAGAAAGTCAATGAAATGTAGTATTTGAAACTGTCTTTATTTCTTCAGCGCGCGCTAACAACTAGGATTGGTCCCATAGTAAAAAATGATTTATGTTATCTAAATTTTTATGTGAAGCGCTACCATTGGGCCGAGTGTAATTGCTGATGTGCAGCAATCATGTCAAATTAAGAAGAATGTTTTTCCTCGTAGTCCAATTGGCTCATTTATCACATTTATAAGGTCGCAGTCCAGAATCACTTCGATTAAGTCCCACAGTCAATCGTTTCACTGTCAAAAGCAATACAACTTAGTAATATCGGAAAAAAATCACTAAATACATGTTGGTACGAATATGTGACTCAACCGTTGTAACTCAAATGGAATCATACCGTTAGAAATTCATTGAAATGTACCTTCTAAAACTGTCTCTATTTCTTCAGCGCGCGATAACGGCTAGGATTCGTCCTACAGTAAAAAAATGACTTATTTATCTAAATTTTTTAATGAAGCGCTCCAAACAGCGACCAGTGTAATCGCTGAGTTGCGGCAATCATGTCAAATTAAGAAGAATGTTTTTCCTCGTAGCCCAATTGGCTCATTTATCACATTTATAAGGTCGCAGTCCAGAATCACTTCAATTAAATCCCACAGTCAATCGTTTTACTGTTAAAAGCGATACAACTTAGTAATATCGGAAAAAAATCACTAAATACATATTGGTAGAAATATGTGACTCAACCGTTGTAAGTCAAGCGGATTGACACCGTTAAAAAGTCAATGAAATGTAGTTTTTGAAAATGTTTCTATTTCTTCAACGCCCGCTAACGGCTAGGACTGGTCTCGCAGTACAAAATGACTTATTTATCTAAACTTTTAAATAAAACGCTACCACAGCGCCCAGCGAAATCGGTAACTTCCAACAATCATGTCAAATTAAAAAGAATGTTATTTCTTGAATCCAATTGTCTCATTTATCACATTTATGAGGTCAAAGTCCAAAATCAGTTCAATTAAGTCCCACAGTCAATCCTTTCACTGTTAAAAACGATGCAACCTAGTAATATCCGAATACTATCGCTAAATACATGTTCGTACGAATATGTGACGCAACCGTTGTAACTCAAACGGATTTTTACCGCCAGAAAGACAACGAAATGTAGTCTTTGAAACTGTTCCTATTTATTCAGCGCGTGCTAACGGCCAGGATTGGTCCCACAGTAAAAAATGACTTATTTTATCTAAATTTTTAAGTGAAGCGCTACCATAGGGCCGAGTGTAATCGCTGAATTCCAGCAATCATGTCAAATTAAAAAGAATGTTATTTCTTGAATCCAATTGTCTCATTTATCACATTTATGAGGTCACAGTACAGAATCACTTCAATTAAGTCCCACAGTCAATCGTTTCACTGTCAAAAGCAAAACAACTTAGTAATATCGGAAAAAAATCACTAAATACATGTTGGTACGAATATGTGACGCAACCGTTGTCGTTGAAACGGACTAATACCGTTAGAAAGTCAATGAAATGTAGTATTTGAAACTGTCTCTATTTCTTCAGCGCGCGCTAACGGCTAGGATTGGTCCCACAGTAAAAAATGACTTATGTTATCTAAATTTTTAAGTGAAGCGCTACCATTGGGCCTAGTGTAATCGCTGATATGCAGCAATCATGTCAAATTAAGAAGAATGTTTTTCCTTGTAGTCCAATTGGCTCATTTATCACATTTATAAGGTCGCAGTCCAGAATCACTTCGATTAAGTCCCACAGTCAATCGTTTCACTGTTGAAAGCAATACAACTTAGTAATATCGGAAAAAAATCACTAAATACATGTTGGTACGAATATGTGACGCAACCGTTGTAGTTGAAATGGACTAATACCGTTAGAAAGTCAATGAAATGTAGTATTTGAAACTGTCTTTATTTCTTCAGCGCGCGCTAACAACTAGGATTGGTCCCATAGTAAAAAATGATTTATGTTATCTAAATTTTTATGTGAAGCGCTACCATTGGGCCGAGTGTAATTGCTGATGTGCAGCAATCATGTCAAATTAAGAAGAATGTTTTTCCTCGTAGTCCAATTGGCTCATTTATCACATTTATAAGGTCGCAGTCCAGAATCACTTCGATTAAGTCCCACAGTCAATCGTTTCACTGTCAAAAGCAATACAACTTAGTAATATCGGAAAAAAATCACTAAATACATGTTGGTACGAATATGTGACTCAACCGTTGTAACTCAAATGGAATCATACCGTTAGAAATTCATTGAAATGTACCTTCTAAAACTGTCTCTATTTCTTCAGCGCGCGATAACGGCTAGGATTCGTCCTACAGTAAAAAAATGACTTATTTATCTAAATTTTTTAATGAAGCGCTCCAAACAGCGACCAGTGTAATCGCTGAGTTGCGGCAATCATGTCAAATTAAGAAGAATGTTTTTCCTCGTAGCCCAATTGGCTCATTTATCACATTTATAAGGTCGCAGTCCAGAATCACTTCAATTAAATCCCACAGTCAATCGTTTTACTGTTAAAAGCGATACAACTTAGTAATATCGGAAAAAAATCACTAAATACATATTGGTAGAAATATGTGACTCAACCGTTGTAAGTCAAGCGGATTGACACCGTTAGAAAGTCAATGAAATGTAGTTTTTGAAAATATTTCTTTTTCTTCAACGCCCGCTAACGGCTAGGATTGGTCCCACAGTACAAAATGACTTATTTATCTAAACTTTTAAATAAAACGCTACCACAGCGCCCAGCGAAATCGGTAACTTCCAGCAATCATGTCAAATTAAGAAGAATGTTTTTCCTCTTAGTCCAATTGGCTCATTTATCACATTTATAAGGTCGCAGTCCAGAATCACTTCGATTAAGTCCCGCAGTCAATTGTTGCACTGTTAAAAGCGATACAACTTAGTAATATCGGAAAAAAATCACTATATACATGTTGGTGCGAATATGTGACTCAACTGTTGTAACTCAAATGGAATCATACCGTTAGAGATTCATTGAAATGTACCTTCTAAAACTGTCTCTATTTCTTCAGCGCGCGATAACGGCTAGGATTCGTCCAACAGTAAAAAATGACTTATTTATCTAAATTTTTCAATGAAGCGCTCCAAACAGCGACCAGTGTAATCGCTGAGTTGCGGCAATCATGTCAAATTAAGAAGAATGTCATTTCTTGGGGTCCAGTTGGCTCACTTATCACATTTATAAGGTCACAGTCCAGAATCACTTCACTTAAATCCCACAGTCAATCATTTTACTGATAAAAGCGATACAACTTAGAATATCGGAAAAAAATCACTAAATACATGTTGGTACAAATATGTGACTCAACCGTTGTAAGTCAAGCGGATTGACACCGTTAGAAAGTCAATGAAATGTAGTCTTTGAAACTGTTCCTATTTATTCAGCGCGTGCTAACGGCCAGGATTGGTCCCACAGTACAAAATGACTTATTTATCTAAACTTTTAAATAAAACGCTACCACAGCGCCCAGCGAAATCGGTAAATTCCAGCAATCATGTCAAGGTAAGAAGAATGTTATTTCTTGGGTCCAATTGTCTCACTTATCACATTTATAAGATCACAGTCCAAAATCAGTTCAATTAAGTCCCACAGTCAATCCTTTCACTGTTAAAAACGATGCAACCTAGTAAAATCAGAAAAATATCGCTAAATATTTGTTCGTACGAATATGTGACGCAACCGTTGTAATTGAAACGGAATGATACCGTTAGAAATTCAATGAAATGTAGTTTTTAAAACTGTCTCTCTTTCTTCAGCGCGCGCTAACGGCTAGGATTGGTCACATCGTAAAAAAGACTTATTTATCTAAGTTTTTAAATGAAGCGCTACCACAGCGCCCAGTGTAATCCCTGAGTTCCGGCAATCATGTCAAATTAAGAAGAATGTTACTTCTTGCAGTCCAATTGTCTCACTTATCAAATTTATAAGCTCACAGTCCAATATCAGTTCAATTAAGTCCCACAGTCAATCCTTTCACTGTTAAAAGCGATGCAACCTAGTAATATCCGAATACTCTCGCTAAATTCATGTTGGTACGAATATGTGACGCAACCGTTGTAACTCAAACGGATTTATACCGCCAGAAGGTCAATGAAATGTAGTTTTTGAAACTGTTCCTATTTATTCAACGCCCGCTAACGGCTAGGATTGGTCCCGCAGTACAAAATGACTTATTTATCTAAACTTTTAAATAAAACGCTACCACAGCGCCCAGCGAAATCGGTAACTTCCAACAATCATGTCAAATTAAAAAGAATGTTATTTCTTGAATCCAATTGTCTCATTTATCACATTTATGAGGTCAAAGTCCAAAATCAGTTCAATTAAGTCCCACAGTCAATCCTTTCACTGTTAAAAACGATGCAACCTAGTAATATCCGAATACTATCGCTAAATACATGTTCGTACGAATATGTGACGCAACCGTTGTAACTCAAACGGATTTTTACCGCCAGAAGGTCAACGAAATGTAGTTTTTGAAACTGTTCCTATTTATTCAACGCCCGCTAACGGCTAGGATTGGTCCCGCAGTACAAAATGACTTATTTATCTAAACTTTTAAATAAAACGCTACCACAGCGCCCAGCGAAATCGGTAACTTCCAACAATCATGTCAAATTAAAAAGAATGTTATTTCTTGAATCCAATTGTCTCATTTATCACATTTATGAGGTCAAAGTCCAAAATCAGTTCAATTAAGTCCCACAGTCAATCCTTTCACTGTTAAAAACGATGCAACCTAGTAATATCCGAATACTATCGCTAAATACATGTTCGTACGAATATGTGACGCAACCGTTGTAACTCAAACGGATTTTTACCGCCAGAAGGTCAACGAAATGTAGTCTTTGAAACTGTTCCTATTTATTCAGCGCGTGCTAACGGCCAGGATTGGTCCCACAGTAAAAAATGACTTATTTATCTAAATTTTTAAATAAAACGCTACCACAGCGCCAAGCGAAATCGGTAACTTCCAGCAATCATGTCAAATTAAAAAGAATGTTATTTCTTGAATCCAATTGTCTCATTTATCACATTTATGAGGTCAAAGTCCAAAATCAGTTCAATTAAGTCCCACAGTCATTCCTTTCACTTTTAAAAACGATGCAACCTAGTAATATCCGAATACTATCGCTAAATACATGTTCGTACGAATATGTGACGCAACCGTTGTAACTCAAACGGATTTTTACCGCCAGAAGGTCAACGAAATGTAGTTTTTGAAACTGTTCCTATTTATTCAACGCCCGCTAACGGCTAGGATTGGTCCCGCAGTACAAAATGACTTATTTATCTAAACTTTTAAATAAAACGCTACCACAGCGCCCAGCGAAATCGGTAACTTCCAACAATCATGTCAAATTAAAAAGAATGTTATTTCTTGAATCCAATTGTCTCATTTATCACATTTATGAGGTCAAAGTCCAAAATCAGTTCAATTAAGTCCCACAGTCAATCCTTTCACTGTTAAAAACGATGCAACCTAGTAATATCCGAATACTATCGCTAAATACATGTTCGTACGAATATGTGACGCAACCGTTGTAACTCAAACGGATTTTTACCGCCAGAAGGTCAACGAAATGTAGTCTTTGAAACTGTTCCTATTTATTCAGCGCGTGCTAACGGCCAGGATTGGTCCCACAGTAAAAAATGACTTATTTATCTAAATTTTTAAATAAAACGCTACCACAGCGCCAAGCGAAATCGGTAACTTCCAGCAATCATGTCAAATTAAAAAGAATGTTATTTCTTGAATCCAATTGTCTCATTTATCACATTTATGAGGTCAAAGTCCAAAATCAGTTCAATTAAGTCCCACAGTCATTCCTTTCACTTTTAAAAACGATGCAACCTAGTAATATCCGAATACTATCGCTAAATACATGTTCGTACGAATATGTGACGCAACCGTTCTAACTCAAACGGATTTTTACCGCCAGAAGGTCAACGAAATGTAGTCTTTGAAACTGTTCCTATTTATTCAGCGCGTGCTAACGGCCAGGATTGGTCCCACAGTAAAAAATGACTTATTTTATCTAAATTTTTAAGTGAAGCGCTACCATAGGGCCGAGTGTAATCGCTGAATTCCAGCAATCATGTCAAATTAGGAAGAATGTTATTCCTCGGAGTCCAATTGGCTCATTTATTACATTTATAAGGTCACAGTACAGAATCACTTCAATTAAGTCCCACAGTCAATCGTTTCACTGTCAAAAGGAAAACAACTTAGTAATATCGGAAAAAAATCACTAAATACATGTTGGTACGAATATGTGACGCAACCGTTGTCGTTGAAACGGACTAATACCGTTAGAAAGTCAATGAAATGTAGTATTTGAAACTGTCTCTATTTCTTCAGCGTGCGCTAACGGCTAGGATTGGTCCCACAGTAAAAAATGACTTATGTTATCTAAATTTTTAAGTGAAGCGCTACCATTGGGCCGAGTGTAATCGCTGATATGCAGCAATCATGTCAAATTAAGAAGAATTTTTTCCTTGTAGTCCAATTGGCTGATTTATCACATTTATAAGGTCGCAGTCCAGAATCACTTCGATTAAGTCCCACAGTCAATCGTTTCACTGTTAAAAGCAATACAACTTAGTAATATCGGAAAAAAATCACTAAATACATGTTGGTACGAATATGTGACGCAACCGTTGTAGTTGAAATGGACTAATACCGTTAGAAAGTCAATGAAATGTAGTATTTGAAACTGTCTCTATTTCTTCAGCGCGCGCTAACAACTAGGATTGGTCCCATAGTAAAAAATGACTTATGTTATCTAAATTTTTATATGAAGCGCTACCATTGGGCCGAGTGTAATTGCTGATGTGCAGCAATCATGTCAAATTAAGAAGAATGTTTTTCCTCGTAGTCCAATTGGCTCATTTATCACATTTATAAGGTCGCAGTCCAGAATCACTTCGATTAAGTCCCACAGTCAATCGTTTCACTGTCAAAAGCAATACAACTTAGTAATATCGGAAAAAAATCACTAAATACATGTTGGTACGAATATGTGACTCAACCGTTGTAACTCAAATGGAATCATACCGTTAGAGATTCATTGAAATGTACCTTCTAAAACTGTCTCTATTTCTTCAGCGCGCGATAACGGCTAGGATTCGTCCCACAGTAAAAAAATGACTTATTTATCTAAATTTTTTAATGAAGCGCTCCAAACAGCGACCAGTGTAATCGCTGAGTTGCGGCAATCATGTCAAATTAAGAAGAATGTCATTTCTTGGGGTCCAGTTGGCTTTCTTATCACATTTATAAGGTCACAGTCCAGAATCACTTCAATTAAATCCCACAGTCAATCGTTTTACTGTTAAAAGCGATACAACTTAGTAATATCGGAAAAAAATCACTAAATACATATTGGTAGAAATATGTGACTCACCGTTGTAAGTCAAGCGGATTGACACCGTTAGAAAGTCAATGAAATGTAGTTTTTGAAAATATTTCTTTTTCTTCAACGCCCGCTAACGGCTAGGATTGGTCCCACAGTACAAAATGACTTATTTATCTAAACTTTTAAATAAAACGCTACCACAGCGCCCAGCGAAATCGGTAACTTCCAGCAATCATGTCAAATTAAAAAGAATGTTTTTCCTCTTAGTCCAATTGGCTCATTTATCACATTTATAAGGTTGCAGTCCAGAATCACTTCGATTAAGTCCCACAGTCAATCGTTGCACTGTTAAAAGCGATACAACTTAGTAATATCGGAAAAAAATCACTATATACATGTTGGTGCGAATATGTGATTCAACTGTTGTAACTCAAATGGAATCATACCGTTAGAGATTCATTGAAATGTACCTTCTAAAACTGTCTCTATTTCTTCAGCGCGCGATAACGGCTAGGATTCGTCCAACAGTAAAAAATGACTTATTTATCTAAATTTTTCAATGAAGCGCTCCAAACAGCGACCAGTGTAATCGCTGAGTTGCGGCAATCATGTCAAATTAAGAAGAATGTCATTTCTTGGGGTCCAGTTGGCTCACTTATCACATTTATAAGGTCACAGTCCAGAATCACTTCACTTAAATCCCACAGTCAATCGTTTTACTGATAAAAGCGATACAACTTAGAGTATCGGAAAAAAATCACTAAATACATGTTGGTACAAATATGTGACTCAACCGTTGTAAGTCAAGTGGATTGACACCGTTAGAAAGTCAATGAAATGTAGTTTTTGAAAATGTTTCTTTTTCTTCAACGCTCGCTAACGGCTAGGATTGGTCCCACAGTACAAAATGACTTATTTTATCTAAGTTTTTAAATGAAGCGCTACCACAGCGCCCAGTGAAATCGGTAAATTCCAGCAATCATGTCAAGGTAAGAAGAATGTTATTTCTTGGGTCCAATTGTCTCACTTATCACATTTATAAGATCACAGTTCAAAATCAGTTCAATTAAGTCCCACAGTCAATCCTTTCACTGTTAAAAACGATGCAACCTAGTAAAATCAGAAAAATATCGCTAAATATTTGTTCGTACGAATTTGTGACGCAACCGTTGTAATTGAAACGGAATGATACCGTTAGAAAGTCAATGAAATGTAGGTTTTAAAACTGTCTCTCTTTCTTCAGCGCGCGCTAACGGCTAGGATTGGTCCTATCGTAAAAAAGACTTATTTATCTAAGTTTTTAAATGAAGCGCTACCACAGCGCCTAGTGTAATCCCAGAGTTCCGGCAATCATGTCAAATTAAGAAGAATGTTACTTCTTGCAGTCCAATTGTCTCACTTATCAAATTTATAAGCTCACAGTCCAATATCAGTTCAATTAAGTCCCACAGTCAATCCTTTCACTGTTAAAAGCGATGCAACCTAGTAAAATCAGAAAAATATCGCTAAATATTTGTTCGTACGAATATGTGACGCAACCGTTGTAATTGAAACGGAATGATACCGTTAGAAAGTCAATGAAATGTAGTTTTTGAAACTGTCTCTATTTCTTCAACGCTCGCTAACTGCTAGGATTGGTCCCACAGTACAAAATGACTTATTTATCTAAACTTTTTTTTAAAACGCTACCACAGCGCCCAGCGAAATCGGTAAATTCCAGCAATCATGTCAAATTAAGAAGGATGTTATTCCTTGGGTCGAATTGTCTCATTTATGACATTTATGAGGTCAAAGTCCAATATCAGATCAATTAAGTCCCAAAGTCAATCCTTTCACTGCTAAAAGCGATGCAACCTAGTAATATCCGAATACTATCGCTAAATACATGTTGGTACGAATATGTGACGCAACCGTTGTAACTCAAACGGATTTATACCGCCAGAAGTTCAATGAAATGTAGTCTTTGAAACTGTTCCTATTTATTCAGCGCGTGCTAACGGCCAGGATTGGTCCCACAGTAAAAAATGACTTATTTTATATAAATTTTTAAGTGAAGCGCTACCATAGGGCCGAGTGTAATCGCTGAATTCCAGCAATCATGTCAAATTAAGAAGAATGTTATTCCTTGGAGTCCAATTGGCTCATTTATCACATTTATAAGGTCACAGTACAGAATCACTTCAATTAAGTCGCACAGTCAATCGTTTCACTGTCAAAATAAATACGACTTAGAAATATCGGAAAAGAATCACTAAATACATGTTGGTACGAATACGTGACGCAACCGTTGTAAGTTAAGCGGTTTGACACCGTTAGAAAGTCAATGAAATGTAGTTTTTGAAACTGTCTCTATTTCTTCAGCCCGCGCTAACGGCTAGGATTGGTCCCACAGTAAAAAATGACTTATTTTATCTAAATTTTTAAGAGAAGCGCTACCATTGGGCCGAGTGTAATCGCTGAATTGCAGAAATCATGTCAAATTAAGAAGAATGTTATTCCTTGGAATCCAATTGGCTCATCTATCACATTTATAAGGTCACAGTCCAGAATAACCCAATTAAGTCCCACAGGCAATCGCTTCACTGTCAAAAGCAATGCAACTTAGTAATATCGGAAAAAAATCACTAAATACATGTTGGTACGAATATGTGATTCAACTGTTGTAACTCAAATGGAATCATACCGTTAGAGATTCATTGAAATGTACCTTCTAAAACTGTCTCTATTTCTTCAGCGCGCGATAACGGCTAGGATTCGTCCAACAGTAAAAAATGACTTATTTATCTAAATTTTTCAATGAAGCGCTCCAAACAGCGACCAGTGTAATCGCTGAGTTGCGGCAATCATGTCAAATTAAGAAGAATGTCATTTCTTGGGGTCCAGTTGGCTCACTTATCACATTTATAAGGTCACAGTCCAGAATCACTTCACTTAAATCCCACAGTCAATCGTTTTACTGATAAAAGCGATACAACTTAGAGTATCGGAAAAAAATCACTAAATACATGTTGGTACAAATATGTGACTCAACCGTTGTAAGTCAAGCGGATTGACACCGTTAGAAAGTCAATGAAATGTAGTTTTTGAAAATGTTTCTTTTTCTTCAACGCTCGCTAACGGCTAGGATTGGTCCCACAGTACAAAATGACTTATTTTATCTAAGTTTTTAAATGAAGCGCTACCACAGCGCCCAGTGAAATCGGTAAATTCCAGCAATCATGTCAAGGTAAGAAGAATGTTATTTCTTGGGTCCAATTGTCTCACTTATCACATTTATAAGATCACAGTTCAAAATCAGTTCAATTAAGTCCCACAGTCAATCCTTTCACTGTTAAAAACGATGCAACCTAGTAAAATCAGAAAAATATCGCTAAATATTTGTTCGTACGAATATGTGACGCAACCGTTGTAATTGAAACGGAATGATACCGTTAGAAAGTCAATGAAATGTAGGTTTTAAAACTGTCTCTCTTTCTTCAGCGCGCGCTAACGGCTAGGATTGGTCCTATCGTAAAAAAGACTTATTTATCTAAGTTTTTAAATGAAGCGCTACCACAGCGCCCAGTGTAATCCCAGAGTTCCGGCAATCATGTCAAATTAAGAAGAATGTTACTTCTTGCAGTCCAATTGTCTCACTTATCAAATTTATAAGCTCACAGTCCAATATCAGTTCAATTAAGTCCCACAGTCAATCCTTTCACTGTTAAAAGCGATGCAACCTAGTAAAATCAGAAAAATATCGCTAAATATTTGTTCGTACGAATATGTGACGCAACCGTTGTAATTGAAACGGAATGATACCGTTAGAAAGTCAATGAAATGTAGTTTTTGAAACTGTCTCTATTTCTTCAACGCTCGCTAACTGCTAGGATTGGTCCCACAGTACAAAATGACTTATTTATCTAAACTTTTTTTTAAAACGCTACCACAGCGCCCAGCGAAATCGGTAAATTCCAGCAATCATGTCAAATTAAGAAGGATGTTATTCCTTGGGTCGAATTGTCTCATTTATGACATTTATGAGGTCAAAGTCCAATATCAGATCAATTAAGTCCCAAAGTCAATCCTTTCACTGCTAAAAGCGATGCAACCTAGTAATATCCGAATACTATCGCTAAATACATGTTGGTACGAATATGTGACGCAACCGTTGTAACTCAAACGGATTTATACCGCCAGAAGTTCAATGAAATGTAGTCTTTGAAACTGTTCCTATTTATTCAGCGCGTGCTAACGGCCAGGATTGGTCCCACAGTAAAAAATGACTTATTTTATATAAATTTTTAAGTGAAGCGCTACCATAGGGCCGAGTGTAATCGCTGAATTCCAGCAATCATGTCAAATTAAGAAGAATGTTATTCCTTGGAGTCCAATTGGCTCATTTATCACATTTATAAGGTCACAGTACAGAATCACTTCAATTAAGTCGCACAGTCAATCGTTTCACTGTCAAAAGAAATACAACTTAGAAATATCGGAAAAGAATCACTAAATACATGTTGGTACGAATACGTGACGCAACCGTTGTAAGTTAAGCGGTTTGACACCGTTAGAAAGTCAATGAAATGTAGTTTTTGAAACTGTCTCTATTTCTTCAGCCCGCGCTAACGGCTAGGATTGGTCCCACAGTAAAAAATGACTTATTTTATCTAAATTTTTAAGAGAAGCGCTACCATTGGGCCGAGTGTAATCGCTGAATTGCAGAAATCATGTCAAATTAAGAAGAATGTTATTCCTTGGAATCCAATTCGCTCATCTATCACATTTATAAGGTCACAGTCCAGAATAACCCAATTAAGTCCCACAGGCAATCGCTTCACTGTCAAAAGCAATGCAACTTAGTAATATCGGAAAAAAATCACTAAATACATGTTGGTACGAATATGTGACTCAACCGTTGTAACTCAAATGGAATCATACCGTTAGAGATTCATTGAAATGTACCTTCTAAAACTGTCTCTATTTCTTCAGCGCGCGATAACGGCTAGGATTCGTCCCACAGTAAAAAAATGACTTATTTATCTAAATGTTTTAATGAAGCGCTCCAAACAGCGACCAGTGTAATCGCTGAGTTGCGGCAATCATGTCAAATTAAGAAGAATGTCATTTCTTGGGGTCCAGTTGGCTTACTTATCACATTTATAAGGTCACAGTCCAGAATCACTTCAATTAAATCCCACAGTCAATCGTTTTACTGTTAAAAGCGATACAACTTAGTAATATCGGAAAAAAATCACTAAATACATATTGGTAGAAATATGTGACTCAACCGTTGTAAGTCAAGCGGATTGACACCGTTAGAAAGTCAATGAAATGTAGTTTTTGAAAATATTTCTTTTTCTTCAACGCCCGCTAACGGCTAGGATTGGTCCCACAGTACAAAATGACTTATTTATCTAAACTTTTAAATAAAACGCTACCACAGCGCCCAGCGAAATCGGTAACTTCCAGCAATCATGTCAAATTAGAAAGAATGTTTTTCCTCTTAGTCCAATTGGCTCATTTATCACATTTATAAGGTCGCAGTCCAGAATCACTTCGATTAAGTCCCACAGTCAATCGTTGCACTGTTAAAAGCGATACAACTTAGTAATATCGGAAAAAAATCACTATATACATGTTGGTGCGAATATGTGATTCAACTGTTGTAACTCAAATGGAATCATACCGTTAGAGATTCATTGAAATGTACCTTCCAAAACTGTCTCTATTTCTTCAGCGCGCGATAACGGCTAGGATTCGTCCAACAGTAAAAAATGACTTATTTATCTAAATTTTTCAATGAAGCGCTCCAAACAGCGACCAGTGTAATCGCTGAGTTGCGGCAATCATGTCAAATTAAGAAGAATGTCATTTCTTGGGATCCAGTTGGCTCACTTATCACATTTATAAGGTCACAGTCCAGAATCACTTCACTTAAATCCCACAGTCAATCGTTTTACTGATAAAAGCGATACAACTTAGAGTATCGGAAAAAAATCACTAAATACATGTTGGTACAAATATGTGACTCAACCGTTGTAAGTCAAGCGGATTGACACCGTTAGAAAGTCAATGAAATGTAGTTTTTGAAAATGTTTCTTTTTCTTCAACGCCCGCTAACGGCTAGGATTGGTCCCACAGTACAAAATGACTTATTTATCTAAACTTTTAAATAAAACGCTACCACAGCGCCCAGCGAAATCGGTAAATTCCAGCAATCATGTCAAGGTAAGAAGAATGTTATTTCTTGGGTCCAATTGTCTCACTTATCACATTTATAAGAACACAGTCCAAAATCAGTTCAATTAAGTCCCACAGTCAATCCTTTCACTGTTAAAAACGATGCAACCTAGTAAAATCAGAAAATTATCGCTAAATACATGTTCGTACGAATATGTGACGCAACCGTTGTAATTGAAACGGCATGATACCGTTAGAAAGTCAATGAAATGTAGTCTTTGAAACTGTTCCTATTTATTCAGCGCGTGCTAACGGCCAGGATTGGTCCCACAGTAAAAAATGACTTATTTTATCTAAGTTTTTAAATGAAGCGCTACCACAGCGCCCAGTGAAATCGGTAAATTCCAGCAATCATGTCAAGGTAAGAAGAATGTTATTTCTTGGGTCCAATTGTCTCACTTATCACATTTATAAGATCACAGTCCAAAATCAGTTCAATTAAGTCCCACAGTCAATCCTTTCACTGTTAAAAACGATGCAACCTAGTAAAATCAGAAAAATATCGCTAAATATTTGTTCGTACGAATATGTGACGCAACCGTTGTAATTGAAACGGAATGATACCGTTAGAAAGTCAATGAAATGTAGTTTTTAAAACTGTCTCTCTTTCTTCAGCGCGCGCTAACGGCTAGGATTGGTCCTATCGTAAAAAAGACTTATTTATCTAAGTTTTTAAATGAAGCGCTACCATAGGGCCGAGTGTAATCGCTGAATTCCAGCAATCATGTCAAATTAAGAAGAATGTTATTCCTTGGAGTCCAATTGGCTCATTTATCACATTTATAAGGTCGCAGTACAGAATCATTTCAATTAAGTCCCACAGTCAATCGTTTCGCTGTCAAAACAAGTACAACTTAGTAATATCCTAAAAGAATCACTAAATACATGTTAGCACGAATACGTGACGCAACCGTTGTAAGTTAAGCGGATTGACACCGTTAGAAAGTCAATGAAATGTAGTTTTTGAAACTGTCTCTATTTCTTCAACGCTCGCTAACTGCTAGGATTGGTCCCACAGTACAAAATGACTTATTTATCTAAACTTTTTTTTAAAACGCTACCACAGCTCCCAGCGAAATCGGTAAATTCCAGCAATCATGTCAAATTAAGAAGGATGTTATTCCTTGGGTCGAATTGTCTCATTTATGATATTTATGAGGTCAAAGTCCAATATCAGATCAATTAAGTCCCAAAGTCAATCCTTTCACTGCTAAAAGCGATGCAACCTAGTAATATCCGAATACTATCGCTAAATACATGTTGGTACGAATATGTGACGCAACCGTTGTAACTCAAACGGATTTATACCGCCAGAAGTTCAATGAAATGTAGTCTTTGAAACTGTTCCTATTTATTCAGCGCGTGCTAACGGCCAGGATTGGTCCCACAGTAAAAAATGACTTATTTTATATAAATTTTTAAGTGAAGCGCTACCATAGGGCCGAGTGTAATCGCTGAATTCCAGCAATCATGTCAAATTAAGAAGAATGTTATTCCTTGGAGTCCAATTGGCTCATTTATCACATTTATAAGGTCACAGTACAAAATCACTTCAATTAAGTCGCACAGTCAATCGTTTCACTGTCAAAAGAAATACAACTTAGAAATATCGGAAAAGAATCACTAAATACATGTTGGTACGAATACGTGACGCAACCGTTGTAAGTTAAGCGGTTTGACACCGTTAGAAAGTCAATGAAATGTAGTTTTTGAAACTGTCTCTATTTCTTCAGCCTGCGCTAACGGCTAGGATTGGTCCCACAGTAAAAAATGACTTATTTTATCTAAATTTTTAAGAGAAGCGCTACCATTGGGCCGAGTGTAATCGCTGAATTGCAGAAATCATGTCAAATTAAGAAGAATGTTATTCCTTGGAATCCAATTGGCTCATCTATCACATTTATAAGGTCACAGTCCAGAATCACCTCAATTAAGTCCCACAGGCAATCGCTTCACTGTCAAAAGCAATGCAACTTAGTAATATCGGAAAAAAATCACTAAATACATGTTGGTACGAATATGTGACGTAACCGTTGTAGTTGAAGCGGACTGATACCTTTAAAAAGTCAATGAAATGTAGTGTTTGAAACTGTCTCTATTTCTTCAGCGCGCGCTAACGGCTAGGATTGGTCCCACAGTAAAAAAGGACTTATTTTATAAAAAATTTTAAGTGAAGCGCTACCACAGGGCCGAGTGTAATCGCTGAATTGCAGCAATCATGTCAAATGAGGAAAAATGTTATTCCTTGGAATCCAATTGGCTCATTTATCACATTTATAAGGTCACAGTCCAGAATCACTTCAATTAAGTCCCACAGTCAATCGTTTCACTGTTAAAAGCGATACAACTTAGTAATATCGGAAAAAAATCATTAATTACATGTTGGTACAAATATGTGATTCAACCGTTGTAACTCAAATGGACTCATACCGTTAGAAATTCATTGAAATGTACCTTCTAAAACTGTCTCTATTTCTTCAGCGCGCGATAACGGCTAGGATTCGTCCCACAGTAAAAAATGACTTATTTATCTAAATTTTTTAATGAAGCGCTCCAAACAGCGCCCAGTGTAATCGCTGAGTTGCGGCAATCTTGTCAAATTAAGAAGAATGTCATTTCTTGGGGTCCAGTTGGCTCACTTATCACATTTAAAAGGTCACAGTCCAGAATCACTTCAATTAAGTCCATCAGTCAATCGTTTCGCTGTCAAAACAAATACAACTTAGTAATATCGGAAAAGAATCACTAAATACATGTTAGTACGAATACGTGACGCAACCGTTGTAAGTCAAGCGGATTGACACCGTTAGAAAGTCAATGAAATGTAGTTTTGCAAAATGTTTTTATTTCTTCAACGCGCGCTAACGGCTAGGATTGGTCCCGCAGTACAAAATGACTTATATATCTAAACTTTTAAATAAATCGCTACCACAGCGCCAAGCGAAATCGGTAAATACCAGCTATCATGTCAAATTAAAAATAATGTTATTCCTTGGGTCCAATTGTCTCATTTATCACATTTATAAGATCACAGTCCAAAATAAGTTCAATTAAGTCCCACAGTCAATCGTTTCACTGTTAAAAGCGATGCAACCTAGTAATATCCGGATACTATCGCTAAATACATGTTGGTACGAATATGTGACACAACCGTTGTAACTGAAACAGATTTATACCGCCAGAAGGTCAATGATATGTAGTGTTTGAAACTGTCCCTGTTTCTTCCGCGCGCTAACGGCTAGGATTGGTCCCACAGTAAAAAAGGACTTATTTTATAAAAAATTTTAAGTGAAGCGCTACCATAGGGCCGAGTGTAATCGCAGAATTCCAGCAATCATGTCAAGTCAGGAAAAATGTTATTCCTTGGAATCCAATTGGCTCATTTATCACATTTATAAGGTCACAGTCCAGAATCACTTCAATTAAGTCCCACAGTCAATCGTTTCACTGTCAAAAGCAATACAACTTAGTAATAATGGAAAAAATTCACTAAATACATGTTGGTACGAATATGTCACGCAACCGTTGTAGTTGAAACGGACTAATACCGTTAGAAAGTCAATGAAATGTAGTATTTGAAACTGTCTTTATTTCTTCAGCGCGCGCTAACGGCTAGGATTGGTCCCACAGAAAAAAATGATTTATTTTATCTAAATTTTTAAGAGAAGCGCTACCATTGGGCCGAGTGTAATCGCTGAATTCCAGCAATCATGTCAAATTAAGAAGAATGTTATTCCTTGGAGTCCAATTGGCTCATTTATGACATTTATAAGGTCGCAGTACAGAATCACTTTAATTAAGTCCCACAGTCAATCGTTTCGCTGTCAAAAAAATACAACTTAGTAATATCGGAAAAGAATCACAAAATACATGTTAGTACGAATACGTGACGCAACCGTTGTAAGTTAAGCGGATTGACACCGTTAGAAAGTCAATGAAATGTAGTTTTTGAAACTGTCTCTATTTCTTCAACGCTCGCTAACTGCTAGGATTGGTCCCACAGTACAAAATGACTTATTTATCTAAACTTTTTTTTAAAACGCTACCACAGCGCCCAGCGAAATCGGTAAATTCCAGCAATCATGTCAAATTAAGAAGGATGTTATTCCTTGGGTCGAATTGTCTCATTTATGACATTTATGAGGTCAAAGTCCAATATCAGTTCAATTAAGTCCCACAGTCAATCCTTTCACTGCTAAAAGCGATGCAACCTAGTAATATCCGAATACTATCGCTAAATACATGTTGGTACGAATATGTGACGCAACCGTTGTAACTCAAACGGATTTATACCGCCAGAAGTTCAATGAAATGTAGTCTTTGAAACTGTTCCTATTTATTCAGCCCGTGCTAACTGCCAGGATTGGTCCCACAGTAAAAAATGAGTTATTTTATATAAATTTTTAAGAGAAGCGCTACCATTGGGCCGAGTGTAATCGCTGAGTTGCAGAAATCATGTCAAATTAAGAAGAATGTTATTCCTTGGAATCCAATTGGCTCATCTATCACATTTATAAGGTCACAGTCCAGAATCACTTCAATTAAGTCCCACAGGCAATCGCTTCACTGTCAAAAGCAATGCAACTTAGTAATATCGGAAAAAAATCACTAAATACATGTTGGTACGAATATGTCACGCAACCGTTGTAGTTGAAACAGACTAATACCGTTAGAAAGTCAATGAAATGTAGTATTTGAAACTGTCTTTATTTCTTCAGCGCGCGCTAACGGCTAGGATTGGTCCCACAGTAAAAAAGGACTTATTTTATAAAAAATTTTAAGTGAAGCGTACCATAGGGCCGAGTGTAATCGCTGAATTCCAGCAATCATGTCAAATTAGGAAAAATGTTATTCCTTGGAATCCAATTGGCTCATTTATCACATTTATAAGGTCACAGTCCAGAATCACTTCAATTAAGTCCCACAGTCAATCGTTTCACTGTTAAAAGCGATACAACTTAGTAATATCGGAAAAAAATCATTAATTACATGTTGGTACAAATATGTGATTCAACCGTTGTAACTCAAATGGACTCATACCGTTAGAAATTCATTGAAATGTACCTTCTAAAACTGTCTCTATTTCTTCAGCGCGCGATAACGGCCAGGATTCGTCCCACAGTAAAAAATGACTTATTTATCTAATTTTTTTAATGAAGCACTCCAAACAGCGCCCAGTGCAATCGCTGAGTTGCGGCAATCTTGTCAAATTAAAAAGAATGTCATTTCTTGGTGTCCAGTTGGCTCACTTATCACATTTAAAAGGTCACAGTCCAGAATCACTTCAATTAAGTCCCTCAGACAATCGTTTCACTGTTAAAAGCGATACAACTTAGTAATATCGGAAAAAAATCACTAAATCCATGTTGGTACAAATATGTGACGCAACCGTTGTAAGTCAAGCGGATTAACACCGTTAGAAATTCAATGAAATGTAGTTTTTGAAAATGTTTTTATTTCTTCAACGCACGCTAACGGCTAGGATTGATCCCGCAGTACAAAATGACTTACATATCTAAACTTTTAAATAAAACGCTACCACAGCGCCCACCGAAATCGGTAAATTCCAACAATCATGTCAAATTAAGAAGAATGTTATTCCTTGTGTCCAATTTTCTCATTTATCACATTTATAAGATCACAGTCCAAAATAAGTTCAATTAAGTCCCACAGTCAATCGTTTCACTGTTAAAAGCGATGCAACCTAGTAATATCCGAATACTATCGCTAAATACATGTTGGTACGAATATGTGAGGCAACCGTTGTAACTCAAACGGATTTATACCGCCAGAAGGTCAATGAAATGTAGTCTTTGAAACTGTTCCTATTTATTCAGCGCGTGCTAACGGCCAGGATTGGTCGCACAGTAAAAAAGGACTTATTTTATATCAATTTTTAAGTGCAGCGCTACCATAGGGTCGAGTATAACAGCTGAATTCCAGCAATCATGTCAAATTAAGAAAAATGTTATTCCTTGGAGTCCAATAGGCTCATTAAACACATTTATAAGGTCACAGTACAGAATCACTTCAATTAAGTCCCATAGTCAATCGTTTCACTGTCAAAAGCAATGGAACTGAGTAATATCGGAAAAAAATCACTAAATACATGTTGGTACGAATACGTGACGGAACCGTTGTAACTTAAGCGCATTTTCACCGTTAGAAAGTCAAAGAAATGTTGTTTTTAAAACTGTTTCTCTTTCTTCAGCGCGGGCTAACGGCTAGGATTGGTCCCATTGTAAAAAATGACTTATTTATCTAAATTTTTAAGTGAATCCCTACCACAGCGCCCAGTGAAATCAGTAAATTCCAGCAATCATGTCAAATTAAGGAGAATGATATTTCTTGGTTCCGATTGTCTCACTTATCACATTTATAAGGTCACAGTCCAAAATCAGTTCAACTAAGTGCCACAGTCAATCGTTTCACTGTTAAAAGCGATACAACCTAGTATTATCAGAAAAATATCCCTTAATACATGTGGGGACGAATATGTGACGTAACCGTTGTAGTAGAAACGGACTAATACCTTTAAAAGGTCAATGAAATGTAGTGTTTGAAACTGTCTCTATTTCTCCAGCGCGCGCTAACGGCTAGGATTGGTCCCACAGTAAAAAAGGACTTATTTTATAAAAATTTTTAATTGAAGCGCTACCATAGGGCCGAGTGTAATCGCTGATTTCCAGCAATCATGTCAAATTAGGAAAAATGTTATTCCTTGGAATCCAATTGGCTCATTTATCATATTTATAAGGTCACAGTCCAGAATCACTTCAATTAAGTCCCACAGTCAATCGTTTCCCTGTCAAAAGCAATACAACTTAGTAATAATGGAAAAAATTCACTAAATACATGTTGGTACGAATATGTCACACAACCGTTGTAGTTGAAACAGACTAATACCGTTAGAAAGTCAATGAAATGTAGTATTTGAAACTGTCTTTATTTCTTCAGCGCGCGCTAACGGCTAGGATTGGTCCCACAGAAAAAAATGACTTATTTTATCTAAATTTTTAAGAGAAGCGCTACCATTGGGCCGAGTGTAATCGCTGAATTCCAGCAATCATGTCAAATTAAGAAGAATGTTATTCCTTGGAGTCCAATTGGCTCATTTATCACATTTATAAGGTCGCAGTACAGAATCACTTCAATTAAGTCCCACAGTCAATCGTTTCGCTGTCAAAACAAATACAACTTAGTAATATCGGAAAAGAATCAGTAAATACATGTTAGTACGAATACGTGACGCAACCGTTGTAAGTTCAGCGGATTGACACCGTTAGAAAGTCAATGAAATGTAGTTTTTGAAACTGTCTCTATTTCTTCAACGCTCGCTAACTGCTAGGATTGGTCCCACAGTACAAAATGACTTATTTATCTAAACTTTTTTTTAAAACGCTACCACAGCGCCCAGCGAAATCGGTAAATTCCAGCAATCATGTCAAATTAAGAAGGATGTTATTCCTTGGTTCGAATTGTCTCATTTATGAGATTTATGAGGTCAAAGTCCAATATCAGTTCAATTAAGTCCCACAGTCAATCCTTTCACTGCTAAAAGCGATGCAACCTAGTAATATCCGAATACTATCGCTAAATACATGTTGGTACGAATATGTGACGCAACCGTTGTAACTCAAACGGATTTATACCGCCAGAAGTTCAATGAAATGTAGTCTTTGAAACTGTTCCTATTTATTCAACCCGTGCTAACGGCCAGGATTGGTCCCACAGTAAAAAATGACTTATTTTATATAAATTTTTAAGAGAAGCGCTACCATTGGGCCGAGTGTAATCGCTGAATTGCAGAAATCATGTCAAATTAAGAAGAATGTTATTCCTTGGAATCCAATTGGCTCATCTATCACATTTAAAAGGTCACAGTCCAGAATCACTTCAATTAAGTCCCACAGGCAATCGCTTCACTGTCAAAAGCAATGCAACTTAGTAATATCGGAAAAAAATCACTAAATACATGTTGGTACGAATATGTGACGTAACCGTTGTAGTTAAAACGGACTGATACCTTTAAAAAGTCAATGAAATGTAGTGTTTGAAACTGTCTCTATTTCTTCAGCGCGCGCTAACGGCTAGGATTGGTCCCACAGTAAAAAAGGACTTATTTTATAAAAAATTTAAGTGAAGCGTACCATAGGGCCGAGTGCAATCGCTGAATTCCAGCAATCATGTCAAATTAGGAAAAATGTTAATCCTTGGAATCCAATTGGCTCATTTATCACATTTATAAGGTCACCGTCCAGAATCACTTCAATTAAGTCCCACAGTCAATCGTTTCACTGTCAAAAGCAATACAACTTAGTAATAATGGAAAAAATTCACTAAATACATGTTGGTACGAATATGTCACGCAACCGTTGTAGTTGAAACGGACTAATACCGCTAGAAAGTCAATGAAATGTAGTATTTGAAACTGTCTTTATTTCTTCAGCGCGCGCTAACTGTTAGGGTTGGTCCCACAGTAAAAAATGACTTATTTTATCTAAATTTTTAAGTGAAGCGCTACCATTGGGCCGAGTGTAATCGCTGAATTGCAGCAATCATGTCAAATTAAGAAGAATGTTTTTGCTTGGAGTCCAATTGGCTTATTTATCACATTTATAAGGTCGCAGTCCAGAATCACTTCAATTAAGTCCCACAGTCAATCGTTTCACTGTTAAAAGCGATACAAATTAGTAATATCGGAAAAAATCACTAATTACATGTTGGTACAAATATGTGATTCAACCGTTCTAACTCAAATGGACTCATACCGTTAGAAATTCATTAAAATGTACCTTCTAAAGCTGTCTCTATTTCTTCAGCGCGCGATAACGGCTAGGATTCGTCCCACAGAAAAAAATAACTTATTTATCTAAATTTTTAAATGAAGCGCTCCAAACAGCGACCAGTGTAATCGCTGAGTTGCGGCAATCATGTCAAATTAAAAAGAATGTCATTTCTTGGGGTCCAGTTGGCTCACTTATCACATTTATAAGGTCACAGTCCAAAGTTACTTCAATTAAGTCCAAGAGTCAATCGTTTCGCTGTTAAAAGCGATATAACTCAATAATATCGGAAGAATACCACTAAATACATGTTGGTACGAATATGTGACGTAACCGTTGTAGTAGAAACGGACTGATACCTTTAAAAGGTCAATGAAATGTAGTGTTTGAAACTGTCTCTATTTCTCCAGCGCGCGCTAACGGCTAGGATTGGTCCCACAGTAAAAAAGACTTATTTTATAAAAATGTTTAATTGAAGCGCTACCATAGGGCCGAGTGTAATCGCTGATTTCCAGCAATCATGTCAAATTAGGAAAAATGTTATTCCTTGGAGTCCAATAGGCTCATTTATCACATTTATAAGGTCACAGTAGAGAATCACTTTAATTAAGTCCCACAGTCAATCGTTTCACTGTCAAAAGCAATACAACTGAGTAATATCGGAAAAAAATCACTAAATACATGTTGGTACGAACACGTGACGCAACTGTTGTAACTTAAGCGGATTGACACCGTTAGAAAGTCAATGAAATGTAGTTTTTGAAAATTTTTCTATTTCTTCAGCGCGCTAACGGCTAGGATTAGTCCCACAGTAAAAAAGGACTTATTTATCTAAACTTTTAAATAAAGCGCTACCACAGCGCCCAGCGAAATCGGTAAATTCCAGCAATCACGTCAAATTAGGACGAATGTTATTTCTTGGGACCAATTGTCTCATTTATCACATTTTTGAGGTCAAAGTTCAAAATCAGTTCAATTAAGTCCCACAGTCAATGCTTTCATTGTTAAAAACGATGCAACCTAGTAAAATCAGAAAAATATCGCTAAATACATGATGGTTCGAATATGTGACGCAACCGTTGTAATTGAAACGGACTGATACCGTTAGAGAGTCAATGAAATGTTTTTTTTAAAACTGTTTCTCTTTCTTCAGGGCAGGCTAACGGCTAGGATTGGTCCCACCGTAAAAAATGACTTATTAAATTAAATTTTTAAGTGAATCCCTACCACAGCGCCCAGTGAAATCAGTAAATTCCAGCAATCATGTCAAATTAAGGAGAATTATATTTCTTGGTTCCAATTGTCTCACTTTTCACATTTATAAGGTCACAGTCCAAAATCAGTTCAATTAAGTGCCACAGTCAATCGTTCCACTGTTAAAAGCGATACAACCTAGTATTATCAGAAAAATATCCCTTAATACATGTGGGGACAAATATGTGACTCAACCGATGTAACTCAAACGGACTCATACCGTTAGAAATTTATTGAAACGTACCTTCTAAAACTGTCTCTATTTCTTCAGCACGCAATAACGGCTAGGATTCGTCCCACAGTAAAAAATCACTTATTTATCTAAATTTTAAAATGAAGCGCTCCAAACAGCGACCAGTGTAATCGCTGAGTTGCGGCAATCATGTCAAATTAAGAAGAATGTCATTTCTTGGGGTCCAGTTGGCCTACTTATCACATTTATAAGGTCACAGTCCAAAGTTACTTCAATTAAGTCCCAGAGACAATCGTTTCACTGTTAAAAGCGATATAACTCAATAATATCGGAAGAATATCACTAAATACATGTTGGTACGAATATGTGACGTAACCGCTGTAGTAGAAACGGACTGATACCTTTAAAAGGTCAATGAAATGTAGTGTTTGAAACTGTCTCTATTTCTCCAGCGCGCGCTAACGGCTAGGATTGGTCCCACAGTAAAAAAGGACTTATTTTATAAAAATTTTTAATTGAAGCGCTACCATAGGGCCGAGTGTAATCGCTGATTTCCAGCAATCATGTCAAATTGGGAAAAATGTTATTCCTTGGAGTCCAATAGGCTCATTTATCACATTTATAAGGTCACAGTACAGAATCACTTCAATTAAGTCCCACAGTCAATCGTTTCACTGTCAAAAGCAATACAACTTTGTAAAAATGGAAAAAATTCATTAAATACATGTTGGTACGAATATGTGACGCAACCGTTGTAGTTGAAGCGGACTAATACCGTTAGAAAGTCAATGAAATGTAGTATTTAAAACTGTCTCTATTTCGTCAGCGCGCGCTAACGGCTAGGATTGGTCCCACAGTAAAAAATGACTTATTTTATCTAAGTTTTTAAGTGAAGCGCTACCATTGGACCGAGTGTAATCGCTGAATTGCAGCAATCATGCCAAATTAAGAAGAATGTGATTCCTTGGAGTCCAATTGGCTCATTTATCACATTTATAAGGTCGCAGTCCAGAATCACTTCAATTAAGTCCCACAGTCAATCGTTTCACTGTTGAAAGCGATACAACTTAGTAATATCGGAAAAAATCACTAATTACATGTTGGTACGAATATGTGATTCAACCGTTCTAACTCAAATGGACTCATACCGTTAGAAATTCATTGAAATGTACCTTCTAAAACTGTCTCTATTTCTTCAGCGCGCGATAACGGCTAGGATTTGTCCCACAGTAAAAAATGACTTATTTATCTACATTTTTTAATGAAGCGCTCCAAACCGCGACCAGTGTAATCGCTGAGTTGCGACAATCATGTCAAAATAAGAAGAATGGCATTTCTTGGGTTCCAGTTGGCTCACTTATCACATTTATAAGGTCACAGTCCAGAATCACTTCAATTAAGTCCCACAGACAATCGTTTCACTGTTAAAAGCGATACAACTTTGTAATATCGGAAAAAAATCACTAAATACATGTTGGTACAAATATGTGACGCAACCGTTGTAAGTCAAGCGGATTGACCCCGTTAAAAAGTCAATGAAATGTTGTTTTTGAAAATGTTTTTATTTCTTCAACGCGCGCTAACGGCTAGGATTGGTCCCGCAGTACACAATGACTTATATATCTAAACTTTTAAATAAAACGCTGCCACAGCGCCTAGCGAAATCAGTAAATTCCAGCAATCATGTCAAATTAAAAAGAATGTTATTCCTTGGGTCCAATTGTCTCATTTATCACATTTATAAGATCACAGTCCAGAATCACTTCAATTAAGTCCCACAGTCAATCATTTCACTGTCAAAAGCAATACATGTTGATACGAAATACATGTTGATACGAATATGTCACGCAACCGTTGTAGTTGAAACGCACTAATACCGTTAGAAAGTCAATGAAATGTAGTATTTGAAACTGTCTCTATTTCTTCAGCGCGCGCTAACGGCTAGGATTGGTCCCACAGTAAAAAATGACTTATTTTATCTAAATTTTTAAGTGAAGCGCTACCATTGGACCGAGTGTAATCGCTGAATTGCAGCAATCATGTCAAATTAAGAAGAATGTTATTCCTTGGAGTCCAGTTGGCTCAATTATCACATTTATAAGGTCGCAATCCAGAATCACTTCAATTAAGTCCCACAGTCAATCGTTTCACTGTTAAAAGCAATACAACTTAGTAATATCGGAAAAAAATCACTAATTACATGTTGGTACGAATATGTGATTCAACCATTGTAACTCAAATGGACTCTTACCGTTAGAAATTCATTGAAATGTACCTTCTAAAACTGTCTCTATTTCTTCAGCGCGCGATGACGGCTAGGATTCGTCCCACAGTAAAAAATGACTTATTTATCTAAATTTTTTAATGAAGCGCTCCAAACAGCGACCAGGGTAATCGCTGAGTTGCGGCAATCATGGCAAATTAAGAAGAATGATATTTCTTGGTTCCAATTATCTCACTTTTCACATTTATAAGGTTACAGTCCAAAATCAGTTCAATTAAGTGCCACAGTAAATCGTTTCACTGTTAAAAGCGATACAACCTAGTATTATCAGAAAAATATCCCTTAATACATGTGGAGACGAATATGTGACTCAACCGATGTAACTCAAACGGACTCATACCGTTAGAAATTTTTTGAAACGTACCTTCTAAAACTGTCTCTATTTCTTCAGCACGCAATAGCGGCTAGGATTCGTCCCACAGTAAAAAATCACTTATTTATCTAAATTTTTAAATGAAGCGCTCCAAACAGCGACCAGTGTAATCGCTGAGTTGCGGCAATGATGTCAAATTAAGAAGAATGTCATTTCTTGGGGTCCAGTTGGCCCATTTATCACATTTATAAGGTTACAGTCCAAAATCAGTTCAATTAAGTGCCACAGTAAATCGTTTCACTGTTAAAAGCGATACAACCTAGTATTATCAGAAAAATATCCCTTAATACATGTGGGGACGAATATGTGACTCAACCGATGTAACTCAAACGGACTCATACCGTTAGAAATTTTTTGAAACGTACCTTCTAAAACTGTCTCTATTTCTTCAGCACGCAATAGCGGCTAGGATTCGTCCCGCAGTAAAAAATCACTTATTTATCTAAATTTTTAAATGAAGCGCTCCAAACAGCGACCAGTGTAATCGCTGAGTTGCGGCAATCATGTCAAATTAAGAAGAATGTCATTTCTTGGGGTCCAGTTGGCCCAATTATCACATTTATAAGGTCACAGTCCAAAGTTACTTCAATTAAGTCCCACAGTCAATCGTTTCACTGTTAAAAGCGATACAACTTAGTAATATCGGAAAAAATCACTAATTACATGTTGGTACGAATATGTGATTCAACCGTTCTAACTCAAATGGACTCATACCGTTAGAAATTCATTAAAATGTATCTTCTAAAACTGTCTCTATTTCTTCAGCGCGCGATAACGGCTAGGATTCGTCCCACATTAAAAAATGATTTATTTATCTAAATTTTTTAATGAAGCGCTCCAAACCGCGACCAGTGTAATCGCTGAGTTGCGACAATCATGTCAAATTAAGAAGAATGTCATTTTTTGGGGTCCAGTTGGCTCACTTATCACATTTATAAGGTCACAGTCCAGAATCACTTCAATTAAGTCCCACAGACAATCGTTTCACTGTTAAAAGCGATACAACTTAGTAATATCGGAAAAAAATCACTAAATACATGTTGGTACAAATATGTGACGCAACCGTTGTAAGTCAAGCGGATTGACCCCGTTAAAAAGTCAATGAATAGTTGTTTTTTAAAATGTTTTTATTTCTTCAACGCGCGCTAACGGCTAGGATTAGTCCCGCAGTACAAAATGACTTATATATCTAAACTTTTAAATACAACGCTACCACAGCGCCTAGCGAAATCAGTAAATTCCAGCAATCATGTCAAATTAAAAAGAATGTTATTCCTTGGGTCCAATTGTCTCATTTATCACATTTATAAGATCACAGTCGAAAATAAGTTCAATTAAGTCCCACAGTCAATTGTTTCACTGTTAAAAGCGATGCAACCTAGTAATATCCGAATACTATCGCTAAATACATGTTGGTACGAATATGTGACACAACCTTTGTAACTCAAACAGATTTATACCGCCAGAAAGTCAATGAAATGTAGTGTTTGAAACTGTCCCTATTTCTTCAGCGCGCGCTAACGGTTGGGATTGGTCCCACAGTAAAAAAGGACTTATTTTATAAAAATTTTTAAGTGAAGCGCTACCATAGAGCCGAGTGTAATCGCTGATTTCCAGCAATCATGTCAAATTAGGAAAAATGTTATTCTTTGGAATCAAATTGGCTCATTTATCACATTTATAAGGTCACAGTCCAGAATCACTTCAATTAAGTCCCACAGTCAATCGTTTCACTGTCAAAAGCAATACAACTTTGTAATAATGGAAAAAATTCATTAAATACATGTTGGTACGAATATGTGACGCAAACGTTGTAGTTGAAGCGGACTAATACCGTTAGAAAGTCAATGAAATGTAGTATTTGAAACTGTCTCTATTTCATCAGCGCGCGCTAACGGCTAGGATTGGTCCCACAGTAAAAAATGACTTATTTTATCTAAATTTTTAAGTGAAGCGCTACCATTGGGCCGAGTGTAATCGCTGAGTTGCGACAATCATGTCAAATTAAGGAGAATGTCATTTCTTGGGGTCCAGTTGGCTCACTTATTACATTTATAAGGTCACAGTCCAGAATCACTTCAATTAAGTCCCACAGACAATCTTTTCACTGTTAAAAGCGATACAACTTAGTAATATCGGAAAAAAATCACTAAATACATGTTGGTACAAATATGTGACGCAACCGTTGTAAGTCAAGCGGATTGACCCCGTTAAAAAGTCAATAAAATGTTGTTTTTGAAAATGTTTTTATTTCTTCAACGCGCGCTAACGGCTAGGATTAGTCCCGCAGTACAAAATGACTTATATATCTAAACTTTTAAATAAAACGCTACCACAGCGCCTAGCGAAATCAGTAAATTCCAGCAATCATGTCAAATTAAAAAGAATGTTATTCCTTGGGTCCAATTGTCTCATTTATCACATTTATAAGATCACAGTCGAAAATAAGTTCAATTAAGTCCCACAGTCAATCGTTTCACTGTTAAAAGCGATGCAACCTAGTAATATCCGAATACTATCGCTAAATACATGTTGGTACGAATATGTAACGCAACCGTTGTAACTCAAACAGATTTATACCGTCAGAAAGTCAATGAAATGTAGTGTTTGAAACTGTCCATATTTCTTCAGCGCGCGCTAACGGTTGGGATTGGTCCCACAGTAAAAAAGGACTTATTTTATAAAAATTTTTAAGTGAAGCGCTACCATAGGGCCGAGTGTAATCGCTGAATTCCAGCAATCATGTCAAGTTAGGAAAAATGTTATTCCTTGGAATCCAATTGGCTCATTTATCACATTTATAAGGTCACAGTCCAGAATCACTTCAATTAAGTCCCACAGTCAATCGTTTCACTGTCAAAAGCAATACAACTTAGTAATAATGGAAAAAATTCACTAAATACATGTTGATAAGAATATGTCACGCAACCGTTGTAGTTGAAACGCACTAATACCGTTAGAAAGTCAATGAAATGTAGTATTTGAAACTGTCTCTATTTCTTCAGCGCGCGCTAACGGCTAGGATTGGTCCCACAGTAAAAAATGACTTATTTTATCTAAATTTTTAAGTGAAGCGCTACCATTGGACCGAGTGTAATCGCTGAATTGCAGCAATCATGTCAAATTAAGAAGAATGTTAATCCTTGGAGTCCAATTGGCTCATTTATCACATTTATAAGGTAGCAATCCAGAATCACTTCAATTAAGTCCCACAGTCAATCGTTTCACTGTTAAAAGCAATACAACTTAGTAATATCGGAAAAAAAACACTAATTACATGTTGGTACGAATATGTGATTCAACCATTGTAACTCAAATGGACTCATACCGTTAGAAATTCATTGAAATGTACCTTCTAAAACTGTCTCTATTTCTTCAGCGCGCGATGACGGCTAGGATTCGTCCCACAGTAAAAAATGACTTATTTATCTAAATTTTTTAATGAAACGCTCCAAACAGCGACCAGTGTAATCGCTGAGTTGCGGCAATCATGGCAAATTAAGGAGAATGATATTTCTTGGTTCCAATTGTCTCACTTTTCACATTTATAAGGTTACAGTCCAAAATCAGTTCAATTAAGTGCCACAGTCAATCGTTTCACTGTCAAAAGCAATACAACTTTGTAATAATGGAAAAAATTCACTAAATACATGTTGGTACGAATATGTCACGCAACCGTTGTAGTTGAAACGGACTAATACCGTTAGAAAGTCAATGAAATGTAGTATTTGAAACTGTCTCTATTTCATCAGCGCGCGCTAACTGCTAGGATTGGTCCCACAGTAAAAAATGACTTATTTTATCTAAATTTTTAAGTGAAGCGCTACCATTGGGCCGAGTGTAACCGCTGAATTGCAGCAATCATGTCAAATTAAGAAGAATGTGATTCCTTGGAGTCCAATTGGCTCATTTATCACATTTATAAGGTCGCAGTCCAGAATCACTTCAATTAAGTCCCACAGTCAATCGTTTCACTGTTAAAAGCGATACAACTTAGTAATATCGGAAAAAAATCACTAATTACATGTTGGTACGAATATGTGATTCAACCGTTCTAACTCAAATGGACTCATACCGTTAGAAAGTCAATGAAATGTAGTATTTGAAACTGTCTCTATTTCTTCAGCGCGCGATAACGGCTAGGATTCGTCCCACAGTAAAAAATGACTTATTTATCTAAATTTTTTAATGAAGCGCTCCAAACCGCGACCAGTGTAATCGCTGAGTTGCGAAAATCATGTCAAATTAAGAAGAATGTCATTTCTTGGGGTCCAGTTGGCTCACTTATCACATTTTTAAGGTCACAGTCCAGAATCACTTCAATTAAGTCTCACAGACAATCGTTTCACTGTTAAAAGCGATGCAACTTAGTAATATCGAAAAAAAATCACTAAATACATGTTGGTGCAAATATGTGACGCAACCGTTGTAAGTCAAGCGGATTGACCCCGTTAAAAAGTCAATGAAATGTTGTTTTTGAAAATTTTTTTATTTCGTCAACGCGCGCTAACGGCTAGGATTGGTCCCGCAGTACAAAATGACTTATATATCTAAACTTTTAAATAAAACGCTACCACAGTGCCCAGCGAAATCGGTAAATTCTAGCAATCATGTCAAATTAAGAAGAATGATATTTCTTGGGTCCAATTGTCTCTTTTATCACATTTATGAGGTCAAAGTCTAAAATCAGTTCAATCAAGTCCCACAGTCAATCCTTTCACTGTTAAAAGCGATGCAACCTAGTAAAATCAGAAAAATATCGCTAAATACATGTTGGTACGAATATGTGACGTAACCGTTGTAATTCAAGCGGATTGACACCGTTAGAAAGTTAATAATATGTAGTTTTTAAAAATGTTTCTATTTCTTCATCGCGCGCGAACGGCTAGGATTGGTTCTACAGCACAAAATGACTTATTTATTTAAACTTTTTTTTAAAACGCTACCACAGCGCCCAGCGAAATCGGTAAATTCCAGCAATCATGTCAAATTAAGAAGAATGTTATTCCTTGGGTCCAATTGTCTCATTTATCACATTTATGAGGTCAAAGTCCAATATCAGTTCAATTAAGTCCCACAGTCAATCCTTTCACTGTTAAAAGCGGTGCAACGTAGTAATATCCGAATACTATCGCTAAATACATGTTGATACGAATATGTGACGCAACCGTTGTAACTCAAACGGATTTATAACGCCAGAAGGTCAATGAAATGTAGTCTTTGAAACTGTTCCTATTTATTCAGCGCGTGCTAACGGCCAGGATTGGTCCCACAGTAAGAAATGATTTATTTTATATAAATTTTTAAGTTAAGCGCTACCATAGGGCCGAGTGTAAACGCTGAATTCCAGCAATCATGTCAAATTAAGAAGAATGTTATTCCTTGGAGTCCAATTGGCTCATTTATTACATTTATGAGGTCACAGTACAGAATCACTTCAATTAAGTCCCACAGTCAATCGTTTCACTGTCAAAAGAAATAAAACTTAGAAATATCGGAAAAGAATCACTAAATACATGTTGGTACGAATACATGACGCAACCGTTGTAAGTTAAGCGGATTGACACCGTTAGAAAGTCAATGAAATGTAGTATTTGAAACTGTCTCTATTTCTTCAGCGCGCGCTAACGGCTAAGATTGGTCCCACAGTAAAAAAATGATTTATTTTATCTAAATTTTTAAGTGAAGCGCTACCAATGGGCCGAGTGTAATCGCTGAATTGCAGCAATCATGTCAAATTAAGAAGAATGTTATTCCTTGGAGTCCAATTGGCTCATTTATCACATTTATAAGGTCGCAGTCCAGAATCACTTCAATTAAGTCCCACAGTCAATCGTTTCACTGTTGAAAGCGATACAACTTAGTAATTCCGGAAAAAAATCACTAATTACATGTTGGTACGAATATGTGATTCAACCGTTGTAACTCAAATGGACTCATACCGTTAGAAATTCATTGAAATGTACCTTCTAAAACTGTCTCTATTTCTTCAGCGCGCGATAACGGCTAGGATTCGTCCCACAGTAAAAAATGACTTATTTATCTAAATTTTTTAATGAAGCGCCTTAAACAGCGACCAGTGTAATCGCCGAGTTGCGGCAATCATGTCAAATTAAGAAAAATGTCATTTCTTGGGGTCCAGTTGGCTCACTCATCACATTTATAAGGTCACAGTCCAGAATCAATTCAATTAAGTCCCACAGTCAATCGTTTCACTGTTAAAAGCAATACAACTTAGTAATATCAGAAAAAAATCACTAAATACATGTTGGTACAAATATGTGACGCAACCGTTGTAATTCAAGCGGATTGACACCGTTAGAAAGTCAATGAAATGTAGTTTTTGAAAATGTTTTTATTTCTTCAACGCGCGCTAACGGCTAGGATTGGTCCCGCAGTACAAAATGACTTTTATATCTAAACTTTTAAATAAAACGCTACCACAGCGCCCAACGAAATCGGTAAATTCCAGCAATCATGTCAAATTAAAAAGAATGTTATTTCTTGGGTCCAATTGTCTCATTTATCACATTTATAAGATCACAGTCCAAAATAAGTTCAATTAAGTCCCACAATCAATCGCTTCTCTGTTAAAAGCGTAGCAACCTAGTAATATCCGAATACTATCGCTAAATACATGTTGGTACGAATATGTGACGCAACCGTTGCAACTCAAACGGATTTATACCGCCAGAAGGTCAATGAAATGTCGTCTTTGAAACTGTTCCTATTTATTCAGCGCGTGCTAACGGCCAGGATTGGTCCCACAGTAAAAATGGACTTATTTTATCTAAATTTTTAAATGAAGCGCTACCATAGGGACGAGTGTAATCGCTGATATCCAGAAATCATGTCAAATTAAGAAGAATGTTATCCCTTGGAGTCCAATTGGCTCATTTATCACATTTATAAGGACACAGTACAGAATCACTTCAATTAAGTCCCACAGTCAATCGTTTCAATGTCAAAAGCAATACAACTGAGTAATATCGGAAAAAAATCACTAAATACATGTTGGTACGAATACGTGACGCAACCGTTGTAACTTAAGCAGATGGACACCGTTAGAAAGTCAATAAAATGTAGTTTTTGAAAATTTTTCTATTTCTTGAGCGCGCTTACGGCTAGGATTGGTCCCACAGTAAAAAAGGAGTTATTTATCTAAACTTTTAAATAAAGCGCTACCACAGCGCCCAGCGAAATCGGTAAATTCCGGCAATCATGTCAAATTAAGACGAATGTTATTTCTTGGGTCCAATTGTCTCATTTATCACGTTTTTGAGGTCAAAGTCCAAAATCAGCTCAATTAAGTCCCACAGTCAATCGTTTCACTGTTAAAAGCGATACAACCTAGTATTATCAGAAAAATATCCCTAAATACATGTGGGGACGAATATGTGACTCAACCGATGTAACTCAAACGGACTCATACCGTTAGAAATTCATTGAAACGTACCTTCTAAAACTGTCTCTATTTCTTCAGCGCGCGATAACGGCTAGGATTCGTCCCACAGTAAGAAATGACTTATTTATCTAAATTTTTAAGTGCATCTCTACCACAGCGCCCAGTGAAATCAGTAAATTCCAGCAATCATGTCAAATTAAGAATAATGATATTTCTTGCTTCCAATTGTCTCACTTATCACATTTATAAGGCCACAGACCAAAATCAGTTCAATTAAGTGCCACAGTCAATCGTTTCACTGTTAAAAGCGTTACAACCTAGTATTATCAGAAAACTATCCCTAAATACATGTGGGGACGAATATGTGACTCAACCGATGTAACTCAAACGGACTCATACCGTTAGAAATTCATTGAAACGTACCTTCTAAAACTGTCTCTATTTCTTCAGCGCGCCATAACGGCTAGGATTCGTCCCACAGTAAAAAATCGCTTATTTATCTAAATTTTTAAATGAAGCGCTCCAAACAGCGACCAGTGTAATCGCTGAGTTGCGGCAATCATGTCAAATTAAGAAGAATGTCATTTCTTGAGGTCCAGTTGGCTCACTTATTACATTTATAAGGTCACAGTCCAGAATCACTTCAATTAAGTCCCACAGTCAATCGTTTCACTGTTGAAAGCGATACAACTTAGTAATATCGGAAAAAATCACTAATTACATGTTGGTACGAATATGTGATTCAACCGTTCTGACTCAAATGGACTCATACCGTTAGAAATTCATTGAAATGTACCTTCTAAAACTGTCTCTATTTCTTCAGCGCGCGATAACTGCTAGGATTCGTCCCACATTAAAAAATGACTTATTTATCTAAATTTTTTAATGAAGCGCTGCAAACCGCGACCAGTGTAATCGCTGAGTTGCGACAATCATGTCAAATTAGGAAGAATGTCATTTCTTGGGGTCCAGTTGGCTCACTTATCACATTTATAAGGTCACAGTCCAGAATCACTTCAATTAAGTCCCACAGACAATCGTTTCACTGTTAAAAGCGATACAACTTAGTAATATCGGAAAAAAATCACTAAATACATGTTGGTACAAATATGTGACGCAACCGTTGTAAGTCAAGCGGATTGACCCTGTTAAAAAGTCAATAAAATGTTGTTTTTGAAAATGTTTTTATTTCTTCAACGCGCGCTAACGGCTAGGATTAGTCCCGCAGTACAAAATGACTTATATATCTAAACTTTTAAATAAAACGCTACCACAGCGCCTAGCGAAATCAGTAAATTCCAGCAATCATGTCAAATTAAAAAGAATGTTATTCCTTGGGTCCAATTGTCTCATTTATCACATTTATAAGATCACAGTCGAAAATAAGTTCAATTAAGTCCCACAGTCAATCGTTTCACTGTTAAAAGCGATGCAACCTAGTAATATCCGAATACTATCGCTAAATACATGTTGGTACGAATATGTGACGCAACCGTTGTAACTCAAACAGATTTATACCGTCAGAAAGTTAATGAAATGTAGTGTTTGAAACTGTCCATATTTCTTCAGCGCGCGCTAACGGTTGGGATTGGTCCCACAGTAAAAAAGGACTTATTTTATAAAAAATTTTAAGTGAAGCGCTACCATAGGGCCGAGTGTAATCGCTGAATTCCAGCAATCATGTCAAGTTAGGAAAAATGTTATTCCTTGGAATCCAATTGGCTCATTTATCACATTTATAAGGTCACAGTCCAGAATCACTTCAATTAAGTCCCACAGTCAATCGTTTCACTGTCAAAAGCAATACAACTTAGTAATAATGGAAAAAATTCACTAAATACATGTTGATACGAATATGTCACGCAACCGTTGTAGTTGAAACGCACTAATACCGTTAGAAAGTCAATGAAATGTAGTATTTGAAACTGTCTCTATTTCTTCAGCGCGCGCTAACGGCTAGGATTGGTCCCACAGTAAAAAATGACTTATTTTATCTAAATTTTTAAGTGAAGCGCTACCATTGGACCGAGTGTAATCGCTGAATTGCAGCAATCATGTCAAATTAAGAAGAATGTTAATCCTTGGAGTCCAATTGGCTCATTTATCACATTTATAAGGTCGCAATCCAGAATCACTTCAATTAAGTCCCACAGTCAATCGTTTCACTGTTAAAAGCAATACAACTTAGTAATATCGGAAAAAAAACACTAATTACATGTTGGTACGAATATGTGATTCAACCATTGTAACTCAAATGGACTCATACCGTTAGAAATTCATTGAAATGTACCTTCTAAAACTGTCTCTATTTCTTCAGCGCGCGATGACGGCTAGGATTCGTCCCACAGTAAAAAATGACTTATTTATCTAAATTTTTTAATGAAGCGCTCCAAACAGCGACCAGTGTAATCGCTGAGTTGCGGCAATCATGGCAAATTAAGGAGAATGATATTTCTTGGTTCCAATTGTCTCACTTTTCACATTTATAAGGTTACAGTCCAAAATCAGTTCAATTAAGTGCCACAGTCAATCGTTTCACTGTCAAAAGCAATACAACTTTGTAATAATGGAAAAAATTCACTAAATACATGTTGGTACGAATATGTCACGCAACCGTTGTAGTTGAAACGGACTAATACCGTTAGAAAGTCAATGAAATGTAGTATTTGAAACTGTCTCTATTTCATCAGCGCGCGCTAACTGCTAGGATTGGTCCCACAGTAAAAAATGACTTATTTTATCTAAATTTTTAAGTGAAGCGCTACCATTGGGCCGAGTGTAACCGCTGAATTGCAGCAATCATGTCAAATTAAGAAGAATGTGATTCCTTGGAGTCCAATTGGCTCATTTATCACATTTATAAGGTCGCAGTCCAGAATCACTTCAATTAAGTCCCACAGTCAATCGTTTCACTGTTAAAAGCGATACAACTTAGTAATATCGGAAAAAAATCACTAATTACATGTTGGTACGAATATGTGATTCAACCGTTCTAACTCAAATGGACTCATACCGTTAGAAAGTCAATGAAATGTAGTATTTGAATCTGTCTCTATTTCTTCAGCGCGCGATAACGGCTAGGATTCGTCCCCCAGTAAAAAATGACTTATTTATCTAAATTTTTTAATGAAGCGCTCCAAACCGCGACCAGTGTAATCGCTGAGTTGCGAAAATCATGTCAAATTAAGAAGAATGTCATTTCTTGGGGTCCAGTTGGCTCACTTATCACATTTTTAAGGTCACAGTCCAGAATCACTTCAATTAAGTCTCACAGACAATCGTTTCACTGTTAAAAGCGATGCAACTTAGTAATATCGAAAAAAAATCACTAAATACATGTTGGTACAAATATGTGACGCAACCGTTGTAAGTCAAGCGGATTGACCCCGTTAAAAAGTCAATGAAATGTTGTTTTTGAAAATGTTTTTATTTCGTCAACGCGCACTAACGGCTAGGATTGGTCCCGCAGTACAAAATGACTTATATATCTAAACTTTTAAATAAAACGCTACCACAGTGCCCAGCGAAATCGGTAAATTCCAGCAATCATGTCAAATTAAGAAGAATGTTATTCCTTGGGTCCAATTGTCTCATTTATCACATTTATGAGGTCAAAGTCCAATATCAGTTCAATTAAGTCCCACAGTCAATCCTTTCACTGTTAAAAGCGGTGCAACCTAGTAATATCCGAATACTATCGCTAAATACATGTTGGTACGAATATGTGACGCAACCGTTGTAACTCAAACGGATTTATAACGCCAGAAGGTCAATGAAAGGTAGTCTTTGAAACTGTTCCTATTTATTCAGCGCGTGCTAACGGCCAGGATTGGTCCCACAGTAAGAAATGGACTTATTTTATCTAAATTTTTAAATGAAGCGCTACCATAGGGACGAGTGTAATCGCTGATATCCAGAAATCATGTCAAATTAAGAAGAATGTTATTCCTTGGAGTCCAATTGGCTCATTTATCACATTTATAAGGACACAGTACAGAATCACTTCAATTAAGTCCCACAGTCAATCGTTTCAATGTCAAAAGCAATACAACTGAGTAATATCGGAAAAGAATCACTAAATACATGTTGGTACGAATACGTGACGCAACCGTTGTAAGTTAAGCGGATTGACACCGTTAGAAAGTCAATAAAATGTAGTTTTTGAAAATTTTTCTATTTCTTGAGCGCGCTTACGGCTAGGATTGGTCCCACAGTAAAAAAGGAGTTATTTATCTAAACTTTTAAATAAAGCGCTACCAATGGGCCGAGTGTAATCGCTGAATTGCAGCAATCATGTCAAATTAAGAAGAATGTTATTCCTTGGAGTCCAATTGGCTCATTTATCACATTTATAAGGTCGCAGTCCAGAATCACTTCAATTAAGTCCCACAGTCAATCGTTTCACTGTTGAAAGCGATACAACTTAGTAATTCCGGAAAAAAATCACTAATTACATGTTGGTACGAATATGTGATTCAACCGTTGTAACTCAAATGGACTCATACCGTTAGAAATTCATTGAAATGTACCTTCTAAAACTGTCTCTATTTCTTCAGCGCGCGATAACGGCTAGGATTCGTCCCACAGTAAGAAATGACTTATTTATCTAAATTTTTAAGTGCATCTCTACCATAGCGCCCAGTGAAATCAGTAAATTCCAGCAATCATGTCAAATTAAGAAGAATGATATTTCTTGCTTCCAATTGTCTCACTTATCACATTTATAAGGCCACAGTCCAAAATCAGTTCAATTAAGTGCCACAGTCAATCGTTTCACTGTTAAAAGCGTTACAACCTAGTATTATCAGAAAACTATCCCTAAATACATGTGGGGACGAATATGTGACTCAACCGATGTAACTCAAACGGACTCATACCGTTAGAAATTCATTGAAACGTACCTTCTAAAACTGTCTCTATTTCTTCAGCGCGCGATAACGGCTAGGATTCGTCCCACAGTAAAAAATCGCTTATTTATCTAAATTTTTAAATGAAGCGCTCCAAACAGCGACCAGTGTAATCGCTGAGTTGCGGCAATCATGTCAAATTAAGAAGAATGTCATTTCTTGAGGTCTAGTTGGGTCACCTATCACATTTATAAGGTCACAGTCCAAAGTTACTTCAATTAAGTCCCAGAGTCAATCGTTTCACTGTTAAAAGCGATATAACTCAATAATATCGGAAGAATATCACTAAATACACGTTGGTACGAATATGTGACGCAACCGTTGTAACTCAAACAGATTGATACCGCCAAAAAGTCAATGAAATGTAGTTTTTGAGAATGTCTCTATTTCTTCAGCGCTTTCTAACGGTCAGGATTAGTCCCACAGTAAAAAAAGACTTATTTATCTAAATTTTAAATAAAGCGCTACCACAGTGCCCAGCGAAATCGGTAAATTCTAGCAATCATGTCAAATTAAGAAGAATGATATTTCTTGGGTCCAATTGTCTCATTTATCACATTTATGAGGTCAAAGTCCAAAATCAGTTCAATCAAGTCCCACAGTCAATCCTTTCACTGCTAAAAGCGATGCAACCTAGTAAAATCAGAAAAATATCGCTAAATACATGTTGGTATGAATATGTGACGCAACCGTTGTAATTGAAACGGACTGATACCGTTACAGAGTCAATGAGATGTAGTTTTTAAAACTGTCTCTCTTTCTTCAGCGTGCGCTAACGGCTAGGATTCGTCCCACAAAAAAAATGACTCATTTATCTATATTTTTAAATGAAGCGCTCCAAACAGCGCCCAGTGTAATCGCTGAGTTGGGGAAATAATGTCAAATTAAGAAGAATGTTATTTCTTGGGTTCCAGTTGGCTCACTTATCACATTTATTAGGTCACAGTCCAAAGTTTTTTCAATTAAGTCCCAGAGTCAATCGTTTCACTGTTAAAAGCGATATATAACTTAATAATATCGGAAAAATATCACTAAATACATGTTGGTACGAATTTGTGACGCAACCGTTGTAACTCAAACGGATTTATACCGCCAGAAAGTCAATGAAATGTAGTCTTTGAGAATGTCTCTATTTCTTCAGCGCGTGCTAACGGCCAGGATTGGTCCCACAGTAAAAAATGACTTATTTTGTATAAATTTTTAAGTGAAGCGCTACCACAGTGCCCAGCGAAATCGGTAAATTCTAGCAATCATGTCAAATTAAGAAGGATGATATTTCTTGGGTCCAATTGTCTCATTTATCACATTTATGAGGTAAAAGTCTAAAATCAGTTCAATCAAGTCTCACAGTCAATCCTTTCACTGTTAAAAGCGATGCAACCTAGTAAAATCAGAAAAATATCGCTAAATACATGTTGGTACGAATATGTGACGCAACCGTTATAATTCAAGCGGATTGACACCGTCAGAAAGTTAATAATATGTAGTTTTTAAAAATGTTTCTATTTCTTCATCGCGCGCTAACGGCTAGGATTGGTTCCACAGTACAAAATGACTTATTTATCTAACCTTTTTTTTAAAACGCTACCACAGCGCACAGCGAAATCGGTAAATTCCAGCAATCATGTCAAATTAAGAAGAATGTTATTCCTTGGGTCCAATTGTCTTATTTATCACATTTAGGAGGTCAAAGTGCAATACCAGTTCAATTAAGTCCCACCGTCAATCCTTTCACTGTTAAAAGCGGTGCAACCTAGTAATATCCGAATACTATCGCTAAATACATGTTGGTACGAATATGTGACGCAACCGTTGTAAGTCAAACGGATTTATACCGCCAGAAGGTCAATGAAATGTAGTCTTTGAAACTGTTCCTATTTATTCAGCGCGTGCTAACGGCCAGGATTGGTCCCACAGTAAGAAATGATTTATTTTATATAAATTTTTAAGTGAAGCGCTACCATAGGGCCGAGTGTAAACGCTGAATTCCAGCAATCATTTCAAATTAAGAAGAATGTTATTCCTTGGAGTCCAATTGGCTCATTTATTACATTTATAAGGTCACAGTACAGAATCACTTCAATCAAGTCCCACAGTCAATCGTTTCACTGTCAAAAAAAATACAACTTAGAAATATCGGAAAAGAATCACTAAATACATGTTGGTACGAATACGTGACGCAACCGTTGTAAGTTAAGCGGATTGACACCGTTAGAAAGTCAATGATATGTAGTTTTTGAAACTGTCTCTATTTATTCAGCCCGCGCAAACGGCTAGGATTGGTCCCACAGTAAAAAGGACTTATTTTATAAAATTTTTAAGTGAACCGCTACCATAGGGCCGAGTGTAATCGCTGAATTCCAGCAATCATGTCAAATTAGGAAAAATGTTATTCCTTGGAATCCAATTGGCTCATTTATCACATTTATAAGGTCACAGTCCAGAATCACTTCAATTAAGTCCCACAGTCAATCGTTTCACTGTCAAAAGCAATACAACTTAGTAATAATGGAAAAAATTCACTAAATACATGTTGGTACGAATATGTGACGCAACCGTTGTAAGTTAAGCGGATTGACACCGTTAGAAAGTCAATGAAATGTAGTTTTTGAAACTGTCTCTATTTCTTCAGCCCGCGCTAACGGCTAGGATTGGTCCCACAGTAAAAAATGACTTATTTTAACTAAATTTTTAAGAGAAGCGCTACCATTGGGCCGAGTGTAATCGCTGAATTGCAGAAATCATGTCAAATTAAGAAGAATGTTATTCCTTGGAATCCAATTGGCTCATCTATCACATTTATAAGGTCACAGTCCAGAATCACTTCAATTAAGTCCCACAGGCAATCGTTTCACTGTCAAAAGCAATTCAACTTAGTAATATCGGAAAAAAATCACTAAATACATGTTGGTACGAATATGTGACGTAACCGTTGTAGTTGAAACGGACTGATACCTGTAAAAAGTCAATGAAATGTAGTGTTGGAAACTGTCTCTATTTCTTCAGCGAGGGCTAACGGCTAGGATTGGTCCCACAGTAAAAAAGGACTTATTTTATAAAAATTTTTAAGTAAAGCGCTACCATAGGGCCGAGTGTAATCGCTGAATTGCAGAAATCATGTCAAATTAAGAAGAATGTCATTTCTTGAGGTCCAGTTGGCTCACCTATCACATTTATAAGGTCACAGTCCAAAGTTACTTCAATTAAGTCCCAGAGTCAATCGTTTCACTGTTAAAAGCGATATAACTCAATAATATCGGAAGAATATCACTAAATACACGTTGGTACGAATATGTGACGCAACCGTTGTAACTCAAACAGATTGATACCGCCAAGAAGTCAATGAAATGTAGTTTTTGAGAATGTCTCTATTTCTCCAGCGCTTGCTAACGGTCAGGATTAGTCCCACAGTAAAAAAAGACTTATTTATCTAAATTTTAAATAAAGCGCTACCACAGTGCCCAGCGAAATCGGTAAATTCTAGCAATCATGTCAAATTAAGAAGAATGATATTTCTTGGGTCCAATTGTCTCATTTATCACATTTATGAGGTCAAAGTCTAAAATCAGTTCAATCAAGTCCCACAGTCAATCCTTTCACTGTTAAAAGCGATGCAACCTAGTAAAATCAGAAAAATATCGCTAAATACATGTTGGTACGAATATGTGACGCAACCGTTGTAATTCAAGCGGATTGACACCGTTAGAAAGTTAATAATATGTAGTTTTTAAAAATGTTTCTATTTCTTCATCGCGCGCTAACGGCTAGGATTGGTTCCACAGTACAAAATGAATTATTTATCTAAACTTTTTTTTAAAACGCTACCACAGCGCCCAGCGAAATCGGTAAATTCCAGCAATCATGTCAAATTAAGAAGAATGTTATTCCTTGGGTCCAATTGTCTCATTTATCACATTTATGAGGTCAAAGTCCAATACCAGTTCAATTAAGTCCCACAGTCAATCCTTTCACTGTTAAAAGCGGTGCAACCTAGTAATATCCGAATACTATCGCTAAAGACATGTTGGTACGAATATGTGACGCAACCGTTGTAAATTAAGTGGATTGACACCGTTAGAAAGTCAATGAAATGTAGTTTTTGAAACTGTCTCTATTTCTTCAGCCCGCGCTAACGGCTAGGATTGGTCCCACAGTAAAAAATGACTTATTTTATCTAAATTTTTAAGAGAAGCGCTACCATTGGCCCGAGTGTAATCGCTGAATTGCAGAAATCATGTCAAATTAAGAAGAATGTTATTCCTTGGATTCCAATTGGCTCATCTATCACATTTATAAGGTCACAGTCCAGAATCACTTCAATTAAGTCCCACACGCAATCGTTTCACTGTCAAAAGCAATGCAACTTAGCAATATCGGAAAAAAATCACTAAATACATGTTGGTACGAACATGTGACGTAACCTTTGTAGTTGAAACGGACTGATACCTGTAAAAAGTCAATGAAATGTAGTGTTTGAAACTGTCTCTATTTCTTCAGCGCGCGCTAACGGCTAGGATTGGTCCCACAGTAAAAAAGGTCTTATTTTATAAAAATTTTTAAGTGAAGCGCTACCATAGGGCCGAGTGTAATCGCTGAATTCCAGCAATCATGTCAAATTAGGAAAAATGTTATTCCTTGGAATCCAATTGGCTCATTTATCACATTTATAAGGTAACAGTCCAGAATCACTTCAATTAAGTCCCACAGTCAATCGTTTCAATGTCAAAAGCAATACAACTTAGTAATAATGGAAAAAATTCACTAAATACATGTTGGTACGAATATGTGACGCAACCGTTGTAAGTTAAGCGGATTGACACCGTTAGAAAGTCAATGAAATGTAGTTTTTGAAACTGTCTCTATTTCTTCAGCCCGTGCTAACGGCTAGGATTGGTCCCACAGTAAAAAATGACTTATTTTATCTAAATGTTTAAGAGAAGCGCTACCATTGGGCCGAGTGTAATCGCTGAATTGCAGAAATCATGTCAAATTAAGAAGAATGTTAATCCTTGGAATCCAATTGGCTCATCTATCACATTTATAAGGTCACAGTCCAGAATCACTTCAATTAAGTCCCACAGGCAATCGTTTCACTGTTAAAAGCGATATAACTCAATAATATCGGAAGAATATCACTAAATACACGTTGGTACGAATATGTGACTCAACCGTTGTAACTCAAACAGATTGATACCGCCAAGAAGTCAATGAAATGTAGTTTTTGAGAATGTCTCTATTTCTCCAGCGCTTGCTAACGGTCAGGATTAGTCCCACAGTAAAAAAAGACTTATTTATCTAAATTTTAAATAAAGCGCTACCACAGTGCCCAGCGAAATCGGTAAATTCTAGCAATCATGTCAAATTAAGAAGAATGATATTTCTTGGGTCCAATTGTCTCATTTATCACATTTATGAGGTCAAAGTCTAAAATCAGTTCAATCAAGTCCCACAGTCAATCCTTTCACTGTTAAAAGCGATGCAACCTAGTAAAATCAGAAAAATATCGCTAAATACATGTTGGTACGAATATGTGACGCAACCGTTGTAATTCAAGCGGATTGACACCGTTAGAAAGTTAATAATATGTAGTTTTTAAAAATGTTTCTATTTCTTCATCGCGCGCTAACGGCTAGGATTGGTTCCACAGTACAAAATGAATTATTTATCTAAACTTTTTTTTAAAACGCTACCACAGCGCCCAGCGAAATCGGTAAATTCCAGCAATCATGTCAAATTAAGAAGAATGTTATTCCTTGGGTCCAATTGTCTCATTTATCACATTTATGAGGTCAAAGTCCAATACCAGTTCAATTAAGTCCCACAGTCAATACTTTCACTGTTAAAAGCGGTGCAACCTAGTAATATCCGAATACTATCGCTAAAGACATGTTGGTACGAATATGTGACGCAACCGTTGTAAATTAAGTGGATTGACACCGTTAGAAAGTCAATGAAATGTAGTTTTTGAAACTGTCTCTATTTCTTCAGCCCGCGCTAACGGCTAGGATTGGTCCCACAGTAAAAAATGACTTATTTTATCTAAATTTTTAAGAGAAGCGCTACCATTGGCCCGAGTGTAATCGCTGAATTGCAGAAATCATGTCAAATTAAGAAGAATGTTATTCCTTGGAATCCAATTGGCTCATCTATCACATTTATAAGGTCACAGTCCAGAATCACTTCAATTAAGTCCCACACGCAATCGTTTCACTGTCAAAAGCAATGCAACTTAGCAATATCGGAAAAAAATCACTAAATACATGTTGGTACGAACATGTGACGTAACCTTTGTAGTTGAAACGGACTGATACCTGTAAAAAGTCAATGAAATGTAGTGTTTGAAACTGTCTCTATTTCTTCAGCGCGCGCTAACGGCTAGGATTGGTCCCACAGTAAAAAAGGTCTTATTTTATAAAAATTTTTAGGTGAAGCGCTACCATAGGGCCGAGTGTAATCGCTGAATTCCAGCAATCATGTCAAATTAGGAAAAATGTTATTCCTTGGAATCCAATTGGCTCATTTATCACATTTATAAGGTAACAGTCCAGAATCACTTCAATTAAGTCCCACAGTCAATCGTTTCAATGTCAAAAGCAATACAACTTAGTAATAATGGAAAAAATTCACTAAATACATGTTGGTACGAATATGTGACGCAACCGTTGTAAGTTAAGCGGATTGACACCGTTAGAAAGTCAATGAAATGTAGTTTTTGAAACTGTCTCTATTTCTTCAGCCCGTGCTAACGGCTAGGATTGGTCCCACAGTAAAAAATGACTTATTTTATCTAAATGTTTAAGAGAAGCGCTACCATTGGGCCGAGTGTAATCGCTGAATTGCAGAAATCATGTCAAATTAAGAAGAATGTTATTCCTTGGAATCCAATTGGCTCATCTATCACATTTATAAGGTCACAGTCCAGAATCACTTCAATCAAGTCCCACAGTCAATCGTTTCACTGTTAAAAGCAATACAACTTAGTAATATCGGAAAAAAAACACTAATTACATGTTGGTACGAATATGTGCAAAAACCGTTGTAGTTGAAACGGACTGATACCTGTAAAAAGTCAATGAAATGTAGTGTTTGAAACTGTCTCTATTTCTTCAGCGCGCGCTAACGGCTAGGATTGGTCCCACAGTAAAAAAGGACTTATTTTATAAAAATTTTTAAGTGAAGCGCTACCATTGGGCCGAGTGTAATCGCTGAATTCCAGCAATCATGTCAAATTTGGAAAAATGTTGTTCCTTGGAATCCAATTGGCTCATTTATCACATTTATAAGGTCACAGTCCAGAATCACTTCAATTAAGTCCCACAGTGAATCGTTTCACTGTCAAAAGCAATACAACTTAGTAATAATGGAAAAAATTCACTAAATACATGTTGGTACGAATATGTGACGCAACCGTTGTAGTTGAAACGGACTAATACCGTTAGAAAGTCAATGAAATGTAGCATTTGAAACTGTCTCTATTTCATCAGCGCGCGCTAACGGTTAGGATTGGTCCCACAGTAAAAAATGACTTATTTTATCTAAATTTTTAAGTGAAGCGCTACCATTGGACCGAGTGTAATCGCTGAATTGCAGCAATCATGTCAAATTAAGAAGAATGTTAATCCTTGGAGTCCAATTGGCTCATTTATCACATTTATAAGGTCGCAATCCAGAATCACTTCAATTAAGTCCCACAGTCAATCGTTTCACTGTTAAAAGCAATACAACTTAGTAATATCGGAAAAAAAACACTAATTACATGTTGGTACGAATATGTGATTCAACCATTGTAACTCAAATCGACTCATACCGTTAGAAATTCATTGAAATGTACCTTCTAAAACTATCTCTATTTCTTCAGATGACGGCTAGGATTCGTCCCACAGTAAAAAATGACTTATTTTATAAAAATTTTTAAGTGAAGCGCTACCATAGGGCCGAGTGTAATCGCTGAATTCCAGCAATCATGTCAAATTAGGAAAAATGTTATTCCTTGGAATCCAATTGGCTCATTTATCACATTTATAAGGTCACAGTCCAGAATCACTTCAATTAAGTCCCACAGTGAATCGTTTCACTGTCAAAAGCAATACAACTTAGTAATAATGGAAAAAATTCACTAAATACATGTTGGTACGAAAATGTGACGCAACCGTTGTAGTTGAAACGGACTAATACCGTTAGAAAGTCAATGAAATGTAGTATTTGAAACTGTTTTGAAAATGATTTATTTTATCTAAATTTTTAAGTGAAGCGCTACCATTGGGCCGAGTGTAATCGCTGAATTGCAGCAATCATGTCAAATTAAGAAGAATGTTATTCCTTGGAGTCCAATTGGCTCATTTATCACATTTATAAGGTCGCAGTCCAGAATCACTTCAATTAACTCCCACAGTCAATCGTTTCACTGTTAAATCGATACAACTTAGTAATATCGGAAAAAAATCACTAAATACATGTTGGTACGAATATGTGATTCAACCATTGTAACTCAAATGGACTCATACCGTTAGAAATTCATTGAAATGTACCTTCTAAAACTGTCTCTATTTCTTCAGCGCGCGATAACGGCTAGGATTTGTCCCACAGTAAAAAATGACTTATTTATCTAAATGTTTTAATGAAGCGCTCCAAACAGCGACCAGTGTAATCGCTGAGTTGCGGCAATCATGTCAAATTAAGAAGAATGTCATTTCTTGGGGTCCAGTTGGCTCACTTATCACATTTATAAGGTCACAGTCCAGAATCACTTCAATTAAGTCCCACAGTCAATCGTTTCACTGTTAAAAGCGACACAACTTAGTAATATCGGAAAAAAATCACTAAATACATGTTGGTACGAATATGTGATTCAACCATTGTAACTCAAATCGATCATACCGTTAGAAATTCATTGAAATGTACCTTCTAAAACTATCTCTATTTCTTCAGATGACGGCTAGGATTGGTCCCACAGTAAAAATTGACTTATTTTATCTCAATTTTTAAGTGAAGCGCTACTATTGGGCCGAGTGTAATCGCTGAATTGCAGCATTCATGTCAAATTAAGAAGAATGTTATTCCTTGGAGTCCAATTGGCTCATTTATCACATTTATAAGGTCACAGTCCAGAATCACTTCAATTAAGTCCCACAGTCAATCATTTCACTGTTAAAAGCGATGCAACCTAGTAAAATCAGAAAAATATCGCTAAATACATGTTGGTACGAATATGTGACGCAACCGTTGTAATTCAAGCGGATTGACACCGTCAGAAAGTCAATGATATGTAGTTTTTGAAACTGTCTCTATTTATTCAGCCCGGGCAAACGGCTAGGATTGGTCCCACAGTAAAAAGGACTTATTTTATAAAATTTTTAAGTGAAGCGCTACCATAGGGCCGAGTGTAATCGCTGAATTCCAGCAATCATGTCAAATTAGGAAAAATGTTATTCCTTGGAATCCAATTGGCCCATTTATCACATTTATAAGGTCACAGTCCAGAATCACTTCAATTAAGTCCCACAGTCAATCGTTTCACTGTCAAAAGCAATACAACTTAGTAATAATGGAAAAAATTCACTAAATACATGTTGGTACGAATATGTGACGCAACCGTTGTAAATTAAGTGGATTGACACCGTTAGAAAGTCAATGAAATGTAGTTTTTGAAACTGTCTCTATTTCTTCAGCCCGCGCTAACGGCTAGGATTGGTCCCACAGTAAAAAATGACTTATTTTATCTAAATTTTTAAGAGAAGCGCTACCATTGGGCCGAGTGTAATCGCTGAATTGCAGAAATCATGTCAAATTAAGAAGAATGTTATTCCTTGGAATCCAATTGGCTCATCTATCACATTTATAAGGTCACAGTCCAGAATCACTTCAATTAAGTCCCACACGCAATCGTTTCACTGTCAAAAGCAATGCAACTTAGTAATATCGGAAAAAAATCACTAAATACATGTTGGTACGAATATGTGACGTAACCTTTGTAGTTGAAACGGACTGATACCTGTAAAAAGTCAATGAAATGTAGTGTTTGAAACTGTCTCTATTTCTTCAGCGCGCGCTAACGGCTAGGATTGGTCCCACAGTAAAAAAGGTCTTATTTTATAAAAATTTTTAAGTGAAGCGCTACCATAGGGCCGAGTGTAATCGCTGAATTCCAGCAATCATGTCAAATTAGGGAAAATGTTATTCCTTGGAATCCAATTGGCTCATTTATCACATTTATAAGGTCACAGTCCAGAATCACTTCAATTAAGTCCCACAGTCAATCGTTTCACTGTCAAAAGCAATACAACTTAGTAATCATGGAAAAAATTCACTAAATACATGTTGGTACGAATATGTGACGCAACCGTTGTAAGTTAAGCGGATTGACACCGTTAGAAAGTCAATGAAATGTAGTTTTTGAAACTGTCTCTATTTCTTCAGCGCTTGCTAACGGTCAGGATTAGTCCCACAGTAAAAAAAGACTTATTTATCTAAATTTTTTTTTAAAACGCTACCACAGCGCCCAGCGAAATCGGTAAATTCCAGCAATCATGTCAAATTAAGAAGAATGTTATTCCTTGGGTCCAATTGTCTCATTTATCACATTTATGAGGTCAAAGTCCAATACCAGTTCAATTAAGTCCCACAGTCAATCGTTTCACTGTTATTTATGACTTATTTGATCTAAATGTTTAAGAGAAGCGCTACCATTGGGCCGAGTGTAATCGCTGAATTGCAGAAATCATGTCAAATTAAGAAGAATGTTATTCCTTGGAATCCAATTGGCTCATCTATCACATTTATAAGGTCACAGTCCAGAATCACTTCAATTAAGTCCCACAGGCAATCGTTTCACTGTCAAAAGCAATGCAACTTAGTAATATCGGAAAAAAATCACTAAATACATGTTGGTACGAATATGTGCAAAAACCGTTGTAGTTGAAACGGACTGATACCTGTAAAAAGTCAATGAAATGTAGTGTTTGAAACTGTCTCTATTCCTTCAGCGCGCGCTAACGGCTAGGATTGGTCCCACAGTAAAAAAGGACTTATTTTATAAAAATTTTTAAGTGAAGCGCTGCCATTGGGCCGAGTGTAATCGCTGAATTCCAGCAATCATGTTAAATTTGGAAAAATGTTGTTCCTTGGAATCCAATTGGCTCATTTATCACATTTATAAGGTCACAGTCCAGAATCACTTCAATTAAGTCCCACAGTGAATCGTTTCACTGTCAAAAGCAATACAACTTAGTAATAATGGAAAAAATTCACTAAATACATGTTGGTACGAATATGTGACGCAACCGTTGTAGTTGAAACGGACTAATACCGTTAGAAAGTCAATGAAATGTAGCATTTGAAACTGTCTCTATTTCATCAGCGCGCGCTAACGGCTAGGATTGGTCCCACAGTAAAAAATGACTTATTTTATCTAAATTTTTAAGTGAAGCGCTACCATTGGACCGAGTGTAATCGCTGAATTGCAGCAATCATGTCAAATTAAGAAGAATGTTATTCCTTGGAGTCCAATTGGCTCATTTATCACATTTATAAGGTCGCAGTCCAGAATCACTTCAATTAACTCCCACAGTCAATCGTTTCACTGTTAAATCGATACAACTTAGTAATATCGGAAAAAAATCACTAATTACATGTTGGTACGAATATGTGATTCAACCGTTGTAACTCAAATGGACTCATACCGTTAGAAATTCATTGAAATGTACCTTCTAAAACTGTCTCTATTTCTTCAGCGCGCGATAACTGCTAGGATTTGTCCCACAGTAAAAAATGACTTATTTATCTAAATGTTTTAATGAAGCGCTCCAAACAGCGACCAGTGTAATCGCTGAGTTGCGGCAATCATGTCAAATTAAGAAGAATGTCATTTCTTGGGGTCCAGTTGGCTCACTTATCACATTTATAAGGTCACAGTCCAGAATCACTTCAATTAAGTCCCACAGTCAATCGTTTCACTGTTAAAAGCGACACAACTTAGTAATATCGGAAAAAAATCACTAAATACATGTTGGTACGAATATGTGATTCAACCATTGTAACTCAAATCGATCATACCGTTAGAAATTCATTGAAATGTACCTTCTAAAACTATCTCTATTTCTTCAGATGACGGCTAGGATTGGTCCCACAGTAAAAATTGACTTATTTTATCTCAATTTTTAAGTGAAGCGCTACTATTGGGCCGAGTGTAATCGCTGAATTGCAGCATTCATGTCAAATTAAGAAGAATGTTATTCTTTGGAGTCCAATTGGCTCATTTATCACATTTATAAGGTCACAGTCCAGAATCACTTCAATTAAGTCCCACAGTCAATCGTTTCACTGTTAAAAGCGACACAACTTAGTAATATCGGAAAAAAATCACTAAATACATGTTGGTACAAATATGTGACGCAACCGTTGTAAGTCAAGCGGATTGACACCGTTAGAAAGTCAATGAAATGTAGTATTTGATACTGTCTCTATTTCTTCAGCGCGCGCTAACGGCCAGGATTGGTCCCACAGTAAAAAAGGACTTATTTTATCTAAATTTTTAAATGAAGCGCTACCATAGGGACGAGTGTAATCGCTGAATTCCAGCAATCATGTCAAATTAAGAAGAATGTTATCCCTTGGAGTCCAATTGGCTCATTTATCACATTTATAAGGTCACAGTACAGAATCACTTCAATTAAGTCCCGCAGTCAATCGCTTCACTGTAAAAAGCAATACAACTTAGTAATATCGGAAAAAATCTCTAAATACATGTTGGTACGATTACGTGAAGCAACCGTTGTAATTGAAACGGACTGATACCGTTACAGAGTCAATGAGATGTAGTTTTTAAAACTGTCTCTCTTTCTTCAGCGTGCGCTAACGGCTAGGGTTCGTCCCACAAAAAAAATGACTCATTTATCTAAATTTTTAAATAAAGCGCTCCAAACAGCGCCCAGTGTAATCGCTGAGTTGGGGAAATGATGTCAAATTAAGAAGAATGTTATTTCTTGGGTTCCAGTTGGCTCACTTATCACATTTATTAGGTCACAGTCCAAAGTTATTTCAATTAATTCCCAGAGTCAATCGTTTCACTGTTAAAAGCGATATAACTTAAAAATATCGGAAAAATATCACTAAATACATTTTGGTACGATTACGTGAAGCAACCGTTGTAACTCAAACGGAATTGTACCGCCAGAAGGTCAATGAGATGTAGTCTTTGAGAATGTCTCTATTTCTTCCGCGCGTGCTAACGGCCAGAATTGGTCCCACAGTAAAAAATGACTTATTTTGTATAAATTTTTAAGTGAAACGCTACCACAGTGCCCAGCGAAATCGGTAAATTCTAGCAATCATGTCAAATTAAGAAGAATGATATTTCTTGGGTCAAATTGTCTCATTTATCACATTTATGAGCTCAAAGTCTAAAATCAGTTCAATCAAGTCCCACAGTCAATCGTTTCACTGTTAAAAGCAATACAACTTAGTAATATCGGAAAAAAAACACTAATTACATGTTGGTACGAATATGTGATTCAACCATTGTAACTCAAATAGACTCATACCGTTAGAAATTCATTGAAATGTACCTTCTAAAACTATCTCTATTTCTTCAGATGACGGCTAGGATTCGTCCCACAGTAAAAAATGACTTATTTTATAAAAATTTTTAAGTGAAGCGCTACCATTGGGCCGAGTGTAATCGCTGAATTCCAGCAATCATGTCAAATTTGGAAAAATGTTGTTCCTTGGAATCCAATTGGCTCATTTATCACATTTATAAGGTCACAGTCCAGAATCACTTCAATTAAGTCCCACAGTGAATCGTTTCACTGTCAAAAGCAATACAACTTAGTAATAATGGAAAAAATTCACTAAATACATGTTGGTACGAATATGTGACGCAACCGTTGTAGTTGAAACGGACTAATACCGTTAGAAAGTCAATGAAATGTAGTATTTGAAACTGTTTTGAAAATGATTTATTTTATCTAAATTTTTAAGTGAAGCGCTACCATTGGGCCGAGTGTAATCGCTGAATTGCAGCAATCATGTCAAATTAAGAAGAATGTTATTCCTTGGAGTCCAATTGGCTCATTTATCACATTTATAAGGTCGCAGTCCAGAATCACTTCAATTAACTCCCACAGTCAATCGTTTCACTGTTAAATCGATACAACTTAGTAATATCGGAAAAAAATCACTAAATACATGTTGGTACGAATATGTGATTCAACCATTGTAACTCAAATGGACTCATACCGTTAGAAATTCATTGAAATGTACCTTCTAAAACTGTCTCTATTTCTTCAGCGCGCGATAACGGCTAGGATTTGTCCCACAGTAAAAAATGACTTATTTATCTAAATGTTTTAATGAAGCGCTCCAAACAGCGACCAGTGTAATCGCTGAGTTGCGGCAATCATGTCAAATTAAGAAGAATGTCATTTCTTGGGGTCCAGTTGGCTCACTTATCACATTTATAAGGTCACAGTCCAGAATCACTTCAATTAAGTCCCACAGTCAATCGTTTCACTGTTAAAAGCGACACAACTTAGTAATATCGGAAAAAAATCACTAAATACATGTTGGTACGAATATGTGATTCAACCATTGTAACTCAAATCGATCATACCGTTAGAAATTCATTGAAATGTACCTTCTAAAACTATCTCTATTTCTTCAGATGACGGCTAGGATTGGTCCCACAGTAAAAATTGACTTATTTTATCTCAATTTTTAAGTGAAGCGCTACTATTGGGCCGAGTGTAATCGCTGAATTGCAGCATTCATGTCAAATTAAGAAGAATGTTATTCTTTGGAGTCCAATTGGCTCATTTATCACATTTATAAGGTCACAGTCCAGAATCACTTCAATTAAGTCCCACAGTCAATCGTTTCACTGTTAAAAGCGACACAACTTAGTAATATCGGAAAAAAATCACTAAATACATGTTGGTACAAATATGTGACGCAACCGTTGTAAGTCAAGCGGATTGACACCGTTAGAAAGTCAATGAAATGTAGTATTTGATACTGTCTCTATTTCTTCAGCGCGCGCTAACGGCCAGGATTGGTCCCACAGTAAAAAAGGACTTATTTTATCTAATTTTTTAAATGAAGCGCTACCATAGGGACGAGTGTAATCGCTGAATTCCAGCAATCATGTCAAATTAAGAAGAATGTTATCCCTTGGAGTCCAATTGGCTCATTTATCACATTTATAAGGTCACAGTACAGAATCACTTCAATTAAGTCCCGCAGTCAATCGCTTCACTGTAAAAAGCAATACAACTTAGTAATATCGGAAAAAATCTCTAAATACATGTTGGTACGATTACGTGAAGCAACCGTTGTAATTGAAACGGACTGATACCGTTACAGAGTCAATGAGATGTAGTTTTTAAAACTGTCTCTCTTTCTTCAGCGTGCGCTAACGGCTAGGGTTCGTCCCACAAAAAAAATGACTCATTTATCTAAATTTTTAAATAAAGCGCTCCAAACAGCGCCCAGTGTAATCGCTGAGTTGGGGAAATGATGTCAAATTAAGAAGAATGTTATTTCTTGGGTTCCAGTTGGCTCACTTATCACATTTATTAGGTCACAGTCCAAAGTTATTTCAATTAATTCCCAGAGTCAATCGTTTCACTGTTAAAAGCGATATAACTTAAAAATATCGGAAAAATATCACTAAATACATTTTGGTACGATTACGTGAAGCAACCGTTGTAACTCAAACGGAATTGTACCGCCAGAAGGTCAATGAGATGTAGTCTTTGAGAATGTCTCTATTTCTTCCGCGCGTGCTAACGGCCAGAATTGGTCCCACAGTAAAAAATGAGTTATTTTGTATAAATTTTTAAGTGAAACGCTACCACAGTGCCCAGCGAAATCGGTAAATTCTAGCAATCATGTCAAATTAAGAAGAATGATATTTCTTGGGTCAAATTGTCTCATTTATCACATTTATGAGCTCAAAGTCTAAAATCAGTTCAATCAAGTCCCACAGTTAATCGTTTCACTGTTAAAAGCAATACAACTTAGTAATATCGGAAAAAAAACACTAATTACATGTTGGTACGAATATGTGATTCAACCATTGTAACTCAAATAGACTCATACCGTTAGAAATTCATTGAAATGTACCTTCTAAAACTATCTCTATTTCTTCAGATGACGGCTAGGATTCGTCCCACAGTAAAAAATGACTTATTTTATAAAAATTTTTAAGTGAAGCGCTACCATAGGGCCGAGTGTAATCGCTGAATTCCAGCAATCATGTCAAATTAGGAAAAATGTTATTCCTTGGAATCCAATTGGCTCATTTATCACATTTATAAGGTCACATTCCAGAATCACTTCAATTAAGTCCCACAGTGAATCGTTTCACTGTCAAAAGCAATACAACTTAGTAATAATGGAAAAAATTCACTAAATACATGTTGGTACGAATATGTGACGCAACCGTTGTAGTTGAAACGGACTAATACCGTTAGAAAGTCAATGAAATGTAGTATTTGAAACTGTTTTGAAAATGATTTACTTTATCTAAATTTTTAAGTGAAGCGCTACCATTGGGCCGAGTGTAATCGCTGAATTGCAGCAATCATGTCAAATTAAGAAGAATGTTATTCCTTGGAGTCCAATTGGCTCATTTATCACATTTATATCGTCGCAGTCCAGAATCACTTCAATTAACTCCCACAGTCAATCGTTTCACTGTTAAATCGATACAACTTAGTAATATCGGAAAAAAATCTCTAATTACATGTTGGTACGAATATGTGATTTAACCGTTGTAACTCAAATGGACTCATACCGTTAGAAATTCATTGAAATGTACCTTCTAAAACTGTCTCTATTTCTTCAGCGCGCGATAACGGCTAGGATTTGTCCCACAGTAAAAAATGACTTATTTATCTAAATGTTTTAATGAAGCGCTCCAAACAGCGACCAGTGTAATCGCTGAGTTGCGGCAATCATGTCAAATTAAGAAGAATGTCATTTCTTGGGGTCCAGTTGGCTCACTTATCACATTTATAAGGTCACAGTCCAGAATCACTTCAATTAAGTCCCACAGTCAATCGTTTCACTGTTAAAAGCGACACAACTTAGTAATATCGGAAAAAAATCACTAAATACATGTTGGTACAAATATGTGACGCAACCGTTGTAAGTCAAGCGGATTGACACCGTTAGAAAGTCAATGAAATGTAGTATTTGAAACTGTCTCTATTTCTTCAGCGCGCGCTAACGGCTAGGATTGGTCCCACAGTAAAAAATGACTTATTTTATCTAAATTTTTAATTGAAGCGCTACTATTGGGCCCAGTGCAATCGCTGAATTGCAGCATTCATGTCAAATTAAGAAGAATGTTATTCCTTGGAGTCCAATTGGCTCATTTATCACATTTATAAGGTCACAGTCCAGAATCACTTCAATTAAGTCCCACAGTCAATCGTTTCACTGTTAAAAGCGACACAACTTAGTAATATCGGAAAAAAATCTCTAAATACATGTTGGTACAAATATGTGACGCAACCGTTGTAAGTCAACCGGATTGACACCGTTAGAAAGTCAATGAAATGTAGTATTTGAAACTGTCTCTATTTCTTCAGCGCGCGCTAACGGCTAGGATTGGTCCCACAGTAAAAAATGACTTATTTTATCTAAATTTTTAAGTGAAGCGCTACTATTGGGCCGAGTGTAATCGCTGAATTGCAGCATTCATGTCAAATTAAGAAGAATGTTATTCCTTGGAGTCCAATTGGCTCATTTATCACATTTATAAGGTCGCAGTCCAGAATCACTTCAAATAAGTCCCACAGTCAATCGTTTCACTGTTAAAAGCGATACAACTTAGTAATTCCGGAAAAAAATCACTAATTACATGTTGGTACGAATATGTGATTCAACCGTTGTAACTCAAATGGACTCATAAGTTAGAAATTTATTGAAATGTACCTTCTAAAACTGTCTCTATTTCTTCAGCGCGCGATAACGGCTAGGATTCGTCCCACAGTAAAAAATGACTTATTTATCTAAATTTTTTAATGAAGCGCTCCAAACAGCGACCAGTGAAATCGCTGAGTTGCGGCAATCATGTCAAATTAAGAAAAATGTCATTTCGTGGGGTCCAGTTGGCTCACTCATCACATTTATAAGGTCACAGTCCAGAATCAATTCAATTAAGTCCCACAGTCAATCGTTTCACTGTTAAAAGCGATACAACTTAGTAATATCAGAAAAAAATTACTAAATACATGTTGGTACAAATATGTGACGCAACCGTTGTAATTCAAGCGGATTGACACCGTTAGAAAGTCAATGAAATGTAGTTTTTGAAAATGTTTTTATTTCTTCAACGCGCGCTAACGGCTAGGATTGGTCCCGCAGTACAAAATGACTTATATATCTAAAATTTTAAATAAAACGCTACCACAGCGCCCAGCGAAATCTGTAAATTCCAGCAATCATGTCAAATTAAAAAGAATGTTATTTCTTGGGTCCAATTGTCTCATTTATCACATTTATAGGATCACAGTCCAAAATAAGTTCAATTAAGTCCCACAATCAATCGCTTCTCTGTTACAAGCGTAGCAACCTAGTAATATCCGAATACTATCGCTAAATACAGGTTGGTACGAATATGTGACGCAACCGTTGTAACTCAAACGGATTTATACCGCCAGAAGGTCAATGAAATGTCGTCTTTGAAACTGTTCCTATTTATTCACCGCGTGCTAACGGCCAGGATTGGTCCCACAGTATTTTTACTGTGGGACCAATCCTGGACTTATTTTATCTAAATTTTTAAATGAAGCGCTACCATAGGGACGAGTGTAATCGCTGAAATCCAGCAATCATGTCAAATTAAGAAGAATGTTATCCCTTGGAGTCCAATTGGCTCATTTATCACATTTATAAGGTCACAGTACAGAATCACTTCAATTAAGTCCCGCAGTCAATCGTTTCACTGTCAAAAGCAATACAACTTAGTAATATCGGAAAAAATCACTAAATACATGTTGGTACGATTACGTGAAGCAACCGTTGTAACTCAAACGGAATTGTACCGCCAGAAGGTCAATGAAATGTAGTCTTTGAAACTGTTCCTATTTATTCAGTGCGTGCTAACGGCCAGGATTGGTCCTACAGTAAAAAAGGACTTATTCTATATAAATTTTTAAGTGAAGCGCTACCATAGGGCCGAGTATAATAGCTGAATTCCAGCAATCATGTCAAATTATGAAGAATGTTATTCCTTGGCGTCCATTAGGCTCATTTATCACATTTATGAGCTCAAAGTCCAAAATCAGTTCAATCAAGTCCCACAGTCAATCCTTTCACTGCTAAAAGCGATGCAACCTAGTAAAATCAGAAAAATATCGCTAAATACATGTTGGTATGAATATGTGACGCAACCGTTGTAATTGAAACGGACTGATACCGTTACAGAGTCAATGAGATGTAGTTTTTAAAAGTGTCTCTCTTTCTTCAGCGTGCGCTAACGGCTAGGGTTCGTCCCACAAAAAAAATGACTCATTTATCTAAATTTTTAAATGAAGCGCTCCAAACAGCGCCCAGTGTAATCGCTGAGTTGGGGAAATAATGTCAAATTAAGAAGAATGTTATTTCTTGGGTTCCAGTTGGCTCACTTATCACATTTATTAGGTCACAGTCCAAAGTTATTTCAATTAATTCCCAGAGTCAATCGTTTCACTGTTAAAAGCGATATAACTTAATAATATCGGAAAAATATCACTAAATACATTTTGGTACGAATTTGTGACGCAACCGTTGTAACTCAAACGGATTTATACCGCCAGAAAGTCAATGAAATGTAGTCTTTGAGAATGTCTCTATTTCTTCAACGCATGCTAACGGCCAGGATTGGTCCCACAGTATAAAATGACTTATTTTGTAAAAATTTTTAAGTGAAGCGCTACCACAGTGCCCAGCGAAATCGGTAAATTCTAGCAATCATGTCAAATTAAGAAGAATGATATTTCTTGGGTCCAATTGTCTCATTTATCACATTTATGAGCTCAAAGTCTAAAATCAGTTCAATCAAGTCCCACAGTCAATCCTTTCAATGTTAAAAGCGATACAACCTAGTATTATCAGAAAAATATCCCTGAATACATGTGGGGACGAATATGTGACTGAACCAATGTAACTCAAACGGACTCATACCGTTAGAAACTCATTGAAACGTACCTTCTAAAGCTGTCTCTATTTCTTCAGCGCGCGATAACGGCTAGGATTCGTCCCACAGAAAAAAATGACTTATTTATCTAAATTTTTAAATGTAGCGCTCCAAACAGCGCCCAGTGAAATCGCTGAGTTGCGGCAATCATGTCAAATTAAGAAGAATGTTATTTCTTGGGTTCCAGTTGGCTCACTTATCACATTTATTAGGTCACAGTCCAAAGTTATTTCAAATAAGTCCCAGAGTCAATCGTTTCACTGTTAAAGGCGATATAACTTAATAATATCGGAAAAATATCACTAAATATATGTTGGTACGAATATGTGGCGCAACAATTGTAACTGAAACGGATTGATACCGCCAAGAAGTCATTGAAATGTAGTTTTTGAGAATGTCTCTATTTCTTCAGCGCTTGCTAACGGTTAGGATTGGTCCCACAGTAAAAAAGGACTTATTCTATATAAATTTTTAAGTGAAGCGCTACCACAGTGCCCAGCGAAATCGGTAAATTCTAGCAATCATGTCAAATTAAGAAGAATGTTATTCCTTGGAGTCCAATAGGCTCATTTATCACATTTATAAGGTCACAGTACAGAATCACTTCAATTAAGTCCCACAGTCAATCGTTTCACTATCAAAAGCAATACAACTGAGTATTATCAGAAAAATATCCCTGAATACATGTGGGGACGAATATGTGACTCAACCAATGTAACTCAAACGGACTCATACCGTTAGAAACTCATTGAAACGTACCTTCTAAAACTGTCTCTATTTGTTCAGCGCGTGATAACGGCTAGGATTCGTCCCACAGAAAAAAATGACTTACTTATCTAAATTTTTAAATGTAGCGCTCCAAACAGCGACCAGTGAAATCGCTGAGTTGCGGCAACCATGTCAAATTAAGAAGAATGTTATTTCTTGGGTTCCAGTTGGCTCACTTATCACATTTATTAGGTCACAGTCCAAAGTTATTTCAATTAAGTCCCAGAGTCAATCGTTTTACTGTTAAAAGCGATATAACTTAATAATATCGGAAAAATATCACTAAATACATGTTGGTACGAATATGTGGCGCAACCGTTGTAACTCAAACGGAATTGTACCGCCAGAAGGTCAATGAAATGTAGTCTTTGAAACTGTTCCTATTTATTCAGCGCGTGCTAACGGTTAGGATTGGTCCCACAGTAAAAAAGGACTTATTCTATATAAATTTTTAAGTGAAGCGCTACCACAGTGCCCAGCGAAATCGGTAAATTCTAGCAATCATGTCAAATTAAGAAGAATGATATTTCTTGGGTCCAATTGTGTCATTTATCACATTTATGAGCTCAAAGTCTAAAATCAGTTCAGTCAAGTCCCACAGTCAATCCTTTCAATGTTAAAAGCGATACAACCTAGTATTATCAGAAAAATATCCCTGAATACATGTGGGGACGAATATGTGACTGAACCAATGTAACTCAAACGGACTCATACCGTTAGAAACTCATTGAAACGTTCCTTCTAAAGCTGTCTCTATTTCTTCAGCGCGCGATAACGGCTAGGATTCGTCCCACAGAAAAAAAAGACTTATTTATCTAAATTTTTAAATGTAGCGCTCCAAACAGCGACCAGTGAAATCGCTGAGTTGCGGCAATCATGTCAAATTAAGAAGAATGTTATTTCTTGGGTTCCAGTTGGCTCACTTATCACATTTATTAGGTCACAGTCCAAAGTTATTTCAATTAAGTCCCAGAGTCAATCGTTTCACTGTTAAAGGCGATATAACTTAATAATATCGGAAAAATATCACTAAACACATGTTGGTACGAATATGTGGCGCAACAATTGTAACTGAAACGGATTGATACCGCCAAGAAGTCAATGAAATGTAGTTTTTGAGAATGTCTTTATTTCTTCAGCGCTTGCTAACGGTCAGGATTAGTCCCACAGTAAAAAAAGACTTATTTTATATAAATTTTTAAGTGAAGCGCTACCATAGGGTCGAGTATAATAGCTTAATTCCAGCAATCATGTCAAATTAAGAAGAATGTTATTCCTTGGAGTCCAATAGGCTCATTTATCACATTTATAAGGTCACAGTACAGAATCACTTCAATTAAGTCCCACAGTCAATCGTTTCACTATCAAAAGCAATACAACTGAGTAATATAGGAAAAAAATCACTAAATACATGTTGCTACGTATACGTGACGCAACCGTTGTAACTTAAGCGGATTGACACCGTTAGAAAGTCAAAGAAATGTAGTCTTTGAGAATGTCTCTATTTCTTCAGCGCGTGCTAACGGTCAGGATTGGTCCTACAGTAAAGAATGACTTATTTTGTATAAATTTTTAAGTGAAGCGCTACCACAGTGCCCAGCGAAATCGGTAAATTCTAGCAATCATGTGAAATTAAGAAGAATGATATTTCTTTGGTCCAATTGTCTCATTTATCACATTTATGAGGTCAAAGTCCAAAATCAGTTCTATCAAGTCCCACAGTCAATCCTTTCAATGTTAAAAGCGATAAAACCTAGTATTATCAGAAAAATATCCCTGAATACATGTGGGGACGAATATGTGACTCAACCAATGTAACTCAAACGGACTCATACCGTTAGAAACTCATTGAAACGTACCTTCTAAAACTGTCTCTATTTCTTCAGCGCGCGATAACGGCTAGGATTCGTCCCACAGAAAAAAATGACTTACTTATTTAATTTTAAATGTAGCGCTCCAAACAGCGCCCAGTGAAATCGCTGAGTTGCGGCAATCATGTCAAATTAAGAAGAATGTTATTTCTTGGTTTCCAGTTGGCTCACTTATCACATTTATTAGGTCACAGTCCAAAGTTATTTCAATTAAGTCCCAGAGTCAATCGTTTCACTGTTAAAAGCGATATAACTTAATAATATCGGAAAAATATCACTAAATACATGTTGGTACGAATATGTGACGCAACCGTTGTAGCTCAAACGGATATATACCGCCAAAAAGTCAATGAAATGTAGTCTTTGAGAATGTCTCTATTTCTTCAGCGCGTGCTAACGGCCAGGATTGGTCCCACAGTAAAAAATGACTTATTTTGTATAAATTTTTAAGTAAAGCGCTACCACAGTGCCCAGCGAAATCGGTAAATTCTAGCAATCATGTCAAATTAAGAAGAATGATATTTCTTGGGTCCAATTGTCTCATTTATCACATTTATGAGGTGAAAGTCTAAAATCAGTTCAATCAAGTCCCACAGTCAATCCTTTCAATTTTAAAAGCGATGCAACCTAGTAAAATCAGAAAAATATCGCTAAATACATGTTGGTACGAATATGTGACGAAACCGTTGTAATTGAAACGGACTGATACCGTTACAGAGTCAATGAGATGTAGTTTTTAAAACTGTCTCTCTTTCTTCAGCGTGCGCTAACGGCTAGGATTCGTCCCACAAAGAAAATCACTTATTTATCTAAATTTTTAAATGAAGCGCTCCAAACAGCGCCCAGTGTAATCGCTGAGTTGGGGAAATCATGTCAAATTAAGAAGAATGTTATTTCTTGGGTTCCAGATTGCTCACTTATCACATTTATTAGGTCACAGTCCAAAGTTACTTCAATTAAGTCCCACAGTCAATCGTTTCACTGTTAAAAGCGATATAACTTAATAATATCGGAAAAATATCACTAAATACATGTTGGTACGAATATGTGACGCAACCGTTGTAACTCAAACGGATTTATACCGCCAGAAATTCAATGAAATGTAGTCTTTGAAACTGTTCCTATTTATTCAGCGCGTGGTAACGGCCAGGATTGGTCCCACAGTAAAAAATGACTTATTTTGTATAAATTTTTAAGTGAAGCGCTACCATAGGGCCAAGTGTAATCGCTGAATTCCAGCAATCATGTCAAATTAAGAAGAATGTTATTCCTTGGAGTCCAATTGGCTCATTTATCACATTTATAAGGTCACAGTACAGAATCACTTCAATTAAGTCCCACAGTCAATTGTTTCACTGTCAAAAGCAATACAACTTAGTAATATCGAAAAAAAATCACTAAATACATGTTGGTACGAATATGTGACGCAACCGTTGTAATTAAAACGGACTGATACCGTTAGAGAGTCAATGAAATGTAGATTTTAAAACTGTTTCTCCTCCTTCAGCGCCGGCTAACAGTTAGGACTGGTCCCACCGTAAAAAATGACTTATTTATCTAAATTTTTAAGTGAATCCCTACCACAGCGCCCAGTGAAATCAGTAAATCCCAGCAATCATGTCAAATTAAGAAGAATGATATTTTTTGGTTCCAATTGTCTCACTTATCACATTTATAGGGTCACAGTCCAAAATCAGTTCAATTAAGTGCCACAGTCAATCGTTTCACTGTTAAAAGCGATACAACCTAGTATTATCAGAAAAATATCCCTAAATACATGTGGGGACGAATATGTGGCGCAACCGTTGTAACTCAAACGGATTGATACCGCCAAGAAGTCAATGAAATGTAGTTTTTGAGAATGTCTCTATTTCTTCAGCTCGTGCTAACGGTCAGGATTAGTCCCACAGTAAAAAATGACTTATTTATCTAAATTTTAAATAAAGCGCTACCACAGTGCCCAGCGAAATCGGTAAATTCTAGCAATCATGTCAAATTAAGAAGAATGTTATTCCTTGGAGTCCAATTGGCTCATTTATCACATTTATAAGGTCACAGTTCAAAGTTACTTCAATTAAGTCCTAGAGTCAATCGTTTCACTGTTAAAAGCGATATAACTTAATAATATTGGAAAAATATCACTAAATACATGTTGGTACGAATATGTGACGCAACCGTTGTAACTGAACCGGATTTATACCGCCAGAAATTCAATGAAATGTAGTCTTTGAAACTGTTCCTATTTATTCAGCGCGTGGTAACGGCCAGGATTGGTCCCACAGTAAAAAATGACTTATTTTGTATAAATTTTTAAGTGAAGCGCTACCATAGGGCCGAGTGTAATCGCTGAATTCCAGCAATCATGTCAAATTAAGAAGAATGTTATTCCTTGGAATCCAATTGGCTCATTTATCACATATATAAGGTCACAGTACAGAATCACTTCAGTTAAGTCCCACAGTCAATCGTTTCACTGTCAAAAGCAATACAACTTAGTAAAATCAGAAAAATATCGCTAAATACATGTTGGTACGAATATGTGACGCAACCGTTGTAATTGAAACGGACTGATACCGTTACAGAGTCAATGAGATGTAGTTTTTAAAACTGTCTCTCTTTCTTCAGCGCGCGCTAACGGCTAGGATTCGTCCCACAAAAAAAATGACTTATTTATCTAAATTTTTAAATGAAGCGCTCCAAATAGCGCCCAGTGTAATCGCTGAGTTGGGGAAATCATGTCAAATTAAGAAGAATGTTATTTCTTGGGTTCCAGTTGGCTCACTTCTCACATTTATTAGGTCACAGTCCAAAGTTATTTCAATTAAGTCCCAGAGTCAATCGTTTCACAGTTAAAAGCGATATAACTTAATAATATCGGAAAAATATCACTAAATACATGTTGGTACGAATATGTGACGCAACCGTTGTAACTCAAACGGATTTATACCGCCAGAAAGTCAATGAAATGTAGTCTTTGAGAATGTCTCTATTTCTTCAGCGCGTGCTAACAGCCAGGATTGGTCCCACAGTAAAAAATGACTTATTTTGAATAAATTTTTAAGTGAAGCGCTACCACAGTGCCTAGCGAAATCGGTAAATTCTAGCAATCATGTCAAATTAAGAAGAATGATATTTCTTGGGTCCAATTGGCTCATTTATTACATTTATGAGGTCAAAGTCTAAAATCAGTTCAATCAAATCCCAAAGTCAATCCTTTCAATGTTAAAAGCGATGCAACCTTGTAAAATCAGAAAAATATCGCTAAAGACATGTTGGTACGAATATGTGACGCAGCCGTTGTAATTGAAACGGACTGATACCGTTACAGAGTCAATGAGATGTAGTTTTTAAAACTGTCTCTCTTTCTTCAGCGCGCGCTAACGGCTAGGATTAGTCCCACAAAGAAAATGACTTATTTATCTAAATTTTTATATAAAGCGCTCCAAAAAGCGCCCACTGTAATCGCTGAGTTGGGGAAATCATGTCAAATTAAGAAGAATGTTATTTCTTGGGTTCCAGTTGGCTCACTTCTCACATTTATTAGGTCACAGTCCAAAGTTATTTCAATTAAGTCCCAGAGTCAATCGTTTCACAGTTAAAAGCGATATAACTTAATAATATCGGAAAAATATCACTAAATACATGTTGGTACGAATATGTGACGCAACCGTTGTAACTCAAACGGATTTATACCGCCAGAAAGTCAATGAAATGTAGTCTTTGAGAATGTCTCTATTTCTTCAGCGCGTGCTAACAGCCAGGATTGGTCCCACAGTAAAAAATGACTTATTTTGAATAAATTTTTAAGTGAAGCGCTACCACAGTGCCTAGCGAAATCGGTAAATTCTAGCAATCATGTCAAATTAAGAAGAATGATATTTCTTGGGTCCAATTGGCTCATTTATTACATTTATGAGGTCAAAGTCTAAAATCAGTTCAATCAAATCCCAAAGTCAATCCTTTCAATGTTAAAAGCGATGCAACCTTGTAAAATCAGAAAAATATCGCTAAAGACATGTTGGTACGAATATGTGACGCAGCCGTTGTAATTGAAACGGACTGATACCGTTACAGAGTCAATGAGATGTAGTTTTTAAAACTGTCTCTCTTTCTTCAGCGCGCGCTAACGGCTAGGATTAGTCCCACAAAGAAAATGACTTATTTATCTAAATTTTTATATAAAGCGCTCCAAAAAGCGCCCACTGTAATCGCTGAGTTGGGGAAACAATGTCAAATTAAGAAGAATGTTATTTCTTGGGTTCCAGTTGGCTCACTTATCACATTTATTAGGTCACAGTCCAAAGTTATTTCAATTAAGTCCCAGAGTCAATCGTTTCACTGTTAAAAGCGATATAACTTAATAATATCGGAAAAATATCACTAAATACATGTTGGTACGAATATGTGGCGCAACCGTTGTAACTCAAACTGATTGATACCGCCAAGAAGTCAATGAAATGTAGTTTTTGAGAATGTCTCTATTTCTTCAGCTCGTGCTAACGGTCAGGATTAGTCCCACAGTAAAAAATGACTTATTTATCTAAACTTTAAATAAAGCGCTACCACAGTGCCCAGCGAAATCGGTAAATTCTAGCAATCATGTCAAATTAAGAAGAATGTTATTCCTTGGAGTCCAATTGGCTCATTTATCACATTTATAAGGTCACAGTACAGAATCACTTCAATTAAATCCCACAGTCAATCGTTTCACTGTCAAAAGCAATACAACTTAGTAATATCGGAAAAAAATCACTAAATACATGCTGGTACGAATATGTGACGCAACCGTTGTAATTGAAACGGACTGATACCGTTACAGAGTCAATGAGATGTAGTTTTTAAAACTGTCTCTCTTTCTTCAGCGCGCGCTAACGGCTAGGATTCGTCCCACAGTAAAAAATGACTTATTTTGCATAAATTTTTAAGTGAAGCGCTACCACAGTGCCTAGCGAAATCGGTAAATTCTAGCAATCATGTCAAATTAAGAAGAATGATATTTCTTGGTTCCAATTGTCTCACTTAGCACATTTATAAGGTCGCAGTCCAAAATCAGTTCAATTAAGTGCCACAGTCAATCGTTTCACTGTTAAAAGCGATACAACCTAGTATTATCAGAAAAATATCCCTGAATACATGTGGGGACGAATATGTGACTCAACCAATGTAACTCAAACGGACTCATACCGTTAGAAACTCATTGAAACGTACCTTCTAAAACTGTCTCTATTTCTTCAGCGCGCGATTACGGCTCACAGAAAAAAATGACTTATTTATCTACATTTTTAAATGAAGCGCTCCAAACAGCGCCCAGTGTAATCGCTGAGTTGGGGAAATCATGTCAAATTAAGAAGAATGTTATTTCTTGGGTTCCAGATGACTCACTTATCACATTTATTAGGTCACAGTCCAAAGTTATTTCAATTAAGTCCCAGAGTCAATCGTTTCACTGTTAAAAGCGATATAACTTAATAATATCGGAAAAATATCACTAAATACATGTTGGTACGAATATGTGACGCAACCGTTGTAATTAAAATGGACTGATACTGTTAGAGAGTCAAGAAAATGTAGTTTTTAAAACTGTTTCTCTTTCTTCAGCGCCGGCTAACGGTTAGGATTGGTCCCACCGTAAAAAATGACTTATTTATCTAAATTTTTAAGTGAATCCCTACCACAGCGCCCAGTGAAATCAGTAAATTCCAGCAATCATGTCAAATTAAGAAGAATGATATTTCTTGGTTCCAATTGTCTCACTTATCACATTTATAAGGTCACAGTCCAAAATCAGTTCAATTAAGTGCCACAGTCAATCGTTTCACTGTTAAAAACGATACAACCTAGTATTATCAGAAAAATATCCCTAAATACATGTGGGGACGAATATGTGACGCAACCGTTGTAACTCAAACGGACTGATACCGTTACAGAGTCAATGAGATGTAGTTTTTAAAACTGTCTCTATTTCTTCAGCGCGCGATTACGGCTCACAGAAAAAAATGACTTATTTATCTACATTTTTAAATGAAGCGCTCCAAACAGCGCCCAGTGTAATCGCTGAGTTGGGGAAATCATGTCAAATTAAGAAGAATGTTATTTCTTGGGTTCCAGATGGCTCACTTATCACATTTATTAGGTCACAGTCCAAAGTTATTTCAATTAAGTCCTAGAGTCAATCGTTTCACTGTTAAAAGCGATATAACTTAATAATATCGGAAAAATATCACTAAATACATGTTGGTACGAATATGTGACGCAACCGTTGTAACTCAAACGGATTTATACCGTTAGAAATTCAATGAAATGTAGTCTTTGAAACTGTTCTTATTTATTCAGCGCGTGCTAACGGCCAGGATTGGTCCCACAGTAAAAATTGACTTATTTTGTATAAATTTTTAAGTAAAGCGCTACCATAGGGCCGAGTGTAATCGCTGAATTCCAGCAATCATGTCAAATTAAGAAGAATGTTATTCCTTGGAGTCCAATCGGCTCATTTATCACATTTATAAGGTCACAGTACAAAATCACTTCAATTAAGTCCCACAGTCAATCGTTTCACTGTCAAAAGCAATACAACTTAGTAATATCGAAAAAAAATCACTAAATACATGTTGGTACGAATATGTGACGCAACCGTTGTAATTAAAACGGACTGATACCGTTAGAGAGTCAAGAAAATGTAGTTTTTAAAACTGTTTCTCTTTCTTCAGCGCCGGCTAACGGTTAGGATTGGTCCCACCGTAAAAAATGACTTATTTATCTAAATTTTTAAGTGAATCCCTACCACAGCGCCCAGTGAAATCAGTAAATTCCAGCAATCATGTCAAATTAAGAAGAATGATATTTCTTGGTTCCAATTGTCTCACTTATCACATTTATAAGGTCACAGTCCAAAATCAGTTCAATTAAGTGCCACAGTCAATCGTTTCACTGTTAAAAACGATACAACCTAGTATTATCAGAAAAATATCCCTAAATACATGTGGGGACGAATATGTGACGCAACCGTTGTAACTCAAACGGATTGATACCGCCAAGAAGTCAATGAAATTTAGTTTTTGGGAATGTCTCTATTTCTTCAGCGCGTGCTAACGGTCAGGATTAGTCCCACAGTAAAAAAAGACTTATTTATCTAAATTTTAAATAAAGCGCTACCACAGTGCCCAGCAAAATCGATAAATTCTAGCAATCATGTCAAATTAAGAAGAATGATATTTCTTGGGTCCAATTGTTTTATTTATCACATTTATGAGGTCAAAGTCCAAAATCAGTTCAATCAAGTCCTACAGTCAATCTTTTCACTGTTAAAAGCGAAGCAACCTAGTAAAATCAGAAAAATATCGCTAAATACATGTTGGTACGAATATGTGACTCAACCGTTGTAATTGAAACGGACTGATACCGTTACAGAGTCAATGAGATGTAGTTTTTAAAACTGTCTCTCTTTCTTCAGCGCGCGCTAACGGCTAGGATTCGTCCCACAAAAAAAATGACTTATTTATCTAAATTTTTAAATGAAGCGCTCCAAATAGCGCCCAGTGTAATCGCAGAGTTGGGGAAATCATGTCAAATTAAGAAGAATGTTATTTCTTGGGTTCCAGTTGGCTCACTTATCACATTTATTAGGTCACAGTCCAAAGTTATTTCAATTAAGTCCCAACTTCAATCGTTTCACTGTTAAAAGCGATATAACTTAATAATATCGGAAAAATATCACTAAATACATGTTGGTACGAATATGTGACGCAACCGTTGTAACTCAAACGGATTTATACCGCTAGAAAGTCAATGAAATGTAGTCTTTAAGAATGTCTCTATTTCTTCAGCGCGTGCTAACAGCCAGGATTGGTCCCACAGTAAAAAATGACTTATTTTGTATAAATTTTTAAGTGAAGCGCTACCACAGTGCCTAGCGAAATCGGTAAATTCTAGCAATCATGTCAAATTAAGAAGAATGATATTTCTTGGGTCCAATTGTCTCATTTATCACATTTATGAGGTCAAAGTCTAAAATCAGTTCAATCAAGTCCCAAAGTCAATCCTTTCAATGTTAAAAGCGATGCAACCTAGTAAAATCGGAAAAATATCGCTAAATACATGTTGGTACGAAGTTGTGACGCAACCGTTGTAATTGAAACGGACTGATACCGTTACAGAGTCAATGAGATGTAGTTTTTAAAACTGTCTCTCTTTCTTCAGCGCGCGCTAACGGCTAGGATTCGTCCCACAAAAAAAATGACTTATTTATCTAAATTTTTAAATAAAGCGCTCCAAACAGCGCCCAGTGTAATCGCTGAGTTGGGGAAACAATGTCAAATTAAGAAGAATGTTATTTCTTGGGTTCCAGTTGGCTCACTTATCACATTTATTAGGTCACAGTCCAAAGTTATTTCAATTAAGTCCCAGAGTCAATCGTTTCACTGTTAAAAGCGATATAACTTAATAATATCGGAAAAATATCACTAAATACATGTTGGTACGAATATGTGACGCAACCGTTGTAACTCAAACGGATTTATACCGCCAGAAAGTCAATGAAATGTAGTTTTTGAGAATGTCTCCATTTCTTCAGCTCGTGCTAACGGTCAGGATTAGTCCCACAGTAAAAAATGACATATTTATCTAAACTTTAAATAAAGCGCTACCACAGTGCCCAGCGAAATCGGTAAATTCTAGCAATCATGTCAAATTAAGAAGAATGTTATTTCTTGGGTTCCAGTTGGCTCACTTATCACATTTATTAGGTCACAGTCCAAAGTTATTTCAATTAAGTCCCAGAGTCAATCGTTTCACTGTTAAAAGCGATATAACTTAATAATATCGGAAAAAAATCACTAAATACATGATGGTACGAATATGTGACGCGACCGTTGTAATTGAAACGGACTGATACCGTTAGAGAGTCAATGAAATGTAGTTTTTAAAACTGTTTCTCTTTCTTCAGCGCGAGCTAACGGCTAGGATTGGTCCCACCGTAAAAAATGGCTTATTTATCTAAATTTTTAAGTGAATCCTTACCACAGCGCCCAGTGAAATCAGTAAATTCCAGCAATCATGTCAAATTAAGAAGAATGATATTTCTTGGTTCCAATTGTCTCACTTAGCACATTTATAAGGTCGCAGTCCAAAATCAGTTCAATTAAGTGCCACAGTCAATCGTTTCACTGTTAAAAGCGATACAACCTAGTATTATCAGAAAAATATCCCTGAATACATGTGGGGACGAATATGTGACTCAACCAATGTAACTCAAACGGACTCATACCGTTAGAAACTCATTGAAACGTACCTTCTAAAACTGTCTCTATTTCTTCAGCGCGCGATTACGGCTAGGATTCGTCCCACAGAAAAAAATGACTTATTTATCTAAATTTTTAAATGAAGCGCTCCAAACAGCGCCCAGTGTAAGCGCTGAGTTGCGGCAATCATGTCAAATTAAGAAGAATGTTATTTCTTGAGTTCCAGTTGGCTCATTTATCACATTTATTAGGTCACAGTCCAAAGTTATTTCAATTAAGTCCCAGAGTCAATCGTTTTACTGTTAAAAGCGATATAACTTAATAATATCGGAAAAATATCACTAAATACATGTTGGCACGAATATGTGGCGCAACGGTTGTAACTCAAACGGATTTATACCGCCAAAAATTCAATGAAATGTAGTCTTTGAAACAGTTCCTATTTATTCAGCGCGTGCTAACGGCCAGGATTGGTCCCACAGTAAAAAATGACTTATTTTGTATAAATTTTTAAGTGAAGCGCTACCATAGGGCCGAGTGTAATCACTGAATTCCAGCAATCATGTCAAATTAAGAAGAATGTTATTCCTTGGAGTCCAATTGGCTCATTTATCACATTTATAAGGTCACAGTACAGAATCACTTCAATTAAGTCCCACAGTCAATCGTTTCACTGTCAAAAGCAATACAACTTAGTAATATCGGAAAAAAATCACTAAATACATGATGGTACGAATATGTGACGCAACCGTTGTAATTGAAACGGACTGATACCGTTAGAGACTCAATGAAATGTAGTTTTTAAAACTGTTTCTCTTTCTACAGCGCGCGCTAACCGCTAGGATTGGTCCCACCGTAAAAAATGGCTTATTTATCTAAATTTTAAAGTGAATCCCTACCACAGCGCCCAGTGAAATCAGTAAATTCCAGCAATCTTGTTAACTTAAGAAGAATGATATTTCTTGGTTCCAATTGTCTCACTTATCACACTTATTAGGTCACAGTCCAAGATAAGTTCAATTAAGTGCCACAGTCAATCGTTTCACTGTTAAAAGCGATGCAACCTAGTATTATCAGAAAAATATCCCTAAATACATGTAGGAACGAATATGTGACTCAACCGATGTAACTCAAACGGACTCATACCGTTAGAAACTCATTGAAACGTACCTTCTAAAACTGTCTCTATTTCTTCAGCGCGCGATAACGGCTAGGATTCGTCCCACAGTAAAAAATGACTTACTTATCCAAATTTTTAAATGAAGCGCTCCAAACAGCGACCAGTGTAATCGTTGAGTTGCGGCAATCATGTCAAATTAAGAAGAATGTCATTTCTTGGGGTCCATTTGGCTCACTTATCACATTTATAAGGTCACAGTCCAAAGTTACTTCAATTAAGTCCCAGAGTCAATCGTTTCACTGCTAAAAGCGATATAACTCAATAATATCGGAAAAATATCGCTAAATACATGTTGGTACGAATATGTGACGCAACCGTTGTAATTGAAACGGACTGATACCGTTACAGAGTCAATGAGATGTAGTTTTTCAAACGGTCTCTATTTCTTCAGCGCGCACTAAGGGCTAGGATCCGTCCCACAGAAAAAAATGACTTATTTATCTCAATTTTTAAGTGAAGCGCTACCATAGGGCCGAGTGTAATCACTGAATTCCAGCAATCATGTAAAATTAAGAAGAATGTTATTCCTTGGAGTCCAATTGGCTCATTTATCACATTTATAAGGTCACAGTACAGAATCACTTCAATTAAGTCCCACAGTCAATCGTTTCACTGTCAAAAGCAATACAACTTAGTAATATCGGAAAAAAATCACTAAATACATGTTGGTACGAATATGTGACGCAACCGTTGTAATTGAAACGGACTGATACCGTTAGAGAGTCAATGAAATGTAGTTTTTAAAACAGTTTCTCTTTCTTCAGCGCGCGCTAACCGCTAGGATTGGTCCCACCGTAAAAAATGGCTTATTTGTCTAAATTTTTAAGTGAATCCCTACCACAGCGCCCAGTGAAATCAGTAAATTCCAGCAATCTTGTCAAATTAAGAAGAATGATATTTCTTGGTTCCAATTGTCTCACTTATCACACTTATTAGGTCACAGTCTAAGATAAGTTCAATTAAGTGCCACAGTCAATCGTTTCACTGTTAAAAGCGATGCAACCTAGTATTATCAGAAAAATATCCCTAAATACATGTGGGAACAAATATGTGACTCAACCGATGTAACTCAAACGGTCTCATACCGTTAGAAACTCATTGAAACGTACCTTCTAAAACTGTCTCTATTTCTTCAGCGCGCGATAACGGCTAGGATTCGTCCCACAGTAAAAAATGACTTACTTATCCAAATTTTTAAATGAAGCGTTCCAAACAGCGACCAGTGTAATCGTTGAGTTGCGGCAATCATGTCAAATTAAGAAGAATGTCATTTCTTGGGGTCCATTTGGCTCACTTATCACATTTATAAGGTCACAGTCCAAAGTTACTTCAATTAAGTCCTAGAGTCAATCGTTTCACTGCTAAAAGCGATATAACTCAATAATATCGGAAAAATATCGCTAAATACATGTTTGTACGAATATGTAACGCAACCGTTGTAATTGAAACGGACTGATACCGTTACAGAGTCAATGAGATGTAGTTTTTAAAACGGTCTCTATTTCTTCAGCGCGCACTAAGGGCTAGGATTCGTCCCACAGAAAAAATGACTTATTTATCTCAATTTTTAAATGAAGCGCTCCAAACAGCGCCCAGTGTAATCGCTGAGTTGCGGCAATCATGTCAAGTTAAGAAGAATGTTGTTTCTTGGGTTCCAGTTGGCGCACTTATCACATTTATTAGGACACAGTCCAAAGTTATTTCAATTAAGTCCCACAGTCAGTCGTTTCACTGTTAAGAGCGATACAACTTAGTAATATCGGAAAAAAGTCACTAAATTCATGTTTGTACGAATACGTGAAGCAACCGTTGTAACTTAGGCGGATTGACACCGTTAGAAAGTCAATGAAATGTAGTTTTTGAAAATGTTTCTATTTCTTCACGCGCGCTAACGGCTAGGATTGGTCCCACAGTACAAAATGACATTTTTATCTAAACTTTTAAATAAAGCGCTACCACAGCGCATAGCGAAATCAGTAAATTCCAACAATCATGTCAAATTAAGAAGAATGTTATTTCTTGGGTCCAATTGTCTCATTTATCACATTTTTGAGGTCAAAGTCCAAAATCAGTTCAATTAAGTGCCACAGTCAATCGTTTCACTGTTAAAAGCGATACAACCTAGTATTATCAGAAAAATATCCCTAAATACATGTGGGGACGAATATGTGACTCAACCGATGTAACTCAAACGGACACATACCGTTAGAAACTCATTGAAACGTACCTTCTAAAACTGTCTCTATTTCTTCAGCGCGCGATAACGGCTAGGATTTGTCCCACAGTAAAAAATCACTTATTTATTTAAATTTTTAAATGAAGCGCTCTAAACAGCGACCGGTGTAATCGCTGAGTTGCGTCAATCACGTCAAATTAAGAAGAATGTCATTTCTTGGGGTCCAGTTGGCTCACTTATCACATTTATAAGGTCACAGTCCAAAGTTACTTCAATTAAGTCCCAGAGTCAATCGTTTCACTGTTAAAAGCGATATAACTTAATAATATCGGAAAAAAATCACTAAATACATGATGGTACGAATATGTGACGCGACCGTTGTAATTGAAACGGACTGATACCGTTAGAGAGTCAATGAAATGTAGTTTTTAAAACTGTTTCTCTTTCTTCAGCGCGAGCTAACGGCTAGGATTGGTTCCACCGTAAAAAATGGCTTATTTATCTAAATTTTTAAGTGAATCCTTACCACAGCGCCCAGTGAAATCAGTAAATTCCAGCAATCATGTCAAATTAAGAAGAATGATATTTCTTGGTTCCAATTGTCTCACTTAGCACATTTATAAGGTCGCAGTCCAAGATCAGTTCAATTAAGTGCCACAGTCAATCGTTTCACTGTTAAAAGCGATACAACCTAGTATTATCAGAAAAATATCCCTGAATACATGTGGGGACGAATATGTGACTCAACCAATGTAACTCAAACGGACTCATACCGTTAGAAACTCATTGAAACGTACCTTCTAAAACTGTCTCTATTTCTTCAGCGCGCGATTACGGCTAGGATTCGTCCCACAGAAAAAAATGACTTATTTATCTAAATTTTTAAATGAAGCGCTCCAAACAGCGCCCAGTGTAAGCGCTGAGTTGCGGCAATCATGTCAAAATAAGAAGAATGTTATTTCTTGAGTTCCAGTTGGCTCATTTATCACATTTATTAGGTCACAGTCCAAAGTTATTTCAATTAAGTCCCAGAGTCAATCGTTTTACTGTTAAAAGCGATATAACTTAATAATATCGGAAAAATATCACTAAATACATGTTGGCACGAATATGTGGCGCAACGGTTGTAACTCAAACGGATTTATACCGCCAGAAATTCAATGAAATGTAGTCTTTGAAACAGTTCCTATTTATTCAGCGCGTGCTAACGGCCAGGATTGGTCCCACAGTAAAAAATGACTTATTTTGTATAAATTTTTAAGTGAAGCGCTACCATAGGGCCGAGTGTAATCACTGAATTCCAGCAATCATGTCAAATTAAGAAGAATGTTATTCCTTGGAGTCCAATTGGCTCATTTATCACATTTATAAGGTCACAGTACAGAATCACTTCAATTAAGTCCCACAGTCAATCGTTTCACTGTCAAAAGCAATACAACTTAGTAATATCGGAAAAAAATCACTAAATACATGATGGTACGAATATGTGACGCAACCATTGTAATTGAAACGGACTGATACCGTTCGAGAGTCAATGAAATGTAGTTTTTAAAACTGTTTCTCTTTCTACAGCGCGCGCTAACCGCTAGGATTGGTCCCACCGTAAAAAATGGCTTATTTATCTAAATTTTAAAGTGAATCCCTACCACAGCGCCCAGTGAAATCAGTAAATTCCAGCAATCTTGTTAACTTAAGAAGAATGATATTTCTTGGTTCCAATTGTCTCACTTATCACACTTATTAGGTCACAGTCCAAGATAAGTTCAATTAAGTGCCACAGTCAATCGTTTCACTGTTAAAAGCGATGCAACCTAGTATTATCAGAAAAATATCCCTAAATACATGTGGGAACGAATATGTGACTCAACCGATGTAACTCAAACGGACTCATACCGTTAGAAACTCATTGAAACGTACCTTCTAAAACTGTCTCTATTTCTTCAGCGCGCAATAACGGCTAGGATTCGTCCCACAGTAAAAAATGACTTACAATCCAAATTTTTAAATGAAGCGCTCCAAACAGCGACCAGTGTAATCGTTGAGTTGCGGCAATCATGTCAAATTAAGAAGAATGTCATTTCTTGGGGTCCATTTGGCTCACTTATCACATTTATAAGGTCACAGTCCAAAGTTACTTCAATTAAGTCCCAGAGTCAATCGTTTCACTGCTAAAAGCGATATAACTCAATAATATCGGGAAAATATCGCTAAATACATGTTGGTACGAATATGTGACGCAACCGTTGTAATTGAAACGGACTGATACCGTTACAGAGTCAATGAGATGTAGTTTTTAAAACGGTCTCTATTTCTTCAGCGCGCACTAAGGGCTAGGATTCGTCCCACAGAAAAAAATGACTTATTTATCTCAATTTTTAAGTGAAGCGCTACCATAGGGCCGAGTGTAATCACTGAATTCCAGCAATCATGTAAATTTAAGAAGAATGTTATTCCTTGGAGTCCAATTGGCTCATTTATCACATTTATAAGGTCACAGTACAGAATCACTTCAATTAAGTCCCACAGTCAATCGTTGCACTGTCAAAAGCAATACAACTTAGTAATATCGGAAAAAAATCACTAAATACATGTTGGTACGAATATGTGACGCAACCGTTGTAATTGAAACGGACTGATAACGTTAGAGAGTCAATGAAATGTAGTTTTTAAAACTGTTTCTCTTTCTTCAGCGCGTGCTAACCGCTAGGATTGGTCCCACCGTAAAAAATGACTTATTTGTCTAAATTTTTAAGTGAATCCCTACCACAGCGCCCAGTGAAATCAGTAAATTCCAGCAATCTTCTCAAATTAAGAAGAATGATATTTCTTGGTTCCAATTGTCTCACTTATCACACTTATTAGGTCACAGTCTAAGATAATTTCAATTAAGTGCCACAGTCAATCGTTTCACTGTTAAAAGCGATGCAACCTAGTATTATCAGAAAAATATCCCTAAATACATGTGGGAACGAATATGTGACTCAACCGATGTAACTCAAACGGACTCATACCGTTAGAAACTCATTGAAACGTACCTTCTAAAACTGTCTCTATTTCTTCAGCGCGCGATAACGGCTAGGATTCGTCCCACAGTAAAAAATGACTTACTTATCCAAATTTTTAAATGAAGCGCTCCAAACAGCGACCAGTGTAATCGTTGAGTTGCGGCAATCATGTCAAATTAAGAAGAATGTCATTTCTTGGGGTCCATTTGGCTCACTTATCACATTTATAAGGTCACAGTCCAAAGTTACTTCAATTAAGTCCTAGAGTCAATCGTTTCACTGCTAAAAGCGATATAACTCAATAATATCGGAAAAATATCGCTAAATACATGTTGGTACGAATATGTGACGCAACCGTTGTAATTGAAACGGACTGATACCGTTACAGAGTCAATGAGATGTAGTTTTTAAAACGGTCTCTATTTCTTCAGCGCGCACTAAGGGCTAGGATTCGTCCCACAGAAAAAAATGACTTATTTATCTCAATTTTTAAATGAAGCGCTCCAAACAGCGCCCAGTGTAATCGCTGAGTTGCGGCAATCATGTCAAATTAAGAAGAAGGTTATTTCTTGGGTTCCAGTTGGCCCACTTATCACATTTATTAGCACACAGTCCAAAGTTATTTCAAATAAGTCCCAGAGTCAGTCGTTTCACTGTTAAGAGCGATATAACTTAATAATATCGGAAAAATATCACTAAATACATGTTGGTACGAATATGTGACGCAACCGTTGTAACTCAAACGGATTTATACCGACAGAAAGTCAATGAAATGTAGTCTTTGAAACTGTTCCTATTTATTCAGCGCGTGCTAACGGCCAGGATTCGTCCCACAGTAAAAAGTGACTTATTTTGTATAAATTTTTAAGTGAAGCGCTACCATATGGCCGAGTGTAATCGCTGAATTCCAGCAATCATGTCAAGTTAAGAAGAATGTTATTCCTTGGAGTCCCATTGGCTCATTTATCACATTTATAAGGTCACAGTACAAAATCACTTCAATTAAGTCCCACAGTCAATCGTTTCACTGTCAAAAGCAATACAACTTAGTAATATCGGAAAAAAGTCACTAAATTCATGTTGGTACGAATACGTGAAGCAACCGTTGTAACTTAGGCGGATTGACACCGTTAGAAAGTCAATGAAATGTAGTTTTTGAAAATGTTTCTATTTCTTTACGCGCGCTAACGGCTAGGATTGGTCCCACAGTACAAAATGACATTTTTATCTAAACTTTTAAATAAAGCGCTACCACAGCGCATAGCGAAATCAGTAAATTCCAACAATCATGTCAAATTAAGAAGAATGTTATTTCTTGGGTCCAATTGTCTCATTTATCACATTTTTGAGGTCAAAGTCCAAAATCAGTTCAATTAAGTGCCACAGTCAATCGTTTCACTGTTAAAAGCGATACAACCTAGTATTATCAGAAAAATATCCCTAAATACATGTGGGGACGAATATGTGACTCAACCGATGTAACTCAAACGGACACATACCGTTAGAAACTCATTGAAACGTACCTTCTAAAACTGTCTCTATTTCTTCAGCGCGCGATAACGGCTAGGATTCGTCCCACAGTAAAAAATCACTTATTTATCTAAATTTTTAAATGAAGCGCTCTAAACAGCGACCAGTGTAATCGCTGAGTTGCGTCAATCACGTCAAATTAAGAAGAATGTCATTTCTTGGGGTCCAGTTGGCTCACTTATCACATTTATAAGGTCACAGTCCAAAGTTACTTCAATTAAGTCCCAAAGTCAATCGTTTCACTGTTAAAGGCGATATAACTCAATAATATCGTAAAAATATCACTAATTACATGATGGTACTAATATGTGACGCAACCGTTGTAACTCAAACGGATTAATACCGCCAAGAAGTCAATAATATGTAGTTTTTGAGAATGTCTCTACTTCTTCAGCGCGTGCTAACAGAGTCAATGAGATGTAGTTTTTAAAACTGTCTCTCTTTCTTCAGCGCGCGCTAACGGCTAGGATTCGTCCCACAAAAAAAATGACTTATTTATCTAAGTTTTTAAATAAAGCGCTCCAAACAGCGCCCAGTGTAATCGCTGAGTTGGGGAAACAATGTCAAATTAAGAAGAATGTTATTCCTTGGAGTCCTATTGGCTCATTTATCACATTTATAAGGTCACAGTACAGAATCACTTCAATTAAGTCCCACAGTCAATCGTTTCACTGTCAAAAGCAATACAACTTAGTAATATCGGAAAAGAGTCACTAAATTCATGTTGGTACGAATACGTGAAGCAACCGTTGTAACTTAGGCGGATTGACACCGTTAGAAAGTCAATGAGATGTAGTTTTTGAAAATGTTTCTATTTCTTCACGCGCGCTAACGGCTAGGATTGGTCCCACAGTACAAAATGACATTTTTATCTAAACTTTTAAATAAAGCGCTACCACAGTGCCCAGCGAAATCGGTAAATTCTAGCAATCATGTCAAATTAAGAGGAATGTTATTTCTTGGGTCCAATTGTCTCATTTATCACATTTTTGAGGTCAAAGTCCAAAATCAGTTCAATCAAGTCCCACAGTCAATCGTTTCACTGTTAAAAGCGATACAACCTAGTAAAATCAGAAAAAATATCGCTAAATACATGTTGGTACGAATATGTGACGCAACCGTTGTAATTGAAACGGACTGATACCGTTACAGAGTCAATGAGATGTAGTTTTTAAAACGGTCTCTCTTTCTTCAGCGCGCACTAACGGCTAGGATTCGTCCTACAGAAAAAAATGACTTATTTATCTAAATTTTTAAATGAAGCGCTCCAAACAGCGCCCAGTGTAATCGCTGAGTTGCGGCAATCATGTCAAATTAAGAAGAATGTCATTTCTTGGGTCCAATTGTCTCATTTATCACATTTATGAGGTCAAAGTCTAAAATCAGTTCAATCAAGTCCCAAAGTCAATCCTTTCAATGTTAAAAGCGATGCAACCTAGTAAAATCAGAAAAATATCGCTAAATACATGTTGGTACGAATATGTGACGCAACCGTTGTAATTGAAACGGACTGATACCGTTACAAAGTCAATGAGATGTAGTTTTTAAAACTGTCTCTCTTTCTTCACGCGCGCTAACGGCTAGGATTCGTCCCACAAAAAAAATGACTTATTTATCTAAATTTTTAAATAAAGCGCTCCAAACAGCGCCCAGTGTAATCGCTGAGTTGGGGAAACAATGTCAAATTAAGAAGAATGTTATTTCTTGGGTTCCAGTTGGCTCACTTATCACATTTATTAGGTCACAGTCCAAAGTTATTTCAATTAAGTCCCAGAGTCAATCGTTTCACTGTTAAAAGCGATATAACTTAATAATATCGGAAAAATATCACTAAATACATGTTGGTACGAATATGTGACGCAACCGTTGTAACTCAAACGGATTTATACCGCCAGAAAGTCAATGAAATGTAGTCTTTGAGAATGTCTCTATTTCTTCAGCGCGTGCTAACAGCCAGGATTGGTCCCACAGTAAAAAATGACTTGTTTTGTATAAATTTTTAAGTGAAGCGCTACCACAGTGCCTAGCGAAATCGGTAAATTCTAGCAATCATGTCAAATTAAGAAGAATGATATTTCTTGGGTCCAATTGTCTCATTTATCACATTTATGAGGTCAAAGTCTAAAATCAGTTCAATCAAGTCCCAAAGTCAATCCTTTCAATGTTAAAAGCGATGCAACCTAATAAAATCAGAAAAATATCGCTAAATACATGTTGGTACGAATATGTGACGCAACCGTTGTAATTGAAACGGACTGATACCGTTACAAAGTCAATGAGATGTAGTTTTTAAAACTGTCTCTCTTTCTTCACGCGCGCTAACGGCTAGGATTCGTCCCACAAAAAAAATGACTTATTTATCTAAATTTTTAAATAAAGCGCTCCAAACAGCGCCCAGTGTAATCGCTGAGTTGGGGAAACAATGTCAAATTAAGAAGAATGTTATTTCTTGGGTTCCAGTTGGCTCACTTATCACATTTATTAGGTCACAGTCCAAAGTTATTTCAATTAAGTCCCAGAGTCAATCGTTTCACTGTTAAAAGCGATATAACTTAATAATATCGGAAAAATATCACTAAATACATGTTGGTACGAATATGTGACGCAACCGTTGTAACTCAAACGGATTTATACCGCCAGAAAGTCAATGAAATGTAGTCTTTGAGAATGTCTCTATTTCTTCAGCGCGTGCTAACAGCCAGGATTGGTCCCACAGTAAAAAATGACTTGTTTTGTATAAATTTTTAAGTGAAGCGCTACCACAGTGCCTAGCGAAATCGGTAAATTCTAGCAATCATGTCAAATTAAGAAGAATGATATTTCTTGGGTCCAATTGTCTCATTTATCACATTTATGAGGTCAAAGTCTAAAATCAGTTCAATCAAGTCCCAAAGTCAATCCTTTCAATGTTAAAAGCGATGCAACCTAATAAAATCAGAAAAATATCGCTAAATACATGTTGGTACGAATATGTGACGCAACCGTTGTAATTGAAACGGACTGATACCGTTACAGAGTCAATGAGATGTAGTTTTTAAAACTGTCTCTCTTTCTTCAGCGCGCGCTAACGGCTAGGATTCGTCCCACAAAAAAAATGACTTATTTATCTAAATTTTTAAATAAAGCGCTCCAAACAGCGCCCAGTGTAATCGCTGAGATGGGGAAACAATGTCAAATTAAGAAGAATGTTATTTCTTGGGTTCCAGTTGGCTCACTTATCACATTTATTAGGTCACAGTCCAAAGTTACTTCAATTAAGTCCCAGAGTCAATCGTTTCACTGTTAAAGGCGATATAACTCAATAATATCGTAAAAATATCACTAATTACATGATGGTACTAATATGTGACGCAACCGATGTAACTCAAACGGATTAATACCGCCAAGAAGTCAATGATATGTAGTTTTTGAGAATGTCTCTACTTCTTCAGCGCGTGCTAACAGAGTCAATGAGATGTAGTTTTTAAAACTGTCTCTCTTTCTTCAGCGCGCGCTAACGGCTAAGATTCGTCCCACAAAAAAAATGACTTATTTATCTAAGTTTTTAAATAAAGCGCTCCAAACAGCGCCCAGTGTAATCGCTGAGTTGGGGAAACAATGTCAAATTAAGAAGAATGTTATTCCTTGGAGTCCCATTGGCTCATTTATCACATTTATAAGGTCACAGTACAGAATCACTTCAATTAAGTCCCACAGTCAATCGTTTCACTGTCAAAAGCAATACAACTTAGTAATATCGGAAAAAAGTCACTAAATTCATGTTGGTACGAATACGTGAAGCAACCGTTGTAACTTAGGCGGATTGACACCGTTAGAAAGTCAATGAAATGTAGTTTTTGAAAATGTTTCTATTTCTTCACGCGCGCTAACGGCTAGGATTGGTTCCACAGTACAAAATGACATTTTTATCTAAACTTTTAAATAAAGCGCTACCACAGTGCCCAGCGAAATCGGTAAATTCTAGCAATCATGTCAAATTAAGAAGAATGTTATTTCTTGGGTCCAATTGTCTCATTTATCACATTTTTGAGGTCAAAGTCCAAAATCAGTTCAATCAAGTCCCACAGTCAATCGTTTCACTGTTAAGAGCGATACAACCTAGTAAAATCAGAAAAAACATTGCTAAATACATGTTGGTACGAATATGTGACGCAACCGTTGTAATTGAAACGGACTGATACCGTTACAGAGTCAATGAGATGTAGTTTTTAAAACGGTCTCTCTTTCTTCAGCGCGCACTAACGGCTAGGATTCGTCCTACAGAAAAAAATGACTTATTTATCTAAATTTTTAAATGAAGCGCTCCAAACAGCGCCCAGTGTAATCGCTGAGTTGCGGCAATCATGTCAAATTAAGAAGAATGTTATTTCTTGGTTCCAATTGTCTCACTTATCACATTAATAAGGTCACAGTCCAAGATCAATTCAATTAAGTGCCACAGTCAATCGTTTCACTGTTAAAAGCGATACAACCTAGTATTATCAGAAAAATATCCCTGAATACATGTGGGGACGAATATGTGACTCAACCAATGTAACTCAAACGGACTCATACCGTTAGAAACTCATTGAAACGTACCTTCTAAAACTGTCTCTATTTCTTCAGCGCGCGATTACGGCTAGGATTCGTCCCACAGGAAAAAATGACTTATTTATCTAAATTTTTAATTGAAGCGCTCCAAACAGCGCCCAGTGTAAGCGCTGAGTTGCGGCAATCATGTCAAATTAAAAAGAATGTTATTTCTTGGGTTCCAGTTGGCTCATTTATCACATTTATTAGGTCACAGTCCAAAGTTATTTCAATTAAGTCCCAGAGTCAATCGTTTTACTGTTAAAAGCGATATAACTTAATAATATCGGAAAAATATCACTAAATACATGTTGGTACGAATATGTGGCGCAACGGTTGTAACTCAAACGGATTTATACCGCCAGAAAGTCAATGAAATGTAGTCTTTGAAACTGTTCCTATTTATTCAGCGCGTGCTAACGGCCAGGATTGGTCCCACAGTAAAAAATGACTTATTTTGTATAAATTTTTAAGTGAAGCGCTACCATAGGGCCGAGTGTAATCACTGAATTTCAGCAATCATGTAAAATTAAGAAGAATGTTATTCCTTGGAGTCCAATTGGCTCATTTATCACATTTATAAGGTCACAGTACAGAATCACTTCAATTAAGTCCCACAGTCAATCGTTTCACTGTCAAAAGCAATACAACTTAGTAATATCGGAAAAAAATCACTAAATACATGTTGGCACGAATATGTGACACAACCGTTGTAATTGAAACGGACTGATACCGTTAGAAAGTCAATGAAATGTAGTTTTTAAAACTGTTTCTCTTTCTTCAGCGCGCGCTAACCGCTAGGATTGGTCCCACCGTAAAAAATGGCTTATTTATCTAAATTTTTAAGTGAATCCCTACCACAGCGCCCAGTGAAATCAGTAAATTCCAGCAATCTTGTCAAATTAAGAAGAATGATATTTCTTGGTTCCAATTGTCTCACTTATCACATTAATAAGGTCACAGTCCAAGATCAATTCAATTAAGTGCCACAGTCAATCGTTTCACTGTTAAAAGCGATACAACCTAGTATTATCAGAAAAATATCCCTGAATACATGTGGGGACGAATATGTGACTCAACCAATGTAACTCAAACGGACTCATACCGTTAGAAACTCATTGAAACGTACCTTCTAAAACTGTCTCTATTTCTTCAGCGCGCGATAACGGCTAGGATTCGTCCCACAGTAAAAAATGACTTACTTATCCAAATTTTTAAATGAAGCGCTCCAAACAGCGACCAGTGTAATCGTTGAGTTGCGGCAATCATGTCAAATTAAGAAGAATGTCATTTCTTGGGGTCCATTTGGCTCACTTATCACATTTATAAGGTCACAGTCCAAAGTTACTTCAATTAAGTCCCAGAGTCAATCGTTTCACTGCTAAAAGCGATATAACTCAATAATATCGGAAAAATATCGCTAAATACATGTTGGTACGAATATGTGACGCAACCGTTGTAATTGAAACGGACTGATACCGTTACAGAGTCAATGAGATGTAGTTTTTAAAACGGTCTCTATTTCTTCAGCGCGCACTAAGGGCTAGGATTCGTCCCACAGAAAAAAGTGACTTATTTATCTCAATTTTTAAGTGAAGCGCTACCATAGGGCCGAGTGTAATCACTGAATTTCAGCAATCATGTAAAATTAAGAAGAATGTTATTCCTTGGAGTCCAATTGGCTCATTTATCACATTTATAAGGTCACAGTACAGAATCACTTCAATTAAGTCCCACAGTCAATCGTTTCACTGTCAAAAGCAATACAACTTAGTAATATCGGAAAAAAATCACTAAATACATGTTGGCACGAATATGTGACACAACCGTTGTAATTGAAACGGACTGATACCGTTAGAAAGTCAATGAAATGTAGTTTTTAAAACTGTTTCTCTTTCTTCAGCGCGCGCTAACCGCTAGGATTGGTCCCACCGTAAAAAATGGCTTATTTATCTAAATTTTTAAGTGAATCCCTACCACAGCGCCCAGTGAAATCAGTAAATTCCAGCAATCTTGTCAAATTAAGAAGAATGATATTTCTTGGTTCCAATTGTCTCACTTATCACACTTATTAGGTCACAGTCCAAGATAAGTTCAATTAAGTGCCACAGTCAATCGTTTCACTGTTAAAAGCGATGCAACCTAGTATTATCAGAAAAATATCCCTGAATACATGTGGGAACGAATATGTGACGCAACCGTTGTAATTGAGACGGACTGATACCGTTACAGAGTCAATGAGATGTAGTTTTTAAAACGGTCTCTCTTTCTTCAGCGCGCACTCACGGCTAGGATTCGTCCTGCAGAAAAAAATGACTTATTTATCTAAATTTTTAAATGAAGCGCTCCAAACAGCGCCAAGTGTAATCGCTGAGTTGCGGCAATCATGTCAAATTAAGAAGAATGTCATTTCTTGGGTTCCAGTTGGCTCACTTATCACATTTATTAGGTCACGGTCCAAAGTTATTTCAATTAAGTCCCAGAGTCAATCGTTACACTGTTAAAAGCGATATAACTTAATAATATCGGAAAAATATCACTAAATACATGTTGGTACGAATATGTGACGCAACCGTTGTAACTCAAACGGATTTATACCGCCAGAAATTCAATGAAATGTAGTCTTTGAAACTGTTCCTAGTTATTCAGCGCGTGCTAACGGCCAGGATTGGTCCCACAGTAAAAAATGACTTATTTTGTATAAATTTTTAAGTGAAGCGCTACCATAGGGCCGAGTGTAATCGCTGAATTCCAGCAATCATGTCAAATTAAGAAGAATGATATTCCTTGGAGTCCAATTGGCTCATTTATCACATTTATAAGGTCAGAGTATAGAATCACTTCAATTAAGTTCCACATTCAATTGTTTCACTGTCAAAAGCAATGCAACTTAGTAATATCGGAAAAAAATCACTAAATACTTGTTGGTACGAATACGTGAAGCAACCGTGGTAACTTAGGCGGATTGACACCGTTAGAAAGTCAATGAAATGTAGTTTTTGAAAATGTTTCTATTTCTTCAGCGCGCGCTAACGGCTAGGATTGGTCCCACCGTAAAAAATGACTTATTTATCTAAATTTTTAAGTGAATCCCTACCACAGCGCCCAGTGAAATCAGTAAATTCCAGCAATCATTTCAAATTAAGAAGAATGATATTTCTTGGTTCCAATTGTCTCACTAATCACATTTATAAGGTCACAGTCCAAGATCAGTTCAATTAAGTGCCACAGTCAATCGTTTCACTGTTAAAAGCGATACAACCTAGTATTATCAGAAAAATATCCCTGAATACATGTGGGGACGAATATGTGACTCATCCAATGTAACTCAAACGGACTCATACCGTTAGAAACTCATTGAAACGTACCTTCCAAAACTGTCTCTATTTCTTCAGCGCGCGATAACGGCTAGGATTCGTCCCACAGAAAAAAACGACTTATTTATCTAAATTTTTAAATGAAGCGCTCCAAACAGCGCCCAGTGTAATCGCTGAGTTGCGGCAATCATGTCAAATTATGAAGAATGTTATTTCTTGGGTTCCAGTTGGCTCATTTATCACATTTATTAGGTCACAGTCCAAAGTTATTTCAATTAAGTCCCAGAGTCAATCGTTTTACTGTTAAAAGCGATGCAACCTAGTAAAATCAGAAAAATATCGCTAAATACATGTTGGTACGAATATGTGACGCAACCGTTGTAATTGAAACGGACTGATACCGTTACAGAGTCAAAGAGATGTAGTTTTTAAAACGGTCTCTCTTTCTTCAGCGCGCACTAACGGCTAAGATTCGTCCTACAGAAAAAAATGACTTATTTATCTAAATTTTTAAATGAAGAGCTCCAAACAGCGCCCAGTGTAATCGCTGAGTTGCGGCAATCATGTCAAATTAAGAAGAATGTCATTTCTTGGGTTCCAGTTGGCTCACTTATCACATTTATTAGGTCACAGTCCAAAGTTATTTCAATTAAGTCCCAGAGTCAATCGTTACACTGTTAAAAGCGATATAACTTAATAATATCGGAAAAATATCACTAAATACATGTTGGTACGAATATGTGACGCAACCGTTGTAACTCAAACGGATTGATACCGCCAAGAGGTCAATGAAATGTAGTTTTTGAGAATGTCTCTATTTCTTCAGCGCGTGCTAACGGTCAGGATTAGTCCCACAGTAAAAAAAGACTTATTTATCTAAACTTTAAATGAAGCGCTACCACAGTGCCCAGCGAAATCGGTAAATTCTAGCAATCATGTCAAATAAAGAAGAATGATATTTCTTGGTTCCAATTGTCTCACTTATCACATTTATAAGGTCACAGTCCAAGATCAGTTCAATTAAGTGCCACAGTCAATCGCTTCACTGTTAAAAGCGATACAACCTAGTATTATCAGAAAGATACCCCTAAATACATGTTGGTACGAATATGTGACGCAACCGATGTAATTGAAACGGACTGATACCGTTAGAGAGTCAATGAAACGTAGTTTTTAAAACTGTTTCTCTTTCTTCAGCGCGTGCTAACGGCCAGGATTGGTCCCACAGTAAAAAATGACTTATTTTGTATAAATTTTTAAGTGAAGCGCTACCATAGGGCCGAGTGTAATCGCTGAGTAGCGGCAATCATGTCAAATTAAGAAGAATGTCATTTCTTGGGGTCCAGTTGGCTCACTTATCACATTTATAAGGTCACAGTCCAAATTTACTTCAATTAAGTCCCAGAGTCAATCGTTTCACTGTTAAAGGCGATATAACTCAATAATATCGGAAAAATATCACTAAATACATGTTGGTACGAATATGTGACGCAACCGTTGTAACTCAAACGGATTGATACCGCCAAGAAGTCAATGAAATGTAGTTTTTGAGAATGTCTCTATTTCTTCAGCGCGTGCTAACGGTCAGGATTAGTCCCACAGTAAAAAAAACCTATTTATCTAAACTTTAAATAAAGCGCTACCACAGTGCCCAGCGAAATCGGTAAATTCTAGCAATTATGTCAAATAAAGAAGAATGATATTTCTTGGTTCCAATTGTCTCACTTATCACATTTATAAGGTCACAGTCCAAAATCAGTTTAATTAAGTGCCACAGTCAATCGCTTCACTGTTAAAAGCGATACAACCTAGTATTATCCGAAAGATACCCCTAAATACATGTTGGTACGAATATGTGACGCAACCGTTGTAATTGAAACGGACTGATACCGTTAGAGAGTCAATGAAACGTAGTTTTTAAAACTGTTTCTCTTTCTTCAGCGCGTGCCAACGGCCAGGATTGGTCCCACAGTAAAAAATGACTTATTTTGTATAAATTTTTAAGTGAAGCGCTACCATAGGGCCGAGTGTAATCGCTGAGTAGCGGCAATCATGTCAAATTAAGAAGAATGTCATTTCTTGTGGTCCAGTTGGCTCACTTATCACATTTATAAGGTCACAGTCCAAAGTTACTTCAATTAAGTCCCAGAGTCAATCGTTTCACTGTTAAAGGAGGTATAACTCAATAATATCGGAAAAATATCACTAAATACATGTTGGTACAAATATGTGACGCAACCGTTGTAACTCAAACGGATTGATACCGCCAAGAAGTCAATGAAATGTAGTTTTTGAGAATGTCTCTATTTCTTCAGCGCGTGCTAACGGTCAGGATTAGTCCCACAGTAAAAAAAAACCTATTTATCTAAACTTTAAATAAAGCGCTACCACAGTGCCCAGCGAAATCGGTAAATTCTAGCAATTACGTCAAATTAAGAAGAATGATATTTCTTGGGTCTAATTGTCTCATTTATCACATTTATGAGGTCAAAGTCCAAAATCAGTTCAATCAAGTCCCACAGTCAATCCTTTCACTGTTAAAAGCGAGGCAACCTAGTAAAATCAGAAAAATATCGCTAAATACATGTTGGTACGAATATGTGACGCAACCGTTGTAATTGAAACGGACTGATACCATTACAGAGTCAATGAGATGTAGTTTTTAAAACGGTCTCTCTTTCTTCAGCGCGCACTAACGGCTAGGATTCGTCCCACAGAAAAAAATGACTTATTTATCTAAATTTTTAAATGAAGCGCTCCAAACAGCGCCCAGTGTAATCGCTGAGTTGCGGCAATCATGTCAAATTAAGAAGAATGATATTTCTTGGGTCTAATTGTCTCATTTATCACATTTATGAGGTCAAAGTCCAAAATCAGTTCAATCAAGTCCCACATTCAATTGTTTCACTGTCAAAAGCAATGCTACTTAGTAATATCGGAAAAAATCACTAAATACAAGTTGGTACGGATACGTGAAGCAACCGTTGTAACTTAGGCGGATTGACACCGTTAGAAAGTCAATGAAATGTAGTTTTTAAAACTGTTTCTCTTTCTTCAGCGCGGGCTAACAGCTAGGATTGGTCTTACCGTAAAAAATGACTTATTTATCTAAATTTTTAAGTGAATCCCTACCACAACGCCCAGTGAAATCAGTAAATACCGTTAGAGAGTCAATGAAACGTAGTTTTTAAAACTGTTTCTCTTACTTCAGCGCGTGCCAACGGCCAGGATTGGTCCCACAGTAAAAAATGACTTATTTTGTATAAATTTTTAAGTGAAGCGCTACCATAGGGCCGAGTGTAATCGCTGAGTAGCGGCAATCATGTCAAATTAAGAAGAATGTCATTTCTTGGGGTCCGGTTGGCGCATTGATCACATTTATAAGGTCACAGTCCAAAGTTACTTCAATTAAGTCCCAGAGTCAATCGTTTCACTGTTAAAGGCGATATAACTCAATAATATCGGAAAAATATCACTAAATACATGTTGGTACGAATATGTGACGCAACCGTTGTAACTCAAACGGATTTATACCGCCAAGAAGTCAATGAAATAAACTCTTTGAAACTGTTCCTATTTATTCAGCGCGTGTTAACGGCCAGGATTGGTCCAACAGTAAAAAATGACTTATTTTGTATAAATTTTTAAGTGAAGCGCTACCATACGGCCGAGTGTAATCGCTGAATTCCTGCAATCATGTCAAATTAAGAAGAATGTTATTTCTTGGAGTCCAATTGGCTCATTTATCACATTTATAAGGTCACAGTACGGAATCACTTCAATTAAGTCCCACAGTCAATCGTTTCACTGTCAAAAGCAATACAACTTAGTCATATCGGAAAAAAATTAATAAATACATGTTGGTACGAATACGTGAAGCAACCGTTGTAACTTAGGCGGATTGACACCGTTAGAAAGTCAATGAAATGTAGTTTTTGAAAATGTTTCTATTTCTTCAGCGCGCGCTAACGGCTAGGATTGGTCCCACAGTACAAAATGACTTTTTTATCTAAACTTTTAAATAAAGCACTACCACAGCGCCCAGCGAAATCGGTAAATTCCAACAATCATGTCAAATTAAGAAGAATGTTATTTCTTGGGTCCAATTGTCTCATTTATCACATTTTTGAGGTCAAAGTCCAAAATCAGTTCAATTAAGTCTCACAGTCAATCCTTTCACTGTTAAAAACGATGCAACCTAGTAAAATCAGAAAAAAATCGCTAAATACATGATGTTACGAATATGTGACGCAACCGTTGTAATTGAAACGGACTGATACCGTTAGAGAGTCAATGAAATGTAGTTTTTAAAACTGTTTCTCTTTTTTCAGCGCGGGCTAACGGCTAGGATTGGTCCCACCGTAAAAAATGACTTATTTATCTAAATTTTTAAGTGAATCCCTACCTCAGCGCCCAGTGAAATCAGTAAATTCCAGCAATCATGTCAAATTAAGAAGAATGATATTTCTTGGTTCCAATTGTCTCACTTATCACATTAATAAGGTCACATTCCAAGATCAATTCAATTAAGTGCCACAGTCAATCGTTTCACTGTTAAAAGCGATACAACCTAGTATTATCAGAAAGATATCCCTAAATACATGTGGGGACGAATATGTGACTCAACCGATGTAACTCAAACGGACTCATACCGTTAGAAACTCATTGAAACGTACCTTCTAAAACTGTCTCTATTTCTTCAGCGCGCGATAACGGCTAGGATTCGTCCCACAGTAAAAAATCACTTATTTATCTAAATTTTTAAATGAAGCGCTCCAAACAGCGACCAGTGTAATCGCTAAGTTGCGTCAATCATGTCAAATTAAGAAGAATGTCATTTCTTGGGGTCCGGTTGGCTCATTGATCACATTTATAAGGTCACAGTCCAAAGTTACTTCAATTAAGTCCCAGAGTCAATCGTTTCACTGTTAAAGGCGATATAACTCAATAATATCGGAAAAATATCACTAAATACATGTTGGTACGAATATGTGACGCAACCGTTGTAACTCAAACGGATTGATACCGCCAAGAAGGCAATGAAATGTAGTTTTTGGGAATGTCTCTATTTCTTCAGCGCGTGCTAACGGCCAGGATTAGTCCCACAATAAAAAATGACTTATTTATCTAAATTTTTAAGTGAAGCGCTACCATAGGGCCGAGTGTAATCGCTGAATTCCTGCAATCATGTCAAATTAAGAAGAATGTTATTCCTTGGAGTCCAATTGGCTCATTTATCACATTTATAAGGTCACAGTACAGAATCACTTCAATTAAGTCCCACAGTCAATCGTTTCACTGTCAAAAGCAATACAACTTAGTAATATCGGAAAAAAATCAATAAATACATGTTGGTACGAATACGTGAAGCAACCGTTGTAACTTAGGCGGATTGACACAGTTAGAAAGTCAATGAAATGTAGTTTTTGAAAATGTTTCTATTTCTTCAGCGCGCGCTAACGGCTAGGATTGGTCCCACAGTACAAAATGACTTTTTTATCTAAACTTTTAAATAAAGCGCTACCACAGCGCCCAGAGAAATCAGTAAATTCCAACAATCATGTCAAATTAAGAAGAATGTTATTTCTTGGGTCCAATTGTCTCATTTATCACATTTTTGAGGTCAAAGTCCAAAATCAGTTAAATTAAGTCCCACAGTCAATCCTTTCACTGTTAAAGGGAAACTAAGGTCAAAAAAAAATGTTATTAAAAAAAAATTAAGAACGTTGTATAACATCTAAATAAACTATTGAAAGAAAAATTAACTCTTAATTTTCATTATTTAGGCTGTTTTAGCCCATTAAAGTTCTAAGGTTTTCTGAAATTAACCGTGTACTCCATTCACGGTTCCTCGTGAACCATACAGAATTATGACGTATGAGCTGCGAGACTCAAAATCACTTAGTCATGGATAGCAGCGAAAAAAGTAGTTGTGCTAGTGAACATAGCGAATGAAACAGATGAAAGTATTTGCAAAGGGTGTTATGATAACGAACCTGAATATACTGAAAGTCAGTTGAAAAACATTTGTTCATCAAAAACTGCGAATGATATCTCAGACGACGACGAAGATGAGGATTTAGACTCAAGCAGGTTAGAAAACTTACATTGGTGTAAGTGTAAAAAATGTGATATACACGAGTTAATGACTGTTGAAGAATGCAAGTGTTGTTTGGAGTTTACAACTTTACTGGGAGAAAAGCTGGAAGAGAATACATGTATTACCTTGCATAAAGATTTTAATATTCTTTGTTTAAATCAGGGGCGGATACAGGTTTAAAAAGTCCTTAGTCAAAATTTTTCGTGAAGCCAAATTATCATTTTTTTAATGTATACTTACCAGACATTTCATAAGAATAAATTGAAAGAAAAAACAACATAAATCTAGCTACTTTTTCAAAGCAGCTGGTATTCCAAAATAATGTTTTTTGAAAACTTGAAGGGTTACATTAATAACCCATAAAAATCTTCTTTCTTCTTTCTTCTTTCTTGCACATCACGTAATGTAGAAAACCATGGACAAATTGAATCTAACATGAAATGGGTCAAATTGAGCAAATTGTCAAAACCGGCCAATGGAATAATGAATGAATTATCAAATCTGACATCTAAACATCAGCATACCGGGTTGACATGATAACAAAGAATTATATAAAAACAAATTTAAAAAATGAATGTGCAAGAACTATTTCAGTAAAATATATAAAAAAAACAAAGGATATGGCATATAAAAAACAAGGCTCAAAAAGTAAATTTATAAACTGAAAGGACTCTTGCTAAAAAGCAGCATTAACATATAAATCAGGGGTTGTGCTCAAAGCATTTTAATAAATGTATGTTATAAAATAGGAAAAATTCAGAAAATCCAAAGTTGAGAAACTTTTAGGGTGAACCTAAGATGTTAAGTGTATAATTACCAACTTAAAAGTAAGACTTAGCAAAAGATGAGTAAGTAGAGGTAAGTATGGGTAAGTAAGGATAAAGTAAATTGTTTAAATATGTATTAAGTTTTAAGTGAATTTAAATTAACTGTAATCTTCTAGGATCTCGGGCAAAAATATTAAGTACATCATCTACCTTTGGAATAATTTCTTCATGAATGTACATTAAGGAAAGGCCATTAAGACGATCTTCTGTCATGGTACTACGGCAATAATCTTTTAATCGTCTTAATGATGAAAAACTTCTTTCACATTCACATGAAGTAATAGGGATAGTAGCAAGAATGCGAATAGCAACATTTATATTAGTAAATAGAGACAGGTTTATTGACTTTAAAGTTTGAGCAATGGTTTCAGGTCTTGTACCCTGATAATCCAAAGCAAACTTTTCCCACAGCTCTAACTCAGACTCTAGAGCAAGAGGATTTGGCATGTCAGATTTGTAAAAATCTACAAACCTTTTAAATTTGCTCTTCCAGTCTTTGTTGGAGTAAACCATTGAAACTACTTTGGCTGGTACAATGCACAATCCATTATACACTACAAAGTTTTCAAAATCAAACCTCGAGTTAAGTTCACTGTTTAAATGGTCCAAGATTGGTATGGTTAAGGCTTTTTTATAATAATCCTTTGGACTGATAGCAGGTTGGTTGTCCCTTAATGTTTGCCTTCTGATAACCCGTTTCATTTTCTCCTCAACTCCTACACTTTCCGCAACATCTAATGCCTCCTTGTACCATGAGTTGTGAAAAAAATCTACATTGTTCCTGCAACTCATAGTTGTATTTTTCAAATTAGTAATGTATTGAACATTATCTGTAATATCAATACTTTTATCTTGAAGCAAAGTTGTAACACCATGTGTTAGTGCCAAAACATTTCTGGTCACAACAACAGATACAATGAACTCAAAGGTAGAAATTTAATTAAAAAAAGAGTGTGCTTTGGTGGCAGTTTCATTATTGACAATTTTATTTAATTTAACTACCATATCATCAAGGGTCACATAAATTGCAACATAAAGTTCTTGAAAAACTTCCATGCCATCAATACGCTCAATCCACCGTGTTCGGCAGACATCTTTAAGTTTAGACTTATCAGAATTAGGACAATATTGAATGACATTTTTTTCAAGGAGCTGTTGCCTTTTTTGTGAAAAGTTAAAGAAGTAGGAAATTTCTTTAATTTTGCTCATAGCATTTTTTACCAGCGTGATGGAACAAGATTTAGCAACACAAAGGTTTAAACGGTGGCTATGACAATGAACTTAAATAGCCTTTTTGTTAACTGACAGAAGACAAGCCGATAAACCATTTAAATGTCCAGCAACATTACCAGCCCCATCATAACCCTGGCCCCTGCAATTACCGAAATCTAGATGTAAATTTTGCAGAGCAGACAACATAAGCTGGGCTAAATCTGCACCAGTTAAACCCTCTTTACAATGAAGAAATTTAAGAAAATCTTCCTTGATATTTCTACTTGAATCAACATAACGGATTACTAAAGAAAGTTGTTCCTTATTAGAACAATCTAAAAGTTCATCAGCCAGGATAGAGAAAAATTTATTCTTCCTAATTTCAGAAACAATTTTATTAGTTATTACCTCACCACAACAATTTATTAAATCATTTTGAGTGGTTTTGGAAATATATGTTGCGTTTTTAGGGCATTTAAAATTGTCACCACATTTGTGAACATTTTTTATCAAATTATATAATTCTTCTGGCCTAAGACCTTTACATTTGTCCCTATATCCAGCAACATCCCACTCATTTATTGAAGAAGTGACAAGAGATGAGCAACCTGCTTTTGATGATGATTCTGAGAAAAATGAAGGAAATAATAAAGGCTTTTGGGACAAAAAGGATACAGGCGAAGAAAGATTAGCAGGGGAAGTAAAAGTAGAAGAATTTTTTCCAAAAACTTGGCTGGCATTGGAAGTAGAAATGGAAACCGTTAAACTATTTTTAGAATTATACGTAGATAAACTTTTTATTGAATCAGTACTATTTGTTTTAGTTATCAGCAAGCTGTTTTGTGTGGACATACTTTTTACTTTAGGTAATACAAGCTTATCGCTGCATTTATCGGTCCAAAATGATAGCTTTGCTTGTACTTTATCACTAGCAAAACCCACAGTTTTAATTTTTTTACAGGTTTTTTTTCATTGGAAAAGGATTTACGCTTACTACTATGATTTAACAAACGTATACAGGGAACGAAATGGTTTGGTTTATAATTTTCACCTGGTCTGGATACATAACCATGCATAACATAACAAAGCTCTATGTGAGAAGCTATGTTTTCATTGGGGATTCGAGGTTGAACTTTCTCCGCAAACAATAACTTATAACATGTTTCGCCGCATTCGGGGTATGCTACATTTATATTGTGATTAATGACAGTAGAAAGGGCAAGTATGTCAAGAAGACCTGCCCATCTGCTGTTTTTGCAATTACACAGAGCTTCAAATTGCACTAATTCTATAAGTGAAGAACCATGGGGGTAATCTTTATCAGATATAGCCAGGGACATATCAAATACTTGCTTGAAATTCTTAAAAAGTTGGTTATTATATAGTTGTCCTTGTTCAAATAGTTCAAATAGAGTATAGAAGGGGATGCGTAGAATAAGATTCAGCATGAATAAACAACTCTAAAGAAGTAAGTAACCTTAAATCATGGCACAATGAATTGTCACCTGACAACATTAATGATACCGAGCTGTATAAGCAGTTTCCACTTGCTTCAGAGCTAAAACAGGAAAAACAAAGCCAATCTGAGTCTTGTGCCTAGCTATTAATACATTCACAAACATAACAACACAACTCAGCTACCATTTATATATTTGTTTATGACACGTTTTGAAAAATAAAATTTTTCTGAGAATAAAACAAAAGAATATTTAATAAAAACAATTAAGGTCAGCCATATTAAATCCTTGGCTTTAGTTTCAGTTTATGACTGAAAATTGCATTGTTATAGCTGAACAAAAACTAAATTGTAAACTTCAGTCTATTAACAAAAACAAAGCTTTGTGGATCAGAAAAAAGTTTAAACAAACCTACCTCAAAGCAATGAGTGTTTCCGAGTTGTTTTGAACAAACTTTGTAGGAAAGTCCAAAGGAGCTAACCTATATTTTAATACACTTCCATTCTCCAATGCGGGAGTTAAAAATTTCTTTCATTACATCGACATTCTACTTAAAAAAACACTAGTCACCTTGTCAGACATGGATTTTAAAGCCATGTTTAACAAGAAAGAACCTTTTTTCACGGGGGTAATCGTATCCGGCGGACTGCTAAGTCACTAGACTGGTAATTCGAGTTATATCGTTAAGGGCGGCTACCTTTTTTTCACTCAAAAATCGTGCCGCACAGACTATATATGTCACTAGTCTATGTTACAGGTTTGCTCAACCCTGTAGATTTGTATGACTTTTACCGCCGTAAGAAACACTACCGCTTAACGGACCATAGACTATATTCGTCAAAACAATCACGCACCATGCAAATTAAAACAGATACAACGCACAGACGTGGCTCTGCGGCACCCTGAGCGGTTGGTCCCCTATTTTATATCAACTCCCGCTCGACGGCGCACGTTGTTTACATAAAAAGAACTTTACGCACTACTATGCCCCTCTCGATTGACATCGTCCGTTATACAGGTAGACAATTTACCTTCGTCACTTGACGTCTTTGACGTGGTATGTATCCGCCCCTGTAAATCGCACCGTATTAGAGACAGCAAGCATTAGACATCGCAGATATCAAAATAATTTCAAGGATATAAAATCTTTTCAAAACAAGTAAGCTTATTATTCTACCTTTCAAAACAAATATAAAATATTACTTCATATGCGAAAAATAAAAATGCGTTCTTTATCTACATAAAAGTTCGTTTACTGAATGTGAGTCAAAGAATATTTAAAAATATATATACAACATTTTGTAAGGCCTAGGTTCCACAACAACAAAACATATTATATTCTTTTTAGACAACTACGCTTTTCAGCATACAGACAATATACGGCTTGGGTGCATTACTATGAAATGTAATGTCTGTGAAAGTGTGGTTTCTTTGTTTTCACTAAGTAACTTCTTTACGGTCTAGAATAAAAAAATGAAGTGTAGATCAACCCTTATATTTTTTTTCGAAGTCCAGCCAGGTGCGCATGAAAACTTAACCTGGTTTTCATTAACATTGATAACAAAAATAACATATGATAATAAAAAGTAATACTAGTAATAATATTCGTGCGTTTTTCCAAATTTTATTAAGAATTTTTCATGGAAATTTTTATAAAATTTCCACTTATTTTCACTACTTAAAAAAAATTACGAAACACATTTATATTTTAATTACAATATAGAAACCAGGCTATCTAATTAAATATGTTCGCTAAAAGAGTTGTACCAGAAAAGGTTGAAATTAAAAAACATGATTTTTGTAACTCACATGTAGGCATTCTTCCTGCATTTTTCTTTTTAAAGATGAATCACGTTTTAATACGGTAGTGCCATCCATGTTAATAAATTCGTAAGTTTTGTGTTTAAAAATAGTTGGAACTGCTCCACAAAGTAGCTCTTTCCGTTTCGATGGTATCCCCGTTAGACGTCCTTTTAAATCATCTTTTATGCAGTCAGGATGGAAGTGGTCTTCACATACAACTTTATTTTTCCCAAATGGAAATGTTTCTACATTCAATCCAATACCAATATTATGCAACCATTGTGCTGCGCGAAGTTTCTCAGTTGTATTTACTGGCTTTGGGATCATGAAAAAACTTTTTTTAGCAGTTACTCTCCCAGTGGTTTGCGAACATCCATATGCCAGGCAACTTGGCATTTTGAGTAGTAAAGACAAAATGTACAATTATAGTTAAGAAGTAAAATTCATCTTTTATGTCTTCATACATCAAATCAGGCGAACCTTATAGTATGGTTTCACTTACTCACTCGCGGATCATACGTCATTGCTCTCCATCGTAGAATTATTTTATGTACTCTAACGGAGATGTAAAAAATAACCTTTTTACTCTAAAATCCTCATAAAAATACATTTTTTTTGAAAAAAAATTTAAGGTATCTTTTTTAAATAGTATAATAAACGTTTTTATGAAAAAAAAAAATTTTGACCTTAGTTTCCCTTTAAAAACGATGCAACCTAGTAAAATCAGAAAAAAATCGCTAAATACATGATGTTACGAATATGTGACGCAACTGTTGTAATTGAAACGGACTGATACCGTTAGAGAGTCAATGAAATGTAGTTTTTAAAACTGTTTCTCTTTTTTCAGCGCGGGCTAACGGCTAGGATTGGTCCCACCGTAAAAAATGACTTATTTATCTAAATTTTTAAGTGAATCCCTACCTCAGCGCCCAGTGAAATCAGTAAATTCCAGCAATCATGTCAAATTAAGAAGAATGATATTTCTTGGTTCCAATTGTCTCACTTATCACATTTATAAGGTCACAGTCCAAGATCAGTTCAATTAAGTGCCACAGTCAATCGTTTCACTGTTAAAAGCGAAACAACCTAGTATTATCAGACAGATACCCCTAAATACATGTGGGGACGAATATGTGACTCAACCGAGGTAACTCAAACGGACTCATACCGTTAGAAACTCGTTGAAACGTACCTTCTAAAACTGTCTCTATTCCTTCAGTGCGCGATAACGGCTAGGATTTGTCCCACAGTAAAAAATCACTTATTTATCTAAATTTTTAAATGAAGCGCTCCAAACAGCGACCAGTGTAATCGCTGAGTTGCCGCAATCATGTCAAATTAAGAAGAATGTCATTTCTTGGGGTCCAGTTGCCTCACTTATCACATTTATAAGGTCACAGTCCAAAGTTACTTCAATTAAGTCCCAGAGTCAATCGCTTCACTGTTAAAGGCGATATAACTCAATAATATCGGAAAAATATCACTAAATACATGTTGGTACGAATATGTCACGCAACCGTTGTAACTCAAACGGATTGATACCGCCAAGAAGTCAATGAAATGTAATCTTTGAAACTGTTCCTATTTATTCAGCGCGTGCTAACGGTCAGGATTAGTCCCACAGTAAAAAAAGACTTACTTTGTATAAATTTTTAAGTGAAGCTCTACCATAGGGCCGAGTGTAATCGCTGAGTTGCGGCAATCATGTCAAATTAAGAAGAAAGTTATTTCTTGGGTTCCAGTTGGCTCACTTATCACATTTATTAGGTCACAGTCCAAAGTTATTTCAATTAAGTCCCAGAGTCAATCGTTTCACTGTTAAAAGCGATATAACTTAATAATATCGGAATAATATCACTAAATACATGTTGGTACGAATATGTGACGCAACCGTTGTAACTCAAACGGATTTATAACGACAGAAAGTCAATGAAATGTAGTCTTTGAAACTGTTCCTATTTATTCAGCGCGTGTTAACGGTCAGGATTGGTCCAACAGTAAAAAAAGACTTATTTTGGATAAATTTTTAAGTGAAGCGCTACCATAGGGCCGAGTGTAATCGCTGAATTCCAGCAATCATGTCAAATTAAGAAGAATGTTATTCCTTGGAGTCCAATTGGCTCATTTATCACATTTATAAGGTCACAGTACAGAATCACTTAAATTAAGTCCCACAGTCAATCGTTCCACTCTCAAAAGCAATACAACTTAGTAATATCGGAAAAAAATCACTAAATACATGTTGGTACGAATACGTGAAGCAACCGTTGTAACTTAGGCGGATTGACACCGTTAGAAAGTCAATGAAATGTAGTTTTTGAAAATGTTTCTATTTCTTCAGCGCGCGCTAACGGCTAGGATTGGTCCCACAGTACAAAATGACTTTTTTATCTAAACTTTTAAATAAGGTGCTACCACGGCGCCCAGCGAAATCGGTAAATTCCAACAATCATGTCAAATTAAGAAGAATGTTATTTCTTGGGTCCAATTGTCTCATTTATCACATTTTTGAGGTCAAAGACTAAAATCAGTTCAATTAAGTCCCACAGTCAATCCTTTCACTGTTAAAAACGATGCAACCTAGTAAAATCAGAAAAAAATCGCTATATACATGATGTTACGAATATGTGACGCAACCGTTGTAATTGAAACGGACTGATACCGTTAGAGAGTCAATGAAATGTAGTTTTTAAAACTGTTTCTCTTTCTTCAGCGCGGGCTAACGGCTAGGATTGGTCCCACCGTAAAAAATGACTTATTTATCTAAATTTTTAAGTGAATCCCTACCTCAGCGCCCAGTGAAATCAGTAAATTCCAGCAATCATGTCAAATTAAGAAGAATGATATTTCTTGGTTCCAATTGTCTCACTTATCACATTAATAAGGTCACAGTCCAAGATCAATTCAATTAAGTGCCACAGTCAATCGTTTCACTGTTAAAAGCGATGCAAACTAGTATTATCAGAAAGATATCCCTAAATACATGTGGGGACGAATATGTGACTCAACCGATGTAACTCAAACGGACTCATACCGTTAGAAACTCATTGAAACGTACCTTCTAAAACTGTCTCTATTTCTTCAGCGCGCGATAACGGCTAGGATTCGTCCCACAGTAAAAAATCACTTATTTATCTAAATTTTTAAATGAAGCGCTCCAAACAGCGACCAGTGTAATCGCTAAGTTGCGTCAATCATGTCAAATTAAGAAGAATGTCATTTCTTGGGTCCAGTTGACTCACTGATCATATTTATAAGGTCACAGTCCAAAGTTACTTCAATTAAGTCCCAGAGTCAATCGTTTCACTGTTAAAGGCGATATAACTCAATAATATCGGAAAAATATCACTAAATACATGTTGGTACGAATATGTGACGCAACCGTTGTAACTCAAACGGATTGATACCGCCAAGAAGTCAATGAAATGTAGTTTTTGGGAATGTCTCTATTTCTTCAGCGCGTGCTAACGGTCAGGATTAGTCCCACAGTAAAAAAAGACTTATTTATCTAAACTTTTAAATAAAGCGCTACCACAGCGCCCAGCGAAATCGGTAAATTCCAACAATCATGTCAAATTAAGAAAAATGTTATTTCTTGGGCACTTAATTGAACTGATTTTGGACTGTGACCTTATAAATGTGATAAGTGAGACAATTGGAACCAAGAAATATCATTCTTCTTAATTTCACATGATTGCTGGAATTTACTGATTTCACTGGGCGCTGTGGTAGGGATTCACTTAAAAATTTAGATAAATAAGTCATTTTTTACGGTGGGACTAATCCTAGCCGTTAGCCCGCGCTGAAGAAAGAGAAACAGTTTTAAAAACTACATTTCATTGACTCTCTAACGGTATCAGTCCGTTTCAATTACAACGGTTGCGTCACGTATTCGTACCAACATGTATTTAGTGATTTTTTTCCGATATTACTCAGTTGCATTGCTTTTGACAGTGAAACGATTGACTGTGGGACTTAATTGAAGTGATTCTGTACTGTGACCTTATAAATGTGATAAATGAGCCTATTGGACGCCAAGGACTAACATTCTTCTTAATTTGACATGATTGCTGGAATTCAGCTATTACACTCGGCCCTATGGTAGCACTTCACTTAAAACTTTATATAAAATAAGTCCTTTTTTACTGTAGGACCAGTCCTGGCCGTTAGCACGCGCTGAATAAATAGGAACAGTTTCAAAGACTACATATCGTTGACCTTCTGGCGGTACAAATCTGTTTGAGTTACAACGGTTGCGTCACATATTCGTACCAACATGTATTTAGTGATATTCTTCCGATATTATTTAGTTTCGCTTTTACCAGTGAAACGATTGACTGTGGGACTTAATTGAACTTATTTTGGACTGTGATCTTATAAATGTGATAAGTGAGACAATTGGACCCAAGAAATAACATTCTTCTTACCTTGACATGATTGCTGGAATTTACCTTTTTAACTGGGCGCTGTGGTAGCGCTTCATTTAAAAATTTAGATAAATAAGTCAGTTTTTTTGGTGGACGAATCATAGCCGTTAGCGCGCGCTGAAGAAAGAGAGACAGTTTTAAAAACTACATCACATTGACTCTGTATCGGTATCAGTCCGTTTCAATTACAACGGTTGCGTCAGATATTCGTACCAACATGTATTTAGCGATATTTTTCTGATTTTACTAGGTTGCATCGCTGTTAACAGTGAAAGGATTGACTGTGGGACTTGATTGAACTGATTTTGGACTTTGACCTCATAAATGTGATAAATGAGACAATGGGACCCAAGAAATATCATTCTTCTTAATTTCTCATGGTTGCTAGAATTTACCGATTTCGCTGGGCACTGTGGTAGCGCTTTATTTAAAATTTAGATAAAAAAGTCATTTTGTACTGTGGGACCAATCCTAGCCGTTAGCGCGCGCTGAAGAAATAGAAACATTTTCAAAAACTACATTTCATTGAATTTCCGGCGGAATAAATCCGTTTGAGTTACAATGGTTGCGTCACATATTCGTACCAACATGTATTTAGTGATATTGTTCCGATATTATTAAGTTATATCGCTGTTAACAGTGAAACGATTGACTCTGGGACTTAATTGAAAAGATTCTGTACTGTGACCTTATAAATATGATAAATGAGCCAATTGGACTCGAAGGAATAACATTCTTCTTAATTTGACATGATTGCTAGATTTTACCGATTTCGCTGGGCACTGTGGTAGCGCTTTATTCAAAATTTAGATAGATAAGTTTTTTTTTACTGTGGGACTAATCCTGACCGTTAGCACGCGCTGAAGAATTAGAGACATTCTCAAAACTACATTTCATTGACTTCTTGGCGGTATCAATCCGTTTGAGTTACAACGGTTACGTCACATATTCGTACCAACATGTATTTAGTGATATTCTTCCGATATTATTAAGTTATATCGCTTTTAACAGTGAAACGATTGACTCTGGGACTTAATTGAAAAGATTCTGTACTGTGACCTTATAAATATGATAAATGAGCCAATTGGACTCCAAGGAATAACATTCTTCTTAATTTGACATGATTGCCGCAACTCAGCGATTACACTGGGCGCTGTTTGGAGCGCTTCATTTAAAAATTTAGATAAATAAGTCATTTTTTACTGTGGGACGAATCATAACCGTAAGCGCACGCTGAAGAAAGAGAGACAGTTTTAAAAACTACATCTCATTGACTCTGTAACGGTATCAGTCCGTTTCAATTACAACGGTTGCGTCACATATTCGTACCAACATGTATTTAGCGATATTTTTCTGATTTTACTAGGTTGCATCGCTTTTAACAGTGAAAGGATTGACTGTGGGACTTGATTGAACTTATTTTGGACTTTGACCTCAAAAATGTGATAAATGAGACAATTGGACCCACGAAATAACATTCTTCTTGATTTGACATGATTGTTGGAATTTACCGATTTCGCTGGGAGCTGTGGTAGCGCTTTATTTAAAAGTTTAGATAAAAAAGTCATTTTTTACTGTGGGACCAATCCTAGCCGTTAGCACGCGCTGAATAAATAGGAACAGTTTCAAAGACTACATTTCATTGACTTCTTGGCGGTATCAATCCGTTTGAGTTACAACGGTTGCGTCACATATTCGTACCAACATGTATTCAGTGATATTTTTCCGATATTATTAAGTTATATCGTTTTTAACAGTGAAACGATTGACTCTGGGACTTAATTGAAATAACTTTGGACTGTGACCTAATAAATGTGATAAGTGAGCCAACTGGAACCCAAGAAATAACATTCTTCTTAATTTGACATGATTGCCGCAACTCAGCAATTACACTGGGCGCTGTTTGGAGCGCTTCATTTAAAAATTTAGATAAATAAGTCATTTTTTACTGTGGGACGAATCATAACCGTAAGCGCACGCTGAAGAAAGAGAGACAGTTTTAAAAACTACATTTTAATTAATTTCTAACGGTGTGAGTCCGTTTCAATTACAACGGTTGCGTCACATATTCGTACCAACATGTATTTAGCGATATTTTTCTGATTTTACTAGGTTGCATCGCTTTTAACAGTGAAAGGATTGACTGTGGGACTTGATTGAACTTATTTTGGACTTTGACCTCAAAAATGTGATAAATGAGACAATTGGACCCACGAAATAACATTCTTCTTGATTTGACATGATTGTTGGAATTTACCGATTTCGCTGGGAGCTGTGGTAGCGCTTTATTTGAAAGTTTAGATAAAAAAGTCATTTTTTACTGTGGGACCAATCCTAGCCGTTAGCACGCGTTGAATAAATAGGAACAGTTTCAAAGACTACATTTCATTGAATTTCTGGCGGTATAAATCCGTTTGAGTTACAACGGTTGCGTCACATATTCGTACCAACATGTATTCAGTGATATTTTTCCGATATTATTAAGTTATATCGTTTTTAACAGTGAAACGATTGACTCTGGGACTTAATTGAAATAACTTTGGACTGTGACCTAATAAATGTGATAAGTGAGCCAACTGGAACCCAAGAAATAACATTCTTCTTAATTTGACATGATTGCCGCAACTCAGCGATTACACTGGGCGCTGTTTGGAGCGCTTCATTTAAAAATTTAGATAAATAAGTCATTTTTTACTGTGGGACAAATCCTAGCCGTTATCGCGCGCTGAAGAAATAGAGACAGTTTTAAAAACTACATTTTAATTAATTTCTAACGGTGTGAGTCCGTTTGAGTTACAACGGTTGCGTCACATATTCGTACCAACATGTATTTAGTGATATTTTTCCGATATTAATAAGTTATATCGTTTTTAACAGTGAAACGATTGACTCTGGGACTTAATTGAAATAACTTTGGACTGTGACCTAATAAATGTGATAAGTGAGCCAACTAGACCCAAGAAATAACATTCTTCTTAATCTTATATATTAATTCCCTTGCGTGAGTAAAACTGTGAGTCCACGACCCGGAAATCACGGGTCACTTTCTTATGACGTGGCTGTACGCTAAAATTTAACTAAAAACATTAGGGATGTACTTCATAGAAATTGCACATAAGGTGTAAATATATAACCCGCTGCTAATAACGATATAAATATATATACCCTTATGCCAAAAAACTCTATTTTACCATATATATATATAGGTATCGCTACATATGAAACGGTATTAGATATTCACAAAGCATACGGACTGTTAAATGAAGTTCCTAGCATAAAACGGAAATTGTGTTTACGAAAAAGATGGCTGTTCTTTTTGAGTATTCTCTACTTTTTCATTCAAAATAAATCTTTAAAAAAACATTTGAAGAAGAGCATGGTTTTATAAATTAATCATAGCAAGGTTCTGTAAGGTTTTTTCATGTTTTATTTTCAGTTTTGATTATATTATTGTTGCCAGACATGTTTTATAGCTAGCATCAAAAAAAGCCAACCATCACCAACAACACTAGCTAGCTAGCTAGGAATATATATATATATATTATATATATATATATATATATATATATATATATATATATATATATATATATATATATATATATATATATATATATATATATATATATATATATATATATATATATATATATATATATATATATATATATATATATATATATATATATATATATATATATATATATATATATATATATATATATATATATATATATATATATATATATATATATATATATATATATATATATATATATATATATATATATATATATATATATATATATATATATATATATATATATATATATATATATATATATATATATATGGGGTATAAAGGTATAAAGAACATGGCTACATATATATATAAATATATATATATATATATATTTATATATATATATGTAGCCATGTTCTTTATACCTACCTAAGTCTCCAGTTCATATTTAAGTGACTAGCTATTAGCTGCTGTAGCTAGCTAATGCTACCTTTAAACTAAAGATTCCCAGTATATATATTCCCACAAAACCCATCAAACGTTATTAACCCTGAAGATTTTAAACATTTTCCTGGGTTTTTTTGGTTTGCGAAGTTCTGAAAATAAAGTTCAGAAATTACTTATTTTTAAAATGTAAATTTAATTTGTTTCAAATTGTGGTTTTGACATTTTCATGTAAGAATTTGTGGGCAAAAACCTTAATCAGCATGCTAAAAGAACTGACTTTTCTTAATTTAGAATTACTAAACACAACCATTTTCTTACATTTAGTGTAAACTTTTGTGCGTATGGCTTCTTTTTAATACACCAAAAGAGCTACTTTGTTGATTTCAATTTTATACTCTTTGTAAGCTATTTTTTTCTTCTTTTTGACATTTTGAATTAACTTATTGTTGTAGAAGGCATATAATATACATGCATATAAAAAAATGGAATTTTGCAAATTTCTGTTTTACCACTCAATTTTTACATTTTATAAGTTATTTGGAACAGAATGGTATGAAATAGACCAAAATACCTGATCTTAGTTGTTTTTAATTTACAGGCTGTGTCTGTGAAACTTTAAGGGGAACATTTGGTGGAAGACAATGGCATGACATATACTGATAGAACTGGTTTTTGTTGTGTTAGATGTTATATCTGAACCTTTTTGACATTTTATGTTAATTTTGCGAGGAAGGACCATATATATATACACAGGAGAAGAATTCAATTTTACACCTTGCAAGCTTTGTTTTTCTATATTTTGTATAAATTCTTACTGGGGAGGACTCCGTGCAGTATATCGAAATGACTGATCCTTCTCGATTTAAATTTGATGTGTTCTAAATCGTATATAGTTTTGGAAATTTTGTGTAAGATTTAATGGGTAAGGGCTAGATGCAATATGTCAAAAAAACTTTTTTTGTTGAATCAAAAGCACTCCCTACAACCATTCTTTTTTTTACAGTTTGTGAAGCTTTTGTGAGGAAAGAGTGTATGCAATATTATGAAATAACTGAGTTTTGTTGCAAACTGTCTTTCTTAGGCATTTTGGATTAAAATATTGTTTTAGAGGGCATATGCAGTAGATATATGTATGTTTGCAAACTTTGATTTTGTCGTTACCTCTCATTTTTTACATTTTGATTAAACTTTTGTGGGAGACCGTCGGTATGCGAAGGACCAAAATAAGAGATTTTAGTATTATTTAGAATTTGTATTTTGTGTTGCAAAATTGGTGCAAAAATTGACATAAAATGAACTTATAAACAGATTGATTGCTGTTGTTTAACATGACTCATTATGACTTATATATATATTTTATGAAAATTTGTGACAGAATACTATGTGAGATTTGAAATTTTGTTTACTTTATTGATGGTAAAACAGCATGCAAATTGCTAAAAGGACTTTATTAATTTTAGATTTAAACACCGTTATTTTGTTGGCATTTTGTCTAAAGTTTGGTGAGGAAGGACTGTATGCAATATATCAAATAATGTTTTATTGCATTATAATTTATCCTTGCAAATCCCTTTTTAAAGGTTCCCTCCCTCCCACAATCAAGTTAAGCTCATATTACAGATCTTTGAAAGTTGTCTAGGAATCTTTTTATTTTCTTGAAAAATCTTTATCCGTTCTCGAGATATTTGTCTTAAAAGTAGCGCTAATTATGCAAAATTGTGACATCATAAGTATGCATTGAGCATAATTATGGTAACTAAATAAAAAAAATTATGTAAAATGTTCAAAACGCATCAAAGTTAATGGCCAAAAAACATTTTTAACTCTATATGGCTTTTCAAAAAAGTTAAATTAACTCCATTGCAGAGTATACTCATGACATCATGCATAATTAGTGAATCTTCTTAGTCCAAATTCTAAAGAACCGATCAAGAATTTTAAAAAAAATATTCAAATTCCTAGACAACCTTTCAAGCTCTTTTATATGAGCTCAACTTGATTTTTCACGGAAGGTAACCTTTAACACCTTAGATAAAAATTTCTACTTAGGCAAAATTTTTTGTTTATTTTTCACATTTTGTGTCAACCTTTGGCAGGGTTTGCAATAAACTAACTGATTTTAACATATACAATGAGAGAGATTTGTGTTTGACATTGATTAGCTTTTTTGTATATATGTGGCGTTTTGAGTGATTTAAACTTTATAGGTGAGATGTATGTTGAAATGCTTTTGAGAACTTCTTTCCGAATAATTTTCGCATTTGTCAGATGGTCGGAGCAGTAATTTTAGTAGATTTAGATTTTAAATGTTACATAAATACTGCAGTTGTTGGACACCTGTAATTTTTTTGGTCATTTATATAATAATGCAGATGTAAGATGCGCACTGCTGTATTGTTTGTTTTTTGATGGACATATATCTGCTACATAAATTAAATGGAACACAGTGGATTCTTCCACGGGAAACAGCTAGTTTGACATGATTGCCGCAACTCAGCGATTACACTGGGCGCTGTTTTGAGCGCTTCATTTAAAAATTTAGATAAATAAGTAATTTTTTTCTGTAGGACGAATCCTAGCCGTTATCGCGTGCTGAAGAATTAGAGACAGTTTTAGAAGGTACGTTTCAATGAATTTCTACAGTATGAGCCCGTTTGAGTTACATCGGTTGAGTCACATATTCGTCCCCACATGTATTTAGGGATATTTTTCTGATAATACTAGGTTGTATCGCTTTTAGCAGTGAAACGATTGACTGTGGTACTTAATTGAACTGATTTTGGACTGTGACCTTATAAATGTGATAAGTGAGACAATTGGAACCAAGAAATATCATTCTTCTTAATTTGACATGATTGCCGCAACTCAGCGATTACACTGGGCGCTGTTTGGAGCGCTTCACTTAAAAATTTAGATAAATAAGTCATTTTTTACGGTGGGACCAATCCTAGCTGTTAGCCCGCGCTGAAGAAAGAGATACAGTTTTATAAACTGCATTTCATTAACTCTCTAACGTTATCAGTCCGTTTCAATTACACCGGTTGCGTCACATATTCGTACCATCATGTATTTAGCGATATTTTTTGATTTTACTAGGTTGCATCTTTTTAACAGTGAAAGAATTGACTGTGGGACTTAATTGAACTGATTTTGGACTTTGACCTCAAAAATGTGATAAATGAGACAATTGGACCCACGAAATAACATTCTTCTTGATTTGACGTGATTGTTGGAATTTACCGATTTCGCTGGGCGCTGTGGTAGCGCTTTATTTAAAAGTTTAGATAAAAAAGTCATTTTTTACAGTGGGACCAATCCTAGCCGTTAGCACGCGCTGAATAAATAGGAACAGTTTCAAAGACTACATTTCATTGAATTTCTGGCGGTATAAATCCGTTTGAGTTACAACGGTTGCGTCACATATTCGTACCAACATGTATTTAGTGATATTTTTCCGATATTATTAAGTTATATCGTTTTTAACAGTGAAACAATTGACTGTGGTACTTAATTGAACTGATTTTGGACTGTGACCTTATAAATGTGATAAGTGAGACAATTGGACCCAAGAAATATCATTCTTCTTAATTTGACATGATTGCTGGAATTTACCGATTTCACTGGGCGCTGTTTGGAGCGCTTCATTTAAAAATTTAGATAAATAAGTCATTTTTTACTGTGGGACAAATCCTAGCCGTTATCGCGCGCTGAAGAAATAGAGACAGTTTTAAAAACTACATTTTAATTAATTTCTAACGGTGTGAGTCCGTTTGAGTTACAACGGTTGAGTCACATATTCGTCCCCACATGTATTTAGGGATATTTTTCTGATCACACTAGGTTGTATCGCTTTTAACAGTGAAACGATTGACTGTGGTACTTAATTGAACTGATTTTGGACTGTGACCTTATAAATGTGAGAAGTGAGACAATTGGACCCAAGAAACATCATTCTTCTTAATTTGACATGATTGCTGGAATTTACCGATTTCACTGGGCGCTGTGGTAGGGCTTCACTTAAAAATTTAGATAAATAAGTCATTTTTTACGGTGGGACCAATCCTAGCTGTTAGCGCGCGCTGAAGAAAGAGATACAGTTTTATAAACTGCATTTTATTAACTCTCTAACGTTATCAGTCCGTTTCAATTACACCGGTTGCGTCACATATTCGTACCATCATGTATTTAGCGATATTTTTTGATTTTACTAGGTTGCATCTTTTTTAATAGTGAAAGAATTGACTGTGGGACTTATGTGAACTGACTTTGGACTTTGACCTCAAAAATGTCATAAATGAGACAATTGAACCCAAGAAATAACATTCTTCTTAATTTGACATGATTGTTGGAATTTACCGATTTCGCTGGGCGCTGTGGTAGCGCTTTATTTAAAAGTTTAGATAAAAAAGTCATTTTTTACTGTGGGACCAATCCTAGCCGTTAGCACGCGCTGAATAAAAAGGAACAGTTTCAAAGACTACATTTCATTGAATTTCTGGCGGTATAAATCCGTTTGAGTTACAACGGTTGCGTCACATATTCGTACCAACATGTATTTAGTGATATTTTTCCGATATTATTAAGTTATATCGCTTTTAACAGTGTAACGATTGACTCTGGGACTTAATTGAAATAACTTTGGACTGTGACCTAATAAATGTGATAAGTGGGCCAACTGGAACCCAAGAAATAACATTCTTCTAAATTTGACATGATTGCCGCAACTCAGCGATTACACTGGGCGCTGTTTGGTGCGCTTCATTTAAAAATTTAGGTAAATAAGTCATTTTTTACTGTGGGACAAATCCTAGCCGTTATTGCGCGCTGAAGAAATAGAGACAGTTTTAAAAACTACATTTCAATTAATTTCTAACGGTGTGAGTCCGTTTGAGTTACAACGGTTGAGTCACATATTCGTCCCCACATGTATTTAGGGATATTTTTCTGATCACACTAGGTTGTATCGCTTTTAACAGTGAAACGATTGACTGTGGTACTTAATTGAACTGATTTTGGACTGTGACCTTATAAATGTGATAAATGAGACAATTGGACCCAAGAAATATCATTCTTCTTAATTTGACATGATTGCTGGAATTTACCGATTTCACTGGGCGCTGTTTGGAGCGCTTCATTTAAAAATTTAGATAAATAAGTCATTTTTTACTGTGGGACAAATCCTAGCCGTTATCGCGCGCTGAAGAAATAGAGACAGTTTTAAAAACTACATTTCAATTAATTTCTAACGGTGTGAGTCCGTTTGAGTTACAACGGTTGAGTCACATATTCGTCCCCACATGTATTTAGGGATATTTTTCTGATCACACTAGGTTGTATCGCTTTTAACAGTGAAACGATTGACTGTGGTACTTAATTGAACTGATTTTGGACTGTGACCTTATAAATGTGATAAGTGAGACAATTGGACCCAAGAAATATCATTCTTCTTAATTTGACATGATTGCTGGAATTTACCGATATCACTAGGCGCTGCCGTAGGGCTTCACTTAAAAATTTAGATAAATAAGTCATTTTTTACGGTGGGACCAATCCTAGCTGTTAGCCCGCGCTGAAGAAAGAGATACAGTTTTATAAACTGCATTTCATTAACTCTCCAACGTTATCAGTCCGTTTCAATTACACCGGTTGCGTCACATATCCGTACCATGATGTATTTAGCGATATTTTTTGATTTTACTAGGTTGCATCTTTTTTAACAGTGAAAGAATTGACTGTGGGACTTAATTGAACTGATTTTGGACTTTGACCTCAAAAATGTGATAAATGAGACAATTGGACCCAAGAAATAACATTCTTCTTAATTTGACATGATTGTTGGAATTTACCGATTTCGCTGGGTGCTGTGGTAGCGCTTTATTTAAAAGTTTAGATAAAAATGTCATTTTTTACTGTGGGACCAATCCTAGCCGTTAGCACGCGCTGAATAAATAGGAACAGTTTCAAAGACTACATTTCATTGAATTTCTGGCGGTATAAATTCGTTTGAGTTACAACGGTTGCGTCACATATTCGTACCAACGTGTATTTAGTGATATTTTTCCGATATTATTAAGTTATATCGCTTTTAACAGTGTAACGATTGACTCTGGGACTTAATTGAAATAACTTTGGACTGTGACCTAATAAATGTGATAAGTGAGCCAACTGGAACCCAAGAAATAACATTCTTCTAAATTTGACATGATTGCCGCAATTCAGCGATTACACTGGGCGCTGTTTGGAGCGCTTCATTTAAAAATTTAGATAAATAAGTTATTTTTTACTGTGGGACAAATCCTAGCCGTTATCGCGCGCTGAAAAAATAGAGACAGTATTAAAAACTACATTTCAAATAATTTCTAACGGTGTGAGTCCGTTTGAGTTACAACGGTTGAGTCACATATTCGTCCCCACATGTATTTAGGGATATTTTTCTGATCACACTAGGTTGTATCGCTTTTAACAGTGAAACGATTGACTGTGGTACTTAATTGAACTGATATAGGACTGTGACCTTATAAATGTGATAAGTGAGACAATTGGACCCAAGAAATATCATTCTTCTTAATTTGACATGATTGCTGGAATTTACCGATTTCACTGGGCGCTGTGGTAGGGCTTCACTTAAAAATTTAGATAAATAAGTCATTTTTTACGGTGGGACCAATCCTAGCTGTTAGCCCGCGCTGAAGAAAGAGATACAGTTTTATAAACTGCATTTCATTAACTCTCCAACGCTATCAGTCCGTTTCAATTACACCGGTTGCGTCACATATTCGTACCATCATGTATTTAGCGATATTTTTTGATTTTACTAGGTTGCATCTTTTTTAACAGTGAAAGAATTGACTGTGGGACTTAATTGAACTGATTTTGGACTTTGACCTCAAAATTGTGATAAATGAGACAATTGAACCCAAAAAATAACATTCTTCTTAATTTGACATGATTGTTGGAATTTACTGATTTCAATGGGCACTGTGGTAGCGCACAACCGTTGTAACTCAAACGGATTTATACCGCCAGAAATTCAATGAAATGTAGTCTTTGAAACTGTTTCTATTTATTCAGCGCGTGCTAACGGCTAGGATTGGTCCCACAGTAAAAAATGTTTTATTTTGTATAAATTTTTAAGTGAAGCGCTACCATAGGGCCGAGTATAATCGCTGAATTCCAGGAATCATGTCAAATTAAGAAGAATGTTATTCCTTGGAGTCCAATTGGCTTATTTATCACATTTATGAGGTCAAAGTCCAAAATCAGTTCAATCAATTCCCACAGTCAATCCTTTCACTGTTAAAAGCGATGCAACTTAGTAATATCGGAAAAAAATCACTAAATATATGTTGGTACGAATACTTGAAGCAACTGTTGTAACTTAGGCGGATTGACACCGTTAGAAAGTTAATGAAATGTAGTTTTTGAAAATGTTACTATTTCTTCAGCGCGCGCTAACGGCTAGGATTGGTCCCACAGTACAAAATGACTTTTTTATCTAAGTTTTTAAGTGAATCCCTACCACAGCGCCCAGTGAAACCAGTAAGTTCCAGCAATGATGTCAAATTAAGAAGAATGATATTTCTTGGTTCCAATTGTCTCACTTATCACATTTATAAGGTCACAGTCCAAGATCAGTTTAATTAAGTGCCACAGTCAATCGTTTCACTGTTAAAAGCGATATAACCTAGTATTATCAGAAAGATACCCCTAAATACATGTGGAGACGAATATGTGACTCAATCGAGGTAACTCAAACGGACTCATACCGTTAGAAACTCATTGAAACGTACCTTCTAAAACTGTCTCTATTTCTTCAGCGCGCGATAACGGCTAGGATTTGTCCCACAGTAAAAAATCACTTATTTATCTAAATTTTTAAATGAAGCGCTCCAAACAGCGACCAGTGTAATCGCTGAGTTGCGGCAATCATGTCAAATTAAGAAGAATGTCATTTCTTGGGGTCCAGTTGGCTCACTTATCACATTTATAAGGTCACAATCCAAAGTTACTTCAATCAAGTCCCAGAGTCAATCGTTTCACTGTTAAAGGCGATATAACTCAATAATATCGGAAAATATCACTAAATACATGTTGGTACGAATATGTGACGCAACCGTTGTAACTCAAACGGATTGATATTGCCAAGAAGTCAATGAAATGTAGTTTTTGAGAATGTCTCTATTTCTTCAGCGCGTGCTAACGGTCAGGATTAGTCCCACAGTAAAAAAAGACTTATTTATCTAAACTTTAAACAAAGCGCTACCACAGTGCCCAGCGAAATCGGTAAATTCTAGCAATCATGTCAAATTAAGAAGAATGATATTTCTTAGGTCCAATTGTCTCATTTATCACATTTATGAGGTCAAAGTCCAAAATCAGTTCAATCAAGTCCCACAGTCAATCCTTTCACTGTTAAAAGCGATGCAACCTAGTAAAATCAGAAAAATATCGAAGAATGATATTTCTTGGTTCCAATTGTCTCATTTATCACATTTATGAGGTCAAAGTCCAAAATCAGTTCAATCAAGTCCCACAGTCAATCCTTTCACTGTTAAAAGGGATGCAACTTAGTAATATCGGAAAAAAATCACTAAATATATGTTGGTACGAATACATGAAGCAACCGTTGTAACTTAGGTGGATTGACACCGCTAGAAAGTTAATGAAATGTAGTTTTTGAAAATGTTACTATTTCTTCAGCGCGCGCTAACGGCTAGGATTGGTCCCACAGTACAAAATGACTTTTTTATCTAAGTTTTTAAGTGAATCCCTACCACAGCGCCCAGTGAAATCAGTAAGTTCCAGCAATCATGTCAAATTAAGAAGAATGATATTTCTTGGTTCCAATTGTCTCACTTATCACATTTATAAGGTCACAGTCCAAGATCAGTTCAATTAAGTGCCACAGTCAATCGTTTCACTGTTAAAAGCGATACAACCTAGTATTATCAGAAAGATACCCCTAAATACATGTGGGGACGAATATGTGACTCAATCGAGGTAACTCAAACGGACTCATACCGTTAGAAACTCATTGAAACGTACCTTCTAAAACTGTCTCTATTTCTTCAGCGCGCGATAACAGCTAGGATTTGTCCCACAGTAAAAAATCACTTATTTATCTAAATTTTTAAATGAAGCGCTCCAAACAGCGACCAGTGTAATCGCTGAGTTGCGGCAATCATGTCAAATTAAGAAGAATGTCATTTCTTGGGGTCCAGTTGGCTCACTTATCACATTTATAAGGTCACAGTCCAAAGTTACTTCAATTAAGTCCCAGAGTCAATCGTTTCACTGTTAAAGGCGATATAACTCAATAATATCGGAAAATATCACTAAATACATGTTGGTACGAATATGTGACGCAACCGTTGTAACTCAAACAGATTGATACCGCCAAGCAGTCAATGAAATGTAGTTTTTAAGAATGTCTCTATTTCTTCAGCGCGTGCTAACGGTCAGGATTAGTCCCACAGTAAAAAAACACTTATTTATCTAAACTTTAAATAAAACGCTACAACAGTGCCCAGCGAAATCGGTAAATTCTAGCAATCATGTCAAATTAAGAAGAATGATATTTCTTAGGTCCAATTGTCTCATTTATCACATTTATGAGGTTAAAGTCCAAAATCAGTTCAATCAAGTCCCACAGTCAATCCTTTCACTGTTAAAAGCGATGCAACCCAGTAAAATCAGAAAAATATCGCAAAATACATGTTGGTACGAATATGTGACGCAACCGTTGTAACTCAAACGGATTGATACCGCCAAGAAGTCAATGAAATGTAGTTTTTGAGAATGTCTCTATTTCTTCAGCGCGTCCTAACGGTCAGGATTAGTCCCACAGTAAAAAAAGACTTATTTATCTAAACTTTAAATAAAGCGCTACCACAGTGCCCAGCGAAATCGGTAAATTCTGGCAATCATGTCAAATTAAGAAGAATGATATTTCTTGGGTCCAATTGTCTCATTTATCACATTTATGAGGTCAAAGTCCAAAATCAGTTCAATCAAGTCCCACAGTCAATCCTTTCACTGTTAAAAGCGATGCAACCTAGTAAAATCAGAAAAATATCGCTAAATACATGTTGGTACGAATATGTGACGCAACCGTTGTAATTGAAACGGACTGATACCGTTACAGAGTCAATGAGATGTAGTTTTTAAAACGGTCTCTCTTTCTTCAGCGCGCACTAACGGCTAGGATTCGTCCTACAGAAAAAAATGACTTATTTATCTAAATTTTTATATGAAGTGCTCCAAACAGCGCCCAGTGTAATCGCTGAGTTCCAGCAATCATGTCAAATTATGAAGAATGATATTTCTTGGTTCCAATTGTCTCACTTATAACATTTATAAGGTCACAGTCCAAGATTAGTTCAATTAAGTGCCACAGTCAATCGTTTCACTGTTAAAGCGATACAACCTAGTATTATCAGAAAGATATCCCTAAATACATGTGGGGACGAATATGTGACTCAATCGAGGTAACTCAAACGGACTCATACCGTTAGAAACTCATTGAAACGTACCTTCTAAAACTGTCTCTATTTCTTCAGCGCGCGATAACGGCTAGGATTTGTCCCACAGTAAAAAATCACTTATTTATCTAAATTTTTAAATGAAGCGCTCCAAACAGCGACCAGTGTAATCGCTGAGTTCCAGCAATCATGTCAAATTATGAAGAATGATATTTCTTGGTTCCAATTGTCTCACTTATCACATTTATAAGGTCACAGTCCAAAGTTACTTCAATTAAGTCCCAGAGTCAATCGTTTCACTGTTAAAGGCGATATAACTCAATAATATCGGAAAATATCACTAAATACATGTTGCTACGAATATGTGACGCAACCGTTGTAACTCAAACGGATTGATACCGCCAAGCAGTCAATGAAATGAAATTTTTGAGAATGTCTCTATTTCTTCAGCGCGTGCTAACGGCCAGGATTGGTCCCACAGTAAAAAATGCCTTATTTTGAATAAATTGTTTAGTGAAGCGCTACCATAGGGCCGAGTGTAATCGCTGAATTCCAGCAATCATGTCAAATTAAGAAGAATGTTATTCCTTAGAGTCCAATTGTCTCATTTATCACATTTATGAGGTCAAAGTCCAAAATCAGTTCAATCAAGTCCCACAGTCAATCCTTTCACTGTTAAAAGCGATGCAACCTAGTAAAATCAGAAAAATATCGCAAAATACATGTTGGTACGAATACGTGAAGCAACTGTTGTAACTTAGGCGGATTGACCCCGTTAGAAAGTCAATGAAGTGTAGTTTTTGAAAATGTTTCTATTTCTTCAGCGCGCGCTAACGGCTAGGATTGGTCCCACAGTAAAAAATGACTTTTTTATCTAAACTTTTAAATAAAGCGCTACCACAGCGCCCAGCGAAATCGGTAAATTCCAACAATCATGTCAAATTAAGAAGAATGTTATTTCTTGGGTCCAATTGTCTCATTTATCACATTTTTGAGGTCAAAGTCCAAAATCAGTTCAATTAAGTCCCACAGTCAATTCTTTCACTGTTAAAAAAGATGCAACCTAGTAAAATCAAAAATTATCGCTAAATACATGATGGTACGAATATGTGACGCAACCGGTGTAATTGAAACGGACTGATAACGTTAGAGAGTCAATGAAATTTAGTTTTTAAAACTGTATCTCTTTCTTCTGCGCGGGCTAACAGCTAGGATTGGTCCCACCGTAAAAAATGACTTATTTATCTAAATTTTTAAGTGAAGCCCTACCACAGCGCCCAGTGAAATCGGTAAATTCCAGCAATCATGTCAAATTAAGAAGAAAGATATTTCTTGGGTCCAATTGTCTCACTTATCACATTTATAAGGTCACAGTCCAAAATCAGTTCAATCAAGTCCCACAGTCAATCGTTTCACTGTTAAAAGCGATACAACCTAGTGTGATCAGAAAAATATCCCTAAATACATGTGGGGACGAATATGCGACTCAACCGTTGTAACTCAAACGGACTCACACCGTTAGAAATTAATTGAAATGTAGTTTTTAAAACTGTCTCTATTTCTTCAACGCGCGATAACGGCTAGGATTTGTCCCACAGTAAAAAATGACTTATTTATCTAAATTTTTAAATGAAGCGCTCAAAACAGCGCCCAGTGTAATCGCTGAGTTGCGGCAATCATGTCAAATTAAGAAGAATGTTATTTCTTGGGTTCCAGTTGGCTCACTTATCACATTTATTTGGTCACAGTCCAATGTTATTTCAATTAAGTCCCAGAGTCAATCTTTTCACTGTTAAAAACGATATAACTTAATAATATCGGAAAAATATCACATGTTGGTACGAATATGTGACGCAACCGTTGTAACTCAAACGGATTTATACCGCCAGAAATTCAATGAAATGTAGTCTTTGAAACTGTTCCTATTTATTCAGCGCGTGCTAACGGCCAGGATTGGTCCCACAGTAAAAAATGACTTATTTTGAATAAATTTTTAAGTGAAGCGCTACCATAGGGCCGAGTGTAATCGCTGAATTCCAGCAATCATGTCAAATTAAGAAGAATGTTATTCCTTAGAGTCCAATTCGCTCATTTATCACATTTATAAGGCCACAGTACAGAATCACTTCAATTAAGTCCCACAGTCAATCGTTTCACTGTTAAAAGCGATATAACTTAATAATATCGGAAGAATATCACTAAATACATGTTGGTACAAATATGTGACGCAACCGTTGTAACTCAAACGGATTGATACCGCCAAGAAGTCAATGAAATGTAGTTTTTGAGAATGTCTCTATTTCTTCAGCGCGTGCTAACGGTCAGGATTAGTCCCACAGTAAAAAAAGACTTATTTATCTAAATTTTGAATAAAGCGCTACCACAGTGCCCAGCGAAATCGGTAAATTCTAGCAATCATGTCAAATTAAGAAGAATGATATTTCTTGGGTCCAATTGTCTCATTTATCACATTTATGAGGTCAAAGTCCAAAATCAGTTCAATCAAGTCCCACAGTCAATCGTTTCACTGTTAAAAGCGATATAACTTAATAATATCGGAAGAATATCTCTAAATACATGTTGGTACAAATATGTGACGCAACCGTTGTAACTCAAACGGATTGATACCGCCAAGCAGTCAATGAGATGTAGTTTTTAAAACTGTCTCTCTTTCTTCAGCGTGCGCTAACGGCTATGATTCGTCCCACAGAAAAAACTGACTAATTTATCTAAATTTTTAAATGAAGCGCTACCATAGGGCCGAGTGTAATCGCTGAATTCCAGCAATCATGTCAAATTAAGAAGAATGTTATTCCTTGGAGTCCAATTGTCTCATTTATCACATTTATGAGGTCAAAGTCCAAAATCAGTTCAATCAAGTCCCACAGTCAATCGTTTCACTGTTAAAAGCGATGCAACCTAGTAAAATCAGAAAAATATCGCAAAATACATGTTGGTACGAATACGTGAAGCAACCGTTGTAACTTAGGCGGATTGAGCCCGTTAGAAAGTCAATGAAGTGTAGTTTTTGAAAATGTTTCTATTTCTTCAGCGCGCACTAACGGCTAGGATTGGTCCCACAGTACAAAATGACTTTTTTATCTAAACTTTTAAATAAAGCGCTACCACAGCGCCCAGCGAAATCGGTAAATTCCAACAATCATGTCAAATTAAGAAGAATGTTATTTCTTGGGTCCAATTGTCTCATTTATCACATTTTTGAGGTCAAAGTCCAAAATCAGTTCAATTAAGTCCCACAGTCAATCCTTTCACTGTTAAAAAAGATGCAACCTAGTAAAATCAAAAAATATCGCTAAATACATGATGGTACGAATATGTGACGCAACCGGTGTAATTGAAACGGACTGATAACGTTAGAGAGTTAATGAAATGCAGTTTATAAAACTGTATCTCTTTCTTCAGCGGGGACTAACAGCTAGGATTGGTCCCACCGTAAAAATGACTTATTTATCTAAATTTTTAAGTGAAGCCATACCACAGCGCCCAGTGAAATCGGTAAATTCCAGCAATCATGTCAAATTAAGAAGAATGATATTTCTTGGGTCCAATTGTCTCACTTATCACATTTATAAGGTCACAGTCCAAAATCAGTTCAATTAAGTACCACAGTCAATCGTTTCACTGTTAAAAGCGATACAACCTAGTATTATCAGAAAAATATCCCTAAATACATGTGGGGACGAATATGTGACTCAACCGTTGTAACTCAAACGGACTCACACCGTTAGAAATTAATTGAAATGTAGTTTTTAAAACTGTCTCTATTTCTTCAGCGCGCGCTAACGGCTAGGATTGGTCCCACAGTACAAAATGACTTTTTTATCTAAACTTTTAAATAAAGCGCTACCACAGCGCCCAGCGAAATCGGTAAATTCCAACAATCATGTCAAATTAAGAAGAATGTTATTTCTTGGGTCCAATTGTCTCATTTATCCCATTTTTGAAGTCAAAGTCCAAAATCAGTTCAATTAAGTCCCACAGTCAATCCTTTCACTGTTAAAAAAGATGCAACCTAGTAGAATCAAAAAATATCGCTAAATACATGATGGTACGAATATTTGACGCAACCGGTGTAATTGAAACGGACTGATAACGTTAGAGAGTTAATGAAATGTAGTTTATAAAACTGTATCTCTTTCTTCAGCGCGGGCTAACAGCTAGGATTGGTCCCACCGTAAAGAATGACTTAATTATCTAAATTTTTAAGTGAAGCCCTACCACAGCGCCCAGTGAAATCGGTAAATTCCAGCAATCATGTCAAATTAAGAAGAATGATTTTTCTTGGGTCCAATTTTCTCACTTATCACATTTATAAGATCACAGTCCAAAATCAGTTCAATTAAGTACCACAGTCAATCGTTTCACTGTTAAAAGCGATACAACCTAGTATTATCAGAAAAATATCCCTAAATACATGTGGGGACGAATATGTGACTCAACCGTGGTAACTCAAACGGACTCACACCGTTAGAAATTAATTGAAATGTAGTTTTTAAAACTGTCTCTATTTTTTCAGCGCGCGATAACGGCTAGGATTCGTCCCACAGTAAAAAATGACTTATTTATCTAAATTTTTAAATGAAGCGCTCCAAACAGCGCCCAGTATAATCGCTGAGTTGCGGCAATCATCTCAAATTAAGAAGAATGATATTTCTTGGTTCCAATTGTCTCACTTATCACATTTATAAGGGCACAGTCCAAAGTTACTTCAATTAAGTCCCAGAGTCAATCGTTTCACTGGTAAAAGCGAAATAACTCAATAATATCGGAAGAATATTACTAAATACATGTTGGTACGAATATGTGACGCAACCGTTGTAACTCAAACGGATTTATTCCGCCAGAAATTCAATGAAATGTAGTCTTTGAAACTGTTCCTATTTATTCAGCGCGTGCTAACGGCCAGGATTGGTCCCACAGTAAAAAATGACTTATTTTGAATAAGTTTTTAAGTGAAGCGCTACCATAGGGCCGAGTGTAATCGCTGAATTCCAGCAATCATGTCAAATTAAGAAGAATGTTATTCCTTAGAGTCCAATTCGCTCATTTATCACATTTATAAGGCCACAGTACAGAATCACTTCAATTAAGTCCCACAGTCAATCGTTTCACTGTTAAAAGCGATATAACTTAATAATATCGGAAGAATATCACTAAATACATGTTGGTACAAATATGTGACGCAACCGTTGTAACTCAAACGGATTGATACCGCCAAGAAGTCAATGAAATGTAGTTTTTGAGAATGTCTCTATTTCTTCAGCGCGTGCTAACGGTCAGGATTAGTCCCACAGTAAAAAAAGACTTATTTATCTAAATTTTGAATAAAGCGCTACCACAGTGCCCAGCGAAATCGGTAAATTCTAGCAATCATGTCAAATTAAGAAGAATAATATTTCTTGGGTCCAATTGTCTCATTTATCACATTTATGAGGTCAAAGTCCAAAATCAGTTCAATCAAGTCCCACAGTCAATCCTTTCACTGTTAAAAGCGATGCAACCCAGTAAAATCAGAAAAATATCGCTAAATACATGTTGGTACGAATATGTGACGCAACCGTTGTAATTGAAACGGACTGATACCATTACAGAGTCAATGAGATGTAGTTTTTAAAACTGTCTCTCTTTCTTCAGCGTGCGCTAACAGCTATGATTCGTCCCACAGAAAAAACTGACTAATTTATCTAAATTTTTAAATGAAGCGCTACCATAGGGCCGAGTGTAATCGCTGAATTCCAGCAATCATGTCAAATTAAGAAGAATGTTATTCCTTGGAGTCCAATTGGCTCATTTATCATATTTATAAGGTCACAGTACAGAATCTTTTCAATTAAGTCCCAGAGTCAATCGTTTCACTGTTAAAAGCGATATAACTTAATAATATCGGAACAATATCACTAAATACATGTTGGTACGAATATGTGACGCAACCGTTGTAACTCAAACGGATTTATTCCGCCAGAAATTCAATGAAATGTGCTTTTTGAAAATGTTTCTATTTCTTCAGCGCGCACTAACGGCTAGGGTTGGTCCCACAGTACAAAATGTCTTTTTTATCTAAACTTTTAAATAAAGCGCTACCACAGCGCCCAGCGAAATCGGTAAATTCCAACAATCATGTCAAATTAAGAAGAATGTTATTTCTTGGGTCCAATTGTCTCATTTATCACATTTTTGAGGTCAAAGTCCAAAATCAGTTCAACTAAGTCCCACAGTCAATCCTTTCACTGTTAAAAAAGATGCAACCTAGTAAAATCAAAAAATATCGCTAAATACATGATGGTACGAATATGTGACGCAACCGGTGTAATTGAAACGGACTGATAACGTTAGAGAGTTAATGAAATGCAGTTTATAAAACTGTATCTCTTTCTTCAGCGCAGGCTAACAGCTAGGATTGGTCCCACCGTAAAAATGACTTATTTATCTAAATTTTTAAGTGAAGCCATACCACAGCGCCCAGTGAAATCGGTAAATTCCAGCAATCATGTCAAATTAAGAAGAATGATATTTCTTGGGTCCAATTGTCTCACTTATCACATTTATAAGGTCACAGTCCAAAATCAGTTCAATTAAGTACCACAGTCAATCGTTTCACTGTTAAAAGCGATACAACCTAGTATTATCAGAAAAATATCCCTAAATACATGTGGGGACGAATATGTGACTCAACCGTTGTAACTCAAACGGACTCACACCGTTAGAAATTAATTGAAATGTAGTTTTTAAAACTGTCTCTATTTCTTCAGCGCGCGCTAACGGCTAGGATTGGTCCCACAGTACAAAATGACTTTTTTATCTAAACTTTTAAATAAAGCGCTACCACAGCGCCCAGCGAAATCGGTAAATTCCAACAATCATGTCAAATTAAGAAGAATGTTATTTCTTGGGTCCAATTGTCTCATTTATCCCATTTTTGAAGTCAAAGTCCAAAATCAGTTCAATTAAGTCCCACAGTCAATCCTTTCACTGTTAAAAAAGATGCAACCTAGTAGAATCAAAAAATATCGCTAAATACATGATGGTACGAATATTTGACGCAACCGGTGTAATTAAAACGGACTGATAACGTTAGAGAGTTAATGAAATGTAGTTTATAAAACTGTATCTCTTTCTTCAGCGCGGGCTAACAGCTAGGATTGGTCCCACCGTAAAGAATGACTTAATTATCTAAATTTTTAGGTGAAGCCCTACCACAGCGCCCAGTGAAATCGGTAAATTCCAGCAATCATGTCAAATTAAGAAGAATGATTTTTCTTGGGTCCAATTTTCTCACTTATCACATTTATAAGATCACAGTCCAAAATCAGTTCAATTAAGTACCACAGTCAATCGTTTCACTGTTAAAAGCGATACAACCTAGTATTATCAGAAAAATATCCCTAAATACATGTGGGGACGAATATGTCACTCAACCGTGGTAACTCAAACGGACTCACACCGTTAGAAATTAATTGAAATGTAGTTTTTAAAACTGTCTCTATTTTTTCAGCGCGCGATAACGGCTAGGATTTGTCCCACAGTAAAAAATGACTTATTTATCTAAATTTTTAAATGAAGCGCTCCAAACAGCGCCCAGTATAATCGCTGAGTTGCGGCAATCATCTCAAATTAAGAAGAATGATATTTCTTGGTTCCAATTGTCTCACTTATCACATTTATAAGGGCACAGTCCAAAGTTACTTCAATTAAGTCCCAGAGTCAATCGTTTCACTGGTAAAAGCGAAATAACTCAATAATATCGGAAGAATATTACTAAATACATGTTGGTACGAATATGTGACGCAACCGTTGTAACTCAAACGGATTTATTCCGCCAGAAATTCAATGAAATGTAGTTTTTGAAAATTTTTCTATTTCTTCAGCGCGCACTAACGGCTAGGATTGGTCCCACAGTACAAAATGACTTTTTTATCTAAACTTTTAAATAAAGCGCTACCACAGCGCCCAGCGAAATCGGTAAATTCCAACAATCATGTCAAATTAAGAAGAATGTTATTTCTTGGGTCCAATTGTCTCATTTATCACATTTTTGAGGTCAAAGTCCAAAATCAGTTCAATTAAGTCCCACCTTTCACTGTTAAAAAAGATGCAACCTAGTAAAATCAAAAAATATCGCTAAATACATGATGGTACGAATATGTGACGCAACCGGTGTAATTGAAACGGACTGATAACGTTAGAGAGTTAATGAAATGTAGTTTATAAAACTGTATCTCTTTCTTCAGCGCGGGCTAACAGCTAGGATTGGTCCCACCGTAAAAAATGACTTATTTATCTAAATTTTTAAGTGAAGCCCTACCACAGCGCCCAGTGAAATCGGTAAATTCCAGCAATCATGTCAAATTAAGAAGAATGATATTTCTTGGGTTCAATTGTCCCACTTATCACATTTATAAGATCACAGTCCAAAATCAGTTCAATTAAGTACCACAGTCAATCGTTTCACTGTTAAAAGCGATACAACCTAGTATTATCAGAAAAATATCCCTAAATACATGTGCGGACGAATATTTGACTCAACCGTTGTAACTCAAACGGACTCACACCGTTAAAAATTAATTGAAAGGTAGTTTTTAAAACTGTCCCTATTTCTTCAGCGCGCGCTAACGGCTATGATTCGTCCCACAGAAAAAACTGACTTATTTATCTAAATTTTTAAATGAAGCGCTACCACAGCGCCCAGTTAAAAAGGTAAATTCCAGCAATCATGTCAAGGTAAGAAGAATGTTATTTCTTGGGTCCAATTGTCTCACTTATCACATTTATAAGGGCACAGTCCAAAGTTACTTCAATTAAGTCCCAGAGTCAATCGTTTCACTGGTAAAAACCGAAATAACTCAATAATATCGGAAGAATATTACTAAATACATGTTGGTACGAATATGTGACGCAACCGTTGTAACTCAAACGGATTTATTCCGCCAGAAATTCAATGAAATGTAGTTTTTGAAAATTTTTCTATTTCTTCAGCGCGCACTAACGGCTAGGATTGGTCCCACAGTACAAAATGACTTTTTTATCTAAACTTTTAAATAAAGCGCTACCACAGCGCCCAGCGAAATCGGTAAATTCCAACAATCATGTCAAATTAAGAAGAATGTTATTTCTTGGGTCCAATTGTCTCATTTATCACATTTTTGAGGTCAAAGTCCAAAATCAGTTCAATTAAGTCCCACCTTTCACTGTTAAAAAAGATGCAACCTAGTAAAATCAAAAAATATCGCTAAATACATGATGGTACGAATATGTGACGCAACCGGTGTAATTGAAACGGACTGATAACGTTAGAGAGTTAATGAAATGTAGTTTATAAAACTGTATCTCTTTCTTCAGCGCGGGCTAACAGCTAGGATTGGTCCCACCGTAAAAAATGACTTATTTATCTAAATTTTTAAGTGAATCCCTACCACAGCGCTCAGTAAAATCAGTAAATTCCAGAAATCATGTCAAATTAAGAAGATTGATATTTCTTGGTTCCAATTGTCTCATTTATCACATTTATGAGGTCAAAGTCCAAAATAAGTTCAATCAAGTCCCACAGTCAATCCTTTTACTGTTAAAAGCGGTGCAACCTAGTAAAATCAGAAAAATATCGCTAAATACATGTTAGTACGATTATGTGACGCAACCGTTGTAATTGAAACGGACTGATATCGTTACAGAGTCAATGAGATGTAGTTTTTAAAACGGTCTCTCTTTCTTCAGCGCGCACTAACGGCTAGGATTCGTCCCACAGAAAAAAATGACTTATTTATCTGAATTTTTAAATGAAGCGCTCCAAACAGCGCCCAGTGTAATCGCTGAGTTGCGGCAATCATGTCAAATTAAGAAGAATGTTATTTCTTGGGTTCCAGTTGGCTCACTTATCATATTTATTAGGTCACAGTCTAAAAATATTTCAATTATGTCCCAGAGTCTATCGTTTCACTGTTAAAAGCGATATAACTTAATAATATCGGAAAAATATCACTAAATACATGTTGGTACGAATATGTGACGCAACCGTTGTAACTCAAACAAATTTATACCGCCAGAAAGTCAATGAAATGTAGTCTTTGGAACTGTTCCTATTTATTTAGCGCGTGTTAACGGCCAGGATTGGTCCCACAGTAAAAAATGAATTATTTTGTATAAATGTTTAAGTGAAGCGCTACCATAGGGCCGAGTGTAATCGCTGAATTCCAGCAATCATGTCAAATTAAGAAAAATGTTATTCCTTGGAGTCCAATTGGCTCATTTATCACATTTATAAAGTCACAGTACAGAATCACTTCAATTAAGTCCCACAGTCAATCGTTTCACTGTCAAAAGCAATACAACTTAGTAATATCGGAAAAAAATCACTAAATACATGTTGGTACTAATACGTGAAGCAACCGTTGTAACTTAGGCGGATTGACACCGTTAGAAAGTCAATGAAATGTAGTTTTTTAAAATGTTCCTATTTATTAAGCGCGCGATAACGGCTAGGATTGATATCACAGTAAAAAATGGCTCATTTATCTAAATTTTTAAGTAAAGCGCTACCACAGCGCCCAGTGAAATCGGTAAATTCCAGCAATCATGTCAAATTAAGAAGATTGTTATTTCTTGGGTCCAATTGTCTCATTTATCACATTTATGACTTCAAAGTCCAAAATTAGTTCAATTAAGTCCCACAGTCAATCCTTTCACTGTTAAAGGCGATGCAACCTAGTAATATCAGAAAATTATCGCTAAATACATTTTGGTACGAATATGTGACGCAACCGTTGTAATTGAAACGGGTTAATGCCGTTAAAAAGACAATGAAATGATGTTTTTGAAACTGTCTCTCTTTCTTCGGCGCGCGCTAACTATTAAGATTGGTCCCACAGTAGGAAATGACTTATTTAACTAAATTTTTAAATGAAGCGCTACCACAGCGCCCAGTGAAATCGGTAAATTCCAGCAATCATGTCAAATTAAGAAGAAGGTTGTTTCTTGGGTCCAGTTGTCTCACTTATCACATTTATAAGGTCACGGTCCAAAATCAGTTCACTTAAGTCCCACAGTCAATCGTTTCCCTGTTAAAAGCGATACAACCTAGTATTATCAGAAAAATATCCCTAAATACATGTGGGAACGAACATGTGACGCAACCGTTGTAACTGAAGTGGACTGATACCCTTAGAAACTCATTGAAATGTAGTTTTTAAAATTGTCTCTATATCTTCAGGGCGTGCTAACGGTCAGGATTAGGCCCACAGTAAAAAAAGACTTATTTATCTAAATTTTAAATAAAGCGCTACCACAGAGCGCAGTGTAATCGCTGAATTTCAACAATCATGTCAAATTAAGAAGAAGGTTGTTTCTTGGAGTCCAGTAGGCTCATTCATCACATTTATAAGTTCACAGTCCAGAATCAGTTCAATTAAGTCCCACAGTCATTCCTTTCACTATTAAAAGCGATACAACTTAGTAATATCGGAAGAAAATCACTAAATACATGTTGATACGAATATGTGACGCAACCGTTGTAACTCAAGCGGATTGGCATCGTTAGAAAGTCAATGACATGTAGTTTTTGAAATAGTTTCTATTTCTTCAGCGCGCGCTAACGGCTAGAATTGGTCCCAAAGTACAAAATGACTTATTTATCTAAATTTTTAAATGAATCGCTACCACAGGGTCCAGTGTAATCGCTTAGTTCCCACAATCATATTAAATTAAGAAGAATGTTATTTCTTGGAGTCCAATTGTCTTACTGATACCATTTACAAGGTCACAGTCCACAAACATTTCAATTAAGTCTCACAGTCAATCGTTTCACTGTTAAAAGCGAATCAACCTAGTAATATCAGAAAAATATCGCTAAATACATGTTGGTACGACTATGTGACGCAACCGTTGTAACTAAAGCGGATTGATACCGTTAGAAAGCCAGTGAAATGTAGTATTTGAAACTGTCTCTATTTCTTCAGCGCGCGATAACCTCTAGGATTGGTTCCACAGTAAAAACTGAACTTTTTATCTTAATTTTTAATCAAAGCGCTACCACAGCGCCCAATGTAACCGCTGAGTTCCAGCAATCATGTCAAATTAAGAAGAATGTTAATTCTTGTAGTCAAACTGGCTCATTTATCACATTTACAAGATCAAAGTCTAAAATCAGTTCAATTAAGTCCCACAGTCAATCGTTTCACTGTTGAAAGCGATACAACTTAGTAATAACGGAAAAAAATCACTAAATACATGTTGGTAAGAATTTGTGACGCAACCGCTGTAACTCAAACGGATTGATACTGTTAGAAGGTCAATCAAATGTAGTTTTCGAAACTGTTCCTATTTAAGAAGTGCGCGATAACAGCCAGGATTGGTATCACAGTAAAAAATGGCTTATTTATCTGAAGTTTTAAGTACAGCGCTACCACAGCGCCCAGTGAAATCGGTAAATTCCAGCAATCATGTCAAATAAAGAAGATTGTTATTTCTTGGGTCCAATTGTCTCATTTATCACAATAATGACTTCAAAGTCCAAAATTAGTTCAATTAAGTCCCACAGTCAATCCTTTCACTGTTAAAGGCGATGCAACATAGTAATATCAGAAAATTATCGCTAAATACATTTTGGTACGAATATGTGACGCAACCGTTGTAATTGAAACGGACTGATACCGTTATAAAGTCAATGAAATGTAGTGTTTGAAGCTGTCGCTATTTCTTCAGCGCGCGATAACGGCTAGGATTGGTCCCACAGTAAAGAATGACTTTTTTATCTAAATTTTTAAATAAAGCGCTACCACAGCGACCAATGTAATCTCTGAGTTCCAGGAATCACGTCAAATTTAGAAGAATCTTATTTTTTGGTGTCCAATTGTCTCATTTATCACATTTATCAGGTCACAGTCCAAAGTTAGTTCAATTAAGTTCCGCAGTCAATCGTTTCACTGTTAAAAGCGATGCAACCTAGTAATATCAGAAAAAATATCTTTAAAAACATGTTGGTACGAATATGTGACGCAATTGTTGTAACTGAAGCGGATTGATACCTTTAGAAATTCAATGAAATGTAGCTTTTGAAACTATCGCTATTCCTTTAGCGCACGATAACGGCCAGGATTGGTCCCACAGTAAGAAAAGACTTATTCATCTAAACTTTTAAATAAAGCGCTACCACAGAGTCTAATGTAATCGCTGAGTTCCAGCAATCATGTCAAATTAAGAAGAGTGTTATTTCTTATATTATTATTTTTTGATATTTACACAGGTTGACTACGTCAGAATATATACATATCTGGTGTCAATGCAGGACCTGTACAAAAATAAATGAAAGTAAAAGCTAAAAATACTATAAAAATTTTGTTTCGAAGAGGCATAGTTAGTAAGTGCAGCACTCTTGAATAAAGACGAGTGATGAGTAAGCAAGTAGGCACGTATCAGGATAAGTCACTGTGAAGGAGAATGGCATAGTTGATCGTAAGTGTGAATGTGTGACTATATATATTAAAATGTGTCAAATAATCAAGTAAATAAATAAGTTATTAAAATAAAATTTTCAGACACTGAGTCAAAAAGAGGCATCAGAATTGTTAAAACACCAACTGAGGTGAAATGCTATGAGAGACTACTAAGATAGCACAAGTTCAGACATCATCATACACAATGATACTGTTTCAAAAGAGGCGTGAGAAGTGATAGAAACACCGATTGAAGTTATGAAAGAAAAACTACCAGGAAAATCATGATTGGCTAGGCACAATACATAAGTCACATATGAATATATATTACCATTCGTGCTTAGAAATATACCGTTTAAAATTGACAAAAGATTTTTCATTTCGTACATCCAAGTTCAGTGTATTGAACAATTGTGCACCATAGTAGCTCGCAGTCTTTCGGCCAGCTTCTGTTCTAACTTTTGGTAATCTTATCTGCGACTTGTTACCTCTCGTGTTCATATTATGATTCACCAGCTCGTATTGAATATTGCTAACGTTATCAATTTTATGGAGAATCTTGAACACATCTGTGACAGCTTTTCTTTTACGTTCGTTTTCAATAGAAATCGAATGTTCTCCAGTATTATGAATGATAGTGTTAGCACGATTATGAAGTCCTTCAAATTTCATTTTCCAAGAATTACTTTGGTTACAATATACAGGATAACAGTAGTGAAATATTGGTTTGATCAACGCGTTATATATGGAATTAGCTACCACAGGAGAAATCTGATGTCGTAATTTCTTCAATAAGTATATACGAGAGCAAATCTTCTTATACACCTTGCTGTAGTGTTCGTTCAGGTTCAGATGAGAATCTAACGTTATACCAAGATATTCGTAAGTATCAGACTGGCTGATGGTAGTAGATAAAATTTCAACATTACAATCATCCACATTTGACAATCTTGTAGTCATAATGGCTCATTTATCACATTTATAAGGTCAAAATCCAAAATCAGTTCAAGTAAGTCCCACAGTCAATCGTTTCACTGTTGAAAGCGATACAACTTAGTAATATCGGAAAAAAATCACTAAATACATGTTGGTACGAATGTGTGACGCAACCGTTGTAACTCAAACGGATTGATACCGTTAGAAAGCCAGTGAAATGTAGTATATGAAACTGTCTCTATTTCTTCAACGCGCTATAACGTCTGGGATTGGTTCCACAGTAAAAACTGAACTTTTTATCTTAATTTTTAAATAAAGCGCTACCACAGCGCCCAATGTAACCGCTCAGTTCCAGCAATCATGTCAAATTAAGACGAATGTTATTTCTTGTAGTCAAACTGGCTCATTTATCACATTTACAAGATCAAAGTCCAAAATCAGTTCAATTAAGTCCCACAGTCAATTGTTTCACTGTTGAAAGCGATACAACTTAGTAATATCGGAACGAAATCACTAAATACATGTTGGTACGAATTTGTGACGCAACCGTTGTAACTCAAACGGATTGATACTGTTAGAAAGTCAATAAAATGTGGTTTTCGAAACTGTTCCTATTTATTAAGCGCGCGCTAACGGCTAGGATTGGTCACACAGTAAAAATGACTTATTTATCTGAATTTTTAAGTAAAGCGCTACCATTGGGCCCAGTGAAATCGGTAAATTCCAGCAATCATGTCAAATTAAGAAGATTGTTATTTCTTGGGTCCAATTGTCTCATTTATCACATTTATGACTTCAAAGTCCAAAATTAGTTCAATTAAGTCCCACAGTCAATCCTTTCACTGTTAAAGGCGATGCAACCCAGTAATATCAGAAAATTATCGCTAAATACATTTTGGTACGAATATGTGACGCAACCGTTGTAATTGAAACGGACTGATACCGTTATAAAGACAATGAAATGTTGTTTTTGAAACTGTCTTTCTTTCTTTGGCGCGCGCTAACGGTTAGGATTGGTCCTACAGTAGAAAACTACTTATTTATCTAAATTTTTAAATAAAGTGCTACCACAACGCCCAGTGAAATCGGTAAATTCCAGCAATCATGTCAAATTAAGAAGAAGGTTGTTTATTATAGTCAAACTGGTTCATTTACCGCATTTATAAGGTCACAGTCCAAAGTTAGTTCAATTAAGTCCCGCAGTCAATCGTTTCACTATTAAAAGCGATGGAACCTAGTAATATCAGAAAAATATCGCTAAATACATGTTGGTACGAGTATGTGACTAAACTGTTGTAACTGAAGCGGATTGATACCGTTAGAAAGTCAATGAAATGTAGTTTTTGAAACTGTCGCTATTTCTTCAGCGCGCGATAACGGCTAGGATTGGTCCCACAGTGAGAAAAGACTTATTCATCTAAACTTTTATATAAAGCGCTACCACAGAGCCTAATGTAATCACTGAGTTCCAGCAATCATGTCAAATTAAGAAGAGTGTTATTTCTTGTAGTCATAATGGCTCATTTATCACATTTCTAAGTAAGTGCCACAGTCTATCGTTTCACTGTTGAAAGCGCTACAACTTAGTAATATCGGAAAAAAAACACTAAATACATGTTGGTACAAATGTGTGATGAACTTTTCTAACTCAAACGGATTGACACCGTTAGAAAGTCAATGAAATAGAGTTTTGAAACTGTCTCTATATCTTCAGCGTGCGCTAACGGCTAGGATTGGTCCCACAGTAAAAACGACTTATTTATCTAAATATTTAAATGAATCGCTACCACAGGGTCCAGTGTAATCGCTGAGTTCCCACAATCATATCAAATTAAGAAAAATGTTATTTCTTGGAGTCCAATTGTCTTACTTAAAACATTTACAAGGTCACAGTCCACAATCAGTTCAATTAAGTCCCACAGTCAATCGTTTCACTGTTAAAAGCGAATCAACCTAGTAATATCAGAAAAATATCGCTAAATACATGTTGGTACGAATATGTGACGCAACCGTTGTAACTGAAGCGGATTGATACCGTTCGAAATTCAGTGAAATGTAGTATTTGAAACTGTCTCTTTTTCTTCAGCGCGCGATAACGTCTAGGATTGGTTCCACAGTAAAAACTGAACTTCTTATCTTAATTTTTAAATCAAGCGCTACCACAGCGCCCAATGTAACCGCTGAGTTCCAGCAATCATGTCAAATTAAGAAGAATGTTATTTCTTGTAGTCAAACAGGCTCATTTATCACATTTACAAGATCAAAGTCCAAAATCAGTTCAATTAAGTCCTACAGTCAATCGTTTCACTGTTGAAAGCGATACAACTCAGTAATATCGGAAAAAAATCACTAAATACATGTTAGAACGAATGTGTGACGCAACCGTTGTAACTCAAACGGATTGACACCGTTAGAAAGTCAATGAAATGGAGTTTTTGAACCTATCTCTATATCTTCAGCGCGCGCTAACGGCTAGGATTGGTCCTACAGTAAAAATGACTTACTTATCTAAATTTTTAAATGAATCGCTACCACAGGGTTCAGTGAAATCGCCGAGTTCCCACAATCATGTCTAATTAAGAAGAATGTTATTTCTGGCAGTGGAATTGTCTCACTTATAACATTTATAAGATCAAAGTCCAAAATCAGTTCCATTAAGTCCACAGTCAAATGTTGCACTGTTTAAAGCGATGCAACCTAGTAATATCCGAATACTATCGCTATATATATGTTGGTATGAATATGTGACACAACTGTTGTAACTCAAACGGATTGTTACCGCTAGAAGGTCAATGAAATGTAGTCTTTGAAACTGTTCCTATTTATTCAGCGCGTGCTAACGGCTAGGATAGGTCCCACAGTAAAAAAGGACTTATTTATCTAAATTTCTAAATAAAGCGCTACCACAGAGCCTAATGTAATCGCTGAATTCCAGCAATCATGTCAAATTAAGAAGAATGTTATTCCTTGGAGACCAATTAGCTCATTTATCACATCTATAAGGTCACAGTCCAGAATCAGTTCAATTTATTCCCACAGTCAATCGTTTCACTGTTAAAAGGGATACAACTTAATAATATCTGAAGAAAATCACTAAATACATGTTGGTAGGAATATGTGACGCAACCGTTGTAACTCAAAGGGATTGACACCGTTAGAAAGTCAATGAAATTTAGTTTGTGAAACTGTCTCTATTTCTTCAGCGCGCAATAACGGCTAGGATAGGTCCCACAGTAAAAAATGACTTATTTATTTTAATTTTTTAAATAAAGCGCTACCACAGCACCCAGTGTAATCACTGAATTCCCACAATCATGTAAAATTAAGAAGAATGTTATTTCTTGGAGTCCAATTGTCTCACTTATAACATTTATAAGGTCACAGTCCAAAATCAGTTCAATTAACTCCCGCAGTCAATTGTTTCACTGTTAAAAGCGATGCAACCTAGTAATATGAGAAAAATATCGCTAAATACATGTTCGTACGAATATGTGACGCAACCGTTGTAACTGAAGCGGATTGATACCGTTAGAAAATCAATGAAATGTAGTTTTTGAAACTGCCGCTACTTCTTCAGCGCGCGATAACGGCTAGGATTGGTCCCAAAGTAAAGAATGACTTATTTATCTAAGTTTTTAAATGAAGCGCTACCACAGCACACAATGTAATCGCTGAGTTCCGGCAATCACGTCAAATTAAGAAGAATGTCTTTTCTTGGAGTCTAATTGTCTCATTCATCATATTTATCCGGTCACAGTCCGAGGTTAGTTTAATTAAGTCCCACAGTCAAGCTAGAGTAGGGAGGGAATTTAAGAAGGTTTTTGGTTTTCCACGGTCAAAACCCTATTAAAAAAACGCTGCTTTTAGACCCCTAAAAAATCTGTGACGTCACAGATTTCATCATGCCTCAAATGAGTAAACAAGTCACGTGAAATCATCAAAAATGACGGCACTCGACAAAACTGCTGACATCAACAAACGCGCATGCTCAAATCTGTTTGAGTAGAAAGGGAAATTCCCTACTCAAATTGCGACCGCTGTTTTCGAGGTTAGAACCTACCTAAAATAAAGAGAAATGAGTTGGTTCAAGAATGCAATTAGTAAATTATATAGCGCTGTCTCAGCGCCAGTAGCAGCAACTCGCGACGTTTTTGCCGATCGCCTGAAGTGTGTACGAGACACTGTTACTTCTTATTATGAGTGAGCAAGGGAACAAATTGCTGGAAGGACGACGCTGCACGACGAAATCGAAACCGAAGCGCGAGAGGACTTTTACGATGCTGGAGACGAATACAGCGGAGTCGAAGACATCAAGCAAATGTTCCCACAAGAGAAAAACCGATCCGAAGGCGTCGAAGACATTCAGCACATTTTTGACGAAAATGACACACAGATGTTGGAAGACGCAGATCGTGTCAAGACATGGCGGTTCAACAAAAACCTTAATCAGCCACTGACGGAGGCCATCATGCGAAAAGTTACGCCCTACATAGACATGAGAGTCAATGTAGTCTACAGTTTTGCTTGCACCATCTACGAAGCAGGAGGTGGCACGGCTCCGTATCACAAGACCAAGGGAAGCGAAGGATCGCTTATGAGCCTAGCTGACATCGACGCCTTTGTTGAAAAATGCGAAATGCAGCGATTAGATCTAGGAGATAACGAGTTTTTGGGGAAGGTGTACTTGCTACCAGAAAGAACAATGGAGACCCCAGGATCGTACGAAGGGAAAATAGTCTTCCAGCATGTGCAGATCAAGATCATAGCGACGAGGGAGCCTTAACTTGGATGTGGACCTTTGCCAGACTGGTTGCGAAAAAAGAGGTGCATCTACAGCTTCGACAAAGAAGATGAAAGAACCGACAATTTGTGTGTCTGGAGATGCCTGGTCGTACACTCACGTGAAGATAAAAAGCAAAAATAAAAGTACATTACTCGGCCAGCTCTCGCACTAGCACGCGAGTACTACGAGAATCCCAAACTAAAGAGGGAAGATGTACGTGCTACGAAGCTCGTTGACTTTGAGGGGATAGCGAAGCGTTTCAAAATTAACACCAGAGTCTTTGATCCCCTGACAAACTCTGAAAAGGCACCCCGGAGACTCGTGTACGGTCAGAATCAATACAAAAAAGATTTAGACACGATCAACCTTGGCATGTTGGATGGACACTGTTTTAACATTAAAAAAAAGATAGATGTGTTAACCCAACACTGGGAATGCGAAGCCTGAAAACAGCGACTCACCAGAGCTGAAAATCTAACAAGGCACACAAAGAAAGAGTGCGAGGGAAAAAAGCCGACTATCATCTGCAAAGGTAAGAAGGTCAAGCGCATGCCTAGCAAGTCTGAGAAGGTCTTTTACGGTGAGGGCTTCAGTTATGACGCTTGTAAATGGCTCGAACACATGTCGAGGGAAACTGGAAGGCACATCCATCACGCGCTGTGTGGGGATGGAGGAGAACGAGTCATACGCTATGGCAAAAAGGAAAACCAAGTCTACCTTGTAGACGGCTATGAACCTCAGACCAAGACAGTCTATGAGGACTACGGCTGCAAGTGGCACGGATGCCCCTGCCAAGGAACAAACACGAATAAATATCGATATACGGCCACCAAGTCTAAGGAGGAAGGCATCCGAAAACTTGGCTACAACCTCGTGACAGTGTGGGAGTGTGAGAGCCCACCCAAAGCCAAGAGGTACTTCAAGAAAAAATTTCGACCCTACCCTCACTACATTCTGTTTGATTTCGAGGCCCTCCTAGCACCTTTACATCAGCGGCAAACATCCGATCTAACATACATCTCGGAGCATGTACCGGTCAGCGTCGCCATTCACGATAGTCTGAACTGGGATCCAACGTTCCTGGAGGACGATGATCCCAAGATCTTGGTTGAACGATTTGTGGAACAGCTCGAAAATAGACACGCCCTCATCGTGAAAGAGGTGGAGAGAATGTTCCCGAGACCCGATGATTTTGACATGCTTCCAAATAAGACTCAGAAGGCATGGAACGAGTGGGTTAACCAAGTGGCCGTGATCGGCTTCAACAGTGGCAAGTAAGACCTGAACATGATCAAGCGGCACTTTGTTGATCAAATTGTCAGAGACGATAGCGAAAAGATCAACGTGGCGAAGACAGACAACGACTACATGTTCCTCACGACCTCGAGGTTCAAATTTCTCGATATCAAAAATTTTCCCGCTCCTGGTCTGAGCTACTACCGATGGTGCAAGTCTCTGGATTGCAAGCTCGAAAAGCTGGTGTTCCCATACGAGTGGTTGACGAGCTATGACAAGCTAAACCACGTCGGACCCGTGGCGTACGAACAATTCTATAGTTGTCTTATTGGGAAAAACACCCTCTCTCTTGATGAGTACGAAACATTCCGTGCAGAGTTTTACAAGCGAGGCTGCGTCACCATTATGGACTGGTTGCGCGAGTACAATCTAGCCGACGTGGAATCCTTCATCGAAGCCGTGGACAAGACAAGGCTGCAGTACTACGACGACGAGATAGACATTTTGAAAGACGCGGTAAGCATTCCAGGCGTATCGATGCGCTACGTCTTGAACAAGTCTCTACGACTGAATCCAAAGCTAGAGCTATACGCGCCAGGAGAACCATGCAAGCACAAGTGTGAAAGCAAACCGTGCAAAGGGGAGGGCTGCGAGGCGTGCAAGAAAGCTCGAGAACAGTGTAAAGAGTATGAGGGTAACGTTTGCGAGGTGTGTAACGGCAGGCCATGCGAGGGTTGTGGTGGAAAGAGAAAGAAAGGTGAGAATTGCGAGACGTGTAAGGGGAAAAAGTGCAAGACATGCAGGCGGGAAAAGTGCAAGACATGCAAGGTAAAATGTGCAGGGGGATGCAAAGAAAAAAGTTGCAAGGCGTGCAAAAAGGTGCAAAAGGCTTGCACTGAGTGCACGAAAAATGAGGCCTACGAGCTCTTGCAAACGGGCATGGTCGGTGGGCCTGCCATCGTGTTCTGTAGGTACCACGAGAGAGACGTGACGGGTATAAGATCCCACATCTACCAGAAGCCACGGAAGTGCAAAACTGTTTTTGGGCTTGACTTGAGCATGCTGTATCCGAGTACTTTGATGCAAGACTATCCTTGTGGGAAGGAGAAGCTGATCAAGGTGCCTACACCGACAGCGAAACACAATCTCGAGCTACTAACACAAGGTGTGCAAAATGGATCCCTCTTCGGTTTTGCGCAGGTCGACATCGAAGTGCCGAAGGAACTGCATGAAAATTTTAGCGAAATGTCTCCGCTATTCGTGGTCAAGGAGATACCCTTAGACCAGATTCCAGAGCACATGCACGAGTGCATGACCGCCACAGGGCGAAAGCGTATGCCTGGTACACATAAGCTCCTAGGGTTGATGAAAGCTGAAAAGATCTTGCTGTACACACCCTTGCTCAAGTGGTACCTTGACCATGGCCTGAAAGTGACTGCTTTTCACCAATTCATCAAGTACACTCGAGGTAAGCCATTTGCATGGTTTCCGAAAGAAATTGCGGATGCACGACGATACGGCGATACGGCAAAGCTGAAAGGGAACTCGTTCTATGGGAAAATGATCGAAGATCTAGCGAGGCACGCGAACACCACCTTTACGAGAGATAAAAAGTTGGATGCAGCGATGAGATCGCCATACCTCGAAGATCTTGAAGAAATAGGAGATGCGTACGAGATCAGAGAAAGCAAACACAAGGTGCATATCTACAGAGCGTACCAGTGCAGTATTGCGGTGTACCAGCTGGCCAAATTGCGCATGCTTGAGTTCTATTATGACTTCATCGACAAGTACGTGGATCGTCGAGACTTTGAATATATTTACATGGATACAGACAGTGCCTATTTTGCCATCTCTGGAGAAGAGTTGCGAGATGTCGTTCGCCCTGAGCTGCTTGACGAGTACGACAAAGACGTAAAAAAATGGCTCGTCACCGATAACTACTCGAGTCGAACAGGAGGTCTGTTTAAGCTTGAGTTTATAGGTTTTAGAATGATCGCTGACACAACCAAGTGCTCTTTCGTCGAAGGGAAAGAGGGCACAAAGTTTTCGTGTAAGGGGATGTCGAAGAAGCAGAACGCTATGACATGGGAGAGGTATAAGAATGAATGGCTCTATTGGCACTGCGAAAAACGTAGGTTTCCGGGTGCGCAACCAGGGGATGGTTACGTACGAACAAAACAAGCTGGGCCTCTTGGCGTTTTATGATAAGCGGAAGGTACTCGAGGATGGTATACATACGGTGCCTTTGGAATTGTAAGTGGCGTTGAATAGTTTTTTTTTTCTCTCGCAACTTCGAGTCACTCCTCTTCAGTATGAAGCGGTAGCAACAAGATAAATCTCATTTGCCTTATCCATTCAAAATTTTTTATCATTTTTGAATAAGCAAGAGGTTTTCTGCATGATGCGCAAATGAGCTAGCCGGTCATGCGTGAATTTTCACACAGGTAGTACTCAAGGTGATACTGAATAGCCTATATACGAAGCTCGAATTATAGTAAAATTGTGGGAGCAGGCTTAGGTCCTGGCGGAAGGGTAGGGGTGCGCGGGCGAGAGCACGTCCTAACTGGAAGCGTCCGTCTCGCCCCGGTTTCTCCCACACTGTGCCACGACGGAAAAAATTGTGCCAGTCGGGAAAAAATTGTGCCAAATGGCGGTTAAGTGTCAGTGCTAGGAACGGCCTCTGAAAGTGCTCATTTAAAAAGGTGGGTTTCGTTAATGCGTAGTACAAGCACGACATTCTGTATAAAGAGCAAGTACGCTAAGCCTGCAAAGCAGGACAGCATTGAAAAAACACCTCGGATATGGTGAACCAAAGGCTCTGAGTGGTATACTCACAGAATCAAAAACCCTCTGGGTTCAAACAACAAAAACAACAAAAACCTAGAGGGTTCCCTTGCGAGGGTTTTGTTTTGAAAAATAAAAATGATGAACGACATAGGCCTCACTGTAGCAATAATCCTTCCGTACGTCTTGATCGTGCACTATTTTTTGCGCTATAGAAGGGTATTAATAAAGATGAGTGAGATTACAGCTATATTTGATGTTGTAGACACACCTGCGGAAGCCTTTCAAGCCAAAGAAAAACCTATCGACAAACGCCAAACCTTGAAGGATGTGATAAGCCATCTCTTACCCCAAAAACGTACCAAAGGATTTGTCGACAAGGCTCCTGAGGAGGCGATCGACAAGGCGTACGCCGACTATGTTCAACGAGAGCTCCACGAAAAGGGAGGAAAAACCGCCAAGGCACTCTCTATGCATGCGATTAGCATGTACGCGAAGGCCGTAGGTAATGTTGTTCAACTCGATAGTGCGGAGGGTCTGAAAAAAGACATCGAGGAAGATCCGATTATCAAGGACTCCATGTCGGATTTAGGCATTCTCGTTTACTCTGCCTTTGGAAAATTTCTAGCGCCACTATTGGTTGCTGCTCATACCATTAATCACACTCAGCTCTCCGTGAAGCATGTGTCCAAGACAGATGAAAGCGAGATAACGAACAGCAAGAAAAAGATGGGGAGCAGTCTATCAAAGATACGCATGAGCAATCGTGAAAATATTGATAGTGTAAGCAAGGGGAAAATAGGCAGAATAAAACCACGGTACACAGATTGGTGCAGAATTTACAGTGACTCCCACTCACGCGCTTGGGTAATCCTGACACCAGAAGCTGATCGCTTTCCACCACAGGCGTGTAATTTTGCGAGGACTTCGTATAAGAACGCGATAGGATACGCTGGCAGAAAAGGTTTGAAGGCCTCCAGATGTATTCTTTGAATGATCAAGATCTATTGAAGATATTATTTCGGTTTGTCTGTTCAGTATTCATATTACTGTGGAACGTTTATCATTTTTTGAACATGATAGTTTAGTAGGCGACGTTTCGGGAGATCCTTCTCCCATCATCGGGCAAAGTAAAATGATGTTGCGCATGTATTTATATAATTGCAGAGGATCGAAATTCATAAAAATTAACCAATCAGAAACGAGCTGATAATTACAGTTAATTACGGTAATTAACATTTTCGGACCTGGATGTAGGTAACTACTTCTTCTGTAGGGCTGGTAACCAAATCTCAGGAAGTTGATACGAGATGCTGTTTATGTGTTTGTTACGTTCTACACTGTTGATGGTTTCTTTAATCTTCCTTGCCGTTGTTCTGGATTCTCTGTCAATGATTTTCTTCTCATCCCAATTAAACTGATGACTTCTGCTCCAGCTGTGGTCCGCAATTTCGTTTTTCTTCACATCTCCGTTTCTCACTGCGCGCATATGTTCTTGTACTCGTTGCTTAAACTTTCTTTTTGTTTCGCCAATATACACTGCATCACAATCTTTACACGGGATTTCGTAAACAACATTGTTTTGCTCTTCCAGGTTTATTTTGTCTTTTGGTTTAGACAAAGTGCTTCTTAGGGTGTCTTTAGAGGTAAGAATGCATTTGATCTTGTGTTGCCTTAAAACTCGACGAAGGATCTCGCTGGTACCTGGTACGAAGGGTAGGAATGCTGATGCGATAAATTCCTCTGATGTTTCCTTGTTGTCTCCGTTGCATCTTCTCTTCATTTTATTTTCTACTTGCGTGATGACTTTATGACTGTATCCATTTGTGATTAATGCATTTCTTACACGTGGAATTTCTATTTTCCTCTCCTGTTTGTCACTGACTACACTGTTGGCACGATTCAGTAATGAAGATATGACACTTTCTTTGCAAGATTTCTGATGGTTTGATTCGAAGTTAAGGTACTGGTCAGTGTGTGTTGGTTTACGATACACTGAAACTGAAATGGAACCATTCTTGCGTTTGACCAAAGTGTCCAGGAAAGCGATACTTCCATCGTGTTCAAGCTCAACAGTGAATTTGATTTGTCGATGTAGGCCGTTGATGTGTTCATGGAACTCTTCTAGCAGTATTACCGACTGAAACCTTGTGACGGACCACCACCGCGATTTTACGGACTACCCAAAATTCATAAACAGGGAAATCCAATTCGACCAATAGTTTCCTGCACTGGAACACCGTTATACAAACTATCAAAATTTGTTGCTTCCATCCTCAGCAAATTCACAGCAAGTGACCACAGCAAAAACTCAAAAGAATTTTCGGAATACATCAGAGAAATAAAGATAGCAGACGACGAATGCATGGTATCATTTGATGTCACGTCACTCTACACAAATGTTCCCATAAAAGACACCTTAAACATCATTAAAGACATTATCGAAAACAATGCTGCATTCGGTGAAAAGACAAAGATTCCAGTACCGGATTTTCTGCGTTTGGTCGAACTTGTTCTAACCAAAACATGGTATCTGTTTAATAAGAACTTCTACACTCAAACAGACGGAGTTGCCATGGGAGGCCCTGCATCATCAGTAGTCGCAGAAATATACATGCAAGCACACGAGACAACAGCATTAGTCACATCAGACAGACGTCCAAAGGTTTGGAAAAGATTTGTTGACGACGTATTCGCCATAATCAAAAGATCTCATCTAGAAGAGTTCCATGAACACATCAACGGCCTACATCGACAAATCAAATTCACTGTTGAGCTTGAACACGATGGAAGTATCGCTTTCCTGGACACTTTGGTCAAACGCAAGAATGGTTCCATTTCAGTTTCAGTGTATCGTAAACCAACACACACTGACCAGTACCTTAACTTCGAATCAAACCATCAGAAATCTTGCAAAGAAAGTGTCATATCTTCATTACTGAATCGTGCCAACAGTGTAGTCAGTGAAAAACAGGAGAGGAAAATAGAAATTCGACGTGTATGAAATGCATTAATCACAAATGGATACAGTCATAAAGTCTTCACGCAAGTAGAAAATAAAATGAAGAGAAGATGCAACGGAGACAACAAGGAAACATCAGAGGAATTTATCGCATCAGCATTCCTACCCTTCGTACCAGGTACCAGCGAGATCCTTCGTCGAGTTTTAAGGCAACACAAGATCAAATGCATTCTTACCTCTAAAGACACCCTAAGAAGCACTTTGTCTAAACCAAAAGACAAAATAAACCTGGAAGAGCAAAACAATGTTGTTTACGAAATCCCGTGTAAAGATTGTGATGCAGTGTATATTGGCGAAACAAAAAGAAAGTTTAAGCAACGAGTACAAGAACATATGCGCGCAGTGAGAAACGGAGATGTGAAAAAAAACGAAATTGCGGACCACAGCTGGAGCAGAAGTCATCAGTTTAATTGGGATGAGAAGAAAATCATTGACAGAGAATCCAGAACAACGGCAAGGAAGATTAAAGAAACCATCAACAGTGTAGAACGTAACAAACACATAAACAGCATCTCGTATCAACTTCCTGAGATTTGGTTACCAGCCCTACAGAAGAAGTAGTTACCTACATCCAGGTCCGAAAATGTTAATTACCGTAATTAACTGTAATTATCAGCTCGTTTCTGATTGGTTATTTTTTATGAATTTCGATCCTCTGCAATTATATAAATACATGCGCAACATCATTTTACTTTGCCCGATGATGGGAGAAGGATCTCCCGAAACGTCGCCTACTAAACTATCATGTTCAAGAAATGATAAACTTTCCACAGTAATCAAGATCTAGCCGTCTTGATGTAAAAAAGAAGTAATTTTTGTACGTCTCACGACTTACAAGATAAATGAGTGAAGAACAAACACAATCTAGCCAAGTCATATCCAAGAAGAATGAGGGTCGTGCTGCTGCTGGCAAGAGACTTGCTGAATGGAATCGCAAGAACAAGGCTGAGTTACAGAAGAACGTGGGCAAAAGTACTTCGCAAGATGATCAGGAACCTGTCGCAGGTCCTCACAAGTTTCCGGACAGTGCATATGTCTATGGCGCGCCGTACTTACCGCTTGCGTGGCAGTCTATTACAATGATCAAGATCTTCTAGCCGTCTTGATGTAAAAAAAGAAGTGATTTTTGTACGTCTCACGACTTACAAGATAAATGAGTGAAGAACAAACACAATCTAGCCAAGTCATATCCAAGAAGAATGAGGGTCGTGTTGCTGCTGGCAAGAGACTTGCTGAATGGAATCGCAAGAACAAGGCTGACTTACAGAAGAACGTGGGCAAAAGTACTTCACAAGATGATCAGGAACCTGTCGCAGGTCCTCACAAGTTCCCGGACAGTGCATATCTCTATGGCGCAGAAGGTATTGCCGTACTTGCCGCTTGCGTGGCAGTCTATTGCATACGTAAGCAACCCGTAGCCGCCGTGTCAGCGGAAGGGTGAAGCCCGTCTCCACAGGAGTACGTGCGCCAGTGTCAGCAGCACACGCAAAAACAACGCGAAGAGCGTCAACCTGATATCGACATTTTCAAGATGCGATAACCTATAATAAATGACAACACCGTGACACCCATGCAAAAAAAAGTCCTCGACATGATCTATGAAACAGTCGTGGACCTAGGCTTTACGTTCACTTACGCCATGACCGGGAAGAAGTTCCTGAGCATCACGAGCCCGTCAACCAAGATGGACACTAACGACGTGCTGAAGATGTTGGCTTACTTTTTAGCGGGTCGAGGCTCGCGGGAACTGGCGGTAGCAAAGGGGTGGATTCCCGCAAGTATCGTACAAAGCCTGAGTAAGTTTACAAGGTTCGTGCCCCGGGGCATACACGAGTGAAATAAAATGACTCTAGACATTGTCAAAGAGGCGCATACGGCAATCTTCACCGGGCCGACAAGCTGTGGCAAGACGCAGCGTGTCCTGGATTTGCTTAGGAACGAGTATAGGCAGCATTTCGACAACATTGTCATTCTCTGCCCTACAATCCGCTGGAACAAGACCTATCAGGAGAGATCCTCGCTATGGAGGGATGACTACGTGTTCCTGGTGGAGCACAAGGAGCAGCTGTTCGAGTGGATCCAAAAACTGTCGTTGTTGCTGGCGGGCGAAGAGACGTTGTTTATCGTTGACGATATGATAGCCGACGGGAGTCTCGACAAAACTCGTGGTGCGTTGCTAGAACAAGCTGTTTCGGGTAGACACAGAAGACATAGCTTGTGGCTACTAACACAAAGATATAAGAAGATCCCAATAACAGTAAGGGATCAAATGAAACAGCTTTTTGTCTGGTATCCGAAGAATCGGAAGGAGTTTGAGTTCATTCATGAAGAGAAGGATGTAATTTCAAGTAGGAAAGAAATTTCCATTATTAAGGCTCACCTCAAGAAGTCCAAGCACGCTTGCTTGTACGTAAGACTGGAGCATCCTAGAACTTACAAGATTGTTGGATGCATGTTAGACTCTTGATATATAAGAAAAGATGGATAATGAGAGCGTAATTAAAGCTGTGTATCAAGCTCTTTTAAGAGCCCATGATAGACTGATAGATGCAGTGAATGATGACGCTGACAGCAAACTGGTAAACACGACTCGGGATATTGAAGAGTTATGCGAAAAATATCCATGGCTTCCTCAACTTGGTGTTCATTATTGGATTCAGTAATTTTGTGACTTTTTTCGAATCACAAAAAACTGTGGTTGAGCCTTTGCGTGTATAGTGCCTGCGCGCGAGGACTAGCGAGACTCAACTTTTTTGTAGCTTCACGAGGCTACAAAAATATTGTCAGCTTACCACTCCTTAACATGCTCGGGAAGTACTTGAACATCTTCCGGAATTTCCATAAGTTCTTCTGAAACAAAGCTCCGCTCTGGCCCGTCTTGCAAGTAATATAGCACACGGTTGTTTGGTTGCTGCTCGATACGGTCGAGTTTATACGTCTTTTTGCTCCACCAAGCGTCAGTAGCACGTCTTCTCGCATCACCATGCATTTCTCCCGGTTGTAGCAGGTACAAGTAAAGACCGTCCTCAGGTAGGGGCTTTTCTTGCTCCTGCGGAGCCGCCAGGCGATCTGGGTGCTGCCCGTCTTTCACAAGCGGTACCTCATCCATCTTGATCGCTTTTGAAGGTTCCATGCCGATCAGGACAGTTTTGGTGTTATTCATGCTTTTGACGATAGTGTACAGATGTTTGACCCATATGCTACTAGTCTCGTCAGTGACCAACTCTCGCGCGTCCTAAGGTTTGAAAAGTCTCTCAGCGAGCACCTTGTTATATGACTCGACAAAGGCTGTGAAACGTATGATGATAATTGGTGGTTGCGCGCTTGAGTTCGACGTCTTTTGCTTCTAACAGCTTCGTTACGTCTGACTTGAACTCACTACCTTTGTCGCACTGGAAGATCTTCAGATAGCGTAAAGGTCCTGCTTTGTAAATGTCCTTGATCATGTCAGCGACTTCGCTGGCTTTCTTCGTTCTCAATGGTCTAGCTACCTTGTAGCGCGAAGCTACATCGATCCCTGTGAGTATATATTTGTACACGTTGCTGTAGACTTTGTCATGAGGCATGTAGAGCAAGTCAAATTGGTGCATTTCATCAGGATTTTTAATGGTAAAATGCGGGTAATCAATCCTTTTAGGTCCTCGAATATGTCTAAGCCATAAGAGTAGCCTAGGCAGCCAGTGTACGACTTTTTTTTTAGGTAGTCCACTCTGCTCAGCGAGCAATTTAACAGCCTTGCGACCAGTCCAGAGATTTTCAGGGGTATAGTAAATACTGCTCAATTTTTCTACCTCCTTCTCTGTGGGAATATGTGGTACTCCTTTCGACATGTTTATTACATGTCGAAAACATTTTACATAGAACCGCTGACATAGCCGCTAGGCGAACTTGTACGAACCAAGGAGGGCTAAGTATCGAACGATGAACGTCAGCTCACCGTCTTGTTGTTGCTTGGAAGGTGTGTAAAAATCGGATAGTTCTGGAGCTTTTTCGATCGTTGCGATATAGTACACCCTCATGCCTTCACCGAGCTCCTTCAAGCTCTCTCCAGCTTGCCTTTTAAGCTCTCGTTGATGGTTATACCAATCGATCTTTGCCTGCCGATCTAAAGGCTAATGCATTAATCGCAGCACCAGCCACAAGAACACCGATAGTTGCCATTTATTGTTTAACCTTCTTGCATTTCTTGCACCTGTATTTCCTTTTTTGATGTTCACAAATGCCTCCGCCTCCACATTCCTTACATTGAGATCTTATTCTTACATGAGTGCAGATTTGACTGCCCTTGCACTCCTTGCAATAGGATCTTATTCTTTCATGAGGGCAGATTTCACAGCCCTTGCACTCCTTACATTGAGATCTTCGCCTTTCATGAGGGCAGATTTGACTGCCCTTGCACTCCTTACACTGAGATCTTCGCCTTTCATGAGGGAAGATTTGACTGCCCTTGCACTCCTTACATTGAGATCTTCGCCTTTCATGAGGGAAGATTTGACGGCCCTTGTACTCCTTGCACCTGGATTTCCTTTTTTCATGTGCGCAGATTTGACTACCCTTGCACTCCTTACGCAAGGCCCTCTGCTTTTTATGCGGGCACTTTGTACGTTCCCGTGACGCTTTGTTAACATCGAGGCATTTGATGCATGTTTTTGTCGTTTTCGTCTCCTTGAATGCATCTAGTAAAAGGCTCCTTTTACACTTCGAACAGCTCTTGTTTTCCATATTATTTTGTATTTATCCAATAGGGTAAATACAAAATTGTGGTCACTACCATTTATTTTCAGTATTCCACAGAGTGATAACGGCCATCTAAGATTTTCAGCTGAGCATCCTGAAGTAGGAAAACGTAGCATTTAATATTCCCGGTTGTTCCGTCTGCCTTCTTTGTCATATGCAATGTTATACCGTCTGACAATCTCTGTAATTGCCTTCCGGAACTGTGGAGACTATGATCAGGTGATGCTCGGAAATCAACAAACAGGGCGTATCTCTCTGTGAAGAACTGCCCAATCGTCACCTCCGAATCGTGGCTACCGAATAAGTTTACGATCTGCTCGAGGTGATCTTTCGGGAGCATCGCGTGCGTGTAGAGTTCATTAGGCTCACCCTCGACAGTGATCGAGATTTTTTCGTTCTTTGGGTTATAAAACACCTCGTTAGCGCCCGAGTAAGCCTTCACTTTTCCAGGGTCTACAAAGAGCAGTAAAACGCCTTTCAAATTTTTGCAGGCGTATCAATTTGCAAATTGTAGCTTGTGTCAGCCTTTTTCATCGTGACAACCTTGCTACGGAGTACCCTTTCATAGGGTAGCGCAAAACGACTATACCGTGACATCATAGCGCTCGCGAGACCCTCGTTATTAACCTTGTCAAACTCTAGTGTGATATTAGTGATCTTATACGCGGCATCCGGTGCTTTAGCTGCGGTATTTCCAACAGCTGCCGTACCTCCATCTTTGATAACGTCACCATATGATGCAAAATGTATAACGAATTGCAGCCTGTCGTATAATCCTGCCTGGCAAAACGGCAAGTCTCGTGTCAATTCAAACATTATTCCTAGAGGAATACAAAAGGTGCTGCCATAGGCTGCGACGATCGCTTTTTCCTCGTCCGTGCCTGCATGATCAGTTGCTTTTACCTGTAGGGCGTGGATTGTACCGTCGTTGGGATTGATCCCCTCTAGGATCAAGTTGTTTTCCCGATCAAACTTGGGCAACCATAGGTCCTTGTAGGTAGCGAGCACCCTGTAGTCGTTAATATTTTGCACCTCGTTGCCATTCAAAGTGATACGAAGATTTTGAACCAAGGATTTACCTATATTGCTGACGATAGTGCGCTTCGTGTTTGTTCCCGTAAGTTCCAGATCGAAAAGTGGTTTGATACTGCCTGGAAAAATTACATCGTTCTGTCCCATGTTGGGGATGTCAACATACAAGTCATCGTTTTGATTAATCGTACTAGGCACATGACTTACTTTTACACGCTGCTTCTTGCCTTTCATAGCCATCATTGTTTTAATCTCCGCGTAGGGATCGAGCTTAGTTCCGAATATGTTACTCATGCTTTATTATTAGCTGATTTTCGTTTCAAATAAATGCAATGCCGGTTAATCAAACGTACGAAGGAGACGACATTACGCCAGAGGAAAACATTCCAGACGAGGATGGATCTTTCAGTAGGCTTCAGCCTGATGCCAGCTCCACGCTAACGCCAGATCAGGAGCAAGAGTAGGGTCAATCGCCTAGCGGCTCAGCAAGAGCACGAGACACCACGACAAGGCAGAGGGAAGAGCTACTAAAATCAAAGGTCAATGATTTTTATGAACACCTTGGTGAGGAGCTGGGGCAGCCAATCTCGAGATATTACAACGAGTTTGAGGCACGAGGAAACCAACTTCTTTTCGATGGCATAGAGATCACGAAAAGGCATGGTGAAATGAGAAGCGTTGCCGAGATACGGAGGAGGTTAGGTACAAATCGCTTGCGAGCCATGGGGTTTACCGACTATACTACACCAAACAAAGGCAGTAAAGCAATGGCTCAGAAACTCCTTAACGAGATTGTTCACGTTGAAGAGAAGGCTGATAATATCGAAATGCTGCTGATGCTCGAGAACGTCCTTCATGAAACGGAGAGCCTGATCGAAGAAACTCCCTTTGGCGCCAGCGAAGCCTTCACAGAGCGTGAAAGAAGAGGGCTCAATCTCGAGCTTTAAACGCTAAGGGGTAACCTGAAGCACTTGAAAAGCAAGATGATCTTCTACGACAGCGAGATCGCAAAAGCAGAAGCCAAGGTGAAAAGGCTTAAGACGAAGAAAGCTACACCTGGAGTATCAGAGGAACAGCAACCTATCTGGAACGAAGACATTGCAAGGGCTAGGGAAGATCTAGAACGACTCCAAGATCAAAAGGAAGCAGTACGAGAAGCACACGGTTTACTATCATCTGACATTCAGAGCCAACTGAAATCTATTAAGGAAACGCTGATGAAAATCGCAGAAGGCGATAAATCTCTGGCTGAAAAGCTTAGAATCTTGTTAAAGGAGCAAGGGATTACTATAGCAAGCATCGTCTCGCCTGTTGGTCTACTGATTTCCACCATCGTACTCGCAGTTACAGGTGGTGGAGGAGCGGGTGCTGCTGCGGCAGGAAGTGCCGCAGGGAAGGGCTTTTTGCAAAAACAGCTAGAAAGGCTTGGAAAATGTTTGAAATACCTGGCAGGTAAGGCAGGTGCGGCGCTACCAGGGATTATTGGCACGGTTGTCTCGTTCTTTTTTAGAGTAGCAGCAAAAGTTGTTGAATACGCAGCCAAACACCTCTACATGACAATCGCTGCTGCCGTCGCTTTTGTTGTGGCCTACGTTGGGAAGAGAGGCAAACTATCGTAAATATTAGTCTAATGTGTTGATCAAAACACACTAGATCGCCTAGCGGCTCAGCAGGAGCACTTTTATTTCTTCAACCAAATGTACAGTAAAATAACGACTACACCAGTTGTAATTAAGGCAGCTTTGTTGTCATCGTGTTTTTCGGCCTCTATTGCTAGCGTAGTCTGCGTCTCCACCCTGTGCTTCTCATGTTTAGGGATCACGTGGCTCACCTGTGGAGGGCGGCGCTTAATATCAACAATGATGTCAGCCTGCTTTGCGTTGATCTTCGGATTTATACAAATTGAAAAATAATCCTTGCTGATGAGAATTTTGTTCGTGAAATTCACAACATTTCCAATATGAAGGCTCATGTCACTTGGGATCATATAGACGCCATGAGCAACAATAAAATCCACCTTGGACCGCGCGTATTTCAGCACATTTTGAAATTCGGCAATTTCCTTACCCGTGTCGCTAGGTCTAATTATCACGTCCTCAAATGTCGTCAGGTACAGGCGTTGAGCATCAATTGCGCTGCCTTGGTTTCCAATGATTCCAGATCTTGAATTTGCCTGGCTTTCGAAAATTAGGTAGGCATAGAAGCGCACACTTTGGGATAACCGTTTAATACCAATACGAGTGAGGCCCTGGGATTTTTCAATGATCCAGCGACTCCACGAGTCCTCGTCAAGATAGCTAGGGCCTGAACCAGGATAATCTTTGCGATGAAGTTGCCAACTACTGAAGATGGTTTCGTTCATCCACTCCTGCTCACTACCAGGTACTCCAAAATCGCGAGCCAGTTGCTGGAGTTTTTGTTTGTTGAAGGGGTTGTTTAGACGTCGAAATCTAACTGAGCCCGGTAGAGAAATGTCAAACTCCGATAGAATTTTACGGATTTGGAAATAGGCGTGAAATCGATACACGGCACAAACCATAGGCAACTCGGAGGTAAGATGCTGCATGGAAATACGGCAAGCTGATGTTGCACAGTAGGTAGCAAAATTAAGTTAAGTGGACCAGAGACTGAAAGGGTGGCTGTTCCACTCCTTCACTAGCCTGCTAGTGCCAGAATGGAATTCATAGTCGATAAAGATGTCTGGAAATTTCACTCTGAACGAGGACCCTTGAGCATCAATAACGATGTTCTGCACTGAAAGGTCATCCCCCTTAAGTCTCTCCAAATATCTCCCATGGTTGGGTGCATACTTTGCTTTCGGGTTGTATGAGTAAATGCTCATCTTTTCTTTAAGAATAAACATGAGACAGCTGTATGTCACGGATATAAAGAAGCCTACGATTTTTGACGATTACCTAGGGCAGGACACGAGACTTGCTCTGAAATCGATAAGTATCAGGCCCGTATGGCTGAACCTTTACAGCGACAATGAATTTGCCATTCGTAGGACAAGGCCTGATCAGACAGAGACTAAAATTGAAATTATGAACGGTCTACACAGGATAAAAGATTTGGCAACCATCGTCAACAGTCAGGCAGGGGACAAGATCAAATTGTTTGTATTAAAAAATGGACTCTGCAGGCTCCGTGTGAATGACGGGTATACTGTGGTAATCCATCGACAACTGCAGGAGCTTATGGGGCTACCCTACGACCCTGCAAAAAAGTACTTTACCAAAGGCGACTATGACAGCTTCTACAAAACTGACGTGTACCAAAGATTGAGACTCGTTTGCCCCCAGCTGGATGAAGACGATTGCCTACTGGATGGAAAGAAATCAAAAATGCTTGCTTTGCTTCCCACCAAAGAGTTAAACGCATAGGGAGACATGCTTACACGAAGTTTTGACACTCCAATCTACCTTCCTTTGAAAGGCTCAACAGACAGACTAGAGTTCATCCTGACGGACGAGCATCATCATGAAAAGAACGTTTCGTTCGTTGGAATTACGATGCACTTACTCATAGAATAAAGATGAGTGACATAATGAAGTTATATCCGAGCTTACCGAGTGCTCCTGAGCATGAGCCTGAAGAAAGTCAGGTATACAGACTCAAGAAGATCGAGGAGGTGGAACAGTACTTGCGTGGTGAGATCAAAGAGCGTGACAAACTCGCCAAAAAGTTCAAGATGCATTGTACGTGGGTTAGATTCACTGATCATGGATTGCTAGCTGTAAGTATTATAACTTCAGGTGTTGGGATTGGTAGTATGCTGTCCGGAATAGGTGTACCACTAGCTGTGGCGATGGGTGGTATCACGATCGCTGTAGGACTAGGGCAGGCAGGTTTACGGAATGCGGGGAAGAGGCTAGACGTTAAGTCAAAGAAGCATGAGGGCATCAGACTCTTAGCAGAGACTAAGTTGAACTCCGTTGTCGACCTCATCTCAAAGGCTGTGGAGAACGGTGTGATTAGTGATTATGAGTTCAGCCTAATCATGCAAGAGAAGCAACGCTACATGTTGCCGAAGGAGCAGGTCCGACAACGAACGAGAAAGATCGTAGATTCCATCAATGATCGGGAGCGACAGCAGCTTGTCGCAAAGGGGCGTGAGGAGGCCAAAGAGGAGCTTATGAAAAAACTTCAATCTGCGCAGTATGTCAGCGATATTTAGAGTCTCCACCTGCTTATTCGTAGATCTAGTGTATTGTTCAAAACACTAGATCACCTACACAATCTCGAGCACTTCTCCCATATCTTGATCTATGAGCAAGTCGCCATCATGTACGACACGTCGCTGTTTTTTAGCGAGATCCCTCAAATATTTTTCAAGATTTTTCTCCCATGCAATTTTAGCACAAGGCTTGCAGTAAGGTCCGTCCGTTTGTTTGTGTGTGTGTGTGTGTGTGTGTGTGTGTGTCGGTCTGTAACAGGCAAAGTGGATGTGTTCATTTTCCTTTGATGTCGTCGAAAAAGTTGTCTGAGAACCTTAATTTTCTGACGTTACGGCGCGACGTCAATAATACTACTTTAACATGAATCTCTTATAATAATAAGAAGTGTATGTGACGGTCATAGTGGATATCCTCATTTTCCTTTAATATAGCCGAAATTTTCTTTGAAGTCGCCGAAAAAATTATGTCTTAAATGTTAAACTTTATGACGTTACGGCGCGACGTCAATAACACTAGTTTAACGTCAATATCCAATATTAAATTAATGAAGCCATTACATGGCACTTAAAATTTGAGGCCAAATAACTTGGAAACAAGGTCGTGACGTCAATGATTTTTCACTGCGTGGGTAACTAGGGACCACCTAAGACCAATTTGGGTAATTTTCCCCAACCTAGGTCCCCAAATCCGTTTCGGAATAGGCGGGTTGATGACGTCATCAAAAAACCCTAATATCTCTGCAACCATTTGTCAAAGACGCATGGTGCATTTTCTTGATCAGGGTTTCAAGATCTATACGATGAAGGCAACAGGTATACAAATTCCTAAAAAAATTTTTTAAGGTTTTGACGGGTTTTTGCTGACGTCAGCAAAATATTCAATCCCTGATGACTCTTTTTTTATTGACCTTTTGCAGACTTTTATAGACTAGTATTCTATATTAAATTAATGGAGCCTTTACAGTGCACTTAAAACTTTAGTTGGCAGTAAAGCTTTTTTTTAAGTAGTTTCCATTTTCTGTTGGTAGTGAAGCTTTCAAACGTAAATATGTGGAAGAGAGAGTGAAAAACCGGATTTTAGAAGTGGAAACGTTGTCTAAAATTGGAGAAGCTTATCCGCATGCTGCTTACGCTGTCTTCGTACATGGATATTGAATGGATATGTTTGCAACGACTGGGAGAGATTATTACTCTCTCTTCCAGTTAAATATGGAGGATTAGCAATATTTGATCCGTCCAAACGTTGCGTCACTGAGTACAGCAATTCTAGGCTCCTGACAAGTAAAATGGTTGAAAAAGTGAAATGTCAAGACGATATTAATGACGAATTAATAGAGGACGTATTGAAGAAGCGAAAAAATGAAATTAAAACATAAAGAGGAAGACTTGTGAAATGACGTTAACATCAATAAAAAAGTCTTTGACTAACTTAACTAAACTAAAAGTAAGAGCGCTCGAGGCTTTTTTGGGAACTGGTGCTTCGAGTTGGTTGAATGCCTTGCCAATTAGAGAACATGGATTCGTTTTGGATAAACAATCATTTTGGGACAGTTTATTCATATGATACTGCATCCTGCTAAAGCGATTACCATCCAGATGTGTTTGTGGTGTTTCTTTTACAATTAAACACGCGCTATTCTGTCCAAAAGGTTGTCTCATAACATTACGACACAACAAAATCCGAGACTTCACTGCCGAACTACTTCAGGAATGTTTTAAGGACGTGAGAATAGAGCCCGTATTACAGGAAATCGCTGGTGAACAGTTTTCTTCATCAACCATAACTACTGACGACACACGAGTAGACGTAGCTGCTAGAGGATTTTAGATCAGAGAGCAAATGGCTTTTTTTGATGTGAAAGTTTTTAACCCAACGGCCAAAATGCACCTGAACCGTGATCTGAAACCATGCTACAAAACCAATGAGTCAACTAAAATAAGATCGTATAATGCGAGACTCAATACTGTTGATCAAGGATCATTCACTCCCCTAATCTTCACGTATATTGGAAGGGTGTCTCGAGAATGTGCTACGTTTTACAACAAACTGTCTTGTTCGATTGCTGAAAAGCGAAATGAATCAGTGATTATCACGAAAAATTGGCTGAGAACTGGATAAAGTTTCAATGTGCTAAGATGAAAGCTACTTTGTATTCGTAGATCGAGAGGAGTAAAGTCTGAAGCATCGCTAGTTCGCGACACAGACGTAAACATTGTGCCGTTTGAAAGCAGATGGGTATGTGAATAAGTTGAACTGTTAAATCATTACCAAGTTGCGTGCAATGTTTACTTTTATATGTTTCTTTGTTATCTTTCCACATATAACGTCTATGTACTTTTGTGTTTTTTGTTGTAGACAGGTTGATGAAAAAGAAAATTATACATGATTAAAACAAAAAAACAAAACAAAAAAAACTTAAAATTTTGAGCTCAAATAACTTGGAAACGAGGTGGTAACGTCAATGATTTTCATCGTTTGGGTAACTAGGGACCACTTAGGACCAATTTGGGTAAGTTTCCCAAACATGGGTCCCCAAATTCGTTTTGGAATGAATGGGTTGATGACGTCATCAAAACCCTTTAAACCCTAATATCTCTGCAAGCGTTTGTCACAAGTATATGATCCTATACATTTTCAGGATCAGCGTTTCAAGATCTATACGATGAAGGCAACAGGTATACATATTTCTGAAAAATATTTTTTTTCCGTTTTGACGGCCCATTGCTGACTTCAGCAAAATATTTAAACCCCAAAATCTAATTAAGCGCTCACCAAAACCACATGATCATATAGATATTTTTTGATCAGCAGTTTAAGCTCTACAAAATGGAGGCAACGTGAAACCAACTTTTTGTGTGTGTGTGGATGGGTTGCTAAGGTCATCAAAATTCAAACAACGCTTCGGCCTTCCGTTTTGCCAACATTCACTGTTAGTATTTGACTATTCTTTAGATAGCTAACTTTTAGTGCCGCACACATGTGGCCCAATAACTAGCCAGGAGGCTGAAGTGAAATGGTCTTTAGCTAGCAAACGTTACTTTTCTACTAGTGAGCTAGCTAAAAGTTACTGCATGCTATGCAAATATTTATTTATGCTGTAGGGAATTGTTTTTTAGTAAGCCAGGTGGAAATCACAGCTTCGTCTGGAAAGTACATATATAGCTATAGCTAACTAAATACTGTCACACTGCTAAACACTTATTTTCCCATAAAAATATAAATTGGTGTTTCCTACTAACGCTCAACGATAGGCTATTCTATTTTATATCTCGTGGAATAAGACGGGGTGAAAAAACGTGTATTTATAAATGTTGTTAATTAACTATATTTCATCCAACTTTAGGACCATAAACTTTTGCAAGTTTCAAGTACTTCGAGTCCTACTTATGTTGGAAATTGTGAAGCAATCTTGCAAAAGTTTATTCCTGAGAATAAATTTATAATCATTTCATTTGCATTAAAAGTTCTTTATGTAAGAACTAAAAATTGCGGCAGCAAAAAATTTGTTTGAAAATAAAAATAGTAAAAAATGTTAAAATTTTCATCGAGGTAATCCAATCAAGGAAAACACCCCACATATGGTGGGGTATTTGTCACCACGTGCCAAGACAGGTTCAGAGCTAGCTTCGAGAGCTCTGGGGACAAGAATGGTGAAAAAGGTGATCCGATTAATCTTTAAATATTTATCAGAATCTTTTCAAAAGGACAGGTTAATACTGTGACTAACTTAGTATTACAGTGTATTACTGAATACTACAAGGTATTACAGTATAATACTGAATACTACAAAGTATTATCGTGTATTACTGAATACTACAAGGTATTACAGTGTATTACTCAATACTACAAAGTATTACAGTGTATTACCGAATACTACAAGGTATTACAGTGTATTACAGTGTACTACAAGGTATTACAGTGTTTTACTAAATACTACAAGGTACTACAGTGTATTACGGAATACTACAAGGTATTACAGTGTATTACAGTGTACTACAAGGTATTACAGTGTATTACTAAATACTACAAGGTACTACATTGTATTTCGGAGTACTACAAAGTATTACAGTGTATTACTGAATACTACAAGGTATTATAGTGTATTTCTTAATATACTACAAAGTAATACAGTGTAAAATACGGGATATTATTACGTACTACACCGTATTACTGTATATTGCAAAGATATTATGCTAGGCAGTAGTATGTATACCAGGCAGTATTATGTATTAACAACATTACGATGTTGAAAAATTGCTTAACGTCGTGTGTCGGATGCCGTTGTCGTCTTGGGAAGAATGCGACAATGTCGGATAGGACATATTCACAGACTAAATTGATCCTTTCATGAAGTGCTTCCCGGGGTAGCAAACGTGCTCCACAATTTCGCTTTGCTCTCAAAGCTCAATTGCTTCGCAAAAACACGTCGGAAAAAAACGTTGTGCCCATCGGAATAAACTAAAAGCACTATCTTCAATACGCACCATAACATTTACGAAAATAATACTTCTACATCCTAGGAGGTTTGTTAGATCATTATTAACCTTAGAAATCGGTGCGACCACTAACCAGAAGACTGTAATAAGAAAATTTATTGCCGATAGCCTAGTTATACGATGGCCCCTATGGCTCACTTCTCTTCTCAATAAAAACACTTCTCTTCTTAGTCAAAACACTTCTCTTCTGTATAACAACACTTCTCTTCTGTACAAGAACACTTCTCTTCTGTATAAAAAACTTCTCTACTTTGATACCCAAAGTTCTCTTCCGTTCGAAACACTTCTCTTCCAAGTGCGAAAAAATTCTCTTCCATAAGCTTGAAAATTTCCCAGACTGAATCTGGTCCCTAATATATGAATTTATCCAGATCTTGTTTATGAATAAATGGCACACCCCGGGCCCTGCGCGTTTAAAATAAGATTTTTCGCAGGAAAAACTTTGCGAAATTTCAAGCTATATTCTTATGCGGTCCCAGAAGCCTAATACGAGATTTTTTTTTTATCTACTTTCCACTAACTTTGAACTTTTATAATTGCGATTCGGCGAAACTAGAACGTTTTGCGGCTTACAATTGACCTCACTTTGTCCGGGAATAAACATTGATTGTGATTTAAAAAAACCAAGATATTTTTTTTGTAGCAATAAACATTGTGATGCTTGTTGGGAAAAGAACTCGTGGTTTTCAAAAAACAAGATATATATATTTCTAAAATCCAAGCATTTTACATTGTTACAGGTGTTGTATTACATATATCTTTCTACTGCACAAATCAAGGCGATATAATAATCAACAACTTCATGAGCTGTATCTGTATCTGATCTGGTACAGATAGTTCGCTAAACTCTTCTAGCTCATTAAGATCTAAAGTTTTTTTAAAAAACTCTCAACCGTATATTTCTGGAACAAAGTACAATGAATCAGTCCTTCCGCGGGGAGCAGTAGCACCTTTGCTTGGTGCTAACAGATGTTGATGTTCTATCACTACTGCTAGCATGACTTGTGTTAGTTACACAAGACAACGAAGACTTTGTGGCTGATGGTTTTATCGTAGTTGCTGTCAGGGACGAGCAGGACATTAGATTTTCCTCTTTAACAATTTCACGTACTACAGACTTCATGTTCATGCTTGCTTGACGACGGTTAAAAAAAATATGTCACATGGCGAGGGGACTGGTCCCATGTAATAAACCTCACAAAAGGTTAAAACTACGGACCAATGGTGTAAAATTGCGGACCAGATTTTAGAATTCAAGTTGTAAAGATCCACATGCAGAGAAGTGTTAAGTGCAGAAAAGAAGTGTCAAAATACTGAAGAGAAGTGTCAAAATACAGAAGAGAAATGTTTCGTTATATAGAAGAGAAGTGTTTTTGATTTGGAAGAGAAGTGAGCCATAGGGGCCATCGTATAGTTAGGAGATAAATTTCGCCTAATTTGTCTGTCATAGCCTATTTAGGCTATTCAGTTGTCACGTAACCTACATATAAACATCGTTTAAAAATCCTGTGAAGTTTGCCGGTCTTTCGAACCAGTGTTGTTTCTATTAACTATGGTCTAATCAATAATATATACAGCGAGACTTAGTTATTATAGTTTATTTTTTTGTTTTATTTTTTCATTTTAACATTATGTTTTTGCAAGAACTTTGTAGCTAAGTATCGTCTATAAATAATAGAAACAACATTTTTATTTAGATCTACTGGAAACGGCAATTGTTTATATAATTCTAGAGCCTTTGCTATCTACTTCGAGCTGTCGATTCGATTGAGCTGCGTTTACATTCAAACTTCTATGCTTCACATAATGTTGATAAAAAAATTATGGAGAACTTTCCTCGTATTGAAAGAGGACTTTTTGAATCATTTTTTCCTCATGATGTTGCTGATGAATTTACAGGAAATAAAAACTTAGATAGAAAGTCATGTGTTATCAAGGAAGCCATTTATAATCCTAAGAATACAAGATTCTGCTCTTTAATGGATATGCTGGCTCTTGCAATAGTTATTGGGAAAAATATTGAAACCGTTTACCCTCATGATATAGATGATATCCATGGAAGTTATGATAATGGGTTGATTACCCCAAGAACAAGTACAGAATATACGAGCGAATGAATCACCATTAGTAGTCAAGAATGGGTGAGGTGAGAAAAATGCCATTTGGGTTATTTGAGCCAAACCTCTTTGTATATATCTCCTACCACCATGGAAAAAGACAAAACGTCAGCAACAATGAATTTAATTGACAAAGGTTTAAAGGCCCGTAATCACCCTGTAGGCAACTTTTTTTAGGTGTGCCTATTTTATTGTACAAAATGAAAGATATACATAAGAAAAATCCTGAAAACTTTATTGAAAACTGACAACCAGAACATGTTCAAATGTTTCATAGAAATAAACCCCAATTTCTCTTCGCCTACAGAACCGCCATTGCATTTCATTTCACGAATCATGCGATAATAAACGTACGGCAAAATCTATAACATGGTTGCTGGATTCATGACATTACAGAAAAAATAATGCATGAGGGAGTGTCTCCGTAGCTGTGTTTCCATCGTATTGCTTTTATAAATGTATCCACAAAGTTCCGAACATGATAAATCAGGTAAATCAATCGAAGTTTGTGTGTTATTCTTTATTATTTAAACATTCTAACTTACTGAAATCAGACTTCTTTGCAACACTGACCACCTTTTGTTGCTGTTTCCGAAGACAGCTTCGCCTCGCTAGCTGTCTTACCTTTTGATTATTTTCCTTTGTTCAAACAGTTAGTCGTTTCCTTATGGAGACAGTCAGGTCCAGACAACTAGAATACATAAATTTTTAGAATTTCCCCTTTGATGCTCTAAACTTAATTATCTCCATAGTGCTTCAACTATCTTCAACTATCACAATGAGCATTCTCCCCCGTTGGGTATTTTGGCTTATAATATGCAGTAATCCCGGTCATGATAATAAAAAAAAAGAGAGAGCGTGATAAGCATTAATTATCATAATTAATAACTACGAGGCAATGCTGTGATTTCTTCTTTCTGTTTTGTTTTGTCTGGTCTCCAAAAACAATGACGAATAGAATAGAAGAAAATTAAATCTGAGTGGAGAAAGTGATACAGATGTTTTTACGCGCGGCCACTTTTTTAAACAGAATTAAAATTTCTTTCCACTTTTTGATGCCATGTTTTGTAAAGATAAAACAAGCCAAAAAGAACAGGATTGTGATTCGGAGCCTACCATATTGCGATTTTATCGAACTCCATCTCAGAGCTCATTTAAAGTTAAGGCCGTTTGGTCACCTACGGTTTCACACGAACATTTTGTGACGAACCGCTTATTAGACAAGAATAAGAGATCAACAAAATCGTTAAATATGGCGGCTGAAAAAAACAACAATAAAACTAAGATATTGATGTACCATTATTTCCATTTCTAATACGTTTTACATCCTCAAATTTTCAGGAAAGCCATAACTCCGTCTGAACTTTGAAATAAATAAATAAAATGTATATGTTAATTTTTTTTCGATAAGGGTGATTACGCGCCTTTAAGAGGTAGCTAAGAAGTAATTTATTGCTTGTGTTTTTAAAAGAAAAAGTTCTGAACATTGCAAGTAAACATTCAGCTTTATTTCTTAGAAATAATTAATAATGCATTAGCTGCACATATTTTTATGTTGTACCCAAATATCTTCAAGATTTTACATATTCTTGCTGTAGTGCCAGTAACGACAGGTTCTTGGGTGAGAGATCTATATCATCGTTACGACGAGTAAAGACATATTTAAGAAGCTCGATGGCCCAGGTATGTTTCTACAATATAACGTTGCGTAGTAAGGAGAATGCAACATTTTTAATCTTGTCGTGTATCTTAATTTATTGAGTTATCTGTTTTGATTGTGAAACACCACAATAAGTTCATTTAATTATAATTTTAAAACTTTTGTTCAGGATCGATTTAATGGCTTGGTGTTGCTAAATATCCACAACAAGATGAAAATAAATTTAGATGACGTAATCGATATGCTGGCAATAAATTATCTAAAAAGACTTAAAATGTTAGATATCCTGAACGATGATTAAAAGTGTAGCAGTCTTGATAAAAATATAAATCTTGTATATTATTATCTGTTGTTTAAATGTCGCCGTACATAAATTCCCTAAAAGTAATAACGCATGACATCAAATTTTTTTAAAAAAAGAATTAAATTTCAAGTTGTACAAAAAACATTCCAAAATATAATCTTTGTCAGCTAAAAAACTAAAAAACCCACCTTACACCTACTTAGCAAAGATGAGTCTGAGAGATGATTTTAAGCTATTTCAGCCGTTTAAGGGCGTTAAAGGCCGTTGGCTTCCAGGGCGCCGCACTGAATTCGTTTGAGGCTCACAACGCCCCTAAACCCCCAGTTGTCAGGCGGTGAAGCCTATTCGAAGTTTTTTTACACAAGTCAAAAAAAGCCCTGCACGCTAGTCATGTCGCAAATAATGCACTAAGAATTTTCTAGTCAACGGCAGTCTACTATCACCCCACCAGGGGACATATTATGAAAAAAGAAGTCCATATTCGACGGCACTACCAGCGTTCAACAAAACGTATTGTGCCATGTTGATACTGCATTTCTAAATGATGTCACTAAAATTTAACATTATTGTTATACATTGGAAGGTATTGTGAATTTGATTCTTTTGAGATTGAGATTGTGGTTTTTGTTTGACCTTTTATATTTTCAAAATGCAGACCTTTGTTTGTTATGAACTTATTATAGACAATTTAATTTGCTTTTATATCTAATATTTTAGTGATTAAATAGTTTTGCAAAAAAGGAACTTATGAAATAATGACTATCCGAATATGTTTTTGAACCATTACGGTGTCTTTAAGTCAATTTTCCTATTAAAACTCTAAAGTTCTTCGACCTAAGCTAGATTGCTTTTTTCTTAAAAAATAATTTCTTGTAGCTCAACCTTGGCCTGGTGATTAAACAGTTATATTAAGTATGTGAAAGGATGGAGAGTGACATTAATGACGGAGATCTTACTTGAGCTGTTTCGTACCCTTTTAATCGGTCCCTATTTTTGGCAAGATTTAAAACCTAATGTTCCTACATAATTGGTTCTCACATATAAGATAATGTGTCTTGTACAACTACTGTTTTTTTGTGACAACGAGAAAATTATAACTAAACAGCTTTGCCTTGATTAACACACCGTTATGTTTTGCATCCCAATGAAAAAAAAATATAGTTGCTATCAGTTGTTGGATTTGTCGCAAATCTTATTAACAGTCTGTAGAAAAGAGGAAATGCAGTTAAAGTTAAGGTTACGTCGGCACTTTTGCAATGACGTCATTAGAAAATTATTATTCGACCAGAATAATCATGTCTACATTTTAGGTATTGTTAAGAACCACACGACGCTTTTTTTCTTACATTAACTTCGGGTCGGGTTAGTTCATTTATATTTGGTTCTAAGACAAGTTCTTAAGATTTTGTTCACGCAAAAAGGTATTTAAGGTTTATATCTTCGAAATCTTTGAATAAAGTAACTGGGAAGAAGTTTACTCAAGTTTTGAAAGTAAATCGAAACACCGAAATCATAACATTTGCAAAACATATATTATTAAGAGACAAACAAAAAGATCTCTGTCTCTCCTATATATCTTAATGCACCAGTCAGGGTTAAACAAGACAAAAAAGTGTTAAACAAGACAAAACAGGATTAAACAACAGAGAACAGGGTTAAACAAGACAAAAGTTAAAGAGGCTTTTGAAACTTTTACTTTCAGATTCTTAGGTTATTATTGCAAGGAATTTTACAAAATAAACACCCTATAATGTATTTTTGAAACAATCTGATAGATGTATTTAGAAGTTTGAGTGTTCATATTGAATGACAACTAAATGCGTCACTGTTTCTAATAACAACTTGATTTTAATGAGACTTCCAATTAAAGCTAAGGGACGGTAACTTGAAGGCAGCATATTTTTCCATACTAATTTCAGTGTGATTCTGGCTAATAAAGCTTTTCAAAGTGTTTAACTTTGTACAACTTAAAAAACGGATCTTTTATGCGCTGGTTTCCTAGATTTATTGAGATTAGACACATTTTAAATGTTTGTCTAAATTTGACAGCTAAGACCATTTCAAAATACATGGAATGTAAACATATATGTTGTGTTTACAATTGTGACGTTTGTTTCGGTCTTGTTGCGTTAAGTTATATGAATACAAATATGAATGACGATTCAGGTTTTTAAAAACAAAACAGAAGTTTGAATTTCCAATGATTTAAAACGTCTTTTTCCTCTATAAGAAGTTGAAAGAAGAGCACAATGAAGTCTGTCTATAAATCCGTCAATATTAATAATTAATTTTTCTTTTTCTTTCATTTAAACATATTTTCTGCTTCCATTTCCCTCTGCTCAACTACACTCACTGGTCACGTTAGTTAGCACAGAGACTGATACTAATCTGTTTTTTTATGGTTTTTTTTATGGCTGTCATGGTTTCACATGTAGATACTGAATTGAAAAAGGGGCAAAAAAATTGTGCAGAAAATAAGAAATGCCAAATAAGAAACGGCATATAGTCACTTTCTAACCACCTTTCTTTATTGATAAGGTAAGTTAACAAAAGATATGATAACGGATAATTCTTAATCATAGCAGAGCTAAAAAATGCTGCAATCATGTGATCTCTGTTTACAATAATATACGGATACCGTAAATATGAAAATAGATTTGATTGGTTATCACATTCACAATAGGTTTTGTATTACGTTACTAGGGAATGTTTTTATAACATTGTGAAGAAAGAGATGGCTCTTTATGAAACCAATCATAGAACTCGCGACAATCAATAAAATTAGACGGGCTTGGTCAATTGTTAGAAAAAAACTTCACCTTTCAGTGAGGAAAGCCATACAGATTTTTGAAATAAAAGACAAGTCCTAAGGCAAGTTTACCAATTTATTATTTTTATTTTTATTTCTTTTTCTCTTCGTTTATTTGTTTTTTTGTCTTTAGTCGTGACTGTACTTAAGCCTGAATATAATTTTTGATACTTTCTAGTCTTACAAGTTTGTTCTTAAGTTTTAAAAACTTAAGAACATCAGAGGTCTTAAATAATTTTTTGAGCTATGGATATCCAACAAGAAAGTTTAATCGATTTTCCTGTGTTTTTAAAACTCCCAAAGCAATAGAGAAAGTAAATTATTTTCATCTTTCGATTTATAGCATTGTTTTGCAGGGATGTCCAGTTTGTGTACTCTCAGGTTTTTGTAAATGTATACAAGAATACGGTTAATAAAGCTAATTAAGCAGCAACAATGATTTTAAAATTGTTTCAAGAGTTCTGTAGACTATCACTATCTGGAACTTGTTAAGAAACAAAACATTGTTTGGCATAGGTAAAACGTTTAAATAGTAAAAAAGTATATTATATTTCTTACGTATTTAAAGCTAGCAAAAAAGTATTTTATAACAAAGAGAGCATCTCATCGTACTACACCGGTGAAACAAACTTTCAATTTTACTAAAATTGGATCATAGGTGGTTTTACTGCGAAACAAAAGTTCATTATTTTGATATGATTCAACATTTTGACGGATAACTTACTCTAACCGTCTCTTATCATATAATTTAAGCTTTTCTCGCAACTTGATTGGCTAATCTGCACGAAATATATGCTGTATTTTGTTTTTCAACCGAGAAAAGAGTGCAGGTTATACTTATATAGAGCGCAAAAAGCTTATATTCTTCCTTTCATTGGCTGATTTAGCGTGCAAAAAGATTATATTTTTTCCTTGATTGGTTGAAAATTCGTAGGAAAAGCCTATTATGTTCTTAAAACCGAAAACGGTCGGTGAATAGGTGAATTTATTTTCACAAATATTCATTTTATGATTCGCAAATTTTGTTTTGTTTCAATAGTCATTAAATAGTCATTAATCATAGAGCACGCGCTCCCCACCGGCTATGAAAAAAAAACAATTGAATTATGTTCAACTATTATAGTCAACTTAAAAGAATAATATTATAGCACGACGATGGAGTTCTGTGTATTTGGCTTAACAATAATAATTTATTCTTTTAAAAATTAATAGTTTTTATTTCCATTCAGCGTGACATGAACATAATTTGTTATAATGATCTAAAACGCACGTGAATTCATAAATTCAAATAAATTCATGAATACAAATTAAATAAATTATCTTGCAGTGATTTTAGTGGCCCCCATAACAATGCTTGTTAATATCGCGAACATAATTAAGCAGTGTGCAACCGACTATGTGAAATTAACATCATATAAGACCGAGTACATGATAAACAAGTTATCGCACATGCCCTCAAAAAGTATCAGCTGATATTTTTTTCATTTTTTAATTCTCGTATATTTTACTCGCCTAATGGCTCATGAAATATGTAACAAGAACATAAAAACACTCAAAAAATATTGCCGATACTTTTCTCCGCACTGTGCGATAACTAGTACATATACCTTTTTGAACTGAACAATGAAACATTAAAGCATGTCCATTATGCAGAATTGTAAAATAACGTTATGAAAAATATTCGCCCATACAAATTTCAAACTTAGTTCGTGAGAAGAGTACTAGGTACAAAGTACAATAACTGCGTTGTCATTATCTCGTGACAAATGTTACGTAAGAAAGCAAATCAACACTTATATATGTTTACATTCCAGACAACTTCTTTTATTTGTATTGAATTTTGTTCTATTTTGTTTATGCTTAGTCTGTTTGGTCTAAGTTGACGTTGAAAATAAAACAAAAGTACAAACTTATTGTCATTGTTGTTGTCATGACGGTTATAGAAACTGTAACTACAGGATATTGGAAAATGAAATGGCAAGTTTCAATAAAATAGCGAAAGTTCGGTCAAGTATAGATTTTGATAAGAGAAATCGATACAGAAAGTACAAGAACTGACTCATGCCATCTTATGATAAGCTGTGTGCTATTAAACAAATAAACACTTGAAAAGATATAAATTTCAAACAAAAAGTTGCCCTATTTATTGCTTAGCAAAAACAGAATACCAAAAATCCTTTTTAACCCTCTCAGAGTGGTATGTATTGACTATTACTCAAAAATACCCCTTATATTTAAAAGAAATTCTTATCTTAAAAACATTAAACTCTTAACACAACTATATTTTGTCAAGGGGAATAATCTTGTTTTGTATTTATTAACCCGACTTCCCGATTTTTTCGGATTTTCTTCGAAAATTAAAAAAGAAAAAATATTTTAAATAACGAGTTTGCCTATCATTAAAAATTAAAGGAATTAAATTTTAAGCAGGTACCAGTTGTTACAATGAGATACTTTATTATTATTATTATTATTACTATTATTTACCCAGGATAGCCTCTTTAGTTCCTATTGGTACTGCTATCAACGAGGGTCCTGCGAAGGGGGTCCTAGCGCATTTAAAGCTCCCATTTGAGCTACGAAAGTCGTGCAAGCACAGCAATTGCTCAACTAGACAACCGCCTAAGATATCAATCCTATTCTCATGCTGAGCGCTAAGCAGAAAGAATAGATTCACACTTTTATTGTCTCTGGCATGACTCGGCCGGGGTTTGAACTGTACATAACGTGAGTGAAAGCTGTCAAATAGCACAGTAATATAACAACAGGACGCTAATCGCTTGAACGAACTCGTTAGCATCATTCTGTATGTTGTAAATAGTATATGATAGATTAGATTTAGTTAAATATAGAACGAGCTAAACGAGCTATATGCGAACTGCTAGGTCGAGCCTTCCGGCTCGGCCGATGTCAGCAGTGAGTGGTACGCTATGGAGGCACTGCGTAGTTATTTTGGAAAGAACAGGGATTTGCCGCAATAAATATGGTGTTTTTCCTGTATCTATAATCATATGTAACAACAAAAAAGCACCTTTAACACAGTGCATCCATTTTGTATCAAGTTTAGTCGCACGTGGAAAAGAACATTAAAAGTTATGGAGGGGAGCAGAGTTAAAACACTGGTACTGTATTTTCACATACGTTCCAAAAAAAATTAGTTGATGACAAAAACGTTATAGTGCGAAAAATTAAAAAATGATGACTCATTGTCATCTTATGACAATGGTTATGACAAGATGTGTAGCTAAATAAATAAACACTTGAACATGTTTGCATTCCAAACTTCTCCTTTCTTAGCATATATGAAGAAAGAGCACGTACTTCTATTGAAAATTGAAAATTTGTATTATATCATTAACGTATATTATTTAATATTATTTTTTATCCCATGTATCAGAAAATTAAAAAAGCTTGAAACCGTAAATGTTTAAATGGCTGGTGTCATTGTGATCAAATAAACATTTGATCAAAATGCGTATAATGAATATACGTCATTATATGGTCAAGTAGACGAAAGTGATAGCGATAAGTTGTCAGGGTAACCGAAAAAAAGTAATAGTGATAGATTGTTTTTTTTAATTACAGAGATTGGGGACTTGGATCCAATCGTAAAGAAGCCTAAATAATAGAAGCGAGCGTTCAATGAAAACAATAAGGTAAGTTTTCTGACAGATAAATACAAAATAGGTGTGTACTAAAAAAGATAAAAATTATTTTTGAATTATACGAAGGAGTGTGTTTACGCTAGATGATTTTACGCATAGACAATATCGTGGTCTAATACACGAAACTAAAAACAAAACATATTCAATTACAGCCATTACGGGCTTTTACGTAAGTAAAGCGATATGAACTTTAAACATATCATGTGGTCAGGTAGACGAAAGTAAAAAGAGTTAAAAATATTATATAAAACAAATAATTAAGCTAACGACCCATCCCAAGCACACTCGTCGGTATGATAATTGTTTATAGGAACATTCGTCTAAAAAGTTAATTTCACAGAACCTAACCTCTCCCATTTTCTGGTTTTATTTAACTTGCATGGGTGCGCACTCTTCTCGCAGTATTCTCTGTGACGATGAAGGTCGGACTGACTTGTGGCATGGTTCCAAATGGTCTGCCGTCTTTCGTTTGTAGATAGATAGTCAAGAAGAAACAAGTGAGGAACAGTTTAGGATCTGCAAAATCTTTGGGTTGTTTATAAAACTAAAAGTTATACACAAAATACACGCTTCAGGAATATTTGTTTTGCTTTTCATAAACAAAAAAAGATAATATTTTAATAAGAAGGTTGTACTAAAACACTTTGAGATGAAGATTGTGTCAAAAATAAAGAACATGTTAAGGAAATTCTTAGTCAGAATTTCTTCATAGATAATAAAAACAAAATAACGTAGTATAGAACTAACAATAACTTTGAAAATGAATTTCGCAACTGGCATTAAATTATGAAAATGGATTTTGTAATTTTTTCTGAAGAACACAACAAGACATTAAAGGCTGAAATAGTATAAAATAAAGTACATCCCTCCCAAAAGAAAGTGTAAGCGAACTGCCAATTAATTTGCTCCTGGGAATTCTCATCTTTTTCTCGTGACGCATTCTTGCTAAGTCTAAGATTAGTTTGAAAACAGGATCGATATTTCACTGTTTTTTCCATGTACCAAATTGAAAGCAAAGTTTTGTTTTAAAGTGATTCTCAAAATGTAGAAAAGAATTCTCGTCCCTAGGGTCTGTTGCCTATGTCATAGCCGCTAGCGCTTACTTAACGGTCAGGATATCAAACCAGCAAAACCCCCTAAGGACGAAGTTGGTAGAAAAGTAAAGTTAAATTAACTGGAATGTGGCGGGAAAACATCTTAGCGTACTTAACACATGACATAGATGCCTATTTTATCGGATTTATTTCCACCCTTCAACTGTTGAATTAATCTTCATAAATCCTGGGACAAACGACAGGTCAAATTTCCAAACAGCGCATTTTACGTCCAACTTTGATTTGTTATCTAAAAAATGATATTGAAATACATCATGATAATTATACTCCAAGATCCATTTTCTTACTGTCATTTAGTTTCTTCTGATTAAGTAAGCCTGTAGAGCTTCCAGAAGTAATAAAAAAAATGCAAACAATAATTTATACTAAGATTCTTATATATTTTATATATTTAATGAAACTATATGACTATTGATAATCGTTAGGTAGATGAGAATTGCCCACCGCATTTAATTCGTGATTATGCGTGAATTTCTATGACTTCTTAAAATTGTCCAGATTCATCTACTAGCTAAGGAAGTGAAAACTTGCAGTCTTGCTTTATAGTACTAAAAAAAATATAAAAATTCGGTTAGTAGAACAAAGTAATAAAAAAGGTCTGGAAACGAGGTTGGTAATTAATAAAAACAAAACATATACTGAACAGCTCGTTGTCAAGAACCTCTTCCTTTGAGTTTTCTTCCACCGTGAACACAAGAATATTTTAATTCGTAGTACTAAATCTCCGGTTTCATAATTTTCGTTAATCCTTTTTGTGGAGTTGTAATAACAGTTTGACTATCTCTAACCATAGCACTCTAACATAGACATCAACAAAATTATTTATTTGTATGTATCTAATTTTGTTTTCAATATCAACATAGCAACCACTTTTGTTCCTTTTCTTGTGAATACAATCCACAAAGTTTGTTGCTTTAGCAATCAATTGAGCAAAAATAAATATATATAATGAAAAAATAAGTTTTGAAACAACAATTGGAAAAAGGTATAAACATAACGGAATTGATGCTTGTTTGTTATTGTTTAGCTGGAGTTTAAAACTCTAAATTGGGAAAATTAATAAACAAACGGAAAAGAATAGTAACACGACTATCTCCGTTTTTTCTCGTCAAGAAAATGAAAAAGCAGTTCCATCGTACATTTTCTTTTGCGAATATTTTACTAACCTCGCAAAAAAGAAATTAAGCCCTTGTTTAGTCAATAGAACGGTATTTAAGTGCACCTTTGAGGTAAAAACCGGCGTCACCTACCCGCAGTCTATATATTCCTGAAAAGAATCTTGGTATTGCTTTTACTCTAACCTACCGCTTTGACACATCTATGTTTACTGCCATGCTCAGTGATTAATGTCTACTACATAATGACAACATATGCTACAATCAATTACTTTTAGTCATGTCTTCACTTGTACACATAGACGAGTATAGTCCCATGACACCCATCGGACATACTTGACTGCCAAATGTGTGCGTAACATTACTACATCGTTTTCTTTTGCTACTTGCAAACGACATACGAGATCGTTCTCTACTAATACTAGCGAGATTTTATACAAATAAGCAAATGCTACCTTATTTATTAACTTACCAGAACTGTTCATTGCAGCACTTCTTTTATTTACAACTGGGTCAAAATGGGCTACTCCCATGGATTATTAACAGAACAAGGGCAGTAAGCATCAGTGACTGCTACCTGCTGGTATATTTTCCTGTTCACGGGCATACAAGCACCTTTCGCCGTGTTTCTCGCCCCGAGACATTCACGTAAACAGACGCGTCGCTCAGATCATAGTTCAGTCCTGTAGGACGCAGTTAAAGTCTGTTGTGTTCTAGTTAAAGAATAGCATATAAAGATTTTCTTGTGAAAGTTCTAAGCAACTTAGTAGTCATGTGATTAGATTTACGTCGTTTAGAGAAAAAAAAACGCTTACGTAAACACGAAAAGAAATATGATTGGTTATTATATTTACAATACCTTTTATATTACACCATGACTATATAAATAATTTGCTTTATGTTGAACAAAAGAATAATTATATATGTAATCAATGTTGCATGACGATTACCAATAAGACAACATAATATATTTTAGGGTTGGTTTGTCATAAACTTTTAGATTTCAGCGAAGAAAGTTCAACAGCTTTTAACGTCAGCACATTTTTTTAAAAAAGATAAATATATATTTATATACAAATATTTATATATAAAATCTGTTTCACGGGTGAGTTTAGTCAGTTGTTCTCCATCTATTTTGATAAAATCTTATTGACTGATAATTTCGATGTTAAGTCTCCTTGTTTCTTCAAAGTTTCTTCTTTTTTTTCAGCCGAACAGCATTTAACGTTGAAAGAATATCAGGACAGGACATATAATTACATATATATAGAAAGAAATCTGTTACACTGGTGAGTTTAGTCACTTCTTCATCTTTTTTAGTAATTTTTTTTTTGAAATATTATTGAAGTGATATTTTCGATTTTATACTGCTGTTGTCTGTTTTTCATGTTGTGTTTTTTTGGTTTCCTTATTTCCTTGTCTTTTTATTTTGCTTTCTTGCATTAAGTTTGTTCACTTGCATTTTTGTCATCTATAAAACAGATAGAATGTTGATGTAAGAATTGTCAGTCTGACTCAGGTTTTTCTTAACCTTTTATTTTAAAATTAATCACAGCGATCTAGTAGCAAATGTTCTTAATTTTTTTAATACAGAGACTCATATGTGAGTTTCCTATAAACATGTTTCATATAAAATAAATGCTAATTGAGTAAAATCAACCTCATCCGACAATATTTCTTCTTCTCATAGTCAGGGACAGCAGTTAGAGGCCCTTGAACGAGGTTGACGGTGATGGCTACTAAAAATATAGCTTGCAAAAAAAATTAGAAATGTAACCTTAAATGAGCAATAAAAGTGGAGTTGATGACAAAAACTTTGGTGAAGTATAGAACTTGGCAAGAGAGTGTAAAAAAGTAAAAAAATGATGACTCATGTTCTTCTCATGACAAGTTGTTTGTAATTAAATAAATAAATACTTGAAAATATTTGCATTCCAAAATACACTTTTGTAACAAAAACTCTCCTTCGTTGACGTTTTTAGTACTAATACTTTTAGTACTAATATAAAGGAATTTAATACATATACTACAATGCTTTAAAAACGCCCGGCTGTGTATCTTTAGGGGCGTCCAATTTAGAACTGGAGACGAAGGTTTAAGAAAGAAACTTTTAATAAAATTTTACAATTTTTATTTATCTCTATCATTATATTAAAAGTTAGTGCAGCATTTATCATATCTTCTTTCTTTCTTATGTTTAAAGTGGGCTTCATGAATATCATTATTAAACAGCCCCAAACTCGTCCCCAGCGCCCTTTGTGTCTTTTTTTAATGAACAGACAAAAGTTGCTGGGACGAGTTTGAAACAGCTCTTTAAAGAAAAAGGTGGTGGTCTTATTAGATGAGCGTTTATTAAAAGAAAATACTGAAAGGACAAAACAATAAATTGAGAAAGAGTTTAAATAAACGTAGCGAGCGTTTATCGAAAGCATTACAGTAGGTTTCTCACAAAAAATTAAAAATAGGGGTGTACTAAAACGATAATTTTTTTAATAATATGGAGGAGTGTGTTTGTGCTAGAAAATATTACATATAAACAATTTCGTGGTCAGATAGACGAAAGTAAAAAGGAGATAATTTTAATTAAAACCATGCATTTTGTTGTTTACGAAAGTAGAGCGATATGAACTTTGGACATATCATCAGAGGTAGACGAAAGTGATAGCGATAGGAGAATGAGAGTAATTAAATAAAAATGGACGTGTATTGATTTATTGACGTCAAATGTTAAAATGGAAATAAATAAAAGACATTAAAATACAATCGTGCATTTCGGCCTTTATGTAAGTTAAGCCAGTTCGACTTCCTAACCTCCTGACTAGGAGCAACCTCGTCCCCAGGGCATCTTGTATCTTTCTGACATCACTTTTTATTGTTTACTGAAACCTTCTTCGGTGAAGAGACTATTTAAAGCTAGTCCACGGATTTGTTTGCCCTTTTTACACCGCATTGCGTGTGTCTTGCTACTTGCCGTACTATTTTGCGTAACAGACAGACGTAGACGGGTATTAATAATATAGATTAGTCGTGGATGAAGCTATATATTCCATAAATGTAAGTTTGTAATTATGTCCATGCAGAACGACCTTATTTGTAATTAGATATAATCATTAATAATATATAATTGCATGTTATTTTTGTATGTAAGAATATTTCTTTTACAAAAGCGACTATAAAAAACATCCCCCTAACAACTTCCATTTACATTCTTGATTGGTTAGAACAAATCACGTTACAAAATTAAAGTCATTTCACTTGCTAGGAATTTCATTGTCTGCCAATTTAATCTTACTGGCGGGTTGTGTAACTACAATGAATGTAAATACTTTGTCACAAATTTTTGTTGGGACATATTCACGTTGCCTATTTTGTTTAAATCTTTTTCATTGAATTAACAAACGTTTTATGATAAGAAACAACAAATTAAAAAAAATTTCTGCACGTGGTTTCTTCCACGGGTTTAAAAATTAGTACATTACTACGCTAGTTCTAGTCTGTCTGTAACAAGCAAAGTAGATGTGCTGTTTTTGATTAAAAAAATAGCCGTAGCAACATTTTACATTTGCCAATTTATATTGTTTAAATAACACTTGGGGCACGAAGAAAAAAATCCGGTAAATTCGGACTTGCTATGGATTCCAATTGTTTTGTCAAATGAAGAAATTATCTACAATTAAATCCATGATAAAATGTCTGTTCCGCCTGTAAGTGCAGTTTTGCAGACTTGATTCATCCGTGCTTCGTCGGCGCTCACCTCCGCATTAGTTAAGAACCGCATGGCTGGATTTCTTGTGTAAGACCTGGTTACCAACGACGAAGGGGTCAGGCAAAAGAGATTCATGTCTACGTAGTTCTTTTAAATAAGTCAGGAGTCGGTGAATTAGCTAGGATGGTCAGGTTGGCTATGAATAGGCTTGCTGATGGATAAAAAGTGTTCGACCAAGACGGAAATCTATCGACGTTTTGTCCGATGAACGTTCTAAACGAGCTAAGGACATCTCCGAACAAGCTGGAAATGTGGCGGGCATTTTGTCTGACGAGTCTCCAAAAATTATTTCGAAGGGTGCCATCGCACGTGTTTTACGCGTGTGCCAAGGCATGCGCGTGCGATCGCACGCCTCTTCTGAAAAAGCCTGTTATTTTTAATTTACAATCAAATATTCTCGTTGTCAACTTAATTTGTGTGAGAAAAATCAATTTTAGGTATTTATTCACTTTCTTTGAAGCCAGTATACACCACTATTCGAACCTGGATATTCTCTACGTATCCTAGACACGACACAAGATGGTATCACCCGACGAACACCTTTTCCCAAGTGGTTATGAACAAACCAATAAAATTGGCGGTATGCCGCATATCGATAAGATCTAAAAATATCATCTTCAAAAAAGATTAGAAGCAAGAGTGCTAGCGGCTTATTTGTTAGAAACTTCGTCCTTTTTTTTAAGTCTACGGCTTTCCTGATTGTGAAGAGCGACTATCGCTGTCCACAAAGTGTTGTTTAAAATCACAACAGCGTTGAAATCTTCGTGCTCTGTTATACATTTCTTATCAAAAACACAACAGAAACCTTATACCCAGGCGCTCATTTATAATACAACCAAAAGAAAAATGTGAGGTCAAATTTTATAGGTAGCGTAGCTGGAAGTAATTATAGTGTCCACCTCGTTACAGCATAAACAGTCAACAGCTATAGGCATCCTCTCCGCTTTTGCACATAGGCACCACTCACTGATCTGGTGTGTCTGCTTAATTGTCATTATAAGAGGGAATTTGTTGTTTGTTATTGAGTCGTTCTGGCTCAAACTGAAATTCAATTATGTTTACATTTCTGTTTGTGAACATGATTGATAATTGTAAAAAAATTCTATTGGAAATATCATTAACATTTTTTCTTTATTTCTCTAACTGCATGCGCCAATCTCTACACGGGGTAAATCAATGAATACGTCCTTGCATAAATTGCGCATATTAATGTTTTTACCCAGTCCTTTTCCGCTTTCGAAGTTCAGTAAAGATGAGGATTGAGAATGGCATGGTCAAGTAAACAAATTCTGTTTAAACTTAAGCTGGATTTCCATCAGTGCGAGTTCTCTTATCGCTCTGGCTTTTTTGACCCATTGATTTTTTTTCGCACTGGTGGAAATTCCAGAGCGACACTTTTTTTTGCTCTTATCGCCCAATTTCAGTGCGATAGTTAGAGCGACAATTATCACAAAGTTTTAAGATTTATCGCTCTGAGTTTTCGCCCGAAAGCGCAACTTCAACGAAATATCGAATGTCCTTTTAAAGAAATTGAATAGATTCTATTGAAGTGTAACTTCAGCACATGCTTACACGTGTTGAGCACAAGAAATAGTTTCATATGTGTTATGAAGCAAGCAGTGTTGTAAAACAAGTTTTTATTAAATGGGAAAAACAAATAGGTGCAACTTAAAGGGAAGATGAGTACTTAGCAGAGGCTGTTCGAAATTTTATTACGTCTATACGAAAAAAGTTGCAAAGGAGTATCGAGAAAAAGATCGAGTGGCAAATGCTTGGAGGGAGGTTGAGGATGAATTAGGATGTGAAGAGGGTAAAGTTTATCCTTTTTCGTCAGTTCAATGCGCTATATTTTTGCGCTGTTAAACCTTGAGCGTATTCAGCTTGTTCTATTACTTAATTGGAAAAATGTTTTTAAATACAACTGTTTTAAAGTTAAGCTTTTCAAAGATGAGACAACTTAAAAAAAGATACAGAAAGGAAAGGAATAACCTAAAAAGGAAATCTGCATCGGTGTCAGGTTTGGCTGACCTTGAATCGTGTGTCAAATTTTAAAGGAATACTCTTTTTTGTCTTGGCTTGATAAGTATTCAAATTAGAGACACAAAATCAAATATAACGGCTCCGGAGGATGAGGAGGATATTGATTCTTATTCGGAGGCGGCGGTTGAAATTATATAAATAACAAGAATGACCCTACAACAAAATCACCAAGTTTGGCCAAGATGACAACTATTACCCTCATTGTGCAATTTCACTTCTTAAAGCAGTTGATTATGCACTCCTTTCAATTCTCTTTCTCTATAAATTTGACGAACACGAGAAAATGGCGATTTTCTTCGTCTCTTTTTTTTACTATTAAGGCCACAGCTTCTTCTTTTTTCTGAACTGTCTGCCATCTTGAAATGCGTGTGTTCACATAAGAAAATTTCGCACAAATAATAATTTGAATAATAATTTGAAACTCATTTACAGCGTTGAACTCCTGTCGCACTAAAATTTTGTGTAATTTTAGATCTATAGGAAGATTCGCTCTAATGGAAACCCACCTTTATGAGAGACAATTTTGGTTGTATTTAAAATACTTTTTTCTTTACTTTTCCATGTAACTAATATCAAGTTTTGATTTTTTACCGGGCAGTACCTTTATAACGCGTAAAAACCTTTTTGAAAAATTTTGCGCAACTTCGGTTTAAATAAGTCTAGTTTTGAATTTATTTTGCTTTATGATCATTTTTATCATTTACCGGTCAGCTATTTCAGGTTAACTGTCTAAAGTTTTTTTTATCACAAATATTTATATGTGGTTTACTTGCGAAGGTTTATTTTAATCACATGCGTCATCTGTAAAGAGTACTCACCAGACCACAGACATTTGTGTCAACATTCTTTGATCTCTTTAATAAAAGCCGTATTCTATTTGTCTGCTTGCGCGCGAGAAAAAAAGTCGTGTTGCGGAAACACGAAATGCGAACAGTATAATAACTATTAAATAGTATTATTGTAGTTTTATTTATTTTTCGAATTTTTATTAGACACCATTTGAATTTTCATCAAATTTTGTGTTGAACGTGATAAAAAAGGGAAAGTGAACAGAGATGTCTGCTTTTTGTCGCAAACAGCGCTGGTTAATTAATCCAGTTTTGAATGTAGGTAATACCCAGTTACCTAGGGTGGAGCAGCTGATGCCAGTTGCGTTTAAAAGATATCCCTTTTTTAGCCTCACACTCAAAAGTGCAATGCAATGGCTTCGCTAATTTCATAATGGATTGACGGCAGTCTAAAAGGCTTTAACGTCGTGACGTAACGTCGATAAAGTTAACAAATTAGACATAACGGTTTTAGCGGCTTCAAAAGAAAATGAAAACAACCCATTCTTCTTATACACTGTCACCATATTATGATAAAGGATTAAATAAGTAAATTAGTTCTCTCGAAGTGTGCTTATTACTACAAACTAGTCGTTATCCCGTGAAAAAATTTACAAGAATTCATCTGCCAGGAATATCCACGAAAATATTCCCGTCACCATTTGCAGCTACCATTTGACACAGTGAGTATCCTAATATAGACTAGTCGTTAACCCATAAAAAACACACATTTTATGACTAACTGTAGCGAATGCTGTGCTGAGATCAATAAGGTTTGATATATCTCTTGACTCAACTGAATAATTACATGATCATTTGACTGGCCTGCCAAATAGCCAAATGTCTTATTATACTCGCACTTTGACGGAATTTAAGTTTATGTATATTTTTAAAAGCCTTGGGCTGTTTTCCTTACTGATAACGTTGCGTAAATAGACTGTGGTGACACATGGGTGTTAAAGCACAAGCTGGAGTGTTTCCATTCAGACTGAAGAAGTAAAGAGGGGTAGAGTGGAGCAAAGTTCGAAAACGGACTTCAAATTCCAATCTTATCTTTTGTTTTTTCAAACTATTCAAAAATCAGTTATACAGAACTTTAACCCGCAAAATTATATCTTAAAAACAAATTGGGACACTGTGAAGTCTTAAGTTGTAAAGAATTCGTTATATAGTCACCCTTTCTCTAATATTATTGTAAGAGAAAGTAAAAAATGTGATCTCACATCAGTTTAAAAAAGTTGTGATGAAAAACATATAAAGCAATACGGTAAAATTAAAAATAGCCATTTTACAAATTGTTTATCGGTATACTACAACCTATATGCTGAATAATTAATTTAATAGTATTAAAACTATGATTTGTTTCGTAGAAACAACGAACAAACGCACTAATAAACATTATATGTAGAAACAGAAGAAACGTTCTGTTAAGAGCATTTTTGAAGAAAGAACGTCAACGCGGGTGTGCTGTTCTTTTAATTAATTGATCTAATGTTGCTACAGGACACAAAATAACAAATGCAATGTATCTCTATCGACTTTGTTGCGATAGGCGAATTTCCATGAACTTCTAGTAATTTTGTTGATAAACAGTATGAAAAACTTTTATTGATATTTCTTGAATTAAAATTGAAATTATCTTATAGATATTATAGTCATGGCAACAGCAGTACCTCCAACAGGATCTTCTCACCACGCATTGATCACTAACAATGAATATCAAATTAAATTGGTCACACTTCTCAATGAATGTTGTGACCACTTACGTGAAATTTTACATGATCATGCCCGTGGCAACATGCCAAGGGATAAGAAACATTTATATTTGTCATTGAAAAAATATAAGAAACATTTAAACCATCTGAAAAGAGATCAGCTGGAAATCGTTTTTCCGCAAGATAAGGAAACAGATTCGGAATTGTTTGACATCACTATTTTATGTGACGTTCTAATTAATTGTTGTCACGGTATACAAGCACCAATTGGTGGATGGAGGACCAGAACACCGCAACCAAATGATTTCAGTGTCGGTGCTGACATCATTCGAATCAGAAATGAGCGCAATAATGTTATGCATGGAAGAGCAATGAGTTCAGCACAATATAATCAGCTATGGAATGCCATAGAAGGTATATTAAGAAGACTCGGATACGACATAACGAAAATTAAAGATTTGAAATCTGGTTGCTTGAATGACTTAGACTTATTTAAAATCGAAGTTATAAAAGCAAAGATTGAAATTCAATATTTTAATCAAAAAGACAACCAAGAAAATATAAAACAAAATCAAGATGACATCAAAGCAAATAAAGACAATATTCTGCAAAACGAAGATGGTATTAAACAAAATCAAGATGACATCAAAGCAAATAAAGACAATATTCAGCAAAACAAAGGTGGTATTAAAGAGAATAAAGAGAATTATAATCGATTAGCAGCCGAAGTGGAAATAGTAAAGCAAACTATTTCTTCATCATCATGTGATCAGAAGAGTTCTCAGTTGGAAGAAACTATAAAAGAACAACCCAGGTGTGTAATTCTTTTTCTATATTGTTCCATCATTAAATTAATTCTGTCAACTTAACATAAAAGGCAAATATGGTAAAGTAAATAAATTACCATTCAATTAAATTCAACTTTATCTTTGTGTAACTAAATCACTTTTCTGTAATGATTTCAATGCATAGGAGAGTCATCAGCGATAAGAGTACAGCAGATTGAAATTATGACAGCACTGATCGAAATACAAAAATGTAAAGTAAATAAAAACAAAGACAACATTAAGTAAAATCTAAATAACTTAAAGAATGGACTATTTATATTCAAGTTGATGTAAAAAAAACTCAAAACGGAGTTAGGAACATTCAAAACAATTATGATTGAAAGACGGAATGGGAACAGTAAAGTCCTTTGTTGTCATCGTGTCGTTCAAAATCTTGTCACTTAAACACTATTGACTTAAAACGGCCTAGAAAGAAGATACCTTTCTTTCAGAAAATAAGATTTTATTGTTTTTTAGGACAATATTTCATACAGTTACTTATTATTCTAATTTAAATTTTAATGTTTTTCTTAGTTATATACTATTAAAAAATTTCCGAGGAGATTTTCTAATACAATTTGAAGATGGCTGCTCCCACTGGTCTAGGAAAAGTGTACAAGTCATCATTACTGAAAATTTTGCGATAGAATCAAAAGAACTTCATGTCGACAACGATTACATTGTGGAAGAAGAAGAAGGGACACTAATCCTGATTATTTACAATCACATTGCCAAATCGATTAATGGGTTATCAGTTACGTTAGTTGACAGTGAAAGTAAAACTCATTTGATTCCAATTGAAGGTGAGTAAATTTAGATAATGTATTCTATCTAGTACGGAAAAAATGAATAAGGAGTTGGAACAATAAAAACAAAACAGAACAAAAAAATACATTACTTACTAATGTAGCTGTGCATGGGGGCAGAGCACAAGTAAAAGAAGTTGGGAAAGCTATATTGACAAGTAGAACAAATTTAATCTTAAGGGTTTATTTAAAACATTATTCGAACCATAAAAAAAAACATTGTCAAGATTTTGTTAGAATAGCAATCGTTTCAACGATGCAAGCCACTTCCCTCGACAAAAATTTTACTTTGGCTATGCGAACGCAAAAATATATAAAAATTATTGCAAAGATTCTTGAAAAATAATGTTTAGTATTCTACACAAAAAATTTAACGTCTCTAGGGCTTTGTTTTGTACAGCACTTTAGATTAAAATTAGTTGAGTAGAAATGTTGCAAAGTAAAATAATTTTTTTAATTAGATATTGCACTGGTCCGAGCACATAAGTGTACAACCAGCTATTTTGATGTTAGAACCCACAACAGTGGAAGAATATCTGAACAGATAAAATGCATTGTAGGAGCAGAAAGAGAAGAAACAAATATTGAATTTATATGTGGTGGTAGCCTGCAAACAATGAAACCTAAGGAGTACGAAGCATTTGAAAGAGATTACATCCAGCGTTATTTCACCGTCAATGGTAAATGCATGGAAGAACCACTCCAAATTCCACCCCCAATGCCAAAAGTCACACATTCCTTATTCGCACAAAAGATAAAGGATGTTATAATCGAATTACAACCTCGGTTGTTTACAATATTTACTCATTATAACACGAAGGAACATATTCGATTTCTAAAACTGGATAAAGAATTTTCTTTGAGTTTGGAAAGCACAATTACTGATAACAAAAGAATTCTACTTGTGTTGCCAAATTATATCGTCAACATTAGATACACAGAAACAACCGACGCAGTAAGACTACAAGATGAAGTCAAAGCGGGCGAAGAAGACTTGAAGGAGCTATCTATCATCACTAAAAAATATCTTAAAAATGGTCACCTGACAATGGTTAATGTTGTAGCTGCACCACATTTCGAAGATATCGAAAATATCCACCTTTGTGTAGACTGCAACTTACTCTCCAAAAAAACTTTGGCTGAGGATAGAAATATGACGAAGTTCTTTTCAAATATTTTGCAAAGCTCACAAGTACAAAATAATGTTCAGGACAACAAGGAACGGTATATCAACATAGTTGGTAAAGTCATGTGTTTTATGGCTACAAGAAAAGCACTATTTTCTGTTCCTTCACTCAGTAAAAACGTCCACGAACAAATAAGCTCGTTAATACTTTCTCCACAGCAACTCCGTCATTTATACAACAACTCTTTAAAAAAAATTATAATCGGTCCTCTAGGCAGTGGTAAGACAGTGCTAGCTTTAGCACATTTGGAAATAGCTTACGAGCGCTCTGAGAATAGATCGGTCATATACTACGTTATTTGGGACGGCAACACATTGCTTAAACGGGATATTGCCAATCATACTAAAAGATTTAATTACAAAGCCGCTGTCGAAGTTGTTGTAAAGGATAATGTCGAGTTAGCTAAGGATTTGAAAATGAATGAAGTGCCAACACCATACCAGTTATTAGAGTCATTGGTTAAGAAACATGTTGACCAAAACCTGCATCTAATAATTGATGAATTAAATGGAGAGTTATTTAACAAGGAAGAATCATCTTTGCTTAAACACTATCTGGAAACTGAAGACAAATTAAATAACTCTTTCATCATTTTTTTCCCACATTCCATTGAGAAACATAGAACATTAATTTCACACCAAAGAGTCACAATACATGACAAGTACAAGTATGAAGAAACAGGAATGACAGTTTTAAAATTGAACAGAGCAATGAGAACAACCCGGATAATCTTTCAGTTTTTAAAGGCTTTTGAAAATGAAGTAGAACAAGACAAGGTAACAATGAAGCTTCCCGATCAGCAATCAAAAGAAGGAATGTCCACCAAACAACCACAACAGCAGCGAGAGCCACAACGGCGACAACAACAACAACAGCAGCAGCGGCAGCAGCAACCACCACCACCACCGCAACAACAAGGACAAACTACCAGTAGCAATGTCACGCCGATAATAAAAGGAGAAGAAGAAAGTTTTGAAACACCGGTTGATATTGATGTCGTTGCAGCTTCCATACCAGATGAGGATCTTTCGGGTAATGTTAGAATTGACACTTCATTAAAATTTAATACAGCGTATTCAATCGGTCATAATATCGAAGGAACAAAACCGTTATTGATACATCCGGCAAAAACTCCAACAACAGACAAAGAGTTTATACCAATGTTAGCACTTGTTTTACAAGATGTATGTTTACATCATGCCACTAACCGTTTGTTCATATATAACAAATTCCCTCAAAAGGATATTTTTTACAGATTACTGAAACTGTTAAAAATTGATTTTCTTCGCTACGACAAGTACACTGACTGGAAAGTCTTAAATTGTGATGATATCACAGTTAAAAATCCCTTACAGAGTCAAACTTATAACCTGCTCACTACTATTGAGGGAAGTCGTGGAGTTGAAGCAGCCGAATGCATCTGTATAATTGAAAGCAATGATTGCAAGTTAAAACATTTGACGTTAGAAGCAATGTCCAGAGCAACACAAAATCTGGTCCTTGTTTCAACGTCCAACGTTTACCAATCAGATACAGTAAAATCATCAACTGGTCATATCATCAGTAAACTGTTAGCTGAACATTTGGTTGAATACAATGTAGAAGTCTCAAACGATGAAGATACAGAAATACCGTTCACAAAGTCCATGGAAAGTAACAATAAAATAGTTTTTAACATAAAACCACAATATTGGAAATTCAAAGAAATGATAAAAGATTTGGAACATGTTGGTTTTTATGCAACGGCTGAACGCCTAAATGCGCACGAGATCGTTAGGAAAAAGTAAGTAAAATTTTTAAACAATAGAGAACAAATTCTCTTCTGAATAGTTCTTAAAAAATTTTAAATTTAGTGATTCATATTAAAGAATTGGATGGTAATGGTTGTGTTATATTAAAATAAAAAACTCTCACGAGATCACTAACGTGTGATCATTTCACAATCCTCTCTCCTTTCTTTTGTGAAATTTGTTCTAGAGAGGAAAAAAAATCACGACATATGTGTCAGGGCCTATTCTGTACTTAATAAAAACATTGTAAGAGTTTTTTGATGTTAAAAATGTTAACCTGCTGCTAAGCATGAAAATAAAAAAAAATTATTAGACAAAATTTTGATCATCTTTTAATTTATTTTATTAAGTAAAAGTCATTAGTTTTGTTAAAAAATATGATATAAATGCAATATTAATAATTTTAGCCTTTATCCTCCTGGAAAAGTGAGCAATATAATTTGCTCATATTTGTCAAGTACATCATGTATATTGAGATGGCAACAGCACGCTAATAAATACACCGTTAGTAGACAAGAAAGTAAAAGTTTAACCTGGAATAACTTAGCAACTGACATTTCTTGCAATCAATACATCGTTGATGACATGGAAATTGGTGAAACGTGCAAGTTTTGTGTTGTTGCTAAAAATCATCTTGGTGTATCTGATGACAGCATTGTGTCTTATCGTCACGAGTAAGATTATATTCAACTTCTATTAAAAACATTTTATAGCCATGTGTTAAAAAGTATGTCAGGCTTCAGGAATATTAACATGTGCTCAATTTTTTTAGACGTCCAAACGTCATGGGTTTCCAATTTGAAGGTAAGAGAAATAGTTATCGTTTTATCAGCATAATTTTAAGCTAGAAAATCACCACAACACTCTTTGTCACAAAATAGGCATAAAAAAATTAGCGTGACAAAATAGACAGAAATAAGTGTTGACTAATTGTGTGATTTAAAAAAATTAACATTTATTAAAAAATTTTGTTGTTCATGTTGTTATTTACCTGTTACAAAAAGAATGCGGAATAGTTAAATATTTCCTTTCTTCGTTACCCATATTACAACAAACAAATTATTCTAATTATTTGTTAAACATTTAATTCATTACTGTACTTATACCATGGGACACGCAAAGTCAATTTAATGACACTATTGTCTGAAACGAATTTAGTCCTAGAACCTTTTAAGAATTTTTTTTCCATCTGGTGTTGCTTTTAAAACAGATCTTTGCTAAAAACGTAAGAGGTTATTAGACGTTTTTGTTTTCCTTTTGTAAAATTTCGACAATGTTTTGTTTCTCGGTCATATGACATTAATTAAGAGAAACTAAGTGTTATCAAGTAAAAATAAAGCTACTCTGCACATTGGTAATATATATCGTAAAAGGAGGCTTTGGAGTAACAAAACATCAAAGGCAAAAGTACTTCCGCTAAAATGTAGTGCGCTGATGTTGCTGTTGTGTCAATAAAAGTGATACAAAACTTCTCACTTGGTATTAAGAAAGTTTTCAAGCTTTGTCAATAGAAAAATTTTGTTCAAATATTGCCATTAATTTTATTACTATCTCGTGGTTGCTCAATTTTTTCAAATCATTTGTTTAGCATAGATTATTTATAATTTAAAAGTAATACATATTTTCTGCATAATTTCTGGTGTAGTTTAGCCTAGTTAGATAAGCTTTTTTCTCGGACATCTAATTCAGTTTTTCTCAAACGAAAGTTTAGACGCAAACAAATGTCAGAGCAAATCCCTAAAATTTAAATTCAAACCACGCATTATTTATGGCTATATCGTACTTTGCTGGGCATAGTTAAAAAAGCAAAGATAAACTGCTCCACAAGTGTATGCAAAGTGAGAACGTCCTTTTGAGACCTACATTTACCTGCAAAAGAGGGATTTTTACGAAGCGAATTGGGAATAGCGAATTCGGCGGCTAATTACCAGCGAAATATCTATTTGATTTTCACGGGAAACAAAAAAAAACATGTGACCAATTTAACATTCTGAATGTAAGCACTTTTCTGGTAATAAAAACCGGATAGTTATTTTGAATTCTAAATAAACAGTTTTCTTATCGGTTAAAAGATATTTTATAAAATATTTCTACTTTTCGGGGAAGCGAATTTTTCAAAGCAAAATCAAAACAAACAAAACTTTGCATGCTCAGATATATTTAGTTGGCGAACTCGTTTAGCAATACAAACAATGAGGATTGGGAAAAGAAAACAAAATAAGAACATCGGCAAGACTAAAACACCAATTTTCTCTCTAATCCCGAGAGAAATACATTTGACAAAAAGAAATTTTAGCAGAATCAATCGCAAATGTTTTTATGAATCTTTGAAATGAATAACAAAATAAAAACTACTTTTACCGGTACATGTTATAATAAGGAACATTTCAGGCTGTAACGATTATAAGCGTATATTTTGTAAATGTACCTTCAAGCTTCAAGTTTACTCCAATACAACCACTAAAGCTTGCTTGATAAAAACAGACACACAGAGTTTCTCACTCGTAGAGTACTTTTTCTCTCATAAAACAAGCTGATCACAGAAAAACGTAGAGAATAAAAAAAATGTGCGTAATATAATGCACGTGACAGTTCTAACATAAAATAATAGAACCACCGGTTCACAACTAAATAAAAGATAGCAAGTGAGCGTCACATATTTCAACACTCCCACTTGACGGTCACTCCGTCACGATAGTCATTTCGTCAATTCAAATTCAATGTATCTTGGTCACTCCAAGTTCTAAGCGAAGCTTCTCGAACTGTGGTCGAGGGAGTCCCTTTGTCAGTAAATCGGCAATCATTTCCTGTGTTGTACAGTATTTCAGCTTAATCTCCTTGGTCGAGACAGCGTCGCGTATGTAATGGTACTTGATGTCAATGTGTTTTGTTCGTTAGTGATATGCGGGGTTTTTCGCAAAAGCGATTGCACCTTGGTTGTCTTCAAAAATCGTAGTAGCATTTGCATGTGTTGACTAAGCACTCCAACTGCAGCGGACAAGTCTGGTCTGGTCCCAATCGATGCGTACGTCAGCCATCCAATGACAGATTGGTACTCTTTCAGATTGACTGGTTCTTCGTCATCACTCAGCTTTTTGAACTTTGTGTTGGGTTAGAGTGAAGTAGCTACTTGCTTGCAATCTTCCATTCCAAATCGTTTCAGCACAGATGATAAGAACGCGTGTTGGTCGATTGTAAGTACCCCATCCTTACGGTTTCGTTTGACGGCCATCCCAAGAATGTAGTGAACTTCCCCTTCGTCACCCATTTCGAAACGTTCACCTATCTGTTTCTCTTCGGAGAGGAGTTCTTTGTCGTTGTTTGATGCAATCAGCAGGTCGTCGACGTATACAGCAATAAGGAGGATAACTTCCTGTCCGTCCTTGATGAATCGTTTGAGATAGATGCAAGGGTCAGCATCGTTTTGTATGTATCCTGATTCCTTGAGGTATTCGTTGATGGTTTTGTTCCAGCACCGTGCAGACTGTTTCAAGCCATAGAGACTCTTTCGCAATCGACAAACCTTGTTCGGATGTTTCTTGTCGATGAAGCCTTCCGGTTGCTTAACGAAAATCTCTTCCTCGAGATCTCCATTTAGGAATGCTGTTTTAACATCCATTTGGTGGAGGTTTAAATCAAGTTGATTGGCAATGGCTAGTACAGTACGAATAGAACTATACTTTGCGACAGGTGAGAAAACTTCGTCATAGTCGACACCGGGTTTTTGAGAGTATCCCTGTGCAACAAGACGAGCTTTACACCGGGTGATCTCGCCTTTAGCATCACGTTTGTGCTTAAAGACCCATTTACTTCCAACAATGTTCTTACCGGCGGGTAAGTCAACCAAGTCCCAGGTTTGGTTCTGTTTCAGCGAATTAAATTCATTACGAAGTGCTTCAGACCATAGCTTTGAGTTCACACCGCTCAAAGCTTCTTCAATGGTCGTTGGCTCCTCAGTGTCCATAGCTGCGACCGATGCCGCCTCCATCAGGTTCCACCAATTACCTGTCAGAACGTTCAGTCTGTCAGGTGGTCTCCTTGCTCGTTGTGGTCTGGCATCTTCTTCGACAGCGACTTGCGGTTCACCGATGTTGTTTCCTGGTTGCTCCGTTTCAGCTTCTGCCTCAGCTTCTCTGAATGTTCCAGTGAAAAATTCGTGAGTTACGTTGTCCGATTTTTCGATGTCAAAAGCGTTCTCTACGAAGATGACATCACGACTTCGAAGCATCTGTCTAGTTTCAGGATTGTACAGTTTGTACCCGTTTTCGTTCGCAGGGTATCCAGCAAAAACGCATGGAAACGATTTTTTCTGGAGTTTTCCATTACGTTTTGATTCAGAAATATGCACGTACGTTTTGCAGCCAAACACTTTCAGACCACTAATTTCAGGCTTTTTACCGTGCCAAAGTTCATAGGGCGTTGCTCCCTTCAGTGCAGCAGTAGGACTTCGGTTCCGTGTGTAGGATGCAGTAGATACAGCTTCAGCCCATAGGTTAGGGGTTTCTTTGCGTGATGCAGCATTGATCGTGCAGTTTCCAGTAGGGTGCGGTTCATGCGTTCAGCAACTCCGTTTTGTTGTGGAGAGTATGGAATGGTCGGTTCACGTTGAATTCCTCGATTGTTGCAGAATTCGTCAAAGTCCTTGAGAAGTATTCACCACCATCATCTGAGCAAAGGCGTTTTATAGTTTCGTTCTCCACGTGTATTCGTTCGACTTTCAATCCAGTGCGATTTTCAACAAGGTTTACAAACTGCCCAAACTTTTCAACCACTTCAGACTTTTGCTTCATCATGTAGACAGTAGTGTATCTTGAGAAATCGTCTATAAAAGTCACAAAGTACCTGGAACCTCCCACTGAAGGTACATCCATCGGTCCACACACGTCACTGCGAATCAGCTCGAGCAATCTGGTTGTGGTGCTTTGCGATTTCTTTGGGAATAATTTGCGATGCTGTTTCCCCATTGCATATCCTTCGCAGATTCGATCGACGGCTCCCTTGGTATCGATATTCAGGCCATTTACCATCTCTTTATCGTTTAAGAGTTTGAGGTTGTCGTATCCCAGATGACCGTATCGTTGGTGCCACAGCTCGATAGAATCCTGTTTGATTGTTTTCCCGATACAGCACGTTTCCTCGTTTCGTGGCTTTATCGCGTTAACTTTGTAAAGTTTACCGTACTTATGTCCAATATTATACTGCTTCCCCTCCTTGGTGATATCGCAATCCTTGCCTTTGAACTGCACATCGATTCCCTTTTCGGTTAGGTAAGATAGAGAGAACAGTTTGTTTTGGATCTTCGGCACGTAAAGTACGTCGTGTAGCACAGTTTTGACCTTTTCATTTTTGCTCAAAATGGTCAAATGTACATTTTCTTTCCCGAAAGCATTCAGCACGTGATCATCGGCGAGTTTTACCTTTATCGGCGTTTCAAAACTCGAATAGTCTCTTAAGCTTTTCAAATTATGGGTCATGTGAGAAGAAGCACCAGAGTCAATCCACCACTTATCCTCGTTTACTTCAGAGGAATTCAGAGCTAGTTCATTATCGTGATCATCGTTAGCGAGATTTGCGTTTTCTTTCTTCTGGTCACTTTTCTTCTTAAAATAATCACGAGCATAATGTCCTGGTTTCTTGCAGTAATGACATTTACCGGATTTCTTGTTGTTGGGCTTTGACGAAAAAATGGGCATCACCAGAAGTTTCAGCTTCAGCAGGCTTTTTCTTTTCGCTTTCGTGAATAAGCCTGTCCCTAACATAATCCCAGGTTAGATTGTCCTCAGCAATTGTTTCAAGCGCCGTTATTAAGTAGTTATACTCTTCGGGTAAACTACTAATAAGAAGAATAACTAGGTCCTTTTCTGCAATAGCATCATCAATCGCTTCCAGGTGTTCTGACAATGTCTTAATGTTGTTTATGTGTTCAGTCATATTTTGACCTCTAGCCATCTTTGCTGAATATAATTTTCTCCGATAGAAAATCCTTTTTGAAAGTGTTTTTTGCTGAAAATGTTTTTCAAGATTTTCCCATGCTTCCTTAGCCGATTTCGTGGAGCGAACGCAAATTTGTAAGTTTGTTGAAATTCCCAAACAAATGGCGGCAAACGCTTGGTTCTCGCGTTTCTTGATTCGACGTTTCTCAGCCTCCTGCATATCATCCTCTATGGTTTCATCACCGGTTACAATCTCCCAAAGATCTTTTCCGATTAAATACATTTTCATGTTGAATTTCCATGAATGATAATTTTCAGCAGTCAGCTTCTCAATTTTGAAAGTTGCGTCTTCAGTTGCCATCGTAAAAATCAAATTCAACAAAACAAAATTATTTCAGTACTCGATATAACATTAAAAAGTGTCTGGGCCCATAACCTGATAAAAACAGACACACAGAGTTTCTCACTCATAGAGTACTCTCATAAAACAAGCTGATCACAGAAAAACGTAGAGAATAAAAACGCGACGTGACAGTTCTAACATAAAATAATGGAACCACCGGTTCACAACTAAATAAAAGATAGCAAGTGAGCGTCACATATTTCAACATTGCTGACATACCAAATTTCACACCAAGTTTAAAAAAACTATTCCCTTTTGCCTTTCCTTTTTGAACCCGTAGCTAGCTCTCGGTCATACTTAAATTTCGCATAATAATTTGAAAGTTGATCACTTTGTGCAAAGTTGGACAATGTTGTATGATGCAAATTCTCCCTGTAAGTCGCTTGGCGCACTATTTACAGTAAAACTCTTATAACGACTACAGCCTCGTTTCTATGTTATATGGACTTTGCAGAGGGAAAAGCCTGTTATTCAAGTTAGTAATGAAAAGCCTTGTTTTCAAGTTACCCACATTTGAAAAATATTGCTAATAGTAACCACCCGGTGAGTGAAAACAAACAATCATAAGCAAATCAAATCATTTCGTTGTAAAATTTAGACTGCTTTTTTCTTTCCTTGTTCTGATTAGAACGAACAAACTCCCCAAATTTATAGTGTAGCGTGTGAGTCTGAGTTAGTGTTAGGCAGTTGATTTTGATATTTAAAGCGCATATTTTGTAAATATACATCATAGATTCTATTTTACTCCAACACAAACTCTAAAGCTGGCTTAACATACCGAATTTTGCACCAAGTTCGGAAACACTATTTACATTTACCTTTCGTTTTTGAACATGTGGCTCTCGGCCATACTTAAATTTTGCTGAATACTTTTCAAGCAAGATGCCTCGTACCACTTTACTGTTCCATACAAAGTGGCTTTCCTGAAGTTGATCACTTTGTACAAAGTTGGTCAATGTTATATGATGCGATTTCTCACTGTAACTCGCATGGCGTACTATTAACAGCAAAACTCTTATAACGACTACAGCCTCGTTTCTATGTAATTTGATTTTTGTAAAAATTACATTAGAAATTTGCAGAGGGAAAGCCTGTTTTTCAAGTTAGTTACAATATAGTAATGAATAACCTCGTTTTCAAGTTTCCCACAATTTTTAAAAATTATTGCTAATACAAACCATCCGGCGGGAAAAAAACAATCATAAGCAAATCAAAAGTCATTTCATCGTAAAATTTAGACTCGGTTGGTTTTTTGTTTTAACAATAATTTTTTCCTAAAGCTGTTGAGTTTGAATTTTTGCAATATCTAAGGCTCGTGCTCTTTTTTGTTCTTATAAAGAAACCCACACAGTTTTTAACCGATCGCGTGTCAGAGAAACATCTTTGAAATGTTCGTGCAGACGAAATCGAATATATTGAGTACAGTCGTTCTATTTTTATCACTATATCATACTCAACCAAAACGAATATGTTTCATTCAGCAAATAATGTTGATAAAATCTGATCGTGTGAGGTTAGAGAAAATTTAATTTTGATAAAAGCAGTAGCTAGTTTTTATTATACATTATTTTTATTCATGAGAAACCCGTTTACAATTAATGGAGTATTTACTAAGAGCTGTGTACCTAAGTCTCGTGTTCTTTAGAACTTGTTCTTATAAAAAACCGATCGCGTGTCGAAAAACAATCTTTGAAATATTCGCGCAGAATAAATCGAATATATTGCGTACAATTTGTTCTATTTTTATCTATATTATACTCAACCAAAACGAATATGTTTCATTCAACAAATAATGTTGATAAAACCTGGTCGTGTGAGGTGAGAGAAAATTTAATTTTGATAAAAGCAGTAGCTGGTTCTTATTTACATTTTTTTTCATAAGTAACGGATTATTTACTAAGAGCTGTGTAATTTTAATTTTTTTTTAGAACTTTAACTGAAAAAACTAACAAACTCTTTTTGCGTGCTTGAGATTATGCTCTGTCTTGCAATTTTCTCCATACAATCTGAAAAAGCGTTATTTGTTCAATATTAATATTTAGTGAAGTTTTTTCTTTGTTCGTAAGAAACTAAATAAAGTCATGGAATAAGCATACTAGCCAGCCTCGGTTTTAGGGATTCATCGCCGTCTTCCCACATGCCATATAGATAAAAAAATCCCTAGGGACAAGAGTGCTAGATTAGACAATACTAATATTTGGTAAAATTTTTCATTTGTTTTAAAAAGCTAATTGAAGATTCATGAAATAAGCAGTCTATCCAGCCTCGTTTCCAGATCTAGCCCAGATTTATCTTTTTGTTATTTTCCCGCATAAGAAATAGATAAAAAATCCCTGGGGACGAAAGTGTTAGACTAGGTTGGTTTCTTTTATAAAAACGCATTATGTTATCGTAGTGATTGTAGAAATACCTATATTTACTTCCGAGATTTTTATTAAAAATGTCATGTGAAATTATTTTAAGAAAAATTTTGGGTCTCGACTTTAACTGAAACATTTCCGTGGTTCATACAAGTAAAATAATTTTCTCCTGATGCAAATTATCCTATACATGATGACGTCAACATATTAATATTAACTTGAATAAAAATAAATTATTACTATATTTTTTGTTTCTGTGTTTTCACAATTACTTTTTTTATGTTTAATACATTATAAAATGTTTTACAATAAAAAAAGTATTTAATGATGTCATAAGTTTTTCGTTATCATGTTTCATTAATTTATAAATTTATAATTTTTATTCATGTATTATTTTATTTTTAGATATCGAGGATATTATTAGATCTAACTATATCGAGAAGCTGAAAAAATTGCTATCCATTTATCCAAACATCGTTCACATGAGAGATGTAGTTGGACGCACACCATTGTTGTGGACAGTATGTTGCACCAACAATACATCAATGGTGGAAATACTCATCTCGCATGGCGGTGATGTTTGGGCGGAAGATAGTGGGAAACAAAACAGTTATCATTTGGCTGCATTTTTGGGTCGTCACTCAATATTAGATATGTTATGTCGACATGATGTAACAAACATCAACCGTGTAGATGTTCTCAACTACACACCATTACATTGGGCTGCAATGTATGGTAACATCTCATGTGTTGATGTTTTGTTACGTCATAAAAATATTGATCTGACGATCGAAGATAAAAAGGGAAACACAGCTTATGATTGTGTTGGAGGATGGACGAATGAACAAAACCGGGAAATAATAAGACGAAAAATAAAAGAATACGAAGTAAGTTATTAAGTTTATTTAAATAAATTATAAGAAGAATAAATTTGTATTTTATTTTAATTTGAAAATAATAAGGATTAAATAAATGTTTAAATGAATATTTAGGTATGGAATGTTTTTTTTTTTTTAAATTTTGGTGCGAAGAAATTAAAAGTTAATAAATTAGAAAGAATAATGAATTTTTATTTCTTTTAATTTGATAATAATGATGATAAATGAAAGTTAAAAAACGAATGAAATGATTCGCAATAATAAAAGAATGGATGATTTTTATTTGAGTGAAGTAAACTAATTAACAAATTGAAGGATATAATGAATCTAAATTTAAGAAACTTAAGAATAAAATGTTGAATGTCAAAAATATTTTTTTATAACAAATTGGATAAAATGAATAAAATACTTAAGAATAAAATGTTGAATGTCAAAAATATTTTTTTATAACAAATTGGATAAAATGAATAAAATACTTAAGAATAAAATGTTGAGGTTGTCAAGTAGATTATTGTGACAGTCCAAAGTAGAAAGTATTTTTAATAAAAAATAGTGAATTATTATAGCTGTTAATAATTCTGACAGCATTAATTTTTATGTATGTAAAAATAATGAGAGGAGATACTGTAAGAGATAAGTATATATTATAACGAAATTAAAAATAATGAATTTTATAAGAAAAAAGAAGAAGTAAAAATACAATTTCGTACCCAGACTGTTTTTTATTTTATATCTTCTGAAATTGAATGTTATTATTGTTAGCATGAATTAAATAATATAGATGTGAAAATATTTAAAATAAAAGATATTTAAAACATTTAAAATAAGAATGCCACGATGTTAAAGGATTTTATGAACAAATTGACAGATTTTCTCTCATTTAGAAGACATGGCCATGGCGATGGCTGTTCTAATACTTAAGTAGCTATACTTTGAAATAACAAATCTTTTTATCTTTCAGGACAGGACGAAGTAAATATTTCAAATGATTTTGTTTTGAAAAACAACAATCAGTTTGTAAGGTGAGACGGTACTTTATACAATTGGATATATTTATCTTTTGTTATTTCTATTTTTAACTTTCTCTCATGAAATTTATTTATTTTTTAGATGAGGAACGAGTCCATTTTTTAGTTTTATTTTATATTGTAATAAATTTATTTGTAGTAAAACGTACTGAAACATTTTTCTGTTCGATTTTTATCAAGCCTTGTTTCGTTTATATTTCATTCAGGAAGCGACACATGTCCAAGGTCACGTGTTTTTTTAACTGTCTGAAACTTGCCGCATGGTGCAATGTAGAGTGAATCTTATTTATTACAAACATCAACTGATATACTTTCTTAACCTCGTCCCCAAGTCTTGTTAGACCTTTTATATTTTGAAGGCCTGAACAAAGCCCTGGCCCTGGCTGGTCACGTGACGACAGAATACCCACGTATAGTGGGTATTTTGAAAATAATTATAGCTCTTCCAAAATATACACAAGCAGTCGAGAAAAAAATAAAAGAACTGACACAATTATTTAGAATGGTTAAAATAATATTAATAAGAAAAAAATTTTAGATATTTTTATATAAATATTTTTATATAAATATTTTTATATTGTAAAAAATATTTTTATTTATTTATAATAATATTATTTAATGTATAAAAGAACTGTTATTAAATATTGTATAATATATTAAACATTCACACTTGCGTACCTGTTTTTAATTTCAAGTACTTCTCCCTCTTTTTTTTAAACTTCCTCCCATTTTAAAAAAGTTCATCTTATCCTGATTATACTGAAGAACCGCAATTTAACAGGTATTAAGTAAAATTCGAAATAATAAGGCAAATATAAAGACACATTTTCTTGTGTTTACATGATACTCGTCAAAAGGCGCCATTATATGGTAATTTTTTTTCTGGGATGAAATCCAGATTGACGTCATCTCCTAGATGGTAAAAGAAAGCCCATGAATATGTTGCTGCAAAACTCATAAAACAATTTTGTGAATAATTATAAAATTAATGTCTAAGACAAATAGAAGTAGTGCCAAAAAGCATTCTTTCTTTTCAGCCTCCAAACAGGTAAGAATCAACGAGTTGCGTGAACCATCCTCGTCCCCAGGATTTGTTGCCTGATAAGTCAAATCCGCTAGCGCTCGGGCTACATCTCAATAAGGCAAGAACCCCTGGGAACGTGGTTGTGCGTGGACCTAGAACAGAGTGGATACTTTTTCAAAACGAGTATAATATAAGATGAACACTTTTCACCGGATGTTTTGATAAACGCTGTCAAAAAGCCTGTGGTAAATTTTAATCATAGTAAATGGAGTCCTGCGCAAATTTCAGCATAGATCCTGCGCAAATTTCAATACGCACTCGTCTTTTACGTTGCACCTAGGGCTTCCCTTATTATAATACAGGAATTTACGGACTTCTATTTTGATCTGCGCGTTATTTTTGCTTGCCGGAACCTTTGCCCGTTTGCGTGAATTCCATCCTCGATCACAGGACATGTCGTGATGATCAACGCTTTCTGAATTAAAAACGCTTGCTGAGTTAAACTGTGTAATCAACAAAAACTCTGTCCATGTGGGCATTGCTATACATTTTCTACTCTTTTGCGGACTTTTCCGTGAGGGAAGTAGCAAAATAAGTTATTGCTCATCTCCAGTACCTGTTACAATCTCATTTTCAAACAAAACAAAACAACCGTATGATATATATAAAACCGCTTATCCATGTGGGTATGGTGACATGATCCATCGATTTGGGAGATCCGTTCTAGAACTACGTATGATTTCAAACTTCGTGTAAATTTGATTTATCAGCATTATAAGTACAAATTGCGCGACCTCACTCAAAATTGGTTAGCTTTAATAAAGCTCAGAGAGTATGCTGATGCTGGTCATGAGTAAAATTCTGCTTAGGATTATTTGTTGATGAACTATCCGTCCAATATGTCGAACCAAAAGATGTCAACAAGCTATATACAATGGCAATAAACAGATCTATTCTTTTAAATTTTAAAGCGTTGTTGGACTAAACGGTTAAATTGCGAGTTTGTATGGACCTACGGGGGGTAGGAGACGCGATTGTGCTCTTTTGAATACTTCCGGATTACTTCAAAGTTTACAACATTCACATTCGCCTAATGAACAGTTATTGTGCATTTATGGTTATCTTGCATACCTCATTCGTCCACAAATATTATGGCCCTTTAAGGATGCGAATATACTACTAATCAAAGACCGTTAAATGAGGCCATGAGCAAAGTGAGAATATCTGTAGAATGTATATTTGGTGGCATTGTGAATTACTCGCATTTTTAGAAAAAGTTGAAGATAGGCTTGAGTGCTGCTGAAAAAATGAATTCACTTTGTACTTCTTCATGATGAATTCAGAATTCTCAAAGTTCTCTGGAGTTTATGGGTTTATGTTAAGAAAATTTTGTACCATATTCGTTTAAAATCTTTGCAACGTCAGTGCAAAAATAACTTTTATATTCCATGCAAAGAACACGAGTTCGTGTAAAGTATTCACAAACTTTCTTTTGCGTAAATTTTTTAAAATATCGCGATACAATGTAAGAACTACGTTTATATTTTACACACAGAACACGAGTTCGTGTAAAGTATTCCCGAACTTTCTTCTTTGTAAATTATTTAAAATATCACGATACAATGTAAGAACTACGTTTATATTTCACACAGAGAACACGAGTTCGTGTAAAGTATTCACGAACTTGTGATGATTCGTCAATTGATTCTTGATCTTTTGACTTTTTCGCTTCGCTCTTTTTCTCTACAAAAAAAAAGTAAAATACATTACAAAGTCAATCTTTAACAGAGACAGTCTGTTTAGAATTTTGAGGTCGACAGAACAGGCCCTGTTTAAAATATCTCTGCCCTAGAACTGTAATTTCTAAAAGACAAGGAAGTAGCAAAAACATATCATAACTTATGTTTATTAACATCAAAAATAAATATGTATTTCTAAATAACTATTTAGTGACAAGTATACAAATGTCGTCCACAGAACATTGTTTTTTTATGTTTCAGGAGTATAGATTTATAGCATGTGTAACAATATTTGTATAGTATGAAGAATAGAATTTTTATGATGATTTGTTATGGCTACTTTTATGTTGGTGAAGTTGATGTACTCTTTCTTGTGAGATAGCTCTGTCAAAACCATACTCTTCATATGCTTGAAATTCTTTTGAAATAATTTCTGAGAAAACATTGTCCTAGTTACTACATTTTCCAATGACTTTTTAAAAGTTTAGTTATAAATTCTTCGTCAACTAGTTCTTCCTTTTGTTCATCTTCCTTTTTAGCGTCAAACTCATTATTATTGTGCTTCTTAATGAAGTTTTAATCCACCTTTACTTTTGCACACTTTGTCACATACTTCACAGGAAAAATTGCCAAGTTCGATCCTAAATGATAATAATGTGGTCATATCTGTGACATACAAAAGGCTTTCCCTCCCTCCCCCCAGCAGCCTAGCTTGTTAGTCTTACTTTTTCTATCAAACCAGCACAAACAAAACAAAAAATTACTTACGTCTTCACATAGATCGTTTGCGAATTCATTTAAATATTCATCTTCGTTTAAAACTTCAATAATATATTCAAAGTGTCATCCTCAAAAATATCTAAGGATACCAAAATACTATCATTTCCTCCTGCATTAGACGTTAGGGAGAACTGCAAATTAGATTATTTCTTATAAATAAGGTAGTAGCTAAATTAGGAGATTTTTAATAGCTTAACTTGGAGAGAATAGTCTAAGGAGATGGAAAATTTAATCGACAATATCTTCGCAATCTTTGTCGATCGCGCCATCATTTTTCCTGTACTACTTGCTGACTTAGTCATCTTTGCTTAGTTCAAATCTCATAGAATTTGCATGGCGGATATAAAAGTTATACATGTAAACGTGCGCACCAACCAAAATCGTTTTCAATCGACTAGAACAAGGTCCTGGGCAAGATTGTTCAAATAGCTTATTTTGTCTATGATAGCGTAATTAGGACATTATAGCCTAACCATCCGCCATCTTTTTTTAAATCAAAATAGTGTATTTAGGCTGTTTTTTACTAGAAATTAAAAAAAGGTTGCGAAGCATTACGCAATATGTTTTAGATATATACTGATTAATTTTTGTCATTTTGCAACATTTTAACGCCGTGTTACTTGTAAATTGTGTTTAATTAAGATTGCTACTGTGAAGGTTTGACCGTGAAAAGTCTACCTTGTACCCCATCGGAGAGCAACTCCTTCCGACCGCAAGAATATAGATATTGTTCCAATGATCTCATTTTGGACAACTGTGTTCTTGTGAGATGCAGCTTTACCATGTTTGTATATATACGTCAATATTGGAAGGATTGGAAATACGTAAATTTCGAATAGCTGCAACCTGGGGGAAATAAGATCGAAGTTTTACCATTATATAAATGCCATTTGTATATAACTTTTTTGTATGATGTACCAAATTCATTATTTAGAGTCTATGTTTTGTCGAGCATGTGTCCAATGTAACAGGTGTGTCCATGTAAATATGTTATCTATTTAAGTGCTATTAAAGATTTCTGTAACTACCATTCTCCGGAGAGAACACGCGGATGAGCTGCAATTCTCTTTGAAGTTTCAGAACGTATCACCTCTGTTTTCAACTTAACGTTAACGGAGTTAACTGGGATAGGTAAAGAGGATTCTGGATGGTCAAATAAAATCTTAACATTTCCGTTGCTTTCCTTCCACTGCATCACTACTTCCAACAAGCTCTCGTCTGCTTCAAACTTCCCATGCTCCAAGCTTAATAGAGCAGCAGAAAAAACAATTCCATTAATTATTTTACCCGATCATTTACAAAGGAAGCTTAGAGGTGATGGCCAAAACAATATTCTTCTTATTCTTAACTGGAAAGAGATCAGCAAGTAAATGAAAAATAATTAATTTTCCAAATACATAGGCAAAACTGCCTTTAACAAAGCGATAAAATATATGATTCGCGTTGTTTTCAGGCAATATTCAAAAACATATACTTGCTTTAAAACAACAATATGTACTTTAGAGCCACCTCCACAACTACTTAGTCTTCACAGTGCAGTCTTCACTAAAAAGTTCCATTTTTAACGATCACGATAAGAAGTAAAAAATTCTGGATAAACGAGACACGAGTGCATTAATTAAAAATCTGCGAAAATGAAAGATTTTTGACCAGCCTCCACCAGGGCCATGTTCGTTTCGCCGTCCGATATGCAAAAAGAGACAACATGTCCTGGGATCGAGGTTGGTCCCTATCGCTTTTTGTTTCTCTTTGATATAATACGGCGAGGTTCTAACACCTTACTGCAGCTGATATCTGGAAATAAACCAACACTGATTGTCATAGACGTAAAAAACCCTAGGGACGAGGTTGTAAAATAAACTCACCGCGGAACAACAACAACTTTTTGGCAAAAATACAATTATATATATGCGGAATATTTCTTTTCAGAAAGTACGACAAGTTTAGATCGCGCGAAACTAAAGAAAAACGATTACTGAGAAATTTCGTAAAACCTCTTTCCACAGAATTATAAAATTAAATATTGATAATAATCACAATATTGTCAGTGTTGGCCGACGTAGATCCAACATTGATGAAGCTTTTAGCGCCAAAAATCCAAATGGAATTAATGACTAACCACATAAAATATAGATCACTACTTTTTGTGGCCAAGACAACAGAATTGAAAGCACTGTTTTTCATTTGGAAAGTACAAATTGTATTTAAAAATTTGCCCAAGCTTGCCATCATACTTATGGCCTTTTTGGCCAGTTGACACGCATACTAATCTACCATACTGAACACAAAAGTTACGAAAAACAAGAAATTTGATTAGGTCTATTATGTGGTTTCTTAAAGGGTCATTCAAGAGTAGTTTCATAACTTAACATTACCACATTATTGTAAGCTCATGAAACACAATGGGTTGTAAAGAAAATGATGAAGCCCTAAATATTTTTTATCCTTTTTAAATATTTTTATATGTCCAAACTTAATCTCCCAGAAACAATAATTACATTAACGGTCGCCACCATTGAAGTCCACTTGCTCATTCGTGACTTCACACGTCGTACATAGCTCACTTCTTGAAAAAATTATTGCAAGGTTCTAGTGTTGAAGGATTTAACAACATGCGAGAGTAGGTAAACAAAGTAGAACGTCCAGGTAAAGGCACCGTTTGATAAAATAGTTCAGATTTAGAACATATATCAGTAAAAAGATGCTAGTAGCAACAACAGTACAAAAGTTTTTAGCCACAAATGAGGAAGTACCTTTAAGAATGAAGAGGTATATTTTCCCCTGTTAGTTTTGGATTGGTGACTTTTTATTTCCTCGATGCAACAATAAAAGAAGCAACTTGAGCTTTAGGAAATATTTAAAGATCGTATAATAAAATTTAAAAAGAAAGAGTTTTGTTAATACTTTATGGAATGAATTTTCTTCTTCTGACTGTAGCTAGAGGTAGCTAGCTAATGATTCCATTGAAGGATGACAACAAAAAATATTTGCCATGGTGGCCACAGGCACCAAAAAGTAATTTAGTTACCTAGCTACATCAAACCAAGGAAAAAACGTAAAAATAACTTTCAAATCATCCATACCTTTGCAACTCACTTTTCTTCTGCTGTATGAAAAGGATACCACAAACATGCCAATTCATGATGATAATTTGGTACTTTAAAATCTTCTTTTTATTGAAGCCATAAATATAACACGTTCTTGCGCATTATAAACGTTCAAATTTCTTATAGTGTGCTTTCAAAAAAAGGTACAACCTTTCCAACTCGAAATATTAAGTGAAAAAGCATACCAGCTAAGCCAATTATTATCAGGACTTGGTATGAGCTATGTATTTGTGTTAGGTCTGTAAAATACACGGTAATTCAAATTAGCTGATAGCCGTTTTCTGATTGCTTGAGTGTACTTCCCAGTATTTCGCTTCCGGCAAACGGTAAATCGGTAAATAACGGGGGAGGAGGGGGGGGGAGGAGGCGGGGTAGCGGAAAGCACTTAATGAAAGGATCCATATAGTCTGTGAATATGTCGTATACTTGAACCTCCAACACAACCTCACCTTTACCCGACATTGTCGTATTCCTTCCCTCACGACAGCTCAACTGAATCCAACACGCGACGTTAAACAAATTATCAACGTCGTGATGTTGTTAATACATACTACTGCATAACGTAACATCTTTGTAATATACAGTAATACACTGTAGTACTTAGTTATATGCCGCATTGTATACTGTAGTACTTAGTAATATGCCGTATTACTTTGTAGTATCTAGTAATGCACTGTAATACCTTGTAGTAGTATACAGTAACATACTGTAATAATCTTGTAGTATTTGGTAATATACTGTAATACCTTGTAATATTCGGTAATATACTGTAATACCCTGTAGTATTCAGTAATACACTGTAATACTTTGTAGTATTCAATAATGCACTGTAATACCTTGTATTATTCAGTAATTAGTCTCTTCTTTTTTTTTTTTTTTTTTTTCTTGTTGAATGTGTCTACTTACTCTACCGGCACCATTTCGTACTCTGTGAGCCCATTTATTTCATTATGCACTTAGATTCAATATATTTTTTCACTGATCTTATAGATTTTATAGATTTTTATAGTTTTTATTTTTTTGTAGGCAGAAGAACCATTTGTAAATTATGGATGCCAAATATATGTTTAATAATAATAATAATAATAATACACTGTAATACCTTGTAGTATTCGGTAATATACTGTAATACTCTGTAGTATTCAGTAATACACTGTAATACCTTGTAGTATTCGGTAATATACTGTAATGCCTTGTAGTATTCGGTAATACACTGCAATGCCTTGTAGTATTCAGTAATACACTGTAATACCTTGTAGTATTCGGTAATATACTGTAATACCTTGTAGTATTCGGTAATACGCTGTAGTACTTTGTAGTATTCAGTAATACACTGTAATACCTTGTAGTATTTAGTAATATACTGTAATAAGTAGTATACTGTAATACCTTGTAGTATTCAGTAATACACTGTAATACCTTGTAGTATTCAGTAATACACTGTAATACTTTGTAGTATTCGGTAATACACTGTAGTACTTAGTAACATCTAACTGTAATATTTTGTAGTATTTGGACACTGTAATACTTAGTAACACACTGTAATACACGTAATAGATCTTTCACGGTTGCGCAAAGCATTCTGGGTATTTTTCTTTCCCGGCGTGGGTTGGATCACATATCACATGAAACGTTGGCTGCAGATACAGATATGGATACAGATACAGATAATCTTTTCTGAGAAGGAAAGTTTACAAAAATTGAACTGAATAAATACAAGGAAGTATTAACAAACTATCACAACCGCCAGGGGACCTCTCAAAACAGCCCAGAGGTCAGTTAAAAGAGGCGAGTAGGACCTTGTAAAATCTCTGAACTAGTTCTGGGTTGCATGCAAAAAAAATGTACAAACTTCAATACTGCAAGAGCTCTGATTGCTCATGAGCAAAAAGCAGAAGTAAAAGCCACTGCTGAATATACAATTTGCTTCTGCGTAACATGCGAAAAGACATTTGAATCAGACGATGCGCTAATGCAAATGTTTGGAAGGGTAAGTCGGTTTAAAAAAAAAATGAAACAAATACCCTTATTTGGTTGGTTCGTTTCTTATGTTATTTTGAAAGTTTTTTCTTCCTTTGAAATTCGAACTGTACATTCTAATTTAAGTAGTTGTGTAGGGAAATTTGTCATTGGTATTCCATCTATCATGTGTAAAATTTGATTATTGCTTTAAGACGAGAATAGAATCCATGTAATAAAATGGATACTGACTGGTTTTGATCCTGCCCTATAAAATACAAAGCAATTTGTCAGGGCACAGACCTTGGAGTATGTGCAGTAACTTTGACCTTCAGAAGGAGAAAATCCCTCTGACAACTACAACAAAAAAGCTTTAAAAACGTTCCTTTAAAACAAAACTTTGGCTACAAGAAAGAGTAAAGCTAAATCTGTAACCTTAAATTTTGATGAAGTTGGATTTAAAAGCAATCCAGTGCAAATCCCTAGAGACAAAATAAGGGGCCTTCCAAAAATTTTGGTCCCCATTAGTGGGATATCTCCGCTAAGATTTGGACCCCCCCTCTCTTTTAGCGGATTTCCGTCCGTGAAATACATACATTCGGATAAATCTTAGAAGGCTCAGGGGCGTGTTTTGTAGATAAAAGTTATCGGAATTGATGAGATGAGGAATTATGCTCGCGAACGACGAAGAATTTTCAGGCCGCAAACAAACTTTTGAAATTTCTCAATCGTTCACGGATTCTTTTTTCAAACTTCAGACCCCCCTTTAGCGCCGATATCCCTCTAACGGGGCCCCAAAAAATTTTCAAAGGCCCCTTAGGGCTCAATTAGGAAACTCTGATTGTATTTCGGCTACAAGAACACAAATATTGCCCTCAACTGTTACTTACACAACTTCAGCTGCCATTTTCCTTTGTTGTCTTGCTATAATGGCAATGTTGATGCTATGCGCACTTTTTTCCCTTTAATCCGCCTACCCATCCTGTGCCCAAAAGGGACGTGGAAATAATTAAGAAGTGCGAGTATGTTAACTTTGACCTGCTTCTTCTCCTATGCCGAAGTGAGCGCAACGAAGGTAATTAAATACACAACAGTCGAAGACCCTACTTTCCACTGGCTATTTCGTGTCCCTCGTACATGAACTAACGATCCTCGTACAGGTAAATTTTAAAAACTACTCTCAAAGTGTTATAAACTTCATTCTACGTAAAAAAAATAATCACAATACAAAAAGTCGATCTTTTGTTATTCATTTCATAAAAATTTCCGATTTGAATTAGCAAGTAAAGTGTTGTTTTGTTGGGGCAACATATGTATTTTAGACGCTCGTTAAAAAAGATGGTCGTCGCATTACCGAGTAAACACTCCACACTCTTCCAAATTCTATGTTCTAGCTATTATCGTTAGTTATTATCATGGTAATCATTACCATTCCTGATTGAAATTATTGAAAAGATTGAAATGTTGGTTTGTTATTTATTGCGTTGAAGAGTAAATTACAAGGAAACAGAATGAGTCTTGATTTTTTAATCCTAGAACGATATAATTGGATAATATTTCACTAAATATAGTGTATACTGTATTCTCAAAATTCCCGGAAATAAGGCGCGGGATAGTAAATTCTACCGAAATTTTGCAGTTTTTCTATTTTAAAGAATGGAGTGTTGTGCATTTACAGCGATCGCTATTCTGATGATTCCGTCAACTATTGTTTTTTTTTCATCAACATTTTCTGGTGGTTCTCAACCAAGACTACTCGTTCTGTCATAGTACTGCCGGTTCGCTGCTGGTTCTCTGGTTGTTCTACGGAGACTGGTGATTCGCTGCTTGTTCTGTGGTGGTTCTGAAGAGACTGGTGGTTACCTGTTTTAGTTATTGCGGAAGTGGGAACATTGTCCATATTTTTACAACATTTATATCTGAGGAATAAAAAAAGGGCATGGCATGATTCACATAACTTAGGCATAACCAAGGATCATTGGGCCTTGTTTAATGGAAAAGGTATTCAGAAGTATAGATTTCATTGCAATTACAGTGGGACCACTCATCACAAGAATTGCTTAAAATTGCATGTCTGTTGTTTTTAACTGGTTTTCCAACACACTACAGGGAAACTGCATCATTCACACTTTAAACAGAAAAAGTAACAAATAAGAAATCGACAAAAAATCGAAAGTAAAAGCGATCACAGAAAATGAGGAAAGAAGAGAAGATAAAAAACATCTACTTGCAAGAATTACTCCTGGCACCATTTTAAACTGGAGTTATTACGATAGCAGAGAATCGGTGATGGGGCCGTCAAGATTGGGATCTATTAAAGATCAAAACTAAGGAGGCGTCCAGGGCCTCAATCTTGGCAACATATGCATATTGTACCAGGAATTCCATGAAAAAAACAACACGCATGAAGCTATATTTGTGAATTTGCGCATGCATTTTTTTATTTTTTATTATTCACTTATGGAGTGGTTTAAAAGTGTTAAATATATTAACGAAACACATTGCTTTGTCGTTAGAAGTAAGCTATAGTAAATACATGACAAAGAGAGGGCTTTGTTGTACGATGTTGTATTCACTGCGATCATCTACTCTTTTTTTTGCTATGTCAATCCGCCCCTCAACATGGCCGCAGACTATATTTTCACGGCAGGTTATATTTTCTCCATAACGATTCTGTTTTTTACTAAAAGACATTTTTTTAAACTCCAGTTCCATTTCGATCTTTTGCTGCATACAATTCTTTTTTTGTACGCAAGATGCGTGTCCATTGATGTTTGAAAAAAGATTATCATTTCAATTTCTTTTAATTTTTTTATAATTTGTTAGAATTTGTGCATATAATGTTTACAAAATTAAGATTTTTAATTTTAAAAATGTTACCACAAGATTTTTAGTTGTGTAAATTCTCGGTGATCTGCTGCTATAAGACCAAAAAATAACTTTTTGAGGAAAATTATGATTATTGGTAAAATTTTCATATAAAAATTGATTCTTCCAGGATACAATTTCTGGCAACAATAAATTTTTTAACTGTTATACGTCATATTACGTAGTATAGCCATGCTATTAAAAAGTTTAAATAGATATGTTTTTTTCAGTTATCTGCTGAATAATAATTTTATAAAAAAATTAAAAAAATATTTTTTTGAGAAAAACGTTAGTTTTTAAAATCTGATGTGGTGAAAAGTAAGCCAGAGTTGATTTTTTATATAAAGAGAATACTTTTTTAAAACATATTTTCTATTAACATGAAAGGTAGCTAATTCCATACTGAATACATGTTCCAAAAGAGCTAGTGCAATTGCATTTATTGTTGAAAAAAAGAGACAGTGTATGGCATCTTTTCAAAGATACCTGAGTTAAGCATATAATTAACTTTTGTAGCCTTAGCTAGATTGGATTTGGTTAACTAATTATTTTAGTTAATCTTATTTTTTAAAGCAAGAAGAATAGTGTTGTGTGCTCACTTAGTAGTAAGAATGCTTTGTCTTAAAAAGTTATTTTTTACATTTATGATACATTTATCTTTGATGTTAACATGCTTTATTAAATAAAATACCGGTTATGCCACTTGAAATACAATTGCTCGGAAGATATTTTTTGTCTTGTATGAAATAAATTTGTGAATACTTTAAGGCAAGAACTTCTATTGTTCTTTGCTCACGTGATCATTATTCAGAAATCTTTAATGTTAGATGTGGTCTTGCTGGCTTTATGTTTATTGGTTGATTATAATTCGGGTTTGCACTGGAAAATTAATATATAAGAAGCTCAATTTTAATATCTCCAAGAGAACTTAGTTAACTAGGCTAGAAATGTCTGAAATCTGGACAATCCTTGTTAAGTTGAGACAGTGTAGAGATACTGTTAACTTGATACCATAATTATTCAAATAAATAGTCAAATTTTTATTTAGTATATTGACTTTCAGGAGGGACATATTATATGTACAGGAAATATTGTCAGTTGAAATACCCTTAAGTTGAAGTGTATATCCCTCTCTTCAGTGAGCTAATTTCCTACCTTTTTTATTATTGACTTGTGCTGAAAAATTGAACAAGCAACACTAAATCTCGGAAAATTTTATGACCCATTTCAATTTATTACCACTCCTTATGTTAAAACAAAATCGTGGGGTGGTGGAATTAGTTTTACAGTGTAATGATCTTAAAAACTGGGTAAATTTCTGTTGTTTTAATTTAATGATGATGCACAATGTTTTTTTTGTTCACAAACTCTTTTTGGGATTCTTCTGTTCTAATTTATACTTTGCTTTTTAATCAATTTGGTGGTAATGGCAGTTTGGTTTGATTTTTGCTTCTTTACCTTTTTTTTGTATTTCTAATGCAGGTAAAACCCAACATAACTTTGGTGATAATGATTCTTGGAAGAGTAGGATAAGGAAGTTTTCATCATCAACATCATCATTCTCGGCTTAACGCCTGTTGGACGTTGCATAATGTATTATTGTTCTGGTAACAAAATTAGTTTTGTATAAATGCTGATATGTGTGACCTTTTGTATTTCTATGTTATGTTATTTAAAAAATATTTCTATAGTTGTAAAACCATGAAAGTTATTGGTTCGAATCCAATCCATCTTTAAAAGGTGGTAGTTCAAATGGAAGAACAACATGGTGTGTAATTAGTTTCATACAGCAACAAACAATAATGCAAATCAATTCAAAATTTATTACAAACAAAAGTTTCAAGAAAAGAGGTAAAAAAGAAAGCAAGGAATTTATTTGGGATATACGTTCAGTTATTCAGGTTTTGCTGAGCTATAGTAACTAGTTGTTGCCATGTGAAAATCAAATCTAATAAGTAAAATTTAGTTAAAAAATAATTTTTTGAGGAAACTAATTTATCACACCGCCGTTTGTAACATGTAATTGGTAATAATGTAATAATGTAATTGAGCCTTCAAAGATGGATATGTTTTGGATAAAGTAGCAGATTGGATTAATGAATAAAAGATGCTGAGTAAAATTGCTAAAAGAGAGTCGCAAGGGGCATAAAGTAGCTGGCTACAAGCATAAATTAACGTACTGTATGCGAACATACCACACATTAATTATCGGAAGAAGTACTCGTAGTTATTGAATTCGAATTAATACCAGCACTGACGAGATGTGTTAAAGTAAAAAAAAAGAGAGACAACTGCTGTCACTCCCAATTAAACTTGGTGGTCTTACCAATATTCTAAAACTTGTCACCAATAACTGAATATCTTGGTAAACAAATAAAACAACAGACTCGACAATATGAAGAAGATCCAGAATTAAAACAAAAGAAAACCAATCAAACAAAATAAATTGCTAAGATTAGTGTCATTCTCGATCATGTCATGTTACTCAAATGAGTACGCAGGAAGTCAGAATGAACGACATCAACCAGGAAGCAGTGTATCTAGTCGACTGACTACCTTTAAGGAACGAGGAATACACAATTACCAAGCTATGCTTCTGGGCTCCGATTCAAATTTCAAGTTCACAATTAATTATGCTTTGTCGTGCAAGAAATGAAGCTTCGTTTCGCTTAGACATAATGAAATCCGTAATGTCACGGGGATGTAACTAAAAGAAGTTTGTCATGTACGCATTGAACCGTGTCTACAACAGTTACCTGGTGAGCCATTCAACGAGTGGACAGCGAATGTTTCTCAGGAATCGAGAGTTATGTATGCACAAGAGGTTTTTGGAACACTGGTCAAATGGCATTTTCAGATGTTACCAATAGCATATGATGTAAAAAAAAAGGAAGAAAAAGAAAAATTACAATCAGTGGATCCTAAAGTTAGCGAAACTACTTCCCGCATTTTTTACGACGTGTAGTTCTGCTACCTTTATATATCACCAGAATAGCATTTTTCTTTTGATAAAGCGGCGATATTTCGCTATAGAAACAGACCAACAAATTATTTTATTGCAATGTATGCATATACGTTTTAATTAAATATAATGTTTACAAAAGAAATGACCTTAAAAAATTTTTTGTAACATACTGTGTGCTTCTATGCTGCCTTCGTGTAGTATGGATGGAGCATGATGACAGGTCTATTCAGAGCAATACGCTAACTATCTTGTGAACTACCTTGGTCTATTGGTATTACTAAAAAAACTTTTAGAAATAACTCAACAAATTTTCCTGTTTTGCAAAAAAATGCTAGAGTACTATTTCTTTTTAGGAGTCGAAATACACTCAATATTAGCTAAATCAAATTTTATTTACCCTATTATTAACTAACTAGTTGTTGCCCGTGAAAAATCCACGGGTTCGCCCGTCCTTCATATTTACTCGTTGCGGCAAAGTGGGTAAAAATATATCGCATTTGATATTCGTGTTTCCGTAACATCATTTCCTAACTCAGCGGGGGGTCCGCGCAGAGACAGACAGACGGAATACGGCTATTATAATAGAGATAGCTATTTTCAGCCGGTTATTATGAGAAAGTCGTAGCGTTCAATGGCTAGAGAGCTTTAAGAACGGGCCTTGTACAGCACAATATAACTTAACTTCGTAGCAACCATATCGTCGTTATAAATGTAGACAAGTAACATGGGAAACGTCGGTAAAACGTGAAAGATGCAGTCATAACTCAATTTTATATAGCTAGTTACACTATATTAATAACTATGTTCCTCCGAATAGTTTATTTATATTTATTTATTCATTTTTTATTCATTTATTTATTCATTCATTTACTTATAATGAATATTTATACAGTATAAAACATCGTCTGCTATTAAAATGTGTCCTATAAATATTAGTAGTATTAGTTTTTCTAACAGCTACGAACAAAAAAAGTCTATATACATTTTTATCATTTTTTTCATGAGGTTTTAGTTTTAAAAATATTAAAAGTTCAAAATCAAATTACACTGCTTCCTATAAACAGCAAAAAAAAACATGACACAATTATTTTTCTAAAATATTCTTTTTTTGGCATTTATATATATATATATATATATTTTTTCGGTACCGGAAAATTCCTTATCTATCCTTATCTATCCTTATCCTTTTTATTTGTGTATGGATAGTTATCCAAATCTACTGTTTGTTTCAATATCTCTCCTTTGATAAATGTATGGATAGGTGTCCCACATTCCAGCAAACTTACTGCGTTAAGATAAAAATAAAGTATTCCATGAATTGAGCTGTTAGAACATCTAATTTATTAATTCGTACAAGCGTATTTGCGACTTTTTCCAAATACTCCTTCTTAGTGGTGTATGGATGGGCATCAAACATCACTACTTGTTTAGTGTCCAGCATAAAGTTTTCTACCAGGTTGGCGTGCTGAATATTTTAATTCGCGAGAAGGGTGAGTTAAAAAAATGCGTTTTTTAAATGATGCATGTATATCGATAGAATCTCTATTTTTATAAGGTATGGATTGATCTCTCATTTTCTTCGTTGTTTACCGAGGAGAACTAATGTTGTATACACAGGTCTGCTACGACATGCTGTATGTTTTTTCCGCCTGATGGTATTTCACAAAATATCCTTTTAATATTGTATGGTAGTATGAATCGGTCTCCCCCGTTCCTGCTTCTTACTGAGTGGGATAAAGTCTTCCTGTAAATTTACATGTTAGGACATCTGATATTATCTAAATCTCCTTTTTAGTACTGTATGGATGGATATCTTACTTTTTATTTAGCGTGAAAGGAACTTCCAAAATTCTCATTTTAAATGATGTATGGATGGGTCTCACACTCTCGTCCCTATTTTGAGTAAAATAAAGTCTTTTCTCGAATTGGCCGACCAAGAGATTTAATACTTCACCTTTCGTCGCATTGCAGGATCTTTTGCTCCCTTGTCTGTTTACAGAGTAGAAGAAAGGTTTTTTTTATTCGCTTGCTAGAACATTGAACATTTCATTTGGTGCGACAGAATTTTAACAAAATCTTTGATGTATGCACATGCAATGATATACGCACGCGTGTGCTACTCGCTTTTTCGATTTTTGAATAGAAAAAAGTGATCGTTGGACGTTGTTTTATTCTGTTCTTTTTTATATTGCGTAAGGTTATTCCCCAAAATACATTTTTTAATGATGAATTGACAGGTTTCGCTACTTGTCTAATTGTTTTTTAATCAGAATAAGCTTTACCTTGTTTAGCTTCACAATACATTCAATATCGTATTTATTGCGGGAATAGTTTCCTAAAATTTGTTTTCAGTATTGTATGTGTAGGTATGGATGGGCCTGGCTACTTGCCTAAATATTTACCCTAACAGGACATCTTCCCCTATTGTTTAATTCAGTTCGCTTGCTTGTGTACTGACTAGAATAAAGTCTCCCCTTGCTTTTTGTACAGCATGCGTTTTCGAACAAGCTCGGTAAAATTTAGAACAGTTGTGCACGTTTCATGTGATCAAAACGACCTTAAATGTTAATTCAAGATATTTAGTAGGCCTTAGCGTTTTAATTCTCAGTATTTAACCAAAATTTTAAATTTTGTTCAAGGATGAGTTTCACGTTGCAAAAAATTAAATGCGTACGGCATGGATGGAGGCGTTGTTTTATAAATGGCAAGCATATGCCATATACCATTGGGTAATTCATTACTCTGCAGGTAATAAAAGAGAAACAGTTACAGTAATACATGCAGTCATGCTGTCGAGTATAGTGATACATAATAACTTTTTGTTACCCTTCCCTGACCTCTTCCCAGGTTAACTTGTATTATGTTACATAAGTACAACGTTGTCCGTAGCGAGGTTATAATAACACAACCTCGTCCGTGGTCTAGGTTGTATTTAAATTAACGTGAATTTTTTAAAAAATTTGCCTAAAAAGCAAAAATAGCCGAATACCAGTTGGCTGGAACAAAGTTTTCAAATAGCTGGCTACACCCTTTACTTTAATAAAAACTTTGGCGAAAGTCTAAAGTTTGTTAATTCAAGGAGACAACAGTTTCAATAAACCTGTAATACTTAGCTAGGTTTTTCACAATTAATTTTGTAACAACAAGCTTTATGATGTGTTTTTATTTAAAGTGACATTAAATTTTGTGAATTCCAAGCAAATAATGTCTATTGTTGTAAAACCATGAAAGTTATTGGTTCGAATCCAATCCATCTTTAAAAGGTGGTAGTTCAAATGGAAGAACAACATGGTGTGTAATTAGTTTCATACAGCAACAAACAATAATGCAAATCAATTCAAAAAATTCATACAGTTATACCCTTATTCTGTCTCTTTGTGTGCAAAATTGCGGTGTGATAGAATAAGCTCCATTAATCTACAAAAAAATCGAAGGTTCAATTCGATATCGCGGTATTTTAATTATTTTTAATTGCTATTAATAATAAGAACCGCCGTACGCTTTGTTACGCAGTCTTTTGCAACCACATCATCAAGTTCTATCCATGCCAGTACCGATAAGTAACGATATGGATGAAATTCTTATTTATCTTTTGCAGCTTTTTTAAAATGGAAACAAATCAGAAATTTAAGCTCTTTCGAATTTTTCTACCGTGATTAATCAAAAGTTAAGGCTCTTTACATTGCTGTTTAATGGTTCGACAACGAAGATATGAACAGTCAGATTTGAATAGTAAAGTTGTTGGGTTTTGACAAGATTTAAAATGTTCTCCTTATGACTTTTTTGACTTCTAAGGGCTTTGTTTTTACAACATACTCACTATAAAAAACGGACAATATATTGATAATGTAGAATGGATATTATGTCCTTATGTACTGAATGAACGGGCTTCTAAATATTGATATATTGACCATATGTATAAAAAATGGATATAATGATGATTTTTTCAGGAGATCCGAGAATCCATATAATATAGAGACCTGGTGACCATGTCAGGGCGGAGCGCATTGCTGCTGCGTCTATCCGCTGCACTGCAGGGCGCTCTGCGGTTTACGGACTACTGCATCCTTGTTCCCCACCCTCTTCCCTGTTTTCAGACAAGGAAATATATTCTTTATAGGTTTGCCTTTTCATTGTTAATTAGTAAATATTTCTTGGGTTTAAGGCAATAAATTGTTTCTTTAATGTGTTTGGCCATTCCAGAGACGTTTTCTTTATCGTTTTTTGCGCCGTTTTTGTGTTCTTTTATTTGTGTTGTCAATTTCCTTCCTGTTTCTCCTATGTAATATTTTCCACAATCTCCACACGTTACTTTATATGCAACACCTGATTCATTGTCTTGGTTTCCGTTTTCTAATATTTTGTTGCCTTTTACAACATTTTTTAGCGCTTTGTTTTTCGTATGTGTTAATTTTACATTAAATTTCTTGCATACTCTGGCGATTTGTTTGAGAAAATAGAAATTCTCTATAGGGAAAACAATTTTATTAAAAGAAAATTTAAAGAGGCATTAGCGATTAAACAACACAAATCGGATTTATTGAACAAAAAAGATAAAATAAGACAATTATCTGAAATTTGGGAAAACATATTATAATTTTTAACGACTTTTATTGTTAATAAACGATTTTTATACATTTTATTTTTATCAAGAGAATTTTTAACATTTTGTACATGCATGTTGAAAGACGTTTTTAGTTGTGATCTGAAGATGCTCTGACAAAGATCAGGGAGAAAATTTATCAAATTTAATTTGTTATTTATTGCCTTAAACCCAAGAAATATTTACTAATTAAGGAAATATAACACTAAGATTTATTTATTTACGCCATCATCGGTATCTACAAACTTGAGAAGCCGCCACTTACGCTAGACAGCAGAGGCTGTAGCCAGGATACCCAGCTCAACGGTTCACAACATTTCATATTATAATTTATGGCTGGCCTAGTTATTTAAGCTTTCTTTGATGGAGAAAGAAAAAATGATTATAAGGGTGGTTTGAATGGACAACGCTGGGTCTCCTGGCCAATTTTATGGCTAGAAAGACTGAAAACCTTTGGAGATGGACAGCCAGTTAGGCGCGTACAAGAGTTATCTCACCTTCTTTTTTGCCTCCAGCGGCAAGTTAAGGGGCCACCAATTCATACTGTATATTTTACCGTGGTCACTCACAAACAGAGTTGTTTGCCATGGTATAGTCAACTGCACAGAACTAAATTGCTTAAAAAGGATAGCTATCATAACACAGGAACTCACAGTAAAGTACTAAACACAAAGTATAAGGCTAAGAGTATAAAATATCAATTGTTAATAACAGTCTATGAAGTTTTCTATAATGGAAGATCATTTGAGACTTGAGTAATCAGCATGAGATAGTTTGTTGTGAAAGGTTGCTGAACATTGTTCCATGATTTAAGGTGGTTGTTTATCTACGTAGCTTGTGAGTGAAGTACAGAAAAATTATATTTCGAGCTAAAAATGGTTCCTTCCTGACCAATATAGTAAATTTCAAAAGGAATAATTGAAACAAGAACGTGTTGAAATTTCAATAAACACATTGAGAATGTGTATGTACTTTTCATGAAACAATCACACAATGGTGCCATGGCGAAAATTTATCTCATGAAATTTAATTTCATTTTTTGAAATTCTTCTTCAATTCAATTCAATCTTGCAAAGTTTCTATGATCAAAGTAGGTAAGATATATTCTACCCTCTGGATATATCTTCTCTAGAGTGGATCTCAACGAAGAATTATCCTACTAGCAAAATGGGAAAGTTTCTCCGTGAAAAATTTAAAAATAACAACAGCTAGCAAAAGGACAACGACAGCAGATAATGAAAGGAGAATTGAATTACATATTTCTGAGAAGACTCTGATAAAAATTTTAAATGTTGAAAATTTAATTGTATGGTAGTAAAGCTTGCGAGCCAATACAGTTTATGTATCAAATTGAAGTAGAGGGTTTAAATTTTACAATTTTTAAAGTTTTTAAACATTACAAGGAATGCTTGATGCTGAAATATTTTGCTCAATGTGTTTTTATTTCCAAATGTATACAGTATTAGGATATGGTTATTAGAATTAGGTAACATACTATATATTATTATCTTAAAATATACGTCAAATCATTTGCAAATTTTTTTGGCTTGATATTCAAAAACATTTTGTTTGTTGTTTTGAATTTTGGATAGTGAAACAAACTCAAATACGTTTTTTGTTGATACATGTTGTGCCATCATGCTTTTTTTTCTACTTTTTCAGATTTGAAGGAACACATCAATTAGCATTGGATTTATTGGCTACAATGCCGCCATCACAAAACAGTTCTCAACTATGGGTAGACTTCATGAAGTGTCATCCCATGGATGGAAAATACCGGAATTGATGGTAAGTAGAATTGTTGTTAAATTTCTTGACACTTCGTATATCACGATTTTACACTTATTGTGAAAACATTCGGATAGAGGTACTGTAGGGCTTAGAAAATAGTGGCAACAACGAAAATGTTGTTACACAAAAATATCTCCCAATATATACTACATCGTATTTTTTAAAGGATTGTCGATGAAATTTAAAAGAGTTGTTCTGATTGAATTAGAGCATACTCAAAAAGATATGTCTAGCTACTTGCTAGACATTTCTTTATATTATGGAATAATTGAAAAATGGTCAATAGCTCCAACTTTTATGCAAATGAGGTATGGTGAATACTTCTTTTTGTGCTAGTTTATATTTATTATTTTAGTTTTGTCAAATGTACAGGATACCTTATGTACGGATACCTTTTAGAAGCAGGATCCTTTTCCTGAATGTTTACCAATGGCTCAATTTACCGAAATAACCGAATCTGTGATGTATGAATTGCTTCTAGGAATAGAAGCTTTTTCGTGAATGCTTAACAATGGGCCAATCCACCGAATCAACTGAATCTGTGATGTATGGATTGGTTCTAGAAACAGGAGCTCTTTCCTGAATGTTTATTAAAGGTCTAATTTGCGGAAATAACTGTATCTCTTACTTATCAGAGGCTCGATTTACCAAAATAACTGAATGTGTTATGTATGGATTGCTTTTAAAACCGGGAATTCTCACCTGAATATTTTGTTTAGGCAATTTTGCAAATGTTAGCCAACTTTATGTGTATGGATTGCTCCTGACTTGCCAATTCTTTCCTAAAGGGCGGAAGAAATTTACAGATGTAAATTTCTTCCGCCCTTTAAGGAAATAAAAGTCTGATATTAAAGTACCACATCAAATGCAGTTGATTAACAATTAATATTGAAAATCAAATAGAAGAATAATTTTAACAAAAGAGCTTTGGCTCTTTTGGGATAAGGCAGTTTAGAAGGGGATTAAACACAAGACAACGATAAACATTTGCGTAGATATTTACGTTCCATCTTATAATACAACCACTATGTATATAACACCAAATGTCAATAAGAAAACAAATTAATCAAGTTCAGAGAGCACAGAAAACGAATACAAAAAGTTGTATTCACAAGGTTCCAACCCTGCTCAGTTTTATGGTACCGCCAAGGTTCACAAGATACCACCTAATTCTACAGTAGCTGACGATTTACCATTACGACCCATCATATCGAATATCGGATCTGCTACTTATAACACATCAAACTACCTCGCGAAATCTTTAACACCGCTGACAAAGTCAACATATACTACTGAAAGCTCTTTAAATTTTATATTATCATTGAAAGGAGAAAAGATACCTCATAATTACGAACTAGTACCTTTTGACGTCACTGGTTTATTCACCAACGTTCCGTTGGAACAAAAGATAGACATAATATTGCGAAAGATATATGCTGAAAAAGTTATAGAAACGACAATTAAGCGAGAGGAAATGAAACATCTATTAATCTCATGTACAAAACATGTACATTTCAGTTTTAAGAACCAACTTATATTCAGGTTGATGGTGTAGCAATAGGCTCGCCTCCAGGATCGGTCCTAGCATATCTTCATGATTGAGTTGGAGAATGAAATAGTCCCAAAATTAGAAAATTCAGTAAAATTTTGGAAGAAATATGTAGATGACACTATTGTTTTGTTAATGAAAAGCACATAAATAAAGTGCTGATCACACTTAATAGTTACCATTCGAATATCCAGTGCACATATGAAGTTAAAAACGATAACTACATAGCTTTTCTTGATGTAAAAACACATCCATTTATCGAAAAGACACGAACACTGACATATAAATGCACTAGAATTCACCTGCATTACGCCCATGGAAAGTTGAAACGGTTAAATCGTTGGTGTTGAGAGCGTTTAATATAGGCTCTTCATGACAAGATCTGAAATACGAACTAAATCACTTAAAAATGTGTTTATAAAAAACTTATCCAGAAGCAGTTGTATCTAATGTAATTAATAACACACGGCGAAATTTCAACATTCAAAATGCCGACACTGTTTCTGATGAAGACACCAATGAATCTCCAATAACACCTTTAATGGTTTTTATTCTTTCAAGTCTGGCTACGGGAAAAAAATAAGGTTAATTTCGTTTAAGAAAACAATTAGAAAATAGTGGTAACTGCTTAGTAAAGCGTCTAACACTTTTAAACAGTTTCTATCAGCCAATGTCAAGTCACGCATTGCTGATCAATGTCAAAAGTTATGTTTGCTATTTTCTGTGAAATAGAACCAAGGATGAACACAACATGGTGTTGTGTACAAATATATTTGTCCGGTGGAATCGTGCGATGCTACATACATTGCTGAAACAGCAAGGAGGCTTAATGAAAGATAGACAACCAAAAATGCGTTAAGAACTCTCACATTTTAATTCAGTCATTGAGAATTACCAACTTGCTGAACAAAAGAACTTCAGTATTTTGATAGATAATGTTCACCACTTTGAAAAGAAAAAAATAGCTGAAGCCATGTATATTGGTGATAACAGTCCCACGCTTAATGTACAGGGATTATCTGTTTCATTAAAATTGTTTTAAGATAAATATCATTTATAGTAAACAAGGGGATGAGTGCATTTGTGCTCCGCGCTGTGGACGTTACTCTTACCAACGGTATATAGTTTATATACCTTTGGGTTTGCCGTTATGTGTTTTATGTTTTGTTAAGTATTGTTTTATACGTCCTCTGTGTATTGCGTAGTTGTTAAAAGTTATATTTAAAAAACTTTTGAGATAATTATAACAATTTACGTTGATAATTGTCTTGTAGTAACAAGACGAAATATCCGTTAAAATAAAATAAAAAATGTCATCATCAATCAAACTTTTCGTATTTATTTTTATTGTGAAGTTATATACCGAATTGATATATAAGACTAATTAAGCAAGAACATATTTGTTAATATCGATCTGCTTGTGCTAAGGCATTTGCCATTGTTTAACTTGATGTCCATTGAGCTTGCTGCAATTTTTGGTCATATAAATTGGCAAAAAAGTAACAGCTAGTGGATTTCAATAAACAGTTTCTTCGCTAAAAAACAATTAATCTGTAAGAATCTTGCTACTAGATCACAGAAGTTTTACACGAAAAAATTTTGGAAATAAATACAAGTAATTTGAAAACTATGAATTTTAAGAAAAGTAATAGCAAACAGAGAACTATATCACCTAGCAGTCATAATATGTATTGTAAAGAAACAAATAACAACAACATGATCAACACTAACATTTTATTCCAATACATGGAAAAAGAGTTTGGCAGTACTTTTAAGCTCTATCATGTGCACAGGTAGTGGTATAAAAAGAAACCCTGGTCATCAAAGTTACTGCAAAAAAACGTTCATAACAAAAGAACCATCCAGTATGTAAATTCTCTTGCAATTCTGCCTCAAACCGCTGATGGTGATTTATATTTAATGTGGTTTGTGGTCAATGGTTTTCAGGATGGACCAGGTTTCCAGTGTTTAGCTCCCATTGCTACAAAAGGTTTAATGAAATGTTAAACTAACTAACAAGTAGAGGAGATGATTTAAACGCTCTACCGACAGAGCTGCACTAAATCGATCATCTTTTTAAAAAACTTATAGGAACACGACCTTATATTTCCTGCAATGATTTCCACAACATAGCTTGTGCACCTTTTTTGCTTGACATGGCATTCATACTCTTTTTAGAAAGATTGCAGTTCCCGAGCATCTATAAATTTGTTAGACTATATGCAAAACGGCATAACCTTTTGCATTGATTATAATGTTTTGTTAGAAACAGCATCCATACTTTTACTAACAGCGCATGAAACTGCCACAGCATTGACGCAATTCTTATATTGATTTTTACCACACAGTGTTCTGTTAAAGACACAGAAGACGTATATTGGTTCCATGGTTACAGAACTCTCATGCACACATTCGCTAAAACTTTCAAGAGGGGAAAGCAAATACACAGTTTATGCTTGCTATCAACGACATAAATTCGGCAGATTTTTTTAAAAAAATTATATTTGGCGTACTTTTTTACATGTGTCGTAAACGACTCAGCATCCATACATTTCTTAGACTGTTTTTAACTAATCATTCACTCGTTCGTTGTAATGTAATCAGTTTCTTCACTAAAAAACAAAATACAAAACAATGAAATATTAAAGCAATTCTCCGGAATTTGCAGACAATACATAGAGGTCTAATAGTATTCTAAAAAGATGTGTTCGCATATTTCTATTTAAGAAAGCTAAAGCAATAAAAAAGCAAGGACTTACATTCACATTGTATGGATCTTCGTTTGATATTCTTCTTACGATTTTTCATATCAGTAATTGGCTGTCCGTTCTATATTACCAAAAATACAATTTAGCGAAGCAAAAAAATAACGTAAATATAACGAAAATATTTCTTAATAACCCTAGAAGGACACTGGTCTCTGCTTCATGTACAATAAATACATAAAGTAAAAGATCGTTTTAGTCCAAAGTAAAAATCTGCATAACTTTTTAAACAGTTGTGTGAAAATTAACAAACATTTAAGAAGTTTCCTCAAATAATTATTTTTAACGATGCAAAAATAAAAAATATAAAAACATTTATATATGTACTAATAGTAATGAATGGAAACATTTAAGAAGTTTCCTCAAATAATTATTTTTTAATCTTGCAAAAATAAGAAATATAAAAACATTAGTAACGAATGGAAACATTTAAGAAGTTTCCTCAAATAATTATTTTTTATTGCTGGAAATATATAAATAAAAAAACCCATCTATTTATGCATGCAGATAGTAATGAATGGAAACTCGTTGTTCTTAATTGAACAAATTTTTTTATATGCATTTTTGCTGTTTTTTAGGCTGAATTAAAAAGAAAAAGATTTATGTGGAGTATTTGTTCCACTAGTACTAGTGCCTTTATACCATTGGTTATAACTGTGCGCCGTTTTCATGAATACAAATAGGTCCAGAAATTTTAAAAGCCAATTGCTCTTTCCAAGTACAAGTTTCAGGAATTTCATAAAGTTTCTTAATTGACAGTATTTTTTGAGCTTGGTGATTTGTTGATTATATTTTCAGCCTGAACACATATGTATTGGTTTTGACGCACAATTAAACACTTGCAACACTGACACTGGTCCATTGTGGCCAAAAAGTAGCGATGTATGTCACTCACTAACTGCACATGCTTGTTGATTCTTTTTTCCTTATTGCTTTATAAAAATCCAAGCAATGTTTTCAATTCTGTTGACATAGTCACAAAAAGACAAATAGAACTAAACAGACTTCGTAGACTACACATTCATTGAGAAAATTGTATTACATCCAGACTATTAGAGAACTCCATTCCAATTAAATTTTAACAAAGTTTTGTGATATATAGTATGATTTTTATTAAGTATATGCGGGAATATTGGAATACCATGCTTGACTCTGTACAGTTAATCAGCTAAAGCTAAGATGTTAATGGATAACAATATAGGACCACTGAATTATGTTTCACATGAATTAAATTCCATGTGGCCTATTTTTTTGTGGATGTCACATCGTCTGTCATTAGTTTGCAGATATATTTTGAGCTGACTAATTAATGTGAATAACTGTTTTTTGTAGACAGACTTACTTCAAATATCTCAAGTGGACTTAATTTGACAATTTTTTTTTAAACAACAATACCATGAATTTTACCCATGCTAAACATAATTCACGTAATATAAACACTGTAATCAGTGGGAAACGCATGTTTGCCCAATGTAGCTTTGATACACAAAGAAATATTGACATAAATTCTGTATTTTTTTCTTAAAAAAAAAACAAAAAATGTTTCCTGATTTTTAAAATGTATGTTGGGTTTATAATTAACGGACTAGTTTTTATGTGTCTTGAGCCATCGTGTTTTTGCAAAATAGAAAATGTTAGGTGGCTAATCCTGCTGGAAAAAGTTTTAATATGGTGTAGTTATTTCGTGCTTTTTTCACCGCTACTTGCGAGATTTTAAAATATATAATCAGGTAGAGGGTACAGTACATCTGAATAAAGCGCTCCGCCATGATGTGTGACATGGTTTAAGTGATCCAACTGGCATTCAATGTCTTATAAATATCTCAATTTTATTTGAATCGCACTTGAAGAAAACTTCTTTCTATAACAACTCAACAGAGTTTAGCATAACGTATATCTGCACTAATCACTGCACTTCAACGCTCTAACTGTCTTTCAACATAGACATTGAGGTCAACATACCCATACTCATCGAAAAGGATTGGAATGAGTACTAGTACAGGGAGCTGTTACAATTCAGGCATGAGCCATCTAACGAGGTGGACGGAAATGCAATAGCAATAATAAGAACTGATTCTTTACAAAACGAAAGCATTGTGGGACACATGCCACAAAACAAATAAAAAATATGTTTCATGTTCTTGAAAGTCCTGAACAGTTCGATTACAGCTTAAGTTTGTGGAAAGAGAGTTAATCGTGGAGGTGGATATGGTCTGGAAATACCAGTTGTGTATAAGTTTTATGGACAGCAAAAATTGATTGACAGGTTTGCGAAGAAAATTGAGACTGTAAAAGCAGACTTTTCCTGTAAAGTTTAAAAGTGTTTAAAATAGATATTTAAAATTAAATGCTGATCCCTAATTTTTTGGATTGTATGCTAATTGGAGTGGATTGAAAGTGTCCGCTAATTAGAAAGTTTTTTATAAGACTTTGACCAGAAAACGGCCAGTGCATGGACCGGCCAGTGCAGTGTCCGCTAATTGAAGAGAATACTGTATACATTTATTTTCAGCAGCGTTTTAACCCTATTCGGTCCGGGGTTTTTCGAACATACTATGACCGGGGGGGGGGCGGATTCCGCTCCCTCAATAACTTTTTATAGAATTGCTCAAATTGAATCAAACTTGGCACACTTATAGTACGTCATAAAAGGAACAAAATGGCGGCAATAAGTTTTTGCTTGGGTCAGCACATTTTCTGTGACGTCATCAGAAGCTTAAACATTGTTAAAAATGCCACTATCTGCTTAAAATATAGTTACTTTTGTTCTAGAGCGAATTTTTACATTCTGTTTGAAGTTTCTGAAAGCTAAATAAATTTTGTTTAACATATCTTCCGGTTTTTACATGGATCGGATAACAAAATGCCAAAAATTGCCCGAAAATACGTTTTTTTCGATTTTCGGGTAAAATCCGACATAATTGGGAAATCGGATTAGTCACGTGTCAAAATTATTCAAAATGATTCTTCTTGGTGAAACAAAGTTGTGTTGCAAGTTTCAAGTTCTAAGGATAATCCTAACAGGAGTTATTATATTTTTCCCATTATAAGGATTTCATAGAGATTTTAGGGGTAGTTTCGAGTAATGGCCAATATCAAAGCTTCTGAAAGGAATGGGACCTACAAATTTAGCGTGCAGGTGTCTAATAGATAAATGTTGAAACTCAGCAAGTATCATAGCCATATAAGAAAGCAATCTGGAGTTATTAAAAAAACCCGTCAGAGGGGGCGAAATCCGCCCCCCCCTGACCGGATAGGGTTAAGCTCTACTCAATAAAGGCGACGGGAAACAAATCCCAAAAAAAATTTTTTTTGTGTATTCACTAAGTAGATTTTTCTACGGGCCTTATCGGCTAGTGTAGGTGCTTAACCCTAACTGAGTTAACTATTTTTACTCGCTAAACAATAAAATTACAAGACAAAATTTAAGCAACAAATCACACATGTAAGATGACATAAAATATAATAAGAAATAAACACTTACTAGAAATATAGTGGCGTAAGCCAAGCCAACTACAAGTGAGAGAAAACAAATAAAACAGATGCTGAGATACAGGACAACTCCTGTGATGTATGAAAGAAAAATTTCACTCAACAGCGAATTTATTACAAAAAATGTTTGTTCGACTCTGTCATTACATGTTGAAGATTGAATGCACAGAAACAAGATGTGCAAGATGTGCAGAAAATTTACTAAAAATAGTACCAAATTTACAATTATTCCCTTTACATAATTAACACTGGACATTACATCACAACACAAAACTAACAAAATGCATCTTGTTCTCCACCGCAGAGCGTCTCTACAGCAGAGCACATTCGCGACACCACAAGGACAATACAAATGACGTATCGAAATAAATGTCAATACAGCTGGAAATTCATGTAGACTGTTGTTTTGCGAGCTACTTTACGTACCGGCACCCTAAGCAACGTTCATTTACACATATGCGCGAAGAAAGACTGAACTTTCATTGTTTTCAGAAACTTTTATTAGAAAAAAAAGTACTTTCGGGATATTAACGTAACGAACTTTAAAAACATAAAGATATAATTATTACATTATTATGTTATCTTAAAATAACTCTAGTTATCTTACACTTAGGACATTAATGTGAATATCCACGCATTCCAAAATTACATTGATAGAGTTATCTTAAGATAGCACTTGTTATCTTAAAATAACTGCATTAATGTGACTTTTGAATGCCGTAGAGCTGAGCCGAAACCATCGCGCTATCGCAATTAAAAAAGTATTAAAATTAGAAACTTAAATTTAGAGTTAAAAACTCTAATTTAGTATTTTTAGAAAAAATAACTTTTCTTTTTTATTTCCAGATCTCCTTCCTGGTTATTCTTGAAGTTGGATATGTCAGGTTAACAATAACAAATTTTGAAGAGGTTTTTCTGTTTGTGTAAAATTTTTCTGACGCTAACGTTAATTATTTACTAAGGGTAATCAATTTCATTGTAGCGCGCTCTCAAAATGAGCCCTAAAAGAAAGTCAGCCCTTAGCAAAATAATGGCTATAAATATTTCATAAGTTATTAAATGTTTCAATCCAAATATTTAATCATTACGGTTCATGACAATTCTTTACATTTCGGGGATCGTGTGCGCGGGGTTGATGATGGATTGCAGGGCTACGTTACGGTAATCTCCTAAAAATGAGTTAATAAAAAGGGAGAACAAAAGCGCGAATGGTCTTAAAAAGATCCTGAATCTAAACGTAGATCTTGATAAACGTAGGTCTCTTTTAATGTGTTTCTTTGTGAACTAAAGAATCTCAGTATAGTAGTCTCAAAGGCTCTTTATAGGAGAACAGAGGTTTCTATTTTCACATGTATGTTATCAATTTATTATGTATAAATATGCCTCAGGGTAACATATCAAAGTTTCCAATAATCTGTTAGGTTTACTGAATTTTGTTTAATCTGACCTACATACTAACTATGAGTATAGCCTAACGCAACTATGACATCATAACCATTGAAATTTTAAATTGCTTCTAGTCAACATTAGAGTAAAAATAAATAATAAAAACATGTCTGTCATGTCACATCATACTTCATTTTAAGTGAAGAAAATAAAAATAAAAAGTTTGACCTTTGTTTCTCATTACTGCGAACGTTTATGTCTGTTTTATAAAAATAATGTTTTATTTGAGTAAAAAATTTTGGAATGAATTTCTCTACAAATTGTCATTTTGCTCGTTATTCAGCAAATTATAAAGTGTAACCTTTTTGGAGTATGGCATTGAAAAATAGGTGCAAATTACACTCGTCTTTCCGTAGTATATTTCGTGCATATTAACCAATCACAGAAAAACTTAACCACATAAGAATATAAAAACCATTTCCGTTAAGGTGGATTTCCACTTAAAATCAAACAAATTGGAAAGGAGCAATAAAAATACTGAAATTTGATTAAATATCTGCTAATTATTTTGTTTCAAAATTTTTTGTTCCTGAAAGTTGACTTGCTTTAAACCTTTCTGCTTTCTTAGCATTGAAATAAGCCACTCGGCCGCTATTCCTTTGCAGGCTTAATTTTGTTTTAAAAAGATATAATCTTTAACGTCAGTTAACTAGAGAATTGATATTAAAACTGGCTGAACTGACTTGAACAACGCTCAATCAATAGTCATGACTATGCCAAACCTACAATCTTGGGCGGCGTTTCTGGTTATAAAACATGGTGGAGGTAGGACCAGCTCATACATGTTGTTAACATTTCTGAAAGTACGGAGAGAAAAAGATATTTTTATATTCCCATTTTTTGCTAAAATTGACCCAGTCCCAAGTCATTCAACGTACAAAACGCCTCAGATTATTCTGGAGCCTGTTAACAATCCTGTTGATAACTCCAGCATTCATTATATCAAATCACTTTCTCCAGTCTCTTGAACTTTCGTTAATACTTCATAGAGAAAGACATAAACAGAAAAATAACTGATACAAATATAATCTGATTTCTAACATATATACATTGTGCTTTTAAGCAATGTTAGCAGAGCTACATATCAGTCCAGAACCTTTAGGACTATGACATATTTCTGCCAAGTAATTGTAAAAAATGTTTAGTAGAATAAAAAAGTAATAAACCTATGTAAATAAGCAAAATGGAAAGAAAACAAAACACTTCAACACTACCAAAACAAAAGTAAGTACAAATAAAAAAGATATCGTTCTAAATTTTAAACACTTTCTGGACAAAGTAGTGATTTTATATATGTCTTTTTTACTTTTCGACCAATAACAGCCTTGAAAAATTGTGCACTTAATAAAGTTCAGCATAATTAACGTAATATATATCTACGATATCTCCAAAATTACATAAGACATAAACTACATTTATAAAAACGTTTAAAATCGTATTTGTCCGAATCATGCTACTAGACACAAAAAGTTATTAAACAAAACAAAGATGCACGACATTTCATATTTTGTTACCACTTGCTATTTTAATATTACGCAGTAAAAGAAAGGAGGTAATTCAGCACGTCTTTTATCTCATTCTCTTTTCCGCTTCCCTTCCACCCTCTCAATAGCGCTCAGGCTGTCAAATAGTATAACGCTTTCTAAACGTAAGTGTAATACAGCTAGTTATTTATATACTAGTTTATACTTCATGCATCTTTAGCACAAAGTGTAGATTATGAACGATTAGTTAGTGCAACACCCCAGTTCTATAAAACATCGCCTAAAAATTTTCTAAAGAGATTCTATTTCGTCGGAATTTTTTTTATACGCCGGTTTTTACAACGGGAAATGTAATTGTTTTGTTATAAATTGGTGTATTGGTATTTTTTTGTTTCATTTAAAATGTTTTATCTGCAACATTTTTTAAAAAATTAGGGTGATAAGAATGCACGAAAAAAACGTCGATATTTCGACTAACAAGAACACCGTCAAGGAATATTAGAGCCAGTATTAAACACTGCAGGACCTCTGAGGCAAGTTATATATATCCTAACATGGGGAGCAATGATTGGTGCATATTATAGTATCAGGATACGAAATTGAAGGGATCCCACAACCCCCCTTGCCTCTGCATTCCACCACGCCACACGCAGATCGATGTTAAAAATTCACAATTAGAAATATTGTCGTCCCAAAGTTTACAAAATTAAAGATAATCTTAGAAGCTCAAAAATAAACAACTTAGCTTTGGTCTCATTCAGGTAACACAATAGTGTTCATCTTATTGGCGTATAGATATTTGAAAATATAAAAAATCAAACAAAAACAATAGGGATAATACTAATAATTTGTCAAATTACAAAGTGCCACTGTTTATTCAACATGCTGTCGTCGAGTGTTTAAAGTAGCCTCTTTGCAACGGTTATTGGTTTTCGACTAGTGACTTACACGAAAGTCAAGCTAATGGCGAGGGAAAGTGTATGATCACTGAGGACAAAAAAAACAAACTTAAATCATCTTAAATATCACACTGGACATCCAAATATAACTACAAATGACGGGAAAGTTCCATATATAGCTTTATTGCCCAGGTAAAAGGGCGGCATGTCATTGGTTACAACTTACGTCATAGCGGGCAATAGCAACCGTGTTTAAAGTTTTAATAATCCATATAACAACGTCATTAACCCTATAATAACTGTTTATGAGGGCAATACCGGAGAATATTGACCGACGAAGTATTGCCCAAGCTTGCGAAGGCAGTACGCGACAATAGCAACCATTCAATATTCGAAGGTATTGCCCGAAATAAACAGTTATTATATGGATTATTATCCGGCTACTGCATTTTGCGACAAAAATATAACATTATAAGCAAGATGTAGAAATCATGTCTTTATAGAAACTATTCCCATATGGAACGTACATTCGAACTAAAAATATTTTTTTTTAAAATCGAATATCGTATAAACATTACAGGTTTCATTGTGTAGCTACAACATAGAATTCTTTAAAAGATAAAAGTAAGTTTTACTTCTGTTTCGCTTTTTTGTTTACCGTTTTCCGTGTTTATTTACATTTAATGCTACCATATTTAAACTTTAAACATGGTTGCTATGGTAGCGGGCAATACCATGGAATATTGTCCGCTATGACGTAAGTTCTAACCAATGACATTGGGCGATTTTTGGAAATATTGATGCCGCCCTTTTACCGGTAATAATTTCAAATATCCCAGTTAACACGGACTATTATTACAACTTCATGGTTTTCTCTACGACTGCGAGATATACTAGGGACCTTACACAACTGAAGTATTTTAGTCGATATATTTTCTTTCAAAATTATCACATTCTCATAATTTTTTAAGAAAAAGGAAATTCCAGCAGAGGTAAATTACTCACTTCTTTTTCCGCTATCGCCGCCTAAAACAAAATTAACTTTAGTAGCTAGTAGCATATTTTAAAAAAAAGACGGATGAGGCCTCCTTTTACAACCATATATACGCCAATTCTGGAGGCATTTTAGAGTATTACTTAAAGTTTTAATTTGCTAGTAAATATACACATTACACACTCAGAAAGAAATAATAAATCGTGAATTTAAACCCTAGAAAAACAAAATCAAAACAAGGAACAGCCAACAAGGCACTCGCTAACTACCTATCAATTTTCTTTAATTTTGGAACCTTGATTAGCAGAAAAAAGTATTTATGTTAAAGTATTCATGTAAAGTATAGGTTAGAGTCCGTTTGTTAAGAACTGCACGCAAAAAGATTTTTTAATAGAGAACCTAATGGGTTCTTGTTGACGAGGTAATTGGGAAACCGAGTAAAGGGTGTTTGAAGAAGGTTTGTATAAATCAGTTGCTTGGAGCCAGCTGAATCACAACTATTGGATGTATGTTAGCTAGGTTAATTCAAAATCAAACAAATATCCCTTTTGGTCCCTATAGCTAGGTAGCCGAAATATTATAATTATTACAGTTGAAATTTGTATATTAGCGAAAAAGCATTCTCGTAGACTTGCATTCTAGTAGACTTGCGTGATGGATTCTGATTGGCCTATTATAGAAGTTTTATGTATTTCCGTGAAAGATTGTATTTAGCATTTAAAAATGTAAACAAAGATGGCGGTGGGAGGGACGAAGGATTGAAATATGCTCCCTTTGATTATGTCTTGACTGAATTTAGAGGAGATATCAAGGGCTAGCTATAATAATACGGAGACTGTGTGTGTGTGTGGTGTGTGTGTGTGTGTGTGTGTGTGTGTGTCGACGCATCCTTATACGTGACTTTGCGTATGGCTTTGCGTATGACAAGGTCTATTCGCTTTAACGTAGAGTACCTTTTGAGACCTAAGGCTTTAGCTTCTTGTCGCAGTTTGTCCATTTGTTTATGTGAACAGCGCCAGGCTACATTCTACATGGAGATATGACGGCTGCCTTTCGTTGTATGTGGTATGCGATCTAGAGTCCACCACCACCCCCAATCGGGACACTTCAGATAAAAGCTTTTTGTCTTCCCCATCTACTTGCTTGTTTCCCTTTTCTACTCAAACAGATTTGCGCATGCGCATTTGTTGATGTCAGCAGTTTTCTCGAGTGCCGTCATTTTTGATGATGTCACGTGACTTGTTTACTCATTTGAGGCATGATGAAATCTGTGACGTCACAGATTTTTTAGGGGTCTAAGTGCAGCGTTTTTTTAATAGGGCTTTGACCGTGGAAAACCCAAAACCTTCTTAAATTCCCTCCCTACTCTAGCTAGTCCATCGTTTCACTGTTAAAAGCGATGCAACCTAGTAATATCGGAAAAATATCGCTAAAAACATGTTGGCACGAATATGTGAACCAACCGTTGTAACTCAAACGGACTAACACCGTTAGAAAGTCAGTGAGATGTAGTTTTTGAAACTGTCGCTACTTCTTCAGCGCGCGATAACGGCTAGGATTGTTCCCACAGTAAAAACTGAATTTTTATCTTAATCCACAGCACCCAGTGTAATCGCTGAGTTTCGGCAATCATGTCAAATTAAGACAAATGTTATTTCTTGAGGTCCAATTGTCTCACTTTCACATTTATTTGGTGACAGTCCAAAATCAGTTCAATTAAGTCCCACAGTCAATCGTTTCACTGTTAAAAGCGATGCAACCTAGTAATAGCGGAAAAATATCGCTAAATACATGTTGATACGAATACGTGAAGCAACCGTTGTAACTTAGGCGGATTGACACCGTTAGAAAATCAATGAAATATAGTTTTTGAAACTGTCGCTATTTCTTCAGCGCGAACTAAGGGCTAGGATTGGTCCTACAGTAAAAATGACTTATTTATCCTAATTTTTTAATAAAGTGCTACCACAGCGACCAGAGTAACCGCTGAGTTCGAGCAATCATGTCATATTAAGAAGAATGTTATTCCTTGGAGTCCAATTGGCTCAGTTATCACATTTATAAGGTCACAGTCCAGAATCAGTTCAATTAAGTCCCACAGTCAATCGTTTCACCGTTAAAGGCGATACAACTTAGTAATATCGGAAAAAAATCACTAAATACATGTTGGTACGAATGTGTGACGCAACCGATGTAACTCAAACGGATTGACACTGTTAGAAAGTCAATGAAATGGAGTTTTTTAAAATATCTCTATTTCTTCAGCACGCGCTAACGGCTAGGATTGGCCCACAGTAAAAATGACTTATTATCTAAATTTTTAAATGAAGCGCTACAACATCGCCCAATGTAATCGCTGAGTTCCGGCGTCAAATTAAGAAGAATGTTATTTCTTGGTGTCCAATTGTCTCATTTATAACATTTATCAGGTCACAGTCCAAAGTTAGTTCAATTAAGTCCCACAGTCAATCGTTTCACTGTTAAGAGCAATGCAACTTAGTAATATCAGAAGAATATCGCTAAATGCATGTTGGAACGGATATGTGACGCAACTGTTTTAACTGAACCGGATAGATACCGTTAGAAAGTCAATGAATTGTAGTTTTTGAAACTGTCGCTATTTCTTCAGCGCGAACTAAGGGCTAGGATTGGTCCTACAGTAAAAAATGACTTATTTATCTTAATTTTTTAATAAAGTGCTACCACAGCGACCAGAGTAATCGCTGAGTTCGAGCAATCATATCATATTAAGAAGAATGTTATTCCTTGGAGTCCAATTGGCTCAGTTATCACATTTATAAGGTCACAGTCCAGAATCAGTTCAATTAAGTCCCACAGTCAATCGTTTCACTGTTAAAGGCGATACAACTTAGTAATATCGGAAAAAAATCACTAAATACATGTTGGTACGAATGTGTGACGCAACCGATGTAACTCAAACGGATTGACATTGTTAGAAAGTCAATGAAATGAAATTTTTTAAAATATCTCTATTTCTTCAGCACCCGCTAACGGCTAGGATTGGCCCACAGTAAAAATGACTTATTATCTAAATTTTTAAATGAAGCGCTACAACAGCGCCCAATGTAATCGCTGAGTTCCGGCGTCAAATTAAGAAGAATGTTATTTCTTGGTGTCCAATTGTCTCATTTATAACATTTATCAGGTCACAGTCCAAAATTAGTTCAATTAAGTCCCACAGTCAATCGTTTCACTGTTAAGAGCAATGCAACCTAGTAATACCAGAAGAATATCGCTAAATGCATGTTGGTACGGATATGTGACGCAACTGTTTTAACTGAACCGGATAGATACCGTTAGAAAGTCAATGAATTGTAGTTTTTGAAACTGTCGCTATTTCTTCAGCGCGAACTAAGGGCTAGGATTGGTCCTACAGTAAAAAATGACTTATTTATCTTAATTTTTTAATAAAGTGCTACCACAGCGACCAGAGTAATCGCTGAGTTCGAGCAATCATATCATATTAAGAAGAATGTTATTCCTTGGAGTCCAATTGGCTCAGTTATCACATTTATAAGGTCACAGTCCAGAATCAGTTCAATTAAGTCCCACAGTCAATCGTTTCACTGTTAAAGGCGATACAACTTAGTAATATCGGAAAAAAATCACTAAATACATGTTGGTACGAATGTGTGACGCAACCGATGTAACTCAAACGGATTGACATTGTTAGAAAGTCAATGAAATGAAATTTTTTAAAATATCTCTATTTCTTCAGCACCCGCTAACGGCTAGGATTGGCCCACAGTAAAAATGACTTATTATCTAAATTTTTAAATGAAGCGCTACAACAGCGCCCAATGTAATCGCTGAGTTCCGGCGTCAAATTAAGAAGAATGTTATTTCTTGGTGTCCAATTGTCTCATTTATCTCATTTATCAGGTCACAGTCCAAAGTTAGTTCAATTAAGTCCCGCAGTCAATCGTTTCACTGTAAAATGCGATGCAACCTAGTAATATCAGAAGAATATCGCTAAATATATGTTGGTACGAATATGTGACGCAACTGTTGTAACTGAAGCGGATTGATACCGTTAAAAAGTAAATGAAATGTAGTTTTTGAAACTGTCGCTATTTCTTCAGCGCGAACTAACGGCTAGGATTGCTCCTACAGTAAAAAATGACTTATTTATCTTAGTTTTTTAATAAAGTGCTACCACAGCGCCCAGTGTAATCGTTGAGTTCCAGCAATCGTGTGAAATTAAGGAGAATGTTATTCCTTGGAGTCCAATTGGCTCATTTATCACATTTATAAGGTCACAGTCCAGAATCAGTTCAATTAAGTCCCACAGTCAATCGTTTCACTGTTAAAGGCGATACAACTTAGTTATATCGGAAAAAAATCACTAAATACATGTTGGTACGAATGTGTGACGCAACCGATGTAACTCAAACGGATTGACATTGTTAGAAAGTCAATGAAATGAAATTTTTTAAAATATCTCTATTTCTTCAGCACCCGCTAACGGCTAGGATTGGCCCACAGTAAAAATGACTTATTATCTAAATTTTTAAATGAAGCGCTACAACAGCGCCCAATGTAATCGCTGAGTTCCGGCGTCAAATTAAGAAGAATGTTATTTCTTGGTGTCCAATTGTCTCATTTATCTCATTTATCAGGTCACAGTCCAAAGTTAGTTCAATTAAGTCCCGCAGTCAATCGTTTCACTGTAAAATGCGATGCAACCTAGTAATATCAGAAGAATATCGCTAAATATATGTTGGTACGAATATGTGACGCAACTGTTGTAACTGAAGCGGATTGATACCGTTAAAAAGTAAATGAAATGTAGTTTTTGAAACTGTCGCTATTTCTTCAGCGCGAACTAACGGCTAGGATTGCTCCTACAGTAAAAAATGACTTATTTATCTTAGTTTTTTAATAAAGTGCTACCACAGCGCCCAGTGTAATCGTTGAGTTCCAGCAATCGTGTGAAATTAAGGAGAATGTTATTCCTTGGAGTCCAATTGGCTCATTTATCACATTTATAAGGTCACAGTCCAGAATCAGTTCAATTAAGTCCCACAGTCAAACGTGTCACTGTTAAAAGCGATGGAACCTAGTAATATGCGAATACTATCGCTAAATACATGGTGGTACGAGTATGTGACGCAACTGTTGTAACTGAAGCGGATTGATACCGATAGAAAGTCAATGAAATGTAGTTTTAGAAACTGTCGCTATTTCTTCAGCGCGAACTAACGGCTTTATTATTATTATTATTATTATTATTATTATTATTCATATTTATTTACAGGTGTCCTAATCAGGGTTCATAAAGACAATCCTGGTATCAATAAGATTCCTATATATACAAGTATATAATAAATAATGTTAAAAATTTTAAAAATGAAAAAAAAAATGTATTATCTATAAGACAAGAAATGAAATATACAAGATAGTAGAATAGGCGAATGTGCTGGGATAGATAGTTACGACACCACACTGAAAAAGACTTGAAGAGGAAATACAAAACTGATGGAAAGGAAATCTAAGTGCGCAGAGGTAATTAGACGCGACGCTGTGTGGGAACAAAAGTAAAATTTAAAATTTAATAACCCTAATGCTTCTTTTAAATAAAAACAATGATGATTCTTTCTGCAGTACAGTTGGTAATTCGTTAAAAATCATACCACCTTGATGACCGAAAGATTTTCTTGCGAATTCAGTCCTAAGATGGCCAAGTTTGATGTTTGATTGATTTCTTCGAGTATTCATTGTGTGGTTGATTTGCTCGAAATTGAAGTGGTTTTCAGTGATGCCATTGATGCTTTTGAAAACTTCAACCGCAGCTCTTTGTTTCTTGATTGTTGCAATAGAATCCCATTGATGGGTACCACCACAAATTTTAAACGCTCGATTGTGTAAATATTGTAGCTTGTCTTCCTGGGTTCTCGATAAAGACAGCATTATTGGATAACAATAAAGTAAATTCGGCAGGATAACAGTATTATAAACCGATTTTACTATGTCAGCTGTCAAAAGATATCGAATACTTTTGAGTTATTTGAGCTTTCCAGATGCCTTTTTGTACGTTGTGTTGAGATGTTCCTGTAGTGTCAGATGGTTGTCCAGATTAACCCCCAGATAGATATAATTATCTTCTTTGTTAATGGACGTAGCATTTATCTTGATGGTACATGCTTCCTGTTTACGTAGGTTTTGATGAGATCCATACATGACAAACTCAGTCTTTCCCTTTTAAAGATTTATTATTAAACAGTTTTCATTTATCCAGTCTGCAATACGTTGGACTTCGTTATTAAGAACTGATTCAACTTCTTTGCTCGATTTTGATGAGTAATATACAACAGTGTCATCGGCATACAAAAGTACTTTCGATTTACTTAGTAATTGGTGTAAGTCGTTAACGAGTAGAAGGAATAGTAATGGACCCAGGGTTGAACCCTGGGGTACACCACAAGTAATCTGTTGAGGTGATGAATTTATGTTATCGTATGTGACATATTGGGTACGATTGAATAAATAATCTTCGAACCACTGCAACTCGATATCATGGATGCCATGAAGTTAGAGTTTGTGTAAAAGCCGCGAGTGGTTCACAGTGTCGAAGGCTTTTCGCAAGTCGAGATAAATCGCCCCAGTGCATTCTCCTTTATCTGCATTTTTGCGAATAGTTTCGACAAACAATGACACCGCTTGTTGCGTAGATCGCTGTTTACGAATTCCGAATTGTTGGCATTGAAGAAGGTTGTTTTCTTCTAGATAATTGTACAGTTGGTGATGTACAATTTGTTCAATAATCTTCGAGAATACATTTAGCGCGGAAATTGGTCGATAGTTATCAAGTTTTGATTTATCGTCCGATTTGTATACTGGAGTCACGCGTGCTACTTTTTCAGCCGATGGAAACGTATGAGACCGAAGACTCAAGTTAATTAGGTAGCATAATGGAAGTACAATTTCATCGGCGCAATCCTTTATGAGACGAGGCGGTATTCCATCCGGACCGGCACCTTTTGCCACTTTCAGTTTCTTTAGTCGTTTTTTAAGTAAATCAGGAGTAACTGCATTAAATTTGAACACTGACATATTCTTGTTAAGGGAAAGCTTGCTCGACTCATAATACATCCATCTCCGATCACCAATGGAAGTAATAGTATTCGCAAGTTTGGAACCGATACTTGAGAAAAATTTACAGAAACAACCAGCTATCCTCGATTTATTACTTATTAAGCATCCATCAACATCGATAACATTACTAACACCTTTTTTTGGTTTAACCGGGTAAACCTTTTTAATCTCATTCCAAAATGTTTTAGAATCATTTACGTTTTCAGTAAAAATGTTTTGGTGATATTTCTTTTTACTTTGACGTATAAGAGTGGTGACTTTATTACGGATTCTTTTATAGCTTTCCCAGTCAAAACTGTTGTTATATTTCCTTGCTTTTCTCAAAAAATGGTCCCTTTCTCTCATTTTTGTTTTAATTTCACCAGAGAGCCACGGACACGACTTTCCTCGAATAGATATTTCTTTGAGTGGAACATGAATATTAATGATTTCGAGGATTCTTGATTTAAATGCATCCCAGCTTTTATTCATGGTATCTTTAAAGATAATAGAATCCCAATCAGAGTTTTTCATATCATCCTTAAAACGAGTTGCGTTGTAATTTTTATAATCTCGAATTTTAATTCTACGAGGTACATAGCGATTGACATTTATTTTTCTGTTTACACCAATTAAGTCATGATCACTGATCCCTAATGGTAGAACTATTGTTTCTTTGACATTGTTTTGATGCGAGGTAAAAATTACATCAATTATCGTTTTTGAACTTTCCGTTTCTCTAGTGAACTGTTTGATGCGTTGGTTGAGACCCACAATAACAAATAGGTCTTTTAATTGTTTATGATCACTGCGTTTATTATAATCTATATTAAGATCTCCCAGTAGTAAAGTTTCTTTATCTTCCGTTGAGCTAATTGTCAAAAAGTCGTTAAGACAAGTTTCGAAATTTTTTGTACCATGTAATGAACTATCCGGGGGTCGGTACATGACACAAACGATAAAAGATTTGGACTTTTCTACAAAGATTTCTACAACTACGGATTCGATATCACTCTCCAAGTCAAATCTACGTTGCCATTTGAGATCGTCTCTAATGTAAACAATAACACCACCACCAATTCCTGTTTTTCGATCTTTCCTTTCAGTACGGTATCCTTCAATTGAAACTAGTGAATCCGGAATTATTTCAGTTAGATGAGATTCAGTTATTCCAAATATGTGAATGTTTTTTCTAGTACTGAATAACATGTCCCGGATTTGGTCAATTTTTCCAAACAAGCCATTGACGTTCAGATGAAGAAGTTTGAAACCACGCTTTTCTGAAAAGGAGTTAATAGTGTCATTTTTAGTTCGACCCCCGTCGTGGTTGAGTCTGCATTGAGTGCAAAGAGATGTTGTGATAAAATCTTTTATGTTGATACAATTTTTGTGAAAAAATTGAGTACATCCAATACATGTTACCTTTTGTTTAATATGCTTTATATTATTCAAGCAAGCGCCACAATTAGGACCCGGACAGATTTCAACGTCCCCGGCAAGTATTAAAAGTAACCAAGTCGTTTCTCTGAGATCAAGATTAAGTTTATAAATGTGATTCTGTTTATAAACCCACAAAGATGAACTGTAATAACAATCTTGCACGAAATCAAACGATTCCGTAGTAAAACCAGTATTTGTATCCATAATATCATAAATTGCAGGTCCAGCTGATGTAAAAGTAGGCCTTTTCACAGAAAATATAACAACAAGTAATAAGAGGTGGCGGAACACGTCCGTACACCGCAGTGCCATCTTTACTTTTTTACTTTTTTTTACTTTTTTAGACTTGGTCCTACAGTAAAAATGACTTATTTATCTTAATTTTTTAATAAAGGGCTACTACAGCGCCCAGTGTAATCGCTGAGTTCCAGCAATCATGTGAAATTAAGAAGAATGTTATTTCTTATAGTCAAACTGGCTCATCTACCGCAATTATAAGGTCAAATTCCAAAATCAGTTCAATTAAGTCCCACAGTCAAACGTTTCACTGTTAAAAGCGATGGAACCTAGTAATATGCGAATACTATCGCTAAATACATGTTGGTACGAGTATGTGACGCAACTGTTGTAACTGAAGCGGATTGATACCGTTAGAAAGTCAATGAAATGTAGTTTTTGAAACTGTCGCTATTTCTTCAGCGCGCGACAACGGATAGGATTGGTCCCACAGTAAAGAATGACTTATTTATCTACATTTTTAAATGAAGCGCTGCCACAGCGACCAATGCAATCTCTGAGTTCCGGCAATCACGTCATATTAGGAAGAATGTTATTCCTTGGAGTCCAATTGGCTCATTTATTACATTTATAAGGTCACAGTCCAGAATCAGTTCAATTAAGTCCCACAGTCAATCGTTTCACTGTTAAAAGCGATACAACTTAGTAATATCGGAAAAAAATCAGTAAATACATTTTGGTACGAATGTGTGACGCAACCAATGTAACTCAAACAGATTGACACAGTTAGAAAGTCAATGAAATGGAGTTTTTTAAAATGTCTCTATTTCTTCAGCACGCGCTAGCGGCTAGGATTGGTCCCACAGTAAAAATGACTTATTATCTAAATTTTTAAATGAAGCGCTACCACAGCGCCCAATGTAATCGCTGAGTTCCGGCGTCAAATTAGAAAGATTGTTATTTCTTGGTGTCCAATTGTCTCATTTATCACATTTATAAGGTCAAAGTCCAAAATCAGTTCAATTATGTCCCACAGTCAAACGTTTCATTGTTAAAAGCGATGGAACCTAGTAATATGCGATTACTATCGCTAAATACATGTTGGTACGAGTATGTGACGCAACTGTTGTAACTGAAGCGGATTGATACCGTTAGAGAGTCAATGAAATGTAGTTTTTGAAACTGTCGCTATTTCTTCAGCGCGCGATAACGGCTAGGATTGGTCCCACAGTAATGAATGACTTATTTATCTAAATTTTTTAAATGAAGCGCCACCACAGCGACCAATGTAATCTCTGAGTTCCGGCAATCACGTCAAATTTAGAAGAATGTTATTTCTTGGTGTCCAATTGTCTCATTTATCACATTTATCAGGTCACAGTCCAAAGTTAGTTCAATTAAGTCCCGCAGTCAATCGTCTCACTGTTAATAGCGATGCAACCCAGTAATATCAGAAGAATATCGCTAAATACATGTTGGTACGAATATGTGACGCAACTGTTGTAACTGAAGCGGATTGATACCGTTAAAAAGTCAATGAAATGTAGTTTTTGAAACTGTCGCTATTTCTTCAGCGCAAACTAACAGCTAGGATTGGTCCTACAGTAAAAAATGACTTATTTATCTTAATTTTTTAATAAAGTGCTACCACAGCGCCCAGTGTAATCGCTGAGTTCCAGCAATCATGTGAAATTAAGAAGGATGTTATTTCTTATAGTCAAACTGGCTCATTTACCGCATTTATAAGGTCAAAGTCGAAAATCAGTTCAATTAAGTCCCACAGTCTGATGTTTCACTGTTAAAAGCGATGGAACCTAGTAATATGCGAATACTATCGCTAAATACATGTTGCTACGAATATGTGAACCAAACGTTGTAACTCAAACGGACTAACATCGTTAGAAAGTCAATGAAATATAATTTTTGAAACTGTTGCTATTTCTTCAGCGCGAACTAACGGCTAGGGTTGGTCCTACGGGAAAAAATGACTTATTTATCTTAATTTTTTAATAAAGTGCTACCACAGCAACCAGTGTAATAGCTGAGTTCCAGCAATCATGTCATATTAGTAAGAATGTTATTCTTTCGAGTCCAATTGGCTCATTTATTACATTTATAAGGTCACAGTCTAGAATCAGTTCAATTAAGTCCCACAGTCAATCGTTTCACTGTTAAAAGCGATACAACTTAGTAATATCGGAAAAAAATCACTAAATACATGTTGGTACGAATGTGTGACGCAACCAATGTAACTCAAACAGATTGACACTGTCAGAAAGTCAATGAAATGAAGTTTTTTAAAATGTCTCTATTTCTTCAGCACGCGCTAACGGCTAGGATTTTTCCCACAGTAAAAATGACTTATTATCTAAATTTTTAAATGAAGCGCTACCACAGCGCCCAATGTAATCGCTGAGTTCCGGCGTCAAATTAAGAAGAATGTTATTTCTTGGTTTCCAATTGTCTCATTTATCACATTTATCAGGTCACAGTCCGAAGTTAGTTCAATTAAGTCCCGCAGTCAATCGTTTCACTGTTAAAAGCGATGCAACCTAGTAATATCAGAAGAATATCGCTAAATACATGTTGGTACGAATATGTGACGCAACTGTTGTAACTGAAGCGGATTGATACCGTTAGAAATTCAATGAAATGTAGTTTTTGAAACTGTCGCTATTTCTTCAGCGCGCGATAACGGCTAGGATTGGTCCCACAGTAAAGAATGACTTATTTATCTAAATTTTTAAATGAAGCGCCACCAAAGCGACCAATGTAATCTCTGAGTTCCGGCAATCACGTCAAATTTAGAAGAATGTTATTTCTTGGTGTCCAATTGTCTCATTTATCACATTTATCAGATCACAGTCCAAAGTTAGTTTAATTAAGTCCCGCAGTCAATCGTTTCACTGTTAAAAGCGATGCAACCTAGTAATATCAGAAGAATATCGCTAAATACATGTTGGTACGAATATGTGACGCAACTGTTGTAACAGAAGCGGATTGATACCGTTAAAAAGTCAATGAAATGTAGTTTTTGAAACTGTCGCTATTTCTTCAGCGCGAACTAACAGCTAGGATTGGTCCTACAGTAAAAAATGACATATTTATCTTAATTTTTTAATAAAGTGCTACCACAGCGCCCAGTGCAATCGCTGAGTTCCGGCGTCAAATTAAGAAGAATGTTATATCTTGGTGTCCAATTGTCTCATTTATCACATTTATAAGGTCAAAGTCCAAAATCAGTTCAATTATGTCCCACAGTCAAACGTTTCATTGTTAAAAGCGATGGAACCTAGTAATATGCGATTACTATCGCTAAATACATGTTGGTACGAGTATGTGACGCAACTGTTGTAACTGAAGCGGATTGATACCGTTAGAATGTCAATGAAATGCAGTTTTTGAAATTGTCGCTATTTCTTCAGCGCGCGATAACGGCTAGGATTGGTCCCACAGTAAAGAATGACTTATTTATCTAAATTTTTAAATGAAGCGCCACCACAGCGACCAATGTAATCTCTGAGTTCCGGCAATCACGTCAAATTTAGAAGAATGTTATTTCTTGGTGTCCAATTGTCTCATTTATCACATTTATCAGGTCACAGTCCAAAGTTAGTTCAATTAAGTCCCGCAGTCAATCGTTTCACTGTTAAAAGCGATGCAACCTATTAATATCGGAAGAATATCGCTAAATACATGTTGATACGAATATGTGACGCAACTGTTGTAACTAAAGCGGATTGATACCGTTGAAAAGTCAATAAAATGTAGTTTTTGAAACTGTCGGTATTTCTTCAGCGCGAACTAACGGCTAGGATTGGTCCTACAGTAAAAAATGACTTATTTACCTTAATTTTTTAATAAAGCGCCACCACAGCGACCAATGTAATCTCTAAGTTCCGGCAATCACGTCAAATTTAGAAGAATGTTATTTCTTGGTGTCCAATTGTCTCATTTATCACATTTATCAGGTCACAGTCCAAAGTTAGTTCAATTAAGTCCCGCAGTCAATCGTTTTACTGTTAAAAGCGATGCAACCTAGTAATATCAGAAGAATATCGCTAAATACATGTTGGTGCGAATATGTGACGCAACTGTTGTAACTGAAGCGGACTAACACCGTTAAAAATTCACTGAAATGTAGTTTTTGAAACTGTCGCTATTTCTTCAGCGCAAACTAACGGCTAGGATTGGTCCTACAGTAAAAAATGACTTATTTATCTTAATTTTTTAATAAATTGCTACCACAGCGCTCAGTGTAATCGCTGAGTTCCAGCAATCATGTGAAATTAAGAAGGATGTTATTTCTTATAGTCAAACTGGCTCATTTACCGCATTTATAAGGTCAAAGTCGAAAATCTGTTCAATTAAGACCCACAGTTTAATGTTTCACTGTTAAAAGCGATGAAACCTAGTAATATGCGAATACTATCGCTAAATACATGTTGGTACGAGTATGTGACGCAACTGTTGTAACTGAAGCGGATTGATACCGTTAGAAAGTCAATGAAATGTAGTTTTTGAAACTGTCGCTATTTCTTCAGCGCGCGATAACGGTTAGGATTGGTCCCACAGTAAAGAATGACTTATTTAGCTAAATTTTCAAATGAAGCGCCACCACAGCGACCAATGTAATCTCTGAGTTCCGGCAATCACGTCAAATTTAGAAGAATGTTATTTCTTGGTGTCCAATTGTCTCATTTATCACATTTGTCAGGTCACAGTCCAAAGTTAGTTCAATTAAGTCCCGCAGTCAATCGTTTCACTGTTAAAAGCGATGCAACCTAGTAATATGCGAATACTATCGCTAAATACATGTTGGTACGAGTATGTGACGCAACTGTTGTAACTGAAGCGGATTGATACCGTTAGAAAGTCAATGAAATGTAGTTTTTGAAACTGTCGCTATTTCTTCAGCGCGAAATAACGGCTAGGATTAGTCCTACAGTAAAAAATGACTTATTTATCTTAATTTTTTAATAAAGTGCCACCACAGCGCCCAGTGTAATCGCTGAGTTCCAGCAATCATGTGAAATTAAGAAGGATGTTATTTCTTATAGTCAAACTGGCTCATTTACCGCATTTATAAGGTCAAAGTCCAAAATCAGTTCAATTAAGTCCCACAGTCAAACGTTTCACTGTTAAAAGCGATGGAACCTAGTAATATGCGAATACTATCGCTAAATACATGTTGGTACGAGTATGTGACGCAACTGTTGTAACTGAAGCGGATTGATACCGTTAGAAAGTCAATGAAATGTAGTTTTTGAAACTGTCGCTATTTCTTCAGCGCGCGATAACGGATAGGAATGGTCCCACAGTAAAGAATGACTAATTTATCTAAATTTTCAAATGAAGCGCTACCACAGCGACCAATGTAATCTCTGAGTTCCGGCAATCACGTCAAATTTAGAAGAATGTTATTTCTCGATGTCCAATTGTCTCATTTATCACATTTATCAGGTCACAGTCCAAAGTAAGTTCAATTATGTCCTGCAGTCAATCGTTTCACTGTTAAAAGCCATGCAACCTAGTAATATGAGAAGAATATCGCTAAATACATGTTGGTACGAATATGTGACGCAACTGTTGTAACTGAAGCGGATTGATACCGTTAGAAAGTCAATGAAATGTAGTTTTTGAAACTGTCGCTATTTCTTCAGCGCGCGATAACGGATAGGAATGGTCCCACAGTAAAAAATGACTTATTTATCTTAATTTTTTAATAAAGTGCTACCACAGCGCCCAGTGTAATCGCTAAGTTCCAGCAATCATGTGAAATTAAGAAGAATGTTATTTCTTGGAGTCCAATTGGCTCATTTATCACACTTTTAAGGTCACAGTCCAGAATTAGTTCAATTAAGTCCCACAGTCAATCGTTTCACTGTTAAAAGCGATACAACTTAGTAATATCAAAAAATATCGCTAAATACATGTTGGTACGAATATGTGACGCAGCTGTTGTAACTGAAACGGATTGATACCGTTAGAAAGTCAATGAAATGTAGTTTTTGAAACTGTCGCTATTTCTTCTGCGCGAACTAACGGCTAGGATTAGTCCTACAGTAAAAAATGACTTATTTATCTTAATTTTTTAATAAAGTGCCACCACAGCGCCCAGTGTAATCGCTGAGTTCCAGCAATCATGTGAAATTAAGAAGGATGTTATTTCTTATAGTCAAACTGGCTCATTTACCGCATTTATAGGGTCAAAGTCCAAAATCAGTTCAATTAAGTCCCACAGTCAAACGTTTCACTGTTAAAAGCGATGGAACCTAGTAATATGCGAATACTATCGCTAAATACATGTTGGTACGAGTATGTGACGCAACTGTTGTAACTGAAGCGGATTGATACCGTTAGAAAGTCAATGAAATGTAGTTTTTGAAACTGTCGCTATTTCTTCAGCGCGCGATAACGGATAGGAATGGTCCCACAGTAAAGAATGACTAATTTATCTAAATTTTCAAATGAAGCGCTACCACAGCGACCAATGTAATCTCTGAGTTCCGGCAATCACGTCAAATTTAGAAGAATGTTATTTCTTGGTGTCCAATTGTCTCATTTATCACATTTATCAGGTCACAGTCCAAAGTAAGTTCAATTAAGTCCTGCAGTCAATCGTTTCACTGTTAAAAGCGATGCAACCTAGTAATATGAGAAGAATATCGCTAAATACATGTTGGTACGAATATGTGACGCAACTGTTGTAACTGAAGCGGATTGATACCGTTAGAAAGTCAATGAAATGTAGTTTTAGAAACTGTCGCTATTTCTTCAGCGCGAACTAACGACTAAGATTGGTCCCACAGTAAAGAATGACTTATTTATCTAAATTTTTAAATGAAGCGCCACCACAGCGACCAATGTAATCTCTGAGTTCCGGCAATCACGTCAAATTTAGAAGAATGTTATTTCTTGGTGTCCAATTGTCTCATTTATCACATTTATCAGGTCACAGTCCAAAGTAAGTTCAATTAAGTCCTGCAGTCAATCGTTTCACTGTTAAAAGCGATGCAACCTAGTAATATGAGAAGAATATCGCTAAATACATGTTGGTACGAATATGTGACGCAACTGTTGTAACTGAAGCGGATTGATACCGTTAGAAAGTCAATGAAATGTAGTTTTAGAAACTGTCGCTATTTCTTCAGCGCGAACTAACGACTAAGGTTGGTCCCACAGTAAAGAATGACTTATTTATCTAAATTTTTAAATGAAGCGCCACCACAGCGACCAATGTAATCTCTGAGTTCCGGCAATCACGTCAAATTTAGAAGAATGTTATTTCTTGGTGTCCAATTGTCTCATTTATCACATTTATCAGGTCACAGTCCAAAGTAAGTTCAATTAAGTCCCGCAGTCAATCGGTTCACTGTTAAAAGCGATACAACATAGTAATATCGGAAAAAAATCACTAAATACATGTTGGTACGAATGTGTGACGCAACCAATGTAACTCAAACGGATTGACACTGTTAGAAAGTCAATGAAATGAAGTTTTTGAAACTGTCGCTATTTCTTCAGCGCGAACTAACGGCTAGGATTGGTCCTACAGCAAAAAATGACTTATTTATCCTAATTTTTTAATAAATTGCTACCACAGCGCCCAGTGTAATCGCTGAATTCCAGCAATCATGTGAAATTAAGAAGGATGTTCTTTCTTATAGTCAAACTGGCTCATTTACCGCATTTATAAGGTCAAAGTCGAAAATCAGTTCAATTAAGTCCCACAGTCTAATGTTTCACTGTTAAAAGCGATGGAACCTAGTAATATGCGAATAATATCGCTAAATACATGTTGGTACGAGTATGTGACGCAACTGTTGTAACTGAAGCGGATTGATACCGTTAGAAAGTCAATGAAATGTAGTTTTTGAAACTGTCGCTATTTCTTCAGCGCGCAATAACGGCTGGGATTGGTCCCACATTAAAAAATGACTTATTTATCTTAATTTTTTAATAAATTGCTACCACAGCGCCCAGTGTAATCGCTGAGTTCCAGCAATCATGTGAAATTAAGAAGGATGTTCTTTCTTCTAGTCAAACTGGCTCATTTACCGCATTTATAAGGTCAAAGTCGAAAATCAGTTCAATTAAGTCCCACAGTCTAATGTTTCACTGCTAAAAGCGATGGAACCTAGTAATATGCGAATAATATCGCTAAATATATGTTGGTACGAGTATGTGACGCAACTGTTGTAACTGAAGCGGATTGATACCGTTAGAAAGTCAATGAAATGTAGTTTTTGAAACTGTCGCTATTTCTTCAGCGCGCGATAACGGCTAGGATTGGTCACACAGTAAAGAATGACTTATTTATCTAAATTTTTAAATGAAGCGCCACCACAGCGACCAATGTAATCTCTGAGTTCCGGCAATCACGTCAAATTTAGAAGAATGTTATTTCTTGGTGTCCAATTGTCTCATTTATCACATTTGTCAGGTCACAGTCCAAAGTTAGTTCAATTAAGTCCCACAGTCAAACGTTTCACTGTTAAAAGCGATGGAACCTAGTAATATGCGAATACTATCGCTAAATACATGTTGGTACGAGTATGTGACGCAACTGTTGTAACTGAAGCGGATTGATACCGTTAGAAAGTCAATGAAATGCAGTTTTTGAAACTGTCGCTATTTCTTCAGCGCGCGATAACGGATAGGAATGGTCCCACAGTAAAGAATGACTAATTTATCTAAATTTTCAAATGAAGCGCTACCACAGCGACCAATGTAATCTCTGAGTTCCGGCAATCACGTCAAATTTAGAAGAATGTTATTTCTGGGTGTCCAATTGTCTCATTTATCACATTTATCAGGTCACAGTCCAGAATTAGTTCAATTAAGTCCCACAGTCAATCGTTTCACTGTTAAAAGCGATACAACTTAGTAATATCAAAAAATATCGCTAAATACATGTTGGTACGAATATGTGACGCAGCTGTTGTAACTGAAACGGATTGATACCGTTAGAAAGTCAATGAAATGTAGTTTTTGAAACTGTCGCTATTTCTTCTGCGCGAACTAACGGCTAGGATTAGTCCTACAGTAAAAAATGACTTATTTATCTTAATTTTTTAATAAAGTGCCACCACAGCGCCCAGTGTAATCGCTGAGTTCCAGCAATCATGTGAAATTAAGAAGGATGTTATTTCTTATAGTCAAACTGGCTCATTTACCGCATTTATAAGGTCAAAGTCCAAAATCAGTTCAATTAAGTCCCACAGTCAAACGTTTCACTGTTAAAAGCGATGGAACCTAGTAATATGCGAATACTATCGCTAAATACATGTTGGTACGAGTATGTGACGCAACTGTTGTAACTGAAGCGGATTGATACCGTTAGAAAGTCAATGAAATGTAGTTTTTGAAACTGTCGCTATTTCTTCAGCGCGCGATAACGGATAGGAATGGTCCCACAGTAAAGAATGACTAATTTATCTAAATTTTCAAATGAAGCGCTACCACAGCGACCAATGTAATCTCTGAGTTCCGGCAATCACGTCAAATTTAGAAGAATGTTATTTCTTGGTGTCCAATTGTCTCATTTATCACATTTATCAGGTCACAGTCCAAAGTAAGTTCAATTAAGTCCTGCAGTCAATCGTTTCACTGTTAAAAGCGATGCAACCTAGTAATATGAGAAGAATATCGCTAAATACATGTTGGTACGAATATGTGACGCAACTGTTGTAACTGAAGCGGATTGATACCGTTAGAAAGTCAATGAAATGTAGTTTTAGAAACTGTCGCTATTTCTTCAGCGCGAACTAACGACTAAGATTGGTCCCACAGCAAAGAATGACTTATTTATCTAAATTTTTAAATGAAGCGCCACCACAGCGACCAATGTAATCTCTGAGTTCCGGCAATCACGTCAAATTTAGAAGAATGTTATTTCTTGGTGTCCAATTGTCTCATTTATCACATTTATCAGGTCACAGTCCAAAGTAAGTTCAATTAAGTCCTGCAGTCAATCGTTTCACTGTTAAAAGCGATGCAACCTAGTAATATGAGAAGAATATCGCTAAATACATGTTGGTACGAATATGTGACGCAACTGTTGTAACTGAAGCGGATTGATACCGTTAGAAAGTCAATGAAATGTAGTTTTAGAAACTGTCGCTACTTCTTCAGCGCGAACTAACGACTAAGGTTGGTCCCACAGTAAAGAATGACTTATTTATCTAAATTTTTAAATGAAGCGCCACCACAGCGACCAATGTAATCTCTGAGTTCCGGCAATCACGTCAAATTTAGAAGAATGTTATTTCTTGGTGTCCAATTGTCTCATTTATCACATTTATCAGGTCACAGTCCAAAGTAAGTTCAATTAAGTCCCGCAGTCAATCGTTTCACTGTTAAAAGCGATACAACATAGTAATATCGGAAAAAAATCACTAAATACATGTTGGTACGAATGTGTGACGCAACCAATGTAACTCAAACGGATTGACACTGTTAGAAAGTCAATGAAATGAAGTTTTTGAAACTGTCGCTATTTCTTCAGCGCGAACTAACGGCTAGGATTGGTCCTACAGCAAAAAATGACTTATTTATCCTAATTTTTTAATAAATTGCTACCACAGCGCCCAGTGTAATCGCTGAATTCCAGCAATCATGTGAAATTAAGAAGGATGTTCTTTCTTATAGTCAAACTGGCTCATTTACCGCATTTATAAGGTCAAAGTCGAAAATCAGTTCAATTAAGTCCCACAGTCTAATGTTTCACTGTTAAAAGCGATGGAACCTAGTAATATGCGAATAATATCGCTAAATACATGTTGGTACGAGTATGTGACGCAACTGTTGTAACTGAAGCGGATTGATACCGTTAGAAAGTCAATGAAATGTAGTTTTTGAAACTGTCGCTATTTCTTCAGCGCGCAATAACGGCTGGGATTGGTCCCACAGTAAAAAATGACTTATTTATCTTAATTTTTTAATAAATTGCTACCACAGCGCCCAGTGTAATCGCTGAGTTCCAGCAATCATGTGAAATTAAGAAGGATGTTCTTTCTTCTAGTCAAACTGGCTCATTTACCGCATTTATAAGGTCAAAGTCGAAAATCAGTTCAATTAAGTCCCACAGTCTAATGTTTCACTGTTAAAAGCGATGGAACCTAGTAATATGCGAATAATATCGCTAAATACATGTTGGTACGAGTATGTGACGCAACTGTTGTAACTGAAGCGGATTGATACCGTTAGAAAGTCAATGAAATGTAGTTTTTGAAACTGTCGCTATTTCTTCAGCGCGCGATAACGGCTAGGATTGGTCACACAGTAAAGAATGACTTATTTATCTAAATTTTTAAATGAAGCGCCACCACAGCGACCAATGTAATCTCTGAGTTCCGGCAATCACGTCAAATTTAGAAGAATGTTATTTCTTGGTGTCCAATTGTCTCATTTATCACATTTGTCAGGTCACAGTCCAAAGTTAGTTCAATTAAGTCCCACAGTCAAACGTTTCACTGTTAAAAGCGATGGAACCTAGTAATATGCGAATACTATCGCTAAATACATGTTGGTACGAGTATGTGACGCAACTGTTGTAACTGAAGCGGATTGATACCGTTAAAAAGTCAATGAAATGCAGTTTTTGAAACTGTCGCTATTTCTTCAGCGCGCGATAACGGATAGGAATGGTCCCACAGTAAAGAATGACTAATTTATCTAAATTTTCAAATGAAGCGCTACCACAGCGACCAATGTAATCTCTGAGTTCCGGCAATCACGTCAAATTTAGAAGAATGTTATTTCTCGGTGTCCAATTGTCTCATTTATCACATTTATCAGGTCACAGTCCAAAGTAAGTTCAATTAAGTCCTGCAGTCAATCGTTTCACTGTTAAAAGCGATGCAACCTAGTAATATGAGAAGAATATCGCTAAATACATGTTGGTACGAATATGTGACGCAACAACTGAAGCGGATTGATACCGTTAGAAAGTCAATGAAATGTAGTTTTTGAAACTGTCGCTATTTCTTCAGCGCGCGATAACGGATAGGAATGGTCCCACAGTAAAAAATGACTTATTTATCTTAATTTTTTAATAAAGTGCTACCACAGCGCCCAGTGTAATCGCTGAGTTCCAGCAATCATGTGAAATTAAGAAGAATGTTATTTCTTGGAGTCCAATTGGCTCATTTATCACACTTATAAGGTCACAGTCCAGAATTAGTTCAATTAAGTCCCACAGTCAATCGTTTCACTGTTAAAAGCGATGCAACTTAGTAATATCAAAAAAAATCGCTAAATACATGTTGGTACGAATATGTGACGCAACTGTTGTAACTGAAACGGATTGATACCGTTAGAAAGTCAATGAAATGTAGTTTTTGAAACTGTCGCTATTTCTTCTGCGCGAACTAACGGCTAGGATTTGTCCTACAGTAAAAAATGACTTATTTATCTTAATTTTTTAATAAAGTGCCACCACAGCGCCCAGTGTAATCGCTGAGTTCCAGCAATCATGTGAAATTAAGAAGGATGTTATTTCTTATAGTCAAACTGGCTCATTTACCGCATTTATAAGGTCAAAGTCCAAAATCAGTTCAATTAAGTCCCACAGTCAAACGTTTCACTGTAAAAAGCGATGGAACCTAGTAATATGCGAATACTATCGCTAAATACATGTTGGTACGAGTATGTGACGCAACTGTTGTAACTGAAGCGGATTGATACCGTTAGAAAGTCAATGAAATGTAGTTTTTGAAACTGTCGCTATTTCTTCAGCGCGCGATAACGGATAGGAATGGTCCCACAGTAAAGAATGACTAATTTATCTAAATTTTCAAATGAAGCGCTACCACAGCGACCAATGTAATCTCTGAGTTCCGGCAATCACGTCAAATTTAAAAGAATGTTATTTCTTGGTGTCCAATTGTCTCATTTATCACATTTATCAGGTCACAGTCCAAAGTAAGTTCAATTATGTCCTGCAGTCAATCGTTTCACTGTTAAAAGCGATGCAACCTAGTAATATGAGAAGAATATCGCTAAATACATGTTGGTACGAATATGTGACGCAACTGTTGTAACTGAAGCGGATTGATACCGTTAGAAAGTCAATGAAATGTAGTTTTTGAAACTGTCGCTATTTCTTCAGCGCGCGATAACGGATAGGAATGGTCCCACAGTAAAAAATGACTTATTTATCTTAATTTTTTAATAAAGTGCTACCACAGCGCCCAGTGTAATCGCTAAGTTCCAGCAATCATGTGAAATTAAGAAGAATGTTATTTCTTGGAGTCCAATTGGCTCATTTATCACACTTATAAGGTCACAGTCCAGAATTAGTTCAATTAAGTCCCACAGTCAATCGTTTCACTGTTAAAAGCGATACAACTTAGTAATATCAAAAAATATCGCTAAATACATGTTGGTACGAATATGTGACGCAACTGTTGTAACTGAAACGGATTGATACCGTTAGAAAGTCAATGAAATGTAGTTTTTGAAACTGTCGCTATTTCTTCTGCGCGAACTAACGGCTAGGATTAGTCTTACAGTAAAAAATGACTTATTTATCTTAATTTTTTAATAAAGTGCCACCACAGCGCCCAGTGTAATCGCTGAGTTCCAGCAATCATGTGAAATTAAGAAGGATGTTATTTCTTATAGTCAAACTGGCTCATTTACCGCATTTATAAGGTCAAAGTCCAAAATCAGTTCAATTAAGTCCCACAGTCAAACATTTCACTGTTAAAAGCGATGGAACCTAGTAATATGCGAATACTATCGCTAAATACATGTTGGTACGAGTATGTGACGCAACTGTTGTAACTGAAGCGGATTGATACCGTTAGAAAGTCAATGAAATGTAGTTTTTGAAACTGTCGCTATTTCTTCAGCGCGCGATAACGGATAGGAATGGTCCCACAGTAAAGAATGACTAATTTATCTAAATTTTCAAATGAAGCGCTACCACAGCGACCAATGTAATCTCTGAGTTCCGGCAATCACGTCAAATTTAGAAGAATGTTATTTCTTGGTGTCCAATTGTCTCATTTATCACATTTATCAGGTCACAGTCCAAAGTAAGTTCAATTAAGTCCTGCAGTCAATCGTTTCACTGTTAAAAGCGATGCAACCTAGTAATATGAGAAGAATATCGCTAAATACATGTTGGTACGAATATGTGACGCAACTGTTGTAACTGAAGCGGATTGATACCGTTAGAAAGTCAATGAAATGTAGTTTTAGAAACTGTCGCTATTTCTTCAGCGCGAACTAACGACTAAGATTGGTCCCACAGTAAAGAATGACTTATTTATCTAAATTTTTAAATGAAGCGCCACCACAGCGACCAATGTAATCTCTGAGTTCCGGCAATCACGTCAAATTTAGAAGAATGTTATTTCTTGGTGTCCAATTGTCTCATTTATCACATTTATCAGGTCACAGTCCAAAGTAAGTTCAATTAAGTCCTGCAGTCAATCGTTTCACTGTTAAAAGCGGTGCAACCTAGTAATATGAGAAGAATATCGCTAAATACATGTTGGTACGAATATGTGACGCAACTGTTGTAACTGAAGCGGATTGATACCGTTAGAAAGTCAATGAAATGTAGTTTTAGAAACTGTCGCTATTTCTTCAGCGCGAACTAACGACTAAGGTTGGTCCCACAGTAAAGAATGACTTATTTATCTAAATTTTTAAATGAAGCGCCACCACAGCGACCAATGTAATCTCTGAGTTCCGGCAATCACGTCAAATTTAGAAGAATGTTATTTCTTGGTGTCCAATTGTCTCATTTATCACATTTATCAGGTCACAGTCCAAAGTAAGTTCAATTAAGTCCCGCAGTCAATCGTTTCACTGTTAAAAGCGATACAACATAGTAATATCGGAAAAAAATCACTAAATACATGTTGGTACGAATGTGTGACACAACCAATGTAACTCAAACGGATTGACACTGTTAGAAAGTCAATGAAATGAAGTTTTTGAAACTGTCGCTATTTCTTCAGCGCGAACTAACGGCTAGGATTGGTCCTACAGCAAAAAATGACTTATTTATCCTAATTTTTTAATAAATTGCTACCACAGCGCCCAGTGTAATCGCTGAATTCCAGCAATCATGTGAAATTAAGAAGGATGTTCTTTCTTATAGTCAAACTGGCTCATTTACCGCATTTATAAGGTCAAAGTCGAAAATCAGTTCAATTAAGTCCCACAGTCTAATGTTTCACTGTTAAAAGCGATGGAACCTAGTAATATGCGAATAATATCGCTAAATACATGTTGGTACGAGTATGTGACGCAACTGTTGTAACTGAAGCGGATTGATACCGTTAGAAAGTCAATGAAATGTAGTTTTTGAAACTGTCGCTATTTCTTCAGCGCGCAATAACGGCTGGGATTGGTCCCACAGTAAAAAATGACTTATTTATCTTAATTTTTTAATAAATTGCTACCACAGCGCCCAGTGTAATCGCTGAGTTCCAGCAATCATGTGAAATTAAGAAGGATGTTCTTTCTTCTAGTCAAACTGGCTCATTTACCGCATTTATAAGGTCAAAGTCGAAAGTCAGTTCAATTAAGTCCCACAGTCTAATGTTTCACTGTTAAAAGCGATGGAACCTTGTAATATGCGAATAATATCGCTAAATACATGTTGGTACGAGTATGTGACGCAACTGTTGTAACTGAAGCGGATTGACACTGTTAGAAAGTCAATGAAATGAAGTTTTTGAAACTGTCGCTATTTCTTCAGCGCAAACTAACGGCTAGGATTGGTCCTACAGCAAAAAATGACTTATTTATCCTAATTTTTTAATAAATTGCTACCACAGCGCCCAGTGTAATCGCTGAATTCCAGCAATCATGTGAAATTAAGAAGGATGTTCTTTCTTATAGTCAAACTGGCTCATTTACCGCATTTATAAGGTCAAAGTCGAAAATCAGTTCAATTAAGTCCCACAGTCTAATGTTTCACTGTTAAAAGCGATGGAACCTAGTAATATGCGAATAATATCGCTAAATACATGTTGGTACGAGTATGTGACGCAACTGTTGTAACTGAAGCGGATTGATACCGTTAGAAAGTCAATGAAATGTAGTTTTTGAAACTGTCGCTATTTCTTCAGCGCGCAATAACGGCTGGGATTGGTCCCACAGTAAAAAATGACTTATTTATCTTAATTTTTTAATAAATTGCTACAACAGCGCCCAGTGTAATCGCTGAGTTCCAGCAATCATGTGAAATTAAGAAGGATGTTCTTTCTTCTAGTCAAACTGGCTCATTTACCGCATTTATAAGGTCAAAGTCGAAAATCAGTTCAATTAAGTCCCACAGTCTAATGTTTCACTGTTAAAAGCGATGGAACCTAGTAATATGCGAATAATATCGCTAAATACATGTTGGTACGAGTATGTGACGCAACTGTTGTAACTGAAGCGGATTGATACCGTTAGAAAGTCAATGAAATGTAGTTTTTGAAACTGTCGCTATTTCTTCAGCGCGCGATAACGGCTAGGATTGGTCACACAGTAAAGAATGACTTATTTATCTAAATTTTTAAATGAAGCGCCACCACAGCGACCAATGTAATCTCTGAGTTCCGGCAATCACGTCAAATTTAGAAGAATGTTATTTCTTGGTGTCCAATTGTCTCATTTATCACATTTGTCAGGTCACAGTCCAAAGTTAGTTCAATTAAGTCCCACAGTCAAACGTTTCACTGTTAAAAGCGATGGAACCTAGTAATATGCGAATACTATCGCTAAATACATGTTGGTACGAGTATGTGACGCAACTGTTGTAACTGAAGCGGATTGATACCGTTAGAAAGTCAATGAAATGCAGTTTTTGAAACTGTCGCTATTTCTTCAGCGCGCGATAACGGATAGGAATGGTCCCACAGTAAAGAATGACTAATTTATCTAAATTTTCAAATGAAGCGCTACCACAGCGACCAATGTAATCTCTGAGTTCCGGCAATCACGTCAAATTTAGAAGAATGTTATTTCTCGGTGTCCAATTGTCTCATTTATCACATTTATCAGGTCACAGTCCAAAGTAAGTTCAATTAAGTCCTGCAGTCAATCGTTTCACTGTTAAAAGCGATGCAACCTAGTAATATGAGAAGAATATCGCTAAATACATGTTGGTACGAATATGTGACGCAACTGTTGTAACTGAAGCGGATTGATACCGTTAGAAAGTCAATGAAATGTAGTTTTTGAAACTGTCGCTATTTCTTCAGCGCGCGATAACGGATAGGAATGGTCCCACAGTAAAAAATGACTTATTTATCTTAATTTTTTAATAAAGTGCTACCACAGCGCCCAGTGTAATCGCTGAGTTCCAGCAATCATGTGAAATTAAGAAGAATGTTATTTCTTGGAGTCCAATTGGCTCATTTATCACACTTATAAGGTCACAGTCCAGAATTAGTTCAATTAAGTCCCACAGTCAATCGTTTCACTGTTAAAAGCGATACAACTTAGTAATATCAAAAAAAATCGCTAAATACATGTTGGTACGAATATGTGACGCAACTGTTGTAACTGAAACGGATTGATACCGTTAGAAAGTCAATGAAATGTAGTTTTTGAAACTGTCGCTATTTCTTCTGCGCGAACTAACGGCTAGGATTAGTCCTACAGTAAAAAATGACTTATTTATCTTAATTTTTTAATAAAGTGCCACCACAGCGCCCAGTGTATTCGCTGAGTTCCAGCAATCATGTGAAATTAAGAAGGATGTTATTTCTTATAGTCAAACTGGCTCATTTACCGCATTTATAAGGTCAAAGTCCAAAATCAGTTCAATTAAGTCCCACAGTCAAACGTTTCACTGTAAAAAGCGATGGAACCTAGTAATATGCGAATACTATCGCTAAATACATGTTGGTACGAGTATGTGACGCAACTGTTGTAACTGAAGCGGATTGATACCGTTAGAAAGTCAATGAAATGTAGTTTTTGAAACTGTCGCTATTTCTTCAGCGCGCGATAACGGATAGGAATGGTCCCACAGTAAAGAATGACTAATTTATCTAAATTTTCAAATGAAGCGCTACCACAGCGACCAATGTAATCTCTGAGTTCCGGCAATCACGTCAAATTTAAAAGAATGTTATTTCTTGGTGTCCAATTGTCTCATTTATCACATTTATCAGGTCACAGTCCAAAGTAAGTTCAATTATGTCCTGCAGTCAATCGTTTCACTGTTAAAAGCGATGCAACCTAGTAATATGAGAAGAATATCGCTAAATACATGTTGGTACGAATATGTGACGCAACTGTTGTAACTGAAGCGGATTGATACCGTTAGAAAGTCAATAAAATGTAGTTTTAGAAACTGTCGCTATTTCTTCAGCGCGAACTAACGACTAAGATTGGTCCCACAGTAAAGAATGACTTATTTATCTAAATTTTTAAATGAAGCGCCACCACAGCGACCAATGTAATCTCTGAGTTCCGGCAATCACGTCAAATTTAGAAGAATGTTATTTCTTGGTGTCCAATTGTCTCATTTATCACATTTATCAGGTCACAGTCCAAAGTAAGTTCAATTAAGTCCTGCAGTCAATCGTTTCACTGTTAAAAGCGATGCAACCTAGTAATATGAGAAGAATATCGCTAAATACATGTTGGTACGAATATGTGACGCAACTGTTGTAACTGAAGCGGATTGATACCGTTAGAAAGTCAATGAAATGTAGTTTTAGAAACTGTCGCTATTTCTTCAGCGCGAACTAACGACTAAGATTGGTCCCACAGTAAAGAATGACTTATTTATCTAAATTTTTAAATGAAGCGCCACCACAGCGACCAATGTAATCTCTGAGTTCCGGCAATCACGTCAAATTTAGAAGAATGTTATTTCTTGGTGTCCAATTGTCTCATTTATCACATTTATCAGGTCACAGTCCAAAGTAAGTTCAATTAAGTCCCGCAGTCAATCGTTTCACTGTTAAAAGCGATACAACATAGTAATATCGGAAAAAAATCACTAAATACATGTTGGTACGAATGTGTGACGCAACCAATGTAACTCAAACGGATTGACACTGTTAGAAAGTCAATGAAATGTAGTTTTTGAAACTGTCGCTATTTCTTCAGCGCGCGATAACGGCTAGGATTGGTCACACAGTAAAGAATGACTTATTTATCTAAATTTTTAAATGAAGCGCCACCACAGCGACCAATGTAATCTCTGAGTTCCGGCAATCACGTCAAATTTAGAAGAATGTTATTTCTTGGTGTCCAATTGTCTCATTTATCACATTTGTCAGGTCACAGTCCAAAGTTAGTTCAATTAAGTCCCACAGTCAAACGTTTCACTGTTAAAAGCGATGGAACCTAGTAATATGCGAATACTATCGCTAAATACATGTTGGTACGAGTATGTGACGCAACTGTTGTAACTGAAGCGGATTGATACCGTTAGAAAGTCAATGAAATGCAGTTTTTGAAACTGTCGCTATTTCTTCAGCGCGCAATAACGGATAGGAATGGTCCCACAGTAAAGAATGACTAATTTATCTAAATTTTCAAATGAAGCGCTACCACAGCGACCAATGTAATCTCTGAGTTCCGGTAATCACGTCAAATTTAGAAGAATGTTATTTCTTGGTGTCCAATTGTCTCATTTATCACATTTATCAGGTCACAGTCCAAAGTAAGTTCAATTAAGTCCCGCAGTCAATCGTTTCACTGTTAAAAGCGATACAACATAGTAATATCGGAAAAAAATCACTAAATACATGTTGGTACGAATGTGTGACGCAACCAATGTAACTCAAACGGATTGACACTGTTAGAAAGTCAATGAAATGAAATTTTTGAAACTGTCGCTATTTCTTCAGCGCGAACTAACGGCTAGGATTGGTCCTACAGCAAAAAATGACTTATTTATCCTAATTTTTTAATAAATTGCCACCACAGCGCCCAGTGTAATCGCTGAATTCCAGCAATCATGTGAAATTAAGAAGGATGTTCTTTCTTATAGTCAAACTGGCTCATTTACCGCATTTATAAGGTCAAAGTCGAAAATCAGTTCAATTAAGTCCCACAGTCTAATGTTTCACTGTTAAAAGCGATGGAACCTAGTAATATGCGAATAATATCGCTAAATACATGTTGGTACGAGTATGTGACGCAACTGTTGTAACTGAAGCGGATTGATACCGTTAGAAAGTCAATGAAATGTAGTTTTTGAAACTGTCGCTATTTCTTCAGCGCGCGATAACGGCTGGGATTGGTCCCACAGTAAAAAATGACTTATTTTTCCTAATTTTTTAATAAATTGCTACCACAGCGCCCAGTGTAATCGCTGAGTTCCAGCAATCATGTGAAATTAAGAAGGATGTTCTTTCTTCTAGTCAAACTGGCTCATTTACCGCATTTATAAGGTCAAAGTCGAAAATCAGTTCAATTAAGTCCCACAGTCTAATGTTTCACTGTTAAAAGCGATGGAACCTAGTAATATGCGAATAATATCGCTAAATACATGTTGGTACGAGTATGTGACGCAACTGTTGTAACTGAAGCGGATTGATACCGTTAGAAAGTCAATGAAATGTAGTTTTTGAAACTGTCGCTATTTCTTCAGCGCGCGATAACGGCTAGGATTGGTCACACAGTAAAGAATGACTTATTTATCTAAATTTTTAAATGAAGCGCCACCACAGCGACCAATGTAATCTCTGAGTTCCGGCAATCACGTCAAATTTAGAAGAATGTTATTTCTTGGTGTCCAATTGTCTCATTTATCACATTTATCAGGTCACAGTCCAAAGTAAGTTCAATTAAGTCCTGCAGTCAATCGTTTCACTGTTAAAAGCGATGCAACCTAGTAATATGAGAAGAATATCGCTAAATACATGTTGGTACGAATATGTGACGCAACTGTTGTAACTGAAGCGGATTGATACCGTTAGAAAGTCAATGAAATGTAGTTTTAGAAACTGTCGCTATTTCTTCAGCGCGAACTAACGACTAAGATTGGTCCCACAGTAAAGAATGACTTATTTATCTAAATTTTTAAATGAAGCGCCACCACAGCGACCAATGTAATCTCTGAGTTCCGGCAATCACGTCAAATTTAGAAGAATGTTATTTCTTGGTGTCCAATTGTCTCATTTATCACATTTATCAGGTCACAGTCCAAAGTAAGTTCAATTAAGTCCCGCAGTCAATCGTTTCACTGTTAAAAGCGATACAACATAGTAATATCGGAAAAAAATCACTAAATACATGTTGGTACGTATGTGTGACGCAACCAATGTAACTCAAACGGATTGACACTGTTAGAAAGTCAATGAAATGAAGTTTTTGAAACTGTCGCTATTTCTTCAGCGCGAACTAACGGCTAGGATTGGTCCTACAGCAAAAAATGACTTATTTGTCCTAATTTTTTAATAAATTGCTACCACAGCGCCCAGTGTAATCGCTAAATTCCAGCAATCATGTGAAATTAAGAAGGATGTTTTTTCTTATAGTCAAACTGGCTCATTTACCGCATTTATAAGGTCAAAGTCGAAAATCAGTTCAATTAAGTCCCACAGTCTAATGTTTCACTGTTAAAAGCGATGGAACCTAGTAATATGCAAATAATATCGCTAAATACATGTTGGTACGAGTATGTGACGCAACTGTTGTAACTGAAGCGGATTGATACCGTTAGAAAGTCAATGAAATGTTGTTTTTGAAACTGTCGCTATTTCTTCAGCGCGCGATAACGGCTGGGATTGGTCCCACAGTAAAAAATGACTTATTTATCTTAATTTTTTAATACATTGCTACCACAGCGCCCAGTGTAATCGCTGAGTTCCAGCAATCATGTGAAATTAAGAAGGATGTTCTTTCTTCTAGTCAAACTGGCTCATTTACCGCATTTATAAGGTCAAAGTCGAAAATCAGTGCAATTAAGTCCCACAGTCTAATGTTTCACTGTTAAAAGCGATGGAACCTAGTAATATGCGAATAATATCGCTAAATACATGTTGGTACGAGTATGTGACGCAACTGTTGTAACTGAAGCGGATTGATGCCGTTAAAAAGTCAATGAAATGTAGTTTTTGAAACTGTCGCTATTTCTTCAGCGCGAACTAACGGCTAGGATTAGTCCTACAGTAAAAAATGACTTATTTATCTTAATTTTTTAATAAAGTGCCACCACAGCGCCCAGTGTAATCGCTGAGTTCCAGCAATCATGTGAAATTAAGAAGGATGTTATTTCTTATAGTCAAACTGGCTCATTTACCGCATTTATAAGGTCAAAGTCCAAAATCAGTTCAATTAAGTCCCACAGTCAAACGTTTCACTGTTAAAAGCGATGGAACCTAGTAATATGCGAATACTATCGCTAAATACATGTTGGTACGAGTATGTGACGCAACTGTTGTAACTGAAGCGGATTGATACCGTTAGAAAGTCAATGAAATGTAGTTTTTGAAACTGTCGCTATTTCTTTAGCGCGCGATAACGGATAGGAATGGTCCCACAGTAAAGAATGACTAATTTATCTAAATTTTCAAATGAAGCGCTACCACAGCGACCAATGTAATCTCTGAGTTCCGGCAATCACGTCAAATTTAGAAGAATGTTATTTCTTGGTGTCCAATTGTCTCATTTATCACATTTATCAGGTCACAGTCCAAAGTAAGTTCAATTAAGTCCTGCAGTCAATCGTTTCACTGTTAAAAGCGATGCAACCTAGTAATATGAGAAGAATATCGCTAAATACATGTTGGTACGAATATGTGACGCAACTGTTGTAACTGAAGCGGATTGATACCGTTAGAAAGTCAATGAAATGTAGTTTTAGAAACTGTCGCTATTTCTTCAGCGCGAACTAACGACTAAGATTGGTCCCACAGTAAAGAATGACTTATTTATCTAAATTTTTAAATGAAGCGCCACCACAGCGACCAATGTAATCTCTGAGTTTCGGCAAACACGTCAAATTTAGAAGAATGTTATTTCTTCGTGTCCAATTGTCTCATTTATCACATTGATCAGGTCACAGTCCAAAGTAAGTTCAATTAAGTCCTGCAGTCAATCGTTTCACTGTTAAAAGCGATGCAACCTAGTAATATGAGAAGAATATCGCTAAATACATGTTGGTACGAATATGTGACGCAACTGTTGTAACTGAAGCGGATTGATACCGTTAGAAAGTCAATGAAATGTAGTTTTAGAAACTGTCGCTATTTCTTCAGCGCGAACTAACGACTAAGATTCGTCCCACAGTAAAGAATGACTTATTTATCTAAATTTTTAAATGAAGCGCCACCACAGCGACCAATGTAATCTCTGAGTTCCGGCAATCACGTCAAATTTAGAAGAATGTTATTTCTTGGTGTCCAATTGTCTCATTCATCACATTTATCAGGCCACAGTCCAAAGTAAGTTCAATTAAGTCCCGCAGTCAATCGTTTCACTGTTAAAAGCGATACAACATAGTAATATCGGAAAAAAATCACTAAATACATGTTGGTACGAATGTGTGACGCAACCAATGTAACTCAAACGGATTGACACTGTTAGAAAGTCAATGAAATGAAGTTTTTGAAACTGTCGCTATTTCTTCAGCGCGAACTAACGGCTAGGATTGGTCCTACAGCAAAAAATGACTTATTTATCCTAATTTTTTAATAAATTGCTACCACAGCGCCCAGTGTAATCGCTGAATTCCAGCAATCATGTGAAATTAAGAAGGATGTTCTTTCTTATAGTCAAACTGGCTCATTTACCGCATTTATAAGGTCAAAGTCGAAAATCAGTTCAATTAAGTCCCACAGTCTAATGTTTCACTGTTAAAAGCGATGGAACCTAGTAATATGCGAATAATATCGCTGAATACATGTTGGTACGAGTATGTGACGCAACTGTTGAAACTGAAGCGGATTGATACCGTTAGAAAGTCAATGAAATGTAGTTTTTGAAACTGTCGCTATTTCTTCAGCGCGCGATAACGGCTGGGATTGGTCCCACAGTAAAAAATGACTTATTTATCTTAATTTTTTAATAAATTGCTACCACAGCGCCCAGTGTAATCGCTGAGTTCCAGCAATCATGTGAAATTAAGAAGGATGTTCTTTCTTCTAGTCAAACTGGCTCATTTACCGCATTTATAAGGTCAAAGTCTAAAATCAGTTCAATTAAGTCCCACAGTCTAATGTTTCACTGTTAAAAGCGATGGAACCTAGTAATATGCGAATAATATCGCTAAATACATGTTGGTACGAGTATGTGACGCAACTGTTGTAACTGAAGCGGATTGATACCGTTAGAAAGTCAATGAAATGTAGTTTTTGAAACTGTCGCTATTTCTTCAGCGCGCGATAACGGCTAGGATTGGTCCTACAGTAAAAAATGACTTATTTATCTAAATTTTTAAATGAAGCGCCACCACAGCGACAAATGTAATCTCTGAGTTCCGGCAATCACGTCAAATTTAGAAGAATGTTATTTCTTGGTGTCCAATTGTCTCATTTATCACATTTGTCAGGTCACAGTCCAAAGTTAGTTCAATTAAGTCCCGCAGTCAATCTTTTCACTGTTAAAAGCGATGCAACCTAGTAATATCAGAAGAATATCGCTAAATACATGTTGGTACGAATATGTGACGCAACTGTTGTAACTGAAGCGGATTGATGCCGTCAAAAAGTCAATGAAATGTAGTTTTTGAAACTGTCGCTATTTCTTCAGCGCGAACTAACGGCTAGGATTGGTCCTACAGTAAAAAATGACTTATTTATCTTAATTTTTTAATAAAGTTCTACCATAGCGCCCAGTGTAATCGCTGAGTTCCAGCAATCATGTGAAATTAAGAAGAATGTTATTCCTTGGTGTCCAATTGGCACATTTATCACACTTATAAGGTCACAGTCCAGAATTAGTTCAATTAAGTCCCACAGTCAATCGTTTCACTGTTAAAAGCGATACAACTTAGTAATATCAAAAAATATCGCTAAATACACGTTGGTACGAATATGTGACGCAACTGTTGTAACTGAAGCGGATTGATACCGTTAGAAAGTCAATGAAATGTAGTTTTTGAAACTGTCGCTATTTCTTCAGCGCGAACTAACGGCTAGGATTGGTCCTACAGTAAAAAATGACTTATTTATCTTAATTTTTTAATAAAATGCTACCACAGCGCCCAGTGTAATCGCTGAGTTCCGGCGTCATATTAAGAAGAATGTTATATCTTGGTGTCCAATTGTCTCATTTATCACATTTATAAGGTCAAAGTCCAAAATCAGTTCAATTATGTCCCACAGTCAAATGTTTCATTGTTACAAGCGATGGAACCTAGTAATTGCGATTACTATCGCTAAATACATGTTGGTACGAGTATGTGACGCAACTGTTGTAACTGAAGCGGATTGATACCGTTAGAAAGTCAATGAAATGTAGTTTTTGAAACTGTCGCTATTTTTTCAGCGCGCGATAACGGCTAGGATTGGTCCCACAGTAAAGAATGACTTATTTATCTAAATTTTTAAATGAAGCGCCACCACAGCGACCAATATAATCTCTGAGTTCCGGCAATCACGTCAAATTTAGAAGAATTTTATTTCTTGGTGTCCAATTGTCTCATTTATCACATTTATCTGGTCACAGTCCAAAGTTAGTTCAATTAAGTCCCGCAGTCAATCGTTTCCCTGTTAAAAGCGATGCAACCTAGTAATATCAGAAGAATATCGCTATATACATGTTGCTACGAATATGTGAACCAACCGTTGTAACTCAAACGGACTAACACCGTTAGAAAGTCAATGAAATGTAGTTTTTGAAACTGTCGCTATTTCTTCAGCACGAAGTAACGGCTAGAATTGGTCCAACAGTAAAAAATGTCTTATTTCTCTTAATTTTTTAATAAAATGCTACCACAGCGCCCAGTGTAATCGCTGAGTTCCGGAGTCATATTAAGAAGAATGTTATATCTTGGTGTCCAATTGTCTCATTTATCACATTTATAAGGTCAAAGTCCAAAATCAGTTCAATTATGTCCCACAGTCAAACGTTTCATTGTTAAAAGCAATGGAACCTAGTAATATGCGATTACTATCGCTAAATACATGTTGGTACGAGTATGTGACGCAACTGTTGTAACTGAAGCGGATTGATACGGTTAGAAAGTCAATGAAATGTAGTTTTTGAAACTGTCGCTATTTTTTCAGCGCGCGATAACGGCTAGGATTGGTACCACAGTAAAGAATGACTTATTTATCTAAATTTTTAAATGAAGCGCCACCACAGCGACCAATGTATTCTCTGAGTTCCGGCAATCACGTCAAATTTAGAAGAATGTTATTTCTTGGTGTCCAATTGTCTCATTCATCACATTTATCTGGTCACAGTCCAAAGTTAGTTCAATTAAGTCCCGCAGTCAATCGTTTCCCTGTTAAAAGCGATGCAACCTAGTAATATCAGAAGAATATCGCTAAATACATGTTGGTACGAATATATGACGCAACTGTTGTAACTGAAGCGGATTTATACCGTTAAAAAGTCAATGAAATGTAGTTTTTGAAACTGTCGCTATTTCTTCAGCACGAAGTAACGGCTAGAATTTGTCCTATACTAAAAAATGACTTATTTATCTTAATTTTTTAATAAAGTGCTACTACAGCGCCCAGTGTAATCGCTGAATTCCAGCAATCATGTGAAATTAAGAAGGATGTTATTTCTTATAGTCAAACTGGCTCATTTACCGCATTTATAAGGTCAAAGTCCAAAATCAGTTCAATTAAGTCCCACAGTCAAACGTTTCACTGTTAAAAGCGATGGAACCTAGTAATATGCGAATACTATCGCTAAATACATGTTGTTACGAGTATGTGACGCAACTGTTGTAACTGAAGCGGATTGATACCGTTAGAAAGTCAATGAAATGTAGTTTTTGAAACTGTCGCTATTTCTTCAGCGCGAACTAACGGCTAGGATTGGTCCTACAGTAAAAAATGACTTATTTATCTTAATTTTTTAATAAAATGCTACCACAGCGCCCAGTGTAATCGCTGAGTTCCGGCGTCATATTAAGAAGAATGTTATATCTTGGTGTCCAATTGTCTCATTTATCACATTTATAAGGTCAAAGTCCAAAATCAGTTCAATTATGTCCCACAGTCAAACGTTTCATTGTTAAAAGCGATGGAACCTAGTAATATGCGATTACTATCGCTAAATACATGTTGGTACGAGTATGTGACGCAACTGTTGTAACTGAAGCGGATTGATACGGTTAGAAAGTCAATGAAATGTAGTTTTTGAAACTGTCGCTATTTTTTCAGCGCACGATAACGGCTAGGATTGGTCCCACAGTAAAGAATGACTTATTTATCTAAATTTTTAAATAAAGCTCCACCACAGCGACCAATGTAATCTCTGAGTTCCGGCAATCACGTCAAATTTAGAAGAATGTTATTTCTTGGTGTCCAATTGTCTCATTCATCACATTTATCTGGTCACAGTCCAAAGTTAGTTCAATTAAGTCCCGCAGTCAATCGTTTCCCTGTTAAAAGCGATGCAACCTAGTAATATCAGAAGAATATCGCTAAATACATGTTGGTACGAATATGTGACGCAACTGTTGTAACTGAAGCGGATTTATACCGTTAAAAAGTCAATGAAATGTAGTTTTTGAAACTGTCGCTATTTCTTCAGCGCGCGGTAACGGCTAGGATTGGTCCCACAGTAAAGAATGACTTATTTATCTAAATGTTTAAATGAAGCGCCACCACAGCGACCAATGTAATGTCTGAGTTCCGGAAATCACGCCAAATTTAGAAGAATGTTATTTCTTGGTGTCCAATTGTCTCATTTATCACATTTACCAGGTCACAGTCCAAAGTTAGTTCAATTAAGTCCCGCAGTCAATCGTTTCACTGTTAAAAGCGATGCAACCTAGTAATATCAGAAGAATATCGCTAAATACATGTTGGTACGAATATGTGACGCAACTGTTGTAACTGAAGCGGATTGATACCGTTAAAAAGTCAATGAAATGTAGCTTTTGAAACTGTCGCTATTTCTTCAGCGCGAACTAACGGCTAGGATTGGTCCTACAGTAAAAAATGACTTATTTATCCTAATTTTTTATTAAAGTGCTACCACAGCGCCCAGTGTAATCGCTGAGTTTCAGCAATCATGTGAAATTAAGAAGGATGTTATTTCTTATAGTCAAACTGGCTCATTTACCGCATTTATAAGGTCAAAGTCCAAAATCAGTTCAATTAAGTCCCACAGTCAAACGTTTCACTGTTAAAAGCGATGGAACCTAGTAATATGCGAATACTATCGCTAAATACATGTTGGTACGAATATGTGACGCAACTGTTGTAACTGAAGCGGATTGATACGGTTAGAAAGTCAATGAAATGTAGTTTTTGAAACTGTCGCTATTTTTTCAGCGCACGATAACGGCTAGGATTGGTCCCACAGTAAAGAATGACTTATTTATCTAAATTTTTAAATAAAGCTCCACCACAGCGACCAATGTAATCTCTGAGTTCCGGCAATCACGTCAAATTTAGAAGAATGTTATTTCTTGGTGTCCAATTGTCTCATTCATCACATTTATCTGGTCACAGTCCAAAGTTAGTTCAATTAAGTCCCGCAGTCAATCGTTTCCCTGTTAAAAGCGATGCAACCTAGTAATATCAGAAGAATATCGCTAAATACATGTTGGTACGAATATGTGACGCAACTGTTGTAACTGAAGCGGATTTATACCGTTAAAAAGTCAATGAAATGTAGTTTTTGAAACTGTCGCTATTTCTTCAGCACGAAGTAACGGCTAGAATTGGTCCTACAGTAAAAAATGACTTTTTTATCTCAATTTTTTAATAAAGTGCTACTACAGCGCCCAGTGTAATTGCTGAGTTCCAGCAATCATGTGAAATTAAGAAGGATGTTATTTCTTATAGTCAAACTGGCTCATTTACCGCATTTATAAGGTCAAAGTCCAAAATCAGTTCAATTAAGTCCCACAGTCAAACGTTTCACTGTTAAAAGCGATGGAACCTAGTAATATGCGAATACTATCGCTAAATACATGTTGTTACGAGTATGTGACGCAACTGTTGTAACTGAAGCGAATTGATACCGTTAGAAAGTCAATGAAATGTAGTTTTTGAAACTGTCGCTATTTCTTCAGCGCGAACTAACGGCTAGGATTGGTCCTACAGTAAAAAATGACTTATTTATCTTAATTTTTTAATAAAATGCTACCACAGCGCCCAGTGTAATCGCTGAGTTCCGGCGTCATATTAAGAAGAATGTTATATCTTGGTGTCCAATTGTCTCATTTATCACATTTATAAGGTCAAAGTCCAAAATCAGTTCAATTATGTCCCACAGTCAAACGTTTCATTGTTAAAAGCGATGGAACCTAGTAATATGCGATTACTATCGCTAAATACATGTTGGTACGAGTATGTGACGCAACTGTTGTAACTGAAGCGGATTGATACCGTTAAAAAGTCAATGAAATGTAGTTTTTGAAACTGTCGCTATTTCTTCAGCGCGAACTAACGGCTAGGATTGGTCCTACAGTAAAAAATGACTTATTTATCTTAATTTTTTAATAAAGTGCTACTACAGCGCCCAGTGTAATCGCTGAGTTCCAGCAATCATGTGACATTTAGAAGGATGTTATTTCTTATAGTCAAACTGGCTCATTTACCGCATTTATAAGGTGAAAGTCCAAAATCAGTTCAATTAAGTCCCACAGTCAAACGTTTCACTGTTAAAAGCGATGGAACCTAGTAATATGCGAATACTATCGCTAAATACATGTTGGTACGAGTATGTGACGCAACTGTTGTAACTGAAGCGGATTGATACCGTTAGAAAGTCAATGAAATGTAGTTTTTGAAACTGTCGCTATTTCTTCAGCGCGCGGTAACGGCTAGGATTGGTCCCACAGTAAAGAATGACTTATTTATCTACATTTTTAAATGAAGCGCCACCACAGCGACCAATGTAATGTCTGAGTTCCGGCAATCACGTCAAATTTAGAAGAATGTTATTTCTTGGTGTCCAATTGTCTCATTTATCACATTTATCAGGTCACAGTCCAAAGTTAGTTCAATTAAGTCCCGCAATCAATCGTTTCACTGTTAAAAGCGATGCAACCTAGTAATATCAGAAGAATATCGCTAAATACATGTTGGTACGAATATGTGACGCAACTGTTGTAACTGAAGCGGATTGATACCGTTAAAAAGTCAATGAAATGTAGTTTTTGAAACTGTCGCTATTTCTTCAGCGCAAACTAACGGCTAGGATTGGTCCTACAGTAAAAAATGACTTATTTATCTTAATTTTTTAATAAAGTGCTACTACAGCGCCCAGTGTAATCGCTGAGTTCCAGCAATCATGTGAAATTAAGAAGGATGTTATTTCTTATAGTCAAACTGGCTCATTTACCGTATTTATAAGGTCAAAGTCCAAAATCAGTTCAATTAAGTCCCACAGTCAAACGTTTCACTGTTAAAAGCGATGGAACCTAGTAATATGCGAATACTATCGCTAAATACATGTTGTTACGAGTATGTGACGCAACTGTTGTAACTGAAGCGGATTGATACCGTTAGAAAGTCAATGAAATGTAGTTTTTGAAACTGTCGCTATTTTTTCAGCGCGCGATAACGGCTAGGATTGGTCCCACAGAAAAGAATGACTTATTTATTTAAATTTTTAAATGAAGCGCCACCACAGCGACCAATGTAATCTCTGAGTTCCGGCAATCACGTCAAATTTAGAAGAATGTTATTTCTTGGTGTCCAATTGTCTCATTTACCACATTTATCTGGTCACAGTCCAAAGTTAGTTCAATTAAGTCCTGCAGTCAATCGTTTCCCTGTTAAAAGCAATGCAACCTAGTAATATCTGAAGAATATCGCTAAATACATGTTGGTACGAATATGTGACGCAACTGTTGTAACTGAAGCGGATTAATACCGTTAAAAAGTCAATGAAATTTAAGTTTTGAAACTGTCGCTATTTCTTCAGCACGAAGTAACGGCTAGAATTGGTCCTACAGTAAAAAATGACTTATTTATCTTAATTTTTTAATAAAGTGCTACTACAGCGCCCAGTGTAATCGCTGAGTTCCAGCAATCATGTGAAATTAAGAAGGATGTTATTTCTTATAGTCAAACTGGCTCATTTACCGCATTTATAAGGTCAAAGTCCAAAATCAGTTCAATTAAGTCCCACAGTCAAACGTTTCACTGTTAAAAGCGATGGAACCTAGTAATATGCGAATACTATCGCTAAATACATGTTGTTACGAGTATGTGACGCAACTGTTGTAACTGAAGCGGATTGATACCGTTAGAAAGTCAATGAAATGTAGTTTTTGAAACTGTCGCTATTTCTTCAGCGCGAACTAACGGCTAGGATTGGTCCTACAGTAAAAAATGACTTATTTATCTTAGTTTTTTAATAAAATGCTACCACAGCGCCCAGTGTAATCGCTGGGTTCCGGCGTCATATTAAGAAGAATGTTATATCTTGGTGTCCAATTGTCTCATTTATCACATTTATAAGGTCAAAGTCCAAAATCAATTCAATTATGTCCCACAGTCAAACGTTTCATTGTTAAAAGCGATGGAACCTAGTAATATGCGATTACTATCGCTAAATACATGTTGGTACGAGTATGTGACGCAACTGTTGTAACTGAAGCGGATTGATACCGTTAAAAAGTCAATGAAATGTAGTTTTTGAAACTGTCGCTATTTCTTCAGCGCGAACTAACGGCTAGGATTGGTCCTACAGTAAAAAATGACTTATTTATCTTAATTTTTTAATAAAGTGCTACTACAGCGCCCAGTGTAATCGCTGAGTTCCAGCAATCATGTGAAATTAAGAAGGATGTTATTTCTTATAGTCAAACTGGCTCATTCACCGCATTTATAAGGTGAAAGTCCAAAATCAGTTCAATTAAGTCCCACAGTCAAACGTTTCACTGTTAAAAGCGATGGAACCTAGTAATATGCGAATACTATCGCTAAATACATGTTGGTACGAGTATGTGACGCAACTGTTGTAACTGAACCGGATTGACACCGTTAGAAAGTCAATGAAATGTAGTTTTTGAAACTGTCGCTATTTCTTCAGCGCGCGGTAACGGCTAGGATTGGTCCCACAGTAAAGAATGACTTATTTATCTAAATTTTTAAATGAAGCGCCACCACAGCGACCAATGTAATGTCTGAGTTCCGGAAATCACGCCAAATTTAGAAGAATGTTATTTCTTGGTGTCCAATTGTCTCATTTATCACATTTATCAGGTCACAGTCCAAAGTTAGTTCAATTAAGTCCCGCAGTCAATCGTTTCACTGTTAAAAGCGATGCAACCTAGTAATATCAGAAGAATATCGCTAAATACATGTTGGTACGAATATGTGACGCAACTGTTGTAACTGAAGCGGATTGATACCGTTAAAAAGTCAATGAAATGTAGCTTTTGAAACTGTCGCTATTTCTTCAGCGCGAACTAACGGCTAGGATTGGTCCTACAGTAAAAAATGACTTATTTATCTTAATTTTTTAATAAAGTGCTACTACAGCGCCCAGTGTAATCGCTGAGTTCCAGCAATCATGTGAAATTAAGAAGGATGTTATTTCTTATAGTCAAACTGGCTCATTTACCGCATTTATAAGGTGAAAGTCCAAAATCAGTTCAATTAAGTCCCACAGTCAAACGTTTCACTGTTAAAAGCGATGGAACCTAGTAATATGCGAATACTATCGCTAAATACATGTTGGTACGAGTATGTGACGCAACTGTTGTAACTGAAGCGGATTGATACCGTTAGAAAGTCAATGAAATTTAGTTTTTGCAACTGTCGCTATTTCTTCAGCGTGCGACAACGGCTAGGATTGGTCCCACAGTAAAGAATGACTTATTTATGTAAATGTTTAAATGAAGCGCTACCACAGCGACCAATGTAATCTCTGAGTTCCGGCAATCACGTCAAATTTTGAAGAATGTTATTTCTTGGTGTCCAATTGTCTCATTTATCACATTTATCAGGTCACAGTCCAAAGTTAGTTCAATTAAGTCCCGCAGTCAATCGTTTCACTGTTAAAAGCGATGCAACTTAGTAATATCAGAAAAAATATCGCTAAAAACATGTTGGTACGAATATGTGACGCAACTGTTGTAACTGAAGCGGATTGATACCGTTAGAAAGTCAATGAAATGTAGCTTTTGAAACTGTCGCTATTTTTTTAGCGCACGATAAGGGCCAGGATTGGTCTCACAGTAAGAAAAGACTTATTCATCTAAACTTTTTAATAAAGCGCTACCACAGAGCCTAATGTAATCGCTGAGTTCCAGTAATCATGTCAAATTAAAAAAAATGTAATTTCTTGGTGTCCAATTGTCTCATTTATCACATTTATCTGGTCACAGTCCAAAGTTAGTTCAATTAAGTCCCGCAGTCAATCGTTTCACTGTTAAAAGCGATGCAACCTAGTAATATCAGAAGAATATCGCTAAATACATGTTGGTACGAATATGTGACGCAACTGTTGTAACTGAAGCGGATTGATACCGTTAAAAAGTCAATGAAATGTAGTTTTTGAAACTGTCGGTATTTCTTCAGCGCGAACTAACGGCTAGGATTGGTCCTACAGTAAAAAATGACTTATTTATCTTAATTTTTTAATAAAGTGCTAATACAGCGCCCAGTGTAATCGCTGAGTTCCAGCAATCATGTGAAATTAAGAAGGATGTTATTTCTTATAGTCAAACTGGCTCATTTACCGCATTTATAAGGTGAAAGTCCAAAATCAGTTCAATTAAGTCCCACAGTCAAACGTTTCACTGTTAAAAGCGATGGAACCTAGTAATATGCGAATACTATCGCTAAATACATGTTGGTACGAGTATGTGACGCAACTGTTGTAACTGAAGCGAATTGATACCGTTAGAAAGTCAATGAAATTTAGTTTTTGCAACTGTCGCTATTTCTTCAGCGCGCGACAACGGCTAGGATTGGTCCCACAGTAAAGAGTGACTTATTTATGTAAATTTTTAAATGAAGCGCTACCACAGCGACCAATGTAATCTCTGAGTTCCGGCAATCACGTCAAATTTTGAAGAATGTTATTTCTTGGTGTCCAATTGTCTCATTTATCACATTTATCAGGTCACAGTCCAAAGTTAGTTCAATTAAGTCCCGCAGTCAATCGTTTCACTGTTAAAAGCGATGCAACCTAGTAATATCAGAAAAAATATCGCTAAAAACATGTTGGTACGAATATGTGACGCAACTGTTGTAACTGAAGCGGATTGATACCGTTAGAAAGTCAATGAAATGTAGCTTTTGAAACTGTCGCTATTTTTTTAGCGCACGATAAGGGCCAGGATTGGTCCCACAGTAAGAAAAGACTTATTCATCTAAACTTTTTAATAAAGCGCTACCACAGAGCCTAATGTAATCGCTGAGTTCCAGTAATCATGTCAAATTAAAAAAAATGTTATTTCTTGGTGTCCAATTGTCTCATTTATCACATCTATCTGGTCACAGTCCAAAGTTAGTTCAATTAAGTCCCGCAGTCAATTGTTTCACTGTTAAAAGCGATGCAACCTAGTAATATCAGAAGAATATCGCTAAATACATGTTGGTACGAATATGTGACGCAACTGTTGTAACTGAAGCGGATTGATACCGTTAAAAAGTCAATGAAATGTAGTTTTTGAAACTATCGCTATTTCTTCAGCGCGAACTAACGGCTAGGATTGGTCCTACAGTAAAAAATGACTTATTTATCTTAATTTTTTAATAAAGTGCTACTACAGCGCCCAGTGTAATCGCTGAGTTCCAGCAATCATGTGAAATTAAGAAGGATGTTATTTCTTATAGTCAAACTGGCTCATTTACCGCATTTATAAGGTGAAAGTCCAAAATCAGTTCAATTAAGTCCCACAGTCAAACGTTTCACTATTAAAAGCGATGGAACCTAGTAATATGCGAATACTATCGCTAAATACATGTTGGTACGAGTATGTGACGCAACTGTTGTAACTGAAGCGGATTGATACCGTTAGAAAGTCAATGAAATTTAGTTTTTGCAACTGTCGCTATTTCTTCAGCGCGCGACAACGGCTAGGATTGGTCCCACAGTAAAGAATGACTTATTTATGTAAATTTTTAAATGAAGCGCTACCACAGCGACCAATGTAATCTCTGAGTTCCGGCAATCACGTCAAATTTTGAAGAATGTTATTTCTTGGTGTCCAATTGTCTCATTTATCACATTTATCAGGTCACAGTCCAAAGTTAGTTCAATTAAGTCCCGCAGGCAATCGTTACACTGTTAAAGCGATGCAACCTAGTAATATCAGAAAAAATATCGCTAAAAACATGTTGGTACGAATATGTGACGCAACTGTTGTAACTGAAGCGGATTGATACCGTTAGAAAGTCAATGAAATGTAGCTTTTGAAACTGTCGCTATTTTTTTAGCGCACGATAAGGGCCAGGATTGGTCCCACAGTAAGAAAAGACTTATTCATCTAAACTTTTTAATAAAGCGCTACCACAGAGCCTAATGTAATCGCTGAGTTCCAGTAATCATGTCAAATTAAAAAAAATGTTATTTCTTGTAGTCATAATGGCTCATTTATCACATTTATAAGGTCAAAATCCAAAATCAGGTCAAGTAAGTGCCACAGTCTATCGTTTCACTGTTGAAAGCGATACAACATAGTAATATCGGAAAAAAATCACTAAATACATGTTGGTACGAACATGTGACCAAAACGTTGTAACTCAAACGGACTGACACCGTTAGAAAGTCAGTGAAATATAGTATTTGAAACTGTCTCTCTTTCTTCAGCGCGCCGTAACGGCAAGGATTAGTGCCACAGTAAAAACTGAATTTTTATCCTAATTCTTAAATGAAGAGCTACCACAGCACCCAGTGTAATCGCTGAGTTTCGGCAATCATGTCAAACTAAGAAGAATGTTATTTCTTGAGGTCCAATTTTCTCACTTTTACATTTATAAGGTCACAGTCCTAAATCAGTTCAATTAAGTCCAACAGTCAATCGTTGCACTGTTAAAAGCGATGCGACGTAGTAATAGCGGAAAAATATCGCTAAATACATGTTGCTACGAATATGTGAACAGACCGTTGTAACTCAAACGGACTAACACCGTTAGAAAGTCAATGAAATGTAGTTTTTGAAACTGTCGCTATTTCTTCAGCACGAACTAACGGCTAGAATTGGTCCTACCGTAAAAAATGACTTATTTATCTTAATTTTTTAATAAAGTGCTACTACAGCGCCCAGTGTAATCGCTGAGTTCCAGCAATCATGTGAAATTAAGAAGGATGTTATTTCTGATAGTCAAACTGGCTCATTTACCGCATTTATGAGGTTAAAGTCCAAAATCAGTTCAATTAAGTCCCACAGTCAAACGTTTCACTGTTAAAAGCGATGGAACCTAGTAATATGCGAATACTATCGCTAAATACATGTTGGTACGAGTATGTGACGCAACTGTTTTAACTGAAGCGGATTGATACCGTTAAAAAGTCAATGAAATGTAGTTTTTGAAACTGTCGCTATTTCTTCAGCACGAACTAACGGCTAGGATTGGTCCTACAGTAAAAAATGACTTATTTATCTCAATTTTTTAATAAAGTGCTACCACAGCGCCCAGTGTAATCGCTGAGTACCAGCAATCATGTGAAATTAAGAAGGATGTTATTTCTTATAGTCAAACTGGCTGATTTACCGCATTTATAAGGTCAAAGTCGAAAATCAGTTCAATTAAGTCCCACAGTCTAACGTTTCACTGTTAATAGCGATGGAACCTAGTAATATGCAAATACTATCGCTAAATACATGTTGGTACGAGTATGTGACGCAACTGTTTTAACTGAAGCGGATTGATACTGTTAGAAAGTCAATGAAATGTAGTTTTTAAAAATGTCGCTATTTTTTCAGCGCGCAATAACGGCTAAGATTGGTCCCACAGTAAAGAATGACTTATTTATCTAAATTTTTAAATGAAGCGCCACCACAGCGACCAATGTAATCTCTGAGTTCCGGCAATCACGTCAAATTTAGAAGAATGTTATTTCTTGGTGTCCAATTGTCTCATTTATCACATTTATCAGGTCACAGTCCAAAGTTAGTTCAATTAAGTCCCGCAGTCAATCGTTTCACTGTTTAAACCGATGCAACCTAGTAATATCAGAAGAATATCGCTAAATACATGTTGGTTCGAATATGTGACGCAACTGTGGTAGCTGAAGCGGATTGATACCGTTAAAAAGTCAATGAAATGTAGTTTTTGAAACTGTCGCTATTTCTTCAGCACGAACTAACGGCTAGGATTGGTCCTACAGTAAAAAATGACTTATTTATCTCAATTTTTTAATAAAGTGCTACCACAGCGCCCAGTGTAATCGCTGAGTACCAGCAATCATGTGAAATTAAGAAGGATGTTATTTCTTATAGTCAAACTGGCTGATTTACCGCATTTATAAGGTCAAAGTCGAAAATCAGTTCAATTAAGTCCCACAGTCTAACGTTTCACTGTTAATAGCGATGGAACCTAGTAATATGCAAATACTATCGCTAAATACATGTTGGTACGAGTATGTGACGCAACTGTTTTAACTGAAGCGGATTGATACTGTTAGAAAGTCAATGAAATGTAGTTTTTAAAAATGTCGCTATTTCTTCAGCGCGCGATAACGGCTAGGATTGGTCCCACACTAAAGAATGACTTATTTATCTAAATTTTTAAATGATGCGCCACCACAGCGACCAATGTAATCTATGAGTTCCGGCAATCACGTCAAATTTAGAAGAATGTTATTTCTTGGTGTCCAATTGTCTCATTTATCACATTTATCTGGTCACAGTCCAAAGTTAGTTCAATTAAGTCCCGCCGTCAATCGTTTCACTGTTAAAAGCGATGCAACCTAGTAATATCAGAAGAATATCGCAAAATACATGTTGGTACGAATATGTGACGCAACTATTGTAACTGAAGCGGATTGATACCGTTAAAAAGTCAATGAAATGTAGTTTTTGAAACTATCGCTATTTCTTCAGCGCGAACTAACGGCTAGGATTGGTCCTACAGTAAAAAATGACTTATTTATCTTAATTTTTTAATAAAGTGCTACTACAGCGCCCAGTGTAATCGCTGAGTTCCAGCAATCATGTGAAATTAAGAAGGATGTTATTTCTTATAGTCAAACTGGCTCATTTACCGCATTTATAAGGTGAAAGTCCAAAATCAGTTCAATTAATTCCCACAGTCTAACGTTTCACTGTTAAAAGCGATGGAACCTAGTAATATGCGAATACTATCGCTAAATACATGTTGGTACGAGTATGTGACGCAACTGTTGTAACTGAAGCGGATTGATACCGTTAGAAAGTCAATGAAATGTAGTTTTTGAAACTGTCGCTATCGTTTCAGCGCGCGACAACGGGCTAGGATTGGTCCCACAGTAAAGAATGACTTATTTATCAAAATTTTTAAATGAAGCGCTACCACAGCGACCAATGTAATCTCTGAGTTCCGGCAATCACGTCAAATTTAGAAGAATGTTATTTCTTGGTGTCCAATTGTCTCATTTATCACATTTATCTGGTCACAGTCCAAAGTTAGTTCAATTAAGTCCCGCAGTCAATCGTTTCACTGTTAAAAGCGATGCAACCTAGTAATATCAGAAGAATATCGCTAAATACATGTTGGTACGAATATGTGACGCAACTGTTGTAACTGAAGCGGATTGATACCGTTAAAAAGTCAATGAAATGTAGTTTTTGAAACTATCGCTATTTCTTCAGCGCGAACTAACGGCTAGGATTGGTCCTACAGTAAAAAATGACTTATTTATCTTAATTTTTTAATAAAGTGCTACTACAGCGCCCAGTGTAATCGCTGAGTTCCAGCAATCATGTGAAATTAAGAAGGATGTTATTTCTTATAGTCAAACTGGCTCATTTACCGCATTTATAAGGTGAAAGTCCAAAATCAGTTCAATTAAGTCCCACAGTCAAACGTTTCACTGTTAAAAGCGATGGAACCTAGTAATATGCGAATACTATCGCTAAATACATGTTGGTACGAGTATGTGACGCAACTGTTGTAACTGAAGCGGATTGATACCGTTAGAAAGTCAATGAAATTTAGTTTTTGCAACTGTCGCTATTTCTTCAGCGCGCGACAACGGCTTGGATTGGTCCCACAGTAAAGAATGACTTATTTATGTAAATTTTTAAATGAAGCGCTACCACAGCGACCAATGTAATCTCTGAGTTCCGGCAATCACGTCAAATTTTGAAGAATGTTATTTCTTGGTGTCCAATTGTCTCATTTATCACATTTATCAGGTCACAGTCCAAAGTTAGTTCAATTAAGTCCCGCAGTCAATCGTTTCACTGTTAAAAGCGATGCAACCTAGTAATATCAGAAAAAATATCGCTAAAAACATGTTGGTACGAATATGTGACGCAACTGTTGTAACTGAAGCGGATTGATACCGTTAGAAAGTCAATGAAAGGTAGCTTTTGAAACTGTCGCTATTTTTTTAGCGCACGATAAGGGCCAGGATTGGTCCCACAGTAAGAAAAGACTTATTCATCTAAACTTTTTAATAAAGCACTACCACAGAGCCTAATGTAATCGCTGAGTTCCAGTAATCATGTCAAATTAAAAAAAATGTTATTTCTTGTAGTCATAATGGCTCATTTATCACATTTATAAGGTCAAAATCCAAAATCAGGTCAAGTAAGTGCCACAGTCTATCGTTTCACTGTTGAAAGCGATACAACATAGTAATATCGGAAAAAAATCACTAAATACATGTTGGTACGAACATGTGACCAAAACGTTGTAACTCAAACGGACTGACACCGTTAGAAAGTCAGTGAAATATAGTATTTGAAACTGTCTCTCTTTCTTCAGCGCGCCGTAACGGCTAGGATTAGTGCCACAGTAAAAACTGAATTTTTATCCTAATTCTTAAATGAAGAGCTACCACAGCACCCAGTGTAATCGCTGAGTTTCGGCAATCATGTCAAACTAAGAAGAATGTTATTTCTTGAGGTCCAATTTTCTCACTTTCACATTTATAAGGTCACAGTCCTAAATCAGTTCAATTAAGTCCCACAGTCAATCGTTGCACTGTTAAAAGCGATGCAACGTAGTAATAGCGGAAAAATATCGCTAAATACATGCTGCTACGAATATGTGAACAAACCGTTGTAACTCAAACGGACTAACACCGTTAGAAAGTCAATGAAATGTAGTTTTTGAAACTGTCGCTATTTCTTCAGCACGAACTAACGGCTAGAATTGGTCCTACCGTAAAAAATGACTTATTTATCTTAATTTTTTAATAAAGTGCTACTACAGCGCCCAGTGTAATCGCTGAGTTCCAGCAATCATGTGAAATTAAGAAGGATGTTATTTCTGATAGTCAAACTGGCTCATTTACCGCATTTATGAGGTCAAAGTCCAAAATCAGTTCAATTAAGTCCCACAGTCAAACGTTTCACTGTTAAAAGCGATGGAACCTAGTAATATGCGAATACTATCGCTAAATACATGTTGGTACGAGTATGTGACGCAACTGTTTTAACTGAAGGGGATTGATACCGTTAGAAAGTCAATGAAATGTAGTTTTTGAAACTGTCGCAATTTCTTCACACGCGATAACGGCTAGGATTGGTCCCACAGTAAAGAATGACTTATTTATCTAAATTTTTAAATGAAGCGCCACCACAGCGACCAATGTAATCTCTGAGTTCCGGCAATCATGTGAAATTAAGAAGGATGTTATTTCTTATAGTCAAACTGGCTCATTCACCGCATTTATAAGGTGAAAGTCCAAAATCAGTTCAATTAAGTCCCACAGTCAAACGTTTCACTGTTAAAAGCGATGGAACCTAGTAATATGCGAATACTATCGCTAAATACATGTTGGTACGAGTATGTGACGCAACTGTTGTAACTGAACCGGATTGACACCGTTAGAAAGTCAATGAAATGTAGTTTTTGAAACTGTCGCTATTTCTTCAGCGCGCGGTAACGGCTAGGATTGGTCCCACAGTAAAGAATGACTTATTTATCTAAATTTTTAAATGAAGCGCCACCACAGCGACCAATGTAATGTCTGAGTTCCGGAAATCACGCCAAATTTAGAAGAATGTTATTTCTTGGTGTCCAATTGTCTCATTTATCACATTTATCAGGTCACAGTCCAAAGTTAGTTCAATTAAGTCCCGCAGTCAATCGTTTCACTGTTAAAAGCGATGCAACCTAGTAATATCAGAAGAATATCGCTAAATACATGTTGGTACGAATATGTGACGCAACTGTTGTAACTGAAGCGGATTGATACCGTTAAAAAGTCAATGAAATGTAGCTTTTGAAACTGTCGCTATTTCTTCAGCGCGAACTAACGGCTAGGATTGGTCCTACAGTAAAAAATGACTTATTTATCTTAATTTTTTAATAAAGTGCTACTACAGCGCCCAGTGTAATCGCTGAGTTCCAGCAATCATGTGAAATTAAGAAGGATGTTATTTCTTATAGTCAAACTGGCTCATTTACCGCATTTATAAGGTGAAAGTCCAAAATCAGTTCAATTAAGTCCCACAGTCAAACGTTTCACTGTTAAAAGCGATGGAACCTAGTAATATGCGAATACTATCGCTAAATACATGTTGGTACGAGTATGTGACGCAACTGTTGTAACTGAAGCGGATTGATACCGTTAGAAAGTCAATGAAATTTAGTTTTTGCAACTGTCGCTATTTCTTCAGCGTGCGACAACGGCTAGGATTGGTCCCACAGTAAAGAATGACTTATTTATGTAAATGTTTAAATGAAGCGCTACCACAGCGACCAATGTAATCTCTGAGTTCCGGCAATCACGTCAAATTTTGAAGAATGTTATTTCTTGGTGTCCAATTGTCTCATTTATCACATTTATCAGGTCACAGTCCAAAGTTAGTTCAATTAAGTCCCGCAGTCAATCGTTTCACTGTTAAAAGCGATGCAACTTAGTAATATCAGAAAAAATATCGCTAAAAACATGTTGGTACGAATATGTGACGCAATTGTTGTAACTGAAGCGGATTGATACCGTTAGAAAGTCAATGAAATGTAGCTTTTGAAACTGTCGCTATTTTTTTAGCGCACGATAAGGGCCAGGATTGGTCTCACAGTAAGAAAAGACTTATTCATCTAAACTTTTTAATAAAGCGCTACCACAGAGCCTAATGTAATCGCTGAGTTCCAGTAATCATGTCAAATTAAAAAAAATGTAATTTCTTGGTGTCCAATTGTCTCATTTATCACATTTATCTGGTCACAGTCCAAAGTTAGTTCAATTAAGTCCCGCAGTCAATCGTTTCACTGTTAAAAGCGATGCAACCTAGTAATATCAGAAGAATATCGCTAAATACATGTTGGTACGAATATGTGACGCAACTGTTGTAACTGAAGCGGATTGATACCGTTAAAAAGTCAATGAAATGTAGTTTTTGAAACTGTCGGTATTTCTTCAGCGCGAACTAACGGCTAGGATTGGTCCTACAGTAAAAAATGACTTATTTATCTTAATTTTTTAATAAAGTGCTACTACAGCGCCCAGTGTAATCGCTGAGTTCCAGCAATCATGTGAAATTAAGAAGGATGTTATTTCTTATAGTCAAACTGGCTCATTTACCGCATTTATAAGGTGAAAGTCCAAAATCAGTTCAATTAAGTCCCACAGTCAAACGTTTCACTGTTAAAAGCGATGGAACCTAGTAATATGCGAATACTATCGCTAAATACATGTTGGTACGAGTATGTGACGCAACTGTTGTAACTGAAGCGAATTGATACCGTTAGAAAGTCAATTAAATTTAGTTTTTGCAACTGTCGCTATTTCTTCAGCGCGCGACAACGGCTAGGATTGGTCCCACAGTAAAGAGTGACTTATTTATGTAAATTTTTAAATGAAGCGCTACCACAGCGACCAATGTAATCTCTGAGTTCCGGCAATCACGTCAAATTTTGAAGAATGTTATTTCTTGGTGTCCAATTGTCTCATTTATCACATTTATCAGGTCACAGTCCAAAGTTAGTTCAATTAAGTCCCGCAGTCAATTGTTTCACTGTTAAAAGCGATGCAACCTAGTAATATCAGAAAAAATATCGCTAAAAACATGTTGGTACGAATATGTGACGCAACTGTTGTAACTGAAGCGGATTGATACCGTTAGAAAGTCAATGAAATGTAGCTTTTGAAACTGTCGCTATTTTTTTAGCGCACGATAAGGGCCAGGATTGGTCCCACAGTAAGAAAAGACTTATTCATCTAAACTTTTTAATAAAGCGCTACCACAGAGCCTAATGTAATCGCTGAGTTCCAGTAATCATGTCAAATTAAAAAAAATGTTATTTCTTGGTGTCCAATTGTCTCATTTATCACATCTATCTGGTCACAGTCCAAAGTTAGTTCAATTAAGTCCCGCAGTCAATCGTTTCACTGTTAAAAGCGATGCAACCTAGTAATATCAGAAGAATATCGCTAAATACATGTTGGTACGAATATGTGACGCAACTGTTGTAACTGAAGCGGATTGATACCGTTAAAAAGTCAATGAAATGTAGTTTTTGAAACTATCGCTATTTCTTCAGCGCGAACTAACGGCTAGGATTGGTCCTACAGTAAAAAATGACTTATTTATCTTAATTTTTTAATAAAGTGCTACTACAGCGCCCAGTGTAATCGCTGAGTTCCAGCAATCATGTGAAATTAAGAAGGATGTTATTTCTTATAGTCAAACTGGCTCATTTACCGCATTTATAAGGTGAAAGTCCAAAATCAGTTCAATTAAGTCCCACAGTCAAACGTTTCACTATTAAAAGCGATGGAACCTAGTAATATGCGAATACTATCGCTAAATACATGTTGGTACGAGTATGTGACGCAACTGTTGTAACTGAAGCGGATTGATACCGTTAAAAAGTCAATGAAATGTAGTTTTTGAAACTATCGCTATTTCTTCAGCGCGAACTAACGGCTAGGATTGGTCCTACAGTAAAAAATGACTTATTTATCTTAATTTTTTAATAAAGTGCTACTACAGCGCCCAGTGTAATCGCTGAGTTCCAGCAATCATGTGAAATTAAGAAGGATGTTATTTCTTATAGTCAAACTGGCTCATTTACCGCATTTATAAGGTGAAAGTCCAAAATCAGTTCAATTAAGTCCCACAGTCAAACGTTTCACTATTAAAAGCGATGGAACCTAGTAATATGCGAATACTATCGCTAAATACATGTTGGTACGAGTATGTGACGCAACTGTTGTAACTGAAGCGGATTGATACCGTTAGAAAGTCAATGAAATTTAGTTTTTGCAACTGTCGCTATTTCTTCAGCGCGCGACAACGGCTAGGATTGGTCCCACAGTAAAGAATGACTTATTTATGTAAATTTTTAAATGAAGCGCTACCACAGCGACCAATGTAATCTCTGAGTTCCGGCAATCACGTCAAATTTTGAAGAATGTTATTTCTTGGTGTCCAATTGTCTCATTTATCACATTTATCAGGTCACAGTCCAAAGTTAGTTCAATTAAGTCCCGCAGGCAATCGTTACACTGTTAAAGCGATGCAACCTAGTAATATCAGAAAAAATATCGCTAAAAACATGTTGGTACGAATATGTGACGCAACTGTTGTAACTGAAGCGGATTGATACCGTTAGAAAGTCAATGAAATGTAGCTTTTGAAACTGTCGCTATTTTTTTAGCGCACGATAAGGGCCAGGATTGGTCCCACAGTAAGAAAAGACTTATTCATCTAAAATTTTTAATAAAGCGCTACCACAGAGCCTAATGTAATCGCTGAGTTCCAGTAATCATGTCAAATTAAAAAAAATGTTATTTCTTGTAGTCATAATGGCTCATTTATCACATTTATAAGGTCAAAATCCAAAATCAGGTCAAGTAAGTGCCACAGTCTATCGTTTCACTGTTGAAAGCGATACAACATAGTAATATCGGAAAAAAATCACTAAATACATGTTGGTACGAACATGTGACCAAAACGTTGTAACTCAAACGGACTGACACCGTTAGAAAGTCAGTGAAATATAGTATTTGAAACTGTCTCTCTTTCTTCAGCGCGCCGTAACGGCAAGGATTAGTGCCACAGTAAAAACTGAATTTTTATCCTAATTCTTAAATGAAGAGCTACCACAGCACCCAGTGTAATCGCTGAGTTTCGGCAATCATGTCAAACTAAGAAGAATGTTATTTCTTGAGGTCCAATTTTCTCACTTTTACATTTATAAGGTCACAGTCCTAAATCAGTTCAATTAAGTCCAACAGTCAATCGTTGCACTGTTAAAAGCGATGCGACGTAGTAATAGCGGAAAAATATCGCTAAATACATGTTGCTACGAATATGTGAACAGACCGTTGTAACTCAAACGGACTAACACCGTTAGAAAGTCAATGAAATGTAGTTTTTGAAACTGTCGCTATTTCTTCAGCACGAACTAACGGCTAGAATTGGTCCTACCGTAAAAAATGACTTATTTATCTTAATTTTTTAATAAAGTGCTACTACAGCGCCCAGTGTAATCGCTGAGTTCCAGCAATCATGTGAAATTAAGAAGGATGTTATTTCTGATAGTCAAACTGGCTCATTTACCGCATTTATGAGGTTAAAGTCCAAAATCAGTTCAATTAAGTCCCACAGTCAAACGTTTCACTGTTAAAAGCGATGGAACCTAGTAATATGCGAATACTATCGCTAAATACATGTTGGTACGAGTATGTGACGCAACTGTTTTAACTGAAGGGGATTGATACCGCTAGAAAGTCAATGAAATGTAGTTTTTGAAACTGTCGCAATTTCTTCAGCGCGCGATAACGGCTAGGATTGGTCCCACAGTAAAGAATGACTTATTTATCTAAATTTTTAAATGAAGCGATACCACAGCGACCAATGTAATCTCTGAGTTCCGGCAATCACGTCAAATTTAGAAGAATGTTATTTCTTGGTGTCCAATTGTCTCATTTATCACATTTATCAGGTCACAGTCCAAAGTTAGTTCAATTAAGTCCCGCAGTCAATCGTTTCACTGTTTAAACCGATGCAACCTAGTAATATCAGAAGAATATCGCTAAATACATGTTGGTTCGAATATGTGACGCAACTGTGGTAGCTGAAGCGGATTGATAGCGTTAAAAAGTCAATGAAATGTAGTTTTTGAAACTGTCGCTATTTCTTCAGCACGAACTAACGGCTAGGATTGGTCCTACAGTAAAAAATGACTTATTTATCTCAATTTTTTAATAAAGTGCTACTACAGCGCCCAGTGTAATCGCTGAGTTCCAGCAATCATGTGAAATTAAGAAGGATGTTATTTCTGATAGTCAAACTGGCTCATTTACCGCATTTATGAGGTTAAAGTCCAAAATCAGTTCAATTAAGTCCCACAGTCAAACGTTTCACTGTTAAAAGCGATGGAACCTAGTAATATGCGAATACTATCGCTAAATACATGTTGGTACGAGTATGTGACGCAACTGTTTTAACTGAAGGGGATTGATACCGCTAGAAAGTCAATGAAATGTAGTTTTTGAAACTGTCGCAATTTCTTCAGCGCGCGATAACGGCTAGGATTGGTCCCACAGTAAAGAATGACTTATTTATCTAAATTTTTAAATGAAGCGATACCACAGCGACCAATGTAATCTCTGAGTTCCGGCAATCACGTCAAATTTAGAAGAATGTTATTTCTTGGTGTCCAATTGTCTCATTTATCACATTTATCAGGTCACAGTCCAAAGTTAGTTCAATTAAGTCCCGCAGTCAATCGTTTCACTGTTTAAACCGATGCAACCTAGTAATATCAGAAGAATATCGCTAAATACATGTTGGTTCGAATATGTGACGCAACTGTGGTAGCTGAAGCGGATTGATAGCGTTAAACAGTCAATGAAATGTAGTTTTTGAAACTGTCGCTATTTCTTCAGCACGAACTAACGGCTAGGATTGGTCCTACAGTAAAAAATGACTTATTTATCTCAATTTTTTAATAAAGTGCTACCACAGCGCCCAGTGTAATCGCTGAGTACCAGCAATCATGTGAAATTAAGAAGGATGTTATTTCTTATAGTCAAACTGGCTGATTTACCGCATTTATAAGGTCAAAGTCGAAAATCAGTTCAATTAAGTCCCACAGTCTAACGTTTCACTGTTAATAGCGATGGAACCTAGTAATATGCAAATACTATCGCTAAATACATGTTGGTACGAGTATGTGACGCAACTGTTTTAACTGAAGCGGATTGATACTGTTAGAAAGTCAATGAAATGTAGTTTTTAAAAATGTCGCTATTTTTTCAGCGCGCAATAACGGCTAAGATTGGTCCCACAGTAAAGAATGACTTATTTATCTAAATTTTTAAATGAAGCGCCACCACAGCGACCAATGTAATCTCTGAGTTCCGGCAATCACGTCAAATTTAGAAGAATGTTATTTCTTGGTGTCCAATTGTCTCATTTATCACATTTATCAGGTCACAGTCCAAAGTTAGTTCAATTAAGTCCCGCAGTCAATCGTTTCACTGTTTAAACCGATGCAACCTAGTAATATCAGAAGAATATCGCTAAATACATGTTGGTTCGAATATGTGACGCAACTGTGGTAGCTGAAGCGGATTGATACCGTTAAAAAGTCAATGAAATGTAGTTTTTGAAACTGTCGCTATTTCTTCAGCACGAACTAACGGCTAGGATTGGTCCTACAGTAAAAAATGACTTATTTATCTCAATTTTTTAATAAAGTGCTACCACAGCGCCCAGTGTAATCGCTGAGTACCAGCAATCATGTGAAATTAAGAAGGATGTTATTTCTTATAGTCAAACTGGCTGATTTACCGCATTTATAAGGTCAAAGTCGAAAATCAGTTCAATTAAGTCCCACAGTCTAACGTTTCACTGTTAATAGCGATGGAACCTAGTAATATGCAAATACTATCGCTAAATACATGTTGGTACGAGTATGTGACGCAACTGTTTTAACTGAAGCGGATTGATACTGTTAGAAAGTCAATGAAATGTAGTTTTTAAAAATGTCGCTATTTTTTCAGCGCGCAATAACGGCTAAGATTGGTCCCACAGTAAAGAATGACTTATTTATCTAAATTTTTAAATGAAGCGCCACCACAGCGACCAATGTAATCTCTGAGTTCCGGCAATCACGTCAAATTTAGAAGAATGTTATTTCTTGGTGTCCAATTGTCTCATTTATCACATTTATCAGGTCACAGTCCAAAGTTAGTTCAATTAAGTCCCGCAGTCAATCGTTTCACTGTTAAAAGCGATGCAACCTAGTAATATCAGAAGAATATCGCTAAATACATGTTGGTACGAATATGTGACGCAACTGTTGTAACTGAAGCGGATTGATACCGTTAGAAAGTCAATGAAATGTAGTTTTTGAAACTGTCGCTATTTCTTCAGCGCGAACTAACGGCTAGGATTGGTCCTACAGTAAAAAATGACTTATTTATCTTAATTTTTTAATAAAGTGCTACCACAGCGCCAAGTGTAATCGCTGAGTTCCAGTAATAACGACAAATTTAGAAGAATGTTATTTCTTGGCGTCCAATTGTCTCATTTATCACATTTATCAGGTCACAGTCCAAAGTTAGTTCAATTAAGTCCCGCAGTCAATCGTTTCACTGTTAAAAGCGATGCAACCTAGTAATATCAGAAAAAATATCGCTAAAAACATGTTCGTACGAATATGTGACGCAACTGTTGTAACTGAAGCGGATTGATACCGTTAGAAAGTCAATGAAATGTAGCTTTTGAAATCTTCGCTATTTCTTTTGCGCACGATAACGGCCAGGATTGGTCCCACAGTAAGAAAAGACTTATTCATCTAAACTTTTTAATAAAGCGCTATCACAGAGCCTAATGTAATCACTGAGTTCCAGCAATCATGTCAAATTAAGAAGAATGTTATTTCTTGTAGTCATAATTGTTCATTTATCACATTTATAAGGTTTAAATCCAAAGTCAGTTCAAGTAAGTGTCACAGTCTATCGTTTCACTGTTGAAAGCGATACAACAGAGTGATATCGGAAAAAAATCACTAAATACATGTTGGTACGAATGTGTGACGCAACCGTTGTAACGCAAACGGATTGACACCGTTAGAAAGTCAATGAAATGGAGTTTTTGAAACTGTCTCTATATCTTCAGCGCGCGATAACGGCTAGGATTGGTACCACAGTAAAGAATGACATATTTATCTAAATTTTTAACGGAAGCGTTACCATTGGGCAGAGTGTAATCGCTGAGTTCCGGCAATCATGTTAAATTAAGAAGAATGTTATTTCTTGGAGTCCAATTGTCTCACTTATAACATTTATAAAGTCACAGTCCAAAATCAGTTCAATTAAGTCCTACAGAAAATTGTTTCACTGTTATAAGCGATGCAACCTAGTAATGTGAGAAAAATATCGCTAAATACATGTTGGTACGAATATGTGACGCAACCGTTGTAACTAAAGCGGATTGACACCGTTAGAAAGTCAATGAAATGTAGTTTTTGAAACTGCGGCTACTTCTTCCGCGAGCGATAACGGCTACGATTGGTCCCACAGTAAAGAATGACTTATTTATCTAAGTTTTTAAATAAAGCGCCACCACAGCGCCCAATGTAATTGCTGAGTTCTGGCAATCACGCCAATTTGAGAAGAATGTTATTTCTTGGAGTCTAATTGTCTCATTCATCACATTTATCAGGTCACAGTCCAAGGTTAGTTTAATTAAGTCCCACAGTCAATTGTTTCACTCTTAAAAGCGCTTCAACCTAGTAATATCGGAAAAATATCGCTGAAGACATGTTGCTACGAATATGTGAACCAACCGTTGTAACTCAAACGGACTAACACCGTTAGAAAGTCAGTGAGATGCAGTTTTTGAAACTGTTCCTATTTATTCAGCGCGTGCTAACGGCCAGGATTGGTCCCACAGTAAGAAAAGACTTATTTATCTAAATTACTTAATAAAGCGCTACCACAGAGCCTAATGTAATCGCTGAATTCCAGCAATCATGTCAAATTAAGAAGAATGTTATTCCTTGGAGACCAATTGGCTCATTTATCACATTTATAAGGTCAGAGTCCAGAATCAGTTCAATTAATTCCCACAGTCAATCGTTTCACTGTTAAAAGGGATACAACTTAGTAATATCGGAAGAAAATCACTAAATACATGTTGGTACGAATATGTGACGCAACCGTTGTAACTCAAAGGGATTGAAACCGTTAGAAAGTCAATGAAATGTAGTTTGTGAAACTGTCTCTATTTTTTTAGCGCGCGATAACGGCTAGGATTGGTCCCACAGTAAAAAATGACTTATTTATCTTACTTTTTAAATAAAGCGCTACCACAGCGCCCAGTGTAATCACTGAATTCCAGCAATGATGTCAAATTAAGAAGAATGTTATTTCTTGTAGTCAAAATGGCTTATTTATCACATTTATCAGTTCACATTCCAAAGTTAGTTCAATTAAGTCCCGCAGTCAATCGTTTCACTGTTAAAAGCGATGGAACCTAGTAATATGCGAATACTATCGCTAAATACATGTTGGTACGAGTATGTGACGCAACTGTTGTAACTGAAGCGGATTGATACCGTTAGAAAGTCAATGAAATGTAGTTTTTGAAACTGTCGATATTTCTTCAGCGCGCGATAACGGCTAGGATTGGTCCCAGAGTAAAGAATGACTTATTTATCTAAATTTTTAAAGGAAGCGCCACCAAAGCGACCAATGTAATCTCTGAGTTCCGGCAATCACGTCAAATTTAGAAGAATGTTATTTCCTGGTGACCAATTGTCTCATTTATCACATTTATCAGGTCACAGTCCAAAGTTAGTTCAATTAAGTCCCGCAGTCAATCGTTTCACTGTTAAAAGCGATGGAGCCTAGTAATATCAGAAGAATATCGCTAAATACATGTTGGTACGAATATGTGACGCAACTGTTGTAACTGAAGCGGATTGATACCGTTAAAAAGTCAATGAAATGTAGTTTTTGAAACTGTCGCTATTTCTTCAGCGCGAACTAACTGCTAGGATTGGTCCTACAGTAAAAAATGACTTGTTTATCTTATTTTTTTAATAAAGTGCTACCACAGCGCCCAGTGCAATCGCTGAGTTCCGGCGTCAAATTAAGAAGAATGTTATATCTTGGTGTCCAATTGTCTCATTTATCACATTTATAAGGTCAAAGTCCAAAATCAGTTCAATTATGTCCCACAGTCAAACGTTTCATTGTTAAAAGCGATGGAATCTAGTAATATGCGATTACTATCGCTAAATACATGTTGGTACGAGTATGTGACGCAACTGTTGTAACTGAAGCGGATTGATACCGTTAGAAATTCAATGAAAAGCAGTTTTTGAAACTGTCGCTATTTCTTCAGCGCGCGATAACGGCTAGGATTGGTCCCACAGTAAAGAATGACTTATTTATCTAAATTTTTAAATGAAGCGCCACCACAGCGACCAATGTAATCTCTGGGTTCCGGCAATCATGTCAAATTAAGAAGAATGTTATTTCTTGTTGTCATAATGGTTCATTTATTACATTTATAAGGTCTAAATCCAAAGTCAGTTCAAGTAAGTGCCACAGTCTATCGTTTCACTGTTGAAAGCGATACAACAGAGTGATATCGGAAAAAAATCACTAAATACATGTTGGTACGAATGTGTGACGCAACCGTTGTAACTCAAACGGATTGACACCGTTAGAAAGTCAATGAAATGGAGTTTTTGAAACTGTCTCTATATCTTCAGCGCGCGATAACGGCTAGGATTGGTCCCACAGTAAAGAATGACTTATTTATCTAAATTTTTAAATGAAGCGCCACCACAGCGACCAATGTAATCTCTGAGTTCCGGCAATCATGTCAAATTAAGAAGAATGTTATTTCTTGTAGTCATAATGGTTCATTTATCACATTTATAAGGTCTAAATCCAAAGTCAGTTCAAGTAAGTGCCACAGTCTATCGTTTCACTGTTGAAAGCGATACAACAGAGTGATATCGGAAAAAAATCACTAAATACATGTTGGTACGAATGTGTGACGCAACCGTTGTAACTCAAACGGATTGACACCGTTAGAAAGTCAATGAAATGTAGTTTGTGAAACTGTCTCTATTTCTTCAGCGCGCGATAACGGCTAGGATTGGTCCCACAGTAAAAAATGGCTTATTTATCTTACTTTTTAAATAAAGCGCTACCACAGCGCCCAGTGTAATCACTGAATTCCAGCAATGATGTCAAATTAAGAAGAATGTTATTTCTTGTAGTCAAAATGTCTCATTTATCACATTTATCAGGTCACAGTCCAAAGTTAGTTCAATTAAGTCCCGCAGTCAATCGTTTCACTGTTAAAAGCGATGGAGCCTAGTAATATCAGAACAATATCGCTAAATACATGTTGGTACGAATATGTGACGCAACTGTTGTAACTGAAGCGGATTGATACCGTAAAAAAGTCAATGAAATGTAGTTTTTGAAACTGTCGCTATTTCTTCAGCGCGAACTAACTGCTAGGATTGGTCCTACAGTAAAAAATGACTTGTTTATCTTAATTTTTTAATAAAGTGCTACCACAGCGCCCAGTGCAATCGCTGAGTTCCGGCGTCAAATTAAGAAAAATGTTATATCTTGGTGTCCAATTGTCTCATTTATCACATTTATCAGGTCACAGTCCAAAGTTAGTTCAATTAAGTCCCGCAGTCAATTGTTTCACTGTTAAAAGGGATACAACTTAGTAATATCGGAAGAAAATCACTAAATACATGTTGGTACGAATATGTGACGCAACCGTTGTAACTCAAAGGGATTGACACCGTTAGAAAGTCAATGAAATGTAGTTTGTGAAACTGTCTCTATTTCTTCAGCGCGCGATAACGGCTAGGATTGGTCCCACAGTAAAAAATGACTTATTTATCTTACTTTTTAAATAAAGCGCTACCACAGCGCCCAGTGTAATCACTGAATTCCAGCAATGATGTCAAATTAAGAAGAATGTTATTTCTTGTAGCCAAAATGGCTTATTTATCACATTTATCAGGTCACAGTCCAAAGTTAGTTCAATTAAGTCCTGCAGTCAATCGTTTCACTGTTAAAAGCGATGGAACCTAGTAATATGCGAATAGTATCGCTAAATACATGTTGGTACGAGTATGTGACGCAACTGTTGTAACTGAAGTGGATTGATACCGTTAGAAAGTCAATGAAATGTAGTTTTTGAAACTGTCGCTATTTCTTCAGCGCGCGATAACGGCTAGGATTGGTCCCACAGTAAAAAATGACTTATTTATCTAAATTTTTAAATGACGCGCCACCACAGCGAATTACCACAGAGCCTAATGTAATCGCTGAATTCCACAGAGCCTAATGTAATCGCTGAATTCCAGCAATCATGTCAAATTAAGAAGAATGTTATTCCTTGGAGACCAATTGGCTCATTTATCACATTAATAAGGTCAGAGTCCAGAATCAGTTCAATTAATTCCCACAGTCAATCGTTTCACTGTTAAAAGCGATGCAACCTAGTAATATGCGAATACTATCGCTAAATACATGTTGGTACGAGTATGTGACGCAACTGTTGTAACTGAAGTGGATTGATACCGTTAGAAAGTCAATGAAATGTAGTTTTTGAAACTGTCGCTATTTCTTCAGCGCGCGATAACGGCTAGGATTGGTCCCAGAGTAAAGAATGACTTATTTATCTTAATTTTTAAATGAAGCGCCACCAAAGCGACCAATGTAATCTCTGAGTTCCGGCAATCACGTCAAATTCAGAAGAATGTTATTTCTTGGTTTCCAATTGTCTCATTTATCACATTTATCAGGTCACAGTCCAAAGTTAGTTCAATTAAGTCCCGCAGTCAATCGTTTCACTGTTAAAAGCGATGGAGCCTAGTAATATCAGAAGATTATCGCTAAATACATGTTGGTACGAATATGTGACGCAACTGTTGTAACTGAAGCGGATTGATACCGTTAAAAAGTCAATGAAATGTAGTTTTTGAAACTGTCGCTATTTCTTCAGCGCGAACTAACTGCTAGGATTGGTCCTACAGTAAAAAATGACTTGTTTATCTTAATTTTTTAATAAAGTGCTACCACAGCGCCCAGTGCAATCGCTGAGTTCCGGCGTCAAATTAAGAAGAATGTTATATCTTGGTGTCCAATTGTCTCATTTATCACATTTATAAGGTCAAAGTCCAAAATCAGTTCAATTATGTCCCACAGTCAAACGTTTCATTGTTAAAAGCGATGGAACCTAGTAATATGCGATTACTATCGCTAAATACATGTTGGTACGAGTATGTGACGCAACTGTTGTAACTGAAGCGGATTGATACCGTCAGAAATTCAATGAAATGCAGTTTTTGAAACTGTCGCTATTTCTTCAGCGCGCGATAACGGCTAGGATTGGTCCCACAGTAAAGAATGACTTATTTATCTAAATTTTTAAATGAAGCGCCACCACAGCGACCAATGTAATCTCTGAGTTCCGGCAATCATGTCAAATTAAGAAGAATGTTATTTCTTGTAGTCATAATGGTTCATTTATCACATTTATAAGGTCTAAATCCAAAGTCAGTTCAAGTAAGTGCCACAGTCAATCGTTTCACTGTTAAAAGGGATACAAGTTAGTAATATCGGAAGAAAATCACTAAATACATGTTGGTACGAATATGTGACGCAACCGTTGTAACTCAAAGGGATTGACACCGTTAGAAAGTCAATGAAATGTAGTTTGTAAAACTGTCTCTATCTCTTCAGCGCGCGATAACGGCTAGGATTGGTCCCGCAGTAAAAAATGACTTATTTATCTTACTTTTTAAATAAAGCGCTACCACAGCGCCCAGTGTAATCACTGAATTCCAGCAATGATGTCAAATTAAGAAGAATGTTATTTCTTGTAGTCAAAATGGCTTATTTATCACATTTATCAGGTCACAGTCCAAAGTTAAGTCAATTAAGTCCCGCAGTCAATCGTTTCACTGTTAAAAGCGATGCAACCTAGTAATATCAGAAGAATATCGCTAAATACATGTTGGTACGAATATGTGACGCAACTGTTGTAACTGAAGCGGATTGAAACCGTTAAAAAGTCAATGAAATGATGTAGTTTTTGAAACTGTCGCTATTTCTTCAGCGCGAACTAACAGCTAGGATTGGTCCTACAGTAAAAAATGACTTATTTATCTAAATTTTTAAATGAAGCGCCACCACAGCGACCAATGTAATCTCTGAGTTCCGGCAATCACGTCAAATTCAGAAGAATGTTATTTCTTGGTGTCCAATTGTCTCATTTATCACATTTATCAGGTCACAGTCCAAAGTTAGTTCAATTACGTCCTGCAGTCAATCGTTTCACTGTTAAAAGCGATGGAGCCTAGTAATATCAGAAGAATATCGCTAAATACATGTTGGTACGAATATGTGACGCAACTGTTGTAACTGAAGCGGATTGATACCGTCAGAAATTCAATGAAATGCAGTTTTTGAAACTGTCGCTATTTCTTCAGCGCGCGATAACGGCTAGGATTGGTCCCACAGTAAAGAATGACTTATTTATCTAAATTTTTAAATGAAGCGCCACCACAGCGACCAATGTAATCTCTGAGTTCCGGCAATCATGTCAAATTAAGAAGAATGTTATTTCTTGTAGTCATAATGGTTCATTTATCACATTTATAAGGTCTAAATCCAAAGTCAGTTCAAGTAAGTGCCACAGTCAATCGTTTCACTGTTAAAAGGGATACAACTTAGTAATATCGGAAGAAAATCACTAAATCCATGTTGGTACGAATATGTGACGCAACCGTTGTAACTCAAAGGGATTGACACCGTTAGAAAGTCAATGAAATGTAGTTTGTGAAACTGTCTCTATTTCTTCAGCGCGCGATAACGGCTAGGATTGGTCCCACAGTAAAAAATGACTTATTTATCTTACTTTTTAAATAAAGCGCTACCACAGCGCCCAGTGTAATCACTGAATTCCAGCAATGATGTCAAATTAAGAAGAATGTTATTTCTTGTAGTCAAAATGGCTTATTTATCACATTTATCAGGTCACAGTCCAAAGTTAGTTCAATTAAGTCCCGCAGTCAATCGTTTCACTGTTAAAAGCGATGCAACCTAGTAATATCAGAAGAATATCGCTAAATACATGTTGGTACGAATATGTGACGCAACTGTTGTAACTGAAGCGGATTGATACCGTTAAAAAGTCAATGAAATGATGTAGTTTTTGAAACTGTCGCTATTTCTTCAGCGCGAACTAACAGCTAGGATTGGTCCTACAGTAAAAAATGACTTATTTATCTTAATTTTTTAATAAAGTGCTACCACAGCGCCCAGTGCAATCGCTGAGTTCCGGCGTCAAATTAAGAAGAATGTTATATCTTGGTGTCCAATTGTCTCATTTATCACAATTATAAGGTCAAAGTCCAAAATCAGTTCAATTATGTCCCACAGTCAAACGTTTCATTGTTAAAAGCGATGGAACCTAGTAATATGCGATTACTATCGCTAAATACATGTTGGTACGAGTATGTGACGCAACTGTTGTAACTGAAGCGGATTGATACCGTTAGAAAGTCAATGAAATGCAGTTTTTGAAACTGTCGCTATTTCTTCAGCGCGCGATAACGGCTAGGATTGGTCCCACAGTAAAGAATGACTTATTTATCTAAATTTTTAAATGAAGCGCCACCACAGCGACCATTGTAATCTCTGAGTTCCGGCAATCACGTCAAATTTAGAAGAATGTTATTTCTTGGTGTCCAATTGTTCATTTATCACATTTATAAGGTTTAAATCCAAAGTCAGTTCAAGTAAGTGCCACAGTCTATCGTTTCACTGTTGAAAGCGATACAACAGAGTGATATCGGAAAAAAATCACTAAATACATGTTGGTACGAATGTGTGACGCAACCGTTGTAACTCAAACGGATTGACACCGTTAGAAAGTCAATGAAATGGAGTTTTTGAAACTGTCTCTATATCTTCAGCGCGCGATAACGGCTAGGATTGGTCCAACAGTAAAGAATGACATATTTATCTAAATTTTTAACGGAAGCGTTACCATTGGGCCGAGTGTAATCGCTGAGTTCCGGCAATCATGTTAAATTAAGAAGAATGTTATTTCTTGGAGTCCAACTGTCTCATTTATCACATTCATCGGGTCACAGTCCAAAGTTAGTTCAATTAAGTCCCACAGTCAATCGTTTCACTGTTAAAAGCGAAGCAACCTAGTAATATCAGAAAAATATCGCTAAATACATGTAGGTACGAATGTGTGGCCCAACCGTTGTAACTCAAACGGACTGACACCGTTAGAAAGTCAGTGAAATGTAGTATTTGAAACTGTCTCGATTTCTTCAGCGCGCGATAACGTCTAGAATTGGTCCCACAGTAAAAACTGAACTTTTTATCTTAATTTTTAAATGAAGAACTACCACAGCACCCAGTGTAATCGCTGAGTTTCGGCAATCATGTCAAATTAAGAAGAATGTTATTTCTTGGAGTCTAATTGTCTCATTCATCACATTTATCAGGTCACAGTCCAAGGTTTGTTTAATTAAGTCCCACAGTCAATTGTTTCACTGTTAAAAGCGCTGCAACCTAGTAATATCGGAAAAATATCGCTAAAGACTTGTTGGTACGAATATGTCACGCAACCGTTGTAACTGAAGCGGATTGACACCGTTAGAAAGTCAATGAAATGTAGTTTTTGAAACTGCGGCTACTTCTTCAGCGAGCGATAACGGCTAGGATTGGTCCCACAGTAAAGAATGACTTATTTATCTAAGTTTTTAAATGAAGCGCCACCACAGCGCCCAATGTAATTGCTGAGTTCCGGCAATCACGTCAATTTGAGAAGAATGTTATTTCTTGGAGTCTAATTGTCTCATTCATCACATTTATCAGGTCACAGTCCAAGGTTAGTTTAATTAAGTCCCACAGTCAATTGTTTCACTGTTAAAAGCGCTGCAACCTAGTAATATCGGAAAAATATCGCTAAAGACATGTTGCTACGAATATGTGAACCAATTGTTGTAACTCAAACGGAGTAACACCGTTAGAAAGTCAGTGAGATGCAGTTTTTGAAACTGTTCCTATTTATTCAGCGCGTGCTAACGGCCAGAATTGGTCCCACAGTAAGAAAAGACTTATTTATCTAAATTACTTAATAAAGCGCTACCACAGAACCTAATGTAATCGCTGAATTCCAGCAATCATGTCAAATTAAGAAGAATGTTATTCCGTGGAGACCAATTGGCTCATTTATCACATTTATAAGGTCAGAGTCCAGAATCAGTTCAATTAATTCCCACAGTCAATCGTTTCACTGTTAAAAGGGATACAACTTAGTAATATCGGAAGAAAATCACTAAATACATGTTGGTACGAATATGTGACGCAACCGTTGTAACTCAAAGGGATTGAAACCGTTAGAAAGTCAATGAAATGTAGTTTGTGAAACTGTCTCTATTTCTTCAGCGCGCGATAACGGCTAGGATTGGTCCCACAGTAAAAAATGACTTATTTATCTTACTTTTTAAATAAAGCGCTACCACAGCGCCCAGTGTAATCACTGAATTCCAGCAATCATGTCAAATTAAGAAGAATGTTATTTCTTGTAGTCAAAATGGCTTATTTATCACATTTATCAGTTCACATTCCAAAGTTAGTTCAATTAAGTCCCGCAGTCAATCGTTTCACTGTTAAAAGCGATGGAGCCTAGTAATATGCGAATACTATCGCTAAATACATGTTGGTACGAGTATGTGACGCAACTGTTGTAACTGAAGCGGATTGATACCGTTAGAAAGTCAATGAAATGTAGTTTGTGAAACTGTCGCTATTTCTTCAGCGCGCGATAACGGCTAGGATTGGTCCCACAGTAAAAAATGACTTATTTATCTAAATTTTTAAATGAAGCGCCACCACAGCGACCAATGTAATCTCTGTGTTCCGGCAATCACGTCAAATTCAGAAGAATGTTATTTCTTGGTGTCCAATTGTCTCATTTATCACATTTATCAGGTCACAGTCCAAAGTTAGTTCAATTAAGTCCCGCAGTCAATCGTTTCACTGTTAAAAGCGATGGAGCCTAGTAATATCAGAAGAATATCGCTAAATACATGTTGGTACGAATATGTGACGCAACTGTTGTAACTGAAGCGGATTGATACCGTTAAAAAGTCAATGAAATGTAGTTTTTGAAACTGTCGCTATTTCTTCAGCGCGAACTAACTGCTAGGATTGGTCCTACAGTAAAAAATGACTTGTTTATCTTAATTTTTTAATAAAGTGCTACCACAGCGCCCAGTGCAATCGCTGAGTTCCGGCGTCAAATTAAGAAGAATGTTATATCTTGGTGTCCAATTGTCTCATTTATCACATTTATAAGGTCAAAGTCCAAAAACAGTTCAATTATGTCCCACAGTCAAACGTTTCATTGTTAAAAGCGATGGAACCTAGTAATATGCGATTACTATCGCTAAATACATGTTGGTACGAGTATGTGACGCAACTGTTGTAACTGAAGCGGATTGATACCGTTAGAAATTCAATGAAATGCAGTTTTTGAAACTGTCGCTATTTCTTCAGCGCGCGATAGCGGCTAGGATTGGTCCCACAGTAAAGAATGACTTATTTATCTAAATTTTTAAATGAAGCGCCACCACAGCGACCAATGTAATCTCTGAGTTCCGGCAATCATGTCAAATTAAGAAGAATGTTATTTCTTGTAGTCATAATGGTTCATTTAGCACATTTATAAGGTCTAAATCCAAAGTCAGTTCAAGTAAGTGCCACAGTCTATCGTTTCACTGTTGAAAGCGATACAACAGAGTGATATCGGAAAAAAATCACTAAATACATGTTGGTACGAATGTGTGACGCAACCGTTGTAACTCAAACGGATTGACACCGTTAGAAAGTCAATGAAATGGAGTTTTTGAAACTGTCTCTATATCTTCAGCGCGCGATAACGGCTAGGATTTCTCCCACAGTAAAGAATGGCTTATTTATCTAAATTTTTAACGGAAGCGTTACCACAGAGCCTAATGTAATCGCTGAATTCCAGCAATCATGTCAAATTAAGAAGAATGTTATTCCTTGGAGACCAATTGGCTCATTTATCACATTAATAAGGTCAGAGTCCAGAATCACTTCAATTAATTCCCACAGTCAATCGTTTCACTGTTAAAAGGGATACAACTTAGTAATATCGGAAGAAAATCACTAAATACATGTTGGTACGAATATGTGACGCAACCGTTGTAACTCAAAGGGATTGACACCGTTAGAAAGTCAATGAAATGTAATTTGTGAAACTGTCTCTATTTCTTCAGCGCGCGATAACGGCTAGGATGGGTCCCACAGTAAAAAATGACTTTTTTATCTTACTTTTTAAATAAAGCGCTACCACAGCGCCCAGTGTAATCACTGAATTCCAGCAATGATGTCAAATTAAGAAGAATGTTATTTCTTGTAGTCAAAATGGCTTATTTATCACATTTATCAGGTCACAGTCCAAAGTTAGTTCAATTAAGTCCTGCAGTCAATCGTTTCACTGTTAAAAGCGATGGAACCTAGTAATATGCGAATACTATCGCTAAATACATGTTGGTACGAGTATGTGACGCAACTGTTGTAACTGAAGCGGATTGATACCGTTAGAAATTCAATGAAATGTAGTTTTTGAAACTGTCGCTATTTCTTCAGCGCGCGATAACGGCTAGGATTGGTCCCACAGTAAAGAATGACTTATTTATCTAAATTTTTAAATGAAGCGCCACCAAAGCGACCAATGTAATCTCTGAGTTCCGGCAATCACGTCAAATTTAGAAGAATGTTATTTCTTGGTGTCCAATTGTCTCATTTATCACATTTATCAGATCACAGTCCAAAGTTAGTTTAATTAAGTCCCGCAGTCAATCGTTTCACTGTTAAAAGCGATGCAACCTAGTAATATCAGAAGAATATCGCTAAATACATGTTGGTACGAATATGTGACGCAACTGTTGTAACAGAAGCGGATTGATACCGTTAAAAAGTCAATGAAATGTAGTTTTTGAAACTGTCGCTATTTCTTCAGCGCGAACTAACAGCTAGGATTGGTCCTACAGTAAAAAATGACATATTTATCTTAATTTTTTAATAAAGTGCTACCACAGCGCCCAGTGCAATCGCTGAGTTCCGGCGTCAAATTAAGAAGAATGTTATATCTTGGTGTCCAATTGTCTCATTTATCACATTTATAAGGTCAAAGTCCAAAATCAGTTCAATTATGTCCCACAGTCAAACGTTTCATTGTTAAAAGCGATGGAACCTAGTAATATGCGATTACTATCGCTAAATACATGTTGGTACGAGTATGTGACGCAACTGTTGTAACTGAAGCGGATTGATACCGTTAGAAAGTCAATGAAATGCAGTTTTTGAAATTGTCGCTATTTCTTCAGCGCGCGATAACGGCTAGGATTGGTCCCACAGTAAAGAATGACTTATTTATCTAAATTTTTAAATGAAGCGCCACCACAGCGACCAATGTAATCTCTGAGTTCCGGCAATCACGTCAAATTTAGAAGAATGTTATTTCTTGGTGTCCAATTGTCTCATTTATCACATTTATCAGGTCACAGTCCAAAGTTAGTTCAATTAAGTCCCGCAGTCAATCGTTTCACTGTTAAAAGCGATGCAACCTATTAATATCGGAAGAATATCGCTAAATACATGTTGATACGAATATGTGACGCAACTGTTGTAACTAAAGCGGATTGATACCGTTGAAAAGTCAATAAAATGTAGTTTTTGAAACTGTCGGTATTTCTTCAGCGCGAACTAACGGCTAGGATTGGTCCTACAGTAAAAAATGACTTATTTACCTTAATTTTTTAATAAAGCGCCACCACAGCGACCAATGTAATCTCTAAGTTCCGGCAATCACGTCAAATTTAGAAGAATGTTATTTCTTGGTGTCCAATTGTCTCATTTATCACATTTATCAGGTCACAGTCCAAAGTTAGTTCAATTAAGTCCCGCAGTCAATCGTTTTACTGTTAAAAGCGATGCAACCTAGTAATATCAGAAGAATATCGCTAAATACATGTTGGTGCGAATATGTGACGCAACTGTTGTAACTGAAGCGGATTGATACCGTTAAAAAGTCAATGAAATGTAGTTTTTGAAACTGTCGCTATTTCTTCAGCCCGAACTAACAGCTAAGATTGGTCCTACAGTAAAAAATGACTTATTTATCTTAATTTTTTAATAAAGTGCTACCACAGCGCCCAGTGCAATCGCTGAGTTCCGGCGTCAAATTAAGAGGAATGTTATATCTTGGTGTCCAATTGTCTCATTTATCACATTTATAAGGTCAAAGTCCAAAATCAGTTCAATTATGTCCCACAGTCAAACGTTTCATTGTTAAAAGCGATGGAACCTAGTAATATGCGAATACTATCGCTAAATACATGTTGGTACGAGTATGTGACGCAACTGTTGTAACTGAAGTGGATTGATACCGTTAGAAATTCAATGAAATGTAGTTTTTGAAACTGTCGCTATTTCTTCAGCGCGCGATAACGGCTAGGATTGGTCCCTCAGTAAAGAATGACTTATTTATATAAATTTTTAAATGAAGCGCCACCAAAGCGACCAATGTAATCTCTGAGTTCCGGCAATCACGTCAAATTTAGAAGAATGTTATTTCTTGGTGTCCAATTGTCTCATTTATCACATTTATCAGGTCACAGTCCAAAGTTAGTTCAATTAAGTCCCGCAGTCAATCGTTTCACTGTTAAAAGCGATGCAACCTAGTCATATCAGAAGAATATCGCTAAATACATGTTGGTACGAATATGTGACGCAACTGTTGTAACAGAAGCGGATTGATACCGTTAAAAAGTCAATGAAATGTAGTTTTTGAAACTGTCGCTATTTCGTCAGCGCGAACTAACAGCTAGGATTGGTCCTACAGTAAAAAATGACTTATTTATCTTAATTTTTTAATAAAGTGCTACCACAGCGCCCAGTGCAATCGCTGAGTTCCGGCAGTCATGTAAATTAAGAAGAATGTTATTCCTTGGAGACCAATTGGCTCATTTATCACATTAATAAGGTCAGAGTCCAGAATCAGTTCAATTAATTCCCACAGTCAATCGTTTCACTGTTAAAAGCGATACAACCGAGTGATATCGGAAAAAAATCACTAAATACATGTTGGTACGAATGTGTGACGCAACCGTTGTAACTCAAACGGATTGACACCGTTAGAAAGTCAATGAAATGGAGTTTTTGAAACTGTCTATATCTTCAGCGCGCGATAACGGCTAGGATTCCTCCCACAGTAAAGAATGGCTTATTTATCTAAATTTTTAACGGAAGCGTTACCACAGAGCCTAATGTAATCGCTGAATTCCAGCAATCATGTAAATTAAGAAGAATGTTATTCCTTGGAGACCAATTGGCTCATTTATCACATTAATAAGGTCAGAGTCCAGAATCAGTTCAATTAATTCCCACAGTCAATCGTTTCACTGTTAAAAGGGATACAACTTAGTAATATCGGAAGAAAATCACTAAATACATGTTGGTACGAATATGTAACGCAACCGATGTAACTCAAAGGGATTGACACCGTTAGAAAGTCAATGAAATGTAGTTTGTGAAACTGTCTCTATTTCTTCAGCGCGCGATAACGGCTAGGATTGGTCCCACAGTAAAAAATGACTTATTTATCTTACTTTTTAAATAAAGCGCTACCACAGCGCCCAGTGTAATCACTGAATTCCAGCAATGATGTCAAATTAAGAAGAATGTTATTTCTTGTAGTCAAAATGGCTTATTTATCACATTTATCAGGTCAAAGTCCAAAGTTAGTTCAATTAAGTCCTGCAGTCAATCGTTTCACTGTTAAAAGCGATGGAACCTAGTAATATGCGAATACTATCGCTAAATACATGTTGATGCGCGTATGTGACGCAACTGTTGAAACTGAAGCGGATTGATACCGTTAGAAAGTCAATGAAATGTAGTTTGTGAAACTGTCGCTATTTCTTCATTGCGCGATAACGGCTAGGATTGGTCCCACTGTAAAGAATGACTTATTTATCTAAATTTTTCAATGAAGCACCACCACAGCGACCAATGTAATCTCTGAGTTCCGGCAATCACGTCAAATTTAGAAGAATGTTATTTCTTGGTGTCCAATTGTCTCATTTATCACATTTATCAGGTCACAGTCCAAAGTTAGTTCAATTAAGTCCCGCAGTCAATCGTTTCACTGTTAAAAGCGATGCAACCTATTAATATCGGAAGAATATCGCTAAATACATGTTGATACGAATATGTGACGCAACTGTTGTAACTGAAGCGGATTGATACCGTTGAAAAGTCAATAAAATGTAGTTTTTGAAACTGTCGGTATTTCTTCAGCGCGAACTAACGGCTAGGATTGGTCCTACAGTAAAAAATGACTTATTTACCTTAATTTTTTAATAAAGCGCCACCACAGCGACCAATGTAATCTCTGAGTTCCGGCAATCACGTCAAATTTAGAAGAATGTTATTTCTTGGTGTCCAATTGTCTCATTTATCACATTTATCAGGTCACAGTACAAAGTTAGTTCAATTAAGTCCCGCAGTCAATCGTTTTACTGTTAAAAGCGATGCAACCTAGTAATATCAGAAGAATATCGCTAAATACATGTTGGTGCGAATATGTGACGCAACTGTTGTAACTGAAGCGGATTGATACCGTTAAAAAGTCAATGAAATGTAGTTTTTGAAACTGTCGCTATTTCTTCAGCCCGAACTAACGGCTAGGATTGGTCCTACAGTAAAAAATGACTTATTTATCTTAATTTTTTAATAAAGTGCTACCACAGCGCCCAGTGCAATCGCTGAGTTCCGGCGTCAAATTAAGAGGAATGTTATATCTTGGTGTCCAATTGTCTCATTTATCACATTTATAAGGTCAAAGTCCAAAATTAGTTCAATTATGTCACACAGTCAAACGTTTCATTGTTAGAAGCTATGGAACCTAGTAATATGCGAATACTATCGCTAAATACATGTTGGTACGAGTATGTGACGCAACTGTTGTAACTGAAGTGGATTGATACCGTTAGAAATTCAATGAAATGTAGTTTTTCAAACTGTCGCTATTTCTTCAGCGCGCGATAACGGCTAGGATTGGTCCCACAGTAAAGAATGACTTATTTATCTAAATTTTTAAATGAAGCGCCACCAAAGCGACCAATGTAATCTCTGAGTTCCGGCAATCACGTCAAATTTAGAAGAATGTTATTTCTTGGTGTCCAATTGTCTCATTTATCACATTTATCAGGTCACAGTCCAAAGTTAGTTCAATTAAGTCCCGCAGTCAATCGTTTCACTGTTAAAAGCGATGCAACCTAGTAATATCAGAAGAATATCGCTAAATACATGTTGGTACGAATATGTGACGCAACTGTTTTAACAGAAGCGGATTGATACCGTTAAAAAGTCAATGAAATGTAGTTTTTGAAACTGTCGCTATTTCTTCAGCGCGAACTAACAGCTAGGATTGGTCCTACAGTAAAAAATGACTTATTTATCTTAATTTTTTAATAAAGTGCTACCACAGCGCCCAGTGCAATCGCTGAGTTCCGGCGTCAAATTAAGAAGAATGTTATATCTTGGTGTCCAATTGTCTCATTTATCACATTTATAAGGTCAAAGTCCAAAATCAGTTCAATTATGTCCCACAGTCAAACGTTTCATTGTTAAAAGCGATGGAACCTAGTAATATGCGATTACTATCGCTAAATACATGTTGGTACGAGTATGTGACGCAACTGTTGTAACTGAAGCAGATTGATACCGTTAGAAATTCAATGAAATGCAGTTTTTGAAACTGTCGCTATTTCTTCAGCGCGCGATAGCGGCTAGGTTTGGTCCCACAGTAAAGAATGACTTATTTATCTAAATTTTTAAATGAAGCGCCACCAAAGCGACCAATGTAATCTCTGAGTTCCGGCAATCACGTCAAATTTAGAAGAATGTTATTTCTTGGTGTCCAATTGTCTCATTTATCACATTTATCAGGTCACAGTCCAAAGTTAGTTCAATTAAGTCCCGCAGTCAATCGTTTCACTGTTAAAAGCGATGCAACCTAGTAATATCAGAAGAATATCGCTAAATACATGTTGGTACGAATATGTGACGCAACTGTTGTAACAGAAGCGGATTGATACCGTTAAAAAGTCAATGAAATGTAGTTTTTGAAACTGTCGCTATTTCTTCAGCGCGAACTAACAGCTAGGATTGGTCCTACAGTAAAAAATGACTTATTTATCTTAATTTTTTAATAAAGTGCTACCACAGCGCCCAGTGCAATCGCTGAGTTCCGGCGTCAAATTAAGAAGAATGTTATATCTTGGTGTCCAATTGTCTCATTTATCACATTTATAAGGTCAAAGTCCAAAATCAGTTCAATTATGTCCCACAGTCAAACGTTTCATTGTTAAAAGCGATGGAACCTAGTAATATGCGATTACTATCGCTAAATACATGTTGGTACGAGTATGTGACGCAACTGTTGTAACTGAAGCGGATTGATACCGTTAGAAATTCAATGAAATGCAGTTTTTGAAACTGTCGCTATTTCTTCAGCGCGCGATAGCGGCTAGGATTGGTCCCACAGTAAAGAATGACTTATTTATCTAAATTTTTAAATGAAGCGCCACCACAGCGACCAATGTAATCTCTGAGTTCCGGCAATCATGTCAAATTAAGAACAATGTTATTTCTTGTAGTCATAATGGTTCATTTATCACATTTATAAGGTCTAAATCCAAAGTCAGTTCAAGTAAGTGCCACAGTCTATCGTTTCACTGTTGAAAGCGATACAACAGAGTGATATCGGAAAAAAATCACTAAATACATGTTGGTACGAATGTGTGACGCAACCGTTGTAACTCAAACGGATTGACACCGTTAGAAAGTCAATGAAATGGAGTTTTTGAAACTGTCTCTATATCTTCAGCGCGCGATAACGGCTAGGATTGCTCCCACAGTAAAGAATGGCTTATTTATCTAAATTTTTAACGGAAGCGTTACCACAGAGCCTAATGTAATCGCTGAATTCCAGCAATCATGTCAAATTAAGAAGAATGTTATTCCTTGGAGACCAATTGGCTCATTTATCACATTAATAAGGTCAGAGTCCAGAATCAGTTCAATTAATTCCCACAGTCAATCGTTTCACTGTTAAAAGGGATACAACTTAGTAATATCGGAAGAAAATCACTAAATATATGTTGGTACGAATATGTGACGCAACCGTTGTAACTCAAAGGGATTGAAACCGTTAGAAAGTCAATGAAATCTAGTTTGTGAAACTGTCTCTATTTTTTCAGCGCGCGATAACGGCTAGGATTGGTCCCACAGTAAAAAATGACTTATTTATCTTACTTTTTAAATAAAGCGCTACCACAGCGCCCAGTGTAATCACTGAATTCCAGCAATCATGTCAAATTAAGAAGAATGTTATTTCTTGTAGTCAAAATGGCTTATTTATCACATTTATCAGTTCACATTCCAAAGTTAGTTCAATTAAGTCCCGCAGTCAATCGTTTCACTGTTAAAAGCGATGGAACCTAGTAATATGCGAATACTATCGCTAAATACATGTTGGTACGAGTATGTGACGCAACTGTTGTAACTGAAGCGGATTGATACCGTTAGAAAGTCAATGAAATGTAGTTTTTGAAACTGTCGATATTTCTTCAGCGCGCGATAACGGCTAGGATTGGTCCCAGAGTAAAGAATGACTTATTTATCTAAATTTTTAAAGGAAGCGCCACCAAAGCGACCAATGTAATCTCTGAGTTCCGGCAATCACGTCAAATTTAGAAGAATGTTATTTCCTGGTGACCAATTGTCTCATTTATCACATTTATCAGGTCACAGTCCAAAGTTAGTTCAATTAAGTCCCGCAGTCAATCGTTTCACTGTTAAAAGCGATGGAGCCTAGTAATATCAGAAGAATATCGCTAAATACATGTTGGTACGAATATGTGACGCAACTGTTGTAACTGAAGCGGATTGATACCGTTAAAAAGTCAATGAAATGTAGTTTTTGAAACTGTCGCTATTTCTTCAGCGCGAACTAACGGCTAGGATTGGTCCTACAGTAAAAAATGACTTGTTTATCTTATTTTTTTAATAAAGTGCTACCACAGCGCCCAGTGCAATCGCTGAGTTCCGGCGTCAAATTAAGAAGAATGTTATATCTTGGTGTCCAATTGTCTCATTTATCACATTTATAAGGTCAAAGTCCAAAATCAGTTCAATTATGTCCCACAGTCAAACGTTTCATTGTTAAAAGCGATGGAACCTAGTAATATGCGATTACTATCGCTAAATACATGTTGGTACGAGTATGTGACGCAACTGTTGTAACTGAAGCGAATTGATACCGTTAGAAATTCAATGAAAAGCAGTTTTTGAAACTGTCGCTATTTCTTCAGCGCGCGATAACGGCTAGGATTGGTCCCACAGTAAAGAATGACTTATTTATCTAAATTTTTAAATGAAGCGCCACCACAGCGACCAATGTAATCTCTGAGTTCCGGCAATCATGTCAAATTAAGAAGAATGTTATTTCTTGTTGTCATAATGGTTCATTTATCACATTTATAAGGTCTAAATCCAAAGTCAGTTCAAGTAAGTGCCACAGTCTATCGTTTCACTGTTGAAAGCGATACAACAGAGTGATATCGGAAAAAAATCACTAAATACATGTTGGTACGAATGTGTGACGCAACCGTTGTAACTCAAACGGATTGACACCGTTAGAAAGTCAATGAAATGGAGTTTTTGAAACTGTCTCTATATCTTCAGCGCGCGATAACGGCTAGGATTGGTCCCACAGTAAAGAATGACTTATTTATCTAAATTTTTAAATGAAGCGCCACCACAGCGACCAATGTAATCTCTGAGTTCCGGCAATCATGTCAAATTAAGAAGAATGTTATTTCTTGTAGTCATAATGGTTCATTTATCACATTTATAAGGTCTAAATCCAAAGTCAGTTCAAGTAAGTGCCACAGTCTATCGTTTCACTGTTGAAAGCGATACAACAGAGTGATATCGGAAAAAAATCACTAATTACATGTTGGTACGAATGTGTGATGCAACCGTTGTAACTCAAACGGATTGACACCGTTAGAAAGTCAATGAAATGTAGTTTGTGAAACTGTCTCTATTTCTTCAGCGCGCGATAACGGCTAGGATTGGTCCCACAGTAAAAAATGGCTTATTTATCTTACTTTTTAAATAAAGCGCTACCACAGCGCCCAGTGTAATCACTGGATTCCAGCAATGATGTCAAATTAAGAAGAATGTTATTTCTTGTAGTCAAAATGTCTCATTTATCACATTTATCAGGTCACAGTCCAAAGTTAGTTCAATTAGGTCCCGCAGTCAATCGTTTCACTGTTAAAAGCGATGGAGCCTAGTAATATCAGAACAATATCGCTAAATACATGTTGGTACCAATATGTGACGCAACTGTTGTAACTGAAGCGGATTGATACCGTAAAAAAGTCAATGAAATGTAGTTTTTGAAACTGTCGCTATTTCTTCAGCGCTAACTAACTGCTAGGATTGGTCCTACAGTAAAAAATGACTTGTTTATCTTAATTTTTTAATAAAGTGCTACCACAGCGCCCAGTGCAATCGCTGAGTTCCGGCGTCAAATTAAGAAAAATGTTATATCTTGGTTTCCAATTGTCTCATTTATCACATTTATCAGGTCACAGTCCAAAGTTAGTTCAATTAAGTCCCGCAGTCAATCGTTTCACTGTTAAAAGGGATACAACTTAGTAATATCGGAAGAAAATCACTAAATACATGTTGGTACGAATATGTGACGCAACCGTTGTAACTCAAAGGGATTGACACCGTTAGAAAGTCAATGAAATGTAGTTTGTGAAACTGTCTCTATTTCTTCAGCGCGCGATAACGGCTAGGATTGGTCCCACAGTAAAAAATGACTTATTTATCTTACTTTTTAAATAAAGCGCTACCACAGCGCCCAGTGTAATCACTGAATTCCAGCAATGATGTCAAATTAAGAAGAATGTTATTTCTTGTAGCCAAAATGGCTTATTTATCACATTTATCAGGTCACAGTCCAAAGTTAGTTCAATTAAGTCCTGCAGTCAATCGTTTCACTGTTAAAAGCGATGGAACCTAGTAATATGCGAATAGTATCGCTAAATACATGTTGGTACGAGTATGTGACGCAACTGTTGTAACTGAAGTGGATTGATACCGTTAGAAAGTCAATGAAATGTAGTTTTTGAAACTGTCGCTATTTCTTCAGCGCGCGATAACGGCTAGGATTGGTCCCACAGTAAAGAATGACTTATTTATCTAAATTTTTAAATGACGCGCCACCAAAGCGACCAATGTAATCTCTGAGTTCCGGCAATCACGTCAAATTTAGAAGAATGTTATTTCTTGGTGTCCAATTGTCTCATTTATCACATTTATCAGGTCACAGTCCAAAGTTAGTTCAATTAAGTCCTGCAGTCAATCGTTTCACTGTTAAAAGCGATGCAACCTAGTAATATCAGAAAAATATTGCTAAATACATGTTGGTACGAATATGTGACACAACTGTTGTAACAGAAGCGGATTGATGCCGTTAAAAAGTCAATGAAATGTAGTTTTTGAAACTGTTGCTATTTCTTCAGCGCGAACTAACAGCTAGGATTGGTCCTACAGTAAAAAATGACTTATTTATCTTAATTTTTTAATAAAGTGCTACCACAGCGCCCAGTGCAATCGCTGAGTTCCGGCGTCAAATTAAGAAGAATGTTATATCTTGGTGTCCAATTGTCTCATTTATCACATTTATAAGGTCAAAGTCCAAAATCAGTTCAATTATGTCCCACAGTCAAACGTTTCATTGTTAAAAGCGATGGAACCTAGTAATATGCGATTACTATCGCTAAATACATGTTGGTACGAGTATGTGACGCAACTGTTGTAACTGAAGCGGATTGATACCGTTAGAAAGTCAATGAAATGCAGTTTTTGAAACTGTCGCTATTTCTTCAGCGCGCGATAACGGCTAGGATTGGTCCTACAGTAAAAAATGACTTATTTATCTTAATTTTTTAATAAAGTGCTACTGCAGCGCCCAGTGTAATCGCTGAGTTCCAGCAATCATGTGAAATTAAGAAGGATGTTATTTCTTATAGTCAAACTGGCTCATTTACCGCATTTATAAGGTCAAAGTCCAAAATCAGTTCAATTAAGTCCCACAGTCAAACGTTTCACTGTTAAAAGCGATGGAACCTAGTAATATGCGAATACTATCGCTAAATACATGTTGATACGAGTATGTGACGCAACTGTTGTAACTGAAGCGGATTGATACCGTTAGAAAGTCAATGAAATGTAGTTTTTGAAACTGTCGCTATTTCTTCAGCGCGCGATAACGGCTAGGATTGGTCCCACTGTAAAGAATGACTTATTTATCTAAATTTTTAAATGAAGCACCACCACAGCGACCAATGTAATATCTGAGTTCCGGCAATCACGTCAAATTTAGAAGAATGTTATTTCTTGGTGTCCAATTGTCTCATTTATCACATTTATCAGGTCACAGTCCAAAGTTAGTTCAATTAAGTCCCGCAGTCAATCGTTTCACTGTTAAAAGCGATGCAACCTAGTAATATCGGAAGAATATCGCTAAATACATGTTGATACGAATATGTGACACAACTGTTGTAACTGAAGCGGATTGATATCGTTGAAAAGTCAATGAAATGTAGTTTTTGAAACTTTCGGTATTTCTTCAGCGCGAACTAACGGCTAGGATTGGTCCTACAGTAAAAAATGACTTATTTATCTTAATTTTTTAATAAAGCGCCACCACAGCGACCAATGTAATCTCTGAGTTCCGGCAATCACGTCAAATTTAAAAGAATGTTATTTCTTGGTGTCCAATTGTCTCATTTATCACATTTAACAGGTCACAGTCCAAAGTTAGTTCAATTAAGTTCCGCAGTCAATCGTTTTACTGTTAAAAGCGATGCAACCTAGTAATATCAGAAGAATATCGCTAAATACATGTTGGTACGAATATGTGACGCAACTGTTGTAACTGAAGCGGATTGATACCGTTAAAAAGTCAATGAAATGTAGTTTTTGAAACTGTCGCTATTTCTTCAGCGCGAACTAACAGCTAGGATTGGTCCTACAGTAAAAAATGACTTATTTATCTTAATTTTTTAATAAAGTGCTACCACAGCGCCCAGTGCAATCGCTGAGATCCGGCGTCAAATTAAGAAGGATGTTATTTCTTATAGTCAAACTGGCTCATTTACCGCATTTATAAGGTCAAAGTCCAAAATCAGTTCAATTAAGTCCCACAGTCAAACGTTTCATTGTTAAAAGCGATGGAACCTAGTAATATGCGATTACTATCGCTAAATACATGTTGGTACGAGCATGTGACGCAACTGCTGTAACTGAAGCTGATTGATACCGTTAGAAAGTCAATGAAATGCAGTTTTTGAAACTGTCGCTATTTCTTCAGCGCGCGATAACGGCTAGGATTGGTCCCACAGTAAAAAATGACTTATTTATCTAAATTTATAAATGAAGCGCCACCACAGCGACCAATGTAATCTCTGAGTTCCGGCAATCATGTCAAATTAAGAAGAATGTTATTTCTTGTAGTCATAATGGTTCATTTATCACATTTATAAATTCTAAATCCAAAGTCAGTTCAAGTAAGTGCCACAGTCTATCGTTTCACTGTTGAAAGCGATACAACAGAGTGCTATCGGAAAAAAATCACTAAATACATGTTGGTACGAATGTGTGACGCAACCGTTGTAACTCAAACGGATTGACACCGTTAGAAAGTCAATGAAATGGAGTTTTTGAAACTGTCTCCATATCTTCAGCGCGCGATAACGGCTAGGATTGCTCCCACAGTAAAGAATGGCTTATTTATCTAAATTTTTAACGGAAGCGTTACCACAGAGCCTAATGTAATCGCTGAATTCCAGCAATCATGTCAAATTAAGAAGAATGTTATTCCTTGGAGACCAATTGTCTCATTTATCACATTAATAAGGTCAGAGTCCAGAATCAGTTCAATTAATTCCCACAGTCAATCGTTTCACTGTTAAAAGCGATGCAACCTAGTAATATGCGAATACTATCGCTAAATACATGTTGGTACGAGTATGTGACGCAACTGTTGTAACTGAAGTGGATTGATACCGTTAGAAAGTCAATGAAATGTAGTTTTTGAAACTGTCGCTATTTCTTCAGCGCGCGATAACGGCTAGGATTGGTCCCAGAGTAAAGAATGACTTATTTATCTTAATTTTTAAATGAAGCGCCACCAAAGCGACCAATGTAATCTCTGAGTTCCGGCAATCACGTCAAATTTAGAAGAATGTTATTTCTTGGTGTCCAATTGTCTCATTTATCACATTTATCAGGTCACAGTCCAAAGTTAGTTCAATTAAGTCCCGCAGTCAATCGTTTCACTGTTAAAAGCGATGCAACCTAGTAATATCAGAAGAATATCGCTAAATACATGTTGGTACGAATATGTGACGCAACTGTTGTAACTGAAGCGGATTGATACCGTTAAAAAGTCAATGAAATGATGTAGGTTTTGAAACTGTCGCTATTTCTTCAGCGCGAACTAACAGCTAGGATTGGTCCTACTGTAAAAAATGACTTATTTATCTTAATTTTTTAATAAAGTGCTACCACAGCGCCCAGTGCAATCGCTGAGTTCCGGCGTCAAATTAAGAAGAATGTTATATCTTGGTGTCCAATTGTTCATTTATCACATTTATAAGGTTTAAATCCAAAGTCAGTTCAAGTAAGTGCCACAGTCTATCATTTCACTGTTGAAAGCGATACAACAGAGTGATATCGGAAAAAAATCACTAAATACATGTTGGTACGAATGTGTGACGCAACCGTTGTAACTCAAACGGATTGACACCGTTAGAAAGTCAATGAAATGGAGTTTTTGAAACTGTCGCTATTTCTTCAGCGCGCGATAACGGCTAGGATTGGTCCCACAGTAAAAAATGACTTATTTATCTAAATTTTTAAATGAAGCGAAACCACAGCGAACAATGTAATCTCTGAGTTCCGGCAATCACGTCAAATTCAGAAGAATGTTATTTCTTGGTGTCCAATTGTCTCATTTATCACATTTATCAGGTCACAGTCCAAAGTTAGTTCAATTAAGTCCCGCAGTCAATCGTTTCACTGTTAAAAGCGATGGAGCCTAGTAATATCAGAAGATTATCGCTAAATACATGTTGGTACGAATATGTGACGCAACTGTTGTAACTGAAGCGGATTGATACCGTTAAAAAGTCAATGAAATGTAGTTTTTGAAACTGTCGCTATTTCTTCAGCGCGAACTAACTGCTAGGATTGGTCCTACAGTAAAAAATGACTTGTTTATCTTAATTTTTTAATAAAGTGCTACCACAGCGCCCAGTGCAATCGTTGAGTTCCGGCGTCAAATTAAGAAGAATGTTATATCTTGGTGTCCAATTGTCTCATTTATCACATTTATAAGGTCAAAGTCCAAAATCAGTTCAATTATGTCCCACAGTCAAACGTTTCATTGTTAAAAGCGATGGAACCTAGTAATATGCGATTACTATCGCTAAATACATGTTGGTACGAGTATGTGACGCAACTGTTGTAACTGAAGCGGATTGATACCGTCAGAAATTCAATGAAATGCAGTTTTTGAAACTGTCGCTATTTCTTCAGCGCGCGATAACGGCTAGGATTGGTCCCACAGTAAAGAATGACTTATTTATCTAAATTTTTAAATGAAGCGCCACCACAGCGACCAATGTAAACTCTGAGTTCCGGCAATCATGTCAAATTAAGAAGAATGTTATTTCTTGTAGTCATAATGGTTCATTTATCACATTTATAAGGTCTAAATCCAAAGTCAGTTCAAGTAAGTGCCACAGTCAATCGTTTCACTGTTAAAAGGGATACAACTTAGTAATATCGGAAGAAAATCACTAAATACATGTTGGTACGAATATGTGACGCAACCGTTGTAACTCAAAGGGATTGACACTGTTAGAAAGTCAATGAAATGTAGTTTGTAAAACTGTCTCTATCTCTTCAGCGTGCGATAACGGCTAGGATTGGTCCCGCAGTAAAAAATGACTTATTTATCTTACTTTTTAAATAAAGCGCTACCACAGCGCCCAGTGTAATCACTGAATTCCAGCAATGATGTCAAATTAAGAAGAATGTTATTTCTTGTAGTCAAAATGGCTTATTTATCACATTTATCAGGTCACAGTCCAAAGTTAGTTCAATTAAGTCCCGCAGTCAATCGTTTCACTGTTAAAAGCGATGCAACCTAGTAATATCAGAAGAATATCGCTAAATACATGTTGGTACGAATATGTGACGCAACTGTTGTAACTGAAGCGGATTGATACCGTTAAAAAGTCAATGAAATGATGTAGTTTTTGAAACTGTCGCTATTTCTTCAGCGCGAACTAACAGCTAGGATTGGTCCAACAGTAAAGAATGACATATTTATCTAAATTTTTAACGGAAGCGTTACCATTGGGCCGAGTGTAATCGCTGAGTTCCGGCAATCATGTTAAATTAAGAAGAATGTTATTTCTTGGAGTCCAACTGTCTCTTTTATCACATTCATCGGGTCACAGTCCAAAGTTAGTTCAATTAAGTCCCACAGTCAATCGTTTCACTGTTAAAAGCGAAGCAACCTAGTAATATCAGAAAAATATCGCTAAATACATGTAGGTACGAATATGTGATGCAACCGTTGCAACTCAAAGGGATAGAAACCGTTAGAAAGTCAATGAAATGTAGTTTGTGAAACTGTCTCTATTTCTTCAGCGCACGATAACGGCTAGGATTGGTCCCACAGTAAAAAATGACTTATTTATCTTACTTTTTAAATAAAGCGCTACCACAGCGCCCAGTGTAATCACTGAATTCCAGCAATCATGTCAAATTAAGAAGAATGTTATTTCTTGTAGTCAAAATGGCTTATTTATCACATTTATCAGTTCACATTCCAACGTTAGTTCAATTAAGTCCCGCAGTCAATCGTTTCACTGTTAAAAGCGATGGAGCCTAGTAATATGCGAATACTATCGCTAAATACATGTTGGTAGGAGTATGTGACGCAACTGTTGTAACTGAAGCGGATTGATACCGTTAGAAAGTCAATGAAATGTAGTTTTTGAAACTGTCGCTATTTCTTCAGCGCGCGATAACGGCTAGGATTGGTCCCACAGTAAAAAATGACTTATTTAACTAAATTTTTAAATGAAACGCCACCACAGCGACCAATGTAATCTCTGAGTTCCGGCAATCACGTCAAATTCAGAAGAATGTTATTTCTTGGTGTCCAATTGTCTCATTTATCACATTTATCAGGTCACAGTCCAAAGTTAGTTCAATTACGTCCCGCAGTCAATCGTTTCACTGTTAAAAGCGATGGAGCCTAGTAATATCAGAAGAATATCGCTAAATACATGTTGGTACGAATATGTGACGCAACTGTTGTAACTGAAGCGGATTGATACCGTCAGAAATTCAATGAAATGCAGTTTTTGAAACTGTCGCTATTTCTTCAGCGCGCGATAACGGCTAGGATTGGTCCCACAGTAAAGAATGACTTATTTATCTAAATTTTTAAATGAAGCGCCACCACAGCGACCAATGTAATCTCTGAGTTCCGGCAATCATGTCAAATTAAGAAGAATGTTATTTCTTGTAGTCATAATGGTTCATTTATCACATTTATAAGGTCTAAATCCAAAGTCAGTTCAAGTAAGTGCCACAGTCAATCGTTTCACTGTTAAAAGGGATACAACTTAGTAATATCGGAAGAAAATCACTAAATCCATGTTGGTACGAATATGTGACGCAACCGTTGTAACTCAAAGGGATTGACACAGTTAGAAAGTCAATGAAATGTAGTTTGTGAAACTGTCTCTATTTCTTCAGCGCGCGATAACGGCTAGGATTGGTCCAACAGTAAAAAATGACTTATTTATCTTACTTTTTAAATAAAGCGCTACCACAGCGCCCAGTGTAATCACTGAATTCCAGCAATGATGTCAAATTAAGAAGAATGTTATTTCTTGTAGTCAAAATGGCTTATTTATCACATTTATCAGGTCACAGTCCAAAGTTAGTTCAATTAAGTCCCGCAGTCAATCGTTTCACTGTTAAAAGCGATGCAACCTAGTAATATCAGAAGAATATCGCTAAATACATGTTGGTACGAATATGTGACGCAACTGTTGTAACTGAAGCGGATTGATACCGTTAAAAAGTCAATGAAATGATGTAGTTTTTGAAACTGTCGCTATTTCTTCAGCGCGAACTAACAGCTAGGATTGGTCCTACAGTAAAAAATTACTTATTTATCTTAATTTTTTATTAAAGTGCTACCACAGCGCCCAGTGCAATCGCTGAGTTCCGGCGTCAAATTAAGAAGAATGTTATATCTTGGTGTCCAATTGTCTCATTTATCACATTTATAAGGTCAAAGTCCAAAATCAGTTCAATTATGTCCCACAGTCAAACGTTTCATTGTTAAAAGCGATGGAACCTAGTAATATGCGATTACTATCGCTAAATACATGTTGGTACGAGTATGTGACGCAACTGTTGTAACTGAAGCGGATTGATACCGTTAGAAAGTCAATGAAATGCAGTTTTTGAAACTGTCGCTATTTCTTCAGCGCGCGATAACGGCTAGGATTGGTCCCACAGTAAAGAATGACTTATTTATCTAAATTTTTAAATGAAGCGCCACCACAGCGACCATTGTAATCTCTGAGTTCCGGCAATCACGTCAAATTTAGAAGAATGTTATTTCTTGGTGTCCAATTGTTCATTTATCACATTTATAAGGTTTAAATCCAAAGTCAGTTCAAGTAAGTGCCACAGTCTATCGTTTCACTGTTAAAAGCGATACAACAGAGTGATATCGGAAAAAAATCACTAAATACATGTTGGTACGAATGTGTGACGCAACCGTTGTAACTCAAACGGATTGACACCGTTAGAAAGTCAATGAAATGGAGTTTTTGAAACTGTCTCTATATCTTCAGCGCGCGATAACGGCTAGGATTGGTCCAACAGTAAAGAATGACATATTTATCTAAATTTTTAACGGAAGCGTTACCATTGGGCCGAGTGTAATCGCTGAGTTCCGGCAATCATGTTAAATTAAGAAGAATGTTATTTCTTGGAGTCCAACTGTCTCATTTATCACATTCATCGGGTCACAGTCCAAAGTTAGTTCAATTAAGTCCCACAGTCAATCGTTTCACTGTGAAAAGCGAAGCAACCTAGTAATATCAGAAAAATATCGCTAAATACATGTAGGTACGAATGTGTGACCCAACCGTTGTAACTCAAACGGACTGACACCGTTAGAAAGTCAGTGAAATTTAGTATTTGAAACTGTCTCGATTTCTTCAGCGCGCGATAACGTCTAGAATTGGTCCCACAGTAAAAACTGAACTTTTTATCTTAATTTTTAAATGAAGAACTACCACAGCACCCAGTGTAATCGCTGAGTTTCGGCAATCATGTCAAATTAAGAAGAATGTTATTTCTTGGAGTCTAATTGTCTCATTCATCACATTTATCAGGTCACAGTCCCAGGTTAGTTTAATTAAGTCCCACAGTCAATTGTTTCACTGTTAAAAGCGCTGCAACCTAGTAATATCGGAAAAATATCGCTAAAGACTTGTTGGTACGAATATGTCACGCAACCGTTGTAACTGAAGCGGATTGACACCGTTAGAAAGTCAATGAAATGTAGTTTTTGAAACTGCGGCTACTTCTTCAGCGAGCGATAACGGCTAGGATTGGTCCCACAGTAAAGAATGACTTATTTATCTAAGTTTTTAAATGAAGCGCCACCACAGCGCCCAATGTAATTGCTGAGTTCCGGCAATCACGTCAATTTGAGAAGAATGTTATTTCTTGGAGTCTAATTGTCTCATTCATCACATTTATCAGGTCACAGTCCAAGGTTAGTTTAATTAAGTCCCACAGTCAATTGTTTCACTGTTAAAAGCGCTGCAACCTAGTAATATCGGAAAAATATCGCTAAAGACATGTTGCTACGAATATGTGAACCAACTGTTGTAACTCAAACGGAGTAACACCGTTAGAAAGTCAGTGAGATGCAGTTTTTGAAACTGTTCCTATTTATTCAGCGCGTGCTAACGGCCAGAATTGGTCCCACAGTAAGAAAAGACTTATTTATCTAAATTACTTAATAAAGCGCTACCACAGAACCTAATGTAATCGCTGAATTCCAGCAATCATGTCAAATTAAGAAGAATGTTATTCCGTGGAGACCAATTGGCTCATTTATCACATTTATAAGGTCAGAGTCCAGAATCAGTTCAATTAATTCCCACAGTCAATCGTTTCACTGTTAAAAGGGATACAACTTAGTAATATCGGAAGAAAATCACTAAATACATGTTGGTACGAATATGTGACGCAACCGTTGTAACTCAAAGGGATTGAAACCGTTAGAAAGTCAATGAAATGTAGTTTGTGAAACTGTCTCTATTTCTTCAGCGCGCGATAACGGCTAGGATTGGTCCCACAGTAAAAAATGACTTATTTATCTTACTTTTTAAATAAAGCGCTACCACAGCGCCCAGTGTAATCACTGAATTCCAGCAATCATGTCAAATTAAGAAGAATGTTATTTCTTGTAGTCAAAATGGCTTATTTATCACATTTATCAGGTCACAGTCCAAAGTTAGTTCAATTAAGTCCTGCAGTCAATCGTTTCACTGTTAAAAGCGATGGAACCTAGTAATATGCGAATACTATCGCTAAATACATGTTGATGCGCGTATGTGACGCAACTGTTGTAACTGAAGCGGATTGATACCGTTAGAAAGTCAATGAAATGTAATTTGTGAAACTGTCGCTATTTCTTCAGCGCGCGATAACGGCTAGGATTGGTCCCACAGTAAAAAATGACTTATTTATCTAAATTTTTAAATGAAGCGTTACCACAGAGCCTAATGTAATCGCTGAATTCCAGCAATCATGTCAAATTAAGAAGAATGTTATTCCTTGGAGACCAATTGGCTCATTTATCACATTAATAAGGTCAGAGTCCAGAATCAGTTCAATTAATTCCCACAGTCAATCGTTTCACTGTTAAAAGGGATACAACTTAGTAATATCGGAAGAAAATCACTAAATACATGTTGGTACGAATATGTGACGCAACCGTTGTAACTCAAAGGGATTGACACCGTTAGAAAGTCAATGAAATGTAGTTTGTGAAACTGTCTCTATTTCTTCAGCGCGAACTAACGGCTAGGATTGGTCCTACAGTAAAAAATGACTTATTTATCTTACTTTTTTAATAAAGTGCTACTACATCGCCCAGTGTTATCGCTGAGTTCCAGCAATCATGTGAAATTAAGAAGGATGTTATTTCTTATAGTCAAACTGGCTCATTTACCGCATTTATAAGGTCAAAGTCCAAAATCAGTTCAATTAAGTCCCACAGTCAAACGTTTCACTGTTAAAAGCAATGGAACCTAGTAATATGCGAATACTATCGCTAAATACATGTTGATGCGCGTATGTGACGCAACTGTTGAAACTGAAGCGGATTGATACCGTTAGAAAGTCAATGAAATGTAGTTTTTGAAACTGTCGCTATTTCTTCAGCGCGCGATAACGGCTAGGATTGGTCCCACTGTAAAGAATGACTTATTTATCTAAATTTTTCAATGAAGCACCACCACAGCGACCAATGTAATCTCTGAGTTCCGGCAATCACGTCAAATTTAGAAGAATGTTATTTCTTGGTGTCCAATTGTCTCATTTATCACATTTATCAGGTCACAGTCCAAAGTTAGTTCAATTAAGTCCCGCAGTCAATCGTTTCACTGTTAAAAGCGATGCAACCTATTAATATCGGAAGACTATCGCTAAATACATGTTGATACGAATATGTGACGCAACTGTTGTAACTAAAGCGGATTGATACCGTTGAAAAGTCAATAAAATGTAGTTTTTGAAACTGTCGGTATTTCTTCAGCGCGAACTAACGGCTAGGATTGGTCCTACAGTAAAAAATGACTTATTTACCTTAATTTTTTAATAAAGCGCCACCACAGCGACCAATGTAATCTCTGAGTTCCGGCAATCACGTCAAATTTAGAAGAATGTTATTTCTTGGTGTCCAATTGTCTCATTTATCACATTTATCAGGTCACAGTCCAAAGTTAGTTCAATTAAGTCCCGCAGACAATCGTTTTACTGTTAAAAGCGATGCAACCTAGTAATATCAGAAGAATATCGCTAAATACATGTTGGTGCGAATATGTGACGCAACTGTTGTAACTGAAGCGGATTGATACCGTTAAAAAGTCAATGAAATGTAGTTTTTGAAACTGTCGCTATTTCTTCAGCCCGAACTAACAGCCAGGATTGGTCCTACAGTAAAAAATGACTTATTTATCTTAATTTTTTAATAAAGTGCTACCACAGCGCCCAGTGCAATCGCTGAGTTCCGGCGTCAAATTAAGAGGAATGTTATATCTTGGTGTCCAATTGTCTCATTTATCACATTTATAAGGTCAAAGTCCAAAATCAGTTCAATTATGTCCCACAGTCAAACGTTTCATTGTTAAAAGCGATGGAACCTAGTAATATGCGAATACTATCGCTAAATACATGTTGGTACGAGTATGTGACGCAACTGTTGTAACTGAAGTGGATTGATACCGTTAGAAATTCAATGAAATGTAGTTTTTGAAACTGTCGCTATTTCTTCAGCGCGCGATAACGGCTAGGATTGGTCCCTCAGTAAAGAATGACTTATTTATCTAAATTTTTAAATGAAGCGCCACCAAAGCGACCAATGTAATCTCTGAGTTCCGGCAATCACGTCAAATTTAGAAGAATGTTATTTCTTGGTGTCCAATTGTCTCATTTATCACATTTATCAGGTCACAGTCCAAAGTTAGTTCAATTAAGTCCCGCAGTCAATCGTTTCACTGTTAAAAGCGATGCAACCTAGTAATATCAGAAGAATATCGCTAAATACATGTTGGTACGAATATGTGACGCAACTGTTGTAACAGAAGCGGATTGATACCGTTAAAAAGTCAATGAAATGTCGTTTTTGAAACTGTCGCTATTTCTTCAGCGTGAACTAACAGCTAGGATTGGTCCTACAGTAAAAAATGACTTATTTATCTTAATTTTTTAATAAAGTGCTACCACAGCGCCCAGTGCAATCGCTGAGTTCCGGCGTCAAATTAAGAAGAATGTTATATCTTGGTGTCCAATTGTCTCATTTATCACATTTATAAGGTCAAAGTCCAAAATCAGTTCAATTATGTCCCACAGTCAAACGTTTCATTGTTAAAAGCGATGGAACCTAGTAATATGCGAATACTATCGCTAAATACATGTTGGTACGAGTATGTGACGCAACTGTTGTAACTGAAGTGGATTGATACCGTTAGAAATTCAATGAAATGTAGTTTTTGAAACTGTCGCTATTTCTTCAGCGCGCGATAACGGCTAGGATTGGTCCCTCAGTAAAGAATGACTTATTTATCTAAATTTTTAAATGAAGCGCCACCAAAGCGACCAATGTAATCTCTGAGTTCCGGCAATCACGTCAAATTTAGAAGAATGTTATTTCTTGGTGTCCAATTGTCTCATTTATCACATTTATCAGGTCACAGTCCAAAGTTAGTTCAATTAAGTCCCGCAGTCAATCGTTTCACTGTTAAAAGCGATGCAACCTAGTAATATCAGAAGAATATCGCTAAATACATGTTGGTACGAATATGTGACGCAACTGTTGTAACAGAAGCGGATTGATACCGTTAAAAAGTCAATGAAATGTAGTTTTTGAAACTGTCGCTATTTCTTCAGCGCGAACTAACAGCTAGGATTGGTCCTACAGTAAAAAATGACTTATTTATCTTAATTTTTTAATAAAGTGCTACCACAGCGCCCAGTGCAATCGCTGAGTTCCGGCGTCAAATTAAGAAGAATGTTATATCTTGGTGTCCAATTGTCTCATTTATCACATTTATAAGGTCAAAGTCCAAAATCAGTTCAATTATGTCCCACAGTCAAACGTTTCATTGTTAAAAGCGATGGAACCTAGTAATATGCGATTACTATCGCTAAATACATGTTGGTACGAGTATGTGACGCAACTGTTGTAACTGAAGCGGATTGATACCGTTAGAAATTCAATGAAATGCAGTTTTTGAAACTGTCGCTATTTCTTCAGCGCGCGATAGCGGCTAGGTTTGGTCCCACAGTAAAGAATGACTTATTTATCTAAATTTTTAAATGAAGCGCCACCACAGCGACCAATGTAATCTCTGAGTTCCGGCAATCATGTCAAATTAAGAAGAATGTTATTTCTTGTAGTCATAATGGTTCATTTATCACATTTATAAGGTCTAAATCCAAAGTCAGTTCAAGTAAGTGCCACAGTCTATCGTTTCACTGTTGAAAGCGATTCAACAGAGTGATATCGGAAAAAAATCACTAAATACATGTTGGTACGAATGTGTGACACAACCGTTGTAACTCAAACGGATTGACACCGTTAGAAAGTCAATGAAATGGAGTTTTTGAAACTGTCTCTATATCTTCAGCGCGCGATAACGGCTAGGATTGCTCCCACAGTAAAGAATGGCTTATTTATCTAAATTTTTAACGGAAGCGTTACCACAGAGCCTAATGTAATCGCTGAATTCCAGCAATCATGTAAATTAAGAAGAATGTTATTCCTTGGAGACCAATTGGCTCATTTATCACATTAATAAGGTCAGAGTCCAGAATCAGTTCAATTAATTCCCACAGTCAATCGTTTCACTGTTAAAAGGGATACAACTTAGTAATATCGGAAGAAAATCACTAAATACATGTTGGTACGAATATGTGACGCAACCGATGTAACTCAAAGGGATTGACACCGTTAGAAAGTCAATGAAATGTAGTTTGTGAAACTGTCTCTATTTCTTCAGCGCGCGATAACGGCTAGGATTGGTCCCACAGTAAAAAATGACTTATTTATCTTACTTTTTAAATAAAGCGCTACCACAGCGCCCAGTGTAATCACTGAATTCCAGCAATGATGTCAAATTAAGAAGAATGTTATTTCTTGTAGTCAAAATGGCTTATTTATCACATTTATCAGGTCACAGTCCAAAGTTAGTTCAATTAAGTCCTGCAGTCAATCGTTTCACTGTTAAAAGCGATGGAACCTAGTAATATGCGAATACTATCGCTAAATACATGTTGATGCGCGTATGTGACGCAACTGTTGAAACTGAAGCGGATTGATACCGTTAGAAAGTCAATGAAATGTAGTTTGATAAACTGTCGCTATTTCTTCAGCGCGCGATAACGGCTAGGATTGGTCCCACTGTAAAGAATGACTTATTTATCTAAATTTTTCAATGAAGCACCACCACAGCGACCAATGTAATCTCTGAGTTCCGGCAATCACGTCAAATTTAGAAGAATGTTATTTCTTGGTGTCCAATTGTCTCATTTATCACATTTATCAGGTCACAGTCCAAAGTTAGTTCAATTAAGTCCCGCAGTCAATCGTTTCACTGTTAAAAGCGATGCAACCTATTAATATCGGAAGAATATCGCTAAATACATGTTGATACGAATATGTGACGCAACTGTTGTAACTGAAGCGGATTGATACCGTTGAAAAGTCAATAAAATGTAGTTTTTGAAACTGTCGGTATTTCTTCAGCGCGAACTAACGGCTAGGATTGGTCCTACAGTAAAAAATGACTTATTTACCTTAATTTTTTAATAAAGCGCCACCACAGCGACCAATGTAATCTCTGAGTTCCGGCAATCACGTCAAATTTAGAAGAATGTTATTTCTTGGTGTCCAATTGTGTCATTTATCACATTTATCACTTCACAGTCCAAAGTTAGTTCAATTAAGTCCCGCAGTCAATCGTTTTACTGTTAAAAGCGATGCAACCTAGTAATATCAGAAGAATATCGCTAAATACATGTTGGTGCGAATATGTGACGCAACTGTTGTAACTGAAGCGGATTGATACCGTTAAAAAGTCAATGAAATGTAGTTTTTGAAACTGTCGCTATTTCTTCAGCCCGAACTAACAGCTAGGATTGGTCCTACAGTAAAAAATGACTTATTTATCTTAATTTTTTAATAAAGTGCTACCACAGCGCCCAGTGCAATCGCTGAGTTCCGGCGTCAAATTAAGAGGAATGTTATATCTTGGTGTCCAATTGTCTCATTTATCACATTTATAAGGTCAAAGTCCAAAATCAGTTCAATTATGTCCCACAGTCAAACGTTTCATTGTTAAAAGCGATGGAACCTAGTAATATGCGAATACTATCGCTAAATACATGTTGGTACGAGTATGTGACGCAACTGTTGTAACTGAAGTGGATTGATACCGTTAGAAATTCAATGAAATGTAGTTTTTCAAACTGTCGCTATTTCTTCAGCGCGCGATAACGGCTAGGATTGGTCCCACAGTAAAGAATGACTTATTTATCTAAATTTTTAAATGAAGCGCCACCAAAGCGACCAATGTAATCTCTGAGTTCCGGCAATCACGTCAAATTTTGAAGAATGTTATTTCTTGGTGTCCAATTGTCTCATTTATCACATTTATCAGGTCACAGTCCAAAGTTAGTTCAATTAAGTCCCGCAGTCAATCGTTTCACTGTTAAAAGCGATGGAGCCTAGTAATATCAGAACAATATCGCTAAATACATGTTGGTACGAATATGTGACGCAACTGTTGTAACTGAAGCGGATTGATACCGTAAAAAAGTCAATGAAATGTAGTTTTTGAAACTGTCGCTATTTCTTCAGCGCTAACTAACTGCTAGGATTGGTCCTACAGTAAAAAATGACTTGTTTATCTTAATTTTTTAATAAAGTGCTACCACAGCGCCCAGTGCAATCGCTGAGTTCCGGCGTCAAATTAAGAAAAATGTTATATCTTGGTGTCCAATTGTCTCATTTATCACATTTATCAGGTCACAGTCCAAAGTTAGTTCAATTAAGTCCCGCAGTCAATCGTTTCACTGTTAAAAGGGATACAACTTAGTAATATCGGAAGAAAATCACTAAATACATGTTGGTACGAATATGTGACGCAACCGTTGTAACTCAAAGGGATTGACACCGTTAGAAAGTCAATGAAATGTAGTTTGTGAAACTGTCTCTATTTCTTCAGCGCACGATAACGGCTAGGATTGGTCCCACAGTAAAAAATGACTTATTTATCTTACTTTTTAAATAAAGCGCTACCACAGCGCCCAGTGTAATCACTGAATTCCAGCAATGATGTCAAATTAAGAAGAATGTTATTTCTTGTAGCCAAAATGGCTTATTTATCACATTTATCAGGTCACAGTCCAAAGTTAGTTCAATTAAGTCCTGCAGTCAATCGTTTCACTGTTAAAAGCGATGGAACCTAGTAATATGCGAATAGTATCGCTAAATACATGTTGGTACGAGTATGTGACGCAACTGTTGTAACTGAAGTGGATTGATACCGTTAGAAAGTCAATGAAATGTAGTTTTTGAAACTGTCGCTATTTCTTCAGCGCGCGATAACGGCTAGGATTGGTCCCACAGTAAAGAATGACTTATTTATCTAAATTTTTAAATGACGCGCCACCAAAGCGACCAATGTAATCTCTGAGTTCCGGCAATCACGTCAAATTTAGAAGAATGTTATTTCTTGGTGTCCAATTGTCTCATTTATCACATTTATCAGGTCACAGTCCAAAGTTAGTTCAATTAAGTCCTGCAGTCAATCGTTTCACTGTTAAAAGCGATGCAACCTAGTAATATCAGAAAAATATTGCTAAATACATGTTGGTACGAATATGTGACGCAACTGTTGTAACAGAAGCGGATTGATGCCGTTAAAAAGTCAATGAAATGTAGTTTTTGAAACTGTTGCTATTTCTTCAGCGCGAACTAACAGCTAGGATTGGTCCTACAGTAAAAAATGACTTATTTATCTTAATTTTTTAATAAAGTGCTACCACAGCGCCCAGTGCAATCGCTGAGTTCCGGCGTCAAATTAAGAAGAATGTTATATCTTGGTGTCCAATTGTCTCATTTATCACATTTATAAGGTCAAAGTCCAAAATCAGTTCAATTATGTCCCACAGTCAAACGTTTCATTGTTAAAAGCGATGGAACCTAGTAATATGCGATTACTATCGCTAAATACATGTTGGTACGAGTATGTGACGCAACTGTTGTAACTGAAGCGGATTGATACCGTTAGAAAGTCAATGAAATGCAGTTTTTGAAACTGTCGCTATTTCTTCAGCGCGCGATAACGGCTAGGATTGGTCCTACAGTAAAAAATGACTTATTTATCTTAATTTTTTAATAAAGTGCTACTGCAGCGCCCAGTGTAATCGCTGAGTTCCAGCAATCATGTGAAATTAAGAAGGATGTTATTTCTTATAGTCAAACTGGCTCATTTACCGCATTTATAAGGTCAAAGTCCAAAATCAGTTCAATTAAGTCCCACAGTCAAACGTTTCACTGTTAAAAGCGATGGAACCTAGTAATATGCGAATACTATCGCTAAATACATGTTGATACGAGTATGTGACGCAACTGTTGTAACTGAAGCGGATTGATACCGTTAGAAAGTCAATGAAATGTAGTTTTTGAAACTGTCGCTATTTCTTCAGCGCGCGATAACGGCTAGGATTGGTCCCACTGTAAAGAATGACTTATTTATCTAAATTTTTAAATGAAGCACCACCACAGCGACCAATGTAATATCTGAGTTCCGGCAATCACGTCAAATTTAGAAGAATGTTATTTCTTGGTGTCCAATTGTCTCATTTATCACATTTATCAGGTCACAGTCCAAAGTTAGTTCAATTAAGTCCCGCAGTCAATCGTTTCACTGTTAAAAGCGATGCAACCTAGTAATATCGGAAGAATATCGCTAAATACATGTTGATACGAATATGTGACGCAACTGTTGTAACTGAAGCGGATTGATATCGTTGAAAAGTCAATGAAATGTAGTTTTTGAAACTGTCGGTATTTCTTCAGCGCGAACTAACGGCTAGGATTGGTCCTACAGTAAAAAATGACTTATTTATCTTAATTTTTTAATAAAGCGCCACCACAGCGACCAATGTAATCTCTGAGTTCCGGCAATCACGTCAAATTTAAAAGAATGTTATTTCTTGGTGTCCAATTGTCTCATTTATCACATTTAACAGGTCACAGTCCAAAGTTAGTTCAATTAAGTTCCGCAGTCAATCGTTTTACTGTTAAAAGCGATGCAACCTAGTAATATCAGAAGAATATCGCTAAATACATGTTGGTACGAATATGTGACGCAACTGTTGTAACTGAAGCGGATTGATACCGTTAAAAAGTCAATGAAATGTAGTTTTTGAAACTGTCGCTATTTCTTCAGCGCGAACTAACAGCTAGGATTGGTCCTACAGTAAAAAATGACTTATTTATCTTAATTTTTTAATAAAGTGCTACCACAGCGCCCAGTGCAATCGCTGAGATCCGGCGTCAAATTAAGAAGGATGTTATTTCTTATAGTCAAACTGGCTCATTTACCGCATTTATAAGGTCAAAGTCCAAAATCAGTTCAATTAAGTCCCACAGTCAAACGTTTCATTGTTAAAAGCGATGGAACCTAGTAATATGCGATTACTATCGCTAAATACATGTTGGTACGAGCATGTGACGCAACTGCTGTAACTGAAGCGGATTGATACCGTTAGAAAGTCAATGAAATGCAGTTTTTGAAACTGTCGCTATTTCTTCAGCGCGCGATAACGGCTAGGATTGGTCCCACAGTAAAAAATGACTTATTTATCTAAATTTTTAAATGAAGCGCCACCACAGCGACCAATGTAATCTCTGAGTTCCGGCAATCATGTCAAATTAAGAAGAATGTTATTTCTTGTAGTCATAATGGTTCATTTATCACATTTATCAGGTCAAAGTCCAAAATCAGTTCAATTAAGTCCCACAGTCAAACGTTTCACTGTTAAAAGCGATGGAACCTAGTAATATGCGAATACTATCGCTAAATACATGTTGATACGAGTATGTGACGCAACTGTTGTAACTGAAGCGGATTGATACCGTTAGAAAGTCAATGAAATGTAGTTTTTGAAACTGTCGCTATTTCTTCAGCGCGCGATAACGGCTAGGATTGGTCCCACTGTAAAGAATGACTTATTTATCTAAATTTTTAAATGAAGCACCACCACAGCGACCAATGTAATATCTGAGTTCCGGCAATCACGTCAAATTTAGAAGAATGTTATTTCTTGGTGTCCAATTGTCTCATTTATCACATTTATCAGGTCACAGTCCAAAGTTAGTTCAATTAAGTCCCGCAGTCAATCGTTTCACTGTTAAAAGCGATGCAACCTAGTAATATCAGAAGAATATCGCTAAATACATGTTGATACGAATATGTGACGCAACTGTTGTAACTGAAGCGGATTGATATCGTTGAAAAGTCAATGAAATGTAGTTTTTGAAACTGTCGGTATTTCTTCAGCGCGAACTAACGGCTAGGATTGGTCCTACAGTAAAAAATGACTTATTTATCTTAATTTTTTAATAAAGCGCCACCACAGCGACCAATGTAATCTCTGAGTTCCGGCAATCACGTCAAATTTAAAAGAATGTTATTTCTTGGTGTCCAATTGTCTCATTTATCACATTTAACAGGTCACAGTCCAAAGTTAGTTCAATTAAGTTCCGCAGTCAATCGTTTTACTGTTAAAAGCGATGCAACCTAGTAATATCAGAAGAATATCGCTAAATACATGTTGGTACGAATATGTGACGCAACTGTTGTAACTGAAGCGGATTGATACCGTTAAAAAGTCAATGAAATGTAGTTTTTGAAACTGTCGCTATTTCTTCAGCGCGAACTAACAGCTAGGATTGGTCCTACAGTAAAAAATGACTTATTTATCTTAATTTTTTAATAAAGTGCTACCACAGCGCCCAGTGCAATCGCTGAGATCCGGCGTCAAATTAAGAAGGATGTTATTTCTTATAGTCAAACTGGTTCATTTACCGCATTTATAAGGTCAAAGTCCAAAATCAGTTCAATTAAGTCCCACAGTCAAACGTTTCATTGTTAAAAGCGATGGAACCTAGTAATATGCGATTACTATCGCTAAATACATGTTGGTACGAGCATGTGACGCAACTGCTGTAACTGAAGCTGATTGATACCGTTAGAAAGTCAATGAAATGCAGTTTTTGAAACTGTCGCTATTTCTTCAGCGCGCGATAACGGCTAGGATTGGTCCCACAGTAAAAAATGACTTATTTATCTAAATTTTTAAATGAAGCGCCACCACAGCGACCAATGTAATCTCTGAGTTCCGGCAATCATGTCAAATTAAGAAGAATGTTATTTCTTGTAGTCATAATGGTTCATTTATCACATTTATAAATTCTAAATCCAAAGTCAGTTCAAGTAAGTGCCACAGTCTATCGTTTCACTGTTGAAAGCGATACAACAGAGTGATATCAGAAGAATATCGCTAAATACATGTTGATACGAATATGTGACGCAACTGTTGTAACTGAAGCGGATTGATATCGTTGAAAAGTCAATGAAATGTAGTTTTTGAAACTGTCGGTATTTCTTCAGCGCGAACTAACGGCTAGGATTGGTCCTACAGTAAAAAATGACTTATTTATCTTAATTTTTTAATAAAGCGCCACCACAGCGACCAATGTAATCTCTGAGTTCCGGCAATCACGTCAAATTTAAAAGAATGTTATTTCTTGGTGTCCAATTGTCTCATTTATCACATTTAACAGGTCACAGTCCAAAGTTAGTTCAATTAAGTTCCGCAGTCAATCGTTTTACTGTTAAAAGCGATGCAACCTAGTAATATCAGAAGAATATCGCTAAATACATGTTGGTACGAATATGTGACGCAACTGTTGTAACTGAAGCGGATTGATACCGTTAAAAAGTCAATGAAATGTAGTTTTTGAAACTGTCGCTATTTCTTCAGCGCGAACTAACAGCTAGGATTGGTCCTACAGTAAAAAATGACTTATTTATCTTAATTTTTTAATAAAGTGCTACCACAGCGCCCAGTGCAATCGCTGAGATCCGGCGTCAAATTAAGAAGGATGTTATTTCTTATAGTCAAACTGGCTCATTTACCGCATTTATAAGGTCAAAGTCCAAAATCAGTTCAATTAAGTCCCACAGTCAAACGTTTCATTGTTAAAAGCGATGGAACCTAGTAATATGCGATTACTATCGCTAAATACATGTTGGTACGAGCATGTGACGCAACTGCTGTAACTGAAGCTGATTGATACCGTTAGAAAGTCAATGAAATGCAGTTTTTGAAACTGTCGCTATTTCTTCAGCGCGCGATAACGGCTAGGATTGGTCCCACAGTAAAAAATGACTTATTTATCTAAATTTTTAAATGAAGCGCCACCACAGCGACCAATGTAATCTCTGAGTTCCGGCAATCATGTCAAATTAAGAAGAATGTTATTTCTTGTAGTCATAATGGTTCATTTATCACATTTATAAATTCTAAATCCAAAGTCAGTTCAAGTAAGTGCCACAGTCTATCGTTTCACTGTTGAAAGCGATACAACAGAGTGATATCGGAAAAAAATCACTAAATACATGTTGGTACGAATGTGTGACGCAACCGTTGTAACTCAAACGGATTGACACCGTTAGAAAGTCAATGAAATGGAGTTTTTGAAACTGTCTCCATATCTTCAGCGCGCGATAACGGCTAGGATTGCTCCCACAGTAAAGAATGGCTTATTTATCTAAATTTTTAACGGAAGCGTTACCACAGAGCCTAATGTAATCGCTGAATTCCAGCAATCATGTCAAATTAAGAAGAATGTTATTCCTTGGAGACCAATTGGCTCATTTATCACATTAATAAGGTCAGAGTCCAGAATCAGTTCAATTAATTCCCACAGTCAATCGTTTCACTGTTAAAAGCGATGCAACCTAGTAATATGCGAATACTATCGCTAAATACATGTTGGTACGAGTATGTGACGCAACTGTTGTAACTGAAGTGGATTGATACCGTTAGAAAGTTAATGAAATGTAGTTTTTGAAACTGTCGCTATTTCTTCAGCGCGCGACAACGGCTAGGATTGGTCCCAGAGTAAAGAATGACTTATTTATCTTAATTTTTAAATGAAGCGCCACCAAAGCGACCAATGTAATCTCTGAGTTCCGGCAATCACGTCAAATTTAGAAGAATGTTATTTCTTGGACAGTATCAGTCTGTTTGAGTGACAACGGTTCTGTCACATACTCGTACCAACATTTACTTAGCGATATTTTTCTGATATTACTAGGTTGCATTGCTTTTAACAGTGAAACGATTGACTGTGGGACTTAATATAACTGATTTTGCACTGTGACTTTATGAATGTGATAATGAGACAATTGGACTCCAAGAAATAACATTCTTCTTAACTCGACATGATTGTCGGAACTCAGCGATTACACTGGAGCCTGTGGTAGCGCTTCTTTTAAAAATTTAGATAAAAATGTCATCTCTACTGTGGGCAAATCCTAGCCGGTAGCGCGCGCTGAAGAAATAGAGACAGTTTCAAAAACTCCATTTCATTGACTTTCTAACAATATCAGTCTGTTTGTGTGACAACGGTTCCGTCACATACTCGTACCAACATTTACTTAGCGATACTTTTCTGATATTACTAGGTTGCATTGCTTTTTACAGTGAAACGATTGACTGTAGTACTTAATATAACTGAATTTGGATTTTGACTTTATGAATGTGATAAATGAGACAATTGAACACCAAGAAATAACATTCTTCTTAATTTGACATGATTGCTTGAGCTCAGCAGTTACACTGGGCGCTGTTGTAGCGCTTTATTTAAAAATTTAGATAAATAAGTCATTTTTACTGTGGGACCAATAATAGCCGTTAGCGCGCGCTGAAGAAATAGACACTGCTTCAAAAACTCCATTTCATTGACTTTCTAACGGTGTCAATCCGTTTGAGATACAACGGTTGCGTCACATATTCTTACCATCATGTTCTTAACGATATCTCTCCGATATTACCAGGTTGCATCGCTTTTAACAGTAAAACGATTTACTGTAGGACTTAATTGAACTGATTATTGACTTTGATCTGATAAATATGTTAAATGAGACAATTGGACTCTAAGAAATAACATCCTTCTTAACTCGACATGATTGTCGGAACTCAGCGATTACACTTGACCCTGTGGAAGCGCGTAAACTAAAAATTTAGATAAATAAGTCAGTTTTACTGTGGGACAAATCCTAGCCGTTACCGCGCGCTGAAGAAAGAGAGACAGTTTCAAATACTGCATTTCACTGACTTTCTAACGGTGTCAGTTCGTTTTTGTTACAACAGTTGGGTCACATATTCGTACCAACATGTATTTAGCGATATTTTCCTGATATTACAAGTTGCATCGCTTTTAACAGTGAAACGATCGACTGTGGGACGTAATTGAACTAACTTTGGACTGTGACCTGATAAATGTGATAAATGAGACAATTGGACTCCAAGAAATAACATTCTTCTTAATTTGACATGATTGTCGGAACTCAGTGATTACACTGGGCGCTGTGGTAGCGGTTCATTTAAAAATTTTGATAAATAAGTCATTCTTTACTGTGGGACCAATCCTAGCCGTTATCGCGCGCTGAAGAAATAGCGACAGTTCAAAAACTACATCTCACTGACTTTCTAACGGTGTTAGTCCGTTTGAGTTACAACGGTTGGGTCACATATTCGTACCAACATGTATTTAGCGATATTTTTCCGATATTACTAGGTTGCATCGCTTTTAACAGTGAAAATATTGACTGTGGGACTTAATTGAACTAACCTTGGGCTGTGACCTGATAAATGTGATGAATGAGACAATTAGACTCCAAGAAATAACATTCTTCTTAATTTGACGTGATTGCCGGAACTCAACGATTACATTGGGATGTGTGGTAGCGCTTCATTTAAAAATTTAGATAAGTAAGTCATTTTCTACTGTGGGACGAATCCTAGCCGTTATCGCGACCAGAAGAAATAGAGACAGTTTCAAAAACGCCATTCCATTGACTTTCTGACGGTGTCAATCCGTTTGAGTTACAACGGTTGCATCACACATTCATACGAACATGTATTTAGTGATTTTTTCCGATATTACTAAGTTGTATCGCTTTTAACAGTGAAACGATTGACTGTGGGACTTAATTGAACTGATTTTGGATTTGACCTCCTTAATGTGATAAATAAGACAATAGGACTCCAAGAAATAACATTCTTCTAAATTTGACATGATTGCTTGAACTCAGTAGTTACACTGGACGCTGTGGTAGCGCTTTATTTAAAAATTTAGTTAAAAAAGTCATTTTTGTACTGTGGGACCAATCCTAGCCATTATCGCGCGCTGAAGAAATAGAGACAGTTTCAAAAATTCCTTTTCTTTGACTTTCTAATGGTATCAGTCCGCTACAATTACAACGGTTCCGTCACATATTCGTACCATCATGCACTTAACGATGCTTTTCCCGTGTTACCAAGTTGTATCGCTTTTAACAGTAAAACGATTGACTGTGGGACTTAATTTAACTGATTTTTGAGTTTGATCTGATAAATGTGATAAATGAGACAATTAAACTCCAAGAAATAACATTCTTCTTAACTCGACATGATTGTCGGAACTCAGCGATTACACTGGACACTGTGATAGCGCTTTATTTAAAAATTTAGATAAATAAGTCATTTTTTACTGTAGGACCAATCGCAGCCGTTAGGACGCGTTGAAGAAATAGAAACAGTTTCAAATACTACATTTCACTGACTTTCTAACGGTGTCAGTTCGTTTTAGTTACAAAAGTTGGGTCACATATTCGTACCAACATGTATTTAACGATATTTTTCAGATATTACAAGTTGCATCGCTTTTAACAGTGACACGATCGACTGTGGGACGTAATTGAACTAACTTTGGACTGTGACCTGATAAATGTGATAAATGAGACAATTGGACTCCAAGAAATAACATTCTTCTTAATTTGACATGATTGTCGGAACTCAGTGATTACACTAGGCGATGTGGTAACGGTTCATTTAAAAATTTAGATAAATATGTCATTCTTTACTGTGGGACCAATCCTAGCCGTTACCGCGCGCTGAAGAAAGAGAGACAGTTTCAAATACTGCATTTCACTGACTTTCTAACGGTGTCAGTTCGTTTTTGTTACAACAGTTGGGTCACATATTCGTACCAACATGCATTTAGCGATATTTTTCTGATATTACAAGTTGCATCGCTTTTAACAGTGAAACGATCGACTGTGGGACGTAATTGAACTAACTTTGGACTGTGACCTGATAAATGTGATAAATGAGACAATTGGACTCCAAGAAGTAACATTCTTCTTAATTTGACATGATTGTCGGAACTCAGCGATTACACTGGACACTGTGATAGCGCTTCATTTAAAAATTTAGATAAGTAAGTCATTTTTTACTGTGGGACGAATCCTAGCCGTTATCGCGACCAGAAGAAATAGAGACAGTTTCAAAAACGCCATTTCATTGACTTTCTGACGGTGTCAATCCGTTTGAGTTACAACGGTTGCATCACACATTCGTACCAACATAGATTTAGTGATTTTTTCCGATATTACTAAGTTGTATCGCTTTTAACAGTGAAACGATTGACTGTGGGACTTAATTGAACTGATTTTGGAGTTTGACCTCCTTAATGTGATAAATGAGACAATAGGACTCCAAGAAATAACATTCTTCTTAATTTGACATGATTGCTTGAACTCAGTAGTTACACTGGGCGCTGTGGTAGCGCTTTATTTAAAAAATTAGATAAAAAAGTCATTTTTGTACTGTGGGACCAATCCTAGCCGTTATCGCGCGCTGAAGAAATAGAGACAGTTTCAAAAATTCCTTTTCTTTGACTTTCTAATGGTATCAGTCCGCTTCAATTACAACGGTTCCGTCACATATTCGTACCATCATGCACTTAACGATGCTTTTCCGGTGTTACCAAGTTGTATCGCTTTTAACAGTAAAACGATTGACTGTGGGACTTAATTGAACTGATTTTTGATTTTGATCTGATAAATGTGATAAATGAGACAAATGGACTCCAAGAAATAACATTCTTCTTAACTCAACATGATTGTCGGAACTCAGCGATTACACTGGACACTGTGGTAGCGCTTTATTTAAAAATTTAGATAAAAAAGTCATTTTTTACTGTGGGACCAATCGTAGCTGTTAGGACGCGTTGAAGAAATAGAAACAGTTTCAAATACTACATTTCACTGACTTTCTAACGGTGTCAGTTCGTTTTAGTTACAACAGTTGAGTCACATACTCGTACCAACATTTACTTAGCGATATTTTTCTGATATTACTAGGTTGCATCGCTTTTAACAGTGACACGATTGACTGTGGGACTTAATATAACTGATTTTGGATTGTGACTTTATGAATATGATAACGAGACAATTGGACTCCAAGAAATAACATTCTTCTTAACTCGACATGATTGTCGGAACTCAGCGATTACGCGGGAGCCTGTGGTAGCGCTTCTTTTAAAAGTTTAGATAAAAATGTCATTTCTACTGTGGGCAGATCCTAGCCGTTAGCGCGCGCTGAAGAAATAGAGACAGTTTCAAAAACTCCATTTCATTGACTTTCTAACGGTATCAGTCCGTTTGTGTTACAACGGTTGCGTCACATATTTGTACCAACATGTATTTAGCGATATTTTTCCGCTATTACTAGGTTGCATCGCTTTTAACAGTGAAACGATTGACTGTGGGACTTAATTGAACTGATTTTGGACTGTGACCTTATAAATGTGAAAGTGAGACAATTGGACTTCACGAAATAACATTCTTCTTAATTTGAGATGATTGCCGAAACTCAGGGATTACACTGGGCGCTGTGGTAGCGCTTCATTCAAAAATTTAGATAAATAAGTCATTTTTACTGTGGGACCAATAATAGCCGTTATAGCGCGCTGAAGAAATAGAGACTGCTTCAAAAACTCCATTTCATTGACTTTCTAACGTCGTCAATCCGTTTGAGATACAACGGTTGCGTCACATATTCCTACCATCATGTTCCTAACGATATTTCTCCGATATTACCAGGTTGCATCGCTTTTAACAGTAGAACGATTGACTGTGGGACTTAATTGAACTGATTTTTGACTTTGATCTGATAAATGTGATAAATCAGACAACTGATCTCCAAGAAATAACATTCTTCTTAATTTGACATGATTGTCGGAACTCAGCGATTACATTGGACCCTTTGGTAGCGCTTCATTTAAAAATTTAGATGAAAAAGTGATTTTTTCTGTGGGAAAAATCGTAGCCGTTAGCGCGCGCTGAAGAAATAGAGACGGCTTCAAAAAGTCCATTTCATTGACTTTCTAATGGTGTCAATCCGTTTGAGATACAACGGTTCCGTCACATATTCTTACCATCATGTACTTAACGATATCTCTCCGATATTACCAGGTTGCATCGCTTTTAACAGTAAAACGATTGACTGTAGGACTTAATTGAACTGATTATTGACTTTGATCTGATTAATATGATAAATGAGACAATTGGACTCTAAAAAATAACATTCTTTTTAACTCGACATGATTGTCGGAACTCAGCGATTACACTTGACCCTGTGGTAGCGCTTCTTTTAAAAATTTAGATAAAAATGTCATCTCTACTGTGGGCAAATCCTAGCCGGTAGCGCGCGCTGAAGAAATAGAGACAGTTTCAAAAACTCCATTTCATTGACTTTCTAACGGTATCAGTCCGTTTGTGTTACAACGGTTGCGTTACATATTCGTACCAACATGTATTTAGCGATATTTTTCATCTATTACTAGGTTGCATCGCTTTTAACAGTGAAACGATTGACTGTGGGACTTAATTGAACTGATTTTGGACTGTGACCTTATAAATGTGAAAGTGAGACAATTAGACTTCAAGAAATAACATTCTTCTTAATTTGACATGATTGCCGAAACTCAGGGATTACACTGGGCGCTGTGGTAGCTCTTCATTTAAAAATTAAGATAAAAATTCAGAATTTACTGTGGGACCAATCCTAGCCGTTACCGCGCGCTGAAGAAATAAAGACAGTTTCAAATACTTCATTTCACTGACTTTCTAACGGTGTCAGTCCGTTTGAGTTACAACAGTTGGGTCACATATTCGTACCATCATGTACTTAACGATATCTCTCCGATATTACCAGGTTGCATCGCTTTTACCAGTAAAACGATTGACTGTAGGACTTAATTGAACTGATTATTGACTTTGATCTGATAAATATGATAAATGAGACAATTGGACTCTAAGAAATAACATTCTTTTTAACTCGACATGATTGTCGGAACTCAGCGATTACACTTGACCCTGTGGAAGCGCGTAAACTAAAAGTTTAGATAAATAAGTCAGTTTTACTGTTGGACAAATCCTAGCCGTTAGCGCGCGCTCAAGAAATAGTGACAGTTTCAAAAACTCCATTTCATTGATTTTCTAACAATATCAGTCTGTTTGAGTGACAACGGTTCCGTCACATACACGTACCAACATTTACTTAGCGATATTTTTCTGATATTACTAGGTTGCATCGCTTTTAACAGTGACACGATTGACTGTGGGACTTAATATAACTGATTTTGGATTGTGACTTTATGAATATGATAACGAGACAATTGGACTCCAAGAAATAACATTCTTCTTAACTCGACATGATTGTCGGAACTCAGCGATTTCACGGGAGCCTGTGGTAGCGCTTCTTTTAAAAGTTTAGATAAAAATGTCATTTCTACTGTGGGCAGATCCTAGCCGTTAGCGCGCGCTGAAGAAATAGAGACAGTTTCAAAAACTCCATTTCATTGACTTTCTAACGGTATCAGTCCGTTTGTGTTACAACGGTTGCGTCACATATTTGTACCAACATGTATTTAGCGATATTTTTCCGCTATTACTAGGTTGCATCGCTTTTAACAGTGAAACGATTGACTGTGGGACTTAATTGGACTGATTTTGGACTGTGACCTTATAAATGTGAAAGTGAGACAATTGGACTTCACGAAATAACATTCTTCTTAATTTGAGATGATTGCCGAAACTCAGGGATTACACTGGGCGCTGTGGTAGCGCTTCATTCAAAAATTTAGATAAATAAGTCATTTTTACTGTGGGACCAATAATAGCCGTTATCGCGCGCTGAAGAAATAGAGACTGCTTCAAAAACTCCATTTCATTGACTTTCTAACGTCGTCAATCCGTTTGAGATACAACGGTTGCGTCACATATTCCTACCATCATGTTCCTAACGATATTTCTCCGATATTACCAGGTTGCATCGCTTTTAACAGTAGAACGATTGACTGTGGGACTTAATTGAACTGATTTTTGACTTTGATCTGATAAATGTGATAAATCAGACAATTGATCTCCAAGAAATAACATTCTTCTTAATTTGACATGATTGTCGGAACTCAGCGATTACATTGGACCCTTTGGTAGTGCTTCATTTAAAAATTTAGATGAAAAAGTGATTTTTACTGTGGGAAAAATCGTAGCCGTTAGCGCGCGCTGAAGAAATAGAGACGGCTTCAAAAAGTCCATTTCATTGACTTTCTAATGGTGTCAATCCGTTTGAGATACAACGGTTCCGTCACATATTCTTACCATCATGTACTTAACGATATCTCTCCGATATTACCAGGTTGCATCGCTTTTAACAGTAAAATGATTGACTGTAGGACTTAATTGAACTGATTATTGACTTTGATCTGATAAATATGATAAATGAGACAATTGGACTCTAAGAAATAACATTCTTTTTAACTCGACATGATTGTCGGAACTCAGCGATTACACTTGACCCTGTGGAAGCGCGTAAACTAAAAATTTAGATAAATAAGTCAGTTTTACTGTGGGACAAATCCTAGCCGTTAGCGCGCGCTCAAGAAATAGTGACAGTTTCAAAAACTCCATTTCATTGATTTTCTAACAATATCAGTCTGTTTGAGTGACAACGGTTCCGTCACATACATGTACCAACATTTACTTAGCGATATTTTTCCGATATTACTAGGTTGCATTGCTTTTAACAGTGAAACGATTGACTGTGGTACTTAATATAACTGATTTTGGATTTTGACTTAATGAATGTGATAAATGAGACAATTGAACACCAAGAAATAACATGCTTCTTAATTTGACATGATTGCTTAAACTCAGCAGTTACACTGGGCGCTGTGGTAGCGCTTTATCTAAAACTTTAGATAAATAAGTCATTTTTTACTGTGGGACCAATCGCAGCCGTTAGGACGCGTTGAAGAAATAGAAACAGTTTCAAAAACTACACTTCAATGACTTTCTAACAGTATCAGTCTGTTTGAGTGACAACGGTTCTGTCACATACTCGTACCAACATTTACTTAGCGATATTTTTCTGATATTACTAGGTTGCATTGCTTTTAACAGTGAAACGATTGACTGTGGGACTTAATATAACTGATTTTGCACTGTGACTTTATGAATGTGATAATGAGACAATTGGACTCCAAGAAATAACATTCTTCTTAACTCGATATGATTGTCGGAACTCAGCGATTACATTGGAGCCTGTGGTAGCGCTTCTTTTAAAAATTTAGATAAAAATGTCATCTCTACTGTGGGCAAATCCTAGCCGGTAGCGCGCGCTGAAGAAATAGAGACAGTTTCAAAAACTCCATTTCATTGACTTTCTAACGGTATCAGTCCGTTTGTGTTACAACGGTTGCGTTACATATTCGTACCAACATGTATTTAGCGATATTTTTCATCTATTACTAGGTTGCATCGCTTTTAACAGTGAAACGATTGACTGTGGGACTTAATTGAACTGATTTTGGACTGTGACCTTATAAATGTGAAAGTGAGACAATTAGACTTCAAGAAATAACATTCTTCTTAATTTGACATGATTGCCGAAACTTAGGGATTACACTGGGCGCTGTGGTAGCTCTTCATTTAAAAATTAAGATAAAAATTCAGAATTTACTGTGGGACCAATCCTAGCCGTTACCGCGCGCTGAAGAAATAAAGACAGTTTCAAATACTTCATTTCACTGACTTTCTAACGGTGTCAGTCCGTTTGAGTTACAACAGTTGGGTCACATATTCGTACCAACATGTATTTAGCGATATTTATCTGATATTACTAGGTTTCATCGCTTTTAACAGTGAAACGATCGACTGTGGGACGTAATTGAACTAACTTTGGACTGTGACCTGATAAATGTGAAAAATGAAACAATTGGACTCCAAGAAATAACATTCTTCTTAATTTGACTTGATTGTCGGAACTCAGTGATTACACTGGGCGCTGTGGTAGCGCTTTATTTGAAAATTTAGATAAATAAGTCATTTTTTACTGTGGGACCAATCGTAGCCGTTAGGACGCGTTGAAGAAATAGAAACAGTTTCAAATACTACATTTCACTGACTTTCTAGCGGTGTCAGTTCGTTTTAGTTACAACAGTTGGGTCACATATTCGTACCAACATGTATTTAACGATATTTTTCTGATATTACAAGTTGCATCGCTTTTAACAGTGACACGATCGACTGTGGGACGTAATTGAACTAAATTTGGACTGTGACCTGATAAATGTGATAAATGAGACAACTGGACTCCAATAAATAACATTCTTCTTAATTTGACATGATTGTCGGAACTCAGTGATTACACTGGGCGCTGTAGTAACGGTTCATTTAAAAATTTAGATAAATATGTCATTCTTTACTGTGGGACCAATCCTAGCCGTTACTGCGCGCTGAAGAAAGAGAGACAGTTTCAAATACTGCATTTCACTGACTTTCTAACGGTATCAGTTCCTTTTTGTTACAACAGTTGGGTCACATATTCGTACCAACATGTATTTAGCGATATTTTTCTGATATTACAAGTTGCATCGCTTTTAACAGTGAAACGATCGACTGTGGGACGTAATTGAACTAACTTTGGACTGTGACCTGATAAATGTGATAAATGAGACAATTGGACTCCAAGAAATAACATTCTTCTTAATTTGACATGATTGTCGGAACTCAGTGATTACACTGGGCGCTGTGGTAGCGGTTTATTTAAAAATTTAGATAAATAAGTCATTCTTTACTGTTGGACCAATCCTAGCCGTTATCGCGCGCTGAAGAAATAGCGACAGTTCAAAAACTACATCTCACTGACTTTCTAACGGTGTTAGTCCGTTTGAGTTACAACGGTTGCATCACACATTCGTACCAACATGTATTTAGCGATTTTTTCCGATATTACTAAGTTGTATCGCTTTTAACAGTGAAACGATTGACTGTGGGACTTAATTGAACTGATTTTGGACTTTGACCTCCTTAATGTGATAAATGAGACAATTGGACTCCAAGAAATAACATTCTTCTTAACTCGACATGATTGTCGGAATTCAGCGATTACACTGGAGCCTGTGGTGGCGCTTCTTTTAAAAGTTTTTGATAAAAATGTCATTTCTACTGTGGGCAAATCCTAGCCGTTAGCGCGCGCTGAAGAAATAGAGACAGTTTCAAAAACTCCGTTTCATTGACTTTCTAACGGTATCAGTCCGTTTGTGTTACAACGGTTGCGTCACATATTCGTACCAACATGTATTTAGCGATATTTTTCCGCTATTAGTAGGTTGCATCGCTTTTAACAGTGAAACGATTGACTATGGGACTTAATTGAACTGATTTTGGACTGTGACCTTATAAATGGGAAAGTGAGACAATTGCACTTCAAGAAATAACAATCTTCTTAATTTGACATGATTTCCGAAACTCAGGGATTACACTGGGCGCTGTGGTAGCTCTTCATTTAAAAATTAAGACAAAAATTCAGTTTTTACTGTGGGACAAATCCTAGCCGTTACTGCGCGCTGAAGAAAGAAAGACAGTTTCAAATACTACATTTCACTGACTTTCTAACGGTGTCAGTCCGTTTGAGTTACAGCAGTTGGGTCACATATTCGTACCAACATGTATTTAGCGATATTTATCTGATATTACTAGGTTGCGTCGCTTTTAACAGTGAAACGATCGACTGTGGGACGTAATTGAACTAACTTTGGACTGTGACCTGACAAATGTGATAAATGAGACAATTGGACTCCAAGAAATAACATTCTTCTTAATTTGACATGATTGTCGGAACTCAGTGATTACACTGGGCGCTGTGGTAGCGCTTTATTTGAAAATTTAGATAAATAAGTCATTTTTTACTGTGGGACCAATCGTAGCCGTTAGGACGCGTTGAAGAAATAGAAACAGTTTCAAATACTACATTTCACTGACTTTCTAACGGTGTCAGTTCGTTTTAGTTACAACAGTTGGGTCACATATTCGTACCAACATGTATTTAACGATATTTTTCTGATATTACAAGTTGCATCGCTTTTAACAGTGACACGATCGACTGTGGGACGTAATTGAACTAAATTTGGACTGTGACCTGATAAATGTGATAAATGAGACAACTGGACTCCAATAAATAACATTCTTCTTAATTTGACATGATTGTCGGAACTCAGTGATTACACTGGGCGCTGTAGTAACGGTTCATTTAAAAATTTAGATAAATATGTCATTCTTTACTGTGGGACCAATCCTAGCCGTTACTGCGCGCTGAAGAAAGAGAGACAGTTTCAAATACTGCATTTCACTGACTTTCTAACGGTATCAGTTCCTTTTTGTTACAACAGTTGGGTCACATATTCGTACCAACATGTATTTAGCGATATTTTTCTGATATTACAAGTTGCATCGCTTTTAACAGTGAAACGATCGACTGTGGGACGTAATTGAACTAACTTTGGACTGTGACCTGATAAATGTGATAAATGAGACAATTGGACTCCAAGAAATAACATTCTTCTTAATTTGACATGATTGTCGGAACTCAGTGATTACACTGGGCGCTGTGGTAGCGGTTTATTTAAAAATTTAGATAAATAAGTCATTCTTTACTGTTGGACCAATCCTAGCCGTTATCGCGCGCTGAAGAAATAGCGACAGTTCAAAAACTACATCTCACTGACTTTCTAACGGTGTTAGTCCGTTTGAGTTACAACGGTTGCATCACACATTCGTACCAACATGTATTTAGCGATTTTTTTCGATATTACTAAGTTGTATCGCTTTTAACAGTGAAACGATTGACTGTGGGACTTAATTGAACTGATTTTGGACTTTGACCTCCTTAATGTGATAAATGAGACAATTGGACTCCAAGAAATAACATTCTTCTTAACTCGACATGATTGTCGGAATTCAGCGATTACACTGGAGCCTGTGGTAGCGCTTCTTTTAAAAGTTTTTGATAAAAATGTCATTTCTACTGTGGGCAAATCCTAGCCGTTAGCGCGCGCTGAAGAAATAGAGACAGTTTCAAAAACTCCGTTTCATTGACTTTCTAACGGTATCAGTCCGTTTGTGTTACAACGGTTGCGTCACATATTCGTACCAACATGTATTTAGCGATATTTTTCCGCTTTTACTAGGTTGCATCGCTTTTAACAGTGAAACGATTGACTATGGGACTTAATTGAACTGATTTTGGACTGTGACCTTATAAATGGGAAAGTGAGACAATTGCACTTCAAGAAATAACAATCTTCTTAATTTGACATGATTTCCGAAACTCAGGGATTACACTGGGTGCTGTGGTAGCTCTTCATTTAAAAATTAAGACAAAAATTCAGTTTTTACTGTGGGACAAATCCTAGCCATTACTGCGCGCTGAAGAAAGGAAGACAGTTTCAAATACTACATTTCACTGACTTTCTAACGGTGTCAGTCCGTTTGAGTTACAGCAGTTGGGTCACATATTCGTACCAACATGTATTTAGCGATATTTATCTGATATTACTAGGTTGCATCGCTTTTAACAGTGAAACGATCGACTGTGGGACGTAATTGAACTAACTTTGGACTGTGACCTGACAAATGTGATAAATGAGACAATTGGACTCCAAGAAATAACATTCTTCTTAATTTGACATGATTGTCGGAACTCAGTGATTACACTGGGCGCTGTGGTAGCGGTTCATTTAAAAATTTAGATAAATAAGTCATTCTTTACTGTGGGACCAATCGTAGCCGTTATCGCGCGCTGAAGAAATAGCGACCGTTCAAAAACTACATCTCACTGACTTTCTAACGGTGTTAGTCCGTTTGAGTGACAACGGTTCCGTTACATACACGTACCAACATTTACTTAGCGATATTTTTCTGATATTACTAGGTTGCATTGCTTTTAACAGTGAAACGATTGACTGTGGTACTTAATATAACTGATTTTGGATTTTGACTTTATGAATGTGATAAATGAGACAATTGAACACTAAAAAATAACATGCTTCTTAATTTGACATGATTGCTTAAACTCAGCAGTTACACTGGGCGCTGTGGTAGCGCTTTATCTAAAACTTTAGATAAATAAGTCATTTTTTACTGTGGGACCAATCGTAGCCGTTAGGACGCGTTGAAGAAATAGAAACAGTTTCAAAAACTACACTTCAATGACTTTCTAACAGTATCAGTCTGTTTGAGTGACAACGGTTCTGTCACATACTCGTACCAACATTTTCTTAGCGATATTTTTCTGATATTACTAGGTTGCATTGCTTTTAACAGTGAAACGATTGACTGTGGGACTTAATATAACTGATTTTGCACTGTGACTTTATGAATGTGATAATGAGACAATTGGACTCCAAGAAATAACATTCTTCTTAACTCGATATGATTGTCGGAACTCAGCGATTACACTGGAGCCTGTGGTAGCGCTTCTTTTAAAAATTTAGATAAAAATGTCATCTCTACTGTGGGCAAATCCTAGCCGGTAGCGCGCGCTGAAGAAATAGAGACAGTTTCAAAAACTCCATTTCATTGACTTTCTAACGGTATCAGTCCGTTTGTGTTACAACGGTTGCGTTACATATTCGTACCAACATGTATTTAGCGATATTTTTCATCTATTACTAGGTTGCATCGCTTTTAACAGTGAAACGATTGACTGTGGGACTTAATTGAACTGATTTTGGACTGTGACCTTATAAATGTGAAAGTGAGACAATTAGACTTCAAGAAATAACATTCTTCTTAATTTGACATGATTGCCGAAACTCAGGGATTACACTGGGCGCTGTGGTAGCTCTTCATTTAAAAATTATGATAAAAATTCAGAATTTACTGTGGGACCAATCCTAGCCGTTACTGCGCGCTGAAGAAATAAAGACAGTTTCAAATACTTCGTTTCACTGACTTTCTAACGGTGTCAGTCCGTTTGAGTTACAACAGTTGGGTCACATATTCGTACCAACATGTATTTAGCGATATTTATCTGATATTACTAGGTTTCATCGCTTTTAACAGTGAAACGATCGACTGTGGGACGTAATTGAACTAACTTTGGACTGTGACCTGATAAATGTGATAAATGAAACAATTGGACTCCAAGAAATAACATTCTTCTTAATTTGACTTGATTGTCGGAACTCAGTGATTACACTGGGCGCTGTGGTAGCGCTTTATTTGAAAATTTAGATAAATAAGTCATTTTTTACTGTGGGACCAATCGTAGCCGTTAGGACGCGTTGAAGAAATAGAAACAGTTTCAAATACTACATTTCACTGACTTTCTAACGGTGTCAGTTCGTTTTAGTTACAACAGTTGGGTCACATATTCGTACCAACATGTATTTAACGATATTTTTCTGATATTACAAGTTGCATCGCTTTTAACAGTGACACGATCGACTGTGGGACGTAATTGAACTAAATTTGGACTGTGACCTGATAAATGTGATAAATGAGACAACTGGACTCCAATAAATAACGTTCTTCTTAATTTGACATGATTGTCGGAACTCAGTGATTACACTGGGCGCTGTAGTAACGGTTCATTTAAAAATTTAGATAAATATGTCATTCTTTACTGTGGGACCAATCCTAGCCGTTACTGCGCGCTGAAGAAAGAGAGACAGTTTCAAATACTGCATTTCACTGACTTTCTAACGGTATCAGTTCCTTTTTGTTACAACAGTTGGGTCACATATTCGTACCAACATGTATTTAGCGATATTTTTCTGATATTACAAGTTGCATCGCTTTTAACAGTGAAACGATCGACTGTGGGACGTAATTGAACTAACTTTGGACTGTGACCTGATAAATGTGATAAATGAGACAATTGGACTCCAAGAAATAACATTCTTCTTAATTTGACATGATTGTCGGAACTCAGTGATTACACTGGGCGCTGTGGTAGCGGTTTATTTAAAAATTTAGATAAATAAGTCATTCTTTACTGTGGGACCAATCCTAGCCGTTATCGCGCGCTGAAGAAATATCGACAGTTCAAAAACTACATCTCACTGACTTTCTAACGGTGTTAGTCCGTTTGAGTTACAACGGTTGCATCACACATTCGTACCAACATGTATTTAGCGATTTTTTCCGATTTTACTAAGTTGTATCGCTTTTAACAGTGAAACGATTGACTGTGGGACTTAATTGAACTGATTTTGGTCTTTGACCTCCTTAATGTGATAAATGAGACAATTGGACTCCAAGAAATAACATTCTTCTTAACTCGACATGATTGTCGGAATTCAGCGATTACACTGGAGCCTGTGGTAGCGCTTCTTTTAAAAGTTTTTGATAAAAATGTCATTTCTACTGTGGGCAAATCCTAGCCGTTAGCGCGCGCTGAAGAAATAGAGACAGTTTCAAAAACTCCATTTCATTGACTTTCTAACGGTATCAGTCCGTTTGTGTTACAACGGCTGCGTCACATATTCGTACCAACATGTATTTAGCGATATTTTTCCGCTATTACTAGGTTGCATCGCTTTTAACAGTAAAACGATTGACTGTGGGACTTAATTGAACTAACCTTGGGCTGTGACCTGATAAATGTGATGAATGAGACAATTAGACTCCAAGAAATAACATTCTTCTTAATTTGACGTGATTGCCGGAACTCAACGATTACATTGGGATCTGTGGTAGCGCTTCATTTAAAAATTTAGATAAGTAAGTCATTTTTTACTCTGGGACGAATCCTAGCCGTTATTGCGACCAGAAGAAATAGAGGCAGTTTCAAAAACGCCATTTCATTGACTTTCTAACGGTGTCAATCCGTTTGAGTTACAACGGTTGCATCACACATTCGTACCAACATGTATTTAGTGATTTTTTCCGATATTACCAGGTTGCATCGCTTTTAACAGTGAAACGATTGACTGTGGGACTTAGTGTAACTGATTTTGGACTTTGACTTTATTAATGTGATAAATGAGACAATTGAACTCCAGAAAATAACATTCTTCTTAGTTTGACATGATTGCTTGAACTCAGCAGTTACACTGGGCGCCGTGTCAGCGCTTTATTTCAAAATTTAGATAAAAAAGTCATTTTTGTACTGTGGGACCAATCCTAGCCGTTATCGCGCGATGAAGAAATAGAGACAGTTTCAAAGTTCCTTTTCTTTGACTTTCTAATGGTATCAGTCCGCTTCAATTACAACGGTTCCGTCACATATTCGTACCATCATGTACTTAACGATATCTCTCCGATATTACCAGGTTGCATCGCTTTTAACAGTAAAACGATTGACTGTAGGACTTAATTGAACTGATTATTGACTTTGATCTGATAAATATGATGAGACAATTGGACTCTAAGAAATGACATTCTTCTTAACTCGACATGATTGTCGGAACTCAGCGATTACACTGGACCCTGTGGAAGCGCGTAAACTAAAAATTTAGATAGATAAGTCAGTTTTACTGTGGGACAAATCCTAGCCGTTAGCGCGCGCTGAAGAAATAGAGACAGTTTCAAAAACTCCATTTCATTGACTTTCTAACAATATCAGTCTGTTTGAGTGACAACGGTTCCATCACATACACGTACCAACATTTACTTAGCGATGCTTTTCTGATATTACTAGGTTGCATTGCTTTTAACAGTGAAAGGATTGACTGTGGTACTTAATATAACTGATTTTGGATTTTGACTTTATGAATGTGATAAATGAGACAATTGAACACAAAGAAATAACATTCTTCTTAATTTGCCATGATTGCTTAAACTCAGCAGTTACACTGGGCGCTGTGGTAGCGCTTTATTTAAAAATTTAGATAAATATGTCATTCTTTACTGTGGGACCAATCCTAGCCGTTACCGCGAGCTGAAGAAAGAGAGACAGTTTCAAATACTACATTTCACTGACTTTCTAACGGTGTCAGTTCGTTTTAGTTACAACAGTTGGGTCACATATTCGTACCAACATGTATTTAGCGATATTTTTCTGATATTACAAGTTGCATCGCTTTTAACAGTGAAACGATCGACTGTGGGACGTAATTGAACTAACTTTGGACTGTGACCTGATAAATGTGATAAATGAGACAATTGGACTCCAAGAAATAACATTCTTCTTAATTTCACATGATTGTCGGAACTCAGTGATTACACTGGGCGCTGTGGTAGCGGTTCATTTAAAAATTTAGATAAATAAGTCATTCTTTACTGTGGGACCAATCCTAGCCGTTATCGCGCGCTGAAGAAATAGCGACAGTTCAAAAACCACATCTCACTGACTTTCTAACGGTGTTAGTCCGTTTGAGTTACAACGGTTGGGTCACATATTCGTACCAACATGTATTTAGCGATATTTTTCCGATATTACTAGGTTGCATCGCTTTTAACAGTGAAACGATTGACTGTGGGACTTAATTGAACTAACCTTGGACTGTGACCTGATAAATGTGATGAATGAGACAATTAGACTCCAAGAAGTAACATTCGTCTTAATTTGACGTGATTGCCGGAACTAAGCGATAACATTGGGCGCTGTGGTAGCGCTTCATTTAAAAGCTTAGATAATTAATTCATTCTTTACTGTGGGACCAATCCTAGCCGTTATCGCGCGCTGAAGAAGTAGCGGCAGTTTCATAAACTACATTTCATTGACTTTCTAACGGCATCAATCCGCTTCAGTTACAACGGTTGCGTCTCGGGCAACTTACGGAACGTCTGGAATTATTTCGGGTAAAGCACGTATATAACGCGTTTTCACAATTTTATACCGCGTTTTGCTATCTGACGTGTTTGTTTCGACGTGGTGTTTTTGTGTATGACTACATCGATGATGAGCCAATTTTTTAAGTTTGTGAAGGAAGGCGCCGCCATCTTCAGGAAAGTGATGTTGACAAAGGTACCCGTAGTGATTACACAGAAAATCAAGGTTTGTTAAATTATTACTGATATATATTTAAACTACTAGTAAAAGCATAATTAAAATTATATATATATTTAATTAAGAATACCTGGAAATGTCGTAGATCACAGCGGATTAGCTAGCTAAAATAGTTGTGGGTGCAAGTCCCACCTCTGTACAAAAAGAGTAGCTTAATTAGAAAAGCAATTTAGCTAGTGTTCTCCTAGATTAAGTATAGCCAGTAAGTAAATACATTAAAGGTTCCCTCCAACGTTTTAATGATGCTACCTAATTAAGTTCTATTCATATTAGTATTTAAGAAAATAACATTCGTTTTTTACAGAAAAGTTTAGTACAGCAAAAAATTGTAAATAAACTTTCAAATTTTGAGCTACCTCACTTCATGCGGCTTTATCATGCTCCAATTCTTCTCGAACTTTGAAATTCATAATGGCTGCATAATTGACGTCACAAGGACCATTTACATGAGCTTATCTTTGCTGTACTGAATGATTAAAACTGCAAAAACGTAAAAAAACATTTCCAGTGCAAATTTCTATTTTATTAATTAAATTAAAAAATTTCTTCCTGGAAAAGTACACAACTGCATGCACATATATACCTTGGATCCTTTTTCCATGTTATTTACTTCTTCCAATAACGCAGCTTTATCAAAATTTATTTTATTAGGGTCTGGGCTATGCCGCTTCTTTTTACCTAGTGCTGCATCTACTTCTCCACATTGATGTTTTTTTCCTAAAAATGTGAATATAAATAATTAGTTTTTACAAAGAAAATTTGATATGAAAGAGAAAGAAAAGGAATGAGTAATGATTACCTATGATTCTCTGGAGAGCTTCATCCTTTATCTCAAAATACTGGATTGATCGTGATTTTCTGTATGAAGATGCAGACTGTCTGATCCTGAAAACAGTTTCCATTGCCTTGCCACTTCTGTAACATTTGCTTTCCAAGGACTTTTTTATTCTGCTGTTCCGCTGTCTAATTCCTTTTTTTTCTGCAAATCAGACTTGGCCTCAACTAAATTTACAGATCTAATTAAATGTGAGGATTTTAGTGTGTCATATATGCTATCCCACTTCGAATTTATTGATTTAAGTGCTCCTTCTGCATTAATTTTCATATATTTCATGTCATTTTTTGTTGACTGTATTTCAAATGAGATGGTGAAAGAGCTGTCTCCTGTTTTTTTCTTATTCTTAGGTGTGTTCATTTTATTAGGTGTTAGCACTCACCAATTCTGTCCTGATGGGTGTCTTTATATCTATTGACTTGTTTGTATTTAAAGGTGTAATTATGTTCACTACTTCTGGTGTATTTTGCTTGCACACAATTGGTGTGTTTATAGACATATTTTTATTTAACGGTGTGTTTGTATTGATAGCTGTATTTGTAATACTGTCTAATGTGTTTGTTATGTCCAAGAAAACTTTTTTTGATGTTTTATATTTTTTATTTCGGCGTCCAGTTGCAGTAGGAAACGTATTTTTTCCTCTAGTAGTAAAAAAGAACCATCCTTCACAATTATGATTGTGTGTGTATTTTTTTCTACATTGCTGAATTTGTTCCAAACATCTCTGGAATAGTCCTTTAAGTACTTCACCCTGATATTGCCATGCATTTTCTTTTTCTAACAAAGGAAACAAGCTCCTTAGCCTTCCTGTTAAAGTGAGATTTCTTCAAGTTTACACAAGAAGGGAACATAGAAATGAAGGCTTTGTATCTGACACCTTCATGGTGGTAACTTACACTCTGGATCTCACGTAAAACCTCTCCTCGCATAAAGGCGCATTAAAAATAATTTGCCATGCAACCATGGAATGAATTTCTCTGCCTCCAATTCCCGCTAAATATTCGCCATTTCCATTAAAAATTCTCCCGCGCGTTTTACATCTGCTGGCATCACGGAAAAGTTCCGACGCAGGCACGGCAATAATGTCAAAACCGTGAATTTTTGCCGACACATTCTATTTCTGACAAATATTCTTGTGAAAGTGACGGGAAAGCATGATCGCACTATGCGCGTAGGACTTACGACATATTTTGTTGACGTAATTCATCCACAAAATGATTACGAACGGTAAAAAAGCCGTTCAAAGATTGTCGTATTTATATTTTTCGAGATATTCGCGAAAAGAGGATTGTTCAAAAACCTTCAAATCGAGGCTGTGACGTCATAATATTTAATTTACATTTAAAACACCTTTTTTCAGGAAGCCCTAAAGTCATGTTAACTATTGGACATTCATCTGTTATTGTGACTAGTACCCTTAAAGTGCGCCGATGAATTTAACAAATCCCAGACGTTCCGTAAGTTGCCCGAGGTCACATATTCGTACCAACATGTATTTAGCGATATTTTTCTCATATTACTAGGTTGCATCGCTTTTAACAGTGAAACAATTGACTGTTTGACTTAATTGAACTGATTTTAGACTGTGACCTTATAAATGTTATAAGTGAGACAATTGGACTCCAAGAAAAAACATTCTTCTTAATTTGACAAGATTGTGGGATCTCAGCAATTTCACTGGACCCTGTTGTAGCGATTCATTTAAAAATTTAGATAAATAAGTCATTTTTACTGTTGGACCAATCCTAGCCGTTAGCGCGCGATGAAGATATACAGAAAGTTTCAAAAACTGCATTTCATTGACATTCTAACGGTGTCAATCCGTTTGAATTACAAAGGTTGCGTCACACATTTGTACCAACATGTATTTAGTGATTTTTTTCCGATATTACTAAGTTGTATCGCTTTTAACAACGAAACGATTGACTGTGAGAATTAATTAAACTAATTCTGGACTGTGACCTGATAAATGTGATAAATGAGCCAATTGGTCTCCAAGGAATAACATTCTTCTTAATTTGACGTGATTGCTGGAATTCAGCGATTACATTAGGCTCTGTGGTAGCGCTTTATTTCAAAATTTAGATGAATAACTCTTTTCTTACTGTGGGACCTATCTTGGTCGTTAGCCCCCGCTGAATAAACAGGAACAGTTTCAAAGACTATATTTCATTGACTTTCTAACGGTGTTAGTCCGTTTGAGTTACAACGGTTGGTTCACACATTCGTAGCAACATGCATTTAGCGATATTTTTCTGATATGACTAGGTTGCATCGCTTTTAACAGTGAAACGATCGATTAAGGGACGTAATTGAACTGCTTTTGGACTTTGACCTTATAAATGTGATAAACAAGCCATTTTGACTACAAGAAATAACATTCTTCTTAATTTGACATGATTGCTGGAATTCAGTGATTACACTGGGCGCTGTGGTAGCGCTTTATTTAAAAAGTAAGATAAATAAGTCAATTTTTTCTGTGGGACCAATCCTAGCCGTTATCGCGCGCTGAAGAAATAGAGACAGTTTCACAAACTACATTTCATTGACTTTCTAACGGTGTCAATCCCTTTGAGTTACAACGGTTGCGTCAGATATTCGTACCAACATGTATTTAGTGATTTTCTTCCGATATTACTAAGTTGTATCCCTTTTAACAGTGAAACGATTGACTGTGGAAATTAATTGAACTAACCTTGGACTGTGACCTGATAAATGTGATGAATGAGACAATTAGACTCCAAGAAATAACATTCTTCTAAAATTGACGTGATTGCCGGAACTCAGCAATTACATTGGGCGCTGTGGTGGCGCTTCATTTAAAAACTTAGATAAATAAGTCATTCTTTACTGTGGGACCAATCCTAGCCGTTATCGCTCGCTGAAGAAGTAGCCGCAGTTTCAAAAACTACATTTCATTGACTTTCTAACGGTGTCAATCCGCTTCAGTTAAAACGGTTGTGTCAAATATTCGTACCAACATGTATTTAGCGATATTTTTCTCATATTACTAGGTTGCATCGCTTATAACAGTGAAACAATTTTCTGTAGGACTTAATTGAACTGATTTTGGACCCTGACCTTATAAATGTTATAAGTGAGACAATTGGACTCCAAGAAATAACATTCTTCTTAATTTAACATGATTGCTGGTAATCAGCGATTACACTGGGCGCTGTGGTAGCACTTTATTAAAAAATAAGTCATTTTTTACTGTAGGACCAATCCTAGCCGTTAGTTCGCGCTGAAGAAATAGCGACAGTTTCAAAAATTACATTTCATTGACTTTCTAACGGTATCAATCCGCTTCAGTTACAAAAGTTGCGTCACATACTCGTACCAACACGTATTTAGCGATAGTATTCGCATATTACTAGGTTCCATCGCATTAACAGTGAAACGTTAGACTGTGGGACTTAATTGAACTGATTTTCGACTTTGACCTGATAAATGCGGTGAATGAGCCAGTTTGACTATAAGAAATAACATCCTTCTTAATTTCACATGGTTGCTGGAACTCAGCGATTACATTGGGAGCTGTGGTAGCACTTTATTAAAAAATTAAGATAAATAAGTCATTTTTTACTTTAGGACCAATCCTAGCCGTTAGTTCGCGGTGAAGAAATAGCGACAGTTTCAAAAACTACTTTTCATTGACTTTTTAACGGTATCAATCCGCTTCAGTTACAACAGTTGCGTCACATATTCGTATCAACATGTATTTAGCGATATTCTTCTGATATTACTAGGTTGCATCGCTTTTAACAGTGAAACGATTGACTGCGGTACTTAATTGAACTAACTTTGGACTGTGACCTGATAAATGTGATAAATGAGACAATTGGACACCAAGAAATAACATTCTTCTAAATTTGACGTGATTGCCGGAACTCAGAGATTACATTGGTCGCTGTTGTGGCGCTTCATTTAAAAATTTAGATAAATAAGTCATTCTTTACTGTGAGACCAATCCTAGCCGTTATCGCGCGCTGAAGAAATAGCGACAGTTTCAAAAACTACATTTCATTGACTTTCTAACGGTATCAATCCGCTTCAGTTACAACAGTTGCGTCACATACTCGTACCAACATGTATTTAGCGATAGTATTCGCATAATACTAGGTTCCATCGCTTTTAACAGTGAAACGTTTGACTGTGGGACTTAATTGAACTGATTTTGGACTTTGACCTTATAAATGCGGTAAATGAGCCAGTTTGACTATAAGAAATAACATCCTTCTTAATTTCACATGATTGCTGGAACTCAGCGATTACACTGGGCGCTGTAGTAGCACTTTATTAAAAAATTAAGATAAATAAGTCATTTTTTACTGTAGGACCAATCCTAGCCGTTAGTTCGCGCTGAAGAAATAGCGACAGTTTCAAAAACTACATTTCATTGACTTTATAACGGTATCAATCCGCTTCAGTTACAACAGTTGCGTCACATATTCGTACCAACATGTATTTAGTGATTTTTTTCCGATATTACTATGTTGTATCGCTTTCAACAGTGAAACGATAGACTGTGGCACTTACTTGACCTGGTTTTGGATTATGACCTTATAAATGTGATAAATGAGCCATTATGACTACAAGAAATAACATTCTTCAAAATTTGACGTGATTGCCGGAACTCAGATATTACATTGGTCGCTGTGGTAGCGCTTCATATAAAAATTTACATAAATAAGTCATTCTTTACTGTGGGACCAATCCTAGCCGTTGTCGCGCGCTGAAGAAATAGCGACAGTTTCAAAAACTACATTTCATTGACTTTCTAACGGTATCAATCCGCTTCAGTTACAAAAGTTGTGTCACATACTCGTACCAACACGTATTTAGCGATAGTATTCGCATATTACTAGGTTCCATCGCATTAACAGTGAAACGTTAGAATGTGGGACTTAATTGAACTGATTTTCGACTTTGACCTGATAAATGCGGTGAATGAGCCAGTTTGACTATAAGAAATAACATCCTTCTTAATTTCACATGGTTGCTGGAACTCAGCGATTACATTGGGAGCTGTGGTAGCACTTTATTAAAAAATTAAGATAAATAAGTCATTTTTTACTTTAGGACCAATCCTAGCCGTTAGTTCGCGGTGAAGAAATAGCGACAGTTTCAAAAACTACTTTTCATTGACTTTTTAACGGTATCAATCCGCTTCAGTTACAACAGTTGCGTCACATATTCGTATCAACATGTATTTAGCGATATTCTTCTGATATTACTAGGTTGCATCGCTTTTAACAGTGAAACGATTGACTGCGGTACTTAATTGAACTAACTTTGGACTGTGACCTGATAAATGTGATAAATGAGACAATTGGACACCAAGAAATAACATTCTTCTAAATTTGACGTGATTGCCGGAACTCAGAGATTACATTGGTCGCTGTGGTAGCGCTTCATATAAAAATTTACATAAATAAGTCATTCTTTACTGTGGGACCAATCCTAGCCGTTGTCGCGCGCTGAAGAAATAGCGACAGTTTCAAAAACTACATTTCATTGACTTTCTAACGGTATCAATCCGCTTCAGTTACAAAAGTTGTGTCACATACTCGTACCAACACGTATTTAGCGATAGTATTCGCATATTACTAGGTTCCATCGCATTAACAGTGAAACGTTAGACTGTGGGACTTAATTGAACTGATTTTCGACTTTGACCTGATAAATGCGGTGAATGAGCCAGTTTGACTATAAGAAATAACATCCTTCTTAATTTCACATGGTTGCTGGAACTCAGCGATTACATTGGGAGCTGTGGTAGCACTTTATTAAAAAATTAAGATAAATAAGTCATTTTTTACTTTAGGACCAATCCTAGCCGTTAGTTCGCGGTGAAGAAATAGCGACAGTTTCAAAAACTACTTTTCATTGACTTTTTAACGGTATCAATCCGCTTCAGTTACAACAGTTGCGTCACATATTCGTATCAACATGTATTTAGCGATATTCTTCTGATATTACTAGGTTGCATCGCTTTTAACAGTGAAACGATTGACTGCGGTACTTAATTGAACTAACTTTGGACTGTGACCTGATAAATGTGATAAATGAGACAATTGGACACCAAGAAATAACATTCTTCTAAATTTGACGTGATTGCCGGAACTCAGAGATTACATTGGTCGCTGTTGTGGCGCTTCATTTAAAAATTTAGATAAATAAGTCATTCTTTACTGTGAGACCAATCCTAGCCGTTATCGCGCGCTGAAGAAATAGCGACAGTTTCAAAAACTACATTTCATTGACTTTCTAACGGTATCAATCCGCTTCAGTTACAACAGTTGCGTAACATACTCGTACCAACATGTATTTAGCGATAGTATTCGCATAATACTAGGTTCCATCGCTTTTAACAGTGAAACGTTTGACTGTGGGACTTAATTGAACTGATTTTGGACTTTGACCTTATAAATGCGGTAAATGAGCCAGTTTGACTATAAGAAATAACATCCTTCTTAATTTCACATGATTGCTGGAACTCAGCGATTACACTGGGCGCTGTAGTAGCACTTTATTAAAAAATTAAGATAAATAAGTCATTTTTTACTGTAGGACCAATCCTAGCCGTTAGTTCGCGCTGAAGAAATAGCGACAGTTTCAAAAACTACATTTCATTAAATTTATAACGGTATCAATCCGCTTCAGTTACAACAGTTGCGTCACATATTCGTACCAACATGTATTTTGTGATTTTTTTCCGATATTACTATGTTGTATCGCTTTCAACAGTGAAACGATAGACTGTGGCACTTACTTGACCTGATTTTGGATTATGACCTTATAAATGTGATAAATGAGCCATTATGACTACAAGAAATAACATTTTTCTTAATTTGACATGATTACTGGAACTCAGCGATTACATTAGGCTCTGTGGTAGCGCTTTATTAAAAAGTTTAGATGAATAAGTCTTTTCTTACCGTGGGACCAATCCTGGCCCTTATCGTGCGCTAAAGAAATAGCGACAGTTTCAAAAGCTACATTTCAATGACTTTCTAACGGTATCAATCCGCTTCAGTTACAACAGTTGCGTCACATATTCGTACCAACATGTTTTTAGCGATATTTTTTCTGATATTATTAGGTTGCATCGCTTTTAACAGTGAAACGATTGACTGCGGGACTTAATTGAACTAACTTTGGACTGTGACCTGATAAATGTGATAAATGAGAAAATTGGACACCAAGAAATAATATTCTTCTAAATTTGACGTGATTGCCGGAACTCAGATATTACATTGGTCGCTGTGGTAGCGCTTCATATAAAAATTTACATAAATAAGTCGTTCTTTACTGTGGGACCAATCCTAGCCGTTGTCGCGCGCTGAAGAAATAGCGACAGTTTCAAAAACTACATTTCATTGACTTTCTAACGGTATCAATCCGCTTCAGTTACAAAAGTTGCGTCACATACTCGTACCAACACGTATTTAGCGATAGTATTCGCATATTACTAGGTTCCAACGCATTAACAGTGAAACGTTAGACTGTGGGACTTAATTGAACTGATTTTCGACTTTGACCTGATAAATGCGGTGAATGAGCCAGTTTGACTATAAGAAATAACATCCTTCTTAATTTCACATGGTTGCTGGAACTCAGCGATTACATTGGGAGCTGTGGTAGCACTTTATTAAAAAATTAAGATAAATAAGTCATTTTTTACTTTAGGACCAATCCTAGCCGTTAGTTCGCGGTGAAGAAATAGCGACAGTTTCAAAAACTACTTTTCATTGACTTTTTAACGGTATCAATCCACTTCAGTTACAACAGTTGCGTCACATATTCGTATCAACATGTATTTAGCGATATTCTTCTGATATTACTAGGTTGCATCGCTTTTAACAGTGAAACGATTGACTGCGGTACTTAATTGAACTAACTTTGGACTGTGACCTGATAATGTGATAAATGAGACAATTGGACACCAAGAAATAACATTCTTCTAAATTTGACGTGATTGCCGGAACTCAGAGATTACATTGGTCGCTGTGGTGGCGCTTCATTTAAAAATTTAGATAAATAAGTCATTCTTTACTGTGAGACCAATCCTAGCCGTTATCGCGCGCTGAAGAAATAGCGACAGTTTCAAAAACTACATTTCATTGACTTTCTAACGGTATCAATCCGCTTCAGTTACAACAGTTGCGTCACATACTCGTACCAACATGTATTTAGCGATAGTATTCGCATAATACTAGGTTCCATCGCTTTTAACAGTGAAACGTTTGACTGTGGGACTTAATTGAACTGATTTTGGACTTTGACCTTATAAATGCGGTAAATGAGCCAGTTTGACTATAAGAAATAACATCCTTCTTAATTTCACATGATTGCTGGAACTCAGCGATTACACTGGGCGCTGTAGTAGCACTTTATTAAAAAATTAAGATAAATAAGTCATTTTTTACTGTAGGACCAATCCTAGCCGTTAGTTCGCGCTGAAGAAATAGCGACAGTTTCAAAAACTACATTTCATTGACTTTATAACGGTATCAATCCGCTTCAGTTATAACAGTTGCGTCACATATTCGTACCAACATGTATTTAGCGATATTCTTCTGATATTACTAGGTTGCATCGCTTTTAACAGTGAAACGATTGACTGCGGGACTTAATTGAACTAACTTTGGACTGTGACCTGATAAATGTGATAAATGAGACAATTGGACACCAAGAAATAACATTCTTCTAAATTTGACGTGATTGCCGGAACTCAGAGATTACATTGGTCGCTGTGGTGGCGCTTCATTTAAAAATTTAGATAAATAAGTCATTCTTTACTGTGGGACCAATCCTAGCCGTTATCGTGCGCTGAAGAAATAGCGACAGTTTCAAAAACTACATTTCATTGACTTTTTAACGGTATCAATCCGCTTCAGTTACAACAGTTGCGTCACATACTCGTACCAACATGTATTTAGCGATAGTATTCGCATAATACTAGGTTCCATCGCTTTTAACAGTGAAACGTTTGACTGTGGGACTTAATTGAACTGATTTTGGACTTTGACCTTATAAATGCGGTAAATGAGCCAGTTTGACTATAAGAAATAACATCCTTCTTAATTTCACATGATTGCTGGAACTCAGCGATTACACTGGGCGCTGTAGTAGCACTTTATTAAAAAATTAAGATAAATAAGTCATTTTTTACTGTAGGACCAATCCTAGCCGTTAGTTCGCGCTGAAGAAATAGCGACAGTTTCAAAAACTACATTTCATTGACTTTCTAACGGTATCAATCCGCTTCAGTTACAACAGTTGCGTCACATACTCGTACCAACATGTATTTAGCGATAGTATTCGCATAATACTAGGTTCCATCGCTTTTAACAGTGAAACGTTTGACTGTGGGACTTAATTGAACTGATTTTGGACTTTGACCTTATAAATGCGGTAAATGAGCCAGTTTGACTATAAGAAATAACATCCTTCTTAATTTCACATGATTGCTGGAACTCAGCGATTACACTGGGCGCTGTAGTAGCACTTTATTAAAAAATTAAGATAAATAAGTCATTTTTTACTGTAGGACCAATCCTAGCCGTTAGTTCGCGCTGAAGAAATAGCGACAGTTTCAAAAACTACATTTCATTGACTTTCTAACGGTATCAATCCGCTTCAGTTACAACAGTTGCGTCACATACTCGTACCAACATGTATTTAGCGATAGTATTCGCATAATACTAGGTTCCATCGCTTTTAACAGTGAAACGTTTGACTGTGGGACTTAATTGAACTGATTTTGGACTTTGACCTTATAAATGCGGTAAATGAGCCAGTTTGACTATAAGAAATAACATCCTTCTTAATTTCACATGATTGCTGGAACTCAGCGATTACACTGGGCGCTGTAGTAGCACTTTATTAAAAAATTAAGATAAATAAGTCATTTTTTACTGTAGGACCAATCCTAGCCGTTAGTTCGCGCTGAAGAAATAGCGACAGTTTCAAAAACTACATTTCATTGACTTTATAACGGTATCAATCCGCTTCAGTTACAACAGTTGCGTCACATATTCGTACCAACATGTATTTAGTGATTTTTTTCCGATATTACTATGTTGTATCGCTTTCAACAGTGAAACGATAGACTGTGGCACTTACTTGACCTGGTTTTGGATTATGACCTTATAAATGTGATAAATGAGCCATTATGACTACAAGAAATAACATTCTTCAAAATTTGACGTGATTGCCGGAACTCAGATATTACATTGGTCGCTGTGGTAGCGCTTCATATAAAAATTTACATAAATAAGTCATTCTTTACTGTGGGACCAATCCTAGCCGTTGTCGCGCGCTGAAGAAATAGCGACAGTTTCAAAAACTACATTTCATTGACTTTCTAACGGTATCAATCCGCTTCAGTTACAAAAGTTGTGTCACATACTCGTACCAACACGTATTTAGCGATAGTATTCGCATATTACTAGGTTCCATCGCATTAACAGTGAAACGTTAGAATGTGGGACTTAATTGAACTGATTTTCGACTTTGACCTGATAAATGCGGTGAATGAGCCAGTTTGACTATAAGAAATAACATCCTTCTTAATTTCACATGGTTGCTGGAACTCAGCGATTACATTGGGAGCTGTGGTAGCACTTTATTAAAAAATTAAGATAAATAAGTCATTTTTTACTTTAGGACCAATCCTAGCCGTTAGTTCGCGGTGAAGAAATAGCGACAGTTTCAAAAACTACTTTTCATTGACTTTTTAACGGTATCAATCCGCTTCAGTTACAACAGTTGCGTCACATATTCGTATCAACATGTATTTAGCGATATTCTTCTGATATTACTAGGTTGCATCGCTTTTAACAGTGAAACGATTGACTGCGGTACTTAATTGAACTAACTTTGGACTGTGACCTGATAAATGTGATAAATGAGACAATTGGACACCAAGAAATAACATTCTTCTAAATTTGACGTGATTGCCGGAACTCAGAGATTACATTGGTCGCTGTGGTAGCGCTTCATATAAAAATTTACATAAATAAGTCATTCTTTACTGTGGGACCAATCCTAGCCGTTGTCGCGCGCTGAAGAAATAGCGACAGTTTCAAAAACTACATTTCATTGACTTTCTAACGGTATCAATCCGCTTCAGTTACAACAGTTGCGTCACATACTCGTACCAACATGTATTTAGCGATAGTATTCGCATAATACTAGGTTCCATCGCTTTTAACAGTGAAACGTTTGACTGTGGGACTTAATTGAACTGATTTTGGACTTTGACCTTATAAATGCGGTAAATGAGCCAGTTTGACTATAAGAAATAACATCCTTCTTAATTTCACATGATTGCTGGAACTCAGCGATTACACTGGGCGCTGTAGTAGCACTTTATTAAAAAATTAAGATAAATAAGTCATTTTTTACTGTAGGACCAATCCTAGCCGTTAGTTCGCGCTGAAGAAATAGCGACAGTTTCAAAAACTACATTTCATTGACTTTCTAACGGTATCAATCCGCTTCAGTTACAACAGTTGCGTCACATACTCGTACCAACATGTATTTAGCGATAGTATTCGCATAATACTAGGTTCCATCGCTTTTAACAGTGAAACGTTTGACTGTGGGACTTAATTGAACTGATTTTGGACTTTGACCTTATAAATGCGGTAAATGAGCCAGTTTGACTATAAGAAATAACATCCTTCTTAATTTCACATGATTGCTGGAACTCAGCGATTACACTGGGCGCTGTAGTAGCACTTTATTAAAAAATTAAGATAAATAAGTCATTTTTTACTGTAGGACCAATCCTAGCCGTTAGTTCGCGCTGAAGAAATAGCGACAGTTTCAAAAACTACATTTCATTGACTTTATAACGGTATCAATCCGCTTCAGTTACAACAGTTGCGTCACATATTCGTACCAACATGTATTTAGTGATTTTTTTCCGATATTACTATGTTGTATCGCTTTCAACAGTGAAACGATAGACTGTGGCACTTACTTGACCTGGTTTTGGATTATGACCTTATAAATGTGATAAATGAGCCATTATGACTACAAGAAATAACATTCTTCAAAATTTGACGTGATTGCCGGAACTCAGATATTACATTGGTCGCTGTGGTAGCGCTTCATATAAAAATTTACATAAATAAGTCATTCTTTACTGTGGGACCAATCCTAGCCGTTGTCGCGCGCTGAAGAAATAGCGACAGTTTCAAAAACTACATTTCATTGACTTTCTAACGGTATCAATCCGCTTCAGTTACAAAAGTTGTGTCACATACTCGTACCAACACGTATTTAGCGATAGTATTCGCATATTACTAGGTTCCATCGCATTAACAGTGAAACGTTAGAATGTGGGACTTAATTGAACTGATTTTCGACTTTGACCTGATAAATGCGGTGAATGAGCCAGTTTGACTATAAGAAATAACATCCTTCTTAATTTCACATGGTTGCTGGAACTCAGCGATTACATTGGGAGCTGTGGTAGCACTTTATTAAAAAATTAAGATAAATAAGTCATTTTTTACTTTAGGACCAATCCTAGCCGTTAGTTCGCGGTGAAGAAATAGCGACAGTTTCAAAAACTACTTTTCATTGACTTTTTAACGGTATCAATCCGCTTCAGTTACAACAGTTGCGTCACATATTCGTATCAACATGTATTTAGCGATATTCTTCTGATATTACTAGGTTGCATCGCTTTTAACAGTGAAACGATTGACTGCGGTACTTAATTGAACTAACTTTGGACTGTGACCTGATAAATGTGATAAATGAGACAATTGGACACCAAGAAATAACATTCTTCTAAATTTGACGTGATTGCCGGAACTCAGAGATTACATTGGTCGCTGTGGTAGCGCTTCATATAAAAATTTACATAAATAAGTCATTCTTTACTGTGGGACCAATCCTAGCCGTTGTCGCGCGCTGAAGAAATAGCGACAGTTTCAAAAACTACATTTCATTGACTTTCTAACGGTATCAATCCGCTTCAGTTACAAAAGTTGTGTCACATACTCGTACCAACACGTATTTAGCGATAGTATTCGCATATTACTAGGTTCCATCGCATTAACAGTGAAACGTTAGACTGTGGGACTTAATTGAACTGATTTTCGACTTTGACCTGATAAATGCGGTGAATGAGCCAGTTTGACTATAAGAAATAACATCCTTCTTAATTTCACATGGTTGCTGGAACTCAGCGATTACATTGGGAGCTGTGGTAGCACTTTATTAAAAAATTAAGATAAATAAGTCATTTTTTACTTTAGGACCAATCCTAGCCGTTAGTTCGCGGTGAAGAAATAGCGACAGTTTCAAAAACTACTTTTCATTGACTTTTTAACGGTATCAATCCGCTTCAGTTACAACAGTTGCGTCACATATTCGTATCAACATGTATTTAGCGATATTCTTCTGATATTACTAGGTTGCATCGCTTTTAACAGTGAAACGATTGACTGCGGTACTTAATTGAACTAACTTTGGACTGTGACCTGATAAATGTGATAAATGAGACAATTGGACACCAAGAAATAACATTCTTCTAAATTTGACGTGATTGCCGGAACTCAGAGATTACATTGGTCGCTGTTGTGGCGCTTCATTTAAAAATTTAGATAAATAAGTCATTCTTTACTGTGAGACCAATCCTAGCCGTTATCGCGCGCTGAAGAAATAGCGACAGTTTCAAAAACTACATTTCATTGACTTTCTAACGGTATCAATCCGCTTCAGTTACAACAGTTGCGTCACATACTCGTACCAACATGTATTTAGCGATAGTATTCGCATAATACTAGGTTCCATCGCTTTTAACAGTGAAACGTTTGACTGTGGGACTTAATTGAACTGATTTTGGACTTTGACCTTATAAATGCGGTAAATGAGCCAGTTTGACTATAAGAAATAACATCCTTCTTAATTTCACATGATTGCTGGAACTCAGCGATTACACTGGGCGCTGTAGTAGCACTTTATTAAAAAATTAAGATAAATAAGTCATTTTTTACTGTAGGACCAATCCTAGCCGTTAGTTCGCGCTGAAGAAATAGCGACAGTTTCAAAAACTACATTTCATTAAATTTATAACGGTATCAATCCGCTTCAGTTACAACAGTTGCGTCACATATTCGTACCAACATGTATTTAGTGATTTTTTTCCGATATTACTATGTTGTATCGCTTTCAACAGTGAAACGATAGACTGTGGCACTTACTTGACCTGATTTTGGATTATGACCTTATAAATGTGATAAATGAGCCATTATGACTACAAGAAATAACATTTTTCTTAATTTGACATGATTACTGGAACTCAGCGATTACATTAGGCTCTGTGGTAGCGCTTTATTAAAAAGTTTAGATGAATAAGTCTTTTCTTACCGTGGGACCAATCCTGGCCCTTATCGTGCGCTAAAGAAATAGCGACAGTTTCAAAAGCTACATTTCAATGACTTTCTAACGGTATCAATCCGCTTCAGTTACAACAGTTGCGTCACATATTCGTACCAACATGTTTTTAGCGATATTTTTTCTGATATTATTAGGTTGCATCGCTTTTAACAGTGAAACGATTGACTGCGGGACTTAATTGAACTAACTTTGGACTGTGACCTGATAAATGTGATAAATGAGAAAATTGGACACCAAGAAATAATATTCTTCTAAATTTGACGTGATTGCCGGAACTCAGATATTACATTGGTCGCTGTGGTAGCGCTTCATATAAAAATTTACATAAATAAGTCGTTCTTTACTGTGGGACCAATCCTAGCCGTTGTCGCGCGCTGAAGAAATAGCGACAGTTTCAAAAACTACATTTCATTGACTTTCTAACGGTATCAATCCGCTTCAGTTACAAAAGTTGCGTCACATACTCGTACCAACACGTATTTAGCGATAGTATTCGCATATTACTAGGTTCCAACGCATTAACAGTGAAACGTTAGACTGTGGGACTTAATTGAACTGATTTTCGACTTTGACCTGATAAATGCGGTGAATGAGCCAGTTTGACTATAAGAAATAACATCCTTCTTAATTTCACATGGTTGCTGGAACTCAGCGATTACATTGGGAGCTGTGGTAGCACTTTATTAAAAAATTAAGATAAATAAGTCATTTTTTACTTTAGGACCAATCCTAGCCGTTAGTTCGCGGTGAAGAAATAGCGACAGTTTCAAAAACTACTTTTCATTGACTTTTTAACGGTATCAATCCACTTCAGTTACAACAGTTGCGTCACATATTCGTATCAACATGTATTTAGCGATATTCTTCTGATATTACTAGGTTGCATCGCTTTTAACAGTGAAACGATTGACTGCGGTACTTAATTGAACTAACTTTGGACTGTGACCTGATAATGTGATAAATGAGACAATTGGACACCAAGAAATAACATTCTTCTAAATTTGACGTGATTGCCGGAACTCAGAGATTACATTGGTCGCTGTGGTGGCGCTTCATTTAAAAATTTAGATAAATAAGTCATTCTTTACTGTGAGACCAATCCTAGCCGTTATCGCGCGCTGAAGAAATAGCGACAGTTTCAAAAACTACATTTCATTGACTTTCTAACGGTATCAATCCGCTTCAGTTACAACAGTTGCGTCACATACTCGTACCAACATGTATTTAGCGATAGTATTCGCATAATACTAGGTTCCATCGCTTTTAACAGTGAAACGTTTGACTGTGGGACTTAATTGAACTGATTTTGGACTTTGACCTTATAAATGCGGTAAATGAGCCAGTTTGACTATAAGAAATAACATCCTTCTTAATTTCACATGATTGCTGGAACTCAGCGATTACACTGGGCGCTGTAGTAGCACTTTATTAAAAAATTAAGATAAATAAGTCATTTTTTACTGTAGGACCAATCCTAGCCGTTAGTTCGCGCTGAAGAAATAGCGACAGTTTCAAAAACTACATTTCATTGACTTTATAACGGTATCAATCCGCTTCAGTTATAACAGTTGCGTCACATATTCGTACCAACATGTATTTAGCGATATTCTTCTGATATTACTAGGTTGCATCGCTTTTAACAGTGAAACGATTGACTGCGGGACTTAATTGAACTAACTTTGGACTGTGACCTGATAAATGTGATAAATGAGACAATTGGACACCAAGAAATAACATTCTTCTAAATTTGACGTGATTGCCGGAACTCAGAGATTACATTGGTCGCTGTGGTGGCGCTTCATTTAAAAATTTAGATAAATAAGTCATTCTTTACTGTGGGACCAATCCTAGCCGTTATCGTGCGCTGAAGAAATAGCGACAGTTTCAAAAACTACATTTCATTGACTTTTTAACGGTATCAATCCGTTTCAGTTACAACAGTTGCGTCACATATTCGTATCAACATGTATTTAGCGATATTCTTCTGATATTACTAGGTTCCATCGCTTTTAACAATGAAACGTTTGACTGTGGGACATAATTGAACTGATTTTGGACTTTGACCTTATAAATGTGATAAATGAGACAATTGGACACCAAGATATATCATTCTTCTTAATTTGACGCCGGAACTCAGCGATTGCACTGGGCGCTGTGGTAGCACTTTATTAAAAAATTAAGATAAATAAGTCATTTTTTACTGTAGGACCAATCCTAGCTGTTAGTTCGCGCTGAAGAAATAGCGACAGTTTCAAAAACTACATTTCATTGACTTTTTAACGGTATCAATCCGCTTCAGTTACAACAGTTGCGTCACATATTCGTACCAACATGTATTTAGCGATATTCTTCTGATATTACTTGGTTGCATCGCTTTTAACAGTAAAACGATTGACTGCGGGACTTAATTGAACTAACTTTGGACTGTGACCTGATAAATGTGATAAATGATGCAATTGGACACCAAGAAATAACATTCTTCTAAATTTGACGTGATTGCCGGAACTCAGAGATTACATTGGTCGCTGTGGTGGTGTTTCATTTAAAAATTTAGATAAATAAGTCATTCTTTACAGTGGGACCAATCCTAGCCGTTATCGCGCGCTGAAGAAATAGCGACAGTTTCAAAAACTACATTTCATTGACTTTGTAACGGTATCAATCCGCTTCAGTTACAACAGTTGCGTCACATACTCGTATCAACATGTATTTAGCGATAGTATTCGCATATTACTAGGTTCCATCGCTTTTAACAGTGAAACGATAGACTGTGGCACTTACTTGACCTGATTTTGGATTATGACCTTATAAATGTGATAAATGAGCCATTATGACTACAAGAAATAACATTTTTCTTAATTTGACATGATTACTGGAACTCAGCGATTACATTAGGCTCTGTGGTAGCGCTTTATTAAAAAGTTTAGATGAATAAGTCTTTTCTTACCGTGGGACCAATCCTGGCCCTTATCGTGCGCTAAAGAAATAGCGACAGTTTCAAAAGCTATATTTCATTGACTTTCTAACGGTATCAATCCGCTTCAGTTACAACAGTTGCGTCACATATTCGTACCAACATGTTTTTAGCGATATTTTTTCTGATATTACTAGGTTGCATCGCTTTTAACAGTGAAACGATTGACTGCGGGACTTAATTGAACTAACTTTGGACTGTGACCTGATAAATGTGATAAATGAGAAAATTGGACACCAAGAAATAATATTCTTCTAAATTTGACGTGATTGCCGGAACTCAGAGATTACACTGGGCGCTGTGGTAGCGGTTCATTTAAAAATTTTGATAAATAAGTCATTTTTTACTGTGGGACCAATCCTAGCCGTTATCGCGCGCTGAAGAAATAGCGACAGTTTCAAAAACCACATTTCATTGACTTTCTAACGGTATCAATCCGCTTCAGTTACAACAGTTGCGTCACATACTCGTACCAACATGTATTTAGCGATAGTATTCGCATATTACTAGGTTCCATCGCTTTTAACAGTAAAACGTTTGACTGTTGGACTTAATTGAACTGATTTTGGACTTTGACCTTATATATGCGGTAAATGAGCCAGTTTGACTATAAGAAATAACATCCTTCTTAATTTCACATGATTGCTGGAACTCAGCGATTACACTGGGCGCTGTAGTAGCACTTTATTTAAAAAATTAAGATAAATAAGTCATTTTTTACTGTAGGACCAATCCTAGCTGTTAGTTCGCGCTGAAGAAATAGCGACAGTTTCAAAAACTACATTTCATTGACTTTTTAACGGTATCAATCCGCTTCAGTTACAACAGTTGCGTCACATATTCGTACCAACATGTATTTAGCGATATTCTTCTGATATTACTTGGTTGCATCGCTTTTAACAGTAAAACGATTGACTGCGGGACTTAATTGAACTAACTTTGGACTGTGACCTGATAAATGTGATAAATGAGGCAATTGGACACCAAGAAATAACATTCTTCTAAATTTGACGTGATTGCCGGAACTCAGAGATTACATTGGTCGCTGTGGTGGTGTTTCATTTAAAAATTTAGATAAATAAGTCATTCTTTACAGTGGGACCAATCCTAGCCGTTATCGCGCGCTGAAGAAATAGCGACAGTTTCAAAAACTACATTTCATTGACTTTGTAACGGTATCAATCCGCTTCAGTTACAACAGTTGCGTCACATACTCGTACCAACATGTTTTTAGCGATATTTTTTCTGATATTACTAGGTTGCATCGCTTTTAACAGTGAAACGATTGACTGCGGGACTTAATTGAACTAACTTTGGACTGTGACCTGATAAATGTGATAAATGAGAAAATTGGACACCAAGAAATAATATTCTTCTAAATTTGACGTGATTGCCGGAACTCAGAGATTACACTGGGCGCTGTGGTAGCGGTTCATTTAAAAATTTTGATAAATAAGTCATTTTTTACTGTGGGACCAATCCTAGCCGTTATCGCGCAATGAAGAAATAGCGACAGTTTCAAAAACCACATTTCATTGACTTTCTAACGTTATCAATCCGCTTCAGTTACAACAGTTGCGTCACATACTCGTACCAACATGTATTTAGCGATAGTATTCGCATATTACTAGGTTCCATCGCTTTTAACAGTAAAACGTTTGACTGTTGGACTTAATTGAACTGATTTTGGACTTTGACCTTATATATGCGGTAAATGAGCCAGTTTGACTATAAGAAATAACATCCTTCTTAATTTCACATGATTGCTGGAACTCAGCGATTACACTGGGCGCTGTAGTAGCACTTTATTTAAAAAATTAAGATAAATAAGTCATTTTTTACTGTAGGACCAATCCTAGCTGTTAGTTCGCGCTGAAGAAATAGCGACAGTTTCAAAAACTACATTTCATTGACTTTTTAACGGTATCAATCCGCTTCAGTTACAACAGTTGCGTCACATATTCGTACCAACATGTATTTAGCGATATTCTTCTGATATTACTTGGTTGCATCGCTTTTAACAGTAAAACGATTGACTGCGGGACTTAATTGAACTAACTTTGGACTGTGACCTGATAAATGTGATAAATGAGGCAATTGGACACCAAGAAATAACATTCTTCTAAATTTGACGTGATTGCCGGAACTCAGAGATTACATTGGTCGCTGTGGTGGTGTTTCATTTAAAAATTTAGATAAATAAGTCATTCTTTACAGTGGGACCAATCCTAGCCGTTATCGCGCGCTGAAGAAATAGCGACAGTTTCAAAAACTACATTTCATTGACTTTGTAACGGTATCAATCCGCTTCAGTTACAACAGTTGCGTCACATACTCGTATCAACATGTATTTAGCGATAGTATTCGCATATTACTAGGTTCCATCGCTTTTAACAGTGAAACGATAGACTGTGGCACTTACTTGACCTGATTTTGGATTATGACCTTATAAATGTGATAAATGAGCCATTATGACTACAAGAAATAACATTTTTCTTAATTTGACATGATTACTGGAACTCAGCGATTACATTAGGCTCTGTGGTAGCGCTTTATTAAAAAGTTTAGATGAATAAGTCTTTTCTTACCGTGGGACCAATCCTGGCCCTTATCGTGCGCTAAAGAAATAGCGACAGTTTCAAAAGCTATATTTCATTGACTTTCTAACGGTATCAATCCGCTTCAGTTACAACAGTTGCGTCACATATTCGTACCAACATGTTTTTAGCGATATTTTTTCTGATATTACTAGGTTGCATCGCTTTTAACAGTGAAACGATTGACTGCGGGACTTAATTGAACTAACTTTGGACTGTGACCTGATAAATGTGATAAATGAGAAAATTGGACACCAAGAAATAATATTCTTCTAAATTTGACGTGATTGCCGGAACTCAGAGATTACACTGGGCGCTGTGGTAGCGGTTCATTTAAAAATTTTGATAAATAAGTCATTTTTTACTGTGGGACCAATCCTAGCCGTTATCGCGCGCTGAAGAAATAGCGACAGTTTCAAAAACCACATTTCATTGACTTTCTAACGGTATCAATCCGCTTCAGTTACAACAGTTGCGTCACATACTCGTACCAACATGTATTTAGCGATAGTATTCGCATATTACTAGGTTCCATCGCTTTTAACAGTAAAACGTTTGACTGTTGGACTTAATTGAACTGATTTTGGACTTTGACCTTATATATGCGGTAAATGAGCCAGTTTGACTATAAGAAATAACATCCTTCTTAATTTCACATGATTGCTGGAACTCAGCGATTACACTGGGCGCTGTAGTAGCACTTTATTTAAAAAATTAAGATAACTAAGTCATTTTTTACTGTAGGACCAATCCTAGCCGTTAGTTCGCGCTGAAGAAATAGCGACAGTTTCAAAAACTACATTTCATTGACTTTCTAACGGTATCAATCCGCTTCAGTTACAACAGTTGCGTCACATACTCGTACCAACATGTATTTAGCGATAGTATTCGCATATTACTAGGTTCCATCGCTTTTAACAGTGAAACGATAGACTGTGGGACTTAATTGAACTGATTTTCGACTTTGACCTGATAAATGCAGTGAATGAGCCAGTTTGACTATAAGAAATAACATCCTTCTTAATTTCACATGATTGCTGGAACTCAGCGATTACATTGGGAGCTGTGGTAGCACTTTATTAAAAAATTAAGATAAATAAGTCATTTTTTACTTTAGGACCAATCCTAGCCGTTAGTTCGCGGTGAAGAAATAGCGACAGTTTCAAAAACTACTTTTCATTGACTTTTTAACGGTATCAATCCGCTTCAGTTACAACAGTTGCGTCACATATTCGTATCAACATGTATTTAGCGATATTCTTCTGATATTACTAGGTTGCATCGCTTTTAACAGTGAAACGATTGACTGCGGTACTTAATTGAACTAACTTTGGACTGTGACCTGATAAATGTGATAAATGAGACAATTGGACACCAAGAAATAACATTCTTCTAAATTTGACGTGATTGCCGGAACTCAGAGATTACATTGGTCGCTGTGGTGGCGCTTCATTTAAAAATTTAGATAAATAAGTCATTCTTTACTGTGAGACCAATCCTAGCCGTTATCGCGCGCTGAAGAAATAGCGACAGTTTCAAAAACTACATTTCATTGACTTTCTAACGGTATCAATCCGCTTCAGTTACAACAGTTGCGTCACATACTCGTACCAACATGTATTTAGCGATAGTATTCGCATATTACTAGGTTCCATCGCTTTTAACAGTGACACGTTTGACTGTGGGACTTAATTGAACTGATTTTGGACTTTGACCTTATAAATGCGGTAAATGAGCCAGTTTGACTATAAGAAATAACATCCTTCTTAATTTCACATGATTGCTGGAACTCAGCGATTACACTGGGCGCTGTAGTAGCACTTTATTAAAAAATTCAGATAAATAAGTCATTTTTTACTGTAGGACCAATCCTAGCTGTTAGTTCGCGCTGAAGAAATAGCGACAGTTTCAAAAACTACATTTCATTAACTTTTTAACGGTATCAATTCGCTTCAGTTACAACAGTTGCGTCACATATTCGTACCAACATGTATTTAGCGATATTCTTCTGATATTACTAGGTTGCATCGCTTTTAACAGTAAAACGATTGACTGCGGGACTTAATTGAACTAACTTTGGACTGTGACCTGATAAATGTGATAAATGAGGCAATTGGACACCAAGAAATAACATTCTTCTAAATTTGACGTGATTGCCGGAACTCAGAGATTACATTGGTCGCTGTGGTGGTGCTTCATTTAAAAATTTAGATAAATAAGTCATTCTTTACAGTGGGACCAATCCTAGCCGTTATCGCGCGCTGAAGAAATAGCGACAGTTTCAAAAACTACATTTCATTGACTTTGTAACGGTATCAATCCGCTTCAGTTACAACAGTTGCGTCACATACTCGTATCAACATGTATTTAGCGATAGTATTCGCATATTACTAGGTTCCATCGCTTTTAACAGTGAAACGATAGACTGTGGCACTTACTTGACCTGATTTTGGATTATGACCTTATAAATGTGATAAATGAGCCATTATGACTACAAGAAATAACATTTTTCTTAATTTGACATGATTACTGGAACTCAGCGATTACATTAGGCTCTGTGGTAGCGCTTTATTAAAAAGTTTAGATGAATAAGTCTTTTCTTACCGTGGGACCAATCCTGGCCCTTATCGTGCGCTAAAGAAATAGCGACAGTTTCAAAAGCTATATTTCATTGACTTTCTAACGGTATCAATCCGCTTCAGTTACAACAGTTGCGTCACATATTCGTACCAACATGTTTTTAGCGATATTTTTTCTGATATTACTAGGTTGCATGGCTTTTAACAGTGAAACGATTGACTGCGGGACTTAATTGAACTAACTTTGGACTGTGACCTGATAAATGTGATAAATGAGAAAATTGGACACCAAGAAATAATATTCTTCTAAATTTGACGTGATTGCCGGAACTCAGAGATTACACTGGGCGCTGTGGTAGCGGTTCATTTAAAAATTTTGATAAATAAGTCATTTTTTACTGTGGGACCAATCCTAGCCGTTATCGCGCGCTGAAGAAATAGCGACAGTTTCAAAAACCACATTTCATTGACTTTCTAACGGTATCAATCCGCTTCAGTTACAACAGTTGCGTCACATACTCGTACCAACATGTATTTAGCGATAGTATTCGCATATTACTAGGTTCCATCGCTTTTAACAGTAAAACGTTTGACTGTTGGACTTAATTGAACTGATTTTGGACTTTGACCTTATATATGCGGTAAATGAGCCAGTTTGACTATAAGAAATAACATCCTTCTTAATTTCACATGATTGCTGGAACTCAGCGATTACACTGGGCGCTGTAGTAGCACTTTATTTAAAAAATTAAGATAAATAAGTCATTTTTTACTGTAGGACCAATCCTAGCCGTTAGTTCGCGCTGAAGAAATAGCGACAGTTTCAAAAACTACATTTCATTGACTTTATAACGGTATCAATCCGCTTCAGTTACAACAGTTGCGTCACATATTCGTACCAACATGTATTTAGTGATTTTTTTCCGATATTACTATGTTGTATCGCTTTCAACAGTGAAACGTTAGACTGTGGGACTTAATTGAACTGATTTTCGACTTTGACCTTATAAATGCGGTAAATGAGCCAGTTTGACTATAAGAAATAACATCCTTCTTAATTTCACATGATTGCTGGAACTCAGCGATTACACTGGGCGCTGTAGTAGCACTTTATTAAAAAATTAAGATAAATAAGTCATTTTTTACTGTAGGACCAATCCTAGCCGTTAGTTCGCGCTGAAGAAATAGCGACAGTTTCAAAAACTACATTTCATTGACTTTATAACGGTATCAATCCGCTTCAGTTATAACAGTTGCGTCACATATTCGTACCAACATGTATTTAGCGATATTCTTCTGATATTACTAGGTTGCATCGCTTTTAACAGTGAAACGATTGACTGCGGGACTTAATTGAACTAACTTTGGACTGTGACCTGATAAATGTGATAAATGAGACAATTGGACACCAAGAAATAACATTCTTCTAAATTTGACGTGATTGCCGGAACTCAGAGATTACATTGGTCGCTGTGGTGGCGCTTCATTTAAAAATTTAGATAAATAAGTCATTCTTTACTGTGGGACCAATCCTAGCCGTTATCGTGCGCTGAAGAAATAGCGACAGTTTCAAAAACTATATTTCATTGACTTTTTAACGGTATCAATCCGTTTCAGCTACAACAGTTGCGTCACATATTCGTATCAACATGTATTTAGCGATATTCTTCTGATATTACTAGGTTCCATCGCTTTTAACAATGAAACGTTTGACTGTGGGACATAATTGAACTGATTTTGGACTTTGACCTTATAAATGTGATAAATGAGACAATTGGACACCAAGATAAAACATTCTTCTTAATTTGACGCCGGAACTCAGCGATTGCACTGGGCGCTGTGGTAGCACTTTATTAAAAAATTAAGATAAATAAGTCATTTTTTACTGTAGGACCAATCCTAGCTGTTAGTTCGCGCTGAAGAAATAGCGACAGTTTCAAAAACTACATTTCATTAACTTTTTAACGGTATCAATTCGCTTCAGTTACAACAGTTGCGTCACATATTCGTACCAACATGTATTTAGCGATATTCTTCTGATATTACTAGGTTGCATCGCTTTTAACAGTAAAACGATTGACTGCGGGACTTAATTGAACTAACTTTGGACTGTGACCTGATAAATGTGATAAATGAGGCAATTGGACACCAAGAAATAACATTCTTCTAAATTTGACGTGATTGCCGGAACTCAGAGATTACATTGGTCGCTGTGGTGGTGCTTCATTTAAAAATTTAGATAAATAAGTCATTCTTTACAGTGGGACCAATCCTAGCCGTTATCGCGCGCTGAAGAAATAGCGACAGTTTCAAAAACTACATTTCATTGACTTTGTAACGGTATCAATCCGCTTCAGTTACAACAGTTGCGTCACATACTCGTATCAACATGTATTTAGCGATAGTATTCGCATATTACTAGGTTCCATCGCTTTTAACAGTGAAACGATAGACTGTGGCACTTACTTGACCTGATTTTGGATTATGACCTTATAAATGTGATAAATGAGCCATTATGACTACAAGAAATAACATTTTTCTTAATTTGACATGATTACTGGAACTCAGCGATTACATTAGGCTCTGTGGTAGCGCTTTATTAAAAAGTTTAGATGAATAAGTCTTTTTCTACCGTGGGACCAATCCTGGCCCTTATCGTGCGCTAAAGAAATAGCGACAGTTTCAAAAGCTACATTTCATTGACTTTCTAACGGTATCAATCCGCTTCAGTTACAACAGTTGCGTCACATATTCGTACCAACATGTTTTTAGCGATATTTTTTCTGATATTACTAGGTTGCATCGCTTTTAACAGTGAAACGATTGACTGCGGGACTTAATTGAACTAACTTTGGACTGTGACCTGATAAATGTGATAAATGAGACAATTGGACACCAAGAAATAACATTCTTCAAAATTTGACGTGATTGCCGGAACTCAGATATTACATTGGTCGCTGTGGTAGCGCTTCATATAAAAATTTACATAAATAAGTCATTCTTTACTGTGGGACCAATCCTAGCCGTTGTCGCGCGCTGAAGAAATAGCGACAGTTTCAAAAACTACATTTCATTGACTTTCTAACGGTATCATTCCGCTTCAGTTACAAAAGTTGCGTCACATACTCGTACCAACATGTATTTAGCGATAGTATTCGCATATTACTAGGTTTCATCGCATTAACAGTGAAACGTTAGACTGTGGGACTTAATTGAACTGATTTTCGACTTTGACCTGATAAATGCGGTGAATGAGCCAGTTTGACTATAAGAAATAACATCCTTCTTAATTTCACATGATTGCTGGAACTCAGCGATTACATTGGGAGCTGTGGTAGCACTTTATTAAAAAATTAAGATAAATAAGTCATTTTTTACTGTAGGACCAATCCTAGCCGTTAGTTCGCGGTGAAGAAATAGCGACAGTTTCAAAAACTACATTTCATTGACTTTTTAACGGTATCAATCCGCTTCAGTTACAACAGTTGCGTCACATATTCGTATCAACATGTATTTAGCGATATTCTTCTGATATTACTAGGTTGCATCGCTTTTAACAGTGAAACGATTGACTGCGGTACTTAATTGAACTAACTTTGGACTGTGACCTGATAAATGTGATAAATGAGACAATTGGACACCAAGAAATAACATTCTTCTAAATTTGACGTGATTGCCGGAACTCAGAGATTACATTGGTCGCTGTGGTGGCGCTTCATTTAAAAATTTAGATAAATAAGTCATTCTTTACTGTGAGACCAATCCTAGCCGTTATCGCGCGCTGAAGAAATAGCGACAGTTTCAAAAACTACATTTCATTGACTTTCTAACGGTATCAATCCGCTTCAGTTACAACAGTTGCGTCACATACTCGTACCAACATGTATTTAGCGATAGTATTCGCATATTACTAGGTTCCATCGCTTTTAACAGTGAAACGTTTGACTGTGGGACTTAATTGAACTGATTTTGGACTTTGACCTTATAAATGCGGTAAATGAGCCAGTTTGACTATAAGAAATAACATCCTTCTTAATTTCACATGATTGCTGGAACTCAGCGATTACACTGGGCGCTGTAGTAGCACTTTATTAAAAAATTAAGATAAATAAGTCATTTTTTACTGTAGGACCAATCCTAGCCGTTAGTTCGCGCTGAAGAAATAGCGACAGTTTCAAAAACTACATTTCATTGACTTTATAACGGTATCAATCCGCTTCAGTTATAACAGTTGCGTCACATATTCGTACCAACATGTATTTAGCGATATTCTTCTGATATTACTAGGTTGCATCGCTTTTAACAGTGAAACGATTGACTGCGGGACTTAATTGAACTAACTTTGGACTGTGACCTGATAAATGTGATAAATGAGACAATTGGACACCAAGAAATAACATTCTTCTAAATTTCACGTGATTGCCGGAACTCAGAAATTACATTGGTCGCTGTGGTGGCGCTTCATTTAAAAATTTAGATAAATAAGTCATTCTTTACTGTGGGACCAATCCTAGCCGTTATCGTGCGCTGAAGAAATAGCGACAGTTTCAAAAACTATATTTCATTGACTTTTTAACGGTATCAATCCGTTTCAGCTACAACAGTTGCGTCACATATTCGTATCAACATGTATTTAGCGATATTCTTCTGATATTACTAGGTTCCATCGCTTTTAACAATGAAACGATTGACTGTGGGACATAATTGAACTGATTTTGGACTTTGACCTTATAAATGTGATAAATGAGACAATTGGACACCAAGATAAAACATTCTTCTTAATTTGACGCCGGAACTCAGTGATTGCACTGGGCGCTGTGGTAGCACTTTATTAAAAAATTAAGATAAATAAGTCATTTTTTACTGTAGGACCAATCCTAGCTGTTAGTTCGCGCTGAAGAAATAGCGACAGTTTCAAAAACTACATTTCATTGACTTTTTAACAGTATCAATCCGCTTCAGTTACAACAGTTGCGTCACATATTCGTACCAACATGTATTTAACGATATTCTTCTGATATTACTAGGTTGCATCGCTTTTAACAGTAAAACGATTGACTGCGGGACTTAATTGAACTAACTTTGGACTGTGACCTGATAAATGTGATAAATGAGGCAATTGGACACCAAGAAATAACATTCTTCTAAATTTGACGTGATTGCCGGAACTCAGAGATTACATTGGTCGCTGTGGTGGTGCTTCATTTAAAAATTTAGATAAATAAGTCATTCTTTACAGTGGGACCAATCCTAGCCGTTATCGCGCGCTGAAGAAATAGCGACAGTTTCAAAAACTACATTTCATTGACTTTGTAACGGTATCAATCCGCTTCAGTTACAACAGTTGCGTCACATACTCGTATCAACATGTATTTAGCGATAGTATTCGCATATTACTAGGTTCCATCGCTTTTAACAGTGAAACGATAGACTGTGGCACTTACTTGACCTGATTTTGGATTATGACCTTATAAATGTGATAAATGAGCCATTATGACTACAAGAAATAACATTTTTCTTAATTTGACATGATTACTGGAACTCAGCGATTACATTAGGCTCTGTGGTAGCGCTTTATTAAAAAGTTTAGATGAATAAGTCTTTTCTTACCGTGGGACCAATCCTGGCCCTTATCGTGCGCTAAAGAAATAGCGACAGTTTCAAAAGCTACATTTCATTGACTTTCTAACGGTATCAATCCGCTTCAGTTACAACAGTTGCGTCACATATTCGTACCAACATGTTTTTAGCGATATTTTTTCTGATATTACTAGGTTGCATCGCTTTTAACAGTGAAACGATTGACTGCGGGACTTAATTGAACTAACTTTGGACTGTGACCTGATAAATGTGTTAAATGAGACAATTGGACACCAAGAAATAACATTCTTCAAAATTTGACGTGATTGCCGGAACTCAGATATTACATTGGTCGCTGTGGTAGCGCTTCATATAAAAATTTACATAAATAAGTCATTCTTTACTGTGGGACCAATCCTAGTCGTTGTCGCGCGCTGAAGAAATAGCGACAGTTTCAAAAACTACATTTCATTGACTTTCTAACGGTATCATTCCGCTTCAGTTACAAAAGTTGCGTCACATACTCGTACCAACATGTATTTAGCGATAGTATTCGCATATTACTAGGTTCCATCGCATTAACAGTGAAACGTTAGACTGTGGGACTTAATTGAACTGATTTTCGACTTTGACCTGATAAATGCGGTGAATGAGCCAGTTTGACTATAAGAAATAACATCCTTCTTAATTTCACATGATTGCTGGAACTCAGCGATTACATTGGGAGCTGTGGTAGCACTTTATTAAAAAATTAAGATAAATAAGTCATTTTTTACTGTAGGACCAATCCTAGCCGTTAGTTCGCGGTGAAGAAATAGCGACAGTTTCAAAAACTACATTTCATTGACTTTTTAACGGTATCAATCCGCTTCAGTTACAACAGTTGCGTCACATATTCGTATCAACATGTATTTAGCGATATTCTTCCGATATTAATAGGTTGCATCGCTTTTAACAGTGAAACGATTGACTGCGGGACTTAATTGAACTAACTTTGGACTGTGACCTGATAAATGTGATAAATGAGACAATTGGACACCAAGAAATAACATTCTTCTAAATTTGACGTGATTGCCGGAACTCAGAGATTACATTGGTCGCTGTGGTGGTGCTTCATTGAAAAATTTAGATAAATAAGTCATTCTTTACAGTGGGACCAATCCTAGCCGTTATCGCGCGCTGAAGAAATAGCGACAGTTTCAAAAACTACATTTCATTGACTTTCTAACGGTATCAATCCGCTTCAGTTTCAACAGTTGCGTCACATACTCGCATCAACATGTATTTAGCGATAGTATTCGCATATTACTAGGTTCCATCGCTTTTAACAGTGAAACGTTTGACTGTGGGACTTAATTGAACTGATTTTGGACTTTGACCTTATAAATGCGGTAAATGAGCCAGTTTGACTAAAAGAAATAACATCCTTCTTAATTTCACATGATTGCTGGAACTCAGCGATAACACTGGGCGATGTAGTAGCACTTTATTAAAAAATTAAGATAAATAAGTCATTTTTTACTGTAGGACCAATCCTAGCTGTTAGTTCGGGCTGAAGAAATAGCGACAGTTTCAAAAACTACATTTCATTGACTTTTTAACGGTATCAATCCGCTTCAGTTACAACAGTTGCGTCACATATTCGTATCAACATGTATTTAGCGATATTCTTCCGATATTAATAGGTTGCATCGCTTTTAACAGTGAAACGATTGACTGCGGGACTTAATTGAACTAACTTTGGACTGTGACCTGATAAATGTGATAAATGAGACAATTGGACACCAAGAAATAACATTCTTCTAAATTTGACGTGATTGCCGGAACTCAGAGATTACATTGGTCGCTGTGGTGGTGCTTCATTGAAAAATTTAGATAAATAAGTCATTCTTTACAGTGGGACCAATCCTAGCCGTTATCGCGCGCTGAAGAAATAGCGACAGTTTCAAAAACTACATTTCATTGACTTTCTAACGGTATCAATCCGCTTCAGTTTCAACAGTTGCGTCACATACGCGCATCAACATGTATTTAGCGATAGTATTCGCATATTACTAGGTTCCATCGCTTTTAACAGTGAAACGTTTGACTGTGGGACTTAATTGAACTGATTTTGGACTTTGACCTTATAAATGCGGTAAATGAGCCAGTTTGACTATAAGAAATAACATCCTTCTTAATTTCACATGATTGCTGGAACTCAGCGATAACACTGGGCGATGTAGTAGCACTTTATTAAAAAATTAAGATAAATAAGTCAATTTTTACTGTAGGACCAATCCTAGCCGTTAGTTCGCGCTGAAGAAATAGCGACAGTTTCAAAAACTACATTTCATTGACTTTATAACGGTATCAATCCGCTTCAGTTACAACAGTTGCGTCACATATTCGTACCAACATGTATTTAGCGATATTCTTCCGATATTAATAGGTTGCATCGCTTTTAACAGTGAAACGATTGACTGCGGGACTTAATTGAACTAACTTTGGACTGTGACCTGATAAATGTGATAAATGAGACAATTGGACACCAAGAAATAACATTCTTCTAAATTTGACGTGATTGCCGGAACTCAGAGATTACATTGGTCGCTGTGGTGGTGCTTCATTGAAAAATTTAGATAAATAAGTCATTCTTTACAGTGGGACCAATCCTAGCCGTTATCGCGCGCTGAAGAAATAGCGACAGTTTCAAAAACTACATTTCATTGACTTTCTAACGGTATCAATCCGCTTCAGTTTCAACAGTTGCGTCACATACGCGCATCAACATGTATTTAGCGATAGTATTCGCATATTACTAGGTTCCATCGCTTTTAACAGTGAAACGTTTGACTGTGGGACTTAATTGAACTGATTTTGGAGTTTGACCTTATAAATGCGGTAAATGAGCCAGTTTGACTATAAGAAATAACATCCTTCTTAATTTCACATGATTGCTGGAACTCAGCGATAACACTGGGCGATGTAGTAGCACTTTATTAAAAAATTAAGATAAATAAGTCATTTTTTACTGTAGGACCAATCCTAGCCGTTAGTTCGCGCTGAAGAAATAGCGACAGTTTCAAAAACTACATTTCATTGACTTTATAACGGTATCAATCCGCTTCAGTTACAACAGTTGCGTCACATATTCGTACCAACATGTATTTAGCGATATTCTTCTGATATTACTAGGTTGCATCGCTTTTAACAGTGAAACGATTGACTGCGGGACTTAATTGAACTAACTTTGGACTGTGACCTGATAAATGTGATAAATGAGACAATTGGACACCAAGAAATAACATTCTTCTAAATTTGACGTGATTGCCGGAACTCAGAGATTACATTGGTCGCTGTGGTGGCGCTTCATTTAAAAATTTAGATAAATAAGTCATTCTTTACTGTGGGACCAATCCTAGCCGTTATCGCGCGCTGAAGAAATAGCGACAATTTCAAAAACTGCATTTCATTGACTTTCTAACGGTATCAATCCGCTTCAGTTACAACAGTTGCGTCACATACTCGTACCAACATGTATTTAGCGATAGTATTCGCATATTACTAGGTTCCATCGCTTTTAACAATGAAACGTTTGACGGTGGGACATAATTGAACTGATTTTGGACTTTGACCTTATAAATGTGATAAATGAGACAATTGGACACCAAGATATAACATTCCTCTTAATTTGACGCCGGAACTCAGCGATTGCACTGGGCGCTGTAGTAGCACTTTATTAAAAAATTAAGATAAATAAGTCATTTTTTACTGTAGGACCAATCCTAGCTGTTAGTTCGGGCTGAAGAAATAGCGACAGTTTCAAAAACTACATTTCATTGACTTTTTAACGGTATCAATCCGCTTCAGTTACAACAGTTGCGTCACATATTCGCACCAACATGTATTTAGCGATATTCTTCTGATATTACTAGGTTGCATCGCTTTTAACAGTAAAACGATTGACTGCGGGACTTAATTGAACTAACTTTGGACTGTGACCTGATAAATGTGATAAATGAGACAATTGGACACCAAGAAATAACATTCTTCTAAATTTGACGTGATTGCCGGAACTCAGAGATTACATTGGTCGCTGTGTTGGCGCTTTATTAAAAAATTAAGGTAAATAAGTCATTTTTTACTGTAGGACCAATCCTAGCCGTTAGTTCGCGCTGAAGAAATACCGACAGTTTCAAAAACTACATTTTATTGACTTTTCAACGGTATCAATCCGCTTCAGTTACAACAGTTGCGTCACATATTCGTATCAACATGTATTTAGCGATATTCTTCCGATATTAATAGGTTGCATCGCTTTTAACAGTGAAACGATTGACTGCGGGACTTAATTGAACTAACTTTGGACTGTGACCTGATAAATGTGATAAATGAGACAATTGGACACCAAGAAATAACATTCTTCTAAATTTGACGTGATTGCCGGAACTCAGAGATTACATTGGTCGCTGTGGTGGTGCTTCATTGAAAAATTTAGATAAATAAGTCATTCTTTACAGTGGGACCAATCCTAGCCGTTATCGCGCGCTGAAGAAATAGCGACAGTTTCACAAACTACATTTCATTGACTTTCTAACGGTATCAATCCGCTTCAGTCTCAACAGTTGCGTCACATACGCGCATCAACATGTATTTAGCGATAGTATTCGCATATTACTAGGTTCCATCGCTTTTAACATTGAAACGTTTGACTGTGGGACTTAATTGAACTGATTTTGGACTTTGATCTTATAAATGCGGTAAATGAGCCAGTTTGACTATAAGAAATAACATCCTTCTTAATTTCACATGATTGCTGGAACTCAGCGATAACACTGGGCGATGTAGTAGCACTTTATTAAAAAATTAAGATAAATAAGTCATTTTTACTGTAGGACCAATCCTAGCTGTTAGTTCGCGCTGAAGAAATAGCGACAGTTTCAAAAACTACATTTCATTGACTTTTTAACGGTATCAATCCGCTTCTGTTACAACAGTTGCATCACATATTCGTACCAACATGTATTTAGCGATATTCTTCTGATATTACTAGGTTGCATCGCTTTTAACAGTGAAACGATTGACTGCGGGACTTAATTAAACTAACTTTGGACTGTGACCTGATAAATGTGATAAATGAGACAATTGGACACCAAGAAATAACATTCTTCTAAATTTGACGTGATTGCCGGAACTCAGAGATTACATTGGTCGCTTTGGTGGCGCTTCATTTAAAAATTTAGATAAGCGCTTTATTTAAAAAGTAAGATAAATAAGTCATTTTTTACTGTGGGACCCATCCTAGCCGTTATCGCGCGCTGAAGAAATAGAGACAGTTTCACAAACTAAATTTCATTGACTTTCTAATGGTGTCAATCCCTTTGAGTTACAACGGTTGCGTCACATATTCGTACCAACATGTATTTAGTGATTTTCTTCCGATATTACTAAGTTGTATCCCTTTTAACAGTGAAACGATTGACTGTGGGAATTAATTGAACTGATTCTGGACTCTGACCTTATTAATGTGATAAATGAGCCAATTGGTCTCCAAGGAATAACATTCTTCTTAATTTGACATGATTGCTGGAATTCAGCGATTACATTAGGCTCTGTGGTAACGCTTCCGTTAAAAATTTAGATAAATAAGCCATTCTTTACTGTGGGAGCAATCCTAGCCGTTATCGCGCGCTGAAGATATAGAGACAGTTTCAAAAACTCCATTTCATAGACTTTCTAACGGTGTCAATCCGTTTGAGTTACAACGGTTGCGTCACACATTCGTACCAACATGTATTTAGTGATTTTTTTCCGATATCACTCTGTTGTATCGCTTTTAACAATGAAACGTTTGACTGTGGGACATAATTGAACTGATTTTGGACTTTGACCTTATAAATGTGATAAATGAGACAATTGGACACCAAGATATAACATTCCTCTTAATTTGACGCCGGAACTCAGCAATTGCACTGGGCGCTGTGGTAGCACTTTATTAAAAAATTAAGATAAATAAGTCATTTTTTACTGTAGGACCAATCCTAGCTGTTAGTTCGGGCTGAAGAAATAGCGACAGTTTCAGAAACTACATTTCATTGACTTTTTAACGGTGTCAATCCGTTTGAGTTACAACGGTTGCGTCACACATTCGTACCAACATGTATTTAGTGATTTTTTTCCGATATCACTCTGTTGTATCGCTTTTAACAGTGAAACGATAGACTGTGGCACTTACTTGAACTGACTTTGGATTTAGACCTTATAAATGTGATAAATGAACCATTATGACTACAAGAAATAACAATCTTCTTAATTTGACATGATTGCCGGAACTCAGAGATTTCATTGGTCGCTGTGGTGGCGCTTCATTTAAAAATTTAGATAAATAAGTCATTCTTTACTGTGGGACCAATCCTAGCCGCTATCGCGCGCTGAAGAAATAGCGACAGTTTCAAAAACTGCATTTCATTGAATTTCTAACGGTATCAATCTGCTTCAGTTACAACAGTTGCGTCACATACTCGTACCAACATGTATTTAGCGATAGTAATCGCATATTACTAGGTTCCATCGCTTTTAACAATGAAACGTTTGACTGTGGGACATAATTGAACTGATTTTGGACTTTGACCTTATAAATGTGATAAATGAGACAATTGGACACCAAGATATAACATTCTTCTTAATTTGACGCCGGAACTCAGCGATTGCACTGGGCGCTGTGGTAGCACTTTATTAAAAAATTAAGATAAATAAGTCATTTTTTACTGTAGGACCAATCCTAGCTGTTAGTTCGCGCTGAAGAAATAGCGACAGTTTCAAAAACTACATTTCATTGACTTTTTAACGGTATCAATCCGCTTCTGTTACAACAGTTGCGTCACATATTCGTACCAACATGTATTTAGCGATATTCTTCTGATATTACTAGGTTGCATCGCTTTTAACAGTGAAACGATTGACTGCGGGACTTAATTGAACTAACTTTGGACTGTGACCTGATAAATGTGATAAATGAGACAATTGGACACCAAGAAATAACATTCTTCTAAATTTGACGTGATTGCCGGAACTCAGAGATTACATTGGTCGCTTTGGTGGCGCTTCATTTAAAAATTTAGATAAATAAGTCATTCTTTACTGTGGGACCAATCCTAGCCGTTATCGCGCGCTGAAGAAATAGCGACAGTTTGAAAAACTACATTTCATTGAATTTCTAACGGTATCAATCCACTTCAGTTACAACAGTTGCGTCACATACTCGTACCAACATGTATTTAGCGATAGTATTCGCATATTACTAGGTTCCATCGCTTTTAACAATGAAACGTTTGACTGTGGGACATAATTGAACTGATTTTGGACTTTGACCTTATAAATGTGATAAATGAGACAATTGGACACCAAGATATAACATTCCTCTTAATTTGACGCCGGAACTCAGCAATTGCACTGGGCGCTGTGGTAGCACTTTATTAAAAAATTAAGATAAATAAGTCATTTTTTACTGTAGGACCAATCCTAGCTGTTAGTTCGGGCTGAAGAAATAGCGACAGTTTCAGAAACTACATTTCATTGACTTTTTAACGGTGTCAATCCGTTTGAGTTACAACGGTTGCGTCACACATTCGTACCAACATGTATTTAGTGATTTTTTTCCGATATCACTCTGTTGTATCGCTTTTAACAGTGAAACGATAGACTGTGGCACTTACTTGAACTGACTTTGGATTTAGACCTTATAAATGTGATAAATGAACCATTATGACTACAAGAAATAACAATCTTCTTAATTTGACATGATTGCCGGAACTCAGAGATTTCATTGGTCGCTGTGGTGGCGCTTCATTTAAAAATTTAGATAAATAAGTCATTCTTTACTGTGGGACCAATCCTAGCCGCTATCGCGCGCTGAAGAAATAGCGACAGTTTCAAAAACTGCATTTCATTGAATTTCTAACGGTATCAATCTGCTTCAGTTACAACAGTTGCGTCACATACTCGTACCAACATGTATTTAGCGATAGTAATCGCATATTACTAGGTTCCATCGCTTTTAACAATGAAACGTTTGACTGTGGGACATAATTGAACTGATTTTGGACTTTGACCTTATAAATGTGATAAATGAGACAATTGGACACCAAGATATAACATTCTTCCTAATTTGACGCCGGAACTCAGCGATTGCACTGGGCGCTGTGGTAGCACTTTATTAAAAAATTAAGATAAATAAGTCATTTTTTACTGTAGGACCAATCCTAGCTGTTAGTTCGCGCTGAAGAAATAGCGACAGTTTCAAAAACTCCATTTCATTGACTTTCTAACGGTGTCAATCCGTTTGAGTTACAACGGTTGCGTCACACATTCGTACCAACATGTATTTAGTGATTTTTTTCCGATATCACTCTGTTGTATCGCTTTCAACAGTGAAACGATAGACTGTGGCACTTACTTGAACTGACTTTGGATTTAGACCTTATAAATGTGATAAATGAACCATTATGACTACAAGAAATAACATTCTTCTTAATTTGACATGATTGCCGGAACTCAGAGATTACATTGGTCGCTGTGGTGGCGCTTCATTTAAAAATTTAGATAAATAAGTCATTCTTTACTGTGGGACCAATCCTAGCCGCTATCGCGCGCTGAAGAAATAGCGACAGTTTCAAAAACTGCATTTCATTGAATTTCTAACGGTATCAATCCGCTTCAGTTACAACAGTTGCGTCACATACTCGTACCAACATGTATTTAGCGATAGTAATCGCATATTACTAGGTTCCATCGCTTTTAACAATGAAACGTTTGACTGTGGGACATAATTGAACTGATTTTGGACTTTGACCTTATAAATGTGATAAATGAGACAATTGGACACCAAGATATAACATTCTTCTTAATTTGACGCCGGAACTCAGCGATTGCACTGGGCGCTGTGGTAGCACTTTATTAAAAAATTAAGATAAATAAGTCATTTTTTACTGTAGGACCAATCCTAGCTGTTAGTTCGCGCTGAAGAAATAGCGACAGTTTCAAAAACTACATTTCATTGACTTTTTAACGGTATCAATCCGCTTCTGTTACAACAGTTGCGTCACATATTCGTACCAACATGTATTTAGCGATATTCTTCTGATATTACTAGGTTGCATCGCTTTTAACAGTGAAACGATTGACTGCGGGACTTAATTGAACTAACTTTGGACTGTGACCTGATAAATGTGATAAATGAGACAATTGGACACCAAGAAATAACATTCTTCTAAATTTGACGTGATTGCCGGAACTCAGAGATTACATTGGTCGCTTTGGTGGCGCTTCATTTAAAAATTTAGATAAATAAGTCATTCTTTACTGAGGGACCAATCCTAGCCGTTATCGCGCGCTGAAGAAATAGCGACAGTTTGAAAAACTACATTTCATTGAATTTCTAACGGTATCAATCCACTTCAGTTACAACAGTTGCGTCACATACTCGTACCAACATGTATTTAGCGATAGTATTCGCATATTACTAGGTTCCATCGCTTTTAACAATGAAACGTTTGACTGTGGGACATAATTGAACTGATTTTGGACTTTGACCTTATAAATGTGATAAATGAGACAATTGGACACCAAGATATAACATTCCTCTTAATTTGACGCCGGAACTCAGCAATTGCACTGGGCGCTGTGGTAGCACTTTATTAAAAAATTAAGATAAATAAGTCATTTTTTACTGTAGGACCAATCCTAGCTGTTAGTTCGGGCTGAAGAAATAGCGACAGTTTCAGAAACTACATTTCATTGACTTTTTAACGGTGTCAATCCGTTTGAGTTACAACGGTTGCGTCACACATTCGTACCAACATGTATTTAGTGATTTTTTTCCGATATCACTCTGTTGTATCGCTTTTAACAGTGAAACGATAGACTGTGGCACTTACTTGAACTGACTTTGGATTTAGACCTTATAAATGTGATAAATGAACCATTATGACTACAAGAAATAACAATCTTCTTAATTTGACATGATTGCCGGAACTCAGAGATTACATTGGTCGCTGTGGTGGCGCTTCATTTAAAAATTTAGATAAATAAGTCATTCTTTACTGTGGGACCAATCCTAGCCGCTATCGCGCGCTGAAGAAATAGCGACAGTTTCAAAAACTGCATTTCATTGAATTTCTAACGGTATCAATCTGCTTCAGTTACAACAGTTGCGTCACATACTCGTACCAACATGTATTTAGCGATAGTAATCGCATATTACTAGGTTCCATCGCTTTTAACAATGAAACGTTTGACTGTGGGACATAATTGAACTGATTTTGGACTTTGACCTTATAAATGTGATAACGGAGACAATTGGACACCAAGATATAACATTCTTCTTAATTTGACGCCGGAACTCAGCGATTGCACTGGGCGCTGTGGTAGCACTTTATTAAAAAATTAAGATAAATAAGTCATTTTTTACTGTAGGACCAATCCTAGCTGTTAGTTCGGGCTGAAGAAATAGCGACAGTTTCAAAAACTACATTTCATTGACTTTTTAACGGTGTCAATCCGTTTGAGTTACAACGGTTGCGTCACACATTCGTACCAACATGTATTTAGTGATTTTTTTCCGATATCACTCTGTTGTATCGCTTTCAACAGTGAAACGATAGACTGTGGCACTTACTTGAACTGACTTTGGATTTAGACCTGATAAATGTGATAAATGAGACAATTGGACACCAAGAAATAACATTCTTCTAAATTTGACGTGATTGCCGGAACTCAGAGATTACATTGGTCGCTTTGGTGGCGCTTCATTTAAAAATTTAGATAAATAAGTCATTCTTTACTGTGGGACCAATCCTAGCCGTTATCGCGCGCTGAAGAAATAGCGACAGTTTGAAAAACTACATTTCATTGAATTTCTAACGGTATCAATCCACTTCAGTTACAACAGTTGCGTCACATACTCGTACCAACATGTATTTAGCGATAGTATTCGCATATTACTAGGTTCCATCGCTTTTAACAATGAAACGTTTGACTGTGGGACATAATTGAACTGATTTTGGACTTTGACCTTATAAATGTGATAAATGAGACAATTGGACACCAAGATATAACATTCCTCTTAATTTGACGCCGGAACTCAGCGATTGCACTGGGCGCTGTGGTAGCACTTTATTAAAAAATTAAGATAAATAAGTCATTTTTTACTGTAGGACCAATCCTAGCTGTTAGTTCGGGCTGAAGAAATAGCGACAGTTTCAAAAACTACATTTCATTGACTTTTTAACGGTATCAATCCGCTTCAGTTACAACAGTTGCGTCACATATTCGCACCAACATGTATTTAGCGATATTCTTCTGATATTACTAGGTTGCATCGCTTTTAACAGTAAAACGATTGACTGCGGGACTTAATTGAACTAACTTTGGACTGTGACCTGATAAATGTGATAAATGAGACAATTGGACACCAAGAAATAACATTCTTCTAAATTTGACGTGATTGCCGGAACTCAGAGATTACATTGGTCGCTGTGGTGGTGCTTCATTGAAAAATTTAGATAAATAAGTCATTCTTTACAGTGGGACCAATCCTAGCCGTTATCGCGCGCTGAAGAAATAGCGACAGTTTATCAAACTACATTTCATTAACTTTCTAACGGTATCAATCCGCTTCAGTTTCAACAGTTGCGTCACATACGCGCATCAACATGTATTTAGCGATAGTATTCGCATATTACTAGGTTCCATCGCTTTTAACAGTGAAACGATTGACTGCAGGACTTAATTGAACTAACTTTGGACTGTGACCTGATAAATGTGATAAATAAGCCATTTTGACTACAAGAATTAACATTCTTCTTAATTTGACATCATTGCTGGAATTCAGTGATTACACTGGGCGCTGTGGTAGCGCTTTATTTAAAAAGTAAGATAAATAAGTCATTTTTTACTGTGGGACCAATCCTAGCCGTTATCGCGCGCTGAAGAAATAGAGACAGTTTCACAAACTACATTTCATTGACTTTCTAACGGTGTCAATCCCTTTGAGTTACATCGGTTGCGTCACATATTCGTACCAACATGTATTTAGTGATTTTCTTCCGATATTACTAAGTTGTATCCCTTTTAACAGTGAAACGATTGACTGTGGGAATTAATTGAACTGATTCTGGACTCTGACCTTATTAATGTGATAAATGAGCCAATTGGTCTCCAAGGAATAACATTCTTCTTAATTTACATGATTGCTGGAATTCAGCGATTACATTAGGCTCTGTGGTAACGCTTCCGTTAAAAATTTAGATAAATAAGCCATTCTTTACTGTGGGAGCAATCCTAGCCGTTATCGCGCGCTGAAGATATAGAGACAGTTTCAAAAACTCCATTTCATTGACTTTCTAACGGTGTAAATCCGTTTGAGTTACAACGGTTGCGTCACACATTCGTACCAACATGTATTTAGTGATTTTTTTCCGATATCACTCTGTTGTATCGCTTTCAACAGTGAAACGATAGACTGTGGCACTTACTTGAACTGACTTTGGATTTAGACCTTATAAATGTGATAAATGAACCATTATGACTACAAGAAATAACATTCTTCTTAATTTGACATGATTGCCGGAACTCAGAGATTACATTGGTCGCTGTGGTGGCGCTTCATTTAAAAATTTAGATAAATAAGTCATTCTTTACTGTGGGACCAATCCTAGCCGCTATCGCGCGCTGAAGAAATAGCGACAGTTTCAAAAACTGCATTTCATTGAATTTCTAACGGTATCAATCCGCTTCAGTTACAACAGTTGCGTCACATACTCGTACCAACATGTATTTAGCGATAGTAATCGCATATTACTAGGTTCCATCGCTTTTAACAATGAAACGTTTGACTGTGGGACATAATTGAACTGATTTTGGACTTTGACCTTATAAATGTGATAAATGAGACAATTGGACACCAAGATATAACATTCTTCTTAATTTGACGCCGGAACTCAGCGATTGCACTGGGCGCTGTGGTAGCACTTTATTAAAAAATTAAGATAAATAAGTCATTTTTTACTGTAGGACCAATCCTAGCTGTTAGTTCGCGCTGAAGAAATAGCGACAGTTTCAAAAACTACATTTCATTGACTTTTTAACGGTATCAATCCGCTTCTGTTACAACAGTTGCGTCACATATTCGTACCAACATGTATTTAGCGATATTCTTCTGATATTACTAGGTTGCATCGCTTTTAACAGTGAAACGATTGACTGCGGGACTTAATTGAACTAACTTTGGACTGTGACCTGATAAATGTGATAAATGAGACAATTGGACACCAAGAAATAACATTCTTCTAAATTTGACGTGATTGCCGGAACTCAGAGATTACATTGGTCGCTTTGGTGGCGCTTCATTTAAAAATTTAGATAAATAAGTCATTCTTTACTGAGGGACCAATCCTAGCCGTTATCGCGCGCTGAAGAAATAGCGACAGTTTCAAAAACTACATTTCAATGAATTTCTAACGGTATCAATCCACTTCAGTTACAACAGTTGCGTCACATACTCGTACCAACATGTATTTAGCGATAGTATTCGCATATTACTAGGTTCCATCGCTTTTAACAATGAAACGTTTGACTGTGGGACATAATTGAACTGATTTTGGACTTTGACCTTATAAATGTGATAAATGAGACAATTGGACACCAAGATATAACATTCTTCTTAATTTGACGCCGGAACTCAGCGATTGCACTGGGCGCTGTGGTAGCACTTTATTAAAAAATTAAGATAAATAAGTCATTTTTTACTGTAGGACCAATCCTAGCTGTTAGTTCGCGCTGAAGAAATAGCGACAGTTTCAAAAACTACATTTCATTGACTTTTTAACGGTATCAATCCGCTTCTGTTACAACAGTTGCGTCACATATTCGTACCAACATGTATTTAGCGATATTCTTCTGATATTACTAGGTTGCATCGCTTTTAACAGTGAAACGATTGACTGCGGGACTTAATTGAACTAACTTTGGACTGTGACCTGATAAATGTGATAAATGAGACAATTGGACACCAAGAAATAACATTCTTCTAAATTTGACGTGATTGCCGGAACTCAGAGATTACATTGGTCGCTTTGGTGGCGCTTCATTTAAAAATTTAGATAAATAAGTCATTCTTTACTGAGGGACAAATCCTAGCCGTTATCGCGCGCTGAAGAAATAGCGACAGTTTCAAAAACTACATTTCATTGAATTTCTAACGGTATCAATCCACTTCAGTTACAACAGTTGCGTCACATACTCGTACCAACATGTATTTAGCGATAGTATTCGCATATTACTAGGTTCCATCGCTTTTAACAATGAAACGTTTGACTGTTGGACATAATTGAACTGATTTTGGACTTTGACCTTATAAATGTAATAAATGAGACAATTGGACACCAAGATATAACATTCCTCTTAATTTGACGCCAGAACTCAGCGATTGCACTGGGCGCTGTGGTAGCACTTTATTAAAAAATTAAGATAAATAAGTCATTTTTTACTGTAGGACCAATCCTAGCTGTTAGTTCGGGCTGAAGAAATAGCGACAGTTTCAAAAACTACATTTCATTGACTTTTTAACGGTATCAATCCGCTTCAGTTACAACAGTTGCGTCACATCTTCGCACCAACATGTATTTAGCGATATTCTTCTGATATTACTAGGTTGCATCGCTTTTAACAGTAAAACGATTGACTGCGGGACTTAATTGAACTAACTTTGGACTGTGACCTGATAAATGTGATAAATGAGACAATTGGACACCAAGAAATAACATTCTTCTAAATTTGACGTGATTGCCGGAACTCAGAGATTACATTGGTCGCTGTGGTGGCGCTTTATTAAAAAATTAAGGTAAATAAGTCATTTTTTACTGTAGGACCAATCCTAGCCGTTAGTTCGCGCTGAAGAAATACCGACAGTTTCAAAAACTACATTTTATTGACTTTTCAACAGTATCAATCCGCTTTAGTTACAACAGTTGCGTCACATATTCGTATCAACATGTATTTAGCGATAGTCTTCCGATATTAATAGGTTGCATCGCTTTTAACAGTGAAACGATTGACTGCGGGACTTAATTGAACTAACTTTGGACTGTGACCTGATAAATGTGATAAATGAGACAATTGGACACCAAGAAATAACATTCTTCTAAATTTGACGTGATTGCCGGAACTCAGAGATTACATTGGTCGCTGTGGTGGTGCTTCATTGAAAAATTTAGATAAATAAGTCATTCTTTACAGTGGGACCAATCCTAGCCGTTATCGCGCGCTGAAGAAATAGCGACAGTTTCAAAAACTACATTTCATTGACTTTCTAACGGTATCAATCCGCTTCAGTTTCAACAGTTGCGTCACATACGCGCATCAACATGTATTTAGCGATAGTATTCGCATATTACTAGGTTCCATTGCTTTTAACAGTGAAACGTTTGACTGTGGGACTTAATTGAACTGATTTTGGACTTTGACCTTATAAATGCGGTAAATGAGCCAGTTTGACTATAAGAAATAACATCCTTCTTAATTTCACATGATTGCTGGAACTCAGCGATAACACTGGGCGATGTAGTAGCACTTTATTAAAAAATTAAGATAAATAAGTCATTTTTTACTGTAGGACCAATCCTAGCCGTTAGTTCGCGCTGAAGAAATAGCGACAGTTTCAAAAACTACATTTCATTGACTTTATAACGGTATCAATCCGCTTCAGTTACAACAGTTGCGTCACATATTCGTACCAACATGTATTTAGCGATATTCTTCTGATATTACCAGGTTGCATCGCTTTTAACAGTGAAACGATTGACTGCGGGACTTAATTGAACTAACTTTGGACTGTGACCTGATAAATGTGATAAATGAGACAATTGGACACCAAGAAATAACATTCTTTTAAATTTGACGTGATTGCCGGAACTCATAGATTACATTGGTCGCTGTGGTGGCGCTTCATATAAAAATTTAGATAAATAAGTCATTCTTTACTGTGGGACCAATCCTAGCCGTTATCGCGCGCTGAAGAAATAGCGACAATTTCAAAAACTGAATTTCATTGACTTTCTAACGGTATCAATCCGCTTCAGTTACAACAGTTGCGTCACATACTCGTACCAACATGTATTTAGCGATAGTAATCGCATATTACTAGGTTCCATCGCTTTTAACAATGAAACGTTTGACTGTGGGACATAATTGAACTGATTTTGGACTTTGACCTTATAAATGTGATAAATGAGACAATTGGACACCAAGATATAACAATCTTCTTAATTTGACGCCGGAACTCAGCGATTGCACTGGGCGCTGTGGTAGCACTTTATTAAAAAATTAAGATAAATAAGTCATTTTTTACTGTAGGACCAATCCTAGCTGTTAGTTCGCGCTGAAGAAATAGCGACAGTTTCAAAAACTACATTTCATTGACTTTTTAACGGTATCAATCCGCTTCTGTTACAACAGTTGCGTCACATATTCGTACCAACATGTATTTAGCGATATTCTTCTGATATTACTAGGTTGCATCGCTTTTAACAGTGAAACGATTGACTGCGGGACTTAATTAAACTAACTTTGGACTGTGACCTGATAAATGTGATAAATGAGACAATTGGACACCAAGAAATAACATTCTTCTAAATTTGACGTGATTGCCGGAACTCAGAGATTACATTGGTCGCTTTGGTGGCGCTTCATTTAAAAATTTAGATAAATAAGTCATTCTTTACTGTGGGACCAATCCTAGCCGTTATCGCGCGCTGAAGAAATAGCGACAGTTTGAAAAACTACATTTCATTGAATTTCTAACGGTATCAATCCACTTCAGTTACAACAGTTGCGTCACATACTCGTACCAACATGTATTTAGCGATAGTATTCGCATATTACTAGGTTCCATCGCTTTTAACAGTGAAACGATTGACTGCAGGACTTAATTGAACTAACTTTGGACTGTGACCTGATAAATGTGATAAATAAGCCATTTTGACTACAAGAAATAACATTCTTCTTAATTTGACATCATTGCTGGAATTCAGTGATTACACTGGGCGCTGTGGTAGCGCTTTATTTAAAAAGTAAGATAAATAAGTCATTTTTTACTGTGGGACCCATCCTAGCCGTTATCGCGCGCTGAAGAAATAGAGACAGTTTCACAAACTACATTTCATTGACTTTCTAACGGTGTCAATCCCTTTGAGTTACAACGGTTGCGTCACATATTCGTACCAACATGTATTTAGTGATTTTCTTCCGATATTACTAAGTTGTATCCCTTTTAACAGTGAAACGATTGACTGTGGGAATTAATTGAACTGATTCTGGACTCTGACCTTATTAATGTGATAAATGAGCCAATTGGTCTCCAAGGAATAACATTCTTCTTAATTTGACATGATTGCTGGAATTCAGCGATTACATTAGGCTCTGTGGTAACGCTTCCGTTAAAAATTTAGATAAATAAGCCATTCTTTACTGTGGGAGCAATCCTAGCCGTTATCGCGCGCTGAAGATATAGAGACAGTTTCAAAAACTCCATTTCATTGACTTTCTAACGGTGTCAATCCGTTTGAGTTACAACGGTTGCGTCACACATTCGTACCAACATGTATTTAGTGATTTTTTTCCGATATCACTCTGTTGTATCGCTTTCAACAGTGAAACGATAGACTGTGGCACTTACTTGAACTGACTTTGGATTTAGACCTTATAAATGTAATAAATGAACCATTATGACTACAAGAAATAACATTCTTCTTAATTTGACATGATTGCCGGAACTCAGAGATTACATTGGTCGCTGTGGTGGCGCTTCATTTAAAAATTTAGATAAATAAGTCATTCTTTACTGTGGGACCAATCCTAGCCGCTATCGCGCGCTGAAGAAATAGCGACAGTTTCAAAAACTGCATTTCATTGAATTTCTAACGGTATCAATCCGCTTCAGTTACAACAGTTGCGTCACATACTCGTACCAACATGTATTTAGTGATAGTAATCGCATATTACTAGGTTCCATCGCTTTTAACAATGAAACGTTTGACTGTGGGACATAATTGAACTGTTTTTGGACTTTGACCTTATAAATGTGATAAATGAGACAATTGGACACCAAGATATAACATTCTTCTTAATTTGACGCCGGAACTCAGCGATTGCACTGGGCGCTGTGGTAGCACTTTATTAAAAAATTAAGATAAACAAGTCATTTTTTACTGTAGGACCAATCCTAGCAGTTAGTTCGCGCTGAAGAAATAGCGACAGTTTCAAAAACTACATTTCATTGACTTTTTAACGGTATCAATCCGCTTCAGTTACAACAGTTGCGTCACATATTCGTACCAACATGTATTTAGCGATATTCTTCTGATATTACTAGGCTCCATCGCTTTTAACAGTGAAACGATTGACTGCGGGACTTAATTGAACTAACTTTGGACTGTGACCTGATAAATGTGATAAATGAGACAATTGGACACCAAGAAATAACATTCTTCTGAATTTGACGTGATTGCCGGAACACAGAGATTACATTGGTCGCTGTGGTGGCGCTTCATTTAAAAATTTAGATAAATAAGTCATTTTTTACTGTGGGACCAATCCTAGCCGTTATCGCGCGCTGAAGAAATAGCGACAGTTTCACAAATTACATTTCATTGACTTTCTAACGGTATCAATCCGCTTCAGTTACAACAGTTGCGTCACATACTCGTACCAACATGTATTTAGCGATAGTATTCGCATATTACTAGGCTCCATCGCTTTTAACAGTGAAACGATTGACTGCGGGACTTAATTGAACTAACTTTGGAATGTGAACTGATAAATGTGATAAATAAGCCATTTTGACTACAAGAAATAACATTCTTCTTAATTTGACATGATTGCTGGAATTCAGTGATTACACTGGGCGCTGTGGTAGCGCTTTATTTAAAAAGTAAGATAAATAAGTCATTTTTTACTGTGGGACCAATCCTAGCCGTTATCGCGCGCTGAAGAAATAGAGACAGTTTCACAAACTACATTTCATTGACTTTCTAACGGTTTCAATCCCTTTGAGTTACAACGGTTGCGTCACATATTCGTACCAACATGTATTTAGTGATTTTCTTCCGATATTACTAAGTTGTATCCCTTTTAACAGTGAAACGATTGACTGTGGGAATTAATTGAACTGATTCTGGACTCTGACCTTATAAATGTGATAAATGAGCCAATTGGTCTCCACGGAATAACATTCTTCTTAATTTGACATGATTGCTGGAATTCAGCGATTACATTAGGTTCTGTGGTAGCGCTTTATTAAGTAATTTAGATAAATAAGTCTTTTCTTACTGTGGGACCAATTCTGGCCGTTAGCACGCGCTGAATAAATAGGAACAGTTTCAAAAACTGCATCTCACTGACTTTCTAACGGTGTTACTCCGTTTGAGTTACAACAGTTGGTTCACATATTCGTAGCAACATGTCTTTAGCGATATTTTTCCGATATTACTAGGTTGCAGCGCTTTTAACAGTGAAACAATTGACTGTGGGACTTAATTAAACTAACCTTGGACTGTGACCTGATAAATGTGATGAATGAGACAATTAGACTCCAAGAAATAACATTCTTCTCAAATTGACGTGATTGCCGGAACTCAGCAATTACATTGGGCGCTGTGGTGGCGCTTCATTTAAAAACTTAGATAAATAAGTCATTCTTTACTGTGGGACCAATCCTAGCCGTTATCGCTCGCTGAAGAAGTAGCCGCAGTTTCAAAAACTACATTTCATTGACTTTCTAACGGTGTCAATCCGCTTCAGTTACAACGGTTGCGTGACATATTCGTACCAACAAGTCTTTAGCGATATTTTTCCGATATTACTAGGTTGCAGCGCTTTTAACAGTAAAACAATTGACTGTGGGACTTAATTAAACTAACCTTGGACTGTGACCTGATAAATGTGATGAATGAGACAATTAGACTCCAAGAAATAACATTCTTCTTAATTTGACATGATTGCCGAAACTCAGCGATTACACTGGGTGCTGTGGTAGTTCTTCATTTAAAAATTAAGATAAAAAGTTCAGTTTTTACTGTGGGACCAATTCTAGACGTTATCGCGCGCTGAAGAAATCGAGACAGTTTCAAATACTACATTTCACTGACTTTCTAACGGTGTCAGTCCGTTTGAGTTACAACGGTTGGGTCACACATTCGTACCTACATGTATTTAGCGATATTTTTCTGATATTACTAGGTTGCTTCGCTTTTAACAGTGAAACGATTGACTGTGGGACTTAATTGAACTAACTTTGGACTGTGACCCGATGAATGTGATAAATGATACAGTTGGACTCCAAGAAATAACATTCTTCTTAATTTAACATGATTGCCGGAACTCAGCGATTACACTCGGCCCAATGGTAACGCTTCCGTTAAAAATTTAGATAAATATGTCATTCTTTACTGTTGGACCAATCCTAGCCGTTATCGCGCGCTGAAGATATAGAGACAGTTTCAAAAACTCCATTTCATTGACTTTCTAACGGTGTCAATCCGTTTGAGTTACAACGGTTGCGTCACACATTCGTACCAACATGTATTTAGTGATTTTTTTCCGATATCACTCTGTTGTATCGCTTTCAACAGTGAAACGATAGACTGTGGCACTTACTTGAACTGACTTTGGATTTAAACCTTATAAATGTGATAAATGAACAATTGGACACCAAGAAATAACATTCTTCTAAATTTGACGTGATTGCCGGAACTCAGAGATTACAATGGTCGCTGTGGTGGCGCTTCATTTAAAAATTTAGATAAATAAGTCATTCTTTACTGTGGGACCAATCCTAGCCGTTATCGCACGCTGAAGAAATAGCGACAGTTTCAAAAACTGCATTTCATTGACTTTCTAACGGTATCAATCCGCTTCAGTTACAACAGTTGCGTCACATACTCGTACCAACATGTATTTAGCGATAGTATTCGCATATTACTAGGCTCCATCGCTTTTAACAGTGAAACGATTGACTGTGGGACTTAATTGAAATAACTTTGGACTGTGACCCGATGAATGTGATAAATGATACAGTTAGACTCCAAGAAATAACATTCTTCTTAATTTAACATGATTGCCGGAACTCAGCGATTACACTCGGCCCAATGGTAACGCTTCCGTTAAAAATTTAGATAAATATGTCATTCTTTACTGTTGGACCAATCCTAGCCGTTATCGCGCGCTGAAGATATAGAGACAGTTTCAAAAACTCCATTTCATTGACTTTCTAACGGTGTCAATCCGTTTGAGTTACAACGGTTGCGTCACACATTCGTACCAACATGTATTTAGTGATTTTTTTCCGATATCACTCTGTTGTATCGCTTTCAACAGTGAAACGATAGACTGTGGCACTTACTTGAACTGACTTTGGATTTAAACCTTATAAATGTGATAAATGAACAATTAGACACCAAGAAATAACATTCTTCTAAATTTGACGTGATTGCCGGAACTCAGAGATTACAATGGTCGCTGTGGTGGCGCTTCATTTAAAAATTTAGATAAATAAGTCATTCTTTACTGTGGGACCAATCCTAGCCGTTATCGCACGCTGAAGAAATAGCGACAGTTTCAAAAACTGCATTTCATTGACTTTCTAACGGTATCAATCCGCTTCAGTTACAACAGTTGCGTCACATACTCGTACCAACATGTATTTAGCGATAGTAATCGCATATTACTAGGTTCCATCGCTTTTAACAATGAAACGTTTGACTGTGGGACATAATTGAACTGATTTTGGACTTTGACCTTATAAATGTGATAAATGAGACAATTGGACACCAAGATATAACATCCTTCTTAATTTGACGCCGGAACTCAGCGATTGCACTGGGCGCTGTGGTAGCACTTTATTAAAAAATTAAGATAAATAAGTAATTTTTTACTGTAGGACCAATCCTAGCTGTTAGTTCGCGCTGAAGAAATAGCGACAGTTTCAAAAACTACATCATTTCATTGAATTTCTGACGGTATTAATCCGCTTCAGTTACAACAGTTGCGTCACATATTCGTACCAACATGTATTTAGCGATATTCTTCTGATATTACTAGGCTTCATCGCTTTTAACAGTGAAACGATTGACTGCGGGACGTAATTGAACTAACTTTGGACTGTGACCTGATAAATGTGATAAATGAGACAATTGGACACCAAGAAATAACATTCTTCTGAATTTGACGTGATTGCCGGAACTCAGAGATTACATTGGTCGCTGTGGTGGCGCTTCATTTAAAAATTTAGATAAATAAGTCATTTTTTACTGTGGGACCAATCCTAGCCGTTATCGCGCGCTGAAGAAATAGCGACAGTTTCAAAAACTACATTTCATTGACTTTCTAACGGTATCAATCCGCTTCAGTTACAACAGTTGCGTCACATACTCGTACCAACATGTATTTAGCGATAGTATTCGCATATTACTAGGCTCCATCGCTTTTAACAGTGAAACGATTGACTGTGGGACTTAATTGAACTAACTTTGGACTGTGACCCGATGAATGTGATAAAAGAGACAGTTGGACTCCAAGAAATAACATTCTTCTTAATTTAACATGATTGCCGGAACTCAGCGATTACACTCGGCCCAATGGTAACGCTTCCGTTAAGAATTTAGATAAATATGTCATTCTTTACTGTTGGACCAATCCTAGCTGTTAGTTCGCGCTGAAGAAATAGTGACAGTTTCAAAAACTACATCATTTCATTGACTTTTTAACGGTATCAATCCGCTTCAGTTACAACAGTTGCGTCACATATTCGTACCAACATGTATTTAGCGATATTCTTCTGATATTACTAGGTTGCATCGCTTTTAACAGTGAAACGATTGACTGCGGGACTTAATTGAACTAACTTTGGACTGTGACCTGATAAATGTGATAAATAAGCCATTTTGACTACAAGAAATAACATTCTTCTTAATTTGACATCATTGCTGGAATTCAGTGATTACACTGGGCGCTGTGGTAGCGCTTTATTTAAAAAGTAAGATAAATAAGTCATTTTTTACTGCGGGACCAATCCTAGCCGTTATCGCGCGCTGAAGAGATAGAGACAGTTTTACAAACTACATTTCATTGACTTTCTAACGGTGTCAATCCCTTTGAGTTACAACGGTTGCGTCACATATTCGTACCAACATGTATTTAGTGATTTTCTTCCGATATTACTAAGTTGTATCCCTTTTAACAGTGAAACGATTGACTGTGGCACTTACTTGAACTTACTTTGGATTTAGACCTTATAAATGTGATAAATGAACCATTATGACTACAAGAAATAACATTCTTCTTAATTTGACATGATTGCCGGAACTCAGAGTTTACATTGGTCGCTGTGGTGGCGCTTCATTTAAAAATTTAGATAAATAAGTCATTCTTTACTGTGGGACCAATCCTAGCCGTTATCGCGCGCTGAAGAAATAGCGACAGTTTCAAAAACTGCATTTCATTGAATTTCTGACGGTATCAATCCGCTTCAGTTACAACAGTTGCGTCACATACTCGTACCAAGATGTATTTAGCGATAGTAATCGCATATTACTAGGTTCCATCGCTTTTAACAATGAAACGTTTGACTGTGGGACATAATTGAACTGATTTTGGACTTTGACCTTATAAATGTGATAAATGAGACAATTGGACACCAAGATATAACATTCTTCTTAATTTGACGCCGGAACTCAGCGATTGCACTGGGCGCTGTGGTAGCACTTTATTAAAAAATTAAGATAAACAAGTCATTTTTTACTGTAGGACCAATCCTAGCAGTTAGTTCGCGCTGAAGAAATAGCGACAGTTTCAAAAACTACATTTCATTGACTTTTTAACGGTATCAATCCGCTTCAGTTACAACAGTTGCGTCACATATTCGTACCAACATGTATTTAGCGATAATCTTCTGATAATACTAGGCTCCATCGCTTTTAACAGTGAAACGATTGACTGCGGGACTTAATTGAACTAACTTTGGACTGTGACCTGATAAATGTGATAAATGAGACAATTGGACACCAAGAAATAACATTCTTCTGAATTTGACGTGATTGCCGGAACTCAGAGATTACATTGTTCGCTGTGGTGGCGCTTCATTTAAAAATTTAGATAAATAAGTCATTTTTTACTGTGGGACCAATCCTAGCCGTTATCGCGCGCTGAAGAAATAGCGACAGTTTCAAAAACTCCATTTCATTGAATTTCTAACGGTGTCAATCCGTTTGAGTTACAACGGTTGCGTCACACATTCGTACCAACATGTATTTAGTGATTTTTTTCCGATATCACTCTGTTGTATCGCTTTCAACAGTGAAATGATAGACTGTGGCACTTACTTGAACTGACTTTGGATTTAAACCTTATAAATGTGATAAATGAACAATTGGACACCAAGAAATAACATTCTTCTAAATTTGACGTGATTGCCGGAACTCAGAGATTACATTGGTCGCTGTGGTGGCGCTTCATTTAAAAATTTAGATAAATAAGTCATTCTTTACTGTGGGACCAATCCTAGCCGTTATCGCGCGCTGAAGAAATAGCGACAGTTTCAAAAACTGCATTTCATTGACTTTCTAACGGTATCAATCCGCTTCAGTTACAACAGTTGCGTCACATACTCGTACCAACATGTATTTAGCGATAGTAATCGCATATTACTAGGTTCCATCGTTTTTAACAATGAAACGTTTGACTGTGGGACATAATTGAACTGATTTTGGACTTTGACCTTATAAATGTGATAAATGAGACAATTGGACACCAAGATATAACATTCTTCTTAATTTGACGCCGGAACTCAGCGATTGCACTGGGCGCTGTGGTAGCACTTTATTAAAAAATTAAGATAAATAAGTCATTTTTTACTGTAGGACCAATCCTAGCTGTTAGTTCGCGCTGAAGAAATAGCGACAGTTTCAAAACCTACATCATTTCATTGACTTTTTAACGGTATCAATCCGCTTCAGTTACAACAGTTGCGTCACATATTCGTACCAACATGTATTTAGCGATATTCTTCTGATATTACTAGGTTGCATCGCTTTTAACAGTGAAACGATTGACTGCGGGACTTAATTGAACTAACTTTGGACTGTGACCTGATAAATGTGATAAATGAGACAATTGGACACCAAGAAATAACATTCTTCTAAATTTGACGTGATTGCCGGAACTCAGAGATTACATTGGTCGCTTTGGTGGCGCTTCATTTAAAAATTAAGATAAATAAGTCATTCTTTACTCTGGGACCAATCCTAGCCGTTATCGCGCGCTGAAGAAATAGCGACAGTTTCAAAAACTACATTTCATTGACTTTCTAACGGTATCAATCCACTTCAGTTACAACAGTTGCGTCACATACTCGTACCAACATGTATTTAGCGATAGTATTCGCATATTACTAGGTTGCATCGCTTTTAACAGTGAAACGATTGACTGTGGGAATTAATTGAACTGATTCTGGACTCTGACCTTATTAATGTGATAAATGAGCCAATTGGTCTCCAAGGAATAACATCCTTCTTAATTTGACATGATTGCTGGAATTCAGCGATTACATTAGGCTCTGTGGTAACGCTTCCGTTAAAAATTTAGATAAATAAGCCATTCTTTACTGTGGGAGCAATCCTAGCCGTTATCGCGCGCTGAAGATATGGAGACAGTTTCAAAAACTCCATTTCATTGACTTTCTAACGGTGTCAATCCGTTTGAGTTACAACGGTTGCGTCACACATTCGTACCAACATGTATTTAGTGATTTTTTTCCGATATCACTCTGTTGTATCGCTTTCAACAGTGAAACGATAGACTGTGGCACTTACTTGAACTGACTTTGGATTTAGAATTTATAAATGTGATAAATGAACCATTATGACTACAAGAAATAACATTCTTCTTAATTTGACATGATTGCCGGAACTCAGAGATTACATTGGTCGCTGTGGTGGCGCTTCATTTAAAAATTTAGATAAATAAGTCATTTTTTACTGTGGGACCAATCCTAGCCGTTATCGCGCGCTGAAGAAATAGCGACAGTTTCAAAAACTGCATTTCATTGACTTTCTAACGGTATCAATCAGCTTCAGTTACAGCAGTTGCGTCACATGCTCGTACCAACATGTATTTAGCGATAGTAATCGCATATTACTAGGTTCCATCGCTTTTAACAATGAAACGTTTGACTGTGGGACTTAATTGAACTGATTTTGGACTTTGACCTTATAAATGCGGTAAATGAGCCAGTTTGACTATAAGAAATAACATCCTTCTTAATTTGACGCCGGATCTCAGCGATTGCACTGGGCGCTGTGGTAGCACTTTATTAAAAAATTAAGATAAATAAGTCATTTTTTACTGTAGGACCAATCCTAGCTGTTAGTTCGCGCTGAAGAAATAGCGACAGTTTCAAAAACTACATTTCATTGACTTTTTAACGGTATCAATCCGCTTCAGTTACAACAGTTGCGTCACATATTCGTACCAACATGTATTTAGCGATATTCTTCTGATATTACTAGGTTGCATCGCTTTTAACAGTAAAACGATTGACTGCGGAACTTAATTGAACTAACTTTGGACTGTGACCTGTTAAATGTGATAAATGAGACAATTGGACACCAAGAAATAACATTCTTTTAAATTTGACGTGATTGCCGGAACTCAGAGATTACATTGGTCGCTGTGGTGGCGCTTTATTAAAAAATTAAGATAAATAAGTCATTTTTTACTGTAGGACCAATCCTAGCCGTTAGTTCGCGCTGAAGAAATACCGACAGTTTCAAAAACTACATTTCATTGACTTTTCAACGATATCAATCCGCTTCAGTTACAACAGTTGCGTCACATATTCGTATCAACATGTATTTAGCGATATTCTTCCGATATTACTAGGTTGCATCGCTTTTAACAGTGAAACGATTGACTGCGGGACTTAATTGAACTAACTTTGGACTGTGACCTGATAAATGTGATAAATGAGACAATTGGACACCAAGAAATAACATTCTTCTAAATTTGACGTGATTGCCGGAACTCAGAGATTACATTGGTCGCTTTGGTGGCGCGTCATTTAAAAATTTAGATAAATAAGTCATTCTTTACTGTGGGACCAATCCTAGCCGTTATCGCGCGCTGAAGAAATAGCGACAGTTTCAAAAACTACATTTCATTGACTTTCTAACGGTATCAATCCACTTCAGTTACAACAGTTGCGTCACATACTCGTACCAACATGTATTTAGCGATACTATTCGCATATTACTAGGTTCCATCGCTTTTAACAGTGAAACGATTGACTGCAGGACTTAATTGAACTAACTTTGGACTGTGACCTGATAAATGTGATAAATGAACCATTATGACTACAAGAAATAACATTCTTCTTAATTTGACATGATTGCCGGAACTCAGAGATTACATTGGTCGCTGTGGTGGCGCTTCATTTAAAAATTTAGATAAATAAGTCATTTTTTACTGTGGGACCAATCCTAGCCGTTATCGCGCGCTGAAGAAATAGCGACAGTTTCAAAAACTGCATTTCATTGACTTTCTAACGGTATCAATCAGCTTCAGTTACAGCAGTTGCGTCACATGCTCGTACCAACATGTATTTAGCGATAGTAATCGCATATTACTAGGTTCCATCGCTTTTAACAATGAAACGTTTGACTGTGGGACTTAATTGAACTGATTTTGGACTTTGACCTTATAAATGCGGTAAATGAGCCAGTTTGACTATAAGAAATAACATCCTTCTTAATTTGACGCCGGATCTCAGCGATTGCACTGGGCGCTGTGGTAGCACTTTATTAAAAAATTAAGATAAATAAGTCATTTTTTACTGTAGGACCAATCCTAGCTGTTAGTTCGCGCTGAAGAAATAGCGACAGTTTCAAAAACTACATTTCATTGACTTTTTAACGGTATCAATCCGCTTCAGTTACAACAGTTGCGTCACATATTCGTACCAACATGTATTTAGCGATATTCTTCTGATATTACTAGGTTGCATCGCTTTTAACAGTAAAACGATTGACTGCGGAACTTAATTGAACTAACTTTGGACTGTGACCTGTTAAATGTGATAAATGAGACAATTGGACACCAAGAAATAACATTCTTTTAAATTTGACGTGATTGCCGGAACTCAGAGATTACATTGGTCGCTGTGGTGGCGCTTTATTAAAAAATTAAGATAAATAAGTCATTTTTTACTGTAGGACCAATCCTAGCCGTTAGTTCGCGCTGAAGAAATACCGACAGTTTCAAAAACTACATTTCATTGACTTTTCAACGATATCAATCCGCTTCAGTTACAACAGTTGCGTCACATATTCGTATCAACATGTATTTAGCGATATTCTTCCGATATTACTAGGTTGCATCGCTTTTAACAGTGAAACGATTGACTGCGGGACTTAATTGAACTAACTTTGGACTGTGACCTGATAAATGTGATAAATGAGACAATTGGACACCAAGAAATAACATTCTTCTAAATTTGACGTGATTGCCGGAACTCAGATATTACATTGGTCGCTGTGGTGGTGCTTCATTTAAAAATTTAGATAAATAAGTCATTCTTTACAGTGGGACCAATCCTAGCCGTTATCGCGCGCTGAAGAAATAGCGACAGTTTCAAAAACTACATTTCATTGACTTTCTAACGGTATCAATCCGCTTCAGTTACAACAGTTGCGTCACATACTCGTATCAACATGTATTTAGCGATAGTATTCGCATATTACTAGGTTCCATCGCTTTTAACAGTGAAACGTTTGACTGTGGGACTTAATTGAACTGATTTTGGACTTTGACCTTATAAATGTGATAAATGAGCCAATTGGACACCAAGAAATAACATTCTTTTAAATTTGACGTGATTGCCGGAACTCAGAGATTACATTGGTCGCTGTGGTGGCGCTTTATTAAAAAATTAAGATAAATAAGTCATTTTTTACTGTAGGACCAATCCTAGCCGTTAGTTCGCGCTGAAGAAATACCGACAGTTTCAAAAACTACATTTCATTGACTTTCTAACGGTATCAATCCCTTTGAGTTACAACGGTTGCGTCACATATTCGTACCAACATGTATTTAGTGATTTTCTTCCGATATTACTAAGTTGTATCCCTTTTAACAGTGAAACGATTGACTGTGGGAATTAATTGAACTGATTCTGGACTCTGACCTTATAAATGTGATAAATGAGCCAATTGGTCTCCACGGAATAACATTCTTCTTAATTTGACATGATTGCTGGAATTCAGCGATTACATTAGGTTCTGTGGTAGCGCTTTATTAAGTAATTTAGATAAATAAGTCTTTTCTTACTGTGGGACCAATTCTGGCCGTTAGCACGCGCTGAATAAATAGGAACAGTTTCAAAAACTGCATCTCACTGACTTTCTAACGGTGTTACTCCGTTTGAGTTACAACAGTTGGTTCACATATTCGTAGCAACATGTCTTTAGCGATATTTTTCCGATATTACTAGGTTGCAGCGCTTTTAACAGTGAAACAATTGACTGTGGGACTTAATTAAACTAACCTTGGACTGTGACCTGATAAATGTGATGAATGAGACAATTAGACTCCAAGAAATAACATTCTTCTCAAATTGACGTGATTGCCGGAACTCAGCAATTACATTGGGCGCTGTGGTGGCGCTTCATTTAAAAACTTAGATAAATAAGTCATTCTTTACTGTGGGACCAATCCTAGCCGTTATCGCTCGCTGAAGAAGTAGCCGCAGTTTCAAAAACTACATTTCATTGACTTTCTAACGGTGTCAATCCGCTTCAGTTACAACGGTTGCGTGACATATTCGTACCAACAAGTCTTTAGCGATATTTTTCCGATATTACTAGGTTGCAGCGCTTTTAACAGTGAAACAATTGACTGTGGGACTTAATTAAACTAACCTTGGACTGTGACCTGATAAATGTGATGAATGAGACAATTAGACTCCAAGAAATAACATTCTTCTTAATTTGACATGATTGCCGAAACTCAGCGATTACACTGGGTGCTGTGGTAGTTCTTCATTTAAAAATTAAGATAAAAAGTTCAGTTTTTACTGTGGGACCAATTCTAGACGTTATCGCGCGCTGAAGAAATCGAGACAGTTTCAAATACTACATTTCACTGACTTTCTAACGGTGTCAGTCCGTTTGAGTTACAACGGTTGGGTCACACATTCGTACCTACATGTATTTAGCGATATTTTTCTGATATTACTAGGTTGCTTCGCTTTTAACAGTGAAACGATTGACTGTGGGACTTAATTGAACTAACTTTGGACTGTGACCCGATGAATGTGATAAATGATACAGTTGGACTCCAAGAAATAACATTCTTCTTAATTTAACATGATTGCCGGAACTCAGCGATTACACTCGGCCCAATGGTAACGCTTCCGTTAAAAATTTAGATAAATATGTCATTCTTTACTGTTGGACCAATCCTAGCCGTTATCGCGCGCTGAAGATATAGAGACAGTTTCAAAAACTCCATTTCATTGACTTTCTAACGGTGTCAATCCGTTTGAGTTACAACGGTTGCGTCACACATTCGTACCAACATGTATTTAGTGATTTTTTTCCGATATCACTCTGTTGTATCGCTTTCAACAGTGAAACGATAGACTGTGGCACTTACTTGAACTGACTTTGGATTTAAACCTTATAAATGTGATAAATGAACAATTGGACACAAAGAAATAACATTCTTCTAAATTTGACGTGATTGCCGGAACTCAGAGATTACAATGGTCGCTGTGGTGGCGCTTCATTTAAAAATTTAGATAAATAAGTCATTCTTTACTGTGGGACCAATCCTAGCCGTTATCGCACGCTGAAGAAATAGCGACAGTTTCAAAAACTGCATTTCATTGACTTTCTAACGGTATCAATCCGCTTCAGTTACAACAGTTGCGTCACATACTCGTACCAACATGTATTTAGCGATAGTATTCGCATATTACTAGGCTCCATCGCTTTTAACAGTGAAACGATTGACTGTGGGACTTAATTGAACTAACTTTGGACTGTGACCCGATGAATGTGATAAATGATACAGTTGGACTCCAAGAAATAACATTCTTCTTAATTTAACATGATTGCCGGAACTCAGCGATTACACTCGGCCCAATGGTAACGCTTCCGTTAAAAATTTAGATAAATATGTCATTCTTTACTGTTGGACCAATCCTAGCCGTTATCGCGCGCTGAAGATATAGAGACAGTTTCAAAAACTCCATTTCATTGACTTTCTAACGGTGTCAATCCGTTTGAGTTACAACGGTTGCGTCACACATTCGTACCAACATGTATTTAGTGATTTTTTTCCGATATCACTCTGTTGTATCGCTTTCAACAGTGAAACGATAGACTGTGGCACTTACTTGAACTGACTTTGGATTTAAACCTTTTAAATGTGATAAATGAACAATTGGACACCAAGAAATAACATTCTTCTAAATTTGACGTGATTGCCGGAACTCAGAGATTACAATGGTCGCTGTGGTGGCGCTTCATTTAAAAATTTAGATAAATAAGTCATTCTTTACTGTGGGACCAATCCTAGCCGTTATCGCACGCTGAAGAAATAGCGACAGTTTCAAAAACTGCATTTCATTGACTTTCTAACGGTATCAATCCGCTTCAGTTACAACAGTTGCGTCACATACTCGTACCAACATGTATTTAGCGATAGTAATCGCATATTACTAGGTTCCATCGCTTTTAACAATGAAACGTTTGACTGTGGGACATAATTGAACTGATTTTGGACTTTGACCTTATAAATGTGATAAATGAGACAATTGGACACCAAGATATAACATTCTTCTTAATTTGACGCCGGAACTCAGCGATTGCACTGGGCGCTGTGGTAGCACTTTATTAAAAAATTAAGATAAATAAGTAATTTTTTACTGTAGGACCAATCCTAGCTGTTAGTTCGCGCTGAAGAAATAGCGACAGTTTCAAAAACTACATCATTTCATTGAATTTCTGACGGTATTAATCCGCTTCAGTTACAACAGTTGCGTCACATATTCGTACCAACATGTATTTAGCGATATTCTTCTGATATTACTAGGCTCCATCGCTTTTAACAGTGAAACGATTGACTGCGGGACGTAATTGAACTAACTTTGGACTGTGACCTGATAAATGTGATAAATGAGACAATTGGACACCAAGAAATAACATTCTTCTGAATTTGACGTGATTGCCGGAACTCAGAGATTACATTGGTCGCTGTGGTGGCGCTTCATTTAAAAATTTAGATAAATAAGTCATTTTTTACTGTGGGACCAATCCTAGCCGTTATCGCGCGCTGAAGAAATAGCGACAGTTTCAAAAACTACATTTCATTGACTTTCTAACGGTATCAATCCGCTTCAGTTACAACAGTTGCGTCACATACTCGTACCAACATGTATTTAGCGATAGTATTCGCATATTACTAGGCTCCATCGCTTTTAACAGTGAAACGATTGACTGTGGGACTTAATTGAACTAACTTTGAACTGTGACCCGATGAATGTGATAAAAGAGACAGTTGGACTCCAAGAAATAACATTCTTCTTAATTTAACATGATCGCCGGAACTCAGCGATTACACTCGGCCCAATGGTAACGCTTCCGTTAAAAATTTAGATAAATATGTCATTCTTTACTGTTGGACCAATCCTAGCTGTTAGTTCGCGCTGAAGAAATAGCGACAGTTTCAAAAACTACATCATTTCATTGACTTTTTAACGGTATCAATCCGCTTCAGTTACAACAGTTGCGTCACATATTCGTACCAACATGTATTTAGCGATATTCTTCTGATATTACTAGGTTGCATCGCTTTTAACAGTGAAACGATTGACTGCGGGACTTAATTGAACTTACTTTGGACTGTGACCTGATAAATGTGATAAATAAGCCATTTTGACTACAAGAAATAACATTCTTCTTAATTTGACATCATTGCTGGAATTCAGTGATTACACTGGGCGCTGTGGTAGCGCTTTATTTAAAAAGTAAGATAAATAAGTCATTTTTTACTGCGGGACCAATCCTAGCCGTTATCGCGCGCTGAAGAGATAGAGACAGTTTTAGAAACTACATTTCATTGACTTTCTAACGGTGTCAATCCCTTTGAGTTACAACGGTTGCGTCACATATTCGTACCAACATGTATTTAGTGATTTTCTTCCGATATTACTAAGTTGTATCCCTTTTAACAGTGAAACGATTGACTGTGGCACTTACTTGAACTGACTTTGGATTTAGACCTTATAAATGTGATAAATGAACCATTATGACTACAAGAAATAACATTCTTCTTAATTTGACATGATTGCCGGAACTCAGAGTTTACATTGGTCGCTGTGGTGGCGCTTCATTTAAAAATTTAGATAAATAAGTCATTCTTTACTGTGGGACCAATCCTAGCCGTTATCGCGCGCTGAAGAAATAGCGACAGTTTCAAAAACTGCATTTCATTGAATTTCTGACGGTATCAATCCGCTTCAGTTACAACAGTTGCGTCACATACTCGTACCAACATGTATTTAGCGATAGTAATCGCATATTACTAGGTTCCATCGCTTTTAACAATGAAACGTTTGACTGTGGGACATAATTGAACTGATTTTGGACTTTGACCTTATAAATGTGATAAATGAGACAATTGGACACCAAGATATAACATTCTTCTTAATTTGACGCCGGAACTCAGCGATTGCACTGGGCGCTGTGGTAGCACTTTATTAAAAAATTAAGATAAACAAGTCATTTTTTACTGTAGGACCAATCCTAGCAGTTAGTTCGCGCTGAAGAAATAGCGACAGTTTCAAAAACTACATTTCATTGACTTTCTAACGGTATCAATCCGCTTCAGTTACAACAGTTGCGTCACATATTCGTACCAACATGTATTTAGCGATAATCTTCTGATATTACTAGGCTCCATCGCTTTTAACAGTGAAACGATTGACTGCGGGACTTAATTGAACTAACTTTGGACTGTGACCTGATAAATGTGATAAATGAGACAATTGGACACCAAGAAATAACATTCTTCTGAATTTGACGTGATTGCCGGAACTCAGAGATTACATTGTTCGCTGTGGTGGCGCTTCATTTAAAAATTTAGATAAATAAGTCATTTTTTACTGTGGGACCAATCCTAGCCGTTATCGCGCGCTGAAGAAATAGCGACAGTTTCAAAAACTCCATTTCATTGACTTTCTAACGGTGTCAATCCGTTTGAGTTACAACGGTTGCGTCACATATTCGTACCAACATGTATTTAGTGATTTTTTTCCGATATCACTCTGTTGTATCGCTTTCAACAGTGAAATGATAGACTGTGGCACTTACTTGAACTGACTTTGGATTTAAACCTTATAAATGTGATAAATGAACAATTGGACACCAAGAAATAACATTCTTCTAAATTTGACGTGATTGCCGGAACTCAGAGATTACATTGGTCGCTGTGGTGGCGCTTCATTTAAAAATTTAGATAAATAAGTCATTCTTTACTGTGGGACCAATCCTAGCCGTTATCGCGCGCTGAAGAAATAGCGACAGTTTCAAAAACTGCATTTCATTGACTTTCTAACGGTATCAATCCGCTTCAGTTACAACAGTTGCGTCACATACTCGTACCAACATGTATTTAGCGATAGTAATCGCATATTACTAGGTTCCATCGTTTTTAACAATGAAACGTTTGACTGTGGGACATAATTGAACTGATTTTGGACTTTGACCTTATAAATGTGATAAATGAGACAATTGGACACCAAGATATAACATTCTTCTTAATTTGACGCCGGAACTCAGCGATTGCACTGGGCGCTGTGGTAGCACTTTATTAAAAAATTAAGATAAATAAGTCATTTTTTACTGTAGGACCAATCCTAGCTGTTAGTTCGCGCTGAAGAAATAGCGACAGTTTCAAAACCTACATCATTTCATTGACTTTTTAACGGTATCAATCCGCTTCAGTTACAACAGTTGCGTCACATATTCGTACCAACATGTATTTAGCGATATTCTTCTGATATTACTAGGTTGCATCGCTTTTAACAGTGAAACGATTGACTGCGGGACTTAATTGAACTAACTTTGGACTGTGACCTGATAAATGTGATAAATAGTTTTTGAAACTGTTTCTATTTCTTCAACGCGTCCTAACGGCTACGATTGGTCCTACAGTAAAAAATGACTTATTTATCTAAATTTTTAAATAAAGCACTACCACAGCGCCCAGTGTAACTGCTGAGTTTAAGCAATCATGTCAAATTAAGAAGAAGGTTATTTCTTGGTGTTCAATTGTCTCATTTATCACATTCATAAAGTCAAAATCCAAAATCAGTTATATTAAGTACCACAGTCAATCGTTTCACTGTTAAAAGCAGTGCAACCTAGTAATATCAGAAAAATATCGCGAAGTAAATGTTGGTACGTGTATGTGACGGAACTGTTGTCACTCAAACAGACTGATATTGTTAGAAAGTCAATTAAATGCAGCTTTTGAAAGTGTCTCTATTTCTTCAGCGCGCGCTAACGGCTAGGATTTGTCCCACAGTAAAACTGACTTATTTATCTAAATTTTTAGTTTACGCGCTTCCACAGGGTCAAGTGTAATCGCTGAGTTCCGACAATCATGTCGAGTTAAGAAGAATGTTATTTCTTAGAGTCCAATTGTCTCATTTAACATATTTATCAGATCAAAGTCAATAATCAGTTCAATTAAGTCCTACAGTGAATCGTTTTACTGTTAAAAGCGATGCAACCTGGTAATATCGGCGAGATATCGTTAAGAACATGATGGTAAGAATATGTGACGCAACCATTGTATCTCAAACGGATTGACACCGTTAGAAAGTCAATGAAATGGAGTTTTTGAAGCAGTCTCTATTTCTTCAGCGCGCGCTAACGGCTATTATTGGTCCCACAGTAAAAATGACTTATTTATCTAAATTTTTAAATAAAGCGCTACCACAGCGCCCAGTGTAACTGCTGAGTTCAAGCAATCATGTCAAATTAAGAAGAATGTTATTTCTTGGTGTTCAATTGTCTCATTTATCACATTCATAAAGTCAAAATCCAAATTCAGTTATATTAAGTACCACAGTCAATCGTTTCACTGTAAAAAGCAATGCAACCTAGTAATATCAGAAAAGTATCGCTAAGTAAATGTTGGTACGAGTATGTGACGGAACCGTTGTCACTCAAACAGACTGATATTGTTAGAAAGTCAATGAAATGGAGTTTTTGAAACTGTCTCTATTTCTTCAGCGCGCGCTAACGACTAGGATTTGTCCCACAGAAAAACTGCAATATTTATCTAAATTTTTAATTTAAGCGCTACCACAGGGTCAAGTGTAATCGCTGAGTTCCGACAATAATGTCGAGTTCAGAAGAATGTTATTTCTTGGAGTCCAATTGTTTCATTTATCATATTTATCAGATCAAAGTCAATAATCAGTTCAATTAAGTCCTACAGTCAATCGTTTAACTGTTAAAAGCGATGCAACCTGGTAATATCGGAGAAATATCGTTAAGTACATGATGGTAAGAATATGTGACGGAACCGTTGTATCTCAACCGGATTGACACCGTTAGAAAGTCAATGAAATGGACTTTTTGAAACCGTCTCTATTTCTTCAGCGCGTGCTAACGGCTAGGATTTTTCCCGCAGTAAAAATGACTTTTTTATCTAAATTTTTAAATGCAGCGCTACCAAAGGGTCCAGTGTAATCGCTGAGTTCCGACAATCATGTCAAATTAAAAAGAATGTTACTTCTTAGAGTACAATTGTCTCATTTATCACATTTATCAGATCAAAGTCAAAAGTCAGTTCAATTAAGTCCCACAGTCAATCGTTTTTTTACTGTTAAAATCGATGCAACCTGGTAACATCGGAAAAATATCCTTAAGTGCATGATGGTACGACTATGTCACGGAACCGTTGTAATTGGAACGGATTGATACCGTTAGAAAGTCAATTAAATGATGATTTTGAAACTGTCTCTATTTCTTCAGCGCGCGATAACGGCTAGGATTGGTCCCACAGTAAAACTGACTTATTTATCTAAATTTTTAAATGAAGCGCTACCACAGGCTCCAGTGTAATCGCTGAGTTCCGACAATCATGTCGAGTTAAGAAGAATGTTATTTCTTGGAGTCCAATTGTCTCATTATCACATTCATAAAGTCACAGTGCAAAATCAGTTATATTAAGTCCCACAGTCAATCGTTTCACTGTTAAAAGCAATGCAACCTAGTAATATCAGAAAAATATCGCTAAGTAAATGTTGGTACGAGTATGTGACAGAACCGTTGTCACTCAAACAGACTGATACTGTTAGAAAGTCATTGAAGTGTAGTTTTTGAAACTGTTTCTATTTCTTCAACGCGTCCTAACGGCTACGATTGGTCCTACAGTAAAAAATGACTTATTTATCTAAATTTTTAAATAAAGCACTACCACAGCGCCCAGTGTAACTGCTGAGTTTAAGCAATCATGTCAAATTAAGAAGAATGTTATTTCTTGGTATTCAATTGTCTCATTTATCACATTCATAAAGTCAAAATCCAAAATCAGTTATATTAAGTACCACAGTCAATCGTTTCACTGTTAAAAGCAGTGCAACCTAGTAATATCAGAAAAATATCGCGAAGTAAATGTTGGTACGTGTATGTGACGGAACCGTTGTCACTCAAACAGACTGATATTGTTAGAAAGTCAATTAAATGCAGCTTTTGAAAGTGTCTCTATTTCTTCAGCGCGCGCTAACGGCTAGGATTTGTCCCACAGTAAAACTGACTTATTTATCTAAATTTTTAGTTTACGCGCTTCCACAGGGTCAAGTGTAATCGCTGAGTTCCGACAATCATGTCGAGTTAAGAAGAATGTTATTTCTTAGAGTCCAATTGTCTCATTTAACATATTTATCAGATCAAAGTCAATAATCAGTTCAATTAAGTCCTACAGTGAATCGTTTTACTGTTAAAAGCGATGCAACCTGGTAATATCGGCGAGATATCGTTAAGAACATGATGGTAAGAATATGTGACGCAACCATTGTATCTCAAACGGATTGACACCGTTAGAAAGTCAATGAAATGGAGTTTTTGAAGCAGTCTCTATTTCTTCAGCGCGCGCTAACGGCTATTATTGGTCCCACAGTAAAAATGACTTATTTATCTAAATTTTTAAATAAAGCGCTACCACAGCGCCCAGTGTAACTGCTGAGTTCAAGCAATCATGTCAAATTAAGAAGAATGTTATTTCTTGGTGTTCAATTGTCTCATTTATCACATTCATAAAGTCAAAATCCAAATTCAGTTATATTAAGTACCACAGTCAATCGTTTCACTGTAAAAAGCAATGCAACCTAGTAATATCAGAAAAGTATCGCTAAGTAAATGTTGGTACGAGTATGTGACGGAACCGTTGTCACTCAAACAGACTGATATTGTTAGAAAGTCAATGAAATGGAGTTTTTGAAACTGTCTCTATTTCTTCAGCGCGCGCTAACGACTAGGATTTGTCCCACAGAAAAACTGCAATATTTATCTAAATTTTTAATTTAAGCGCTACCACAGGGTCAAGTGTAATCGCTGAGTTCCGACAATAATGTCGAGTTCAGAAGAATGTTATTTCTTGGAGTCCAATTGTTTCATTTATCATATTTATCAGATCAAAGTCAATAATCAGTTCAATTAAGTCCTACAGTCAATCGTTTAACTGTTAAAAGCGATGCAACCTGGTAATATCGGAGAAATATCGTTAAGTACATGATGGTAAGAATATGTGACGGAACCGTTGTATCTCAACCGGATTGACACCGTTAGAAAGTCAATGAAATGGACTTTTTGAAACCGTCTCTATTTCTTCAGCGCGTGCTAACGGCTAGGATTTTTCCCGCAGTAAAAATGACTTTTTTATCTAAATTTTTAAATGCAGCGCTACCAAAGGGTCCAGTGTAATCGCTGAGTTCCGACAATCATGTCAAATTAAAAAGAATGTTACTTCTTAGAGTACAATTGTCTCATTTATCACATTTATCAGATCAAAGTCAAAAGTCAGTTCAATTAAGTCCCACAGTCAATCGTTTTTTTACTGTTAAAATCGATGCAACCTGGTAACATCGGAAAAATATCCTTAAGTGCATGATGGTACGACTATGTCACGGAACCGTTGTAATTGGAACGGATTGATACCGTTAGAAAGTCAATTAAATGATGATTTTGAAACTGTCTCTATTTCTTCAGCGCGCGATAACGGCTAGGATTGGTCCCACAGTAAAACTGACTTATTTATCTAAATTTTTAAATGAAGCGCTACCACAGGCTCCAGTGTAATCGCTGAGTTCCGACAATCATGTCGAGTTAAGAAGAATGTTATTTCTTGGAGTCCAATTGTCTCATTATCACATTCATAAAGTCACAGTGCAAAATCAGTTATATTAAGTCCCACAGTCAATCGTTTCACTGTTAAAAGCAATGCAACCTAGTAATATCAGAAAAATATCGCTAAGTAAATGTTGGTACGAGTATGTGACAGAACCGTTGTCACTCAAACAGACTGATACTGTTAGAAAGTCATTGAAGTGTAGTTTCTGAAACTGTTTCTATTTCTTCAACGCGTCCTAACGGCTACGATTGGTCCTACAGTAAAAAATGACTTATTTATCTAAATTTTTAAATAAAGCACTACCACAGCGCCCAGTGTAACTGCTGAGTTTAAGCAATCATGTCAAATTAAGAAGAATGTTATTTCTTGGTGTTCAATTGTCTCATTTATCACATTCATAAAGTCAAAATCCAAAATCAGTTATATTAAGTACCACAGTCAATCGTTTCACTGTTAAAAGCAGTGCAACCTAGTAATATCAGAAAAATATCGCGAAGTAAATGTTGGTACGTGTATGTGACGGAACCGTTGTCACTCAAACAGACTGATATTGTTAGAATGTCAATTAAATGCAGCTTTTGAAAGTGTCTCTATTTCTTCAGCGCGCGCTAACGGCTAGGATTTGTCCCACAGTAAAACTGACTTATTTATCTAAATTTTTAGTTTACGCGCTTCCACAGGGTCAAGTGTAATCGCTGAGTTCCGACAATCATGTCGAGTTAAGAAGAATGTTATTTCTTAGAGTCCAATTGTCTCATTTAACATATTTATCAGATCAAAGTCAATAATCAGTTCAATTAAGTCCTACAGTGAATCGTTTTACTGTTAAAAGCGATGCAACCTGGTAATATCGGCGAGATATCGTTAAGAACATGATGGTAAGAATATGTGACGCAACCATTGTATCTCAAACGGATTGACACCGTTAGAAAGTCAATGAAATGGAGTTTTTGAAGCAGTCTCTATTTCTTCAGCGCGCGCTAACGGCTATTATTGGTCCCACAGTAAAAATGACTTATTTATCTAAATTTTTAAATAAAGCGCTACCACAGCGCCCAGTGTAACTGCTGAGTTCAAGCAATCATGTCAAATTAAGAAGAATGTTATTTCTTGGTGTTCAATTGTCTCATTTATCACATTCATAAAGTCAAAATCCAAATTCAGTTATATTAAGTACCACAGTCAATCGTTTCACTGTAAAAAGCAATGCAACCTAGTAATATCAGAAAAGTATCGCTAAGTAAATGTTGGTACGAGTATGTGACGGAACCGTTGTCACTCAAACAGACTGATATTGTTAGAAAGTCAATGAAATGGAGTTTTTGAAACTGTCTCTATTTCTTCAGCGCGCGCTAACGACTAGGATTTGTCCCACAGTAAAACTGCAATATTTATCTAAATTTTTAATTTAAGCGCTACCACAGGGTCAAGTGTAATCGCTGAGTTCCGACAATAATGTCGAGTTCAGAAGAATGTTATTTCTTGGAGTCCAATTGTTTCATTTATCATATTTATCAGATCAAAGTCAATAATCAGTTCAATTAAGTCCTACAGTCAATCGTTTAACTGTTAAAAGCGATGCAACCTGGTAATATCGGAGAAATATCGTTAAGTACATGATGGTAAGAATATGTGACGGAACCGTTGTATCTCAACCGGATTGACACCGTTAGAAAGTCAATGAAATGGACTTTTTGAAACCGTCTCTATTTCTTCAGCGCGTGCTAACGGCTAGGATTTTTCCCGCAGTAAAAATGACTTTTTTATCTAAATTTTTAAATGCAGCGCTACCAAAGGGTCCAGTGTAATCGCTGAGTTCCGACAATCATGTCAAATTAAAAAGAATGTTACTTCTTAGAGTACAATTGTCTCATTTATCACATTTATCAGATCAAAGTCAAAAGTTAGTTCAATTAAGTCCCACAGTCAATCGTTTTTTTACTGTTAAAATCGATGCAACCTGGTAACATCGGAAAAATATCCTTAAGTGCATGATGGTACGACTATGTCACGGAACCGTTGTAATTGGAACGGATTGATACAGTTAGAAAGTCAATTAAATGATGATTTTGAAACTGTCTCTATTTCTTCAGCGCGCGATAACGGCTAGGATTGGTCCCACAGTAAAACTGACTTATTTATCTAAATTTTTAAATGAAGCGCTACCACAGGCTCCAGTGTAATCGCTGAGTTCCGACAATCATGTCGAGTTAAGAAGAATGTTATTTCTTGGAGTCCAATTGTCTCATTATCACATTCATAAAGTCACAGTGCAAAATCAGTTATATTAAGTCCCACAGTCAATCGTTTCACTGTTAAAAGCAATGCAACCTAGTAATATCAGAAAAATATCGCTAAGTAAATGTTGGTACGAGTATGTGACAGAACCGTTGTCACTCAAACAGACTGATACTGTTAGAAAGTCATTGAAGTGTAGTTTTTGAAACTGTTTCTATTTCTTCAACGCGTCCTAACGGCTACGATTGGTCCTACAGTAAAAAATGACTTATTTATCTAAATTTTTAAATAAAGCACTACCACAGCGCCCAGTGTAACTGCTGAGTTTAAGCAATCATGTCAAATTAAGAAGAATGTTATTTCTTGGTGTTCAATTGTCTCATTTATCACATTCATAAAGTCAAAATCCAAAATCAGTTATATTAAGTACCACAGTCAATCGTTTCACTGTTAAAAGCAGTGCAACCTAGTAATATCAGAAAAATATCGCGAAGTAAATGTTGGTACGTGTATGTGACGGAACCGTTGTCACTCAAACAGACTGATATTGTTAGAAAGTCAATTAAATGCAGCTTTTGAAAGTGTCTCTATTTCTTCAGCGCGCGCTAACGGCTAGGATTTGTCCCACAGTAAAACTGACTTATTTATCTAAATTTTTAGTTTACGCGCTTCCACAGGGTCAAGTGTAATCGCTGAGTTCCGACAATCATGTCGAGTTAAGAAGAATGTTATTTCTTAGAGTCCAATTGTCTCATTTAACATATTTATCAGATCAAAGTCAATAATCAGTTCAATTAAGTCCTACAGTGAATCGTTTTACTGTTAAAAGCGATGCAACCTGGTAATATCGGCGAGATATCGTTAAGAACATGATGGTAAGAATATGTGACGCAACCATTGTATCTCAAACGGATTGACACCGTTAGAAAGTCAATGAAATGGAGTTTTTGAAGCAGTCTCTATTTCTTCAGCGCGCGCTAACGGCTATTATTGGTCCCACAGTAAAAATGACTTATTTATCTAAATTTTTAAATAAAGCGCTACCACAGCGCCCAGTGTAACTGCTGAGTTCAAGCAATCATGTCAAATTAAGAAGAATGTTATTTCTTGGTGTTCAATTGTCTCATTTATCACATTCATAAAGTCAAAATCCAAATTCAGTTATATTAAGTACCACAGTCAATCGTTTCACTGTAAAAAGCAATGCAACCTAGTAATATCAGAAAAGTATCGCTAAGTAAATGTTGGTACGAGTATGTGACGGAACCGTTGTCACTCAAACAGACTGATATTGTTAGAAAGTCAATGAAATGGAGTTTTTGAAACTGTCTCTATTTCTTCAGCGCGCGCTAACGACTAGGATTTGTCCCACAGTAAAACTGCAATATTTATCTAAATTTTTAATTTAAGCGCTACCACAGGGTCAAGTGTAATCGCTGAGTTCCGACAATAATGTCGAGTTCAGAAGAATGTTATTTCTTGGAGTCCAATTGTTTCATTTATCATATTTATCAGATCAAAGTCAATAATCAGTTCAATTAAGTCCTACAGTCAATCGTTTAACTGTTAAAAGCGATGCAACCTGGTAATATCGGAGAAATATCGTTAAGTACATGATGGTAAGAATATGTGACGGAACCGTTGTATCTCAACCGGATTGACACCGTTAGAAAGTCAATGAAATGGACTTTTTGAAACCGTCTCTATTTCTTCAGCGCGTGCTAACGGCTAGGATTTTTCCCGCAGTAAAAATGACTTTTTTATCTAAATTTTTAAATGCAGCGCTACCAAAGGGTCCAGTGTAATCGCTGAGTTCCGACAATCATGTCAAATTAAAAAGAATGTTACTTCTTAGAGCACAATTGTCTCATTTATCACATTTATCAGATCAAAGTCAAAAGTCAGTTCAATTAAGTCCCACAGTCAATCGTTTTTTTACTGTTAAAATCGATGCAACCTGGTAACATCGGAAAAATATCCTTAAGTGCATGATGGTACGACTATGTCACGGAACAGTTGTAATTGGAACGGATTGATACCGTTAGAAAGTCAATTAAATGATGATTTTGAAACTGTCTCTATTTCTTCAGCGCGCGATAACGGCTAGGATTGGTCCCACAGTAAAACTGACTTATTTATCTAAATTTTTAAATGAAGCGCTACCACAGCGCCCAGTGTAATCCCTGAGTTTTGGCAATCATGTCAAATTAAGAAGAATGTTATTTCTTGAAGTCCAATTGTCTCATTTTCACATTTATAAGGTCAAAGTCCAAAATCAGTTCAATTAAGTCCCACAGTCAATCGTTTCACTGTTAAAAGCGATGCAACCTAGTAATAGCGGAAAAATATCGCTAAATACATGTTGGTACGAATATGTGACGCAACTGTTGTAACACAAACGGACTGATGCCGTTAGAAAGTCAATGATATGGAGTTTTTGAAACTGTCTCTATTTCTTCAGCGCGCGCTAACGGCTAGGATTTGCCCACAGTAGAAATGACATTTTTATCTAAATTTTTAATAGTAGCGCTACCACAGGCTCCAGTGTAATCGCTGAGTTCCGACAATCATGTCGAGTTAAAAAGAATGTTATTTCTTGGAGTCCAATTGTCTCATTATCACATTCATAAAGTCACAGTCCAAAATCAGTTATATAAAGTCCCACAGTCAATCGTTTCACTGTTAAAAGCAATGCAACCTGGTAATATCAAAAATATATTGCTAAGTAAATGTTGGTACGAGAATGTGACAGAACCGTTGTCACTCAAACAGACTGATACTGTTAGAAAGTCATTGAAGTGTTGTTTTTAAAACTGTTTCTCTTTCTTCAAGGCGTCCTAACGGCTACGATTGGTCCCACAGTAAAAAATGACTTATTTATCTAAATTTTTAAATATAGCGCTACCACAGCGCCCAGTGTAATCGCTGAGTTCCAACAATCATGTCGAGTTAAGAAGAATGTTATATCTTGGAGTCCAATTGTCTCATTGTCATATTCATAAAGTCACAGTCCAAAATCAGTTATATTAAGTCCCACAGTCAATCGTTTCACTGTTAAAAGCAATGCAACCTAGTAATATCAGAAAAATATCGCTAAGTAAATGTTGGTACGAGTATGTGACAGAACTGTTGTCACTCAAACAGACTGATACTGTTAGAAAGTCATTGAAGTGTAGTTTTTGAAACTGTTTCTATTTCTTCAACGCGTCCTAACGGCTACGATTGGTCCCACAGTAAAAAATGACTTATTTATCTAAATTTTTAAATGAACCGCTACCACAGTGTCCAGTGTAATCGCTGAGTTCCCACAATCATGTCGAGTTAAGAAGATTGTTATTTCTTGGAGTCCAATTGTCTCATTTATCACATTTATCAGGTCACAGTCCAAAGTTAGTTCAATTACGTCCCACAGTCGATCGTTTCACTGTTAAAAGCGATGCAACTTGTAATATCAGAAAAATATCGCTAAATACATGTTGGTACGAATATGTGACCCAACTGTTGTAACTAAAACGAACTGACACCGTTAGAAAGTCAGTGAAATGCAGTATTTAAAACTGTCTCTCTTTCTTCAGCGCGCGGTAACAGCTAGGATTGGTCCCACAGTAAAAAATGACATATTTATCTAAATTTTTAAATGAATCGTTACCACAGCGCCCTGTGTAATCACTGAGTTCCGACAATCATGTCAAATTAAGAAGAATGTTATTCCTTGGAGTCCAATTGTCTCATTTATCACATTTATCAGGTCACAGTCCAAAGTTATGTCAATTACGTCCCACAGTCGATCGTGTCACTGTTAAAAGCGATGCAACTTGTAATATCAGAAAAATATCGTTAAATACATGTTGGTACGAATATGTGACTCAACTGTTGTAACTAAAACGAAGTGACACCGTTAGAAAGTCAGTGAACTGTAGTATTTGAAACTGTTTCTATTTCTTCAACACGTCCTAACGGCTACGATTGGTCCCGCAGTAAAAAATGACTTATTTATCTAAATTTTGAAATAAAGCGCTACCACAGTGTCCATTGTAATCGCTGAGTTCCGACAATCATGTCGAGTTAAGAAGAATGTTATTTCTGGGAGTCCAATTGTCTCATTTATCACATTTATCAGATCAAAATCAAAAATCAGTTCAATTAAGTCCCACAGTCAATCGTTTTACTGTTAAAAGCGATACAACTTGGTAACACCGGAAAAGCATCGTTAAGTGCATGATGGTACGAATATGTGACGGAACCGTTGTAATTGAAGCGGACTGATACCATTAGAAAGTCAAAGAAAAGGAATTTTTGAAACTGTCTCTATTTCTTCAGCGCGCGATAACCGCTAGGGTTGGTCCCACAGTAAAGAATGACTTATTTATCTAAATTTTTAAATGAACCGCTACCACAGCGCCCAGTGTAATCACTGAGTTCCGACAATCATGTCAAATTAAGAAGAATGTTATTTCTTGGAGTCCAATTGTCTTATTTATCACATTTATCAGGTCACAGTCCAAAGTTAGTTCAATTACGTCCCACAGTCGATCGTTTTCCTGTTAAAAGCGATGCAACTTGTAATATCAGAAAATTATCGCTAAATACATGTTGGTACGAATATCTGACCCAACTGTTGTAACAAAAACGAACTGACACCGTTAGAAAGTCAGTGAAATGCAGTATTTGAAACTGTCTCTCTTTCTTCAGCGCGCGGTAACGGCTAGGATTGGTCCCACAGTAAAGAATGACATATTTATCTAAATTTTTAAATGAACCGTTACCACAGCGCCCAGTGTAATCACTGAGTTCCGACAATCATGTCAAATTAAGAAGAATGTTATTTCTTGGAGTCCAATTGTCTCATTTATCACATTTATCAGGCCACAGTCCAAAGTTAGTTCAATTACATCCCGCAGTCGATCGTGTCACTGTTAAAAGCGATGCAACTTGTAATATCAGAAAAATATCGTTAAATACATGTTGGTACGAATATGTGACCCAACTGTTGCAACTAAAACGAACTGACACAGTTAGAAAGTCAGTGAAATGCAGTATTTGAAACTGTCTCTCTTTCTTCAGCGCGCGGTAACGGCCAGGATTGGTCCCACAGTAAAGAATGACATATTTATCTAAATTTTTAAATGAACCGTTACCACAGTGCCCAGTGTAATCACTGAGTTCCGACAATCATGTCAAATTAAGAAGAATGTTATTTCTTGGAGTCCAATTGTCTCGTTTATCACATTTATCAGGCCACAGTCCAAAGTTAGTTCAATTACGTCCCACAGTCGATCGTTTCACTGTTAAAAGCGATGCAACCTAGTAATATCAGATAAATATCGCTAAATACATGTTGGTACGAATATGTGACGCAACTGTTGTAACACAAACAGACTGATACCGTTAGAAAGACAATGAAATGTAGTTTTTGAAACTGTCGCTATTTCTTCAGCGCGAACTAACGGCTAGGATTGGTCCTACTGTAAAAAATGACTTATTTATCTTAATTTTTTAATAAAGTGCTACCACAGCGCCCAGTGTAATCGCTGAGTTCCAGCAATTATGTGAAATTAAGAAGAATGTTATTTCTTATATTCAAACTGGCTCATTGACCGCATTTATAAGGTCAAAGTCCAAAATCAGTTCAATTAAGTCCCACAGTCAAACGTTTCACTGTTAAAGGCGATGGAACCAAGTAATATGCGAATACTATCGCTAAATAGATGTTGGTACGAGAATGTGACGCAACTGTTGTAACTGAAGCGGATTGATACCGTTAGAAAGTCAATGAAATGTAGTTTTTGAAACTCTCGCTATTTCTTCAGCGCGCGATAACGGCTAGGATTGATCCCACAGTAAAAAATAACTTATTTGTCTTACTTTTTAAATAAAGCGCTACCACAGCGCCCAGTGTAATCACTGAGTTCCGGCAATCACGTCAATTTAAGAAAAATGTTATTTCTTGGAGTGTAATTGTCTCATTCATCACATTTATCAGGTCACAGTCCATGGTTAGTTTAATTAAGTCCCACAGTCAATTGTTTCACTGTTAAAAGCGATGCAACCTAGTAATATCGGAAAAATATCGCTAAAGACATGTTGCTACGAATATGTGAACCAACCGTTGTAACTCAAACGGACTAACACCGTTAGAAAGTCAGTGAGATGCAGTTCTTGAAACTGTTCCTATTTATTCAGCGCGTGCTAACGGCCAGGATTGGTCCCACAGTAAGAAAAGACTTATTTATCTAAATTACTAAATAAAGCGCTACCACAGAGCCTAATGTAATCGCTGATCTCCAGCAATCATGTCAAATTAGGAAGAATGTGATTCCTTGGAGACCAATTGTCTCATTTATCGCATTTATAAGGTCAGAGTCCAGAATCAGTTCAATTAATTCCCACAGTCAATCGTTTCACTGTTAAAAGGGATACAACTTAGTAATATCGGAAGAAAATCATTAAATACATGTTGGTACGAATATGTGACACAACCGTTGTAACTCAAAGGGATTGACACCGTTAGAAAGTCAATGAAATGTAGTTTGTGAAACTGTCTCTATTTATTCAGCGCGCGATAACGGCTAGGATTAGTCCCACAGTAAAAAATGACTTATTTATCTTACTTTTTAAATAAAGCGCTACCACAGCGCCCAGTGTAATCACTGAATTCCAGCAATCATGTCAAATTATGAAGAATGTTATTTCTTGTAGTCAAAATGGCTTATTTATCACATTTATAAGGTCAAAGTCTAAAATCAGTTCAATTAAGTCCCACAGTAAATTGTTTCACTGTTGAAAGCGATACAACTTAGCAATATCGGAAAAAATCACTAAATACATGTTGGTACGAATGTGTGACGCAACCGTTGTAACTCAAACGGATTGACACCGTTAAAAAGTCAATGAAATGTATTTTTTGAAACTGTCGCTATTTCTTCAGCGCGAACTAACGGCTAGGATTGGTCCTACAGTAAAAAATGACTTATTTATCTTAATTTTTTAATAAAGTGCTACCACAGCGCCCAGTGTAATCGCTAAGTTCCAGCAATCATGTAAAATTAAGAAGGATGTTATCTCTTATAGTCAAACTGGCTCAATTACCGCATTTATAAGGTCAAAACCCAAAATCAGTTCAATTAAGTCCCACAGTCTAACGTTTCACTGTTAAAAGCGATGGAACCTAGTAATATGCGAATACTATCCCTAAATACATGTTGGTACGAGTATGTGACGCAACTGTTGTAACTGAAGCGGATTGATACCGTTAGAAAGTCAATGAAATGTAGTTTTTGAAACTGTCGCTATTTCTTCAGTGCGAACTAACGGCTAGGATTGGTCCTACTGTTAAAAATGACTTATTTATCTTAATTTTTTAATAAAGTGCTACCACAGCGCCCAGTGTAATCGCTGAGTTCCAGCAATTATGTGAAATTAAGAAAAATGCTATTTCTTATAGTCAAACTGGCTCATTGACCGCATTTATAAGGTCAAAGTCCAAAATCAGTTCAATTAAGTCCCACAGTCAAACGTTTCACTGTTAAAAGCGATGGAACCTAGTAATATGCGAATACTATCGCTAAATAGATGTTGGTACGAAAATGTGACGCAACTGTTGTAACTGAAGCGGATTGATACCGTTAGAAAGTCAATGAAATGTAGTTTTTGAAACTGTCGCTATTTCTTCAGCGCGAACTAACGGCTAGGATTGGTCCTACTGTAAAAAATGACTTATTTATCTTAATTTTTTAATAAAGTGCTAACACAGCGCCCAGTGTAATCGCTGAGTTCCAGCAATTATGTGAAATTAAGAAGAATGTTATTTCTTATATTCAAACTGGCTCATTGACCGCATTTATAAGGTCAAAGTCCAAAATCAGTTCAATTAAGTCCCACAGTCAAACGTTTCACTGTTAAAAGCGATAGAACCTAGTAATATGCGAATACTATTGCTAAATAGATGTTGGTACGAGAATGTGACGCAACTGTTGTAACTGAAGCAGATTGATACCGTTAGAAAGTCAATGAAATGTAGTTTTTGAAACTGTCGCTATTTCTTCAGCGCGCGATAACGGCTAGGATTGGTCCCACAGTAAAAAATAACTTATTTATCTTACTTTTTAAATAAAGCGCTACCACAGCGCCCAGTGTAATCACTGAGTTCCGGCAATCACGTCAATTTAAGAAAAATGTTATTTCTTGGAGTGTAAATGTCTCATTCATCACATTTATCAGGTCACAGTCCATGGTTAGTTTAATTAATTCCCACAGTCAATTGTTTCAGTGTTAAAAGCGATGCAACCTAGTAATATCGGAAAAATATCGCTAAAGACATGTTGCTACGAATATGTGAACCAACCGTTGTAACTCAAACGGACTAACACCGTTAGAAAGTCAGTGAGATGCAGTTCTTGAAACTGTTCCTATTTATGCAGCGCGTGCTAACGGCCAGGATTGGTCCCACAGTAAGAAAAGACTTATTTATCTAAATTACTAAATAAAGCGCTACCACAGAGCCTAATGTAATCGCTGAATTCCAGCAATCATGTCAAATTAGGAAGATAGTGATTCCTTGGAGACCAATTGGCTCATTTATCACATTTATAAGGTCAGAGTCCAGAATCAGTTCAATTAATTTCCACAGTCAATCGTTTCACTGTTAAAAGGGATACAACTTAGTAATATCGGAAGAAAATCACTAAATACATGTTGGTACGAATATGTGACGCAACCGTTGTAACTCAAAGGGATTGACACTGTTAGAAAGTCAATGAAATGTAGTTTGTGAAACTGTCTCTATTTCTTCAGCGCGCGATAACGGCTAGGATTGGTCCCACAGTAAAAAATGACTTATTTATCTTACTTTTTAAATAAAGGGCTACCACATCGCCCAGTGTAATCACTGAATTCCAGCAATCATGTCAAATTATGAAGAATGTTATTTCTTGTAGTCAAAATGGCTTATTTATCACATTTATAAGGTCACAGTCCAAAGTTAGTTCAATTAAGTCCCGCAGTCAATCGTTTCACTGTTAAAAGCGATGGAACCTAGTAATATGCGAATAATATCCCTAAATACATGTTGGTACGAGTATGTGACGCAACTGTTGTAACTGAAGCGGATTGATACCGTTAGAAAGTCAATGAAATGTAGTTTTTGAAACTGTCGCTATTTCTTCAGTGCGAACTAACGGCTAGGATTGGTCCTACTGTAAAAAATGACTTATTTATCTTAATTTTTTAATAAAGTGCTACCACAGCGCCCAGTGTAATCGCTGAGTTCCAGCAATCATGTAAAATTAAGAAGGATGTTATCTCTTATAGTCAAACTGGCTCAATTACCGCATTTATAAGGTCAAAGTCCAAAATCAGTTCAATTAAGTCCCACAGTCTAACGTTTCACTGTTAAAAGCGATGGAACCTAGTAATATGCGAATAATATCCCTAAATACATGTTGGTACGAGTATGTGACGCAACTGTTGTAACTGAAGCGGATTGATACCGTTAGAAAGTCAATGAAATGTAGTTTTTGAAACTGTCGCTATTTCTTCAGTGCGAACTAACGGCTAGGATTGGTCCTACTGTAAAAAATGACTTATTTATCTTAATTTTTTAATAAAGTGCTACCACAGCGACCAGTGTAATCACTGAGTTCCGGCAATCACGTCAATTTAAGAAAAATGTTATTTCTTGGAATGTAATTGTCTCATTCATCACATTTATCAGGTCACAGTCCATGGTTAGTTTAATTAAGTCCCACAGTCAATTGTTTCACTGTTAAAAGCGATGCAACCTAGTAATATCGGAAAAATATCGCTAAAGACATGTTGCTACGAATATGTGAACCAACCGTTGTAACTCAAACGGACTAACACCGTTAGAAAGTCAGTGAGATGCAGTTCTTGAAACTGTTCCTATTTATTCAGCGCGTGCTAACGGCCAGGATTGGTCCCACAGTAAGAAAAGACTTCTTTATCTAAATTACTAAATAAAGCGCTACCACAGAGCCTAATGTAATCGCTGAATTCCAGCAATCATGTCAAATTAGGAAGAATGTGATTCTTTGGAGACCAATTGGCTCATTTATCACATTTATAAGGTCAGAGTCCAGAATCAGTTCAATTAATTCCCACAGTCAATCGTTTCACTGTTAAAAGGGATACAACTTAGTAATATCGGAAGAAAATCACTAAATACATGTTGGTACGAATATGTGTCGCAACCGTTGTAACTCAAAGGGATTGACACCGTTAGAAAGTCAATGAAATTTAATTTGTGAAACTGTCTCTATTTCTTCAGCGCGCGATAACGGCTAGGATTGGTCCCACAGTAAAAAATGACTTATTTATCTTACTTTTTAAATAAAGCGCTACCATAGCGCCCAGTGTAATCACTGAATTCCAGCAATCATGTCAAATTATGAAGAATATTATTTCTTGTAGTCAAAATGGCTTATTTATCACATTTATAAGGTCAAAGTCTAAAATCAGTTCAATTAAGTCCCAAAGTAAATTGTTTCACTGTTGAAAGCAATACAACTTAGCAATATGGGAAAAAAATCACTAAATACATGTTGGTACGAATGTGTGACGCAACCGTTGTAACTCAAACGGATTGACACCGTTACAAAGTCAATGAAATGCTGTTTTTGAAACTTTCTCTATATCTTCAGAGCGCGCTAACGGCTAGGATTGGTCCTACAGTAAAAATGACTTATTTATCTAAATTTTTAAATATATCGCTACCACAGGGTCCAGTGTAATGGCTGAGTTCCCACAATCATGTCAAATTTAGATGAATTTTATTTCTTGGTGTCCAATTGTCTCATTTATCACATTTATCAGGCCACAGTCCAAAGTTAGTTCAATTAAGTCCCGCAGTCAGTCGTTTCACTGTTAAAAGCGATGCAACCTAGTAATATCAGAAGAATATCGCTAAATACATGTTGGCACGAATATGTGACGCAACTGTTTTAACTGAAGCAGATTGATACCGTTAAAAAGTCAATGAAATGTAGTTTTTGAAACTGTCGTTATTTCTTCAGCGCGAACTAACGGCTAGGATTGGTTCTACAGTAAAAAATGACTTATTTATCTTAATTTTTTAATAAAGTGCTACCACAGCGACCAGTGTAATCGCTGAGTTCCAGCAATCATGTAAAATTAAGAAGGATGTTATCTCTTATAGTCAAACTGGCTCAATTACCGCATTTATAAGGTCAAAGTCCAAAATCAGTTCAATTAAGTCCCACAGTCTAACGTTTCACTGTTAAAAGCGATGGAACCTAGTAATATGCGAATACTATCCCTAAATACATGTTGGTACGAGTATGTGACGCAACTGTTGTAACTGAAGCGGATTGATACCGTTAGAAAGTCAATGAAATGTAGTTTTTGAAACTGTCGCTATTTCTTCAGTGCGAACTAACGCCTAGGATTGGTCCTACTGTAAAAAATGACTTATTTATCTTAATTTTTTAATAAAGTGCTACCACAGCGCCCAGTGTAATCGCTGAGTTCCAGCAATTATGTGAAATTAAGAAGAATGTTATTTCTTATAGTCAAACTGGCTCATTGACCGCATTTATAAGGTCAAAGTCCAAAATCAGTTCAATTAAGTCCCACAGTCAAACGTTTCACTGTTAAAAGCGATGGAACCTAGTAATATGCGAATACTATCGCTAAATAGATGTTGGTACGAGAATGTGACGCAACTGTTGTAACTGAAGCGGATTGATACCGTTAGAAAGTCAATGAAATGTAGTTTTTGAAACTGTCGCTATTTCTTCAGCGCGCGATAACGGCTAGGATTGGTCCCACAGTAAAAAATGACTTATTTATCTTACTTTTTAAATAAAGCGCTACCACAGCGCCCAGTGTAATCACTGAGTTTCGACAATCACGTCCATTTAAGAAAAATGTTATTTCTTGGAGTGTAATTGTCTCATTCATCACATTTATCAGGTCACAGTCCAAGGTTAGTTTAATTAAGTCCCACAGTCAATGATTTCACTGCTAAAAGCGATGCAACCTAGTAATATCGGAAAAATATCGCTAAAGACATGTTGCTACGAATGTGTGACGCAACCGTTGTAACTCAAACGGATTGACACCGTTAAAAAGTAAATGAAATGCTGTTTTTGAAACTTTATCTATATCTTCAGCGCGCGCTAACGGCTAGGATTGGTCCCACAGTAAAAATGACTTATTTATCTAAATTTTTAAATATATCGCTACCACAGGGTCCGGTGTAATGGCTGAGTTCCCACAATCATGTCAAATTAAGAAGAATGTTATTTCTTGGAGTCTAATTGTCTCATTCATCAAATTTATCAGGTCACAGTCCAAGGTTAGTTTAATTAAGTCCCACAGTCAATCATTTCACTGCTAAAAGCGATCCAACCTAGTAATATCGGAAAAATATCGCTAAAGACATGTTGCTACGAATATTTGAACCAACCGTTGTAACTCAAACGGACTAACACCGTTAGAAAGTCAGTGAGATGCAGTTTTTGAAACTGTCGCTATTTTTTCAGCGCGCGATAACGGCTAGGATTGGTGCCACAGTAAAGAATGACTTATTTATCTAAGTTTTTAAATGAAGCGCTACCACAGCGCCCAATGTAATCGCTGAGTTCCGGCATTAACGTCAAATTAAAAACAATGTTATTTCTTCGAGTCTAATTGTCTCATTCATCACATTTACAAGGGCAAAGTCCAAGGTTAGTTCAATTAAGTCCCACAGTCAATCGTTTCACTGTTAAAAGCGATGCAACTTAGTAATAGCGGAAAAATATCGCTAAATACATGTTGCTACGAATATGTGAACCAACCGTTGTAACTCAAACGGGCTACCAAGGTTAGAAAGTCAATGAAATATAGTCTTTAAAACTGTTCCTATTTATTCAGCGCGTGCTAACGGCCAAGATAGGTCCCACAGTAAGAAAAGACTTATTTATCTAAATTTTGAAATAAAGCGCTACCACAGAGCCTAATTTAATTGCTGAATTCCAGCAATCATGTCAAATTAAGAAGAATGTTTTTCCTTGGAGACCAATTGGCTCATTTATCACATTTATCAGGTCACAGTCCAGAATCAGTTCAATTACTTCCCACAATCGATCGTTTCACTGCTAAAAGCGATGCAACCTAGTAATATCGGAAAAATGTCGCTAAATACATGTTGCTACGAATATATGAACCAACCGTTGTAACTCAAACGGACTAACACCGTTAGAAAGTCAGTGAGATGCAGTTTTTGAAAGTGTCGCTATTTCTTCAGCGCGCGATAACGGCAAGGATTTGTCCCACAGTAAAGAATGACTTATTTATCTAAGTTTTTAAATGAAGCGCTGCTACCACAGCACCCAGTGTAATCGCTGAGTTTTGGCAATCATGTCAAGTTAAGAAGTATGTTTTTTCTTGAAGTCCAATTGCCTCACTTTCACATTTATAAGGTCACAGTCCAAAATCAGTTCAATTAAGTCCCACAGTCAATCGTTTTTTTTACTGTTAAAAGCGATGAAACCTGGTAACATCGGAAAAATATCGTTAAGTGCATGATGGTACGACTATGTCACGGAACCGTTGTAATTGGAACGGTTTGACACCTTTAGAAAGTCAATTAAATGGTCATTTTGAAACTGTCTCTATATCTTCAGCGCGCGATAACGGCTAGGATTGGTCCCACAGTAAAAATGACTTTTTTATCTAAATTTTTAAATGAAGCCCTACCAAAGGGTCAAGTGTAATCGCTGAGTTCCGACAATCATGTCGAGTTAAGAAGAATGCTAGTTCTTGGAGTCCAATTGTCTCATTTATCATGTTTATCAGATCAAAGTCAATAATCAGTTCAATTAAGTCCCACAGTCAATCGTTTTACTGTTAAAAGCGATGCAACTTGGTTATATCGGAGAAATATCGTTAAGAACATTATGGCAAGAATATGTGATGCAACCATTGTACCTCAAACGGACGGATACTGTTAGAAAGTCAATGAAATGTAGTTTTTGAAACTGTCTCTATTTCTTTAGCGCGCGATTACAGCTAGGATTAGTGCCGCAGTGAAAAATGACTTATTTATCTATGTTTTAAAATGACGCGTTACCACAGCGCCCAGTGTAATCGTTGAGTTCCGACAATCATGTCAAATTAAGAAGAATGTTATTTCTTGAAGTCCAATTGTCTCATTTATTACATTTATCAGATCAAAGTCAAAAATCAGTTCAATTAAATCCCACAGTCAATCGTTTTTTTACTGTTAAAAGCGATGCAACCTGGTAACATCGGAAAAATATCGTTAAGTGCATGATGGTACGACTATGTCACGGAACCGTTGTAATTGGAACGGTTTGACACCTTTAGAAAGTCAATTAAATGGTCATTTTGAAACTGTCTCTATATCTTCAGCGCGCGATAACGGCTAGGATTGGTCCCACAGTAAAACTGACTTATTTATCTAAATTTTTAATTTAAGAGCTACCACAGGGTCAAGTGTAATCGCTGAGTTCCAACAATCATGTCGAGTTAAAAAGAATGTTATTTCATGAAGTCCAATTGTCTCATTTATCATATTTATCAGATCAAAGTCAATAATCAGTTCCATTAAGTCCCACAGTCAATCGTTTTACTGTTAAAAGCGATGCAACCTGGCAATATCGGAGAAATATCGTTAAGAACATGATGGTAAGAATATGTGACGCAACTGTTGTATCTCAAACGGATTGACACCGTTAGAAAGTCAATTAAATGCAGCTTTTGAAACTGTCTCTATTTCTTCAGCGCGCGATAACGGCTACGATTGGTCCCACAGTACAAAAATGACTTCTTTATCTAAGTTTTTAAATAAAGCGCTGCCACAGCGCCCAGTGAAAATGCTGAGTTCGAGCAATCATATCAAATTAAAAAGAATGTTATTTCTTGGTGTTCAATTGTCTCATTTATCACATTCATAAAGTCACAGTCCAAAATCAGTTATATTAAGTCCCACAGTCAATCGTCTCACTGTTAAAAGCGATGCAACCTAGTAATAGCGGAAAAATATCGCTAAATACATGTTGGTTCGAATAGGTGACGCAACCGTTGTCACTCAAACAGACTGATACTGTTAGAAAGTCAATGAAATAGAGTTTTTGAAACTGTCTCTATTTCTTCAGCGGGCGATAACGGCTGGGACTGGTCCCACAGTACAAAATGACTTATTTGTCTACATTTTTAAATAAAGCGCTGCCACAGAGCCCAGTGTAACTGCTGAGTTCAAGCAATCATGTAAAATTAAGAAGAATGTTATTTCTTGGAGTTGAATTGTCTCATTTATCACATTTATCAGATCAAAGTCAAAAATCAGTTCAATTAAGTCCCACAGTCAATCGTTTTTTACTGTTAAATGCGATGCAACCTGGTAACATCGGAAAAATATCTTTAAGTGCATGATTGTTTGTTTGTTTGTTTGTTTGTAAATTTATTTATAGTCGGTACATTATATACAAGTTTCGTGAAAAGAAAAACTATATGCATAGCTCTAAAAAGTAGTGCTAATCAAAACTGACTGAAATTAAAGTGCAAATAGAAATAATATTAAATAATATTAATTGAATGAGAGAAAATATTTTTAAGTTTTTATATATACAAAAAAGAGTAAAATTTAACTAAAAGCGTGTTTGGGACAATTTATATACCTCACAAAAACATATACTTCCATTCCAACTTTTGATCGCATTTTTAAAAGTACTAAGAGACTCTGAGGATTTCAAGTGATTGGGTAATTTATTCCATATTTTTGGCCCCAGGGAAGAGAGACTTTTTGTTCCAAAACTAACGGTATCTATATTTGGGACTGTTAAATTTTTAACATTTTGTGATCTCACTGGTCTACCACTCCCATGAAATTTAAAGATATCTTTAATGTATGTCGGATTGAGTTCGTGCAAAGTCTTATATATTTCTGTACATAATGTTTTAAGTCTATAGACGCTCATTTGGTATTTTCCTGCTTTCAAAAGGAGTTCGTCGTAAGTACTATCATTATCATTTAATAAGAAACGCAAAGCTCTCTTCTGAATTTATTCAATTCTCAACAAAGATTTATATGAAGAGAAATTCCATACTAAAGGGCAATAATTAAAGTTAGAGTATATAAAACTTTGTACCAGCGCTAATTTGGCTTTGTGAGATAAAAACGTGCTAAGTCTAAACAGTGCATTCAATTGTGCTGAAGATTTTTTGATAAGTTTAGAAATGTGAGAGTCGAAATTCAAGCCATTATCAATGGTCACTCCTAGTAATTTAACTTCGCTTTCTGTTTTAATTAACTTGTCACCAATTTTTACCACTAAATCACAATTGTTACATTTATCTCTGGTGACAATGATTGATTGAAATTTTTTTGGATTCGCCATCATTTTGTTATTTTTCAACCACACTAGTATTATATTAGATTCACATTCTAAAAGTTTATTTAAGTTTGAAATTGAGTTTGAGAAAGCAGAAAGGAAATTGTCATCAGCAATTGTGTACACTGGCTTTTTTAATAAAATAAATAAAGTCATTAATAAAAGTTTTTAATAAAATAAGTCCTAAAATTGATCCTTGGGGTACTCCAGACAGAATTAATTGGAAAAGACAATGCTGATTATTTATGCGGGTAGATTGCTCTCTGTCAGAAAGGTACGATAAAATTAGAAGTAGGACATCCTGGCTAAAGCCATAGGCATTTAATTTAGCAATAAGTAAATCATGAGGCACTCAATCAAAAGCTTTAGACAGATCCATTAAAACTGCACCAACTACGTAATGTTTATCTAATTTTTGTTTCCATTCTTCCAATAATCTCATAAGTACATGTTGTGTGCCATATGATTCCCTATAGGCTGATAAAAATTCTGAAAGTTTTTTATCAATATAATCAACAATTTGAGAGTTAAATATTCTCTCATAAAATTTTGAAAATATATTTAAAATGCTGACTGGTCTATAGTTGTTTACACATAATTTATCTTTCCCACCTTTATCAATAGGGGATACAGTAGCGCGTTTGGCTCTCCTCGGAAAAACAGAAAGACAAATACTGTTGTTAATGGCATTTGTTAAGGGTTTTATCAAATAAGGTTTTGCTATCTTCACCATTTTAGCCGTTATCTTGTCCTCTCCAGATGCCACACCTACTTTTAGATCCCCGAAAAGTTTAGAGACTTCATTTTCCGAGACTTCCTTAAAGTTAAACAACATTTCATTATTTTGATCAATTAGTAAATTTTTAATTTCAAGAATACTAGAGTGATTTTTATATGTTTCCAGAATCTTTGAGATAACTTCATTTCTATTTTCAGATTGATAATTTCGTAGCGACACTGGTTTAACTCCACTATATTTTTCAACGATATGTATGTACTCTTCATTGAAAATTTCCGCTAATTCATTTTCATCCGTTACTATAATATCATCGTGAACAATCATAATTTCATTAGAGCTCTTACCTGATTTGTTAGTAAGGAAAGGATTAACAGTGCTCCAAAATTTCTTATTTTGAATAATGCCACCCTCCATAACACTATTAAAATGCTCTTTAATCGCCTGTCGTCTCATACTAACACACTTATTTCTTTGTTTTTTATATTTTGCCCTATTTTCATCTGTTCGATTTTTGTTAAAATTGTTTTTAAGACGAGATCTTGTGTAAATTTCTTTTCGTAATTTTTTATTCATAAACGGGGCTTCGTTACCCCGAACTAATTTAATTTTTATAGGTGCATGTTTATCAATTATATTTCGAAATTTCAGTACAAGGTTCTCATAATTTTCATTTGGATCTATGTTATCACAACAAAAATCTGTGCTCCTCACTTCTTCAAGAAAAACTTGCTCATCAAATTTTATAAAGCATCTATACGATATCTCTTTCGATTTTAAACGTACTAAAAAAGTCTTCATAAAAGTAGAAATCATATGGTGGTGGTCACTAAGTCCAGTTTCAAAAGATTTAGAATTATGGAAACATGCATGTTTATTTGTTAAAAACACATCTAATTCGTGATGCACGAGTATTTGTGAAACATGTTTTTTGTTTTATTAAATTTTTTAAATTGTAGGTTTCGCAAAAAGTTGTAAAACTGACAAAACCTGTCGAACTTGAGTCATCACAATCAATATTTATATCGCCCATGACTACAACATTATCATAAGTTTTGAAAGCCAAATCAAGTGAGCGTTCTATCTCAATAAAAAAGTTACCTAAGTTAGAAGATTCTAGTGGTCTATATACACTAAAAATGGCCCATTTTTTATTTCTCACTGTAATCTCAGAACAAATAACTTCATTTTTCTTTGGCTCAAGGTTCGATAATTGCTTACAAATCAGCCCTTTTTTGACGAATTCAATAAGTCCCCCTCCATTTTTATCCCTGTTCCTTCTGTTTCGTATTTCATAATTTTCAATATCAAATTGAGCATGTAAATGTTGGTACGAGTATGAGACGGGACCGTTGTCACTCAAACAGACTGATACTGTTAGAAAGTGATTGAAGTGTAGTTTTTGAAACTGTCTCTATTTCTTCAACGCGTCCTAACGGCTACGATTGGTCCCACAGTAAAAAATGACTTATTTATCTAAATTTTTAAATGAAGCGCTACCACAGCGCCCAGTGTAATCGCTAAGTTGCAACAATCATGTCAAATTAAGAAGAATGTTATTTCTTGTAGTCCAATTGCCTCACTTATCACATTTATAAGGTCACAGTCCAAAGTTAGATCAATTAAGTCCCACAGTCAATCATTTCACTGTTAAAAGCGATGCAACCTGGTAACATCGGAAAAATATCGTTAAGTGCGTGATGGTACGACTATGTCACGGAACCGTTGTAATTGGAACGGATTGATACCGTTAGAAAGTCAATTAAATGGTGTTTTTGAAACTGTCTCTATTTCTTCAGCGCGCAATAAGGGCTAGGATTGGTCCCACAGTACAAAAATGACTTTTTTATCTCAATTTTCAAATAAAGCGCTGCCACAGCGCCCAGTGTAACTGCTGAGTTACAGCAATCATGTCAAATTAAGAAGAATGTTATTTCTTGGAGTTCAATTGTCTCATTTATCACATTTATAAAGTCAAAGTCCAAAATCAGTTATATTAAGTCCCACAGTCAATCGTTTCACTGTTAAAAGCAATGCAACCAAGTAATATCAGAAAGGTATCGCTAGGTAAACGTTGGTACGAGTATGTGACGCAACCGTTGTAACTCAAACGAATTGAAACCGCCAAGAATGCAATGAGTTGTAGTTTTTGAGAATGTCTCCATTTTTTCGGTGCGTCCTAACGGCCAGGATTGTTCCCACAGTAAAAACTGAACTTTTTATCTTAACTGTTGAATGAAGAGCTTCCACAGTGCCCAGTGTAATGGCTGAGTTTCGGCAATTATGTCAAATTAAGAAGAATGTTATTTCTTGAAGTCCAATTGTCTCACTTTCACATTTATAAGGTCACAGTCCAAAATTAGTTTAATTAAGTCCCACAGTTAATCGTTTCACTGTTAAAAGCGATGCAGCCTAATAATAGCGGAAAAATATCGCCATATACATGTTGGAACGAATATGTGACGCAACCGTTGTAACACAAACGGACTAACACCGTTAGAAAGACATTGAAATGTAGTTTTTGAAACTGTCTCTATTTCTTCAGCGCGCGATAACGGCTAGGATTTGTCCCACAGTAAAAATGACTTTTCCATCTAAATTCTTAAATGAAGCGCTACCACAGGGTCCAGTTAAATCGCTGAGTTCCGACAATCATGTCAAATTAAGAGGTATGTTAATTTTTGGAGTTCAATTGTCTCATTTATCACATTCATAAAGTCAAAGTCCAAAATCAGTTATACTAAGTCCCACAGTCAATCGTTTCACTGTTAAAAGCGATGCAACCTGGTAATATCGGAAAAATATCGTTAAGTACATCATGGTACGAATATGTGAGGGAACTGTTGTAACTCAAACGGACTGATACCGTTAGAAAGTCATTGAAATGTAGTTTTTGAAACTGTCTCTATTTCTTCAACGCGTCCTAACGGCTACGATTGGTCCCACAGTAAAAAATGACTTATTTATCTAAATTTTTAAATGAAGCGCTACCACAGCGCCCAGTGTAATCGCTGAGTTGCAACAATCATGTCAAATTAAGAAGAATGTTATTTCTTGTAGTCCAATTGCCTTACTTATCACATTTATAAGGTCACAGTCCAAAGTTAGATCAATTAAGTCCCACAGTCAATCATTTCACTGTTAAAAGCGATGCAACCTGGTAACATCGGATGCGTGATGGTACGACTATGTCACGGAACCGTTGTAATTGGAACGGATTGATACCGTTAGAAAGTCAATTAAATGGTGTTTTTGAAACTGTCTCTATTTCTTCAGCGCGCGATAAGGGCTAGGATTGGTCCCACAGTACAAAAATGACTTTTTTATCTCAATTTTCAAATAAAGCGCTGCCACAGCGCCCAGTGTAACTGCTGAGTTACAGCAATCATGTCAAATTAAGAAGAATGTTATTTCTTGGAGTTCAATTGTCTCATTTAACACATTTATAAAGTCAAAGTCCAAAATCAGTTATATTAAGTCCCACAGTCAATCGTTTCACTGTTAAAAGCAATGCAACCAAGTAATATCAGAAAGGTATCGCTAGGTAAACGTTGGTACGAGTATGTGACGCAACCGTTGTAACTCAAACGAATTAAAACCGCCAAGAATGCAATGAGTTGTAGTTTTTGAGAATGTCTCCATTTTTTCGGTGCGTCCTAACGGCCAGGATTGTTCCCACAGTAAAAACTGAACTTTTTATCTTAACTGTTGAATGAAGAGCTTCCACAGCGCCCAGTGTAATCGCTGAGTTTCGGCAATTATGTCAAATTAAGAAGAATGTTATTTCTTGAAGTCCAATTGTCTCACTTTCACATTTATAAGGTCACAGTCCAAAATTAGTTTAATTAAGTCCCACAGTTAATCGTTTCACTGTTAAAAGCGATGCAGCCTAATAATAGCGGAAAAATATCGCCATATACATGTTGGAACGAATATGTGACGCAACCGTTGTAACACAAACGGACTGACACCGTTAGAAAGACATTGAAATGTAGTTTTTGAAACTGTCTCTATTTCTTCAGCGCGCGATAACGGCTAGGATTGGTCCCACAGTACAAAAATGACTTTTTTATCTAAATTTTTAAAAAAAGCGCTGCCACGGCGCCCAGTGTAACTGCTGAGTTCAAGCAATCATGTCAAATTAAGAAGAATGTTAATTTTTGGAGTTCAATTGTCTCATTTATCACATTCATAAAGTCAAAGTCCAAAATCAATTATACTAAGTCCCACAGTCAATCGCTGCGCATCATGACCTACTAAGAAAATTTGAATATACAGCTGGGGGTCTTGGGCGGAGCCCCAGAAGCTTTCGCTAATACGGGCTTTGTGAACCCTGAAATAGGCTTAAGCGGGGACAAAAAACAACCTCTTATGCAGACGTTTTAGACCTTGATAACAGAAACGAAATATTCTCATAAACGCCGCCGCTCCGCATAAACACTTCAAATAGAAAAAGAATGACAACTTAAATGTATTTCGTTAGCATAAATCATTTTTAGACTGTTTCGCCCAATGTCTGGGCTCGTCAACATGCCTAGGACAAGCGAAAAATAGATTGAAAATATAGTTCGTTAAGTCCGACATGGACAGTCATAATGTCGCTCCGGAAACCAGGTACTGTCGGCTGGAGTCACGCCGAGCCCGGAATAAGGAAAATTTATTTATAGAAAGAAGTTATTGTTAAAGTGGAAGTAAAGAAATGGCTCTGTCAACTGCACGCACAGGAATTAATTATCATTGCAGCTAGCTGTTTTGTCACATCATCGTATGATGATTGTAAAATTTTCAGAGGGTTGAGTATTATCATTACAGCTTGCTGTTTTGTTACATCATCGTATGATAATTGTAAAATTTGCAGAGGGTTAAGTATTATCATTGCAGCTTGCTGTTTTGTCACATCATCGCAAAAACAAATGTACTGTATATAACTACTGTAAGAAGGTAAATGAAAAAAACTAAAAAGAAGGTAATTGGATTCATAACGTTATCATCACCTTCATCACCACCACGTAAAATTTAAGCATTCGAGAAAGCTTAGAAGGAAAAAAAAGACTTAGTTACTCCTTGACCCAGGTACTGTCAGCGGAGCCTACTGAGCCCGGGGACAATTTTGAATCAATCAGGTTTGTCATCACCAAAAATGGGAGGGGGGGGGAGAGGAGAGAGAGAAATATATTGAGTATGAAACTTATTACAGAAAGTAGTTTCTTAGGTATGGATTTGTACAAAAAATTATACTTTATTTTAAAATTTATTTATATTTATATATTTATTCAGAAAAGGAAGAAACAATATTATTTATTTTATTACTTGTTAATTTTAACTTTAGATATAAACAATATGAGTATATATTGAGGCTACATAGAAAAATAATTGATTTAAACATTTTACTTAAAATCCAATCTCCTGTTTTTAACAGCAAACTTATTGATGACTGATGAGGTGGATGGTACAAATTCTTTGTGTATATGTAACAAAGCTAAGTCATTCAACCTATCTGCCACCATTGTACTGCGATTGTAGTTCTTAAGCCTTCTCACTGCAGAGAAAGAGCGTTCACATTCGCAGGATGTCACTGGTAATGTGGCAAGAATTCTTAAGGCTACAGTCAAATTGTCAAATTGTAATGATGGAATTGCTTTAAGAGTGGCTGAAATATTATCAGGATAACTATCCTGCATCTCCCAGTACTTATGCCAGAGATCTAGCTCAGCATCAAGAGCTAAAAAGTTTGGCATGTCATCAGAATAAAAGCTACAAAAAGCTGTAAACTTGTCTTTCCATCCCAATAGACCATGTTTACTAACTAAAAACATCATCTTAGATGGAATAATTGACAAGCCCTGATAAGAAGTCACAGTAGATATGTCAAAACGTAACTTCAATTCAGAATTTAAATGGTCCAACATTGGAATAGTTGTTGTCCTTTTAAAATAATCCGAAATGTTTTCAGCAGGAATGTTAGATCTGTTTTTTTGACGTCCACAAGTTCTAGGTTTTGTAGGAGTAACACATACTTTTTGAGCTAGGGATACAGCTTTCTCATACCACATTTCATGGTAGGCATCAACTGCATTTCGTGTAGCCATGGCTGCACTTTTAAGAGCATCAATCATATGAAGTCCCTCAAAAATATCGTTGGATTTGCTCTTAAGCATTCGTGTTACTGGCAGTGTTATATCAAATACAGACCGGGTAATTACCATTGTAATAATAAAATCAAAACTTGTAATTAATTTATATAAGGACAAGGCTTTTGATGATGTGTCAATATTGCATTGCCTTTGAACAAACATCTCCTCAAGAGTGAAAACAAGAGGGACATAAAGTTCTTGGAATGTATCCATACCTTCAACACGTTCAATCCACCTTGTGCGACAAACATCCTTAAGCTTATTTTTTAAGGAATCAGGAGCATACAATTCAATATTTTTCACAAGCATGTCTTCCCTTACTTGGGAAAAATTAAAAAAATAGGAAATCTCTTTTATGTTATCAAGCACATTTCTAATTGTTTGGACTGAACAAGAGGCACATATACAGAGGTTGAGGCGATGACTATGACAATGAGTATAAATAGCCTTCCTGTTGATTCTCAAAATATGAGCAGAAAGACCATTAATTCTACCAGCCACAGCACCAGCCCCATCATAACCCTGGCCTCTACAGTCTTGAACATTTAGAACTAGGTCATCACTTAGAGCTTTGAGAATAATAGAAGCAAGAGCACTTCCAGATAAACCTTCCTTACAGTGAAGAAATCGAATGAAATCTTCTTTAATGTCAAAATTGCTATCTACATAGCGTAAAACTAATGATAACTGCTCTTTATTGGATGTATCTAATGCTTCATCAGCTATAATCGTAAAAAACTTGTTTTTCTTAACTTCAGAAACAATATTTTCTGTGATTATATCTGCACAACAATTAATTATTTCATTCTGTGAAGTTTTAGAAATATAAGAAGAATTCTTATTACATTTTAGAAGATGATTTTCAAGGGTTGTGTCTCCACCACGTACTTTAAAAAATCAATAAAATTGCCAGTTGAACCAGTTGAAAAAATTCCAACTTCAGGATGATATTTACTATCATCCCTGTGGCCACGAAGAGGAATACAAACACGATCACATAAAATTATGGTGTCAACAATTAGTGTTAAGAACTTTCGATTATCAGCAACCTGTTTTTTGTAGTTGGAATCTATGATTACACTGATTGGTTGAGTTTGTCCTAAAAAATTCTTTACAAATGCACTAAAAGTTAGGCTGGTTTGAATATGTAAACCATTTTTTGATGTTTCATTTTGTTTAAAAAAGTTTTTGGCAGCTTGCCAATGTCGAAAAGGTTGAGAAAGCAATTTCTGTAACTTAGAAGTTTTGTTAGCAACCTTGTGACCAAAAAGGATACATGGCAGACAGAATGCTCCATCCAAAGTTGGTGAATATTTAAGACATGAAAAGGTCTTTAGCCATTCATGCCGAAAGGATGATGCCACTTTTTTTAGGAAAAATAAAAGATTTATCGGGCACAAAAACATTGGTGATTAGGTTGTGTACACCTTTATCATCTAGACCTGAAACTTTAGAAATGAAAGAGGCAACGTCATATTGATGTTCAAAATTTAAAACAGTAGCAAAGGAAATATCAGTTAAAGCTTTGTCATTGTTATTAAAATCTTCAGCAGATGTGCTATTATTGTTACTATCTTTATAATCTTCAGTTAGTTTATTGTTAAAGAAAGCTTTATTAGGAAAGAAATTAAACTGTTTATCTTTAATCACAGGTTTTACAAGAGATAATTTCCCTGTTGCCTGTGCATCCGGAAAAAACCTTGTTTGCCTTTTCACAGGAGGAGATAAAACTTTTGTGTCCGCAGCTGAACCTGACTTGCGTTTACGTATCTGCTTAAAAATAATTAAAACGAAATGATTAGGTGCAAAATTTTCTCTGGATGGAAGTAAGGCCTCATAGCAAAACAAAATGTGAATAGCAAAAGCAGAGCTTGGTTGTCTAGGCTCTATTAATTGGTTAAACAACATTTGAGCTTTTTTGCATCCATAATCTGGGTAATAAGAAAATATATTCCTGTTTGTGACAGATGACAGAGCAAGCATAGCAAGAAAGGAACAATATTTCCGATCTACTAAATTTAAAATGGCTACCTCCTTAACTAAGTCTTCTTGTTTTTTGTCTGTGTTAAATGCAGAATTGCAGACAGACATATTGAGAATATCTTCCATAGATTTAAAGAGACTTTCTGGAAGAGCAAGGATAGAAGAAAATTGAGGATGCTTACAGTAAAAGCTAGCATTCATCATTAGCTCCACTGACACAAGAATTCGTAAGTCGTCAACCATCACATTTTTCCCAAACAAACACAACGCCATAGAACTGTACAGGCAATTTCCATTGACCTGAGACCTGTAATAAAAATAGGTATTGCTAGCTATTCTAAAACTTTAACTACACATTTTGCCAAACTGCTGCCTATTAAAGGTTTGTTTATGAAATTCAACTTGCTCAATATATAAATAAACTAAGAATGCATCAACAAAAGAAACTGAACAAGCAAGACATATTTGAGATGACCTTTGCACATTTTAAAACAACAAAGATTATTCATAATCTTTTTTAAGACAATATTCAGCTGCATAGTTAGTGGTCATTGTAACAAAAACGCATAGCTATTATAGAAACAACAAAAGATAAACATAAACAACTCACTTCAACGTAATTGCGCAACCATCCTTCTTTGCTTTCACATAGGCAGGAAGGTAGTATTCTGCATGGCAATTTCTTTGGATAAAACCAAAAGTAAGTTGTTTTTGCAACACGTCAGTAGATGGCAAAACAGAATTACATCTAAACTTTTTATTTAACTCGGCGTAAATTTGAGGTAGCTCATCAAAATTTTCGTTTTCAAAAACTAACTCCACACGCTCTCTCAAGCTCTTGCAAGCCATGTTGAGAACGGAAAGAATCTTCCGCATGCCTTACTTATATTTATACCAACATGCTACAAATTTTGACAGGTTTGTTTAAAATTTCTGACTAAAAATAGGTCAGGCCCACATAGGTTGATTCTAGTCAACGGTGAAAGCCTCACGGGATAACCTAGAGCCAAGACTGGCTGGCTTCAAAATTTCTGACTAAAAATAGGTCAGGCCAAGATAGGTTGACTCTAGTGTATGGTGAAAGCCTCACGGGATAACCTAGAGCCAAGACTGGCTGGCTTCAAAATTTCTGACTAAAAATAGGTCGGGCCAACATAGGTTTGATTCTAGTCGACGGTAAAAGCCTCGCGGGATAACCTAGAGCGAAGACTGGCTAACACAGGTCAGGTCAACATAGGTTGATCCAATTCGCGTTATGAGAAAACAAGGAGAAATACTTCCATCTTCAGATTCTGGGTAAATTCGACAGAATTCGATTTCAATCCTCGGCATTTTTTTACTAGGTTGCGTGACAGGGTCGACCTAGTCTAAATCCGCGCCTGAATCGTTTCACTGTTAAAAGCGATGCAACCTGGTAATATCGGAAAAATATCGTTAAGTACATCATGGTACGAATATGTGACCAAACCGTTGTAACTCAAACGGACTGACACCGTTAGAAAGTCAGTGAAATGTAGTATTTGAGACTGTCTCTATTTCTTCAGCGCGCGCTAACGGCTTGGATTTGTCCCACAGTAAAAATGACTTTTTCATGTAAATTCTTAAATGAAGCGCTACCACAGGGTCCAGTTAAATCGCTGAGTTCCGACAATCATGTCAAATTAAGAGGTATGTTATTTCTTGGAGTCCAATTAGCTCATTTATCACATTTATCAGGTCACAGTCCAAAGTTAGTTCAATTACGTCACACAGTGGATCGTTTCACTGTTAAAAGCGATGCAACCTAGTAATATCAGAAAAATATCGCTAAATACATGTTGGTACGAATATGTGACCAAACTGTTGTAACTCAAACGGACTGACACCGTTAGAAAGTCAGTGAAATGTAGTATTTGAGACTGTCCCTCTTTCTTCAGCGCGCGGTACTGGCTAGGATTGGTCCCACAGTAAAAACTGAATTTTTATCTTAATTATTAAATGAACAGCTACCACAGCGCCTAGTGTAATCGCTGAGTTTCGGCAATCATATCAAATTAAGAAGAATGTTATTTCTTGAAATCCAATTGTCTCACTTTCACATTTATAAGGTCACAGTCCAAAATCAGTTCAATTAAGTCCCACAGCCAATCGTTTCACTGTTAAAAGCGATGCAAACTAGTAATAGCGGAAAAATATCGCTAAATACATGTTGATACGAATATGTGACGCAACCGTTGTAACACAAATGGATTGATACCGTTATAAAGTCATTGACATGTAATTTTTGAAACTGTCTCTATTTCTTCAGCGCGCGATAAAGGCTAGGACTGGTCCCACAGTACAAAATGACTTATTTGTCTACATTTTCAAATAAAGCGCTACCCAGCCGCCCAGTGTAATCGCTGAGTTCCGGCAAAAAGTCATTTTTGTACTGTGGGACCAATCCTAACCGCAATCATGTAAAGTTACGAAGAATGTTATTAATTGGCGTTCAATTGTCTCATTTATCACATTCATAAAGTCAAAGTCCAAAATCAGTTATACTAAGTCCCACAGTCAATCGTTTCACTGTTAAAAGCGATGCAACCTGGTAATATCGGAAAAATATCGTTAAGTACATCATGGTACGAATATGTGACGGAACCGTTGTAACACAAACGGACTGATACCGTTAGAAAGTCATTGAAATGTAGTTTTTGAAACTGTCTCTATTTCTTCAACGCGTCCTAACGGCTACGATTGGTCCCACAGTAAAAAATGACTTTTTTATCTAAATTTTTAAAAAAAGCGCTACCACAGCGCCCAGTGTAATCGCTGAGTTGCAACAATCATGTCAAATTAAGAAGAATGTTATTTCTTGTAGTCCAATTGCCTCACTTATCACATTTATAAGGTCACAGTCCAAAGTTAGATCAATTAAGTCCCACAGTCAATCATTTCACTGTTAAAAGCGATGCAACCTGGTAACATCGGAAAAATATCGTTAAGTGCGTGATGGTACGACTATGTCACGGAACCGTTGTAATTGGAACGGATTGATACCGTTAGAAAGTCAATTAAATGGTGTTTTTGAAACTGTCTCTATTTCTTCAGCGCGCGATAAGGGCTAGGATTGGTCCCACAGTACAAAAATGACTTTTTTATCTCTATTTTCAAATAAAGCGCTGCCACAGCGCCCAGTGTAACTGCTGAGTTACAGCAATCATGTCAAATTAAGAAGAATGTTATTTCTTGGAGTTCAATTGTCTCATTTATCACATTTATAAAGTCAAAGTCCAAAATCAGTTATATTAAGTCCCACAGTCAATCGTTTCACTGTTAAAAGCAATGCAACCAAGTAATATCAGAAAGGTATCGCTAGGTAAACGTTGGTACGAGTATGTGACGCAACCGCTGTAACTCAAACGAATTAAAACCGCCAAGAATGCAATGAGTTGTAGTTTTTGAGAATGTCTCCATTTTTTCGGTGCGTCCTAACGGCCAGGATTGTTCCCACAGTAAAAACTGAACTTTTTATCTTAACTGTTGAATGAAGAGCTTCCACAGCGCCCAGTGTAATCGCTGAGTTTCGGCAATTATGTCAAATTAAGAAGAATGTTATTTCTTGAAGTCCAATTGTCTCACTTTCACATTTATAAGGTCACAGTCCAAAATTAGTTTAATTAAGTCCCACAGTTAATCGTTTCACTGTTAAAAGCGATGCAGCCTAATAATAGCGGAAAAATATCGCCATATACATGTTGGAACGAATATGTGACGCAACCGTTGTAACACAAACGGACTGACACCGTTAGAAAGACATTGAAATGTAGTTTTTGAAACTGTCTCTATTTCTTCAGCGCGCGATAACGGCTAGGATTGGTCCCACAGTACAAAAATGACTTTTTTATCTAAATTTTTAAAAAAAGCGCTGCCACGGCGCCCAGTGTAACTGCTGAGTTCAAGAAATCATGTCAAATTAAGAAGAATGTTAATTTTTGGAGTTCAATTGTCTCATTTATCACATTCATAAAGTCAAAGTCCAAAATCAATTATACTAAGTCCCACAGTCAATCGCTGCGCATCATGACCTACTAAGAAAATTTGAATATACAGCTGGGGGTCTTGGGCGGAGCCCCAGAAGCTTTCGCTAATACGGGCTTTGCGAACCCTGAAATAGGCTTAAGCGGGGACAAAAAACAACCTCGTATGCAGACGTTTTAGACCTTGATAACAGAAACGAAATATTCTCATAAACGCCGCCGCTCCGCATAAACACTTCAAATAGAAAAAGAATGACAACTTAAATGTATTTCGTTAGCATAAATCATTTTTAGACTGTTTCGCCCAATGTCTGGGCTCGTCAACATGCCTAGGACAAGCGAAAAATAGATTGAAAATATAGTTCGTTAAGTCCGACATGGACAGTCATAATGTCGCTCCGGAAACCAGGTACTGTGGGCTGGAGTCAGGCCGAGCCCGGAATAAGGAAAATTTATTTATAGAAAGAAGTTATTGTTAAAGTGGAAGTAAAGAAATGGCTCTGTCAACTGCACGCACAGGAATTAATTATCATTGCAGCTAGCTGTTTTGTCACATCATCGTATGATGATTGTAAAATTTTCAGAGGGTTGAGTATTATCATTACAGCTTGCTGTTTTGTTACATCATCGTATGATAATTGTAAAATTTGCAGAGGGTTAAGTATTATCATTGCAGCTTGCTGTTTTGTCACATCATCGCAAAAACAAATGTACTGTATATAACTACTGTAAGAAGGTAAATGAAAAAAACTAAAAAGAAGGTAATTGGATTCATAACGTTATCATCACCTTCATCACCACCACGTAAAATTTAAGCATTCGAGAAAGCTTAGAAGGAAAAAAAGACTTAGTTACTCCTTGACCCAGGTACTGTCAGCGGAGCCTACTGAGCCCGGGGACAATTTTGAATCAATCAGGTTTGTCATCACCAAAAATGGGGAGGGGGGGGAGAGGAGAGAGAGAAATATATTGAGTATGAAACTTATTACAGAAAGTAGTTTCTTAGGTATGGATTTGTACAAAAAATTATACTTTATTTTAAAATTTATTTATATTTATAAATTTATTCAGAAAAGGAAGAAACAATATTATTTATTTTATTACTTGTTAATTTTAACTTTAGATATAAACAATATGAGTATATATTGAGGCTACATAGAAAAATAATTGATTTAAACATTTTACTTAAAATCCAATCTCCTGTTTTTAACAGCAAACTTATTGATGACTGATGAGGTGGATGGTACAAATTCTTTGTGTATATGTAACAAAGCTAAGCCATTCAACCTGTCTGCCACCATTGTACTGCGATTGTAGTTCTTAAGCCTTCTCATTGCAGAGAAAGAGCGTTCACATTCGCAGGATGTCACTGGTAATGTGGCAAGAATTCTTAAGGCTACAGTCAAATTGTCAAATTGTAATGATGGAATTGCTTTAAGAGTGGCTGAAATATTATCAGGATAACTATCCTGCATCTCCCAGTACTTATGCCACAGATCTAGCTCAGCATCAAGAGCTAAAAAGTTTGGCATGTCATCAGAATAAAAGCTACAAAAAGCTGTAAACTTGTCTTTCCATCCCAATAGACCATGTTTACTAACTAAAAACATCATCTTAGATGGAATAATTGACAAGCCCTGATAAGAAGTCACAGTAGATATGTCAAAACGTAACTTCAATTCAGAATTTAAATGGTCCAACATTGGAATAGTTGTTGTCCTTTTAAAATAATCCGAAATGTTTTCAGCAGGAATGTTAGATCTGTTTTTTTGACGTCCACAAGTTCTAGGTTTTGTAGGAGTAACACATACTTTTTGAGCTAGGGATACAGCTTTCTCATACCACATTTCATGGTAGGCATCAACTGCATTTCGTGTAGCCATGGCTGCACTTTTAAGAGCATCAATCATATGAAGTCCCTCAAAAATATCGTTGGATTTGCTCTTAAGCATTCGTGTTACTGGCAGTGTTATATCAAATACAGACCGGGTAATTACCATTGTAATAATAAAATCAAAACTTGTAATTAATTTATATAAGGACAAGGCTTTTGATGATGTGTCAATATTGCATTGCCTTTGAACAAACATCTCCTCAAGAGTGAAAACAAGAGGGACATAAAGTTCTTGGAATGTATCCATACCTTCAACACGTTCAATCCACCTTGTGCGACAAACATCCTTAAGCTTATTTTTTAAGGAATCAGGAGCATACAATTCAATATTTTTCGCAAACATGTCTTCCCTTACTTGGGAAAAATTAAAAAAATAGGAAATCTCTTTTATGTTATCAAGCACATTTCTAATTGTTTGGACTGAACAAGAGGCACATATACAGAGGTTGAGGCGATGACTATGACAATGAGTATAAATAGCCTTCCTGTTGATTCTCAAAATATGAGCAGAAAGACCATTAATTCTACCAGCCACAGCACCAGCCCCATCATAACCCTGGCCTCTACAGTCTTGAACATTTAGAACAAGGTCATCACTTAGAGCTTTGAGAATAATAGAAGCAAGAGCACTTCCAGATAAACCTTCCTTACAGTGAAGAAATCGAATGAAATCTTCTTTAATGTCAAAATTGCTATCTACATAGCGTAAAACTAATGATAACTGCTCTTTATTGGATGTATCTAATGCTTCATCAGCTATAATCGTAAAAAACTTGTTTTTCTTAACTTCAGAAACAATATTTTCTGTGATTATATCTGCACAACAATTAATTATTTCATTCTGTGAAGTTTTAGAAATATAAGAAGAATTCTTATTACATTTTAGAAGATGATTTTCAAGGGTTGTGTCTCCACCACGTACTTTAAAAGATCAATAAAATTGCCAGTTGAACCAGTTGAAAAATTTCTAACTTCAGGATGATATTTACTATCATCCCTGTGGCCACGAAGAGGAATACAAACACGATCACATAAAATTATGGTGTCAACAATTAGTGTTAAGAACTTTCGATTATCAGCAACCTGTTTTTTGTAGTTGGAATCTATGATTACACTGATTGGTTGAGTTTGTCCTAAAAAATTCTTTACAAATGCACTAAAAGTTAGGCTGGTTTGAATATGTAAACCATTTTTTGATGTTTCATTTTGTTTAAAAAAGTTTTTGGCAGCTTGCCAATGTCGAAAAGGTTGAGAAAGCAATTTCTGTAACTTAGAAGTGTTGTTAGCAACCTTGTGACCAAAAAGGATACATGGCAGACAAAATGCTCCATCCAAAGTTGGTGAATATTTAAGACATGAAAAGGTCTTTAGCCATTCATGCCGAAAGGATGATGCCACTTTTTTTAGGAAAAATAAAAGATTTATCGGGCACAAAAACATTGGTGATTAGGTTGTGTACACCTTTATCATCTAGACCTGAAACTTTAGAAAGGAAAGAGGCAACGTCATATTGATGTTCAAAATTTAAAACAGTAGCAAAGGAAATATCAGTTAAAGCTTTGTCATTGTTATTAAAATCTTCAGCAGATGTGCTATTATTGTTACTATCTTTATAATCTTCAGTTAGTTTATTGTTAAAGAAAGCTTTATTAGGAAAGAAATTAAACTGTTTATCTTTAATCACAGGTTTTACAAGAGATAATTTCCCTGTTGCCTGTGCATCCGGAAAAAACCTTGTTTGCCTTTTCACAGGAGGAGATAAAACTTTTGTGTCCGCAGCTGAACCTGACTTGCGTTTACGTATCTGCTTAAAAATAATTAAAACGAAATGATTAGGTGCAAAATTTTCTCTGGATGGAAGTAAGGCCTCATAGCAAAACAAAATGTGAATAGCAAAAGCAGAGCTTGGTTGTCTAGGCTCTATTAATTGGTTAAACAACATTTGAGCTTTTTTGCATCCATAATCTGGGTAATAAGAAAATATATTCCTGTTTGTGACAGATGACAGAGCAAGCATAGCAAGAAAGGAACAATATTTCCGATCTACTAAATTTAAAATGGCTACCTCCTTAACTAAGTCTTCTTGTTTTTTGTCTGTGTTAAATGCAGAATTGCAGACAGACATATTGAGAATATCTTCCATAGATTTAAAGAGACTTTCTGGAAGAGCAAGGATAGAAGAAAATTGAGGATGCTTACAGTAAAAGCTAGCATTCATCATTAGCTCCACTGACACAAGAATTCGTAAGTCGTCAACCATCACATTTTTCCCAAACAAACACAACGCCATAGAACTGTACAGGCAATTTCCATTGACCTGAGACCTGTAATAAAAATAGGTATTGCTAGCTATTCTAAAACTTTAACTACACATTTTGCCAAACTGCTGCCTATTAAAGGTTTGTTTATGAAATTCAACTTGCTCAATATATAAATAAACTAAGAATGCATCAACAAAAGAAACTGAACAAGCAAGACATATTTGAGATGACCTTTGCACATTTTAAAACAACAAAGATTATTCATAATCTTTTTTAAGACAATATTCAGCTGCATAGTTAGTGGTCATTGTAACAAAAACGCATAGCTATTATAGAAACAACAAAAGATAAACATAAACAACTCACTTCAACGTAATTGCGCAACCATCCTTCTTTGCTTTCACATAGGCAGGAAGGTAGTATTCTGCATGGCAATTTCTTTGGATAAAACCAAAAGTAAGTTGTTTTTGCAACACGTCAGTAGATGGCAAAACAGAATTACATCTAAACTTTTTATTTAACTCGGCGTAAATTTGAGGTAGCTCATTAAAATTTTCGTTTTCAAAAACTAACTCCACACGCTCTCTCAAGCTCTTGCAAGCCATGTTGAGAACGGAAAGAATCTTCCGCATGCCTTACTTATATTTATACCAACATGCTACAAATTTTGACAGGTTTGTTTAAAATTTCTGACTAAAAATAGGTCAGGCCCACATAGGTTGATTCTAGTCAACGGTGAAAGCCTCACGGGATAACCTAGAGCCAAGACTGGCTGGCTTCAAAATTTCTGACTAAAAATAGGTCAGGCCAAGATAGGTTGACTCTAGTGTATGGTGAAAGCCTCACGGGATAACCTAGAGCCAAGACTGGCTGGCTTCAAAATTTCTGACTAAAAATAGGTCAGGCCAAAATAGGTTTGATTCTTGTCGACGGTAAAAGCCTCGCGGGATAACCTAGAGCCAAGACTGGGCTGACTTCAAAATTTCTGACTCAAAATAGGTCGGGCCAACATAGGTTTGATTCTAGTCGACGGTAAAAGCCTCGCGGGATAACCTAGAGCGAAGACTGGCTAACACAGGTCAGGTCAACATAGGTTGATCCAATTCGCGTTATGAGAAAACAAGGAGAAATACTTCCATCTTCAGATTCTGGGTAAATTCGACAGAATTCGATTTCAATCCTCGGCATTTTTTTACTAGGTTGCGTGACAGGGTCGACCTAGTCTAAATCCGCGCCTGAATCGTTTCACTGTTAAAAGCGATGCAACCTGGTAATATCGGAAAAATATCGTTAAGTACATCATGGTACGAATATGTGACCAAACCGTTGTAACTCAAACGGACTGACACCGTTAGAAAGTCAGTGAAATGTAGTATTTGAGACTGTCTCTATTTCTTCAGCGCGCGCTAACGGCTTGGATTTGTCCCACAGTAAAAATGACTTTTTCATGTAAATTCTTAAATGAAGCGCTACCACAGGGTCCAGTTAAATCGCTGAGTTCCGACAATCATGTCAAATTAAGAGGTATGTTATTTCTTGGAGTCCAATTAGCTCATTTATCACATTTATCAGGTCACAGTCCAAAGTTAGTTCAATTACGTCACACAGTGGATCGTTTCACTGTTAAAAGCGATGCAACCTAGTAATATCAGAAAAATATCGCTAAATACATGTTGGTACGAATATGTGACCAAACCGTTGTAACTCAAACGGACTGACACCGTTAGAAAGTCAGTGAAATGTAGTATTTGAGACTGTCCCTCTTTCTTCAGCGCACGGTACTGGCTAGGATTGGTCCCACAGTAAAAACTGAATTTTTATCTTAATTATTAAATGAACAGCTACCACAGCGCCTAGTGTAATCGCTGAGTTTCGGCAATCATATCAAATTAAGAAGAATGTTATTTCTTGAAATCCAATTGTCTCACTTTCACATTTATAAGGTCACAGTCCAAAATCAGTTCAATTAAGTCCCACAGCCAATCGTTTCACTGTTAAAAGCGATGCAAACTAGTAATAGCGGAAAAATATCGCTAAATACATGTTGATACGAATATGTGACGCAACCGTTGTAACACAAATGGATTGATACCGTTATAAAGTCATTGACATGTAATTTTTGAAACTGTCTCTATTTCTTCAGCGCGCGATAAAGGCTAGGACTGGTCCCACAGTACAAAATGACTTATTTGTCTACATTTTCAAATAAAGCGCTACCCAGCCGCCCAGTGTAATCGCTGAGTTCCGGCAAAAAGTCATTTTTGTACTGTGGGACCAATCCTAACCGCAATCATGTAAAGTTACGAAGAATGTTATAAATTGGCGTTCAATTGTCTCATTTATCACATTCATAAAGTCAAAGTCCAAAATCAGTTATACTAAGTCCCACAGTCAATCGTTTCACTGTTAAAAGCGATGCAACCTGGTAATATCGGAAAAATATCGTTAAGTACATCATGGTACGAATATGTGACGGAACCGTTGTAACACAAACGGACTGATACCGTTAGAAAGTCATTGAAATGTAGTTTTTGAAACTGTCTCTATTTCTTCAGCGCGCGATAACGGCTAGGATTGGTCCCACAGTACAAAAATGACTTTTTTATCTAAATTTTTAAAAAAAGCGCTGCCACGGCGCCCAGTGTAACTGCTGAGTTCAAGCAATCATGTCAAATTAAGAAGAATGTTAATTTTTGGAGTTCAATTGTCTCATTTATCACATTCATAAAGTCAAAGTCCAAAATCAGTTATACTAAGTCCCACAGTCAATCGTTTCACTGTTAAAAGCGATGCAACCTGGTAATATCGGAAAAATATCGTTAAGTACATCATGGTACGAATATGTGACGGAACCGTTGTAACACAAACGGACTGATACCGTTAGAAAGTCATTGAAATGTAGTTTTTGAAACTGTCTCTATTTCTTCAACGCGTCCTAACGGCTATGATTGGTCCCACAGTAAAAAATGACTTATTTATCTAAATTTTTAAATGAAGCGCTACCACAGCGCCCAGTGTAATCGCTGAGTTGCAACAATCATGTCAAATTAAGAAGAATGTTATTTCTTGTAGTCCAATTGCCTCACTTATCACATTTATAAGGTCACAGTCCAAAGTTAGATCAATTAAGTCCCACAGTCAATCATTTCACTGTTAAAAGCGATGCAACCTGGTAACATCGGAAAAATATCGTTAAGTGCGTGATGGTACGACTATGTCACGGAACCGTTGTAATTGGAACGGATTGATACCGTTAGAAAGTCAATTAAATGGTGTTTTTGAAACTGTCTCTATTTCTTCAGCGCGCGATAAGGGCTAGGATTGGTCCCACAGTACAAAAATGACTTTTTTATCTCAATTTTCAAATAAAGCGCTGCCACAGCGCCCAGTGTAACTGCTGAGTTACAGCAATCATGTCAAATTAAGAAGAATGTTATTTCTTGGAGTTCAATTGTCTCATTTATCACATTTATAAAGTCAAAGTCCAAAATCAGTTATATTAAGTCCCACAGTCAATCGTTTCACTGTTAAAAGCAATGCAACCAAGTAATATCAGAAAGGTATCGCTAGGTAAACGTTGGTACGAGTATGTGACGCAACCGTTGTAACTCAAACGAATGAAAACCGCCAAGAATGCAATGAGTTGTAGTTTTTGAGAATGTCTCCATTTTTTCGGTGCGTCCTAACGGCCAGGATTGTTCCCACAGTAAAAACTGAACTTTTTATCTTAACTGTTGAATGAAGAGCTTCCACAGCGCCCAGTGTAATCGCTGAGTTTCGGCAATTATGTCAAATTAAGAAGAATGTTATTTCTTGAAGTCCAATTGTCTCACTTTCACATTTATAAGGTCACAGTCCAAAATTAGTTTAATTAAGTCCCACAGTTAATCGTTTCACTGTTAAAAGCGATGCAGCCTAATAATAGCGGAAAAATATCGCCATATACATGTTGGAACGAATATGTGACGCAACCGTTGTAACACAAACGGACTGACACCGTTAGAAAGACATTGAAATGTAGTTTTTGAAACTGTCTCTATTTCTTCAGCGCGCGATAACGGCTAGGATTGGTCCCACAGTACAAAAATGACTTTTTTATCTAAATTTTTAAAAAAAGCGCTGCCACGGCGCCCAGTGTAACTGCTGAGTTCAAGCAATCATGTCAAATTAAGAAGAATGTTAATTTTTGGAGTTCAATTGTCTCATTTATCACATTCATAAAGTCAAAGTCCAAAATCAATTATACTAAGTCCCACAGTCAATCGCTGCGCATCATGACCTACTAAGAAAATTTGAATATACAGCTGGGGGTCTTGGGCGGAGCCCCAGAAGCTTTCGCTAATACGGGCTTTGCGAACCCTGAAATAGGCTTAAGCGGGGACAAAAAACAACCTCGTATGCAGACGTTTTAGACCTTGATAACAGAAACGAAATATTCTCATAAACGCCGCAGCTCCGCATAAACACTTCAAATAGAAAAAGAATGACAACTTAAATGTATTTCGTTAGCATAAATCATTTTTAGACTGTTTCGCCCAATGTCAGGGCTCGTCAACATGCCTAGGACAAGCGAAAAATAGATTGAAAATATAGTTCGTTAAGTCCGACATGGACAGTCATAATGTCGCTCCGGAAACCAGGTACTGTCGGCTGGAGTCAGGCCGAGCCCGGAATAAGGAAAATTTATTTATAGAAAGAAGTTATTGTTAAAGTGGAAGTAAAGAAATGGCTCTGTCAACTGCACGCACAGGAATTAATTATCATTGCAGCTAGCTGTTTTGTCACATCATCGTATGATGATTGTAAAATTTTCAGAGGGTTGAGTATTATCATTACAGCTTGCTGTTTTGTTACATCATCGTATGATAATTGTAAAATTTGCAGAGGGTTAAGTATTATCATTGCAGCTTGCTGTTTTGTCACATCATCGCAAAAACAAATGTACTGTATATAACTACTGTAAGAAGGTAAATGAAAAAAACTAAAAAGAAGGTAATTGGATTCATAACGTTATCATCACCTTCATCACCACCACGTAAAATTTAAGCATTCGAGAAAGCTTAGAAGGAAAAAAAAGACTTAGTTACTCCTTGACCCAGGTACTGTCAGCGGAGCCTACTGAGCCCGGGGACAATTTTGAATCAATCAGGTTTGTCATCACCAAAAATGGGGAGGGGGGGGGGGGAGAGGAGAGAGAGAAATATATTGAGTATGAAACTTATTACAGAAAGTAGTTTCTTAGGTATGGATTTGTACAAAAAATTATACTTTATTTTAAAATTTATTTATATTTATATATTTATTCAGAAAAGGAAGAAACAATATTATTTATTTTATTACTTGTTAATTTTAACTTTAGATATAAACAATATGAGTATATATTGAGGCTACATAGAAAAATAATTGATTTAAACATTTTACTTAAAATCCAATCTCCTGTTTTTAACAGCAAACTTATTGATGACTGATGAGGTGGATGGTACAAATTCTTTGTGTATATGTAACAAAGCTAAGCCATTCAACCTATCTGCCACCATTGTACTGCGATTGTAGTTCTTAAGCCTTCTCATTGCAGAGAAAGAGCGTTCACATTCGCAGGATGTCACTGGTAATGTGGCAAGAATTCTTAAGGCTACAGTCAAATTGTCAAATTGTAATGATGGAATTGCTTTAAGAGTGGCTGAAATATTATCAGGATAACTATCCTGCATCTCCCAGTACTTATGCCAGAGATCTAGCTCAGCATCAAGAGCTAAAAAGTTTGGCATGTCATCAGAATAAAAGCTACAAAAAGCTGTAAACTTGTCTTTCCATCCCAATAGACCATGTTTACTAACTAAAAACATCATCTTAGATGGAATAATTGACAAGCCCCGATAAGAAGTCACAGTAGATATGTCAAAACGTAACTTCAATTCAGAATTTAAATGGTCCAACATTGGAATAGTTGTTGTCCTTTTACAATAATCCGAAATGTTTTCAGCAGGAATGTTAGATCTGTTTTTTTGACGTCCACAAGTTCTAGGTTTTGTAGGAGTAACACATACTTTTTGAGCTAGGGATACAGCTTTCTCATACCACATTTCATGGTAGGCATCAACTGCATTTCGTGTAGCCATGGCTGCACTTTTAAGAGCATCAATCATATGAAGTCCCTCAAAAATATCGTTGGATTTGCTCTTAAGCATTCGTGTTACTGGCAGTGTTATATCAAATACAGACCGGGTAATTACCATTGTAATAATAAAATCAAAACTTGTAATTAATTTATATAAGGACAAGGCTTTTGATGATGTGTCAATATTGCATTGCCTTTGAACAAACATCTCCTCAAGAGTGAAAACAAGAGGGACATAAAGTTCTTGGAATGTATCCATACCTTCAACACGTTCAATCCACCTTGTGCGACAAACATCCTTAAGCTTATTTTTTAAGGAATCAGGAGCATACAATTCAATATTTTTCACAAGCATGTCTTCCCTTACTTGGGAAAAATTAAAAAAATAGGAAATCTCTTTTATGTTATCAAGCACATTTCTAATTGTTTGGACTGAACAAGAGGCACATATACAGAGGTTGAGGCGATGACTATGACAATGAGTATAAATAGCCTTCCTGTTGATTCTCAAAATATGAGCAGAAAGACCATTAATTCTACCAGCCACAGCACCAGCCCCATCATAACCCTGGCCTCTACAGTCTTGAACATTTAGAACTAGGTCATCACTTAGAGCTTTGAGAATAATAGAAGCAAGAGCACTTCCAGATAAACCTTCCTTACAGTGAAGAAATCGAATGAAATCTTCTTTAATGTCAAAATTGCTATCTACATAGCGTAAAACTAATGATAACTGCTCTTTATTGGATGTATCTAATGCTTCATCAGCTATAATCGTAAAAAACTTGTTTTTCTTAACTTCAGAAACAATATTTTCTGTGATTATATCTGCACAACAATTAATTATTTCATTCTGTGAAGTTTTAGAAATATAAGAAGAATTCTTATTACATTTTAGAAGATGATTTTCAAGGGTTGTGTCTCCACCACATACTTTAAAAGATCAATAAAATTGCCAGTTGAACCAGTTGAAAAATTTCCAACTTCAGGATGATATTTACTATCATCCCTGTGGCTACGAAGAGGAATACAAACACGATCACATAAAATTATGGTGTCAACAATTAGTGTTAAGAACTTTCGATTATCAGCAACCTGTTTTTTGTAGTTGGAATCTATGATTACACTGATTGGTTGAGTTTGTCCTAAAAAATTCTTTACAAATGCACTAAAAGTTAGGCTGGTTTGAATATGTAAACCATTTTTTGATGTTTCATTTTGTTTAAAAAAGTTTTTGGCAGCTTGCCAATGTCGAAAAGGTTGAGAAAGCAATTTCTGTAACTTAGAAGTTTTGTTAGCAACCTTGTGACCAAAAAGGATACATGGCAGACAAAATGCTCCATCCAAAGTTGGTGAATATTTAAGACATGAAAAGGTCTTTAGCCATTCATGCCGAAAGGATGATGCCACTTTTTTTAGGAAAAATAAAAGATTTATCGGGCACAAAAACATTGGTGATTAGGTTGTGTACACCTTTATCATCTAGACCTGAAACTTTAGAAAGGAAAGAGGCAACGTCATATTGATGTTCAAAATTTAAAACAGTAGCAAAGGAAATATCAGTTAAAGCTTTGTCATTGTTATTAAAATCTTCAGCAGATGTGCTATTATTGTTACTATCTTTATAATCTTCAGTTAGTTTATTGTTAAAGAAAGCTTTATTAGGAAAGAAATTAAACTGTTTATCTTTAATCACAGGTTTTACAAGAGATAATTTCCCTGTTGCCTGTGCATCCGGAAAAAACCTTGTTTGCCTTTTCACAGGAGGAGATAAAACTTTTGTGTCCGCAGCTGAACCTGACTTGCGTTTACGTATCTGCTTAAAAATAATTAAAACGAAATGATTAGGTGCAAAATTTTCTCTGGATGGAAGTAAGGCCTCATAGCAAAACAAAATGTGAATAGCAAAAGCAGAGCTTGGTTGTCTAGGCTCTATTAATTGGTTAAACAACATTTGAGCTTTTTTGCATCCATAATCTGGGTAATAAGAAAATATATTCCTGTTTGTGACAGATGACAGAGCAAGCATAGCAAGAAAGGAACAATATTTCCGATCTACTAAATTTAAAATGGCTACCTCCTTAACTAAGTCTTCTTGTTTTTTGTCTGTGTTAAATGCAGAATTGCAGACAGACATATTGAGAATATCTTCCATAGATTTAAAGAGACTTTCTGGAAGAGCAAGGATAGAAGAAAATTGAGGATGCTTACAGTAAAAGCTAGCATTCATCATTAGCTCCACTGACACAAGAATTCGTAAGTCGTCAACCATCACATTTTTCCCAAACAAACACAACGCCATAGAACTGTACAGGCAATTTCCATTGACCTGAGACCTGTAATAAAAATAGGTATTGCTAGCTATTCTAAAACTTTAACTACACATTTTGCCAAACTGCTGCCTATTAAAGGTTTGTTTATGAAATTCAACTTGCTCAATATATAAATAAACTAAGAATGCATCAACAAAAGAAACTGAACAAGCAAGACATATTTGAGATGACCTTTGCACATTTTAAAACAACAAAGATTATTCATAATCTTTTTTAAGACAATATTCAGCTGCATAGTTAGTGGTCATTGTAACAAAAACGCATAGCTATTATAGAAACAACAAAAGATAAACATAAACAACTCACTTCAACGTAATTGCGCAACCATCCTTCTTTGCTTTCACATAGGCAGGAAGGTAGTATTCTGCATGGCAATTTCTTTGGATAAAACCAAAAGTAAGTTGTTTTTGCAACACGTCAGTAGATGGCAAAACAGAATTACATCTAAACTTTTTATTTAACTCGGCGTAAATTTGAGGTAGCTCATCAAAATTTTCGTTTTCAAAAACTAACTCCACACGCTCTCTCAAGCTCTTGCAAGCCATGTTGAGAACGGAAAGAATCTTCCGCATGCCTTACTTATATTTATACCAACATGCTACAAATTTTGACAGGTTTGTTTAAAATTTCTGACTAAAAATAGGTCAGGCCCACATAGGTTGATTCTAGTCAACGGTGAAAGCCTCACGGGATAACCTAGAGCCAAGACTGGCTGGCTTCAAAATTTCTGACTAAAAATAGGTCAGGCCAAGATAGGTTGACTCTAGTGTATGGTGAAAGCCTCACGGGATAACCTAGAGCCAAGACTGGCTGGCTTCAAAATTTCTGACTAAAAATAGGTCAGGCCAAAATAGGTTTGATTCTTGTCGACGGTAAAAGCCTCGCGGGATAACCTAGAGCCAAGACTGGGCTGACTTCAAAATTTCTGACTCAAAATAGGTCGGGCCCACATAGGTTTGATTCTAGTCGACGGTAAAAGCTTCGCGGGATAACCTAGAGCGAAGACTGGCTAACACAGGTCAGGTCAACATAGGTTGATCCAATTCGCGTTATGAGAAAACAAGGAGAAATACTTCCATCTTCAGATTCTGGGTAAATTCGACAGAATTCGATTTCAATCCTTGGCATTTTTTTACTAGGTTGCGTGACAGGGTCGACCTAGTCTAAATCCGCGCCTGAATCGTTTCACTGTTAAAAGCGATGCAACCTTGTAATATCGGAAAAATATCGTTAAGTACATCATGGTACAAATATGTGAAGGAACCGTTGTAACTCAAACGGATTGACACAGTTAGAAAGTCAATGAAATGGAGTTTTTGAAACTGTCTCTATTTCTTCAGCGCGCGCTAACGGCTAGGATTTGTCCCACAGTAAAAATGACTTTTTCATCTAAATTCTTAAATGAAGCGCTACCACAGGGTCCCGTTAAATCGCTAAGTTCCGACAATCATGTCAAATTAAGAGGTATGTTATTTCTTGGAGTCCAATTGGCTCATTTATCACATTTATCAGGTCACAGTCCGAAGTTAGTTCAATTACGTCCCACATTCAATCGTTTCACTATTGAAGGCAATGCAACCTAGTAATATCAGAAAAATATCGCTAAGTAATTCTTCGTACGATTATGTGACGGAACCGTCGTCACTCAAACAGACTGACACTGTTAGAAAGTCAATGAAATGGAGTTTTTGAAACTGTCTCTATTTCTTCAGCGCGCTAAGGGCTAGGATTTGTCCCACAGTAAAAATGACTTTTTTATCTAAATATTCAAATGAAGTGCTACCACAGCGCCCAGTGTAATTGCTGAGTTTCGGCAATCATGTCAAATTAAGAAGAATGTTATTTCTTGAAATCCAATTTTCTCACTTTTACATTTATAAGGTCACAGTCCGATATCAGTTCAATTAAGTCCCACAGCCAATCGTTTCACTGTTAAAAGCGATGCAACCTAGAAATAGCGGAAAAATATCGCTAAATACATGTTAGTTCGAATATGTGACGCAACCGTTGTACCACAAACGAATGGATACCGTTATAAAGTCATTGACATGTAATTTTTGAAACTGTCTCTATTTCTTCAGCGCGCGATAACGGCTAGGACTGGTCCCACAGTACAAAAAGACTTATTTGTCTACATTTTCAAATAAAGCGCTACCCTAGCGCCCAGTGTAATCGCTGAGTTCCGGCAATAATGTCAAATTAAGAAGAATGTTATTTCTTGGAGTCCAATTGTCTCATTGATCACATTAAGGGGGTCAAAGTCCAAAATCAGTTCAATTAAGTCCCACAGTCAATCGTTTCACTGTTAAAAGCGATACAACTTAGTAACTTTGGAAAAAATCACTAAATACATGTTTGTACGAATGTGTGACGGAACCGTTGTAACTTAAACGGATTAACACAGTTAGAAATAGAGTTCAATTAAGTCCCACAGTCAATCGTTTTACTGTTAAAAGCGATGCAACCTAGTAATATTGGAAAAAAATCATTGAGTACATGTTGGTACGAATGTGTGACGCAACCGATGTAACTCAAACGGATTGACACCGATAGAAAGTCAATGAAATGGAGTTTTTTAAAATGTCTCTATTTCTTCAGCGCGCTCTAACAGGTAGGATTTTTCCCACATTAAAAATGACTTATTTATCTAAATTTTTAAATGAAGCGCTACCACAGGGTCCATTGTAATCGCTGAGCTCCGACAATCATGTCGAGTTAAGAAGAATGTTATTTCTTGGAGTTCAATTGTCTCATTTAGCACATTCATAAAGTCAAAGTCCAAGATCAGTTCAATTAAGTCCCACAGTCAGGAATTTACTGTTAAAAGCGATGCAACCTGGTAACACCGGAAAAACATCGTTAAGTTCATGATGGTACGGATATGTGACGGAGCCGTTGTAATTGAAACGGACTGATACCGTTAGAAAGTCAATTAAATGGAGTTTTTGAAGCTGTCTCTATTTCTTCAGCGCGCGATAACGGCTAGGATTGGTCCCATAGTACAAAAATGACTTTCTTATCTAAATTTTTAAATGAAGCGCTACCACAGCGTCTAGTGTAATCGCTGAGTTCCGTCAATCATGTCATATTAAGAATAATGTTATTTCTTGGGTCCAATTGTCTCATTTATCACATTTATGACTTCAAAGTCCAAAATTAGTTCAATTAAGTCCCACAGTCAATCGTTTCACTGTTAAAAGCGATGCAACCTGGCAATATCAGAAAAATATCGCTAAGTAAATGTTGGTGCGGGTATGTGACGGAAGCGTTGTCACTCAAACAGACTGATACTGTTAGAAAGTCAATGAAATGGAGTTTTTGAAACTGTCTCTATTTTCTTGGCGCGTGCTAACGGCCAGGATTGGTCCCACACTAAGAAAAGACTTATTTATCTAAATTTTTAAATGAAGCGCTACCACGGGGTCACGTGTAATCGCTGAGTTCCGACAATCATGTCGAGTTAAGAAGAATGTTATTTCTTGGAGTCCAATTGTCTCATTTATTACATTTATCAGATGAAAGTCAAAAATCAGTTCAATTAAGTCCCACAGTTAATCGTTTTACTGTTAAAAGCGATGCAACCTGGTAACATCGGAAAAATATCGTTAAGTACATGATCGTACGAATATGTGACGAAACCGTTGTAATTGAAACAGACTCATACCGTTAGAAAGTCAATATAAAGGAGTTTTTGAAACTGTCTCTGTTTCTTCAGCGAGCGATAACGTCTAGGATTGGAGCCACAGTACAAAAATGACTTTTTTATCTAAATTTTTGAATAAAGCGCTGTCGAGTTAAGAAGAATGTTATTTCTTGGAGTCCAATTGTCTCATTTATCACATTTATCAGATCAAAATAAAAAATCAGTTCAATTAAGTGCCACAGTCAATCGTTTTACTGTTAAAAGCGATGCAACCTGGTAATATCGGGAAAATATCGTTAAGTACTTGATGGTACGAATATGTGACGAAACCGTTGTAATTGAAACAGACTCATACCGTTAGAAAGTCAATATAAAGGAGTTTTTGAAACTGTCTCTGTTTCTTCAGCGAGCGATAACGTCTAGGATTGGAGCCACAGTACAAAAATGACTTTTTTATCTAAATTTTTGAATAAAGCGCTGTCGAGTTAAGAAGAATGTTATTTCTTGGAGTCCAATTGTCTCATTTATCACATTTATCAGATCAAAATAAAAAATCAGTTCAATTAAGTGCCACAGTCAATCGTTTTACTGTTAAAAGCGATGCAACCTGGTAATATCGGGAAAATATCGTTAAGTACATGATGGTACGAATATGTGACGGAACCGTTGTAATTGAAACGGAGTGATACCGTTAGAAAGTCATTTTAATGAAGTTTTTGAAACTGTCTCTATTTCTTCAGCGCGCGATAACGGCTAGGATTGGTGCCACAGTACAAAAATCACTTTTTTGTCTAAATTTTTTAATAAAGCGCTGTCGAGTTAAGAAGAATGTTATTTCTTGGAGTCCAATTGTCTCATTTATCACATTTATCAGATCAAAATAAAAAATCAGTTCAATTAAGTGCCACAGTCAATCGTTTTACTGTTAAAAGCGATGCAACCTGGTAATATCGGGAAAATATCGTTAAGTACATGATGGTACGAATATGTGACGGAACCGTTGTAATTGAAACGGAGTGATACCGTTAGAAAGTCATTTTAATGAAGTTTTTGAAACTGTCTCTATTTCTTCAGCGCGCGATAACGGCTAGGATTGGTGCCACAGTACAAAAATCACTTTTTTGTCTAAATTTTTTAATAAAGCGCTGTCGAGTTAAGAAGAATGTTATTTCTTGGAGTCCAATTGTCTCATTTATCACATTTATCAGATCAAAATAAAAAATCAGTTCAATTAAGTGCCACAGTCAATCGTTTTACTGTTAAAAGCGATGCAACCTGGTAATATCGGGAAAATATCGTTAAGTACATGATGGTACGAATATGTGACGGAACCGTTGTAATTGAAACGGAGTGATACCGTTAGAAAGTCATTTTAATGAAGTTTTTGAAACTGTCTCTATTTCTTCAGCGCGCGATAACGGCTAGGATTGGTGCCACAGTACAAAAATCACTTTTTTGTCTAAGTTTTTTAATAAAGCGCTGCCCCAGCGCCCAGTGTAACTTCTGAGTTCAAGCAATCATGTCTAATTAAGAAGAATGTTATTCCTTGGAGTTCAATTGTCTCATTTATCACATTCATAAAGTCAAAACCAAAATCATTTATATTAGGTCCCACAGTCAATCTTTTTACTGTTAAACGCGATACAACCTAGTAATATCCGAATAACATCGCTAAATACATTATGGTACGAATATTGACTTAATTGAACTGATTTTGGACTGTAAACTTATAAATGTGATAAATGAGACAATTGGAGTCCAAGAATTAACATTTTTATTAATTTGACATGATTGCTAAAATTTACCGATTTCGCTGGGCGCTGTGGTACAGCTTTATTTAAAAGTTTAGATAAATAAGTCATTTTGTACTGTGGGACCAATCCTAGCCGTTATTGCGCGCTGAAGAAATAGAGACAGTTTCAAAAACTCCATTTAATTGACTTTCTAACGGTATCAGTCGGTTTCAATTACAACGGTTCCGTCACATATTCGTACCATCATGTACTTAACGATATTTTTCCGATATTACCAGGTTGTATCGCTTTTAACAGTGAAACGATTGACTGTGTGACTTAATTGAACTGATTCTGGACTGTGCCCTTATAAATGCGATAATTGAGCGAGTTGGACTCCAAGGAAAAACATTCTTTTTAATTTGAAATGATTGCTGGAATTCAGCGATTACACTGGGCGTTGTGGTAGTGATTCACTTAAAAATTTGGATAAATCAGTTATTTTTTACTGTGGGACTAATCCTGGCCGTTAGCACGCGCTGAATAAATAGGAACAGTTTCAAAACCGTTACCAAAAATGTTACCATCGTTTCACTGTTAAAAGCGATACAACTTAGTAATATCGGAAAAAAATCACTAACTATTTGTTGGTACAAACATAAGACGCAACCGTTGTAACTCAAACGGACTGATACCGTTCGAAAGTCATTGAAAAGTAGTTTTTAAAACTGTCTCTATTTCTTCAGCGCGCGCTAACAGCTAGGATTGGTCCCACAGTAAAAAATGACTTTTTATCTAAATTTTTAAATGAAGTGCTACCACAGCGACCAGTGTAACCGCTGAGTTCCGGCAATCATGTCAAATTAAGAAGAATGTTACTTCTTGCATTCCAATTGTCTTACTTATCACATTTATAAGGTCACAGTCCAAAATCAGTTCAGTTAAGTCCCACAGTCAATCGTTTCACTGTTAAAAGCGATGCAACCTAGTAATACCGGAAAAAAATCACTAAGTACATGTTGGTACGAATATGTGACACAAACGTTGTAACTCAAGCGGATTGACACCGTTTGAAAGTCAATGAAATGTAGTTTTTGAAAATGGTTCTGTTTCTTCAGCGCGCGCTAACGGCTAGGATGGGTCCAACAGTACAAAATGACTTACTTATCTAAACTTTTAAATAAAGCGCTACCACAGCGCCCAGTGAAATTGCTAAATTCCAGCAATCATTTCAAATTAAGAAGAATGTTATTTCTTGGATCCAATTGTCTCATTTATCACATTGAGGAGGTCAAAGTCCAAAATCACTTCAATTAAGTCCCACAGTCAATCCTTTCAGTGTTAAAAGCAATGTAACCTAGTAATATCAGAAAAATATCGCTAAATACATGTTGGTAGGAATATGTGACCCAACTGTTGTAACTCAAACGGACTGACACCGTTAGAAAGTAAATGAAATGGAGTTTTTGAAGCCGTCTCTATTTCTTCAGCGCGCGCTAACAGCTAGGATTTGTCCCACAGTAAAAATGACTTTTTTATCTAAGTTTTTATATGAAGCGCTACCAAAGGATCCAGTGTAATCACTCAGTTCCGACAATCATGTCAAATTAAGAAGAATGTTATTTCTTGGAGTTCAATTGTCTCATTTATCACATTTATCAGATCTAAGTCAAAAATCAGTTCAATTAAGTCCCACAGTCAATTGTTTTTTACTGTTAAAAGCGATGCAACCTGGTAACATCGGAAAAATATCGTTAAGTGCATGATGGTACGACTATGTCACGGAACCGTTGCAATTGGAACGGATTGATACCGTTAGAAAGTCAATTAAATAGTGTTTTTGAAACAGTCTCTATTTCTTCAGCGCGCGATAACGGCTAGGATTGGTCCCACAGTGCAAAAATGACTTTTTTATCTCAATTTTCAAATAAAGCGCTGCCACAGCGCCCAGTGTAACTGCTGAGTTACAGCAATCATGTCAAATTAAGAAGAATGTTACTTCTTGTTGTTCAATTGTCTCATTTATCACATTTAAGTCCCACTTTATCTTATTAAGTCCCACAGTCAATCGTTTCACTGTTAAAAGCAATGCAACATAGTAATATCAGAAAAGTATCGCTAGGTAAATGTTGGTACGAGTATGTGACGCAACCGTTGTAACTCAAACAGATTGATACCGCCAAGAATGCAATGAGTTGAAGTTTTTGAGAATGTCTCCATTTTTTCGGTGCGTCCTAACGGCCAGGATTGTTCCCACAGTAAAAACTGAACTTTTTATCTTAACTGTTAAATGAAGAGCTTCCACAGCGGCCAGTGTAATCGCTGAGTTTCGGCAATCATGTCAAATTAAGAAGAATGTTATTTCTTGAAGTCCAATTGTCTCACTTTCACATTTATAAGGTCACAGTCCAAAATCAGTTTAATTAAGTCCCACAGTTAATCGTTTCACTGTTAAAAGCGATGCAACCTAATATTAGCGGAAAAGTATCGCTATATACATGTTGGAACGAATATGTGAAGCAACCGTTGAAACACAAACGGACTGATACCGTTAGAAAATCATTGAAATGTAGTTTTTGAAACTGTCTCTATTTCTTCAGCGCGCGATAACGGCTAGGATTGGTCCCACAGTACAAAAATCACTTTTTTATCTAAATTTTTTAAAAAAGCGCTGCCACGGCGCCCAGTGTAACTGCTGAGTTCAAGCAATCATGTCAAATTAAGAAGAATGTTAGTTTTTGGAGTTCAGTTGTCTCATTTATCACATTCATAAAGTCAAAGTCCAAAACAAGTTATACTAAGTCCCACAGTCAATAGTTTCACTGTAAAAAGCGATGCAACCTGGTAATATCGGAAAAATATCGTTAAGTACATCATGGTACGAATATGTGACGGAACTGTTGTAACTCAAACGGATTGAGACCGTTAGAAAGTCAATGAAATGGAGTTTTTGAAGCCGTCTCTATTTCTTCAGCGCGCGCTAACGGCTAGGATTTGTGCCACAGTAAAAATTACTTTTTTATCTAAGTTTTTAAATGAAGCGCTACCAAAGGATCCAGTGTAATCACTCAGTTCCGACAATCATGTCAAATTAAGAGGTATGTTATTTCTTGGAGTCCAATTGGCTAATTTATGACATTCATAAAGTCAAAGTCCAAAATCAGTTATACTAAGTCCCACAGTCAATCGTTTCACTGTTAAAAGTGATGCAACCTCGTAATATCGGAAAAATATCGTTAAGTACATCATGGTACAAATATGTGAGGGAACTGTTGTAACTCAAACGGATTGACACCGTTAGAAAGTCAATGAAATGGAGTTTTTGAAACTGTCTCTATTTCTTCAGCGCGCGCTAACGGCTAGGATTTGTCCCACAGTAAAAATGACTTTTTTATCTAAATATTCAAATGAAGTGCTACCACAGCGCCCAGTGTAATTGCTGAGTTTCGGCAATCATGTCAAATTAAGAAGAATGTTATTTCTTGAAATCCAATTTTCTCACTTTCACATTTATAAGGTCACAGTCGAAAATCAGTTCAATTAAGTCCCACAGCCAATCGTTTCACTGTTAAAAGCGATGCAACCTAGTAATAGCGGAAAAATATCGCTAACAACATGTTGGTTCGAATATGTGACGCAACCGTTGTAACACAAACGGACTGATACCGTTATAAAGTCATTAACATGTAATTTTTGAAACTGTCTCTATTTCTTCAGCGCGCGATAACGGCTAGGACTGGTCCCACAGTACAAAATAACTTATTTGTCTACATTTTCAAATAAAGCGCTACCCTAGCGCCCAGTGTAATCGCTGAGTTCCGGCAATCATGTCAAATTAAGAAGAATGTTCTTTCTTGGAGTCCAATTGTCTCATTTATCACATTAAGGGGGTCAAAGTGCAAGATCAGTTCAATTAAGTCCCACAGTCAATCATTTTACTGTTAAAAGTGATGCAACCTCGTAACACCGGAAAAAAATCATTGAATACATGTTGGTACGAATGTGTGACGCATCCGATGTAACTCAAATGGATTGACACCGATTGAAAGTCAATGAAATGGAGTTTTTTAAAATGTCTCTATTTCTTCAGCGCGCGCTAACGGCTAGGATTTGTCCCACAGTAAAAATGACTTTTTCATCTAAATTCTTAAATAAAGCGCTACCACAGTGTCCAGTTAAATCGCTGAGTTCCGACAATCATGTCAAATTAAGAGGTGTGTTATTTCTTGGAGTCCAATTGGCTCATTTATGACATTCATAAAGTCAAAGTCCAAAATCAGTTATACTAAGTCCCACAGTCAATCGTTTCACTGTTAAAAGTGATGCAACCTCGTAATATCGGAAAAATATCGTTAAGTACATCATGGTACAAATATGTGAGGGAACTGTTGTAACTCAAACGGATTGACACCGTTAGAAAGTCAATGAAATGGAGTTTTTGAAACTGTCTCTATTTCTTCAGCGCGCGCTAACGGCTAGGATTTGTCCCACAGTAAAAATGACTTTTTTATCTAAATATTCAAATGAAGTGCTACCACAGCGCCCAGTGTAATTGCTGAGTTTCGGCAATCATGTCAAATTAAGAAGAATGTTATTTCTTGAAATCCAATTTTCTCACTTTCACATTTATAAGGTCACAGTCGAAAATCAGTTCAATTAAGTCCCACAGCCAATCGTTTCACTGTTAAAAGCGATGCAACCTAGTAATAGCGGAAAAATATCGCTAACAACATGTTGGTTCGAATATGTGACGCAACCGTTGTAACACAAACGGACTGATACCGTTATAAAGTCATTAACATGTAATTTTTGAAACTGTCTCTATTTCTTCAGCGCGCGATAACGGCTAGGACTGGTCCCACAGTACAAAATAACTTATTTGTCTACATTTTCAAATAAAGCGCTACCCTAGCGCCCAGTGTAATCGCTGAGTTCCGGCAATCATGTCAAATTAAGAAGAATGTTATTTCTTGGAGTCCAATTTTCTCATTTATCACATTAAGGGAGTCAAAGTGCAAGATCAGTTCAATTAAGTCCCACAGTCAATCATTTTACTGTTAAAAGTGATGCAACCTCGTAACACCGGAAAAAAATCATTGAATACATGTTGGTACGAATGTGTGACGCATCCGATGTAACTCAAATGGATTGACACCGATTGAAAGTCAATGAAATGGAGTTTTTTAAAATGTCTCTATTTCTTCAGCGCGCGCTAACGGCTAGGATTTGTCCCACAGTAAAAATGACTTTTTCATCTAAATTCTTAAATAAAGCGCTACCACAGTGTCCAGTTAAATCGCTGAGTTCCGACAATCATGTCAAATTAAGAGGTGTGTTATTTCTTGGAGTCCAATTGGCTCATTTATGACATTCATAAAGTCAAAGTCCAAAATCAGTTATACTAAGTCCCACAGTCAATCGTTTCACTGTTAAAAACGATGCAACCTCGTAATATCGGAAAAATATCGTTAAGTACATCATGGTACAAATATGTGAGGGAACCGTTGTAACTCAAACGGATTGACACAGTTAGAAAGTCAATGAAATGGAGTTTTTGAAACTGTCTCTATTTCTTCAGCGCGCGCTAACGGCTAAGATTTGTCCCGCAGTAAAAATGAGTTTTTCATCTAAATTCTTAAATGAAGCGCTACCACAGGGTCCAGTTAAATCGCTGAGTTCCGACAATCATGTCAAATAAAGAGGTATGTTATTTCTTGGAGTCCAATTGGCTCATTTATCACATTTATCAGGTCACAGTCCAAAGTTAGTTCAATTAGGTCCCACAGTCAATCGTTTCACTATTGAAGGCAATACAACCTAGTAATATCAGAAAAATATCGCTAAGTAAATGTTCGTACAATTATGTGACGGAACCGTCGTCACTCAAACAGACTGATACTGTTAGAAAGTCAATGAAATGGAGTTTTTGAAACTGTCTCTCTTTCTTCAGCGCGCGCTAAGGGCTAGGATTTGTCCCACAGTAAAAATGACTTTTTTATCTAAATATTCAAATGAAGTGCTACCACAGCGCCCAGTGTAATTGCTGAGTTTCGGCAATCATGTCAAATTAAGAAGAATGTTATTTCTTGAAATCCAATTTTCTCACTTTCACATTTATAAGGTCACAGTCCAAAATCAGTTCAATTAAGTCCCACAGCCAATCGTTTCACTGTTAAAAGCGATGCAACTTAGTAATAGCGGAAAAATATCGCTAAATACATGTTGGTTTGAATATGTGACGCAACCGTTGTAACACAAACGGACTGATACCATTATAAAGTCATTGACATGTAATTTTTGAAACTGTCTCTATTTCTTCAGCGCGCAATAACGGCTAGGACTGGTCCCACAGTACAAAAAGACTTATTTGTCTACATTTTCAAATAAAGCGCTACCCTAGCGCCCAGTGTAATCGCTGAGTTCCGGCAATCATGTCAAATTAAGAAGAATGTTATTTCTTGGAGTCTAATTGTCTCACTTTCACATTTATAAGGTCACAGTCCAAAATCAGTTTAATTAAGTCCCACAGTTAATCGTTTCACTGTTAAAAGCGATGCAACCTAATATTAGCGGAAAAATATCGCTATATACATGTTGGAACGAATATGTGAAGCAACCGTTGAAACACAAACGGACTGATACCGTTAGAAAGTCATTGAAATGTAGTTTTTGAAACTGTCTCTATTTCTTCAGCGCGCGATAACGGCTAGGATTGGTCCCACAGTACAAAAATCACTTTTTTATCTAAATTTTTTAAAAAAGCGCTGCCACGGCGCCCAGTGTAACTGCTGAGTTCAAGCAATCATGTCAAATTAAGAAGAATGTTAATTTTTGGAGTTCAATTGTCTCATTTATCACATTCATAAAGTCAAAGTCCAAAACAAGTTATACTAAGTCCCACAGTCAATAGTTTCACTGTAAAAAGCGATGCAACCTGGTAATATCGGAAAAATATCGTTAAGTACATCATGGTACGAATATGTGACGGAACTGTTGTAACTCAAACGGATTGAGACCGTTAGAAAGTCAATGAAATGGAGTTTTTGAAGCCGTCTCTATTTCTTCAGCGCGCGCTAACGGCTAGGATTTGTCCCACAGTAAAAATGACTTTTTTATCTAAGTTTTTAAATGAAGCGCTACCAAAGGATCCAGTGTAATCACTCAGTTCCGACAATCATGTTAAATTAAGAAGAATGTTATTTCTTGGAGTTCAATTGTCTCATTTATCGCATTTATAAAGTCAATGTCCAAAATCAGTTATATTAAGTCCCACAGTCAATCGTTTCACTGTTAAAAGCAATGCAACATGGTAATATCAGAAAAGTATCGCTAGGAAAATGTTGGTACGAGTATGTGACGCAACCGTTGTAACTCAAACGGATTGATACCGCCAAGAATGCAATGAGTTGTAGTTTTTGAGAATGTCTCCATTTTTTCGGTGCGTCCTAACGGCCAGGATTGTTCCCACAGTAAAAACTGAACTTATTATCTTAACTGTTGAATGAAGAGCTTCCACAGCGCCCAGTGTAATCGCTGAGTTTCGTCAATCATGTCAAATTAAGAAGAATGTTATTTCTTGAAGTCCAATTGTCTCACTTTCACATTTATAAGGTCACAGTCCAAAATCAGTTATACTAAGTCCCACAGTCAATCGTTTCACTGTTAAAAGTGATGCAACCTCGTAATATCGGAAAAATATCGTTAAGTACATCATGGTACAAATATGTGAGGGAACTGTTGTAACTCAAACGGATTGACACCGTTAGAAAGTCAATGAAATGGAGTTTTTGAAACTGTCTCTATTTCTTCAGCGCGCGCTAACGGCTAGGATTTGTCCCACAGTAAAAATGACTTATTTATCTAAATTTTTAAATATATCGCTACCACAGGGTCCAGTGTAATGGCTGAGTTCCCACAATCATGTCAAATTTAGAAGAATTTTATTTCTTGGTGTCCAATTGTCTCATTTATCACATTTATCAGGCCACAGTCCAAAGTTAGTTCAATTAAGTCCCGCAGTCAGTCGTTTCACTGTTAAAAGCGATGCAACCTAGTATTATCAGAAGAATATCGCTAAATACATGTTGGCACGAATATGTGACGCAACTGTTTTAACTGAAGCAGATTGATACCGTTAAAAAGTCAATGAAATGTAGTTTTTGAAACTGTCGTTATTTCTTCAGCGCGAACTAACGGCTAGGATTGGTTCTACAGTAAAAAATGACTTATTTATCTTAATTTTTTAATAAAGTGCTACCACAGCGACCAGTGTAATCGCTGAGTTCCAGCAATCATGTAAAATTAAGAAGGATGTTATCTCTTATAGTCAAACTGGCTCAATTACCGCATTTATAAGGTCAAAGTCCAAAATCAGTTCAATTAAGTCCCACAGTCTAACGTTTCACTGTTAAAAGCGATGGAACCTAGTAATATGCGAATACTATCCCTAAATACATGTTGGTACGAGTATGTGACGCAACTGTTGTAACTGAAGCGGATTGATACCGTTAGAAAGTCAATGAAATGTAGTTTTTGAAACTGTCGCTATTTCTTCAGTGCGAACTAACGGCTAGGATTGGTCCTACTGTAAAAAATGACTTATTTATCTTAATTTTTTAATAAAGTGCTACCACAGCGCCCAGTGTAATCGCTGAGTTCCAGCAATTATGTGAAATTAAGAAGAATGTTATTTCTTATAGTCAAACTGGCTCATTGACCGCATTTATAAGGTCAAAGTCCAAAATCAGTTCAATTAAGTCCCACAGTCAAACGTTTCACTGTTAAAAGCGATGGAACCTAGTAATATGCGAATACTATCGCTAAATAGATGTTGGTACGAATATGTGACGGAACTGTTGTAACTCAAACAGACTGATACTGTTAGAAAGTCAATGAAATGGAGTTTTTGAAACTGTCTCTCTTTCTTCAGCGCGCGCTAAGGGCTAGGATTTGTCCCACAGTAAAAATGACTTTTTTATCTAAATATTCAAATGAAGTGCTACCACAGCGCCCAGTGTAATTGCTGAGTTTCGGCAATCATGTCAAATTAAGAAGAATGTTATTTCTTGAAATCCAATTTTCTCACTTTCACATTTATAAGGTCACAGTCCAAAATCAGTTCAATTAAGTCCCACAGCCAATCGTTTCACTGTTAAAAGCGATGCAACTTAGTAATAGCGGAAAAATATCGCTAAATACATGTTGGTTTGAATATGTGACGCAACCGTTGTAACACAAACGGACTGATACCATTATAAAGTCATTGACATGTAATTTTTGAAACTGTCTCTATTTCTTCAGCGCGCGATAACGGCTAGGACTGGTCCCACAGTACAAAATAACTTATTTGTCTACATTTTCAAATAAAGCGCTACCCTAGCGCCCAGTGTAATCGCTGAGTTCCGGCAATCATGTCAAATTAAGAAGAATGTTATTTCTTGGAGTCCAATTTTCTCATTTATCACATTAAGGGAGTCAAAGTGCAAGATCAGTTCAATTAAGTCCCACAGTCAATCATTTTACTGTTAAAAGTGATGCAACCTCGTAACACCGGAAAAAAATCATTGAATACATGTTGGTACGAATGTGTGACGCATCCGATGTAACTCAAATGGATTGACACCGATTGAAAGTCAATGAAATGGAGTTTTTTAAAATGTCTCTATTTCTTCAGCGCGCGCTAACGGCTAGGATTTGTCCCACAGTAAAAATGACTTTTTCATCTAAATTCTTAAATAAAGCGCTACCACAGTGTCCAGTTAAATCGCTGAGTTCCGACAATCATGTCAAATTAAGAGGTGTGTTATTTCTTGGAGTCCAATTGGCTCATTTATGACATTCATAAAGTCAAAGTCCAAAATCAGTTATACTAAGTCCCACAGTCAATCGTTTCACTGTTAAAAACGATGCAACCTCGTAATATCGGAAAAATATCGTTAAGTACATCATGGTACAAATATGTGAGGGAACCGTTGTAACTCAAACGGATTGACACAGTTAGAAAGTCAATGAAATGGAGTTTTTGAAACTGTCTCTATTTCTTCAGCGCGCGCTAACGGCTAAGATTTGTCCCGCAGTAAAAATGAGTTTTTCATCTAAATTCTTAAATGAAGCGCTACCACAGGGTCCAGTTAAATCGCTGAGTTCCGACAATCATGTCAAATAAAGAGGTATGTTATTTCTTGGAGTCCAATTGGCTCATTTATCACATTTATCAGGTCACAGTCCAAAGTTAGTTCAATTAGGTCCCACAGTCAATCGTTTCACTATTGAAGGCAATACAACCTAGTAATATCAGAAAAATATCGCTAAGTAAATGTTCGTACAATTATGTGACGGAACCGTCGTCACTCAAACAGACTGATACTGTTAGAAAGTCAATGAAATGGAGTTTTTGAAACTGTCTCTCTTTCTTCAGCGCGCGCTAAGGGCTAGGATTTGTCCCACAGTAAAAATGACTTTTTTATCTAAATATTCAAATGAAGTGCTACCACAGCGCCCAGTGTAATTGCTGAGTTTCGGCAATCATGTCAAATTAAGAAGAATGTTATTTCTTGAAATCCAATTTTCTCACTTTCACATTTATAAGGTCACAGTCCAAAATCAGTTCAATTAAGTCCCACAGCCAATCGTTTCACTGTTAAAAGCGATGCAACTTAGTAATAGCGGAAAAATATCGCTAAATACATGTTGGTTTGAATATGTGACGCAACCGTTGTAACACAAACGGACTGATACCATTATAAAGTCATTGACATGTAATTTTTGAAACTGTCTCTATTTCTTCAGCGCGCAATAACGGCTAGGACTGGTCCCACAGTACAAAAAGACTTATTTGTCTACATTTTCAAATAAAGCGCTACCCTAGCGCCCAGTGTAATCGCTGAGTTCCGGCAATCATGTCAAATTAAGAAGAATGTTATTTCTTGGAGTCTAATTGTCTCACTTTCACATTTATAAGGTCACAGTCCAAAATCAGTTTAATTAAGTCCCACAGTTAATCGTTTCACTGTTAAAAGCGATGCAACCTAATATTAGCGGAAAAATATCGCTATATACATGTTGGAACGAATATGTGAAGCAACCGTTGAAACACAAACGGACTGATACCGTTAGAAAGTCATTGAAATCTAGTTTTTGAAACTGTCTCTATTTCTTCAGCGCGCGATAACGGCTAGGATTGGTCCCACAGTACAAAAATCACTTTTTTATCTAAATTTTTTAAAAAAGCGCTGCCACGGCGCCCAGTGTAACTGCTGAGTTCAAGCAATCATGTCAAATTAAGAAGAATGTTAATTTTTGGAGTTCAATTGTCTCATTTATCACATTCATAAAGTCAAAGTCCAAAACAAGTTATACTAAGTCCCACAGTCAATAGTTTCACTGTAAAAAGCGATGCAACCTGGTAATATCGGAAAAATATCGTTAAGTACATCATGGTACGAATATGTGACGGAACTGTTGTAACTCAAACGGATTGAGACCGTTAGAAAGTCAATGAAATGGAGTTTTTGAAGCCGTCTCTATTTCTTCAGCGCGCGCTAACGGCTAGGATTTGTCCCACAGTAAAAATGACTTTTTTATCTAAGTTTTTAAATGAAGCGCTACCAAAGGATCCAGTGTAATCACTCAGTTCCGACAATCATGTTAAATTAAGAAGAATGTTATTTCTTGGAGTTCAATTGTCTCATTTATCGCATTTATAAAGTCAATGTCCAAAATCAGTTATATTAAGTCCCACAGTCAATCGTTTCACTGTTAAAAGCAATGCAACATGGTAATATCAGAAAAGTATCGCTAGGAAAATGTTGGTACGAGTATGTGACGCAACCGTTGTAACTCAAACGGATTGATACCGCCAAGAATGCAATGAGTTGTAGTTTTTGAGAATGTCTCCATTTTTTCGGTGCGTCCTAACGGCCAGGATTGTTCCCACAGTAAAAACTGAACTTATTATCTTAACTGTTGAATGAAGAGCTTCCACAGCGCCCAGTGTAATCGCTGAGTTTCGTCAATCATGTCAAATTAAGAAGAATGTTATTTCTTGAAGTCCAATTGTCTCACTTTCACATTTATAAGGTCACAGTCCAAAATCAGTTATACTAAGTCCCACAGTCAATCGTTTCACTGTTAAAAGTGATGCAACCTCGTAATATCGGAAAAATATCGTTAAGTACATCATGGTACAAATATGTGAGGGAACTGTTGTAACTCAAACGGATTGACACCGTTAGAAAGTCAATGAAATGGAGTTTTTGAAACTGTCTCTATTTCTTCAGCGCGCGCTAACGGCTAGGATTTGTCCCACAGTAAAAATGACTTTTTTATCTAAATATTCAAATGAAGTGCTACCACAGCGCCCAGTGTAATTGCTGAGTTTCGGCAATCATGTCAAATTAAGAAGAATGTTATTTCTTGAAATCCAATTTTCTCACTTTCACATTTATAAGGTCACAGTCCAAAATCAGTTCAATTAAGTCCCACAGCCAATCGTTTCACTGTTAAAAGCGATGCAACTTAGTAATAGCGGAAAAATATCGCTAAATACATGTTGGTTTGAATATGTGACGCAACCGTTGTAACACAAACGGACTGATACCATTATAAAGTCATTGACATGTAATTTTTGAAACTGTCTCTATTTCTTCAGCGCGCAATAACGGCTAGGACTGGTCCCACAGTACAAAAAGACTTATTTGTCTACATTTTCAAATAAAGCGCTACCCTAGCGCCCAGTGTAATCGCTGAGTTCCGGCAATCATGTCAAATTAAGAAGAATGTTATTTCTTGGAGTCTAATTGTCTCACTTTCACATTTATAAGGTCACAGTCCAAAATCAGTTTAATTAAGTCCCACAGTTAATCGTTTCACTGTTAAAAGCGATGCAACCTAATATTAGCGGAAAAATATCGCTATATACATGTTGGAACGAATATGTGAAGCAACCGTTGAAACACAAACGGACTGATACCGTTAGAAAGTCATTGAAATGTAGTTTTTGAAACTGTCTCTATTTCTTCAGCGCGCGATAACGGCTAGGATTGGTCCCACAGTACAAAAATCACTTTTTTATCTAAATTTTTTAAAAAAGCGCTGCCACGGCGCCCAGTGTAACTGCTGAGTTCAAGCAATCATGTCAAATTAAGAAGAATGTTAATTTTTGGAGTTCAATTGTCTCATTTATCACATTCATAAAGTCAAAGTCCAAAACAAGTTATACTAAGTCCCACAGTCAATAGTTTCACTGTAAAAAGCGATGCAACCTGGTAATATCGGAAAAATATCGTTAAGTACATCATGGTACGAATATGTGACGGAACTGTTGTAACTCAAACGGATTGAGACCGTTAGAAAGTCAATGAAATGGAGTTTTTGAAGCCGTCTCTATTTCTTCAGCGCGCGCTAACGGCTAGGATTTGTCCCACAGTAAAAATGACTTTTTTATCTAAGTTTTTAAATGAAGCGCTACCAAAGGATCCAGTGTAATCACTCAGTTCCGACAATCATGTTAAATTAAGAAGAATGTTATTTCTTGGAGTTCAATTGTCTCATTTATCGCATTTATAAAGTCAATGTCCAAAATCAGTTATATTAAGTCCCACAGTCAATCGTTTCACTGTTAAAAGCAATGCAACATGGTAATATCAGAAAAGTATCGCTAGGAAAATGTTGGTACGAGTATGTGACGCAACCGTTGTAACTCAAACGGATTGATACCGCCAAGAATGCAATGAGTTGTAGTTTTTGAGAATGTCTCCATTTTTTCGGTGCGTCCTAACGGCCAGGATTGTTCCCACAGTAAAAACTGAACTTATTATCTTAACTGTTGAATGAAGAGCTTCCACAGCGCCCAGTGTAATCGCTGAGTTTCGTCAATCATGTCAAATTAAGAAGAATGTTATTTCTTGAAGTCCAATTGTCTCACTTTCACATTTATAAGGTCACAGTCCAAAATCAGTTATACTAAGTCCCACAGTCAATCGTTTCACTGTTAAAAGTGATGCAACCTCGTAATATCGGAAAAATATCGTTAAGTACATCATGGTACAAATATGTGAGGGAACTGTTGTAACTCAAACGGATTGACACCGTTAGAAAGTCAATGAAATGGAGTTTTTGAAACTGTCTCTATTTCTTCAGCGCGCGCTAACGGCTAGGATTTGTCCCACAGTAAAAATGACTTTTTTATCTAAATATTCAAATGAAGTGCTACCACAGCGCCCAGTGTAATTGCTGAGTTTCGGCAATCATGTCAAATTAAGAAGAATGTTATTTCTTGAAATCCAATTTTCTCACTTTCACATTTATAAGGTCACAGTCCAAAATCAGTTCAATTAAGTCCCACAGCCAATCGTTTCACTGTTAAAAGCGATGCAACTTAGTAATAGCGGAAAAATATCGCTAAATACATGTTGGTTTGAATATGTGACGCAACCGTTGTAACACAAACGGACTGATACCATTATAAAGTCATTGACATGTAATTTTTGAAACTGTCTCTATTTCTTCAGCGCGCAATAACGGCTAGGACTGGTCCCACAGTACAAAAAGACTTATTTGTCTACATTTTCAAATAAAGCGCTACCCTAGCGCCCAGTGTAATCGCTGAGTTCCGGCAATCATGTCAAATTAAGAAGAATGTTATTTCTTGGAGTCTAATTGTCTCACTTTCACATTTATAAGGTCACAGTCCAAAATCAGTTTAATTAAGTCCCACAGTTAATCGTTTCACTGTTAAAAGCGATGCAACCTAATATTAGCGGAAAAATATCGCTATATACATGTTGGAACGAATATGTGAAGCAACCGTTGAAACACAAACGTACTGATACCGTTAGAAAGTCATTGAAATGTAGTTTTTGAAACTGTCTCTATTTCTTCAGCGCGCGATAACGGCTAGGATTGGTCCCACAGTACAAAAATCACTTTTTTATCTAAATTTTTTAAAAAAGCGCTGCCACGGCGCCCAGTGTAACTGCTGAGTTCAAGCAATCATGTCAAATTAAGAAGAATGTTAATTTTTGGAGTTCAATTGTCTCATTTATCACATTCATAAAGTCAAAGTCCAAAACAAGTTATACTAAGTCCCACAGTCAATAGTTTCACTGTAAAAAGCGATGCAACCTGGTAATATCGGAAAAATATCGTTAAGTACATCATGGTACGAATATGTGACGGAACTGTTGTAACTCAAACGGATTGAGACCGTTAGAAAGTCAATGAAATGGAGTTTTTGAAGCCGTCTCTATTTCTTCAGCGCGCGCTAACGGCTAGGATTTGTCCCACAGTAAAAATGACTTTTTTATCTAAGTTTTTAAATGAAGCGCTACCAAAGGATCCAGTGTAATCACTCAGTTCCGACAATCATGTTAAATTAAGAAGAATGTTATTTCTTGGAGTTCAATTGTCTCATTTATCGCATTTATAAAGTCAATGTCCAAAATCAGTTATATTAAGTCCCACAGTCAATCGTTTCACTGTTAAAAGCAATGCAACATGGTAATATCAGAAAAGTATCGCTAGGAAAATGTTGGTACGAGTATGTGACGCAACCGTTGTAACTCAAACGGATTGATACCGCCAAGAATGCAATGAGTTGTAGTTTTTGAGAATGTCTCCATTTTTTCGGTGCGTCCTAACGGCCAGGATTGTTCCCACAGTAAAAACTGAACTTATTATCTTAACTGTTGAATGAAGAGCTTCCACAGCGCCCAGTGTAATCGCTGAGTTTCGTCAATCATGTCAAATTAAGAAGAATGTTATTTCTTGAAGTCCAATTGTCTCACTTTCACATTTATAAGGTCACAGTCCAAAATCAGTTATACTAAGTCCCACAGTCAATCGTTTCACTGTTAAAAGTGATGCAACCTCGTAATATCGGAAAAATATCGTTAAGTACATCATGGTACAAATATGTGAGGGAACTGTTGTAACTCAAACGGATTGACACCATTATAAAGTCATTGACATGTAATTTTTGAAACTGTCTCTATTTCTTCAGCGCGCGATAACGGCTAGGATTGGTCCCACAGTACAAAAATCACTTTTTTATCTAAATTTTTTAAAAAAGCGCTGCCACGGCGCCCAGTGTAACTGCTGAGTTCAAGCAATCATGTCAAATTAAGAAGAATGTTAATTTTTGGAGTTCAATTGTCTCAGTTATCACATTCATAAAGTCAAAGTCCAAAACAAGTTATACTAAGTCCCACAGTCAATAGTTTCACTGTAAAAAGCGATGCAACCTGGTAATATCGGAAAAATATCGTTAAGTACATCATGGTACGAATATGTGACGGAACTGTTGTAACTCAAACGGATTGAGACCGTTAGAAAGTCAATGAAATGGAGTTTTTGAAGCCGTCTCTATTTCTTCAGCGCGCGCTAACGGCTAGGATTTGTCCCACAGTAAAAATGACTTTTTTATCTAAGTTTTTAAATGAAGCGCTACCAAAGGATCCAGTGTAATCACTCAGTTCCGACAATCATGTTAAATTAAGAAGAATGTTATTTCTTGGAGTTCAATTGTCTCATTTATCGCATTTATAAAGTCAATGTCCAAAATCAGTTATATTAAGTCCCACAGTCAATCGTTTCACTGTTAAAAGCAATGCAACATGGTAATATCAGAAAAGTATCGCTAGGAAAATGTTGGTACGAGTATGTGACGCAACCGTTGTAACTCAAACGGATTGATACCGCCAAGAATGCAATGAGTTGTAGTTTTTGAGAATGTCTCCATTTTTTCGGTGCGTCCTAACGGCCAGGATTGTTCCCACAGTAAAAACTGAACTTATTATCTTAACTGTTAAATGAAGAGCTTCCACAGCGCCCAGTGTAATCGCTGAGTTTCGTCAATCATGTCAAATTAAGAAGAATGTTATTTCTTGAAGTCCAATTGTCTCACTTTCACATTTATAAGGTCACAGTCCAAAATCAGTTTAATTAAGTCCCACAGTTAATCGTTTCACTGTTAAAAGCGATGCAACCTAATATTAGCGGAAAAATATCGCTATATACATGTTGAAACGAATATGTGACGCAACCGTTGAAACACAAAGGGACTGATACCGTTAGAAAGTCATTGCAATGTAGTTTTTGAAACTGTCTCTATTTCTTCAGCGCGCGATAACGGCTAGGATTGGTCCCACAGTAAAAACTGAATTTTTATCTTAATTATTAAATGAACAGCTACCACAGCGCCTAGTGTAATTGCTAAGTTTCGGCAATCATATAAAATTAAGAAGAATGTTATTTCTTGAAATCCAATTGTCTCACTTCCACATTTATAAGGTCACAGTCCAAAATCAGTTCAATTAAGTCCCACAGTCAATCGTTTCACTGTTAAAAGCGATGCAAACTAGTAATAGCGGAAAAATATCGCTAAATACATGTTGGTACGAATATGTGACGCAACCGTTGTAACGCAAACGGACTGATACCGTTACAAAGTCATTGACATGTAATTTTTGAAACTGTCTCTATATCTTCCGCGTGCGATAACAGCTAGGAGTGGTCCCACAGTACAAAATGACTTATTTGTCTACATTTTTAAAAAAAGCGCTGCCACGGCGCCCAGTGTAACTGCTGAGTTCAAGCAATCATGTCAAATTAAGAAGAATGTTAATTTTTGGAGTTCAATTGTCTCATTTATCACATTCATAAAGTCAAAGTCCAAAATCAGTTATACTAAGTCCCACAGTCAATCGTTTCACTGTTAAAAGCGATGCAACCTGGTAATATCGGAAAATATCGTTAATTCCATCATGGTACGAATATGTGACGGAACTGTTGTAACTCAAACGGATTGAGACCGTTAGAAAGTCAATGAAATGGAGTTTTTGAAACTGTCTCTATTTCTTAAGCGCGCGCTAACGGCTAGGATTTGTCCCACAGTAAAAATGACTTTTTCATCTAAATTCTTAAATGAAGCGCTACCACAGGGCCAGTTTAATCGCTGAGTTCCGACAATCATGTCAAATTAAGAAGAATGTTATTTCTTGAAATCCAATTTTCTCACTTTCACATTTATAAGGTCACAGTCCAAAATCAGTTCAATTAAGTCCCACAGCCAATCGTTTCACTGTTAAAAGCGATGCAACCTAGTAATAGCGGAAAAGTATCGCTAAATACATGTTGGTTCGAATATGTGACGGAACCGTTGTAACACAAACGGACTGATACCGTTAGAAAGTCATTGAAATGTAGTTTTTGAAACTGTCTCTATTTCTTCAGCATGCGCTAAGGGCTAGGATTTGTCCCACAGTAAAAATGACTTTTTTATCTAAATATTCAAATGAAGTGCTACCACAGCGCCCAGTGTAATTGCTGAGTTTTGGCAATCATGTCAAATTAAGAAGAATGTTATTTCTTGAAATCCAATTTTCTCACTTTCACATTTATAAGGTCACAGTCCAAAATCAGTTCAATTAAGTCCCACAGCCAATCGTTTCACTGTTAAAAGCGATGCAACCTAGTAATAGCGGAAAAGTATCGCTAAATACATGTTGGTTCGAATATGTGACGGAACCGTTGTAACACAAACGGACTGATACCGTTAGAAAGTCATTGAAATGTAGTTTTTGAAACTGTCTCTATTTCTTCAGCGCGTGATAACGGCTAGGATTGGTCCCACAGTACAAAAATGACTTTTTTATCTAAATTTTTAAAAAAATGCTGCCACGGCGCCCAGTGTAACTGCTGAGTTCAAGCAATCATTTCAAATTAAGAAGAATGTTAATTTTTGGAGTTCAATTGTCTCATTTATCACATTCAAAAAGTCAAAGTCCAAAATCAGTTATACTAAGTCCCACAGTCAACCCTTTCACTGTTAAAAGCGATGCAACCTGGTAATATCGGAAAAATATCGTTAAGTACATCATGGTACGAATATGTGACGGAACTGTTGTAACTCAAACGGATTGAGACTGTTAGAAAGTCAATGAAATGGAGTTTTTGAAACTGTCTCTATTTCTTCAGCGCGCGCTAACGGCTAGGATTTGTCCCACAGTAAAAATGACTTTTTCATCTAAATTCTTAAATAAAGCGCTACCACAGTGTCCAGTTAAATCGCTGAGTTCCGACAATCATGTCAAATTAAGAGGTGTGTTATTTCTTGGAGTCCAATTGGCTCATTTATGACATTCATAAAGTCAAAGTCCAAAATCAGTTATACTAAGTCCCACAGTCAATCGTTTCACTGTTAAAAGTGATGCAACCTCGTAATATCGGAAAAATATCGTTAAGTACATCATGGTACAAATATGTGACGGAACCGTTGTAATTCAAACGGATTGACACCGTTAGAAAGTCAATGAAATGGAGTTTTTGAAACTGTCTCTATTTCTTCAGCGCGCGCTAACGGCTAAGATTTGTCCCACAGTAAAAATGACTTTTTCATCTATATTCTTAAATGAAGCGCTACCACAGGGTCCAGTTAAATCGCTGAGTTCCGACAATCATGTCAAATAAAGAGGTATGTTATTTCTTGGAGTCCAATTGGCTCATTTATCACATTTATCAGGTCACAGTCCAAAGTTAGTTCAATTAGGTCCCACAGTCAATCGTTTCACTATTGAAGGCAATGCAACCTAGTAATATCAGAAAAATATCGCTAAGTAAATGTTCGTACAATTATGTGACGGAACCGTCGTCACTCAAACAGACTGATACTGTTAGAAAGTCAATGAAATGGAGTTTTTGAAACTGTCTCTCTTTCTTCAGCGCGCGCTAAGGGCTAGGATTTGTCCCACAGTAAAAATGACTTTTTTATCTAAATATTCAAATGAAGTGCTACCACAGCGCCCAGTGTAATTGCTGAGTTTCGGCAATCATGTCAATTTAAGAAGAATGTTATTTCTTGAAATCCAATTTTCTCACTTTCACATTTATAAGGTCACAGTCCAAAATCAGTTCAATTAAGTCCCACAGCCAATCGTTTCACTGTTAAAAGCGATGCAACCTAGTAATAGCGGAAAAATATCGCTAAATACATGTTGGTTCCAATATGTGACGCAACCGTTGTAACACAAACGGACTGATACCGTTATAAAGTCATTGACATGTAATTTTTGAAACTGTCTCTATTTCTTCAGCGCGCAATAACGGCTAGGACTGGTCCCACAGAACAAAAAGACTTATTTGTCTACATTTTCAAATAAAGCGCTACCCTAGCGCCCAGTGTAATCGCTGAGTTCCGGCAATCATGTCAAATTAAGAAGAATGTTTTTTCTTGGAGTCTAATTGTCTCATTTATCACATTAAGGGGGTCAAAGTCTAAAATCAGTTCAATTAAGTCCCACAGTCAATCCTTTCACTGTTAAAAGCGATACAACTTAGTAACTTTGGAAAAAAAATTACTAAATACATGTTTGTACGAATATGTGACGGAACCGTTGTAACTTAAACGGATTAACACAGTTAGAAATAGAGTTCAATTAAGTCCCACAGTCAATCGTTTCACTGTTAAAAGCCATACAACCCAGTAATATCGGAAAAATATCACTAAATACATGTTGGTACAAATATGTGGCGCAACCGTTGTAACTCAAATGGATTGATACAGCCAAGAAGTCAATGAAATGTAGTTTTTGAGAATGTCTCTGTTTCTTCAGCGCGTGCTAACGGCCAGGATTGGTCCCACAGTAAAAAATGACTTTTTATCTAAATTTTTAAATGAAGTGCTACCACAGCACCCATTGTAACCGCTGAGTTCCGGCAATCATGTCAAATTAAGAAGAATGTTACTTCTTGCAGTCCAATTGTCTTACTTATCAAATTCATAAGGTCAAAGTCCAAAATAAGTTCAATTAAATCCCACAGTCAATCGTTTCACTGTTAAAAGCCATACAACCCAGTAATATCGGAAAAATATCACTAAATACATGTTGGTACGAATATGTGACGCAACCGTTGTAATTCAAGCGGATTGATACTGTTAGAAAGTCAATAAAATGTAGTTTTTGAAACTGTTCCTATTTATTAAGCGCGCGATAACGGCTAGGATTGGTACCACAGAAAAAAATGGCTCATTTATCTAAATTTTTAAATAAAGCGCTGCCCCAGTGCCCAATGTAACTTCCGAGTTCAAGCAATCATGTCTAATTAAGAAGAATGTTATTTCTTGGAGTTCAATTGTCTCATTTATCACATTCATAAAGTCAAAATCCAAAATCAGTTATATTAGGTCCCACAGTCAATCTCTTTACTGTTAAACGCGATACAACCTAGTAATATCCGAATAACATCGCTAAATACATGTTGGTACGAATATTGACTTAATTGAACTGATTTTGGACTGTAAACTTATAAATGTGATAAATGAGACAACTGGAGTCTAAGAAGTAACATTTTTATTAATTTCACATGATTGCTGGAATTTACCGATTTCGCTGGGCGCTGTGGTACAGCTTTATTTAAAAGTTTAGATAAATAAGTCATTTTGTACTGTGGGACCAATCCTAGCCGTTATCGCGCGCTGAAGAAATAGAGAAAGTTTCAAAAACTCCATTTAATTGACTTTCTAACGGTATCAGTCGGTTTTTAATTACAACGGTTCCGTCACATATTCGTACCATTATGTACTTAACGATATTTTTCCGATATTACCAGGTTGTATCGCTTTTAACAGTGAAACGATTGACTGTGTGACTTAATTGAACTGATTCTGGACTGTGCCCTGATAAATGCGATAATTGAGCGAGTTGGACTCCAAGGAAAAACATTCTTTTTAACTTGAAATGATTGCTGGAATTTAGCGATTACACTAGGCGTTGTGGTAGTGATTCACTTAAAAATTTGGATAAATTAGTTATTTTTTACTGTGGGACCAATCCTGGCCGTTAGCACGCGCTGAATAAATAGGAACAGTTTCAAAACCGTTACCAAAAATGTTACCATCGTTTCACTGTTAAAAGCGATGCAACCTAGTAGTAGTGGAAAAATATCGCTAAATACATGTTGGGACGAATATGTGACGCAACCGTTGTAACTCAAACGGATTGATACCGCTAGAAAGTCAATGAAATGTAGCTTTTGAAACTGTTCCTATTTATTCAGCGCGTGCTAACGTCCAGGATTGGTCCCACAGTAAATATGACTCATTTATCTAAATTTTTAAATGAAGCGCAAACACAACGCCCATTGTAATCGTTGAATTCCAGCAATCATGTCAAATTAAAAGGAATGCTATTTTTGGAGTCCAGTTGGCTTACTTATCACATTTATAAGGTCACAGTCCAAAGTTAGTCCAGTTAAGTTCCACAGTCAATCGTTTCATTGTTAAAAGCGATACAACCTAGTAATATCAGAAAAATATCCCTAAATACATGTTGGTACAAATATGTGGCGCAACCGTTGTAACTCAAATGGATTGATACAGCCAAGAAGTCAATGAAATGTAGTTTTTGAGAATGTCTCTCTTTCTTCAGCGCGTGCCAACGGCCAGGATTGGTCTCACAGCAAAAAAAGACTTTTTTATCTAAATTTTTAACCACAGAGCCTAGTGTAATCGCTGAAATCCAGTAATCATGTCAAAATAAGAAGAATGTTACTCCTTGGAGTCCAATTAGCTCATTTATTACATTTAAAAGGTCACAGTCCAGAATCAGTTCAACTAAGTCCCACAGTAAATCGCTTCAATGTTAAAAGCGATACAACTTAGTAATATCGGAAAAAAATCACTAACTATTTGTTGGTACGAACATGTGACGCAACCGTTGTAACTCAAACGGATTGACACCGTTAGAAAGTCAATGAAATGGAGTTTTTCAAACTGTCTCTATTTCTTCAGCGCGCGCTAACGGCTAGAATTTGTCTCACAGTAAAAAATGACTTTTTATCTAAATTTTTAAATAAAGCGCTACCTCAGGGTCCAGTGTAATCGCTGAGCTCCGACAATCATGTTGACTTAAAAAGAATGTTATTTTTTGGAGTTCAATTGGTTCACTTATCACATTTATAAGGTCACAGTCCAAAGTTAGTCCAGTTAAGTTCCACAGTCAATTGTTTCATTGTTAAAAGCGATACAACCTAGTAATATCAGAAAAATATCCCTAAATACATGTTGGTACAAATATGTGGCGCAACCGTTGTAACTCAAACGGACTGATACCGATAGAAATTCAATGAAATGGATTTTTTGAAACTGTGTCCATTTCTGCAGCCGCGATAGCGGCTAGGATTGGTCCCACAGTACAAAAATGACTTTCTTATCTACCTTTTTAAATAAAGCGCTGCCACCTCGCCCAGTGTATCTGCTGAGTTCAAGCACTCATGTCAAATTAAGAAGAATGTTACTTCTTGGTGTTCAATTGTCTCATTTAACACATTCATAAAGTCAAAATCCAAAATCAGTTCAATTAAGTTCCACAGTCAATCGTTTCACTGTTAAAAGCGATGCAACTTAGCAATATCAGAAAAATATCGCTAAGTAAATGTTGGTGCGAGTATGTGACGGAACTGTTGTAATTCAAACAGACTGATACTGTTAGAAAGTCAATGAAATGGAGTTTTTGAAACTGTCTCTATTTTTTTGGCGCGTGCTAACGGCCAGGATTGGTCCCACACTAAGAAAAGACTTATTTATCTAAATTTTTAAATGAAGCGTTACCACGGGGTCAAGTGTAATCGCTGAGTTCCGACAATCATGTCGAGTTAAGAAGAATGTTATTTCTTGGAGTCCAATTGTCTCATTTATCACATTTATCAGATCAAAATAAAAAATCAGCTCAATTAAGTGCCACAGTCAATCGTTTTACTGTTAAAAGCGATGCAACCTGGTAACATTGGAAAAATATCGTTAAGTACATGATCGTACGAATATGTGACGAAACCGTTGTAATTGAAACAGACTCATACCGTTAGAAAATCAATTTAATGAAGTTTTTGAAACTGTCTCTGTTTCTTCAGCGAGCGATAACGGCTAGGATTGGAGCCACAGCACAAAAATGACTTTTTTATCTAAATTTTTGAATAAAGCGCTGCCACAGCGCCCAGTGTAACTGCTGAGTTCAAGCAATCATGTCAAATTAAGAAGAATGTTATTTCTTGGAGTTCAATTGTCTCATTTATTACATTTATCAGATCAAAGTCAAAAATCAGTTCCATTAAGTCCCACAGTCAACCGTTTTACTGTTAAAAGCGATGCAACCTGGTAATATCGGAAAAATATGACTAAATACATGTTTGTACGAATGTGTGATGCAACCGTTGTAACTCAAACGGATTGACACTGTTAGAAAGTCAATGAAATGGAGTTTTTGAAACTTTCTCTATTATTTCGGCGCGTGCTAACGGCCAGGATTGGTCCCACACTAAGAAAAGACTTATTTATCTAAATTTTTAAATGACGCGCTACCACAGGGTTAAGTGTAATCGCTGAGTTCCGACAATCATGTCGAGTTAAGAAGAATGTTAATTCTTGGAGTCCAATTGTCTCATTTATCACATTTATCAGATCAAAATAAAAAATCAGTTCAATTAAGTGCCACAGTCAATCGTTTTACTGTTAAAAGAGATGCAACCTGGTAATATCGGGAAAAAATCGTTAAGTACATGATGGTACGAATATGTGACGGAACCATTGTAATTGAAACGGGGTGATACCGTTAGAAAGTCAATTTAATGAAGTTTTTGAAACTGTCTCTATTTCTTCAGCGCGCGATAACGGCTAGGATTGGTGCCACAGTACAAAAATGACTTTTTTATCTAAATTTTTAAATAAAGCGCTGCCCCAGCGCCCAGTGTAACTTCCGAGTTCAAGCAATCATGTCTAATTAAGAAGAATGTTATTTCTTGGAGTTCAATTGTCTCATTTATCACATTCATAAATGCAAAAACCAAAATCAGTTATATTAGGTCCCACAGTCAATCTCTTTACTGTTAAACGCGATACAACCTAGTAATATCCAAATAACATTGCTAAGAACATGTTGGTACAAATATTGTCTTAATTGAACTGATTTTGGACTGTAAACTTATAAATGTGATAAATGAGACAATTGGAGTCCAAGAATTAACATTTTTATTAATTTTACATGATTGCTGGAATTTACCGATTTCGCTGGGCGCTGTGGTACAGCTTTATTTAAAAGTTTAGATAAATAAGTCATTTTGTACTGTGGGACCAATCCTAGCCGTTATCGCGCGCTGAAGAAATAGAGAAAGTTTCAAAAACTCCATTTAATTGACTTTCTAACGGTATCAGTCGGTTTTTAATTACAACGGTTCCGTCACATATTCGTACCATTATGTACTTAACGATATTTTTCCGATATTACCAGGTTGTATCGCTTTTAACAGTGAAACGATTGACTGTGTGACTTAATTGAACTGATTCTGGACTGTGCCCTGATAAATGCGATAATTGAGCGAGTTGGACTCCAAGGAAAAACATTCTTTTTAACTTGAAATGATTGCTGGAATTTAGCGATTACACTAGGCGTTGTGGTAGTGATTCACTTAAAAATTTGGATAAATTAGTTATTTTTTACTGTGGGACCAATCCTGGCCGTTAGCACGCGCTGAATAAATAGGAACAGTTTCAAAACCGTTACCAAAAATGTTACCATCGTTTCACTGTTAAAAGCGATGCAACCTAGTAGTAGTGGAAAAATATCGCTAAATACATGTTGGGACGAATATGTGACGCAACCGTTGTAACTCAAACGGATTGATACCGCTAGAAAGTCAATGAAATGTAGCTTTTGAAACTGTTCCTATTTATTCAGCGCGTGCTAACGTCCAGGATTGGTCCCACAGTAAATATGACTCATTTATCTAAATTTTTAAATGAAGCGCAAACACAACGCCCATTGTAATCGTTGAATTCCAGCAATCATGTCAAATTAAAAGGAATGATTATTTTTGGAGTCCAGTTGGCTTACTTATCACATTTATAAGGTCACAGTCCAAAGTTAGTCCAGTTAAGTTCCACAGTCAATCGTTTCATTGTTAAAAGCGATACAACCTAGTAATATCAGAAAAATATCCCTAAATACATGTTGGTACAAATATGTGGCGCAACCGTTGTAACTCAAATGGATTGATACAGCCAAGAAGTCAATGAAATGTAGTTTTTGAGAATGTCTCTCTTTCTTCAGCGCGTGCCAACGGCCAGGATTGGTCTCACAGTAAAAAAAGACTTTTTTATCTAAATTTTTAACCACAGAGCCTAGTGTAATCGCTGAAATCCAGTAATCATGTCAAAATAAGAAGAATGTTACTCCTTGGAGTCCAATTAGCTCATTTATTACATTTAAAAGGTCACAGTCCAGAATCAGTTCAACTAAGTCCCACAGTAAATCGCTTCAATGTTAAAAGCGATACAACTTAGTAATATCGGAAAAAAATCACTAACTATTTGTTGGTACGAACATGTGACGCAACCGTTGTAACTCAAACGGATTGACACCGTTAGAAAGTCAATGAAATGGAGTTTTTCAAACTGTCTCTATTTCTTCAGCGCGCGCTAACGGCTAGAATTTGTCTCACAGTAAAAAATGACTTTTTATCTAAATTTTTAAATAAAGCGCTACCTCAGGGTCCAGTGTAATCGCTGAGCTCCGACAATCATGTTGACTTAAAAAGAATGTTATTTTTTGGAGTTCAATTGGTTCACTTATCACATTTATAAGGTCACAGTCCAAAGTTAGTCCAGTTAAGTTCCACAGTCAATTGTTTCATTGTTAAAAGCGATACAACCTAGTAATATCAGAAAAATATCCCTAAATACATGTTGGTACAAATATGTGGCGCAACCGTTGTAACTCAAACGGACTGATACCGATAGAAATTCAATGAAATGGATTTTTTGAAACTGTGTCCATTTCTGCAGCCGCGATAGCGGCTAGGATTGGTCCCACAGTACAAAAATGACTTTCTTATCTACCTTTTTAAATAAAGCGCTGCCACCTCGCCCAGTGTATCTGCTGAGTTCAAGCACTCATGTCAAATTAAGAAGAATGTTACTTCTTGGTGTTCAATTGTCTCATTTAACACATTCATAAAGTCAAAATCCAAAATCAGTTCAATTAAGTTCCACAGTCAATCGTTTCACTGTTAAAAGCGATGCAACTTAGCAATATCAGAAAAATATCGCTAAGTAAATGTTGGTGCGAGTATGTGACGGAACTGTTGTAATTCAAACAGACTGATACTGTTAGAAAGTCAATGAAATGGAGTTTTTGAAACTGTCTCTATTTTTTTGGCGCGTGCTAACGGCCAGGATTGGTCCCACACTAAGAAAAGACTTATTTATCTAAATTTTTAAATGAAGCGTTACCACGGGGTCAAGTGTAATCGCTGAGTTCCGACAATCATGTCGAGTTAAGAAGAATGTTATTTCTTGGAGTTCAATTGTCTCATTTATTACATTTATCAGATCAAAGTCAAAAATCAGTTCCATTAAGTCCCACAGTCAACCGTTTTACTGTTAAAAGCGATGCAACCTGGTAATATCGGAAAAATATGACTAAATACATGTTTGTACGAATGTGTGATGCAACCGTTGTAACTCAAACGGATTGACACTGTTAGAAAGTCAATGAAATGGAGTTTTTGAAACTTTCTCTATTATTTCGGCGCGTGCTAACGGCCAGGATTGGTCCCACACTAAGAAAAGACTTATTTATCTAAATTTTTAAATGACGCGCTACCACAGGGTTAAGTGTAATCGCTGAGTTCCGACAATCATGTCGAGTTAAGAAGAATGTTAATTCTTGGAGTCCAATTGTCTCATTTATCACATTTATCAGATCAAAATAAAAAATCAGTTCAATTAAGTGCCACAGTCAATCGTTTTACTGTTAAAAGAGATGCAACCTGGTAATATCGGGAAAAAATCGTTAAGTACATGATGGTACGAATATGTGACGGAACCATTGTAATTGAAACGGAGTGATACCGTTAGAAAGTCAATTTAATGAAGTTTTTGAAACTGTCTCTATTTCTTCAGCGCGCGATAACGGCTAGGATTGGTGCCACAGTACAAAAATGACTTTTTTATCTAAATTTTTAAATAAAGCGCTGCCCCAGCGCCCAGTGTAACTTCCGAGTTCAAGCAATCATGTCTAATTAAGAAGAATGTTATTTCTTGGAGTTCAATTGTCTCATTTATCACATTCATAAATGCAAAAACCAAAATCAGTTATATTAGGTCCCACAGTCAATCTCTTTACTGTTAAACGCGATACAACCTAGTAATATCCAAATAACATTGCTAAGAACATGTTGGTACAAATATTGTCTTAATTGAACTGATTTTGGACTGTAAACTTATAAATGTGATAAATGAGACAATTGGAGTCCAAGAATTAACATTTTTATTAATTTTACATGATTGCTGGAATTTACCGATTTCGCTGGGCGCTGTGGTACAGCTTTATTTAAAAGTTTAGATAAATAAATCATTTTGTACTGTGGGACCAATCCTAGCCGTTATCGCGCGCTGAAGAAATAGAGAAAGTTTCAAAAACTCCATTTATTTGACTTTCTAACGATATCAGTCGGTTTCAATTACAACGGTTCCGTCACATATTCGTACCATTATGTACTTAACGATATTTTTCCGATATTACCAGGTTGTATCGCTTTTAACAGTGAAACGATTGACTGTGTGACTTAATTGAACTGATTCTGGTCTGTGCCCTTATAAATGCGATAATTGAGCGAGTTGGTCTCCAAGGAAAAACATTCTTTTTAACTTGAAATGATTGCTGGAATTCAGCGATTACACTGGGCGTTGTGGTAGTGATTCACTTAAAAATTTGGAAAAATTAGTTATTTTTTACTGTGGGACCAATCCTGGCCGTTAGCACGCGCTGAATAAATCTCTGAATAAGTCTCTGTTTCTTCAGCGCGTGCCAACGGCCAGGATTTGTCCCACAGTAAAAAATGACTTTTTTATCTAAATTTTTAACCACAGAGCCTAGTGTAATCGCTGAAATCCAGTAATCATGTCAAAATAAGAAGAATGTTACTCCTTGGAGTCCAATTAGCTCATTTATTACATTTAAAAGATCACAGTCCAGAATCAGTTCAACTAAGTCCCACAGTTAATCGCTTCAATGTTAAAAGCGATACAACTTAGTAATATCGGAAAAAAATCACTAACTATTTGTTGGTACGAACATGTGACGCAACCGTTGTAACTCAAACGGACTGATACCGTTAGAAAGTCATTGAAATGTAGTTTTTAAAACTGTCTCTATTTCTTCAGCACGCGCTAACGGCTGGGATTGGTCCCACAGTAAAAAATGACTTTTTATCTAAATTTTTAAATGAAGTGCTACCACAGCGCCCAGTGAAATTGCTAAATTCCAGCAATCAAGTCAAATTAAGAAGAATGTTATTTCTTGGGTCCAATTGTCTCATTTATCACATTGATGAGGTCAAAGTCCAAAATCACTTCAATTAAGTCCCACAGTCAATCCTTTCACTGTTAAAAGCAATGTAACCTAGTAATATCAGAAAAATATCGCTAAATACATGTTGGTAAGGATATGTGACGCAAACGTTGTAATTAAAACGGACTGATACCGTTAAAAAGTCAATGAAATTTATTTTTTGAATATGTTTCTATTTCTTCAGCGCGCGATAGCGGCTGGGATTGGTCTCACAGTAAAAAATGACTTATTTTTTTAAATTTTTAAATGAAGCGCTCCAAACAGCCCCCCGTGTAATCGCTGAGTTGCGGCAATCATGTCAAATTAAGAAGAATGTTATTTCTTGGAGTCCAGTTGGCTCACTTATCACATTTATAAGGTCACAGCCCTAAGTTAGTTCAATTAAGTTCCACAGTCAATCGTTTCATTGTTAAAAGCGACACAACCTAATAATATCAGAAAAATATCCCTAAATACATGTTGGTACGAACATGTGGTGCAACAGTTGTAACTCAAACGGATTGATACCGCCAAGAAGTCAATGAAATGTAGTTTTTGAGAATGTATGTATTTCTTTAGCGCGTTGTAACGGCTAAGATTGGTCCTACAGTACAAAATGACTTTTTTATCTAAATTTTTAAATGAAGTGCTACCACAGCGCCCAGTCTAATCGCTGAGTTCCGGCAATCATTGCAAATTAAGAAGAATGTTATTTCTTGTAGTCCAATTGTCTCATTAATCACATTTATAAGGTCAAAGTCCAAAATAATTTCAATTAAGTTCCACAGTCAATCGATACACTGTTAAAAGCGATGCAACCTGGAAATATCGGAAAAATATCGCTAAACATATGTTGGTACGAATATGTGACGCAACCGTTGCAACTGAAACGGACTGATACTGTTAGAAAGTCAATGAAATGTAGTTTTTGAAAATGTCTCTATTTCTTCAGCGCGCGCTAACGGCTAGGATTGGTCCCACAGTACAAAATGACTATTTTACCTTATTATTTAAATGAAGTGCTACCACAGCGCCCAGTATAATCGCTGAGTTCCAGCAATCATTGCAAATTAAGAAGAATGTTACTTCTTGTAGTCCAATTGTCTCATTTATCACATTTATAAGGTCACAGTCTAGAATCACTTCAATTAAATTCCACAGTCAATCGTTTCACTGTTAAAAGCGATACAACTTAGTAATATCGGAAAAAAATCACTAACTATTTGTTGGTACGAACATGTGACGCAACCGTTGTAACTCAAACGGACTGATACCGTTAGAAAGTCATTGAAATGTAGTTATCAAAACTGTCTCTATTTCTTCAGCACGCGCTAACGGCTGGGATTGGTCCCACAGTAAAAAATGACTTTTTATCTAAATTTTTAAATGAAGTGCTACCACAGCGCCCAGTGAAATTGCTAAATTCCAGCAATCAAGTCAAATTAAGAAGAATGTTATTTCTTGGGTCCAATTGTCTCATTTATCACATTGATGAGGTCAAAGTCCAAAATCACTTCAATTAAGTCCCACAGTCAATCCTTTCACTGTTAAAAGCAATGTAACCTAGTAATATCAGAAAAATATCGCTAAATACATGTTGGTAAGAATATGTGACGCAAACGTTGTAATTGAAACGGACTGATACCGTTAAAAAGTCAATGAAATTTAGGTTTTGAATATGTTTCTATTTCTTCAGCGCGCGATAGCGGCTGGGATTGGTCTCACAGTAAAAAATGACTTATTTTTTTAAATTTTTAAATGAAGCGCTCCAAACAGCCCCCCATGTAATCGCTGAGTTGCGGCAATCATGTCAAATTAAGAAGAATGTTATTTCTTGGAGTCCAGTTGGCTCACTTATCACATTTATAAGGTCACAGCCCTAAGTTAGTTCAATTAAGTTCCACAGTCAATCGTTTCATTGTTAAAAGCGACACAACCTATTAATATCAGAAAAATATCCCTAAATACATGTTGGTACGAACATGTGGTGCAACCGTTGTAACTCAAACGGATTGATACTGTTAGAAAGTCAATGAAATGTAGTTTTTTAAAATGTCTCTATTTCTTCAGCGCGCGCTAACGGCTAGGATTGGTCCCACAGTACAAAATGACTATTTTACCTTAATATTTAAATGAAGTGCTACCACAGCGCCCAGTATAATCGCTGAGTTCCAGCAATCATTGCAAATTAAGAAGAATGTTACTTCTTGTAGTCCAATTGTCTCATTTATCACATTTATAAGGTCACAGTCTAGAATCACTTCAATTAAATCCCACAGTCAATCGTTTCACTGTTAAAAGCGATACAACTTCGTAATATCGGAAAAACATCACTAACTGCTTGTTGGTACGAATACGTGACGCAACCGTTGTAACTCAAACGGATTGACACCGTTAGAAAGTCAATGAAATGTAGTTTTTGAATATGTTTCTATTTCTTCAGCACGTGCTAACGGCTATGATTGGTCCCACAGTACAAAATGACTTATTCATCTAAACTTTTAAATAAAGCGCTGCCCCAGCCCCCAGTGTAACTTCTGAGTTCAAGCAATCATGTCTAAATAAGAAGAATGTTATTTCTTGGAGTTCAATGGTCTCATTTGTCACATTCATAAAGTCAAATTTCAAAATCAGTAATATTAAGTCCCACAGTCAATCGTTTCACTGTTAAAAGCAATGCAACCTAGTAAAATCAGAAAAATATCGCTAAATACATGTTTGTACGAATATGTGACGCAACCGTTGTAATTGAAACGGACTGATACCGTTAGAAAGTCAATGAAATGTAGTTTTTAAAACTGTCTCTCTTTCTTCAGCCTGCGCTAACAGCCAGTATTGGTCCCACCGTAGAAAATGACTTAATTATCTAAATTTTGAAATGAAGCGCTACCACCACGCCCAGTGAAATCGGTAAATTCCAGCAATCATGTCAAATTAAGAAAAATGTTATTTCTTGGGATCCAGTTGGCTCACTTATCACATTTATAAGGTCACAGTCCAAAGTTACTTCAATTAAGTCCCAGAGTCAATCGTTTCACTGTTAAAAGCGATTCAACTTAGTAATATCGCAAAAAAATCACTAAGTACATGTTGGAACGAATATGTGACGCAACCGTTGTAACTCAAGCGGATTGATACCGTTAGAAAGTCATTGAAATGTAGTTTTTGAAACTGTCTCTATTTCTTCAACGCGCGCTAACGGCCAGGATTGGTCCCACAGTAAAAAAAGATTATTTATCTAAATTTCTAAATGAAGCGCTTTAACAGCGACCAGTGTAATCGCTAAATTCCGGCAATCATGTCAAATTAAGAAGAATGTTATTTCTTGCAATCCAATTGTCCCACTTATCACATTTATAAGGTCACAGTCCGATATCAGTTCAATTAAGTCCCACAGTCAATCGTCTCACTGTTAAAAGCGATTCACCTTGGTAATATCGCAAAAAAATCACTAAGTACATGTTGGTACGAATATGTGACGCAACTGTTGTAACTCAAGCGGATTGGCACCGTTAGAAAGTCAATGAAATTTAGTTTTTGAAAATGTTTCTATTTCTTCAACCCGCGCTAACGGCTAGGATTGGTCCCACAGTAAAAAATGACTTATTTTATCTTAATTTTTAAGTGAAGCGCTACCATTGGGCCGAGTGTAATCGCTGAATTGCAGCAATCATGTCAAATTAAGACGAATGTTATTCCTTGGAGTCCAATTGTCTCACTTATCACATTTATAAGGTCACAGTCCAAAATAAGTTCAGTTAAATCACACAGTCAATCGTTTCACTGTTAAAAGTGATGCAACCTAGTAATATCCGAATACTACCGCTAAATACATGTTGGTACGAACATGTGACGCAACCGTTGAAACTCACACGGATTTATACCGCCAGAAAGTCAATGAAATGTAGTCTTTGAAACTGTTCCTTTTTATTCAGCGCGTGCTAAGGGCCAGGATTGGTCCCACAGTAAAAAATGACTTATTTTATATAAATTTTTATGTGAAGCGTTACCATAGGGCCGAGTGTAATCACTGAATTCCAGCAATCATGTCAAATTAAGAAGAATGTTCTTCCTTGGAGTCCAATTGGCTCATTTATCACATTTTTAAGGCCACAGTACAGAATCCCTTCAATTAAGTCTCACAGTCAATCGTTTCCCTTACAAAAGCAATACAACTTAGTAATATCGGAAAAAATTCACTAAGTACATGTTGGTACGAATACAAGACGCAACCGATGTAACTTAAGCGGATTGACACCATTAGAAAGTCAATAAAATGTAGTTTTTGAAAATCTTTCTCTTTCTTCAACCCGCGCTAACGGCTAGGATTGGTCCCACAGTAAAAAATGACGTATTTTATCTTAATTTTTAAGTGAAGCGCTACCATTGGGCCGAGTGTAATCGCTGAATTCCAGCAATAATGTCAAATTAAGAAGAATGTTCTTCCTTGGAGCCCAATTGGCTCATTTATCACATTTTTAAGGTCACAGTACAAAATCACTTCAATTAAGTCTCACAGTCAATCGTTTCACTTTCAAAAGCAATACAACTTAGAAATATCGGAAAAACATCACTAAGTACATGTTGGTACAAATACGTGACGCAAATGATGTAACTTAAGCGGATTGACACCGTTGGATAGTCAATGAAATGTAGTTTTTGAAAATTTTTCTATTTCTTCAGCGCGTGCTAACGGCTGGGATTGGTCCCACAGTACAAAATGACTTATTTATCTAAACTTTTAAATAAAGCGCTACCACAGCGCCCAGTGAAATCGGTAAATTCCAGCAATCATGTCAAATTAAGAAGAATGTTATTTCTTGGGTCCAATTGTCTCACTTATCACATTTATAAAGTCACAGTCCAAAATCAGGTCAATTAAGTCCCACAGTCAATCGTTTCACTGTTAAAAGCGATACAACCTAGTATTACCAGAAAAATATCACTAAATACATGTTGGTACGAATATGTGACGCAACTGTTGTATTTCAAACGGATTGACACCGTTAGAAAGTCAATGAAATGTAGTTTTTAAAACTGTCTCTCTTTCTACAGCGCGCACTAACGGCTAGGATTGGTCCCACCGTAAAAAATGACTTATTTATCTAAGTTTTTAAATGAAGCGCTACCACAGCGCCCAGTGCAATCGGTAAATTCCAGCAATCATGTCAATGTAAGAAGAATTTTATTTCTTGGAGTCCAATTGTCTCACTTATCACATTTATAAGGTCACAGTCCGAAATAAGTTCAGTTAAGTCCCACAGTCAATCGTTTCACTGTTAAAAGCGATGCAACCTAGTAATATTCGAATACTACTGCTAAATACATGTTGGTACGAATATGTGACGCAACCGTTGTAACTCAAACGGATTTATACAGCCAGAAAGGTAATGAAATGTAGTCTTTGAAACTGGTCCTGTTTATTCAGCGCGTGCTAACGGCCAGGATTGGTCCCACAGTAAAAAATGACTTATTTTATATAAATTTTTATGTGACGCGCTACCATAGGGCCGAGTGTAATCGCTGAATTCCAGGAATCATGTCAAATTAAGAAGAATGTTCTTCCTTGGAGCCCAATTGGCTCATTTATCACATTTTTAAGGTCACAGTACAGAATCACTTCAATTAAGTCTCACATGCAATCGTTTCACTTTCAAAAGCAATACAACTTAGAAATATCGGAAAAAAATCACTAAGTACATGTTGGTACAAATACGTGACGCAACTGTTGTAACTCAAACGGATTTACACAGCCAGAAAGTTAATGAAATGTAGTCTTTGAAACTGTTCCTATCTATTCAGCGCGTGCTAACGGCCAGGATTGGTCCCACAGTAAAAAATGACTTATTTTATATAAATTTTTAAGTGAAGCGCTACCATAGGCCTGAGTGTAATCGCTGAATTCCAGCAATCATGTCAAATTAAGAAGAATGTTATTTCCTGGGTCTAATTGTCTCATTTATCACATTTTTGAGGTCTAAGTCCAAAATCAGTTCAATTAAGTCCCACAGTCAATCCTTTCACTGTTAAAAACGATGCAACCTAGTAAAATCAGAAAAATATCGCTAAGTACATGTTTGTACGATTATGTGACGCAACCGTTGTTATTGAAACAGAATGATACTGTTAGAAAGTCAATGAAATGTAGTTTTCAAAACTGTCTCTCTTTCTTCAGCGCGCGCTAACGGCTAAGATTGGTCCCACCGTGAAAAAATGACTGATTTATCTAAGTTTTTAAATGAAGCGCTACCATAGCGCCCAGTGAAATCGGTAAATTCCAGCAATCATGTCAAGGTAAGAAGAATTTTACTTCTTGGGTCCAATTGTCTCACATATCATATTTGTAAGGTCACAGTCCAAAATAAGTTCAATTAAGTCCCACAGTCCATCTTTTCACTGTTAAAAGCGATGCAACCTAGTAATATCCGAATACTATCGCTAACTACATGTTGGTACGATTATATGACGCAAACGTTGTAACTCAAATGGAGTTATACCACCAGAAAATCAATGAAATGTAGTCTTTGAAACTGTTCCTATTTATTCAGCGCGTGCTAACGGCCAGGATTGGTCCCACAGTAAAAAATGACTTATTTTATATAAATTTTTAAGTGAAGCGCTACCATAGGCCTGAGTGTAATCGCTGAATTCCAGCAATCATGTCAAATTAAGAAGAATGTTATTTCCTGGGTCTAATTGTCTCATTTATCACATTTTTGAGGTCTAAGTCCAAAATCAGTTCAATTAAGTCCCACAGTCAATCCTTTCACTGTTAAAAACGATGCAACCTAGTAAAATCAGAAAAGTATCGCTAAATACATGTTGCTACGAATATGTGACGCAACCGTTGTAACTCAAGCGGATTGATGCCGTTAGAAAGTCATTGAAATGTAGTTTTTAAAACTGCCTCTATTTCTTCAACGCGCGCTAACGGCCAGGATTGGTCCCACAGTAAAAAAAGACTTATTTATCTAAATTTTGAAATGAAGTGCTACCACAGCGCCAAGTGTAATCGCTGAGTTCCGGCAATCATGTCACTTTAAGAAGAATGTTATTCCTTGGGTCCAGTTGTCTCATTTATCACATTTATGAGGTCAAAGTCCAAAATCAGTTGAATTAAATCCCACAGTCAATCCTTTCACTGTTAAAAGCGATGCAACCTAGTAAAATCAGAAAAATATCGCTAAGTACATGTTCGTACGATTATGTGACGCAACTGTTGTTATTGAAACAGAATGATACTGTTAAAAAGTCAATGAAATGTAGTTTTCAAAACTGTCTCTCTTTCTTCAGCGCGCGCTAACGGCTAAGATTGGTCCCACCGTAAAAAATGACTGATTTATCTAAGTTTTTAAATGAAGCGCTACCATAGCGCCCAGTGAAATCGGTAAATTCCAGCAATCATGTCAAGGTAAGAAGAATTTTACTTCTTGGGTCCAATTGTCTCACATATCATATTTGTAAGGTCACAGTCCAAAATAAGTTCAATTAAGTCCCACAGTCCATCTTTTCACTGTTAAAAGCGATGCAACCTAGTAATATCCGAATACTATCGCTAACTACATGTTGGTACGATTATATGACGCAAACGTTGTAACTCAAACGGATTTATACCGCCAGAAAATCAATGAAATGTAGTCTTTGAAACTGCTCCTATTTATTCAGCGCGTGCTAACGGCCAGGATTGGTTCCACAGTAAGAAATGACTTATTTATCTAAAGTTTTAAATCAGGTGCTACCACAGCGCCCAGTGTAATCGCTGAGTTCCGGTAATCATGTCAAATTAAGAAGAATGTTATTCCTTGGAGTCCAATTGGCTCATTTATCACATTTATAAGGTCACAGTCCAGAATCAGTTCAATTAAATCCCACAGTCAATCCTTTCACTGTTAAAAGCGATGCAACCTAGTAAAATCAGAAAAATATCGCTAAGTACATGTTCGTACGATTATGTGACGCAACCGTTGTTATTGAAACAGAATGATACTGTTAGAAAGTCAATGAAATGTAGTTTTCAAAACTGTCTCTCTTTCTTCAGCACGCGCTAACGGCTAAGATTGGTCCCACCGTAAAAAATGACTGATTTATCTAAGTTTTTAAATGAAGCGCTACCATAGCGCCCAGTGAAATCGGTAAATTCCAGCAATCATGTCAAGGTAAAAAGAATTTTACTTCTTGGGTCCAATTGTCTCACATATCATATTTGTAAGGTGACAGTCCAAAATAAGTTCAATTAAGTCCCACAGTCCATCTTTTCACTGGTAAAAGCGATGCAACCTAGTAATATCCGAATACTATCGCTAACTACATGTTGGTACGATTATATGACGCAAACGTTGTAACTCAAACGGATTTATACCGCCAGAAAATCAATGAAATGTAGTCTTTGAAACTGTTCCTATTTATTCAGCGCGTGCTAACGGCCAGGATTGGTCCCACAGTAAAAAATGACTTATTTTATATAAATTTTTAAGTGAAGCGCTACCATAGGCCTGAGTGTAATCGCTGAATTCCAGCAATCATGTCAAATTAAGAAGAATGTTATTTCCTGGGTCTAATTGTCTCATTTATCACATTTTTGAGGTCTAAGTCCAAAATTAGTTCAATTAAGTCCCACAGTCAATCCTTTCACTGTTAAAAACGATGCAACCTACTAAAATCAGAAAAATATCGCTAAATACATGTTGCTACGAATATGTGACGCAACCGTTGTAACTCAAGCGGATTGATGCCGTTAGAAAGTCATTGAAATGTAGTTTTTAAAACTGCCTCTATTTCTTCAACGCGCGCTAACGGCCAGGATTTGTCCCACAGTAAAAAAAGACTTATTTATCTAAATTTTGAAATGAAGTGCTACCACAGCGCCCAGTGTAATCGATGAGTTCCGGCAATCATGTCACTTTAAGAAGAATGTTATTCCTTGTGTCCAGTTGTCTCATTTATCACATTTATGAGGTCAAAGTCCAAAATCAGTTCAATTAAATCCCACAGTCAATCCTTTCACTGTTAAAAGCGATGCAACCTAGTAAAATCAGAAAAATATCGCTAAGTACATGTTCGTACGATTATGTGACGCAACCGTTGTTATTGAAACAGAATGATACTGTTGGAAAGTCAATGAAATGTAGTTTTCAAAACTGTCTCTCTTTCTTCAGCACGCGCTAACGGCTAAGATTGGTCCCACCGTAAAAAATGACTGATTTATCTAAGTTTTTAAATGAAGCGCTACCATAGCGCCCAGTGAAATCGGTAAATTCCAGCAATCATGTCAAGGTAAAAAGAATTTTACTTCTTGGGTCCAATTGTCTCACATATCATATTTGTAAGGTGACAGTCCAAAATAAGTTCAATTAAGTCCCACAGTCCATCTTTTCACTGGTAAAAGCGATGCAACCTAGTAATATCCGAATACTATCGCTAACTACATGTTGGTACGATTATATGACGCAAACGTTGTAACTCAAACGGATTTATACCGCCAGAAAATCAATGAAATGTAGTCTTTGAAACTGTTCCTATTTATTCAGCGCGTGCTAACGGCCAGGATTGGTCCCACAGTAAAAAATGACTTATTTTATATAAATTTTTAAGTGAAGCGCTACCATAGGCCTGAGTGTAATCGCTGAATTCCAGCAATCATGTCAAATTAAGAAGAATGTTATTTCCTGGGTCTAATTGTCTCATTTATCACATTTTTGAGGTCTAAGTCCAAAATCAGTTCAATTAAGTCCCACAGTCAATCCTTTCACTGTTAAAAACGATGCAACCTACTAAAATCAGAAAAATATCGCTAAATACATGTTGCTACGAATATGTGACGCAACCGTTGTAACTCAAGCGGATTGATGCCGTTAGAAAGTCATTGAAATGTAGTTTTTAAAACTGCCTCTATTTCTTCAACGCGCGCTAACGGCCAGGATTGGTCCCACAGTAAAAAAAGACTTATTTATCTAAATTTTGAAATGAAGTGCTACCACAGCGCCCAGTGTAATCGATGAGTTCCGGCAATCATGTCACTTTAAGAAGAATGTTATTCCTTGGGTCCAGTTGTCTCATTTATCACATTCATGAGGTCAAAGTCCAAAATCAGTTCAATTAAATCCCACAGTCAATCCTTTCACTGTTAAAAGCGATGCAACCTAGTAAAATCAGAAAAATATCGCTAAGTACATGTTCGTACGATTATGTGACGCAACCGTTGTTATTGAAACAGAATGATACTGTTAGAAAGTCAATGAAATGTAGTTTTCAAAACTGTCTCTCTTTCTTCAGCGCGCGCTAACGGCTAAGATTGGTCCCACCGTAAAAAATGACTGATTTATCTAAGTTTTTAAATGAAGCGCTACCATAGCGCCCAGTGAAATCGGTAAATTCCAGCAATCATGTCAAGGTAAGAAGAATTTTACTTCTTGGGTCCAATTCTCTCACATATCATATTTGTAAGGTCACAGTCCAAAATAAGTTCAATTAAGTCCCACAGTCCATCTTTTCACTGTTAAAAGCGATGCAACCTAGTAATATCCGAATACTATCGCTAACTACATGTTGGTACGATTATATGACGCAAACGTTGTAACTCAAATGGATTTATACCGCCAGAAAATCAATGAAATGTAGTCTTTGAAACTGTTCCTGTTTATTCAGCGCGTGCTAACGGCCAGGATTGGTCCCACAGTAAAAAATGACTTATTTTATATAAATTTTTAAGTGAAGCGCTACCATAGGCCTGAGTGTAATCGCTGAATTCCAGCAATCATGTCAAATTAAGAAGAATGTTATTTCCTGGTTCTAATTGTCTCATTTATCACATTTTTGAGGTCTAAGTCCAAAATCAGTTCAATTAAGTCCCACAGTCAATCCTTTCACTGTTAAAAACGATGCAACCTAGTAAAATCAGAAAAATATCGCTAAATACATGTTGCTACGAATATGTGACGCAACCGTTGTAACTCAAGCGGATTGATGCCGTTAGAAAGTCATTGAAATGTAGTTTTTAAAACTGCCTCTATTTCTTCAACGCGCGCTAACGGCCAGGATTGGTCCCACAGTAAAAAAAGACTTATTTATCTAAATTTTGAAATGAAGTGCTACCACAGCGCCCAGTGTAATCGCTGAGTTCCGGCAATCATGTCACTTTAAGAAGAATGTTATTCCTTGGGTCCAGTTGTCTCATTTATCACATTTATGAGGTCAAAGTCCAAAATCAGTTCAATTAAATCCCACAGTCAATCCTTTCACTGTTAAAAGCGATGCAACCTAGTAAAATCAGAAAAATATCGCTAAGTACATGTTCGTACGATTATGTGACGCAACCGTTGTTATTGAAACAGAATGATACTGTTAGAAAGTCAATGAAATGTAGTTTTCAAAACTGTCTCTCTTTCTTCAGCGCGCGCTAACGGCTAAGATTGGTCCCACCGTAAAAAATGACTGATTTATCTAAGTTTTTAAATGAAGCGCTACCATAGCGCCCAGTGAAATCGGTAAATTCCAGCAATCATGTCAAGGTAAGAAGAATTTTACTTCTTGGGTCCAATTGTCTCACATATCATATTTGTAAGGTCACAGTCCAAAATAAGTTCAATTAAGTCCCACAGTCCATCTTTTCACTGTTAAAAGCGATGCAACCTAGTAATATCCGAATACTATCGCTAACTACATGTTGGTACAATTATATGACGCAAACGTTGTAACTCAAATGGATTTATACCACCAGAAAATCAATGAAATGTAGTCTTTGAAACTGTTCCTATTTATTCAGCGCGTGCTAACGGCCAGGATTGGTCCCACAGTAAAAAATGACTTATTTTATATAAATTTTTAAGTGAAGCGCTACCATAGGCCTGAGTGTAATCGCTGAATTCCAGCAATCATGTCAAATTAAGAAGAATGTTATTTCCTGGGTCTAATTGTCTCATTTATCACATTTTTGAGGTCTAAGTCCAAAATCAGTTCAATTAAGTCCCACAGTCAATCCTTTCACTGTTAAAAACGATGCAACCTAGTAAAATCAGAAAAATATCGCTAAATACATGTTGCTACGAATATGTGACGCAACCGTTGTAACTCAAGCGGATTGATGCCGTTAGAAAGTCATTGAAATGTAGTTTTTAAAACTGCCTCTATTTCTTCAGCGCGCGATAACGGCTAGGATTGGTTCCACAGTAAGAAATGACTTATTTATCTAAACTTTTAAATAAAGCGCTACCACAGCGCCCAGTGAAATCGGTAAATTCCAGCAATCATGTCAAATTAAGAAGAATGTTATTTCTTGGGTCCAATTGTCTCACTTATCACATTTATAAAGTCACAGTCCAAAATCAGGTCAATTAAGTCCCACAGTCAATCGTTTCACTGTTAAAAGCGATACAACCTAGTATTACCAGAAAAATATCACTAAATACATGTTGGTACGAATATGTGACGCAACTGTTGTATTTCAAACGGATTGACACCGTTAGAAAGTCAATGAAATGTAGTTTTTAAAACTGTCTCTCTTTCTACAGCGCGCACTAACGGCTAGGATTGGTCCCACCGTAAAAAATGACTTATTTATCTAAGTTTTTAAATGAAGCGCTACCACAGCGCCCAGTGCAATCGGTAAATTCCAGCAATCATGTCAAGGTAAGAAGAATTTTATTTCTTGGAGTCCAATTGTCTCACTTATCACATTTATAAGGTCACAGTCCGAAATAAGTTCAGTTAAGTCCCACAGTCAATCGTTTCACTGTTAAAAGCGATGCAACCTAGTAATATTCGAATACTACTGCTAAATACATGTTGGTACGAATATGTGACGCAACCGTTGTAACTCAAACGGATTTATACAGCCAGAAAGTTAATGAAATTTAGTCTTTGAAACTGGTCCTGTTTATTCAGCGCGTGCTAACGGCCAGGATTGGTCCCACAGTAAAAAATGACTTATTTTATATAAATTTTTATGTGACGCGCTACCATAGGGCCGAGTGTAATCGCTGAATTCCAGGAATCATGTCAAATTAGGAAGAATGTTCTTCCTTGGAGCCCAATTGGCTCATTTATCACATTTTTAAGGTCACAGTACAGAATCACTTCAATTAAGTCTCACAGTCAATCGTTTCACTTTCAAAAGCAATACAACTTAGAAATATCGGAAAAAAATCACTAAGTACATGTTGGTACAAATACGTGACGCAACTGTTGTAACTCAAACGGATTTACACAGCCAGAAAGTTAATGAAATGTAGTCTTTGAAACTGTTCCTATCTATTCAGCGCGTGCTAACGGCCAGGATTGGTCCCACAGTAAAAAATGACTTATTTTATATAAATTTTTAAGTGAAGCGCTACCATAGGCCTCAGTGTAATCGCTGAATTCCAGCAATCATGTCAAATTAAGAAGAATGTTATTTCCTGGGTCTAATTGTCTCATTTATCACATTTTTGAGGTCTAAGTCCAAAATCAGTTCAATTAAGTCCCACAGTCAATCCTTTCACTGTTAAAAACGATGCAACCTAGTAAAATCAGAAAAATATCGCTAAATACATGTTGCTACGAATATGTGACGCAACCGTTGTAACTCAAGCGGATTGATGCCGTTAGAAAGTCATTGAAATGTAGTTTTTAAAACTGCCTCTATTTCTTCAACGCGCGCTAACGGCCAGGATTGGTCCCACAGTAAAAAAAGACTTATTTATCTAAATTTTGAAATGAAGTGCTACCACAGCGCCCAGTGTAATCGCTGAGTTCCGGCAATCATGTCACTTTAAGAAGAATGTTATTCCTTGGGTCCAGTTGTCTCATTTATCACATTTATGAGGTCAAAGTCCAAAATCAGTTCAATTAAATCCCACAGTCAATCCTTTCACTGTTAAAAGCGATGCAACCTAGTAAAATCAGAAAAATATCGCTAAGTACATGTTCGTACGATTATGTGACGCAACCGTTGTTATTGAAACAGAATGATACTGTTAGAAAGTCAATGAAATGTAGTTTTCAAAACTGTCTCTCTTTCTTCAGCGCGCGCTAACGGCTAAGATTGGTCCCACCGTAAAAAATGACTGATTTATCTAAGTTTTTAAATGAAGTGCTACCATAGTGCCCAGTGAAATCGGTAAATTCCAGCAATCATGTCAAGGTAAGAAGAATTTTACTTCTTGGGTCCAATTGTCTCACATATCATATTTGTAAGGTCACAGTCCAAAATAAGTTCAATTAAGTCCCACAGTCCATCTTTTCACTGTTAAAAGCGATGCAACCTAGTAATATCCGATTACTATCGCTAACTACATGTTGGTACGATTATATGACGCAAACGTTGTAACTCAAATGGATTTATACCGCCAGAAAATCAATGAAATGTAGTTTTTAAAACTGCCTCTATTTCTTCAACGCGCGCTAACGGCCAGGATTGGTCCCACAGTAAAAAAAGACTTATTTATCTAAATTTTGAAATGAAGTGCTACCACAGCGCCCAGTGTAATCGCTGAGTTCCGGCAATCATGTCACTTTAAGAAGAATGTTATTCCTTGGGTCCAGTTGTCTCATTTATCACATTTATGAGGTCAAAGTCCAAAATCAGTTCAATTAAATCCCACAGTCAATCCTTTCACTGTTAAAAGCGATGCAACCTAGTAAAATCAGAAAAATATCGCTAAGTACATGTTCGTACGATTATGTGACGCAACCGTTGTTATTGAAACAGAATGATACTGTTAGAAACTCAATGAAATGTAGTTTTCAAAACTGTCTCTCTTTCTTCAGCGCGCGCTAACGGCTAAGATTGGTCCCACCGTAAAAAATGACTGATTTATCTAAGTTTTTAAATGAAGCGCTACCATAGCGCCCAGTGAAATCGGTAAATTCCAGCAATCATGTCAAGGTAAGAAGAATTTTACTTCTTGGGTCCAATTGTCTCACATATCATATTTGTAAGGTCACAGTCCAAAATAAGTTCAATTAAGTCCCACAGTCCATCTTTTCACTGTTAAAAGCGATGCAACCTAGTAATATCCGAATACTATCGCTAACTACATGTTGGTACGATTATATGACGCAAACGTTGTAACTCAAATGGATTTATACCGCCAGAAAATCAATGAAATGTAGTCTTTGAAACTGTTCCTATTTATTCAGCGCGTGCTAACGGCCAGGATTGGTCCCACAGTAAAAAATGACTTATTTTATATAAATTTTTAAGTGAAGCGCTACCAAGTGAGTGAGTGAGTGTAATCGCTGAATTTTAGCAATCATGTCAAATTAAGAAGAATGTTATTTCCTGGGTCTAATTGTCTCATTTATCACATTTTTGAGGTCTAAGTCCAAAATCAGTTCAATTAAGTCCCACAGTCAATCCTTTCACTGTTAAAAACGATGCAACCTAGTAAAATCAGAAAAATATCGCTAAATACATGTTGCTACGAATATGTGACGCAACCGTTGTAACTCAAGCGGATTGATGCCGTTAGAAAGTCATTGAAATGTAGTTTTTAAAACTGCCTCTATTTCTTCAACGCGCGCTAACGGCCAGGATTGGTCCCACAGTAAAAAAAGACTTATTTATCTAAATTTTGAAATGAAGTACTACCACAGCGCCCAGTGTAATCGCTGAGTTCCGGCAATCATGTCACTTTAAGAAAAATGTTATTCCTTGGGTCCAGTTGTCTCATTTATCACATTTATGAGGTCAAAGTCCAAAATCAGTTCAATTAAATCCCACAGTCAATCCTTTCACTGTTAAAAGCGATGCAACCTAGTAAAATCAGAAAAATATCGCTAAGTACATGTTCGTACGATTATGTGATGCAACTGTTGTTATTGAAACAGAATGATACTGTTAAAAAGTCAATGAAATGTAGTTTTCAAAACTGTCTCTCTTTCTTCAGCGCGCGCTAACGGCTAAGATTGGTCCCACCGTAAAAAATGACTGATTTATCTAAGTTTTTAAATGAAGCGCTACCATAGCGCCCAGTGAAATCGGTAAATTCCAGCAATCATGTCAAGGTAAGAAGAATTTTACTTCTTGGGTCCAATTGTCTCACATATCATATTTGTAAGGTCACAGTCCAAAATAATTCAATTAAGTCCCACAGTCCATCTTTTCACTGTTAAAAGCGATGCAACCTAGTAATATGCGAATACTATCGCTAACTACATGTTGGTACGATTTTATGACGCAAACGTTGTAACTCAAACGGATTTATACCGCCAGAAAATTAATGAAATGTAGTCTTTGAAACTGCTCCTATTTATTCAGCGCGTGCTAACGGCCAGGATTGGTCCCACAGTAAAAAATGACTTATTTTATATAAATTTCTAAGTGAAGCGCTACCATAGGCCCGAGTGTAATCGCTGAATTCCAGCAATCATGTCAAATTAAGAAGAATGTTATTTCCTGGGTCTAATTGTCTCATTTATCACATTTTTGAGGTCAAAGTCGAAAAACAGTTCAATTAAGTCCCACAGTCAATCCTTTCACTGTTAAAAACGATGCAACCTAGTAAAATCAGAAAAATATCGCTAAATACATGTTGCTACGAATATGTGACGCAACCGTTGTAACTCAAGCGGATTGATGCCGTTAGAAAGTCATTGAAATGTAGTTTTTAAAACTGTCTCTATTACTTCAGCGCGCGAAAACGGCTAGGATTGGTTCCACAGTAAGAAATGACTTATTTATCTAAAGTTGTAAATGAGGTGCTACCACAGCGCCCAGTGTAATCGCTGAGTTCCGGTAATCATGTCAAATTAAGAAGAATGTTATTCCTTGGAGTCCAATTGGCTCATTTATCACATTTATAAGGTCACAGTCCAGAATCAGTTCAATTAAATCCCACAGTCAATCCTTTCACTGTTAAAAGCGATGCAACCTAGTAAAATCAGAAAAATATCGCTAAGTACATGTTCGTACGATTATGTGACGCAACCGTTGTTATTGAAACAGAATGATACTGTTAGAAAGTCAATGAAATGTAGTTTTCAAAACTGTCTCTCTTTCTTCAGCACGCGCTAACGGCTAAGATTGGTCCCACCGTAAAAAAATGACTGATTTATCTAAGTTTTTAAATGAAGCACTACCATAGCGCCCAGTGAAATCGGTAAATTCCAGCAATCATGTCAAGGTAAGAAGAATTTTACTTCTTGGGTCCAATTGTCTCACATATCATATTTGTAAGGTGACAGTCCAAAATAACTTCAATTAAGTCCCACAGTCCATCTTTTCACTGGTAAAAGCGATGCAACCTAGTAATATCCGAATACTATCGCTAACTACATGTTGGTACGATTATATGACGCAAACGTTGTAACTCAAACGGATTTATACCGCCAGAAAATCAATGAAATGTAGTCTTTGAAACTGTTCCTATTTATTCAGCGCGTGCTAACGGCCAGGATTGGTCCCACAGTAAAAAATGACTTATTTTATGTAAATTTTTAAGTGAAGCGCTACCATAGGCCCGAGTGTAATCGCTGAATTCCAGCAATCATGTTAAATTAAGAAGAATGTTATTTCCTGGGTCTAATTGTCTCATTTATCACATTTTTGAGGTCAAAGTCCAAAATCAGTTCAATTAAGTCCCACAGTCAATCCTTTCACTGTTAAAAACGATGCTACCTAGTAAAATCAGAAAAATATCGCTAAATACATGTTGCTACGAATATGTGACGCAACCGTTGTAACTCAAGCGGATTGATGCCGTTAGAAATGTCATTGAAATGTAGTTTTTAAAACTGTCTCTATTACTTCAGCGCGCGATAACGGCTAGGATTGGTTCCACAGTAAGAAATGACTTATTTATCTAAAGTTTTAAATGAAGTGCTACCACAGCGCCCAGTGTAATCGCTGAGTTCCGGTAATCATGTCAAATTAAGAAGAATGTTATTTCTTGGAGTCCAATTGGCTCATTTATCACATTTATAAGGTCACAGTCCAGAATCACTTCAATTAAGTCCCACAGTCAATCGTTTCACTGTTAAAAACGATGCAACCTAGTAAAATCAGAAAAATATCGCTAAGTACATGTTGGTACGAATATGTGACGCAACCGTTGTAATTGAAATGGACTGATACCGTTAGAAAGTCATTGAAATGTAGTTTTTAAAACTTTCTCTATTTCTTCAACGCGCGCTAACGGCTAGGATTGGTCCCATTGTAAACAATGACTTTTTTATCTAAGTTTTTAAATGAAGTGCTACCACAGCGCCCAGTGAAATCGCTGAATTGCAGCAATCATGTCAAATTAAGAAGAATGTTATTTCTTGCAATTCTATTGTCTCATTTATCACATTTACAAGGTCACAGTCCAAAATCAGTTCAATTAAATCCCACAGTCAATCCTTTCACTGTTAAAAGCGATGCAACCTAGTAAAATCAGAAAAATATCGCTAAGTACATGTTCGTACGATTATGTGACGCAAACGTTGTAACTCAAACGGATTTATACCGCCAGAAAATCAATGAAATGTAGTCTTTGAAACTGTTCCTATTTATTCAGCGCGCGATAACGGCTAAGATTGGTCCCACCGTAAAAAATGACTGATTTATCTAAGTTTTTAATGAAGCGCTACCATAGGCCCGAGTGTAATCGCTGAATTCCAGCAATCATGTCAAATTAAGAAGAATGTTATTTCCTGGGTCTAATTGTCTCATTTATCACATTTTTGAGGTCAAAGTCCAAAATTAGTTCAATTAAGTCCCACAGTCAATCTTTTCACTGTTAAAAACGATGCAACCTAGTAAAATCAGAAAAATATCGCTAAATACATGTTGCTACGAATATGTGACGCAACCGTTGTAACTCAAGCGGATTGATGCCGTTAGAAAGTCATTGAAATGTAGTTTTTAAAACTGTCTCTATTACTTCAGCGCGCGATAACGGCTAGGATTGGTTCCACAGTAAGAAATGACTTATTTATCTAAAGTTTTAAATGAGGTGCTACCACAGCGCCCAGTGTAATCGCTGAGTTCCGGTAATCATGTCAAATTAAGAAGAATGTTATTACTTGGAGTCCAATTGGCTCATTTATCACATTTATAAGGTCACAGTCCAGAATCACTTCAATTAAGTCCCACAGTCAATCGTTTCACTGTTAAAAACGATGCAACCTAGTAAAATCAGAAAAATATCGCTAAGTACATGTTGGTACGAATATGTGACGCAACCGTTGTAATTGAAATGGACTGATACCGTTAGAAAGTCATTGAAATGTAGTTTTTAAAACTTTGTCTATTTCTTCAACGCGCGCTAACGGCTAGGATTGGTCCCATTGTAAACAATGACTCTTTTATCTAAGTTTTTAAATGAAGCGCTACCACAGCGCACAGTGAAATCGCTGAATTGCAGCAATCATGTCAAATTAAGAAGAATGTTATTTCTTGCAATCCCATTGTCTCATTTATCACATTTACAAGGTCACAGTCCAAAATCAGTTCAATTAAGTCCCACAGTCAATCGTTTCACTGTTAAAAGCGTTACAACTTAGTAATATCGGAAGAAAATCGCTAAATACATGTTGCTACGAATATGTGACGCAACCGTTGTAACTCAAGCGGAGAGACACCGTTAGAAAGTCAATGAAATGTAGTTTTCAAAACTGTTTCTCTTTCTTCTGCGCGGACTAACGGCTAGGATTAGTCCTACAGTTAGAAATGACTTATTTATCTAAATTTTTAAATGAAGTACTACCACAGCGTCCAGTGTAATCGCTGAGCTCCGGGAATCATGTCAAATTAAGAAGAATGTTATTTCTTGAAATCCCATTGTCTCATTTATCACATTTACAAGGTCACAGTTCAAAATCAGTTCCATTAAGTCCCACAGTCAATCGTTTCACTGTTAAAAGCGTTACAGCTTAGTAATATCGGAAGAAAATCGCTAAATACATGTTGCTACGAATATGTGACGCAACCGTTGTAACTCAAGCGGATTGATGCCGTTAGAAAGTCATTGAAATGTAGTTTTTAAAACTGTCTCTATTACTTCAGCGCGCGATAACGGCTAGGATTGGTTCCACAGTAAGAAATGACTTATTTATCTAAAGTTTTAAATGAGGTGCTACCACAGCGCCCAGTGTAATCGCTGAGTTCCGGTAATCATGTCAAATTAAGAAGAATGTTACTTCTTGCAGTCCAATTGTCTCACTTATCAAATTTATAAGGTCACAGTCCAAGATCAGTTCAATTAACTCCCACAGTCAATCGTTTCACTGTTAAAAGCTGTAAAACTTAGTAATATCGGAAAAAAGTCTTTAAGTACATGTTGGTACGAAAATGTGACGCAACCGTTGTTGTTGAAACGGACTGATACCGTTAGAAAGTCAATGAAATGTAGTATTTAAAACTGTCTCTATTTCTTCAGCGCGCGCTAACGGCTAGGATTGGTCCCACAGTAAAAAAATACTTATTTTATCTAAATTATTAAGTGAAGTGCTACCATTGGGCCGAGTGTAATCGCTGAATTGCAGCAATCATGTCAAATTAAGAAGAATGTTATTCCTTGGAGTCCAATTGGCTCATTTATCACATTTATAAGGTCACAGTCCAGAATCACTTCAATTAAGTCCCACAGTCAATCGTTTCACTGTTAAAAGCGATACAACTTAGTAATATCGGAAAAAAATCACTAAATACATGTTGGTACGAATATTTGACGCAACCGTTGTAAATAAAGCGGAGAGACACCGTTAGAAAGTCAATGAAATGTAGTTTTCAAAACTGTTTCTCTTTCTTCAGCGCGGGCTAACGGGTAGGATTAGTCCTTCAGTTAGAAGTGACTTATTCATCTAAATTTTTAAACGAAGTACTACCACAGCGCCCAGTGTAATCGCTGAGCTCCGGAAATCATGTCAAATTAAGAAGAATGTTATTTCTTGCAATCCCATTGTCTCATGTATCACATTTACAAGGTCACAGTCCAAAATCAGTTCCATTAAGTCCCACAGTCAATCGTTTCACTGTTAAAAGCGTTACAACTTAGTAATATCGGAAGAAAATCGCTAAATACATGTTGCTACGAATATGTGACGCAACCGTTGTAACTCAAGCGGATTGATGCCGTTAGAAAGTCATTGAAATGTAGTTTTTAAAACTGTCTCTATTACTTCAGCGCGCGATAACGGCTAGGATTGGTTCCACAGTAAGAAATGACTTATTTATTTAAAGTTTTAAATGAGGTGCTACCACAGCGCCCAGTGTAATCGCTGAGTTCCTGTAATCATGTCAAATTAAGAAGAATGTTACTTCTTGCAGTCCAATTGTCTCACTTATCAAATTTATAAGGTCACAGTCCAAGATCAGTTCAATTAAGTCCCACAGTCAATCGTTTCACTGTTAAAAGCGATAAAACTTAGTAATATCGGAAAAAAATCATTAAGTACATGTTGGTACGAATATGTGACGCAACCGTTGTAGTTGAAACGGACTGATACCGTTAGAAAGTCAATGAAATGTAGTATTTAAAACTGTCTCTATTTCTTCAGCGCGTGCTAACGGCCAGGATGGGTCCCACAGTAAAAAATGACTTACTTATCTAAATTTTTAAATGAAGTACTACCACAGCGCCCAGTGTAATCGCTGAGCTCCGGGAATCATGTCAAATTAAGAAGAATGTTATTTCTTGCATTCCCATTGTCTCATTTATCACATTTACAAGGTCACAGTCCAAAATCAGTTCCATTAAGTCCCACAGTCAATCGTTTCACTGTTAAAGGCGTTACAACTTAGTAATATCGGAAGAAAATCGCTAAATACATGTTGCTACGAATATGTGACGCAACCGTTGTAACTCAAGCGGATTGTTGCCGTTAGAAAGTCATTGAAATGTAGTTTTTAAAACTGTCTCTATTACTTCAGCGCACGATAACGGCTAGGATTGGTTCCACAGTAAGAAATGACTTATTTATCTAAAGTTTTAAATGAGGTGCTACCAACGCGCCCAGTGAAATCGCTGAATTGCAGCAATCATGTCAAATTAAGAAGAATGTTATTTCTTGCAATCCCATTGTCTCATTTATCACATTTACAAGGTCACAGTCCAAAATCAGTTCAATTAAGTCCAACAGTCAATCGTTTCACTGTTAAAAGCGTTACAACTTAGTAATATCGGAAGAAAATCGCTAAATACATGTTGCTACGAATATGTGACGCAACCGTTGTAACTCAAGCGGATTGATGCCGTTAGAAAGTCATTTAAATGTAGTTTTTAAAACTGTCTCTATTACTTCAGCGCGTGATAACGGCTAGGATTGGTTCCACAGTAAGAAATGACTTATTTATCTAAAGTTTTAAATGAGGTGCTACCACAGCGCCCAGTGTAAACGCTGAGTTCCGGCAATCATGTCAAATTAAGAAGAATGTTATTCCTTGGAGTCCAATTGGCTCATTTATCACATTTATAAGGTCACAGTCCAGAATCACTTCAATTAAGTCCCACAGTCAATCGTTTCACTGTTAAAAGCGATACAACTTAGTAATATCGGAAAGAAATCACTAAATACATGTTGGTACGAATATGTGACGCAACCGTTGTAAGTCAAGCGGAGACACACCGTTAGAAAGTCAATGAAATGTAGTTTTCAAAACTGTTTCTCTTTCTTCAGCGCGGGCTAACGGCTAGGATTAGTCCTACAGTTAGAAATGACTTATTCATCTAAATTTTTAAACGAAGTACTACCACAGCGCCCCGTGTAGTCGCTGAGCTCCCGGAATCATGTCAAATTAAGAAGAATGTTATTTCGTGCAATCCCATTGTCTCATTTATCACATTTACAAGGTCACAGTCCAACATCAGTTCCATTAAGTCCCACAGTCAATCGTTTCACTGTTAAAAGCGTTACAACTTAGTAATATCGGAAGAAAATTGCTAAATACATGTTGCTACGAATATGTGACGCAACCGTTGTAACTCAAGAGAATTGATGCCGTTAGAAAGTCATTGAAATGTAGTTTTTAAAACTGTCTCTATTACTTCAGCGCGCGATAACAGCTAGGATTGGTTCCACAGTAAGAAATGACTTATTTATCTAAAGTTTTAAATGAGGTGCTACCACAGCGCCCAGTGTAATTGCTGAGTTCCGGTAATCATGTCAAATTAAGAAGAATGTTATTTCTTGCAGTCCAATTGTCTCACTTATCAAATTTATAAGGTCACAGTTCAAGTTCAGTTCAATTAAGTCCCACAATCAATCGTTTCACTGTTAAAAGCTGTAAAACTTAGTAATATCGGAAAAAAGTCATTAAGTACATGTTGGTACGAATATGTGACGCAACCGTTGTAGTTGAAACGGACTGATACGGTTAGAAAGTCAATGAAATGTAGTATTTAAAACTGTCTCTATTTCTTCAGCGCGTGCTAACGGGTAGGATTGGTCCCACAGTAAAAAATTACTTATTTTATCTAAATTATTAAGTGAAGTGCTACCATTGGGCCGAGTGTAATCGCTGAATTGCAGCAATCATGTCAAATTAAGAAGAATGTTATTCCTTGGAGTCCAATTGGCTCATTTATCACATTTATAAGGTCACAGTCCAGAATCACTTCAATTAAGTCCCACAGTCAATCGTTTCACTGTTAAAAGCGATACAACTTAGTAATATCGGAAAAAAATCACTAAATACATGTTGGTACGAATATGTGACGCAACTGTTGTAAGTCAAGCGGAGACACACCGTTAGAAAGTCAATGAAATGTAGTTTTCAAAACTGTTTCTCTTTCTTCAGCGCGGGCTAACGGCTAGGATTAGTCCTACAGTTAGAAATGACTTATTCATCTAAATTTTTAAACGAAGTACTACCACAGTGCCCCGTGTAGTCGCTGAGCTCCCGGAATCATGTCAAATTAAGAAGAATGTTATTTCGTGCAATCCCATTGTCTCATTTATCACATTTACAAGGTCACAGTCCAACATCAGTTCCATTAAGTCCCACAGTCAATCGTTTCACTGTTAAAAGCGTTACAACTTAGTAATATCGGAAGAAAATCGCTAAATACATGTTGCTACGAATATGTGACGCAACCGTTGTAACTCAAGAGGATTGATGCCGTTAGAAAGTCATTGAAATGTAGTTTTTAAAACTGTCTCTATTACTTCAGCGCGCGATAACAGCTAGGATTGGTTCCACAGTAAGAAATGACTTATTTATCTAAAGTTTTAAATGAGGTGCTACCACAGCGCCAAGTGTAATTGCTGAGTTCCGGTAATCATGTCAAATTAAGAAGAATGTTACTTCTTGCAGTCCAATTGTCTCACTTATCAAATTTATAAGGTCACAGTCCAAGATCAGTTCAATTAAGTCCCACAGTCAATCGTTTCACTGTTAAAAGCGATAAAACTTAGTAATATCGGAAAAAAATCATTAAGTACATGTTGGTACGAATATGTGAGGCAACCGTTGTAGTTGAAACGGACTGATACCGTTAGAAAGTCAATGAAATGTAGTATTTAAAACTGTCTCTATTTCTTCAGCGCGTGCTAACGGCCAGGATTGGTCCCACAGTAAAAAATGACTTATTTTATATAAATTTTTAAGTGAAGCGCTACCATAGGGCCGAGTGTATTCGCTGAATTCCAGCAATCATGTCAAATTCAAAAAAATGTTATTTCCTGGGCCCAATTGTCTCATTTATCACATTTATGAGATCAAAGTCCAAAATCAGTTCAATTAAGTCCCACAATCAATCCTTTCACTGTGAAAAGCAATGCAACCTTGTAAAATCAGAAAAATATCGCTAAATACATGTTCGTACGAATATGTGACGCAACCGTTGTAGTTGAAACGGACTGATACCGTTAGAAAGTCAATGAAATGTAGTATTTAAAACTGTCTCTATTTCTTCAGCGCGCGCTAACGGCTAGGATTGGTCCCACAGTAAAAAATTACTTATTTTATCTAAATTATTAAGTGAAGTGCTACCATTGGGCCGAGTGTAATCGCTGAATTGCAGCAATCATGTCAAATTAAGAAGAATGTTATTCCTTGGAGTCCAATTGGCTCATTTATCACATTTATAAGGTCACAGTCCAGAATCACTTCAATTAAGTCCCACAGTCAATCGTTTCACTGTTAAAAGCGATACAACTTAGTAATATCGGAAAAAAATCGCTAAATACATGTTGCTACGAATATGTGACGCAACCGTTGTAACTCAACAGGATTGATGCCGATAGAAAGTCATTGAAATGTAGTTTTTAAAAAGGTCTCTATTTCCTCAGCACGCGATAACGGCTAGGATTGGTTCCACCGTAAGAAATGACTTATTTATCTAAAGTTTTAAATGAGGTGCTACTACAGCGCCCAGTGTAATCGCTGAGTTCCGGTAATCATGTCAAATTAAAAAGAATGTTACTTCTTGCAGTCCAATTGTCTCATTTATCACATTTATGAGGTCAAAGTCCAAAATCAGTTCAATTAAGTCCCACAGTCAATCCTTTCACTGTTAAAAGCGATGCAACCTAGTAAAATCAGAAAAATATCGCTAAATACATGTTGGTACGAATATGTGACGCAACCGTTGCAATGGAAACGGACTGATACCGTTAGAAAGTCAATGAAATGTAGTTTTGAAAACTGTCTCTTTTTCTTCAGCGCGCGCTAACGGCTAGGATTGGTCCCACCGTAAAGAATGACTTATTTATCTAAATATTTAAATGAAGCGCTACCACAATTGTCTCATTTATCACATTTATGAGGTCAAAGACCAAAATCAGTTCAATTAAGTCCCACAGTCAATCCTTTCACTGTGAAAAGCGATGCAACCTTGTAAAATCAGAAAAATATCGCTAAATACATGTTCGTACGAATATGTGACGCAACCGTTGTAGTTGAAACGGACTGATACCGTTAGAAAGTCAATGAAATGTAGTATTTAAAACTGTCTCTATTTCTTCAGCGCTTGCTAACGGCTAGGATTGGTCCCACAGTAATAAATGACTTATTTTATCTAAATTATTAAGTGAAGCGCTACCTGTGGGCCGAGTGTAATGGCTGAATTGCAGCAATCATGTCAAATTAAGAAGAATGTTATTCCTTGGTGTCCAATTGTCTCATTATCACATTTATAAGGTCACAGTCCAGAATCACTTCAATTAAGTCCCACAGTCAATCGTTTCACTGTTAAAAGCGATACAACTTAGTAATATCGGAAAAAAATCACTAAATACATGTTGGTACGAATATGTGACGGAACCGTTGTAAGTCAAGCGGATTGACACCGTTAGAAAGTCAATGAAATGTAGTTTTTAAAACTGTCTCTTTTTCTTCAGCGCGCGCTAACGGCTAGGATTGGTCCCACCGTAAAAAATGACTTATTTATCTAAATTTTTAAATGAAGCGCTGCCACAATTGTCTCATTTATCACATTTCTTCAGCGCGTGCTAACGGCCAGGATTGGTCCGACAGGAAAAGATGACTTATTTTATATAAATTTTTAAGTGAAGCGCTACCATAGGGCCGAGTGTAATCGTTGAATTCTAGAAATCATGTCAAATAAAGAAGAATGTTACTTCTTGCAGTCCAATTGTCTCACTTATCAAATTTATAAGGTCACAGTCCAAGATCTGTTCAATTAAATCCCACAGTCAATCCTTTCACTGTTAAAAGCGATACAACTTAGTAATATCGGAAAAAAATCATTAAGTACATGTGGGTACGAATATGTGACGCAACTGTTGTAAGTCAAACGGATTTATACCGCCAGAAATTCAATGAAATGTAGTCTTGGAAACTGTTCCTATTTATTCAGCGCGTGCTAACGGCCAGGATTGGTCCGACAGGAAAAAATGTCTTATTTTATATAAATTTTTAAGTGAAGCGCTACCATAGGGCCGAGTGTAATTGCTGAATTCGAGAAATCATGTCAAATTAAAAAGATTGTTATTTCTTGGCTCCAATTGTCTCATTTATCACATTTTTAAGGTCAAATTCCAAAATCACTTCAATTAAGTCCCACAGTCAATACTTCCACTGTTAAAAACGATGCAACCTAGTAAAATCAGAAAAATATCGCTAATTACATGTTGGTACAAATATGTGACGCAACCGTTGCAATTGAAACGTACTGATACCGTTAGAAAGTCAATGAAATGTAGTTTTTAAAACTGTCTCTTTTTCTTCAACGCGCGCTAACGGCTAGGATTGGTCTAACCGTAAAAAATGACTTATTTGTCTAAATTTTTAAATGAAGCGCTACCACAATTGTCTCATTTATCACATTTATGAGGTCAAATTCCAAAATAAGTTCAATTAAGTCCCACAGTCAATCTTTTCACTGTGAAAAGCAATGCAACCTAGTAAAATCAGAAAAATATCGCTAAATACATGTTGGTACGAATATGTGACGCAACCGTTGCAATTGAAACGTACTGATACCGTTTGAAAGTCAATGAAATGTAGTTTTTAAAACTGTCTCTTTTTCTTCAGCGCGCGCTAACGGCTAGGATTGGTCCAACCGTAAAAAATGACTTATTTATCTAAATTTTTAAATGAAGCGCTACCACAATTGTCTCATTTATCACATTTATGTGGTCAAATTCCAAAATCAGTTCAATTAAGTCCCACAGTCAATCTTTTCACTGTGAAAAGCAATGCAACCAAGTAAAATCAGAAAAATATCGCTAAATACATGTTGGTACGAATATGTGACGCAACCGTTGCAATTGAAACGGACTGATACCGTTAGAAAGTCAATGAAATGTAGTTTTTAAAACTGTCTCTTTTTCTTCAACGCGCGCTAACGGCTAGGATTGGTCTAACCGTAAAAAATGACTTATTTGTCTAAATTTTTAAATGAAGCGCTACCACAATTGTCTCATTTATCACATTTATGAGGTCAAATTCCAAAATAAGTTCAATTAAGTCCCACAGTCAATCTTTTCACTGTGAAAAGCAATGCAACCTAGTAAAATCAGAAAAATATCGCTAAATACATGTTGGTACGAATATGTGACGCAACCGTTGCAATTGAAACGTACTGATACCGTTTGAAAGTCAATGAAATGTAGTTTTTAAAACTGTCTCTTTTTCTTCAGCGCGCGCTAACGGCTAGGATTGGTCCAACCGTAAAAAATGACTTATTTATCTAAATTTTTAAATGAAGCGCTACCACAATTGTCTCATTTATCACATTTATGAGGTCAAATTCCAAAATAAGTTCAATTAAGTCCCACAGTCAATCTTTTCACTGTGAAAAGCAATGCAACCTAGTAAAATCAGAAAAATATCGCTAAATACATGTTGGTACGAATATGTGACGCAACCGTTGCAATTGAAACGTACTGATACCGTTTGAAAGTCAATGAAATGTAGTTTTTAAAACAGTCTCTTTTTCTTCAGCGCGCGCTAACGGCTAGGATTGGTCCAACCGTAAAAAATGACTTATTTATCTAAATTTTTAAATGAAGCGCTACCACAATTGTCTCATTTATCACATTTATGGGGTCAAATTCCAAAATCAGTTCAATTAAGTCCCACAGTCAATCTTTTCACCGTGAAAAGCAATGCAACCTAGTAAAATCAGAAAAATATCGCTAAATACATGTTGGTACGAATATGTGACGCAACCGTTGCAATTGAAACGGACTGATACCGTTAGAAAGTCAATGAAATGTAGTTTTTAAAACTGTCTCTTTTTCTTCAGCGCTCGCTAACGGCTAGGATTGGTCCCACCGTAAAAAATGACTTATTTATCTAAATTTTTAAATGAAGCGCTACCACAATTGTCTCATTTGTCACATTTATGAGGTCAAAGTCCAAAATCAGTTCAATTAAGTCCCACAGTCAATCCTTTCACTGTGAAAAGCGATGCAACCTAGTAAAACCAGAAAAATATCGCTAAATACATGTTCGTACGAATATGTGACGCAACCGTTGTAATTGAAACGGAATGATACCGTTAGAAAGTCAATGAAATGTAGTTTTTAAAGCTGTCTCTCTTTCTTCAGCGCGCGCTAACGGCTAGGACTGGTCCCACCGTAAAGAATGACTTATTTATCTAAATTTTTAAATGAAGCGCTACCACAATTGTCTCATTTATCACACTTGTGAGGTCAAAGTCCAAAATCAGTTCAATTAAGTCCCACTGTAAATCGTTTCACTGTTAAAAGCGATAAAACTTAGTAATATCGGAAAAAAATCATTAAATACATGTTTGGTACGAATATGTGACGCAACCGTTGTAAGTCAAACGGATTTATACCGCCAGAAAGTCAATGAAATGTAGCCTTTGAAACTGTTCCTATTTATTCAGCGCGTGCTAACGGCCAGGATTGGTCCGACAGGAAAAGATGACTTATTTTGTATAAATTTTTAAATGAAGCGCTACCATAGGGCCGAGTGTAATCGTTGAATTCGAGAAATCATGTCAAATTAAGAAGAATGTTACTTCTTGCAGTCCAATTGTCTCACTTATCAAATTTATAAGGTCACAGTCCAAGATCTGTTCAATTAAGTCCCACAGTCAATCCTTTCACTGTTAAAAGCGATACAACTTAGTAATATCGGAAAAAAATCATTAAGTACATGTTGGTACGAATATGTGACGCAACCGTTGCAATTGAAACGTACTGATACCGTTAGAAAGTAAATGAAATGTAGTTTTTAAAACTGTCTCTTTTTCTTCAGCGCCTGCTAACGGCTAGGATTGGTCCAGCCGTAAAAAATGACTTATTTATCTAAATTTTTAAATGAAGCGCTACCACAATTGTCTCATTTATCACACTTGTGAGGTCAAAGTCCAAAATCAGTTAAATTAAGTCCCACAGTAAATCGTTTCACTGCTAAAAGCGATAAAACTTAGTAATATCGGAAAAAAATCATTAAATACATGTTTGGTACGAATATGTGACGCAACCGTTGCAAGTCAAACGGATTTATACCGCCAGAAAGTCAATGAAATGTAGTCTTTGAAACTGTTCCTATTTATTCAGCGCGTGCTAACGGCCAGGATTGGTCCGACAGGAAAAAATGACTTATTTTATATAAATTTTTAAGTGAAGCGCTACCATAGGGCCGAGTGTAATTGCTGAATTCGAGAAATCATGTCAAATTAAAAAGATTGTTATTTCTTGGCTCCAATTGTCTCATTTATCACATTTTTAAGGTCAAATTCCAAAATCACTTCAATTAAGTCCCACAGTCAATACTTCCACTGTTAAAAACGATGCAACCTAGTAAAATCAGAAAAATATCGCTAATTACATGTTGGTACAAATATGTGACGCAACCGTTGCAATTGAAACTACTGATACCGTTAGAAAGTCAATGAAATGTAGTTTTTAAAACTGTCTCTTTTTCTTCAGCGCGCGCTGACGGCTAGGATTGGTCTAACCGTAAAAAATGACTTATTTATCTAAATTTTTAAATGAAGCGCTACCACAATTGTCTCATTTATCACATTTATGAGGTCAAATTCCAAAATAATTTCAATGAAGTCCCACAGTCAATCTTTTCACTGTGAAAAGCAATGCAACCTAGTAAAATCAGAAAAATATCGCTAAATACATGTTGGTACGAATATGTGACGCAACCGTTGCAATTGAAACGTACTGATACCGTTTGAAAGTCAATGAAATGTAGTTTTTAAAACTGTCTCTTTTTCTTCAGCGCGCGCTAACGGCTAGGATTGGTCCAACCGTAAAAAATGACTTATTTATCTAAATTTTTAAATGAAGCGCTACCACAATTGTCTCATTTATCACATTTACGGGGTCAAATTCCAAAATCAGTTCAATTAAGTCCCACAGTCAATCTTTTCACTGTGAAAAGCAATGCAACCTAGTAAAATCAGAAAAATATCGCTAAATACATGTTGGTACGAATATGTGACGCAACCGTTGCAATTGAAACGGACTGATACCGTTAGAAAGTCAATGAAATGTAGTTTTTAATACTGTCTCTCTTTCTTCAGCGCGCGCTAACGGCTAGGATTGGTCCCACCGTAAAAAATGACTTATTTATCTAAATTTTTAAATGAAGCGCTACCACAATTGTGTCATTTATCACATTTATGAGGTCAAATTCAAAAATAAGTTCAATTAAGTCCCACAGTCAATCTTTTCACTGTGAAAAGCAATGCAACCTAGTAAAATCAGAAAAATATCGCTAAATACATGTTGGTACGAATATGTGACGCAACCGTTGCAATTGAAACGTACTGATACCGTTTGAAAGTCAATGAAATGTAGTTTTTAAAACTGTCTCTTTTTCTTCAGCGCGCGCTAACGGCTAGGATTGGTCCAGCCGTAAAAAATGACTTATTTATCTAAATTTTTAAATGAAGCGCTACCACAATTGTCTCATTTATCACATTTATGGGGTCAAATTCCAAAATCAGTTCAATTAAGTCCCACAGTCAATCTTTTCACTGTGAAAAGCAATGCAACCTAGTAAAATCAGAAAAATATCGCTAAATACATGTTGGTACGAATATGTGACGCAACCGTTCCAATTGAAACGGACTGATACCGTTAGAAAGTCAATGAAATGTAGTTTTTAAAACTGTCTCTTTTTCTTCAGCGCGCGCTAACGGCTAGGATTGGTCCCACCGTAAAAAATGACTTATTTATCTAAATTTTTAAATGAAGCGCTACCACAATTGTCTCATTTATCACATTTATGAGGTCAAAGTCCAAAATCAGTTCAATTAAGTCCCACAGTCAATCCTTTCACTGTGAAAAGCGATGCAACCTAGTAAAACCAGAAAAATATCGCTAAATACATGTTCGTACGAATATGTGACGCAACCGTTGTAATTGAAACGGAATGATACCGTTAGAAAGTCAATGAAATGTAGTTTTTAAAGCTGTCTCCCTTTCTTCAGCGCGCGCTAACGGCTAGGACTGGTCCCACCGTAAAGAATGACTTATTTATCTAAATTTTTAAATGAAGCGCTACCACAATTGTCTCATTTATCACACTTGTGAGGTCAAAGTCCAAAATCAGTTCAATTAAGTCCCACAGTAAATCGTTTCACTGTTAAAAGCGATAAAACTTAGTAATATCGGAAAAAAATCATTAAATACATGTTTGGTACGAATATGTGACGCAACCGTTGTAAGTCAAACGGATTTATACCGCCAGAAAGTCAATGAAATGTAGCCTTTGAAACTGTTCCTATTTATTCAGCGCGTGCTAACGGCCAGGATTGGTCCGACAGGAAAAGATGACTTATTTTGTATAAATTTTTAAATGAAGCGCTACCATAGGGCCGAGTGTAATCGTTGAATTCGAGAAATCATGTCAAATTAAGAAGAATGTTACTTCTTGCAGTCCAATTGTCTCACTTATCAAATTTATAAGGTCACAGTCCAAGATCTGTTCAATTAAGTCCCACAGTCAATCCTTTCACTGTTAAAAGCGATACAACTTAGTAATATCGGAAAAAAATCATTAAGTACATGTTGGTACGAATATGTGACGCAACCGTTGCAATTGAAACGTACTGATACCGTTAGAAAGTAAATGAAATGTAGTTTTTAAAACTGTCTCTTTTTCTTCAGCGCGCGCTAACGGCTAGGATTGGTCCAACCGTAAAAAATGACTTATTTATCTAAATTTTTATATGAAGCGCTACCACAATTGTCTCATTTATCACACTTGTGAGGTCAAAGTCCAAAATCAGTTCAATTAAGTCCCACAGTAAATCGTTTCACTGCTAAAAGCGATAAAACTTAGTAATATCGGAAAAAAATCATTAAATACATGTTTGGTACGAATATGTGACGCAACCGTTGCAAGTCGAACGGATTTATACCGCCAGAAAGTCAATGAAATGTAGTCTTTGAAACTGTTCCTATTTATTCAGCGCGTGCTAACGGCCAGGATTGGTCCGACAGGAAAAGATGACTTATTTTGTATAAATTTTTAAGTGAAGCGCTACCATAGGGCCGAGTGTAGTCGTTGAATTCGAGAAATCATGTCAAATTAAGAAGAATGTTACTTCTTGCAGTCCAATTGTCTCACTGATCAAATTTATAAGGTCACAGTCCAAGATCTGTTCAATTAAGTCCCACAGTCAATCCTTTCACTGTTAAAAGCGATACAACTTAGTAATATCGGAAAAAAATCATTAAGTACATGTTGGTACGAATATGTGACGCAACCGTTGCAATTGAAACGTACTGATACCGTTAGAAAGTCAATGAAATGTAGTTTTTAAAACTGTCTCTTTTTCTTCAGCGCGCTCTAACGGCTAGGATTGGTCCAACCGTAAAAAATGACTTATTTATCTAAATTTTTAAATGAAGCGCTACCACAATTGTCTCATTTATCACATTTATGAGGTCAAATTCCAAAATCAGCTCAATTAAGTCCCACAGTCAATCTTTTCACTGTGAAAAGCAATGCATCCTAGTAAAATCAGAAAAATATCGCTAAATACATGTTGGTAGGAATATGTGACGCAACCGTTGTAATTGAAACGGAATGATACCGTTAGAAAGTCAATGAAAGGTAGTTTTTAAAACTGTCTCTCTTTCTTCAGTGCGCGCTAACGGCTAGGACTGGTCCCACCGTAAAGAATGACTTATTTATCTAAATTTTTAAATGAAGCGCTACCACAATTGTCTCATTTATCACACTTGTGAGGTCAAAGTCCAAAATCAGTTCAATTAAGTCCCACAGTCAATTCTTTCACTGTTAAAAGCGATACAACTTAGTAATATCGGAAAAAAGTCATTAAGTACATGTTGGTACGAATATGTGACTCAACTGTTGTAAGTCAAACGGATTTATACCGCCAGAAAGTCAATGAAATGTAGTCTTTGAAACTGTTCCTATTTATTCAGTGCGTGCTAACGGCCAGGATTGGTCCGACAGGAAAAAATGACTTCTTTTATATAAATTTTTAAGTGAAGCGCTACCATAGGGCCGAGTGTAATTGCTGAATTCGAGAAATCATGTCAAATTAAAAAGATTGTTATTTCTTGGCTCCAATTGTCTCATTTATCACGTTTTTAAGGTCAAATTCCAAAATCACTTCAATTAAGTCCCACAGTCAATCCTTTCACTGTTAAAAGCGATACAACTTAGTAATATCGGAAAAAAATCATTAAGTACATGTTGGTACGAATATGTGACGCAACCGTTGCAATTGAAACGTACTGATATCGCCAGAAAGTCAATGAAATGTAGTCTTTGAAACTGTTCCTATTTATTCAGCGCGTGCTAACGGCGAGGATTGGTCCGACAGGAAAAAATGACTTATTTTATATAAATTTTTACGTGAAGCGCTACCATAGGGCCGAGTGTAATTGCTGATTTCGAGAAATCATGTCAAATTAAAAAGATTGTTATTTCTTGGCTCCAATTGTCTCACTTATCAAATTTATAAGGTCACAGTCCAAGATCTGTTCAATTAAGTCCCACAGTCAATCCTTTCACTGTTAAAAGCGATACAACTTAGTAATATCGGAAAAAAATCATTAAGTACATGTTGGTACGAATATGTGACGCAACTGTTGTAAGTCAAACGGATTTATACCGCCAGAAAGTCAATGAAATGTAGTCTTTGAAACTGTTCCTATTTATTCAGCGCGTGCTAACGGCCAGGATTGGTCCGACAGGAAAAAATGACTTATTTTATATAAATTTTTTAGTGAAGCGCTACCATAGGGCCGAGTGTGCTGAATTCGAGAAATCATGTCAAATTAAAAAGATTGTTATTTCTTGGCTCCAATTGTCTCATTTATCACATTTTTAAGGTCAAATTCCAAAATCACTTCAATTAAGTCCCACAGTCAATCCTTCCACTGTTCAAAAAAAAACCTAGTAAAATCAGAAAAATATCGCTAAATACATGTTGGTACGAATATGTGACGCAACCGTTGCAATTGAAACGTACTGATACCGTTAGAAAGTCAATGAAATGTAGTTTTTAAAACTGTCTCTTTTTCTTCAGCGCGCGCTAACGGGTAGGATTGGTCCCACCGTAAAAAATGAAATATTTATCTAAATTTTTAAATGAAGCGCTACCACAATTGGCTCATTTATCACATTTATGAGGTCAAAGTCCAAAATCAGTTCAATTAAGTCCCACAGTCAATCCTTTCACTGTGAAAAGCGATGCAAAGTAGTAAAATCAGAAAAATATCGCTAAATACATGTTTGTACGAATATGTGACGCAACCGTTGTAATTGAAACGGAAGTAGTTTTTAAAGCTGTCTCTCTTTCTTCAGCGCGCGCTAACGGCTAGGACTGGTCCCATTGTAAAGAATGACTTATTTATCTAAATTTTTAAATGAAGCGCTACCACAATTGTCTCATTTATCACACTTGTGAGGTCAAAGTCCAAAATCAGTTCAATTAAGTCCCACAGTAAATCGTTTTACTGTTAAAAGAGATAAAACTTAGTAATATCGGAAAAAACTCATTAAATACATGTTTGGTACGAATATGTGACGCAACCGTTGTAAGTCAAACGGATTTATACCGCCAGAAAGTCAATGAAATGTAGTCTTTGAAACTGTTCCTATTTATTCAGCGCGTGCTAACGGCCAGGATTGGTCCGACAGGAAAAGATGACTTATTTTGTATAAACTTTTAAGTGAAGCGCTACCATAGGGCCGAGTGTAATCGTTGAATTCGAGAAATCATGTCAAATTAAGAGGAATGTTACTTCTTGCAGTCCAATTGTCTCACTTATCAAATTTATAAGGTCACAGTCCAAGATCTGTTCAATTAAGTCCCACAGTCAATCCTTTTACTGTTTAAAGCGATACAACTTAGTAATATCGGAAAAAAATCATTTAGTACATGTTGGTACGAATATGTCACGCAACTGTTGTAAGTCAAACGGATTTATACTGCCAGAAAGTCAATGAAATGTAGTATTTAAAACTGTCTCTATTTTTTCAGCGCACGCTAACGGCTAGGATTGGTCCCACCGTAAAATATGACTTATTTATCTAAATTTTTAAATGAAGCGCTACCACAATTGTCTCATTCATCACATTTATGAGGTCAAAGTCCAAAATCATTTTAATTAAGTCCCACAGTCAATCCTTTCACTGTTAAAAGCGATGCAACTTAGTAAAATCGGAAAAATATCGCTAAATGCATATTGGTACGAATATGTGACTCAACCGTTGTAATTGAAACGGACTGATACCGTTAGAAAGTCTATGAAATGTAGTTTTTAAAACTGTCTCTCTTTTTTCAGCGCGTGCTAACGGCTAGGATTGGTCCAACCGTAAAAAATGACTTATTTTATATAAATTTTTAAGTGCAGCGCTACCATAGGGCCGAGTGTAATCGCTAAATTCCAGAAATCATGTCAAATTAAGAAGAATGTTATTTCTTGGGTCCAATTGTCTCATTTATCACATTTTTGAGGTCAAATTCCAAAATCAGTTCAATTAAGTGCCACAGTCAATCCTTCCACTGTTAAAAACGATGCAACCTAGTAAAATCAGAAAAACATCGCTAAATACATGTTGGTACGAATATGTGACGCAACCGTTGCAATTGAAACGGATTGACACCGTTAGAAAGTCAATGAAATGTAGTTTTTGAAAATGTGTCTATTTTTTCAACGCGTGCTAACGGCTACGATTGGTCCCACAGTACAAAATGACTTTTTTGTCTAAACTTTTAAATAAAACGCTACCACAGCCCCCAGCGAAATCGGTAAATTCCAGCAATCATGTCAAATTAAGAAAAATGTTATTCCTTGTGTCCAATTGTCTCATTTATCACATTTATGAGGTCAAAGTCCAAAATCAGTTCAATTAAGTCCCACAGTCAACCCTTTCACTGTGAAAAGCGATGCAACCTAGTAAAATCAGAAAAATATCGCTAAATACATGTTCGTACGAATATGTGACGCAACCGTTGTAATTGAAACGGAATGACACTGTAGAAAGTCAATGAAATGTAGTTTTTAAAACTGTTTCTCTTTCTTCAGCGCGCGCTAACGGCTAGGATTGGTCGCACCGTAAAGAATGACTTATTTATCTAAATTTTTAAATGAAGCGCTACCACAATTGTCTCATTTATCATATTTATGAGGTCAAAGACCAAAATCAGTTCAATTATGTCCCACAGTCAATCCTTTCACTGTAAAAAGCGATGCAACCTTGTAAAATCAGAAAAATATCGCTAAATACATGTTCGTACGAATATGTGACGCAACCGTTGTAATTGAAACGGAATAATACCGTTAGAACGTCAATGAAATGTAGTTTTTAAAACTGTCTCTCTTTCTTCAGCGCGCGCTAACGGCTAGGATTGGTCCCACCGTAAAGAATTACTTATTTATCTAAATTTTTAAATGAAGCGCTACCACAATTGTCTCATTTATCACATTTATGAGGTCAAAGTCCAAAATCAGTTCAATTAAGTCCCACAGTCAATCGTTTCACTGTTAAAAGCGATAAAACTTAGTAATATCGGAAAAAAATCATTGAATACATGTTTGGTACGAATATGTGACGCAACCGTTGTAAGTCAAACGGATTTATACCGCCAGAAAGTCAATGAAATGTAGTCTTTGAAACTGTTCCTATTTATTCAGCGCGTGCTAACGGCCAGGATTGGTCCGACAGGAAAAGATGACTTATTTTATATAAATTTTTAAGTGAAGCGCTACCATAGGGCCGAGTGTAATCGTTGAATTCGAGAAATCATGTCAAATAAAGAAGAATGTTACTTCTTCAAGTCCAATTGTCTTACTTATCAAATTTATAAGGTCACAGTCCAAGATCTGTTCAATTAAGTCCCACAGTCAATCCTTACACTGTTAAAAGCGATGCAACCTAGTAAAATCAGAAAAATATCGCTAAATACATGTTTGTACGAATATGTGACGCAACCGTAATAATTGAAACGGAATGATACCGTTAGAAAGTCAATGAAATGTAGTTTTTAAAACTGTCTCTCTTTCTTCAGCGCGCGCTAACGGCTAGGACTGGTCCCACCGTAAAGAATGACTTATTTATCTAAATTTTTAAATGAAACGCTACCACAATTGTCTCATTTATCACACTAGTGAGGTCAAAGTCCAAAATCATTTTAATTAAGTCCCACAGTCAATCCTTTCACTGTTAAAAGCGATGCAACTTAGTAAAATCAGAAAAATATCGCTAAATGCATATTGGTACGAATATGTGACTCAACCGTTGTAATTGAAACGGACTGATACCGTTAGAAAGTCTATGAAATGTAGTTTTTAAAACTGTCTCTCTTTCTTCAGCGCGTGCTAACGGCTAGGATTGGTCCAACCGTAAAAAATGACTTATTTTATATAAATTTTTGAGTGCAGCGCTACCATAGGGCTGAGTGTAATCGCTGAATTCCAGAAATCATGTCAAATTAAGAAGAATGTTATTTCTTGGGTCCAATTGTCTCATTTATCCCATTTTTGAGGTCAAATTCCAAAATCAGTTCAATTAAGTGCCATAGTCAATCCTTCCACTGTTAAAAGCGATGCAACTTAGTAAAATCAGAAAAATATCGCTAAATGCATATTGGTACGAATATGTGACTCAACCGTTGTAATTGAAACGGACTGATACCGTTAGAAAGTCAATGAAATGTAGTTTTTAATACTGTCTCTCTTTCTTCAGCGCGCGCTAACGGCTAGGATTGGTCCCACCGTAAAAAATGATTTATTTATCTAAATGTTTAAATGAAGCGCTACCACAATTGTCTCATTTATCACATTTATAAGGTCCATGTCCAAAATCATTTTAATTAAGTCCAACAGTCAATCCTTTTACTGTTAAAAGCAATGCAACTTAGTAAAATCAGAAAAATATCGCTAAATGCATATTGGTACGAATATGTGACTCAACCGTTGTAATTGAAACGGACTGATGCCGTTAGAAAGTCTATGAAATGTAGTTTTTAAAACTGTCTCTCTTTCTTCAGCGCGTGCTAACATCTAGGATTGGTCCAACCGTAAAAAATGACTTATTTATCTAAATTTTTAAATGAAGCGCTACCACAGCGCCCAGTGAAATCGGTAAATTCCAGCAAACATGTCAAGGTAAAAGAATGTTATTTCTTGGGTCCAATTGTCTCACTTATCACATTTATAAGGTCACAGTCCAAAATAAGTTCAATTAAGTCCCATAGTCAATCCTTTCATTGTTAAAAGCGATGCAACCTAGTAATATCTGAATACTATAGCTAAATACATGTTGGTACAAATATGTGACGCAACCGTTGTAACTCAAACGGATTTATACCGCCAGAAAGTCAATGAAATGTAGTCTTTGAAACTGTTCCTATTTATTCAGCGCGTGCTAACGGCCAGGATTGGTCCCACAGAAAAAAATTACTTATTTTATCTAAATTATTAAGTGAAGCGCTACCACAATTGTCTCATTTAACACATTTATGAGGTCAAAATCCAAAATCAGTTCAATTAAGTCCCACATTCAATCCTTTCACTGTTAAAAGCGATGCAACCTAGTAAAATCAGAAAAATATCGCTAAATACATGTTGGTACGAATATGTGACGCAACCGTTGTAATTGAAACGGACTGATACCGTTAGAAAGTCAATGAAATGTAGTTTTTAATACTGTCTCTCTTTCTTCAGCGCGCGCTAACGGCTAGGATTGGTCCAACCGTAAAAAATGATTTATTTATCTAAATTTTTAAATGAAGCGCTACCACAATTGTCTCATTTATCACATTTATGAGGTCCAAGTCCAAAATCATTTTAATTAAGTCCCACAGTCAATCCTTTCACTGTTAAAAGCGATGCAACCTAGTAAAATCAGAAAAATATCGCTAAATACATGTTCGTACGAATATGTGACGCAACCGTTGTAATTGAAACGGAATAATGCCGTTAGAACGTCAATGAAATGTAGTTTTTAAAACTGTCTCTCTTTCTTCAGCGCGCGCTAACGGCTAGGATTGGTCCCACCGTAAAGAATGACTTATTTATCTAAATTTGAAGCGCTACCACAATTGTCTCATTTATCACATTTATGAGGTCAAAGTCCAAAATCAGTTCAATTAAGTCCCACAGTCAATCGTTTCACTGTTAAAAGCGATAAAACTTAGTAATATCGGAAAAAAAATCATTGAATACATGTTTGGTACGAATATGTGACGCAACCGTTGTAAGTCAAACGGATTTATACCGCCAGAAAGTCAATGAAATGTAGTCTTTGAAACTGTTCCTATTTATTCAGCGCGTGCTAACGGCCAGGATTGGTCCGACAGGAAAAGATGACTTATTTTATATAAATTTTTAAGTGAAGCGCTACCATAGGGCCGAGTGTAATCGTTGAATTCGAGAAATCATGTCAAATAAAGAAGAATGTTACTTCTTGAAGTCCAATTGTCTTACTTATCAAATTTATAAGGTCACAGTCCAAGATCTGTTCAATTAAGTCCCACAGTCAATCCTTACACTGTTAAAAGCGATACAACTTAGTAATATCGGAAAAAAATCATTAAGTACATGTTGGTACGAATATGTGACGCAACTGTTGTAAGTCAAACGGATTTATACCGCCAGAAAGTCAATGAAATGTTGTCTTTGAAACTGTTCCTATTTATTCAGCGCGTGCTAACGGCCAGGATTGGTCCGACAGGAAAAAATGACTTATTTTATATAAATTTTTATGTGAAGCGCTACCATAGGGCCGAGTGTAATTGCTGAATTCGAGAAATCATGTCAAATTAAAAAGATTGTTATTTCTTGGCTCCAATTGTCTCATTTATCACATTTTTAAGGTCAAATTCCAAAATCACTTCAATTAAGTCCCACAGTCAATCCTTTCACTGTTAAATGCGATACAACTTAGTAAAATCAGAAAAATATCGCTAAATACATGTTCGTATGAATATGTGACGCAACTGTTGTAAGTCAAACGGATTTATACCGCCAGAAAGTCAATGAAATGTAGTTTTTAAAACTGTCTCTCTTTATTCAGCGCGCGCTAACGGCTAGGACTGGTCCCACCGTAAAGAATGACTTTTTTATCTAAATTTTTAAATGAAGCGCTACCACAATTGTCTCATTTATCACACTTGTGAGGTCAAAGTCCAAAATCATTTTAATTAAGTCCCACAGTCAATCCTTTCACTGTTAAAAGCGATGCAACTTAGTAAAATCAGAAAAATATCGCTAAATGCATATTGGTACGAATATGTGACTCAACTGTTGTAATTGAAACGGACTGATACCGTTAGGAAGTCTATGAAATGTAGTTTTTAAAACTGTCTCCTTTTCTTCAGCGCGTGCTAACGGCTAGGACTGGTCCAACCGTAAAAAAATGACTTATTTTATATAAATTTTTGAGTGCAGCGCTACCATAGGGCTGAGTGTAATCGCTGAATTCCAGAAATCATGTCAAATTAAGAAGAATGTTATTTCTTGGGTCCAATTGTCTCGTTTATCCCATTTTTGAGGTCAAATTCCAAAATCAGTTCAATTAAGTGCCACAGTCAATCCTTCCACTGTTAAAAACGATGCAACTTAGTAAAATCAGAAAAATATCGCTAAATGCATATTGGTACGAATATGTGACTCAACCGTTGTAATTGAAACGGACTGATACCGTTAGAAAGTCAATGAAATGTAGTTTTTAATACTGTCTCTCTTTCTTCAGCGCGCGCTAACGGCTAGGACTGGTCCCACCGTAAAGAATGATTTATTTATCTAAATGTTTAAATGAAGCGCTACCACAATTGTCTCATTTATCACATTTATGAGGTCCATGTCCAAAATCATTTTAATTAAGTCCAACAGTCAATCCTTTTACTGTTAAAAGCGATGCAACTTAGTAAAATCAGAAAAATGTCGCTAAATGCATATTGGTACGAATATGTGACTCAACCGTTGTAATTGAAACGGACTGATACCGTTAGAAAGTCTATGAAATGTAGTTTTTAAAACTGTCTCTCTTTCTTCAGCGCGTGCTAACATCTAGGATTGGTCCAACCGTAAAAAATGACTTATTTATCTAAATTTTTAAATGAAGCGCTACCACAGCGCCCAGTGAAATCGGTAAATTCCAGCAAACATGTCAAGGTAAAAAGAATGTTATTTCTTTGGTCCAATTGTCTCACTTATCACATTTATAAGGTCACAGTCCAAAATAAGTTCAATTAAGTCCCACAGTCAATCCTTTCATTGTTAAAAGCGATGCAACCTAGTAATATCTGAATACTATAGCTAAATACATGTTGGTACGAATATGTGACGCAACCGTTGTTTAATCAAACGGATTTATACCGCCAGAAAGTCAATGAAATGTAGTCTTTGAAACTGTTCCTATTTATTCAGCGCGTGCTAACGGCCAGGATTGGTCCCACAGTAAAAAATTACTTATTTTATCTAAATTATTAAGTGAAGCGCTACCACAATTGTCTCATTTAACACATTTATGAGGTCAAAGTCCAAAATCAGTTCAATTAAGTGCCACAGTCAATCCTTTCACTGTAAAAAGCGATGCAACCTAGTAAAATCAGAAAAATATCGCTAAATACATGTTGGTACGAATATGTGACGCAACCGTTGCAATTGAAACGGACTGATCCCGTTAGAAAGTCAATGAAATGTAGTTTTTAAAACTGTCTCTTTTTCTTCAGCGCGCGCTAACGGCTAGGATTGGTCCTACAGTAAGAAATGACTTATTTATCTAAATTTTTAAATGAGGTACTACCACAGCGCCCAGTGTAATCGCTGAGTTTCGGCAATCATGTCAAATTAATAAGAATGTTACTTCTTGCAGTCCAATTGTTTCACTTATCAAATTTATAAGGTCACAGTTCAAGATCAGTTCAATTAAGTCCCACAGTCAATCGTTTCACTGTTATAAGCGATACAACTTAGTAATATCGGAAAAAAATCAATAAGTACATGTTGGTACGAATATGTGACGCAACCGTTGTAGTTGAAACGGACTGATACCGTTAGAAAGTCAATGAAATGTAGTATTTAAAACTGTCTCTATTTTTTCAGCGCGCGCTAACGGCTAGGATTGGTCCCACAGTAAAAAATTACTTATTTTATCTAAATTATTAAGTGAAGCGCTACCACAATTGTCTCATTTATCACATTTATGAGGTCAAAGCCCAAAATCACTTCAATTAAGTCCCACAGTCAATCCTTTCACTGTTAAAAGCGATGCAACCTAGTAAAATCAGAAAAATATCGCTAAATATATGTTGGCACGAATATGTGACGCAACCGTTGCAATTGAAATGGACTGATACCGTTAGAAAGTCAATGAAATGTAGTTTTTAAAACTGTCTCTTTTTCTTCAGCGCGCGCTAACGGCTAGGATTGGTCCCACCGTAAAAAATGACTTATTTATCTAAATTTTTAAATAAAGCGCTACCACAATTGTCTCATTTATCACATTTATGAGGTCAAAGTCCAAAATCAGTTCAATTAAGTGCCACAGTCAATCCTTTCACTGTGAAAAGCGATGCAACCTAGTAAAATTAGAAAAATATCGCTAAATACATGTTGGTACGAATATGTGACGCAACCGTTGCAATTGAAACGGACTGATACCGTTAGAAAGTCAATGAAATGTAGTTTTTAAAACTGTCTCTTTTTCTTCAGCGTGCGCTAACGGCTAGGATTGGTCCCACCGTAAAAAATGTCTTAATTATCTAAATTTTTAAATGAAGCGCTACCACAATTGTCTCATTTATCACATTTATGAGGTCAAGGACCTAAATCTGTTCAATTAAGTCCCACAGTCAATCCTTTCACTGTGAAAAGTGATGCAACCTAGTAAAATCAGAAAAATATCGCTAAATACATGTTCGTACGAATATGTGACGCAACCGTTGTAATTGAAACGGAATAATAGCGTTAGAACGTCAATGAAATGTAGTTTTTAAAACTGTGTCTCTTTCTTCAGCGCGCGCTAACGGCTAGGATTGGTCCCACCGTAAAGAATGACTTATTTATCTAAATTTTTAAATGAAGCGCTACCACAATTGTCTCACTTATCAAATTTATGAGGTCACAGTCCAAGATCTGTTCAATTAAGTCCCACAGTCAATCCTTTCACTGTTAAAAGCGATACAACTTAGTAATATCGGAAAAAAATCATTAAGTACATGTTGGTACGAATATGTGACGCAACTGTTGTAAGTCACACGGATTTATACCGCCAGAAAGTCAATGAAATGTAGTCTTTGAAACTGTTCCTATTTATTCAGCGCGTGCTAACGGCCAGGATTGGTCCGACAGGAAAAGATGACTTATTTTATATAAATTTTTAAGTGAAGCGCTACCATAGGGCCGAGTGTAATCGTTGAATTCGAGAAATCATGTCAAATTAAGAAGAATGTTACTTCTTGCAGTCCAATTGTCTCACTTATCAAATTTATAAGGTCACAGTCCAAGATCTGTTCAATTAGGTCCCACAGTCAATCGTTTCACTGTTAAAAGCGATAAAACTTAGTAATATCGGAAGAAAATCATTGAATACATGTTTGGTACGAATATGTGACGCAACCGTTGTAATTCAAACGGATTTATACCGCCAGAAAATCAATGAAATGTAGTCTTTGAAACTGTTCCTATTTATTCAGCGCGTGCTAACGGCCAGGATTGGTCCCACCGTAAAAAATGACTTATTTATCTAAATTTTTAAGTGAAGCGCTACCATAGGGCCGAGTGTAATTGCTGAATTCGAGAAATCATGTCAAATTAAAAAGATTGTTATTTCTTGCCTCCAATTGTCTCATTTATCACATTTTTAAGGTCAAATTCCAAAATCACTTCAATTAAGTCCCACAGTCAATCCTTCCACTGTTAAAAACGATGTAACCTAGTAAAATCAGAAAAATATCGCTAAATACATGTTAATACGAATATGTGACGCAACCGTTGCAATTGAAACGTACTGATACCGTTAGAAAGTCAATGAGATGTAGTTTTTAAAACTGTCTCTTTTTCTTCAGCGCGCGCTAACGGCTAGGATTGGTCCAACCGTAAAAAATGACTTATTTTTCTAAATTTTTAAATGAAGCGCTACCACAATTGTCTCATTTATCACATTTATGAGGTCAAAGTCCAAAATCAGTTCAATTAAGTCCCACAGTCAATCTTTTCACTGTGAAAAGCGATGCAACCTAGTAAAATCAGAAAAATATCGCTAAATACATGTTGGTACGAATATGTGACGCAACCGTTGCAATTGAAACGGACTGATACCGTTAGAAAGTCAATGAAATGTAGTTTTTAAAACCGTCTCTTTTTCTTCAGCGCGCGCTAACGGCTAGGACTGGTCCCACCGTAAAAAATGACTTATTTATCTAAATTTTTAAATGAATCGCTACCACAATTGTCTCATTTATCACATTTATGAGGTGAAAGTCCAAAATTAGTTCAATTAAGTCCCACAGTCAATCCTTTTACTGTGAAAAGCGATGCAACCTAGTAAAATCAGAAAAATATCGCTAAATACATGTTCGTACGAATATGTGACGCAACTGTTATAATTGAAACGGAATGATACCGTTAGAAAGTCAATGAAATGTAGTTTTTAAAACTGTCTCTCTTTCTTCAGCGCGCTAACGGCTAGGACTGGTCCCACCGTAAAAAATGACTTATTTATCTAAATTTTTAAATGAAGCGCTACCACAATTGTCTCATTTATCACACTTGTGAGGTCAAAGTCCAAAATCAGTTCAATTAAGTCCCACAGTAAATCGTTTCACTGTTAAAAGCGATAAAACTTAGTAATATCGGAAAAAAATCATTAAATACATGTTTGGTACGAATATGTGACGCAACCGTTGTAAGTCAAACGGATTTACACCGCCAGAAAGTCAATGAAATGTAGTCTTTGAAACTGTTCCTACTTATTCAGCGCGTGGTAACGGCCAGGATTGGTCCGACAGGAAAAGATGACTTATTTTGTATAAACTTTTAAGTGAAACGCTACCATAGGGCCGAGTGTAATCGTTGAATTCGAGAAATCATGTCATATTAAGAAAAATGTTACTTCTTGCAGTCCAATTGTCTCACTTATCAAATTTATAAGGTCACAGTCCAAGATCTGTTCAATTAAGATCCACACTCAATCCTTTCACTGTTAAAAGCGATACAACTTAGTAATTTCGGAAAAAAATCATTAAGTACATGTTGGTACGAATATGTGACGCAACTGTTGTAAGTCAAACGGATTTATACCGCCAGAAAGTCAATGAAATGTAGTATTTAAAACTGTCTCTATTTTTTCAGCGCGCGCTAACGGCTAGGATTAGTCCCACCGTAAAAAATGATTTATTTATCTAAATTTTTAAATGAAGCGCTACCACAATTGTCTCATTTATCACATTTATGAGGTCAAAGTCCAAAATCATTTTAATTAAGTCCCACAGTCAATCCTTTCACTGGTAAAAGCGATGCAACTTAGTAAAATCAGAAAAATATCGCTAAATGCATATTGGTACGAATATGTGACTCAACCGTTGTAATTGAAACGGACTGATACCGTTAAGTCTATGAAATGTAGTTTTTAAAACTGTCTCTCTTTCTTCAGCGCGTGCTAACGGCTAGGATTGGTCCAACCGTAAAAAATGACTTATTTTACATAAATTTTTAAGTGCAGCGCTACCATAGGGCCGAGTGTAATCGCTGAATTCCAGAAATCATGTCAAATTAAAAAGAATGTTATTTCTTGGGTCCAATTGTCTCATTTATCTTTTGAGGTCAAATTCCAAAATCAGTTCAATTAAGTGCCACAGTCAATCCTTCCACTGTTAAAAACGATTCAACCTAGTAAAGTCAGAAAAATATCGCTAAATACATGTTGGTACGAATATGTGACGCAACCGTTGTAATTGAAACGGACTGATACCGTTAGAAAGTCAATGAAATGTAGTATTTAAAACTGTCTCTATTTTTTCAGCGTGCGCTAACGGCTAGGATTGGTCCCACCGTAAAAAATGATTTATTTATCTAAATTTTTAAATGAAGCGCTACCACAATTGTCTCATTTATCACATTTTTGAGGTCAAATTCGAAAATCAGTTCAATTAAGTCCCACAGTCAATCCTTTCACTGTTAAAAGCGATGCAACCTAGTAAAATCAGAAAAATATCGCTAAATACATGTTGGTACGAATATGTGACGCAACCGTTGTAATTGAAACGGACTGATACCGTTAGAAAGTCAATGAAATGTAGCTTTTCATACTGTCTCTCTTTCTTCAGCGCGCGCTAACGGCTAGGATTGGTCCCACCGTAAAAAAGGATTTATTTATCTAAATGTTTAAATGAAGCGCTACCACAATTGTCTCATTTATCACATTTATGAGGTCCAAGTCCAAAATCATTTTAATTAAGTCCCACAGTCAATCCTTTCACTGTTAAAAGCGATGCAACCTAGTAAAATCCGAAAAATATCGCTAAATACATGTTGGTACGAATATGTGACGCAACCGTTGCAATTGAAACGGACTGATACCGTTAGAAAGTCAATGAAATGTAGTTTTTAATACTGTCTCTCTTTCTTCAGCGCGCGCTAACGGCTAGGATTGGTCCCACCGTAAAAAATGATTTATTTATCTAAATTTTTAAATGAAGCGCTACCACAATTGTCTCATTTATCACATTTATGAGGTCCAAGTCCAAAATCATTTTAATTAAGTCCCACAGTCAATCCTTTCACTGTTAAAAGCGATGCAACCTAGTAAAATCAGAAAAATATCGCTAAATACATGTTGGTACGAATATGTGACGCAACCGTTGTAATTGAAACGGACTGATACCGTTAGAAAGTCAATGAAATGTAGTTTTTAATACTGTCTCTCTTTCTTCAGCGCGCTAACGGCTAGGATTGGTCCCACCGTAAAAAATGATTTATTTATCTAAATTTTTAAATGAAGCGCTACCACAATTGTCTCATTTATCACATTTTTGAGGTCAAATTCGAAAATCAGTTCAATTAAGTCCCACAGTCAATCCTTCCACTGTTAAAAACGATGCAACCTAGTAAAATCAGAAAAATATCGCTAAATACATGTTGGTACGAGTATGTGACGCAACCGTTGTAATTGAAACGGACTGATACCGTTAGAAAGTCAATGAAATGTAGTTTTTAAAACTGTTTCTCTTTCTTCGGCGCGGGCTAAAGGCTAGGATTGGTCCTACAGAAAGAAATGACTTATTTATATAAATTTTTAAATGAGGTACTACCACAGCGCCCAGTGTAATCGCTGAGTTTTGGCAATCATGTCAAATTAAGAAGAATGTTACTTCTTGCAGTCCAATTGTCTCACTTATAAAAATTATAAGGTCAGAGTCCAAGATCAGTTCAATTAAGTCCCACAGTCAATCGTTTCACTGTTAAAAGCGATTCAACTTAGTAATATCAGAAAAATATGGCTAAATACATGTTGGTACGAATATGTGACGCAACCGTTGTAATTGAAACGGACTAATACCGTTAGAAAGTCAATGAAATGTAGTTTTTTAAACTGTCTCTCTTTCTTCAGCGCGTGCTAACGGCTAGGATTGGTCCAACCGTAAAAAATGATTTATTTATCTAAATTTTTAAATGAAGCGCTACCACAATTGTCTCATTTATCACATTTATGAGGTCCAAGTCCAAAATCATTTTAATTAAGTCCCACAGTCAATCCTTTCACTGTTAAAAGCGATGCAACCTAGTAAAATCAGAAAAATATCGCTAAATACATGTTGGTACGAATATGTGACGCAACCGTTGTAATTGAAACGGACTGATACCGTTAGAAAGTCAATGAAATGTAGTTTTTAATACTGTCTCTCTTTCTTCAGCGCGCTAACGGCTAGGATTGGTCCCACCGTAAAAAATGATTTATTTATCTAAATTTTTAAATGAAGCGCTACCACAATTGTCTCATTTATCACATTTTTGAGGTCAAATTCGAAAATCAGTTCAATTAAGTCCCACAGTCAATCCTTCCACTGTTAAAAACGATGCAACCTAGTAAAATCAGAAAAATATCGCTAAATACATGTTGGTACGAGTATGTGACGCAACCGTTGTAATTGAAACGGACTGATACCGTTAGAGAGTCAATGAAATGTAGTTTTTAAAACTGTTTCTCTTTCTTCGGCGCGGGCTAAAGGCTAGGATTGGTCCTACAGAAAGAAATGACTTATTTATATAAATTTTTAAATGAGGTACTACCACAGCGCCCAGTGTAATCGCTGAGTTTTGGCAATCATGTCAAATTAAGAAGAATGTTACTTCTTGCAGTCCAATTGTCTCACTTATAAAAATTATAAGGTCAGAGTCCAAGATCAGTTCAATTAAGTCCCACAGTCAATCGTTTCACTGTTAAAAGCGATACAACTTAGTAATATCAGAAAAATATCGCTAAATACATGTTGGTACGAATATGTGACGCAACCGTTGTAATTGAAACGGACTGATACCGTTAGAAAGTCAATGAAATGTAGTTTTTTAAACTGTCTCTCTTTCTTCAGCGCGTGCTAACGGCTAGGATTGGTCCAACCGTAAAAAATGACTTATTTATCTAAATTTTTAAATGAAGCGCTAACACAGCGCTCAGTGAACTCGGTAAATTCCAGCAATCATGTCAAGGTAAAAAGAATGTTATTTCTTGAGTCCAATTGTCTCACTTATCACATTTATAAGGTCACAGTCCAAAATAAGTTCAATTAAGTCCCACAGTCAATCGTTTCATTGTTAAAAGCGATGCAACCTAGTAATATCCGAATACTATCGCTAAATACATGTTGGTACGAATATGTGACGCAACCGTTGTAAGTCAAACGGACTTATACCGCCAGAAAGTCAATGAAATGTAGTCTTTGAAACTGTTCCTACTTATTTAGCGCGTGCTAACGGCCAGGATTGGTCCCACAGTAAAAATTACTAATTTTATCTAAATTATTAAGTGAAGCGCTACCACAATTGTCTTATTTATCACATTCATAAGGTCAAAGTCCAAAATCAGTTCAATTAAGTCCCACAGTCAATCCTTTCACTGTTAAAAGCGATGCAACCTAGTAAAATCAGAAAAATATCGCTAAATACATGTTGGTACGAATATGTGACGCAACCGTTGTAATTGAAACGGACTGATACTGTTAGAAAGTCAATGAAATGTTGTTTTTAATACTGTCTCTCTTTCTTCAGCGCGCGCTAACGGTTAGGATTGGTCGCACCGTAAAAAATGATTTATTTATCTAAATGTTTAAATGAAGCGCTACCACAATTGTCTCATTTATCACATTTATGAGGTCCAAGTCCAAAATCATTTTAATTAAGTCGCACAGTCAATCCTTTCACTGTTAAAAGCGATGCAACCTAGTAAAATCCGAAAAATATCGCTAAATACATGTTGGTACGAATATGTGACGCAACCGTTGCAATTGAAACGGACTGATACCGTTAGAAAGTCAATGAAATGTAGTTTTTAATACTGTCTCTCTTTCTTCAGCGCGCGCTAACGGCTAGGATTGGTCCCACCGTAAAAAATGATTTATTTATCTAAATTTTTAAATGAAGCGCTACCACAATTGTCTCATTTATCACATTTATGAGGTCCAAGTCCAAAATCATTTTAATTAAGTCCCACAGTCAATCCTTTCACTGTTAAAAGCGATGCAACCTAGTAAAATCAGAAAAATATCGCTAAATACATGTTGGTACGAATATGTGACGCAACCGTTGTAATTGAAACGGACTGATACCGTTAGAAAGTCAATGAAATGTAGTTTTTAATACTGTCCCTCTTTCTTCAGCGCGCTAACGGCTAGGATTGGTCCCACCGTAAAAAATGATTTATTTATCTAAATTTTTAAATGAAGCGCTACCACAATTGTCTCATTTATCACATTTTTGAGGTCAAATTCGAAAATCAGTTCAATTAAGTCCCACAGTCAATCCTTCCACTGTTAAAAACGATGCAACCTAGTAAAATCAGAAAAATATCGCTAAATACATGTTGGTACGAGTATGTGACGCAACCGTTGTAATTGAAACGGACTGATACCGTTAGAGAGTCAATGAAATGTAGTTTTTAAAACTGTTTCTCTTTCTTCAGCGCGGGCTAAAGGCTAGGATTGGTCCTACAGAAAGAAATGACTTATTTATATAAATTTTTAAATGAGGTACTACCACAGCGCCCAGCGTAATCGCTGAGTTTCGGCAATCATGTCAAGGTAAAAAGAATGTTATTTCTTGGGTCCAATTGTCTCACTTATCACATTTATAAGGTCACAGTCCAAAATAAGTTCAATTAAGTCCCACAGTCAATCGTTTCACTGTTAAAAGCGATACAACTTAGTAATATCAGAAAAATATCGCTAAATACATGTTGGTACGAATATGTGACGCAACCGTTGCAATTGAAACGGACTGATACCGTTAGAAAGTCAATGAAATGTAGTTTTTAATACTGTCTCTCTTTCTTCAGCGCGCGCTAACGGCTAGGATTGGTCCCACCGTAAAAAATGATTTATTTATCTAAATGTTTAAATGAAGCGCTACCACAATTGTCTCATTTATCACATTTATGAGGTCCAAGTCCAAAATCATTTTAATTAAGTCCCACAGTCAATCCTTTCACTGTTAAAAGCGATGCAACCTAGTAAAATCCGAAAAATATCGCTAAATACATGTTGGTACGAATATGTGACGCAACCGTTGCAATTGAAACGGACTGATACCGTTAGAAAGTCAATGAAATGTAGTTTTTAATACTGTCTCTCTTTCTTCAGCGCGCGCTAACGGCTAGGATTGGTCCCACCGTAAAAAATGATTTATTCATCTAAATTTTTAAATGAAGCGCTACCACAATTGTCTCATTTATCACATTTTTGAGGTCAAATTCGAAAATCAGTTCAATTAAGTGCCACAGTCAATCCTTCCACTGTTAAAAACGATGCAACCTAGTAAAGTCAGAAAAATATCGCTAAATACATGTTGGTACGAATATGTGACGCAACCGTTGTAATTGAAACGGACTGATACCGTTAGAAAGTCAATGAAATGTAGTATTTAAAACTGTCTCTATTTTTTCAGCGTGCGCTAACGGCTAGGATTGGTCCCACAGTAAAAAATTACTTATTTTATCTAAATTAATAAGTGAAGCGCTACCATAATTGTCTCATTTATCACATTTATGAGGTCCAAGTCCAAAATCATTTTAATTAAGTCCCACAGTCAATCCTTTCACTGTTAAAAGCGATGCAACCTAGTAAAATCCGAAAAATATCGCTAAATACATGTTGGTACGAATATGTGACGCAACCGTTGCAATTGAAACGGACTGATACCGTTAGAAAGTCAATGAAATGTAGTTTTTAATACTGTCTCTCTTTCTTCAGCGCGCGCTAACGGCTAGGATTGGACCCACCGTAAAAAATGATTTATTTATCTAAATTTTTAAATGAAGCGCTACCACAATTGTCTCATTTATCACATTTATGAGGTCCAAGTCCAAAATCATTTTAATTAAGTCCCACAGTCAATCCTTTCACTGTTAAAAGCGATGCAACCTAGTAAAATCCGAAAAATATCGCTAAATACATGTTGGTACGAATATGTGACGCAACCGTTGCAATTGAAACGGACTGATACCGTTAGAAAGTCAATGAAATGTAGTTTTTAATACTGTCTCTCTTTCTTCAGCGCGCGCTAACGGCTAGGATTGGTCCCACCGTAAAAAATGATTTATTTATCTAAATTTTTAAATGAAGCGCTACCACAATTGTCTCATTTATCACATTTTTGAGGTCAAATTCGAAAATCAGTTCAATTAAGTCCCACAGTCAATCCTTTCACTGTTAAAAGCGATGCAACCTAGTAAACTCAGAATAATATCGCTAAATACATGTTGATACGAATATGTGACGCAACCGTTGTAATTGAAACGGACTGATACCGTTAGAAAGTCAATGAAATGTAGTTCTTAATACTGTCTCTCTTTCTTCAGCGCGCGCTAACGGCTAGGATTGGTCCCACCGTAAAAAATGATTAATTTATCTAAATGTTTAAATGAAGCGCTACCACAATTGTCTCATTTATCACATTCATAAGGTCAAAGTCCAAAATCATTTTTATTAAGTCCCACAGTCAATCCTTTCACTGTTAAAAGCGATGCAACCTAGTAAAATCAGAAAAATATCGCTAAATACATGTTGGTACGAATATGTGACGCAACCGTTGTAATTGAAACGGACTGATACTGTTAGAAAGTCAATGAAATGTTGTTTTTAATACTGTCTCTCTTTCTTCAGCGCGCGGTAACGGTTAGGATTGGTCGCACCGTAAAAAATGATTTATTTATCTAAATGTTTAAATGAAGCGCTACCACAATTGTCTCATTTATCACATTTATCAGGTCCAAGTCCAAAATCATTTTAATTAAGTCCCACAGTCAATCCTTTCACTGTTAAAAGCGATGCAACCTAGTAAAATCAGAAAAATATCGCTAAATACATGTTGGTACGAATATGTGACGCAACCGTTGCAATTGAAACGGACTGATACCGTTAGAAAGTCAATGAAATGTAGTTTTTAATACTGTCTCTCTTTCTTCAGCGCGCTAACGGCTAGGATTGGTCCCACCGTAAAAAATGATTTATTTATCTAAATTTTTAAATGAAGCGCTACCACAATTGTCTCATTTATCACATTTTTGAGGTCAAATTCGAAAATCAGTTCAATTAAGTCCCACAATCAATCCTTCCACTGTTAAAAACGATGCAACCTAGTAAAATCAGAAACATATCGCTAAATACATGTTGGTACGAGTATGTGACGCAACCGTTGTAATTGAAACGGACTGATACCGTTAGAGAGTCAATGAAATGTAGTTTTTAAAACTGCTTCTCTTTCTTCGGCGCGGGCTAAAGGCTAGGATTGGTCCTACAGAAAGAAATGACTTATTTATATAAATTTTTAAATGAAGCGCTACCACAGCGCCCAGTGTAATCGCTGAGTTTTGGCAATCATGTCAAATTAAGAAGAATGTTACTTCTTGCAGTCCAATTGTCTCACTTATAAAAATTATAAGGTCAGAGTCCAAGATCAGTTCAATTAAGTCCCACAGTCAATCGTTTCACTGTTAAAAGCGATACAACTTAGTAATATCAGAAAAATATCGCTAAATACATGTTGGTACGAATATGTGACGCAACCGTTGTAATTGAAACGGACTGATACCGTTAGAAAGGCAATGAAATGTAGTTTTTTAAACTGTCTCTCTTTCTTCAGCGCGTGCTAACGGCTAGGATTGGTCCAACCGTAAAAAATGACTTATTTATCTAAATTTTTAAATGAAGCGCTAACACAGCGCTCAGTGAAATCGGTAAATTCCAGCAATCATGTCAAGGTAAAAAGAATGTTATTTCTTGAGTCCAATTGTCTCACTTATCACATTTATAAGGTCACAGTCCAAAATAAGTTCAATTAAGTCCCACAGTCAATCGTTTCATTGTTAAAAGCGATGCAACCTAGTAATATCCGAATACTATCGCTAAATACATGTTGGTACGAATATGTGACGCAACCGTTGTAAGTCAAACGGACTTATACCGCCAGAAAGTCAATGAAATGTAGTCTTTGAAACTGTTCCTACTTATTTAGCGCGTGCTAACGGCCAGGATTGGTCCCACAGTAAAAATTACTTATTTTATCTAAATTATTAAGTGAAGCGCTACCACAATTGTCTTATTTATCACATTCATAAGGTCAAAGTCCAAAATCATTTTAATTAAGTCCCACAGTCAATCCTTTCACTGTTAAAAGCGATGCAACCTAGTAAGATCAGAAAAATATCGCTAAATACATGTTGGTACGAATATGTGACGCAACCGTTGCAATTGAAACGGACTGATACCGTTAGAAAGTCAATGAAATGTAGTTTTTAATACTGTTTCTCTTTCTTCGGCGCGGGCTAAAGGCTAGGATTGGTGCTACAGAAAGAAATGACTTATTTATATAAATTTTTAAATGAGGTACTACCACAGCGCCCAGTGTAATCGCTGAGTTTCGGCAATCATGTCAAGGTAAAAATAATGTTATTTCTTGGGTCCAATTGTCTCACTTATCACATTTATAAGGTCACAGTCCAAAATAAGTTCAATTAAGTCCCACAGTCAATCGTTTCATTGTTAAAACCGATGCAACCTAGTAATATCCGAATACTATCGCTAAATACATGTTGGTACGAATATGTGACGCAACCGTTGTAAGTCAAACGGACTTATACCGCCAGAAAGTCAATGAAATGTAGTCTTTGAAACTGTTCCTACTTATTTAGCGCGTGCTAACGGCCAGGATTGGTCCCACAGTAAAAATTACTTATTTTATCTAAATTATTAAGTGAAGCGCTACCGCAATTGTCTTATTTATCACATTCATAAGGTCAAAGTCCAAAATCAGTTCAATTAAGTCCCACAGTCAATCCTTTCACTGTTAAAAGCGATGCAACCTAGTAAAATCAGAAAAATATCGCTAAATACATGTTGGTACGAATATGTGACGCAACCGTTGTAATTGAAACGGACTGATACTGTTAGAAAGTCAATGAAATGTTGTTTTTAATACTGTCTCTCTTTCTTCAGCGCGCGGTAACGGTTAGGATTGGTCGCACCGTAAAAAATGATTTATTTATCTAAATGTTTAAATGAAGCGCTACCACAATTGTCTCATTTATCACATTTATCAGGTCCAAGTCCAAAATCATTTTAATTAAGTCCCACAGTCAATCCTTTCACTGTTAAAAGCGATGCAACCTAGTAAAATCAGAAAAATATCGCTAAATACATGTTGGTACGAATATGTGACGCAACCGTTGCAATTGAAACGGACTGATACCGTTAGAAAGTCAATGAAATGTAGTTTTTAATACTGTCTCTCTTTCTTCAGCGCGCTAACGGCTAGGATTGGTCCCACCGTAAAAAATGATTTATTTATCTAAATTTTTAAATGAAGCGCTACCACAATTGTCTCATTTATCACATTTTTGAGGTCAAATTCGAAAATCAGTTCAATTAAGTCCCACAATCAATCCTTCCACTGTTAAAAACGATGCAACCTAGTAAAATCAGAAACATATCGCTAAATACATGTTGGTACGAGTATGTGACGCAACCGTTGTAATTGAAACGGACTGATACCGTTAGAGAGTCAATGAAATGTAGTTTTTAAAACTGTTTCTCTTTCTTCGGCGCGGGCTAAAGGCTAGGATTGGTCCTACAGAAAGAAATGACTTATTTATATAAATTTTTAAATGAAGCGCTACCACAGCGCCCAGTGTAATCGCTGAGTTTTGGCAATCATGTCAAATTAAGAAGAATGTTACTTCTTGCAGTCCAATTGTCTCACTTATAAAAATTATAAGGTCACAGTCCAAGATCAGTTCAATTAAGTCCCACAGTCAATCGTTTCATTGTTAAAAGCGATGCAACCTAGTAATATCCGAATACTATCGCTAAATACATGTTGGTACGAATATGTGACGCAACCGTTGTAAGTCAAACGGACTTATACCGCCAGAAAGTCAATGAAATGTAGTCTTTGAAACTGTTCCTACTTATTTAGCGCGTGCTAACGGCCAGGATTGGTCCCACAGTAAAAATTACTTATTTTATCTAAATTATTAAGTGAAGCGCTACCACAATTGTCTTATTTATCACATTCATAAGGTCAAAGTCCAAAATCAGTTCAATTAAGTCCCACAGTCAATCCTTTCACTGTTAAAAGCGATGCAACCTAGTAAAATCAGAAAAATATCGCTAAATACATGTTGGTACGAATATGTGACGCAACCGTTGTAATTGAAACGGACTGATACTGTTAGAAAGTCAGTGAAATGTTGTTTTTAATGCTGTCTCTCTTTCTTCAGCGCGCGCTAACGGCTAGGATTGGTCCCACCGTAAAAAATGATTTATTTATCTAAATTTTTAAATGAAGCGCCACCACAATTGTCTCATTTATCACATTTATGAGGTCTAAGTCCAAAATCATTTTAATTAAGTCCCACAGTCAATCCTTTCACTGTTAAAAGCGATGCAACCTAGTAAAATCAGAAAAATATCGCTAAATACATGTTGGTACGAATATGTGACGCAACCGTTGCAATTGAAACGGACTGATACCGTTAGAAAGTCAATGAAATGTAGTTTTTAATACTGTCTCTCTTTCTTCAGCGCGCGCTAACGGCTAGGATTGGTCCTACAGAAAGAAATGACTTATTTATCTAAATTTTTAAATGAGGTACTACCACAGCGCCCAGTGTAATCGCTGAGTTTCGGCAATCATGTCAAGGTTAAAACAATGTTATTTCTTGGGTCCAATTGTCTCACTTATCACATTTATAAGGTCACAGTCCAAAATAAGTTCAATTAAGTCCCACAGTCAATCGTTTCACTGTTAAAAGCGATACAACTTAGTAATATCAGAAAAATATCGCTAAATACATGTTGGTACGAATATGTGACGCAACCGTTGTAATTGAAACGGACTGATACCGTTAGAAAGTCAATGAAATGTAGTTATTTAAACTGTCTCTCTTTCTTCAGCGCGTGCTAACGGCTAGGATTGGTCCAACCGTAAAAAATGACTTATTTATCTAAAATTTTAAATGAAGCGCTAACACATCGCTCAGTGAAATCGGTAAATACCAGCAATCATGTCAAGGTAAAAATAATGTTATTTCTTGGGTCCAATTGTCTCACTTATCACATTTATAAGGTCACAGTCCAAAATAAGTTCAATTAAGTCCCACAGTCAATCGTTTCACTGTTAAAAGCGATACAACTTAGTAATATCAGAAAAATATCGCTAAATACATGTTGGTACGAATATGTGACGCAACCGTTGTAATTGAAACGGACTGATACCGTTAGAAAGTCAATGAAATGTAGTTATTTAAACTGTCTCTCTTTCTTCAGCGCGTGCTAACGGCTAGGATTGGTCCAACCGTAAAAAATGACTTATTTATCTAAAATTTTAAATGAAGCGCTAACACATCGCTCAGTGAAATCGGTAAATTCCAGCAATCATGTCAAGGTAAAAAGAATGTTATTTCTTGGGTCCAATTGTCTCACTTATCACATTTATAAGGTCACAGTCCAAAATAAGTTCAATTAAGTCCCACAGTCAATCGTTTCATTGTTAAAAGCGATGCAACCTAGTAATATCCGAATACTATCGCTAAATACATGTTGGTACGAATATGTGACGCAACCGTTGTAAGTCAAACGGACTTATACCGCCAGAAAGTCAATGAAATGTAGTCTTTGAAACTGTTCCTACTTATTTAGCGCGTGCTAACGGCCAGGATTGGTCCCACAGTAAAAATTACTTATTTTATCTAAATTATTAAGTGAAGCGCTACCACAATTGTCTTATTTATCACATTCATAAGGTCAAAGTCCAAAATCAGTTCAATTAAGTCCCACAGTCAATCCTTTCACTGTTAAAAGCGATGCAACCTAGTAAAATCAGAAAAATATCGCTAAATACATGTTGGTACGAATATGTGACGCAACCGTTGTAATTGAAACGGACTGATACTGTTAGAAAGTCAGTGAAATGTTGTTTTTAATGCTGTCTCTCTTTCTTCAGCGCGCGCTAACGGCTAGGATTGGTCCCACCGTAAAAAATGATTTATTTATCTAAATTTTTAAATGAAGCGCCACCACAATTGTCTCATTTATCACATTTATGAGGTCTAAGTCCAAAATCATTTTAATTAAGTCCCACAGTCAATCCTTTCACTGTTAAAAGCGATGCAACCTAGTAAAATCAGAAAAATATCGCTAAATACATGTTGGTACGAATATGTGACGCAACCGTTGCAATTGAAACGGACTGATACCGTTAGAAAGTCAATGAAATGTAGTTTTTAATACTGTCTCTCTTTCTTCAGCGCGCGCTAACGGCTAGGATTGGTCCCTCCGTAAAAAATGATTTATTTATCTAAATTTTAAATGAAGCGCCACCACAATTGTCTCATTTATCACATTTATGAGGTCCAAGTCCAAAATCATTTTAATTAAGTCCCACAGTCAATCCTTTCACTGTTAAAAGCGATGCAACCTAGTAAAATCAGAAAAATATCGCTAAATACATGTTGGTACGAATATGTGACGCAACCGTTGCAATTGAAACGGACTGATACCGTTAGAAAGTCAATGAAATGTAGTTTTTAATACTGTCTCTCTTTCTTCAGCGCGCGCTAACGGCTAGGATTGGTCCTACAGCAAGAAATGACTTATTTATCTAAATTTTTAAATGAGGTACTACCACAGCGCCCAGTGTAATCGCTGAGTTTCGGCAATCACGTCAAATTAAGAAGAATGTTACTTCTTGCAGTCCAATTGTCTCACTTATCAAATTTATAAGGTCACAGTCCAAGATCAGTTCAATTAAGTCCCACAGTCAATCGTTTCACTGTTAAAAGCGATACAACTTAGTAATATCGGAAAAAAATCAATAAGTACATGTTGGTACGAATATGTGACGCAACCGTTGTAGTTGAAACGAACTGATACCGTTAGAAAGTCAATGAAATGTAGTATTTAAAACTGTCTCTATTTTCTCAGCGCGAGCTAACAGCTAGGATTGGTCCCACAGTAAAAAAATACTTATTTTATCTAAATTATTAAGTGAAGCGCTACCACAATTGTCTCATTTATCACATTCATGAGGTCAAAGTCCAAACTCAGTTCAATTAAGTCCCACAGTCAATCCTTTCACTGTTAAAAGCGATGCAACCTAGTAAAATCAGAAAAATATCGCTAAATACATGTTGGTACGAATATGTGACGCAACCGTTGTAATTAAAACGGACTGATACCGTTAGAAAGTCAATGAAATGTAGTTTTTAATACTCTCTCTCTTTCTTCAGCGCGCGCTAACGGCTAGGATTAGTCCCACCGTAAAAAATGATTTATTTATCTAAATTTTTAAATGAAGCGCTACCACAATTGTCTCAGTTATCACATTTATGAGGTCAAAGTCCAAAATCATTTTAATTAAGTCCCACAGTCAATCCTTTCACTGTTAAAAGCGATGCAACCTAGTAAAATCAGAAAAATATCGCTAAATGCATATTGGTACGAATATGTGACTCAACCGTTGTAATTGAAACGGACTGATACCGTTAGAAAGTCTATGAAATGTAGTTTTTAAAACTGTCTCTCTTTCTTCAGCGCGTGCTAACGGCTAGGATTGGTCCAACCGTAAAAAATGACTTATTTTATATAAATTTTTAAGTGCAGCGCTACCATAGGGCCGACTGTAATCGCTGAATTCCAGAAATCATGTCAAATTAAGAAGAATGTTATTTCTTGGGTCCAATTGTCTCATTTATCACATTTTTGAGGTCAAATTCCAAAATCAGTTCAATTAAGTCCCACAGTCAATCCTTCCACTGTTAAAAACGATGCAACCTAGTAAAATCAGAAAAATATCGCTAAATACATGTTGGTACGAATATGTGACGCAACCGTTGTAATTGAAACGGACTGATACCGTTAGAGAGTCAATGAAATGTAGTTTTTGAAACTGTTTCTCTTTCTTCGGCGCGGGCTAACGGCTAGGATTGGTCCTACAGTAAGAAATGACTTATTTATATAAATTTTTAAATGAGGTACTACCACAGCGCGCAGTGTAATCGCTGAGTTTCGGCAATCATGTCAAGGTAAAAATAATGTTATTTCTTGGGTCCAATTGTCTCACTTATCACATTTATAAGGTCACAGTCCAAAATAAGTTCAATTAAGTCCCACAGTCAATCGTTTCACTGTTAAAAGCGATACAACTTAGTAATATCAGAAAAATATCGCTAAATACATGTTGGTACGAATATGTGACGCAACCGTTGTAATTGAAACGGACTGATACCGTTAGAAAGTCAATGAAATGTAGTTATTTAAACTGTCTCTCTTTCTTCAGCGCGTGCTAACGGCTAGGATTGGTCCAACCGTAAAAAATGACTTATTTATCTAAAATTTTAAATGAAGCGCTAACACATCGCTCAGTGAAATCGGTAAATTCCAGCAATCATGTCAAGGTAAAAAGAATGTTATTTCTTGGGTCCAATTGTCTCACTTATTACATTTATAAGGTCACAGTCCAAAATAAGTTCAATTAAGTCCCACAGTCAATCGTTTCATTGTTAAAAGCGATGCAACCTAGTAATATCCGAATACTATCGCTAAATACATGTTGGTACGAATATGTGACGCAACCGTTGTAAGTCAAACGGACTTATACCGCCAGAAAGTCAATGAAATGTTGTTTTTAATACTGTCTCTCTTTCTTCAGCGCGCGGTAACGGTTAGGATTGGTCGCACCGTAAAAAATGATTTATTTATCTAAATGTTTAAATGAAGCGCTACCACAATTGTCTCATTTATCACATTTATCAGGTCCAAGTCCAAAATCATTTTAATTAAGTCCCACAGTCAATCCTTTCACTGTTAAAAGCGATGCAACCTAGTAAAATCAGAAAAATATCGCTAAATACATGTTGGTACGAATATGTGACGCAACCGTTGCAATTGAAACGGACTGATACCGTTAGAAAGTCAATGAAATGTAGTTTTTAATACTGTCTCTCTTTCTTCAGCGCGCGCTAACGGCTAAGATTGGTCCCTCCGTAAAAAATGATTTATTTATCTAAATTTTAAATGAAGCGCCACCACAATTGTCTCATTTATCACATTTATGAGGTCCAAGTCCAAAATCATTTTAATTAAGTCCCACAGTCAATCCTTTCACTGTTAAAAGCGATGCAAGCTAGTAAAATCAGAAAAATATCGCTAAATACATGTTGGTACGAATATGTGACGCAACCGTTGCAATTGAAACGGACTGATACCGTTAGAAAGTCAATGAAATGTAGTTTTTAATACTGTCTCTCTTTCTTCAGCGCGCGCTAACGGCTAGGATTGGTCCTACAGCAAGAAATGACTTATTTATCTAAATTTTTAAATGAGGTACTACCACAGCGCCCAGTGTAATCGCTGAGTTTCGGCAATCACGTCAAATTAAGAAGAATGTTACTTCTTGCAGTCCAATTGTCTCACTTATCAAATTTATAAGGTCACAGTCCAAGATCAGTTCAATTAAGTCCCACAGTCAATCGTTTCACTGTTAAAAGCGATACAACTTAGTAATATCGGAAAAAAATCAATAAGTACATGTTGGTACGAATATGTGACGCAACCGTTGTAGTTGAAACGAACTGATACCGTTAGAAAGTCAATGAAATGTAGTATTTAAAACTGTCTCTATTTTCTCAGCGCGAGCTAACAGCTAGGATTGGTCCCACAGTAAAAAAATACTTATTTTATCTAAATTATTAAGTGAAGCGCTACCACAATTGTCTCATTTATCACATTCATGAGGTCAAAGTCCAAAATCAGTTCAATTAAGTCCCACAGTCAATCCTTTCACTGTTAAAAGCGATGCAACCTAGTAAAATCAGAAAAATATCGCTAAATACATGTTGTTACGAATATGTGACGCAACCGTTGTAATTAAAACGGACTGATACCGTTAGAAAGTCAATGAAATGTAGTTTTTAATACTCTCTCTCTTTCTTCAGCGCGCGCTAACGGCTAGGATTAGTCCCACCGTAAAAAATGATTTATTTATCTAAATTTTTAAATGAAGCGCTACCACAATTGTCTCAGTTATCACATTTATGAGGTCAAAGTCCAAAATCATTTTAATTAAGTCCCACAGTCAATCCTTTCACTGTTAAAAGCGATGCAACCTAGTAAAATCAGAAAAATATCGCTAAATGCATATTGGTACGAATATGTGACTCAACCGTTGTAATTGAAACGGACTGATACCGTTAGAAAGTCTATGAAATGTAGTTTTTAAAACTGTCTCTCTTTCTTCAGCGCGTGCTAACGGCTAGGATTGGTCCCACCGTAAAAAATGATTTATTTATCTAAATTTTTAAATGAAGCGCTACCACAATTGTCTCATTTATCACATTTATGAGGTCAATGTCCAAAATCATTTTAATTAAGTCCCACAGTCAATCCTTTCACTGTTAAAAGCGATGCAACTTAGTAAGATCAGAAAAATATCGCTAAATGCATATTGGTACGAATATGAGACTCAACCGTTGTAATTGAAAGGGACTGATACCGTTAGAAAGTCTATGAAATGTAGTTTTTAAAACTGTCTCTCTTTCTTCAGCGTGTGCTAACGGCTAGGATTGGTCCAACCGTAAAAAATGACTTATTTTATATAAATTTTTAAGTGCAGCGCTACCATAGGGCCGAGTGTAATCGCTGAATTCCAGAAATCATGTCAAAATAAGAAGAATGTTATTTCTTGGGTCCAATTGTCTCATTTATCACATTTTTGAGGTCAAATTCCAAAATCAGTTCAATTAAGTGCCACAGTCAATCCTTCCACTGTTAAAAACGATGCAACCTAGTAAAATCAGAAAAGTATCGCTAAATACATGTTGGTACGAATATGTGACGCAACCGTTGTAATTGAAACGGACTGATACTGTTAGAAAGTCAATGAAATGTTGTTTTTAATACTGTCTCTCTTTCTTCAGCGCGCGCTAACGGTTAGGATTGGTCGCACCGTAAAAAATGATTTATTTATCTAAATGTTTAAATGAAGCGCTACCACAATTGTCTCATTTATCACATTTATGAGGTCCAAGTCCAAAATCATTTTAATTAAGTCCCACAGTCAATCCTTTCACTGTTAAAAGCGATGCAACCTAGTAAAATCCGAAAAATATCGATAAATACATGTTGGTACGAATATGTGACGCAACCGTTGCAATTGAAACGGACTGATACCGTTAGAAAGTCAATGAAATGTAGTTTTTAATACTGTCTCTCTTTCTTCAGCGCGCGCTAACGGCTAGGATTGGTCCCACCGTAAAAAATGATTTATTTATCTAAATTTTTAAATGAAGCGCTACCACAATTGTCTCATTTATCACAAATATGAGGTCCAAGTCCAAAATCATTTTAATTAAGTCCCACAGTCAATCCTTTCACTGTTAAAAGCGATGCAACCTAGTAAAATCAGAAAAATATCGCTAAATACATGTTGGTACGAATATGTGACGCAACCGTTGTAATTGAAACGGACTGATACCGTTAGAAAGTCAATGAAATGTAGTTTTTAATACTGTCTCTCTTTCTTCAGCGCGCTAACGGCTAGGATTGGTCCCACCGTAAAAAATGATTTATTTATCTAAATTTTTAAATGAAGCGCTACCACAATTGTCTCATTTATCACATTTTTGAGGTCAAATTCGAAAATCAGTTCAATTAAGTCCCACAGTCAATCCTTCCACTGTTAAAAACGATGCAACCTAGTAAAATCAGAAATATATCGCTAAATACATGTTGGTACGAGTATGAGACGCAACCGTTGTAATTGAAACGGACTGATACCGTGAGAGAGTCAATGAAATGTAGTTTTTAAAACTGTTTCTCTTTCTTCAGCGCGGGCTAAAGGCTAGGATTGGTCCTACAGAAAGAAATGACTTATTTATATAAATTTTTAAATGAGGTACTACCACAGCGCCCAGTGTAATCGCTGAGTTTCGGCAATCATGTCAAGGTAAAAAGAATGTTATTTCTTGGGTCCAATTGTCTCACTTATCACATTTATAAGGTCACAGTCCAAAATAAGTTTAATTAAGTCCCACAGTCAATCGTTTCACTGTTAAAAGCGATACAACTTAGTAATATCAGAAAAATATCGCTAAATACATGTTGGTACGAATATGTGACGCAACCGTTGCAATTGAAACGGACTGATACCGTTAGAAAGTCAATGAAATGTAGTTTTTAATACTGTCTCTCTTTCTTCAGCGCGCGCTAACGGCTAGGATTGGTCCCACCGTAAAAAATGATTTATTTATCTAAATGTTTAAATGAAGCGCTACCACAATTGTCTCATTTATCACATTTATGAGGTCCAAGTCCAAAATCATTTTAATTAAGTCCCACAGTCAATCCTTTCACTGTTAAAAGCGATGCAACCTAGTAAAATCCGAAAAATATCGCTAAATACATGTTGGTACGAATATGTGACGCAACTGTTGCAATTAAAACGGACTGATACCGTTAGAAAGTCAATGAAATGTAGTTTTTAATACTGTCTCTCTTTCTTCAGCGCGCGCTAACGGCTAGGATTGGTCCCACCGTAAAAAATGATTTATTTATCTAAATTTTTAAATGAAGCGCTACCACAATTGTCTCATTTATCACATTTTTGAGGTCAAATTCGAAAATCAGTTCAATTAAGTGCCACAGTCAATCCTTCCACTGTTAAAAACGATGCAACCTAGTAAAGTCAGAAAAATATCGCTAAATACATGTTGTTACGAATATGTGACGCAACCGTTGTAATAGAAACGGACTGATACCTATAGAAAGTCAATGAAATGTAGTATTTAAAACTGTCTCCATTTTTTCAGCGTGCGCTAACGGCTAGGATTGGTCCCACAGTAAAAAATTACTTATTTTATCTAAATTATTAAGTGAAGCGCTACCACAATTGTCTCATTTATCACATTCATGAGGTCAAAGTCCAAAATCAGTTCAATTAAGTCCCACAGTCAATCCTTTCACTGTTAAAAGCGATGCAACCTAGTAAAATCAGAAAAATATCGCTAAATACATGTTGGTACGAATATGTGACGCAACCGTTGTAATTGAAACGGACTGATACCGTTAGAAAGTCTATGAAATGTAGTTTTTAAAACTGTCTCTCTTTCTTCAGCGCGTGCTAACGGCTAGGATTGGTCCCACCGTAAAAAATGATTTATTTATCTAAATGTTTAAATGAAGCGCTACCATAATTGTCTCATTTATCACATTTATGAGGTCCAAGTCCAAAATCATTTTAATTAAGTCCCAATGTCAATCCTTTCACTGTTAAAAGCGATGCAACCTAGTAAAATCCGAAAAATATCGCTAAATACATGTTGGTACGAATATGTGACGCAACCGTTGCAATTGAAACGGACTGATACCGTTAGAAAGTCAATGAAATGTAGTTTTTAATACTGTCTCTCTTTCTTCAGCGCGCGCTAACGGCTAGGATTGGTCCCACCGTAAAAAATCATTTATTTATCTAAATTTTTAAATGAAGCGCTACCACAATTGTCTCATTTATCACATTTATGAGGTCCAAGTCCAAAATCATTTTAATTAAGTCCCACAGTCAATCCTTTCACTGTTAAAAGCGATGCAACCTAGTAAAATCCGAAAAATATCGCTAAATACATGTTGGTACGAATATGTGACGCAACCGTTTTAATTGAAACGGACTGATACCGTTAGAAAGTCAATGAAATGTAGTTTTTAATACTGTCTCTCTTTCTTCAGCGCGCTAACGGCTAGGATTGGTCCCACCGTAAAAAATGATTTATTTATCTAAATTTTTAAATGAAGCGCTACCACAATTGTCTCATTTATCACATTTTTGAGGTCAAATTCGAAAATCAGTTCAATTAAGTCCCACAGTCAATCCTTCCACTGTTAAAAACGATGCAACCTAGTAAAATCAGAAAAATATCGCTAAATACATGTTGGTACGAGTATGTGACGCAACCGTTGTAATTGAAACGGACTGATACCGTTAGAGAGTCAATGAAATGTAGTTTTTAAAACTGTTTCTCTTTCTTCGGCGCGGGCTAAAGGCTAGGATTGGTCCTACAGAAAGAAATGACTTATTTATATAAATTTTTAAATGAAGCGCTACCACAGCGCCCAGTGTAATCGCTGAGTTTTGGCAATCATGTCAAATTAAGAAGAATGTTACTTCTTGCAGTCCAATTGTCTCACTTATAAAAATTATAAGGTCAGAGTCCAAGATCAGTTCAATTAAGTCCCACAGTCAATCGTTTCACTGTTAAAAGCGATACAACTTAGTAATATCAGAAAAATATCGCTAAATACATGTTGGTACGAATATGTGACGCAACCGTTGTAATTGAAACGGACTGATACCGTTAGAAAGTCAATGAAATGTAGTTTTTTAAACTGTCTCTCTTTCTTCAGCGCGTGCTAACGGCTAGGATTGGTCCAACCGTAAAAAATGACTTATTTATCTAAATTTTTAAATGAAGCGCTAACACAGCGCTCAGTGAAATCGGTAAATTCAGCAAACATGTCAAGGTAAAAAGAATGTTATTTCTTGAGTCCAATTGTCTCACTTATCACATTTATAAGGTCACAGTCCAAAATAAGTTCAATTAAGTCCCACAGTCAATCGTTTCATTGTTAAAAGCGATGCAACCTAGTAATATCCGAATACTATCGCTAAATACATGTTGGTACGAATATGTGACGCAACCGTTGTAAGTCAAACGGACTTATACCGCCAGAAAGTCAATGAAATGTAGTCTTTGAAACTGTTCCTACTTATTTAGCGCGTGCTAACGGCCAGGATTGGTCCCACAGTAAAAATTACTTATTTTATCTAAATTATTAAGTGAAGCGCTACCACAATTGTCTTATTTATCACATTCATAAGGTCAAAGTCCAAAATCAGTTCAATTAAGTCCCACAGTCAATCCTTTCACTGTTAAAAGCGATGCAACCTAGTAAAATCAGAAAAAATATCGCTAAATACATGTTGGTACGAATATGTGACGCAACCGTTGTAATTGAAACGGACTGATACTGTTAGAAAGTCAATGAAATGTTGTTTTTAATACTGTCTCTCTTTCTTCAGCGCGCGCTAACGGTTAGGATTGGTCGCACCGTAAAAAAATGATTTATTTATCTAAATGTTTAAATGAAGCGCTACCACAATTGTCTCATTTATCACATTTATGAGGTCCAAGTCCAAAATCATTTTAATTAAGTCCCACAGTCAATCCTTTCACTGTTAAAAGCGATGCAACCTAGTAAAATCCGAAAAATATCGCTAAATACATGTTGGTACGAATATGTGACGCAAACGTTGCAATTGAAACGGACTGATACCGTTAGAAAGTCAATGAAATGTAGTTTTTAATACTGTCTCTCTTTCTTCAGCGCGCGCTAACGGCTAGGATTGGTCCCACCGTAAAAAATGATTTATTTATCTAAATTTTTAAATGAAGCGCTACCACAATTGTCTCATTTATCACATTTATGAGGTCCAAGTCCAAAATCATTTTAATTAAGTCCCACAGTCAATCCTTTCACTGTTAAAAGCGATGCAACCTAGTAAAATCAGAAAAATATCGCTAAATACATGTTGGTACGAATATGTGACGCAACCGTTGTAATTGAAACGGACTGATACCGTTAGAAAGTCAATGAAATGTAGTTTTTTAAACTGTCTCTCTTTCTTCAGCGCGTGCTAACGGCTAGGATTGGTCCAACCGTAAAAAATGACTTATTTATCTAAATTTTTAAATGAAGCGCTAACACAGCGCTCAGTGAAATCGGTAAATTCAGCAAACATGTCAAGGTAAAAAGAATGTTATTTCTTGAGTCCAATTGTCTCACTTATCACATTTATAAGGTCACAGTCCAAAATAAGTTCAATTAAGTCCCACAGTCAATCGTTTCATTGTTAAAAGCGATGCAACCTAGTAATATCCGAATACTATCGCTAAATACATGTTGGTACGAATATGTGACGCAACCGTTGTAAGTCAAACGGACTTATACCGCCAGAAAGTCAATGAAATGTAGTCTTTGAAACTGTTCCTACTTATTTAGCGCGTGCTAACGGCCAGGATTGGTCCCACAGTAAAAATTACTTATTTTATCTAAATTATTAAGTGAAGCGCTACCACAATTGTCTTATTTATCACATTCATAAGGTCAAAGTCCAAAATCAGTTCAATTAAGTCCCACAGTCAATCCTTTCACTGTTAAAAGCGATGCAACCTAGTAAAATCAGAAAAAATATCGCTAAATACATGTTGGTACGAATATGTGACGCAACCGTTGTAATTGAAACGGACTGATACTGTTAGAAAGTCAATGAAATGTTGTTTTTAATACTGTCTCTCTTTCTTCAGCGCGCGCTAACGGTTAGGATTGGTCGCACCGTAAAAAAATGATTTATTTATCTAAATGTTTAAATGAAGCGCTACCACAATTGTCTCATTTATCACATTTATGAGGTCCAAGTCCAAAATCATTTTAATTAAGTCCCACAGTCAATCCTTTCACTGTTAAAAGCGATGCAACCTAGTAAAATCCGAAAAATATCGCTAAATACATGTTGGTACGAATATGTGACGCAAACGTTGCAATTGAAACGGACTGATACCGTTAGAAAGTCAATGAAATGTAGTTTTTAATACTGTCTCTCTTTCTTCAGCGCGCGCTAACGGCTAGGATTGGTCCCACCGTAAAAAATGATTTATTTATCTAAATTTTTAAATGAAGCGCTACCACAATTGTCTCATTTATCACATTTATGAGGTCCAAGTCCAAAATCATTTTAATTAAGTCCCACAGTCAATCCTTTCACTGTTAAAAGCGATGCAACCTAGTAAAATCAGAAAAATATCGCTAAATACATGTTGGTACGAATATGTGACGCAACCGTTGTAATTGAAACGGACTGATACCGTTAGAAAGTCAATGAAATGTAGTTTTTAATACTGTCTCTCTTTCTTCAGCGCGCTAACGGCTAGGATTGGTCCCACCGTAAAAAATGATTTATTTATCTAAATTTTTAAATGAAGCGCTACCACAATTGTCTCATTTATCACATTCATAAGGTCAAAGTCCAAAATCAGTTCAATTAAGTCCCACAGTCAATCCTTTCACTGTTAAAAGCGATGCAACCTAGTAAAATCAGAAAAATATCGCTAAATACATGTTGGTACGAGTATGTGACGCAACCGTTGTAATTGAAACGGACTGATACCGTTAGAGAGTCAATGAAATGTAGTTTTTAAAACTGTTTCTCTTTCTTCAGCGCGGGCTAAAGGCTAGGATTGGTCCTACAGAAAGAAATGACTTATTTATATAAATTTTTAAATGAGGTACTACCACAGCGCCCAGTGTAATCGCTGAGTTTCGGCAATCATGTCGAGGTAAAAAGAATGTTATTTCTTGGGTCCAATTGTCCCACTTATCACATTTATAAGGTCACAGTCCAAAATAAGTTCAATTAAGTCCCACAGTCAATCGTTTCACTGTTAAAAGCGATACAACTTAGTAATATCAGAAAAATATCGCTAAATACATGTTGGTACGATTATGTGACGCAACCGTTGCAATTGAAACGGACTGATACCGTTAGAAAGTCAATGAAATGTAGTTTTTAATACTGTCTCTATTTCTTCAGCGCGCGCTAACGGCTAGGATTGGTCCCACCGTAAAAAATGATTTATTTATCTAAATTTTTAAATGAAGCGCCACCACAATTGTCTCATTTATCACATTTATGAGGTCCAAGTCCAAAATCATTTTAATTAAGTCCCACAGTCAATCCTTTCACTGTTAAAAGCGATGCAACCTAGTAAAATCAGAAAAATATCGCTAAATACGTGTTGGTACGAATATGTGACGCAACCGTTGCAATTGAAACGGACTGATACCGTTAGAAAGTCAATGAAATGTAGTTTTTAATACTGTCTCTCTTTCTTCAGCGCGCGCTAACGGCTAGGATTGGTCCTACAGAAAGAAATGACTTATTTATCTAAATTTTTAAATGAGGTACTACCACAGCGCCCAGTGTAATCGCTGAGTTTCGGCAATCACGTCAAATTAAGAAGAATGATACTTCTTGCAGTCCAATTGTCTCACTTATCAAATTTATAAGGTCACAGTCCAAGATCAGTTCAATTAAGTCCCACAGTCAATCGTTTCACTGTTAAAAGCGATACAACTTAGTAATATCGGAAAAAAATCAATAAGTACATGTTGGTACGAATATGTGACGCAACCGTTGTAGGTGAAACGGACTGATACCGTTAGAAAGTCAATGAAATGTAGTATTTAAAACTGTCTCTATTTTTTCAGCGCGAGCTAACAGCTAGGATTGGTCCCACAGTTAAAAAATACTTATTTTATCTAAATTATTGAGTGAAGCGCTACCACAATTGTCTCATTTATCACATTCATGAGGTCAAAGTCCAAAATCAGTTCAATTAAGTCCCACAGTCAATCCTTTCACTGTTAAAAGCGATGCAACCTAGTAAAATCAGAAAAATATCGCTAAATACATGTTGTTAAGAATATGTGACGCAATTGTTGTAATTAAAACGGACTGATACCGTTAGAAAGTCAATGAAATGTAGTTTTTAATACTCTCTCTCTTTCTTCAGCGCGCGCTAACGGCTAGGATTAGTCCCACCGTAAAAAATGATTTATTTATCTAAATTTTTAAATGAAGCGCTACCACAATTGTCTTATTTATCACATTTATGAGGTCAAAGTCCAAAATCAGTTCAATTAAGTCCCACAGTCAATCCTTTCACTTTCAAAAGCGATGCAACCTAGTAAAAAAAGAAAAATATCGCTAAATGCATATTGGTACGAATATGTGACGCAACCGTTGTAATTGAAACGGACTGATACCGTTAGAAAGTCAATGAAATGTAGTTTTTAATACTGTCTCTCTTTCTTCAGCGCGCTAACGGCTAGGATTGGTCCCACCGTAAAAAATGATTTATTTATCTAAATTTTTAAATGAAGCGCTACCACAATTGTCTCATTTATCACATTTTTGAGGTCAAATTCGAAAATCAGTTCAATTAAGTCCCACAGTCAATCCTTCCACTGTTAAAAACGATGCAACCTAGTAAAATCAGAAAAATATCGCTAAATACATGTTGGTACGAGTATGTGACGCAACCGTTGTAATTGAAACGGACTGATACCGTTAGAGAGTCAATGAAATGTAGTTTTTAAAACTGTTTCTCTTTCTTCGGCGCGGGCTAAAGGCTAGGATTGGTCCTACAGAAAGAAATGACTTATTTATATAAATTTTTAAATGAAGCGCTACCACAGCGCCCAGTGTAATCGCTGAGTTTTGGCAATCATGTCAAATTAAGAAGAATGTTACTTCTTGCAGTCCAATTGTCTCACTTATAAAAATTATAAGGTCAGAGTCCAAGATCAGTTCAATTAAGTCCCACAGTCAATCGTTTCACTGTTAAAAGCGATACAACTTAGTAATATCAGAAAAATATCGCTAAATACATGTTGGTACGAATATGTGACGCAACCGTTGTAATTGAAACGGACTGATACCGTTAGAAAGTCAATGAAATGTAGTTTTTTAAACTGTCTCTCTTTCTTCAGCGCGTGCTAACGGCTAGGATTGGTCCAACCGTAAAAAATGACTTATTTATCTAAATTTTTAAATGAAGCGCTAACACAGCGCTCAGTGAAATCGGTAAATTCCAGCAATCATGTCAAGGTAAAAAGAATGTTATTTCTTGGGTCCAATTGTCTCACTTATCACATTTATAAGGTCACAGTCCAAAATAAGTTCAATTAAGTCCCACAGTCAATCGTTTCATTGTTAAAAGCGATGCAACCTAGTAATATCCGAATACAATCGCTAAATACATGTTGGTACGAATATGTGACGCAACCGTTGTAAGTCAAACGGACTTATACCGCCAGAAAGTCAATGAAATGTAGTCTTTGAAACTGTTCCTACTTATTTAGCGCGTGCTAACGGCCAGGATTGGTCCCACAGTAAAAATTACTTATTTTATCTAAATTATTAAGTGAAGCGCTACCACAATTGTCTTATTTATCACATTCATAAGGTCAAAGTCCAAAATCAGTTCAATTAAGTCCCACAGTCAATCCTTTCACTGTTAAAAGCGATGCAACCTAGTAAAATCAGAAAAATATCGCTAAATACATGTTGGTACGAATATGTGACGCAACCGTTGTAATTGAAACGGACTGATACTGTTAGAAAGTCAATGAAATGTTGTTTTTAATACTGTCTCTCTTTCTTCAGCGCGCGGTAACGGTTAGGATTGGTCGCACCGTAAAAAATGATTTATTTATCTAAATGTTTAAATGAAGCGCTACCACAATTGTCTCATTTATCACATTTATCAGGTCCAAGTCCAAAATCATTTTAATTAAGTCCCACAGTCAATCCTTTCACTGTTAAAAGCGATGCAACTTAGTAAGATCAGAAAAATATCGCTAAATGCATATTGGTACGAATATGTGACTCAACCGTTGTAATTGAAAGGGACTGATACCGTTAGAAAGTCTATGAAATGTAGTTTTTAAAACTGTCTCTCTTTCTTCAGCGTGTGCTAACGGCTAGGATTGGTCCAACCGTAAAAAATGATTTATTTTATATAAATTTTTAAGTGCAGCGCTACCATAGGGCCGAGTGTAATCGCTGAATTCCAGAAATCATGTCAAATTAAGAAGAATGTTATTTCTTTGGTCCAATTGTCTCATTTATCACATTTTTGAGGTCAAATTCCAAAATCAGTTCAATTAAGTGCCACAGTCAATCCTTCCACTGTTAAAAACGATGCAACCTAGTAAAATCAGAAAAGTATCGTTAAATACATGTTGGTACGAATATGTGACGCAACCGTTGTAATTGAAACGGACTGATACCGTTAGAGAGTCAATGAAATGTAGTTTTTAAAACTGTTTCTCTTTCTTCGGCGCGGGCTAACGGCTAGGATTGGTCCTACAGTAAGAAATGACTTATTTATCTAAATTTTTAAATGAGGTACTACCACAGCGCCCAGTGTAATCGCTGAGTTCTGGCAATCATGTCAAATTAAGAAGAATGTTACTTCTTGCAGTCCAATTGTCTCACTTATCAAATTTATAAGGTCACAGTCCAAGATCATTTCAATTAAGTCCCACATTTAATCGTTTTACTGTTAAAAGCGATACAACTTAGTAATATCGGAAAAAAATCAATAAGTACATGTTGGTACGAATATGTGACGCAACCGTTGTAGTTGAAACGGATTGATACCGTTAGAAAGTCAATGAAATGTAGTATTTAAAACTGTCTCTATTTTTTCAGCGCGAGCTAACGGCTAGGATTGCTCCCACAGTAAAAAATTACTTATTTTATCTAAATTATCAAGTGAAGCGCTACCACAATTGTATCATTTATCACATTCATGAGGTCAAAGTCCAAAATCAGTTCAATTAAGTCCCACAGTCAATCCTTTCACTGTTAAAAGCGATGCAACCTAGTAAAATCAGAAAAATATCGCTAAATACATGTTGGTACGAATATGTGACTAACCCGTTGTAATTGAAACGGACTGATACCGTTAGAAAGTCTATGAAATGTAGTTTTTAAAACTGTCTCTCTTTCTTCAGCGCGTACTATCGGCTAGGATTGGTCCAACCGTAAAAAATGACTTATTTATCTAAATTTTTAAATGAAGCGCTACCACAGCGCCTAGTGAAATCGGTAAATTCCAGCAATCATGTCAAGGTAAAAAGAATGTTATTTCTTGGGTCCAATTGTCTCACTTATCACATTTATAAGGTCACAGTCCAAAATAAGTTCAATTAAGTCCCACAATCAATCGTTTCATTGTTAAAAGCGATGCAACCTAGTAAAATCAGAAAAATATCGCTAAATGCATATTGGTACGAATATGTGACTCAACCGTTGTAATTGAAACGGACTGATACCGTTAGAAAGTCTATGAAATGTAGTTTTTAAAACTGTCTCTCTTTCTTCAGCTCGTGCTAACGGCTAGGATTGGTCCAACCGTAAAAAATGACTTATTTTATATAAATTTTTAAGTGCAGCGCTACCATAGGGCCGACTGTAATCGCTGAATTCCAGAAATCATGTCAAATTAAAAAGAATGTTATTTCTTGGGTCCAATTGTCTCATTTATCACATTTTTGAGGTCAAATTCCAAAATCAGTTCAATTAAGTCCCACAGTCAATCCTTCCACTGTTAAAAACGATGCAACCTAGTAAAATCAGAAAAATATCGCTAAATACATGTTGGTACGAATATGTGACGCAACCGTTGTAATTGAAACGGACTGATACCGTTAGAGAGTCAATGAAATGTAGTTTTTAAAACTGTTTCTCTTTCTTCGGCGCGGGCTAACGGCTAGGATTGGCCCTACAGTAAGAAATGACTTATTTATCTAAATTTTTAAATAAGGTACTACCACAGCGCCCAGCGTAATCGCTGAGTTCCGGCAATCATGTCAAATTAAGAAGAATGTTACTTCTTGCAGTCCATTGTCTCACTTATCAAATTTATAAGGTCACAGTCCAAAATCATTTTAATTAAGTGCCACAGTCAATCCTTTCACTGTTAAAAGCGATGCAACCTAGTAAAATCAGAAAAATATCGCTAAATGCATATTGGTACTAATATGTGACTCAACCGTTGTAATTGAAACGGACTGATACCGTTAGAAAGTCTATGAAATGTAGTTTTTAAAACTGTCTCTCTTTCTTCAGCGCGTGCTAACGGCTAGGATTGGTCCAACCGTAAAAAATGACTTACTATATATAAATTTTTAAGTGCAGCGCTACCATAGGGCCGAGTGTAAACGCTGAATTCCAGAAATCATGTCAAATTAGGAAGAATGTTATTTCTTGGGTCCAATTGTCTCATTTATCACATTTTTGGGGTCAAATTCCAAAATCAGTTCAATTAAGTCCCACAGTCAATCCTTCCACTGTTAAAAACGATGCAACCTAGTAAAATCAGAAAAATATCGCTAAATACATGTTGGTACGAATATATGACGCAACCGTTGTAATTGAAACGGACTGATACCGTTAGAAAGTCAATGAAATGTAGATTTTAATACTGTCTCTCTTTCTTCAGCGCGCGCTAACGGCTAGGATTGGTCCCACCGTAAAAAATGATTTATTTATCTAAATTTTTAAATGAAGCGCTACCACAATTGTCTCATTTATCACATTTATGAGGTCAATGTCCAAAATCATTTTAATTAAGTCCCACAGTCAATCCTTTCACTGTTAAAAGCGATGCAACTTAGTAAGATCAGAAAAATATCGCTAAATGCATATTGGTACGAATATGTGACTCAACCGTTGTAATTGAAAGGGACTGATACCGTTAGAAAGTCTATGAAATGTAGTTTTTAAAACTGTCTCTCTTTCTTCAGCGTGTGCTAACGGCTAGGATTGGTCCAACCGTAAAAAATGATTTATTTTATATAAATTTTTAAGTGCAGCGCTACCATAGGGCCGAGTGTAATCGCTGAATTCCAGAAATCATGTCAAATTCAGAAGAATGTTATTTCCTTGGTCCAATTGTCTCATTTATCACATTTTTGAGGTCAAATTCCAAAATCAGTTCAATTAAGTGCCACAGTCAATCCTTCCACTGTTAAAAACGATGCAACCTAGTAAAATCAGAAAAGTATCGTTAAATACATGTTGGTACGAATATGTGACGCAACCGTTGTAATTGAAACGGACTGATACCGTTAGAGAGTCAATGAAATGTAGTTTTTAAAACTGTTTCTCTTTCTTCGGCGCGGGCTAACGGCTAGGATTGGTCCTACAGTAAGAAATGACTTATTTATCTAAATTTTTAAATGAGGTACTACCACAGCGCCCAGTGTAATCGCTGAGTTCTGGCAATCATGTCAAATTAAGAAGAATGTTACTTCTTGCAGTCCAATTGTCTCACTTATCAAATTTATAAGGTCACAGTCCAAGATCATTTCAATTAAGTCCCACATTCAATCGTTTTACTGTTAAAAGCGATACAACTTAGTAATATCGGAAAAAAATCAATAAGTACATGTTGGTACGAATATGTGACGCAACCGTTGTAGTTGAAACGGATTGATACCGTTAGAAAGTCAATGAAATGTAGTATTTAAAACTGTCTCTATTTTTTCAGCGCGAGCTAACGGCTAGGATTGCTCCCACAGTAAAAAATTACTTATTTTATCTAAATTATCAAGTGAAGCGCTACCACAATTGTATCATTTATCACATTCATGAGGTCAAAGTCCAAAATCAGTTCAATTAAGTCCCACAGTCAATCCTTTCACTGTTAAAAGCGATGCAACATAGTAAAATCAGAAAAATATCGCTAAATACATGTTGCTACGAATATGTGACTCAACCGTTGTAATTGAAACGGACTGATACCGTTAGAAAGTCTATGAAATGTAGTTTTTAAAACTGTCTCTCTTTCTTCAGCGCGTACTATCGGCTAGGATTGGCCCAACCGTAAAAAATGACTTATTTATCTAAATTTTTAAATGAAGCGCTACCACAGCGCCTAGTGAAATCGGTAAATTCCAGCAATCATGTCAAGGTAAAAAGAATGTTATTTCTTGGGTCCAATTGTCTCACTTATCACATTTAAAAGGTCACAGTCCAAAATAAGTTCAATTAAGTCCCACAATCAATCGTTTCATTGTTAAAAGCGATGCAACCTAGTAATATCCGAATACTATCGCTAAATACATGTTGGTACGAATATGTGACGCAACCGTTGTAACTCAAACGGATTTATACCGCAAGAAAGTCAATGAAATGTAGTCTTTGACTCTGCTCCTATTTATTCAGCGCGTGCTAACGGCCAGGATTGGTCCCACAGTAAAAAATGACTTATTTATCTAAATTTTTAAATGAGGTACTACCACAGCGCCCAGTGTAATCGCTGAGTTCTATTAATCATGTCCAATTAAGAAGAATATTATTTCTTGCAGCCCAATTGTCTCACTTATCAAATTTATAAGCTCAAAGTCCAAAATCAGTTCAATTAAGTCCCACAGTCAATCCTTTCACTGTTAAAAGCGATGCAACCTAGTAAAATCAGAAAAATATTGCTAAATACATGTTGGTACGAATATGTGACGCAACCGTTGTAATTGAAACGGACTGATACCGTTAGAAAGTCAATGAAATGTAGTTTTTAATACTGTCTCTCTTTCTTCAGCGCGCGCTAACGGCTAGGATTGGTCCCACCGTAAAAAATGATTTATTTATCTAAATTTTTAAATGAAGCGCTACCACAATTGTCTCATTTATCACATTTATGAGGTCAAAGTCCAAAGTCATTTTAATTAAGTCCCACAGTCAATCCTTTCACTGTTAAAAGCGATGCAACTTAGTAAAAACAGAAAAATATCGCTAAATGCATGTTCGTACGAATATGTGACACAACCGTTGTAATTGAATCGGACTGATACCGTTAGAAAGTCTATGAAATGTAGTTTTTGAAACTGTCTCTATTTCTTCAATGCGCACTAACGGCTAGGATTGGTCCCACAGTACAAAATGACTTATTTATCTAAACTTTTAAATAAAACGCTACCACAGCGCCCAGCGAAATCGGTAAATTCCAGCAATCATGTCAAATTAAGAAGAATGTTATTCCTTGGGTCCAATTGTCTCATTTATCACATTCATGAGGTCAAAGTCCAAAATCATTTTAATTAAGTCCCACAGTCAATCCTTTCACTGTTAAAAGCGATGCAACTTAGTAAAATCAGAAAAATATCGCTAAATGCATGTTGGTACGAATATGTGACTCAACCGTTGTAATTGAAACAGACTGATACCATTAGAAAGTCTATGAAATGTAGTTTTTAAAACTGTCTCTCTATCTTCAGCGCGTGCTAACGGCTAAGATTGGTCCAACCGTAAAAAATGACTTATTTATCTAAAAATTTTAAATGAAGCGCTACCACAGCGCCCAGTGAAATCGGTAAATTCCAGCAATCATGTCAAGGTAAGAAGAATGTTATCTCTTGGGTCCTATTGTCTCACTTATCACATTTATAAGGTCACAGTCCAAAATAAGTTCAATTAAGTCCCACAGTCAATTGTTTCACTGTGAAAAGGAATACAACTTAGTGATATCGGAAAGAAATGACTAAATACATGTTGGTACGAATACGTGACGCAACCGTTCTAAGTTAAGCGCAATGACACCGTTAGAAAGTCAATGAAATGTAGCTTTTGAAACTGTCTCTCTTTCTTCAGCGCGCGCTAACGGCTAGGATTGGTCCCACAGTAAAAAATGACTTATTTTATATAAATTTTTAAGTGAAGCGCTACAATATGGCCGAGTGTAAACGCTGAATTCCAGAAATCATGTCAAATTAAGAAGAATGTTATTTCTTGGGTCCAATTGTCTCATTTATCACATTTTTGAGGTCAAATTCCAAAATCAGTTCAATGAAGTCCCACAGTCAATCCTTTCACTGTTAAAAACGATGCAACCTAGTAAAATCAAAAAAATATCGCTAAATTCATGTTGGTACGAATATGTGACGCAACCGTTGTAATTGAAACGGACTGATACCGTTAGAGAGTCAATGAAATGTAGTATTTAAAACTGTTTCTCTTTCTTCAGCGCGGGCTAACGGCTAGGATTGGTCCTACAGTAAGAAATGACTTATTTATCTAAATTTTTAAATGAAGTACTACCACAGCGCCCAGTGTAACCGCTGAGTTCCGGCAATCATGTCAAATAAAAAAGAATGTTATTCCTTGGAGTCCCATTGGCTCATTCATCACATTTATAAGGTCACAGTCCAGAATCACTTCAATTAAGTCCCACAGTCAATCCTTTCACTGTTAAAAACGATGCAACCTAGTAAAATCAGAAATATATCGCTAAATACATGTTGCTACGAATATGTGACGCAACCGTTGTAATTGAAACGGACTGATACCGTTAGAAAGTCAATGAAATGTAGTTTTTAAAACTGTTTCTCTTTCTTCAGCGCGCGCTAACGGCCAGAATTGGTCCCACAGTACAAAATGACTTATTTTATCTAAATTTTTAAGTTAAGCGCTACCATTGGGCCGAGTGTAATCGCTGAATTGCAGCAATCATGTCAAATTAAGAAGAATGTTATTTCTTGGTGTCCAATTGGCTCATTTATCACATTTATAAGGTCACAGTTCAGAATCACTTCAATTAAGTCCTACAGTCAATCGTTTCACTGTTAAAAGCGATACAACTTAGTAATATCGGAAAAAATCACTAAATACATGTTGGTACGAATATGTGACGCAGCCGTTGTAAGTCAAGCGGATTGACACCGTTAGAAAGTCAATGAAATGTAGTTTTTGAAAATGTTTCTATTTCTTCAACGCGCGCTAACGGCTAGGATTGGTCCCACAGTACAAAATGACTTATTTATCTAAACTTTTAAATAAAACGCTACCACATCGCCCAGCGAAATCGGTAAATTCCGGCGATCATGTCAAATTAAGAAGAATGTTATTCCTTGGGTCCAATTGTCTCAATTATCACATTTATGAGGTCAAATTCCAAAATCAGTTCAATTAAGTCCCACAGTCAATCCTTTCACTGTTAAAAACGATGCAACCTAGTAAAATCAGAAATATATCGCTAATTACATGTTGGTACGAATATGTGACGCAACCGTTGTAGTTGAAACGGACTAATACCGTTAGAAAGTCAATGAAATGTAGTATTTGAAACTGTCTCTATTTCTTCAGCGCGCGCTAACGGCTAGGATTGGTCCCACAGTAAAAAATGACTTATTTTATCTAAATTTTTAAATGAAGCGCTATCACAATTGTCTCATTTATCACATTTATGAGGTCAAAGTCCGAAATCAGTTCAATTAAGTCCCACAGTCAATCCTTTCACTGTTAAAAGCGATGCAACCTAGTAAAATCAGAAAAATATCGCTAAATACATGTTCGTACGAAAATGTGACGCAACCGTTGTAATTGAAACGGAATGTTACCGTTAGAAAGTCAATGAAATGCAATTTTTAAAACTGTCTCTCTTTCTTCAGTGCGCTCTAACGGCTAGGGTTGGTCCCACCGTAAAAAATGACTTATTTATCCAAGTTTTTAAATGAAGCGCTGCCACAGCGCCCAGTGAAATCGGTGAATTCCAGCAATCATGTCAAGGTAATAAGAATGTTATTTCTTGGGTCCAATTGTCTCACTTATCACATTTATGAGGTCAAATTCCAAAATCAGTTCAATTAAGTCCCACAGTCAATCCTTTCACTGTTAAAAACGATGCAACCTACTAAAATCAGAAATATATCGCTAATTACATGTTGGTACGAATATGTGACGCAACCGTTGTAGTTGAAACGGACTAATACCGTTAGAAAGTCAATGAAATGTAGTATTTGAAACTGTCTCTATTTCTTCAGCGCGCGCTAACGGCTAGGATTGGTCCCACAGTAAAAAATGACTTATTTTATCTAAATTTTTAAATGAAGCGCTACCACAATTGTCTCATTTATCACATTTATGAGGTCAAAGTCCGAAATCAGTTCAATTAAGTCCCACAGTCAATCCTTTCACTGTTAAAAGCGATGCAACCTAGTAAAATCAGAAAAATATCGCTAAATACATGTTCGTACGAAAATGTGACGCAACCGTTGTAATTGAAACGGAATGTTACCGTTAGAAAGTCAATGAAATGTAATTTTTAAAACTGTCTCTCTTTCTTCAGTGCGCTCTAACGGCTAGGGTTGGTCCCACCGTAAAAAATGACTTATTTATCTAAGTTTTTAAATGAAGCGCTACCACAGCGCCCAGTGAAATCGGTGAATTCCAGCAATCATGTCAAGGTAATAAGAATGTTATTTCTTGGGTCCAATTGTCTCACTTATCACATTTATAAGGTCACAGTCCAGAAACAGTTCAATTAAGTCCCACAGTCAATCTTTTCACTGCTAAAAGCGATGCAACCTAGTAAAATCAGAAAAATATCGCTAAATACATGTTCGTACGAATATGTGACGCAACCGTTGTAATTGAAACGGACTGATACCGTTAGAGAGTCAATGAAATGTAGTTTTTAAAACTGTTTCTCTTTCTTCAGCGCGCGCTAACGGCTAGGATTCGTCCCACAGTAAAAAATGACTTATTTTATCTAAATTATTAAATGAACCGCTACCATTGGGCCCAGTGTAATCGCTGAATTGCAGCAGTCATGTCAAATAAAGAAGAATGTTATTCCTTGGAGTCCAATTGGCTCATTTATCACATCTATAAGGTCACAGTCCAGAATCACTTCAATTAAGTCCCACAGTCAATCGTTTCACTGTTAAAAGCGATGCAACTTAGTAATATCGGAAAAAATCACTAAATACATGTTGGTACGAATATGTGACGCAGCCGTTGTAAGTCAAGCGGATTGACACCGTTAGAAAGTCATTAAAATGTAGTTTTTGAAAATGTTTCTATTTCTTCAACGCGCGCTAACATCTAGGATTGGTCCCACAGTACAAAATGACTTATTTATCTAAACTTTTAAATAAAACGCTACCACAGCGCCCATCGAATTCGGTAAATTCCAGTAATCATGTGAAATTAAGAAGAATGTTATTCCTTGGGTCCAATTGTCTCAATTATCACATTTATGAGGTCAAAGTCCAAAATCAGTTCAATTAAGTCCCACAGTCAATCCTTTCACTGCTAAAAGCGATGCAACCTAGTAAAATCAGAAAAATATCGCTAAATACATGTTGGTACGAATATGTGACGCAACCGTTGTAATTGAAACGGACTGATATCGTTAGAGAGTCAATGAAATTTAGTTCTTAAAACTGTTTCTCTTTCTTCAGCGCGGGCTAAGGGCTGGGATTGGTCCTACAGTAAGAAGTGACTTATTTGTCTACATTTTTAAATGAAGTACTACCACAGCGCCCAGTGTAATCGCTGAGTTCCGGCAATCATGTCAAATTAAGAAGAATGTTACTTCTTGCAGTCCAATTGTCTCACTTATCAAATTGATAAGGTCACAGTCCAAGATCAGTTCAATTAAGTCCCACAGTCAATCGTTTCACTGTTAAAAGCGATACAACTTAGTAATATCGGAAAAAAATCATTAAGTACATGTTGGTACGAATATGTGACGCAACCGTTGTAGTTGAAACGGACTGATACCGTTAGAAAAACAATGAAATGTAGTATTTAAAACTGTCTCTATTTCTTCAGCGCGCGCTAACGGCTACGATTGGTCCCACAGTAAAAAATAACTTAATTTATCTAAATTATTAAGTGAAGCGCTACCATTGGGCCGAGTGTAATCGCTGAATTGCAGCAGTCATGTCAAATAAAGAAGAATGTTATTCCTTAGAGTCCCATTGGCTCATTTATCACATTTATAAGGTCACAGTCCAGAATCACTTCAATTAAGTCCCACAGTCAATCGTTTCACTGTTAAAAGCGATACAACTTAGTAATATTGGAAAAAATCACTAAATACATATGTGACGCAACCGTTGTAACTGAAGCGGACTGATACTGTTAGAAAGTAAATGAAATGTAGTTTTTCAAACTGTCTCTATCTCCTCAGCGCAGGCTAATAGCTACGATTAGTCCCGCAGAAAACATTACTTATTTATTAAAATTTGTAAAGAAAGAGCTAACACAGCGCGCAGTGTAACTAATGAGTTCCAGCAATCCTGCCAAAGTTAAAAGAATGATTATTTTTGGTGTCCCATTGTCTCATTCACAACATTTATAAGGTCAAATTCCATAATCAATTCAAATAGGTCCCACGGTCAATCGCTTCATTGCTAAAATCTATGCAACATAGTATTATCGGCAAAATATCGCTAAATACATGTTGGTACGAATATGTGACGAGACTGTTGTAACTGAAGCGGACTGATACTGTTAGAAAGTAAATGATATGTAGTTTTTGAAAGTGTCTCTATTTCCTCAGCGCAGGCTAATAGCTAGGATTAGTCCCGCAGAAAATATTACTTATTGATTAAAATTTGTGAATAAAGAGCTAACACAGGGCGCAGTATAACTACTGAGCTGCAACAATCATGTTAAAGAAAGAAGATTGATCATTCTTGGAGTCCAATTGTCTCATTTATCACATTTATAAGGTCAAATTCCATAATCAATTCAATTAGGTCCCACGGCCAATCGCTTCATTGCTAAAAGCGATTCAATCTAGGAATATCGCAAAATTATAGCTAAATCAATGTTGATACGGGTATGTGACGCAACCATTGTAACTCAAACGGACTGATACCGTTGGAAAGTCAATGAAATGTAGTGTTTGAAACTATCTCTAACACTTCTGCACACTAACCACTAGGATTTATCCCGCAGTAAGAAATGACTTATTGATCTAAAGTTGTAAATAAAGAGCTAACACTGAGCACAGTGTAACTACTGGGTTCAAGCAATCATGCCAAAGTTAGAAGAATGATTATTCTTGGAGTCCAATTGTCTCATTTTCCACACTTATAAGGACAAAGTCCAAAATAAATTCAATTAGGTCCCCCGGTCAATCGTTTCGTTGTTAAAAGCGATGCAACCTGGTAATATTGCGAAAATATCGCTAAATCCATGTTGGTACGAGTATGTGACGCAACCGTAGTAACTCAAACGGACTGATACCGTTAGAAAAACAATGAAATGCAGAGTTTAAAACTAACTCTAACACTTCTGCACGCTAACCACTCGGATTTATCCCGCAGTAAGAAATGACTTATTGATCTAAAGTTGTAAATAAAGAGCTAACACTGAGCACAGTGTAACTACTGGATTCCAGCAATCATGCCAAAGTTAGAAGAATGATTTTTTTTGGTGTTCCATTGTCTCATTCACCACATTTATAAGGTCAAAATCCAAAATCAATTCAATTAGGTCCCACGGTCAATCGCTGCATTGCTAAAGACGATGCAACCCAGCATTATCGGCAAAATATCCCTTAAAACATGTTGGTAAGAATATGTGACGCAACCGTTGTAACTGAAGCGGACTGATACCGTTAGAAAGTAAATGAAATGTAGTTTTTGAAACTGTCTCTATTTCTTCAGCGCAGGATAATAGCTAGGATTAGTCCCGCAGAAAAAATTACTTATTGATAAAAATTTGCAAAAAAAGAGCTAACACAGCGCGCAGTGTAACTACTGAGTTCCAGCAATCATACCAAAGCTAGAAGAATGATTATTCTTGGAGTCATATTGTCTCACTTACCACATCTATAAGGTCAAAGTCCAAAATCATTCCAATTAGGTCCCTCGGTCAACCGTTTCATTGTTAAAAGCCATTCAATCTAGGAATATCGAAAAATATGGCTAAATCCAAGTTGCTACGCGTATGTGACGCAACCATTGTAACTCAAACGGACTGATACCGTTAGAAAGTCAATGAAATGCAGTGTTTGAAACTGTCTCTATTTCTTCAGCGCAGGCTAATAGCTAGGATCAGTCCCGCAGAAAAAGTGACTTATTGATCTAAATTGGTAAATAAAGACCTAACACAGCGCGCAGTGTAACTACTGAGTTCCAGCAATCATACCAAAGCTAGAAGAATGATTATTCTTGGAGTCATATTGTCTCACTTACCACATCTATAAGGTCAAAGTCCAAAATCATTCCAATTAGGTCCCTCGGTCAACCGTTTCATTGTTAAAAGCCATTTAATCTAGGAATATCGAAAAATATGGCTAAATCCAAGTTGCTACGCGTATGTGACGCAACCATTGTAACTCAAACGGACTGATACCGTTAGAAAGTCAATGAAATGCAGTGTTTGAAACTGTCTCTATTTCTTCAGCGCAGGCTAATAGCTAGGATCAGTCCCGCAGAAAAAGTGACTTATTGATCTAAATTGGTAAATAAAGACCTAACACATGGCGCAGTGTAACTACTGAGTTCCAGCAATCATGCCAAAGTTAGAAGAATGATTATTCTTGGTGTCCAATTGTGTCACATACCACATTTATAAGGTCAAAGTCCAAAATCATTCCAATTAGGTCCCACGGTCAACCGTTTCATTGTTAAAGGCGATGCAAAAAAGTAATATCGGCAACATATCCCTAAATACATGTTGGTACGAATATGTGACGCAACCGTTGTAACTGATGCGGACTGATACTGTTAGAAAGTAAATGAAATGTAGTTTTTGAAACTGTCTCTATTTCTTCAGCGCAGGCTAATAGCTAGGATTAGTCCCGCAGAAAAAGTGACTTATTGATCTAAATTGGTAAATAAAGACCTAACACAGCGCGCAGTGTAACTGCTGAGTTCCAGCAATCATACCAAAGCTAGAAGAATGATTATTCTTGGAGTCATATTGTCTCACTTACCACATCTATAAGGTCAAAGTCCAAAATCATTCCAATTAGGTCCCACAGTCAACCGTTTCATTGTTAAAAGCCATTCAATCTAGGAATATCGAAAATTACGGCTAAATCCAAGTTGCTACGCGTATGTGACGCAACCATTGTAACTCAAACGGACTGATACTGTTAGAAAGTCAATGAAATGCAGTGTTTGAAACTATCTCTAACACTTCTGCACGCTAACCACTCGGATTTATCCCGCAGTAAGAAATGACTTATTGATCTAAAGTTGTAAATAAAGAGCTAACACAGCGCGTAGTGTAACTACTGATTCCAGCAATCATGCCAAAGTTAGAAAAATGATTATTTTCGGGATCCCATTGTCTCATTCACCACATTTATAAGGTCAAAGTCCAAAATCAATTCAATTAGGTCCCACGGTCAATCGCTTCATTGCTAAGAGCGATGCAACCTAGTATTATCGGCAAAATATCGCTAAATACATGTTTGTACGAATATGTGACACAACCGCTGTAACTAAAGCGGACTGATACCGTTACAAGTTCAATGAAATGTAGTCTTTGAAGCTGCCTTTTTTTCTTCAGCGCAGGCTAATAGCTAGCATTAGTCCCGCAGTAAGAATTAGTTATGGATTTGGATTTGTAAATAAAGAGCTATCACAGCGCGCAGTGTAAGTACTGCGTTCCAGAAATAACGCCAAAAACAGAAGAATGATTATTCTTCGTGTCCAATTGTCTGATTTCTTACATTTATAAGGACAAAGTCCAAAATCAATTCAATTAGGTCCCACGGTCAATCGTTTCGTTGTTAAAAGCAATACAACCTAGTAATACAGGAAAATTATCGCTAAATACATTTTGGTACGAATATGCGACGCAACCGTTGTAACTCAAGCGGACTGATGCGGTTACAAATTCAATGAAATGTAGTTTTTGAAGCTGCCTTTATTTCTTCAGCGCAGGCTAATAGATAGCATTAGTCCCGCAGTAAGAATTACTTATGGATTTGAATTTGTAAATAAAGAGCTATCACAGCGAGCAGTGTAAGTACTCCGTTCCAGCAATAACGCCAAAATTAGAGGAATGATTATTCTTGGAGTCCAATTGTCTCATTTACCACATTTATAAGGACAAAGTCCAAAATTAATTCAATTAGGTCCCACGGTCAATCGTTTCGTTGTTAAAAGCAATGCAACCTAGTAATATAAGAAAATTATCGCTAAATACATGTTGGCACGAATATGTGACGCAACCGTTGTAACTGAAACGGACTGATACCGTTAGAAAGTCAATGAAATGTAGTTTTTGGAGCTTCTCTATTTCTTCAGCGCAGGCTAATACCTGGGATTAGTCTTGCAGTAAAAATGACTTATTGACCTAAAATTGTAAATTAGGAACTAACACAATGCGCAGTGTAACTACTGAGTTGCCGCAATCATGTTAAACAAAGAAGATTGATAATTCTTGGAGTCCAATTGTCCAATTTATCACATATAAAAGGTCAAAGTCCAAAATCAGCTTAAGTAGGTCCCACGGTCAATCCTTTCATTGTTAAAAGCGATTTAATCTAGGAATATCGCAAAATTATCGCTAAATCCATGTTGGTACGAGTATGTGACGCAACCATTGTAACTCAAACGGACTGATGCCATTAGAAAGTCAATGAAATGCCGTGTTTGAAACTAAATCTAACACTTCTTCGCGCTAACCACCTGGATTTGTCCCGCAGTAAGAAACTACTTATTGATCTAAAGTTGTAAATAAAGAGCTAACACAGCGCGTAATGTAACTACTGGTTTCCAGCAATCATGCAAAAGTTAGAAGAATGATTATTTTCGGGATCCCATTGTCTCATTCACCACATTTATAAGGTCAAAGTCCAAAATCAATTCAATTAGGTCCCACGGTCAATCACTTCATTGCTAAGAGCGATGCAACCTAGTATTATCGACAAAATATCGCTAAATACATGTTTGTACGAATATGTGACACAACCACTGTAACTAAAGCGGACTGATACCCTTACAAGTTCAATGAAATGTAGTCTTTGAAGCTGCCTTTACTTCTTCAGCGCAGGCTAATAGCTAGCATTAGTCCCGCAGTAAGAATTAGTTATGGATTTGGATTTGTAAATAAAGAGCTATCACAGCGCGCAGTGTAAGTACTGCGTTCCAGAAATAACGCCAAAGTCAGAAGAATGATTATTCTTCGTGTCCAATTGTCTGATTTCTTACATTTATAAGGACAAAGTCCAAAATCAATTCAATTAGGTCCCACGGTCAATCGTTTCGTTGTTAAAAGCAATGCAACCTAGTAATACAGGAAAATTATCGCTAAATACATGTTGGTACGAATATGTGACGCAACCGTTGTAACACAAGCGGACTGATGCGGTTACAAATTCAATGAAATGTAGTTTTTGAAGCTGCCTTTATTTCTTCAGCGCAGGTTAATAGATAGCATTAGTCCCGCAGTAAGAATTACTTATGGATTTGAATTTGTAAATAAAGAGCTATCACAGCGAGCAGTGTAAGTACTGCGTTCCAGCAATAACGCCAGAGTCAGAGGAATGATTATTCTTCGTGTCCAATTGTCTCATTTCACACATTTATAAGGGCAAAGTCCAAAATCAATTCAATTAGGTTCCATGGTCAATTGTTTTATTGTTAAAAGCGATGCAACCTAGTAATATCGAAAAAATGTCGCCAAATACATGTTTGTACGAACATGTGACGCAACCGTAGTAACTGAAACGGACTAATACTGTTAGAAAATCAATGAAATTTAGTTTTTAAAACTGTCTCTATTTCTTCAGAGCGCGCTAATAGATAGGATTAGTCCCGCAGTAAAAATTGACTTATTGATCTAAAGTTGTAATTAAAGAGCTAACACTGCGCGCAGTGTAACTACTGGTTTCCAGCAATCATGAAATGTTAAAAGAATGATTATTTTTGAGGTCCCATTGTCTTATTCACTACATTTATAAGGGCAAAGTCTAAAATCAATTCAATTAGGTCCCATGGTCAATCGCTTCATTGCAAAGAGCAATGCAACCTAGTATTATCGGCAAAATACCTCTAAATACATGTTTCTACGAATATGTGACGCAACCGTTGTAACTGAAGCGGACTAATGCCGTTACAACTTCAATGAAATGTAGTTTTTGAAGCTGCCTTTCTTTCTTTAGCGCAGGCTAATAGCTAGCATTAGTCCGCAGTAAGAATTACTTATGGATTTGGATTTGTAAATAAAGAGCTATCACAGCGCGCAGTGTAAGTACTGCGTTCCAGCAATGACGCCAAAGTCAAAAGAATGATTATTCTTCGTGTACAATTGTCTGATTTCTTACATTTAAAAGGACAAAGTCCAAAATCAATTCAATTAGGTCCCACGGTCAATCGTTTCGTTGTTAAAAGCAATGCAACCTAGTAATATAGGAAAATTATCGCTAAATACATGTTTGTACGAATATGTGACGCAACCGTTGTAACTCAAGCGGACTGATACCCTTAAAAAGGCAATGAAATGTATATTTTGAAACTGTTTCTATTTCTTCAGAGCGCGCTAGTAGATAGGATTAGTCCCGCAGTAAAAATTGACTTATTGACCTAAATTTGTAAATAAAGAACTAACACAGTGCGCAGTGTAACTACTGAGTTGCAACAATCATGTTAAAATAAGGAGAAAGAAAATTCTCGGTGTCCAATTTTCTCATTAACCATATTCATAAGGTCAAAGTCCAAGATCAGTTTAATTAGGTCCCACGGTCAATCGTTTCATTGTTAAAAGCGATGCTACCTAGTAATATCGGCAAAATATCGCTAAAAACATGTTTTTACGAATATGTGACGCAACCGTTGTAACTCAAACGGACTGATACCGTTACAACTTCAATGAAATGTAGTATTTGAAGCTGCCTTTCTTTCTTCAGCGCAGGCTAATAGCTAGCATTAGTCCGCAGTAAGAATTACTTATGGATTTGGATTTGTATATAAAGAGCTATCACAGCGCGCAGTGTAAGTACTGCGATCCAGCAATAACGCCAAAGTCAGAAGAATGATTATTCTTCGTGTACAATTGTCTCATTTCTTACATTTATAAGGACAAAGTCCAAAATCAATTCAATTAGGTCCCACGGTTAATCGTTTCGTTGTTAAAAGCAATGTAACCTAGTAATATAGGAAAATTATCGCTAAATACATGTTTTTACGAATATGTGACGCAACCGTTGTAACTCAAGCGGACTGATGCCCTTAGAAAGGCAATAAAATGTAGGTTTTGAAACTGTCTCTATTTCTTCATCTCGCGCTAACAGATAGGATTAGTTCCGCAGTAAAAATTGACTTATTGACCTAAATTTGTAAATAAAGAGCTAACACAGCGCGCAGTGTAAGTACTGCGTTCCAGCAATAACGCCAAAGTAAGAAGAATGATTATTCTTCGTGTCCAATTATCTCATTTCTTACATTTATAAGGACAAAGTCCAAAATCAATTCAATTAGGTCCGACGGTCAATCTTTTCATTGTTAAAAGCGATACAACATAGTAATATCGAAAAATATCGCTAAATACATTTCGTACAAATATGTGGTGCACCCGTTGTAACTCAAGCGGACTGATGCCGTTAGATGGGCAATGCAATGTAGCTTTTGAAATTGTCTTTATTTTGTCATCCCGCGCTAATGGCTAAGATTAGTACCGCAGTAAAAAATGACTTATTGATCTAAATTTGTAAATAAAGAGCTATGACAGCGCGTAGTCTAATTACTCCGTTCCATCAATCATGCCAAAGTTAGAACAATGATTATTCTTGAAGTCCACTTGTCTCACTTACCACAATGACAAGGTCAAAATCCAAAATCAGTTTAATTAGGTCCCACGGTCAATCGTTTCGTTGTTAAAGCGATGCAACCTAGTAATATCGAAAAAATATCGCTAAATCCATGTTGGTACGAGTGTGTGACGCAACCGTTGTAACTCAAACGGTCTGATACCGTTACAAATTCAATGAAATATAATTTTTGAAGCTGTCTCTATTTCTTCATCTCGCGCTAATGGCTAGGATTAGTCCCGCAGTAAAAATTGATTTATTGACCTAAATTTGTAAATAAAGAACTGACACAGTGGCAGTGTAACTACTAAGTTGCGGCAATCATGTTAAAGTAAGAAGAATGATAATTCTCGGAACCCAATTGTCTCATTTGCCATATTCATCAGGTCAAAGTCCAAAATCAATTTAATTAGGTCCCACGGTCAATCGTTTCATTATTGAAAGCGATGCAACCTAGTAATATCGAAAAAATATCGTTAAATATATATTGGTACAAATATGTGACGCAACCGTAATAACTGAAACAGACTAATGCTGTTAGAATATCAATGAAATTTAGTTTTTGAAACTGTCTCTATTTCTTCAGCGCAGGCTAATAGCTAGGATTAATCCCGCAGTAAATATTACTTATGGATTTAAATTTGTAAATAAAGAGCTAATACAGTGCGCAGTGTAAGTACTGGGTTCCAGCAATCATGCCAAAGTTAGAAGATGTATTTTTCTTGGTGTCCAATTGTCTCATTTGCCATATTCATAGGGTCAAAATCCAAAATCAATTTAATTAGGTCCCACGGTCAATCGTTTCATTGTTAAAAGCAATGCAACCTAGTAATATCAAATATCTGTGTTAGCTCTTTATTTACAAATTTGGATCAATAAGTAATTTTTTATTGCGGGACTAAGCCTAGCAATTAGCGCGCGCTGAATAAATAGAGACAGTTTCAAAAACTACATTTTAATGACTTTCTAACGGCATCAGTCCGTCTGAGTTACAACGGTTGGGTCACATATTCGTATCAACATGTATTTAGCGATAGAAAGAAAGACAATTTCAAACACTACATTTCATTGACTCTCTAATGGTATTAGTCCGTCTAAGTTACAACGGTTGCCTCATATATTCGTACCAACATGTATTTCGCGATATTTCTCCGGTAATACTAGCTTGCACTGCTTTTAAATGTGAAACGATTGTCCGTGAGACCTAATTCAACAGTTTTTGGACTTTTACTTTATAAATATGATAAGTGAGACAATTGGACTTCAACAACTAACATTCTTCTCACTCTGGTATGACTGCTGGAACTCTGCAGTTACACTGGACGCTCTGTTAGCTTTTTATTTAAATATTTAATTTGATAAGTCATTATTGCAGTGGGACCAATCCAAGCCGTTAACGTGCGCTGAAGATCAGAGAACATTTCAAAAACTACATTTTATTGTCTTTCTAACGGGTATCAGTCCGTTTGAGTTACAATGGTTGCATCACATTTTCGTACCAACATATATTTAGCGATATTTCTCCAATATTACTAGCTTGGATCGCTATTAAAAGTGAAGCGATTGAGCATGTAAACTAATTTGAACTGATTTTGGACTTTACTCTTATAAATGTGATAAGTGAGACAAATGGATTCCAAGAATTAGCATTCTTCTCACTTTGGTATGACTGTTGGAACTCTGCAGTTACAATGGACGCTCTGTTAGCTCTTTATTTAAATATTTCCTTCGATATCTCGTTTTTTACAGTGGGGCCTATCCAAGCCGTTAGCGCGACCTGAAAAAAAAGAGACAGTTTCAAAAACTACATTTTATTGACTTTCAAACGGCATTAGTCTGTTGTGAGTTATATTGGTTGCGTTACATATTTGTACCAACATGTATTTAGCCTTATTTTTCAGATGTTACTATACGTTTCGTGTAGGTTAACCAATTACAGTGCGAGAAAAGTTCTAACCATTTGACAATGTTGGCTACAACAAAATTGCAAATCTTTCTTATGCTTTATGCAATTTGGACTGTATCATAAATTTTGCTATGCGTCTAAAGTTTATTAATTCAATGAGTGAACAATCTTCATCATTAACATCGTTTTAGCTGCAAATAATGGTAACCGCACAGCCTGTCAATTTTGCAAATCTCACGAAAATTTATTCCGACAAAAAATTGCTGAGTGATATTTTTAGCTAGACATAGTAACAATGGGCTGTTTCTTATATGTCTATTTAAACTGATGTTTCGAAAACGTTTTTTCTTAAAAGGGATGTTACACATACACGTGCGTGCGACACATTTACATGTTCTAAGCGCTCAGTCTAGAGTAAACTTCTTTTTTTTGAACTTTCGCGGAAACTTTCTCAGTAAAATGATGTTGGTCGATTGTTTTTGCCTTGACTTGGTACTAAGGGGTCGTAAACTGTGTTTTTATTTCGACTAAAGTTGCGAGAAAGTCATTTTTTAAAGAATTTTTATTTTTTATTTTTATCATGAAGCGTTCTACTTACATGTTGCACACTTTACGGCTTACCCGGCTGACCTCTTTAATAATAGCCGTATTCTGTCTGTCTGTTCGTGCGTCTGTTTGTCTTTTTTTACGGTAACACGAAATGCGATATATGAAAATATATAAATAAATATATTTTCCACGGGTTAACGACTAGTCTATATTATAATACCTGTATACGTCTCTCCCGCAAAATGGTACCGCAAGTAGCGAGACACACACAATTCTTCCACGGGGCACTGGTACATAAAAAGGAACAAAATAGCTTCAATAAAATTTTGCTCAGGTCAGCACTTTTTCTGTGACGCCATCGGAAGATTTCATCTGCTAAAAATTTAATTACTTTAGTTCTAAAAAGAATTTCACATTCTGTTTAAAGTTTTTGATAGGCTAATTAGCCCACTTCAATATCTCCATCTCAATATTTCCATTCCACAAAATACCCCACCGGAATAAAGAAACTAACATGAAAAACGAGGTTAGTTTAGAAATAGTTTTAATGTTTGATTGAAGCGATGCAAATATTGTTTGTTAACCGTTATTACTTCTCAAATTATCTTGTTAAATGGGCTAATTATGAACTTTTAATAAAAGAAGTAGAAAATAACATTTATTTTTACTAATTCGTCTCATTAAAATTACTGGTCTATATTCTTTTATAGTGTCCAGCTAGCTAAATTTGATTGATTTAGATTTCATATTTTAGGTACACCAGCATTGGTTACTACTAGCTATTTGGAGCTTTAACTAATGTCGTTGACACATACACACACTTATGCTTTATTATTAGGTATCTTTCATTTTTCAAAACTTCTTTAAATAATATTACAACTTGGCTATCCTGAACATGTTGGATTGGTGGTGTTAGGCTAAATACTGTTTTTCACCGTGTTATATATTCAACAAAATGTAGTAAGGGTAATGCAATCATCCAAGGTAAAAGCATGTGTGCTCATAAGTGTCCTTGAGTTTTGATTTTTTACAAATTACGGTCTGTAAGAAAGTCACAGCTGTATCTACAGATAATTTTTGTCGTTTTTTAAATTTAAGAAATGTTCTGCCAGCTACTAGCTATATTTTTCCATAAGTATTTCAAAAGTGTTATCCTATGTATATATATATATAACTATGGGTATTGTCATTTATTTGTACCTAAAAGCAATGTTCAAAAACATTTATGTAAAGAATATCTTTTACAGTGTGCTTTTCATTTCATTAGACATTTTTGATGGAATTAAGAAATTAAAATAGAATTAAAGTTTTTGTATTTGGTAAGATGGCAATAAAGAAAACTGTAGGCATTTTTGGAGTAAACTTATTCCTTTAAAAGATAAGAAAATTGTAGATAAATATACCAGCTCTGATTTGCTCCAAGCCACAGATTGCTTCAATGCAGTAACATATCTGGTAAGTTAAGCTGGACAGCACTCATTAACACATGTTTAATACTCGATCGATTTACCGCAAAAACTTAACCTTGTGACATAATTTTGCTGTGTACTTGACACTTGATAATTTCAAAGAGAATAAGAGTAATTTTAAGAACCTTGAATCTTCTCTGTTAGAAAAGAGAGCTGCACTACACCTACTAAATATTTTTATTTATTTAAAAGTGTGACCTGTGACAGAAAATTTTTCGCAAGAACAGAAGGATATGCAGTGGTGTTTTCACCATCCAAAAAAGTTACTATACCAAAACCGATACCATACCAACAAACAATTTTTGGTTAGTATTGTAGGTTTTTTTTTAACATGTTCAAGAAAGGATAAACCTACAATACTAGTATGAATTTGAACAGACACAACGGAACAATAAACAATTTACTGAGTACACTGGGTTGAGCCAAAATATTTTAAATGTAAACGAAACGTAAAGGTAAAAGCATATTAGCAGGGGAGTGTGACAATATTGATGATACATGGCTGGGCATCACATTATCCCTGTTTGCGTTGCTAGCTGGGTAACTTTAACAACAAGTACGTATAGAGTATTAGTAGTGGTAGTGTGACAAAAGTTATGAATATTTATTGAGTTCAATTTCAGTGTTGGTTAGCTAGTTAATTTTTTCCTCCAAAAGGTTTACATTCTATTCTGCCAGGTCAGAACAGCATGTAAAGAACTTGGCGTCTTGAACTTTTTCTAAACTAACCTCGTTTTCCTGCAATGTTTTGATTTTTCGCCACAATAGCTGATCATAAAAAAGTGATATTGAAGAAGGCTTATTAACGTTAAAAGCATATTTCCGTTTTTTGCATAGTTGGCATACAACCGCCAAAAAGTGATCAAAAATCAGAGTTTTCCCGATTTCCGGGTAAAAATCCGATAATAATAAAAAATCGAATTAAACAAATGTCTAAAATTTACAGAATCATTCCTCTTGATGAAATAAAGTCATGTTGTAAGAATCAAGCTCTAAGAATAATCCTAACAAAAGTTTTTATAATTTCCAGATTAGAAGGATTTTATAGAGATTTTTAGGGGTAGATTCGAGTCATAGCCAATATCTAAGGTTCTGAGATGTATTGGACCTAAACATTTGGCATGCATCTTCCTGATGATAAATATTAAAGCACAGTTAGTATTATAACTATGGACACGGCAAAAAAGATTTATTAAAAAAGACTGTCAGGGATGCGGAATCCATGAGCGTAGGAAAAAAATACTTAATAAGGATACTGGCAGGGTTGCGGAATCCGTTAAAGTAGAAAAAAAGAGTATATGAGAATACTGCCAGTGTGGCGGAATCCATGAGCGTAAAAAAAAAATTCAATGAGGATACTGGCAGGGTGGCGGAATTCATGAGCGTATGAAAAAAGATTTAATAAAAGAAGCTGGCATGGCTGCGGAATCCATGAGCGAAGCAAAAAAGAGTTATGAAAATGTCAAATTGTGCTTTGAATGTGTACAAAGAACTTTAAACAAAAACACAATTACGGTCAGTTATACAGGATATATTGATTTTATTTTTAAGTTATGCAGAAATTCTCAGAAGCAATGAGATATTAAACTTGGAAGTACAAACAACCTGCTTAAGAGATTTTTATTGGCAAATCAAAATCAGATCAGTTAATGGAAAGTATTATTGCGTATAAAGCAGAGACAAATAGTAGGGCGTTTGCTATGCTTTGGATCGATAATATTCTATGAAAGCGCGTAACGACATCTTTATCACTGTAGTGCCATTTTGCGCATAAATAGAAAAAATACGGCTATTGTTAATATAGATCAGACTAGCTTTTATCCCGTACAAAATCCAAAAGATAACCACTCTTGCAGTACAGTCAACACATTGCATTTGTTATTTGTAGCTTGAAGATTTTGTGCATGGATAGCATGACATCCTTATTTCATGGTGGTTTCCTTTATATATAAATATTGCTTTAAGAATAAAGGTACGAAACTAGTGGGTAAATTGGCTTTTGGTAATTTATTGTTTTAAACCAAAGTTTGATGTCAATCGTTACTTAACAGGAATATTTTGATTGAAATGATTAATAGCATTAGCCATTTTTTCCCTTTCACATAATCTTTTGATCACATATCCATGAGCCGGATTATCTATTGGCCATAAATGTTTACTTTTGACGTCCTTTTTAGTCATCATAAACTGTTGACCAGGCAGAAACACAAGAAAGAGAGAGCAGAATTACAGGAAGAGGCTAGAATTCCAAGCAGGCATAAATATATTTAAACGAACATAATGGTAGCAAAAACAGAACAAGCAGATTAACAATCTAACAAGGTAAGTTTTTAAATTTACTTTCCTTGATTTTGCTTTCCTTAACCCTTCTCAATTTTATTTAATGTTAATTTGCCAAACGTTAATTTGCAAACTAGACGTTCCACGGTGTATCCACTGCTTATTTATGCAACCTTGCCCACCTGCTAACATAACGTAATAAAATTTATTTCTACAGGGCTGATAACAATGATCATAGGTGCAATTATAATGGTTTTCGATTACAAAACCCCCGCCTTTTTAAATGGCTCACAGACTGTAGACTATCCACGGGTTCGCCCGTCCTTAACCCTGCAGGTGCTGGTCCCGTATATATATGGTATACCCAGGAGCGGCCCGCCCGGATGCGTCACAAGCAATTTCCACAAACCGGTTTTGCTTAGATCTAATAGGAAGACTAAAACAGTGCCTTTTAAAAAAAAAAGTCTAAAAGCGCTTTTTGGTGAAATTTTGGACCTTCAAAGTCAAAAATTCGTTTATAAATTCTCTCCACAAATTATTCAAAGTCCGAGATTGTTGGTCATGTTATGGGCCACCAATGCAGCGCAAAATCACCCAAACACAACTGTGTTTGTGTCATTGCACACCTACATAGCATGCGCCAAATCCATTTGGGACATATCTAATGCTTGCAATCCTTTCTTATGTTACAATTAGAACTATAATCAACAGCCGAGAGAGTTGCTCAGGGGGGTTGGGGGAAAGCACCTCCTTAACAAACAAACTGCACCACGAGGATTAATATATCGCATTTCGTGTGTCGATAGTATAACATTATTTTGTGCTAAAACAAACTACATGCTTTTTATTTCCGTCACAACCAATATTTTGATAGAGAAACTGCTTTTTTGAGTTTTGTTGTTATTATCAAAATGTGAGGTAATTTTAGCTTTCGGGAGGATTATTTGTGCGCTAGTAGTAGATGGTTACAAACTTCACAATCTAATTGTTGCTTTTTATTTGTTGCTTATGAAAATGTAATTATCTTGCTCACTAAACTTTCACGACAATACTGACGGGAAAGAAACATAATGTAATATAGAAACAAAGATTTAACGTTCAATGAAGCCTTCTACCTCCAAATGAAATAACTAATATTTGCAGATACAAACAGCGTTGCTTAGGAAAGACCCCTTCCAAACTTCTTTCGCCTCAATTTGTCAGGCTAATTTAGATATTCCAAGAGTTAAAGACCACATTATTCTTCAAAATTTCAAATTGCTAAAAATTTCTAGTACGTTTCGTCCATATTTCATCTGTAAAAAGCTTCAGTTTTAAATATTTGCGAATTTACGAACCTAATATTACCAGCAGCTAGGATCATCTTATGATTTTCTTTTAATACAGAGATAGATGTGCACATTTTACATGGCTACCTCACTATTATCAAGGGCTATACCCTGTCTATTATTTCCAGGAGGAGCCATGGTTTAGATGGAGAGTCCTAGAGTATTTTATGCTCATTTTGAGCTACGCAGACCCAATTAGGGCCCGCGCTCTACTAGACAACTCCCGGAAACATCCAACGGCCCACACATGGAGCCAAATTCATGCCTATATCTTCAAATTTAATCTAAAATGTGAAACAAAAACGGTTTGCAAGAAGTAATTCTAAACAGATAAAAATCAGTTATTTTTCTGTAATATTAATTTTTTTCACAAATGCTTACAGAAAATGTAAAAGAAGAATTGTTATGTAGCGTATTTCTGATTTGGCAAAAATCAATTCTGTTGACCTTTTGCATGTTGTCCTAACCCGTAAAACCTTTCATAAAATCTCAAAAAACACAATTTCGAAGACATCACATTCTATTTGAGAAAAACGTCGCACACAGTCCTAACACAAGCGCATTATATTCTTTTATAACAATACAAAACCTTTTTCCGTGTATCTGTGACAAGCAAGGTAGCTTTGTTAATTTTGTAGCCAAAAATGTTATGTTTTATTTGATAACCTTTCTCATTCTCATCTCCATAGCGCTTTGAGATAAAACCTCAGGAACAGCTCTGGCTCTGTCTGGTCACGTGATGAAAATACTTCATTATGTGTGAGGTATTTTTGTGACTCGATTACCCGATGCTGTGTGTGTAAACTAGACCTGTCGGTTTTAGGGGGTTAATAGGATTCATGATTTAGTGCAACTTGAGAATGCGGATGTAGTTGTGCAGTAGGAACACCTAGAAAAAATTTGAATTAATGATGATAGCTAGCACACCTAGTCTTAAACGACTAGTACCAAATAAGATTATTAAATTTAATACGATACATTTAAGAAATTTCGAGACTTTACATGAAGTTATACATCCCTCATATAAATTCAAAAATTGCGTGAGTCTGTCTGGTTGTCTGTAACAATGCTATGGTAGGACGTCCATGTATTTAAACTGACGTCATTTCATTAAAAAAGATTAATAAAGCCATTGCATTACACTTTTATGCCTGGGTAACTAGGAACCACCCAGGAGTGATTATCTAAACCTCCGTTAACTTACCTGTATCGAAATCGTTGGATTGACCATGCAATCAAAAACAGTATCTCAGCAAACGTTTGTCTGAAGCACATCCTCTTACACATTTCTTGATCAGCGTTATAAGCTCTATTCAATGGACATAATTGATAAAAAAATTATTAATTAAAAATTACTTGTTATTATTATTGTTAAGTCTTTGCCGACGTCATCAATTCTTTAAACCCTTATGTCCTCAAAACTGTTTGACGGAAGCACATTATCGTATACGTTTCCTTGACCAGCGCTTCAACTCCTACACAATGAACAGGTAACATGACACAGGTTAAAAATGTTCTCGAAAAAAATTTAGGTTCACATTGGCAGTCTGCAAAATTTTTTAGCTCTTATATCTCCATAACTTATAGAATGAAAAATTTTTTTTCGGGGGCCTATCGACTTCTCGCATATTTTAATAGACTAACCGCAAAGAGGACATCTTGATTTTTCATTGATGCAGCTGAAAACGTCTTTTTTGTTTATAGCATAAAGATGACCCTTGTTTCGTAGCAAGAGGGCCACCTGGGATTAAATTGGGTAAGTAGGCCAAAGCTAAGTCAACTTACACCCACCAGAACAGGTCATCAAAAAAGGTCATCAAAAAAGCCTTCAAACCCAAATATTTTTGTAACCGTTCGTCAAAAGTACATGATCTTATACATTTTCTTGATCAGCGTTTCAAGCTCTAAATAAAAGAAACAACAGGTATACAAATCTTTGACAATAATTACTTTGGACTTAAAAATAACTGACCAGGACCAGTAAAAGCTAGATATTAGCTTGATATTAGCTTGCGATTGCGTTATATGTCGCTAGCAAGTGTTCAATTCAATTAACGACACTTTTTTCTTTTAATTAATCATTGTTATCCAAAATTTTGTTAAAGCGTTATTGCGTACCAAGCCAGCGAACGAGGCCAATTGCCATTGAAGCGAGCAAATAATTTTTTACAAAGTAACTTTTTTAAACAGTTAGTCAGGTGTCCACTTATGACCTTTAGTCCGGTTCTACTTAATTGTTACTATGTTAAAAAGTATTTTACCCACTGGCGTGTTTCAAATAGATATGTTTTGCGCACTGAGTCTAACGTGACTTTTCGACCCGAAATGTGCAAATCAAAATTGGAAATCGATTACGACGAACAAAATTTCTTCTTTCAAATAAAAAAGAGAAGAAAAAAATCAGTAACAATAAAAAATCCTAAAGAAAGTTATAATGTTTTGTCATGTGAGCAAAGAAAAGTAAAAAAATATTTATAAAGTTTAAAATAATCACTTTTGCGTTTTTTATGATGGCTTTTTGAAGTAAATCAATAAAAAAACAGTCTGTGTTTTAAAGAGAAAAAAAAAAGAAATTAACTCAGGTTTGTAACGATTTTGCTTTTACTTTCTTTGGTGAAGAACTAACTCTCCTTTAATTTTTCTTATATACCTAGGCGGCTTACAAATTTTTTCAACAAAATTCCGAACCGGCTTTTTCTCTTTACATTACCATAAAGACATATTTTATATTTTAGATTACCCAAAAATACCTACAAAACGATGGCTATAGTAATAGATAGTTTTAGTATACAAATATTTTTTAAAACTAGCCGGTGGACCCGGGGTAAGCCAGAAGTAAAAGTGTTAACCAGCTTTAAAAACTCTGTGGCGCAATTAATAAGAACTGTAAACTGTGCCACACAGTCAGGTGTATATATAATACCTTTTCGAAAATAAAATTTTATCGCAACTTAGATATAACAGAAACTCAGGAAACAGCCCATCGTTAACACTGGATTGAGCACTTAGTACAGGGGAACCGTGTTGCACATGTGTTTTTGGTTACGCACCCTTTTTGCACAGTATATTAGGAAACGTTACGAAATTAATTATGACACAGGACGCACTCTGTTAAAACGGCAGGTTAAGGCACAAGTAACTGTGTTAGTCTGCATTAAACACTAGAATTTTATTTTTCGGAGAGTGTTTCCGGTTAAAGTTCAAAGGAAATATTACTCTAAGCTGAGTGCTTAGTACAGGTAAACAATGTGACATATCCATATAGGTGTAATAACCTTTTCTGAAAAACAAAACGTTATTACAACTTCGGTTAAACAAACACACAGGAAACAGCTGTTATTTACACTGGACTGAGCGCTTAGTACAGGTAAACAGTGTCGCGCATGAGTATATAGGCGTAACACCATTTTTAAAAAACTTTGTTTTTATCATTTTTAAGAAAACTTTGGTTAAAAAAAAGTCAGGAAACTTAGCAATTTTTTTAATTTTGCAGCAAGTTTTCATGACAATAATAAAAATAGTAGCTGTCTAGCTGCATCTATTTAGCATAAGAATTGACAATTGTGTTGCGGACAAACAATGTTTGGCTTCTTTCACTTTCTATCCAAAGGTAGCAAAGGATAGCTAGATAAACACAACATAGACATAAAAATAGATAATGTTGGCTCGGTTAGAAAGCTGTTATACCAAACTGAATAGTAACAAGTAAGGGTAGCTATAGCTGGGTAGCTGTAGAATGATCCTAAAAAATCTTCGTTCCTAGCCAAAAATAAAAAAATGATGCGTTTAAAAATTGTACATAGCTATAAAAACCTGACAATATACTTATTTTAACAAGTAAGAACATATAGAAAACAAAACAAAACATCACAAAATAAAAAGCTTTTAAAAGACAAAAACTCACCACCTTCAAAACCAAAATGGCCTTCGTTTTCATGTTCGTTCGTTGGTGTTTCAAAGAATTACGCGTTTTGATTGGTATACTACGTGCAAGCGGTCAAAACAAAGTAATAAAACTCTCAGTAAAAGTGTCCTATTTGTTAGAAATGTGTTAAAAATGACGTATTCAAATAATGCATTTCTTTCAATCATCCAATTTGTCTATATTAAAATACCAGTAAACGTCTGTCCCGTCAGCAAAATGGTAGCTCAGCTACGCAGATAGCGAGACTCACGCAATGCATAAATTTCTTTTTAAAAATGTATTAAAAACAAGAAAAAAATCGTCTTCTACGAGCTCCAACGTTTTACAATCTCGTTATTTTGCATCAGCTTTTGTTTTTAAATGAACCTCGGGTTAACCCTGTTAAAACGGTGTGCAGATTTTTTTTGTTCATTCTTATTTTTTTAACAATAGCCTTTTTTTCAAAGATTCTTTGTTAGCATCACCTGCTGAATCGAACGCTGTTAAAAGAAAAATATTCCGAATAAAAAGATTTCCGCACACCGTATCATGGCTGCATGATTCACCAAGCATGTCTGAAAGTTTTAAAGTAAAATGAAAATGCTATCGAAAGTTAAAGCTCGTGCAGTGTAGCATAATGAAGATCGTCTTAAATTTCTACATAATGCGCCATTTTTGTTGTTATTAACGTTTCTGTTTAATAATTACGTCATTTCTTTCTGTACAATTTCGCAAGCACGTAGTCTTAAACTATGTTTGGCAAAACTAATTAATTATTCTTGAATTTTATTTTAAAGAGGAAGTGTTGAGGCTGAACATTTTTTGGTGAAAGATAATAGTATTTTAGCCATAAAATCGTGACAAGTGTGTTATAACAGAAAAAATGTGATTATATGGTCTGAAAATAACCTTTCTTAACTAATTATGTAAAAAAAAATTTCCGATTTTTAAAAGGGTTACTGCCGCCTTAATAAGATTAGAAATATGTTTTTTCGGAGGTTTTTGCAAATAGCTCTGGGTGCTAGAATTCTTATTCTGCAAAAAAGTTAATAAGCGCTTAGTAGTCAGTCAATATGAGAGCACAAAGTAAATAGTTCAAAAACCAAAAACATGGAAAACAGAAAGACCGGAGCGGATTAAAGATTTTTTTAACTGGTCTAAGATAGCCTCAAATAGGTTTAATTGCTTGTAAGGGCATTCAAAAGCAACTGATGGTTTGGAAGGCGTTTTTGAGACTTCCAACGGGATCACCGCCCTTTAAAGCCCTTTCTGATGGTCAAAACAGCTTAAATTAACTCCTGTACGACAAGTCTAAATTTAACTTTTTTGCAAAACTTTGAAGAAGGATTACAAACACCAAATTCTTTTTCTTTATTTTATTTAAATTAAGTATAACATTTACGTCTTAAATATTAAATAAAATTTTAGTAGATGCATATTTGATGCGACTGTACTCAAGTTTTATCGTTGCAACTAAAAATAAAAACACATTTCTAAATGTAACCTGAAAGCGTTTGCGGCATTTTTGAGCAAAAATACAATATTGAAGATTGAAAAGAAAGCAGCACTGTTTATCAAATTAGTCACAGTTAATTCCGCTACTACAATGTTTTTTAAAGCAATTAGCTTGATTTGATGAAAATTTAAACCAATCATGATGCTTTAAACTTACAACAAGCTTTCTAATCGACATGTGAGGCGACGTAAACTTTATTTAAAAATTAAAGTCATTTTAATTGAAAACTAAAAACACTAAAAACTTATAAAGGTAACAAAAACGAATAATTTTTTTAACCCATTTGATATGGAATAAAGAAAGAAACTGAACGAAAATTTTAAGCTTGGTCCCTATTTAAAATGTCAAAATTTTACAACTTTTGGCTAACGAAATGTAAGGTGTGTGGAAAAGATAAACAATAGATACTAGCTAAGCAAAAAATGTAGCTACATGCAATTACATATAGGTATATGCGACACAAAATTAACTGGGTGTTGCTCTTCTCGATCCCATGTTTATCTGTTTACATTTCTTTTATTGTCCCTTACTCCACTATTAGCTTTACTAACATGCACTTTGGAATATCCAATAACAATATTCGACTTCGATGTAAAAGTACGAAAAAAATATTGCAAAACAATGTAAACAAAAGTATACCTATATACCAAATTTAAATATTTTGCAGGTCAAAAGAACGGTGATTTGTATTTTCTGACAGAAACAAGACCATCGAACCTAGGCGCGGAAAGTAAAGACTTCTGAAACCAGTTTTATACGCCTAGGGCTTCGCGCGCTGTGTTCAGACTTCGGGCGCAAAATGGAAAAGCAACAGGCTTATAGAGATACACTATAACGTTTTGAAGACAAATTTTTACTGCTGTATTTACATCAGTACACCATAGTTAAATCCGCTCTGACAGAAGTAATTATGTAGGGCAAACCATACAATTTCTCTTTGTAGCGTTTTTTAAAAAAATTTAAAACGTGTTTATAATAGATTCACGATTTTTAATAACTTGTACCGAACAGAAGTGCTCTGCGTGACCACTATCGTTGTATAAAGATAACCTACAGACCAACCATTATCGAGAACTAAAAAAAAGCCTTTGGGACGAGGTTGCTTGGGGGTTGAAAATTGCTTCAAAGGTTTTTTAATAGCATCATCGAGCGAACATGGGAAACCTGTTCTCGCTGCAGAACCGTTTATATATTGATACAAAGTTACGATTTTTCCACAGGTTTATCGACTAGTAAGGAGGTTAATTTTCTTAAGAACGTTATCAATTAAATAAATCATTGCATTAATTTTGCATTAATTTACTTTAGACATTTTGAATCGTCGAACATTGGGGAACCGTCTTAAAAATGTATCTTCTTTTAGTGGTCATTATACTTGAACTATTCGCAGCCAAATCCTTAGGACAGCTAAAAGCTGGAGGGTAATTCATTTTAATAAACATGAAATGTTCTTCTACATTATGGTTACTGTATTTTTAATAAAGAAAGTCATAGACAAAATAATTTTTAGGTTACATGTTTGCCAAAAAACTGTATCGTATAACACCTACAAATCGACATCAGCCACTCGAGTTGGTTACTACAACTATCGTACCTGTTGCCGCAGATTTTTGGGATATTGTACTAGTCGATACACAAGTTTCAGGTTGGATTTTTACAGTACGCTTCATTGTCCAACAAAGGAATTCTATTCTCTTGTGTCCATTGAATAATTCTATCCATACTTAATTTTCGTGTTATGTAGGACTTATTAATAGTGCCACAACTGTTCGTCGTGTATGTTGTGTTAATATTTGTCAGAAACAAAATAAATTTGACTGCCAAATATTTGTCAACACCACATTACGTGTAGAAAATCAAAACTTTGATGAAATCATTATGTTTAATCCTGTCTTAATTGTTCATTTTACCAAATGTTATCAAAAGCTTTATTATGTGGTACATTTTGTGTCCTTTGTTTGCAAAAAAAAAATAAGAAAGAATAAATATTATTTTCTTGATGAAGTTAATTAAACACTACGAAGGTCAATTTTCGTAGAAAAAAGCACACAAAGAATTGGACAAATTTTGTTTTCCTAAAAATTCAGCATACCCCATTCCGGAAAATTAACGTGGCACAAAGTTAATACAAATTTAGAAAGTTTTTTGCGTTAATTAAGAACCCCTGATTAAAGCTCGAGTACGTTAGAACAGTTACCAGTTAATTTAAAACCTGTATTTGAAGTTTTAAAACATCTTCTTCTTTTGAGCTAAATCGCGATGGTTTGTTTTTGGCTTGGCTCATCGTTTATTTGATGTTTTTTGTGATAATTCAATGCAATTATTTCTAAACAATTTCCGCGCTTCGCTCAGGCCATGTCTCGCACGGAAAGTGGAGAATAGAGCATCGTGGTCGCAACAGCCTTTTTATCTAAATTTTTGCTTTGAAATTTATAAACTATTACATTTGTCTCTATGTTGATACAGTTGACTCTCTCTAATCCAAATCTCCATTATCCGAATCTTTCTATAATCCGAACAAATTGAAGTCACCGTCAATTTTCCATAAGAAACTCTCATAATGTACTTTCTACTATCTGAATCTCTGTAATTCAAAAACCTCTATAATCCGAACTAATTTTCAGGTCCCTTTGGCTAAATTCTCTCTAAAATCCAAATTTTAAAGTGAAAATATACCATTTGAATGTCTGTCAAATCCGAATGTTTTGATTTTTTACAAAACAAAGAGAAAATGCAAGAAATCGCAATTCCGTGAGTTCCTTTATTCTCGTTCAAAATTGAATAAACAAAAATTGAACACTCTTTCGGAAATAAATAATGTATCGAATTGTTAAGAAAAATTACTTATTCGTTTTTCTATTTTAGATATATGATAGGATTTTATCATATGTTTTGGAATGTATATCTAGACTATCAGTGTCGTACTCTACTGTTCATACGCATATATATATATATATATATATATATTTCTAACCTTTATTAATTTTTTTTCAAAAAAGTTTGACTTCTCTCTTTTATCCGAATTTTCACTCTTGAAACCTGGAAATTTGAATTAGAGATATTTTCTACTATCCGAATCTCTCTGTAATCAAAATAAAAAGTTACGCACCTTGAGATTCAGATTAGAGAGAGTCAACTGTATGTGAAACCATTGTTTTCCTTCTCAACTTTTGAAAGCTTAATCAATTTTGTGTAAGTTAAAGTGGATGTTTCTCAAAGAAGGCTTAACTAACTAGGCTACTTGCTTTAGTTCAATGCGCGCTCAAACCGTACAAAAAAGCCTAAAAGTCCATATAGCATATCATAGCACATTTTTAGAAGTTGGAATGTTAACCATGGAAGCATATAGTAAATATGCCATTATTTATTTAGTTTTTTGGGGGGTAGAACAGTTGTTAATAATTAAACAAGTTGCTTTCACAAAATTTTCATTCCTTTCCTTCATTTTGTTGATAACGATGATAAATCTCCACTTTTTAATAGTAAAACTGATGAAATTAACTAGCGATAGAATTTTAAAAAATCCAGAGCCAGCTGCAACTAAAGTTGTGTCAGGTAGTTATCGCATGGTTAACATCAAGTATAAAGAAATCGCTTGTATTCAATGCGCAAGCAATTTTTTTTCTCAATATATTTTTCATCGCTTAAGAATGTTTCTATCTGAAAATCCTAGAATCTTGATTATGTCTTGGATAACGGTGATATCCTGATGAAGCCTATAGGAAAAACTGGGCCTGTTGCAGTGGATGAGTTGCCTTTGTATATTAAATATTTTTGATATATCACCGAAGATTTCATAGCAATACTTTTTCAACCAAAAAAACCTTTTTGCTACACACAAGCAACTTAATCTTTCTCAAATCGTTTTTTACTAGCGCTGGATTAAGCTGTACACTCATTTAGGGTAAAAATTCATCTCCAAAATAAAATAAAATTGTTGAACAATGCTCGTAGAGCCAATTCTCAAATCAAAAACCATCCTCTTGTGTATTTGTTGAAGAGTGCAAAAGAAAAGTGTGCGCCTAGTCAAAAAAAGACACGTTGTAAAGAACTGCCACCTGTAATTCTTGTTTATTTCATGAACAAATACCACTGAAACCCTAACTTCTCCCTTCGTGAGAGTGAACGGACCAGATACTAAAAAAAATTATAGCATACTTTTTCATTAGCTCAAACCATCAGAGACCTGAGAGGGTGGCGACGACATCATCACTGTCCGGTATCCTGTCCATTAAAGATATGAAAAGTGAAAATTAAAATTAAAAAAAAAGCCCAAAAACCCAAATTATTGTCACCCCTGATGATAATGATATAAGACACTATCTGATCTCAAAAAAAAAATTGTATCAATGTTGTCTACTGACGACGAGACAAAAATAACTGCACGGTACCTTTACTTGATGAGGATGCCATGTTGTTTCGTTTTCGACCTCCTTATTTAAAGCCAACTAAAAACATTACACATTCACCCGTAATTTTTATGATGATGTTATTCGAAAAATACATGACTTACATATATTAGGATTTGTTTGATAAACAAAAAATGCAAAGTGAAAACACTTTGCACACCTGCACCTCAAATAAAATTGTTAAACAAAAAAGTCATGGTCAATTTTGGAATCCTTTGTTTTAATGGGTCTATGAGTGGGCTAATGTAATCGCAATTGTTAACATGCGAAGCGTTTTCTTGTTAAAAGTTGTTATACGCATCAACGTTAATTTTCTACGTGTTAATTTTGTCTATTGCGCCACGTTATTTGCCTGGAATAAGGTCAAATATTTCTAGCTATCACACTGCAAAATAAAAATTAACAAGCGGTACTGTCTTTATGTTATAGAAGTAGAACTGTACATTACACGAAAAGCACGTTAGACATAAAATACAGAATTCAATACTACTGCTGTTCCGGTTAGGCTCGGTCTGGAGATCAATGCCCGCGACGTAAGATCGGAAGCTTTTCATGTTCTTGTAATTCTGGTTTCCAATTAACGTCTTCAGCTCGACTGTGTGTCGGTAAGAAAAGTTTTTCACACTTGCAAAGTAAAAACACAAGTTTTGTGAAAAAGTAACATTTTGTAGAATCTCACAATCCAACATAAGTAAGAGATTGTTTATCGTTGTGGTACGCATCTCAAGGAAAGTTTAATTATAAACAAGTTTGAAGATTTTTTCGTTGAATTGTAAAAAATGTTCTGCTCCTTCGCAATTGGGACAATTTATGGTCACAATATTTGCTCCATTATTCTTTCTTTATGTTGCTAAGAAGGTGACAGCTGATAATACTTTACCTCGCAATTACAATTCGACTGCTTGTTTTTTGTTTTGTTTTATTCTTTGCTTTGTATACTTTTTTTTCCTTATAGAATTAAGAAACATTGTAAATTTCATGCATGTTTGAAATGTCCGTTAAAAAACAATTTCGGCTTTAAAGTTTAAAAATATTGGGCCGCTCCTCTCAATTAGCAAAACAAGAAACAGTGGACCCATTACTGAGTCGCTATTGTGATTATTAAGATTCACTCTTACATCTTAAGTACATTCATAAAAGATAGGTTCATGGAAAGCTACAGAAAATGATATTTTTAAGAAAGAGCGGATTTTATTACAATATACTTTTAGATATCAATGAATGTGCCGCTGCAAGCACAAATATCTGCCAACAGAAATGTTTAAATAGACCTGGAAATTAGAGGTGTACATGCAACTCAGGTTATCTTTTAATGGAAAACAAACGATCTTGCAAAGGTAAAAATAACGATTTTTACACAATATTATATGTAATTAAAAAGATATAGCTACTTAGCTGCTTAATTTTAAAAGTAAATGCATCATTACAATCAGGATTTGTAAATTACATAGGACTACAAAAGCAATTTTTAGTACATGCATGATTTGTTACAACATCTATATCCAATATTTTCTTTGAAAGGTGAGTATCTCTATAATAATAGTAATAATAATAATAATTTTGTGTGTCCGCGAGAGCCGCGTCCCATAACGGAATCACGAAATTTTTAAAATGCGGACCAATACCAATTGCGATATATTTTTACCGACTTTGTTTTGACCGCGATTCTAAAAACAATCAAAGATTTTCGCGATTAAAAAGAATCCAAAATTTTCGCTTAAAAAACATTTCAATATATTTTCGCAGGTGAATGAACAAAAGGCCATTTTGATTTTAAAAGTAGTCGGTGTGTGGAATATTTGTAGGCCTGTTTGACTTTTTTATCTTCTAAAAACTTTATATTTTTTTAATATTAGTTTTCTCTTTGTTTGCAATGTTAAGATAAATATATTGTCACGTCTTTTAGCTGCGTACAGATCTTAAACGAAGGAGTTTTGGATTTTTGGCTAGGAACGGAGATTTTGCTAGCTAGCTAGCCATCTACAGCCTTACTTATTGCTATTCTGTATGTCATAAGAGCACTTTATCCTAGCCAATTTATTTTTATGTTCAGGATGTAGCCATTTAGCTAGCTATTTCGCTAAATGTGAGAGTATAAGAATGCAGTTTGGCTACAACAACATTCTTAAGTAATAATTTTATGCTAAATGCTGTTAGCTAGCTAGGTAGCTTCATCTTTTATTATTTTCTTGAAAACTTTATCTGCACATAGGATGGATGAGCAATTGTTTTAGCTGGAGGGGTAAAGACAGGCTGTTCCCTGTGTTTTCATTTTAACCGAAGTTGCAATGAATTTTTTTGGAAAAGGGTATTACAGCTGTTCAACACTGTTTAACTGTCTTAAGCGGTTAGTCCAGTGTTAACAACAGACTGTTTTTTGCAAAAAGGTTGTTATGCTTATACGCATGTCCATGCGGTTTACCTTTACTAAGGGATCAGCGAACTGACAGTTAATTTTTAAACTTTCTCGGGAATCACGGCTGTACGAATGTGCAACACTGTTTACCTGGACTAACCGCTCAGCCCGGTGTTAGCAATGAACTTTTTCTTGTGTTTTTATTTAAACAGAGTCTGCGAGAAAGTTTTTTTTAAAAATGTATTATCCCTGTACGCCTGTGCAACACCGTTTAACTGTACTAAGCGCTCAGCTCGGAGTCATGATTCATTTTTTAACTTTCACAAAAACTTGTTCCGCATAATAAAATAATATTGACCGATTGTTTTTCCTATGACAGAGTCGCAACGGATGTAAACTGTGTTTTTATTTCAGCCTTTGTTGCGGGAAAGTTATTCTTTGAAAAATATGTTACAGTCACAACACTATAATGGTGTGTGCGCTTCACTTGATTTACGACATATTGCATACCTGTGATAAAGCGCTCCACCTCACTGTGTCGCACAGTTTGCAGTTCTTTTTAAGTGCTCCTGAGGGCGTTTAACAATAGTTACTTGTGGCTCATCCCGGCGATTCAACGCCGGGTTTCCGGAATAGTTAAATAATAAACATGGCAGCGATAGGGAATGATATTTGTGGAATAATTCCATTTTGTTTGTAGCTATACACTATCGTTTACATTTTGTTTTAATGTTATTTTTAAAAGAAAAATATTTGAGATTACTGTGTTTGTTTTCTTTTCTCTATAGCTGTATAGCTAGCTAGTTATATTTTTTATTCAACTAGATAAATTTAAAAATATGAATTGTCATATCAACTTATAGAATCAATTTGCAGAATTTGCTATACAAAAATGGAGTTGTATTGTATGTGTGAAAATCCAAAAAGTATGTGGTGAAAAATAATACGAATTTTTTTTTTTTTTTTAGTGTAGTATATAGTCGACTCCAAATTCAAAAAAAAACTTAAAATACAAAAACACGAAATACAAACCGGCAACATAAATTAACATAATTAGTATAATTTATACTAAATATTAAACAGCGGTGTGATGTTTATGACAAAATGAAAGACTGTTTTATGGTGCAGAGAAATACAATGCCATATATTTTCTGAATATATTATAATGGATGACTTCATAAAATTTTGAAATTGATATTCATACCAAGTTTGTAGATAGTGGAACGAAATTTTCAGTGAAATCTAAGTCTTGTATAAGCCGTGGCAAACACAGGAGAAATTAAAACTATATATAACAAGAGTAGATGCGGAAACGAAGAAAAATTTTTTTAAAAGATTTATCTTCGAAAATATGCATGAACAGTGGTGACACATTGAAACGTTTTGTAAATAATAATCAAGTTGAGAAAGTACAAAGTTTTACAGAAATTCAAATCCCATCGATAATTTAACATTGTCCAGAAAAAGTACCTAAACATGGCAGGACAAAAAATGTACAATAATCGTAATCTTAATGGGTGGAGAGTTATATAGCTAAAGTGGTCTTTTTTCTCACAGTTTACTTAAAACCAGTCACAAATTGAACAGTTTCAACTAAATATTGGTTTAAGGGTGTGAAGTGGTAAACTTCTTTATCTTTGGGATCTAATTATAAACTACTGTTTTTAGAGGTATAGTAGTATTTTTAGCTGTCTGTCAATTATTATCCAAGCACAAGGTCATTCGATTTACATTCTTGTGCTTATCTATGAAAAATATAGTGCAAAAACTGATGCTTAGCATACACACTTTTTTTGTAAAAATTATTTTTACATGTAAGAAACATGGAGGTTTCATTTTGGGAATTTTGAAATTATAAAATTATCATACCCCCAAATTATTTATATACAATATTATTATATAAAAACTAGCCGGGTAAACTCGGCGTCGAAACGCCGGGATAAGCCACAAGTCAAGGCGTAAGCCGGCAGTGAACACTCTGAGGTGCTCGTACAACAAAATGCGTAGTGAGAAATGATAGCATGACACAACACAAACTTTACGTGCATTGGTACGTATGACAGGCTTTTCATACTTAAATTATTATGCAGGAGAATTTTCATAAGCAAAAGAGCGAGTTAATTTTACTTATGTTCTTTATAGCTATCACAGCATGTCAGCCTAATCCCTGCTTACATGGTGGTTTGTGTACAGAAACATCAAAATCAACTTTTTTTTGTAACTGCATTGGTACCGGATATGTTGAAAGGACATGCTCAGTCGGTGTTGTTACGATATCCGTATTTTCATTGCTGAGTAAAGATGTAAAATCACAAGAATTCGTTGTATTTGCAAAGCCATCTAAAAGTATCTCTATTAAGTTGATGAACAGTGAAGGTGCTCTTAAGTTCTCAACAGATATTGTTAAAATCACACACCCTGAAAAGTCTTCCAAATTTATTGTTAAGCCTTCTAAAGTTGGTATATTTAAAATATTATAAACTCTCCAAGGTGAAAGTACAGCCGAGTGTGAAACTCCACCAGAGAGTACAATTCGTGTGTTTAAAAAAGAAAAAGGAGAGATTGTCGATGTTTCAGTTGATTTATACATGCGACAGTGTTCCAAGAATTTCATGGTTGATTCCATCGAGGTGTCATCGACATGCAGCTGGCAGTCAGACAGTACGGATGGCTTTGTATCAGTAATTAAGGGCAATTTAAAAGATTTTTTGGAGAGCTATAAGGTCACCGGATTACTAGGCACTTCGAATATCACAACAGCATATTTCAATTCACGTGAGCTTGGAAAATGTGCAAACAATTGCGACTCCTTTGATTATAGTAAAAAATCTGTTGCCTACATGATAAAGCATAAATATTTTCCAATCGTCTTTTCCCTCAATTTTCTAAAACGTTGCCTTATTGGTTTGGTATATCCCTTAACAAAGATGCAACAGTATACGAAAGGTCTAACTTTTTTGCAGAAATTACCAAAGGAACCAACAAAAACGTATTGTGTGTATCAAGTGATATATTACCAACTAACAATCACGTATATTATTCGTATTCGCCTACGACATCATTTGAGCTGAATATAATGGCCTCAACCCATACCATTAATAATGAAAATAAACCCTACTTTATGCTTGACCTTGATAGCAAGACATCGTACATTAAATACAAGAACGAAATTGATTACACAAAAGAATTTGTTAGATTTGGTGTGGGTAGAATGTTCATATCCTCCTTTGTATTTAAGTTAACCGAGTGTTCATCAGAAGCAGATCTCTGTGAAGAATATCAGGTTAAGGTTATAGGAAACATCGGGTACTATTTCAAATCTTACTCTGGAAGTCTATCATTGAATGGAGAATATAACAGTGGGGATGCAACTAAGGTAAGTTGAAGTTAAGGAGCGTTAAGTCAAACATTTTTAGGCTTATTTAACATTTTTGTATTCCTTCGATCATGGTGAAAGGCCTTTCATCGCGCTCTGGGGTAGAGTTTGTTAGTAACATTAGTTTGAAAGTGAATGCAAAATTTCTTGGTAATAAATTGATAATTAAATGTGACAATATACGGAGAAAAGCAAATTTATCATTTGCGGGTAAGATTATCTTTTTTATATCATCAGCGCTGGAACCTAGTTCATCTTTATTACTGCAACATTTTTTGCTTCATTTTTAGCTCTCGAAATAGCTTCTGATGTGGAAATTAAAGAATCCCATTTTGTATATAGCACATCAGCTATTCGATTTATACCGAAATCCAACACTCGCTTTATGGTCCCATTTACAGCAAATGGTGGTGTCCTTAGAGGAATAAAAAATCTAAACCAAGTTCGACTACTTCTTCGCACAAAGCCATTTATCATAAAAGCGTTTGATAACCTTGAAAATTTACTTTCAAATGGTTATCCAAAAGAACGAAAAATAGTGAGTTACCGACAGTCAAAGTTTTTCATACAGCTGGATAAGGCAACGGAAGTATTTAGTAAAGTCCCAGTTGATATTCAAAATGTAACCATCATTATAAGAGATTTAAAACTTGCATTTTATGACATGAGATCTCTTATACAATCGATGATAAAATATTTCCAAAAAAATAAAAGTGAGTTGAGTATCGTCAGTAGTTGTCGCCTTTTAACACTGGCTGATAATAAAGGTTGGGTGTTGACATACACAGGCGAAATTTGTGTCTATTCCCTGTGTTTGAGAAATCTAAATTCGAGCATAAGCTACCCCGCTGATCCTTCTGGTCTTGACATTACCATACAAGGTGAATTTGCTACAAACCATAGCCTTTCAAAAAGAATTCATGTGCATAAAGACCGCACGTTTACTTTGAAAATAAGCAAAAATGAAAATAAGATTTTAGGAGAATTGGATGTTTCAATATCCCTTTTTGACAAAACACATTTTACAAAGATGTATATGACAGAGTCCAAGATCTATTTCCAGTTGGAATTTTCGCTTAAGAATGATTTTAACTTTACGATTAAAAACAAAAGAGACATAAAAAAGACGTCATGGAATGAAATGATCTCTACCATACGTGGATTTTCAAAAACCAATACCAACAACTTGCAGAAACACACGCAGAGTTTTTATCACTCAATTTCTTCATCAACGACGCGCAGATTGGATCGAGTAAAACAATGAAAAATAGAAATGCTAAAAAAGTATAAGGATTTGAGCAAGAAGCGTCAAAAGGTTAGTGACAAAATAAAGAATGCTAGCAGAAATTTTTGCGTGGCTGAAACAAAACATAAGCAAAATATTATCGAGTTGAGTAATAATCAAATGAGAATGAAGTCTTATGAATTGGAAGCAACATTTATAGAAAAAAATCTAAGTACAGTGTGCACCTTAAAAACGTGTAAAATGGAATGCGTAGCAATGCCACAATGTGAAGTTTGTCAAGACGAAGTTTCTCTGCCTATAAGGGTATTGAAATGTGACCAGAAGACAGAAGAAATCAAGTCAAGCGTGTTAGTTTCCTTTAATGACATATGCGAGGTGACTTAATTTTTTTTTCAAACCGTATACACCGGCGACTGTGAGGAAGATCCAGCCATAACGAATTACCGCAGTCAGCAAATGAAAGAATATCTACAGACTGTACAAAGAGCGAGCGCAGTAGGCGCACTCATTGGAAGCGTAATTCCAGCGGTTGGTACATCAGTTGGGTCAATTGTGGGAGGTAAATTCCTTTTAAGTTCTGTTTTCCCTTTTGTTTCATTGCAATTGGATGAACAAAAGACCATATTTATTTTCTTTTCTTATGCGTAACTGCTTCTATTCCATATGTTGTACTTTTGTCAAGAGGCGAAGTAATGTAGTAACAAGCAACTAGCATAATGAGTTATCACTACTTTTTACTTGAATTTGTAAATTTAGTCACGGTTTATTCCTAAATTGGTATAAAACTGTGTCAAAAACACAGCTTTCTCTACACGTAACCATATCAAGTTTTATTTTTCTCGTTGTCGAAAAACGCAAGTTGCTCTAAATTTCGACGGAAAATGATTAAAAAAGAAAATATATTTTGCGGTCTACTTTAAGTGCTGGAAATTTCAAGCAAAGTGGTTTTATTCCTTAGGGGTAGTTGGCGCAATAGCAGGGCTGTTTTCATCATGCGACGAATCATATAAGGTCATCAAGAAATTAGTAACTTATCAAGTCCCATGTACTCGAAAAAAAACTACAAATACAAACAGTTCTTCGTCCAGTTTCGACTTGTCAATATCTTGAACAAAACGTTAAAAGTGGATACAGTGAACCAAAGGAATGTCTCTGCAAGTTAAATAAATGTGCTGCTAAAACTGAAAATGCAAGTTGCTTAGTCCAAAATTTTAACTGTCAAAACAAAAGATCGTTGTTTTTGAAAAGTGTGGCAACACTCCCTAAAGTCTTTACAGATCTTTATGAACTTATTAATATACAGAAGGAAAATGTTGCAAACTCCTTTACAAAGACTAAGGAAACGAAAAGAATTTGTGCAACATGAATACAATCGAATACATGGCTTGCTTAAAAATGCAGAACAGGAATCTTTGTTTGCTAACGAAAGCGTTAAAAACGTTCAAAATCTAATTTCGAGAGACATTTGTTTATTAAGTAAGTACAACGTTGAAAATAAAACTGAGAACATGTTTCAAATCAAGAGTTTGAATTTTGAAGGGACGGTACCGTTTATTGACAATGTGCAAATCAATTCTAATGTTCAAATTCTTTCCAACAAAAGGAGTAAAATTATTCCGTTTGTCTTTAACTTTAACGATCCAGATTTGTCCTTCGAAGCTATAGGAGACGAAGATTTGTTGACAAACATGTTTTAGAAGAAAATCACTCTTTTGAATCGTGGTATGTGGACGAAAATCTTAATGCTTCAACAGTTCAACTAGCCTGCATGGCGTTCAAACAAACAACTTCGTTCTTAGAACGTACAACTCAAAGTTTAGTAAATATAACAAAGCAAGCCTTGAATTCCTTCATAAAAAAATCTTTATTAGATCTTCATGGAAAAAATTAAACGATCAATCAAATCTCCCCAAAGTTAGATGCTCTTTTTTCATCTCTCCAAGTTGAAGTGGATGCATACGCAAACAGAACAACCTTTTTCAATGTTTTAAACCAATGGAAGGAGTCATCCGAAATTTACACTTCACAAAATAACTTCTCGGTCTGTTTCAACTTGGAGGGCTGTACAGAGAGTGCTTTTGACAGTTTGAGAACTTTGCCTACAATTTTAAGTGCATCAAGGCAAACGTACGACAATGAAATAGGTGCCTGTACCAATTTGTGGAAAAGTGCTCTCACAAATTCCATGAATGCCTCTCTGGATACCTTATTGGAGCACGCTCAAAATATGTTGAAAGGCTTAAGAATTATACGCAAGATGAGTTTACACTGTACTCCGGAGCATGAATTTATTAACGCATATAAAATCCAAGACAAAGTTAGTGTAAAGCCAGGCGCAATTGTCACACTGCCATGTGGAGATGTAAAAAGTGTTCTACCCATAAATTATAATTGGAAGTTGCATGGTCGATTTATTGACGGTAAAGTAAACAACACTTTGCAACTGACAACATCATTGAAAGATAGTGGTGTTTACACATGTGTTGTTTCATCTTTGACTGGTTCAATAACCTCTAAAGGAATCCATCTTAATGTTTATCAACCTCCAATATTTGCATCAGAGATAAAAAATGTGGCAATCTATCTTCCGCGAAGCAATACTCTTGATGAATTTTTTATGTGCAATGTTACAAGTTCATTTTATTGGTTTTATCACGGTTATGATTCAGCGAGCTCAGAAGTTCTTCGACCAAATAATAGCTCTATTTTATATGTTGAAAAGCTTTCAGAAACACGCTCTGGCTACAATTATTGCAAAGCTAATAACACGTATGGGCAGTCCATAAGTCGAAAAGCAAGACTAGATGTATTGAAAACTATCTTTGCTAGGCAAATTCTTAGTATGAGCATTGATGTAACAAATGCTACCATTGAGAATTCACCCATCCCTTTAAAGCATATTGAAATGCACCATGTCAACTCATTCATGGAGAAACTCAGAATGTCTGAAAAGCAAAAAATTGATGCAAAATTAGAGCATAGTAATGAAAAATTAAAAGTTTACGATTCAAAGTATCATGAGCATAAAAAATCATTCCTTTTCAAAGCTAATGCAGATGTCATCTGAGTCTCGACAGAACCTGGCTAATTCAGCTGCATCCCTGGTTATTCTGATGTTGAAAAATCAATCAGAAGTAACTCTGGATAACAACACTTTCAAGCTTGATAATAATAGTCTCACATACAACTTGAAGCTTAACATTTGCCTGCCTGGTTATGAATTGCATAAAAATGGCTTCCTTTGTGGTAAGACTGGCTGTTGTTTTTTCTTTTTATCGAAACTATTACACTCAAATTTGTTTATTTTTTTAGTTTTTAGTTTTTAAATTAGTTTATGTTAAGTGTAGAACTACAGCTATTGACGAAATATATTGCAGTAAGCCAGCTAATCTCGAAATTCTCTGCCACAAGTAATTACATAATTCTATTCTATTTTTTCTGAACTTGCAAAGGTTTACTTGTGACTTAAAACCAATCTTTATTTTTTTAAGTGGGAATAGGCAAAGAAAATCTCTAAAGTTGCAGTCATATGAAAACCAATCTTTAGGAAATAGGATCTTAGGTTGATAAGTTAAATCTCTCTTAAAAATTTACTAATTGTTCGTTTTACTGAATTCAGAGACGTTCGTGTATCATTTACATTTAACAAGTATCTACAATATAAATTCTACTAAATGATAATTTCATTCGATCTAGTTCAATGTCGAGCTGGTTGGTACAGTGATTCTGCTAGCCAATGCAAGAAATGCATGCAAGGGTACTATCAACCCTCACAAGGTTCGAAACATTGTTTACCAGGCGAAGACAGTGGGAAAACTTCAAGTGGAGTTATCACAAGCTATAAGATGGCTGTTATGTATTTTCTGTAACGACAATTGTATCTTGGTGTCTAAGGGTTGATACGAAGATGTACTTCGCAAAAATAGCAGAGGTTATTGACATTTTTGATGAGAATTTCTGCTGGCAATACCTCACTCGTATTTTAATTTTTTGTGTACAGTTGAAAAACTATGTAGATGTCAGGAAAATTTAATAGAAAATTTGAAGAAATCTTTCTAGAAAGAAAAAGGTTTGATACCTTTTGGTGTTGTATTATAGCCCTTAGTTTTTCATAAAAGATAAAATAAGTTTTAAGTTTGACGGCATTAGTTACGGAGGTGTCTGCTTTTTGACTATGATTTTTTAAGCTTCCTGTGTAAATTGTTGCACTATATCAAGTAGGTTTGGCTGGGTAGAAAGAAACACCTCTTTTACAGGCTAGCTAGCTTTAACAGGATAGCTAGCTAGTGTATTTTGAGCCCGGCCTAAATTTTTTTAATTTTTTTATTTTTTATGATTACGCTATACCTACTCTTTGTTAATCATGATTTTATTGTGATTATATTAATTTTTAGTAGTTTAGTAATTTTGGACTTATTTTGACTTAATAAGTTTTCATATTTATTTTGTTCAGCTACAAAATGTATTAACCCTATGTTTTATTTTAAGGAGCTTCAATCTTGATTTGCTTATACATACTTTATGCGTAAAAAGGTATCTTACAAGGTTAAATAGTATTTTATCACACAAAGACATGGTTTCCAGTAGGTGACACCTTTTTTTATAACAAGGGTAAACATGATGAAGTTAGTATTGAAATATGTGTATTATTTTGTGTACGCTAGGAAGCTAACAATTCACTTAAATAACGCAATCCTGATTAGGCGCGTTAATTAAGTAGTTGTTAGTTTCTTCTGGGTGTTTATTTACATTGTTATTATTAAGTTAACGGTAATAAAATCTGCACTAATCGATTGTGTTTTCGTTGCTTATTTCACCACACCCCCTTCACATTACTAGGCATGAAGCGCTTTAATTTAATAATAGCCATGTTCAAAATGATAGTGCATTCCTGCAATCTTCTCGCATTTTTTGAAAACCAGAGGGTTATTACATCAAAAACGGCCTCGATTACACCAATTAATATGTAATGACAGGATTTAGGATGTTTTTTTTATTTAAACTGACAACGAATTTTGCAATTTCCACGAAATCAAACTTGGGATAAAGTTTTTTTGAAAAAGGTAGGGCGTAATGCTGTAAGTACTCCACACAGGGATGTTCGACTAGGTTTACATGTACTAAGAGCTTACCCCGGTGTTACGATTAGCTGTACGAGGAAATGACGGACTGTTTCCTGTGTTTTTTATTAATTCAAACGTTGCGATAAAGTTTTTTGAAAAGGTACTGTGCCTAGAGGCCGCACTTATATAAGCACCTCACACGAATGTGCGACATGGTTTCCCGCTCGTCCTGGTGTCACTGACGATTGATTTTTGAACTTTCATAGGAACTTATTCTGCACAATAACAAAAAGCCGGCTGACTGTCTTTGCTACTATGGGATTAGTTGCAGGTTTGTAATTAATCGTCTAATTTAATATACCTTTTATTTAAAATATAAATATGTACAGCTCAGTTACAAATTATCAACATCATGCACCAATATGACCAAACGTTGTACAATGTGCGGTAGATGTGCGTGCATCAAAGATATTCCCGTTCAGTATAATGTGTATATGCTTGCATTAGCATACCAATTGCAATTAAGTAACTGCATATCTAAAGTATGAATGATGTATTACAAACTTCTAATTATACGTTTTTTTTTTTGTTTTTTTTTTGCTTTAAATTTTTAATTAAATTCTGAGCCTTCCCTTTAAAAGGAGCGCGTATTTCAGGCTTTATGAGTGAATTGAGAATAGCATGAGTTTGAGGGTAATTTGTGAGTTACAATACCTTACAATAGCTATCCTTTGGTATTTCAATATATCTCGGGATTATTTGTTACAAACTACCCTTAAACTTAAGCCATTATGATTTATTAAAGCTCATACCCGTCCATAAACAAAAATCATACCACAGCTCCCCTTAGATGTGTGCACCTTTTCTCGTTGCAGTTTTGATCAGGCAGGTGGGTGGCAACATATGATGACGAAATAAACATCAGAACAGACCATGTTATGCAGTTTAGTATCATCTGTTAAGACACAAAGAAAAAACAATAAAGAAAATTTGAGTTTGGGAGCTCAATTTTTGTCACTTTTATTGATATTCTTTACTTTCAAACTTTATCATGACGATCTCTTTTAACAAGCAAAGATTAGTAAACATGTGCTTTGTATGTCACAAAAAGAAAAAGTGGTTTGAAAGAAAAATACTGCAAAGATGCTGATTGAGGAACAAAGGAAATAAATGCTGCAAAGAAAAAAGGTTTATGATGTACAGTTTATAGCAAGTTTGCCAGTCGGATTTAATTTATGCCAAAGTGTCAGCAATCTGCTTTGACTCAAATTGTCTCTTATTTGTCTAAAATTGAATTACAAGAGTGAAATAGGAGTATTTTTATTTTCATTTTTATTTACCTGGCTAGTAAAACATACACATAGATATATAACAATATCTAACAATGTTTTTTTCTTAAATTACAAAAAAACAGAGTCACAATGAACAGTGCACCCAATTTACTAATTAGGAGTTTGCTTAAAGAATAGCCAGGTAACGCCACTTGAAACAATGCTTATACTTTTTTAATTAATCTTGTCTCACTATATAAGTCCTTACAAGTCGTCAGTGCAAAGAAGACTTGCCTGAAAAATTTTTTCTAAGGCCACACATAACGGTAGAAAATATAAGTTCAAAGCCACAACTTACTCCATATGCGTGAAAATCGATAATGGCTACTTTTTCTCTCGCTCTACTTACCGACACTGAAAATAATTTTGTAAAACCATGACAGCAAAAATACATCTTTAGAAGATAGATTAAAAGATACAGGCAGAATGGACCACAAAGAGATACAATGTACCACGTGATAGCTGTATTCAGTTCTGGTGTCAACCAAGTTGAAACAGATGTTCTCCAAATTTGAACGAGTAGCAGGTCCATAAATAATAAGATCTAAATTTAACACAACATAGTTTAAACATCTCTTGTTATTTTTACCAGATGCTAATTCAGCATCATTATATTTTAGAATTAAGAGAATTAAATTGAAATTGAGAAAAGAAGTGACTGAGATATAAAAACTTGCTTTTCGTCTCGTAACATGAAAAAGGGTATATATGTCAACTGATGGAATGTCTAAAATGGTCATATGGTGATGGCATTCTATCACCATATAAGCTTTTAGACATTTACATCTCCAAGTAAAACAAACATAATCACACAAATTAGGGAAGAAAAAAACATTTCCAATTACCGTGAAAATATTCAAGGTGGTTCCAAGTTAGCGTTCAATTTAAAAAAATTAATCTAATTCCTAGCTCTTTAGATATGTCTCAAAACTACCCCTTAAATTTCTATGAAGTCCGTTCAGTCAGTTTGTAATTTCTGCAATAGGTTAAAGAACTTTTATTAATCTGCCAGAAAGGTGAGAATTCAGATTAAGATGGCATTAAATCGAATAAAAACAGCCGCGAATTAATAGAGAAGGAATGGATCTTTTAAGGCAATACCATAGCTGGGCCTAGTTTCATTCAGTTCTATTTGAAGGTGCAACGATCCCCAGTCATAATATGTTAGAAATACTACGGACATAAGGTTCAATATGTTAGTATTTTAACTTCTTAAGTTATATACGTCTCAATCAATACTAAAACACAGAAACATGAAATTATTTAATTACATTTAACCAAAAAGAAATCTTAAAACTTGATTATAAGAGTAATGGTGAATACAAACTTACAAAGTTTAACAACATGATTAAACTCGAAGTGGTGTGAATTGAACCAAGCTTGTACTTCTTTTCCTCGACAACACCTTTAGTTTCACTCATCATAGCAGCTAAGATTGGAGGGATAAATTTATACTTTAAATGACATAAAGCTGCAACACTCTTTTGCAGATCGCTATATATTGAGTCAACCTTCTGTTATTTTGTTAATAGCGGAACCTATCTCAACAAGAAAGCTTGGAAGCTTTAACAATCATACTGTTTCTAAAACTTACACACTTACACAACACGCTAGTACAGTTAAGTCAATATAACGTCTCCAGCCTCTAAGGCGAGGAAAGCAAAAAAAAGGTATCTAGTGAATATTCAACTTATAGTCCGCCGTCTTTGAGCTTGCGGAAATAGAATCGTGGACACGAGTCAAAAGTACAAAACATTCGTGATAGACTGCATGTATGCATGTTGGATTATATTGCTTTCTAGAATGATTCTTATTAAATCTGGTTCAAAGATTAAAATTTTATACAAAGAATTCGAAAAAGGTCAGGCGGTTTATTAACCATATATAAGCAAATAGGTACCAATAAAGTCAAGTCTTTAGAGTTCAAAAAAAAATTGCATGGAAGTTTCAGTATGCAGTTAAATTCCATTAATTCTGAAGCCTGTTAATACAAACAGTTGAAGCAATTGTAGCATTTCTCGGCTATATTTTTATCCGTTAATCTGAACACAAGACAAGATGAGAAGAAATGAGTAAAAAAACTCGATTTTGACAAAATTAGAACACCACAGTCTCATTCTTGTGTGAAAGAGTTTTAGTCAATATAAATTATCTTTTTATCCTTTGTAAGATTAAAAATGCACCTATAAAAAGATATAATTTGTAATAAAACTAAAAAATATAAATTAAAGCAACTTTAAAAGTTAATATTACCTTCATGCAAACATACATTTACTCAGCTAACAACAATCCACTAGCTTCAAATCTATGTTTATGAAATTCTTTTGTTTGTTATGAATTAAATCTAATCTAAGTTATTAAATTGCAATCAAGTTGATAATTAAAGTTATGATTGCAAAACAGTAACACTCCTTATGTTAACGTTTTTTTAACAAAACGTATCAAAAGATTATTTCTCCAGTTTTTACGATATCTTACTTTAACGTGTGCTTTAGCGATTTTCCACATGTTAAGGAATGTAAAAAGAACTTGTGAACGACATTGCGATCATACCAACGCGAAAAACCACCAGTTCTTTTCATATTGATTCATATAATACAATAGTATGTACTTTAAAAATTGAACCTTATAACATCTAGAAAGAGACGCATTTATGAATTAATTTTTACAAATCTTTAGTTTTTAAATGACATGTTCTATTTTTTGAGAAAATTAGGAAGAAATACTACACCATGTCTTCTCACATTTAAACACCATATATACAACAACCAAATTCACATATGAATATTCCATTAGATGATTAACTTCTTAGATACGAAGACTCTATTACGGGTAAAGTAAAAAAAAGAAGCTGTATATAGAAACTACAAGGGCACTTTTGCACTATACATCGTATCATCCAGACCATACTAAAATACTTTATGGCATGATTACTACAGATGACGCAATTCTAAGGCGCGAATTCACAGAAAAGTCTTCAATAGGACACTGCAGCAATGCAACTCAGTTAATTCAAACTGAAAAATGTGTCGTCTAGGTTATCAGATCTTGATAAGCTAAAGAGAAAACAAAATTAGTGCGAACTGTGTTTTAACCCATTGTCACAACTGTACCTCGTATAATTGAGGCTTTGCTTATATTATATCTCATAAATTAGCTGTTTCCATGACACTATCTGATCTGGCATATTCACAATAAGCCTATAGCAGTAAAAGAAGGCTTTTAAACGGCCCTATCTCAATAAAAAGACAAACATGCTTTCTTCCAAGTCATTTCACACAAAAAGGACTAAGCACGGCACAACTAATATGAGACAAAATTTATTTATCAAAATAAATACATAAAAAAATATAATTTGTTAGTATAACATAAAACTTAAATTATAAAATTATTCTTATCATATTCTTATAGCGACGATCCTTCAGCACGCAAAGAACACAAGCAACAAAACAAATCAGTGATTTACATAAACAATTTCTTTTCACATCTTCCTAACAATAAATTAGAACAGAAAAAATAGTATTGGAGTAACTTGTTATATTGGTAGGAATTGTTGTGGTATTGGTAGTGGTACATCGCATGACATATTTTATAAAACATATTTCATATTCATCACAGATCTTTGCACTTGACATCGACCGACTTGTGACCAGCAACTGGATTAAAAACTTTCTCGGTATCCACGGCTAAATGTGGATTGCATGTTTTGTGCGTATTTTCCAAGAAAGAAAACCGTGAAGCTGGTCACTTTACAGTTCTCGATGTGCGTCTGTTCTTGTTCACGCCAACATTTTCTTGATTATTTGCGCCGGTGAGGTACATAAAACGAAAATTGCATCAATTAATATTAATTATAGTTAAAGCACATTTCGAATATGTTAACTGTATGAGAATACTCTTCAACGTGAAAGCATGGTCAGCTATCACAAGGAGTTCACCAAACTTAATTGCAAAGTTTTATTACTTAGCCATACGATTTATTAAATTCGTTTCATAGCAACACGTGATAACTTTATTAAGTCTTAGCCATCGCGCTCTAATATATTTAATTTTGATGTACCAAATTCATTGATGTCAGGTTAAACGCAAGTATTTGCAAACACATGCTCAATTCATCGTACATTCAAGAAAAGTAACATGTAGGGATTATCGTCACTCTAGCACTTTGCAGGAATGTTTTTCTTTGCTATTCTTTGTTGCAATCTTTGTTGTTGTTGTTCTCATGGCGTTCGTGAAAATGTAACAGTCGAATCGAGTTTCTTAAAAGCTATTCACAGTTTCTCCTTTGATTTCCAAACTTTCAACAATTTCGTGATTTCAATGTCTGCGTTGAATACACCATTATTTAATTGTAAAAGCTTGCGCACATCATGACGGTTTGAATCTCAATACAGTGTTACAAAGATAAGAAACGGAACTCAAATCTAACTTATTGACAAAATATTATAAGCTTCAAAATTTTTTGTTGTTGTTGCCAAACCTCGGGCTTAAACTTACATCTAATAAAACTTGTACTTGTAATGCCGATGGTGTGTTATATTGTCGTTTTCCACTAGAAAATTTATCAATTACGGATTGCAACAAACCGGGAAAAAATTTTTGCAAACTTTACTGTTATTTCTTTTCATCGTTTTTAATCTTATTTGATTAAAACAATGGCAATGTATCGGAGCCTTTAGTCCGTAAATAATTGCAAAATCTATTTTTAACACAATTTTAAGTACTATTTTTATTAGTAATATTTTTAGCCATCACATCTGATGAATCTAATAACCACGTTCTCCCCTCAAAAATTTTTATTACATTTTGTAACATTGTATAATGTCTTTTCTACTTTCCCTTATAAATTCGTCATAATTGCTAAGGCCTCAACGTTTTTCAAGATTTGCAACTGTTTTGTTTCTTTTTCATTAAAATATAAAAATTATTTAGCATTTATTTCTTAACTGTTCGTTCGTTCATTACAACAATAAATCAATAGATATTTGTATGAGACAACAGGCCTTAAAAAAACCAATCCGGTGTTTAAACGTCACCTTACTTATTGTGTCGTTTTTTTTATGAATTTATTTTAAAAAGCAGAAACAAGCGTCTAAGCTCGACTTAACTTCTCATTTTTAATGATCTTTGTTTCTTTTGTCTGTACATTGCAAAAAAGATGATTATCTGAGCCCGATAAAGTCAAGATTAGGGTGATTCATTTCTTTATTACTAATAGTCGTCAGTTGTAGTAAAATCTATGACTATACTCGCAGTTTCCAATTTGACTTAGGCAAAGAGACACACAGACAGACATAAGTACGGCGAGCATTATAATTTAGACTAGTCAGTAACCCCTGAAAAATTCGACGGGGTCAGACGTCAATTATATATCGTATATTTTGTGTTTCTGCAACATAACGTACGTAACGTAAACAGACAGACGGAATACGCTTATCATTATAGAGATTTCTTCTAAAATTGTGCATGTACTCTGTAGTACGGATTAATTGTATGCAGATTGTTCAGCCATGATTGGAACTACCAATACTAGATAAGGTAAGGTATCTTTCTAGAACTCAGTTCAACTATGACAGAACCTACTTGTACTCTCACAATGCAACACTATGGTAGAGTATTCTGATTTTGCACCAATTCATCCTAATTCTTGATAACGTTAACATTTCCGCAGTTATTTTATAAAGAAAATTGAAAAACTCTTTTGAAAATAAGTAGATGTGCATTAGTAAAATCATGCTAAAGAAAATCCACTTTTGAAGAAGTTAAGAAAGATATAAGCATATCTACGATTTATACGACAGAATATTCTCGAATACATGTTCTCGAACAGGTTTGACGTAACCAACTTTTTTATCGATGCGTTATACTTATCTTTATATACAATTATATTTAAGAAAAAAAGAAAATTTATAGCTGTAACGAACAAACAAGTTTGGATAACTTTATTTGAAATTTTTAGGTTAACTACGTAGTAAAATATTAATAAAATGTTATCATTAGCTAGATTTTTTGTAAATTACTTGTGTTCATTCATACTTTATGTATCCCTTTATGGTTGTGATGTTTATTACTAAGTTGTAGAATGTATAAGTTAGAACTAAACGCTAATTGTTTAACAAAACTAATTGGACAATGTAAAAAGCTGACGTTTCTCTTTTTAGCAACGGTTTATTTGCTTTCCAACAAATCCAAATCAGCATGGCAATACATCATTTTATCGGTCTCTTTGATCAGGTATTAGCCACTTTTAAAAAGGCAATTACAACGTATTAAGAAGATTCTTTGATAAAGTAGAAAAACATTTATTGATTTGGTAAATAATAAATGGTATTAATGAATAACTTTAGCCTCTTGCTTTTTTGAATGCTGACTTAAAGATTTTATATTATGCCAGGCAACATATTAAAAACACGCAAACAATGGTTGAATATAAATCTCGTTTGACACACATGAATAAGAATGGATAATACATCTTTGTAGGATTATAAAGGTAAATGTTGCATGCTGGGAAAGCAGGTTAGCAAAGCGTGACACAATGCTGGCGTATATTACTATGAAAGAATGAAGGATTTTCAAGGGCGTCACTTAATTTAAAGTTGGATTGTGTAGACGATCGTCTTTAAATAAAATTATAGAAGGAAAAATTGTTGTGTTGTGCTTTTTTCTTTCACTCAGTCAAACTAGTAAGTGACGAGTTTTTTTATAAACAGTTTCTTTTATTATTTAGTTGTAGAGAAAAAAAGATGGCATTTCTCAGGGGAGGATACAGGATTTTTTTGACGTTATGCAAATTAGTGATTATACCGAAACATACGTAATAATAGCAAAATATATGTAATAATGCAGCTGGAGTCTTGGGAAAGGAAACTTTCGCTAATTCGTTTATTGTTGCACTCAACTTTTGAACACAATCCGTTTTCATGAAAAAACCTTTCGATTTACTTATGCGCAAACTGATAAAAAAAAAGATTCTTCTTTTCTTTAAGTCTATTTTTTGTTTTTTACGGATAAAAGAGATTTTATAGTTTAATCTATCCTTATAATTGGATACCGAGTACAGAAATCTATGCGATACGCTTTATAGATCCTTTTATCTCCACTAAGTAGATTGAAGGAGACGGAGTGCGTTGAGAGCTTGTACCTGCAATCTTTTAATTGTAAGAAACGCACGCTATCATTGCACTACCTACGGTTTGCAAAAAAACTGCTCAATCTCAATGCTTCGGTAAAGTAACATTAATATCACTAGGCATTAAAATACTGTCATTTGGAGACCATGCAATGGAGTGTCGTTATCGCAATAGCCACTTTAATTATTATTATTATTTATTGTAAGTACATGCATTTTTGCCCATCTTTTAGCAAAGAGGAAGAGTGTTCGTTACTCAGACAGATAAATTTTGACGTAATAAGTGCACTGTTGTATCCCTTTGATTAGCTTTTTATTTTATTTAAAAATGTTCTTTAATTTACTGATCCAAACAACTCTAGTGATATAATATCACAAGAAATATAATTTTACACCATACTAGGCGTGAACTGCCTTTATAAAAGTAAATCATAATTTTTCGTTTGTATTAAATTGAAGTTAAAAGTAATAGCTAAAGATTCTCATCAATTATTATTTCAGTGTTGCAAACACTGTTTTTAATGTGGGTACCATCAAAACTTTGCAAACTTTTTCAAGTTAAAAAGTTTAAGAACCATGCCACAATAGGTTTTAAAACAATAAACAAATCTGTGGTGGAATTTACTACTCCACAACCCAAGGATACGAATAAGGAGTAACATATATTTGTGAATTTTTACAGGTAATGCTTTGGAATGTTATGTGAAAGCACCAAATAAAACTCTCTCACAATGTCCGCAAGGAGCTGATAAATGTATTGCATCAAAAGTTATTGCCACTATAAACACCACGGACAATATAATGGATGGTTTCCAGTGCGGCAATAGCACAATATGCGACTCATTGTGTAAAAATATAGAAGAATATATGGAAAAAGACAAAGACGTGAAGTTTAAGAGTTGCACAGTAAGATTATAATTTATTACATTATATACCTGAATTAAGAACTTCTCATACTTCCTATTCACTGGTTTAGTGATACAACTCTAACTACAACTACAACTCGTTGTTTTAATTATATCAAGGTAATTGAAATTCCTACACCATATTCGTACCATGATCAAAGTGTTACGTTAAGTGACTTCTATTTGTTGCGTGTTATCTCTGTTTCATTTTTAACTTTTTGTTACTTTTAGAGGAAGTGCTGCAGTACTGACAAGTGCAACGAATCTGCAGATAATTACGCAAATTTTTTTGTTGCTAATGTAAAGATCGTTAGCTTTGTTCTTTTCCTTTCGTTAAATTGGTCGAAGTACTGTTAAAACAGTTGTTGTTAGTTTAGCTAAGTATTTAAAAAACGGTTGCAAAAATTTTAATGTAAATTTAACCGCTGCTTTTTTTATACTGTTTAAAAATTTTACCTTTGTCCCCTAGGTGTATTTTCTAATTTTCACTGGGTGTACTCTTCGCCAAAAGAACTCTTTTAATTGAAAAGAATGCGTGTTTTGCTGTCTAGAAAGTCCAGTGATCTTTATCATCGTGGCAGTTACTTTGAAATTGTCAATTTATCTTCTTTCTTTCCAGACAGTTTTGTTACTTCAAATCATAAGTTCTTATGATTTTCTTATTAATATTAAATTGAAAGTCTGAAATTAAAATGACAGTATAAACAAATGTACCGACTTTAGGGCACTGATTGTGATACAGATAGTATGCAAATTTTAGATAAGTGCCATTGAAAGTTTTGGTAGAGAACACGAATTTATCAGGTACAATTTTCAGAATAGAGAACCGTTTTTGTTTATTTATGACACTGGGATAAAATTATTTAAAAGCACATGTTAAATATTAAGTGAGGAATCCCTCAGTAGCAATCGAGTAAAACTACTTTATACGTACTGAAAATTTTTAAGACAATTGTTAATCCCAGTGATTTTATGAGATCTTTTTACCTGAATCATTTTGTAATGCAATAACGTATGACATGAGCCCAATTAGTGTGTCACATTATATAATTAAAATTGTAAAAAAACATGACACAGCCATACAAAGCCTCACTGTCTATCTTTTTTATAATACAAAGTTTTTGTCTGTCTGTCTGTGTTTTTCGCAAAGTTTATTATATTTACACAGTTTTCTTTAACAATAAAACATTATGTAATTTACCGAACTTTGATGAACAATAATAACGTCAAAGTTATGGGGACCACATAAAGTTATTTTTTAATCAGGTATGAATAAGGAATATTTCTTTACATTTTTTACCGGTGTGCTCAAATTGCCCATACTTGATTCACGAGCGACATGAAGAGAATTTAATGTTTTCTAATATAATGAAATCTATAAAAAACAGCTAATGAACTCTTCCAAACGGCGCCTACCGCATTAATATTTGCCATAACTTGTTATTATAGAAATCACAAAAATTGAAGGTTTAAAGTTAGTTTAGGCAAAAGTAACCAAAAAGGATACTTGTGATATTTAATCAGTCCGAACAATTTTAAAACTGTGGGAGTTGCATCATATAAGTAAATGGTCATTTTTATAAAAACAAAACAATAAAACTAAATACATTAGTGGTTCAGCAAATTAGCTGTCTGCAATCAAGAAAGCCGTTTCTATGTAAGAAACACGCACTAAGAACTTGTTCACTTGTCACTGTTCATAGCAGACGTAGGACTAAGGATCTTACTAAGGAACTTAGGCTATTTGATAAAATCTAAAATCTAAATTTGTACTGTATACTAACACAATATAAAGTGCTTTGTCTATCTATACCAAGAAATATTACCAAAGGTTTAAACAGACCTTGCGAGGTCAATACCCTGACAGAGGGTAATACTTAACAAATACCTATTTTTGTTTGGATTTGTAGAAAGCAAGATTACTATCTAAAGGTTTAACTGTGACAAAAATGTAGAAAAAAGGTTTTGTTAAAATTAGAAAACGCTCGATTTGAATTTCAGTGTTTCAATTTTCCGAAACAAGACATTCGAATAACCTTGAACAGCATGTTTTGAACTTTTTTCAGTATCCTGATGGTTGTTTATATAAAATACGAAGTAGATTTAAAATTATCAACATTTCTTGCTGTTTTTCTAGCAGAGTGATTTGAAATATTGGATTTAATTGGTAGTTTTATAGATACCAGCTTTTAGGTTGAAAATTTGCATGTCGTAGATCTGTCTAGCATTTGTGCATTATTAACATTCTTGGTGTATGCTGTAGCAGAGCTTGTTTTTGATGCGCAAACACACATAATTTTATTTATGCTAAGGATGCACGAATTCACACTTGTAAAAAAGATGGATTTCATTTGCACAATCGATGTCTTGACCATTTATTGGAAATGCATTTTGTGGCCGATGCTTTCTTCAAAATAATTGATGATGAACGAAAACGATATACTAATGTTGCAACTTTTTTCTTTACTAAAAATGACTTTCAAAAAAACCGTGCCATGTCCTATCACTTTTCGATTCCTAAAAATTTTCGCAAATTGCCTAAGTAAATCCATACCAAATTGTCTCCTCGTGCATAAAAATAGTTTAAGTTTAAATCCACCTAAAGGGCCATTTGCTAAACAGTATATTGGGTATTTGTACAGAAGTTGATGAAAAAGTCTGATTACATAACTTCAGAAGGGTTGAGACTTATAGAATCTGAAGAGAGACGGGGCACTTGCATATTCGAGCCTGCGAAACGAAACTGTTGTCCCAAAAATTGGAAAGAGAAACGAAGGAGCAAGTTGCAATGATAATAGTTGTCTTAAGACAGGTGGTTAAAGTTATGGAGAGAGAAAAAGTCGATATCAGGGGTCGCACCCTCTAAGGATTCTGCATTATTACAGGATCTTCCTTGTTGCAAGGATTTGGAAATACAGTGACCATATAGATTAACATAAAGGTAAAACATCCAAATCTTCGTAATACGTAAATAAATTTTCAACCTGGTAGTAGTTTTTGGCTAGCAAGTTTCATCTAAATTTTTGAAGTTTTTTCCAACTGATGACTTCTTTCAAGGTTTTTCTTGTTAAGCGCTCTGCTCTTGTTTTCAATACTGGACCACGTTGTCATTATATTCAATAATAAAATAATTCCCTTTTTCTGAGAGTCATAAATTTACTTTTTTACATTTCGAAATCCTACTCCTTTTTCCTACAAAGATAAAATAAGAAAAAATATAGACATTCATTGTTATTAGAAACTGGGAAGTTGTGTTATTGCATATTTAGGGGTAATCGCATTGTATAGAGTAAAATTAACGATAAATTGTACGAGTAATATATTTGACTAAGTCCGTCAGGACGACGACAAAGCTATACAAAACATAAACTAAAAATTAATCCATTGCTGATTGTACACGGAGTCATTATTTGATGGGCCTGAGAATAATCTTCATGGCCAAGTAATATTAAAAATCTGACTGGACTTTCCATACTTTGGTAATTTACAAAACTCTGTTAACCAATCTCCTTCTTATTGTTTGAAATTTGCGTCGCTATATTCTAATATGTAATCCAAATCGAATCCCTTTTTGGTTGAAGACCAACAAATAGCTACTATGTAGTTACAAATACACTGAATGCCAGCAGTTCCGCCAAATTTAGGATCGCCCTGGCTAAGTGAACCAATAACAAATTTAATATGATATAATGTAGTTCCCGGGTTAATATCTACATCTCGGCAAAGTAACATTAAATTTAAAACACAGACTAAAACATTACATAACAATCTACAATCAACATACAAAGCATGGTTCTTATACAGCGACAACAAAAAGAAGGGAAAAACTCAAATATACCTTAAATAATTTCTGTTGTGGCTGTTATGCTTATCATTGTTTTTGGATATACAATAAAAAATACGAATACATGTTCTATAAGCCTTTACAGATTTATTTTTGGAGATAAGATAGATATCCATTATGTGTACCAAATAAACCAATTATAATAACTAAAAAAATCAAAAGTCACAAGAATGTCGAGCAATGGTGGAACGGTTAGTATATAATGGCCCTTTAAATATAAATCAGCACAAGCCAATTGAAGAGCTAGCAATTTTATGAACTCTAACTGAATATTAAACACGATTGGATATAATACACGATTCGCATTTTTTCGCACTATGGCGCCCTCTAAAGATTTAATAGAGAGTGCACCTTTTTTAACTATTCGCCGAGCAACAAGAAAATGATCGCATATGGAATTAAACAAATATTGTAACGAATGTGCGAATCATACTTTTTCTGATAATTTCAATTAGCAGTTGCTAAGAATTTTCAGATATGCTTATTTGGTTATTATTCTCTCGACAAATGCAATTTTAACGATACTGTCTTCAATATACTTTTCTTCGGTACAACATCACCACAAAAATGTCCAGTATATTGTTTGCTGATATGTGACAAATTTCCATCTTGACATTTGAGTAATCTTTATGTGACGTAAGTGCCTTAGTAAGCGTCGAACGCTAATATACTTGTAATTGTAATTGTTAACTTCAGTGTCAGTACAAAAATAGTAAATCTCCGTCTTTAAATTTTTATTCAATTATTTCATTTTCAGTAGCCAAAAAACATCAAGTTTGATTCTGCCCTTCTTCATATGTATATAGCACTGCTTAAATGTTTATGGTAGCTTACCAACAAACAACCTATATCGCAGAGGATTGTCTTTTTTAAAGTTACTTGATAAGGATATCATAGTACGCGACAGTACAACAAGATTAAGTCCAAAATTGCTGAGTAAAATAACAGCAAAATATAAGACTTTTTTCTTTGACGCTTAACCAAATAACTGAATAACGCGCGCTATTTGAAGCGCCTTTTTGGCCGCGTATGTTTCTCAGGGGTCACGTGTAGTGATTGAGTGAAGGCTGGCTCTTCTCCCAGGCAATTGATGCGGTATTTTTTGGACAAAAAAGGCTAAAACAGGGGGAAACTGGTTAAGATAACTGAAAGACAAAACTTCGATTTGAAAATTGGTTTCAGTTAAGCAGTAGATAATATTAATGTCTGCATCCACAGAAGAAATCGTAAAGCATGTGTGCTTCGACCTAGAGAATTTTTGCTTTGCGTGGATTCCGAACTTAAACGGCAAAAGACTTGTTTAAAGAATATTTTATGGACATTCTTGACTTAGATCGACAAAAGGTGTACGGTAGCACTATTTCGACCGAAAAAGCACCAAATACCTAAGTCGTTTTTTTCGGAAAGTGCATCGTTAAGACACCTTTCTGACTGTGTGTGGAACACCACATTTCATATTCACAACTGTAACATATTATCTTAAAGTATCATCCAGTTATTTCAAAGCATTAAACATCGACGGAGGGGCAAGAAAGCTGTCTAAAAGTGCGAAAATGGTTGCTATGAGCGCTGCTTTACACTTATATTTGCGGTTGGTTGGAAAAAGTGCCAGATTGCACAACAAAAACCGAAATTTGTCATAAGCACTCTTTGCCACGGTATTGTAAGGTGAATTTGTTGTCAGAAAATAGGTAAAAGACAATTCTTGAAATTTAGACATTATTTGGTGGTAAACCACCTTAAAGGTACTAGCTAGCTAGCTAGCTAAATATACAAATTGAATTATTTTTCTGAAACAACTCTAAATGTCTTTGGTAGAGCAACTTTTTCGATATATTTGTTTAGCTTTTTACCAGGGTTCCATTTGTCTTTCTTTCAACTTCGTGTATGTGCATCTTTCGTCATGTTCATATCGACCTCGGAATCCAAATCATTTCTTTTATCAAAAATACGTGTGGATACAATTAGGTTAAACAAGCGGATTTGCAATATTTTCCATGCTAAAGCTGCATAATTGCTAGTTAATGCTTATTCAACTTGATTCATTCTTTTTAAATCAAAAAAAACATAAATTTCGTTATTAACCAGTAACCCAGACAATACTTTTATTGCACCGCTAAAGACATTACCTCCTTGCTAATTGGTTATTAGGACATGTGTTTACGAAAATAATTGTCTAGCAATTCTTTATTATGTATACTTTTATCATTTCACACCACAGTGTATCCACCGATAGCTCAGTTGGTAGAGCGGAGGACTGTAGTAGAAAAAGTAACAGATATCCTTAGGTCGCTGGTTCAAATCCGGCTCGGTGGAGACCAAACTTTTAATCTGTTAGCAAAACATTATTTTTAGGCACCTATTATATCTCTTAAGTCACTTTTTTAACTCAATCTTTATTTTTTTAAGTCTAATAAATAAAAATTAAAATAATGCCACTACAGATTGGTACATATTGGCATAGCAATTTGATTAAATGTACAAGGCAATATGCTAACAGAATACGCATAGTCGATATTTTCATTTTCATACATGATTCTATGTTTTAAATGAAAACTAAAAATAAGGAGATGAAATAAAATAATAAAAAGAGATTGTACCAAACAAAAATTAAATAGGAATATGGGTACACAACGAACAAATTTTTGAAGTTTCGATATCAGACGTGATTTTGGTCTGACCAACTTAAACATTTGTTATTGCCGACATTTTCTAGAAAGTCCTTTTGCCAACTTATAAAGCCTGCACTTGCTGTTAATCCGTAAAATCGCATTAATCTGTGATAAACTTCCCGAAAAAAATCCATGTTCCATATATTTCGAAGAATAGTAGCAGAAATGCGAAAGAAACCACACCTGGTCTACTGAAGTGTAATGACGTAAAATGTAAATCATGTAAACTTTATATAGACGAAGGAGATCGATTAAAATCGTCAAACAACCAAAAATGGATCATCTAAACAAATTTACCATGACAATCTATCAATGAAATTTAGTTCTTAAAATGTATCAATTGCACTACGACCTATATTGGCAAAACAAACAACTTCCGCCTTCGTATGAATAGCTGTAACCAAGGTAACTCTACAGATGAATTTGACAATTACGTACATGCCTCGATACTAATAAAAAAGAACCTTCCTTTAAAATTCGTATAATGATGTCCCTTGATGACGATAAAAACTTCTTCAAGACGAACATTATCTGCATTTAAAAGGATGTGATACAATGAACAAGACAAAGGCCTTTTCTAATTTTGATTATTGTTTTTTAAGGAAAGATCGATCAGTGCAATCAATATAGAAAGTGTTGCGGAGAGGTTGCCAAGGCAAAGGCATTAAGTACCGCAAGGGAAGGGCACGGCAAAGACAGAGAAGGACACAGGAAGAGGAATCAGCAAGGCAGGGGATAAGCAAGACATGGAAGGCACAGGCAAGGGCATAGTAAGCAGGCACCAGAAAATGCATAGGAAGGGTAGGCAAAGGCAAGAGAACGGCAAGGCAGGGCAGGCACCTTAATAGAAACTCTCCCCCTCTTCAACTCAAAGATACTCAGAGCAAGGTCAATTTGGTCAATTTAATCCAGGTCAATTTGGACATCGGTATAACGATTTTGGGGGACATCTAATTTAAGCCCCCAATTTAGAGAAAATTTAAAATGCTTGGGAATTGCTTTATTTCCTATTTTCTGGATATTTAAATACAGAAACGAAACCGAATTGTCGAAATTAATTTGGAGATTAAAAGACGACATTATATATATATATATATATATATATATATATATATATATATATATATATATATATATATATATATATATATATATATATATATATATATATATATATATATATATATATATATATATATATATATATATATATATATATATATATATACCCATTTTTGAAACTTTTGCGAGGCAAAGTTTCCCGAAAAAGTTTCCATGGCGAAATTTTCTCCAAATAAAAGGTTTAATGCCCTTACAAAAAAACTTTGGTGCAACTTCGATTAAATAGAAACACAAGTAACAGCCTGTCGTTAACACAAGGATGACCACTTAGTACAGGTATTATTTCTTTATGCGGAAATTATAGGTATAATATTATGTTTAAATTTAATTAAATTAATGCGATATATATTAAGATTTCCAGTATATACATGTTGACGTTTGTACGAGAGCCGCTCCTCAGACTTTAAAACATGCCTTAATAAAAAATATATATAGATGTTGATGTAGAAATAAATTGATTAATTAAAATGCTAGCCATTTTTGATGTATAGGGATGGAATTGATAGAAATACGAAATACTCTTCATCGTTGTAATTTTTTATAATATTTGACTATAATAATGAGGAAATGGGCTCCGCTACGCTCCGCAATAAAACAAGAAGCGATAGGTGGAAAAGGAATGGCGTAGATCCGAAACAAACAAAATAAATGTCTAGCTAAATTCACTTTTTTTTCTTTGGTTTTACTAAATTGCTACAAGTCTCTTGTTTAACTGATAGGACAAGTACATGGCCAAAAACCAATAGAGTGTTACTGTTAAAAAAGATCCATGCTGGAAAGCTATTCAAACACGAAAGGGATAAACTGCTTAGAGCAAGATGTCAAGACACCATTGGGACTGATTGTATAAAAGCTGGTACTTATATGGAGGTGATAAATACATCGCTTTTTATTTAGTAAATTTGAAGTCATTCTGCTTGTTGTATATCTGCTTATCTACTTTGTTTTTTGTTTCTTTCTGCTCAGATTAACAAGAGAATCATTCGAAAGGTACGATGATTTTAATATTTGCCGTCACAATACAAAAGGAGAAACAAGAAAGTTCCCTGAAAGATGTTTAAAGAAAACAGAAGGAAGAGTTGACAAGGAAAAGGTGCTTGGAGAATATAGATGGTAAAAATAACACAAGAAGGAAGAAAATTGATTAACAAACAGCCTACTTAAAAGAGAGAAGTTAGAGCATGTGGAAAACAAAAGAAGAAGAACGAAAGGGAAATAGAATTTCTACGACACCTGGTAAATGCGCAGAGACTGTGATGGAACATCAGAAGGCAGAAATGAATAAACAGCAAGAAAACTTTCAACAAACTTTATTGCAAATGGGGTTCTCTTTTATGTTCGCTTTTGAAAGAAGGAGAAATTCCCCAGCTCATGGAGAAACAAATTCTTTATCTTACGCGAACTTTTGGTTTCACGTTTTTTGGCACTTTATTAAATTTATACTAATTTGCGTTCCGTCCAAAAAACAACACAAAATGGCGACGACAAATATTGTACTTATAAAACTGATTCACGCGGAAATGATTTTTGCATTTAAAAGAAGAAATGATTGACGCACTATGTGTGCCAAGCATCAATAATAATCAGTTTGAGGTAGTTGCATGGGTGACTGAGTATGATTGCATCGGTAATGTGAGGCTGTATGGTCAACAACAACAACAACAACAAGCATTACAGTCATCACAAATCATGACAAAAGAGCTGGTAATAGTAGTTACACAACGATAAGAGCAGTCACAAGCTCAGCACAACCATCATCAGCTTTACGAAAAAGATACGTTCTTTTTGCTCCATACAGAATTAAAAACGGTATAAGTTACAACAACACAAGAAATAAGCAACCCTTCTGCGGCTGGTCGGGAACTCCTTGTTTGCCTGACTAGTTTACACCAGCTACATGTTCCAGTTGTAATAGAAAAGGGGAGATTACAGTCACCCGGACTAGGACATAAAAAATTAAATTGAATCAATGATGACAAAATAACTTTTTATGAAAATTTAACTTCCGATGAATTCATTGATGGAGAAGTTAAATATTTCCCAGGTCTTAAATGTGGTAGTAAGTTTTAAATCATGCAGTGTATTCTAAATTCACAGGAATTGTGTTTGTTGAACTTTACAATGAATGTAAAAGATATAAAAAATTATTGGCTGCATATGAAAGAATTATGACATAGAGGGTTGAATCAGAAAGGACGATTTGCTTGATAAAAGTATTGTTACTCCTGCAAATTTGGAAAGAAGGGCATATAAATATACTTTCGAAAAAAATAACATGAAGAAACATTTTACTAATTTACACCTTACTACGAACAAGGTATTACAAACTCAGAGTATTCTAAGAAACTTACATACATAAACAAACAAAAAGCAATAACAAAAAATTCAGGAAAAGGAATATAATTTGGTTTTATCCTCCCTACAGCGTAGAAGTATAATCTATAATCGACAAACATTTTACTCAAAAACACAAGTATCGTGAAATATTTAACCGAAACAATATTAAAGTATCAAAGTGTAGATGTAAGTGAGTTTGTCAAATAAAAAAAACAGCTTCTATGTTTTGTTTTTGTATATCAGCAACCAATTAGGTCTTTCATTTTGTTTGAATATCGCCTGTTACACCCTAAGCCTGCGTAAACTATTTTACTTTCTTTGGGCAGGTTACTGAACTTAAAAAAAGGAGAATAAATCGGAAGCAAAAATACTTGTAGCTACTTTTCAAATTCAGTCTATAGCAAATATTGTAATGCTTCGAATTAATGCCCATCCCATTCCTTAGACGGCCTCGTGAAATGCCACCAATTTATTAGTACTAAGACCACATTTTCGAAATTATTATATGAAAACTTTCAATTTTCAACCATTTTAATAAAAAAATTGCCACTTCTGTCAAATTATATCGGCACTAAAAATGATATGGATTTCGAAATCAAACAAAATCAACCTATCTACTGAGTTGAATGTTTTTCAAATGAAAACAATTTTTTATCTTTGTCAAGATGACAAGTCACTCAGGAGAAAGATTAACAGTTTTTGTTGCATGTTTCATCTACCACCTCTTTGAACGGCAGTTGCTGCTCAACACAAAATAAAAAACAATAAAATCGTATATTATATGTACGTTAATGAATAGATTTTTAATTTTTAATAATAATAATAATAATATCAAAAATAAATATAGTAAATAAATCAAATACCTTTTTACATTTTTCCTTTTTTTATACATTTTTATATATTTTTACACTTTATAAATAGACAAGTATATATGTAAAGTGAATAAAGTTTTCGTCAATCAGATAATTCTTCTCATTAACTTAACCCGTTCTCTATTAACCAAAAAAATGTCACTCTTTGTAAAAACTTTTGTTCGATTAAGTAAAGAACGAGTTTTTTTAAACTTGCAAACCGTGGTTGGTATTCATCTGAAAAGTCTAAACAGTATTTTCCGTCAACACAGGGGATTTTTTCCACACAAGTATCCTTCCCCATGGCATATATAACCGTGCATGTTACTTCACCATTTTCGTCAACTTTTGCGATGATGGACCCACTTAGTAAAGACGTTTCTTCAGTTACATTACACTCACCCTTTCTAAGGAAACTGAATATAATATCAAACTGACCATGATACCAAACATTTGTACCAAAAGTCGATTCCATTTTGTTTATCATTATATCATCTTCGTGATTTGTTGTATCCGTTCTTTTCATATACGCGACGCGTTTGTTTCCGTACATTTTTTTATTATCAAAGTAACGACCGAGACTTTTTACATTCTTTATCGTTCTTAAGTCCATTTTAATACCCTTGTCCGTCATCATTTTGTTTGCTGTCTCCTTTAGAAAAGTCTTTATATACTTGCTTTTATGAGCGAATGTGTGTCGTCTTTTTAATACAGAACTTCCATTATCCTCAATTGAATTTGACTTATGTCTTTCATTCAAACTTGAACTTCGCTGCATATCATAAGTACGTTCCAATGCACGATATACTGAGCTAAATTTCAGCATTCTGAAAATAGAGGAAAATCTTTCCGAAACTTAAACTCCTTTTGTAACCTTTCTTCCGTGCTAACTCTTCAACAATAAAAGCGAAGCCTGTCTCGCTTTATATAAATCAATAATACGTGGTTGTCATGGTCCTAATTGTGTGAATTCCTTGACAACGTATTTCAGTTTCATTATTTATCTCAGTAAAGCAATGATTGCTATGGATATGATTGATTGACTTCCTGACAGCGCAATTTATATCCACTATAAAGCAATCGTAGTTGTCATGGTCCTAATTGTTTGAATTTTTTAACAACGTATTTCCTCTTTGCTAATTACCTATTAGGAGAAACCTTGACGCAAAACAGTCTTTTATTCTAAACACACCCGGTTTGTCAAAACTGTTGATGTGATATATAATTTGACTAGCTGTATGCCTGTGGATGAATCCTCAATCAACTAATGCCAAGGAAATATTACCTTTAAATGGAACGATGACAGAAAGTACTTAAAAATTGACTATTGCAACGCAGTAAACATCAATTTAGATGACCAAGGCATCGTGATATCTTTTCTTGCATATAAATTAAGAAACTTGCGAAGAAACTTTTTTCTAGTAAAATCGCATCTTGTTTTGAGAAACTGTTACTAGTTGGTATATTACTTAGTTTCTCAATAAAAAAACGTTCACATATTTGAACAATTATTGTCTGTGCTTGGTGGAAAAACTGAAGTACGTGATCAATGTGGTTAAAGGAACTAGATTTTAGATTGGAAATTGGCTATCTTAGGCAGATTCTCAAAGACTAGAATCTACAATTTAAATTTGAACAATTCATTGGTTATATCATGTCAAAGAAAATTAAAATAACACAATGAAAGTATATTTTTCTTAACGTTTAACTTTTCATCATTCTTTTAAATAAGGGTAACGGACTTGGAAATGTAATTTTTAACTTTTTTTTTAATTTTTAGGAAACATTGGCTAAGGCAGTTTGGGAGGGTCAGAATTAGAAACAGGAAGACCTACTATCAAAAGCAAGTTATTTAGTATTTTTTGAGTTAAATAGGCATAAAAAATGAAAGATAATATCCAACAATCCAAAAAATAAGGTTATGTGCCATTTTTTCTTCTTCAAATTATATAAAATAACCTTGCCTTTTTACTTAATTACCTTTTAAATAATCATTCATTTTATGCTTCAGTTTTAAAGCAAAATTGCTGTTATATCGAATGGTAATAGATTAACTCTAATTAAGTGAAAAGTTTTAGCAGAAAAAAAATTGCGTCAGGCACATAAAATTCTTTCTGGTAATTAGCTGAATAAATTAGCTGACGTCGTATGGGTTAATAACACGTTAACAAAGCGTAACGCTTCACTGTGTTGGAAAAAGTACATTAGTAAAAATATCGAAGCGTTTAGTTTTGACCACGGATCATGCTTTCGATGGGATAACATTAAGCAGAGCCCTTAATAGAAAACAAACGATTTTAGAAGCGTTTTCGATTCTTTCTTCTAATCCGTCGCTTAACGACCAAAAAAAAATTAAAAGTTTGAATTTATATAGGTAAGGCGTGAACTCTTTCCGACAGGTACGTTCATTATTGGTTTTTAGGTGTTCTGTCTCTTCAGAAAAGGTTTTCTCGCATTCGTTTTTATTCAATAATAATAGTATTTTAATGATGCATACAAATTAGATAATTTAAGATTAGAAGTAGAAAATATAACTGAAGATGTTACTATGTAACGAAAAGCTTCGTGAATAAAATATTTTAATCATACACGTGTTTTCATGTCTGAATAAGAATTTGGTTTAACTTAAGGAGATACTCTTAAAACTTAAATTAAAACAACTTTTATAAAATGTAATCGTTAATGTATTTACTTTAGTGGACAGAATAAAAATAAGTTTTTGTACTGTGATATAAAGGCAAAAAACAGTTATTTTTTCACACAATCCGGAGGAATGTGTCTTTGGTTTAGCCTTTCTTCGTTTCCGGAAAAAAATGAACACATCGGTGAATCTTTTACGCGGAGCCAGCTTACATGCGTTCGTACGTGAAGTTCTTGGCAACTAACTTCGCACAACTTTTTTATTTGCATTGACTGGCTAAGTATTGTTTACTGCGGGGCCAGGTTTGGTTCGAAAATCGACAAAAAACTTGAAGAAAGTCGAAAAGACAAGACAGGTTAGGTGAGGTGAGTATGTGCCCTATTTACATTTTTTCCGTAGAGCTGTAATTAGCAAATAAATATTCTTGAAATATATTTTGTTAAACGAGTGCAATGTTTTTTGTTTTTTTGCTTTCCGCCATCGCCAAGCGGGGTGGAATTTTTAAAATCGCCGGATGGAAGATAGAGATACTTGATCGCGTATTCATCGAATAAGATCGCTGCAGTCAAATAGCCAGCAAGTTTAAGACCGTCTTCCATGTCCATCTTGCCCCCGGGTCTAGAAACTCCCAAAGCTTTCCTATATCCTAAAATATCGACATTTGGCCGGGTTTTGCCATGTTTGCCCTGTTGGGGCTCCGGATAGGTCGTAGGCTTGTTAGATTCATTTTTACCTCTGCCAATTTGTACCAGACACATACTCCTACGGCAATCACGGCTCCGAATCCATAGATGTAAACGCTGTCCATCGACTTGCTAGAACCTGTCCAAGGTTCTTTATCATCCTGTGAAGGTTCTTTGTCCACGTTCTTCTTTAAGTCTGCTTTGTTCTTACGGTTCCATTGAGCAAGCCTCCTGCTGGCTGCCACACGACCCTCGTTCTTCGATGATTTTGTTATAACCCTCTCCTCTTGTTTGTTCTGAACTACTTCACTCATTTATTCTTACAGCACCGTCTCCGAATCTGCCTATTTCGCCACCTCCTCCTGTTTCTTTTTCCCATGTGTCTGGCTGTATGGTCTGCTACAAGCAGCGGGGCTAGGCACCTCGCAATAGTGCACGAGTATTCCCAAATCCGTCATACTGTTCCGGATAATAGGATCTTCCTCAACATCCCTGCGTAACTCGTCAACAGAGTCAATGTCGACAAAATTCCCAATCATACTAGCATACAAGCTTATAACATGGGTAGACAGTGCTTTTGACGTCTTCTCCCCTTTTTCTTGGAGATCTCGCTGTACATACTTGGCACGTACCTTTTCTACCGCCTCATCAGGGTCCTTATCGACAAAAACTTCGGTGCACTTCTTTGGCACCCTCCTTTAAAATTTGGCGTTTGTTGGGTGGGAGTTCCACATGTTCATATTCTGCAGAGGTGGCTGTGTCGAATACTTGTGCAATATCGGACGATATCTTTATTATACGTCCATATCGAAAAAGTACATAGGCAATCATGGCATAGAGTAGGAGTATGGCGATATACATGCCTCCATTTTATTCCCTATATTGGATTATAGCCTCTAGCAAATGTCGTAATTTGATCTGGTTGTACAATCCGCTTGTCATCTTCTCTATTAAGCGCCAATTTATTTACCTCCCGCGTGTATATTCGATGGCTCTTGAATAAGCACTTGACGTTTGTAGATGTCAACCCCCTTTTCCACAAACCGCTTGCATTCATCGAAGGTTATTGATTTTTCTGTGACACATCGATTCACACCCTTCGCCATCCTGTCACCGCTCTCTTTTGTAAGGCTATTGTAAGCATACAGCTTGGCCCTTAGGGTGACGAACTCTGTCATGATTTTGTAACCTAATTTGTCCTTCATGAGGCCTACAACTTTCTTGGGGAGAGGCCTTCCATCATCGGCCTTATACGCACTTGTATCGAAGCGTGCTTTTTAACAGCTTCATGATCGATGCAGTAGCTATAGCGCTTGTCCCTCGATTCAACCGTGGGAAAGGTTTGTAGGCAGTTTAGGCAAAAGTGCATTGCATTCCTATTCTTCGAGGTCTCCTTGCCCAGGAGCCTCGATAGACTTTTGACCGCCGTATAGTGGGTATTTTTGTCATCGGTGATAAGCAATAGGATATTGATCTTCTTTGATCTATATAGAGGACGTTCACCGCAATGTCGGGGTTATTCGCCTCAAACTTGTATATGCTCTTGGTGCTGCTTTGAAACTCTATACCCTCCCCCAGTTATAAAGCTTGCCGATACTTTGTGATTTTTTTCAATCTCCCCATGATGTAGGGATGCTATATTGGCCCACTTGAAACACTCCTCATCCTCATCTTTTGGGTTAATAATTGCCTTTTTGGAGGATACCCACTTGAATAGTTCAATACACGATGAGCCTCTTGTTAATCTCAATTTGTGAAAATCTGCATTAAGGTATAGGATTGTAGATATTGTGTAAGCCTTGTGTTGGTTGTCTCGGTATAGAGATTCATCACCGTACGTTTGAATGCTGCATGGGTCCCCGTGACCGCCTCAATTATAGGCTTTGAAATAGTATCCACAAGCCAGTTGTACCATCCCTGCATTTTATTCCTAACAACGGACGGATTTTGCGACAGTTCCTGTTTCTCGAATACATCCATCTCAGATAGGGGCAATACCCAGTTGTACCATTCCCTGGTTTTACCCATGATAGTTGGACGGGTCTTGGCCATCTCCTGTCTCTCGAAGACGTCCATATCCTCTGAAGTTATAGGTCTAACCGGTTTCTGTGATACATTCCCCAATAGGGCAATCAATTTAGCCTTACGTAGCCTGTAATAACCCTTAAGTCCACAGGTTTTTGCAATATCACGTAATTGTTTTCTCTTTATGCTATACGGTTTTTTGTTTTGTTAGAACATTTCATTCTATTCGACCTAGCGTGTCTTTACTGCACATGCGTTGATTTTTGATGAATATTAGTATCACTAGGGCATTTCCCTTGTATGCGCGTAGAATATTATGGGAAATTGCGCTAGAAAATTGTTAGACCTCTTATTCTGTATACTTTGATGACGTCATCACTTTATAGGGAATTTAACCCGCTAGGCAGGTATAGGCATGGCATGGTGCTGGATGGTAGGGATTTTGCTGTGACGTCTGTGGGTGTACGCCTGCGCCAGAAGGAACATTTCTCTATCTCTGCACGCAATTTTCAATACAGAGTAGAAGTGTTTTTTAAAAAAATGGTTCTAGATGCCCCCCTTGGAAAGGTTAAATATCATGTGATTTGTGTTGAATTTAAGTTTAGAGGTAGTTCCCATGACCATGTATTTTTATGGATAATCGGTGCACCAGTGTTGACAACAGAGAATAAAGAAGAGTATATAAGTTTCGTTGATAAAATTATAAGAGCAGATCTTCCAGACCCTGAAACAGAACCAGAGTTATTTAGCGCTGTAAAAATGTTCCAGATTCATTCCCATTCTAAAACTTGTGGAAAGTATAAGAATAGTGTATGTCGGTTTAATTTTTTTCACAGATCGAACAATAGTAGCTGAACCTTTTAGTGATAAAAAATGTTTTCTGCGTACAGGGAAGATATATTATCAAAGAGAGAAGAAATATTGAGCAAAATCAAGGGTTATATAAATTGCAACCTTTTCCCGAAGAAAAAGAATATCATTGATTCTCAAAGTGAGAATTTTGAATCTCCAGAAAGCATACCTGGTATACTGAAAAGTTTAGATATTTCAAAGAGTGAATACTATAACGCCCTTTCTATATCGTCAGACTCAGATTTCCAAGTTCATTTACGGCGCCCTCCCAATTCGTGTTTTGGGAATAACTATTTTTTAAAGGGAATTCTTGCATGGCAAGCAAACATTGACTTGCAGCCGGTTTTTATTCACCATAAAGCAATAACATACAGGTGTAAGTATCTTTCCAAATCAGAAGATGAATTTTCGCGTGCAATGAAGCATGCATTGTCAGAGGCACATGGAAATAGCGAGAACAAATATGAACAAACGATTAAAATTGCAAATCCATTTTCAAATCATAGGGAATGCTTTGTTCAAGAAGCAGTGTATCATTTAACGCCTGAATTGTGGCTACGAAAAACATTTCCTAAAGTAATCTTTGCAAATAATAATTTACCAGAAGACAGGTTTAGAATGTGCAAAAGTAAGACAGAACTTGAAGAGCTACCTGATGACAGTGTTGATTTATTTAAAACAAACATGCTTAATCGTTTTTTAATCAGACCTGATACTACTTTCAAAAGTGGTAAATATGCTGCTTTGGTTAAAATGTGGTATGCAGAATTTTTAGCTTTTTATTATTTAGACACCACAAAATCTGAAATAGGTGACAATGATAACCGACCTATAATTTCGAATGATGAGTCCATGGAAATGAATAAAGGTCTTTCTACTTACCCATTACCGATACTTCTCATGAATTCTAAACAAAAACTTAAGTTTGGTAAGGTTCGTGGTTGTGTTCGATCATATACACCTAACCAACATACCCAGCCAGAATAGTATGCTCATCACTTTTTGTTTTTATACTATCCTTTTCGCTTTGAATCTGATTTACTTGATTGTACTTACACGAAGAAGATTAACCATCCAGGAGTTTTAAATGTTGTCTATGCGAACAAACAAAAGTTAGAACCATATAGTGAAATTTTTGACGAAGCTTTTGCAACCTTTAGAGCTGACATCAACACTAATCAAGATCTATTTGCACAACAGGAAAATGAAGAAGTTGACATCTTAGCATAAAGGGAGCAAGATGACACGTATCGTCCCTGCCTAGAAACAGTTTTGTCGTGGCATCAGACCAGGAGATTAATTGAGATATCAGATTTCTGAATGCTAAGCAACGGGAAGTATTTCAAACAGTGTTCACTTGGACAAGAAAATTTGTAAGAAATCGTAACTGCATTTCACCCACTGATGTTAAACCTCTGTATTTGTGTCTATATTTTTAACTGGTGAAGGCGGATGTGGAAAGTCGTATTTGATCACAACCATTTAAAAATTTCTCACAAAATTAATAAACGTATTGCGAGGTCCCTTTACAAGTTGGACTCACCTGAAAGATTTGCATGATGAATGCTAAATGATATATTTACTTTTTGTTAAAACTTCATGTAACTCCAGATATAGCTTTTTAGTTATTAATTTTTCTTGCCGCCTTAATTGCCGCTTCGATCTTCTTGTTCGTTGAAAATTTCAGTCTACATCCAATCTTTTTTAGTGGCATGTGACCCTGTTACGTAGTATTACAGTAGCGCTTTAAACATTACTGACTCTCACTCGCTATTATTAATGACTTTCATAGCCTAAAAGAATTAATATACTGTAGCAACAAAGTTAAAAAAATCCAATGTACTTTCCACATCGATCTCTGTACGAATGATTTGTTTTTGTTTAAAAATAATAATTCCAACATGATATTCTAGCCGTTTAAGCAATAAAACAAAAAAGTAAGATATTAGCAGCAGGTGTGTGCATGATTTATTTTATTTCAAATTTAAAAGAATTTATTTCAACAAACAGGTTGTAAAAATTACTTATCTATAACCTGTCGACCTAGGCGGGGGTATGATGCTCAAGTGAGTATTGCCAACTTTGTTCTCAACAATCCTTGGAGACGAGGTTGCCTAAGTTACTCAGTATATATATTTTTTATTAGATATTAGTAGATATATTTTTTATTAACAAATATTAAAAAATACTTTAATTTATCCCACCCTTAGCCGACGTAATTGCCGACGTAACTTTGTTGTGAAATTTGAATGCCACGATCAAAAACGGTCGGTGTTATTATGAAGAACGTAAGGTATAGAGAACATTAAAGTCGGCTCCTTTCCTTCATGCTGACACTCTTATGCTCGACTGGTGCATTACACTGAGACTCGAACGAAAGATGGAAGACCATTTGGAACCATGCCACAAGTCAGTCTGACCTTCATCGTCACAGAGAATACTGCAAGAAGAGCGCGCACCCATGCAAGTTTAATATAACCGGAACATGGGAGAGGTTAGGTGTCCTGTAACTTAATACAGCTTTCCGACGAATGTTCTCGTAATGTAATACCAAAGAAAAAACATGTTGAATAAAGTTTAAAAAATCTTTTTAAAAGGGGAAAGAGAAATCAAAGATGGTTAGTAATAATAAGCGAAAAAATTGTATATGATATTACAAAGAAGTCCAGAAGTTCTGTCTCCCACACGACACGGCAGGCAATAAGTCAGCCCTGCCCTCGGTTTTGTGAGAAGAGATGTTCTGCGAAGACTCAAACAATTGAGTCTCCTGTACAGTTTTGCATGTTAAGCTGTGCCAGTGACAAGTATTTTCGAAGCATGTCACCAGCGACTTCTGCGATATACAACCTAATGATGCCCTGTGCCAGTGACAAACATTTTCGAAGCATGTCACCAGCGACTTCTGCGATATACAACCTAATGATGCCCTAACCTAATGAATAAATAATTTATTTTTAAACGCGCATGTTTTTCATTCAAATTCCGAACTTTAAGTCATTTTTTTCTTTGATTATTAGTATAGTAAATAATTACTTTATACAAAAGACATATCAGGTGCGCATTATTGAAGTTATAGATAGATAGATAGATAGATAGATAGATAGATAGATAGATAGATAGATAGATAGATAGATAGATAGATAGATAGATAGATAGATAGATAGATAGATAGATAGATAGATAGATAGATATATTCACAGTTACTCTCCTGACCGAAAACAGTACCGAATCCTACTGTTTTAGGTTACGTTTTCTACGTCGGTTACCTTTCCTACGTACGACGGTTACGTTTCCTACCCAGCAGTAGGTTACGCTTAGGTTACGTCGGTTACCCACGACATTGCGGTTACGTTTTCTACGTCAACGCGCATGTGCAAATATTAAAAATAAATCATAAGGGCGGCTTGCGGCGTGAAAGATACTCTCAGTTAAGGATTGTTGTTGTTGTTTTTTAATCATATCAATCAGATATAAGAAACAGAAAAGCTTTTTTTCTTTGGTAAGTTTTATTTTGTCATTTAACAGTTTTAAATGTTGTAAATGCTTATGTAAATATATTTTTTGTGGGCAACCAAAGTGCATAGCTAGCTAACGTTTTGTAGCTAGTAACACCCCAAATAGCAATCTGAACTTTTTAGGTTTGTTCAATGAAATAACATTAGTAGAATTAAAGAGCTATAGCTATGGTCATTTAACAATAGCATTATGTTCCTTGGTAGTCTTTTTGTGTAGTTAAGTATATTGCTGTAGTGTGTTTTTATATAGTCCTTATTCTCATGTTGGTATTTTGATATGACCTCTGAGCGTTTGTTTAAAAGCTCATTTTATTTTCACTAAATTTATTCTTACTTATGTTTTTCTTGTTTCTTTAAAGACAATAGCCATGCTTGAAGTTGTTTTTCGAGAGACTCACACCTATTTGTTTTTAAAACATTTTGTTTATTTTTCTCTTGTTTTTTAAAAATAATGACCATGCTTGAAGTTGTTTTCCTGGAGACCCCACACACTTGTTTTAAACAACCAGTGTTGTTTATAGATATATTATTCCTAATCAAAATGATATCAAATCATAACAAAAGCTGTTATAAATTATTGTTAAAAAAGTGTGTTGTCTGTTGTACCCATGCTTTCAAAGAACTTATATCACCGGTTTTTATTATGATAATTTAGTTAAGTACACAATTAAGCTTTCTTTTATATCACACTGCAGTTGTGCTTTGCTCAAGTATTTCATATATATTTTACATTGTCAGAATAAAAAAAATCATTTTTCAAGTTGGAATTGTCAAAGCAGGTCACAAGAAAAGTAGGAAGCATATTTTATCATGAGTTTGGGTAATAGTAAGGTAAACAACAGTCTTTTGTGTGTATACACCTATTATATATATACTATTATATACCTTCTTCTTGTTCTTAACAGTATATTTTTATTTCTAGGAAGTTTTGTATCGACAATTAGTGAAAATATATACGTGTAAAATTTCTGCAAAAGTCAATTTGTGAAAATAAGTCTTTCCTGCAAAAAGGTTTATTTGTTAAAATTAATCAACATGAATTTTTAGCAAAACAAAAAGATTTCTGATTCTTGTAGGCAGCTTTAATTAAAAGCTATATAAATCCCAAATAATTTATAAGGACCTAAACTAAAATTGAAAACTAATTCACTGCAAATCAAGTTGAAATTATTCGTTTCAAACATTTATTTCAAAAATAAATTTTTGAAATTTTTTAAAATGACTAATTTGTGAAAATTATTCTTTACGGAAGGTAATTTTTAATATAATTAATATAAACTGGCTAATATAATTAATATTATTAATATATTTAATATAAACTGAATTATATACAGAAATATCATATTCCACATATTATGGAATCACACAATCCATACTCACATCATCATCATCATTCTCGGCTTAACGTCCGTTTTCCATGCTAGCATGGGTTGGACGGGGTATATTAATGACCCTCTTCCAATCTGATCTAGACTGTGTTAGATCTAAACTCAACTTCCTTTGTATCAACTCACCTTTTTAACATATTTTAAAACTATATGTAGCTGTGTGGATGTCTTTTTAATACAGTTGGCACAAAGTGTGTGAATTTTTTTTTGACAATGGTAAATATATGTGTATACATTTTTATATAGCGAAATCTTCAAGAATCATTTGTATTGGTTGGTACCATAACAGTTATTACAAGGAATGGGACTGATGGCATGGCCTATCCTATTATCTTGGGAAAAAAATGGTAACAATTGGAAAGTAAGTATGGCACACATTGTTACTTATTATAATTTTTTATAACAAAAATAAGGAAATTTTCAGCTAGGTTTTTTGTCAAATTTTATAGTGATGTTGATAGTGACATCAGGGTACGAAGTAAAAATGTTGAGGCGCTTCATTGCAAATTAAAAGTCATTGGAAAAAACGATGAAAGTCTTTCTTTTATTGTCAGGTCTATAATCAGGTTTTGATATTGTTTGTTTCAGGTTCAAACATCGTCTACGTCAAATAGTTTAGAAAGGTATGTTCATTTCTTTTTTAATATGTACTGAAATTGCTGCATAACCATCTAATTTAAGATTAAATTATGAATTGAAGTTGCGCATATAAGAAAGAGTCTGCAGCCTTAACTGTTGCTAATTTTAGATTCCTTAAATTCTTTTATCCTTGCCTTAGTATGTTGATGAGAGAAAATATCAGGTTGAAGAAGAAAATTTCAGAGCTCGAGAACCAACTTTCAACAGACTCTACAAGCTTACCTATAGAAAAGTATGATTTTTACTGCCATATACTATTTACAACATGTAGATTTTTGTTTCTCCTATCTCCTTTATTCGAATTATATTTTAAATGTATTCAAATTATTATTTGAAAGTAAAAGAGAAAAAAAAATTGACTAAACCAGAAATGCCAACAAAAATATTCTGCAAAAGCTTCATTCTGCCGAAAATTTTAGTTTAAATGTAATATTTTCCTGCGAAATTCAACTCGTGCAAGACATATTGCAATTAAAATACTAAGAAGAAATTTCTGTTTCCCACCGTTTTCTTGCAGTCTCAAACTATGTTAATTTAATTGTTTGAATTGTTTCATAGAAACCGCAAAAAATGTCCATTACAGTCATGTGATAGTTGTGTTACAAATTTATCTCGGCACATGATAGAAGTACACTATTGGCCCCAGAGTAAGGCAAAATATTGCGTTGGCATATACGGATTGAGGAAACCAGGTGTTAGGTTTTAGGTTGTCGAAACAAAAGAATGAGTTTGCACCTCCAAGACGTCCACAAACTATCAAAAGGACCTTACTATTATAGTATGTTGAAATTAGCCAGGGTGTGTGACGTTGCATCAAACAACGAAGTACACATATGACATCCATCCCTGCCAAGCATGTCGCCACTGATGATCGCCACTGATCCGAAGTAACAGATTCGGATAGTGACATGGAAGATGACGAAGTGGTTGACTCTGCTGAAATTTTAGAGAGGTTTGTGACATATAAAATTTCAGTTGATGGAGGGAAGAGTTGACAAAAGAGTGCTATTCAGTCAAAGCAGCAATTGAGAGATATTTGGGCAGCTTTGGATTCCTCATATCCCAGTGATTTAGTCAGAAAATATAAAATTCGCGACACCTTTTTGACAACGTATGCCGAAAAGACAAAGGAATACAAAGCTTTAACCATTAAACGGTATATTTTGTCACTGCCACACTTCTATGACTTTCTCCTTACTGAGGAGATCCATCTACCTGGAATAGCACCAGATATGATTTTAAGGATGAAAGTTAGTGTATCTCGATGGAGCAAATCTAATAATGGAACGGTAGAGATACAGCAGCTTGAGAGACAGATGGAGGAGCAACAAGTGCTTATCACGCCTGAGCAGATCCAACGGTATGAGGAGTCTGCCAGTGCAAAGGAGGCTATCTCGATAATTAAAAATTTTCGTAGCCCTTACCGAGAAAACACCTTGTCTCGTCAAGAATATGCGTGTATACGGGATTTTCTCATAACGGAAATAACTATAATTAATTGTCAGAGGTCTGGCGTACCTAGCAACATGAACATCGATGAGGTGAAGGCTGCTGTATTTCGTGATGGTAAATATATTATTAAAGTAAAACGTCACAAGACATTTAGGAAACACGGTCCTGTTAATCTGTGTACGAGAGAAACCTTGTACCAACAGCTCTTAATTTTTTTCGATTCAATTCGCAGTCAGATACACAGTGACTTTGAAAATGTTTTTGTTTCATATAATGGCAAGATTTTAGAATCTGGAGCAATATCGAAACAAATTAATAGCACTTGGAAAAGGTCCGGTGTTTATGGTGAAAACGATCCGCCAGTGAGGAAAAACATCACTTCAAATATATTTCAAAAGTCTGGATCCACCATCATTGAAGATAAAAATCCAAGTGAAGCTTCATATGTTGCTAGCCTGTTGACGCACTCTGAGAGCACCTCAAAAAATACTACCGTTTGATAGAAAAGGAAAAGTATGCCCTTAAGGGTACAGCTGCCTTGGAGGAAACTTTCAACAAACGTGGCAAAACAAATATTTACGAAAAAAGAAAACGTGGACTGATGCCGAAGTCGGGGAGTTGGAGACTCTATTTAAGCAGTTTTTGACTGCGAAATCTGTCAGAATTGGCGATGTACGTAATCTACGTGAAAAGTTTATCCATCTTATTCATTTGTCTGATAGGCAGATTTTAGATAAATTGAGAAGCTACTGGCGCTATGGAGTCACGGAAGAGGAGAAAGGTAGGTTAAAACTATCGCATTTTTCTTCTTATATGTTGTATTGGTGACTTTTATTTGTTTTACGTTAGTATAAATATAAAGATTTTCATGAAAATTGTGCCTGTTTTTTTATTAAATTTAAAAGAATTCATTTCCTATCTTTTAATAGATGGTAATGATGCTGTTGACAACTCATGCTCCTCTATTGCAACTGAATACAAACAATCTGTGTCAAAAGGAGGTATGTTTGTGTTTTGCTACTTGCTAGCTTAATTGATTTTGAAAAAAGCGCTGAAGCTTTCACAGGCAGAAACTCGCGAAATGCAATTTTTTTGTGAAATTTACAATTCGCGAATATTTCTGTTGCGAAATTTTATGCACTTAAAGCAGCCCGATCCAATATTTCTTTAGTTAAGGCTTAATAGTGTGTGGTGTGCTCTTGTTGCGAAAACACAATTTTGTTTTTGATATAGTAGATAAGCATCATGGTGAAAACGAAGATGTTGACGAAGAAAGTGAAGATGATGATTATGAAAATACAGTTTCTGGGAAGGAAAAAATTTTCTCGAATGTTGAAGCTAACATCATTGTCGAAAAGTGTGCCGAGATCATTCGTTCTGGACCAATATCCATCAATAGAGTAGAACGTGCACTCGAATCAAGCTCTGTTGGAAAACGTGTACTACAAAACTTTGACATGTCGCAAATACAAACAAGGCTTACATATGAGCGCTTGTAGTACAGAAAAAGTTCCAGAAGAAAGTGTCTCTAAACTGTTTTATTTCTACCTTTACTGTACGAAACATTTAACTATAATTTGGTGTAGTTTCGCACACTTTTAATTATTTTTCCCACTATTAAACGCTCCTCATTGTATGTATCGAGAATGTTTTCATTTTCTTTGAATTCTTATGGCACGTTTTAATTCTTAACGGTGCTGAGACAAGAGTATGGATTAAAATAAGTACCATTTGTTAAAAATAGTTATATCGTTTTGCAGTATACAAGTTATGTTTTATGTGCATCACTTGACATTTTTATGTATGTTATTTTTCTATATATATATATTTAGTTATGCAAAAACAATGAACAAAATTTCCGTAATTTGCTACATTATTCATCATTCACCCTAACATCGTTTGCTTATAACAAAAAACGTGTACCTTGTGAATCCTTATTACATTGCCTTTATCGTTATGAGTGTTATGAGTCGCCGTTAGGGAGAACTGCCATGTGCCTAGGTGATGCCACGTAACTCGTGAATTTTTTAACTAGTAACTTTTTAACTAAAAACAGTCAATAAATGCACGATTAAGCGCCCTTGATGCTCGTTAAGGGGAAATAGGCGTTTTGAAAAAAGAAGTATAAATGTTATACTACCGTAGGGGACAAATATTAAATGGGGTTCCTAACCGGAAAAGGTGCCACATCTAGCTAAATTTAGTACTTAATAAGTCGGTTAGAAATCACGAAATTATAACGAAAAGTATCAGCTAAACTCCAGGAACGGTCTATTTAATTTTGCAACAGTATTCTGTAAAGTACCCTGCAGTAAAGAGCGGGAGTGTCCTCATCTGTTTAAAACAAATTGGAATAAAAACAAAAATATCCTTTCAAATAAATACGCAACATACTGTCATAAAAGTGAGGGAAAGTCGAGAATAATAACAATGGTCATTTATTGCAGCGTGTGCCAAGAAGGTAAAATAATGTCCCGGTTAATGGCGCAGCACTATTGTTAGGTCACGCTACTATATTTTTAACATGTTCGAGTCTGTAAATAACGCATCCGTATTATAACTTGAACAGCACGTTATTATAAAAACTGTGGGTAATACAATAGCAGTTTTGACCACTAACAATTATACTTGCGATATTATGATTTGGCTTTTATATATAGACAGCAAGACAAAGCAGACATCAAAGCACAAATTTAACTAGCGTTATTAAGATTCTTCTTCTTCTCCCAAAACAAATCTTGGAGATAAAGGATGACGCAACAATCAACAATAGTTCAATATTTATTATTCTGTCTAAACATTGTTAAATAGGAAATTATGTTGGAAATTGTATACGTCGTCATTGCGTAGCAATCTCAAAGGTTTTCCCAACCAAAAAAAGCGATAAGAACCTCTAGTTTGGCTATTACAGAGTACGGTGGTTTTTATCCTGGAGTAGGAGGCGATTACAATAAAAGTGATCGTCTTCGTGCAATGATCTCACACTGACGCTGTTGTTATAAACTTTACTTGTATTACTCGTACTTGTACATTATTCACGATGGATTTTAACGATTTCAGCCAGCGCAAAATACCAACGTTTACCAAAAAGTAGTTGTTTTTTGTGTTTGTCAGGAAGATGTGAAAAGAAGTGCTAAAAGTTATAAATGACAACGAAATTATATGTAAAAAATTCTTTGAAAACTGGAATATTGATTAAAAAAGCTGACGTCAGCATAAAATATTGCTGACAGTCATCGTCTAATGCATAAATTTTGTTTGTCTTGTGTTATCTAGAAATTATTCCTACAAACGTTATGAAATATAAGCCAACACACGATAAATTTTGTTTAGGAAAATGTTTTGCCCAACAACACCCACCTCCTAGCGGTAATGCACTACCGCATCCCCCTTCCCTCAATATACTAGCCTCAACTTTGGTTAAAGACACATAATTAAAAAATTAATAGAAACACCTTTCACATAATAACCTCTTGTTATGTCTATCACCGTTTTGTTTCTTACAAAGACAATACGAAAACTAGAGTGCACTAAGATCGTTTTTCCGATTCCGCGCCGTAGGAAAAGTCTGCGACCTTTCCACTTCCATGCTGTGATAGATCATAAGACAGCAACACCAAGATGAAAGAGATAATACTACGTTAATTCTTAGCACATATATTTATTTTACATGGGCTAATAAAGAGATTCTCTTTCATATACCTTCATAGACACAAAAAGGGTTAATATGCGCAATTTTTATACTCAGGTCGATAACGTAACTCATCGATAGAATATTAAGAATACATCCGACTAGAAACAGAGTAGCAATATCAAAAAGCAATTATATAAACACAATTTCAAACTTAAAAAGTATTTAACCACATGATTTGATGAAGAATAATCAAAATTTAAGAAAGTTTTGTTGTTGTTGTGCATATCTTGAAAAGGTTACGTTAACTACGTGTTAAATTTTCGAGGGTACCTCTAACAGACAGGTCCAGAAATCCTAATTGAAGTGACTACACGTCAAATCCTTTGCTACGAATGCCAGTGTATGTTAGCAGAATGTTCATGTGTAATTTCAAGATTTTTTGACACAGTACGTTTACACAGTGACAGTGCAAACATGAAGCCCCCAAAATCGCAAAAAAGACCTACTTTTAAAAAGATAAGGGGTATGTTATGTATGTGATTGCACTCGAATTTTTTTTTTAAAAAATCGTTAAAAACTGGATAATGGCGAATGGTGGTAATTAATTAGGGGGCTATTTTGGTGCGTGGTAGGATGATCTTTACCCATATAATCAATATTTTCCCATACCACGCCCTAGTTCTACTTACCACGACGTAGGTTACGATTCCTACTATCTTAACTTTAGCTTACTCATTTTTTTTTTAATCACAACACTTTTACAAAAATTTTAGGTTTTCTTGTTGCAAATTTATTAAAAAATATAAAATAACCTTTGGCAGCCCTTCAAACATCACGCGCGGTTTTATAATATGACTTGTCTTTGAGGTAGAAAACGTAACCTATTTACCTATACAGATAGATAGATAGATAGATAGATAGATAGATAGATAGATAGATAGATAGATAGATAGATAGATAGATAGATAGATAGATAGATAGATAGATAGATAGATAGATAGATAGATAGATAGATAGATAGATAGATAGATAGATAGATAGATAGATAGATAGATAGATAGATAGATAGATAGATAGATAGATAGATAGATAGATAGATAGATAGATAGATAGATAGATAGATAGATAGATAGATAGATAGATAGATAGATAGATAGATAGATAGATAGATAGATAGATAGATAGATAGATAGATAGATAGATAGATAGATAGATAGATAGATAGATAGATAGATAGATAGATAGATAGATAGATAGATAGATAGATAGATAGATAGATAGATAGATAGATAGATAGATAGATAGATAGATAGATAGATAGATAGATAGATAGATAGATAGATAGATAGATAGATAGATAGATAGATAGATAGATAGATAGATAGATAGATAGATAGATAGATAGATAGATAGATAGATAGATAGATAGATAGATAGATAGATAGATAGATAGATAGATAGATAGATAGATAGATAGATAGATAGATAGATAGATAGATAGATAGATAGATAGATAGATAGATAGATAGATAGATAGATAGATAGATAGATAGATAGATAGATAGATAGATAGATAGATAGATAGATAGATAGATAGATAGATAGATAGATAGATAGATAGATAGATAGATAGATAGATAGATATATTCACAGTTACTCTCCTGACCGAAAACAGTACCGAATCCTACTGTTTTAGGTTACGTTTTCTACGTCGGTTACCTTTCCTACGGACGACGGTTACGTTTCCTCCCAGCAATAGGTTACGCTTAGGTTACGTCGGTTACCCACGACATGGCGGTTACGTTTTCTACGTCAACGCGCATGTGCAAATATTAAAAATAAATCATAAGGGCGGCTTGCGGCGTGAAAGATACTCTCAGTTAAGGATTGTTGTTGTTGTTTTTTAATCATATCAATCAGATATAAGAAACAGAAAAGCTTTTTTTCTTTGGTAAGTTTTATTTTGTCATTTAACAGTTTTAAATGTTGTAAATGCTTATGTAAATATATTTTTTGTGGGCAACCAAAGTGCATAGCTAGCTAACGTTTAGTAGCTAGTAACACCCCAAATAGCAATCTGAACTTTTTAGGTTTGTTCAATGAAATAACATTAGTAGAATTAAAGAGCTATAGCTATGGTCATTTAACAATAGCATTATGTTTCTTGGTAGTCTTTTTGTGTAGTTAAGTATATTGCTGTAGTGTGTTTTTATATAGTCCTTATTCTCATGTTGGTATTTTGATATGACCTCTGAGCGTTTGTTTAAAAGCTCATTTTATTTTCACTAAATTTATTCTTACTTATGTTTTTCTTGTTTCTTTAAAGACAATAGCCATGCTTGAAGTTGTTTTTCGAGAGACTCACACCTATTTGTTTTTAAAACATTTTGTTTATTTTTCTCTTGTTTTTTAAAAATAATGACCATGCTTGAAGTTGTTTTTCTGGAGACCCCACACACTTGTTTTAAACAACCAGTGTTGTTTATAGATATATTATTCCTAATCAAAATGATATCAAATCATAACAAAAGCTGTTATAAATTATTGTTAAAAAAGTGTGTTGTCTGTTGTACCCATGCTTTCAAAGAACTTATATCACCGGTTTTTATTATGATAATTTAGTTAAGTACACAATTAAGCTTTCTTTTATATCACACTGCAGTTGTGCTTTGCTCAAGTATTTCATATATATTTTACATTGTCAGAATAAAAAAAATCATTTTTCAAGTTGGAATTGTCAAAGCAGGTCACAAGAAAAGTAGGAAGCATATTTTATCATGAGTTTTGGTAATAGCAAGGTAAACAACAGTCTTTTGTGTGTATACACCTATTATATATATACTATTATATACCTTTTTCTTGTTCTTAACAGTATATTTTTATTTCTAGGAAGTTTTGTATCGACAATTAGTGAAAATATATACGTGTACAATTTCTGCAAAAGTCAATTTGTGAAAATAAGCCTTTCCTACAAAAAGGTTTATTTGTTAAAATTAATCAACATGAATTTTTAGCAAAACAAAAAGATTTCTGAATCTTGTAAGCAGCTTTAATTGAAAGCTATATAAATCCCAAATAATTTATACGGACCTAAACTAAAATTGCAAACTAATTCACTGCAAAGCAAGTTGAAATTATTCGTTTCAAACATTTATTTCAAAAATAAATTTTTGAAATTTTTTAAAATGACTAATTTGTGAAAATTATTCTTTACGGAAGGTAATTTTTAATATAATTAATATAAACTGGCTAATATAATTAATATTATTAATATATTTAATATAAACTGAATTATATACAGAAATATCATATTCCACATATTATGGAATCACACAATCCATATTCACATCATCATCATCATTCTCGGCTTAACGTCCGTTTTCCATGCTAGCATGGGTTGGACGGGGTATATTAATGACCCTCTTCCAATCTGATCTAGACTGTGTTTGATCTAAACTCAACTTCCTTTGTATCAACTCACCTTTTTAACATATTTTTAAAACTATATGTAGCTGTGTGGATGTCTTTTTAATACAGTTGGCACAAAGTGTGTGAATTTTTTTTTGACAATGGTAAATATATGTGTATACATTTTTATATAGCGAAATCTTCAAGAATCATTTGTATTGGTTGGTACCATAACAGTTATTACAAGGAATGGGACTGATGGCATGGCCTATCCTATTATCTTGGGAAAAAAATGGTAACAATTGGAAAGTAAGTATGGCACACATTTTTCTAAACACATTGTTACTTATTATAATTTTTTATAACAAAAATAAGGAAATTTTTAGCTAGGTTTTTTGTCAAATTTTATAGTGATGTTGATAGTGACATCAGGGTACAAAGTAAAAATGTTGAGGCGCTTCATTGCAAATTAAAAGTCATTGGAAAAAACGATGAAAGTCTTTCTTTTATTGTCAGGTCTATAATCAGGTTTTGATATTGTTTGTTTCAGGTTGAAACATCGTCTACGTCAAATAGTTTAGAAAGGTATGTTCATTTCTTTTTTAATATGTACTGAAATTGCTGTATCTAATTTAAAATAAATTAAAACTGAAATTGCTGTATCTAATTTAAGATTAAATTAAGAATTGAAGTTGCGCATATAAGAAAGAGTCTGCAGCTTTAACTGTTACTAATTTTAGATTCCTTAAATTCTTTTATCCTTGCCTTAGTATGTTGATGAGAGAAAATATCAGGTTGAAGAAGAAAATTTCAGAGCTCGAGAACCAACTTTCAACAGACTCTACAAGCTTACCTATCGAAAAGTATGATTTTTACTGCCATATACTATTTACAACATGTAGATTTTTTGTTTCTCGTATCTCCTTTATTCGAATTATATTATTAATGTATTCAAATTATTATTTGAAAGTAAAAGAGAAAAAAAATTAGCTAAACCAGAAATTCGAACAAAAATATTCTGCAAGAGCTTCATTCTGCCGAAAATCTTAGTTTAAATGTAATATATTCCTGCGAAATTCAACTCGTGCAAGACATATTGCAATTAAAATACTAAGAAGAAATTTCTGTTTCCCACCGTTTTCTTGCAGTCTCAAACTATGTTAATTTAATTGTTTGAATTGTTTCATAGAAACCGCAAAAAATGTCCATTACAGTCATGTGATAGTTGTGTTACAAATTTATCTCGGCACATGATAGAAGTACACTATTGGCCCCAGAGTAAGGCAAAATATTGCGTTGGCATATACGGATTGAGGAAACCAGGTGTTAGGTTTTAGGTCGTCGAAACAAAAGAATGAGTTTGCACCTCCAAGACGTCCACAAACTATCAAAAGGACCTTACTTTTATAGTATGTTGAAATTAGCCAGGGTGTGTGACGTTGCATCAAACAACGAAGTACACATATGACATCCATCCCTGCCAAGCATGTCGCCACTGATGATCGCCACTGATCCGAAGTAACAGATTCGGATAGTGACATGGAAGATGACGAAGTGGTTGACTCTGCTGAAATTTTAGAGAGGTTTGTGACATATAAAATTTCAGTTGATGGAGGGAAGAGTTGCCAAAAGAGTGCTATTCAGTCAAAGCAGCAATTGAGAGATATTTGGGCAGCTTTGGATTCCTCATATCCCAGTGATTTAGTCAGAAAATATAAAATTCGCGACACCTTTTTGACAACGTATGCCGAAAAGACAAAGGAATACAAAGCTTTAACCATTAAACGGTATATTTTGTCACTGCCACACTTCTATGACTTTCTCCTTACTGAGGAGATCCATCTACCTGGAATAGCACCAGATATGATTTTAAGGATGAAAGTTAGTGTATCTCGATGGAGCAAATCTAATAATGGAACGGTAGAGATACAGCAGCTTGAGAGACAGATGGAGGAGCAACAAGTGCTTATCACGCCTGAGCAGATACAACGGTATGAGGAGTCTGCCAGTGCAAAGGAGGCTATCTCGATAATTAAAAATTTTTGTAGCCCTTACCGAGAAAACACCTTGTCTCGTCAAGAATATGCGTGTATACGGGATTTTCTCATAACGGAAATAACTATAATTAATTGTCAGAGGTCTGGCGTACCTAGCAACATGAACATCGATGAGGTGAAGGCTGCTGTATTTCGTGATGGTAAATATATTATTAAAGTAAAACGTCACAAGACATTTAGGAAACACGGTCCTGTTAATCTGTGTACGAGAGAAACCTTGTACCAACAGCTCTTAATTTTTTTCGATTCAATTCGCAGTCAGATACACAGTGACTTTGAAAATGTTTTTGTTTCATATAATGACAAGATGTTAGAATCTGGAGCAATATCGAAACAAATTAATAGCACTTGGAAAAGGTCCGGTGTTTATGGTGAAAACGATCCGCCAGTGAGGAAAAACATCACTTCAAATATATTTCAAAAGTCTGGATCCACCATCATTGAAGATAAAAATCCAAGTGAAGCTCCATATGTTGCTAGCCTGTTGACGCACTCTGAGAGCACCTCCAAAAAATACTACCGTTTAATAGAAAAGGAAAAGTATGCCCTTAAGGGTACAGCTGCCTTGGAGGAAACTTTCAACAAACGTGGCAAAAAAAATATTTACGAAAAAAAGAAAACGTGGACTGATGCCGAAGTCGGGGAGTTGGAGACTCTATTTAAGCAGTTTTTGACTGCGAAATCTGTCAGAATTGGCGATGTACGTAATCTACGTGAAAAGTTTATCCATCTTATTCATTTGTCTGATAGGCAGATTGTAGATAAATTGAGAAGCTACTGGCGCTATGGAGTCACGGAAGAGGAGAAAGGTAGGTTAAAACTATCGCATTTTTCTTCTTATATGTTGTATTGGTGACTTTTATTTGTTTTACGTTAGTATAAATATAAAGATTTTCATGAAAATTGTGCCTGTTTTTTTATTAAATTTAAAAGAATTCATTTCCTATCTTTTAATAGATGGTAATGATGCTGTTGACAACTCATGCTCCTCTATTGCAACTAAATACAAACAATCTGTGTCAAAAGGAGGTATGTTTGTGTTGTGCTACTTGCTAGCTTAATTGATTTTGAAAAAAGCGCTGAAGCTTTCACAGGCAGAAACTCGCGAAATGCAATTTTTTTGTGAAATTTACAATTCGCGAATAATTCTGTTGCGAAAGTTTATGCACTTAAAGCAGCCCGATCCAATATTTCTTTAGTTAAGGCTTAATAGTGTGTGGTGTGCTCTTGTTGCGAAAACACAATTTTGTTTTTAATATAGTAGATAAGCATCATGGTGAAAACGAAGATGTTGACGAAGAAAGTGAAGATGATGATTATGAAAATACAGTTTCTGGGAAGGAAAAATTTTTCTCGAATGTTGAAGCTAACATCATTGTCGAAGATCAGTGCCGAGATCATTCGTTCTGGACCAATATCCATCAATAGAGTAGAACGTGCACTCGAATCAAGCTCTGTTGGAAAACGTGTACTACAAAACTTTGACATGTCGCAAATACAAACAAGGCTTAAATATGAGCGCTTGTAGTACAGAAAAAGTTCCAGAAGAAAGTGTCTCTAAACTGTTTTATTTCTACCTTTACTGTACGAAACATTTAACTATAATTTGGTGTAGTTTCGCACACTTTTAATTATTTTTCCCACTATTAAACGCTCCTCATTGTATGTATCGAGAATGTTTTCATTTTCTTTGAATTCTTATGGTTCGTTAAAAAAAAGATCTGTAGCGCACGTTTTAATTCTTAACGGTGCTGAGACAAGAGTATGGATTAAAATAAGTACCATTTGTTAAAAATAGTTATATCGTTTTGCAGTATACAAGTTATGTTTTATGTGCATCACTTGACATTTTTATGTATGTTATTTTTCTATATATATATTTAGTTATGCAAAAACAATGAACAAAATTTCCGTAATTTGCTACATTATTCATCATTCACCCTAACATCGTTTGCTTATAACAAAAAACGTGTACCTTGTGAATCCTTATTACATTGCCTTTATCGTTATGAGTGTTATGAGTCGCCGTTAGGGAGAACTGCCATGTGCCTAGGTGATGCCACGTAACTCGTGAATTTTTTGAATAAGTAACTAAAAACAGTCAATAAATGCACGATTAAGCGCCCTTGATGCTCGTTAAGGGGAAATGGGCGTTTTGAAAAAAGAAGTATAAATGTTATACTACCGTAGGGGACAAATATTAAATGGGGTTCCTAACCGGAAAAGGTGCCACATCTAGCTAAATTTAGTACTTAATAAGTCGGTTACAAATCACGAAATTATAACGAAAAGTATCAGCTAAACTCCAGGAACGGTCTATTTAATTTTGCAACAGTATTCTGTAAAGTACCCTGCAGTAAAGAGCGGGAGTGTCCTCATCTGTTTAAAACAAATTGGAATAAAAACAAAAATATCCTTTCAAATAAATACGCAACATACTGTCATAAAAGTGAGGGAAAGTCGAGAATAGTAACAATGGTCATTTATTGCAGCGTGTGCCAAGAAGGTAAAATAATGTCCCGGTTAATGGCGCAGCACTATTGTTAGGTCACGCTACTATATTTTTAACATGTTCGAGTCTGTAAATAACGCATCCGTATTATAACTTGAACAGCACGTTATTATAAAAACTGTGGGTAATTCAATAGCAGTTTTGACCACTAACAATTATACTTGCGATATTATGATTTGGCTTTTATATATAGACAGCAAGACAAAGCAGACATCAAAGCACAAATTTAAGTAGCGTTATTAAGATTCTTCTTCTTCTCCCAAAACAAATCTTGGAGATAAAGGATGACGCAACAATCAACAATAGTTCAATATTTATTATTCTGTCTAAACATTGTTAAATAGGAAATTATGTTGGAAATTGTATACGTCGTCATTGCGTAGCAATCTCAAAGGTTTTCCCAACCGAAAAAAGCGATAAGAACCTCTAGTTTGGCTATTGCAGAGTACGGTGGTTTTTATCCTGGAGTAGGAGGCGATTACAATAAAAGTGATCGTCTTCGTGCAATGTTCTCACACTGACGCTGTTGTTATAAACTTTACTTGTATTACTCGTACTTGTACATTATTCACGATGGATTTTAACGATTTCAGCCAGCGCGAAATACCAACGTTTACCAAAAAGTAGTTGTTTTTTGTGTTTGTCAGAAAGATGTGAAAAGAAGTGCTAAAAGTTATAAATGACAACGAAATTATATGTAAAAAATTCGAAATTTGAAAACTGGAATATTGATTAAAAAAGCTGACGTCAGCATAAAATATTGCTGACAGTCATCGTCTAATGCATAAATTTTGTTTGTCTTGTGTTATCTAGAAATTATTCCTACAAACGTTATGAAATATAAGCCAACACACGATAAATTTTGTTTAGGAAAATGTTTTGCCCAACAACACCCACCTCCTAGCGGTAATGCACTACCGCATCCCCCTTCCCTCAATATACTAGCCTCAACTTTGGTTGACGACACATAATCAAAAAATTAATAGAAACACCTTTCACATAATAACCTCTTGTTATGTCTATCACCGTTTTGTTTCTTACAAAGACAATACGAAAACTAGAGTGCACTAAGATCGTTTTTCCGATTCCGCGCCGTAGGAAAAGTCTGCGACCTTTCCACTTCCATGCTGTGATAGATCGTAAGATAGCAACACCAAGATGAAAGAGATAATACTACGTTAATTCTTAGCACATATATTTATTTTACATGGGCTAATAAAGAGATTCTCTTTCATATACCTTCATAGACACAAAAAGGGTTAATATGCGCAATTTTTATACTCAGGTCGATAACGTAACTCATCGATAGAATATTAAGAATACATCCGACTAGAAACAGAGTAGCAATATCAAAAAGCAATTATATAAACACAATTTCAAACTTAAAAAGTATTTAACCACATGATTTGATGAAGAATAATCAAAATTTAAGAAAGTTTTGTTGTTGTTGTGCATATCTTGAAAAGGTTACGTTAACTACGTGTTAAATTTTCGAGGGTACCTCTAACAGACAGGTCCAGAAATCCTAATTGAAGTGACTACACGTCAAATCCTTTGGTACGAATGCCAGTGTATGTTAGCAGAATGTTCATGTGTAATTTCAAGATTTTTTGACACAGTACGTTTACACAGTGACAGTGCAAACATGAAGCCCCCAAAATCGCAAAAAAGACCTACTTTTAAAAAGATAAGGGGTATGTTATGTATGTGATTGCACTCGAATTTTTTTTTTAAAAAATCGTTAAAAACTGGATAATGGCGAATGGTGGTAATTAATTAGGGGCCTATTTTGGTGCGTGGTAGGATGATCTTTACCCATATAATCAATATTTTCCCATACCACGCCCTAATTCTACTTACCACGACGTAGGTTACGATTCCTACTATCTTAACTTTAGCTTGCTCATTTTTTTTTAATCTCAACACTTTTACAAAACTTTTAGGTTTTCTTGTTGCAAATTTATTAAAAAATATAAAATAACCTTTGGCAGCCCTTCAAACATCACGCGCGGTTTTATAATATGACTTTTCTTTGAGGTAGAAAACGTAACCTATTTACCTATACAGATAGATAGATAGATAGATAGATAGATAGATAGATAGATAGATAGATAGATAGATAGATAGATAGATAGATAGATAGATAGATAGATAGATAGATAGATAGATAGATAGATAGATAGATAGATAGATAGATAGATAGATAGATAGATAGATAGATAGATAGATAGATAGATAGATAGATAGATAGATAGATAGATAGATAGATAGATAGATAGATAGATAGATAGATAGATAGATAGATAGATAGATAGATAGATAGATAGATAGATAGATAGATAGATAGATAGATAGATAGATAGATAGATAGATAGATAGATAGATAGATAGATAGATAGATAGATAGATAGATAGATAGATAGATAGATAGATAGATAGATAGATAGATAGATAGATAGAAATATTCATGCTCCTGATTTTCAAATTATTTGCTCCCTATGTAACAATTTTGCTCCCTGGATTCAAATTTAGTTTTGAATCCAGGGAGCATTGCTCCCGAAATTCAAATTGCCTGCTCCCTGTAACAATTTTGCTCCCGAAATTCAAATTTCATTTTGCATCCAGGGAGCAATGCTCCCGAAATGCAAATTGTCGATTTTGCATATCGGGAGCAGTGCTCCCGATGTTCATATTTAGTGCTCCCGTGGTACAAAGCAATCAAGACAAAAATAACAAACGGAGGATATCGAGGTTATTATTACAAACAGTGAATATTGGTTAGTGAAAGTTTACAGAGGTGTAGGATTGTTTCTTGTTCTGTGTTGATTATATTTTTGCTTCTTTATTAATCTTTTTGTTAACATGCTAAGAATATGTACAATATCATAGACTTTTATTTTGATATTCAACTAGTTAGCTAGCTAGCTAGTTATCTATGTTAGCAGTTTATGTATAGCTAGCTAGCTATCGTAAAGATGAAAGTTCAAAGTTGTGATTTTCTATTATACAACATCCTTGAAAACTAGAAATAGTATATACATAATAAGTTGCATGAGGAAATAATTGTTGAAAAAATGAACATGGCCTCTCAACATAGCTATATATAATCTCTTAATTTTAAAGTGCAAAGCTACCATACTTAGGGGCCTTCGAAATTTTTTTTCGGGCCCCCTTAGCGGGATATCACCGCTAAGAGGGGAGGGAGTCTGAAGCTTGAAAAAGAAATCCGCTAAGGATTGAGAAATTTTAAAAATTTGTTCGTGGCCTGAACATTCTTCGTTGTTCGTGAGCATAATTCCTATTTTCATCAATTCCGATAACTTTTATCTACAAAACACGCCCCTGAGCCTTCCAAGAATTTATCCGAATGTGTGTATTTCACAGACGGAAATCCACTAAAAGAGGGGAAGGGTCTCTGAATCTTAGCGGCGATATCCTGCTAACAAGGCCCGAAAATTTTTTTCGAAGGCCCCTTAGGCTAAGTTTTATAGCTATATGTAGCTAGCTATATATATTACATTTATCTTTTATGTGTAACTGATTAGATGTTTCTTTTTCTCTTTATTATTTTTGTTTGCCATAGAGTGACAACACGCTGGCTTTTTTTTGGTTTCTAAAAGATATATACTTGTTGTAAACGTATTTGGGCATAATTCTTAAGAAAACCAGCTGATGCGTCAAGTGAGAATTACCCGGATTGCGGTCATTGTGATAAATTCTGTATAATGGGTAGCTATTGTTGTACAGAAGATTGTCTGTTTGTGTAGTTTACACGTAAAATAAAAAATAATGAATGAAAGTTATATAAATAATTTGATGCAACGAAATGTTTTCAATGACGTAAATGGGTTTACACGGCAAAATACTGTTTGTACCACATATTCCATGTATGTCTGATTGTTTTTATATTTTTTGCAACAAACATTCAAATTAATAATAAGTTTGTCTTAATATGGTATCTAGCTGCAGTAAAGGAATATAAGACATGAAAGATGTATATATACATTATGCCACCATATAAGCAGCAGAGTCCCAATTACCCAATTATTTTAAGATCTTAATTTCCTAGATTGTGGCTGGTGTACATCCTCTATATCCACATTCCAATGTGGAGAGCAATTGTGAGTGCATATCATATTAACAGATATGATATAACAGAATTCTGCTTGCTTTCCTTGACCAATTAGGCTGTAAGAATTTAAGTTGCAGGTTTGTTATTAATAATTGAGTGTGTGGTCTATACTGAGTCTATACTAAGTCTTTTGTAAAGTTCGATTCAAGAAATTATTTTTCTAAAAATGAAATTCTTGATTATGTATTCTGTATATTTTTTTTTTACAAATCATTTTTCATTATTTTATTTTTCATTTCGGTTAAAAGTATTAAGGAAAAAAATGCTGGTAGAAAGTTTATCAATGCATTCAGTGCATTTTAACGAACCTTGTAAACACTCCACAATGCAATAGGTTTTGAAGCTTTCTCAAAAAACCAGATAGTTGTCTCAAATATGAAACTCCTGACAACACAATCCATAGAATTTTAAATTCGAAATATTTATCACTGTAAATGGATTTCCTATTACAATGCGTTTTTTAAGTTTAGTTCTGTCATTTAGATAAAGTAAATAAAGTGTACCAGGAGCAAGAAAATGGCAACAGGATTAATGACAGTTTGATTATGTGGCATTTGTGGGGAAGTCAATTGTTCCAAAGTATGTACATATACATTTTTCAACTCTACTAATCAGATTGTTAAGCTTATTTATCATTTTTCTCAGCTTTGAAATATTTGGCGTGTTATATAGGTAAAATTACTTATCGTAATGCAATAATTTGGATTGTCTTTTTAAAGTATATGAATAAATTTTTCGATGATCACAAAGATATAAAACATTTGTTTGATAAATTTTAACTTTGTTACTTTCCTGTAGATTACAGATGAAAAATATTCTTGATAGCAACGACCGCATGCTGATGATGATATACAATGAATACAAAATGAATTCCGGTACACACTTCCTGACGCTTACATGCACACATATACGAAATATCGCTTGCCATTATATTATTTAAACAACATAACCATAATCGATAAACTACAGCTAATTATGAACACGCTTGATATTGCATATTTTTTGTATGATTGGATTTTAATATAATAAGGTCGCCACAATATAACAGCTTTCTTCAACAAATAAACATAATTATTTAAATTTTTTGTAGGTGTTTTTTATCTTATGTTGCGTTGCACACGTTGATCAAACTGATAAATCGTTTAAATATTCCTTTCTAACAGGATTGCATATATACCGAGTTTCTACACAAATTGTTACAACGTGTCAAATATAAAAGTATTAAGAACGTTAGGGATTTAAACTTAACTAAAACAAGGATTTTTTTACAATGCGTCACATTTAAAATACGACAGACAAATTCTTGCATTAGGGAGGTGCTACTGAAAAATATTTCTTATTCGTTCTTTTTTTGTTACTAAGATGCGTTGATTAAGCGCTTTTATCACATAAGCGCTCTGTTTAGATCAAAAATGTTAAAAACTTAACTTATTTCACAACTTTTCCTTCAAGGCTGCACTACAACAATGTTTCCTTTTCTTTTTTTAATTAATTGCTCTCCTCTTTCTCCACACCTCCATAGTTTTACATCCGAACATCGATAATTAAATCTTCAGTTTTTTTGCGCAAAATATAAGGTGGTAGCCTTTTAATGGCCAACGGAAGAATATTGTTGGGGAAAGTTTAAGCTGTCTTACATTGCTCGAGTGAGAGAAAAAGGGTTTTTTAATGCACTGAAATGAATATTTTTTTATCAGCATCTTTCAAGCAACGCGGGGGTCCAAATTTTTTTAAGAATGAAACGACTTGTAAGTAATAACCAGCCTTAAATGATAAAATAGCAGGAAAAAAGTGCTCTCTGAGGCTGTCCTCTTTTTTTAGAGCGTTTTAAAGTTGGATAAAGCAACAAAGATATTTGAAAAATTTAAAACTTTATTTATTCTAACTTTTATTCTTTATTAACTCTATCATGGGCGGGGGTCATAATGTGCCTGCGGCAAATTTAAATTTTGATATCTAAAATGCTTTCTCGATTGCGAATTCTGTCTTCCCTGGTTTTTACGCTTCTAATGCGAGATATAATATTTATCAGGATTCACTATGTGTAAAAATAGATGATGTTATACACTATTGTATATTACCAACAGAAAATTATAGCAAAATAGCCAAGTATTATACAGAACGGTCTCTAACACCGTTTTGATAGGTAATAATATTTTACCTGACCTAAAAATTTCTCAAGACGACACACAAAGAATGCTGACGTCAAATGTGCCGAGGTATAACTCTGTCAGATTTTATGGATAGCATGCACGTTATGCTACCCTCAAATACTTACGCAGGTCAAAAAATTGGGTTAAAATGAAATAATATACTGTTTTCTAAGGTTTTTAATTTATTTAATTTATTTCAATAATATTTTACAGGTTCTAAATATCAGTTAAAAATAAACTGTTCTTTCTATAAAGTCCTGTTCGTTAATAAATATGAAAAATTAAAAACATTCTTTATTATATGTACATTATAAACACAATTAAAATATTAGAAATCACAAACAAAAAAGAGGACCACAGAAAAAAGAGAAAGCACATAGCACAAATGACATACTCAACTGATAGGTATATAAACATTCCAAAAAACTCAAATTTTAATTCATACAGAATAAAACTTTAACTTGGCAGTAGTCCTTTGTGTCAATTTCTGAACGTATATCAAGTTGAAGTTTATTATAGTTTAGTGCAGCATTGATTTTTGTCGATTCAAGCTTAACTATTGGGTCACGAAGAAGGTGGTGATTGTTCCTTGTCCCGATGTTGTGACATATCACCTTAAAATACTCTTCAAACATAGGAACGTCGCCTATTAAACATTCATGCACGGTGGTAAAGAGCTTTCGCATCTGATAATTATGAATTGTTGTATGTGAGTGTCGTGTCGGATGATACTATGTGCTATCTAGTAACTCGAGCATATGCATTCTGTATGGCTGGTGGAAGTAATTTGTAAGTGAACAATATGTTGCGTTCGGTACGATCATAGCCTGATAGATACGCAGTGCTGCGGTAGCTGATAGATGAGATCTAATTTTACGTAACATTCGAAGTCTCCCAGATACTCTCCTGTATACAGAGTTGAAATGATCAACCATAGTCAGTGGTGGATCCAGGTTGACTCCTAGATACTGGTATCTTTCTGTATTGTTAATTTTATCTGAGCGATACATAATGCTGATGTTTTGGTTTTGTCTTGTAAGTCGTGATTGTGTCCCAAAAAGTATGACCTCTGTTTTTTTCTTGTTTAAGGTTCAAGATGAGTTCATTTTCTTCTAACCAGTCAGATAAATTCTTTAAGTCTTTGGTGAGTGCATGTTCGATTGAAAATATATTGTTGTGATGAAAGTTAATGACCGTGGCATACATCATAATTTCGCAGTTCTCGAGTTGCTTTTCAGTCTCGTTAAAATAGAGTAAAAAAAGCAGCGGATCCAGTATTAATCCTTGAGGGACACCATAAAATACGGGTTGACTCGAAGATAGGGTGATGTTGTAGGAAACGTGCTGCCAACGGTTAAACGGTTAAGTAATCTGTAAAAGATTGTTTTTTATGATCGAGAATGCCATAATTCGGTAGTTTATTTAGAATGGCGCTATGAATTATTGTATCGAAAGCCATGCTAAGATCGATAAAAAATGGCGCCAGTTAGTTGTGATTTATTCATTGCTTTGTGAATGTCATCCAAGAACAAAGTTGCAGCCGTTTCAGTTGATCTATGCTTACGGAACCCAAAATTGCTTTCATGACAAAAGATTATTTGATTCCATGTATTTTGAAAGTTGTTGATGAATACATTTCTCGATTATCTGTGGAAAAACAAGCAGAACCCATTTGCAATTTCTTTTTATTTGCGGTCTCGGTTCCGTTTAGCGTTTGATATAGTCCTTTTTGCCTTCGCAGGAAAGAGATTTTTCAAGCATTTCCAGAAAGTTTCAAACTTGAAATATTGTCTTGGAGTTGATTTTTACAGTATTCTATCTCGGCTTTTTTGATCAGAATATTTACGTAGTTTTTCTTCCGTTAATAGACCGACGTCGCAATCTTAACCTGACTTTCTTGTTTTTCGTAATAAATTGCGTGTTGTATTGTCCCTAACTCATCTAGACTGTTTCTGAATTATAATGTTTGTAATTTCGACTCGTTAATTTCTTTGAAGCGAATTTTGTAAAAAATTTCTTTCTGATACAGTCAACCGTGTCGTGATCGCTTAGACTGGATGAAAGCGTTTTACCATGTGAAATGGTGTTTGGAGAATTTGATAGTACAACGTCTGTTAAAGTTGCACTATTTTCGGTTATTTTCGTTGGTTGTGTAATTAATTGTTTGAAACCAAAGGTAGTGAATATATCTTTTATCTCTTTGTGATCGATTCTTATAAGAAAAACAATTTATATCTCCTAAGAGCCATAAAATTTCAATATCCTTTTTTCTCTTCTTCTCACATATGGAACACCTTGCTTGATATATGCACCCACTCTTTCTTCCATTCCAGTTGTACGACTCTTATGCACGAAGTCGAACCCTCGGATTTCTGTGTCAAACAACTCGTCGTTAGCAACAAATGTTTCACTCGAGGAGAGAATGTCGATTTTTTTATTTTCAAATAAAATATCTTCAAGGAGATCTTTCTTCCCACATAACCCTTTAATATTTTGATGGAGCACAGTAAAACCTTTAGATTTAACAGAGTCCGCGATACATGTAAAATTAGGGCCAGATTAATATGAAAGCAGTAACAGATTTCGAATATTGATTTGTTATATTTCTACGTCGAGTAGATAAATCATCTTTTTCGAACGATTCTCTATCACTGCAAGTTTTGTTAATACGATTCGATGTAGTAAAACGTTGCTTTTCATAATTAAAAACATATAAGCCAAGTACAAACAAGTATAACAACAACACGCCCGCGCTCTCCGCCATCTTGATAGCTTAGCTTGATTATTATTCTGTAGAAAACCAGAAAATGTGTCGCATATTTATATTGCTTAAACTCAGGGACCTAGAAATAGTTTTGCTCCGGGACATCGTTTCAAAATAAACAATTTATTTTGGGCGTTTTCCAGGTAGGGAATTTAGAAAAGAAATTCATTTATACGCCTTTTTTATGCAAGCAGCATAAAATTCAACTCCTTTAAAAACCGAAATTTGAAAGCAACATTAACATTAAACCTCATCCAAAAGTTATGTTAGTTATATAATAATGTGTTTAACGTTTCAAGTAGACCAGATTTTTTCCATCAACTTGTCCAACTAGTTTTTCTTCTTTTTATGCTAAAAATATATAAATGGGAGATTGATTTGATTTTGATTTTGCCCTCCAAATATTCGAACCTTCTAGAACCATTAAAATTTTTATGATGTCACTTTTAAAAGTAACTTGAAAATCATATATTAAATTTAACGCATTAAGAACGATCCGCCGACGTAACTTGAAAATATCTATCTTCGGCAGTACTCTAAGCTGTTACAAATAAATAACCATAAAAATAAAATATAAAAGAATTTGACCTGAAGTATTTAATACTTCTGACCTGCACACAAGCTATTGCTCCTGCCTATTTTTATTTGTAAATCACAAGATCATAATACTCCCTCCAACCTACTTTTTTGGTGCGAGACAAGAAAACCTTTTTACGCGCCTCTGTGTCAAAGCGCAAAACATGCTGCGCAAACGTGAAAATGAGCTATGCTCCTTGAGATCATCCATCAAAAAGACGTTACCAGTATAATTTTTGTACCTTTGTACCTGAAACCTGAAAGCGAAATTATAGAATTTGGAGTAAAATTGACAATATTTTCTTCTTCCTCAGCACCAACCATACTGGGGTATCCTTATATACTAAATACTTATGTACTGTTTTACCCCCCAGCTTTCAAAATTTTTTCTTCAGGCCTGTTCTCATGTGAGTGCGTATGCTGTACGTAGATCAAAGAAATTTTTTTGTGCGAATGTATCACAAACTTTCTTCTTAGACTTGTTTTCATTAGCCCAAACAAAGAACCTATGTTTTCTCTAAAATTGCAAGTGTGTTTACTTAAATCTCAGGCTGTAACCCTACTTGGTCCAGGGGATGGGGACGGATGCCGAACCCCCTGCCGGGTTTTTTTTATAACTCTTTTTTGCTATGCTGTATGATCAATATGTAAAACTACCCTTTAAATTTCTTTGAAATCCCTTTATAAGGGTAAGGATGAAATATTATCCTTTTTTACGCGAATTATGCAAAATATGTTAAATAACGTCAGAAATTCGTTCCTGTCGTGACGTAGTATAAGTGTGCCAAGTTTGATTGAATTTAAAGAAAAAGCCTATCAAAAGTTGTGAAAGGAGGGAGGGGGAGTAGTATGTTAAAAAACCCTGGACCCAATAGTTTTAAACAGGGGCACGCAAAGTAAACATATATGGAAATTCTGAAGTGAATGAAATTCTTCATTTAATTGACAGGAGAATTTCAGGAGTAAAAAACACTGCAGAACTTTGTATTCAGTAAAATGTTTTTTAAACTAACCGAAGTGCATTTTTAGTTTTATCATAGAAATATCATTAAAATATCTCTATGGTTTGTTTTATCATTGTTAAAATCATTGTCAAAATATTTGAATAACTTTCTTTTCCCTGAATGAGGCGATTATAAGGCTCAATACACTATTTACCTCTAATAATGGCCCCAGTATAGTGCTCAACCGAGGAATTAGGGTAAATAATTTAACCAGTTTTAATAAGAACGTGTAAGTTTTTACTAAGAAACAACTTATAAGCTACGTCAAAGACGTAAGTGTGATGTATGGCTTTTAATTAGGGCAGCTTTCAGTTCGTATATATGTTGTCGTGTCAGTGTTTATTTAGTCGAGCAAGGTTTGACACATTACACATTCCTGTAAAATAATGTACAACATTTAGTGTATAAATATTTTTAAAAAGCAGGTTATAAACAATAGTCAGAAAAAATAGTTAATTTAAAGTCAGAACACGAAAATGAGTTCAGAAATCAGATCAAGAGAGGTGAGTTATTTAGTTGATATAGAACTAAAAAATTTAAACTAGTGATTGTAGAGTTTCAGCGAAGATGAATGAAATAGAAGGCAATGTATTTGTATAAGAAGTTATTTGGTACTAAGAAGATTATAGTAACTGTAAAACGCAAACTCGTACCAGTGCCTTTTGTCTCTTTTTTACTAATAGGAGAGAAAAGGCGCTGGGGACGAGTTTGTGTAAAACAAACAATACTTGAGTCTTCAAAAAGCTATCACCCAACCAACGAACGCCTAGTATTTATACGAAGAGTGGTTTGCCATGCTCACAAAAGCTATTATATCAGTTAACGTATTCGAAAAATCAATTCCTTAGTAAATTTTGATGGTGATGTTGAAAATATCCGCTTCTTACAAACCGTTGTTTTATTTAAATGTAACCATAAAATAGTCTAACAATGAACATCTTATCTTAAGCCACAAAAATCAAGAAAAAAAACTGGAGAAGAGGTAGCAAAAATCTTTTGCGAGCTCGGAGCCGATCCTCCTGGATTTGAAAAATGTTACATCGATGACTACATTGGTAAGAATAGTCGTTCGTGCAGTCGTTTGTTCAGTCGCTCGTTTATTTGTAGGTCTATTTTTGAGTCTTTTGATCTCGTGTAGGTTATGGAATTTTTGCGACGATTAACTTCCAGAAGAATGATTTCTTGTTGGAGTACCCTGGTACTTTGCTAACAGAAGAGGAAGGTGATGAGTTGATGAAAACTTATCCAGATGACATAGGATCGTTCCTATTTTTTTATAAAAATAAATGGTAAGTCACCTACCGTTACTTTTTCTTTCAGACAGAATATTTTCTCAAAAAATATTTTCTTCATTTCGAATATAAAATGTGTAAACTTAAACAAGTACGTAAGATTGTTGATGTAACATCTGACTTTTATGTTATAGCATTGATGCAACACACGAAGAAAGGTTAGGAAAATACGTCAACGATTCAAAGTTTCCCAACTCTGCAATGAAAAGTGTTTTGTTAAATGGACGCCTGCACTTGTGCTTATTTGCACTAAAAGACATTTGCCCTGGTGAGGAGTTGCGATACTCGTATGGAGCTAGCGGTCTTTGGTGGAGAAAGGTTTGTGAATTTCTCTTTATGTTAATGCATCAAGCCTATGCGTGCCTACATTGAATACTGTCTTTTTATAGGATAAGAGGTCCAAGGTAAAATACACTTTAAGTAAACTAAAGGAAAAGAATAAGAAGGTGATTATATTATTTAGATGTGGACGAAATGTGATTAATTTTAAAATAATAACCATTCCACATTTGACACAACCTTTTAGAAAAACAGTGATTGTGACGTTGACTTTGCACTGGCAAGAAGTCAATACATAAAAGATGGATTAACATTTATTGATGTGGATCCACAGAATAAGGTACTATTTGATAATTGGGCACTTTATCTACATAATGAAAATTGGTATCATAAGATTTTGAATCTTGTTAAAGTATACGTTCTGCTTAGATACTCAAAATAGATTTACCAAAAAAACTTTTAAACTTAGCTAATGCCCAATATATGAAATTTAGTCTTGAAAGTCCAGAATCTTAAGAAATTTTAACAAAATCACAAGGCTGAAAATATCTCAAGTTCATTATAACACGTAAAATAGCCCTTATACTATGAATTATTTTACTTCTGCAGGCTAGAAAACAGAAGACAGTTGACGATGGCGGGGAGAATACAGTTGAGAGCGTGAACGAATTTTCAAATACAGTTAGTTTTTATTATTTTCCATTATATATCGATTTCGCAATTATAACACGCAATCTTTGGTAAAATAGCCTTTATACTATGAATTGTATTACTTTCGTAGGGTAGAAGACAAGAGACAGTTGACAAAGGCGGGGAAAATACAGTTGAGAGCGCAAGGGAATTTTCAAATACAGTTAGTTTTTAATATTTCTAAATCTATATTGATATCGCAATAATAACACGCTGTTCATTCCAAAAATTTGCTCCTGTAGGATAAAAGACAGGCGACAGGTGAGGGAAGCATTAACGATACAACTGAGAGTTCAAAACCAGTTCTAGATATGGTTAGTTTTAAACATTTCTCATTTGAAACTGGCTTTCTAATTACATTACCAGTTTTCTTAACCGAAGCTAAAATGTAAGTGCATGTATAATTGCAATGTATTAATATATTTTGACTGTTACCTGCTAGACATGGAAGAGTAAAAACAAGTTTATTTGTTTATTAATTCCTTCATTATTTAGTATTCTTGTAGGGCATTTTATACATTTTCTTGAGCTTGTTATTTTTACTCTCTGTGCCTGTAGAAAGTGGAAGTATTGCCAACTCAAGAATACAATGCGGCGGAAATGTTAAATGAAATTTTTAATCCTACCGATGCTCAGGAAAAGGTAACGTACCTTACTGCTTAATCAGCACTTAAGGAAGTTTTTTATATGAGCATTTTGGACTGACAAGTTGCCTAACACTCTTTACAAATGACTATCAGTGGTAACAGAATGCTATAGTTATAGTAGCAATACGTGTTTACTTTTAGTTTGCTGATGTCGATGAATTAACATTAGAAGTTAGACGCTTACGTGTATGTTTACTTAGGATCTTCTGTAAAACTATCTGAGTTTATCGATTTAGGCTCTTTACTTTATTTTATTTTACGATTTTACGATCTTATTTTATTTAAAGGAACGTCGTTATAAGAGGAATTGTTCTAAAAGCGATTGGAAATATATCCTATGCTATTTTCGTAGAAATAAATAACAAAATACCATAATATGACACAAGGAAATGACAAGCATTTGTTTTGTTTCAATTTTACAAAATAATTAAAATGTAGATTTAATTCAAGATCGGCAAATAATTTACACTGACAATATACCCATTTTTAGGATAACCCGCTACCAGAAATGCCACCTATGAAACGTGTGAAGCGAAAAGAAAACTGTGATGAAAAGGTATTACAGTAATAACTTTTCCCACTTATTTTTTGACAAATCTTGTAACATTTACTAAGTATTTCTGAAAAATATACTTATTGAAGGATTTGAACGTCACAGAAAGATTGTGTCAGTTGATTCGGAGTGGAAATGTAGCTGAAGCCAAAAAAGTAAGCAATTCACCTTTGTTTATGGTTAACATTAGGTACCTACCGAAATTAATAGTTGTTAAAATTTTATTTAGACTTTCAATCTATGGGAAAAATCTTTGAGGAGCACTTTTCCACAGAAACGAAAACGAAAAGTGTGCACTTGTCCAGTCTGCTTTCAAGACAAGACTGATTTAGTGGTTCATCTTGTTCGAGTACATCAGATAACGGAAGAGAATGCCAAAAGTTATAAAAGCGGAATCAGTTCAAATAACGAGAGAAAAAGATTAGCCAACGAGCAAAGGAAAACCAAACCTCGATTTTACCGGAAAAAGATTTGTCCCATTCTGGGCTGCTCAAAAGTGGTTGTTCGAATAGAAAATCATTTGAGAGAAACACACAAAATTAAAGATAACAAAAAATTTAAGGCTGCTATGAAAGAGGCCATTGCTTTCGAGGAATTTACACCTAAAAATGGTTTAAGCGAAGATAGCGCGACAAGTAGTTGCAGCGAAAGTAGCGAACGGGAAGAGGAAAACAAGATCATGAGGAATGGTGGAATGAAGTACCTCAAAGTTGCTGAAAATATGTCGCCTGTGAATTCCAATGATAGCAGCGATGAAGATTGGTTTTCGAGAAAGGTTAGAAATATTGCGGAACGTAGGCGAGAAGAAAGAGAGCGTAGAACTAGTAAGAAAATTATTAACTTTGTTAATTGCAGATTTTGTTGACATACGATTGTGTGCCTGTTCAAAAAATAAATGTTTGATATTGGATGCCGTAATAATTTCTTTCTTCTTAAAGTGAGACGCACTGGAATTAAAATATTAACCTGTTGATTAATTCCCTGTTAAAAACAACATACTTCTCAAATCACACTTTATTTACGATTAAAAAACAGGTGAATCAAACAAGATTACTTTCAAAAGTGCGCTGTTAAAAGACTAGGTTAAGCAAAGATGTTATAAAGTCGGAAAAATTTATTCTCATGTGACATTATGCAAATGTTTTTTTGCGCTTTGAATCTAAAAATCTTTATGACCTAGTGAGTTGAACAATGACTTTAATAACGAAATCAATATACACCCAAAACCCTCAATACAGATCTGGGGTGTTATAATTAATGAAAATTAGGGTGATAATTTGCTTAGAAAACTATTTTTATGTACACTAGGCGAAAGACAAGAAGAAACTGTTTTGGTTAAGCATCGAAAATCTTCTTCCACGATTTCTAGAGGTAGGTTTGTATGTTTTATAACTAACTATTACAAATAAACGATCTCTTCATTCATTCATTATTTCATTCACTCATTCATTCATTTTTCCAAAAAAAGGCTACTTTCAATCGCGAAATTTAAAAAAAAGCAGATTTTCACTGAAACACGTCACCGTCTAAGCTCTAAAATGTGAATTTTCATAGTTGCCCAAGGCAAGTATAATTTTCCAGTTTTTAGGGGAGGGAGATTATCACAGGGGTGTGTATTTAAAACAAGGAGACCCTTATAACATTTCAAAGATTCTAGTGATTCGAATATGAATAACCAGTTAAGTTCATTCTTTCTTTTGTTGGGGCGAAAAGAAGAAATACTACGTTAAAAGTTTTACATGGCAGTTAAAATTCCCAGAAAATTAAGCTGTAACTTTTTTAATAAGAAGATTTTTTTTTAAAATCATTTACGAGTTTTTTTGTTTTTTGTTTTGGTTGATACGAATCTGAAAAAAAATTCTATTAAGCGCCTCTTTCTTTTAGAGGGAACAATACTTGTTACATGGGGCGCTTAAATGAGGGAGGCGCTTATAAAAAAAAATAATTCTAGGGTGATTGGTTGCTGCTTGTTTCGTTGATTCGCTATTTTATTACTTTCACTGTTAATAATATACGATTCCTTGTCTCATCTTAGCTCCCTCCATAGCAAGTGTTGGTCCTTTATCTGTCGATTTAGAAGAAACGGAAGAAATAGGTATAACCATTATCCTAATTTCTGCGAAAGCGCATGTCCGTTTCACAAAACTATCCTAATTTCTCTCAAATACAAAAAAGAAAAGATGTTTTCTGTCCCAGTTAGCGCTTTTTTAGCACTTTAAACCGTTAAAAACAAAATTTTGCTGCTTATTTACAATTTATTCGGTTAATTTATAGAACCTGACTCAGATTTCCCAATTTTCAATGAGACACTAGGTATGTATGTTTAGCTTTAAGTGCATATTTGATAAGAAGTCGTCATGGCACTCTTGATTGTTTAATTCATCCTTTCTGTTATGATGTCACAATAATTGTCAATAAATCGTCTTTATCTCATCTCAGCTCCTTCCATAACGACGATTGAGCCTTTATCTGTCCGTTTCGAAGAAAAACAAGAACAAGGTATAATTTTTCATTCTATGACCTGTCTTATAAACAACCATTAAAAACTACAGTTTTCTTTTGATAACAGAAGACCTTTAATGTATTTCTTGTGACGTACTCTACTTTTAATTTGTTTATTTATAGAACCTGTCCGTAGTAAATTGCCAATAACAAGCAAAAACGATTCACTAGGTATGTAAGGTTTGACTTGTTTACCGAAAAAGTATGCAATCCCTCCTCTTTTGTAACAACGCTGCGTAAAAATTTTGCTCCTAAGATATGAGCGTTTGATATGAACATATATTGAAGCGTGCAAGTTATGAAGAAAATATCGACTTTATTCTCTGTACATGATTTTTGCGTAACTTTTCTCATTAAACTTGTTTCTATCCAGCATTAAACAGGATTTTTTAAAGAAATTTGCCACTTTTGTTCAACTTAAAATTTATGCTTAAGAAATTTGAACTTAAACAGTGAGCAGAATTTTTAACCTAAAAGGATTCAAACAAAAAACAGTCCGTAATAAGAACATTTTCTAATTGTTTGTAAGTGGCAGGATATTCTAAAAAAAATTATTTTGTTAATTTTTATTTACAAGAAAATATTAAGTATTTAAAGGAATTTTTTACCTATAAATTTTCCGCAAAGACATGTCGCGTAAGTAACTTGATAATACTTGAATCTGTTGAACCATAAGGATTTTCTTAGTAAAAAATGCATAGTATTATATTATTTTAGCCTTTCAATAGCTTAGTGTAAAGAATTTAATTTATCTCCCTGAGGAAAATCATCATTTAAAAGTTTTTTTCCTTCTAGAATGTAGAATTGAAGATTTGGATGGAAGTGAGGATGAAGATGAGGAGGATGAGAATATGGATATTATAATTACACCATGGAGGAATGAGTCACATTTTGACAAATTTGAATTGTGGTTGGTTAGCCCTGATGGTAAGCGAAAAAATAAACGTGCTGCGAAACAACATTCCAGACAAGTGCAACTGATTTTAAAGGACACCAGCCAAGATTCATACGAATTATCCGTTCTTTTTGACCGCATGAAGATCAGGAATCAATGGTTACTGAATTTTGAAAAACGGAGAAAAGCTGGAACTATAAAAAGTTATCTCCATTCCCTATGTCATTTTTACAAGTATATTTTGTGTGACACACCTGTGCTTTTCAAAGATTTCGTTAAGGACTGTCCAAGCATGATAGTTATCATGGAAAACTGGATTGTGGAGTATAGAAAGAAGGCCAAAAGCGACAAATGGATGAAAGATTTGGAGCAGTTAGATCAGCTCATAACAGCTGAAGAGGTCAACACCTTCGATAATTCAACACACGTATCCAATTGTCGCAGGAATATCAAGGAAGTGTTGGCCACTGGTAAAGTTCCAACATTCAAGCAATTTACCTCTGTTCGAGATTATATCTTAACTTATCTCTGCTTGGATAACGCGTCAAGGACCGGTGCTTTGGCTAACATGACAACCAAAGAGTTCATGACGGGGAAAATGGAAAATGGAGTATATATTGTAAGTGTTTTTAACCACAAAACAATAGCGACGTCGGGACCAGCGACAATTTGCTTCACTGCAAATCTATATAAAGAATCATCGATATTCTTTCAACATTTCCGAAATAGGCTAGAAGGCCTAGACGACGAAAAAGGTTCTGCCAACAACCCGTTTTTTACCAGCTGGAGCGGAAATAAAATGTCTTCTTCAATGGCCACAGGCCAGTTGAACTCATTTTGGAATAAAGCAGTGGGAAGGAGTTTGCTGCGACCACGTCTTAATGCAACACTAGTCCGCAAGACGTGTGTCACTAAAACTCATTCTTTGAGGCCAGAGTTGGAGCAACAGTTGGCAAATTTAATGTGCCACTCCAAGGCAACAGCCAGACGGTCGTACTTTCTGCAAGAAAAGTCAAAAAGTGCCGCAGAAACAAGTAGGGAGCTGAGATCTGTCCTACGCCAAACTGAGAATAACGTTGATGTGTCTCTAGAGGATGCCATTAAAGTGCATTTTGCAAAGGAGATAAGTGATGGTAAAATCACTCTGACTGTCGTGAAAGAAAAGTCAACATTACATCCGAGCTTTTTTAATCTTACCTCACTACAGCTACGAGATAAAATTCGTTATTTCATCATGTCGAAGACGAAGAGACAGAATAACGATGAAGTTAGAGATAAAGGTAATAATTTGAGACATAGCATTTTAATACGTTTTCACAAATTGATTTTTAGTTTTCTTATTAAAATTTTAACCTGATTACGCAATTTATTATTATCCCATTCTTTCTGCACATTACGTTATAATTCCCCTGTAAGCTTTACGTTTTTTAAAAAACTTAGACTTTTAAAAAAGAAAGTGACTACTATTAACCATTTCTTTCCCAAAAAATCATATTTTCAAAACAAATGTAATTTACAAGTTTCGCTGCGTTGTCTCGCGTGGCACTTGGAGACTTATCTTGTAAAAAATATATTCTGCTTTTAGAAAAAGTGTCCAGTCACTGTAGTCACTAGATTTTGCTTTTCCAAAATAAATATGACAAACTGCCGTACTGGGGTAACAGGCGAAGGACTCTGGGGTGTATTAACTTCACATTGCTAATCATGTTGTTCTCCGTCAATATACCTTTAATATTTTGTGAGTGAGGCGTTGAAGTTGCTTTTCATATATGGTTAAAATAAAATGAAAAGGTGTTGCGTCAATAACTCAGTTATACTTAAATAATACACATTTACATACAACCCTGTTCTAAAAAGCTTTTAAAAGGAAAATTAAAACGGATAACTTTAAAAATGTACATAATTAAAATAGAAAATTAAACATTTAGAATTAACAGTGCACGAACCAGAAGCCCCTTTTAACGATAATGAAGCTCTGATCAGCGACAATACATCGATTTCGACGTGTGAAACGACTTCATCCTTGTTTGGAACTAGAAAAGATAGGGTGAAGTTTTCCAGCGAAGATAGCCAATCAATTTGGGGAAAATTTGGAGACCTGATAACAGGAAGTAAATTAATTAAGGAGGCAGATATTCGCAGTGCAAGCAAAGCTGACAGAGTTGTGAAAGATTTGATCGAAAAATACGGTGTAACCACAATAGTGATGAAAGTTCGCACTGAGAAAAAGAAATTTGCAAAGGACAATGCTAGTTAGAACATTAGTATATTTCCCAGCATGCATATAGAAAGTAGCAATAAAAAAATATAATCAAAAAGTGAAATTTATTTTCCCACCAAATCAATTCCCACCAACAAAATGTTTCTGATCATTTTCTTAATTTACCATCCTCTCATACACCTCTTTCGTGTAATACGCTTTCAGAGCTATTTTTAACTAATGAATATCTAACTGTATGTTGCAACACGATATATTGTTATTAATTTTCAACATTGTATTAACAAATGTTCCCGATAATTATTCCGTTAGAAATAATAATTCAAGTAAACGTTTGTGTTTATATGAACATTTCTGTAAGGAACTTACCTTTTTCCAGCATTACCATATTGTTCTGCCTTAGAAACTACTATTCACGGCGTCTCTGACTAAATAAAACACATTTAACATTACAGTGTCTATTATGGCGTGTATTAACCAACATATCAAACTATTCTTAGATACAGTATAGAGAAAGATGTTCTCCCACAGGACATTCGTAGGTAGTACCAAAGATGTTACTCTGAAGTAATTGTCATAATGTTAGCAAAATAAACTGTAGGAGTCGATATAGCTACATACAATGTTCTAAAACTAATACATTAACTGCTGTTCTGGCAAGCACCGCTTACGTAGGGATGGTAATTAGTAAAAATGGTGCAGATTTTCCGTATGTAAACAAAATAAATTCATATAAGTCCACAGCCCATGGATAAACCCAGGAATTTGCCCAGCCCGGACGTTTTTTATGTTTCCGTAGCACCGATCTTCTTGCGCGCAATAATGTTATGTGCAACACATCTGTCTTGTGCATCAATGAAACAACGAAACGCTATAATTACTAATACGCCACGTACAAACTTCTTGCGGGCACCTCCGCTAAACATTAAGACAGACTAACATGTGGAAAACATACATAGGAAATACCCAAAAAAATGTAAAAGTCCGGTGGAACAACCACAATTTGTTAACTAAAAACTCGAACCTGCAAATGGCACATACTAATGACTACCCCTCAAATAATTGAGGAAGAAAGAAGCTTCTTCAATGGTTTTAAAACAACAATGAACTTGATGATGTCAGCAGAAATAAGGAACCTTCACAAAAATGCTGACGTCAGCAATTTTCCTGTCGTTGTGTCATCATAATAATCACCTATACCAACTTTCTACCTACGTGTCCTATCTATGAGGAATACGGGAGTTGGTAAGATAAAAAATACATAAAAACAAGCTACATACGACTTATCCACAAAATAGGGGGCAAGAATATTTCAACTACTTGTTAAGAACTGACAGAAAATTAACTTAATTCATTTATTGTAGTACTGCACGTTAATGAACAACTGGAAACCTATTGAAACAAGAATAAACTTGCGCTTTTTAAGGTAACAATTTATCCAGGGAATTGCTCCTGAAATCCAAATTTCAAAATTGGGTCTTTTTGCGCATGCGTCAAATCGAGCACATTGATATAAATTGTAACAATTTTTTTCTTGAATTGAGTTGTGTGAATTGTTCCTTCTCTTTAAACAACTGAACCGCATTGTGTAATTACATTTTTTAAGAATAATTACACAAAAACGCCTTAAATTTTTGCTCCCGAAATTCAAATCAAATTTTTTGAAGGCAAAAACTCGAGAAAATGCTTATAATTTTTTTTCAAAAAATATTTACTATTCCATTCCATCCTTTAAACATACCCCAGACCCACTTTGTTAAGAAGCAAAAGGATTTGAACTGGTTTTGTAGTGTTTAAAGATGATATGAGAGTTACACTGAAAAAATCAAACGCTATCGAAGTCGCATTTTACATCAGCGTACGTAACACATACCCGATATTACACTATGAACTTGACTCAACCAAATTTATCAAAATTTTTGTATTTTTCCTAGATAGATATGATAAAATAAAGGTGGAATGGAGTGGGATTCTATCATTTAAGAGGGAATAAAGCAAGCTAATATGGGACCAAAGGACAACTTATGGGGGTCAATGTAGCCCGAGAAAACATGCGTGCTCCCGAAATGCAAACGCTTTGCGCACTTCTGCTCAATTTTTTTTGTAAATGTAAATTATAGAAATTTTTAACTTCAATTCCATCAAAGAGGCATGGAACTTTCTTTTTGGCACTTAACAGCCACGTATTTCCTACTACAGAAGATGCTAGATCGATTTAAAGACTGATTACGAAATTTGCATTTCGGGAGCAATCCAGCAATTTGGTGAATCTAAAGATAGATAGATAGATAGATAGATAGATAGATAGATAGATAGATAGATAGATAGATAGATAGATAGATAGATAGATAGATAGATAGATAGATAGATAGATAGATAGATTGCTTTATTTATAGTCGATAATGTACAAAAGATTTAAAATATACTAATAAAATATACTAATAAAAAAAACTAATAATATATAATAATAAAATACCATTTCTCTAGTAGAATCAATCCGGAAGCTTTTTGGCTAAAAAACATGAAAGACTCTACTGGAGAAGATGGTTAGTCTATTAAGACTAATTAAAATCGACTGTTTACACGAAAAATTAAATAATTCCTAAATTAATTATGTATTCTGCACAGATCCGACATTTGCATTGGAAAGAAGAAAATTCGCCCATAGCTCTACAGAATTTAACCAAAGACTCTGCAGATTTGATTTCATCAGGAAGAGAATTCCATAATTGGGAGGCTATATATCCAAATGTTTGCAGCCCATATTTTGAAGATTTTATTCTAGGTCTAACTAAAGCACTTGATGACCTTAAATTATATCCAGTATCATTTCTAAACTGAAACACACCTTCCATGTAGGAAGGATTCAATTTCCATTTCGTCTTGTAGACCTCTTTTAGTAATTGTCTACAATGTTGCATATGAATTCTTTTCGCAGAAGAAATGGATTCCACTTTAGACTGAGACCTTGCCCTTTTTAAAACTCTATCCACCTTTGAAATAGATTTCCTGCTATTAAATCCCCAGACTAAAGGACAATAATTGAACTCAGATGCTATGAATGTTGCATATAATAAACTTTTCTGTTTATTATCAACAATCCAGGAAGCTTTACACATTTGGATGCAGATAAAATTGCTCCATTTAAATTTAAATGCCGGATTTGTGGACTTTCTGGCTTTCCGAATATTATAAAATCGCATTTGCTTGCGTTTAATTGCAAGCCATTATCGGAAAACCATAAAGCTGCTGACCTAAAAAGTTGTTCTAAAATATATTTTACTTCGTGAAAGGTTTCAGCTGATGCACAAAACGTATTATCGTCAGCATAGTTACACACTAGAATATCAGAGCAGGGCGGCATATTCACGTCATATTGAAAAAGAAAATCATTTAAAAATATGTTAAACAGTAACGGCCCCAAAATTGACCCCTGTGGTATACCAGAAAAAATTTCCTTCCAACAACCAAAAACCCCATCAATACCTACTCTTTAAAAGCGCTGCTTTAAATAGCTCCAAATAAAAGATAATGCACTAGAAGAAAATCCATAAGCATGAAGCTTAGCAATAAGTAGCTTGTGGTTAATACAGTCAAAAGCCTTGCTTAGATCCATGAGCAAGGCAGCAACACACTTTTTAGAGTCAACTTTTTTTGAAGAAAGCACATTAGATTTAAAAGAGCATGTTGGCTACTGTATCCTTTCCTGAATCCAGACAAGATAGGGGACATTTTCCCCTCCATGAACTCACTTATCTGTTCAAATAAGATTTTTTCAAACACCTTAGCGATGTTTGGCAGTTTACTAACTGGTCGATAATTTTCTTTGCAGACCCTAGACTTTGCCTTGTAGAGTGGAGACACATCCGCAAATTTCAAAGACTCAGGAAAGATGCACCTATCTACTGAGTCATTAAAACAGTGACTCAACTGCTTAACAAAAACATTTGCGTGAGCTTTGAGAAGATCTGCAGGTATGTCTCCCTCTGGACAAGCCTTGCCACTTTTTAAAGAACCAATATAAAGTTTTAATTTTTCAACAGAAACATGACAGAATTTCATTTCGTCCATGTCAGCACTTTTGGGGAATTTTGATTTGATATTTTTTATGCTCGGATGTTCTTTGAAACTTGAAATAATTGCATCAACCTCGGTACGAGAGCAATCATCAGCTGTTCCCAGATTGTTTTCAGGGATGTTGTTTAAATTCAGTGATCTTGTGATATTTACGAAATAATCATTCGTGACGTTTGCAATTTCAACTTTATTTCGTAAAACAGCATCATCTTCGACTAACGAAGTTATATTTTCCTTGTTTGCTTTCTCGGAGAAATTTGGTTTCACGATTTTCCAAAATTCTTTGTTGTCTCGAACTTTCGACACGTCAAGTTTTCTGTAATAATTCTTTCTTGCATCTCTGACAATCTTTGCACACTTATTCCTTTGAATTCGAAAAGAGTTCCAATTTTCAGCAGTTGGATTCGAATTATATACGTTTCTTTTTCTACTTCTCATCATAATTTCTTTGCGTACTCTCTTCGTAATAAATGGTGCATGATTGTTTCTAACCATCTTTTGCTTCACTGGCATATGTTTTTCAATTACGTTCTTAAAAGCCACATCGAGGTTTGCGAAATTCACTTCCTGTAACTCCATTGACTTAGTAAGGCCTTTTTGGAATTCGGATTTATTGAAGTTTTTTATAGACCTGTACTTTATAATGCGGGGTTTCTTTTTTGGCATCTCCGCTTTTATAACAGTCACAGTGAGTTTGTGCCAATCGGACAGTCCTGTCTCTATTGCACAGCTATTTGTGAACCTTTTCTTGTCAGAAACCCATATATGATCAATACAGGATGGGTTCGCAGGGTTCTTGTAACAAGTTGGTGAATCAATTAAGTTTGAAAGATTATAGTGAGTTTTTAAGATTGATAATTCGGATTCGTGGCTGTTAAAGTCGCCCATTATTATACAATTTTCGTAATGAAACGAACTAGGACTTTACCAAGGTTTTCAAGAAAATAATCGCAGCGTTGATTGGGTGGTTTGTAAATGCCCAGTACGGCCATTTTTGTGCACGACTAGGGTGTCTTTGGTGCGCGATTAAATACGCTGCTCCATTGTTGCAGGAGCGTGCCGAGGTACGGGGGCGGTCTCGCGCACCTCAAAAGACCAGGACTGTGACACAAATGTGTGACATGCTGAATGATCAGTAATTTTCACAACCTGCGTCTCAAATAAAAGTCCTTTGAAGTAAAAATCATGCGCAACTTGCGTCTCAATTAAAAAGTCCTTTGAAATAAAAATCATGCACATTTTATTTTTCGTTTGATTGCTTAGCTATGTGAGAACATATACAGAAACATTTCTATTTTTTTTAAAAAAATAATTGTTTGTAGACAGCTTTCGTTTCACTTTGCTACGCGAAGGTATATGTTCTGGCTATGCAGTCTGTAATAATTAAAGCGCTACTGAAATAATACGTAACAGGGTCACGTGCCACTAAAAAAGACTGTAGCTAGAATGAAAATTTTTAACGAAGAAGAAGGTCGAAGATAACCAAGATGGCGGTCGAGGGACAGGAAAAATAAATATTTAAAAAGCTATATCTGCAGTTACATGAAGTTTTGACAAAAAGTAAATATATCATTCAGCAGAAAGAGTCTGTCTTGTAGCTCCAACAGGTGTAGCTACTGTAAACATTGGAGGTACAACAGTACATTCATGTTTTGGAATTCATGGGAATAATTATGTCCCCCTAAGTGATAAAACGCACACTCATTTACGAAACAAGTTAGCAGAGGTGTGTATTATCATAATTGATAAAATTTCAATGGTTTCAAATGCCCTTCTTGTCTATATCCAGCAAAGAATAATAGAAATATTTGGAGGAACAAGTCGGGTTCCTTTTGCTGGAAAAGCATGATAGTATGCAGTGATATTTATCAACTTTCCCTTGTCATGGGAAAGGGTGTTAACTCAAATAATGAATTTTCTTGTAAGCATCCTAAAGTTATGGCATAACTTCAAATTAGCTGAACTTACAAAAGTCATGCGACAGAAAGGCGATGATGTTTTTATTAATCTGTTAAACTATATAAGAACTGCACATCTCACACCAGAGGATGAAAACCTTTTGAAATCAAGGTTTATCAGTAAGAATGATCACAACTATCCCGCTGATGCCCTTTATTCATTTGCAGAAAATGTGCCTTTTCTGAAAAATAATGGAGATATGTTACAACGTGTAAATGGTAAATAAATGCTATTGATGAAATATCAAATGATGTACCATCTCATATTATTGATGAAGCTTTGAATAGAAAACAAACTGATAGTGGTGGTCTTGCAATTGGTTCTTAAAATTGGTGCCCAGGTCATGCTAACTACAAATATAGATATTGATGATGGATTAATCAACGGGTGTATAGGGACTGTTTTTCACATATTGTATCATAATAATTATGTTTAAAAAATATATGTGAAATTTGACAATGCTCAAATTGGTGTTTTCAGAACATTAAAAGAACACTATGCAAGGTTGCATCAAGTTGTACCAATTGGAAGGACTGATACTGACATTCATGTGACTGACAATTGGACATTTTGCTGTTTAAAGAAAAGCATCACCTTATAATTTTTTAAAGGTCAGGTACAAAATCCCAGTTGAGCCATGGGCTGCCAAGTAAAAATGATTTTTTTTATTAGTGAATTGAGTCTTTACATACCTGATTCTTTTAAAATTGTTATTTTTGATTTATAGCTTTTAAGACTCGTTGTGAGAGTGGCTGCTAAGAAATACAAGCTTTATGAAACATAGCACACAATCTGTTCTAGCATGAGAATAAGACAAACTTTTTCAAAAAATGTTGTAGATTGAGTGAGGCTTGCATTCTTACTAAATTATTTACTGAGTATTCAATGCCAAATCTTAAACTAGTTCTTGTTAAATTTAACATTCTTTATTTTTAAGATGGAAAATATGGTGCCAGGTTTTTCGGACAGTGAAGATAAGGGACTAAAATCCAGTGACAACATGTATAATTTTTGTTTCTTTTTTCTTAATGTCACAGTGCTGGCAATGGAGAGTCTTGGTGTTATAAAGTTTAATAAATATTATTCAAATTCTTTACGTATTTATTTACTAGGTTGATAAATTCACTTCCCTTTATGGTAAGTCTGTTTGAGTTTGGTACACTATTCATGGACGTTTTAGTTTTGCTTTATTATTGTTGTGATCATCTATATTTTTATGATTACGTTGACGGTTTACATAACAGAAATTACGGCAATGATGTTAAATTAATTTAAATCATAATTTGTTTGTGTTAGCATAATTGTTAATAAAAATAATAATGTTTATTCTCCTTTTAGTCCATGGTAGAAGATTCTGAAGAGGTAGAAGATATTTCAGAGTTTGATGTTTTGAATTATATTTCGTCTGTATGTAATTCATAAACTCTTGAACATGCAATTCAAGAAGTTAAACCTGAATCTTTGTCCATATGAGGAAATCAGACTGGTATAGGCTTTTGTAATACATACTTTGTTGAATGTCATACTTCCTAGACATAATTGCATCTAAAATTACTATCAATTATATAAATTTAAATGCTTTTAGGTCAAAGTGTCAACTCCGATAAAGACTAGAATACTATCAGTTCAGTATAAGGTATGACATGGAACTTCAAAACAACTTCCACAATTTTAATTCGATATATTATCAAATTAAAATTGTGAGAATGAACGCTGTAAAATTTTCATGGTGTAACATTTTTCATTATAAAACATAACGTCATAAATAGATTGAGTGATTTGTTTATTGCCATGAAAGATACTAAACTGCTATTTTATAATTCAGTGGTCAATTGTCTAAAGTTTGTAATCTCACGTATTCGTTTTTAGATCGAAAGTCTCTAGACGCTTTTTTGCCATATAAGTAAAAGTCACATTTGTCTTGTTCATAGGCTTTAGATGTGCAAACATTTAATGATAAAGGTGAAGTTATCATCTACTGTACATATATTTTAATATCATTAAATTTATAGAAAAAAATTAATAAAAAATTTTCTATTAAGATCTAATGTGACTGATTCTTTTGGCAATGATTTTAAATTGTTGTTCGAATTCTGGGCCTGCAAAAATCCTTCTGAATAAAGCATGTTCTCATATGATATATAACTGGATTTCCAAAATGGACTCTGTTGTTGTAACTTATAACTCATAACCTGCTCACTTTCGTTCGTAAATGCTAATCCGCTACTATGGACAGTCCATTCATATGTGAGGTAACTTAATAGCAGCTTTGTGTACGATATTCCGAAATTCCATACAGTACTTTGTTATACAAACGAGGCAAGTGTAAATGGATAAAAATCAAAAGGTTTTTATCTTAATTGATCAAAAGTATTTAAAGAGGATTTATGGTCAAAAACACGTTATGCTATAAAATTACACCACTAACATAAATTGTTTAATGCCGATTCTTTCAGATTTCTGTTAAAAATGACTGCGGATTAAATGTTGAAGACGATATGGACATCATTGATACAGACGAGGAAGGAAAAGTGGGGAACATCATTGCTATAGAGGTAATGTTCCGTGGTGCTAAAAGGAGAATGTTCGGTTTGCATAACTACAATTTTTGACGTTATCAATTTTTTTAAGTATTAAGTGTCCTTTCTTTTTCTTAATCCCTGACTTTTTTTACGCAAGCTGTGAAATTCAGAGTTAAAGTTAGGTTCCTTATAATTATAGGGCTTATTGGTATTTTACTATTTATGTCGAAAGTATTATTCGTATTTTTAAGTATGTAAAGCCACTCTATTTTATATATTATAATCAGGCCTAGAATTGACATTAAACGAACTAAATTAGAACGATATGACATATAGTTGCTGTAGCAATCGAATCAAAGAAGAATTGAACTGAGTGTATTTACATAATGTTGCGATTGACATCTTTCCTATAGCCTGTAATTTGCATTTTTTTTAGAAGAAAGAAACATCTGTAAAGAAAAGCGCCAACGAGGTAGTGTTTGTTTTTTGTTTATTTTAAAAGATCTTGGTAAAACTTCACTGGATGCTAAAAATGTATTCTTATGTTTTACAGTTGATATAACTTTTATAACCTTTGGCTTTTTTTACTAGAAAGTGGAAAAATCTGAGGAAAATGAAGCCAAACAGGTAATTTTATTTTTTGTTTGTTTCGTTGACGTTGATGCAAAACACAAGCAAAGGCGCTAATCTGAGTTGTGCGTTTTTAATAATGGCTGTCTATAGAGGTAGAGAAAGATTTTTGCAAGTGGCTGTCGCTAACATATTCGCCAAGAATATAGTGCATGAATGCTATTTGAGGTCTTGAGATATTTTGTTTTCCTAAATTTCATATTTTTAAACTATTTTTGGGGGCGGATTTAAAAGTTGAATCCAGACTTATTGCTGAAATAAAAATAACTGATGCTCAAGAACTTCTTTTTGTAATATTGCCAATTTAAACTTTCCTTCCTAAATTGCTTATTTGAACCCCTTTGTCTCCGACAAATCTGATAAATTTTGAATTTACATTGAAATTAGTGATTTTAAAGCACTACTTGTCATCCAGATAACTGGAACTTTCATTGACACAAGCAGTGTTAAAATACCCTGTTAAAAATCATTCGATATGTTAATTTTTTACCGAAACACCATATATATGCCGTCCCGTGCTTGTTTTTAGCACATCTACTCGTGTTTTGTTGCGGTGTGTCAAACGCAAAGGTTTCTTACTTTAAAAAAGTATATATATATAAACTCCCTTTCGTCATTCAAATGGAAAAATGTTTACACCTTTAGCGTTATATCTTCCAATGTGCAAAACATCTGGATTGCTCAGCACTAAAATTACTGCGAACTTATGGCGGATTATATCAATAAAAGCAAAAAATATAATTTTGATGCTAAACATTGTGTAAGAATAAACTTTCACGGTTAAGTAGCTTAGGTGTGATGAGCAGAAAATGTATGCTTAGTTGTATCCTGTATAGGTATGTTTATTCGTAGATAAACTCAATACCATTAAGACACTGTTTTGTTTGCGATAAAAAGATCAAGCATTCGAAATTAAATCGACACATCACTTTATGTCATAAGCATCATCCAGATGCGAAGGATGCTTTGAGCATGCCTCGAAAAGAAAGACTGAGAGCCTTCGCTAACTTTCGAAAAATTTGCATATATAATCATAATGTTCTTGTTATGTGCACCACCTGCAAAGGATCTCTTGCCAAAACCTTTAAAGCTAGGCACAAGGCAGACTGCTCAAAGAACTCCTGTCAATTTCCTGTTACAATTGCTCTGGATTGTACTAGTGATGAGTCATGGAAGCTATCGGATTATCAATTTAAGCAGAGAATTCTGAACATCATCAAAGACGAAGCCGTTGGTACTCTGGCGAAATCGGATCCCGTTATTTTGATGGTTGGTTATCGCCTCTATGGCAAAATAAAAAGAAGACTAAACAAAAAATGGAAGTTGAACGGTCTGTTCGAAGCGACATGCGTCGTCTGGCACATGTTTATTCCAGGTTTAAAGATAGGATGTTGGAAGTACCAAGAGATTGTTGTAATGACAACAACAATGCTGGTGAAATGTTTCTGAGGGAAAATTTTGAGGTGCTGAAATATTCTATTGAATCCTACACTCATTCTGATTTGGAAGTTCAAAAGTCAGGGCTTAAAACAGCCTTGTATTACGTGGTGAAAGACGCCGCCGAAAAACTAATTGGTTATTACCTTGATAAAAATAATGATGTTGATGCAGAAAAAATTAAAAACTTTTTGGTATTGCTGAAATTACGCAAAGACGAAATATTCGCTGACGCAACGTATGATTTAAACAAGAGAAGGAATGTGAAAACTAAAAAACCTGCACAACTTCCAAATGAAGGCGATGTCCAACTAATTCGAGATAATGTGCTTAAAAGGATAAGCCACTTATCATCAGATCCATTTACCATCATAGACAGACATACGTTTGTTGAACTACGTGATTGTGCTTGCACTCGTCTTGTGCTGTATAATGGCCGAAGAGGTGGAGAACCATCGCGTCTAACCGTTACGCAGTGGATTGAAGCTGAGAAGGATGAATGGTTAGACAAACAGCGGATACAGGACATTGCAAAAGAAACCAACTTAAGCTTTGGAACAAAGATCACATTTCAATTGGGAAAAGGAGTCAACCATTTAGTTCTTGTTTTTATTCCTAAAGATACTGTTGCTGCAATGAAGTTGTTGGCTAAAGAGCAAGTAAGGAAAGATGCTGGTGTCCTTGAAGAAAAGTCATACATATTTCCCAGCAGCCAAGGTTCTGATAATAATTGCTCTGGATGGCATAGCTTAGATTTGTGCGAAACTTCCAATTGCCAACAGAAAAAGAATTAGTGGAACAAGTAACCGACATCGCCTTAGTACCTTAATTGCTGGATTAGGTCTATCAGAGTTCAAAATTAGTTTGGCCTATTATCATTTTGGGCACAGTGAGAGAATTAATAAAATGATATACCAAGCACCAGCTGCTCATCGACAACTATTGTAAACTGGGAAACATCTATCTGTCCTTGATAATGGTGAGCGGTTTTTCTGCAGTTTATTCTTGTGTATCAATTTTATAAAAGTGAAATAAACGCATATCTTTTTATAGCGCAAAGTATAAAGAATGACAACAACTTTGAAAAAAATGGTCCTAACTTAGTTGAAGAAAATGAAACAAAATGTAAAGGTAAAACTTAGAATTATGGGTGTTCATATTGACTACTTCTTTTCCTTGGGTGTTGAAGTTTTTTTAAAAGTTGAAAATTTGTGAGCAGCCAAGCAAGAAATTTAAATTTAAAAGTAGCTAAGTTGTTTTGACTCTTCATTCTATTCAGGTCTAACTTGTTCGTAATTACCTACAAACAGGCTTGAATTAAGTTGTAATGTATTTTGTAGATGAAAATGCTGAAATAGAAACAAGTAAAGCGAAGACCGTAAAACTACCGAATAAAAAGAAAATGAAGAAAAGTGTACAAGCGGGAGAAAAAAGACAAAATCATCGAAACGATACATTTAAAAAAGAGAAAACTTGCGGTTAGTTCATTGCGTAACAATAAGATTTTATTCACAAAATATTATGTATTATTGGAAACATTTTCGTTTTTTGAATGATTAGAACCTTATGTTGCAAATAAAATGTGGCTTCGAAAAGAAGCCCCTATGTAAACAAAATTTACGTGAAAAACCAACCTATTCGACTTAGATTGATCAATAGCGAAAACACGATCTCAGAAATATAGTGACGTCACAAAACATCACACAGAATATTTGTTACTAGGAAAGGACAGTATAAATAGTCAATTTTTTAAGTATTTCTGTTGTGTAAGTTAACCTTGTTACAATACCTGATTGCAAAATGACTGAAAGCCATTTTCCTTTTAGCACCCACGAGAAAAAGAAAAGAAAGTTTCTCAAAGTATGTCCATGATTTCGTGTTTTCAAAATGATATCCTATGCTTTCATTTTTTGTCAGCATTTAACTTCTTTATAAACAAGTTACAATTTTTTTGTAACGTGATGCTCCATATTCTGTTTTCCCTAATCTTTCCCTGATTTTTCAATGAAGTTACAATGTTTTTAACGATTTAGAAACATCTGAGGAATCCATGCATTTTCAAAATATGAGCAATGATGAACCTTCTGAATGGTCTGAATCAAGTGAAGATAGCGAACTTGAGAATTCTGTAAAATGCACTGGTGAGGTTTTGTTAATCAACAATTTTGTTAATCCTTACTAAGAAAAATCAAAAAGTACCATATTTTTTAATTTGTTGATATATATATAGTATATGAAATTGCGAAAATTAGCTGATTGTACTTACCTGTGATAAACAACAGCTTCGAATTATGTGGAGCCCCAACAAATCATGCATCAATAAAAAGAATAATATCTTAAAAATTGCTGCGTAATTACCGAAAATGAAAATATTGCTAAAGTGGAATATTTTGCGCCAAATAAATCAAACTATTGTACTTGAACACGAAAGTTTATGTGATACAACTCGTAGACTGCTCTCGAAATTATCGTATCCGTTTTCACAATACTTATTTCCATATTCTTGAAATTGGAGTCCGAAAATATACAGAAACTAATAAAAAGAAATAGATTATCTTAATCCCTATAAAACTTAATAATTATTAATTAGAAAATAATTTACAAAGAGGTGGCAAGCCACCGCAATGATGAACTCAACCTGTTAGGTCTTTGGAAATAAGCTAGAGGTTGTACTCCTCTAGAGAAAATGCCTCTAAAAGCACAATTCTCCCTTTTTACAAGAAATTAATTAAAAAAAATCTAAAAAAATAAAAAGGACAAAACACATTTGAAAAGATGAACAGAACTTTAACCAAAGGCAGGTAGGTTTCGACCCATAATTCTGAACCTAAGTACCCTGGATGTCTAGCTGGGTCACCTCGAAGAGTTCCGCGGACGGTAACTCAGGTAATAAGTGGAGTCGTTACTCTCCAAAGACAAGACCTAGTATGATCAAACCCCCTTGCTAACTTAATTTTTATTTGATTTTGTTTTATTTTTAACTGGGGTAATAAGTGGAGTCGTCACTCTCCAAAGACAAGACTGAGTGTAGTCAAGCCCCCTTGCTGACTCAATCAGGTTAAAATATTCTTATCTCAGCTCTTCTAAAAAGAAAACATATGACTCGTGACTGTTAATAAGGCGGTCATCACAGAAAATTACTGCTCTATCGTTGCATTGTATCCACCTGTGTACCTTATGGTCGAAGGCTATGGTTGTGTAGTGACCATTATTTAATAATAGCCCTTAATTGAAAATTCTTACGAAATTTCACTTCTCCATCTACGGTAAAAGGTATGGAAAGGGTACCAGGGTAAGCAGTAATAAGAGAGGCAACTTTTGACACAAGGCCGTTGGCACTGGCAAAACGTTTTAGCTGTAAAATGAGATGGGAACAGCACGACACTACCTCTTTTTCAACTAGAGCAGTTTGATGAGCGTTGCAAACATGGCAGAAGTAGGCATTGGTGTCTGACAACTCCTCGCTTTCAAAGAAATTATCTAAGAAAGATTGTAACGTAGGGTGCAGAGAAAGTTGGATGCATGGTGCTATAACTTCTGAGTAGCTGGTAATATGACATGAATTCCAAGTGGTTGATGTCTTGATGCCAATACTAAAAAGACTTCCAAGAAATGGAAAGTCTAATGACAGACCAGGTAGGAGATATTCAAGAACCTCGGGGACGTCGTGCTGAGCAAAGATATTAAATGCACTTCCCTTCGCAGCTGAGATATGATGTTTCATAGCCCGCAAATAATGGGAGGGATCAACTGGACTTCTAGAAACAGCCAAACTTTGAAGAACACCTACAAATGCTTCGCCTAACTTTGAGGTTGTTTTGCTGACAGAAATGGCTTCTTTAACTTTTGGAAGGTTATAAAAACATTTTAAGATTGAGTTTGCATAACATGTGTTTCCCAAGTTTTTTAGACCGCTATTCCTAAAATCAGGGTAAGATGGCAATGCGACTGTTCTTTTGGAAGACCTTGTAGCAAGTTTTTCGGGTTTTTTGATTTTACAAGATTTTGTGTGACTTGCGGAAGATTTCTCAGGGGTTTTTGATTTCTTACATTCCATATTTGTAACAGAAGAAACTTCAGGAATGATTGGGGCCTTTTCAGGCTCAACCCAAGTGGTAGAATTTCAAGACATCCAGATGTAAAAAGAAGCACTCATGGAGGTAAAAGTTAGGGATTTTAATAGGGAACGTAAAGGCTTGTTAGGGAAACCAAGGCGACGAAAACAGGTCCTTACTGATTCTGAACAGAAACCCCTTGCACCCACCTCAATGGCAAAGAAATGCACGATCCATCCATTGTTTTTCATAGCATAACAAAGTGAAGAATATTTGTTAAGCTTTCGTTTGTGCCAATATTCCGTGTTCTCTTCACATGGACAAGTCAGTTCTACCATAATTACAGTTTTTGAAGAAGTGGATATTAATAACACGTCTGCGCGTAGTTGTGTTATTGCAATGTATGGTGGAACAACTAAAACGGAATCTAAATCTGACAGTATTTTCCAATCGGAAGCAAGGTGAAGAAGGCCTGGACACTTTGTATGCCTCTTCTTAGATGTTGATTGACCGGCCGGAAGGAAATTAATTTTGTTGCACTTGGAAACCTTAAGAGGTTCATATGATACCAAAAACTCCTTTAATGCCTTAACCAAAACTATTAAAACCGAGTCATGACGGTATGTGTACCCTGCGTAAGGGAGGTCCTACAGGCACCCAATATGTGAGAGACATTTGAGGATGGTTTCTTGCACAGAATGCAACTTTTGTCTTTCTCAATTCCCCTGATTAATAATTAACCATTTTAAATTATGGAAAAAATTTCATTAAAGAAATAACTTAAGGAAAGAAATGAAAATGATAATGAAGATGGCGGAATTAATTTTGCGAATTTGTTTTCAAAAACCTAAATTCCGCGAATTACCAGACAAGGGCGGACATCCGCAAAGTTAAGATTCCAACAATCTGATCAAAGATTTTCAATTGCAACTAAATGAGACTATTCGTAATTTTTTATTTCGCATATTTCGTACAATTTGTGAAAATTGCTTCCAGGACGATATTTTCTCTCCTATTTGGACGGAATAAAAATGAAATCATTGAAATTTGTATGCACTTTTCGTGTATAAATTAATCTTGTAATGTTTTCCTTTGCAGTTCAACAAGAAAGAAAATACATCCAATGGTCGTCAAAAGTTTGGAAGACATATAAAAAATAAAAAAATGGATGGCCTGGTATGTATTGCATGTATGTTTTGCACTAATTATGAAAACATGTTTTTGAATATTTAATATTTGTGTTTGTGTAGACTCTGATGATCTGAAAAAATTCGCCAACAAGGAAGGAATTACTGTTGGAACTGTTCGAAATAAAATTAACAATGAAAGAGGAAAAAGCAGAAGTGAAAAAAAAGAAAATGAACATTGTTTAATTGTGAAAGAGCTTTGGTTTCTTTTATTTTTATTATTTTTACATTACCATAAAAGTACATGTTTATAATTATCTATTATGTTTACAAAGTTTTTTGAGTATACTCTAAAAAATCTAAGTGTAAAAAATACATCACTTCGTCATCCCTTAGACGGGGGAAAGGCAAAAAAAAGTGTTAAAGTCACGAGGTTAATTTCTGTACAGGTTTCAATCATGTTTTAACAATCAAAATGTATGCTGAACGATAATTTAATTCAACTCCCCCCTCCCTGTCCCATGAAAAATATTTTGAACTGTATGGTTTTCATAACGAAAGTGATAAGAAACTGGCCCTCATAATTGAAGTATATACCTTAAGGGGAATATTTTTCGCGGGAATTAAGTTTCGCTGTTTTTTTGGAGTTTTGCCAAAACCACGAAATTAAGTTCCCGTGAAAAGTTTAAATACCCCTGAAATTTGCAATCGGCTTTATCCGCGAAAATAAAATCTCGCAAGATTTTTTTCTTTTTCCGAAATTTTAATACAAAAGACAATGATATTTAACTTTCTCTGGGACAGTTTCCTTTCTCTTTTGTATGTTGTTTCCAAATAACTCACCGGAATAGTTTGTTTTTTCAAATTTGCACAATTCGCGAAAATAACTTACCGCGAAATTTTCTTCAACACTAAATTTGTGAAAATTAATTCCCTTTTTCCCCGCCGAATTCCAGTAAAAAAAAATCTGCTAAACTAAGTCCCCGCGAAAATAAAATCCCTAAGGTATCTTGACACGTCTATTCGTGATATACTTCGTACAAGGTGATGCATTTAGGAGGGTTTAAGGCGATTAAACAGATTATCATTTGGCGTACGTTTTTTGATTTCTCAGCCCTTCCTTACGCATCCCCAATATATAACTAGTGTCAAATGAGAAAAAGAAAAAGGAAGTTAATTTAGTTGATCGCATTTCTGTGGAATTAGTAAGATATCAGGGCTTGGTTATTCAGGTTCGTTAATTTTAATTCGAAAAAGCAACAAATGATTAATCGTTGTTTTTTTTGTTTCTTTTGTTTGCATATAAATGTATGAAAATACTGGATTTTATGTGTTTACCTTATTATTTTTATTTTTATCCTTCTTCTGTTATTTTTAATAACGCATATTATAGATTTAGGTGTTCTTCTTTCTTTTTTGATTTTTGTTATGTTCAAAGAAGTCTATTACTACGCAGTCATGTCTTATAAAGTTTCAGGAATACACTTTTTGACTCTTTTAGTTTTGTATCTATATAAACAAACCCAGCAGCTTCAAAAACCTCAAAAATTTAAGGAACATTTATAACCCGTAGTTACTTCATCATACCAAAAACAATATAAGTTGTTTTCGTTTGCAAACTACTAAATGTCTTGATAGGGTTTTTTACTGATTGTATGCTGGAAAATCATGGCCTTTCCACTCAGTGACTCAGGGAAAAGAATATAGAATTCAATGAAAAGTCAGGGAAAATTTTGGTTTAAAAGTTGTATATGAACCCTGTAAATACCCTGTAAAAAACGTGTATCGGATCGAATACAAGCAAAAGCAACAGTTTTTATGCCCTTAATGTTGCTTAAGATCCTCTTTACAAAGTGCAATTGTTTCATTATTCGTTGTTTGTTGGTTTTGTACCGACACAAATCACTTCCAAGCATTTTGCTGCTTCATTAAGCTAGTTCTTAAATTGTAACCAAAATTTTGGTAAAAATTCATATACTCTTAAATACATGTTAAGGATGCTATAATTTGTGTTTTTTCCTTTATATTTTTTCTCCGAACTGCACAGCTGCTAACGTGTGCTTATGCTGCAACATTAACTTGCATTTATTGGTTTAGACTATGATTTATTAAGGGTTTGTTATAACTATGAGAAAAATGTCTTTAAAAAGACAATATTGCAGTTCAATATCAATATTTATCAGCTGATCGGGTTTAACGTTCATGTATATAAAATATATATCTGTCTACATTTAGTCGATCTAATGTAAAAAGTTTCTTAAAGTAGACGCAAATTCTGATTATTTCTATATCTTGACTTTTTAATGTGGTTGTCATTGGAACCAAGTTAACTTTTAATCTCAGATTTATGAAAAAATGATAGTTTTTTTGCCGTTATGAGCGATTGTTTAAATACTTGTATTGGCACATAATTCTGCTAACATTATTGTTGCGTTATTAATTGAAAAGTAAAATTTTGAAGAACTTGTATTTTTTATTTTGTTAAATGTTATACACCATGTTTGTTCATTGTCCCTTATGTCTTCATTCTCGTTCAATGTCTCACCTGTTATTTTTGTCTGTTCTCCATCACTGTGTTCATTTGTAATCACTCTACCCGATGTATTGTTAATTGTTGTATAGTTTATTGTGTGTCATGTCAACGCGATCATTTCTTGTAATATATACATTTTTAGTTCAACACGTAAAAAGTCTTCCTCTCAAACTCCGAGGTTTAGCGAGAGTTGCATCAACATCAAGCGTTTTTTACTTATTTTTCAATTCAAATTCAAATATTTCTCAATTCAAGTTAGTCTTAACAAGCAAATTTTATCAGGGCATTCAGCACAATAATCTGGCAAGTTGGTGAGTTTTTATTCATGTGGCTTTGTTTTCTCATTTTCAACAGGCTTGCCGTTTTTCCTATGAATTATTTATCAATTATTAGTTTCATTGTATTTAGTTTGAACCGTTTCAAAATCATTTTGTTACAAACATATGCCGTATTTTGTGCTCTGATCTTGTTTTGGGTGTTTGGCCGGAAATCCTAACATTCAAACAGCGTTCAACACGAAGGCGCTTATGCAAAGAAGTAAAAGATCAAAATTTGCTATAAACTACAAGGAGCTGCATACAAGTGAAAAAGAGTTATCAAACCAAATAAGCAGTTAGACGTTATTAATTTAACAGAATTATTTCAGGAGTTTAATTTGCGCGATACAGATATGGATGACCTTTTGGTACAAATTGACACAGTTTCGTACGATATAGGCGATTTTATAGACGAAAATCCAATTGTGAACATTTCACAATCGATGAAAGAGTTAAATATAGCCCTTGAAAAAATTAATCAATTACGCACTGTATTTAGAACGAGAGATAAAGAGCTCCGGAACAAGGCAAGTGAATATGAATCCAACTATGGTGTAAATTTTAATTCAAAGATGATGGCTATTAAAGGTTTTATTCAGGACGCAAATGATGCCAAACACAAATTAAGATTAAAAGATTTCGTAGAGGAGCAGGTGAAGGAAACAAGTAAAGAAAAGCATGCAAAGTATTTAATTGATGACGTTGCAAGAATTTTATCGGAGGTATAGATTGAAATTTATATTGATTTGGTAGGGTTAGCGAATGATGAAGTGTCTAGTAGAAGCAGCGATTTACATGATATAACGAGAAAGGTGATTGTGGTTTCTACGAAAATACCACAGCTATTATTGGAAAAGGGTAACGTATCACATGTAGATGGTTTATTAGGAAAGTATGAAGAGATTGCTAAAGCTTTACAAGTTATACTAAAAAGTTAGAAGAAGAAACTCGAAACAGAGAATTAGAAAAGGAAAGTGTTTTTCAAGGCAGCAAGCTAAATATAAAACTCGGTAATTTCAATGGATATGATCATGGTGTTGATATTTATACATTCAGAGATAATTTTGAAAAGATTTACTCCAGGACAACTCCAAGACGTTTGATGTCAGATTTACTCAAAAATAATTATTTAGAGGATTCCCCATTGTCATTAGTGACTTCAGTCGACGATATCGAAGAGATATGGCAGCGATTACAAAGTGCGTATGGTGACCCCAGGATTATCCTAAACAAAAAGTTGCAGTATTTGAAAAGTTTTGATTCAATTTGGAAGTAGAAAGATTCTGAAAGGATTGTTGACTTACTGAGCAAAGTTATTAATTTAATAAAAGATTTAATGAAATTATGTAAGAAACATAATATAGAAGCCAAGTTGTACAATGGCGATGCTATAGATAAGTTATACCGAATTATGGGAAATAATAGAATGAATGGTTAATATGTGTTTGTGACAAAGACATTGTAGATCAGGAGTTGTGGAACAGATTAATTGTCTTTCTGGAGAAAGATATGAAAGTCGAGCAACAGAAACTAATTGTATATCGCAAGACTGAATTAGAACGGCAGAAGGATCGTAAACCACCAACCAAAGGAAACGTGCATTATACTGGTGATAGATATACCGGTAAATGTGCTTTTTGTGGTGATACTGGCCATGTCGCGACATCTGGACCAGAAGGTATGATAGTTATCCAGTATTTTACGTGTAAGAAATTTGTTGAGATGACGCCAATGCAACGATTTGTGGAATTACGTAAGAAAGGTTTATGTTTTCAATGTTTGTTTCCGGGAGCTTCGATGCAGGATGGAAAACACAAAGATGGCAAATGTCAGAGGGATTTTGTATGCCAGCATCCTTACCATTCTAAATATCCAACGAGAAAAAACGTGCTAGTCTGTGATGAGCATAAAGATCACACTGAAAATAAGAAAATATTTCAGCAGTATAAAGAACGTTTTATACTAAAGCAGAGAGTCGATTTACCAAGCTTTTCAAAAGATTTAAAGTTATCATTTTATACATCTCACCACTCTAAGTTTAACTCAACAAGAAAAGACTATAACTGAGAAAGGTATTTATCAACTGCAAGTTATAAATACATTGATAACAATCAGTATACTTTTTTCTTTGATAGTGGTTGTGGAGATTTTGTTTCGAGAAGATCAGCGATAAACCACCTTGGAACGAAAGCTGTTGTTGAACACTGTGGTCCAATTAATTTAGAAGGAGTTGGCGGAATTGTTACAGTCAACTCATGGAATTTATACAGTGAAGTTTCCGTTATCTAATGAAAAATCAGCCAATATGACAGGAGTATGTCTAGAATAAATCACCGCTACGTTTCCACAGTACCCACTTGAAGAAGTTGAATCGGAAATAAAACAAGCGCATCAATTGAAATATGGAAGTGATTATCAATTACCAAAGCTACCAAAAAGCGTCGGTGGAGATTTCGATTTTATGATAGGTATAAAATATTTGCGTTACCATCCAAAACCTGTATTTCAATTAACCATTTATGAGTCGGTTTTTGAGAGTGCTAATGGCGGATCTGGAGTGATAGGTGGCCCACACAAGATATTTTTGTCAATTGAAAAACAATTTCGCTCAAGCCAAATTCACTAATCTACTCTCCTCTCAAATCAGTTGGATCTGTATCGAAGTGGTTATCAAGTAAACCCGGACTTGTCTTTACTTGGATATGAGGTAGGCAATTTTGATCTTCACGATAACGATAATTACACAGTCGATAATTCACTATTTGTATCAATGCAAGGTAAACTGTTTTTAAAAGCTGAGGAGACTGGAAGTGAGATAACGTATAGGTGTGTTAAATGCAAGTCGTGTTCTAAGTGCAAAAACCATGAACAGACAGAGGCAATTAGTATTAAGGAAGAGGTTGAACAAGATTTAATTAATCATTCTGTTCTAGTAGATTCTAATTCTAGAACAACAATAGCAAAGCTACCATTTATGCAAGATCCAGAATCAAAATTAACACCAAACGAGCACAAAGCAATGAAGGTCTACCAACAACAACTAAAGAAACTTAGCTACAATTCAAAAGACAAAGAAAGTGCTATCAAATCTGAATCAAAATCACAATCCTTGGGTCATGTAGAATTCGTGAAGAATTTAACCGATCAGCAACAAAAAATGTTGGAAGAATCAAACATAAAAAACTACATTCCATGGCGAGCTCAGTAACAACTCCTTGCCGACTGGTGTTTGATGCATCACAAGCAACTGATTCAGGGTACAGCTTCAACGACTTACTAGCTAAGGGCAGAAATAACATGAATAAGTTACAGGAAATTCTGATCAGATGGTCAATGTATCCTGTAGCATATCACATAGACATCCAAAAAATGTACAATTCGGTAAAATTGAGACAGGAAGATTGTTGTTATCAAAGATATATTTGGCAAAGTGAATTGGACATCAGCAAAATTCCCGAGAAGAAAGTCATCAAAACCTTAATATAAGGAGTACGATCGAGTGGAAATCAAGCAGAATTAGGCTTGAGGGAAACAGCTAGAATATCACAATCTCAGTTTCCTAAAGTATACAAAGTGGTTTGTAACGACATATACGTAGACGATTGTTTATCGGGAGAAAGGACCGATGATTTGGCAAAGAATTGTGCAGATGAATTGGAAATTGTTTTAAATAAAGGAGGATTCACCCTCAAAGGTATAACAAGGGTTTTTATTCATGTGGCTTTGTTTTCTCATTTTCAACAGGCTTGCCGTTTTTCCTATCAATTATTTATCAATTATTTTAAATTTAGTTTCATTGTATTTGTTTTGAACCGTTTCAAAATCATTTTTTACAAACATATGCCGTATTTTGTCCTCTGATCTGGTTTTGGGTGTTTGGCCGGAAACCCTAACAATTATTCACTGTATATATTAACCCGATATAAATTTGAGACCTTTGTTTGACCTATTGAATTTGAAATATTTGCAACTGAAATTATAAGCTTTACAACTAAACGGTCCATTTAAACTTACCGTGTATTTTAGCCTTTAAAAAACTTATATTCTTTTTAGCGGAAGAGCTTGAACTTTATTATAAATAAAATTAGATATGCAACCTTTATGTTTTTTCAACCTTCTCCCTAGTATGTATTTGGTTTTGTCATAAAAACTATGGTGAAACAAACTGCCGTCCGGAACTAATACGGAAGTGCGAAAATTTTTCCAAAAAAAGTATTTTTCGATTTAATTGGATAAAATAGATCACGTGAAGTTTTTGAAACACAAACATTATTTCAGATCACGTGGTTTAGCGACCAAAATATACTCTTTCGGCGCCACTTTTTGGTATTTTATCGGAGCGTGTTGGGTTTTTTTGCTGTGATTTTTTGATACTTCACAGATTATTGAATAAGTATTATTTGATAATTTTTTCTGTGTCTTCTACTAGCAAACAAACAAACATTTAGGTGCAAATTGCAGCTTGATGCATCTTTTTGATTATTATTTACTGTTCATATCTGATTTAGGTGCAATAACTGCTGCTAGGTGCATCTGTAATACTGATAGTAAAAACACATATTAAAAAAAAATGATCATGATATCAGTCCAGGCATATCGTGTCACCATAGGTTCGTTTTATGTAGCTGATATTCATTCCAGTAATGATAATAAGAATAAAACAAATTTCCACAGCCATAAAGGAATGTTTTTTGACAATCTGGATAATAGCAACCACTTCATTTATTTTTTGAAACTTTTTAGTTTATTAATTTTTATGTGTTGTCTAAACAACTGTGCAGATGATATAACATCAATCTCGCATGTTTGAAATTAATGTTATTGTTATTAGGGGATTATTATGGGATTTTGAAAGCAATTCTGGACCCTTCAATAACAATGATATTGACTACCAAATGGCAATACAAGAGTCTTATGCTGTCCATCTTTTAAATGATTCAAATTCTGCAGACCATATAATTGCTTATGCTAGAAGTATTGGTCTGTCAAATATAACATATCGTGAAGTGACGATAGGAGATGGCAACTGTTTTTATAGAGCAGTAGTACAGCAACTTGATCGGCCAAAGATCAGACAAATTGTCCCCTCTAAACTTAATTTCCAGAACCATGTTGAACTACGAGCCACTGTGGTCAAATTTGTCCCTGAAAATAGAAAAATAGAAATTTTTTAAAATAATAGGACCTTTTTAGTAAAAAGCCCTGTAGAGTGGGAACGCGACTTACAAATTCAGTCAAAACCTACTGTTCATGTTGACGAAATTTTCAGTCAAGCTGCTGCAATAATGCTGGGCGTCAACATTTTGAAAACATCTGATACTAGTACTTCAATGCACCCATATACACTTTTTAGTCCTACTCATGATGAAACACATGATATTGCCAGGGAACAGCAATTGGCACATCTATTGTCTGAGGTGCTTTTATTTTGCTTGCAAGAGTAAATAGAAATCACTACCAATCATTGGTCTTTGATGACAATTTGAGCCTCCTTCTGTTGCATTATCCACACGACTCAGTCCACCTAAAACAATTCCCTGTTTGTCATCACATAATGTAATTCAACCTAAAGATACAACAAATAAAAATGTGATAAAAATAAAGTGATTACTTTGATGGAAAAGCAAGGTCTTTTAGTGAAAAAAGTAATAAAGTCTCGTATTTCTGTTGTCATAAAAAACAGACCTCAAAATATTTTTTTTTTAATAAAGAACTTGCTCTAAAGCAAACGTGTCTTCACATAAATGTTAAATATGAAGAACCTGAAGTCAATGAGACAACTATGAAGAGCAAAAGAAGGCGCGGGCGAATAACTTACAGATGCAAAAAAGCGTTTGTAAAACACCTGTGGGTAAGCTGAAGAATTTAAGTTTAAAAAAGCAGCCTGTTACACTGCCAGTTACTACACACAATTTACAAACTACACACTCCATGTCAACAACTAGTCAACTGCAATGTAATACATTTTGAGGAAGGTGAGAAATTACATAGTTTATCAACCTGTAAAACTTGGCTTAAAACTCGCCCAGTATTTCATGCAACACCTCCAATAAGACCTACTGCAAAAAATGAAACAAAACCAATTACTGTTAAGCCTTGGCAAATATTCATCGATGGTAGGTGTGATAGGTGTCACAGGGAAAGTCTTATTCGTTTTAAAAAGAAAGTTAGAACACCTCCTAGATTTTTAGGTACATTGTCAGCTGATGATGACGACTTGGGTCCGTTACACGATAATATTCGTCATAAGGATATGCATTTTCTACCACCACATCTCCAAATTTAACCATACTAGAAGTAGCATTAATTCGTCGTATTACTGTCATTATGAATATACACCTCCTGCAGTATGGCATGCTTGCATCAAAAGGTAATTACATCAGTTTCCGTCAAAGAATGCCAATTGCTACCGAACTGCCATGATTACCCTCAGAAGTTGGAATAGTGGTTATTAAAAAGAAAGGACGTCAAAATTCAAATGAATACTATAAGGATGTCTCAATAAGATATGACCGCATTCAAAATTTTCCAGAGATGCGTTCGGAATTACCCGATTTGCCATTTGTGGAATTGCCAAATATCATACTAGAAGGAGATAAGGGTCCTGCTGAAAATCAATTTCAACAAAACTTACCTGAAGATGACGAGAGTATAACCCGTTCTAATTTAGTTTGCCCGGTTGAACCTAAAGATGCTGACAAAGGGCCATGATGGCAATGATAAACTGTAGAAAGTAAGACCTATACTTGTTGCTGTCAGAAATTAATGTGTGAAAACAGAGCCCGAAGAGCACCATTCTGAAACAGCCTTTGTTTTGTATGTTTTTAAATACATCTTTATATTACGATATCGTATTGAGCAAAGAAGACAAGAACAATCATTGTTAAAAGTTGATCATCCACATCTTAAACATCTTAATGTCTGCATGATGGAACATGCAGCATCTAAAATTATCAGTCTACTGCAAGAAAATATTTTGCATCAGAAATCGATTCTCCGGGAAGGAAATCAAATTTAACCTCATCCAGCACCATGTATAAATTAAACCCATTTGTTGATTATCATGGAATATTACGTGTTGGTAGAAGGCTAAGAAACTCAAATTTTGACGAAAACGTCCATCCTATCCTACTGCCAAAAATTACGAAGACAACAGAATTAATTGTTCGTTGGTGTCATGAAAAGGTAGCCCGCAGTGGAAGAGGAATGACCTTAAATGAACTTCGTGGAAATGGATTTTGGGTAATAGGAGCCAACACAGTTGTACGTTCTCTTATTAACAAACGCGTTACATGCCGTAGCTTAAGAGGTAACGTTGATAATCAGTTAATGGGCAATTTACCGAAAGAGAGATTACAATCAGAGCCGCCATTTACGTATTGTGGTGTTGATATGTTTGGTCCCTTTGTAATCAAGGTTAGGAGGAATGAATTAAAAAGGTATGGAGCAATGTTTACATGTCTTAGCAGTCGTGCTTATCCATATTGAAAAAACATCATCAATGGACACAGATTCATTTATACTTGCATTAAGACGTGTTATTGCCAGAAGAGGAAACATTGATTTCTGATAATGGATCAAATTTTGTGGGAGCTCAGTCAGAACTACGCAATATCAAACCATGGTACAGAGTGGATAATTTGGAAGAAAAATCCTCCAGCAGCTAGCTATATGGAGGGAGTATGGGAACGACAAATACGTTCAGTAAGATCCCTATTGACCGCACTTTTAAAGACTCACACAGGTTCTCTCAATGAAGAATCACTAATTACCTTGATGACTGAGGCTGAAGCAATTGATAATTCCGACCTTTGGCTGTTGAAACACTGAATTATGTCAACAGTATGCAACCATTATCCCCAAGTCAACTTCTTACAACGAAGAGCAATGATAATGCCACCCCCTGGATCATTCTCACGACCTGATCTATGAACACAACGCAGAAAACATGGATGAAGAAAACAAAGGTCCCTCTACAAAAAAATGAAAGAAAGAATTTATTATGCAGCATCACAACGTTATTCGTAAATCGTTTCTGCCATACTTATTTTTTTACATCTTTTTTTCTCTTATTAAAGCTTTGTGAGCTTGATTGAACTTCAGACTAAACTTCAGACCAGCAGTTAGCTAGGTAGCTGTTTAATTTCTCACATTATTTTTGTTCTTGTATATTTTAGTGTCAAAATGACATGGTAGACATGGCAGTGTGGGGCAATTTAGGCTATATAGGATCCCGCTGAATTTTTTTGTTAGAAGGAATCTGTTTTTAGATTCTTCTTAACAATTCTATGACGGATCAAATTCACCTTAATCCCAATTTTTATATTAACTTTAGGTATAATTTACAGACCAGATCTGTTTTGTACAGAAATGACTATCTAAATGTCATGTTTCTGTTGATAAATAGTGCTGTTATGGAGAGTTATTGTAGTATTTCTAGGTAGAAAGAATGTTGTTTAGTTTTGAATCAGAAATCAAAGAAATACAAAATTTGGTCACCTCATAGTAATTAACATAATAAATTCTGCTTTTCAAAAATAAATTTCTCTTGTGTATTGCAACGGACATACAGAATGATGTAAAAACTCATTAATATTAATTTATGTATGATTATGTATGTTTTCTATTCATAAAACTCAACCTACTACATAAAATCTGTTGATCTTTGATAAAATAGTAATTAGTAATATCAAGACAAAAACATGCACAAGTATAAATAGAAAGAAAATATAGTGATCGTTATGTGAGTTAGTTATTTAATAATAGTCGTACTCATGCAGCTTTAAGTAACTTGTGTATTTGTTAACAGTTTGAATTCATTGACAATTGTAGCTTGTTGCAAGAAGAAAACAGTATTGCTTAGAAAGAGGTTAAGAATTTGAAATTTTACCAGATATTAAAAGATATTTTAAAACTTATCAAAAGTAATTACACTTATGTTTCTTTTTTTCTGTTTTTGTTTCTTGAAAGTTCTAAATTTTTGATGAGTTATAAATTATAATTAATCCTGAACTTTTTTAGCACTTTAAGGCATAGTTCTTGACACATCAACGTCTGTCATTCAACGCATACCTTTAGAACAGAAAGGTATTCATTCTTAGCCAAACAAGTATAAAATGTTTAAAAGAATAGTATTTATTTGTTGCTTTTTTCTGCAGGGAAAAATGGATGATGATCAACCCCCCCCACTAACAGGAGGAACTGGGTGTTTGATAATTCTAAATGTCTTGTTTGCTTACAACCTGTGGACAACAAAGTTTCATCTCTATCGCTTGAAGTCCTTCAGAAAGTGTATAATTACACAAAAGAGCGCATTGAATATGGCGATACTACCATTAGGGAATTTTGGGAAACTATAAGTGATGTTAACGCAGCAGATATCGTTTCTTCCGGATGTGTTTACCACCGTTCATGTTATGCGGGTGTCGGAAACAAGACTAAACGAGACAGGTGTAGGCAAAGATATGAAAGATCCTTATAGATAAAAAAAATGCCAGTACGAGTAGGAGATCATCTAGGCAACCTAAGGGAATATTATCTACAAAAAATCTAGAGTCACAGCGTTTGTTGCGATCACAGCACATAGAATATGACAAAAAAGCATGTGTCATATTTCAACAAAAAGTAGGAGGAATGCATAAAGTATCAACGATTCCTATGGGTCAACGGCTATTTAAATGTGCATCATCAATTGAGAAAAAAGATACAGAAATACGGCTGAATTCAGTCTATAATCCGTCAGACACTAGCAAATAATGTGCTGTATCATTTAAAATGTTATGTGCACTCACAGAGAGAGGCTGGTAAGAACGCAAGCACAGATTTCATAGATGCAGATCATAAAGCTCGGGTATATAGATATATATATAAATCATGAATTTGTTCGAATCATATAGAAATCATGAATTTGTTTGAGTACAAACTTTCTCAAGGAATTCTTAATATGAACACTGTTCACGAGACCTATAAAAGTATTATCGTAGAAAATGGAATGGAGAAACGTTCTTTAAAGGACGTCTACAAAAAATATTTAAAACAATTCATAGAAGAACAAAATGGGGATGTTAAGATCATTAAGTCGTATCGCGCAAATGAATCAACACAGTTATACAGTTCAAGGACTGAAAGCGAAACTTTTGATTCTGACAGTATTCATAGTAATGCTGACGATTTTATTTTGCTGTTCAAAGCTGCAAAGATATTACGGAAGGAGCTGATTTCTCACAATAATTGGCAGTACAAAGGAAACTTTACTGATTTTGAAGCTCCAGTACTTCTTAGTACTTTAGTAAAATGGATAATTGTTGGACCACATGTCACCTGGGAAAATATTATACGGGCTGATAAAATTGATAAAGTTGATTCAATTGTAACTCAATTGGTAATGCAGTCCTTTAAAACAAACCGCCAAGTTATTTACAAATCTCCTACTGAAAAACGAGGTTTTTACAGCACTATTGGAACACCGTTAACTGTAGGGCTTGGACTGAAATTGCACCACGAAACTAAAAGAAAACGGTTCGTAAATCATTTAGCACAATTGAACTTATCAATCTCATATGAAAAGGTTTTAAGATTGGAAACTCAGATTGCTCATAATGTCCATAAAAAAGTCATTGCAAACAACGGGATTTATATTCCAAATACAATCAATCCTGATTGTCCAATCTACTTTGCTATAGACAATGTTGATTTCCGTACAGACACAAAAGATGGAAAAGGCGATTTATTTTCATGGTACAGCCACAGTCGTATAGCAGACTGGACAGCAGATAGGAGGTGTAGAAAAAGTTGAAAAGAAGAGTTAGGAGCGTCGCTACAAAAAAAAATTGGTATACTCATTAAAAACATGCACAGAACCTGTTCGAAAAAATAACGTTTGACTGTTTTCTAAATTCTATCGACAATGCTGAGTTAGAAATATATGGTGGATGGGATCATTGGTCATTGCTTCAAGTTACATCATTATCATGTCTTCGCACTGTTCCCACATGGGCTGCATTTAATTCATTAACAACAGGAGAAAATGAAAAGACTATCCACTGCATGCTTCCACTAATCAGAACATCTCCTACTGATTGGTCAACACTCTACACTGCTCTTTGCATTGTACAAGGAATAAATACTGTCAGTACCCCAGACCGAAAGACTGTGATTTCTCTGTGATATGCAGTTATATATAAAAGCAATAAAATTAAAGGCTAAAAATATTGTCAACAAAAATTTTATTTTCAGGATAGGTAAGCTACACACAGTTTTTGATTTTCTCAATTCAATGGGAAAGTATCTTAACATGAGTGGGTTAGATCAATCTTTTGTTGATGCAGATATTTATGGTCCCATAACCATCGAAAAAATAAAGGATGGAAAACATATGAAAAAGAGCATTGAGGCATTCACAATTTTGTATCTGACCTTGTATAAAGCATACATAAACAAATTCCTTAAAACTCAAAGAACCTAGCAAGAAATAGATATGATTGTTAAAGATTTTGGTGGGCAAGAATATGACGCAGTAGGCGTTAAGGAAGATGTAGTTGTGGTAAAAGAAAAGCTGGTGATCTTATTTAATCAATTTAAATTGGCTGAAAAGTTAAAAGAAATTATTGATACTTTGAATAAACAAGCAATGTTCTAGAGAAATTGGATGACAATGTTTGAGTGTTTATTACTGATCCTTCGCAGCACAAAACAAAGATGTTGGGAACTCCATCTGGCTTCTCTTCACAAATACTACTTTGTGCATGATCAACAGAATTACGCACGAATTGTACCAGTATACCTAGCAGAGATGTATGCATTGAAAGAAGAGGAACCACACGTTTGGAGATTTTTTAGCTCAAGGGGACTTTTGCATTAATAAGACTGATGTTTGACAAGTTGTTTGGTATTTACAGATATGGTAACGAACGAGGCTACCATCATCAACTTTCTACTTCCATATGCAGCAGTTTTAAAGAAAATGTCCTTAAGCTTTCTTTAACATTAGATGAATATAATTTGAGCTTTGATGATCAAGATCACGTTATAAACATTAGTAACAAAAGTAATAATACGAAAGATGTTCTAAATCAAAAGCAGAAAGGTGCACTGATAAACGATGATTTCATACAGAACTGTATCATCGGTCCTAAAAGTTTTTGGGATCGTTATAAAAAAACAAATATTAAGACCTTCGCTTACCTTGTCAAGAAGACAAAAATTAAACTTCATGATAGACTTATTCAGTTGAAAGAAGAAAAGTCGTTAATAAAAATATTTGAAATTACTTCCAGAACTCGAACTGAAATTTAACTTCCAGAGATATTTGAAACACATGAATTTGCTGTCGTATGGATGGAAAGTTACTACACTGCGCGGACAAAGCTAACGTTGCGCATGCAACTGAAGATGCCATCAAATCCTTTGATGCTACTGCTGCTGATGATAATACTGATGACATAACTGATGTACAAAGTAATTCCGATGGTAAGACTGCTTTACTAGATGGTATGGCAGTTTTTAATACGCTGAAGAAAGATGTGACAACAAAAAGTTGTCGAGATCTTGCTAAATTATATATACTTCGAATTGAGTAGAAGTCAATTGATTTCGAAAGAATAATTCTGGTGTGCAATCGTTATATAGAATGCTCTGTAAAAGAAAGAACAAGAGAAAATAGAATGGAAACTGAAGGTATGCATCACGTAATCCAAGGCAACACAAACATTGAAACACTAACGCTAAGGCAATTTCTTTCAAACAGCAAAACGAAACAAGAATAAACTGTGTATCTCGCAGAAAAAACCAATGAATTTTTTATCTTGAATAACATGAATTGTGCCATCATATAAGCAGATACATTGATGATCCTGGTGGCATTGCAACTATCCACACAAAATCCGTTTAATGAATTGTATGTATCATCTCCAGATACCGATGTTTTTTTGCTGCTCATTTACCACTTCCCAGAGCTTTGTCCCCACACAGTTTTTCGCACTGGTGCAGAAGAAAAAGTAAGAGATATTAGTATCACTGCTGTGTTTGAAGCCATTGGATGCATGCTGCAGTTCTTTTCGAGTTTAATCCAGACTGGCAAATCAATGGGAAATCTAAGATACACTGTTGGAAGTTTTTAATGAGCAAGTAAAAACGAGTTAGAAGCACTGAAAGTTCTTGGTGAAACAACTAGTTTGCTTGAGAAAAAAATTCAGGGATTGGAATACTTTGTGATCAGACCTTATGTAAAGCTTGCACCAGATCAAGTGCAAAGCATAGGAGAATTAAGATGGTATTTGTTCTCAAAGTTTCAACATATAGCAGAAAAACTGCCACCAACCGCAGCAGCTCTATTTGAAATACTGAGGTGTCACTGTTCTGCCCAGATTGCGAAAACGGCCCGTTTACAACCGGGACAGCCGGATTATGTACGCATGGTCCGATTATGTTTTTTTAGCCCTAATTATGTCGTGGTGACCGGTTTATGAACGCTGATATAATGGCAGGCAGGCTGTGATTGGCATTTCCTTCCGACTTTTGTAAATGAAACATTGACGAATCTTTATGTACGTGGGTAAGTTTCGTTTTAAACACCTGTTATTCCAAAGAACTAATTTCAAAGCTGTGAACGTGGTAATCTGATAAAAATGAAGGTTTTGAATCTGATAAAAAATCTTCTAGAAGATATTTAATATAGCTAAGTTTTTCGCGCAAATTAGGTATGGGGTAATGTAGCTAGCATGAAACATTAGTCAAAGATACATTTCTTCTCGATATAAAGCAGTATTTACAATAAAAATATGAACTAACAAAGGGTTTCACACTCGTTATTTTATGTTAATTCTTCGTTGTTCTGATAAAATGTTTTCTTATAAAATGAGTGTATAGTACGATAATTTTCTCTGCTTCACCTTTTTGATAAATGATAAAACCATGTTAAAGAACATAATATGAATATAAACAAAGGTCTGGGGTAGCCAAGCTAGATTCAGCCTTAGCATATTGAAAAAATCTATGTCTAAACCGAACATAAAACGTGCTGTATATATTCACAATATCAGCCAGAATATATTCTAACAAAGCAATGAAAAAAGTTTAACTTCAATGTATTGCAGCATGTCAGCATATGCACGTCCAAATGGCAATTCACCTGCATAAACTTGCAATAAATATTCACGTACTATATCTGACCATTTTGAGTTTGTAGTTCCTGCTAAATATTTTGTAATCTGCATATAGAATTCTGGCTCTGTTCTTTTCAATCCCTCAAAATTAGCCGCAACTTGAAAAACACCTCCTGATTTCTGGTTAAGCAACGGATTACAATGTGGGTCTAGAGATTTCTCTATGTATTTCTTCAATATACCGTTTTCAAGGCATCGGGTTAAAAACGCCCTCCATTGCGGCTCCAGTGGGTTCTCCTCTTCATCAGAATCAATTATCACTATAAAACAAAGTTAGTAATGCTTCACATACAGTTAGGATTAAATAAACAGGGGCATAATATTCTGACTTACCAGTTACTTTTTCAATACAGTTCTTACAAAACCAATTAACACTTGGTTTTCTCTTCAGATCGGTACAACAAAAATGACTCCATGTGAGACATCTGTCACATGCTATGCTTCGTTTGGGAGCCCCTATACTCTTCTTGCATGTGCCACACGTCCAACTTGATGTTCTCTTTTTCTTTTGTATCAATTTCTTGAGATGTTCGATAAATCCTTTGTATGCATATTGTTTTAAAATATCAACATGGACAAGGTCGTCGCGTACAGAGTCAGGTAATGCTTTAATAGATTTAGGCAGCATACCTACTTCTACGTCCAAACTCTCGCTCGTAATGAGCTCTGCGTCTTCACGCTTAACAAACCAAGACAGTAACATCTTGCACCTATTGTAGGCATCCATTTGGACATATGCTTGCAATGGCCCTTAAAATAATAGAAATGATAATGTATGTGAATATTTGAATCTTCAAAATTAGCTACCTGGCTGCCTTTCAGTGCAATTAACAAAGTTTGATATCTTGATATCTAGGCTAATTTGAAATTGGATAAATATTAGGCAAGTTCACCTTGTCTCTTTTTTTTCTTTTTGTCCAATTTTTCCTTATCACAACTGTCGGTGCAATTATCAACGCAGAAAAGCGAGTCATCGCTATCATTGAGGATTTCCTCAAGGCTTTTGATGTCTGCAGTAATTTTTGTTTCTTCTTGTTTGTTTTCTGGAGCTTAAAAAAAAAGTTATCATAGTTAAGATTACAAAAAAAAAAAAAATCAAAAAGTTTAGGATATTTTATTCGCTAAAATTAATCCAAAATATTATACGAATTTTTTCAAGAAGTACTTACTTTTTGAAGCAAGAAGGCTGTCCATGGTTATACCTGGGGTGTATTTTTGTGCTTGCTTGGTACGAATGGTCGTGGATACCCCTTCAATCTCTTGGTTTTCAGAATCATCAACCAAGGATTGCAAGTTTCCTTAAAAAAACAAAAGGAGATACCTTATGCTTCAAAAATGTTTTATAGAGCTTTAGCCCTTAGATTTCAGTCTTATCTGCTTACTGCATAAATAACGTAGCATTTGTGGTAAATTTTCAAAATAATCATGAAATTAGCAAACTAGTTCTTGTAGATTTTTAGCATAAGAAATGGTATTTTGTGTGCAAAAAAGGCATTACCCTGCAATACAAAGTAGTGTAACAATTTAAATGTATAGTACCTTCTGCACTGTGGGCTTTGTCTTGTATTATTTCATTGCTTTGTGAGTCTTCCTTGAGCACTAAAAAATATCTTATTCATCACGAAAAATTCTGTCCAGTTGTGCAAAATTTAGTACAAGTAATGTCGATGTTATGATATGACATGTTTACATACCAAATAAACAGTGTGAAGGTCTGTAAAGTGTTTCAAATCCACCATCACTTTTTTTTTATTTGAGGTTTCTTAAGACCATCAAATTCGTACCACCTATTGTTGTGTCGCAACAATCCCATGTAGTGGTACATGTTCCAAAGTGAAACTGCAACCAAGTCATACCTATATGATATTATTATTATTCGTTACACATAACTTTAGACATAATATTGTGGCGTCAAGGCATTCGGAATCATGTATATTGAAAATATATCTTTACAAAGAGTTATAATAAAACTATGTGGATAGTTGTCAAAAAGTTGATATTCCCACAATGTTACTTTATTGTATAATATAAACACTTGAAAAAATACATTACCTTGTTGTTGCCACACATAAAAGTAAGTAAGTATGAAAAATGGCATATACTTGGCTGACATAATTTCCATCATCATAGGTATTGAATGGAAATCAATCCTTCTGTCCAAGCCTGCCACTTCAACATTAACTGGTAAAACCATAGGTGATTTTTCAAATGTTCTGAAGTTTGAACGTCCCTGACCATTAAAAATTTTGTTCGGTGCAGGACAATTTGGACTATTGCAATTTGATGTTATGCAATGTTTCATCACAGGTCCCAAGTAAGTATTGATAAAGATATGCTCATCACCATAAAAATTAAGTATATCATTTTTTTTCAGGTAAAGAACGTGCTATTGCTACATGATGCTTGGCAGCATCATATTGTGCATCATTTAGTAAACAGAGCATTTCTTTATTTTGGTCACAAGATTCATCACATAATCGTGTATAGAATCTAGGATATTCGTTGAAAGTCACTTTCAATATTGAAAACCATGTGTCCAATGTACAAGTGTTGTTGAATGTAATGTTTCGTCCATTTAGGTTCACAGTTCCACCAAACATTGGGAGCTTAATGCAAAATTGTTCTATGTTTTCTGGAGAAAAAAAAGATCTGTTTTAGAAGCCTATTCAGAATAGCAATAACGAAATGAAGTATCAGCAAAAGTGGAGCACAACTAAACAATACAATTTCGACACCTATTACTTACCAGGTTTTTGATTTCCACATTTTACGCCAGAATGACATTTCAAATTGCATGTGACGTTTTCTTTGATGCATTTACATATGTTTGTTTTGCATCCTGACTTACAACCACATCGACTCACTACATTATCTGTTACATTTTGAAGGCGATTTGCTTCCCTCAAGCTGACGAACTTATCAGAATTTTTAAGGTCCATGTTGAAATTTCCCCTGAAAAATTCTAGATCCCCAGATCTGTATTTATTGTGCAATACGCCATGTTGTGTAAGCAGTTGATAATATCTCTCTTTGTCACCAGAAACACTGATAACCACACATGGCATGCGTGAAGCATGAGTGTTGCTGCGGTCTCTTTTAGGGACTCGAACAGAGACATTATCCCCAACTTCATAAGCATTGACTTTGCTGCAATGGTTTTTCTCAAACCGTTGAACCATCTCCTCTCTCGTTCTTTTTATCTTTTTAGAAGCTGTTGTTCGTGGAGTCCAATGTCGTTGGAGTGTTGACAATGCTGTAATATATGCAAGAACTATTAATATAAATATAAAAAAACTGAGTATGGACGTTACTATTTCTTATTGTCTTGTGAATGGAAAAGCACCATGTTGATGGTTTTCATGGTAAATATTTTTATGTACTATATGTTTCTTCTTTGAAAATTGATTATTTTTCATTAATATGAAGGTCCACTTGTAAGTTTTTATATTTTTTTTTAAAACCGTGTCAGTACTTACAACCAGTTTCGCAATCGTCTTCAATAACATGTGCTTCATTTGTGACGTTCTTCGAATTCGTATTCTCTTCGCCTACACAATTGATTCACAACAAAGATTAAACACAGAATTCATAATAAAACGTCAATTTTAATTTCAGTTCAGTTGAAGAAAAAGTACATACCATCGTGTGGCTGTTCAGCATGACGTTTGTAATTCATTTGTTCTTTAACAGGTATGGAGAAAAAGTCGATGTCTTCATCGTTATCAAAGTTCGAATCAGTGATAACCTTCGACTGTTTTGAAACAGTCGGTATGATTGTGGTTGCTGGTGACTGTCCAAATACCAGCTCGTACGGAGTAAATCCTGTAGCGCTGTGCTGTTGTGTGCTGATGGCATCTATTGAAAAAATGAAAAATAAGTAACGACAATTCGATCTGCATTTCGGAACTATTGTTATCAACCTACAACATATTTGTGGCAACCACGAGCTCCAAGGTTTAGTTTCACTGGCACACTCAGCTATCATGACTGATATTTTATGCTCCACATTGATATGAGCCTGTTCTATCATGCCTTGACTCTGTGGATGGCGAGGACGACCACGAACCACCTGAATCTCCCCTGGCCAAGCTTCGATAAGATGATCTACTGATTTATTTACAAATTCTGAACCGTTATCGGAATGAAAGATCTTTGGTGGTCCGAACAATGAAAATATTTTTTCCAACTCAACAGTGATTGGAGCGCTTTCCTTTCTCTCCAGGGCAGCAAGAAAATTAAATCTCGACCAATGATCAATGGAATGAAGGATATACTTATAGTCTCCATCATGCATATGACTCATGTCTATTAAATCAACCTAAAAAAGCGGAAAGTGAAAAGTTCATAAAAAATATAAAACAAACATATGTAAATTTTAAGCATTTGATGTTGAGGCAAAGAAATCTCCGGTTGAAAAATCAAGCATTATTAAGAGCGTTTTGTTATTTTAGTTCAGGTGTGTGCGAACCTACTTGGAAGCGTTTCATGAAGCCATTTGATATAATAGGTTTGATTGGCGGTACAGTCTTCTGTGGCTGTTTTAAGTGGCAAGTTTCGCAAAGATTGATATACTCTTCAATAGCCGATCTTGGGATACCCCAAAATGAACTTGAAACCTTGTAGGAAAAATACGAATTGAGTAGTTATTTGTATCAATCTTTATATTTTGTCTAGGGTACAATTTTTTATGTAAATATAGTTATTAATTCTGATAAGAAAACACTAATACCTTTTTGAACGTCTTTTTCACACCAGCGTGTTTTAATTCATTACAGTGAATTGAGCGTATGATGTCAAAGAATTCATCTACGTATGCCACTCTTAAGTAACCTTCAGGTATCGATTGATTACTTGTATGGTTTTTCTGAAAAAAGTAACGGTTATAATAATTACTTACATTGTTGAACATCGAACTAAAAATTTGAAATCACGATTTTTCACTTACAGCTTCTTGTGAAGGCACAATCAAAATATCCACCATTCCCAGCTCTTCGCAGTTTATCAGCTTAAACTTCTGGGTCAATAATCTGAAGCGACGTGCTTCTGTACCCTTTCTACTGTCCGACTCATTGCTTTTTAAGTTCTGGGAAATTTTCTTCCCGAACTCTCTTGTTATTGTGCCACTCGTTGGTCTTTTACCAGTGCCTGTGTAACGCTGGGCAAATTGTTCAAATTTTTGGCGATGAACTTCCATGGATTAGCTAAAACTAGTGTAGCTCCGACGATTGAAAAATTTAAATGAAAGTTTTTTCGAACGTTTTCTTCGAATTTGTAAGAAACTAGACATCCTGTCTGGCGAAAGAAAAAAAGGCTCCACGTAAATTGCGAATTTCGCTTCATTTGCGATACTTTCCTATTTGCTTGTCACGAATGATATAAAAGCCGATCGCCCCCGATTACGTTCGTTGTATAAGTGTCGAATAATATTTGACTGTCATACATAAGCCGGCCTTCCCCGATTATGTGCGTTCTATAATAAGTGAGAAATAATAGAAAAATGTCATACATAAGCCGGTCGGCCCCGATTACGTTCGTTCTATAAGTCTCGAATAATATTTCACTGTCATACATAAGCCGGCCGGCCCCGATTACGTTCGTTCTATAATAAGTGAGAAATAATAGAAAAATGTCATACACAAACCGGTCCGCCCCGATTACGTTCGTTCTATAAGTCTCGAATAATATTTCACTGTTATACATAAGCCGGTCGGCCCCGATTACGTTCGTTCTATAAGTGTCGAATAATATTTGACTGTCATACATAAGTCGGACTGCCCCGATTATGTTCGTTCTATAATAAGTGAGAAATAATATTACACTGTCGTATATAAACTGGCCTGCCCTGATTATGTTCCTTTTATAAGTGCCAAATAATATTTTTTGAGTAATAAGCCGGCCTGTCCTGATTATGTTGCCCTGATTATGTATTTTCTGCCCTGTTCTTAACCGGGGCAAGCTGCCGTACTTAATCAGGCCAATGTTCATTATCCGGGCAGAACATCACTACATGTGCATGGTGTGGAAACAATGTCGAAATACCCATCTTACTTTGCATTCTCCAACAACTTGTGGTTGGAATGAGGAAGATGGGAATTTACCAGCAGTATTAACAAAAAACCACCAGGACCTAAGGCTACCATAGAAATTTGCTCCTGTAAATGCAAGTAAGGGTGTGTTAATGGACGTTGTACGTGTCAGCGTTATGGTCTTTTCTGTACTGAAATGTGAATGCGCGCTAATTGTGACAACCAGTGCGAAAGGAAAGACAATCACAGTGAATTGGAAAGCGACGATGATGAGTGAATTGATAACTGACATTTATTCAATACCAATTAGATGATAGGTCTTGTTTTTTTCATGTGGTTTGAAATTTGCACCCAAATGTAAAATTTAGTAATTTACTGACCGGGATCATATCATGGGTTTTGTAGTTGAACTTTTAACAACATGTGCAGCATAGTCAAATTACATTTAATGTTACCAACAAGTGGCTAAACCTTCATGTAATATACACATATAGTGATAAAGTATATACAAATAAGCGATTTATACCTGTTATGTCCGCCTGGTCTGTAAAAGGTGAAAATAAAAATGGGCATTAAGGTAATTTTGAATATTTATGCAATAATATATCAGAAAAACACAAAATATTGCTTCTAAAAAAAATCCAGCGGGGTTACAGTTGCCTCCACACTATGGTCTGAAGAACACGATGTTGTTTTGTCGTGAACTGATAGTTACCCAACCATTTTAGTACAAGGATGGATCTAGAGAAAAAGGCCAGTGTTGGGAAATCATAGCATGCAAGTTAAATGGAATAGCAAAGCCACTTTTCAAGGTCGATCAAAGATCTTTGAGAAATCATCTAAACAAACTCCTGAAAGAGTATGTTAGAAATACAGCATATCAAGAAAAGGCTTCTGGCATTGATCCAGAGGTAAACATTCCCTTTCTTGTCATCATTCCCATGATGCATAAACTAAACATTTGATTTTGTAATTTTAGTGGAAAATATTGTTAAATTATTTCTGTTTTTTATTTACCTCTGCCCAACCATTTATAAAAAAGTTTCTGTGTTAGGTGACAGAACTGGACACTCTTTTGGAAGAAGTATCTGAATTATTGGAGGAAAGTCGAAATAATCCGCAGCATCTGAGAAAAAAGTAAAGCATTTGCAAGAAGAACGAAAGTCTGCTGATGCGATTCGAAGACGCTCAATCCAAAGGTTAGGAGAGATGAGTAAAAGTAAGTCGTCAGATGACTTGGAGAAGGCAGTTACCCCCAAAAAGAAGAAGAAACAGGCTCTGATACAGTTAATTATATTCAAGAAAAATCTAGTACCCTAAAATAAGGAAAGAGGAACTTGCGTTCAAAAAAGAATAATTGGCCTTTCAAATTCAGCGAGACCAAAAATCAAATGACCGTTGTGAACAGATGATGCGGCGGAATTAAACACAGACTGAAGCTTTACTTTTACGTATGGCTATTATCCGAGATGGTGTTGCGACAGACTGATACTTAAGTGAATGTATTCTCTTGCGTCCATTATATACTTCTCTCTTATCCTGACCTTGTTTGCAACATGCCTTAACTGTACTACAGTGGAATCCCCCTAAAGCGGACACCCTATAAAGCGGACAGCCCTCTAAAGCGGACAAAAATTTTTGCACCGGCAGAATTTAGGTCAAACTCTCATAAAAAAATCTCTATAAAGCGGACGATTATAAAGCGGACACTCTATAAAGCGGAAAAAAATCTTTGCACCAAATGACAGTTTCCCTTATAAACACTCCCTATAAAGCGGACAATGGAAAAATAAAGAGATGAAATGTCACTTTTTCTTAAAATTTAAACCATTTTACTTAGTACATCTTTGATTTTTGTTATTTACCGAGTCCAACACTTTCCTTATATTTTTCTCGGCCCACTCAACTGCCTTTTCAACACCAATTAATTGGTACTGGGCAGGAATTTCTAGTCCGTAGCCAGCACCACGGTTCACTCGCTTCCCAGTCACTTTACATCCGATGGTACAGTTAGGAAGCGACATGAATTTGTTGAATAGTTTGCTAAGGTTTTTAGGGACGTGCCCAACTACTTTATCGTCATCTGTAACAGCTACAGCAAACTTGTCATGTTCGTTATCTTCTTCCGCTTTTAAACAAAAATTCTCTTCTCCGACTTTTGGGCTCCATATGTCCATGTAAGCATGGTATCCACGGATAAACGAGTCGAAGCGATATTCTTTCTGTTTTATAAGGATAATCTCAATCTGTTGGACAATGTTTTTGAGAAGCATCTCATTTAGTTGAACGTTCGACATATCTGTGTTCTCTTCAGCTTCTTTAACTTTAAAATAGCACTCGAATCGTGAAGACATTGCAGCGTAAAATTTTAAACTGGAAAGAATTTCGAATTTTTAATTTCTAATGCACATTCAACATGGCAATGTCGAAGCAGCAGCTTGCTGGTAAACTAGCGAAGAAAACTTTATCATTAGATGATAAGATCAAGTTTTTGGATTTCGCCAAAAAAAATCCAGAACTTGGATGTAGAAAACTAGCAGACATTTACAAGCTTGGAAAGACAGCCGCAGCAAATATTTTAAGAGACGAAAAGAAAATTCGTGAACAACATGAAATTTTTCGTGAGAAAACAAAAAAACGTAACCGCCATGGCAAGTATCACAAGATAAATGAGATCTTATTCGAATGGTACAAAAGATGTTGCGCTTCTAACATCTACCCTAATGGTGTAATGCTTAAAGAGGAGGCGTTGGAAATTAAGGAAAAACTTCAGAACAGCGATTTTGATAATTTCTCCGCCTCTGACGGTTGGTTGGATCGTTGGAAAACAACATATTCCGTCAAAGAACGTCGTATTGTTGGTGAAGCTGGTGACGTTTCTACAGAAACGGTTACTTCCTGGATGGAGAGGATCAAAGAATTGGTTGAAGGTTATTCACTAGAAAATATTTGGAACATGGACGAGTCTGGCTGTTTTTTTAAAGCTCTACCGGCCAAAGGGTTAGTGGAAAAAGGAAAACAAGCAAAAGGTGGGAAAAAGTCAAAGCTTAGATTAACTGTCGCTTTTTTTGTAAATGCAGCTGGGGAAAAGATCGACCAGCCTGTTGTTATCTGGAAGAGTAAAGTCCCGCGTTGTTTTAAAAAATTGAAAGATCCATCGCGTCCAGCTAACGTTCACTACTTTTCAAATCCTAAATCTTGGATGACATCTCAAGTAATGGAAACTGTACTGGCACGTTTTAACAGAAAACTTTTATTTGAGGACAGAAAAGTTATTCTTTTTCTGGACAACGCCACCTGTCATCCGGAGTCAATGATAGGCCAGTTTTCACAAATCAAAATCATTTTCTTACCGAAGAACACAACTTCAAGGCTTCAACCACTCGATGCGGTGATCATCCAAAACTTCAAGGTGAAGTACAGAAAAAGACTGGTCAAATACGTGCTTGCAAGGATCCAGGAGAATAAATCTGCAACTGAAATTATCAAGAGCGTAGACATACTTATGGCCATTCAATGGGTTCAAGATGCGTGGAAAGAAGTAACCAACTTGACCATCAAAAATTGTTTCGAGAAATGTGGCGTAGTTCAAGGAGAAAGTGAATTGATGGAAGATCAAGAAGATGACTTGGAATTTGAAGCTCTGGTGAAGGAATTAACTGAAGATATGTCTGCTGCAGAATACATCGATTTTGACGCCGATGTTCCAGCTTCGGAGCCAAGAATTAACGAATTAGAAATAAATTGGCGACATCAAATCCGAGAAGCTAGCATTAACGCAATTGAAAATCCAGAGATGGCATGTCAGGTCAAAGAGATTTCCGAGGATGATGATGAGAGTGAAGACGTGGTTGAAGAAGAAATGCTTGGTTTCACCGAGCTAATCACTATGCTTGATAAAATTAAGCGATCTGCTATTTTTGATGATACATGCCAAGAAATGTTGTCAACCATTACGAAAAAGATTGAGGAACTTCAGCTTCAAAATAGAAAACAATCCTCAATCAAAGATTATTTCAAATAGGGAGAAAAACGTGTATTGAAAGACCTATAAGATAAATGAAATATATCTTCGTATGCTACGTATGACCTATAAGATAAAGATTCGTATGACCTATAAGATAAATGAAATATATCTTCGTAATATAACTTGGTTTCTTAGTTTATAACCTTAGCAACACTTAAAGGTTGGTTGCAACACCGACAAATTTGAGCTGCTAAACTTACTTTACACAGCCAACTTGGGTTCTTTGCTCGATAAGCTAAATCTATTGATGTTGCCGTCTACCCTAGTGTTGCAAGTCACCCCATGATACCCGCCAGTACTACAAAAAAAGCTTTTTTGGTCAAAATTAGGTCTAAAACTAATTTTTTGGTCAACTTCCTATAAAGCGGACATCCCTCTAAAGCGGACACTTTTTTTTGCACCAATGGTGTCCGCTTTAGAGGGATTCCACTGTATCTATAAACTCGCACACATTGTCCAGTCGGGCCCTTTTTGGTGAATCGACCTTGCAAAGTTAGCTAAGTGCGGAGGTTGCAACCATGGTTGATTCATAGGGTCTAACAATCTTCCTCATTCGGAATGAATGATATCTATTGTCTTATTAAATATTATGGACAGCAGTGGCGGATTTAGGGTATGTCAAGCTAGTCGGGTGGACGTACTTAATTTTAGTCAAAAGCCTTGTTGTTGCAATTTCAAAAAAGTATTTCGCTTAAGCACAAAAATCTTCCAGGGTGGCTTTCGTTATATACTGTGAGTCGAATCTCTACAGAATTTCTACATACATACGCATGTATTTTGTAGTTAAGGGCATATTTATCAACGATATGGCGTAATATGTAAGAAACGGCTTGATTATCGTGCGACTTACTTGTTGAATTGCATGTTGATTTATTAGGGGGCACAATAATAGAGTTATTTGCTTTAATTTACTGTAAAAATTGTAATTTAATCTCGCTGTACTTCGACTTACTTGTTGTATTAGATGGTAAAAAACATAAATAATGGTAACATGCGACCGTAAAAAGAATAAAATTTTAACACAAGTAATTGAAATAGGTGAGCATATTCATTAAGGGGTAGTGGCTTGTAAAATACCGTTAAAATAAAGTTAACACAGCGTGATGAGTTTTTGTTAGTTTTGATAAAACTCTGTTTTGGCTTACTGACAGAGGACCTTGCAGATCATTTTGGATATTACAATAAACATGTTCCACAGTATTCGTAACTTAGAGTGGAATTGTAAGTAGAGTTTTGGGTGATGCACTTGTTGTCTGGCTTCCAAGAGAAGCCTTTCGTGAGAACTTGCCTAAAACATTTGCCAAAGCAGGTTATTCCGAATGTCGGGTTATAATTGATTGTGCTGAGGTGTTCATTGACAAAAATCCTTAACAAATCAAGCATCTACTTAGTCAGACCATAAACATCACAATACTTTAAAAAATTTTGTTGACATAAGTCCTTTTGTATATATATTTATAACTTTTTTATCTGATTGTTATGGTGGCCACACCTGTGATAAATTTATTACAAATGACTCTGGATTTTATTATTTATTAGAAAGGGACGATGAAGTTATGACAGATCGTGGATTTCAAATCAGAGAAGAATTAATGCTAAGTTTTTGCAAAATAGTTGTTTCACCAAGTACACGTGTAAAAAGTCAGATAACAAGTGCTGAATATAAAAAAATTGATATCAAAGCCAAACATATTACACCCTATTATCCACAAGCAAATGGTGTAGTAAAAAGATTCATGAGAGTTATCAAGAAAACCATCCAGACAGCATCTTACGACAACAAAAACTGGGTAAAAGAATTAAACAAAATGTTATTAAATTACAGAACATCAACACACAAGGTAACTGGTCAAATGCCTTCCAGTTTACTGTTCAACAGATCCATCAATAATAATATACCATTCATCGATCAGCCAAAACATCCATCAGATTCAGAAGTGAGAAATCGTCAAGAAGCTATCAATCGAAAAACGAAAAAATGGTTCAATCAGAAAGAGAAAGCAACCGAATGTGACGTAGCTATCAACGATTACGTTATCCTGAGGAGAGAGAAGAATACTGATAAAACGAAGTCGAAGTATTAAAAAACGATTTTTAAATTTATTGACATCAATCATAACATGGTCACAGTGATAAGTGAAAGAGGAAATACATATACAAGAAATATTACGTATGTGAAAAAAGTACAATCACCTGAAACAGCAAAAACCAGTCGAATTACCGCTCACAAATGGCAAACTTGAAAGAAAGAAGTATCCCTTATGGAACAGACAGATAATTTATGGGCGCAACTGAAAATGAGATAACAGTTAAACATTTTTACATGATTTCGTGTGGACATTATATGTATATATTACTGGACGAGTCGATTTATGTTTTATGTAGCACCCGGGATGTTGTTTAGTATGGTACTGTGGTTCGTGAGTCTGTGTTTTATACTGTGTGTCACGTGTTTGTATATAAACCTGTATTTTTGTATCTAGAGTTATTTTATGTTGAGCATATAATACGAAAGACATTACTTGTATTCTCTGTGCGAAGCTCCATAATAAAAGGAAATTGCGCTCAAATTTCACAATGTTTTTCCTCGTTTCATAATGGCTGCCACAAATTACGTAGTTGTCGCGTGACCCTCCGGACGCGAGAATACACCAATCCGACATGCTGGGCTACCATTTTGTATTGCGGCGCGGTCTTGAGACTGGACGCGGAGAAGGGGTGAAAAATTAGTTGAGAGAGGAGCAAACAGAGTGAAAAGAAAGAAGACAATGATCCATACAAAATAAATATAGCCATAAACAAACTGTTATTTTTAAAACAAAATGCCCAGCGTAAATTGTGCTGTTAATGGTTGTACGAATAGCCAGTTTAAAATTCGAAAGTGGAAGAAAGAATTGTGTGATATACACAACAATGTTATCAAGGAATTATGTGGATGCGAACGACCATTTTATTTATATTGTTTTCCGAGCATTAAGAACAACAACGAGCAAAGGCAGAATTGGATTAAACTTATCAAGCGAGAAGGACATAATAAATCAAAATGGACTCCTGCTGGAAGTGACAGAGTGTGTTCGTTTCATTTTGCTGATGGGGTGCCCACTGCCGCCAATCCAGATCCAACTTTGAACATGGGTTACGAACTCTTACAAAAACGACCAAGAAGAGAATTATTTCGTTCAGGTGTTGTACCTAACTGTAAGAAAAAAAAATTGTTAAATGAAGAAGTTGACGAAGCAGTTGTTAATGATAATGTTGATAATGTTGTTAATGATAATGTTAATGTTGATGATAATGTTAATAATGAATTACCATGTCAATCATCATCATTCTTTTCACCAGTATCGGAACATTCCCATTTTTCATCATCATTAACTCAGCAATGTGAGGGATGTAGCTACAAGAAAAATGTTATCGATTCTCTTGTATCAAAAATAAATATGTTAACATTACAAGTTAAAACTGCCAACACAGTGAAAGTCTTCAATACTAAAAAAAGTGTTTTTACATGGCGAAAAATAGACAGACCAAAAAATGAATTTTTACACTGGCATAGTATCTATTGCCATGTTTGAATCAGTATTTCAACTTTTGAACCCATACTTATCTAAGATCAGATACTGGAGAGGCCCTAAACGTGCAAATAGCTACAGCAAAGTCAAACGTACTTATTCTACTCAAGCAAGCAAAATCCTTACACATTGTGACGAATTTTTGCTAACTTTGATGAGGTTGCGTTTAGGTTTACTAAATGAAGACCTTGCTGACCGCTTCGGAATTTCACCCACTATTTGTTCCAACACTTTCACGACATGGATACAGATTTTAGGCAAAATTCTAGGCAACGCTCTTGTTGTATGGCTACCAAGAGAAGCGATTAGAGACAATTTACCTGATGCCTTTATTAAAACTGGACACTCGAAATGCAGAGTAATTATTGACTGTACTGACGTGTTTATTGCAAGACCAAAATCTTTACTAAACCAAGCAGTTACATGGTCCGATTACAAGCACCACAACACAATAAAATTCTTAATTGGTATATCACCTGCAGGTTTCATAACATTTTTATCTGACTGTTATGGTGGTCGGGCCAGCGATCGATATATAACAAAGGATAGTGGGTTTTATGAATTGTTAGAACGGGACGACGAAGTAATGGCTGATAGAGGGTTTCAAATAAGAGAAGAACTACTGCTAAAATTTTGTAGTTTGAGTGTTCCACCTGGTGCTGGAATTAAAAGTCAGATGACATCAACTGAGTGCAAGAACACTAAAGAAATTGCCAATCTACGAATACATGTGGAGCGTGCTATTAATCGTGTGAAGTTCTACCGCATCTTGAAAACTGTTTTACCTATTACTATGATGCAGCATACTGATGACATTGTCAAGGCATGTGCTGCTCTATGTAATCTTAAGCCCAGACTTATACGTTAACAAACATGATTGCACAAGTTACTTATTCTTTTTTATACTTTTAATACATGCTGTTGTAGCTAAAGTAATTCATTTAATGTTGTTGTTTTCCCTTTAGACAATATCCTTGGCCTTACTTTAACAGACAAACTAAATTCCAGGGCTTTTTTATTAAAAGCTTTCAAGTTTTTATTTACAAAATTTTGCAACAAAAAAACAAATACGGCCTCCATTCTAATGTTTACATTTTTATGAAATTTTATTGGCCGGTTTTGTTTGTCTTAGTGATTTGATTGGGTCTGCGTGCGTAACATTTTCTTTATAAATAACCGTCAGGATTACTCTGAATTTTGTGGGTTGTTTGTCGGGAGTGATTCTATTTATTTTCACCTTAATTTTTTTCATTTGCTGCCCGATTTAATTTGATAATACATAGGGTCAAAAAACGCAGATACAGAAATAAATGTGCAAAATAAGTTGTTTATTAGAAACATCATTTACAATATATTGACTTCAAGTAAAAATCATTATAATAAGTAACAAATTTAGACTTCAAGTTGTTCCACAATGGTTCGTCATAAACTATAGTGTCGACTAATGTTCCATGAGGTGTCCAAACAACGAAATAACAAAGTTTGTACCCAGTTACTGCCATTTGCACTTGGCACTGTGTGTGATATTTGTGATTTTTATTTAAAACCACCACGTCCTTATCAACCACTAAGTAGGGTAGCCTAACATTCGGATCGGTCGGTGACATATGGTTGACACTAAATGGGCACTTCACCTCCAAGCATGCTGGCAAACAACAATCACATGTCATTATTCGGTCAGGGCTTCCACCGATTACTGGTACCGATCTTTCTAAAAACAAACCACACTCACTCAACTTTAAATTACGATGTTTCTTTTTTATTAGTTCATAAAATGAGTTTACAGCCTTAATCTCCATATCCCTACCATACTTTAAGGCTGGAATGTTTGGATTAGCAAAAGTTAAACCGGATACTCGGTGGTTCAATGCCCACATATTTACGCAGACACCACCACCTCTACTAATTTTGTCCATTTTTGTGGAAACTTCGTGGCACATTGAGGCAGTGATTACACCTTTTCTGTAGCTAAACCATAATTCGTTAGTACTTTGGCCCTGTGTTAGTTCTTCAATTTTCTTAATATTTTCCTTTGTCAAGTTTACATATAACTTTTTCTGGAATTCACTTGTGTTATTCGAAATGCCTAACACATCTTTTACACTAGGAATCAGCCTGAGTTCTTCAGCTGGCTTGCCTGAAGTTTCACAACAAAAGTCCACTTCTGGTTTTGGCACAGCCGTGAACAAAATACTCCCAGGGGCTATTTCTTGAACAACATTGGCAATATCGGTCAGCTGAAGCAATTTTGTGTCACAGTCAACAAGTGGATCAAAAGTCTTTTTTGGTGTTGACACTAGAGGCCGTTTTTTTTTTCCTCGTTGACTAAAGTCGTCACGATTTAACTTCATGTCTTTCACTTTTATGGTAGCTACCCCAGCATGATTTGGCAGCCATTCATTAGCTTTGCTAGTACAGGCAGGGTTCCATTCTTACTGCTGCCTCAATTCCATACATTGCAGCGGCTACATGATTGCAAGTTTGGCTCATACCTGCCATACACGTACAATAACAACTTCTTATTGTAACAGGGTTTTTTTCAATAATTAGCCACAATTTATGTGGTGGATCATTCAAGTTCTGTGACTTCTTGCATTGTCCTTTAAATATACAATATGGGCTTCCAGTCAAATCAAAGTATAAGAGTGGCTTTAACCAACCAGATGTATAGCTAGTAACTATAAGCTTTGCAATTTTTATAGTCACTCAAATCCTTGCTTCCCAGTTCTGCGGGATAAAACATTAAATAACTGAAAATGTCATGGTACAATAATAAAGGCCAAAAGGCCATGCCCTCAGCTTCATCGCGCCATCCATGAGGTATCTTAAATGGATCTGGAATAGTTCTGCTGTCGCATTTTAATTTGCTTTCATAGTCATTTTTTAATTCGAGCTCGATTTCAGCAGCTCCTTTCACAGGCTGAACTTTATTTTCTATAGCAGCAAACACTCTTGCAACTAACTCTTCCTTCTTTCCTGTAAGTTTTAAATTACGAAGTCTTAAAAAGACTTTCAATTCTTCAACTTTCATCTTTGCTACCATATGGAAATCCATTCTTAAATATAAATATTGCTGGTTTTTGTTAGTGAATGATGTTTATACTTCGTTTGCTCAATTTAAAATGGCCTACGGCTTTGGAATTTTTCACCCCCTCAAGGATCCCAGGCCTCCATATTGAACGCGGTTACGGCAGTGTCGGATTGGTGTATACACCGCTGCCTCTCCGTATGAAACTTAAAAATTTCCGCGTAATAAACAACTGCGTCGTCTTTTGCGCAAGCTCTTTACTGTGTGAGAGATGATAATTGATTCGTAAGAGGAGGACGTGTTTTCAAGTGGTTAAGAGAAACTGGTTAAATTGTGGTTTTCAACAGAGAACATCGAGAGAAGAAGGCTATATTCCTTATTAATGGTACACAGAAGTTATTTTCCGCAAATATTAACGAAGTGAAATGGGCTAACAACGAAGATCTCGCGTCAAAATACTTATGATTTAAAACTTTCTTGAATCATTTCATGTAAACATATTTCTTATGAGAAGATGGTTCAAACGTGTGATTTATGCAAAAGGCAATTTGAAAGTCTCCGAGGACTGAACATACACCGTGGCTCATGTACAAGGAAAGAGTTAATGTACATAAGACGTGTTAATGGATTGCTTAACGACTCTTATAACACAAATGATGATGAGGAAATAGAAACCACCACTGCTCTGCTAGAAGCCGACGTTTTACACATCAGACACGAAGCGTTATTCAACCATATCTACCCTTATATACACCGGAAAACCTAGCACGGGATGTTAATATAAACGGTATACCAGCAGACGTTTTTGAAACTCAGCTAAATAACGCATACAACAAGATCATTAAATGGCGTAAAAATCTTTTCATGCTCCCGTCTGGAAAAGCTGGGAAGGTTTTCATACGCGAATTGTCCTATTGGCTAGAACAATTTAACAGAGACACGAAGTTAAAACCCGTTTCCATTAAAACGTTCATGGTCTTGCCTAGTCTGCTTCTTCAAAAACCCTCCAGACAAAGTAAAGCGAAAGAACACGCTGCAAAATTAGACGAACGTTTACAACTCTGGAGAGGAGGAAATATTACACTACTGTTAAAAGAGGGACGAACCATTCAGAAAAGACTTGGAAGTAGTAAAATGAGAACCGAAGCAGACGTTTCCCAAATTTTTGCAAAGCTTATGATGGAGGGAAAGGTCAGCGCAGCCATAAAATTTCTATCTGAAAATAATGACTCTGGCGTGTTAGCTGCTGATGACGAGACAATAAGAGAACTTCGAGCAAAACATCCGTCTCCAGCTACTATACTACCAAATAGTTTATTACAAGGACCATTAAATCAGCTGCAAGATTCATACTTCGACAACATCAACGCAGACCTCATAAGAATAGCTGCATAGCAAACACGAGGTGCAGCAGGACCTGGATGGATGCCGACCAATTTAAAAATATGCTGGTTAACAACAAGTTCAAACAGGAAGGAAAAGAGCTTCGAGAACAAATCGCAACTCTGACTCGAAAATTAGCTACCACAATTGTAGACCCTAATACAATCGATTCTCTTGTCGCATGTAATTTAATCCCATTGAACAAAAACCTTGGTGTCAGACCCATTGGAGTTGGTGAGACGTTGCGCCGTATAATAGAAAAAGCCATTGGCTGGACTCTCAAAAAAGACATACAAATAGCCGCAGGTCCACTTCAAGTCGCTACAGTTGTCGAAAGTGGCGCCGAAGCTGCTATTCATGCGATGAGAACTATTTTCGAGACTGAACAATGCGAGGCTGTCATACTGGTAGATGCGAGTAATGCGTTCAACACACTAAACCGAAATGTTGCACTTCATAATGTACAATATACTTGTCCACACTTTGCCACGATACTAATCAATACCTACAGAAAGGCATCGAGACTTATTGTACGAAATGAAACTGAGTTATTATCACAAGAAGACACAACTCAGGGAGACAATCTTGCTATGTCCTTTTACGCGATCAGTACCGTTATTATACAGGATCGATTGAGATCTATCGCTTCCGTAAAGCAGGTCTGGTTGGCGGACGATGCTACAGGTGCTGGCACTGTGAACGGTTTACTCCGATGGTGGAACTTAGTGATATCTGAAGGACGCAAATACGGATACCATGTTAATGAATCGAAATCGTGGTTAAATAGCGAAGGACGATAGGGTACTCGAACTTGCCAAAAAAGAATTTAGTGGCTCCTCTATTAAATACACAATAGATGGAAAACGTCACTTAGGAGCTGTAATTGGTAGTGCAGATTATAAAAAGCAGTATGCAACGGAAAAAGTGGATCAGTGGTGCAATGAAATGAGAAAATTAGCTAAGATCGCAATTAGCGAACCACAAGCCCCATTTGCTGCTTATACTCATGGCGAAATGTATAAATTCAATTATTTTATGAGAACTATTCCAAATATGGAGGATTTCCTCACACCACTTGATAAAGTCATCGAGGACGAATTCCTGCCTGCTTTGTTTGGAGAGACCATATCTGAAACTGATCGTAAACTGTTCAAATTACCAATTCGAGATGGCGGAATGGGCATACCTGTGTTGACTCAAAAAGCGAAAATTGATTGTAGTTCATCATTGGTCATATCTGCACCCCTTGTTGAAGTGATTGTATCTCAAGGTAACGACATCCCTTCAAAAGAAACTATAAGACAAGTTCGCCATGACAGAACGGAATTAGTCACAGCCTTACATAGACAAGAACGTGAGAATGTAATCAGTGAACTTGATAATAAATTGTCAAGAGTTCTTTCTCAGAATTGCGAAAAAGGCGCATCAAGTTGGCTTACTGTCCTCCCCCTGAAAGACCAAGGATTTGATTTATCAAAGGACGAATTCCGTGATGCATTGGCTTTAAGATATAATCGCAAAGTCAAGAACATACCATCAAAGTGTGCATGTGGACAACCATTCGATACGAATCATGCCATGAACTGCAAAAAGGGAGGATTTGTTTCTATTCGTCACGACAACGTAAGAGATTTTGAGGCAAACCTTCTTAAAATGGCATGCAATGACGTTGAAATTGAACCGAAACTACAACCCGTTGAAAATGATGAAGCTTGACTAGATATACAAGCTCACAGTTTTTGGCGTCCGGGACAATCCGCTTATTTCGACGTTCGAATTACCAATGTCAACTCCAATTCACAAGCGAACATTCCAGTAGCAGCAATATATAGGAATCACGAGAGCGAAAAGAAGAGGAAATATAACGACCGCGTCATCAACCTTGAACATGGCTCATTCACTCCACTTGTTTTTTCCATTAATGGAGGTATGAGTCAAGAAGGTACCATATTTCACAAACATCTCGCTGAAAAGATTGCTAACAAGACGGGACAAAAGTATGAACGAATAATGTCATGGATAAGATGTAAATTAAGTTTTGTAATAATGCGTTCTGCTTTGTTGTGTCTGAGGGGTAGTCGTTCTGTGAAGGTTAACGTGGAGCCAGCTGATGACTTCAGCTTCGCATGTGACGAAGCCAGGCTTTGACAATCTGTTTTAGTTATTATATTGTTTTTTATATTGTTTGTTGTTTCAATATTTATTTTTGTTGTTTGTTTGTTCTAATAGCTGGCACACATTAGGCATCAAGTCCCCAACAGTCCTCTCTTTTTCGTTCTCGCAGCTATCTCCTTCTCGAATCTTTTTAGTCTACATCATCTTCACGAAAAATTTTTAACTCGTTTTTATATAATATATAAATAATTTTATTACTTTTATTTATTACATGACGTTTATTAACATTTTTGTACATTTATTGAGCTGAAATATAACCGATATTATCTGTGTTATTACGAAACTTATAGTATAGAAAAATTCGTGTAGCAAAACAAAGGTGCCGTACTTCAATTTGGGCGCTATTTTACATGGCTAGCCTTACGTACGTCGTGTTCCAGAAGGGGGCATGGCGTATTTAATGCTCATTTTGAGTTTCCAAGGGCCCACACAGTGTTCCATTAAATCGGGCTATGGTACTATTCACTTTCCGATATTGAGTTGCAGCCAAGGGGAATCGAACCCTGGTCGCCCCCACAAAGTGCGAGAGTTGTAGCGTTGGTGGTAGTGCTTGAGGTAGCTAATTTCAAATGAGAATAAATATTATTTCAGCTTAAAAGGAAAATATAAAATATAAGATCTACTGGTTAAAAAAATATTCTTCCTTATAATGAGAAATTTAATAGTTGTTACTGTACGGCTGAGGACACTGGAGAAAAAAACCCATTCTGGGCTATTGAGTCCACCCAACCTAACAAGCAGAGGGGGAGACTGGCGATCAAATAGTGGAGCAAATCACTTTACAAATCAATATAGAAAGGGTTGCAGAAGGGGGACAAGATCCCTGAGGTTCCCAACTGAAAAAATTGGAGCTGCCCTTTTGGTTGAAATGCTTAAAAACAAACCGTACTGCAAATACATGTAAAGCCTGTTAGGGAAGAATCGTAAAACAATGCTTTCCATTAATTTAATAAAAGAAAGTACAACCTGTAGCTTATTTCCAAAGACATAACAGGTTGAGTTCATCATTGCGGTGGCTATCCACCTCTTTGTAAATTAATTTCTTTAAACCAAAGGAAAGAGTTGGAACAACTGTTAACGGAGGTTGTCTTGTCTTTGGGGCTGACGATCCCACTTGTTACCCCAGTTCCGTAGGGAGGCATAGTTTCCTCGCTTTGTCCACAGGATTGACGATCCTGCTGCCCTGAGTCATTGTTAACGTAAGCCTGATGGAGTTGTAATCTACTCTACCTGTCCCTTTTATCTACTATTTTGGGACACCACCCCTGTTAGGAAAGGCTGGTACTATTCTGTGGCTGGCCCACTGTAACAACTATGTGTGTAAAGCTGAGTGTCGGGCACCATTTTTATAACTATCAATGTAGAAAGTGCTATCACTTGTAAAAAGGGAGATCTTGCACTGAATATAGATCTCTACAGGGTGTAACCTCTACAATTCAAAAACAAAAGAGTCAGTAGACTAGTTCCATCATTACAGCTTGCTGTTTTGTTATCTCACAATCAGTACAAAGGGAAGTCTCCTGTTGCAAGTACTACAACTTAAGGGTTGTAATCAACCACACTGGAAATTTGGATAATGGTCATTACACTACTGTGGCTTATAACTAAGTGCTTGGTAAGTGGTTTTATTGCAAAACAGAGCAGTTGTCCCTTGCAAAATGGTGTATAACCTTTTCCTTGAAGAGCATAAGTAAATTGCAGTCAGCACGACAACTTCCAGTTTAAGTCAGCAAGGGCGTTTGACTATTTTTATTATTTACTTTTTTGTAGTCTTGTCTTTGGAAAGTGGCGACTCCACTTATTACGAAAAACAAAATAATTACGTCAGCAAGGGGGTTTGACTGCACCAGGTCCTATCTTTGGAGAGTGACGACTCCACTTGTTACCACATTCGAAACAAACCCAAAAACAATAAAAGTTATGTCAGCAAGGGGGTTTGACTGCACTGGTCTTATATTTAAAGAGTGAAGACTCAAGTTATGGATAAATGAAATGCCTAGTTCCTGCTGAAGACTGTTCGCAGACCTCTTTTGAGGTGACTCAGCTAGACATTTTGGGTATCTTGGTTCAGAAATACAAGTCGAAACTCTTCTACTCTCTACAGAAGTCCTGCCCTACCCTCTTTTTTTGCACCCAATTATCTCATTGAAAAAAGAAAGAATTATGGTCTTTTATATGAGCTTTAATTGTGGTAGCAGTAAAAATGACAAAGTTTGAGGAAGAGGGTTAATACATGCATTACCATGTTTAGTACAATGAGCAGGCATAAGTTAAATATTAAAAAAATAGGGAAAATGTAAAAAATGCTTTCTCGTTCTTGAAGATATTAACTCTAAACGTGGTGCTGAAAAGTTTCAGACAGTAAATAAGTCTCCGGATAAAACCCACACGCGTCATTCCTGTCACACTGATGAGAAGTATTTCGAACATCAGCTCATCAAAACACCAATTAAATGGGGGAAAATAAACGATTCACTTTGGTCTGTCTTGGACAAAGCTGTTTCCAACAGACTATCTAATTCTATTAATAATTGTGACTCTTTGTCATCTAAACTCAAACTTCTTGAAGATACCATCTATGAGAAAGGCATAAACATTTTTGGGCACCCACAGGCTAATCAACGTAAAAATCTCTCTGGAAAAAACAGGAGCACCCTAAATTCTATGAAGTCAATTAAGCTAAAAAACTCTCTGTTTGCACAAGTGGAATCTGCACTAAAAGACGCTTGCTCAGCAAAGTTAGATTTGGCAACCATCTGGCTAGATATTGCAAGTGCGTATCCCACAATTTCTCACAGACTTATCTTTCTCGCTGTTCAGCGTTACAGTGTCCCGCAACATTGGATTACTTTTATTAAAAACTACTATATCGGCATATACAGCAAATCTTTTTCTGAAGATGCCCCAAGCAATTGGCATAAACATATGTGAGGTATATTTGCTGGCTGTACACTATCTATCATTCTTTTGTTAGCTGGCATAAACATCATCCTAGAATATACGCTAGAAGCATCTGTACCAAGGTTTATCACATCAAGCAAAGTGTCACTTCCATTAATGAGAGCTTTTATGGACGATATAAACTTGATGTCATCGTCTGTTTGCGGTGCCCTAAATTCTATGAAGTCAATTAAGCTAAAAAACTCTCTGTTTGCACAAGTGGAATCTGCTTCCAATCCTGTACAAAAGACAGCTCTCCAACAGCTGCTTCAAGAAACTAGGGAGAAAATTAAGGTTATGCGCCGCTCAGAAAGACTAAAAAAAGAAAACTAGTTTCAGAAAGGCTCAATCCGCTTTTAGGAATAACCCCATTCAGGTGGCAAAGCCTTACTTAATTCTAAATGCAACGTTAAATTGCGTGTTAGTCAGTATTCCTTGGACAAACATAAATCCTTGACTGTTAAAGATGAGTTCTATGATGTTCCCTTGAGCAGTTTAGATGGTCTTTCTGTTGCCCCATCTCTCTTGGAATCATTTCCGTCTCCTTCCCTTAAATACAAAATTTTTTTTAATTCTCTTAGCTACCAGACGAAATGTGTCTTCCCCTGGTTTAAATGCTATTTCATATAAACTATACGAAAAATGACTTCAAATAAATACCCTCTTGTTTAATGTTTCTAATTGTGTTTAAAAAATTGTGTTGTACCTGTTCAATGGCGTTATGCCCGTGAAATTTATATTCCTAAATCAAAAACTCCTATGGAGTCCAACATAACTGACTTTCGATCTATCACACTTCTAAATGTCGAAGGTAAGCTTCTATTTGGCCTTGTATCAAGGCGGTTGGAAGCTCACATTATAGCCAACAACAAATTCATCAATTTGTCCGTCCAAAAAGGTTGTATAGAGAAACTTCCTGGGTGCTGGGAACATATGTCAATGGTTTGGTCGGCACTAAAAGACGCTTGCTCAGCAAAGTCAGATTTGGCAACCATCTGGCTAGATATTGCAAGTGCGTATCCCACAATTCCTCACAGACTTATCTTTCTCGCTGTTCAGCGTTACAGTGTCCCGCAACATTGGATTACTTTTATTAAAAACTACTATATCGGCATATACAGCAAATCTTTTTCTGAAGATGCCCCAAGCAATTGGCATAAACATATGTGAGGTATATTTGCTGGCTGTACACTATCTATCATTCTTTTCTTAGCTGGCATAAACATCATCCTAGAATATACGCTAGAAGCATCTGTACCAAGGTTTATCACATCAAGCAAAGTGTCACTTCCATTAATGAGAGCTTTTATGGACGATATAAACTTGATGTCATCGTCTGTTTGCGGTGCGCAAAAGCTATTAACCAGGTGTGCTACCGCTTTAAAGTGGGCTGGTCTGGAATTCCGTGCTCACAAATCACGCAGCATAGTAATCGTAAAAGGTAGGTCCTTAAATTCTACACCCTTCTCAGTTCAGAAGCCTTTAAATCCAACAGATTTCTCTTCAGTTATACCCTTTATCCTTTCCATGCTAGTACGATTTTTAGGTCGTATTATAGACGGTTCTATTCCCGATAGAAAAGCTATCGATGAGCTTGGAGAGAAACTATCAGCAGGGCTTTTTACGATTGACAAATTCTTTTACAAAGGTTCTCAGAAACTGTGGATCCTTCAACACCTTCTTATCCCACGTATCCAGTGGCCTTTGCACATTTACGAAGTTTCAATGTCGTATGTCAATACTCTCGAGCAAAAGTTATATTCTTTTATAAGGAAATGGCCGCACCTTCATCGTACTACCACTAATGTTTGTTTATACTCGGCCTGCTCACCATGTCCTTTGCCAATAAAAAGTCTAACGTCCATTCTTAAAACTGCTAAAATATGCGGACACTTACTGCTTAGAAATTCAAAGGACCCCCTAGTATCAGCGGCACCACCAACATTAAAGGCAGGAAAGTGGAGTGTAACTGACACAGTTACGACGGCAGAGGCAGAAGTAAAAGTGAGGGCAATGATGGGCTCGCACCAACACGGTAAAGGTGGGTTAGGTCTGTGTCCGAGAGCTAAAATGCCTGCTTCCCGACAATGTTACTTTTACAGGAAGCTAATAACAAACACTGAAAAGTAAATAGAAGAAGAAGATCAAGTAGGATGAGTTACGCAACTTCAGGCAATGCAACCAAACTTAAGTGCGGGGCAAACGAAGGCAACATTTGATGCAACATCACCCAACAAATGTTGGACTATGTTACGATATCGTTTGCCCACAACAGAAAAATCATGCAAGATTTTAATTAAAATGAGAAATCAAAACATGAAAAGTTGTCATTATGTATAGTCATCGCAGACGTTGTGTCGCAGCGCTGATGCTAGCTAGTATTGCGGAAGAAATAGAATTGGAAAAAGGTAAGAGAAGACGTGGAAAAACAAGTGAATGGATAAAACAGAGAGAAGACAGAGGTTTTTACACAAATATAGTTCATGAACTATTAGTTAAAGACACAGACAGCTACCGTGATATGCTACGTATGAATAGTGAAGAAAAGGAAGTTTAATTGTCTTTTTGGCAGTAAATTTGGAGGAACAAAACCTCTATGATTTAACCCTAAAACTTAACAGGTTGAGTATTTCATTATTCCTTGCTGCAATGTTTAAAATTTTCTTCTCTCGTTTCATGAAATCCTGAGACTGATAAAAGCAGATATTACACCAGGTCAGCCCCTATGTGGAGGTCAGAAAGTAATCAATCCGGCAGAAAGACTTGTTTTAACACTACGATTTTTAGCTACAGGAGAAACATATAGATCGTTGAGTTTCCAGTTTAGAATATCAAGAAGAGTTATTTCATACATAATTGAGCAAGTATCAAAAGCAATTTTCAACGTATTGTGAATATTTCAAGGAGAACGCCATCATCAGTCGCAGAGTGGATGGAAATAAGCGAAAAATTTGAAGAAAGATGGCAGTTTCCACATGCCTTGGGTGCTATTGATGGTGTAGGCACATAGTCATCAAGCCTCCCGCAGGCGCTGGTTCTTACTATTATAATTATAAACATACACACTCGATTATGGCTATAGCTGGTTGGTGGTGTTTGGAGTAGTACATCTTTAGCTAGAAATCTTGAGAAGGGCGACATCCCACTTCCACCCGCTAAAGCTCTACCAAACAGCAATATGAAGTGCCCATACAATTTTGTTGGGGACGATGCATTCGCTTTAAAAACGTATATGATGAAGCCGTATCCACAAAATGGTTTCGATGCCGAAATGCGTGTATATAATTATAGACACAGCCGTGCTCGCAGAATAACCTATTCGGAATATTAGCCCATAGATTCAGAATTTCACCCGAAAATCGTTCAAACATAACGCTAGCTGTTTTAACGCTGCATAACTATCTACGAAATAGCTCTTCGCGAGGAACACATTGCCCGACTGTATTAGCTGATTACGAAATGGAAAATGGCGACGTAGTTAGTATTAGGAACCTGGCGCTCAGAAAACACTGCTTTCCTTAACCTGCAAGTTCAAAGCACTGGACATAACAGTCGGGTGAGTGCAAAGACTGTTCGCAATAACTTCAAGGAGTACTTTGTAAATGAAGGAGTTGTTATATGGCAATAGGAGCATTGTGTATAGACAAACAATTATTGTAAAACAAAAAGTAAGAGAAAAAAATAATATTACTAATAAAAAAAATACATAAAGAGTTCAGTTTTTTTTCACTGATTGTTCAAATAAGTTTTGAAAGGCCCTGTTGAAGACACATTTGCGTATGAAGCCACATTCGGATAAGGTTGCTGTGAGCCTGTATAACTCATGCTTGTTGTATTAAATCTCGTGTAATCCATTGTTAATCCACAACTTTCCATCTCCAAATCGTACAAAATATCACTGATTTTCTTTTCGGCTATAGTACGTTTTCTCTTATCAAAAGTACTCAGCTTCTCCCCAATGTACATTGCAAAATGATCTGTTTTTTCAAGTCATCCATTCCAGATTTTGAAGCAGGCTTTACTTCCCCTCTTAGATGCCTTTGTGCGTGGTTTTTGAAGGAAGCTGTTTCATCTTCAGAACTCTCATTGTTTGTAGGAGAAGATGTTTCTGCTGAACTTCTAGTGTCTGTACTATCAGGGTTTTTCATAACACCTTGCATGAATTGTAGTTGTTCGAAAAACTTCCAAGTCGACACATACAACTCGTCATAACTTTGTACTTTTTGTTTTTCTAATTTTGTTTATTTCTCGACCTAACTGCGCTCTCAGACTAGTAATATTCGCTTTAATAGCACTAACAGAAGCACCGATTTGCTCTGCTATTTCTTTTATAGCAACATCTCTCTTGTCTCGGTTTTTATTATCATCAATAAACACATTCCATAAACACGGTCTTTCTTCATATGATTCGATCAATATCCCTTGTCTCTTCATCTGTCCAAACTTATTCTCTCTTATTATTCTCTTTTTTACTTTTTGTAAAATCCGGCGTTACTGCTGCCATGTCTTTTTTTTAAAAAAACAAAAAGTGCGCTCATAATCATTTTTCATGTTCTTGATGTATGATTTCTCTTTTTAAAAGCAAGTGGTGTGAAAATTTAAACAATAGCAGGATTAAATTAAACAAAGAAAATGTTGGATGAAGTAGCGCAACATTCTTGATTGAGTTCAAAAATGTTAGGTGGGCTCGCAACATCATCCAACATCGTCCAACATCATACAACATGTTGCGTCGGAGTGGGCAAACGATCACAACATTGTTGCAACAACAAATGTTGGATGATGTTGGATCAAATGTTGCGTTCGTTTGCCCCGCGCTTTAGTGTCATTCTGCTTAAGTTCGACCTACGTCGTTCTTCACTGCGCGAAACATGCGTAAATACGGGGTTTTTTTCATCCGAATTTCGCCGTATTACGACAGAATACGGACAAATTCGGAGACTAAATCGTCCGTATAAACTCCGTATACTTAATCCGCATCACACCGTATTGGGACTATTTGAATACGAACAATAGGATACTATCCGTATACGGAATGTGGAATACGGACGGATACAAGCATTATACGGAAATTGATACGGATTTACGAATTTCCGTATTACAAAACGCAGTATACGGAGAATACTGATATCATACGGAAACGGCGAAATATCATCCTTAAGGAATACGGAAAAATACTGATGATGAATACTTTGAATATATTGTGCGTCGCTGATGACGTATTGGCATATCGACCAGCGTAGCAGTTGAACAAATCGAACAAACTCTGCTATTTAAAAAAAAGAAGGAAATGTGCAACAAGAAATGTACAAATGAATTGCTGAATATTTAATATATTAATTTATTAAGAAATGTTATATTCACAAACTGTTTTTAACAAGGAAATTTTTATAAATACAATAAAATATACACAAAAACTTTGTTAACATTTGGAGAATCTAAAAAATTGACGCTCATAAATTTATATATACAAACTGTTTTTAACAAGCAATTTTTTTAAACTACAATAAAATATAAATAATAAAAAACTTTAAGATATGGAGCATCTAAAAAATTGATGCTCCCATAAAAATTTTTCAGAAAAACCTTTCCCAAAACTTGATGCTGTGAAAAACAATGACAATGAACACTCAATTTTAGGGTTTTAAGTACAATAACACTTATTAGGAGTAACGTTTAAATAAGCACGCACAAAGTAAAGAAAACGTTACAATTAAAGATCTGGTTTTACAAATTCAAGACCGTGAACATTTGGTGCACGGTCAGATGGTTCGCCATATTTTCTAATAACTTTTAATGCCATGTCACATCTTTTTAGTAAGTGTGAAGCCTCCTCGGTTCTCCAAGGGAGAGATCGGAATATCTTATTCCCTTCTTCGTCTTCATCTTCATCAGACATTGCTCACACATTAAGTTTGCCCCAAATGTCCAAATCATTGTCTTCTTTTAAAACTTTATCTCTCGCATTGTATAACTGAAGTATAAAAAGACTATGCTATGCTTTTATTTCCTTAGTCTATTATTAACATAAAACTTTGATACTTACTCTATGTCTGGCTGTGATGATATTCTTGTTTGGTCCACATCAGATGATTGTGCAAGGACATATTTTCTCTTTTGTCCTTCAAAGAATCTGTTGATGGCTTCTAATCAAAGATTTAGTTATTTAAAAGAAAACAAATTGAAATTTAATATTGCATATGTTTTGTGAATAATGACCTACCAAGGACAGTTTTTAGAATAAATGACCCTTATATGAAGTTTTTAATGTTCAAGGTCAAATTTGATTCAATATTTATTTATATCAACTTACTTCTTTGAATTCTGCAATCAAATTCCAAAGAGCTTTCTTTCAGACCTTGCAATAGCCTGCTTATCACTTCAGTGTTGTCTTTGGCTCGAAATCTAAAAAGGTTTAATTTTATTCTGACAGCTTCTTTTTATTGAAATTTAAACAAAAGAAAAATTGTTTAACATTTTTTAGATACATTTATGGATATTTCAAACAGGAATAGTTGGTTTTTATTTGCTATTATACAATATGCGTAACAAGTGTTGCCTTTGTTTAAAAAACCGATGTTTTTATAGACACTATTTGGTTGAGTGTCATTTTTATTTTGGCTAACCTTTTTAGATGGCCCCTTTCGGCGAGATGAAAACCCTTGGTCTCCACAATGGGCAAAGCCTGCTTGGATTTGGGTAATTGCATTAAGGAGTCAGTTGACCAAACATTGGATTCACGTGCCAGCCAGATACAAAAAGAAGACCTTATACTGATTTTACCGAGATCATTTGCAGTGGAATAAGCAAGTTTGTTGGTGAAACCCATTCTTTTTAAACAGGCAGTGGTGGTTCTTGCACAATATTCTCTTGCTCCTACTTCCACTGCGAAGAAATCAACTTGCCAGTCATTAACCATAATTACATTCATTAAACAGGAATACTTGGCAACTTTGGTGGAGTGCCAAGCATTCATGTTTTCCTCACATGGGCAAGTGAGTTCTACAATAATAACGCGCTTAATGTCATTTGAATATAACACAAGGTCCGGTTTAAGCTCAGAAATGGCAATATGGCTAGGAAACACATAGTTCGAGTGTGTGTCAGCAACAATCTTCCAATCTTTGGTCAGGTGCAGTATACCTGACACTTTAGATTTTGTATGTGCCTTTGACCCGGCTCTCAGAAAGGTTTTTTTTGACAATTCAAAAATGAACTTTTTTAAAGTTTCTACCAAATGGGTAAGTACAGAATCGTGTCTAAAGGTATATCTACCCTGGGAAAGAGCAGTTTTACAAGCACCAAGAATGTGAGCAGAAGTGCAAATTTCTTTGTGACATAGGAAACATGATGGTTCTGTATTTATTTTCCACCTCCTTAGGTTACTTGGTGATGGCAGAACATCGTAGCCTTAAATAGATAGCTTTCCTCGTCAATCTCAGCCGATGTTTTTGCGATTAACTTTCTGTACTTGTGAGTGTTCTTTGGAGGTATTACTTCCACTTTATAAATGCCAAGACCGGTTTGTCCACGCTGTACTGGACCCCTTATGGTCTTGTACTTTAATTCACCCTCAGCAAGTCAACTGCATCGCTCACCTTCCAAGAACCTGCCTTTAAAGATGGATTGAGTGTTGACAGAATTGGATCTTTGGAGTGACGCAAAAGTAGGTGACCGCTAATCTTTGCGGATTTTAAAATAGAAGTGAGGCTCTTAATGGGCAGAGGGCAAGGAGAGGAGTCAGCATATAGGGAGATGTTTGTGATGGAACGGTGTAAGTTCAGCCATTTTCGTATGAACACTGAAACCTTTTGCTGTAGGTGCCCAGCAACAGACATCGAAACCTCGTATATTAACAGTGGCCACTGAATTCGCCGGATCAAAAGATGTTGCAAGATCCAAAGTTTTTGTGCTCCAGTGTATAAGGACTTATTAATGACACCAAGCCCTTCTATCAGCTTTTCCTCCAATTCGTTGATGGACTCCCTGTCTGAGATAGAACAATCAATAATCCGGCCTAAAAATCGCACTGGCGAGACATGAATAGATGGGATATACTGTGAGAAATCAATGTCGTTTTCAGGGCTACTTACACTAAAAGGGGTGCTATTGATAGATCTTCCCTTGATGATCACAAAACTACGGGATTTTTCAGCGCGAAATGTCATATTGGCCCAAGCTGTGGTGCACCTGTTAAGGAGTACTTGTGTTCACATGATGTTTATGTAGTCCATGAAAGCCCTTATTAAAGGTAAGGATACTCTGTTAGAGGTGATGTAGCATGACACAGATGTTGCCAGCGTGTACTCCAAAATAACATTTATGCCTGATAAAAACAAGACGATAAACAGGGTGCAGCCAGCGAAGATGCCCCTGAAGTGCTGGTGCCAATTGCTTGGAGCAGATTTGGAGAATGATTTGCTGTACAGCCCAGAATAGTAGTCCTTTACAATGGCAATCCAACTAGGAGATATACCATACCTTTCCGAAAACATACCGTAAAACGTTCCCATTATTATTTGGTGAAACCAATGATGCTGAGGATGAAAATGAATTATCAGAGGAGTTTCTATTATTACTGTCACTTGGTGTTGATGGAAAAAGCGGTGATCTAGAAATTATAAGAAAATACAATTTCAGATTCAAAAAAGCCATTTCAAAAAACAAACAAAAATAAAATGTATCTAGCTAGCTACCTGAGTGATGGATCATCTGTTCGAGTTGGCAGAAGAACCTTTAGTCATGGCTCTTTTACTGAAAAATGATGTTGTTGATGCCATAACTTTTAAAAAATGTTCTGGTAAAATCGTCTTTATGTAAAATTTGAAATTATGAAAAGACGTTAAATTTTGGCGCCGCGAGTCGATCTTCAAGACTGGTAAAATCAAGACCAAGTTAAAATCGCAAAAAATGTCAGTTTGATAAGTTATTATTACAAATAAAAATATATATAAGAACGTTAAAAAGGGTAATCTTCATCCCACAAAAAAAAAAGAAAATGACGATCTGGAATAGAGTTGTTTAGAATCGTCATTTGAACAAGAGATATAGCAAAAGACGGTCAAAATCTGTAATTTTTGTAGACAATCTGTCTTAAAAACTAATTTTTACTTGAGACATAATTCTGAAAATGCTGGTTGGCATAATCTGCCATCCCAGTTGGGAGTTTCCACTTGCGTTTCTCTGTTTTGGGAACTATCTTAAATCGTTTTACCATTTTGTTTTCATCTCCTGATTCATCTGAAGAAGAAGAGGAGGAAGGAGGATAGAGAAGGAGATCTTTTTCTTTTCCTCCCTTTTTTGGACTTTACCTTTCGCCTCTCACATACTGGCTCATTAAAATCTCCAGCAGTTTCATTATTTTGTTCTTCTAATTCAAAACTCTCGGTGACATTAGACTCGACATTAGACTCTTCATTGACAATATTATCTTGTTGTTCCATATTATAAAGATTTATTGGATAACAAAGTGAGAAAAGGAGGAGAGGAATGGGCTCTACTCTGTTAAGCGAGGCAAGGTTTGGAAACGCAGTATTAGATCGCCGGAGATTTTATGAAATAAAATTGTTTTTTGCAGCCCGAAGATTTGTCTGGAAATGACAAGTGGCTTTGCCCGCAGCGCTCTTCTTATCGAGACAGTACAAGCGAAACGGTTTTCACCCAGTGTGGAGACATTCTAAGTATCCAACTGAAGAGGTTTACGTTTCTAACTCTAAAAAATAACAAATTTGTTACCTGGCTTGCTTCAAATGACGACATTTCATTTAACAACAGATATTCGTTAGCTGCCACTATTGAGCATTCATTAAAGATCGCAGCTGTGGCTCATGGTTAAGATGTGATGATAAAGCAGTTGTTAGAATTGCACCATTCGATTTAAATAACTCTTCTGTGTATGTGTTGTTTTTTGTGAAAATGTAAAAATTGTCTGATTAACATTCACATAAAAGGGGAGGGTTATCTTTCCCTAGCGGTTTTATATTACCCCGGCTGTTTCTGTCACAAGCAGTCCACCGTGAACCTAGAGTTTGCTCACTCTTCACTCTTTTATAGAGTAATCATAAGAAGCATAGCAAGGGAGTTCGACTATGTCTTGTCTTTGGGTGCGACGAGCCCACCTTTTACCCCCGTCCAGTAGGGAGGCTAAGTTTGCTCACTTGGTCGACAGAGTTAACGATCCTGCTGTGCCCATAGTTATTCTTGTAAGAAGCTCTGCAAGGGGGTGTGAATTTTCTCTTTCATGTCTTCGAGGTGTTACGCCCACGCATATTACCCCAGTAATTTCAGGCCGGTCCTGACCAAGGCTGGTCCTAAGCATCAATCACCTGTGTACGGCTGAGTGTTGGGATCTCGTAACACGTGTTAAGCTACAGCCAGGTTCACAAGTCCTGGCGCATAGGTAGTTGTTTGCCCCCCTTTTATAGTTCTTATTTATTTGTATTCGTTTTATGTCAGTATATGTTTTTTTTTTGTTTTGTTGTTGCAATATTTGTATTGTCCACAGGGTTGCTTTTTCAGTTAAGTTGGTTGTACAGACTATCCTTGTAAAAGGGAGATCTTTAGAGGGTTTAACCTGTACCACTTAAAATAAGATTTATTAGACTAGTCTAATCATTACAGCTTGCTGTTTTGTTATCTCATAATCAAAAAATCACATTTACATTTTTTCCATTTCTGCCTTAAATTTTTTAATTTAACTTGCACCTGTTCCATGCACCTTTCCCACTCAACATCTGAGAGCTTGAACTTCTGCCGGACCTCGCTTTAAATACACGGTTCATTTAGGGTCCAATTGTCTGACCCTCTCTTGCCTGTCAAATTGGACACCTTCATGACATCCAGACAAAATGAGGCAAGGATCATTTTATATATGCAGTCACTAAATTCGTACAGCATTGTTATTGTCGTTGCATCCTGGCAGTGTTTGAAAATTTGATAATGCATTTGGCTGGCAAGTTGGTGGGATATCGATTTGTGGTGCTGAGGCTGAAGTTGTGTCAAATGATGGTACTGTTGTGTTGGTAGGAGGGTGTTGCTGTTGTGGTACATCTTGAAAAAATGTAGGAATAATGCTAGTGTTTACAAAGGCAATAGGTTGGTCCAATTAGTGTGGGGTAAATTGGTTTGCATGATAGTAAGTTGTGGTGGCAGTGGTAACATTGGTTTTAGTGATTTTGGTAGCTGTATCATTGGTGGAGATGGAAATAGTGGTGTTATTTGATGTATAAATGGCAGCAGCATTGAAGTTGGTGGTAGTGGGTGGGGGTGGTGATGTTTTAGTGCTAATTTGATTTTCTATAATAATTTTTATAGGACATTTGAGGTATTCTTCATACAATGTGAATGATTCTAAAGAATAGAACACTACATCCAGTCATAAAGTTGGTAAGCATAACATTATGTATTTTACTTACATTTTTACTACAGCCAAGTAGCAAAGTTACGTTCTAGATCAAAAAGAAAAAACATGGTGGCAAAGTTAAAACCTACATAAAACCTACACGAGCGTGTTTGGTATTAAACGGTGGAACACATACCTGGAATGCAGCAGCAGAGCTTTTGAATGTGCAGTCGTCAGTTGTTGAATTCTATTAAGTACATAATAGCGGTTTACAGTAAATTATATTTTTTGTTTAGTTGTTTGTCCTTGTTGCATTTAATTTTCTAATAAAAAAAATATACCATTGGTGTCTCTTGGACTTCTTTACTTGTATCGTTTTTTTCACTTCGTTCCTCCTATAGAAATAAGATTTCCATATAATAATTTGATTCTGTTTGCGCTTTTTTGCATGAACCAGTGAATTTCAACTTCAGGATGGCTGTTTTTATTTTGACGTCTTTTAAGACGTTTTTTATATAGAAATATGCGTGTAAGAATACCAGGATGAGATTCCAGATTAAAACAAGTCTAAGTACAATAGAAAATAGAGTAATGGCCAACTTGATTAGATTTAAGTATTGTTCTAACAAAGCATGTATATAAAGGAATGTTCATGTATTAAAATGAAAATTCACACCATTTAAATCTAGTATTTTGCCTGTAAATTTCTTTCGCTTGAAGGTTAGGACACATCACCCACTAATTTATACGTCGGCATCTTTAAATGCTGGGAAGGCGAGCGGAATAGTTGTTCCGCATTTTATTTTGTGAACTTCTTGCGGCTCCATCTGGACAAAACATCCTTGAAAATATCGTGATAGTCTTCGCAACTTTCTCAGAGCTTCGCAGTGAAGGATGCCAAGCATTGGGGACACTCCGTTTATTATTAACACCCAACAGGACGTTCCAGAGAAACTTTTAAGCATCGTGGATGAATTAACAGGACCGTCAGTTATTGCAAACAATTGCATTACTAGTATTTTAACAACGACCATGTCATGCAATTCGTGTCTCTTTTCGTCTATTAGGGAGGAGAGGATGACTATTGTGCGACTTCCTACCTCAAATAGCGTTGCAAACTCCTTTCACTTCTTTTTTCCAACCCGAAGAGCTGACTGGCAATGTCATGTGGCTTTGTCCACCGTGTTCTTCCCTCCTCCAGCAAATGAAGTATCTTTTACCAACAAATACAAACTAGTGACAACTATAAATCGTTTAGACACACTAGCAGCAGATCGGAATGTAGACGAGTGGTTGAAATGCGATGACAGGGCAGTAGTTGTGGTTAAGCCGTCTGATATAGATAACTCAGCAGTGTATGTGTTGTTTTTTCTCAAGCTGTGAAAACGCAATTTTTACTTTGCAAAAGGGGGAGGATTTCTTTTCCTAGCAATTTCATTAGCCCGGCTGTTATTTTCACTGGCAGCCTACCGTAGTTTAGGAGTTTAGTCACTCTCCATTCTCCTACATAGTAATTAAAGCAAAACAAAGGGGTTTGAAGGCCCAACTTTTAACCCCAGTTCATTGCTCACTTCGTCTACAGGAAAAAAAATTAGCAGGGGGAATTGATCACACAAGATCTTGTCTTTGGACAGTAACAACTCCACTTATTACCTGAGTTTAAAAAAAGGCATAGCACAGTTGAACAGAAAGCGGTTAAAGTTTACTTTAGGAAGATAGGGATGTCTAGTTTCTGCTAATGACCGTCTGCGGACCTCTTAGAGGTGACCCACCTAGACATCCAGGGTACTTAGGTTCAGAAATCTTTTCAAATGTGTTGTGTCCTTTTTATTTTTTAATTAAATCCTTGAAAAAATTGAGAAAGAGAAAAAAGAGTCCTGGGGCAAGGTTTTGAAGATTCTTTACAGAATGCCTCATATAATACTAGCAATATTTTTATCTTCTCCACCACCATCTGTTGAGCATAGCTGCTCCCTTTCGAATAATCGTAAAGACAGAAATTGTGAAGGTTGTGCATATTAAGAAAAATTTAACTGCAGCGGTAAGCACAAGAATGTCTGAACTGACCATCGAGAATGATACACTTCCATTGACAAATGAAGCACAAAATCTGAAAGCAACCAATTGAAAAGAGAGAAACTTTTTCACACATTAAGGTAATTGCAAGGACATTGGGTATAGCTCACATAATTTAATACCAATAAAAGCTATCAGAAAAAAACATGCCTGAAGGCTACAAGACTAAATACAGGGAGGTTGATTTTGGTGTCTACAGAAGTATTCAGAGAAAGAGCAAAGAGTCTGTTTGTACAAGTTATTACTTGGTCAAACTACAAGCTCCACAACACACTTCTTGTTGGAACTGCACGATGTGGATACATTACCTTTCTGTCAAACTGTTATGGTGGAAGTTTGTTGTCAGCATTTGTAATTGGCACTGGGTTTGTATTTCAACATCAGGGTTATTCCGCGAAGAATCTTTGTTAGAATATGGGCATTTGCATTTACATTGTATGATTTCATCTGGACTTGCACCTGTTATTGGTATTCTCTTGTTAAGAAACAAGCCACATGGCTTCACTGTAACACCTTCTTGATCTCTTGAGCAATGTCTACAAACTTTATCTCTCCACTAGCTTTATGATCTTTTAGAGGCATTTTCTCTAGAGGAGTACAACCTCGAGCTTATTTCCAAAGACCTAACAGATTGAGTTCATCATTGCGGTGGCTAGCCACCTCTTTGTAAATTATTTTCGAAAATACATGTGTAACTAGAAAATTTTTTTGTCGGTGATTGTTTTAGAAATTGGTATAATGTTCTTTTCTTTAACATAAAAATGTACAAAACGTTATTTGGTTGTGTTCTGTGAATATAACTACAAAAAATGAAACGAGAAGAAATGAGAAACTTTGATCGTAATATTTTAATTTGGAAGATTATTTCCTGGAGATCTCTTTAAAAAGAACTATCTGTATAGTGCGCCAAACAAATATAAAAACTTTGATTGCTTGGTAGATCACCTGCACGACGTATTTTGTTTAGCCATTTTTGTTTGAGTTCTTTCTTTTTTACAGACAAGTTTCCGGTAAAACTTACTCCCTTACACTCTGATCGATTGGTGCATCGAAACGCAGAGCAACTACCCATTTTTAAAGATTTAAACGTCAATGAAAAGCCCTTGCAGGCAAAAAGATTTCAGATTTTGTTCGGCTGTAATTTTGTTCCCTATACCTTTCGAGTTCGCCAGTAGCCCGTTTTGTACAGAACTTCTACAATTCCGTCATTTCAAATAAATAGGTGTTCACATTATTATGTTGAACTTACAAAATGTTTCATGTAGAATAAAGGGCCATTAGTTTAAGTAGCCTAAAGCTGTAAAAAAAATAAAAATACGTGCGCGTAATATTTAACCATATAACAATGCAAAATAGAGTTTTAGTAAAAATGTCCTTGTGGCGGTTTAGTTTATGCAGTTGTATGTATCAACATTGGCGTACAATCAATGTTCTTGAGAATGTACGTTTTGTTCTTCGAGGTTGGTGAAATAGGTTGCAAGTTGGGAGTCAATACTGTCCAATTAGGCGGCAGCAATCTGATGTATATTATTCCACTTTTCTGTGTGGCAAATGGCTGTGAAACAACCATTCGTAATACTTTTTGATAGGCTCCACAATCCCGCTGTGTTATCGGTCTTAAGTCACGAGAAAGCACTGTAAGTGTTTTTATAATACGATGGTACTTAAATCTCCGAATGATTACGAAATACAATATGGATGAATTCTGCTTGTTTAGTATCGTGTTAAACTTTGCAAGATGAATAAATAATTACGTTATGGTGCTTTTTGTTATCGTAAAGTTAGCGTACTTCTTCTCAAATGTGATCTCCCCAAAAGTGCACATGTGCACTAAAATACGAAGAAAATTGTTCAGTGAATGGTACTAATTTGATATTGTATTGTGGAAATGAAACCGTAAACATAAAATCGTTTTATTGTTTATCACATCTTGTGGTATGCACATTCTCTTTAGTCATCATGTTATGCATGCAGTTCCTCGCTGTTTTCAACAGAAAGTTTTTTCACCACCTAAGGCACATCTACGAATTTTACAACATTGCACTATATCACAAAATACAAAATCGTAAATAAATAAACATAAAATGTTCAATAAATTGAGAAAATGCATATATTTTCAAAATATTTACAATAACTAACCATGAACTAACAATGTACGTGAAAGAATAACAAAAGCATCCAAAAGTTGACATTACGTCTCAGAAAAAATCAAACACCAGTCTTACTTGAAAACCTACATGATTTAACTTTAAGATGGGTAGGTTGGAAAATATGTGTGCACGTTAAATGAAAAATGAAGTAAAATATATTCTCACATAAAAATGCAATAGAGTTGAGAAAAATTCCATCCATTCATTCTAATCCAATTAGGTTTTTAGGCAGAACAATAAACTCATCCTTGTCTGATTCTGCTGCAATACAAGTATTTCTAAATGATGCCGAAGACAAACTTATAGCTATAGACAGGTCCCTTCATAAAGCTTTGTCCTCTTCCCCTGAAAAGTCTTGCATCTGTTCTCAAATCTGCCAAAATCAGTGGACATCTGTTACTAAGAGATTCTGTCGACCCTTGTGTGTCTAAGTGCGTACCAGATTTAAAAGCTGGAAATTGAAAAGTTAGTGAGGCAGTTCTTTCGGCGGATAGTCAGCTCAATTTCAAAAGGATTTTAGGCTTGCATCAGACTGGTCGAGCTGGCTTAGGGCTCTTAGACCACAAAAATATACCACCAAAAGGCACTTATGCTTACCGAAAGCTTGTTTCCAATATCATTGAAGAAAATAAAGAAGATATTTACCATGCCAGAGCTGTACAGTTGCATTTGCAAGGCAATTGGACAAAATGGTGCTCTTATGTGAAAAATGATTTATCTTGGAGAACAATTTTTTCACTGCCACGATGTCTAACTTCCTTTTGTATAGGGGCAACCTACGACACCCTTCCCTCTCCAACCAATCTTGTGAGATGGGGAATTGAAAAAGACAAAAGTTGCGTTCTGTGCAAGAAACCATCCTCAAATGTCTCTCACATATTGGGTGCCTGTAGGACCTCCCTTACGCAGGGTAGATACACATACCGTCACAACTCAGTTTTAATAGTTTTAATTAAGGCATTAAAAGAGTTTTTGGTATCATATGAACCTCTTTAGGTTTCTAAGTGCAACAAAATTAATTTCATTCCGGCCGGTCAATCACCATCATACAAAGGCATACAAAGTGTCCAGGCCTTCTTCACCTTGCTTCCGATTGGAAAATACTGTCAGATTCCGTTTTAGTTGTTCCACCATACATTGCAATAACACAACTACGCGCAGACGTGTTATTAATATCCACTTTTTCCAAAACTGTAATTATGGTAGAACTGACTTGTCCATGTGAAGAGAACACGGAATATTGGCACAAACGAAAGCTTAACAAATATTCTTCACTTTGTTATGCTATGAAAAACAATGGATGGATCGTGCATTTCTTTGCCATTGAGGTGGGTGCAAGGGGTTTCTGTTCTGAATCAGTAAGGACCTGTTTTCGTCGCCTTGGCTTCCCTAACAAGCCTTTACGTTCCCTATTAAAATCGCAAACTTTTACCTCCATGAGTGCTTCTTTTTACATCTGGATGTCTCGAAATTCTACCACTTGGGTTGAGCCTGAAAAGGCCCCAATCATTCCTGAAGTTTCTTCTGTTACAAATATGGAATGTAAGAAATCAAAAACCCCTGAGAAATCTTCCGCAAGTCACACAAAATCTTGTAAAATCAAAAAACACGAAAAACTTGCTACAAGGTCTTTCAAAACAACAGTCGCATTGCCATCTTACCCTGATTTTAGGAATAGAGGTCTAAAACACTTGGGAAACACATGTTATGCAAACTCAATCTTAAAATGTTTTTATTACCTTCCAAAAGTTAAAGAAACCATTTCTGTCAGCAAAACAACCTCAAAGTTAGGCGAAGCATTTGTAGGTGTTCTTCAAAGTTTGGCTGTTTCTAGAAGTCCAGTTGATCCCTCCCATTATTTGCGTGCTATGAAACATCATATCTCAGCTGCGAAGGGAAGTGCATTTAATATCTTTGCTCAGCACGACGTCCCCGAGGTTCTTGAATATCTCCTACCTGGTCTGTCATTATATTTTCCATTTCTTGGAAGTCTTTTTAGTATTGGCATCAAGACATCAACCACTTGGAATTCATGTCATATTACCAGCTCCTCAGAAGTTATAGCACCATGCATCCAACTTTCTCTGCACCCTACGTTACAATCTTTCTTAGATAATTTCTTTAAAAAAGAGGAGTTGTCAGACACCAATGCCTACTTCTGCCATGTTTGCAACGCTCATCAAACTGCTCTAGTTGAAAAAGAGGTAGTGTTGTGCGGTTCCCATCTCATTTTACAGCTAAAACGTTTTGCCAGTGCCAACGGCGTTGTGTCACAAATTGCCTCTCGTATTACTGCTTAACCTGGTACCCTTTCCATACTTTTTACCGTAGATGGAGAAGTGAAATTTCGTAAAAATTTTCAATTAAGGGCTATTATCAACCATTGCGGCAACTTAAATAATGGTCACTACACAACCATAGCCTTCGACCAAATGGTTCACAAGTGAATACATTGCAACGATAGAGCAGTAATTTTCTGTGATGACCGCCTTATTAACAGTCACGAGTCATGTGTTTTTTTTTAGAAGAGCTGAGGTAAGAATATTTTAACCGAATGAGTCAGCAAGGGGGCTTGACTACACTCAGTCTTGTCTTTGGAAAGTGACGACTCCACTTATTACCCCAGTCAAAAATAAAACAAAATCAAATAAAAATTAAGTTAGCAAGGGGATTTGATCATACTAGGTCTTCTCTTTGGAGAGTGACGACTCCACTTATTACACCAGTTAAAAAAAAAACATAAAAAAATATTAGCAGGGGGGGTTTGATCACACATGATCTTGTCTTTGGAGAGTAACGACTCCACTTATTACCTGAGTTAAAAAAAAGAATAGCGCAGTTGAACAGAAGAAAGTGGTCAAAGTTTACTTTAGGAAGATAGGGATGTCTATTTTCTGCTGATGACCGTCCGCGGACCTCTTCGAGGTGACCCAGCTAGACATCCAGGGTACTTAGGTTCAGAAATATGGGTCGAAACCTACCTGCCCTTGGTTAAAGTTCTGTTTATCTTTTCAAATGTGTTGTGTCCTTTTTATTTTTTTATATTTTTTAATTAAATCCTTGTAAAAAGGAAGAATTGTGCTTTTAGAGGCATTTTCTCTAGAGGAGTAGAACCTCTAGCTTATTTCCAAAGACCTAACAGGTTGAGTTTATCATTGTGGTGGCTTGCCACCTCTTTGTAAATTATATTGCAGTTCCTTTTAAATGATTCCATTTTCTTCGCTAATTGCTAATTTATACACATGTTCATTTCATAATTTGCTTCTCTTTGTTATATTTGTTTACAGGTCAGCCTGATCTTCACAATTGGGTTTCAGTTACACATAATATATCCGATTCTTTCAATTCCTCATCATGCTGAATGTCAATAGCATGCCTCGATAAAGATCTGACATTCAACAAAGTGATCACCAAGGAGCTTTCCTCTGAAGGCCAAATTACTAATGGTGGTAATATACTTTTCAACCTCAACCTTTCATATTCATCGGATGCATGCTTATCTGCCTTGATTGCCTTTTGCTTAAATGTACCTGTTAAGAAAGCGGTACATATGTTTCTGATATTTTTCAAAAAAGAATTAAAAATATTTATCGTAAGAGGGATAAAATGAGGAAAAATCTTTTTAATCTTCTAAAATTCCTAAATATACTTAATCTGTATAATCATTAAAGAGAGTTATGCAGAAAGAATAAAAAATGCATCTCTAAATATAAACAAGGGAAACATTCACACTTCATTATTCTATACAATAACACGGGAAAGTTTAGCATTGCACGTAGACCATTGGAAAAAAAACGAAGAAAGAAAAAAGGGAAAGCTAAAAAAATGGATGAGGAAGAAAAATCGATATTAATTAAATATAACATCGCTTCTTGGTATAACCAGAATCAAGATTTATTTGAAGAAGAGAATGATTCTGTGAGTTGGCCAAGCAGTAGTTTCGCTCGAGTTTCTATTTTTTGTTTTTCAAAAAAGAAGCTTTTAGATGGCAGAACATGCCGAATATCTTCAGGGGTAAATGTACCCATTCTTTCTTTGTTACTCTTTAAGGCCCCATGTAATGTTGATAATGCAGTTTCTAAAAAAGCTTTGTCAAAACAACCTCTTATAAATCAGTATTGATGATGAGGTGACAAAACAGCTAGCTGTAATGATATTTCTTGTCTAATGACAGCTGGTTCTACTATAGTTAGAGGTTGCAACCCTCTAGAGATTTTTCAAAAAAGCAAAATCCCCCTTTTTGCAAGGATTTCCTAAAAACATTGACCGTAAAAGGCAGAAAAATACAACAGCGACAGAACACAACACTAAACAATAAATATTAAAGCAATTCAAAATGAATTGAATAGGTACAAATGAGATAAATAAAACTTATCATAACGTGAATATCCTTAAACGGATAAATTGAAGCAAACAACTATATGCGCGCCAGGACTTGCAACGCATTTATGACCTACCATAAAGACGTCTCTTACCAACGAACAATGTAAACAGTGAGTAAACAAACTTTTAAAAGGTGCTGCTCAGCTCACCGACTTTCTGCAAGATGTGACTTTACGCGATCTTGCAAATTTACTTAAAATTGAAGATGTTAAGGATTTTTAGCGATTGTAAAAGGTTTATTCTGACATATTTGTGTATTGTCTTATCAAAATAACATTTTTCAATACAAATATCTCTTCCCTTGCTGCTGATAACTATTTAAATAAACATAATTTTGCAGCTTGTTTCTGTTTGTTTAATGATGTTTTATCGTCTTTAATGTACATCTCGTCACCGATTTTTCGACGTTTATATCCTCAACAATTTTAATCAAAACAGTACAGTTATCATTTTAAGCGCGTTCATGACCAGTCCTCTCATGTTGATAAAGAAGGGAGTTCTTCTTACGGCTTTGATGGTCGATCTTGTTCTGATTGAACCCAAACAATGAATGATTATATAGTTTATATATTTGAAGACTTTTAGTTTTAAATTTTATAGTTTTTTTTTTTTTTGTATTTTTTTTATATTTGAATAACCATTTCCAAACGAAAGTCTTGCCATGTGTACCTTTATGCCACCTGATTTTTGAAAAAGTAGAAGAACAACAAAATAAATAGGAAAACACCTGATGACTCATCAGTAGATACCATGCCCAACAGGAGGTGCTAATTCCCACCGACATAGGTGTGTTTGTTATTGGTATACTTAATGACAATTGTCACAAATCAAATGGGATTTGATGGTTTGTACAATAAGTCGAGTTTCAAAGACCAGCTACGAAACAATTTGTAATACAAAATGTCCAGCATAATAGTGTCATTGGTATAGAAGTATAAATAATAACAATTCAGCCCATAATCCTAAGTATACAAATGAGATCCGGCTTCCGTGAAAATCCTATTTCGACTTCCGCGCAACCTACAGAAAGACGTTTTTAATAGAAGTCCACAGAAAACTAGAGTTTTTGCAAATCTGTTTCAAAAACAAGTACCATAATCTATTATTTACTTATGGTATACTAACTTTTCGTTGGTAATTAAGTTAGCTATATACCAAGTTTGCATGTGTGACTGTGTATAATAAACTTGATTTATAGGGAGAGAATACAATGATCAAGAAAGAACGTGATCCTATAATGTGGGACACTAACACCGCTTGCAATGTCTCTGCTGCTGAGACAGGTGTCGACTGCACCAATTTGTTAGAACAAATGTGTTAATAAACAGCAGGATCAACTGAACAGTGATCCAAGCCATGAATAATTTGGCTAAAAGCATAACACCAGCTAATGCTCTGGCAACTTCAGCTCCTTCTCAGGAGCGTAGAAATGACCCTAATTCTCCAGATGGAGATCGGTCAAACATTACCCAAACTATAGTTGACCTAAATGCAGCACCGCCTGCTCGGTCAACATCTACTATGGAACATTCCAATTCTAATAGGAATGAAAATATCCCACCAGGAAGTGAGCATGAAAATGTTGACACAGATCAACTCTCAATCATGGGATCAAATATTTGGTTCTTTGGTAACCAATCTGTGGCAGGGCAGTCCAGCTCATCCACAGGGGACAACTCCCAGACAACAGGGAAACTGGTGGAGACAAAAGATAAATAACAGGAGTACTGGCAGGAAACAACCAAAGAATACGAAGATGATACACTACCAACTGGGCCAGAAATTGCATCCTCCAATGCAGGTGCAGCGAAGATATTTTGGCAAAAGCCAATAAAAGAGGAGGTGCTCAAACAAAAATTGGAAAATGCAGCCGCACCTGCGAATTGTCCCTATCTTGTGCCAAAAAAGGTTAACCTGGAAATATGGAGTACCTTGTTAACTTTCGTTCGAACGAATGACTACAAGCTCCAAGAAATCCAGAAATTACATGCTGCATCGACAACAATGGTATTACGTGCAGCATCAGAACTGACTGAATTAAGGAATCAACTTGCACAAAATAATGTGGATGTCAAGGACCCTCTTACATCACTAAAAGATGCAATATCACTTGCTGGAAAGGTGTCTCAAGCAGTAAACCAACATAGGGGTAACCTCATAAAACCATCCTTACCAAACCAGTATGTAAAGTTAGCGACAGATACTGACGAAGCAGCGGATCAACTATTTGGGTCCTCAATATGTGAGCGTCTAGAAACTTTAAAAAAGGAAAACCAACTTAGAGCACTGTTAGAGAAAGAAAGGCCCAACCTAAAAAGAAAATCAGAATAATCAAACAGGGGGCCCTCTTACAAGACCCCAAAGAGGGCCTACAATTACTACAATCAAGGGCAAAAAGCGCAGCAAAACAGCAAAAAGATGCACTACAACAACAGGAACAGCTACCAAAGTACCACCAAGTACCAAAATCCAAAAAACAAAAGGCAATAATGCAGACACCTCAGGTACACCTCGAATTACTAAACGTGTATCTTCGCCAAAAGGTCACAACTTTCAAGCCAGGGTGTGTAAAACTGCAAATAAAAAACTGGGAAAAAATTACCAGTGACATTGAAGTTTTACAGACTGTTTCAGGTCTGCGAATAGCAGCTGGTGAACTACCAAAAAATCAGCAAGTCCAATATCCCATGAGGCACAAGGAAGACAAATTTGTCCAAAAGGAAATGATTAGCTTGTTATCAAAAGGGGTGATAGCTAGGTGCCATCATGAGCCAGGGGAGTTTATATCACCAATATTTGTGACAGAGAAATCTGATGGTGGCTACAGGCTAATATTAAACCTGAAAACACCTAATTTGTCGGTTGAAAAGAAAAGGTTTAAAATGCAAACTTTAAACTCAATATTATGTTTAATACGGCCAAATATGTTTATGGCAAAATTGGACATTAAAGATGCATACTACAGCATCCCTATCCATGAGGATGACCAAAAACTCCTAAAATTCCAAAAGAATAATGAGCTTTACAAGTATAAAGCTCTGCCTAATGGATACACAGAAGGTCCTAGGAAGTTTACAAAACTTATGAGGCCACCACTAGCCACACTTAGGAAACAAGGAGTATTGCTTGCTGACTACATCGATGACCTAATAACAATGAATAGGTATAAGAACAGTTGCTATGACAACATAGATAAAATAATAACCTTATTAGATTCTCTAGGGTTTGTAAAACACCCAGAAAAATCCATATTTGAACCAGCCCAAACAATAGAATTCTTGGGATTTATTTTAAATACAATTGATATGACAGTCTCTTTAACTATGGCAAAAAAGCAGGCCTTTGTTGTTCTTTGTGATGATATACTTTCATCACATCAAAAAATTTCAATTAGGAATTTATCTAAACTACTCGGGAAAATGTCCAGCAGTTTTCGTGGTGTGCCTTTCGGTAAATTACATAGAGCCCTGGAACGTCACAAAACACAAGCACTCAGGGACAACCGTGGAAAATATGACAGACACACATGGGTACCCTTGCAGGGCATTCAGGAAATACTATGGTGGAAAGAAAACATTATGGACAGCTTCTCACCAATCTTACGGGGAAACCCAGCATATGTTTTGACCTCGGATGCATCAACTATAGGTTGGGGTGCATCACATAAGGAACAACACACTGGGGGCCAATTTACGGCACAAGAGAGGAAACAACATATTAACGTATTAGAACTAAAAGCAGCACTATTTGGTCTGCAGGCACTCTGCTCACATATTCAAAATAACCATATACTTATGAAACTGGATAATACATCAGCCGTTTCAGCCATCAATAAAATGGGAAGTACACGGTCTATACCAATGGATAAGACAGTACAAGAAATATGGCACTGGGCAATCCAAAATAATAACTGGCTGACAGCCACACACATTCCAGGAATTCTAAATGTCGAGGCAGACCAAGAATCAAGGAAATGTAAAACTAGAATTGAGTGGATGTTAATAAGGAAGTATTCAACTATGTCATTGATACTCTAGATTTCCAACCAGACATTGACTTATTCGCAAGTCGAATAAACAGCCAGTTGGACATGTTCTACTCATATAGGCCTGACCCAGAATGTCAACATGGAAGGAAGTTAATGAAGAAAACCACAATAAATTAGGTAACCTTGGTGTACCAGTTGCTGTTATTCCATCAACGGGTCGTGGTAAACATCATTCATTAACTGATAAACAATTGGGACAAATTCCATCACGGTCTTTGATTGCGGTTGGTGCCAGTGTAATACTAACTAAGAACCAAAAGGGTCTTACTGGACTTGGCCTTAATAATGGTGCAATGGGTAAAGTGATTGCAATTCTTTATGCTCCAGATACATCACCGCCTGAATTCCCTATTGCTGTTGTTGTCAATTTTCCAAATTATAAAGGACCAGTATGGCTTGTTGAACATCCCACATGGGTACCAATTACTCCTGTTGAAGGACGATGTGAGTCAGATTGTTGCGTTAGAAGTGGATTACCATTAATGCCAGGTTACGCTATAACAATTGCAAAAAGTCAAGGTATGTCTATTGGAGATGGTAAAACTGCCACACATATGCGTATAAAGTTACAACAAGGAATTGAAATGGAGAAAAATAACCTTGGTACAGCCTATACTGCCTTTTCACGTTGCGAGAAGGAGAAAAATTGGGCCCTTGTTGAACCACTTACCCAGGAGAGACTCTTGTACATTAATTCACACCCACGTATGAAAGCAAGACAAGAAGAAGAAAATCGATTGAAATTGTTATCAGGTAAAACTGTTGAGAAGTTTAGTATTACTACTCAAAGATATATTGATCTGTTAAGGGAACTTGACGAATTTTGCAATGATGAAATTGAAGATGCAGTTTGTCCATCTCAATCTACTGTTTGCACATGTATTGTATGTAAATCTACACTGTAATGATAATCAGGATCGAAAACCTATATATCACCATTATATTTAAACCACAAAGTTGTCTATTTATCGGAATGCCAGCCAAGTGATTAATTCACCAAAAGAAACTTTATTGCATAATTTGGTGATAATTTAGTTAATTATGGTGATACTGATGGTGGCATCATTTCTAAGTGTTGGGCTTTGCATTGTGAGTGTGTAAGCAAAAACGATACGATTTGGTAATTTTTTTATTATCAAAGTTGAGACGATTGCTTGCTGCTCACCAAGGTCATTTAGACTTTGCTGCACCCTCTCTTAGCACTGCTCTGCCTATGTCAAAGCAAAGACAAAGAAAAGACAAAGACCCTTGTCCGCATATCAAAATACCAGCCAAATTATCGTAATCATATATCATAATTATATCATGCATATGCCGCATAATGTATTCCATTATTATTGCAAAGAAAACATTCAAGCACGCTAATTATAAAAACTTAACATTTATGGAGGTGGAGTGGAGGTAGGAGGCTTAAAAGCAACACATAGTATGTTGCTAGGACATTTGTGAGAAGATTATCGTTAATTAAAACCACAAAGTTGTCCATTTATCGGAATGCCAGCCAAATTATCGTGACCATTTCACCAAAAGAAACGTTATATATTGAATAATTTGGTGATTATTTGGTTAATAATGATGTTGTTCATGGTGGTAACCTTTCAAGAGTTGGACTTTGCATTGTGAGTGTGTGTGCAAAAAATAAAAAGATTAAAGTTCAGACAATTGCGGTAGTTCACTAGGGTGATTAAGACTTATCCTTTCTAAGTGTTGGGCTTTGCATTGTGAGTGTGTAAGCAAAAACGATACGATTTGGACATGTTCTACTCATATAGGCCTGACCCAGAATGTCAAGCAGTAGATGCATTCACTATCAACTGGCACAATAAAAATTTTTATGCCTTCCCACCATTCACATGTATTGCAAGGGTGATACAAAAAATATGGAATGATGAGGCAACAGGCAACCTTATAGTACCTGACTGGCCGAATCAGCCTTGGTACAGTCAATTTCACAAACTTTGTATTAAACATATATCTCTCTCTTCCAGGTCAGACCTCCTATTGCTACCACAACAGAAGGACAAAAACCATCCAATGCACAAGACACTGCAACTGAAGGCAGCAATCGTTTCCGGGAAATCGTACTCCAGAAACAATTCTCACCCGAGATCAGTAGTCTACTGTTAGCATCCTGGGGAGAAAACACACAAAATAGCTATAATTGCGGAGAGAGAGCCATTGCTCGAACGGAGCTATTTTCCTCGTTCCCATAAATATATTAGAGCGTAACGAATTTCCGCGTTTTCTCCTAGTACATCAAATTTTAAAACGTCCGATTTTTGACCCACTTACCCAAATATTTTTTATGGTCATTTCTTCCGTGAAAATCCGGTTGGTCGAGACACGCCGTTTTCAGTTAAGATCAGGTCGGCATACAGCATTAGCCACGTGATTCATAAGTTACTCTTACTAATATCACATGACATTTCCTCAGATACATAGCGCTTGAAACGAAAATTTAGTTGATGATAGCTTGATGATAGGGTAGAAGGGTATTTTGAGGAAAACGAAGAAAGGGTATGTACAGCTAGTAGATCACTATTTCTTTACATTGATGAACCCCTTCTTATCCTTACTGCCACCTAAAGCTAGCTAGTATAAAACTGCCCACTTAGCTGGCATAATAACAGAACTTAGATAACATATAGCTAGCTTACTTTAACCGTTAAGCTAGCTATAAAAAAAGGGCTATAGCATAAAACTAAAGCTAGCATAAAATTAACTACATAACTGGGATAAAACTACCAATGTAGCTAGCATAAATTTTGGTGAGTGAGGTAATTCTACTCTGTAGCTAGCTAGCTAATATCTATAGCTATCAAGCAGTACTGTTGTAATATTTTAAACAATCCCCCCCCCCCCCCCCCAATTAAAAAAAAGAGCCACCCACAAAAAGAATAATTTGATAAGAATAAGGAAGTACAGTTTTTCACCTCACTCAAGTTATCACATCCCTTTTAATTTAAAGCAAATTTATACTTTTAGAATAACATTAGCTGTTACTTAGCAACATACATGGGGGCATGCAACAAGACACCTGATCTACTCAAAGTAATTTTAGGTATGACTTAGGTATGACCCATCGACAAATAATTTTTATCTTTTTATTGACGTATGGGCGATTGATACTCAACCCATTACCTTCTCCCCTGTTATCTTTTCGACAGCCCGTTGAAATAGGAAGCAAGAAGGATGAACAACATTATTTTACAGAACAATTTATGGCTTACATTTTTTTATTTTTATTTTCTTTTTTTAGAAGAAGAAGATATCCTTAAGAATCACGTAGAGGAAAACAAGTCTATTGGCGCTTACACATGCGAGGAAAAAGAATTGTATATGAAAATGACCACTTATTGACACTTAACACGTTTTGACGTACATTGTGGAAAAGCTAATTTTGCCTGATTCATGTTATTTGTTGGCATTAACACTTCAGTGTGCGTAAAGAACTTATTATGAAGGATTTCAGTTTTGCTGGGTTTTTTTGCAAATATTTTTATTAAACCTTTGTTGTGGTTAACAGTGTAATATATGCCAAGAAAGCTATTTTTTCTTAATAGTATTATATTTGTGTATTTGTTGCACTTTACAATGCACAGAAGAACTAATTTTTACAGACTTCGATTTTACCTACTTTGTAGAATGTTTGTTAAACTTTTGTTGTTGAAGGATCAATGTAACATGCTAAAAAGGCTAATTTTGTCCAATTCAGATGTATTGTAAACTGTATATATATAGGTAGTGGTGTGTAAACTTTTGTATATTCTTTTTATTTGAATGTGTAACATGTTATGCCATTTCTTTTAATTTAAAATGATACAGTGTTCCCAAAGGACTCATTTTGATTTTACTCTTTCTCTGCTTTGTGGAAATTTTGCTAAATTATGTTATGCTTACCGCAATGTGAGATGCGTCAAAACAACTTTGTCCAGTTCAAACTATAGTCATTGCTTTTCAAAAAATGGTAATGTCAATGATATTACCCCCAATATGAGAGCATAATTAGGAGGAGTATAAAGGGGTGTATTACACTACAGGATATGAAGTTTTGTGGTAATGTGGACAGGCCTTTCCTAAAATGCTTTGTATGGTGCCCTGGCTATTGCAGTAATCGAGGTAATAAGAGAATGCAAGGGATCTACTAGCTGCAAGTTGAGGAATGTTGTTCATGCTTGCCTCGTAAAATTTTAACCAAATTTTAACAGAATAACTTTGATTGGTCGCAAAAAAGTCTAAATTCGTTGTGGGCATTTAACAAGTTTAACACTGCATTGGTCTCTAATTCGTACGAGTACGACGAATCCGGTTCAGTTTATTACGCCGGATGGAAATTTAACAAAGTGATGCCGAACCTGATTCGTCAGATTTGATCACGTGCTTCGATTTTATTTGACCAAAGCGTTTTGTGTCCGGGCGTGATTGCGCTTGTACTTAAAGTTCCCGCTTAAATTATTTTATTCAAACCCTCTTGAAATTGGAAATTTCGGGTGCGTGTTTTTATAAAAGTTTCTTGACGACAAGCCTTGGATTATTGGATAAGTTATTATTTGATAATTTTGGTTTATTAAATAAGTTATTATTTGATAACTACTTTGGATTGTGTTTGAAACTTCTGTGTTTTGTTTATTTTTTTTGTTTGCCTGCTTTTGGATAACTTCTCTTGCCGACAGGTGGTTGGGGAGGCCACAAGTTTGATAAACTTTATATAGTTAATTTTTAAAGTTATTTTTTGGTTTATTTTGTTTGCCTGGTTGGATAACTTCATTTCCCCGAATTTAGCTCGCTGAGTTACTTTAGATTATTTTTGAAAGTTTTGTGTTCTGTGCAATTACTTTTCCCCGGAAGTTAGCTAGCTGATATTTCACAGTGTCTCAAGGATCCCAAACAAGCCTTATTTTAGTTTGCCCACAAATCATGATATGGATTCAAGCATATCGATCCACCATTGCTGCTTTTTATACCGCAGCTGCTAGTCACTGCCATAACAATACATCAATAAATCATAACCACCACAAGTTATCAAATCATAAATTGGTTTTCGACACTACTAGCCAAGATTATTTTTGCTTTTTAAGAACTTTCATTTAAATGATTTTTGTGTCATTGCTGAGCTGTAATATAAACCTTGTGTCATTAAAATTACTGTTGTTGTTGTCTGGTGACGTTGAAAGTAATCCTGGGCCTTTTACCAATAATGATATTGACTTCCAGATTGCATGTCAGGAATCATATGCCACACATCTTTTTAACAACTCAAATTCCGCCAATCAAATAGTTGCACATGCTAGAAGTATTGGTCTGTCGAATGTCACATATCAGGAAGTAACAGCAGGTGATGGTAATTGTTTCTATAGAGCAGTGATACAAAAACTTAATAGACCCGAAATTAGGGAGCGTATCCCCAATGCACTACATTTTGAGGATCACCTCCAACTTCGTGCGGCTGTTGTTAATTTTGTACGAAAAAATAACGATATGCCAGTTTTTGTAGTTAGTAGAACTGTTGAAATAATCAGCCCTGAACAATGGGAACATTTTTTACAAGCTCAGTCAAGACCAACTGTGGACGTTGAAGAGATTTTTATACGGGCTGCAGCAATAATGTTAGGGATCAATATTTTAATAACATCAGATACTACCACTGCTGAGCATCCCTATAATGTTATAGCTCCTACTTTTGAAGAAACTGATGAACTTTCTGCTGATCAACAGGCAGCACAAATAATAAATGAAGGCTTCTTTATTTTGCTTGGAAGGGTTAATAATAATCACTACCAGTCATTAATATTTCATAACAGTGTGAACACCTCTGCTAGTAATTCTGCAAGTAGTCCACCTAAAAAAACTACTCGGTTGTCATCAGAACATATCATTCAACCTAAAAATATAAATTGTCAAAAAACTGATTTGGGAGCGAACAGTTTCAGCCAAAGCCAGGATTTTCTAGTGGCAAAAATAATGAGTTCTATCATGTCAGCCAATAAATTAAAGAACAAATTTTCAGCTAAAGAGTATGCTTTAAAGCAAAAATGTGTTGATTCAAATATTACATATGAGGAACCAAAAGTAAACGAAATAACTACTGAAACCAATAAAAGACGTAACCGAATAACTCATAGACTAAAACGTTCACAAACTCATTCTACTTTTCGAAAAACAACAGTTCCACAACCAGTGTCTAAGAGTAGTAAAGGGAATATATTGCCAACAAATTTACCAACCCCAGAAACGAAAACTGCAAAGTCAATATCAGTGAATTTACCTGTCAATCACCCAATACCCTCTAGCGTTACTATCAACCAACCAGTTAGCCAGCAAGAAATATTTCAAACAGAACTTTCTACCATTCATCCAAATCCTGATGTTGTTGCAGCTGTACAAAAGTTTGAGGAGGGCGAGATATTACATAGTTTAGCCTCTTGTAAAACTTGTCTTGAAATCCGACCAGTATTTCAAGCTACCTCACCCATCAATCAAACTGCAAAAAATGGAACAAAACCAATTTCTCTTAAACCTTGGAAAATTTCAAGTGATGGAAGGTGTTCCAGATGTCATACTGAAAGTATTCGTAATTCAAAACAAAATATGGTGATAGCTGCCAGATATTCGGGTATATTTAGTGTTGACAATGACGATTTGGGTACAATACAAGATAATATTCGTCAGAACGATATGCATTTTTCACCTGTACCGCCGTATCTTCAAAACTTGACAATATTAGAAGAAGCACTGATTCGTCGTATCACCGTTATTATGAATGTACACCTCCTGCGTTATGGCATGCTTGCATCTAAAGGTCATTGTATTAGTTTTCCACAAAGAATGCAAATTGCTACTGAGTTACCGTCATTGCCAGCAAATGTGGGGATAATTGTTATAAAGAAAAAAGGAAGCCGGAATTCAATTCAACAATATACTGTGAAAAGAAGTAAAGTTGACAAAGCTTTGCGTGGTTTGTGTTTTGGTTTTTCTGAAGGTGGAGTTGACCAGCCAGATATTCTAAACAAGCATCTATATAATGGCCCTGACCACATTAATCATAAATTAAGAAGACGTTACTTTCAGTATTTACCTAACGAGTTCTACAAGGATGTCTCTATCAAAAACGATCGCATTCTAAATTTACCTGAGATACGCTCAGAATTACCTGATTTACCTGTTGTTGAGTTACCGCATATCACACCTGAAGGAGACAAAGGTCCTGTCGAAAATCAATTCCAACAAGATCTTCCTGATGATGATGAAAGTATCACTCGATCAGGTTTAGTATGCCCCATTGAACCTAAAGATGCTGACAAAGAATTAAGAACAATATTACAAAAGATGTTAGGATCAGAAGAAGCAGTCAATCAAGCTCTACAACAAGGCACAGTTGCTAGTGCAAATTTGGAATACACCCGAGAAAGGCCAATTCGTGAATTAAAAACTCCAGGCTTTTTTACAATGGCATACCCTACTGTTTTTATTAATGGTCATTGTGACTTTACTGTTCCGAGGTTACAAAAAATCAAATTTGAGGACTACATTGAACATATATACCACTGCACAGATAACCGTGTAACCAAACATCCTTACTTAAAATTTTTCTTATTGAACATGCGATTGCGGATGCAAGCATTGCAACAGGGTAGCTTTGTTGTTTCTCAGCAATTAAATGATGCTCATCTCACAATTGCAGAACTGAGAGAAAATTTGCAAAACAATGATGATTCTGTTCCACGGAAAGTTATCAGCATTGGTAAAAACTTGGTAAATACTGACCCTTACTGGAGAGAACAAAAAAAGAAGGTAGATGGCATGTTGTTTTTCAGACGCAAGGAGTTTGGTGATCTGCCAGCCTATATTGATACCAATAGTTGTGCAGAATTTCATTGGAAGCCCTTACACGAACTGCTGATACAGTATCATGCATTAATAAACAATTTAGATGAACAGGTTGTGCGTAGCCAGGTAGAAAGTGATGGAAAATTCAAACGGGAATTAATCTTGCATAGTCTTCACATTGTCACACAGTACTTTGATGCCAGGACTATAAATTACTTTGCCACTGTCAACAAGGAAGTATTTCAATATGATGATTATTGGTGGCGCTATGAATTTGCTAAAGGCAGAGGTGAAATTCATAGTCACTCTTTCATATCATCCTCTAAACATGCACAAAAGGTTAAAACAATAATGGATAATTTATCTGATGATGCTACTGACTCTCAAGCATCCCAAACTGCTGCACATGACCTTCAACAATGGTTACAAACTACAAATGAAGATAGAGATGGAATATTTTCTCCCCAATTTACTTCATTACATCCTGCTGGAGGGACTGAAATGATAGACGATGTCACTGGAGTTACAACGTGGGTACCAAACAAAGATAAATGGGCAGTCCCGGAAGGAACTCCAGAAGCTCCTGGCTATAACCCATTGACACAACAACTTTCAGATGTTGCAAACCATGAAGGTGGTATAAGAGAACAGCACATTTATCTTGTAAATAGAATAGGACTACATAACTGTAATTCTAGTTGTTTGCGTTACCGTCGTAAAAAAAAAGCGAAAGGGATACTGCTCCACAAAAGTACTGCCGTTTTCACTTTGGTGATGTCGATCCACAAACCAAAAAAACAAGTGGCAAAGAAATTCACCCCTTTCACCCAATCATAACAAAAGGGGAACATCCAAGGTATGAAGGACCTATAGATCACAGCCGCATGATAATGCATGTCAAGACGCGTTTACTTAGTTGGCTTGCAAACTGTGACAGTCAAGTAATTATTGACCAGGATCTTATTGCCCTTCAAAAATACATTGCTGGCTATGCTTGCAAAGGAGCAGCTTCAACTGAAGATTTTGTACATATTTATCGACATTTAATAGAAAATGCTGCTGATGGAAGCACAGTAAAAAATTTAGCTCAAAGGTTGCTTTAAAAAATTACAGGGATGGTGTATGTGCCAGCAGCTGCTGCTGATTTTATTAATAGTGGTGGTCATTTGACTAGATGTACTCGAAACTTCCGTTACATTGGTCTAAGTGGATTCCGGACCTTAAATACATCTGGTGAAGATGAAACTGTGACAAAAAGCAGTACACTTGACAAATTTTTAAGTGATAAGCGAAGAGAGACTGAACCTGAAATCACTTTATGGGATTGCAGTAAGAAATGCAATTGCACTTGTAAGATGGATCATGTCCCAGTATTCACAGGATTATCAACAAAACCTGTTTGGCCTGTTACAGAGGACTTTGCAAAAGCCATGCTCATGATATTTACTGTTGGAACATGGCGCACTGTGGAAGAATTAAAGGGACAACAGGAGTCGTTTGCTGGCGCATTGGCTGACTTAGTTGAATCTGATAACTGTCCGCCAATACTAACTAATGCATTAAAAGAAGCCAAAAAATCTTTTGACTGGAAAAAAAGAAAAACACAATATCATGTACGACCAATCAATGATAACAACACTCAGCCTTCATCACAATCATCCCAATCTACCATTGCAAGTTCTCAAGATTCAACTTTTGCAAATATGAACATAGGTAGGGCAATAATGAGAGATATCGCTAGAAATCATGTTTCTGATATGGACGAGCCAAATGTAGAACAGATTCTTCCTGATGGAGGATCTTTTTTTGATTGGAATAATTATGCAATTCAATGTTTTGGTTGTCAATGGTCTAATAACGCTGATACTTGGTTGAAATCTGTATCTGTAGAAGCTGAAAGAAATGAATTTACTCACGGTGATGATTGCACATTACCTGTGATAAATGTCCTAAAAGCTAATGAACTACAAAGAACAGTCATTGGAATAAATCTTCAGCATTTGCTACTAGTTGCAAAAGGAAATTTGCCAACAGGCACCAAGCCATTAAATTTGTTAATTCAAGGCACAGCTGGTGTTGGAAAAACATTTATTATCACCGCTCTCACCAGAATTGTTCGTCGTTTATTTAATCGAAATTCTGCTGTTATGAACTTGGCCCCAACTGGTGCCGCATCTGTTCTTATACCAAATGGGCGAACTATACATTTCATGACACCACCACCACCACATAAATTAAAAAAAAGATAAGGATTCAAATTGTGTTCAGCTCTCTGATTATCCATTAGGTGATACATCTTTGAGGAAATTGAGAAAATATACAGGTCTGCATGAAGACAATGGACTTAAGTTATTTCAACTGAACGTTGATGAGCGTAGCATGCAGTCTAAGCTTCTTGTAGCCTGGTGCAGTCAACGACTATGCGAGTCAACAGGTGATTTTGATAATTATTATGGAGGAATACCAACTGTCAATTTCTTTGGTGACCTTGGCCAACTTGGGCCAGTGCGTGCTTTAGATCTTCATCAACCTCCTAAATATGATGACTCAACCATCAACTTAGCTGGTTATGCAATCTATCGCTCATTTGAAAATGTTATTGTTCTTACTGAAACGATGCGTCAAGGGCCAGATCAGTTACCTCTTTTACGGCGGCTTCTTCGTATACGTAATGGTTCAATTGCCCAACAAGACTGGCTAGATATTAATAGTCGTTATGAAGGCGCCTTGTCACAATGAAAAAGGTTTACAATACAGCAAGCTGCACTGAAGTATCTTGTCTACAGGGACGGTGGATGTAAATAAAATTGGGATTAGGCTCCCAGAAGAAGGTGCTGAATACACTTTCTTGCTTATTACAAGCATGAGTACTGTCCAACTTGGACCTATAACTATTCACTGAGAAAATCATAAAGAGAAAAAACAATCCTTCAATCACAAACAATACGACACAAGACAGATCTAACAACATAAACGGACTGGTTACAGAACAAACACAAATGGAAAAAATGTATATGTCAAAAATATATAATATAAAAAAAGAATTATATAAAACCCTCCTGTGCGCCAGAACTTGTGACTCTGGCTGTAGCTTTCCACATGTGTTACAGGGCCCCAACACTCAGCCTTACACAGGAGGTTGTCATGACAGGACCAGCCTGTACATATTTTGACTAAGGACAGCAGGGTTGTCAAGCCTGAAGACCAAGTTAGTAAACTTGGGCACCTTACTGAACTGGGGTAAAAAGTGGGGTCGTTACACCCAAAGACAAGCTGAAAGCAAACCCCCTTGCTAAGCTTCTTTTAAGTTACCAGAGAAGAGTGAGCTGAACTCTTTACCCTCTGGGTATTGACGGCAAACTGGTTCGAATGAACTAGCTGGGGTAATATAAAACCGCTCGGATTTACATTTTCCTCCCCCATGACCCTGGAAGTACAGGTTTTATAAACGTAATGATAAATGTATAAGAAAGAAAGAAAAAGCGGATCAACAGCGAACGTAACAAAGAATATAACATGAATTGTTGTTGAGAATAGGTGGAGAGCATTTGCAAACCGCTCTATCATTGCAGTTGTACCAAGAATTTGTGGCAGGATCCTTAACATAAGCCCAATAATGACCTGCGGTTAATGTACCGGAGTGATTAATTGTTGCTAACAATGAGTAGTTCTGATTAAACATTGTGTCCGTATCACTGAAGAGAGGTAGTTGCAGGAGAGAGTCACGTAAAGAAACACATTCAACAACTCTGTTGTCTTTTACCAGATGTTCACCATGTTTTAAAAACCTTTTAAGATGCAGGAATAAGATTTCACTACTCCTGCTGATTTGCGTTTCTCTAGTACTCTCTCTATGTGCAAAGCATTGCGGACAAAACCACTTGTTTCCATCAGTTAGAATTTCCGGTTCTAAAAATTTGCTGACACAAGATTGGATTTTAGATGTCATTGGCAGTGTTAAAATGTCCTGCATTTCGACATTTACCGAGGTGCACAGGCAGGTGTTACAGCTTACGGACATTGAGATTTCAGTTGAGATTTTATCTGCAGCAATCGGGGAAAATCCCTTAAGGGCGTCCAAAACCACAAACAAAATCTCTGCTACATCTTGCTGAGTATTAAATTGGAAGTCCAGTTTCCCATCAGAGTGCATTTGACGTTCAAGGGCCCAGAGAAAATTCGAAGGGTCAACAGGTGACAATGATTGCTTCAGCTTCGCCATGTTAAGCGAAATAGACCTCGCAATAGGTGATAAATGAAACGATTCTGACCCACTCTGGCACCAGAGTGTTGGAATGGTACTTAATACTTGCAAAATGGCGTTGGCGTAACAAGTGTTGCCTTTGTTTAAAAAACCGATGTTTTTATAGACACTAATTGGTTGAGTGTCATTTTTATTTTGGCTAACCTTTTTAGATGGCCCCTTTCGGCAAGATGAAACACCCTTGGTCTCCACAATGGGCAAAGCCTGCTTGGATTTGGGTAATTGCATTAAGGAGTCAGTTGACCAAACATTGGATTCACGTGCCAGCCAGATACAAAAAGAAGACCTCATACTGATTTTACCGAGATCATTTGCAGTGGAATAAGCAAGTTTGTTGGTGAAACCCATTCTTTTTAAACAGGCAGTGGTGGTTCTTGCACAATATCCTCTTGCTCCTACTTCCACTGCGAAGAAATCAACTTGCCAGCCATTAACCATAATCACATTCATTAAACAGGAATATTTGGCAACTTTTGTGGAGTGCCAAGCATTCATGTTTTCCTCACATGGGCAAGTGAGTTCTACAATAATAACGCGCTTAAGGTCATTTGAATATAACACAAGGTCCGGTTTAAGCTCAGAAATGGCAATATGGCTAGGAAACACATAGTTCGAGTGTGTGTCAGCAACAATCTTCCAATCTTAGGTAAGGTGCAGTATACCTGACACTTTAGATTTTGTATGTGCCTTTGACCCGGCTCTCAGAAAGGTTATTTTTTGACAATTTTTAGGAGGTTCAGAAGGAAGCTCAAAAATGAACTTTTTCAAAGTTTCTACCAAATGGGTAAGTACAGAATCGTGTCTAAAGGTATATCTACCCTGGGAAAGAGCAGTTTTACAAGCACCAAGAATGTGAGCAGAAGTGCAAATTTCTTTGTGACATAGGAAACATGATGGTTCTGTATTTATTTTCCACCTCCTTAGGTTACTTGGTGATGGCAGAACATCGTAAGTGGATTGCAGGCAGAAAGATAAGAGATTAGGAGGAGTTGCTAGGATGTTCTTCCATGAAAGATCAAACTTTACGTAGTTCTCCCATCTTGTCCATTGGCCCTGCACCTGAAGTTGCAGTGCCTTAGATAGATAGCTTTCCTCGTCAATCTCAGCCGATGTTTTTGCGATTAACTTTCTGTACTTGTGAGTGGTTTTTGGTGGTATTACTTCCATTTTACAAATGCCAAGACCGGTTCGTCCACGGTGTACAGGACCCCTTATGGTCTTGTACTTTAATTCACCCTCAGCTATGTTAACTGCATCGCTCACCTTCCAAGAACCTGCCTTTAAAGATGGATCGAGTGTTGACAGAATCGGATCTTTGGAGTGACGCAAAAGTAGGTGGCCGCTAATCTTTGCGGATTTTAAAATAGAAGTGAGGCTCTTAATGGGCAGAGGGCAAGGAGAGGAGTCAGCATATAGGGAAATGTTTGTGATGGAACGGTGTAAGTTCAGCCATTTTCGTATGAACACTGAAACCTTTTGCTCTAGGCGCCCAGCAACAGACATCGAGACCTCGTATATTAACAGTGGCCACTGAATTCGCGGGATCAAAAGATGTTGCAAGATCCAAAGTTTTTGCGCTCCAGTGTATAAGGACTTATTAATGACACCAAGCCCTTCTATCAGCTTTTCCTCCAATTCGTTGATGGACTTCCTGTCTGAGATAGAACAATCAATAATCCGGCCTAAAAATCGCACTGGCGAGGCATGAATAGATGGGATATACTGTGAGAAATCAATGTCGTTTTCAGGGCTACTTACACTAAAAGGGGTGCTATTGATAGATCTTCCCTTGATGATCACAAAACTACGGGATTTTTCAGCGCGAAATGTCATATTGGCCCAACTTAGAGCTGTGGTGCACCTGTTAAGGAGTACTTGTGTTCCAGCAACAGAAGAAGACATGATGTTTATGTCGTCCATAAAAGCCCTTATTAAAGGTAAGGATACTCTGTTAGAGGTGATGTAGCATGACACAGATGTTGCCAGCGTATACTCCAAAATAACATTTATGCCTGATAAAAACAAGACGATAGACAGGGTGCAGCCAGCGAAGATGCCCCTGAAGTGCTGGTGCCAATTGCTTGGAGCAGATTTGGAGAATGATTTGCTGTACAGCCCAGAATAGTAACCCTTTACAATGGCAATCCAACTAGGAGATATACCATACCTTTCCAAAGCAAAAAAGATTAATCTGTGCGGTATTGAGGGATACGCACTTGCGATATCCAACCAAATGGTGGCAAGATCAGTTCTTGCAGAGCGTGCATCTTTTAAAGCTGCCCAGATTGACGACATGTGTTCCCAACAGCCAGGAACATTCGCCATGCACCCCTTTTGAACAGACGTGTTAATAAACTTATTGTTATGGATGACATGTGTTTCTAGTCGCCTTGAAAAAATACTAAAAAATAATTTTCCTTCGACATTTAGGAGGGCTATAGGTCGAAAATCTTTTAGGTTAGATGGTACAGGAGTTTTGGATTTGGGAATGTAAATTTCTTTGGCATGACGCCATTGAAGAGGCACAACACAATTTTTTAAACAACACTTAAATACATTAAACAAGAAGGATGAAATTTTCGTACATTTTTTGTACACTTTGTAAGATATGCCATTTAGCCCAGGAGCTGAGGCGTTCCTACGCGTATATAAAACACTTGCGAAATCAGAAAATTTGAAAGATGTGGCTGAGAAAGCTTTCTTGATCTGCGGAGGTGGTGGAAGACCTGGAAGAAGGGGAAGAGAAGAGTCGTGAAAATTATCAGATAAGCTAGATAATTTATGGTTGTCCAGAACAGACTGTTCAACACAAAGACGAATATCTGATTTAGGGTTAAGCAGGTCCTTTCCTGCTTTGTAGGGATCATTCCTAAAAACCTTTTGGGCGTTCTTAAAGCTCCACTTTCTTCTTCTTCGTTTCTCACCTCGACGCATCACCCTTATTTTTATTCGAACTTGTTGCAACAGTTCTTGCAAGGCAGTTAGTTCCTCCTTGATGGTTGATGAGGCAATCTGCGCTAACAGAACATTTTTCTCCTTAACCAGATTAATGGAACGTATTGTACGCCTGTTAATACTGGCAATGTTTTTTGTTTTATTTGAGGAGCGGCAACCAAATATTTTTGAAGCCTCTTCGTAAATTAAAGTTTCGAGTGTTTTAACTTTCTCAGAAATGGATAGATTGGTACAAGCCTTTAGCTTGCTATGCACAGCACTGTCTAAGTCACTCCAACGCTTATCATTCATCTTACCCCATAGAATGGGGGCTTTCTCATCGAGGTTCTGAAGTTTGTTTTTTTCCGTGTGACACAATTTACTTTTGTGGGATGAAACCGAAGTAGAGATTGTGATCTTAAGCTTTTCAGCACCACTGAGAGAACAAACATCCTCCAAAACAACTTTACAGCTTTTCATCAAGTGCTTTCGGAGTACTGTATCATTTTGTTTATTGCAATGATTCTTTTCGAAGTTGGGTATAAAAGAAGTCATAACTATAGGGGTTGATTATGCACAGGATAAGATTGTCAGCCCTGCGTTGCCTGGCGCACAGGGTAAGGCTATAGTTTTCACAGCGGCACCAAGACTGTGAGGATTCGCTAGCGACTAATTTACCCATTAGCCATTCATCCGTTGACGCGTACCGTGGATTAGGGTCCGGTTATAATAAAATCAAAATCAGTATACACAATCGAGTCCTTTAAAACGGTCATGTCGATCCAGTTGCAAACAGTTTACCGGTCTTTCCCAGTGTCACTAGTCTCTCCCAGTGTCCCTAGTCTTTCCCAGTGTCACTAGTCTTTCCCAGTGTCAGGTTGAAACCATTGCGGTCAACAATAAGATGAAAAAGGTTTACAATACAGCAAGCTGCACTGAAGTATCTTGTCTACAGGGACGGTGGATGTAAATAAAATTGGGATTAGGCTCCCAGAAGAAGGTGCTGAATACACTTTCTTGCTTATTACAAGCATGAGTACTGTCCAACTTGGACCTATAACTATTCACTGAGAAAATCATAAAGAGAAAAAACAATCCTTCAATCACAAACAATACGACACAAGACAGATCTAACAACATAAACGGACTGGTTACAGAACAAACACAAATGGAAAAAATGTATATGTCAAAAATATATAATATAAAAAAAGAATTATATAAAACCCTCCTGTGCGCCAGAACTTGTGACTCTGGCTGTAGCTTTCCACATGTGTTACAGGGCCCCAACACTCAGCCTTACACAGGAGGTTGTCATGACAGGACCAGCCTGTACATATTTTGACTAAGGACAGCAGGGTTGTCAAGCCTGAAGACCAAGTTAGTAAACTTGGGCACCTTGCTGAACTGGGGTAAAAAGTGGGGTCGTTACACCCAAAGACAAGCTGAAAGCAAACCCCCTTGCTAAGCTTCTTTTAAGTTACCAGAGAAGAGTGAGCTGAACTCTTTACCCTCTGGGTATTGACGGCAAACTGGTTCGAATGAACTAGCTGGGGTAATATAAAACCGCTCGGATTTACATTTTCCTCCCCCATGACCCTGGAAGTACAGGTTTTATAAACGTAATGATAAATGTATAAGAAAGAAAGAAAAAGCGGATCAACAGCGAACGTAACAAAGAATATAACATGAATTGTTGTTGAGAATAGGTGGAGAGCATTTGCAAACCGCTCTATCATTGCAGTTGTACCAAGAATTTGTGGCAGGATCCTTAACATAAGCCCAATAATGACCTGCGGTTAATGTACCGGAGTGATTAATTGTTGCTAACAATGAGTAGTTCTGATTAAACATTGTGTCCGTATCACTGACGAGAGGTAGTTGCAGGAGAGAGTCACGTAAAGAAACACATTCAACAACTCTGTTGTCTTTTACCAGATGTTCACCATGTTTTAAAAACCTTTTAAGATGCAGGAATAAGATTTCACTACTCCTGCTGATTTGCGTTTCTCTAGTACTCTCTCTATGTGCAAAGCATTGCGGACAAAACCACTTGTTTCCATCAGTTAGAATTTCCGGTTCTAAAAATTTGCTGACACAAGATTGGATTTTAGATGTCATTGGCAGTGTTAAAATGTCCTGCATTTCGACATTTACCGAGGTGCACAGGCAGGTGTTACAGCTTACGGACATTGAGATTTCAGTTGAGATTTTATCTGCAGCAATCGGGGAAAATCCCTTAAGGGCGTCCAAAACCACAAACAAAATCTCTGCTACATCTTGCTGAGTATTAAATTGGAAGTCCAGTTTCCCATCAGAGTGCATTTGACGTTCAAGGGCCCAGAGAAAATTCGAAGGGTCAACAGGTGACAATGATTGCTTCAGCTTCGCCATGTTAAGCGAAATAGACCTCGCAATAGGTGATAAATGAAACGATTCTGACCCACTCTGGCACCAGAGTGTTGGAATGGTACTTAATACTTGCAAAATGGCGTTGGCGTAACAAGTGTTGCCTTTGTTTAAAAAACCGATGTTTTTATAGACACTAATTGGTTGAGTGTCATTTTTATTTTGGCTAACCTTTTTAGATGGCCCCTTTCGGCGAGATGAAACACCCTTGGTCTCCACAATGGGCAAAGCCTGCTTGGATTTGGGTAATTGCATTAAGGAGTCAGTTGACCAAACATTGGATTTACGTGCCAGCCAGATACAAAAAGAAGACCTCATACTGATTTTACCGAGATCATTTGCAGTGGAATAAGCAAGTTTGTTGGTGAAACCCATTCTTTTTAAACAGGCAGTGGTGGTTCTTGCACAATATCCTCTTGCTCCTACTTCCACTGCGAAGAAATCAACTTGCCAGCCATTAACCATAATCACATTCATTAAACAGGAATATTTGGCAACTTTTGTGGAGTGCCAAGCATTCATGTTTTCCTCACATGGGCAAGTGAGTTCTACAATAATAACGCGCTTAAGGTCATTTGAATATAACACAAGGTCCGGTTTAAGCTCAGAAATGGCAATATGGCTAGGAAACACATAGTTCGAGTGTGTGTCAGCAACAATCTTCCAATCTTTGGTAAGGTGCAGTATACCTGACACTTTAGATTTTGTATGTGCCTTTGACCCGGCTCTCAGAAAGGTTATTTTTTGACAATTTTTAGGAGGTTCAGAAGGAAGCTCAAAAATGAACTTTTTCAAAGTTTCTACCAAATGGGTAAGTACAGAATCGTGTCTAAAGGTATATCTACCCTGGGAAAGAGCAGTTTTACAAGCACCAAGAATGTGAGCAGAAGTGCAAATTTCTTTGTGACATAGGAAACATGATGGTTCTGTATTTATTTTCCACCTCCTTAGGTTACTTGGTGATGGCAGAACATCGTAAGTGGATTGCAGGCAGAAAGATAAGAGATTAGGAGGAGTTGCTAGGATGTTCTTCCATGAAAGATCAAACTTTACGTAGTTCTCCCATCTTGTCCATTGGCCCTGCACCTGAAGTTGCAGTGCCTTAGATAGATAGCTTTCCTCGTCAATCTCAGCCGATGTTTTTGCGATTAACTTTCTGTACTTGTGAGTGGTTTTTGGTGGTATTACTTCCATTTTACAAATGCCAAGACCGGTTCGTCCACGGTGTACAGGACCCCTTATGGTCTTGTACTTTAATTCACCCTCAGCTATGTTAACTGCATCGCTCACCTTCCAAGAACCTGCCTTTAAAGATGGATCGAGTGTTGACAGAATCGGATCTTTGGAGTGACGCAAAAGTAGGTGGCCGCTAATCTTTGCGGATTTTAAAATAGAAGTGAGGCTCTTAATGGGCAGAGGGCAAGGAGAGGAGTCAGCATATAGGGAAATGTTTGTGATGGAACGGTGTAAGTTCAGCCATTTTCGTATGAACACTGAAACCTTTTGCTCTAGGCGCCCAGCAACAGACATCGAGACCTCGTATATTATCAGTGGCCACTGAATTCGCGGGATCAAAAGATGTTGCAAGATCCAAAGTTTTTGCGCTCCAGTGTATAAGGACTTATTAATGACACCAAGCCCTTCTATCAGCTTTTCCTCCAATTCGTTGATGGACTTCCTGTCTGAGATAGAACAATCAATAATCCGGCCTAAAAATCGCACTGGCGAGGCATGAATAGATGGGATATACTGTGAGAAATCAATGTCGTTTTCAGGGCTACTTACACTAAAAGGGGTGCTATTGATAGATCTTCCCTTGATGATCACAAAACTACGGGATTTTTCAGCGCGAAATGTCATATTGGCCCAACTTAGAGCTGTGGTGCACCTGTTAAGGAGTACTTGTGTTCCAGCAACAGAAGAAGACATGATGTTTATGTCGTCCATAAAAGCCCTTATTAAAGGTAAGGATACTCTGTTAGAGGTGATGTAGCATGACACAGATGTTGCCAGCGTATACTCCAAAATAACATTTATGCCTGATAAAAACAAGACGATAGACAGGGTGCAGCCAGCGAAGATGCCCCTGAAGTGCTGGTGCCAATTGCTTGGAGCAGATTTGGAGAATGATTTGCTGTACAGCCCAGAATAGTAACCCTTTACAATGGCAATCCAACTAGGAGATATACCATACCTTTCCAAAGCAAAAAAGATTAATCTGTGCGGTATTGAGGGATACGCACTTGCGATATCCAACCAAATGGTGGCAAGATCAGTTCTTGCAGAGCGTGCATCTTTTAAAGCTGCCCAGATTGACGACATGTGTTCCCAACAGCCAGGAACATTCGCCATGCACCCCTTTTGAACAGACGTGTTAATAAACTTATTGTTATGGATGACATGTGTTTCTAGTCGCCTTGAAAAAATACTAAAAAATAATTTTCCTTCGACATTTAGGAGGGCTATAGGTCGAAAATCTTTTAGGTTAGATGGTACAGGAGTTTTGGATTTGGGAATGTAAATTTCTTTGGCATGACGCCATTGAAGAGGCACAACACAATTTTTTAAACAACACTTAAATACATTAAACAAGAAGGATGAAATTTTCGTACATTTTTTGTACACTTTGTAAGATATGCCATTTAGCCCAGGAGCTGAGGCGTTCCTACGCGTATATAAAACACTTGCGAAATCAGAAAATTTGAAAGATGTGGCTGAGAAAGCTTTCTTGATCTGCGGAGGTGGTGGAAGACCTGGAAGAAGGGGAAGAGAAGAGTCGTGAAAATTATCAGATAAGCTAGATAATTTATGGTTGTCCAGAACAGACTGTTCAACACAAAGACGAATATCTGATTTAGGGTTAAGCAGGTCCTTTCCTGCTTTGTAGGGATCATTCCTAAAAACCTTTTGGGCGTTCTTAAAGCTCCACTTTCTTCTTCTTCGTTTCTCACCTCGACGCATCACCCTTATTTTTATTCGAACTTGTTGCAACAGTTCTTGCAAGGCAGTTAGTTCCTCCTTGATGGTTGATGAGGCAATCTGCGCTAACAGAACATTTTTCTCCTTAACCAGATTAATGGAACGTATTGTACGCCTGTTAATACTGGCAATGTTTTTTGTTTTATTTGAGGAGCGGCAACCAAATATTTTTGAAGCCTCTTCGTAAATTAAAGTTTCGAGTGTTTTAACTTTCTCAGAAATGGATAGATTGGTACAAGCCTTTAGCTTGCTATGCACAGCACTGTCTAAGTCACTCCAACGCTTATCATTCATCTTACCCCATAGAATGGGGGCTTTCTCATCGAGGTTCTGAAGTTTGTTTTTTTCCGTGTGACACAATTTACTTTTGTGGGATGAAACCGAAGTAGAGATTGTGATCTTAAGCTTTTCAGCACCACTGAGAGAACAAACATCCTCCAAAACAACTTTACAGCTTTTCATCAAGTGCTTTCGGAGTACTGTATCATTTTGTTTATTGCAATGATTCTTTTCGAAGTTGGGTATAAAAGAAGTCATAACTATAGGGGTTGATTATGCACAGGATAAGATTGTCAGCCCTGCGTTGCCTGGCGCACAGGGTAAGGCTATAGTTTTCACAGCGGCACCAAGACTGTGAGGATTCGCTAGCGACTAATTTACCCATTAGCCATTCATCCGTTGACGCGTACCGTGGATTAGGGTCCGGTTATAATAAAATCAAAATCAGTATACACAATCGAGTCCTTTAAAACGGTCATGTCGATCCAGTTGCAAACAGTTTACCGGTCTTTCCCAGTGTCACTAGTCTCTCCCAGTGTCCCTAGTCTTTCCCAGTGTCACTAGTCTTTCCCAGTGTCAGGTTGAAACCATTGCGGTCAACAATAAGATGAAAAAGGTTTACAATACAGCAAGCTGCACTGAAGTATCTTGTCTACAGGGACGGTGGATGTAAATAAAATTGGGATTAGGCTCCCAGAAGAAGGTGCTGAATACACTTTCTTGCTTATTACAAGCATGAGTACTGTCCAACTTGGACCTATAACTATTCACTGAGAAAATCATAAAGAGAAAAAACAATCCTTCAATCACAAACAATACGACACAAGACAGATCTAACAACATAAACGGACTGGTTACAGAACAAACACAAATGGAAAAAATGTATATGTCAAAAATATATAATATAAAAAAAGAATTATATAAAACCCTCCTGTGCGCCAGAACTTGTGACTCTGGCTGTAGCTTTCCACATGTGTTACAGGGCCCCAACACTCAGCCTTACACAGGAGGTTGTCATGACAGGACCAGCCTGTACATATTTTGACTAAGGACAGCAGGGTTGTCAAGCCTGAAGACCAAGTTAGTAAACTTGGGCACCTTACTGAACTGGGGTAAAAAGTGGGGTCGTTACACCCAAAGACAAGCTGAAAGCAAACCCCCTTGCTAAGCTTCTTTTAAGTTACCAGAGAAGAGTGAGCTGAACTCTTTACCCTCTGGGTATTGACGGCAAACTGGTTCGAATGAACTAGCTGGGGTAATATAAAACCGCTCGGATTTACATTTTCCTCCCCCATGACCCTGGAAGTACAGGTTTTATAAACGTAATGATAAATGTATAAGAAAGAAAGAAAAAGCGGATCACTGAGAAATGTAACTTTTCACATGACCGTGTGCTCACATTAAGGGAAACATGGAAGGAAGTTAATGAAGAAAACCACAATAAATTAGCTAACCTTGGTGTACCAGTTGCTGTTATTCCATCAACGGGTCGTGGTAAACATTATTCATTAACTGATAAACAATTGGGACAAATTCCATCACAGTCTTTGATTGCGGTTGGTGCCAGTGTAATAGTAACTAAGAACCAAAAGGGTCTTACTGGACTTGGCCTTAATAATGGTGCAATGGGTAAAGTGATTGCAATTCTTTATGCTCCAGATACATCACCGCCTGAATTCCCTATTGCTGTTGTTGTCAATTTTCCAAATTATAAAGGACCAGTATGGCTTGTTGAACATCCCACATGGGTACCAATTACTCCTGTTGAAGGACGATGTGAGTCAGATTGTTGCGTTAGAAGTGGATTACTATTAATGCCAGGTTACGCTATAACAATTGCAAAAAGTCAAGGTATGTCTATTGGAGATGGTAAAACTGCCACACATATGCGTATAAAGTTACAACAAGGAATTGAAATGGAGAAAAATAACCTTGGTACAGCCTATACTGCCTTTTCACGTTGCGAGAAGGAGAAAAATTGGGCCCTTGTTGAACCACTTACCCAGGAGAGACTCTTGTACATTAATTCACACCCACGTATGAAAGCAAGACAAGAAGAAGAAAATCGATTGAAATTGTTATCAGGTAAAACTGTTGAGAAGTTTAGTATTACTACTCAAGGATATATTGATCTGTTAAGGGAACTTGACGAATTTTGCAATGATGAAATTGAAGATGCAGTTTGTCCATCTCAATCTACTGTTTGCACATGTATTGTATGTAAATCTACACTGTAATGATAATCAGGATCGAAAACCTATATATCACCATTATATTTAAACCACAAAGTTGTCTATTTATCGGAATGCCAGCCAAGTGATTAATTCACCAAAAGAAACTTTATTGCATAATTTGGTGATAATTTAGTTAATTATGGTGATACTGATGGTGGCATCATTTCTAAGTGTTGGGCTTTGCATTGTGAGTGTGTAAGCAAAAACGATACGATTTGGTAATTTTTTTATTATCAAAGTTGAGACGATTGCTTGCTGCTCACCAAGGTCATTTAGACTTTGCTGCACCCTCTCTTAGCACTGCTCTGCCTATGTAAAGCAAAGACAAAGAAAAGACAAAGACCCTTGTCCGCATATCAAAATACCAGCCAAATTATCGTAATCATATATCATAATTATATCATGCATATGCCGCATAATGTATTCCATTATTATTGCAAAGAAAACATTCAAGCACGCTAATTATAAAAACTTAACATTTATGGAGGTGGAGTGGAGGTAGGAGGCTTAAAAGCAACACATAGTATGTTGCTAGGACATTTGTGAGAAGATTATCGTTAATTAAAACCACAAGGTTGTCCATTTATCGGATTGCCAGCCAAATTATCGTGACCATTTCACCAAAAGAAATGTTATATATTGAATAATTTGGTGATTATTTGGTTAATAATGGTGTTGTTCATGGTGGTAATCTTTTCAAGAGTTGGACTTTGCATTGTGAGTGTGTGTGCAAAAAATAAAAAGATTAAAGTTCAGACAATTGCGGTAGTTCACTAGGGTGATTAAGACTTTGTTGTACCCTCTCTTAACACTGTGCTCTACCTGTTATGTTACAGCTAATGAAAACAAAGAAAGGACTAATGGTTGCTTTAAGGTATCCTTTCTAAGTGTTGGGCTTTGCATTGTGAGTGTGTAAGCAAAAACGATACGATTTGGTAATTTTTTTATTATCAAAGTTGAGACGATTGCTTGCTGCTCACCAAGGTCATTTAGACTTTGTTGCACCCTCTCTTAGCACTGCTCTGCCTATGTCAAAGCAAAGACAAAGAAAAGACAAAGACCCTTGTCCGCATATCAAAATACCAGCCAAATTATCGTAATCATGTATCAAAATTATATCATGCATATGTCGCATAATGTATTCCATTATTATTGCAAAGAACCATCATTGCATAATTTCCAATCCCCGAAAGGTAGTGGAATGTCAAAACATTTCAGTCCTAAATCGAGATTATCCGTAAAAAATTCCAAGGAAATACAAAGTGCTAACAAAATATCAACCATAATTATCGATCATAACATTTTTAGTATTTATGTGTCAACCCATTTCAGTCTTGCATCGAAATGAGATATTATAAATGCCATTTATGTTCCATGCTGATTGTGGATATGGTGTTATTAATGCTGTTGATGCTATGGTAATACTAATGTTAGTTGTGTTGGTAGGCAATATAAATTAAAAAGTCGTTAACTCTATTATACGGGAGTGAGTATGTGAGAGAGAAAAATGCCTGTACTTATATTCAAGTTTTATTTGTGGATTTCTTACAAACTTAATAGCAGAGGAAACTCTTACGTGTTACCTTAATGACTTTAGTTTTTTGAGACATATTTTAATTCTTCCACAGGGAAAGTATTATGTCGAGATAAAATTATAAAAACAAACGGTTCAGGGTTTTTTTTAAGGTAAGATAGAATAAAGCTAATAATAATAATAATATTGAAAAAAACTGCATATTTTTTAAGAACCTGCTTTTTTAAAGAAAATGTTTTCAACAATTTTATTTTAAAATTTTTAAAATTAATGTCAATAAGGTAACCATTCCTGGACGAATAAATAAATAAAAGCTTTATTAAATTTAAATTTTTTTATATTGCCCTGGTTGCACGGCATCATCGTGCAACCCTAGGAACAGGAAGGTTTTAACGACTTTTTCTTCCTGTTCTTAGGTAAAACTAATAACTACACAGAAGAATAGCTTCATCTTCAGAATGTAAGTAGAAATTTAGTCTATTTAGTTTAAATTTTATCAGCTTGTTAATAAAAGTTAGTATATATAATTTAGAAATAGTGGAGATATAAGGTTTATACGTCATTGACAATTTTTTTATTCTCCCGGTATTATTCAGTCATTTCTTATGGAAGCATTTCTTTCTTATTCGTATATTTAGAAATAATTATTTTTTTTGTAGATTTTAACAGAGTACACTAACCACCTTCAAAGTAGTTAGAGGAACTGAAGAGAAAGGTAATTCATTCCAAATATATTATCGATAGTTGCGGACTTTAACATCGAGTTCTTTTCTCTTTGTTACCATTCCTTATGTGCTAATATAACATTCCTTTTATATATGAAGAACAAGAGACGGAAGATTTGTTACTGGAAAATGTCAAGCGTTTTTACAAAGACAACCAGTTGGGCGTACGTGTCCGATCTAACATATATATAAAGATGGAATCTGACGCGAAGTTCACTTATATACGAACCATGACTGAGTGAAGAAATGTGCTGCTTTTGTCGATATAAAACGAGACCTATTAACAGACGTTGGGAAATATTGAAATCAGACTGATGTTGTGAATAGCGTTGTTTGGAAATCACTTGCTGTACACGCTTTTTTATATAAGAATATACTCTATAAGAATATTGAAGCTGAGGAATGGGTTAAAAATTAAGAATATCCTAAGAATATACCCAGGCTCGACCTTTCGTTTTAGATATGAAAATTTTTATGATGCACAAATTTTGATTAGAAGTTTAATTTCTTATACTGTATGTTTATTTTCTTGTCAGCTCACCTGTCTTTTACACTTTGTCTAATTAGGCACATTAAGGGTAATTACATGCTTTCCGGCTGTAACCATGTTAAGAATATCTTTAAGAATATTCGAGGCTGAGATTTGTTAAAAAGTTAAGAATACTGAGGCTGAAACGAAAAAACACTATTCTTATATAAAAAAAGCGTGTAAATTTGTAATTTTCCGTTTCCGATTTCAGATCAAGAATTCAATAATTTTTTTAACAAACTTGTAAACACTTGATAGTTGATTTTATGAAAGTGTTAATAATAGTAATAATAAAAATAACCAGTCTATAAGCTTGACGTCACAAATTCTTTTGTTTTAAGAGAGTCCAAAAGTCCACACTTCGGCGAGATTCTTCTTGACGTCACAAATTCTTTTCTTTTAAGAGTTAAAAAAGCATTTTAGGAAAGTTGTTTTCCCGTTCCCATTAATATGGGGAGCTTACGGCGCTGATTAAAAATGTAGTGTTTTCGGGGAGATGTAGGGGTTTAAAAAATTTGCATTTACTCTATTCAATAAGAAATAGGATCGAAAACTCCCGCCTTTTACGTTCGATTTTCATACAGGCTGTTTTCATTTACGTCTGCATTTATTCTATCCAATAAGAAATAGGATCGAAAACTCCCGCCTTTTACGTTCGATTTTAATACAGGCTGGTCTGCATTTACTCTATCCAATAAGAAATAGGATCGAAAACTCCCGCCTTTTTTGGTCAATTTCGATACAGGCTGTTTTTATTTACGTCTGCATTTATTCTATCCAATGAGAAATAGGATCGAAAACTCCCGCCATTAAGCTGTTCTTCCTAACGAAAAAGATTTCGTTCCGTCAATATTACGTTTAGTGTTACAAACTTTTGGGGTGATAAAGATGGCAAGCATTCATGTATGTATCTAGTTCCGTGAATATTACGTTTCATTTTAAATGCTTCTTTTAACGCACGCCGTACTTCTAAAGTCTTCCTTTGTTAATTAATTGTTATTTCTTTTTTATTTATTTAGAAAAAAATTATTCCCCGAACAGGTGGTAAAAGACTGCACGAGGACATAACCTCTTTAAAAAATGAACTGGTAAGTGTCATTAATCTTAAATAAAAGAACTATTTCGAAAAACAATTTTTTAATTATGCCATTTTGTTGCCAATACATTCGGTTTTTTCATTTTAATGTAGGCTTTTGTAAGAAGCATAATAATTAAAGTTGAAGAGGAGTCAACCTCGTTAAAAAAACAATTGGTGAGTTCATATTTAGTATTCACATTTTTATTTGCAAATACAACAAAATGTTTTCACCTTAAGTATCAGCAGAACAAATAAACCGAATATTTTACATAATATACCTGCTAACTTTTGATATATCATGCTTTTTATAGAATGAAAATATGGCAGAAATAAAAACATTAAAGGAAAACTTGGTAAGTAAAATTTCTTTGAATTAAATTATCTTTAAGGCTGAAGTTAATTATTTCGCTAAACAAAAAAAAATAACAATGTGATAATATATAAATATAAACAATGGGTATTCGTCTTTACTCTATTTTAGAACAACCAAGCAGAGGAAAGTTCAACTTTGAAAAACAATGTAAGTGCTTCTCGTGTTGCTCTGCCTTTAATATTCGTCTTTATTTTAGAGAACAATTTGTAGTTTAAATTGTTGATTCTTAATTTTTTTAGAAGAAGAAGATATTAACGTGGCAAGGCTTTAAGAAGCACGTGGACGAAAACAGGTCTGTTGGCGCTTACGCGTGCGAAGAGAATTTTCACCTGTGGCGTGCTTCCCGGGGAAAAGACTTTTTCACCCGGGAGGATGCCGCACGTGAAAAACGCAGACGTAAGCGCTAATAGACTTGTTTTCGTCATTTGTATATATATTGTATATATGTTGTTCCATATATTTATTGAATATATTTATACTTTGTTAAAATTTTTTTCTTTAAACTGCAAATCAAATCACCAGATGTAGCCCCCAAATTTGTACCTTTATGTGGTAAAAAAATAAAGAAATGGAGGGCGTGAAAGATATAATTTTAATAAGAACTTCCTTCCGCTAAATACCCAATGTGATTAACTCTGAGGTAAAAAATTAGCGCGAAAAAATTAACGTTAGATGGAAACCAAGCTTAGCGTTCACTTGTGTCTTGTTTTTTTCCTGAGTATTTTCATCAATGTTATGACGTGTAGTTTACTTCTTTCAAAAATGATTTTTTTGCCTAATTAATAAACCGGGGGAAGAAACCTCGACCTTCAGGGTCTTTGTCTCTTTTTATAACGCCGTTCCTCCTTATATAAAAAAAGCCCTGGGATGGAGGTTGGGGATATCATAGGCTCAGTAAAGTCCTGGGGACGAGGTTGGTATACCTGTTTGCCTTTACGCTTTGCTTTGTTGTATGACTTTTTGCGGAGCATAGTTACCAGTTGCCGTCCTTGGATCATTTCTGTACCTTGACTTTAGAGTTATGAAAGACCAATATTGTTAATGAAATTTATTGGTGCCAAGTTATCTTTTAATCTCAAATTTATCAAACAATGATAGTTTTTTTGACGTTATGACACCTGGATATTTTCTAATGCTCCCGGAATATGATACAAGCTTAGAGAATACGTAATCTTTGAGTTGTAAAGGGACGAATTTCTATTAAGGCACTTGCCCGTTCCTTGCCGTATCCCTTGCCTTTACCTACCCTTCCCATGCCTTTTCTGGTGGCTGCCATGCCCATGCCTTGCCTACCCCTGCCTTACTGATTCCTCTTCCTGTTTCCTTGTCTGCCTTTGCCGTGCCCTTTGCCGTGCCCTGTTTCCTTGCCTGCCTTTGCCGTGCCCTGTCCTTGCCGTGCTTCATGCCTTTGCCTTGGCAACCTCTCCGCAACACTTTCTATACTAGTATGTATATAAAAAAGTGGATTACATATTGCCAGAATAATAATGTGGATGACATCATAAAGGCAGACTATAAAATAGCTATGTCCTTCCTAACAAAATTATTTTACTACGACAACTGGAGGTATGGTTCTATTGCAGCAGCTAGATCTGCACTATCTGCCATCCTTACACACAAAAATGGTAAATCTTTCGGTAAAGATGAGCAGGTCAGCAAGCTTCTTAGAGGGATGTTTAAGTTACGCCCCAGTTTCCCAAAATATACCGTTACGTATGACCCAGCGTTAACACTAAACTATATGAATAGCCTTCCAGAAAATTAAAATTTAATGTTGGAACTTCTTGTTAAAAAATCTTGCCACTCTCCTTTGCATCCTTAGCGGGCAAAGGGGACAGACAATAGGTGCTTTAAGAACAGACTATTGTCATTATGCAGATAACTGCTATACCTTCTACATTTCAACCATATTAAAAGCAACAAAACCAGGAAAGCATCAAGAACCCCTACGATTCCTGGCATACTCTAATAACCCAAAGCTGTGTATCGTAAATTGTTTACAGGAGTACCTGGAACGAACAAACAGCATCAGAGAAAACCTGGAGAACCAACCAAAGCAGCTATTGCTTTCATATGCATACCCACACAAACCAGTGGGGGTGGCTACAATAGCTCGCTACATCAAGCTATTTCTTGGACTGGCAGGGATCGATATCACCGTATTCACTGCTCACTCGGTAAAAAGTGCATCCACCAGCAAGGCAAAAACCTTGGTTTAAACATAAAGGACATACAAAAGGCAGTAGGATGGGCATCAGATACTTGTTTTCGAAAGTTTTATAATCTACCGATAACTGAAAACTTCGGTACAACACTGTTGAAGAACAATTAACTGATATTATGTAATTGTTGTTGAGTTACAATATATATAGACTATTATTCTGTTAATATTTGGTTGCGTTTTTTACATGACGCCACAAAACAGCTTTGAAATCTCATTTGTATACTTAGGATTATGGGCTAAATTGTCAGTTAGGCTCAACCCGTGTTCGAGGGATCCCTCAATTGAGCGATGATACCCCGCAAATGAGGGATTTTGGCGTTTTTCTGTTTGCGCGCCACAGAAGACAAGCCCGCGCCCCAAAACAAGTTTATTTCGTCATGTTCCTTAAAATATCAACTTTCTATCCAGTGCGAAGTGGACGTTAACCAGTGCGATCAGGCGGAAATGACTTCCCCCTCGGTTGATATTTTTAAAAATCATAGCATCCTCGCAGTATATTTTCTTTCTTTTAGCCAAAATGAAAGTGAAGGTGATTGAGAGCACTATCAAAGGTTATCATGTACATCGAATACGACCACATCAAGACATAGATATGTTAGTGAAGCCAGTAGAGAACGAGTACGACAAGTATGCTATGGGTGTGTGGATGCCTAACTTGAGTGCCATTCCCGTTTCGTTACAGGAATCGATAACAAGACCAGCAAAGAGGGGTTCTTCTACACAAAAAGTTAAGGACATAGCAGGCTTGCTCGTTGGACAGCTGCATGCGAATTTGGGGAAGGTGTTTCACGATTTGCCTCCCTATACGAAGAGCATTACATGGTAAGTATACACATCTGCTCTCTACATTCTTTCGTAGATATATGTGAACTTTTTGTTTTATTTTTTAGCAAATCAGTGGGTGATCCCATACCAAGCAAGAAGCCTCCACCGGATCAGAAATTTGAAAAGAGTGAATGTGGTGGACATGATCGACGTGGTGGAGGTGTCATAACACCCAGTATCTACGTTTTAGATGTTGTGAAGGGGAAAACTGACTACGTTGTCAGGGAGCTTCATAACTTTACCAAAAACTATGATGGGTGTACAGAGAGAGTTATTGTAGAAAACACAAGTGATTCTTGTCCATTTTGAACTTATTTATCATATATATTTATGTACATTCATATTATGTTCATTTTGAAAAGATGCAAATTATATACATTGAGTATGTCATGCTTTGATGCATGCTTAATAAATATATAATGCTTATAACAATTCCATGTCTCCTTCATTCTATCGAATATATATTTTGGATTGTCATTACAGTAATTGTCCTCTGAACCTGTGTTCAAACTAGTGTATTCTATCTATTTGAAGTCATACCATACTCACATTTTAGAACTAAAAATATGTCTGATGTAGAAGATATTGAGGTATATGATGAGAATGATAACAAAGTAAATTTAGAGGCTAATAAAAAAAAGAAGTATCAGGGTGGCCACTCAAAATTAAAAAAAAATCCAAGAACTAATCAAGAACAATTCAAGAACAAAATATTGGTTTTCAAGGACAAAAATAATTTTTAACAACTTCAACAAAAGCTAATATCTTGATCAATTCACTGACTTTATACATCAATATAGCATAATCTGTGATAATTTGAACAAAATAAAAGAGTGTAGACATGTAGAAACCTTGATAATAAAGTTGATATCGTTCCAGAAATCATTCTTTTAGGAGTACATAGCTACTTTGTGTACAAGTTTATAAATACTTATCAGAAAGCTAGAATTATATAGTAACAAAAGTGTAAAACTAAAAATAACAGAATATAAAAGTCACAAAAATAACAAAGTTCAATAAATAGTGTTCTTCTCTTCTTGTTTCTAAAATCTATTTATCCAGTATTATGGAAACGGTCCAAAGGATTCTATTTCTTGTGTTTTATAAAACTTTAATTCTCAATTAAAAATAGAACATATATTGTATTGTATAAGAAGATCTTCAAATTAGAAAATGAACCAGACAAAATGACGCTAATATGAAGCTAATAAATAATCCATATATCTTGAAATAAACTAATGTCAACAAACTACGAGTATTATAGAGGTTATTAGTTTTTGAGATCTTCCTCCAGTTTTTTAATAGCCTCATCTAAATCCACCATTGTCACTTTTTTCTCTGTAATGGCTTTTCTGAATGCATTTGCTTTCAGAAACATAGCAATGTCATGGCTAACCTCGCCCTCATCAAGACAGTTGTTCATATCTTTGTTCAATGATCGAATACATGTATCTACCTCCATTCGTTTGCGTTTCACACTATCAATCTCATATGCTAGTATCTTTCTCTTGTTATTCGCTGCTTCATTTTCTTTTGATTTTTTCACTTCTTCAAGGGCAAATACATACCTAGAACGGGCTGTTTTACATGATGTAACCATTTTGGCAGTGATTTCAATATCATGCACATCTTTCTTGCAACACTTTAAGGCATCATATACCAACCGCTGAGCACATAGTGACTTGTTTTTAAGATTTTCGATAGTGACTTCTTTGTTGATGCTGAATCCTCTCTCGATCTGGCTTTGTCCATGTGAAATAGTGAAGACCATCACCATGACTTTCCATAAATCTTTGTATTTATCAGAACCGTTTAAATACTCGCGGTAAAAATGATCCAAACGATTATCAGAAAGGCTAAAGCCAAGAAACTTATCTTTATGAGTCTTAGCTGTGCGTGAGATGAACTCCTCCAACTGCAACTTGGCATTATCTGCTTCTTTTGAATTGATGTGATTTGTTGTGTAAAACTTGTCCACGACCTTTTCAAACTTAAGTAGACAGTTTTTACTTTCAATCATATTCTTTGGAACAAGACTAGACAAAGATCGAACAAAAAGGTGTTTCAATGGCGATCGTTCTTGTAGCTTTTCAATTAATAAGTGCAGCACATTCTCCTTTAAACTTCAACTTCTTTGTCAAACTGGCTTGAAGGGACGAAAGCAAGGTTTTGGTGGCAGTTGGTAACTTGACTAATTCCGGTGGTAAATGATTCTCTCGTTTCTGCAAATCAATTTTAATTAAAGAATAAGCTGAATCAGCTTCATCAATAACGGTTTTCCGAATGAAAATCTTCATTAACCGACGGATAATATTTTCTAATATTTCCGAAACAAATGGCATCATTGGATTATCCGTCTGGAATTGCTTCAGATACGAAGACATCATGCTGGCTACATCAACAAAGAATTGTAACTTGACTTGCATAAACATGTCAGTGTGGTGGGTGACCAAGGTGTCATACGAACTGTTTTTGCTTGGTTGTTTTGATTTGCATAAGGTTTGATAATGCTTTATGACATTCACAACATTTTCCCAAACTTCCTTTGCTCGGATGGCAACAGGTTCATCCTCAACCCAGCGTGTCTGGCAAAACATTATTGGAAAAACATCTGATTTGCTTAACTGAATATATAGATCTCTTCGAGCTGGGGAATCATTGAACAGCTTCCACATGGCCTTTAAAACCTTTTCCAATTTCCAGCCAGTTGCTTTTACGCCAGTCTGAAAGGCTCCGTGCACCACGTGTAATCCACACGAACCAACATCAATAATTTGGGGATATTCTTTCTCAGTACGATGCGATTTTAAATTTTCATAAACTTTCCAATTAGTGTTTGGTCCGTCCATGGAAAGCATGACCATTGATTTCTGGGGTAACGCATCAGTTGCTTGAAGAATCTCGTGCAAGATGTTATCTGCATTTGGGCGCCTGAAAAACCTTGAGGTTAGGTAACGTGTCTGGACTTCATAGAGATTTTCATTCCAGAAACGAATCTGAACGTCCATTTGTTCTTCCTGTTTATAATGATTCAAACTTTCGTCAAAAAGTGTGGAATAGGTTGGCGAATTTTTAATTTCTTGGAGCAAGATTTCCATGAAATATGGGGCTAATCCATGTACGATGTAGTACGCACATTTCGTTTTTGATAACTGGAATGACTTTGCTATGTCACTGTCAGGGAACATCACACAAAATAGCTGGTTCAAATTCAAGCAAGAACGAAATGAATGATGTGATGTTAGTACTTTCAGAGCCCAACGAATTTCAGCATGGGAAACTGCTAATGTACTCATCATTAAATCAATCTTGTTAGTGGCGGGGGAGGCGTCTTTGCTTGATGAAGGCTTTGGAGGGTTACTTTTGAAGAACAGACCAGAAACTGGACTATAGTTTTTCACATTCACTTGATGCTTGTTGCCCTTAGAATGCGATGCTAAAGCACTTTTTCCCATTATAGTTATGTCTATCACTGTGTTACAAAGTCTACACAATGCTTTGTGTTTATCTGGTCCCCTTTTCAACCATATTTTAAACTGTTCATCGCTCAACCAACTTTCATTAAAAATACTTTTTCCATGCATTCTGGTACTTTTTTTACTAGACATTTTTTTACTATTCTAAAAAGATTTTTCATAGAATTGTAAAAACTCAAGAACATTCAAGAACCAAGGGTGGAAAACATACTATTTCAAGAACAATTCAAGACCAAATAAAATTCAAGAACATTCAAGAACATTCAAGGTTTTCAAGGACGAGTGGCCACCCTGAGTATGTCGCAGCTAAAAAAAGAGGTAAGGAAGACAAATTGGATTCTGTAACCAATTTATATTGTTTATTTAACATTGTCCTCTATGAACTTTTAGGTACAAAGTATCTGGAGTCTGGAAAAGCACGTGCGAATGCCCGATATAATCACAGCAAAGGGTTTCAGCGGAAGATGAAGGAATTTAAGACAGTCACTGGTGACGATGTTTTGGTTGAAATACGCCATAATGTAACCCCTCCTGTTACACGCCGATGGTCAACGAACCAAGAAATGTTCAGTCGTTGCAATTCAAATTCATCAAGCACAACAATAACTTCACCATCTTCCGCTATTACTTCTCCCTGTTCAAGTGTTGCTAATATGGATCCTACATCAGCTCCGACCACAAGTACTCCATCATCCAAAAGAAAAAAAAAGAATGACCCGAAAAAAATGAACAGAGATGTATGCCAGAAATGCCTCACTATATATGGTAGTCGAACCGATAATGAGTATAACTCATTGAGGGTTAATTGTGCCAAACGTAAGTGTGACTACTGGGTTCATGCATACTGCATTGGTTTAGTCATTAATGAAAAAGACGAAGAAAAGTTTGACAGCACTGTGAAATATTACTGTCCACCACACAACCCGATATCTTTACCAAGACCAAAATCTTTACTAAAAAAGAGATTATAAACCCTTAGAAAACAACATAAACAGTTATAAAATTTTGTTGTATATTTTGTCTAGTTTTCATGCAAGATACATTTGTTGTTATTCACTGTCTTCATCCGAATCATACTGCACCAACAATCTTTGGTGTCTTATGTTTTGCAATGGTGTACCTGATGCAGCTTCTGTCCAGTATTCTTTCATCACGTTCTGGTAAATGCTTTTTTCTCATAGATCTAATGACCTTTTTCGAAAAGAATCTTCGTGACGAAATACGCTTCACTTCGAAAATCTCGGAAAATGACCAATCATCGTGATTGATGCATCCACAAATAGCAGCAAACGTCCCACTTTCATCTTTTGTTCGGGTTGCCGCCACATTGCTCTTTCTGAGTTTTCTTTTAGGCATTATATTTTACTCTAAAAAGCTGAAAGGAGTGCATACAGTGGTAATGAGACGTGCTTCACATCGATCAATAATCTATTTATTTTTGTGATCATGGAACCAGAACACGAATTTTATAAAGAAACATCGTTGGCTATCAGTCAGAACATCGACTTTTCAATAATAGTGTAGTTGCTCATTTGGTAAACAACAACATCCGTTCTTTGAGGGATCCCTCATTTGAGTGATAGCATATGCGACTAGCTAGGGATACCGCATTTGAGGGATCCCTCGAATACGGGTTGATCCTAACTGATTGTTATTTCAAAAATTAAACAAATACAATGCAGTTTAATTATGATAACAATTTAGTCCTAATCCTAAGTATTCAAGTGCCCTCCTCACCTCCCTACAACACAGTTGCACATATATAAATTGTTGTGTGGACAAAAAAGTTGTTCTTTGAAGTAGGATTTTTACGGAAGCCGGATCTTGAATACTTAGGATTAGGACTAAATTGTTATCATAATTAAACTGCATTGTATTTGTTTAATTTTTGAAATAATGTAAATTAGATAGCAAGCCTGGCCTGCAGCGTGAACGTCCAGCATTAAGTGTGTATTGAAATAAGTAAGAAACTGTCACAGACAGCACATAAAATAAGATAATGTTGCAAATGTAAATAATATGATGGTGGAATAACTGTCCAGCAGGTAAAAATGGTTTGATTTTGAAAAAACTATACGAATGAGCTAGCCAGCAGCAGATAAAGAATTATGAAACACGGACTGCCGAGAAATATTTGAGATACATATGGTGTGTGAATGGATCCAAAGACTTTTTATGTAGTAAAGTCATCACAAAATAGACAAATTCGTGTAGCAAAACTATGTTCCTCCTATTTAGTTATCAATGATTCAATTATTTCTTCACTGTTTTTGTTATATTTGAAAAATTTGGAAAAGATCGGTCCATAAATGGTAGACGATAGTATATTGCTTTTGTACTCTGTACGGGAGACCGAAGTTCGATTCCTCTTGACGGCGATTCAACATGGGCGAGTGAATGTTACCATAGCCCCGGGTTAACCCAAGCCATGTGAGGCAAATTTTAAATACTCTAGGACTCTCCATCTAAGCCATGGCCCCTCCTGGAAATAATAGACAGGGTATATCCCTCGATATTTGTGAGGCTAGCCATGTAAAATATGCACATCATCATCATCAGGTGTAGTTCTTGAGGGTAAATGGTGTTGTGTCATGTTAGGTAATCTTCTCCATTATTAACTGTACACAGATCATCAATAAATCGTCCTGTGTTGTTGTATTTATATTCTCTAGGAGAATCCTCAGAGATCAATTTTTGAACAAATTGTTTTTCATAGAAGTGCAAGAACAGGTTGGCCCAAAACGGGGCGAGGTCAATACCCATGGGATGCCCATATCTCGTTTAAAAAAGATATTGCCGATGGTAAAGAAACATATCGAGAACAAGAATGAAACATGGCTTTTGGACCTTGTTTGGTAAAAAAAATGATTGCTAACGCCTTTGTTTGTCCAATACACGGACGTATTTGAGAACCCCAGTTTGTTTTTTCTCACAGTGGAAAACGAAATCAATTACCTCTGATAATACATGAATTAAAAGGTTGTGAGGCATGTTGGTATATAGAGTGCTGAAATCAAATGTAAAGATGTTTTTCGCGTTACCTTGAGTATTTATTATATCAATTTTATCAATAGTGGGAAAAGAATTTTGAACAACCCAAAATTTATTAAACTAGGAATAAAAATGGCTTTTTTATGAAAGCTTTTAACTTGAGCAAATATCAATTTAAATGCCCTAGAAATTACATTAGTCAGAGGTTTCGTGCTACAGTGCTTGGAGGCTACAATAAAACGGAATGATGTGGGTGTTTTGTGCATCTTAGGAAGCCAATACATTATGGGTAGTGTACGTTGCTCATCCGTTACACCAAGACCTTTTTGCCTTGTTTGACATTCTCATTGATGATGTTCTCCTTGGTCTCGTCAAGCTGGTCCTTTGTCATCAATATAGAAAGTGTTGCGGAGAGGTTGCTAAGGCAAAGGCATTAAGCACGGCCAGGAAAGGGCACGGCAAAGGCAGGCAAGGAAAAAGGAAGAGAAATCAGCAAGGCAGGGGTACGCATGGCATCGAATATACTCAATATGTCTAGGATATATATCATATTAGGCCAGGAGTATAGAACATATTGAGGTGCAAATATTTTAAATTTAATAGCTCATAAAAAAGGTCTCAAATTTATACCAGGTCAATATACAGTGAATCATGATAGCAGAATTATGTGCCAATACAAGTATTTAAACAATTGGTCATAACGCCATATCATTTTTTTTTTTTTTTTTTGATAAATCTGAGATTAACTTGGTTCCAATGACAACAACATTAAAAACTCAAGATATAGAAATAATCAGAGCAAAAAAGGCAAAAAAATATTAAAAAATGCCTTTTTTAGTTTCTTGTGCCTACCAGGTATATCAACACAAAAATTTTTACCATAAAGTGATAGATCTATTACAAAAACAAAGCACTTTTGGGCTTTGTAAATGAAAGTGATAAATGTATGCAACTCCCCCCTCTACGACTCAAAGATTACCTTTTATATGAAAACCTGGTTGTTGTAGATGCAAAATAATTATGTTTTTCGTAGCCCTGTCCATGATTTGAACCTGGATCTCTCATTTGCATGAGTGTCATAGCCATTAGACCAGCAGGGCATAAATATAATTATATAAGAAACTTTACAGGTGAATATTATATGCACTTAGGAATTTACAGCACACAGCCTAGTTACTTACCTTTTTAAGAAATGCTGGTTAAGGCACAAGTAACTGTATTACCTGGCGTAAAACGCTTAGTGGTACAATTAATACAAACTGGAAACTTTACCACACATTTAGGTGGAGCGCTTTAGTACAGGTATGCAGTGTTAATCGGGTGGAACACACAACATTTAAGGTGTTTCGGGTGTAATTATATTATTCAGGAAATATCTTTCCTTCTACTTTAGCTATAATAAACAGACAATTTACATATTGTTCCATGTTGCAGCGAAAACAGTCAGCAAACTTTTTTTATATTTCACAAAAAGTTCCTGGTAAAACTTAAAATATATTAGTACTTTAATCCTTTAATCCTCCGTCCCTTTTATTTTGCTTATTTAATGAGGAAATGGGCCCCGATACGCTCCGTGCGCTGGCTCACACTCCGCTACTCTCCGCAAAAAGTTTTCTATGTTTTTTGTTTTCCACTATTCTAAGATCTCCTGTGATGACATGCTTATGATGAGGGTCACAAAAGGAAGAACTGTGACAACTGCATGGTTTGCTGTTTGAACAAAAGGAAACTTCATCATCTATGTAGATAGAGTTAACAGTTTCCTTGTAATTTAAAATTCTATTCCTTATGGTTTTCCCTAGCTTGTAGGTAACAACAGAGATATTGTCCTTATCTCTAAGTTCAGATGGAAGGAGTGACACTGTAGGGGACGTCTAAATATTTCAGAAAGCCTAATAGCTTCAAGGGACTTCAAGGTTTTCGAAAAAGACTGTGGAAATATTCTCTGGAGGACACTTTCTTGTTTTTATTTTTGTTTTGTATAGTTTAGTGTCAATATTGTCTACAATATAAAGATATATGTGTTCGTACTTAGGATTAGAATAAAGATTGTGCAGGATTTCAGAAGCAATGTTTTTTATTAATTACTTTTAAACGTTGTCTAACATGATTCTAATAGTATATAATGCATCTTTAATATTGTTGTTTAAAATATTTTGAACATTATCGAAGAAATTTCCCACACTTGTATTATCTGCATGATTATTACGATTAGCTCTGGACCTACTTGTTCTACTTGAACATTTAGGAAGAGAAGGAAATAGTCTACCAACAGGGCTGTTATGATCGTGTTTTTTGGCTCTGTCATTGCGACCATATGGGTAAATAGTTCTTAATGTTTTCATCCAATAGTCTTCTCTTTCTAGGCGTTTAGCACGTGCTTGTTTAAAAAGTTTGTTATTGTTATAACCAGTGCCTTCAAACAATTCTATTATTTGAACGTTAAAATGTGCACCTTTACAAGTTTTTTGATAGTGTTCTATCATGTGTTCACAGCCTGATTTAGCTTTCCTGTGAATGTTTATAGCACTGTTTGCTCTTTCTATGCTAGCTAGCTAACTCTTAAAGTACCTAGCTATATGATATCTAAGTTCTGATATTATTCCAGCTTCCCGAACAAGAGAAGGTATAGTAGTATTTCGTTTAAATTGTGGTTACTTCAGAAAAAACAAGCCACATTTTTAAATATATTTATAGTGATAATATAGTCACAGAATATATACAAAGAGTTAATTATTTTGCAAATTTTTGTTGTTTTTTAAATGTACGCCTTTTTGTTTAAAAGTTTTAAACTGGGCTTGATAAATGCTTACTTCATTGGATTTAGTACTTTTTTATACTAATTCTTCTGCCCAAGCATTTTTTATCAATAAGTAAATGCATATTTTTTTTTTCTTTTTTCCATCAAGCGCCTTTTCTCTCTTTGCCGTTGTCATATGCACATGTCAGTGTTTGCAAAGTTGTCGCACAGCCTGCACATTTACGCATGTAATTATTTGTTGGTTTTATTATAAACCATCCATCGTCAACTTCTGTATCATTCATACCTTATGCACAAATTTGATCCAGAGAAAATTTGCTTCTTTGCTCAAGATGTGATGTTAATGAACCTGAGCAATGGTGAGAAATATTTCCCAGTTATATTTTCCACTTATCTTCCATAGAAACATACCTTGACTGCAGCTGCGACTTCTTCATTCTAAATATAATTCCAAGGATATTTTTTGTTGTATTGTTCCGTGTTCAATAATATTTTCCCTATATGTAACGGGGAAAACTCTTAAAATCAAAAGTAAAATCAAAGTTTTTAAGGCTGGTACGATGCAAGTCCTTATAAGAACAACTGAACTAAACGGGAAAATAGATTTGTTTCCCGGCTTGACGCGAGGTCTTTAATAAGTGCTTACAGCAGAAGTTTTAATGATTAGGACTTGTTACATGAACTGTGTGAATATTATAAGGCTGAGTTCTTTCATTAGGAGAATGTAATAATGACCTTCTCATGTGTTGCAGCGAGGACAAAAGATATATACCTTCCTTTAAATAGCCCTTAATTCTGGCATCGAAACTTGTCTTATTTGTAGCTGAATGTCAGCTAGTGATTTCCCTTGCATAATATGTTAGTGGGGGCCACCATGTCCCTTGTGTGCACAGACTTGTTAGAAGCAATTTTATGATTGAAATAAGTTAATTGATAGGTCAAGATTGAAAAGAATACAATGATAGCATAACTATACAGTGATTTCCAAAAGTGTGTTTTAGTTGCTATAGAGAATGAACTACTGATGTAATAGTACAGTTATCAATATCATCAGGTCGTATCTCTTCGGTGGGTATGATGGTTGGTTCAGGAGCTAAGATTGCACCAGCCCCCAATTTCGTGTCTTGTAGAAATGCATCGCTGCCACTGGTTAGAGCTTTTATGGATGACATCAATCTAATGTCATCTTCTGTCTCCAGTGCACAGAATCTCCTTTCAAGATGCACCATCGCTTTGAAATGGGCTGGCATGGCATTTTCCCCTCATAAGTCAAGGAGTGTATTACTTGTAAAGGATAGGACTTTAAATTCCACACCATTTTGTGTGTCTGAGCGGTCAACACCAACTGACTTCTCTTCGTATATCCCTTCAATTCAGTCATTACTGGTACGGTTCTTGGTCGCATTATTTATGGTTATATCTCTGATTCGAAATCTATTGACGAGCTTGACACAGTTTTTATTAGGCGGCTAACCCTTCACTCCTTTACCACAAGGATTTGTTTTTTATAGCTGATGCTCTGCTTGTCCAATGCCTATTAAAAGGTTAACATCGCTGTTAAAACGTTTCAAAATCTGTGGTCATTTACTCTTAGAGATTCGAAAGATTCTTTAGTGTCCAACAGTGCTCCGACCTTAAAATTAGGTTTGTGGAAAGTAGAGGGTGTTGTAAAATCAGCTGGAGCAGAAGTAGATGTAAAATCTGCAATGGGCACTTCCCAGTTTCGCAGGGCAGGTTTGGGTATGCGTAAAGGTGTCAGAGTTCCCAAAACAAGGCAGTGTCACGCATATCGAAAACTTATTTCAGAACCCGCAAAAGACATCATTTTTTTAAATGTTTGTATTGTGCTCCTAATGTTGTCCTGCTATGGTTAATGGTTTATTTAATAAAAATCTTTGTAATAAGGCAGATTTTGCTTAGATACAAAAAAGTTAGAGGGTTGGGTCTCTACATATTCATACCTTTTGTCATTAGACAAGTATTATCATTACAGCCAACTGTTTTGTCACCTCATCATCAAGAATACAATGATAACATGACTACTATCATTTTATAGTTGCTTATAGTCCAGTCCAAGTAACTGAGTACTGTTATTATATGTAAGAGTCACGTTCTGATAAGAAATGTGTTATTTGTAATGTGAAGTGACCTTACAAAAGAGAACCACAAGTTTCCCCTCCCTCCCTCCTTTCCTCTTTCTGCTTTTCCCTGTCCCTTTCTTCCTCCTACCTGGTAGTTTTATTTAAAATATGTGTTGCATTACAAGCCTACCTTCAACAACTTTTTTCAAATGCTTCGGGAAATGGCTGTGTTTGTCATTTCTGAGTTTGATGTTTCCATGTAGAGTGACTGACGCAACAATAAACGGACTTTCTGGGTTTGAGGCCTTTTCTTTTTGGTTAATATTCCAAAAAATCCACTTCACCTTCTTTAAATTCCCTTTTGACAGCCGTTGCTCTAATACGCTTATCATAAGCGTTTATTTTGCTTTTCTTGAGCAACTTCTATGTTCTGAATATGGAGTAATTAGTAATATTAAATATTTAACGAACTTTTTGCATGAACTAGTGGATGTTAGCTAATTTAAACAAATAAAATAAACAGAAGTCCAGTTAAGTTAAGTGTACAGGGTAAACCATGCTGAGGGGGAAAGCTTTCGAATGTCTACCTTGCAAAGGTCTTTTTATTAACGCATTGTGTTTTTGATAATAAAAAGGTTGCGTTTCTATTTAACGGACACACCTTTTTTGGCAGATAATTTGTGTGCTTATCTCATGGCAACTCTCAAAAATGGGCTTAAAACTGGTGTGTCTGCACACATTGTAGGATCAAAAACGTTTGAAAATGTGTTTCTCTGGCCATAATAGTTTTCCCTGTAAAAAAACACATGGGCTTTTACATGCGTGGGTTAATATGCAGGTGGGCTTATCTGTAAAAAAAACGGATTTGGGTTTGAGGATAAAAAAATCGTTCGATTAGCGAAATGATTATTATTCGCGGTTCGAACTAGGCAGCATAGATCAACTGCTATTGTTTCTGCCTAGTTTTTGAAAATTACAAAAGTTCGACGTTTTTAGCGTTCAAAATAACAAATGTATGCTATAATCTCCCTTAAGCACTATGATAACGTTAAAATTAATATGACCTACAAAATTAACATACCTACAAAAGTAAAGTAAAAAAACGTACACACTAAACGAATTTTATGATTAGCATGCTATAAATACGATACACTTACTCTTCTTACAAGTTTAGTAGCTTTCTTGATATTAGCAACAGGTAAATTCAGAAGAAGGTAAGCCAGCCAAAACTATACTCTAGTATATTTGAAAGTAACACACAATTTAATTTAAAGTGCGAAGACCGAAGGTATATATAGGTAGAGGTTATATATTTCTCAAAATAGCAACAATACTGTGGATGATAAACCGCTGTTTTCCTCCTTTAAGTGCCCGTTCGTATTTAAATTTCGTCGTTCAACTAAATAAGAATTAAGTATGAGGATCGTGGAAACACTGGAACAAATTTTTGAAACAACGCTAACTTCATTTTTATATTTTCAGAAAAACTAAAACTTTTAGCATGCTAATGGACACTGTTTCTACATTCTTTTTTGGCAATGCGTATGCAAGAGGCTATTTCGAAAACAAATCTGTGCAAGTAAGTATGTACTCGTTTCCCCGTTTGGTTTCTTGCAATGGTCTAACAAAGTCTATACCCATCAATTTCCATACCTGGCTCGTTTAAATAATAACATTAATACACAAAGCATGACAAACACCAACATCTTTTTGTAGAAAAGACTAAAAGAAAAAATCGAACATTAACAGGCGTCATGTCATTTCCATTCTTAATGATGGAAATGATCCATGTTGGCAAGTGGCACATCGTTTAACCTACGAAAGAAAAGGATATATTACTCAGTCAAAAGTACTGATAAGTAGGGAAAGTATAACCTTTGCAAGGTCAATTCACTTTTACAAAAAAGGTGATGTTATAATTTTGATCACAACATCCCTGGCTTCTTTGTAAAAACAAAATTTACCCAATATTTCATATCAGCGCACATCCCAGGCCAGTAATACTTTTCTCTTATTTTGTCGACGATTTTTATTTCACCCGAATGACCACCTATCGAGCTATAGTGAGTTCTTTAAATATTTGCCTCTTTTTTTCTTTTAATGTCACGGCTTCTGCGAAACATCTTTGTAGACACACCATAACTTGTCTAACAACCCTTCCTGTTTAATAAAGGGGAATTAGAAAAGGTGAAAATATGTATTGTAAATTCTTTATTGGACGCTCTCTATCGAATTAGAAAACTGTTTTTTACACATATTTTTCTAATTGCGTGCATCAAGAAAAAGCGAGTAATAAACAAATAATTATAAGTAAATAAAACGCCCTACGTTTTTCATTGTGCATATCGCTACTTCTCAGTTTGAGCTCCGTGGTTCTTCAAAGATCGATATTTTAGGTCTGAAACAATTCTTAACATGACTTTAACGTGACACACAGTGTTTTTTATAAGAAACTGACTAGTTTCCCGCAAAAAATTGGGGTTTTTTAACATGTTTCAACATCAACAATGAATACACCTGATTATAGTAATCAGTGCAATAACCACATCAACAATGAACCATACAAACTTCCCAAAAAAGATTCTACGGAAGTTGTGAAACGAGAAGCGGGGAATATCTTAAAAATCTCTTATAAAATATGCTTAGACCAAGGTGTTCAATGTCGCCATATTAAGTGAGTTTATTAATACTGCACAAGCGACACTTTTTTTTATTGCAATGTAAAAAAACTACTTAGCCTCAAGAACCTCTAAATCTTAACAAAATTTTAAGAAAATTCGTAACCTGAGTGTGTTAAGATTAAATTTTGGAGACCTTGATATTTACATTTATAGTTATTAAATCACCATAATTTCAACACAACACAATCGAGTTTCTTATTCCAGTTAGATATGCATCCTAAAAATAACAAAAGAAGTCTTTTTTCTTGATGATGCAATAAACTTACATGTTCTTTTTAAGCAAACCTCTGCACTCCTGCGTAGAGTTTTTTTCGTTAAGAGCGTTTCATAAGGAGGTGAGAATGGTGCCTGGTATTTTCTGGACGTTTTCAGACTTCAAAATATATTCTTTCTGTTAACAACATTGTTTCACTTGACTTTTGTTTGCTATTTTCTTGGTTTGATCAAAAAGTGTTAGAAACAAAAGCTTATGGTAGAAGTGTTTGAGATCAACTATTGATGCTGTAGCATTGATCCTGAAATTGTTGTGTTATGTTTTAAACTGTTTTAAAATCTATTTACAAGAGGAGCCTTTTTCTCAAGTAAATATGTATTGCATAAGAAAAAGGTTTAGCTGTACTTTTGGGCAAATATAAGCCTAAATGTTCTGATTAAACGAATTTATTACTTAACTTTTGCCAAATTTTAAGAGTAAATTTCTGTCAAATTTGATTAGAAAAAGGATTGCGTGCAGTGCATATTAGTGCCTAAAGTGGATCATTTCAAGGAACATGACTTGTGCACAGTAGCTTCATAACAGATGCATGAAAAAATGGTCGGGAAATAACGATGGGCAAATTCTGGTAGATTTTCTCACGAGATAACGACTAGTTAGATTACTACATGTTCAAATATAATGCGAATAGACGATTATATGGCTACATCTAGGGAATTGACCGACACCTCCTAACAGACACATAACCTCTTAACACCGAAAGGGATGCCATATAATTCAGGCCTCCGTATCTGAATTATATGGCACCCCTTTATAGGTGCAAGCAAAATCATTTTAAAACGCTCGATGGCGAAGATACTAAAGCTGGGTTTCCACTTAGCTGGATCGGACCGGACTAGATCGGCCTGGACCGAAATCCGATCCGGTCCTGGCGCTAAAATGATTTGAGCAGCAAATGTTTGTAAACAAATATGGAGGCTATAACGTATGAGTATTGCTACTCCTGCGGCCTCTTTTTTATTGAGATATTTAAAACACCTCAGGCTTGTGTTCCCTAAGACTGGATATGCCTGAATATTGTCAACAAGTTGTTCTCTCATTTCTGCATCATTTAAAGCTACTTCCTGTTGTTGCCGCTCTTGAATAGCAGTTTGTACAGGCCGTTCAAATTGGGAAGCTGAATATTCGATGAAACTGTTGTCACGTCCATTTAAATATTTGTTCAAAATTTCTTCGTGGTTATCCATTACTTAACAAATAAATTTCCTTCTCTCAATATAGACGTTCTTCGAATAAGCGATATAATGGCTGCCCTTATTAATTCTCAAGGTCACATGACCAGAAAAATACTCGTTCTCCATTTGCTTAAATATCGATCCAGGAAAAGTTAAATGTTTTTCAACTTTTTTCAGATCCATTTTGGATCTTCTGGATCCAAAATCTGCACAATTTGCGCATGCGTGGACTAAAAATCCGGTCCGATCCAGTCCAATCCGGTCCGATCCAACTAAGTGGAAAGCAGCCTTAAGACATCCAGACTGTTTGTCTAACAGTCAAATGCGTCAAAAATGACAATGCGGAGTGTCAAACTATGCCAGTGTCAAACGATGAAATTCTGGCTCAGACGAGCGTAGAAATCCGCATAGATTTTCTGATAGTAGCAATTTATCCTAGCGCATTGGGACTAGTGGAGTTCGTTTTAAGATGATGCATCTTAAACAAAATTAGCGTGAAATAACTTGACGTTCACTGGAGTTGTCATCAGTTTTTTGTCGTAGATCAAGTTAAACGAATGCAACATCGACAATATGTTACCACACATGCACGATTTCGAGAGAAGTGTTTGCAACTTCCAAGATTTGTTGCTAGTATTTTGTTGGTCACGTCATTATCCTGAGTCATCAGCAATCCTATTCGTCTGAACGTACCGAGACGAATTTATTTACAAACACAATACGAAAACGACCAAAACTTTGTATCTCTTCAGAAGGTTATGAGTTGACTCACGAAGATGATACACAACGAACAATGCAAAATCTATAATTGGAGACGTCAATGTTCACTCGTCTGATCAAGCACACAATTTAGCTCAAGCAAATAATCGAGAAATGAAGTTCTGTCCTATAAAAAACGATTTAACGAATGTAGTGCGAAGCAACACCTTTTTTTACAACGAGGAGCATTAGAAGTTCTGGAATTTAAATACTTCATAAAGACCATCAAGGAGATGGTGGAGAGCACATAAAAGATCCCCGTAAATGTTACACCAGACTGATCAACTATAAACTTGCAAGGCACAAGAGCTGATCCAAACGGATTCATCTGTAAGCACTTAGAAGAAAAACTTGTTTTAACATCCTCAAATAAAGTTTAGTTGAGTAGGCTATCTTTTGTTATGTTTTGTGGGCAGGGACAAAAAAGAATGCTAACGATTGTAATTTATTCATGCTACTGATGTTTGAGAAGGGTATCCGTGGAGGTATAATTTAAGCAGTGCACCGCTACGCGAGAGCGAATAACAGGTACATGGGGGAGCAATATGATCCCAATGGGGAATCATCCTACCTCCAATATCTGGATGCCAACAATTTGTACGGCTGGGCCATGTGTCAATACCTACCCATGCACGGATTCAAATGGCTGTCGAACGTTGAGTCCTTTACAGAGAAGAGGATCGAGAAATTGATTGACGACAACAAGCATGGTTATATCCTGGAAGTTGATATCGATTATCCAAAGAGCCTACATGACAAGCACAACGAGCTGCCCTTCCTGGCGGAGCGCAAGGTGGTTCACAGGGTCGAGAAACTAATCCCAAATCTCGAACATAAGCGAGAATACGTGGTACATATCGGGGTTCTTCATCAAGCCCTGAAACATGGGCTCGAGCTTAAGAAAGTACATAGAGTCATACAGTTCAACCAGAAGCCTTGGATGCGAGGTTATATCGATCACAACACGAGGCTTAGAACTGCCGCCAAAAACGAATTCGAAAAAGATTTCTATAAGCTTCTGAACCTCTTGGTGTTTGGCAAAACCATGGAGAATATACGTAATCATCGGAACATCTAGCTAGTCACGAATGAAGCTGCCTATACCAAACTTGTCATGCAACCAAACTTCAGGGGTGGGAATTACTTTAGCAAGAACCTCATGGGAGTGGAAATGGGTAGAACGGGAATCAAGATAAATAAGCCCGTGTATATTGGTCAAGCTATCTTGGATCTTTCAAAGACCGTCATGTACGAGTTTCAATACGAATATACGCAGCCAAAATACGGTAGTAAGTTACAGATTTGCTATATGGACACCGATTCATTCGTGTACCACATCAAAACGGAGGATTTTTACCGCGATATCGCGCAGGATGTCGAGACACGGTTTGATACGAGTGCATACAGCTAGGATGATGAAAGACCTCTCCCCATTGGCAAAAACAAAAAGGTCGTGGGCTTGATAAAGGATGAATTAAACGGCAAAATTATGACAGATTTCATAACATTGAGAGCAAAGCTATATGCCTACAAGAGTCTTACGAAAGAGGCAGTGATCGCAAGGCCAAGGGTGTGAAGAAGTGCGTCACGAAGAAATTCATCACATTCGACGACTACCACCGCTGTCTGGAGGATGGCGTTAACATATATAAAACATGGGCTTGTATCCACAATATGGGGCATACAATCTATACACAGGAGGTTAACAAATTAGCATTAAATCGATCAGATGACAAACGGATCGTACAAGGGGACCAGATCATAACGCTCGCCAGAGGTCACTATCGTTTAGCGACAAAATAAATCATGGAAGATCAGCTACTGATAGCTATACTACTCCCATGCGTCTTGATCCTATCTTCCTTCTTTTGTTATCGATATATAATAAACATGGTTCAAGATATTGTAGGAATTTTCGAGGTTGTAGATACCCCAGCAGAAGCGCTTGAGCAACGGGAAAACAAGCGTCAGGCTTTGAAAGATGCACGTAAAGGCAAGGTATACCTTCTACCAAAGAAGTGTACAGAAGCATTTATTGACAAAGCATCAGATGAGATTATCGACAAGGTGTACTCTGAGTACATTCAGCGTGAGATCCAGGAAAAGGGCACAAAGACTGCCAAAGCACTGTCAACTGATGCTATAAGCATGTACATCAAAGCTGTCAGCAACATGGTATCTATCGATAATGCCGAAGGTCTAAGGGCGGATATCGAGGAGGACCCCATCATCAGGGATAGTATGGCTGACTTAGGTGTATTGGTATATTCCGCTTTCGGTAAGCTCCTAGCGCCTCTGCTTATTGTCGCGCATACCATTAATCATACACAGCTCTCAACGTCCAAGATAGTTGAAGAGAAGGTTGATGAGGGGAAACAAAAAGATGAGCAGCGCGTGTAGTATTATTATCAACCAACAAAAACAACAAACCGAGACCGTTGAAGTACACAAAAAGCACCCGGGAAGGGTTGTCCAGGGGCACAGACTAGCGGCACTGATGAGGGAGAGAAAGCTTGGAAGAGCTCCGCCCAAGAAAGAACCCATGACGCTTAGAGAGTACCTGCGATACTTTGAGAGAGATTTAAACACTCCTGAAGCCATACTCACGGGGATAAAAGAGACCATGGAAATCCTTGAGGATTAGGGCCTGGCCTTCCATCTTTCTGTAAAAATGAAGTGATTTTGTAACTCCAACGAGTTATAAGAAATGACCGAGTCGTCTAACCAAGTAATTACCAAGAAAAACGAGGGTCGTGTTGCTGCTGGCAAAAGACTTGCCGAATGGAACCGCAATAAAAGACCAACCTGAAAAAGAACGTGGACAAAAGTACTTCGCAAGAGGGTCAGAAACCTGCTGCAGGTCCCTCCAAGTCCATGGGCAGTGGATATATCTATGGCGCTGGGGGTCTCGTTGCTATACTCGCCTGTGTGGGAGGGGCATATTATATTTTCCGCAAAAAGGCCGCAACGGATAAACAGCCTGCCGAAACACGTGCACCAGAGCAGCGTCAACCATCAAAGACAGATATTGACATTTTTAAGATGCGATAATCTATGATAAATGTCTAACGTTGCCCCTCAGCAGAAGGAAATTATCGATATTATCTATGAAACAGTCGTGAATCTAGGCTTTACATTCGCCTATGCAATGGCTGGAAAAAAGTTCCTGGGTATTCCGAGCCCAAGCACCAAGATGGATATGAATGATATTATAAATATGGTAGTCTACTTTACAGCGGGTCAAGGCTCGCGGGAAATGGCTGTTTCCAAGGGTTGGCTGCCGGCAAGTCTTCTTCCAAAAACCTAAGTAAGTTTACAAGTTTCATGTATACCTCGAGGTATACATGAATAAATGGCTCTCTATATCGTAAAAGACCCGCATACGGCAATATTTACCGAACCTACAAGCTGTGGTAAAACTCAGTGTGTATTGAACTTTCTGGAGATTGAGTATAAGGGTCACTTTCATGATATAGTTATACTCTGTCGAACGATCCGCTGGAATAAGACTTATTTCGATAGAGCATCGCTTTCGAAGGATGAATGCGTGTTGCTGATAGAGCCACGAGACCAGTTGTTCGAGTGGATAAGTAAATTATCGGGGCTCCTAGCGGGTGAGGAGACGTTGTTCATTGTTGACAATATGATCGCCGACGAGAGCCTTGACAAGAAGCGTCAACCTCTGCTCGAGCTGGCCATCAGTGGGAGACATCGTAAGCATAGCTTATGGTTGTTAACGCAATCGTACAATGCCTTGCCAAAGAATCTGCGAAGGCAGAAGAAGCAGCTGTTCATATGGTACCCCCACGAACGCAGCGATATGAAGCTGGTTGATGAGAAAACCAACATCATTTCGGATTGGAAGTCGATCAAGGCTCCGTGGCCCAAGAGTTTACTGAAGAGGAAATTAGAACCACTGAACGCTAGCGCGTTAATCGCTGCACCTGCTACGAGTACATCAATTGTTGCCATTTTATTTAATATTCAACAGAGTGCCAGCGACCATCCAAAAGGTTCAACTGTGCATCCTGCAATAGATACACGTAACACTTGATATCCCCAGTTTCATCCGCCTTCTTGTTCATATGTAAGGTGATCCCATCACTAAGCCTCTGTAGAGGCCTGCCAGAACCATGGAGACTGTGATTGGATGTCGCTCTGAAATCAATGAACAGCGCATAACGTTCAGTCATGAACTGACCGATGGTCATATCCGAGTCGTGGCTACCAACGAGTTCAACAATTTGCTCGAGATGATTTTTCGGGAGCATAGCATGCGAGTAGAGTTTGTTAGGCTCGCCCTCTACAGTAATTGCGATTTTCTCGATCTTGGGGTTGAAGAAGACCTCGTTAGCGCGAGCATAAGCTTTTACTTTCCCCTTTACTTTTGAAGATAGAATCATAGTGCATGTTGTAAGGCAGCAAGATCTTGATTGTTTAGAAAGGAATGATATGAAATTAGTTGCTTAGATATGTAACGCCAGGTTTAAAGACAGAAAGAGTTTAGATAGCATTAAAGATGTTATTTAAATAAGAAGATTGAGTTGGATGGGGCATTAGGAAAAAATGGATTAAAATAATTAGGTAAGAAAGATTGGAAATTTAATAGTTCTTTGGACAAAGCCCATAGGTAGACCAAGAAAGGCTTGGCAGGAGGTAATAAGGAAAGACTTGATGAAGAGGAATGCTGAGTTTAGATCTAATGCCAGCAGAGGAAACCGATGTTTATCCAAGAATGATGATGATGATAGTTTAGGAAAGCAGAATTTAAAAAGGATTACTCACACTAATCCATCACTACATATACATGGCCATACTGATTCAGCAACAATTAGCACATTTTAAGAGTGTAGATCTAACTAAATTACTTTATATCTTTAGTCCAAAGTCTGCTGTGAACTATCGCAAATAAACTTTGACAAGTTTAAGTTGTGCAAATCTAGTATAAATATGGATAAAAACTGCAACCGTCGTACATACGCACTTTTAACAAATTTGTCCAGGGTACCTGTAAATGCTGGTGTTTTGAAGATATCGACTGTAGATATTGTTTCTAAAAAATAATTTTTTTGTTATTATAATTATGGCCATATCTCAGTAAAGTGGATAGAATATTAATATGAAAACTAGTCGATAAAGCCCGTGAAAATATCCACTGAGGCAGGATAAAAATGAAAAAGAAGCGTTGTTTGAATTTTAATGACGTCAGCAACCCATCCACAAAGTATAAATTAGAACCTTATTTTCACGTTGACTATATTGTGTAGACCTTAAAGCGCTCATCAAGAAAATGTATATGATCATGTGCTATTGACGAACGGTTAAGAAGATATCAGGGTTTAAAGATTTTGCTAACGTCAGTAATGGATGGCCCCGTCAAAACCAATAATTCTTTTTAGAAATTTGTATACCTGTTGCCTTCATCGTATAGATTTTGAAACGCTGATCAAGAAAATGTATAGGATCGTGTATTTTTGACAAACAGTTGCAGAGATATTGGGGTTTAAATGTTTTTGATGACGTCATCAACCCGTCCATTCCGAAACGGATTTGGGGACCCAGGTTTGGGAAAATTACCCAAATTAGTCCCAAGTGGTCCCTGGTTACTCACTCGGTGAAAAATCATTGACGTCACCACCTCGTTTCCACGTTATTTGGCCTCAAATTTTTAAGTGAACTGTATTGGCTTCATTAATTTAATATACTTTCCTTTGACGTTAATATTATTTTAACGTTAAAGTTTGGTAAATTACAGAACAATTTTATCGGCGTTGTATTACAGAGTTTATCAAAGTGAATAGTAAAGAATATAATCCACTTTGCAAAAGTCACGGACAGGCAGACAGACAGATAGACGGAACTGGCGTATTATTATACAGATAGTCGATAAAGCCCGTGGAAAAATCCACTAGGGCAGAAGAACAATGGAAAAATAGGTAGCTTTTGATGTTTTGTTGACGTCAGCAGTGAAGATCCCAAAAAATTAAAGAAATTTATTTTATTCTTTTATTGCAATGTGTAGAGGTTGAAACGCTGATCAAAATAACGTATAGGATGATATGTTTTCGAGGAACGCAAAAGGAGATATAAGGGTTAAAAAATTTTGCTGACGCCAGCAATGGCCTTTCAAAACCTAAATTTTTTTTTTGAAGATTTCTATACCTTTTGCTTTCATCGCATAGATCTTGAAACTCTGATCAGGAAAATGTATAGGATCATGTACTTTTGATAAACGGTTGCAGAGATATTAGGGTTTGAAGGTTTGTTGATGACGTCATCAACCCGTCCATTCCGAAACGGATTCGGGAACCCAGGTTTGGGAAAATTACCCAAATTAGTCCTAGGTGCTCCCTAGTTACCCACGCGGTGAAAAATCATTGACGTCACCACCTCGTTTCCAAGTTATTTGGCCTCAAAGTTTTAGGTGCACTGTAATGGTTTCATTAATTTAGTATAGGATATTGACGTTAAAGTAGTGTTACTTTTGTCGCGCCGTAACGTCAGAAAATTTGACATATTAGAGATGCATTTTTCGGCAACATCAAAGGAAAATGAAGACATTCACTTTGCCTGTCACAGACACTCAGACAGACACACTTAGCGTATTATTATATAGATACTAGTCGATAAGGCCCGTGGAGAAATCCACTTGGGCAGAACGACAATGGGAAAATAGGTTCTTTTAGATGTTTTCTGACGTCAGCAGTGTATATACAAAAAAATGTTCTTAAAATCTTACACAAAATGTCAAATATCAAATCACATTAAATCCTCCACACAAATCTTACACAAAATAAAAAAGAACAGCTTGCAAGGTGTAAAATCTAGTTGATAAAAACTTACAACATCGACACTGACAACATCGACACTCACAACACCAAACTCACAAAACCGACAGTAAGAACACCGACAGTTACAACACCTACAGTCACAACACCAACAGCCACAACACAAATAATAACAATGTCAGAAATAACACATCTCAAATATGTATATACATCCTAAAAGTGATTATGTTGAAAACCCTTAGTATTTTATTCTAAAATGTCAAAAAGGAGGCCTGCAAGAGTTAGCACAAATCAACAAAAATAAACTTTTTACACATTTTATATATTGTCTTTCCCTTAGAAGCTTATACAAAAATACGAAAAAGCCATAGTTTGTAAAACATCAAATTTAAATCTAGAAAAATCAGTCATTTCGGTTATATACCATCCTCTACCACAAAAATTTACACAAAATGTAAAAATCAACCAGTTAAGAACACAAAATTTTTCACTTTTGGTTCCGTACTGCCCTTTACCAGCAATTTTAAACCTAAATGTCAAAAAATCAATGAGCAAAGAATAAACTTGAATCAACAAAGATCATTATGTATAGAGCTTAAAATAATAATCAAAATAATGTATAGAATCATGTACAACACCAACAAATAATAAAGTCAGAAATAACACATCTCTACTTTGTGAAAAACCTTTAATAATTCAATCAAAGTGTCAAAAAACATAAAATTTATATCTGGTAAATCATTTCTTCGATTACATACTATCCTGTTCCCAAAAAATATACACAAATTGTAAAAATGAACAGGTTAAGAATACAAAAAATTTTTCCTGAGTACGATGATCTGTAGTGACCTTTACCAAATATTTTAAACGTGAGTGTCAAAAATGAATAAGGAGTAAATTTGAATCAACAAAGATATTATTTTTGGAAAACAGAGTGTATATACGGTCTGTCCTCACAAAAGTTTACACAAAATGTAAAACAGATTTGTTTTTGAGGAACACATTCAAATCAACAAAAATCAGTCCATTTTTAGCATGTCCTATATTGCCATTGCCCATAAATCTTCCACAAAAAGGTTATGAAACACATCAAATCATAGAAAAATCAGGCATTTCATATAATATTAAAAACAAAAAAGTTTTCATTATCACCAAACACAGTTATTATTACAATTTTAAAATTCTTAACAAAAACGTTAACAAAAACGTGAATTTGTTCTTTCAGTATATTGCATGTGGTCTTTTTCCCACAAAAGTTTACACAAAATTTTAAAAAGCAGCAGTTTGCAACATAACCTGGAATTTTACATGTAGGCTGACAAAAGTTTAACAGGATGTCAGAAACAAAACAATAACTTAACACACATGCTTTAAATTCTGAAAAAAATTGCTTGGGTCCCCTTGTAAAGTTTACAGGAAATGTGAAAATAATTATACTCCTAGAAAAATACATCCTACTATCCTGTCCAAAGTTTAAGTCTTTGAAAGATTTTGCTCATGAAAGAAGAGAAGTTTAAGATAGGTAAACTAAGTTAGCTAGCTATACATATTAAAAAAAAGGAATAACAACAATTCATAGGTTAAAGCTAGCCATGGGATGGGAGAGCAGGACTTGGAGAGGCTAAATTAGCTAGCTAGCAGTAGCTAAGACCCCCAGTTAAATATATCTAAACCGGGAACACTTAGCTAAAACTAAAGCTAGCTATTTATGCTTAGTAAAACACACATAAAGAGAAACAATAGTAATGTAAAAATAATAACATTACAATAAGCAGTAAGTTCAACAAACCAAAGTTTTCCGTTTGTTAGTTAGCTAACAGCTTTATGCAGCATTTTGAATTTTAGGACAAACACATTAGTTACGCGCCAGAGGATACATTAATTATGCAACAAAAACATAAACAAATATGGTGGCTAGGTTTTTTAAAAAAAAGCGGTAAAATATAAAACTTCAAGAATTTGAGGTTTTTCTTGGAAAATGCGAGTCTGCTTGTTCCAGTGACATAAAAACTAAACGTCTGAATACATCAAAGTTCTTACTATTATTGATTTTAAATCCACTTCAAACTCCAGCTTTTATTTTCTAATTCTAACTTTACTACTTTACTTCTAGCTCTAACTACCACTTCTTACTTCACTTCTTGGACTCTTCTTTCTCTGAATTACTTTTTTCAAGACAGAGGGACCGTTCTTTTGTTGTTGTTTTTTTTTCGGTGTCAAGGGACACCATTTTTGTAAAGAAAGCCGTTAAATTTATTTCAGCAAATCAAGTTGCTCCATTTTGATCACGTGATGTAAACAAAGTAAACCCGCCAGCAAAATGGACATAATTTTTTCGGAGACTTCAAAGGAAATTTCGGCTACATCAAAGGAAAATAAACACATCCACTTTGCCTGTCACAGACAGACGGACACACTCTCCGTATTATTATAAGAGATATTTTGCAAAGACCAATATATTAATATAATTCTCATCCGTTAACCTGAATTGTTTCTTAATTTGAAATAATAAGTGAGTTGCATGTGAACTTGCATAAAAATAATTATTTGAGGAAAATTGCCATCAAAATTGGATTTTGTCATTGATATGCAATGAAGATCTATTTTATCTGTGATTAGCCGCAAGGACCTTTAAAGAAAGAAAATGCGATGATTGCGGCTATGCGATGATTGCAGCTACGCGATAATTGCAGGGAATTTGTTAACAAGCAATAATTAACGATAACTATTTAGCGATAATTAGATAAAAAACAATAAATTTATTGCTAAATAAAAATTGACCACTGTATGGGCACTTGATTTGCTACATAGCTATAAGCAATGCTAAGCAATAATTATCATTTAGTTGATTTGTTTTCTCTGCCAATATCGATAACAGCGCTATATTGCTGATGCATAAATTTCACAACTAATTACGCAGGAAACAAGTAAGATAAAATTCTTTGAGTGTTTGTTGATGACATAGCCTGCAAAACAGCGTTTTTTAAAAAAATGGACATAGCTAGTCTGGCATGTTTTTTGGAATGACTTTAGTTTGATCAAAACAAGTTATGCAGCTAATTAGGAATTTGTACTATTACTATTACGGTAACGAACAACCATTATTCTTCTTTAACATACCTTGTGCCTAAACTCTTTTCTTTAAAAATATATTATAAGGATTTTTTTACCTCAAATATTTACTGGTCGAGTTTATCATTGTGCGTGTACTTTGTAATTTTCATTCTTTATAGGATTGAGTTAAAACCCAATTTTAAGACTGATTTTTTACTTAACGGTAGTAAAAACGCCCTGAAAAAAACTCTGACCATGCCTTGAATATGCCATTTTTGATACTGCAATTTTATGGAATATAAAAAAATCTTCAGGCACTGACACAATATAGCTTGTCATTCTGCAACTAATTTTACTCACACTTGTTAAATTACGCAACCCTTCATCAAATTTACATTGCATATTCCTCAAAATTTCAAGTTATGGTGCTACTTGGTGAAGATAAGTTTGGCTTTCTACTAAAAGCTTGATGGTTTTCATGGTCTACTCCTGCATTGTACCTATAGTAATATATCTAAGTAAAAGAAGATAAAAAAACCTTTTCTTTTTGATCACACAATTTGTGAATTTAGCTTTCAGTTAGAGTGTGGTCTTTTCTCTGGATCCGCGCATAATGTTTTTCAGATTGTTTTCACAAAGTTACTTACTTTAAAGTGAAATCATTACATTATTTTTTTCTTTTCTCTATTATCATAATTTTTAATTTAGTGTAAAAATGTTAGTACAGATCATTATGTACAAATTTTACTTGGCCCAGCCTTCGAATTTTACTTCGGCAAATGCCAAAGTATTGGCAGTTGTAAGGCTATAAGGCAAAACTATTACCAAAACATAAAATTGATTGTTGACTGTTGTAGTTTCCCTTTTTTATGAATATATATTCAAGTTTTTCATACTTCTAACTGATTTTTTTGCAAATTTCCATCCCCCCTCCCCGCAATTCAAGGTTAAGGGTAGCAGCTGCCTGCGCTGAGCGAGTCTCCAGTAAGGCAACATTGATACAGGGGGGGGGGGATGGAGAACCCTTATTTTGACTTATTTTTGACGTTGCTCAACATATTTTGTGGCGGGTTGTTCCACCACAATGACAAAAAACTTCTCATTTCCCACTTCGATATTATATATTTTTCAGAGACATTTGCCAAAGCTTTTCAGCGCTTTTGACTATTGTCTTTGGCAGTATTATTGACAGGTAAATATATTCTTGGTATTGTTCTTGATTATCGTGCTTCTTAAATTGGAGAAAAACTTTGTAACCAGGGCTTCTGGAATAACATCCTCACCCAGCAAACAAAATAATATACAATACTCTTCTCTTCAAAGACGACAACGAAATCAGTAAAGATACAATCAAGACACCTTACTTTCAAAGATTCAAACATCCTTTATGGATGATTCCATACATTTCAAAACAAAAAATAGCAAATGCCTTCTCCCCCAGCTTTTTTTGGAACAGAAAGTGGCACAATTTCTTTCTTTATAACAAAAAGTACCTGAAACACACACACGCACACTATTGGAGTCCTTTGTTTACTGGTTTTGTTAGTGATACAGTTTCCTAGAGTACGAACTATGTAAAAACACACATTCCGGAAAGAAAACAAAATGTATAAACAAGAAAATGATGTGCATATTACCGATCGCAAAGGAGAAGCGGTGTTTGTATGTGTCGAAACAAAATTTATTATACTTCATGAATTATTAAAGAACAGTTAAAATAAGAGATCAATTTGCACTTTTTTTCTGCACTTTGTGAAGGTAGTGCTTATAAATAGTCATTGACGATGACCTGAGCAGAAACCAAACCATCACGCATTCGCAATTGAATTATTCCCTTTTTCTTCATTCTCTAGATCATGATCCTGAAACAAGATCATGATGATTAAACCTGCAAGGTAACTACTAGCTAGCTTAATTTTTTTGGTCACTTTTGAAACTTGTGTGCCTTCTTATTCTAGAAAATTAGTTTCTAAAAAGAAGAAAATAACATGGATCAAATATCCCAAAGTCCTGAATTTGCTCCCAATGTAAAACAAAATGCATCTTAATAACTGGTTACATATCTATCATACTTTACTTTAAAACAATTTTGATGGTATTCTAACACAAAAGGAGAAAATATTAACTCATTCTTACATCAATGACATCAATTAGAATGCATTTAAAAATGTGCTTATAGCTCATTAAGGTAAGGGGATACGAGGGACATTTTCATGCGCGCTATGCAACATGTCCCATAGCATGCGCATGAAAATGTTTCTCGTGATGCCACTTCCGATTGGCTTCAGAATGGTCTTATGAAAAACTTTGATTTAAATGTCCCTACTTCTGAAGTATAAATGTGGAAGGAGTGTAAAGTTTTTTCAAGGTTATCGGAGCTTTACGCACCGTTGAAGTTACTAACCAGATATTATAATTTTTGTAGTATACTACAAAAGTACATCCTTACTATCCCATAACGCAAGATTTGTCTAATGAAAGTCAATTAAAATTGTCTTTTCCTCATCAGATAGCTTTGTCTTTCCATCCGACATTTTTGCTTTCTCTTCTATTTTCTTTCTTCACTAATGTTCGACTCAAAAAAAGCAATGTTTTTTGCAATTTCATTGGTCAATTACGCTACATAGTTGAAGGCGACACGAGCAACATTTGCTATGCAACAAAATGTTCATCAAATTTTGTCCCTGGAGCACAGGCACAAAATAGAGTCAGATATATTTTGTCCTCAAAGTTGTGGAGCAAAATTATTGCTTTATGCAACATTTTTTTGCTCTATTGCAGTACAAAGTAGATATGGGACACGAGCCATTTTTGTCATGAGCATGCCATAAAGCAATGTTGCATAGCACGCACATGAAAATGTCACTCAAGCACATGATAATTTTTCTAATTTTATTTTAAATTGTCAAGAAAACATAATTATAACCTTCAAAGAACTAACACATTAACCTAACATAAAGACAATTTTGTACCACCTAAAATTGCAGTTTTTCACATTATAGTAGATGAAAAATGACATGCTTATTTTAAACTGAAAATGCTTAAATGAATTACTTGTTAAAGTTCGAGACGATATGCGATGGTTGTCTGGCTTGCCGCCGCTGAGTTCCGAGTCTACCTTTCTAAGGGGCGGTTTCTTCGTCAGCCCAAGCATTACAATACGATTGCTCAAGTGTTCATGTCTAAGGTCAGAAAGCTTTTTTGTTTCCAGGTTTGCTGCTTTTCATTCTTTGCCACAGCCTTTCTAAGGGCTGGGTTCCAGATACCACCCCGGCTGTTTCTGTCACAAGCAGTCTACCGTGAACCTAGTGTTTGCTCACTCTTCACACTCTTATAAGAAACATAGCAAGGGGGTTCGACTATGTCCTGTCTTTGGGTGCGACGACCCCACTTTTTACCCCAGTCCAGTAGGGAGGCCAAGTTTGCTCACTTGGTCTACAGGGTTAACGATCCTGCTGTACCCATAGTTATTCTTGTAAGAAGCTCCGCAAGGGGTGTGAAATTTCTCTTTCATGTCTTCGTGGTTTTACGCCCACGCATATCACCCCAGTAACTTCAGGCTGGTCCTGACCAAGGCTGGTCCTAAGCATCAATCACCTGTGTAAGGCTGAGTGTTGGGATCCCGTAACCCCTGTAAAGCTACAGCTAGGTTCACAAGTTCTGGCGCATAGGTAGTTGTTTGCCCCCTTTTATTAGTTTTTTTTATTTGTATATATATACGTTTTATGTCAATATATGTTTGTTTGTTTGTTTTGTTGTTGCAATATTTGTATTGTCCACAGGGTTGCTTTTTCAATTAAATCGGTTGTACAGACCATCCTTGTAAAAGAGAGATCTTGCTTTGCATAGAGATTTTTAGAGGGTTTAACCTCTAGCACTTAAAATAAGAGTCATTGACTAGTCGAATTACTACAGCTTGCTGTTTTGTTATCTCATAATCTACCTTTTTTAGCCCTGGGCTCTATGTCAGTAGGTAAAAGCAACAACTCAATTGTAGTTGTTGACTCTTCTTTTTCCAACGTTTAACAAAAGTTATTGGTTTTGGCGGATGGTGTCAATGAATGTGGCTGGTGTCTTGCAGGAGGCAGGGGATGCTTACTCAAGGGCCCGCACCAGATCCCAAGTATGATTGAATTTCACCAATCCTCATGTTTCCACATTCATAGCTGTTTGTTTCAGTACAGGCGAAATCCATGAGCTTTTCGATCATCCCTGTAAAGGGGAGAATACAGAAGTTTTCCAGTGGCTTCTTATTCTTTGGAGAGAAACCTCCTTTTTTCATAAACATCTCTGTCTTAAAAGGTTAGTTATATCTGCATTGCGATGTAGTTACTCCTATTCTCCTCTACACACTGCATATACACCCCGTAAACAAAAAATTGTAGCAATCATAGATATACATTTATTGAGATACTACACTTAAGAATTGGTAAAATATTACTACAGAATTCCTGACAGTAAAGCTATATATATTTAGAATAACAGATTAACAAATTATCAAAAAGTTTAATAATTCTTAACTTTTGGAAAAAAAATCATTTTATCATCTAGCATGTATATTTATTGTTCTGCATGCTCCTTGCAGGAAGTTTGTGTGATAATCTGTCGAAGAGTGGTATAAATACGACAATGTAAATCGGTGGCCTGTGGATGAATCTACGGGTTTGCCCGTTCTTTTTATACTGCATTGCGAACGTCTCGCTACTTGCAGTACCAGTTTGCGCGACAGACAGACAAACGTATACGGGTATTATAATATAGACTAGCCGGGAAACCCGGCGTCGAAACGCCGGGTTAAGCGATTAGGAAGTATGTAGAATAAAAAAAATTCACATAAAACCTTACATAAAACAGGCCTTTAATGTCTCAGGTAGTAACTCATTTTTGATATTATCTACAAAAAAAAAGGAACAGATCAACATTTATGCAGATACAAAATTGATAGGTTCAGGCTTGCTGGTCCCCCGAACATTTATGATGTTCGTATTAGCTGCTTCCCACAGGGGTATCAGTTTAGCCAAAAGGTTATCCAGAGAATAAAGTATTGGATAATCTTTAACCTCATTGTAGCCAGATTTGAACCAAATTATTAAGAATTTAACATTACAACTGTACAATTTAAGAGAAAATGGTAATCATGAAGCAATTTAATGGTTAAATGAAGCTATGTGCAAACATATACAATGGTACTCATGTAAAGGGGGCAAAATGAAGAATACAGTGGCTGGCTAATAGTGAATAAATAAAAAACTCTCTATATTATGAAAAAAGCGAACTAAAATAGCTATAACCGTAATATAGCGGTACTATAATAACAACTTAACGGTATATAAAAAAAATACGCTAATAGGCAGCAAACAGAGTTTCTTAATTTTTGACAAAAGTTTTTTAAGGATCAATTTCTAAATAAATTATAAATATTAAAAAAAAAATCGATACTAACTATGCATCAGGACTATATACAAACACTATTACTTTATCTGCAAAATATTGATGATAGTGGCATATTAATGACTAAAACTAAATACTGAGAAAATTAACTTTAATGCGAAACTAAGAAAAAGCAGACAAAACTGGGAAAATTATGGAACTATAAATGGAACTATAAAATAATCAAAGGCAAATAAAATTGAAACACGAGTAATATCGACCACACTGACACACAGGGGAGTGAAATATTTGAAAATCAATTAAAGGATTTAAAGTATATATCAAAGTGGGTACCGATTAACGGTATTCCACCTTGATGGAACACATTCCCTGTTGTATCAGGATCGATTTCACCCCTTCTTCGTGAGTAGGTTGCCCAGGCCTCTCCCGCCAGCGGAAGTCCTCGGGGTCCCTGCCCCCGAGGCGACGCCACACAAGGTATGACGCCCTTGACCTGGGCCCTGGGTTTCTTCTACGATACCGCATGTATGCTTTGTAAAAAAGATCCTAAAATACGGAAAAGAATATACTATATAAAACTCAACATAAATATATAAATGTAAGACTAAATTTTTTCAATGCAATAATGTGATGAGAATATGTAAGAGAATTAGAACTTATAGACGATGGTAATAAAAGTGGACCTTACATTACTAAGGTTTTTTGACTTATGCAGCTGTTGTTGTCGTTGTTGCTGTTGTTGTTGTTGTTGTTGCAAATGTTGCTGTTGTAACTGCTGTTGCTAGTGGTTCTGTTACTGATGTTGTACTTGCTGTTGTTGTTGTTGTTGATTCGCCTGCAGACGATACTCCTGCTGAAGCAGCAGTGTTTTTACTTAAAAACTTTTCAAATCGTGACATTTTTAGTGTGCCTAAAAAGAAATTACTATTTAAATAAAGTTGCATAAATATAAGGAAGATGTAATTTGCACAACTGAATATACTTGTACAGTTACATAAATATTGATTGCCGTAAGTAAAGGGAGACAATATACAAAAAAAATACCCATAAAGGGGGATTTTTACGAAGCGAATTGAACGACGAATTGTATCTGAGCATGCGCAGTTTTGATTTTGGATCGAAATATTCGCTTCGTTGAAAAGTAGAAACAGTTCCTACTTTTCGCGGCTAAAGATTTCGGTGTTAGTTTTTGACCAATCAGAACGGGGTTAACTAATGTAAACAATGAATTTGGCCCCTAATTTATTTTGTCGTGAAAATTAAAAAGCGAATTCGCTGTTTAATTCGCTTCGTGAAAATCCCTCTTTAGGCAACCCTGGCTTTCAGTTTGTGAACTTTAACTGGACTTTAAGAAAGTGAATTTAGTTGAATAAATTGCTTTAAATTAGGAAGGGCTACAAAGTTTATTTTATTCACCTTAAAATTAAAATTCTGTTTATACAATTATATAAGTTCAAATAATTGTTTATTTATAAATCCAGCTAAAATTGACGTAACGGGGTGCACCGCGACAATGTAAGCCATTGGATTTCGCACCCTACCTATGAGAGAAAAAAACATACATTTTCACAATAAAATGTGAGGCAAACTCTCACAGGCAGTGGACAACAATATTTTACAGTGTAGGAGATAGAGGTTCTTTTAAGAGGATATACAATTTAATTTAGCAACACCGCGTGCGACAACTGTGTGCGACAAAGATCAAGTAGACGCGGCACTTATTCAGGCAGAAACACACACTTTAATCATTGAAGTTGAGAAACTATCTCCGGTTAAAGCTAGAGACAGAACATGCTAAAACTGTCAACACACCTATGAAGACATGAGAACACCTGAAACCCATCATATAATGGTCACGTAGGCAATACACAACTTTGATAAGCACCAAATCAAAATTGTAAGTTGCTTATTAAAACTATGTTATTGCAGGGTTTATGTTACATACGACATGTAACACTAACCAATACTTGAAATCTTAGTGTTGCATAAAAGCGAAACATGAAAAATTATAATACTTGTGGAAAAACAATATTTTTTGTAAAACACCTAACCTTGCTTAAAAGTATTAACAACCTGTACTTTAACTGCTTGAAATGAACGAGCACGTGAAAATGCAACATAAAGTTGGCCATGACTAAAGCAAGGTCTACGTAAAAATATTCCAACTATCTCAAAAGTTTGGCCTTGACTTTTATTTATAGCCAATGCGTAAAACAATCTTAAAGGAAACTGGGTGCGTTTAAATTGAAAGGGTAGATTTGTATCATTTGGACAGAGGGACACTCTCGGAATTAACACACCATCACCTCTACTAATCCCAGTAAGAATTTCACAATCAATGCCATTTACACGCAGATTACGAACCATTAACCTTGTACCATAACAAAGACCGTCTTTAAGGGACAGATTTCTCAACAACATTACAACAGATCCAACTTTGACATTTAATTGATGTGGTGGCATACCACTTGGAGTTAAGGAATTAATATACTCCATGGGATATAAATCAATTTCTTCTTGATCATCCGAAACAACAGAGTCGATACTGTAATATGTACCAGGAATCTGATTCAAAATTTGTTCATTTATTTCCAACGCTTCTTCGTTTTTTGGGGTTAACATGACACAACGTGAAAATTCCACATCATCTAATTCACTAAAGATAGAAGAAACGACATTTTCATTAGGTTGCAGAACACATTCATGGGGAATTTCAATACAACCTTGATTTGGATCATCTGGTTTTTGTGGCACCTGACCACTACCAAGGTTTAAAAGAAATACAGCAAAGACTTGCTCTCCTTCCCCAGCTCTCATGTTCGTGTGGAGGTGGAAAATTTGAGTCAAGGGCCAGAGTTCCGAGCTTTTTAAACAAACTTCTACAATCTGTGTAGGTCCAGCTCTTCTGACGACAGAGAGTACTTGACGAAAATCTCCTCCTAAAAGAATAACTTTACCTGCAAAGGGAATTTCACTATTACATATATCCCTAAACATTTTGTCAATAGCTTCCAAAGCATATTTAGGTATCATGCTTGCTTCATCAAATATAATGATGTCCTGTCTTCTTAAAAATGCTGCATGTTCACTATTGGGTTTGATATTACATGTACAGCCATCTAAAACAGGGCCTGGTAACTTGAAAAGAGAGTGGACAGTCTTACCATTTTGCAATAATGTAGCAGCAATACCTGTCCAGACACAAGTAGCAACACACATATTTCTCGCAATAACTTTCTTAATAATGTAATTATATGTAAAAGTTTTACCTGTGCCACCTGACCCATCTAGGAAGAAAATATTGGCAACAATAATTATATTATTGATGACGGCATTTATAATAGAATCAGCTACATGAACCTGCTCAGCATTTAACAAAGGCCTGATATTTACAGCCGCCTGCCTCATTTCTTCAGCATTTGGCAAATCATCAAGCAAAGTAAAGCAGGAAGACCAAAATCAGTAAGACGCTTACCAAGTTGCTGAATAACCCCTTTAATTTTACCTAGCACCATTTGTTCTGCCTGTACTTCAGGGTGGTGACGTAAGTAATCCTCCATCATTGCAGCACGGAAGGTTTCCCACAATTCATGTGGGAAACCTTCACCGTGAATCAATTTAAAAGAAAAGGCTTTCCTTATTTTAGACGGAGAAGCTTATTCCACCAACTCGTTCATGGTGCGAATTCAAAGATCATCAACAGCTAACAATCCTCGTGCTAAGCATGCATCCCTAAAAGAATCATAAACATTTTCTTCGAAATGTCTTAAGTTGTCAAAAGACGTAGCACCAGGGACATGCAATAAAAGGACGCGCAAAATATACCTTTTACCCTCGCGGATACTGGCATTATACATTCTACTTACTATCCTTTCAGCACCGCGTTGCCTAACTACCCACCGTTTTTGTTGTTGGGTATTCCGAAAAACAAAGTGGTAAGGTATCTCAGTGTACAAAAATCGTTGCGCATGCTGGTTCTGCTGATTCAATTGAAACCAGTCTGTTAACATCGTTTTAGAATTTTCACCCCTGTCAGCAGCACCAGCCTCGTTGCCTTCCCTAAAAAACACTTGTTGGTGATTTGAAAGGTAAACGGGAAGTCTTATGATGGAATGACTCTGAGTATGCATGGGAAATTCTCAGAGGCGCCAAGTTGCTTCAGGTGCAGATACATATCTAGCATCTAAGAATGTTGTTGCTCATCATAATCGATGCACTCACTGATTTCTATGTGTGCAGTATCATAACCTTTATAAATATATTTATACAAATACTTAACACTTTTAATTGACACACATGCTTCTAAGTTGATATGTGCCATATATTTTTTACAAAGGAAAAGGTTATAAGGCACAACCCACCTATTATCAACATCAAAGTTTCGAATTCTTACCGTTCTTCCATTATCAGCGCGATGGTACATGGGATAACCGTCTACATTGATTACAGTTCCGTCATTAAATTGCTTAGGAAAATGCTTATTACACTCACCCTCTTTCATGAATGGAGATCTATTATTAAGGTGGCAACATGGCCCATGGATCATACATGACTTTGTTATATCATACAGTTCAGCATCTTGGTTTTGATCCGGAATCTGTGCACAAATTAATGAGTCAATATCATCAGCATTTCGTAATTTAAACTCATTGTGTAGATGCAAAAGCATATGAACATGCGGTAAACCACTTTCCTGAAATTCAATAACATCTACATGTGCACACAGAACACCTAATACACCGTCTTTTAAGTCTTTTTTTAATGCAAGTAATTTTAATTTAAACACCCTTGCAACCAAATCTGGTCTATCGGAAGCAGATTGACCAGGTAACAAATTAATAACAATTTCTGGCCATTTTGGATTGCAAGTAAAAGTCAAGAACAAATCTGGCTTACCTTTCTTTGAAACCAATGCCATTGCATCAAGGTACAACTGATGCATGTTACGGGGTGAGCCAGAAAATGTAGAAGGCAAGACAACAACATTACCTGCTTGTAAGTTATGTTGATCTGCAGCATTTTGGAGGTAATCCAGAAGACCTTGGTAGGAGTCTGCTCGAAGCTGGTTTTGATTTTGGCGAATAAATGCAAGCTGTTGACCTTCAACTTTAACATATGCATCTACTAAATATTGCTGAAACAATTTACCTGCTAGATGAAGGGCAGAACATTCTCGCCTAATAGCACTGCTGTAAATCTAATATTCCAACTGGGTTAGCCTATTTCTAACTCCAGTTGCATGCTCCCTGGCGTGGGCCATGTTTGGGTCCCAACCCGGCCCACCACGTGGAAATAAAATAGGATACATCATAGAATCAATATTGCATGATGTATAAGGAATTTGCTGCAAAGGTTGATTACGTGGATAAACAACGATATCTTTTGCAGCAGGAGGTGCCCAATGTTTACCAACGAAGATTGCAGCGACTTCCTCATGCAAGGGGGCATTATACCTTCTGCGATCATTACCCTCGCGCATTACCATACTTACAACAGAAGGCTGTCTGTTTTCTGCTGCTGCTCTGGCTGTTTCTTCACGTTCTACTTCAGCCATATTTTTATAAGCTGCAGCATATGGAGAATCCCTGTTAAGAACATCTTGAATTATCTGCATTGTTTCGTGATTACAATGAGCATTTCTTGGATTCTCAATACGCATGTTTAAGGCAGCTCTGCAGCTTCTACAATATACAATTGGCTAAAATTAGTTAATTCATTCTGAGCAGGTAATAAAGCACCATACCTGTGAAATAATTGACCACATATTCTAAAACAGGGGGTCCACGACCTGGCGATGGTCGAATGTTTGCTAACAAAGAAGCAAAACTAAATGCATTATTGTATACTCTGATATACTTACGAAACTGTTTAGCTTGGGCAGAGTCGTTGCTTAACAATTCACGTATTTCAGCAGGAAATTATAATATGGAACGCAGGGCCACTTTGCCATTGTGACAACACTTAAAATGATTTTCATTATTAAGTTTAATAGCTGCACAATGCTGACATACTATATTAAACTCACCTGCAGAATGTGTAGGAGGTAAAACATTGTTAATCCTAGCTAAATTTACGAAACGTGGAGCCCTAGCTACTCGATGACGCAAAACATCCGCTCTACGTCTTATTACAGCTTGCTGGGGTAATTCATTGGCTCTATTCACACGATGACGTTGTGCATCGACCTGTTGACGTACATTAGCTTCCTGAATATTTTCATTAGCACGTCTTTGCTCGTGCCATACTGCATCTTGTTCCCTACGTTGTTGGGGTTGTTCATAAGTTAAATTGGCAATCCTTGCCCTTTCATGTAAAGCATGCTCAGCCCTCCCTTGTGCACCAGTAATATCAACATTATTTTGGGGAATGGATAATGGGCAATATTACTGAAATCAGCATTTAAATTATGATTTTGTGCTGGTGCATTAGCATAGTTATGCTCTAACAAATGAAGAACCGGGTTCATATTTAATATATATATTGTGGGGGAACATTAGCATTAGCATAATCATGCTCCAACAAATGAAAGTCATTGAGATTCATAATTCCCTAGTAGGCAATACGAAATCAACTTATAACTTTAGCTAGCTTAAGGAAATTCCAAATAAATGTAAACAAACAGAAAAATAGCAATAGTTTCAAAATAGACTGTGTACTAAAAAAGCCTTCTATTCTAAGAAGTAGGTATAAAAAGCAAGAAATATAGTTACGAAACTTTTCTTCACAACGATCGTCTTGCTTCGGGATCTTATTGCAACGGAGGCTATCAAAATTTCGAAAGTGCCAATCCGATAATAATCGCGGGCAATATAATAACAATAGAATTTATTTTATGGCGCTAGCTGATTGGTTTATTTTTATAAAATTGACAGCTGCCCATTTTAACAGAGGGCGGGAAAACAACGCCGTAAAAAACGGGGTCTGCCGAAATAAAGCTAGAGGGCCGCGGGGATTTTCGGCGGGTCTCGCTACTTGCTCCGCCATGTTGCGCAGAGACAGACAGACGACGGCTATTATTATAGAGATTTGTTAAAGCATTTTTACGAAAAAAACACAAATTCTATTCGACGGTGACCACTAATAAAATGAGAACAAAAGTAAGGATATTAAGGAGACATTTTTTAAGGATATTTTGCTGAGAACGAGAATAAAAAACTAAGGATAATTGAGGAGAGAACCAATTTTAGTTCTCTATCTTTAATGTTACATACTATGTTCTATGATAAGAAAGTTCTACATATTATACAAATATACAAATAAATTATGCCCTCAAAGGGAGAAATATAGGATTTCAGGTAACAGAGAAATATTTCTTATTTCATTGCTGATGAACAATCCATGAGCACATTTCCAAAAAAGTTAGGATCAAAAAAATTAAGAAATAAGGAGAAATTAGGAGAATAGCTAAAATTTTAAAATGATATTTAAGTACTTTTACGAACATTTTCTTTCTCTAAGGTTATTTAAGGAACTTAAGGAGGAGTGGTCAGCCTGTATCCATGTTGGAGCCTTGCTTCACTTAGTAATTATTTTGAAGATAATTGTTGTAAGGTCAACTTGAATCTCTCTGAATTAGGGTTTTTCTGTAGTTTGGGGTAAGTTCCGGAGTTTCCAAGGGATATCAACTGCACATTACCTTCAAGTTTACCTCCCACTTAAAAACAAGGTGATTTCATATGAAGGAGCTTGAAAAGTTGTTTACAAATCTTCCCACTTTTTTGAAAAATCTTAAATGGTTTTAAAGATGTATTAGGTAGCATTTGTGAACGTTTTCTTTCGACCCCGTTTAATGTCAGTTGCCAAAACTTTGCTGCATTATATTAAGTACTTTTGTATGCATCTGTACATATTACTGTTTGTTTTGTATTACTGTTTTGTTGTATGATTATGTTGTGTATTTGTGAGTGCTAATTTGTTTCTGCTTCTTTTTGTTGTTGTTTTTTTATACCGCATTGCGTGCGTCTCGCTACTTGAGCAGCTAAGCTAGCATTTTGTGTGACAGACGGACGGACAGACGTATACGGGTATTATAGATGTAGCTACTTTTATTTACATACAACGTCCCTTAATTGTCACTGGTCATGGTTTGGGGTAGTTGAGACTCACATTCTTCGAACTCTGGTTCTTGTGGTTTCATGCTAAATAGCAGTATGGTTATTATTGCACTGTATTATCTATTTAAATTGTGAAATATTTTGTTGTCCTTACCAATGTATAAAATAGTTTTAAACAAGCTACGAAATAGATGATTTACTTACTCACTTCGTCAGCTTTAATCCAAAAGACTGGCCTGTGTCAAGATGAGCAGCTATTATGGCTAGCTAGCTATAGTAAAGCAAAATATCATTCTTTCTGTGATCTATTTATTATCATCAAAATACTTAACACATCTATATTATAATCAAAAAGATTAAACGGTTGAATGAGGATGATCGAACATTACATTAACTCTGTGCTCTGAGAAAAGATTCATACTCTTATTGTCAAGCTACCATTATGGAATCTTCTATCTACAATTATGAATTATTTAATTCCGTACAAATAACCAAACAAATGTAACTCTAATTATGGACTCTTCTATCTACAATTTAAATTATTTAATTCCGTACAAATAACCAAACAAATGTAACTCTAAAAACCATCAGCAGAAACCCAAGGTGGTGCCGAATAATTGAAAATTACGTAAGGGCGCGAAGCGCCCGCAATGTAATTCGGATTTTATGAATAAAATCGAAGGAAGATCTAATGCTGCGTTCTTCGAACCTAACCGAACATCAGACTGGGACACAGACGAACCTTACTAAAACAAATACTCTAATTTAGCGCTTTTGCTTTTGCGAAGGTATTGTCTGTAAGGAATAACCTAGTTTGTAGCGCTTCTTAAGGAGTAAAAACAAAGAATAGTCATAACTTAAATAAATGCTCAAGTTTGGCATTTAATATAAAATGTAATAAAGAATACAACTATAAAACGAAGTTTACTGTAAATTTCCACTTCTAGCTTGTCGATAATTGAAATAACGAGCTATAAACGAGAATAAAGATATACATTACGACGGGTTAGGGCGGGTGGACAGTATTAGTTTTTCTTTGATTTTATTCATAAAATCCGAATTACATTGCGGGCGCTTCGCGCCCTTACGTAATTCTTCAATTTTATTTCATAAAATCTCAGTCGATCTAATACTGCGTTCTTCGAACCTAACCTTATCAGACAGGGACACAGTCTCCCGTCCTCAGTTCAAAGCGTTCCCTATTTTCCTAAAACACTATTCTGAAATTTTTTCTGTACTGAAACCACTGGCTTGTTATAAAACCGTTGCCATGTGGATTCATTTGTCCATGAACCCCTTTCTAGGATGTCCCCTGTTGATAAACCTGAAGAACTCGCTTTAGAAGTTGACGCAGACCGAGTAGAGTGACCTTTAAATAATTCTGTATCAACACCGGCTTTTTTGAGGACATCTTTGATCCATCTCGACACCGTACAGCTTTTTTACCTCAACATGTGGTTTAATGGGACTAGTAACAATTGTGTCTGGTGACCACTAGATCGCCAATGTTGTGTTCTTGACTCATACACATCTAAAGCATTTACCACACAAAGATCCTTGTCTGCTGCATATTCATGAAATTCTAATTTTGGAGGAGCTTTTCCTCTTTTCCAGCTCTTATGCAATTTCTGGAATATAAAAGGAGTATCTATCTGTACCCCTCGTCACATATCTAATATCTAAATGGTGTATGGCAGATGCTCTTGAGGCAGATGTTAATGCCATTGATATTACTACTTTATAAGTAAGATGTTTATCTTATAATTGATGACAAATTGGCCACTCAGTCTTGATTAAATTCAACACTAATTGTACATCCCAAATAAAAACATATCTAGGCTGAGGAGGTCTTGAATTAAATACACTATTTACCAGGGCACATACCTGTTTATGTTGCCCTACTGGAATCCCATCCACTGTTTCATCATAGGCCGAAATAGCTGATCTGTGACAGTTTATTGTTCTATAAGCTAATCCTTTTTCAAATAAATAACCTAAATATTGTAAAACCTTGTTACATGGCAAGAAACTGGATCAATTTGTTGTCTACAACACCAGCTAGCCCACTGTTTCCAAGACGAATTGTAATTTGAGTTTGATCCTGGCCTTCTGGAATTAGCAATAAGTTGGGCAGCTGTTCCAGAAATGCCCTTCTCTTCCAATCTAGCCCTGAAACTGTCCAAACCGCTAATCTTAATGTTTTGTTGATTACTAGAGGATGGGGTTGCCCCATCGCATCTGTCAACAGTTTGTTTTGAATTGGTAATAAAAGTGGTCTCGCTACAGACATTCTTAATAACTTCGGGTACCAGACTTGAGATGGCCATGCTGGAGTTACTATCAGCATTTCTAAAATTTTCTCCCGATTCACCTTGCTTAGCACCCTGTTTATCAAGGCAAATTGAGGAAATGCATAAAGAAGTGTCCATTGAGACCACGTTTGCTGCAGAGCATCTGTTCGATAGCTGAAGGGGTCCGCCCTCCAAGCCATGTACATCGGTAATTAATGAGATAGACGAGAGGCGAAGAGATCCACCTCTAGAGTACCCTTCAAACGACATATCTGTTGGAACATAGTTGGGTTCAACTTCCACTCTGACAAGTCCTGACTGTTCTGTGACTGCCAATCGGCTTCGATATTTAGGGAACTTGGCAGGTACTATGCAGTAATCGTGATCCCATGCATAAGAAGATAGTCCCAAATTTCCTTGCTTAGTTGTATTAGTTTGAGGTGCCTTGTACCACCCATGTTCATGAGGTAAGACGACGCAGTTGTGTTGTCTATCTGAAAATGTATGGATTTTAAATGCTTCTCTTTGTTGAAAGTCAACAAAGCTAGCTTTACTGCTAATAACTCCAGGATGTTTATGTGGTATCATTGTTCCATTTGGTCCAAAGCCCCCCTGTGGAAACGCCCTGACACACTGCACCCCACACCTTTAAAGAGGCATCTGTCTGAATTAGGACCTGTGTTTGAGATCGTATGATCAAACGACCGTTGCACTGCGCCAAATTGTTTATCCACCATAAAAGTTCCTGTTTTGATTTTTGATTCAGAAGTATGTTTTCCTGAAAAAATTTGTAAACCTTGAGGGCTTAAATTTGTTGGTATTGAAGATACCGACACTGAATTGTGCGGGTAGCACTGCCTGAATAGTTGACGTCAGATTCCCTAGTAGCTTGGTCAATTCTAAAATCGAAACCCTCTGTTTTTGATACGCATTTTTGCACAGTTGTGTGATTTTCTGAATTTTTGTCTGAGTCAAAGAGAGTGTCATGTTCTTTGAATCTACTGTTAAGCCCAAGAACTCTATGTTTTGGGCTGGGTCCAGCACAGATTTTTTCAAGTTTAGAATGAATCCTAGGTGCTGTAAGAGAAATATCACAGTGTCTCTTGACATCAAAATTCCTTCCATAGATTGACCTAGTAACAGCATGTCGTTCAAGTAAATTATAATCCTGATATTTATACGCCTCAAGATTGAAATCAGAATTTTCAATAATTTTGTGAATATTCGAGGTGCTGGACCTAAACCAAAACATAGGCAAAGAAATTTGTATAGGTTCCCTGACCATTGGAAACGAACGTATTTTCGTGAGGTGGGATGCAGTGGAACGGAGAAGTATGCGTCTTTCATGTCTAATTTTACCATAAAATCCCCCTCTTGCAAAATTTCCCTCAAACAACTTAAACTTTCCATCTTGAAATGTTGGTAGGGAACAAATTGATTTAGGTGCTTCAGATTTATCACGGGTCGAAATCCCCCGTCCTTCTTCCCCACTAGAAAACTAGCTTAGCCCACTAGCTTAGGAACTCTCCTTGAGGCCGATCCGAAACACAATAAATGTCTCCCTTGCTCAACATTTCCTGAATTTCTACATGAACTAAGTTCCTTTGCTCTCGGTTCATATGAACTTCTTGAGGCACTTTCGACTGACTTGGATATGTCAGTAGGGGTATTTTATACCCCTCCTTTACTATAAAAAGTATTTCTGAGTCGTTTGTAAGTACCTTACACGCTTCTGTGAAATGCTTCAGTCGTCCAGCTAGCGGGAGATTTGTTGATATTTTTATTGCAGAGAATAATTTTTTGACCCACGGGTGAACATTGTTGAGTTCTGATAGTGGAACAACATATGGAATTTTCATGGGTATGTTGAGCAAGGTTTCCTGAATAGTAGGTGTTCTTACCATTGTACCCCTGATTCTGGTAGCCATGTTGTTGTTGTTGGCCTCGATTTTGCTGGCTCGATTGCCCAGCCTTTCTATAATAATCAGAGAAGTATTTTTTACGTGGTCCACCAAAGCCCCCTCTCTGTGACTTTGATGGACCTCCTGAAAAGGTCTTTTTCTTTGCTGAGAAGAAATCAATTGTTTGTTTTTTCGATTTTGTGGTACGATTAACATGTTCATGAAACCTTTTACCAAATAGTTTCTTGTCGCGCTTTTGCAATAATTCTGCCTCTTCTCTCAGTGTTTTCTTTGAGTTATGTGAACCATTTGACAAAGCTTGCAAAACATGATATCTCCTGATGGCATCCTTAAGATCACTATCCTTTATAAACGTTTCAAATTGCTCATTAGCATACTTTGCCATTTTATCAGGCAATTTGTACTTGTACTTATCCTCTTCTGCGATTATTTTAAATCGTCTGTCATCGTCACTATCTGACGTGGATGAGGAAGATGAAGATGAAGATGATGACGATGAAGAATAGGATTTTTTATGTTTCTTTTTTGAACTTTTCTTCTTGTTGTGATGACGTCTTATAACAGGAGAGGCACTGGAGGTGGAACTACGACTTGACTCTCGCTTTCTTTTACGTTTCTTCGCTCTCTTAAGTGACCTCCCTCTGCCATTATCACATGGTGTGTTTCTTTCTCCTATTTCTTCATTTTGGGGAGTTCCATCTGGCAACTCTCCATAGCCATCTCCGTGGTCGGCATTCGACCCCGAAGGAGAATGACCATCATTAAAATTTATCATCTGATCATTTTGATTTTCTTCGATAGCTTCCGGATTATTTTGATTCTCTATACTTTTAAACGTCTTTACTCTGATGAACGATAAAGTTAAAAGAGGACGGGAGACTGTGTCCCAGTCTGATAAGGTTAGGTTCGAAGAACGCAGTATTAGATCGACTGAGATTTTATGAAATAAAATTCAGAGGTGCTGGTCATTTAACTACAGTAGCCATTGGGCAGAACTTTGGGTTTGTCGAAAAGCGCGTAGTATGTGTCTAAGAAAGATTCCATGTTATCAAATGCTTTTAAACCTGTAACCTAGTTAAACATATACACAGATTACGTGCTTGTAAAATATAAAACATCACTGCATGAAAATAGTACAGGAAAAAAAGGCAAATTAACATACATATCGCATAATAAACTCGAGGCTAAAAGTGCCTAAACGCGTTAAGAAACATTTCAGTCTCAAACGAAATTTTTTTAAAGAAATACTGAGCATGACTTGCAAAATCATGTTTATAAAAAAAGACGTGTCATTCGCATAATATTCCTCAAAGAAGCAAGTTGACAGTATATTTTCGGCTGTTCGTAGCCAAGTTATAGCGAATTTGGTTATTTTGATTTTATTAGACTTTACTTTGATAGATTAAGGTCGAAAAGTATAAGGTATGATGAGAAATCAAATGTAAAGGATTATATGTTAGAAAAACAATGAAAAGTGGCATAAAATGAGAAAAATCATTCATTGCTTAGTTTATAAATAATTTAAAAAGCAATATTCCATTAACATTTTTCCAATTGAAATAAGCGTGCCAAGAGAACTTTGTCACGGGACTCCTGTGACGCATAAACAGCAACAACATTTCCTGGTCTTAAGTCTTTCTTTGAGATTTCTAAAACTAATTTGCATCAAAATTGGAAATACAGTAATGGCTCGTGGAGAAGACACAGCTTAATAGACAGGGCATATAGTCTAGCAATCTAACAAAATGCCTAATTTAACTTTTTATTGTGGAATCTGATAGATTAGGTAGGAAGCTTCAAAAAACCACCGAATACCTTTCCGGGAAAACTTCCGGCGTCACGTGACTGATGGCGTCAAATGCGGCAAAAATTGTGCACAAATCCTGCGATAACTCGTGAACGGTATAAAATATAAACTTAAAAATGGCATATTTGGCATCGGCTAAATAAGACCTTTTGAATGATATACAGTTTTATTAGTCTGCTACATATTTGAAATTTTCCTCCTCCGCAGCGTCCGCAAATTTTATTCTTTAAAGTCGTTATTCGGATTGGGCTATGCAAATAGAACTGACTTAACTCTTCCCAAAATTTTCTCTCTTTACTTTTAAGATAGCATATCACGCTGAAATGCGATGCCTGAAATAAACGATTAAGTACTCAACTACAAGAAACCAAACGCTGCAACGCTATTATGTACAAAAATGATCTAAGGTAAATAGTCACTGTCAGAAGAGTCCGTTTTTTCTTCTTCTGATGTCGTAAAGTCTTTTTCCCAATCAGAACTATCTGAAGCTCCTTCCGTTTCATTCATAGCACTGCTTTCTCTCTGTTCCATGTCGTCGCTTGTGTCGTTACTTCTTTTCGTCCCTCGGGGAGTGACTTTTTTCCTTTTCTGCGAAGGTTCCGTTTGCTCAGCTTCTGATTCTTTATCAGCTTCAAAACCATCTCCAGTGTTACCTGTTTTCTTCCTGGATTTACCCCTTTGTCGAATAAGAGATCTTGGCAACTGATTTCCAGTAAACCAAACGGGATTTACAAATTTCTTGTCGTGGTCAATTTTCCATCCGAAATCTTCAATGTTCAACGGAACTATGTGATGGTTTAAGCAGTTCAGCCAAATATAAGATTGTAAATGGACCCGTCTTTGTGAGTCGACGTTGTTTTAATGTTGAGTTTATCACGCATTGTAAGACGAAGCTTTGCGTGAATGTGAACGGTTTTCACCCATTTGTTAGTTGTGTCGATATTGGTACTAAATCCGGATCTGAATGGACCTGCTGTCCCTTTGGTTTCGCGATTAAAATATTCAGTGACCAAATCCCCGTGAACTGTTGCAAACTTTTCTCCCGAATAATTCGCTCCGAATCCCCTCTCGAGCAGTTCTTGATAGGCTGGATTGTTGCTTGATTTCAAATCCGTCAATAGCACATGCTGAAATGTCAAATAGCGAGAGTAGTTTTGGTGGTCGAAAGCAAACACTTGCTTCAGCATTTCTCGTTCTGCTTCAAGATGTCTTTCGAAATTTCCTTCACGAACGGCAGAGACCAGAGCTAGTAAAGACGATATATCTCTCAAGTACGCAACAGTCATTGTTTGTTGAGGACTTTCGCAGCTACTTATCTCACGAACTAACTCTTCAAATTCATCTAATTCTATAACCGCTTCAAGTGCTTCTGTGGATGGATTTTCTCTCAGTGACTTCAGGCTCTCACGCAGACCATCAGATAAAGACGCGTAGTTGTCCCGTAGTTGTTCTGTACGATACTGGACAAGAGCAGCGAATGACTCTTTCAGAATTCGCATACACCGATAGTAATGCTTCCCTCCAAATGCTTGATCTACAGAACCAGCAGAAATTGTCCCTGCGTCAACAAACCAATCTTTGTAGCCAATACACGAATGCCTCTTAAAGATTAATCGCTGGCGAACACGTAATTGGTGAAAGCCACCCATAAGGACAATGATATTCTTATAGAGATCGCTATTCTTCCATATTATCTGCACAAGCCTGGCATATACCTCTTCGTCTGCGTGGGCGAAAATATGTTTTAATCCAAGATCATCCATTACATGTTTGAGGGTGTCAAGATAGTTCTTGCATACTGAAATATCGGGTGGTTGATTTATTACAGGCATGTATTCAATGAGCGATTTTTTCTGCTTGCGATCAGAAACCTTTCTATTGAAAGCAGTCCAAGACCCCAACATTGGTAAATCAGGTTCACCGTCAGTAGCAGGCAGACCACTTGCTAATGACCACGCTACATCTCTGCGAAAGCTTTCTTCAAGGAGCTCTGTGCCTTCATCATCCTGATAAGCGGGAAATGCAAGAGGATCCGCTCTCGCACCAAGATGATATTCTTCAATATTGTTAGTAACAATTTCCTCACAGGGAACTAGTTCTTGAATTGTTGATTTCGTTTCATGAAGAATGCTGTCACCTGTAATAAATCAAAATTAGGGTATTTAATTGTTCATAAATCTGGAATCTGCTCAAGTCTATACATCAGAAACAGAATCTAGAAAATCTACAAAAATTTACCTGGAATAAATGGCTGAAACAGTGTGCTGTTCGTATCATGAGTGGTTCCAACACCGGTAAGAGTTTCCTGGCGGCCATCATTGTTATCAATGGTCGAATGTAGAGGGTATCCTTTCACAAAACGTTTGTGTACTTCAAACTGAGCGGAGGACCATGCATCATTGTATTTTCTGATTTCATTGTACGAAATTGAATGGCCAAGATTGTGAAGATGTGCGGCTGCCTCTTTACTACCAGTAAGTCTGTGTATTGTCAGTCCTAGCATGGCTTGTTTTACATTCTTCTGGCGAGTGATTAGCGACTGCCAATCTGATGCTATTGACCAAATCTTATTGGCAATGTTACTTGACTGCGTAATGGCATAACCTTCATCATTGGTCTTAAAATTCGGATACATCGTGGCATATATAATATTGTATAATTCAGGCATCGGGCCCTTGTTGAAGTCTGCGATCATTTCATCAGGAGTTTTTGGTAAACTTTCTGGCTCTCGCTCTTTGACTTTGCTCTTGATGAAATTTGCAAACGAACGAATGTGATCCATATCCCTCAGTCCATGGCCAAGCAGTGTTGCAACGCTATACTCGCAGGGACTCATGAGCGCCGAATGAACAATAACGTTGATTGAGTAACGATGATTTTTTTACAACAGGGAAATCCCTGTTGTAAAAAAATCAATCTCAGATCCAAATTGCTTCACCAATTCTCTCTTCAATGACACAGTGTGCATGAAAGCAGGCTCTAAGTTATTTTCTTCGCATATAACCTTTATGTCTGATAATAACTGGTGGAGAAGATATGCCTCCTTCTTCCCAATTACTTTCCATCCAACTATTCTGAAGAACTCTTCGATTATGAATTGCTTTTCTTTGTCTTTCGAAGATTCTTGTTCTTCTTCAATACCCGAAGGCTGGTTTATTGCATACTTAAGGTAACAGTTTTTATGATAATAAATATCAATGGCATAAAGATCAAAAGACTGTCCACCTTGCAATACCTGCAGTCTTTTTGCGGCCTCGTGAAATCGGTAAGTCGGTTTAGAAATAAACAGCTCAGTCCTTGCATGAATCCTTTGACGAGAGCTTTCCTGTTCGCATCTACCAAGTCCAGCTTGATTATATGATCCACCGTCCGTTTCCCTTCTTTCATTACAAATAAAACAAATTTGTTTTCTTTTTTTGGCTTCTCTTTGTGATCTTCTAGTCTGAACATCACTTGTTAGATCCTCTGATTCTTGTTCGAGAACACTTGTCTTAATTTCTCCGTATCTTTTCCTGTAGTTTTCCACTTTCGTTCCAAATGTAATACTACAATTTTTATGAGCTTTACCAAATGCTTCAATAACATCACCAATTCGCGAGTGAACATAACGAAAAGAGAAATACTTGTCATTTCGATCGATATCAATACAGTTCCATTCTTCTGCAATCCTCTTCAAGTTCTCCCATCCTTGCTGTGAAAAACTTTTTTGGGAATCTTTTTGCGAAAAAGAACCATCACATAATAAACATTTTTGACTTGTTTGTTCAAGACTGAGAAATGAAGACGATAGGGCCATATTCTTTCATATTTTTTGAATGTGGTGAAACAATCGAACTCGACCAGCACATAAGCGATCAAAAAGAGTAATGCACGAAATTGTAGAGAAATGTAAATGATATTCCCATAACTAACAAGCAAGTTCATTCATTCTTTCAAACTTCATTTTCTCACCTAACATAACTTCGCTTTGTCGTCACAACACCGGAATGATCTTCAGGTGCCCCGACTCACATTCATATCAACTCTCAATGGGGCTTTTCCTGTTATTCTATAATATCCATTATGTTTTACGAGTAAAGATATGAATAGCGGTTGTTTTTAGAATCACGTTTTCGAGAATTTCTATTTGAATAGCGCAATTCGAGTAACAACTTTCAAAAAGTAATTTCGTGGTCGCTGCGGAGGAGGAAAATTTCAAATATGTAGCAGACTAATAAAACTGTATATCATTCAAAAGGTCTTATTTAGCCGATGCCAAATATGCCATTTTTAAGTTTATATTTTATACCGTTCACGAGTTATCGCAGGATTTGTGCACAATTTTTGCCGCATTTGACGCCATCAGTCACGTGACGCCGGAAGTTTTCCCGGAAAGGTATTCGGTGGTTTTTTGAAGCTTCCTACCTAATCTATCAGATTCCACAATAAAAAGTTAAATTAGGCATTTTGTTAGATTGCTAGACTATATGCCCTGTCTATAAATAAATCACCAGTATGGCCAGACAGGATTAAGAAATTATTCTCTACATCATGGAAACAAGCTTTATTAATTTAAAGACATTTTTGTCTTGACTTCTAGACATCATTATTTATAATAAAATATTTACAAGTTGCTTTGAAAAAACTTTATTAAAATTATTAGCAAACAGTAGTATAGGAACTGTTATAAAATTTACAATGTAAAGAAGGACAATTACACCTATATATATATATTAAATATATCTTACAATTTCCTAAGAGTAAATTGAAATGTATAAATAGTGCAACAGGTTGTAGAGAATACGAATAAAATAAAAAGAAAACCTTCATTTGCACCAAGACTTAAGTGTAATTTTATGGTCTGGATATTAGTTGTATATACTTATTTAATAGAACAAGACTACAGAATAATCGAACATTATCTGTTAGTATTAGCAGAGAGCTTTGAAATGTCATCAATTTTTTTATTAGAAATACTGCCTAGTGAAGTTTTTACAAACATTTATCTTACCAGCTGGTAAGAAGACATTTTTGCTTTTTATTTTAAGTCAATAACACTGCAAGTTTAAAAATGCACTTTAAGGCTTTTTCTGATAATAATTTCACAGCGTTGAAGTCAAGTAGCAGATTGATTATATGGCGAGTAGTCTTAAGCTCCATGCACGATAACAGCTAAGCCCACCCATCCTATGCTACTGCGGTCTCATCACTGTACTCTTAGCAAATTTGTATTGTGAAGGATATCTGATATCGATGTTATTTCTGTGTCAAGTAAAATCTGTGTATCAAAGAAACTTTCGAACATGTATCCAACAGCACCGAATTTCTAAATCTGAATATCCAGCTTACTTTTTGACTGTATTAACATTTAAAAAATAAAGTATCCGAATTCATCTTGCTAGTATTCTGGTGTTAAAATTAAAATTTTGACACTGTTTGGAATAGTAAAATGCACCTTTTTACTTTTGAATTCCTCGACATCCTCTTAAAACTGCATTGAAAACTTTAGCTTAACATTTGCACACCTTTTTCCTGCACCGTCCTGAAAGGAAGGTTTTTTTTCTTTAAGGCTGCCTGAACAAAGATCTAAGATCATTTTAGAGAAAAGCACTATATTACCATTTTCACTTAAGTAATAAAAGCTATATTGTACAATATTTTAGACCTACATGATGCGAATAGGCCACCTGTTTGGCGCATTTCTGTACATCATATAACGGAATTATACGCAGTCTTGTCAATGCTTGCTACCATGTCGCTCAATAAATTAAAGAGATCAGCAGTGTTAAGCCCATCGAAAGGGAATTCAATGCAGAATTCCAATTGGCTGAAGGTCAAATTTTAAGTTGACTCTAAAACACTTATGAGGGTGAGCCTAGGTGTCATCAATTTACTTACTGAAGTTATTATCTCAATCACATAACCTCTTAGTTTGCCTCGTTAATTTTTTTCATGATTTCCATAAAGGTTAGTTCATCTTTTTCTCCTTACTTAACTATCGTTCTGAGCAAACTGCTTATTAGGCTGAAAACACGGATTTGATCGTCCCTTTTCTTTTGAAATTATTGTGGGCACGTCAGTTGCAGGTTTAACTTATTCCTCACCTGATAAGATCACTTTTTCTTCGTTCATTGCTGGTGAAAAATTGTTAGTGTGGTGGTACAACAACCGCGGTACCAGAAAACGTGGTTTCCTTAAAGAAGTTTACGTGTGAATAAAATCTTTCTATTTGAAATTCTATGACTGTCTTTCTTTATTATGACTGTTTGAAATTATGCCAGTGGGAGTGCTATTCTCTTTTTCTTTTGACCTTCTTAAGCTGAAAACATGGCTCCTCATAAGAAAACTTTTTTTGAAGTTTGCTAGGTGGCTTATATTTGACAAATCTTAAGTGCTAGTCTTTTCCGATAAACGGAATCTGATTAAGTCTACAAAGAGCTTTAGGAAATTTGACACTAAAAAAAAATTTGTTCTGTATAAGGAGGAGGGTATAAAGGTATTTTAATGACGTCATTAAAATCTTGTCAATGTATGCAAATAGAGATTTTTTTTATCACGCGAGACTATATGTAATGGTTGCTTATAGTACCGCCTAAATCCATTAGCATCCTTTAAAAAGGAGGATATATTTCTGTAGCGGCGTAGTTTTACTCCAGCCGTTTCAACAAACCTTACCCCGCGACAATGGAAAGCTAAGTTATCAAACTTGACATTGCAAAGTTTATTGTTGAAAACAATCTTCACAACGAGAAACTTGCATGCTGACGCTAAGAAGCGGGAAAGAGAGGGCCTTTCGGACGTTTACAACTTTATTCTAAAAAAATCGTTGAAGGGTTTAGCCAACCTTATAACCACAACGTGGAAACTACATACAGCTCCAGAGGTTGCGACATGCGACAGCATGGATCGTATGCAAATGCATACCTTAATAAGCCTAATCGAAGGCTGTGACGGTGCCTGGATGAAAGCGGCAGCAGAAGTCCGTGTTAACAATGATATAAAGATTTTCGGTTTTGCTGATGCTATACATCAATGTCTTAAAAAGGGACGAATGAAATTCAATAAAATGTTGACCATTGAAGTCCATCTTCAAATGTTTTGTAAACCCGGCCGCAGGAAAGTACCTTTGGGTTGACCTGGACGAATACGAGGTAGTGCTTTTGAATGACTTGCGATGGACGGAAGAACTTATTAAATGGAATGATTTCCTACTTCTTTTGGAGGATCAGACAGTACATCATCAACCCAGACTAAAAACCAGTTTGCAAATAATCTAACAATTGAAAAAAGTAACACTCTGCCATTTTTTGCTACAAGCAAAATGACAATAGAGTATGTTGGCAGATTCAACTGCGGAGACGAAAGAGAAACAGACATGATGAACTCGCGTTGGAGAATTTTTAATTTCTTAGTGCCCATAGAACAAATCAAAACAATAAAAAGAGTCCACTTTGCTTTAGCGTTGTGGTGACAAGAGGAATGGACGGTTAATGTGTTTTCGAATGTTTTTTTCCATCAAGCATTTCTTGTTATATTACGTTTTGAGTTAATTTTACGGTTTGTCAATCATTTTCGGATGCGTCACCAGTGCGGCACTAATCATTTCTCTGGTTTGCTCTGGAAATAAAGGTGTGCCGCCAGCGTCAACGATTTTCTTTAAAGAATTGAGATATTATTGTTTACTGAAAAAAGTTGGTGACGCTGGTGACGCTCCATTTTTATCCATATTACACTGGTTACAATTTGATAAGCGAAAGACGCACTGGTGACGCAATAAAAGTTAAAAACAACTTAAGAATTATAGCCACACAAACACTTAGAGGCTACAATGTTATCACAAATGTAAATGTTCAATATTTTGTTCTGAAACCTTTACTTTTGATGACCAACCTGAGTCTTTTTGGCAATAATTCGATCAAATTGTTTGTCGTCTTCACCTGAAAGTTTTCTATGGTTTGCTGAACACGTTTTGCGAAGCCTTCGTAATCTTCGTTTGTTATTTTCTTCTTGGCGACATCGCCTTTCACCTTTCTTCACACCAGATGGAACAATTTCAATCACGTTCAGATCGGGCGATCATGCAGGAATTTTTACCAATTCACATCCCAACTTTTCCCACGCTTTCTTTGCCATCGCTGCATTTTGTTTCAGACAACCGTCTTGTAGAAACTTTTTGATCGGTGCAGTACTCACATCATGCAAACGCTTTCGGGAACTCTTCGTTGCAAAATTGTTTCCGTCAATTTTCCAAGTATGATGGGGGCACATTATAACCCTGTGGTGATGTGATATGCTAAAAAAAAATCGCCATGCGACCTCCGCTTCCCTCTTTTCGTCCCTTTGTTATTATTTTCAGCCCTTCACTGGGTATGTGCTAAGTCATCAATAAAACAACTTTCGCTTCACCGGCAGGATTCCGCTTATGAGCAAACCCAACTCCATCCAGGAAAATGCCAATGTCACTGGTCCAAAATGTGTGCGGCAATTTTAAATGTTCTCGAGCATATTTCACTCTCAAAAGCTGGTTTCGTGAATTGAGATGTCCCTTTTTCCTAAATTGTACAAACCGTAATTTGTGACTCCGCAAACAACGGCATATGCCTCTTGTGCTAACTTTTGAAGGAAGTCCTGATCCCTTTAAAATTCTACCCGTGCTAAACGGATTAGATTTCTATCGAAGCCGTCTTACCGCACTCATAATAATCCTTTCGTGTCGCAGCGCCAACTTTTGGGCGCGTCCTTTGTTCTTGTGACGGTTGTTATCAAACGCTTCTCTTCGAGTGACTTTTTAGCATGCCTGTATATACTTCGCTCAGCGTATACTCTCTTGTACCTTTGAGTTAGCTCATGCTTCTGGTGCAAAATCCTGAGCATCAAGGATGCTTTCAGGCCAATCTTTTAACATTTACTTTTGTTTGGCGTTTGATTTTCTTTTATTTTGCATAAAAGAATATATATAAAAAGCAGTGTAAAATTAATTTAAAGTTTGATTTATTAATTTAAATTTTGCCTGTGCAGTTTGTGGAGACTGACAACAAGAAAAAAACACAAGTAAACACAATAAATATAGTGATCTACTATGTTAGTAATTATCTTTTTTTATTATATGTTATATCAACGTCTTCTAGTTCTAATAAAATATCCTCGAACTCATCATTTGTTTAATATTAATATCCAATAATATCAACTGTGGTTGATGATGTTGTGGCCAAACTTACACTAACAAAATGTTCTACCAGAACATTAGAGAAATTGTAGAATATTTATTCTTGTATGGTGATGTTTAAGTCTCCCCACACTGATTCTCTTTATTCTCATCGACCAATGTTGCCAATAGTTTTATCATGCGGTTCTCCGCAAAAAGTTCTTTCTTTCAACTGTAACAAATAAGAACAGATTAGAAAGCTGTTGAACAAGTACTGTTAAAAAACTCCAGTGAGAAATTGAACCAAAAAAAGGGAAAAAGTTCTAAGTCTAAAATTTTCAAAGACAATCCCTGTCAAAATATTTTGGCAGTATAGCTCAAAATTGGATTATACAACCCCTCTCCCCTTAATCTTCCATGGTTGGTGGGGTGCTGACTCCTATTTCAACCATTGAAAGTTAGGGGGGAGGGAAAGGTCTGTTGTCATACTGTAAAGAAGAAAATGAGCTCATTTTTGAGTTTACTGCCACATATTTTGGCAAGGATTGTAGCTAAATGTTAGGAATTAACAAAAAGATTTATCACAAGAAAATGAAAGCATAATAAATTTAAGCTCTTAATCCTGCAAAGTGTATTGGATATCACCATCTATGCGTGTTGTTGCTTTATATTGGACGCCTTTAAAGCTCTGCATGATCTATCCCACAAGCATTGTTGAGCTCTAATTTCTAATTTCTTAGCCGTGTGGAGTTAAGAAGAAAGAACGTTATGATCATTACGAAAGTGACTAAGATAAAAAAAATACAACAGCAGAAAAGCTAGCTGGAAACCGTGCGCTGTTTTTTATGGTAGGTGTTAATTATGTTACTACGCAACAAGCATAATTATAAAATAATTATTTTAAATATGGTAACTTTTTGCGAATAAATTACTACGATTGCCGCGTTTTATCAGAATAAATTGGCTGAAACTCGGTAGTCGGAGCATGACGATTTACACTGGAAGTCAAGGTTATTTTAGCTATGAGTACTAGCACTACTACGTTTGCCTTGCTTCCCGAGGAAGGCAAAGAATTTCAGATACAAGTACCACAAAAGACTGAAAAAAAGAAAAATTTCTAAAAAAATGGTGGTATTTGTAGTTAGATATTTTGTTGAAAAAAAATGAATCCTAGGTCATTATATTATTAAAATAGATATATTACGTCCGTACGCTTACAAGTACATGATATTCATGCACCTTGCGTATTTTTTTCGCTATCATGATTATCATGTAATATAGATGTCGCGTCCCAGTTGTTCTTTAAGTTTCGGCTTTCCATTGGCTACGTAAAGAACAATTTTTTTTGTCAAAACAAAGGTTCGATATTAAATTATTTCTTTTTTAATATGGCTCTATCATCTAAATTAGTCGAAAGCTTCCGTCCGTCGTTAATACTCCATTAGAACTTGACTCCTAGACATGGCTATTTTAGATTTATAACAAAAAACACTTCCTAATTTTGTAGTATTATTACTATGTCAAGTATTTACCCAGGATGGCCTCTTCAACTGCAATGGTACTGTTATCTATCAGGGTCCTGCGAAGTGGACCATAGTACAGGTAAAGCTCTCTTTTAAGCTACGCAAGGCGTGCAAGCACAACAGCCGCTTCGCCAGACAACCTCCGCCTAAAATATCAATCCCAGACCGTTCAGCAGAAGTCACACTTTTATAGTCTTTGACATAACTCGGCCGAGACTGGACTGGAATTGAGCGCTCTACCACAAAGCTATCTGTCAGTAGTTTGGTTCTAATCAACAGCTACATTTTCAGTTTTTAATAACAAATTTATAGTTTGAAGAAGGTAGTCGATTTTTTCTTTCTGCATGCCATGCATCAGAAGACGAACGTCACACTTTCTATGCTAACAACTTTGTGCATTATCGGCAGAAATAGTCCTGTTTGCGAACAATTTCTAATATATGCCGTTAATGTTGACACTTTTTGTTCAAAATTACGTCGCTGTAATGATAAAATGTTTGTCTGCTCCAAACTAAATTCTTCTATGGAGGTATTGTAAGAAAAAGGGTTTGTTTAAGTAAGACGAATTTGATTGGTCGGTTGGTACTTTAGCTGCGGTTGTTCTTCATTCGGTGAAATCTCGTTGGTACGTGTTTGTGAAGAGGTTGCGAGGAGGACATACGCCTCGCCCTTTGTCGCAAGGAGGTAGTAACCTCGCCTCGTCTACTAGATTTGCTAGAGAGATCACATCAGATAGATAGCGCTGACGGTAAAGCAATCACCGTCAAGCAAGAGGTCATTGGTGCAAGTTACACTCGATTCATAATCTCTGCAGCCCTTTGAAAACTAATGTACAGGTTTATACTAATATTTCTCACATGATAATATTTGATGAGCAAAAATTAGGTATTTATGCCCAGAGTCTGTGCAGAATATGTTTGATTTTTTTTTCCAATATGACCTCCTGCCGAAAATCATAACCACATGTATTAATATTTGAACAAATCTCTTTATTCAGCTATTGGTGTCTTTGAATTTTTCGAAGAAAGAACAGTGCCATACGAATTCATAAGAATCATGGAAACTCCTTCCCTCTGACTAACAGAATATAAAAAACGAAACATTAAAGATAAGTAGAAAAAAACATTTAAAAGACGCTTACAAATTCCATGAAGCGCAGCATTGAATTGGTATGTTTTTATCTTCCTATTTTTTGTTATTTTTAGTAGTTGTTCGATGTTCTAACGAACGGTAACTTGTAAATAATAATTAGAACAACACATTTTGGGGTTTATAAATTATTGTTCTTTATTACTTAAGAAAGCTAATGCAATTAGCTATATAAAATATACGCTTTATACAGCTACGGGTTAGAATCACCAATACATGATAATTTTCATGAATCTTCGAAAACTTCTAAGCAAAAGGGGGAGCAGCTTAGGTTTCAACACGAAGCGGAGCAGATTAAACATTAGTTAGATTGCAGCGATTTGGATAAACTTACGAAATGTGTAATGTACTGTCAAATTAATAAATTGTAAAGAAAAATAAGAACAGTTTGTATACATGTGATAAAATACAAACAACAGAAATCTATTTTCTTTTTTATCTCTTTCCTCGTCGCTTTACGCAAGTATTTAAATATTTAATTAACTTTTTACGCCGTCAAAACTTAATAGAAATGCTATTATGGCTGACGTGAAAAGAACGTAGAATATAAGATGCGACGAATATGAAACAGTAAAATTTAGGTAAAATATTCCGACACCATGCATTTAAGGCACTTTATCAATTATTCACTCTCTTGATTCTACGATTAAATAAGTTTTTATTTAGACCAAGTCGGGCTTATTTCAATCATAAAAATTGAAGAATTTGCTTTTATATTTGCATGTAATTTTGTCAGAATTATTCCATCAAAATATTCTTATCAGGATCTCCAAAACAGCTAAATTTCATCAATCCAGTCAATGAACATACCATATACCTACAAGCATATTATATTTCAAGACGGTATTTCATTCTTTACAAGACTGTTTGTTAAAACAGCAAGTTGAAGTTTATAGTTAAAAGTCTAGGAATTTCTGACTGATGAAATGGTTGGTTGTGCAAGGATCTCAATCCGTGCTTTTAAAACAAAATGGTAGGTTTTTAAATGGAATAGAAGTAGTATTATGATTGAAAGCAGTCAGAAAAGGTTCAAGTGTTCCAAATTTGAAGCCAAATACTTTAGCCAATTCAATGAAAATTTGGTTCAAAATTGCATGGCAGAAATATTTCTCTTAATTAATCATCTTAAAAAGAAAAAAATCCTAGTTCGAATCCTAATACAACTAAAACAAATCAACTGGGGCACAATTTTAAATTTAAAAAATATAAAAAGGGACTAGGCGTCCTCAAATAAAATTTAAAATCTAATTCTATACATATATAGCTAGCTAAAATCGCAAAACTAATGGTATGCATATATATAGCTACCTAAATATAATAAAGGCGCATTGCACTGTTACATGGTTGTCGACATGGTATTAAAACAATTTCAATAGAAATGTTTCATGACATAAGTGGCTAAATTACGAGCTAAGTTTAAGCTGAGACTAAAAATTACCTGGTACAACATGAAAATCTTTCCATAAAACGATCATGCCAGTTTTATTTTTTCTTACTCTTTCTTCTACCTTGGTAACCACTTCGCTTTATTTTGTATTTAACAGGACCTTATTGAAAACAGTGTTTTTTATACTGCTGAAAATAGTATCCTGTATAAATATTCGAAATAATAATAATCTATATATTAATACGCCAGTTTCGTGTGTCTGTGACTATACATTTTCTTGATCAGCGTTCCAAGATCTATATGATGAAGGCAACAGGCATACAAAATTCTAAAAAATTTTTTTTGGTGTTCTGACAGGTCTCTGCTGACGTTAGCAAATATTAAATGACGGTTGTTTTTCTCTGTTATCCTACCTAAGTGGATTTTTCCACGGGCCTTATTGACTAGTAATAATAATAATAAATCTTAAATGAATATCAAATCTCTTCGCCATTTTGTATTTTAAAAATCAATATATATTTTTAAAGTAAAAGCTTTACCCCATCATCAGTACTATACAAAAGTTAAGATTTAGTAAAAGTTTAGTCTGTTTTATATACAAAGTTGATACATGTTGAAAACAGATGTTTTCAAGTTAAAGGTAAATTATTTACGTGATACCATTATGACGTTAATGCAGCTTTTTAGTTCCTTTTTGATTGTTTAAAGTCAAGCCCATGATGGCAATATAGGAACCTTTAAGATTTTTTCTTTGTCTATAATTAACAGGTGCTTTAGAGAGATTTTCCCATATAAATTTATCTATTGCGGATACTTTCTTTGTATTTTTGTAAGTTGAATTTGGATCTTATTTAATTGTTTCTTCTGCTTCACCTAACTCAAGTTTTTAAACGTTCAAGTGAACATAACTCAAGACAGTCTCAATCCTCCACGATATGGCTAACGGAAGAGAAGAAGTTCTTGTATCAAGTTTGAAACTAAGAAAGCAAAGCGGATGTCAGTATCATAATACATTTGGATTCTCCCTCTGATTTATGAAAGCAAAACTGTCTTTTTATCAGTAAATATCATAAAATTTGTAAAAACTGCATGTATCCGTGACCAAACTTTTTGAGTGAAGATCATGTGCATATTTTTTTGTTATCAGAAGTTATTATTGAAGATACTAGGCGGGTAAACCCGGCATCGAACCACCGGGTTAAGCCATAAGTCAAGGTGTGATCCGGCTATGGACACTCTGTGGACCGCTTAATAATAATCGCAAACTGTGCCACACGATCAGGTGGACCGCTTCAATACAGGTATACAGTGTGTTGTAAATCAAGTGAAGCGCATGCACCGTTTACTGTCGCAACTGTAACATATTTTTTATAAAATAACTTCCCGCAATGATAGCTGAAATAACAGCAGAGCTTACAATCCATTTGCAAAAATCTGAAAGACTGTCATTGAAGAATCTAAAGAAGGACAAAGATATCATAATCCTACTGGCAGACAAGGGGAGAACAACGGTCATTATGAATACACCTGACTACATCGACAAGTGCAACGAACACATCAACAACGGGCCTTACAAACTTCTCAAGAAATATCCTACAGAAGCCATCAAACGAGAAGCGAGGAACATCTTATTAGAGTTGAAGAGAAAAGATACATCAACGATAAGCATTATTACCGACTGAAACCTTGTGACGGACCACCACCACGATTTTACGGACTACCAAAAATAAACAGGGAAATCCAATTCGACCAATAGTCTCCTGCACTGTTATACAACCTATCAAAATTTGTTGCTTCTATGCTCAGCAAATTTACAACAAGTGACCACAGCAAAAGCTCAAAAGAATTTTCGGAATACATCAGAGAAATAAAGATAGCAGACGACGAATGCATGGTATCATTTGATGTCACATTACTCTACACAAATTTTTCTCATAAAAGACACCTTAAACATCATTAAAGACCTTATCGAGAACAATTCTGCATTCGATGAAAAGACGAAGACTTTAGTACAGGATTTTCTCATCATCAGCAAAGGAATGGACATGCTTTAGAGTATTGAGAATATGACTAATGATATTCTTACACTAAAAGGAACCATGAGAGCAAACAAGGATTACAAAATTAAATCAAAACGATACCCTCAAACAACAAAAGTGGTAGGCCACAATATTACGAATTGTAAAGCCTGCATGTCTAATAAAGAGAACTGCGTATCAATGACAAACGGGAAGTGTGTTGCTTGTCCTGGAAAATGTCCATTGGATTCCCATTCCAATGGAGACAGGTGATTTATTATGTTCATCAATTTGACAACTAACTTCTCTCTCTTTTACTTAATCGAGCAAAGAGAAGCGTTGCTTATTATTTCAGAACATAACTCCAGAAAGAATCTTCTAGGAATTTAAGTAATACCACAGTTGTGGGATTTACATTTGTGAATTTCATATTATCCCCCTAATTAATTTTCTTCGGATTATCTTTGTCCTAGATAAAAAATTGCATGAAAATTAATGACTTTGTTGAAAGCACCATATATCTGTCCTTAAAAAATATTATTTTAGGAGAAAAAATCCGTTAGTATGTACGTATAAAAATCCCTGTATTTACACTCTCTCAGCAACTCTTGCGCAAGCAATGACTATACACTATAAATACCATGTGAAAAATATGCTGAGCCATATCTCCGCTTTCTTGAATTATAAATTATTATAAAGGGACCAAAATATAAAAATTTGTTTGTATTTTTTTTTCAACAAAAGAAGCAGTTTTTTTATTTTAAATACAATTTGTTTTAGAATTTATCTTGAGATCGAAGTCGAAAACACTGTTGAGGAAATGATGAACAGATATCAAATTGCAGTGTCGGATAAAGACGGCAAGAAATAGCTTTTAATGGTAATGTTGGATGAATACCGTGTGTACAGACAGCAAGTTTTTGACGACATTCACTCTGTTTCATGTGCAGCTAAATCTCTTGAAGAAATAGCCCTTTGTCAAAGTTTTTTGACAAATGTGACATACATTGAAAGGTTGATCAAATCAGAAGAAGCAAGCGGTCGACCAAACAAGAAAGTACGACTTAAGCAGTTACATCACTTTAGAAAAATGGCTGTAACTTTACAACACGCCCGAACAGATCCCCCCACTCTAACAGCGTAAGCAATTACGAAGCCACTGTTTCAAACGTCATCAAAAACATTGATGATGAAATAAAGGACGGAGTTTCTTATTTCCGGTCCAATCACGCTTCATCAACTCGAAATTACAAGAATGGGAAATCAGAAAACTTTAATAAAAGATCAGCTTCAAATGGTAAGAAAGGATTTTTAAGTTACTTCACACAATGACTAATGAAACTCTTACATCGTATGCTTCTCAATTTTTCTTTTTGTTTTATTAATGAATACACCATTCTACATTGTTTTACGGAAATAGTTTATTTGTATGAAGTCTAAGTGAATGGAGTCTGACTGTGTAAACCTATGGACTTAAAGATTTTTATTTGACGTCATAATCACAAAGCTACTTTAGTAAATGAGTTACGCTCTTTAACAAAATAAATATTTGAAAACTCCAAGTCCTATGCTTTTAAGTGGTGAAAACTGCATTTTTAAAATCGTTCAGAAAATGAGTTTACTCCCCGGGTACTTTCTTCGTCCACATTCGGCTATACCGTTCGGGCCCAGAATTTACGGGAAACCGCATTTTCGGTTTCTGGCGACTAAACTGCTTTCATTCTGCGTCTGATCAAAAATGATAAACATTCATTACGATGTGCAGTGAGTCGCAAAACAAACTTTCTTATGTTAAAACAACTCGTTGATTACTTTTGAAAAATCCTAAAATCATAATACACAAAGTAACTAGTTTTATTTCTGTAAAGTTGTTATAATATATGAGTCCAACATTTTATATAGAAAACCGCAAAAAATCGTGAAATAACAATGATCTCGAAGTCCGAATTTAACATCATGAATTGCAAAATAATAAAACTTAATTTTTAGTAGTAGTTTTATATATATGCACATAGTCATTAGTCAACCCTGCACAATTTATTCAATTTTTATCTGTACGATATAAGCATGAATTAATTTTGCGTATGTAGATTTTTATACGCTTTGAAACAAAACTTTTTTTATAGTAAAGGGAGGCTAACTGTTCATTAGAAAAATATTTACTGTTATGTAATTTATATGCAAAATATTTTTATTTTTATCAAAATGCTAAATGTACAATCCGTCACTAAAATGTAAACAGAGCGGCAGTTCAAGGTTGGAAAAAATACATCAACTGGACATTACGCAATTCTTTTGCAGATGTGTTACTTCGCTAAACATGGCTTAAAATAAAAGATTATGGAAAATTTACAACTGGTTCCCTACAATTTGGTAAAAATGTGCTCACGTCAGCAGCAATTACCATGTTTGAAGACTTTGTATATATCAAAGCATTAGATTTCAGTAAAGTGACTGGAATGAACTCTAATATTTGGCACCTTGTATATGCATATTGCAGTATCTATTTAGCTAACTATTTTTCTGTTAAGAACAGTTTGCTGGACCTGCTTCATTTCTGACTCGTTTCAAGTTTATGTAAACAAGAGTATGCGATACTGCCTACTGTTTTTTATTGTAATTTGTATGACTGATATGCCTAATTTTTACACTTATTTAACTTTTGCACAGAAACAAAAGGTACTAGCCGAATAATATCATACATTGATCTCCACCTCTATCATTTTACGTACCCCTGTTGCTAAGTATCAAAAAATCCCAAATTTTATTCTATCGACAGGTCACGTTTATCGTTATTTAAAACTCTGTAAATCACCTCCCCCGTTAAAATGTAAGGTAGGCTACATCCTAAGAAAATATAAAGAAAGTTTTGAATATTGTTCCATTCTTCACAATAAAAGCAGCTTTTCAAGATTGGTCATATTTAGCAATATCAAGAAGAAGGCTTTAGAAAGAACGCGCTGCAGTAAAAAACGTAGATGTGAAGAAAAACGGAATTTCGGACCACAGCTACAGCAGTCATCAGTTCAATTGGGATGAGAAGAAAAAATTCGACATAGAATAATGGAACAACGGTTAGGAAGATAGAAGGCATCATCAAAAGTGTAGAACCTGACAGAAACATTAATAGTATCTCGTTTCAACTTCCCGAAATTTGGTTGCAGCCCTACAAAAGAAGTACTTGTTTTCATCTAGGTCCAGTAGTTAACAGCTTGACTTCTGTCTTGAAACAAAACTGTAGTTGGTAGTATCAAAAGGGTATGCGAAAAGCTTTTTCTCCCAATAGCCTTTCATTTGTTTTGAAAGAAATCTCATTAGCGTATTATGCTGCATCTAGCCACTGTCAAAAAAATATTCAAAATCAAATTTGTTTTTCCTTGTATCTCCACCTACATCGTTTAACGAATGCCCATAATGCTTTTAAAGTATCGAAAAGCCCCAAATTTTGTTCCATCAAAACACTTCTAATGAATGAAGTGCCTCAAATCAATTCTGTAGAGGAACCAAACCTTTATTTCATAACAACTGAGGACTGACAAGTCGAGTTTATCATTGTGTGAAACCACTTTATTAATTACATCCTGTTTTTAGTGCTTATGAAAATTTTTGCATTGTCTCCGTAATCATTATATCGTTAAATTTTCACACGGTGAGTAATGGATTTTAGGTGTTCTTAAGCTTATATGGGTTTGCTTGGCAGTACTCATGGTGTATTAAGAGATCCTCAACTTTGTAATTAGGCTGAGTCTTATACCTGAACAAGTACCGCGGATACTTAATCTTCGTGTCACGTAGTTGTTGCGCGCGGTTTTCGTGAAATAAATTTTATATCATCTTTAAAGATTTACGAACACAAATATGAAACCTTTACACGTGAGAATGTTTAGCGTGTCTGTTGCATTTTATTGTGCTCATGTATGTGTTTTTTTCTGTTATAGATGGGATATAAATCTATATCAGATTCTTTAGAAACTTACAAATCGGAATCATGTTATGTAACCCATTGCTACCTATTTTGGTACAAGGTGAACGTTGAATTAATCACAACGTAAAACCGTTGTAGACGCAATCAAGGGAGGAATAGAAGAAATGTTGACAATGCAATGGTATAACAGGGGGACTGGGGGAAACGAATATGAGAGATTAAGGTAATAAAGTACTAACAAAAAGGGTAATGAAGAAATAAATTCAAAATAAGAAAAACTATTTGTCTTGAAGAGTTTTAAAAAGGTCCTTTATCAAAATAATATGATCTTGCATCGATGCAAAATTTAATAAAATCTTCTTTCTTTCGAAATTTCACATGGAGTTCGTTATAGGTGTTGCCTGCCAAAAACTGAAACGGGTCCTTCTCCGCTGAAGCTAGGTCATGTTACTTTTGTTCAGTTGTTCTCATTTGTCTTCTTAACTTGTGTCGAGCAAGTTTAAAGTAGGGAGGAGCGTTGTTCCTTTATTACGTTTATGAACGAGTTTGGCTATTGATAGTTCAAAAACGTTATTTAATTGGTATCCATCCCAATCTCGTTACCACGTCCTCTTCTGGACGGTAGCGGCCAATAACAAAAAAAGCAGCAGCATTTTAGAGTATTTAGAATATTGAATACAACGATTACAGAATCGCTCTATTCAATATTGTGGAGCGTTCTTAAAACAATAGAACCGTAATCCATGTTTGACATGATCATACATTCTGATAAGCTTTTTCTTACACAAAAAGGAGCAAATCTTTTCAGTTTTTTAAGACGATAACGTAGCGAAACCTTGACTTATAATTTTATATTTTTATAAGGTTTATTTCACAGTGGTAACACGGTATAATTATCTTTATTCTTAAAACTATGGCACGTTTTTGCATTTGGAGAACAAAATATAATCTTGCTGAAGCAGTCGAAACACCATAAAATACATACCTAGTTATATTTATAAACGCTTTTTTTAACCCTATTCGGTCCGGGGTTTTTCGAACATATTATGACCGGGGGGGGGCGGATTCCGCCCCCCCCTCAATAACTTTTTATAGGATTGTTCAAATTGAATCAAACTTGGCACACTGATAGTACGTCATAAAAGGAACAAAATGGCGCCAAAAAAAAATTGCTTGCGTCAGCACATTTTCTGTGACGTCATCAAAAGCTTAAAAATTTTTAAAAATGCCACTATCTGCTTAAAATATAATTACTTTTGTTCTAGAGCGAATTTTTACATTCTGTTTGAAGTTTCTGAAAGCTAAATAAAAGTTTTTTAACATATCTTCCGGTTTTTACATGGATCGGATAAAAAATTGCCAAAAATTGCCCGTAAATCCGTTTTTTTCCGATTTTCGGGTAAAATCCGACAAAATCGGGAAATCGGATTAGTCACGTGTTCAAATTATTCAAAATGATTCTTCTTAATGAAACAAAGTTGTGTTGCAAGTTTCAAGTTCTAAGGATAATCCTAACAGGAGTTATTATATTTTCTCCATTATAAGGATTTCATAGAGATTTTTAGGGGTAGTTTCGAGTAATGGCCAATATCTAAGCCTCTGAAAGGTATGGGACCTGAAAAATTTACATGCAGGTGTCTAATAGATAAATGTTAAAACTCAGTAAGTATCATAGTCATATAACAAAGCAATCAGGAGTTATTAAAAAAAAACCGTCAGGGGGGGCGGAATCCGCCCCCCCCCGGACCGAATAGGGTTAAATCAGTAACTAGCTTTTCTTGATTCATACCAGCTGAAACTTTCCAGCTGCCTGAAAAAAGCATTAGCCGTAAAGGGTTAACAATCCGAAATATTTTAAGGGAAGAAATTGTTTGCGGAAGAAATGTTTTGGTGGTTAAAATATTTCACAAAAGTTTTTTTTGCAAAAAGTAAGGTCACTTAAAAACTGCAGAGGTACCCCCTGCACTCCTTCCCCCTGTTGGTTTTTTTAAATATTCTTTTTTTGCTATGCTGCATGGTTATTGATTTCCGTCTCCGCTACACGGGGCGGAATCCTCAAAATCGCCTGATGGAAGATAGAGAGACAGCGCAGAGCCCGGACGCTGCTAAGTTGGTCTCCAGGCTAAAACCTCGGAAAATTTCCATATTTTCGAAGGCCAATGAAAATGCTTCATTTTAATCTCTGTCAATTTAATGACCAATCTGAACAGAGATTGTTTACTCTTCGTGTGGCCAGAACTAAAAGTGCTTACATTTTGTTGACTCCTCTTGCTGGTCTCTGATGATTTGGTCGTAGTAGCTTTATTGATGTAGCTGGGGAGCTAAGTACTATTTTTAAAATTCGTGTATTTTATCAGACAAGAATTATTTTATATATAGTTAGCTGATGCAGCATGATTAGACGCTACCTATAGTATAATTAGGCGGTAAAAGCTTCTTTGTTTTCTTTACAGCTAACTGCGTCTTTTCTTGAAATCAGAATAGTATTGTTGTTTAATAATACGACATATATATACTGCAACTTTTTTGCACAATCGTTTCTTGTTCCTTTTATTGGTTTTAATTGAAAACAACTTTATGTTGATCTATATAAGTCTAGTTGGCTATGGGAAGATTGATATCTAAAAAAAGTGTGGAAATTTAGGAAAAAATATCTATTGTATAAATAATGAGCAGCGAATTATACCGTACACACAGTATATATAATTATTCTACATAGATAAATTGATGATATGATATTTTATATGGTTAGCCTCACAAATATCGAGGGATTCACCCCATCAATTATTTCCAGGAGGGACCATGGCTTAGATGGGAAGTCCTAGAGTATTTAATGCTCATTTTAAGCTACGCGGACAATTAGGGTCCGCGCTCTACCAGACAACTCCCTGCAACATCCAACAGCCTCCCCTATTTCCCCCATATGACGTGGGTTAACCAGGGGCTATGGTAGCATTCACTCGCCCTTATTGAATTGAGGGAAGCGAAGCCAATTCTCCCGCACAATTGCCAGAATTGCCAGAACCACTAAGCTATGGTACCATTGAAAACGCTCAACTATTCTGTTAATGGCTAATTATCTGTTCTCCTTGAGTGCGTAATATGCTTGAAGATCTTTCCTGGACTCACCAAAGTATCACAAAATATTTTTTTAAAGACTTGATTTTTAAAAACTCACGAAAAAGACCATCGATTTATTAAATCCCGCAAATTTGTTGTGTGTTTACCCTTTTTTCAACTTGTTGAATTCAATTTGTCAATATGAAATTCGGAAGTTAGATATGTTCAGAAGGTAGATATGTTCAAATTTTTGGATTTGTCAAAAAAAACAATGACCAATCAGTTTCCTCAAAATGAAAAGAAATGCAGCTAATCAGGCTCTTCAAATTCAAATTTAAGAATTCAAATTTAAAAAGGATATCAAACGATCAAATTCAATAAATAGATTTCAACAAAATAAATCACAAAAAAAAATATGTTACTTGCTTAACAAAAATATCAAAAGCCAGCTTGATTATATTTATATACATATATTTATATATATAATACCTTGTGCATCACATGGCATGGATTTGTAACTTTTTAATGAATTCCCTTTTCAAATCAAAGAAGCAAAGAAAGGTTTAAGAGACAATAATAAAACTTTTTTTTCTTTTTTCTTATTTTTAAAATGTACATTCTTTTTCAGATCAGCTGTTATTAAACCATGCACCATCAGCATTTTCAAAGAATCGTTAACAAGAGAGTAAATTCCGAAGGCCTAAATACTGAAATATTTAAATGCTGATATATATTTATTGCTGAATTAACAATGAACTACTTCTTTTATTCGAATCGTCAAGTTGATACATAACAAGATTTGTATTCTGAAATTTCCAGAATTTTCCTGATCAGTTTTAAAAATATCCAGTTAAAGTTTTAACTGTTATTTTAGAATAATTCATATAGCTATGTAAAATTTTTATTTTTTAATTTATTGAGTTGTATTTTAACATTGCAGGTTAGTTACAAAAACAATTGAGAATTGGGATTTAGTGATTTGTTTACCCCATAATTCTCCGTTTTCAAGATCCACTTTAAATTCAAAATTTTTCAGGTTAATGACGGAATTCTTCAAGCCCCTGGGCTTCTTTTATAATTACTGAATTTTTATATTTATCGATTAGACACCTGCATGCAAAATTGTCTATTACAGGAAACTACACTTATAAAAATCTATATAAAATTCTTATAATCAGGAAAACATGATATCTTTTGTTAGGATTATCTTTAGAACGCTTACTTACTGTAACATTTTAACTTTTATCTTGTAAAAAATATACACTCTGATGATGTCTACCGGAATGTGTAGACGAATATATAGTTTTTAAAGAAAATCGTTTTACATCCCTCTGATTTTCACAATGATTAAGCTTCTGGTCATTTTATTTATAAATTTTATTTTGATGTCAGAACCTTTAACAAGATTGTGAAAATTCATTTTTGAACTGAAGTAATTGAATTTTAACCCTGCTGGTGCGGGTCCCGTATGTATACGAAATAGTCATTGGCCTTTTACAAGCCCGCCCTGCGCCGTCGCAAGTAATTTCAACAAACTCAGATCTAGTAGGAAGACCAAAACACTGCCTTTTAAAAGGAAAACCGGCGTCTGAAAGCGCGCTTTAGTGACATGTCAATAATTCGTTTAAAATTCTCTCCACAAATTTTTCTAAGTCCGGGTTGATTGTCAAGTTACGGGCCATCAATGCAGCGCAAGATCACCCGCACACATTTTTGTGTCATCGTCAATCTACTTAGCATGCGCACAATACATTTGCGACACATCTAATGCTTGCAATCTTCTCTTTTGATAAACTAAAGTGAACAGCCGAGTGAGTTGCCTGGGAGTCCAGGGGTGCAGAGACTGAGCATCTAGTTCGTTTTTGTTCTTGAGTTATGGTCAATCGAATAAAATTGGGTTTTTCGACAAACGGACCGAATGTTGTTTAGAGAAGTGGCTGCAATAATTTTATTTATATATACTATCGTCATCATAATATACAAAAGAACAAAAAAAATTAAAAATTGCCCTACAGTATTTCTTTCGATTTAACATTCCTGTGCTAACAGCCTCAACCTGTGCGTAACCTTATAAGGAGAGGGACTGTTATTCTAAAAGACATATGGCGATCTTCAGAGTGTATCCACTGACTTTTTACTATACTCTCTCTTTTCTTCAATTTTAGACCTGACAACAAGTTCAAGAAAAAAGAGACACTTTACGATTTCACTACGCTTAATACCATAGTCAGAAATCACATAATGTTTTTTGAGTAAAGACAATATTTAAGTTGAAAGTCTACTTATGAATACTTAAAAATCCGTTTATCTACAATACCATCGTAACAAAAAATAATATGGTGTTATAGAGAAAGGCTCAGATCAACCTTTATTATTTGTGAGAGACTTTTTATTCGGCCCCCATCAGCGAGAAAGTTATTTTAGTACCTTGTACTTGCTGAAGACGTTTTATAAGGGCGTCTGCTTCGAGAATAATTCTTATTGTACGCTTTCTGTGCACGGAAGTCCTCATGGCGTTCTCTTCTTGTAAAATATTTCATATATTGCTTCTTAGTCGGCTCTTTACTGGCATGAAAACGCTCATAGCGCCTTGCAGAAGACTTTTTATAGCACCCTTCACTTGCACGGAACTTTTGATAGCGCCCTCTTCTTGTGGAAGGTTTCTTGTAGCGCTCTTCAGATTTTTTATCAATCTTTCCATATCCCAAATATTTCTTGTTTTGTCTTCTGTCTTTATAAAACTGCTTTCCCTTTCGCATTGAACGTTTAAATTTGATATTCTTCAGTTTTATCAGAAAAATCTCTTTAATGTATTTCCAAGGATAAATTCCTAATCCTGGTTGTTGTTGAGATAATCTAATTTCGCTTTTTGTTGAAATCTGAAACACAGAAGACGAGAATTGGGTAATCGAATGGAAGAATTCTTTTATTTTTCTCGCATCGGCAACTTTGATATTATTTACATTGACGTAAAAACATGTCAAAACATTATGGTAATTCAGGCTCTGAAATCTCTACATCTCTGAACACAACATAGTGAAAAGAAGAGAGTAATTTCTAAGTTAATAACCACAAACCATTGAGAACACCGTTTCTATGTAAGTAACATGCATTCCAAACTTGTCAATGTGCACAATGTTCACAGCAGACTTCGGATGTTAGATTATTTGGTTAATTTGATAAAGTTAAACAGTACTGATTTTGCTGACCTCAGCACGCCCTAATTCCTCAATACTTCGGACCCTCCTGGCCTTCGAGGGGATCGTTGCTTAAGGTTGAAATAAACCGCAGCTGGCGCAATTTGACATTAATTACTCATATTTAAAGTTAAGAAAAAAAAAACGCAAAATAATTTAGTATCAGTAGTTTAATTTAGTATTTTGTTAAAATCGCGAAATCGAAAAAATTTATTCCAGTATTCCAGAATTACTTAAAAATAGTCACGAGAGTCAATTAGAGCGGCGATTTTGGTACTGCGAAAATTTCTTCCCGCCAAAAGTTTCTTTCTGGCGAAAGTTTCTTCCCTGAAGTATAAAGGTGTAGCTATGATTGAAAGGGTTTAAGCCTAAAATGGGACTAAAAATTAATTAGTATTTTTTTACCCATGCGATATAAAAAGAAAGTAAAAGCGATATCATGCTACAAAATTTATCCATAGAAATATTTTCTATCTAAACAACCCTTAATCTCCAAAATGTCGAAGTTTCACGTTGAAAAATATTTTGTGAGTCATCGCCATTTAAAATGGCTGCTGATGTAACAACGTTAAATGCTGCAAATTTTATTATAGTGTGAATTCGCTTCATAGTAAAGTGTTATTTTAATAAAAAAAAATTAGAGTTTGAGCGTATCTGTTTGACCCAGTGGAGCAATATATTTACAATTTAAAAAGAGTGTGTTGAATGTTGCAAGCTGCTCTTTTCTTGCCAAAGATTGATGTACAATTTACACGCATTTTTAGAAACACCTGTCTACTTTTTAATTTTTAAAAAAATAGAATCAACAATCTCTTCTTGTGATGTTTTGTTATGGAAATCTAAGGTGGAGCAGGCAACATGGGGTACCATTATGAATCGAGCACGTGTCGTTGTATTGTTCTTTTTCCGGAGGGTTGTAAGACGTAATCTTTGATATATTGTTGAAACAAAGGACAGGCGTGAGATAAAGTTCAGTTGTAATTATTTGCACTTATATTTGAAATTATTAGAGATTGAAACACATGAATATAAAATTAATGTAATGAGATATTTCTAGAAGATAATAAAAAAATAGCTAAGCAATTATAGCCCGTGTAATAATAAGTTACACCATATCTTATGAACTTTAAAACATATCTGAAAATGTCCCAACACAACAAAAACTGTCAGAAGATTTTTGCTGTTGTTCTTAAAAACATCAGGTCTAGATTTTGTTTCATCAATGAAACCTGTTCTTTGTGATCTAGGGGCTATTTGATGAGAAGAAGATATTTATAAAAAGAACAGAAAATTGTTAGAGAATTAGTAAACCTTTCCCTTTAAAGCAAAATCTTTTTTTTCCTGGAAAGCAAAAAAAACATTTAGTATTACCTTTTTCGCGATTTGAAACCTCAATTTTAGCATCCACCAATAAAAGAAAGCTACTTTTTACCTCCTCTTTCTCGCCTTTGTATACCCCGTTTCAAGCAAAACAACAAAGAAAAACACACTTGACAGGCGACCATACTTTAGAATTTTTTTTGTTAAGACTATATAGGACTCTATAATCTATAATAACAAACAAAACTAATTTCCCGCAAGTAAAAAATGTAAGTATATAGTCATATCTTACCGCTTTCTTTCCGCCATGAGGGATTCCACCAAAATATATACTAGATACGTGAGAAACCAACCAAAACAATACGGTTAGTTGTGAGATATCCATTCTTTAGAGCTAAAAAAAATAAACAAATTTTAAGATATTTAAGTATATTGAAAAGTATGATTTATATATTTAAATAAGCATAATGTACGTTTTGGAATGAGTCTAAATTTCTTTTGTAACGTTCGTAGTAGGTTCCTCTCTTCTCATAAGCTGTAGCTATTTGGTCTTCTATTTACTCACATTAAGCACGTGTTCTTTCTCCCAGGATAAGCCGGCTGTAACTTTTACTCGATATCCCAGCGTCATTTCTACCTATTTGATTTAGCTGTTTAAAAGCAAAATCATTTCTTTTGCAACAGGTGGAGAAATGTGGATATGAATTAAAAAATCATGATCCCTCCGGCGTTAATTTTTCAAACAACGGATCTATTTGAACGAAAATGAAAACAACAAAAGCACGTGGTAAAACGTAAATCCGTTTCGTGGCTATCATTTTTAATTTTGAGTATTGGCCATTTCAAAAATATTGTGATAAATGATAAAAACAAATCCTTTTTTAGTTTTCTTTGAAGTTTCCGTCACCTTGTTAACAACACTAACAGAAATGTTGCACAATCTATCCTTTCAGTGGAGTATTTAAGAAGTCAGTTACATGTACCCGAAGTGAACTTGCGTGGGTGTGAGATTTCTAGCCAAAGTGAAAAGTTTGCCAAAGTGAAGCGAATTTCACTTCGTGTAGTAGAATTCGGTTACACTTATGCAAAGTAGAAACTCGCGCGGGCGTGAGATTTCTAGCCAAAGTGAAAAGTTTGCCAAAGTGAAGCGAATTTCACTTCGTGTAGTAGAATTCGGTTACACTTATGCAAAGTAGAATTCAAGTCGGCGTTGATTTTTTTTTTGCCCAAGTAGACTTACTTCAGTCTCCTATGAAATCTTTTTCGGTGAATACATGTTCAGAAACGAGCAAAGTGTAATTTTACGTTCGCGTGAGAATAGCAGAATTTTTTGTGTAATCACAATTCTTTTTTACTTCGGGTAAAGCCTTTAACAGAATTACGTCTATATAGCCAAAGTGAAACTTTGGCTATATAGACGGCTAATAATTTTCTTCGGCATATCTTTTATACTTTATTTATGAAATTCTTCGTGGGTTTGTCCCATAAGATGGTGCGTGAAATTTAGAATTGTAACACAACATTGTGTGCAAACCATACGACTACAAATTTTTTATAAAAACATTGATTTTTTGTTTCAACATAAGTATTCCTACCTAGCCCTTATCCCGTCGAAAATTCACAGAAATTCGCACGTCGCAGCTATCGCTTATGTTGTTTTTATCTTGATTAGCACAACCTGCTTGGCCGAGAAACAAAATACGACTACTGTTATAGAGACTTTTGGGTAAAAATTATCCCGATATGTTCTTAGCGCATTTCAGATTATAAGATATGAAAATGCAAACTGGAATAAAAAATATTCGTAATGTGTTGTTGTTTCCCTAAGGTGTTGTTGTTTCAGCAGCCTCGTTTTACTGACAACCATTCAACTAGATTCTTTGGGGGGGTATTCAAATGAAATTGAGAAAAGACATTTCGCATCAATGATAGGATACATGTTTATATAAGTTAACAAAGAATGAAAAAACAAACGTTCATAATCATGTAAGCTATATTTAATGATGAGAATATTTTTAGGATATACCTAACTTTTTTTGTAGTATATTCTTATTCTTGGAAAAATACTTGTATTTTCGGGCTTCGAAACATGACATATAAATTCATGATAATAGAACTTCTTCTGATCATATCTTTTATCGTTGGTATCATATTTAAGGATGTTTTAAGGGACTTTATTTGCACGCATGTCGCGAATTTTTCTTAATTTCGTGCTAATTAGTTTTCACGAAAATTAATTTCCTCTAAGTTGGCTGTTGTTCACTTCATGCTTTTGTATCACGTTCTTGGATTGTAAAATCCGATAAAATCTCTTCAATCAGATACTTACGTGATGCACCTGAGATGACTAACCGAAAACTTCAGACACACAGAATAATGGTGATAAATGTCACGTGTGTTTATCGTTTATGAGTGAGACCTTAATTGAGCAAAAACCTTTCGATAAACTGATAAGGAGGTGCACTAACTGGATACACATATCTTTATAAGTCTTGAACAGAGTGATAGAAACATGCAGGAAAATAATTTCTGATTTAAAGGGTTTTTCTTGTCTGATGGGAATGGAGTATCGCTTCATCAAAATAATTCTAGAAAATGCGACATGGGACCTAGTACTGAATTTTTCTAACTCAGTTCTCATGGTTTTAACTAACATTTTGACTCAAAGAGATGCAGGTATGAAGTTCTGAAATACTCTTGTTTTACGAAAAGCACTTTTTCTAAACCTTCTTTGCCTGTACAATAAGTAACAACCTTAACAGAAAAAAAATTGGCGCGGATTTCATTTTATGTTCATCTGCAATGAAGGAATTGGTAAATTCAATTTTCAGTTTAATGTACATTTAAGTTTGTGTATAACCGTATACCTCAAGATTAGATTTTATTTGGCATTATCAGATTTTTATTTCTTTGATGAACTGTTTTTTTTAGATCCCAAAACATTTCAAAGCTAGAAATTTAAAGTACAATTTTTTGGTTCAATTAAGGCCATGTGGTTATGTGGTTTGTTTCTATAAATTTTATTAAAGATCCCATTTTAGCTACGAAAGTCGTGCAAGCACAGCAATCGCTCAATTAGACAACCGCCTAAGATATCAATCCTATTCTCATGCTGAGCGCTAAGCAGAAAGGATAGATTCACACTTTTATAATCTCAGGCATGATTTGCCGGTGTTTGAATCTAAGCCTCCCGCACTAGATGCGAACGCTCTACCATAAGGCTATCAGTCGGTATCCAATCCATCGAATTCGCCTTGTGACGGATTTCCACTTCATTCTTTTGGTCGCACGACTAAGCGAATTGTTCAAGTGAACAGCACGAATGTTGTTTCCACTTTCAAACTTTTCGCGCCACAAGTTTCAAACTAGTGGTGAGACTGGTAGTTCGAGTTATCTTGGAATAATGGTCTTGACAAATCGACAATGACAAATTCTTGTTTTAATGAGAAGGCAATTGACGAGAGTGAGTTAAAGGGTTAACATCACTTGTTAGTAAATGAAATGCGATCTGTTTTCGCGCCCTTGTCTAGCATTTTAAAATAAAAGAAGGATTTGATTGGCTGAATTTATTTTCATTTACATGCTGGTAAATAATATTCAATTGATAGTTCGATTAGTAGAACTACTGTGACCGGCCGCACCAATCAAGCGTAGGCTACTCGCAAAAAATTCTCCTAAGCTGGTTTACAAAGAACAAAAACTATATCGCAGAGGATTGTTTTTTTGTATAATTACTTAATGAGGATATCATAGTACGCGACAGTACGACAAAATTAAGTCCAAAATTTAATTAATTGGTTGCCATGGCAAAACATAGGCACAATATGGCATTTTGCTGCTCGACGCTAAATCAAATAACTGAACAACATGCGCTATTTGAAACGCCTCTTTGGTCGCATATGTTTCTCAAGGGTCACGTGTAGTGACTGAGTGAAACGCATTTTCGCAAGGCTGATTTTTCCTCCAGACAACTGATGCGTTATTTCTTGGACGAAAGAAAGGCTAAAACGGGGCGAAACTGGACAAAATAAATGACTTGAAATACTCCAAAAGCGTTTAATATGAAATCGATTGATAAAAAATAGTTATTAAAGGAAGCGAGGAAATAGCAGCATTTTTTTCACTATCAGACACTATAGTCTCGTATTCATAAACCCTTGCGCTATCAGACTGCGTCGTTGACAGAGAAATTTTATTAATCATTGTTTTATTAAGTTAACAAAACCGATTCCATGTGTTTCTTGCCAGCTGATTATACGCGGATTGTTGAAGCCAAAACTTTAAAAATTTCGTTACAAGCTCAAACAAAAGGTGTGAAGTTTCTTTTGACTCTCATGATAAGCTGGTTAAACATGTATCGAATTTTGTTATAAACATAATTGGATGACTTTCTCTATTCTATAATGCTATCTTTATGAGGTTATAGGTAGATTACTATGTTGAATTTCAAAGACTCATTAACCATGGCTCAGGTAGTTGTGTTCCTCATCCTCGTCCTGTCTAGTGTTGTGAAGTCAAGTTGGATAAAACAAATGGAAGGTGAGCGTATCCATTCAAGTTATATAAAGAGTAAGAAAAGCTTTTTTTAGATAGCTTTTATCGACATATTCAACTCATGATGTTTTTTGATAATTGATTTCACAACTTCTAAGGTATAGATAAAATATTTCTGTAGTGTAATTCCAGCATTATGAAGAAAAAGCTTTAAGACTTTACTTAATCATGTCACTTCGCACAAAATTGGCTATAAAAATATGCTAATTCTTCATTGTGATAAAACGCTTAAAAAGACATTTCTTAATCAGTTGTTAACTTCTGATGAAGGCGTTGTCATAAGAAGCACTAAGATGGAATGGAAAACACAAATAGAAGCGCTGTTTCAAGAAACTACAAAATAGCTTGATTAATGTTAATTCTTTTACATTGTAGATCCAGCTCTATTTGAAGGGGATATGGTTTTAACTCCATCACAGCTGCAACAAGTAAAAGAAGGCACTTTCACATTTTCTTCAGTCACGTCAAAAAACAGATTGTGGCCTAATGGTATCATCCCTTACACCATTTCATCTGAGCTGAGTATGTGTTTATACATTCTTGATTGATGTATCAATATCAAAGGACCTACCTATTTGATTGACAACAACTGCATTGGTATTTTCAAATTCCTCCGCTTGTAAAGTAATGTATTCTAAAAAAATTTTGATATGTTTTAAGGTAAAACATAAGCTTACGTCAATAAAATATTATTGTTGCCAGGAAACTTTTTTCAGAGACCACATTTGTTCCTAGAACAATATAATTTATGCTGATCCATATCCTATACTAAGGTGAATATTATGAACTAAATATAATTTTTTTTCTAGAGAGAGAACAAAAAGCAATGAAAGAACTTAATGAAGCTATCAAACAGTATCATACTTATACATGTTTGAGATTCAAAAGAAGAACAACTGAGAAAGGATATATTGAGTTTTATAAAGGTGGAGGGTAGGAAATATATTTATTTATTTTTATTTATTTTCGTTATTAATATTTTGCCGGAAAGCTAATATCTAAACTAAACTGATTTGTGTGAACGAAACATGGATGAGGAAATATTTTATTACCGTACATAATAACTAACAGAATTGATATACAAAAAATTCAGACAGTGATAATAAGTTTATTGGGAATTTTGGAAGAAAACTGAACAGATTTTAGAAACAGATAAGGTAAGTGTTTTTTACTTAGTTAGCATGGAGACTACATGGCAACCTTAACCAGCGTTGCAAAATTGGCTCGTTCTGAATTATTGGCAACAGCTTACATTTTTTTATTGATATCCCAAAAATAAGTTGATAATGATGGTCCTCTTACTGTATTATTGACATGAAATTTTTAATTCGTATTCTAAAAACAAATTCATAAAAAGGTCTATTTCTTTTCTAGCTGTTCCTCTCCTGTTGGTTATGGTGGTGGAAGAAATTGGGTGTCTTTAGGACAATGGTGTTGGTGGAGAGCTACAATCATGCATGAAATAGGACATAGTATAGGTACGGATTGCGTTTGCAAACAACTGTTTAAGTTTCCTGTGTTAACGTTTTAAAAAATAACTTGATATGACAGCTTACTATTTTGTCAAGGATGTTTTTTGGCCTTAACCATGTCAGCTAAATTTTTCAACAAAAAATTTGGAGTGACGAATAATAAGCATTTTTAAATTTTGATACTCAGTGATTAAGAAAAATGAAAACATTGCAAGGAACAACGCTCAAAATTTGCGAAAGTTAAGTTTGGAAAGACTTATTCCGTTAAGGTGAAGGTTAATTTTTATTGTGTGACAACATGATAATATCCCCATTTATCTAAATTGACCCAAGTTATTTTGTCACCTTGAAATTTCGTCGCCAATGGCTTTTTTTTTCACAAAAAGCTTGGCGAAGTAAGGCAACTAATTGCATCTTTTCGTGTGAGATAGTTGTTCAAACCATCAGCAATGAACTTTTAGGATTTGTCCATGAACAAACTCGACCGGACAGAAACAAATACGTAAAAATACTCTTTGAAAATATCATCAAAGGTAGGTTTATGTTAAATCATATTCGTTTGTAACTTCAGATAAAATTGTGTAGGAAAAGTTAAGCGTAAAAATGCAATGTACTTTCTAGAAGAAAAGGTAATATTAACATTTCGTTACGTGTATACAGTCGAGTCTCTAAGTAGCACACACGTTTGGTGCAATTACTTTTTGTACGCTAAGTAGAGCTCATTTTCCACTTCAGTTTGACAGGAAACGCGTTTTTAGAAGGCTTGGCTTGAGAACTAGTTAATTCATCAGGAAATTAGCTTAACATAGGGGCAGAGAAAATGTAGTAATCGGATAGTAAAAGCAATTAAGTGCGGTGCTAATGCAACAAGTGACATAAAATATAATTTTTGAAAGTAAAAAATTTCTGTTTCTTCCTTGTCCGCTAATAAGAGAGATTTATGCAACGAAAAATGTTCGCTAATTGTTTCTGTTATTAAAAAATCTTTTAACGCTTTCAACGGTGCAATCACGTTATGTCTGTTAATTAGAGGTTCCCGCTTTTTTGTAGTGTATGCTAAATAAAGAGTCGACTGTATTTAGTTTCAAGTAGTTATTCTGAAAACGACATGCAAATTATATCTGCTTCTGCTTTCCAAACAAAGTGGATTATTTGTTTGCTCTGGGCCGACCTGTTATATTTTTAGGTTTTGAGCACAACTTTAAAACGCGCAGTTCGACTGAAATAAGTTCTAAAGGCATGCCCTATGATTACCGTTCAATGATGCATTACTCTTGGAACGCGTTTGGCAAAGAACAAAAGATGACCATTCAAACACTGGATCCGTCGAAACAACACGAGATTGGTCAAGATGAAGGGTTTTCTCATATTGATATTCAAAAAATTAACAATCTTTATGGATGCAGTAAGTGGATATATCGTCAACCGTAGAATTAAAACAATAACATTGGCTTTTCAGTCAACATTCTACTATTCAAAAATATCGCGGAGTCAGTCAAAATCCTTTTTTAATTTTACACTGAAGTTTTGGATAAAAAATTTAAAATGCATGTTCCCATTGCCAATTATAAAAAAGCCAATTTAGAATTTTATAAAGCATAATTTCTTTCTTCTTTCTTTTGGTTTTAGCTGGTGTATATCCTACTTTGCCACCTTATGTACCGCCACCAAAAGGTATGTACACACTAAGTTCTTTCTGTTTTCTTTCAAATGACCAACATTTATGTTTTGGATATTTTTTTAAAGGGTGCTTCAATAGCGGTGCCTCTTGCACCGGGGATGCAAATAGTGGTCATTGCACGAATCGAGTGTACAGAGATTACATGAGAAAAAGTTGCAGAAAAGCTTGTGGTTTGTGTGGCCATGGTAAGTAATTATTTCTCTACACAACAAGTTACAAATTCACAAATTATTTTTGGATACAGTATTAAGCTTATTTAGTATGCTGAATGAAATTTAACTTCTTTGCGAAGGCTCAGTGCAAATATCGCTTTTTAAGCCGTAACAGAGTGTATTTATCTAGGTATAACAGCCCCTCCACCAGGTTGTGAAGACATTCTTGGAAACTGTGAACAACTGGGTCAGGCAAAATGCAAAGACAAAAATCCACTGTGGGCTAACTTAATGAAAGAGAAATGCAAATTGTTTTGTAACTTCTGTTAGAAATAATACATTTGTTGCAAAGAACTTAATCGTTGTTTTCACGCCTGTGCATATTCCGGTCCTCAGATTTTAGCCCTTCTCACATATACCGGGTACTGTTATTTCGTTTATTCTTAGCGCAATTCAGCAATTCGGCTACCGGTTTGAACAAAATACATCCGTATAAGTATGTCCACTTAAAAAGACATTTTAAAAATTATTTTATGTAAGAACCAGTTTGTTGTTAATAATTTCATTACAAAGACTGCAAATAAAACGCTTTAAATGAAACAGACAACAATAACAATGTTTAATTGACCGTGACTTTGCCTGTATATTAATTTATGATGAATCGATTACATTCCTTGTAGCCAATAATGAATGTAAATATCGTAATACTCCAAATAAGTGCCAGCTAATTTTCTCAAAGTTCAATAAACGTCCAGCACTTATTAAGCGCCCCCTTGAATAAGCGCCCACCTGATAAAAGGGGCGCTTAATCGAAAACAACCTTGAGAAACTGGGCGCTTATTTGAAAATTTTACTTTCTTACATTGAGAACCCTAGAAAGACTAAACTTTATGTTGTTACATCTTTTGTTCAGTTTTATTTTTCAGAAAGAAAAAAAACGAAATTGAAAATTACCGTTGTCTTTAATTTGTACAAAATTAGGAAAAATTTATAAGGGCCCAGCATTATTTAAGCGCCCCCTCCATTAAGCGCCCATGCAAGAAATCCAAAAATTAAGTAAACGTTACCTCATTGTATATAAGGCTAGATGTATTTAATATTTCACTTGTGGACATTGAAGTATTAAAAACTAACATTTCTCTTAATTAAAACGCAAGAGAATTTAAGCTGACAGACCAAAATTTTTAACGAATCTGGGTTAACAAAGAGAGGGTGTAAATAGCTTTTAACGATTCTGTGATGGTTAAGATACATATTTTCTATATATATATATATTAAGATACATATTTTATATATATATTAAGATACATATTTTATATATATATATTAAGATACATATTTTATATATATATATCAAGATACATATTTTATATATATATTAAGATACATATTATATATATATATTAAGATACATATTTTAGTTCATTATTTCTTAAAAGTTCTGTTTTTTTAAAAAAAATTTATACACATAAAGAAAATTAAATTGTCTATAAAAGGATATTTTCCTGTGTTTTATTTTTTATTTATTTTATTATGCTTTGCCATTTTTTCTAAAAATTTAAAAGTTCGTTAGAAAATTAATTTTTGCTTGCTCTTTCGTGCGTTACCCCGTCTCTTTCATTAAATAATCAAAATCTACATAAAATGTGGCAAAAAAATTTGCACCAGGTATTTATGACGTCGTCTGAGCAATTAGAGAAACCTTAAAAAGAGTTTTTATGAGTGCAGATTTTCGGCTAGGATTGTTCTTATTTTGTTATTCTAATGCTTGAGTGTGTGTGTATGTTACAGGGATTGTGAAAAGCTCAGAAATTATGTATATTAGCTGCTTATTATGCATAATAATAACCCTAACCCTAATTCGTATACACGATACCAATGGAATACGCATAATTTTCTTGAATATCCTCGTCCTAAGGGTCTGTTAGCCCCTGGGTCCTTATTACAAAATGGCTATCAAATGTCCTGGGAACGACTAAAATAAAAAATAACGTTTGGGTGCATTTTACGCCCTCATAAATTAATATTGCGTGCTTGGGCGTAAAAAGGGTGAAAAACGGGCGCAAATTAAAAATAATAATATTATAATCATTTAGTAGAGAATAATCAGGAATTGTGTCCATTGTAATCAAGAAATGATTCAAAGCTCTTGAAGGATAAAATATCTTGGATTTTCAGTTCCCTGTGCATAGAATAAATGTATAAGTCGAAATACAATCGCATTAAAAACGTTACAAATACAGAAAAACATTTTGATGTTTGTAAAACACTATAGTTAGAAAAGGCATCCATAACTTATGTTTCTGCTAAACTATGCAGAAATTGACTAGGAAAGACAATAAAGGTTCTTGGTGTGATATTGCCAGCCTGGTGCATACCAAGTGGCCAACGTGGTATGTACACCATGAACAATAAGAACACACTTTTGTAAATATCGAGATAGAGAAGATTACGCTCTGAATACTTGCCTATCATATAAATTATACATTCTTTATCGTACATTATATTTACTTTATTCTAACATATCCTAAAATAAGTATAAATATAAAAGACAGGTTGTTGGTCGGAATTCCAGTAAATTCAGTGAAACAGTATAATGATAGCTTATTTTTTCCTGAAGATGAAGAAGTGCTGTAAGTGTTGAGTTTAAATCAGATGTCGAATATGATACGAAATCTTAATAATTTATAGGTTTTTATTTTTGTCGCCGTACGATAAAGGGGTAATCGACCACCTGTTGGTAGTGAAATTTTAATTTTTCAATTTTTATTAGCGGACGCCATATGGATGACTTAAAGTGAGGCAATCAGAAGTTACAGACCGACACCCAGGGGTAGCGCACTTTCCTGCTGGGGAGAAGGCTTAGTTTCAATTGGCTTATTCCAATATAAATTTGCCGAAATTTTAAAGGTAAACTAGAGAAAATTGCAAAATTTCTGCATATTTATTAATCTTGACAAACGCTTCGTTACACGATTTTAAATTATAAGCAAACCCGGTTAAAATAATTGATATTTTTGAATAACCATTTGCTTCAAGCATTGCAATTTTTAATTCCGAAACATCGCATCAAGAAAGGGTTTTGTTGGTTGTTACATAGATCTTGAAAGCGACATCAATATTTATCTCGCACATTTAACCCAGTCATTTTATTTTAATAACAGAGATTCTCTTATTCCACTATAAAGTACTGTTTACACTTGTTCATTATGTGAACATAAGCAAAACTATGACCTAAATTCAGTGAAATTTTAATTAACACAAACTTTGACTTAAACGTGTTTATGTTTGTGTGTATATGTTTCACAAAGCGTGCGCAATGTCTACTTTGTTGAGCACCTACACTCACATAAACTGCAGAATTGATAAGTTACTGGCCATCTGTCCACACAGCGATCTTTATATATATTCATAAAACTGGAGCAAAGTTAAAGTGGTTTTTTCTAGCCTGTGTAAATTTTTAAACGAACTATGACACAATTTTAAGTAAAGACCGTTTTAATTCTCCAGCGCGTTTCATATATGCATTATATGTTTAGCTCGTTGCATGAAACTGTCGTAATGAGGTTATTAATTGCTATTCTGATGGTATGTGCGGTTTATGGAAACTGGGTTGATGAAATGTGGAGTATGTATTGTCTTACTTCATTTATTTTGTGTTTGAATTCTTTTCTTATATTTTCTTGGATAAGTGAGGTGAAATAAAGAAGATAAAATAAATAAAAATGAAGACTAAAATTTAATGTTAAATTATCGACTGATAGCTTATAGAGCGTTAATCTTCAGTTCTTGGGCTCAAACCCTGACGAGGTAATGCCAGAGACCATAAAAGTGTGAATCGATCCTTCTTGCTTAAATTTCAGCATGAAAATGGGTTTGATATCTTAGGCGGTTGTCAGGTTGAGCGAGTGTTGTGCTTGTACGCCTTTCATAGCTCAAATGGGAGCCACTTCGCAGCTCCTTCATTGTTAACAGTACCATCCTGGCTGAAGAGACTATCCTAGCTAAATAATAGTAATAATAATAGTTTGACATTGAAATTTAAAATTAACGTGATAATAATAATTTGTTATTCCTGTTGATTTTTTAATATTGCATATCTAATTTCACCACCAGTTTTTGCAAGAATTTAGTGGATGATAAAGCACCAAAACTCTTCCAATCACAGTCGAAGTAGCAAAGTAAATAATTTTAATTTACCCTGCACCATTCATGTTCAGATCCAGGACTATTTGAAGGTGACATTTTGTTGAATCCGCAACAAAGAGAAGAAATTAAAGCGGGCAGATTCGAATTTGCTTCTGTGAAACACAAATTATGGCCAAATGCTGTTATACCTTACGAAATTTCTGGAGAGCTAAGTATGTCTACAATATTTTCATGTTTTTTCATCTTATTTATCAAACATATAACATAATCATTTTTAATTAAACAGCTTGGGAAAAGAAAGCAATGAAAGAACTTGATGAAGCTATCAAGCAGTATCATACTTATACATGTTTGAGATTCAAAAGAAGAACAACTGAGAAAGGATATATTGAGTTTTATAAAGGAGGAGGGTAGAAGATTTTGTTTTTATAATCTGTGATTTAAAATGTGTATATTGTCTTTAACCCTTTACTGGCTCCCACCTGGGAGAAATGCAGCGAAGGTGGAGCAGTGACTCTAGACAATAAAATCAAAACATTAGAATAATCATAAACAGATTATAAGATGCAAGTTTTAACACGTTGTTTTGTAGATGTTCGTCACCAGTTGGTTACAGCGGAAGAAGAAATGGAGTTTCTTTATCCAGTGGTTGTTGGTGGCGAGCAACAATTATGCACGAGATAGGTCATAGTTTAGGCAAGTATTCTTCTCTGTGGTAAAGAGATTAAGAGAGAGTTCATTTTCCAAATATTTGCTTTGATAATTTTCTCTATTGTCTATAACACCGCTTGAGTTACCTTGAGAGAAGTTATGACAAAAAGAAAATTTGGTGGATAGAAAACTTGGCGGAATTGGTGGAATTTTATTTGGGGGAAAACAAAAATTATTAAAATTAGGGACTACATTGGTGAAAACTAAAAATAAATAATTTTGGCACAACTTAACTACTTTTTTTAAAAAAAGTAGTTAAGTTGTGCCAAAACAACAGATTTAATTTTTCACACTGACAACCAAAAACTTAAAAAGGAAGTTAATTGTTGTCAAATACCGAAAAAAAGATTTTTCATTAAAATTCTCCTAAACCAAATTTCTTGTTTGTCTAACATATTTTTTTTAACTCTGTTCCCTTAACAATCATTTTTTTAATTGACGGAGGACTAAAAATAAATTTTAGCGTTAATTTGATTTTGCGGATGTTGGAAATACTTAACTTTGGCAATTTTTGGCAAAATCGCCCTAATTTCTACTCTTAGGGTAGCAATAAGAATCTAGAAATCAATTCTTGTGCATTCAAAGTTTCTAACTGAGCTGGGGATAGCCTGATTTTGAAGTTTCTTCTCCACAGCATTTGTCAGGACAGTGTCGTTACAAAAAACATGAACCATGCATAAACTAACACGACTGGCTATGAATGTTTTCTCCGCTGACAACGACAACAACAACAACAACAAGACTTGCTCTTTATGTTTACTGTAATGTAACTCTTTTTAGGTTTCTTTCACGAGCAAAGTCGTCCTGACCGAGATAACTACGTGAAAATTTTGTTACATAACATAGATAGTCGTAAGTACTTAGTTACACAACATAGCTAGCTGTAAATCCTTAGTTATATTTCTTATAGATGTCGTACTTCTCAAAACAAAATATCCATGCTTTTTCGACGGCAATTTTTCATCATTGTAACCGATTTTTGCCCTCTAGCGAAGTTTACAAACTTGTATTATGTGCTAGTTTTTGTTGACAAAGGTTCCCGTTCTGTTTCATCTGTAGGGTTTGCATACAATTTCAAAAAACAGAACTATTCAGACATCGACTCGAAAGGAACGCCTTACGACTACCGCTCAATGATGCACTACAGATACAACGCTTTTGGGAAAGATTTGAAGATGACAATTAAAACATTGGATCCATCGAAGCAATACGAAATTGGACAAGATAGCGGATTTTCTCACATTGATATTAAACAAATCAACCGATTGTACAGCTGTAGTAAGTTAATGCGCACAGCACGAATAATTTTTATCTCGAGATCCTTTTTTCTGTTTAGGAGCTTTAAACTGCAATTTAAGGTTCCCATTTTTATTTTTAACAAAATTGACCCACCCCTCGTCAACATTTAACAGACGCATCCACAATTTAACGTATTTGTCAAACTCTTGACATGCTCGTCCAACTCTTAACACAACCGTCTAACTCTCCACATTTGCGCATCCATCTTTTAATCTATTTCACCAAACTTTGTCACACTCGCCCAACTCTGGAAACACTCGTCTAACTCTTAAAATGTATGCACATAGAAGACAGGAGTGAGTCAATGTTCTTTATATATTTAGAAGGTACATATCCAACGCTTCCGCCCTACATTTCACCGCCTCCAGGTAAGACGTCAGATTCACTTTAAATGTTAAGCAGCTTAGACGGTCAACAAATTTCCTGAGAAGTTACTTGAAATTGACCATTCCTCAACAAACGTTATGGCTTAATCTGTCTTTCCAGTTTACGTTAGTACAGTAAGTTCAACATTGTATAGGTTGTGTTGAAACTGGGCCATCCTGTCATAAAGATAAACATGAAGGATTGTGTACAAAAAAATACTTTGTCAGCTACATGCGCAAGAAATGTCCAAGAGTGTGTGGGTATTGTGGCGTAACAAAAGCAACAACGACTGCAGCTGTCAAGACCTCAACCACTTCCACCACCCCCACAGCACACATCGTCATTACAAAATCAACATCAACTGTAACTACCAGGAGAGGTAACTGTCTGTCGCCTAAACTAGTAGCCTAAACTGTTCGTGTAAAAAATGCACGAAATGTACTTTCCAAATTTTGATAAAAGACAAATTAGTTTTAACTTGTTTATACTATTTTTCATTTTGAGCAAAAATTTATTTAATGTCAACACCTCTAGGTTGTTATTCAGGAATGATACTAAATCGTTCTCTTGTAAAAATATTTTTAGGGAGCACAGGAGGAGCGTCATGTGCTGATGTCATTGTTAACTGTAAACAATTGGGTCTCCATCATTGTGCCGAAAAACATTGGATAGAGTTTATGAAAAAAAGATGCAAGAAGTCGTGTAGTTTTTGTTAAGTTATAAACGAAAGAATATGTAGAACTGAAAAATGTGTGATCATGCTTTATACAAAGGAAAGAGGAATATTGACTTCATCATTCACTTAACTATTTCTCGCCAATTCAGAAAAGGGGACAAGTGTCTATGTTTTTCTGCTTTCGTAGTTGCCACCGTGCCTTAACCCTTAGGCACCGATACCTCTACTGATTCCACCACGACGAAATGGCATATTAGTCCATCTTGTTGGTTCTTCATTCTCTTTAATTGTGTTTGAGTTATCTCTTTAGGAAAAGGTATGCCTGCCTCACAAGCTGCGGTTAGTAGATGGCTTCCATAGGACTGATAACCCTACATTTAAAGGGGAGTGTGAGCATTCGAATATTTTTAATGCAGAGTCCATTTGTGCAACTCAAACTGCAATGCTGGGCGCGTTGGGGTGGGAGTACTTTTTTCTTTTGTTCGTTTTCTCATTATTACCATCTTCGTTTTTACTTTGAAAAACGTTTTAAATTTAATTGTCCTTTAAATTCAAATTGAAATGTATTGTAAAATACATTTGAATTATTAAAATATTTTTCACACATCTAGAAATAAATTTACTTTTCCATTTCATCTTTAAAATGACTTTTTTTTACAAGTTTAGAGTTTCATTACATATTTATTTATTAGAATTCAATAAATTATTGGTGACTACATTTTGTCGTAAGTTGAGGATGGCTTAAGAAAGATAAATCTCCTGCTGTGGGCGTTTATTTAAAGATTAATTTTTTGGATCATTTTGAGAGGGGTATTAAACTAAAGTTTTCAGGATATTTTAGAAAGTAGAGCATATGACACTAGAAAATCTTGTGTCAGCATATTTTATAAGTGAGCCCACTATAATTTTGTTAGTTTTTTCATCTCTATTTTGTAAATGTTAAAAGAGATTTAAGTCAAATTTCCATTCGTCAAATTTCCTACTGGGATTGATTTTTCGCGTTCGATTTGTTTATTTTTTGAACTGGAATGCGAGAAATTAAAAAATTCTTGACCTGATAATACTAGTAAGTTGGCGCGTTTCAAACGGTTTCAACTTTTTTTTTGTAAATGCTAACAATCGAAACATATTCTATGCGCATGCTCAGACAACAAAAGTCAAAAGCGAAAAATTTTATTCACTAATTTATTCAATGTCACTAACACATTGGTCAAGAATATATACTTGAAAACCATCATTTCTTGAAATCAGACAAACACAATGTGTTAAAATTTAAACTCTGGGCTCGAGACAGAAGGTTTAGGGACTGAGAGCTAAAAAACTAATAAACTAGAGCAACCTTGTTCCCAGGGATGTTTAAGCTTGTAAAAGGTTTAAAGAGTGGCCTTTAAGAAATTTCGTGAAATTTTCACATGACTCATTAAATTTATTTATCATCTCAGGAAGAGGTCGTTGTTGTTTTTTTTTCTTCACAAAATGCATGAAATAGAAAAGTGAACTAATTTTCGACTGATCAAAGCGTATACATAAATTTTTAATTTCGTCATGTACACAAAACAAAATCAACAAATTCTAGCTGCCCTAATTTAATATACTGTGAAGGTCGTTAATACACACTACTCGTGAGTATGAAAATGTATCGTCGCGTATTTCACTGTTGCGTGGTCATAACTGCACTGCGGTTCTCCATCGCAGATGTAAAAACATTCTATGGTGAAAAGAAGCAATCCTACGCAAAGTACAAACCATGGAACGCCACGTACATGGGTACACTGAAACTAAAATTCAAAACACAGCATTCTGATGGACTCTTATTCTACACAGATGATCATCAACTGAAGAAGGGGCGAGGTAACTACATCAAACTTAAACTTCACAACAAAAGATTGGAGCTTCATCTGCAGTTGAGTTACTACCTTGATGTCAATAATTTCGAAGCACGAACTCTTAGCAACAAGAGGGTACTTGGATACCATTTGAACGATAACAAATACCATTTTGTAGAAGTTGTAAGAATATTCAGACAGACTCTCTTTACATTGGATGGGAGAACGGTTGAGATGACGTTTGGGAAAAATGCTTTGCATTTGAACTCCTCCATATATGCTGGAGGTGTACCAAAGAAACAACGTACGTTTGTTGATGCAGACGCCATCTATGAGAAGAGGTAAGGTCTACGCGGTCGAAATAATATTTCTAAAAACTAATGTTTTATGAATTTGGAACATTACTAAAACAAAAAAAACAACAAATTTAGAGCAGCAGCGTCAAGACGTTGTCTATATAGTAAAAATTATTCTCCGAAATGATAATGGGATTGTAACTCGATATTGTGAGGTATTGTGAGCATATTGTTCATCATATTTTTGTATTGAATGTAAAATTTCAAAAATGCTACCCGGCCGGTCTGGAAGTACAAGTTCACCTTTTAATCCGTATTTCAATATTCTTACATAAACCTATTTGTTAGCAACTACGTTCGACTTTCTAATTTCAAATTTTACACAATCTCGTTCCCAGGGCTTTTTTTCGTTTTCTGATAAGTAACTCGGGCGAGTAATACTTCTCCCGCGCTAGCACGCATATTAATAACGAAAAGAAGTATAGGGACAAGACTGAAATTCACACTTTTATTTAAAAATAACATTGACGATTAGCTAATGAAACAACAACACCTATTTTGGTCAGCTCGGATCACATTTGTTATCCATTCACATAGGTTTGTTGGTTGTATTAGTAAGCTTCGTTATGACAATGGAGTAGGATTGGATAAGGAGCCATCTTTAGCTGTGGCGGAAGAAGAACAAGGAACACAAACGGGTAGGCAATTTTTTTATGAAACACAACAAGTAGTATACAAAGTCTACAAATCAACTGCACGTTCCAATTGAGATTCATTGTTTTGAGACTTTTTTTTGAGAAAGTAATAGGAGATGGGTGTCTAATAGGGGAGGGCGTTTATTAGAGAATGTCGTTGAATTAAATGGGCTTAAATTGCTTGATTTACTGTTCACTTTTTTTATCTTAATTTATTCTTTTCTGTTTATGCTGTTCTCTCTAGGCTGTCGTGACGCATGCGCAATACAGGAAACGCAGACTTGTCACCATGGTGGTCGTTGTTTAAACAAATATGTAGAGACAGGTTGTGATTGTGTAGGTACAGGTTACACGGGGCACTCTTGTTTACAAGGTACGTTTTTTTATTACAAGTGCTCATCAAGATATTCTTTTTAGTGTCATACAAATTCCGTGCAAGAATGGAAACCCCTCAAATAGACGAGCTTAAGTTATCAGTTGAATTCTCATGTAAAATTCCAATCTGAAAGGCTCGATTAACACTTTGTAGTTTCTAGAATGACTCAGCCGGAAATTGAATTTTCCGCACTGTGAGTGAACATTTTACCACCAGGCTACTTAATTTCAATCAGATATTTTTTCAACATAAACAGCGGTTTTGATTTTGATGTAAACAAAGAATTCGTGCGCCGAGCAAACGCTTGCCAGCATTTTTCTTCTTATTATATATTTTATTTAATTCTATTTTGTATTAGCAACGGAATCCCTCCAATTTTTTGGCTCCGATTACTTGGTATGGAGACCAAGGATACAATTGAACAGCTTTGCTACTGAAATTTCGCTACGGTTTAGGCCAGCTCAACAGTCTGGCATTCTGTATTTTGCTTCCAGTGATAATTTACAGAATGGTTATATGTTCATCGAGCTGTACAAGATGGCTTTGATACTGGTGTTTAAAACAAAAGGTAAGCTATACCTTGTATCTCTTTTATCTTCTCTCTGTTTACTTTTAGTGGAAGAGAGATGATAGCTGAATATTACAATTTTTACAATCAAGGTGGCAAATCTTAACGTGATAAAACGTTCAGCTATTATTTTAAAGAATAACTGCGTTCTCTTTACCTATAAAATATCTACACGGAAAATCGTCTTTAGTCTTTTTAATATCAATCTTTTTTTTTGAGTCATTTGTCAAAATTTGTTTCAACATCTTTCCGTGAAAGTAATCGTTCTCTCAAACAAAAGAAAATTTTGCAAGTTTCAATAATTGGCGGGAAAATGAATAGGCTGAACGCATGGAGCAAACTCTAAAAAAGCAACTTTGTTTTCCCGCCTTAGTTGTTCAAATCCAGTGATCCCGTGGTGAAACTTGATAGCTGGACGTGATAATTATTTTTGTGCATGTCTGTATACTTTTTCACGCCGCCATCTGTTTTCGTGTAAGTCATTAAGATTAGAAATTAAACATCTGTTTCATAGCGCCTTTAAATTCACAGGAAAACGAAATATAAATACAAGAATATATTATTATAGATACAAAAGAAGAAGTGGTCACACTAGGAGACAATAAAATTAATCAAACATCTTGGAGATTTCTACGGATAGTGAGAACTGGCAAAAGTATGTCTATACATCTAGATGATGGGTATGTTTTTTCAAATTATTTTATTTTTGGGGTTAAGAGTTTTCCTACCTAACCTAGCCTTTTACTAAGCAATAGGCCACTCCTTCTAACTACAAACTGAGATTGGGTTAGTTTTTCTACAACCCGATTGGCTATTCCTTCTCCAAACTGATTGCCTGGTCCTTTTACAAAGCTACGCACGTGCGACATTGAAAATAAATTATTGTTTTAGTACATCGGTGAGAAAATATGTCAAACAAAGTAATGTTGACGATTATTCCCTACCGCCTGGGTCTCTAAACATAACATACGTGTACGTGGGAGGTCTTGAAGACCCAAATGCACTGTCCATGTCACGAAGTCAAAAACACTTCACTGGGTGCTTGCAAGATATCATAATTAGTGGGGTAAGTGCTTACTATTTTGAATTAAGGTGTAAATAGTTGGGATAACGTCTCATTCTCATAAAACAGTAGCTAGTGTAAATGTACCATTGGAACAACGTCTAATAAAACAGTAGCTAGTGTAAATGTACCATTGGAACAACGTCTAATGAAACAGTAGCTAGTGTAAATGTACCATTGGAACAACGTCTAATGAAACAGTAGCTAGTGTAAATGTATAATGAATATTTTGTCTGTTTAGTTCGATTTGCTTCGAATTACACGGGACTGGGCTGACTACAGTGTCACACGTGTTGGGAACATTAAAAGTGGCTGTCGAGCTGACATGTTCCTCGACGCAGGTTTGAATGTGAAATATACTTCTGTGTAGTGTTAAGAAGCGTGTGAATTGTATCCTCGCACTTCATGTCGTGTAATAAAAATTCCAAAATTCTTTTGTTAAACTAACATTTTACAAATATCATTTTTAATTTTGGAAAGTTTATTGACATGTTGGTTTGTTGATATATTGATGTGCAAGGATTAATTTTGTGTCATTCTAGATTTCGATAATGTGTCAATGGGCTTACCGTCACTGACAACACAAAATTCCAATGAAACTGGTAAGCTTGTGTTGTATGAGCATTTTTACTCAACCTCGATCCTAGGACCTGTTTTCGTCGTCCGAGAGTGGCAGACAAAGAAAAAAGAAAAATCTTTTTTGTTATGTTTTTATCAGCCTCGTCCTCAGAGCATCTTGTATCCCTTCTGACATCGGGATGTATCGCTGTTCCAATGCCAGGAAATATACAAGATGCTCTGGGAACGAGATTGGTTTTTATACCAATGACCAGCAACTGTAAAGATAATTTTCACTCAGACGACGAGCAACTTTTTTCTCAGACGGCAATTAACTCGCATTCAAATGAAAAGTAAGTTTCTAATATTTGACGTCTATTTTTTTAAGGCTGGGAAACAGACAAAAAAGAAAGAAAAGGAACATCAGAAATAATAACCTCCAAGGTAAGTCATTTACTAAATTGAGGACTGGACACTAGACAATCACAGGTCATGCGTAGCAAGTCCTCTTTGTCATTATACATCTCGCATAGAATGTTTGTTTAGAATATGGCGTGTTAGTATTTTGTTTACAAACAAAAGAATTTACGATTCATCATTTTTGCATTTTTTATCGCCTAGAAACAAAAGACAAAAGATGGCATAAGTGATCTTACATGGATGATTATCGGTAGCTCATGCATTATCGTCCTCATTCTAATAACCGCCGCTGCATTGTCGTATCGCTGCATTCATAAGCAACGAAAGGTTCGCAGAAGAAGTTTACGCGAGCATTATCTACAGCAAGTACAACGTGGCGATGAAGAAGAGCTTCCTCTAAACCAACGCTGCATACGAGCCGAGATTAACAGATGTGATTTGAAAACATTCAGTCCAGTACGACGTGCATTTTATATGTCGCCTAATGAGTCTGAAACACTTCAACGGACTGACGAAACAGTTCATCGCAGTTACGAAGCAATGGTTCGTAACCGGGATGAAATTCACGGTAACCACGAAGAAATGTTGTTACGACACAAAACGTTGCAGCATAGTCATACCAAGAAAAGTTTTGACGCCGATCAACAAACGCACTACTCTGTTGAGATTGTGCATAGCAATGGTAAACCACAATCACTTGTGCAACAACATTCGATAGATGAGAGCTTGAAGAGTGAAAATGCTACTTTGAGAAGATGTCGTCGGTTGTGAACAATTTGACCACTTTTCTGGTAACATTAACAAAGATGATAGGGTGTGGCATAAGAAATCAAAATGCGAGCAAATTGGACATTATATTTAATTTTACTAGAGTCCGTGTTAGACACCTGTTTCTCCAGTTTGGTATACCATTTTTGATCACAATATATAATATGTAGCATTTTCTTATTTTTTGACTAGGAAACAAGTTTTATCTTTCGCTAGCTGACCTTAACAGCTCAATAAGTGGCACGATAACTCACAACATTGGATTCAATCCTTATTTTTTTCTAGTATAATGATTATTTTAGATAACATATTTTTTTAGGGTTGTGCTACCAGGTCAGTTTATTAAGAAAATTTTTTATTTCCTACAAAGCCATTGATATCATCGATCTTGCTGTTTCGAAGAAGGTCCTATTATACTATTTAAATAAGAAAATGATCCATCTTCTCTGCCCCCTAGTTATTGATGTTAGAATCGGTAAGAAGAACATGTTGCAAAACCTGTCTGTTCGTTCTGCGACGTGTGGCTCGAATGGATTTAAAGTGTATCAGTATGTATTACGGTATAAATCCCCTTAATCTAAGTAGAAGTCTCATATATACATATTCCTCATCGTTAAATGTTGGTCGTATACAAGAAAATTTTTACTTCACCAACGTGTCGATAATCGAGTTTAAGTAAAACATACAATCTCAAAATGGTTTTAGATCACGTGTTCGGGATCCTAACAATGAATAAACTTTGCTTTAAATTCTATGAGTTTACATATTAGCATGAAAGTATGGCTACTACTGATTACTCTTGGTAACTTCATATTTGAAGTAAGACAATTTTTCTATAAGCCTTTATTGAGCGTTCGTTTCCAGTGTAAAAGGTGGTGTGGTCGATCCCCGGCCGAGTTATGCCAGAGACAATAAAAGTGTGAATCTTTTCCTTCTGCTATACGGCCAGTATAAGAATAGGAATTATATCTTAGGCGGTTGTCTCGTTGAGCATGGTAGCTCAAATGGTAACTTTAAGTAACTGACTCCTTTTGTCAACAGTACCATTGGGAACTGGAAAAGCCATCCTGGGTTAATGATAATAATAAAACTAAGTAATAATGATAAACGCACCGCCGTTGAGAAATAAATAATCTTGGGGACGGGCCTAAGTGAAATTTCATCCCATGGTCTGAAATACGGGGTTGTCAATATAATTTAAATGTTTTTTTTCAAATAGTGTATTTTTTAAAACCTTCATTGAAAAATATTCCACACTTTCTTTCACCTTCCATTTCATTGAAAATTAATTTTAATCTGGAAAAATTAAATTTGAGGATTATTCAAGGGAATTTTATTTTTTAGGCATTTTAAGGAGGCGTGAGAACCTTGGTATAATTCCCTCAAAATAATAAAGAAAAAAACATGTCGATGAGCCAGAATAATCTTATTTTTTAAAAAATATACGATTTATCATATAGATTACAATTTGGGTTAATTTAAAAAATTATAACATATCGAGATAACAGTGCTGTAGAAATATAACTACTTTGTCAACATTTCAACAATACTGCCATGGCAACGGTTGCATAACAACACCTTACATCAAAATGGTCATAAAAAATTACAATTTCTTTCCCATTGTTTGGATAAAATTCTGACCTGGAAAGTACTCAATTCATATATAGCTTAAATAGACTTTCCCTAAATTTCATTGGTGGTTCTGCTCTACATAACTGTCACCACGGAAACTGAATTTAGGCTGTGTTTAAACGACGAAATAGAAACCATTTAAAACTTCTCAGCAACACCGATGTCGGTACAACGTTTTGTTTCTTACAAACCTTTAGTAGGAAAGCGTTTTTATCATGCTTCGAAATATTGACAAATTTAATTTAGAATAACAATTGATTATTTCGAGATGTACATAATTTGTCATGAGCACTAGTATTGAAGAAAGCGAAGTGAATATATTAATCTGCATGACATTTTTAATAATCATTCTAAGAAGTTTTCTCTGAAATGCAACTAACCAGCGTAAAATGTTGATATCAGAATTTTTGAATAAAAATTCAAAGAAACAAACCGAAAGATAACATGCTAACTACATCAACAATTAAAATATTCACAACATATAAATTAACTTTGAAAAAATATAATAAAAAAATAAATTTATTAATTTAACTTTATACCTAAACCTGTTCAATGCGTGAACGAAGATGTATTCTAGTGAACGTAAATTTTTTTTAACATACGCATTTCATTGGTGAGAAACAAATAAATATTGCATAAATTAACATAAAAAACGTAAAACAACTTCATTATTGCATAAATTAACAATTCTAAGATGCATGCATCTATCAAATTTCGGATAACGACTTCGAGATCTTCGTTTTTAAGTTAAGAAATGGATTCCTCTTTGTACCCTAAAAATACAATTCGCATATTACGGAACATCTCAACGAGTGCAGGAACCGTGCTTGTACTCAAAACTGCCAAATAAACGAACGAACGAACGAACACGAACGAACGAACACGAACGAACGAACGAACGAACGAACGAACGAACGAACGAACGAACGAACGAACGAACGAACGAACGAACGAACGAACGAACGAACGAACGAACGAACGAACGAACGAACGAACGAACGAACGAATGAACGAACGAACGAACGAACGAACGAAAAAGCTTTTACATTATACTTACAGGCGACTTAGCCGGTGGACTTGTAGGAGAATCTTTAGTTCCGAGCATATGTAGTGACGAATCTCCATGTGACACCGAACGTTGACGCGCTAATTTTCTCTCTTTTTCTCTTTCGTCGACCGTAATTGTGTTACTGTCTACCATGGCTTTCGTAAACGAATATTTTCGGATAGGTAGTGTCATTGCTTCTTTGTTCAACTTACTGTTCGAACTTTTCTCTTTTAAAGAGCTAGCGTAACATAAGTCATTAGAAACCCTAATATTTGTATCCGTTAACGACCTTCGCAACGGCCGTTGCAGTAGTCTTTGTTCAGTACTATAATCTATTTTAGAGTCTGTTGCGGATTTTGTTATGGAAATGTTTTCACTGTCAAAATGTCTTCTATTTCCGTCTAAGATATCTTCTTCGGAAACTTCACGTATACACTGTGCAGGAGATGTTGGCCGATCAGAAACTTTCTTGAACTTATGAGTTCTCGGTAGGGAATTCGTTCCCATCGGAATTCCCTCAGTAAACGATAAACTACTCGGCAAAATAATCGGTTGAGTAGCGAATCGACCTCCTGACCCGGAATCTCTTCTCACTTTTTTATGAGACGCGCGTTTTGTTGATTCAGCTTGTAGCGTTTTTCGATATACGTTGTTTCTTATAAAACTCGAATCGTGCGTAACCGATTGATCGCGACGTAACTGAACCATGCTAATCGTATCAAACGTTTCGCCACGAGTAAAACTCGCGTGGTGCGTCAACTTTTTTCGTGGTAAAGACGAATACTTTACATCGGGCTCTCCTCCTCGCTTGAAAAATCTCGCTTCATCTCGCGGTGATAATGGATGTTGGCTGTCTTCAGGTAAGCTACCGAGATCAAAGACGCCGGAGCTTCCTGAACTTTCTCCTGCACTTAACCAAGATAATCGCTTCGCGTTCGGTGGAAAATCTCCTCTGGGAGATAAGTCCATCGTTCGTGATCGCGTAAATGAGCTGGAAGAAGGATTAAAGCTGTTATCTAAAAATATCGTAGAAGGAGTGCTCTCTACACTTATACCCGTAGTTGCTTCAGTTAAACCGTATTCTTTATTGCGAGATGCTTGTCGCCACAAAATACGAGTGATGTCTGTAGTCCAAGATGTTTTTACATGGTTGGAGACAGCCTACAATAGATTTAACATGTTACTTATAACTTTTAAGTTAGTGCTCATTGAGTACCTAAAACAAAAGCACAACAGACGGAGAGTGCGTAGATCAGTGCTCAAATTATTTATACCTGAAGTACGAACGTTTCTCCAGCTCTTCCCTTTTTCCACCTTCGATACCAGACTTCAAACCTTAAACCACTGTCACCGATATTCTCTGTAAGTCCTATATCCACCATCTATAGAAATTAGGAAATGATAAAGAAATTTGTAGTGATGGAGAGTGATAGGTAAAATGGTAGCTTGCATAGCTTAAAGAGTTAGTAGCTTAAACTACACAGATACAGAGGTACATGCATATAAGATACACGAATAAAAACGTAACAGATGTGGTTTCCATCTGATACAAACCTTAATAGAGTGTTTGTAGGTGAACACATCTCCTTTCGCTTTTTGTTTCTTTGGTTTCGTGAAAACCAGCAGATGTTCAAATAAGAACACACGCCTTGAACGTTTTCTTTTTCCATACGATACGATAAAATCTCCCTAAAGATATAGAAACGATACAATAAAATCTCCCTAAATATATAGAAACGATGCAATAAAATTTCCCTAAAGATATAGAAACGATGCAAATAAAATCTCCCTTAAGATATAGAAACGATGCAATAAAATCTCCCTGAAGATATAGAAACGATGCAATAAAATCTCCCTGAAGATATAGAAACGATGCAATAAAATCTCCCTGAAGATATAGAAACGATGCAATAAAATCTCCCTGAAGATATAAAAACGATGCAATAAAATCTCCGTAAAGATATAGAAACGATGCAATAAAATCTCCCTGAAGATATAGAAACGATGCAATAAAATCTCCCTGAAGATATAGAAACGATGCAATAAAATCTCCCTGAAGATATAGAAACGATGCAATAAAATCTCCCTGAAGATATAGAAACGATGCAATAAAATCTCCCTAAAGAAATGGAACATATAAAGTTAAAGTTGAAAAAAGATTTGTTTATTTGCTCTGTCAAACAACGTAGCAAATCTGGTTATTCGCAACTTTAACGTGCTTTTCCTCTTTATTAAACGCCCAGCCTATTAAACGCCCATCTCTAATAAACTCCCGCTTCTCCCGTCACAGAAGCGTTCATTACAGTTTCTCATCCTAGCAATTTACAGAGAAATAAAGACAAGAATAGAATTGGCCTTTAAGATTTTCTACTATATTTTACATAGTAACATTATTACTAAAACGAGGACACTGACTCTGTTTGTTAGACGGAAACAGTGACGATGACTTATTGAAGTACTGTAGACAAATTTTGAAAATTTACTTCTGATGAATTTATGATAAATATAGGTAAAAAAAAAGTGAAATTTCAGTTTTTTAATAAACGCCCGTCTCCAATGCACGCCCCTCAAAAATCTCGAAAATTAAATAAACGCCTGGGGGATTTATTAGACCATCACGGTATGAGATGTAAGAAAATTATTGAACTCACTTGTCGTAGCAGACAACCTTGCTCTTTTAAATTCACCTGCAACAAAAATAAAACATATCTCAAAGACTTTATATATAAAATATTATTCACACAAGTTATTTCGTGCATCACTTACATCACTGTGTTGAATTGCATCCATGGCTAGCAAGTCGTTACCATGCCTCAATTGAAACTTCATTAAGTCGTGCGCAGCCTGCGAACAAACAATGGAAAATTGACACACTAAGCATCGAGGAAGTTACTCGTCACAGAAGTTGACTTTTACTGTATACATGGTGGCCACAGCTTTAAGATGTTACAAATTTTTAGGAGATTTTAGAATTTAAGAGTTTTTGGGGTTAAAATTCAGGCAAAAAAAACAATATTGTTAATTTTGTCAAATAATATTTTCGGAGATTTTGCCAAATTTTTAGGGCGACATAAAGAGTTACAAATACTCAAGCCTTTTCTTTGTTGAAGATCAGCCTTGTTTCAGTTGTATGTTCCAGTTGTCATGCTCATACGTTTTCTCCGAAAATGGCTGACATAAATACTGGCTGCATTTTTATGTTTTGTTTAAAATTTAAAAGAATAAAAAATTGGAGTGCAACAGTTTTAGATTTTAGGAATTTTTTTAGGATTTGGGAGATTTTAGTACACTGGTATATGACGGGTGAATCGCACGGTTGACGAAAATGACATACATATCATCTACTAAACCTAACAGAGTACACACAGTAGTAAACGAGCAAAAAATCTCACCTCCATCTCGATTACTCTTGGGTCCTGCGCATCGCAACAGCTGATCATGTCTCTCAACAGGAGCGAATATTTACCCAGACGTTGGACTGGCTTGATCAAGTAACTAGCCAAATCTAATTTATCTTTTAACTCCAGCATTTTTTTCTGCAAACAAAAAATCGATTAGTTAAAGTCTCAGTCTTCAAATATTGTGACAACACTCTGACCCGAGTTTAAATAACTGGCTTACACGAAAATAATTGTTCGCAAAATCATTCCATAGCTGGTCACTTCTTGGTTTGTTTTTGTTGTATAAAGCATATAGATAAAATTGTCGTTCCTGAAAGCAAAATTAGAGTAGGAAGCATTAAGTGAATGTCGCCAAGGGAAAACAAAATAAAGTAGTCATCGAGGCAAAACATCGAGGCAAAACAAATAAAGTAGTAATCGTTGTAATCGAAGAAAAAAATAAAGAATTAAGTGAGGCAAAACAAGATGAACCGATAGGCGACAATGAGCAAGATAAATTAGATAGCAAGACAAAAGCAAAATCAAGTGTACACGAAATAAAACAATTAGTCACTTTAGCTTTAATATAAAAATAAGCTGACCTACCCATTTCAAAAAACATTTTCCTATTTGTAAAGGAGCATGTCGAAATGCTTCTACTTCTTGTGAGAAAAATCTATAAATATAAAATACAGAATAAATGCGCATGTGTCAAATTGAAGTCAACAAACAAGCATCTCAATTTTATTGGTAGTAGACAGGGTAAAATCTGCATTGTATGTTAAACACAGCAAATACACGCATGCGCAGATCTATAAAAAACATAACTGAATCGAACCTTTTATGAAAGTCACATATTCTTTCGATGTTACCAAATATCACATTTTTTTGTCCGATCAAGGTAGGAGGTAGTTGAGTACCCTCCATCAGTGGGAGGTAGTGTTCTAATATATACTCCAATGACTTCACATACTCATGTTCGGTATTGATCATTTCATCTATAATATGACGCAGTCTTTCTTTCATTTTAGTTGGCATAGCAACATCAAACACGGCTAGCTTGGCGTCATTCTCGTCGTACAACTTATGGCCGTCTTTCCAACTAAAAATAGGGCCGACTGCATTTTCAATAGGACTCGTCAAAGACTCTGCATACTCGACATCTGTCTGTTCGCGATATTCATCTTCGTCAGGTTCGGTCGACAAATCGTCGTCTTTGAAGCCGCTCGAGTCGCCATCGCCGTCGCTCATGACAGAATCAAGTTGAACCTGAGTTATCAAAACAAGAAATCGATCACGTGCAGGAGAAATTTGAACTTCGGGTAAAAAAATACAAAACAAAAACAAATCCCTATCAAATGCCAGACCAACTTTGCTTATCACCTAACAATAACACCACACACCTGTCTAAATCTTCCTTCAGCACCTAAAATTTGATTCATTTTCACTTGCAACATTTCTTGAACCTCCAGCGTGCGACTGCTTACTTGCTCCGCTTGTTCAACTTGCTTACTACCGAGATGATGAGCCAGGTCTGTTATTTTCGCGATTTGACTTTCACTAATAGGTGGATTGTTTTGTTTAAAGTTCGTTATAGAAGCATGCAATCTATGTATTCCATCGAGTGTCTGTATTTCTTCCATACTCATATGAGCGATATACTGCAGACCAGACATCCACCATTGCGTGGCCTCTTGAACCAACGTGTGAAAATCAACGCATTTCTTTAACTTCTTCTTACGCTCGTTGTACTTAGCAGTGAAATCGTTCAATTCGTTTTGCAGCTCGTGCAACTTTCCTTTCAGTACGTCGCGATCAATTTGAAGCTCATCTAACTCAATGAGGTATTTTCCTGCTAAAATACATTCTTCGCCGTTTGATAGTTGCTCCTGGTGAAAAAGAAAAAAAAGATGCAATTTAAGTACAAGGCTTGTTAAATACGAACAAGCTAAACAGAACATGTGTAGTTATCTAAAAGTATAAAACAACTCCAAACTGTCTACCCATTGCTTATACTTTAGAGACCGAGAGCAAATTCGCTGATTTAGCAAATTTATTGATATTTAATTCAAAGCCTATTTGACCTAAGGAAGAGCTCCTTAGGCCAAATAGACGTGATAAAGAGTGGAAAACAGTGACAGTGGTATCACAGTTGAAACTAACCTGAGCCGTAATGGCAAATTTAGCAAACTCTTCCATCATAGATTGCGCATGACCCAGGGAATCACCAATTTCTTTCTGTTTTTCAAAATACGAATACCCGTCGTTGTGCATCCATTGTATCAACTAAAATAATTATATTATTTTTCATTTATTTATTTATGTCAAAAATGTTGTCACATGAATTTGCAATGTTATTTGTCCTATTCTTAACAATAGCTTTGTAGAATCCTTAACAACAATAATTGACTGGATGAAAACATTACAAAAGAAAAAAGTATTTTTATTAGAAAAAAATAAAATAATTTGCAAGTAAAATTTTTTTCCCGACAAGAAAGTTTCTCTCATAGTTGTTTCCCCCAATACTCTATTGAGGGAAACAACGATGACAGAATTCTAATAAAACAATTTGAACAGAAGATAGGGAATGGAGGAAGCGTACCTTAGTCAGTTAATAAGTTTCGCTTTCACTGAGCTCATTCTATTACGCTCACAAAAATAAACAACAAAAACAACTCTTAAACGAAAACTTCACTATATATATATATATATAGCCAGATCAAAACAACAAGAAGGTGATTACCCCAACACAGCTTTCTTCAAACGTGCGTACATTCAAACATAACTGTAAGTTTTTCGTTCTTTTATCGGAAATAATTCGTAGCTTATCGAATACTCGAGTCATTTGCGTGTATAAACGATTCAAACACTCGATCGTATCTTTATAATCTTCGCTACGACATAGCTCCCTGTCTTCTTCAACTAAACGTTCGATTATTTGTTTCCCTTCCGTTCGTAGTCCTAACAAACGCGAATCTTCCAACACTTCTCTCGATTTTTCTCGATGTGCATCGAGAAGAAGTTGACATTCGCTTGAAGTGCTACCTAAATCCGTTCTGCTCAAGTCTTGCATGTAATTCATGGCGTGTTTGGCTGCGCTTCGACATCCAGTCATAAACGGTTCCACTTTCTACAATAAAAGCACACAAAATATTTTTAAAAAACGTAGCAGCAGTATAAATATAATCTCTCCATTTAATCATGTACTTAGCATGGCATAACTTAACCTTTCAAAGAGAAGTCAGGGGCTATCACGTTGGGGATCGTGATTTGTACAGTAATAGATACTTACACTAAAAACATCAATGAGAGATTCATAATAAAGAGATGTACCACGAGGACGTCAAATATACTTAAAAATGCGAAAATTAGTTCGAGTAAAATATGTATTTTTTACCCTCGATGGAGGAGAGAGAGGGAGAAGAAAGCGTAAACACACAGCGTTTTCAGGTATATCTTTGGCAAATAATAGCATGCATAGGTATCGTAAAAAATGATTTTCCGAGGTTGCTGAAATAATATTATTGTATATCTACCGTTCTAAATTTAATCCAGCTATCATGGTTATATCTCATTTGACCTCCAAAACATTCAGGTAATTGCTCGACGTCCACTTCACGGGATAGCTTCTCCAATGATGATAAAAATTGGAACTAATAAGGAATATATAAAATATTATTCAGAAATAGTTTTTTTGTTTCATTTTAAAATCAGGGAAAGTGTGTATGAACAAACCTGAAAGTTTAGATTCTCTTTCACTTTCGACGCAGCAAAGAGAAGCATTAGTGAGTCTTTTCTTGTCAGTACAAAAGCCATATGAACGGAGCCGGGAATTTGGGTCTATAAAAGAAAACCATTACGTAGGGCTTGAAGCATATTTTTGTTACTCTGTCGACTGTTTCGTGGAATTTTGATGTCATTGACGATAAACTTTTAATTTAAAATAGTTTTACAATATTATGATATCAGCAACCATTTTTTTGTTATGAAATGAATTTTATCAACTTGACAATAATTAAAGTAATTTCAAAAAAAAAATGTCTCTTAATTTTCCACACATTTTCATTTCGTAATATAGAAAATCGTTACTATTAAGGACGAATAACTGTTTTGTTTACATATCAGACTATATGCTGGCAGAGCGGATACACGAAACACAAACGAATTCATTAAAAATGTATCAAGAAACTTTGACGTCCACTTTTATAAAACGACGGTAACGTCTAATGTCACGATACGACGTTGACGTGTAACTTTAACATTCAACATTCAACATTCACGTCTAATTTTACGATTCGACGTTGACATCAAAATCTGAGAATTCAACGTTGCCGACGTTTTGACGTTGTTTCTGTTACATCTGTCTAGTTGTTAGTTTACTTACCTGCAGGACTGTGACAGCTTCACCAATACATTCTAAGATGTCTCTCGTCTGTTTCCCTTCTCTTGCATCGATGACTAACGAACAACCTTTCCGCTGCACACCATCTCTGCAACAAAAACAAAAATCAATTGTATACAGTAAGCATATCAGCAATCTTCTTTGCAATATCAGACTTTATACTACACACCAATGAATACAATCTTTAGATAAATTTATACCAGCGTAAAGTTAAATTTTACTTATTTGAAAATAAGAAGGAAATCGACAAAAGTAAGATTAATGAAATCTGGATACAAAACATACTTTGGTATTTTGTAGTAATAGATCAGCAACTTGGCTAGTTCTTCACTGTTTAAATCTGTATTCTCCCATGAACGTTTATTAGTATCAAAAAAGATAACCGAGCCTCCTCTTTTGTCTCTGCTACCAGGCGTGTATACGACTTGGCTGTGTAGCAATTCAAAGTTCAGATCTAATATCAACATAGGCTTGATGGAGAGCTCGTCCATGTTAAACGTGTCTTTGCTGAGGACATTGTCTTTCTCCGAAGGAATGCACGTAGAGGCTACAAAGCAATTAAAAATGCAAATATTAATTTTGTTTGATAAGTTATACAGTTTTAACCAACACGTTCACTTCCAACGCAACGCATCCTAATTATGTATCTTTATGAAATAAATCTTCAACTCTCTAAGGATACACAGCTTAATTATCAAATAGAGTAGGGACTACACATGGTGAACTTCCTAACAAACGCAAACAACACGTGTTACATACGATAGAGCTGCAATACTGGCCAGTAAATTTAAAATTTAAAACAAATAAAAAGTTTTTATCACAATATTTTAACGACCAATATATGCTACTTCTGAACTATTTTTACCCGTGTAACGGAAACACCAAAATTCGATACCTGCGTATAGCGATGAAACCATGAGGAGGGAAGTTTATCACACTTTTCATACAAACACACAACACCAAACTTCACAGCAGATACTTAAGCCGGAAAAACTTGACATTATGAAGTTAATTTAAAAATGCCATTCGAACAACAATAAAAAACGAGTGATTTCAATCAATTCAAAGAGTAGCATTTCCGTGCATTTAAAAGAAGTACAATTAAAAAGAAAATTGTTTGTAATTATTACACATAATGCGAGTTAATTACATGGTTTGCATAACTGTGTGAAAATAAACCCAATATCACTGTTGTCATCGATATTACTGCACAAAAAATGTTCATGTGGCACACAAATGCAAGAGAGAGTAGTAGTATACAGACTATGAAAGAAACCATTCAAATGCAACACTGTTCTCTGTCTCCAAATACAAGGCACTGAGTGGGTATTAATACCAAGTGCTTGTTTACACTGTACCGATGCTCATACTGAGTTAACGAGTGTGAAATGTACGAGTGTGATTTACTTTTCGTGTGATGTGGTGTGCGCATGGGTGTAAAAAAATAACAAAATATCTGTCTCAATCAATACTCGTACAAGACTATACTTAGTATCCGTTTATCCCGCAGTAAATAATTTTTAGAGAATTGCGAATCACCCGCCTTGTGTTTACGCTCATACATACACTGCGTTAAAAAAATATTAAGGCACCGCCTAAATCGAAGTCATTGAAACAAAAAACATAGGCTAACTTCGCAGCCTCGTTACCATGTGACATTCTCTGTCCTTAAACAACTTCTAATAAAAAAAACCCATCCAAAACTAACAAACAAACACATACTTGCAAATGGAACTAGACACATCTCAACTTTCTTTCTTTCTTTTTACAAAAGTCGCAATCAAGTACAAAAAAAGATATCATAGGCTCAGTACTATTATTAGCAAATCATCTTTTACCATGACGAAAGTTTGGGAACCCGAAATGTTTTTATAAGTTCTCCACTGAAACCACTAGTCACAACACACCATTCTATTGTCAGCAACACGCGTCACCAACAAAACAATGTTATTCTCTGTGTGAAGTCTCATTCATTAAACGGAATAACACACTGCGCTTAGCGTAAATTGTTCCGTTTACAGTTGAGAGCAAAATTTTTAGCCACGTGGTACATCAGTCACTTTCACTAATATCACGTGATAATTCTAAGATATATAACGCCTTAAACGGAATAACAAACTGCGCTTAGATTTTCTTCGGCCTGAGGTGAAATAATGTGTCGTTAACATAATTTTATATGCACACAAGGAGAAGAAATGTAATTAAATGGGTCTCCATTATGTTTTTTTTGTTCGCAGTATTGACTAAGTAAACAAATCATGTACACACATGTCAGCGCATAACTAACAACAACACCATGATAATGACTTTGTTTGGATTAACTGTTTAAAAATGGAAGAAATAATTTGTAGTGTTTACAACAATAGAATTGTTGTGTTTTTTAATGAGAAAAGTAAACTGAGAAAGAGCAGGTCAAAGAAGATGGACAGCTTTGCAGGTCTATGACATCATAACCACCGTCCCTACTAATGACTTGTGAACTTGAACTCTACAAGAGCCCCTTGAAAATATACTCTACTAAATTATGACCAGCCAGTCTAAAAAGCAGACTACTAAATTCACGTGCTATATTTTTATCTCAATCAAAAGTTACTCATCATAATCTTTTGCATTCAATTGTATGCCCACAGCAAGATTTATTTAAAAAAGCTGATTTCAATTCTTTTACAACATTGAGGTGATTCCCTCCCGTCACGGTAGGTATCACCATCAATAACACAATAGCAATTACTACAGTCACAATACGTACGAAGGTACAAAGTTCAATACAAGAGCATGTGACACCAAAAGAAAAAAGGAAGATTCCATCTCGTTTATCTTTATATACAACCAATTAAATGTTATAACACAGACTTTAGTGTCGAAGAAAAAAATCGAGTCACAAGTTTATCATTTCATTGACTTTGTACATCTAAAATTAGTGAACCGATAGAGTTCTTTCCAACAGTTTTCTGGCATGTGCTAAACAAAGTGTACAGCCAACATGATAAAACTTACCAAACCACTTGAATTAAACTAATTTAAATGTTATATAATTTACAGTTATATAATTTCAATTTCAGTATTATTCCATGGTCACTATTTAATCTAGGGTGTGAAACAATAGGCACTGGCATATGCTCAAAAACAACAAAAGAGAATTGATAACCCTTTTTACTGAAACAACAAGAAAGTGTGAGATGGGAAGTCAATTTAAAACAGCCTGCTATCTGTTACAAATATATGATTTTACTCCTCCTCCCTTTTTAAAAAAACAACTCTTACAAAATAGATAGTGCCTTACAATCATCCATGTTACCAACAAATTGTGCTTTCAATAAGTTAACCCACAGAACTCTCTCGAATCCTTTCGTTGACCAAATAACACAGCTTGTATATATAAATCTGTCTCGTGCTTCAGATCGCAACAATTCAGTCCAATTCTGTGAACACATTAATATACAGTCTGTCATTGACAACGTCCTCGTACTCACTTCACCAATATGGTAATATTTCAGTTCCAATGTCCTTGGTGTCGTTGAAGAAATATGAATATAAAAATCGCCCTTGTGGAGAGTGGTAGAAATCACTTTTGGATGGATGGCGAATTTAACTATGTGTTCAAACTTTTCCCACCATACTGGACCAGGTTCTTTTTTCGTTTTAAGCTTATAGTAATCCTAAAATAAAAACAGCACCAGTTGTAGTGGAAGAAGGTACGGGTGGCTACAACCAGGAAGTAACAACAGTAACAAGAAAAATAACTTTTGCAGTTGTTTGAAAAAAGAAAGAGATTCATGAACTTTAAGTTATTAAAAAATTAGATTGTCAACATTCCCTTGAGAATACTGAAACTAGTAACTAAAACAACAACAATAACAAGAAATATAAACAACTTTTACACTTGCTTGAAAAGAAAAAGAAATCTTATGTTATCACAAAATAAGATTGTCGTAACAATCCATCAACAAACTTGATGAAACTCACACAAACCACATTCAACACTACATGATCAACTATACTTTCAAAATAACACTCATGATTGCAGCTTCAACTGTCCTTATCTTCTTTAATCAGAAATGTATTGACAAAAACACGAAGACATAAGAAACGAATACTTCTGTATGAAGTTAATTGATCCAATATTGTTATTAGGTTTTTACCAGACGACTATATAAAAACATAAAAACATACTCTTGTGCAATTTCAATTAACATTTAAACTATTGTTCTTATATATATTACACAACCAGTCTAACTAGCAGCTACACACTCCTTTATTAAAATCTATCAAGTAGTGACATTTTGACGTATAAGACGCTCTAAAATAACATGCTTTAAACTATATGTTCACAGTGTTGATTGTCAATTGATTGATAAATGTAGTAGATTCTACATCTGCGACAATATAAAGTACCATCCAATCTATCATACCACATCGATAGAAAAATAAGAATGTATACACACTGGGAAAATCCAAACCTCACATTAAAATAAATAAACTCTAAATAGAATACTCAAAAACAGATGTAAAATTATTCAAGTCAACTTATCTTTTATTCGAATTAAAGCTTCTTAAAGAGTTTATACAACTGAATAAAACATACAACAGTATCCCACTGGGCTTCTTAATCATACATATTGTTCTCTAATTTTATTGCCATGAAAACCAAATGACATATATGGTAACATAAAGAAATAATAGTCAAGAAAAATAAGAACCATTAAGCTTCGTGATGAAATCAACATCACTCAGGACTTTAAGAAAGATTTTGGAAAAAAAAAACACTCTAAAAACAACAAGTTTTAAATGAAAATTAAATGAGTCACAACGTTTTACGAAAAGGTCAATTTAGCTTAGTTCGATTGAATAGATGAGATAAAAGTTCACACAGTGAGTGACTATCAGTAAGAATTTTCATTCAAACACTAATGATAATTAACTAAATTAACTGAAACACAAATAAAATAAATTTTGGCTGAAAAAAGATTTTCCTGATTTCCCCAAAACATTTACCAATAAAATTTAGTAATAAGCCTAAGATCTGTTTTAAACCTTGCATACAAGCATATAAACAAAGACCATTTTAGGGAGGAATATTGACCATCAATTTACAGAAATAATTCTTTTCTTCCATCCGTTTAACTGCTTTGTTCTCATTTTCAAAATAAAAACAAAAACAAGCAATTTACAAAATCAAACATATATTCGACCCAAATCTCCAGTCTTTAATTTTTTAGCACTATCTGCTATGGCTTGGATGTTCAGAATGTAACAGAAAAAATTAGCCGATGCACTAATAAGTTTAAACTTTCTTTTGCATCTCCACCAGGGGACAAATAATAAAAAAATCTGTAAACGTTGAAACTTCAGATTTTATATTACTATTCGCCTATTCTGATTTAAAGCCTAATTAAGATATGCGTTACAAACATTTACGATAAGATATGTAAAATAAACAAAGATACTAGAGAGTAATGGTAAGGAAGTATTCTGCAATTTTTCTTCTGCCTCCCAACTGCCAAGTATATAATATAATTTCTGAAATGTAACCAAGTTATACACTGATCCTTAAATTCCCTAAAAATAAATCTACACAGATGACCGAAATTTACCTTGAAACATCAACTCATGCAGAAAGTTGAATAACAATAAATAAAGGTAAAAATTAATAACATTCAGAATTGATATCGCAAGCAAAACAAGTTTGTGTAATCATTATGAAGGAAGGTTAGGTAGGGAAGATAAGGTAGGCGCAAGAAAGTTTCCTGTAATACTTAAAAAAATTACAGCATTGTAATCTCTGTAGTGTTTTTGTTTTTCTCTTCTAATTACGTGGTCATATACAGAAGCAGGTGGAGATAAGACACAATAACTGTACTCTAGTGCTAACCGCAACAGCAATCATTACTTTAAATGAGAGTACAATTTTTATGTAATTCTTTTATTTAATATAATTTGCAACTAGAAAAGCCATGTCAACAAGATTGACATTGGAAACAAAGTAAGTGTAACAAAATAATGGTGACAAAATGATGTCTGATGACAAAATGATGTCTTTTAAACTATCAAGACTATTTTATGCATATAAATTTACCATGAAAAACAAGTATTAATGTTTTTATATTGTAAATGATGTAAAATATTGGTAACAAAATTGTATGAAACTTATTTCGTAGACCTCTTGCAGATTTGATCTTGTAGAGTCCCAAAAAAAATGCACAACAGCTTCTTTCCTAACAGTTTCTATTCTTGCATATATTTCTATATGAATTACTAAATTTTCAACATCTGCAAAAAATACTTTAATATTTTTTAAAAAATACTTTAGTTTTTCTGCAAAAATCTATTCCCTGAAAGTATTTTAAGACCACACATCAGTAAAACTAGGTTTATAAAAAATAAATCGTTCCCTTAAGTTATTTATTTTCATTTTAGTTATTTTCTAAAAAACACTTATAATTATCTCATCTTAAAAGATAAAATAACATTTATTTTAAGATAAAAAGATAAAAAATTTTCAAAATAGTGAAAGTGTAAATTTTATGCACCAAATATACCTAATCGTAATGTTAATCACACTTTAAAAGAAAATAACTGCCAAAGACAATGCTGAACATCTATTCATCACCATATTTAAAATAAAAACTTGACTGATGCATAATTATAAGGTTGTATTCCACCTATTAAACCCAATTAAATGGAAAACTGAGTTCTGAAACCTAACTTGTTTGTACGTTTTTCTTCTCTTAAATTTAAAGTAAAGGTTGTAAACCACCTCAACTTCTTTTTTCAGACAAGGCAAATAATTTTACAATAGAGAATAATAACTATTAGAATAACCAATCAAATTTCAATATTACTTCCACTTTATTCCCTTTTATAGGTGGTTATTTTCTTTGTAGCTTGCAAAATCATGCACAAATTGAAGTCATCAAATAATGCCACTCACTCAACTAAATGCATAACAACTAACAGGCTAAATAAACATTAGAATGAGATGATTGATTGACTTATTTAAAACATGCAACTTATTAAGCAGATTAAAAAAGAAAAACAACAAATAAATAGCCTATTGTTTAGATTATATTCTGAGATAGTTGATAAGTAACAAGAAAAAAACTTCAAGTGCAGTAATTAAGAAGAGACTTACATAGTGGCGTCACCATTTGTCAAACAATTTAACAACTGTCAATTATCATTAAAAATTTCATCCTCCTATCAATCATCATCATCATCATCATCATCATCATCATCATCATCATTCTCGGCTTAACTTCATTTTCCATGCTAGCATGGGTTGGACGGGGTATATTAATGACCCTCTTCCAATCTGATCTAGACTGTGTTAGATCTAAACTCAACTTCCTCTCTATCAAGTCTGTCCTTATAACCTCCTGCCAAGTCTTTCTCGGTCTGCCTCTGGGCTTTGCCCCATGAACTATCAAGTCTCTACACTTTCTTACCCAATTATCCTCCTCCATTCTTTCCAATTGCCCCAGCCAATTCAATCTTCTTATCTGGATAACATCTTTAATTCTACGGAGACTTAGCCTGCTTCTTAGATCATCTGAACTCTTTCTGTCTCTCAGACTGGCATTACAAATCCACCTAACCATTCTCATATCATTCCTTTCTAAACGGTCAAGATCTTCCTGCTTCACTGCCCATGTCTCACTACCGTACAACATAACACTTCTTACACAGGCTTCATACAACCTACCTTTTACCTCAATTGACAGGACTCTGCTAGTCAATAAAGGAAGTAACTCTCTAAACTTTTTCCAAGCAGAACCTATCCTGCAAGTAACACTTCTTCCAACACCCCCTTCACTGCCCAACATATCACCTAAGTAGCAGAAGTTCTTAACTATCTCTAACGAGCCACTGTTGTACATCATTAAAGCTGGAAATACTTCATTCTCTATAATCTCACCTTTGCAACGCTGGCATACAAACTGTATGTCAGCTCTTAACCTTCCACTAATACTACTGCACTTCTTATGTACCCAATGCTTGCAAGTCTGACAAAAAATTGAGTTACTACCAACCCCTTTTCTGCAAACTCCACAAGGCCACTTTCCAACTACAAGGTCACACTTGGCTGCAATGCTACTTATCATGACTTTAGACTTTGCTGTGTTTACCTTCAGCCCTTTCTCTTCTAGTCCTTTCTTCCACTTCTCAAACTTTTCAACTAATTCTTCCATCAACTCTGCTATGAGAACCAAATCATCTGCATACAATAACTCCCATGGACAACCTGTTCTAAACTCTATCGACAGCGCTTCTAAGACTAGAATAAACAACAAAGGACTAAGTACAGAACCCTGATGTACACCAACATTTACACTAAATTCATCACTAAGTGAATCGTTAATCCTGACACGACTTCTAGCATTGCTGTACATAGACTGAACCATCGTAACTAGCCACTCATCCACACCTAATTTTCTCATAGCCCACCAAATAACTTTACGTGGCACTCTATCAAAAGCTTTCTCTAAATCTACAAAGGATAAAATAGGGATTCTTTCTCTTTCCTAAATACTTTTCCTGAAGCTGTCTGAGTAAAAATATTGCATCTGTAGTGCCACGCCCTGGAACAAAACCAAATTGCATCTTATCTATATCAATTCTTTCTCTAAGTAACTCATCAATCACTCTTTCAATAACTTTCATTACTTGATCAACCAACTTCAAACCTCTATAGTTACCCCTTTCTAATGCATCACCCTTGCCCTTGAAACAGTTCACTATTACACTCGACTGCCACTCACTCGCAATAGCACCATCCTTTATAATCTGGTTAGCAAGACTTGTAATAAGCTCAACTCCAATATATCCAGATGCTTTTACCATCTCTGCAACAATACCTGATACTCCTGCAGCCTTGCCAATCTTGCCTCCACTACCCATTCTGTCTTGATCTGCATAGCTGGCCCTTCTACGACATCATCATCAGACAAATTATCCTCGTCCCAATCAAACTTAGTGTTAAGCAACCTCTGATAATGATTCTTCCAAGCTACCCTTTTCTCCTCCTCTGTGCTAGCCAAAACACCTTCATCATTACGTATACACTTCTCACCTACAATATCTTGATTAGTCTTCTTCATTTGCTTTGCTATCTTGAATACCTCATTGCACTGGTCTTCCCTTCTTAACACATCTGCAAATCTGTTTCTCTCTGCTTCTGATTTTGCCTTATACACTGCTGTACGAGCGCGACGCTTAGCTTCTAAGTAAATATTTTTACTACCACCTGACTTCCACTCTTTCCAAAGTAGGAGAATATATAGCTCTCCTATAGTTCTCCTATTCTCCTATATTTTTTTTCTCCTATCAACTGTAAAAGACCTTAAAATATACATAATGAAACTTTGAATGTGCGTAGGTGTTAGGACATTACCATAATACAACATCATCATTCTTGGCTTAACATCCGTTTTTCATGCTATCATGGGTTGGACTGGGTATATTATTAACTTTCAAATCTGATCTGGACTGTGTTAGATTCCTCTGCATCAAGTCTGTCCGTAGTAACTCCTGCTAAGTGAAGTCTTTCTCTGGGCTTTACCCCAAGAACAATCAAGTCTCTACACTATATTGCCTAATTATACTCCTCCATTCTTTTCAAGTGTCCAAATTAACTCAAACTTCTTATCTGAAAAACATCTTTAATGCTACAGATACCTAGCCTGCTTATTTGCTCATCTCTGAACTCTTTCTGTCCCTCAGATTGGTTGGTTGCTTCAGATTGACTTGTTGCTCCAAATAAATTTTAGTTTAAACACGCGCATCTTATTATAAAAGTATAAAAAAAAATTTTTTTAAATCCTAAATGCAGTAATGTTGCATTGAAAAACCTTTGAACACAAATGCAAAAACCTTAAATTAATCTTTACATATATACAAAGAAGGCTACAAAACTACTAAGTGTATATAATTGAAATGAGAGCAGCTATAGCAGCATTCATGGCAAAATTGAATTATCTTTTATTACATTTTCAGAAATTTGTGCAGAAAATGAATATCATATGAAAATTTATAAAATCAGGAAAAATCATTTGCATTTGAGAAAGATCTATTTAATATTTTGTAATTTTTCGGCTAAAAGTGCTTGGAAAATCCTAAAAAAATTTATAAGTTTTATACATCCGATTAGGAGTAAAAATCAGGAAAAACAAATAAAACAAGTCAAAAATTTTGTTTCAGTAAAAAACACAAACAACATGTAATATTTTGTATTTTGTTAAGACCCTTGAACAATAGAAAATGTAAGATATTTTTTAAAACATTTCCTAGCCTGTGATATATACTGTAAAGAGCTTGGTACACTGGTCAAAATAATGTATAGTATAGTGTGCTTTTGATGAACAGTTAAAGAGATAAAAATGTTTAAAATTTATGCATGTATCATATCTTTATGCATGGATCATATCTTTTTGGTGAACAGTTACAGAGATATTAAAATTTAAAGGAGTAAAGGTTCTTTGATGATGTCATCATCCAGTCTATTTCTCACTCAGCTTCAGGAAATTGTGACTTTAAAACCATGACCTGTTGCTAGATACAGGTGTATGTAGAACATGATAATTACGTTTTAATAAAATATATAAAAACTGCATATTAAGAATGACAACACTTTGGTGCTATAAATTTTAGAATAAAAATCTCACCTCGCATTTTGACCGAATTGTATCTAATAACTCGACAACAGGTCGTAAATAATGATCGATAAAATCTGTAGCAACACCATTATATTGTGAATGGCATATCTCTTCAAGCTGGTGTAATCGATTTGCAAACAGAGAATGTTCACAGATAACTTGCCAGTCTTCTTCCTAAAGCAAAATTGAAAATTGTTTTTAAAATTAGGTAGGTTTAATGGATGGAGAGGATAAAGGGAAGATGCTTATTTACAAATTTCAGTATAAGTATCAGTCTGTCAAGGAAACAAAATAAAAAACAAACACTCTTGAAAAACTACATTTTAGTTGAAAAATTATCACATCAACATCTACATCCTTCTTCAACGTGATTCGAATTGAGTAAGTCATGTGTTATGGTTGATTATGTAGGAAAAAATATGTTTACAATTAACATGAAGAGAAAAGCAGCTTTGTGTATTCCAAGTTATAATTACAATTTTAAGTATTCTAACCCTCAGGAATGTTAGGGAAAAATAAAAAAATAAATAAATAAATAAAGCCTCAATGGTTATATTCAAAAATTGCATATTTTGTAAGTCTGTATGTGGTTGTGCATATTATGCCACTTCTCGTTTAAACAGAAAGCAATGCACTTCAACAAAAAGCCTGATAAGATGCTAGCCAAAAATTAGCATGGGTTTTGTGACGTTTTTAAGGACATCCAAACAAAATGGTGTGATTATGTGGGTTACTTCTTAAAAATTCTAGATAATTTGTGCTTAATTTGGAAAAGGAACAAAATATTGTGGGTTACCAGTTCTATTTTTATAAGACTTTTACTGTGTGAAATTGTAGGTTACAATGCCATGTGGGTTGCACTACAACTGATTTTCAAATTCTGATATCTGGAAAACTACGTTAGATACAAACCACAATTTTCTTCTACAAACAAAGAGTCAAAGGATTAAATTTTTGTATTAGGTGAGGTTTTGTGGGTTACACAGATATTTAGGTGTGTTATTGTGGATTACATTCTAAAAACAGGTGCCAAGAAGATGTGACTTATAATGCTTTTGTATTTGTTAGCTTAAGAGAATCTTCACCCTGCCTATGTGGTGGAAGAGTGTCTGTTTAATGCAATTTGTGGGTTACATGGCTATTTAAAAACTGGTGTGATTAAGCAAATTATCTGTATTTCGATTGATATTGGTAGTTAAGTATATTATCTGTATAGTTTTTTTCTTCAAAAAAAGTACAGCTTTTTTAGTTTGGAAGTCAAAATTGTGGGTTACAATAGTAAATAAGTTTGTGTTTCTGGGTTACAGGACAAAATAAACGAAAGAAGAAAAATGTGCCTTGACAGGGTATTATTTAACTGTTTATCAGGAGTGATTTTTTTATTTGAAACCAACAATTTTATCTCCTATATACAAATAAGGTTGGCTAGTTTACTTAAAAAAAATATTCATAAATGGTGTGAATTCAACAGTATTTTAGTTTTAGTGTTTAAATGAACATTTTTTCTTCATGTGTTTGAATGAAAACATTTTTCTTTCTTTCATAGAACATTCTTTGCTACATTTTTTCTCCTTTGCAATATGCTCTTACTATTTTGATACACTTTTTCTTCTACATGAAAAAAACTTTATTCAAACTGTCATGCTTTTAGATTAGAATAGAATAATAGCTAAAGATATTAAGTAAACATACAAAACTTTGCTGACATATTGTACTATGTTGAACAGAATGGTTTTAGCCATATATGATAACAGTTCTTTAGTTACTTTAAAAGTTGCCCAATTTAAAAGTTGCCCAATTTAACTTTCGTGTGGTTTAAGTAGTTTTTGCTCAGTTATTATTAGTTCCAAATTTTACAAAGAGTCCTGGAAACATCTAGATAGTTTGTTAGTTTTATTGTGTAAAATAGTTCATTAATATTTGATTAAAAAAGCTTAAATAAAAGCACTGTAACCCACAATATCAATAATATACTTTCCTTTGACGTTAATAGTATTTTACCGTTAAAAGTTTAAATTACAGAACAATTTTATAGCCGATGTTTTACAGACTTCATCAAAGAACATAGTGAAGATAATAATCCACTTTGCAAAAGTCATAGACAGACCAAACTGACGTATTATTATTTTATAGATTAGCCTATACATTGTAATAATTCTTATACCCAAAATGTAACCCACTAAAAACAAACTTAGAACCTCAGAAAAGTGCACACCTAATTATGTGAGTTAAAATAATAAGCATTAAACATCACAACACACTGTCTTTTATGTTAATTGAACGTTTTGTCCCTTCTGTGGGTTACATCAAAGTTCAGGATCAAAAAACAGCTGTAACCCACAAAATAACACCTAAATATTCAAAGTTCAAAATACTGAAGTTGTTAGTATTATTGAGGTCTATATTCTCCTAAATTTTCAACACTGCACAGCAATGCAACTCACACTAATGCACGCAAAAAAGGCTAAAAAAGCAAAATAAAAAAAGGTCACATTATTTTTGACCAGCATCGTAAACGTGGTATAACTTGAAAAGTCATGGTTTTTATTGATGCTAAAAGTTATGCAATAAGGTATGAAGAGCGTGAAGTCAACAGTCAACAATATATCATGCATCGTTAGTGAAAAATTTTGTTATTCATCTTCTTTACAGGGTTTTTAGTTTTTATTTTAGTTGCCATTAAAGGCTACTTCCCAATTGAAATTTATCCTAAATTTCCCAATTTATTAGAGAAGCTAATTATATTCACTACAGTTAAGATTTCAATAATACCTTCAAGAAAACCATTTTAGATTTAGCAGTCTTTATTGCATTACACACTGCTCTATTAAATTTGGAGTAATAGTTTTAGTAAAATAGAAAAGTAGTAAAAGTAAATAGGGAAATTAAAGATATTAGAAGTCGTGCTTTACAGTGAGATATTTATATTTGTGTACTTTTAAAAAATTATATTGTTGGCTGTGTGCAACAAACCAAATAAAACTCATTATTAAACAGATAGTCAATATTAGCATTAAATTTAGGAGGAACAATAAATCCTTTTAAATTAAAAATAGTAAAAAAGTTCTTGAAATTTATTTAAAATTTCAAAAATTATGAAAGCCACAGTCACATACAAATGTTTTCCAAATAGAAATATAAACATTCTTCTTTAACAGACCTGATTAAATTTGAAAAAAAAAATCATTGATGACCATTTTAATTACATTAATGTTATTAGCATTATTTCGAAATTTTATTCCCACATTCTCTGAATTCTTGGTTTCTATGTGAGCAACAACAAATGTGTATAGTAAACACAGAAATTCTCTAAGTGCTAAATGTCAAAAAATAAAGGTTGAAATTATGCAGAAATTATGCAGAAATTGGGTACCATATTACATACCAAATTTTTGTGCTTTATAATGTGTGTACTATTCATGTTTGAGTTTTCAAACTTATTTAAGATTTTTATATATTATACATCATCTTAACTCTTTGTAACATTAAATCTTCTGACACTCTGAAGATTCTATATATAGAAATAGCTTTAAAATGTTTTAAAAGAGACAATTAAATGTAAAGTAAGTTAGTTTCAAGAAAATTAAAATTAAATACTTGCCCCTTGCAGCAAAGTACACAGGGAAATAAATAAATTGTTCCTGACTACATAATACAATAGTTTCTGCATCAAAGATAATTTATTGACTTTTCAACTGCTGTGACATGATTATATTATCAAAAGAACTATTTACAGGTAAGCTATAAAAACAAACTCAAAGACACATGTGTATCCTTGGTGCAATAATTTCATAAAAACAAATAAATAAATAAACAAATAAATACTACTTGGATATCATACTAAATTCTACAACCTTTTCTACTAATGTTCACAGGTAGCAAATAACTTGTTTGTGTAGAAAATTAAGTCTCACCCTGACAGCCATACTTTGTGATGAATAGTTTGTCTTTCTTATAACTTTTTTGTTAAAATTTTAATGTTTAATTACACCGATATAATGGAAGCAATGGTTAATTAATAGAGCTGGTATGGCAACCCGGCTTAAATCAAAATTTCAAATGAATTAGCAATCTTAATCATTGAGACACTCAAAATATTTAAACATTCCAAACAAATATTTTATCATAAATTGCAAAGGACATAATGGGAAATGTCTGGAATAAGCACAACACATTCAAACAAGGCTTTATTAAAACAGGTTAGGAATTCTTATAAACACTAAAGCTTCCATACGTTAGATTTCAAACTTTTAAAAATTACAAACGATTATTTATTAAACTATGAATCGAAAATGACATAACATACAAAATAAGCACAACATTCATAGCAAGGCGTAACAGGTACAAGTTTAAAAATTGCACACAAAAAATATGCATGTTTCTTCTATTTATTTCAGAACGAATATGTTTCAATAATTAACATAAATATTACTAGTTTTTTAAAACTTGTGCTTCTTAAGGAATTGTAGAAAGCCTTGCATTCTTAACAGATTACGATTAAAACTACATATAAATGAACAATTAAATTACATAAACTGCCAATCCACCAGAAAACAGATGTGATATAGAAGTAGTTGCATAGAGTTAATTGAGTAAAATTCAAACTATTATACGAAAAACTGGTTTTCCCCAAAACATTTAAGCATGTACGAAACCAGAAGGAGCACTACTACAACATTTGAGTTGGTGGCAAGGGAATTATTAAATCCAGATGCTTTAAAATAGATTTGACTATAGATAAAGTCCAAATAAAAATTTCAGACTGGCGACGTATTCCAGAAAAGGGATTACAATTTATCCAGATTTATTCTAGGCACATTAGGTCCAAATTAGGTCTATGGTATGTCCAAAATCACTTTGAATCCCCGTTTAATGTCATGAGGAGATTATGCAGAGTTACAACAGTTACTGTTGGAACTCTAATGTACTCTAAGTTAACTCTAAATTTAAGTTTTTCTTTTGTTTCCTTTAGATCAAAGCGCAAGCAAAATAATTTAAGCCTATAAAATGGTGGATGGTGATTTATCTTTTGTTAACATATGTTAATTATGGGGTTCACCTATTCAAGGAAAGAAGAGGAAGATGCACATTTAGATAATTACTAAACAACCAAAAAAAGATCCAATCCCTGTGCTCAAGAAAACTCACCTCATTTGACTTAATCTCGTAACTCAAGAAATATGTAGAACAAACATTTTGAAAATCCATTTTAGCCAAAAACTCATTTTTCTCCTGAGTAACTTTTGATAAATTGCTATAACTTAAAATTATCATATAAAATAGGACGTCACAGACCCAACAACTACTTTTTAAGACTCAGTACTAATACTAATAGCCATCTTTCCCATTAATTCTCTCTCTGTGTTTATATTATATGTAAATTTATATTTTGTTCTCATTATTGTTAATCAAAACTTTATACTCTATTTTGTATATAAATATTATTTTGTAACTACTTTTAATTCTGATCAGCTTGTAAAAAAATTATTGACTTTAATTAGTTAAAAAACACATAATGACAGACTTCATGCAGTATAACTCACAGGGATAGTTGTTTACTGTATTGTTGATAAACATGTTTTATAATAACAGAAAATAACAATACTATTATTACAAGAAAATTTCTTATGAGATTAAGCCAAACGGAAGATTGTAAAAAAACAAAGGATTATGTTTATAATATATATCTAATAATTAATAACAATATATATTATATAACACTTATCATGTATTTTAATTAGGATTTATCCCAAAATATATTTTAAAGTATATTTTAAATTTTCTTGATTGGTGTATAGGGTTGGTGAATCCCTAATTAATAATTTAAAGTTATTTGTAAAAATTGAAAATTTATATCTACATGTTTTTTTATAAGCATGTAAGCATAATTAGGGCTCAGAAAGGGGAAATTTCTTAAGCATACGCCAAGCAAATTGGTCCCCTTGGTGAATTCTTCTGCTGCTTGTTTTTTTCTTATGTTATAGATATTTTAATTTCACTAAGTCTTTTTAAAGCAAAATTAACACCACATTACACTATCTAAACTCTGTCTTTTGTAATTATACCTTTTCTTTGTGGATTTTTTTTGAAGTTACAAACAGGAATATCCTATCCATATAGCCCATAAAGCAACATATAAATTTTTAATTTGTTGTCCCAATATATACGCAAAACGTTAGCCTACTCCTTGAAAAGTAAAATGAGTCTTTTATTAGAGTCATTAGTGTTAGTGGATTGAAGGTTGTCCAAATGAATTTGAACCTGCACGGTATAAATGCTATATTAATGATATTTTTTGCTTTTTTAAACGGTTATTGTTTTGTTTGCACTTTCGCCCTATTGTTTTGGTGGTTTCCTCAGAGTCTTCACACTGTGGCTCTTCCCTTGTCCTAGTATGCATGTGTTTTTTGTATGTGCATATGCATACTGATCTAAGGGAAAATGTATATCCAATATGCGATTCTGTGCTTTTGTATTATCTCAATCCAGAGAAACGCTAGTGAATTCACTAAATCTGCAACTATGAACACCCACCCTACCTCTCTATCAAGTTTGTCCCTTCCTTTTGCACTTGACCAAACTCATAAACATTTAATCAACTTAGGTGGTCCTGATCTTGGTACTAGTCTTCATAATCTATCTCTCATCACAGAAATGTGGCTTCATTGTCGCTCTTCTATAATTACTTCCATGGATACTGCTTGAATGACTGGCATCAACTGACACCTTCATTTAGGTCTTTAGGTGTTCAATTCTTATCCTCTAACAGTTCAGGTTTATAATTGTCATAAAATTTTTACTTATCATGATTTTTCCATCCCACTGCTTATCTGCGACGCTCTCTAACATGTAGCTGTTTTCCCTTTGAATTCTCTGTCTCTCTGTTTTTCTCCATATAACTTTCTGCCTAGTAGTGGCAATAATTAAAAAAAATCAGGGTTTATCATCGCTTTCATTATCTGAATGAGAATCAATATCCTTTTTTCCTCTTATTGTTATATCTGGTTAATCAAAGATTGCATGGAAGATCTCATCCATGTCATAATAAACTTTTTTCACTGCAGATATTTTTATAACATATAAATTCAGAGGAGATTTTGTCCCCAAAATTGTTTTTTTTTATACCACTTGAAATGATTTTCAGTTTATAGAAATTGTTTTATTATCACTTAACTCAGAGCATGGATTTAAAAAGCTTTTTCATGTGTATCTCTGATCTCTCTTATCTCTCTATCTACTGAGCCACTATGATACAATCCTATCCTTTGTTAAAAATGGTTTAAATGTAGACACAGTAAACTTGGATTTTAGCAAGGCATTTGACAAAATAGATCACTCCATTTTAGTTGATAAGCTGAACCTTGTATCCAATAGCATAACTGTATGGATACTGAGAACATTTGAGAACAGAGGGTATTTTATAAGATTCGTTGTGCAAGCTTGGCTGTTAAAGGAGTGATTTCTGTGTGCTTTCTTTACACTTTTCCTGATGAGTTACTAATCCCAAACTAAGTTTGGTTTCAAAAGGCCAACACAAACAGCATCATTAACATGATTATAGCATTGTACACGCCACTTTGGATGTGTGGAATTTTTCACAGAATCTACTTCAAAGTATTCAAAGTATACAAGTATAAATGCTTCATAAATATTTTATGAAACAACTTTATATAGTGGGAAAAAAGAAAATAATTTCAAAACTATTTAGAAACGCTTTAATACCATTGTCAAAATGCAAATGCGCACATCTTTGGCAGCTCAAATATCCCTGTATTTTTATCATAAAATTAAGAGGATCTTTCTCCATGCCTAAAAATTGCAGTTTTTTTGTGGTAAAATAGTTTTAAAAGCAGTTGTTGTTAAATATACTTTTTTCATGAGCATGTTCTTTTGTGAATGTAAATGTAAATTCAATTACTTGATTGATAATATTATCTTTTTTCTTCATTAGCACCCTGAAACGATTTTGAATAAACTAGAACAAACATGCTGAAATTAAAAAGTTTCAAACGACTTAAAAAAACTCCATTATATAAAAGAAATGTTATCTTAAAAATCAATTTTAAATTCACGAATATGAAACAAATTTTTTGGAAACAGACATAATTCCTAACTTGAGTTGCAACAAGGCTATTTACAAGTGGCTTAAAGTTTGTGATTGAAAAAATCTCTATAGGTTATAAATCAAAACAACTTTTACTGTTTACAGGCATTTCACATGAAAAAAACACCCTTATTTCTATGATCCAACCCATGGATCACGTGTTGTTTACAAATGTAATTTAATAGTACAAGCTTATCCTCTATGCTAGCCAAGACATTTCATAATTTTTACCTACAACATTACCAGTTCCAAAATCCGAGTGAATCTGTACAGATATATTTAAGTTGTAGAAAAAAAATTTATTATAAAAATTATAATTCTTACTAACCTAAGAACGGTGAACATCCTTAATGTAAACCTTTGACCAGTGATCAATCGTATATTAATGTTCAATCCAACCACTCAACGACGGAAATTAAGTACATTATAATAAAAAATGTATCTGATTGTATATTTAAAATATATAATCAGACAAGAGTGTTTAACAGAGTTGCACTGTATTATAAAGATGCACTATCAAAAAGTGGTTTCAAGGAGAAGATTACATTCATGAGAAAAAGCAACAGGGATAGCCAATCTAGATCATGGAAAATTATTTGGTTCAACCCGCTGTTTAAAAGAATGTTGCTTGAGTCTTTCTCAATCTTGTAAGCAAAAACCTCCCAAGATCACATAGATTTCACAAAATATTCAAGAGAATAATTTAAAGGTTAGTTACAGTTGACTGCATATGTCAAAAGCATTATTTATTTGCATAATAAGGGAGTGCTATCTGAAACTCCACCAGTTGAAAAACAGATGTGTAACTGCAGAAATACAAGTGATTGTCCATTTAATGGAAAATGCCTTGAAAAAAGTGTCACTGTGCAATATGTTAAAACTACTGTGGAAGACCAGGGAACTAATTTTGTTGAATTAACAGGGAACACGTTCAAGTACGAAAACAAGGCTTCTTTAACCAAAATCTTTATATATGTTTGGAGTTTACCATAGTTATGGATGCTATTTTTAAAAGCAATGGAGTATTATTAATCGCGCTCCTCCCTACAGAAATGGAAGCAAAAACACTAATCTCTGTTTAATAGAAAAGTTCCACATTATCGTCTCAAAAAGAAATTATTAAACAAACAATCAGAACTTGTTTCGAAGTGCTGTGATGTCAATAAGTATAATAAGTCCCACCCGATCACTCATGAAATTTATTACATACTTTGAATTACTTTTTGTTTAACAACTTTTTTCATAGAAATCGACAGGCAAGTATACTTAAGTCATGTTACTTTCTTATTACACAAGTTTGCAAATGATAAAGACCATTAACACCCAGGATTGTCTTTTAGGTTCAGCAACTTAGTAAGAAAGAAGATTTTTTGTAAATCTTCATCTGTACCAATATCCAAACTAAGTAACTGAGAATGCAATCAAGGTTACATTTTTATCAATTACACATGATGTTACAGGATTATCACCAATATTTATTCTTAAAAACCTTTTTAAAGCTTACCCAGTTAATTTTTTAAAAGGATAATTTTCTAGAACCATTTCTTCAATAAATTATTGGTCAATAAAGTAACATATATTTAACGCAAGGTATAGAATAATAACTTTATTTTAGTTCCATATTCATCATTTTTTGTGTTCAAATCTGAATAATTTTTATTTCATGTTGTAGCATAATGTTGGAATTTTTGTTTTTTATTGATTTTGATTTATGTTCTAAATGAAAAAATAAACATCGCAATCTTCAGATAAAAACCTCTTAAATATGTTTTCTGTTACAGATTTATATTGTACAGCTATATCTCATAGTGTACACAAACTACACGGATGGAAACTTCACTGTTACAAAATTTTGTTATTTTACTTTTCAAATATGTATTCAAGATTTTTTTTGGAAATACCAAATCAGTTACAGAGATTAAAATGTTCACAACTGGCCAAAATCCTGCCTATGTTTTTGAACATGTCCTTAATGTATAAAGTAAGTAATTATATAATTTGAAATATATCTATTTGTTATAATAAATGTTGACAACAATCACATGTTTTAGATCTGCTGGATGGTGTCATAATTCTGCATAACAGTCAACTGCAAATTGACTATAATGCCAGATTAGGATAGTGGTTTAGTTGGTCAAGACCATATAGTCAAATCTCAACCACCATTTCTACTTTTATATTCTTTTATGCAATGGATGAGTGACCAACATATATCATATGGTCTATTTGCAGTCATCTCAGAAAGCATAAATATAGCTAAATTTTTAGTCGTCTAAAAATAAGAAGATTTGTTAATAGATTTAATTTGGCTTTCAAACTGCTTGGAATTGTCCCTTTGAGGTGGCAGGTACTTGCAGCTAGGTATCTAGGAGAGTCACCACAGGTACTATGAGGTTACCAACAGGTGTGAAACACAAAAAAAACTAGAGCTCATAAAAAGTGGGTTCATGTAAATGTTGGTAGAGATAATAAACAAAAATCACATGAGAGGAGCTGCAGATGTGAATGAAAGGATCAGTTAATATGAGGAATACCACAGGAGAGCAGCTTTGGATGTAGTGGAGAAGAGTGAATTTATATTGGGAACTGCACATGAGTTTAAGACAGTATCTTTTTCCGCTTAACCAAAAATACACTTCCTGGTTTACTTGATTTTACTGAAGGTCGTGCTGAAGGTTGTGCGTTCAATCCTCGGCTGAGTTATGCCAAAAACGTAAATCGTCTCTTTCTGCCTAGCATTAAGCATGAGAATACAAACATAGGCAGTTGTCTAGTTGAGCGACTGTTGTGCCTGCATTCCTTCTGTAGCTCAAATGGAAGCTTTAATGCACTAGAACCTAATTTGCAGGATCCTCATTGATAACATTACCAATACAAACTGAAAAGAGTATCCTGGGTAAAAATAGTAATAATACAGTATAATTTTTTCGAGTGAGATGCTCAAGGAACCGAGAAAAATTGTCCTACTGTGGGCATCCTACTTAACTGAATCTTCTTGTAAGTAAGATTTTCATAAAATGATTTAATTTTGTCAAAGTTATATTATAGAGACATTTTTAACTTTTTTTGTAAAACTTAGCCTTGAGAACTCATTAAACGCAGTTTATAAACAAGAGCCAATGATATCCCGGTATCATATCAAGACAAGACAGATTTTACGATGTCAATGTCAGTTTAATTTTTTGGCCTGGTTGAAAAAAAAACACAGAATGTTTACAGAAGTTTAAGGTTTGTCTCACCATCAATGCAATGTCTTTTCCTTTAAGAAAAATTCACTGTAAAGAAGTCACTGCATTGGATGTATTACTTAGCAGGTTTTACTTATTTGGCGTCTAGCTATAACTTGATTGACAGTATACTTTAATAAAATTCTCACACACGGGAGGTAACACTAAGACTGCCTCACACAAATTGTGCGAGACTTGACAGGTCTGCAGAAGAGTTGTAACCTTCTATCACCTCACATCTATCTAAAACACACAAGATAACGTGTATAATAGGTCATTGCCTGTTGGCCAACTAGGAAATTGGAAAATTTCTAAAAGTTAAACTTTTTACAATCAGTGTAATATCTCATGTTCTTATTAAAAATAAACTAAAGTTATATTCCAAAAAGTTATTACCTCCATTTTAGTGCCTCTTCGCGCAGTAAAATGCAAACAATTCAACGTTAAGCTCCATAATGTGCTGACATTAAACTGTGACCACCTCGAGATTCTCAGCCATTTTGTCTCTGATTTGTTTTGAATGCGGCAAGATAAAAGAACTGCTGCACAGAGTTTCCAGCGCGAAAGTCAGCAGGGGCGGGCATGTAATTACGGGTCAAAACACAGTGCGCGTGGGTGAAGAACGTTAAAAAGCACTTAGCTGCTCTCCCATGCCTTGTTCCCTGTATTTTGCCGTACCAAAAGTTTCATGGCAACGAGTAAAAGATACCTAGTAACAGTTGGTTTAAAATCGTTACTTTAATTATAAGTCGGCTCCGTGGGTGCAAAAGAAATAACCGTAATAAATATAATATCTTATCTGAACCGCAAGAAAAGTTTAAATAATATATGTATCACATTCAAAACTCTTTTTGAAAAAGACTCTCTTTTTCTCTAAATTAAACAAAGTAATCGAGCAAATCGTTTGCTTGTTTGTTTGTTTTCAGTTTGCCAGAAGAAAGCGACTGAAGCGTGATAAGAATTACATTTCCACTTTATTATCAAAAACATTGAATTCAGTACTGTCACGCCTCACAATATACTTGACACTTCATCACTAAAGAGGTTAAAACGCATCTAAATCTAACTTACGTCGCTCCTTCTCTTTCGCTTTGTTGGTTTTCTTTGATTCCAATGATTTTGATTTCTGCTATAATTCAGAATCTTGCCTTTATCTTCTTCCAAGTCCTCGTCTTTTACAGCTTCACTGTAAAAAATATGAACATCTCTCAAAACATCGCCAAATTCTCTTGAAATTCTTCTTGACGATCGACGGATACTGTTTCTCTTCATTGTCAATTTACTACATCAACCTTTCTAGATGAACTTTTAAACATCAATTCATTTAAATAGAACAGGACATAGCACTAATGATAATAAAATCAGACGCGTGCTGTTGAATGCAAACTATTTAAAATCTATAGGAAGTATTAACAAAAATTTGAATAAAAGTATTTAATAGTTGTGTGGTATGAAATATAAAAGACAAGATTTATTTTACATGCTTTGAATTTCAAGATTTACGATATCAGAAAAGAGACATTCGTTACCCTATGTGTGAAACATTTCGTTCGATAGCCTTCATTAGTATTTTATCTTAAGAACATGCTCCTCTTTAAACCAATTTCAACTCCAGTGCAATGAATATATGAAATGAGAGCATATATTAATGTAGCTAACTATGTCAATAAATATTATCCAGGTAAATGCACATTCTGCATTTTTTTATCATCATTAATTTCTGTGTTCAAATCTTTCGCCAAATAAAATTCTCATTGTTTAAATTCAGTAGGCGCCAGTTGTTCGTACCAGTTTATTTAAATGTAGTTTTGTGGATCATAGTAAACGGATCTACAACCACAAAGTTCTGGATGTTTTATAAAGAACAGAAAGCTGTTTATAGGTCCTTGCTCCCCATGATGGGAAGAAAAATAAAAAGGGTCCTGGGAACTATAAGATATTCGCATTCATTGCTAACTGACCTGGCCTCGACAAAAACCTTACATGCAAATTGTGAAATGCAATCACATTGCCATATTTTTTTCCAAAAAATATTAATTGTCAGAAAATATTTATTAAAACTACGAAATGAGGTCACAAACAGATCGGACATACTTAACCTGACCAACCTGAAGGTTTTAGAAAATCTTTCTTTATCAGGCTCCGATAACAAAAAAACTTTGGTGACAGAAATTGTCTTTTTTTCGTTTTCAAAGTTATTCTTATCCTCAAAGCTGTTTGAGATAAACATCGTAGGCGATACAGACGAGAAACAAAAGAAAATATATTTCTTGGCGAAAATATATCAACCAATAAGAGGAAAGAGAGCTTGTCATTATTAGAAATACGTTACTTTCAAATAGCTACAGCATATAGTTAACTGTTAAACATCATTTTTATCAGTTTATTTTGTTGTGTGATTTTTCAGTTTGAAAACTTGCATCAGATTTGTAGACTACACCAACCTTGCCCCTAGGACTTTTTAGGTTTTTGAACCTAAAAAGGTCCGAGGACGAGGTTCGTTCTCCACCTATTATTTGCATAACTGTCTTTCAAAAACGTTTGAAAGAAAGGTTAAAAAGTTGTGCTATATGCCCTGGGAATAAGGTTGTTCGCCAGCTCTTTGAGATAAACCATGAAAGTGTCTGTAGGAGCGGTAAAGACTAAAAGAAGAATTTATGTTAACATTTTTGTCTGGTTTATTGTAATTTCTAATTTAGTCACATAAACGCCCTAAAAGCAGGCGGCTTTTTCAAATGATCAGATGTTTCAAAACTAATATTTTTCTATGAGAAATTTTAGGCGAAAAGGAGGTGTAATCTTCAAATTTTAGATTAGAAAACAAAGATATCAAAGATATCGTTCTATAGTCGTTGGCGTTTTTGGAGGGTGTAAGTAAAAAATATAGCGTCAAAGGGAAGATCTTCATATGGCTTTTTACCGCTGCAAAACTATTAAACTATAAAAGTTGGATCATCAGTGTTCTATCGTTAAATATTTAAAAATAAGAAACTTAATTTATAGAAGAGAAAGTAATTAACTAACTGAAAGTTATTAGAATATCGCTAAAATAGGCGACAGTCTTAAATTTGTGTCCCGATAGAGACTCTAATCAGAGGGTCGGCCATAAAAAAATTCATTTTTTGCATTTCGTGCACAGGACTTTTTTTTCTCTTTCCGACAATCTCGGACGGCGTGGTTATCTAAAAGAAGGAGAAACGCTGGGGACGAGGTTGCTTTTTTGCTTTATTTTTAAGGGTTTCACAAGATATACTCAAGTTTTACAAACTAATTTAAAAACGTCTTCTTTTTGTGTTTGTTAGTTGTTGCATGGAGAAAAATTAAATAAAAAACCTGTCAACCATGCTTGACCATAGACAATGCCGGTAAAAAAATTATACCATGGAACTAGGGCTCTACAAAATAATGACCACTTTCATTGTTCATACAGCTGAGTGACAGTAAAAAAGTTCATAAAAACATAACGAGAAAAACTTGTAAAATAATGAAAAGGGTATTAATTTACGGAGTTTAAAAGCGAAAACCATTAGCAAACCATGCAATAAAATAAAATTCTCCGCTAGTTTTAATTAACTTTTATCCTAGGTAGGGGCTCAGAAAGCGAGAAGACCCCATGTTTCACTAGATGCAAAAAAAACTTGTAAACAAGTAACATATCAATACTTGATATACCAATAACCAACAATGCGTATTACCATTCTTATCTCCCGTTCTTTATTTTATATATTCTGTTTTCTTTTTACAATGTACAAGGTCTTCGTTGCAAAGTGTTTGTAAAAAAATCTTTTGTTTATATAAAATGTTAGTGAGAAAATGAAAGTTATTTAGTCTTTACCCGAACAATTCGATTAAGTGGCAGATGGCTATAATTCCATTTTCTTATTAAAACTGTTAGCCCACTTGATTCGTACTAAAGCTGTACAAAAAAAATTAAATAAGGTAATCTAATATTTTACATGAGTTTCAATTCACCATGCGATCTCGAAATCATCAAAATTGTGACTTTTCTTAAATTCGAAACCCCTATTCCAGTTTCTCATGCTGTTTTCAGAAGCAACACAGAATTTTGGCTGAGACCCTTTGTGTTGCTTGATATTTGTCTCTTTTTTTAAAGGGTTCGCGCCTCGCGTGCATTTTGCGCGCGCGGCCTTATTTCTGCATTTGCCTTCAGGTAAAAAAGAAGCCTGGCGCATCAACGAATGTTCGTAAACTTTTTTGCTCGAATAGGATAGTGCGAGGTAGTGAGTGTGAACAATGAAGGCTTATACAATTACAGTCTTCTATTAACATTAATAAATATTACAATGGTTACTTACAAGATAAAAACTCAGTAACACTGAGCGGGTTAATAAAAACTATTAAAATTTATTTTAAAAAAAAGGATATAAAAAGCGTCATTTTGACTGTTCTTCCTTGAAAATTTTCGACAACTCATTAATGACGTTATTTATGTCGTAATTTTTCGACAGTTTCACGTAAGGGCATTTTCGAACCGTTGCGATTGTTAACCACTGAGGTACTAACTCGTTTAACAACTTCACGTGTTCTTCGATAAGATCTAAAAAAAAAAAAAAAAGAAACTGTTAAATATCTGTAAACACACATTGTATAGCTTATAAACAGTAAAATCAGAACTGAGACTGGCTGTTCTTATTTTTCGAACGATTTTTAGCCTGGCAGGTGAGAAAATGAATAATCGGCAAAAACAATTATCGTTTATTATCAGATGTGTATGAGAATTCTGATCTTGGATTGTTTGTTTTTTTGTTTGTTTAATGGCAAAGTACAGATCTGTCCTTGGTTTTTAAAAAATTGATTTCAGCCTGAGGCTGTTTCCTTTATATTTTTATAAAAAAGGCACAAAAGGGAAGAGAGTTTAGTCGGCAAACTTACTTCCTTGCAACGAGGTTCCATAGCTCTCAAGCAACTTCTGCGTGCAATCTTCCAGCGTGATTGCAGCCTTTTTCTCAGCTGTGAAGTAAGACTTGAGAATACGACACATCTCTGGTAACCTTTCCATTTTAGACAACTTATCCTCTTGTTTTGGATCTCGAGTCATTGCAAGTTCCATTTTCTTTCTTTCTTTGTCCCGAATACGTTGAAGAAGAGAATTAGACACACCCTTTAGTTTGGAATTAGAAGTTACTTTATCCACCTTGTTGGTATCCATGGTTACAACGGCGTTATTGTTATCTCTGTTTGTTTTGCTGGACGTTGATGCAGCATTGTGCAGAGCCTTCTCAACCTAATGGTCAGAAAAAACAATTAGCAATTTAATTATTGAAAACGATGCCAGACCTTTGCAAATTTAGATATCAGATACGTGTCGCAAGCAGTAAAAGATTTTTTCTAGTCAAAGCTAAAAGGTTTATTTTTCCTGGTTCTAATATACTTGACATTAAGGGCTGAAAATCTCGGACATTCCTAATTACTGAAATTTCTAGCTTTGAGGTAGTTCTAAAATACCAGTACCTTTGGAGCTAGATCACCTCTTGCTTTTATCAACAGATCAGCAGCTGATGTAATGCTCTTAATTAACGGTGCACGAGGTAATGCAGACACTTCAATATCAGGCACTTCGTCCAGTTTAAAATTTGGATGCCATCGGTGAATTTCAGAATCTTCAATTTTCAAGTTTAGCTTGCGCAAAAATTTCTGATGGTGTTTTCTGGTCAAAGCTAAAAGGTTGTTTTCGAATTTCAATTTTCTTGTTATCAGAACTGATGACGAAATCTTGGAAGAATTGCCACAGACTTCTTTGAAGTTTGCTTCAATAGTTAACTGATATTCTGAAGTTTTACTTCCAGCAGTGTGTAAATTTTTCTCCTGTCGGAAAGTGAATGCAGTGGGGTAAATACTTTTCATTGAAGCCAAGTGCTGATGATTGAATTCTCTAAAAGTTAAAAAACAACAACATTACATTATTGAACACAATCTAATCTTGTCAACATTTTTGTAGCAACAGACCTAGAACTCAGAATCCCAGGTTTTCAATTACGTACAGAATTCTAATAGTTGCAACACAACAGTCTCTAAACTGCATAGGTCTGTTGATCTGCATGCATACATTTAAGAATATGAACTTGGTTATACAAATTTTGCAGCCTAACAGTGGCAGACTAAGAAACTTTATTTTTATAGATATATCTTTATAGATTAATACATTTTGAACAAAAAAATAAAACCCAAGTTTCTTTTTTTCTAAGTTATGTTTCGTTATGATTCACAATGTGTTTTATAAAATTTTATGATTCACAATGTGTTTTATAAAAACAGTTGATATTTTAATTTTCTGCAAAACATTTATTAATGACTACTAATGGTAAATTCCCCCCTAAAATAGTTTAATCGTTTACCTAGATAAGTTTATATAGGCATATTGTTTATTTCATTTATACTATTATTAACTACTTATACATCCCAGCCAAATTGTTGACAATTAATTTGGGGTTGCTTTATAAAAGAAAAATGTAGTTCTTACTCCACCCCCAAAAAATAAAAAAATACAGGAGCCAGAAACACTTCAGCAACACCTACCTTCCACACATGGCTTGAACAGACTTCTTTAGTCTGTCATATGTACAGGTTTCAGACCTCTGATTTAGTAGAAACAGCACTGAGTCTGTACATCTGAACATCTCCAAAAGATTTTTATACTTCAAGGGCAAAGCAAATGTCACAGGAGTTGCCTTTTGTGTAAGATGGCGGAATTTATCTGATGATCTTTGGGAACTAGACCTAAATAAAAGTGTGCAATGGAAGTTTTTTCTCTTGAAATCAAGCATAATATTTTTGGGTAAAATAATAGAGTCAACGCCTTAGTTTGACCTTGAATAAATTAATTGGTAACATTAAAAAAATTTATAAACACATGTTACTATAAAGTCTTTTCTTTATCTATTTTATTTTATCTTTTATACATTTAGTTCTTTTTTACTGTAAATAAAAAGAAGGAGATTATTGATTTCCATGTGAGATGAATCAATATTGCTCAGGCAGAACTTTTTGTGAAATTTGGGAGCAATTAATGGCTCAGCTAGTTTCTCATCATCCTTCATCATTCATTCATCATTCTCGGCTAAAAGGTCTGTTTTCCATGCTAGCATGGGTTGGACGGGGTATATTAATGACCCTCTTCCAATCTGATCTAGACTGTGTTAGATCTAAACTCAACTTCCTCTGTATCAAGTCTGTCCTTATAACCTCCTGCCAAGTCTTTCTCGGTCTGCCACTGGGCTTTGCCCCAGGAACTATCAAGTCTCTACCCTTTCTTACCAAATTATCCTCCTCCATTCTTTCCAAGTGCCCCAGCCAATTCAATCTTCTTATCTGGATAACATATTTAATTCTACGGAGACTACAGAGCCTGCTTCTTAGCCCATCTGAACTCTTTCTGTCTCTCAGACTGGCGTTACACACCCACCTAACCATTCTCATATCATTCCTTTCTAAACGGTCAAGATCTTCCTGCTTCACTGCCCATGTCTCACTACCGTACAACATAACACTTACACAGGCCTCATACAACCTACCTTTTACCTCGATTGACAACACTCTGCTAGTCAACAAAGGAAGTAACTCTCTGAACTTTTTCCAAGCAGAACCTATCCTGCAACACTTCTTCCAACACCCCCTCATTTCTCAGAATTAGAAAGTTTTTGCATGAGCAAGAGCAATTGCTCTCTCCTTATTGATAGGCCTGTAAAAGTTTTGAAAACTTGAATTTCCGCAAGAATTTGATTTTGCGAATGATGGAATTGACAAAAACAAGTTAAGGTGGTTTTTATGAGCATCTCTTATAAGACGCCCAAACAAGTGTCATTTTAGCAAAATTTTAAGCTACTAAGTTCACCTTTATAATATCTATGCAAGTTTAAATGCACATCCCTTAATAGGTCTAAAATTACTTATAACAGAAAATGTCAAAATTTGCTATTGCTTAATTTGAGATTATAATTTATGCAGCATAATTAAATCTGGAATTTTTTAATATCTTAAGAGCGAAAAACAAGTCCAACATTATTTTATACCTCGGGTTCCCTTAAGCAAATTAATTCCTGATAACAGGAACAAATATGTTTAGGAAAGTGTTACTTCAGGGATAAATGGTTAAAAAGCAATTTAAATAAAGCTTTTGATGTCAGATGCATTGCTAACATGAAGGATAGAACTAATGGTTTATATCACTATAACAAATGTAAAATCTCTGTGACATAATAAACAAACTATTATCAGTGTACCTGAAAATAGAGATTTTTACATCTTCAAAAAAGAGGACTTTAGAGATGAGTTGCCAATATTTACATGCGCAAGATTTTTTGTAGGTAAACAACAGACCACAGGAATAAAATAAATCCATCCAAAAAAGAAATGTTTGAATCCAATTAGGGAACTTTTTAGGAAAATCCAAAGAATTTTGTTAAAATATAACACCAGTTCTTCTTGGCTGTTATGCTTTTTTAAAACATCTTCATTAATTGACATTTTGCCAGGTGCGAGTCTTGTTTTTTTTACCTACGCAAAAGTGCACGCATGCCCATTGTTCTCCAATAAAATCAAATTAAAATTACGTCACACAGAAAGTAATAAACTTACTCTGAGATGTTCTTTTGAAGAGGAGTTGCAGATTCAACATTATTGATTGGTACATTATCATCTTTCAGCAAATTAGCATATTTGCCTCTTAGACGACCCCTTCTTTCTGAAATAGGTGTTTTACATTCCCTTGAAGATTTTTTCTGCAGTTCGGAATTCTTTAAAGCATTTGTATTAACTGCATTTTTACAATTTCTTAGACTTGCTTTTACCAAGGCAGCTCCTCTGCTATGTAAAATATTTTTTGCTTGCTCATTAATATCATTGTTTATCTGGATCATACTTCTCTTGCTTGACAGTATTGCTTTATTGCATGCGTGTAAGTTTGACATGACTGATGGGACATCTCCACTTTTTTCAGAAGCAGTATTGGTCTGCTTTGTTAATTTTCTTTTTGGAGAAGAAGACGACACATGGTCATCATTGACTTTTGTTACTTCATTTCTAATAATCAACGGGGATGCTGTCAATAAATCGTTAACACTCATAGCAGTTTGTTTCTCTTTTGTCACTTGTTTTCGTAGATTGGTAGTTGTTTTTCGTTGCGACAATTTTGCTTTGCTAGATCTCTTGTATTTACAATCAATACTAATGCTGTCCGTTGCCGCATCCAACTTTCTTCTTTTAGAAGGATGTAAGGAAGTGCTATTTTTGCGAGCTGTGAAATACTGACTTACAGTTGTTTGTTCCATTATATTTTGCTTGTACGTATGGCTAGTGGTCCTGCAGGATTCAATTCAACGATCTAATACAATGTGCAATGTTTTGGAAGGTCTGAGCTAAAAAGGAAATCTACTGAAAGGTTATTTTCGCGGGTAAAGCTAACGATTAACGCAACATGATTGGTCAAATTAATCACGTGGGCTTGACCTGATTGGTGAATTTTTACATACAGTGATATCATAATTATTTCGTGCATTATGAACATAGCGACATATTACGATGGTGTATCTATTTTGTTGTGGAGTTTGTAGTGAAATATTGGGCACCCCTGAATTATTCGGCACCCCTTTGGGTTTCTGCTGATGGTTTTTAGAGTTACATTTGTTTAGTTATTTGTACGGAATTAAATAATTCAAAATGGTAGATAGAATAGTCCATAATGGTAGCTTGACAGTAAGAGTATGAGTCTTTTCTCAGAGCATGGAGTTAATGTAATGTTAGATCATCCTGATTCAACCGTTTTATCAAGTATTTTGATGATAATAAATAGATCACAGAAAGAATGATATTTTGCTTTACTACCTATTGCTGCTCGTCTTGTCTTGACACAGGTCAGTCTTTAGAATCAAAGCTAACGAAGTAAGTAAGTAATCATCTATTTCGTAGCTTGTTTAAAACTATTTTATGTATTGGTAAGGACAAAAAAAAATTTAACAATTAAAATCTCTTTAATAGTGAAAGTATAAAATGCAGTTTGGCTACAACAATGATATTCTTAAGCAATAATTTTTATGCTAAATGCAGTTACTAGGTAGCTAGCTAGCTACATATTTTATTATTTTTCTGCAAACTTTTTCTGACAAATGAAATGACCGAGCAATTTTTTTTGGTGGACGAATAGTGACAGCTGTTCCCTGTGTTTTTATTTAAACCGAAGTTGCAATGAAGATTTTAGGGTATTATGGCTCTATGCACCTGTTCAACTAGGTATGTTTAACTGTACTAAGCACTTAGCCCAGTGTTAACAACAGATTGTTTTTTAGAAAAGGCTGTCACGCCTTTCGCATGTGCAATGTGCCCACTGTAACAATTATTTTTTAAACTGTAATCCACCCTGTACGGATGCGCAACACTGTTTACCTGGACTAACCGCTCAGCCCTGTGTTAGCAATGGACTGTTTATTGTTTTTTTATTAAACAGAGTCTCTGTACAACACCGTTTTAATGTACTAAGTGCTTAGCCCAGCCCAGCCTTGATTTATGACATACTGTATACCAGTACTAAAGCACTTCACCTGACCGTGTGGCACAGTTTGCGGCTCTTATTAAGCGCTCCACAGAGTCTTCGATGTCGGGTCGCACCTTGACAATTTAGGGATTTGGTATGTAAAAAAGGTACATAGCTATATAAAAAACAAAAAAAAACAAAAAGAGGCAGAAACGAATTAGCACACACAAATACACAACATAATCATACAACAAACAGTAACACAAAACAAACAGTAATATGGTACAGATGAATCCAAAAGTACTTAATATAATGTAGCAAGGTTTTAACAATTAACACATTAAACAGGGTGGAAATAAAACTTTCACAAATGCTGCCTTTAAAACGTAAGAACCATTTAAGATTTCTGAACAAAGTGGAAAGATTCATAAACAACTTTCCAAGTTCCTTTATATGAAATCAACTTGTTTTTAAGTAGGAGGTACGCTTGGAGGTAATGTGGAATTAATGGAAACTCTGGAACTTACCACGGGCCACCGACTAATATATATTCATTGTCGTATTTACACCACTTATCGACAATTTATCACATACACTCCCTGCATTTAGCATGCAGAATAATAATTATATATACCAGATGATAAAATGATTTTTTTCCACAAGTAAGAATTACTAGTCGTTAACCTGTGGAAAAATCCACGGGTTCGCCCGTCCTTTTATACCGTATTGCGTGCTTCTCGCTACTTACGCAGCTAAGCTACCATTTTGCGTGACAGACTGACGGACAGACGTATACAGGTATTATATAATAGATTAGATTTTTTGATAATTTGTTAATTTGTCATTCTAAATATATATAGCTCTACTGTCAGGAATCCTGTAGTAATATTTTAGCAATTCTGAGGTGTAGTATGTCAATAAATGTGGTATACAATTATTGAGATACTACATATGATTGCTATAATTGTTCTTTTACGGGTGTATATGTAGTGTATATATATTTAGTCATCTTCAGTTTAACATAAACATTTGACTTTTCGTCTACCATAGTGTCAAAGATTGGTGGTGGTACAAAATGGTCTTCATGTTAGGTTAATGTGTTTTTTAAAGGTTATGATTGTTTTTCTTGACAATATAAAATAAATTTTAAAAAATGATCATGTGCTTATAGTAAAGCTAAGAGGGCTAGACTGATATTTTCATGTGCGTGCTATGCAACATTGCTCCATTGCACACAAATGGCTCATGTCTTATATCTACTTTTTACTGCAATAGAGGAAAAAAAATGTTGCATGGAGCAAAAATTAGATCTGATGATATTTTTGTGCCTGTGCTCCGGTGACAAAATTTGATGAACATTTTGTTGCATAGCAAATATTGCTTGTGTCGCCACCCTCTGCAACATGTCCCAGGACAAAATTATTGTTCTACACATTTGTGCCTCGTGTCCCCATATCATGCAACAAATATTTTGCAACATCTTTTGAGGCAGTCAATTACACTATGTAATGTAATCGACCAATGGAAATGCAAGAAACATTGCTTTTCTTACGTCGAACATCAAGTGAAAAGAGAAAATAGGAAAAAAAGCAAAAATGTCGGATGAAAAGACAAAGCTATCTGATGAGAAAAGACAATTTTAATCAACTTTTATAAAACAAACCCTGTGTTACGGGATAGTTAGGATATACATTTGTAGTATACCACAAAAGTAATAATATCTGGTTAGTAACTTCAATGGTGCATACAGCTCCGATAACCTAGAAATACTTTCCACTCTCTCCACATCCATCCTTCAGGAGGTAGAAACAATTAAATTAAAGTTTTTCATGAGACCATGCTAAAGGACATGTTGCATAGCATGCGCATGAAAATGTCCCTCGTGTCGTACCTTAATGAGCTATAAGCACATTTTCAAATGCATTCTAATTAAAAATTGATGTCATTGATGTAAGAATTTTAAAGTAAAGTATGATACTTGCTTAGAAAAAAACACTAGCTACATAGTAACTAGTGTAGATATGTAACTAGTTATTAAGCTGCATTTTGTTTTAGGTTGGAGCTATTTAGCAAATTCAGGACTCTGGGATATTTGATCCATGTTATTTTCTTCTTTTTAGATCCCGATTTTCTAGATTAAGCAGCACACCCAAAAACACACCTAAAATACTTGAGGCGTGCTTTTTGGCACACACGTATTAAAATTTTCCTGAAAAGGCCTGAGGATATAATTCAATCGCGATAGCGTGATGGTTTGGTTTTGTTTCGGCGCATCATCAATTCGACGTTTTTAAGGTAGTTTAAAATAATAATTTTTATAACCATTTCCTTCACAAAGTGCAGAAAAAAGGTGCAAATTGATCTCTTATTTTAACTGTTCTTTAATAAATCATGAAATATACTAATAAAGTTTGTTTCTAAACAAAAGCATTGTTTTTCCTTCGCGATTGTTAATATGCACACCATTTTCTTCTTTATACATTTCGTTTCGTTTCCAGAATGTGTGTTTTTACATAGTTCGTACTCTAGGAAACTGTATCAGTAACACTACCAGTAAACAAAGCACTCCAATTTAGTGTGTGTGTGTGTGTTTCATGTACTTTTTGGTACAAAAAAATAAATTGTGCCAATCTCTGTTGCAAACAAAGCTGGGGGAGAAGTCATTTGCTATTTTGTGTTTTAAAATGTATGGAATCACCCATAAAGGATGTCTGAATCTTTGAGAGTAAGGTGTCTTGATTGTATTTTTACTGATTTTGTTGTCGTCTTTGGAGGGAAGAGTATTGTATACTATTTTGTTTGTTGGGTGAGGATGTTATTTCAGAAGCCCTGGTTACAAAGTTTTTCTCTAATTAAAGAAGCACGATTATCAGGAACAAATACCAAGAATATATTTCCCTGTCAATAAATGCCCAGAATACATTCAAGCTTTTTTCCAATGGGAAGAAATCCTTATAGCCTTTTTAAAATGAAAATAAAGTATACAATTTATGGAGTACTCAAAGTTGCTATTTTTGACATATTTAGAAACAGTTTTTAATTTTATGCTCACAACAAGGTAAGCATTTGCAAAAATCTTGCATTGATTTTCGGTCTTTAATTTTGCATTGTTTCCTCAGAGAATTATTTTTTTATTTCCATTGTTTCTCTAGAAAATAATTTTTATTATTTTTCAGATTTTTTTTTTTTAATTTGGCTCTTTCCTCAGAAACTTATTTTTAATTTAGCTTTTTTTCCACACAGGTTAAAATTGTCTATCTTGCTGTTATAGAAAATGATTGCGGAAGTAACATATCACTGTGGCAGAAAAACTACCAAAGACAATGACCAAAAGCACTGAAAAGCTTTTATATTTTTTAATTTTTAAAAATTAAAAAATATATATTATCGAAGTGGGCAGTGGGAGGTTTTTTGTCATTGTGATGGGATCTAGAAGTATGAAAAATGTGAATATATATTCATAAAAAGAGGGAAACTACAACAGTCAACAATCATGTTCATGCTTCGGCAATATTTTTGCCTTATAGCCATATAACCTTATAACTGCCAATACTTCTGCATTTGCCGAAGAAAAAGGCTGAAACAATTAAAATTTGTAGGTAATGATCTGTACTTACATTTTTACACTATATCAAATTAAAATTATGATAATAGAGAAAAGAAAAATTTAATGTAATGACCCCATTATTTGCCAATAATGGGGTCATTATGATTTCACTTTCAAGTAATTAACTTTGTAAAAAAAATCTGAAAAAAATTATGAGGGGATCCATAGAAAAGACCAGACTCTAACTGAAAGCTAACTTTACAAATTGTGTGATCAAAAAAAAAAGTTTATTTAGATATATTACTATAGGTACAATGCAGGAGTAGACCATGAAAACCATTAAGCTTTTAGTAGCAAGCAAAACTTATCTTCACCAAGTAGCACCATAATTCTAAATTTAGAGGAATATGCAATGTAAATTTGACATAAGGGTTGTGTAATTTAACAAGTGTGAGTAAAATTAGTTACAGAAAGACAAGCTATATTGTGTCAGTGCCTGAAGATTTTTTTATATTTTATAAAATTGTAATATCAAAAAAAGCATATTCAAGGCATGGTCAGCGTTTTTTTCGGGGCGTTTTTACTACCTTTAAACAGTAATAAAAAAATAGTCTTGAAATTGGGTTTTAACTCAATCTTATAAAATGAAAAATATTTGAGGTAACAAAAAAATTAATTTTTAAATTAAAAAGTCTGTAAAGACAGAAAAATAAAACATCCAGATGCGAAAAAGATTGAATGATGGATAAACACAAAATAAAAACATCAACACGTGTACCAATGTACAGCTTTTTAAAAAAGACGCTCCAACCTTCTCTACCATTTTCCTTACGGTAAATTTATTTTTAAAGAAAAGAGCTTAGGCAAAAGGTATGTTACAGAAGAATGTTAGTTGTTCCCTAATTTAGCTACATAACTTGTTTTAGTGCTTTTTTTTTAGATGGATAAACTAACTAATTCAAAAATGCCTCTTTCCTGACTAAATTTATAGCAAATTTAATGATCACAACTAAAGCCATTCCAAAAAAATATGCTAGGCTAGCTATTGTCCATTTTTTGTTTTAAAACACTGTTTTGCACTTGTTTCCTGTGTAATTAGTTGTGAAATTTACGTATCAGCAATATAGCGCTGTTGCCGATATTGGCAGAGAAAACAAATCAACTAATTGATAAATATTGCTTAGCATTGCTTATAGCGATGTAGCAAATCAAGTGGCCATACAGTGGTTAATTTTTATTAAGCAATAAATTCATTATTTTGTATCTAATTATCGCTAAATAGTTATCGTTAATTATTGCTTGTTATCAAATTCCCTGCAATTATCGCATAGCTGCAATCATCGCATTTTCCTTCTTTAAAGGTCCTTGTGCTAATCACAGATAAAATTGATCTACATTGTATATCAATGACAAAATCCAATTGTGTTGGCAGTTTTCCTCAAATAATTATTTTTATTTAACTTTGCATGCAACTCACTTATTATTTCAAATTAAGAAACAATTCAGGTTAACAGACGAGAAAATATTTATATATAATGGATTTTACAAAATATGTTTTCATACAAATATTCTATCCACTTTACTGAGATAGGGCCATAATGATAATAACAAAGAAATTTATTTTTTAGAAACACTATCTACAGAGTCGATATCATCAAAATACCAGCATTTGACAAACTTGTTAAAAATTTGTTTGTTCCACGGTTGCAGTTTTTATCCATATTTATACTAGATTTGCACAATTTAAACTTGTCAAAGCTCATTTGCCATAGTTGGAGTAAAGATATTAAGTAATTTAGCTACACTCGTAAAATGTGCTAATTGTTGCTGAATCAGCATGGTCATGTATTTACATGTACTGATGAATTAGTGTGATAAATGCTTTTTAAATTCTGCTTTCCTAAACTATCATCATCATCATTCTTGGCTTAATGTCGGTTTTCTGCTGGCGTTAGATCTAAACTCACCATTTCTCTTCGTTTAGTCTCTCCTTATTACCTCCTGCCAAGACTTTCCTGGTCTACCTGTCGGCTTTGTCCCAAGAACTATTAAATTTCCACACTTTCTTACCCAATTATCCTACTCCATTCTTTCCTAATGCCCCATCCAACTCAATCTTCTTATTTGGATAATATCTAATAGCTATGGATACCTAGCCTTTTTCTTGGCTCATCTGAACTCTTTCTGTCTCTAAAACTGGTGTTACACACCCATGCAACTAATTTCATATCATTCCTTGCTAAACAATCTTACATGTCGAACTACCGTACAACATGTACCATGCTTCCATTATCAAAAGTATCAATTTTGTGCCCTTTACTGCAGCCTACATGTAATGTAGAATTTTGCAAGTTGATGTGTTTTACCAAATTGTAAGCTATTAAAGGTGAATAACTGCTATGACTTTGAAAAGAATACCTTATGAACTTTTATAAAAACATTAATTGTATTACTTCTTTTTTCATTTCGAATTCAAATTTTTAAAATTTAGCAGCTCCGCAATTTTTCGATAGAATTCTACAAAACGCACGATGGTTTCTGATATGTGGAGGTTATTTTCTGTTCGGTTCCAATTTGTTAAGGGTGACCTAAAATTTATATTTCCCAGCGTCCTTCCAGATTATAATTTGAATGTCTATTCCATGTAGTTTAAAAGCTGTTTCTGTTGTTGCAAAACCATGAAAGCTATTGGTTCGAATCCAATCCATCTTTACAAGGTGGTAGTTCAAGTGGAAGAACAACATGGTGTGCAAAATTAAAACTGTTTCATGCTGAACTACAACTTTCAATATTGTGAATCAATCCTAAACCAATTGCAAAGAAAATGGGTTGGGTTAAAAGGTAGATCCAGCGATGGGAAAATAAAATAAAGATAGATCCTTAATTTGATATACATAGAATTTTTTTTACATTTTTCTCCTGGGTTGTAGCTGGGTTGTAACTCAGACGGTTTTGTTAAAACTTAAAATTAGGGAAATGCCACCCTTTGTACGTGGAACATTGTTAAAACTAACACTTTTTGTTATTTTTAGGAAGTTATTCTCTTAAAAGAGGTTTGATTAAAGAAATCATATTGTTTTGCGCCTTTGCAATCCTTTCACAGCTTTCCTCATTGTGTAACAGCAAGGATATTGCTTGATATGTCAAGGAAAAGGCATTTACATGATAAAATTTGAAATAACCGTTTTCTAAATGAAAATTTGCAGTAAAGTAATAAGAGTGAAATGAATATAATGTATGCTGATGTCCGAATTTATCCGGGACAAATGAAGCTGTCGGCTTTAGAGGATGTCTGTTTTAAAGAGGTCTCTTAGCATGCTGTTGTGTTTTATGAAGCTGCGCTCTCCGTATTTGAACGATGAACGAAATTAGAACAATGAAGGAAACAATGCGATAAATATTTTGTAAAAAGTCTAATAACGTAACAAAATCTTTCTAATAATACATACAATTTAATTATATTCCCACCGGATTTACGCATTTTTTTTCACAGTTTCTTAAATTTTAGAAGTAGTTTACCACTGTACGTTTGATAATCGTCCAGCGTGAAACTGACAGTTATGTACTTTTAACTTATTTTCAAATGCATTGACTTTTAACACTGCTCTACTTCATCTTTGTTGCACTTTCTCAACAGAAATAACTTTTAAAAACTAATAATATATACATAAAAATATTCTCTCCCGGGGTCTTCTCATACTACTGAGAATAAACAAGACAGAACAGAATTACACTTCTTTTAAGATTACTTCAATTTAGAGTTTTGGAACGTTGGCAAATCTTAGATACTAAATGTTCCGCATAAAGCTGAAGTGTTTTTGACTTCTGTAGTAAAAAGCACTTTCTTCTAAATTTAAATATGTGCTATTTATTTTATCCAAATTGAAAATATATCTTGGTTTAGGGATGTGTGTTGAATGCCTCAGTTAAAAAAGAATAATCTCTTGCGTGTTGGGTTACTAGTATGGGACGCTTGTGCTACCATTACTTCCCCGAAACTGACCATGCTGAGGTTTTAGTATTAGAGGATGGCTGGATCCCTCAGTGGTATGTAGAAAAGAACTGAATACGGTATGTCCGTTTGAGCCCTGATGATTTAAATTTGGGTTGCCTTTGCAGATAGCGATGTTGTAATCGTGCCGATAGAACACCTGGTATTGTGAAACTAATTTTAGATTAGTTGTTTCTGATGATGGAAGTAGAAGGACACTAACTCTGACTTTTTAACTTTTTTTTCTTCTGGAAGAGCCAGTGTCATGTCCACAGAATCTATAACTACCCCTAGAAACGTTATCTGTTGCGTTGGTTGCAATTGAGATTTCTTTTGGTTTATCACAAACCCCAAATTTTGTAAAACATAAATCGTCCCATGTTTCCCTATTACAACGTATTGTCCAAAAACATTTTTACTTTCAAATTTATCGTTCTTAGTACAGATATTGAAATTTTGCAAAACTTAGTGAGCCTGACCTATTCAAAGGCAACTTTACCCGATAAGATTGCTGTGGGAAAGGTATTTTGTATCCTCCCACAGTTGATAAACGTTTAGATCCTTGGTCAGATGTTCCCAGCTGTATAGAAAATATTTTATTCTGCCAGACAGGGTGCATGAGTCCTCTTTTGTCCCAATACACTGGATAAACTGCTCCTATCCACAAATCTATGCGGATTCCTACTTTCGCCGGAGCCAGAATTTCATCGTCTGACACTGGAATAGAACTCCGCATGACCATTTTTGACGCATTTGACCGTTACGCAAACAGCCTGGATGTCTTAGTATCTTCGCTATTGAGCGTTATCACAATAATTTTGCTTGCACCAATAAAGGGGTGTCATATAATTCAGATACGGAGGCCTGAAATATGTGGCACCCCTTTCGGTGTTGAGAGGTTATGTGTCTGTTAGGAGGTATTGGTCAACGGCCTAGGTGTAGGCATATCATTCAGTACCGTGTTATTTGTCTATTCGCATTATATTTTAACATGTTGTATTCTGACCAGTCGTTAGCGGAAAAAATAAAACCATCCAGCTTTAGCCTTCAAGATTTAAATTTAACAATCGTATTTTTATCACAAGTCGCTTTGCTAATTCAAATTAAAGTGCAGGAAAAAATAGTCAATAAACAAATAATCAACTTAAATTCTAAAAAGTATTCTCCCTCTGTTCTCTATCCGGCGAATTAAAAGGCGCGAACAATTAAAATTATTGAATTAGGAAAAGGTGTGCTTGCTATGAAACTATAATTAAACAACAAAATAAATTAGATCTAGGAGGATGGAAAGAGAGATTAGATATTGCATTTCGTGTTCTGCAACACAGCTCTTTCTTCGCACACAAACAGACAGACACGACGGCTACTATTATAGAGACTAGTCGTCAGCCTGTGGAATATGCACGGAGTCGCCCGTCAACCGGGTGGGGGATGCAGACAAAACACAGCTATTATTAAAGAGACTAGTCGCTTACCCGTAAAAAAATCCACGGAGTCGCCCGTCCTTAATATGTCACGTGTTTTCGTGGCACGCCTGTTTTCTCGCGCACGAACAGACAAACAGACGGACGACGGCTATTGTTATAGTGATGTCCATTACCTATCTTTTTTATACATTTTATGTCGTTACCTCGTGTTAACGGGTAGAAAAAAATGCACGAAATATCGATGCAGGAAATACAGTAGACTCTCGGCAACTCGAACACCGGTTAACTCAAACTTTTATTAGGTCGAACTGTTTTTTACGGTCCCTTGGACATTTCCTAATATTTGAAATAAAAACTACTCGTTAACTCCAACCCCGCATAACCCGGCAATTCGTTTTCTCGAACTATTTCTTGGTCCTCCTTAAATTAATTTCTTCGGATAACTCAAAATTTTTAGTGTCTAAGTAGAAAATGTTCGAAAAATGAATACTGGTATGTAATGTAGCCAGAAATTTCGAAAACGCTATTCCAAAATGGTTCTCTTTACAAAGAAGGCAAAATGTTCCTTTTGATGTCAATATGATAAAAGATAAGGCTCTTCAATTTACTGAAAGTTTTTATTCTACAAATTTTAAAGCGTCGGATGGATGGCTGAAGAACCTTTTATTTTCTAACCTTTGTTTCCACACAAAGGTTAGAAAATAAATACATTCTTGCACGTAACAAAAGTTACTTCCTTACAAGTTACAGTCCTCTTTTAAATTACAAGTTCCATTTTTTAAATGTCCACCATACACTTTTGTCCTGACAGTTGGATAATGCAAGGCACTTGCATGCCATCGCCATCCCTAAGATTTACTGCTTATGCAGTAATAGTGATAACGCATTTTCTATAGGCATCGGCACGTAGAAAATAAAATATCGTTTTAGCAAACTTTCAGTTTTTCCCTAATGGTAAATGGCTAATAAAGTGCTGAACAAGAACTATTAACAAGGTTAAGTCAAACCATCATACGCAGTTTTTTTCAGTGAATACTTAGTAGATTGTAACATTTGTAAAGAAAAAGAAAGAATCACCTTAACTCGAACTACTATCTCAGTTTTGTCTAAGTTCGAATTAACGGGAACTTCGCTTAAGTCGAACATTCGTTAAGTCAAACTGCTTTCCTGGTCCCTTGGAGGTTCAAATTACCGGGAGTTAACTGTATTCAGGACGGCAAATTCCCAAGGCTAACGAGTATTATGATTTTGTGCTAAAGATGCACAAAATAAAGATGTGTGGAATATGAACGACTGGCGGAAATTTAATCCTTAAAGTCATGAGCTAACAACTAGTGCTATAATAATATCTCTAAATATAATACTGTAGCCGCCGCTTAACGCAAACCTCCAGGACAAATAAGGTCAATTTGTAGGATTGCGAGGGATGATCTTGTTCTTATCTTATTGTAAGAAACAGATAAGAAAAACTGTTCGGAAGTAATTTTTTCTTGGTAAGTTTAGACTCATATTATTTTGTTCTTATAATATGTGAAGGAATTCATGCTAAGTGCGTTCTAATATGACCTTAATTTTTAGCAAAATCTCAGCCTCATTGTTTTTATAAAGTAGGTTGCAAAAAATTGTAGACGTTTTACAGCTTGTTTTTTGACATACGTCTAACAGAACAGCAATAATTACCTCAATTTAACAGTTTTTTAAAGTATTTAAAATTTATTCACTTAACCTTCATTCTTTCAAAAAAAAAAAGAAGAAGTACATTCATCCTAGGCCAGACGTTTCTATAAACAGGCTTAATTCCCCAGATCATCAATTCTCCCGATTATGGACATCATTTCACATAATTTGACGCCTTAATTTGCACACCGTTTTGATTTCCATAACCTTCGCACTTTTACACAAATTTTAACGCAACGCATTACGTCTTTATTGACCTGCCTTGATCTTTATACACCTTTATGTGAATAACTAACGATGGCCAGGTGTGTTTCTGTATCTAAAAAGAAAGGGGATTTTTAGTGTACGTGAAAAATCTCAAAACGTTAATTTAAGCTGAAACATGGATTTCGAGAAAAAGGTTGACTATTTGATACAGTATTTAAAGGAAGGAATATATCCAAAACAATTCACTAAGAAACAAAAAAATGCAATGCGTAAAATATCTAAGCATTACTGCATTCTAGAAGGTAAGAAGTCATTTAATTATACATAAAGAGTATTTCTTAGAGTAGGGATAAATATTTACACACTTTTCAATAAAAAACATACTTTAGGTTGAGCCTGATTGTTTAAGTGAGAGCAACAAGATAATTAAATCGTAGCAACAGTTGCTACGAGTTTTTTTTATTAGAAACCACTTTTATTCGGAATATTATTTTATCTTTTCTTTTTTTAATTTACCTCGCAAAAATTGACAAATTGTTAAGAAATCTTTGCTACTAAAATGACCTCAGACTTTAAGAACTTTTACCAGTTGACCTTAGCTTAGTTTTTTTTTAAAAAAAACAAATTAATTACAGCAAAATAAAGGCTGTAGTCATGCTACGCATGTTATTAAGAATATATGAGTTTGATATTGGTTAAAAAAATATTGCAACTGAGACAAAAAGCATTATTCGCGTAAAATGTTCTTTTAAACTTCAACAAGATCAAGCTATGACGAAAATAAGGAACAACTTAAAACCTTTTAAGGCTTTAAAGAACATTTAAAGGTTTCCTCAAATTGACTGATCTTACAAAAAAACATGTTAGCGAGGAAAATAATGCGTTTAACTTAATTTCAATATTAGAAACATATATCAAAACATGGACATTTTTTTCAATAATGAAATTTCAAATTTCAAAAATTCGAAATAAAAAAGGAAATAACATTAGATGACGCGCTTGACATGTGGAAGGTTTCCGTTTACCACTCTTTCGCAATCAAACCATTACACGCACAATAAATCCACAGTAGGTAACAAGATTTTTACAACTAGCATTTTCATAATTTTAATTTTTATAGCCTTTTTTTACTATGAGAAAATCTTAAGAGATTTTCGGATGGAAATAATCTTTTTGTTATTAATAGCGCTACAACTATTAGCTGTTGTTGAATGCGCATTATTTTTGGACTTCTTGCTTTCAAAATGTCCTGGAAAAAACCTTTAGAAGTCATATGACAGTCCAGAATAGAACAACATCGAGTCGTTAGTTTCTCACCCAAGTGTATTTCACAATATGCTCTAACAAAACGGTAAAATATGTTTGACATCAACCTTGTACCCAGGGATTCTTATTTCTATATTGATAATATTTTTTACAAAAACCTTTAAGAAGCCCCGATACGAGGTTAATTATTATTTGTTTTTTTTTATTATTAATTTTTGATTTTCAATTTCACAATTTATTTGTTATTATTACTAACTTATTTTTACTTTTGATTTTCAAATTAAATTGAAAACACAAAACATCAACCGATTTTAATTTTTGATTTTTAATCTAAAAGTCAAAAATCAAACTTAATCAAAATTAGTTTAGTGACGATTTTGATTTTCATTTTATACGAAAAACAAAATATGAAAATTCAAATTGTGCTTTCAAATTAAATTCTATTACGAAAGTGATTCATGGGGTTAAACGTCAAACCAGTTTAATCCTCAGGCGTCTTCGCTTCGATTCTCTGGCAACGAGATTTATGTCAAATCTAATTTTCTAGGTTAAACTTAATTAAACCCCGATCTAAAATATTAAGCCAAAAATAACGCCTTTTAATTCGACGTCAACGTTTTTTCTGAACCAAAGAGAAGACTATGACCAAATAATTTCACTTTTGATTGATGCAATTAAATTTATTTCATTTATCTTATGAAATTAAGGGACTCTGGATTATTATGCATTTATATTATTCTTGTTCTTATCTTATTGTAAGAAAGAGATAAGAAAAACTGTTCGGAAGGGATTTAGTAATTATGCATGATGTCATAAGTATGCTCTGCGAGGGTGTTATATTAAACAATTTTAACAAGCCATATAGGGTTAAAATGTTTTCTGGCCGTTCACTTTGACGCGTTTTAAACATTTTACATAAATTTCAATATTAAGTCACCATAATTATGCTCAATGCTAACTCATGACGTCATAATTTTGCACAATTAGCGCAACTTCTAAGAGAAATATCTCGAGAACGAAAAAAGATTTTTCAAAAAAAAAAAAAAAAATTTCTAGAGAACTTTCAAAGATCTTTCATATGTGCTCAACTTTATTTATCGTAGGAGGTAACCTTTAATGTAATCATGTGTACTCATTGTTGATGCTCAACTCAAAAAAAACTCAATTTTTGGCGGGAAACTAGTCAGTTTTTTATAAAAAACACTGTGTATCACATTTTTTGAACAGTTATCGATAAATATCGATTATTTTAAAAACACGGAATTATCACCCGATTTTTCTGGATGCACGCAATTAGAGAAATATGTGCAAAAGATATTTTTCTAATTTAATAGAGAGCGTTCAATCAAGAATGTACAATATATATTTTCACCTTTTCTAATTGTGCTTTATTAAACAGGAAGGCTTGTTCGACAAGTTATGGTGTGTCGACAAAGATGTTTCGCGGAAATTGTGACATCAAAAGAAAAAAAGGGGCAAATTTTTAGAGAATCTCACAACAGCCCGATAGGTGGGCATTCGGGTGAAATAAAAACGGTCGACAAAATCAGAGAAAAATATTACTGGCCTGGGATGTGCGCTGATATCAAATCTTGGGTAAGTTTTAATTTTACAAAGGAGCGTGGGATATTGTGATCAAAATTATAAATTAACCCTTTTTGTAAAAGTGAATTAACCTTGCAAAGGTTATACTTTCCCTACTTATCAGTACTTGTGACTGAGTAATATATCCTTTTCTTTCGTAGGTTAAACGATGTGCCACTTGCCAACAACATGGGTCATTGCCATCATTAAGAAAGGAAATGACACCTGTTCAGGTTCGATTTTTTCTTTTAGTTTTTTCTACAAAAAGAAATTGAGGTTCGTCACGCTTTGTGTATTAATGTTATTATTTAGACGAGCCAAGTGTGGGAATTGGTGGGTATAGACTTTGTTGGGCCATTGCAAGAAACCAAACGAGGAAACAAGTACATACTTACTTGCACAGATTTGTTTTCCAAATGGCCTCTTGCATACGCATTGCCAAATAAGAATGCTGAAACAGTGGCTATTAGCATGCTAAAAGTTTTAACCACATTTGGTATACCAAAAGCCATACTCTCAGATAATGGGAGTGAATTTAATAACAAGGTAAGAAGTTATAAAAATCAAGTTAGTGTTGTTTAGAAAGTTTGCTCTGGTGTTTCCATGATCATCATATTCACTCCTTATTTAGTTAAACGACGAAATTTATATACGAATGGGCATTCAAAGAAGGAAAACAGCGGTATATCACCCTCAGTCGAACGGACAGGACGAAAACACAAATAAAACTCTAAAAATGTAGACTCTTTGTTTCCCATTTGTTACCCCTTGCATTTAAGTGCCGTAAATTAATTTCACATGCTATTTAGAAAATTGAAAAAAATGGTCAGTGAAACAGGAGCAGAGTGGGATGATTATCTTGACGTCTGTCTTTTCTCCATGAGAACGGAACGGCAAACCTCTACGAAGGTTTCGCCGTTTGAAATTATGTTTGGTGGGCGACCACCAAAATTTGAGGAAGATTTCAATGAGGCATGAATATTTGTATACGCGCCGCCTTTATAAGCGCGATAGGCTCAAATATAAGGAGGAGATTGGTGTGACGTAAACAAAAAGAAGTATTGTAGCTATTTAGAGAAACATATACCCTCTACACCTATATATACCTTCGGTCTTCGCAAGCTAAATTTAATTGTGTGTTACTTTTAAATATACTAGAGTATAGTTTTGGATGGATTACCTTCTGCTGAAGCTGTCGAAACTGCAATGAGTTTAGCTGTTGCCAATATCGAGAAAGCTACTAAACTTGTTAAAAGAGTAAGTATATCGTTTTTATAGCATGTTAATGCTACAATTCGTGTAGTGGGTACGTTTTTTTTTACTTTACTTTTGTAGGTCATGTTAATCTTAACGTCACACATTTGTTATTTTAGACGCTAAAAACGACGAACTTTTGTAATTTGTAAGACTAGATAGAAACAATGGCAGATGATCTTTGTTCGAACCGCGAATAATTTAATCATTTTGCTAATAGAACGATTTTTCAATCCTCAAACCCTAATCCGTATTTTTTTCACGGATAAGCCCAGCTGCATATTAACCCACCTGTGTTTAAGCACATGTGGGTTAATAAGCACATTATTTTCAGTAAAGAAACCAATTTTCATACGCTTATTATCCTACAATTTTTTTCCTATTCGCGTATAATCTCAACCGTGTGTAGTCACAGTCGTTTTAAGCCCATTTTTGAGATTTGCCAGGAGATAAGCGCATAAATTATCTGCAAAAAAGGTGTGTCTGTTAAATATAAATATAAATTTTTTATTATCAAAGACACAATGCGTTAATAAAAAAAGGCGCTTGCAAAGTAGACATTTGAAAGCTTTCCCTATCGCCAAGGTTTATCGGCCCTGTAACTATAGCTTAACTCAAGTTCTGTTTATTTTATTTGTTTAAATTAGTTAACATCCACTAATTCATGCAAAGAGTTCGTTTTTTTGCTAAATATTTAATAAATATTACTAATTATTCCATATTTAGAACATAGAAGTTGCTCAAGAAAAGCAAAAAAACGCTTATGATAAGCGTATGAGAGCAACCGCTGTCAAAGGGGATTTTAACGAAGGTGAAATGGTTCTTTTGGCCAATCAATCAAAAAGAAAAGGTCTCAAACCCAGATTTAAAGGTCCGTTTATTGTTGAGTCAGTGACACCACATGGAAACATCAAACTAAGAGATGACAAACACAAAAATTTGTTGAAGGTAGGCTTGTAACGCAACACATATTTTAAAGTAAAAAAAGGAAAGGAGGGAGGGAGGGAGGGAGGGAGGGAGGGGAAACTTGTGGTTCTCCTTTGTAAGGTCATTTCACATTACGAATAACACATTTGTTGTCAGAACGAGACTCTTACATATATTAACAGTACTCAGTTATTGCGACTGGACTATAAGTAACTATAAAATGTTAGTAATTATGTTATCATTGTATTCTTCTCAATCTTAGCACCTGAACCAACCATCATACCCACCGAAGATATACGACTTGATGATATTGATAACGGTACTATTAAATCAGTAGTTCATTCTCTAAAGCAACTTAAACACTTTTGGAAATCACTGTATAGTTATGTTATCATTGTATTCTTTTCAATCGTAGCTCCTAAAACAACCATCATAACCACCGAAGAGATACGACTTGATGATATTGATAACGGTACTATTAAATCAGTAGTTCATTCTCTAAAGCAACTTAAACACTTTTGGAAATCACTGTGTAGTTATGTTATCATTGTATTCTTTTCAATCGTAGCTCCTGAACCAACCATCATACCCACCGAAGATATACGACTTGATGATATTGATAACGGTACTATTAAATCAGTAGTTCATTCTCTAAAGCAACTTAAACACTTTTGGAAATCACTGTATAGTTATGTTATCATTGTATTCTTTTCAATCTTAGCTCCTGAACCAACCATCATACCCACCGAAGAGATAAGACTTGATGATATTGATAACGGTACTATTAAATCAGTAGTTCATTCTCTAAAGCAACTTAAACACTTTTGGAAATCACTGTATAGTTATGTTATCATTGTATTCTTTTTAATCTAAGCTCCCAAATTAACCATTAAAAGCAGAATTTTTCACATAATCAATTGTTGAGAATTTGTAAAACTTGTATAAATACTTTGGTTTTAAATGCGCACAAGTAATTGGAACAGACAGACGTGTAGTATTCGTATTATATAAAAGACATTATTAAAAATTGCCGAAAGTTAGTTTAACATGTCAAAACTGCAACACACAAGCAGCAGAATATGTAAAGAAATACAAAAAGTACATGAACCCGGAAATATAGTTATCAAATACATTTTCTATCGAAATAACATTCACCTGCATACAATATTTTAGCTAATATTCTTGACCATGACTACGCTTGCAAATATCAAGGTACAAAAAATATACAAAAAGGTGAAATGTTTACTTGATTTTTTTGTCTTCAGTATATATGGTTGAAATTCCATATATATACTTTTATATTATATATGCTATTGGTTTTATCCAATAGGTTTTTAAATAAATTGTTGGAACGCCAATATTTATTTGTCACTATCTTGTTTAAAGAACTAATTTAGCCAACTTTCATTTCTTTTCTAATAGAAGTCTTCTTAATTGATGAAGTTACAGAAGGAATATCTGACACAGACATACTAAAATATTGTGGTTAGTGTGACAAATTTTCCATCAAGAGATTCATTATAAATTAACTGTGCAATTTCAATTGTTTTCTTTTTAATCTTAGTTCCTGAAACAACAACTAGAGTTTCTAAGACGAAGAAGGCTGATGGTATTAATGACGTTATTACGCTGTTATTAGTTCTTGATCTGTAAAAACAATGCACTGTCTAGAGATATTTTTATTTGGGCTGGAGAGGCCAGGCGTAAAGCATCTCCCTCACACGTTTTGTTAGAAGTTGTAGTTGTGCGCTGTTTTTGCAATTTGCAAGAATAAAGATAAGGCAACCTTAGGGTATTATAGACAGCCTGGAATCAAACACTTTTTAAGAAACCTATTATGGAAGGATCCATTTTGCGCCACCCTTTCTTGCGTTTTCACCGTGTTTTTTGTATTGCAGTGCCTGAATCAATTATCAAAACAAATTGGGAAGAGACCAATAGCACTGATAACGGTAGCCTACTTCTTTTTCTATAGCAACTTTCGATTGTTAGGAGTAGTTGACATCGTGTTTTGTATTTCTTTATTAGCTTCTGATACAACTATCAAGATGGGCAGGGAACAGACAAACGACATTGAAGACGGTACTGCTCAATTAAGAGCTTTGTATTTATAGCAAATATAAATCCTTTTTGGAATAGTTTTTTTTATTTTATTTTCTAATCAATTATTGGTCCGTCATCCATAGCCATTATAAACTATGCAATGTTTGGTTTGGTTCCTGATACGTAAAATCTTAATAATATGTAAATGTGCTAAAAACTAACGCAAAGCACGTCATATCGACAATCTATAAAGGGGATGCTACAAAAAACTGTTTCACATGGACTTTGAGAAGTAAAACGTATAAAGAAGATAAGTGGATCTAGATAAAAATTAGTGCGTTAAAATGAAGTTTTCAAATCTTTTTCGAGACAGATATAAGTCATCTGTATATTTCTAGATATAAACACAAAAAAAAGATAAATGATACAATTGTGTTTAGAAACAACTCAAAACCAGCACCACGTCGGGAAATTTTCAGATGTTGTGCAGAAAGGTAAAGTGTTTTGACTTGTTTATTAAAAAAAACTCTTGCATCTCTCTTTTATATTATATATTCTATTGATTTTATTCTATAGGTTTTTGAATTGTTGGAACGCCAATATTTATTTGTCACTATCTTGTTTAAAGAACTAATCTAGCCAACTTTCATTTTTTTGATAGAATTCTTCTTAATTGATGAAGTTACAGAAGGAATATCTGACACAGACATACTAAAATATTGTGGTTAGTGTGACAAATTTTCCATCAAGAGATTCATTATAAATTAACTGTGCAATTTCAATTGTTTTCTTTTTAATCTTAGTTCCTGAAACAACAACTAGAGTTTCTAAGACGAAGAAGGCTGATGGTATTAATGACGTTATTACGCTGTTATTAGTTCTTGATCTGTAAAAACAATGCACTGTCTAGAGATATTTTAGCCGTGCCTGTGATCCTGGGGGAGCCTCTACTTATTGTCAATGCCTGAAACAATTCTAGGGTGTTACAGGCGCTTTAGAATCAAAACACTCAATGGCCTTATTTTGCACCATCCTTCATCCGCCAGCAAAACTCTATCACAGTTCCTGAATCAACTATCAAATAGCATGGTGGCACTATAGCAACTTTCGATTGTTAAGAGTAATTGACATCGTGTTTTGTATTTCTTTATTAGCTCCTGACACAACTATCAAGATAGACGAGGAACAGACAAACAACATTGAAGACGGTACTACTCAATTAAGAGTTTTGTATTTATAGCAAATATAAACTCTGTTAAGATGAGAAGTTATCACTAAGATTGTGAAAGTACTATCTGACATTAGATACTGTCTGTTGTAGACGAAATGAAAATTGATTCAAACAAATCCATCCAAACAGTGTGTTTTTGTGGTGGAACAGCTTATGAACGTAAGTGTGCATTACTTATAATGTTCCAGTTTATAAAATAAAGAGAAAATTATGATTTGATGTATTTATATATTGAGAATATTGTCTTAATCCACTGCGTTAATAAGTATGTTTATTTTACACAGAACATTTTAACAAAGCCAATGTCATATATGTTCGTTTTACTGTCATATAATGTCATATAATTTGCGTTTAGAAATGCTTGCGTTAAAGTCTTCTATTGAGAGCAAGAAAATTATCATAAGTCGATTTCCTGAATTTGCAAGCCTGCCATTGACCGATGTGTTGCTAAAGGACGCTTTGCACAGCAGTGTAAATGACGAAGTCATTTACATATATTTGCAAATACTTGCCCGGGAAAGCAAAAATAAGGTAGCGATTTGGAAATCCTTCTTTTTAACTTGCAAACTTTCTTAAATGAATTGACTAAATAATTTTTTTTCACAGAGTGTAAAGATTATTACTCCAGGAGAGATGACTTATATATTTGACACATCCGTATCAAAAATTAAACAGGTGAGTGGTAGATATTGTTTACGCATTATTTGGGCTAAGTTTCATTTTACCCTTTCCACATATAAATTTGTCTTAGTTAGAAGTTAAACTTTGTTTTTCATGCAGAGAGTTTTTAAATAGACAATTTTAAATTATCACATTACTCTGATATTGCAAAGTAAAAACGAGCGTGAGAAAGAAGTTGCATGTACCAATAAGCATATCTTATTTAGCATGTTAGAATAACTTTAACATAAACATTTAACAAAAATCATTGCGACTATGTATTCTTCTTTCTAATGGCATAGCGGCTTAAGGGGTAGGGGTAGAGGCGCACACTTGTGCAGAGGATGCGTCTTTACCCATAATAAGAGGTAAAAATCTTAAAAAATTCCCCTAATTTTTGTATCCGCTACGGCCTTGATTTACAATGTCATATTATCTCTTGTGTATGACAACAACCAATTGGAGCCAAATTGTTAGAGTGGATGGATAAAAATTTGTGCAAAAAAAATTTTTTTTCTACTTTGTCCTACTAAGTAGTCCATAAATTTACAAACAGCATAAATCCAACATGTGATGATGATAAGATATCTGTTTGTGTTTTGTAGCGTGACATATCAAAATATGATTTAATAGTTGGCTGCCGCTGTGCGGGGTATCACTGGACGCTGTCGGTACCAAACCTTTACTTATTTATTAACGATTTATTTGTACAATGTATTAATTTGTTTTAACATACTTCTAACAGCTGGTACCTTTCATCCAGGTTGTTATTCCATCTGCAGCAACAATAATTTATATCAATCCAATGGGAGAATTGTCTAAAGAAATCGTTAAGGTGAAACAACAATGGAAGTAAGTAGACAATGGATTACAAATTAAAAAGTATTTTTCTATATTTTTACTCTAAAAGGCCGTCCTACAATTATATATTTTATACTTTTTTAGTTTGTATCTTTCTGCTAAATATGGAATTGCCGAAAGCTTTCGTGTCGAAATTGTGCCACATGCACGACAACAGGATAGCGTTTCGTGTGGCATATTTTGTCTAAAAGTAAGTATACTTCTGTTTTTCAAATAACTACATATTCAAATAAATTTTAAACAACAATGCTTTCATTTAGTTTGCAGAATGCCTGATATTAGAAAATGAAGAAGTGCCCAAAGTATGGAAAATAGAAAACGTCCAAGTTTACAGACAACATATTGTAAAAAGATTGGTCGAAGAAGGAGGTACGATGAGTTTATTTTCACCTCACGTGTTGTTTTAGAAAATGAATTTTAAGACATTAATATGCTTAGGTCAAGAACAATGGTGCGGTGAAATCTGCAGAGCATGTGGCAAAGCAGAAGGGCCGAAGGTTCAAGGAAAGCCTACTGACTCTTGGGTATGGCGTTTGTAACTCTGTGTTGTCGGTACCTGGTAAATATCGTTTTTTATTTTATCGAAAATTGTGTAAAAGTGTGTCGCTTTATTTAATAGGTTTGCTGTGATACTTGCTCACCTGCAAGATGGTATCATAAGCAGTGTTTAAACCATTCTTTGAGGAAGGAGTACAGGCATTTGCCGTTTAATTGTTCTATGCTCAAAGTAGCACCTGCTGAATTTAACCAAGAATTGTGGACTGTTGAAGGTATTGGAGAAGAGGAAGTTGTTGTAGTAAAAGAAACTAATGTACGTCTTTTTAAAACTTACCTTAAGGTTGCTTTACATTTGCTTTCTATTCACCTATTGCACCAATTTAAGTTAGCTGAAACCTTTTTTGCTGACCGTGAAAGTGCTGACGTCATTTGAGGACCACGCCCATAATAGAAACAAATGCCGCCTAGTTTTTTTCACTCTTAACCTATCAATTAACTCATTTCAATCATAAAATTGCTTCCAGCAAGTCTGTGCACACGAGGGACATAGTGGCCCCCACTACCAAATTATATAAGGAAAAATCACTAGCTGACATTCAGTTACAAATAAGACAAGTTTGGATGCCAGAATTAAGGGCTATATAAAGCAAAAGGTATATCTTTCATCCCCGTTGCAACACACAATAAGGGTGTTATTAAATTCTCCTAACGAAAGAAATCAGCCTTATAATATTCACACAGTCCTTGTAACAAATCCTAATCATTAAAACTTTTGCTGTAAACACTTATTAAAGACTCTGCGTCAAGCCGGGAAACAAATCTATTGGCTCGTTTAGTTCAGTTGTTCTTATAAAAACTTGCACCGTATCAACCTTGACAACTTTGATTTTACTTTTGGTTTTAAGAGATTTTCCCCGTTACGGAAAGGGAAAATATTATTGAACACCTAAAAATACAACAAAACATATTTTCTGAATTATATTTAGAATGAAAAAGTCGCAGCAGTCAAGGTATGTATGAAAGACATAATTGACAAATATTTTTTACGATTGCCCAGGTTCATTAACATCACATCTTGAGTAAAGAAGCAAATTTCTTCTGGATCAAATTTGTGCGTATATGAGGTTGCCGTTTAACTTTATAATGTTATCTTTAGAAGAATGACATAAAAGTTGACGATGGATGGTTTATAATAAAACCAACAAACAATTACATGCGCAAATGTACAGGTTGTGGTGGTAGCTTTGCAAACACTGACATGTGTTTAATGACGAAGAAGCTACGATTAATTAGAGGGGAAAAGGCGCCGCATGGAAAAAAGAAAGAAACAAACATCCATTGTCATATTGATAAAAAATGCTTGGGCAGGGGATTTTGTATAACCAAAGTAATCAATCCAATGAGGGTGTACATTTCTCAAGCCCAGTTCGAAAGTTTCAAACAAAAAGGCGTAGATTTAAAAAACAACAAAAATTTGTAAAATCATTAACTCTTTGTACATATTTTGTGACTACATTATCACTACAAATCTTTTTAAAAAGGTGGCTGGTTTTGTGTAAAGTAACCACAATTTAAACGAAATACTACTATAAAGCGAATACAGGAAGTGGATTAATTAACTTCAAATGTTTATGCCTGAAATATAACGTACCTCCCCTTGTTTGGAAAGCATAAGTAAAATTCAAAGTAACATATTTGGTATTTTTATTGCACAATTAAAATTAATTATGTTGAAGATTTATGCAACAGACAATATTTAACTTCTTTTGTTTTATTGGAAAGAGTTGGGTGTGTTGAAGTTATGTAACTTTACGGCATAATCTATTATTTAATATTTAGTAGTAGAAATTTTTAATTTTGAAAAGTTTTCTCCATTCTGTTTATGAACTACAATAAATCTCACTTTTCTCCTTGTTTTTGTTATCTAACAAAGCTCTGAAAGAATGTAAGTTAAATAAGGAAGTTGTTCAATTTGAGTTCAAATTCACATATCAAATAGTGATTAACGCAAACTTAAGAAATAATTTTTTGAGGAAAAAGCCAAACTTATATTGTCGCTTAAAAATTAAAATCTTTATTTAAATTAAAAGACTTTACAAAACAAAAATTGGCAAAAAATTAAAATAAACAACCCAAGAGTTAATTTTCCATTTCAAAAATTTTATTCACGCTATTTAAAAAGCAACAAACAATTGGAATCCTACAATTATCTTATAAAGAAAGTGAAGATAAACAGATTTTAATTTCACGCAGATGATGTGAATACCAAACGCAAAAATCAATCAGGTTATACAGAATTATAAGACAACCCTCATAATTTATAAGAACGACAGTGTGCAAACGTCTTGTGGGTGCCATATATTTCAGGACGGAAACCTTAGTTAATTGGCACACGGGACAGAGGCAGGGGGTGCTCTTTACCAATTCATTGTCCGTCAACACCTTAAGAGTAACGTAAAAATTGGGTATGGATCTATGCATTACACTGACCACATGCGAATTGCAAAGACAAGCATCATACATAAAATACAGGCACGAAAGGCTGAATTATCTGGCACACTCTCCAATTTTAGGACATAAACTGTCTCTTAACGCGTTCGGAGTGTCATATAAATCGCGTTTCGATGCATCAATTAAGAAGCACTTATCCAATTTTTATGAATTTCTTCAATTGCAAAAGATCTTAGGGGCTGCCATATAATTCAGGTACGAAAGGCTGAATTATTTGGCACCCCCTCCCATATTGAGACATTAACTGTCTCTTAACGCTTTAAAAGCAAATTATAAATTGGGCATAGATGCATGAATTAACTGGCACTCATCAAGTTTTTGTGAACTTCATCATTTTTCAAAAATCTTGGGGGGTGCCCAATAATTCAGTTACGAAAGGCTGAATTTTTTGGCACCCCCTCCCATATTGAGACATTAACTGTCTCTAAACGCTTTAAAAGCCACTTATAAATTGGGCATAGATGCATGAATAAACTGGCACTCATCAAATTTTTATGAACTTCATCGTTTACCGAAAGTCTTGGGGGGTGCCATATAATTCAGGTTCGAAAGGCTGAATTATTTGGCACCCCCTCCCATTTTGAGACATTAACTGTCTCTTAACGCTTTAAAAGTGGCTTATAAATTGGGCATAGATGCATGAATAAACTGGCACTCATCAAGATTTTGTGAACTTCATCATTTTCCGAAAATCTTGGGGGGTGCCAAATAATTCAGGTTCGAAAGGCTGAATTATTTGGCACCCCCTCCCATATTGAGACATTAACTGTCTCTTAACGCTCTAAGAGCGACTTTTAAATCGGGCATAGATGCATGAATTAAGTGGCGCTCATCCAATTTTTATGAACTTCATCGTTTACCGAAAGTCTTGGGGGGTGCCATATAATTCAGGTACGAAATGCTGAATTATTTGGCACCCCCTACCATTTTGAGACATTAACTGTCTCTTAACGCTCTAAGAGCGACTTTCAAATCGGGCATAGATGCATGAATTAAGTGGCGCTCATCCAATTTTTATGACTTCATCAATATGCCGAAAATCTTGGGGGTGCCAAATAATTCAGGTTCGAAAGGCTGAATTATTTGGCACCCCCTCCCATATTGAGACATTAACTGTCTTTTAACGCTCTAAGAGCGACTTTTAAATCGGGCATAGATGCATGAATTAAGTGGCGCTCATCCAATTTTTATGCCTTCATCATTTGCCGAAAATCTTGGGGGGTGCCAAATAATTCAGGTGCGAAAGGCTGAATTATTTGGCACCCCCCTCCCATTTTGAGACTTTAACTGTCTCTTAACGCTTTAAAAGTGGCTTATAAATCGGGCATGGAAGCATGAATAGTGGCGCTCATCCAATTTTTATGACTTCATCATTTGCCGAAAATCTTGGGGGGTGCCAAATAATTCAGTTACGAAAGGCTGAATTATTTGGCACCCCCTCCCATATTGAGACATTAACTGTCCCTTAACGCTTTAAAAGCGACTTATAAATTGGGCATAGATGCATGAATAAACTGGCACTCATCAAGTTTTTGTGAACGTCATCATTTGCCGAAAATCTTGGGGGGTGCCAAATAATTCAGGTGCGAAAGGCTGAATTATTTGGCACCCCCTCCCATATTGAGACATTAACTGTCTCTTAGCGCTTTAAAAGCGACTTATAAATTTGGCATAGATGCATGAATAAACTGGCACTCATCAAATTTTTGTGAACTTCATCATTTTCCGAAAATCTTGGGGGGTGCCAAATAATTCAGGTTCGAAAGGCTGAATTATTTGGCACCCCCTCCCATATTGAGACATTAACTGTCTCTTAACGCTCTAAGAGCGACTTTTAAATCGGGCATAGATGCATGAATTAAGTGGCGCTCATCCAATTTTTATGAACTTCATCGTTTACCGAAAGTCTTGGGGGGTGCCATATAATTCAGGTACGAAATGCTGAATTATTTGGCACCCCCTACCATTTTGAGACATTAACTGTCTCTTAACGCTCTAAGAGCGACTTTCAAATCGGGCATAGATGCATGAATTAAGTGGCGCTCATCCAATTTTTATGACTTCATCAATATGCCGAAAATCTTGGGGGTGCCAAATAATTCAGGTTCGAAAGGCTGAATTATTTGGCACCCCCTCCCATATTGAGACATTAACTGTCTTTTAACGCTCTAAGAGCGACTTTTAAATCGGGCATAGATGCATGAATTAAGTGGCGCTCATCCAATTTTTATGCCTTCATCATTTGCCGAAAATCTTGGGGGGTGCCAAATAATTCAGGTGCGAAAGGCTGAATTATTTGGCACCCCCCTCCCATTTTGAGACTTTAACTGTCTCTTAACGCTTTAAAAGTGGCTTATAAATCGGGCATGGAAGCATGAATAGTGGCGCTCATCCAATTTTTATGACTTCATCATTTGCCGAAAATCTTGGGGGGTGCCAAATAATTCAGTTACGAAAGGCTGAATTATTTGGCACCCCCTCCCATGTTGAGACATTAACTGTCCCTTAACGCTTTAAAAGCGACTTATCAATTGGGCATAGATGCATGAATAAACTGGCACTCATCAAGTTTTTGTGAACGTCATCATTTGCCGAAAATCTTGGGGGGTGCCAAATAATTCAGGTGCGAAAGGCTGAATTATTTGGCACCCCCTCCCATATTGAGACATTAACTGTCTCTTAGCGCTTTAAAAGCGACTTATAAATTGGGCATAGATGCATGAATAAACTGGCACTCATCAAATTTTTGTGAACTTCATCATTTGCCAAAAATCTTGGGGGGTGCCAAATAATTCAGGTGCGAAAGGCTGAATTATTTGGCACCCCCCTCCCATTTTGAGACATTAACTGTCTCTTAACGCTTTAAAAGTGGCTTATAAATCGGGCATAGATGCATGAATTAAGTGGCGCTCATCCAATTTTTATGACTTCATCAATATGCCGAAAATTTTGGGGGTGCCAAATAATTCAGGTTCGAAAGGCTGAATTATTTGGCACCCCCTCCCATATTGAGACATTAACTGTCTTTTAACGCTCTAAGAGCGACTTTTAAATCGGGCATAGATGCATGAATTAAGTGGCGCTCATCCAATTTTTATGACTTCATCATTTGCCGAAAATCTTGGGGGGTGCCAAATAATTCAGTTACGAAAGGCTGAATTATTTGGCACCCCCTCCCATATTGAGACATTAACTGTCCCTTAACGCTTTAAAAGCGACTTATAAATTGGGCATAGATGCATGAATAAACTGGCACTCATCAAGTTTTTGTGAACGTCATCATTTGCCGAAAATCTTGGGGGGTGCCAAATAATTCAGGTGCGAAAGGCTGAATTATTTGGCACCCCCCTCCCATTTTGAGACATTAACTGTCTCTTAACGCTTTAAAAGTGGCTTATAAATCGGGCATAGATGCATGAATTAAGTGGCGCTCATCCAATTTTTATGACTTCATCAATATGCCGAAAATCTTGGGGTTGCCAAATAATTCAGGTTCGAAAGGCTGAATTATTTGGCACCCCCTCCCATATTGAGACATTAACTGTCTTTTAACGCTCTAAGAGCGACTTTTAAATCGGGCATAGATGCATGAATTAAGTGGCGCTCATCCACTTTTTATGACTTCATCATTTGCCGAAAATCTTGGGGGGTGCCAAATAATTCAGTTACGAAAGGCTGAATTATTTGGCACCCCCTCCCATATTGAGACATTAACTGTCTCTTAACGCTTTAAAAGCGACTTATAAATTGGGCATAGATGCATGAATAAACTGGCACTCATCAAGTTTTTGTGAACTTCATCATTTTCCGAAAATCTTGGGGGGTGCCAAATAATTCAGTTACTAAAGGCTAAATTATTTGGCACCCCCTCCCATATCGAGACATTAACTGTCTCTACGCTTCAAAAGTGGCTTATAAATCGGGCATGGATGCATGAATTAACTGGCGGTCATCAAATTTTTATGAACTTCATCGTTTACCGAAAGTCTTGGGGGGTGCCATATAATTCAGGTACGAAATGCTGAATTATTTGGCACCCCCTACCATTTTGAGACATTAACTGTCTCTTAACGCTCTAAGAGCGACTTTTAAATCGGGCATAGATGCATGAATTAAGTGGCGCTCATCCAATTTTTATGACTTCATCAATATGCCGAAAATCTTGGGGGTGCCAAATAATTCAGGTTCGAAAGGTTGAATTATTTGGCACTCCCTCCCATATTGAGACATTAACTGTCTTTTAACGCTCTAAGAGCGACTTTTAAATCGGGCATAGATGCATGAATTAAGTGGCGCTTATCCAATTTTTATGCCTTCATCATTTGCCGAAAATCTTGGGGGGTGCCAAATAATTCAGGTGCGAAAGGCTGAATTATTTGGCACCCCCCTCCCATTTTGAGACATTAACTGTCTCTTAACGCTTTAAAAGTGGCTTATAAATCGGGAATGGAAGCATGAATAGTGGCGCTCATCCAATTTTTATGACTTCATCATTTGCCGAAAATCTTGGGGGGTGCCAAATAATTCAGTTACGAATGGCTGAATTATTTGGCACCCCCTCCCATATTGAGACATTAACTGTCTCTTAGCGCTTTAAAAGCGACTTATAAATTGGGCATAGATGCATGAATAAACTGGCACTCATCAAGTTTTTGTGAACTTCATCATTTGCCAAAATCTTGGGGGGTGCCAAATAATTCAGGTGCGAAAGGCTGAATTATTTGGCACCCCCCTCCCATTTTGAGACATTAACTGTCTCTTAACGCTTTAAAAGTGGCTTATAAATCGGGCATGGAAGCATGAATAGTGGCGCTCATCCATTTTTTATGACTTCATCATTTGCCGAAAATCTTGGGGGGTGCCAAATAATTCAGTTACGAAAGGCTGAATTATTTGGCACCCCCTCCCATAATGAGACATTAACTGTCTCTTAACGCTTTAAAAGCGACTTATAAATTGGGCATAGATGCATGAATAAACTGGCACTCATCAAGTTTTTGTGAACTTCATCATTTTCCGAAAATCTTGGGGGGTGCCAAATAATTCAGTTACTAAAGGCTGAATTATTTGGCACCCCCTCCCATATCGAGACATTAACTGTCTCTACGCTTCAAAAGTGGCTTATAAATCGGGCATGGATGCATGAATTAACTGGCGGTCATCAAATTTTTATGAACTTCATCGTTTACCGAAAGTCTTGGGGGGTGCCATATAATTCAGGTACGAAATGCTGAATTATTTAGCACCCCCTACCATTTTGAGACATTAACTGTCTCTTAACGCTCTAAGAGCGACTTTTAAATCGGGCATAGATGCATGAATTAAGTGGCGCTCATCCAATTTTTATGACTTCATCAATATGCCAAAAATCTTGGGGGTGCCAAATAATTCAGGTTCGAAAGGCTGAATTATTTGGCACCCCCTCCCATAATGAGACATTAACTGTCTCTTAACGCTTTAAAAGCGACTTATAAATTGGGCATAGATGCATGAATAAACTGGCACTCATCAAGTTTTTGTGAACTTCATCATTTTCCGAAAATCTTGGGGGGTGCCAAATAATTCAGTTACTAAAGGCTGAATTATTTGGCACCCCCTCCCATATCGAGACATTAACTGTCTCTACGCTTCAAAAGTGGCTTATAAATCGGGCATGGATGCATGAATTAACTGGCGGTCATCAAATTTTTATGAACTTCATCGTTTACCGAAAGTCTTGGGGGGTGCCATATAATTCAGGTTCGAAAGGCTGAATTATTTGGCACCCCCTCCCATATTGAGACATTAACTGTCTCTTAACGCTCTAAGAGCGACTTTTAAATCGGGCATAGATGCATGAATTAAGTGGCGCTCATCCAATTTTTATGACTTCATCAATATGCCAAAAATCTTGGGGGTGCCAAATAATTCAGTTACTAAAGGCTGAATTATTTGGCACCCCCTCCCATATCGAGACATTAACTGTCTCTATGCTTCAAAAGTGGCTTATAAATCGGGCATGGATGCATGAATTAACTGGCGCTCATCAAATTTTTATGAACTTCATCGTTTACCGAAAGTCTTGGGGGGTGCCATATAATTCAGGTACGAAATGCTGAATTATTTGGCACCCCCTACCATTTTGAGACATTAACTGTCTCTTAACACTTTAAGAGTGACTTAAGTCGGGTATGAATGGAGAAGTTATGTCCCACCACTTCCCAAATTGCAAAGACAAGCACCAGACAGCGCCTTTAAGGGTGCTGCCTAGTGATCCAAGTAAGAGTAAGAGAGAAATAACGGAGAAATAGCCGGTTCTAAAAGACATACTTTAAAACCCAAGGGGGTGCCGAATAATTCGGGGGTGCTGAATATTTCACTACAGGTTGCTTCTGTTTTCTTAATTTTTCATGATGATGTCATAGGATCAACATTTATGAATATTTTTTTAGCTAAATCTTAAAAGATATTTTTTTATTTAGTAATTTAATACCATGATATTTAACTACTTTGAGATATAGCTATCTATAACTGCTTTATTATAAGGCCACCGTCGAAAATATGTTTGGTGGTTAGCGTCATTTCTAATTACAAAAGTGAGTTGGTCGGTCGGATAAAAATTTTTCCCGAAAAATTACTATATTTCGCAGCCATATTTTGTTATTCTTTTTAAATGTACGCCAGCTGTATTTTTAGCCTCCGTTTCAAGTTCAATTTTTGTCAGTCAACGCTGTTCCCATGGTTTTTGCTTGCATTGCCGTATAAATGCGAAACAGGAAAATATAGTACTGAGTAGCGCAGCGCAGTCCCCTATCGAAATAACATTCAGACGCAACAGCCGTAATTCGTAGGACCGCTGAAAAGGTAAATGGTGGATTTTGTTGCGTGTCGAAGATTGTTCACTTTATTTTTTACAAGTTTACCGACTCCCCAACTTGACTTTCGCTTTCAAAGTGAGTCGGTCGGATGACGCTAACCAATTATATTTTTTGAGGCCTAAGTCAGAATCTCTAAAACAAATAATTCGAGTTATCACACACCACAGACAGGTTCTTTCTAATATTAGAAGAAGTGTCTGTGTATGTGTGTAATATAGGCAAAGTAGATGTCTTAGAGAGATGTGCATATTTTACATGGCTTGCCTCACAAATATCGATGGATATACCCTGTCTATTATTTCCAGGAGGGGCCATGGCTTAGATGGAGAGTCCTAGAGTATTTAATGCTCATTTTGAGATACGCAGACCCAATTAGTGCCCGTGCTCTATTAGACAACTCCCTGCAACATCCAACGGCCCACACAGTGTGCCATCTTCCCAATTTCCCTCACATGGCTTGGGTTAACCTGGAGCTATGGTAACATTCACTCGCCCATGTTGAATCGCCATCAAGAGGAATCGAATCCCGGTCTCCCGCACAGAGCAAGACAGCTATAACCACTAATCTACACCGCCGACGTCCATTTTCTATGGACGGGTTGATGACTACACCCCAATTTGCGATTCGGTTCAGCTTTGCTGCAGACTCGCCGGAAACGCCTCAAAAACCATGGGGCTATCGGATGACTTCCAGCGTTTTAAAAAAGAATGTTAAATTTCGCCTGCGTAGAAACCTGAATCAACCTGAAACAACATTTTTTAAACATTTATTACCATGTATAGCTAATTTATTCCTTTAAATGTCAAGCGAAATGACAACAAACTATTTTTTTATCCTTTATTCCATAAATAGCTGTAATAAAATCCCACAAATAATAAACTGCGAGTACAACGACAAAATAGGACCTTCCTTCTTCTCGAAAAAATTTAAATGAGAACAATGGGCTCGCCCCCGTTGCATTTCGGGTTCAATTCAGGCGGTTTCAGACGGGCCCAGGCTTTCCTGGGTGGTTACAGAAAAAAACCTTGAAAAAATTACGAAAGTACGCCTGCAACAGCCATCACATATACGGCGCTTTAGGCGAGGCGGCACCCTCCTTGTTGCGCCATAGTGATGATTGACATTTTGCTTAATTGACAAATTGCATTTGTGCTACATCTGGCATTAAAATTTCACTGCGTGAGAACAAACCTAGTTCGTAGGGGGATGCTAAAATATGTGGAAATGGAAGAATAATTTAGTAAAGTCACAATAAAAATCTGTCTGGAAATGATACTTTGCTATCTAGATTTTGTTCTAAATAATTTTCTTTGCTCAAACTTCTTAACATTGTTCTTAAAACTCCAACACTAGCTCTGCACTCTTAAATTGTTATGACGTCAAACCGAATGCAACGGGGGTGAGCCCATTGTTCCGAATTGCCAAATGTCTCTGTAGCTGTTTGTAGCATTTAGGCTCTAGCTTCACAATAACAACAATGGGTTAAGAAATTTTGAAAAGAGTCAACAAAATTTTTAAACCTTAGCATATACTGGCCTACTTATGTGATTATCTAAACAAACAGCTCTAACAAGAAGTCTATTTTATGATTAAAATGGTTGCAATACTTGGCAACATCGCCATCTACCTTTCTCTGATGCTCAAAAAACAGATGTAAAATTAGGAAGACTTGTTGAAGCAAATACTTAAAAATACTTGCAAATACAAGCAAATTTTACTAGAATGCTTACACATTTTTAAAAACTTGTAAAAGTTTTAAAAAAATTGGCAACAGTTCTGAGTTCAGGCAACTTTTGGAATAAAATTTACAGAGGTTTATTTCAAAACTTCTTGCGCAATCTTAAACTTGTTGAAATTAGTCATGTAAGGTTAAACAGCTTTTAAGTCCAACGACCTGGCAACAATAATGATCATTAATTTATTGTCTGCTTAGCTCTAACAGATAGATAGATAGATAGATGTGCATATTTTACATGGCTAGCCTCACAAATATCGAGGGATATACCCTGTCTATTATTTCCAGGAGGGGCCATGGCGTAGATGGAGAGTCCTAGAGTATTTAATGCTCATTTTGACCTACGCAGACCCAATTAGGGCCTGTGCTCTACTAGACAACTCCCGGCAACATCCAACGGCCCACACAGTGTGCCATCTTCCCAATTTCCCTCACATGGCTTGGGTTAACCCGGGGCTATGGTAACATTCACTCGCCCATGTTGAATCGCCGTCAAGAGGAATCGAACCCCGGTCTCCCGCACAGAGTACGAGAGCTATAACCACTAATCTACGGCGCCACAAAGTAAAACAGTAAAATGGGGTTGATATTCCAGAACATCATACCCCATATATAAGACAGGCCAGCATTGGTGATTATCGCACAAATTTAAATTTTCATAAAAAATAACTTATAATAATTCATTGGTCTTTTATTATTAGAATAGTAATTGGCACTCAATTGGTGCAACGAATACAAGACTATTAATATACTTTGTTTTCATTGTATATGTAGAAAAACTAAAATAATATTAAAAATGTCTTATATGTTATCACATTTGCATAATGGCTACCAAGTTGACCAGGCAATCATATCAGAAGAAGACAGGGTTGTGGTTATCAGATTTGGACATGATTGGGATCCTACTTGCATGAAAATGGATGAAATAATGTATAGTATTGCTGACAAGGTGAAAAATTTTGCAGTGATATATTTGGTTGATGTTACAGAAGTTCCAGATTTTAATAAAATGTACGAGTTATACGATCCATGCACTGTCATGTTTTTTTACAGAAATAAACATATCATGATTGATTTGGGGACTGGTAACAACAACAAGATTAATTGGTCGTTAGAAGATAAACAAGAGATGATAGATATTGTAGAAACAATTTATCGAGGGGCGCGGAAAGGCCGTGGTTTGGTTATTTCACCTAAAGATTATTCTACAAAATATAGATATTAATGCACTGTTTTTATTAACTTTATTTATCAACATGTGTATGTATACATTCCCTGGTTAGGTGAATGGTATTATTGAATTGGAAGCATGTATTTTTATTGTTTTTGAGAAGAAAATAAAAAGTTTTAAAATATATTGCAGTATAACATTGTTAAATTTACTTTAAGAAGACTTGTTGCAGTATAGATTTTAAGAAAGATTTCTAATTTTTAGAGAACAAGAAATTTCTTTCTTGTGACAGAGTAATCAAAAGGCTTTATGAACAAACAAAATTTTCATCTGTTTTTACACTAAATTTACTTATTGATTTTAAATTTTGAAGAGTTTTCGTATTTATTGTTGCACATTAACTTACCTTACACTAATTTGCAGATATAATATATATTCTGTTTTTTGTGTATTTTGTTTTTTGTATTTTTTTCAAATTAGTGTGCATCATAATGTGTATACTAACAAGGTCAGCATGGTGGATAACAAAAAAGTATTTGAAAACGTTCTAGCTTTTTTTTAAATTAGTGTGCATTATTTTATGTATACTAGGTCAGCATGGTGGATAACAAAAAACTATTTGAAAACTTTTAAACACAAAGTTTTTATTGTTATTGAAGTGGGATAAAATTTAAGCAACCTTTGAAAGGATTATATTGATAATCTGCTATTCTGTTTATAAACAAAAACTTAATCTCTGCTGATTCCACTCTTTTAATTTTGGCTTATGTAAATTTCAATGAAAAGTACATAAAGAGATTTTGTTGTCTTAATGAAAGTCTTGAAGAGTAATAAGCTAATTCATTAATTATTAATGCACTAAAGTAGATATTTAGAGAAAAAATACAACATGGGTCAGATTGAATGGGCTATGTGGGCAAATGAACAAGCAGTTATCTCATCTGGATGTACGTATATTTTTTAGTTTTTTTATGTTATGTAAGCCACTTTTTACATTACCATGGTATACAAGTTGTAACCAGCCTACTCGAAACTGTTTATATTTTAGTTGACTTTATAATACTTAATTTAACAAAAAAAAGCGAATACAGTGAAATATCCTTATAGTGGTCATCTTTTATAGCAGATACCTCTACAGTCAAACCTTTCAGAAACAGATAAAATGATGGTGAAACTCTCATAGCACACCTTTAGCAGACACTGTATAGCTAATTTTTGTGTAGACACTGTTTTACATTTTCATTTTGAAAGTTTCACACCTTGCTTCAACCTTTGACATTCTATTTTTGGCTAGTTTACAGTTTTTTCAGGGCTATAAGAATCAAAACATGCTTTATCTCCTTGATTCCCTGTTTTAATTTTTGAAATGAAAGGTAGCATGTTTGCAATGTATTGACTTCAAGCTCTTTCGTCAGTCAAAAGCAGCCTTAAGTCAATTTATTTTACATGGGTAAAAATTTATAACACAAAATGCCATTTCCAGCTTAACTTTGGCAAACGTGTGTTTCACGTCTGCTGTTTATTCTTTTGTTTTGTGATTGCATGCCCCCATACACAAACAACGGTTAAATTAAAAGAAAAAATAAGAGCAGGGCTTTTGTAAGTCCACGTTACATGCAGCTTAAAAAAATATGTTAGCAAATATTTTAGACGTGAAATAAGAAAAAAAAATTTTACACACTTTGCTGCTGATTACACTATATCCCAACACACCCACCAGGTTTTTCAGCCAATTTGAATGTATCTTAGTGTACACCTCTTTAAAGCAGAACTCTATTGGAGTCTTAAGAGGTTTTACTGTATTATTTTGTCAAAAAATAGAAATGTAAAAAATGAATAATATTTTCGCCAGAACCACATACTGTGTAGTTCACCTCATCCTAAGTCACTTACTTGGATGCAGGTTTATTATATAACAAGCAAGCATCTTATGAGCTTTTATATTTTACTAGGGTAGGTTTTGAATCAGTATTTTCCTCTGCATTTGTTGATTGCAACATTAATTGATAGAGCGGAAAGTCATACCTTAAAATACTTAAATTAAATTTTAAATACTGTTACCTAGATATTGGTTTAGAAAGCCTTGATTGTTTACATATGCCTTTGAAATTAATGCATTCAGAATGTATTGACAAGTGAGATTTATTGAAATTAGACTACATAAAAAAGGTAAGGAATATCCTATGTATGTATTATTTGTCCACTTTTTTTAGTGTTATTCTTGGGTGGTTGTTTAGCAGTATCTAGCAATGGATTTAATGAGACTTACAAACATAAAAGATGGGAGATTGGATCATATGCAGTGTATCTTTTACCTTTCCTTGAATAAATGAGAAGATGAATGTAGACTTTAGTAGTCTTTAATAATTATTTCGTCTCATAAAAACTTGGATACCCTTGTCTCCCAGGTCGAGTTAGAACTTTCGCAAGTCGACCTCTGGCTGAATAATAACAAAATGACTATTAATACGGACAAAACTGAAACAATCTTTTTCGGCAACCACAGCCAGTTAAAAAAAGTTGAGAACAAAACTATCAACTATATGGGTATTCCTTTGAAGAGGAGCGAAAAAGTTAAATATCTTGGGGTAACATTTGATCAAAAAATGCAATGGGAAAAGCACATTAATGACATAAATAGAAAAATACTAATTAAATATTCTAAAATTAGAACCATTGCATCCTGTTTAACACCTCACACAAAAAACCTTTTAATTAATGCACTTGTCATGCCATATTTCAACTACTGCTCCTCGGCATGGGCTTGTGCCACCCAAGGTAGATTGGGAAAACTAGAAAAACGATTAAAATGTGTCCGTACCTTTCTTGGGAAAGAGAGGGAATATTCAATGAATAATTTACTCATCAAAAACGATGCCATATTAGTTTTCAAAGCCATGAATCACATTGCTCCTGATTACATGCGCTCAAAATTCCTTTTGACAAAAAACTGTCATAATCATCAAACAAGAGGAGCTTCAAAAAACAGGTTCACACTTCCCTTGGTCAACACGGAATTTGGCAAAAAAGCCTTCCCATTTAGAGCTGCAAAAGTGTGGAATAATCTTCCAGACCAAGTGACCTGTGATGGAAGTCTGCTTTCGTTTAAGACTTCCATCTCTAATGTATTTGGCAAATTCTAATGGAGATCACTTTTGAATTTTTTAATTTTTGTTTTTTATTCTTTTTCTTTTCAATTTTCACAGATTATAAATGTTACTATGTTTGATTGAGCTGAGGCAGTCTAAGGTTTATCATTTTTTGTTTCTTTTTTGTTCTAGTGGCCCCCAGTGGAAACAATCCACTAACTATAGGTTTTTGTGATTTTCTGGGCTAGCCACTTTAAATATTTATTATTATTATTATTATTATTATTATTATTAGTATTAGTTAGACACGTTTCTACTTAAGAGAAAAAGGTCAAATCGATTAATTTATTCTGTATTGATTGTTGATTGTCACTTCGAGGAATTCTGTTTAAATGCAAACTCGTCTTAAGGGGAGTTGGTTTCAAAGATCGTTTTATTTAAAGTTATAAGACCTGTTACAACTACTTTTCTCTAAGTTCTATGAAATGTTTGTGTAGCAGTAAAATGTTTTTGTTAGCAAGTAATTAAATTACACTAAAAACATAATTGACCTAGGGTATTGCGTCTCGCTTTTCTTATATGCTATTCAAAAAGTGCGGAATTCTGGAAAGTGATAACTTTTGTGTGTGGTGATGGTGTGGATTAGCAGTATGTACAAAATACTTAATAGGGGTTTTAATAGTTAATGAATCTTTTACAAATTAAAAGGGATATTAAATTACCAGGATTTGCTGATTTGTCAGGGTTTTTTCATAAAAGAAGGTCAGAAAACTAGTCACAACCTGATTTTTTAAAAATATATTTTGTGGATATCATCACAGCTTCCATTTTTTTAACAAAGAGTGATGTGTTAGACCAGAGAATGCCCAAGTGGTTTTTTTACGCAGCCTTAACATTTTTGCTATCAGAGTGTTGTCAATTCTTTTGCTACTTTTGGAATATCCACGAAGTAAAAGAAGAAAAGGAAACACCTTGCAAAGAAGGTACAGATATTTTTCAATGAAGTACAGTACTTGCTCTTTTTATGTTTTATTTCTTTTGTATACAACTTTTTTCCTGTTTTAGTGGGCAATTTGTATTAACAAACTTCGTTTCATTCTTGAAGATTTTTGGAAGAAATTATTTCGTCAGATTTGTTTTGTATCTGTTGTAAGTTACAATTATTTTATTTATTTATGTATAGTCCAGAAAATACGGGGCGGAGAGGCCAGTCTGAAAGGGTAAATTTTCTCCAGTATTTTTCGGGGGTTCCTATACATTTGGATTTTATGATTTGAGATGGTTCTTAGCCTAATTTGACCAGAATGTATGAAAACCAACAAAATTTTCAATATCTATTAAAAACTACTATTTCGTGGGTAGAGTTCAGGAATAGGATAAAGAGATTGTATTACATATTTATAAAGAAATGGTATCTTGCTGAGTGTCAAAAAATTGTAATTGCATAAGTGCAATCATTTTAAATGTATGGATGCATAGGAAACCAAAAAATGCAACAGAACAGTTTTCCCTTTTAGAATGCATCGCCCTGAGCTTTAAGTTAAGGTATAAAAATCCTTCTTCTGTCGTGATACACAGTCGTTTGTAGTTGATTTTGCAGAAGTTATGTGGGTTACAAATTTTATATGAGAGTATGAGGCGCACACTTGAAATGATCGACGGAAAATCACATTTTTTGTTCTGCAGAGACAAAAAAAAGTATTCTGTAAACGAATGTGTGAAAAACCAAGCTGACAATCCTAATTTCGTGAAATTAATACCAAAGTTTTCTAAATGTGAGAAGCTAGAAACCTTCAATCAACAAATGTACTCACATGTCAAAAAGTTTTGGAATATTCATGGTTTCCTGTTTTCATCAACACCAGTCTAAATCAAGCTTTTCGTCACGTACTCAATTTTTTTTTTTATAATGATGTTTCCAAACAAGGAACGTCTTTCTGTGCTCTGGTGGTATTAATATAGCAGTTTTAACGCGGGCTATTTTATAGGTATAAACTTGTAACATGTTAAGATGACCGTAAAAACGTTTAGAATAGAGCTGTGCGATGAGTTCTATCTCCTTATAGAGCATGCATCCCGTGTCTTCTAAATCTTGGTTGCGTGATGGGCGCCACATCGCTTCTCGTTGCTGCGTTGATTTACCTACGTGCTGCGATTGCTGGCGAGGAGTGGACACCATGTGAACGCATCATAAACAATCAAAGAACATTAACTAGAGACAGACCTCCATCCATGGCGCCTCCCCGATTGAGTCCACCAAGCAATAACTACGTTGTGGACGAAGATGGGGATGATTATGAAAACGTGCCAAAAGCTAAACCTGCTGTCTGACCGTATATAATTTTTTCGTATGTTATATTGATCAAGTTTGTTTTTTTTATATTAATTTTTGGACGTAATATATTTTTGTACATTATTTGATATTTTTCTACACTTTTTATATTTTTTGATATTTTAGTACACCCAATAATAATTTGATTCCAGTTTTTCTCAACTTGCGTTTATTCCATTTCATTCTACTGGTAATAAAAAGACAAACAGCGTTTGATGATCATAGGTTGCGAACCAACTAGAATTTTTATTCCAGAAAATAGCCGTTATCTTTCCATAATTTTTGCTCTATCATTGTGCTTTATCCTAGAGCTTTTTTTCAATCTAGTTTATTCCTATATAATATGGAACGCTATTGTACCACCCGCATGTCTACAGCATGCGTATAGCACGTGTGACATTTTAACAATAATAAAGTATAATTTCGCTGCGTATTTATTTTGGGCGCATCAAGAATGCAGTATAATTTTGACGTTTTGTTTTTTTAATGAAAAGTAATGCTTGCTAAGTTTTGCGTATTAAATTTTGCGCAGTCTCCTCTTGCGCTCAAAAACTATAATTTTCAGAGTTTCCTTTAGATATTTGTGCGAGTGCGCAAAAAAATTCTACAAAAAAAAGAATGTTTAAACTTTTGCATGTGTTTTTCACAAAAGTTTGTTCCTAAATTTTCTTGACTTAAATTTAGTTTTATATTTACTCTCGCCACCGTCGTAGTGTTAAAAAACTTCGTTAAAAAGAAACGTGCGACGTTTGTTTGACGTCAATAATCAATATAGAAAGTGTTGCGGAGAGGTTGCCAAGTCAAAGGCATTAAGCACGGCAAGGAAAGGGCACGGCAAAGGCAGGCAAGGAAACAGTAAGAGGAATCAGCAAGGCAGAGGTAGGCAAGGCAGGGGTGGGCTTCTCTCCAAAAAAAGTATATTCCTTTTAATATAGATATTGTGTAATAAAAAAAAACATGGCGGTTCTCCTAGTGGTAACGAATTGGGATCATATTGCTGACACAGGTATAAAGACTGGATGGTACTTACCGGAAGTGGCACATCCGTATTATGTGTTGAAAGAACATGGTGTGCCGATGACAATATGCAGTCCAAAGGGCGGATTTGCACCTATGGTTTGTTTGTTTGTTTGTTTTTGCGATTTTGAAAGGGACTACGAACCAGTTATAATGCTTACATTCCGTATATCCCACGCACATATTAAAATTCCGGCAAACCCGTTTTGTGAGGAACACTCGAACTACAGAAAAATAACCGTAACGAAACAGGCTTATTAAATTCATTAAGCTTGTTCTGACCTAAAAATATACTCGAATAAAAAGTAATTGGTTTACTTTCATTTATTTTTACTTTTAGGATCCCAGCAGTGGTGAAGCGTTTAAAGATGATCCAGAATGTAAACGTCTTCTCGCCGATGACGACGTACAAAAACAGCTTAAAAACACGGTCGCTGCAAAAGATGTGGATCCTTCAAAGTTTAAAGCAATTGTTTTCACTGGTGGTCATGGACCGATGTTTGATTTTCCGGATAGCGTAGAGTTGAACAAGGCAGCAGCTGACATTTATGAAGCAGGAGGTATTGCTGCTGCAGTGTGTCATGGGACTGCTGGTATGTCAATTTTCTTTTTTTTGTTAGGTCCTGCATTATATGGATGAAACAGTGAATAAAACCATATGGTTGTTTTCGCAACAGCTTTTTCTTTTGGAGGTTATAATTCAGCAAAACGCAATATTTGTTTTTTTTTACGCGAAATAATGGTTATTTTCAAGACGCGTAAGTTTTTTCACCACAAAAAAAAATTAAAAGGGAAATCTCAAAGTTGAGGAGATTTATTATTATGAATCACCAACTACAGTAACACTTGGTGTTCTCATATTTCTTTGGTGTTATGAACATTTCTCAGATATCTCGATTTCTTAAAACAGTAATGAATGCAGAGTTTTAATTACTAATAATAAGAGAAAAGAAAAATAAGAAGAGAATTGTTGTTTTTCGCAAAATATTTTCCCTTGCAACAGATGTGATTTTAGATTTTCGCAAAAGTTTTTTACACGAAATTCGTCCTAAAATTAAAATTTGCAAAACTTGTTTTATTTAAGGTTTCATCAAAGGATTGATCTTGCACCCGCACTTTGTAAAAAACCAAAAACCAAAAAAAAACCGCAATGATTCAGTCTGATTTATTTGGAACTTACTTCCCGCGAGAATTTGTCCCATTGAGAGATTTTTTTTGAGAGATTTTTCTCCCTGTTGTCAGAATCAACATTTGAATTTGAAAACGTTTGTTAAATATGTCGGTGTTAGAAGCAAGATTTTTTTCGCCCGTTGCTTTCTCTAACTATTTTTTGAATACATATTTTAAGGATTGGTTAATACAAAACTTAAAGATGGTACCTATTTAGTCAAGGGCCATAAAGTAACTAGCTTCACGAATTCCGAAGAAATTTCTATCAAATTGATGGATCCAATGCCGTTTGCGTTGGAAACAAGGCTTAAAGAACACGGTGCTGACTTCGTGGATGGGGGTGATTGGCAGAAAAATGTTCAAGTTTCTGGACGTGTTATTACTGGTCAGAATCCTGCTTCTGCTACAGGATTGGGTGAAGCAATTGCAAAGAAACTAAAAGAACTCTGAACGACCAATCAGCTACTTTAGAAAACGCTAATTGACCAATCAAAACACGCACTGATGGATTACACTTGCACATCTACTATTTGCTTATTATTTATTTTTGCTTCGTTATTTTAGTAAGAACACACTTGACATACTGACTGTTGATTTCTTTTTGCGTCAACCCTTTTACATTGTGAATAAAACGGGCTAATTGTTTAAATAAATACGAAGAATGTTTCTTACTTCTTTCAAACTCTTATTCACAGACTAGTCTTTAGCTTGTAAAAATCCACGGGAGTTTGTCCGTCACAGTTGTACTATATGTAACTTTAACATATCGTGCGTGGTTAACACGACACACTTTAGGCCGAAACTAAAAGATTTTACTTATTTCAAATGCCTGTTTTATAAAACTGACCCCTTCTTAAAAGATTATTAGATATTTTTCAACCAATGTCCTAGTGGAACTCGAGAGTTTTCGAATACGCAACTACAAAAAAGTGGTTTCTTACCACTATCCTCCCCCCCCCCCTAAAAAAAAAGAGAATGTCTAAATTGAATTATGTAAATCGTAGGTACATCAGCATAAAATTTAATTTTATGGTCACGCTCAGCAAGAGTTAAATCTATGCAGTAACCGACTGGTAGCCTTGTGTAAATCCTTCGCTTTCAGTGCAGAAGGTTGTGGCTTTAATCCCTGGCCGCTTTTTCTAAAGACTAAAAAGTGTATCCTTTCTGCTTAGTTTAGCACAAGAACTACGATTGATATGTCAGGCGGTTGCTAGTTGAGGAATTGTTGTGCTTACACGGTTTTCGTGCAGCTTAATTGCAGTAGGATCGCATGACCCCTCCTTATTAGCAGTGTCAAAAAAAACTGGGGCTATCCTTAACAACTGTAAAAATGATAGTAATTGTTGCTAACTTGATCTGGATTTGATCGCCAATTTTAAATTTCAGCGTCTTTTAACGAGGCTTTTCATGAATTCTTTGTTGCTTTTGATGATTTTAAGCTTCATGTCGCTTTACATAATTATGGCGGCATTATTTTCGACACTTGCACTGACCAAGGTTAATTTAGATAATTTAGATTGGTGTGGCAATTTTGGGGACATCAAAACTTGGTGAACAATATAAAAAAAATTTTAATATGCTTTAAAAATTCTTAATTTCTTTCCCTTGCGATATTCTCCGGATTTCTTTCCCTTGCGATATTCTCCGGGTTTAGCTTAAAAGAACATATATTTTATGAAAAAATAGTCGCACAAACAAAATAAGACTATTTAATTCAATTTATGTATATTTGCAATTTTTTCAACGACTATATGGAAACAAAATTAAACATGTGTCAACAACACAAGCTCTAATTTATAATTTTAATGCGGGCTGAATGTAAACCCTTGAATTTTCAATCTCGTTAGTTGATTACAAAAATATTACATAATCACAAGCGGACTTAACCCTTTTTTTAATAACTCCTTATTGCTATGTTATATGTCTATGAAACTTACTGAGTTTCAATATTTATCTATTAGACACTTGCATGCCAAATGTTTAGGTTCCAGACCTTTCAGAGGCTTTGATATTAGCCATTACTCGAAACTACCGCTAAAAATCTCTATGAAATCTCTATAATGGGGAAAATTAGATAACTCATGTTAGGATTATCCTTAGAACTTGAAACTTGCAACAAAACTTTGTTTTATTAAGAAGAATCATTTTGCATAATTTAGACACGTGATTAATCCGATTTCCCGATTTTGCAATTTTTGGCAACTTTTTATGCAATCCATGTAAAAACCAGAAAATGTGTTAAATATCTTTTATTTAGCTTTAAGAAAATTCAAACAGAATGCAAAAATTCGCTCTGGAACAAAAGTAATTAAATATTAGGCAGATAGATGTATTATTAACAAATTTCAAGCTTCTGATGACGTCACAGAAAATGTGCTGACGCAAGCAAAAATTTATAACGTACTATAAGTGTGCCAAGTTTGATTCAATTTGAACAATTCTATAAAAAGTTATTGAGGGAGTGGGGGCGGAGTCTCCCCCCCGGTCCCGGTCATAGTATGTTCGAAACACCCCGGACCGAATAGGGTTAAAACAAACCTTTGGCGGGAACAAGAGTTTCTCTATTTGCGCGGATATTTGATAAAAAACATAATGGCGGATATAATGGTGAACTGGGAAAAATATGTATTGTTATTGCTACAATACTTTTTTGAATCTTTATGAGCAGCAATCCCAACCAGTTTTGGCAGCATATTTCATTGAATTTCCGCGCCCGCAGGCGTAGGAAATTCTTTAAAACCGTCGTTTTTTTCTTTCGGAGCATTTTTTGAGAAAAAATCGACCCTTTTCACGTTCCTCCGTCACAGATTCAAACTTCTTACCCAAGCTCCCTAACTACTGGGAAGTCATCTAAATGACGTTTCAGGCCAAAATTGGTATTTGTTTTCGACAAAATTTGGCACAGTTAACAAAAAAAGTGTGCTAAACATAATGGTGACATAATAATTTTGATTTTTGTCACCTAAATGTCATTTTAGGCCAAAATTGGTCCAAAAATTATAACTACTTTATTTTAAACAAAATTTGGCACAGTTAATAAAAAAAGTATGCTGAAAATGATGGTCACATCAAAATTTTGATTTTTTGTCAACTAAATGCTGTTTAAAACCATAAACGTTTCAAGCGCAAGACTTTTAACTATGAATGATCAGAGCTTCATGCACAAAACCTCTTCGAATATCTGGCACGATAACACAACGAATTAGCAGGTTGTCATCAAATATTTTGGTAGCGAGCGGAAATTCTTAGAGCCCCCAGGGCTTCTTGTTTACTTTTTGTAATGGCGTTGAGTACATTTTTAATCATGAAAACAGTTTCATTTTGCATTAAAAATTCACGATGTTTCTTCATTCTATATAGATGCTTTTATAAAGAATAGCAACAAAAATATATGCTTATAAGAACTTATAGTATTCCACCCGCTTTAAAATTACGCGAATGAAATACGGCTTATTACCATTTTAAAGGGGCTTAGGACGGCTAAAAAATTTCCTTGATTAGGTCTTTCTACATATCACATCTTTACGATTTTTGTGACCACCAAAGAACCTTTTTACAACTTCACTTTTCAAGAAAATGACGAATCATTATGAAGTCAAAAAAACGTAATGGCTTTTTGCCAATTAACACATTACATGACTTCCTGTCCGGTCCGCACATCATAGGAGAAGCCTAGGATCGAGATTAGCAGAGAATGAAATTATGAAAGTATTAGTCTGTTTATCTATATTGCACATTGTATTTTATTCGCAAAAAAGTTAAGCTTGCAAAAGTCGACAAATAGTAAACATGTTATTTAGTAACTGTTGTCGTTGGTTCAGCTAACAGTTGTGTCATTAAAAATCATAAAAAATGTTTTTCACATGTACGAAATTAATAATTATTTTCTCTTTTTTTGCCGCCCTACCTCTACATACTGTCGTTGTGTTCGTAGAATGCTTTAACATCCATGTCAATTACCCTTTAAAGTTGACTCTTCTTAGAGGGTAAAATTTTCATTTACAGAGGGTTTTTGTGCTTTATAGTATTTTTCTGGCGCTGTTACGGCTATTAAAATCTAAAATTAAAAGTTTTGAATTTTACATTTCAAAAGCCACACCTGAAATCTTCTAAATAACCTTAAGATAACCAAAAATCTCCCAAAATTGTTTATTCTGTCAGGCATTTAACTTCTTCTTTTTTTTTAGTATTTTTATCTTGTTCAATCGTAAGTAGTTGTTACCACCTTAAGTTTGTTAATCTCTTAAAATATTGAATGGTTTTATCACGTTTTTGAGTGCTTTCCTCCTTACTCGTGACCCTAAAACCTCCCATTTCTCACCTTACAAAAAGCGTAGTATTCTTACCGAGTAATGTGCTGGACGTCACGAAATGCGACACGCTTTTTTTTATTTTTCTTAAGAATATGCTTTATAAAGATATTGGGCTTGGATTGTAGAGTAAAAGCACAGGGATCTATTGTTTGAAACAATAGAAAAATAAGAATATTGGCCAGCCTGGTTAGCTTTCCTTACCAACTCTCCCTATTCCGCCGGTTTTTAGCTCGGATCAAATTCAATAAAAACTTTGAAAACTCACTGATCAAACACCTACACAAACGAACTTTAGGAAGAAAAAAAGCGGAAGGAAGAAATAGGATGTTTGCACTCAAACAAACAAACAAACAAACAAATAAACAAAACATTTGTAGTAACAGATGAAACAATATTAACATTCTGGGTTGGTAAGAAGTTATACTATAAATTCATTAGATGATGTTTCCTCCCTACATTAACTGAAGACTAACGAGAAGGTAAGGCAAACCAGTCTGCCTTCATACTAACTTATGCTTCCCAAACATTACTTATCTTTCTGCTTCCTTATGCTCTGTCTTTAGATGTATTCTCTTTTGTTTTTGTGTGCCGCGCTCACTTGCGTTTGGGGTGGAGACCCAATTCTAGGACAAGGTAAGTATTGTTTCGTCTTAACTTACATGATCTCTGCGTTTAGTTTATTGAATCAAATTTTTTTCTTACTTAGATCCACTTCAGAGTCCACAACAGTCTATAGATCTCACCTTTGGTGATATGATGTTGACTGCTAAACAAAAGGAAGCTTTAAAGTCTGGTAAAGACATGGGTGGAAGTTCAAATGCTTTTGCTGCAGTAACGGGAAATAATCTTCGATGGACCAATGCTGTCATTCCCTATGAGATTGATTGCTCTATCGGTAATGCATTGTTGTCGTTGTTTTTGTAGATGTTTTAGTTCTTGTTGATAATGTTTTTTTAATGTTGTTATCGTCATTTTAATCGTCGTTGTTGTTGGTGTTGACTTTTTTTTGTCGTCGTAGTTGTCGTTGATTTGTTCTAATGTTTTCGCCATTGTTGTTGTTGTTGTCAACGTTGTTTTTGTTGTCGTTGTCGCTGTCGTCGTTGTTGTCTTCATCGTAGCTGTTGTTGTTGTTGTTTTTGTTGATGTTTTCGCCATTGTTGTTGTTGTTGTCAACGTTGATTTCGTCGTTGTCGTTGTTGTCGTAGCTGTTGTTGTTGTTGTTTTTGTTGATTTGGTTTTCAGACCACATATTCTGTGATTTAGAGAATCTTGCGGACGCCGTGGATTCAGTTAACAAAGCAATGGCAGAATGGGAAGCGAAAACATGCATACGATTTGTGAAAAGAACGAACGAAAAATATTTTCTCAAATTTTTTAGAGATACCCAGTAAGCAATAACTTTCTTGGTATTAATCCCATCTGTAAAGCTGCAGTAATTTGTTTCTAACTTTTATGTACTTACAACTTGGTCGTTGTAATGATCTCGAATGATCTCGAAAAAACAAGCAAAAAAAGATTTGGATATCGATCCACTTTAAAAATTGTCACCATGTCTAGCTTGCTGTATTTGTTCTCAACAGTACAAATGTTTATCAATAAAATCACCAGCTTCTCTTTCGAGTCGTTTATTTTACAGATTTCTTAAAGTTATGATTGCATTGTAGTTGCTGGGGAAATGTTGGTATGTCGTCATACACAAGAATATCTGTCGGTGACGGTTGTGAGTATCAACATGTCATGACTCATGAGATCGGTCACGTGGTAAGAAAGTACCCACATTTTATCCTTTTTGACTTGTTTTGATGTTTAATCCTGGAATTTTTTAGCCTTAATTTTCGGTTATGTTCGTGAAATGCAATTTCATCCGTTTAAAGTAACATTACACGTATTCTTTAAAAAAACTTGTTCCTAGATCTTTTTTTGTTCTCTGATGTGGGTGCTTGCGCTATCCACATATGAAAGAACGAAAAAAGTCCTGGGTACGAGATGGTTCTTTTAGTATTCTCTTTCTTTAGTGCACTCTCTTTTTTTGCAGGTTGGTTTTTATCATGAACAAAATCGAAAGGACAGAGACCAGTTTATTAAAGTTCACTGGGAAAACATAGTAAGCTTGTATATCCCTCTCATGTTTTAAAAAGCTCTAATGAATGTACCGGATATATACAAGTCACTGCTTTTTCAGGGTCGTTTCAAAGATGCATTCGATATTGTGAAAAACACAGACTCGCTTGGAGTCCCTTATGATTACGAATCCATCATGCACTATCCCTGGAATGCTTTCTCATCGAATGGTAAAGACACTATAAGTCCGCTTAAACCTTTAAACGGAAAGACTCCATATATTGCTCTTAGCAAGGCGGACGCTCAGCAAACATCTCTCATGTACAACTGTCCAGGTAAGAATATGGTGGAATTTACATGGTGGAGTCATAACTCATCACGTTTATATAAACTTCCACTTTTCTGTCGAAGACAAGAAAATAAGAGGTATATGATATACTGTAATTCCTAACCAATAAATACTTCTATTGACGCCGCCATGTTCCTTTTTAGCTATCGAGCGAAAACGCAAACAATCAAGAATGAGGCGCCATATCGGTGATCTTAAAAACAAACGTGATATTAACGGTAAGATGAATAAATAAAAATCTTGTTTGTGCTCGCATTTGAGAAGAAATTGGCTTTTATATTTTGAAATATTTTTTTATTTTTAGATTGTGTTGACAAAAACAAATACTGCGCAGATTGGGCTAAGCACGGACAATGCTCAACAAGTACATATGTTCAAGAGAACTGCAAACTAAGTTGTGCATCTCCATCATGCAAAGGTGAAGTTTAAAAAAAATAGGAAATATGAATTATAGTAGAGAATTATTGAAGTTTCTTATAGCTACTCGTTCAGATCTGATTATGTCAAAGAATAACAAAATATAAGCAAAAAATGAAACAATAGTGATTTGTAACTTTACCCTGGAAATACATTTGTTATTTTTGTTTACTTCTCAGGAAGCAATTGTATTGACAGGAAACAGTTCTGTCCAGACTGGAAGAGAAGTGGTCACTGTAGCACCAATCCGACTGTTGCCAGATTGTGTCAAAAAAGCTGCAACCCAACTTGTGCAGGTAAAAGTTATTTTAACTTTTATCCCAGGTCTCATAACAAGATTACAAAATAAACTAAATCTTTATACATAGGAACTACACCAACCCAACCTCCTACCCAAGCCCCACCAACACAAGGACCTGTACCAACAAGCAGACCGAAAGGAAAATTTTTAGGAACAGGTAATTTTGTAATGGTTGGATGCATTTTTAATCTCTTTTTTTACTATTCTCTTTTCAATGTTTAAACTTATTAACACTAGACTGGATGTCATCGTTCTTAGGCTGGACATATCAGCCTACGCCGTCTCTTTTTAGCTTAATCTTAATTTTACACATATCTCTTTGCAGGAAAGTTGTGTGTTGACAATAATGCACAATGTTCAACTTGGGCTACACAAGGCGAGTGTCAATCTAATCCTGGTTGGATGAACAAAAATTGTATGAAATCCTGCAAGGTGCAAGACTGTGACAATGGAATTCAACGACCACCAGGCCGATGTACAAATCCTCTTGGTTTGGCATGGGATGGAACCAATAATTTCAAAATTCCTGACTCAGCATTTTACTCACCATCGCACCTTATTCCAGGTTTGCTCATTTTAAAAACTTTATCAAGAGTGTGGCGTCAAAACTGTTAAGATTTGGTACTATCCAACGCATTCACGCAAAACGTTTGCTTGTGCGCAAACTTTAGTACAGAAATTACGCGCAAAACATTTACCGCAAAGATTATCAGGGTCTGAATATAAAAAACTGCGTAAATTTTGGTCAGCATTTGTTTTCGACATTTTAAGGTCAAAGGTGGTAGCACTGCCGTTGTTATGACAGTGTAGATAAGGATATTTAGTTCAGTAAATTATTTTGTAGAATGTGATGCAGAGAATAGGTAAATTCAGAGTTTGAGAATAAAGCCCGCCTTTTACGCCGTGAATTTTGTTTTCAGAAAGTCCAGCTTATCATTGATTAGTTCTTTTTTCAGGAGATAGTAACAATTTCAGGTCGATAAGTATTAAATTTCGTTACATTGTTTTTTGTTACCAATAAAAATGAATATCGATAATTAAGCGTGTAAACAATAGTAACGCAAAAAGTTTTGTTTTGTTGTGATAAAAATAATATTTGATGACATGTTTACATGAACTCAACAAATTTTAATTTGTTACTATCGCTTGAAATTAATTATATAAATAAGGGGAGGGAGAAACTTGTGGGCAAGTTAATATGCGCCAAATACATTCATATTGTTTTTGCGCAAAAATTAATACACTTAATTATTTTTCGCGGGACAAAAATTAATGCTCGCAAATATTAGTACGAAAAAGGTAGTAAATACACAAGCCTGTTGTTTAAAATGGCAAACTAAAAGTAAGCAAGTCATTTGTTTTATTTCTCTGCTTCAGGTACATGGCAAGCACATGCGAAAAACGCTCGTCTATATTACAAAGACGATCACACAAACAAAAGAATCGGAGCCTGGTGTGCAGAGTCTCATGATTCCGCTAAATCAGCAAATGGCTATGTGCAGGTTGATTTGGGTCAAAGGAAAACTATAACATATATAGCAACTCAGGGTAGGCTTTTGTGCAACTTAGTTCCCATTGCTCCTTTAAATATTTCACTTCCTAGATTTCACACAGTACCAGAGGGAATAGTGTGCTTTTTATATATTTTTAGGACGAGACAAGTATTTCGAGAGAGTTTCAAAGTTTAAAATTCAATACAGCGACAATGGATCAAACTTCCAAACATACCAGCATAACGGCGCCGATAAGGTAATCAAATAGTCACGAATAAATCTCCTGTCCTGTTCCTTAAAAGTTTTTTTTTGTCATTCCCCGTTGCTAGAGATCTTTCGCACAAACCTTGGTGTTTCTCAAAGACCTACGGGGACAAGAATGAGCCCCTCTACCTCGCGGAAATAACCTCGTTTATCTGTATGGACCTATAAAATTTTGAAATATGTTTTATTTTGAAGGTATTCGATGGTAATTGCGATCACGTGACTCCAGTTCTAAACAAGTTCACCAATCCTATACAAGCAAGATATGTTCGTTATATCCCAATCGAATGGAACTTTCCGTGCGTGAGAATGGAATTGTACGGTTGTTAATGTGACGAAAAAATAAACTATAATGAATAAAAATTTGTCATTGCTGCAAGTTGTATAAAAAATATAGTTAAAAATACGTATGGGTTCGAGCATAGATTGTTAATCTCTGCAGCGATTAACTAAGCTCTGAAAACGTTCCTTCAAAGCACGCAAAATACAAGACTAGTATTATTTCTGTCACTGATTCATTGATATACAACCCAGTGGTCATTTATTGCGTTTTGACAAAAAGGGGTCGGTAGTTCATGCAACGGCTATACCTGCGGATCAACAAATCCCATGTAAAGAAAGTAGGGCATGCCATGATAGTGAAGAAATGGGATTCTATAACATTTATAACCAGAAAATGATCGCCACATTATTTTTACAGTTTGAGTCGGTTAGTTATTGTGGCGTATTATTATTTTCTTAAGCACACATGGCGTTGGCCCATGGTCCCCAAACTTTATCTTATATTCATCAAATTTCAAAGCACTATGGTGCGTTGAATTTGATGAATCGAATAGAGTCTACTAGATATCCAAGTTATCGCCGCTTTTGTTTAATTGTTATACCCATCGCCTCTCGCATTTTCGGCTTAACGACTAAAAATGACGGCTGAAATGTCGCAATGTACTTCGACATTTTAGACTAATTACAAATTTGTCCCCTGGAATTCCTTTAATCATGAGGTAATTTGATGACAAGGGTCCTAAGAATTAGGCTGTAAATTCTGTTGTCATGGTTATATTATTCAGCTAAGTGGTCTATTAAGTAAAACCACATTTGCAAATGGGAAATAAACAGCTTAAACGAGATGGGTCGTCACAGGTTAAGTCCGGGGGTACAAGCTGCAAAACAAAACAATATAAATACCTATATATATTTTTATTATGCTGTCTCACCTTGTAACAGATCATTACAAATGAAAATATAAGAACACAATTTGAAATTATACAACCATTTCGTCCCACATATTTTACTAATCGAGTTTCGCAACAAGGCTCGCTGATCAATCAAACGGTGAACTGATATAGTTTGACAGAAATTTTATCTTTTTATGCGAATTAAAAAACCACAAAAACGTACGTTGTCACAGCCTGCTTTCCTTCGTATCACGAAACACACAGAAACAAAAAGTATGCTCTTTTAACAGCTACTGAAACGATCATGAAATCGTAAAAATATCGCCACTTACGGGATAGTCTTCAAGCAACTTTGACAGAAAATAATGGAGTAGTAGGGTAGTTCTAGGAGAATGTTTTTGATGTTCAAATAAATATCTTTCTTGTAGTATTTCGCAAAAATATGTCATTGACAAACTGGTTGTATAAAATCTGTACATTTTTACAAACTATAAATTTTCCTCGCGTATAAAATACATTCAAATACTGTGTTTTTTTATCAAGTTACTAATAGCAACCATAAACGCACGTTGTTTCAAGAATGACGAAATCCGGTGAACTGAATTACAAATTTTCCTGCAACAACAGAAAAAATCAACCGACCCATGTTTAGGTAAGTTGTGTATGTTTTAACACCGCTATTGAGTTAAGAAATAACTTCAAAACGGGTCTATTTAATAATTGTCTTTCTGAGCTGTGCAGCTCTTTAGTCTCTTTTTTGTACTCGATTTCGAGTCAACTTTATACATTTTGGACTTCATTCGTAGGTTGTGAATTGCAATGTTTTTTCGTTCTTTAGTTGTCACGTGACTGCTTCTTCAGCTTGTCTTTCTATCACCCAAGAATCAAAGACCTCCCTAAAAAAACAAAGATACAACACATTAATATATCCAGTAAAAAACCACAATGCAAGTAAAACATAAAGGACGCTGTTGTTTAGCATACACTCTTTATAACAACCAGGAAATTTGGCTTCAGCCTTAGGTGTTCTTATTTTTTTAATTGTTCTTATTTTGTTCTTAAATTTTTAAAAATATTCAGTTTATAGTACATGGCAAATTCTTGCGACCTTATATCATAACTTTCGCTAATCACAATAAACGATTCTGTGAAAAATATTGCCTTCAAATAATTTTTCCAGGTTTTCAGTGAAATTTTAGACTTTTTCGGCCTCATTGTTCTTATAAAAATGCAACTTAACAGATTAAATCAAGTTTATGCCTACGACTTATAAACAAGTCACATTAAAACATTCGGAGAAAATAAATTCATGTAACCAATTGTCTAAGGGAATCAATTTTCGCGAATTTTGCGCCTTTTTTTAAATTTCGCAAAGATTAGCTCCGGCGAAAATCATCGGGGAATTCGCAAAAATTAGCTCCGGCGAAAATCATCGGGGAATTCGCAAAAATTAATTCCTGCGAAATTTATATTTTTTTCCCTTTTTTTCTTCTAATTTACCAAGAACTACATGAAACTATGTATGTGAATTTCGTTATTTTACGTCTCCTACATTTAAAAACCCCTAAAAACGGTATAAATCGAGAAACAGTATGTTCGACGTCATTAAATTAAAGAAAAATGTCATTAAATTCGTTTTCGCGAAATTGATTTTTGGCTATGTAATTTTAAAAACAAAACAGAAAACATTTAATCTAAATCCCGGGTGAGATTCAGTTTCATGGCGCTTGTTTTGATATCATCAAACAGTTTAATGACAATTGTTTGTTAAAAGTGATCAAATTTTGGTGTGAAAAATGTTTTTACTTTTTTCTCATTCCTTTGGGAAATAAAATGCCCTCCAATTAATAAACATTTTTAGTTGCAATTTAGAAGTTGTAATAAAAAGTATTCGGTAATTTATTTAGTTTATATATTTTTGTTATAAATTCAACAACAATTGTGTCAAAAAACTGTTTACAAAATTTATTAAAAAAATCAAAGACACATTAACGTTGTTAATAAAAGGTAATGCGTATTCACTATCTTCGTTAAGAGAGAGAACACAAAAGTTACATACCTGCAATACAAAACCAAACACTCGTTACTGCAATACTGTCCTCCTCTTTCGCGAGTTATTTTAGCTGGCTTGTTACATGAAGTACGAGCACACAAACGTGGACCACTCGGCTAAATGAACAGAAATATAAAGTTGAGTAATCTTACTTGCATTCGCGCATTAAGAATTCGCGCGCGCTGAGGTTAGGTGCGCAAATTAAAAACTGAACGAAATGCGCGCAGATAGCTCGGTTAAAACAACAGCGCAAAATAATATGTTGGTGGCCAGCAAACTTAGTCCGTAATTTGAGAACTTGAGCATAGTGCTCACCATTGTAGAGTTTTTACTATTGTAAAAATTTCTTAGGGAAGTCCAAACCTTCTTAACCACTAATATTGCCATCTCCACGATCAATTTCCCGGCTCTGCTTTTAAAATATTTTTTTTGGGAATTGATGACTGAACTTGACACGCTTAAAGTCTCTTGAAACGAACAAACCAAAAAAATTATTTTGATTTTAATTTCTCCAAGTTATTTTTTTCATCTTACTTAACCTGACTATTCAAATCTTCTGGAAATGTTTTTAAGTTACTTCTTATTTTTAAATGATTCTGCGCCTCAATATCTTTTTAAATCGTGTTCTTAAAAGTCTCATATCATTTGTTACGGACAATATTTTGGAGTAAACTCAACTTTATTAAAAATATAAAAGACTACAATATTTTACAAAAAATAAATAAATAACTCGAGCAAGTGCTGAATAGAACATTGCGCGCAGACTAACCTGTCCATTCTCTGTTGTTGATTTTTTTGGAATTTTAAAAGAACTTTTACTGACTGTTGGAGGTGGCGACGCAACGGGTTCCGGAGCAACTTTTTTTGGTACGGGCTTCTTCACTTCTTTCACTGGTTCAATTTCTTCAATCATAGAGATCGTCGTCACCTCCATTTTAGTTTGTCGTCCACGTTTCGTATTCTCCTTAGTTTTATTCTTCTGCACAGCTTTCTTCTCCTCGGATATCTTCTTTTTCAATTCCGCTGCTCTTTGGCGCATGCGTATTATCGCGCTTTCACTATCCTCGTCCTCCGACGAACTGTCTGACGAAGGAAGAGAAGGAGACTTTGGATAATCTTCTGTCGCGAAACTTTTCGGTTTTCCGCTTCTCGGTTCTCGGCTTACCGGACTGTCAAGTATAGTTTCAATTGGAATCTCGTCACTCGCCATCACTTCAGCAATCATATCACGATCGATTGTTGTTTCTATAGTTTCTATGGTAACAGGTGGTTTCTTGCGCACGGGCGATTTTTTCTTCTTCTTCGTGTTTGTCTTCTTTGTTTTTTTGGGAGATGCGGGTTCCTGAGTTTGCTCATCATTAAAAGGTGGGGAGTGCATAGACGTATTCTCTGCAACTTCCTATAAAGAAAATATGAACAATGTTGAATTAGAAGTGTTCACTAAAGGCTTCTAGAGACTGCTTCATATTTCGAAAGTTACCTTAGCAATTAAATCTTTGTAATTTTTTATCTTAACATCGTATTCAGCTTTTGCAGTGCTGTATGTATCTTGGTACACCTACAAGAACATAATTTTTAAACTCAGTTAACCTGGTACCGCACTTTCTAGGGGTAAAAAAAGTGTCACATGCGGCATATCTCGGGTAACAAACGTCTATGCTAAGCCCCTTAAATAACACCAACGGGAAACACTAGAAAACCAAATAGAAACCATAAAAAATGAACACCTGTTTTGAAAAATACATAAATGAAAGCCAATTTCAATAAAACATATTTCAGCAGCTCCATTATAAGGCTAAATTGCTCTTAATTCAACGGGTTAAAAAAGCATTGAATCTGCTCTTAAAACAGCTACTTTTGCATGGTTTGATCCTCCTCTTGGATCTGCCAGACCTACTTGATCAGAATGTCAGCTGTAATAATTTGTATTACTTGAGTGTAAATTAAACATTGGTAATTTTCATATCAAGTTAAGAAAAACAACTCAAGGGTTTTCAGAAAACTTCGAATCATAGCAGACTTTACCTAAAAGATCCTACCTTTTTCTCACTTTCATCCAGCACTTCCCACATATGTGCCACAATCTTCGACAGTTCACCAAAAGTCAGCTGGAGAAAAAAACATCGGAAATCTTTATTCTCAATAAGGAGAGGCAAATGAAGCAACTGTCAATCAAAGTGGTTCAAGTAAAAATGCACAAACGATAAAAGCAACTGCTCCATCAAAGGGGGTTTTAGTAAAAGTCACACACGATAAAAACAATTTGTTATGCAAAGCGGTTTTAAGTAAAAATACAAAAACGATAACATAAAGGTACCTGTGGCTGCTTCACTCTCACTTCACGTTGCCTGTCTCGGAAAAATACTTGATACGCTAACAGTGGTCTAAAAAAAAGTTTAGCACAAAGATGTAAACCCTGGCAAGTCTTTTCTTAAATATTTTATAAAGTAAGTATCTTTTGTAGAAGTTTTGCAAGCAGCCAATGAAATTTGATAAAAATTTTTTTTGCATGAATGCATCTTTGAATTCATTTTATTAAGACGAAAGTAATGGAAGCAGAGCTTGAAAGAATTATTGATTTTTCGTGAAGTCATCAAATTTATATTTGAATGCACCACACTGGATAAATATTTCAAGGTAAAATCTTAAATTTTTGCAAATTACAGAGATTTTCACAACATTACTTTTTATCTTTATTTACCCAGAGTAGCCTCTTCAATTAGTGTTGGTACTTGTTAGCCGCATGGATTTTGCAAGCGGGCAATATGGGTTTTTAGACATTCTGATTGGCTTAGCGCTCTTAACGACGGGCCGATATGGAGTGGTATTACCCGTCGTCGAGAAAAATGGTAGATTAAAATGTAAACAGGCACGAAAAACAAGTTTTAAGAAGCATCGGGAAAGATTATATATGTAACTCCCACAATACATTTATAGAAAAGAACATTTTCATAGGATAGAAACAACAACAATGTCAAATAGTTTAACAGATAAAATAACCAGATTCAGCCACATTCTGTCTGATCACATTCTATCTTTATCTAACTTGACGGTTAGCAAATACAATAATAAACTGAAAATATCGCCCTCAGTCATTGCACTGGAGGTCGGCACTTAGACCTTCAGCGATTTTTGCGGTACAGCCTGGGGTAATCGGTTATTATTGTATTATGACCAACAAGGATCATGCAGAGAGGTTTCTAGTGCATTTAAAGGATCCTTATGGACTAGGAAATACTATGTAGACTAACAAAATTTTCTGTAAATTACCTTAATGATTTATAATTCCCATTACCAAGAGATAAACTTACTTTACAGGTTCTCGTTCGTCTTTCTTCTTCTTTTTAGATTTACTTTTCTTCTTCCCTTTTGGTTCAGCTTTATTTGAAGAAGCTTTTCCAGTATTTGCTTTCCCCTTCTTTGAATTTTTGAAAACAGTCTCAGGTTCAATACTCAGTCCTGGCACTGCATTTTCTGACTCATGCTTTAATTGTGATAAAGGCAAAGAATCTTCATCATCATCAGTACTAATAGTTCTTCTCCTTGGAATGAAGTTAGTAATATCCTCATCATTATTTTGTGACATATTCTCATCAACTGGACTTTTTAAAGAATCATTTGAGTTCTCGTTAAATTCTCCTGTCAAATCATTTTCACTAAATTCAATTTCTTGGCCCTCTTCATCGTCATTTTGTTCAACGTCCATTTCTTGTTCATCTTTCATAATTGTATCAAAATCGTTGATAACACTACTCACTGACGTGTTAACAATTTGCGATACAGGGTGAACTTGAATTTTCTTTTCACTATCGTAAACACCAGTGTTAATAATTTTTTCTCCTAATGTTTTATTTAACGAAGGCAAAAACTTAAAATTTTGGGTTTTGGTAGGATTTCGTAAATTTTGGAGTTTTTCTTTTAAGGCTTTTGTATATTCTTTTTTTGTTACAACTGGATTAATAATACTTACAGCATCTGGTGAAGATTGTCCATTGTTATTTAAATTTTGTTGATGCAAGTTTGTATCAAGTGAAAGTGTTTCAGATTTTGTTGGGAGCATAGCAGATTGAAAGACGTTATTTGATATAGTTGTTGATTGTGATATATTAATCTTTTCAACAGATGGTTGTGCAGTTTGTTGAGTGGCATTCGGTGGTTTTGCCTGCTGAATTATATAACCCACACGTTTACCATTCACTTCTGTCACAAACATCAAACGTTGATCAGCAGTTTTAACTATTTGTCCTTTGAGTTGTGAGTTTTGTGGCATTTTTAACATGACAGACTGTTTTGAATTGCCATCCATGTTACTACTCACAGCTTGTTGCTTAACTGATTGAAGTTCAGGATTTATTTGCTTAGCAGACATGTTTGTGTTTGTGGAGTTAACCACATTAAGATTTGGGATATTTTCGTTTTGACTTTGTTGCGGAGGAATTTGAATTCGTTGTCCACCAACAACTAAACATTGCGTATTGGCTGCGCTTGAAATATGATTTGATGTATTTAACAAGTTACTGTTATTATTTAACAAAGTATTTTGTATATTGTTTCCCAAAAATTGGTTTGGTGAAGAATTATTCTGCAAGTGACTGAAATTCAATTGATCATTAGCGTTACTGTTTAAAGGTTGGTCAAGTGTAGCTGCTAGCTGTTCTGTTTGCTTCATAAGTTGACTGATGGGAGTATAAGGTGTGCGATCTTCACTTGGAGATATAATAGGTGGTACCAATTGAGGAATATTTAAAAGTTCAGACTGTGGAAAAGCGGGATTAATATCAGTTGATAAAACATCATCATTGAGATCACCCACCAAAGGGAAAGGATCATTGGGCGGGAAAATCAAATCATCGGCCATCTAAAATATTTAATTCATATATTAGAATCCAATTTTTATGCAAAAAGCCTTTTTTCAAGAAGCTTACTAACTGACCAAAATTTAAGAAACTTTTGAAATCAGAAAAAAATGTTAATTTTATATAAGAATCTGTACAGAAAAAACAAGACAGTTCATAATTAAGGGCTGCTACTGGTTTAGTCTTTTGTTAAATATATTTAAGAAAACAATGGCAACCCTTTTTAACACATTGTATTGACAAACATGCAAAGTGTATAACAGCCTATGTAAAACCTTAATCATTTTCATGCGAAAAAGAAAAAGAATATCCTTCTACATTAAATAAAAATAGAACATGTTGCTGAACCATTTTCATTCTCAAAGCAACACAACTGATATTCGTTGCATGTTTAGTTAGCGTCATTTGTTTGCATGTTTAGTTAGCGTCATTTGTTTGCATGTTTAGTTCGCGTCATTAGTTTGCATGTTTAGTCAGCGTCATTTGTTTGGATGTTTAGTTAGTGTCATTAGTCTGGATGTTTAGTTAGCGTCATTAGATTGGAAAGGTTTGATACCTGTAAAAACACAATCAAATATTTTAACACTCACCTGGCTTTGCTATTTTTTCCAACTAGATGCCACATTTATAATTTTATGTTCTAATAATATATTTATGTTCTTAAACAAAATAGAAAAAAGCATTTACAAAACAAGTTTTAATAAAATATTTTTACTAAATGTCATGAATGGTCATGTTATCTATTTTCACTCACCACCAAATAGAGTGGGTGATTTATGCTAATTTATGAGCATATCAAGGTTGTCCTTAAAATAATTGTTTGACATAACCTGACCTACCTAACATAACATTGCTGAAAATTATACTTAAGTAATATGGGAAATAGGGAAAAATTTGACCAACTTTAGTGTTTTATGCCAACCATATCAATATGCAACAAACTGATTACTGTACAACCACTCTTGAATAGGGGAAAGGATCAGCAGTGCCAGGGAAAGGATCGGCAGTATTATCAGTCTAGGTTTTTAAACATGCCCAGTATGGCGAATTGATGGTAACAACATGTGTTTATTTCGTTGTTGGCATAGTGTTTGGTAACGCAAAGAGTTTACATATGTTGACATGATTTTCTTTTTTGTTTGTTTTTTTATGATAAACTAAAACTATTTTGTCCATCAACTGGACTGAGTTCTTTTCCGTCACCCAGGGTTATGTCAATCAATTGTTTACTTAAGTAGAGCAAAATGTTAAAATAACATTGTGGCAATATATATTTGTGTAATAAAGCATATAGATAGATGTGCATATCTTACATGGCTAGCCCCACAAATTTTAAGGGGTATACCTTATCTATTATGTCCAGGAGGGGATACGGCTTAGATGGGGAGTCCTACACTATTTAATGCTCATTTTGAGCTATACGCAGACCCAATTAGGTTCCCGCGCTCTACCAGAAAACTCCCTGCAACATCCAACTGCCCACACAGTGTGCCATATCCCCAATTTCCCTCACATCATCATCATCATTCTCGGCTTAACGTCCGTTTTCCATGCTAGCATGGGTTGGACGGGGTATATTAATGACCCTCTTCACATGACTTGGGTTAACCCGGGGCTATGGTAACTTCTTTTTTTCAATACAGTAAATGAGCGAACAACTTAAACCGTGAAGAGATGTATTACTGTTTCGTCATGTCACAAGTCAAAGTCGTTTCTCATTTTCTAACTCTGTGCAACAAAAAAGCTCTAAGAATGAAAGATTCTCAAAGGACATTATATTACTCCTTAAAATAACACAGAAAACTTTGAAGAGGGGAGTAATTATTCCCTGCCCTTACATAAATGAAAATTGATGTTTACTTTTACACAATTATGTAAAGTCACTTTTAAGGGGCATGCTTAGGGTGTTGGGTTAAATCTAGGCCACATATTGATATTTATTGTAAAAATAATATGGGACAAAAGAAAAGATTAAGATGTATACAGAGAATTCTATCTCGTTATTGTAAAGAGATCTGAGATGAAGGACGAAAACTGCAAAAACAGATGTTTAACTTATTCTAAAAGGAATGCATGTGACTCTTTAAGGGGTTTGAAAAGACTAAAAAAGGCATCACTTCACCTAGCATCTGCATCTTTTGCCTGCCACACAGGGCCTACTGCAAAAAATGTAAACATTTAAAAAGGCTTCAATGTTCCAATAAGCTACAACACTGTGTTAATAATGTACTATAACCAAAAGCATGCTTTTTAATTTTTAAGTTGGGACATTGTATTTCAAGGGTATAGCTACACTAAACAGCCACATTTTTATGAAGTATATAGTTAGCTATGCAGCTTATTAGCACTCTCAAGATTCTTCAGATTTTGGGATCAGGTCAGCAAAAAGGAGCTCAGAAGAGTGTTTGCTTGACGTCAAGAAAGTTAGTTTGATCCTTAGCTACAAACAGTTTGTTGCAGCTAGCTATATATAAAGTTCGGCAGAGAAACTTCAAGAGGTTTCTGTTGCTCAAACTAGAGGTTGGGCAGCAGAAAACTGACACTGCGCTAAAATGGATTCTGTGAAAAATAACAGTAATATAATAGAACTGTGTTAGAAAATTGTATCCACTGCATCGTACTTGCAAAATTATTTTTTTTTAATTTTCCAAATCCTTCGCACTGAATGACCAACCACGAATTCCGCCATATTTCTTCGAAAATTAGAGGCATGGAAAAGCACTCGACTGGTAAACCCCAAAAAGAAAAACGGACGACGAAAACGGAAAATCGGAACCAATAATCTTTCCTACGACGACACGAACCTAATTGCAGCAGACAATGATTTTTAAAACCACGTTACCCGGGATTTTGCCCGTAATCATATTCGCCAAAATAAAAAAACTATATATAAAAAAATATTTACAATTTTTATTCCATAGGATTGTTACAAAGAATAAAAATTACATTGAATCAGCACAATATTTCTAATAATCAAGATCTAACATTTTTTCCAAATTAGTTTTCTTTGATTGAGAAAACCGCTGCTATTTTTTAACTTTGTCAAATAAAATGTGATTTTTGAAATTCTCACCTAAAACTTGATAAAATGTGAAATTTCTAGATTCATATAGTAAACAAACAACCTCTTAAATCAGTCAATTTTGTACTAATTGATCTCTGCTTACTAAACAAGTGGAAAATTAAGAAGACTTCGACCGTTAGCCCCACCAGAACAGTATTGTCGTTTGTCGGATTGAGTTAAGCATTTATAAACACACCAATTAAATGATGTTGAACATGATCTTAATGTCAAAACATTAAAATTCTAAAAAACATGCAAATCGGGAAACGGGTATTATTAACAAAAATTTTTTGTGCTATTTTAACTTGCATCAAGAGAAAATAGATTTTTGGATATCATCTGAAATTATGTTTTATAGCAATGACCCACAGTGTATGAACAGTAGTTCTTGTCCAACTTGTAGTTCTGGATAAGGTCTTTAAAAGGTCAAAATAATCATTAAATATTTAAATGTATGACATTACTTTTAAAATTATTATAATGAAATAAATTTATGAAAACTTAGTGGCGGAGACCACTCGTGAGAAAGTTTTCGACAAGACACCCCGAAGACGGGGGAGAAGAGACCCAAGGGACCAAATGCGTTTAGGCTAGCGAGGTAGCAAATTGGCGTCGAAATACGAAATTATTCTATGCAGGAAAAAAACAAAAGTACATATCCTAAAAAAATACTTATACCACGCTGGATGAATGCAAAACATAATGGTACCATACAAAAGGGCGAATATACTTGTTCAGTACAAAGATGCGATTCGTTGAACGCTGAGGTCTAAATTTATTATTATTTATTTATATTTGAGTAATATTTATACAAATACCTTTCTTTGTCCAAGTCCTTCGGAAATTGGTAAAATCAAAAATCAATGAAAATTATATACACTAATAAATTAATTACAATGTAAAAAAATAGATTTGTATATATGTTACAAAATTTCTTTAATACATCTCCAGATCAACGGCAGTTAATTTCCTCGTGCTTTCCCCAGTTCACTCTAAAGTGTGGAACAACCTCCTGTTATTTTAAGATTTCGATTCGTGTGTGATACACTGACAATTGTTTGTATTGAGGTAGATTTCTACACATAACTTTGTGATTGATCATACAACATGTCGATTCCACTATTCTCCTTCTTCTTGATGATTATTTAGGAAGTTCTTCAATGAGATGTTACTAAGAGCACGATAGAGTTTGTTAAATACGGAGGAGAGCAAGATTCCTACCAACCACTCCTGTGGAATCTTCTTTACAATTGGCGCCAAATAACCATGCTAAGCGTTGAAGTCGTTGCATTTGTAATATCGATGCATTGCTTTTAATAGTACTAAATACCACTAAATCCGTTTTAAGGTATAAAATTAAGTTGTTTTAATGGTTTTTTAAAGTCATAAGGTGTTTTCCAATCTCATAAAAGACTTGGTGGTAAGAACAGAAAATCGTATCGTCTGTATATATCACGATTTCCCATCGTTTTTAGTAAAGAAGATTTCTCAAAATGCAAAAGAGACATTGTTCAATTAGACCACAATTTGATACGACTTTAAAGGTAAGCAGACGACCACGGCTTTAACATCTGAACATCAACCAAGAAGAAAATAAGTTTATTTTATTTTTGAAAAAAAAAAATATGGACGCGATGATATCAGCATAAAAATGTCCCATTTTAGCTGTTTCGGTATTTCGCGGATTATTACTTTGTAGAGCAAATTCAACTTTAAAATGTGTTAAAAAGTAAAGCTACAAACATTACCTTTGAGCCTGATCGTTTGAGAAAGTTTATACTGAAGAAATATCTGCGGTTCTATAAAATTATATATATTTTTTTCGCGACTGACTTTACTTTTTGCGGGATAAAACTTTAAAAATATTCAAAAACTACAAAAGTCACAAAAACTATTTCTCTTAAAGTACGTCTGCGATGGTTTAGCTAGTTGAATTTTGTGAAGTGGCAAAATGTTAAGGTCACAGGCTATTCAAAATACAAGTCTGAAAATTTAAAAAATATAAACATTTGATATTATGCTACTAAACACTTCACAATTACCGTATAGTTTTAGTCTATTCGATCTATAAGCCAAATGGTTAGGTTTCTACCGATCTGATAATATCCCCAAACTTTGCATTGACTTATATAAACGCGATAATTTTTGTCTTAAAAACGTGTAAACGTAAATAAATCTTCGATTAGTCTTTGGTCATAATTCCGCATAATTAGCTGAAGACTTACATCTCATAGAAAAGTAAATCCTGATGTAGCGCTACACTGTCCAACGACACACACTTTTATCATACGGACCACAAATTTATATCACGTTATTATATAGGCTAAATTTCTACTTTATAATTCTTCAACTTAATTTTAATTTTCAAAAAAAAAAAAGCATGCCTTGTCGGCTAAAAAAATTGTCGTCTCTGATTAATTATTACCGTTTAAAAAATGTTGTGTGACGTCATAATTTTCCCCACAACACAAAAAATTAACTATTATATGTTTCCCTTTTCTAATTTCTAGTTTGTAACGCGAAAAAAAAAGTAAATAATAAATAATAAGAATGAATAATATTTGTCAATATTTTTTGATTTTCCTTAAAAGTTTGTAATAACTTGAAATATTCAAATTTAAAATTTGTAATGGGCTGCAATTTTACCGGCCTTAAGATTTCGCCTGCTTAAATTCTCGTCATGTAAGAATTTTATCACTTACCACTAGAAATGGTGGTGGGGGGTTGTAGATACATGGAAACTTGTTTGATCCGTAAATACAATCAAATAACTGGCAATTTTTTTAAAAAAAAGCTCCGGTATATTCTAAAACGTAACCAAAAAAGGTTAAAATCCGATAGTCCAATCCAGCAATCCGGTAAACAAATTGATTAATTTTCTAATCAACAAGGAAGCAAGAGAGAAACAATACAAATAAAGATGGAAGTATATAATGTTTATAACATTTGGTTAAGTAAACAAATATAGACGATAAACAATAGCTAAAAAACGAACAAACAAATGAAAAAATAAATAGTATATAAATGAAAGAAATAATATATTTTTCTTGAACGACTACTAATCTCTTCCTACCTTTCATTACGAATTTTGTTCTTTTTTGCAAGTTCACCACCTTGTCGAAGTAAAACAACATTCAATTATTTTTTGGTAATAATTTCCAATGTAACTTTCCAAGATCGCGTATATCCAATAACACTGTTTTGCATCAAGTTTTAAAAATATTACAGTGGAATCTCTAATAACGGTCAACTCTGGGTAACAACCACGTTCTCATCAGGAGAAAATTCTTGTCAAATTTTTGGCCAAATTCCTACAAATTTTCTGTCAACGGTCTCCCGAAATAATATTGAAGCAACCCCTGCAGACAAAAACTTACAGCCGCGGTCATTTTTGAGACAACGGCGACTTTGAACTGAATTATCGGCGAACGTCCAAACCGAAAGACCAATTGACCGAATCTGACGAAAAATGTCTTTCTCTCCACATATAAGTACTCATTCTTCCAACATTTTTCCACATGCTAATAAGCACAAACTGAATTTATTCCGCTCGTATGTTCATAAGACAAGTTTCTTTCAAATACGATAAGGCTAGTGCTTATACTGGTATATCTACGAATTGAAATCATCTTCTGTCATAAAAACCACTTCCAAGGGGTGAAATCCTCAGAAAACACGTTTAATCAGAACCTAGTTCACGAGGAAAATAGAAGTAAGCCACAGTGAGTGCTTTTCACTGCCAGGTCTGAGTTAAAAAAGAGACCCTCTATTTGATAGCTTCCTTACGCTTTGAAGGATTAGTTAGAGGAAAGTTTCGGTCAAAATTTAGATGCTATAAAAACGTCTTTTAATTTAAGATACATCTGTATAATATATCGTTTTATCTGTTTTAACATATAAATCCAAACTTATGCATACCTAAAACCCAACAGAATGTATCTTAATCAATTATACGGATTAAGGGTAGTCCTTTTATTCGCGGACTCATCTTTTATTCTTTTTCTTTCCTTAAGATATCGTTCTTCAGTATAACATAGAATAACAAAGTTTTAATTTAACACAATTTTTTTCGCTTCATGATTTATGTAACTTAGGTGCAAACGATACCGTTAAGAAATACTTTTTGATAATTTTTAGTTATTAAAGACAAATGCAGCGGTCGGAAAATGTACATGTTGGAGATAAGGGAGACATTTCCTTACCATGTTTTTTCATGACGTTTAGAACCATCATGAAAATGGAAAAAAAAATAAACATAGTTAAGACTTTTCATCGGAATAATTCGTTTATCTAATTGTATCACCAGTGCCAATAGAGACTATTAAAATCTGAGGATGATATCACAATCATCCCGGTGATGACAAACTATACCCCGCTGGACGTCAACCCAGTATTTCATGGTTTCGGGGCTGTGTTACACATTTTAGAATAACATTTTGTAGAGCAGTTTTCACAATAACACTTTGTCGAGGTTTTCCTTATACGTAAATACGAGAAAAACCATCTTGTGAAAGCAAAGTGCATCGAAAAACATATTGCAATGATGTTTATATTTTAATTAATATGTGGTATGATGCATAAGTATATTATGTTCCATTATATTCTGCAAATTATATACAACAATATGACGGAAGCATATGTAAAGGCATTCACGCTTGTATCGACACGTCGATAGCAAATTTTTCATTGTCAAAAGAAAATGTACAATGTTTACATTTTAATTGAATTTTTTTTTCAAAGGACAAGTTTATATTAATTTATAACAGAGGAGTCTATATGTAAATTAAACTTTCAAGAAATAACAGAATAAAACGTTATCGGAAATGATAAGTACAAAACAGTGTTTCGTAGGATGTATGACCACTTGTCCTTTCCTTTTGTTTATTCTTAATGCGTAAGTCGATATGTATCGCGCTGTTGGCTTTTGTTACCATTTGTTTTGAAGAGAATCTTGCTGTATTAATTAAAAGAGAAAATAAAAATATTTAATAGTCGCGTAAATAATATTATTGTAAAAAACAGACAATTGAATTCTTTTTTTATTTCTATAATTCATGTTTTAATTTTTGTGTCAATAGTATATAGATCAATAGAATCCTTTAAACACTTGGTAATTAAAAAACAAAACAAAACTGGATCACATCTCATCTCATTGCAGTGTGGCTATGTCATATTTTCACTTTGTATAAAATAGGTTAGAAGTGAACAACAGAACAGTAAAGATAAAAAGCTGTTTTCAATAAAAATTTATTCTGAAAAAATATAGACTTAATATAAAAATTTTATATTTATTTTAACATAGTTACAAATTTTATTTCTTCTATTAACCCATTTTTCATTTTTCAAACACAAATTTTAACCAATAAAAGACATTAAACGTGAACTCAAAACAAGATCAGAGAAAAGGGATTCGGTTATGTTGCATACCTTCCCTTTGAACACAGTTATTTATCTGAGTTAAATGATAAACAGACAGGAACATTGTGTACGCTTACGTCTTTTTTAAAAGTAAAGAAACATTTTAAATTAGTTGCTTAACCCCTTGCTATGATATTGGATAGCTAACTAAAAGATGAACATATAATTTAATAAATAGTTTTTAACTTATATCATTAACCAAATTAAAACTATAACAATAAGAAAATAAATGCGAATACTATTGTATCTAACTACCAAGCCCTACTTTTGATAAATGTACTTAACAAAGCATGTGTTGAAGCTATATTTAAGAAAATGTCAATCTAATGTTTATGTGAGGGCGTTAATACCTGGAAGATTAAAAAAGGGCGTTATCGCGGGCGTACGTAAATGACGTCATCATATCATGATGTTTTCAAACGTTTATATTTCGTCCATTTAATTAAAGTTTCTGGTGAACGATATAAAAATAAAAGTTTTGCGAACAAATCTTCTTCTAGCTTCAGCTCTTTGCTTTCACGCACCATGTAAATCTCCAGACATAACTTTAAGACTCTGTTTACATTGGGTAACTCATCAAACATGATACGATACGATATAGAGGTGAAGAATAAACGAACAAATTTACCAACCAACCACACAAAACCAACATACAAACCAATTATCCTGAAAACGAAAAATATACAGTAGCTATAGGGTTCAAATTAGGGTAGGGGCAAAAAAGGCCAAAATGTCGTTCAAAACTACTTAAAAATGTTAAATGAAATGTTAGATGTGTACGCATGCCTTTAAAATAAAAAACACATTAATGCTTGGTACAGTTTTATTTTACAAATTTTTGATCGTCTTGAGAGTTTGATCTATCGCCAGTTGTCCGTACACATGTTAAATCAGAGGACATTAATGATTCACATACCCTTTATTAGCAAAAAATGACAGGTGCAGTGGTGGAACCAAATCATTCAAAGCGATAATCTCTAAGTAACCAGATTTCTTTGAAAACAGTGGCTTCGGTTCTTCTTGTACAATATCCCACCATTCCACCTGCGTGGTGTTCAAGTGTGGGGCAATTCCACGACGCAATATTAATTTTGAATTCACATAACAACCACGACCGATCCATGAGACCGGTTTGACCGGACCCGACGCTGGAACTTGCATAAAGGTCGGAAATAAATCCGGAATAGAACTAAACAAAAAAAAAGATTACTGCTGAAGACTAAGAATAGTTTGAAGCTAAAGATTCTAAAAAGAAAACAAACAAACAAACAACTATTCATAAACCCCAAACTTACATTTCTCCATCACCAGAAGGACTTCTTAACACTTTAGCGAGTTTTTGTCTCATAGGATCGCCCGGAGGCATCGGTCTTACTGTTACACCGGACACCGATTCTTGCACAATGGTGGTTTGCGTCGTATTCGGTTCTCTAAGAAAAACATAATGCGCAGAATTTTTAGGATTGCGTTGAACAAAAATTGCAACAAAGTAGCCTTTTTTATATGTCGGACATTTTTTCCAACTAGAACAAACATTTTGGTCCCTGACAGCTTTTCTTTCCCATATCCCGTCTCTATCTCGAACAATTTGTAAATTTAAATATGTATGACAAATTTTTAAAACACTCTGCGGTGGTGTGCGATTGATAAGGTTTAGTTGGATAAGAAGACGGGAAAATTTTGATATTACCTGTTAAATACATATTTAAAGCGCAGTGAAATGCTTGCGTTCGATTCCAAATCTTTGATCAGGAAGTCCCGCGATGGAGGGCTGATGGTCCATATCGCGCTCGAGTTGCTAATCACTTGTATACGCACGATATTGCCAGTTTTTTTATAGTCCTGTATACCCTGCTCAATCTAAAACATAAGATGATACTTTCAGACTGCTCAATATAAAACATAAGATGATACTTTCACACTGCTCAATCTAAAACATAAGATGATACTTTCAGACTGCGACATAGGACTGAAGTAAAATATTTAGAAGGTAGTTATGTTTGTAAGTTTTAAATTCTTAAATCTTAAAAAAATTTGAGATATCCCTCTTTTGCAGAACTTTAATAAAATCAGTGAGTTCAGACGAATTCAGTGGTCACACTTACTTTATTAAAATCCCAATTTGTGTCTTTTTCTTTCACATTCCAATCTTTAATTCTTGCGATCAAGCTGTTAATTTCTCGCGATTTCAACTCTTTTAAATATTGTTGTTGAGTCGAAACTTTGAACAATGGCTAGAAAGGTGAAGATTATATTTAGGCTGACTTCTCGCTCTTTGAAACTTGTGGAAGTACGCAAAGAAATTCTTTATTGAACCATTTAAATGTAAGAACACTTGTCTGTTTACGGGGGAGTGTATTGGTTTTTACTCATTCTTTTCCGAAAAAAAAAAACAATTCGATATTCTCGTCTCCCGTCAATTTGATGTTACGTATTAGAGCAGTGCCTCACGTCTATATTAAAACATTGTTAACCATTTCGAACAGCATGAAGGAGTATTAAAACCACAAGGTTTTTCTTGTTTAAGATTTTCAATAATACGTATTTTGGATAAAAACGACAAAATGAAGAATTGATAATAATGAATCGAGTAGGCTTTTTTTATTTCGTAGAAGAGTTCCAAAAGCGCAGAATTTAATCTCCCTGTTTCTACTAGTTGCCAGCTACACTAGCAAAATGAAAGGTGATATCAAATAACTTAAACAATAACTCCACATACCTGGTATCCACCTACAGTGAGAGTAAACGTCACTTCAACAGGGCGATTCGAGATGTAAGCTGAGTTAATGAAAGACATCAATAACAACGGAAACCAAATGACGACTATCAGTAACGTGACCAAAATTCCACCAATCAACCATTTGCTTGATGACCAATATGGCATGCCACGTGGGTGAGGCCATGTCTAAATAAACATATGTGAGAATAAAAAACAAACAAACCGCGCAAGAACTCTTTTCTACATAGGTGAATTTTTTCACCTATGTATACACGCTATACAGATTAACTATCTCTATATGAGTTCATCACTAACACATTGCCGCACGTAGTTTAGTGGGTTCGTTTGCAGCTCCCAGTCCTGAGGACCGCAGATCGAATCCCGCTCACTGCCAGGCGGTATGTTAGTGATAAACGAAGTAGTTCTTTATCAATATAACTTCTTTTCTAATGAAGACAACTCTCAGACTAAGGGTCACATCAAAATTACAACAAAGAGGATACATATTTGGCGAAATTCCAGCTAAGAATCTATTTCAGTTTTAATTTTTATTTTTTGATAATACAAGAATACATTTTGAGATTCAATCATTTAAATTTGAAAATAATTTTTGGTTAATAATATCAAAAAACTTCGCGAATTTTTCCAATTCATAAATGTTCTCTTCGCGAAAATTTTTGCACTGAAAGTAACCAAAACACTCTCACAACACAACTAACCTTCTCTGAATCTCTCCAACACTTTAGGATAAACACATTCGCGTAAATATCTTCCATTTTCAACCAATGACTTAAAGTTAACGTGGTTTTCGTACATACCCAATCCAATACACTTCTCAATTCCAACAGGAACGGGATAGCTTGAATACTAAAAGACAATAAAAAATTTAGTGCAATATATAAGATGTTTTAAACTAATGATCCAATCTCGAGATATGTCCTAAAAACATATTTTAGGACCGTATTTGCTCATTTTGCACAAAAATCCGTCATTTTTGAGCCAATAAAACTTTTCTCGGAAAACTGACTTCGTCATATTTGAGGGTCTAGTGTTCTCTACCTTTGTCCAAAAAATCAGAAAAATTTAAAATACCCAATTCTAAAAAAAAGCTGGTAGCGGAAGTGCGCACGGACGGCCACATTTTATAAGACCTCATCTGTACCAGGTAGTTCAAAAAACGGGGTAACTCATACACATCATAAAAAGGTGTGTCCAGTCACAAAAGAATAGTTTATCCATGCACAAACTCACCCTTGAAACAAGATACCGCTAGTCACAGTGTAATTTTTTGTTAAGAAATTTCCCAAAATACGTGTAGGATAGCCACATCTCACTTGATACGCTGATAATCCAAAGTAGATACATTGAAACAAGTACATAAAGATAGCTGGCACGTTTTGTGTGAAGGTCCTGCGTTGAAAAATGAACATACATGCAGGAATGATGGAAAAAATAGAGAAGGTATAAAAGAAATTATAAAGCACAATATATGTGGATTTTATAACAATTGGAAAGCTATCACCACGTTATTTAAGCGTACAACAACTTCATACATTTAACCAAAAAAACGTAAGTCAACACAGAAACCAGTACCTCTGGCCTCACTTACTATGAGAATATATAACTAACCTTTGTGTTATCTGAGGTACTACGACAAACAAGAAGATATGAAACAAAAACACAAGTATGACCAGATAAATGAGCTTAGCGAGTACTTGTTTCTTCATGTACAAGAATCTAAAAAAAGATGAACAGTGAGCAAGAAATATAACTTCACTTTTTACTTCTAAGTTTCGCTGAATTCTGTTACAGAAAGTATACCCCAACACAGACATTATATTCAAGAGTCGTAAAAGTACATCAACACAAAATAATCATTAAAAACTTCAATCAAAATGTCGAAACTACATCGTTTAGCGGCCGTAAAAGTTTAACTGTTTATCTGTAGGTACCACTATTAAAAATGTGCAAGTTGTAATGTTAAGCACGTGTTTGCCAGGCGTTAAAATGTTTGAAAATAAAAGGATTGTGCTGAGGCCAAAAACAGATCCGTTTCGTCAAATTAAATAACTTGTTCTGCCTACTTAGTAAACTTTGACAAGTTAAACACGCGAATGTCGTATACAGTGTACATAGCTGTACATTTTGTTACCAGTTGTACACACATAGCTATGTTAATCAAGTAATAAGCAGGTTTGAACATACTACTTAGTATCATTTGTCTAAGCAAGTCAATGCAAATAAGTCTTGAACAACTGGCTTTTGTCAAAATGAGTAAAGCTCACTGAGTAAAAAACTCTCCTCTTACCTGTCGAGAACAATGAGCAAAAATTGCGATAATAACATGTACAGAAATGTTTTTGGGACCTAAAAAAAGAAATGGTATGAATTAGTAGATGTATCAATGCTGGATTTATTGCAGAACACAAATATGCTCACGTAGCACTTTTATGTGGAATATTTCCTTACGTTATTCTCTTCTATAATCTTTGCAAAGTTTGATTTGGAATCCTAAAGAAAACAGACACGGCCTGTTAAAATGAAGATACATATGTTTTAAAAACTACATATATGAACATGTGTATAAAAGAAGGACCTGATTCGAAGAAAACGCAGACCAGCCTGACAAGATGATCACAAAGACAATGAACTGTGCGCTAAACATCCATGCGTAGACATCCACAGCACCGGTACCGACACCAGGATCCAACATTCTTTGTATAAAGCGTTTGATATTGCTAAGAACACTATAAGGAAATGTTTTTTTTGTTTTGTTATGACTGCATAGACTACATGAAAGTCTCTGCTTTTTAGGTCGCGCAGGGGAACACGACTTTCGTTCAAGAAACAAAGGATACAAAAAAAAACTGAATAGGTCGAAGGGTTTTCATTCAAAAGTGTGAAAAAGGATTCCAAAAGCCATCCGAAAGTGGGTATGTATAGCAACACACAATATACCAATAATGCTGGTCAATTTTGATTAAAAAACCAAAAAGTGTTGGCCAACACTTTGTGGGTGTTCTTTTCTTTGCCCACATCGAAACAGTATGTTACTCAACAAATGTTGACAACCTATGCTGGCCTAAATGTTGTCTCGATTTGCTGTGAACTCTTCGGCTACTGATAGGTAAAATTTGCATCATGCAGAAACCATGTCTTTTTTTTGAGTAATATCTGTTTTTGTTCTGATGAGAGATCAGGGCAAAATAATAAAGGGATACCTTTGTTTGGGTTGTATTGATGCTCTGCTCATATTAGAATTAAAACGTGAATCTCTCGTAGAAGCTTGTGACATATCACTGAGTAAATGAACATCGGAAGGAGGAACAACATTCTCCTCATCTTCTAAAACAGAATTTGTAGCAGACCAAACTTATTATACAGAAGTGAGTTGATATACAACCGCAATCGGTAAAAAAACGAAACAAATGGCACAATGACAGTTTTTCGGGATTTTTTTTAAAATTGGCAAAAACCATCAACTCGCCAATACTATCTATTATAGAAATAGCCGAAAATACAACTCGCAGGAACAGAGCAAAATCCTTGTCACTGATTGTACTCACAGTAAGAACAATTGTACTGAAGCAAATCTACTCCTCCCTAGGAATTTCTATTACTTAAAAAATGCTACGCGTCTCAAGTGTTGCACAAGGGTTATCTTTATGCATCTTGATGTGAAAATGCTGGACCAACTTGAGAACGTGCAACACAACACTTTACACGTAGGATGTAAATTATTTGGGAATAGTATTTTAACAAAAATTAACAGTTACTAATAAACTCAAAAATTTTAAATCCCCCTATTTTTTGGTCGGTTTTAAAACTCCCCAGGTTTTTCTGATTTCCTCACAACTCTGCTTTGTGGCGGAGATGGTGTAGTAGTAGAGCATTCGGCTTGTAATCATAAGGTTTCAGGTTCGTGTCCTCACTCTGGCGTACTTTAAATATAGTGTTGTCAGTCCATTTAGTGCCATCTACTGACCGCCAATTGGCTTGTGTGGTAGGCAAGCAAGTTAGTGCAATGCTATACGTATCTCTAGCAGTAATGTAACATAGTGAAATCAGAGGGGAGGAAAAGCCAGCCGTTAGGATGGAATCCCCAAGGACGGTAAAACTACCCGGTACTTACTTTGCACGAGCTGGCGACACGACTAACGTCGATAACCATAACTAATAAAACAGCAAAACTTTTAAACAAAGAAATGACTTACTGTTTGGTATTACACGTGGACTTGTGTCCTCCTCGTCACTCCACGATTTTTCTCGCCACAAACCGTGTGCCTAAACGTGTTGATAGTGAATTATATTTATTTAGTTAGTAGATATAACCGTAACATAAAACAATATGCATGCAAAGGAACTGAAAATATCGAAAGATAATCTTAAATTTCAAAAGAACCAATCCTTGGCATTCCACGCAATTGCTATTGTTGTGGACAACACGTACTGTCTTGATAAGCGGTTTATATTAAACACCAAGCCGGATATTCTGTGAACATGGGTACAGATTGAATATAACTGGTGTTACCTTTAAAGCAAATCGATGGAAAAACAAGCCAAGCAACAGCAACAGGTCACACACTGATGAGTACTGGTTTCTCTCGATACCAAATATTCGGGGTGGACACAATGGACTCTTTGCTTCCTTTACATCATAATATTCACATTCATTAAAGTTTTTGTCTTCTGGAAACTGGAACTGAAAGACGTACTTGATTACAATGACTAACTCCACATACGTTATGACAGTGATCCAGAAACGTTTAGTTGGCCGTGGGATGGAGAGCATACCCCAAAAGAAAACAAAGAAGGGTAAGGGCATGGAAAGTACGCAAGCGTAGTACATATGATTGATGATCATGAGTGAGTAACAAAGTAAGTCTGTATTTGCAAGCAGGGCGTAATAAAACGCGACAGCCAGACGAACGCCACACGAGTCTGTTTTCTTCCAGGAAACTTTCTCATCCTCCGATGGAACGACGGACCACGTGTCGCTGTCATCATCATCCTTGTTGCTGGAGGTTGACAACTGCTGAAATGCAAGAGAAGTCAGGAATATAAACTACGCTGGATGATGCATACTTTGAAGGGGCTACAAAACGATTCAATAAGCTCAATTCCCGCACATTCCGAAGAATGGCGTATAATAAAAGGACCACTTAAAAGGTCAAGGTGCAAGAAATTATACACACTTTAGAATCATACAGACGTGTAGACAACATGTTTATGAATAATTACGTTTATAATGAATTTGCTCCTTTTTTATTTTATAAAAAAGTTTTTCCCTCATTATTCTTTTGGTGGTTTTTTTGGTAGCTACGGTTTGTAAAATATATCGGTAAATCGTAAGTTTGTTTCGACGAGGAAACAGAGACAACACGAGGAGCTGTATTGGTTAAAAATGACATGTTACTGGCTTGAAAAAGGTAATTAATACCTCTAAAAAGATTTTAAAGTGATTGTTGTTGCGCCGACGGGCTTTATGTTAAAAAACTTTCGAAAGATATAGTTAGGTAGCTAGTTCAATGAGTTTGAAGCTTATTTTATTAGAAAACTTAAGTTAAAAGCAAGGTAAATACTTATATCGAATAAATTAGTCTTGAAAATGTGGTACATAATGTTGATTTGAAATCCCCTTGTAGACTTAATGTTTTCAAATATGTCGATTGTGAAATCCACATAATAGAACTTACACGATCAGCATCTGCATTTTTTACATCAGTTTTACCATTTTTTGATGCAACGATTTCAGTTTGCAGTTGACTTCGTGCTCTCTCTTTTCTCTCTTCTGTCAGCTGTGAAGTGATGTAGCGATAATCCTTTGAAGTTTCATTTAAAAAGTTAGTCGCATTATTTGCAAGATGTTTAAAAAACGAGGAACTTGTGTGTAGATACTCCTTCAGCTTCTCCTTGAAAGATGTTTGGACATCCTCGGTTTGATCGATTGTATTCTCGGGTGTGATGAGAGAAATTTCCGAACTTTGCTCACTACGTTTGTGATGTTTCGGTCGACGTAAACGTAAACCATCGGTTTGCTCAGCACGTGTTGCATCTTCTACAAGAAGTACATTACACATTCCTTTCAGTTTAAAGCTCACTTTACATTACACATTCCTTTCAGTTTAAAGCCCACTTAAAATACTACTAAATCTAAATTTATGCCCCATCTTTTGCAATGCCTTATTCAATGTTGGGTTAATTTGCAACTATGCTCTCGTACTATACTATGCAGGTTACAAAAGCGATTTTTTGAAGTACAGGAATTTAAAACCGTCAAGAAATAAGTAGAAAACATGGGACAGAGTAAGTCACTCTTCTTAGCAGATCAATGTAAAAACGTTTATTATAATTCACCATAAAATTATTATCACCTTGATCCGCAGCAAGAGTTGAGTCTTCCATCGTGTCTTTTTCAACAGGAACCTCTTGTTGTTCTGATGTTTCTTGTGGCACACTTGTGGTTGTCAAATCTCCTTCCGTACTTCTCTCCTCTTCTTCGTCATCTTTTAAATCACTATCAGAATCTGTTTCTGAATCTTCGAATAGATAATAATCGCCAGCATATATCGCTAACAATATAAAAAGTAGAAATGTCAAATCCTCACCAAAGCTGGTAACGGATGTCCAAATATCTTTTTGTATATTTACCTTCGTAATGAGACAGTGGTTCTTGTGCTTTTGGATTCAATTCCGCTAAACGTCGTTTTAGTTTGGATACCCTAGAAAGAGTATTAAGAATTTACATTTATTCACATTCACTCTTGCTTGCTTAACATCAGTAATTTTGACTCACTTTGTCCTGATCAATTGCATCTTTTTCTTATCTCTCTGGATTGACTCATTGAGACGGATAAGTAATCGCTCTTCGACCAATTGAGCACCTCTAAAAGAAAACCATTATTTTGCTAATTAAATGACATTCCGACACTGCTAACATTAACAGTAGAATACAAAACACGAATGTACGTACAGGAATCAGGGCTACCATAAAAAATTCTTAAATATAATTGGGAAATTAGGTAAGATTTCCTCAAAAAAAATATGAAAATTAGGAAAGATTTCACTGAAATGTAGGAAAATAAGAAATAATTTCTAAAATTTTTACCAATGTGTCTAGTAATTTCAAGAAAATACGGTGGACATAACGCTCATCTCATTATATCATACATTAGTGAATCAATGAAGACCAAGGAGAACTAAGTATTACCATATTCAAACAAAACACTGCTGAAGATATTAATACACAAAATATTGACTCATTAAAAGATTTCAAAACAGTGGCATAAAAGACAGTGACAATTTAGGAAATTTAGGATAATTTAAAATATTTTAGGAAAAATTAGGACTAATGGGAGCCTTGAGGAATACTAAAACACTTCATACACAAATACAAAGAAAGTACTATAACACCCAACGCACCTGTACGCTATCTCTGATTGTTTTCTATGTTCTCGTATGACATATTTAAAATATGTCGAATTAAAGATACGGTATTGGATAAGGGCGACAATAAAACACACTGAGTCCATCAGTAAACCAGTGTCTGTATTGCTATCCATACAGTCGATGGTCGGATGAATGTCGTAAGTGTCACTTCGCAGACAATAGAGGTTAAGCAGTTGAATGAGATAACAATCAGTCTCTTCGTAAATGTTTGAGACGAACACGCAGGATACGAGCTGTGGAGTAAATAATTATGAGAAATTCTACTACAGAGATAAATTTAAGACAATAGCCATTTGAAGGGACAAAAATCAGTAAGATATACAGATTTAGGCGACTTATAATGAAATTTGTACTTCGTCCCAAGTGAAGTGGAAATTTAAGCCTAACTTTACTGCCATCGTGTTTACATAAAAGTTTTTTACGCTCAGAAAGTGAAGCAACATTACGGATTGTAATTTCACATGCGCAGAAGCATTCAGTCAACCTAACTTTCACTTCAGTGCGTTTTCACAGTTATTTACACATGTAATGAAACTTCACTTTCGTCTGTCAGAAGTGAAATAAAACAGTAGTAAGTTTCACTTCAGGGGGTATTATGTAAACAGGCGAAAGCTGGCAACAGAGGCAGTAGTGAAACTCACATGTAACTCACGTCTAATTCTCTAGTGCTAAAGATCGCAATGTAACACGTTATTCAGAATTGAATAAATATATCGTATATGCCAGACTACAACCTGAAGGTCAAACCAAGAGAATGATTCAATAAGAACAGTAATCAACATATCGTATACCTGCAGCCAAACTTTGACAACTATTACAAAAAAATTGTACGCTATAAATGTTTTCCACCATCTTGTGATCGTCTTTCTTGGTCGCAAGTATAAGCCTTGTCCATGCCATAGGAAGAAGAAACAGCCGACAATGAAACCAGAGTTGAAGATACTGATTGTACTCTGTGCAGTGATATACACGATGCTCAGTGATAACCACAAGAATTGATCAAGCACTAGAATCTGTTAAGAAAAAATTTTTTAATAAACATATAAATTCCAATTTGTTTAGATGGAGTATAATTTCAAGTGATCAAGTGTGTTCTTATACGTTCGGAAAAAACCACATAAATGTGGTCTTTAAACTTAAAAACTTTGTTCTAAAATTTCTAAAGGTTCCGTCTTAGACAGAGATAAGATAAATTCAATGTCTTTACCTTTATAAAATCCAGCCATGTTTTGTTTCCTGTAAAATCCTGTGGTACATAAACTTCTTGTTTGGCTTCATAAGTTGTATTAGATGCTGTGTTGCTGTGTGATGGCTTTTTTTCATTTGTTTCTTCTTTAAAAACATTCGCTTGACAACATGCAACAAGAAATTGAAAGTAATCCGCTGGAATATAAGATAATTAAAATTAAAAATTAATAAATACTTTAAAAAAATGAAACATGAGTAAATTTTGGCAAATATACGCAAAATTTTGGCAGGTTATAGGTTGTTTGATATCACATATAAGATTATTTATAAAATTCACTAGAAATAAGTCACTCATCGCCCTTAGGTAATGGCTATGTGGAGAATGTCAGTTGTAAAGGGCTAAAATAGAGAACACTCTTTTATTCTTCTTTTCAGTTAAACAAGACTTAGTCAGATCTAAGCTCTATGGTGTTTATCAGTAAATAAAATTCCATCAAGTAACACCACAATGTACACGAATGGGTGTGTGACAATAGAAAGTGTGATTTACGTTGGAGAGTGCAGGCTTGTCGTGAAGAGTGCCAGGCTCCAATCTGACGTCTATGACCATACTGCAGATATTTTCATGGTTCAACAATTAGTTTTATTTACTATTAATAAAATTTATAAGAAAATTATACCTATTAACACGTACTGATCTTGAGGTTTCTGAATATCTGTTAAATAGAGCCATTGCACTAATGTTGAAGGATTAAGGTTGTCCCATGGGTAACCTGAAGTAAATTAAAACAGTCATACTATTATAAGAGCAATAAAACACTGTTTTGGAAACAACCCGGAGAATGGTGTGGAAATTCGGTATAGAAATAAGAACTGCTAGTACTGGTTTTTTGTTAAGAAAAGGGAACCGTCACTTTTGAGATGCTAAGAAACTGTTTTTTAAAAGGCTTGTAAAAATACGATCCTTTAATGCTCCTTATGAAATATGCAGTAAAAAAAGAGAGCTTGTTTACATAACACCCTTAAAGAAACTCAAACCGGTTTGAGTAATTTCTGTACACAGTGTTTTTTCGACAGATTTCATCGTTCGGTCAAAGTAGAACTCACATCCAGTGGCATGTTACTTCAGACAAATTGACCAAAGAGAATTTTCAAATTATATGCGCGATCTAACCTGGAGTGGAATGCGGCTTTCGATTGTGTGCATGTTTGAGAGTTGCAAACACAAATGTTGTTGCACCTCACAGGCCACCCCCGGCATTATATTTACAAGAAGTAATAGATCATACAGTCACAGTTTTGACTGCAGTGTAAAAAGTCAAATAGTGCTTGGATTGTCTGTCTCATATTTTACAAATCAAAAAAAAAAGATTTACAATGTGGCCTAACACTCGATGAAAGTGCACATATTCACGCATACACATACCATTGCACCAGCCAGGAGGCCATCCTAATATCAAGAGATATTGTAGGGGTAACATCACAGCCATATAGGGCACGTAGAATCTCCATAACTTGATAGCAGTTTTACGTTGTACAAACAAGAATGCTGCGACCCACAAAGAGTGAAGCACTGCAACGCCATCACCACGGAAACTCATACAAACTACCATTACCATCAAATTGATCTTAAAAATTAAACAAAAACTTGTTAAAAATCTACATTTATGGTGCAAATTACATATGATTTAGGAAATCTAAGTGTGGCTATTCAGTTATTTCTCAGAAGTTTAAAAATTTTGATACATTGCTACAAAAGGCCATTTTGTGTATGCCCTTAGAATCATTTTGATACAATTTTATTCCTATTATATTTAGTATTTTATCTTGAACGTTTAAAAGTTTAGATATAGTGTGAACATGCCGACCTGGGTGTTGGCGAAATCTTACTGAAAAAATAATATATTGTGGATATGTCAAACTTTTGTCGTTTTTTATTTATTAACATTGTTACTCATATGGATTGAACGCCAAAATTTTTCTGCATTGATATTTGGTCTACTTTGTGTGTACATTGTCTTACAGAGTGTTTTATTTATTTTTGAAAATATTACCTCCATTCCAAACAGTCTGAAAAAATGATTACAGAGATATTTCAGACAAGTGATAACGTTGTCATCAGCCATTTTGCGAGTGACATCATCAAAAAGTATTCCTGCCACAGGCACACTTTTCACATTCTTGCGATAGCGATACAATTCCTAGAAAAAGAGCATATCTTGAGGGTTAAAAGATAACAAGAGTTAAGTGACACCTCATGGGTCTTTTGCCAGAATAAAAATGAAATGAAAAGAAATGTTTTTAAAAATAAGAAATCTTTTGTGATGTGATTGTGATCTTTTGCATTTCTTATCAGACATTTTCTGAGAATAAAGTATAGCACTCATTATGAGAACAACTCATTTCATAAACATTCATAATTGATCATATACTAAACTTAAATACTTTATGGAATTAATAACAACATCAGAAAAAATTTGATGCAAATCAACTGTATTGACACACATTTCATGATACAATTGGATTCTTTATTAACAGAGAGATTTTAATAAAACAAAGTTTTTAAAGAAACTAACAACTTACCTGGTGATGTTTTATAACTTTCTCAAACACGATGAACAGCACAATAAATAGATAGCCCTATGAAAAGCAAAAATAACAAAACAATGTAAACAAAGGCTCAAAATTTGGGGTGTGATATTAAATACATTTTATACTATGCTTTACTGAACACAACATTATTATTGAAATTAACAAACTGCATTAAATTTAAAACATAGTTGTCCTACATTTCACAAAATAATATAATTCTTTAACTATTGTTGCATATTGTAGGCTTTAAAATTGTATAAAGAAAAATCAAAAATCTACATCACACAACAAAACACAAATTAAAAAACCTTATTATAAATAAATGGCAATAATAACTCACCCGTACATCTCTGGAGACCGCACCTGATTTGTGGAATCCTAACCACCACGCATTACTTACAAAGTGACTACCATTGGCAGGCTTCGGATAGGACTATGAATAAACACAAAGCTTTACTGTTCAAACAAGCCCACTAGTGAAAACCTATTATCTATATTCTTTAAAAAACTAAAAACGAATTAAAAGAACCCCTAAAACATCCTAGTTATAAGAAGATTTTTTATCACAAAATTGGGAAACGTAATAGGATGAAGTCTCATTATCCACAAGACATTACTCAATTTTTACATTGTAAATTTTAAAATACCTTTTATGGTAAGATACTCACCATGTTTCCACTTTTTGTGCAGTTTGTGTCCAACATATTTTCCTTTACAAATTCCAGTTGATAGAACATAAACACCAAAACAACAACAGATGACCATGCAATCATAACATAGTTTAAAAATCGATGGAGATATTCACTTGGCATTGCCATTGCAAGCAGTATTACAAATATTGCATTTATTGCAGACACCTAATAGAAATAAAAGTTAATAACCTTTTGGTTATTTAGTTACTGGGACTAAAACAGCTAAATTTTAAAAACAGCACAAATACAGTGGGTGTTATTCTTATGCTAATTGTGCAACTAAAACAATAAATTCATCCTTTTATATTCTCCAGTATGGGTTTGAACCTGCAAACCGCTGCACTGAATGCGGGCACTGACTACATGTGCACAGTACATTAAAAAACAACTACATCAATGACAACAACAATGTCGGACACAACAACAAAGAAGACAACACCAACTACAACATTAAAAACAAACTCCAAACAATAAAGTGGCATATGGGGAATACTAGTTCCTAACCTGCTGTACTACCACCAACATGACAACAAAACCAACAATATGAGGTGAATGTATCTCAACTATACGCCACAAAATAACAGTGGTTTCATGGTGCATCTTCCGAATTCTCTTTAACAACGAATCATCCAACTCGTCCTCACTTTCATCCGACATGCTTTCACCCATACCAGTAACAGTTGACAATGAAGAAATTGTTGATTGCTGACCTAATGTCTGATCAGTACAGGATCCAGTAAAACTGTTTGCAGACTGACTTTCATTTCTTTGTCTGCATTTCCTGTATCTTAGTAATCTGTTAATTTTCATCATTAATGGTTTGTGAAAGAAATGCAATTGAATGACAATAACAATTGAGAATATTGTTGGTATGAGTAACTCCAGAAGTAATCCTGATTTGCTTTGTTGTCTAAGACCAATATCAAACAACCTATAAGTTAAAAATAGACAGTAAAAACGAGGAAATATTTTAAAAGAAGTACACTGATAACATACTACATATAGGTTTTTTAATAAAAACAAACAGTGCTAACATGAAGAATGCCAACAACCAAATTAGAAATTTAAAACACTTGAATAATTATGACATGCTGTACTTAGACCTACACAAATTATACTCAACTACACACACCATACATTGCTTACAAAGTGACTACCATTAGCAGGCTTGGGACAGGACTAGGAGCTCTGAACTTATGTGAAAGGAAAAATAAGAACAGAAATTGGGTTTATTCGTTGAAAGTATAAATATTGTGTGATGCTGTCTAGATGAGTTTGGATTATTTTACCACTTTATATTTACGCTTCCTTAATATTTACTAATAATCTTACATACTTTCAGTCTAAATTCCTGAATTAAAAAATAAAAATAATTCCTTTATTATCCAAAAAACGATCTCATACAAACAACACACACTCACCATTGGTCACTAAGATGTGTTCCATTTGACCAATATTGATGCATATTATCGAACTGGTAGGTATAAATAGTTAACAGTATAACAATTGAATACACAACCATAAACCACCACAATGAGCGTAATATCGTTTTCCAGGTACGCAGTGAAAACTGAAATCAGTAATACGTTAGTCAGATCAACAAATATTCATAACATGTTCTTTATTTATTTATTCAATAGATCGAACAAGTGTTAAAATTACGAATTAAACTCATTTTACCTGGTAGACCACAAATCCCATTAAGAATATGACCATGTAAAATATCTGATATAAGGAGACGCTATTTTGTAACGCAACCAGCAAGAATGCAAAACAACACACAACAATCCAATATTTTGCTAACACGCTTTTAATCCATGCCATCATCTCTTTTGCGTCATCTGATGGTGTACCATGTTCCAGGTCGTCAGGGTTTAGAGCTAAAAGTAGGAAGTTGCACATATTTATCCATTGACAAGAACTACTAGAGAAAAAAATATTTGTAGCATCTTAATTATTCAGATCTTTTTTTATTCTTCAAAAGGCATGTTTCACTGACATTCACCATCCATAAGGTGCAAAAGTCAACATAGTCCGCATATATCATTTATAATGTTATTTCGTATTAGCATGCTATCAACATCAAGCTTTAAATTTAGTCATCATCTTTGGAAAGCAATTTACATGTATCTCAGTCCTCTGAATTAAGTTTCAATAAATCTTCTCTCCTCTCTTACTAAATGTACAAAGAAATAGTGCCATCAGAAAAAAAGATTCAATCAATCTAAATTTTCATAACTTTTATATAACACTATGTAGAAACATTTGTATATTTTTAATGAATAATTTATGTTTTCATCTTGGCTCGTTACTATTGGGCAGCAATGTTTATGTAAAATAAATGGTCTCAATGCAGTAAATATCTTGGCTCACAACCACTGACAGCGTTCATTTGTTTTTATTTTATTAGTAATTATATCATACCACTACGCTATGTCAAATATAGTTAATAAGTTACAGAATTAAGTTCTCAGTCAAACTTAAAGTAAAACACGATTCATATTCTCGTTGCTTCCAACAAAATAAACTAATTTGTTATCCACCCTTTGCTTTTTTTATCATGCAAAAATATTAACAAAATTAGTTGAAACCTTAAGTAAGGTTCATACTAGGTGTCCATCTATTTTGCAACACAAAATTGAACGTATAAGATAGCTAGATACAACGATATAAAAATTATTACACAAACCTCTATGATCTCCTTTTCCACTGTTTACTAAAAGAGTAAAAAATAAAAAGTTATTAGATAATAATTTACATACAGATTGCGAAACTAATTTTAATTATTATTATCAGACAACGTACATTATTTATTTGTACGAAGACAACTCGCACAGGCTGAATATACACACCTCTGCGTTTTATAGCTTCAAAAATAGGTCTTGTTAGAGTTGTTAAAACCATTTCACTAGCTACTGAATTTCTTTGCTTCATTCTCTTTTCTCGGTAGTGTTGTCGAAGAGTAACAAGAAATACCCATGTGAACAAAGTCTAAAAAGATTGAGTTAAAATAAATGAAATTATAGAAGGTATTCTTCCTGAGTTTAAGGATTAAAGTATTTTTAAGGAAAATGCATGTACATGCATGAAATTTCAGACAATAAGAACCTGTCATCAATTTTTTTCAAGTCAGACATTAATTACTTCAATCTAACATCATCATCATTTATCATCATTCTCGGCTTAACATCCGTTTTCCATGCTAGCATGGGTTGGACGGGGTATATTAATGACCCTCTTCCAATCTGATCTAGACTGTGTTAGATCTAAACTCAACTTCCTCTGTATCAAGTCTATCCTTATAACCTCCTGCGAAGTCTTTCTTGGTCAGCCTCTGGGCTTTGCCCCAGGAACTATCAAGTCTCTACACTTTCTTACCCAATTATCCCCTCTATTCTTTCCAAGTGCCCCAGCCAATTCAATCTTCTTATCTGGATAACATCTTTAATTCTACGGATACTTAGCCTGCTTCTTAGCTCATCTGAACTCTTCTGTCTCTCAGACTGGCGTTACTCATATTTTTATGAATTATAGTTAATATGAAAGAGTTAAATAGTACATGTTATTGCATGGCAAAAATGATGAATGACTAAATGTAATACTGCTAACATCTTTGCGAAAAAAATATGCCAAAATATTTAATTGTGTTTATTACTTCGACAGACTAGCATATGGTTATTATGTAAAGACAAAAATTTTAAGATTAAGTGTACACAATTGTTTTAAAAAAAACTTATTATTATATTAATCCGAATATTTATACAGGATATAGCAACTTCGGTGGCTATCAATGTCCGGTTTTGTGTTCTGAATGTATACATTAAGTATACAGTAGCATTGCCTACCCAATTTTCCTCACATGGCATGGGTTGACTTCTAGCTGTGGCAAATACACTTGCTAAACATGCCTTCACTGTGGACCACACCACGGAACTTGTGATTACGAAGTGAAATTCATAACCGAAAGGCCAAGCGGCTGGAAGTATCTTGAAATATGCCTAACAGTAGGTTAATTTACTACCACTTTTAGAACCAAAACTACATGTATAATAAAATCGGCAAGGTTCCAAACCAATTAAAAAAATTACCTGTACAGCGAGATGTAAAACTGGGTAGGGGGTTTCCACCAGCCCAAGTTCAGAAAAATTAAATTTTCCATCTTTAACTGGAAGTTCGCTGTCCTTAAGATTCATTCCGTAAACGTACTGAAGTAGTAGCAGTAAAGTGGAATATACAACCAAATATGGCGATGACACCATGCAAAACCATCGTGCAAATGGTGTAATCCATGTTAAACATGCCCAAAGCAACAGAACAAATGTAAGCCAGGAATGATAAATGATGCTCCAAGTCTATATGTGTAAGAGTAAACAAAACAATACAATAACTATTTATATAATTTTTCTTTTTTCTTTTACAGGCATTTCTATATATGCACTATAATTATGTGTACCGTATAAAGGGAATTTAGTGTTGTTTGTTACACTATCCTGTTATATTTATGTTCTACACCATGTATATTTCCCTAGAAGTATAGAAAAATGGTATGCCATATTTTTAATGTGTATTTTTTTTCTTTTATAAGAATTTTGTATAACTACATAAAGCAATGTTTGAGCATCATAAGTAAGCTGTTAGTTCTCAAACAAAACACAGTGATGTTAAAGCCTTGTAAAGAAGCTTTAAAATTCATAAGAAAGTTTTTAAATGGTGCTAATACGCAACAATGTTAATACATTCAGGAGGTTTTAAAATAAAGTCCTTCGATGTTGAAATATATAAAAAAATAAAATCATAAAAAAAATTAATTTGTTTCTTAACAAATAGCAACGTCCAAACTACCTAAAACATTTTTGAAAGTTTAATAACGAATGTGTTATTACGACGTGTAGCTACTCCCAGGGTCAATAATATTCCCCATTGAGCATTTTTATGCTGCATAAAATTCAATGAGCAGTACAAATAATGCTTGACATAAATGTTAATGAATTTAACCACAGAAATTCAAAACAATTTTTGCAACGTTTCTTGAAAATAATGAAAATATTTTGATTTAACATATTGATTTTTGGTAAAAACAACACATTCTATAAGTAAACCTGCACACTATCTTCCCAATACTTACTTATACAAATATAGCTCACATACGCACCTATAACACATTCTACTGTCTAAAGAAAATTTGGACTCTGTTCACTGCATCAATTTTATTTGGTCACTTGGCACTTACTTAAAACTTTGGATACGTTTTTATACAAATATTAGTTTAAATGTAATCAATGTCAAGGGACACATGTGATCGCACATGCATGTTCAAGTACACATGCAAAATTGTTTACATAAATTACTGTTAAGCTTAATTTTAATTAATTGCATATGAAACACCATTTATAAACATTCTGCATAAATTACGTTTCAATAAAAGAACAATGTTGATCCCTTACAATCTTACTGGTAATCTTTAAATACGAATGATATTATAACACTGATATTATATTTCTTTAAAGATAATAAAAATTCAATTATTCAAGACTGGTTATTAACCATCACAATGGTGAAGGGAAGTAGGACAAACTGTTTTTGTAATACATATAAAATCCTTAAATTTACAACAAATAAAACATGCACGTTTAAGACTGAAAAAAGAATTATTTTATTTAATAAACAAAATGCCTACAGATCATGTGAGTGTGAAAAGAAATTACATGTGTGATAAATTATAGCACATCCAAGCTAAACTTACTTAATTACTCTGGACATAGACTGAAAAAATGTGTCAGAAAAATTAAGAGATTTATTTGGCCACAAAATGGTTTCGTATTTTCTTCATTACAGCAATTTTTTAACATATATATGTTGGAAAAAAATGCATCATACAACAAAAAAAAAAAAAAATTCTGATGTCATTATCTTGCTGAGGATGTTTTTGTCACTTTTTTTCTAAAATGTATATCCAAACTTATTCATTAATAAAATTTGTGATTTATTCACAATAACAAACATTTTAAAAATAAAAAAACATAGGTACACATACCATCATAATAATCAGAGCAGCAATGTAACTTTGTCTCATTAAAAACATCATGATACTGCTGAAAGTTCCTTGTGTGACGACAGGTTCTTCATTATCTTCTGACTTAATTGTCGGTTCGTCTGGTTGCACACTTCCATACTGTGGAACTTCATTGTTTTGAAGGAGAGGCTTAAAAAAAATCACTCATTTTAAGTATTTATTAACTGCTTGAAATTCAATTCATTATTTTATTATCTTCAATCAATAACCATAAAAACATATACACACACTATTGACAGCATTAAGTCATTTTGATAAGAGTAAACAGTATTCCATAATCTGCTGTTATAATTATGGCTTGTAGTACTACAGAACTAAACACAGTCACTTTCTTTATCCCCTACCCTTCCCTACCTCCCCATAAGAATAGAATCAATTTAATCCATTAATACAAAAGTATTTATGCTGCAATGTCATTACTTAGAGTGTTATTCCCAAGAAGTAAAACTAAATATCTGCAATTGACAGGAAAAAAATTGCCTGAACAAAAAACCATTCCTCCAAACCATCCTCAACAATCCTTCAGAGCAAAAAAATTTGAAGTTCAAGTTAAACCGAGTTGGCGAACATATGTGTTAACTAATCTAGTTTTCGTAAAAAAATAATGCTAATATAGCCTGCTACATATAGAAAAAAATATACAAGCACTTGTACAATGCAATATTTTGTGTCACATCTTCAATACGTATTTTTGATGGATGTGTAAAAGAACTTGACAAATGACAAATGACATTTAAATAAATGATTTTAGAAAAATGACATTTAAATAAACAATAAACACAGGTATGAAAATTAAAAAAAACAATGATTAAAAAATTTTTTTTCTGAAAGCAAATAAATCTTGAAGAAAAACATTTATCAATTTGAGCTTTTTTTAATAAAAGTTAATAAAAAAATTAATACAGAATATAAAAAAGCAAGAACTGATACAACATATCTACATGGTTGTATATAACAGCAAGATTCTTTAAAATGGGTGCGTGCTCTTGCGCAGGTACTTTCATGTTATCGGCTATTGCAAATTTCAATTTTTGCATCAGAAACTTTATAGATAAAATAGGGTGGCAGATCAGCTTTGTTCTAGCACTAATTACAGCTTGTCTTATATGATGTGTCAAAATTATTTTTACAAAAAAATTATTCTTACTGATGTTTCTTTAAATGTTTTTGACCATGATCTTGGATGCCACCAAGCTGCAGCAACCCGTCCTGTGATGACATCATTGTATTGCTAAACAATATAAAATATAAATAAAACCAAGATTTACAAAAAATAAACCCAAAGCGAAAGGTTTGTGTGTACTGACTTAATTAACATTAGTTTTTGTATAAATTTTTGTAGTGGCTATCTGATCTATTTTTAGTTTGTTCTTAAATATTCAGAAAAGCAATGAATGAATACTTTGTATAACAGCATTTATACCTTTCTACATTTCATTCGATTTTCGACTGCAAGAACCCAATACAACAGAAATATCAAGAAAGGATAAACATAAAATGGCCAAGTCATTGAGTTGATTTTAATTTCTCGACTTTTGCTGCAATCCTGAGCATTGATGATTGCAGGAATGCCAAGTAATCTGAAACAGATAGAAGTTAACTAAAAGCTGAATTATTATTATTTCTGTGTTTGGTCAACAGAAATGACAAACAGGACTTTCATATCAAAATACAATCTAACATAGACATAAACTATGAAGTATTATTAAGACAGTTAAACATATGGCAGCACTCTAATACATACCTTGCAAGAAAGGTTGTTGGATCAAGCACTTTTTGAAAGAATGGAAACTGGAACATGTACAAAACAAGAATATGAAGTCCAGTGTAAACAGTCAATAAAATTTTTATGAAGAAAAACGATGAAAGTCTTTTTATGTGATCTAAGAGATGAAATGCCCAGCATATTCCAAATACAAGAAAGAAAAGAAAATATATTGAAGATAGCAAGTTTGGTTGTATGATGCCAGCCAGTAGCAACAACAATGCACCGAAAATAGGAAGAATGTTTTCAAATCGTGATGTTGATGGTGTAATTGGTTGCCCAGTAGCTTGCATTAAATCTGAAGAATACGGCTCCATTGCGACTGTTAAATGACGTGCAGACAGGACTGCAATTAATGAACATATAAACACAATCACGTCAGGAGCTAATAAGCGAATGATGTCTTTAACTGCACAGTTGTCAAACCTAAAAGAATTTAAACAGCGCATTAGCAAATCAGATATAAATTTACAGATATAGGGATCTCTTTATTTCTTTATCAGAGCAATTTGTCAAAGGCGTGCAATAGCACACAATTGCACTCCCAAACGCACATTTGCATGTTTTGTTGTGTCTTAAGAAGGCTTTGCAGGCCTCACCCCTGCCAAGATTCATTTTGCGAATATTTTTTTATTATGTATTTTTTAAATCAATAGGGATAAAACAGACAAAAAAATTAGGATGTTTGAATTAGTAAAAGTAGAACTTAGAAGCATAAAAAATCAAAGATGTTGAAGGCCTTAAACATGGAACACAAATTGGATTAATCAGATTCCATTTTTTTTTTAAAGCTGATATAAATTATAAATATTTGGACTTATATTTCACAATCCATTATAAAAAATGAATTTGACAAATGGATATTTTCAAAAATTTCAGTTTTTTAGTTTTAATCAGAAAAATTTAAGATTTTCTAGGATTTAGGAATTTTTCTTAAGGATTTTTAGGAAGTGTGGAAAATTTGCTTTCCTTATATCAAATCTTTAATTTTTCTGAAGCTTATTTAGTCAGTCTGTTTTTACTTCTTGACTGCAAATATCTAAGCTTTATTCAGTGGCTTTTTCAGGATGGCTATTAAGTTATTTTAAAGTTTTTAAAAAAAATATGACATTAATTTGTTAATTTTTTGGAAAAATTGAAAGTAATAAAGCATAGCTAAATAATGATAAAAAAATTAAATTTAGATTAAAAAATTAAAAATTTTTTGACAATGAGGTGATGATTTTTAGTTCTATTGTTAAAGTTGTTTGTTAAAACTTTATTCTAATGACTGTAACTTGCATTATGTTTGCTCCCCATGTCAAAACAATGGGGTGTAACGAAATCTGTTTTTTTTGCATGTGTATGTATATTGTGTGTGATACTATTGCATGCCTCTTCTGAAAAGCCTATAAAAGACTCTTACCTATAAAGGCCCACTTGTTCAGTAATATCTGCATTTGATGAACCTAAAAAACAAATAGAAGGTTATTATGTCTTAGAACCATGTCTCAATTGACACACAAAAAAATTAAAAAATTGAAAATATTGAAACTATGAAAAAAATTACATATAATTACAAATGTTGAAAATATTAAAAATATGGAGGATGTTGAAAATATGAAAAATTTTTACAAACCAAGGCAACTTACATGTTTTAAGAAAATGTCCATATGGTTGATAAGAAAGAAGAACTATTTGAAAGATGATATGACTGAAAATGAATACAAGTGAAAACGCAAGGATTGTTGACTGTAATTTTAATGCCAATTCTAAAATAAATAAAATTATATAAATTATATATTTTTTTGACTTTGGTTCTTGTACTCTACATTTAGTACCCAACAACTAACATTGTCTTTCATTGCGGTAATAAATAAATACATTTAGATGTTATTTAAACACCATAAAGTTATTTTTATGAAACTTAACTTCTGCAGCTCTGCATTGTAAACAAAATCATTCAAAACAATAATTTTTTATATCACCATTATTTCAAACTCTTCACCTTCATTCCCTGTTTACATGATTACTTTTAAATGATCAAATTTTAAATGACAAGTTGAAATGATTGTATTAAACCCTTTAAATATGATTCAATTCCTGTATGTGTATAAAAATAGAATTTGAAAGAAAAAATGATTATTTAGAAAAAGAAACTTCAAACATTGAAGTTTTATTTTCAAATGATGACAGGCACTTCTTCATTTTATGCATGTTTACATGATTCATGTATGTATGTGATGTGTTTTTCAGCTGTTACGTCACACGCTACTGTTAACAGTGTGACAATAATTGAATTGACTTTGAACCCGCACAACATTTAGTTTTAAATTTTTATGAAAGTAGGAGTTGGAGAAATTTCTTTTGTGAATGTAGTTGGAAGTTTATATTTTTTTGAAATTTTTTCTTGCAATTTTTTTCTTCTAAAAAGAAACAAAGCCAATAATTAATTCTCTATGTGGAAATTATTGCACATGAATATACAATTTTAAAGAAAAAATGCACACTTAAATAGGCCTATCAATAAGAAAAAGCACCCAAGCAATAAATTCTGCACCCCAAGCTTTAATATTTTCGTTGGCGCGAGCAATCCCGAAATGTAACAATTACAAAAAAAGTGTAAATAACAGGTGAAACGAAAACTTTTGCTCAATACTATATTTTTAAAAAAACAAAAGAATACATAACTATACATTTGTTAAACATATAAATAACTTAGGTTATTGATACATACATTGGAAAGATTAAATGAAGATCATAAATAGTTTCTACGAAGAACATTGACACAAAAGTTCAACATTTTTGTGTGGGCATACAGGCCTGGAAATTTGTGGAAAATGATCCACCGTTACCGTGATTTGAAGCTGACGAAAATGATCAAAATGTTTTTTCGTTTCCCTGAAGGAGACTTTGCGGAAGCGATACGGTAACAATGGGGACGATTAGCTAACCGATAAATAAGTCCAGAACGATTTCATAATCTACCTAAGTTAATGACAAGACCTACTATAGTGCAATGTGTCAACTGCCATATTGCATTCTCGCTATACATTTATTTGGATGGATATATAAACCATGTTGGCACTCAAACCGTATTTATGGTCATGGGAAATATCTCAAGTCATAACACTGAAACAAAGCCCCAGGAATAACATTGATGAGAATTAAATAAAATACTCAAAAGACCTTCATAGTAAAAGTTTCGAAATATACTTCATGTTCAAAGTATACTGGCTTTTTCTGACACAACTACCCAGGGCATTTTTTCATGCACCGCTGTCATTTTCGTATCTACCAATTCATAATGGTAGAACCGTCAACACTATACAGAAACGTGAAGCTTTTAAATTTTTAAAAATTCTTACTCTTTAAGAAATAGGGCGAAAGTAGGAAAAAGATTGTGAGTTTTATTAATTTGAAATATTGTTCAAGGGAAACGATTTATCATTACCCTCTACATTGATTTACAAAAACATCGCGGAAACGAAACAATCATTTTTACCAAATTTCCAGGACTGGCATGGACATTATAACTATTACCTTTTTATTTGATTTAGTGCACACAAAATATTTACCAGAACCAACGATAGTCCTTTTTTCATAGAAAAAAAATTGTGATGACATAATTTTGACACCTTAAATTTAGAACGCGATGGCTCAGGGGGCTGAATTGTAATTTAAACGAAATTAGGCGAAAAAAAAGATTAGAAAAATCAAACTGAAAAAATCGATGCAATGACAATAAAGAAGGGAAATAATTAACCACCAAAGTGAAAGGGAAATACTCAAAGGGGAAAAGCTAAAAAACCTTGCACTCGCAAAGCAACAAAAATTATTCTTATACTATTTTGAAAATCAAGTTTTTCTCCTCCGAACAAAAAACAGTGAGAATATAAAATATGGTAAAAAAATTTTAAAATGCAATTTACTTCAAGGAATCCTGAGGTACTTGTACAAGTTGGATTTGCCGGAAAGATTTGCACGAAATATATCCAATTAATTAAACCCAAATTGTATTTTAAAGTTAAATGTTCAATAATTTGTTTAAGAAACTCAAATTTCCTATTTTCATAAATTTTTGTATTTCGTATTTTGACAAATTATGAATAGTCCGTTTTCCTATATGGTAACTATGGAAACTCAAATTTCCTATTTTGATAAATTTTTGTATTTCGTATTTTTAAAAATTATGAATAGTCTGTTTTCCTATATTTCCTACACTACAAAACCTACTTTTACTGATTTGAGCCACTGTTCACCAAAAAATAGTCTGTTAATTGATTAAAATGCCTTTTAGTTTTTTTCCATTTATTAGCTATTTTACAATTCATTGCTGTATGGAACAATGTTTATCTTACATCTTGTAAACCTGGTTTCTGTTAGGCCTGGTAAATTCTTGTGGTATAATTCCTTGACATTGACATTAATAAGGTAGTCAAGTAGCTTTTCAAATTCTCTGCAAATACCATCAAAAAAGAACATGGAGAATAGATAGCTAACTTGATTTGTGATAATGATAATTTAGCCAGATGTGATTAGGATGGCAGGATTAACTGTAGCTATATCTAATGTGTGCATTCACATTGTTTAGCAGCATTATGACAAATGTATATTAAACGTATTATTTCAGACTTACTTGAATTCTCTCTGCTTGGACTGGGTAGCAGTGGAATGATTAGCAAGAATAACATATAACATGCAGAAAAGCCATTGTAACGAGTGATACATCCTAAGATTAACAAAAGAAATATGCTAATTAGCATGGTTTGATCATTATAAACATTGAAAGATTCTGCAGTTACTTTAATGCTAGGACTACTATTAAAGCTGACTTTATTTAAAGTAAATGGACTTCTATAAAACAAGCTAGCAAAAACTATATAAAAAGGGAACCAAGCTGACTGAAATACCCTGGCAGACAACAAACTTTTGTTGTTTAAGGGAAAAGGAGCTTCGCTCAATCCCACCTAAAGGTAACTGTGAACCACTTTACCGAAATACTAAACAAAAAAGAAAACTTATTTTACTCTTATAGAAGATTAAAGAGTAAAGGTTTTAACAAACTCCTTATCACACTATTGTTGTTTACGTAAAATAATCTTAATTACTATTAATAACAAACAAAGCAGCATAAACTCCATGTGTAAAATGAAAAGAATAACTGTTATACATTTTCGTTAAATATGACTTTCTTGACTATCAAATTTTGTAGCCTGCCAGCGCTTCTCTTTCTTATTGTGGCGCCGTAGATTAGTGGTTATAGCTCTCGTACTCTGTGCGGGCGACCGGGGTTCGATTCCTCTTGACGGCGATTCAACATGGGCGAGTGAATGTTACCATAGCCCCGGGTTAACCCAAGCCATGTGAGGGAAATTGGGGAGATGGCACACTATGTGGGCCGTTGGATGTTGCCGGGAGTTGTCTAGTAGAGCGCGGGTCCTAATTGGGTCTGCGTAGCTCAAAATGAGCATTAAATACTCTAGGACTCTCCATCTAAGCCATGGCCCCTCCTGGAAATAATAGACAGGGTATATCCCTCGATATTTGTGAGGCTAGCCATGTAAAATATGCACATCTATCTATCTATCTATCTTCTCCAAGCAGTGATTGACTAAGCCTAATTTGGAATTCATTATTACAAATGTTAGGGTCATATAATTTATATGGCTACAAGACAATAGTATTAAAAAAATAGTGTAATGCTTTATTTCACTTTTAGAATTCATGGTTTAAACAGAATATATAATGAATATAAATCATTGTAGTCTGTTGTGTTTTTACCTCTAGCCGTAGCTTTAATAATAATGAATATTTTTTTGTTACGTATCTGCTCCTTAGCTACAAATATATAAAATTAACATACCTGAAAGTAGAGCAAGTGGTAACACAAATCGAAACAATACTTTTGAAAAAAATTCTGACGCCATATTGTTGCTCTAGCCAGTTAGCTCGCTATTATCATATAGCTCATAAAAAAAAGCTAGCCAATGTTCCAGATAAAGATCTTTCACCCAGTAATCTAATGATTAAGTGTTCCATATGGAATGATATAGTAGATAACTTTATTTCGATGTCACAGTTTTGGCAAATTAATTAGTTTGCATTATAAGAACATTTTGCTTTCTGAGTGCATAAAAGTGCGATCTTTTCACTTCTTTCACCGCCATTTTGAACAAGATATCTAGTGCCCGCGACCACTTGTCAGCGGAATTGTTTACATATTCGTTCGGCTGCACAAACACAACAAACACAACTTCGTTCTTAGGTGTTTTTTTAAACAATTTTCAAATTTGACTATTTCTAAAAAGTTACACTTTTTTGGGGAGCCGAACTCTTATGAATCAACACCTCTAGTATTCAATTCTGGTTTGTCTGCCACAAAAAAAGAAAATTCCTTTCCAATCTTAATTTCCCTAACAACAGCGTAGCTGATAATAATGACAACTCCAACTGTAAAAATACTATGACCCCATAGAATTTGTATCCCAAAAATTTCATGCGACACACTTTTCTTTATTCCATTTAAATATACCTTCTCTATCCAAACATTCCGATGAATTAAGTCTACTCTCTGACATCCTTTTTAATTTTAGTGTTATTGGCATTACTGAAAGTGGTTTTCAAAGTAAATTACCCTCTTCCAACTGTAATTTAAATGGATATACTTTAATACATACGCCAACAGAAAGCAATAAAGCTGGTCATTGTTATACATTTCCAATAACTTCACCTATTTTAGCCGTCCCGATCTTGATAAACTCGGATATAAAAGTCACGACCTTGAATCTATTTTTGCTGAAGTTGTTCACTCGCAAGGTAAAAATTTTATTATAGCCTGCGTCTATAGACATCCTCACATGGACCTGCATGATTTTTATATGAACCATCTCACTTCCATATTAGGTAAAGCCTCCTTGAAAACAAAAATATTTTCTTGGATGGCGACTTTAAGGTGGTTCCCCTAGAAAAATTCCTAAATTTCAAGAATTGTCATTTAGCTGTTTTCTGACAGCAAATTCGTCTTAGAATACGGTGGCAAGTAGTGTTTATGACAAATTTAGGTTTTTATTGTTCCAAATAACCGCAAATATAAGTGCATAGCAACGCCCATAGCAACCATTTTCGCATTTTTAGACAGCTTTCTTGCCCCTCCGTCGATGTTTAATTCCTTGCAATAGCTAGATGATACTTTAGGGCCTCCTAAGACAATATTTGATAGTTCTGAATATTAAATGTGGTGTTCCGCAAGCATTTAGAAAGCTGTCTTAACGACGCACCCACAGAAGTGAACTCGTCAGAGTTTACTTGTCATCAACTTGGTGCTTTTCAGGTCGAAATCGTGCTGGCGTACACCACAATTTCTTATTTTGAACAAGCAACATTTTTCATCCCCTCCATCTATGGGAAAGCCTCCGGCCCCAAACTGGAGTAAATTCAACCTTGAAACGTTTACTCAAAAAATTGGCAATATTGACTGGAATGAACTACTTTGTTTAAATGTAAATCCTGTAAACCCATCTAAATCCTTTGATCTCTTTTACAATTTTATCAACAAATGTATAAATGACTGTGTTCCTCTGAAACAATCTTTTTCTAAAAAAATGCAAATCCACATAAACAATAGATCACAACTGGTATACTTACTTCTATGCGTAAACAGGATATTTTTTATAAACAATTTCTTAAAGAAAAAAATCCATTTAATAAAAGCATTTGCTCCATGCTTCTTATAAAAAATGTAGGAAGAAAATCGTCACTCTTTGCAAACTTAGTAAAAGTAACTATTATAAACAATATTTTGCTCATCATCGAAATAGCTCTAAAGCAATATGGAATGGTATCAGATCCATTATATCTTTCAACTCTGCCAGATCTCCTGCTCCTTATGTGTAAAAGCAACAATGATGTCACCACAGACCCTTTAACTATAGCTAACTCTTTCAATAATTATTTTAGCTTCATTGCAGAAAATTTAAGAAAATCTATTCGACCAAGCTCTCAACATTTCTCTAATTATCTCAACTCAATTTTCTTTCACGCTACTGATGAGGTAGAAGTACTTGATTGTATATCTCTTTTCAATAACAAAAAATCGACCGGCCCTTTTAGTATCCCACTCCAAGTCCTTCTTCCTGCTAAAAAATGCTATCGATTCCAATTGCTAAACTAATTAATCTGTCTTTTGAACTGATAATTATCCATCTTCTCTTAAAATTGCCAAAGTTATCCCTATCTATAAAAAAGACTCCAATGTTGAACTCAGCAACTATCGACCAATATCACTTCCTTTAAACATTGACAAAATATTTGAAAAACTTATTTTTAATCGATTATTCAATCTTCTTTCCGCTAACAGTACTATATTTCAAAATCAATATGACTTTAGGTAAAAATATTCTACTTCACATGCATATTCATATTACCCAAAAAATTATGAAAGCACTTGACAACGGCTATATTGTATGTGGCATTTTTATTCACTTAAAAAAGCATTTGACACAGTTGACCAAGAAATTCTACTAAAGAAACATATCACTATGGCATACGTGGCATTTCTTTATCATTACTTCGTTCATTTTTAACAAATAGAGAACAATTTTTTTATATATCAACAACTCTATGTCCTCTGATAAAACTATCCACCATGGTGTACCTCAGGGTTCTGTCCTAGTTCCATTTTGATGACACCAACTTGCTAAATATCAGCAAGTCACCAAAACAACTTAATACACAGTTGATCTCAAATTCTTATGTCAATGGCTCAATGTTAATAAAATATCCCTAAATAAATTTAAAACCGAACTTGTCGTTTTTAAAGCTCCCTGAAAGCAAATATTATAAATCTCTAATTAATGCAACAAAGATTATTCCTAGTGACTCCATTAAATACCTTGGGATAATTCTTTAGACTCTAATCTCACCTGAAAAAGCCAAATAAATAAACCACTTCTAGCCTCAAAAAAGCTAATGGAGCTCTTGCAAAAATTCGCCATTTTGTTCCGAAATGTGTTCTCCTTCAAATTTATTATGCTCTTTTCAATTCTCAAATTCAATATTGCTCTTTAGTGTGGCATCAAAAAAGTTTTCTCAACAGTCGGATAGAAGTTCTTCAAAATCATGCAGTCCGTATTGTTTCTTTTAGTACCTTCAATGCTACTCTCAAACCTCTTTACTGGAACCTAAGCTTACTTAAATTCTCTGACATGATCTCATCATGTAATATCATTTTTCTTCTGAATATTTTTCATAAAACTTTCCCTGACAGCATTTTTAATAGCTTTAAATTAATTTTTTTTATTCTCACCACACTCGTGCTGGTGAAAAGGGTTTTTAAATCCACCTCATGTCCACTGAACTGCCTTTGGTAAAAAATCCATTAAATTTCTTGCAAAATTCTTTAACTCTTTAAAATTTCTAATAAAAATATCATTGAATTGAAAACAATCCTTCATAAACATTTCATAAACTCGTTTAAAAGCTAATTACACTTTCAAACTGCACCTGCTTTTTATTCTCTTCATTGTTGATTTGTGGTTTGATGCTAACAGTTTTTGACAGTCCCTCTAAATTAAAATTTATCCCCGTAATTACTTCACCTAAATGTTTATCTTGAACCGTGTTGTTTTGTGGTTTTGTCCCATGTGATGTGTTTCCAGGTAGCCATCACACTTTCTAAGCTTCTAGAATAGCGCCAGGACGACACTAGAGCTATTTGCGATGAAAATTGTGCTCTTTCACCTTTTCTGACCATAATTGGAAAATAAACAAATGTTACAATACCTAAAATGAAAGAGAAGCGTAAACAGCTTTTTAACGTTCTGCAGTGCCGCTTACGTCAAAAATCGTAGGATGTGAAAAACTTAATAAGAATTTGAAACGGTGTCTATTTGGGAAACTGCTGCAGCAAACTGTGTTGATCCATCTCGCCTTTAAACCGACTCATTTTTACTTCATCTGAACTCTTTTTTTAAAGAATTCATGCGCCTTTTAGGTCCAAAATAACCCTGCCGCAACTCAAACGCTCTACTACTACGATTTTGGTTTAACAAAATCTTACCCGTAACAAGCCACAAGCTATAAAAAACACCTATGAACCAGGTTGGCACGAAAATTCAAAATTATTCTTGAAAGAAACCGCTGTATAAATTTTGTACTTAAAGACTTTTTTTACAAGTTGGTGGCTTAAATGGGAACTTACATTTGCGTTTTGCAACACAAGAGAGGAACAACAAAGTGTCGTAATTATAAGGCATCATGTAAAATAGCATATAAATATTCTATTTATGCACAGAATGGAAAAAGATACATGAAAACCTAACTATAATAAAATATATAATATGCTATCTCATTAACTTTCAACCAAATGAAATAAGATCACTCCTTAGTTAGGCGTTGCCTTCAACTACAAACTAGTTAGCAGCAAAAAGAATAGTATGGTATATTCCTGAAATTAGCCATGATGTCACAAAGGGTAAAGATCACAAAATTATGTACGTAATATTTGGAAGATATCAACTTGCAACCACTATTTTTATAATGAAAAAGTTACAAGCAGAAAAGTAAACTATGTTTTTTCTTTTAGAAGTGATCAGTTTGCATAAGTACACTATACATAATAAAATATAGTCTTTAGAAGTTCATATTGTGTTGAACCACATGCTCACGATTGAGAAACTTCCAAATAATTGTGGATTGGCGTCCAAGAAAATATCCTTCCTTATCAGGAAACTTTAAAAGATATTTTGTGTGCTGAAATCGAAAGTACATTTAGCTAAAACATTGATCACACTTAAAAACACAAATACAACCTTATTTTTGTCTTGTTAACTCGTTTGCCAGTTGTCGAATATTTTGGACTTTTTTAGTATTATTGACGAGGTACCTAATTTTTCTAAAACTACAACTATAGTCACCTAAAATTTATTGCCTGTTGTCACAACCACCACGCGAAAGGTTTTTTTCGCGGAAGTTTTTTCTCTTAAAGTAGTCCAATGAAGAAATAACTCAAATGGAGAGTGACCAGTAAAAAAAACAATAAAAAGAGATTAAGCGCTTACATTGTTTTGGTATCCTAACTGGCTCATGGTCTTGAAAAACAGCTTCGTGTACTGCATCACGAAATTCGTATATAATTTTTAAATGCTTTTCTTCGTCAATGCAGGGATCGTAAAAGCCATGCAATTGCGACTGAAAAAACAAAACAAAAAACAACAACATAAACACATATTTTTTTAAGCATTACGCCAATAACTCTTCCTAAATTACAGTTGAGGCACTCAAAAGTAGTAAAGTACAAGATTTTTATCCGGAAAAAAAATATCATCAGGAATTAATTAGACAAACGAGTACAGTTTTATGACTTTATCCATATCGTTTGTTTATCATGATAAAAATATAATAAACAAATAAATTAATGTCTACAAACCTTGGTCGCATTTGTTAAAATTAATTTTGATTCTTTAACTAAACATTGTACTGGGATAGTAACATTGACCAGATAGGGCGCATCTGGTGTGTGTCTATAAAAAACATATACATGTTTCATTGTAAATAATATTTAAAAAAATCGTTAATATAGTGTTTGTACATATATCTCACTTTTCGCCGCTAGAGAGACAACGTCCATACCAGGCTTCTCTTATGATCAAACCTGCAAAAGAGAAGTAAGCTACGGTAGGACCTCGAAAACATAAACATTTAGTCCTAGGAAACAATACCCTTGTTCAAATACCGCTTGTTCAAAACAATTCTTACCATGTCTTGCTTGTTCAACTTCTACAGCCCGTTCGTAAGAGTGAGTCAACAAAAGAATCTAAAGATTATTAAAATAGCGTTGTGGGGTGTTTTTTTCTATATTTAGAACAAGATAGCAAACATAGGTTATGTTAGAGCATGTGATATACATTACCTCTGCTTCGGCTTGTTTTTTTCTTTCAGCTATCAATTTAGCATGTTTTAAACGTGCAGCTTCTCGATCTCTGAAAGAAGAAAGAACAACAAATTATAACTGTCTCATAATTACATATATTGATAGTCTACTGCCACAATACGTGACTATCTGAGTCACATATTGTGTTATTACTGTCATTCCGACCCCTTGCAAGAACACATACGTACTACATATATACTTTCTACTCACTTTTTTCTTTGTTCTCGGATCATAGGTAGAAGAATTAGGGCTTTTATTGTAACATATGTAACTACAGGAGCTACTGTTCCATAGAAAATAGCTGATGGTGAAACAACTTCAGATAGCAGGATAGGGAAATTAAACGACTGGGTGTGACGATGGATTCTAAAGAAAGAAAAAAAGTTAATGACTTTACATGGAGATTTCAGTGCTTTAATCATTCAAAATACCTCATATTTTCGCAATTACAAAACACATTTTACGAAATACAGAAATTTTGATTTAGAAATCAGGAATTTAGGCATATCCACTCAAACCAATCCCAAACCAATCCTAACTTTAGGTAACATTTATCAAATATTAGTTACTTCCCAGTTACATCTTTGATTTTAATATAAAGGGGATAAATATTTCTCCAAATACATATTCCTATATGAAACTTACTTGATTTTGAGAGTAACACCACTAGCTTGTCCAATACTCATAGATGCACCGAGCCTGCTTAGTGAAGTTACTTTGTGTTCGCAACCATATTCGAATAAGAAACCAAATATGCCGTATCTAAAAAAAATACGGAAAGTCTTTACACTGGTTTCAATTTTCAGTTGACACAGAACAGGATCTTTACCTAAGGTTTTACGGCTATAAAATCTCTTCGCCACAATGTTGATAGTGATGAAACTATTTTCTTCTAGTGTTAATGATGACAAATGTATTTTATCCAGAACAATCATTACAAATTGACGAATATTTTCAGGTGACCTCCACACGACATTATAAACAAAAAAATTGACAGCATGATATTCGATAAACAAACAAACAAACCTGCATGAAACTTTTACTTTTGCATCTGTTCCAAATTTATGAGTATAAGACACAAGGGCTAACGAATGTGGTATCCCAATCTAAAAAAATAGCATCCTGAGGTAAAATATCTTTATAAAATTGTTCTTGTAGCTGTTTTGAAATAGCCATTTTGATAAATCTCCCACTTTAATTAATACATTTTTAAACAAACGTCCCCAAGCAAAAAGTTGGAAGATTTGATATGTTTTACGGTAATGGTAAGGGAAGAAACTGTTTGCAGAAGAAAGGATTGAGGGATTGAAGTTTGAGGATAGGATCTTGAGAAAAAAATACGAATGAGCACATATCTTCCATTAAGGAATTTAAAAGGATATGAATCAACAAAGGTAACTTACTCAACGTTTGCAAAACTTACTTGCAGTTGAGCCATGAAGTGATAATGTTCTGTATTTCTTATAAACGTGGAAGTCATAGCAGACATACGTCCTCCTGACCAAGATAGATATCCCATGGAATGTTTTGATAATTGTCTAGCAACCACTACAAAATAAAGTAATTTATAGGGTAAAGTCAAACTTTTCGTTACTTAATATGACACTAAAAATATTTTAAATTAGCCTATTTTTTTCTAGATATATACCATACTATACAAAAAATTAATAAATACAAACACACAAAATTAAAAAGAGCGTACTAGCTTGTAACCCTGCATTCAACTTTGATTGCTGTAAAGCAGAATTTATTGTCGCACTTGCAAACATTTTCTTTCCAAGATTATGAAAACCTTTCAATTTAAGGGTAGCTCCATTCCCAGCACCAACTTCAACCTAAAAGCGGTCACGTGATATCAAATGAAAGAATGCACGAATTTCATTAAAAAACACCTATCTTAAACTGGATACTTTGGAATTACGATAGGATGTTGCAAATTTATATGAGGTTTTAAGGGTGAACGTATTTAGACAAATAAACAAACTGAAACATTTTATTCAATCTAATTATTCAATCTAAAATACTATTAAAAAAAATTATGTGATCCTTTAATCTAGATAGATTTCAGCTCAAAAATATTTAGCAAATACCAAATCATGAAATTTTATTTAAGCGACAGAAGTTGAGCAAACACAGACACTGCTCAGCAATAAAAAATTTATTCTAATCCACCAAGCTCTCTTTCATTAAATAAACAAGTACACTGCTTTTTTATAATCACCAAGGTAATTTTGGCTTAGCCTCGATACGCTCAAGAATAATGACAGTTGAGCTTGAAATTATGCTTGTATGGTGTAAGCAGGTCGGGCGATTGCTCTACCGACTGTGCTATCAATCTAATGCTATGGGAAAGCAAGATGTGGTGGGTTTAAGTCCCACTCGATCCATCATCTTTGCAGCGCTTGAGAAGATAATGTCCGGGGTTACTTACACCAATATATCTCACATATGTATATGGATATATAGATCGTTGTTCCTATTCTTTCATGCTTTATTTGGTACGTTTTTTAGGCCTCTGTTTATCGAAGAAAGTTGAATAATTTGTCTTTTGTTTAAGGATTTCATTAGTTTTATTTAGACGTCTCTACCTTAGTAACTCATTTTAGACCATTGAGAAGGTTTGCAATCTAATGTGAAATCTAATTTACAATCAATGTGCAAACATCTCAAATCTCATTCTAGAATTTTTACTTTTTCTCAATAGTAAAGTTGATTTTTATTTTTTGTTTATAAACAATGACACTGTTTTACTATCTGAAATTCAGATCTGATTTTATGTTGTTTCCTTCTTCAAAAATCACTTCTGACAAAACACTAAGTAAGCAGTTAAATTTCTGAGCTGTAATGTATGCTTAGCATTATGCTTATTTTTTGAGACATTTGAGCTTGCATATGCTTGTTAACGTTATGTTTAGGCTTCCATGTTTTTTATGTAATAAATAACCTACATGGTTTTTGCATTATTATGATCCTACAAAACAATAAAACAAAACAATCCCAGTTTGCTCACCTCTCCCCAAGATTTGTTTGTGAACACTCTTTTCAACGATACATCAATGCTTCCACTACCATTACCATTTTGATTTTGAAGGGAACCGGATAAAACTGCTGTATTGTCTTTAGTAATAGGTGCCTATATAGAAAGCACAAAAATATAATTTCTTAGATAGACATCAGACTAACAAACGTATTTGAAAGCAACAGCAATGGGTAATAGAACCCTGCAAAAAATACACAAGTCTCATGTAAAAGTGCAGAGCCTTATGGAGATAAGCATGCATGACATTTTACAGGGTACAGGGTACAAAGTATGATACATTTTCTTCACAACAGAGAGAGTGTATTAAAGCTGTTGAAAGTGGCCTCCTCTTATTGACAATGAGTCCAAAAAATGATTTTCCATTTTCAAAATTGCACAAGCTTTATAAGAAGACAAGAAAAAAGAGTGTATCCCACCTCAATAGATTGATTAATTGTCATACCACGAATTTCAATGCTGGGGAGGAAACTAAAATATACATATTGTAACAGTTTTAAAATATTGCATTAAACATTGTAACAACAAAATAAAATTATGTTATTAGATCACCACCTCCGCTCATCTTCATAAAATGGGTCATCAATTTCACTGCTGTTAAAGATATCTGTGGCATCGATTTGCACTGTTATTGATCCCTACATAAAAAGTAACAATCAAAATATGTTGCTTATTTGTTCCTATGTTTAAAACAGTATTTTACAACCAACAGATCACAGGCAGCTTTTAATGCTGAAAAATAAAATTAGAACATTAGGTACAAAATCTTTCTTATTGTGTTGAACATATTAGTTCAGTTTTTCCATTTTGTGTTTATTTTATTATTCAAAGTTTATTATTTTTTAAACATATTTTGGTTCTGGGTAACCATTTCCCCACAACCAAACTATTTCCTAAAATTTATTGTTACTAATAATAATAATAATAATCCACAAAAAAGTAAGCATGGAACAACAGGTTAAACAAAGTGTAACAACAAACAGGGCGTACATACGTACATACGTTTGGGTCAAAGCTCGTTTGCTTGCTTTTGTCTACATCAAAAGTTTTCAATCTTCCTCCTAATTTCTTTGATAAGACTTGCTGAAATAATCACTTGATTGATAAATGTAATGCTTATGGCATATACCCGTCTTATCCCTGATTCATGCTTTTTTAATTTATTATTATTTCAAAAATTCACAAAGCTAGCTCACAAAACTTTGGGAATATAGTTATATTTGTGCATTGGGACTTATTCTGTCTTCTTTCATCTTTAAAGATAACTGTTTTAAAGATTCACTTTGTTAAAATCCCCTGAAATGCAATTATTTGTCTTCAAAGCAGAGTCCCAAGACTTGCATTTCTGTAACATTCTGTAACAAAAAAACAACAACAACAACGAAAAACAATAAAAGATCTTAAAAATATAGTACCGTAGGATTTGTTCTTTGTTCAATACGTCTTTGTTCAGCTTCTCGCTGAAGTCTTTCATATTCCTCACGAATCTAAAAGTTAATTTAAAAATAAGTATTTATATAAATTGTACAGCTAACACAATATGTATGCAAAAATGACCATACGCAATAATTGTACTTGAGTAACCTTAATAATAACCATAAGAAAAAAAGAGGTATGCAAAACTTTTTGCATAATTATTTGCGTAAATAAATGTAGAGCATTCATTGTATGTGCATACCTCTTGTGGCGTTCTTTTTCGTTCAATCAACTAAAATTATAAAAGTAACAACTATCACGAAGACGCTCCGTATAGGTTAAAATGGTTATATTTAAAATATTGTTTAATTACTTGAATTGTATTTGTAGATTTTTTTTTCAATATAGTTTAACTTACATAAACATATCAGGGAGAAACAAAATTTCTCTTGTTATTTTGAATCATTAAAATTTACAGTTAAAGACTAGTTTTGGCATCCTTGGCATTTCTTAACTTCCAAACCTTTCTTCCCAGTTGGGTCCCTTTTATAACATATTCAAACTACTAGCCAACACTATGTTTACCATGGCTTATCCAGCTATCTCTTTTGGGAACATATGAAATGCTTTCTCTTAAATTCTTTTGTCTTCTTTTTCACAGATATTTTTGTTCGAATTGCTAAAAAATCTCTGTCATGCATTAATCCAGGTTGTATTGCATTGAAGTCTGTATTATTCCTGATTTTTTTACTTTATTATTCTTTAAAAAATAAGGAATAAAAAAAATAAACATTTTTATTGTTGTACACTTGACAAAAATCCGTTTCCAACAAGAAGTTCAGTGGAAGTTCTAGAAACTTAACTCTAGAAACATATTCCAAAATATAAACTGATAATATTATGTTTAACTTACATCCCAACCAGCATCCAGTCCCTTCTGTCCATATGTATCATATATCATTTTGGTTTGAGGCTCTGACAGCACTAAAAAATCATGTCACAAATTTTATTGTTTTCTGTCACAACCTTATTTTCACTAGCTTTAAAAGAAAGCTATTTAAATGGGACAGGCAAAGGGGCATCTTTTCCTTAGTTTCTTTTACTTTCAAGACCAGAGTTAGTCAAAACAAAACTTTGACAAGTTTTTTGTTATCTTCTAAACACTAACCTTCATATGCTTTATGAATTCTTGCAAAAATATTTTCTGCTACCTATAAACAAAATTAAATAATCAGTCAGGGTATACTATTCAACCAAAGTTTATGGCTAATATTTTTTACGGAGGTGGAGAAATCTCCCCATTAGAATTAATGGACTGCAATTCTCAAAACATTTCTTTTTTTGGTGTATCAAATTTCTCTACTAATCATAAAATTTGCAGATCAAAATAATATCTAAAAAATATATCTATTTAAAAAAATAATAGCAACAAAGTTTGTTTCGCATTTAAATGTTACACATTTACAAGGATTGTTAGAAAAAGTATTACCATCTTTTACAAATGAAATATACTTATTTAACAACAGAAAAAAGATGTAAAGTATAATTAAAAAAACTAAGAAATTAAAAAATATATATATTTATTTATTGTGCATGCTTTGCTTATTATCTTAATTATCTGCACAATGAAATTTATTTATTTGCAAATAATAATTTCCATGTCCACTTTGTAATGTGAGGGGAAAGAATATTATTAAAGACCAGAGGGATCAACGAGCACTGCATATAGATTCTTTTGAAAATTATTTTTGAGACAGTGCTTTAGGAATTGGAATTTCTTAATCGTTGATAAGAAATATAGAAGATTTACTTGTAAGGTTTGTCATTTTTTTGTACTAATATAGGAAAAATTATTAAAACATAGTTGGATAATGAGTAAAAAAGGCATTACCTTAACCATAACCAAGCAACTTATAAAATGGTGGGGAATACTTAAGGGAATGCTTGGAAAAATATTTTTGAGATGGGCTGGACCCTTACAAAAGATGGTGGTTAAGAGGGAAAATATGGTATACAGTAAAATCGGTCTTGGTTGCCTCTATAAGACATTCACTTCTTTAGTGCAGGCTCCTGCAACAATGGAGCGGCGTTTTCAATCACGCACCAAAAACACCTTAGTCACTTCAATAATGCACACCTGAAATGTCTTTTGTATAAAGTAATTTTTTACTATAATAATAATCAAAGAAAAAAATGAATTAAAGTTCGGAATTTAAATGAAAAACATGCGTCTTCAAAAATGGATTATTTATTCGTTAGTTTAGGGCATCATTAGAGTGTATATCGCAGAAGTCGCCAAAGGCATGCTTCGAAAATGCTTGTCACTGGCACAGCTTAACATGAAGCAAAACTGTACAGGAGACTCAATTGTTTAAGTCTTCACAGAACATCTCTTCTCGCAAAACTGAGGGCAGGGCTGACTTATTGCTTGCTGTCGTGTGAAAGGCAGAACTTCTGCACTTCTTTTTAATACGATATACATTTTTTTCGATTATTATTACTAAAAATACTTGATTTCTCTTTCCCCTTTAAAAAATTTTTTAAACAATATTCAACATGCTTTTTCTTTGGTACTAACTCACAAGAACATTCGTCCGAAAACTGTATTAAGTTACAGGACACCTAACCTCTCCCATGTTCTGGTTATGTTTAACTTGTATGGGTGCGCACTCTTGTCGCAGTATTCTCTGTGACGATGAAGGTCGGACTGACTTGTGGCATGGTTCCAAATGGTCTTCTGTCTTTTGTTCGAGTCTCAGTGTAATGCACCAGCCCAGCATAAGAGTGTCAGCACGAGGAAAGGGGCTGACTTTAATGTTCTCTATACCTTACGTTCTTCATATTAGCATTGACCGTTTTTGACTGTGGCATTCAAATCTCACAACAAAGTTAGGTCGATAATTTTTTTGAAAATAATGCATACCTGATAATTCGTCACAAAACTTGTTCCTTCGATATATGCCTGCATTACGGTTTTTACTGCCCCTTTTATCATAGAACAATTTAGTATCTCCTTTTTAATTTTGACACATCTTACACCACACAAAATTAACAACTTTTGCGCCGTCTTTTTCAATGGTTTTATAGCCAATTACATCTGACACGTTATAATTTATAAAGGTTTTTAAGGCCAAACAATTTCCCTTTACAGTTGCCATCTCTCCACACTACTCGCAATTCTGTACTCTAAAGAATTTTATTTCTGCTTCTTTTTCTTTTGAAAGAAGTTTTACCGTTTTTACCTTCTTAGTCAAAAAAATGATCAATGGGTTTTACCTGTTTATTCAAAAAGTGATAAATGAGATTTCCCGATTTACTTTCAAACACTCAAATCTTTTTCTTCTTTAATATTCTAGACATCGCGTGACCTTATTTAAAAGAAAAATTTTGCAATCTCGCATTTTTGTTCTTTTTTCTTTCCATGTGATTTCTAAGAATTATTAATTGCTACAGTTTTATTTAGGAGCATGATTGTTTACGCACCTAAGAAATGAATTGATATTTTAGGCAAGTTATTTTTCTATCTATCTATCTACCAAGGTGTACGCGCGAGATTGCGCACCTAATATGACGCAGCCTGTCAGTGTTGCCACAACTGATTCTCCTATGCATTTTTAGTGCGAAATAAACTGTGAACATACTCAACCATTGAACAGCTATTAATTTTGAAGACATCTAATTTGGGGACCTCAAATGGAGAGATGCAGGTTTATAAAGTTTGAACTTTACCTTAGGATCTTTTCAGAGTTTTAGATGTATATAAAAACATACATTTGTAAATAATTACTTGTATATACATATTTGAGGATAAACAAATATTGCTTAAACACACCTGTTTATTTTTTAAATCCAAATGTTTGTCTGGATGGTATGTGACACACATGCGTCGGTATGCAGACCTGATCTCTTCATCTGTGGCCTAAAAATAAAATTTCTAGACATTTACATAGAATTTATGTTATATAAGAGCTATACAGTTCTAAAAAGTATACATGAACATTCACCCTAATGAAAGACTGCTATAAAATTAAAGGCATCTTATAACTTTTTTCTTTACGAGGAGGATATTCAGGAGAGTTCAGTGTTTTAAAAATCTTAAAATTTTTGTCTGAAAAAGCCTGCATCTATTTTGAAAATTAAAAACAACAACTTCTTGTTGTAGTAAAGCACTAATGTTTTATCTTTAGAACTACTGTTTTGAAAATTTTCAAGCAACAATTGGCAATTTTTTACCATTTAAGATAATGTTTCGGTAGTTGTTAAACTATGGCAGCGTTCTAGTGTGGCAAAGTTCGTTTTTAGAACAAAAAAGTTTGTCTTGCAGAAAACATAATGCATATACAGTATATATCTCAATTATATCTCAATTTCAATTTGAAATTCATTACGTGAGTCTTTTTAGATCACCATAATGATTAGCAAGTTTCAGTTATACAAAAATAGATTGCTTTAAAGCTGACCTCCCACTTTTAAAAACGATTATCTTATCCTGTTTAAAAATGTCAAGAATTAGTAAATTTAACATTTATTTAGTAAAATAAGAAATAATAAAGCAAATATAAAGCCACATTTTCTTGAGTTTTTTATAGCGACGTAGTTTAGTGGTTATTACTCTTGTGCTTTGTGCGGGCGACTGGGGTTCATTTCCCTCTTGCAGTGATTCAATATGATCAATTGAATATTACCATAACCCTGGGTTAACCCAAGCCATGAGAGGAAAATTGGGGAGATGGCGCACACTGTGTGAGCCATTGTATGCAGGAAGTTGTCTGCCAGGGCGCTGACCCTAATTGAGTTTGCGTTGAGCATTAAATACTCCAGGACTCCCCAACAAAGCCATGGCCCCTCCTGGAAGTAATAGACAGAGTATATACCTCTATATTTATGAGGCTAGCCATGTAAAATACCCACATTTCTCAGTTCAGGAGTTGAGTCAAAAAGCGAAACCACTACGCATCTGGGAAACCGTTTCCCATTAGGGAAACTTCACAGTTTCCAATTTGGGAAACTGTTACACCCTAAACAGGCCAGATATACGGCAATGATTTCCCATTAGGGAAACCACCAAAATAAAAAGGAATCTGCGCACGAGCTGGTTAAGAAACGCACTACAAATTTTTAACCAATAGAAAGGGAATATTTTCCTGCAAATTCTCACTGAAGGAAAAAAAATATTGTAGCCTCTTTCCGCAATTCTGTAAAATGGTTCTGAGAATGGGTAACGGTTTCCCAAAGGGAAAACCCAAATTAAAATCAAAAAAAATTAGTTTAGGAAAAATTTTCCTATATGAGAAACTATTTCCCTATATGACATGGGAATTTCCCTATAAAACATGGAAACCGTTTCCCTTTTAGTGTCATCTCCCGAACTGTCTCTCTCATGCTTCCTGGTTGTGGTAATGTTTTTTTGAGTTAAACCCAGTTTTTGAAGTTATCTTCAAGATGGAACAAAAAGGTTCTTTGAACATGATGCCGCGTATCCGTGTTTAACCGTCAGATAAAAGAATTATATCATTATTATTTAAACACGGCTCACCTCTCTGGCAATGTGTGTAAATTTAACTATATGGTGATTGGTTTACTCGTTATTTACATGATAGAATTATGGGTATTTTTGCATTCCATTTATAAACAAAATAATGTATATGGTCTACCTCTTTTCTGATATTAAGAATGGAATAATAATCTGGGTTTTCTTCATACTCATCTTCACCGTCCGCATCTGGGTCTGCCATCTTGAAATGTGCTTTGGAGGGGGGCGGGAGCAAGACAAAAGGGCGCCCTTGGGATGGCGCATGTGTGAGACTTTTAGCGAGACAAAAAAATTCATTCACATTCAGCCACATTTTTCCCTTAACATTTTTTGTGATTATGCGAGAATAGCTGGACTTTACGTTTTAATTTTTTTGTAAAATTATAACACATAATTCTCTTCATTATAACGAAAACATTTTATTTGTTAAAAAATGCTTCTATATCATAAAATTAATAACTTTAATGATTACTATTTTAAACTTCTTATGAAACTTTGCTTAATATGCGCAATGTGAAATTGAGTTGTGCACGGTTAGAAAAAAGAACAATAGAATAACGTTCTGAATAAGATATGATTAAGAAACTCGAAAGTTTCTAAACCAGGGTTTTTGTCTATCTACTATGTAAAAACTTATAAAAAACGCCCCGAGAAAAGAAATCTATGCAATTAAGAGTGTCTTGGAAAACTTTACAACTTAATCAAACATTTATGGACGCAAGTTCGTAGAAGAAACAAAATTGCAAATCCTTTTTACATGCGCTTGCAATGATTTTCATCTTTTTTTTAGCTTTTTGTGTTCAATTTTAAGGTTTTGTCTCATTTCGGAACTGTACTTAAAGGTGAATTTGATCAGGATCCTCATAGGCAACTTTTTTTATCCTCGTACCCCAGGCCTTGTTAGGCGGCACCAGCTACGAATGCAAAATCCTTTTTCTTCTTTAGGCTTCTTCTTGCTTTCTGATTTGATATGACACAACGTTTTAGTTCTGACTATAAGAGGATTATTTGACTGGGGATTGTCAGCTCAGTTCAGGAATCAGTAAGCTCAGTTGATAAACCACTCGACTCATGTCCGAAAGGGTATGGTTTCAATTCCCAAAACGGCAGGTACAGTACACTCCCGATAACTTGAACCTTCAAGGGAGCTAAAAATAGTTTGAGTTATCGAATGTTCGACTTACCGGGGCATTCAATAACTCGAACTTTGGCCGATAAGTGTAAATAGTTCGAGTTATTAAATTTTTTTTCTTTTCTATTCTAACAAGAAAGGTATACAGTCATTATTATACATCACTGAAAAGAAGTTCTAATGTGACTGTGTTTCATTGTAGCAGTAACGTCTCTGTCAATTGAAATTGAGAATGCATTGAGCTTTTGTTGAATATCTTCACCGCATGCTGTCACTTTTTACTGAGATTGTGGTCATTTTTCCTCTGAAGTTGGAGTTATCGGACAAATTTCTGTCTAGGGGACAGGAAAAATGATTCGACTTAACGAATGTTCGAGTTATCAGGGGTTCAAGCTATCGAGTGATTTTTGTGAGAAATTATTAGTGAAGATTCAACGGAAATTAAAAAACAGTTCGAGTTACTGGAAGTTCAAATTATTGGGGGTTCGAGTTATCGGGAGTGTACTGTAGTTGAACAAAAATTTTAGAGATTTTTGAAGCCCCACAAATGGGGGCTTCAAACACTCTGGATCCGACGTTGTGGTCCCTTCCGAAAACAATGTATTGAAGCTAACTAGGTTTGTGACTTGACTATTTTAAGGGTAGCACTTAAAGAAAGGCATCTACAATCATCCCACACAAAAAATTTGAAACTGACTTTCATCCTTTCAATGTTGATGTGACTGATAATACAAGTTTGACAAGCATAAACAACATTAAAGAGAAGTTGTCACGCAAACGGAAAAACAGTCTTTGAGTTGCAGTTTCAAGAATAGGGATTGTATCAAAAAATAATTTTAGTTACTTGTTCTTATCATAGCCATAAGAAGGTTTGTTCAAAGGAGTCACGGGTCATCCCGAATCAAAACAATATGCTTCTAAAAAACGTTCCGAACGTCCTTATTACATTTGGGGGGTTTATATTTATAATATAAACATTACGACGGTGTTTTTCATTTTTTGATCACAAGGTCATTGTTTGAAATGAAATTGATTGGTTGAAATTGAATTGATCGATAGAACAAGAAGAAATCAATCCTGCTTTCAAAATCAATCAACGTTGATCACTTGACTGCTGCCGATCGCACAAGAGAAGGTACATATTCATTACACGTGTGCAGATTCGATTGAATTCAATTGATTCGACTACAATCGTTTAAGTGGAAACTCGCCTTGCCTTTAGGCCAGCGCAAATGATCGAACATTACATTTTTAAAAATCATGTTTACAAGCGATAACTGCTTGTGTGCGCAAAAGAAAAATACACGATGTCTGATGAAAAAATCGTTGATAAAATTTTAAAGAGTTTTAGACCTTCATCAATTCACGACTGGAAAATTGCGTTGTTTGTGGCGTGTGTTTGGGCAGGAAAATGTCAAAGTATCAGAGCTCCCTTCGTCCTCATGGTCTCTTGGTCTTTGGGCCATTACTACGGGGCGCCAAATTAATAAATCAAGAAAGTGAAATGCCCTGTAAACGAGATTGTCGGCAGTTATATCGAATAAAGATGTTTGGTCGTTCTTGGTGTTACCCTTTTTAATGTGGTTTCGATAAGAACCACGAAGAAACAAAACATGTGGGACATTAACTTTTTCTTTTCTTAATCATCAGGACTTGATGTTAGTCCTTGGGACGAGTTTGAGTCATTTTGATTTCTTTCCAGCCGTGAGTTTTTTAAAAGTAAATAACTGTGTCGTGTTTGGTAAGATAGCTTCTTCTATACGGCAAACTTATATTCAAAAGAACGAAAGGACGCCGTTCACTTCGCTTTGTGAAACCTGCCGCTTCCATGGCATTTTGCCTTCTTGACGATAAAGGTGGTTCAGTAGGGCTAAAGAATGGACGCAGAACTGTCGTTCATCTCTCTTCCTGTCTTTGTGTGTGGCGTTTTTCTAGACGGGACGTCATACAAAAATTACCCGCCGTGCATTGTATTTCCCGCCAAAACAAAGACTTTCGCGGGTCAAAACAAACTTTTACAAACGGGTTGAAAAAAATTCTGGAAACTGGAATATATAAGCTGTAATTGCGAAACTTTTAGTCTTTTTCTGCTTTAAATGATTTTTTTATACGCTTAAAAGTTTATCGTAGCTATCGTAATAAGAATATGTTCCAGGACAAAGATTTATTTGTGCCTGTCACAGTCTCTGGGCTAGTTTTAGCTAGTGTCTCTTGCTGAATTGTAAAGAATTCCTAGCTAACTACTAGCTATATGTCTCTAATTTTTTGCAGGTCTATCACACGTATACAGATGTTTTTTGTTTATACGCTTTCTCAGCAGGTTAGCCCAACTTCACTTAAAGGCAACAAAAAGAGCTCACTAATAAAGAGAGATCTTTTTCTCTTCTGCCTGTTATGTAAGGTTACATTTTTCTATCTCTTTACGTATATATATAATTGGTTATTTTATTCCAAAAACGAGGTGTTTGAAATGCTGAGACCAAAATTTTCTGTAAGCTCGACAAAGTTGGGCAATGTTCTTAAGAATGATAATCTCTCCTATTAAGAAAAACATTCTTGAGATAGATGTCTTTTGATTTATAGAGCTGTGTTCATGTTAAAATCCCCACAATACATTTTGTGCCACCCTCCTTTCCCGGAACTGTATATTCGCATGCACTTTAATATGGCGCGTACATATATGTTCATCCACTATTCGTACGTAAAGTGCGTATTAATAGTGCGTAGCTCTATTCATACGTAATATATGACATATTTACACAGGGAAAAATGAAAAAAGAATCCTAACCCTAACCCTCAAGTACTTTACGTACGAATAGCGGATAAACATATACGTACGCAAAAGTGCGTACAAATATACACTACGTCCTTTCCCCTCAGCTTCATTTGTATCTTTTAGGCCTGCCAAGTAATGTTAGAGATTGCTGATAATATATGCACAAAAAGGTGTGAATTAAAAAAAGATTAGGCAGCTGGCCTAAGTTGCTGTTAAATTCACAAACTTAAACATATTATATGAACTAGGATGCTGCTTACCAGAAGATGATCATGCACATAGAGAGAGAGAGAGATTTATTTTCTATTAGGAGTTTACAATGAAAATATATAATATGAAAAATATATTGAACATTTACCTAATAAAAGGATAACTAGCACAAAGCACTTTATGTGCTTAAATAACGTGCTAGCTACCTGGGAGAACAACAGGTAGGACGAAGCCACAGGACAACACAGGGACAAGACGAACATTCAGACGAGGATATCACAGAGTCAAAGTCAAAAATAGCATGAAATGTCTGGAAGCTGCTTAAAACAAACCTTCAAGCAGGAAAAAGGAATTTGGACTGGGTGAAATAAAATAAAATTGTAATTAGATTTTATATGTGTTAATAAAGTGACTATGTAAAAAAATTTTTAGCTCAGAGGTATTTTTACTCAAGATTTTAAAGGGTAAGGAATTTTGAAGACGGTTCCATGAGTTTATTGCAAAGAACTTAACAGACTTTTTACCAAACGCAGTTGAATGAACAAGAGGTAGATTCAAAAAGCCTTTGTCAGCAGCACGGGTGTGGTGGGAATGGGCGAAGTCGATTGCGAAAGTATTGATGAGGCTAATAGGAAGAGTTTTATAATAAAGGTTCAGTAGGAAAATTATATTATGTATACAGATCATGTCAGAGAATTTAATTAAGTTAAGGTTCCCGTATAGTGGGGTAGGAGAAGCATTGAAAGTACTAAAAGAGATGATACGGATAGCATGGTTTTGTAAAATTTCTATTCGACGGGTAAGAGAAGATTTTTGGCCCCATACCAAGGAGCAATATTGTATTTGGGAGTAGAAAATAGCAAAATAAATTTGACGAAGAACACATTTTGGAACAAAATGACAAGCTTTGGCAAGTGCTCCATTAGATTTTTTGAGGTTGGAGATGGTGATGTTAATTTGAGATTTCCAGGAGAGGTTTGAGTCAAGAGTTATACCAAGGTATTTGACAGTATCACTAGGAACGATTTTAGTTCCATTGATTAGAAATTTAAAATTAAATAAAATTGGTTTTAACGGAGTTTTAAAAATAACAAGTTCAGTTTTAGATTTATTTAATGAGATTTTATTTGCATTGAGCCATTGACAAAGGAATTTGAGATCCAAGTTAAGATGTTTATTTAGTTGTTTAGCGGACTTACTAATATTTAGCAGGTTGGTATCATCTGCAAAGAGCCTAACTTGATTTAAAAGTTAGTTGCAAGAAAGGAATTAGCCTCATTTATATTGTGTTCATTGCTTCCACCCCAGTGTTTTATAAAATCGGAGGTATATACAACTTTTTATTCTATTGACCAACTTTTTATTCTTTGACTTGATTTAGATAGAGAAAAAAATTAAGTTATCAAGTTTTCCCAATAAAAATGTGGATAAGTTTCAGTTAAAAAAGTATATATGGCATTTGTAAATTTTTGCCTATGGCTTGTAACCATATGTATATAAATGTTTATCATGCAACACCAAATCTGTAGAGTGATTATTTCACAAGTTATCAACAAACTTGATTGTTTTCTTTCTTTTTAAGCATTTCTACCAATCATAGGTTAAGCATAACCTATGCTGTTAATTCAACTCACACACCAGAAATAAACTCCTATGAAATTATACAAATTTTAGAGCAAAAAACATACCTTCTTGCATTTACCTTAAACAAAAGGGTGGCACTCCCTACATCAGTAATCCAGGTCAGGCAACAAAAGCTGTAACCAAATGGAGAAGAAAAGAAAAACTTTAACTGATCAGTTAAATCTTTTTAAATAGATTTTTATTAAACGTTGCTGTTAAATGTTGCAGGAGGTTTTTTGTCAAAAATGGGAGAGTTGAAATGTGTCTTCCACTCTTTTCATTCCAAAGAGACTATTCTAAAAACCATTCATTGATTATTTTAGCCAAATTATTTTATTATTAAATTAAATTTATTATTAAATTTTTTTTTCATATAAAATTACTTAGTTTTTGTCAAATTGATTGGTTGACCTTTTCTAAAATTTTTGAAAATTAATTTTTAAAATGAGTAATGTTAGTCTGTTTTGAACATTACAATTTGGTCACATCTAATCAAATCGACACAGGTCTTTATTGTTGTTCTTGAAATCTAAAGTTAAAATTTAAATTTCTGGAAAACTCAAAATTTTTTATACTGATAAATTCAGTGAAAGTACATTGCTTTAATTTAAAACCATGTATTTCACAGAAAAGCCAATCTTAGTCTGGACAGACAGGGTTTTTTTATTACCATTAAAATTTAATTAAAAAATGCATACTGGAAGCATAGCAACAAGTATGTTGGGGGCAGTTATTATCATAAAGAAAATAGAATTCTATAATTATAAGTATACCTTCCTAATGTAATAAATTTAGCCTTTTGCATCATTAAAAAATAGAATTTAAAGCATAATTTAGAAGGGTATTACTGCAATTGTGTAAGTAAGTTTCTTTCTATTTAACAATTACACAACAATAATTATTTTTAAAAAATAAGAATATGTAAACATAATAAAAAACGATTTTATGACATGTATAAAGGGATGTTTCTTTCTCTAGTAAAACTTATGTTAAAATAGCTAAGAGATCTCTTACACAAGTTAACAAGGTGGAAATAATTGGATTATCATTTTTGTTGATTTTTCTCAAAGCACATAATAAGCAATTGTCACAAAGCATATCTTTTTTTAAAAAATCAGCAGTTAATTAGTAGTAATCGTTGTATTCCTTGAGATGAGTGCGATTGCACGCGCATTCGCCCGCACTCGTGAATTTTTTCTTTTTCTAAAGTATTAGCTATAGAGTGATGAAAAAAGCTTTCGTCATATTTAAACGATCTACATCGATCTCTTTGCTTTATATTTTTGCTTTCTACGATGTCGTTTTTATGATTTTTAAACAATCCACATCGGTATTTTCACTTTCTAAAATCGTATAGAGATCAATTCAAATAAAGTATTATACGAATTGAAGCAATCGTGGAGACGATTCCTTAGTATTTAAACACCATTTCTATACAGCTTAAATAACATATGTTAATAGTTAGTGTGAAACACATTCACATCGCACTTGTAAATTTCGCTTGCTAGTGTGATTTTTCGCACACCATATCACTCATAATTTTTTAGGGGGTGGTTTTGTAGCTCTGGCATAGTTTTTTTAAGAAATGGCTTGTGTATGCTGTCTTGGATTTTCAGAGCTTTTTGTTTAAAGACCTAAAATGAAGTCAAAGAGTTATTTTTATAAAAATATGGAAAAACTACTAACTAGTCTTGCTTTGTATCGCTTAAGGTAGAGCAAACAATTGCTAATCCAAAACATTTGTCATTTTTTTATTCTAAGAAAATGCAGAAAGCCTTGCATTTTGTCAATATTTGAGTGATTTCAGGAAAAATAATTTATGTTGCAATCTTTTTTCTCTGCGGTTCAACCATAGTGTGGGGAAAAAATAATCTATCCACTGTAAAAATTCCATTGCATTATTTTTGTGGTCCTCTTTCTATTTCTGTTTGGTGTAAACAACTTTCTAACGCACTTTAGGAACACGCTACAAATTATTTTGCTGAAATTAATCATTTTTTCTTTAATTACAACAGTCTAGACAATGTCTGATAAGAACGAAACTTTGTAATGGTTAACGATAGTCACAGCGTTTTTAATTAAGTGTTTAACGTTTTTGGGTTTTTTTCGTAATATGTCTTTTATTTTTCTGGCTTAAGAGTCATTGTGAGGATGACATTAAATGGATGAGTATTTAGATGTGTTGCTGTGCACTTGTTCGCTTTTATAGATAATTGCTTTAAGTGGTGTAGAATCCTTGTAAATTATTCTAATTGCTTACAATTAAGTATTTAATAATGTCAAAAATAATTAGTTACCAACAATACTTGTTACTTTGTGTCTTTATTAAGTTTGCCAAAATTATAAAATCATTGCGTTTGTGGAGCCATCTTTCTATTTATTCTACTCATATGCGATCGTAAACTCGTTAATGATGTATATACTTGAAGCTTACAATATTTGACAATCGAAAAAATATTATTCAGGGCTACTTAATTTTCTCCTCGTTATATTTTTGCCTGCTTTTCTACACTAAAAAACCATTTTTTTCCAGAATTCTTGCAAAACTGCCTGTCCTTCACTTTTTTAAGTCATCAATTGCCGTCTAATTTTTCTCGCAAATAACTCTGCTGTCAGTAACTTTATGCTGACATGTTTTTTATAGTTAATTTAGAGGAAGGTATTCCTGACTCGTCAGATTTCATATTAACTGTTTTTTTAGGGAAAAAAATAAAAAAATATGGCAAACAATATTATTGATACTTCTGATCAAAAAAGCAAAGAAGGTGACGCTAAAACACAGTTTGATGTCATTTGTAATGACTTGGACCTAAATGAAAGCATCAAAACAAAAGCATGGGATGAATTTGAACAAATAAATCGTAATGTGACACTTGAGGTATTAGTTTCATATTTTAATTTGTTTTTAAGCCATGGCTTGATTTTTTTTAACTAATTTATCAACTTTTGTTATGGTTTAAAAATATTTGACATAACTGACAAAAACTTTAACCATATCAGTGGATTTCCATTTAAACTCTCTCCATACTTGAATATAGTTTGGGTTCAACATTCTGTTGTAAAAGTACTCTAATTAATTGCTGCTGTTTTACTGCAGCTTCTCCTGTTGCAACACTATGGTTTGGTTTGAAAGAAAAAAAGAAGCTAACGAAAAAATTATTTATTTACTTACAGTCTTCGAATTTCAGATATACTAGCTTCGGCAAATAATTGCCGAAGTAACTTCGCAATTTTTCAAAATCACTTCGGCAGTCCTTCGGCAGAAAAAATGCACTCGACACTTTTTAAAATGAAAAAAATATAAATATGATGCCAAGCCTTGGCGAGTATCAAACATCAACAAATTCAACTGAGTTAATCCTGATGTTTTTGTTTTTCTTGGAAACGATAATACAACCTTGCTTTGTCACTCCACCATTTTGAACCGCAGGCTGAACTGAATAAAATTACGGGGCTGATATTAAGTTTGTCAACACAGTGCAGTGCATTGGTTGAACGGATCGTGTTGTCTACCTTCACGTCGTTTAAGGGTTTTACAATATTCTCCCTTAAAAGTGAATTCGATAGCTGGGGACATCGGGACTATACATTTTCTATTTTTCGTTGTTTTCAAAGTGGGCATTGGAAAGCTATTTGTGTCATTGTGGCGATATCTGTTTGATGAAATCTAGGAGTATGGATAATATGAATATAAAAAAAGGGAAATTACAACAGTCGACGATCGCGTTTTTCTTCGGCAATATTATTGCCGAAACGAAAGCCTTATAACTGCTAATACTTCTGCAATTACTTCGGCAATTGCCGAGTGCGGAAGCGAAATTCGAGGCTGACTTAAGTTTATTCCGAAACAATTATTCTTAATGTCTGTCTAACAAACTTAACAATTTTTTGTGCATTAGTAAAGTTTTTTTTACATTTTTCAGAGTTTTATTGGCTAATTTTAACATGAAATACCATAATTCCTCTTTTTAGCCCCCTCCTTTTATTTAGCCCCTCTTCTATTAAGCCCCCTTACCCCCCCCCTCCCCCCGTCTGCAAACCTCCAGAATTAATTAATAAGTAAAGCTCTGGTTTCTAAGCTGTCTAAGCAGAACCTAAATTCTAAAATATATGTAGGTACAATTTTGAGTTCAAGCTTTTCATGAGTTGGCCAAGGCATGCAGTGCAACTACCTTAGTCAATCAACACAGCTCAGATTAGCTTGAACTTCCATAAAATGCTAATTAAGTCGAATTTAACTTTTGATTAGTTTGGGTCGGCATAGCACAGCTTATAAAAAAAGCTCAAGAATTAGCCTTTTTCTCTTTAGAATTATAAAGACATGAAACTTAATATTTCAAAATGCAAAATATTTTGGTTCAATTAGGAACTATTTATGTACATTCCCTTTATCATCTTTTATTCATTCGCCTAATGATATTATTAGAAGACCAATTTGTTAATATTTAATTCAAAGTAAATATTGACTCAATTGTTGTATATTTAACAGTTTAAATTTGCCTTGAATTGTTTTAAATTTAACTCAAACTTTAAAAATAAAAATAGCGTAAATTGACAATAATCGTCTCATTTGGAATTAAAATATATTTTCTAAATATAATGTGGAAAGGTGTTTCCTTATAAAATTACAAAGATGATTTAATGCCATATAAATTGGTTTCTGTGAAAATCTGCTTGTATCATAAGATTGAATGTGCTCCCTTGTAATACTATCTTAACGAAATAAAAATCTGAATACAACAAATTGTCACCGGAATTAGCAGAAAAGGAAAATGGGTAAGTCCCATTTAAAATGCAATCTCAGTTACCCTAAAGGACAGGTCCTGCAATTATCCAGGCAGAATAACATCCTTACAAATTGACTGCCATACTGAGAACTGGGTTGTTATGTAAAGTGCTCTGAATGTTATAGAAAGAGGATGAATTGGACTGCCCAACAGTACCAAACATAAACCATCTGTCATGTCCTCAGCCATGATTATCTTAACATTTTAGTTCTAAAATAAAAGTTACTGGCGTTTTTTCAAATCTAAAATCTAGACAACAAAATTCAATGTTTAAAATATATTATTTAATGTTAAAACGTGTTAAATGATCTGTTCTTTTTCTAGGGTGACAGTCTTCATTGGTTGGCTTGTTCACTATATGTTTCATGTCGCAAAGCATGTTTAGTAAAAGATCCATCCACAGATGCACCTTCCATTCCTTTAGCCAAACTTTTAAATTTGTCGCAACTAAGGTACATTTGTATGCTTAAATTTTAAAAGCAAAATACCATTATATTGTTTTTAGTTCGCAGACTTCCCCTAAAAAGAAAACTACATAATCAGTAGTGCAGTCACACCTGCGTTAATTGCCACCTCTATAACAATCACCTGCTTACAATGACTACTTTAAAATGCGTCCTTATGATTATAGTAGTTATCTATCATGTGCAGCATACTTTATTTAACAGTATAATGTATGTTTACAAGTCTGACTGTATGTAGAATTATTTATTTTTTAGTGCATGTCAGTATATCATCTCTTTTTTTAGTATGCTTCATTTCTTTCAAAAAGTTTACAAGTGGCTTGACATGGGCAAGCATGGAAATGAATTGAGTGCAAAAGTTGAACAACTCGAAAGAAATTTCTCTGTATCTTCAATTGTATTTGAGAAGTATTTGTCAATATTTGATGATATCTACATAAAAAATTGGACAGAAAGTACAAAGAGAGGAAGAAGGTATTACGATTTTAATCTATTTTTGTCATTTTTACTCTTTATTGGGAAACACCTAATTTACAAATAGCTGGCCTTTTTTGTTATGATGCTTGGTTTAATGTCAGGGGACATATCTTCACAGCTTAGAATATAACACTAATCAGTTAGAACTAAGATTGTCCTTAATTAATTTTCAGGTAGTACAGTTTTACCTATTTTTGATATCCTTACCATTTATTTAGAAGGTCCTTATTACACAATTTGGTAGTCTTGTTCTTACAATAATTATCAGAGGTCATAGCTTTACAGGCTTTGGCATACAACATTATTCTGCTGACACAAGGAATTCTGATGTTAACGGGACACACTTTGCTGTACAGTAAAACTTCTATTAAAATGATCAAGTAAAGCTTTCGACTTTTTAACGATGACAAAAACAAAAATATTTTTTGCTGCAGGAAAAACAGCCATATCGTGTGATTTTTTTATACTCAAAATATAGATTTATAATTTGAGAGACTTGCAAGACTCTTAAAGTGAGTTTGGAGCAAAAACCTTTCTATTAATACAAGTAATTCAAGTAAATTGTTTAAATATTTGTTTTAGTCAAAAAGGTCTGACAGCACTAACAACAAGAGACATATTCAATTTTTGTTGGACGTTATATATTCGTACTAAAGGTTTGCCACTCTGTTTGTGTTTATTGCTTTTTATTTCTTGTCAATAACGCAATGAGGCGACATTACTTTAATTAATTTTTAGTTTGATGTAAACATAAAAATGTATTTTTCACTCTTTACAGCTAATTATCCAGAAATTAGTGATGACCTTGTTAATTCTTATCATCTGCTTCTTTGTTGTGTGGATATCATTTTTGCCAATATTCTTTCATCAAAGCAGTTCAAGTCTTCGTTAAATCCTTATTTTAAAGGTATGTACATTTTGCTGTAAAAATATGTAAAATCTGTTATTGTGTTGTTTTCCTCTTTAAATGTAGTACCTTGTTTTAGGTGTACCAAAGGATTTTATGGATTTTGAATACAATGATGTACCGTCTATTATTGATGATCTTTGTCAACTCTATGAAGGTGGTGTTTTATTCATTGATTGTTTAAGTTTTATTAAGTGACTATATTTTATTTGTAAAACTAACAACTGCATTGGAAGCAGTCTCAATATCTGTATATTAATACCTGTTTTCAATCTCTTAGATTTCTCTCTTGCATGTTTGCTTGTTTTAGTCTATCATACTTTATTAACTTATAAAACGAGAATGTCATTTTGTCAATGTTATTGTTTTAGCAAATCCAATATGTGTTACTGGCTAAAGGCGAATTTCAGTGGATTTTCCCTAGGCTAACAACTTGTTTTTACTTATCCAATATACAGAAACGCCAAATTATAATTGTTTATAATTTTAATTGTTAGGTTTAGCAATTGAGACAAAAATCATTTGCAAGCAGTTTCTTGGTGCATTTTTAGACAACTTAATAAAAAATCATGTGAGTAATTTTAATGTTTGTAGAGTGTACCAATTTATCCTAACTGTTGAAAAAGCATTATCCCTTCTGCTAGTGCTTCTGCAAACCCTTGAATTCTTTCTTCCAACCAAAAAGGTTAGCATCATGGATCTTATAAACTAGGTTTTCAAATTTAATTTGCCATAAAATAAATTAAAGGAAACCTGAGGTATAAAACGATATTGGACTTTGTAGTTTGTTGATATTTTTTTCATATCGTATTTCTTCTGAAAGTTAATTTTATTTCCATTGTTTCGCAGCACATGAGGGGACAGGGGACAAACAAAAAAACTAATCTGATGAGTCAGCAGAATTTAAAATTTAATTTGTAAGTAAAATACTTTACTCTCTTTTTTATACCGAAAGCTGGACATGACTATTTCAGTTCACATTTACAAAATACCACCAAATATCTTTTTATGGTATATTTGATGAAAATCTTTATTGAGCATTGTTTTTGTGCATCGTCTCTTTAGTAGCACAGAAAAATCTTAGTATACACATTAATAATTATTTGTGTCTTTCGCATGTTAAATGTTCTTAACAACAATTCACTATGTTATTTACTGTGAATTCAGAGTTTGCTAAAAACCATCATTTTTTAGAAAGTATCTAAATGATAGTTATGAAAAACTTATCTTACAAAATGGTGATATCGATGAAAGAATATTCATCAAAGAGGATGCGCCGATTAGAATTGGAACCCCTGTGAAACGAGTTACTGCTTTTACTGATGTTGATGAAAGAGAAAGGTTAGTAACAACAATCTTATCCTCTCTTGCTGACGTCAACTAGCTGAGTTACTGTTTTTAGTATATTCCTTTAGCTATACTTGCACTGTCCTCAGATTAGAAAGTGCAGTTTTCTTCCGGAGAATGTTTAGTATAGTAAAGTTTATCATCTACAATAGGTCTCAAGTAAAAAGAAATCTACAAGAGTATTTCAACAAGGTAATTTTTGTGTTTTCTAATTTTTTTTTTTTTTTTTTTGCCCAAAGTTTATGTTCTGTAAAGAGCCTGAAACACTTGAAAACGATTAAATCTTCATTTTGAATCAAGAAAAATGAAAAATTTACACAAAACTATGTTCCTGATTGGTGTGGCCGGACTGATTATTTCTCCTGTTATGAAACATTCAAAATAGCTTTTTAGAATTCTTATCTTAGATAAATAAACAAAGATTACTTAGACAAATGAAGGCCATGGTTTAACTTGTTTTTAAACATGAGTGAAACTTGCATTGATGTGTACCACAACTGATTAATTACGCACCTGAGGTGCTTATTTAAAATTTTGACCAATGGTCATAAAATGTAAAAACAAGATATATATGTTAACAGGTATAAATAAGTGTTTTAATATTGCTTTATAACTGCTTAAACAAAAAAAATATATATAAACATTGTAGCTGATTTTAAACAGGTCGTTCTCTTTCTAATTTCCTGAATATTCCAGTTAGCACCCCCTTTGGCTCCAGTATCATAGTGAAATAATGGATCCTGGGCTTAATCAAGAGGGGCACTTACAAAAAAAATACAAAAAAGGGTGGGTAAGGGGCGCTTAATCGAGCATTAAGGTATGTTGATGTATTTGTTACAAAAAACTTACTTACTATATTCACTGAATGGTAGGTAAAGGGCTTTGTCCCACAAACACCACTTACTGGCCGACGTTGGTTAGATGAAAAAAATTTACGGTATGTGCACTTTGTTTTAAATTGCATTAAATGTATTAAAAAACTGTATTTGGTTGAGTTTAAAATGTTTTATTTATGATAATGAAACTTTTCAGCTTTTAGTGATTTGGTTATAACCTCTTTCTGGAATAATAAATTTTAAGTTAATTGTTTTTGTAGCTATTTAGAATAGGAACTAAGTATCAACAGAATGAGGGTGAGAAAGTTTAGAAATATCTCCGGAAGAAAAGAAACAATTGTTGTCTATTAAGTTATATTTAGACATTTCTTATAAGTGTAGACAATTTACTTGGTTGGGTTTTCTATAGTTATGTATCTAAAGTGGTGTGTATAAGCTTAGTGTTAGTTTTGCTTTTAACAGTACATGTAACCACATAGTTGTGTATCCTGTACTGTGTAATTGTGTATGTGCACACTCATAGTTCAGTATCTACAAGCTTAGTTTTGTATTCCATATTGTGCGCATCCATAACTTTGTTTTCTTACCAATTCACTTTATGTTAAACTTAAATTTTTTTCTAGATCTAGTGAGTCCTTTATCACCCAACCTGCAATACGACTGCAGGAATTGGTAAAAGGTTTAAAACCAGCACCCAGTGATGAACTATACGAAATTTTTAAGTATGATATTTTTTTTATTATTATTTTTCTCCCAGTTCCACAACCAATTCGAATTGACTAACTTTATTCACAGAGCATTCTCACAAGCAGCAACGCATTGATTTATCCATAAACTCTACTGTTATTTCATTTAATAATATTAAATTATGTTTTTAATATACCAGGAGTTGTTATATCATATTCCTAAAATTTAAACAATTTTCACACTTGCTAACTCAGAATACATGTTTACACGTTCAGTTAATACTTGGTTGTATAGTACTTTCAAATGTTTTTGAAACATTTAGATTATTATTTTTATTCATGTGATTATTTCATACGAAGCAGTATTAACTTTCTTCAAAAGATCAAAACGAAAAAAATTAACCTTTTGAACTTACAATACCTTAACAGAACAGAATTATGGTTCGTCTAGGAAGTAAAATAAATACATAACCAGCGTATAGGTACAAAAAAGGTTTAAATTGTTGCACTGTGGTAATTACAAGGAAAATATTTGTTTTTAAAGAATGTTCATGTTTTTAACAATATATACACCTCTCTCACAGGCATGGACCTTTCTATTTTGTGTTATGGCGTGGGTTTTGAAAATAAAAAACGTCTATCTTTTAAGATAAAAACAACATTGAGGAGAAAAAAGAATGCCAGATTTTACTATCTGTATTATTCTTTTATTGTTGCCATTTAATAGTATTTTTCTAGTTAATACTATTTTTATGTTTAGAACATTTAAAGAGAATCCAGAAGAAAATTTAAAAACAATACTTAATAATTTTTCATCAATTTTTATTGAAGAATACTCAAAGGTTTGACATTGTCATATTTTATATTTATATTGTCATATTTACTTAATTATATTTATATTTATATTGTCATTTTTATTTATGTATTGGTATGGTATTTTTATTTTGAAGTCATTGAGATTATGCACTGGTGTGATTTTGAATTTTGAATTTTTAAGATTTATGTTTTATATGGTTTAATTGGTTTTAATGGAAATGTAAAATGGACCTGTCAAGTAAATTGAATATTAAACAGACTTATTTTTGAGGTACTTGATTCGTTTAGTTCCTGAGTAGCTAACTTCTATTGTCTATCCTTTAGAAATTTGATGATTCTAGCAATATTGCAAATAATACTGATTTTGCGAAAGCAAGATTGCATCTATCACTTGTCTTGTTTTATAAGGTGAAGTAAAATAAATCTCTCCTAAGGAAAAAGATAACAGAGTTTAAATTTGACCAATGTAATATTGTTTTTTTAGACTTTAGAAATTTTTTTAAAAGCTGAGAAGAAAAAATCTTCAGCTGATCTCTCAGTAAGTTTTTATGTATCATGTGTTGTTGAAGAACGGCAGAAATTAGTAGTTGGGCATACTAAATTTTAATGTCTGTAAAGATTGTATTTCACAAGTAGTTATATGTTCTTGTGTGTATTTTTTCGTCCTGTTACTGTGTTTCACGTTCTTGAAAAAAGTATTGTTCTGAAAAAATCTTTTGAAAAAGTTGTTGGCTACCCTGTTAAACATCGTAGTGATTACGCTTTCACATTGTGTTCTAATTATTTCTATTTTAGGTTCTTTTGCAGCAAGAAATTTTCATCAAATGTTTGTTTACTTGCTGTCTTGAAATTGTCATTTACTCCTACAATTCTTCCAAGTAAGAAACTCGCTAAATTATATTCAATTCTTGATAAAATCAACAATACTTCTGCCTGTTGTTCACTACATTACCATCGGCATGAGAAATTTTACTGTAGTACTCCTGTATATTCATTATTAAATTATTATTAAATACCTTTACATTCCAAACTAAATTGATAAGTAAAATCCAGAGGTCTAAAATACTGTTGCAAAATTGTAAAAAATTGTAAAAACATGTTCTTAACGTGAACTTTAAGAGAAAAGTATTTCTATAAAATGGGCCTAAAAAGTCATGAAATTTAATGGTAAAATGGCTGAAACATGTTAGAAAAAAACATTGAAACCGAAGTATTGATTTTGTTTAATCTTTTTTATCATAGAGTATTTCCATGGATTTTAAAGGTTTTTAATTTAAAACCATATCATTTCTTCAAGGTAACCTTCTTCAAAGTAATGTTGTAATCTAAAGTGTGAACTAGTTTTCATCTTGTTGTAATCTGAAGTGTGAAACGTTGTAATCTAAAGTGTGAACTAGTTTTCATCTTGTTGTAATCTGAAGTATGACAACATAATAGATGGGAATTAGTCCCATCTATTATGTTGTCACTTTATTCCATATGACATTGGTGATCTGCTTCAATGTTAATGATTATGACAGATAATAAACTTTTTTGTTTTTCATTGTATAGGTTATCGAGTTGGTGATAAGAGGAGAAGACTTATCTAGAGATGTCATCAAACATCTAAGTCGGGTACAATCTTTATTGACCATTACGCTTGCGAAAAAAACCCACAGTAATTCACCCATCAGAAAGATCTACGAGAATTTGCTAGTCACTACTCACAGCTGCCATTTCTGGCTTGCTGGCAGATGGACAAATGTAATATAGACCAGTCGTTAGGTTGCCTTCTGGCCCTATGATTATCGCCCGTTTTATATATCTGAGTCATTGCTATTTCGTGCATTCTTAGCACGAAACATCGAATCAGACGTCATGTATGATTAATATAGAGATTACAAGCATGATACTCGGAATAAAAAAACTGACTCTTTTATGTTGATATGTACCTGTTTATAGATTGAAGAGCAAATATTGGAAACGCTTAGTTGGCGAACAGGTTCACCAATATACTCTGCTTTGAAGACTTATGGTATTCCAAGATGTCAAGAAGTTGCTACAGATACAGGCGTGATGACACCACTCTTTTTTATGTCTCCAACTACAGTGCGTATGAATAAAGATGGTGAGTGAATCTTCCCAGTAAAGCGGTAACTTCTCATTCTTGAAATCAGAGTGGGTGATACTTATTCATCATTTTCATGAGAAAACATTGAAAACTTTGACATTGAATAATTCCAAAGATATTTTTGTCTGGTTATGATACATAATGATAATCGTATTAACTCGTAATAACGTAATAACTGTGTTTACATCTTTTCCTGTTGAAATGTTAATTAACGCAGTTTTGGGGAATATTTCATCTTGAACTTAATTGCATTAATTGCACTTTTTTAATCATTTTTATTTTGTCAATATATTTAAGATTGAAACATAGTTATCAATTAAATTGTTCTTTATTGTGGTTTAATGTTCTATTGATATGGTATTACATGATACCAAAAACCATGAAAATTGCCTAAAAAATGTGAAACTTCTTAAAAACTTTGAATTATATATTGTTGAAGTAAATTTGATTTACACCCCGTCATCTACTTTTTCTGTTTTATCAAGGTAACTCTACTCAGTACTATTTTTTAAACCCTTAGGTGTACAACAATCGCCAATAATCTCACTTCGTGATCGGTTTGGTCCAGTAGCACCTCCAGGTCCAGCAAAAAGAAACTTATTTGGTTCACCTGTCAAAACTGAACCTGCTAAAACAGCTGATAAACAAGCAACAGCTGTTGTGCTGCCACCAAATACAGCTGGTACTGCATTCATTTACATTATTGTTATACTATTTTTGTTAAGCAACTTGTGAAACTCATGCACTGTGTAAAATGTCTCCCTGTTTTTTTAGCTGGTCAACTATCTTCTGTACGTTTTCCAATCATGTTAGCATCTCCGGGATCCAGTCCTGTTAGATTGTTTACAGTGGCTACTCAACGCGGTACTCCACCACGAACAGGTGTTATTCGAATTCCAGCTAGTCCAAGTAAAGCAAACACGAAAAAATACGGCTCTCTTGGTATTTTCTTTCGCAAACTGTACCACATGTCAAGCTTACGATTAAAAGATTTATGTGATAATTTGAGCATTGGGAGCGAACTTCATAAAAAGTAAATTGATTTGAATCTGTTGTACCTGCTTGGTAAATGTTAAGATTTCTAAAACATTTGCCTGCCCTTGTATTTCTTTGACCATATAAAGTGGAAAAATAGAAAGTAGGAAATTTGTTATGCTTTTCAATATGTACAGTGGACGCTATCTACCTCGAACTGGCAATGGACTGGGTAATTCTTTTGAGATAAATAGAGAATACAAGCTCGAGATTTTGAGATAATGAGAGATGATAATAATGATATTATTTAGCATTTCAACCAAGTTTTTTTCATTGCAATGAGTATTTTTTTGTAGGATATGGACTTGCTTTGAGCATAGCCTTGTGGAGAACATTGATATTCTTCGTGATCGTCACATTGATCAGTTATTAATGTGCGCTGTTTATGTGATGGCGAAAGTTACCAAAGAAGACAAATCGTTCCATGAAATTATGAAATGGTATCGCACGCAACCTCAGGCGACGAGTGATGTGAGTGTTTTGATAGCGCCTAGCTAACACGAAGAGTTTAAATGATTGTAGTAACCGAATTGCTAATCTCCTATTTTGGGATCTTTTTCTGTAACCTCGAACCAGTATCTTCTATCTGTTATTTTGCCCCGCCCTATTTAAAAAAATATTACCTCTCAGTTTTGCGTAAAAGCTGGAATATATATGGAATTTTGCGTATTGACCTCATTATGCATAATAACAATACCCCCTTTATCCTAACCCTTATACATAAAACCCTGAGGGAATTTGCATAATTCTAATTGAGCATATCTCCAGTGCCATATTGTATTACTAGTTGGAATTAACGTCCTAACACAATGTTTCTAAATTGTTATCTTCTGTCAGCGAGCAACGTCTTAGTCATGTCTTATAAGAATTATTTTTATTTCTTTCAGGTATACCGTCATGTACTTATAGAAAGGGCAAGCGATCGAGTCTCTTCAGAAACTGATACTGAAGCTTCTTCTACAGCTAATAGTGCTGTGGATAAGGTTGAAGAAAATATTAAAAAAGAAGAAAACGAGAATAATAAAGAAGAAGAAAGGATTAAAACCGACCAAGATAATGCAAATGACGATCAAATGGATAAAAATGTATATAATGACTTGATACAGTTCTATAATATTGTGAGTATTTATCGATATTTTCTTTACAAAAAACATGTTTCAAAGGCACAAAGATGTATTTACATCAATTCTTAATTTCTGTTATAGGTTTATATAAAAAAGATAAAAGATTTTGCTCTTAAATTTGCATCTAATAAAGTCACGGTAAGCGCAATTTTTTTTTCCACGGGGTCGCCAATTCTAAAATCTTATTACGTTTCGGAACCTATTAGTTCAATAAATTGTTGAGAATGATTATGAAGCCTGTATATTTCATAAGTTCTGTAAAATGGTACGGAACGTAACAGTTTCCTGTATTTCTTGAACTTACGGTACGGGTGGATAGAGGGTAAATAGCCTGTGTATTTTGTAGTATTCGATAGTCGAAACCTGCAAACAGTAGGGTGTGGTTGTGTAAGTTGTGGCAACTTATAGCATCCAAACTGTGAAGCATTTATTTGGTATGTTAATTTTAGCTCGATGCTCCTCCACTGTCTCCGTTACCTGTGTCAAGAAAACAAGTGCACTCTCCACGGCAGGTGTCGAAACAACATCAAATCTACTTATCGCCCATCAAATCAGGTAGAATTATACACTTTCTTTTAACCTTAGCTTAGACTATATTTTAAGTCTAAAAATCGATCTTAAAAAAATAAAGGGGGTCAACCCCATTTTTAAATTCTTAGAACGCTAAAAGCCTATATATTAAATTTTGAACAAATAAATATGGAAGTACTCAAAACTGAGTGACTCGGAAATAAGGTGAAACCATGAAATTAAGCATGTCTGCTTTTGCATGTCGTTCCACCTTTTACCACCCAGTGCCCAGACACCAATGACATTCGAACAAAGCATTGTTATTGTATGAAACAAGTAATGTAGCAATAAACAACAGGTTTTTATTTTATTTTTATTGTTTCAGCTGTTCAAATGACACCACGAAGTAAAATGCTATACTGTTTCGATTCGGACTCGCCCAATGTAAGTGTTTTGATATATGTTTTGTTTTCAATGTATGTTTTGTTTTTGTTTTGTTTTTTTCCAACTTTTGTTTTGTTTTGTGTGGACGACTTTTATGTTTTGATTTTGTGTTGAGATCTTGCACATAAATTCATTCAACACAAAGTTTTGCTTAAAATTTGTAAACTTTGTAATTAAAAAAATTAATTGTAGCACCTTTTGGAACTTGCTCTTATAAAAAATCTATATGAATTTTAAAAATAGCAATTTGACCCCGCGCATGTACAGAAATCCGTAAAGTTTAGTGAACGTTGACAAGTCATTAAGAGCAGATGATGTCTGCTCTTAATGACATATGTTTGCTCCAATGTTTTTTTATCAATTACAATGAAAATTAAATAGGTAAATGCGAACTCTCGCTTATCTCGTCCTTATGTCCAAAATAACCATTTGTATCTCGAGTAATAAACTTTTGAATGTGTCTAAAAAATCAGAAGTTAATAATTAGTTCTATTTTATACAGAAGCTTGGTGAAATAAATGCAATGATAAAGGGTGGGACGCGAAGAAGAGTTTTACTCGATGCTGACGAAGAAACCGGTCCAACTGCACCAAAACGCCCATTAAATGGCTTGGTTAAGCGAGCTCAAGAGTTAAGACAGGAGCAAATGAACCATAGACCATTAAACAATCATAAATAAATTGAAATATATGTATATGAATATTTTAGTTATGCGATTCTTTCTATCTCGTGTGTCTGGAGTGAAGGGTTTTTTTCATCCGTGTTACGTTTGTGTTTTACTTCACACGATTTTCAGCTAAGAGACAACGAACAAACTTTGCTGCAGTCCAGTTTTGTGTGTTGATTAAATTTAATATTTTTGTGGAGAACAGATAATGGTTGCGTTTTAAATCATTTTTTTGACTGGAATTATTTTTTTTTTATTTTTACTTATTTTGTAAACAATTTTATGTGATTTTAATATTTCTCAAACATTTTTTTTCTTTTTAATTTTAATTTGTATTTACAATTTATTTTATTTGAAGATAAATTTTTTGTTTCATGGTGTATTCTAGCTCTGCTAGAACTGAATAGAAAGAAATAATAAAATGCAAAATGTGTTTATTTTCTGAGCAGAATTTTACCCCTGTCTGATACCATAAAGATCCTCCGTCCAACGATGTGTCTGCAAAATCAGGGAAAATTTGGGGAACTCGTATTTTTCAAAATAATCAGTAAAAATTCGTAGAAATTTGCTAAAAATTTGTTGAATTTTTTTGGTAAAAAAATGCTCGTGCATAACTAAAACAACGAAAAATAAATAAATAAGAAGTACGCGAATCTGTTAGATTCTTTTCTAGGTTCAGGGTTATTAGGACTTAGGAGTAAGAGTATTAAATCAGGGAAATTCAACCTTTTTTTGACAGACATCTCGCCCTTAATTTTTCATTAAAAATACAAAATTCACCTAATACATGCTACAATAAGGGTGTACCTCTTGTCAAAAACCAGAGGGGTTGGGGGTTGGGTGTAACAAACGACTTTCAGCGGAAAACTTTCTGTGGCACTTTTTCATCCGTTTCCAATGTTCGAAATTCAGGCGTAAGTGAAGAACATGTCCGGGGAAGACGAAGATAATGAGAGACGAAAATATAGAGCAATTTTGTTTGGACTGATAAGGTATACAGAAGTTGCAATACCTCATTTTCAGGTCTTTTGTATTTGTATAATTATACTGCCCAATATAAAAACAGAAAGTTTATTTTTTATTTTTCAGATACATACCACTTTTAAAAGGTTATAAGAACATGAGAGTATTTTTTTCTTGGAATAAAGTGTTACCGTAATGGCTCAATTAAATGCCCAAGCGCTTAATATTCAGCTTGCAAGAAAGGCGTTTATTTGAGGTGGTCGTTTTTTTACACGCAAAGTAGAAACAAAAATATTTAATGAGACGAACTTGAGAAAGTGAAGACGATATTTTGAAAATAACCATTTCTTTATTTCATTCGAGAGAACGGTAAGAAATGTATGAACTCAACCTCCACACCAGCGTCTGTTGTTTCCTTTTTCAGAAAAGACACAACATGCCCTTGGGACGAGGTTGGTATGAGCTCTAACTAACTGTCCTTCCATCTTCCCAAACCAAAAGATAATCATGATAATGAGGATTTCTTTATTGTGCCATCTCTATATTAACAAGAAGCCCTGGGGGCTCTAAGAATTTCCGCTCGCTACCAAAATATTTGATGAAAACCTGCTAATTCGTTGTGTTATTGTGCTAAACATTTGAGGAGGTTTGGTGCATGAACCTCTGAAGATAAAGCACACAAGTGACATTATATCTTACAACAAACGCAAACAAAACGAAACGTGTCATAATAAACTCACATTTTAAAATAAACTGCTAACAAAAAATATAGCCTATCATTCATGGTTGAAAGTCTTGCGATTGAAACGTTTATGGTCTTAAACGGCATTTAGTTGACAAAAAATCAAAATTTTGCTGTGACCAACATTTTCAGCATACTTTTTTTATTAACTGTGCCAATTTTTGTCGAAAATAAAGCAGTTTTAATTTTTGGTTAAATTTTGGCCTAAAATGACATTTAGGTGACAAAAAATCAAACTTTTGTACCATCACCATTTTCAGCATACTTTATTTGTTAACTGTGCCAGATTTAGCCGAAAATGAAGTGGTTTTAATTTTTGGATCAATTTTGGCCTAAAATGGCATTTAGGTGACAAAAATCAAAATTTCGATGTCACCATTATCTTCAGCATACTTTTTTTGTTAACTTTGCCAATTTTTGTTGAAAATAAAGTAGTTTTAATTCTTGGACCAATTTTGTCCTAAAATGACATTTAAGGTGGCAAAAAATCAAAATTATTATGTCACCATTATGTTCAGCATACTTTTTTTGTTAACTGTGCCAAATTTTTTCGAAAACAAATACTAATTTTGTCCTAAAACGTCATTTAGATGAGTTCCCAGTAGTTAGGGAGCTTGGGTACGAAGTTTACATCTGTGACGGAGAACGTGTAATCCCAGGGTCGATTTTTTCTCAAAAAATGCTCCAAAAGAAAAAAACGACGGTTTTAAAGAATTTCCTACACCTTCGGGCGCGGAAATTCAATAATAGCCGTATTGTGTCTGTCTGAAAAATATCACGCTACGGAAATCTTTCTTAAACTTTTATTTCATTTTTCTTTTACAAAAATTTTTATTGTAGATATATTTTCTTATACAAATGTCATGGATAATTAACTTTTATTGTTCCTCGATGCATTTTATTATTTATGTTATAAAAATTACACAAACAAAGTTACGTACAATTAACACTGCGTTGTCTGTTTCATTAAAAAGTTTTTCGCGCCAAAGAAATTAATAAGAACAAATGAATGTTGTGTTAAGAAGAACAATAAATTTTAAAAAGTTTATGTAAGTTTTTTGTTTGATGATATTGAAATTGATTTAAAAACATTTTTTTCCTGCTCAGTTAATATAAGTTTAGAATTATTTTCGTGAATTATTTACGACAGTTTACATTTTTTATATATAATTATATATATATATTTTTTTTATATAAAATATTTGATTGTTTTCTTATATCAAGAATTACTCATTTGTCATTCGCGAAAGTTTTTGTCCCCCCCCAAAAAAAAAATTTCGGGAAATTTTGCAATATTTTTGTCTGTAAAGTTTCTTTCAATGTAGAATTCGCAAAAATTAACTTCGCGAAACCTTGCGATTGTTTAACATTGCGAAAATTTATGCTCGCAAAAAGTATACTAATTTTTTTTTGTAAGTATTTATTAACTTAAATATTCGATTGAGGTTAAGTATGGTCTTAATGTGTTCTTAAATTTTGCCCACATGTCATCCTAAATTTTCTAATAAAATCCAAAAAGAAAAACGTGTTTTTGATACTTCAATGCTACAGGTGGATTTTTCGATGAGCCATATGATTACCGCAGAGTAATTTTATAACAGGTGTACAAAAAAGGTGTGAAAATATGTACGACAAGCGAATTCCAGTGGAATTTGCCACTAGCTAACGACAAATTCCTATCATAACAGTCGTTTTTCGTCTGTAACACGGCCCAAATTTCGAAATATTTAGGCGAAAAACAAATGCGATATGTTTTTCCTGTGGATTATTCCACGGGCCACCGACTAGTGTTTATACAGTGGAATCTCTCTAAAGCGGATTCCATTGGTGCAATGGAATGGTGGTTCTATTCCTTTCAAATCAAGTAAATGAGACATATAATGTGATGAATGTGAACTTGCATTTTTCATACGCTTTACTGTTATACAAACAAAAACAAATATCAATCAACATTTTACAATCGACTCGAAAAAATCTCGGATTGAAATTTGCTTTTTTTTTATATTTGGAGATCCTCCACTTTCTTCGTAACAGCATGTCTTGACTTTCTTTTAACAAGTTTTTTTTTTCATGCTTCCGCTTTACAGAGAGCTTTTTTAAAGAAAAATTTTATTTAGTGCGAAAAAATGTGTCCGTTTTTAAAAGTGTCCGCCTTATAACTGTCCGTCTTATAGAGATTGTCTTGAGAGTTGGCCTGAAATCAGTCCGTTCCAAGAAATAGTGTCCGTTATATAGAGGTGTCCGCTTTAGACCATGTCCGCTTTAGAGAGATCCCCCTGTAAAAATACCCGTGTTTCTGTCAAACCAGTTGCTGAATTTCTGCATGTGCTAGGCATGCACAAAATAGTAATGCTGGATATAAGTTTAAAAACAAACCACATGATTTTTCCAAAGTTAACGAGTTTCTAGAATAGTAATACTCATTGTCTGTTTGTCGGTGCTACATCCACAATCATTAGTCCCATAGGAGGGTATTATTAAGTAAAGACCTAAGTTTCTAGTCACATGTTTTTCTCCCGAACTTCCGTCCTTTTCTAAAACATCACCTACCTTACTTGTATTTGGATTGGAGTCGTACTATTTTTCACTCAGTTTTATATTCGCGCGACTTAAATTCGCGCATCCTAAAGTGGAGATATTCGCTCAGTTCTAAATTCGCGCACCCCAAAATGTCTACTCTCGTTAAAAACTCTGCATATTGTTCTAAAACGATGGTCGAAATGTCTTTCAAATGAAATTTATTCGTCAAACTAAAGCAAACGTTGCAAATCAAAGGAGATTTTAAAAGCTATTAATTACAGTACAGTTTGGTAGATCTTTTCTTTTTCTTCAAACAGTTCTTTTCAACAGCATAAAAAATAATACAAAAATTATTCGAAAGGGTCCTCTTTGTGAACTTGCTCTCTAAGTGCATCGATGATTCCCGATCTGCGCCAACCGTTCATTATGATTTCTTTTCTTGTACGAATATGATCATAGTATTTGGTGACCCATTTAGCATGTAGAGGCTTGAGAATGCTGATTTTCAAGTCGACAGAAACATTTTCTGGTGCAATTCCATTAGCGATCTGGGCTTGCACTTGTTCAGCATACCACGTCTGTGCTTGGTCACGTAAAAATGATTTACATGATCGATTGACAGTAAGGTCAAGTGGTTGGAAGTAATTTGTCATGTTATGAGGAACTGGAACCATCTTTCCATGATGTTTTTCGACTAGATCTTTGACCTTGTCAGTCCATTGTGCTTTGAATACATCTGCAATCAATAGCCATTTCTTTGATGAACGAAAACCAAGCTCCTTTTTCTTCTTTTGGACGTAAGGTACGAGAACCTTGTTGATGAGCTCAATTGATTTTTCTTCGTTTGACCAATGATTAATGCTATGTGTAATATTGAACTCTTCGGGAAAGTCGAATGTAGGATGGCAGCGGGCTGTTTTACCCTGGTAGATTATTTGCATCGGTAGGAAAACTTCAGAGTGACTGATTGAGAAAGTCCCTGTTACTTGACGATAATCAGCAGAGTTAGCTATCGGTACTAGCTTTTCGTTTTTCTTATCCATTGTATACTTGCTGAGTAAAATAAATGGCAATGGTGTCTGGTCAATGTTTATCACTAGATCGTCAGGTATATCGTGAGCATCGACGAGTTCTTTAATAGAACGATGAAAAGAAAATCCCATCTCTTTCAAAAAACCGGGAGACACGTGCTGTTTTGCTGTTGTTGCACGTCGCTTTGTAAAACCAATCCGTCGGAAAATTGATTGACACCAAGAAAAATCCAAGTTTATTTGACCTCCATTTTCCTTCAACAGCGAACGGTCATTTGCCAACACAATCCCTTTTCCAATGGCTATAGCAATATTGTAATTCACTGCGCATCCAGCTTTTCTCATGTTTTTGATCATCTCAAGAACTTTTTCATCGATTTCGGCTGGAAGAAGGGGTTTAGCACCACGAGGCTTTCTTGGCAGTTCTCTCAATTCCCCTTGATCTGTTTTGGCTTCTTTGTAGCTTTTGACGATACCTCGAACCGTAGATTCAGGGACTCCAAACGTTCTTGCAGCAGGTCGTATGCCATAAACTATAGCCCATTTCCCAATCTATGCACGCTGCAGCTTGTCATAATCGCCATATTTTTGCCTTTTCTTTTTTGGTTGGGGCTCGCTGATCATCTGCAACTGTTTTTGAACCCCATTTTTTCAGAATCTCCTAGACCACTAGCTTGTGCACTCTCTGAGACAGTATCTTCAATTTTCTTAAAATACTTAAAAAGTGCCATGATTACGTTTTCAACGGAGATCTGTTTTAGAAAGACAAAACCATAACACAAACATATCAATGCAATGACATCTTACGTTCGAAAAGAAATTTTCGTTCGATTTTGCAATGCAATTGCATCCTCGGATGAAAACAATCACGTTGCATTTTGACAAGTGATTTTAAAAATGGCTGAGGGAAACTGCGTCGGTTGTCAAGCTATGACAAAATATCTCTGCTTAAAGTGTGGTGACTTTGCCTGTAACAGAAGTTTAAATTGTTCTGTGCCAAAATCTGAAAGTTACCCTGGGTGGACAGAATGCAAAGTCGCACTGTGCATGAAATGCGAGAAAGAAGAACATGCCTCTTTTTATCAGGATCACCATCTTGAAGATGGAAAAGATTACAATAAAAGCGAGGCTCAAGACCAAAGTGAAGTTGAAGGAGCACAGGAACTCGAAGACTTACATTTGACTTCAGATGATCATGATCTTGTTATTGATTGTGCTTCCAGAGGATTTCACGAGTACCGAAAGATTTGGTTACCAAAGTTAGAACAAAGGCTTACCGTGAAACGGGATAAAGCTAACCTTTTTGACCCATATTCCATAGGACTATACTGTCAAGTCAAAGGAAAGATCGAGAAACTTTCAATTGTAGGGCATCTTCCACGAGAAATTTCCCGCTTATGCAAATTCTACCTTGAATACAACGGTGTGATCAATGCAACAGTACGAATGACAAAGTTCCGCAGAAGTCTTTTACCTCAAGGGGGCTTGGAAATACCAATTAAATTATGTGTTGGAAAAGGAGATTCAAGTAACAAAGTCTTCCGAAAAATGAAAGGGTTCATGCTCGAAAATTACCTTGAGCCAGAGAAAATCCCGCTGGAGATAAAGGTCGAGGAGGAAGACGAAGACGAAGAAGAAGAGGTTTCATTGTAATTTTAATTTTATTTAAAACAGAAAAGAAGTCACTATACCAGCTGAAAACTATCTCAAATTTTTACTTACAAAAACTGTTACTAAATTACATATCAATTTAGGGTTTCTTAAGCGACTTCCAAGTTTGTGATAGGAAAGCTATTCGCGCGGATTATTTTTCGCTCAGTCTTAATTTCGCGCACCTTAGGTCTGCGCGAATTCTAGTACAGCGCGAATTTTAATACAAGTTATTTAGTAAGGTATTTAGTAAATCAATCAATCAAAAGGCTGCGATATATATTTTGTCTAATCAGTTGTTTTAAACCGTTATCGGGTGTTGTTTTTGAATGTTGTCTTAGATTTTGGTGTACTGATTTTTGTTCTTAGAATTTAGAATGTCCTTAGAATTTTAAGGATAGCTGAATTTATACGTTCTAAATTTTAAAATAAATACTTTTTCACCTCTTAAACCATGTATAATTTAATAACAACATCCGATTGTTTCCACCAAATACAATTTATTGGTGACTGTTGCATAGCTAGACAGGGTAATTAAAGGCTCTTGTCTATGTTTTTATTAAAACCGAAGTTGTGAGAAACTTATTTTTTAAAGTAATAAATAAACTGGCTCTGTTTTTCTGTGAGCCAGAACCGTAGCTTCGAGTGGCGACAGATGAATTTACAGACAAGATTCACCAGTATGATTTATCTTGTGTTGTTAAGACTAAATACAGCTTTTAGATAAGTTGCTGAAGACATATGTCAGCAACTATTTGAAACCAACTATCACAGTATTTCTAGCCCATCCCACTTTCAGGGCTGTAGGGCGATGCGGGGATCTACTTCGTTGTATTAATCACATACAACGAACAGTCCTGGAAACAAGGTAGATTTTAAGGTTGTAGTGGGCGAGACGTAACTACATTTTTTAATTTATTAAGAGAAGAATGTTGTGCGGAAAAGCAGTGCATTGCAAAATATCCACATAATATGTTTACAAGTTTGCAAAGGTGCTAGGGTAGCAAAGTTTAAAAACAATAATAAATCAATTAATGAAACGAAAGTTAATTGCTCATGATGTCTAGGCCCAAACATCTAAGTTTAAGCCTGGTATTGAACTGCATTCACGTCGCCTGGTACGAGGTGTAAAGGCCCGAAACGCTTTCGATTGCATGGAAACTACCCCTTTTAGGTTATCACACAGGACTTTAGCCAAACTCATTTTTCTGATTTCGTTCCTTTGGGCATTGGTAAAAACCCCCTTTCTCTCGTAATACAATCGGTCGCCCTCTCTTAATCTTTCAAATTGAGTCTTCAAGATACACTGAAAAGTCGCACCTAATACTTTTCCACCAACGTGTTTCTCAGCAATACCTGCAGCGAACAAGTCGATGTCATTTGGATGTTTGTATATCTTCTTAAGACCTATTCTCACCGAAGCAGGCATCACACCTCTCAAATCCTTCCACGAATTCAATTTCTTTAATTTACATTCTTTTCGCCATGCTCCGTATGTTGGTAATCCGTGGTCACGTCCTCTTTGGATATTTAGCGCTGTTAAATCTTCGTGCTTAATTTCACCTACTGGAACAAATAATCTGCGAGCTATGCCGAACGCGAACCGCGTGTCCACGAGTTGTGATTGATTCTGAAGTAGACCAAACATGACTGGTTCTATTCCATGTTGACGCACTGGTGCCGTGTTAAAAAAAGATGCTTGAAGAGAAACAGGTTCAAAAGCTTTATTGAAGTTTTTATCGAGCAATGCCCAAGCGTTTGGTATAAGACTATGACCAAAACGAAACACCGCGGTGGAGAACACATTAAGAATACTGGCATCTGTTTTTCTGTCGTAGTTTGAATAACGTTTTAAGGTAGTTAGTTCTGGAACAAACTCTGAGTAAATGATATGCTGTATAATGGCGATATTTATTTTTCTTGCTGTTTCAAATATTTTATTTCCACTCCACCTACGATTACGTTGTTGCAGTCCTTTAGCCAGAAGGTTATGGTTTCTAACGAAGAGTGTGTGCACAGAGTATAGCGCGATGTTCTCGTCGCCTCTTTCGTCACCAACTAATGAGCAGCCAGCAGGATTGTTGCATGAGGGGCTCGAAGCAGGGACAGAAATTGGAAGAAGTTGATCCGTGGTAACTTTCATTTGTCCTGTCCCTATATTATACAAAAACAATTAAAGCACACATTATTTTTTGTACGTCTGCACCGTTTCCTCACCCGCTGTTGACACCTTCAAGTTAAATCCATTTTAAAAATGAGTGAAAAGCCCACTGATCTAATTGACTTGAATCATGTCGAATGAAGTGTAACATATAGAACTAGGTTCCTTGCTAAACATGTCAAAACAAAATATGCGGGAGAGTTTTGAAAATGGAGATTTCACCCGTAGAACTGGACCAAAGCGGTTCATGTGACTTTGAAAAATCACGAAATGCTATTATTAGAATAAATTTAAAAATAAAAAATAACTTACCATCCAATGTTCTCAAAGATTTAAAAATTGTTTTGTCGTTGCTGTAAACCTGTGAAGCATCAAGATATGAAGACAAAACGTTGATTTGTTCTCGAACTGTTCTTTTTTTTGTTGTTTGACAAACGGGAATAGAACGAGCGAAAGCTGTGCAGGATGAACCACTATTTGTGAATTTAATAGGAAAGCACGGATACTCAAATGCCGACGATGATCCACATCTAAAGAAATATCTCGCCATGCTTTCAAAATTGAACGAACGAACGAACGAACGAACGAACGAACGAACGAACAAACGAACGAACAAACGAACGAACAAACGAACGAAAGAATGAACGAACGAACGCAAGAACGCAAGAACGAACGAACGAACGAACGAACGAACGAACGAACGAACGAACGAACGAACGAACGAACGAACGAACGAACGAACGAACGAACGAACGAACGAACGAACGAACGAACGAACGAACGAACGAACGAACGAACGAACGAACGAACGAACGTAAAATTTAACTTACCCGGCAGAAACGTCACAGCTAGGGTGCAATGTCAATCCCACGTCATGGTCAACAAACTGACCAAAGGCCATAAACATGGATGATAATCCTCTTGCTCTTTGAACGTTTTCTATGTGGGCGGAAAACACTGCGCCTGCAACTTCATGGGGCGTGGACACAACTGGTTTGGTTCCAGGGAAACCCCGTGGAGTGTCAAGATTTAATAAGTCAACATAATCTGCGCCTGAAACAAATATATGATACTAGACGTTTTCTTATTTAATTTAGTTGATCTTCTGTCGCATCAAGAATTTGCCAAGCTAAATGCACTTGTGTTATAGAACTGGAAACTAAACGTGTTATAAATGATTAACTCGATTTGTGCGTTACCCTGAATTAGAAAACACGCTTAAACAACTATATTTACTCAAATAACAGATAGCTCTGTCCTTCGTTATTACGAGCACATAATTAGTAGAATCGAATAAAGAGGAATTGTTTCACCTTGCTTAGTTCTTGAACAATATTAGTACAATAAGTGAAAAGATGAAACAGTAGGGAGAGAACATTCTAGAGTGACTAGAAGTCAGTGTTTAACGCAACAAAGTTTAAAATGCGTTCATGTAATAATACAAGCACAGACATGCATGTTTTTGATATTTTAATTTATTGCATTTAGATTATCGAATATCGTCATATTCGAAATGTAGTTAACTGAAACTCATTAATTTATTATAAAACTCATTGTTTAATAGTTAATTCACTCTGCTTTAATTCTAAGCGATTAAAAAACTGCTTGAATTGATGGGATAAATACTTTGATAGGTTTTTTTGCAAATCTCGACAAAACGTTAATCAATGTTGACCTATCGTTTGTGACAATCAATTTTGTTCTCTCGCATCTTTTTATTTACGTAGGCAAGAAAATTTATATATAATTGAAACAACCCCCGAAATGGTACTATTGTTAGAATTTCTTGATAAAAAGTTGTGTAATATTTTGTATTGTGTGAATGTAGCCATGTTTTGTTAAGATAAATCTACACTCAGTTGTGACAGATCCAACGGGAATCTTCTCATAAAAAGCGTAAAATTTGGCCTAAGTAAGTAAAAAAATTCTGTTTGGGTTACAAAAGATTACCACCCTTAGAGTTGAAACGAGATTGGTTACGTATCTATGAAGGTGCCAGAAAGAGTAAACGAAGGAGAGTTAATACTTCCTTCTAAAATTAGGGATTTTGTCCGAATGAGCACGCACTAACAAAAAAGCTCGTGAGTTTTTTTGTGAATGCGGAAAATGTAGTAAAACGAGCTTTAACCAAAAAGATTTAACACTAACGCCATTCCCGTCCCCAGACCTCTTTCAATTAAACATTAAACACGGGTTGCCTGTTCTATTTACGTCAGTGGTCTGCAAAATTGGATTTCCGCTCGAGAACAAAACGAAACGAAACAGAACAAAACTGAAACTTTAATTTGATTGGTTAATCTGCTAATTATTATTATTATTATTACTTTTTTTTTTAAAAAAAGTTTCGTTTCGCAGTCGGCAAAAATCAAAATTTTATTAAGTGAAAAACACTGATAACAGGCGGTAAAGTCTTCCTAAACAAGCAAAGTTGACAAATGCTCATAGTGGATTATTTTGATCTTTCGCAAAACGTTTATCGCGACCACACTTACCCAGAAGCCGTTTCAAAGGCGTGTTCGCTGCTCCTTGTGTAGGGTTTTTAAGGTTATTACAACTTCCGTCGACGGTTCGAAATGACTGCCGGGAATTAAAGCCAGTACACTTCGTACGTTTCAGAACTGGTCGACAGTTGCTCAGCGTGTCTATAATAAACAAAAAGGCAAATAAATTAGTACAATCTGAGTATTTTGGGGAATTGGAAAAACATTACGTTATAAATTGACTGAAAAGTTGAAACCTCATAAAGCCGTGCCAACAGGAGCATCAACTGTTAAGAAAAAAAGCGCGTAACTTCATACATTTGAAAAATCAGGACCGTAGAGACCCAGTTTAATTCTTAGAAAAGAGAAAGTTAATTTATCATTGTAGCTCCACTATGGCTGAGGCTGCCCCTCCAGAGAGGATTTAAAGGTTTTAACCCCCCAGATTATCTAAAAACGCATCCCCTGCCTAAGCCTCCATTATATTAACCATGATAGTCAAAACGTTACGGCCCTAAGTATATAGATAACAAACGTAGCAAAAATATATCCTACTTTCTACATAAATCTTACCAGAAATCTGAGCCAGTGATGACGTCACAACGGTTGAAAGAAAACAAAAAACTAACAGCTTCATGCTTGCATTAATCATCCAGACTTAAAGTAGCTGCATGCGTTCGATAAAAAAGTATTTTAAACATTGAATTTTTGGTTCCATACACTCCCTTTATATGCAGTATGATTTTAATTGCTGTTAATTTTCTATTCACTGGTAACGCGCCCAGCCTCGTTTTGCAAAGAGGAAGATATTTCCCTGATTAATGAGGTTTGTAAAAATGGTAATTACTTTCGAATGCAAAATAAGTTCGTGACGATTTTACACGATACCGAAACTTGAAAGTAAAAATCTTTTTGTTTGTTTGTTTCTGAGTAAGAGTCCACTGGCTAGTATAGTGAAGTTTTCAAGAATAAAAGAAAAAACAACAAAATGCATATACATGATACACAAACAAATCCTATTGGTGGAGCGGTAACAAAACTGGTTGACGTTTTTTCTTGTAATGCAGGTGCGGATCCAGGGTTAGTCAGATAAGTCGCGTGACTAAGTGTAAATTTGACGAAAAATGTTAGCCAAGCGAAGATGTCGACGATCCAGGCGTTGCAAACGGAGGAGGGCGTTAAAAATTGTAATTTTTTTACGGCGAAAAGCCATGGTTCACAGCCCTCTCCAATTCGCCTATAGCGATGTTGACGTCAAAGTTGTGACGTCGCTACCATATAGACTGAGAGGGTTTCAAATTATAGCTTACAGATTTTGACTGATTCATTTTGACTAATCAGTCACTCAGTCAGTCAAAAATCAAATAGCTATGGCCCGCAACCCTCCCCATCTCACCTAAGGGGCCTGTGACGTCAAAATCGTGACGTAATTTTCACACTCTATGCGTAGTCCAACAATATGTGGCCCGCAGCCGCCAAAGGAAATTTAGGTTCCGTACTGCGTGGTTACTGATAACCTGTTAGGCTATAGTTTTAACTCCCCCATCCGTCAGGATTAGTCAAAGACTCACGCCTTTTGACTTGGATTCTTTCCGTACTATTATTGATTATGGCCGCAGCAGATATGTTGGCGCGGGTGCTTACTGATTTAAAGTGTGATAATTTTGAATCTGTTCGTAAAATGCAAAAAGAACTTTTAGAAAGTGTTTATTCTCGAGCATTTTTGTTGTCTGGGGATATTTATCCCTTGGTTGGTAAAAGTCTTCATCGGAATTTAGGTCCAGATATATACCTTCCATCTGAGGCGAGGTGTGAAGATAAAGGAATTATTGCTTTAAGGTGAGAAGTATGTTTTTTACTCTCCAACACACCTTGCATTTATTTAAAGGTTTTCAGTATATCTGCTACGAAAAGCTAGTTGGGGAGAGCTTTATACAACAGACTATTAAAACCAAATACAAAAAGATTTAATTAGCTAATAGCTAGGGCTAATACACCTTTACGATAATTCGGAAAAAATAACACTCCATCGTAGCTTATTTTGCAATCAGAAGAGGTAAATATTACACTTTTATAAGAGTTTATTAAGGAGAAAACACGTTTTTTCGTGATAACTTTTCTTGCCACGTTTTGTTTTTAATGAAAAGTACACATAAGTTGTATCTTATTATTATTAACGTTTCCTGAAAATTTTAAAGAAATTGATACGACGGAAGTTAAAAAGCTGGAGAAAACACGCTTTCGTCTCTAACAAACTCTCATAAAAACACGAGTTTTACCTCCTTTTTTCCGATATTGTAAAACAATGGAGAGCCGTAGGAACGCATGTACAATTGAATTATCATAAAGGTGTATTGTTTTTGTAATATGAGCTTTGAACAGAATTTTCAGCATTGCGGAGGAATTCTTTCTCAATTAATATTTGTGTTGTTATTAGAAGCAAGAACTTGACATCTGGATAAGTAAGGTTGGTGATGAAAATAAACAACTCTTCGAATGACTATTAAGAAACAAAGTTTGTTGAGTAAAAGGTCATGGTAAAATATATTATTTTTAGATCCAATCCATCAGGAGACTGTCTATACAGCTCAGCATCGTTGGTATAGGTATAGGTGATAATTCTCTTGTTGATGTTTTGAGAATCTTGACATCCATAGAACTTTTCTTGCATCCTTCCTTTTATTCCAATCATACTTGTTTTCAATTTGCTTTTAAAAACCAAAAGGCAAATATTTTTATATCTGAGAAAAGTTTATTCAGATTTTCCCTTTCCCATATTGTTTGTGATATGACTCTTTCTCCTGAGGAGGCAGTTAAAGCAGAAGCAATCAACAACTGTAGCCCCAAGACATGGTTTCCTTTTCTATCAATACTTGCCTTGTCAACAGTAATAAAGAGAAAAATTAACACATTTTACCCACAATTCGGTTTGTTACAGTTTGTTACAACTTTCTTTACACAGTGTATATCGCCACACCCATCTATTTTACCTGATGAAGATCAGTTAAAAATTTTATTTTGTTATGAAGATATTGTTGTAGGTGTAGTCTGGTGTAGACTTCAAGCCAAATCATTACGTTCCCCTTTTTCCAGGTTGCAACTTTCTTAACTGAAAGTTGCATTTTCCTATTTCAGCATGCAAAAAGCAGTAAAAAGCCCTTCTTAATTCTTCTTTTAAAGTTCAAACGAAACTTGAGTTTAGCCCTATAAATAAACAAATATATCTGAACAAATACATGGGTTGAGGTGTGTTTGTATCATATCACAAGTATGTATATTTCATTTTCATTATCCTGATCTTTCCATATTCTTATTGTTTTTGTTATTATTGTGTTTTATTTTGCTGTCCATGGCTGGTGTGATCATTTGATTCACCTAGTCATGCTGATGAAGCCTGATATTGGCAGAAACAGCAGGAGTTTATAAATAATGAAATATATTCACAATTGTCTCACTTTATTGTAGTTAATCCCTGTTAATTTTAGTGGTTTTATCTATTTAAAATAAGACGTGTAAGACGGAGATTTGATTCTTATAAAAGATGTTCTTAGGAGATTTTGTTATAGCTTAGCGTTTCTTTTGGTCAATTTTATTAATAACTAGATAAATCGGAAGACAATTTTTCGGCGATTTTTGTACCCGCAAAGCTTAAAATTTAGCCCCCAGCTGCTAAATTCAAGACTCAGTCTTGACTAAGTCTTGAAAAAGTCTGGATCCGCCCCTGGTAATGGACTTCATATCGTTGGAAATGAGATAGCAAGTTGCCTTTCTTTCCAACTTCTTATCCTTTCCTCACGCCGTTATGAGCCGGAAGAAGAAAAAAGTTTACAAAAAACTTTTGCTAAGCTTATTTTTGCAAGAGCCCTAAAATATATTTTTTGACGAACAAATTTGCGATTTAAAAATTAGTAATCTCTATTTTTTTTCTTTAAATGTTTTTAAGGAAGATGATACCAGAAAAAAAGTGTTTTTTTCAAGAACTTTAAATATACCACAAAACATGGAACATCAAATGAAATATATTATAGTGCATAGATCGTCGTTTAGAATTTTATTTAATAATATAGATATTATCATGTCATGAAAAAGCGAGTTATGAAATGATAATGATCTATGCTTTTAAATGGTAATGAATGAACAGATAAGTGGTAATATTGTTAAAGTTATTTTTTTTGTCGAGTGTGTCTTGTCTATTTGCTCTGAAAACTGTCCTGTAATCTTAAAATGTAATTTTGTGGAAAGTAATTTTGTGCAGATTTTCCGCTTAAGATGGCGAACAACCGCAGTAAAATTTTCCTCTTTTTGACACAAACATGTAATTAAGATGACTTAGCAATAAGTTATTGACGTTAATAAATACGTATCAAAACTGACAGAGAAACTGTTTAAGAATTATCACAGGCGGTAAAATAATTTGCTTGGAAAGTGCTGAATATTTAGTTTTCCACTTCCAAGATAAGAGTGTATAATATACCACAACTTTTTACCAAATTTGCTAATATCTTTAAGTAAGAGGTTAGAAATACTTGTAAGAAATACTTTCTGACTTAAGAGTAAATTAGTTTCTTCTGTCAATTACAATGCCTTATCTTTTTAAAGGAAAGATCTCATTATATATGTATATGTATTATAGTATTCATTATTATTGATAATTATTTTATTCAGAACTCAAAGTGTGTAAAGGTTTATAAATTTATAAAAGCAATCAAAATTTCCAAAATCATATTAAACGCAAACATAACTTTTTACAACCTAGAGTTTTTCTGCAATAATTTTGTTCCTGTTAAGATTGGAACCGTTTTGTATCAATTTTCAATCAATTTACTTTTAAATCCACTGTGTTTTCTACTTTATTTTTATTTTTATTTTTATTTTTAATCGAGATAATTAAAAATTAGGCAGTAATGTGATAAAATTCCAACCGCCTATTCTGAGAATAAGAATGAAAGTTGTCAATTCCGCGCTATCTGTTGAGAAACACGGACAAGCTTAAAATCAATAGAAATGATACGCATAAGGAAGTGTATTATAATTATTTTGTTGCAGATAAATAAACCCACAAAAACTTGTAAATAGTGGATGATACAGAAGATTAAATAATAAAGCAAAAAAAACTTTTTTTTCCGATTTTCGAGAAATTGGGTCACTTACGGGTCGATTTGTAAAACGAAAGAAGGAAGCATAGTGGAAAAAGTAAAAAAAAAAAAGTAGGTCTGAATAAACACATTCAAATCTTTCTTCTGTTTCCATTTCTAAACTTGACAAAAAAAATCTTTAATTATAGATTGCCTCAATTTCTTCATCACCGAAATTTTCATTATGTATTTTGACAGCTATAAAAAAGTCGGTTTTCTTTTCTAACCAGTGCGAATTTGTATTTTTCCCAACACCATACTTCCTTGCATTTGCTTTACAGGTTTAACCTCCTTCGATTTCTTTTAATGCCTTGTATATATCTACAGAACTTACTGTAACAAGTCTTTGCTTGGCTGTCTGCACCGCTGCCATTTTTATAATATGGTAAACAATGTAAGTTTGCATTTTTTTTGTTCGTAAAGTTCGAATCTTTTTTATGAAAACTCGAACGCGCAAAGATATTTCGAACGTTCTGTAAACATTTTTGAAACACTTATCGAGGGTTCCACTTATCTGACTTAAAATGCAGGCATTCAATAAAGGAAAACGAAAGGACCGAGAAAATAGGTTCCATTTAGTGATAGTTTCACTCATGCGAGGTTCCACTTATCAAACGCAGACTGTACTTTTCTTTCAAGAAACATAACAAACGCAACAATATTTGTCTAAACTCTTAATTTTTGCCGTTTTGTCCTCATCATCTTAACTTCCGCGAGAAAGCACAATACACGTAAAAATTATTATAAAATTAGTACGTAATTGAGATGACTCGGAAACAAGTTATTGACGTTAATACATAGGCATCTAAACTGACAGAGTGAACTATCATAGACGATTAAACAAATTAAAATAATTTGTGCTGACAATTTGTTTTATTTCGATAACATGAAGGTGCGTAAAGGGTGCCGTGATTTCTTGCCAGACTCATAATATCTCTACAGGCTGGGAAAAATTAATTTTTATGGCATTTAGTGCCTTAAGTGTCAATTTGAACTCTTCCGTCAATTACAACGCTGTATCTCATCTTACATTACATCTCTGCTAGTTTCTTTATTAACATCACTTTTTGTACTCTTTTATCAATTGCGGAAGTCTTTGCAAAGAGCAATGAAAACCAATCAACGTTTGTGAGAACATGTTGAACGTAAACATATCTTTTTTTCAACAATTTTGTTTCTGTTAAAATCACAACCATTTTGTATCAATTTTCAATCCAATGATTTTAAATTTACTTTATTTTAATTTCTAATCTAAGCAATTAAAAATCAGACAGCAATATAATATAATTAACCGATCTCAACCTCGGCCTTTTTTTTCTCATATCCACTTATGAGAAAGCAAAAAGGAAACCCTGGGAACAAAAATGAAAGTTGACAATATGTCTTTTCTTCGCGTTAATGAACAACACGGATAAGCATAAACTCAATAAAGACGATACGCATAAGGAAGTGCATTATAATTATTTTGTTGCAGATAAATAAACACACAAAAACTTGTAAATAGTGGATGATACAGAGAATTTAAAAATAAAGCAACTAGGAATTTTTTTCCTGTGTCGAAATGCAAGGAAATGTGATCGTATTTTTGTCAACTTTATTTGTGAATGAGATCTCATGTTTTGTTTAAATTATTTCGTAGATATAGATAGATATAGATATTTTTCGTAAACAATATACAATAGTAAAGTGTTAGTACAGTACTAAATTCAATAAATTTAATTGTTACAAGATTAAGAATATGTAATAATGCTATTTAACTAAACACCTTTGTAAACCAAGAAACTCACAGAAGACAAATAACTAGTCTTATCATTGAGAACCTGACAATGATAAGACTAGTTATCATTTCGCATAAATAATTAGTACCTTATTCGTACTAATTATTTATGCGAAATTTAGCACAGAAATTTTGTTAACACTCTGTACTCGCGAAAAATTTGTCTAAACCCCTAAATTTTGCTGTTTTGACCTTGTTATTTTAACTTCCGGGAGAAATGTTACGCGCGGAAATTATTGCGAATGACGTATGTTTTGGGAAACCATGATTTTACAACAAATTCCGCAAATTCCGCAAAATAAACTTAACTTTTAACCACTGTTATTGAAAACCTAAAGAAATTTAACCCAAACCCTTCCGCTCCTTCTCCTATGCCATAACTTTTTGCGTCTGCTGCTAATATCTCTGACAAATTCGTTTTTGTGGCATTTAGTGCCCTTAGCCGGAATTAGGAACTTTTGCAAAGCTGTATCTCATCTTAAAAGAAAATTATTTTATAGTGTTAGATTAGAACTATTTTTCATCATATTTATACCAAATTTATTTTAATTTTAGAGTTACTTAATTTCAATTTCTAACCGAGGCAATTAAAATCAGGCAGTAACGTAACAAAATCGACTAACCTCGTTGCAAAGAATTCTTTTTCTGATAGCTACATATCAGAAAGCAAAAAGGAAGCCTGAGAGTGTAGTTTTTGCGCTAAACGGTGAAGTTTAAATCCAGTAGGGACGGTGCGTATAAGGAAGTGCATTTTAATTACTTGTAATATGAAACTTTACCGGGGAAATTTCTTCCTCGCCCCACAAGACGCGTATCCCGCTTTAGTGAACAAAGTCTCCTATTTGCTTTGTATAATTTTTAGTTTAGGCAGGTTGTGTTCCTTAATATTAGAGAAATCGTCCTGTCCTGTTGTGCGGAAGCCACTGAAAATTTGTGTAACTATATTGTCCTTGTTTTTCATTGCGTTTTTTGTGTGTACCACCCGTCATCGCGCTTGGTCTTCATGCAAACATCCCAAATAAAAAAAAATTATTTTAAACAAAAGGATTATAGTATATAAATGCTTGTTATATGTGCTTGTACTATAACACTTGGTTTATTCTAATAACTCCTAAACAAACGTATAACACTAATTAGAATTTTCATTAATTAGTCTGTTTGTTAAACCGTTTTAAATGCAGATAAAACTTTACCACTAATCTTTTTTATATGTAGCTTTGGATAAAATGTTCAGAAACAGCGTTGTTTCTTAGGTATTATTTTTTCTTTTGTTGATGTCGCACAACAAGATAAAAAAAAGATAAATCTTGGCAAGGAAATGCTAATATGCAGTTTTCTAAGCGGAACATTTTAAACAGACACTAGATTAGCTTCTTTCCCAATGACGTCAAGCAGTTGATGTTTAAGAGAAAAATGTTATTTGCATCCATCACATTTAAAAATGAAAATGTTAAACAAGGAGAAGCATCACATTATTTTGAGCCAAAAGACAAAAATTTGCTACGCTTATTTTTGCGAATATGAGCCCTAAATTTATTCAATGTTTACAAACTCCAAATGAAGTATATTATAGTGTATTAATCGTCTTTTAGAATTTCATTTATTTTTTGCGACTTAATAGTTTCCCGCCTATATTTGCGGCGTTTATTTTGCTTATTTATTTACTTTATAAACTGTACAATACTCTGAAAACTGCTGTAATATTGTGGAACTTGGTGAATATGGTTTAAAATCGCAAAAACCACAAGTTTATTTTCTTTTATTACGGTAATAATGGTAAACTAGCAAAGGAGACATTTTAAGTGCGGTTATTTCTTGAGGAAAAAAACAATCTAATTTGCCTAGACAGACATAGAGTATTAGTATGTAAGAAAAGCTCGTTAATTTGACACAAACATATAATTAAGATAACTTGAAAACAAGTTATCGACGTTAATTAACGTGTATCTAAACTGATATAGCAACTTTTTGGGCAAGGGCTTCTTTTACTGCTAGTCACATATCAGAAAGCGAAAAAAAAGCTCTTAGAGCAAGATTGAATGTTCAATAGTGCATATAAGGAAGTGCATTATAATTACTTTGCTGTAGATAAACACAAAAAGCTGTAAATAACGAATAAGGATTAAGCAATTGAGGAACAGTAATTCGTCCTGTTTCGAAACGCCAGAAAGTTCAATCATGGTTTTTCTTCTTTGTTTGTGAATGACATCACACATATGGCCAACTGCTTCAAGCATCATGTATGGAATAAATAGCCATATGATACCCTGCATGCTAAAGGCTGAACTATTTTCAATCAAGCAGTGCTAGATCGCATGGAGAAAGATTACGACTAGTACACTTCCCAATCTTAATTTGCTATTGTGTACATTCACGTCCGCTATAAATTCAAATAGATGGGTAAATGTCTCGAAATAAATTTAACTTTCTAACCCGAAAGTGTAATGTAGGGATATGTGACCAAATTCAGCGGGGAAAAGCAAGAAGCAAGTTGATGTTAAGTCACGAGATACATTTGTAACATTAGGTTGTATAATGACTCCTCGTCATTGTATATACTAGGAAGCGTGCTAATAAAAAAGTACTGCATTCGATACGAACACCTAACTGGTACTAAAAAGATTAATTGTTATAGTTGAAGGTATCAGGTTTAATTTGTCAGTATATTCTCGATTCACTGAAACGGAACTAGTAAAAAAACAATAATTAGTACGCTTAAAATGGAGCTGTTTGTATAACAAGCGTGGATGACAATAATCAGAACAAGACAAGAGATAGCTTGTTTATTATAAAGCTTAATGGTGGCGGGTTTTTCCTTGTCCCAACAAGATGAGTATTCCACACCTCGCTCTGCATAATTTTTTATTTAGGCATGTATTTTCATTAATTTCATTTTCGTTCCCAGAGCTCTTTGAGATAAAACTTGAGGTCAATTTCAAAGCGGTCGGGGGTCGAGAATGGCTACATTTAGAAGAAAAATCTTTTTTTTGTGTGCGAAAGCCCCAGATAATTTGTGCAAATAAATTGGACTTGTCAAAAACACCTTGTTTTTTTCCTGTTTCTTGCTTCTTCTAGCCGCCATTGCGTCCTACTTTTATACAAACCGCTTGTCAGGCGGAAGTTTAAATGTGCATCCACAGAGTTTAAAAATATAATTTGAGACATACACATTATAATACCATATTAATTAAGTTTGCGTTAATTAGTCTGCTTATGAAACCTTATCATTGGTCATCTCTTATGTTGAACTTTTGATGAGGAATACAGATGCGGCCTCGTTTTCGGGACTTTTCTTTTCTACTTTCGATTTCGATTGGGAACGAGGTTAATGCTAATATGCAGTTTCTCTAGTGGAACTTTATAAGCCGAAACTCGATCAACCCCGTACCCAATGACGTCAGGTTGGTGTGGGGAGGAGAACAAAGTTGTTTTACTCACATAATTTTAAAGAAAAATGACAACACTAAATAAAAGAGAGTCATTATCCTGAGTGGTTATATAATCTTCATTTTCGTAGACTGCTAAATAATGTTTTGAATTTCGACTCTGAATTACAAGAAAGACGAGTTAATGGCGGTAAATGTTAGTTACCACTGAAAGTAAAATTGTATGCCTTAAAAAATATTATATTCACCATCCAAAGAATAAGTAATGGTGACAGAAAAAGACAAACCAATATAAAGTTAAACGACATAAGTGTAATAATTTTGTTAGCACATTGGAGGATAATTGGGATAATAAAATTTCTATCCAAAAAAGTTTATAAAGAAGGGTGAAGCATAAACTTTGGAATAAGGAAAAAAATAGTTGAAGAAGTTTTGGATGTGTGAAATTACTTGACAGAAGCAAAAACTAAAATATGATTTAAAAGATAAAAGATTTTTATCTGTTTTTTTTTTCGAGGAGTCACCATGACAACAAACGTGACGTCATACCAAAGACTTTGTGACTATCATGAAGATAGCTAAAAATAATAATGACCACCAAATTTTAACTTGTAGCACTTTATGCTTTAGAAGCTGTTAAGAAGAATATTGTTAATCTTACTCTGCTCGGCATTATAGGAAATGTGGAGTTTTATATATTATAAACGTCTATATTATAATACCCGTATACGTCGTCTGTCTGTCTGTCTGTCTGTCTGTCTGTCTGTCTGTCTGTCTGTCTGTCTGTCTGTCTGTCTGTCTGTCTGTCTGTCTGTCTGTCTGTCTGTCTGTCTGTCTGTCTGTCTGTCTGTCTGTCTGTCTGTCTGTCTGTCTGTCTGTCTGTCTGTCTGTCTGTCTGTCTGTCTGTCTGTCTGTCTGTCTGTCTGTCTGTCTGTCTGTCTGTCTGTCTGTCTGTCTGTCTGTCTGTCTGTCTGTCTGTCTGTCTGTCTGTCTGTCTGTCTGTCTGTCTGTCTGTCTGTCTGTCTGTCTGTCTGTCTGTCTGTCTGTCTGTCTGTCTGTCTGTCTGTCTGTCTGTCTGTCTGTCTGTCTGTCTGTCTGTCTGTCTGTCTGTTTCTTTTTGTCTTCACCAATCTGACCTGCAACTGATGTTGTGGTTAGCTAAGCTCAACCTGAAAAGTAAAAAACCTTTAGTAGGCAAACAGAGGTATTTTTTATTTATGTGAAATGCGGTTTGACAGCTATACCTTTTACTGTAACTTTCATGGATAAATAGATAGATGCTTGCTTGTTTATACTTTACATGGCTTGCCTGTACTAAGTGCTTAACCGGTTACCTTCGACGAAGAATTTTTAGACTTTTGTGTGACGGGATAAAAACAAGTTGTAACCTGTGCTTTAATGTTTTACAAAGCATCCGAAATGTTTTATTATTGTCTCTATTATTATAGGCCTCAAAAAGCCCTATCCGGCGCGGTTTACCTGCCCAATGCCGAGTCACCCAGCTGATCTGCTATATTAATATCCGTATTCTCGTCACCAATTGTAATCGAATCGCTACTTTGTGGCAGGGGAAACCAAAATAGCGTTGCTAACGATTTTTCTTCATATTACTAACCACTGTCTGTCTATTCAAAAACCTAGCATGGATAAATGAGCCAATTAATGAGCTGTGATGTATATTTTATTCAATAAACTAGCCCTAAACTGTTCTCTAACGTCGTTATTGCCGGAGGGGCATGTAATCGCAGTGACTTTTGATCAATAGCGACGGCAAGATCTCTGCTAACTGTGCGACATAAGGTATACCTGCGTTAAACGCTCCACCCGGATGAATCGCACTGTTTTTCGTCACTTAACCGCTCAAACAAGAGTTCGACGCCGGGGTGCACAGCTAGTCTAAAATTATAGTTTGTATTTTGCCTGCGATACGGCTGCCGACACCATTTTGCAAACAAAACGCACGAAATTCATACGACAGCGAAGTATCACGTGACAAAACATAAACTTGCTTGTTGTTAAAGAAATGAAGCCCCTGTCAACTTCTTACTTAGCCTTGTAAGATTTTAGCGGCCTCGTTTTAATACGTGACGGATTACAATATTATTTAAACTAAAATGAGTAGTGGGTGAGACATAGATGTTGTAAAAACATGGCTGCAAAGACATCTTATTCCTACCAATTTCCGCGCGTATTAATTTTATTGTTTAAAAGAAACAAAAAAGATCAAGACAGCAAAATTAGGGGTTTAAGCAAATATTGACGCTTTAGTTTTATTTTTTGAAAAAAGTATTTTTTCGCAAATATTAATTTTTTGGTAAAAATTTTTAAGCGTATTTTAAGTTCTGTGCTAGCAACTTTTGCGCAAACGCGCGAAAATGGATACGAATAAGGTAAGACATGCTTTACATAAACAAAACATTCACATTCGCAATCCCATTCACATAAAAAGTAGACAAGAACACCATCAGATTTTCTTCTAAACACCTGTCGTTTCAAAACAGAGAGAAAATCTTGAATAAATTTTTTCAACGTCTTCGATTTCCGCTATTTACAGATTTTCCATTGTTTATTCATCTGTGCACTTCGTTATGCCTATCGTCTCTATTGAGTTTAAAGCTTATCCGTGTTTTTTATAACAGATAGCGCGAAGAAAAGGTATATTGTCAAATTTCATTCTTATTATCTGGGCTTTCTTTTCGCTTTCTGATTGGCTAGCAAAAAAGAAGGGATTGATATTGGTGAATTTCATCAAAATACTGCCGGACTTTGACATTTCTGAATTATGTGGGATTTTTTTTGTTTTTGAATGGTTATAAAGTACGTGTTAGCTGTTTTTATTTCGACTTTTAACACATGCAGTTGTTTCTACCAACCAACTCTTGTCTATTTAAGCCGTCGGAGGGTTGATAGATATAGGATAATCAAAAAAATTTTGGTACGTTGTCACGTCTGTTGTCATGGTGACTCATTATCAAAGAAAATTAGACAAAAAACTTCGATTTCTCAGAGGCTAGAAATAAACGTATAAGACACGCAAATGCTGGCAAATGCTACACATTTCAAATTGTTGTATATATTTTTAGATATGTATTTTTATAGGCGTAAAAGGGCCAAAATTTTGAAAGAGTTTTTAAATCAAACGCACTGCGTAGTGTGATTTGTTGGTTAAGTCTTTCGTCGCGGTGGCGGTTGTGGGACCATTTTCAACACACAGGATTGGAATCATTGTAATAGTTCATTTCAGTGGATTAAAAATTCCCTGCTCTTTCTTTTCTCGTGGAAACAAAAAGTTGTTGTCGTTGCGCTCTCCTGATATAAACAAAGTTCAATCTTTGTCTGTCATCGTGTATGAAATATCGATTTTAAAGCATAGGAAATTGTGACAGTTTCAAAGTATTTTTCTCATAAGGAAATCTAAAGGAGTTTTGCGGCCAACTTAGAGAATTCAACGAAATGAAAGAATCAATGAAATCTTTATTTGGTTTTCTTGGATATTACATTATTAGAAAGGGAAAATTAACCCAGGACAGAAAGAAATACGCAATCCCTGTAAAATTCGCTTTTCCGCTATTTGTTGGAATGTTTTTAAGCGGGTCTGTTAGGTAAACCGATTTGTAAGCTGTTCCTCCTATTTTTAAACGCTACACAACTACACCATCACAATGCAAAATTATTTAAGTCTATTTTTAAGATGTACGTCGTAATTGTGAGCAGAACACACACTTCACGTTTTGCAAGAAACATTATCATTAAGTTGAACCCTTTTAAGATTTTGATAATTGAAGCCTAAAAGTCTGAAAAGTTTTCCAATATAAATATTTTATTTATCTACGTTTTTAGCAAATTCTTAATTATATCGCTTCTATCCCTTCAAGAAGAGGCGAAATGATAAATAAGTCCTTTAAAAAAGAAAATTATTGTTTTTTTTCATAAAGTCATTGTTTTTTTCATGATGTCATTGTTTTTTTTCATGAAGTCATTGTTTTTTTCATGATGTCATTGTTTTTTTCATGATGTCATTGTTTTTTTCATAAAGTCATTGTTTTTTTCATGATGTCATTGTTTTTTTCAAGATGTCATTGTTTTTTTTCATGATGTCATTGTTTTTTTTCATGATGTCATTGTTTTTTTCATGATGTCATTGTTTTTTTCATAAAGACAGAAATTGATAATTTTGAAGTAGATTAGTACTATAATTCTAAATTTACATATATAATTAAAGGTAATAAAATTATTTATATATTATATAAAAACGAGTTAAAAATTTTTCGTGAAGATGATGTAGACTGAAAAGATTCGAGAAGGAGATAGCTGCGAGAACGAAAAAGAGAGGACTGCTGGGGACTTGATGCCCAATGTGTGCCAGCCATTAGAACAAACAAACAACAAAAACAAACACTGAAACAACAACCAATATAAAATACAATATAATAACTAAAACAGAATGTCAAAGCCTGGCTTCGTCACATGCGAAGCTGAAGTCATCAGCTGGCTCCACGTTAACCTTCACAGAACGACTACCCCTCAGACACAACAAAGCAGAACGCATTATTACAAAACTTAATTTACATCTTATCCATGACATTATTCGTTCATACTTTTGTTCCGTCTTGTTAGCAATCTTTTCAGCGAGATGTTTGTGAAATATGGTACCTTCTTGACTCATACCTCCATTAATGGAAAAAACAAGTGGAGTGAATGAGCCATGTTCAAGGTTGATGACGCGGTCGTTATATTTCCTCTTCTTTTCGCTCTCGTGATTCCTATATATTGCTGCTACTGGAATGTTCGCTTGTGAGTTGGAGTTGACATTGGTAATTCGAACGTCGAAATAAGCGGATTGTCCCGGACGCCAAAAACCGCGAGCTCGTATATCTAGTCGGGCTTCATCATTTTCAACCGGTTGTAGTTTCGGTTCAATTTCAACGTCATTGCATGCCATTTTAAGAAGGTTTGCTTCAAAATCTCTTACGTTGTCGTGACGAATAGAAACAAATCCTCCCTTTTTGCAGTTCATGGCATGATTCGTATCGAATGGTTGTCCACATGCACACTTTGATGGTAATTTCTTGCCTTTGCGATTATATCTTAAAGCCAATGCATCACGGAATTCGTCCTTTGATAAATCAAATCCTTGGTCTTTCAGGGGGAGGACAGTAAGCCAACTTGATGCGCCTTTTTCGCAATTCTGAGAAAGAACTCTTGACAATTTATTATCAAGTTCACTGATTACATTCTCACGTTCTTGTCTCTGTAAGGCTGTGACTAATTCCGTTCTGTCATAGCGAACTTGTCTTACAGTTTCCTTTGAAGGGATGTCGTTACCTTGAGATACAATCACTTCAACAAGGGGTGCAGATATGGCCAATGATGAACTACAATCAATTTTCGCTTTTTGAGTCAACACAGGTATGCCCATTCCGCCATCTCGAATTGGTAATTTGAACAGTTTACGATCAGTTTCAGATATGGTCTCTCCAAACAAAGCAGGCAGGAATTCGTCCTCGATGACTTTATCAAGTGGTGTGAGGAAATCCTCCATATTTGGAATAGTTCTCATAAAATAATTGAATTTATGCATTTCGCCATGAGTATAAGCAGCAAATGCGGCTTGTGGTTCGCTAATTGCAATCTCAGCTAATTTTCTCATTTCATTGCACCACTGATCCACTTTTTCCGTTGCATACTGCTTTTTATAATCTGCACTACCAATTACAGCTCCTAAGTGACGTTTTCCATCTATTGTGTATTTAATAGAGGAGCCACTAAATTCTTTTTTGGCAAGTTCGAGTACCCTATCGTCCTTCGCTATTAACCACGATTTCGATTCAATAACATGGTATCCGTATTTGCGTTCTTCAGATATTACTAAGTTCCACCATCGGAGTAAACCGTTCACAGTGCCAGCACCTGTAGCATCGTCCGCCAACCAGACCTGCTTTACAGAAGCGATAGATCTCAATCGATCCTGTATAATAACGGTACTGATCGCGTAAAAGGGCATAGCAAGATTGTCTCCCTGAGTTGTGCCTTCTTGTGATAATAACTCAGTTTCATTTCGTACAATAAGTCTCGATGCCTTTCTGTAGGTATTGATTAGTATCGTGGCAAAGTGTGGACAAGTATATTGTACATTATGAAGTGCAACATTACGGTTTAGTGTGTTGAACGCATTACTCGCTTCTACCAGTATGACAGCCTCGCATTGTTCAGTCTCGAAAATAGTTCTCATCGCATGAATAGCAGCTTCGGCGCCACTTTCGACACCTGTGGCGACTTGAAGTGGACCTGCGGCTATTTGTATGTCTTTTTTGAGAGTCCAGCCGATGGCTTTGCCCATTATACGGCGCAACGTCTCACCAACTCCAATGGGTCTGACACCAGGGTTTTTGTTCAACGGGATTAAATTACATGCGACAAGAGAATCGATTGTATTAGGGTCTACAATTGTGGTAGCTAATTTTCGAGTCAGAGTTGCGATTTGTTCTCGAAGCTCTTTTCCTTCCTGTTTGAACTTGTTGTTAACCAGCATATTTTTAAATTGGTCGGCATCCATCTTTGAAGGTCCTTCTGCACCTCGTGTTTGCTTTGCAGCTATTCTGATGAGGTCTTCGTTGATGTTGTCGAAGTATGAATCTTGCAGCTGATTTAATGGTCCTTGTAATAAACTATTTGGTAGTATAGTAGCTGGAGACGGATGTTTTGCTCGAAGTTCTCTTATTGTCTCGTCATCAGCAGGTAACACGCCAGAGTCATTATTTTCAGATAGAAATTTTATGGCTGCGCTGACCTTTCCCTCCATCATAAGCTTTGCAAAAATTCGGGAAACGTCTGCTTCGGTTCTCATTTTACTACTTCCAAGTCTTTTCTGAATGGTTCGTCCCTCTTTTAACAGTAGTGTAATATTTCCTCCTCTCCAGAGTTGTAAACGTTCGTCTAATTTTGCAGCGTGTTCTTTTGCTTTACTTTGTCTGGAGGGTTTTTGAAGAAGCAGACTAGGCAAGACCATGAACGTTTTAATGGAAACGGGTTTTAACTTCGTGTCTCTGTTAAATTGGTCTAGCCAATAGGACAATTCGTGTATGAAAACCTTCCCAGCTTTTCCAGACGGGAGCATGAAAAGATTTTTACGCCATTTAATGATCTCGTTGTATGCGTTATTTAGCTGAGTTTCATAAACGTCTGCTGGTATACCGTTTATATTAACATCCCGTGCTAGGTTTTCCGGTGTATATAAGGGTAAATATGGTTGAATAACGTCTTCGTGTCTGATGTGTAAAACGTCGGCTTCTAGCAGAGCAGTGGTGGTTTCTATTTCCTCATTTTTTCATAAAGTCATTGTTTTTTTCATGATGTCATTGTTTTTTTTCATAATGTCATTGTTTTTTTCATGATGTCATTGTTTTTTTCATGATGTCATTGTTTTTTTTCATGATGTCATTGTTTTTTTTCATGATGTCATTGTTTTTTTTCATAAAGTCATTGTTTTTTTCATGATGTCATTGTTTTTTTTCATAAAGTCATTGTTTTTTTCATGATGTCATTGTTTTTTTTCATAATGTCATTGTTTTTTTCATGATGTCATTGTTTTTTTCATGATGTCATTGTTTTTTTCATGATGTCATTGTTTTTTTTCATAATGTCATTGTTTTTTTCATGATGTCATTGTTTTTTTCATGATGTCATTGTTTTTTTTCATGATGTCATTGTTTTTTTTCATAATGTCATTGTTTTTTTCATGATGTCATTGTTTTTTTTCATAAAGTCATTGTTTTTTTCATGATGTCATTGTTTTTTTTCATAATGTCATTGTTTTTTTCATGATGTCATTGTTTTTTTCATGATGTCATTGTTTTTTTTCATAATGTCATTGTTTTTTTCATGATGTCATTGTTTTTTTCATGATGTCATTGTTTTTTTCATAATGTCATTGTTTTTTTCATGATGTCATTGTTTTTTTTCATGATGTCATTGTTTTTTTCATGATGTCATTGTTTTTTTCATGAAGTCATTGTTTTTTTCATAAAGTCATTGTTTTTTTTTCATGATGTCATTGTTTTTTTTCATGATGTCATTGTTTTTTTTCATAAAGTCATTGTTTTTTTCATGATGTCATTGTTTTTTTTCATAATGTCATTGTTTTTTTCATGATGTCATTGTTTTTTTCATGATGTCATTGTTTTTTTCATGATGTCATTGTTTTTTTTCATAATGTCATTGTTTTTTTCATGATGTCATTGTTTTTTTCATGATGTCATTGTTTTTTTCATAATGTCATTGTTTTTTTCATGATGTCATTGTTTTTTTTCATGATGTCATTGTTTTTTTCATGATGTCATTGTTTTTTTCATGAAGTCATTGTTTTTTTCATAAAGTCATTGTTTTTTTTTCATGATGTCATTGTTTTTTTTCATGATGTCATTGTTTTTTTCATAAAGTCATTGTTTTTTTCATAAAGTCATTGTTTTTTTCATAAGGTCATTGTTTTTTTTCATGATGTCATTGTTTTTTTCATGATGTCATTGTTTTTTTTCATGAAGTCATTGTTTTTTTTTCATGAAGTCATTGTTTTCCAATTAGTTTTAGGTGAGTTTTTGCTAATTTAGTTTTACTTTTATTAAGATACTTATAGTTCTTGTTTAATCAAAGCTTCTCCTGTGAGAATTTGACTGTGAAAAGTCCGTGCTTACCCTTAACCGAAAATGGTACTACGTGACATTGCGACGGAGATTAAAACGTGTTTAAAAAATATAAATAAACTTTTTCCAGATGTCCAATTTTTGCAAAAACTGCAGAAGATAATTCACAGGTGCTTACCAAAAGTACTTAAAAAGCAAAGGATAATAAAAAAAATATTATTCGGAAAAAAATTGAGGCAAAATAACAACGTCCAGAAAAAAATTAGAATATCATGCAGCAGGTCATTTCATGTCTTGAACGCATGGCGTCTGACCTTGAAACCCGATCAATTGCGCAAGTATAAACAAAAGGAAACTGGTGATTTTCAGTCAGGACGGCATGGCCGCGAATATAGTTAATAAGTTCTGAAATTGTAAGAATAAGTAACAACTTAAAAACTACTCTACAACACTTGCTTATTAAGAATTCATAATTCATGAGTTACAAGTCTCTCTTTAAATTAGCTCATTTAACGTTGACATCTACATGTGGTCCCAAAAATTTATAAATATATAGTAAACAGCTTTATATGGAGAAACAATATAAATTTTGGATGGTTGCACGATTGTGGATTTGAATTAAAAAAATAATTTGACTAGAATCCCTGCGGCTTTAAGATTTCCGCTAATTACCACGTCAGAATTTCCAATAACCTGGAAAATGAGATTTTACATTAGCTAGCATTCTCAGAAGTGAAAACATTTGGGAGACAAGTATTTTTATGTCTGTTCGGCTGACTAGAGATCTTTCTGCCCCAGTGCAACTGCCCACATGCTCGTCCAGGCCAACATAGAGTTGGAAAGCTGCTATTTGATTATTTTGTTTTTCAAATTTGATCACGTATCGCTCTATTTTTATTTAATTCCTCGAATTTGAATTTTATTTTATGTGTAATAGAATGCAATTTTTGGATACATTTTGAAGAAACAGATTGTCGACGAAAAAACTTCTTTATTCACGTTACCGCCAGCCATCATTGTTAAGAAAACCTTGCCATGCTTTCCTTTTTGCGTACTTTTCCCTGTTTAAATGATAATTGGAGATGCATTGATAAAACAGATCAAATTATTAAATCGGTCAAAATTCAGTAGACATATAATGGCGAATTAAAATGGATCATGATTAATATAAGAAGATTCTAATAATGGAGAGTCAACTATTATAAAGTGCTTGCCGTTAAATCCTCTAATGAAGCCTCCTTTGTGTAAACGCCCCCTTTAATAAACACACCCTTGCAAACCAAAATATTTATTAAACGCCCCTCTTATCAACGCCCCCCCCTAATAAACACCCCCCTAGTCGTTAAATAGAGAAATATTACATAAAATAAAACAAATGACAAGTGTTCATTCTCGCTCATGTTGTTTGGGTGATTAATTTCTTTAACTTTCGCTTTCAAATGACCGTGGTTTTTATAAAATTGGCTTTTAAAAATAGTATAATAAAATTGATAACTCCGATTGGAGTTATCGACTAAATTAGTTTCCTCATTTTCTTTTCTCCTTGTAAACTTAAAACTTGTATAAATGATGAGCTGCAATTTTTTAATTAGCGCCTTCCTCTTTTAAACGCGTTTCTCCAAAAGATGCCTCAAAAGCTGAAAAATTAAATAAGTAATTCAGGCGTTTATTCGAGGATATACGGTACGTGGAACAGAAAAAACGTGCGAGATGTCTTTTGCGTAGAAAAAGAACCAGCGAAAAAGAAAGGATTATATGTTTCCGTAACATTAAAATACTCTGCAACAACATTTAAAATTAGAAGCTTTCCTGAGATCGTTAAATTTTCTGGCTTTATTAAATTTTTATGTTTTTAAGTTTTAATTATCGTTATGAAATTTTGACCCTCTTTTTGTTTCTTTACCCTATCGGTTTTTTCGTTCTTCTCAGAGCGTACTGCAGTGCTGTTCGTGCTTACTCAGTTCAAGTCATAAAAACTTTAGCGGTGGCAGGGTTCCTATTGTCCGTTATATAAAACAGTATTTATTTTTGATAATGTCTCACTGGGATATTTTAACACTTGCGTTATAAAATAATTACATTTATTATATACCTGTCAACTCTTTTTTATATACAATAAATCTAAATGTTCCGTAAAACCATGCAATAACTGACGCGATATTCCACGATTGTTTTGGTATTTTCAATTTGCAATGCAATGACTTCCGTAAAACGTTCGAGTCATCAAATTAAAATTTTTCTGTTTACGTTCGGTCAAAAAAATAAGAAGTCACATCAAAGAAAAAAAGTTGTTAAGTATATAATAAAGCATATATTGCATGCCCGTACGCTGAATATCAAGTTTATCCACTCGAGGTGAGCAACATTCCACATTGCTCAGCCGAGTGGAATTTTGCTCACCTCGAGTGGATCAGTCTTGATATTCAACGAATGGGCATGCAATATCTGCTTATCATGTGATTCATTGCTGTATTGCAGTCAATGTTTAATGTCCATATGTATATAAATATGTAATCGTGTTGAATTTTTGCCTCGTCATAAACAATAAAATTGTTTTTCCACATCCTCCAAATACAGCTCCTCTAGACTTCGAACGATAATTACAGTATTTCTGTTCCGAACAATAAAATCTAATCGATGTGAAATAGAATGTTTGATCATTGAAACAGGCATCTGCATTTCTCATACATTATCACCTTCCACATTTTTTCGTGAACTGAGAAGTGTATCATAGACCTGGATAGAGAAAACAATATTCAGAACCTGGTTTAAATTTCATAGAAACTTCATTTAGATGGATAGATATGTATAGTAATGTAACAATCGCTAGTTGTAACATTTTTGTAGGGAAATGTATTAAACTATACTATCAATGTTGTGACGCAAAGTAAGGGTAGGCATAGAGTTGCTAGCAATTGATCGGCAAGGGCATTTTGACTAACAGAGAATTTTTTTTGGATTACTTAAATTCTAAGAACTTACCGGAACAATTTTATCTCCTTTCAACATAAATGCCCCAGCCAATGCTCTCTGGGAGTTATCATCGCTTTCACCATCTTTCATAGGTCCCAATTTCGAATACTGTACACATTCTTGTACCCATTCTTTCACCACATTCTCATAGAAACAATTTTCGTGATCATCCCTGTAGTTGTGACTTTTCTCATTGTGGCAATTATTGAGCACATCAGGCAAGTTATTATATTTAGACTGATATTCTTCTAAGCGTTGCATCATTGTACTGATATTTGATGGAATATCAACAGGGGAACTTGCCATTGAATCATGCAGCAAACTAATCAACCAGTCTTTGATGCAATTTGAACAAAGACAATGACGAAAAAGTTTCAAATGTTCGTAAATTTGTTGAACTAGCATACTGTCTTCTTCTGTTCGCTTTATCAAGATATCTATAGTCTCTGGGTTCAAGACTGTCTGGTCATACGCTATAATGTTTTTAGCTAAAAACACAGGTAATAAGTTTAACAAACGTTAATTTTACCTTCATTATTTAGCCGCAGCGCCACAGTTGCACGAGTTTTGAATTAATAACCGTATCGTTTAAAAAACGCACAATCTTTGTGCGGGAAAAATCAAGCCTTCTCGCGATCTTGGAAGTAGGATACGAAAGTGTAATTGATTTTGAAATTAAACGTCTATCTTTTAGCACCTTTTTGTAGCTATTGCTGCGAGGATGAGGCAAAAGATCAACTTGCCTTAAGAACTGTAAACGCCAATTATAAATTGTCGTTTAAACAGCAAAACCTAGAAGTTCATTACCAAGCATAGAACATAAAAAATCAAAAGAGTAAAATACGAGAGAAGCAAAACTATTTACATCATCAGTTTCTATGTACAACTAGTTGCTAGTTTATGGAAGAACCATCTTTACCTGGTGTTAAAGTCAGCATATATTTAGTCTATGCATTTCGATTGGGTTTCTGACAATTTTGGGACATTTTTCACTTTGGGATAGCAACTTTTAAACAGCCATTTTATCAAGATTAGGGCATTTGTTTAACAAAACGCTTTTACGTTGCCTATTAAAAATATATGTAATTGAAAATATTTTTATCTACCTACGTTTTTTTCGGTATATAAAAATTGCCAAGATGATACCAGTAATCACAACAACACCAGCTGCTATACCATACGCCACATATGTCACAGGGCTGTCTATAATTAAAAATAATAAAAAATATGTTACTTTATTAACACTTTTAAAACATGTTTATCGCGTGCTACGACAGGGTCCTGACACTTCTGTAACAATATTGATGATAATATTGTCGATATATATAACACAAATTGTATAGTATATACATAACACTAAGAACATAAATGACCTTTTTGTTCTAAATCAATATTTTATGTCATTTTTTATAGCTGGCCTGGCAAATATGTAGTAGAAAGACAGCTTGAACAAATATGTGGTAGAAAGACAACTTGAACAAATATGTGGTAAAAGTCAACTTGAACAAATATGTGGTAGAAAGACAACTTGAACAAATATGTGGTAGAGGGACAACTTGAACAAATATGTGGTAGAAACACAACTTAAACAAAGATGTGGTAGAGGGACAACTTGAACAAATATGTGGTAGAAAGACAACTTGAACAAATATGTGGTAGAAAGACAACTTGAACAAATATGTGGTAGAGGGACAACTTGAACAAATTTGTGGTAGAAACACAACTTGAACCAAGATGTGGTAGAAACACAACTTAAACAAAGATGTGGTAGAAACACAACTTGAACCAAGATGTGGTAGAAACACAACTTGAAAAAATATGTGGTAGAAAAACAACTTGATCAAATACGTGGTAGAAAGTCAACTTGAACAAATATGTGGTAAAAAACACAGCTTGAACAAATATGTTGTAGAAAGTCAACTTGAACAAATATGTGGTAGAAAGACAACTTGAAAAAAGATGTGGTAGAAACACAACTTAAACAAAGATGTGGTAGAAAGACAACTTGAAAAAGTATATGGTAGAAAGTCAACTTGAACAAATATGTGGTAGACAGTCAACTTGAAAAAACATGTGGTAGAAAGACAACTTGAACAAATATGTGGTAGAAAGACAACTTGAACAAATATATAGTGAAAAGACAACTTGAAAAAATATGTGGTAGAAAGACAACTTGAACAAATATGTGGTAGAAACACAAATTGAAGAAATATGTGGTAGAAAGTCAACTTGAAGAAATATGTGGTAGAAAGACAACTTGAACAAATATGTGGTAGAAACACAACTTGAACAAGTATGTGGTAGAAACACAACTTGAACAAATATGTGGTAGAAAGACAACTTGAACAAATATGTGGTAGAAACACAACTTGAACAAGTATGTAGTAGAAAGTCAATTTTATTTGTATAATTGAATGTTATTTATGATATGTTACACAGTTTTGTACCATGATTTACTTGTTCTGTTTTTATTGTGTCGAATAATATAAATAACACTACAGTAATGGCAAAATATAAGTAAACATGACATCAGGTTTCACTTTTCAGGGCCACAAATGAATAAATTGATTGCTTTCAAGTTAGCATTTGAATTGTTTACAGTTTAATATTCAATGTCTAAATCTTCAAACATGCTATTTGTTGACGACGTCCTAACGACCATGTTAGTGAATTTCGCAACCTTTGACGGCACCAATATAGATTTTTTAATTGTGCTAGAAAATGCCGCTAGCAAACTGTAATTGCTTCCTAACTCGTCTACCTGTGTGCAAAAGTGGCAACTTAGAGGTCTGCCCTCTTTTTATCTGTTTGGTCATGTTTGAAAAATGACACTAAAACTTCCTTTGGTTTTACTAACTTTATGCATCATTGTAGTAACGACATAAAGTAGTCATTAAACCATTTAATATGAAAGTAATTCTCTTTTTGTATGCATTGAAAGGATATGCACAATCATATACCTGAATTTACTTTACATTCCAAAATTCCACATGAAAGCCTTTCGTCGCTTGGTCCCAATAAGGAACAGTTGTTCCCTCCATACTTTGGTTCGGGTGATGAGCATGTGCGAAAGCGGGATTTGTAACGTTCACTTCCACATTTGCCAATACAGGCACCAAAATCCGACCATTGTGAATAATTTCCATTGATCACTAAAAATATTAGTATAGGAATAAACAATTTTTTATTACCGTGAATTACAAAGTGCATTGTGCAAAAATGAACCCACCCCACATATGCCCTCTCCCTTTAGCTAGTTTATTGTTAGGTGTTTTACAATACATTGCTTAATGCCGAATATGCAGGCTCTTGCTGGTACCAAATTCTAGCCGGTTATTCAGTTATTACAACATGTAGAGTTTGTTTGTGAATTTTGTTACAAATCTGTCTCAGAAAACACGTTAGAAGGAAGACTTTATAGTAAGCAAACAAACAAATGAGTGAAAAACTTCATCACGTATCAAGAGAATAACATTATGAAAAGGGTATTTAGCTACCTGGGCATTTTGGTACATCGCAATACTGCCATTCTGTTCCATTAGGTGAAATATAGCACCATGGAATTTCCTTGTAACCAGATGGATTCCGACAAAAATTCTCGTTTTCGTTTAAACCGGAGATATCTAGCAGACTGTACTGTTTGAGACATGCGGACGACCACGGCAGACAAGTTTGATTAAATTTTGTTTTATTTATATTCCCAGCATAATCAAAACCATTCCCATCACATGTATCTGCAAAATCAAAAATAATATAATACTTACATTATTGTGATTTGTATCTCATGAGCTCTTAAATACGCAAGAGAAACTGTTTCTTGCGATTACAAAAAGTATCCATAGTCTTATAGACTATCATCTACTACTTTAGCCTGGTATATAGGTTGTGCGTGCCGAACTTTTCCGTAATTTTATCACGCCTTTGTTTGACTTGGCGTGACACAACATTAACAACTTTATGCGCATACTTTAGCCTGGATTGGCATTTAGTTTCACACCTCGAGCCATGCGGTGCGTCACGGCTAGATATTGGTTTTAGAAGCACAATTATTTAAGTTTGGTAAGTTTGGCTCGTCATGTCAGAACTTATAGGCCTAATGAAACGAAATCAAGTCAACTTATATCTCTTCAGAACAAACAGCCGTGTCGTGAAAATCTTTTTGCAAGCAACAGAGATGCAAGTTACGTGGTTATGCATGAAAGAACTTGAGCATGGTCCTCTATATATTTTAAATATATCTGGTTTGGATTTTACAAATGTAGTACAAATATGTAGGCAGACGTTTCCCATACTTTAACGAGCAAAGAGCAACATCGAAATTATAAATTTCTAAACCGTGAAAGCGAGTTTCTGCACTATAAATTTCTTGCACCGAAGTAACAGCTTTTTGGCATAGCTACTTAGAATTTTCGCAGGTTAATTTTGCTAAAATTGTATTATTCTTACCATTCTTCTGAAATTCATTGCGATCTAAATAAAAGTGGAAGATTTTATCGTTACAGTCAATGCAAGTTACTTTACTCTATTCTGATAATTTTCCAGGATGACCTCACCATCTTTTTTCTGTAACATTGTAAATGAAGGCCCTTTGGATTTGTAGTAATGCATTTAAAGACCCGATATTTCAAAACTAACCTCTTGGCCTTAAAACAATGTTTCCTGGATGGCATCTTTATCAAGTATTACAAAAGTAAGTCCAGGTAGTTGAAGATAAAGCAATATCCAAATATTAGAGATTGACAGAATCACTTAAAATTTAAGCATGATTTGAACTTAGCTGAAGTGAAAAAGAGATAAAAAATTGCCATAGAAACCGCATACCTTGTGAGCACATTTCATTGTCCAAAACTTTATTTATTTTGCTAGACCTAGTTTTTTCACCTTGAATTTTTGTCGTTTAGATTTTCCACCCGGTTGAGAACATTTAACACAACCAAATATTATCCTTATACTAATAATATCCGTATTCATATTTTAGCTACAAACGTAGCTGCATCATGATTAGGAGCCTACCGCTAAACAACATATATACAGCAGCTAGCTGTATTTATATTGTTTAGTTAAGGTTTCGTTTATTAGAAAATATTTTTATCCTAGCCAGCATTACTGTTTTGTTCTGAGTTATCTTCACTGATCTCATTTTTTGTTTTTTAATTGTGGTTATCTGCGGCTACCTCTAGTAGTAAAAAAGCAAAAGTATGCAGTGTATTAAAAACTTTAGTGAAAATCTAAAGTTTCTTGATTCAATGAGAGTTCTACTGCACACAAATTAACAACACTATTTCGTAAAGCAAAAACTTTGGATGTCTGTTTTTGCTAGAAGGAAAACAATAGGCTGTATCCTTTGTTTCTATTTGTGGTAAAATCATTTTTGAATAATAGTTTATTAGATACAAAGCGTAAAGTATATGTTGTATCAGTCCCTCCACCCAGATTTTCGGCACGATTTACGTGCTCTTAGGCGCCTCATCTAGAGATCAGTGGGATCGCCACAAATAACAAAAAAGATATAGTTTCATCGACTTTGCTGTAACGAGGGAGTAACAACTAGTCTCTACAACAATACCGGTATTTTGTCGGTACGAAATGGTTGCGTCGCAACTATATCCTGGACTTCCTCACACAGTATTGAAATTACTTCATGCTAACAAAAATGCACGAAATACTGATCGGAAAATATTTGAGGCGCGAAAATCTAAGGACCAGTAAAAGAGTGGATTCCTCAATGAGCTAACAAATAGTTTTCCATTTAATTTACTTTACCTTATCACATTTCAAGGCCGCACTTTGACACGACCTGCCAAAACAAAAATAAAGGCAATTTATATTCACCTGTGATGAGAAGACATTCCGGAGCAGGATTGGATAACGTTGTTGGAAAAACATTCGTGTCGTTACATCTGTAAATAAGCAACTCTGTCAACAGCGATTTCACCTCTGCACTTATAGTGATACTTGCAAACTGCCTAACCATTTCACCAAATTGATTGAGATCATTCTTGCATACACCATAGTGCAAATGCCTGCACGTTTCAGCGCATATTTTTTGAGGTTGTGGTTTTGTCTTGTTAACATCCGTCCATAGTAGTGGTATGTTTTGACATTTTGGATGCAAATGTGAACACATTAGGGAGAACAGCAAGTCTGCGCATGTGCTGTTGCCAAGGACAACTCGTATCAGGTTAATTGCAGATTGTAAGTCTTCATTGTATTGATCAATTTTTTCTTTGTTATATGACAACTGGTTGCCAATATATATCGAGCAGGCATAGGTGCGAGTTGTTGGAAATACTTGACAGTCTGTATTTGTTTTTGTAGGACATGTATCACTGAAAGAAAAATTAATATGCAATTTTTAAATTGTTTTTCTATTCGGGTGCATATTTTAACTAATGGTTGAAAAAACCATGATAAAATAATTTTTTTGTTGATGAAAATGCAAATTGTTTCAAGATAAAAAAAAATAAATGTGCGGAAATTATGATTTAAATTTTGAATTAAATTGAAAATCAAATGACCCTAAGGGTACATTCTTTTAGACATGTTCCTAAATCTGTTCTTTTTTGTCAAACTTAAACGGTTCTTGATTGTTCTAACCTGGTAGACACGTCGATTCCATAAATAATTAAGTTCCTGAAAGAACGATTGCTTTAATTTTTAAGAACGTGTAAATTTGTTCATGTGTAATTTTTATAAAAACATGCATGTAACGTATGAGCAAAAAATGTAAATACAACTTTAAGTATTCGTTAATAATTCTACATTATTTTTTTGAAGGAATTTAGACTGAGTATTTTTAATACGCTCTTAATTTCTGGAAAACTACTTTGAGAGTGTTAAAATCTTAAAATTAACAAAATCAAGTGATCAAAGAAACAAAGGTGTTTCTATTTTCTTTTTAAAAACAGTATACTTACTTTAATGTTGCATGAGCTGGTAAGATGGAACCCAAGATGAATACGATGAGAAGATATTCCATACTTTTCATACTTATTATTATTTTACCTATGCATAAAAATAGATTTCAAAACGACGTTACAGACGCCAGAATGCTACTACTAAAGTTATACGACATGAAAAGCATTCACAATGTAAAATGAGGAGGCTAAGAACTAAATTGTATACACTTTTTATAAAGAAATAATATATACAAAAAGGAGGACTGACAATGCAGTAAGAATTGGGAGGAGTCAAAGGGAACTAAAATACATTCAAGGCCATTCTAATAAAAAAGCAAATTATAATGGACCATTCAAAGGATACTCTAATACAACGAATATACTAAAATACTCTTTATATTTAGCCGATTTTATTTATTTTCTGCACCATCAAGGTAGTAGGTGTAGTGTCAGGCACAAATACAATGAACGAAAGATTGTTTTTGGCTTTGAAGCGTCTAAATACAAACGACGAGAGACCATAAACAAAATTATTTGATCATTTGATATGATTATAATCATTGAACAAATTATTTAGATACGCTTGGATTGTTAAAATCTTTGTACGAAATTGTAATGAAAGAAAAGAGAAATTCAGATTGTTCGGAGCAACGAACATGCAGAAAAACAGCAATCCACGAAATGAAAGTACTTAAACAAATCTCTTAGACGTTTTTTATATTCGGCATAATGTACTAATAATTTTTAAAATCTTCCCCCCCCCCCCAGAAAAACAATAATTTGCCCTTCCGGATTTAAGTTTAATGCGCCCTAAAACAAAATTGTCTCCTCAGTATGGCCAACAAGTCATGCGTTATATGATCGTTCAAAACGCAAAAAAAATTCAAAATTTCTGAATACGCTAGGGATACAGAACTTGGAGGTTCATGGAATATCGTTAAAATATTTTTAGCTCAAAAAATTAGAAGTGTGTTAGTAATATGTTACTTTTTGAAATCTATATTCCTTACAAATTACTAAGTAAACAAACAACAAAATACAACACAAACAGAACAAATCTTACAATAAAATTGTTTAAAGGACTTGATTCCAATTACTTCTTACAAATGATTACATTACTGCTTATAATCTTTTGACAACAACAGGTTTTATTTAAAAAATCATATAATTTAAACTAATCCCTTTATTTTGTCATTCCGTTGTGTATTTTATGGAACGAAACTACATTTTAAAAAAGCTCATCGTCACGCCAATAATACACAGACTAGATCAATTAAAAACGCATCATAGTAATTATATGTACCATATCAAGTACTATACCAAGTACCATACCAGCTAATCAGTACAATGCCGATTATTTAGTACCATATCGGTTAAACAGAACCATACCGAGTGTCATACCAAGTACCATACCAAGTATCATACCAAGTAAACAATATTATACCAATTAAACAGTACAATATTAAGTACCATGCAAAGTTAACAGTACCATAACAAGAACCATATCAGATAAACAGTACGATCTCGAGTACACAGTATCATACCAAGTCTCATACCAAGTACCAAAGCAAGTAAAAAGTGCCGTACCAAGTACCATACTGAGCATCACACCAAGTAAACACGATTTTACCTAGTGTTATACCGAGTTAACAGTATCACACTAAGTGCCAAACTACGGAATAAGTAACATACCGAGTATTATACCAATCATACCAATCAAACAGTCCCATACAAGTCTCTAACAAGTACGTTTTTATGACAGAAAAGAAGTCACAATTAAGTCGTAAATAAAATACAAGATAAAAAATACATAAGACGAGTCGGTGGCCCGTAGAAAAATCCACGGGTTCGCCCGTCTTTTATATATCGCATTTCGTGTGTCTGACTACTGCAACTACCATTTTGCGTCGCCGACATGCGTATACGGGTGTTATAATATAGATATATCTAAGAATTTAAAAATTCATAGCAATTGCGTCTCTTATATATTTACTTTAAGGTTCAGATGACTCCAGTGAGTTCACATTGCATCAAAGGTAAAGAAAAATGTTTCTTAGCATAATAAAGGATAAAGAAAAATGATAAATGGGATAAAAATGTTGAATGACGTCATTCAGTCTAGGTTGACGTTATCGTATATTTCCAAACCTGAAGAAGGAGAAAGCGGTGAAACATTTTTTGAGTTACCATGCAACACACATGACGTCACACCAAAATTTTTGAAGTGTCTTGAAGCTTACAAAGAATGATGATATATCACTTAATTTTAATCCCTAAAAAGTGTATGCTTCCAAAAACATTAAAAAAAATTAAAGATTAACTACTTTAGCACCCCCTTACGCAAAATGGTTAACCGTAACAGTTCAAGACAAGTGTTGCGTGGTAGAAACAACTGCAAACGTGGAAGTGTTAAGAGAAACCGAAATAATAACATCTAACACAAACCTTATAAACATTGACGTTCAAAAAGATATAAAAAAATTTCTCGCATAATGTAAAAGTATTTTGACTTTCTTTCCTTGCAGTTCCACTTCCGTTGTTTCCATAAATGTATTGCCATAAGCGTATGCTTTTAACATCTGCGAACATATAATCAAACAAAAATAAAAACATCATAACGAAGTTAGATCAGATCTTAACACCACAGTTCTTTCTCCTCCATCTTTTTTCGACATATAGATTAAAGAACAGAAATCTCTTCAAACAGTAATTAGGTATCTTACTTTCGTATTCAACGACATGAAAATTATATGAACTAATCCCATAAATGGGTTTTGAATGAAAAAATAATATCTTTTATAAAACACAAATGGTATAGAAATGTTTTTAATATCTTAGCGGCCATAACAATAACATATTATGTCAACTTGTTTTAATAACTTTCGAAAGTAAACTTTAAGTATCATAATACTCTCATGGAAATGACTAATTTTAAAATTTTAAAAATTAATTTTAAAATTTTAAAACTAATTTTAAAAATTTAAATATTAAAGTCAGGCTAGTTCCTAGGACTACAGGATCGAGCCCAGTTGGTGGTTCAAGCACACGAGCACAAGTCTTCACTTCCGCCAATCACCAAGTCGTGTGTTTCGGTAACATTACCTTCATCAGCCCATATAGATTTTCTTTTTTCTGGGTACAGTATATATTATATGTATCCACTTGGACCGAGCGGGATTCGAACCAGCGACCTTTGGGTTAGCGCCCCATTGCTCTGCCAACTGAGCTATCGGTCTGATAGTGAGGCGAGTTTGCAACTGCTTTTTTCCTCACTACCGGATCTAGCACAGTTGGTGGTTCGGTCCCACATCGATAAGCTTTCAAATCCATCAAGTCACGGCTACTTACCGCGCCGTGTCGTTTCGGCAAACCTGCCTTCTTCAGCAGTGTAATCACATCAGGAACTATTTTTATATATACAGTAGACCCCCGGTTATTCGAAGCTCCACGGGGGATAGGAATTTACTTCGAATAAACGAAATTTCGAATAACAGAAAATTTTCTTATATTGGTCCAATTTTCACTCTGACGGATTTTTTGGATTTGAATAAAAAAGTAGTCATATCAAGTTTCTACTCTGTTTTAAACGCAACGAGTGTTTCAAACGTTAAAATATACAAATATAATGTTTACTTAAAACAAATATCAACAATAACCATTCTTCATATCTATATTCTTATGAAGTGTTTGTGAAATAGTTTTCAATAAAAGTTTGCTTTTTGCCCTCGGTAAAGTGCTGGTTACATTTGTTGGTTATCGCATGTAGTTTTTTCCTTATTTCATCACCATCTTTATCAAAAAGCGACCAGCGATTGATCAACTCCAGGGCATCTTCTATCTCCGATAATGTTGGTTTTTTGTGGAGGCACATCGTTTACTTCGATTTCTTCATCATTTTCGTCTTCCTCCTCTACGCTCTTGCCGTCAGTATCATTACCAATGGATTCTTCATCAGTCAAAATAGTTTTATTGTTTGTAGAAATCTCAAAATCTATGTCGATGAATTCATCAGCATCAAATCTATCGTTTACTAAACCACTCAGCTCGTTGATGTTTTCTGCAAGTGATTTAAATGGGTCATCCTCATCATTAATACCTGCAGTTTGTGTTTCTTTCGAGATACCTGCTTTCTTAAAGCAATTAATTACGGTATTTATGGATACAGCTTCCCAAGATTTGACCAAAACTCGCATTGCTTCAAGAATGTTGATAACAGGAACTTCCTTACCGGCATCGATGTACTTGAGCTGACGCTTAACAACATTAGAGCGATAAAATGGTTTCAATGCCCTAAGTATTCAATGAAATTTCCTACAGCAGTCGAAAAGAAGTAACAAAATCATTATGGATCTTATGTCATTGATAGTAAACAATGAAGATCAGATGGAGATAATTATTCTAAGGAACTTTAAAACAACTTCAACCGTTATAAGGGTTTCATGTGTACTGAAGCAAGTGGCAACCTGTTATTGGACAAGTTCTTAAAACACGAATGGAGCCTATGAATGAAGTCGACAAATATGCTGTGACTGTCCTTGACAACAAGGAGAATAACATAATTAACGTAGTTACCAAAGGGACAAAGTGGAAAATATGCAAAGACTATATTTTACTTCCTAAGATCTGATCCATTGAATAGTTGTTTTGTGAAAGTCACAGGTAAGGCGATAAATGTGGGTGATGAAAAAGAAATGCGAATCCCTTGTTTGCTTGAATTTTTTGGAAATGGTAAAAGCATTCAACTTTTAAAAAAATTGCTTTGTACATAGTTTTATTTTTAGGAATAAAGACTATTTTTCTTTTATAAAAAGTGTTTGAATTCTCACTTTTACTCCAGCTATTGTCAAGAATTTGGAATAACTGAGAGAATATTGAGCTAAGGGGGTCAGAAAACCACTTCGAATAAACAAATTTTCGAATAACTGAGAGAGATTTACTCTAAAACGAGTTAGAAACTTCAAGCGGGTGAAAATCGCTTCGAATAACCGAGAATTTCGAATAAATGCAGGTTTGAATAACTGGGAGTCTACTGTATATATATATTAATCACAATTTGGTAAGTATATTTTTGTCTGGTGGAAATGAAAACTTGAACCGAGCGGGATTCGAACATATATATAGCGTTACTGTCGACAAAATTGAAAAAATATATGTAGTGATTTTAGGCGCTGCATATGGAAATATGTTTTGTATTTTTTACCGTACATTCCAACTTCATCGCAAGGCTATTTGTAATTCTTTTAAGTTGGGATAAAGTCGTAACACCATTGAAATAGACCTGGGAACGGGGCTTGTCTTTTTGACACATTAAGGGCTGCCTAATTACCTGTCAAGTGTTAAATTTCTAGCATTTACTTCAAAAATAATACAGGAATGGAATCCTCCCTAGCTCTGAACGTCCCTAAAAAGTCCAGTAGGAAGCGGCGGTCAAAAAGAAATATCGCCATGACGACCTAGTTTCTGTTGAACACGTTTTTTCCTCATACAAGTACAAAATAAACTAATTAGTTAATTAAAATGCGTGGACATAAACAATAACGTCTAAATCTCTTTAATAATAGCCGTCGTCTGTCTGTCTGTGTGTCCGCAAAAGCGCCGTCCCGTAACGGAAACACGGAATTTTTAAAATGCGCACCAATACCAAATGCGATATATTTTTGTCCACTTTATTGCGACGGGTAAATTTAAAGGACGGGTGACCCCGTGGATTTTTCCACGGGCTAACGACTAGTAATTTAATAAACCTGTTGTAATTGCAAGCTAATATATATTACCCAGAAGGATAGAAAGAGAGAAGGAAACGAAACTCGAATTTAAGACGCAACGAGCTATTAAATTCTTTATTGTTTTTCAAAACAACGAAAACATAACCGCGAGGTGCTCGACCCAGTTTTTTCGTGCAAAAAAGATGATGTTAAACTTTCTTTTTCGCAACACACTATTCAGGGTGTGTGCTTGACTCCATACTGAATGTGGTTATGTAAACAAAAGGATTAATCGAGGACTTACGTATGATGATTGAACCAAATTTTATTTTCTAAATGAGGGTGAGAGCTAAGCTCGATAACCCAAAATCCTACTTTGAAGACAGAACATGAGTATACCTAATAAGCGCAAAAGACATAAAGAAAGGAAGGGCACCCGCGTACTTTAACTATATATTTTTCCATCTTTTGCGCAAGCAGAGTATGAGACTTTAAAGTATAAACGCGGCAGCGAGTGTGGTAAAAGACAGTGAGAAAGATGAGATAATTTAAATAAACTGAGCAAACTTCTTTTAACAATACAATGTTACAATAAGCAGGTAAATGTTAAAAAACGCAAAATAAAATTTGACTTGTTACTTTCATAACTGAGTCAAAAAGCGAGGCACCAAGATCATGTTACACTGCCAATAACATTTCTAAGAAAGTTACGTAAAAGGTAGAATCCCTACTCCAAGCGCCATACTTTAAAATGACATCTAGAGGTTCCCCTGTAAATTCTGCTTTGCTCCCAGAGGCTAAACGACAGCTACCTGGGGGAGAACATTGGTATCAATAACAGCTGAGGTAAAAACTGATTTTACCTTTCTTGATAGTGTATTCTTAGAGGCAGCATAGTGAGGCTTCCTAAAATTTACGGAGCAATTTCCTTAGATATCAACTGATTTCTTTTCAACAAGTAGGCTTTGGTCCTTTGGAGTGGCCATATATCTGGGTTAAAATGGAAAGCCCTGTACATCAAGGTCCTATCAGTCTTTTTAGGTCGTGTTGTTTTAAGCAAGCCAGGTAAGTGACATAACATCAGACTTGTCGAATTCGATTTTTAACTGACCGGTTCAACTTTTTCGATTAATCGAAAGGTTTTTAGCCAATCAAAATGCTTATAATCTGTACATCAAATGTGCGTTCAGAAAAATGCGAGTTTCCATGTCAACAATAAACATTATTAGAGGACGTTTAAAAACAAAAAAAGATAAAAAAGAATTTAACGAGATTTTTATCAAAAAAGAAATTAAAATAATCTTCTCACTCTAACCGAAACTTGTTTAGTAACAAATAACACACTCCGTTTCTAACGTTTTCTTAAATTTTTAGTTGTTTTAATAATAACTGTAACAGCAGCGAGTTTATTTAACTCTGTCTTCACTCTCTAAAGACATTTTATATTGGATGATAGGGATCATTCGACCTCCCAGTGCAATATTGTATCCATCATCTGATTGCACCTGAGTAATGTTTCTGGTTACCTTCTCTCCATGATGCTGCAATATTATTGACAGTGTCTGCTGGAAATTCTTCACCTTGAAACGATTCCCAGGACAGGCAGCATGAGCAGCGATAAGGTTTGGTACAGATGATGTTGCCTTTTTGTCCCTAGTAGAAATAACAATCTAGACAAAGGTGGAAATAAAACAGGTGTCCTGTAAAACATATTAATTGCTTGAGGAAACGAAGGCTGCGATGATCAGAAAGGTACTACAAGAATGCCTGTGGCCTAATCCATATTAATCTTTGCAAGAAATTTCCCAATCAAATTAAAAGGTGGAAAGGCATAAAAGTTTAAATTCGACCAGATTTGAGCAAAGGCATTTACAACTTTAGCACGCTGATCAGGTCTGAATCTGGATGCAAAAAGATCAATATTAAATTTCCAAAAAATGTTAAAAATTACGTTAAATTCAATCCATTCAATATCTCAAAGTTGTCTTGGTATAAAATCAGCTGCAGCATTTAATACGTCGAGTATATGACAAGCTGATAACCAAACAAGTTCTAGCAAATTCCCATATTTCAACAACTTATTTATTACAAGCAATCGAATGAAAGCCCTCCTGTGTGGCGTTATCCATTCTCAACTGAACATGTCTGTATTGTCTTATTTCCAATGCAGCCAATTCACAGACCAACGTCCACCTGAGAGTTTCCATCAGTGCCACCCCAGTCCTTAAGAAAAAGCATCAGAAGATAAAATTATTGTCAGTTAAGCAGAGCTTAACACGGACCCTAAAAACACTAAACATTGAGTAGGCTGTAGAAGTTGAGTAGGCTGTAGTAAATCTTAAGCTGCTCAAAAGTGAGACAGTGCTTCTTTGGCATTATTCATAAGTATTACCTTGCAAATAAGAATCGTCTATATAAACAACAGGTAGATGATCTGCCCCTCTTAAAGCTTTGAAGGGCACTTTAACAACTTTGGTAAAGATTCTAACAGCTGGACCAAACTCAATGGGTAAAGCTAGAAATTGTTAGAACTTTCAATACCAAAAAAGAACTAAGAACTTTTGTAAGTCAATACTTCCCATCCAAACACCTGGTTTGGTAAGACATGGAACATCTTGCAGTGTTTCCATTTTAAATGGCCATATCTGACAGATCTATTTAACTGTTTTAGGTTGATAATCATTTTTAAGCTACCATCGTTCATAGACACATGAGATATGTCTAAAAGCAGTTATTTGTTAGTTGTATCTACTTGGTTACCTTTTTTTGTAAAAGTTGTTGAATTTCCTTACTTACGGTCTTCTTGCGAAAACTTCACAGGGTGAAAAGATGAGACTAATAAATTCCATTTTAACCTCATGTTCAGTTATGTCTAGGAAATACATACATGAAGTGGTGGTCATCCAAACACCGACAATGGAAACTGATAATGCTTAACTGCTCAAGGTCAGCAAAAACAAAGTCTTTACATACCAATATGACTTCAGCGTTTGAGTGGACCTTGTCAGGAAGTGGTGGTTTTTATAAGTTTTTTTTCGTTCTTTGACTGGTTATAGAGAAGGAATAACTATAGAATGTCTTTTTGCACTCTTTGAAGTTGTTTTTTGATATGATGCAGACGGAGGTCAGGAGACCACTTTCCTAGTTTTCTCCTAAGCTTGCAATAATTGGATTCATCTCCAAATCATGTCCAAGCAGGACACATCATTAGGCAATCCTTTTAGCTGAGCTATTGCACCGACTAATCATACTCTCTAATACTGATTTAGCTGCTGCTTTGCGTTACCGATCAGACAAAGGGGATCTCTTCCAATGTAGTGAAATGGATGGCTCTATAAAAATTATGTTTCTTCGTTTTAGTGTCAAAATAATCTTGTCTGCTCATTGTAAGATATATGCTTGGCGATTTGAAATGGTGGTTTGCAGTTCCTGCAATATCAGATCATTGTGATCTTTTGCTGTATGCCCATATAGGTTCATTTTATCTCTTCATATAAAAAGATGACAATCAATGAAATTTGGACCTCTTCCAGTCTGTCCTTTAATTTCTCATCGGTAAGTTTTTTAAACCACATGAGTTTAGCCATAGAAGCTAGAGGTGGAACCACTTCAGTTCCAAAGATTTCTTTATCGTGGTATTACTTGATGAGGTCATACCAAACCTCTTAGTCTGGGTACTCTACCTGGTCTTCCTCTTGCCCCAGCATCTCATTCACGAAGCCATACTACTGATTGGATTATCATCTTTTATACTAGACCTCTTTGTAGAAGAGCTAGATTATACGTCACTGCAGTTAAAACTGTCTGCTGAGGAAGACCTGGATCTCTTCCTTCCTCTTTACTTGACTTGGGGTTATCTACAGATATGGAAGCATTTGCTTAATTTTACTTATCTGCACCATGACTCGGACAAGAATTAGCTTCGTTTTAGCTACAGTACTTATTCCCCTGAACACTACTTTTATGCAAATCTCTTTTACACAAAGCTAAAAATAGATTTTGTTTACTCTTCACCTCTTCCAATTAACCCTGTTCATACCAGCTTAACCCTATTTATACCGTGTCAACTCTATTTATATCGAGTTAACCCTAGCCATACCGGGTAATACCGGAATGCAACGCAGCGGCCCTAGTTTAAATTCCGTGACACCTACAAGGTGGCCATATGTGCGAGTCTGTAACCGTTTCATTGTTACATAAAAAAATTATTTCAATTACAGCAAATGCTCTCATAAACACCACTGGCGTTTACTTAATTTTCGAGAAATCTTAGCAGGGCGGTTATTGAAGACGAATGTTTAGTAGAAACTGTGTTTGGTAATTTTTGCCATAACATGACATGTTTACATTATAAAGTCAACACAAATAATATCTTGAAATAAGGAAAAATCTAATAAACGCCCTTGTGATTGAAGAAGGGCGTTTATTGGAGACGGGCGTTTGATATATACCCCGCAGAGCATTGCCACATACCTTATTTCTATATCCATTCACCTTCAAACACTTATTCTAAATGGATTTTTATTATTATTTAGTATGTTAATTGTTTAAAATAGTCATGGAAAACTTCACGAGTGATCGCTGGTCGTACATAATTCCCTCATAGCTATTGAAGGGGTGATCAACATGTATATAGGTGCAAAAATAATAAGGTTCCCGTTGCTAAAAGATCACAGGAATATCAGCTACAATTTTAAACACAGACAGAATACGGCTTTATTGAAAAGTCTAGCCGGGGAACCGGCGTCAAAACGCCGGATTAAGTCATAAATAACTGTTTGACTCGGCGTTAAACACAAGACTGTAAACTGTGCCACACATCTAGATGGAGCGCTTTAGTACAGTATGCACTATGTCGTAAATCGAGTGAAGCGCACACAGCATTATTAGTTGAAATAAAAGCACAGTTTGCAACCCGTTGTAAAAACGGTCGACCAACATTTCCTTATTATGCGGAATAAGTTTCCGTTAAAGTTAAAAAATTATTCGGAATACTGAGATGACTGCCTAGCACAGATAAACCATGTCGCTACACCAGTGCGCCCTATAGGCGTAATACCCTATCTAATAACGATGGTTTAAATATAAAACACAGGAAATAGCCCGTCGTTACAGCGCCCAACTAAAATATTACCTTATCAGTGAAAAATCCGTCGGTGAAAAGTAGCGAAGTTTTGCCTTGGTGACGAATATTTCTAACCGACGATTTTTTTTCACCGACGAATATTTGTAACCGACGATGTAGTATTTTTTTTTGGACAGTATTTTCTTTTCTTAGCTTAAAGACACCCCATTGACTTCATTACTGCCTAATACTTGATAATAAGTACAACAATCTCTCTAATTAACGGAAAAATCTTTTTCACGGCAGACAGAAATTTTTGCACCATAGTTGTCCACACGGTGTTTTATGCACTTTAAAAGCGTCAATTAAGCCAACTGCAGCAAAATAGGAATATAAAAAACTCCCATGGCAAAAAAATTCGTCGGTTGAAAGTGACAAATTTTTGTCTAGGTGACGAATATTTTTACCGACGAAATTTTTTTCCGACGGATTTTTTACCTATAAGGTACTCTAGATCTGTTCTTCTAAAAGTCGACTGACTTTCCTACAAGATCAAGTGGTTTCTAGGGCGCACTACCCAGCGAAACGTGTGCATCTTTTTTGTTCTAGAAAATGCACATTTATTCGGGGAAAAAAGGGGTAAAGAGACTATAATTGAATAACAAATTGGTGTGTTTAAGTGAGCAGTTCATTAAAAGTCAAGTACATTTATTGTCAAGTGGAACACCGCACTCCTTTGTAAAAGTGGAAGTATCGTGTAGGATAGAGTTAATTTTAGTCTAGCCGTCAATGAATCTTGCATTACTGTCTCTTTTTTGTTATCAAATGCTCCATAAAGCACAGTAGGTCACCAAACATATTGGGCTCAATTTTAAAAACTTTTCGTACTCAAAGCGACCTTTTCGTCTTAACTCGTTCAACAACGTGTGATAAACGTAGCTAGGTTGTAGCCGAGGTTTTAACTAGATTGTTTGGTTGTATTCCTTCTTTTTCTCTTTCATTTTTTTCTGTTGTTGATATGAAATCCATTGGTGCCGCAACATCTGCTCCTGCAATGTGCTGTTTATGTTAAAAACAAAAGTTATTTCATTTTAAATAGATCATCAAACAGATGCGTTTCATTCCGTTTAAAAGGATGATAAATCATGTCCGTTTAAATGGATCGTGTATTTACGCCTTAATAAAGCATTGAACTATTTCATTCAGCTTGTTTAAGAGTTATTCACCTAATTGTACAGTCACCGAAGTTCCAGAACATTCTACATTGAATTCAAAGACATCAAGTTTTTACGTTTTTTTTAAATATGATTTAAAAACACAATTTAGTTAACTACATAATAATCGAGATCTGGAGTTTAATGTTTTAGGATATTGGATGATTTTCCCCATACTTTGTGATTGAGGTCTTACCTCCCTACTTCAAATGTGTAAAACCTTGGGATGCCTATTCATTTTGGTAATAGCGGAAATCGTCAACACTGTGGGCTCCTTGTATTTATACCTATGTGGCAAGTTTGCAAAAGCAAAACAATTTTGTAATTTTAGAGACAAATGTGACTTCTTGACTTGTACAAAAGTTAATAATTTTGACTTGTAAAATAGCGTTTTATTTGAACTTGTTTTGACTTTAATCGCATTTCCAGATAATCGTGCATCTTTCCTGACTTCGGGATTGGAGTGGAGCTTGCAATTTAGCCAATTGAGAGTATTAGGATTTCCGAAAAATTTGGATTAGTACACTCTAATCTAAAGTCATTCTTAAAAAAGATGTTTTTTGTTTTGATTGAAAATAAACAAGCCATCGAGCCGAGAATATTTAACACTCAATACTTTCGCAATACAAGCTATAAGTAGCTTGACAAATGGAGCTGGCAAGTAGCCTTGTTGTTATGGAGCTCGCTTTGCAACCACAAGGTTTGTAGTCCACAGCGCGGGCATCTTTAGCAAGTGCCTTTACTACAGCTACGGGTCATCGCATACCATGTGAGGGAAATTAGGAATGCTGGTGTGTACCTAATGCGTACATTGAGAACGCAGGATCTGTACAAAAACAAATTGTCAATCCTCTTTCGGAAAATGAATGATGCAAGAAAAAGTAGGACAACGAAGCTAAACAAGCATGAACCATCAGGCTGGTGCACATATAGCATATTTGCCTACAGATCTGTACCAGATCCATTGAAAACATGCTGTGGTAAGGATTGTGTGGAAGGTGAAGAGGCTATATAACACATTTCCACAGCAGACTATGATGGGGCTCAAGGAGGTGCAAGAGGAAGAGTTTGATGAGGCACATTGCTGTCACATCTGTATGATGAAACCATTCAACGATCCATCAAACCGAAATGTTCGAGATCATTGCCATTATACAGGTCTCTACTGAGGAACAGCTCACAATAATTGTAATTTAAAATATAGAATTCCTGGCCACATCCCGATCATATTCCATAATCTGAGTGGTTACGACGCGCATCTGTGCATCAGAGAATTAGGTAAAAAATACAACGCGCAAGATATAGGGTGCATCGCAGAAAACAAGGAGAAATATATCAGTTTCTGCATCAAGGTCCCTGTGCCTCTTGCGGGAGTGACCAACTCAAATAGGGATCACGTGATAAAAAACAGAGCTTTGATTTATCGACAGTTTTCGATTAAAGTCATCAAGTCCGGATAAATTATTAAGTAATCTAATTGGTACAAACACTAGTAATTTGAAATGTCAACATTGTGCACAAAAGTGTTTAGAATTTCGGAGTATAAATAATGATTATAATGCAAGATTTTATGTAAAAATTGTAAGTTGGAAACTGTAAAGCAATTGAGTCAAGAAAAATTGAAGTTAAACCTCAATGGCACAATTCTCTGATAAGGACAATATATTTCGTTTGATGCTTCAAAAGGGGGTTTATCCGTATAAATACATGGATGGTTGGAATAAATTTGAAGAATTGGAGCTACCAGCAAAGAAATCATTTGATAATCAACGTAATATGAATTGCATATCTGACATCGATTACAAGTATGCGAAAAAAGTATGGATTGTATCGCGCCAGAGGATGAGCAAATGACGCTCGGTGACTACCATGATTTATACTTAACCACCGACGTTCTACTACTGGTAGATATTTTTGAAAATTTTAGGAGTGTGTGTCTTTTAAATCATAAATTAGATCCTGCACACTTTCACAGTGCTCCTGGACTGGCATGGAAGGCTTCATTATAATGCACTGGAGTTGAATTAAAACTTTTAACTGACCACGATATGCATTAATGTTTGAAAAAGGTATTCGAGGCGGCATTGTGCAAGCTATTTATCGCTATGCCAAGGCTAACAATAATTACATAGGCGATCAATATAATAGGAATGAAGCATCATCATATTTGCAATACCTCGATGCTAACTTTACGGTTTACGGTTGGGCTATGCGGGAGGATCTACCAACTCACGATAAATGGGTTAATAATGTTGATATGTTTACACCCCAAAGGATCACAAAACTAGTGAAGAAAAATAAGCACAGCTACATATCTGAGGTTGATATGGATTATCCCATGAAGCTGCATCAAAAACATAATTGGCTGCCATTTTTTCCGGAGAGAATGACGATTGCAAAGGTTGAAAATATACAGGGGAGGATGATAGGCCACATCCTATTGGTAAGAATAAAAAGGTTGTGGGATTGATGAAGGACGAATTGGGTGGAAAAATTATGACTGAATTTATTGCTTTGCGTGCAAAATTATATGCATATAAAACATTAGAAAAAGAAGACAAACGATGTAAGGGTGTGAAAAATTGTGTTGTAAAAAAATCAATCACCTTCGACGATAATAAAAAATGTTAAGATGAGGGTATAAATCTTTATAAAAGTCAGGTGCTTATTCAGAATAAAAATCATCAAATCTACACCGTAAACACCAAAATTGCTAAATTGATAAACGAATCGTGCAAGAAGATTTGATCTCTACATTGGCTCGTGGGTACGTACAGTGAGGAAAATGAGAGAGTTACTCCCCATCAGTATGAAGCAGTAAAAATTAAAATTTCTTCAATGTTAGCTAGCTAGCTTGTTCTAGGTGATACCTAGCTCAACTTTTCGGTATGTTCGGTTGGTTCTGGAACGTTTAACAGACAGGAATTCAATATTAATACGTATTTTTTCGTCGTTTTTCTTAATGCAGATATAGCAGTTCTAGTCTTTCACCAGCAAGAAAATTGGCTTTCTGGCTACCTAAAAAATTGCGACTTTGGGACGGGTCGTAAATGTTAATACAGTATTGTCATTGGTTAAAAACTATTAACCTGTAAACCATGCAATAAACTAAAAAAGTATGCAGTATCTATACTAGGACTAACTACCCGCGGCTTCCAGGCTCTGTGCTGTCTCTATATATCTCTATCTTCCATCCGGCGATTTTAAAGATTCAGCCCCGCGTGGCGATGGCGGAAATCAACAAGATGAAACCTCATTTGCCTCATCTATTCATAAATATTTTAAACATTTTTGAATAATCAAGAGTTTTCTGCAGGATGCTCAAATGAGCTACCGGTGATGCGTGGATTTTCACACGGGTAATACTCAAGGTAAAACTGAATAGTTATATACGAATGTCGAATTATTATAGCAAAATTGTGGTAGCAGGCTTAGTCCTGGCGGAAAGGTAGAAGTGCGCTGGCGATAGCACGCCTTACCTGGAAGCGGCCGTCTCGCCCCGGTTTCTACCACACTGTGCCAAGTTGGGAAAATAGTGCCAAATGTTGGTAAAAAAATGTCAGTACAAGGAACGGCCTCTGAAAGCGCTCACTTAAAAAAGTGAGTGCGCTAATGCGTAGTACGGCACGACATTTACGCAAGCCTGCAAGGCAGAACAACACTGAAAAAACATCTTGGAGATGGAAAACCAAAGGTTTTGAGTGGGATACTCGCAAAATAAAAACCCTCTGGGTTTCAAACAACAACAACAACAACAACAAGAACAGCAATCAAAAACCAGAGGGTTCTTCTACGGGAGTGCTTCATATGCGATCACCCTGGGTATCTCTATAAGCTAATTCTAGCCAGAATTCATTATGCCCTAAATTATGATAGAGAAATAGCCTCTACAGAATATCTAGGATGTGACATTTATGAAACATATCCAGGCGCAATGTAGAGGCGGGATAAACTGGATAATCATCTCTGAATAGTGGAAAAGATTGTAGTCTAGCGTTGATCAAAGAAACTTTCAATAAATGGAATTTTGTTTATATATTGCAATAATTCTACCGTATATGATAGTACTGATGCTTTTTCTAAAATTTCAACGTATAATAAACAAAATGATTAAACTTGTTAACGACGACAAACGTCGACAAACGACGACAAATAAGGAAAAACCTATCGATTAACGTCAAGCTTTGAACGATACTATACGCGAAGGAAAAGCATATCTTTTACCAAAGAAATGTGCTGAAGGCTTCGTTGATAAGGCGCCAGACGATATGATCGAAAAGGTTTATTCTGAATATGTTCAACGAGGGATCCACGAAAAGGGCGAAAAAACAGCCAATTAGCATGTACGCCAATGTTGTAGGTAATGTTGTTCAGCTGGAAAGTGCCGATAATATAAAGCGAGATATTGATGAAGACCCCATTATTAAGGATAGTATGGCTGATTTGGGTATTCTTGTGTACTCTGCCTTCAGTAAATTTCTAGCACCTCTTCTAATTGTTGCACACACCGTGAATCATGTTGAAGCTTTGTCCAAAACAAAAACAAATGAAAACGAACGAGAAGAAAAAGATAATGGGCAATAATCTGTCAAAACAAGTTGTAGGCCTATATGAAAAATATAATCAAGACATGACAAAGTTGCATTTGAAGGTTAAGCATCGATTCCATCCAAGCCTTGATGCATGACTCAGCCATGGCCTTGATATGAAGCGAAATATCATACTCACTTCACCCGCAGGTAGATCGCCAGCTCATGTTTGTGAGTTAGAATTAGGTGAAAAAAGTTCCAAATTCTAATTAGAGATATGGGGTGTGGGAGATTAGTGTGATTTATATTTTTATAGAGGTCATCCTCAAAAATGAACGTCGTGCTGCTTCTGGCAAGAGACCTACAGAATGGAACTGCAAGAACAAGGACGACTTGAATAGGAACAAAGGTGAAAGTAGTCAAGTACCTGAGGCAGGTACCTGGCCAAGTAGTTCGTCAAGTACCTCAGGCGCTATATTAAGAACAACGACAGTAGTTGGTATTATTGTGATAGGCATTGGCGTTTATTATAAATTTTTTAAACAAATGGAATACAGCAGCATCAGACTGAAAACAAATCATCGGAGCAGCCGCCTCCTGTTGGAAAAAAGTTCAACCTCAAAAAATTGAAAATTCATTTTTAAAATGCATTAATCATATATAATGAAATGACAAGCGTTTCACCGTAAGAGAAAGAAATAATTGATATGTTATACGAGACCCTTGTCGACAAAGGATTTACACTGGGGCATGCATTGGCAGGGAAGAAATTTTTAGGAATATGACAGCCTTCGGCAAAGATGGGTACCAGTGATGTATTGAAGATAACTGGGTATTTCGCAGCCAACAGGGACCGTGATATGGCTGTGAAAAAAGGGTGAATTCTCGCGAGTATCGTCCCGAAAAAATAAATAATAATGATACTTTGTCCAGTAAATTTTGTGTTTGCCTACATCAACAAACACAAAACAACATGGAAGAGGCCAAGAAATGCTCAACTTGCAAACACTCTTTATCCCTAGACAATTTCAAGTTCAAGGGGAATGGGCAATTGAAAAAGACATGCATTAGGTGTCTCGATGCTATCAAGGCATCAAAAAAACGTACAAGATGCTCACACGGAAGACAAGAATGTGAACATAGTGGTATTTTCCCGCATGGTACGAGAAGATCAAGGTGCAAGCCATGTGGAGGGAGTGGTATTTGCTAGCATCAAAAGTGAGATCTAAATGCAAAGAATGCGGAGGTGGTGAAGTCTGTGAGCATAAAAAACGACGATCACAAGGCCCTATATGTGATCCTCCTGGGCATCTTGTGCATGTTGTTTCCAGTCGAGCCCACATGGCTATACGGAGAAACAAAGAGCTTTATTTCCCAGATATCTTGGATGTAATATGGGCACGCTGTGGGGTCATATTAAGGCACAGTTTGCCGATGGTATGTCTTGGCAAAATTATGGTAAAGAGTGGCATATTGACTACAAGATCCCACTCAAGTACCGAGAAAATGGTGAAGCCTCGTTGCTTGTTGAAATGGTTGGTAGATTACACTATGCAAATACCCAACCCATGTGGGCTTCAGAGAACATTTCAAAGGGCAATCGATACATACAGAATAAATAAATCGTGCATAAAAAATAAATAATAAATAATAGTATGTCCAAAAAATTCTGTGTTTGTCATATAGGCAAACACAACACAAAAGACATGGAAGAGACAAGCCAATACATGCAATGTAATAACTATTTGCCCCTAGACAATTTCAAGTTCAATAAACAACAGAATAAAATGTCCATTAGATACTATGGCAAAAGGCAACCGTTATGTATAAATAAATAAATAAATGGCGACCATACCAGTAATAACCGAAGGAGCCATAATAATGCTCTGGCTTTTTCCGGATCAAATTATTCATTCAGAAAACTCTCGGGGCATGGTGAGGAGGAGCGAAAACGTCACGATAAAGCGATTGAACAACTACAAGCCGCCCAAACGCAATGGGTGCGTGACAGACAGGCAAAGATCAATTGGTATAATAAGCAACGAGAATTGCAAAGACAAGCCGGTGAGGAGTTGAAGGAAATCGATGAAAGTATGCGTCAGCACTTTCCGATTTTTACACGCCATCAAAAGATCAGCAGGGTGGTGAATTAACGTTCATTGTTGGAGCCTTAGCCTTTTTGAGCTGGGGCGTATAAACATTTGTAATAAAAAAATACATGTTTTTGACATATAGTAAAATAACATGTCGGAAAACAACATATCGGGGGTTTAGAAAAATTAAGAAGTATTTATTATCAGCCTGAACATCTTTGGGTTGGAAGGAAAGCCGTTAAACTATTGGTTGAGAAGAGTAAATTACCCTGAAAAAGAGTCAGGGTTGTCTAGGCAATTACTCTAGCTACGACATATTCGAGTACCAAAAAAAAGATTGATTACCCTCATTGTACCATTACTAAACTGAACGAGATTTTCATCAGCAATCATATCATCGACAATGAACAAAGTTTCCTCACTGGCCAGCAGTGACGATACTTTTTCAATCCATTCAAAAGTTGATCCTTGGGATTAATTAGGAATACATACTCATCTTTCCAAAGCGAGGATCTTTCAAGGTAAGTGCAGTTCTATTGTATACTTGGGCACAGGATAACTAATATGTGAAAATGTTTTTTGTATTCATTTTCGAGAAGGTCCAGAACACGTTGCGTTTTTCCACAACTTGTTGGGCCTGTGAGTATTGCCGTATGGGGCTCTTTGACAACGTCTATTTGAGCCATTTACTTTAATACTCCACGCTGTGAAATCGGTTGTCTAAGAAGTTAAGCTGGACATCGCTCAGTAGATAGATATAACATTTATAATCTCCAGTTCCGTCGTCGTTTTTCGTTATATGGAGAGTTATACCATCACTTACTTACTTGAGAGTTCTTCCCGAACCATGCAGCTCTGCGTCAGGAGATGATCGAAAATCAATAAAAAGCGCACATCTCTGGGTCATAAACTGTCCAATCGTGACTGTTGAATCATGGCTACCAAAAAGGTTCACAATTTGATATTTTCCAAGCATAGTGGACGAATACTATTGATTGAGTTCGCCCTCGACAGTGACCGGGATTGTTTCAATCTTCGGATTATAAAAATTTTCAATAATACCGCTATAAGGCTTAACTTTTGATGGGTCTATAAACAGTAACAGCACCCCTTTTAAACTTTTCGCAGGGGTTTCGATTTGAAGATTAAGGCTTGTCTCTTCTTTTTTCATATCACTTTACCGCGACGTACTCTCTCAAAGGGTAGTGCGAACTGACCGTACCGGGACACCATAGTACTCGCGAGTTTCTGATGATTCACCTTGCCGAATTCAAGGGATATATTGGTAATCTTGTAAGCACTATCGGCAGGCTTTGCCGCAGTAGATCCAACTGCCACTGTACTTCTAACAACATCTTCATATTTTGAAAAATGGAGAACGAACTGCAACCGGTCATGTTGTAATACAGGCTGATAGAACGGTAAATCCTTAATCAATTTAAACATTTTTCCAAGTGGAATACAAAATGTGTTGCCACAGCCTGCAACGATCGCTTTTTCTTCGGTACCTACATGATCCCTAGCCTTCACTTGTAATGCGCGGATTGTACCATCATTCGAAATAATCCCCTCGAGGAGCAAATTATTTTCCCGTTCAAATTTAGATATCCACAAATTTCTATAAACTGCAAACACTCTGTATTCGTTGATACTCTGAACCCGTTTTCATTTAGCGTGATTTTCAGAGTTTGTACCAGACTCTTGCCAATATTTAAAACGATAGTACGTTTCGTATTGGTACCAGTCAATTCCAGATCAAACAATATCCTCGTTCTGATTGATAGTTGATTGGACATGACTCACCTTGACACGCTGCTTGTTCCCTTTAATAGCGAACATTCAGGATTGGGTTCCAATGTTTTTCCAAATATATCACTATCATTCATTACTGCTTTATTTTAGTTGTTTTTTTTTGTTAAAATAAATGGGTGATAATCCAGGATATGAAGGAGAATTTACACACGAGGATGATCTTGATAATAATGATAATGATGATGGATCTTTTACTGGGCCTAGGGACCTTGCACGGCCTGGCACCAGTGCAACGCCAGCACCTGAAGAACGACAGGGAAGTACGCTAAAACTAACCCAGAAAGAACGGTTTAAAAGGTCGAAGATCGATTCTCTCTATAACCATCTTGAAGAGGAGCTAGGGAATCCGGATACGAAGCATTATAATAATTTTGAGGTACGAGGGAATCAACTTCTTCATGATGGTATAGAGATCACGAAAAAGAACGGCGAGTTGCGATCTTCTGGGGAGATAAAAAGGAAGTTGGGCGCAAATCACTTGCGACTCATGGGTTTTACCGACTATACTACGCCCAACAAAGGAAGTAAGGCTAGGGCTCGGTAACTTTTAAACGAGATTGTTTATGTTGAGGCAAATGCGGACGATATAGAGATAATGCCATTACTCGAGAATGTTGTTGATGCAACGGAAAGTTTCAAAGATACTTCCTTTGGCGGTGAAGAAGAAGTTCAAACCGAACGTGAAAGAAAAGGGCTTAATCGCGAACTTCAAACCAAAAAGGGGAATTTAAAACTATTAAAAATTGTTCTGGGACATGTGCGATCATACAGAGGTCATCTTCAAGAACAATATTACACATGTCTTGCGTTTTGAAACAATCTGGAATATTTGGAAACCAAATCATATGAGTTGTTGGTTATTTATTAAAATTTTTTTTGATCAATAAATTTTTTAAGATGGACAAACCTGGCGAATTCAATTTGCGCATGATGGCATCATTTATCGTTTAGGGTTTTGCTCATGCGTAGATGTTTGTTGGATTATGTCGGATTTATCGGATTTTTCGAATTTAGTTGGTGGATGCACAGATGGGGTGTCAGGGGATGTATGGGGGAGAGAGGGAGAAGCGAGCGGTTTTAACACTTTGCGTCAGAAATATCAACAATTTTCTTTGATTTTACGGGGGGTGTCGAAGTAGAGAAAGAGAGAGAGAGAGAAGCGGGGGATTTGCACCGGAACCCAACACTTTGCGACAAAACGAATAAATATCTATCTCTCAAGGCCCCTCGACACTATTAAGAATCGTCTTAAATTTGCGCAAAACAGAGTCATAGAAACTTTGGAATTCCTAACTGTTTTACCATTTTCAAAACGTCGAAAAGAAATTGTTTCCAATATGCAGACTATTCAAATTGAGATATGATGTGATGATTACCTTATTTTGCAACAGCGAGGACAACGGTGTAAATCAGCATTCCAATGGCTATGATGATGGATTCAAATGGTGATAACTTGTTCCTTAAACAGTATTCTCACTGCTCAGTAAGATCAGAAAGAATACGTCAACAGTTAGAATACGTATTAATCAAGTTAAGCTGACTCTGGGTTAGGATGAAAAGCATGATATTTTTGTGTCAATTTGCATCCATGTTGTTTTTCTTTGGATTTGGCCTTTTTAATTGTGCCTCCACCGTGTCATTATTTGTGATTCCATATAAAACCCTTTTCTCCTCCATTCCCAAAGACTCCGTTGACTTGTGTTCTAATAGAAGTTACTTAAAACATTTCCGAACAGCGGCAACATCTATATTTCATCAGAGTTTTTCTCATCTTCGATATCATTCAAAAGACTTTGTGCCCTGGCTTTGATTCCCTTGTTCGATGTAATATACTCTGGTCTATGACATAATGTCAAGCATTTGGAAGCACTAAACCCTCCTTAAGATAACGAAAATATCGCCAAATTAAGACACCTCATAATGGAAAGTCACTCTTTCCCAGTTAGTATGGGAATGGTGCTATGTGCTTCTGCTGCAGTCGGGTTATCATCGTTAAAGGGTTCTTCTTGATGTTCAACATTCTCAGGTATGTCCATTCTAGAATTTTGGATTTTGACTGGATTTTCTTGAATTTTATTTTACATCACTTCCCATAAATAACCAGGAATATTATGTTTGGAAAAAGGCAGGATCCGTATGTAAAAGTTAACATTATGCTCGGGATGAAAGGAAAGCGGAATAGTGTGAAGTTCTCTCATATGCCATATATTATTAAACAAAACAAAGAACTTTATGCGGATGTGCTCAACATTGGAAAAGCGATTTCGTTTTCCCAGGACATCTCTGACTCCGTTTTAATCTACAACCAGTGGGAAAAAATGTTGGCACATGACTACAAAACTTAAAGTCTGTTGCTACAAGTAGGAATTTGGGCTGCTTCTATACTAGATTCACACCATTCAATTTTTGTGGTGCTAATTGTTGCGGACGTAAGTATGATTTCCTTTAACAGCGATTTAACGGCGCTCCGTAGGACCTAAAGTGGATTATTCTGTAATTCCAATATGTGCGACTAACGCATTAAAAACACTGCTTATCATTTTGGAGAGTTGACGCTACTTATTAAATTATCGACAGCTACTTAGCTACTTATTAAATTATCGACAAATCCGTGTAAAAAATCCACTTAGGCAGAAGAACAATGGAAAAGATTCTTCATTTAAATTTTGATGACGACAGCAAGCACCAGGTAATACACCAAAAGAATGTTTTTTTTACAAATTTTTTTACCTGTTTCCTCTATCGAGTAGACCTCGAAATGTTGAACGAAATGATTTATAGAAACATTTGCTTTCGGTGAACGGTTGAAGAGATTCATGCCCGAAAATTGTTGCTGCCCAAATTTTTTGTCACTGATTGTAGAACTTATCGAAACAAATATAAAGAGAAAGATCGTAAGCAACATTTGGAAGACTATTGTTGAGAACACGTGTATCATTTTAATACTTAAAACGAAATGAAATCCAAAGCACGAACGATTACAGTATTCTGGCTGTATACGAGAAAATTCCGGTACAAAAATTCGAGTGCAAGATATTCTGGAGGGCATGAACCAAACGACGAAATGATCAGAGCCTTACAATTGTAGTTGACTGGTTGCGTTGGTACATATTAAAAAATACACGACTTTGTCACGACTTAAAGAAACATCTTCTCTATTCCACTTAAAAAAATCGAACTTACTACAGGTCCACTCTTCTATGAACTGATCTCCAATCTGCTCGATCGATTACAGTCGTTTTGTGCTGTATGATAACGCGATCTGCAAAATATGCTAATGTTTAATTCAAGGTTAACAACATTATCCTCAAATTTGAAGAAGTTGCTCTCGAAGCAAACGCGTTGGTTTTGCGGTAATGCCGCATAATGTTACTTTTCAAGAAAGAGTTGGCGTTATCACTATGAAGAATGATGCTAGCTATAACTTATAGATTGATACTCCTGCCACGTTTCATGGGTATTCTCTTGCTATTCAGCAAATAAGATAGGAGGAAAGGAGTAAACGAAGTATCTTACAATATAGACATAAAAAACTTGCGTAACACTTAAGGGTGGCGCCTAACGAGCTATGCTTCCACGCAATGCCACCCAAGGATTACTTAGAGTAAAAAAGTAGCCTTTTTGGTCCATACTTACCGTCAAATATTACAAAAAAAGTCCGACGTTACAGGAAGTATCCTAGGTGGTTAAGTCTATCTTCTATCGGATGGCTAGCTAAACATTAACGACAGATTTTCTTCTACAGGATAGTATAAGAAGATGTATAGGCTAGTTTTGTGATCCAAAGAGATCAACGAAACAAGAAAATAAACACTAGACTATACACACGCTGTTAACACGCTTTATTTAACATCAGGATCAAAGTAATGGAAAATCAACGAAATGGTGCACCAGGAGCTTGTGTGTGAAAAATCATCAAATAAACGGAGTACCTACATACTACAAGATAAACAAACTAAAAAGAATACTCAGGTAATTACACCAAAGAATTTTGGCGGTAGCTAAGTTGTTGAACACAGAGGATAAAAATCTGTGTGCAAGCGTTCCGCTTAAAATTCAGCTTGCGAACATGATAGTCAAGTCTGCAAGCATTAAGCAGTAAGCGACGAAAACTATCTTTTAGGTGTGATATTGCAATGTTACGGCACATATTACAAAACAGACATGCCGCAGAAAAATTATATTTAAACCTATAGACGACAAAGTAACCATTATATAATGTGAAAGGACCACAATTATTCACCTAAGGTTGTAACTAAGAGACTACATTATACTAATACTCAGCCTATGCAGACAATAAGGGATATGTTTGACGGTGGAGTAAAATAACCTCACAAAACCGCCCTCAATGGTCGACTGGCACAAAAAAGACGAAAGTAGTTAGAGACAGAATACAGGATGGATTTACATAATATCATTGTGTATTATCCTACCATGCGATAAAGTAGGACCTATCTTGAGGTAAATTCTGAGTTGCAAAAAATGACTTTTTGATTAACTCAAAAGTTAGTTTTAAGTAATGTATAAATAGGTCAATTTTTATTATTCTTACTATCAGAAAAGAAGACATAGTTGATGAATTCATTGCGGACAAGATTCTTGACAAACGCAGATATCCCGCGCTTGAACTGGAAATTTTATGAAAGCACGGTGTAAACAGCTTATGGCTTTTAAACAGTATTTTAGAGTAAATATAGAATATGTTTACTGATTATGAAAATCTCTTTTGTGAGTTTTATTTTTTCTTTAAAACTTCCTCTGTGCTTAAATCGGTGGAAAGATTGCTAAAATCGCGAAATTTTAAACCTACTGTAAATGACGGATTAAGCGCCCGTGCGCTTATTTAAAATTTTATCTTGACACGGGCGGTTAATTTAGCAGGGGCCCTTGATAATTTTTTTCAGAAAAGCAGATTTTTTAAACTTTATTCTCATAATTTTTATAAATAAAAAAAAGAAATCCAAACAAAAAGGAATAGTAATAATGTACCTTTTATAAATATTTTAATATTTTTATCTTCATCTTTATCTTCGTTGTCTGTATCTATTGTGAGGAATTCAGGTGCAGCATTCACAACATCACTTTCATTAATTGCAAACCTATAATCATAGTAAAAATCGTTGCTTTTCGTGCCGATCTGAGTGAGCGGCCCCTTTTCTGGAGAGAGCGGGGGCGGGGGGGGGGAGGGCACGCAACTCCCCTAAAGAATGAGGAGTAAGCTTTATTACAAAGATAACACCACTCAGTTTTTATTTGAAAAAAAACTTTGATTAAAGTAAGTGTTCAGTTTAGAACTCAAACACCTCTCTTTAAAGCCCTACAAATGATTATAATTAATTTGCTTTAGTTGATTACAAATGTAAGACAGGATTGATTGATTGATTGGTGACAGTGCTTTGTTGTTTCAACAAAATAAAAATAAAGGTTGGTGATAACGAATAAGAGTTTCTGTCTATTTTTCATCAATTTCGGTAAATTTGGGCCACCTTTTATTCCGAGTAAACATTTCAAAACTTTAAAATTTTAAACAGAGGAGGGTGTGTGGGGAAAATAGTGAAGTGATAAAGGTTGGATGTAGATTTCTAATAATATTTACCGATGGAGAGTAGTGAAGGAAGGTAAGTAAGGAGGAGCACTTGAGTTTGGAGAGCACACACTGCAACTATCATTTGCATGACACTGAAGAATGCAAAATGAAACATAAATTATCCAATCACACTTTACTCCACTGCATAACGAATGCAAACACTGAAGAAAGAGCGATGGAAACTCTACCAAAGAAATTATTCTCACTCTCAAAAGAAGCTTGAATATTTTCTCTCGCTGAGTGCAAAATAATAAAACTAACTGACCAACCACGTTACGCAGTGTTTTTTTTTCGACCAATCACGTTTCCACAAATTCAAAACATGTCTGAGGGTCGTGATTTATAAAAGAAAAACAAACTCGGACCTAGTCTTCTGATTTTGTCGCGAATTATCAAGCGATTTTTTATTATGAAATCTCCCAAAAAAACAACTATTAATTTGGTTTCCACTCGATAAAATTATTCTTACTGTGTGCATGTGAGACACAATTGTTTTTGTTACCGATGCGACGCATACGTGGCAATCAATCACACTCATTAAAATAATGAGATTGTTTAGTACAATACGTAAATTCTTGATCTCTTCATATATTACTGCATTCCAATGAGTTAATGAAATGTCAGTAACAAAAGTTTGTTTTGTTTTTCCTTTATAACGTTTTCTTGTATATACACACGATCAGTTCATGTATTGTTCCAACCAATGTCACATATGATGAAATGCCCCTCACACTTAAAGAAAGTGTGTTTTTTGTAAGCTGCGCATCTGATCGCGCTGGAACGTACCTTTAATACTGGATTTACACTGTGACTGAAACTATGTATAATTTCTGCCTTCTTGTTTGTTGTTGTACGACATGCCTGATTTTACCGACCTTGTCTGTTTACGCCTTCTAGCGAATTGTTTAATAACGGATTATCATTAGAGTATTGTAGTGAAGTTTTCTAACTGCTTTTTTATATCGAAACCTATTCGAAACCTACTACACAAAGTGACAGCGAGAAACAATCCCACGTCTGTGTTAGTTTACTATTCTTTTTTATGTGAGATGTATCCACTAGTTATTGTGCAAACAAATGTTTTTATAGTTGTAGCCTTGTTTTTATAATCCTCGAAAACGTGACTAAAAAGGAAGGTAACCTTAAAAATAATAAGAACGGTCTTAAATTAGTGACTGTGACTCAGTTTAAAATATTTTTGCAAAGAGTAGGTCACGAAAATTCGATAACTTGCTCTTTAAATCTTATTAGTGTTTGTGGCGAGACCATTTTTTTGTTTTTTTCTTTATATTTATTTTATTCTGTCTAATTAAGGTCCCATGTTGTTGAGTAAAGATTAAAAGAAAAACAAAATATTTTATGGTAATGCCATGTCATCAAAAGAATCCGAACGAATCCTTGGTCACACAACAGCCTTTAAATTTCCCATTGTCTTTGCTTGAAATCCTAAAATTAACAATGTAATGCTAAAGGAGTGAAGCCACTGCAATGAAGACTTTGTAATTGCTAGTGCTAGCGTAATTACTTATTCAGGATGTTAGGATTAAATTATAATTAGATTGTCTCAAATCAAGACAGAAGTTTGGTGTGTCAAGAGGTAACTTTTTGTTGCGCATTATTTCTGTGTGAGGGCCGTGCAGTTGATAAAACATTCTTCTTTGAGTTAGAAAATCATGCTACGGAAACACGAATATCAAATGCGATATGTTTTTATCCACTTTGTTGCGACGGGTAAATTTAAAGGACGGGCGAACCCGTGGATTTTTCCACGGGCTACCAGCTAGTCTCTATAAAATAATGGCCGTATTCAGTCTGTCTCTGCGCAAAATGGACCTTAAGTAGCGAGACACACTAAATGCTGTATATAAAGGATTGGCGAACCCGTTAAATAATAATTGATTAAAGGATTAAAGTTTATGTTGCGTTTTAAGGACATATCTTCGATATCCGTTTAGTTCTGGCATTCGGTTTATAAGCAACCGAACTGGATTTAAAAATTACTACGCTATATATACTAGTTTTGTCCAAATATAAGTACAAACAACACAAAAAATATTTGTTGCGAAAATAGAAAGAGAAAAAAAGAAATTAAACTCCAAGAAAATTCCAACTACAATAACTACTTTGTTGAACTCTTTGGATTTTTTTTTTTCCTCTCGTACATCAATTACGAAAATTAGTTAAATATTTTATTTCGTACTTAGTAAAATAAAATTAAGAAATCACGCAACTACAACTTCATATCTAAATATTAACTAAAAAGAGTAACTTGAGATCTGGACAAATCCTAGCTTGCTTATAAAAAATCGTTTTCTTGCCCTAGCAGGATGACTCAAATAAACATTCCTTTTTTTAGCTTGAATTTTTGTCGAAGAACAATTTGATAAACGAAACAGTTAACCAAAGCATTATAGCAATTTGATAGAAAGAAATCATTGAGCTCTTTCGGAACATAATAATATGGTTTTAAATCAACTAATGTCTTATTATTATACAGAAGTGAGCCCTTAAATAGACGCCCACGGGATATTATTCTCGATAAAGTTTACTCGATAAAGTTTACTTGGAAGCATTATGCTTTTCTCATTTTTTTACAGCTTACTCGAAACCTCTTCTAAAACTCGAAACTTATTCTAAACCTGTGCAAGCTTTCTGAGAGTGCAAAGATTGGGTGATACATGAACCTATGATGTTTTTTTTGCTCAGCAATTATTCTACCTACCACGCTTCTATAATCTTACCAAAACTTGGGAAGCTTTTAGTAGTTTTAATATAGTCTAATATTTCGCATATTCAACATTGTCCGTAGAATAGTTTTTGTTTTGTTTTATTTCTTTTTCTTTGTTTCCCTTTGTTCAGATAAGTTTCAAAATTCTAAAAAAGCACAACAAAACAACAGTAATGCATTTCGTGAGAAGCGTAGACGTAATGGTTGCCATGGCACCAGGAGATTTGTTTTGACAACACTCTGGATAAACAACAATCTTATATTCTAAAGCTATGAATGCATATCAGCCATTTATCTTTATAGAAATTTTGTCCAACATTAGAACGAATTTTTTAATGCATTTACCTGTTCATTCAAATTAGTTATAAAAAAAGTAACAAAAAATTCCACGTCAGGTCATTAAAGGTCATGTCTCGATCCAACCACAATATTGAATTAACTTTCTTTGTATGATATTCTATTTTAGTTTACCGACATTGCACACAATAACGTTTTTTTGAATTTTCTGACGTGGATTTACAGTAAATGACTAGCGCATATAAATAAAGATACGGAAGTTGCTATGGTGTTTAATTATACATAAAGCCTGCCTTACACTGTGTATATTTTGAGCTTGATATTGTGCGATGATGCAAAAACAATTCGGGAATTTCCAACATATCTATAACTCGTAAAAGTTTTGTTTGTTTGTTTGTTTGTTTGTTTGTTTGTTTTTGTTACAGTTCCAATATATTTTCACCCTTTAAAATGCTGTAGCATTGTTTAAGTCACCGTAGTGTTCAATTAATCCCCGTGTCACTTCTTATAAAAAAAATCTCAAAAGAAGTTTTTTTTTGTTGAGGTCAACAAAAGTGAGAAAACAACGAGTTTTTTGAATTGCAAAATTTTTCATTCTGCGGGAACCTCTTAAAGTTTAACTCAAGAGTAATTATTTACAAATTTTTTAGGCTTCCTAAAGCTCGAAATAGGGCGTAAGGTAAACGTGAATTCATAATTTTGCTGTTGTTCTTAAACATAAAAGCGTAATTTTTATCCTAAAATTGGTACATATGGCTGTCGAAATAGGAAATAGCGAACAAATATAGTATTGCTTCCCTGAATGTCTTTAAGTTAGAAATTTCAATAAGATCATATTTTATATGAGAAAATCTTGAGTTTCGGTTGAAAGCGTACTATAAGCAAGACGTAAATAATGGCATGTGTAGCATCGCTATTATATTAACTTTTTGTATAACTCTTTCGCCCCAAAACATTTGCTTCAGTGAATTAAGCATGCCATAAAAGCTTTGTGGAGATTTTTTTTTAGCCTATCCTTTTACATGTAATATTTTTGTAATATTAAAATTATTATTGTAATATTTAAGGTTGGGGGAGTCGAAAAGCTAGTTTGTTTTGTTTATCGTAGTGTTGGATAAGCAAGAAGTTTTATACTTATGAGAAAGTGACAACAATATTTGAGACTGAGTGTTTTTTATTGATTTCGACAAAAAATTACATTTTAGTGATAGTACATTTGGACGTCGTTCATGGAATTGTCTCGGTTTTGTTTTGTTTACATTCAATTTATATAGATCTTCACCACCCTATAAATAAAAGTAAATTCTATTAAAAGAAAAAAAATACAATATCTACAAAATTGTTTGCATTTGTTTATTTTTCTTAAATTCAAGCATAAACAAATTTCTGCTATTTTAGACCATCAACAATTTGTAAATTGTTACACTTTTTGATTCATACATTTCAACTGGTAAAAATACATAAAAAGTCGTAGTTCGTTGCATTATTTCTACACTCAAACTTTGCAACTTTAAGTTTTTATTGTGTAGTATTAATTGATTGTTAAGAATTTTATTTCAAAATCAGCATTGAAAATTAAACAAATTCTCTTCGATCGTCAAGGATTGTATATTTTTCATTAGGAAAACATACTTTGAATGTAAAGTAGATTAGGTAATAGGACAAAATATCTATCATCTTCAAAATTTTTTTGATTATTATAAACATTTAAACAGTACACACCTTCCCTCCTTGTATTAAACTACATTGCTTGTAACTTTTAAACCAACAAAAAACAACGAAAACATACTTTAAAAGATTTCAACACAGAAATCACATGATGCTACCTGACAACTTTTTTCGATTTTTTTTTTTCACACAAAATAATATTCTTTTAATCCTTCTGGATTTGCAGCCAAATTTCTATAAACTATGATGAACGGAAGACAAAGAGGAATCATAGCAGCAGTTTTGTTCCATTTCTGCAAATATGTTAAAAAATAGTCATATTTTGATAAAACAAATTGAATCCATATGTTCTTTTAACCTGAAAATTTAAAAACAAAAACTCAAGTCCTGATTTTCAGTCTTTTTGATATAAAGAGTTTATAACACAAAACCTTAATGTTTCATATTTTTACGTTTCTTAAACTTTTTTGCTGTCTTAAATGCTTACAAAAATCAAATATACATTCTTCTTTATTTAGGGTGTCAAATTATAAGATTGAAAATAATTTTCCATATAAATTTATCCAAATAAAATAATTTATATGGGAATAGAAGATTTCCGTTGTTGGGGACATTACTACAGCTAAATAGAATTTTCTAGAAGAACTTTAAAGAGCTAGTATTTTTGTTACCTTCTTAGATGTGTAAGTCTTCATTTTCTTTCTTTCTTTCTTTCAGATCTCCTGGTCACAATTCACTGCATTGACTCAGGTTACCATATTTACAATTTCATAACATTTATACATACAATTCCACATCTCTTTCTTGCCACTGTCAACTGCAAAATATGAAAAAAGTCATGCTATTGTCAAAGGTATTATTTAGTTATTGGTAACAACGGGTCAAAATAATTGTAAATATACGTAGATAAGCTGAAAAAAAAACCTCTTTTAAAATACATAGCCAAATGAGAAAAAAAGAGAAAAAATTGAAACTTGCGCTAAAGAAAAATAATGTGTGACTGATGATCAAAACGAAGTAAAAGATCACCCTACCATGTTGTTCACACATAGACAGAATCTCGACGGATACAATGTTGTTCGTTGTTCATGTTCTAAACAATATGTATACAATATATACGATGTAATTGTAGTGACTGTAACTGTCAGGTATAAACTTAGTAACATGCAATTCTAGGCTTAACCATTTTTTTTGCAAAGGAGACTATTAACGGTGATGATGCAGTCTATTCTACGGACCATTATTGGCCGAGAACTTTGTTGACAAATATCGCGCATGCGCGCACTTAGAAAACTTATTAGGAGAGAATTGAGCAGCGAAGGCAGAACATAGTCGAAACGCAGGGAAGCTGGTTAAGGGTAGGGGTACGTATTTTACAGTAGACTTGTTTTGTTTACATGTAGTTTTATAGCGAAGATATATTAAAATGGGATTGAGTGATACATTTGTTCACAGAAAATAATTGTATCGACACTACATCATGTGAACATAAATTAAGTGTATCAAATGTGTTTTTGTCCTGTTGGAAATTACTTTCTTCGAAGTTGACGCTGTCCCCTTATTGATATAAGGAAAGATTCATTGATGTATCGATTGATTGGATAGTTATTAATCTATTATTTTCCTCCCTTCTAATAATTTCTAATGACAGTTAAATGTACTATGTCCTCCTTTCTAAAAAATTTATATATGACAGTTAAATATTAAGGGTATTAATAAACATGTTATCATAAGTTTATGGAGATAATAATTATAATTCCCTATACTTAAGAATTGGTTATTATCGCCGTAATAAAATGCTTTCATTTCATTGCAAACTAAGATTTATACAAATAACTATATTCAATTTTTCCTTCACACTAGAATGTTTCTTTCTAGCCACATATGCAAAATATAATGGTACTATGGTACTATACTGTATATTTTGGTAAAATATACAGTATTGGGCAATACTGTATATTTTATCAAAATTTCTCATTTTAATTTCCATGCTTTACAGATACATGTCATTGTATGATTCGTTTATTTTCATGTATTTTTCTAAAACAAGAGAATATATATTACATACTTTTACTTAAAAAGACAAAATAACATTTAAAACAAAATATTCTGTTCTAATTATGTCATCATTTTTTTTATAAAATTATGAAGGGTTGGTGGTTTTTTGTGGAGGAAAGGTTGTAGGAAAGGGGGTAGGTTCATTTTTAGGTCCATGTTCTAAGTTATGTAAGTTTGTCAATAATTATAGTATATTAAGCGTATTTGCAAAATTATTGTTTTTCCACATTATGATTGTCATAATTATTTGTTGTTTTTGTTGCTAACTAATTTTAAATTATCTATTTTTTGTTTGTTTGCTGTTCTTTTCTGTGAGTCTAAAATTTGTTTGTGTATATTATGTATATTTCATTCATTCTTCTGTTTGAATGAATATCAAAAACTTAGTGGGTTTTCTAGTAAAACTGAATGTATGTTTTCACCTACTTCTAGCTCGAAACAAAAAAATAACAAGAACTTTTAGACTTTTGACATATTTTTCCTTGTTGAACTTTCTTAAACAATTCTTAAACACTCACTAATTATATTCATTTGAGTATTCTCACAGCCACATGTTTAAAATGAATATTCTGACCTGACACACAGATTTTATACCACACAGAATAAATGGAATATAACAATACTCATTATCTTACAGGGTTTTTTTATAAGCATGACATTTATAAGCATCTGTAGGCTTAAATTTGGTCATTTTTAAGCCTAAGAAAATGTTGTGGAGTTTTTATGTTTTTTGTTTCGTGAGCAGTTTTTCTTTTTATTCTTTCTGTCTGAAGTAACCAGTATGTGGTGAGATTTAAGTTGTAATTACTGATATTTAATATTCAAATGCAATATTTTCTTTAAAATAAGCATATTTTTGAGCCTGAGCATCTGTTTTTCATAAGCACATTCCAATAAATCTTTTTTGAACTTGAAAAAGTACTTTTTATGAGTATCCTTAATCCTTTTTTGAAATTTCAATTCTATTTTTATCCTTACTTATTCAATATCAGGCTTCATGGTGTGGCTACACAGTTGTTTTTCATAAATATTATGTATGCATCCCTTCATGCATATTGCTTTATTTTATGCTTATGATTTTTTTATTTTTGTTCAGTTTATTTTATTTATTTATTTATTTATTTCTTGTTTTGTTGTTGTTGTTTTTTCTTGTAATCTTAAAACCACTCCTGTATTCAATGTCTCTTACATTTTATTTTTTTGCTCTGCTTGGCTGGAGAAAATCTTATATACCAATATTCTCAAAATAAGTGTATGCCATCTTTGTGGTGATAAAAAGCTGCAAAAATCAATTTTTTAAATTTCAGAGAATATTCTAGATATGTATATTTAGCTAGCTATTTCGCTATTTAGCTAGCTACAGCCCTGAAAAAAAATGGTAAAAATGGAATATACTTAGCTGGTGTGAACAAAAGTACTCTACAGACCTCAAAGGTTAGCGATATTTGAGGTAAAAGAGAGAGAGCAGCAAAATAACAGCAACACCAACAACAAAAATAAATAAATAAACAGAGACAGGAAAGTAAGTCCTTGTATGCTCACAAACTGCATAGATATAAAAACAACTTGTTTAAAATCCATGTTCAAAATTTTAGAATTCTTTTAATATTTGATATGTGTATTAAACGATCTATTTAGCAACAAAAAAGCAACTTTGAGACTAGGGACGCCGTAACAATAGTAATGAATTTTCGTAGAAAAATACAAAATAGTACACTCCATATGCAATTCTAAAAAAAAAACTTGAGCTTAAAAACTTTATTGTTCTGTACGCTGTTTTATTTACAAAATTTTAATCACTTACCTCGTTTCTAAACGCTGGCCTCGTTTTAAATCACGGAAAAAAGAAGATGTATTTATGTCCGTTAATATAATTAAATCATAACATTGAGGTGAATTCTGACTATGGTGAGGTTCAAAAGGCTGCGTTTGGAACACAGTAGCAAGCTAAAGTGGATTGAATCTAGAAATGGCATATGGTTTGCAAAAAAAAATACATTTGTATCACATCCAAAAAAGTTTAGTTTAGAGAAGAAGATATAGTTTAAACATTTTTTTTAGGATACATGAAACATTTGAATCTGTTATTTTTGTCATTTTTTTTTTATTTTTTATGTCATTGAAAAGCTTAGAATTCATAGCATATTAATTTTAATTAAATATTATAAATTTTTTAAAGGTAAATTATGAAAAAAGGAAGCTTTAAAAAAAACAACGATTTTTTCCCTAGTTCTTTCCAATAAAAATTAATTTCTTTGCAAAGTTTAAGCCTCGATATATCAAAAATAATTTTTGCTTGATACATCTTTAGGATTAAAGGTACAAATTTTAATAAATATTTAGAGAAAACTAAAATATTAATGTTCCAGGTGATGCTCTCAATCTCTCAAACGATGCCTGTTTTTTTAAAAAAAATGAATTGTTAAGATTTTATTATAGTAAAACTAAAGAGCGCAAAAAGGTAAAAATTTAGAACTAGGTCTTGAAAATCAAAATGGAGACAATATTTTAATAAACAAGTAGATTCTATTTGAATGGTGTGCTTTTTATGTAAAAAAAGCCTGTCCATTTTATGCTCGAGAGTCAGTAGCTTGAGAAAGGTGTTCGATAATTTGTTTACTTCTTGCCAGTTTCTTATTTTATGACATAAATCACGTTATTCGATGGGAAATTTATCTGACTGTCAGAAAATATATACTTTTGTATAATTTTATTTCGCAGTTTAGGAAATATATACAGTATTTTTAATATTGGTAATAGCTACTTCTTGTATCCTTAAGCAGGTGAAAGATTTTTTATTTTTTTATTTGATTTTATTTTTTTGTGTTGTTTTAATGTCAAACGTTTTTTTAAAACATACGACATCTTTCCAGAATATTACTGTGAGCAGAAAAAGTAGTTAATTAGAAAGTTCCATCCACACCATGACAACTCGTCACTTGACAATTAAAATTAAAATTAATACACAACGCGACAATAGCTCAACTAATGTGTTGGATTATTCGAAACACATTACAGCGGCGAAAAAGTTGTGCAGTGACGTGTCTGAAAAAGGCTGCTATTAAAATTATTGTATGTGTTTTTTATTTATTTTTGTTGTGAGATGATACTAAGTGTTGATTTTGATTCTTATTTTGTTTATGTTTATCATTCTTCTTTTATAACTTGCATTGCTTTTTTAAGGTAGATATAAAAAATATAAATATAAGAACAGTGAGTGGTGCACTTATAGTGATTTCTTATAACAACTTGGTTTTGTAAAAGAACATGTAAGAACTTCCAATACAAAGAAAAAGATTGACTGGACTAACACAGAGATCGTCCAACATCTTTCTTTCATTGCAGTCAGTGTATATATTAAGGGATTGTTTACAAATAAAATCAAGCCCTTCTCCCCCCTCATCGTCTCTCCGTCGACTTTGCTTCACCCTTTTCATTGATTCGACGTTATATTTTTGAAAGAGATTCCTTCAGGTCGAGATTGAGCAAGGAAAACTTTTGAAGGAAAGTACTGTCATCTGTTTTTAATTACTTTTTATGTGTTTTTACTTACACCTTTAAATTTTGTGATTTTCCTAACTTTTAAATAGCTTTATTTTTCGAATTATGCCGAAGTGTTGCCATGGTAACACGTTTTTTATGTTCAGTAAAATTCTACTAAAAAATGTTTTTACATGTTTTTAAAAGCTTTATGTGACTTCATAGTTTATATTGTTATATTATTTTTGTGTTTTTATTGTTATTATTACTAAATTAATCGTACTTAAAAAATCTTTAACAAAGTTCAAAGTTAGTGCTTTTTTTTCTATATGTCACCGAATTTGATGACGTCATCACCAAAAATGCTGACGTCATCCAATTTTTTGTCACCAAATTGTTTATTAATACCTGGACAACACTTGTGGTAGGTTTTAAGTCCAACGCCCCTAGCATTAAGGAGCCCCTAAAAGGCCCAGCAGGAATAGGGTTAAAATTCACATATGACTCCCATCAATTAGACGAATGTCGAGTAGGTTGTCCTGACAAATTTGAAGACTTCTTAAAAATTGTCTATTTCAATTATTCCATCTTCTCTTGTATATATGTTGATGAACGTCTCTCTTTGTTGTGATAAGATCATGTCGTTAATTAAACATCCTTTTATAGACCCCGTCAAAATTAAGAAACTTGTTCAGAATTTTTTTGGTGAAATGACCTAATAATTTAAGGAACTTTCACTAGTTGACCGTTTGCTTGGTTTTTGTACAAAAAACATGTGTGACATAGAAATTGACATATCTGGTTTTGAATCCAAAGAAATCAGAGCATAAAACTGATCTTAACTTCTCCCTGCAATGTTTTATTCTTGGACGTTGTGTTTGTTTTATTTTTTCTTGCATTTGAAAATTTTCTAATCCTTTTAACTATTATATTCCCTCCAACACAAAAATTGATAAAAAACAGACCCTGAAACGTAGATAGAACTAACGAGATAAAATTATTTTGCATGCAACCTTTTTTACAGTATTTTTATTGCTGTTACAAGAAGTTGTGTTCAAAAGTCGTACAAAATTGTTTGGAAATTTGTTTGGAAAAAGCCACATGAAAGTCTCACAAACCTCGATGTTTTGTTGAAAGGGATTAAAAAAGGTTTTGTAGAAATTACTGTGATGCTAATTTAAGTTATTGTTTATGTCGGAAGGTTGTACATTTTTAACTCGGTAATTTGGGATTGAATCAGTACAGCGTTTGACTCAAGTTCAAGAGGTTGTGGGTTCGATCATCACATGAGGACGTTGTCTAATTGCGCAGAAATTTCAAAGACTTCAGTAAGTAAAATGGAATTTTAAACACTTTTGTAACGGCCTTTGTGGTATCTTCAAGAAATTACTTACAAGTAAACAAGTAAACAAGTAAACAAGTAAACAAGTAAACAAGTAAACAAGTAAACAAGTAAACAAGTAAACAAGTAAACAAGTAAACAAGTAAACAAGTAAACAAGTAAACAAGTAAACAAGTAAACAAGTAAACAAGTAAACAAGTAAACAAGTAAACAAGTAAACAAGTAAACAAGTAAACAAGTAAACAAGTAAACAAGTAAACAAGTAAACAAGTAAACAAGTAAACAAGTAAACAAGTAAACAAGTAAACAAGTAAACAAGTAAACAAGTAAACAAGTAAACAAGTAAACAAGTAAACAAGTAAACAAGTAAACAAGTAAACAAGTAAACAAGTAAACAAGTAAACAAGTAAACAAGTAAACAAGTAAACAAGTAAACAAGTAAACAAGTAAACAAGTAAACAAGTAAACAAGTAAATACAGTTTAATTACATAGCATTTAATCATGTCATTAAATTATTAGCAGCATTAATTGAATCGATGTCTCTTTGTAAAACCAAGCAAGCATCATTAAAAACATGGCCGGATTTTTTGCAATGATAATTTAAAATTTGGATGTTAGAACATAAAAGATCAATGAACATAAAAGATCAATCTGCATCGCTTAAAGTCAAATATTATCTACGTTTCTTTTAAGTGCAAATTCTGTTTTTTGTTCTAACTGTAAAATTAATGTTTTTGAAAGAAATGTATCGTACGACTTATAATAAAGAGGTTTAGCAAATGTTATTGCTTGAATTAAATAAGGAAAAAATTTAGCTTATTTGCTACCCCAGTAAGAAGCAGGAGCAGATGTCTAGGTTAAAATAGAAGTTACTATTTACCTTAACCAGACATCTGTAAAAGATTATAATACTTACTAGTTGAGACACGGTTAATACAGACGCGGTTAATACAGACGATACTACCAGGACCAGATGATTATTTGTGTTTTAAAGAAAATTATAGGACATGAATGAAACCAGGACCAAATACTTATATGTTGTTGTAGGAAAATATTATTATTTGAATAGTGAATTGAGATAGATGTTATTACTTCATGAAGACCCTGAATATAAATATCTGATATACAGCTAATCTCTTCGTTACTGCGTTTAAATTATTTAGATTTGTTAAGAAGCTGGGTAAAAGCACTATATACCATTTATGTGTGTTTGTCCCTGCAATGTCCATCAACAATGTCATTAGCTGTGCTAAGCTACTATAAGACGAAAATAAAAACACCTGTTTTCTTTTCTGTGCTTGTTATTAAAAACATAACTAATATCTTAGATCTGTGCCCAGAAGTCAACTTTTTTCGTACCATTGACAACATAAAGTGATTAGATCGCACCAAAGATGAAAGAAGTCAATTCTGACAAGCATCCAGACAAGCAACAAAGAAATAAGGTGAAACCTCACAAATGTACAGTTTGCCACAAAGCATTTGTGCATGCGTATACACTGAAAGAACATCTGAAGCTGCATACTGGTGAAAATATTTACCAGTGCGATGTTTGTCTCAAAGAATTTTGTCAGCTGGCTAACTTGAGACGCCACGAAAGGATACACACCGGGGAGAAACCTTTTAGTTGCAAAGTATGCGAGAAACAATTTACAGACCGCTCGTCCCTCACCTGGCATGTTATGACCCATTCGAAAACAAAACCGTTTCAATGCAAGCACTGTTCAAAATCGTTTTATCTACAAAGCCATCTCGACCGTCATTCGTCTATACACGAATCGGAGAAGAAATTCAAATGCAAGATATGCGGAAAGAAGCTGCGCCGAGTGGATAGTTTAAGATGCCATATGGAGACACACAGCGTAGTGAAACCTTTTAATTGCATACAATGCAATCGAAGTTACAGTACAAAAGCTGCTTTAAATAAACATCTAAAAAATCATGAAAAACAAAATCAGGAACTACTTCCACATATAACCGAACAACAAAAAGGGAACTTAGATGTTGATTCATACACGATTTTGAAAGGAACACCAAGAAGAAATGAAATCATAGAAAAAACAAATTCATCGCATTCGTATCAGGAGAATAAAATTGTATCAGGACATAAAATTGACGCAAAAGTACATATTGATAAAGCGGAAAAACATCATGTGGAGCCAGCTCCAAGGAAAACTGCTTTGCGTACAAATAGCACACTTGAAGTAAGTTCAGTAGAGAAAACACTGGACAGAAGTATGTCTATGGACTTCAGTTCACGCAAAGCGCAAATACATATTCCAGTGAAACTACAACCTATGCCCAGTCTCCAGGAGGAGGAGGTACATTTTACAATTGACAAATATTTTTCTTTCGCAACTGATACTAAACAAATGTGTAACATTTGCAAACGAATTGCAACGAATGAAGATGATCGCGTCTATCACACTTGTATATAAAATCATTTGTATGTCTCTTTATGAGGGCGTTTTCATGTACGCCATTTATCTGACTTGTGTCTGTTTTTGTTGACTCGCCTACTGTAGTTTATGAGTTAAATATCATTTGGATGCCAATATGTTCTTTTCGCTTTTACCATAAAGTTCGAATTTTTCTTTTATGTATAAGACATATAATTGTTCTAACTATAAAATGCCTAAAATTCCTGGGGACGAGGTTGAGCTAATTTCGAAGTTCGCCACCACAAGTAATTGCATAGGCTATTTATATATTACATTCACGTATTTCGAACTTGTGCATGCTCAGAGGATCTTAAGCTTTTTGGTCAAGCTCAAACTCTCAAAATGTGCTTATTGTTGCCGACGTCAGCAGGAACATTTATCATTAATTTCGGGACCTTCATGGGAATCGACGTGGGTTCTCTTGATGTGTGGGCCCACAAGAGAATGTGACTAGCAACTTTTCAACGCTGTCTGCCTGACCTACGTGTGTGCAAAAGTAGCGACTTTGTTGCCTGCTGACTGCAGCGCATTGACTGTTTGACACCTTTGAAGAAAATCTGCTTTTGTCTCTAGAGATTATCTACTAAAAATGGCCATAGTCGTTTCAGAGGCAACAAAACGGCTTTCGGTTCTCGAATTTAGTGGCAGTGAAAAGATTATGACCACTAAGAGCAACATCCTACTAAATATATTATTGGATATCTAAAAATATTGCAATTAGGCAAATCCTGAAATTCTGGCGTGTCAGCAAAAGGTAATCACACTAGTGATAGCTAGGGTAAGATTTGAAATATAGTTTCCACGCGGAATAAGAAAAGGAATGATTAGATTAGAAATAAATTTAAACTTCAATATTCAAATATTCTTTCACACCCTATTTTTATGAATATTTTTTTATTTTAATTAAAAAACTTAACAACCTTGTACCCAACGCTTAATAAAGTGTTAATACTTTGATCCAATTAATCTTACTTTTACCAACATAATTTAAAGTATGGATTCTTTACTTGTATCTTTGTTGAAACTGATCCGCTGTTAAAATTAACTTATTGTCTTCCCCAAAACGTTTAAAAACTCAGGACGATGACAAAAATTTAAAAAATTTTAGCTTCATTTCATCAAACCGATCAAAAACTATACCATTCCGAGTTTTAAATCGTTATTTTAATTTTTAAGAAATGATGAGAAATTTAACTTTTTGTACCACTGAAATCAAAGTTGTTAGTGGGACTAATCAGTTTGGAACTATTTTGTACAATTTTCTTAAGTTCACCACCTTGTATTAATATAAAAGCCCTAAATAGTAAGAAGCCTTTATCGCTATGATATATCAAGTTAGCAAGGTGACATATTATAGAATGGAGGTAGAAATACTATCCGGAGTTTGCATCTGTTCATCCCAAACCTTTTTCATTAATCGCTTACAAGTGAAAGATCATTACAATTAAAGACAATTGCACTTTATAATCTCAGCGCATGTCCATGTTGTAGTAACTTTTACTGTGCCACCCAATTTTCACCAGGCCCCTTTTTATTTTCTTGTGCATGTGCTGGAAACAACAAGTATTTTCTGTCTGTTTTTGAAACTTAAAAATTGAATTTTTGCCGCTGTGGTCTGCGTATTTCCTTTGTGCATTCTTAACTGAACATGAATATGAGCCAGGAAAGACTTGATGCACGTTTACTACTGGGTATTTACGTAATAGCTGGTCTAATTAAGACTTGGTACATAATTTTTTTAATATATGCAACTTAGGATTAGATTTGACAATTATGTTAATTAAATTATGGTAAAACAGGCCACAAACCGTGCCAACATGGTAGCCAATATTTCGACCAACATGTTGGCGCTTATTAAACTACGCTGCAAAAAATTTCCTTGTTCATACGCAAGCCTGCCAATATTATTTAACGCACACGTTTTAGAAAATAAAAAAAAAACAATCGAGCTGTTCTCTTATCAGTAGCAGCATAGATAAGTCAAGTTTCCATTTAACTGTAAAATTAGAGATTTTGCGCGGTAACAAAAAACCTCATGAGCTTTTTGTGTTATAACAGAAATTACAGTCAAATAAAAGCATGAATTTAAGAACGTTGTCCACGATATAAGTTTGAAAAGGACATATGGAATCTGCGACAAAAAAACGCATTAGAGAAACATATAATTTATTCAGTTTTGTCCATTGTATTTTAACAAAAAAGAAATTAAAAATTAAGAAGAAATTAATTGAACCACGTCTGCTGACCGAGTATGCCATCGAAGTTAATTGACCTCAATCAGTTATTTGTAAAATGCGCTGAAACTTATCATTGCATGTTTTTCCCGTTTTGTATGCATTCTAGTTCCTGTTTCAAAAATGCGTGAATAATTACTTACCTACTTAAAAGTATTTTCGATAGATAAAAAATGTCCCAACTTCCCTGTTTCCACTATTAAAAAGATTATAAATTCCTCGACAATTAAAAACGCGCCATTTTCCTTGTACAATTAAAATGGTTTCGTGTTATTTATAATATTGGACTTTGTGCTCTTTGCATAAAAAAGCCAGTTACATAAAATGCAACAATTTTTTGGTGATAGAAAATTATTAAATTTCCCTTTACGAAGTGCACCAAAAACGTAGGTATGTGAAGCCCAGACCCCTTCACAAATGTTTTTCTTTAAATCCTCAACATTAAAAATATAAAAATGGTAGACAATTTCCAAGAGAAGGTCGCATTTGGTGATTGTGTTTTTTATTACATTTGCCTTTCGATGTTTGAACCTTCGCTTAGCGAATATTCGAGTTTTTGGAGTAGATTTACGTGAATGGGAACAAAAGAAAACGAACAAGGTAAATAGATTTGTTATGCTCGAAATAAGGTTCTGGAAACTTTGAAGTACAGGTCAAGGTTGTTGATTCTATTGTTGATTCTGTTGTTGTTTTTGTTGTTGTTGTTGCTGTTGTTGTTGTTGTTGTTGTTGTTGTTGTTGTTGTTGTTGTTGTTGTTATTGTTGTTGTTACGTCTGCACTTGGCTAACATGTTGTTTTTCTTTTGTGCTCTGTTGATGATCTTGATTGATGTGTTTCTTTTTTAACAACTGCCTCATAAATGAATAACCACTTCAAATAGTTTAAGTATCAGGTTTTAATAAAGAATAATAAACCAGCTTTAAAGAGATGGAAGTCAAATAATAACCTAGAAATTTATATCATTTTTTAAACGAAAACAAAACGACGATGTAATTTTGATTGAACAATTTTGATGAAAAAAAGGTGAATGCAATGGGACATTATTTCTGAATTGTAAATACTGTATGTATTTTAGGAATCATAAGGTGTAATAAATGCAGAATTAAAATAGCTCGTTTAAAATTTCTTGATATATTGTGATATGAGTATTTATTACGATCTTATGGCGTATTAAATTTTATTTATATATTGCAGAATTTAAAGAGGCTCCAGGTCTTTCGCTCGGGCCCACGAACTAACAGACTACTGGAGCATGGAAATGCAGTGTCGTTCATATGATCCTGATTGTTTTGATTTGTCTTTCTATTGTTATGTTAACTACTTTTGCATTTCATTGTACCTTTCCACGGTTAACCTCTCCGTTGTTGTTGATGTTATATAAATATAAAAAAATCAAAAAAACTATAGTTTTACTAAGAAATATAGGTTTAAAAAAAGGTAAATTAAGTAAATATTTCTTTTTGCTATTGTACTTGCGATTTATTTTACCCGTAAATCCAAACACCACAAAATACACCTTTCCCGAATTTCATAAATTATCATAATTATGACGTCATCCAAAATTTTATAATGGTTCTGTGCTCTTCAATTAAAGATATTCAGATAGAATATTAAATTATCGTGACAAAAATGAAGTTTTTAGAGCAATTTAATATTCTTGTTGGATTTTATTTGACTTGAAAAAACATCTATTTTGAATACAAGGCTATTCTTGGAAAGCTCGGCTTTATGAAGGTGCTCCGGCGGGAGTTGTGTTTATTGTCAGCCGATACGACGACAACAAACTGCGCAAACTCCCTGCACCGCCCAGGTCCACTACTTAAATGTCAGTTCAATTTCCAATGGTACGACCTTACTCCGGTATATCGAAAGGCCTAGAAGTGCTAAACACTTCAAGCAGTGGGGGCATAAAAGCATTCACAAAACACTCGAATTAAAGATTAAATACACGTTCTTAATTGTCAATAAATGAATACAAATGTCCTAATGTTAAATATAAAATATAGCTACGATCACCGACCCTACCGACCGAGATGCTTCGGGTGATCCGTACGTCCCGTCTCCGTGGTGTTGTACAAACATCTCCTGTTTCGTGCAGTATACTGCACAAACTTGTGCAAACGTTGTGCACTGGCGCGTGTAATTTCAAACAAACGGGATGCCATTTCTACCATACATGTTTTCGTTTGGTGCTGCGTTTAAGATATCGTTGAACGGGTTTGAATGGGGGTTTGCTTTATTTAGGTTTGGGGAGCTGACGCCATTGGTGAAATATCTGGACATATTTGTATGGATTAGGAGGTATGGGTACGAGGTGTATCAATTCAGTTTGGGCGTTACCTTGTAACAAAGGGTTTGATCGTAACTTTCTGTACGGAATTGAGGCACTTAACGAGGTATTTACGAAATTAGGTAATTTGTTCTACCTTTTGCTAAGGAACTTAGGGATAAAAATCATGGCATAATAAGGAAATTCGGAAAAGGTCTATTCGATATATACTAGTCGTTAACCCGTGGAAAATTCCACGGGTTCACCCGTCCTTTAAATTAACCTGTTGCAAAGAAGTGGACAGAAATATATCGCATTTGATAGTCGTGCGCATTTTAAAAATTTCGTGTTTCCGTTACGGGGCACGGCTTTCGCGGACAGACGACGGCTATTATTAAAGAGACTAGTCGTTAGCCCGTGGAAAAATCCACGGGGTCGCCCGTCCTTTAAATTTACCCGTGGCAACAAAGGGGATAAAAATATATCGCATTTGATATTCGTGTTTCCGTAGCACGATTTTCTAACTCAGCGGGGGGTCTGCGCAGAGACAGACAGACGACGGCTATTATTATAGAGACTAGTCGTTAGCCCGTGGAAAAATCCACGGGGTCGCCCGTCCTTTAAATTAACCCGTGGCAACAAAGTGGACAGAAATATATCGCATTTGGTATTGATGCGCATTTTAAAAATTTCGTGTTTCCGTTATGGGACACGGTTTTCGCGGACACACAGACAGACAGACAGACGGAATACGGCTATTATTAAAGAGATACAACGTATGACGTTTGTCAGAAGGGACTACGTTATGCATTAGTATCGGTAAATAAATACAAAAGCAATGATGCATTGTTTCTTTTGAGTATAGGTTTGTCCTACGGATTAACAAGCTCCCTTTAAGTTCTAAATCAAAATTAGTATATGCGGTGGAGAGTATACTAACGTTGTCAAAACTCGGTACGTTATTGCAGTATATAACATGTTCTAGCACAGCACTAGGATTTTGAGTTTTGACGGATTTTCTAGTTAGAGAGGAAACATCAATATGTTCGCAAGCTCCAGCTTTGAACCCATGGCAACATCGTCGATTTGTTTGCATAATTAACCGTCAAAAGTAAAAAGTAAAAAAAGAATATTCAGTAGCTAACAATAAAAGTTGTCTAAAATCACCGTTACTCAAATTATTAACTTTCTCAGTGTCCTTAAATAAACGTTTCAACACAAATATCGACGGTTTCGTGTATTCCGTCGTACGACCAAAACGTCGTTAAGAAATATTTCACCAAAAGAGTTGTTGTTCTTTTTTTTTTAAAATCGTTACACCCATTCAGTTTAGATTAAAGATCTTACATAAATTTCATTATTTATAAATATGCGTCATAACTGCAATTAAATTGACTAGTCGTTAGCCTGTGGAAAATCCACGGGTTCGCCCGTCCTTTTTATACCGCATTGCGTGCTTCTCGCTATTGCGCAGCTAAGCTACCATTTTGCGTGACAGACAGACAGACGTATACGGGCGTTATAATATAGATGATGTCCTTATTTCGCATAATTTGCGAAACTTTAAAAAAACTTTTTACTAGAGAACGAATAAAGACAACTTTTAAAAGTCTTTCCATATGACCTTACTTGATCTTTTATGGAAGATAAGCTGTAAGTCAATACATCTGTCAAATGCAAGTCAGGGAACATTATCCCTCAAATCATAAATTTCAGGGAGGGGTTTTGTGAATAAATTCCTCTACCAGAAATGTCTTAATAAATTATGTCACGATTGATGCCGCATAATCAATCTGAAATTCTTTAAATGTGAATATCTTGAGAAGGTAAAGAGCTTTTTTAAAAATTCAACTTTTTAAGCTCTATAAGTCCAACATAATTTTATACCATAGGTTCCCTAAGCTTTTTAACTTTATATCCGTGGAAAATCCGTAAATAAAATTGAGTGCAGAAAGAAACTCTTTGAAATAGAGAAAAATACCATTTTGAAAGAAAACATCAAGTTGTTGGTTCCCTTTGGCGGGGCTTGAACTTTCGCCGAAATGTAATTCCTAAATTCAAATAAACAGAAATAAATTTGGATAAAATTTCAACCATTTCGAGAAAACTACAGAGGTTAACCACGAAATGTTGTTGATACGTTACGTTGTATTTTGTCGATAATGATTAACATGCTGACAGTGGCAACTATCGGTACAGTTGGACGCCCACTTTATCAATCACAAAACAAAAGATATCGATATTAATATATTATAAAATTTAAATATATACACATATTTACAAATATTTATTATAAACTTTTACATATAATATATTATATTTTACAAGAAAAGAGGAAAACCATGCCTGAGTATTTTACTGTTTCAGGATCCCACTTATTTTGTAACTAATTTTTAGGATATCATTTAGAACAATTTCAGAAGATTTTAGCTTTTTAGTTAAAATCTTTTGAAATTGTTAGCTAGGAATATTAGGAGAATTTGAATTAGAATGACAAAAATAATTTCAACGGAATTGAACAAAGAAGAAAAATTGGATTGATCAAATTTCATTTCTACATTGGTTGATGCAGAATATAAATATTTTTGAATATTTTTGAGTTTGACAAACGTATGTTCCCTAAAATTTAGGAGATTTTTAGGAGTTTTCACAAAAAATCAGAAATTTTAGGAGTTTTTAAGATTATTTGATGGATTTTTTTTTTAGGATTTTTAAGAATTTTTAGGAGGCCTATAGTTTCTATTTTCTCGATTAGATTCGTAATGTAAAAAGTTCAAACACAGCATTAAGTGAGATCATTTTGAATATCAGCAAATGCTTTTGATAACTGTTTTACACGCTGTTCTAAATTTTTCTTCTGAATGGCGGTATCGTTTAAAATAATTCTCATTTCTTCTTCTACTTGTGTTACCTAAAGATAGAAGTTAATTTTTTAAGAAGAGTAGTTTAAAGAACTTTAGAAAATGCGGTTTTCGGTTCAAAAAATGCTGAATAACACAACGCCTACAAGAAAAAGAAAAGGTAACGAAGAAAGAAAAAAAAAACAAGCAAGGGCAACAGGCTGCGTTTTTACCTTGTAAAGGCAGACATTCCAGTGGAAATTAGTAGATTCTTTTTTTCCTTTTTTTCAGAGGGATGGGTTGGGGATTGAGAGTGGATTTAAAAACAATACAAAAATTCATTGAGGTCCGAATGAAAAAAAATCACGAAGATCCAAAAACGAATTCTTTCCACATTACTAAGGTTATTGAGATTTTGTGGGTATATGTTTATGGAATAGATTTTTAGGAGAAGGCGTTGCTTCCTTTTAAAGAAAAAAGCGTAAAAAGGTAGAAAAATAAGACGCATGCGTGCTCATAAATTATCAAATGCCCTGAGAACTCGAACTAATTTCTTGGAGGTTCAATAAGAGTAAACAGTAATTCTTTTTCTATGTTCTCTTTCTATGACAGTGCTTTAATATAACTAAAAAGTCATTGCTTAATACATTCTGTTCATATTACCTCTTCCTTTGCTTTCTGTATTTCATCGTTCTTTCCAGCAATAACTTTTCTTAACTTTAAACCAAAGTCATGTTTTGCAGTTTCCATCTCCAGCTGATGTTTCTCTTCAAGTGTTCTTAACTTTTCCTTTAAATCGCTAAAATAGAAAAACCAAAGATAACTTACGCTGAAGGACCTAACATGAATTTTTTTTAAGCACACATGGTCTTTAAATACCTTTATGTTTTTATCGGAAGCAATTAGAAAAAAACAAAGTTGTAAAGACGAGATGTAACTGTCCCACTATCTTACGCCAGCAAAACGAATTGAAATTAATAAATATAAGAAACAATTAACCAACAAAACTGATCCCTCTCTAACCTCGCCAGTTTCGCAGATTCGTCTTTTTGTTCAATCCAACTTTTTTCTTTTTCTTCAAAGCTTTTCTTCATTTGAATAACTTTGATTTCAAACTGGTCAATAATTTTACTTCTTTCGTCCCACTGATGTCGTAATTTTCTGAAAACAAAATGACAAAAGAACGTGAAAAGAGTTATATTCTGTGTTACTGCTAAATCGAAAAAGAAAATTGAGGAGAAAGTTGAAGTGCTTCTACGTAAAATTAAATTGTTAGTCAATCAAAATTTAACCCTGGACATAATATTTAGAAATTTCCTCCTTTAGCTCTTTCACGAAATGGGCAAACAGCATCACTTGACCAGCGCCTTGCAGCCGAGTAGGCTGTTAAAGTTTATTTCCGCAGAGGTGTAAGCCGAGTAACTAACGTCACAAATGAAAATGCTAGCTGCACTTCCCACATGTTCGCATTATGAAACAATCACTCCACGACCCAGAAAGTTCCGAAATATCGCGAAATCCAGGCGTGCTGATTTTGGATCTAATCAAATAATGAGTCCTAATTTCGCCGTAAATATTAACAAGCTCAGAATGCGTGCTACTTAGCTGCTTTTAGTTGCCTTTGACATACCACCCTGTTTCCCTATATACATAACCGGGGTTGTTGCATGTATCATAACAAAAGAACAATTTTATTTTTTCATTTTGTTTTGGTCGTGAGTGAAAATCTGGTGAAGAATTTTTCTATAAAAAAAAAATTCATATAAAAAAACTTAACGCTGCGGAAAATTTGATGCAAACCCACTTTAAACATATTTTTCGCATTTCCCTCTATTTTTTTAAAGAAATATGCTAAATAGGGAAAAGGGGAGGTGGGATTATTATAATATGTTTGAGTAAATACGAACTCACTTTAAATCCAATTTACAAGATTTAAGTTCGTCTTCTGTTTCAGCAAGGTTCGACTTTAATTCTTCTTTTCGATCAGTCAATGCATCTACACTGTCCTATGAAAATCAAGGCTGAAGTGACCTTCTGAAAACTTTAACCAAGTCGGGAACCACGACAAAGACAATGAAAGAAACAAAAACAACGTAGACGACGAGTCAGAACAACAACAACAACAACAACAACAATAACGGGAGCATTATTTATTCATCATTACACACATACCTGCAACTTAACATTCTGTTCTTTAAATTCTTGCAGTTCATCTTCTAAATAACCTCTCTCCTTTTTTTCTTCATCGGTCAATCTTTTATTCTCATTAGTCAGTATTGTAAATTCCTATAAAAAAATCCGTTTCAATAAGTGCAAGTCAATGTTTAAAAACATAACTTCAATAGAAAAACTTGTTCCCACGTTATAGCTAAACAGTTAACTTTACAACAACACACACTTCCATAGACTACAAAAATCGGATTGCGTCAAAACATCAAACTAAAATTTTATTCAGACCTGCTTCATTTTCCGGATGGTCTCTGTTTGACCTTCGATCAGCTTGCATTTAATTTTCAAAGAATCGTTTCCATCCTAAACAAGATTTTAATGTTTACACGCGAATATCAAAACTAAGCATAAACAATGAAACAAAAATTTTTTTACACAAACGTGAAAACCTTAATTTGGAGACCAGTTTATGATTTTTTTAGAAAATCCAAAATCGTCACTTTGCAGCATTTATTAATAAGTAATTTTTTAAAAAAAATAAAAAAAAAACAACCTAATGAACGGATCCGAAGATAAGCTGTGACGAACGTAAATAAGGATACGAAAAAACCTATTTTTAGCTAACTTTGGGTCGTTTTAGGTTCGTTGCAACTAAATTTCCCTGCAACAGGGACATAAGGATTTTTATTAACATTTTAAACCATTTATAGAAAAAAATAATGATAATTTTTTTAAAAAAAACTTAAAAACTTATTTTTAGGACAAATTTAGGGTTTCTTGCCAAAAATGACGCTACTATAATTTTTATTCAAATCCAAAGATGTCACTTTCTAGCAATAAGTAACTTTGAGCAAAAAAACAGAAACTAATAAGCGGACAGAAGGGGAAACTGCGACGTATGGACGTACGGACAGACTCTATATCATAGATCACTTCGCTATCGCGTGTGACCGAAATTACAGACACTTTTGGTGATATTCATAAAGTCTGACTTATACGTAGAATACCTCCAACAAGCATCGGCAAAAGTACTACCGTCAAAACTCAGCCACGCTGTGAATTACGTTATGACAGATGTGTGGTAATCAAAGACATACCTTTAATTGATTTTGAAGCAGGGAAATCTCTTTTGATTGCGATTCTAATTGGGCATCTAGTCGTCCTCTTTCTTGAGCCAATGAGGCACCTAGATTTAATTGATCTTAATTACTTGCAGACCAACATGCAGTGTATTATTCAGTACATTGACATTACCATACATCCTCAAAAGAAATAAAAATGGACGCAAAGACATCTACTTAGTGAGGAGACCAAAATTCGTAGATTTACTAAGCAAACAGTAAACAAAATAATATAAAAACATAAAAGGTTTAATCTGAAAACCTAAATACGTTAAACAATACACAAAAGGACAGACAAAACTCTTAAATTTTGTTTGCTTTAATTAAGATTAAAATTTCGAGAGTAAACAGCCCGTACAAATTTTGTATTTAATCCCTGTAGTAATAACAGTATCGTGTTATTATCAACTGCTATTAAAAAAGGCTTGGTCACTCCATGAATTGGCGCAGTGTTGAACTAGCGAGATCACAATTCTTTGCATTTCAAAGATAATTAAATATTACAGTGGCAAAACTCTGCTAATAATGGAAACAGTTGACATGAAACCAACCTTGTTGAGCTAACTCCTGTCCCCAAAGTTTTCGTTCTGATCTTAAGCCATGAATGACAGACTCTTGTCCTCGAATGTGTGCTGCCATTCTCTCTTTGTCCTATTAAGAAAACATAAGAATATTATTGCAACTTTTGTTTGTATTCAACTAAAACTTTTTCTTTCTTTTTTTGGTTGTATTATATTCAACTAAAACTTTTTCTTTCTTTTTATCCAATGAAACTTTAATCTTGTTAGCCACAAACAAGCAGTATAAAGAATCAGATAGCTTAGGTGAAGGGTACATTCACGGAAAATATAATTTCCCTGATTTTCCTACAATGGCGACATAATGTCTACAACTTTCTGATTTTACCATATATATATGTACTACCTGTTGAAGACTTTCCACTTTTGAACCGATATGCCGAATGGAAGATAACTCCTTCTCAACTTGAGATAATCTCTCCTATTATAAAATATAATAAAAAAGACGGTTGTTGTTTGCTGCTAAAAAGTTTTAACATTGTAACAGATGATGCTCATGAATATTTTTTAGCAATTTATCAATTTCGGAGCTGTGAAAAGTATCTATGATCATGGAGGTGTATACATTCACGTTGTGTGAACGCTTTATTAATTATTTTTTACTTTAACTATTAATTTTTAAGGCGTTTTTTTTTACCCAAGACAGACATTTAGACATGCAAATAAAAAAGTCTACCTTGTATTGTAACTGCATATCTTGCTTGCTTTTCGAAATTTCTGTTATACGAGCTTTCTGCTCTTTCACCAACTAATGTAAGAAAAAAACATAATACAAATAATTCTCCTCACATTTTCTTGCTATAGTCAATATGTAGAGTAAAATAACAACCAAATTGAAGTTGAAAGTAAGTATGAATTTTGCGACAGCATTTTTTGCTAATTCGGAACATATGTACATAGACCTTATTTGCCTTATTTGGCATCATTTGTTATCCACCTTATTTTAAAAATTGAGACGAAATTCGTTACATTGTTTAAAATTGACAAATTTTAAAGTTTTAAACAAACTGATAAATGTTTAGAATTAATCTCGTTTTGATAAGGAAGCAAGATATGGGGACTGTATACCAAATAATGATTTGACATTGGATAAAATTAATTTTATTGACGCCATCAGTATTAAAAATAACGTCATATCTGCAAGAAAATTTGCTATTTTAACGATACAGGTAAAAAGTACATTTTTTCTAAAAATATTGACACTTATGTGATTTAACTTTGGTAGAATATTTCATTTGGAGTTGTTCGAATCAAGGAAAATAACATAACGGCGTTATTAGGATCAGAAATGACGTCATTCCACTGGATTGCATTTTCTTTAAATCTGATCTGTCTGTATTTTATCTTAGTAACCATAGATGTCGTTAGAAAAATCTTACTAACCACCTGGTGGACAATATACATGTATAAATAACAGACCAGACCTTCCCCATATAATAGGGTTAAAGGTTTAATCGTAAAAACAACATCACATGAAAACATTTTCTGACATTAAATCGGGTTAAAAAATTACAGCACATCTGAAAACGCTAAAAGAAAGTAAAATCACCGAACCTTGCACCGAGTACAAATGAGTACAAGATTAAAGAATAGTTCACGCTACCTTTGATGTGTTGGTTGGCTTTCAAATTTATAAAATGATGCAAAAAACTCACCGAACTTAACTCAGTTACCAAGTTCTTAGCTTTCGCTTCTTTTAAAGAGACTTGTTCGAAAGTCGATTGCAGTTCCGTTAGCTCGTTTGAAGATTGCTCGAAAGCTTCGTGTAGCTAGAGAGAAAAAATTTTTTTGGGGGGATGATTTCAATCATAAACGCTTAGGATTAGTAACTCTTTTGGTCAAGGATATATAACTTGGTACAAAAACAAACAAAAAAATTGAAATTGGCAGGTTGTTGGTATAGGACATTGAATGCAGGCTATATATTGCATTCTCTCAATGCTAGGTTTCTTATAAAAAACGTGTATGTTCGAGAGGGAAAAAGACTATTGTCTTTGTCCAATATAGCAACTTAAATACAACATAGTCAACTAAAAAATAATATTTAAAAAGAAGTGGAGGTTTCATGTACATTAATTGACAAAAAAATTGGTCGGGATAAGCGGAAACCTTCTAAAGAGATTCAAGCAGCCAAGAAGCTCTAATCAAAAGTTACATCACCTCATTGTATCTATTTGCTTCGATCTGCAATGCCATTCGAAACTCATCTTCTAATGCCTTATATTCGATATTTCTCTCGTTTAATCTGAACAAACAAAAAACAGACACTAGGTTTTAACCAGTTAACGAAAAAAGTGGGACAGACAGAAAAACATCTACCTCTGTACATGTTGATTAATAACTTCAGCAGTTCTTCTCTCACATTTTGTTACTTCTTTCTCAATTATATCTTTCACTTCCTTGCTCTCTATTTTCACCATCCCTTCCTGTTTCTCCCTGAAAAATGCAACCAAAAATTACTAAGGTTTTTTTCTAATAGGAAACTTCAATCAGTTCCTCCTTACACACTTTTATCTTACTTCAAAGAAATGAAAAGAAATAAGGACTACATTCACAACAACAACTGTATTGTGAACAGTTAATTCTATATTCCGTACTTGTGTTCTTGCTCTCGTCCAACCAATAGTTCTTGCAGTTGTTGAAGTTGGCCTTTTTGTTTATCCACTGTATTTCGCAGAAGTTCAAGCTCTCGTTTTGATGCCCCACTATCCATCTGAAGTTCTTTGTAACGTTTTTTCTAAATGAGTGAAACATCCAGAAAGTTTGAGGGAGGGGTTAAACATAAACATATGAATGTTTTTTCTTGATGGAGGTGAAGCATGGATGTATACTATTACGAGAGAAATGCGTGTGTATTTTAATTTTGCGGATAGAAAAAATGAGGATTAAATTTCATAAATATAAAATTTTCGCTCATGTAAAAGTTTGAAAATAATTTTTCCTGTAATATGAATGTGAACTGAAACTATGCTGGTCCAAATGTCATTTTTAGAAAAACTGCTTAAAAAAACAAACAGAAAAAAATGCAAGAAATTTAAAACAAATTTATGCTTTAATTTTGTAAATCGCTTTATAGAAACTGTAGCACGAAGCAACTTTTTGTTCTGTTTCTCCAATGACGGTTATATTAAACTCTTAATTAAATTTAAGCTCCCATTCTCAAAATGAGAAAATTAAGAGTAAGTACTAAGAACACATGTCTTTAAAACTTAATAATTATTTTTAATTATAATTTTAATTATCTCTTTAATAATAGCCGTATTCCGCCTGTCTGTAGGTGCGTCTATTTGTCCTTCTGTTACGGAAACACGAAATGCGATATATAAAGGACGGGCGACCCCGTGGATTTTTCTACGGGCTAACAACTTTAATACACATAATTATAATTATTATTTCATACAGCATATTTTACACGGTTGTTTTCAGTGAGAAGAGCATCAAAAATTGCTACAAAACCTAACTATTAAGAAAACCTACATGATGGATTTCATCTTCGCCTTTCTCTTTTTCTAATTTCATTGATAGTAGCTGAAGTTCTTTTAAGTCTTTTTCCAGGGCCTTGTTTGACTGAAGAGTTTCATCTAACTCATTTTTTAGTGTACAGTTTTCGGTCTAGTGTAACAAAACAAAGAAAACCCACAATGTAAAGACAATATGAACATTATCATTTGAGTCGCCCTCTAAGACTATAAAAGAAATAAAAAACACAACCCGATACCTTTAACTGTGTTGCTTCTTGTTCGTACTTTTTTCGGTCTGTTTTCTCAGTGTCTAAAGTTTGCTTGAGTTTTGTACTTGTAGTAATAGCAGCTTCTTGAATTTTTCTCTCCTCAACCACTAAGAGTGCAATGTTTTGTTACAACATAAAATATAGACAGAATATTTTATTGTCATCACAAAACGCAGTCATTTTACAAATGCTTAAAATATATAAGGAAAGTAATTTTCGCAGAAATTTAATTTCGTAAATCAAACAAATAGATTTTTTGCGAGAAGTTATTTTTGCGAATTTAGAAAATTTATTTTTTTGCGAGAATGTGATCACTAAAAATCAATTTACTTTTCGTGAAATTTTCTTCCCTTAAAGTAGACTGAATTTTTCCAAGCTTTTATTCCACTGATACATAATTTAATCAGAATTATTGTCGCTACGTGTTGGATGATGACAATGTTGTGAGTATGAAGTGAAATTTATAGACTAAGATCAAACACCCATTAGTCTAGAAGATTATCTGATGTCACGAAAAGAATTACAAAAAACTGCCTGTGAACACTTTCGTTCATAAAATCAAACGTTACACTGACTTTGATAAGATTACCGAGATTAAAATAATCCCAAAGAAGAACCACATGTCAAGCATATCCCCACCTCCAAATTTATGCGAAAATATCCCCACCACCAAATTTATGCGAATTTTTACTTATTTTCAAAATCCTAAAATAACCTTCATACGGATGCTTAGAAATTTTTTCTGTTCAGATCCTTTAAAAACCAATAAAAAAACACTATAAGCATAAAAATAAGCATTTGATAAAATTACATCTCTCTTGCAGAATTTTGATGTTGTCCAACAACTTTCTTGATGCTTGTTCAGCTTTCCATCTTCTTTCTCGCTCAGAATCAACTTCATGCATGAGAGACTGCAAAAAGTACAACAAATGAATCGTTTGGTACAATGAAAGAAAAGGGTGATTCTAAAAAAAAGTATTTTTAACAAACTTTTTCATAAAGAAACTTACTAAATATGTTTCATCTTCTTGAACGCTGCTTACAGCCCGAGTATTCTTTCTTGGTTGTTGTGCAGTCAGGACCTTCTTACCCTGAACTATTGTTAACCCAAAGATGTAAATTACAACACTTGCACAGGATTATTGAGAAAAACGTTTTTGTGACATAATTTACACAATTTTGTGGTTTCTTAAAATAATGAAAATTCTTCAACTCGTTAATAGTGGCCTAACGGTCAACTAAAAAGTCATTGGGAGAATATTTTTTCCTAAGCAGAATGAATTATTATACAATATCATAGACACTCTTATGACTCGGTAATGTTTGCACCTAAAAACTTTAGCATTAGAGGCGAACAATGTACAACTAGATCACAACCAGTCAGTATCAATTTTTTTCACTTAATCAAGTCGTCAACGTGTCTAATAATTATACACGCCGAACATAGCACAACGACAGGATAACAATAATAAGAAAGAAGAAACCTTTTTTATGTAAAATATTTTATTTAGTTTCCAGGCCTATAATAAACACTGAAGATAACCAACAAAGTAAAATGATGCTATTATTTTTCTTACCATATTTCTCTTGGCTGCATTTTTTCTCTGCATTATTTTTATTTCTTATCTTTACTGGTACCTTTTTTAGTTGAGAATGCATGGGTTTTACACGTTCTGACTTTTTCTCAATAACTTCACTAAGATCATTAGATGTTGTAGAAGCAGTATCGTCAGTTGAAGATTCATCATGAATATTTACCAGTACGTTGCCTCTTGTACTATTACTTTCTTTCTAAAGTCAGTTATAGAGACATTCAACTTTTAAACCTATGCAGATGCATGCATGCTATAATTAGAAAAGAAAGAGGAAGAGCTTTTACACTGGGGCAGATTTTTTTCCCCATCTTTATCCACAAAAAAAAGGTTAATTTTTCCATTTTTAATGTATAAAAAGGATTAAATTTTTCTAAAAAATGTGTTACAATGAAGCAACTACTATAGTGATGACACAAACATAATTTTACCTGTTGATCAGTGCAAAAATTAACCAAAGTAGTCAGTTTTTCTTCCAGCAAATCCAGTCTTTCAGTAACAGCATCATCCTCTTTCTGCAATAGCTACAACACCACAACACAAGACAATGCAGAAAATACTATTTATTGTTACAGAAATATAGAACAAAAAAGATCAAGCAAGCATGTTGGCCTCGTTTTGTTGTAACGTTTTAGTGCATAATCTCCAACTAAGCAGGCTTTAAATGTGTGTCGTAAACGGTGGGTTTTGAGTTCATAGCAGAGTAAGCAACCAAAGTTTTATACCTTTTTAAATGTTTGTTTCTGTCCATGGGAATAGCTAGAATCGTTTTCTTTGTTTTCGTCATTGTAGACTTCTTCTTCTTCTTTTCTCTTTTTAAATTTAAGTAAAACAGAATCTATTTTCGGTGTAATGATGTTTTCTTCACTTTGAATAGTCTAAAGGAAATATGACATTATAAAACATCACTAGAAATTCTTTTTCGGGTTTTAGATTTCTTAGCAGGCATTAATAAAATAATTAAGAATTGACAAATAGTAAAAACAGACTAATTATATACAAAAATACAGCCTAAAAATAAGTTCACGCTGTTACAGGTCAATCTGGCCGAGAAATGTAGATTGCTGGAACAAAGAAATACAAATCTGTCTGTAGAATGAACAAATCTGTCTGTAGAATGAACAAATCTGTCTGTAGAATGAACAAATCTGTCTGTAGAATGGACAAATCTGTCTGTAGAATGGACAAAAGGAGCAAAATTCGTACTACTTCAATCTAAGTATTAAGATAAAGGGGAACTCCTTATTCACAGGGATAGAATTACAAACTTAGTCAAGAACTAACGAAATAGGTACTGGTAACTAAATGAGACTTAGACCAATGATATCAAACATTAGTTGTTATATAACATATTAACAGTTTGTTTTTTCAAATTCCATTTAAACCCAAAGTTCTTAAGGTCACTTAATTTAGGGTTTTTTCAGGTTTTCTAGGTTTTTAGGGTTTACTATCACCATAAATATAGAGAAAATGTTTGATAAATTCTTGCATGTTAAAAATAAAAATGTTTACTAAGGTTTTTATAAAGTTAAAATAAAGCAATAAATGATGTTGAACTTATTTGGTAGAGGACTAAAGGTTCAAAAATATTGACTCTTTTGTAGATAACATATGTGTTACAAAAGCAAAACAGAATACACAAACAAAAATCCAAATTGCGTTAGTTTACTCGTAACAGCCCCCTCATACTTATGTGGACTGTTAGATTTGCTTGTCCGTTTCCAATAAAATTTAGTGCAATCATGAGAATGTATCTATATATATTTATTTTATTTGTTAAACGGTTCTTCTTGGTTTGGTAACAAACTAGATGTTTTAAACAATTTTCTAAAGTTATGTTTTAATTCGAACCTGATGATTGTACGTTGTTACAAAGTTGTAATATTCTTACTTGTTCAACAAATATTATATTTATTTTATATTTTATATTTTAGCGCCACTTATTTTTGCATGTTAAATTTTTTAAAAATTGATTATTCACAACATGCCATACTGGTATGAGGGATGCGAAATCATTAACAAGTCCATTGCATGTTTGTGTATTTGCACAGCAATGCTCAGTCTGATTAGTGTGGAAAAGTCAAGACTGGTTAAGACTTTTAATCTACACGACTAAACACAGCAGTTACTATGCGCAGCGAGTACCACACTGTGTAGTTAAAAATAATAAAACGAAAGATAAAGGCATTTGATTTTTACCTCAGAAGAAGATTGCACATTGTGTGTTTCTGATTTAGCTGTTGATGATGCTTCCAACAACTCCAGGTACTCATCCAAGCCTGCAACAAAAAAACAAATGAACACTAAGGTAATAAGAGATATCACATTGATAGCTTAACCAGGGTGACCAGCCAATTTTTCTTTTTTGTTTCCCTCGACTAATATAAAAATTCTGTCTTCCCGAATAAAAGTGCATAAAATACAAAAACAGCATTTTTAAACAAATTCTAAATTACGGGTTAATATGTTATACTACAAGATACTATTCCTTACTTTTGGAAGAATTATTAACTTCCCCTGAAATTTCTTTGACTTAATTTTGGAAGTTTTCTAAAAATTACCAACTTTCCAGATTTTTCCCTGAAATTTTCACTAACTTTAGAAATTCCCTGACTTTTCCAGATTGCTTGCCAACCTGTTAACATAATGTCACAGAAAGTAAGACACAAAAAAAAAGTAGTGAGAGTTCTTGCAAATGATTTTGTAATGATATTGTCAGTATTTACCAGGAATGTCGCTACTATTGAAATCATCTTGAACAACATTTCCATGCTTATCGTAACCATCCAAATTTTCAAGCCATGGCATCTGTGCTAAAACATTTGGTCTGTATGCAGGCAGTGCACACACAGGATTTTCATCCTCTTCTTTCTTGAAGTAGATGGTTTTCAAGGTTGTACATTGCGACAAACATTGCACTACATGATTCACTGAACGAACTTTGTTTCCAAATATGTCTAATCTTTGCAACTGATGTGAATGGTTGTGGAACGCTTTCAAACCAGATAGATCAGTAATGCGATTAAATGATAAGTTCAAGTTCTTTAAACATCTAAAGATAAGTTCAAATAAAAAATGTTTTGGTAGAATGAGCTTCGCCATGCTTAAAAAATACCTTACCGGTTTTTTGATCTTGCTCTACTAAAATTTCTGTCTGTAGGCACATTTACGTGTATTTTTTAACAGAACTAGTACCAATAACTTCCAGGAGTGTTACGTTTAATACTGCCTTGCAGAAAAATATCTGAATGATATTGTTACAGGATAGGAGAGACTAATGATTCTCTTTAATTGATTGCCTTCGTTTTCTGTATGACAATTAAATAAGCACCCACGTGCTAACTCGAAGAAATAAAGTACATTATTGCAGAATGTAAATGATTCGAAAAAAATGCCATACCTTAACTGCTGCAGTCCCTCTACTTTTGCGATCTGATTGCAAGCTAGATTCAAACTTTGTAAACCGCTGCTACTGTTTAAACCAGAAATTCGAGTGATTTGATTGGATGACAAGTCAAGATGTTTTAGATAATTTAGATGGGTCAAACCTTCTATTTGTCTTATCTTATTGCAATGAGCATTTAAATGTATAATCCTTGTAGGTAATTTTAATTTTGTCAAGCTTACTATTCCAGCATCGATCAGACAGACCTCTAACGGATTTTCTTCCATTATTTTTGTATTTTACCTAAATATAATATAACAATAGCTATGTGGTTGCTTAAAAATAAACCAAATGGGACCAGGTATAAGAACGATAATCTAGCGTGTCTTGCAAAAGGAGGACAAAATACATGCATGGAATTCTTGAGAAAATAAAATGGAATGAGCCATTTTCTGTTCTAGTTGCTCCTCGTGTTCCACAATCTGTTCAAAAATAGCAATGTGGAAAATCTGTTCCCATCATGCATCATTGTATAACAGCCATAAAAATATTACTAAATTACAGTTTTGCTTATTGGAATGCATCATGCATCTACATATTTACCTAAAGAATAGATATTCACGATTATTAGACAAAGGCACAACACTACTCTGAGCTCTAAATTACAAAGAAAAAATTTGATACAAGTACATTGTGTTCTTAAGGATATATTCATCGGGGATCGAATTAGAAATATAAAGTCAGTTTGCAAAAATTTGTATACTGTACAGAAGAAACACCATCTGAGCTGTAGTCAGGGAGCACTGTACGCCACTTGTCATTGATCCCTCGTTAACGGTTATTTGTTGCAAAATATATTATAAAAATAGGTGATACAAATGATTGATAAAAAAATGGAACTTGTAATTCTTATAGTTTCATTGTAGAATGATTGACTTATTCAAAACCCTGAATGTAAGTATATTTCCACTACAGACACGTCAACACAAAATCTAGACAGGTGAATCATGCACCTAAAATGATAAAGCAGTAGGTTGTTATAATTAAAAATGTTTGATAACAGATAGTATACACAAGGTTCAGCAAAAAATCCCTTTTTACAATGATTTTCTTAAAATATATAACTGTCATTAGATATCATGATAATAAAGAGGACATAAAGACAAAATCAAAACAATCATGGAAACATAAAAGAACACAATTTCAAGAAATGATAAACTTTCCACAGTAATAAAATATGCAAGTTTAGCACATTAAACAATAAGTCAAAACTTTTCTTGTACATATGTGAATAATGTGAATCGTGGATAATAAGTTGTGATTTTGTGTGTCAAAAACTTAAAACAAGAATTGTAATGAAAAGAAATAATTAGTTTCGTTAACAAATTTTTAGTTTAAATTGAAAGGTGAAAATGTATTGTATGTGTTCAAGAAGAGTAGACAAGTTAACAAATAAAATAAATACTATCACAGGTACAGAAAGTTTTAAATTATAGTAAGAGCATTAATTTAAAAAAAAAATTATGTAGTAAATTTATCAATGCAGTGGTATCAAAATACATCCACAATGTCAAAATTATCTTTCAAATCAGGCTTCGTCATCAGGATTAGATTGCTTTTCACATCTTAACCATATTGGTATCAAAACAGCATCAAATAAAATCATTGTCAGATGGCATAAAACCATTGCAATAGCCATCAAGCCTTGGTCACCTAAATAAATATAAAGACATGTAAAACAAACGTATTCCAGTAATAAAATAAACAGAGTAATAAAAAGGGCGCAGGAATTTCTATATTCAACTACATTCTTCAAAAAGAACACTGCGATATACATCATTAAAACAAAAAAATATTTAATTTACATTTTGAATGTGGAATATCTCCCAAACGTTATTGATCACTTTCTACTCACCAAGGCTTTCCGGTAGAAACGTAATTGTTGGTATGGCAACAGCTAAAGTTTTCTGACTTGCTAGGATAATAATGCATTTCCTTTCCTCCGTTGTTAGCTTTAAGATATAGCTAGCCACAGTATTTAAAATTAAAAATAGACTATGCATAGTCAACGCCCAAGCAATGATAAAGAATGCACTGGTAATTGTTAACTGACCAAGCTTCCCATCTTGGCTGGACTTGCTCACCTTCAGCCAGGTGATGACAGCTAACAAGGTTACGCTGATTAATTTTAAAACCAGTTTATGTCTTGGAACAACAACAAAATCTTTTATTATTTTAATAAAACGTAAACATTTTCCAAACTAAATTGAAATAGATTTGTATTGCAATATATTACAGCTAAAAGTAAAATATTGTAACAACTTAATATTGTAATATTGTAACAACTTAATATATATACATCACATCGAACCAAACAGTATCACTAATTACATATCCTAATTATAAAGCTTGTGTTAGTCATGTTCTTTATATGCTTGCTTGTTTAAGTGAACTTATCCTTTTTGCATAATCTGATATAACAAAACCCTAACTGCGTCTGTTTGTGCGAGGTACCTTTTCTTTAAAAATAAGCGAGAAATAATAGTGTTTAATAACTATAAGTTAATTTGACGTAACGTCACAACATCCATAAATCAGATTGACATCAATGTTTTTAATAAAAATGAAGCTATTGCATTGCACTTGTAACTTTCAGGCCAAATAAATTGTATAATAAAACAAAAAGCATGCGAGTAAGAATTGAATTGAACTTACTATTAGTGGCAACAACAAAGTAAGACAAAGCTGTAAAAGTAATGGAAGTACATCAAGGTTAACATCAGTAACTGTTGTTAAAAACCATTTAAAGAACAATGGTATAGTAAACACACCAGCAATGTTTGCTACCACAGTCAATATCAACGCCAACACAAAGTTCCCACCTAGTTGTGTCACCTAAGAGAAGAAAACATTTTTTTTTTACTTTTTAGAAATAGGTTAGTTGCATGTCTATCCAGCTGAATTTATCCCGAATTCTCCATGTCACTATGTAACAATCTGAAAATTTACAAATAAGTGTTTAATAACATAGAGAAACAGATCTTGCCACAAAAAATGATGAAATGATGAACTCAATGTTTTAAAAAAATAGATCAAAACTTACCATAACGACACCACTAGAGATTGTACAGGGCATACAGAAAAAAACAAGCAAACCAACTTTAAATTCTGCAGGACCTAAACCATGTTTGTATTTTGTGCCGGTAAAATTCTGATTTAAGCTAATACTTGATGACAAATTATTTTGTAAGCTTGAGTTGGACGATGAGTTTGTCGTAGACTGATTGAATTTACCAACGTATTCTTCATTAAAGCCTAGCAACATTGTTAAATTGCCACCAATAATTGATGTAAAAGCCAATATACTTAAAATACCCCATAAAGCAGCCTTGTAAGCTTTAACAACTTCTTTTAGTGCGTCTGTACGCAGATATAAACCACTATATAAGAAAATGCCGATAACACATACATACAGAGTAGCTTTATGATTTAACGCTACACCAGGTTGTGGAACTAACACACCAAAAACTACGGCCACGATTAAAGATATTGGCAAAAAGTTCTTAATTGTGAAATTTTTAATCAGTTCTAAATACTTTTGAAAGCATGATTTTTCCTTCTTATTTTCCTCTTCAGCAACTAACTCTGATCTTTCCATGGTATTTCTGAAAGAAGAAAAAGTAACACAGAAATATAAGATAAAAAATTCCTTAAGGTAAGGAATGACACTTACATCCTAATATTATCACTATAGAAAACCTGAAGTATTATCCCTGGAGCATAATTATCTTAATAGCTTTTTTTCGTCCCTGTGACTGTCACTTATGTTACTAGACTGAAATGTCTTCAGAGTCACTAAAAAAACTTGCTTGTTATTCGTTACAAAAGCAAGTTCATAATCATTCAATTTGTTTCCTAAGTACTTGAAAACACCACATCTGTGTGTTAGCATGAAGTTTAAAACACCCACCATGCTACCTCTGCATTGTTACCATGTCTACTACGCTTTTGTGTAAATCTTAGTTTTATTATTATGAATGTGCACTAAGTAAAACTGTGATGGCAAAGACAAACAAGAGTATTATGAAACATAACATATAGCATATTTAAGAAGGTAAATTTTATCTACACTATTTTAACTAACTTTACACTTTTGAATTAAGAAGTAAGAAAACATGATACCATACCAGTTAAAAATATTATGTGAATTTGTTATTTCTAAAACTTGCAGTACTTTCATTTGGTTGATGACAGACCGGAGTCTCAAGGTGAGAAACACAAATTTTATCTTAATATCAATTTCAATCTAATAAATAATACATATATGGGAATTTTTTTCCATATATTTCTAACCTTGACAAGGTTAATTCTTTCCAAGAGAGACGAAACATCATTATATTCCAATATATACATGTCAAGAACTGTTACAAATTTATACCTAATATCTCAAAACATTTTATAACCATCCAATGACTAGGGAAGTTAATCAATATAAGACAGTCAAAAAAAAATATGGCATGTATATGTTATGGGATTGTGATGAATTCCAAAATTATGCATATTAAGCGGTTATTATGCATAATAACAAACCCTAACCCTTATAATAACACCCACAATATATGCATAATTTCCAATTGGTTATGTTCCCTGCAACATATACAATGTCTGATAAACGTTTCTGTGTTGTAAAGTTATACAGCTTGATGTTTTCACAGTGCTGATGAAGATCATGCAGCCGTATAACCACAAGACGTTAAAAATTGTTATAGGATATTAGAAATAAAAAAATTGCAACATTCCAACATTAGGCTTTGCACCATACAAAAATTAAGAAAATTAACAATGAGAAAGAAAATGCAGGGTAGTAGCAGACACTCAAATCTTTTTTGGGCAACAGGGGGAATTTTTAACCTTCTATATTAGGTAATCCCTTTTATATCAACAATGCAAAGAAAAACAGAACCAGAAACATTTTCTTAAAAAAACTAGTAAATAAGGAATATAAAAAAAATAGAGCTTCAAAATGAAATAACAAAATTTCATGAAAACAAAATTTTCTGTTTTCTAGCAAAAATGAAACTTATAGTTAAAGGAAAAAGAAAAACTAGGTGATTAAATCCGTTATTGTGTTTATGACAAATGTTGATAAAATTTTATGATTCTCCAAAAAAATTAATTCTAGCAAAAAATAAGCTGCTTTTTATCACCTGCAAGAAACGTTTCAAATTTTTCTGACAATAAACTACACTAATCAGCAGCATCGAAAAATTCACCATCATCATCATCCTCGCTACCACGAGATGGCTTACGTTCAATGTCAGTTTCTCCCATCTCATTTTTATCATTAGTCTGACTAGTAGAATGTTCATCGACTTGATTATTGACAGCTTCCGCAGATTTTGTATCACTTTGACTCTTAACTTCACCAACAACTGTTTCATTGGTTGAACTTGATTTGTCTGTTTCTGTGCTTTCATCAGCAATCACTTCTTGTTGATCCTCTGTTAAGGTTGGAGCTGTTATGACAGAATTTTCAATGCCATTAGACGACGTACTATTTTTTATGGCTTTATTTTGCGAAGCTTGTGCTTGAAGTACAGAGTTAAGTTCCTAAAATACACAATTACATAAAAAAATAGAATAACATGGTGACCAGCTAAATTGACACATTTTAGATGTATGACACATAAAAAACGTGTCGATTTAGCTGTTTAGTTTTCACTTTCACCAAACTCACTGTGAATGATTTATAGACACAAAGGTAAAACAGGACTTTGACAAGACAACTACATGACCTTTCTTTTATATTTAATGCATCAGTAAAAAATATAATCCCAGAAAATTACAAAAAAATAAATTAAGTACAATTTTCAGGAATTCCCAGTACATAAAGCAGATCCTAAAAGACCTTGTTTTCCGGACAATCTTGGAAAAGGCATGCAATTGTATGCAAACGTCCCCCACACAAAAAGCAAAATGTGTAGTCAGAGAACCAATACAGTTGGCTTTGCAACCCTTATTGTTGACTTTTTTCGATTTAACTATTATCAAATAGATTTGTTTTTCTAATGGCTGCACTAATTAATAAATGTTGGTAAAAAATACAGCAACATTTATGTCCCCCTTTAGTAGCTTTTTTGTGATTTTATAATTTAAACTTACTTCAATAGTGTATTTTTTTATGGTTGCTCGAACTTATATTATAACTAAAAAAAGTAAAAGTAAAAATATCTTTGACAATAAGGGAACATTATTTTATTTTTCATGATACATTGTTTGTTAGTGTTTTGGGGGCTCTTTTAGTGGTGCCATGATATCATTTAGTGCTTTTTTAATTTCAGAAAGTTCAGGAGATAGAGTTCAGAGATTACGACTAAAGGAAAGTATTTATTGTGTTGACGAAAATTAAGTACAACAGCTACGATAGGGAGGCTAAAACGCTGTACTTATAATGTAAAGGGACCAAACAACTTGTGACATATTGACACAAACCACAAAGGTGAGATGGTATTTATTGGTTTTAGTAGATTTTCTGTCTGACTTGTATTGCAAATAACAAGGTAGAGACTGAATTGAATTGATTGAATTGATTTTTGAAAGGTATTAAATGTTACCGTATCCCAAGTAGAGTCAGGTCTGAGCAAGGAGTAGAAAATGTTTCTGTGGCTGATTTTATGATTGAAAAAAAGAGAAGTGTTCGTGAAAATATGACAACAGGAAAGTCTAACTACAATCAATGCATTAAGCAGCTATGGAGATATGTGTTTACTGGTGACACATGGGTATATGTTAGAATTATTTTAGAAGAAAGAAAGTATTTCAGACCCTTTGAGCAGATTTCATCTGGCACTGAATAACACAAATGTTATTCAGTGGAACTCACCGATTGAACAGTACTTGCCTGCTAACAAAGACTGTGCTATGGTATTGAGGGGAGCATAGATATTAAAGAAGATTATTATGATTCCTGTCCAATATTTCATGCCCTCACAGATGAAATACTCTCTAGTGATCTTACAGTTAATTTGGGACAATAGATTTAACACACATCTAATCCAGAAAACTATGGAATAGACAATTTTGTATGCATCAAAAGCATAATTCCCAATTATCATAGGTCTTAGGAGACAGACAACTTTTAAAAGTTATATAGGATGTTTTTAAAACAAGATTTTTTTACAGAATAAATGTTAGCAAATGTTAATGAAATGTTATAAAGAATATTAATTATAGTATTTGTTAGCTTTCCTTCTTCATAAGAACAAACTTTGTAATAACACATCTGGAAGAAGTAAAAGGCACAAATAAAACAAAACCTTAAAAAAATTAACACTATAAGCTTTGGTCTGTGCTTAACTTTCGTATATTTATATCAACTTTTTCACTTATAGATTTAGGCCACAGTGCTCTCAAGTCAAGATCCTTTAGCATTTTTTAAATCAGTGATATTCATATTTAGTGAATAGAACACTAAACAATTTGATGGTAACCAATGAGGAGCACTGAATGATGTGCTCCATGGCAAAACAGTATCCACTGTGCAGTGTACTGGAGTAATGGGATTATTTTCTTGCTTTTACCTTGGGCAACTTTATTTTTTTTGAGATATCATATGCAAAATTATTAAGGTATGCTATTCATCGCAAACATACGTAAAATCTGATGTAATAGAAATTGCAAGCAATGCATCTAAAAAAATTATAAGTCTATTATCTTTAATTTATATTTTTTGGTCTGTAAATCATTCTCCATTTCAACATATAATATATTAAAAAAAACTAAGATAGACTTCATTATGCTAAGTGTAAGCTGTATGAAGTTAATTAGGAGAAATAATAGCATTACCTCAGGTCCTAAAAATTCTTTCAGGGTGGACAAATCAGAGTCGTCAATAGTTATATCTTCTATTTGACTTACATTGTCTATTTCACCAACTGAACCTGCTATTGGCTCTATAAACATAATTTCAGACAATGAAATATATATAAGGTAAAAAAAACTGCTCCAAACCTTTCTTTATTTAATTCTCAATAATTAAATATTATACTAGTTGAATATTTTGTTTTCCAAATAAAAAACACAAGTTTACACTCACTTTCTAGTTCTCCGTATTTGATGTACTGGTTCATCTGATCAAGAAAAGCATCTTCATATGCTTGTTGTTTATCCACAGATTTTTCTCGTTCCACTTCACGATGTATTTTAGGTGTTCCCACGCTACTTAATTTTGCGGTTGACTCTTCCTCGACAACTGTCTTTTCGCACTGCTTGTCCTTACCAGCAATCATGGCTTTTTTAAGAGTGTATTCAGCACTAAGGAGGAGCAGAACAATAATTCATTGCAGCGTCTTTCATAACATCTGTTAAAAAATCAATATTGTGCAAAAGAGATCAACCTACTGTTTTGTTTCAACCAATTGACTCAATTTTACTTTCAATTCCATTTTTTGTTTCTCAAATTCGCAACGCTCACATGCATCTTCATATTGCAGTAAAAGCTCTTCAATTTTCTGAGTCTGTTTGCCAATGGCTTCTAAACAACGAATTTATTTCAAATAATAAATCTTTCTTTTTTTTAACATATATTACTCTAATCTACACTAACCAAGAAAACGGCTTATGCGATGTTACAGACTATATGAGGGGCCATTCAATAATTACGTAACACCCAAATTCACCTTTTTTACCCCCCCCCCCCCACCCTTTGTAATGCATTGTAACAAATTTAGTACCACCTGTCCACCCCTTGTTATGTAATATTTTGAATCTTAAGATCTATTTATTTTCTATAGTACCAAAAACTTTTATGTAAAGGATAATCAGGCAAACTAGTGCACTAAAATGAGAAAAAAGATATAACAGGGCCATTTATTTAGCATGCAGCAAAGTAAAGAGGCAAGAAACAAATTCAAGATTTAGATCATACACTAAAATAACTAAAAATATCTGAATACATAAAAATTCTTTGTTACATAACAAAAGACTTCTGTCCCCCACCCCTAAATTTTTGTATCAATTCGTAACAAAAATGATCATACTTCACACCCCTCAGCCATTAGGTAATTTTTGAATAGCCCCTCATTACAAACTACAGGATATTTTATGTTATTAATATACATCTTGGAAAATCAGTTATTCTAAACAAACTTAAGGGGAGAACTAACCTATTCGTTTTTGAATAATTTCAACTTTGGCAACAACTTCTGGTAATACCACCAAATTGCCATGGAATTCCTCCAAATACCCATTCCATTTCACCCACTCTTTAGAAAAATTTGAAATGTTGCGATCAACATCCTAAATGCAAAATTATTTTTTTGCCAAAAAAATAAAGTGGTAACAATGAATTATATGAAAAGAACATTAAAATGGAAAACAAAAATCTTAATTTATATCAAAACTTACAACAATGAACAAATCTTACCTCTGATTTTTTAACATTAGTAACTGATTCCTTATGCATGGATGCCCAGGTTTCCTCAAACCTAGGTCAATATCGAAATCACAAGTTATATATGTAAGTATCATTCGTGTTATTTTTGCATCTTTTTCTTCATTTCTTACTGCCCTTTTTAACACTATATAATATTGTATGGAAAATTTCACTTTAATACTAAAAGGAACCAAAAACAATACCTCACGGAAATACAGAAACAATCAACCCTTGATTTTCATTATGAATGGTGACATGGTGCTTGTAATTTTTAGTTTCATTTATTAACTGACTTTCAATCTGCCGTTTTAAGAGATTGAAAAAATTTTGATGAAATTTATTTATAAATTTAAGCATTGGCATTCAAAATATCAAGAGAAAATGCAAACCCGACTGAAGTAAAACCAATAATATAAACATACGTTTTAAACAATGTATGACCAGCATCAAGGTTTACCGTCAGTATATAATTTTCCCTAAAAAAAGAGTCATTGATCATTTTTTTACATTTTCTTTAAATATGTGCAACAATTGGTAATGTAGTTTCAGCAGTATATTAGAAAAAAATAATTTCAACATAATTCTTTGTAACAGTCCTATGTAAAAAACAATAATCAAACATTCAACATAGTCAAGAAAGTTTTAAAGTTTACAAGTTACTATATTTGTATTGATAAACCAGCCAATAAATTCCTGCTTACAAAATTGTTGATAAATCTAAAAATTTTTTTAGAGCATCAAGCTGTGTTTTTAAGCCTCAGCGTATCAACACTCTACGTCACAATAATTAATTTTTTGTCAAAATAATTTTAAGCAATAATACAGAAGGTGAGAAAAAACCCTATTAATTGTTAAAATTAAACACATAAACCTTTAATGCCATCCAAGTCTTAATTCACAGATATAGGAGTGTGGTATATTATACATACAACTAAGCTACACACATGTATGTCAACTCTTGCCTTAATTAACGCAAAAGCACAATCGTAAACGGTACTGTGTTTTATGCAAAACAAGTCTGAAATAAACGATGACATTGACTTCTTGGGCGAGTCTAATCAAGCACACACGTACATTGTAATGCCTGTACATAGTTTTTATTCGAAATAATGATGCTTTAAAAACAAACCTTAACTTGCCACCATCTTCTGTTGCCAGTGCTTTTCTAAAAAAAGAAGAGTTACGAAGTTGTGCTCTGTTTATCTAAGGTAACAAAATTCTGTGGCTTGAGAGTTTAAAAACAATTTTGTTTGGCAAACAATGTACCTGATTTCAAACAATTCCTACTATTTCATTAGTATCTAACACCTTAGAATGTTGTTTTTGTTAAATTCTTCATTTTAACATTATTACTGTGTAATCGTTTCAACAGTACGACTTAAAAAAAAATTGCCATTAAATACAGATTTTTTGGTAGAGGTTTCACCATAATACCGATCTCAAAATTGATCAATAGCTACAGTCAGGAAAAATAGCAAAAAGTACCTGGCTTTCTTGTTAACAATTTTGGCTTCTTTTTTGGCTTTGTCTGCAATTGTCTTCCAGCTACAAATTTAAAGAAACAGGACAACTATAACAATTAATAACCTCCTAAGATTTATACATTTTATTTTGGCAGGTAAACACAAATCAATTTTTACTGCTAGTTGGTTGTGAACATGTTTAATGGTTTAGTTGTTAAAAAAAGAAAAAACTTTATAGATTCATAGAGAAACATAAATTGAAACCGGTATTGATACTAACCTCCATCCCAATATATTCTGAAAAATGGTGTGTAATAAACAGACCAGTGGAAAAGGTTAAAGTGCAGGAAACTATACATGCCTAACAACCACATAGACATTCAAAAAATTTATCTTTTTATAATGGATTTGCTATCCTTAAATTGATGTCTTCTAAAATTTAAACACTTCAATTTATAGGCAGCAAAGCTAACTAATATTCCCCAAAATATTAATTTGTTCTGACAAGGAAGGAAAGTCAACACTAGGGACTCTATGTTATTAAGCAAAATGTAAAACATTTGAAACCAATGTTGTCTGGGTTGGCTAATGTACCATATTCTTGCACATTTCCAAAATATTTTGAGGAATATAGCTAGCTGTCTGGGTTAAACACGTCTGGAATTCTTTTTTGCAGACAGAGTCTGTGCATCTCTTGATTATGCATACCAAATACAAAGACGATTTTTAAGTTGATGTAAAACATTGTTGTCGTCCTTAGTATAATTTTGGTGTAAGTAACCAAAGTTAATAATTACCAGCTCTTTTTTACACCCTTTAATCGCTGTAGAATTCCAGATGATATTTAGGTCATAATGTAATAAATATTACACAAAAAACACAAAGTGTTAAAGTAAAAGGTAATAAAATTTACCTTGCACTGAACTCTTGCTGAGCACTTTGCACTCGTTCTTTTAAATTACCAAAAGAAATGTTTTTACCACCAAACATGTTTGCCATTTTTTTCTCTGCAAATCTTTTTACTAATTTATTTCTGAGATTTTAGACAAGATATGAGCATGAATTTAAAAAAATACATTACGGAACAGCATGTAACACTGAACATTAGTCTTTGATATTATCAAAAAAAATAATGCTAGTTTCATGGGAATGGCATTACGAGCTGTCCTAACAAAGCAGTATGTCATAACAAGTATAGATTAAATTCTTAGCTTACTTGTATAACATATTAAAAATACTTTTGCAAGGTCTTCTTTTCCGAAAATTTAGTTAAATTATGTCACGTCAAATAAAGCTTTTGACCATATTATGCTATATTAATGTTAAAGATGTCTTAATACATATGTAATAAACAAGATAATTGTAAGTTGCAGAGAAACTTTTTGCTAATAATATTATTCAAAGTCACACAAATGTCATTTTCTCCGCTTTTTATGGCTGAAAAATATTTGTAGGCATTAATATCTCACCACAAGAAATTATGTCACACACATCTTAGTACATCAAGTTCTAGAAAAGGCTTTAGCAGTTGAAGATATAATTTTTGTGTTTTGTTATGTTTTCAGATTGTTTTAGGATAAGTCATTTTCTATTTGTTTTTGTTCCCCAAACAGCACATATAAAAAGAAACTGGAGATTAGTTAAACTCAAATTTTAAATTTCACAGTAAAGTAATGCACAAATTAGTTTCCATGAAGATGGTTAATTATTTTTGGTGTTAAAATAGCTGATATTTCTTTAAATTTGACTTCATTACCAAGCTTGCTAGCTGACTTTAATTCAACAAATGTAATATTTTAAGGGGTTCATTAATATTTGCATAATATCCTTTATCTCTGGTATTTAAAGATAGCTTTATTTTCTAAACAACATATGAAAAAAAAATTGACTTGGTTTAATTAAAAACACAGTTTTATTATTTGACCTAATTTTAAGGTATGTTTTTTTACAACAAGTAGTGTTAGAGTATTTAAAGCTATTTGGAGGTATGCATTCTCATGTCTAATTTTATAAAAGAGTATATTTTTATTGTGTAAGGGTTTAGGCAAAACAAAATACAAGTCAAGATCAATTTACTTACGAAAATACATAAATAATAAATTAATATGCTTCAAAATTCTCAAATTCTAGGTGGAGAGATTTGTTGAAAATCAAAAATTTTGTGTCAATTAATTTCGCAAAAAAAAAATGTAAAACTAGTAAGATTTCTCTTGTATTTTTTTATATTTGGAAGAAAATTTTCTTTCAATATTGATAAATGCCTTGCAACATTGACTTTAAAAATATCATTACCATTTTAAAATGTTAGAAGAATGTGCAGTGTTTATTGCCAATGCAGCTATAGCTAGCTAGCTACTATAATTTCTGTCCTATAGACAGCTATATTCTCACTAGTTCTCATTTTTGAAAAAATGACCAGAGTATTATATATATTTCCTATTACATATTTCCCCTGTGTATCAGTAAATTTAATTTTTACTTTAATGTCCACTAACAAACAATAAAATAATAATGTATTTACATTACTTCCACAGTAAGATATTAATGCCGATGACTTTTCAAGCACAGGACAAGCACATTTTTGGAAATTATATTTCTCTGTATTTTACAGCTAAATTCTTTAAGCTGTGTTTAAGTTCTTCTGAAGATATAGGATAAGGTCAAAAACATGGTTTGGTGAGCCATAACTCACTTGAGATTGAAAACAATACTAAACAAAGCATCAAAGCAGTTTCAAAAAAAAAAAAAGTTCTATGAAATTAACAAAATAAGTTACGTTTTTAACTTAATTTTATCAAATAAGTCATAGTCATAGATACACTATGTATAAATTACTATCCACGTTGTCATTCAATTGGACTCATTCGAAATACTCAATATTTTTTCAATAAAAGAATACTATAAACAATTATCTACTATAGAAGCACATCTCTTGCCAATACAAGATTCTTTGGATTTTTTGTACCATAACCTATCGCTACGTAGTTCCACCACAACTGCTGTTTCTACAACTTGATACTTCTTGCGTTGTTCTGTCAGAAATTCGTGGTGCTTTTTCCACAATATCTATTACTGTAAACCACTTTTTTTTGGTTAATTTACGACCTTCTTTAATGAGTACGTAGTCACCTTCTCTGCAGTCATTGTTTTCATCATGTGCAAAATAGACTTTCTTGTGATTCCAATACTAAAGAAGATGAAAAATACATGAAGTACAATTTGCTGTGAAAGATTCATGTGTATTAGATCTAATGTGATGGTAACAGTAATATATTGAAGAGCTGACAAAATGAAATTTAAAAAGACCATAAATTATGTGCAGTACAGCTTTCTTGAATTTTCCTTGAAATTAAAATTAAAATTAAAACAAAATAAATCCAAAGGAATACCAAACATTAAATATCAATTTACACATAAAATCAAAAACATGATCTCTTCAACTCATATAAAATATAACTTCTTGATCATACTAAATCAAAAAAAGATTCAAAACTGCACTTACCTTCAATATCTCTGGATGAAGCCTTAAGCTGGTGACACAAACTTTCACTGTTTTATTCATTTTTGTACCAATGACCTGACCAAGAAATTGTGCCATGTTGTTTATACTTTTCGTTACAGTTTTTTAAAAGCTCTGGAATATAATTAAATGTATAGGTTTATAGGATAGGTTCTGCTTGGAAAAAGTTTATAGAGTTACTTCTTTTGTTGACTAGCAGAGACTTGTCAATTGAGTTAAAAGGTAGGTTGTATGAGGCCTGTGTAAGAAGTGTTATGTTGTTCGGTAGTGAGACATGGGCAGTGAAGCAGGAAGATCTTGACCATTTAGAAAGGAATGATATGAGAATTAGGCGGATGTGTAACGCCAGTCTGAGAGACAGAAAGAGATCAGATGAGCTAAGAAGCAGGCTAAGTATCCGTAAAATTAAAGATGTTATCCAGATAAGAAGATTAAATTGGCTGGGGCACTTGGAAAGAATGGAGGGGGATAATTGGGTAAGAAAGTGTAGAGTTTTGATAGTTCCTGGGGCAAAGCCCAGAGGCAGACCGAGAAAGACTTGGCAGGAGGTTATAAGGACAGACTTGATACAGAGGAAGTTGAGTTTAGATCTAACACAGTCTAGATCAGATTGGAATAGGCTCATTAATATACCCCGTCCAACCCATGCTAGCATGGAGAACGGACGTTAAGCCGAGAATGATGATGATGATGATACAATAAACATACATAAAATAATAATCACAAGTTATTAACAGACATAATGAGACGGTGGTATCTCTAACTAACCAATTTCAAGATAAGGACCAATTTTACATGCCTAATAAAAAAGAATTCAATGACGGTACACATTTAAAATAATATTCACGTATAAGCCCACAGTGAAGTCTCTTTAAAGTCACAGAGAAATGATTTGAGAAACATAATTGACAAATTTTCGTTTACTTCTTAGGGCCTTGCCATGGTTGGGGTTAACACGTAAAGAAAAATAATAAGAAAAATAAGATTTTAACCCCTTAGATTGACTAAAAAACAACATCCACACAGTTCTCTTTCATATTAACCATGATCAACACAAGTCTGCTACGTCCTTGAAAGTGGGAAATATAGTAAGTTTCATCTGATACTTAATGTTAGAATACAAAAAGAAGTGATAACCAAGCAATTCTTTAACATAAAGAAAAAACAGGGCAATTAGCAAATACAAGACAAACAAGTAGCCTGTTATATGGTGCTACATTTCTTTTGGTTTCTTGTATAGCAAAAAGCATAATTTATGTCCCAATTGCGCTGCATTATTGGCTAACTTTACAAGTATAGCTTTGGAGCAACTATTTCTATTGTGCTAAGATTTTCTTCAAAAAAAAAATCTACTATACATAAAAAAAAATAAAAAACATGCTGCAAAGACATCAACTTTTATTCTTATATTTTTCAGGAACTTTAAAATTATTTAAATTTATTTGGTTTGTCTCTTTTAAGGGTACGTTATCATGCAACTTTGTTTCTTCTGTTATTTTAACTTTGTAAACATTTGAACTTTCTTGTCTAACACCTTGCAGTACACCCTGTCTTAAAAATTCATCAGTTTCCTTGGCTATTTTTATCTGTTCTAAAATGTCCTCCTGTGCAGTTAACATACGCTGGGCCAAAAAAGCCTCTTTGATTTTTTCCTTTGATTTTTCAAGTGCAATAACATCACCAGAGAATAGTTTCAAAGTTGTTTGCATCAACTGTTTGTAGCATTGCAGTACCTAAAATATATTGATCAATATGTTGATACAGAAAAATGAAAAATGTCTAAAAATAAAACGAAGTGCCATCTAATTATATCTTATTTTATCAAGTTTTTCTTACATTTTAATTAGTTAATTTTACAAAAATATAATGCTATATTTCTTTTCTACCAAGAAAAGAGTGCAATTTTTGCTTTTCAATTTTACAGTGCACTGAGTACAACAATGTTTAACCTTAAAACATCCAAGTTCTTTTAATAACCTTTTTTGATATGCTGCATGGCTATGATAGTTTTTGTATTGCTTTACTAGACACCTGTATGCCAATTTTTTAGGTTGCATACCTCTCAGAATTTTAGATATTTGCCAATATTTGAAGCTATGTCTTAAATTTCTGTAAAATCCTTATAATCAGGAAAATTAAAAAACTTTCGCTAGCATTATCCTTAGAGCTTGAAAATAACAACAGAACTTTATTTATAAAAGGGGGTCGTTCTGCTAAGTTTGACACATAATTAAGTTGATTTACAGTTTTTTTCAAATTTTACCCAAGAATCGAAAAAGAAGAAGAAGAAAAACATATTTTAGGGCAATTTTTGGTCTTTTTTGATGCAAATGATGTAAACAGTGGCAAGTATGGTAATAAACGACTTCTGGCTACCAAAAACTTTAAACAAAATCATGGAATTGGTTCTAGAACTAAAGTAATTGAATTAGCTCTTCAAAACATTATGCAACTATTCTTTTATAATTGTAAAACGAAATATACTGCTGTTTAAGCTTCATACAGAGATGTCATGTCAGAACAAATTAGGGTGATGTATGGCCATGCTTTGGTGATTTCAGAACAAATTATTCTTGAGATTTATATGAACTTTATAAAGAAATACAGCCATTTTTAATCTTTGTATAATTTAATTTTATTCACAAATGAAACAAATAAATTAATTTTATCTAGAGATTTCTCTTGTCGAATAATGCAGATACTAGTCAATAAGGCGCGTGGAAAAATCCACTTTAGGCAGAAAAATAATAGAAAAATAGGTTGTTTTAGGTGATTTGCTGAAGTCAGCAGTGTATATACAAAAAAAAATTTGGGAAATTTGTTTATTCGTTGCTTGTGATGCGTAGAGCTTGCAACGCTGATGAGAAAAATGTACTTGAAATCTGGCATATATACTTAGTGCAATTCTAATTGGAATTTCTCTTTACTTTGGGTTATTGTCAAGAAAAAACTTTGCAATAGTTTATTTGAATTACAATAAAACGTTTTAATTTGATTTGTTATCATTTGGGCTCTGCACACATTAAAATGATGGTCGAATTGCAACTAAAATTAACATTATTAAGCAAGGTTTCACAAAAGGTTTTACATAAAAAGACAGACAAACAAGTTTACCTGTAATCTCAGTGACATTACATGAAGTTTCAGATAATCCAGCCTGTTAGAAAAAAACAGAATTTCTTTAAAAGTAAAAAATTGGACCAAGTGGGATTAAAAGCAACAAAACAACCATAAGAAAACAACCATAAAACAACCATTTAAGTAGCAACTGTTGGATTTAGTCAATCACTGAGCTATCAGTTAAACATGATGCAAATTTAAAATTAAATTTCCCTTAGTTGCCTAAGATGGAGTTTCATTGAAAGTTTCAAAACAACCATATAACAATAAGCAAAACCTGTTACTCATATCACTGATATCATTGCAGCCAGCTCTTTTGTGAGCTCATCATCAATTTACTCAGAAACAGCATTAAACATTTCTCTATAATTTTCGTATCCATTTTATCTGAGCAACATAGTGATGATTAAGAGGATATAGTCTTATCACTGTACTTTTAATTATTTCTTCTATTTTTTAAAAAATATATTTTTTAAAAGTAACAGTTTTGCAGTCTTATATGCAGCATTTTTTTCAGGATATTGGTTGGGAGAATTTAGAAGAAATTTTTTATGAGCAGGGAAAACTGATACCGTATTTTCCGGTATATAACCCGCGGGTTTTAAGTTGATTTTTACGACTTCCACCGTTGGTGCGGGTTATAATGTGGTGTGGGTAATTTGATAAGTTTTATATTTTCTGCCATTTATTGTGAAATTTAAAGTTTATATAGTACCAACGGGATAAAATGCATACATTAATATGCGCGATCCTATATCTACGTAATCTTACTTCAACTGTTGACCAGAAATAAAATATTATAGAGTGATGAAAAAGGCTATTATGCTGATTACATAACATTCATTTCTTTGTGATTGATTTGTTTGAAAAGTATAGAGAACATTAAAGTCAGCCCCTTTCCTTCATGCCGACACTCTTATGCTCGGCTGGTGCATTACACTGAGACTCGAACGAAAGACGGAAGACCATTTGGAACCATGCCACAAGTCAGTCCAACCTTCATCGTCACAGAATACTGCGAGAAGAGTGCCCACCCATGCAAGTTAAATATAACCAGAACATGAGAGAGGTTAGGTGTCCTGTACCTTAATACAGCTTTCGGACGAATGTTTTCGTGATGTAATACCAAAGAAAAAATATGTTGAAAAAAGTTTAAAAAAACTTTCTAAAAGGGGAAAGAGAAATCAAGAATGTCTAGAAATATATTTAATGCAAAAAACATATAGCGAATCTGCCAACACATCATCGCGTTCAACAGTGTTTCAACCTTGCACTTGTGGTTAATATGTTTTACAAAATTCATTTCTATACAGCTTAAATAACATATAACGTTGCAGTAAACAAAAAATAGTTAAGTGTGAATCACACTTGCAAATATTAACATCGCACTTGTAAATTTTGCTTCTGAGTGCGATTTTTCGCACACCCTAGCACTCGTAATTATTTTAGCAGGTGCTTTTCGTAGCTCTGGCATAGTTTTATTCAAGAAATGGCCTGCATTTTACATATTTTTTTTATTTAGTTACCATAATTATGCTCAATGCATACTCGTGATTGTGACGTCACAATTTCGCATAATTAGCACTACTTTTAAGACAAATATCTCGAGTATGGATAAAGATTTTTCAAAAAAAGAAAAAGATTTCTAGACAACTTTCAAAGATCTTGATTTTTAGTGGGAGGTAACCTTTATACATCAAGAATTATTTTTGGGATGTTTTGAAAGTTGTACAGAACATATATATATACTTGTATTGTTTTCAAAGTTATGTAGCAAGTTATAGCTGTGCTGTTTCAAAATTTATACTGCAAGTTATTCTTGTCCTACTTAAAATAATAAACAAACAATTTTGATAAAATCCAGGATAAAATGTCTGTTCCGCCTGTAAGTGCAGTTTTGCATACTTGTTTTATCTATGCTTTGTCAGCGTTCACCTCCGAATTACAGTACAGTCCAGATGTAAGCGTACGCGTACGCTCAACTTGCAAAAATAATTGCTTTCATTAAAAAAAACAATAGGATAGCAAGTTCCTCTCAAATTGCGCGAATATAATTGCTTCATGTTAAAAACAAAAGATGGAGCCAAACTGCAAGTTTTGCTCATGTTAATTGTGGTGACAGAAATACAGTTCTTTATCATTTTGGTTAGTATGCATTAGGTTTATCTTAGTCATTGAAAATATCAGGTAGAACTTGGCAAGTGGGGGTGGTTTCTACCTATAGACCTGATCTTAAAGGTTGCCAGGGACACTAGTCTCACTTGCCTGTAAAAGAACTGGGCCCTACCCAGGTCTTGATTATTAATGGTTGTATATAAAAACCCAAAACCCCACACTGCACAAGTTCTTCAGATGTACCTAAAAGTTTACAGTTAGCCATCAATTGCTCACCCAGGGCCCCTCGACAAGGTTCGCAATAAATTTTTCATGGTGAAGAGTTTAATTTCCACACCTATTAAAGTCAATGTTTTGGCAAGACTTTTGTCCAATTATCCCAATAGGGCCTTAGTTGACTTTATTGTGTCGGGTTTTAAACATGGATTTCGCCTTGGTTACGATAGTGGCTATCTTACCTCGAGCAATAAAAATAACAAATCTTCTGAAACTCACAAGGCAAAGGTTGAGGAGGCTATTCTTAAGGAATTAAACCGTGGACATACTGTTGGTCCTTTTCCATATCCCCCACTACATAACTTTCATTGTTCCCCTCTAGGCGCTGCTCCAAAAAAGGATGGCACTGTAAGGGTTGTCTTAAATTTATCGTCTCCAAAGGGGAGTTCAGTGAATGATGGAATTTCAAAGGATCAATACTCGGTTTTGTACTCTTCTTTTGATGATGCTGTCAGCATGGTTATCCATTTAGGTCGGCATTGCTTCTTAGCGAAGCTGGACATAAAACATGCTTTTAGACTGTGCCCAGTTAATCCTGAGGACTGGAATCTTTTAGGTTATAAATGGAAAGGCCAGTATTATTTTGATATTGTTCTTCCCTTTGGAGGTCGCTCTTCGCCATTTATATTTAATACATTTGCGGACATGCTGGATTGGATCCTTCACTATGTTTTTTTATTATTATTATTATTATTATTATTATTCATATTTATTTACAGGTGTCCTAATCAGGGTTCATAAAGACAATCCTGGTATCAATAAGGTAATAATGTTAAAAATCAATAATAAATAATGTTAAAAATTTTAAAAATAATAAAAAAAAATGTATTATCTATAAGACAAAAAATGAAGTATACAAGATAGTAGAATAGGCGAATGTGCTGGGATAGATAGATTCGACACCACACTGAAAAAGACATGAAGAGGAAAAACAAAACTGATGCAAAGGAAATCTAAGTGCGCAGAGGTAATTAGACGCGACGCTGTGTGGAAACAAAAGTAAAATTTAAAATTTAATAACCCTAATGCTTCTTTTAAATAAAAACAATGATGATTCTTTCTGCAGTACAGTTGGTAATTCGTTAAAAATCATACCACCTTGATGACCAAAAGATTTTCTTGCGAATTCAGTCCTAAGATGGCCAAGTTTGATGTTTGATTGATTTCTTCGAGTATTCATTGTGTGGTTGATTTGCTCGAAATTGAAGTGGTTTTCAGTGATGCCATTCATGCTTTTGAAAACTTCAACCGCAGCTCTTTGTTTCTTGATTGTTGCAATAGAATCCCATTGATGGGTACCACCACAAATTTTAAACGCTCGATTGTGTAAAATATTGTAGCTTGTCTTCCTGGGTTCACGATAAAGACAGCATTATTGGATAACAATAAAGTAAATTCGGCAGGATAACAGTGTTATAAACCGATTATACTATGTCAGCTGTCAAAAGATATCGAATACTTTTGAGTAATTTGAGCTTTCCAGATGCCTTTTTGTACGTTGTGTTGAGATGTTCCTGTAGTGTCAGATGGTTGTCCAGATTAACCCCCAGATAGATATAATTATCTTCTTTGTTAATGGACGTAGCATTTATCTTGATGGTACATGCTTCCTGTTTACGTAGGTTTTGATGAGCTCCATACATAACAAACTCAGTCTTTCCCTTTTTAAGATTTATTTTTAAACAGATTTCATTCATCCAGTCTGCAATACGTTGGACTTTGTTATTAAGAACTGATTCAACTTCTTTGCTCGATTTTGATGAGTAATATACAACAGTGTCATCGGCATACAAAAGTACTTTCGATTTACTTAGTAGTTGGTGTAAGTCGTTAACGAGTAGAAGGAATAGTAATGGACCCAGGGTTGAACCCTGGGGTACACCACAAGTAATCTGTTGAGGTGATGAATTTATGTTATCGTATGTGACATATTGGGTACGATTGAATAAATAATCTTCGAACCACTGCAACTTGATACCATGGATGCCATGAAGTTGGAGTTTGTGTAAAAGCCGCGAGTGGTTCACAGTGTCGAAGGCTTTTCGCAAGTCGAGATAAATCGCCCCAGTGCATTCTCCTTTATCTGCATTTTTGCGAATAGTTTCGACAAACAATGACACCGCTTGTTGCGTAGATCGCTGTTTACGAAATCCGAATTGTTGGCATTGAAGAAGGTTGTTTTCTTCTAAATAATTGTACAGTTGGTGATGTACAATTTGTTCAATAATCTTCGAGAATACATTTAGCGCGGAAATTGGTCGATAGTTATCAAGTTTTGATTTATCTTCCGATTTGTATACTGGAGTCACGCGTGTTCTTTTTTCAGCCGATGGAAACGTATGAAACCGAAGACTCAAGTTAATTAGGTAGCATAATGGAAGTACAATTTCATCGGCGCAATCCTTTATGAGACGAGGCAGTATTCCATCCGGACCGGCACCTTTTGACACTTTCAGTTTCTTTAGTCGTTTTTTAAGTAAATCAGGAGTAACTGCATTAAATTTGAACATTGACATATTCTTGTTAAGGGAAAGCTTGCTCGACTCATAATACATCCATCTCCGATCACCAATGGCAGTAATAGTATTCGCAAGTTTGGAACCGATACTTGAAAAAAATTTACAGAAACAACCAGCTATCCTCGATTTATTACTTATTAAGCATCCATCAACATCGATAACATTACTAACACCTTTTTTTGGTTTAACCAGGTAAACCTTTTTAATTTCATTCCAAAATGTTTTAGAATCATTTACGTTTTCAGTAAAAATGTTTTGGTGATATTTCTTTTTACTTTGACGTATAAGAGTGGTGACTTTATGACGGATTCTTTTATAGCTTTCCCAGTCAAAACTGTTGTTATATTTCCTTGCTTTTTTCAAAAAATGGTCCCTTTCTCTCATTTTTGTTTTAATTTCACCAGAGAGCCACGGACACAACTTTCCTCAAATAGATATTTCTTTGAGTGGAACATGAATATTAATGATTTCGAGGATTCTTGATTTAAATGCATCCCAGCTTTCATTCATGGTATCTTTAAAGATAATAGAATCCCAATCAGAGTTTTTCATATCATCCTTAAAACGAGTTGCCTTGTAATTTTTATAATCTCGAATTTTAATTCTACGAGGTACATAGCGATTGACATTTATTTTTCTGTTTACACCAATTAAGTCATGATCACTGATCCCTAATGGTAGAACTATTGTTTCTTTGACATTTTTTTGATGCGAGGTAAAAATTACATCAATTATCGTTTTTGAACTTTCCGTTTCTCTAGTGAACTGTTTGATGAGTTGCTTGAGACCCACAATAACAAATAGGTCTTTTAATTGTTTATGATCATTGCGTTTATTATAATCTATATTAAGATCTCCCAGTAGTAAAGTTTCTTTATCTTCCGTTGAGCTAATTGTTAAAAAGTCGTTAAGACAAGTTTTGAAATTTTTTGTACCATGTAATGAACTATCCGGGGGTCGGTACATGACACAAACGATAAAAGATTTGGACTTTTCTACAAAGATTTCTACAACTCTGGATTCGATATCACGCTCCAAGTCAAATCTACGTTGCCATTTGAGATTGTCTCTAATGTAAACAATAACACCACAACCAATTCCTGTTTTTCGATCTTTCCTTACAGTACGGTATCCTTCAATTGAAACTAGTGAATCCGGAATTATTTCAGTTAGATGAGATTCAGTTATTCCAAATATGTGAATGTTTTTTCTAGTACTGAATAACATGTCCCGGATTTGGTCAATTTTTCCAAACAAGCCATTGACGTTTAGATGAAGAAGTTTGAAACCACGCTTTTCTGAAAAGGAGTTAATAGTGTCATTTTCAGTTCGACCCCCGTCGTGGTTGAGTCTGCATTGAGTGCAAAGAGATGTTGTGATAAAATCTTTTATGTTGATACAATTTTTGTGAAAAAATTGAGTACATCCAATACATGTTACCTTTTGTTTGTTATGCTTTATATTATTCAAGCAAGCGCCACAATTAGGACCCGGACAGATTTCAACGCCCCCGGCAAGTATTAAAAGTAACCAAGTCGTTTCTCTGAGATCAAGATTAAGTTTATAAATGTGATTCTGTTTATAAACCCATAAAGATGCACTGTAAAAACAGTCTTGCACGAAATCAAACGATTCCATAGTAAAACCAGTATTTGTATCCATAATATCATAAATTGCAGGTCCAGCTGATGTAAAAGTAGGCCTTTTCACAGAAAATATAACAACAAGTAATAAGAGGTGGCGGAACACGTCCGTACACCGCAGCGCCATCTTTACCATGATGTTGCTTTTATAAAAAACTTATTACACTACTTAGATGATTTAATAACAGGAGAGAAAACAAGAGAGGCATGTTTAACAACATTAAAAGTAATTAAAGATGTACTTTCAGCACTTGGTGTACCTTTAGCCTCAGATAAGCTTGTTGGACCATCACAGGTTATTACCTGGGCATAGAAATCGATACTAGTAAGTTCATTATACGTTTACCTAACGATAAATTTTAGGCATTAATTAATACTTTACAACTGTGGCGTGAAAATATAAAGTGTACAAAAAAGGAATTATTATCTCTTATTGGGTCGTTGTCCTTCGCGTGCAAGGTCGTTAAATGTGGCAGCATGTTCTTGAGGCGCCTGATTAATCTTTCCATATCTGTGACTAGTTTGTTCCATCATATTAGCATTACTTCTGAATCGCGAAAGGACATAGAATGGTGGTGTGAGTTCTTGCCAACCTGGAATGGTGTGGCTATGATACAGTCAGAGAAAGTTAATTCCTTCAGTTTAAATTTGTTTACAGAAGCGTCCAATATAGGTTTGGGTGGTTTCTATGACGGTTCATGGTTCTCAATTAATTTCACCAGAAAAAAACACAGTATTACATTTTCAGAGCTTTTGGCTATTGTGGTTGCTGTGCATACTTGGGGTGCCGGGTGGAAGGATAAGCAGGTTGTCTTGTTCACAGACAATGAGGCATTGGTGCATATTTGGAGCACAGGTTCATGTAAATGCAAGCATATTATGAGGTTAATTAGAACATTGTTTTTCTTTACTGCTCGAAATAATATTAATTTGCTAATGCATCATGTCATAGGTGCGAGAAATGTTTATGCTGATTTGCTTTCCCGTTTGCAGGTGTCAAAATTCCGAGAGTTGTGTCCAGAAGCAGACAAGCTACCCACACCAATTCCTCCAGCAATGTCAGAAATCTTACTGGTTGATTGAGATTTTATTTAAATTCAGCGCTTTCAGCAAACACCAGACTAACTTATCGTTCTGGTTTCCGTGCATATAAAAGATTTTGCTATCAATTGTCAACCCCTTTGTTTCCACTTCAGGAACCAACTTTACAACTCTTTGCTACGCACCTTGCGTCCACGATCAAATATACAACCATAAAGGTTTATCTTGCCGCAGTACAATATGAGAGTGTTATTAATGGCCACAACACCATGTCAAATATGATAAGACTAAGATACACTATGCGTGGTATACGGAGAAGCTTGCCTAACATACCTACACTTCGCCTGCCAATCACCCCGGCTCATCTATCAGAGATTTTGTCGTTTTTGGAAGATAGCCAATTTCTTAACTATGATAAGGCTTTGTGGCGTTGCTTAGTGTTAATGGCGTTTTCTGGCCTATTGCGAGTATCTGAGTACGTCTCTCCTACAAAATACCACTGGGATCCTCTAAGACACTTATCACCACATGATTTTAGTTTTTCAAAGGACAATAACATTCTGTACCCTTATATCAAAAGCTCAAAAACTGATCCATTTAGAGCCGGTATTAAGATCCGTTTGGCCAGGATTGGTGGATGCCTTTGTTCCGTAAACGCATTTGCGCATTACTTATCGTTTCGCAGTTTGGTCCCCGGTCCTTGGTTTATTTTGCATAGTGGTGAAATTGCTACTCGGAAATACGTCAGTGCCATGCTCAATGTATCCCTCAAATGCAGTGCTAACTTAAACACACACAGTTTTAGAATTGGAGGGGCATCAGCGGCGGCATCCTGCAGCATACCTGATTCAGCTATAAAAATACTAGGAAGATGGTCTAGCGACTGTTATCGTAGATATGTCCACTTGAGTGACAATGTGTTAAAAAACTGGTGTACTAACATTGTTAATGTTAACAAGATCACAAAGCTATGGGATGTGAGGGCTCTGTAGTGTATAATTTTTTTTGACATTTTACTTTGTTTAGGGTTATCTAGTTTCTTTATTTAATTAATTCACAGTTAATGACTGTATATGGATTATCAGCTGTGAGTATTAAAAGTGTTGGCGAGATAAAATATGGCTGTGCCAGTCGATTACTTGGTGAATATATTGTGTTATTGCATTGTATAACGTCATATTTGCAATTATAACAAAAAACGTATATTTCTTGTGGTTCCTGTTCACAATATGGGGAAATCTGGGTATGTCGGGCCTCCTTCGTCAGCCTTTTAGGCAAGTAATTTGTTGATACAAGTGATTGTTGAAACGTACCTGACGCTCAGGGCGTGCATACATGTCTTCACCATATTTTCTGACGCTCATTGGGGTGCACCTGACGCTCAGGCCATCTCAATCAGCAGCACTTAAATAGGAAACATGCACGTGACGCTCAGGGCATGTCGATGCACCTAACGCTCAGGGCATCTCAATAAAAACACCTGTAATTAGCATGTGCCTGACGCTCAGGACATGTCGATGCGCCTGACGCCCAGGGCATCTCTCATACACCTGACGCTCAGGGTATGAATAAAAACATCATTATTCTCTAATACACCACGTAAGAAAACACCACAATTAGCATGTGCCTGACGCTCAGGACATGTCGATGCATCTGACGCTCATTGCATCTCATAAAACACCAGTAATTAGCATGTGCCTGACGCTCAGGACATGTCGATGCGCCTGATGCTCAGGGCATCTCTCATACACCTGACGTTCAGGGTATGAATAAAAACATCATAATTCTCTAATACACCAAGGAAAAAATGCGATCTAAAAAAAACATTTCTATCGCCGTTTTTCGTTTTTAAACTTTTAAAATGCGATCTAAAAAAAAACATTTCTATCGCCGTTTTTCGTTTTTAAACTTTTAAAATGCGATCTAAAAAAAACATTTCTATCGCTGTTTTTCGTTTTTAAACTTTTAAAATGCGATCTAAAAAAAAACATTTCTATCGCCGTTTTTCGTTTTTAAACTTTTAAAATGCGATCTAAAAAAAACATTTCTATCGCTGTTTTTCGTTCTTAAACTTCTAAAACACGATCTAAAATAGCTTTTCTATCAAAATTAAAGTTTCATTATTTGTTAAAATATAATAATTTCTATCGCTTAAAAGCTTTATTTAACCCGTGCAACCAACAATGCCTTCTCGTTAGTTTATTTAGTTTCCACGTAAAACTTTTGTTTAATAGTTATGTTAACACTTATTTAACAATAGTTACACGCAGTTATAATAAGCTATTTTTCTTCAATAATCTATTGTTTATTACGCGCAAGTTAATGACTTACAAGACTCGCAAGATAATTAATAAGAACAAAAGACAAACAACTACCACCTCCGAGAAAAAGGTGTGAAACTTTAGCGTACGCGTAGGCTTACATCTGGACTGTACTGTAGTTAAGAACCACATATGGCTGGATTTCTTGTGTAAGACTTGGGTACCAACGACGAAGGGGCCAGGCAAAAGAGATTAGTTTTTTTAACTAAGTCAGGAGTCGGTGAATTCGCTACGATGAATAGGCCTGCTCCTGGATTAAAAGGACCAGGATAATTCTGGGTTTTAGAATTGTTCAACTAAAACAGAAATCTAAGTGGTTTCAAGTAGGTTTGAGGTATGTGAACAACTTAGAAAAACTGTTAGTCACTGTATTACATCACGTATTGGACAAAATTTTGCTTTGACAGGGCTTTTTAGTAAATTTTATTGTCTGGAAAAAGGACCAAAAAAAATAATTTCCCCAACCGCCAGACTTGAGTTTTATTTTTTTGAGTCAGGTTACCTCAAGCAAACTATTTCTTAAGGGTAACCTTATTTGAATAATCAGGATTGGCCAGATTATGTACGCTTAGGGACCCTATCCAAGATCGTTTCAGTTTTGATACTATATAATTGAAAAAATTTTCATTGTATGGAAATCGTTTTAATATTTTTGAATTTCCGCGCCCGAAGGCATAGGAAATTCTTTAAAACCGTCGCTTTTTTCTTTCGGAGCATTTTTTGAGAAAAAATCGACCCTGGGATTTCACGTTGCTCCGTTACAGATGTAAACTTCGTACCCAAGCTCCTTAACTACTGGGAAGTCTCGTATTGACGTTTCAGGCTAAAATTGGTATTTGTTTTCGCCAAATTTGGCACAGTTAACAAAAAAAGTATGCTGAACATAATGGTGACATCAAAATTTTGATTTTTGTCACCTAAATGCCATTATAGGCCAAAATTGGTCCAAAAATTAAAACCACTTCATTTTCGGCTAAATCTGGCACAGTTAACAAATTAAGTATGCTGAAAATGATTATGGTACAAAAGTTTGATTTTTTGTCACCTAAATGTCATTTCAGGCCAAAATTTGTCCAAAAATTAAAACTGCTTTATTTTCGACAAAAATTGACACAGTTAATAAAAAAAGTATGCTGAAAATGATGGTCACATCAAAATTTTGATTTTTTGTCAACTAATGCCGTTTAAGACATAAACGTTTCAATCGCAAGACTTTCAACCATGAATCGTTTTGTTTGCGTTTGTTGTAAGATATAATGTCACTGGTGTGCTTTATCTTCAATGCACCAAACCCCTTCGAATGTTTGGCACAATAACACAACGAATTAGCAGGTTTACATCAAATATTTTGGTAGCGCGCGGAAATTCTTAGAGCCCCCAGGGCTTCTTGTTTTTACATCGTTTCATAATGGTATCATGAAACGAATTAAATGTTTCACATTTTATTTGCGAAACAATTTTGTATAAACTACGTAAAAAAATCTAAAAATATAACTTTTGACATTCTGGAAAAATCAAAACACTCAGTTTGAGAACAACTAAAGTTTCAATCTTTGTTAAAATATAATAATTTCTATCGCTTAAAAGCTTTATTTAACCCGCGCAAACAATAATGCCTTCTCACTACTTTATTTAGTTTCCACGCAAAACTTTTATTTAATAAAACTATTAAACAATGACTCTTCGCGTCACATTGGCAATTATGCTATTGGGAATAGTTATGTTAACACTATTTAACAAAAGTTACGTGCAGTTATAATAAGCTATTTTTTCATCAATATTCTTTTGTTTATTACGCGCAAGTTAATGACTTACAAGACTCGCAAGATAATTAATAAGAACGAAAGACAAACAACTACCACCTCCGAGAAAAAGGTGTAAAACTTGGGCTTACGCGTACGCTTAAATCTGGACTGTACTGTATGTGCGACAGTTGAAAACATTATTTGGCACGCACAGAAATGAAAGTAACTTTTCCACTTAATTTGTTTACATTTTTACCTCCATTTCTGGCGCCGTAGATTAGTGGTTATAGCTCTCGTACTCTGTGGGGGAGACCGGGGTTCGATTCCTCTTGACGGCGATTCAACACTGGCGAGTGAATGTTACCATAGCCCCGGGTTAACCCAAGCCATGTGAGGGAAATTGGGAAGATGGCACACTGTGTGGGCCGTTGGATGTTGCAGGGAGTTGTCTAGTAGAGCGCGGGCTCTAATTGGGTCTGCGTAGCTCAAAATGAGCTTTAAATACTCTAGGACTCTCCATCTAAGCCATGGCCCCTCCTGGAAATAATAGACAGGGTATATCCCTCGATATTTGTGAGGCTAGCCATGTAAAATATGCACATCTATCTATCTATCTTCTGCGCGCGCATGGGGCATTACGTAATCAAGTAAATATCGGGACTGTGATTCCATGTATGGTGTTTTATCCTGCAGAGAAAAATTACGTCAAAACTTTTTTCTTTAGCCACATGTCTAGTCAATATTTCATTCACAAAAGTTTGAAGAAAATGCTAATCACAGCCTGCCTGTCCAGCCCTGGAACAGTATATTAACGTTCATAATCCGGTCACCATGACATAATCAGGGTAAAAAAAACATAATCGGGCCATGCGTACATAATCCTGCTGTGCTGTTATATAAACAGGCTGTTATTGCCAAATCTGGGCAGCAGAACCAGAACAGTACACCAGCGCACACTCCACAACTTCTAACCAAATAAAAACAAAATGGAAACACAAAAATAGCATGCATTATAGCTAAAATAGCTATGAGCCTTAAATATACTTAGCTGGCTAGCTAGATTATTATCAATCTAGATTATTATCAATCTCATTGACATTGGCTAATGGCTAACAAAATTAACTTTAACATGGTGTATGGTCTTTCCAAGTTGGTTAAAGTGCTAGCTAGCTAGCCCAGCTATCTTTAAAATTATCAGAAAAAAGAAACATATAAGTATAAAATCAACGAAAAGCATACTTAGTTAACATGCAATGAATGTTAATTAAAAACAAAACACTTACTTTGGTCGCTTTCTTGCCCCTGTTTAGGCTTATACCTTTTAGGCAATCGACGTTTTTGGGTCAAGCTAGATATGCGTAATAAAATACAATATTAACTAATATCTATTTTGTTTCATGCGCAAAAGATCTAGAAGATATGTCACGGACTTAAGCCTCGGATTTCAAAACAACCGGGGACTGGCTGGAAGGGCCTGTTGTATTCTCTTACCTTCTCTTCTCTTGTCTTGTTGGCCTGACCTTGCATAGCTAGCTAACTATTAATTATGACGATAATGGTCATTGATAGTACGTAAGTAAATAGGTAGTAATTAAATTGTCGTTGTGTATAGCTAGCTCGTAGCTACGCCCATACTATCTAGCTAATTTTTCAAGGAATATTATGAAACAACACAACACTGCATGTAAATCCTTGCTTGCCTCTAGGTGCAGCTGAAAGTAGAGGTTTCTGGTTTCACCCAAACCATTTTCCATCCTTTGTGGTAGGCAGATAGTTAGCTAAACATTGATTTAACATTGCACAATTATTTACACACACCCTGGCAGGGCTCCCCCATTGATAGTAAAGTAGGATAACCACTGATGTACATATAACTAATTAGGAAGATCTGAGACAAACGGTGAAATCTAGTGATGAAGGAAGAAGTTGCTGAAATAGAAGTTCTTGTTTTTGACTTTGATTTTTTACTTTAATTTTTGACTTTCACTTGAATATAATATTTTATATGACACACAAGGTACAGTACAGTCTGAATGTAATCTACCCCGTACACGCTAATATTAACCTTTGCGTGGAGGACGGCAGTCGTTTGTCTTTTGTTATAATTAAATCCCTTAAGGGTTTTGCGAGTTTATATTTGCGTGTTAAAAAACAATGCGCTAGCGAAGAAATTTCAGAGCAATTATATTTCTTGTAATAGCAAGATGCATCGTATAAATGTATTGATAAGCTATTCCCTTAAGTATTAGCGTGAAGTATATAAATAATAAAAATCTTTTGCGAAGTTTTATAATACATTGCGCTAGAATGTATTGTTGATTTAATTACTTAAAAAGATTCCAGCGCAATTAATTTAAGAAACATATGAGAAGCATTGTTCACAACTATTAAATGACTCGGGCCTTGTCAGGAAGAAAAATGCTGGCGTGTGAGCTTCGCACGTCATGATACTTCTTAATAATTTTGAGGCGTGCGTTGTTCGCACATCATAATTTTCAATGGCGTGTGATAGCGTGTGCTCATTTTTGTTCCATTTTTTTCTCGAATAATCATAGAACTCGCATACAGCAACACTAATTTTGCCATGTTTTGAAAAGCAAGTAATTTGTTGCGACTTTTATATTTAATTACTGCAATTAAAATTTTTAAAATTGTTCACACAAAATAGATTGCTAAAATTGATCTTGCAACCTATTGTGATTAAACAATCCATCGTGTGGCGTCATTGTTTATCAGGGAGGCAATTATTTTCTTAAAAAAACAAAAGCTTTCCAATGTTATTGTTCTGTGTAACTATTCATGCTAGTTTCGCGTCCGTGGTAGACTACATTCAATTTTGCCATGTTTTGAAAAGCAAGTAATTTGTTGCGACGAAACTAAAATGTGAGATGCGTTCATTATTCATTATTTTTTAAAAAAAAAGTATACGACGTAGCAACAGAACAAAGAAAAATTATAAAACATGCAAGTTATAGTCATAAAACTCTTTCAATTAATAACTTTTTTGTAAATATTTTTTTAGAGGTAAATATTTTTTATTTTTATATTTTTCAAAAAAAATATATCATTAAACATTAAACTGTTTTTTTATAAAAAAATCCCTCACGTTATTATTGTTGCTTTGATCTTAAAACATTCCCCCCTAAACAAAACAATAACAAGCTTTGTGATGTCCTGTTTCTATGGCAATGTTTTAAAACTATACAGATTAATGTCTGAGTTGTAAAGCAATGATTGTTGAAAAATATTCAGAAAGCAAAGTCTGCATGTGGCAGTTGATCACCATAACTATAATTAGATATCATGCTGACTCTGTGCTTGCGAAAGAACATGCTGGAAGTGATTTCATATAACGAAAGTAGCAAAAGCATTTAAAGAAGTAAAAGACGGAAAAGTTGAACTTTAAAATTTATTTATTAATTTCAAAAGAGCAACAAAATTAAATGGTAAATTAAAATTAATGTCTTTGTTTTTCTTTAAAATAACTTGCGAGTAACATGATATATATTTTTAAAGATTTACTTGCGAGTAGTTTAATTATTGATTACTCTTATTTATTTTACTCGCACTCGCATTGTACTCTCACTCTGAATTATTTTACTCACATTTATTTGTACTCGTACTGTCAAAGATGTGTAGCTTTACTTGTGATTGGCACCATATATTATTCCTGTGCGCCTTCATTGAACAGAACATTATTTATTTTGGTGTGCGATTAGCGCACGCCTGAGGTATTTTTTTTGGCGTTCGAAGATCGCACAGGATGAGGCCTGATGACTCGTGCATTTTTTTATTAAAAGAATACAACTACAGTTTATTTTTGTAAAGCAAATGGTGTATATTCTGAAATAAATACAATATCTACATTTCTTGATGAAAACATTTCCTTCTTAACAAACATTGTAAAATAATCCTTCCGCATACTTTCTTATTGAAACAAATAAAAACATTTCTATCGCCGCTATTCGTTTTTAAACTTTTAAAATGCGATCTTAAAAAACATTTTTATCGCCGCTTTTCGTTTTTAAACTTTTAAAATGTGATCTTAAAAAACATTTTTATCACTGTTTTTTCGTTCTTAAACTTTTAAAATGTGATCTTAAAAAACATTTCTATCACTGTTTTTTGTTCTTAAACTTTTAAAATGTGATCTTAAAAAACATTCCTATCGCCGCTTCTTGTTTTTAAACTTTTAAAATGTGATTTAAAAAAATATTTCTATCCCGCTTTTTATTTTTAAAGTTTTAAAATGTGACCTAACTAAACTTTTATATTTAATTACTGCAATTAAAATTTTTAAAATTGTTCACACAAAATAGATTGCTAAAATTGATCTTGCAACCTATTGTGATTAAACAATCCATCGTGTGGCGTCATTGTTTATCAGGGAGGCAATTATTTTCTTAAAAAAACAAAAGCTTTCCAATGTTATTGTTCTGTGTAACTATTCATGCTAGTTTCGCGTCCGTGGTAGACTACATTCAATTTTGCCATGTTTTGAAAAGCAAGTAATTTGTTGCGACGAAACTAAAATGTGAGATGCGTTCATTATTCATTATTTTTTAAAAAAAAAGTATACGACGTAGCAACAGAACAAAGAAAAATTATAAAACATGCAAGTTATAGTCATAAAACTCTTTCAATTAATAACTTTTTTGTAAATATTTTTTTAGAGGTAAATATTTTTTATTTTTATATTTTTCAAAAAAAATATATCATTAAACATTAAACTGTTTTTTTATAAAAAAATCCCTCACGTTATTATTGTTGCTTTGATCTTAAAACATTCCCCCCTAAACAAAACAATAACAAGCTTTGTGATGTCCTGTTTCTATGGCAATGTTTTAAAACTATACAGATTAATGTCTGAGTTGTAAAGCAATGATTGTTGAAAAATATTCAGAAAGCAAAGTCTGCATGTGGCAGTTGATCACCATAACTATAATTAGATATCATGCTGACTCTGTGCTTGCGAAAGAACATGCTGGAAGTGATTTCATATAACGAAAGTAGCAAAAGCATTTAAAGAAGTAAAAGACGGAAAAGTTGAACTTTAAAATTTATTTATTAATTTCAAAAGAGCAACAAAATTAAATGGTAAATTAAAATTAATGTCTTTGTTTTTCTTTAAAATAACTTGCGAGTAACATGATATATATTTTTAAAGATTTACTTGCGAGTAGTTTAATTATTGATTACTCTTATTTATTTTACTCGCACTCGCATTGTACTCTCACTCTGAATTATTTTACTCACATTTATTTGTACTCGTACTGTCAAAGATGTGTAGCTTTACTTGTGATTGGCACCATATATTATTCCTGTGCGCCTTCATTGAACAGAACATTATTTATTTTGGTGTGCGATTAGCGCACGCCTGAGGTATTTTTTTTGGCGTTCGAAGATCGCACAGGATGAGGCCTGATGACTCGTGCATTTTTTTATTAAAAGAATACAACTACAGTTTATTTTTGTAAAGCAAATGGTGTATATTCTGAAATAAATACAATATCTACATTTCTTGATGAAAACATTTCCTTCTTAACAAACATTGTAAAATAATCCTTCCGCATACTTTCTTATTGAAACAAATAAAAACATTTCTATCGCCGCTATTCGTTTTTAAACTTTTAAAATGCGATCTTAAAAAACATTTTTATCGCCGCTTTTCGTTTTTAAACTTTTAAAATGTGATCTTAAAAAACATTTTTATCACTGTTTTTTCGTTCTTAAACTTTTAAAATGTGATCTTAAAAAACATTTCTATCACTGTTTTTTGTTCTTAAACTTTTAAAATGTGATCTTAAAAAACATTTCTATCACTGTTTTTTGTTCTTAAACTTTTAAAATGTGATCTTAAAAAACATTCCTATCGCCGCTTCTTGTTTTTAAACTTTTAAAATGTGATTTAAAAAAATATTTCTATCCCGCTTTTTATTTTTAAAGTTTTAAAATGTGACCTAACTAAACTTTTATATTTAATTACTGCAATTAAAATTTTTAAAATTGTTCACACAAAATAGATTGCTAAAATTGATCTTGCAACCTATTGTGATTAAACAATCCATCGTGTGGCGTCATTGTTTATCAGGGAGGCAATTATTTTCTTAAAAAAACAAAAGCTTTCCAATGTTATTGTTCTGTGTAACTATTCATGCTAGTTTCGCGTCCGTGGTAGACTACATTCAATTTTGCCATGTTTTGAAAAGCAAGTAATTTGTTGCGACGAAACTAAAATGTGAGATGCGTTCATTATTCATTATTTTTTAAAAAAAAAGTATACGACGTAGCAACAGAACAAAGAAAAATTATAAAACATGCAAGTTATAGTCATAAAACTCTTTCAATTAATAACTTTTTTGTAAATATTTTTTTAGAGGTAAATATTTTTTATTTTTATATTTTTCAAAAAAAATATATCATTAAACATTAAACTGTTTTTTTATAAAAAAATCCCTCACGTTATTATTGTTGCTTTGATCTTAAAACATTCCCCCCTAAACAAAACAATAACAAGCTTTGTGATGTCCTGTTTCTATGGCAATGTTTTAAAACTATACAGATTAATGTCTGAGTTGTAAAGCAATGATTGTTGAAAAATATTCAGAAAGCAAAGTCTGCATGTGGCAGTTGATCACCATAACTATAATTAGATATCATGCTGACTCTGTGCTTGCGAAAGAACATGCTGGAAGTGATTTCATATAACGAAAGTAGCAAAAGCATTTAAAGAAGTAAAAGACGGAAAAGTTGAACTTTAAAATTTATTTATTAATTTCAAAAGAGCAACAAAATTAAATGGTAAATTAAAATTAATGTCTTTGTTTTTCTTTAAAATAACTTGCGAGTAACATGATATATATTTTTAAAGATTTACTTGCGAGTAGTTTAATTATTGATTACTCTTATTTATTTTACTCGCACTCGCATTGTACTCTCACTCTGAATTATTTTACTCACATTTATTTGTACTCGTACTGTCAAAGATGTGTAGCTTTACTTGTGATTGGCACCATATATTATTCCTGTGCGCCTTCATTGAACAGAACATTATTTATTTTGGTGTGCGATTAGCGCACGCCTGAGGTATTTTTTTTGGCGTTCGAAGATCGCACAGGATGAGGCCTGATGACTCGTGCATTTTTTTATTAAAAGAATACAACTACAGTTTATTTTTGTAAAGCAAATGGTGTATATTCTGAAATAAATACAATATCTACATTTCTTGATGAAAACATTTCCTTCTTAACAAACATTGTAAAATAATCCTTCCGCATACTTTCTTATTGAAACAAATAAAAACATTTTTATCGCCGCTTTTCGTTTTTAAACTTTTAAAATGTGATCTTAAAAAACATTTTTATCACTGTTTTTTCGTTCTTAAACTTTTAAAATGTGATCTTAAAAAACATTTCTATCACTGTTTTTTGTTCTTAAACTTTTAAAATGTGATCTTAAAAAACATTCCTATCGCCGCTTCTTGTTTTTAAACTTTTAAAATGTGATTTAAAAAAATATTTCTATCCCGCTTTTTATTTTTAAAGTTTTAAAATGTGACCTAACTAAACTTTTATATTTAATTACTGCAATTAAAATTTTTAAAATTGTTCACACAAAATAGATTGCTAAAATTGATCTTGCAACCTATTGTGATTAAACAATCCATCGTGTGGCGTCATTGTTTATCAGGGAGGCAATTATTTTCTTAAAAAAACAAAAGCTTTCCAATGTTATTGTTCTGTGTAACTATTCATGCTAGTTTCGCGTCCGTGGTAGACTACATTCAATTTTGCCATGTTTTGAAAAGCAAGTAATTTGTTGCGACGAAACTAAAATGTGAGATGCGTTCATTATTCATTATTTTTTAAAAAAAAAGTATACGACGTAGCAACAGAACAAAGAAAAATTATAAAACATGCAAGTTATAGTCATAAAACTCTTTCAATTAATAACTTTTTTGTAAATATTTTTTTAGAGGTAAATATTTTTTATTTTTATATTTTTCAAAAAAAATATATCATTAAACATTAAACTGTTTTTTTATAAAAAAATCCCTCACGTTATTATTGTTGCTTTGATCTTAAAACATTCCCCCCTAAACAAAACAATAACAAGCTTTGTGATGTCCTGTTTCTATGGCAATGTTTTAAAACTATACAGATTAATGTCTGAGTTGTAAAGCAATGATTGTTGAAAAATATTCAGAAAGCAAAGTCTGCATGTGGCAGTTGATCACCATAACTATAATTAGATATCATGCTGACTCTGTGCTTGCGAAAGAACATGCTGGAAGTGATTTCATATAACGAAAGTAGCAAAAGCATTTAAAGAAGTAAAAGACGGAAAAGTTGAACTTTAAAATTTATTTATTAATTTCAAAAGAGCAACAAAATTAAATGGTAAATTAAAATTAATGTCTTTGTTTTTCTTTAAAATAACTTGCGAGTAACATGATATATATTTTTAAAGATTTACTTGCGAGTAGTTTAATTATTGATTACTCTTATTTATTTTACTCGCACTCGCATTGTACTCTCACTCTGAATTATTTTACTCACATTTATTTGTACTCGTACTGTCAAAGATGTGTAGCTTTACTTGTGATTGGCACCATATATTATTCCTGTGCGCCTTCATTGAACAGAACATTATTTATTTTGGTGTGCGATTAGCGCACGCCTGAGGTATTTTTTTTGGCGTTCGAAGATCGCACAGGATGAGGCCTGATGACTCGTGCATTTTTTTATTAAAAGAATACAACTACAGTTTATTTTTGTAAAGCAAATGGTGTATATTCTGAAATAAATACAATATCTACATTTCTTGATGAAAACATTTCCTTCTTAACAAACATTGTAAAATAATCCTTCCGCATACTTTCTTATTGAAACAAATAAAAACATTTTTATCGCCGCTTTTCGTTTTTAAACTTTTAAAATGTGATCTTAAAAAACATTTTTATCACTGTTTTTTCGTTCTTAAACTTTTAAAATGTGATCTTAAAAAACATTTCTATCACTGTTTTTTGTTCTTAAACTTTTAAAATGTGATCTTAAAAAACATTCCTATCGCCGCTTCTTGTTTTTAAACTTTTAAAATGTGATTTAAAAAAATATTTCTATCCCGCTTTTTATTTTTAAAGTTTTAAAATGTGACCTAACTAAACTTTTATATTTAATTACTGCAATTAAAATTTTCAAAATTGTTCGCACAAAATAGATTGCTAAAATTGATCTTGCAACCTATTGTGATTAAACAATCCATCGTGTGGCGTCATTGTTTATCAGGGAGGCAATTATTTTCTTAACAAAACAAAAGCTTTCCAATGTTATTGTTCTGTGTAACTATTCATGCTAGTTTCGCGTCCGTGGTAGACTACATTCAGACTGTACTGTAAAGAAAATTCGGTTAAAGTTTGGAATTTACTCTTCAAAAACAAAAATTACGTGGCTGCCATGACTCCTAATACAAAATTACATTCTGTGATATCAAATCTTACCATTGTCTCCAAATGTTTGTATGTTTTTTTGTATAATTATATGAACGCTACAAAGTACTTCGTTTTGTTAAACGAATGTCATACGGTGATCTTTTTGTTTTCCACGATCCTGTTTTCATGATTTTTAAACAAGCTACTGCGAACTTTTTGATTCCTGCGATCCTGTTTTAATAATTTTTAAACAATCTACAGCGAATTTTTTGCTTTTTACGATCCTGTTTTCATGATTTTTAAACGATCTACAGGGATCCTTTCGCTTCCTACGATGCCGTTTTCATGAGTTTTAAACCATCTACAGCGATCTTCTCGCTTTCTACGATGCCGTTTTCATGATTTTTAAACAATCTACAGCGAACTTTTTGCTTTCTACGATACTGTTTCATGATTTTTAAACGATCTGCGGAGAACTTTTTGCTTTTTTCGATCACTTTTTCATGATTTTTAAACAATCTATGGAGAACTTTTTGCTTTTTACCATCTTGTTCTCATGGTTTTTAAACGATCTTCTGCAATATTTTTGTTTTATACGATCCTGTTTTCATGATTTTTAAAACGATCTAACTGCGCGTAACTATTGTTAAATAGTGTTAACATAACTATTCCCAATAGCATAATTGCAAATGTTATCAACTCTATTAATGTGACCTGAAGAGCCATTGTTTAATATTTTAATTAAACAAAAGTTTTGCGTGGAAACTAAATAAACTAGCATTGTTGGTTGCGCGGGTTAAATATATAAAGCTTTTAAGCGATAGAAATTATTATATTTTAACAAAGATTGAAACTTTAATTTTGATAGAGAAGCTATTTTAGATCGTGTTTTAGAAGTTTAAGAACGAAAAACGGCGATAGAAATGTTTTTTTTAGATCGGCTTTTCAAAGTTTAAAAACGAAAAACGGCGATAGAAATGTTTTATTAGATCGCATTTTAAAAGTTTAAAAACGAAAAGCATCGACAAAATTGTTTTTTTAGATCGCATTTTAAAAGTTTCAGAACGAAGAACGGCAATAGAAAAGCTTCGTTATATCACATGTTAAAAGTTTAATAATGAAGAGCAGCGATATAAATGATTTTTTAGAAAGTTAAAGAACGAAGAACTGCGATAGGAAAGCTTTGTTAGATAGTGTTTTAAGTCCAACCCATGTTAGCATGGAAAACGGACGTTGAGCCGAGAATGATGATGATGATGATGTTTTAAGTATTTAAAATGTTATCAACTCTATCAATGTGACACGGCAATCCGTGACCTAAAAGGGACATTTAATTTTCATTTTAAAATAAAAACAAATTTCAATTTTTTTATCAATTTTTCTTTTTTAATTCAATACAAAAAAAAAATTTAAACTCAATTTTCGTTTTTCGTTTTCAAATCAAAGAACAAAAAAGGAACTTTATATTTTGGCAAAAAAGTACGCTCTCCTTCGCAGACGTTTTTCTTCTACGAACCCAAGGATTTCTTTGGGTCATTTGGTGCTAAAAATCCCAAAATGTAATATCAATTTCCAAATTTTTGATTTTTAATAGAATTTCAAATTTGAAAATTAAATCAAATTTCGTTTAAATCAAGAATTGAAATTCAAGTTCAATTTTTGATTTTGGTTTAAATAGAAATTTAAAAATCAAATTAAATTTTTGATTTTTGAGTTAAATCAAAATCAAAAATTAAAAATCAACTTTGATTTTTAAATTAAATTAAAAAAGGAAATTCGATTTTATTTTTTTTCTGAAGAATAATCACTTTTTTTATTATTATTATTATTATTAGCGGACAAGGATTTACGCAACATATTACATCTACTTACAATGGGGAGAAGGGTCCTTAAACCTAGCTCAAACCGTGGGCCAGTTTTTAAACTTTTTCCGAGAAGATTTTGAAATACTGCATAATAATTTATCAACTGTGCGAGAAAATCTTCAAACATTTCAAAAATTACGGAATCAAGCTACAGATTTATATGTCATCGATTTGGACTTAGGAAGATTCCTAAAAACAATCTTATGAAAATATTGTGCTTGAACGCCGCATTGTTTAGGTTGGATCGAAACGAAAAGGCGTATTTAGTAAATTGATTAAGTAGTCGATGTTTTGACAATATGTTTAAAAGAGAATCTTACAGCAGATTCCCGGTCAGTGAAAAGAAAAGTTTCGTATAGCGAACTTAAAGCGTCACAGTACTTCTCGCAATGGATACATAACACAAATTTTGTTAAGAACAATTTATATTTTAGGAATGATGATTTTTATTTTTAAAAGCGTTTTTGAGAATCGATTCAATACGTGCTTCTATTTATTTTATGTGAGGTAGAATGTAAAGTAGAAAAAAAAAACTTTGCATGCTTTGAATATTATGCCGAAAGCTGTTCCGAAATTTAATATATTGAAAATTTTTCAATACGTCAGACTTGTGGTTGAAAGAATAAATTAGGCTACGTTTTCAGTGAAGAAGGTCATAAAAAATTTTGCTTCTCTCTGAATAGCTCTACTTCTAACTCCTATAAAATACTAACATCGCTCAGCGTGGAACCGATACTCCATAAAATTGTAGATAGGTTTTCACAATTCATTTTTACAACTTACAGAGAACTTATGCCGCAAAGTTTTAATTTTTAGCTAAAACAAATATTTGTTTTTCCTGAGAAAAAAAAGAAAGAAAAATTTTATTCATGTCTGTTTCTGTGGTAAGACAAACAACATTTAACTGAATCCTACAAATGTTATACAACTCTTTACACTTCACGTCAATTGATCTGATAGGCCAGAATTATCACATGACTTGTCACATGATTTGTTACTCTTTTAGGCATTTACGAGTTAAAAATTTTCAATTTTCTATTTAAACCAAAATTAACAATTGAACTTGAATTTCAATTTTTGATTCAAATTAAAAATCAAAAATTGAACTTAAAATTCAATTTTTGATTTAAACGAAATTTGATTTAATTTTCAAATTTAAAATTCTCTTAAAAATCAGAAATTTAGAAATTGATATTACATTTTGGGATTTTTAGCACCAAATGACCCAAAGTAATCCTTGGGTTCGTAGAAGAAAAACGTCTGCGAAGGAGAACGTACTTTTTTTGCCAAAATATGAAGTTCCTTTTTTGTTTTTTGATTTGAAAACGAAAAAACGAAAATTGAGTTTAAATTTTCTTTATGTATTGAATTAAAAAAGAAAAATTGATAAAAAAATTGAAATTTGTTTTTATTTTAAAATGAAAATTAAATGTCCCTTTTAGGTCACGGATTCACGGCGAGCCATTGTTTGATAGTTTTATAAAATAAAAGATTTGCGCTAAAAACTAAATAGAAAGCGAGATGCTTTGTTATTATTATTATTATTATTTATTTAACGAATGTTTATACAGGATTTGCATGTCAGTATATAAAACACTGTTATAAATATGCGTCCTGAAAATAAAATGTTAAAAATATTAATATTCATTTAAAATGGTTATATACAATAGATAAAAAGTAAATATGTAATGTGAAGATTATGTATATTTGTACGGAATAAAATGAGAGACAAAAAGAGAGAAAGACTATATCGAGAAAAACAGGGAAACAAACTAAGAAACTGTCACAAAACGGTGCACTATATAGAGTCCTCAGTTGAAAAAGAATATTAACACAAAACTCAAAAAGATTGTGTCAAAAGCTAAACCAGGCTGTATGGAAAACACACTCACAAATACACTTATCAAACAAAATGTGCTTGACACAAAGCTTTAAATTCCTCAAAAATTTCACATTGCCTAATTCCAATGGGTAAAGAGTTGAATAAACTCACACCCATTGAAAAGAAGCTTCCCTTTGCAAATTCTAATTTCACTTTAGGTATAAATAAAAGAAAACCGTTGTTTCTTGTTGTTCTTTGATGACGCTTCACAGTGAAGTAGTCTTGAAAGTTATCACAGACATTACCATCCAAACATTTTTTAACAAACAGCACAGCTCGTTTTTCAATTTCTTTTCTGATCTCAGGAACATTTTGTTGAGTCAGAATTCTAGCACGATTGTCAATGGATTCGAGTCTCTTTATTTGAGTATCACTGAATTTGAGCTGAACGTTACTGCAATAGAATAATCCTGGTAAAATAATAGCTGTGTAGATCTTTCTAACAGCATCCGCAGTAAGACCCATTTTGAGTGAACTTAACAAACGTAGCTTGTTCGAAGCTCTTTTGTAAATCGTGTTGAAGTTTTCGTTCATGTTCAAAGATGGATCCAAAACAGTACCAAGATACTTATAATGTGTAGTTGAAGATATTGGAACGTCATTGTAATATAAATTCATTTGTCGTGAATACATCGAGAGTCGTTTTTGAGTTCCAAATACCATTGACTCGGTCTTTCCTTTTCTGAGATTTATTACTAATTCGTTATCTTTGAGATATTCGGCTATCTTCTCGAGATCGTAATTGAACTTGTCTTCGATGTCTTGTAACTGTTTGCTCGCAAAATATAACACCGTGTCATCTGCAAACTCTATGACTCCAGAATATTTAACGCACTCTTCAAAGTCATTGAAATAAAGTAAAAACAAGATAGGTCCTAAGATGGATCCTTGTGGTACACCACAGACAATACTTTTCTCTTCGGATGCTACGTTGGTTACTACGCAATACTGCTTTCTATTGAAGAGGTAGTCTGAGAACCAATTCAAAGCAATTCCTTTAATACCATAAGAACATAATTTTGACAGTAATAATCCATGACTAAGAGTGTCAAATGCTTTTGACAAGTCAACAAAAATTGCACCAACTAGATTGCCACTGTCTACTTCTTTCCTGATGTTGTCCGTTAATAACGTAGTCGCCATCTCCGTTGATCGTTTTCGACGGTACCCAAATTGATTTCGAGAAAGTAAGTTATTTGATTCTAGATAATCAATTAATTGGTGATGAACAGCACGTTCTAGAATCTTGGAAACTATAGGAAGAACTGAGATAGGTCGATAGTTTGTTTCTTCAGATGAATTTCCTCCCTTAAAAAGTGGCGTAACTTTTGCGATTTTCCAGTCCGACGGTATTGTACTGGTACGCAGCGACAGGTTTATAATGAATGCTAATGGTTGAGAAAGGAGTGTAGCAGCATCTTTCAAAACACCCGGTGGTATGTCATCTGCACCGGTGGCTTTCTTTCTCTTCAAAGATTTTAATTCTTTTTCGACAAACACTTTCGTGACGTAATGAAAATTAAAGAGTTTATCAGTCCTGGTCGAAATTATTGGAGTATATCTCCATATAAGGTTTCGTAATGGAAAAGCGACGTCCTTCAATTTTCTAGCGCAATCTGAAAAGTATCGACAAAATTTGTTAGCGTAAAGAAGTTTCTCAGCTGCATCCGGCTGATCACTATTTGTTGGAGATGATGACTTTCCTGCAGGAAATATGCTTTTGATTGTTTTCCAAAACTTACGAGGATTATGCCGGTTTTCCACTAACAAGTTTTTCTGATAACCATTTCATGCAACTCGAATTTTGTTGTTACAAAGATTTTTTAATTGTCTGTACAAACACCAATCTGACGCTTTCTTCGTTTTTCGTGCCTTTCTCAAGAGTTTATCTCGATTGTTCATATGTTTCTTAATTTCAGCACTCAACCACGGACAGGAACGTCCTTTTACCATTTTGGTTATAACGGGAGCGTGCTTGTCGATTATAGCATGTACTGTTGTTTTAAAATATTCCCAGGAACTTTCCACGGAACTCATTTCATACATAGGTTGCCAATCATGATTATTTATGTCTGTGTTCAATTTTTCAGGGTCATATTTGTTGTAATTTCGACATCGTGTGGTGCGCGATTTAAACTTTTGATGGTTAACTTTTCTTACGCAACCAATACAATCGTGATCACTCAGACTCAGAGGTAGAACGTCCGTGTGGGAGATCGTCGAACTTTTGTTAGTAAATATCACATCAATTAATGTTTCAGTGTCTTGCGTTATTCTCGTGGGCTTTTTTACGAGCTGTACAAATGATTGCAATTTGAATATATCTTTGATTTCACGATGATCACCTTGTTTCAAATAATTCACATTAACATCGCCCATAATGATTGTTTCTAGTGTTAATTTATTAACAGCTATTAACATTTCTCTTAAAATTTCGTTAAAACGAGAATTCAGATACAGAGATGAGTCAGGGGGTCTATACATACAGCATATAAGAAAACTTTTTGCGTTTTTCGGAAAAATTTCGAGCCAGATACATTCAATGTCATTCACCTCTAGATCTTCCCTCCTTTTCCATGTCAATTGTTCCGATATATAAGTGGCCACACCTCCACCTTTCCCAATTTCTCTACAACGTGAAATGAAGTTGTACCCCGGTATTGTGTATAAATCGTTGTTATCAAACCCACTCTGTGCGTTTAAATCTTTTAAGAGATACAGCATGTTAAAAAATATGTTTCGAAGATAAAGAAATATTACTAAAAGTTTTAAAGTAGCATTATTTTTTTTTAAATATTTTGATCATTGGATTTGTTGTTTTTTAAAAGAGCTTGTGTTTTTTAAATAAATCAAGATTAAAATCGCGTTACTATAATTAGTTTCGTTGTTAAAAAAATTAAAAATTCAATGGCCTTTGGTTTAATTTATTCTCGCGCAGAGTATTGTGTTTTTAAACAATATTTCTTGCTATGCTTTTGAAGCAATTATTTTCGCACAAAGGAACTCGCTATCCTATTGTTTTTTTAATAAAAGCAATTATTTTTGCAAGTTGAGCACACGCGTACGTTTATATCTGGACTGTACTGTATGGTGAACTGTTTGCTTTATACAATGATAAAAATAGTTGCATTTACTTGTTGACTTGTCTCAGATGCAATTATTGGTTCCTTCCCTTAATATAATCCTTTAACCTATTCGGTCTGGCGTATTTTTAACATAACATATATGCTATACCAGTCAGATATATTAAATATATTTAAAACGCAACTTCTCCTGATTATAATTTAAATCCAAAAAGGAAATTGGGTTAATTAGAAAAAAACGCAGGGGCCATAGAATCTGCATGCGGCACATGATACAAAATTCTTAAAGTATAACCTCAAGTGTAAGATGATGTGGGACTTATTATATACAGTACCGCTTGCATGTAATTTTACATATACAAAGTTTTATGACCTCTTGTAACGATCTCATGTCTACATAAAGAACGTTCACATATCTTTTGTTTACACACAAACTTAATTGCTTTCTATTGTTATCGTCGTGTGTGAGTCATAACAATAAGATTTGATGAATCCTTTTGTTGTCACATGTAACATGCATGTTATTGTTTAAAAGTGTTAAAGATCGCGAAGGCTATTGAAATATATTATTTTAGAAAAAAGAACAAACATAACAATTAATATTTACAAAAACTAATGCTGCTAATTTTTAAAACTTTTAGTAATATTTCTTTATCATCGAAGCTTATTTTTTAACATGCAAAACTTTTAAAAGTTCTTCTTATTAAAAGCAACATTTAACAGCGCAAACAGAACCCTACTTTTAGGACTTTTCACTTCACAATTAGATTTCAAAAACAAATTAAATTTCAATACCGAAAAAAGAAAAATCTAAAAATCAAAATTTTGACGTTCTTGACAGATCTAAACACTCATTGTGAGAACATTTTGTTTTTGCAATGAGATCTAAAAAAGCATTTCTACCAGCGCTTTTCGTTCTGAAACTTTTAAAAAGCGATTTAAAAGAGCTTTTCTATCGCCGCAACAAAAAAATAAAAAAATGTTACAACAAGCATTTTTTTCCATGTATATTTGCATCACGTAAGCGGTTATTATTTTTTTGTTGTAAAGAAAAATAATGATAATTTATCTAACTAAGAAAATGTTGGGATAAATTTGATCCCTTGTTTTAAGTTATTAAAATAACTAGCTATTTTTAGATAACTATCCTTTAAGATGAAAAGATAAAAAGACGTGCATATCATATCATATGTTTTTGAAAGTTATGCAGCAAGAACTTGTCTTGTGTTGTTTTTAAAGGTTTACAGCACGAATTAATCTTGTGCTGTTTTGAAATTTACAGAGTATATTTGTGTTGTTTCAAAATTTATACAGCAAGTTATTCTTCTTCCACTTTAAATAATAAAAAAAAAAGTTATTTTGATAAAAACTTTTAGTGTTCTTTTAATGTTTTTTTGTTTGTTTGTTTGTTTTTGCGCAGTCATTTAAGAAAATTTAAGAAAATCTAAATTTAAGTGTGAAATCTTTTTACAGACTATAGTTGACAATATTTAAAGTCTTTCGCAGCATCAAAATTATTTATTTGCAACTTAACAGAGGAGGAGGGTGTCACAACAAGCGTTTTCTACCTTGTTTTTTTTATTATTTCTAAATGGCATATATCGACTAAAAGTCTTGCAGTATCACATTTTAGCTATAGCGTAATTTAAACATAATAATCATAATGAAGGAGGGTGTTAAGACAATAATTATCTGTCTTGTTTTTCACTTGTATTATAACTGTTTTAGCAAAAGTAGCTAATTTTTGTTATAAATCACACAAAAATTTAAACTTTTGTTTACCAACGTAACTATTTTTGTGATTGTTTAGTATAAAAAAACAAATAACATCATTGATTATCTTCTATGCTCATTATATTTTCACGAGAGGGGATGAGGAAATGTATTGAGACTAAATGAATATCAGGAATGGTTTTTACAAGGAAAAAACATTAACACGAAAGTTCAAACTTTTTGTGCGCGCATGGATTTTATGACTATTGTCAATTGTGTGATATTAGTGATTTATTGCATACAGAAAAAAAATCATGATTTATCAGAACCAACGATAGTCCTTCTTTCACATAAAAGATATGTGACGACAAATTTTACTGGTGTAAATTTTGAATCAAGGGCTCTTTGAAGGCAAAATCTGAATGCCTTCATTAATTCAGAGGGCTGATATATTGTAGAGCTTAAAAAGTTGGTTAACAAGTCTTTTTTATTTTTTTTAAAAAGCTCTTTTTATTCTCAAGATATTCACATTTAAAGAATTTCAGATTCAATTATGCTGCGTAAATTATGATGTCATATTTAAGTAAGCAAATTTTGACATTTTCATCCAAATTTCCTGCACTTATGGTATCCTGTCGTTGGGGTTGTATATATATATGTTGCATTTACAAGTAGCAAATTATGTTAGGCAGTGACACAATCTCTATGTGGCATTATTGAGATTTCATTAAAAGTACTGGCTTCGTGATCACTCTTTCAGAAATTTTGGACATGTGATTCATCTGATTTTTTCTATTTTTATTTTTAGCTTTTATCTGAAAATTGGAAAAAACAGATTTTCTGGCATTCTTTGGCGTTTCTTCATATGAACTATATAAAACAATGTGAAACAACTTTTATTTAATCAGTGCGTAACAATTCACTTATGGTCAATATTAAAATAAAAAACATTTTCCAATCAGATTCCAAAAATGGGAAATGATGAAAATATAGTTAATAAGAGACAAAATTGAATCTTAAATTTTTAATGTTTGGTTATGATCAGTTATTTTTTTTCAATAAATGTGGTGATGTTATAAATATTGGAATATATATTAAAAGGTTCAATGTATTATAATTATATAAAACTAGTTATAACTCTGTTAAAGTCTATGGCAATACAACCATCAGAAAAATCCATAGGAATTTCCCTACTGCTACATGTTGCTACCACCTATGGCCCGTTGACGGGAGGTTGGGTGTTATAATATAAATTTTAAATATTTAGAGGTTATGCAATGTTAACAAATGACAAAAAAAACAACCTACCTAAATTATCGAAGAATGAAAGAAAGATAGCAAAGAAACATCATAAGAAATCTTTGAACCTTTTAAAGGAGTACGGTTCTGGAATTCAACTCTCTGATGATTCAACTCCTGATTTGTTTATTGGAAATGGTGGTTTATTATGTGGAATGAGTCGAAAAGACATTTTATCATTATTTAGTAAATTCGGACCAATATCAAAGCTTATAATGTTACCTAAAAAATCATTTTGTTTTTTATCCTTCAAGACGGTTCAGTCAAGTAGAGAAGCCTTTACTGCTCTAGACGGCCATGTCATGCATTCTACTACTGGCATATCTTCTCCATTATATTTGAAATTTTTGAAGAATCCTGTAGATCATATTGTGTTTGATGGAGATGTGCAATATCCTGTTGTAGGAAATCCAAAAGCTATTCAAGATCTTATTCTTCAAGAAGAGTTTATTACTGAAGAATATGAAAAAGAACTTATAAATTATTTTGAAATGAAACAAGTTCATAGTAGGTGACATATAATTTATCTGCTAGTTTGAATCGTCGTATACTGATTATGTTTACCATTTGTAAAAAAAAGAAAGAAAACATTGGGAAATATTCCTAAGTTTTGCAAAAGTTTATTTATTTTACTACTTTTTTAAAGAAATTTGCCTGATTTTTATTTCCATAGATATTTTAAGGAAATTAATTATGAAATGCCTCTATATATATACTTCTTACTCTCACTATACTTCGCCCTCTCCGAATTTTCTATATACTGCCTTTCCAAAATTTCCATTTACTTCTCCTCATTTTTTATTTTAATTCATGTGTTTACAGAAACTAATGTGATGTCATATATATCAGCACTTCAATGTTTTAGATGGAGATGAAAATTTGCTAAAACATCGCAAGGTAAAGCATTTTGGGTATGAATTCTTGTACGGGAGCAACAATATTGATCGATCTAAACCATTAGCTGAGAAGATACCCGAAAAATGCAAGGCACTTATTGACAAAATGCTCGAACGCAAACTGATTGAATTTATCCCCGATCAGTTAACAGTCAACCAATATGAACCAGGACAAGGTTTGTTTCAAAGTATATATTCACTGTACAAATCTTACAGCCTTAATTTTGTGTTTGAATTCTCTTTTATTGAAGGTACCTGCATAGTTATTTCATATTATTTCAAGGTATACCAGCACATGTTGACACACACTCAGCTTTTGAAGATGGCATAATTTCGCTTAGCTTGAATTCACAAGTAAGTTGTGTCATTTTTTAAAAACATTTTTACAGTTATCATTATATAAGACATTTCAAAGCCTCAAAGCGCTTTTTAAACGGTTGTTATTGTAATAAGAGTTAACATTTGCAGAAGATAAAACAAGAAACTTTTCTAAAATGTTCACCATGTTGGCTAACACACTCAGACTTTTTTCTTCAAATTGTATGTTTTTTAGTCACTGTTTGATTTAATTTAAAAAATTTTATTTCTACAGGTAACAATGGAATTTGTACACCCTAATGGACATATTACTCCTGTACTTCTGCCCAGAAGAAGTTTGCTTGTAATGAGAGGTGAATCAAGATATCTGCTATCGCACAGGTAATAATATTGTAAGATGTTCACTAAAAGTAGAGAATCAAAACATTTATGATGTAAAATCCTGTAAAGCTGTCTCTGAAAAAAATTAGGCTAAAATTCATGTGCACTTTGATTTTACATGCAATCAATCAATAAATTAAATGACAGCTTTAATATTATATTTTATGGATAAAGGGGAAGTTATACTAACTCAAAAATTATTCCAACAAATTACAAAAAATACAACTTATTTCCTAACTGTTGTGTTTTTATCGTAATATAGCTTCTCTCTCGCCTCAAAGAAATTGACCTTTTTTTACAGAGCGTGTTTTGTACCAATGGCCAAAAAACAATAATGACGTAAAGAAGTTCAAGAACAATCGCGTATAGGCGAAAGGCACAGATGGGAATAAGCCTTAGCTTTCATGTTTATTATTTCATGGCCATTATCATGGCCAGTTGTAAATGCTAAAACGTATGTGGCATAAATTTATGACTCCCAGCAGCGACAAGATAAGGTTATGAAGCTATACAACCAAACTAAATGACACGAGCAATTCAAAGAAGATTAAGCCAGGTCAATTAACCATATGAAAATGTATTTATACATACGAATAGCTGTGCTCTCCTTTTCTCTAAACTTGTTTACTGCTAAAAACTTCCCAAAACAAGCTTGTGTTATTCCCACAGCAAGACAGACTTATTTGTGTTTGAGAGCACCATCGAGTTCACATTCAGAATACACACCTGGTGCGCGAACAAAGAAATATTTGAAAATGGTCAATTCGATGCTATTTCGATTCAGAAATTTATTAGGATCAACTGGAGATTCTAATATTTTAAGCATTTCTAGAGTTGACAACAACCAAATACCTCACATAGTTAAGATTTTTGTAAGATATATGACATCGCAACAGTCATACTGCCAATCAAATGTTTGTATAAAGCAGGATGTTTAGTAACTTTTTAGAAGAACTACTTTGTTCATCACTAACATACTGCCTGACAGTGAGCGGGATTTGATCCGCGGCTCACCGTCGTGATCGGAGGTCCGATCGGGGTGAAACATTCTCTGTTGAGAATAAAAAAATAATATAAGTGCTATGATAAAAATTCACCAAGTAACCTTTTATCACGTTTTGTGACCAAAAATTGAACATATTCTTATCTTGCAACAGGTGTGATAATTATATTTACATAATTACTACAATTCTAAATGGACGGACTCTGATATTCGAAAAGAAGGATACTTTCCTGTCTAAACATAACTGTGTAGTTAATAAACATTTAATGCTATTTTTTTATCCCAGGAAATTAAAAGTATTTAGACAAAACATCTGTGTAAAGTCTATCAAACAGCCATGTACAAACTGATTTTATTTTTTCTGTCACGTTTTGTAAGTACTACTGGCTATCTGAGAAAATTGTTTCTTAAAGAGTGACAACATATCTTATAAACATTAACACATACTGTGGACGGCAAATTTATTTACAACTAAGGCTAGGTACCGATAAAATATATCTAGTCATTTTTGTAATGTTCTGAACATAAACTAAATAAAGATTTTCGAGGAATGCTGCTCACGTTTCCCATGGTATAGAGAATTCACTTTCTGCAACTCCTTTATTATATTTTTAGGATAACTCCTCGAAAATTTGATGTTGTTTACCAACAAGATGAGGGCGCAGAAAGCTCTGACGCAGTCCATTTAACTGTCAAAGAACGAAACAGACGGATTTCGTTAACATTTCGCAAAATTTTACATAAGCCATGCAATTGTAAGTACGTCACGAAATGCGATTCTCAATTAGCTGAACAAAAAATAACAAAGACTGAGTTAAAACTACCTCACTCATCGAGCGAAGCAACCTGTTTGGAAGGCGAGCATGTGTATAAAGTATACGAGGAAATAGCGGATCATTTTAGTGGTACCAGACATTCTCCATGGCCGAAAGTAAAAGAATTCCTGTGTAATCTACCTGCCGGTTCTCTAGTTGCTGATGTGGGTTGTGGCAACGGTAAATATTTGGGCGTTAACCCAAAACTGATCACGTTAGGTTCTGATCGTAGTTTGAATTTGGCAAAAATATGCGTTGAACGGAACTTTGAAGTGACGGTAGCCGATTGTTTACACACACCATACAGGTACACGTGTGCATTGTTTGTTTTCATTAGATCAGTGAATGTGGGAGTTTTCGGGCGTTCTTTTTTGTGGGTACATTTTATGGGTTCTTAATTGACAAGTGTGAGGCGTGGTGTGGAATTAATGCAATTTTTATACTTAACCTTTCTTTCAAAAGCGCTAGTTTTTGCTCTGAAAGGATCATATAAACTAATGATTTTATAATGTGAAAAGATTTAAAAATGTTTTTCATTTTACAGGGAATGGTTATTGTAAGTGAAAACTGAGCTAGTTTGCGTTACTAGCTCAATTTTTTTCTTTTTTCTTTAGGACGAGCAGTTTTGATGCTTGCCTATGTATAGCGGTTATTCATCATCTTTCAACTCTGCAAAGGAGACTACAAGCTCTCGAAGAACTTGTGAGAATAACTCGTGTAGATGGATCCATTTTAGTATATGTTTGGGCATTAGAACAAAATTTGAACGAGTCTGTTGGAACAATATGTGAATTAGACGGAGCTGGTAAAAATAGTACGAACGAAAACGAATGTTGCTCGAATTTAAACGAGGAATGTGTCTCGTCCTCCAAGCCTAAAGAATGCGAGGATAATAGTAATGATTGTCATATAGAAGTGAGCGAAGGACGAAACGTGTTTCAACAACAAGATCTGTTAGTTCCATGGCATCTGAAAGAAAACCAAAAGACAGAAAATAAAAACACTGCGGGTGAGAAAAAGGAGAACAAAGTATTTCATCGTTTTTATCACGTGTTTAAACAAGGTGAAATCGAAGATTTATGTTCTCGAGTAAATAACGTTTCTATCGAGCGAGTGTACTACGATCGTGGAAACTGGTGTGTTATATTAAAGAAATTGTCTATTTGACAATTTGTAATTTTTATAAAAAAAGAATATTTACTTATCCTTAAAAACTATTATTTCTTGGGTTTGCAAAATAGTGCTTGAAGGTAACCTCACGCTAAAAAACAAGTTGTTTTAAATTTTTTACTGGTTTTTCGAAAATCTTTATTGGTTTTTTGAGATAATAGGTTTAAAAGTTTCGCTAATATGCGAAAGTTTGACATTATCAAGCAGTAAAACTGATAAGTTCTACGCCTTATGATGTCATGCATAATTAGTAGAACTATCAAATATGAATTCCTGGACAACCTTTAGGCTCTAAGCTTAATTAGATTTTAGTCCAATACACAGCGCACAGATAAAAACACATCAAATGTATTTATGTTTGCTCCAGGCTAGTAAACCTTGTTCGTAATGATTTTTGCGCATGTGCGGAAGATTTTTTTTAAAAAAGCACGAAATTTAGTTCAGTTTTTGCTTTAAAACTTTAAATTTATTTTGAGTGGTATCATGGTTCAATGAAAGGTAGAATGCTTTATTTAAACAGTATCATCTGCAAGAATTTCAATTATTTTAGCGATGCGCTAGTCTTAAATTTTAAAAATTTTAAAATCGCAAAAATAAGTTTCCTCAAAAATAATTTCTCCAACTACTGCGTTACTTAAAACTGGATTTCCACTTCTCAGAATGTTCGGACGAAATATGGTAAACACATGCCCAGTAGATATTTTAACCATTTAAAATGGTATGAAATTTCCGAGTTTTTAAGTTTAAACTGAAGTCAACGTTTTTTCGCGTGCTGTTTGTATCAACCAATCAAATCGTAGGGAGATTGCTTTTTGTTTTGATTTTAAAGCTGCAGGATTTTCAAAATGGCAGTTGACATTGAGTGAGACATTGTTTTGGTTTTTGTTGCGAATTGGATATTTTCGCAGCGAAACTTACGTTCTTTAAATGACAGCCGACAAATCATAACGACGTGTCATTTTATGGGCACACTGCCAGAGAAAAAAATCATGTGTTGAAAGTACTATTATCAAAAGGTGTAATGTAAATTATTCTTTTCTCAGTTTTAATATCAACTATGTGCAAATTGATAATAATAATGCAGATTTGATATGACAATCTCTCTCCCCCCTTTTTGTCATAATCAAGATTATTGTCATCAGGACTTTGTGTAGTTCAGTATAAAATTTTGCTGCTTCAAGAATACGTTGATATTTTTTCGGCCTAAAAGACACGAAAAATGAAGAAATATAACGGGTACAACAGACCATCAAAGCAGTATGTGATGGAGAGCATCTGAGTGGAGTGTACAAGTTATGATTAACATCTCAATCGGAGTATTTAAAACAACATTAATGAATTACAAAAGGATAATACGATATAGTAAATAGGGATTAGTTTTAAAATATTTGTAAACATATAATGTAATGTAAATAAAATGTGTGGTTTCAGAGTGGAAATAAAAAATGGAATAGCTATTTGCAGGTATTTTCTTTTCTTTAGTGTGAATGTTTGAGATTTGTAAAAGTGTTGAGAATTATGAGGTTGCTAATGGCTTGCATTATTTGATGTCTGACTGTTCTCTTCCGTGATGCTTCTTCAATTTTGCATAACATCGTCCTCGCAAATAAACCTTTTTGCCTCATAGAAAAAAATTTTAATCGGAAATGAAATTGACTTAGGAGTAACTGACGAGAAGATAATGCGTTCGTTCAACCTCGACTCCAGGCTCTGCAGCACTTATTTTCAACTCCAGAACCGCTACAAACCATAGGATTGAATTTTATCCATTCATAGAGGGTGTCATAAAACAAATCTGTTTTCTCGTTAAATAACTGCTTATGAATATCCTTAATAAATGATAAAGCCTAAGTAAGAAGTACTAAAATAAACGCCCGTCCAAATAAGCGTTCTGTACTCAGATAAGCGCCCAGATAAATAAAGAAATGGGTAGTGTACTTGGATAAACGAAATGCGCATTATACATATCATTCGAAACATGATTTCAGGTGATTATGAATTTGCAATAAACCTTCGTCCGCTATTGAAAACTTAAAATATTGCCACGGTAGTTTAATCGGTTTATATCTATAATTGTTTGTTTGCGGTAGGTATCTTGAAATACTGTCTATTTCTACTTTTAAGAATTAGTGTGGGCTTAAAGAATACAATTGCAAAGTTACTTTCATGTCCGCTGGGGCAAGCTCGACCCCGGTACCTTGATAGAAATTAAAAGTACAGCGCTTCTGTATAACGAATAAGCGTAGGAGCTAAATTGTCGTTAGGTGGAAAAGTTTTCTGGACTTGAACAAGCTGTATATATGAAAGTCCAATTTCGACCTTTTTTTTATCTTGATGTTAGGTAATCAGGTCATTTCAAAATTTATGTCACTTGCTTTCGTCAGCGAACAGCAGTTATTTTTTTTTGTGTTTATTTTAAACTGTCATAGCTGTTACTAAGTTCAGATTATTTCAACATGGATCAAAGAGTTATCTAAATAAAATAAGTTTTGATAAGTTGTTGTTTTTAAGGTTTGGGCATAAGATTGAAGCTATGAAGGACGCTGAATGAAATTCAGTCACACGCAAAGTTATATGCAAAAATCTGTAACATAAATCCTCATGTTTTACGATAGTTTTATGTAATTTATTGAAACGATATATTCTTTTTTTAACTTGTCATCTTTGTGATATCACGAAACTTCTGTTCTAGTGCATATATCTGAAGAAAAAGAACAGCAGGTTAATTAATGGGAAAAGTAAAAAGAAATGTCTACAGAGCATAATAAAGTCTCGCAAGTGAGAGTCACTGAAGATTTGCGGGATGGTCGAATATTACCAGTGTATGAAGCTGTATCTATTGGTAACAAAATAAAACCGAGAAAGTTTTCAGTTGTGGTGAACACATACCTTCCACTGAAAGTGCTAGCAAACTGCTTAGACTGTGGAAATAGAATTGTTCAGTTTAAGAGTATATCCCGCGAGAGTGAGGTTAAAGCAAGTGTCGAAGAAGACCTTTTGAGACACACTCACAAAATTGCAGTCGTTGCTACGAACAACCAGACAGATAGAAAAGAGTTTTTGATCCCGCAAAATAACTCGACAACTTTCACTCAAATATCTTTCAAGTATATTAAAATCGAAGAAAAGTTGTTCTACAAATGCGTCACGGATGACAATGGCATGGCCTTACTTAAGTTTAAGTACAGTATTAATGGGAGAAATAACATAGTTAGTTTAACCACGTATTATGTCGATTCGTACACGATGCGGTTGTCAAAGCATTCTGAATACATCACATTAAACGCAGATCAAGATTTCAAATTTGATATTCTTTTAAAAAGCGGAATCTTATGTATTATATGGCCGTACGAAAACAACTACACAATCTTAAACTTGACTGACCCGAATGCAAACTTTACGTATTTCAATATTGAAGAAGAATTACCAACAAATTACACCGCTAAATTGTACGGATGCTATTTGCAGATAACGATAAACGATAGCGATTTTGAAGACTCAGTTTTTTCTGTCAAAGACGTCTCCAAACGTCTTACGTTGTATTATTCCGTCTACACTGGTAATAAGTTCGACAGCAAACGCGTTTTAGCAGACGTTTCCGAACTTGTTTACCTCGATCATCCAAGTGATGTTATTTTTGTGGATCTACCTGGCTCACCAATGTGGTTTATTATGGAATGGTTATTGCCTGAAACCACCTTGGGAAAGTTAATATTTTGTGGCGTTTCAGATGGTTACGTGTCTTCTATTTTAAAAGAAACAAATTTATCTGTTTTGTTTTCCGAATATAAAACGTTCTTTAAAAAAACAAACGAAAGTCAAAGCAGTATCGAAATATGTGCTACAACAGTTCAAATGTTTATCTGGATTTCTGCGCGGCATATAGCTGTGATAAGTTTAACTAATTTGCAAATTGTAAGCATACTTGAGTTAAGTACTATAAAATACAGTGACTTTAAAGGCGATCACCATAGATTTGCTTTAAAAATATCTCGAGATGGTAGAGCTGTTACAGCTTTCATCAAGAAAGGAAGAGACGTTTTACACTATGAACATTTTGTGCTACCTGAGCTGCAATCTTTAACAACTTTATCAATACACGCTGTTTTGAAGCTGTATCCAAAGTATTTATTAGAGAAGCAAGAATTGCCACCATTACTAAAGTCTCGCTTACTTCAAGCGTATTAAGCTTTAACTTGTCTTTATACTCATTATGAAAATATAATACCAAACACATCCGACATGCTGCGTTTGTTGTTTTTCTATTCCAAATAATTAAGTGGCCATCTTTGTTGATATTATAAAACTTATTATTTAGTGGATCCAATTTAATCCACCGACTTGCTTATTTTCACTGGCGCAATTTGTTAACCGCTGTACATTACGAGTGTGCCTTCACCTCTCAGCTTCAAATATCAATGAGATACGGTGTTACTAATTTCATTTCTGTTGTCATTAAAACGACTTGGAGTCGTCAATGTCATAGCTTTTTTTAAATGTTCCCACGTTTTCGCAATTAAGGGTGATGTTGTCGTCGACATAAGTTCTTTAAAAATTTAGGACAGCATTAAATGCCTCGCATAAAGAGATGTTGCTTTGCAAGTTGGTAAAAAGTCACAAACGTTTAAATACGGCTTTCAAAAACACAGTTTATAAAAGCATTAAGTTCAAGAATTGAGTAAAAATTGAGGGGTGTGTGGCAATTGCCGGCCTTAACCCTATTCGGTCCGGGTTTTTTCAAACATACTATGACTGGGGGGGGGGGGGGGGGCGGATTCCGCCCCCCCTCAATAACCTTTTATAGGATTGTTCAAATTGAATCAAACTTGGCACACTTAAAGTACGTCATAAAAGCAACAAAATAGCGGCAATAAATTTTTGCTTGCGTCAGCACATTTTCTGTGACGTCATCAGAAGCTTGAAACTTGTTAAAAATGCCACTATCTGCTTAAAATATAATTACTTTTGTTCTAGAGCGAATTTTTACATTCTGTTTGAAGTTTCTGAAAGCTAAATAATTTTTTTTTAACATATCTTCCGGTTTTTACATGGATCGAATAAAAAATTGCCAAAAATTGCCCGAAAATCCGTTTTTTTCCGATTTTCGGGTAAAATCCGACAAAATCGGGAAATCGGATTAGTCACGTGTCAAAATTATTCAAAATGATTCTTCTTGATGAAACAAAGTTGTGTTGCAAGTTTCAAGTTCTAAGGATAATCCTAACAGGAGTTATTATATTTTCCCCATTATAAGGATTTCATAGAGATTTTAGGGGTAGTTTCGAGTAATGGCCAATATCAAAGCCTCTGAAAGGTATGGGACCTAAAAATTTAGCATGCCGGTGTCTAATAAATAAATGTTGTAACTCAGTAAGTATCATAGCCATCTAAGAAAGCAATCAGGAGTTATTAAAAAAAATTGTCAGGGGGGGGGGGGGCGGAATCCGTCGCCCCCCCCCCCCCCGGACCGAATAGGGTTAAAGCACATTTCAAGGCCAAATGCGATCTAGTGTTTTTATCTAAATTTTGATGCCAATTAAAGATGATTAACTCCTATATATACGGAGGTGTGACACTCGAGGGCTAAAATATGCTGATATCAGCAGCAAATATCTGCATGTTTTTCTAATTTAGTAAAATGTCGAAACATTCATCGTGTTTTTTAATATTGAACCATGAGATCGTTGACGTGGCATTCAGAACCGATTCTTGTGTGCGAAAGAAATAGCCCCTAAGAGAGTCAAATTTTAAAAATTATTACAATCCAGCTTTGATGTCGGTAAAGGCAGAAACCTTTTGAATATACACAAACGCTAGAAATACCAAATTCGCTCAAAGGCAGTTTAGTCGGAAAATGGGAAATACTACGACAAAAATAAATACATACGTTTAGTGATGAAAAATTGCAGTCCAAAAATGTCAAATGTTAAAACAACCTCGTTCAGTTCAAAGAGCTATGGGGATGAGAATGCCGAGTGGTAGTCTTGTGGCAGAGCATTCGCTTCTAGTGGGGCGGAAGTTTATTCTATTTTGCGGTTTTACCTTTAAAAAATCTGGGTACTATTGTATACACATTCAGGCAGTAAATTCGAGAGTTTTCTAAAAATCTCTAATATTAATATTTTGTCTCTGTGCGATTTTATAGAGAGATGGAGATGGAAATTTCGCGGTTGATAAGAAAGAATGCGGCATACATTGAGACGTCGTTATATTGGGATGTCGTTACATTGGGATGTCGTTACATTGAGACGTCGTTACATTGGGATGTCGTTACATTGAGACGTCGTTACATTGCACTGCATTCGATTTACATTTCGTTGTTTATAACGACTTTCATTCTTTATCTGGTGGAAGGAGGAGGTGGTAGGAAAGAAATCGATAGTTCTAGAAATTAAATATAACGAAACAAAAGTGAATTCAAACCTGAGGAATATTGTGAATAGCGATTGAACTATAAAGGTAGGAGAGTGTACAGATATATTTTTACTCTGTACCTCTGCTACTTTTAAAGTTTTCTCGTTGCTGATGAAACTAAATTCAGGATAGTATGTTTTTAGTACGTAAACATATCAGCCCAATGTTAGGGAAAGCGTTTAAACGTTGTTTAAATACTTCGTGTCGTGAAACATTAAGTCTTTGTATTTTTCCAAAAGAAACCTGTTTATAGGTAACTGGAGGCTGCAGATTTCAATAAAAAAATGAAAAGAAAAAGGAAAATGCCATAGTACTAGATTCTTTCACTGGTTTCTTTAAAAAGAAACGTTTAAAGCTACACAGTCCACAGGGGCTATGTTTGAGTACTTGCAAATACAGGAATTGATTTTCTCGTTTAGCACACACGAGACTCGCTTCAACTTTTATTTTATTTTTAGCATATGTGGAGTGGCCAATTAATGGCCAATCAGTAAAAAAAAAGATTGGTTTAGTGCTTTATCGAACGACGAACACTCTGATTTTTTTTGATATTTTTTTGTTTGTTTTTTTGTAATGTTAACAATCAAGTTGTTTCTCTCTAAACAATGAGCAATTAGAGCAACATTTTTCTTCAATTTTTTCTCAAGTTTATTTTTGATTCAATCGATATAGAAACTGTCAGTTAGTAAGAAAAATAAGGGGCACAAGCTCGGTTCCTGATAGTACTATAACATCACTGTTGATTTTAAAGGACGAGTCCTGCAAATATCCGGGCAAAAACCTCCCCACGGCTGGACCTCCATAACTCCTGAGCACTAAGTTGTCATGACAAGTGATTCTGATGTTTTAAAGAGGTTAAATTGGGGTGTCTTCAGCCATCAATCGCGGCTCTAATTTTAAGCTGATCATGTGTTGACTGAAAAAAGAAAGGGTCCTTTAACGGCTTAGATTTAGGCAATGTAACGCCCTCTATTGTTTTGTAGATTTTGTGTTTACAAGGAAAAAAAAACTTTGTATCCTCATCAACAGGATCTTTTACTGAGACAAAATGTCTTGAAGAACGACGTTGCAAAGATATACTGAATGAGCTATAAAAGACGCCATTGACAGCCATCCACTTTCATGGTCTTTCCTATAAGTCTCTTTTAACAATCTAACCATCTGAGATTGTGAGAAAGAGAAGAAAACATTGATGCAATATGACACAGATAGCACGTCTGTATTAATGGCGAAGAAAAATAAGATTTTATTTCAAGATATGAAATTGAAACTTTGCAAGAAAGTATAACAACCTCGTCCCCAGAACTTGTTCAGCTTTTTTTAGTCAGACCAAATTTGGACAACATCTATTTCGCTACAGTAATAATACCAATTGTGTTCACAATGGTATCTGGGTTGCTAAAATTGCACGAAATTGTGATGCCCAGAATAGGCCATAATCAGAGGACCGGAATATAAACGACTGATGAACCCGGATTGTTTTACGGATTAACGACTATATAACTTAGCAAGTTAACTTAAAAGAAGCAAGTTTTAAATGTAATATTTGTTAGAACGTTTATAAACTTCCTCACGGCCAATAATAATTTTTCTTTTCGTGATTTGGTTCGCTCTTCATAGCATACTTTCATCTTCGAACGATGACGTTTGTTGTGACGCGCTAAATTTCTTAAATATACAGACCGGAAACATTCAACAACGTATTGAGTGTGTAATAGTGGCGGTTTTATCTTTGTTCACAACCTCAATTTCTTTAATAACCTCGTTCTAGGGCTTTTACGAGAAAGAAGTTTTGAGCGTAAAAACATTAAATTCTTTCCGGTAATCGTCTTTTCAAAAATAAAGGAAAATACTTTGCCGCTAAAAAGTAGAAACCGTGTCTGCTTTTAGGCTAAGCAAATTTTACGCTTGCTTAGATATATTTCGCCGGCGAATTCGCCGTCCATTTCGCTTTATGAAAATCTCCTTTAACTTCCCAGCTTTCCCATTCGTTGATTTAACAGGATCAATCTATTTCGTCACGTTTATCATGAATGTTATATATTGTTTTAAGTCTGTGCCCAGTTCCTCGGTAACCATTTATCCCGGCTGACTTCTCCGTCTCCTTTGAAATTACGTTACAAACGAAATCAATCACAGGCTGCCTCTTCTCCTCAATCCTGTTTCTAGCAGTCGTTTTTCAAGAATCCTAACACTAATCTAAACATTGTCGTATTTAGAAAGGACGCCAGCTTCTATAGCATGGCCTTCTGCTATACAGAGTGTCTGGTCAACCTATATGGAACTGCCAGCTAAACTTTCCAAAAATTAATACTGTATTTAATTAAAATTATTAATTAATTGATTAATTAACTGATTAAAAAATTTGAAGAACACTCTTTAATTTTCCTCGAATTTAACCAGAAAGAGGGAACAAAAAACACCTTTAACAAACTCGTCCCTTTAAAGCTCAAATGTGTTAAATCTCTTGCATAGAATTTCGTCTCTTTTGATCGACTAATATGCACCAACCATAGTCACTGGAAAAGAATTTAAAAAGTTCTTATTTTTATATCGTGTTTGCAAAAAAAAATGTAAAACAAACATATCCAAACTTTGTATTAATCGGTCAAAAAATAAACTGTAGAGTAGAGGTTGGTCGGTAAAAAAAAACACGGTAAAAAGCTTTAATCGGTACAAAATATTAGTCATAGTACCAAAAATCCGGTCACTTCTTAACAACTTTTTTAAGTCCATAGTCTGTTGCACCCCGTAGCGCAGATGATGTGGATCAATAAAAAAGTGCAATGTCTGCCTTTCCGTTGATTCAGTTTACTTATCATGTGCCATCTTAACTTTCCTTGGGAAATTGAGTTTCAAAATATTTTACGGAACTGTTTCGTGTTTACATCACACAACTTTGAGTAATTTTATTCGATAACGCTGAATAGAATTCTGTGAAACGCTTGGAGGAATCGGCTGAAGGCATGTTTACACGCTAGTCCCCAGGATTTTTTACCTTTAATATAAGAGAAGACGGCGAAAAATATTTTTTGCCGTCTTCTGTCATATCAAACAGGCAAGGGTTGGCATGTTGACTTTAAGAATTTATTGAATTTACTGTTTAAATATTTCTGGTTGACCAAAATGATTATTCGTGTGTTAAATAATGTGTGTAAAAATTTTGCATTCAGAACACAAGGAGCCAAAATTGATACGCGCTATAATCGTGGTAGTCATCGCTTAAATAATAAGCTGTGTCAGTGTGTTTGTGAGGGGCAATTTCCACATGTGTTTATTTTCCTTTGATCTCACCGAAAAACTTATGTGTCAAATGTTAAATTTTCTAATGTTATGGCACGACGTGAATAACATTAATTTACCAGCAGCAGCTTCAAATAATTTGGAAACAAGGTCATTTTTACCGCGTGGGTAACTAGGGACAACCTGAGACCCAATTGGGTAAATTTTCCAAACCCTGGGACAAATCAAATCCGTTTTGGAATGAGCGGATTGTTATTAAAAAACATTTAAACCTCAATATTTCTGCAACTGTTTGTCAGAAGTACATGATCTTATACATTTTCTTAATCAGTGATTTCAGATCTATAGGATGAGTGCAACGATTATAATTTTTTTTAAAAAAAATAACTAGTATTTTGGCAGCTTCTTGCTGACGTCAGCGAAATATAAGACCCTTATATCTTCTCAGCAGGCGTTCGTCTAAAGAGCACATGATCTCTTTCATTATTTTGATCACGATAGAGGCAACGGTTGTAAAAGTTTTATAAAACATTTTTTGTACTTTAACAGACATTTTCTGATGTCAGCAAAATTGGTAAATCGTTATCTTCATAACCGTTCGTCAAAAGCATATGACCCTACCATTGAGGCCAAAGAACTTGGAAACAGGGTGCTGACGTCACTCATTTTTCACCGCGTGAGTAACTAGAGACAACCTGGGACCAATTTGGGTAAGTTTCCCAAACCTGGGTCCCCAAATCCGTTTCGGAATGAACGGGCGAAGACGTCATCAAAAAAACCTTCAAACCCTAATATCTCTGCAACCATTTGTCAAAAATACATGATCCTATACATTTTCTTAAGCAGTGTTTTAGGACCTATACGATTAAGGCAACTGGTATACAAATTTCTAGAAAAAAAATGTTTTTGTACTTTGCAGACGTCAGCAAAATGTTTAAACATTTATATGTAGCGCCGTAGATTAGTGGTCATAACTCTCGTACTCTGTGCGGGAGACCGGGGTTCGATTCCTTTTGACGGCGATTCAACATGGGAGTGAATGCAAGTGAATGTTACCATAGCCCCGGGTTAACCCAAGCCATGTGAGGGAAATTGGGGAAATGGCTCCATGTGTGTGTTGTTGGATGTTGCCGGGAGTTGTCTAGTAGAGCGCGGGCCCTAATTGGGTCTGCGTAGCTCAAAACGAGCATTAAATACTCTAGGACTCTCCATCAAAGCCATGGTCCTTCCTGGAAATAATAGACAGGGTATATCTCTCGATATTAGTGAGGCTAGGCATGTAAAATATGCACATCTATATTTTCTAAGCGTTTTCAGGTCTACATGTTCCATTCGGAATGTGCAGCTATACAGAGTACGGCTCCGTATAGGCATGTGTATACGGAGTATAACTTCGTATAGCGACATGTTTACTCCATATAGACGAAGAAATATTAATATAAATAGCAACTATACGGAGTATTACTCCGTATAGAAACCACACTCCGTACGTCACATGCACACAATAAAAGCAACGTGTAAACAAATTTGTTTTGGTTTTTTACGGGTCCTGGTAGACCTCATCAAAATTCAAGTTGTTATGGTTCTCTTTTCCATTGTACTCCTGCTGCGCCTAGTGGCTTTTTCTACACGGGGGGCCGGCCCCGAAACTAATGATGATAAAAATTCGGAAATGGCGTAGTCCCGATCCACAGTATATTGTCGTCTTTGCATGGTGTAGCTTTAAGCAATTAGCTGAAACCTTGCCGACAAGTGTAAACAAACAAATGGGAGTTGATCCCTGATATGGTTGAAAGATTAAATATTTTTTTTAACTAGCTAGCTAACTATAGCTAGCAAATTTCAGGTATTTTATTTTATAATATATGTTTAGCCAGCTATGCATGTTTATTGTCTGTCGATCAATGATTAGCTTGCTGATTAGGGCATGCATGATACACAAAGTTTCAGTAACTCGTTATGACTACTAGAAATTAAAAAAAACGTTGCGAATCATTTCGCAAGTTGCAAGCTAAATTAAACTATCCAATACTTTGTCCCTAGCGCTTCTTGTTTCTTTGGCGCTAGCATCTTCCGAAATACATCGGAATTGAATATCATAGCGTAGAAGAACCCTTGGGACAAGGTAGGAAAATGAACGCTCTGCAGAACAATTCGTTGTGCATTTGCGAATAGACTGCGCGAGTATTTGATGTGCGTGGGATATTCTTTTCAAAATGTGCAAGAAAATTAGATTACGCGAAACTAACAAAAACGAATAACGCGTGTTAAAATTTTGTACCGCCTTTTCCCAAATTACACTTTTAGCAGTATTCCAAAAGATATGTAATATATCCAGTTGTACAACCCGCAGGCAGAAGTTGGTCCTAACATTAACGATTTCGTAAATGACCTTACAACAAAACAGTTTTTTTTCACGTAAAATTACCTGCGCTAGAAGCCACAGAATCTGCTGGAACGAATTTCGAAAACTCACAGAAAACAATTAAAACAAAAACAAACAAATCAAATCAGTTTTTTAACTTTATCAAGATTTATTAAATATATAGCTTTAATTTTGGGCAGAAAAACAATAAAGGTTTCGCGTTCTTTTCACCACACGTATTGGAAGATTACATCACTCACTCCCATTGTACACAATCTAAAAGAAAAAGAAAACATTTTCATATAGTGAAGCTTCCAGTGCCTTTAAGGGATGGCCAAGTCAATGGAATTGAAAGCGCTGTTTTTCATCTCATAAATAATTAAGGCTAATTTGGAAAAGTATAAAAGAAAAAACTAAACAATCCGGCAACTTTACTAATTTTATATGCAAAGTTCCAACCATACTAACAGTTTCCAAATCTGACAAAATCATTTTAAAAGTGTTTATTTTTTCAGAACTTGATTGGTGCAAGACCAAGGGAAATTAAATATGTTTATTGTCCCCATTCAAAAACACATGCTTCTCATCATTCAGGTTTTTTTTCAACCAACATTAATGTAATCACCCAGAGGAAATTATAATGTCTCTTGTCTGTGTTTTAGAAGCTGAGTAAACAAATACAAAAATATTACAAGTACTGAACTTTGGCAACCATATTTTGCAATCAGACCCTTTTAAAAACTATGCTGAATCATGTCAATTATTAAATTCAGCACTAATAGGAAAGCACTTTGGATAGGATTCTTTGTTGGATGAATAAAATGGCTGACAAATGGTTTATCGTGAATAAAATAGTAATTTTTACAAAAATAATTTAAAAAATAATGAACTTTTTTATGTGTGTTGTTCTCAAACAGACGTGGGTGGTGGACAAGAAACTGTGATGTAATTTCTCTTGGTCTATTATTCCTGAGAATATTCTAAAATAAGAGGGTGTCAATAAGCTGCAAACACCCACATATATAAGAGTGAGTTCGGGCAACTTTTCGAATTAAATTAGCGGTTGTCTTCCAAAACCCCCCACACTTTCCCGAACTTGCCTGGAGCATTTCCAAAATTCAATTCCTTGTAACATACCTTGTGGACGATAGTTGGAAAAAGGTGCTTTAAGAGAAAGGAGTTAATAAAGTTTATATATAAGTTATTTATCAAGTAAATTTTATCAAAAACCATCAAAAACAGTTCTTTTAAGAACTTTGCTACCACATAGTTTATTTTATGGTCTATGCAGGTTTTTTCGGGTGAATATTGAATTTTTTTCAAAACGCCAAACTTGCCCAAAAAAACGCATGCACGTTTTACGGCGTATGCAGCTTATCAGTACCCTTGTTTTAAAATTACAAGCAGTTTCGGAGATGCCCACACTGTTTAGAGGACGTGTGCGGCTTGGGCGTCCTTGGAGTTCTGTTTAATGACAGTTTTAATGTTTTAATGTCGTTTTAAACCTTGTTCTCAGGGAGGGTGTACGGACAACTAATTCCTATTGACAATTACATTGCTGTTGGTTTGATAGCAAAAGTGGATATTTTTTTTAATTACTGTAACAGGTTACTTATATAATAAATAAAAAACTGTGATAAAAAACGGTTGGTCGGCTCACTCTAGCACCCAGAGCTATTTGTTTTGTCTGCGCCCTAGCTATAGGTTTTCCTATATCTGGCTATCAGTCAGGTAGTAATACAGCTTCTCCATATGTATTCGACAAATTATTTTTAATTCTTTTATACAAAACAGAGCTCTAGCTAGCTACCTTTCGTGTGATTAAGCTTTACCTTGATTTGGATAAAACCAATTAAAATTGATAATATTGTATTCTTACATCTTCTTAGAAACAATACAATAAAACACAGCTTGACGCGTTATAATTATACAAATTACATCAATATTTCTTTAGAAAAGGGTAGCTTACACAGGAGCTTTCCAATCCAACTCAAATCTGCAGTTAGTGGTTATAGCTCTCGTACTCTGTGCGGGAGACCGGGGTTCGATTCCTCTTGACGGCGATTCAACATGGGCGAGTGAATGTTACCATAGCCCCGGGTTAACCCAAGCCATGTGAGGGAAATTGGGAAGATGGCACACTGTGTGGGCCGTTGGATGTTGCCGGGAGTTGTCTAGTAGAGCGCGGGCTCTAATTGGGTCTGCGTAGCTCAAAATGAGCATTAAATACTCTAGGACTCTCCATCTACGCCATGGCCCCTCCTGGAAATAATAGACAGGGTATATCCCTCGATATTTGTGAGGCTAGCCATGTAAAATATGCACATCTATCTATCTATCTAGCACAGCAACAAAAAAGCTTAAAATACACAAGTAAAGTCGATTAGAAACAGGACTAGCAATAAATTATTTCAAAAGAAAAAACCCTTTTAATACTATAATTTTTCATTAAAATACAACTATAATAGTATTAGAAGCAAAATTGCAAAATAATTAATTAATTATTTATACAATAATTAGCTATAATACAAAGAAATAAGGCATGTTTTAGGTCTGTAGAATATACGTGTCTAAAATGCCAACTATCGTTTCTTGTTCACAGCATATTCCTCTCTGTGTGTTCAAGTTCGGCGAACGTATAATCTGGACCAAAAGACGGGTGGTCATAATCCAGGGGTGGGGGGGGGGGGGGGGTACGAGCTGTACTTATTGCATTTTTTACTAGACTTATACTTTAACCCCTCGGTCCAAACGTATTTGTTTTATTAGAAAAAAAATACCCTAGCTTTATGTGCAAAAATATCAGTCCTATTTCTTTACGCTGATTTTATATGATTTTTTTGCTATCAAAATTTTGAGAATCTCAACAATTCTCTTGGTATACCTTGCATGTAGCAAACTTGCTCCACAATTTCACTTTGCAAAAAAGACAGGAATGTGAAAACTAGAAATTAAAAAAAGCATTCTCGCAAATTGCAAGCAAAATTAGTTCATTAAGAACCAGAAGCGGCAATGTTTGCAGGGATATGGGCCTTGAAGCTGTTAGCACCCTCCTCCTCCCTGGCTCTAGTCAGGATGGGACAAAACATAGGATCATTTGGCACTCAGTTTTGCGAAAACGGCGTACTGATTCTCTAGCGTAATTTTTATTTTGCCGAAATACATTTTTGCTACCCTAGAATTTAATCTCGAGAAGACATCCACATTCGGGAAAATTGCAAGAACTAATTAAGCAATTCAAATCAAGAAAAGACAGGGCCCGAATATTTTTGAATAGGAAAAAACTTTTTTCAGAACTAACAACCCGAGTCTGAATTTTGTTAGAAAATAAGAACAAACCAGAATCTGAATTTTCTTGCACTTCTTTTTAAACTACTGTAAAATTTCATAAGTGAGAACAAAATAGGACTGAATTGGAAGTTGTGTAGGCATTAAAACAGAAAATAATAAAACTAAATAAATCTTCTGGAAATTTTATTTGTGTAGGTTTTAAACATTTCTGAAAGCATTCTAACAATACAAAGCATTTGAAATTAACTTTCATTTTTTGTACATAAAAACGTGATTTTTAATCCGATCTTTTAAATCTAAAAATTTACAAAATAATAATGACAAGATCATATAGGGTTTAATTTGTTTGTTTAATCACGTCCAGCACTTAGTTAGATTACATTCTTGTCTATACATTAAACTTCCAGCCTTCCGAGGTGTAGCTAGATGACCTAAAAAACGAAAGAAACTCATAAGAACCCATAAGAAAATGACAAAAGTTATTTCAACACATCACACATGAACTCTTCCCATGGTTATTTATTTATTTTGTTCCAAAAAATAACCCCTGCCACAAAAAACTCAAGAAATTCAGCATTTGAATGTAATAATAATGCATCACAAAAAGATTTCCTGAGACTGAAAAACTCACAGGCCTAATAATCTACCATACTGAACACAAAAGTTACGAAAAACACGGAATTCGGTTAAGGTCCATTATGCGGTTGCACATCCTTAAAGGGTCATTCAAGAGTAGTTTTTAGGTATCATAACTTAGCTATACCACATTATTGTAAGCTCATGAAACACAATGCAAAAACATAGGGTTGTAAAGAAAATGATGAAGCCCTGAATATTTTTTATCTTTTTTAAATATTTTTATATATGTCCAAACTTAATCTCCCAAAAACAATAATTACATTAGCGGTCGCCACCATTATCGAACAAAAGTGCACTTTGTCATTCATGACTTCACACGTCATTAGCTCACTTCTTGAAAAATTTATTGCAAGGTTTAAGTGTTGAAGAATTTACTAAAATGCGAAAGTAGGTAAACAAAATAAAAGATTCGCCCTGGAGAGGTGGTTGGTTATAAAGTTAAGCTTTCTGAATGAAACTTGCTAATTGAATAATGCCTAGGCGTGATATGAAAAAATATATAGTCTGCTCATGGAGTCTAAAAATATAAATGTTATAACACTATGGACATTTTGCGTGGCAATTTTAATATGGATGTGACCATCAAAAACATGTCATGTTTACATACTGAAGTCCTTGCAAAAGTGGCTTAAGTAGTTGACTAAAGAAGAATGTAAAAATTTAAGTAAAAAAAAGGTGGTATGGTAGAGATCTAGTACCAAATAATTGGCTGTATAAGCAGCTAAATATTAGCCGTACATATTAGCCGTAAAACTATCTTGTTGCAGGCTAGTTAGGCCACCAATGTTCATGTCTAATTCATTTATGATGTAAAAAACTCAGGCTGGTATACTAGGTCAGAAAATTACTGAAAATTTTTTTCAATCAATCAGGCTGGTATACTAGTAGGTTAGAAAATTACTGAAAATTTTTTTCGATCAATCACGAGTATTAAAAAGCTTTCAAACTCAATGTTTGTTTTCCATTTTTTTAGTTTCATTTGCATTATGGGATCCGATTGGTTACAGGAAGATTTGTGTCAACTGCAGGGTGATGAGTTAGAAAGACAGTTGGAAGTAATATTCGGGAAGGATAAAGCAAATCAATTTATAAATCCAACCATTGAGGACAAGCCACCAAATACAACTTTGTCTAATTTTAAGAAAAAATATGGCCATCTTGGTGCACATGCGCTGTGGCATTCAATGCGAAAAAATTCCATGAAAAGGCTTTCTCAAAACACCCAAAACCTAACTGATTCAAAGATACAATCTATCCCAAAAAGTGCTGGCACTTTAAAGAACATTGAGGTTTATAAACACAAGTTCGAATTGATGTATCGTATAGCTCATTTAAATGAAGAGAAGACAAAACAGTGTCTTGATCAAGTCAAGTTACCAATGATCACTGGCGAATTGCTGATGGATGCAGGTCCAGATAAATATTTGATACCCTCTCAACATGTAAGTAATCAACATTTTGTTAGATATCCTTCAAACTACAAGCCTTTTGATTGTTTGGTTAAAGAAAACAACCTTGAATCATTACACAATTATTTTTTGTTATAACAAATCATTTATAAGCAACTAAACTGAATTTGAAATATTATTAAACGACTTTAGTTCTTTGCAAGTAAAGGACCAAGCAGTACCAAAAAATTGATTTGCTGCAAAAATAGAAAGAGACATCTTTTCAAAAGACAAGAAAAAACTACGTCTTTGTTATACACTTAATTTTCAAGAATAAAATAAGACTTCTTTTCTTTTTTTCGCTTTGTAAATCAATTATGACAATTACTTAATAAAAATAAGTAACCATTAATCAACTTGAGATTCAAAACCATAAGTTGCATATAAAAAAAGTTGTGTAGTCAAATGACTTTTCATAGAAGTCATTGCAAGTAATAATGGAAATCTTGTGAGCTGCAAGGTGTTATTAGTTTTTAAACAAAGGTATGTGTGAAAATTATAAGTTGTACAAAATGCAAAAGATTTTTGCGTGTGTAAAAAATCAAGATGGCAAAATAAGTATAGGGTGAGTTAAATTTTGAATTTGTCACTTTTTATATCTTATAGGCTCTTTTCCTTGTTAATGAGACAAAGAAATTCCGTTTACTCTAACAATTTGAATGTAAACTTTATTTATTTGAATTTTTCAAACCCTTAAAATGAAAATTAGAGTTAATTTTTCACCCTTAAACAGTATCCAAATTTCATATCTAAGTGTCTGGGATTTTAATGTTTTTTATGAAGGAATATTCTCAACTCTTGGAAACAGATATTTAAACGTCCGAGCCTTTATATGAGTACTAATTTATATGAGTTTTATTGAACTGTTTTGATGATTTTTATTTTTTTATGTACTATTATTATTATTATTATTTTATCTTAAAGCCTTACTGATTTCTACATTTTGAGCCTATATTATATTTAAGCCTATATTATATTATAATGCCCTTATACCTTTTAATGTGGACCGGTCCGTAGATTTGACATATAACTTAAGAAAATACATTTTGGCGATAGTTTAATTTCGCGATTTCATGAATTTTCGGCCACATGGTGAAATACTAAAAATTTCGGGATTGCTATTCGCGAACCAGAGTTCTCTCAGCTCTTAACATTTTTCCAGTTCTCGAAATTAAGTTCTTGCGTAATTGAACTTTCAGAGTCCCTGTCCTTCATGGTGTAATTTCGGTTCGGCTTTCTCAAGAACTAATCCACTTAGGGTGCTACATAACTAACATTTTGATTGCTTTATTATCCTAACCCCTAACTGAGGCTGTGACGCATGCATAAAACTCCATAATTTCTTTTGTACAGGAAAATATCTGTCAATAAACCTTGTTCCAACGTGTTAACATTTTTTTACGTTTCTTTGTAGGAAAAAGGAGAACGTCATCTTTCCTTGCCAAATCTAAAAACACAGCAAAGTTTGTCGTTCGAGGACGAAACTACCTTTAAAAGCAAATCAAACCAAGCCCTTTGTTTTCTCTCCGAAGGAGATTGCACTTCTCCTGGTATGTTTCAAGAACGTATGCAACTTTTAGGCGTGGATTCTAGTATCGGAATATCGAAGCCAGATCAAAATTACATTTTGCGTAATACGACCAACTCACAACCTTTTGTACCCTTAAAAACGTTTGAACGAACAGAAAAAAGAACAAAACAAAAACAAAAGAGTAAAAGTCATAAATGGCAGCCTCTTACTCTGAGCGCATTAGTTGAATATACGAAAGTTATACCAGTTCCGGGTAAGGGACAGTTTCGAAGTGGCAAAGTGATGGTTTGGAAGCCGATATGATTGGAGATTTTCATAAAATTAGACGTTGTCGAATTGAAAGTCGAGTTTTCGCTAGTGCGATAATCATTTCGATGAGTCAAACCATTACTCCTTACCAAACTAGTTCATCTATTGAACTCTATAAATACTGTGTTAAAGTATGAGAAAAAATATAGACCTGTACCACTTAAACGAATGCTTTATCAGAAACATTCGGAAAAAAATGATTTTGGCGGTTGTTTTTTTTTTAAAGAGTTTTGTTATACGCAAAATTTAATTCTACAAACTTTTTAAATTTGATTTTTAATTAATTCCTTGAAAAAATCTGGAAAATTCGTGTTTTTTAAGCGCGAGATTCTCTGACAAAGTAACTTTCAGCACATCCAATAATTACTATGGTGATATAGCTATGATTTGCGAGACTGTTTTTGTGAAGTACGAATAAAATTATCATAAAATATTCAAAATATGTCATATATTAGATCCCGGCAAAACATTTACAGAGTCCTACAGTTTTTTTTTTCTGAGAAAACAAAGGGAGTAGTTTGATAATGGCAGGTAAGAACTTTTCGTAGTAAATTTCGCGCCATCTTGGAAATGGTCATAGGCGAAAATTTTTACGCGCTAATTTGCAAATACGGTATCATTCTTGATAAAATTAAGAATTATTAACTTAGGTGTCAATACAGCGCATATTAAAGCCAACATGGCTTATGTCCGCATGAACGTGATATTTTTAGGACATCATAGCAACTAAAATTGATAAACAAGATTGCGGGATTTGGCGCCACAACGCAAGTGCAATAAATATCTGCTTTATGCTTGCTTATCTTGAGACGTCATAATTCAAATCTAGTCTACTTTGAAACAATGCAATCCGATATATCCGCTTTGGATTAAGAAGGTTGAGTAATTTAATTCGTATTGTTATGGTTACATCAACAATATGCCGCCATTGTTAGGGGGGACATGAGTTAAACACAACCAATGTAGTACTAAGTCCACTTGAATTTAATGAATTTAGAATCTGTTTGTCTTTCAGAAGAATATTTAATAATTAAGACGCAGCGAGACAAGACACGCGCCAGGTCAATTTAAACTGAAATATTCCGAGAAAAAAGTATGCACCCTTATGGAAATTAAGACAGGGGTGGAAAGTTAGGGAAACTAAATTCGGTAACGAATTTAATCGCTTGCAAAAAATCTTCTGCAAATATTATTGTCGGAATCTACGATTCAAAAAAATAATATCAATCGACCAATATTTATTTTTTTAATCGACATTTTTTTTATTAGTTGCCCTAGACAATGCAACTAGTTGAAATCATTTTATACGGATAGTCTCATTAAATTTCTGACGGCAATGTGTAATTTCTGCATGTATTAAAATTAGGACACCACTTTAGTTTGATGTGTTTTTAAGTACTGGGATGTGTTACATGCACCTGATACACGAGAACACATTCCCATACACGAAAACACATCCCAGTTTTCATTCACCGGAAAGAGTTTTAGTGTTCCGGAATGTGTTTTCGTGGACTGGAATATTTTTCTCGTGCACTGGCATGTTTTAAATACTGCCTGTGGGTGCCACGACAGCAAGTTTCTACATACTTAACCATAGCAACAAGAGTATAATTATAGATTTGCAATAACTGTCTCCACTCACTAATCAAATAAAATTAGTGTCTGTCATGTTTGTTTTTCGTGTATACACACAAATTAGCATTGCATTTAACATCAATATCATCAAATAGTGCTGATAAAAGCATATTAACGGTTTTAAGAAAGATCTTTAATAGAGATTGTTTTGAAAGCGAACGATCGAATACGGATAAAACAAGCAACAGATAGAAACTTTATAACTTGCGTGGCATGTTTTTTTTATATAGCTTCTTTTTAAATACCCTGGTTTAACTCCAGCGTGCCATAGCTTCTGTCCTTTTCCTGTCTTTGCATTTGGCGAGAAATATAGAATCGTTGATAACACATGAATTTTATCCACGTTATTGCAGCGTTGGTCTTTGACTTATTAAACAAAATTTTAAAAAAACATGATGCATGAAAACCTGTCAAGTTATATAAAATTACCGAAACACGCTTTTCGAAGGTAGATTGTCCGCATCATCAGAACAAATACTTGGCAGCATTTCTTATTAGAATCAAATTAATTCTCTCACTATCCTCTCTGAATAGATGATGTGCATATTTAACATGGCTACTCTCAAATATATAGGGGTATACTCTGTTTATTATTTCCAGGATGGGGAGGCATGACTTAGATGGGGAATGCTATAGCATTTAATGCTCATTTTGAGCTACACATCCTGGATAAAAGTTGCGTAAGCGTGCAATAAAAACCAGGCGTCAAGTCACGTGGTGTTCAAATTTGTGCAACACAACACATTTCTAAATATTTATCAGTGAATTATATCCAAAAATTTGTCAGTTTCAACTAAGTTGTCAAAGATAGTACTTTCCTATCCAGAATTCTTTTTGCTTGAATAAGGCAATGTTACATGCCTATCTTCTCCATCGTAGATAAAATCAGCGTCTTTTTTGTTGTAAAAAGAAAAAAAGAGAAAATTTTTCGATCACAAGAAAAGCATTTTAAATGTGACGTTCCATATATGGAATTGTTGACAACATGTCGCTTTGTTGCACCTTTTTTTCCATGTATACATTAAATGTTTGTCATTGACAAATACGTATATTTGCCTTCAAAATCTTTTAAAAAAATAACAACGGGAACTTACCCCCTTCTTCGTTTTCATTATATCTTGCTTTACAAGACAAATCCACTGAAATCAGTTGAAACACGTTGAATTATTGCGATAGAAAATAGCCATAGCGGAGATACATTTGATCTCCACCCTAGCGCACTTTAATTGTTGTCGTCAGCCATTTCAACCTACGATTTATAATTGCATTTCTTATGGGTGATGTAAAATCTCAATCAAATGTGAACACCATCTCAAAAAATAATAAAAAGTAAAAACGAAAATTATCCTTAGATAGAAAATTTAATTTTTTATACTAAAAAGTTCCGGACAGCTACGGCGGACACTTGGTATAGCAAGCAACTTCCATAGCTGTTTTATTTTCTGGGTAGAGCTTTCCTTACAAAAAGTGTCACAACAAAGTGTCTTTAATTACAAAATACGTACGTACATAAATATGACATTTGTCTACAGTCTGTTTTACAAAAGAAAAAAATTTCGAGAGCATACAGCCAAGATTTCACCCTGGAATAAGCTCTCTAATATCTCATTCTACTAGCTAACAGCAACAAGAAGCAAAAAAAAACCTGTGCGGGAAGAGAAATATTCTCCAGCAACTTCTTTTCCGGGCACTATATGGCTGCTTACTAATAACGTTTCAAAGACCATCACACTCCGAGGACGAGGATGATTTCCAAACCAAAACGTTTAAGGTTAAAAACTAATACTTTGGTCGTAAATCTTTATTAAATTTTTTACATTTTTAGCCAGTAAGAATCGTATTATCGTAAAAACCGTTTAAATAAATAAATTAAGGGATATTTTTTTTCTATTTACCTAACGTAGAGGATCTATAAAACGTGTCAATCACTTGATTGATCTTGTTATTGACTTCTATGACCGAATAATCCTCTAAATTGCCAATATACATTTATTCACGAAGAGGAAAATGGTCTTGAAGTAAACAAGACAATCCGTACATTCTATAAAATTATGAGTAAAGAAGCCCCTTTAATGGCGTTACCCGCCACCTATGTTTTGAAAAGGGGGACATAAAACATTCAGCTGTCATTGATTCTTCTCTTTTATCTGCTATTGCTATGAAGACTGGCGTATTTTTTGGAAGTCAGATAAAACTGGGAACTAAAATGCTGATCTTTAGATAGCTTAAGTTATGCAATAAAGTAAAAATATTGATAAATTCAAAAATTAATTATCTGATTTTATCTAGACGTTTAGCAATCCTATCACGAACTCATAAACAAGTAGTTCAAAGCGAAAAGTTAAAAAGTCTCAGATTTTCTTTTTTTCTTGTCAACATTTTTTCTCCCTGTTTTTTTATACTCGTCACTTTGTCTAAATCCTGGATTACTATATTGTCAATAAATGACAGCCTAAAAAACAAATTTTTATCTCTACTGATAAGAAAAATTAATTGTATTTCGTCTCTTTATTATTTCACAGCTTGTGTTTAATATTTCACATTCTAATTTGATCTTCTAGTATATACTTGTGTGTCCTTCCATTATTTCATACATTATTACCTAAGAAACATTTTATTTATAGAACTTAGGCTAGTATACAACAACCGTTAATCTGGCAGGAAATAATGACAATGGAACTAATTCTGACTGTACACCCCTACTTTAAAAGAAAAATTATCTAGATTATTCTTCTTTTGAAATTGTTGAGTGACTCCTTTTTTTTGATAAGGGCTTCTCAGTTGGAATCCAAATTTTCTTGGCGAGACGATGGAATCATTGATTTGTTATCATAAATGACTACCCTATCAATATAACTAGTCAAAATAGATTGTATAGTTTTCAGACTTCTTACATAAACAAACGAAGAAAATAAATATGAAACAGTAAAGATGTGGGCGAACATGGTATATTGTTCTTCATTTCTGTTGTCTTTTGTGTGTTTCTCTCTCATCGATGTTGTTTGCGTGCAGAGCTGACTTCAAACTGTAAAAAAACATAATCCATTGTCCTAATGTTAGCATAATTAAATTTATTTACAAAAGAATAAGGAATGTGATGTTAAAAAGATTATGTATGTGTGTATATATATAGCTGCATGAGTTGAAGTTAGCTTAGAGATCTGATAGTTGGACGTCACTGATCAAACAGGATAATTACTGATGCTCAATAACTTCACAAAATTACGTAAACTTTTCGAAATAGCTTAAGCCTCGCATACATAAAAGAGAGGCGTAAAGAAAAGATTTAAATCTTATTTTTCATTACTTGAACAAGCTCGACGTATAAAGAGTGTGAGAAATCAAAGATGCCAGCACAGCGCACGTTATCTGTTTCGCGTGTCGATCCGCATTCGCGGACACCTTCACCAGATTTAGGACGAAGAGGAACGCTTGAAGAGATACAACCTTATTCGCCGCCGGCAAGCCCATCGAGCCCTGTTCCGGAAAAATCTTCTTGGAGCTTATTAAAAAAGCTTTTTAAAGAAAACAAAACTGGAAATAACAAACCTAAAGAAGTCGATGATATTGAGACAAGTGGGAAAAAATCAAGACGATTTTCTATTGATCACACGCGCGATCTTATCGTGTGTGAAAGTCCAAAGTTATCGAGACGACGCGATTCGTGCGTTGAAAGTCCGAAACTCACACGAAAACGCGATTCGAATAAATCAACGATTAATCGGCAACGAAAAACTTCTTTGGGAGCAACAACATCGAAATCAATGAGAAAGTTTTCAACCGCTAACACGCAAGAAAATCTACTGCATTTCGCAGTATTGGAGAAGGATATAATAACTTTAACAAAAATACTCGACGCAAACAAAGTAGACATTAACTTTATGCGTCCTCCAGGATTATCCGCTTTGCACCAAGCTTGTGTTACTGGTGATGTTAAAGTTATAAAACTTTTAACACAACATGGTGCAGACTTAAACTTAAAGACATGGTCTGGATTATCACCCTTACAAATAGCTACCTTATTTGGTCATTTTGAAGCAGCTCAACTTCTTATTCAAGAAGGAGCCAACTCGATAGATGTACAAAATGGATTCACTCACGACTTGAAGTTGATGTCGACTGTACTGGTCCGTTAAAAATAAAGAATGCTGATAGTACTCCATACTAAACGCCAGTGCGTATTTGCTTTAGATGGCGAAATGAAGGGACAACTTGAGCAGGCTTCAAGTTATTAGCAAGTTATTAGTCAGTACTTTACTTGCTTATAAAACAAGCTGGTCTTGTTTTTATTTAACTCGCTTTTGTACGATGTTGTAAAAATTATAGCGGTGTTGTATACTGAATGTGTTAATATATTTATTACGTGTATATTTTTAAATACATTGTTAAAATAAGGAAATCTTAAACAATAAAATACGTTTCATTATTTAAATTATTATTATTTAAAGCAATCGTGTGTTTGTGGAAAGCAGGTGTGGCAGAAAAAATAAAATATTTTTATCTTTACAAGAATCCAGTCCTCGACATAGTTGTACAATTACTCCCCCTCCCTCCCCCTCCCCTCCCCCCACACACAAACACAACTTCTCCCAACCAGAACTTCGCTTTTTGTTTTTGAGTGAATTACATCCTTTGAAGCTTACCCCGCATACACACCGCAACCATTACGCCTAAACATACACTCCCTCCAAATCAAAAATAAACCCACGTTAAGCTATCTTGAAAAAGAAAAGTCTATTTTTGGATTTTACAAATGTGTTTACATATAAATCTGCGCCAAATCACCACCACCTCCTTTTGAAAGTAAATATTCATTAACGCCCACCTCCTCTTTTCAAATAAAACATTTTATTTTGAAAGACTTGCTATGATTTATCGTTTGCGAAAATCTTGTAGCAAACGACCAAAAATTTACAAATAAAACTTTTGGTCCAGAAAGACTTCGATTTTCTATAAACAGTAAATAAAAATGGATGACTTTCCATCCAAACTCTAAATTTATTCAGGCAGAATAATAATTTGATTAAGAAAACCTAACTTTGGAACGAAAATTGTGGTTGAAAAAAAGCTTTATGAATAAGACACCTAATGAGGTTTCCTATAAAAAAATGTAGTGTGTTATAAATCAGCATTTCATTTAAAACGAATCTTGTGACGCAACCAAAAATTAGACTGAAAACATCAAAGTAAAGCAATCCCACCTCTCCCCATTCCCAAAATCTAAATAGGGTTAAAGATCACTTTAGTGCTCAGGATTGGGAGATTACAAAAAAACATCAATCGTCTGAAAAATGTAAAGCATTTAGTTTCCTCTCATACTACTGAAAGTCCAAACATTTTATTTCGTAAATATTTCAATATTTAATTCTTTCTGAAGCAACATGATGAGTAGACAATGAAATCATATATTGTAGACGATTTGTTTTCGTGTGGGTGCGTTAGAGGAAACAACTTTCTTTGTTTTAATGATAATTTTGGGTTTGCAAAAATTTGAGTTATTTCTTTGTTTTTAAATGTATTTCTTTATGATCTTTATGATCTGCTTTTTGTGGCATTTGGTTACATTTCACAGTGAAGTCCTGCATATGCCTTTATAACAACCCAAAAGTTTTGAACTTTAAATAAAGCAGATAATGACGGGATCAAAAATTTTATAGCAGAATACTTTAGTGTATGACGTCATAGCACATAATTGCATTGTATATCATATTTTTTTAAGTTGTTAAAAAGACAGGCCATCAGTTGGAACTGTCAAAAATAGTTTAATTCAGAATTTTGAAACATTTAAAAAAAGAGAACTATTGTGTAGCAATATTTTTCTTATCTCCGTTATTATAGAAATCTCTATCATTGCTTATGACGCCATCTTGTTTTAACTAAATCACAGAGCCGTGTAATCAACTTATTTTGAAACAATATGGTAACGCCGTTGTTTAGACGAGAAGATAGCAAAAGATAAATATAGATCTAACACAGTCATGTTAATACAGACAGCTAGATGTATAATAATATCCAACTACTCATCAATTCTCACTTTGGCGTTGTAATTGTGTTATGTCCCAGTTCGTTTACGATGAGAAAATTGAGTCAACTTCTGTGTTATTTCAATCGAACCTAATTATAGCTACTCACGTGATTAAATGAATTAATTTCTCTCCCTTCTGACCGGTTAAACTATAGTGCTCATTCATTCTATATGGCGGATTTACTTGCCCAATAAACGGCTTTAAAAATTGTATCTACCTAAGTAACTAGGAGTTTTGTTGATCATGTTTAATATGTGAGAAACTTGTGCAGCAACCTCATTCCCAGGGCATTTTGCCTTGTTGATGAAGCTGCCACTCCGTAATAATGGCTCAGGGGCCACAAGACCCTGGGGATGAGGTTGCTTGTGCAGATGGTGCGTTCTTAACCACAAGGTTAAAAACGCAAATTCCCTCCTCTCCCTTAGCCACGCTCAGATACTTATACAGACAGACAAATTATTCCTTTTAAGATTTAAGAAGATATCTTTCTGTTTTAAGTTAAGTACAAAGTTGTAAAAAGTTTTTTTGTAGATACCGGGTGTTTCATAAATAAGGAACAAATTTGAAGTTAAATTATGAGAGAACTAGAAATGTTATCAGCGTAATTCCTTTTTTATTGGAAAGAGGAATGATTAACTTAAATTTTGAGTTATTATACCTTAAATTTATTAAAAAAACTTTATTTTTCGCACAACGGTGGAGCTGCACTCGTTTAATTTGCGGTCATCCCTGACTGTCTTTTTTCCGCTGAAAATTTTACACTTTCATAAGAGCTCTTGAGAGAACTCGAGAGGACAAAATCATTTAGCAAGTCAAAAAAGAGAAAATCTGCAAAATAAACAAAAAAAGAGAAAATAATTTGAGCGCCAGTAATTGAATGGAAATCAAACAGCGTCCGCGAGTTCTTTGCGACCAGTTTTATTTTTATAATTTTGTCTGCGCGGTGAATGAAAACCCGGCTTTAGCCATCTTGAATGTTATCGTATCGTAAAGCGCGCGCGCTTGTCGTAACGAGTTAATCTTGCTGTGTACTTAGACAAAAAAGGGTATGCGGCCGGATGTGTTGGTTTTCTGGGTACATTTTCTTCGCTTTCTTCATTGGTTCTGTCTTAGTCCGTCTTAGGCCATATCGATATAAGAGACATACAGTAAGAAAGAGTATTTTTCTCATGGTCGGTCATGATTATGGTTCCGTGAATGAATCCCTCGGGTTATACATGGGGTCACAAAAACACATCGTTAATCTCCAAGCAGATCCACTCTTAATTTTTTGACCTCGAAGAATTCTTATTTCTATACTCTTGATTCTCCAAAGCCTCCAAATGTTCTTAATTTTTTGACCTCGAAACCTTATGATCTTATATACTGTGTTCTTATATAAAGGTCGTGTATGTAGTTATAATTAATCGAAATAATAGAACAAGAAAACTCATGCAAAATAGTGGGTCATAGTCGATTCTCAATCAACAATGGTAAGAACATCGCCATCAAATTTCGATCCTTTGACAACAATGGTACCATCACCAGGTGGAATACCGAAGGGATTTTCAGTCGAGTGCTCCTTATACCATACTGAAACCTCGTTTGTCACAACTCTTATGAATTGTCTATAAGTTCCTTTCTTAAGTGACAATGACTCGTGTGGGGTACGATCAGTTATCCAGTACAGCGTATTCGCTTTCAATTTCTTCGACTCTGGTAACAGACTTCGCACATGCTCAATATCTCCGTGTTTTCTGATAATTTCCTCGCCACTTTCATCTGCAACGATTTGACAATCCCAAACTTCACAAGAATCGTCCACACTTGAAGCAATAAAGATACCACCAGTCAGATTTAAATCGCTGTCAAAACCACCTCTTCCCCAATCCACCATCATTGGATACACTTGAGCACTACCTCCACCTTTCAAACCACAGGACTTGTCAACATTCGCATCATTCTCTTTTTTGACATAAATGACTCCAGGAGATTCAGTATGTAGACCCGGTCTTCGTTGCGATGTTCCTTCCTCAACCAAACTTTCATGAATGGTCAAGTAACCAATTTGTCCTTCTTGATCCCCATAATCAATATTTTCCAAGATTTTCTCGTGATATTCTTTTAAATTATCTGGTAAACAGGCGCTACCGAAATGCGCGCACATAAAAAATGGCATCATGTTGATATTAATATCATTTGGCTGTGGGAACTCGATTGCTTTTATTTCAATAAGACCATTACAAATAGGTCCACCTGATCCTCCATAATCTCTGCCTTTATAATACCATTCCCCTCCATACTTAATGTTATTATTTTTCCATTTTTTTAATTTCAAATCCCATAAAATATGGCGCCAAATCATTTGTAAGACATGAGGAATACTATTGAGTTTTGAAAATGGACTCTCTTTATCGTGTACTCCTTGTAATATGGTTCTGGCAATAGGATGCAAATGTGTTTTATCGTCCAGTGACAGGTTCTCCATTTCTGCAAATTGATCTAAACAGTCTTCAGTGCCAAATATTTGTAAACAAGTACTATTTGATTTGATGGTTACATTACATTTTTTGCTTTTTGCTCTGCAATAAAAAATACATCATATAAATTTAATATAGTGGACAAGATGAATCATAACATTTGATCCTAATTATGAAATTTTAAAACTTACTTCATAATTGCATTGCTAATAAGGGTTTTATAGCATATATTTCAAAATAAGCATCAACCAGACCAAAATAGCATTTCCTCGTATAATTTCATCTTCCAATTTGAGACCACGTCGTTCTTTAGTACAAGTCTCTAAATTTCGCTTGAATAAAAGAGACAAGTTTTTGTCTCGATGCTTTATTCTCCAAACTCGTTTAAGAGACTTGACTACGGAAAACTTGAGTATTCTCAAATTGGCAGGAGGTTCACAACCTTTCCTTGCAAAAAAGGGAAATTATCGACAAAAAAAACAAACAATGATAATAGAGTATAATAACGAATGATAAATGTAAGACATACTCTGGGTAAACTCCTACCGCTCCCTCCGATAGTCTGCTGCATTTAGTAGGGTAAAAGAGTGAAATGAATAATTGCTTATTAAATATGGCAAGTTCTAATGTTTATGATTACAAAATATAAATTCAAAATATGTATGCATGCTGTATAAATTTAATTTAAATATAATATACATTTTTATTGAAATTAAATGCACATGAGTATAATTGACCGGAGTAAAAAATATCATAAAATAGAAAGATAAGCTACATATAATGTTTAACTGTGGAGTGTGGTATTGGGGAAAAATTGAATAGTTTAACAAGGTGAACAGCCCCAGAGATAATATAGTAACACTATGGCAGATGCCGAGGGAAAGCCAAGGACCAGCCTGCACTGCATTAGAAGTAACCAAAAAATCAAATGAAACAAAATAAAAAAATTCTTTTCTCGACATTACCTTAATTTTCATTTCACACACAAAAGATGTTTCCCTGGAAATCATTGACACAAAAAGAGGCTTTTTATTGATGATGGTTTTTTACGCTACAACAGTTAGGACATCTTTATCAAATTCTCACGATCACGATTCTCGTGATTTTAGGCTCGGGAACAACCCATTAGGATTTTTCGTTGAATGATCTTCGTGCCAAACTGAAACTATGTGTGTCACAAGTCTGAAGAATTGTCTATGCGTCTTTTCCTGTAAAGGCAAAGACTCGTGAGGTGTTCGGTCAGTTATTCAATACATAGTATTTGCTCTCAGTTTTGTTCATCTCTTGGGTGAAAAACTCCTCCAATGCTCAACATCACCATGTTTACCGATAATTTCATTTTCATTGCTATCAGCTTCGATTCGACAATCCCAAACTTCACAAGAATCTTCTATATTTGAGGCCATGTATATTCCTCCTGATACCTTATCCCCGCTATAATACCTTGATCGACCCCACAAGCTCGACATGGGATATACTTCACCTACTTCCCCTTTCTCAATAATAGATAACTTCTTCGAATCTTGATCATTAATTTCATTTTTAACATAAATAATACCAGGAGACTCAGTGTGTAGACCTGGTCTTCGTTGCAAATTTCCTTCCTCAACCACGCTTTCATGATTTGTCAAGTAACAAATTTTACCAAATTCCTGATATCTGTACGGATGCATATCAAAAATTTCTCGGATGAACTTTTTATAATATTTCTTTAAATAATTTGGTAACTTTGTGTTCTTAAACTTTAGAGCCATTATAAAAGGCATCATATTAACATTAATTTTGGAAATTTGATTAGTTGTTGGAACTGAAAGCTGCAACAGCCTAGAAAAGGTTCCGGGTGAACAAAATGATAATGGCAATCATCTTCATTAAAGCAGGGTCTGATATGTATTTTCACCGTTAGCACATAACTCCATATCATTTGTAAACCATGAGGAATACCATTCTATATTGGGCTGTCTTCATCATGTACACCAAGTAAAATGATTCTTGCAATAAGGTGTAATGGAGTTTTCAAAGTAAGATTGTTGGTTTCCTCAACTAAACATTCCATTTGAAAGTTTTAAAATTGTTTAACTTTTCAAACACAAATCAATATCTTCTCAAAACAACCAATGAATTTCTATTTTATTTTGTTTATTTTGCTAGAAGAAAAGAAGAATACAATCTGGAACCGTTGTATAATTTTAACATCTTGTGTAAGAAATTTATGGCAGTTTAAGCAAGTTTTGTGGAATTCTTAGTAAAAATGCTGTTGGAAATTTCTCAAACTTTAATCTATAAATGATGTATCTTAGGAGAAGAGTTAGAAAAACTAATTTTCCTGCAAGTCAAAAGTGAACAAGTATGACCAAAACAATGATGGTGCATTTATCAAACAAAAAATTAACGCAGGTAATATTTTCAAAAGAGTGTATTGTAATGTATTTCAAAAAATTGTCCGTGATGCAAATCTCGAAAAATTAAACTATAAAATGTGATGTTTTGTAATAAATTTTAATACCGAGTGACCCACAAAAAAGTGTTTGGTGGTCTCGTCGAGCATCAAACACCTAAAAAAAATTGTTGTTCGCCCGATATACGAATGATAACAAAAATTGACGAATAAAAAAAAGGTTAAATAATATAACAATAATAATTTAAATTGTGTTTATAAAAAAGTATAATAGAAGTTAATCTGTATTGGTAGTGAGAGAAAAGTATCCAAAAATAACAAAGATAAAAACATAATGAAACATCTAACTTAAAAGCACCATAGGTAAAAATAAAAAATAGCATGAAAGGTAAACTAAGTAAAAAGAAGTAAAAGATGAAACAATAGAGGATATACTAAAGATGTCCACAAATTTTCAGCAAATATTTTAGTTTAAATGTGAAAGACCCTCTTAAATAGTTATTAGAAGACCAAATACTGCACTCTAAAAACAGGGTTTCAAAAAGATTGTTAGATCATAGAGAAAGTCAATTTATTCAAAATAGACTTCAAATCCTGAACAGTCTTTACCCAATAACAGTTACATAGTCTTTATCAAATTTTGATCCTTTTACTATCCTTGTCATCTTAGGATCAGGAACCACACCATTAGGATTTTTAGTTGAATGATCTTCATACCAAACTGAAACTTTGTGTGTCACAAGTCTGAAGAACTGTCTGTAAGTTCCTTTTTTAATTGGCAAAGACTCATGAGGTGTTCTGTCAGTAATCCAATAAAGCACATTAGCTTTCATTTTCGTGGATTCTGGCAAGAAACTTCTAAGATGCTCAATATCTCCATATTTGCGGATCAACTCGTTACCATTATTATCTGCTTCGATTTGACAATCCCAAACTTCACAAGAATCGTCAACGGTTGAAGCCATGTAGATCCCACCAAAAGGGTTGTGGCAACTTTTGTATCCTAACTTGCCCCACCAAACAGGCAAAGGATAGATTTGATCGAAACCAGAACCCTTCTCAATGCACAATTCTTCACACTTCTTATCATCCATTTTATTTTTGACATAAATGACTCCAGGAGATTCAGTATGTAGACCTGGTCTTCGTTGCGATGTTCCTTCCTCAACCAAACTTTCATGGATTGTCAAATATCCAACTTTGCCCAGCTCATCATTATCACGAAAATCATAAAAAGCTGTTTCAATAATATCAAAATATGGTTCCAGATAATCAGGCAATTTGGTGTTTTCAAATTCTAGATCCATAATGAAAGGCATCATATTGATATTGATATCAGTTGGTTCAGGAAATTTCACTGGAAAACGAGCTTGAAAACCAGTTTGTGTTTTAAAAGCAGGAGGTGGCTCGAAATTCTTTTCATAATCCTCATTTTTCCCAAATTTGATATGCATTCTCATACCTGCTAACACTTTCTGCCATATCATTTGCACAATATGTGGCATACCAGTGAGTTTTGAGAAAGGACAGTTTTCATCAGCAACACCTTGTAAGATGGTTCGGAGGATAGGGTTTATTGGTTTCTTTTCTTTAAGCGTCAAATCTTTCAATCCTTCTTTTACCTCTGCCATTTTATCTACTTTAAAAAATTAAAAAGTCTTTTTTACAAAATTAAAACATATTTTAAAGAACTGAGCTTTAAGTAAAACCGTAAGTACTTTGAGGTGAAATGCAGGGGAAACAGGGGAAACTATGAAGAAACTGGGTGAAATAGCTGAAACGGAGTAAAACGGGCTGGAAACAAGGGTAAATGATCACGAAACTGATAAGTCGAGTGGAAATGATAGGGAAAAGACTGGGAAACAGGAAAAATTTGGGGACCGTAATATTTATGTAATTGTTATTATTAAATCGTAAAACTTGAAAATAGCTACATCGTTAAACTTATTTCACATTGATGCTAATACGTTGCATTCATTTCACTTTATTCACATTTTGATCAACAACACTTTTCGTTAATTTGTTTACACTAGCCGAGGACATGGCGTTGCACGCCGGGGTAAGTCACAAGTAAATGTGTTACCCAGCATTTAACAATCCTGTAGCGCAATTAATAAGAACCGTAAACTGTGCGACAAATTCAGGTGGAGCACTCTAGTACAGGTATACATATGTCGTTCAAAGTTCAAAAGTGAATGTTACTCCGGGCAGTGCGCTTAGTACAGGTAAACAATTCCCGCATTCATGTAGGTACAATACCTTTTTCCAAAAAAACTTTATCACAACTTTGGTCTAACATAAACACAGAAAACAGACTGTCGTTAACACTGGACTAAGCGCTTAGTTGCACGTGTTTATGCTAAATACCATTTTAGCATAAACAGTTACCCCATCATAGCAAAAAAAATCAATATTATTTTATTTTGCAGAATAAGTTGCACTAAGGTTAACAAATTAATCATGACACAGGATACACTCTGTTGAAACGCCGGGTTAAGCTACAAGTAACTGTTACCCCATGATTAATAAGAACCATCAAATATGCTACATATTCAGGTAAAGCGCTTTAGTACAGGTATATAGTATGTAGTAAATTGAGTAAAGTGCACACAATTCATGGTGTTCCTGGTGTAATAATTTTTTTTAAACATTCCACATTTTAAGCTGAAATAAAAACACAGATTGCAATTCGTTGTCACCCCGTCATAGCATAAACATCTAGTTTATGATGAAATCAATGCAAGTACCAAATGCAATCAAACGTGTTTTTTTTAATCAAGTAAATTTTATTTGAAAGAAATGTTACTAACAGCTGAGTGCTTAGTACAGGTAAACAGTGTGACACATCCATGTAGGTAGGTGTAATAGCCTTTTCCAAAAAAACTGTTATTGCAACTTTGGTAAAACAAAAAAACAGAAAACAGCTCACAGTGTCGCAGAGATGAGTATAGGCATAACACAACTTTTCATCATCATCATCATCATCATCATTCTCGGCTTAACGTCCGCTTTCCATGCTAGCATGGGTTGGATGGGGTGTATTAATGACCCTCTTCCAATCTGATCTAGACTGTGTCAGATCTAAACTCAACTTTCTCTGTATCAAGTCTGTCCTTATAACTTCCTGCCAAGTCTTTCTCGGTCTGCCTCTGGGCTTTGCCCCACTAACTATCAGGTCTCTACACTTTCTTACCCAATTATCCTCCTCCATTCTTTCCAAGTGCCCCAAGTACAACTTTTAAATATCTTTATTGCAACTTCGGTTAAAAAAATCCAGGAAACCGCCTGTCGTTATCCTGTTTAGTTAAAATATTGAGCAATTTTATTTTGCAGCATAAGTTTTCATAACAGTAATAAAAGTGGTTGCTGCCTAACTGCATTTATTTAGCACAATAATTAAGAATTGTGTTGCAGTCAAACACAGTGCATTTGGCTACTTTCACTTTTTATTCAGAGCTAGCTAGAAGGTGGCCAAAGGAGCTAACTTGGACATAAAAATATTGGCTAGGATAAAAAGCTATTATATCAAACTGAATAGTAATAACTAAGGGTAGCTAGCTACATGGCTTTGTGTAGAATGATCCTTAAAAATCTTCGTTCCTAGCCAAAAATCCTAAAAATGGTGCGTTTAAGATTTGTACATAGCTAAAAAACGTGACAATATATTTATCTTACGTGTAAAAACATATAGAAAACAAATAATACAAAATATAAAGGTTTTAGAAGAAAAAAAAGGTCAAGCAGCGCTAGAACCTTCACTGGACCACGACAACATTCAAAACCAAAATGGCCTTCGTCATCATGTTCCTTCGTTGGCATCGTCGGGGGATTTTCACGAAGCGAATTGAGCGGCGAATTCGACGGCGGATTGTATCTGAGCATGCGCAGTTCGATGCAAAATCAAAACAAACAAAACTCGCCGTCGAATTCGCTGATTTAATAAATAAATTTAGATATTGTTAGAATCGATGTTACATTCTGATACAATACTCTGGAGAGGTCAACGTCACTCATTATCACATTTGTTGCTGTTCATGTGCCTCTAAGACATAGTAGGCAGCTCCTCAACAAAGCAAAATTCAATCTCGTCTTAATCCATAAGCTGGACATTCTTTTGGTAACCTTTCTTTTTGCAACTAGATGTTCGGCCGCTTGAGAATAGAAACGACTACATTCCCGACTCATTCCACCAAAACACGTAAAAACAAGAGGGGTGAAAGACCCGTTTTCAACCTGCAGTATACGTTGGTTATACTGTCTTTTCTTTTCATTTTCGTTCTTCATGTGTGCAGCTGGAAGACTCTGATTCAAATTACATTTGGCAATTGGGTTGAAAACCCTGACGTCGCAAAAAGCCGTTTGTCCTCTGATCCAGAATCCTCTTGCTGACATCAGCTTTTGCTTCATTTGATGTGTTTGCTGAGGCGTGTACAAATTCTTCACCTGTCAATTGGGTGAGCGTTGGTTCAATAACAACATGTGCACATATCTTCCCAAGTATCTCGGCAGTCATATTTCTTAGCTCGTTATGTCTTGAGATGATCATGCCACCTTTTGCACACGAGAGCGCATGCTGGAGGTCAAAGGGACGGCCGCATACACATGTTGTAGGCATTCTTTCTAAAGGCACGTTGTATCTAATTCTAATCGCATCCCAAAATGCTTGCTTATAAGAAAGAAGCCATATCGTTTTAAGGGAATAACTAAGAGCCATATTGATCCTCCGTTTTCTCCAGCAGCTTCTACAGATCTTAGTTTAAATTTACAGTTCATGTTCATTTGAAGTTCTTCTAGGATAGCGGTGCTTTGCTTTCTCTTCTCATTTTGGATTTTTGCTTTCAGCTTACTTATTTCTTTACTGCCGTCGGTGAAGATTTTCGTTTTACCGATTACGTTCAAGGTGGTAGCTTTCGTAACATCCCGCCAGTTTTGATATTCCTGGTCACTGATTTTTGATGGAACTATCAGACCCATCCCACCAAGTCTTGCTGGTAATGAAAAGAGTGTTCTTTCCTCCTCATTAAATGCATACCCTTGAAATAACACTTTAATAAACGTGTTTATGGCAAGATCTAGTGGCTCGAAAAGGCTAGAAATACTCGTAATTGTTCTCATTACGTAGGTGTACCGATGTCTCAACCCATGGATGAATGCAGAAAATGCAGCATGTGGTTGAGTGCATGCAAATTCTGAGAGTTTGTTGAATTGTCTTACCCATTCGATAACTTTTTCCTTTACAAAACACTCTTTGTTGTCTCGAGTACCCACCACAGAACCTAGGTGACGATGGCCATCTGTAGTAATTTTGATGTTAAAATCTTTAAACGTTTCTCTAACGAAATCAAGGCGTTCTTCTTTTGTTACAATCCATGACTTGATTTCGTTTACGTGATAACCTAAATAAGGTCCATAATTTAGTAGTTTTATCCCCCATTGCTTTAATTCAGTTATTTTTCCAACGCCAGTTAAGTCATCGGCAAAGGCAACTTGAAAAAGATTTGTATTATCCTCATCCATAATCGTTGGAAGTAAGGGCATTAGCCAAAGAGCATACATGCCCATCGCTATGGGATCTCCTTGTGTGGTTCCTTCGTTTGAGTATATCTCTTTTTCACCTGTTATGAACAACGAGCTGGTCTTACATAGCAGTTGTTTATATATGTTGAAATTTCAGGACATAATATCTTTATATTGTGAAGAAGCAATTTCCGATTTATCGAATTGAAAGTTTTGTTTGCGTCTATTTGGATAAACCCATGTGTGGAATCACATTCAAACAAATCATGTACCGCATGTATTGCCACTTCACAACCGGCTTCTTGACCTGCACACATTTGCTCGTAACCCGTCGAATTTAAAATGTCAGGTTTCACTATTAACATGACAGCTTTTCCCATAATTCTGCGGAGTACTTCTCCTACTCCAATCGGTCGTACACCAGGACATTTATCAATAGGAATTAGGCGACAGTTTATCAGTGTTTCAATGCTTTCTGGATCTTCTAAGGTCAGTGTGCATAGTTGTCTGGTCATATTTGCTACAGCATGGCATAGATCATCGGAAGCATTTCCTCAGGTTGCATTACTCGTGATTTTTCTCCAGGAATCTGGGTCCAGACCGGATGGACCATGAGAACCTTTTGTTTTCGTACCACACTTTCTGATAAGCTCTGCGTTTATACCGTCAAAAACAATGTCGTTGACGGGTTGAGAGGACCGTGCAATATCATGGTATCATTTACAGGACTGGCGTCAGGGTGTTTTTGTTTCAGATTTTTTATAACAACGTCTGACAATGGCAAAACTCCCCCATTTGCCTCTTCATCTAACAAACGTATAGCAGAGTTTATTTTGCCTTCCAGTATTAAGTAAGAAAACCTTCCAGCTAATTCTTCCGTGTTCTTTTGCTTACTCAAGTTTCGGGGAAGTCTTTTTTGGATAGCCTCGTCAATTAATGCATCAATGTCTCGTTTCTTCCATAGTTCAATTCGTCGTTCTAAATGTTTTTTTAATTTCTGATGCTTTACATTTGGTTGAGGTCTTCTGTAGCATGAGAGATTGGACGACCATCGCTGCTTTTAGGCAGATGTCTCGATTTGGTGATTTTGAAGACCATTCATTAAAAAGTTTGGTAAGTTCAATAATAAATGATCTACCAGCAGCCCCTTTCGGAAGATCAAACAGGTTTCGTTTCCAGTACACTAAGAGATCGTATGCTTCAGAAATTTTATTCCGGTATTTTATTTCTTCGCTAAGTTCCTAATTTTCACTACCAGTGTTCTTTCTGTCATTTTCTGCGGCTACATTTTCGTTCTGTTGTCCTTTGCACTGTCTATTGTGTTGTTGACATCCCCGGAAGGTTTTGAAAGTTCTTTGGCATTTTAAACATGGAAAATAAATTTCATCGGCGTTATGTTCCATCTCTTATTGTTTATTCAACAAGTACAATCATTTCATCAATTATGATTATACACTTGTGCGTTTAATAAATGAAAGGTTTTTTTGTTGAAATAATTTTGTTTGATTGATTGGTATACTACGTGCAAGCAGTCAAAACAAATTAATAAAACTGTCAGTAAAAGTGTCCTATCTGTTTTCTGTGGTGGCTCTGTTCTGTCCAATCTTGGAGCGCGCGCCCCGTCTTAACCCTATTTCGCTCCGGGGTTTTTCGAACATATTATGACCCGGGGGGGGGGGGGGATAAGTCAAACTTGCCACACTTATAGTACGTCACAAAAGGGACAAAATGGCAGCAATAAATTTTTGCTTGCGTCAGCACATTTTCTGTGACGTCATTAAAAGCTTGAAATTTGTTCAAAATGCCACTATCTGCTTAAAATTTAATTACTTTTGTTCTAGAGCGAATTTTTACATTCTGTTTGAAGTTTCTGAAAGCTAAATAAATGTTATTTAACATATTTACCGGTTTTTACATAGATCGTATAAAAAATTGCCAAATATTGCCCGAAAATCCGTTTTTTTTCGATTTTCGGATAAAATCCGAAAAAATCGGGAAATCGGATTAGCTACGTGACCAAAACATGCAACAAATTTGTGTTGTAATTTTTAAGTTCTAAACATAATCCTAACAAGGGTTATTATCTTTTTCCTATTATAAGAGTTTCATAGAGATTCTTATGGGTAGTTTCGAGTAATAACCAATATCACAGCCTCTGAAAGGTATGGGACCTAAAAATTTTGCATGCAGGTGTCTAATAGATAAATATTAAAACTCGGTAAGTATTGTAGCCATGTAACATAGCATTAAAGAGTTATTAAAAAAAACCGTCAAATGGGTGGTCAGTCTGAAGACTGGACGGCCCAATCTATGGACGTAGATGTCCAACCTTAGAACAATTGTGGAAGTCAAAGAGAAAAATGAAAATTTTAGACTGAATTAGATTGAATACGATTTATCTGATTCTTCATTTTAAAAACATTTTATTTTTAAAATTTGGCTACTACAAACTGTGTAAAAATCCTATAAATGTATAATATGTTTAATACATACATGCATACATACGGCTAGGTTTTACTGTGTCCAAAAAACTGGACTAGTCAGTGCCGATTGAGTGAGTGCGCAACCACCCGATCGGGAGAGACTTACCTGAATCGGGTGAGTATTAGAGATAGAGAAATGTATGTTCTAGCACAGCCCCTAAAACGCACACGCGCACGCCCACGGTCAGCCAAAACAAGTCCCTAATATGCGACGCTTAGCCATGCCTAGCCATGGTTATTCCTTATTAAGCATTGTCAAACAACTACGAGATATCGCAAAAGGTCGTGGATTATGTAGAGGCTTTCAGAGACTGCGCAAGAAGGATCTGCTTCAACATCTCAAGAACGATATTGCAAGCCAGGAAAATTGGATCAAGGCTGTTGAGGAGAAGTTATATGCGCTCGCGTTTATCCCGGACCGGTTAAAGACGCAGGGCATGTGTAACAAGGTTGGTGCAAAGGAGCCCCTTATGCTACCGCTTGTCCCGGACCGTTTTAAAACGCAATACATGTGTAACAAAGCCATTGAGGAGGATTCTGATATGTTCGAGTATGTCCCCAACAAGTTCAAAACGCAAGACATGTGTAACAAAGCCGTTAAGGGGGATTCTGATATTTTCAGAGGGCATGTTCAGAGGGCACGCAGGGCATGTGTGATAAGGCTACTGAAAAAGATCCCGGGGTGCTCCAATATGTGCCGGATCAATTCAAGTCATAAGACATGTCGAATGGGGTTGTTGAAGGGGATCCCCACATGTTCAGGCATGTCCCGGATTAGTTCAGAACGCAAGACATGTACAATAAAGCTGTTGAAAAGGCGCCCTAGGTGCTCAAATATGTGTGACGGGAGCTACCTTTTTTTTTTTTGGGGGGGGGGGGGGGGTGATTCAAATCTTATAACATAGTTGTAATTGCATTAACTGTCAATCAAAATTCAGTGTATTTGGAAGTGCGACAGTCACGACCTTCATGGCTGGCGTTGGTATCTCCCTGCCACTGGTGCCGTTGGCACTGGCATTAGAAAAATCAGAGGAGAGGGTGAATAAATGGATGAGACATTCTAAGATGATCATCGTCCTTGTAGCTGCGATAAAAAAATGGAGTATTGCAACGACTGTGAACGTATATTGGATGCATACGACAGGTGCACCTGTGGGCGTCAGTTCCTTGTAAAGGGTAAAATGTTGTGCTGGTACTGCTACCATGAATATATTACATATAATGGGGGTGGTTGCGTATGTACAATGAGATGCAATCTTCTGACGTCGTTCGAAATATACAATAAACAAAATGCTGAAATTTGAAAATGAGCTTGTCAAACCAAAATTATTCTACTCATTTGCTGCTACCTTTACAGACATAAACGATATCAATGTGGGCTACCTGACGGTGTCAGATCCCATTCCTGCCAATGCTCCGACAAAAAAGTGCCTGATACAATCCGGAGAAACAAAGTAGAAGGAAAGATTATAGTGAAGAATAAACATTCGACATACTGGCCTCATATTTGCAAACATGTCCAATGCGCGACAGACAAATTCGCACTGGTGGAAATCTAGCCTTACGTTCCTTTTTTGTTCTCACATTTTTATACGTACAAAGTGTACTCACACTACGCGATAAGAATATATCGAAAAGGGAGTAGACACGAGACTTTCTGAATATTTGTCTGCATACTAAATGCTAATGATTTAGATTGAAAAGATTTTCTTGTACAAATAAAAAACTTCGAACAAAATTTTGTCAGTGAGGTTACGCTGAAGATAAAAGATTCGGTAACCGACCACGATATATTTCATTTTTGGTCATCTTTGAAATTTTTTAAACTTTTATCTGCAGGGACTTTGAATTTTAAGCAGTAACGACAGCAGGATTGCTGATTTTTAAAAAATCAAGAATAGAGAATTGTTCTTGTAAAGTCAGAATAGCCTTAAAACTTGAGTTCTTAAAAAGTAAAAAAAAAATAAAAAAAGAAATTACAAAAATGTATTCCATTAAAATATTTTTCTTTGATTTTACCTCAAAATGTTGCGACTGTGAGGCTTGGGTCTCTTTTTCAGTTTAAAATAAATCTAACGCTTACATCACGTAGGAAAATAATGTCATGAAGGAAACGAGAGAAAGATGCCACTAAGGAAACAATGCCATGAAACTATAGTATATAAATTAAGTGTGTAGATTGAACTGTGAATTTACTATCTTTACATAAAAAAGAAACACGTTTGACTCATTGCTAAATACTAGAACTTAAAAACACTATATCAGAAACAAGAGTTGTGCCACAACATGAAACAGCCTGGTTTTACTTGGTACAAGATAAAATAATGTGTCCTGCTTCTAATCCCTTACAAGTGTTTAAGTTTTTTACGGTTTATCTGACACAACTTCACACGTGTACAAAGAATTCTCCTAAGTCCCCATAACATTTACTTTTATATCCCATTTGATCTTAAACCCCCTAAAAGCTCTTTTTTTTTCGATATATTTACAGCATTTAAATTTTTGCACGTGATTGATGAAATTTATGAAGCTGGGAATGAAATTGAAACGGGCTAACAACTAATCGCTTATACTTTTTTGTTTATTTTTGAAATGAAGTAATAAAGACCATACAGCCTACGCTAAAGATGACATTACAACATTCTAAACAGTATTTGTCAAGAACTTTTTATGTTCCTCTTCTGCAATCTTTTTGAAAAAAAAACATTATTAGCTATTCTAAATACATATATAAATAAAGTTATAGAATACTTTTTTGAATTGACTTCTAAAGTATCACAGAGTTTGGAAACAACTTCAACGTAAAATAAATGGAACGCCCAATGATATGTTTAATTTCTGAGAAAAGCTGATGTAGTTTCATTCATCATAATTGCACGACAAGATAACTATTCTTAAAAAACCATCACATTTAGCCTACTAGCTATGCACATAAAATATATTTTAATAAAAAAAAGCGTAGTATCTGCAAAGGCCACATTGATTGAGACAACTATTAACCATTACAGTTTTAACCTAATAATTATGTGAAGAAGGTTTCCTTGTACTTTTACTGACAATCTTTGAACATTTAAATTTAAATCAATCTTGATGCGAGGTTAGAATGTTGTTTTATTCGTGTGGTTTTCGGTAAGGATAAAAGCGAGAGTTTAATCACTTGGAGACTGGTGACAATAAAAAACCGGCGTAAAAGTCATCTATAAACTTTGCCAATTTTGTTACTTTCGCAGTGGGCGAAAGAAAACTTGCCCTCGCTATGTGATTGTTTATTTCCTGGACGTGAAAAAAACCACTATGTAGGAGAAATTAGCAACAAAGGAGACCAACTATGTTAACAGTAGTGGCGGGAAAGTCTGACACGGGGGGAAAACAAAAGTATTTGTCAAACTGGGTTATGTAATACCTCAAATATTACTCATAAGCTTTGTAAGCCTTTTATTAAATAAGAATTTTCCTGGACACTGCAACATTTTAATATTTAAACCATTTATTCATGTTTGCAAAAAATGGTTTATAAGATAACAAAGGTTTTAATTTAGCTATTTTTTTTAATAAAAAAAAACTTTTATATATATAAACACCCTACATAACATTTTCTTGCATGTTTTTCCTGTTTTTTAAAGCCTTTTCTCTAGGTCAGTTATTTTATATGTAAAGTTTAGACTTTTGTTTTTAAAAACCCGGGAATTGAGTGCAGTAGGTTTTAAAAATATATAATTCCAAGCGCTGCTAAAAAGTACGCTAAAACCTTTGAGCGCGAAATATTTTTCCAGAGAAAATCTCACCTAAAGTTTGTTACCAGTCAGTTGCTTCACACTCGAGTAGTCCAATGCGCGACTTTCTTGTGTTTCTACGAAGCAAAGTTGATATGCTGAATAGCCCTAGTATTATGTCGTATTTGCTGAATAAGTATTTTTATGTATTTTGCATGCTTTTGCAATCGTTTTTGTTTAATTTAAAGAAATATTTTACAAAAGACACGGTTGGTTGACTTTTATTGTTCCCTTGTGCACGTAAAATAAAGTGTATGTCTGTTTCATTCCCGTCTTTAATTAAAATAAACAAATTAAGCCTTAAAGGTGTATTTTCCATAGAGCGCAATAGACAAAAAACGCCGCTGGTTCAGAAATTTTTGTGGTGCAGCGATAGAAAAAAGCTCCCTTGCAAAGTTGAACGAACTTGTTGTGAGGGAGCTTTTAAGCGATAGCCAATCAGATCACTTGAAAATAAAATAATTGCACGACCCTTTACATTGCTTGCAGCATTTGAAAACAAAATAGCATATAAACTTAATGGAAATCGACCTGTTTTTTAAAAAGATCCCTTTTTCAGTCAACACATTATCAGCTTCTGGAATTTTAGCCGCGGTTTATGAAAACGGTTCATGCTTGGTACCATTGGGTAGCTCAACTCCTCCTCTAAAACAGTCCTTTAGGGTTAACATCTCACTTAATGAAATAAATTTTCACAAAAACGAATTTCTCGATTTCGCGATATTTTTGGCTTAACGCGAAATGAAATGGGTTCTTGAAAAACAGCAACACAAATCTTCTTACAAATGTCAAATGTTCGTTCCCTCTCACTTGTGTTTTTTTGTGACTGTAACTATTCGGATTGGTGTTTCTGTCACCATACTGCTGGTTCGCTGTTACTTTTCTGATAGTCCTTGTAGTCTGTTGGTTTGATGCTCGTCCTATGGTCGTTCTGTGAAGAATGTTGGTTACCTGATGCAAGAGAATTTACGTCTAGAATTATTCTTATTTCATGCCAAACTTTAGCTCGGGTTGTTCTTAGTGTTAATAAAAATAATTTGAGCCCGTAGCTTTTCTCATTTGTTATGTTGATTATAAATATCAAAATAAATTGTTTGGTAGATACAATCACACTGAGAAATTGTAAACAAAAATGGATACCTTATTCTAGGAAATTAACGAGGCATAAATGTTCAATATTAAAGTGTAACGCAAATATCCGACGTTGAAAAAGTTATTCTTTAATTTAAAAGTTGTATTTAAATTTTAAAAATATATTTTTCTACCAACAACAACACAATATTCACATATACACACTGTTTTCCTTGTTTCATTGACTAAAAAATATTTCGACTAAAAACATTTTGTATTGTCCTGATGCAGTTCACTCACCTAATGTGATTATGGCAGGCTGCAAGGCAGCTGATATTGTAAACGTTTTGAAGAAAAACAAGAGATACAGGTTGTCTATAAACCTATTTTCGCGATACAGAAAAACATACTTCTTAATTCGCGTTATTTTATTGCTTTTTGTAAATTAGTTGGGCTAAATCGCGTAAGTTGTTCTAAGCAATCGCGTTATTTCCTTTATGCTAATTTATTGATTTCCGGAATAAGGTGATATGTTATTTTTTGAACTTGTTTATTTTGTGGTAAAAATCATTGAGGTCGAATCTCAAAAACTTTGTCTCTTATTTCATTCAAAATGGAGGAATAGCTACTAAAGAATATTAATATAAATATTTCGAAGCTAATTGAAAGTAAAACATAAAATGTGATTTATATGCATCAAGTATCAAGTGGAGTAAACATTCAAACACCAAAGAAATAACATATATGTATGTACGTAGCATATTTCTAAAACACTAAAAAAGATTTAAAAGACACGGTCTAATGTCAACTTTAAAGAAGCAAAAACAATTTTGTATCTAGGATACAAAATACAGTTTTAAAGGGGTGTTTTATCGACGGCTTTGCGGAAAACAGTAGAAAATATAATCGAACTTGCCTGTCACGGACACTTGGAACTGGCGTATTAGTATAAGAAATAAATAACGCAAAAAAAAGGCGAGAAAAAATGTATTAACAACATAAAGAACAAATATACGTCAATAATTTCCTTCGTATTTTTGGCTGCAAGAAGATGTATATCATGGGATCAAAAACATTGTTCAAAACATTAAATCCAATTAAGCCAATTAGAAATGTTCTTCTGTAGTACTTTGTTATCATTGGTAGAATTTCATGGGCTACCAAACTTGGTAGAAAAACAAACAAAAAAAATGTCATGACGATACAAAATGGTACCACATATTTACGAATTTTCTTTTTCGTATTCACTGTACTCGATGCAACGAGTCTCGACGAAACTATAACTTTGAATATAATCGACAAATATGCGACAGTCGTGAAAACGATAACAAAGCCGTTATAAATGTACGACGAATTCTGCACATACCAGCTATGATTAACAAGCTTTCCAAATTCCATCATAAAACCATAACTAAGAGCGATACACCATAGTATCACCAAAGCAACAATAATAACAAGTCGGACTATATACACGCGATACTTGAGTGTCGACAAAACGAACAAAAGTCGATCGCATGTCAGATATACCAAAGTCAATATGTATGAAATATGTGAAACAGTATAAGATACAACAAATCCTTCTGGAAAGACAATTTGATGAGCTTTATGGTATATAGCAATTGCATTGAGAATGATACTTGGAAATGACGTCATACTCAAATGTATTAATAGAATGCTTTGATTAGAAATCTCTCTTGTTTTTGTTTTCCATAACGAAGCAATACCAACCATGTGAAATAAAATGGCGAGTGTTACAATCACATAGTCTATACCATACACCAACCATAGTTCTGTCTCAGCTTCTGGTATTGCTTTCGTTGTGTTTTTTATCAGTGGTGTGTTGTTTAAGTTAGAAATGTTCATATCTGCGTTTTGGGAAATGTATTTTGCGTATTATCTTTTTACTTCGTTACCATGTTTCTTTGTCGTTCTCTGCTAGAAAATGCAGCACGAATTTTATTACTTTGGAACTCAATATTTATTGTAGATTTTTGTTATTTCATTACGCACGTACCTTATCAATTACATATAAATATTTTACAAAACTCAGCTGATATTTTTTATAAACAAATAATCTTATTCAACATAGAAAACACGAAATCTTCCAAATAGAATCCTACCTGTATAAGAAATATGTTTCGCAGCATAAATGTACTTTTGTGAAAGAAATTCTTCGTGGCCAGAATGTTATGCCAACTTGGAGACACTAATTCAGTTACCGTGATATTTCGGAAGTAATTTCACTTCGTTTGATGATTCTTTTTAGTGAATATAATCCTATTTTTTCCATAAAGAATGTGAAACTGAGGAGACAATCGCATCCTCCCCCTTTTTTTTAAAATTAAGAAAAACGCAACACTTTTTTATTGAATTATCACAATCAATGATATTTTATATCACATAAATTCAATCTTTTTGAGATGATCTGAACAGCATAATTTACAAAATTTCTCTCGGGGCCAAGCATGATAAGGTACTGTCGCACGTTTTCTTCTTGCTGACTACAGTTATGTTAGATGTCAAGTCCAATAGAAGTTTGTTATTTACTAAGGTTTTATCACAGTTTAGAGAACACAAACAAAAACTTCGTATTGAACCATATAAAGAAAAGATGGTTGAATTTTTTTTATTTTTTTTTTACAAGAGCAGTTTATCTCTCAACATCGCATAAAAAACAACCACATAGAAAAATGGATTAATGCTGCAATAAACCAGAATTTAAAGATTTTTAAAATGCTAAATTTAAACGAATTATTCAAATTAAGTAAATTTCGATGGTTTCTGAAAAATTAAACTTCGCGTGAATAAATTTTTGCGGTTGACTTCAGAGTTCAGGAAATTTTAATCACGTAAGGTACTCTATTATTCGGTTTAATTTTTTATTATGGTGTTTTATCACGTTTCTTATTTCAATTTGTTTTATTCATTTCACTCAATAGAACAGTTCGGGTTGTTTTTAAAAATGTAATAGAAGTGACTGAGTCATCAGTAACCTCCTGCTTTTTACTATAAGCTGATCACGCTAGAACTGTTTCCAGGCAAATCCATACTTAGTTTTTAGTTCTGCATTTTAAATCTATTTAAAAAACATTACCACTTATCAGTTCAGTCGTTGTCATTGAATAATATATTATTATCATGTCATGAACAAACAAGCGCATTTATTATTATTGTCATTGTCATTGTCATTGTCATTGTCATTGTCATTGTCATTGTCATTGTCATTGTTATTATTATTGTTATTTTATTATTATTATTATTATTATTATTATTATTATTATTATTATTATTATTATTATTATTATTATTATTATTATTATTATTATTATTATTATTATTATTATTATTATTATTATTATTATTATTATTATTATTATTATTATTATTATTATTATTATTATTATTATTATTATTATTATTATTATAATATGAATATTCGGATAGATTTGCATCATTTTTCTTTGCTACCGTAGGATTTCATATACTTATAAGAAATGTTTTTTTGTCATTATTTGGACAAGATTAGGATAAATACTGATTATTCGAATAAAAATCTCTTTTATTTGGAGCTGTGTTACTTGGCTTTTGGTGTTTTTTCCTTTTTGGTAATAATTGATAATAATTGATAATAATTGATAATAATTTTCCAAATTGTTATCAATTATTTGTAAACTTATAAGCGACTCGCCCAACGGCAACCGGCCTCATAATGTTTGATAACTTCATAATAATTGACAATTTCGCAACAACTGTTGACTCGACCACGGATTTGCATTGATACCATATCAAATAAAAGGTATTGGTGCCAACCAATTCAAATATAGCGAGTAGTTAAGGTTAAAAATTGCAGGCGTACATGTGAATTTATTGCCACTTTATTATTGGTATACTAAAGTGGCACCACAGCCATGTCCCCAGGGCCATCCCATTACTAATAATTGAAAAAAGCCCTGGGGACGAGGTTGATGGTACCAAAGTTAGCCCCTTCCAATCACATTTCAAACTTTTTTCTTTATTTATATCAGGATGGGAAAAAGTTCGTATCGCCGTCCCGATGTCAGAAAATATACAAGATGCTTTGGGGATGAGGTCGAGCAACTTCTAAAGTTACTACCGTGTAATCAGATTTACCATATGAAAACTGATTTTTAATTATTACCCATGATTTACTCCGGAGTTCAGGCGATATATTTTGAAAAGCATTTGTTAAAAAGAAGATGCCGGCGGCTTTTACAGACACCCGGCGATATTCGTTTTATTCCTGAGAAACCTGCCGGCGACAGGGTAATACTTTCAAAGAGAATTAGTTCTGCTTTGGTTAATACCTTTCTTCTTTTAGGCGCCCCACACTTGATTAAACACCTCCTCTTTCAATGATCTTCTAATAAAAGGGCCTTTCTTCGAAACGGAAGTTTCACCGATAAGATAAATACCTATACTATATGAAGTATGGAAAGAAGATATCACCGACATTGAACGCTCTTAATATAATTGGTGATGACGATATTGATAATGATGCAGATATTATATGAAAATATATGTATTCCATCGGCAAAAGAAAAGAAAAAAATACAAACATTTATTGAGCGCCTTCTCTTATAAACGCCCCCTTCTAATACGGCCCCTATATAAATCAAAAATTTATTAAAAACCCCAGGTGTTAATTCGAAGAGTTACGGTCCACACGGGCATTAGGATCTGCGATTATATCTTTACAAGAAAAACTCCAAAGGTTGAGAAATTTGGATGAAGTTAGCACAGCCATTTTTCTTCTAATTTTGTACCTTCGCGGGTTATGTTAAAGATTGTTTGGTAATGCAAGCATCGCAAAAAGCGCGAGTGGTGAATGCAGCGCTCTTAACGTGACCTATGCTCGTGAGAAAAATCTAATTCTGCAGCCTACCCACTTTAAAGTTATTGCTTGCCCGTTTAGAGTAATGGTTAAAAATTCGCTAGAATCTACTTTTTCGTCGCAGAGATTCAAAAAAATTCGCATTTCTTTATCTTCTAGAACATAATGTAAGAATGAATACAAAATAAAAAAATTGTCAAAAGTACATATTCGTGTATATGGTACGACTAATAGTAAATCTCATATAGTCTCATCTCAAAATAGAAAGATGATAAAAAACATTAAAAAACAAAATAAAATAACACAAATGCCGATATGTGAACAAACTTACGGATCAATTTAATGACGCCATTCTAAGTATGCAAATTGTGAACCAGTGCTAGAAAACAGTGACGTCAAAATTGACATTTACTCCCATACATCTTTCCCGAAATACAAGAGATCTTTTTACTGCTGGGGATTGTATGACTTCTTTAAAATATGATCCGTTACAACAGCAAAATTTAGCTTTTCGTTAATAATATGATAAAATAGAGACGCCCGGTAACTTTTTTTCGATGATACCTCAATGGAATTAGTGTCGTAGCATTAAAGAAGTCACAATCAAATTTTGACGATAATTTAAAAAATTTTTAAGCGTACGGATAATAATAGTCGAAAGTTCCTTAAGGACATTTCTGGCAAAAAATTTTGCAAGAAAGTGTTTTTCAAAGTACGCAAAGTAGTAGGCTTGTCGCATCTCTTGGTGCTGAAAAAAAAATTGTGATCCAACAGTATATTTTCTATGAGCACAACTTAGAGAGGTAAAAAGTAACCGCCATCTGTTGTAAAGATCAAAACAAATCCAAATTTCATGACAATGGGTATGGAAGTATCCAATCAAATTCTCCACTGTAATACACTATAGACTAATAAAAAAGACAATCGTCGATCAACTTACCTTTCTTTTAGATTTTTTATTTTTTCTTGTTCTTTCGTAGGACAATCTAGTTCGGATTTGGCTGAAAGAATACTTTTCTAGAAGTCCTGTACCGTCAAAACATTCGTCCACTCTATCTTCAGTAAGCTTTCCGCCCTTGATTAATTTCTTTCCTCGAGATACCAACACATCTAAGTCAATTTCTGAAAACAAGCAACGACGCTGAGACGGAGGCCTTTTCACTTTGTTCATCACTCTGAGTTTGACATATACTTGTCTCGGGTAAGCATCTATTGAACTAATTGTCTCACATTTCTACTTAACAAAACCATAACTAATTTCCTCAATTTTAAAAGCGGTTTCTATTTCACTCACTTCTTTTTCAGACCATAACTTCCGTTTGCTTTGCGAAGTAGGGGTGCATACTGATTGCGGATTTGCTGTTTTATCAGGTGTAGTAGTTATTGGTCGGTTTTTGTCATGGTAATCACTCTTGTAGAATAGATCTGTAACCACATTCGTCCCAATACTGACTGACTTTTTCATATTTCTTATGTAATAATGGTCTTCCGCCGTACTCTTACTATGCGCCATCAGGTTGGCAACTTCAGCGGTAAATTTGCTTTTATTTTCTCTTAATCCGATGCTTGTGGATTTCCTTATGATGTTCGCAGTTAGATTTTTTAGTACATCTTTGTTATCAAAGTTTCCTGCTTTCTTCCATGCTAAATGAAATCCTTACTTACGTCACCAGAGTTAATTTTCTGTCCTGACCAAGTTACAAAAACATTCTCAAATTTTGGGGATAGTTGAGGACTTGCTCTAATGACGTAGATCTTCAACAGTTCGTAGTTCTTTGTTGTTAAAATCACCTTAACCGGACTGTAGTGCTCAACTGTCTTATGATCCCACACTTCTATGAGCCATTTCTCATCTTCTTGCAACTCTGACCTTTTGAATTCTGCGATTGTCATGTTTGACGTTACGCCTGAGGGTGGTGCACTTGTAAAGTGGATCTTTGCTTACAAGTGACCCTGATGAGGCAATACTCCCGGTGTTTCATAATGTTTCAAAGACCGCAGCAGCATTTTCACTATTATTATAGCGTTTTACCTGTTCTTCATCAACAAGCATCTTAAAATTATCAATAGACTTTTATGTTTTAAAGTATTTTCCTGCCTTTTCTAATGTTTCCTCCACTGTTTAATTTTTTCAATTAATGTGTGCATGTCTCTCCTCTTTACATTCGCCATGACTATGTCTTCTGCAAGTAAAAATTCGCAGAAGTCTATCAGCGAGTACAGATATTATTTGATACTTGAGGGGTTAGTTCCTTTGGCACCGCAATGTTTGACGATATACAGATCACGGAAATCCGTTTCTAAAAACGATATCTAAGTCATCTTTCACTCCAACGGCAACAAAAATTCGCCGCACGTCACCAAAGATAACGGATATTGAACGCTCCTTTCGGTTTTTGTCAGGACCAATCATGTAGTTGAAAAATCTGTCTAATAATTTTTTTACACTTGGTCCCAGACTCATTGCTAGGCTCCAATCGGTATTTTCGTCAATCTACCAATCGTATTTTTCTTCACTTTCGCTGAATGTGCATTCCTTACCTGAACTCTCATAACTATCGGGTGAACTCTGTGAAAATATACCTTCTTCATTTCTGGAGTCCTTCTTTTTACCGGGATTGATCCTCATTTGTTCTTACTTGCAGACAATTATCAATCGGGCAAATTTTTTTTACATGAAAATTTTACTTTTGTTATCTTTATCTCAGTTTGTAGATGTTTTTCATGATCTGAATAAGATTGGTCGCAAATTTCACAATACTTCTTAGGCACAGGGTCACAGCATATTTGAAATTCCTCTTTCTTCTCCTTTTGCATGGAAAATAACTGCTTTACTCTCATCGTCAAAGTTAAAATCTGGAATGGCAAAGTTACGATACACCTGCGGTCGATATGCTCTATACTTGTCTTCTATTTTCAAGTACGGTTCTTGAAGCATCTCAGCAGAACTATCGATGGAGCTAAAGAGCTTTCTTTTGGCAACAGGAGAAACAGAGGATTTACTTTAAATATTTCTTTCCCAGCCGTAGATCGGATTGTATCTTCTTGTCTGTAAGGACCTTCTGAATTCAAAACACCTTTCAATACTTCTCCAGCAGTAACAGTTTTGTTGTTTTAGCTTTAAACGGTTCTTCAGAAGGTTTCATTTTTAGCATGACTAATTTAAATGGCTTTTCATACTTGTTGTTATTTCTCCATGGCAGAAACTTTTTCAGTTCACCTTAGTCGTACCTCAGTTCTGTATTCGGTGATATATCTTTAACGGCAATCAGGCAAAGATGTGGTCTGTTGTCGCTCAATTTCAGCATCATTTTACAATTTGCGTATTGCGATGGCGAGTCATTCACAAATCTGGCAACACAGTCCGATCCAGGACCGTCTATGCGTTTTTCTTTATTACCGATCTTGAAGTAAAACAAATAACTGCCAACGTCGTCTGCGTATGCCATTGCCTTTTCATTTGCCTCAGTTGCACTTAATAAAGCACTGCGGTATGTTAGGAGGGCATCTCCTTTTCTGTACGTTTGACATGAAAATACACCATGTCCTATAAGTGATGATAATGACATTGTTGCTCCTATTATACAGACATTATTCCTTACAATAAGCAATGACTACAACTTACAATTACTTAACCCTATTCGCTCCAGGTTTTTTTGTACATATGAAAGGGGAGGGGCGGGGTGGATTCCCTCCAAAACTTTTGATAGGCTTTTCCAAATTAGATCAACTTGGCACACTGAAACATAGCACGTCATAAAAGAATCAAAATGGCAGCAATAATTTCTTGCTTATGTCAGCACTTTTTCTGTGACATCACCAGAAGCTTGAAATTTGTCCAAAATACCACTATCTGCTTAAATGCAATTACTTTACTTTTAGAACAACTTATAATACTCTGTTTCAAATTTCAGGTGAAATCTGAAGTAATCGGAAAATCGGATTAATCACGTGTCCAAACTTTAAAGAATAATTCCCCTTAATGGAATACAATTGTGTTGCGACTTGTCAGTTCCAGTTTATAAGTATTTAATAGAAATTTAAGGGGTGGGTTCAAGTAATAACTAATATCTAAAGCTCTAAAAGGTATGGCACCTAAAATTGTGGTATGCAGGTGGTAAATAGATAAATATAACAACTCAGAGGTATCATAACCTTGTAGCCTAGCAAAAAGAAGTGATTACGAATAAACCAGCAGGAGAGGCGGAATCCGTCGTGCCCTCGGAGATGAAAAAACTGCGGATTTTTGAAACATTTGCGTGTTTCATGGATCATATATGCGAAATATTATTTTTCTGTAGGTTAGTTTAATAAAAAAAAGTATTTTTTCGCTCCCTTACCTTACTAAATATTACTAACAGGATCTCTATTTTTTATTTCTTTTTTTTGATTTCGTTCATTTTCATTTTAGGCTCTAGTTTTTTCATTTTTTTACGTGGATTTAACTTAATAGATCACGCAAATAATTTATGTAACTCACTTAATCCTTTATCAACGAAGGGGGGTGGCACATTCCCCGTCCTATGTTACCTTTCTTGCTACCATGGATTGATAAAGTAAGCTACCTGAGTTTTACTAAAACCTTATTAAACAAGATGCTGTGAATTGATTAGTTCCCAGGCCTTCCTGCCCTTGATTTATTAGCCATTGTTTAGAACTATTGATATACTTCTTTGGGAATCCTTGTAAAATAAAAAATCGTATAACTTTTGTTCGTCTCAGTTGAGTGTTTAACTAGAACTTGAAATTTCGATTCAGAACTCGAAGACTTAAGTGAACACATATATTCTCGTTATTTTTCGGAATCTTGATGACGTCATAGATAAAGTAACATAAGCGTTTTCCGCATTTTTGTTGCTCCTATAAATTTTAATCATTTCACTAAATTTCATCACATTATTATCCTATCATTAGTTTCCTCTGGAGATAGTTTGATAAAAAAATCCAAATGAATTAGGGCTAACGTACACTAACGATTGAGAAAAAAGAACTATTCAGTATAATACATAAATACTTCATATGATATAAAAAATATTCTTTATATGAATCGCATCGCAGTGGAGGGAATTTGCAGTTGGCTGAACTAAGAAGTATTTGACAACAAAAAAACTACATTATTTGCGACGAAGTACAAAGTTTTCCTAAGTATATACAAGTTTAACAGTAACCATAGTTACAGATTAAATACTAATTGTATAAATACAATGGAGTAGATCTAATGTTGTTATTCAACTGGGGACTATCCTGCATTATGAACAAAATCTCTTTAATCTCTAGCAAATACCAGTTGTTACGATGACGCGACATCTCACCTATATAAGTGGCGGTGCAGACACTGCACTTATATTTGTAAATGACGCCTGACTTTAATTTAATAAGAAGTATTTCATTATTCAATCATACCTATGAGAGAATCGATTTGATAATGGACAAATCCACTTCCGTCTAAAAACAGTGTATCCCTCCATGGTCTAATTGCATAATTTCTCACTCAAGAACAAAAAAAAATATACAACAATTAAAATGTTTGCCTTAAAAAACACAAGGTTAAAATAGCGTAAATGATTTTTTAAGGTTTTAAGGGCGCTTATTCGAAAGTATCGGTTATTCGAATAAGGGGGCGCTTATTTAAAAAATTGAAATTTTATTGTTTAAATGTTTTTGCTAAAACAAATATCTCTTTTCCAGCCTCTTCTATATCAGAATTTGTAACACCGAAGGGGGACTTTTCGGACACATTCCAATTATCACTTTAGAATGTCCAATTTCTTGGTGTGGCCAAAGAAAGAGAAATAGGGGGGTTGGACTTGTTGTGCCAGCCATGTACAGTGTTATGACAGAAAACAAAGAAATCATTCAAAGCAATAAACTCAAAGAAAAAGGAAAAACGTAACCATTTTGAGATGAATTTTGACTATCAAATAGAGATAAAAAGAGAGCTGTGTACTTATAAATGCTATTTTCTGTTTTATAAATTAATAAAAATTTAAAATAAGCGCCCTTTTTTGTTCCTAATTTCATACTCGAATAACCGCCTGGGGGCGCCTATTCGAGTAGGGGCGCTTATTTAAAATTTTCGTTTTTAGGGAGGGGTCGCTTTTTCGAACATCTACGGTAAGTAACAAAAAGACACGTACCCTCGTTCTGGAAGAAGTCATATTTTTGTATTTGCTGAACAAGTTGCAAGCCTAAAAAGAATACATAAAAAATCGACAAACAAGCGAGGTTTTTCAAAGTTGGCGTAAATATTTTATTAAGTGTTTAATACTAATGTATCAGTATATCTATCACGCAAAAACATATCACACCATTAGCGCGTGAGTAAATTCTTTAGTCAAGAAAAAATTGTAAGAAAATCTAGACTGAATTCAGTAACAAAAGTCTACCTACCAGTCCTTCAAAAACGTACACTCAATTTTGGACGGAAAAATTCATGATATAGTTTTTATCTTACTGCTTATTTTGTGTTATAAACGCAAAATCTCCCATAGCACTAATTTTTTCATTCTAAATGAATTTTTACAAGAACGCACAAAATGGAAAATATTAAATACTTTAAAAACAGCAAAAACGGGGGAAAATTCGAAAAAAAATGTGGAGCGTAACTAGGGGTAATATTAGGGCACTGTGGGGTAAATGGGTGTTATTAGCAAAATGTGTAATGTTTCTGAAGTATTTACACAGTACCATGAATGAAAGCACTGATATATAAAAAAATTAGAAACATTTTGAGATAGTGCTATTAATAACGGGCGTGTTATACCGTATGCTTGCCGTACCATCTGCTTCCTGCTTTTCTGAAAACATCATTTCGTCCTTTTATTCAAAATTAAAAAATATCGCCTTTGTAAAAGTCACAGACAGACAGACAAAAGCTCCGTATTAGTATAAGAGATAAAGAGATAGCTATCAGAGGTTTCAGGGCATTAGGTTACCCGTTTTAATGTTCCCTTGGCCTGAATAGAGTTAACAGGGCAATAATATAATCAGTATCACTCGAGTACTCGAAAACTCGAACATCTCGGTTGGTAGAACAAATTTGTCAGTCTATCGGAGAATTTTTCTCTATAAGTCTTTTTAACTAGAATTCGAACATTCAAATGTTTCCAAATCGTTCGATTTTGAAAACATTGTCAAAGCAACCAAAACTAAAACAAAACAAACAACTCTTGTGTTTAATGCTGTGCAAGAACGCGCCTGCAAAATGGAGATTAAACAAGCTAGGGATTAAAAAACAAGGACGTGGAAGAAAGTAATAAATATAAACTGACTACTTTATTGGAAAAGAAGGGAATATCTTCTTCAAGAGAAAGCACACGTTGTGGAAAATTCAACCAGTACACGCGGGAGCGAAATTCGCTCTCTTATAGTGAAAATGGGAAGCTTGTTATCCCAGGAGCCGGTTGAAAAACTTAAACAAAGCTTTGTACCGGATTTTTCCACAGAAAGTAACAAAAAAAGTAAAAAGCTTCCAAAGTCAATGTTTTCAAAAACTCGAACTCTGGATAGGTATTTTTTTAAGGTCTCGCATTTTAGCATGAACTAATGAGATTACTTTGCGGGGTCAGAAATGCAACAATGCACGACAATTTGCCGGTCGTACATATTTCCAGCATCGGTTTTTTTTGCCTCCTTGTTTGGTTGTTACCACGAAGTAAGGGATACGAAGCAAAAGTTCTCCCTTCCGTGAAAAATCAACTCTGCGGGGGACCAGGAATGAAGCTGCGCACAGCCATTTTAAACAAACAAATAAGGCTATTATTAAATAGACTTATTCGGTAAACCGTGAATCAATCCACGGGTTCGCGCATCCTCTATATATCGCCTCAGACATGACTTTCGACTCACGTTCAGACAGACAGAGTACGGGTTTTAGTAAGGAGACTAATCTTTAGCCCGTAGAAAATCTAACATAGGATGACATAACATGTAACGATAACCAAAACAAGCCGTTTATTTAAGTCTTAAAGTGAGTGAACGTAAACGTCTTTTTATGACCGCAGCAAAAAAAATATTTGAATTATCGGTCGATGTCTTCTGAAAGCGTCCTTTAAGTATTACTGCGAGGATAGAATTCAATTATTAATTAGACTTTACTGAAAGAATTTAATACTTTGCGTCTACTGGAATAGTCCTTATTGATATCGTCGCGATAATACGTTACTTTAGCATTTAATAGATTCTAAAATGTCTCACCGAAATAGCCTGGAATTGAGGTCATTACGATATTATGCTACCATTAAATAGAAATTATTGTATAACTTCTACTGAAATACGGGTTTCATTCAACTGAAATACGCGTTTTAAGAATAGCACGGCCTTATTTAATTTTCCCAGAAGTGGAGCAAGGCAGGACAATGACAGACCGTTCTCGGTAGCAAAGCCTACAAAAAGTGCTAAAATGTAAAGGCTAAAATGTAGAGACTCTTTTTAGAGAATTACAGTTTACCTTGGGATGTTTTTTTTTATTCTTATATATCAGCATCTCATTTAAGCCTCTCAAGTCTTGTTTTATAGCAAAATTATATAAGTTCCAAACATGCCAAATCCAAGGTATTTCGGAAATTCGCGAATTATAACAGGATACTAGGTCTAGAATTTAATACTGGTGCCCAAATGTAGACGAAAACCTGTCGAGATAAGCAATAAATCTCTCAAAACTCCTTTTGGGATCTTCTTTTATGCTTCACTACCAAGAACAGTAAGTTAGGCAAAGTCAAACCTGCACCACTTACGAAAAAGATTAAGTATAGCTGCGCTAATTCCGAAAAGGCTAACAGCATGGAATCGAGGCTGTTAATATATTACGCTAATTATGCCATGACATCTTCAAATATTACTGACGCACACACCTTGTCGCACCACAAGTCAAAAATTTTTGCCATTTATGGTTTCCCTTGAATTTCGCCCTTATACTCGTCCTAGAAAATTCGCATCAGGAAGATGATTCAGCCTTAAAAAATTCGTTTTGCTTAATCCACACACGCGACGCTTGAGAAACATTAAAAGTCGAAAACGCGCCGTGTTATTCAGCTATTTGGTTTGGCGTTGAGCCTCATATTTTGCCTAGAAAGGAATAACTATTAATATCCTCGTCAATTTTTTTCTCTATAACTTCCTAAACGAATACATTGAGGACTCAGCACATTTGACGTTGTCGCATCTGGATTTACGCTTGCAAATTGTGCCAACCGAGTTGTGTCACAGAATCCCAGGTATAACAGAGTAAACAGACATAAATTTATTTAACGTCAATTAAAAGGATACAAATGGAAATGTCACCTCTTGTATGAAGTCATGTATAGGATTTGATAGAAGAGTACGACTACACTTGGCTAAATTGACGATATAAAAATAAATAGATCTAATAAAAATAATAAGACTTCAGGCTGTGAAGAAAATGAGTTCAGACTTTCAGCTTCCTTTATACCGGAAGCACATCCCACAAATTTGCTCCAATGTAGGATACCGTCTGTAGACCATGTCGTGCGTTGCAATTAGGTCTACCTGTCAATTTACATAAATCTGTCGTCCTATAATACAAGTAGCTGCATAAAAACAGGATTGCAAATGAGTTTTCGTACGTATTGTTGGTCGGACACTGTAGTTGACAAGCAAGAAGGCTTTTATGGAAAAAATATGTAACAATTTGGACACTTTCTTCGTTTATTGAAAACAGTTTTCAATATGTCATAGTATTTGACGCCATTCTTTTCAAGTATAATTAATCTTGCTGCACGCTGACGTAACAATGGCGACATATTTTTAACAATTTCCAACGGTTCTACCAATTTCCATATGAACGGTTAAAACATTTGAAGGGTACACTAAAAAATGAAGAAAAAAAATGCATAAGCAGACCTGCAAAATATGGATAATAAAACGTAAAAGTTCTAAACCTACATTTAATAATTTACATTCTATTTGATCTTCTCGTATTTAAGTTACTCCAGAGTGGCCACTTATTTCCAAAAAAATAAAGGAGCTTCCAGAAGTTCTCTGTCCTTTCTCCAGAAAAAATTCGTTTGACAAAAACAGAAATTTCAATAAGCAAAATAATAATAAGATCACAACTCACTCAGTATTTTGTGTCACATATCTAAATGAACAAATAATGAGTGATGCAATTCTATCCTATCAATCCAAAATAATAATAAGATCACAACTCACTCAGTATTTTGTGTCACATATCTAAATGAACAAATACTGAGTGATGCAATTCTATCCTATCAATCCATAATCCATCACACATCTAAATGAACAAATACTGAGTGATGCAATTCTATCCTATCAATCCAAAATAATAATAAGATCACAACTCACTCAGTATTTGTTGTCACACATCTTAATGAACAAATACTGAGTGATGCAATTCTATCCTATCAATCCATAATAATAATAAGATCACAACTCACTCAGTATTTGTTGTCACACATCTTAATGAACAAATACTGAGTGATGCAATTCTATCCTATCAATCCAAAATAATAATAAGATCACAACTCACTCAGTATTTGGTGTCACATATCTAAATGAACAGATACTGAGTGATGCAATTCTATCCTTTTAATCCATAATAATAATAAGATCACAACTTACTCAGTATTTGGTGTCACATATGAACAAATACTGAGTGATGTAATTCTATCCTATCAATCCAAAATAATAATAAGATCACAACTCACTCAGTATTTGGTGTCACATATCTAAATGAACAGATACTGAGTGATGCAATTCTATCCTTTTAATCCATAATAATAATAAGATCACAACTCACTCAGTATTTGGTGTCACATATCTATATGAACAAATACTGAGTGATGCAATTCTATCCTATCAATCCAAAATAATAATAAGATCACAACTCACTCAGTATTTGGTGTCACATATCTATAAGAACAAATACTGAGTGATGCAATTCTATCCTTTCAATCCATAATAATAATAAGATCACAACTCACTCAGTATTTGGTGTCACATATCTATCTGAACAAATACTGAGTGATGCAATTCTATCCTATCAATCCAAAATATTAACAAGATCAAAACTCGCTCAGTATATCGTATCACACATCTAGAAGAACAAATACTGAGTGATGCAATTCTATCCTATTAATCTAAAAGAATAATAATATCACAATTGACTCAGTATATCGTATAATTAATTGGATTAATCCAAAATATTATTAAGATTATAACAGGCTGAGGTCACTATAAAGTGTTTCATGGTAAATATATAAACGTCACAATATTTCGGAGAAGTCTTCCATTTACAAAAGTAAATGCTTTAATTATGAATCGTAATACCATCTATCTTGTGTCTTCTGAAGGTTGAAAAACAAATTTAACTGATTGAGAAAGGAAATATATAGCTACTGCTTTTTTTCTTTCAATTTTATCAGCTTTCCTTTAGAAGCCTAGATTACCAAAGCAGTCTCTGCTCTGTGAAATAATAGTTACCCGCCAAAAACAAAAATTAACAGTGGATTAATATTACTCCAGATAATTATAAACAAAAAACCATACCTTTTTAGACTTTATTGGCTTTTACAACCAAGAAATAGAAAATAGAGATATGCCGTAATCTTTCGGTACACAAAGAAAGTATAGCTTAAGATCGCTGTATTGTGTTATATATAAAATATAGCAATTGAAACTAAATCGTGGTAAAAAATTATTGTCCGTTTATTATAAAAAACTTCAATAGCTTATGTGATCGTTAGCGCTTTTTAGCTTGAATGTTACAAGAACAAAAGGCTTCATCATGTCTTATTGTTATGGTTCACGCATGATGATAACAATAGAAAACAATTAAGGATACTATAAGGGTATAGACACATATTCAGTATATTCATTATTTCTCAAAAATTATCTTTTTCTTCAAAATTATTTATTGAATATAAAAGCAAATTAAATTGTCTATAGGATATATAAATATAAAATTTGAATTTTTTCCCCGTCCGTTTTATTTTTTTTCTGCGTCATATTAATCAATCACTATAGCATTACCATAGCAACAATACTTTGTCACATTTTTTCGAAAAAGCGTGTCGTTTGTTTTTTCCGTTTTAAAAATGTGAAAAAAATGAATTTTTGCTCACTCTTTTGTGTTTTAACCTCACTTTTTCTTTAAATAATCAAAATATACATAAAATGTGACAAAGTCATTTGCAGCAGGAATCGATGAGCTCGTGTGCAAAGTGGAGGGGAGTTTTTGACATTTTACGTCATGTATACATCGTGAAAAACAAACATCTAAAATTCCTCGTAAAAGAGTTTTTGCAACCTGACCTTTGCTACAATAGATATATATATATATACCCTGTTAAAAGAAAAATCTGTTGTGCTGAATGTCAGTTGGTATAAAAAAACAAACAAACTTTCAAAACAAATTAAAATTAAAGAGAATAAAAAAAAATGACTCTAGAACACGCTAGAAGAAAACTGATCAAGGAAAAGGTTTTCTTGCAACATTAAATCTACGAAAAAAGTTTAAAAAGTATGCTGAATAATTTAGCTTGTTTAGATAATATCCACACCGTGATCGTTAGAACTTGTAGAATGTTCAAAGTGAGATTCACACAGTGAGATTTTTTGTAAAAAAATTATATTTATACCCTCACAGTATCCTTAAGTTGAAATGTAAACAAAAGATATGTGAAGGTTCTATGCGAAGTTCTATTATGTAGATTTGAGGTTGTTATGCAAGGTTGTAAACTTTGCGTACACGTAAGAATACATTTAAGCGGTACTGTAAATTGTGTACACCTGACCCACTTATGATGATTTCTACTGGTAACATGAAAGAATAAGTCTATAGTTACACTGATTAAGCACATTTTATGAAAAATTGTATGCTAAACAAAATGTATGCAGGCTTAAAGTAATCTATACACAGATAACAATGTTTCAGTCATCATTATATTGCCACAGAATAACTCTATAGCTAGCTCTAGTTAGTATTGAAGTATCATTTACTAGCCATATTGCTAGCTAGCTAGCTAGCTAGCTATATATTTCTCAAAGCATTCAGCCTACCCACTTCCAATTCCTAGCAAAACTCATCCAGCAGCTAGAGCTGAAAGCCAGAGGCACAGCTCAGCTAGCTGGATAACATAACATAAATATAAATTGCTTCCATTTACCAACGAGATAAAGAAACTTGTGGGTAGCCACGAGATTAAAGAAATACATATATGAGCTAGCTCTAGCTAGCTAGGTGAAAAGACTTGACAGTGAACAGAAACAAATATATGTATGGCTTAGCTAAATAATATAAAAGTCCACATCAACTAATGACCTTCGTGTACTACTTACCAAAATAAATAAGCAGTAGCAGTTTATATAGCTGCTCTTGCTCGTCGTCCGCCTCAAGGTGCCATTTTAGAAATGTAAAAAATTACACGGCAGCCGGAAATGATGCAAATCTATCCGATAGCGATGCAAATCTATCCGATAGCGATGCAAATCTATCCGATAGCGATGCAAATCTATCCGGTACCGATGCAAGTCTATCCGAACGATGCAAATCTATCCGAAAAGTGATGCAAATCTATCCGAAAATGAAAAAGCATATTCTTATTCTTATTATTATTATTATTATTATTATTATTATTATTATTATTCGAGGGTCCTGCGAAGGGGGCTCCTAGTGCATAGGCTACGTTTCGACAGCTACAGTCGATTCAAAACTATTTCAAAGTTTTTTCAACAAATTCCTGTTTTAGTCTGTAAATACACCTCTTTAAAATACTGGTGCTGAATACCAGTATATTTATTCAAGTTATGGTGTCCCGATATAACTTTCAAAATTGAGCTGCAAGTCAAGTTTGATATTTCAACTGGGTTGACAATGGCATACTCAAGGACAACAGTAAAACTTTGATAAAAAACCATGTTGTAAAACCGAGAATTCGTTATATCGAATAGTTCATAAGAGTTATGAAGAGAGTGCAGAATTTAGTTCGTTGAAATAAAAAAACCCAGAAATATATCATTGAGAAAATGAAAAAAAATGTTTTGTAGAAGAGAATAGCAATTGTTTTAAAAGAGAGGACTGTTCCAAAATATGCCAAGGTTACAGCTTAGTTTTGCAATAATACTAATTATATGTAGCGAAGATAGAGAACAAACCATCGAGATGACTTTATCAAATCATTACATTGAATAAAAAATGTCAAGGTACATCAAGGACCCTTTACATCAACCAAAGAAAAGAATGATATCGGGCTTGAAAAATTTTACTTTAAACGATTTTGGTTGACATTGACACAAAACCGACCGATACTACAACTTGAAGATGGATGACGTGTTAGTTATGATGTTGGATCTTTAATTACCAGAATTCTATTGATGAGATAAGCGAGTTCATATGTGAACGATTTTTATTCATATTATTTATGTATAGCTGAAATATCCATTGGACGTCCAGTTTAAATTACATTGGCTGGATGTTTCATGAATAATTTTAATAGAGGCGTCGTTACTCCTATAAAATTAAATTTTACAAAAAATGTAAGTAACGCAGAAGGGAGAAACACTCTCCTAATGTTTTATTTATTTTAATAAAATCATTCTATATGAATTTGAAATTTACAATTGAAACGAAGACAATTCTTTGACATAAAAATTATTCTAAAAATATATATCAACGTTTATTGGAAGTGGTGTCGTTAAAATACATAAATCTACTTTTCCAATGGGACTCGGCGCAGCAGTGGTCAAGATACACATAAAGAAGGATATCATTGGCAAACTTTACAGAGACAAAAAGATCAACTTTTGAAAATTTTCATTCAGTTTGAAATTTTTACCAACAAAAATAAGTATAAAATAAATATAGACAATTAGGAAAACTGCATCTGTGAAACAAAAAATCTTAATGCGTTATCAAAACATTAAGGAAACTCAGAATCAACAAAGCATGTTTTAAGTAACATGGACCACACACTAATAGAGGTTAGGATAAGTTTAATCTGGATTCTATTCTCCTAGGTCTGGAGCACACTTTGGAATCGATACAACCACCGCCGCTTATGGGTTGTTTAAAACTCTTCTTTGTCACTACTCCTTGTGTAAAGCAAATTTCTATAGTCTGTGTAATTAACTAGTACCTGGTACATGCCATCCATATAGAATCACTGACTTGTGTATTGCGGAAGATAAGCAACGTTACGGGATAAGGGGCATTGTGAGGTCAAAAAAAAGATATCAATGAATAAAGCTATAAATAGATTCTGACTCTCGATAAATCAATGAATACAAAACTTTCACGAGACTGTCACAGCAATACATACGAAGAAATATTTAAAAGGACAACATCAACATCAATTTGACGCTATGCAGATCTACCACAATATATTAATATATAAAGACAAAACTAGACATATTTTGTTAGGTAGGATATTAAATAAAACAACAAAAAACGTGTGTCATGGTTGATTGGCGTACATCTACTTGCTGGCAATTTTTAGTTACTATAGATGAATTTTTACAGTATATAGCAAAGTAGCTAAGGGATAGAAATGTTAATCAATGAACTCAATCAATGTTTTGTGTATATCAGATAGATCAAGAATAAGGAGGAAGAAACGCGAATCAAAATTACCTTAGGTCAAATTTAGAGATGCTTCTACGCAAACAGATGATTTGAAAAAAAAATGGCGAATTTTTATACAAAAACAACATCTTTTAATAAAATAAAATAATACATTTGTAGCTAAGTCTAACAAATCACAAAAATATTTCTTTTCTTGTATTTCTAGAAACTGTACTAGTTGTCCTGAGTGGTTAATTAGCTGGAACACTCAATAAATACATTGCAAATACACTAAGCGTTTATAAGAGGGTGAGAATTACGGAATTTCTAATGGAATTTCATTCAAGGAGATTCAAGGTAAAGATTAAAAAGTTAGAATCGTTAGATTTATAACGTCCAGGTCAAAAGTTTAATCGAACATACAAGCTTTAAATAAAGATACATAATTTTTTGCCATGTAAAAATTAGTAAAAATTATTGGACTCTTCCGGTCTACTCAACCTTACTGAAAATAACTTAATATTTTACTTCCCGAACCTTCATACACAATAAACATTAAGATTTAAATTCCAGGTGAATTCTAAGAGATTTACAAGGGCTGGCCATTCCGTCAAATGTTTTTAAAATAGCAAACAATCTCCTATAAATAATTGCAAATGAATTAATGCTGGATTATATCTTTCGAGACGTAATTTTGCTAGTGTGGCTAATATTTACAAAAATAATTCCTGCTAATTTCTTTTCCAGGAGCCAACTCGCAAATATAACGCCCGGAAAACCGAATGCTGGCAAAACATACGATAGCGAAATATTTCTTTGATATTGGATTCGCAAAAATATATTCCGCTAAAAAATATATACAAATCACGCAAAATTTAAAATATTTTCTTAGTGAATCGCAAAAATAAATGCAGCAATAATTTGTCCAGCATTAATTAAGGTCTTTCCACAGGTTAAAATAAAGAATAATTTTTAAAGATTAATTTTTACATAAAAATAACATAAATATAAAAATAAAATAACTTTTAAAGTTCTTTAAAACACATAAGAATTTCCCATTTTTTAAAAAATCTTTTTCTTGTCAACATATTTAACCCAAAAATACCAAGAAAATAAAAGTCGCAATATAGTTTGAGTCAATGTTTACATACTTCATAGAAAACGAATCTATGAAAAGTCTTACTTCTGTTCATATCTAACATTAACCAGACTTGAGTGGCTGTATGCATCTAATGTACAATTGGAAGCTTTCTCTTTCCTTGCCTTTCTTTTATAGACCACTGTATCTGAAAGTGTTTTCTTTGTGTGGGTACATACGTGAGATATATACCTGCGCAATTTCTTTCGTATTTTTGGCTGCAGGAAGATGTAAATAATGGGATCGAAAACATTATTCAAAACATTGAGTCCAATTAGACCAATCAGAAATGTTCTTCTGTAATACTTTGTTATCATTGGTAAAACTTCGTTCGCTATCAAACTCGGCAGAAAAACAAACAAAAAAAATGTCATGACGATACAAAATGGTACCGCATATTTACGAATTTTTGTTTTCGCATTCACTGTACTCGATGCGACGAGTCTCGACGAAACTATAACTTTGAATATAATCGACAAATATGCGACAGTCGTGAACACGATAACAAAGCCGTTATAAATGTACGACGAATACTGCACATACCAGCTATGATTAACTAGCTTTCCAAATTCCATCATAACACCATAACTAAGAGCGATACACCATAATATCACCAAAGCAACAATAATGACAAGTCGGACTATGTAGATGCGATACTTGAGTGTCAACAAAACAAACAAAAGTCGATCAAATGCTAAATAGATTAAACTTAGTATGTACGCCATGTGTGAAATGTTGTAACACACAATAAACCCTTCAGGGAAATACATCCGATGAGCTTTATGGTATATAGCAATTGCATTAAGAATGATACTTGGAAATGACGTCATACTCAAATGCATTAATAGAATGCTCTGATTAGAAATCTCTCTTGTTTTTGTTTTCCACAACGAAGCAATACCAAGCATGTGAAATAAAATGGCGAGTGTTACAATCACATAGTCTATACCATACACCAGCCACAGTTCTGTTACAGCTTCTACTGTTCCTTTCGTTGTGTTGTTTATCAGAGACGTGTTGTTTAAGTTAGACATGTTTTATCGTTAATTTTCTAAAACAAGAAGTGTAGGTACATAGATATAAGTAGCTAATACTGTGTATACACAGTAGTGATTGCAAAGTGAAAATATTAGATTAAAATATTAGAACACTTGCTTAATTTGTGTGATATCCACACAAATTAAGCAAGTGTTCTCACTGTCTGCAGATTCGCTCATAAGAAGAAAATTTTCTGTTTTTAAACACCCGTATTCATAAAAGATAGAATGCAATCAAAAGATTTGCTGAACTTTATAATGTTAGAAAACTTTTAAACCTGAACTTCTGAATAGCATTATAAAACATTTACTAGAGATATAAAACACATCTGTGCAAACATACAGTTCAAAAGACAGACATGGTATTAAATTCTTTTTTTGTTTGTTTTCGTCACAAACAGTTAACCTATTTCTATGTAATTTCTATATATCAATTTAAATTAAATATATGTTTTTCTCATCTTCTTCTGCTTGTTTTTTTATCACAACATAATATTTTAATCCTATTTAACACAAATTTGTCATTAACTAAACACTGTTCCTAACGCTCCCAATTTCTACAGAATTAAAATCCATTTTCATAAATGCTAGGATACATCCTGCAGTGTAGCTCTATGATCTGAGTAAACAACAATATATATTTTCCAAATAATTTGTTCTTTATTAAGATTTAATTGACAAAAAAATATATGGTATTATTTTTTAATTTAGGTATTTAGACTCGCGTGATTCAACAGACTTTTTCAGATGTTTCAATCGTAATCACTTGTTTAATAATGATCATGCTAATAAGTAAATACTAAGCTGATCAAAATTTCCCTGCTATGCAATTTAACCTAGGTAACCTAGTTTTCGGGGTCTCCAAAGCTTATGAAAAGTTGGGGGAGGGGTGATAATTTTCTTAAAACGTGACAAAATTTTCAACATTTCGTGTTGCCCTCTTAAAATTACGTGACTATGAATAGTTTTTTTTGTTTCTTAAGACACCACAATGACATGCTACACACCAAAAAATGAAATTGTTATTTTACCACATAGGTGATAAAAGTAAGCGACACAATTTAAAATAACTCGTACTTGTTTTCAATGGTTAAAATAATTATACAGAAACTAACTAATATAAAGAATCAATAAGCATAGAAAAACAAACAAAAGCAACAGGTTGGAAACATGCACACAAAGAAAACAAAAAGAGGCTGGTCACACTAACCACAACTAAAATTTGATCAGCCCCAAAAAGGGGTGTGGCAAAATGGCTGACCAAAACAAACTATAGCCTAAGTGTGACCAGAAAATGCAACAAAATGGCACTATATAAATTATATATATAATACAAAATATCTAATAATAAATATAAATTTACTGGTAAAGTTTATGCCTAACTTTGCAGTGCAGCATCAAGAACAAATATGTGTTTGGTAAACACCAAGAATGACAAATACTTGGTCAACACCAAGAATGAACAAATACTTGGTCAACACCAAAAATAAACAAATATGACAGAAACAATTTTCCATGTCATGTCTTACTAGTAAATCATAAATGCTTTACGCTCCTGTATTATATAGTTATATAGCTAGTATGTTTTTGAAATCATAAAATATAACCAATTCTACATGGTTGTGTATTGATCAAATTGATAATACATGTTATCATGATAATATATGTTTGAAAACCTTAGGAAATATGGCTTTGATGAGTATTTACACTAAATGTTCCCATATACACCATTTTCCAAAATGCAGGACTCATAGTGAATTATATGAAAGCAGAGTGAGTTGAACTTTGGACCCTGTATTTTCAGTAGTTTTTCGGTAAACCAGACCTTTTTCCAACCTCTTAGTTGCACAAATTTCTGAATTATTTCAATTCCGGTTCAGAAATTTACAGTATCATGACATGAGACAGGGCCTTTTAGATTTAGTACTGATACGTAAAAAACAGAAAAATGTACCAAGTCACAGTATCAGTCTCTCGAAAAGTGTTTGCCAAAATTTGGGGTCCAAAGTTTAACTCACTACTATGAAATTTAAGGCCAACCCGGTCATCACTTTATTCATTGTATTCATTGTTTACATCATTGTACAGTTAGGCTAATTTCTTTTGTACAACACAGAATGATCCTACCTCTTTTTTCTAAACTTTAGTATTTTAAAATTTGCTGAGTTAGTTCATATGAATTTTTTTTCTTTATATACAGTTTATATTAACTTCAGCCTCAGATAAAAGTAGTAAACTGCGTGAAAATAATAATCCTCTTTCTACTCCTCATCTACCTATGTTTAACCCAATATATATATACTGCTTGCTTTATTCTTTAGAAACCACAACTAGAAGTTCCTTGCCATTTCATCAAAAAATTACAGGATTGACAGACATTATAACAATGAAATAAGCAAAATCCTTTTATATAAGCTTGGCTATACCACCCAAAATAACAAGAATTAAACATAATAAAATTCAATTTTGTCAGTTGGCTAGTTAGCTAGGTACACTTTCACTTTCGTTTGTTCGTCGTGTGAAACTAGGAAACTCTAGTTAGTTACCTTGTAAGTTTTATCGCCTATCAACAATGTCGACTACATTCCTTCAGTTGTTCAATCTAAAAAGACTTATCGTCATCATCACCACAGTCACGATTCTTAAATGTGTCATTAGCAAAGCAATTAATACAGACGTCACATTTAATCTCATTTGGGGGTTTCCACAAAGCTAAAAGGGAAAATCCCATGGAGTTCCCCGTCCATTCCATTTTACGGACCCTTGCACCCTCTTAAAATTTGATTAGTTTTTGTGTGCAGATTCCCTCAGATGTTTGTCCTTAGCGTAAGCATTTCTAAAAATCACTTTTCAACAGAATTTTAAATTCCATTCTATTTATTTTTATAATCTCTTATATGGCGATTTTTAAAATGCAAGCAGGAAATAAATTTTCGCACTGCATGAGTAAATGTCATGCCTGTACGCTTAGATACAAAAATGGCGCATGAAACGTAAACAAATGGTCTTGCCTTGTGGAATAAAATGGAAAATCTGAACAATATCTTTTTAAATCTGGCTCAGATAGCAATAGTATAGAGATAAGATTTGATTGGATGTGCATATTCTATATGGCTAGCCTAACAAATATTGAGAGATATTCTGTCTATTATTTTCTGGATAGTAATGTCTTGAGTCTCCTCTCCTAGAGAGTATTATTAATGCTCATTTCGATTATTAATTAGGATCCGTGCTCTACCAGACAACTCCCTGCAACGTCCAACGGCCCACTAAGTGTGTCGTCTTATTCATCTAACCCATCGAATCGCTGGAGCAACTTTAGCATTAACACACTGTTTTTTTTTCTGTTAATAATTATTGAGTGGCTTTGTGGCTGTATGATTGCGTGGCTGCAGGGCTGTGTGGATGTGGCCTGGGTAGCTGCAAACCCTTATAAATCCTAACCAATGCTTTGTCAATGGGATAAACCCTGCAGCTGTGTAGCCACGGCAAGTTTAGGTCAATGTCAATGTAGCTAATGATAACCTTTAGTAACGACAACTTTTCGTATAGTCTGATGCAAACCTCCAATAAGGAGGTTAAAATATTACTAAAAGAAAAACAAAAATGCTGAACAACTATGTATATGTGTTTTAATTAAATTTGTAATTTATTGCGCATGTGCAGGATATGGAATATTGTAAGATTCAATATCAAAGAATGTAATTTTGCAGCCAGGTCATTTTAGTTTTTGATTTAAAATAGTAAATTAACCACTAATCTGCGGCACCATTTAACCACTCAGCTGCAGCGCCATAAATATAAATAGTATCTATATAGTATCTCAAAAATTAAAAGACTAAGTTGCATTACACTTATATAATGATGATTATTTGATAATCAATATGGTAATTTGCTGAGCAAGAACAGGTCCCTATGTTTATAAGCAAAATACTTTATGTATAATAGACAGGGTATATCCCTCGATTTAGTGAGGCTAGTCATGTAAAATATGCATATCTATCTATCTATGTTCAATCTGCTCCTATAGACATTGTTAACAAAATCTTAAAAAGGTTCCTCAAGGAAAATTATATTCCGTCCTCAGAAATTCTTTTTCATTACGATATGTGTGCTGAAAAGAATCCCTAGGAATGAGATATTTACAAAATGCATTCGTTTTCAGAGAGTAAAGCTGCAAACAGATTGCAACATAAATTATCTTATCAGTTTTTGTAAACAATGCACTTTTCTGTTTCTTTTTTTTTTAACAAAAAATCTAGCAACATCAGAGAATGAGAATAAAATATCACATTTATTTATGTTGCATTGATTTTAAACACGCATACATTAAATATGGCAGAGAGAAGCGCTGACATGCCTTATAGCCTGTGGTGCTTTCTTGTATCTTTATGCTGTTTTTTTGCTACAAAACGACAGTTTAATCAAGAATTTGGAATGAGTTTGACACTGCTTAAAACTGGTTTGGTTAAACTTCATCAATCACAGTCTATAAGTGTGAATTGTTTGATTATAAATCACGAAGGAAGTTCAATAACACACGTTCAACAAGGAGAAAAAGTTTCTTGGTAATACTGATATTAATATGTGGAGATAGCGAACAATGTCCGCAACCAACTGTGAACTGTTTTTGCAAACAAAAAGGTATCAACTTTGTCCATCAAAATATATGTGGGTTCCTGTATAACTTACCACATCTAGAAACTTTTATGTTGAATACACATGGTAAAGTTGATGTTATAAGCTTATCAGAGACTCATATTGTTAACAATGATACTTTTGATAATGAGGTCTTATACGCTTTGCATGGTTACACGTTTTTAAAATCAATTTGGAACACTGGCCTGAGCGATGGAGTTGGTTATTATTTAAAAAATGGTTTACAATATCTACGAAGAGAGGATTTGGAAAATTCCCTCATGGAATCAATTTGGATATAATTTTTTTGTATTTAAAACTAAATCAATTTTGTTAGGATTTTACTATATTTAAAATACGAACCAGTCACAATAGAATGTGGAAATTATACAAACTATAATCACGAATGGAAAACATAGATTAGATTTCAGTGTATGAAGCCACAGATGTTAATTCGGCCGTAAACAATTTTAATTCTAAACTGCAAAATGCTTTTGACAGGCACGCTCCAATAATCTGAAAATTTGTCAAAGGCAGTAAATAAATGAACTGATCTGAAAAAAATCATGAACAACCAGGTCCAACAGTTGAGAAAAGCACGTAAAACGAACAAAGATTCTGACTGGAGTAAATATATGAGACTTAAAATTCATTGTAATTCCAACATACAAAAAGAGAAAGCAAACTATCAAAAAAGGATGATAAACGAATACCATTCTAATCCTCAAAGATTCTGGAAGGAAATCAAAACTATTTTTCCAAACAAACCCAGAAATGTTGGAGTCAAGTCACATACGAAAGATATTAAGTCAAAATTCAGCAATTTTAGTTCGTATTATAAAACAAACATTACAAAAATAAAGGAATGCGCTATACCTCTTGTCGATTTTACTTGGAAGTACGTACCACCTTCACCACAACGAACTTGCAAAACATTTGTGTTTGAGTATGTTTCTAAAGTCTTCATTGAGAAGGAATTAAGATCATTGAAAAGACAGAAAGCCACAGAAAATTGACACTTTACCATCCACATTTTTAAATAAATAATAAACCTTACAATCGAGACCTCGACTGTTCCAACAATTTGGAAAAGTGCAAGGGTAACGCCTAAATTTTAATCTGGGGATCCCTCACTGCCAACCAATTATCGGCTAATATCTATTCTTCCATTGTTATCAAAAATACTTGAAAAGGCAGTCCACAAAAATCTGTCAGACTTTTTCGAAAACGAAAACCTTTTAACGAACCGTCAATATGGTTTTCACCGTAACTGATCAACCAGGATGGCTGCAACGTTACTTTGTGATAAAATTAAACAGAATATGGACTCTGAAAAATTAGTCGGTGTTATTTATCTTGACCTTGTATAAAAGGAAAAGAACTGCTTTGGTGTATATTCTTCTGTTTAACAGATCACAACTCATTGAAATAGACGGTGTTAGATCTACTTTTGAACTGATTTTCTCTGGCATACCCCAGGGATCGATACTAGGCCCACTGCTTTTCATTATCTTCTTTACCGATTTAATAGATTTTGTTTCGTCATTGTGAGGTGATAAAGTATGCAGACAATACTATAATTTATTTTGCTCACAAAGATGTTTTTTTAATCGAGAAATTTCTTAACAAGGACATGGAATGCATCAGTACATATTGCATGGAGAACGAATTAATATTAAATACAAAGAAAAGAAAAAACTGAAGAGATGCTATTTGGCACATTAAAACGATTGAAATCATCTGGTAAAGAATTAACAATTAATTATAATGGTGTCCCAAGTAACTGTGTTACACAATATAAGGAACTTGGTGTTATAGTTGATGACAACCTTGCAATGTCTGACAACTTTAATCAATCATACAGACGTGCTAGCTCATGTCTTAGATTGTTAGAGCGTATGAAACATTTCTTAACATTAAAGGCATGCAAAAGTATCTATGTTTCAATGGTTGTTCCACTATTGACGTACAGCTGTCCTACACATTCAGTTTTTTCCAACATACAGATAGGAAGATTTGAATCCCTAGATAGACAAGCTAAAGCTGTATTGGCCATTGGTACACTACCTTCTATTTACAACCAGTTAAAGCAAGAGTGTGTTGTTCTTGTCAAAAATGTCTCAATAGTAAACTAGGTTGTGAAATTTTTAACACATTTTTTATTATTACAGCTCATGCTATGAATACAGGAAATAATTTTTCTAGCATAAAATTACCTCCAGTAAAGTTGGAAGTTGCTAGGTGTGGCTTTAACTTTGCAGGTGGTAATTTGTACAATAGCTTACCTTTATATATACGTGATATTACCAATACCTTAGATTTTAAAAAGTCTGTTTCAACATTTTTCAGCTGACTTTTTACCTTATATATACATTTTAATTTTATTGACTCCAGTGTTTTTCTTCTTTTTACAAAGTGGAAATTGTGATTCATTTTTTCTTTTTATTTATTTGCCTTCACATTATACCATTTAATGTCATCGTTACACACTCCATTTTTTCACTTTCTACATGTTTTTAACTAATTTTACTAATTTTTTTATCAAATATTAGTTTCACAATTTTTACTATCAACAGGACAAACTTTAATAGCAGTTTTATTGTACATACTCTTTGTATTATATGACTGAAGTTCCCCTCCTGTATAAATATTCGTAAAATAAAATAAATAAAAAAGTAAAATCCTTTAAAACATTTTCATACAAAGCGAAAATAAAGGTTATATTTAATGAATTGAACAAAGCTTTCTACAGGTTTAAGATTTAGATATTAAACAAACTCTGAATATACATTATCTACAAATTAAAATCTTGAGTGACTCCATTTCTGAATAGAGTTAATGTTTTATTTTTAATTTGTTCATTCAAGCAAGGTCTTTTTAAATTACTGTAAATGGCTTTTATTATTCTCCTTTTATTGCAGTTTCTAGGTGCAAAGATAATTACCTTCCAGCTAAAATAATGACCAAAGTGACTACAGCTATATACTTGGCCGGTTTAACTGTATATTTCTTGTGGACCATAATATAACAAATTTAAATTATTTTGTGTTAAATGGAATAAACCTGCACATAATTTTCTAATGTATATATTTCATCTTTTCTCTCTACGGATAACACACTTTATTGTATATAATTGATATTAAAGTGTGATAAACTTTTTCTTAGCCCTATGGAGGTCATCTATTAAAATGGCATTCCCAAAACAAATTAGGTACCTGTGTACTATGTAAGTTAAATAAAACTAATGCATATTAAAAATATAATATTTTATATCTATATTAAAACATTAACTACTTTTGTCAAAGTTATATTATACATGATGGATATTTTTATAAAGACTTTTAATCAGGATATACCCTGTCAATTGTTTTCATTGGGGTAAGCAAAGGTGGTTCTGAAGTGCATTGGGAGTGATTTAAAGCTTTCTTAAGCTACAAATCAGTTAGCCAATTAGCTAGTTATGTACAAACATTCCAACATTGATTCTTATAAGAATCGAAAAGATAAACTCCTCTTAATTTGTTTAAAATATACACTTTTGCACTCATCATATGTGTGGTGTTTCAGCCTGGATGAAACGAATTTGTGAATACACAACTCAATTACCGCTGCCTTTTCTGGTAAAAACGAGATGAATCTTTTCACCCATAACAGTGTTATAGTTTTAGCCTCAGGTGAAATTCTCCATGTAATCACTCACTTAAGCACTCTAGAAACACCTTTGTGGTCCTTCCTGGAAAAAAATGACAGGGCGTATCCTTCATAATAAGTGAGGCTAATCACAGAAGACACAACTTACCGTATACTTCTTGATACCGAATCATTAGAATTTTTAGCAATTAATTTATATTTCATTAAATCTGTATGAAGACTGAATTAAACTAATGAATTTTTTATTTACAATGTCATTAAGAGAAATGTGTTATTGGAACAATAACAAGAACATTATTAGAACAAGAACTCACCTTTCCCTAAACCAATGCAACAGCTACAGGCTACAGCGCCTGTAGTTGTTGCCTGAATGATATTTACATGATAGATCGAATGATATTTACATGATAGATCGAATGATATATGCATGGTAGATCGAATTATATATACATCATAGATCAAATGATACATACATGGCTTTATTTAGAAAATTTTATAAGTTCTGGGTTCTGTTTATTTTATTCTGTTTGTCTTGTAGAACTAAATGCAATAACATGTTTAAAAACAATGAAAAAAAGAAATGAAAATGAACATGCTCAGCTGCATTGGTCCAAAATCAGAGATGCTGTATTTGGACCTAGTAGTTTACCAAAAAGTGATGAAAATGTTTGGTTGAATTCAGATGGATGTTATGATGAAGAATTGGTTGAACCACTTGTGTTGCATCATGGTATGGTTTATGTGTAAAATATGTAACACTTTGGAAATGATAGGGTATTTATATAACAAGCGTGGTATGGTATTTCTGTACTACATTGGGAGCGTTAGGACTCACCCATTCTTTATAATACATTGTAATAGACACAAGGTACTCGGATAAAAGCTGCCTTATTTTATTTTTTACAAGGAAATAATAAAGAAATGTTAGACAATTTTTATCAGAATGTGATCGGAAAAAAAAAAGATTGTTCTATACACCTTGTGATTAAGAACAATACTATTTGTTTTTATTAATAGCTAACAAGTTTTTGTTTTTTGAATTGGTAACATAATCAGGTATTTGGTTACTACAAGTAAACTTTTCACATTTTCAAATTTAAAAATTTGCCTTAGAGATTTATTTGTAAATTTAATATATAAGTCTTTTCATTTGCAGGTACTAAGCTGTCGAAGTCAATTTGCATTAACTACACACACAATCATATCTCCATAAAATCAGTGATATATAGTGTTACGCAAGAGTCTTATATCTTGATTTTAACCAATGGTTATTTATGTGAGTGTGAACAAGATAGCAAGCAAGAAGTCTACCAATGTGTTCAACCAGTGTTATCTATTACTTCTGTTGAGAAATATAAATCATATGCTGTCATTTGTCAGGATAATGCAATAAGGGTAATTTTTTCTGAATTGTTGTCTCTTTTTTTTAATTTTCTATTTGCGTTTTTTTATTTGTTTTTATAACTACAAACTTGTACATCATTAAAATCTCTTAAAAGAAACTTATTATTTGTTACATTTTAGATTTTAAATAAAGATTTTGGCTTGGTTAATACTATTCCATTCAGTGGAACTTGTTTCGGGTATGTACAGACTCGTTCATTATGATTACGTTGTTTCCATTCTTTTATGATGTGTGATTTTTACATTTGATTATGAAGTCTGACTGTTTCTTTAGCATCCAGTACAATTTGTTTACACATGAGATTTTGACTTATGGAAGAGGCTCATTAACAGTAATTACTACTTTCTTTTGTTACTTAATCAAGATTTATTCAATTATCAATTCGTTCATGGTAAAAAATGATTTATGTTAAAGGTTTTCTTTTTTATCGAGCATATACGTTTTTATCAAGCATGCATTTGTGGAATATGTGTTTATTATGCAGTATTCTTTCTCTAAATAGTTTTTTTTAGCTTGTACTTTTTTTAGATTTGGATGTTTCGTGCTGCAGGTTCTTTGTTGATACCAAAAAAAATCATACAGGTAAGGAGTTTTTTACTGATTTAAATTTCGTTATCATTAGAACGTGTTTTTTATATATTTTGACTTCTACTTTATCTTTAGGAGTTGCATTTTTATTTTATTTGAAATATTATTGTTAAGTACTTAAAATTATTTAGGCTTGTAAGTAATTTTCTAATTACCTAAAAATTGATGAAAAAAAGTGAACCATCATGTTAAAAAAACCCAAAAATACATAAAAAGGATATAGGAATCCTCTGAAATGCTGTAAATTATTAAATTGTATGAAACAGCTTTGTTAACTAACATCTAAAGGTAAACCTATAAATTTTACCAAAGACTTAAAAAGACATGCATTTGAGTATGTGTTTTTATTTTAATGTTTATATAAAGTAAAGATTTATATTCTACCACTTCTTTACTAATGTCAATAATATTGCATGTCCTTGTATACATCCTGTGTTATTTAGGAGCAACTATCACCTAATGATGACGTATCACATGTGTTTATTGAAAATACATCAAGTAACAACCAAAGATGCTTTGTTGCTGTTAAGAAGAGCATTCTAATTTATACCTTGAGTGAAGGAACATGCATTAAAAAACTTTCCACTATCCACAATTACCCCATCACAAAAGTTCTTTTTTATGAACCGCTTAAGGTTTGTTGAAAACTTTCCTTTTGATAGTAAATTTAAAAATATGCAGAATAGGAATTTAAAATTGCTTTTGAATTTAAAAAATGGATTTGAAAAATTATTAAGCAACACTTAATATTTTATTAATAATTTATTTGTCATAAAAATAGAAAGAGACACGCTTTCAAAACAAAAGAAAGAAAACTCCAGGAAAAAAACTACAATAACTTCTTTCACACACTTCAGTTTATTTTCAAAAGTACCAAAACCAAGACTTTTTTCTTCTTTTCCCTTCTTACATAAATTATGAAAATTAATTGAACAAAATTAATTAACCATTAAGCAACTTTAGATATTGACAAAAAGATCAGCAACTTGAGATCTGACCAAAGTCCTAAGTTGTTCAGAAAAAAAATATGTTTTTAGGAGAATTAATTTTTTTCAAGAAATGTTTGTAATGTCGTCAATAAAAAAAATTTCTGGCATTAAAATAGTAAAACTTTGAACTTATCTTTAATGTCATTACATCATTTCTGGCACTACAATAGCAAAATTTTAAACACGTTCTCAGCATCATAACTAAATAAGTTTACCTGTTTTCAGCTACTTGTAACTGGAGGTAAGGATGGCTGTATAAAAGTATGGGATCGTTCTTGGAATCTTAACTGTCTATTTGTCGGCCATGCATCCTCCATTACTGCACTCACTGTGTTTCCTTATGGTCCATATATCATGTCTGCTTCTACTGATGGCACCGTACGTACATGGAGTTTAGATACAAAAGATGAAATGAATTGTCAAACACTACATGATCCAATTTATGGTTTACATTGCCAACTTAATGTGAATGTTTTCTTTTGTTTTACAAAAACAAATTTAGTTTTGTGGACAGTCAATCACTTGTATTCGCCTTTTATAGTATTAGGGTGAGTATATTGAGATAATACTGTAGAAAACAAATACAATATGCTAAAGAGAAGTTGCAACTAATTTTTTTGACTGAGACTTTGTGTTGGAAGATAGAAGATCAATCGTCAATTAATTTGGAAGTCATTTTTTTATGTTTTTAAGCAAAATGTACTTAGCAGATGTTTCTCACAAACTGCTTGTTATATAATACATGAATCATGATAGCAATTTCCACTGTTCATATCATTTAGAGTGAAGCCCAAGAAAATAAAAACAACAATAAATTCAAAGGTAGTCAAGATTTTTTTTCTTATAAACTAGTCAGTGTCCTGTCCTTTATTTTCTGCATTCGGTTTGTCTACTACTGCTGTTACCATTTTGCGTGACAGACGTATACGGGTGTTATAATATACGTTCATATTTATTCTACGCTTTTGTTTAAAAATAATCTCAATATTAGTGGCGCGTGGCCTTGTGGTTATGACATTCGCTTCGTAATCACAAGGTTCATGGTTCGGTTCATAGCGCGAGCATGTTTAGCAAGTGTCTTTACCAAAGCTACAGGTCAACCCATGCCATGTGAGGGAAATTAGGTAGGCAAGGCCGATGTATACCTAACATTCAGAACACATGACCCACATTGATATCAGTGTTTCCAACACGGAAGTGGCTGTATCCTGTATAAATATTTGGAAAAATAATAATCTGCTCGAGTTATTTGTTATTATTTTTTTGTCATTTATTAAAGGTTTCTCCAATATCATTTTCCATCTGTGATGATGCATGTATTCGAATTATTTGTCCTATCAATGGTGAAGTTGTGACTGTTTTTGTTAGTCCAGGCTTGACACCTATCTTAGATGCTGAATACCATGTTCTGCAAAGTAAGCTTTTATATTTTAGCTTAAACGTGGTTAAAATACTTTTGTGAAGGGTAAAAATAACCCTTTTTAATTTTGTAATGTATTTGTCCAGTTTTTGCTTCATCTTGAATTATTGTGTTGGTTTTTGTTTACATTCTAGACCTACTGTTTGTTCTGCTAACAGATGGTAGAATTGTAAAAGCTTTAACCACCACCAATCCATGCACTATCCTGCAACTGTGGAATAAAGATCAGACTTTCGGTAACTTTTTTAATTAACTTTATTTTCACGAATTACAGTCGTTTTTAGCAGCTTTGAAATATTTACTATCTTGGTTGTTGATCACCATAATGGCTACGAATTTTATTGGCCCTAATTTGAGGTTTTTTCAATGATTATGGCCGATACCATTCGTAAAACTTACCCAAAAATACCGAAAAACATAAAAAGCCAAAACGTCATTCGTTTTTTACCCCAGTGACTAAATCAATTAATTTTTTAAACAAAATTTATCGAATTTGCCAAAGAATCAAACATTAATACCGAAAAAATAATATTGTTAAGGTCTAATGTCCATGTAGAAGATTAAAAACACAAATATGCTGTACAAAAGCTTTGTATGGAAAATGTCCTCAAAAATAATTTTGGAAATAAATATTTTCTAATTATTGTACTTGTTTTCTTATAGCTCCATCAACTTGTACATCTATTTCACTGTATGAGTATGTAACACAGGTAAATACTTCTGAATATCTTAAATTTGAAAAAATCCTAAAAAATTTTGTGTTACCCCTTTGGAATTTGAAAGGGAGGCCGATATTCATGGAAACCCCTTGAAATTCCTTGAAAGCTGCAAAAATAGGAAAACTAGAAAGCTCCCAAGCTGACATTTCAAGAACTACTCCTAGGAAGTATTTGAAACTCCTGGAAAGTTGCAAAAAAAACTGCTGGAGAATAATTATTCTGCATCTGTTTTTGTTTAGGCTGTTTCTGTAGTTGTCAGGATTTGGGAACTGTTTCTGTTTTAAACCACATAATCCCTCGACAACTCCATAAAATACTCACTGAAGTTTTTTCTTTTGAAAGCGAGTGTATGATGGTTGGTTAAAAGTGTTAAAAAATTTTTTTAATGTATGCACAAGAAAGTAATTTAAATTTTGTTAAATTTTACTTAGGAATCAAAATATAGCAGTTGTTGTAATTAAACTCTTGTTGAGCCATAACAGCATTCATTTCTTTGATATTTCTATTAAAATTGCATGCATCAATAGTAGTCGGCCTTTTCTCTGCCCAATTATTTTATAAATATCGATTTTTTTCAGCCAAACGGTAGGTTAGTAAAGATTGAATTACCACAAACTAAAAACGAAATAATGAAATTAAAGGTATTGCAAGAAATGTTAATTAAATTAAAAGTGTAAAAGAAAATAAATCCACCGGGGTTAAACATCACCAAGATGTGTTGATTTTCAGTCCTTAGTACAGGCAAACAAAATACATAAAAAATATTCTAGTTTAAATTAAGCTAACCACCATGTTACTCTTTTATGTTTGGCAACTCACTTACAATAAATTGTTACATTTTGTTCTTCTTGTTGTTGTTCTTTTTGTATTGACATATCCTTATAAAACTGTTATAGAAACCAGATGCTCAAGATATATGGGGAAATATAATTGAGCAAGCAACAGTTAAATCACAAGCTAACCAATGCTCGACACTTCTCCTTGGTGGTTGTCATGATGGAAGTATTGTTGTGTTTAACTGGTTTGATGAGGAAAGAAGAGGGAGAATTAGTTTTAACCTGAAGGTAGAGAAAGAATGTACTGTATGAAGTTAGCATGAAAAGCTATACTAGCTGTACTGACTATTTACTTGTCACAAATCAATTTTTGCTATATACAAATTGATTATTTAAGTTATAAATACATCGCTTGTTGTACCTCTATATTGTTTTAAAATTACCTCTCAAAATGTAAGAACAAGAAGAAATGAAGAAATTGGTAAACTATGTTTTAGAAATTTTCAACCATATCCCACTCTTGATCTCTTCCGCAACGTATATGGTTATGTTCATTTAGGCTCATCGGGAAGAAATTACCATTATGGCGTCTAACAACCGGCTTAACCAATTAGCTACAGCTAGTAAAGGTGAGCAAGTTGCAGGGTATTTTTTGACTACAATCAGATTAACGGAAATTGATCACCTAATAACTGAGACATCATTCACTACATGCTAACAAGAAAATTTGATCCACACTATTGACCCTTTCAAACAGTACAACTTGTTAATCCACTCTAAAAGTGACATCCCTGACTCTAGACAGTACGACATTCAATTTTTTTCAGACATGCCCACACAACTTTTGTGAACTCTTAGATCATTGTTACAACTTCATGCAGCATGCTGTAATTGTCTGATATATTGTTTTCAGATATGACGTTGAAAGTCTGGCGAGTTTTTCCATTTGCTGACGAAGCATTGGCACCCTTGGTGATGTTTCTTCACACAAGCTCTGTATCAAATTTGATATTCTCCCAGCATGTTCTTGCGGCTGTTTATAAGGATTCTTCCAAATCATCTCACACTGTTTCACTGTATAACACTAAACGCACTAACGAAGGTATTTAGTGTGTTAAAATCATGGTATTTTCAGGGTACATATAAAAGGAGGGTTTAAAAATGTCGCTTCTTTATATAGCAGATGATGATGTTTGCATGTCTGCCTGATTTTTTGATATCATTGTCTAATATGAATAATTACAGAAGAACCTCTTCAGGATTATTGGTTTTATGATAGTGTTTATAAGAGTGTTCACTACTTCTCTAGCCCGACCAATTGAGCATGATGTGAGTGAAGATCATACAGACGTGATAACAAGTATCAGTTCATGTCTCAAATTGCGCCTTATTGTTACTTCTAGTATGGACAAAACTGTACGAATATGGAATGCTAGAAATAAGTTAATCAGGTATTTTACTTTCCATAATGTTTGAGTTTCTACATTATATATTTTCTGAGACGATTGTTGTCAATACTATCGCAGTTTGCAAGAACTTTCCATTAAGGGGATTGTTTTCGCCACGTTCTTGCATTAAATGTTCCTCAGCCTCAGTTGAAATGCAACTTTAGATTTACGTAGTCTCCAATCAACAAAAGAGTTTGTTTACTTTTAATAATTAACTTTTTAATTAGAGTATTACAACTGAATGAAGTAGCTCACAGTGTCGCCTTTTGTTCACAGAGGGGTAACCTCTTGCTGAGCGTTGGTACAAATATTTATTTTGTCCACTACAAAAAATGTAAGTAAGTTGTTTGTTTGTGTTCTACGTCTAAAGAAGTTGTTTTTTCTTCCAAACGTCTTCAAATATGACGTAAGCTTCTACAACCTTTAAAAATATTTTTTTTCTGCAAACTCTACATATTGTTTTCAGTTTTCATTCAGTGGAAAAAAACATACGATTTCTGAGCCCCAGATATTTTTTTTAAATTTTTATTTAGTTTTTAATATACCACATTTTTTATCGACATTCTCAATCGAACTCTTCTTAATTAGATTTACCAAGACCATATTTTTATCAGATGGTTGCCATGGAATTTACAGAGTGCCGACCGATTCCCGTCATTCCTATTGACGAAACGTCAAACTTGAGTGCGAGTGAAAAATCCAGAATAATGAAAGCACAGTCTTCTTATATCAAGTATATGTGTTTCATTGATAATATACCAGTTGATGAACAGAAGAAAAGAGAAGAAGAAGAAGCAACGAAGAAAAGGGTGATTTGTTTATTTTTGTTAGTCCATATGTGACTCTCTTTAGGCTCTATCAAAATGTCAGCTAAAAGCTAGAATTATCAGCATTTTTTTAGAAATTTTAAATTGGATTTTTAAATCAGTTCTAATTCACATTCTCAAGGATTAAAATTCAGGACTGTTCAAAAAGAAATTTTTACAGTTTTTTTTTTATCAATATGCCTGTAATTAAATATTTATTATTTTGGATATTATTGGATAAAAAAATAGTGTGAAATTTGAGCTAAAAATAACTGAAAATGTTGCAGGAATTTCAGTAAAAAAATGTCAGTTAAATGTCTGGGATTTCAGCAATATAAATGATAAAATTAAGTATACACCTTGTTAACACTTGATCTGGGTAATAGAGGCAACTAATTTGTTTGCCTTGTTTACTCCCGACGTGAACGTATGGTTTTATACGGTTAATTTGCTCAAAAACACAGGAATTGGCTGACACGGTAGCGATTTTTTTTTTTTGTAATGTAAGTTTTTTGTGAAATACGATACCTTTAGAAGTTTAATTAAACACCCCTGCAAAAAGGTTTTTCGGAATCTGATTCGCAAAAATAATTTTTGAGAATATAGAACAAAAATTATTTATTCCTCGCTGAAGCTTCTCACTAAAGCCACTAATTTGCAAAAAATACATTCGCAAATTGTTCGTTTCATATAATCCTGATCACCGCCTAACACTACCCCCGTCTTTGTCTGTTGTCATCAAAACAAACGACGCTAATTTCTCATCAAACAAAAAGCGCGTATATTTTTGTAGGAATTTGCAATTCTGGAAGCCAGAAATCGTGAATTAGATTTGATTAAAAATGGAGAGTTGAAGTCTCAGAAGCGTCAGAAATTAACCAGTGAGCAAAAAGAAGAAGCTTTTCAGAAGTATTTGAGTTTCTTTTATACAAGACCTGATATTGACTATCCTGAAGAAGATATTGAAGATAAAGAAGACAAATTCGTGTACAAGCTGGACGATCCCTACAAACCAAGTCTCCCCGGTGATGGATTTTTTTCGGTTGATGCCAAAAAGTCAGATATGGAGAAAATCAAAGCTAATTTAAGAAAAAGCAGAGAAGAAGATCTGCGAAGGAGGGGGAAGTTAAAGGAAAAACAACCGGTATTGAAAGAGGTTCGCTCTTTGTCAATTGAGACGGACACTGTCAATGAAGAGATTCCGAAGAAAGTAGTGAAACATCCTTTGTCGGCTGCTACTACATATACAGAGCGATTGAAAGCGATGAGAAAAATAAGAAGTGCGTCAAGACCTTGCGACGACTTTAATTTTATCGCGGAAAAGCTTCCCGTCATTGAAGCGTCGTCGACTTGTTATCCCAATCATGCCGAAACAAAAAGACGTGTTAATAAAACGATCGTGAGTAAGATCGAGCAGTCTGAATACCACGCTGAACCAAACCACGAAAGTATACCAGTTGCTCCCGATGGTTTTATACCCAATTCGGTGGTTGTGGCTTTGTATAAAGAACTTCGAAGAGAGGTATCGAGAGAAGAAAAGAAAGAAAAATGGCAGCCAAAGCAGTTAACAGACGAACAATTAGAAGAACTGGATGTGTTCAGAAAAAATGTATGTTAGTATTTCTCTCCTCATTTTTTTATAATGCTTATGTTGTAACTGCTACTTTCTTTAGCCATCACTGTTGTTGATATTGTTGCAAGCGCGTAGCGTTGAGGATAGATTATATTTTGAGTACTTTGAAGTCACCATTATAATAGCTGTATTTTTTCTGCTTTTACCACGAAGCCGAGACATGCTACAAGATGCACAAAATCGTTGGAAATGGCAAATGCGATATATTTTTTGGTACGACCTCTGCAAAGCAAATTGCTATTTTTGTGCTAAGGATAAACCAAATAGCAATACCCGAGACAGGCTAACGAATAGCCTCTTGAGAGCTCTATATCGAAATAAAAAGGCACCAATTGTAGAATAGTATTTAATATTCTTAGACTATACTTTTAATGTGTGAAAGATATAAATACTAAATAGTATTGTACGATAATTTTAGAGTGAACATGAAGAAGAGGTAGTTGAATCACCTGCAGAAGTGACAAAATTACCTTCGATAACTGAAGCGGCTGGATTTTCTGAGATTGAACAGACATCTTCTCGAATAGTGGATCATTTAAATCAAGAATTTTCAAATGCAAGTTCCGAAGATAGTGACCTCGACACCCCTCCTCTTACGCCACCTGAATCTCCAGTTCTTGAACTACCTGTTGAAGTTCCTTTCGTAAAGAAGGAAGTCATTCAACCGAGGAAACCAATCCAAAAGTTGATTGCAAAACCTGTCATTGTTGAGAGGTATTTTTTGTGGAAAGTCATATATTTATGTGGTGTCGATAGAATTAGAATTAATGTTTTCCATTTATTCTCTCTGTTAGGCCTAAAACTCCAGCGCGTGAGCTGACGCCTCCACCGCCTCCGCCCCCGCCATCACCACTACCAATGTTTATAACGCAATTTCAAACGTGTGATTGGTTTAGTGTGTGTTTTCCTGAATTCGATAGTACGGTACGTAATTTCCGTATGCTTAGAAGGTTGTGAGATATTGAGATGAAGCTTAATCTATACTGAGGAGTTAAATTTACTTTTTTTTTTCTTATTTATAGACATTTGAAAAGCCAAGAACCCGAAGCAAGTTTGTTAAAGCACTTTTGAAGTGCTTGGTAGAAACAGAGAATTATCAGTTGAAAACAAAACTTATTTCGGTGAGTATTAACATTTTTAACAGGGTTGTTTTTCTTTTGGTACACTTTCGTTTCTTGTAGTTGCATCAGTTCCATCTACCTGAAGTAACTATTTTTCCCAAATTTGCGAAAATTTGTCTGCGCAAAAACCTAAAAATGCTTAATAATCACAGGTTAAATAAGTTGTATAAAAGTTGTAAAAATGGTTGCCACAATTAACATAGTTAAAATTGTCAGTAACGGTAATTAGTTCGAATACTTCTTTAAAGCATATTAGTATAGTTTTGTTGACAAACAATTAGCTTAATTGTGTATGTTTGACTTATCAATACAAATAGCTACTTGTTTCATGAAAAAATTTTGTTACTGAAGTATTCTCTGTTTTTGTACTTTTGGATGTAGAAACAGGTTTTCAATATGACAATACAAAAACCCATTATTTACAACAGCTGTGATTTTTTAAAAAGTGCGCATGTGCATTGAATACACTGACGACGTTTTATTGTTGCACGACTGATGTACGATTTTGTTGTACGACAATCGTTCGATTTTTGTACAACAATCGGAAACCATCTTTTAATCTTTGTGTATATTTTAACGTTCTATAATTCCAGGCTCTTTTCGTTCTGTATAACCAAGAGAAGTTTGACGAAGAAATTACCCAACTCGTTCGAAGTACAATACTTCACCAGTTAAACCTCCCTGTAGAAGCGTCTCCTGTTAGCAACTCTCCTGCACAGTTGATATTTATAAAAAAATGTTTGCAACTTCTTTTCGAATTCAAAGAGATTACGCATGCACTCATTGTAGAGTTGATGACGCAATTTTTACTGGGAACTGCTTCATTCAGGTAGACAATTTTTTTTCGTTGTCGTATTTTTAGACCCTGTCCGATGCGGTTTTATGAATTTTTTTTCAAATTAATAAATTTTATTTGTAGAAAAGAAATTATGACAACTTTTGAAGAGTTAGGTTTGGAGGACTCTAATGGATATTTCCCAACAGAACTCTACACAGCTTTCGATGTCTCAGTAAGTCTGTGTCGCTTTTGTTTGGTCATTACTTTGAGTCATCTCATGGAGATATCATCTCAATTCATAGACTTTAGTGAATTCTTCCCGAAACACAACACTTCACTCAAATCACTTCATCTCAAATCCTTTTAAAACCCGAGCATCTTGTTTGTAGCCCAGCCTGAAGTGTGAGATTACAAAAAGTAAAAGGGCACAGAAGGGATTATGAACGTAACAATAACAAAACTTTCCTAAAAATCTTGTTGCAAAATTTGACAACAAAATTCCTTCTCCTTCATGTTCCATACGACAAACGTGAATCACGACTTTGTTGATATCGACATCAACAACTAAGCAACAAGCATGTTAACTTAAACAAATAAAGCCAAAAAATATTTATGTTGTTTATAAAAGAAATGCGTGTTCATATAGCATGATCCATGTTGATATTTCACTTATTCCCCTGTTAAAATTCCCTTCTTCTTTCTGCTAACATCTTGTTCCGCCATTTACAATTTCTTCTTGTTTTGTCTCTTTTATCTCTGATGTTTTGTGTGTGTATTTAGCAAGTTGAAGTCGGAGAGCAAAAACAAAAATTGAACAACCTTTGTTCGGAATGGTTGGGTTTGTGGACGAACAATTTCCAACGTCATATCACTTCGCTGACAGGAAAAATTTGTCGTGCTAGTAAAGGAAAAGTTGTAAGGTATAAAGTAATTCCGTGCTTGTAATGTTGTGGTTTCGTTCGAGGTTCGCAGTTCTGGTGACCGCGAACTGTATATTAAAACTGTGGTATTATTAGTTTGTGTTTTTCGCAGGGGTACAGCTAAATCAGGAAATGTGAAAAATATCTTAAAGAGAGAAGCTGGACGCGGAAAGGTGATTCTAACTTGTTCATTCATTTATACCACTTTAATTTGTGCGTGTGCTATCCACATGTTAGCGTTAATCCTATTTATACTGCCTGGAGGGGCGGATGGATTCCACCACTAACATACTTCTTTGTTATAACTCCTAAGATACTGCTTCCATAGGGCTAAAACTTGGTGACTTTTACATCTTTTTATTTGACAACATTTTGTGGCAAAGTCTTTAAGATCTTATTTTGGGAGTTGCTATGGCAACTGTGTCACACAATAAGATTCCTGAAAACGAATTCTCAGTTTTGAGCATTGTGTAAGTAATATTATCAAGGGTAATAACATAGAAAACACCAGTCACTTATAAACCAATCTAATTAAAAGTTGCTGATGTCGTTAAGTATTTATCTCCAATTAATTTCTTTCATAATACACTTTCTTCCAAGTTGGCATAGCTTAACCTATTCAAAAGTTATTTAAGGTATTTTTTTGGTCTTTTTTATCGCTAAAAGGTTAGACTCTGTCTTCAACAAGATTGATTTGTTTTTCAATCTTTACAGCTCAAAAAAGAGTTCCGCATGCAGCTGGGGCAAAATAAACATTTCCCAAAGTGGCACGTGGTTTATTACTTTACCAGTTGTAACGCAATATGGGGAATAAAAAAACTTAGTTGTTTTTAATATAACCTGCTTACTTATGAATGTTTGTGGTATATATTTAGAAGTCTGCTAAAGTGAAACAGCAAGAAAATTCAAGTAAGTTGATGGATTGATAGTTAGGTCAAGTATAAAATAGCCCAAATAAGTCGGGTACACCTGGTTATATGGAATTTTATACCTACGAGCAATAAAACGAAAAATTGAACTTTTTGTCTTTCTCATAGATTTTTGTGGAATATAAAACTCTTTGTGAATATTATTTGTGATGACTTCGCATTTTTCGTAAAAGTTATGTTTTATTTAGTTGCGTTTGTATCAGATGATTTTGTAAGCGAAGCAGCCAATCATATCACTCCAATTGAAGTAATCAATTATTTTTGTGAAATGAAGTATGAAAACCATCTTGAACGTGCAAGATTGGAAGCACTGGCTGCTCAGACAACACAAAAGCAAGTGAAGAAAAAAGAGGATGAAATTAGAAATACTGTGCTCATGTTGCCTTATGTGGAAGGGTGCGTTTGTTTTGTTTGTTTGTTTGTTTTTTTACATTGCTTATTTGTGCATTTGGTAATCTTAATAATTTTCGCCATCGTTTTAGATATGTCAGTCTGGCACGTGTTGGAGAGACACATCAAAGTAAATGTCACCCTGAAAGAGAAACATCGTTGACGCATCGTAAGAATGACTTAATTTTCGTCATTTTAAACTAGCATCTAACGAGAAACATTCTCGTCGATTGGACCGGGTTTGGACCATATCGGGTACTTTTAAGCCGACGATAAATTTATACCGACTTGTAATGCCGTTTTATTTTTTAAATAATATTCTCAGTTCATTTCTTAAAAACAGATACGAACTTTTGGTTCACATTACGACGCGTTCTACCAAAAAAAAATGTCATTTAGCGATGGCTGTGTCAGAATAATTGTGTGCTGACAATTTTGATCTATATTTTTTTATATTTGTAATTCTTTTTCATAAATTCATCTCAAAACACTTTAATTTTTTTTTTTTGTTTTTTTTTAGGACTAGCCCTACCACCGATTGAAAACAAAAATGGCGTCCACAGTTTATTGCTGCGTTTAAAAACCTTACATTTGAATCCTTTCCCGAATGAGTTGGACGAACTCATTTATGCGCCAGCAGCCAACGCAGATCTTGTGACATTAAGATACGCACAGAAATATTTCATTCCATCAAGATCTGTCGTAGCAGCCAACTGAGTTGTTTGTTGTATATTTGTTTGTTTGTTTGTTTTAACCAAAGAAAGCTAAAAAAATATAACTAATAATTAAAATTTTAATGAAGAAATTGTATTTTTTAACTTAAAGTTTAATATATTAAACACACTTTTTTGTAACATAGTTTTTTGTGGTATTATATTTATTGAGAATATTTTTGTTTTTTGACCTGGCCCTTTTTTAGTAAATCGTAACCATGAAATTGTGTAGGTACAATTTTCGCCTTCATCAAATATATGCTTGGACAAATTCCCTAAATTCTTTATAAAGGCTTTTAGGGCTGGCTGATACAAAATGTCAACTCGATAGTTAATCCCCAGCCAAGTCATACTAGAGACTAAAAAATTGTCAATCGGTTTTCTGCTTAGCGATTAGGATGAGAAGGGGATTGCTACTCAGGTTGTCTAGTTGAGCAGTTGTTGTTCTTTCCCCCAACTTTGTAGTTTGAGCAGGAGTTTGCACTGTGCAGCCTTTTGCAAGACTCTTATTGGTGCACCACAAAAGAAATTGATATCCTTATGAAAGGAAAATCGTGTATGTCCATTGTCTTCACTTTACTTTACCACAAAGTTAAAAATACAAAAAGCATAATTTTCACGTCAAAATATTGTGCTAGCTTTTTTCAACCTGTTTAAAATTTCTAATAAGCAACCGGTGAACAGACAAACACCCAGTGAACAGACAAGCGTCCGCTTTTAGTATTGCCCAGAAAGCAACGCTAATCTCTTTAATATTTTCCGAGGTCTGGACACGACAACGCCAGGTCATGTTGACACAGCTATTTACACAACGAAACCTCGCAATATCTAAGATGTTTCTTCTAATATCAATCCTCTTCCACGAAAACTGTTCTCAATAACAGCGGAAGGTAAGTTACACCATCTTGGTTTCGTCTATAATTTGCTACAATGGATATTTGGTCGCATCGAAACCCAACCTCGTTCCCAGGACTATTTGCTTCTCAACGGCGCTGCGCTTTCTGATAGTTCTAAAAGGTGCTGGGTTCGAGCTTGATCAAAACCATAAACAAACTTTGATGTTTATCATACGTATGACCATCTCATCTTTTATTTTACGTTTTCTTGTGTATTGGAAGTTAAGAATATATCTGAATAAACAATGTATGAATCTATTGGATTGATTTGCACGTGAATTCTGTTTGTCAAATTTTATAACCAGTTTTATAATATTACTTTAAAACAAACGCTCAAAAAGTCATGATTTTTTCTGGAACCATATTTAGCAAAATGCTTGTCATCGCAACTTCCAAATAGGTTTTTTGAAAAATTTTCTACGTAGTTGTCAGATAAAAGTTTTAGCTCTTTCAGATTTATGATAAAAAAATAGGTTGTTGTTTTTTTTGTTTTTTTTTTCTATTTTTATTTTGCTACTTTTTTGGACGTGATGTTCTTGCATATGGACATTTTTAGTTTTTTTGTATAAAATTGATAAACAAAATCACAGTGCCAATACTTTGCGCCGGTAGGCTAGATAAACAACGTTACAAGTTCACCCATAGTTGTTTTTTCAATATCGGAAGTGTGTAAATGTCCACGCAACGGTTCACAAAGGTCGAAAAAGGTAGTGGGGCGTAAAATAGAGCGTGTGGACGTAACGAAACAGATTTATCGTTTAACATTTTAGGTCTAACACCAAATAACCATGCCCGTTGTGAACATTCCCAAGTAAAATTTGAAGTTCAAATTGTGTATGTCTCTTATGTAAAAAAACAATATCTGTAAATTTGTTTTGGGTTGTACACGGACATTGGTATTGCCAACCCAATTTCACCTAACATCTTCCGAGTTGAAAAAATCCTATCGACGTGTGGAAACACTCAATTAAAAACAGTATTGGAATCAAGCTTCTTTTTTCCTCGTCTTCGTGCGTGTTGCAACCTCATTTCCAGGATCTGTTTTTATAAGAAAGGAAGAAAATAAGGCAACGTTAAGGTGTGTCTAAAAATAATAATTTCGAAATCCTTTAATGTATTTTCAAAATAAAAAATTACGTAGCCAGGGATTTAGGAATTATTTATAACTTTTTTCTTCAGAATTGAACATTTTTTAGAATTTATTTGTTTTTATAACTTCCTAAAAGTAAATTCTAGGAACATATAACGGTCTGGGTACAAGGGATTTGATATAGTATATAAAAAGATCAAAAACAAGCAATGTCCAAAGTATATGGTGACGTTCTGTATACGCGAATATTATTTTTTTCTGCTACAATTTTCTTTTCATTTATTTAATAGGAAAGGTAGGAGCAGAGTTTTTGCTGTTGCTGTGGCGGCGGTGGTGGTGGTTGTTGTTGTCAATTTTTATTCTTTTTTAGAATGAAACGTTTCTTTTTCTTCGCAATCTTCATTTTATCACTTTCACTTTGCTGTGCAGAGCAGGAAGACGTTAAAGAAGTGTATGAAGCTGATTGTAAAGAGGTAATTTTACGATTTGACAAAGATATATTATTTTGTTGGTGTTGATATTTGGTGTTGATAGGAGGCTAACAAAATCTTTAAGGCTTGCAACTTCTTTTCTTATATGTTTTTTTTTAATAGTTACCCGGCTGCTGATGGTTTAGGCCTCAAATTGGACCCAAAATAAGCAATTTATTCAGCAATATACAAACCTTACTTGGCAACCTTCCCGGTTGCACTATGGCAAAAGACTCTATAAAGGCGACATACATCAATGTTAAAATTTAGTGTGTGTTGACTTATTACTGCCGAACACGATCCTAAGGGTGAAAGTAGAGTTTACAATGCCAGTCGTGACTGACTGTTTTGTTGTTGTTGTGAATATGAATACGGAAATGCCCTTTTTGTAATGTGTAATTAATTTTGTAGTTTTTCCTGTCCCTGTAAAACCTCTACCTTTGAATCACATTTCATGACCTTGCATTCAAATAACTGGTATGTTCATGACATTGTTTAGAAAATTCACATAACTCTTCAAGTTCAGTTCGAAGCCGTCAACAAAACAAATCCACAACCGCTCTCCATCACTGTTGATAAAGGAACATACGCCGTGGATGCTTTTCTTGCTGTGAAGGACAAACCATGCTATAACCTGCACTACACGTTATTTAAATATGGCGCATTTATCGATGCAATGTGCAATGTTCGAAACAATTCGAAGAAATCGTTCTACTGGATGTTTTATATCAACAATAAATTGGCACGAGTCGGCGTTTCGTGTTACGAGGTCAAAAAGTACGACGTGTTGACAATGCGATATGTCGATACTTTAACTTTAAAGAAAACACACAAAGGATGTGGACAGTTACGATAATTTGTAACGACATTTGCGCTTGTTCGTTTGTAAGCCGAGTATGTAAACAAACCGCCGCCATTATTGTTGTTTGTTTTTAATAAACGAATTGTATAACTCCCTTACAGTTATGTAGTGGGGAATAAGTTTATTTAAAACGTCCGAAAACAACTAATTGGATTAAAACATTTAGAGGCTAGAATAAATTTTGTCACAACCTCGTCACCATGATCTTTTTCTAGTCCTGGGGTGAGTTTGATTTTGTAATCGTATATTTCTTTAAGCCTCGAATTAAATACGTTTGCCGTCAAAGCAATAATTTCATTATATATATAGTTACTGAAGCCTCTGACTTCAAATATAGGGAATACTAAATACTACCCATGCTTCGCCTATCTTTCGGTCATATTTTTCACCGCAATTTTAGGACTTTTACTTTTCCACCAGTTTAGAATAAAACAACAACACGCATTCATATAAGGCGTACAGGATACAGCCACTTTATTGTTGGAAACACTGTTATCAACGTCGGTCCTATGGTGGGTCCTATGTTCTGAATTTATACATTAAGTATACACGGTATATACGGTATTTCCTACCCACAGCTGTGGTGAAGAAACATTCTAAACATGCCCCCGCTACAAGGCCACACACCACAATTGCTTTCAGCTGTGTTTACGCAAAAAAAAAAACGTTTCTTGAGAATGTATTGTATGTACCAAAAAACCTCGTTTCCAGGGCTTATGCCTTGTTGATGAAGTTGATAGCAACAACCGCTCAGGGGCTATAAAACCCTGGGGACAAGTTTGGGTGATTTTCTTATAATCCAAATATTCTCAGCCAATGACATTAATAATAATACATTTTCTTTTTTATTGCTTAATGTTTTAAAACTTCAGAAGAGAGCTGTGAACGGGATATTGTCTGCAACCAAACTTTCTCCACCAGAAACATTGGCTGGCCCATGGAACTTCGACATGGATTTTAGATTAAAACAAGGCTTGACCTATAAAAGGTGAGCCTAATCATTGACAGTAAAAGTATTCAGGGTATCCTGGCCAATCTATCAAATCGTTCTTGTATACAAATCCTTGTACGTCTCCGTTTGGTCGAAATCTCGTCCACACGTAAATTAATTTTTCTTTTGCATCACTGTTATGACTCTGTATCACGTCAAATAATTCGTACGCATCATACTGAAGTAACTTCTGATCATATTCAGTAGTAATATTGTTACTTTTGATGGACATGCGATAAGGATTCGCATCACCGTGAAATCGGAAGCCATGATATTCGAAATACATTTTTACGTCTAACGATTTAATTTTCGACTCAGGTGAGGTAAATGGTGGATTTGCTAACTTCATTAAGTAAACAAGTCGACATACGTTTGAGCTGAGTGTACACACCACATAATCTGATTGAGCGAGAAAATATAGATCAATTAGAATAGACTCGATGACCTCTTTAGGTGGTTTGTCTTTAATATGATACAACTCCATAGCCTTCCTTCTAATACGAGGTGGCATCACAGTAATGGTGTAGTCGCTACCCAGCAAATTTATAATTTCTTCGTGGGAATTAGTATCATCTGTAGCTAAGTAGATATTTCGCTTCACACGATCTGGAAACGATTTGTCAAAAAAACTTTTTGTTGGGTTTGTATATAATTTTTCCTGATAATAGTTGGCTTCCGGCATTTTGTCCTTTCCATGTCGTATATGCATCCCAACTACAGGATGTTGAAATTTTATTTCATTTGAAACCCTGTTGAGTTTTTTAACAAACTCTTTATTCGGTCTCAAAAGCAAATATGATATCATTTGGGCAGAAAACCATAACTTCGTGTTATGAATGTTTAATTCACGCAACTCCTTTTCCGTTCGTTCCGGTATGGAACCTGGTATAACTCGAAGTGTGGGAAATCCTGGTTCCGGAATGAAATGTAAAATCCTGTACGAGTTGTTTACATCGTAACCGTTAAAGTAACATTTAGTATCATTCACAAGACAGAACGATACATATTTTTCTGCTGGATTATTTAAAATATTTTCAATGTTATTTTTCATATACCCGCACCTTTTTGATTCAGGTTTCAACCAATTGCTTAATCCTCCGTAATGTTTATAAGGATTTTGTGCGATAAGAAACATTCTACCAAGTGCATATGCAGCTTGTACGCATGCACCATATCGATGAAGCATCGAACCAAATCCAGCTATATTATTTTTTACTTCACAATATAGAATTTTCTTTTTCTCGCAATCTTCGCCCTCTTGTAAGACATAAATTTGCCTCCATATTCGATCATGTATTTCTTTGAGTTGGCTTTCGTATGGCTTTTCATCTTCATATTGAAATTCATGGTAGCTTTGTATAGAAAACGTAAATGTGGATGGCCACAAGAAAATACAAGTAAGAAAGAATCCGCTAATGATTAATGTAGAAAAACAGAACAGCTTTAATCTTCTCAACATGGTAACTTGGTTGTAACTTGTGTTTTTTTATATCGGTTTTATCCATGTAAATGATTGAACACGCTAAGTACTTTCGCTTGGACATGTTTTTGTGAATTCTATTTTAACAAATATTTAAACAAAACCTTGTTTGTTCTTAAATAAACAAAGGAGGTGTATGGTGAGAAAAAGTCGTTGTTTCAATATATGGAGAATTGTAAAATGTTGTTTTGATGTATTACCTTTTCCATCCCGCATGTTACAAATAATAATGGCCGATAGAACACAAGAAGAGCTGTGGGGTAGCCTTGCTAAAAGCATGAAGAATAAAAGAGTTCACGGCAAAGGTACGGCAAAAAAATCATCTGGACTTGGAGAGACATTTTATGGAAATGCCCGATATCGAACTAGTGCAAAGAGAAGCACATGCTCTCCGATAACTCAATCCTGATTATTTCTAGAACTGTATTGTCAACCTTTAAATGTTTAGTGTTATCTTTCCACGCTTAATGTCTCCCGTTTCTATATGTGGTTTTTTCATTGTAATGATATGTTTCTTTTTGAAATATATTTTATTTGATATTTTATTTAAATAGGATTGCAGTTAAGAGCAACTCTGTGTACTGCTTTATCCACGTGATCCATGGGTTACTTTTACTAATATCACGTGACCGTTTCTAAGATACATTACGCTTCAAACCCATATCGCTATGATCGCAATGGACGGAAAGTTAACTATTTAACTGGGATAAAAACTACCAATGCTGCTAGCATAAAATTAGCTATTTTTGCTTGGGTAAAATCAGCAAAATAGCTAGCTATAGCTAATTCTTTCAGACAGATTTTCTAGTTATATCTAGCTAGCTTTACATGTACTACGTGAGTGAGATAATTCTATAAGAATGTCCCATTATATAGCTTGTTCTAGCTACAATCGTCCACAAAATTTGTTGTCTCAGGCAATTTTTATATCAAAAGCCTAGAAACAAAAAGCTTACAAAAGTTTAGCAAAACAACATATAGTTACATAACTGTCCCCACTGATGATCAATGTTTATATAGAGGTTGACGTGGTCATGTGTAATCATTTAAGCTGCTTAGCAACAAAGGGCACTTCTTAACATTGAATATGGAGGGGAAATGGGGAGCCATATTTTTGTGGACAATTGTAGCTATATTGAAGGCACGTTAGAAACCTTTTAAACCCCGCCGGTGAGCATACACGAATGTGGCTTACGTTACAGAAACTGAAATTATGCGATATAAATATATCAGGAAACTTTTTCAACATCAACATTTGTTATTACCGACGCGTTTTAAATTCTGACAAGCACTTCTCATGCAATTGTAAACATGCATTGAAAATCTTCAAATATATTCCATATTAATTGTTTCTTATTTAATTTCCCCTTATATAGAAGTATAATGGCCTGATAATTTCTGTTTCTATAACTTGACCTTATCTTTACACCAATGCAGGATATCATGCTTAAGTCCAGCTCTAGCTAGGTACCAAGCTAGCATAATTAATTGCTATTCTTTGAAGTTTTTGTTCAGTTTGGAATTATGTAAGAGCTTTTTATTGTTATGAAAACTTGTTGTACAAATACGGCTGTCTGATTATTAGTTGGACAGGGTAACAACGGCTTGTTTTTTTGGAAAATGTGTTATGCCTATCCAGTGTTACGATTAATTTTTTATCTTTCGCATAAACTTTTCCCCTAAAATATTACAGGATTCTTTTTGCTTTAAGAGGGTAAAAACAAGTTATAAACTGTGTTTTTATTTTTAAATGTTACAAAAATTTTTCCGCAAAATAAAATTGCTTAGTGATTGTTTTAGCTTCGCAGGGTAACAACAGGCTGTTTACTGTCTGTTTATTTGAACCAAAGTAAGGATAGTTTTTTGGAAATGGGAATTATGTTGAAACGTATATGTGCAACACAGTATACCTGTACTAATCACTCAGCCCCAGTGTTAACGACAAGCTATTACCTGTGTTTCTATTTAACAGAATTTGTGCTAATTTTTCTTTTCAAGGGTTTGTTTACCTATACTAATGGCTCACCGCAGATTAAAGTACATATATATTTTAAGTTTCACCGGGAACATTTTGTGAAAAAAAACGTTTGCTGACTATTTTCGCTATGACATGGCACAGTATGTAAATTGTCTTTTTATTCTAGCTAAAGTTGAAGGAAAGATATTTCCTGAAAAATATACCGAAACACCCTAAATGTTGTGTGTGTTTCACCCGACTAGCACTGCATACCTGTACTAAGGCGCTCCACCTGAATGTGTGGTACAGTTTACAATTTGTATTAACAGTTCCACCAAGTGTTTTACGCCAGGTAACACAGTTACTTGTGCCTTAACCAGCATTTCTCAAAAGGTTAATTAACTAGGCTGTGTGCTGTAAATTCCTAAGTGTATATAATATTCACCTGTAAAGTTTTGTATATATTTATGCCTTGCTGGTCTAATGGCTATGACACTCATACAAATGACAGGTCCAGGTTCAAATCCTGGACAGGGCTACGAAAAGCATAATTATCTTGCATCTACAAGAAGCAGGTATTCATAAGTATATGATGTTAGCTATATTGAGTGATAGGTAATCTTTGAGTCGTAGAGGGGGGATCACTTTAATTTATAGAGCCCAAAGATGCTTTGTTTTTGTAATAGATCTATTACTTTTTGTTAAAAAGTTTTGTGTTGATGAACCTGGTAGGCACAAGAAACCAAAAAGGCGTTTTTTACTAAACCTTTTTGCCTTTCTCGTGGACTTCTCTGATTATTTCTAATTCTTGACTTTTTAATGTTGTTGTCATTGGAACCAAGTTAATTTTTAATCTCAGATTTATCAAAAAATGATAGTTTTTTCGGCGTTATGACCGATTGTTTAAATATTTATATTGGCACATAATTCTGCTAACATGATTAACTGTATATTGACACGATATAAATTTGACACCTTTTTTATGAGCTATTAAATTTGAAATATTTGCTCCTCAATATGTTCTATACTCCTGGTCTAATATGATACATATCCTAGAAATATTGAGTATACATAATCTTTGAGTTGCAGGGGGGGGGGGGGATTTTCTATTAAGACGCCTGCCCCTGCCTTGCTGTTCCCTGGCCTTGCCAGTGCTGACTGTTCCTTGTATGTCGACTTGTTTACTTAATGAAGTTAGCAAATCCACCATTACCTCATCTGACACAAAAGTTAAATCGACGTAAAAATGTATTTCGAATATCATGGCTTTCGATTTTACATTGATGCGAATCCTTATCGCATGTCCATCAAAAGTAACAATATTACCACTGAATATGATCAGAAGTTACTTCAGTATGATGCGTACGAATTATTTGACGTGATACAGAGTCATAACAGTGATGCAAATGAAAAATTAATTTACGTGTGGACGAGATTTCGACCAAACAGAAATGTACAAGGATTGGTATACAAGAACGATTTGATAGATTGGCCAGGATACCCTGAATGCTTTTACTGTCAATAACTCTTTCTTTTCTTTCTAACAGTTGTTATTTTGTGGAATTGTCGAACAAGAGATTCATTTCCCAGTGTTTTTTGTTTAAGCTCTAAAAAAGCGCAAATGAAGCAAACCCATTTATATTCCTAACCAACCCATCTAAGCAGCGCCACCACTTATAAATCTGGAAACTTGACCACTCTTTAATTAACACCAAACCCATCAACCACTATAGTGTTAGAACTAAAAAACAAGCAACGAAATACCTATCAACCACTATACAGTCACAACTAAAAAACAAGCAACGAAATACCTACCAACCACTATAGAGTCACAACTAAAAAACAAGCAACGAAATACCTACCAACCACTATAGAGTCACAACTAAAAAACAAGCAACGAAATACCTACCAACCACTATACAGTCACAACTAAAAAACAAGCAACGCAATACCTACCAACCACTATAGAGTCACAACTAAAAAACAAGCAACGAAATACCTATCAACCACTATAGAGTCACAACTAAAAACCAACAACGAAATACCTACCAACCACTATACAGTCACAACTAAAAAACAAGCAACGAAATACCTACCAACCACTATACAGTCACAACTAAAAAACAAGCAACGAAATACCTACCAACCACTATACAGTCACAACTAAAAAACAAGCAACGAAATACCTACCAACCATTATAGTGTTAGAACTAAAAAACAAGCAACGCAATACCTACCAACCACTATAGAGTCACAACTAAAAAACAAGCAACGAAATACCTACCAACCACTATACAGTCACAACTAAAAAACAAGCAACGAAATACCTACCAACCACTATAGAGTCACAACTAAAAAACAAGCAACGAAATACCTACCAACCACTATACAGTCACAACTAAAAAACAAGCAACGCAATACCTACCAACCACTATAGAGTCACAACTAAAAAACAAGCAACGAAATACCTATCAACCACTATAGAGTCACAACTAAAAACCAACAACGAAATACCTACCAACCACTATACAGTCACAACTAAAAAACAAGCAACGAAATACCTACCAACCACTATACAGTCACAACTAAAAAACAAGCAACGAAATACCTACCAACCACTATACAGTCACAACTAAAAAACAAGCAACGAAATACCTACCAACCATTATAGTGTTAGAACTAAAAAACAAGCAACGCAATACCTACCAACCACTATAGAGTCACAACTAAAAAACAAGCAACGAAATACCTACCAACCACTATACAGTCACAACTAAAAAACAAGCAACGAAATACCTACCAACCACTATACAGTCACAACTAAAAAACAAGCAACGAAATACCTACCAACCATTATAGTGTTAGAACTAAAAAACAAGCAACGCAATACCTACCAACCACTATAGAGTCACAACTAAAAAACAAGCAACGAAATACCTATCAACCACTATAGAGTCACAACTAAAAACCAACAACGAAATACCTACCAACCACTATACAGTCACAACTAAAAAACAAGCAACGAAATACCTACCAACCACTATAGAGTCACAACTAAAAAACAAGCAACGAAATACCTACCAACCACTATAGAGTCACAACTAAAAAACAAGCAACGAAATACCTACCAACCACTATAGAGTCACAACTAAAAAACAAGCAACGAAATACCTACCAACCACTATACAGTCACAACTAAAAAACAAGCAACGCAATACCTACCAACCACTATAGAGTCACAACTAAAAAACAAGCAACGAAATACCTATCAACCACTATAGAGTCACAACTAAAAACCAACAACGAAATACCTACCAACCACTATACAGTCACAACTAAAAAACAAGCAACGAAATACCTATCAACCACTATAGAGTCACAACTAAAAACCAACAACGAAATACCTACCAACCACTATACAGTCACAACTAAAAAACAAGCAACGAAATACCTATCAACCACTATAGAGTCACAACTAAAAACCAACAACGAAATACCTACCAACCACTATAGAGTCACAACTAAAAAACAAGGAACGAAATACCTACCAACCACTATAGAGTCACAACTAAAAAACAACGAAATACCTATCAGACTTCTAACACTGTTTTTCTGCTTGTAATCCACGTTTTGCTATTTTCGTACTCTTGACAAAATATATTCTCGGACATCTATATAATAGCCATTATAAGCCTGTCTATTTGTGACGATATTAACCACGGACAAAACCTTCAAGCTATAAATAACAAGTGCGGTATAGTTTTATCGACTTTGCTGTGGCGGGAAAACTCCCGGGGGTATTCCACGGGCTAGTTCGTATATATTTTGTGTGCCTGGTACATCAAATCACTGTTTAAGCGTCAAAATCAATATGGAGTTACTGGTGAGTTATCTAGTAGAAGAAAACGTAACTTTTCAGCTAAAGAAAACAAATCTGTATAGTAAACATTGATCGTTTCGGCTCTGATAAGGTAAATAATTCTTATACGGATTTTTGTTTTATAACATGCTACAACCTCGTTCCCAGGGCATTTTGCATTTATGATGAATTTAGTAGCGATGCAGAAACCACGAGACCCTGGGGACGAGGTGAAGTATACCACATACCACAATTTATGAAATGCATTCGGCTTACTCGTAAGATCCTTAAAAGAACTTAAATTTAATCCCTTTTTTTTAATTTGATGTAACATGAATGCAACCATTTAAAAGAGAAAAAGTAAGGAGGTTTTTAAAAGAAGAAGATATTTCTTTATAAAGTCATTACTCAAACCTGGGTAGCATCTACATGGACCCGAAATGAGATTAATTCCGATCGAAATTGAGTAACCATTTGTAAAGGTTACACAAGAGGTTAAAATTTTCATTTCGCCCCAGAAAGGCTGCCTTAATAGCATACCTTGAGAGGATAGGCACGGAACACCGGCCATTGGAAGTTTATTGAAAACAAAGAAGCGACAACCATGTTGAATAATGTGATTCAGATAACAACATTTTACTGACCTTCAAAATCATTTTGGAACTCTTTCCATTGTTGAAAACAAAGGCACGGTGAGTTTGTGTATAATTAAACAGAATATTCGACAAAGTAAACATTTTCGGAACCGGACATTTCGCAGTGTCATTTAAAAAGTGCGCAGTGTTAAGTAAATTGACCCTCCATTTCTTGGTCTTCTCACCCTCTTCATCTTGACCTAAGCAAGTTTAAAATGCTGCACAGAACTGTTTTTAAAATTAAATATTCATATCTCAAAATCTTACTCTACAGAATGATGGATATTTAAGGTGGGTTTCCACTTGTCCGTTTGGTAGCAGATACGGGCACGGGACAGACGGGAAAAACCAATTTCCATTAAATGAGAACGGGAACAGGACAAGCGGGAAAAACAAACTTTAAACGCGCCAAAAGTCAAAACATAAACAAATATGGCAGCCTTCATCAGTAAACTCAGCAGCAGAACTTTGTTATTATTATTATTCTATCATTTGAAATGCAAAAGAAGTATGAAGTATAGAAAAATAATGTGGGTTAGACAACTATTCAGGGAAGGTTGTTGATGTTGTTGTGATGTAGTATGAATAGCTGCTGCTGCTGGTCCATCTTCTTGTTCTAGAGTTTCTGCTATAGCTCTGTTATCACTAACGAGCAGCTCCATGCTCTGTTTCTGTCGCAAATACCGTTGATTTGCCATGATGAAAGCATCCTCCTCTGCATTATACAATTCTGTATCAAATTCTTTATCTGTCTCTGCGTACTCCGCCATCTTGAAATAAGTTTGTTTTGACGAGCGTAGAAAAGCAACATCATCAGAAAGATAAAATGCTACGCTTGCAAAAATACTACAATCTGATTGGCTAGTAAATGCCCTGTGCCGTTACGTAGCGGGAAAAAGTTGAACTCGATTCAACTTTGTCCCGTTTTTTCCCATTCTTGTTATCCCTTGGGACAACAAGAAAATCGTAATGCGCATGCTCACGTGATTATTATCCCGTTCCCGTGTCTCCTACCAAACGGACAAGTGGAAACCCACCTGAAGGGTTTTCACGATTTCGTCGCCTACTCAACCTGTGCACCAAGCGGCATCTCATAATGTTCCACGGGTTCACCTTTGTCACGATCTTGTCTCCTACCCAACCAAGCGCACCAAGCGGCATCTCATACGTTCAACCTGTGCACCAAGCGGCATCTCATAACCATGTGTACACCTATTCCTGCTTTCTGCTTCGCGCACAGATAATCACGTAATAAAGTACTTGTTGTTACCTCTTCAACTTTTATTTGTTAATTATAAGAAGGCATACAGTACACAAGAATATGTTGTAATTATAATTATATAAGTTATAATTCGTATCTCACGTGGATTAACTTTCGCGAGGTCTACAATATGCATTTCGCGAAGATTAATTTTCGCGAATCAGTCATGTTAAGAGATGTGTCGTAATTTTTTTTTAATTCTGAAATTTTTCTAAAGCCGTGAAATTAACACAAATTCCCATGTAAGTAATTATTCGTGTTATTATTTACAGGTACCAACATTTTTGACAAAATATTGCACGTTTTAAACGTTGTTTAAATTTCAATTTTGAGCGACTTGAATCCGGCTCAATGATCTATGTTTTTATTCTAATTTTAGCTGTTCATAGATAAATTCTCTCATCGTGCAATTAAAAAGTTAAATATTGTGTAATAGTTGACTCTCTCATCGCACGAAGAAGAAGAAACTTTGATGAATCGAATATCATTCTGCGGTATAATCAATACTTTACATAAAAGTTTCTCTGTAATCCACATCCAATCGCTGCAAAACAACCGCACCTCCACATAAGGTAACAAAAAATATTAACAAAATATGATATAATAAAATAGTAAAGTAAAAAAAAAAAATGCTTGTGTAAAAATTCGTTCACTGATTGACACGTGACTATGTGTCATTCAGTTTGGATGACAACTGAGAATCAAGATCTTCCAAGCGCGAATTTATTGCGTTCTAAAAAAACAAACAATAAAGTGAAATTCGAGTAGAAAATGGTACAATTCATATGCTAGACTAGTTTTGTCCCATTCATAAATTAAATGCTAAAAATCTCAGTAAATTAAGTTAAATTTTAACACACTTTCAAATTTCAGCGTTATAATTTTCGAGCCAAATATTTTGGGCAAACAGCAAGCACCCTGTTTTGAAGAAAATTATCGCTAAAAAGTTGCGTATACAAAACAACAGAGGCGGTTATCAAATGCAGTTGATTTTTAACAATTTACCTTTGTTAATTTTGAATCGTTTTTAACTTAATGCCAACGGTAGCCGTATTTTATATGACTAGAGATTTCGGACGGATTTTTCTGGAAAGTTTCTCCACTTGTAGTCTTTTGATTTTAAAGTATTTTGGAAAATTCTAGCGGGGAGTGTTAACAATGCATTTTACAAAGAAAATATGTTGGATTCTCACTACTATCACTCACCACCATGAAAAGCTATTTCTATATTTATTAAAAGAAATATTATATTTGAAATATATATATATTTATTAAAGAAATTTAAATATTCACAAGAACATAAAAATCCGTATAGATAGTTGCTACAAGTACTTACCATTGCTTCTTGAAGTCTATCCTTGCTTGCCATTAATGTGCCTGGACTCATTGACATCTCGAATAAGCTACCTCCCAGATATGTTTGCTAAAAAAGAAATAATACTACCACTCTCAGAGTAAGAAATTTTGACAATGTTATTTTAGTGGAGTTAGTTGATCGATATCATTCCTCATTGCTAAAGTCGGGTTTGGGGAAGCGATAAATTTGTGCTACAAATATTTGTCCGAACATATCAGCATTTTTAATTTTTTTCTTATAATATAAAATAGTGAGTTACACTCAATACGTAGGAGCTATAATTTCAACAGCTAAAAGAAAATTAATGAATATTTTATTCTTTAAAAAAAAATGCGATTTATGGACACTTTCTTTTATCGCAGATTTCATCGAAATAAAAGTGATATACATGTTTACCTGTTTACTTAAACATAGCGATACCACATTTTCATTATTTGTAGTGATGTCTCTGCTATTCTGCAATACAGGAGAACCAGCAAGAGATAACAAACTACAACAACGAAAATTCTTTATCAGGACAAAAAGATTATAGCTTTTATAGCCGCAATAATGCAAGGTGGTTACAGAAATATTAAAATGACATTTCCATAACTCATTTTTACAAAATTAAATGGTACTTCTTATGATTGCGATGGCATTTAAGTCAAAAAACAGATGACAAAAAATAACTGATATAACTGAATCAACTCAATTTATCAATACATATCATGAAATATGAGCATGCTTATAATGTAAAAATAAATTTATCCAAATACGAAAATTACCTAATCCAAAAAAAAAATGCATGACTTTTTTTATTATTTTCAGTAATTATCCTGTAATAAGTTGCAATGTTTATAAACAGCAAATTAACGAATACGCAATACATACGTTTCTCCCATCTTTGGTTCTCTTGCAGTAGTTAATGGTTTCCTGTAAGAGAAAATAAAAAAGTTACAGCACAGTGTGACTTTTATACAAATGTAACTTGGAGGACGATCTAAAATTTACGACACAGAACCTTTTGTGCTAAAGTTGTGGTAATCATATTCAATTTTTAAAATAAAGGATTTAATTTCCTATCTTTTGTATTAAACAACATCCTTACAAAATTCAAAGATGTGCAAGGCCAGAGTAAAAATACCTGGGATCAAATTTCGGTGTAATCATTGGCGTCTCCATCACAGTTCTACCTCTACCTGCACACATAGGTGTTTGGTTGATTTTTTTGGTGCTAAACAAAAATATAAATAAAGATAAAAATTTGTGCATGTGTAAAATGTCTCATTATAGGAGGTGGGCGGGTAGGTAGATGGGTTGGCGTAAGGGAAGGCGGGTGTCTTGTTGAGCAGGGCGGGTTGCGTTGGAGGTGTCAAACATGTCCTACAACCAACTTCTCTTGTTTTAGGTCATAAAAATTGGTATAAATGTCTAAGCCAATACATTTTAAATAATGACTGTCAGTAATATTGTTTGTCGATGTCAGCATTTTTCATAAACATTCCGTTTTTTAAGCACTATTATTTTGTACTAGATTTTAATGATTCTTGTTTCAAAAGTACTTGATTTACCCAAACTAGCTACTTACGTTCCTTTCCCAGTACGACTTCTTGTCAATGGTGCATCTTTTACTAATGGTGATGGTCCCACTGGTGCAGCACCCTATACATTTTAACAGAATGGCGTGAACAAAACAAACTAGTTACAAAGCTACGTCTTGTCATCTCCTACTACTTCTCTAACAGTTTTTCTTTCTTTAAGGCCACAACTTTTATAAGAAGATTAATTACAGCCAGTTAATTGGAAAATATGTTTTGGTAAATTAATAATGCAAATGTTTACTAAGGTGCATTTATGTTCTGCACTAACCATCAATGTGATGTAAATAAGTGGCAACGTTTCTTATTTTGTCTCTCTCAGGCAGCCTTTCTGAGATCAAATTAGGCACAGAACAAATGCAATCTTCTGCTGAAATCACCACATTACAGAGCATTACATGGGTACAAACACGAGTAGATAGGCGTAATTAAAACACAAACTTATGCATACCCTTTTCCGAGTAGATCTTTTCACAGTTGACACTACAAGTAAAAGCACTTTGATGAGGGGACACACAACATACACACATACACATAAATATAGAAAAGGTTAATGTATAATTAATTTAAAAGATAAAAAGTAAAGTCAATAGTGACTTACTAGGTGCTTTAAATGTGACATCAGCTTCCTCTTCTTGTGGACTAAAAATTTTAGTTTAACTAAGATTACTAAGATAACTTAGAGGGAATTTATCATATGGAAAAATATATAAAAAATAAGAAACCATCTATAAAAGAACAACTTTTTGTGGCTTTTGATAACCATTTTAGTCGCTTAAAACTCATGCACATAACTTACATGTCATGAAAACTAACATCTTCAGATACTGCAGAAGAAATCTAAACACAGACAGCAAGCGTGATTTTACTTTATACGGTGAAGAGTTCATGACAAAAACAACGAGTTAACAGTTTGACGACAACTTTTTTTTGTGATTTAGATGCCATAAAATGGTTAAAAAAGACTAAACTCAACTGCAACGAAAATTATTTTTTGCACCTGTTACCTCAATATAGGGTTTTTGAATTTATATGATAACCAGTTATAACTTTTCGATGTTTAAGGCAAAGATATAATTTAAGAAATATGGTTGCAAAAGCAAGTTCCACCTGCTAAACAAGATTAATATTTTATTATCCAGGTCATGACAGGGTTCGAATTTGAGAATAAAAAGCCCAATTTCAATATTTTGTTGATCCAGGAGCACTGTAGGCAACTTGTCATAGATCTTAATTAGGTGCTAATTTTTATTTTGTTGCGACATTCTTCATAATTTTAGGAAAATTTAGAAGTTTTCGGATAAACTAATAACTAGAGAAAATTCAATAGACCTACCTGGATTTCCTAATTAACTTCTGTTTTGAACAACACAATCCATTTAATCGGACAGTTTAATTAAAGGAACAAACCCGTATTTTTTAAAGATTTTGACTTGTTTTGTCAAGGAATCCGCCATTATTAAGCCGAAAAAAAAAACATTTGAGGGTCAATTGTTCTCTATCTTTATAAACTACTGACCCAATCCTGAGGATTGTCCTAAAAACCATTTTTTAGGATCATTTTTTTCAGGGGTTTTCGGGAGATTATTTAGTAAAGTAATAGCTCTTTATTTTTAAGGTTATTTAGGATGTTAGGTGTGGCAAGCCTGAAATTGCAAATTGCTACCTGCTAATATTTAGATTGGGTCAACCTATTGATCAACTGCCATTATTTTATGTATATTTGAAATTTATAACGAAATATTTCTTTAAGATATACTTTAAAATTATTTATATGTACATACCTCAGTGAAATCTAAGCTTTTCAAATCCCCACCAGCATCTGAAACAATGATTCATAGTATTAACTTACTTATTTTCCAAGTGTCGCTTTGGACATGACATAGGACACAAAACGTAAACAGGGAAACAAAACACAAGAGAATTATGAAAAAAAATAAATCTACTCTTACTTATAAAATCATTAATTTTCATTGATCTTATTTCCTAAAAATTAAAATAATCATAAAAACAAGGTAAATACAGTTTTGTAAAAATATATTCATACTGTATCGCTTCTTTACTTGAAGTCACCTGAAGCACACTTGAAGGGAATGTTATTTACCAGTTAGAAAGATTAAATTACTAGACCAACCTTTTTTATCAGTAGTTTTTGTGTTGTAAACATTCTACTGATATCTGCAATGATAGATTTCTTTTCTGTTTCCATCCCCAATATTCTTCTTTCAACTACAAAAAATATAATACAAACAAATACATATTTACTACAGCCGAAGAATGCTGTGAAAGCATAATTCAAGCAAAATTGATTTGTTTTATGAATGGTCAGAGCAAATAAAAGATTTAAAAAGAAACTACGATAAACTACATACTCTGAAGATCGAAATCTCTAAGGAAAGCTTCTTTCTTCAAAAGTCTGTCATCACTACCATCAGCTATAAGCGAAGCATCTGGATCGATGTTTTTATTTTTTTGGGCTAGTGGCTTTCTTGAAATACGTCTTGGCATTTTAATTTTGATCTAAATACAAATATATAAATGTTAGAATTTTTCTTATGTTAATGTACGTTATCATTCTTCTAGTTGCTAATTACGGAATGTGGCACCATAGATTAGTGGTTATAGCTTTCGTACCCCGTGCGGGAGACAGGGGGTTTGATTCCTCTTGATGGCGATTCAACATGGGGGAGTGAATGTTACCATAGCCCCGAGTTAACCCAAGCCATGTGAGCAAAATTGGGGAGATGGCACACTGTGTGAGCCATTGGATGTTGCCAGGAGTTGTCTAGTAGAGCGCATCTCTAATTGGGTCTGCGTAGCTCATAATGAGACAAGAGAGGAGTTGAACGTCCTTCACCACACCCTAGTTTAAAGTCCTATATGGAAGTCCTTTGGAATGCCACATAGTGTTGGTGCCCTTTAAAAAACACTCAGTTCGGTATTAAGAAAGGCATCCAGCTGTAAAGCAATGTTAAAAACTTCTTATTAATGGCTGTGAGAACAGTTTAACAGACAAACTGGTGAACGGGACTAAACGGGACTCAGGAGTGAAGGTGTTGCGCATGGTAGGACAGATCTCAGGTGTGAGCAGCTATCACATCACAAGGTATAGATAACACTAAGTTAGTGTTATCTACCATCGGATGGCTAGTATAAATGTTGGTACACTCAGAGGTAGAGCAGGTGAGGTAATTGAAATGATAAATGTGGAAAATATGCACATTTATATCTATCTATTTAAGGGTGCCCATTTGAGTAAAACATGGTACAATACGTGGAATCACAATCCTGATACTTAATTGTGTGCGCATCTAAGTGATTATGTAATGCCCGATGCGCACACAGAAATGGAGGTAAAAATGTAAACAAACCAAGCGGACAAGTTACCTCCATTTCTGCGCACGCAGGAAAAACACAGCACTATGGTTGAGTGTGTAGAAGGTGCACTAAAAAAATTATCAAAATATATTATTTATATAGCTAGCTATATAAAGACAAAATAAAAAATTATGTCTTACAATAGACCTTCATGAAAAGAAAGTAATGTGGCATAAAATTAATATATAACAAGTTCATACATCTGTGGGGTCTGGTATGGTGCAGGACAAAAAAGGAGCCACGACGGGATAGCTAGCTAAAAAATCCCGGAGCTAGCTAGCTATTTGTTTAAAAAATTTTCTTGGTAGCCCAAATAGAAGCTTTGATTTCACAATTTCATTTCAGATTTGTTTACATCTAATTATAACTTTACCTACTAAAAATACAAAGAAGTAAATAAATATATGTAAATTTTACAATATTACAGCTCTTCGTTTTGTTTTGTTTTGATTTATTCCCGCGATATAAATTCGATTTAAACAGCGCATGCGCTAACTTTAACCCGATATTTTTTACTGCCGTGATAATTAGTTTCTACACAAGATGGCTGAAAATTCGATTGAGGACATTTTCCTAGCAGAAAAAGTTGTGGATTCAGGATTTGGACAGGTAAGACGTATGTGCATTTTTTATAAAAGTAATGGTATTAACGTTTGAAATTTTTGAATATTTGGCGACGACCATTTTTTGAAATAATAAAGACCACCCTTCCCTGGCCACCAAAAAGGCAGCAACGACCAAGGAGAGGGCCCATCGAATGCCAGCCGACCCTAGAAAACAAAAGCTTCATAAACGAAATCGAAACCTGATTCCAGTTCACGTTGTTTCTGTTGTTCAAATATATTAGAGTAATTACAAATTTTTCTTTTTTTAAAAAAAAACATTGTGTACTGACAAGGCAGCAAAAAGTTGCCAACTTTATACAGTAGGTTAGCTAGTTAGCTAAAAAGGTGGTAGCTAGCTAGCAGAAAAGGTTTTAAACTCCTGTTGTTTTTCATTTACAGAGGTTTCAAAGTTTCATATGAAATAGAAATGGCTGTGAGTCATAATTAAGGATCTGTAACAGGGCCTCGCCATTTCACTCTGGGATGAAGTGGAAATCCCATACTTTTAAGGTCATTGAAATTAGTGAAACTTTATCAAATGTAGCAATATTGATTTTCCACTCCAAATTTATAAAGCTTTTCACACACATTAACTGAAGCTGTGGCTGGAGTAACTTCTCTCTATTTTTAGGAACACCTTAAATCCTTGTGTAGCCAAGGTCTCAAAAGTTATTATATTTACCAGAAATCCTTGAATCAACTTTTGGAGAAATTTCTAAAGGCTTTTTCTCAATTTACAAACATCTTTCCATGACTCTTGTAGACTTTATACTTCTGCTTGTCTCTTGCTAGTTAAGGCTAAGTTTCGTTGCAGGTACCTGTGTACACGTTAATATAAAATGCATAAGTTTTTTTAAAAAAACTCTCTTTTTACAATGAGTACCAAAGAAAAAATACGAAATCTTCCATTGCAGGCATTGTTATAGCAGCAGCAGGGTAAACGGTGAAAGAAAAAAAGCGGTTATGATTAGAAATTGAAAAAATATGCTCAAATCTTTAGTTTAAACAATAGTTCATTAATCATTCTGGTAATTTCAATAGAAAAAAACTTAGCAAAAGTTGAACATTTCCAACTTTTAAAAAAAACTTGTAAAACTGAAAAAGTTGTACATCATTCCTGTTTACAAGGTATGCTTTTTTATCTTACCTTTTAACAGTCCATTTAAACTTACCATGTATTTTAGCTTTTATTAGCCCTACATTAATATACTAACCAGGATGTCTGGTTTCTCAATTTACAAACATCTTTCCATGACTCTTGTAGACTTTATACTTCTGCTTATCTCTATCCTTGACAAGGTAATTCTTCTAGGAGATTTTAACATCAATCTATTAAATTTTGACAAGGATCTTAAATTTTCAAAATTCATTGACACTCTTGCTAGTTAAGGCTAAGTTTCGTTGCAGGTACCTGTGTACACGTTAATATAAAATGCATAAGTTTTTTTAAAAAAACTCTCTTTTTACAATGAGTACCAAAGAAAAAATACGAAATCTTCCATTGCAGGCATTGTTATAGCAGCAGCAGGGTAAACGGTGAAAGAAAAAAAGCGGTTATGATTAGAAATTGAAAAAATATGCTCAAATCTTTAGTTTAAACAATAGTTCATTAATCATTCTGGTAATTTCAATAGAAAAAACTTAGCAAAAGTTGAACATTTCCAACTTTTAAAAAAAACTTGTAAAACTGAAAAAGTTGTACATCTTTCCTGTTTACAAGGTATGCTTTTTTATCTTACCTTTTAACAGTCCATTTAAACTTACCATATATTTTAGCTTTTATTCGCCCTACATTGATATACTAACCAGGATGTCTGGTAATTCTAACACAATTATCGATATATATAATTTTTTCTTCTTATATATATCGCATAAAAATATATTGCATTTGATATTCGTGTTTCCGTTACATCATTTTTTAACTCAGCGGGGGGTCCGGGCAGAGACAGACGACAGCTATTATTATAGAGATATTCAATTTGGCTCCACTACCACAGCTCTTAGCTCGCTTAACATACTGAATTTAGGGATAATTTGTTGAAAATAGTTCTTACAACGTCATATTTAAATTTTACTTAAAAAGTCTTTTAAAATAATAATTTAAAATATTTTAAACCAGAGAGGCAAAGCAGATGACCATTTATACTATATATAGTTATTAAAAAAGAGACAATTGTATATATAATATGCAAATAAGGCCCAAAAACGTGCCACTTATTGCACAAAATTAAGTGATTAATAAATTTTCGATTTGTTTAATTTCGTGTCACATAAATCAAAATATTCAAATTAAAATAACAATATATATACCGATTCTTATTTTGATTCATGGACATATTTTTTGAAAAACTGTAAAATTGGATTAAAATTACAAAAAACGCATCACAGCTCATATACTGTTTTTCTATAAATAAAAACATAATCCAATATATATAATTCAATTCAAACTAACAGTTTGTTACTAAAACTTGTCATGGTTTTTCTGGCAGTTTTGTTTGCTATGGGGAATGCTAGGCATGTAGATTGCATGTTATTTGTATTCAACAAATGGGAAAGTAAGGTGTGTAGCTTTGTATTGTTAGGATCCAGTAGTTTTTTCACCATTTTAAAGACTGTTATGTAGGCATATAGGTTTTTATTAAACAGATACTGTGTAAATTTTATTTACGAAATTGCCTCACTTGTCTTACTTAATATGTGCAGGCATTTACAGCATTTAGACAAGATGTGACTATTCAGGGAAATTAGCTTATCATCCTAAAATAAATTAAGAACAAAATTATCTAAAAAAAAACTTTAATTGATTTTTCTTAACTACTCTCTTCTATTTGCAGGAACAAGGTTTAGTGTATAATATTTTTGTGTGCTTGAATCCTTTGTTTACTTCAATCAGTTATGTTTTCATTGTGCTGGACGCAAAATTGAAGGTACATCCATCATGCATTTAAATTTTTCTGTTTGAACATGGCCACCATGTTTTCAGAAGGAATTAATTTAAAAAAAATTTTTTTGTCTTTTTAAATGCAGAGGATGATATAATTTTAGCATAGTTTATCATACTTGCTAAACACATAAGTTATACAAAGTCATTTGTATACGATTTTTTAGCAAGATGGAAAGAGGTATTATAAAATTAAATGGGTTCGTTATACTTGGGAAGCTGAAGACTCCTTGGATCATATGAAAGAATTATTGGATTTATTTTGGTCGGAGCACAGTGGAGTACAAAATGGTAAAGATAAAAGTACCACAGGGGAAAGTGTTGAACAAGAGAAGAATAAAAATAAGGTAAATGTCTTTTGGGAAATCTAATGGGTAATAATAAACCACCTCCGACCACTCCAATGATCCCCACTGACCTTCTAATCACCCTTCTTCAACTCCAGTGACTCATAAAGAACCTTTTTTCTTGGAATCCCTTAATCACCCAAACTGACTCAAGATGGCAGCGATTTTGACTTATACCTTAAAAGTAAATTTTTGAAATCTTTTTCTGATTCCTTGAATTTTTTTAAGAAATAGAAAAAGTAACCAGAGAAAAAACAATGCTTGTGGATTAGACATGGTCGAATAATAATACTTTTTCACTATCGAAAAGTTAAATTTTGACCCTCATTACATGTCTTATTTTATATGGTTTATTGTGAAATATTAATAAGGAAGCTTACACTGGTTACGTGGTGTGTTTTATATTTTACATAGTCTGAGGGTAATGCGTCTGAGGTGAATTCTGCCAAAGCAGATGAAGTAGAAGAGACTAATCCTGAAAGTGGTCTTGCTGTGAGTGTTTTGTTAAAAGAAGACGACAACAGTCAAATGCAAGGTAGATGTTTCTTACAATCACGATTTATCTTCGTAGTTTTTAAATAAATTATTCAGAATTTTTGAATTTTAGCATAAGCGTGATCATTTTTTTTTTGCTGACAAAATATGGAGCGCGTATAATTAGTTTTGCTTTTTATTTTAGCTATGCCCGTGTCTACAGATGTAGATAGTTTAACACATTCAATTACCCAAAGTATATCATCGACTGTGGACGACAGTAACTTGGCGTCTAAAGTCGTGAAGTATATAACTTTACAGAAGCATACGTGCGATGTGTGTCTACGTTCTTACGGATCCGCCCAATCCTTAAAAACGCACATTAAATCACATCACCAAGAAAAATCCTTCCAGTGTGAAACATGCCTTAAGAGCTTTTCAGAACGGTCAACTTTAAAACGCCACATGTATATTCATTTGGAAGAAAAACCATTTAAATGCGACCACTGTGAGAGAGCCTTTAGCGATAAATCCACACTGAGAAGACATATCATCACACACACTGGCGCAAAAAGATTCCAGTGTCCTAGTTGTAACAAGCGATTTACACGCAACGAACACTTGCGACAACATATGTACATTCACACTGCGGAAAAGTTGTACAAGTGCGAAGTGTGTAATAAAGATTTTCGGCAGCGTTCCACACTTAAAAATCACATGTTGTTGCACCGTGCTGAGAATGGCTACAAATGCGATTCGTGCGGGGCGTTGTTTTCCCGCCAACAACAGTATGATAAGCATGTGTTATGGTGCAATGGAAGTTTAGAGGGCGGCTTTAAGTGTGATCTTTGTGATAAACCTTTTCAGGATCGCAATAGTTTAAAGCGGCATATCCTAATTCATTCTGGCGAACGTCCATTCAAGTGTGACCATTGCGATCAGTCGTTTAATGATCGCTCCATACTTCGTCGACACGTGTTCACACACATTGAGAAAAAACCTTTTCAATGTCAACTTTGTCGTAAAGAATTTATACGTAAAGCTTCTCTTGTTTCGCACTTGTCGTCGCAACATGCTGGAGAAGCCGGGCAACCTGTTTACGAGTTGGTCCAATCATTAGGCTATAACTTAAATGAAGGTATTTCATTGGATAACGAGACGCTCAATCAGCAAGTTCGATTTGTTATTCAGGAACCAAATGCAACCGAAAACCCGATTAGCCAAGTTGAAGTTTCGTCCGTTGAGAATGATGGTGTTTCCATGCTCGCCCACGCTGTTTGTGATATTCCGCCAACTGTTTTAACGAGTATGGAAAATAAACCGGATGTCGAAGAAAATAATATAGACCAAAACCAAGAGATACAGATGCAAATGGACGAAGACCTGCAACCAGGAGATAACCAGTTACTACAAGTCCAAATTATTCAAATGGACGATGGAAACCAGTTCGTACAATCCATACAAGCTATAGTTCAGGAACACGACGAAGAAACTTTCGAACATTCAGATTTAGTTGTGACTGAAAACATTGTAGTGGAACAAGCATCCATTGAAAGGAGACAGACACCCCAGGAAGAGAACACTGATCAATCTCTACCTGATGATCATCCTTTGTCTGATGCAGAAGCAGATCAAGAAGTTTCGGCCGCAATAAGTGATACCCTGGTTTCTACGAGTGATGATTATAGTGAAAAAAATATGGACATTGAAAGTGTTTAAAACGGAGAGTGACCGCATAACCATATACACCGCAAAAGCTTGATCAAACGCGTCCATGATTAAATACACCAGCCTTAAATAAATCCCTGGCAAAAATTTTTAATTTTAATTAACGTCGGGACCCTGCAATTACCGATGCGAACGCCGACCTGTAAACAAAAGTGATTCGCGTCGGCAAATGTTTGCCGATAGTTATTGTTATAATGAACTCTGCCTTACATAAACACCCCTTGGAAACGCCCAGAGGTTTTTTGTGTGCGCGTTTACGATATAAGTAGATGTATTTTTTTCATGCGTATGCGCTTCATATTTTTTCTTCCTTTAAACATGCTGGTTCAGAAAGGTAAAATTATCTGTAATTTCATGCGTCGTCTCATTTGTTACTTACTTCATTTTCTTACGTCACAATGTTAATTTTATATTCTGTATGTCAAACAAACCTTATAATATCCATTCTGAAAAAATAGAGTTAATTTATAATTCTTGACTTTTGAATGTGTGCGCCACCCTACCGCGTTTGGACGTTTTTAAAGAAACTAAGGTTGAGAACATGAGTAGTTGTAACTGCTAACTCGCGAAATTGCGAAAAAAAGCAAATTTACTGATGTAACATAGGGGTTAGACCAAAGAAATTTTAATCTATTTTAAAGTTTATAAGAAATATTTAGGCGGAACCCTTATTTAATGTAGAAAAAAATGTGTAATCTTATTGGCCCAATCAAAACAAAAAGGTCTGCAAGTAATTGTTACCTATTTAGATTTTTCGAACAAAACTTGACGATAGCAAAGTGTTTTCGGCTCAAAGTTATGAAACTTTAGGTGACAAAAAGTAGGGTTAGCAAAAAAATTAGACATTTTAATAATCACGTTGGAAAAATTAAGACATCTTACTTTTAACGTGTTTTAATTTCCTCTTAACAGTCACCGTTGCTAAGAGTAGTAATTTACAAGCCCCCTGACTGCTTCTACAAGACCCCCGCTGCTTCTTTGGTCTCTCATGTTCAGCTTTGCGTACCTTAAGGACATTCAATTTCGCGGAAATTAGTTTTCAAAAAAAATTATTGCAAAAATTAATCCTCGCGAAATTTATGACCCTTCTAGGTTATATTGGCTGAGGGTGAAAACGCAGCAGGTGTCCGCACAATATATAACAAATACTTCAAGTTTATGTTTTTTATATCTAAGTCCTTTATTTCTCGCGCAATTCGCGAATTTATTTCTTGTGAAATACTACGATTTATTAACTTTGCGAAAATTAATTTTACTGAGGAGGTACATCGGATATTCACAACTCTGTCCCCAGGACTTTTTTTCTCTTTCTGATAATTCCGGACGGCTATTTGTTCTCGCCGTCGGTTGGCAGAAAGAGAGAAAAAGCGCTGGGGACGAGACTGCGAACGTTCTATCTTACGTAGCCAAAAAAAATCTTGTTATATATGGGGCAGAGGCGGTGCCGGGAACTTAAACTTACTAAACAGGAAAAGTGAAAAAAGAGGGTTAAAAATTTGATTAGCCGAGAAGTAGGAAAATAAATAGCTTTTCTACGTTAGAATAGTTCACCACTGTGAACTCCTAGTAGTAACTGTGTGGTGAGATAAGAAGGTTTAGAGTGAAAACAATGTTTTAGCGCGGGTCAGCTGTTAGGCACACAAGAATGTAATAGTGGATATTATATTTTGACATATCAAAAGCATCCGGTATTTTTCTACCACCTGCTGATAAACGCCATAAAAGAAAATTTGTAAATTTACGAAAGAGTATACAAACGTAAATAAAACAACATATCGTGTAATAAGCATCATAAAGCACTATAGCAAATGTTCTGATTGTTTTCTGCGCGTTTTGCCAATTTTTTCACAGCAGCTTTTGTACTACTTCCGGTATACACACCACAGATTTCACGTAAATTGGCTTGGTAACTATGGTAGTGGGCACACTTACTATGATTCATGTGTGTGTGTGTGTGTGTGTGTGTGTGTGCAGTTCATAATCCTGTTGCAAAAATGAACAGACCAAGTGATCTATTATAACTATAATGAAGTGAAGTCAAAATATTTGGCGAAATAGTGTTTAACCAGCGTTCCTAAAATTAACAACACAACGAGACGGGATAGGTAAGAAAAAAAACTATTTCAGGTTGATATTCCGTGTATTTCAACAAAACTCTTCAAGAAAACAATGACTTTAGGGAAGAACTTTTTGCAATTTTGGAAAAAGTTCTGTAGTTTCTCCGAACTACAAATGTTTCGAATAGAAAATTTAAAAGAAAATAATCGGCATTGGATGACAAAGTAATCGTGTACTAAACTTTTGCCCTTTAAATAACTCCAAAACGTAAATAAAATTATCACAGTAGAAATAAATAATCATTATTTGGCAAAATTTTTTGTGAGTAAAAATAAATTTTAAAGACCTGCGACAGTTTTTTCAACGAAAAATCTAAAATGGATTAAAATAAAGAAGTTTTGTGGTGAATATGAACGACAAAAGTTTCTTTTGCAAACACTTTCTTCCCTTGAAAAATCTTTAGAGAAAGTCTGAATATTATATAGAACAACACACCCTATGGTGGCTTGAAAATTTTGTGTTTGAGATACTTAAAAGTCATCACCAGTGAGTGCACTTCAAGTTTAAGTCCAAATTAAAGTAATGTAGTAATGAGTAGTGTGTGTTACGAGTGGTAACTTTCGCGAGTAAAAAATTTACATTACTCGAGTAATTGAATAGCTTTTTTTGTTCTATTTTATTTTTCTCCTGTGTATTTACTTTCGCAAAAGACATTTTGTGTGCATTAAGTGCCGCCAAAATTCGCAAAATTTAAAATTCTCAAAAATTCAAAAATTAGCACGCGACAATTAATACACTTGGTGGCATAAATGCTTCAAAAAGTATTACAAGGCTTGGCTAATAGGATTTTATCCCTACAAACAAAAACATCTAAAAAAATATATTATTTATACAAAAATAGTTATCATCAGCATTTAACGTCCGTACGCAGCTAATGGCAGGTGAATGTCTCGTTTTTCTTCGCTTTGAAGAACTCCATCGTCTGATTGCGTTGAAACTTCCAAAGACTTACTCTCCTCCCTTGCTGGTACCATGACACGTGCGGCCATTACACTTAATGGCACAGTGATGTGTTTCTTTGACGCTTGTACATTGACTCGCCTACCCCCTTCTAAACTATGCGCTGATTGCGTAATTTTCCACTTATCTTCGATTGATTGATCAAGTTTTTTTAATATTTCATTGTTTTGTCTGTCTAAACTTTGTCGCACCTTCCGAACATGTGGTTCTCCAAAAAATATCAAATTTCTAATCTTGGCAGCTTCTTCTTTGTCGTCTCCGATATGTAGAGATCGTCTTTCTCTTCTATGTTTTATGTTTTCGTCGTAACTGTCGTGATTAATCCTCGTCAAAAATACGTCGTGATGTTCTTTAACGACGTCGCGACGTTTAATTCTGTCAATCACTACTTTATCTAATACACTGTCGCGTATAACCTTAACAGGATTTCGAATCATCATATTTTTTACAGATAAACAGGCGCTAAAACTCCACCAGCAACCACAAACTATTACTGCGATAAAAACAAGCTTCATAGCTTTCTTTTTTATATTTTTAACGACTTATTTGAACTTCCTCAGTATCACGAGGAAATCATTTGTTCTGATGTTCAAACACAAAAACATTCGATTCGTAAGAAGAGTTCGAACACATTAAGCATAATTAACCTCCTAATCTTTTGCGCCTTTTTTGCTGCATTGTGTAATCTCCTGATCGTAAACATAAACAAATGGAACATCAAGGCATAATAACAGAGATAACCAAGACAAAACTATGGAGACTGCTGTGTGTTTGTGGACAATTTCATTATATTTCTCTTAATATCTAATCATTCGTTAATTATACGCGTAAACGTCTTTTTCATCTGTGGATATGTAAATTTGATTTTAATTGTTTATAGTCTTGATGTACTTAAGGGAATTAATTTTGCGGGAACTAATGTTAAATAAGATTTCTGAAATTCAGATTAGGTAGTTCTGGGTAAATGAAAAGAAAAAAGAAGTGTAAATTATTTATTAAAAAGAAAAAAAAATAATCTAAACTTCGCAGCAAATAATTTTCGCGAATTTCGCGGATAGTGAGTTTTCCAATAATTTTCGCAGCAACTAATTTTACGAAATTGACAAAAATTCGCGAAATTCGCGAATAATAATACCCGAGAGATAAATTCCGTTAAGATAAAAAAAAGTAGTAAAATTACTTTCTTTCTAAAGTTTTACTTAAATGTTAAACAATAGGCCAATCCTTTTCATACTGTCATAAAGTATCTTGCAAATAGTTCGCAGGATATTAACAGTGTGTCACTTATTAAACTTGACATCAAAAGTGACATGGTAATTCCAACGAACAAAATGATACTGAAGATCTGATAAAATTTATTCCACATAAATTCTAACTCTAAATACACTTTACGTGTTTCTAACATATACATGATAGAAACATAATTATACATGCAAAACATACTTCGCTATAAATCAATGTATCTAAATTAACAAACAATTAGTTTACACTAGTCGGTTGCCCGTTATTTTTATACCGCATTGAGTGCGTCTCACTACTTGTGGTACCATTTTGCGTGACAGACAGACAGACGTATACGGGTATTATTAAAGAGACTAGCCGTTAACCCGTGGAAAAATCCACGGGGTCGCCTGTCCTTTATATATCGCATTTCGTGTTTCCGTAACAGGGCGCGGCTTTCGCGGACAGACAGACAAAATACGGCTATTATTAAAGAGACTAGTCGGTAGCCCGTGGAAAAATTCACCGTGTCGCCCGTCCTTTATATATCGCATTTATATATACAGTAATTATTTTACTTTTTACTTAATAATCTTTTTTTAATTGTATTGCAAATTAATTTTTTTATTCCCGGTTATGTAAATATCTAGACTAAAGATAATATTAGAATAATGAAAAAACATGCACCAAATAAAAAAATGCGTAGTTTTTAATAAAAAATTTTACAATACAATAGAATCGAATCTTTAATTTATTCAGCTAGTTTTATCGACTAGAAGTTAGTAAACAAATTCGTACAGCACGATTTACTAAAGTAAAATTTCATTTAGGAAATGTAGACAAAAATTTTTTTTAAATCAATGCCGCTAATTTCTCTGAAGATTCTAGTCTAAAAATTGTAACAGATAACACCGAGTGTACAAAACGTCAGTCAAGATTTGCTTATATAAAACTATTCTAAATAACTAAATAACTAAATATAATAAAAAAAATCTAATTCATTAAAACATGATATTAAATATTTGTCTTATAAAATCAATAATTTGAAATGAGTTTAGCATTATACATATCCAAACCACATTGTACAATCAGTTCTTCACCCTCCTTTACGTGTTTATTACTTACAATTAATCCTAACACTTTGTCGGACTCTTGTGTATATCCCACAGAAGATAATTCGCCAATCAACTCGTGCTTATGCAAAACAGGTTCTCCACCCCAGGGCCAATTTTCTGGACATGGAACAGATATTTCAAGTAACTGCAATGAAGTCTCTCCATCGTACTAAATAAAGTATTTTCTCGATTGTACTTGGCTTCTTGCACATTTAATTAAACAATTATACACAGAGTCTGAGTTGTGATAGATCTAATGCTTACCCATCCGTTAGTTTTAAACATGAAAGTACAGTGTTTAAATCTTAAGAAAAACAAATACTTCTAAAATAACTTTAGCATTTTAAAAGCATCCAAATAACAGATAACGTATGCTTGAACCTTAAGATCAACATTGTTGTCAAATCAGGCGAGAACTCATCCCAACATTCTACATAAAAAACACTTTAAACTCACACATGTAAAATCTGTACCTGTTTTCCATTCAAAACACTTTCAACAAACTTAAAATCTGTGCTGCGTTTAATTTCTGTACCATAAGAAGGAATTTTATTGGACACACGAATGGAATCGACTGCAAAACTTCCCACATTTGCAACACCATACTTATCTCCATAAGACATTATCAGACGATACAAGCCTTGAGAGAACTATAAACAGAACAAATATGGTAATAAAAACGGGTGATAGATGTTCATTTCCATGAATTAGTAAAAAAAGTTAAATAATCAGGTGCAAATTTTAAATACCTCAGTTGGAATAAACAGCTGCCAACCTGGTACACCATTCATAAAATGTCGGACGAGCTGAACCTTTGACGCGTAACCAATATCCACAGGCTGAAAAAAGTCATAGAATTTTCTAAGGTCCCAATAAAACTCTCACACTTTTTGGTTGCTAGTTGCAGTAGAGTTTTCCTACGCTTTGAATTATTAATATAATGTTGAATTTTTAAGAAGAAGGAAAACTACAAAGTGTAAGCACCATGATAAACTCAACCAGTTAAGTCTCATTAAACAGGGAAAAAATCGCAAAGGCATTTTAGTTTACTTTGTCAAGTTTTCCATTTAGGAACTCTTTGTCTCATTGTTGTTGCGTTTTAATTATAAGTCGTGAAATAAAACATTTAATAGGCACTGCTACAATTATCTCCACTCTCAAATAGTAAGACTGCCTTCTATTCCAAAAAGAAAGTTTGCTGATAAAATACCACTCAGATAAATTGAAATTTATATACCTTACAGCATTTATCAGAAAATTGATCAGTGTTATATGGTGGAGCAAGTAATTCATTTAATAACTTTTCTACATGAGGACCAAGTAAAGCCAAACATGCATATTTTCCTGATATATCTTCAACAGTAATGTCAGTGAAACCATCCTTTCTTGTGGAATCTGTTAATGAAGAGAGTAGGCGTGTATGTTGATCTGGTGATGTGATTATTGTGTACCTGTTAAAGAAAATTTATGTGCAAAATGTTGACAGTAACTTGTAGTACTCAATGTGCTTATATAATTCTATAGTTTAAAGGGTGTGATAACTTAGGGAGCTTATTGTAAAAAACATCAATAAAACAAGTAGAAATATTGAAAAGTTGAAGTTATTAGCTTTATATTTTTTTGATAAGAAGAGGCAGAAGATACCATGGGGTGTAACATTTTTTTCCAGACATGAATCCGAGTGCACACATTAAAAAAACGACAAAGACGCACTAAATGACGGGCGTAGACCAGCTGAAGCATGAGCATAACGCTTTGTACTTAATCTGAAAACTGGGGATAAAGTTTTATGAGCATTCATGACTTAAACATGACTTTTCTTGAGTTCGTTGTCATCAAACATGGTATGGGTGAGGTTTAAATCATATAATTTAGATATTTTAAGAACTTTTTTATAGGGCACCAAACCCACAAATACTGTAACGTGAGCATTTACAAAATTCTTGTAAGGCATATGTGGGCGCGCAGAGAAAAAAAACGTCATAGCAGTCTGGTAATCAGTTTACCTAGTAAAAGACCTTAAATCATATTTTTTTTTACCTCAGAATGATGAAGAAATTACAAAAGTATGTCAGGTATACTTAATTACAGTCTGAAATGATGTTTTGGAAAAAACATTCTTTAGAAAAAACAAGAAGGGCTAAGGAGTGTGTCTATGTCTATACGAACAGCAGTAAAGTCAATGATTATGGAAAGCAACCGAATTCTGATGTTACTTCTAGGCAGTTTTTTTTTTAATATGTTGGGACATTCGTTACCAAGTCATACAGAATGATCATTTATGCTCAAATTTTCTTGGCGTACTTTAAATTGTTTTACCACACCCCTTGCAAGTCGGCGCAATCCCTAAAAAATTACAACATGCGGAATCTAAGGTTTAATAAGCGTATCCAATTACCACCTTAGACAAATAAAAAAAATTTAAAAGTAAAAAATAAGTCAAATCTAAAATGGTTGAATAAGCGTTTCCTTTTCTTTAATTTCTAATACACTTTTTCTTCTGTAATTAATTGTACGGAGCACTACTATTTCTCCCCACAACAATTTATTTTCTTTAGTCACTCACTAATACATACTTGTTAGGGTTCACATTGACCAGGTTGACCATACTTTGCCAGCTCTGTTTGTCATCAAACACTGCAGTGTCAATAAAATCACCAGAACAAATCTTGTCAGAACCACTCAAACACGTTATGGAGTATAAGAAAGAAGCTAGTTTCTTCTCATCGTCACACTGAAATATTAAACACTGACGTCATGAAAAAATTATAGTTCATATTTTAGCTTTATATTATTCATCGTCACAATAAACCTAAAAAAAAAGGTAGCACCATCTAGAAAACAATGTAAGGCAAAACAAAATTACAACTAGCAAAGAGGTTTACAATGTTCAGCAAGGAAAAGAAGATGCACACTAGAAAGACAAAAAAACAAACAAACAAAACTTTTCACAGGAGTTTTAATGCAATTAGACGCAATAACTTACAGCTAAGATGATACACATATCTTACCATTATATTAAACTTGCTTTTTGAAGATAAATCAACACATCCAATACCTTCACTGCAGCTTCTTAATTCTGATTGGACATATTGTAGCCAATCAGGTCGTGCAAATGTGTGCTGGTGTTGACCATCTGATAATATAAATGAAAGGTGCTGTAACACAAATAAGGTTTAGACAAATAAAACAAAGTTGTACTTCACATAAATATAAAGAGATTCTCTTTATTTAGTTACACAAATCTTATTGCAGATTAGCCGCTATCCCGTGGAAAAAGTATGGGCGTTTGCCTGTTCCAGCAATGTCAATAAAACTATATCGCATCTGTTATTTGTAGCTTCAATATTATATGCGCAGTTTTAACACCGTTAAACGGACGGAACGGACGGACGGACGGACAGGCAAAAGCTATCATTATAGAGACATCACTATAGATCATTATTCTGTCAAATATCTGGTGAAAAAGTCAAAAACATTGTCCTAGTGGAACCAAAATAGATATTTATGTTATTAAAAAAAGAGCAACTTTTATGTTTATTTTCTTACCGTTTGTTTCTTTGAAGTAAAGCGGTACTTCCCAATTACCCGTTTCTCCCCAAACTACACCTTGTTGGTCGAGCAAACCATGCAATGGTGAATTCATAACATTGCGACAACTATCTACTGACATCCTAGGATACGCAAGTTCATAATGTGATCGTAATGCCCAAGGAATTCGATTTCTCAAATAAAACTTGTTGTTAACAGCTTTTTGAAGTCTTCTCACATCAAACATTGAGCTGTCATTCCATGTTTTACCATACGTGATAAGTTCTGAGATTGTTCGTCCAACACCTGCACTGGAAACTATTCCTGCAGAGCACATACCAGCAGCGATGTAGTAATTCTCAAACTAAAAGAAAATTTACACGCCATTATTTTTCTATGCAATACGTTTTGAACTAGTCTTTTTGTATTTGTGTTTGCAGAAAATTTGTCCCTTATTTATAACATTTGGAAAATAGCAGTTTTTTTCATGAAATAGCAAAACGCCATTGCCTGATGAATTCTCTGCTGAAAAACGCTTGTGAAAGGTCGGTAGATGTGCAGGGTGTTGCAGTTTCTGAGAAGTTAACATTATGGAACAATTGACGCAATGGCCCGTAAAAGTCGGAAAAATAAACCATGCTGCCGTCAGCAATTAATTATCACAGTTTGAGGTATAAGATCTAACTAAATTACCCAGTATCTACGTCGCTTGTAAACATTCACAGGTAAACGTTGGGAAGTTCAAAGGGTGTGGATCTAATATGAAAAAGGTTGTAAATCATCGCCTGTGCGCATGATCTTTAGAATAAGTTTTTCTTAAATAAGATTGTAGTAAATTACGACATTGCACTAACATACACACAATGAAAATAGATTTTTAAAACAGAAATATAAATCACACGTTGTGCAAATTGTAGAATTCTTAAGCGTTAAAAAATTTAACTTGCAAAAAAACATTTAAGTGAAATTTGGGATTTAAGAAATACCTGCATGGATTTACACGCATACTGATGCCCGTCTGCTGTAAATGATTCAGGACCATTAACAAAACTTCGAATTTCTGCATTCTCTAAACAGGGATACCTCCTTAGCAAACCATCCATGAGTGGACCTGAAACAAAAAAGTTAGGGGTGACACTATGTATATTTTATGTAAATATTAGAAATAAATAAAATATATAAATAAAAAATATACAAAAAAAAACAGAACTAAGAAACCTAATTTGATCTTTAACAAAAAATAAACACGTTCTTTCACTAACAATATAAAAGTTTAAAAAATTCCAATAAATAAATAAATAAATAAATGGACTAGATAAACATACCAAATTGTTTCCAGTCTTCTTGCAGCAATTGGAATTCAAATTTATCGGGAACACTATCATAAAAGCAAGGTTTACCATTAGCTTCAAATCCTCCACACAATAATCCTCCACTCCATTCTCTCACGTAAGTTCTTGCATCATAATCTCGTATGACAGGTAACATTGAGTGTACATTCTCAATAGGTTTGGTTACAATATAGAAATGTTCACTAGCATGTAAAGGTACTTCCACAGGTGGAATTGATTTCTAAACAGAATTTACTGCTATTTTAATAAATAGTTTGTGTCAAAGCAAAGTGCATTAACAAATCTAAGTTCTAGATAACTTTATATACAGATACTAAAGCACTTACCGAGCCCAACTCCCTGGACCACTAAAAATATAATTAAATAAAAGATCAATTAAACAAAAAATAGGACAGGGACAATGAAATTAATTGTACATGCAACAACATGTACAATTACAAAACACGCAACAATAACAATAGCAAGGACAGGAAAATGATGCTAAAAACCAACTACAATAACAAACAACAACAACAAAGATCATAACAAAAACAACAACAACAACAACAACTACAAAATTCGGCATTGACCTACCATCCCTGCACAATTGATAAAAATATCACAGTTAATTTTTCCCAAACTTGTATCCACTGAAGTAACACGATGTCCTTCACTTTCAACTTTTAAAATTTCAACTCCTTCCAATAATTTTGTTCTTCCTGAAACGCAATAAATAAATAAAAAGAACTTTTCGTAAAGCAAAACAAAACAAGCGAAAAATTATTACACAAAATGAATTCCTGTCAAATAAATTAAAATAACCAGCAGGTGATATTCAAAAATTTGTCTGACGCCTATTAATATTATCAATATTATCTAAGCAATGTGAATGAATTGTAACTCATTCGATTTAAACTTGTACATGATATTAATAACAGATTTCCTTAAGGCTAATATCTGCCTGATACTGCAAACATTAAATATGTGGTGCCTCTTTTTCTCAAATTCATCTCGAATTACTCTTTTATCCATGAGAACACATATAAGTTTAACCGAAGTATTTGCAGGTGAGTAAAAAAAAGCTGTCCTTTATTTACTTTAATAGCTACCATTATGTGAACAATCGAAGTGATGATACAAGTTGTGCCTTTTGTTTATCTTAGCAATGAACGAGACCTTATTTAGTATTAATAGTACATTAGACTAGTTCTCACTCCGTGGAAAAATCCTTTGCTTCGCCTGTCATACATATTCTGATCATTAGATTGTCGCTTGCTGTACCTATCCTTGTTATCGCTACAAAGTCGCAATCCATTTTAAACAGTACACAGCTGTGATTTAAAGACAAAACTATTTCGATGTCCACACAAAATATGTTACTTTTAATAAACAGAAAAATTAAAGTGATTTTTCCCTTTTTTGTTACATGTAACAGTAGGGAGTCCTATAAGAAAATTCTTGCACTAATTCAAGTAAATATCCCTAACCGTCTTTTGTTGCTTCTTTTATGTAAGTGTGAACTAAATCAGTTGGATTGACGACTGCATCATTTGGTATGTACAATCCGATCTAAGTAAAAAATCAGTAAACTCTTTAGAAATTTGTATTTGAGACCTTACATTTGTTATTTTGGGATTAAAATTTTGTTATGAAACTTCTACAACCTCTAGAATTATTGGATATTTTAATACTTAAATCACCGAATAAACACAATAATATGTGTTGCAGTGGTCATATGTAAATGCCGTATGCAGATGAAAAAAAGCGAATAAAACATCATTTTACAAGTGTAAAGCAAGCTGTTGTTAACAGCATTTCACCTACCTTAATGTCTTCAGTTCGTAAAAGTGGATTCAATTTTAACACTTCTGCACTGCTGACAGATCGACATTCTACTCCAAATTGTCTACACAACAAAAGTAACTTTATCTTCTAAACAACAATTTCATTAAATCTTCCATGCGAAAATAACATGGTGCTACCTTAGAACTTAGGAGAGGCAGTAGGTATTTGCCTTGTGTTCGACTAAATCGGAGGACATGGTAAAATCAAAACCGAAAAGGGGTGCGACTGAGAGAATGTCAACTCCATTAAAAAGAAGATGTGTGCTTTGTCTCTGAAGTTTCCCCCAAACTTCATGAGTTGTAAAACATAAGTTTAATATTCCAAGTACGCGTTTCAGTGAAATATCAGTAGAAATGGTGGGTTTTAAAAAACGAACAGGGGCAGAGGAGTTGAATACTAAAAAGTTGCTGAAGATAGGAAGAGGGAAAGGCAGAATATAAAAAGGGGAAGGGGTCTATATGCCACTGAAATTTCCAGTTTTATACATTATTGTCTCCACTTAATTGTCTCCACTTATTAACTCCATTTAATTTATTTACTAGGCATCAGCCAAAACAAAAAGCATTTTTTTTCCTAATTTTGAAATTAAGAAAACATTTGGTACTATGCCTAACGATTAAACTTAACATTATGGAAAATTACTTTAAAACAATTCCAACTGGTTTGCAATACTGTCATATTTCTGAAAATAAATCCACTTACTTAGCTTTAACTTCAACCTTGTCTAAATGTGTTGCACGATCATCAGTTTGCGCCAACAGTAAAGAACCACAACGCTTAAATCCTATACATAAAATATTTAAATAATATATTTCAAACAAAAACTTAATTTGTTTTGATAACTTAAATATTCTGCAAATAACTTTTAATATTCCATAGCATGCCCTGTTAACCAGTTCCCTAGTTAAGGCTAATAGCTTTTTCTGAAAACTTACAAATACTTTCGTATGAGAGAAACTGAATTTTGATATCTCCGAAGAAAGCTTAGATAATTAGGCTAACTAGGTATACGATGAAGGTGAATACTGTAAAGCAGGTAATGTAACTATGCAGCACTTAAAAAATATATTTTACATAAAATTTTATTATTTTCAAACCTATTCCATATTTTTCTTCAAACTTTGAATATAAATCGAGGGCATACAAACAGTTATCAGTTTCGGCTTTTGTTGTACGTATACTTCCGCACAAACCAGCTGCGTGCCATGAAGTACCACACCCAACGCTAAAGATATAAACATCACAAGAGTTACCACAAAACATTCGAAATAAATGACTTTTTTATGATTTTTAAAAAACATTTTATCACTACTTGATGTAGAAAAATAAGTTACAAATAAGTATAATCTTACAGCTTCTGTTCTTTGTGTGTTTATTTCATGTAAAATTTCACAATAACCTACCTTCCTTGTTCAAGAATCAGGATATCTTTCCATCCTAATTCACTTAAGTGATAAGCTACTGAGCTTCCAACAACTCCCCCTCCTGCTATGATAATCTCAGCTTGTGATGGTGCACTTTTAGATAATGCATCTTTTGACAAATATCTGTATTCAGTAAAATATACTTGTAATTATTTTGTAAAAGGCCCAAAAAAATTTTTGTTAGGAAATGAAAATGCCATAATTTTAAAATAAATGTTAAAAAACCATTTTATTATTTTATAAAAATAATAAATTTTTTTTAAGATATAATTTTTTCATTCAAATATTTAATTAGAAGAAATTCAAATTAAAAATATAAGAACCAGGAAAACGTCTACTTTTGTATAAACAAACCAAATTTTTTTTGACAATATAAAAATATATATTTTTTTTGCATATAAAAAATAAGATAAAACTTTTAATTATAACATGTCTAAGAACAACAACAAAAAGTTTTAGAAATGTTATATACTACTTGTAGTAACAAATGTGAACCTACCTAAAACAATTAAAAGTGTTGCTATGAGCTGATTTCTGCCAAAACTTTTGAGTGCACAATCGAAACATTGATGCAATTGGTTCGCACGGTTCTTTACAATTGAGAAGTGAATAGGATTGATAGGTTTTCACAAAAACAATCCAACTGATTTCTCTCAATTCAATCTTCAGTAACAATCTTTTAAATATTGTGGTGTATTTTTTTTCAGCATTATTCTGTTAAACGTTTTAGTTCTGATTTATAACTGAAAAAATTGCTGGAAATATGCAAGGATATATATCAAAAGCAACTTTAATAGGCATATTAATTTCACATAAAAGATAAATCCAAATGCTTACCATACCATTAGCCAGAATTTAGGAAGTCACTTCTTGGTTGGTTGATCAAGTAATGAAAGTTATTGAAAGAGTGATTGATAAGTTACTTAGAGAAAGAATTGATATAGATAAGATGCAATTTGGTTTTGTTCCAGGGCGTGGCACTACAGATGCAATATTTTTACTCAGACAGCTTCAGGAAAAGTATTTCGGAAAGAGAAAGAATCTCTATTTTGCCTTTGTAGATTTAGAGAAAGCTTTTGATAGAGTGCCACGTGAAGTTATTTGGTGGGCTATGAGAAAATTAGGTGTGGATGAGTGGCTAGTTACGATGGTACAGTCTATGTACAGCAATGCTAGAAGTCGTGTCAGGATTAACGATTCATTTAGTGATGAATTTAGTGTCAATGTTGGTGTACATCAGGGTTCTGTACTTAGTCCTTTGTTGTTTATTCTAGTCTTAGAAGCGCTGTCGATGGAGTTGAGAACAGGTTGTCCATGGGAGTTATTGTATGCAGATAATTTGATTCTCATAGCAGAGTCGATGGAAGAATTAGTTGAAAAGTTTGAGAAGTGGAAGAAAGGACTAGAAGAGAAAGGGCTAAAGGTAAACACAGCAAAGTCTAAAGTCATGATTAGTAGCATTGCAGCCAAGTGTGACCTTGTAGTTGGAAAGTGGCCTTGTGGAGTTTGCAGGAAAGGGGTTGGTAGTAACTCAATTTTTTGTCAGACTTGCAAGCATTGGGTACATAAGAAGTGCAGTAGTATTAGTGGAAGGTTAAGAGCTGACATACAGTTTGTATGCAAGCGTTGCAAAGGTGAGATTATAGAGAATGAAGTATTTCCAGCCTTAATGATGTACAACAGTGGCTTGTTAGAGATAGTTGAGAACTTCTGTTACTTAGGTGATATGTTGGGTAGTGAAGGGGGTGTTGGAAGAAGTGTTACTTGCAGGATAGGTTCTGCTTGGAAAAAGTTCAGAGAGTTACTTCCTTTGTTGACTAGCAGAGTCCTGTCAATTGAGGTAAAAGGTAGGTTGTATGAGGCCTGTGTAAGAAGTGTTATGTTGTACGGTAGTGAGACATGGGCAGTGAAGCAGGAAGATCTTGATTGTTTAGAAAGGAATGATATGAGAATGGTTATGTGGATGTGTAACGCCAGTCTGAAAGACAGAAAGAGTTCAGATGAGCTAAGAAGCAGGCTAAGTCTCCGTAGAATTAAAGATGTTATCCAGATAAGAAGATTGAATTGGCTGGGGCACTTGGAAAGAATGGAGGAGGATAATTGGGTAAGAAAGTGTAGAGACTTGATAGTTCCTGGGGCAAAGCCCAGAGGCAGACCGAGAAAGACTTGGCAGGAAGTTATAAGGACAGACTTGATACAGAGGAAGTTGAGTTTAGATCTAACACAGTCTAGATCAGATTGGAAGAGGGTCATTAATATACCCCGTCCAACCCATGCTAGCATGGAAAACGGACGTTAAGCCGAGAATGATGATGAATGATGACTTCTTAAGTTTAATATGTTTCAAATTTGATAGAAATTCATAGCAAAGTGGGATTATTATGTTTAAAAACATTTTTAACAATGTAGATTAAAAAAACATATTTTAAAAATCATATTTTTACTTCAAACAATTTATTTACAAAACATATATAATAAACCAATGACAGATATTTTCATAAAAAATTTAAAAAAACATTTAATACCATCTTTGTTTACACAAAGTAAAAAGACACTTTACTATCTCTTTATTAACCAAAATTCAATCTTAAATGTTCATAAAAAATCAATGATTCAATTGGTTTACAGTTGTTGTAACAGGGCTTGAGACCTTTTGACCTTACAAGAAAAGTGGGAGACTATTAACACTTTTATTTCCTATATTAATACCCGTATACTGTTTGTAAAATATAAAATGGTTCCTATGTAGAGTACAGTTCGCTGACAGGCAAAACAGTGGATTTTGCATGGGTAAACAACTTTATTTATATTTTATCTAATATAAATCATTTATATGACAAAACAGTCTAGGTAACAAAAAAGTAACAACTATAAACCAAGAACAACAATTACAAAAATGTCACAAATAATCAACCAATCAACAATTTGAAATGAGTTTACCATTATACATATCCAAACCACATTGTACAATCAGTTCTTCACCCTCCTCCACTTGTGTATTACTTACAACTAATCCTAACACTGTGCTATTTTCTTGTGTATATCCCACAGAAGATAATTCGCCAATCAACTCTTGATTATGTAAAACAGGTTCTCCACCCCACGGCCAGTTTTCTGGACATGGAACAGATATTTCGAGTAATTGCAATGAAAATTCATCATACTATATATAGTACTGTTGCAAATATATACACACAAATGTCATTAAGACTTTGACTAAAAAATTGATATTGCATCAATGTAATTGTCCAAATTTCTTATTAAAAATTTATTGTGCAATAGCAAACATTTTTGTATTCTGCAGTTTAAATGATACTTTTTATTTTCATTTTCTAAATCTAATAAGAATCTAAATCTAAAGACATATTACCTGTTTGCACAACTTCTGTATTGTTTCATAACTTGTTTTGGTATTTATTTCAAAGTTGTAGGCTGGAATTCTATTTTTGATTCTTATGCTATTCAATGCAAAATGTCCAACATTTTGAATTTTGTATTTTTTCCTGTAAGACATCAAGTGCTGGTACAAACCTTGCAAAAACTAAAACATAAACAAAAGTTGTTGATTTTATGAAATTCCTACTTCAATATATCTAGAGTAAGCCTTTAGTGTATACGTACATTATTTACAATCGATCATTTCAAGGAAAATTGTTAAACATATAATTTTTATTAATTAAAAATGCTTGAAAGAGGCAAAATTAGCAAAAAGGCATAATTTCCAACAAGTAAATATTTCTGCAGTATGGGCAGGCAATCAAATAACTTGACAAACATGTATCATTTTTTAAGTTGCCATAGCTTTCCCGACTATCTCTGTTTAAATCAAAATGGATATGTTTCAGGTTGGTAAAGATCAACAAATCTCACTTCAGTTGGAATAAGAAGTTGCCATCCCTTTTCCTCACCCATAAAATGGTGAGCCAGTTTAACATTAGATGCATAGCCAATATCAACACGCTTAAAATGAAGAGTAAGGAAAGTATACCATATAGAATATATATTTTTTGTATTTTTTTGGATTAGTTGCCCAACAGTTTTTATCCTTAAAGACAATGAAAAAACATATCAGGCTGAGATGAACAACAACACATTTGTTTTTTTTAATATTTGTTCGAACACGACTGGCAATTAAAACACAAAAAGTGAAACAAAAAACATATAAAAAACCTTACAGCATTTATCAGAAAATTGGTCAGTGTTATATGGTGGAGCTAGTAATTTATTCAATAACTTTTCAACATGAGGACCAAGTAAAGCCAACCATGCATATTGTCCTGATATATCTTCAACAGTAATGTCAGTGAAACCATTCCTTTCTTGTGGAATCTGTTAATGAAGAGAGTAGGCGTGTATGTTAATCTGGTGAAGTGATTATTGTGCACCTGCAAAATAAAACATAACAAAAAAGTGCATAATATTTAGTAGACAAAGCCACCTATTGAATAATTTATAATATTCCACCCCTATTATTCAATGGAAGTAATCAATTTTATCAATTGTATGCTTATGCTATCATTATTTTATGCTTATTCCAATTTTTGAATTGTTCAAACGTTGATTTCTTTTGTTTTAAACTTAATTATATAATACTTGATTGGTTAAAAGTATTTCAAAATGATTCAGGCGATTCAGCCTTATGCTTCCTATAAACGAATTTTCTTATAAAGAATGGTTTGAAGTAAAAGTTAACTTGCTAAAACTGAGAAGCATCTGGGAGATCTATTGGCCACTTGCTATTGTTTATGATTATTTTGTTGCAACAACAAGTAAAGAAATAGGTGATACAAATGATTGTTTAAAAAATTGGATTTGCAAATTTAACATTCTCTTTGTAGGATAATTGGCAAAATGCCATCCTAATTCAGAAAATTCGGATTGCAACCTGCTTATTCGATCCCTGTAAAGAGTTACAGTTGATTTTTCCATGCCCTAAGAAAACATAAAAACAGCTTACTTGTTGGGATTTACTTTAATAAGCGAGACAATGCTTTGACATTCTTTCTTACTATTTAACACAGCAGTTACCATAAAATCATTGGATGCCATTTCAGTCACATTATTTATACAGGTGGAATTTAAAAAGGATGTTAGTATTTCTTCATCAGCACACTACAGTAAAATAAATATAGATGAAAAAGGTATTAAAAAAAATATAATTCTTCCTCTTCTTAACTTTCCTCACTGACTATGTTTAAAAGCAGCCATTTTTTAGGCACTGTGTGATCTCTGCATTCATTTTCTTTTATCTCCATCATTATATAACCAAGTGAGCAATTGCCGCCAAAACATCAGTCAAGGTGTTTAATAATGAAAATCTTTTTAAACTTACACTTATCGCAAATTTGCTAGACCCTGGGGATGAGGGTGGTTGGTCATTTATTCAAAAACTTGAGTTATCAAAATCCAGCTCCATTAGTATTCCGGACCAGAATTGGGTCTGGGAATTTTCTGAGTTCGTAGTGGAAGAGAAGTGTTTCGAATGGAAGAGAAGTGTTTAGCTGAAGGAATGAAAAGAAGTGTTTTGACTAAGAAGAGAAGTGTTTTTATTAAGAAAAAAAGTGATCCATACTAAACCGTACTAAAACAACATAAAAGTTATAGCTAACTAGCTATAGCTAGCTAGTTAAGTTTACCTTCCTTGTTCCAGAATCAGGATATCTTTCCATCCTAATTCACTTAAGTGATAAGCTACTGAACTTCCAATAACTCCCCCTCCTGCTATGATAATCTCAGCTTGTGATGAAGCTTTTGTTGAATATTTGTCTTTGGATAAACATCTGATAACCCTGGAAATATAGCAAGATTTGGCTATAATGTCTGTGCACTCCAACGCTCATGTGAAATCGTTGACCTGCATTGACCGTTAAAGTTGTTTTGATGACCAGCATTCATATCATCATCATTCCCCTCCCATGCGGCCATAAGTCCCCCTCCCCCTGAACCCAGGAAACACGCTATACGAAACCTCGACAACCTTTTAGCGGCAACATCAAAGTATTGAGCCTTTTTTGTTATACTGTTTCTAAAGGGTCCGTTACACGTAGCAAAATTTGCAATAGCAAATAACATACAAGTACTTGTGCAAGTACTTGTGCAATACAATATTATGTGTAACAGCTGGTATTATGCATTGCGCATGGGCTTGTACAAGAACTTGTGCAAGTTCTGATTTTTTTAAAATGATTTAAAAAAATCGACGTTTGCTATAGCAAATAAACAATAGGTTGCAATCAAGTTCGGAATGTTAACCGATCAATGATTTTTAACTTTTGTTTTCATTGTTGTTTTTATTATAAATGAGCCAATAGGATATCGAATTGATGAAAATAAAAAATTAAAGTGTGGTGTGAATAGTTTTGTGGCGTGTATGAAAATATTTCGTTGAAGATGGAGGCGATAAATAAAAAAAAGAAAGTTGATAGTTGGACAGATAATATGGTGGGACAACTAATTGCAGAGTGGCAACTACATAAGTGCCTTTTTAACTCAAACCACGCAGAGTATCATAATGCAAGAAGAAGGAATATAGCACTGGAGTTGATTTCAAACGAATTGGCAATGCCAGTCAAAGACATACAAAAGAAAATGGTCGGTTTGAGATCGTATTACGGTCAATTAAAACAGAAAGTCCGAGATTCAAAGAAAAGTGGAGCAGGTTCGGATGAGGTTTTCACTCCCCAATGGCCTTTTTATGGGGATATGGATAGCTTCTTATCTGATTATATTACTCCTCGCACCACAGAATCCAACATTAATGTGGACGAAGATCCGAATGGTGATGATGAAACTCCTACGCCGGCGCTCAACCATAAACGAAAAAAGTCATCTAATGTCAAAAAAGATCAAGATGTATCTGTTGCGGACAGAGTTATGTTAAAAGCGTTAGAGCGATTGGATGAGCCTCGTCAGACGTCTTCCGCAGTAGCAAACCTAAACCTGAGTCCTAATGAAAGCGAAACCCAAGAACAATTGTTTGGTAGAATGATTTCGAAGAATTTGCTTGATATAGAAAATATGTACACCCGAGAAAAGTGTAAACTTCAAATACAACAGCTTCTGTTTGACGCAAGGTTTCAGAATGGACAACTGACGACCGTTCCTTCAACTTCGTCACCCTTCAACTACAATGGAGGCCACCAAACTGGTACTTTCCGCGGTCCTGAGAGAATTCAAACTGAGAGAACAACAAATGCTATCAGCCCAGAATTATCACCTAGTAACTCAGGAGATTCCCATATCTCACTTCCATCGCGTTTCAACTACTACGGTTCCCAGGTTTACAACAGTAATTACAACAACAATTAACTTTCACTTATGGTATAGACTTTATATGAAAAACGGTTGTTGTATTTATACAAACTTGTGTAGCAGCTACCCGTAGTGTTTTCTGTAAAGATTTAAGAGAATTATACAAGCATATTCCATTGCCAAGATACTTGACCTGAGCCCATGAAATAATCTTTAAAGACATCACGTATTTCTTTTGCATTTGAACTAGCTTTTCTCTGTGCGCAAGTTTGTAAGTCATTTGAGACATCAGCCATTCCCCTCCATTGACCAGGAACGATTCGATTCGTCAGTAAATCTTCTTGGTCGACAAGACCAACTGGTGCGTACGAGTCTTTAGACTTCGTCATCAGCATATTGTGTAGCGCTACGATGGCCATAACGAGGCTCGTGGTTTTACTCGGAGAAAGGTTAATTGTGCTGTTGATGATTCTAAATCTAGCGGATAAAATACCAAAAGCGTTTTCACTTATTCTTCGAAACCTTGAAAGCCGGTAATTGAAAATTCGCTCGGCATCACAAAGCGTGTTTTTGGAAAAAGGCTTCATTAAATTTTTTGATAATGCAATTGCGTCATCCCCAACGATAACGTAAGGTATTTCTGGCAAATCAAGCTGATCCCACGCTGGATCTTCACTCAGTGGAAGTTGCTTCGGAGGTGGAAGGGCTAACCTATCATTGCTCAATAAATGATATAACTCTGTATTTCTTAAAACTCCACCATCGCTAATACGGCCTTGGCATCCAGCGTCTATGTAGATAAATTTGTATTCACTATCGACAAGTGCCAATAGAACTATACTATAGAATCCTTTATAGCTGTAAAATGTAGATCCAGTGTTCGGCGGTAACTTAATAGGAATATGTTATCCATCAAGAGCTCCTATGCAATTGGGAAACTGCCACTTCAAGTTTATTTTGTCTGAAAGCGCTTTCCACTCTTCCTCCGTTTGCGGCAAACGTAAATAATCTTTCTTAAGAACTCGATAAATCGCCCTAGCAACTATAGGTACGAAAAGGGAAATGGTTTTATCCGACATGCTAAATTGGTACATCAGACTTTGATATGACTCTCCAGTAGCCAGAAATCGCAATGTTACTGACAGTTTCTCCTCTGAGGTAGTTTGTTTGGTGATGTATGGGCGTACTTTCTCCAGTAGTTCCTAAAAGGAAAGAGACTTCTTATGTGAGATGCGCTACCACTGTCCTACAAAATCTTTGATCAACAAAAAAAATCACTTACAACAAATGTTTCCGTATTCATTTGAAGATAATAACGGAAATGTTCAGTGTCTTGTAATCTTAATTCACTAAGGATGCTATTGCAAGCCCCTTTCGTTTGTCTGTCTAATAACCATGATCGCACCCAAAAACGTTTGCGTTGCTTTCTTTTTTTGCACTGACTTGTCTTTACTTTTACTGCCAGCGATAGCGCCAGAATTAAAACAACGTCTTCTTGTTCGCAAACCATTTTCAAAATGAGCGCGCAAAAACTCACATTTGTTTTTTTTTATTTTATTTGAAATCGACAAAACTTGTGCAAGTATAAAAACTTGCACAACTGCTTGTACAAGTACTTGCAGAAGTACTTGTATGTTATTTGCTATTGCAAACTTTGCTACATGTAACGGACCCTTAAGAGTTTCTACGGTCCCAAACATAAAAACAGCTTACTTGTTGGGATTTACTTTAATAAGCGAGACAATGCTTTGACATTCTTTCTTACTATTTAACACAGCAGTTACCATAAAATCATTGGATGCCATTTCAGTCACATTATTTATACAGGTGGAATTTAAAAAGGATGTTAGTATTTCTTCATCAGCACACTACAGTAAAATAAATATAGATGAAAAAGGTATTAAAAAAAAATATAATTCTTCCTCTTCTTAACTTTCCTCACTGACTATGTTTAAAAGCAGCCATTTTTTAGGCACTGTGTGATCTCTGCATTCATTTTCTTTTATCTCCATCATTATATAACCAAGTGAGCAATTGCCGCCAAAACATCAGTCAAGGTGTTTAATAATGAAAATCTTTTTAAACTTACACTTATCGCAAATTTGCTTTTTGAAGAACAATCAACAACACCAATATTTTCAGTGCAATTTTTAGTTCTGATTGTACAATTTTCAGCCAGTTTGGTCTGCCAAAGGTGGGAATCATGCCATCTCCTAGTAAAAAAAAATAATTCAGATTGCCGTTTTTTCTTGATGTTATTATTTTCCTTTTTTTGTTACAAAATTACATTTTTATTTTTTTATTACTATCTTTTGTATTTCTCTTTTGTATTTCTAAAATCACTTAATAATTCTAACAGTAGACCAAAAGGTATAATATCAAACAAATAAGTTAAGTGTTATTTGAGAAAATCTTCTATCAGTTTTTTTAATTACTTGAGAATTATTTGTTCATCAAATAACAACAAAGGGAAACTGAATAATTCCATGTCCTATTTATATATTATATATTTAAAGTTTAAGTTAGCAAAACAATTTATTACTGATGAAAATTTATCAATTCTTGAACATGATAGTTTAGTAGGTGACGTTCGGGAGATCCTTCTCCCATCATCCGGCAAAGTAAAATGATGTTGAGTATGTATTTATATAATTGCAGAGGATCGAAATTCATAAAAATTAACCAATCAGAAACGAGCTGATAATTACAGTTAATTATGGTAATTAACATTTTCGGACCTAGATGTAGGTAACTATTTTTTCTGTAGGGCTGGTAACCAAATCTCAGGAAGTTGATACAAGATGCTGTTTATGTGTTTGTTACGTGCTACACTGTTGATCGTTTCTTTAATTTTCCTGGCCGTTGTTCTGGATTCTCTGTCAATGATTTTCTTCTCATTCCAATTAAACTGATGACTTCTGCTCCAGCTGTGGTCTGCAATTTCGTTTTTCTTCACATCTCCGTTTCTCACTGCGCGCATATGTTCTTGTACTCGTTGCTTAAACTTTCTTTTTGTTTCGCCTATGTACACTGCATCACAATCTTTACACAGTAACACCCTGGTACATATGCATGATTAAAATAATATCACAAATTAATTCACATCAGTAGCAGAGCAGGTAATTCTATTTATTATGGCAAAATAAATGGCTGCTAAGAGTCCTCAAAATCATGGTAGTGTCCACCAAGAAAACTACATGCTTTTTCTTTATAATGAATGTACTTTATAAGAATATCAGGCTGAGATTTTAGATTAAAATACATATTTTGTTTAGAACAATAAAGAAATAAGAATAATAACCAGCCTGGGTAAAATTTTGCTGTTCTTATAAAAAATGTTTGTATTTTAAACTCACACATAAAAACTCATCCTTGTAGAGTACAGTGCTATTGCCGTAGATAGGACAAAAGTTACAAAACATTTATATATAGTAATAGCTGAAAATATATACAAGCATGAAATGAAAGTAGAACACATATATAATATAAGCAACAACAAAGCCAAGGTAATAACACATCTCTATATAATATTAATAAGCGTGAACAAAATATATATATACATAGCATAGCTCACAACGTAAAATGTGTGAAAACATAGAGGTATATATAATAGCAGCAGGGAGGGAGGAGGAAGAAAAACTGCTAGAACTGAAAAGGAAAACCATGAGGCAACTGTAGCTTAAATACTAGCAAGACTGCTGACCAAAATATATGCTGCTGACCAGAAAAGGCACATAGGTAAATGGTGAACTAACTATGGGCAATACAAACCAGAGTACTGTAGGAAGAAGATCTATATATGTGTGCATTTAAACACTCATAAATGGTGCTAAACTAAAAGTTTAGCACATGTTAATTGGGGTTACAGAAGGAAAGGTGTGTCTCCATTGATTCCCAGTATAAAGCTAACCTGGTTCACTAGTGTTTTGTCATTCTGCATTATTAATTTTAAAAATGTGTTGGTGACCTATGACTAATAGTCAACACTATATTAATTTAACCAAAACATTAGACTGCCTTAAGCTTGTTACTTAAGGCCATAGATCCATACCACAAGCAGGGGGGTATAAATATGGAGTAGAACACAGTAAGCCTCTTGCTCTTGAACAGTTCAGACGTTTTCCCGCCCGCCCTCCCCGATTAATGTACTAATTAGTTCTGTTTTGTTTTCTTCTATATTCGACACTAATACAACATTGGCGATGGCATGACGACAATAATGATCCGGTATACGTTATCTTTCAAGTATCTGTCGACACATAAATCCGACGTCGGTGATGGAATTAGGACAAGAACAACCTGACACAATTTCTACGTATTCATTGATGTGGATGGTGACTGGATGCGCGGCGCGGTCTGATGGTCGATGTTTGATTTAGCTTCAAGGTTTCCTTGCAGAGGGACTACGTTTCATTTGGCTGATAGCCCCCACCAAGGTTTTGAACCCAGAGGCAGAATCAACCATCTCTGTGCCATTTTCTTTCTTATAATTCAACTAATTCTGGTCAGGGGTGCTGGGCTTTCTGAGTTATTCTGTTTAAGTCTAGAGTTGTATGTTCTTTACAGTGATAGGGTTAAGTAAGTTTCTTGTGTAGAGCGTGTCAGTTCATGTCAGTCTGTTATAATGAGACAAACGTTTAATTGTCATTAATTGTCATGTACTGTCTAAAGTCGGTTGTCAAAATGTCAAAAGAAGCCAGTGGCCATATGGTGCAGGAAAAAGAAGCCCGTGGGCCAATCTTTACGATAAAAACCTCACCATAATAGACATGTAGTGTCATGAGTTCGTTGTCAAAATGTCTAAAAGAAGCCAGTGGCCATATGGTGCAGTAAAAAGAAGCCCATGTGCCAACTGTTACGATAAACACTCACCATAGTAAGACATTTGTGTTAAGTGTCATGAGTCCGTTGTCAAAATGTCTAAAAGAAGCCAGTGGCCATATGGTGCAGTAAAAAGAACCCTGTGTGCCAACTGTTACGATAAACACTCACCATAATAGACATGTAGTGTCAAGATTAAAGAGTCCGTTGTCTAAAGCATGTAGTGCGACTTGTCTTGTCTGTTACAATGTCAGTAATTTGTCAATTGTCTAGTCTGTTACAATGTCAGTAATTTATTTCAGTACTTAATTTTTAACGAAGCCCTAGTACCTCAACCCATACCCCAAAAATATAACTGCAAACTATTTAAGAATACATTTTCTACCACTACTTTGTGTCGTTTTCACTTCTGAACCATACCAATTAAATATATATTTATGAGTCACAAAAAAGATAAACGAATGCCTTAAACAGATACCACAATGTCATTTATTCATCCTTGTCTCAAGGGATTTTCGCTTGTCTCCCTTATATATTAAAAACACAAAAAACTCTGGAGATGAGGTTGGTTGGTCATCTATTCAAAAACTTGAGTTATCAAAAGCTCCATTAGTATTCCGGACCAGAATTGGGTTTGGGAATTTTCTGAGTTCGTAGTGGAAGAGAAGCGTTTCGAATGGAGGAGAAGTGTTTAGCTGAAGGAATGAAGAGAAGTGTTTTGACTAAGAAGAGAAGTGCTTTTATTAAGAAAAAAAGTGATCCATACTAAATCGTACTAAAACAACATAAAAGTTATAGCTAACTAGCTATAGCTAGCTAGTTAAGTTTACCTTCCTTGTTCCAGAATCAGGATATCTTTCCATCCTAATTCACTTAAGTGATAAGCTACTGAACTTCCAATAACTCCCCCTCCTGCTATGATAATCTCAGCTTGTGATGGAGTTTTTGTTGAATATTTGTCTTTGGATAAACATCTGATAACCCTGGAAATATAGCAAGATTTGGCTATAATGTCTGTGCACTCCAACGCTCACGTGAAATCGTTGACCTGCATTGACCGTTAAAGTTGTTTTGATGACCAGCATTGATATCATCATCATTCCCCTCCCATTCGGCCATAAGACCCCCTCCCCCTGAACCCAGGAAACACGCTATACGAAACCTCGACAACCTTTTAGCGGCAACATCAAAGTATTGAGCCTTTTTTGTTATACTGTTTCTAAGAGTTTCTACCGTCCCAACGAGTCTGAAATATTAGAGTTTTTTTTATTTTCAATTTCGCAACCTCGTCCTCAGCAGGGGTTACTTGCTTTTTTCGATTAGCCGTCAAGTAAAAGTGCTAGTGGCAGGCATCCAACCCTGGGGACGAGGATGAAGATTTAGCACACTGTTATGCAAGAGAAAACATAAAGCAAAGGTGACATTAAAATATGAAATTTCATTTTATTCATTACCTTCTGCTAAAAACATAGTTACCACTAACACCAATTGCTTCTGTTTTCGTCTTAATTCTTTGGTGTTCTTTAATTTCATTTATATGAAAGTTGTAATAAAAAAAGGAGTGATGTTACAAACCATTTTGGCTTTTCGTTAATTTTACAAAATAATAATGCAATAATATTCCGCCTTACAGCAGAAAAAAAGAGAAAAAAAAAGAAACATTCTATCAGATAATTTATACAAAGATGGAATAATTAAGTCAGAAGAGTAGAACCAACCTTGTTACGGTGTTAAGTTGATAGTGCTATATGTTTTTGGTGTACATAAGGGCTAATCAATAATAAAATGAAGCGCGTGGATAAAGACGTAAATGAAAAGATAATGAAGAATAAAGGAAAACAACAGGTAAAATTAAAAGTAAACACTAAAAGACAAACCAATTTTCGTATAGATGAGATTAAGGAGACAGCAGAGGACGGAAATCCGAAGGAAATAGAAGACAAGATACGAAAATTACCTTCACAAGAAGACAAAGATATTGAAAGTATTCATCGAATGAGACCATACAACACATCACAAGATAGCAGCAGACAAAAAACTTTAACTAAAGCAAAGACTCATCTTGCAAATGTAAAAGCAAATTTTCAGTGATTCGAAAACCTGAAAAAAATGTTTTACAACATTTAATTTAAAATTATTTGTGTACTAGAAACCTGGCTAAGCATACACCAGTTGCGGTCAAGTGCCAGGAACGAATATCATTTCTATGTCAGGAAATTTCTACTGGGAGGGAAATTATTTCTGTATCTGTGACTTGAACTGAACTGTGCACCAATGCCCATGTCATTCTAATTTCGTTTTACATTTTCTGATACGTCAGTTTCTAAATGAAATATGTCACAGGCCCATGGAATATTGCGTCAAATCAAACGCTTTCGTCTTAGTAAAAAAGGTTTGGTATGAGGTAAAAAATTCCGTATTTTGACAGTACAAAGTTGGACACATAGTTATATATATTTTAATTTAAATTTTGCTGTTGATAATATTAGAGGTTATTATTAGAGTACTCACAAAAACAAATTATATTAAATTTCCTGGCAGTTGAGGGTAAGATGTGACCACATTGGTTTGTGGGTTTCCTTTGAGACATTAGTCTAAGAAAACTGAAGTTTAATATCCTTAGTGAACTAGTATGTGAACTTCTAGGTATATGTATGCATTGATGCCCTGTTGGTGTAATGGGTATCACTCTCTTGCTAATGAGAGACACGGGTGAAAATCCTGAACAGGGAAAACATGATTATCTTGCGTCTATATAGTAGCTATATTGAACAACAACAGTTAATTTTTGAGAAAGGGAAGAATTGCAGACAGCTCTATCCTCACAGCACACAGCCTACAATTCCATTAAAGGAATATAACAATCCCATATTAGGTGTTTTACTTCATCACAAGAAAATATGTATTTAACCATTCTCGTGCCCAGAGCTCTTTGAGATTCAATTGATTAGAGTCGAGAGTGGTATTTGGGTTGGATTGGGGTCGAGAATTGTATTTAGCTACAATCTACGATCTTTCCTCTTTTAAAGGGTTTTTGCTTGCGAACCTAGGGGACCCGCTCTGCAACCCTTTTTAAAATAATTTTTCTTTCTTTCACGTTAAAAAAGAAAAAAGGCACTCTGTAAAGAAAGTTAGACAAGACTGGAAAAACTTGTTTTGTGTCAACTATTTGAATAAGAGTGTACTTAAGCTTTAGAGTGTTTCTTAAGCTAAAAAAACAATAATTAAAAGATTAATACTTAAAACACTTAACTCTGTAAAAACAAGCTGTCTTAACATCGTCGCCGGGGCTTCTTGTTTTTCTCTTTCTCAAAATCTCAGATAGCGAGAAGAAATAGTTCTTCTCGCTGTCCGAAATTGTCTAGGCACCAGGTTGAAGGTGTCCGTGTCTGTCAGTGTACGAACTGATTGAGTGAAGCAGTCTTGCTATATTGTTACAAGCAACACGAAGCTTTACTAAAGGGATTTAATGATCAGGCCCAACCTCGCCCCCAGAGTTTTTGCCTTTTTGAAATAAGAGAAGACGTCTTCTCTCATATCAAAAAGACAAAAAAAAAGTGGGGACGAGGGTGCTACAGGGGTTTAATGATCTACTTGCCCCTGCCTCTTTATTGTAAATATTGAACGCATGTGTAATTTTTTATTAATGGTAGAACCTTTTTAGCGCTATTTGCAACCTTGTGTCAGTTTACCTTGTTGAGGACGAGGTTGCGTTGTTTCGTCATTTTCGCGGAAGTTTATGCCTTTGGAAATTTTAAATCAGCAAACACACCACAAAATAAAACCAAAAAAAAAACCCGGGAAAATCTCAAAATTAGTGGTTTAATTCTTCTTTAATTATCAATTACAATAATACTTTTGGTAGCGAAATTCTCTCCCCCCCCCCAAAAAAAAAAGTGTAACTACTACAGATACTAGATTTTGCGCTAAAATTTTGCATAGTTTATACAAAATCCATTAAATCATACATTTTCAACAAAAATCTATTTTTTAAGTAACTTACTTCGAAGGAATATATCCACAAAAATATATAGATTAAATATCGACTTCGCCCATAGATAGACCTAGCTGTATCTAGCGTCCCAGACTTTCAGTACGTCTACACATCTAACAGTACTATTATTGAACTTAAAAGAGCCAATCACAATGCATATTAGTTTTGAATAAACAAACATTGTTGATGAAAGAGATATGGACTATAAATAAACAAACAAACAAACGCTGTCTCTATGAGCGTTTCATATTTCGTGTAAGGTCAAAATATAAGTCTTCTCCATGACACCTCCACTGGCAAATCTAGTGTTGAATTTTTGTATTTCTATATGCACTGCATATGTAACCGTCCTAATCCAATTTTTTCTAAAGAGTATGAATTAGTAAGTCAATCAATAACTTTTGTTAACTAACGGTTTCACTCGGGGAGTAATGTTACATGACTAGATAGATAGACGGGGGAGTTCTATTCCACACTTGCACGGTCGGTATCTTAAAAAATGTTTCCACTTTCAGTATGATACGAGTTTTGTCAGTCTAATACTACTTCTCCTACAGTTCAGTACTTTGGTGAAGAAAGGAAATCATATTGCGAAGTATTTTTTTTCTCGAGAGCAAAGAAACCAAATACGTCATTCGCGTCTCCAGGGTTGTTGTCTGACGTCAAACCGCCGGCCTCAACTTTAAAAAGGCCAAGAATCCTTGGTGTGTGACTAGGTTTTTATTTACACTACTCCACCAAAAAAATAATAAATACATAAATAAGTGAAAAAATTCCTTACAGCACCATATAAACATTTAAATTCCAAAGAAATTTCTTGAAAAAAGTATTTAATTATATGGACCAATCTCGTTCCCAGAGCTTCTTTTTCGCTTTTTAGATATGCGTGCCGGCGCGAAAGAAGTAGCTCTGGAACTGACTGGTAAAAATGCCCACATATAGTGGGTATTTTTTAAAGAGCTGTTTGTCTTGCTTGTTTAGATTTTACCGAAGGGACATAGGAAGGTAAGCAGCAACATAACAAATCATGCACATTTAAATTAACTTATGTCCGTTACGTTCTCGCCTTGAAGCCACTCGTCTTATAACTCGCGAAATTGAAGAGCCAATGAAATTCAAACTTCAACTAGCCAGTCCCAGATCTACTTCTTTCGCGCAGCCACATATCTTAAAATCTTAGCCCAGTGCTATTATAAAGTACTCGAGCTGAAAAAGACTAAGAACAAGCCATAGAGTTGGGACACATAACTGATTTGCATGAAAAATAATGTATTGTATTATCTCTCTCATTATGAGATTAATTTCTACTTTATTTTACCTATTTTTTTACTTTTTATTTTAAATTTAATTTTTCAAATTTAAAATTATTTTACACATTGCCACATCGTGCATTTCGCCGTAAACACATGCGCTTGTGCAAACATTCTAAGCGGTAATAGAAACCAGCCCTACGCAACATGGAAATGTCGAAATAAAGGGGTATAGTTGGACGGATAAAATATTTTAAAGTCATCCAGTTCCTTATTTTAGAATGGTGCCACACTGTCATTGGCTTTTAGAACATCAGGGAAACCGTTGTCAACTATTGAAACTACATTTGACCGCAAAAACACGTTTTAATAAATTTCGATTCTGGCGTGATTTATATAATTTTTGCAAATACACATTTGTGAAATTTTAAAAATAAACCAAATTTTTAAAAAAATTTTGCGAATTAAAATTTAACAGCTTATATTATAATTTTTATTTACCAAGCTTAGGCGTGACTAGAAATCGAAAAGTTGTACCATCTTCCTCCATCCCTTTCTCTCGCCATTCCTGACCTAAACGTCAAATTCGAAAAATGTCTTATCTTATTGTTATTGAAAGTAATTAAATTTGAGGTTGGTAAAAGTTAAAGAATTTCTCTTACTCTCTAATGTCGGAGAGATGTTTACTGTACACTTTTGGATTTTTGGGAAAGAAAATTTTGCCTTTTCCCTCTGACACGTTTTTTCAAATTCGATAAAATTTTGCTCCCGCGAAATTTCGTTTTCGAAAATCGCAAAAATATAAACGTAAATGTAGAAAGACAAAAATTGACTAAAGAGTGTTCTTTATTTCGTTAAATGGATTCCCAATAACTAACTAAAGTTTTATATTTTCTTCTATTACAGTTGAAAACCATATTTACATCACTGGATACAAAATGTTTACTCCGAAACCACAAATCGATTCAACAACTGCTCCTTATCAAGAAACAAGAGATCCCTATCCACAGCAAATTTGACGAGTCTCTCAATAAAACCAGTATTTGACAATAGCATTCCTCTTTTTTGAAAAACTATTTTAACAGCAGATATAGGTCCAATGTTTTGGGAAGCCATTAAATATGCAACAGCTAAACACCCACTTCTATTAATACCAGCAATACAGTGTATTAAACATCTCCCGTTTGCTTTTCGAGCGGATTCAATGAAATCAAACGTCTCTTTAAAATGCTGCATGATGGGATAACTTTCTTCATCTTGTGAAGTAAAACCATGATATACAAAATCAGGACCATAAAAACCTTGACCAGTCCTTGTATTTTGATACAAAGCGTCAACAGTATTTAATATATGCGTAATACCTTCTTCTTTCAGGGTTTTGACGTCGGTCGAGTCTTCAAAATTACCCAAATATAAAAAATCCGTAATCTTTGTCATTTTTTTCGGAATATGTGAGACATCGGCAACTATATATGATATCGTATTTACGTATTGCAGCTGCGTTTTATCAAGACCGCAAAAGCGACTGTAATGCATCGGAAAAGTCATTTTATATCAGCTGACGTAAATATATCTCCGATATCCTATCAATGGATTTGTTAGTTCAACTAAATTCAAAGCAAAAACTGACAAAAAAAATTTGATTTTATAAAAATTTTATCCGATTCAAAAACACATTTAGGTACAGCATAAAAATTTTCTCAGACTAAAACTGTTTTTTTATAAGCAACTCCATTTTTCATTTCAGTTACAGTTCCTAAGTGCAGGATTCTTGGAAGAAGAAGTATTTGCTTGTTAGATTATTCAGATTTAGCCTTGGTTAACGTTCCAAATTTGCGGTCTGGTCTGTTGCTTAGGTTTTGAGCTTTATCTCGAACTCACTCCTTAGCAACTCGCCTAATAAAACACGTGCACACGTATCTTGATCATCCGTCATTCCCATTTGAAGAGAACCCGAAGTATAAAATGATGTTGGACTTATATCGTAGAGGTTAAAAAGTTGGTTAACAAGTGTTTTGATAATTTTTTAAAAAGCTTTTTTCATTCTCATGATATTCACATTTAAAGAATTTCAGATTTAATTATGCTGCATAAATTATGATATCATATTGAGTGATAACAAATTTTGACATTTTCTGTCATCAGTAATTTTAGACCTGTTAAGGGGTGTGCTTTATTAACTTATTAACTTTATTAATGCATTGATATTATAAAGTTGAATTGATTAACACACTAAATCGCAGATCCCGAGTTATTGGGTCCTTGGAAATAGTTTAAAGAGGTCTAGGACGAGCAAATCAGTGTTAATTCAGTAAAAGATTTTATATTCAGCCATTCTTTATCGTATCTATGCAATGATAAAGTCTGAATGCAAATCCCTTATCAGGTCTAAATTACTGATAACAGAAAATTTCTTTATACCTTGGGTTCCCTTTAAAGCTACATTAAAAAAGATCTATCTCCATTTCCAAGCAACCAGTGTATATAATATTTGTCGTAAATAGTAAAGCAATAATATACATAGTGCTAAAAGAAATAACAAAATGAAGATCTGTTATTGGTTGCTATATATATATATATATATATATAAGCTACTACAACTATATCTAACTATCTTCATCTTCTTCTAAGTTAATATTTGTTCCAAACTTTGCATACAGTTTGACTTTCAAGTCTTTTAATTCACCTTTATACTGTTGCATTTGTGTGTCTAATTCTCTTACATCATTCTCTATTGTTTCTTTTTTCGAATCGATAAACTCTTGAGCTTGTTCCATACTTAGATGCATGAATGTCTCACCAACATGTACGCTGTCAAAGTGTTAAGAAAAATTATAAGTATATATAAAGATTAATACGATCTTAATAATAATAATAATAATAAGAAAATCAGGATATAAAGTATAGGTTAAGTATAGGTACTTTTAAACCCGCTCGCATTTTTGCTTAAACTACAAAAAACTACATTTGTGTAATTTACAGACCAGAATGGGGAAAAATATATATAAAAGATAAATTAGAATATCTTGAGTTTTAAATTTTGAAACAGGTCAATTGACATAAAAAGAAAAAAAAATTATTCACAAAATCTCTTTGTGTCACATGGTCAGTTCATACCTTACAGACCAGAATAGATTTTTAGTGTTGTGTAAGATTGGAATTTCCATAACGGATACTGATTGTTTCTAAGCAAAAATACAGTCGCAAAAATCTTTTCAAAATTATCAGTACTATCACTTGAAAGATGGTATTGACAGCTATGGAGAGATGTTGTTTGAAACACAACAGAGTCATTTCCGTCCCCTGTTAAATTTTAGATTCCATTCCTCCAGTTGTAAATAAACACACAAGTAAAAAGATACGGTATTGTCCCTTCATCATCAAGAAGAATTAATTCATCACCAGCATCTTCCAGGTTTTGTAGTTCTTTCTACAAAGTAATATGTCATGTTAAAGAGTTGAAAAAATACGTTGTGGAGAATAAAAAGTAGCATTGGGTTAACATTGCTTTCAGACTACTATTTCTTTTGTGGCACCCTATCACCCTGGATTTTAGCTCAGTAATTTAATAATGCTTTACAATCACATCTTGAGTGACATAAAGTTTTATAAATGTGTCAATTCTTTTTACCCCAGGGTAATACTACGTTCTGTTTAATCTGATTCATCTGAGAATGTAAAAAGGTTACACGTAAACATAAAGAAAGTTTTTGTTACCTTTTTGTTCTCGATGATTGTTTTAAGCTCATTTTGTTTTGCATTTTTATTAGCAAATGAATTTATCATCTGCTGGTCAACATGCGTGATTTGCACTTCATCAGTAACCTAAAAATAGGTATATACATTTTAAAATACCAAACACAATAAATTACTGTTCAACGCATTTGCAGATTAGTTTGCATGTGATTTACTAACTTTTCAACAGAAATAAATAAACTTAATAAAAAATAAAAACAAAAATGAACTAGCATTGCATCTACAGATTTTTTTTGTACTGTACAAAGAAAACACGTTTATTTTACATTTTCCCTTACCTAAACAGTAAAGTGGTTTTAATAATTTAGGGCTAACATAAAACTTGTATTAGGTATTTACCTTTGTCTTTGCTACAGCAGCTGCCATGTTTTTTAATATCTATATACGTATAACAATAAATTTATATATTTACTCATATATAGATTTAAAGGTAAAATATCAAGGGCTTTACCAATTGAGGTGGTTCTGGTTTATGTTTTTTAAACAAGTTGTCTGTGCCAAAGTAAATTCTATTTAAGTGCTAGTCTCTAAGTTTTATTGGTTTATGTAAATAGTTCCCCTTTTTATGTAACCTATACATTGCCTGTTTGCGTTGGTAACTCCCCTCCATTTCGTTGAAAACTAGCGAAACAATTTTTTTGAACCAGTTACACGTCTGGCTACAAATTCTTGTTTTTGTTATTTGAAATTTAAATAATTCTCGAGTTATAAAGGAATGATTCATCAAACGAGGTACATTCGTGGATTTATGTAGTACTTTAGACAAAATGTATTATAACTTGAGAAGGAAATTTTATTGAAAAGACGTATAGTAAGATATTGTAGAGCTGAATAAGAGCAATACAACAAGGTATTTTCAAACGAAAAAAAAAATGATGGGAGGGAGTTACCAAAGCTTTACCAAAGGAGGGTGTTTTTTGTTTGGAATTTTTTTTCTCCATTCCAGTTTTTTTTTTGTAAATTTATTTTCTATAATATATAAAAATGTTTTTTAAAAAGGGAAATGTTAAGGAGATATTTTGAATATATGAATATACTGAACATGTGTCGAAAGGGTCTACCGTATCCTTAATGTGGCCTGAATTTTAACTTATAACCCTGTTTTTAACACTTTAAACTTTATTGTAAACTTCACTTGAAAAATTATGACATAATGCTCTGTTCCCAAAGTTTCATGTTCATTATCATTCATTATCATTATAGGCTTAACGTCCGTTTTCCATGCTAGCATGGGTTGGACGGGGTATATTAATGACCCTCTTCCAATCTGATCTAGACTGTGTTAAATCTAAACTCAACTTTCTCTGTATCAAGTCTGTCCTTATAACCTCCTGCCAAGTCTTTCTCAGTCTGCCTCTGGGCTTTGCCCCAGGAACTATTAAGTCTCTACACTTTCTTACCCAATTATCCTCCTCCATTCTTTCCAAGTGCCCCAGCCAATTCAATCTTCTTATCTGGATAACATTTTTAATTCTACAGATACTTACCCTGCTTCTAAGCTCATCTGAACTCTTTCTGTCTCTCAGACTGGCGTTACACATCCATCTAAGCATTCTCATATCATTCCTTTCTAAACGGTCAAGATCTTCCTGCTTCACTGTCATGTCTCACTACCGTACAACATAACACTTCTTGCACAGGCCTCATACAACCTACCTTCTACCTCAATTGACAAGACTCTGCTAATCAACAAAGGAAGTAACTCTCTGAACTTTTTCCAAGCAGAACCTATCCTGCAAGTAACACTTCTTCCAACACCCCCTCCACATATTGATAAGATTTTTTGTTTTTAGATTCGGGGTCTGTGAAATATATATTATTATTATTTACAAATGTTTACTTGGGATAAGCGTAAACCAGGAATTTGCACTTCTATATGGAACTTGAAAGTCAAACTGGTAACAATGTCACAAATTTCCTATTTTTTTTAACACGTTTGTCACATCAATAAAGTTTGTGGATTTGTAACAGCATCCATGAAAGGATCACAAAGGTATTACAAAGGCAGGTAGGGTTCAACCAAAAAGATTGCTTTTGAACACAGGCATAGTACCAGGAAATGCAAAAAAATACCATTGTTTGGTGGAACATGGGAGATCGAGAGATGTGTGTGTGTGTGTGTACAGAAGAAGAAGAAGAAGTATTTATTCTACAGTAATAGCATACGTGAGGTAAAAGTCAAATAAATATCAAATTTATGAAGAAAATCACTGTAAGGAGACCAGCATTATTAGCCTACAGCTATGACAAGATGCTGGCCACCCTTAATATACAAAAACAAAACAAAAAAACAAACAAAAACCTATGCAAAACGCAGTAACATATTAAAAAAAAAACAAATGATGACAAACTCAGCAGTACAATGAGAAAAAGAACTGGATCAGAGAAGAAGTTAGTTTAGGAGAGGTGAGAGAGACTAGTTGAGTTGAAGGAAAGGAGTTTTGTACAAAATTGCATGAATAAATGGACTGACTTCGAATAGGGGTCAAGCCGAAGGATTTAGTTAACACAGTGCGGGGATTTATCAAACCAAGAATAGATCCTCGAGTCCGATAAGAGTGGGAAAAGTCAACTTTGTAAGCATCAAGAAGTGCCTCTGGGAGTTTTCCGTGATATAAATTGTACAGAAAAATTAAATTTTTCATGTGGACCAAATCAGCAAGTTTTAAAATATTAAGATTAGCGAAAAGAGGGGTAGAAGTCATTCTGCATTGCGCAAAAGAAACTAGTCTAACTGCACAACGTTGTAAACAGTAAATACGATCAATATAGTGATGACCAGGTTGGCCCCAAATTTCATTGCAGTAACGAAGATGGCTACTAAAGATAGCATGGTACACAGTTTTCAGAACACTTTGTGGAACAAGGTGTCGGAGTTTAGCTATAGCTCCATTAGCCCTCTTGAGTTTAATCGCAATCGCATTGATCTGAGATTTCCAGTTAAGATCAGAATCTAAGAGAATACCAAGGTACTTAATGCAGTTACTGGGGAAGAGTTTCTTGAAAATTTTATGGCACAATTTAAATCATTTATATAAATAAGAAAGAGAAGAGGGCCTAAAACAGATCCTTGTGGCACACCATGTCTAACAACTTTGTACTCAGATTCAGTTCCATTAATTGATACAAATTGTTGTCTGCTAGATAAATAAGAACGAAACAGATTAAGAGGAGTTCCTTTGATACCATAATGAAAAAGTTTTTTCAGGAGAATTTTGTGATCAACAGTGTCAAAGGCCTTCTGGAGATCAACAAAAACACCACAAGCAAACTGGCTATTAACAAGGGCATCCATTATTTTTTGGCATATATTTTGAAGAGCTTGTGCAGTGGAGTGTTTTTGTCTGAATCCAAATTGTTGAAAGTACAAAATTCGGTGTTGTGATAAAAACTGATATACATGTTTGTAGATCAGTTCTTTTAAAGATTTTGTCAATATTAGATAGTAGAGAGATTGGTCTATAATTTGTACAATCAAGTTTGGACCCTTTTTTAAAAACAGGAATAACTTTTGCAATTTTTAAATTGGATGGAAATACACCCGAAGAGAAAGAGAGATTAATCAGGAGGTTTGGCAAATTCAGATTTCAGAAGAGATAGCACTGAACTAGGAATACTGAAGGGACCTGATGCTTTTTTGCTGTTTAATGATGCAATGCAGGAGGTTAATTCATCAGTGTCCGTTGGAGAAAGAAAAATAGATGCAGGATTTCTGTTATGAAGGAACTGGCAAAAGTGTTTCGAAGAAAAAGTAATCTTGGATCGAATAGTATCAGCAATAGAAGAAAAATAATCATTAAAAACATTGGATATTACAGAAGGATCAGTCACCATTGTCAAGGTTTAAACAGTTAGGAAAGGATGGCTTGGATTGTTTAGTAGATATAATAGAATTGATGCCTTTCCATACCTTATAAATATTTACAAGGTTATTGTTGAAATAGGAAGCATAAAACATTTTCTTACTCCGCCTACACAAGGATACGATTAAGTTACGATACTGCTTATATTGATCATTAAGAGCAGATTTAATCAAAGGATCTTTAGCCTTTATAAGGGATTTATAAAGGCGATCACGTTGCTGAATAGACTTAATGATACCTTTAGTGATCCAAGGATTGGAATCACGCTTTTTTTGACGCCTTGTCAATAACCTTGTGGGCACATGCTGATCCAGAAGGCCATCCAACCTGTTGATGAATTTATCAAAGGAGATATTTACATCATCAGATTCAATTTCAAGGGCCTGTTCCCAATTAGTATCAATAATTTTGAGGATAAAATTTTCATGATCAAGTTTTTTCCAATCTCTGACCATGGCATCATTCTCAGGTGGGCAGATTACAGCTTTCTTTTGGAAGATTAAAAACTGAGGCATGTGGTCAGAGATTGCAGTACAAATATTACCAGACATGTTGTCAAAGTTAGGTGTATTAGAGAATATGTTATCTATAAGGGTGCTGGAGGAATTAGTTATTCTAGTAGGAAGAGTTATATGAGGAAGCAAGGAGAAAGAGGACGTTATATCTAAGAAATTTTCAACAGATTTATCAAGGTTACAATTTAATAAGTTGATGTTAAAGTCCCCTAAAAGAATCAACATTTTCTTTTCTTTGGATACAGTTTCTAATAAAGGGGACAAATATAGTGTATTGAATTCATCCACTGACATGCTAGGATGTCTGTAGATGCACCCAACAACTACATTCCTGCCCTTGTTTTGAGATATCTCCACAAAAACAGATTCAAGTTCTTTGCTTTTGAATACAAGTTGATTTAGTTCGTTACGACAAGTATAATTAAGTGAGGATGAAATATACAAAAGTGCACCTCCTTTATCAGAATCAGAAACAGTATGTTCAATGGAATAATCAAATAAGGAGAGGTTTTCAGAGATATTATGACTGGATAATTTAGTCTCAGTAATACCAATGATACTGAAGTCAAACCCAAGTTGGCCGAGTAGAAGCTTTAGTTCATCAAAATGGAGAGAAAGGGATGCAATATTTAGGTGGAAAGCAGAAAAAGTTTTGTTATAAAAATTATTAGAGGCAAATTCATCAATATCATAATACTTACAGTTGACCTCCCCCTCAAAAGATTGATCCCAAATTTCAATTGAAAGAGAACTTAACTGTGAAAAAAAAGGTCTCAACAGATTATTTGGAAAAAGAGATGGGATACTTTTGTCAATATTAGAAGGGGCATCTTCACGTAGTAAAGGAAAAATTTTGGGACAACATTCGATACAGTGTCAATCATCAGTGTGGGTCTATCCAGTTTTAAGGTCGGGTTGCTCGGAATACAATTTTAAAACTGAGATGATATGGTAAGTTAAGTTATTCAAACTAAAAAATATACATATACAAATTTAGTTTTAATAAACGTTTGACAAAATAAGTTGAAATATATTTTTAAATAATCGTACCAGATTGCCCAAGTGTGAAACCAGATAGACTTGAAATTGAATTACGCTAAAATGTTTCTTGAAAGTTTGACGTGTGTAACAAATTGTTTGATGCTTTTTGTATAAAGTTATTTTGTGACTGCTCAGTTTTTGTGATTTGACGGAATGAATGAAAATGTAAAAAAAACGTATTATAAAGTAATTGACATGAAATCCCTAATGACACGATCAAGTAACAATTAACAATTAAACAATACGTATAGCTAAGATGAAACATAATGATACAATACAAGTGGGACGTACGAGACAATGAGACACGGGACTGGACAAGTGAGTAAAGAAATGAATAAACAAGGCATAACGATAAATGGTAACACTACACATGACAAGTTACATTTTACGGACTAACATAAACAATGAATTTTGATTCAAGAATATATATATATAAACACAACACTCCACCAGCGGAAGTATCAAACATTCATTGTTGAAACATGGAAAGTTCGTCCATTATATCTAATTCATCAACATGGTGAATTACAACCAAACTACGAACTGCACGACGAGTAATTCGATTGACCTTTTCATTATGGTTACGATAACGAATTTCGACTTTACGTATCTTTTCGTCTTTATCCATCACGACTGCTTCGACAATACCGTACTGATAATTTGAACATAACGGGGTATCTTGTTTCAGAAACAATACAATATCACCCTTTTGAATACTTTTATCTGATTTATACCATTTTGGTTGAGCCATTAATTTCGGTACATGACTCAGGAGCCAATTTTCAAACCAAGCATTGAACACTTCTTGATTTGCTTTAAATACTCGATCTGGATCATTTGTCACAATCATACTTCCAACGGGACTCCTCTCATTATTTCTACCCAACCTCAGACGATTTGGTGTAAGAAGATCCATAGATTCAAAGCTGGAAACTATGTTACCCAAAGCTAGTGGTAAATTGTTGATGTTGTTAGCAATCTCTGCTGAAATCGTCTCCCATTGCATGATAGATAATCTTCTATTGGTCAACGAAATTTCTAGCGACTTTTTCACTTCTCTTATCTTTCTCTCTACTCTGCCATTAATGTTATGACCTCCTACTGGGCACAATTCATATTCAACTGATACATCCTTGTGTAAGTTGTGTTTGATGTCAACATAATTAAGCTCCATTGAGTGAAATGCTTTCACAATTTGACTTCCTTCGTCGGATAGCAACAATTTTGGATAGCCATTTTCACAAGAAAATCGCACAAACGCTTGAATAAATGCAGTTGATGAATAATCCTCCATTGTCTTAATTGCTGTACAAGAAGTTGTGTTGCAGCAAAACACGACCAACCAAATTTTGATAGTTGCTCTTTTGTGATGATGTGAGTATGCTCTAAACGGTCCACACAGATCAACTTGAGAAATATAAAAGCATGGTGCAATAGTAACATTATACCTTGATATTGGTCCCATTGCTACTTCAATATTTTTCCTTTGAAGATAACGACACCTTTGACAGGATTCTCTAATCCATTTAACAATACTTCTTCCTTCGATTATAAATGCTTTCTTAAGCACAAATCTCCATACAGATTCTACACCAGAGTGCCTTACTGTGCTGTTGTACCAGTGAACTTCATTAATTATGCAATATGCTAACGGGGAGTATCTATCAACCACAGGTACACAAAATGTGCTGGCTGACAGATCTTTCATTGCTTCTGTCATCTTTCCCACGATAGTTATCTCTTCAGTTGGCAAGATACGGCCAGTATAATACAGGATGCCATCCTTTTCCTTGGTGAATTTCTCGTACTGTTTTCGTGGTAGAAAATGCTGGATTTCAAGAGCAGCTTTTCTGAAGAAATATTTCTCAGCTTTTCGAATGTCGTCATCTAACAGTAGCAGAGTGGATTTTGTGGTAATCGGTTGTTTCTTTATTGATTGCAATGATGATTGTCTATGACTGATAATACTTTTACGCACATTAAATACAAATTTGAAAACAATGGCTAGTATACGAATCACGGTTTTAAAACGGTATTTGTTGGGATCGATAATATAATTAGAAAATGCTCTTCTTTTAAAAACTTCATCGGGGATTTTCCTCTGCACATAAGATAATCCGTCAAAATCAAAAGGACTTTCTTTTCTTATTTCCTCTTGTTGAGAATTGGTAAGAGTAATATCTTTGATACTTTTGCATGGGAATTGACTAATTTCATACCTCATCCAGTCATATCCGTTGCACCATCTTGAATCTTTGTCAACATCTTTCAGGCTAACACCTCTTCTTGTGCCAAGATCTGCAATCATGTTTTCTGATTGGATGTATCTCCAATCTTCTATCGTGGTAAATCTTTGAATGTCAATGACACGGTTTCTCACCCATTGTTTCAGAGATCGATTATTATTACAAATCCAAAACAGGACAATTTGCGAATCGGTAAATTTCACGCTGCTTTTATAATATTGGTAAAATGCTTTTCTTACCACCTCTGATGAATGAGTATTAACTAATGAGGCGTACAACTCTGCTCTTGGTAAGGACAGACCTTCAGGAACTAATCTTGACTTTGACAAAACTAATTGGCAAGAGTAACCTCCACATTTCCGTTTAAATCTCACATAAATTGCAATGCAAATTAAACACTTACTTGCATCGCCAAATGCAAGTGTTTCCACGTCTAGACTTAGGGCGTCTTCTGGTATGATTGCTCGATCGAATTTCAGGTTCTTCATCTCTGATATCATCTCAAAGTGTGATATCCATAACTGGCGTAAATTATCTGGTATTGCATCATCCCAGTTAAGCCTTTTGACAACCAAATCATGTAAATCAAGCTTCATTCCAGCAATGATAGGTGTTAACATCCCTGTGAGATCAAATACCTCTGCGACTTTTGATGCACAATGTCGTCTGGTTAATGTTGATGGTATTGATGTGATTTGAACTGTTTTTCTTCCTCTATGTTTTCTCGCAAAGTTAATAACTTTTATGTCAAGCGATATTAAATCGTCTTTTGGATGCCATAGTAAGCCAGCGACACAAATTGTGATGCCATCATCTGATAACGAATTGTGAGGATCTGAACCAGAAAACGTTACTCCTTTTAACTTAAAGCCTCCGCGATTTAAGACCAGTTCTAATTGATCTGCTCTTTCCAATGACTTTTCTTTAGTATGTTCACCAGACAAACAATCATCTACATAGATATCTCTAAACACGATCTCCTTGATTTCTGGAAATTCTTCTTTGGACAACATGGCTGTTTTCTTTAAGCCAGTTTCAGCTTGATTACCACTAGACCGGACGCCATAGATCAAAGTTTTGATGATTTTTTGTTGGAGTGGTTTTGAGTCATCCAAATTCTCCTTCCAGAGATATCTTTGAAAGCACCAGTCATCTTGATGTAGTTTTACAGAATTATACATTTTCTGAATGTCAGTATGAAATCCGTATTTGTAAATTCGCCATCGGATGAATATTTCTACGAGTTTGTTCATGTTGTTTCTCCCTTTTGCCAAGATATCATTGAGACTAAAACCTGTATCAGTAGGCTGAGACGCATCGAATACCATGCGGCAAAGAGTGGTGACCGAGTTGACTTTCCAAACAGTTCGCCAAGGTATATAGTTTTGAATTTGAGCTTCTTCAAGTGATTTTTGAATTGATCTTGGAAGATTTGTGACATATTCGACGTGGCCTAGAGTGTGCAGCTTCATCTCTGATTTGATTACGTCATCTTTATCCTTCTGGGTGTTGGCTAATTTTTTCATTTGTTGATTGAATACCTTTAATGCTTTGAATTTGTTTGGACACAATTTGACGATTGGATTGTGTGTCATTGGCAGTCTTGCCACAGTTGAATTATTGATTTTATCTAATGTGACTGATTTTTCGATCATCTCCTGTTCCACTTCTTCTCTGATGCTGATAGTGTCATCTCGATCATGCATTTTACATACTTTGCAGTCTCTGCATTGCACACATCTGTAAGTGATTTCGGTTCCAGCGTGTTCTACCTTCTCAAAACTTTTGAGTTGACGGTTGCATATCATGACTTCTTTGTCATTTTTATCTTCTTTTTCATCGTAATCTAAATCAAACTGATAAGAATGGTTTTTATATCCAATAATAGAAATATCTGGATTGACTTGGTATCCGTTTTTGAATAATGGGTATTGCATGGCCACAAAATTGGATGTTTTGCTAAGATGATGGTACCTTTCTATTTCAGTGAAGACTTGATGAGGCCCACCAATGACTCCTGTACTTCCATCACTGTTCTTAAAGCAGGACTTATATATGGTAAGACCAGATGGCAATTGAAAGACTTTTTCGGGGAAGTAACGTAAGTATTTTATGCCTATCATAAAATCAACATGGCCGCCCACTGAAGATGGTAACTTAGGTAAATAATTTACATTACCTCGATTTTTGCGGTATTCATTACTGATATCTGTCTCCACCTTTCCTTGCAATGGAAAATCAGGAAACTCTGGTGTTATCTGTTGAAGACAAACTCCTGTCATAATTGCATCATTCCCATTTATCAAGGGTAATTTAACAGAATAGATTCCAAATGGTGATTCTGTCATCACACCTCCAACACCACCTATCTTAATTGGTCCATTAACTTCTTTTGTAGCATTTTCTCTGAGTCTCTTCACAGCATCAAATCTAGAAACGAAATCTCCACATCCACTATCATAAAATATGGTAAAAGGTTCATCATTTACCTTTATTGTTTGAAGCATATATATTGCACTTTCGTCAACTGCATCTGACTGAACATTATTTCCGTGTGCTGTGGAGTGAAAGGTCAGTTGAATATTTTTTGAAAAATCTGGAAGCTCAAATCGTTGTCGTAGGATGCATCTCTGCTTATAGTGTTGAAGCAAGTCCCTATTCTCAGGTGTGTCTTTGTGCTCCTCACATACCAACACGTGCATTTTAGATGGATATTTGTCATGTGATTGATGTTTACATGTGAAATCTCTCTGGCATTTCCCCTCTCGATGTTTTCCTTGCTTTTGTTTAGCTCCTGGAAATAGACACTGAAAGCAAAGACCATTTCTTCTTAAAACAGTAAATCTATCTGCGGGTGACATATCGACAAATTTCTTACAGGCAAAGTACTGTATCAACATGGATCCAGAAGGTCCATTAGTAGCTACATGATTTCTTTCTCCACATATAAAACAAGACAAATTTGATATTACCTTGTCATCGAAGTCATTGTTATTGAAGTAGTTTGATTCTTTGACTTGTGGAGGTTTTCTTTCTTTTCCTAGTAACAGTATCTTTTGTTGGTAGATTCTCATATCTTTTTCCAAAAAATCAATCAATTTATTCCATAAATTTTCACCATCTTCCTCACATTCTGTCGCGAGCCATCTTGTTACTCTACTATCTCCTAGCAGCTTATAAATTCTTTCTAGTGCATCTCCATAGAAAAGATTATTTTCCAAACCATGCTTTTTGCATAATGAGAGCAGATCCTTCATGACTGTAATAATTTTCGCTATTCCGTTTGTAACCTTTTCCGGGTCTCTTAGCTTCCACAATAAATCCATGTTGCTCACTTCATGTAATTTTTTCGCTAGCATGGTTTTGCAATCACCATATGCTGCTATGAGTCTTTTCCATATCTCTTCAATGTCGTCAACATTCCTAACTAACATTAAAGCAGGATTCTCAAGGTAATTATTTCTTAACAGATCAGGTAGTAAGCGTTTTGGTGTAGATTTAAGGTAGAGTTTCTCAAACATAGTTTGAAATGTGTAGATATCAAGAGGTGAGCTATAGTCCTTGAATTTAATAAGCTTGATATTTAAAGAAGAAGTGTTAAATGACTCAACTTTCTCAATTTCTCGTGAATTAACCTCGTGTTCCACTTTCTGAATATACTCTCTCTTTAGAAATTTAAGGTTATCATACCTGTCCATGAGTTTTCTAACATCTCTTATCATAGGTGAGTTTTCAGGAGTATTAGTACAAATTTTTTCGATCTTCTCTCCTATTTTTTGAATTATTTTCTCTTGACAAATTAATTCATCGTACCTCCTTTTGATTGCTTTGTCACTTTCTTCTTCAGGTATGCGGAATTTCTCCTTTAGATCATTAATAAGTCGATCGGATTCATTGATAAGAAACAATGTTGAACTTTCATTGCAGAATCGGATGGCTTTCTCTTCTTCCACCTGTAATTCTTTCTTCTTTTGCTTGATCGCTTTAATATATTCACTGATTGATTTGTATTGAAGAGTGAACGATTTTCCATACTTTCCTTCATAATCTTCTCCAAAGTGTTTTTGAAGTTCTCCATGCTTGTGTCTGTAATTAGCACGTAGTGATAGTGCTTGCGAAAGAGCTTTTTCATATATTTCATTCGATGGATATAAATCACTCACACTATCTTCCTCGAAGAGATCTTGAATTTCCATTACTAGCATAGATTCTTCAACAGCTAAGTGGTCCTTTAACAGGGACCTATTTTCCTCTTCAGACATATTTTCATCCAATTTCCAGTTGTCCACCAAGAGGCTTAGATTTTCGATATCATTCTGCGAGTCTGTTGTAGTAGTAATTTTGGTAACTTTTTCGCCAGTGTCAGATAATGTTTTGTAGTCCAATCTTTTGCTCCTCCTCATCGATTACATTGGTTCTGTTTGAATGTGGGTCTATCCAGTTTTAAGGTCGGGTTGCTCGGAATACAATTTTAAAACTGAGATGATATGGTAAGTTAAGTTATTCAAACTAAAAAATATACATATACAAATTTAGTTTTAATAAACGTTTGACAAAATAAGTTGAAATATATTTTTAAATAATCGTACCAGATTGCCCAAGTGTGAAACCAGATAGACTTGAAATTGAATTACGCTAAAATGTTTCTTGAAAGTTTGACATGTGTAACAAATTGTTTGATGCTTTTTGTATAAAGTTATTTTGTGACTGCTCAGTTTTTGTGATTTGACGGAATGAATGAAAATGTAAAAAAAACGTATTATAAAGTAATTGACATGAAATCCCTAATGACACGATCAAGTAACAATTAACAATTAAACAATACGTATAGCTAAGATGAAACATAATGATACAATACAAGTGGGACGTACGAGACAATGAGACACGGGACTGGACAAGTGAGTAAAGAAATGAATAAACAAGGCATAACGATAAATGGTAACACTACACATGACAAGTTACATTTTACGGACTAACATAAACAATGAATTTTGATTCAAGAATATATATATATAAACACAACAATCAGTGGAATTTTGTAGGGAGATATAATCACTATTAGCAAGGCCATTACAACGATTATGGATCCATTTGTTACAATAATCACATTGTACAGCTTTGTGATTAGAACTTACAGAATTGCCACAAATACCACAAGGGTACTGTGGCATTTATAGGTTATAGGAGCTTATAATATAAAATAATAATATAAAAATTAAGACAAAACTAAAAAAAAACTAAAAACAACAACAAAACAAAACAAACGAGCAGAGTAATAACACAAAGAATCTATCTAGAAATTTAACACCAGTGTCTTTTAGTTAGGTTAAGAGACACAGACTAACTTTCTAGAAAGTTGTAAACACAAAGTGGTAAAGCTAGCTAAACCACATAATTATACACTTGGGATAGATCATAATGTACAATAATAGAAAAACTAAAATGAACTATATATCAAAGGACCTGACAAAAGAAAAAAAGAGTAAGATCATAGAAATTTATATTGCAAAGCAAACAAGAAGATTCATATACTGAGACACAAGTCGCAGCAAGTACGCCATTATTGATGATGAGGCGAAGGAACTTGTTGGAATTCAAAACGGCAAAAATGTACCAGGTAGTCAATAAAACTGGAAAAAGGCGCGAAAAAAAAAGGCGCGAAAAAAGGGGCGTGTCACGGGTTTATACAATTACCAAAATATCACTTACTTAAGTAGATATTGATAATTTCAATATCTACTTCCTTGAATAAGTTTTTGAGATCTTAGATGTCAGTTATTGGAGTAATATCTCCAAATTCAGTAATTTTAATCTGAACTGTCCCATTACTTACGCGGAAAGACTTTAACTGCTTCCGTTGCCATAGTTTTTTGCACTTGTTCCAGATATTTTTATAGTAGGAACACAGGCTTTCGTTTATGTATATTTTAGAACCAGCAGGTAGATCAAAAACTCTGCCATCTATATTCTTCAATTTGGACCTGTTGTGTTTCCAAGCAATCTATTCTTTATGATTATGAGATAAAAGCTGCTTAGACAATAACTAAAAAAACTGTTCACCAGGACAACTTAAAGCTAATACGCACATTCAACCAAGACAACTAAAACACAAACTGTGAACAAATACATCTTAAGACACAAACTGTTGAAAGGACAGCTTATAACACAAATATGAACAAGGACAGCTACAAATGACAAACTATCAACAAAGGAGAGCTTAAAATTATATTAGGAAAACTAAGCACAAAATATATAGCTTATGTTGCTAAACGCAGCACACCCCCTATCCACGCAGCACACCCCCTACCCTTTGATAAGTTATTAATTGATACAAGTAATTTACCATCAAAAGTATCCGGTATATAGCTACACAAAGCAAAACACAAGTAAAACTCTCACAAGGACATATATATAATTAAATTTTAGGAGCTTTTCATTAAAACAGGGAAATTACGTGAAAACGCTTCATAGTATTTTGCAAGATTATTAATCAAAGTCATAGACATAGCATAAATATATCTTTTATCACAGCAACCACCACACTGTAGCTATCACTATTTTTGACAGTAAATTGTTTCCTTCAAAAATTCTTTAAATCAGGTTTCCAAAATACAAAATTGGTATGAAAAATATGACCTAATGGCTGGGAAAGCCTACTTGTTGAGGGAAAGTGTTGCTAAAAATTTTTGCAGGGGGTGGAGGGTGTTTCTCAGGGTGGTAAGTTGGGGGTGAGTGCTCATAAAGGTGACTTTGTTTTCTTTATTTTGTGTGGGAAGTCTTAAGACACGTTTATTTAAAAAAGAAATTAAACATGCAGCTAGTAAAGTCGAAACATGCAGCAGTCTTAAAATTACTGCCATTTCTGTCTTAGTCTCGCGTTGCAACCGCCCTTGTTCAATATTTCTATATAAAAAATTATGATAATACTGTGAGATATGTGATAGTAAGTATGTCCATGGAATATTTAGCCATGGCTAAATGAACAATAATATAAATTTTAAACCCTTGACATTATAAAACCATCGACAGTATGGCCACAACTTTCGTTTTTCACATAAACAAACTTTAGCTACTTACTACTAACATTATTCCTCAGGTTTGATTTGATTTGCTGCAGCTATTTACACTGGATTAAATTTTGTAATTTCTGTCGAATGTTTAAGAAATATGTGTGATGTAGTTTGTGAGACACATAACAAAGACACAGTTTTCAAGAAATTTACAGAAAATATGGGCTATTCAGGTTCAGCACTTTGCTATTTAAATTCAGGCTTTTATATTCTTGATCAGAGTTTTATTTATTTTTATTTAGCCTCTGCTTGTTTTATTAAGTTTAGTCATTAATTTAGTCAAATTTATATAAATATTAAGGTTTTTTATGTATATACAAGATTTTTTAACTATGTGAAAGAATTTACCTAGCTATGTGACAGCGCACAGATGATAGATAGATGTGCATATTTTACATGGCTAGCCTCACAAATTCGAGGGATATACCCTGTCTATTATTTCCAGGAGGGGCCATGGCTTAGATAGAGAGTCCTAGAGTATTTAATGCTCATTTTGAGCGCTCTACTATACAACTCCTGGCAACATCCAACGGCCTACACAGTGTGCCATTTTCCCAATTTCCCTCACATGGCTTGGGTTAACCCAGGGCTATGGTAACATTCACTCGCACATGTTGAATCGCCGTCAAGAGGAATCGAACCCTGGTGCATCAGAATGGAATCACATAGGTCTTATTAAGAGGCCTCAATGACACTTTGTGTGTGATTTTCCATGTTAGAATATTCAGCCTATCAAATATTCTGTTGAGATCTCCTTGTAGTTCAGAGACATCTTGGACATTTGCAACACTTTGGCTGACTTTGCTGTCATCAGCAAAACATTTTCAGTTATTGTGTTTGATATCTTCATCAATATCACCAATAAGCATCTGACAAATCAGTGGACCTAAGACACTTCCTTGTTGTATACCTAAGAGAACATTAACTGGTACTGATTTTTCATCGTCCACTGATACCAGTTTAGTGGGATCGACTAAGAAGTTTTGCAACCACTTGAACATTTTCCCAGAGATGCCAAGACTTCTTATTTTATTTAGCAGGATATCAAATCATCTTTGGCAAAAGCTTTGACGAAATCCAAATAAATTGTATCTGCATTTTTACCAGATTCCAATATTTTTAAGACTTGATTTTGCTTGATCCTGTTCGTACCAGATTTTCTTTGCATCTGCACTAGAACCTTAAAGTGAAATTTCTTAGCAAAAAACAACCAGAAATAGAACAAGAACAACAAATATTTAGCAAGCACCAAAATGTATATAATTTTATTACTTTTAGCTTAGGTATTATTTTACTACCACTGTCTTTTACCTTTGAATAGTAGACCGAAATAGGTCAAATTTCTTTCTGCATCCTGAATTTACAATCCAAACAAAAATTGCATTCAGATAATTTTTCTATGACTTTCTTTTAATAAATTATGTGGACAGTGAACATGAATTCATTAACATTGAGAAATTATCAATTGTTATATTAAAATATATTTTATTAGCATCATCCTTTTATACTGTCTCTGAAAACCATTGTGCCTGTAGAGTTTTTTAATTGAAAACAGTACCTTGACAAGACCTTCAGCCAAAGTAACTGGTTTGCATTTAAACATCTTAAAATGTATTTACAAATGCATTTGTTTTTTTCCCAGAAAGCAACATTTACGCATGGTGTTGAACATTGTAGTCAGTTGGTTACATGTTGTAAATGATGGATGAGCTGGTGCCGCTTATAGAATCCTCCCCACAGAGAAATTGCAGAGAAAGTAGACCGCACTATTTAGTTTACCAATGGGGGAGCACGAAGCAGTTGCTCTCGAATCTTCTCCGTTTTTTCTTTTGGTCATCTGGTTATAATAAACGTTTAACATCTCTAAGTCAGTTATATAGCTTCTACTTATTTATCGTTTGTTGGTATCAAGTGTGTTACGAAATTGCTAGGATAGCTGGTTGTCCTGAGTTTAAATGTAAAAGCAACAATGTTACTGTACATTCAACAAAGCAGTTAGAGTATGCATCTTTTTTATCAGCGTCGATTGGATCTGCATGTTCATACACATTTATGTTGCTTTGTTTGAACATGATATACAAGCCACGTGGAAATGGAATTAGTCCTTATTTTGGATTGAAAGATATGGCTAATTCTAAAGCGAAAATCATTTTAATAACTATGCTCATATCTGGGGGGATTTTTATTGGTTACATTGCATTGTTTGTGTACATATATTATACAGAGGGCCACAAGCCAAGACGAGCAGTTTATCTAATCAGCCTGTCATGTGAGTTTATTGCAGAGTGGGTTGCCATTGTATCGCTATATGCTTTCTCGTGTTCATCATTTGCAGTAGGTATGAAATCTTTAAAACCATTTTTTGTTAAGTTTTTAATATCAAATGCATGTATAGTTAACTATCAAACACTCAGCCTTTATTATGCTATTTCTTATTGTTAATTTGCATGGTAGAAGGAACTGTGTGTTTTGTGTTTTATGTAGGAGCGTTTGCTGCAGACACATTGCGAAGAATAAAAACGTTAACAGGAGAAACTATCGACGATGTCATAAAAATTCATAAAGAGTTACGTCTCATTGTAAAAGAGACAACGGATGCTTATTCAACATGGTTTCTCCTTCATTGGTTAATTTTTGGTATCACTGTCATTATTGGTTTTGTTGTTGTTGCTTTGCATAAATTTGGACATGACGAAGTGATCAAGAAGACATATTTTGGCACCTATTTTGCATTGCATGTATTTCTTTTCATCTACCCATGCGCATGTGCAGCATATATTACAAGTACATGTGCATGTAAGTAAGTCAATGAAAGAGTAGCTAAACAGATAAATAAATATTTCGAAATATTTCGTTCGTTGTAAATCGACATCGCTATACTAACGGGAAAATTCATTATAAATATCGTTTGCTTTTGTTTGTCTTATAAAAAGTGCACGAATAAAAGCATGCAGAATAAAGAAGTGCGGAACTTATTAATGCGAATTTATGTAAAAATTTACGCCAAAAAATAACTTGCACCTAGGAGGAGTCGTCTCTTATAAGTTTCGCACTACCTTAAAACCAATAAATTGCTTTCTTCCAGAACAAAAAATGTGAATTGGATTAATTACTTGTTTAAACACTGCTATTGGAAAACTTTAATTTGAGGGCCACATTGCACTACCGTACTTAGCTCCCTTAGGTTAAGCCACCTGTAGATTCAAAATGGTCCTACCTGTTACAATTTTAAGGCGGTACATTATTTTTTATAAACTGGGCTGTTGTTTTTGCAATTTACCTGTGTACATTTTTATTAGTGAAAGTTGGACACACCTTACCTCCTAAAATCTCCTAAAATTAGGACCCAAAATACTGTTTTTTTCTAAATTATTTAAAAAATTGTATATATAATTGTTCTTTCTTTTAAAGTATTTTATTATTACGTTTTGTTAATAGTAACTCTTCATTTGCTTCTAAAAATTTTCAAATTTAGAATATAAATGATTTTTGTGCGGTTTTTTTTGGCAACCCTATTGTAATGTAAAGTTTTGATTTGTGTACAGGACGTAAATAATTTATTATTATATTTAGCGATATCTGCTAAAATCAACAATACAACGAGTGAGGATTGGAAGGAAGGTCATATTTTCAAAGATCGTCGCCAATTACAGATGTTTGTGTCGTACTGTTCTGCAAGTCCCGTTTGCTTTAAGATTGGTCGCATTACTTTTACATCAACGTTAGCATGGTTTTCGTTTTTCTTTGGTGGAACGGGTCTTCTGTTTCATTTTTTTTGAACATTAAATAGCTTTCAATGTGTGCGTTGATCGTCAATCTAACGTTAAACGACAAATTGATGTTTCGATTTGTAAGTCACTCCCAACATATGGAGATTTTAACTTTACAAAAGTGGTTTGTGAAATAATGCTTAATTCTAGAATTTTTTTTCGTACGTGTGACCAGAGCAAGGCTAGTGGTTTTAACTTTTGAAGGGCTCAAAGGTTTTTAAAAGCTCACCCGTGTCAATTAGTTCTTGAACCGTAAACGTCGTAAAATGACACGCTACTAGTCGAAGTTTTTGGGTCTTCTTTGTCTCAAAAATTAAGTAAGTAAGTTAGTAACGGAACCATTCTTCCCCTCTGACGGCAACTAAGTTACATTACCCGCTAAAGAAACGTATATCATTGCTCCAACTTGGTTGCCTGCCACACAAGTCAATTGGCGGTGAGTGGATGGTTCCATTTTAGCTAACATCACTACATTTAAAGTGCGCCTGAGTGAAGACTTAAACCTGCAACCTTATGGTTACAAGTTGACAGCGCGAACACTATACCATTACAGCCTGAAGAAAAAATGTTTAAAAATAATAATATTACAAAAAAATGTCTTTATGGTTACTGTTTTATAGGACTTAGATCTTTAGTTATTTGGTCAAATTGGAAGAGGTTAATTGTTGCTGACATCAGCTTGACCAATTTTTAAAAATGGTCGGTCTTTTTCAGCCATATTATGGTTGTTCCATATTGCGTGCCTGCTAGAATGAACAACTAGTGTTTTTTATGTGGCCTATATACCTTATCGGTGAAAAATCCGTCGGTCATTAATTTCGTCGGTAAAAATGTTCGTTACCTACGAAAGAAATTGTCACTTCTTACCGAATTCTATTGGTCGGGTATATTTGAAGGGGGAAAAGATTCAGTATTTTATTCAACATCAATTAGCATCAATTACAATGCAACCTGTGTCTTCATTTATATTTGATGTCAGTCATCAGAATTTGCTTTAATTGGGGGACTTTCTTCTTTAATGTTGTCCACTACTTCGAGTCCAAAATTAGATCTTTTTTGACGTATGTCATGCAAAAAATATTCCTAGCTTATTAATTTCGTCAGAAAAAAATTTTCGTCACCTGCAAAAAAAAATCGTCATTTCTAACTGACGAAATTTTAACCGATAAAGTGTCTACGCAAACGCTGCAGAGTTTTGAAAATTAATTTAATAATAGTAATAATAACAATAATAATAATAATCGATATTTTTCTAACATCCATTTACAATGCTATTTCTCATAAAAAGGTGTAAGGAATATTTATGTAACGTAGATAAAACCAAACGAGCAAACAACGAACAAAAATTTGTCGATATCTAGGGTCTAAACCGCAACCAGACGACTGAGGATGAAGATAATTAATCGACACATCAATAGGTCATCAACAGGTCAATTAGATGTATAAAGTAAGATAAAAAAAAATTTTCTACGGACACAAAAGTAGAACAAGTAACGAAGGTACAAATGTTATACTCTTCCATAAATTGTTATTAGTATATAAATACTCAGTTCGGTAATTTGTAAGAAATTACCATTACGCTTAATTCATTTATATTATATGTATATATATATATTATGCAATATTCTCGTTTCTAATTTATATTTGAATATATATATTTTGTATTATGTTCTGTACAAGTTTTGACAGTTTTCTAGAACGAAACTTCAACTTTTGTAGTGTGTAATTATTCTTTGGTGAGTTGTAACAAAACAATGTGTTGTTTTATGGTTTTAAGAATGAGGAGGAATAAAAAACGATATTGTCCCGCCTCTGTAACGGTCTTGTTTAGTTCTACTTCTGTAAAATGTTGTTGTAGCTAAGTAAAAGTAATCAACTAGTTAAGTTAAAAAAATCCAACTATTAAGATTTAATTTGACTTATGGAATAAAAAACGGGGCAAAATGACTAATTTTGACATTTGGAGGAAAGCATCGGCTATAAGTTTCCCCACTAACTACTAACTAAATCCCCGACTACATTAAGTTGATTTATTTAGCAAAGATTAATTTTCGCAAATTCTTTCTTTATTTGCAAAATTAAGTCCGCGCAAAAATTCCCTTGAAATTAATGTTTTTTTGTTTTCTCTCGGTTAAGCAAAGTTCGATTAAAAGCTTTATCTCAGCAGGCCTCATCCTCGTCCCCAGGGTCTTGTGGCCCCTGAGCCGTTATTTCGGAGTGGCTATCAGCTTTATCAACAAGGCAAAATGCCCTGGGAACGAGGTTGAGCAGGCCTAAAATAAATAAAAATTGCAAAAAAAAGTGCTAGTAGATTCGCAAAAATAATTTTTTACTAAAAACTTTAAAATGTTTAAAAAATCGCCATATGAACATGAACATAATCTTCGCGAATTTGAGCCGTGTGGTGAACGTTTTCTGCAACTTTAGCTAGAATAGAAACTTTACTTCCTTGCTATTTTTTGCTGAAATGCATCAAATTTGTTACTAATACAAGAACTCTAAATGAAAAAGCAATCATTAATTATTTTGAGTAGTTTTTATATTAATCAATAAAGATGGATAGCAAAGAATAAAAAAACACAGAGCGAAATTTCCCCTGGCAGTAAGAATCATCCGCACTGTTAATTTCCCAGACTAACCTGAACGCCGCTTTCTTTTTCTCCAAACAACGCTTTTTGTATAAAGTTATTTTGTGACTGCTCAGTTTTTGTGATTTGACGGAATGAATGAAAATGTAAAAAAAACGTATTATAAAGTAATTGACATGAAATCCCTAATGACACGATCAAGTAACAATTAACAATTAAACAATACGTATAGCTAAGATGAAACATAATGATACAATACAAGTGGGACGTACGAGACAATGAGACACGGGACTGGACAAGTGAGTAAAGAAATGAATAAACAAGGCATAACGATAAATGGTAACACTACACATGACAAGTTACATTTTACGGACTAACATAAACAATGAATTTTGATTCAAGAATATATATATATAAACACAACAATCAGTGGAATTTTGTAGGGAGATATAATCACTATTAGCAAGGCCATTACAACGATTATGGATCCATTTGTTACAATAATCACATTGTACAGCTTTGTGATTAGAACTTACAGAATTGCCACAAATACCACAAGGGTACTGTGGCATTTATAGGTTATAGGAGCTTATAATATAAAATAATAATATAAAAATTAAGACAAAACTAAAAAAAAACTAAAAACAACAACAAAACAAAACAAACGAGCAGAGTAATAACACAAAGAATCTATCTAGAAATTTAACACCAGTGTCTTTTAGTTAGGTTAAGAGACACAGACTAACTTTCTAGAAAGTTGTAAACACAAAGTGGTAAAGCTAGCTAAACCACATAATTATACACTTGGGATAGATCATAATGTACAATAATAGAAAAACTAAAATGAACTATATATCAAAGGACCTGACAAAAGAAAAAAAGAGTAAGATCATAGAAATTTATATTGCAAAGCAAACAAGAAGATTCATATACTGAGACACAAGTCGCAGCAAGTACGCCATTATTGATGATGAGGCGAAGGAACTTGTTGGAATTCAAAACGGCAAAAATGTACCAGGTAGTCAATAAAACTGGAAAAAGGCGCGAAAAAAAAAGGCGCGAAAAAAGGGGCGTGTCACGGGTTTATACAATTACCAAAATATCACTTACTTAAGTAGATATTGATAATTTCAATATCTACTTCCTTGAATAAGTTTTTGAGATCTTAGATGTCAGTTATTGGAGTAATATCTCCAAATTCAGTAATTTTAATCTGAACTGTCCCATTACTTACGCGGAAAGACTTTAACTGCTTCCGTTGCCATAGTTTTTTGCACTTGTTCCAGATATTTTTATAGTAGGAACACAGGCTTTCGTTTATGTATATTTTAGAACCAGCAGGTAGATCAAAAACTCTGCCATCTATATTCTTCAATTTGGACCTGTTGTGTTTCCAAGCAATCTATTCTTTATGATTATGAGATAAAAGCTGCTTAGACAATAACTAAAAAAACTGTTCACCAGGACAACTTAAAGCTAATACGCACATTCAACCAAGACAACTAAAACACAAACTGTGAACAAATACATCTTAAGACACAAACTGTTGAAAGGACAGCTTATAACACAAATATGAACAAGGACAGCTACAAATGACAAACTATCAACAAAGGAGAGCTTAAAATTATATTAGGAAAACTAAGCACAAAATATATAGCTTATGTTGCTAAACGCAGCACACCCCCTATCCACGCAGCACACCCCCTACCCTTTGATAAGTTATTAATTGATACAAGTAATTTACCATCAAAAGTATCCGGTATATAGCTACACAAAGCAAAACACAAGTAAAACTCTCACAAGGACATATATATAATTAAATTTTAGGAGCTTTTCATTAAAACAGGGAAATTACGTGAAAACGCTTCATAGTATTTTGCAAGATTATTAATCAAAGTCATAGACATAGCATAAATATATCTTTTATCACAGCAACCACCACACTGTAGCTATCACTATTTTTGACAGTAAATTGTTTCCTTCAAAAATTCTTTAAATCAGGTTTCCAAAATACAAAATTGGTATGAAAAATATGACCTAATGGCTGGGAAAGCCTACTTGTTGAGGGAAAGTGTTGCTAAAAATTTTTGCAGGGGGTGGAGGGTGTTTCTCAGGGTGGTAAGTTGGGGGTGAGTGCTCATAAAGGTGACTTTGTTTTCTTTATTTTGTGTGGGAAGTCTTAAGACACGTTTATTTAAAAAAGAAATTAAACATGCAGCTAGTAAAGTCGAAACATGCAGCAGTCTTAAAATTACTGCCATTTCTGTCTTAGTCTCGCGTTGCAACCGCCCTTGTTCAATATTTCTATATAAAAAATTATGATAATACTGTGAGATATGTGATAGTAAGTATGTCCATGGAATATTTAGCCATGGCTAAATGAACAATAATATAAATTTTAAACCCTTGACATTATAAAACCATCGACAGTATGGCCACAACTTTCGTTTTTCACATAAACAAACTTTAGCTACTTACTACTAACATTATTCCTCAGGTTTGATTTGATTTGCTGCAGCTATTTACACTGGATTAAATTTTGTAATTTCTGTCGAATGTTTAAGAAATATGTGTGATGTAGTTTGTGAGACACATAACAAAGACACAGTTTTCAAGAAATTTACAGAAAATATGGGCTATTCAGGTTCAGCACTTTGCTATTTAAATTCAGGCTTTTATATTCTTGATCAGAGTTTTATTTATTTTTATTTAGCCTCTGCTTGTTTTATTAAGTTTAGTCATTAATTTAGTCAAATTTATATAAATATTAAGGTTTTTTATGTATATACAAGATTTTTTAACTATGTGAAAGAATTTACCTAGCTATGTGACAGCGCACAGATGATAGATAGATGTGCATATTTTACATGGCTAGCCTCACAAATTCGAGGGATATACCCTGTCTATTATTTCCAGGAGGGGCCATGGCTTAGATAGAGAGTCCTAGAGTATTTAATGCTCATTTTGAGCGCTCTACTATACAACTCCTGGCAACATCCAACGGCCTACACAGTGTGCCATTTTCCCAATTTCCCTCACATGGCTTGGGTTAACCCAGGGCTATGGTAACATTCACTCGCACATGTTGAATCGCCGTCAAGAGGAATCGAACCCTGGTGCATCAGAATGGAATCACATAGGTCTTATTAAGAGGCCTCAATGACACTTTGTGTGTGATTTTCCATGTTAGAATATTCAGCCTATCAAATATTCTGTTGAGATCTCCTTGTAGTTCAGAGACATCTTGGACATTTGCAACACTTTGGCTGACTTTGCTGTCATCAGCAAAACATTTTCAGTTATTGTGTTTGATATCTTCATCAATATCACCAATAAGCATCTGACAAATCAGTGGACCTAAGACACTTCCTTGTTGTATACCTAAGAGAACATTAACTGGTACTGATTTTTCATCGTCCACTGATACCAGTTTAGTGGGATCGACTAAGAAGTTTTGCAACCACTTGAACATTTTCCCAGAGATGCCAAGACTTCTTATTTTATTTAGCAGGATATCAAATCATCTTTGGCAAAAGCTTTGACGAAATCCAAATAAATTGTATCTGCATTTTTACCAGATTCCAATATTTTTAAGACTTGATTTTGCTTGATCCTGTTCGTACCAGATTTTCTTTGCATCTGCACTAGAACCTTAAAGTGAAATTTCTTAGCAAAAAACAACCAGAAATAGAACAAGAACAACAAATATTTAGCAAGCACCAAAATGTATATAATTTTATTACTTTTAGCTTAGGTATTATTTTACTACCACTGTCTTTTACCTTTGAATAGTAGACCGAAATAGGTCAAATTTCTTTCTGCATCCTGAATTTACAATCCAAACAAAAATTGCATTCAGATAATTTTTCTATGACTTTCTTTTAATAAATTATGTGGACAGTGAACATGAATTCATTAACATTGAGAAATTATCAATTGTTATATTAAAATATATTTTATTAGCATCATCCTTTTATACTGTCTCTGAAAACCATTGTGCCTGTAGAGTTTTTTAATTGAAAACAGTACCTTGACAAGACCTTCAGCCAAAGTAACTGGTTTGCATTTAAACATCTTAAAATGTATTTACAAATGCATTTGTTTTTTTCCCAGAAAGCAACATTTACGCATGGTGTTGAACATTGTAGTCAGTTGGTTACATGTTGTAAATGATGGATGAGCTGGTGCCGCTTATAGAATCCTCCCCACAGAGAAATTGCAGAGAAAGTAGACCGCACTATTTAGTTTACCAATGGGGGAGCACGAAGCAGTTGCTCTCGAATCTTCTCCGTTTTTTCTTTTGGTCATCTGGTTATAATAAACGTTTAACATCTCTAAGTCAGTTATATAGCTTCTACTTATTTATCGTTTGTTGGTATCAAGTGTGTTACGAAATTGCTAGGATAGCTGGTTGTCCTGAGTTTAAATGTAAAAGCAACAATGTTACTGTACATTCAACAAAGCAGTTAGAGTATGCATCTTTTTTATCAGCGTCGATTGGATCTGCATGTTCATACACATTTATGTTGCTTTGTTTGAACATGATATACAAGCCACGTGGAAATGGAATTAGTCCTTATTTTGGATTGAAAGATATGGCTAATTCTAAAGCGAAAATCATTTTAATAACTATGCTCATATCTGGGGGGATTTTTATTGGTTACATTGCATTGTTTGTGTACATATATTATACAGAGGGCCACAAGCCAAGACGAGCAGTTTATCTAATCAGCCTGTCATGTGAGTTTATTGCAGAGTGGGTTGCCATTGTATCGCTATATGCTTTCTCGTGTTCATCATTTGCAGTAGGTATGAAATCTTTAAAACCATTTTTTGTTAAGTTTTTAATATCAAATGCATGTATAGTTAACTATCAAACACTCAGCCTTTATTATGCTATTTCTTATTGTTAATTTGCATGGTAGAAGGAACTGTGTGTTTTGTGTTTTATGTAGGAGCGTTTGCTGCAGACACATTGCGAAGAATAAAAACGTTAACAGGAGAAACTATCGACGATGTCATAAAAATTCATAAAGAGTTACGTCTCATTGTAAAAGAGACAACGGATGCTTATTCAACATGGTTTCTCCTTCATTGGTTAATTTTTGGTATCACTGTCATTATTGGTTTTGTTGTTGTTGCTTTGCATAAATTTGGACATGACGAAGTGATCAAGAAGACATATTTTGGCACCTATTTTGCATTGCATGTATTTCTTTTCATCTACCCATGCGCATGTGCAGCATATATTACAAGTACATGTGCATGTAAGTAAGTCAATGAAAGAGTAGCTAAACAGATAAATAAATATTTCGAAATATTTCGTTCGTTGTAAATCGACATCGCTATACTAACGGGAAAATTCATTATAAATATCGTTTGCTTTTGTTTGTCTTATAAAAAGTGCACGAATAAAAGCATGCAGAATAAAGAAGTGCGGAACTTATTAATGCGAATTTATGTAAAAATTTACGCCAAAAAATAACTTGCACCTAGGAGGAGTCGTCTCTTATAAGTTTCGCACTACCTTAAAACCAATAAATTGCTTTCTTCCAGAACAAAAAATGTGAATTGGATTAATTACTTGTTTAAACACTGCTATTGGAAAACTTTAATTTGAGGGCCACATTGCACTACCGTACTTAGCTCCCTTAGGTTAAGCCACCTGTAGATTCAAAATGGTCCTACCTGTTACAATTTTAAGGCGGTACATTATTTTTTATAAACTGGGCTGTTGTTTTTGCAATTTACCTGTGTACATTTTTATTAGTGAAAGTTGGACACACCTTACCTCCTAAAATCTCCTAAAATTAGGACCCAAAATACTGTTTTTTTCTAAATTATTTAAAAAATTGTATATATAATTGTTCTTTCTTTTAAAGTATTTTATTATTACGTTTTGTTAATAGTAACTCTTCATTTGCTTCTAAAAATTTTCAAATTTAGAATATAAATGATTTTTGTGCGGTTTTTTTTGGCAACCCTATTGTAATGTAAAGTTTTGATTTGTGTACAGGACGTAAATAATTTATTATTATATTTAGCGATATCTGCTAAAATCAACAATACAACGAGTGAGGATTGGAAGGAAGGTCATATTTTCAAAGATCGTCGCCAATTACAGATGTTTGTGTCGTACTGTTCTGCAAGTCCCGTTTGCTTTAAGATTGGTCGCATTACTTTTACATCAACGTTAGCATGGTTTTCGTTTTTCTTTGGTGGAACGGGTCTTCTGTTTCATTTTTTTTGAACATTAAATAGCTTTCAATGTGTGCGTTGATCGTCAATCTAACGTTAAACGACAAATTGATGTTTCGATTTGTAAGTCACTCCCAACATATGGAGATTTTAACTTTACAAAAGTGGTTTGTGAAATAATGCTTAATTCTAGAATTTTTTTTCGTACGTGTGACCAGAGCAAGGCTAGTGGTTTTAACTTTTGAAGGGCTCAAAGGTTTTTAAAAGCTCACCCGTGTCAATTAGTTCTTGAACCGTAAACGTCGTAAAATGACACGCTACTAGTCGAAGTTTTTGGGTCTTCTTTGTCTCAAAAATTAAGTAAGTAAGTTAGTAACGGAACCATTCTTCCCCTCTGACGGCAACTAAGTTACATTACCCGCTAAAGAAACGTATATCATTGCTCCAACTTGGTTGCCTGCCACACAAGTCAATTGGCGGTGAGTGGATGGTTCCATTTTAGCTAACATCACTACATTTAAAGTGCGCCTGAGTGAAGACTTAAACCTGCAACCTTATGGTTACAAGTTGACAGCGCGAACACTATACCATTACAGCCTGAAGAAAAAATGTTTAAAAATAATAATATTACAAAAAAATGTCTTTATGGTTACTGTTTTATAGGACTTAGATCTTTAGTTATTTGGTCAAATTGGAAGAGGTTAATTGTTGCTGACATCAGCTTGACCAATTTTTAAAAATGGTCGGTCTTTTTCAGCCATATTATGGTTGTTCCATATTGCGTGCCTGCTAGAATGAACAACTAGTGTTTTTTATGTGGCCTATATACCTTATCGGTGAAAAATCCGTCGGTCATTAATTTCGTCGGTAAAAATGTTCGTTACCTACGAAAGAAATTGTCACTTCTTACCGAATTCTATTGGTCGGGTATATTTGAAGGGGGAAAAGATTCAGTATTTTATTCAACATCAATTAGCATCAATTACAATGCAACCTGTGTCTTCATTTATATTTGATGTCAGTCATCAGAATTTGCTTTAATTGGGGGACTTTCTTCTTTAATGTTGTCCACTACTTCGAGTCCAAAATTAGATCTTTTTTGACGTATGTCATGCAAAAAATATTCCTAGCTTATTAATTTCGTCAGAAAAAAATTTTCGTCACCTGCAAAAAAAAATCGTCATTTCTAACTGACGAAATTTTAACCGATAAAGTGTCTACGCAAACGCTGCAGAGTTTTGAAAATTAATTTAATAATAGTAATAATAACAATAATAATAATAATCGATATTTTTCTAACATCCATTTACAATGCTATTTCTCATAAAAAGGTGTAAGGAATATTTATGTAACGTAGATAAAACCAAACGAGCAAACAACGAACAAAAATTTGTCGATATCTAGGGTCTAAACCGCAACCAGACGACTGAGGATGAAGATAATTAATCGACACATCAATAGGTCATCAACAGGTCAATTAGATGTATAAAGTAAGATAAAAAAAAATTTTCTACGGACACAAAAGTAGAACAAGTAACGAAGGTACAAATGTTATACTCTTCCATAAATTGTTATTAGTATATAAATACTCAGTTCGGTAATTTGTAAGAAATTACCATTACGCTTAATTCATTTATATTATATGTATATATATATATTATGCAATATTCTCGTTTCTAATTTATATTTGAATATATATATTTTGTATTATGTTCTGTACAAGTTTTGACAGTTTTCTAGAACGAAACTTCAACTTTTGTAGTGTGTAATTATTCTTTGGTGAGTTGTAACAAAACAATGTGTTGTTTTATGGTTTTAAGAATGAGGAGGAATAAAAAACGATATTGTCCCGCCTCTGTAACGGTCTTGTTTAGTTCTACTTCTGTAAAATGTTGTTGTAGCTAAGTAAAAGTAATCAACTAGTTAAGTTAAAAAAATCCAACTATTAAGATTTAATTTGACTTATGGAATAAAAAACGGGGCAAAATGACTAATTTTGACATTTGGAGGAAAGCATCGGCTATAAGTTTCCCCACTAACTACTAACTAAATCCCCGACTACATTAAGTTGATTTATTTAGCAAAGATTAATTTTCGCAAATTCTTTCTTTATTTGCAAAATTAAGTCCGCGCAAAAATTCCCTTGAAATTAATGTTTTTTTGTTTTCTCTCGGTTAAGCAAAGTTCGATTAAAAGCTTTATCTCAGCAGGCCTCATCCTCGTCCCCAGGGTCTTGTGGCCCCTGAGCCGTTATTTCGGAGTGGCTATCAGCTTTATCAACAAGGCAAAATGCCCTGGGAACGAGGTTGAGCAGGCCTAAAATAAATAAAAATTGCAAAAAAAAGTGCTAGTAGATTCGCAAAAATAATTTTTTACTAAAAACTTTAAAATGTTTAAAAAATCGCCATATGAACATGAACATAATCTTCGCGAATTTGAGCCGTGTGGTGAACGTTTTCTGCAACTTTAGCTAGAATAGAAACTTTACTTCCTTGCTATTTTTTGCTGAAATGCATCAAATTTGTTACTAATACAAGAACTCTAAATGAAAAAGCAATCATTAATTATTTTGAGTAGTTTTTATATTAATCAATAAAGATGGATAGCAAAGAATAAAAAAACACAGAGCGAAATTTCCCCTGGCAGTAAGAATCATCCGCACTGTTAATTTCCCAGACTAACCTGAACGCCGCTTTCTTTTTCTCCAACAACGTACATTTTGTTGTGTCATATACATGTGAAGCAACCTCGTCCCCACAGCATCATGTGTCTTTTCTGACATGTTCACTAAATTAAACTGGCTTCTCGCACGTTCCGCAAAATGCGGTTTTCATTATGGTGACCCCAAACCCTTCCTTCAGCTTCCAAAGTGCCCCAATTTTGACAGGAAGTACAGGAAAGCAGTTTAATCGGCAAAAACCATGTTCGTTTCGCGTGACAACATGCGCTGAGTTCGATGTTGAGTTTGAAGAGAGCTCATTAGACAATTTCTCTTGGTGCAACCATGGTCGGCATTAAAAGTGCTAGATTTAAAGGAAGAGTCTTGTAAGCGCAAAACATAGCCCTGTTATGCGGGCTCGTGGAAGCAATGGTTTAACGGAGCGCATTACACTCAGTGCGAATGTTGTTCTATTTCCTTGTCAAAAAGGAAGCTGATACGTGTCTTTCTTCAACACCATATTCGTGGATAAGGTTTTTTTATGCAAATGCATGCTAATATAACGAATAAGGCACCACTTATAAATTTTGTTGCAAAAATCTTGCAACAAACTTTTGCGCCTTGTGCTGGAAAAATGTTGATCGTGATAAATAGTGATAGAAAGCTAAAATCGAAGTTTAGTTGTTAGAGATGTGCTACGGATACTAAACTTCAAACACCAAATTTTTTTTCTTTGCGAATTGACAGCAGTTCTTTAATACCCATTGGCGCAACCTCGTCCCCAGGTATTTTTGGTTTCTCGATATGGGAAAATGGCGAAGAATATTTCGTCGTCTGCTCTTGTATCAAGGAGGTAAAAATCCATTGGAACAAGGGTTAAACGATAATTTGCGAAGGTCTTTTTCAAAAATGAAACATTTTAAGGCTTTTTGAGAATAATTATTCAAATCTAGTAAACTATCCACTAAAAAAAATAGTGAGAAAAACAAAGCAAGTAAGCCATTTCTAGTTACTTAGCGAAAACTTTTTTTAGCAAATTGACTTTTCGAAATTTTTGAGCAAATAAATTTTCGCTCATATGCACAAACTTCGCGAAAATTAATCAAATTAAGGTACATAAATGGGTCAATTCCCAGTATATCGCAGTAAAGGCATTTTTGCAGTTTTTTTAGCTCTCGATTGCGACATAAATGATCCAATTTCTTGGACGTCGCGAAAAGAATACCTTCACATCAATTATTTAACTTTAGGCAGATTTAGTCATTCTATACATTCTGTCACAACAAACTTATCAAGAAAATGGCTTCACAAGGTTTTTCTGCAGATTTCCTTACTTGGACACTTTCTTATCTTTCGGATAGACAACAGTTTGTGCAAATTGATAGCAATAATTCAAATCAATTACCATCATTATTCGGAGTACCGCAAGGTTCAATCCTTGGCCCCGTATTATTCAATTTATACGTCAACGATTTACAGGACGCTTTTGATGCTTCCACTATTCAATACGCAGATGATACAACGATTTATAGATCATGTAAACCAGCAAATATTGTGAATACAGAAATTTCCATTAACGATACACTAAATGAGCTTGACAAATGGGCCGAAGAAAATTCTCTTGCGGCTAATGCAGCAAAAACTAAATTTATGTTGATTTCGACCAAACGCTTGTCCAATATTCATATTCTTAATGAACACAGTTCGACGATCAAGCTAGGGAGTACTCCACTCAATCGTGTTGGGACTTGTTCACTATTGGGACTAACAATTGATGAACACTTTAAATGGAACGCACAAATCGACAAAACTTTGAAAAAATGTTATGAGAAAATATCTGTGCTACGAAAGTTGAAGAACTTCACAAGCTTCAGACTACGAAAACAGTTAATTGAAACCTTAATTTTTTCTCAAATTGATTATAACGACTTTATCATGTCGCTGACTGAAGCACAAATGAAAAGATTACAAAAACTTCAAAAAGTTGCATGTAGTTTTGTTATTGGACGTTATGCCAAAATTCAAGATATCATCAAATTAAAATGGCTCCCCATAAAGGAACGTCGTGAATTCAATTTATCGAAACTAACGTACAAAGCCATTAATTTCACCAACTGGTCAAGTTCCTGCAAAGTAAATGTACGTATAAAGCGAAACAATCTCCGAAACCAGCATGAACTAAGCCTTCATCACTCGATCGATGGTACCTTTCAAGATGAAGCAGCGCGAGTGTTCAACAGTCTACCAGCTAACCTTCGTACTGCTGATTCCTTCAATATTTTTTCTAGAAATATTAAATCATATCTACTAGATAAGTCCGTTGCTCGCTTGTCCGATAGTTTATTCTGATAGTTTATCGAATCACTTCTTTTTTCACGCATTTTATTTCCTTTTCGATTTTTATTTTTATTTTGTTTTCTCTTTCAGTCCATATTTCGCAGCTACTGCCAATTTCTCTTTGCGATGTGTTTCCCTTTGGCTTGCGCTAACTCCCCCATGAATTTTTTTTTTGTCATTTAATACTTAATATATATATATATATATATTTAAAATTTTATTGTTGATAACATTTGAATTTATTTTATATTATTTTTAACGGGTTGAAGAGCCATTGTAATATATGGATACCCTGAAATACATTTTACTTACTTACTATACCAAATGTAATTATAGAAAAAGAAAATTGAGGAATTACGTAAAAAGAAACAACCTCATGCACGCGACGAACGCTAAACCTTGGGATTAGAATGATGTTATGATCCAACCTCAAATTCCATCTTTGGCTCAAATACAAAAAAAAAATACAATCTTGCACCGCTATTCGTTATGACCCATCATGTTCAGTCAAGTGCTTTTGAAAATAAATAGAAGTTTTAATTATAAAAAGACCTGCACTTATCATTGCTAGAATTTGAGCTCAAAAAACCAACCAAGTGCAAAATCGCCTTAAGCGCTTAGTCGTTAAATTGACGCATTACAAGAAATATCATTAATTGAACAAAATATTTACATACTTCTATTATTTCTGTTATATTTTTAGCATTCTGACCACGCAAATGGAAAACAAGACATATTTCTACACGGAACAAAACATGTGTAAAACACACTGATAACGTTCACTTTATTCAGAGACAGATTAAATTTATATTTATACACTTTCAGATGTTAAAAGTCACCACATGCGTTATCCGACCACCAACGTAGTGTCGTCCGAGAATTCGTATGGGGGGATTTCCAAATTTAGTGGAGCTGGTCCTTTCCTTATCCTTCCCGAAGCATCATAATGTGAACCATGACAAGGACAATAATATCCACCAAAATCACCTGCGTTTGCAATAGGTACACACCCCAAGTGAGTGCATACACCCAATAAAACCAAGTAGTTGGGGTGTTTGACACGGTCCTCGTCTCTTGCAGGATCTCTCAAAGAACCAGAGTCAACAGCACGCACTTGATCAATCTCTTCTTGGGTACGATGACGAACAAATAACGGCTTACCACGCCATTTGATAGTGGCGTTTTTACCTGGAGGAATTGTTGTAAGGTCGACTTCAACTTTTGCTACAGCGAGCACATCTGCAGAAGCACTCATTGAAGATAGGAAGTCGATAGCCAGGTTTTTACCAGCATGTGCGCCAGTAACACCCAAACCTGCAACCATGACGTACGTAAACGCACGACGAGAAATGTCGGATTCATTGCTGTTGACTGTCGGGTCTTTTGTTGAGTCGCGTCGATAGTCGGAAAAGTCAGGTACAGAGACGTCTGTGTGACTAAAGCGTTGCTGGAATTTACCTAAACAAGAATAACAGTAAAAAGAGAATGTTGCTCTAAAATTTGTTACATTGTATTTTGGAGGCGAGTTTGAATTTACAAAACTTTGCTTTAAAAGAAACTGCATTCCAGTGATTTTTTTTTGTGAAAGTTAAGCATATAAGGGACTAATTCGCTGAACTTTTAAAACAAGAAATGGCAACCAAAGTGTTCGAGCTTAAAGAAGAGAGCGCTTGCTTTCTTACAATGTTAGCTATTTGTAAAAAGAAAATTATACATTAAAAAAGATAAAATAAATATACAATCCACAAAAGCAAAATAATAATTTTTAAAACAGTTTTTAAGTGAACGTTTTGTCAAACGCAAAATCGAATTCGTCAATTACGTTTTTTGTAGAATGTTTTTTCAGGGTTCGATTTTTTCTTACACAAATCACGATAGTGACATAACGTACACTTTATATTGTTGAAATGGTAAACAAGGTAAACATTCTTTGGCCATAACAGAGAAAACCAATGGGCAAACGTACCATGTTCAACATTCCTAATAACATTCCTAACATTCCTAATTTCATGTTGTCACAATAAAGCATTGAAATGCTTTTGTTACTTAACCGTATAATACTAAGAGAACAAATCAGAAGCTTTTTCTACAACATGTGAAGTTAAATAGCTGGGAAAATTGTCAAAGTTCTTATACGCAAAATTCAAGTTTTCAAACACGTGTTTAGCCAACTGCGGAATTAATCCTTTCTTTTATTATTATGATTTTAACAATTGTGTGTAAAATTTTACATATATTTGCGCTATGTTAACTTTCACACTGCGTTTCTTGTCTATTTAAAAAAATATGGAAATTTGTTGTGAAAGTAAATCAGCGATCCAATGGAATTTTGCAATGGAGAATGAAAAATTTTACATTCTCCATTGCAAGAAAAATAATGGGATAGACTAAGCATTGCTTCACACGTTTTATCGCTAAATCTGTCTGCTTGTAGTTATTGTGATATCGCAATGTGACAGGTGGACACCAAGCTTTATGTACCTCGAATTCCTAAAAATTAATTTAAGAGAAATATACTTCAAAATGTCAGACGTTTTCTGTTCTAAAATCAATTTGTGAGTGGCCCCTAAACTTCATTCTGCTCCTTCTGTTTTTTACTACAAGCACTATATTTTTCTAAGTTCATTAGCATGTTATTACAAATTTGCGGGGATATTCATGCTAATTTCTGGTGAATAAACACTGGTCATTATCATCGTAATAGAATACATTGGTTGAAATGCAACTATAATTTTATTTAAGCTATTTTATTTTGCTACTGAAACAAAATTATATTTCCAAAAATATAATTGGTTAGTATCACCTGACTGACCCGTTTTGCTTGTTTAAAATATTTATGGTTGATAAAAACGAAACGGTTGCATATTATTTGGTTTCCAAGAGTAATAGTTTAATTTCATCACACTTATTTGTTGTTAGGCTTCTTTTTCAGAACTTTGATCCTTTCGGTATTATGCATTTAATTATATTTTTATATATTTTGGTTTTGTTGTTGCAATCTGTGCAATTACTATTGACTAATTCTTTAAATCAACATGTTGCTGGCTTGTTGAGTGGTTCCTCAGACAGAGAGAGATGGCATGCATATATTATATAGTTAGCCAGGAAATACCTTGTTTATTATTTCCAGAAGGGGCATGACTTAAATAGGGGGTTCTGAAGTATTTAATGCTCATTTTGAGCTACACAGACCTAATTAGGAGCTGCACTTGTAGGAGAACTGTTTTGTATATATATCTGTAAATTGTATATAGTTTGTTATATTTATATCTCAGTGTTCCCTGTCCTGCAAACATGGCATTTGTGTATTTGTTTTGCAGTGAGTCAGCCATGTTTGTTTTGCTGTTCTGTCCTGTACTTTCCCCTGACCACCTGGGCTCTAGTCAAGACTCTCCTTTAGCTGTAGGATGGAGAGTCCAGGTATGGTCAGTGGGTGTGCTAGCCTGTATCAGTAGGCAACAGACATGTAACAAGTGAGGAGCTATATAATATATTTAACAACATACACAAGTGTTCTTGTCTGTCCAACACCTTACAACATTTGGTAGCAGAGGGTGGTTGTTTAAAAAGCAAAGAGTTGCTAAAGAAGTAAACAAGAATGGGTGACAAGGAGCAAGAAGTCTTCCAATCCCTTCAAGAGTTGACACAGGAAGAATTGGAGGAGGTGTGCCTGTCACTGAAGTTAGATGTTGGAACAGAAAAAGGTAAAACATTACTCCTCAGACAAATATTCCGGTTTCTGACATCTATGGAAATCGAAGAAAGTGCAGATCAGGGGAAACAGTATTTTGAAAAAGTTTATGAGGTCATCCAGTCTTTTAAAGAAACAAAATTTCCAAAAGTCTCAATTGGCAGTATGTTTAAATCTGAGTACGGAAGTCCACTAAAAATGAAGGATGAGGAGGAGGAAAGGATGAAAAATATTTTGATGAAACCTTTTAAGATCAGTGGTAAAATTGGAAAAGCAGGCCAAAAAGACTCCCTAACTTTTAGTAGCCTTATCTTCCAAATTCAAAATGGGGTCAAAAAGGGGTATTCTGAATTAAATATAATAGATGCAGTTATCGGAAGTATCTCACATGAGAACGAACTTAGACAATATTTGGAGAGCCGCTCTGACTTAAACCTGGATCAAGTGAGTAGGATACTTAGGTATCATTATAAAGAAAAAGATGCTACAACACTTTTTACTACACTCAGCGTAGGAAAACAAAGTCCGCAAGAAAGTGCCCAAGATTTTGTGCTAAGAATGATGAACCTAAGGCAGAAAGTTTTGTTTGTGTCTAGGGAAGAAAAAGCTAATTATGATCCTATCTTGGTACAAAAACGTTTTTTACATGCTATTCAAACTGGCCTACAAAATGAAAATGTGCGAAACGAAATGAGAGAACTGCTGAAAAATGAGGAAACTACAGATGAAGAACTACTGAGTAAGCTTACTAATGCAGTATCAGATGAAGTAGAACACATAGAAAAATTTGGCTCAAAGAAAAACTTAGTTTCGAATTCGCTTGAGGTCAAAGATTCTAACTCTGAACCTTCAAAAAAATTGGTCCTTGCCGAAGAATTCCTTGAAATTAAGAATAAGATTGCTGAAGTAAGTTTGTTAGTGGCGCAGAATGCGGAGCAGATAAAATACGGCAACGAGAGGAAAATTCAACGCCCTTTTTCAGAACGTTTCAAAGGAAGAGGCCGAAATTTTTGTGAAAACTGCCAGAAAAATAAAGTTGAACATTGTACTCATTGTTTTTATTGTGGATCTGAAGAACATTTCTATGCAGGATGTAGACGCAAATTTAAAAATAAGCATGAAAAAAACTAGACAAAGTTGGGTCGGGCGGTGCGACTTCAACTAATGTAAATAAAAACCGTAACAATGAAAAATCGGTACCGGAATATTTGTCCGGTAAATTTGTAAATATGGTAACCCAAACTGATTTGTCGTTGTTTCATCATGTTTGTGTTTTGTGTGGAGGAAAGCTGCATGTGTCTGGTGAGAAAAATTGTTCTTTTGAAACTACTAATAGTGTATCTAATGTAAAATGTGATCATGTTTGTCCGCGTTATGTTTCTACTACACCTGAAAATGTTTTGTCTGAACCTGTTTTACCTGCTGAAAATAATGTTGTTTCGCAGATGCCGTCTGAAACATTTCAGTCTGCTGGTATTGTTAATCATGTTAAAAATAGTCTTAAGGATAACTCTAACAATGTATGTGATACCCAAACATTTGTTTACTCTCTTGATGCGAACCCAGTCACTGCTAGTAGCCTATGCAGAAAGGAAATAGTGGACTTGATTGGAGATAAAGCTTTGATTAAAGTTAGAGTAGAAAATAAAGAATTTGAGGGGTTGCTGGATACAGGAAGCATGTGTTGCTTAGTCAGTCAACAGTGGTTAGAGGAAAAGTTACCACAGAAAGATATTTACCCTGTTCAGGATTTCATGGATAGAAATAGTGAGAAAATATCGTTGAGAGCAGCGAACAACACTGAACTAAATCTTGTTGGTGTAACTGTTTTACCGTTGTCCTTACCAAACCATAACATTGTCATAAATACCCCGTTTCTTGTTACCAAGGACCAGATTTCTACCCCAATAATTGGATTTAATCTGATGAAATTTATCATTCAGAAGGAGGGAGGAAATGAAACCCTGTTGGATGTCTTACTATCAGCTTTACCAACCCTTGTTGAACCGCTAAAATTAGTGAAGGCTGTACAGGAAGATAGAAAGGAGGATAGTGGAAAAGTATTTGTGTCTGAAACTGTTATAGTTCCTGCAAACAGCATGGTGTTGGTAAAATGTAAAGTCAGAGGACTGGAAAAAGCGAATGAGGACCTATTTGTTTCACCAAAATTAGTAGAGGATTTGAAATCGCAAGACTGTATCATCAAGCAAAGAAAATCAAAACTTGTGTTTCCTATCGCAAACTACAACAGTGTTGATATAAAACTACAAGCCCAAAAATTAATTGGAGAAGCTTCGTATGCTAGAGGAACCATGACCGCTATGAATGCTAATTGTGTTAATGTGAGTGCTCTAGATACCGAAAATGTTATCATGTCGGAAGAGAATGATTGGCTACCACCTGTGGATCTCACACACCTGAAAGATGAACAAAGGGAAAAAGTAGAATTTCTTCTCAGAAAGTATAATAAGGCTTTCTCTAAAGATCATGATGATATTGGAAGTCTTAAGAAGCTGCAATTAGACATCAAGCTTGGTGACAACATTCCAGTTCAAAAGGCTTACAGACGTATTCCTAAGCAGCTCCACCAAGAGGTAAAAGACCACCTGAAAAATCTAGAATTGAATGGATGGATTAAAACTTCAGATTCTCCTTATTCCAGCCCTGTAGTATGTGTTAGAAAAAAAGATGGCTCACTGAGACTTTGTGTAGATTACAGAGATTTAAATGCCAAAACTATCCCTGATCGCATGCCAATACCAAGGGTGCACGATATCATTGACAACCTTGCTGGAAAATTGTGGTTCTCCACCTTGGATCTTTCCCAAGCATACCATCAAGGATATGTCAATCCAGAATCCCAAAAGTATACAGCATTCTCTACACAATGGGCCCTGTATGAGTGGATCAGGATACCGTATGGTCTAAAGAATGCCCCACCAAAGTTTCAGCGCTTTATGAATGAATGCCTTGGGGAATTAAAGGATGAGATCTGTTTTCCATATATGGATGATATAATTGGTTACAGCGGAACGTTCGAAGACCACCTTGATGATTTGGGAAGGATTTTCAAAAAATTGATTGAGAATGGAGCAAAGCTTAACCCAAAGAAATGTTGCCTTTTTAAGAAGTCTGTAAAGTATTTAGGCAAAATAATCACGGCTGAAGGATATATGGATGATCCTGGAACCATTGAAGCTCTTGAGAAAATCAACAGATCACCTAAGAATGTAGGAGAATTGAGAAGTTTGCTGGGTTTTCTTGGATATTATCGTTCAACTATAAAAGATTTTGCTAGAAAAGTGAAGCCACTTTATGATTTGATTTCAATCCCATATCATGGAGAGGAAGATAGCAGAGTAAATAGTGCTAAGAAAAGCAAAGGTCAGAAAGCGTCTTTAGAAAAGATTGACTGGAAACCTGCCCATCTTGAAATTGTTAATAGCCTTGTTGAAAGATTAAAATCACCCGAGATCATGGCATACCCAGATTTTAATCAACCATTCATCCTACATTGTGACGCTTCACAAACTGGTTTGGGTGCAGTGTTGTATCAAATGCAAAATGATGTTCTTAAGGTAATAGCTTATGCGTCTAGAACATTAACACCTCCAGAAAAGAATTACCACTTACATTCAGGAAAATTGGAATTCTTGGCCCTAAAGTGGGCTATATGTGACAAATTTCATGAGTACCTTTATTACAGCAAACCTTTCACTGTGTATTCAGACAATAACCCTTTATCCTATGTTTTAACAACAGCAAAACTCAATGCTACTGGTCTCCGATGGGTATCAGCTCTATCTCAATTCCAGTTCACCGTAAAATACAGACCCGGTAAGATGAGTAATGATTGTGACTATCTATCAAGAATGCACTGCTTTAAGAATCATACAGAAAACATCAGTATTCAATCAATAAATGCAATACTTACTTCTGTGCTGCATACAACAACTGACACACCAGTTAGTATAAATGCTTTATCGTTCTTTGACGCAGACACTGCCATTGATGTAGAAAGAATTGAATTGACAGAGTTGCGAAACTGGCAAATAAACGATAATATCATAGGACCAGTATACAAAGCTGTTTTGATTGGAAAAAAGCCACAGATATGTCAAATCAAAGCGTTACCAAGAAAAACCAAACAGTTGTTAAGGTACTTTGATAACCTACAGTTAACAAATAAAGAGAAGATACTTGTTAAGGTAACAACTCAAAATACACAGATTGTTATGCCATCAAGGTACCATAAATTAATTTATGTTCAACTACATGAGAATATGGGACACCTGGGCAGTGATCGTGTTATCGATTTGGCAAAGAAAAGGTTTTACTGGCCCAGTATGGCAAAGGATATTTCTGAGTATGTCACCAAGAAATGCAAATGTCTAAAAGATAAAAGACCAAGTAAGGAGCAAAGAGCACCTATGGGAGCGATAAGTAGTACACGACCATTCGAAATCATATCCATTGATTTTCTGCATCTAGATAGATGTAAGGGAGGCTTTGAATATCTGTTAGTTGTAATAGATAGTTTTACACGTTTTTCCAAGCCTATGCCACAAAAACCAAGTCAGCAAAAGCCGCTGCAGACAAAATATTTAATGACTTTGTACTAAACTTTGGCTTTCCTAAAAGAATCCATCATGACAGAGGTAGCGAGTTTAACAACAAACTATGGAATAGATTACAGGAATTGTCAGGTATAAAAAAATCAAATACCACACCATATCACCCAATGGGTAATGGACACTGCGAGCGGTTAAATCGAACAGTTATTAACATGTTGAAGACACTGAATAAGGAACAAAAGAATAACTGGAAAGACCATGTGAAAAAGCTCATTTTTGCTTATAACAGTACAGTCTGTAGGTCAACTGGTTATACCCCTCACTTTTTGATGTTTGGTAGAGAAAGCAGGCTTCCCATAGATTACATGCTCCAGATAGAGGATAGGGATGGATGTACTAGGTCCCAGAAAGATTTTATTGATCAGTGGAAGACGTCCCTTCAACAAGCTTGTGATATTGCAGCTAACCATTCCACAAAGGCATCTGCTGAGAGTAAGTCGCATTATGACAAGAAACAACATGGTGGTGAAATAAGTGAAGGAGACAGAGTATTAGTAAGAAACCTATCAGAGAGAGGAGGAACTGGGAAACTACGCTCATATTGGGAGGATAAGGTTTTCCAAGTAGTTGAATGTTTTCCAAACATACCAGTGTACAAAGTCAAGCAGGAAGATGGGAAAGGAAATATTAGAACATTACATAGAAATCTTCTTATGAAATGTAACCTATTTCCCAAAGAAGAACAATCCACGAAAAAAACGATGGTCAAGAAACCTAGCAGAAAGATAGCTGAAGAAGAAATTATTTCTAGTGATACTTCAGACTCAGATGACGACTTACCAAACTCGCTTAAGAGGTATTTGATGCGGAAGTTGCAAAAAAGAAAAAGAAAACATAGTTTACCTGACGTCAAAATTGTAGGGGAGGGAGGAGTGGAGAGCATAGTTGAGACCCGAGGAGACGAGGGAAGCGCAGGTGAGCCCACAGAGGAATTGGACAGTACAGTGGAGAGTGATGGATTGGATAATTATGCTTTGGAAGAGACAACTATGGGAGATGATAATACAGAAGGAGCGTCAGATATCACGGAAGACAGATCAGAGGTAAAGAGACGTCCAAAAAGGGAGAGAAGACCCCCTAAAATACTAACATATGACTCTGATGGAAATGCTTACTATAGTTCAAAACCTTTCAGAATATCCAAGGGGAGATAAGGTACTATATAGTTAAGGGAGGGATGAAACAGATGCAGTTTTGTATGTAATTACATGTGTTGGGTATACCAAAATGCTGTGTTTCGACTGGGAAGTATACACTCAGTCACTGTAGAAACAAAAGTGCTTCATATCTGCTAGCGTGCTGATGAAGGAAATATGTTAATTACTGATTCTCTTTTTTTTATGTACTACCTTCTATGGACATCTCATGGACAAGGAGAACTCTTCTGTGGTTGGGAACAAATTGGTCTGACAAAGTCGAGGCGGCTAGTAAGCTCTTTGAGTGAACCTAGCTTAGTAGACAAATGTCAATCACCAATGTCACCCTCCGTGGTTTTCAACAAATTGGTCTGACAAGGTCGAGGCGGCTAGTAAGCTCTTTGAGTGAACCTAGCTTAGTAGACAAAATGTCAATCACCAATTAACCAATTGGTCTGCCAAAGTCGAGGCGGTTAGTAAGCTCTTAGAGTGAACCTAACTTAGTAGACAAATGTTAGCAGCCATTGTCACTCTTGTGGAGGGATTTCAAGCTCTGTCACCCGTACGCCATACTAGCTCCTAAGAAGTTATACCATGTGTTAAAAAAAAAAAAAAAATTACACGTAGTTCAACGTAAATTCAACGTAAATGACTGATGGAAAGAAAATATTGAAATTGAACTGTATTCAAGTCAATATATCATTGAAACATATTGAATGTGTTATCAACGTAAATTCCGATGGTTGGTGATGGTTGGATATTCATGCGTGATTGGCAGTCGATTGGATCTAATTACGAGTCGTTGCAGAGTTACGATTTATTTGGTTGTTAAGTTATGGCGATATCTTCAGAAAGTTGGGGAGAGTGTAGGAGAACTGTTTTGTATATATATCTGTAAATTGTATATAGTTTGTTATATTTATATCTCAGTGTTCCCTGTCCTGCAAACATGGCATTTGTGTATTTGTTTTGCAGTGAGTCAGCCATGTTTGTTTTGCTGTTCTGTCCTGTACTTTCCCCTGACCACCTGGGCTCTAGTCAAGACTCTCCTTTAGCTGTAGGATGGAGAGTCCAGGTATGGTCAGTGGGTGTGCTAGCCTGTATCAGTAGGCAACAGACATGTAACAAGTGAGGAGCTATATAATATATTTAACAACATACACAAGTGTTCTTGTCTGTCCAACACCTTACAACACACTCTGTCAACAACTTCCTGTACAATACCAGACAATGGCTGTCAATTTCCCTCGCATGGCTGGGATTCACCTGGGGCTATGGTAAAATTCACAAACAGTGGCTGACAAACATGCCCCTTTCAAAACACATAGATTTTCTGGCCATCAAAGAAAGAGACTTCTTGAAACGGAAAGCATCAAAAACAAAATCCATCATAGACTGGGAAGCTTTCAAACAAAAAAGGAACCAGGTAATAGGTCTCAAAAATCGACTTAAAAACGAGTACTATAATGACGTTTTGCAGGACTTTCAAAAACGGCCAAAACAACTTTGGAAAACCCTAAAAAAACTGGTTCCTGATAAGTCAGGCAATACTACCTCGATAAAACGACTAGTCCAAAACGATGGTACAGAAACTTCTCACCCAAAAAGAAATTTCCAACACATTCAATTCATTTTTTGTCAGTGTTGGTGCCAAACTAGCCTCTAAATTTTCTTCTGACACTACTAATGTTAATCCACCTGTTAGCGGACACGATTTTCGGTGGGCTCGTATTAAGACCAAAAGTGTCGAAAAAATAATTAGTTCACTAAAACTTAATAAAGCTACAGGCTTGGACGGAATTGGTTCACGACTGCTAAAAGCAGGTTCATCAGTTTTAAGTATTTATTTATCAAGTCTTTTCAACAAATCTTTATTTACTGGTTATGTACCTAAATGTTGGAAGACTAAAAGGGTCTCGCCTATTTTTAAAAGCGGCAATAAAACAGATCCTACTAATTATCGGCCTATCTCCATTTTGCCAATTCCTATGAAAATTTTTGAAAAGTTAGTGCATGAGCAAATGTCTCATTTTGCTCCTCGGCACAGGCTTGTGCCACCCAAGGTAGATTGGGAAAACTAGAAAAACGATTAAAATGTGTCCGTACCTTTCTTGGGAAAGAGAGGGAATATTCAATGAATAATTTATTCATCAAAAACGATGCCATATTAGTTTTCAAAGCCATGAATCACATTGCTCCTGATTACATGCGCTCAAAATTCCTTTTGACAAAAAACTGTCATAATCATCAAACAAGAGGAGCTTCAAAAAACAGGTTCACACTTCCCTTGGTCAACACGGAATTTGGAAAAAAAGCCTTCCCATTTAGAGCTGCAAAAGTGTGGAATAATCTTCCAGACCAAGTGACCTGTGATGGAAGTCTGCTTTCGTTTAAGACTTCCATCTCTAATGTATTTGGCAAATTCTAATGGAGATCACTTTTAACTTTTTAATTTTTGTTTTTTATTCTTTTTCTTTTCAATTTTCACAGATTATAAAAGTTACTATGTTTGATTGAGCTGAGGCAGTCTAAGGTTTATCATTTTTTGTTTCTTTTTTGTTCTAGTGGCCCCCAGCGGAAACAATCCACTAACTATAGGTTTTTGTGATTTTCTGGGCTAGCCACTTTAAATATTTATTATTATTATTATTATTAATATTATTATTATTATTACAAAGTGCGAAAGTTATAACCACTGACCTACGGTGCCACTAAATTTAGATCCTCAGGATAATGATTGTTACGTACAATTGTTATTTTACATTCACAGAGGTTTAGGGATTGCATGGTCCATTTGCTACTCAGTCAGTTATATTTTTCAACTTCACATTTACACAAAAAATGCAAAAACATTGGAACGGCATTGATTGACAAAAATAGAACAAAAAATGAAGACATTTAAAACGAAGAACGGAAAATGAAAAATTATATCTGACTGACTAACCGATTTACTCACTTTTGTGATTAGATAGATAGATAGATGTGCATATTTTACATGGCTAGCCTCACAAATATCGAGGGATATACCCTGTCTATTATTTCCAGGAGGGGCCATGGCTTAGATGGAGAGTCCTAGAGTATTTAATGCTCATTTTGAGCTACGCAGACCCAATTAGTAGGGCCCACGCTCTACTAGACAACTCCCGGCAACATCCAACGGCCACACAGTGTGCCATCTCCCCAATTTCCCTCACATAGCTTGGGTTAACCCGGAGCTATGGTAACATTCACTCGCCCATGTTGAATCGCCGTCAAGAGGAATCGAACCCCGGTCTCCCGCACAAAGTACGAAAGCTATAACCACTAATCTACGGCGCCACAAAGGACGCTAACCAAATATATATTTTGAGTGACCTTATATTAAAGTACGGGCACAACTTATGCTTTTTCTGAAAAATTTAAGTATATTTTAAAAAAAACATGTTATGTTGTATTAAAGGATGAATGAAAATATATTTCCAGTTATAAACATCTAAAAAACTTTATAACAAAGTGCTGTATAAATATAAGCAAGGGGGACGGGGAGTCATGATCAAATTGGGGTGTTTGCGTATATAGCTAGCATCATCCTTGGATAACACAATTCATGACTTTCAATACTTTAAATGCTAGGATTTATAAAAATTAGCTGCTGGGTAACTATACAATCTTTGTTCAACTTACCAAGTCCAGATTTGACAACTGACCATTTTGCAGTGGGTCCCAAAAAAGGGCTGATACAATAGTTAGATTTTGAGTATGTAACTGCTTTTGTTGTTTCGACAACAGGAGGAATAACTGTTCTTTGGCAACTTACAGTTACGACCTTAGGAGAGAGATATTTCGCAAAACTCTGTGATATGTTTCGAGTGGACAACATCTCTTTTTCAGCCTTTCTGCTGCTTTGCGTTTGGTGTAAAACACCCGGAGAACGATCGCAATTACGTGCAGGGTCAATCCGTTCCGTCGCTAGAATGCTTTGCCCGACGTTCGACCCTCTGACCATAGCACTGCACAGTCCTGTTTTTTTAAGCACTGGGAACACAACGAGATTGAATTCATACACTTAAAACAGCAGATATAATATTGTGGGTATTATTTTTTGAAGCGAATCGTATGAAGTAAAGAGGTAGGGATTCTTATTTTCGCGGAACCCAATCAATTGCCCTATATGTTTTTTCCTTTATTTTAACTTTGTGTGATAAGCTTGGTTTAGTTTACCTAGCAGCTCTAACCTCGTCCCCAGGACCTGTTAGGCTTTTTATATTTGGACGGCCGTCCTGGGGACGAGGTTGCTAGCAGCTCCAAGCTTCAAGTTCGTCCCCACGAGTAATTACTCAGGCTATTTCTACATTGGATTCACGCAATTTGAACTTCGCCAAGGTCATTCATCAAGATTAGGTTTGTAGATACAACCATTTGCGTGCTAAGTAATGCGGATGACAGCATGGCTCTTGCTCTTGATATTTCGCATTCTTGACCCCAGAGCTCTTTGAGAAAAACTAGTTTATCTCAAAGAGCTCTGGAGTCGAGAATAGATATTTCGTTCCTTTGAGGCTCTTCTTAATGTGATTTATCTATAATTGGCATGCTACAATATGAGACCTACGAAATCCACATATATGTGAAAGTTTGATTTTGATTAGTATACTAAGCTAAAAGTAAATTTGGTCTTCCCAAGTAAATAGTAACAAACAAACCTCGTCCCGGACTTTTGCCTTTTTGACATAAAGGCCGGCGTAAGTGCTGGCGGCTTTAAAATATAGGAAACAAACCCTGGGGACGAGGATGCTAACAAACAGCAATAATCAACGGTCGAGCTATAAAAACTTGAGCAGTATTGAGTCTCGATCAAAAAATTTTTATTGTTTATATAAAAAGCTTTTTTATGTCATTCGTAAGAATCTTCCAACAAAAGAGGTATTCAGAGTTCGTTCTCTATTTATTCTTTTTCGTCCCTGATATCCAAAGAGGATACCAGCCTTTTGGAACGAGGCCTAGAGAATTTCCATTTTTTTAGAGAAAGCCTTTCTTCATAAAATATAAAGAAAATTGACAGGGTTCTAATATTAGAGTAATAATTTCTTTTGTATTCCTTTCCTCATCGCTAATATTCTAATTCAGGGTTTTTATTTAAAGAAAAGCAGGGAATTACAGTCCCAAAAATATTTTCTGACATCAGGGCGGGTCTCGCCGTCTTGATGTAAAAAAAGATACAACAGGTGCTGGGAAAGAGCTTAAGCTCCAGATTAATTTCCAAGGTTTATTTGTATTTCTTTAATATTTGTGTAAGAAACACGATAGTACTCTAAAAAGTACACGAAGCGAAACGAGAAGTCGGAAAAGCAAGGTAACAAGTTTAAACAAGGTTTTACATTTTATCGTTTTTCATTAAAAGCTAAAATCTAAATTTTAAACCATAATGTGCCAAAATGTAGCAGTCGTATTTCCTAATAAATTGAAAAATCATGTATTTGTAGTAATATCGATAGGCCGCTCTTTTATAAAACCGAGAAAGGTTCCTTTTGTAATATTCTGGGGGCATGAAATTAGAATAAAAGAAAAACAAAAGAGCGCAAATTTCTGTTAAAACCAAACTTTTGATAAGATTAAACACAAAAGCTGCAGTTGTAGGAGTAAATATTTCCGGTTTCAGGACAACCTCATTCCTAGGGCGTATTCAAGATGACCATAACACCAGCGCGTCTCTAGACAAGAGATCATGGAAACAAGTTTCAGGGTAACTAAATAGTCTTGCCTGTGTTTCCGATAATAATTTCGTTACGGTACTGCCTGGTAACAAGCAAGGTTTAAGTTACGGTTGCAAGAACTGCGAGTCACAAGATAAATATCTACACTACATCCCCATGTTAACGACGCAACCAGTTATCTTATGGCGTGTATACACAGGTAGAACGATCATCTGCTTCGTGTTGACGGTGTAAATTATATACAAAGGTCTAGCTCGAATATAAAGCCCTAGCTCGAGACCCAATATAACTTTTTTACCATAGGCGATTGAAATGTTTGAGGTGCGAAAAATTACACTGGGTCCAATTTTCTGGGGTCAGAATACTGACTACTTATTTTGATTGGTTACTTCGATTGTTCTTTGCTCACGTAAACACTATCGGCAAATCCTTGCTTTCTTAATCTTTCAAGCGAGAATGGTCTCACTCCGCCGAACGAATATGGTTAACTCCTTCATTATAAGACGGCAAGATGTGGTCATGCTGGCTTTATGCTCACTGGTTGATTATAATTCAGTTTTTTTTAATTTAATGACAGTGTTTTTTGTTTTTTATAGAACAAAAAGAAAATTCAAAAATTGTAAAAGAAATTTTCGCTAGAGATAATTATCTGTTATTTCACGAAAAAAAATCGTGTTTTGGATAATGTTCCAAAGGAGAAACTTTCGCGAGGAGAGTCAGAAATGACGTATAATAATATGCACGTACCGTAATAATTTAATTAGCGCACTCTTCAAGTGCCCAAGTAATTTCCTTAAAGTTCAATAAGCGCCCAGCACTTATTAAGCACCCTCCTCGAATAAGCACCCACCTGATAAAAGGGGGCGCTTTATCAAAACTACCTTAAGAAATATATATTGAGAATGTCGATGCTGTATAAAAAGCAAAACTAAAAAACCCTTGAAAGACTAAACTTGCTTTTTTTACATCTTTTGTTCAGTTTTATTTTTCAGGGAAAAAAAACAAAAATAAAAATTATCGTGTCTTTAACTTGTACAAAATTAGGAAAAATTTATAAGCGCCCAGCATTTTTTAAGCGCCCCCCCTGATTGAGCGCCCATGCAAAAAATCCAAAATTAAATAAGTGCCCAGGGCGCTTGTTTGGATCATTACGGTATACGTGTATATTTATTCATAAAAAGGACAATACATTTTAATTATTTCGGGTCATGTTGCCTAGCCATGCGGCTATTTTGTTGTGTTTATGTTTTTGAGTTACTTTTGAAGGAACTTTGAGGCGAAAGGTCATACAAGAAACTTACAGTCCTTTAAATTTTTTATAATACGTAAAATAAATTGCATGATGGGCATGTGCGAAAATAATACATCATTCTTCAAACATGCAGGAATTCTCAACATCCTTTTTCTCTAAAAAAAATGTGGTTTTATTTGCGTAAAGCAGTAAGGACCAATATAAGTCACATGAATACTCTTATGATGACTTGGATGCTTGTCAGCATTTAACTTTATCCCCTTTTTCATATTACAATAAGTCAATATTGTAGAGTGAGAAACTCGTTAACGTATTTTTGATTAACCGCTATAAAATCCACTAAACCACTAAAAAATCTCCGGGCACTCAAAAGACCTAAAAAACATGCAAATTTTCACGCCTTTGCTTCTATCGCTGCGGAAAGTTTCTCATTGTAAAATAATAACGGAATTTAAATTATAAGTTGAACAACGTCACATTGCGCACATCACAAAAGTTGAATACTTTCTTAATGTGGCTCACCGTATGCTGCGCCGCGCTGTAACATTACTTTACCAGTATGAGTTCTCTTTTAAGAAGGCGCCTTTGGAAGACACTTAATATCAAATAAAAAGCCCTTTATCAGATTTACATAAATTTCATTTCATAGAACGAGTAATTAGGCAATGCGCTCTAGTGCCCTAAGAAGGCGTACGGATTTTACGCCCATAGTGAAATTGATCTGCTAGGCGCCCTGAAAAAAGTTTTACTTTTTCAATTTCCTTCTACTTAATAAATGTATTTTTACTTGATACTTATATTTCTTTTTACTTTAATTATTCATAAAATATGGTAAAAAAAAGACCTGAACAACGAAAACGGTTTCGTGCGCGAATGGCGAAAAAGTGAGGTTTGGGGCCGCCAAAAATGCCAAGAATGTAAACAAAGCAGGGAACGTCATACTGGCCTGTTCATAACCAACAAAATGAACACGGCACAATACAAATGGCTGCCTGTCAAAACAAATCATCATTAAATTGTTGCATGGCAGTAACGTAACGGTAGCTTTTTAATGTCCAGTAGATCAACAGTGCCTTAATATTACTGTGTTACAATGACTGATAAAGAAAATGAACCAGATGAGATAATCAGCATTGATGCAGTCCGTGAGTTTCTTGTCAAGAACAAGGGAAAGGTCCAACAAGCAGATTTAGTTAATAACTTTCGGCACCAACTCAGCAGCCCAGCCACGAAAGGTTAGATTGCTATGTAGCGAAACTTAAAATTTATTACATACTAAGCTTGCTAGCTAGCTTTCTAACAGTACAGTTGGGATGACCCATGGCGCCGCAGATTAGTGGTTATAGCTTTCGTACTCTGTGCGGGAGACCGGGGTTCGATTCCTCTTGACGGCGATTCAACATGGGCGAGTGAATGTTACCATAGCCCCGGGTTAACCCAAGCCATGTGAGGGAAATTGGGAAGATGGCACACTGTGTGGGCCGTTGGATGTTGCCGGGAGTTGTCTAGTAGAGCGCGGGCTCTAATTGGGTCTGTCAGCTCAATCAAACATAGTAACATTTATAATCTGTGAAAATTGAAAAGAAAAAGAATAAAAAACAAAAATTAAAAAGTTAAAAAGTGATCTCCATTAGAATTTGCCAAATACATTCGAGATGGAAGTCTTAAACGAAAGCAGACTTCCATCACAGGTCACTTGGTCTGGAAGATTATTCCACACTTTTGCAGCTCTAAATGGGAAGGCTTTTTTGCCAAATTCCGTGTTGACCAAGGGACGTGTGAACCTGTTTTTTGAAGCTCCTCTTGTTTGATGATTATGACAGTTTTTTGTCAAAAGGAATTTTGAGCGCATGTAATCAGGAGCAATGTGATTCATGGCTTTGAAAACTAATATGGCATCGTTTTTGATGAGTAAATTATTCATTGAATATTCCCTCTCTTTCCCAAGAAAGGTACGGACACATTTTAATCGTTTTTCTAGTTTTCCCAATCTACCTTGGGTGGCACAAGCCCATGCCGAGGAGCAGTAGTGGAAATATGGCATGACAAGTGCATTAATTAAAAGGTTTTTTGTGTGAGGTGTTAAACAGGATGCAATGGTTCTAATTTTAGAATATTTAATTAGTATTTTTCTATTTATGTCATTAATGTGCTTTTCCCATTGCATTTTTTGATCAAATGTTACCCCAAGATATTTAACTTTTTCGCTCCTCTTCAAAGGAATACCCATATAGTTGATAGTTTTGTTCTCAACTTTTTTTAACTGGCTGTGGTTGCCGAAAAAGATTGTTTTAGTTTTGTCCGTATTAATAGTCATTTTGTTATTATTCAGCCAGAGGTCGACTTGCGAAAGTTCTAACTCGACCTGGGAGACAAGGGTATCCAAGTTTTTATGAGACGAAATAATTATTGTATCATCTGCATATAGATGGTGGTAGTTTGAATTGATGACAGATTTTAAGTCATCAATATACAAAAGAAAGAGCAGGGGCCCCAACACAGATCCCTGCGGCACCCCAAAAGCGTCTTCATGAAGCAGATCTGATCCTGTGTCGTTTACAAGAGTCAGCTGCATTCAGCCCGTTAAGTAGGACTCGAACCAGTCAAAGGCAGCATCTCTGATGCCAAAACACCATAGTTTTTTTAACAAAATTTTATGATCAACAGTGTCAAAAGCTTTTTTAAGGTCAATGAGCACAGCACAAACAAAGTTATGTTGGTCGAGCTCAGTAAGAATAAAATCAGAGACATCGACTACTGCAGTTTCTGTGGAAAAGAGTTTTCGAAATCCGGACTGTCTGTCATTCAGGAAGTTGTGCTCAGAAATAAAATGAGACATTTGCTCATGCACTAACTTTTCAAAAATTTTCATAGGAATTGGCAAAATGGAGATAGGCCGATAATTAGTAGGATCTGTTTTATTGCCACTTTTAAAAATAGGCGAGACCCTTTTAGTCTTCCAACATTTAGGTACATAACCAGTAAATAAAGATTTGTTGAAAAGACTTGATAAATAAATACTTAAAACTGACGAACCTGCTTTTAGCAGTCGTGAACCAATTCCGTCCAAGCCTGTAGCTTTATTAAGTTTTAGTGAACTAATTATTTTTTCGACACTTTTGGTCTCAATACGAGCCCACCGAAAATTGTGTCCGCTAACAGGTGGATTAACATTAGTAGTGTCAGAAGAAAATTTAGAGGCTAGTTTGGCACCAACACTGACAAAAAATGAATTGAATGTGTTGGAAATTTCTTTTGGGTGAGAAGTTTCTGTACCATCGTTTTGGACTACTCGTTTTATCGAGGTAGTATTGCCTGACTTAGCAGGAACCAGTTTTTTTAGGGTTTTCCAAAGTTGTTTTGGCCGTTTTTGAAAGTCCTGCAAAACGTCATTATAGTACTCGTTTTTGAGTCGATTTTTGAGACCTATTACCTGGTTCCTTTTTTGTTTGAAAGCTTCCCAGTCTATGATGGATTTTGTTTTTGATGCTTTCCGTTTCAAGAAGTCTCTTTCTTTGATGGCTATTATTAATTCATCAGTGACCCATGCCTCAACACGGCCAGAAAATCTATGTGTTTTGAAAGGGGCATGTTTGTCAGCCACTGTTTTAACATTTTTATTCAGTTTCTCACATGCTTCATCAAGGTCATCATAATTATTAAAATTGACCAGTCTAAATTCCTGAGGTCCTTCAGAAAAGCCTCTTTACTGAAGTTCTTGTAGCTACGAACCTTGCATGTTTTAGGTTCAAATTTTGGCCTTTTGAATTTTCTGATCACATAAACTAAATTGTGATCACTGATGCCTAAATCCATGACACCAGTTTTAGAAATACAAGAACTGTTAGAAAGTATCAAGTCTATAAGAGTGCTACTATTTTCAGTAACACGAGTTGGCTCCGTAATATGTTGTTTTAGGAAAAGAGTGGAGCATAATTCCTTTATTTTGGAGGAAAGAGCATATTTTGAAAGCATGTTACAGTTAAAATCTCCCAAGATAAAAACTTCTTTTTCTTTTGGGAGCTTGTTAAAACACTGTTTAAAATGAGTACACAGGTTTTCGGTACTCTGCAAATCACTACCTCCAGGTGGCCTGTAAACCCCACACACGTAAATAGGTTTAGTTTTTTTCAGGCACACTTTCACCCATAGTGATTCAACATTTTCGAAGTAAAGGTGTTTCAAAAGGTGGCTATCCAAGTTTTCATTAACAAAAATTAGAACACCCCCACCTTGTCTATTCCGATCATTCCTATAACAAACATAGCCATCAATTTTAACGTCATTGTCAGTGATGGTGTCATCAATTTTGGTTTCACAGATAGAGAATACATCAAGTTTTGTTTGATGTAGCAGAAGTTTAACATAGTCTAGTTTGGATGACAGACCATTAATGTTGAGATGGGCCATTTTTAAGCCCTTCCCATTTCTGATTGCCTCAAAATCAAAGTTTTCATCAATAGTAATATTGATGTTGTCCGGAATTTCGTCACCAAATGACTCCTCATTAGCAAAGGGCAAATTACGAGAAAGACAGGGACTGCAAACGAAAAACAGTTTATCTTCAGGAGTCTTCATAAATTGTTGATATTTTTTATCAGAAATACGCTCGCATTTTTTATGAGCCCATAATCCACACTTGTCACAAGAAAGTGCTTTGTGTGTTTTTGCCACAGGTTTTAAGCATGAAGAACAGGGATACTTAACAGGACCTGGGTTGAGGCAGATGTCCCCTGACAAGAGGATTAAAAAATAGAAATACTTGTGCCTGCTTGGCTTAAGTTTTGATAAAGCCATTAATTTTAATTGGAGAGTGAGCTGGCTTTCGGAAACTCTATTGCAGGCATCAAGTGAAGAGATAGAAAAGAAACTCCTATCTAGTCGACTCATTTCGTTGTTGTTGGGTGAGCTACTTTTGAACGAAGGTTTTGTATTGCTCAAAAATACAACGAACACAAAAATCAGTTTTAGCGTAAATGTGGGATTTCCTACCTGAGTAAAGTTATTTTTAAGTCGAAGAGAGATCATTCTACGGTTATGTGCTCTTCCAAAACTATGTTTGAAGGATCTAAGGCAAGCCCATTTCCTTACAATGTTACACAGAAGGAGCAGCAGGAACCCACAACACAGCAAAGCTACCATATTAGATGCTAGATGGATAAAAAACTGACTGGGATAAAAACAATTTATTAACAAAAACAATAATTTAAAAACTTACAAAACAACAAATTAAAGAAATAAAAAGATATAAATGAAGTAAAAAAGGCAGTACAATATATAATAAATCAAAAAGGACTTAGCTGTCAAAGCAGGAGCTCTTCAAGCTTTAGTCTTCTTTTTTCTTTCTTCGACTTAGCGCGCCAAGACCGGAGCGTTTTTTGATTTTGACAATGATCTACAACAACCTATAACGACCTACAATGACCTAAAAACCATCTCCAACGACCTACAACGATCTACAACGACCTAAAATGAAGGTCCTAAAGTGGATGAAATTTGGCGATTATTTAATTTGGCGAATGACTAAAATGAAATATTTGGCGGGGATTTGTTTTGGCGAATGATAAATTTTAAAAAATTTGGCGAGAATTTCATTTGGTGAATATATACAAAAAATGTTTATTTTGGCGGGGATTTATTTTGGAGAATGACACAAAGTAATGAATTTTTATGTTTTGAAATGTTTTATAAAGAATAATAATACACGTATATATAAATACAAGATTTGTTATAGAGTTAAAAATTCTTCATCATCGTCAATAAAGAAAAAGTCGTTTTTGGGGGAATAAAACATTTTTCTTTTCTTATTTAAAAAAACCCTATTTTTTTTTGTTTTGTTTAAATTTGGCGAGTTTTTAAGGTGGCAAACAGTCAGTTATCAAAATTTTGGCGGGTATTTAATTTGGCGAATTTCGCCGTAATTCGTCAAATTCGCCAAATTTAATCCTCACCAAAATTTATCCACTTAAGGTTGCTAGACGCCTTTTTTTGGCAGTTTGTTTGGCTCACGCAGGTCTGAAATAGGCTTTAACTTGTGTATCACCTCATACTCGTAATTTTGTTTGTTGAGCTATAATATATATATAGGTTTATATTTTTACTCTGCTGATTTTTGCAATTTTTTTCCTTCTAAAAATAACAAATACTATATATTCGAACTATATAGGTTCCGTTTTTGTTTTATTGAATATAGGTATTACATATATGAGTACTAAATAATAATACGTAGAAAGTCATTTAATTCAAAACATGGCTGGTTGCAAAGGATCAGTTCCAAAAATAGTGTGACATTTTTTTTTTCTTAAAAAAGGCCAAAAAATTGAAAATGTGCATAAAATTGACTTACTTGGTTATTTTAGCCTTAAAATTTCATCACTGGTAGAAATAGCCTATTTAAATTGGTGTATAGCTTAAAAATTGCGATACAGGTGCTATTTTTTGACTTACTACAGAAAATGACTAGGTATAGTTAAAGTAAGTCAAAAACATTCACATTACATATTTCTTTAAAATATTCATGGAAACTTAAACCTTATACCTTGACATATGTGCAAATATATAAAGGTGACCAAATTTTTGGAGGGAATTGTGCTTTTTCTTGACTTACTTTTCAACAATTATTCAACACCCTAAAAATTAAAATATGTGCATAAAATTGACTTACCTGGTTATTTTAGTTTAAAATTTTTATCACAGATAGAAGCAGCCTGTATAAATTGATTGAGAAGTTTGAAAGTTGTAATAGAGGTGCTATTTTTTGACTTACCACAGAAAATAACTAGGTATGGTTAAAGTAAGTCAAAAATATTTAAATTAAGTTATTCCTTAAATTACTCCTGGGAACATAAACCTAAGACATAGTTTAAGAAACAAAATAATATAATAAAGTGCCTTTATTTGACTTACTTTTGGTCAGTTTCTATGAACCACTAAGCCTAAAATTCAATCCCCCCCCCCCAAAAAAAAAGAAGATATATTTGTTGTCAAATTATCTTATGAAGTACTATCGATATCTGGGTTCATTAATGAAATTAGCTTTTTGGCAACACTAAAGGTGCTTTTTTTAACTTCTACAGAATATATACAATATACTCAAAAACTAATTAAAAGTATAAATCCTTGTGAAATAAAACAAAGATTCATTAGAAAAAAGATAAGGATGAGATATCATGGTCACTTATCATAAATAAACAAAGAGTAAGTCAATAAATGACACATGCATTTGGTCATAAAAACGTATTTTTATAACTAATAATTAAAGGTTCTAGCACTGATTTATCACTAAAAATGTTTAAAATTATCAAAAATGTTCCACAAAAATAATAACAGTAAGTCAAATAAAGTCACATGTATCTTTAAAACATTGTGTGGTGGCCTTAATAGTAGACAAAGTAAGAAGTGTGCAAGAAAAAATATAACCAACCTATCAAGTATTTTGTCTGTTATGGAAAATAGAAAGTAAGTCATATTTTGGCACATATAACCTTAAAAGTAAGTAAAAAATGATCACTCACTATTTACTTTAACCAGTCCAGGATAAAATGACAGAATTTTTCCCTTAAAAAAACTAAAGTAACATCTTGTCATTGCCCATCCTAGTGCAACTATGTGGTAAGTCAAATCCAAAAGTAAGTCAAAAAAAGTCACTTGCATTACCTATGCATAAAATGAAGTAGAGTAAGTCAATTTTTATTGTTCCTTCACGGCCTTTTAGCTAAAGGACGTGTCCTAAGTTTAACACCAACCAAAGTTTGGTAAGTCAAAAATTGTCACTTCCAGCCTACTTTAAAGTCAGAAATTGAAAACGTCACAAAAGCCTTCTTTATTTTTGGAAGTGATCAAAGACACTATTCTGACCTAACTTAGAACACTAAATATGGGACGGACCATCTTTTGACACTGGCGACACTGGCGTGTTTGCACACATCAAGACCTTGTATCTAACGTAAACCAACTTTCAATTATTTTCAGAAGTGGTCCAGAAAGGCAATTCTGGAGTCTTTAAAGCTTTTAGGCTTCAAAAGCATGGGAATTGTTTGTCAATAGTTAGTTCTTTCCCATCTGAGTGTACAGTTGAGTTTGTCCTATCTGATGACACGGTTTTTAAAAAAGGAAAATTCCTTTGTCAATAGTTAGGCATGTACCAAATTAAGACGAATTTGCATACATTTTTCCAAAGTTGGGCAAGGCCTGTCAATAGATGGGCCATCCCAACTGCGACCACACCGACCTGTCTTGTGACGGGTTGTCCTGTCTAAAGATGGGCCAGTCCTGCGTCCAAAGTTGGGCCGCCGTCTGTAGTTGAGTCACAACAACATTGATAAAAAAAAAATACAAGTCCCCAAATAATGTACATAATGTATTGGTTGTAGGTTGTTGTAGATGGTTTTAGGTCGTTGTAGATCGTTGTAGGTGGTTCCTCTGTTTAGTAAGTACATTAAAAACACATAAATGATGTTAACTTGTTTAAATCTCTGTCTATAAAGTTATTCCATAGACATGGTCCTCTTTTAGATATAGCAAAACTAGTTCAATTTTTGTCTGCCTTAGATTATTTTCACGAAAACTATTTATTAGCTCAAAACTATTGTGGAATGTTTGTTGTGCTAACTTATTTTTAACTTTTTTTCGTGAAAATAATTGTTTACGTATAATAAAAATAAAAGTCGGCCTAATATCAAGCCTTGAGGTACTCCACAAAGTATGTGTTCATAGTCAGTTTTACCTTTTTCATAACGTATAAACTGTTTTCTTTGAGAGAGATACAGAGGAGGTTGAGTTTAGATCTAACACAGATTCAGATTGGAAGAGGGTCATTATTATACCCCGTCCAACTCATGCTAGCATGGAAAACAGACGTTAAGCCGAGAATGATGATGATGAGAGATAACTACGAAAACAATTCAGTGATATGTTTCTGATACCATAAGATTCGAGTTTTTTTTTATTAGAATTTCGTGATCTACGGTGGCAAAGGCTTTTGATAAATCTATGAATACACCTATTGTATATTTATTTTCATTAAATGACTGGGGTATTTGTTCAACGAGTTGGACAATTGCAGGTTCAGTAGCATGTGTATGTTGAAATCCAAACTGTTTTTCATATATAATGTTATGCTCTAAAAGAAATTTATATAATCTATTGTACATGATTCGTTCAAGTAATTTTGAGAAACAGGACAGTATGGTATTGGTCTAATGTTTGTTTGTAACAAGTTGTCTCCAGTTTTAAAAATTGGAGATACTCATGCTATTTTTAATTGCTTGGGAAAAATACCTTCTTTTATTGATATCGAAAAAATGTGTTTTAGTGGTTCAAATAGTTGATCTTGATAGTTCTTAGCTACATTTGAATTGTTATTGTCATATCCTGGACTTTTGTTAGTTTTAAGAGAGAGGAAATCATCAGTTATTTCTCTATCAATGTTTCTTGCTTCATGTTTTCTTGATTTCTGTTTATATACGCGTAAATTTTCTAGACTAATCAAGATGTTGTAGGTGATTCTAGACTAATCAATTGTTTGTAGGTGATTCTAGACTAATCAGGATGTTGTAGGTGATTCTAGACTAATCAATTGTTTGTAGGTGATTCTAGACTAATCAAGATGTTGTAGGTTTTCTAGACTAATCAAGATGTTGTAGGTGTGTATACGTAATGATAGAAGGTGTTTTGGCTAGCACAGAGGAGGAGAAAAGGGTAGCTTGGAAGAATCATTATCAGAGGTTGCTTAACACTGAGTTTGATTGGGACAAGGATAATTTGTCTGATGATGATGTTGTAAAAGGGCCAGCTATGCAGATCAAGACAGAATGGGTAGTGGAGGCTATTAGGAAATTGAAGATTGGCAAGGCTGCAGGAGTATCAGGTATTGTTGCAGAGATAATAAAAGCATCTGGATATATTGGAGTTGAGCTTATTACAAGTCTTGCTAACCAGATTATAAAGGATGGTGCTATTCTGAGTGAGTGGCAGTCGAGTGTAATAGTGAATTGTTTTAAGGACAAGGGTGATGCATTAGAAAGGGGTAACTATAGAGGTTTGAAGTTGGTTGATCAAGTAATGAAAGTTATTGAAAGAGTGATTGATAAGTTACTTAGAGAAAGAATTAATATAGATAAGATGCAATTTGGTTTTGTTCCAGGGCGTGGCACTACAGATGCAATATTTTTACTCAGACAGCTTCAGGAAAAGTATTTCGGAAAGAGAAAGAATCTCTATTTTGCCTTTGTAGATTTAGAGAGAGCTTTTGATAGAGTACCACATAAATTTATTTGGTGGGCTATAAGAAAATTAGGTGTGGATGAGTGGCTAGTTACGATGGTACAGTCTATGTACAGCAATGCTAGAAGTCGTGTCAGGATTAACGATTCACTTAGTGATGAATTTAGTGTCAATGTTGGTGTACATCAGGGTTCTGTACTTAGTCCTTTTTATGTTTATTCTAGTCTTAGAAGCGCTGTCGATGGAGTTGAGAACAGGTTGTCCATGGGAGTTATTGTATGCAGATGATTTGGTTCTCATAGCAGAGTCGATGGAAGAATTAGTTGAAAAGTTTGAGAAGTGGAAGAAAGGACTAGAAGAGAAAGGGCTAAAGGTAAACACAGCAAAGTCTAAAGTCATAATTAGTAGCATTGCAGCCAAGTGTGACCTTGTAGTTGGAAAGTGGCCTTGTGGAGTTTGCAGGAAAGGGGTTGGTAGTAACTCAATTTTTTGCCAGACTTGCAAGCATTGGGTACATAAGAAGTCCAGTAGTATTAGTGGAAGGTTAAGAGCTGACATACAGTTTGTATGCAAGTGTTGCAAAAGTGAGATTATAGGGAATGAAGTATTTCCAGCTTTAATGATGTACAACAGTGGCTCGCTAGAGATAGTTGAGAACTTCTGTTACTTAGGTGATATTTTGGACAGTGAAGGGGGTGTTGGAAGAAGTGTTACTTGCAGGATAGGTTCTGCTTGGAAAAAGTTTAGAGAGTTACTTCCTTTGTTGACTAGCAGAGTCCTGTCAATTGAGGTAAAAGGTAGGTTGTATGAGGCCTGTGTAAGAAGTGTTATGTACGGTAGTGAGACATGGGTAGTAAAGCAGGAAGATCTTGACCGTTTAGAAAGGAATGATATGAGAATGGTTAACGCCAGTCTGTCTGAGAGACAGAAAGAGCTCAGATGAGCACCAAGAGCTCAGATGAGCTAAGAAGCAGGCTAAGTCTCCGTAGAATTAAAGATGTTATCCAGATAAGAAGATTGAATTGGCTGGGGCACTTGGAAAGAATGGAGGAGGATAATTGGGTAAGAAAGTGTAGAGACTTGATAGTTCCTGGGGCAAGCCCAAAGGCAGATCGAGAAAGACTTGGCAGGAGGTTATAAGGACAGACCTGATAGAGAGAAAGATGAGTTTAGATCTAACACAGTCTAGATCAGATTGGAAGAGGGTCATTAATATACCCCGTCCAACTCATGCTAGCATGGAAAACGAACCTTAAGCCGAGAATGATGATGATGATACAAGATTCTCGATTGATCGCAACAATTTATTTTAATTGTTTCTTATTATTATAAACGTAGTACATCGCGTATCAAGGGAGTCCACGCACGTTGCGCGCTCGATATGTTATGCAACCTTTTTCCAGTACTGTATCTCTAATTTGATGTTTGGAGGAGTAATTTGGCAAACTGTAAAGAGAATTTGCCCAATTATCTTCTCGACACCATGTCTCTGTTAAACATATTATTTTAAATTCATGTTCTAAATTTGACAGAAAGTTTTGAAATTTTTCAAAGTTCTTTTTTATACTCCTTATATTTAAATGTAAAATAGAAAAAGTTTCATGATGTAGATTTAGTTTATGGTGAAGTACTTTGTATCTGATAGAAAAGTTTTGTGTAGATTTACGTCAGGGTCTGTTGAATTATCTAAGAGGATACTTTGCGAATTAAAAGTTTCAAAAACTATTTTTTCAAAATTTTCTCCTATCATTTCAGCCATCTTGTGAAAAAGCAAATCTAATCTTATTGCGTAATGGAAACTGTTTTTGGTTTGAAATCCCTAGAAAATACTTTGTCATATTTCAAAATTGCATATTAACCAAGTTCCCTAAGTCTCTAAACTTCAATCCATTTCTCCTTTCTGAAAAGCCTTGTTGCCGCAGAGAAATCTTCTTCAAATGGGAGCTTTAAACACTCTAGAACTGCCTTTGTGGTCCTTCCTGGAAATAATTAAAAAGGTGTATTGCTCAAAATTGGTGAGACTGATCACATAAAATATAGATTAAATCATAATTACAACATATTTCAATTGTGAGTGCCCCCAAAGACCAGCCAAAGCAATCCTTTCCTCAAATTACGTATAGGTCAAGTTGCAATAATTCCATTGAAGATTGCCTTGAAACATAAACATAATTAGCTTGAAAAATAGCTAGCTAGCTAGCTTGCTGTTATATATATAACATTACATTACACTGAGCTAAATGTTATATCTTGATATCCAAATCATAATTATTTAGCTATAGTCATTATGAACACAACAATCCAGTTAAAACATCTTCAATCATGCAAGAAGCAAGTCTCTAACTACTTTAAAAAAATGCATTTGCCATACAATCTAATCAGCTGTGTTACGAATAAAAATTAACTTATCCAAAATCTTATCCAAGAGTTGCCAAGTAGTGTTTTTTATGCTACCCACAACAAATTTGAAATGCATGACTGGATTTGATCTCAGGTGGCTATGTACAACAATATGCCAAAAATAAGCAGCAGTTCAGTTTTTCCACTTTATTGCAGTTAGTTTACGTTAAATACAAGGTCTTGGGTGTATGCAAATACATTTTAATGCCATGTTGCAAGTTGGTCCTAGCCCGTCAATTGACAGGGCAGCATGTGTCAAAATATGGGCCACCTTGTCAAAAGATGAATTACAGTATCTGAAGAAAGTGTCTCAGAAAACCGTTTCAGTTTAAAGTCATAACTATATTCACAGGAATAGAACTTTTAAATGTAACAAATTTAAAAACTTTCACTCTAAACCTGCTTTTAGCGATTTTCTCTAACTAACTGGTAACACCAGAGCAGTGGGGAAGTTTTGAGGTAAAAATACAAAATGCACTGAAATGTTTTTAATCATAATGCATCTCTAAACAACTTTTCAAACGGGTGGGTTTTTTTGTGCAGGGTTAAGCAAAGAAGGAATCAACTGAAACATCATTGTGACATGATTTACATCTTAATACCTTAAAATGTTTATTCCAATCTGAGATCTACCTGATACATTTCTAAGGCCTATATTCTCAGATGTAGCTAGTGACTGCTGTAAACATCACAATTTATCTTTTCCCATTTCTCAAAAATCAGAAACGACATTAGGAAAACTTGATGACACAATCTATAAATTTAAAAAATATTCTCCAACCTGGCTAGTTTCATAATATTATAGGTTTGTTTTGTATGTAATAAATGATTACAAAGATAACAATAGATTAAAATTTTGTGCAAAAAATTTATCCTAGGTAAGCTATACCTCAACAATGTTTAGGCTGTCTGTTCTGTAAAAGTGCACAATTTTTGGTACTAGTGATAACTATGGTTAATATGGTCCTAGGCGAAGGATGTCAGGTCATAGCCATGCTGTTTTGCCAGTGAACAGACAAATTTGCATTAGCTACCTTAAAAGGGGGCATGTGCCCATTGTTTTTTTATGCAAAATCAAAACATTGGGTATATGTTGCACAAAAAATGGTCTATTTTCAAATATTAAAAAAGTTCTGTGTTATACATAATTTTGGCATGGATACCATCTTTAATTTTCTATTGTAATGGTAATAGGTAAGTAATAGGTCCATCAGCAATAAAATTCTCAGAGGTGCATCATTTTGCAGATGATACTAATCTTCTTCACATTAATAGTTCCCTGGAAGGCTCACAAAAAAGGTAAATCTTGACCTGGAGTTTCTCTGGCAATGGCTTAACGCCAATATGATAGCTCTTAATGCTAGTAAGACTGAATACATCATCTTTAAACATGTCAACAAGCCTTTGAATCATCTTGTGAGACTTAAGATTGGAAGTGGAAAAAGAATTTTTCACAGTGAATACATTAAGTACCTTGGAGTTTTGTTAGACTCTAACCTTAGCTGGAAATCGCAAATTAATAAAATTGCTGTTAGGATGAAATTTGCTAATAGAGCAATAGATAAGATTAGACATTTTATACCACGTCATGTCCTCATCCTAATCATGCTATTTTTCATTCTAGTCTATTATATTGTTCTCAAATCTGGGGTCAACCTAGTGCTTCTGTAAAACAGATTTATACACTTCAAAACTGGGCTATTCGTTTAATGTCTTTTGTCAACAGATACACATCATCTGCTACTATTCTCTATGCAAATCTTAATATACTTAAATTTTCTGATACTGTACATATGAATAATGTTCTTCTTCTACTCAAGTTGAATCAAAAGACCCGTCATGAACCTATTTACATATGCTATTGACTTCACTCACCCCCGCACCACACGAGCGCAATCTAATGGTCTTATAAAAAATAAATGACGTAAGAAGTCGAAACAATATTAACACATGCAACACTGTCTCCAGTGTGTCTAAAAATATATCCGGATGGAAAGCTACCATTAATCTCATAATAAAGAACGGCAGTGAAAAAATAAGGAAAGAAATGTACATGACTATGTATACAATTAAAGCCTTTCTCTCTGATGCCATGCTCTGTCGGCGTTGCATACCCATCACGCTTTTTTGAATTAATCTGTGAATTAATGATAACATTGCATATATATATATTCTTAGGCCTAGGCCTATATATACACGAGATTCACTGTAGATTGTTGGTAAAAATATATATTCTACTACTACTATTCTACTACTTGTGTTAGAGCTAGTTGGACCCTTATTCTCAGTAGTGAAGCATACAAATTTGCCCCACTGAGTTTAAAAACTAAAGATATTATCCTAATTCCACAATGGCAGATTTCCATGGAAAATTAACTGAAGCAATTTAGCACCATTTTCTGAAATATAAAATTATATATTTACTGCCCAATTTTTGGATAACTGCAAATTAGGGTGGGCCAACATCAAATTGTTTCGAATTAGAAATATAGAGCCAGTTCCCCGAAATTTGCTGACTGTAGAGAGAAATTTTTTTTTCATTGATGCTCTGGGAGCACTGTATGACACTTGTCATTGTTCCCTTAGTAATGGTTATTTTATAAAAATTGGACATTTCCTGGGCCTTTCCAGGAATATTTTGGCACAAATGCATCAACAAACACACATTGTGTTCTTTCAGGTGTGCTACATTGAGCAACTTTTTATTTTGCATATTTTACAAAAGCACACCCTAATAATTTATGTATGTGTGTGGTGGGAGTTCTTTAGGTACTACCATACACCTTTCCGTGATGATATAAACTGCCTGATGTTTTAATTTGGTTGTATATTCTTTATACATTGTATACATTGTCTTAATTTAGTTCGTGCACGTCAAGAATTTAAAGATATATTGCAGCTAATAACAGCCGTTAAAACTGAGAATGTAAGTCCCATAAGTATGCCTAAATAATTAATGCATGCAATGCATGTAATTGTGTGTAATTTTTGATTAAGTGGATACATAGCTGTAAAAAATGAGGAGATTTTGGAATATCTCCACTGTATTCTACATTTATATACTATCCTCTGAATTTGAAATTAAGCTCATGCACATATTACTTAAGGAAGCGAAAACCAATACTAGCTAAACAATCACACTTCTTTTTTTTGATACAGAAAAAAATAGAGAAATTTGCTTAGCAAATACATAAGTAAATTTTGAATTTTGTAATACAAATGATGATGACAAGTTCTATTTAAATGTTTTGTATATGTTAGGGTGAAAAGTTCATTGTTTTGATTAAACAACAGCAAGAACATTTTCAAGCATCTGTTATAAGTCGAAAAGCCAACCGCCCATTATCCGTGCGAAAAGAATTGGCAAAGTCTAAAATTGATTATGCGAGAACACATGATGGAAGTGATGAAGAAGACAACATTCCTCATCATCATGGTTCAGCCTCCACAATTGCAAGTCAAGACTCTGGCGTTGCTTCTGAAACCTCGGTAATGGTGTTAACATTTATTCATGCAGGATATTTAAAAATATATTTACTTTTAATTATCTCTACTATTACTATTTCTGAAGTGTTCTATTTTTATTTATTTCCTAGTCCCAACATTCAGTATCAGCACCGCGCTCAGCTTTGTCTGACAAAATGAAAGAAAGCCAGAGCATGGATTCAATTGATACTTATGTAAGTTATGCAATCCTAAAATGTGGTGTTGCATTATCACTGACTACTACTGGTATAGCTTGTGCTAAATGAGAGCCCTGTAAATCTTTTTATCCCAAAGAAAAGTATCTCTTTTTTATTTCAATGTAATCTAAAAGTGAAATATAGCCTTTCGTACATAAATTTCAGACTCAAAGAGCAAAAATTCAAATTACTTGTCAGTGAACATTTGTGTCTGTTTTTTATGTGACCACAAATTTGTTTGTTTATTTATTTAGATGGCAGAAGGTGAAGATGATGACCTAGAAGGTACTGTGTTGTTGTTGTTGTTGTTGTTGTTGTTGTTGTTGTTGTTGTTTTCACACCTGAGCACTTAGCGGGACATGCATGTGTATTTTGGAACACTTAGCGGGACACGTTCATTTGCCGGGACATTTTTTGTCCCGCTAAATGTCTTAGGCTAAAACAACGTAGTTTAGTCTAATTAACACGTTTTCATAGCTTAGACGATGTCCCGCTATGTAGCAAATTTCGCTACAACAGACTTTGTAATTTGAAGCACTTAGCGGGACACGAAGTAGGTCGCCCAAAAATCAAAGATGTTGATCAAAATGTGTTATATCTGTTATAAAATGGTTGTCATTGATAAAAGTAAAATTTGGATTGCAGCAACATTAGTTAAAACAGCTTTAAATATTTTACAACAAATCCCGGTATATCGCGCACATATCGGGACATCTTATGCACTTTGTCATGAAAGCACTTAGCGGGACACAAAATTTAATATTTACATTTGAACTAGTAGAATAATAGCTGCAATATTTCACACGGAATTTAATTAGTTCCAAGCAATCTAGGCCTATTGTCACCGTTTTTAACTTAATAAGTATTATTTGTATTTATAATACATGTCACGGCTTGAGCCGGAACTTTCTTTGAGTGGAGCAACCTAAGTTCTCAAGTATTTAATTTCAACCCTATTTAATCTGGGGGTGTTAAAACATATTATGACTTTAAGAATTTTCGAAAGAGATTAATAACTTAGACAAACTTAATACAATTATCAAGAAGTATAAAAGATATTATTATTTTTACGCTAACAGCGGCGCTCATGGAATGTGTGAAAAACTTACCCCTGATGTTTAAAATCTCTTTATTTCATTTTAGTTCTGCTCAGATGTAAAACGTTTTTATTGCCACCTCGCTAGCGAGGATAGTATTGCTTTCCCACTCCTAACAAACTAACGAAATGGGTGGACGTTATCGTCAGGCTTCTTTACACAAATTTTTTTTAGAGAAAGTACCTTCTGGGGATTCGAACCCACGACCTATTAGCCAACTGAGCCATTACGTCTTCATTAATAAACTTTAATACGACGGCTTTACATTTATCGTTTGCAAAACCGGTTCGACGGCTGGCAAACTATGCCGCTAAATGCAAAGTTTTTTTGGATTTTTTTTTTGGGCAAAATGATTTCTCTTAACAAAAAAAAATGGGGTGTGTGTCAAAAGTTCTAAGAATAATTCTAATGAATTTCCTTATTATGATATTTTGTAAGACCATTCATTTCATGAGAATATTCATAAAAATGGCCAAAGGCTCTCAAAGGTATGGGGCCTAAAAATTTCACATGCAGGTGCCTAACAGATAAATATAAAAAGTCAGTAAGTATCCTTTGTTTAATGAACAAGAATTTATTTTGTACTTTTTTATTATATATTTGCTCTACCATGCTTTACACCATTAATTCAGCAAAGGGAATCGAAGAAAACGTTTTCGCTCACCATAATCCATTACCGTAAGAATGACGACCCATATGATTTTTATCTTCTGGGATAGGTTAGGGTAGCGGTAAAAAAGATTATCTTCCATTTACCTTTTCCATGTTGGCTGAATGTGTTATTACTGAAAAAGTGTTTTTTGGTTATGGCTAAGAGCAATTCAAGTAAACTATATAGCCTTTAATAACTGTGTAATCAAAAACAAACCTTAAAAATTGACGTCACTATCATGTATAGTACTTTCTTGATTTTCTTTTTTGTCCTAAAAGTGTGAAATGTGAGCATATGATTATGAAAACTAATTAACTCATCTAATAAAAGTATGAAAAGAAAGCATTTCCGTTACGGCGAGTCAAACTCCTCCTCTTGTCCTCAGCCATTTCCTGACTATCCTTAATTACTGACGACAACTTGCTTGATGGTGCTAAATAGTTTCCAAAATTACATTGTATACCTCTGATCTTCGCGGGTTTCTTCTGTAAAGAAACATAAAACTAACCACACAGATTTTCTTGATTTGATTTTGCCTCTATCTTCGGCCATGGGTACTTTCGCAACTTTGCTTAGCTCAATTGTTAATTCTTCTTGCACGTCCACTGAGTGGCCTAAATGATCGCTAACCCAGTTCAATTCTCACTTTGTCCTATCAAGTAATTGTAGTAATGTCCCATACACTTTCTAATTTTAGTTGAGGTAATCAATTCATGTTTTTTCAGGTTAGCCTTTAATGCTACTTTATGTACAGCATCCTATCCACGAATTGGGTACATTGACCCTCGACTTGGTCTTGGAAACAAGTGAGGGCTTTTAGAACTGTCCTTCGTTTCCAACAAAATGCGATTAACTTTCTGCATTTTCCTTGTAAAAATTACTGGCACACGCCTCTTTCTCTTGCCCTTGACATACAATATCTTTAAAGTGTTCGCCAAAACCTTTTCTACAGGATCTTGAATTACTTCAATATCCTCCTGTCTTTTCCACTGCTCACACCTGTTCCAGTCATTCTCCGCCACGCTTTGCATTAAATATAATAATTCTAACTATAATAATCTTTTGAAAGCAACTACTCCATTCATGCAGTTTCATTCCACAATCTTGCAAATCAGCAGATGTTAGAACCTCAAATTGATGGAGTAGAAAATCTCCAAGTTGATGAAGATTTGCAGTCAAGGACAAGTTTAGGCGTTTTATCTTTCTTTGATTTTATTGCAGACAAAGCATACTTAGAATAAATGTGCTAGTACCCTTTGAAATTCCAAAAACAAGCAAACATCCTCTTTTACTTCTTTATTTTTTTTACAAATACCTCAACCTCGCTTAGCACATGCAATTGCTTCAAGGGACCGTTTAACTCGCAATAATAGGCTTTGATCACCTACTGCATCGTTACCGCTCAGTCAAGTTCTTTAATGGTGCTTTTTTATAAGCATAACGCTTTTAAGCATACTTAAGCACAAATTTCTCTGAAACTAAGCATACCTTGAAGCTCAGAACATCCTTAACAACCAAAATTTTTTTGAGTCACATATCTAGGTTTTTCTTAAACTTAAAGGGAACGAAAAGAAAAAATAATCTATCTCAAAGAGTTTTAGAAAAATTTTAAGAACACTGCAGTGTAGCTTTACGCAAATCCAATATGCAATATTTACTCGTGATAAAACAAATGAGAGTTCGGAAATCAGCATACTTTTAGGCTCAAATCGGAAAATCTTAAGCATACTGAGCCTCAGGCCAAAACCAACTGTGCACTTATATATAAAAAAAGTGTGCTGTCCCAATTGACAGGATCAAATATTGAAAATGCTGTTGCGTCTTGAATTCCAGTTAATTTTCTGAAATGTAGCATCAATCTTTCAATCCTCTTAATTTACCCGATATTTCAATAAAACCTTGTTAACCTTTACGTTGGAGGAATTGAACTTTGAAGATGTTTTTTTAGCCTGACAGATATCCAAGTGTCTGTGAAGCGTTTTGTTATTGCAAACTCCAAAACAATTATGTAGGAGGTGTAGGTAGCAACGGACATTGGTTTACTTTTTCTTACAACGCTAATGACTCTGTGTTTTCTCTCGCATCGTTCATGTTTGCCGCAAAACCTCCTTTTCTTTGTAGAATGGCAAATTTTTTTATTTGTTGTTTCTTTGGCAATAAAGGTTTTTTTTTTATTTTTTCGTGCTTTTTGTGCCTATTTTAAAGTGTTTTGGTATTCGATAAAGCCATTGTTGACACAAAAAACAGCTGTGCATCTTCCTTTCATCTTTATGTTGTGCGTGTCATTACCAGCTGAAACACAGCTGAATTTATTCATTTCAGTTAATTTCGACCTATAAAAAACTTATCATACTGTTAATTTAAAAGAAATGTTAATTATTAAATACATTATCATGTGCTTTTACAACCTTTTTCAGAGGAAATTTAAACATCCTAGAATTTTTTTCTTAATATTTAACCATTCAGGTTTATTTTACTTTGACAATCAGTAAAATTCTAAATTTATTTTTCTTCTTTAACATTTTCTAACACATGCGATGCCGTAAAATTCTTGGTGCGTACTGGAAATAAATTAATTCGATAGCAGTAGTATTTTCTACAATTTTAAACTTCCAATTTAATTCAATAAATGTAGCGGGATTAGTAATACGCTGCCGCCATCATCACAGAAATAATAGGCTTGAATAAAATGCACAGAGTAGAAAATACATTTCGCAAAATTGCACTAGTTTATGAAGTTGTATTCAATAATGTCAATATTTCAATACCTTTTCGAAATAAACGAACATCTAGTCTACAAAAATATTTTGAAAATGCATGATAATAACAAATTACCAACTGAAAATTAAAATTAACTGAATAATTGTTATTTTCTTACTTTTTTTCTCACCTTCTTGTGCTACTACGATCGTCATCATCTAAACTTTTGAAACTTTTGCTTTATTTAAGATTACCAGCAGTTACTTTATTAATCTGTTAAATACAATAGCTTGTCGTGATGGATAGAATTTAACTTACCTGGTATAATATTATCTTTTTCGTTTTTATCCATATGGATCATATCAAAGGTATCACTTTGCTCTTTAAATACAGAGAGAAAGATGTTAAACAACAATGATACCATGACAAAAGCGGTAAATTTTAAAGAGCTATGGAAACGAATTAGGCTTCACCTTAAGAGATTGCATATAGTGCTATAAAAATATGATTCTTAGTATGCATTGATACATTCGTATCATTTTGCATATTCTAACCTTTACTAACGTTTTGACTTGGTAGTATGCATATGGCAATGAAGCTTACTGTCATATTTAGATTATCACCTTTGTTAAATTAATAACAGTGTTCAATTTTTTTATAAATAAATTTATCTATTCTTGTTAAACAAGCTTCCTTTCTTTGGATTGTCTACTTCTAATTCCGCCTTCTGACAGCAAAAAAAAAGCAACGCGTAAAAATGGAAATAGACTATAATTAACCAGAAATGGACTAAGAAATAATTATGTATTGCATTGTTTTATAAATATTCCTTTGTCCCGCTAAATGACCATTTTGATATACTTAACAACAACTGACATATACCGAATGTTAAAGCTTCTTGCCACTGCTACATTACAATCTCTCTTCCCTTCATTCGCTTTAGGTAAATTGGCTTTATTTGCCGAGTCCTTATAAAATACGACAATAAATTATCATTAAGCAGAATAATATATCGAATTGTTTTCCAAAATTTCCTGTGTCCCGCTAAGTTATCATTTTGATATACTTTACAACAACTGAAGTATACCGAATGGTAAAGTTTCTTGTCATTGCTATATTACTATTTTTCTCCCCTGCATTCCCTTTAGGCAAATTTGCGTTCTTTTCCGAGTCCTTCTAACATAGGACGATAGATTATCATTAAGCAGAATAATATATCACATTGTTTTATAAAATTTCCTGTGTCCCGCTAAGTGATCATTTTGACATACTTTACTACAACTAAAGTTTACCCAATGATAAAGTTTCTTGTCAATGCCATATTACAATCCTTCTTTCCCTTCACTCGCTTTAGGTAAATTTGCATTCTTTTCCGAGTTCTTATAGAATATTACGATACATTATGATTAAGCAGAACATTATATCGCATTGTTTTATAAAATGTCCTGTGTCCCGCTAAATGACCATTTTGACATACTTTATTACAACTGAAGTATACCCAATGTTAAAGTTTCTTGACACTGCTATATTACAATCTTTCTTCCCTTCATTCGAATTAGGCAAATTTGCGTTCTTTTCCGAGTCCTTCTAACATAGGACGATAGATTATCATTAAGCAGAATAATGTATCGCATTGTTTTCCAAAATTTCCTGTGTCCCGCTAAATGATCATTTTGACATACTTTGCAACAACTGAAGTATACCCAATGTTAAAGTTTCTTGACACTGCTATATTACAATCTTTCTTCCTTTCATCCAAATTAGGTAAATTTGCGTCCTTTTCCGAGTCCTTCTAACATAGGACGACAGATTATCATTAAGCAGAATAATGTAACGCATTATTTTATAAAACTTCCTGTGTCCCGCTAAGTGATCATTTTAACACACTTCACAACAACTGAAGTATACCGAATGTTAAAATTTCTTGTCGCTGCTACATTACAATCTTTTTTTCCCCTTATTCGATTTAGGTTAATTTAGGTCCTTTTCCAAGTCCTTCTAACATAGGACGATAGATTATCATTAAGCAGAATAATGTATCGCATTGTTTTCCAAAATTTCCTGTGTCCCGCTAAATGACCATTTTGACATACTTTACAACAACTGAAGTATACCCAATGTTAAAGTTTCTTGACACTGCTATATTACTATTTTTCTCCCTCGCATTCCCTTTAGGTAAATTAGCATTCTTTGCCGAGTCCTTCTAATATAGCACGATAGATTATCATTAAGCAGAATAATATATCACATTATTTTATAAAATTTCCTGTGTACCGCTAAGTGATCGTTTTGACATACTTTACAACAACTGAAGTATACCAAATGTTAGAGTTTCTTGACACTGCTATATTACAATCCTTCATTCCCTTCACTCGCTTTAGGTAAATTTGCATTCTTTTCCGAGTTCTTATAGAATATCACGATACATTATGATTCAGCATAATATTTTATCGCATTGTTTTATAAAATTTCCTGTGTCCCGCTAAATGATCATTTTGACATACTTTACAACAACTGAAGTATACTCAATGTTAAAGTTTCTTGACACTGCTATATTACTATTTTTCTCCCCTGCATTCCCTTTAGGCAAATTTGCGTTCTTTTCCGAGTCTTTCTGACATAGGACGATAGATTATCATTAAGCAGAATAATATATCACATTATTTTTAAAATTTCCTGTGTCCCGCTAAGTGATCATTTTAACATACTTTACAACAACTGAAGTATACCCAATGTTAAAGTTTCTTAACACTGCTATATTACAATCTTTCTTCCCTTCATTCGAATTAGGAAAATTTGCGTCCTTTTCCGAGTCCTTCTAACAGAAGACGGTATATTATCATTACGAATAATAATATATCGCTATGTTTAACAAAATAAGATGTGTCCCGCTAAATGATCATTTTAACATACTTTACAACAACTGAAGTTTACCCAATGTTAAAGTGTCTTGACACTGCTATATTACAATCTTTTTTCCCCTCAATCCCGTTAGGTAAATTTGCGTCCCATTTTGAGTCCTCGTAAAATAGAATGATAGATTTTAATATTGTTAACAACTGAAATATTCCGAATGTCAAATTTTTTAACACTGCTTAATTGGAATCTATCTTTCAAAGGCTTAGCTGTTTGTGCATTAATTCCGTTTACGTGCGCCGTTAACTTTGAAACACAATGAAACAGGCATCCTTCCACAACCGAGAATAGGGTAAAATAACAGTATAAACGTCGTACAAAACAGCTGTTAACGGAATGAATGCAGTCTATTAAAAAAACAGTCGACGAAATAGGCAAATTAATATGGTTTTAGGTATACCACAAATTTTACCTTATGTTTGCCACAGAATATTACCTCTTTAAGTAAACCACATTTTCTCATTTTTTTCTTAAATTAATCAGGAATGGTATAACTTACTACTTGCAAAGTTTCATGAAGTAAACCACGTTTTTGCCATTTTTATGAAGTAAAAAGGTAAACAAATTTCAAAACCTAACAAAATGGCATGTATTTTTGTAATTGATCGCTATTTTGAAAGAAATATTGACTTTGTTTATTTGGATAATCAAGTTTAAGACCTTGTTTATCTCAATCAATCACTGTTATGAAAATGATATATCTTGAAGATTTCAGCTATCAGCAGTGATATAAATATGAGAGTAAAATATAACGTACAGTGTGAGGCTATCCTCAGAAACCAAAATCGCGATGCCTGTTATCTGGAACAAAGTCTAGTAAGTTTAAAAAAACAACAATAAAGTAAGCCCAATAAATATATTTCGTTCTAAGGACAAAATCCATTTGAAGTAACCCTTTTAGAAGGTTTTGTAAACATCTATGTTACAGAAGTTTTAGCTTGACTGCGTTATGATCACTGAAATAGACATTAACGATAAGGTCTCGACGTCAAAGGTGTTTAGAACACGGATATAGATATTCTGAAATAACGTGATTTTTTCTATTGTATACAAAAATAAAAATCCAATGTGGCAAAAAAAAAAACGCAAAAATCATGCAGCAATGTGCCGGGCTGCAAGAAACTGCGTTTTTAGTGTGAATTTCTCTTAATCACCTGACAATGGTGGGCGACATTTTTTACGTTCGAAATTATTTTTTAGGCTTCCCAAGACAAAGTATATAAGAACATAAATGCCCAAATTAAGATTATTAAAAGGCTTTATGAAGCTCGACTACAATTATTTTTTAGTAAAAATATAACCAAAATGTAAATCCAAGTACTACACCTATGTAGCAATTATCACCGAATTACGATAATACCCTGAATTACAGAAACCTCGCTTCCTGCTAAATAAGCGCTCCTGTGTAATTAAGCGCCCCTTTAATGGCCGAAATTAAATAAGCTCTCTGCCCGCTTATTCATCATTTACGGTAAATTAAGAACGTCTCAACAACATTTATAGGCTGCATTTTGAAAACGTTAAGAACATTACAAACCTTTCTTCCATTTCAATGTTCGTATAACAATAATGTCTAAAGTAAAAAATAAAAACATTTTAAATTTAAAAGAAAGAAGCTTTAAGTCGATGTCTTCGAGATTGATCTACAAAATTTGGAAATTCTATGATATATACAAATCTTTTTATTTAAAATTGAACTTCTGAAAAATTTTATTGAATGTTTCAGTATTTAGGCGTTATTCATACTTTTTCGCTCAATTTTTTGAAAATGCCGACAGTGGATGTTTTGATAAAGGCTAATCTAAAAAAGAAAAAACATTCAACAAATGAGTAACAATAATACAAATGTAGCAAAAACTGAGTTAACACCATTTTATTTTATTATTGTCTTTTTAATGATTTAAAGAGAGCATTCATGAAAAAGAGACAAAACAATACTTTATGTGATGTAGAACGTATATAATTCTTTATTTAACAAGATAATTATAAGATAAAGTAATTATGTACCAGATATAATTATTTTATCATTTTGAGTAAAACATTGATAGGAATAGTAAAATTTGGTTTTAATAGGATATTTTACAGTATTTAATTCAATTTGCGTTAGTGTCAATCTTTTGCGTAGCGTGAAACTTATTATTACAAATTGCCATTTTGGGATGTTTGTGCGAAATAATTAATGCGATTCACACATAATTTCCACCCTTTTTTATTCAACACTCTTTTGTTCTCATACTTTTTTTATATCTGTAAAAGTTGACAATGGACATATTTTCAAGAGTATTTGCCAGGGACGGTGGTTGGAGAAGCCCCCTGTTCACATGAATCAATATTTATTGAAACTCTAAAGGGCAATAAGTGTATTTTTTGCCTGGGAGGTTTGTCCATACACAGCATATTTATCCCTTATTCATCCCTCCATCCAATTTAAAACCATCAAGACAGAAAAGTATATAGTGTTTACAACATATTTCACAAGCAAGAAAGACTAATACAAAAATTATGATTACTTTAAAAAATATTTGATTTTTTACTTATACTCCTTTAAATATATTTTCGTCCAAGTTTAAACCTGCTTTTATTTTAATAGGGTCACGTTTTTTTATAAGAACGTCTAAATTTCAGCAGATGCTTATGTTTTTATTTTTACACTTTTTCGGCGTCAAGTGTTCCTTAATTGTAATATATTTAGCAATTGTAGACTCATTATTTTGTTCTTATAGTCTATGAAGGTATTCAGGTTGAGTACGTAATGTGCTCTTAATTTTTGGCAAAATCTCAGCCTAAACGTTCTTATAAACTGGGTTCTTATAAAAAAACGTGTACCAAAACAAACCCTAAATATATAAAGTCAAACGTCAATCTTTCTAATTTAATTTATTTTCTGTCGGCGAAAAAATGGCAACATGAACTACCATTTGCCTGCTTTAAGTTGGCAAACTTGTGTTTTACGTCGGCAATTTATATCATGTCTGTGATAATATGCTACTCTATACACGAATACCAGATAAATTCAAAGATAAATTTATTAGAAATTAAAAATAAAACTTTCGTAGATTTAAGTCACATCCAACTGCAATAAATAATAAATGGCGAATAAATATCGACGTGAATCAAGTATTTTTGTTAACACCTCGGCATTAGCCGCGGCCAATTGCAGAGTGTCGACGTGAATTAGAAAGGCTAACCCTATATATATATGTGGTCTGGATTTTATCAGCTTACAGAAAAGCATATATGTACGTGTTTCAGAGTCAACGTGTTAAGGTAATATATATGCCATTATAACATTACAACATAGTATATAAGTGGCCAATCACAAATCTTGGAAATAAAGTTTAAAACGGACTAGTGTACTATGGTTTACCGCCTGAATTTTTTAACCTGCCAATTTGCGTTTGAGGTCTGAAAATATAAACAGCACCGTGTCATGATGAAATATGTCTAGTAGCTACTATATGATGAGGTTAAGTGTAGCTAGGGACAAGTGATTTAGGAATTTGCCAAGCAGGTTTGACAAAGTGCCCAAATGGATAATTAAAACACTTGTAAAACAAAATAAAAAGGGGGTAGCTACCTACGTCCAGTTGGCCAACTATTAACCCAACTAACCTAACTTTGCTGGTAACTCTAACTATTCTATAGCTTGGTAACTAGACAAAGACATGTGCAGATCAGCTAAAAAACGCCAGCTAGTTAATCAAAATACAATAATTCTTGCCTGATAATTCTCATTCAAAGTACACTATTTTTACCAGCTAACATCATATCAAGTATACTATAATATAAACACCAGCAAGCTAACCCCAAAAGAAATTTCCGACAGGCACAGCAAAAGGACTATTCAATTCAGTCATAATTCAAAGTGCTTTTCGTCATAGTCCAAAGGGACTATGATTTGGTCAAGGAACGGGATATACTAGAAGGTCGTGAAGATCAGATTATTTAAAACCTGCATCTATATTGGCTAGTCAGGTAATAACGAAAAAATCAAAAAAAAGTAATAAGAATGGCCAGGGTCCTTACAACTGCTTTAGCCTATATGTCACAGCCCCGTATGTCCAGCCTTACTGCGCTGTCTCTGTCTATCTCCCTCTAGGCGATTTTAATAATTCCGCCTTCCGTAGCAGTCGTCGAAAGTCAATTAGTGTTATAATCGAAAATTTAGTATTATTATCGAGGATTTAACATGCAACTCTACTTTTTAAAGACGAAACCTGGAATAAAACGAGGGTTATTCCCTCTAGGTTTACAATTTGGTAGGTTATAAAATTTAAATTAGCCAGTAAAGACAGTTCAATAAAAATAGTCGTATCTAAAATAGCAACAAAATTTTGGGTCAAAAAATAGCGGGACATGTGATAACAACAATTACCTGTAAGAAACATAGCGGGACACGCTATAGCTACATGTTTTATCATTCTTTATGCCGAAAACTGGTTTTGTTCGTAATTGCGAACAGCCCACTGTATAGTTATTTAAGATATCTCATACAGAAGATGTGTCCCGCTATGTGTTTGAAAAACACATCACACATTATGTCCCGGTAAGTGCCTTCGCGCTTGTATTGTTGTTGTTGTTGTTGTTGTTGTTGTTCTTATTGTATTTATTTGATCTACTTTTTCATCGGTTATTATAATATTTTCCCATTTTGCTTAACATAAAAAATATACTTAATTTTTTTTAGATGAAATTGGTTTGAATGATGGTGCTGTGGTTAGTGTGAATTTTGTGTGAATTCTTGAAGCAGAGAGAGGGAGCATATTGACCACTCTTTCTACTATTCCCATCGTAGTTTAAATAAAAATTTTATTGATTTTTGACACAACTCTAGAGCTATTACAGATATACAAAATTGCATTTTAGATGCCAGGAATTCTGTTCTGTCTTGATGACTACCTTTGTTAACATTTCAGAGCCTAAGTTAGTAGGCAAAACAACAATTTAAATAATTCTGCATAAAAATTGTTCTTAATAAAACTTATAAAAACATGCAACTTACATAGTTTTAATCAACACGCAACCCAGTATGAAAAATTATGTTTTAGAAAACCTCACTATAAATCAAAATTTTCTTCTCATCTTACAAGACAATTAAAAAATAATTGATCCTGGTTTTGTTTATAATTTTAACAAGAACTTCCTATTGAAAGGTTGAATTGTTTCCTAATTACATGTTTTCGAATAGAAACAAAAGATGATAAGTTACATGTATCAACTAAGTGAATTGATGTTTTGCTTGACTGTGCTGTGAATAACATAACATTTTTTGAAAACATATTAAATATATAGTTGTACCAAAATGGTAATATACATTTTAAATTCATTTTTTTAAAATGTTTATATAAATTTTCTCAGTTGTGTGGGTAGCTTCACAAGAATAATTTATGTAGGAAAAAAAAAAATTCAAAATAAATTTTATTCTTTTGAATCTGTTTTTTATAGGTTTTACCAGAAGAAAAAGAATGGATGCTAGCTGCAGCTCATGGAAAAATTGACGCATTAAAAAAGTTACTGGAAAAGCATCCAGAGTTAGCGAGGAAAAAGGATTTTGTAATGGTGAGTAGCTTATTTTTAGTAATTAATTATTTGAATAATTCTAAATTTTAATGCTTATATATATTTTTTCTTGTCTGCTGCCACAATATGATCACGATATTGGTATGCTCTTCTTCACAGGGTGTAAGTATTAAATTCATTTACTTATCCTTTGTATTTTGTGCTTTGATAGTGTTCTGTTTGGAATAAAAGGAATGCGTAGAAGTTCCATCATACAAATTTTGTATAATGAATATGCCTTTTCAGTTGATTAAAATTAAATTATCACAACACATTAATAAGTTTGTTATTTGCTTGTTCTGCATTCTTCCGGGAGTTGTTTAAGTCTAGTACCCAACAAGATATGCTAAGCTTAACGCCATGGTGTGAAGTTTAACATCTGCTTTAACGAAAATGCATAGCTAAATACAGTATTGACGGTTACCAAATGCCTTCGGCTTGACACCATTGCATTAAGGCTTAATGCAACTTAACAAGGAGGTTTTAAGAATGAAGGTTTTTCTTCTGAGTTCAGAACTAGCTCATCATAAATAAATCATTTTCATTCTATCTGCATATTAAATGAAGAAGTTAAGGGTTCTAAACTAATATCAAACTCATTTTGAATTTTCAAGTTCCAAGTTGTATAAAAGAATGCTTTTCAAAGAAAAAGTAAACAAATGGAGATGTCTGTTAAAGCAAAATAATGTGTTTGATGCAAAGTAAATAGTGAAATAGATATACAAAAATAAACAGTCGTTAATATTTATTTAAAAGTCTATTCAAACCACTTTTTTGCCTTAATCTTTAGTAGCTATATAAGAATTTTTCAAAACAGAACTATCCCACTGACATAACGGTTAGTGTAAAATTAAGAAATATCAAGTACCGTAGGTGTTTAACATAGCAACAAACAGTTGTTTAAAATGGTAGAGGAGTTGAATTTGCTCCCAGATAAAGCACATAGGGTTAAGAAGAGCGTCGTACACAACTAAAAATTATTTTGTGCCAGAGCTACATGTTAATGCTATGCATTAAATTTGTCACCTTTTACTTGGTACTAGACTTAAGTAATAATTTTTGAGGAACTATTTTCATTATATATTTTGCCTAATATATATTATATATTTTATTTTATGTTTTGCTCTCATTGGCATATTCAGTATGTAAGTATTTTTCGTAATCTTTTTCAAAGTTTCATTTAAAGTAAAGTGAAGCCGTTATTGTAACTGTTTTATTTTGTTGTGAACTTTTAGACTGCACTTCATTGGGCTGCAAAACTTGGACGAGCTGACATGGTGAGGTTCATTGGAGGTGCTGGTGCTGATTTTCAATCAAAATCGGTAAGGATTAAATGTTCCAAACCGTTTCTTACTACAATGAGATATCTCTATCGCCAAACATTCTGTTTAATTGCAACACCACATCAAGCTTCAGACTATTAACTGCAACACTAAATGTTATGTTTGTGTAGCGTTGGGATTTTTTAATGATGTCAATTTCGTTGAATATATTGATCAAGCTAACTGTATTTCTTTTAGAGTAATATTTAATTATTATATTTCATTATATTTTTTCTCTTTTATGTTCACTTTGGAAACAGCATGTAAGTTTTTTGTTTTTATTTTGTACTTTCATTTTTTGTTATTTTGTCTTTTCAAAGACAATAAAATGTACTTAATGTTGGCAAAAGTCGTTGATCTAAATTTTTAATTATTTTCTCTTTATGTGCTGTTTCAATGATTAGGGGGTAAGAGAATTTGTCTATATGTTTTCTGATCTACCATTATAGTATTTGATCCAAGCCTTTTTACATCACAACACTTACATATAGTCACAGGTAGTTTCAATGGGGCACGCAACTCAAATAACGTTATGATGATCAAATGGCATAGCATGTTATTTGTATAGCAAAGTGTATTGTGTATTTAAAATTTATTTTTAGGGATATACACCACTTCATATAGCTGCTATGAGTGGTAAAGATCAAGTTATCACCCAACTGATCGAACTTCACGGTATGTTTTAAAATGTTAAAAGAGATCTCTTGTATTAATAGTTTAGCCACAACAAAAACACAAAAAACAAATTTAGGAATCTTTCTTGTTACTCCTGTAATGGCTAGTTGAACGTATTTTCTTCGTGCTAAAATTATTAGGTGTTAAAATGTCTGTCGTTTATTTTCTCACTGGCTTATTGCTAACAATATCCACAACTTGTCGTATCTTAGGTGCAAGTATTCACGCACGTGATCACAGTGGAAGAAAACCTAAAGATGTCGTCAGAGAAACAGTAGCGGCTGATGTCCAGAGTAAGAACTTGTTGGTTGTAGTTGTGCTTTATACCAATCTGAATGAGATATAAAGTCAAACTCTATGCACTCATGATTCTTTTTTCTAAACCTGCGAACCATTTTACTTAGCTCAGTGACCATGAAATGTTTTTAAAAAATCACGAAAAAGTCGGGTTTTATCCTAATGTCTGTCGCCACCCTGCAACTATGTTGATGATTACTTTGTATTTTTTTATTTTTAGGGAAATTGGGAAGATCGCTAATACTTGGTGAGTGAATTTTTTTTCTTATTCTATATATCAACGCAGTGGTGTATTTTTCTCTAGCGTTTAGTGTCAAAATTTAGAGTTGAAGTTAGCAGCGTATGTAGAGTTGTTTTCTTATTTTGCAAGTATTGATGTAGCTAGTCTACCATGTTTGTTTTGATCAGTAAACTCCCTGGATGTATGGAAGAAAAATTGAAGGTAATGAAAATTTAAAAGTAAAAAATCTGGTTGTCATGTTGTGAATCCGCCATCTTTCTTTCTGAAACCATATCTTCTTTGCTTTACACGCATTTCTTTCGTTGATGGGAGTTTACTGCATGATGAGGGTCATTTTTGTGATTATGACATTTGTTTCGCTATAGAACCTGACTGGATAATGTCTGATGCTATAGTGGAACGTAAAGCTTCTTTGCAGCACCAGCCCATCAGTTTAAAAATGCCATCACCGCGCGGAAGGCGTATGTCAAAGCCTTCACGACAGGAATCAGTGTCGTAATAACTTTTCCACCTGCAATGTTTGTCTTTATCACGTGGTCGACACTCCTTTGAATCACGTGTTTTTGTTTGGCTGGTAAACATGCAGTAAACTCCCAGTTGATGTCAACTTTCTGTAGTATGGTGTTGTCCTGTCTTCAATTCTTCTTACTTTTGTTTATTATATTTTTAATTTTTTATTTTTATCTGTAAAACATTTTTAATGCGAAGAGTGAAATTTATATATTAAAGAATTTATTAGCTATATAAAAACCATTATCATAAGTGTTATTCGTAAAACAAGTCCTTTGGTGTGTAGTAGGATCTAGTTATGTGTGTGTTTTTTCGATTTGACTTAAAAGCTGGTTTTCACTAAGCATTGTAAGGCTCACGATGATCATGATTCGTATTGTGTTATAGATTAAGGCATTTACCGTTCGTTTTAAATTAATACAAAAAATAGTTTTTATTTATATGACCTTTTTACTGACTTGATTTTTATTATCATTATTATTATACGTGTTATTATATTTGTGTAAAAAATGAGATTTTAGATGCGTATCATATAGGTGTTGTCTCTTTGACATGTGCTTTATATTTCTGATCAAATACAGTAAATGTCAGCTGACAGACTGGATCCTTAGAAGTTTAATATTTGATGAGAAACTTAGTTAATTATGAAGGTCGAAAGAGATCACTTCTGTAAGTTCTCCCCTTCTCTTTTAAAAGAGAACTAAAGAAAAAGCCTATATGTAATTTTTAATTTGTTCGCTTCTCTACATCACATCCACTTTGACTAGCCCTAAGATGCGTTACACATGATGATAATTTACCGAACAGAATATCCTTATCTACACTGTCATAACAACGGCTGTGCTACCCCTTTGACCTTAAAATGTCGAAAACAAATGCTGACCAAAATTTACGCAGTTTTTGTAGTCACACCCTAATAAACGATGTAAGTCCAACTTACCATTGGTTAGTTCTACGGTAATAAGTGAAGAGAAGTAAGACTGTTCTGCCACGAGAAAATTTTTCAGGCGATAGTAACAATTTTATGTCGATAAGTATTAATTTGCGTAACATTATTTGTTGTTACCAATAAAAATTTATCAATTGAGCATGTAAAGAATAGAAACGCAAAAAGTTTTGTTTTGTTGTGATAAAAATAATATTTGATGACGCATTTACATGAATTCAACAAATTTGAATTCGTAACTGTCGCCTGAAATTAATTCTCTGTCGAAGTGAAGCATTTTTGTATTGTGATTTAATGATGTTTTTAATTGGTGTTTTTAACCGTTATTTAATTATTTGTAATCTCCTATGACGTTACCTGGTTTTTTGATCATTTCCTGTTTTTAGGTCATTTTTTTGGAAATAGGAGTATGCTTTTTCTTTTAATTATAAATCAACGAATTATAAAATAAGCTTCTAAACCCTTACCCTTTTGTTTTGTGTTTTAGCTTAAGTACGTCGTAATTTTAAATTTAAACTTGTTATTATAAAAGTCTTATTACGATACATAATATTATTTAATTGTGAAACATTGGAAATAAAAATTTTTATTGAAAAGCATTGTCACATTTTATAACTACCTTCTACTTCAGAACGACAAGCCAATCAGAATTATTTAATAGAAACGTTTGATTTTATAAGAAATGACTTTTTCCTTTTCTAGAACCGGATTCTACGATGGATTTTCGTGTCACTCTCGCACCGCCGAGCCGTAAATTTCGCTCATTGTCGGCAGCATCTTCTGATGGAGAGATAAGTCCATCAAGCACACCTGAGGTTGCAAGAAAACATTTAAAGTCACTAGGAGCGAGTGCACAGCGATCTGTAAGCTCAAGATTTCATATTGTTTGTTTACAAAGCAGTGACGTGGGGATCGAAGAAGTGAGGGGGGTGCTTCATAATAACATCGTTTGCTCGCCCTTTAAAACCAATCCATTGTACCGACTTGCTTGAATTTCAACGCATTTTCCGGCAATCTAGAGGTTCTAATTGTCGAAATCTGTCTGTCTAAAAAAACTGTGGTTTGCCTTTGTGGAGACACTAAATTTCAGCCCCCAACAAATTTGCTTCCTACTGCACTGGCCATGCACTTCCTACTGAATCATAAGGGAGAATAGAATCCAAAATGATTATAAAAAGTAAAAAAACTAAGAAAACTTTCTAAAAAGCATACAAAAAGAATTAGCACACATTCTAATTACCGTACATATTTTTATGCAAGGAATAATAAGACAAATGACGAGATCATGAAACTGCTGTTTAAATTGTTTTCTGTAGAGAAATAAAGAACAATGATTTTTATTGTCGTTACTGTTTTAAACATTCAGAAATAGTACATATGCTTTGTTTTTTCCTTAAAAACAAGTCTATGGGTTTTGGATTTCCTATATCCTCCACGGTTCACCCTATTTTTGTTATCCTTTTTTTGTCTTGAACAATAACACAACTCCAAAAACCTCGCATCAGGAAACAAAGTCTGGGGACGAGAATGTTCAAAAATAGCAAAATATACACGACTTTTGAAAATCAGCCTGAAAATATTAACTTTTTGAAAGACAGAATTTTTTGCGTCAATGGGTAAATAGAGAAATTTCTACAAATCTGTTATTCGCAAAAAGTAACTTTGTAGTCGTTACAAAGAAAGTTTTCTATGTTTTAAATATAATTAAAATATTCCAAAATATTTTTTTTCTTAGATGTCATTCTTGAGGAAGAAGAAGAAACATGAACACCGGTATGTCTACATCCCCACGTAATATTTTTATGCGCAAAATAAAAAAAACAAAAACTCTTTTAGCGTTAATCGTCGCAACTTATAACGACATGCTTTCTTAGACTTTAAAAACGCAGACATTGCTTTCTTAAACAAAAAAGAACAGGTAAATTTCTGCTACTGCTATGATTGTGTGTTAACATCGATAACTTTTGTAACAGCGCTGCATGTTGGGATAGCAAATTAAATGCGTCCACACATGACAATATGAATTCTATGGGAATACAACTTTTACTTGTGCATAGCATAACATTTAGAATATTTTTATTTCGTTTAGATTGCGACCTGAGGATATTCAGCACTCTCCACAACTAGAACGTAAACATGAGCCACCAAGTACGCCCATCAAACGAGAATCGTCTAAGAAAAGCAACACGCGACCTAAGTCACAAGTTGTCGTTAATACGCAAGACTCAATTGTATCTTTAGGAAAGAGCACGCTTTCTTTCGAAATCTAACGTACCAATAACACACACTGTACACCGATGTTCATTTCGAATGTTTGTTGTTAATCGAATTCTTATCAGCTACTTTGAGACTGTGCCACAGCTACGATACATATTATATACATGAAGTCATATGCGTTAAACATTGATATTATAGCCGTCTGAAGCCGGCTAAAATGTCTCCAACGCTGTTACGTTCTCCACCGTTGTTGCGGTCTTTACCGTTGTTACGTTTTCCACCGTTGTTTATATGATCTTCACCGTTGTTACGGTCTCCACCGTTGTTACGGTTTTCACCATTAGTACGGCATCCACCGTTGTTTATATTGTCACAAGTTTTAACTGCATTTTTCAAATTATTTATAAATATTGAAAGAATTAGTTTTAAAATGACACATTTTTACCGCTAACCACATTTTAGTACACACGAGTAATACTACTAATTCAATCATTGGATATGGTGACGAAGTTACTAATTTGATAATTTACCGTTGTGTCAACAGCGGCGAGTTAGAACTTGATACCTAGTCCTTTTTAAAGTTATTAACCAAGTTCGAGCAACAGAGTAGTCCCCTGTGATAGTTGTGTTGACAAAGTTAAATCGTTTTAACTAAAAAAACAAACGATTTATCCAACTCAATTTCAGGGATTAAAAGGTCATGGATTGAAAGGTCATAGAAAGATTGTTGACCCACCTCGAGTTTACTGAGATCTTTTGAGATTTATTTTAATGGATAATATTATACTTGTAGTTTTTTTAAGACACTTAGAATATATTTTTGCTATTATTTAATGAAAATTTGATGTATTTTTATATAATTTCCCACAATTTCGATTTCGTGTAGCTATTTTCGCCAATGTACATTTATCAGTGAAGATGAATATGGGGAGAAGCTACATTTTGCTTCGCTTGAATACATATAGCTACGCAAACTCGTCTTTAATACTCGCTCTAAACAAATACTTTGCCAGAAATTGTTGCCTGATTTTAAACTTTCTTTTGACCTTGCCGCTGGCCTCAATGTGAAAAAGGGAAAGAACCCCAGCCTTGATCCCAGGACCTGTTGTCTCTGCGTATATGAGACGATATCACAACTGTTAATAAGCGTAGCGCCAGTGAGAGACAAAAAGCACTGAGAACGAGGTTTGCAACAACCCTCTTTGAACGAATTTGAATGGAAAATTTACACACTTTAAGTGGATTTTATTTCGCGGGAATTAAATTTCGCGTTTTTTTGGAAATTTGCGAAATGAAGCTCACGCAGAATATTTAATTAGGGTCGTTCACGAAATAGTGTAATAAACATTGTAAATCAAGCTTGAGTCAAAAAGGTGCTGAAAACAAGGTATCGTGAAGATGTAACGATGGCGACTTCAGAAGCAGAATACGAACTAAATGTATTGAAGATAGCAACGCCCTTGACAACTTTTTATGTTAAAAACATTTGTATGATTTGCATGGTTTTAAAAAAAATTGTATTCTATTTATTAGCTAAATTTTATTTTTATTTAATTTTTCATCATGTGGAGTCCGCAAAAATTAAAAAAAAAACGTTATCCGCGAAAATTAATCCACTGTACTCGCAAAGTTGCTGTTCGTAATTTAATTAAAATGGTGCCAGCATCTTACGTAAAGAAAATGTTAAAACCTTTTTTAAACCAAAAGTTTTTTAACTTCTCTTTAGGGCATCTTCGTCCCCAGGGTTCTCTTTGTCCAAGGTTATCACAGGATACTATCAAATCTATACAATAAAACAATATTCCCTAGGAATGAGGTTGCCAACAAAAATACTTTACCAGGAAAATCAATCTAGCGTTCGTTTGTTCAAAAAATTCAGTGAAATCTATTTTTATAGCGGATGCCATCGGGACCTCAAAATAGTGTCCTCTACAAGGTTCCAAAATTGTCTGGACTGCTTCAATAACCTGCTCTTAGGCAACCTCGATCCCAGGGCCTGTAGCGTTTTTTTTATGAGGATAAACTTCTTGGGTTGGCTCTTGGGTGTTGCAGTATAATGGAATGGAGCTGGTTTGTGAAGAGAAAAAAAACCCCTAAGAAATATATATTGTAAACATATTATATATCTTTTATTCAAAAAAGGTGAGAAACAGATAGGACTTACAAAAAACTACGTCGAAATTTGCTTGTGTAAAAAAAGTAAAAAGAACTGTCTCTTTTCTGCTACTAGCTTTTAGAAAATTCCACATCGGATTGCAGCGATAAACAGGCGTGTTGCAACAGATCATAATGACAGGAAAAGAGCAACAGCAGTTGAATATCATTTATAAAAAATTAAAAATGTTTTTTATCAAAACTTCAACATTCTTGGCGGAGGACAGGAGGCACGTAAAATTCGTATATATCGTCCTTGCCCTAAGTAATTCCTGTTTATACTGTAACCATAACAAACAAAAGCGAAAGTGGTAGCCATATTTAAAAATCGCAGTCGACTTCTGAAAAAACATGGAAAATTTCGCGACAAAGTACTTACTACAAGAGCAGAGGTGGAAAGCAATACTAGCTAGCTAACTAACTAAGCTAAAGTAGAATGTGACAAGTATACATACAAACAAAATCGCAATGCCAAGCAAAAACAGATCGAGAGTTGTGGCTCCACGAAATCCTAAATTAGTTAAAGGAAATGTTGATGAAGATAAGGTATCCCCTATCTTCCTGTCTATCCTAGTTACACAGTTTTTTTAACGAAAATTATATTTATCGAAATAATAAAAGCTAATAATAATAAAGAAAATTTTGTTTACAATAAATTAATTTCTGCCATCTTAAAACAAATCTTTTGCAAATGCAAAAACCCTTGTTGGGAAAATTTTTTTAAACTAGTTGATTGTTTGATAATAAAAATGTTGCAAATAAAGTGTGGTTACACTGCGCAAACTTCACAAAATGACCTGCTGCAGTTTATTTTGTTGCAGTGAATGTTTCTGCAACATTTTTTTGTCATAATTTTGTTGCATTGCGCATGAGAAATTGTAGGCTATAAGGTCCATTCTTTTTAAAAGGAAGAAAACGCAACAAACTGCATTCACATAACAATTGTTTGTGTCTCCAAGTCTTAACTAATTAAGCACTCAATGTTTTTGTGGTAATTTAGCTAACCCACAAAAATTTCTACCTGCCTAGCTTAGTTGCTTATTTACGAAAATTCGGTCCTGGTAAAAAATATAACACATCAACTTTCAGGCTAGAAAATAATTACTTCAGGATAATAATATGCTATAGGGATACTCCATAATTTTAGACAGAAAACTGTCCAACAGCTTCTTAAACACTAGAACATTATAGTAAGGTAGGGTAATTATTGCACCATCTCACAAAACTTTATTTTTCTGCCCAGCACAATCGACTTAAAAGCCTTTGTTATGATTTCGTAAAGGCTATGGTACCATCTTAAAAGTAAAAAGAATTGTTAGTTCCTCACTGCCTTGTTCTGCAATTTTTCGCCATTTATTGAGCGTAACAATTAGCCACAAAATTAATTACTTATTATGCCTGTAAGGAAAATTATTACACTGTTAGGCATATACCAACAACTGCATCATACGTAAATAATACAACTAAGCTCTTAAAAGAACACAATAACTTTCTTATAAATATTTTACACCAATAACCTTTTACAACAGGTACTGAAAGGTTGTATATTGCAGAAGTCGCCGATGACATGCTTCAAAAATGCTTGTCACAGGCACAGTTTAACATAAAGCAAAACTATACCTCCTATATATTTTGGCTGTATTGTTAGATTCTTCACAGAGGACTGACTTATTGTCTGCTGTGTCATGTGGGAGAAAGAACTTCTGGACTTCTTTTTAATACAATATACAATTTTATTACGGATCGAACGACACCACAGTATTTCTGTAGCCTGAATGATTTTAGTTAGTGATAGGCTGTAGCTTAAAAGAACACAAGTATTCAGAAGATGTTATCTACTTATTGTTTACATCTAAAAAATAAAAAACGTGTTTTCCATTGTAAGCAAGTTAATAAAGCACACTGAAATAAGTTTAGCCATACAACTTGGCCTAATTAAATTGTCTAGGTCAATTGGATTGAACCTTGACATTGGAGCATAAAGCATTATTTGTAGTTATCAGTTAAATACTTGAGTTTGTATTATATATTTAATTAACAATTATGGAAATGTAAATGTGCTTAGAGCTAGCTACAGCTGAATTCTACTTCCATTTTGTAAATTAAGGGCGTAATATTTAACCTGATAACTACCCTCCCTCACTATACATTTTATTTCTTACCTTTGGTAAGTAATTAAATAATTTTGCACCATGCAAAGGCAGTGAGGATGCTCTCAGCTTCTGCATATTTACATGCATAAAGTGAAAATACAATTGTTTTTTTACAACCTTTTATTTTATTCAGCACAATATCAAATTCAACTTTTTCAAAAGCTTTGACGAAATCCAAAAAATCACATCGCATTTTCACTGGATTCCAAAATGTAAAAATATATGAAATGCTTACCAGTATGGTCTCTCTTTGGTACTTCACAAATAGAATGAAGCACAAGCTAATTATACTTAGTACTCTAAAAGAACAAAAATAGCAACGGTTTACCATTCACCATTTCTTCATTTGTTTTCGACCATACTTTCACAATTAATATGGAGCACGGAGGTGATCAATGTGAATGTTGATATTTAGTAAAGAGTACCAAAACAACAGTTTCTCTTTACAGTTTTTTTCCTTTATTATGAATTTTTTTTCAGTAAAGTAAAGCAACAATCTGGAACAGTTTTTGATAAATATCAAAATTTTATCAGTAACAGTAAGGCAACATTCTTCATGATCAAGATTTCATTAATTAAGGAACAGTCTGAAACTATTTACATCTTCTCTTAATGGAAGCAGAAGGACGCAACAACTACCTTCAAGTACATCGAGTAACTGTCTTGTAAATGTACCATGGTTAAGCAGTCTGCAAGCTGCCTCTTGCCAGGAAGCTAGTAAATAACTTTATGCTCTTCTACCATTTTCCTCAATTGTCCAGCATCAGCTCGCAGTCTTGGATCTTGTATAACACTACCAAGGTGATCCTTTAATGACTTGCTGTCCATGTAACAGACAACTTTGGGTGTATGTGGTAAATTAAAAAATTCTTTTAGCAGATAAGCATGTATTCAACCAACATCAGCAGCATCAGCCATTGTAGAAGCCTCTGAAGCTAGTGGGGATTTCGTATATCTTGCAAACTTTCTTGACATCCACTCAATCAAAGCCACATTTTTATTTTTTACAGTGAACACCAACCACTCTCCTTGGGTTTCACCGCAATTAGTTAGCAGACCTAAAGCTTCCATAAGCACCATCTTGGCGTGTCTGAGAGGTTGTGCAAAGCAATTGACCTCAAAGGGAGAAATTTTTTTTCAGTAAGTGGAGGGTCACGTATTGCTTTTCTGTCACTCTCAGCTTCAATCTCTTTCATTCTCTACACATATTGATCTTGATTAACATATATTGAATCACCTGTCTCTCTCACATCCAAACTAAGATATTTAAAACAGTCTTCTTCATGTTAACTGATTTTGAATATGTTTTTTAATACATCCTTCACTTTCGTGTGCCATAAACATGTGCTACGATACACAAAAGCATCACAATTACCCCAATCAGTAAATTCCCTTTCATCAAACCACAAAAATAAACATGCTCAAATTCACAACCAGATTCATCAATGCCTCTTGTACAGGATTGTACCATTCTCGAGGAGCATCAGTTAATCCATATAAACAATATAAACATCGCTTTGGCTGCCACAGTTTATTTTCACAGTCATATTTCACAGATTTTTTCCTGTAATTCATTCCACCTTTTAATATGGGAGTAATTAATGATGTTTTAGGAGGCTGTGATATATCTCCATCATCAAGACACTTCCTCCAAAAAAATATTGAGTGGTATGGTAAGACAGGTCGTGCATCTTTTTAGTAGAATTGCTGGGAATCTATATGGACCAGCTGCTGAAGTTAGTGAAATTTCATTAACTGTGAATGCTATATTATGTCATTAAAGTTTATGTCGCCTATAATATTATTGAGCTGGTTTGTGGTGGTGAATGGATAACCAATTTTTCTGTTAATTCCTTCTTCTGCGAGATAAGTAGGAACCGTACCTGTCGGAGACTGATTTCTCATAACTGTTGCTAACTTTGAAAGATACATTTGTTTTTGAATGTTCGAAACATATAAAGTAAAAGTAGAAAGAATCTTAGTGGTTGTTTTCCCATTGAATGAACTATTCCAGTCTTGGCTGAAAGTGCATAATTCAATCCTTCCAAATTAACATCTTCATGATGAACGTTGAGTAAGTCAAAACGCGTAAGATATTTACGTTCTGATTGAGTGCAAATTTTGTAGGATGTAGTAGGAGTGTGCGGAGCCATGGCCATTATTATATGATTAATATGACGAGGCCTGTCATAAAAATATTTTGCTGTATTTTTATTACAAATTTCAATATGCATTTAAAATCAAAAATGACTATGAAGATCAAAAAATGCATTAATTTCTTTTTTAGCAATGTCCATCTGCGTTTTTGATGGAAATGTCTCTCACAACACAGGAGAGATTGGACAAGACATATGAAATGCATGTACCAGAAATTATTGAGTTGCTTGACATGTCAGAAATGACACATCAAAAGGTATGTTTTATTAATAATTTTATTACTGATGTGCATGCAGTTCCATTAAAAAATATTATTTTTTTTAGCTCTATATATAACGTTCAAATCTTTTGATAATTTTAGAGTACAATAGTTGACCTTGGATCACCGCTTTTTCAACCTTACCCATCTGAGATTATTTTTCAAAACTTTGAAGCTCAACAAGTGTACAAGATTCCTCTTCAACTTCGAAACAATGACCAGGTTTGGATTGTTTCTAATTTTTATTTTATTTGGTCAACCATATGAATTTTGCAAGTGGATTTATTTGGCTTGATCTCATAAATAATGGGTCGATATCAACCACTATACTGTTTTATGGGCCATACCCATAAAACAGTAGTTTGAAATATTTAAACAAAAAACAGTAGTTTAAAATGTGAACAAGCACCAAAAAACAGTTCCAAGAAGTATTGGAAAGGATTTTGTCTAATTCATGCTATGCATTAATTAAAAAAATTATTTTATTTGAAGAAAATAGCAACAATGTCAAGTTTTATCATTGATTTAACTAGATTTACTACCAATATTCTGTCTTTGACATAGCTACCTTATTTCATGAAATTAACAAGTCAAGAAATTAACGCAAATTAAAATATCGGTCATGAAATTAACATGGTTCAATTATATTAATTTGAAAAAGGTATTTAATTAACACAGTTGAGCAAGGTTGTTTTCAAAAATGCATTTAATTAACACAAATTTGATAATATGCGATATCAGACGCATCAAAAAATACGGTAACAGTCAAATCCAAGGTAGTGATGAGGTCTCCTCTATTACAAGGCGGTTTGGAAATCGAAATAAAAGTTTTCGTTGTTTGGAAAGACAATGTTAAAAATTTAAAAATTTTGGAAGAAGAAGTGCTTTTAGTTAATTTTTCACTTGGATCAGAGTATGAAGATGATACAAAAGCTATTTTAAAAAAGATTGTTGAAAAAGAGAACACCTTTGAGCTATTGTCCGATGAGGAGAAAATAGTAGAAAATTTCCAAAAAAAATTGCATTTTTATGTTTTTTAGGCTTTTATATATTGTAAAAAAGTCACCAAGTCTTTAAATTAACACTGCATTTAAATAGCAGTCACTAAATTAACGCAACTTTTGAAAAACCGTGTTAATTTCATGTCTCGTTAATGTTAGGGAATAAGGTAGTTAACCTACAGATTGTCTATAAAAAAACTTCAAAATCTAGAAAATAGTTAGGTTATCACAAAAAATAATTGTTCAGAGATGGTCTTAAATGTAAGTTATTGTTTTCATCGATCTAAGAGACAGACAATTTATAAAAAAAAACATGGTCTATTTACCCAGTGCTGTTGATACTAACATTCTTCTATTATCAGTGAGACTTCTATGCAGAAGGAGAGTTGTGGTACATAAAAAGTAACATGGCGTGCAATAATCATCACACCTATACAAAAACGATTTATGTTTCACATTCTGAAAATTAGCTTTAAAATAAAATTTTGGAAATAAATTGCAAAACGAACTTCTCATTTTCAATTGCTTGATTTGCAGTAAAACTCCTTTTTATTCATGTTGGTATTTCTCCCTGTTGCTGCAATCCATTTTAACCTGTAATTGCTGAAATAAAAATGGATTACACAAAAATTACGAAAGAACCTGTTATGCATTTCTGTTACTAATGGTCGCTTTTCATTTGTTAAATAATTAGGATGCGTTTAAATAATATAATGATTGTAACAAAACCTTTGCCAAAGTTTCCCAAAATGTATATGAGAGAAGAGTTTTTGTGTGCATTCTTTTACAACTTGCTTTTTTCAAAAATAAAATTTAATTTTGGAGTGACCCAATTTTCATGAAGTTGGCATGTCCTAATACTTTTCGAAGTTTAAATCTTGCAAACTTCAGGAAATAAAGATTTGATGATATATTGTTTCTCACTATATACAGTTTTACAAAGGGGTTTTAGAAGTGCAAATTCACTTATATGTAATATGAAGTTCTGAGTAAATAAAAAGAAAAAAAATTAGTGTAAATTATTTTTAAAATCATTTTGTGAGATTTGCCAAAATTTATTCCCTTACGGTGTTCAGCGTGTGAATGCAACCGCACGGCTTTACAATCACGCTTGCTGTGTCATGATAATAATGGATCTACATTCCTTATATTTCATTCCTTATTATTAAATAAAAATTAACATATTATTATCAACGGATTAGCTCACAAATTAAAATCACCAAAATTTGGTTATGAAAATTTTGGTGCAAGAAAAAGGTTGTTAGCATGTGTTGGATGTTTTTGTGTCTTGATATCCAGGTCCAATGCATAAAACATTTTTAAAATTTGACAGTTACTTTTTAAAAATTTCAATTTTTAGGTTGCAATATTAGTCAAAGTCGTACAAGCAGAATCACCATACTTCAAAATTATTAGCCCACCTGATGTTGGACATAAAGTTGCTCCTGGAATGGACATAATTTTTGTAATTCAATTTACACCAGATCAGAAAAAGGTATAATGTGTTTACGAACACCTAAATGAAGGCTGAACTATTAGTCATCTGTATCACTATTTGTGAGCATTGGAAAATTGAAAAGTATGAATGATATTTTATTTCATTTTTGAGTACTCTTCAGATTCTTTAGAAAATTATGACAATTGTCTTTACTAGTGCTAATACACAAAGCACCTTTTTCAAGGAAGTATTTGTTATCTGAAAAAAAAGTTTTTAAAACTGCAATCGAAAAATCTCGACATTTCAGAAAATCATTATTTTATTAAAAATTTTAGAAGTCCCAATATGCTAAAGAATAATTTGCGTCATGTGTCTTGTCACTCTGCAAGTTGTTTCTTATGTATGTTGCTTATTCTGTACAATTTTGCAAGCATAATTATTCATGAATTTTGATTTAAAGAGAAATTGTGGAGGCTAAATATTTTTGGTGAAAAATAATGTATTATAGCTATAAAATTGTGACAAGTGTGTTATAAAAGAAAAAATAAGAATATGTAGTCTGAAAATAACCTTTCGTAACTGATTATGTAGAAAAAAAATTTGCTGCCACCTTTAAAGATATTTTCTAAGCTGTTTATCAGAGAAAAAGAGGAAATAGATCAATTTTCAGCCTTGCCGTTATTCTTATTTTGTTTTTTATTGTTCATCATTTTTCAGGTTTATTATTTTTTTTTTAAAAAATTTTTTTATGGAAAAATGAAGTTTATGTAAGTTAAGTTTAGCTATGATTTACAGTTATAATTAAAAATTGAATTTTAAAATTTTAGAATATTCAATGATTTTGTTTTCCCATATTAATCAGTCCTCTTCAAAGTTCAGTACTTTTTCAGATTATTGCTAATGGCAGAAATCTTTAAGCCACAGGGCTGCTTGTTCCTGTTTAGAAATAAAATTTTGTGAGTAAATAAAAATGTTGTGTATGATCCACTAAATTACAATGGAAACAGATGTGCAGACTCCAACTGATGGAAAGACTCGCAGAAATTATGAAATCAATCATGATCTGACAATGACTACATGTTATTTATAAGAAACATAAGACATAGGTCTAAATTCATAGATATGGGACCCGTCCTGAATTTATATGTAGAAAATAGATCTGAAAGTTATGAAACAGATTGGCTGAACCCAAACAGTTCAGTGCTTATTTTTAGATAAATAATAGAAAATGCCTGGGTTCTTTGAGAAATGATATTTTATACATAAAATGAAAAGTGCTAAACAACTTTTTAAGTTGTAACTTCATCACTATTTACATTTTTAGATGTTATTTTTGAATTGACTTGTATATATGTAACACCTTTTATTTTTAGATTGTCTCGTGACTTTATGTAACAACAATTTTTGTCTTTCACAGGATTATAACCATGAGGTTATATGTATCACAGAAAGAGAGAAGTTTTTAGTTCCTGTAAAAGCGATTGGTGCTCGTGGTATTTTGGATTTCCCTGATGAAATTCACTTTGGTTTATGCCCTGTAAAGGTAATACTTTGGTCATACAGTTGTAACAAGTATGATTTTATATGTTGTTCACCTGATGCAAGTCACATGTCAATGTTATTTTATGTTTAGTATAACTTGTCTAAAACATTGCTGGTTCGAAACATTGGAAACACAGAAACAAAATTTAACTTACTTGTGGAAGAGTATGTCAAATCATTCATATTTTCAGCTGTATTGTTACCAGTCTTTCAATCTATGTAAATTTATTGCAAGTTTGTGCACAAGATTGGCAAGATAATAAAAGCATATGAATATACTAGTTGTTTTGGGCATGTTGAACAAACAGGCAAAATAAAAATCAGAAATAATTTTACTGATATGGTTTCTTTTTTTTTCCACAAATATATTGATCATGTGCAATGTCATAATTACAATTGTATACTTAACTTTGAACAAATCTGTTAGATCTGTTGATGGTTGATAATATGTTCTTACATTTTGTTCAATTCTTTAAGCATAGACCTTCACATGTTTTCCAAGATAAAACAAGAAACCCTTGAGTTTTAACACTCGTCAGAGTAGAAATTAATTAAAATTAAATAAAATAAAGGTAGTTGCAAGGCAAATGTTTGGCAGTTTTTATAGCATTTGCAAAAACAATTAGGCCTTTTTTAACTCACATAAAAATCTTCTAAATATTTTTGTACTCTAAAGGTCTGCAGAAAAGGGATATTTTAGATCATAACAAGCAGGATCTATCAATTCTTGATGCTGAAACAGACGTGATAACTATGTGAGGTGTTGTGTATATAGAGGGCAGGGTTTTATTAACCTTCATAATATTTGAAAATACTAGAGAAAGCCTTGTGAAGCTTAAAAGCAAATCAAAATCTTTTTTTATACTTTTCCATGCCTTTTCATGAGAGAGCTCACTTGCAGCGAATTAACCACATAATTGTTTAATTAAAGGGACACATTTAAGGAATGTGCTTAAACCCCTAAGGTAGGTTTCCGTACGACTGCATTTTCCGCTTCAGAAAAGCTTGAGAGCAGTTTCTCCTAATTTTGAACTTAATAGAAATTAATTTCCCACTTGAGAGAAAAAATGTTCAAGATAAAATTACTGCTGTAAACAGGAAGATAGATATTGTAAACAGTTGTTTACAATACCTTGAATTTTAATTAAAAAAGCAAAAATTTGCACTGAAAAAGTCAAATGAGTTCAACTTTTTTAGAGAAGTTATGGTGCATGTTTTAACATTGAGATATCTGTAATTTTACTTAATTGTGCATGATTGTGGAAGAAACTTCTTTGGAGAAAAATAATGTATAGTTTTTGTTTTTATTTTTTAAGAAAAAGAATATATATATATATAGAAAACAGTAACTACTCCAAAGGACATTTCAAATTTTTAAATACGCCGACAGACAAAAAATTGAAATTTTTTATCAGTTAGAAAACAACAAGACAAAAAAAGCATCTAAATCATTTCTCTTTAAATGGATGAGTGCAAATAAAAAAAAGTTATAAGCAGGTCAATCCCTTGGTAATAAAGACACTTTTTTTTTTGGTTATCTTGAAACAAAATAGTACTAGTTTCATGTTTCTGAGAAACATTTCCAATGAATTTACGGATTTTTTTTTCATTTTTTTTTAAAAGGTTCCAAGTATTAAAGAATACTGTAATAATAAAAATTACAAAAATGTCAAATATTTTAATTAAAGATCTAAATATGTTTTTATATTGTTTTGATAGACCATTTAAAGTGTCACCAGAAAAAGGTGTTTTGGACGTTGGGAAAAGTATCCAAGTTGAGGTGGGGTTCAATCCCCAACAAACTGGAGGTTGCCAGTCTCATCTCATTATTCAGTATGAAACAGGTAGGTCTTATTCAAAAGGTTTTTTTCTTACCATTTCCAACTTTCATAAAGTTATGAATAAAAAGAATATCAAACTTGAATTATACAGAAGGAATATGGTAATCTGTTATGAAATGTTAATTAATGTTCCACTACTACTTGCCTCTTAAATGCTTGATATACCGCCCAATATGCTAAGAATGCTTTTGAGAGGATAATATTATTATAAGAATTTTTAAGAGAAAGAGAAGAAAATACATTTTTATTGTTTTAATTGTTATTTATCAAGTTATGTTTCCAAAGTGAATTTTTATAAACATGTCATCTTGTGCAAAATAGGCACAAAGTCTTTAATTGACATCTTTTAAAATAAAGGTGAAGAAGTATTTGTTGGTTTGTATGGTGATTCGTCCGATATGAACGTACGATTGGATAAAAACACAGTTCGTCTTGATAACACCTACATTACTAGTGCATCTAGAAGGTAGGAAAAATTTATTTACCTTTAGTAATTATAAGGTGGTAATGAGGATAGCAAGTTTGAGATGTAACATATTTAGCCTTAGTTTAATACCAGTACATGGTATTTCTTAAAATACATGGTATTCATTGAAGACCTTAAAATACATGGTATTCATTGAAGAATTTTAAAATGAAACAACAGGCTGCTTTTTCGTCATTTTTGCAATATGGATGGAGAACCTCTCCATCCATTTTGAAATGATGAAAGCATTCAATGCTCTGCATCCAGAAAATTGCTACTTTTGCACACACATAGGCCAGACAGACAACGTTTAAAGTCTGCTAGTCTCATTCTCTTTTGTGAATAACAAAATAATCTACGTCCGAGCCCTAACAGGCCACAAAATTCGTGGTAATGGGACATACTGGCATCAGTAACAATTAGCACATTTCAAATAACCTAAGATACCTTAAGATCCACACACAAGTCCACCCTGAACATTGAGCACTGAGATTTGACAAGTTCAAAATGTCTGAATTTCATATAGAATTAGAATGCACAATTACTTGTGGTGGTGACCTTTGGAATTAGTTGTCTTGTCCTAGTATATTTTGACCAAATAACCGAAAATCCTAAGTCCTAAATCTATATTAAACAATAACCTTTGACAAGTTCAAAATGCGTAATTTCGATAAAATAGCCTATGCAATTACTTGTGGTGGTTAAAATTAGCTTTCTTGTCTCAACATATTTCGACCATGATTTTAGTTGTATAGTTTAGCTTTGTATTTCAAACTTAGTATTAGATTTTCATAAGAGAAATAGAGAGGCTGAATTATAACAGACATATTTGAAAAAATATGCAACTTTCTTCTCTGATTTTAAGAGCTTGCATGTCATTTTAACTTTGTACATTTATATTTTAGATTATTGACATAAACAATAACATAACATGTTTGTTTTACATTTTTAAAGAGATTCATGTTTTTTCTAGGACTATCTCCTTGTCAAATCGAAGTAATTTTTTAGTTCATTTTCAATGGAAAACGTGTGCAACAGCTATCGAAGAAGATCAACAGCGACAACTGTAAGATACCGTTGGCTAGATACAAATACACATTATACTTGTGTATTATTTTTACCATTGTGTAAATTATTTTTTAGATATTACAGAGAATTGAGTTTGAAAGGAGTGGAAGAAAATGATGCATTTTTAGAAGAGTGCATTACAGATCCTCTTATGAGAGATAAATTCTCACTTGTGACGCAATCTATCAAAAATAAAATTCAAGTATGTGCTATAGATATATAAATTAGTAGGTGGTTAAGTAACTATTATTAAACTTTTTGAATATAATAAACAACTAAATGTAAACTATTTGTTAAATTGAAAAAAAGTAGTTATTAATTTCACTTAATGAAAGTAAAAAAATTGTGTAAATGAAATAGACAACAACTTAATTCATGTGATAAAAGTAACACAGTAGTTTTTACATCATACACTCATTATAACATAAGACTAGCCTATTATACCAATTGGAAATAATAGTAGTTTTGTGTCACACATGAAATAAACCACTTCACAAAGATTACGATTTTTTTTGATAATCATGTTTATTTCGATAATCTTATTAAAAAAGCATAAACGAGCCATCATTAAACACTTGGAATAACAAAAACAGTTGTGTTTTGAATTTGGAAAATGTGTTGCACATAAACAGTTTTAGCATGTACCTGTAATTTTTTTTTGCTTTGAAAGTTTAACAAAAGCCAGGTTTGTTTATTAAAAACTCAATTGATAAATGTTTATTTTAGATTGCTGCAGATGATCAAATGTTTTATTCAGATGAGAACATTATTGTTGAACCTATTGTAAGTAATATAAGAGCTTAATTATTTGACTTTAACTGAGAAATTCTTAATTTAAAAAATATTTTACCTAAATGCTAACAGTGGCAATCATTCCATCTAATGTGATAGGTAAACACTAGGACACGATTGGCAGGAAAACTGAATTTAAGTAATAATGCTTTATGGTATATATAGAAAGCAGGGAATAGAGGTTGAGATGTTTTTAGACAATTTTTAAGGATCTGAAGTTAAAAATAGGAAATGTTTTTTCTACCATTGAAATTGGATTTGTCAGCCTTTTCTATTCAAATTTATCTTATCCACATTGAAAATTGCAGAGTAAAGTGAATTAGGGTAAATTAGAAAGGCCATATAAAAGTTGTTTGTCCAATAGTTTTCTTCTTAACATAGGAAGGAGATATATGGCCAAACTCTTCAATTGACATCAACATCATTTTTAAACCAGAAGAAGCAAAATGTTATTCTAGAACAGCGTATTGTGACATCACTGGTCGAGAAAATAGACTACCTCTCAGACTTCGTGGAGATGGGATTGGACCCAACATTCAGTTCTCTTTCGATACGTTAGATGTGGAAAATGTTTTTGTTAGATCTCAACATTCCTATGAGGTCAGTTTTTTAACTCAGACTCTTCACACATGCTAATCATACTTATCTTTCTGCTTTTTTGTTTTAAGTTAACCAACTTAGGTACATAAAAGATAGCACAGGATAAAAATGTGTTCAATTTGCAATTCTTAGGTTTTTATTTAGTCCTTCTATAAAATCTTTTCATTATTTTTCTTTGTATTTTCACAGGTTGTCATTGCTAACAAAGGTGATATTGATGCAGTGTTTTCCTATGTACCCTCGAATACCTTGTTTGGTCAACAATTTTCTTTTTCCCCAAGTCAAGGCATTGTTCGTGCTGGAGATCATCAAGCTGTACAGGTAAACAGAAGCATTATATAATTGTAAAAGCAGTAACCAATTTAAAAAGGTTTTAAAAAATCAGTCTAAAAAATTATCACTTGTCTAGATTATTTTCAATTCGTCACACCTTGGAGAATTTGCAGAATATTTTTATTGGGCAGTTGAAGGCTCATTGCAACAGTTCAAGTTCAAGATCAGGTTAGAAACTGCAATGCTTTGTTGAAACGTCTTTGATGTTTTCTTTGATGTAAGTTACTAAAGATAATTTTGCATGCAATGATAAGATACAAATGGCGTCTTTCCTTACTGAATTTTTTGATCTGTTTTTGTTGACTTTTTTTTAGAGGCAATGTGATTGGTCCAACATTTCACTTTGACGTACCTCAGTTAAAATTTGGTGTTGTATCTTATGGTAAGTGTTAACGGTTTATGTGTTTCATTGTCAATTTTTTTATTTCCCATCTTGTACTGTTAGCATAAGAAATATAATTCTGTTAAATATTTAATTTATATCAATTTAGATAAACCTGTTTTTTAAGTTCAAAAATACTGTAGAAATAATTTAAAAAGAAAAGTTAATTTTAAAACCAACTTAATTAAATGATTTTTTTGTAAAAGTAGAAGAATGTCTTGGTAATAAATGACTAATATAAATGTTTTCAATTTTGTTCAAAGGATTCTGCTATGAAAGGACTTGCACACTCGTCAATACGTCAATGGTACCAATGACGTTCAGTTTACGAGTACCTACAGATGGACATGGTGTGAGTGCTGCTGATGTATCAACAAGATTTTTAGAAGGTTTGACAGATATAAAGACTGTTTACAAGCAAATCAGAGAAAAGCCAGTAGAATTTAATTTGACACCATCAGGTGGAGTTCTTCTGCCCTTATCAGGCGTTGAAATACAGGTAATTAGGTGGGTTTTTTTTAAATAGGATAGACAGACATTTTGAACAAGGTCACATTTATTCACTGCAAAGCTGGATATTTTGTTTTTTCAATGATATTTTGCATAACTGTTAATGTATTTAGTCAATGGGTGGGAGACTACTTTTTCCAGGAAAATAACCATCACAAAATTTACAAGAAGGAAATTAACGCACCTATAACAACTAATAAAAAATAATTTAATGAATGCGATTGAACTGACTTACAAAAAACATTAAAATAATGTTAATCAGGAAATTAAGAAAAACAAAATTTAATGGAAATTTTAATTTTATTTTGACAACCAGTTTATTAACATTAAGTGTCTTAACTGTTGGATTACAGGTTCACCAGTATATAATATATTATGTTAATTACAGTATATTATATTATAATAAATTTGCTTTGGCGCTGCAAATATAAAATTGGCATGCAACTGGGGGTGGGTGGGCGGGTGGGGATGCCTAAACTAACCTTTGTGTCTCGTTAATGTTTTGGAATAAGGTATGTTTTGTTTAAAAAATTCACTAATGAATTTAATTTGCCTTTTTGTAATGATACCAGTATTTTATCTGTATTCTAAATGGCTACCCCGCAGCTTTACTTTTTACGGACCAATGGCTTCTGCTATTTACTTTAAAAAGGATTACAGAGAATATTTGGTTTTTAACTTTGACACAGGAGCCAGAAATTTTCAGAAAATTAAGATTTGATATTTTTTACAAGTTTGGTTGACTTTCACTTGAGCTCATTTTGTATCTGTTTGGATGACCTCAACTAAGAATTCCAGACCTTTATTCTAAAAAATTAAAACTTTTACAAAGTGCAAATGTTTTCTGCATGTAGTCATCATGCGCATTTATGCAATAACAATAAAATGTTGGTTCTGATTTTAGATATGTTTTACACCATTAACATCTGGTAAATATGATACAGTCATCACTGTTGATATTGAAGGAATTGGAAAAGATATTCTGACTCTTCCCATTGCAGCAAAGTAAACAACTATCTTTCTCTTTTACGTGTTTTTCGTTATTCACTTGTTCTACTTTAAATCTGTATATAACGCTTATGGTAACGTTACTTAGAAGGGCAGGAAGAGCCAGCCTCGGAATCCCTAAGAATAAAACTTCCCATTACTTTCATTTGGTATGCAATGGTCACATTTACACATTGTTACAGTGTGAAGACTTTCTGATATCACTTGAATACTTATATATTTACCAAATGCTACAAACTAGTCACCATTTTGTTTGCTACTTTTTTTGCTGAAGAAGTAAAGACACATTACTTTCATTACTGTTTTGTCTAATCAAATAATGTTTGATTTTAAAGTCTGTGTGTCTTACATATATTATATTTAGTTTTAATTTCTATTTCTATGCACCTCGGTATTGATCACACTCTTTCTTATGTATAGGTGTATTGTTCCAACTATTGGGATTGTGTCACCAATTCTTGATTTTGGTCGTTGTTTTATTCACCACACTTACCAACGCATGGTTGAGCTGTACAATGACACAGAATTACCCGCCAAATATGAACTTTATAAACACGTATGTTACTAATATCATTAAATGAGACAGCAAGTCTTATATATTAATTGATTTTTTTTTAGATCTTTTGTTTAGTAAAACTTAATTCAACTGTTTTATGTAGCGACTTCTTCTGATTTGATAACGTTTGTATATTTATAAAGGGTGGAATAATCCCTAACTTCCCTAACCTACTTCACCTGTTAGTTGTGAAGCCAATTTAATATTTTGTTCTACAGGCCTAACTAACCCTATTTGTTGAGAAACACAAAAAGTAATAATGTTTTTTTAAGTTAAAAAAATGTTCAAAGAAATAGAAATTGAACATAGTATTGTTGTACTTCCCTTCTTTGTTTAGAAGCTTTCATGTTAGTTGAGAGAAAAACATTTTTTAATATATAAATGAATATAATACCAAATACAAATTGGAATAAATATTAGTCCTTGTTAAACACGGCTCCCAATTCTCGACTGATTTGACCAGTTGAGCCAGAGATAGCTACAGTTACTTTTTCATTGTGTGTGTATTTCTTCTTCGTGATACTTTTTGAAATTTTGCTCCAATTTACTTACTGAATTCTATGTTTTTGTTGTTGTCATGTGTAGCTTCTTGTACTATTTTCGCGTTGCCTCTCTTAGTGCTTCTTGTCAATTTGCTAAGTAATAAAATTTTCCACTCATTTAATTGTCTTTTTACTTCTGCTTCGAGACTATTGACTGTTGAAAATCCACCTTAATGTTTATCTTAGTTTTCTATAATGATTTGAGATGTGTTCCTGTCCTCCTCTGGGCAAGCCTTTCAAAATGCTTTTAGGAAATCTGCCAAGCTTTGAATTTCTTAAGCGTGTAACAAATAAAAAATCATAAAAATATCTGTTTTTGTTTCTTCTATGTGTATCGTTCATTCAAATGTTTCAATAATATTTGTTATTACATACTGCAACGTTTTCTTTTAACTACTAGATATCAGAGGTATAGGTATTACATGCCAAATGCGAATATTGCACTAAAATATGTCATGAAATTTTTATCAGCATTCGTAATATCCCTTTTTTTAATGCTCCATAAATCTAGTGCCCTCTACCCCTTCCAAGCTTTACATGCTGGTGGAGAATTCTTGGCAATACTAAGAACGCTTTGGTGAATTTTAGAGTGTTAAACTTTTTATCTTATGTTTTTCTAATAGGAAGAAGATGAAAATGCTTTGTTAACATATTCAAGTCCGTTACCAAGGGTAAATACGTTTATATCTGGTTTGTGTTATAAAAAAGTTCCTATTTATTCCCTGGACATTTCTTTTCTTTCTCAGGCTATAATAGAAGCCAACAGTACACTTGAAGTACCTCTTCATATCACTTTAAAGAGTGTGAAACAAATCAACACGGCAGTACATTTTACTATTTTTGGATCAAAGCAAAAATCATTGGTGAGCTTCTAAATAGTTTAATTTCTAAATAGTAGGTAATTACAATAAGTAACCAGAAATTTACCATCCTTGCAGTTCTCTCCATAATGTCCTTGCAGTAACTTTGAAAGAAATATATAACGCAATTCCTGGCTTACGTACCTGCTACACAAATTTATTTGGGATTTAATTGGATGTCGAATGCACCAAGCTGATTGTGGTGTGAATCTTTAGTCACTTTTAGCTACGTAATTAGCTAAAATCTTTTTGTGTTGTGTTACGGCAAAAAATAGATTTTGTAATTTTCTTATGTATATTTGAAATAAATATAAAAATATTAAAAATTAAATCTGATAAGTTATCTGTAAAAATGTTTTTAAAAAGCATGAAATTATGATACTTTTAATTCTTTCTTTAGCATGTGAACATAAAAGCAATTGGTGATGGTCCTGTTGTACACTTAAACAAGCAAAATATTGTATTCAATCAAATTCCTGTTTTAAGTGATGTTACAGAGTGTCTCTCATTATCAAACGAATCATTGATACCTGCACAGTTCTATTGTGAAATGGTAATTGTTGTTTTTTGTGTCTTCTTCTTTCGTACATCTATTTTTAAGCAGTACTAGTCGGCAGCTTGTGAAAAATATTCATAGGAATCACATGTCACAATATATTCATGTAACTTTTTATTTTCAATAATATTAGTTTCTCAATAACCAAAAAGAAAATGGTAAAGCTAAAAATTACTTTTGTTCTGCATGTTACATATGCAGGCTTTGCTAGAAACATATTTTAAAATCATAATAATGTATCATTACTTGTATTTACATGTAGAATTAAGTCATTATTTGCGTAGAAAGTTATCATTCTTAATTTGTTGAATATTACCATACCATTAAATTCTATACCATTGCAACACAGGTCGAATGTTGTACATGTCAACATGTGTTATGACTTGCAACAGACAGCACATTTTCATTGTTATTATCCTGACCAAGCCTGCATATAACCTTAATGTTATAAAACTTATTAAAGCTACACAGTTAAAGAAATATTAAGACCAATAGTTTTATTTCTCATTCTAGAAAGTGGAAGGTGTTATTAATTATTAGTAAGATACTCATCCTCAAATTTGCAAACGCGAAAAAAATTTATTATAACAATTTTAACAAACAAAAAATCAAACAGTATTTTTTATATCAATACAATTATTAGTTTGTTTGTTTGTACAGGGAATGTTTGAATTTCTCCCTTAAAAATAAACGAGAAATTAAATCTTAAATGCTAATTAACAAATTTGTTACTTTGACGGTCTGTCATAACTTCTATTATTAAATTAATGCCAATATCGTAAATTAATGAAGTTATTGTTTTTGGACAAATAAGTTGGAAACAGCTGAAAATAATTGATGTCTTCTCCTACGTGTGTAACTAGGGAGCAAAATGAGCAATTTCCTTAAAGCTGTGTTACCCATCGTTTTCAGAACAGACGAGTTGATGACATCTTTAAAAAACACAATATCTTTTTAACCATTTATCAAAATCACATGTTCCTATACCTTTTCTTGCTCAACATTTCAAGCTCTATTCTAATAAAGGTATCGACGATTCATTGCTGTGATCTTCAATATTTAAATGACAGGTTTTTTCCATTGTCCTTCTACCTAGGTAGATTTTTCAATAGGCTTATCGACTAGTGATTATTATTTTCAGCTAGAAAATTCTTTTTTAGCACAAAAGCCTATCAAAACTGTACAAAAACACTTATACTTTAAATTCCAGAATTAGTCATTTTCTATTAAAAAATAAATAAAAAAATTAAACACACACAACACTAATTTTTGACTGCGATGGAAATCAAATAGGCTAAGCATGTCTGGGTCTGCTTATATATGGACTCTGAATTACATAAGACCTTGCTACAGCTGCATTGGTTTGAAAACATCAATATGGCACTAAAAGTTCATCTGAACTTTCTATGGAGAATTAAACTCGCCCTTTGAATGTGATACTAACCTAATGTTTCAATTTCTTTCTAGAGTAGTATTGACTTGTACAGTTTGTTCTCAACTGTTAAATCATAATGTTTTTCTCGGAACAAATAAAATTTGTTACTTCCTAATAGTATGTACACTGTGAATATGTATTTTCAGGTTCGTCCCCATTCATTGTTTCAAGTGGAACCTACGTCTGGTGTGATAGCTCCTGAAGGGTGTATTCAGCTGAAGGTTACAGCAAATGTTAATGACAACACTAGGTAATCTAATGTAGAAGAGAAAACACTGCACTGCATAAACAATACATGTTTTATGCAAAGAAATTGATAAAAAAACTGTTATTGTTAGATTTTTGTAATTTCCTCTTATGTTATCTTCTAACATTGTTTCCTACTACCTTGATAGATTTCAAGATAAACTCTCCATAAATATTGTGAACAGTCAAATACAGACGGTGTATTTATCAGCAGTTGGGACTGGTACAACAATAATAACAGAGCCATCATTTGGACCAGTGTATACCATAGGACCTTACTTCAGCAACCATACTTTTCAACAAAAATTTCGATTTTATAACAAAGGAAGACGACCACAGCAAATCTACTGGTTAACTGAAGGCTTTGCTCTCAGTAAAACACGACGAAAACAAGAATACAATGCAGAGGATATGAAGTACAGGGTAATATATTGTCTTTCTATTTACAAATTACGATGTTGCATTGTTAATTTCTTTAATGTTTAACATTTTTCAAATGGGTGTGTGCTGCAAATACTTTTGAAGAGTGTACCTACAAATGTTTGGATACTGACTGGTTTTGATGTTTTACTGTGAAATACAAAGCCTGAGATCAAAAGTACAGACCAGGCTATTATTTTATGATTTTTAAATAAAATAAAATGAACACTATAAGTCAGATGTTCTGTTTTTGATTTTTGAATACAGTAATAGGAAAATCTATTTTACAATCATAAAACAAATTAGTCTGTTAGAGAACAACTACTGGTCATAAAGATCTTGCAAATTTAGTCTGTACTTTTAGCCTGAGGTAATATTTCTTTGTACAGATTGGCTAAACGGTTAATATTGTATTAAAAGCTGATTACATCTCCATGGCACTAAAATGTCACTTACATTGCAAGACCAGATTGGTTTAACCATCAAAGAGAGAATTAATTTATTTTTTTCAGAACATGCCTCCTCCAGAAGAACCAGCAAAACCAATTTTCAAATTAATTCCAAATCGTTTGTCTTTAACACCAGGAAGATATCAAGATGTTATTTTAAAGGGATATTCTAAGAAGTAAGTTTTTTCACTATTTGATAAAGGAATGAAATAAAATATAAAAAATCCCAAGAAATTATATCAAGTTAGATTCTTAACATATATGTCGTTTACATTTTTTGCAGTGCACAGAAGGTTAAGGAAAGAATGGTGTGTCAAGCAATAGTTGGCAATAGTACTGGAAAAGAAACTATCATGGTAGTTGATATCGTAGCTGACTTTATACAGCCTCTCTTAGAATTTTCAGAGAACCAAATCAATTTTTCTGTTATAAAGGTAATATTAATTTTGTTTATCTTTTTTGACTATTTGTTAATTAAGTTCAATATTCTTTGACAACATTTTATAAAATTAATTTACTTAATACCCAACTCACTATATGCATAAACTTATATTTTCAGCATGCAGTCTTTTGATAAAAAACTGTTTTTTCAAAATTGAACAAGGTCTGACTTATAAAATGTTACCAAATGCTATCACGCCAAAAACATCTTTTTTAAATTTTTTTCTCATTTAGGATAGTTAAATTTAACAAGTAAAGCTGAAATTAAATGTATTTGTGTTCACCTTTTTTGTTAAGTGCATTGGTTTGAATTATAAGAAATATTCATGTGTGGTAGGAGCCATTCAATAATTACATAATACCCAATTCGCTATTTTTTACCATTTCCCTTACCCTTCGTAACGCATCGTAACAAATCTAGTACGAGTATGTAGGGTGACTGGGTACCTCACCTTTTTAGGCGATATTCCAAATGTTAAGACCACATCTATTCATTTATTTCTTATAGTACCAAAAACCTTTATGATACAGATGATCAGGCAATAAGAAAAGAAAAAAGATATCACAGCGCTATTTATTTACCACACAAGATGACATTTTCAGTACCTAAAACTAAAAATGTCCTAATACATAAAAATTTTCTGTTACATAACTATCGATTTAACCCCCTACCCCTGCCTAAATTTTTATAACAATTCGTAAAAAAATGATCATACCCTTCAGGTGTTTTGTAATTATTGAATGGCCCCTAGATAAATATGCAGTAAAACTCACTGGAAAACAAATCTTGTGTCACTGCTTTAAGTTTAATAAATTGCATTTTAAGCTTTTTGCAGTGTTTAACCATAGTTTTAAAAGAGAAAGCTTAAAATTAAATTTTAATTCAGTCAAAACGTTATATTGAAATGGTATATGTTTTTAATAGCAACCACAGACTGTACTGTCAAAAGAAACAAAACATTTAATAGCTAGAAACATCAGCATGTTACCCATCGGTGTTGTGTTTACAGTTCAAAAGCCATTTCAGTTGATATATGCTGACAACACAGAACATGACCAAGTTGATATCACCTTGGATGTTGAAGAGAATATCACCTTGATTCTTCAGTTTGATCCAAATTTTGTTGATGATAGTTTTAGTCGAACCGTTGAGTCAAGCATTGAAGTTGTTTACAAAGACCATCCTAACATGGATAACATACTGCTAACAGGGGATGTTTATTATCCTAATTTAGAGTTTGAAACTATGGAGGTAGGTACTAATTTCATGCAAAAAGTCCTTCAGCCTAAGATTGCTAATAGGGCTTGAGCTCATTTTGGCAAACTTTGAAATTTCGCGTGACAACATGGGGTTTAGAGTGTAAATAGAAGAGTTTTTGAGAGTGAGGAGTTTAAACAAAAAAAACCTTATTTTAAAACACTAATAACGAAGAGAACCATGATACCAATGAAACCAAATTGTATTCACTTTAGAAGCGTTTAGAAGGAGGTGAATCTATTCCAGGTGGGCATTTAAAAGGACCATGTACTTAAAAAAGTTTTTAATTCACATCATATCTACATCATCAATATTTTCATTGTCAGTTATATCGAAGCTGCAGCATATATCTTTTTTCAATAATTTAAATGGGTTTTGTGAAGTTTCTTACTCAACATTTGCATTAAATTTGCATGAGATTCAACATTCGAATGCATTTCGAATAAAAATCGCCACAAAGGAAGGGTTGTTTATTATAGATAAGAGTTTGTTAAAGGAAGAATGCAAAAAAGGAAGAAGAATGGTGTTTATTCAAGGAGGGTGTCAAAAAAGGGACAATATTTATTTTATTAATGCATGAGAAACGTATCACAATTTTTTTGTTTTGTAGATTAATTTTGAATCTGTTTTAAATGACACTGAACACATTCAAACTGTAAAAGTTACAAACAACAGTCCATTGGAAGTGTTTTATTCATGGAGTTTTGTGAATCACGAGATTTCATTTGAAGGAAAAGATGTTGATGAAGGTAAAATCAAATCCCTACTTGTGAAAATAAATAAAAGATACAACTTTTTTATGTTTTCTGCCAATTTTAAGCTACTGTATTGAAAAATTTAATTTCAGGTCTGGGTAAGGATCTCTCAGACAGTAGTGATGAAGAAAAATATATTAGCATGAATAACATATTAAATACGGGTATTGAAAACTCTTTTCTACCTCTGCACATTGGAGAACGACCAAAGACTTCACCTGTTGTTTCCAACACAAGTTTACGTAAACGCCCATCAACTGCACCGCCAATAATATCTAGTGATAAAGAAAGCCGATTTTCAAGAATTACTTGGAGTCAAATACAAGCACCACCTGTACATGTTGGTATTGAAGAAGTATGTATATAAGACTTTAAATGCTTATTTTTCTTGTTCTTGTGTACCAGAAAGTCTAGTTTGCTTTCTTTTATAAGGTGGTAGCCTACGGAAGCTCTTGGATTCGAACTACGGTCAGGTTATACCAGAATCTTTCTTCTGCTTAGAGTCCAGAACAAAAATAGGATTAATATCTTAGGTGATTTTCTAGTTGACACAGTTGCACAGCTTTCATAGCTCAAATGGGAAATTCAAATGTTGTAGGTCTCCCTTCGCTGATTCCTTGTTAAGTCTATCCTGGGTAAATGATTTCAGTAATCACCCAGCAAATGGCAATGGAATGATCTACTTTTTAAATCTAGATTTTGATCTATACATTTTTTGGTTTATATTGTAATTTTTGCACAATACTACTATTTTTGCACAGTCAACTTCCAAAACTGCTTCTGAAATTATTGAAGCATTGAATTATTTTCTAATTTAGGTGTTTGATATCTTACCATTATATGGTTGTCTAAAGCCAACAGAAAGTCAACAATTTCAATTCAGTTTTTATGGCCATCCGCACATTCTTGCTGAAGCAACTGCTGTGTGTAATGTACAGGATGGCCCTGAATATAAAATTCATCTAAAAGGTCAAGCATCGTTAGTGCAATATAAAATTAGTCAAAGAAAGATCGATCTTGACAAACAGGTATGGAAAAATATGTCCTTTTATTTAGAGTCCTTATGTATATATTTTTGTTACTGGCAAGTACTTCAGTAATAAATGAGCCATCGACTTTACAACTTGTGTGTTTTTTATATTACAGTTATATGATCAAGTTAAATGCAGTGAAGTTGAATTGTTGAATACAGGGAAAGTAAATTTTGATTTTGTTGTGCTAAATGTTGACATTGGTAAAGAAGTACATCCTGGTGTGGTTAACGTGCAACCAGCACAGGTTTGTTTTTAAATTTCTTGTTTAATAAACACTTATAAAAAAATTCCTTCTTTTTCATGCATTTTCATTTCTATTTTTTAGGGTTTTATTCCTGCTGGTGGTACCGCTAAACTATTAATCAAGTTTTTTCCTGGTATACCTGAACCATTCTCACGCAATTTTCATGTATGTTGTAATTTTTTAGTAATTTTTTTTATTCTAAGTAATCCTTTAATAGTTATCACAAATTGATATTAATGAAATGTTAAAGGATATTATTTAGATGTAGGAATTCATCAAGTACACAATTCTTAAATTTCTTAATAATCATTTTGTTTTAGATACGTGTAGCACATTTTGATCCAGAAACAATAACTGTTGAAGGTATTGGTGTATTTCCGCGTATTACATTGAGTTTACCGAAAGAGGAAGATTCACCTAAGTATGAAAAACTTCTCAAAGAAGCAAAAGAAAATTTGGAGAATAATGGAAAAAATTCAGAAGTAAGGTTAACATTTTGTGAAGATAAAAGACTAATAGTTTAAATAGAGAGTTTACGATGACCTTGTACGTCTTAAATGAGTTCAAAATACTAAATTATTTTATATAAATAACACTATTCTTATAATAAAGTATATAATGTTTTATATTTCAGATTGAACTGTTTGATTGGGATATACAGGAAGAAATTGACCGTCTTGAAGTAAAATACTTTTCCCTTGATTCTCATGAAAGTAAAGCTCTAAAAACACAATCATCTACATTGAATGGACGGAAAGCTAAACCAAAGTATGTAGATGTGTTTCTACTGAGATTTTGGCACAACCAGAATTACTTAATAGATTAGGGGAAAAAATGAGTCCAGAATTAATGAGAAAAATTATTTTTTTGACCAATATATATGTATGTTTTAACTATCACATAATTTCAATGCCATCTATTTCTTTGAACCTATAAATTCTTCTTTCTGACCCTGTCTTTTCTATATTTTTTTGTTAAAATTTCCTAATTTATTCAGGAAAACATAAACAAAACATTTGAAACTAAGAAATTGTTCAAAACGAGTACATACAGCCTAAATGAGAATAGAAAGTATTTTGAACTGGATTGACATATGCATGCACGGTGATACACTTTACAATATGTGAGCCCCCTCTTACATGTATAAGAACTGGTCAGCATAAAAAGAAAGATTTTGCTTGTGTATCTTAGTAGACACTTTTAAAAACCTACCTTTTTTTGTAAAGAAAATAATTTTTCATAGCATGAAAAAGTTAATTATAGAAATGGGTCACCTCATCCATTGAATTCATTACAGCTGAAGAAAGATTTAAAGTAGCTTTAAGTAAAACATACACTGCCATCACCCCCTTCCCAATCCCACCTACTAATTTAGGGAAAAAAATATAAAAAATTATTTTTATAAGGTTTACTGCTCAAAGGGGTAATTAAGTATATTTCTTTGCTCTTTTTCTCTTCTTTATTATATAAATCCATTTGTTACCTAACCATCTTTAGATTAAATCTGATCAATTATGTTCTTGATTTTGGGCATGTGGTAATGGGTGATGTGGCGTCACAAATATGTCAACTTAAAAATGCTGGCCATTTTCCTGTTTCATTTATTGTTGATCACCGACAGTTAGTAGGAACTGGATTTTATGTTGATCTTGATCGAGTGAAAGGTTTGCCTGGTTTTCCTGATAATGAGCAGTTGGATTTTGAAGTTGTTTTTAACCCAAGTTCTGCTACTTTATCTCTTGGTCCAGTGGAAGCCATGTTACCGATAAAAGTAAGATATTTGTGTCAAGTGACATAACAAATAATTATTTAATTTTAGTGTAGCAATTTTTCAACTACGACACACCGAAAACCCCATTTTCTTAACCTACTTCAACAATCAATTCAGTGATGTAATCACTAGTTATTGGACATCAGTATAATGGTCTTACTTTTTCACACCTACCTTGAGAGTGGTTCACACAAGAAACAGACTGTGTGAGCACACGCGCAAGTATAAGTTCTACATTAATGTTGAATAGTTTTGATATTTTTGTGTTTACCTCTGCATTTGCAGCATAATTTATTTAGTTTGAACCAGAACACGCAAATAAACGCAAGAATTAAATGTCAGAAAAAGTACTAAAAACAAAATCATTTATAGAAAGGCTGATGAAAATTGTTTTCGAAATGTCCCGTTTTGTAAGGTATGATAAAAATATATAATGAAGCACTTTTCAAATTGGCTTTTTGCTAATTTGTTAACTATCGATCGCGCTCATACCACATGGTAAAATCCATTGTCTCTTCATTCTATTTTTCTTTTTCGCTTTTTCTTTATTCTTAAGCAATTATACATATACTAATAGACCTTAGTAAAATATAAAACTCCTACTCTTTTTTACTGCATTATATTTTTTCGTCATGATCTAGAGTGAATGTCTTGTACTTGCGTTTGCATCAAATTCTTAAAACATTGTGTGAACATGCGTATATTGCTTGTGTTTACGTCGCAATTGTGAACCAGCCTTTAACCAACAGATTGTTTAAAGAAACACTCATGTTTAAATTTTTTTGTGTCACCACTAAGTTTGTGCTAGTGGTAAAATTATTAATGATAGTTTTACATGTTTTGTTGACATTATAACAGTTCAGTCCCTGCCTAGTAGTAGCTTCGTTCTTGCAGGAAAAGACTAATTAAAAAAATTCAATTTGCAGCTGCCTAATATTTTTATTTGTTTCTTCAGGTTACAAATGGACCCATTACAAACATTCTTATAAAAGCACATGTTACAATGCCAGATATCTCATTATCAACTGAAATGATTGAATTTGATAATGTTGTGTGTGGGCAGTGCAAAGTGATTACAATACAACTTTGTAACATAACCAAAGTTCGGTCAGTATTGATACTACTGTATATTATATTGCTTTCAGTCTGCTAGCCACAAATTGTAGCTGCAAGTACCTACAGGTAGATAGATTCCTGTGAATTTTCCACAGGCAAGCAACTAGTATATTTAAATGCAATAAACGTTTTTTAAGAAACCCAACTTTGCTATCCACACAGTGTTGACATTGTTGACCTTAGCTTGATCCCTTTGGACCATGTTCATCAGTAGTTAACTCAAAACACAAAGAATCATTTTCTTCGCATCACAATTGTGATGTTTTAAAATCAACCCTAACAAGTTCTGAGTCATATAAACCTTGTGCTCAAGTAAATTTTACGTCTGTAAGGCTACTATAGTTCTTACTATACAAGTCTCCTTTGCTTTAGCTTTCCATCTAAAGCTGTTTGTTAAATCAATGTTAAATTATAATATTTTTGGTTATAGTTGTGATTGGGAACATCAAGTACCACAAGAAAAAAACGAGGTGGGTGTTTACAACTATTTTGTTGTTTTGTTTTTGATGTCTGTTTTGTTATAGACATTTGTGTGTAATCATAACAAAAGCAGTTTGGCAGTGGGATAATGGAACAGGGAGAGTTAATCGTAGTGTGCATTATTTGGTATCAAGTTTTCTGAAGTATAAAATTTGCTTGTTTTGTTTGCATAAAACAATTAAATTATTTGTTGCATACTAATTTGTGTGCTTTGCAGATTATTCTTTAACCATTGCCAATGAAATTGCTGAAGAATTTATTTACCAATCATATTGTATATTTTACTTTCAAAAGACTTTGTCATTGTTGTTTAATTTGGGGAATGCCTAATATTGCAGAACTTTTGGTAATATGTTTAATACAAGATTTATTTTGTTTAAGGTGATATATTTGTATAATGCAATTAATTAACAGTTTCTATTTATTCCCAAAAACTATTTCAGATAATTATGGTGAGGAATCCAATGATTTTGTAAAATTACTTTAGCCCCTAAGATCAAAACATAGAGCTTACTTACCAAGTGTGTTATTTAAGAACAGGAAAAACTTTGTGATGTGTCAAATTTAAATGCAGTGATTGATTTTTTTTTAAATATATATTTAGATTGAAAAACATTTACCAATGCATTTGCGTAAAAAAATGAAAAGAAAAGTACCTAAAGCTAAAATTTTTGAAATCATGCCTCCACATGGTTCATTACTTTCTGGACAAAAGATGAATGTTCAAGTTAAGTTCATGCCAATGGAGGAGGTGAGTCGGATATTGCCTGAATAGCTTCACTTAAATAGTCGAACAACTTCACTTAGATAGCCAAACAATTTCACTTAAATAGTTGAACAACTTCACTTAGATAGCCAAACAATTTCACTTGAATAGCCCAACAACATCACTTAAATAGCCGAACAACTTCACTTTAATAGCCGTACAACTTCACTTAAGTAGCCGAACAACTTCACTTAAATAGTCGTACAACTTCACTTAAATAGCCAAACAACTTCACTTAAATAGTCGAACAACTTCACTTAGATAGCCAAACAATTTCACTTAAATAGCCGTACAACTTCACTTAAATAGCCAAACAACTTCACTTAAATAGCCGTACAACTTCACTTAAATAGCCGAACAACTTTACTTAAATAGCCGTACAATTTCACTTAAGTAGCCGAACAACTTCACTTAAATAGCCGTACAACTTCACTTAAATAGCCGAACAGCTTCACTTAAGTAGCCGAACAACTTCACTTAAATAGCCGTACAACTTCACTTAAATAACCGAACAACTTCACTTAAATTGAGGAACAGCTTCACTTAAATAGAGGAACAGCTTCACTTAAATAGAGGAACAATTTCACTTAAAAAGCCGAACAACATCGCTTAAATAGCCGAACGACTTCACTTAAATAGAGGAACAGCTTCACTCAAATAGCCGAACAATTTCACTTGTCCAATCTGTTAGGCTACAAAACTTGGCCTGCATCATCATCGTCATCATTCTCGGCTTAACGTCCGTTTTCCATGCTAGCATGGGTTGGAGGGAATCTAGACTGTGTTAGATCTAAACTCAACTTCCTCTGTATCAAATCTGTCCTTATAACCTCCTGCCAAGTCTTTCTCGGTCTGCCTCTGGGCTTTGCCCCAGGAACTATCAAGTCTCTACACTTTCTTACCCAATTATCCCCCTCCATTCTTTCCAAGTGCCCCAGCTAATTCAATCTCCTTATCTGGATAACATCTTTAATTCTACAGATACTTAGCCTGCTTCTTAGCTCATCTGAACTCTTTCTGTCCCTCAGACTGGCGTTACACATCCACCTAACCATTCTCATATCATTCCTTTCCAAACGGTCAAGATCTTCCTGCTTCACTGCCCATGTCTCACTACCGTACAACATAGCACTTCTTACACAGGCCTCATACAACCTACCTTTCAACTCAATTAACAAGACTCTGCTAGTCAACAAAGGAAGTAACTCTCTGAACTTTTTCCAAGCAGAACCTATCCTGCAAGTAACACTTCTTCCAACACCCCCTTCACTGCCCACTGCCCAACGTCTTAACTAAACAAACAGTTCGATAATTGGCTAGCTGCACTGTCCATAATGTCTGCATTATTGCCCAATCCACGCAAACGGCCTAGAAAGGTCCAAAAATTCAGGAAAATAGGAACTCAGGAAATAAATAGAAAATGTGTTCTTTGCATAGAACCTATTCTCGCTTGCTCATGGTTATTATCTAAATGCCAGCATCCTTTCTATGCCAGCCTCCTTTCTACTACATTATATCTAGTGTTTTTTTGAGAAATAATTAGTATTTTACTGTCTCCCTTTTTTAAGTCACACAAGACTTCACTCAGATGTACGAACCGATCAAGATTGCTTACAGCAAATTGTTTTTCTCTTTGTTTAATTTAGACTTCATATTCTGAGAAGTTGTTTATCAAGGTATCTAAAAGTACAGAGAAACATTTTGTGTTCTGTAAAGGTCAAGGAAAAGAACCTCATATTGAGTTTGATAAGACAGTCTTAAAGTTTGGTCCAATATTGCCACATTCTGGAAAAGATGATGTTGTGGTAAAAGTGACAAACCCTTGTTCAATTCCAATTGAGTTCTACTCTTTAGAATTTGACAAACAATATCTTAAAGAAGAGGAGGTAAGTGATTCATTTTTGTTATTTAAACAATTAAACAAGACAATTCAGATTATCATTGTGATACTATTTTTATTCCTACGTTTTGTTGGGCACAAGCATTTTATTTTTTTCAGCTTGAGTTCTTAAAATTTTATATTGTCTTGATCGCAAGTTATGGTAATGATAAATTGCAATTTTTCAGATCTTGCGTACATTAAAAGGTTATGATGAATACAACACAATTCTCCTTCCACCACGAGCACCTGGTGATCCCCTGCCAAAACAACTGTTAGAACATTATGAGAAAGTAAACAAAACAACATCTGATACCAATGTACCTGTCACAATCAATGAAATGGATTCTACTAGAAAAGTTATGTTGAGTCCAACAAAAACAGAACTGGAGGAAAAAGGTGATTACTGCGGTTTTTGTACTGAACATTTTTTGTGTATATGTGAAATATATCACAGGTTTATACATTTGAAATACATATTTTTGCATGTATTTAAACAAAACTATAATGCTTGTTTATTAAGTGTTGACAAAATTTAAGTAGGATAAAGAAGAAACAAGTTTTCAACAATTTTTGGGGTGGTTTTAGTGCACTGAGAAATCTTTCATAATACGGATACAAATAAAGAAAAGTTTGAGTTTTACCTAAATGTTTCAAGTATGAAAATACCAATTGAGTATGAACTAAAAGTTGTATGTTAACAGTCCTTCTATTTCACATCGTCAATCGGGCAATTACCGACGCGAATGCCAACATGGTAGCACAGCAGGCATGGAATTTCACATCTGCAATTTTTTTTGCCAATGCTAACAAATGTAATTTAGAAAGGGTGGGTAATTTTAAGTACAAAACTGGTTGTCATGTGACGCCAAGACTTTATAAAACTACAAACAATCATTACACTCTTACTCTTTAATGAAAAAAATATTTGGATAGTATGTTTTTTCTATTACAGTTGTCAGTGTTGGTGACCTGGAAATCACACCTGTGTCGGCTGCAATTGCTACACACCTTGGAATTGACTTAAGTGTTGAAGGAAGAGCAGCAAGAAACAGGCGTGGCATGTGCCTCATTGTACATGGACCACCATTATGTGGGAAAACTGCCACTGCACGTGATCTCGCTGAGTTGTATGGTCATGCTTACATATCCATTGATGAGGTTGTTTTGGATGCTTTGCAGCATGGAAGTTCTTCAGCAGGTTTGTTTATCTGCCAGTGTTTTACGTAACTGCTCTCATCTTCGGCAAATACTTTTAAGAATTATTTGTTGTTTTTGAAAAATTATAAGGTTAAATGACATTAATTTGGCTTGAATTTTGATGTTGTAGATGAAATCAGGTTTGTATGTTACCCATAACCTTTTTTAAGTTCATTTCATGTTGTAGCTATACGTGTTGGAGAACTTTGTGCAGCTGCAGCACGTCTATCTAAAGCAAATGAAGAACTTCGATCACATCTGAACAATGATGCAAAATTAGATGCAGATTTGAATGGACTTTCAACTGGAGGTATGGCTGGTATGGTGAAATATGCTGGACAAGGAAGAAAATCTTCTATGTTACCACCCACCAAAAATAACAAATTAAATTCACACCCTCCAGCAGTATCACCACAACCTCCACCAGCTGTGGCATTTTTATCAAAAAAGTTGGATGTTTCGGTTACAGTTGAATCAAGTGAGGAGGAGGAATATTACAGTTGTGTGTTACCCGATGATTTGTTAGTCGAATTGCTTGCAGATAGAATGCAGGTATCTTGTTTTTGTTGATATGACATATACAACAGCAATCAAGGTTTCATATAATACTGATGGTTAAGTTGAAAATTATGTTTATTGTTTTTGAAATGCTTGGATTTTTTCAGGTTTCTGATTGTCATCACGGTCTTGTTTTTGATGGATTAGAGACAATGTTTACGACCTCTTTACCAACAGCTTTGACCATTCTTTTGCGAGCCATTAATAACAGAAAGTATATATATGCCATTACTCTGAAATTTGGCTATGAAACATTGAAGGAGCATAATACTACAAAATGCAAAGAAGAAGGTATACATTTTATTTTTTATTCTTTGTTTTATTCTAATGTTGAAACAGTGCTAGATACATTTATAGAAGCAGAATGCATCTAGTAAAAAGCGCACAGCTTCTAGTTTTATGCTTTATGCAATCCTTAAATACACTATTGTTGGAGTTTTACAGTGTATGCACTCGTAATTAATTATAACAATGAAAATATCATTTTTTTCTTGTTTCATCGTCTTTCATTGTATGACAATGAAACAACAATAAAACAGTGTAAACCTTTCATTACTATTTTAGAGCTTCAAAAACAAATAGCTGAGGAGGCAGAGTTAACACGCTTGGAAGAGATGAGTGAAGATGAGTATGATGCTCTACCTGAAACTGAACGAAAGTTGATTGATGAGAAAAGGTTGTTAACTAAAAGAGAAAAACTTCAGAAGAGAAAAGAATTAAAAGAGCAACAAGAACAAGAAAGGAGAGAGAAAGAAATGCAAGATGGGAAACGACTGGAGGATGAGAAGTATGCACTTTAACGTGCTGTTTTCATTTTCATGCAGAGATGTCATATTAAATTAAAACGTGTGAGAAATAGAACAGTATAGGTCGCAAAATGAATTATAAAGATGCTTAAAATAACAGGACTTTTATTAAGTTTTTTTATTTTTAGGGCTCTTGCCTATTTGAGGGAGTGTTTTAAAGTGGGTGGTGTTTAATATACCTTAATCATCATCAAAATCATCATTGCCGGTTATATGATGAAGTTATATAAAATGCTTCATCATCTTTCCTATAACTTTTATATAACTGGACCACATCTTCTGTGGATATTTGTGAATGGACTTTTCTGAAGTTCTTTATTAAACATTTGCGTTAACATTTGTTGTTCGCATTGTCAAATTTGAATTATGTTTTTGGGCTGTTTACTGGAAAAGATCAATGAAAGGGTGGAGAAGGGGGGGGGGGGGCATTTAATTTGGATGAAAGATCTTATAGAATAGACCGTTTTTTAAAGCATGGTAAGCTAGTTAAATCCAATTTTTGACTTTTTTAGTGAGGTTCTTGTGGTTATAAAACTTTTGTGTTTTCATAGGGGTACCAAGAAAGGCAGAAAAACAGCACCAGTTGGAGGCAGTAAGATAAAAGAGAAAAAAAGTAGCGAAAAATTAATTGCTCGAGAAAGCACTACAAATAAGTTGACCACAGAAGCGACTGCTCGACCTGACACAAGTCTTTTATCGGAGAGATCAGCTAGTGTTGAAGACACTGACAAGTAAGAATTAGATTAGATTTAGATTTTACATGCTGCACATTTTACAAATTCTAATAACACTAAACACTGAATTGTTTCAATTTTTCTGAAAAGAAAACGCATGAGCAAAACACGTCAAAAATCAGCTATGCATAGAGAAAAACAAATCACACCAATCGAAGAACAGCAAGAATTGTATGAAACAGAGGAAGAAAGAATACTCCATGCAAGGTACATCTTAATCAGTGATTATTACTTAAAATTGAAACGCTTGTAAATAAAGAATGCACAGTTAAGATATAAATGTGCTGCCTGTGACAACAAGAAAATTCTGTTTAAATAAACAAAATGACAAACATAAATTGGACAAAAACGATTAGTAAAAACTGCGAATATTTTTGGTTTGGTTATATTTGTTTGTATCCATAAAGGTCTGTAGAAACTTCTGGACATTCCTCGAACAAATTGAAAAAGCTGGAATCAGTAAAAAAAAATAGGCCTACAACCGTCAACTTATTATATTGTTTACTATCTTTAACCTTATATATATATTGTTGTTGCAATAAATTCTGGTATCTTTATAGATTTAAACCATATGAGCAACATTTAAATGATGTTCTGGCGATCCTTGATACATGGGATCGTACAACAGGAACTGTTGCAATTTCTGAATCGGACAAAGGTGAAATAGAACTTGAAACACCTGCCATCCCACCGGTACCTGCTAGTAAAAAATCAGAACGAAAAAAACAAGATAGGGATAGATTAAAAGAGGTATGACCTATTTTTTCGTCTTTTGGTGACAGAAGTGTTTTTCTTACATTGTTGATAAAAACGTTGAAAGCAAGTTCCGACGTGCCTGTTTTTATAACAATTTATAACTCCATTTATTTATGATACCATTACTTTTTTTTACATTTTTTTTTCCTTTTTTTTTAATATGAACAACTCCTTCCTTGTCTATAAAATATCTTTTTATGCAAACCTTTTTTAGATTTCAGAATCACCAGCACCATCAGCCTCAAGTGTTGACAATTCATCTGTCCCAGATGACAACGAAAAAGTAGTACGAGATGGGATAGGTATTCCTAACATTATCCTAAATACGAAGCTACCCCAAGCCAGTTTATTGACTGAAGTTTTGGAGGTTGGCCTCTTGCCTTCAATTGAACAGGTGAGTGACCGAGCAACACGTGTTGTGTCATGTATTTATATGTCATCATCATCAACATCATCCTCTTAATCAACTCCGTTATCATTGTCGTTATCATTTTCTTATGAGTTCTTTACCCTTTCAGGTTATGGATGGTGTTGGTGCAGGACCATCTGGTCCTCCTATCCCTCCAGAGGCAGTGTTTTCTGTTGTTCCATTTCCAATTGTACGTGATCCACCCGTCATCAATGAGATTGGGCAACATTTTACATTCATACCAGCAAATGAAAACGATCCGAATGCATTTGATGAAAACCAATCAAAATCTGATTTAATAAAAGAGAAGCCTGTTGAAAAAAAAGTAAGTTATTAAAACTAATGCTGGCTATTTATTCTTGCAGTTAGTCTTATTTGCATTTACCTTAACTCCTAGGATTCTAAGAAACACAAATCACGAATTGAAAGAACACCATCAGCAATCACAAAAAAAGGTCGACAAAGCTCACTGGCTGCATCTAAAATGGAATCACCACCGGCCAGTCCTGATAGGTGCCGATCTTTTTTGTACTAATTTAGTTAAATGTTTTTAGATGATTGTGTTGGTAGACTTCACAAAACAATTTGTGAACTTATGTTATAATTTGGAATGTGTCATCCTGGCATTTGCTTTACCAATTACAGCTTACCTAGGCTAATTTTGATAACTCTGTTAGCGGTCTGTATAGAATTCAAGAATCTACTAAACTCAATGAGATGATTACTCTGTACAAATTTAACAAATAAAATGATTTATGTAAGTGCCACAAGGAACACTTAGTGAAATCAAATGCATTCAGTGGATATCTAATGATTTTTAATGGTTTTTAGAAATTCAAGTGACAAAATAGATACAAGCAGATCCTCAACAGAGCTGATTAAACATCGTTGGACTGTGAATCCCGGTGACAGTGTTGATCTTCGTGTTGCATTCGTTTCCAAAGATCTCGGACAGTTTGACCAAACCTTGAATTTTGAAATAGTTGGGACCAAACGAAAATATCAATTATTTTGTCGTGGAATATGCGCCTTTCCGAATATTAGTAGGGAACCTCGAATTGTGTTTCCTCATCGAAAGAAATTTCAAAGACCAGATGAGATTGTTCATAAGAAGTATATTTTGAGCAGTGAAACCTTTACATTTGGTCCTCTGCTTGCTGGTAAGAACAGAGAAAGATACCGTGAGGGCCGTTACCCAGAGAACATGGAAAGGATATGCATCTCAAATACCTCACCTATGGATGCGGAGATCACATTTGCTTATTTAAATGATGCAAACGCCACCACGTTTTTGTTGGAGCCTTCTACAGCATTTTTAAAACCAGGAGAGAATCAGGTTAGTAAAATAAGGAAGTTAGCAAGTTTTTCTTTAGGGATTGCTTTGTTAAAAAGTAGTAAATATGTGATCCATCCAACAAAGTTGAGTTAAATCTCCGATGAAATGCTTCTATAAGGTTATTATGTTTTTATAAACACGTCGATCTTGACTGAAGCAGTTAGCTTTATAAACTTAGAACTCTGGTTAAAAATATATGAATAATTTTTTACTAGCTCATTTATGTATTTTTAGGTGCTAACAATATGGGCATATCCTAAAACACCTGGTCTGTATGAAGATACTATAGTATGCTGCATTAAAGAAAATCCAGAACCTGTATTGTTTAAAGTTTCCACTCACGGTGTTCGTCCTGAACTAGAGCTGGATCGTAGAATCGTTCAATTTGATCGAGTGTTATTACACAGGTGAGCTTTCTGCAAATTTATCGAAGCGTTGAAACAGGTTTTTTTGCAGTTTTTTAGGAATGACGAGATATCTTGGAATGACTTTTGTAGACTTGATCTTTTAAGAACTTAAATTCCTTCAAAAGAAAAATTTGTGTTTTTATTTTAACAGGAAAGAAACTCGCATTATTTATCTTCGCAACAGCACTCTTCTTCCAGTAGCTTGGAAACTAAATGGCATGGAAAACCTTGGTGATGATTTCTCACTACCAGTAGATCATGGTGTAATTGAACCAATGAATGAGTTTGGTTTGCAGATGCATTTTCGTGCGATGAAACCTAACAACGTTAAGAAGGTGGTTCGTCTCGAGGTGAGGTGTCTATAGATAGCTTTCTGTTTGTTCTATTATCGATGTTGTGGTATTAATCCAACATTCATATCTAAATTGTCAAGATGCAAAGAAATATCTGGTGGCTATTGTTTCAATTAGTAAAATGTCCAAAACATTTCTTTGTTAAAATAGAACCCCCTTTTAAAAAAGATTTGTTGTAGTTAGATTGTTTTGGTGTAAGTTTAACTAATATTTGCATCATATTATCTTCATATACTCTTTCAAGGTTTCTGATGCTGGCAATGTAATGGGGTTAACACATGCAGAAAATATTTCTGTTCAAGCAGAAGCTTACGATGTAGCTTTAGATATGAGTTTCCCAAAAGGTAGGACCTATTGTGTCAGGTTGTTCGGAAGCTGTGTAGTATTTTGCTGTTTCTAATACAACCCTCTATATAACAGACATAATATGTAGTGGAACATTTTTATGGGCTAGCCAAGTCAAATTCAATGTATCAAAAAAGTCAAAATTCCAAACACCTGTTGTAGAAAATAAATAAATAAATAAATAAATAAATAAATAAATAAATAAATAAATAAATAAATAAATAAATAAATAAATAAATAAATAAATAAATAAATAAATAAATAAATAAAATAAATGGACGGACGGACGGACGGACGGACGGATAAGATAGTACTCAGAGATCCTGCAAAAGATCCTTAGAGATTACCTGCCACTATTATTCATTGTTAAAAAAAATAAACTTAAAAACTTCTTTTAACTAAAATAATATACAAATAAAGCTACAGTACTATTTTTTCAACAACTTTCCTCAATCTCCTTAATTTTTGTTTTACAATTTGACGCATGTTTTTAATTTTAAAATGCAAGAAATGCTACATTTGTACAGCGATAATTGATCCTTCACTCATGGCATCACCTTTAAAATCTTCTCAGATCTCTTCAATTGCTTTTATGAAGACACTTTTGTTTTTTCTCAGCAAAAGTTATCAAACCTTAAATTTCACTCTATAAAAGGAATAGTGACCCTGTGTATTGATATTATAGACCCTTGTATGAATATTAAACAAGTTATATGCTTTCTCGCTTTTTTGCAGGTGCTGATGGAGGATTAGATTTTGGAACATTAAGAGTTGGAGAAGAAGCCAAACAAACATGTACTGTCAAAAATAAAGGACGCTACGAAATAGCATATTCTTTCATGTTTGAACCAATCGAAAGCACTGCTGTTAACCTTCATGAATTGTTTTCAATTGTTCCAAACAAAGGCTCGTTGATACCAAATGATCGGCCAACACAAGTACAAGTGACGTTTAAATCAAAACAAGAGTTCCATGTGAAAGATGTCCCCGTATTGAAATGTCAAGTGAGTAAATAGAGACTTTTATCATTTCAATTGTTCAACTGCTAAACAACAACAGCATTAAACAACTATATTTAAGTATATCAGGGTTCACATACATCCTCGTATCTCCTCAAATCTCCTCAAATTTAAAAAGTCTCTTCAATTCTCATCAAATATCCTCAATTTTTTTGAAATTTAGGTTTTCTCAAATCTCCTTGAAAAATTTATTTTATTTTGAATCACCACAATTTGTGGTTGCTGTGGCCTGCAAACATTTTGTTGTGTTTGTATTTGAAGCAAAGTGTTTTAGTTATCTTTTGTAAGAAAATATTGAGATGCCTGTCTGTGTGTTCCTTCATTTTTACAAGTGCGAGTTTTTCTCCTCAAAACTCCTCAATTTTCTTAACAAAAGCTTAAAAATCGCAAATTCTCCTCAAAAGTCCTCAAATGTTCTCAGATTTAGTTTTGGAAAAAAGAGTGTGAACCCTGTATATGTTTGTTAAAAAAGGAAAATTAAATGATTAAAAAGATTGTTCTTACCCAGCAGTTACTCTGGTGCCAGAAGCTAAATTAATACATCATATCTTCTGTAAAAAAAGTTGAACAGTAATCTTTTTTTATACCAGCACCCTTGATAATCCTTACTAATTTAAAATAAATTTTAGTAGCATGTAGTATTATTAACTTATAGTAATGAGGAAACCTGGTCAAAGATAAAAACTTACTGCTTGAGAAATTTATGGACACGTGGTTGCCTAAAACTCCAGTACTTCTCTAGTTCCAAACTTCTCCTCAAAACTTCTTAAATTTCCTCTAAACGTGGATTTTTACCAACGTTCTCCTTTAATCTATATGGTTTTTATTTTCAAAATGTATATTAATGCTACATGCATGCAGCACTAATTTTTTTCACTCATTGCACTCTCAAATATTATCAATTTCTTTGAAAACACATCAAATGTCTTCATTTTTTTATGAAAACACCTTCATCATCTTAAAAAATGTTGAAATTCTCCTCAAATTTGTTATGCTGTATTCTTACATGATTTGTTTTCTTTATAATGCAGATAATCGAGCCAAACATGGGTGAGAACGGCGAAATAATAGCCAGCATACCTGTTAAGCTCAGTGCGAAATCTGTGTACAGCAAATACTCGATCTATCCTATACATGACATTAACTTCGGTGCTGTGCTAGTGAACACGAAGAAGACTCGAACATTTGTTATCGAGAACAAAAGTGATTTCGACTTCAGATATTCCATCTCGAAAGTTAGTCTCGCTCTGCCTCAAGCTGGAAAAGGAAAGCCTATATTAAATCCACTGACGAGGACTCAGTCCAGACAGGGATCCATATATTCTGGCCGTTCTCAGCAAATTCAACCGCAACGATCGAGGAAAGACTCTCTAAAAGGGTAAGTTCACATTATTCTGTTCTTTTTTGTCTTTTGTAAAAGGTAAACACAAAATAGAAGTTATAAAACCAGTATATCAATCCATGTAATGAATATGTTTTTTTTACCTTTTTGTAAAATATTAAAGGAGGTACGAAAAAAGGGTCAAGTATATAACTTTTGATCCGTTAAATTTCACGTTAATGAAGTATGATCTCACCTTGTGAATAGGCGTGCCTCAATCTTAAGTACATATGTTATATCCTCTTTTTTCAAAATTCTTACCATGGCATCTAACATCTCAAATGTGAGAAGTTTATTTATTTTTTATTTATTTTACGAATATTTTACAAGGATCGCCATTTCAGAAATATATACAAATCTGTTATCAACCTTGAAAAAATATATATCACGGTATAAAATTGTCTATATATAAACCAGTAAAAACACTGGTTGTAAAATAATAGGTAAAAGCAAAGGAGAAATACATAAAAAGTTTAGTGAGAACGTACTGACTGAGAAGGTCAGAAGCGATTTGCCACAAGACACCGAAACACAAAATACTAAAGGAGACAAGTTCTCAAAACTAATAAAGTGTTATTGTATTAAAATTGTAAATGTTAGTAAAAACATTGAGTGTAAATAAATAGTTGAAAGCGAAAACGAAAGAAGTCTGAACAAACGTCTTTGATTTTCAAAAAAAAAATATTTCTTAACACTTTTTGACTTCTTTGCTGTCTTCACATCAGATTCGTTACTATTGTTTTTATAGTGGTGACAGTTTAGGTCTTAGCACTGGTACTGGCGCTGGTGCTGTACACAATAACATCAGACTGACTCTTGGTATGTTCACCATATTTCCCGCTAATGGTGTTGTATTACCTGGCAGTTCTACCACAATTACAGTTGATATGGCTTCAGAAATTGCAATGGTGGGCGAAGAGGTACTGTGTTATTGAACAAAATTTAAATCTTGTGAAATTTATAAAAGAATTAGCTGAAAGTGATACTTGCAAAGAGATTTTTAAGATTTAAGGAACCAGATATCTTTTTTGATGATCTTCGATAATCTTTTCTCTTTTGTAACTTTTTGTTTCTCAACGTCATGGTTTATACTACATAAATGGAAATATTTTTGAACTTTGAATACAGTAACGAGAGATTACCGAGTCGTGATCTTAATTCTCACTAGATACATCATCTTTGGAGCACTTGGAAAGTTTATGCACAAGATTACTTGTAGTATCTTTACTGTTAAATTTAAAACTTTTTTTTCTTCCCAACAGGAAGTTACAATCGACATATCAGAAAGACCACCCGATGACCATCCTAACGGAATTGAATATCGCCTGTTTGCTGAGACTTGCTTGCCGAAAATTATAGGTCTTCCAGGTGGATTATCAACAATCTTTGAAGAACATCGCATCGTGAAAAACTTAAATGTGTTCCGATATCACTCGAATGAACTTGAGCCTGGCACGGGTGTGTTTGGCGAGGATGAAAACAAATTTATTTTTTACAATGTTATTGTTGGTCATAAAGCAAAAGCACGTTTTAAAATAACTAATCCGAATAAGGTATGTGGTTTAGCCTAGTTCTTAATCTTGTGTACTTTTGCCTACCCTTTTATCTGTGTGTTGTACTTGTAAAGCCTGCACAAAGTGGGCCAGGTTACATAATGGACGGGTTTTTGCTGAAAATATCTGTACAATCTGAAGACAGCCAGACTCCATATACTTCCATATTGCAGCCTCTTGTACCTAGTAGTGCTATGTACAGGTTTTACTGTTGCCACGTTTGAGTTTATGTACTTGAGAAAACGAATGCAATCAAGCTGTGTGATTTTTCTCATAGGTACCATGCGATGTTGTGATAAATGCCAAACCTATTTCAAACAAGCTAGTCAATCGCATTTCGGATATATTTGACGTTCAACCATCTCGAGCATCTGTGCAAGCTCACAGTAGTGTGTTTGCCACGCTGACTTTTCAACCTTCCTCAATGCAGGTCAGTTTACTATTTTTTTGCTTTATTCTTCGTTACTGGGATATCTTAGTAAAATGTGAAACGAAAATTATTTATATTCTGTTTTTTTTATTGTTTTTTTTTTGGTTACGGTTTAAAATGTGATATACAATTTGTGCTGAAGTTTACTGTGGACCTATCACTTGCTGTATTATGTTTGAGCACGCGGACAAGGTTGATACTCAATATTGCATTAAATGTGGTCTGTCTCAGGACCACAACTTCATTGATATCAGTATTAACCATAAAATCTCTGGCCATGATATCAACTTCTGTCATTTTTCATTTAGTCATATTCCTGTATATTCGAAACTATAGTTGAAGGTTTATCAGCTTCTGTTTCAAAAGGTCGAAGTTTAACTTTTGAAGTACAAGGTGATGGAAACTTACCACGTATTTCAGTATTGAAACCGATCACAACAAACATGAAAGGTGTTCCTGCCATCGTCTTCTCAAAGTATGCTCTACTTTTTACTAGTATTCGAATAATAAAAAAAACAGTCGTCTCGCCATCATGTATTAAGGACTGATCTTTCATCAAAACAGGGTGTTCAAACCAGGCTTGTATTTAACAATACTGACTAAGCTTATGTTTCGTTAGCATCAACGGATTGAGCTTAACATTTTTGTATGACATATGACATATTGCGTTTTTCTAGCGAAGGTCAATAGACTAAAAATGTGCACTATGATTTACATGCTGTTTATTGAATTACAATATTTGTTTTTATCGCTCAGGTTGTTGTTAGGTCGTTCACAAGTCATGTCAGTCGAGCTCAAAAATGAAGGTACACTTTCTTGCGATGTTGAAATCAAGTTAACTGACCCTCATCAAAGTTTTGTGGTTATGCAAACATGTGTGGAGGTAAGCGTCCTGAAATTGATGTTTTTAATTTCTTTTCCTCAAAATAAAAGAGTTTTAATCTCGTGAGGTCACTGTTTTATGTTTTTTTAAACAATCAAGCATTGCTTTAATTGATTTTGTTTTAGATGTAAGACCATGAAACGGTTACCTGCAAAGGTAGTAATCTTCTCTGTTCAGTCTTAAATCATATTGTTTTAATAGGACGTTCTGAGCGAGGAGGATGTTGAAGATAGTCCCATCTATCTGCATGCCACTTCGACCAAACCTGTTTCCACTATGTTTCATGCAGAAGTTGGTGAAATCATTCAACTCTCTGTACAGTTTTCGCCACACGTGGTCGCGAAAATGGTAGCAGACATTCGTTTGTCAGTAGTGAACAACCCCTTTGAAGATACCACGATACAACTTTTCGGTGAGGGTTACGAAGAAGAAGTAACTATTGATAACATTCAAGTGCTTGTTGAACAAGATGAACTTGTCGTAGATGAGATATTTGATGAAGAAACTATGATAGGTATGGTTTTTTTCTGTCTGTTTGTCTGTCCGACCGCCCGCCCGACCACCGCCTGTCCGTCTGTATTAATTCAAGGTATATATGGCAACTAACTAACCTCGTTTATTTAGTTCCAAGCGACAATCAAATCAAATTTGGTGACTGCGCAGTGAATAAGCCAGTACCGCTTCATTTTACTCTAACAAATCATTTAAGTACCGACGTCGTACGTTACAAATTTTCTGACGTGTCGTGTTTAACATTTCAACCTTCATGTGGACACCTGCAAGCAAATTGTGCCAAAGATGTAACAGCTACTTTTCTGTCAGCAGAACCATGTCGGTTAGAGGCTGTTAATGTTCCAGTTAAGATCTCGCGAATTGAACTGACAAATGATTTAAAGAAGGTAGTTATGTTCTCTCTTAGAAGTGTGTGAGAAGTAAACTGATTATACTGATAGAGATTTATTGCTTGTGTAAAAAAACTATTATATTCCACCTGTCCTCCTTTAGAAAGCTAGATACTGTTTCGATGACTCCTTTATTGTTATGTATGTACTACACATGATGTTTAGCTATTGTCTTTGTTGATTTGTTTTTTAATGTTAACCCGTGGTTACAAACTTCATGATAGGATTGGAACAACACAAAGCGTGTTATTCGTTGGGTGGACGATGAGTCAGCTATCAGCACGTCTCAACAGAGCGAACAGCCTTTTCCAACAACACGTATTCTACCAAAGAAAAAGATCATAGAAGTCGAAGAAGAACCTACACATAGAGTGATACCTGACTCAGATGTCAACCTGGATTTGATCTGTTCTGCGAATTGTAATTACGCAAAATATACGTGTCAAACTGATCGAATATACTTTAAAGAAACGTACATATTTCAGACAAGAGTGTATAGGTATCTTTATTTTTTCGTCTGTTAACTTCTCTTTAAGGATAGAAAAATAAACTAAAAAGAATATTAAGATTCTTTTTCAATTATCTTCGATACCTTCGATCTTTTTGTTATAATTTTGTCACATTTCTTCTATTTAGTTTCAAGTTAAAAAACGAAGGTGAAGTAAGTTTGAAGTACGTTTGGGACATCGAAGCTGGTAAGTACCACCCTCCATCCCCAGAACAAGATGAAGTTACTGTACAACAAAGAAAACCCAGTAGGGGGTCAAGAAAAGGAGCGAAGTATTCCAATACTCAATCAAGAAATAGTGGTGTAAAAACAAAAACACCAGAAACTCCCAAGACACCACGTGTTTTAACAGAAGGCTATAAGTCACCTGCTGACAATGAAGCCACCGTGGAGGAGCGCACAACCAGTCGGATTGGTTACACAGCTGAAGGTCGACCAGCTAGTGTAATGACGTTGGTTTATGAAACGGAAGGTGATGGTCTTGCGCAGGGTACTGACTGTATGCCATTTAATATCGAGCCTCGATATGGTACAGTTGTACCTGGAAAGGAGGTTACTTTCACAGTTAGATTCTCACCATTGGAAATCATTGATTTTGATGCTATTCTTTCTGCGAGGTAAATGATTTTCAAATTTAACTTTTGTATTTAAAGTTTGAAATATGTCTGTGGACAAAATCTTTTGTTGATCAACCCCAATGTAATGACATCGTCATTACATTGGGGATCGTCATTTACACAGCTCACACAGTGCACCATAGATATGAATGCTGGGTGAATGTTTAAAGCAACCATTTGTTTGAATTTCTAAGAGTAAATCAGTAGGCTATCTACTACTGCTACCATACCCACACGCGTTTACTAAATAGAGAACAATGTTAGTCAGAAATCAGCTGTTTTACAGCTGTTTTATTATCACATGGTTGACCATTCTCCTTAAATAGTTTTTGTAATATGATTTTGTTTGGGTCTTCACATGTTTATGCCATGTTCAGAGAAGTTGCTGTGAAATGGTGGAATAATTCCCAATAACAAATAGGCTAGGATGGAGGATTGGGTGTTAAAATATTTAGTTTTTATATATTGCATGGACGATTTGCATGAGATGATTAATATGTTTGCAATACTGCGCCCCTTAAATTTTCAAGGTTTATTGAAATTGTTGCCTTCTATAGCGACTAAACCTTCTTATGATGTCTCTCTGTTAGTATTGCTAACTTGGAATCAACTCAAGACAAGCCTACAATTGCGCTGCATGGTAAGAGCATTTTACCGTGGTGTCATTTTGAGTTGAACGAATCAGACTATATCACAGATCGTCGTAATCCTGAACTTCGTGGACCAAATGGTGCAGCAGCTGGTTCAACACTGGATCCTAATACTAAGGTGTTAGAGTTCTTAGCATGTGGAACTAACACAAACGTTCAAAGGTACGGCTAGGATTTTTGCATCACTGAGTAGTACTACATATTACTGAATTGTTTAAAATATCCTATACATGAGAACTTTAAATCTACTCTTTTGATATGAAGAATCTGTGTTGTTTGCATAGCCTGTGGTAATGAGGCTAAATCCTGGTAAAAATAATAACGAATAAAAATAAGGAAACAATGTGTTCATACTACAGTGAAGATATAAAACAACTTTTTTCACTGAACAATAAGAATTTATTTAAAAAATTTTTTCTTGGGTTTAAGGCAATACATAACAAACTAAATTTGATAAATCTTTAACAAAAATTAACAAATACAAAAAACAAAGCGCTAAAAACTGTTATAAAAGGCAACAAAATATTCAGAAACGGAAACCAAGACAATGAATCAGGTGTTGTATATAAAGTAACGTGTGGAGAAAATTTATCAAATTTAGTTTGTTATTGCCGTAAATCCAAGAAAACATTTTCTAATTAACTATTAACTAACCCTAGCAAACATATAAAGAATTTTTTTAAAAAGTGAGAATTTGTAAGAAAATGTCAGCTATGTTACCCTGTAAAATTTTTTTTAAAAAAAATTGTTTGGTTGCTTTTTACTTAGAACGTAACTCATTTGTTTCTAGAAATTGGGGAAAACATTTTTCTCGCTTTTCCCTGACCAATATTTCCACCGCTGTAATATTTCTAACTCAACTTTAGAACTTTCTCTGTTTTTAATCCAACGAACACCTCGTACTCATTCCTCTGGAACCAAGAAAGCTATGACGGTACATTGGATGGAGTGAATTCTAATTTTACTTGTCATACACCAAAAGGTGTAATCACGCCTGGAAAGAAGTTCGATATGAAATTTGAGTATAAATTTGAAAGTCTTGAATTGACTGAAGCTTTCTGGAGGTTTTCCATTACAGAACAGAATATATCAATCCCGTTTTTACTGGTGGCTTTTGGTGATGAACCTGCTGTGTCTTTTGATAGATCTCATATCAATTTTAAACAACTGCTTGTAGGTAAGAAAATTGTCTGTCTGTCTGTCTGTCTGTCTGTCTGTCTGTCTGTCTGTCTGTCTGTCTGTCTGTCTGTCTGTCTGTCTGTCTGTCTGTCTGTCTGTCTGTCTGTTTTAAAAAATCCTCCTGTAATCACACCTTATTTTTGATACAAACCCCCGGCCCGTTAAACAGACAGAAAGAATACGCGTAATATTATATATCGCATTTCGTGTTTCTGTAACGCAACGTTTTTCTCGCGCACAAACAGACAGACGGAATACGGCTATTATTAAAGAGATAGGCAAATTTAGAATAGTCACAATACATCAATTTTTCTCCTTTAGGTCATACAGCACAACAGATAGTTTACTTGATGAACGATGAAGAAAAACCATTTTCATTTAATATTGCTGAGTCATCGCGTCATGCTGCTGGTCACGTGGCAAGTTTGCAAGTGGATCCAATGAAAGGCGTTGTTGCACCGAGAAGCAAGTAAGTAATACTACTCTTTTTCATTAGTCGTGAAATATGGATTTCAACAATTAGATTCCTTCTTTTAAGCAGAATGACTGTTTTTGTAGGATGCTTCATTAATTTGTGTTAGTAGCTAATAAATTAGTCCCAAATGTCCTAAACTCGTAAAATCTAATATTTATGAAACATTTTCCGTTTAAAACACTTCATTTACGTGCTAGTTCTGGGCGTGGCTTTGGAAGGTGTGTTCTGGCTCTCACATTTGTCTGTTAGTGGAAGAAGTAGTGCTCACTCTACAGTGATATTAATCTTGGTTCTGCTATTGCTTTCAAAAGTAACATTATTCCCCGTGAATTAAGTTTGTGAAATTTCCGAAGAGAATTATAACATGCAGAGCACCCTGCCGAAGTATTGTTTGAGTGTTCGCAAATTATGAATCAAATATGTAATACTATTTATATGACAGGATTCCAATCTATATTGTATACCAACCAACCACAGAAGCCGAAGTGAATTTCAATCTTCTCTGTCGTGTTAAGAAGAAGACTACACCCTTAACACTAAACGTGAAAGCGGAAGGTTTTTGTGTAAATGTAAAGTTATCTTGCGAGGATTCTACTGGAAATGAAGTGAACCTTCTACAGAAAGGAACTAATCTTATAAACTTTGGAGAAGTAAGTTATAGTAAAGGGGGGTTTTAGAAATGGTGCGGTTGAACCCCACTGAGACTTTAAGTAAAATGAACTCCCACCCCCATCCCCATGTTTTTAATACCCCCGGTTTGTCTTGAAATAAAGAATTTCTTTATTCAACCATGCACAAAGCTGATAGAAATCTCGTCAAATTTTTAGGTTGAATTAAACGAGAAAGCTGTGCGTCAGCTATACATTGAAAACGATGGCCAATTCAATCTTGATTTTAATTGGATAATAACAAATCCATCAAAACCGCGTCACAACAAGGAGGCGTGGTCAATTGATAACCTTCCGGTGACTATCATACCTGAAAGCGGAACAGTAGCGACATGCAGCAAGCGTAGATGTCAGTTAGCCTTCTGCCCACCATGTAAATTTACTTTGAAGAACTGTCAGCTGGCGTTAAAGGTTAGATGAAAAAACAATTTTGTTATCAGAAGAATTGGTAGCATAACCTGTAACAATGAAAATATTCTTTGTCCTAGATTGGAAATGGCCCTACGTTCGATATATCAGTCACAGGTAGTGGGCGCTCACCAACACTTCAATTTTCTTTCTTCTCGCATGATTTTGGAGCATGTTTTATATACAGGCCAGGTTTAGCTGTTCAGAATAAAAACTTAGTCATTACGAACACTGGTGCTAAAGAAATTAGGTAAGTGTGAACAGGGAATTAATACACGATATATATATTTTTATTTTGTTACTTATAAGTTGCTTTAGCACCTGCTTGTAAATCATTTTTGTTGACATTCCATAATGTCTATTTCTCTTCTCGTTCTGTAAATTAGTCTGGAATGTCATTTCGTCAACACATCACACCTGGAAGTTCACGCCACGCCCAGCATTATTTTACCTGGTGAATCGAAAGAAATCGAGATTCGGTTTTATCCGCGCGAATCAAAGGTGTACACTGAAAGAATCGGATTCGAAGTAAACGGCTTATCAATGATGTATGTTGACATCAGAGGAGAAGGAGCAGATATGAAGGTATGTGCAAGCATCGTTCTCATTATTACTAGCTAGCAGGCTTACCTGCTGGAGAATACGAAGATTAATTTTCACAAAAATAAGTGTGAAACGTTGAATTTTGGGATTAATTTTGGACAAAAGTCTAATACCGCAGAAGTAGAGGTATTTTTTCTAGAAGGTAATCAGAATAATTATCACATATTCTCTTCTAATTATGTCACATCACGTGAGTCGAACTGGGTAGCCGTTCTTCAATATCAGACTAAGTTGCGAGTATTAATTACAAAGTTAATCATAGTGAAATCATCTCAACTTGTCATTATAGGTCGATGTGGTTGACCCGGCAGATCGAAAGGTTAACCTTGGTATAGTACAAGTCAATGAGAAAGTTCAAAAGACTGTACGTATTGTAAACAACAGTCTTGCAGCGATCAGTTTTACTGCTACAGTTACACCGTTTGTCACCGCGTTGCAGAATCCAAACGTGCTAGCAATCACACCGATTTCGTTGATTAGTCTAAATCCAAAAGCTAAATGTGACGTGGTCGTTCATTTTCATCCGAAGTCACGTGTCGCGAAGTTTTCAGAAGAGGTATGATAATCTGCTAAGGAAAAGAGCCGTACCTTATAATGATCCTATGATTTTCAGCCCGGCTATAAGGGGCGTTGATATGTAAACACCCAGCCGAGAGGGTAGACATCAGTTATTTATGATGTGGTGGTGTTCGATATCTAAAGCCAAAGAGACTATTCAATAAGTTCGTAACTCCTGAGGGGTGGGGGTATGGTCATTTTTGTTACGAAAAGTTATGTAACAGAAATTTTTTATGTATTACTGATATTTTTAGTTATTTTAGTTTGTGATCTACATCTTGAATTTATTTCTTACCTCTAAGCTTACGGAAATAAATGTCTCTGTTATACTTTTTTCTCATATTAAAGCACTAGTTTGCCTGATTTTCTGTTACATGAAGGTTATTGGTACTATAGGAAATTAATATGAGGCCTTGAAATTCGAAATATTACGTAACGAGGGGCGGATGGTTGGGTGGTACTGAGTTTGTTACGATGCGTTACAAGGGGTGGAGGGAAGGGGTGGTAAAAAATGGCGAATTTGGATGTTATGTAATTATTGAATAATCCCTAAGGGGTCGACATGCAAGTTTTTGAAATTACAAAATTAAATAATAACTTCATGTTTTCTCTCAATTTAGGTTATACTTGAGTGTGCAGGCGTATCGCAACCTCTCTTCACAATCGTTGGTGCGTGCCAAGCTCAGGAGATTAAACTTGACAGCGAAGCAATCCCTTTCGGTTCCGTCACATTGGGAAGTTCTAGCTCTCGAAAGCTAATGATGATGAACACGGGAGATATAGGAAGTTCTTTTTCATGGAATGTTGAGCAAATTGAAGCGTCTTTTAAAATCTCACCTGAAAAGGGTTACATCTCACCTGGGATGGAAGTTCCATTTGAAATTGTTTTCACACCACGAGATGTATGTCAAGACATTAGATGTGATGTGAGTAATCCACATATTTAATTGTCTTTTCAAGTTGATAACATAACTCTTGGAACATACTTCTAGTAACAAAATAACATTCCTGACGTTTTTATGATTAGTTTTGCTGAGTCAAAAAGTGCTAGATAATTTTTAACTGAACTACCTTGTCAACTTGATGATTACAATTTATTTAGAATGTTCGATGCTTACTAGAGAGAGGAAATTCACTGAATTTGGTGGTCACAGGATGTTGTGTACCCCAGATGCCCATGAAAGAGGTACTGGCGTGTTGTGCTACATTAAATAAAGATTTTCTTAAATTAAAACAAAAATATTTGGTTTTAACGATTTACACTTTATGTTTCGCAAGGCGGAAGTCATGTTGTTATTTTTGCTATTCTTTAGGTCGTCCATTTTAATACGCATGTGCGAAATCGTGACACAAAGGTCATAGTGCTTCATAACAAAACTAATCAAATGTGGACTTTGAAGCCTATCATTGATGGTGAATATTGGTCAGCAGTTGAAACGTTTATAGTCGACCCACAACAAAGCAAAAATTACGAAATTGTATATCGCCCACTAGCGATGACGCAAGATCAAAAGAAACACAATGTAGGAGTTTCTGTTACCATCTTTGTCTATTTTTTTGTTTGATTCACGAAAATAAATTCTCCCAAATATTTTTATTGGCTGATTCGCGAAATTAATTTCCCCCAAAAAAGCCAAGCTAAATGCCAGGTATGTAGTAATTCAATCTTAATAAATGATTTATAAAAATGAATCCAGTTGACGTAGAGGGTTGAACGATTTTCTTTTCTGTTTTTCCTTGCAGGATACGAGATGTATGATGCTTTTTTGCTCTTTACAGGGTTCTGTCTTCTTTGCTCTTCCTGATGGCTCAGGTTTGTTGTATAATCTTATTGGAAATTCAGATCCTCCTAAACCTGTTGGAAATATTCAACGAGATGTTCCATGTAAAATGGCGTACACAGAAATGTTGAATGTTTCGAACTGGTTACGCAAGCCTCAAAGGTATTTGTCATGTTCCTAATGGTTTATTATTAGGTATTTGATCTAAAACAGATCTTCTTTAACTCAATATCTTGTTTTGAATCTCCAACCGGAAGTGTACTTGTAACATTTCACGGCCAACCTGGAAAACAGGGATGTACTCCCAACATTTCTAGAATTCACGGCCAACCTGGAAAACAGGGATGTACTTCCAACATTTCTAGAATTCACGGTCAACCTGGAAAACAGGGATGTACTTCCAACATTTCTAGAATTCACGGCCAACCTGAAAAACAGAGATGTATCAGAAAATTACCCGTCTGTATTCAAGTTGTTCTATACGTGCCTTTAGATAGTTCTGTTAGCTTTTGCTCCAGTGTTTTAGTTGTTGTTTTTTCTAAAATTTCGTTAAATTATCACCTGTTGGGTGTCGATACAACTTACTAGGCTATGCAATTTACAAAGTGTTTTTTAACAAGATGTCTACTTTGTCAAGAATTGTCGGGAGTTGTTAGAAATTTTACGTTTAAGGCGAACCAGAACTATTTTCATTTTTCGAAATATTGGCAAGGATTCGATTTTAGCTGGAAAAGTAAGAAAAATGTCAGAAAAATGAGGAGTTATTTGTAAAAAAAACACAAAACAGAAAGTTTTAAACAACGTTTCAGCTAACAACTCTTACATTCTATGATATATTCTCTAGATTTCGTGTGATGATGGAGTTAGTCAAACCTGACAAACCCGACCCTGCGACCACGTTTAAAGGGTTTGATTATATTGATGTACCTGGCTTGTCGAAGAAAGAGTACAAACTGAACTTTTATGCTCACCGAGAGGGAACATTTAGTAGTAAGGTATGAAGACGCCATTTTAAGTTAAAGATTAACATGCAAAAATCGGAAATTAAACGCGAAATTAAAGTCTAAACTTTTTCGAGAGATCATATTTTTTTGCAAATTTTGTGAGAAAAAACTTACGTGAGTGATTTTTTTTTCTTTTTTATAATAAAAGAAAATGCGGTGGTAGAACTAAGATTTCAAATTTCAACTATTCCCTTTACCAATCTTGCGCCAATCAACGCTAATAGTATTGTGATTATCAATTACCTTTAGTAGTATGTAATTCTAAATCCCGTTATTCGGTTTTTCACTCCCACGCAATCTAATTTTCACGCATCTTCTGAAAGAAATACTCCGTACACTTCAAATTTTCGCGCAGCTAAATACGCAAAAATTAAATGTGCGCGCAAGCTTAACTTTTTTTTTCTGTGTTTGTAAATAGCGTCCATGGAGTATTACAGCTTGCATAAATAAGTAAAAATCTGGGAAGCGTAGAAAAGTGTTTAGTTTTTGTGTTTCCTAGGAAAATTGAGGAAACTTAGAAAAAAAGTCTGAGCACAGGTTATCATATCTTTGACTTAATAAACTTTGCTTGATATAATGAAAAGAATCACATCTAACTGTTCAATCTTTTCAGGTGACTTTTAAGAACGAACAAAGCGGCGAGTATCAATTCTATTACGTCACCTTCAAAGTCGGTAGTGCTACAACTATAGGCAGCATAGAAATGACGACGCCGGCACGTCAAAGTGTGTCGCATGTTGTGACAGTTCATAATCCTCTGGTGAATATGGTGAATTTCCAGACTAACTGCAACTTGCAAGATGTTAATCTTCCACCCCAATTCATTGTGCCTCCGCAGTCTGATGTGAGAAATAGCTTCTTTTATATGTGTATATATATGTTTGTGATTGTTTGATTTATTGTCTTTACATTTTACAGGGATCATGTACGTTTGAATATCTTCCACTTAAAGCTGGAGCAGTAAGCGGTCGGTTAGTTTTGCAAAGCCTTGAACTTGGTGCTTATATCTACGATTTGAACTTAACCGCCACTCCGGCGGCGTCAGAAAGACCGGTGCATTTTGTAACCACACTTGGAACAAGTCAAGTTCAATCGTGCAGATTTACGAGTTATGCGCGCACGCGTGTAGAATACACGTGCAAGGTAAGGGCGGGTCGGGTTTCTCGATGTTTTTATAACAAGCGTAAATTATCGGAAACAAAACGTTTCTGAAAGAAGTTTCCCGGTGATTATTTTTTTACAGAGTTTTTTAGCCAACTTTTTGTGAGAAACGGACTTTTAATACAATTTTTCTTAGTGCTAATTGCCACTTTTTGTTGACTTTGGGTTTATTTTTTTTTTCACCTCTGTGTTTGTAAACAATTTGTGAGTTATTTGTAGATAGTAATTTTAAATTTTCTTCCCTATTTTCATAGGTTATATAAATTAATAAAAAGTAAAAGCAGTTTTTTTAAACCGGAATTAATTTTTTGCCCTGAATTTGAATGTTACTTTTCCATAAGTCAGATTTTCTTCGACGACTGTCAAAACAAATTCTATTTCTTTGTAGTAGATACTTCAATAGGAACTTCTAACTGACGCTGTCAGAAGCGTTACCACCTGCTGATGAGAAAAATCTCTTGCAAGAGAACTATAAAAACATAACTTAAAGCTCAATTTTTTGATTTTTTATAGATCGATTCAATAGAGTTTACAGTGGAGAAATCTGTAAACGCTGCGTCTGCTGCCAGTGGTGGTAGTGAAGTGAATGTAGATGTCACGTTTGAACCCTCAGTTCTAGGAGATTGTCATGGAACTCTCACTGTGACGTCACATATTGGAGGAGAGTACGTCTTTCCCTTGCATGGCCACTGTCTCCCACCCAAACCACAAGGACCTTACACAATCAAAGCGGGTGGGAGCAGTCAGATACCGTTCAAAAATATTTTTAGTCAGAACACCACATTCTCTTTTCTTGTGGATAACCCATCGTTCACCGTAAAATCAGCCGAAACGATTCGCGCCAAGAAGACGCACAATATCGTCGTGTCGTTTGATGGTAACCAAGGAGATTCGAAAGCGGTGCGTACGGGCCGTTTAGTTGTGAAATGTGCGCGCAGCGCTGGAGTTAGTGGTAATTTAACGTGGACTTTTTATTTGAAAGGTGTCACAGTTTGATTTTTAAATTTTGTTTCAACTAGATGTTCATATTAAAAATGTAATAAATATTTGTCGTTTATTTTACTGGATATAACTATTTTTGTTACCAAGCTTTTACTCGACATTTCCAAAGTGTTTACGTTTTGCGAACATGCGATATAAAGAAAGTTTTAATTTTTAATATATACTATTTATTTTCTTATAAATAAAAAAATTAAGGTTTTGTGAAATATTAAACTTTCTTTTATGTTAAGAAATAATTTATGTTTTTATGTGTTCAAATTTTTCTTTTACTGACGATTTCTATTGACATGTTTTGGGTTTCTCAACAGCGTTTTTCAACAGCGAAGCAGCCATCATACCCCATAGCCTGGGACCTTTTATGTGAGAATCGTTATAGGTATCAAAAACCATTATCTGGTATGGGTGCTTGCAGGCATAAGGAAACATAAAGTGACCGCTGTCTAAAAGTCCTTAAATGACACCTCTGATAAACTTGTAGTATGAGACAGAAGAAACTAAATCGCATGTTTTTTGCTGACGTCAGCGTTTTTGGTGTGAAGTCATCAAGTAATAACAAAATCTTGAAAAATCCGATTCCATGTATCAGATTAGAATCTTGAAAAACAGGGAAAATATATCACAAACATAAATACTTGATTGCTAGATCAGGATACATTCCATTTCGCATTATACAGGGTTTGCTTTGGTGGTTTTAAGCATGTCGTTAAATATGTCGTCACGTCATTAATAGGCAACGCTTTCATGCACCAGAATTTTTGAAATCTTAATGCGTTTTTTTAAATTCCGAATTTTTAACGAAAGAACTCAACTACTGTTGGAAAGCTTAATTCCAGCATCTAACAGTACCCTTGTAGCTATGGAGGAACACGGTAGGGAGACCCCCCTCCCTTCCCCCTTACAACCCTCATATATGACAACGATGAGAGGCTGGGATTATTAAAAATTAAGAACAAAATCGTACTCAACCTGAATTTCTTTTATAGATTCATTTTAAATATTCTTTTTTCCTAATAAACGTGTTTTTACAATAAGATAACTTTATTTATTTATTTATTTATTTTCAATGGTAAAATCGCCAACCGTAAATTTGATCATATTTTTCCCATTTCTTGCTAAAATTCGAATTCAAAACTTTTTCAGAAAAACACAAATAACATTTAAGACGGAAAAAGTGTAAAAAATGATCACATCCAGCTGAAATTCAGAAGTTCTTATAAAAAACGTCGGAAGATATTCAAATTCTAATTCCACGAGGATACTTTTATGGTTAGGACTCAAATTGAATGAAAGTGAACGTGATCATTAAAAACAATATGACTTGACACAAAATAATTATTCTTATGCAAAAAAAAGTGCAGATGCGTTTGTGCATCCGTAATTTTCGCACAAACTGTAATTTACCAAATAGACCTTTCCCGAAGTTCCTAATTATGCCAAACTTAATAAAGAGGTCGATACTAAAAATGATTCTTATCTCTAAGTTCTTTAGCAAAAGGTAAAACAAATTACCTAATTTTGTAAATATTTTTGTGTGTTAAGTGCCTCAATTCCGTACTGAAAGTTACGGTTAAACTTTCATATAGCCATAAAGATATTATTTTCTCTATGATATAGCCAAGCTTTCTAAGAATAGCCTCGTTTTCAAAGTACTTTCTTTAAATCTGAAAAATTCCAACCAGAATATTATATTGCTCTGAAAATTTCTTTTTGTCATGATAATTTAATATTCTATCCCGATATCCTTATTTGAAGAGCACAGAACCATTATCAAAAATTTTAGATGACTTCATAATTATTATAATTTACAAAATTCGGAAAAGGTGTATTTTGTGCGATAACCAACCTTCTTAGTAATTAGTACGCGCAAAAATGAGTACGATTAAGGCAAGTTTGTGTGACGAAACATAAAATTGTGCATCTTTGTACAGAAATTTTTGGAGTTACAACTTTTTAGTGAAATTTATAACATAACATAAGATTTCTCAAAGCTATAAATTGTTCATCGACTTTTACTTGAATGTTGATAACACCTTGGAGAAACAAATATTGATTTATGTATTTCTTTCCATGTATTTATTCCTCCAACTTAACACAATAGACGTGGATGAAGAGAAAAAACCTGCTACCATCTTCTTGCCAGAATTTCGGGCTTTATTCTTTACGTGCACGTGTTTTTATGTTTAGAGTAGCCATAATTATTTTCCATTCTTCTCGAGTTCACTGGCTTCATACGCTTTGTTATGAAAAACCACTGGCTCTTCATCGTTGTTGTTCTTTTCCACTTTTCTTTCCCCATTACTTCCACTTTTTCGTTTCAAAAGTATGACAGCAGCAACAATAATAATAACAGCAAGGAATGCTCCTGCGATGGAGCCTCCAATAACTGCTTTGTCCTGCTTTGATTCTTCTAATAAGAAAAATTTTAAGGGGAGATTTTAAGTGTGATGTAGACTTTTGTGATTATATATCAAAGGGTTTAGGCGAGCATTAACCCTTTTTTGTAAGAGTGTGATGTAGACTTTTGAAATTATATATCAAAGGGTTTAGGCGAGCATTAACCCTTTTTTGTAAGAGTGTGATGTAGACTTTTGTGATTATATATCAAAGGGTTTAGGCGAGCATTAACCCTTTTTTGTAAGAGTGTGATGTAGACTTTTGTGATTATATATCAAAGGGTTTAGGCGAGCATTAACCCTTTTTTGTAAGAGTGTGATGTAGACTTTTGAAATTATATATCAAAGGGTTTAGGCGAGCATTAACCCTTTTTTGTAAGAGTGTGATGTAGACTTTTGTGATTATATATCAAAGGGTTTAGGCGAGCATTAACCCTTTTTTGTAAGAGTGTGATGTAGACTTTTGTGATTATATATCAAAGGGTTTAGGCGAGCATTAACCCTTTTTTGTGAGAGTGTGATGTAGACTTTTGTGATTATATATCAAAGGGTTTAGGCGAGCATTAACCCTTTTTTGTAAGAGTGTGATGTAGACTTTTGTGATTATATATCAAAGGGTTTAGGCGAGCATTAACCCTTTTTTGTAAGAGTGTGATGTAGACTTTTGTGATTATATATCAAAGGGTTTAGGCGAGCATTAACCCTTTTTTGTGAGAGTGTGATGTAGACTTTTGTGATTATATATCAAAGGGTTTAGGCGAGCATTAACCCTTTTTTGTAAGAGTGTGATGTAGACTTTTGTGATTATATATCAAAGGGTTTAGGCGAGCATTAACCCTTTTTTGTAAGAGTGTGATGTAGACTTTTGAAATTATATATCAAAAGGTTTAGGCGAGCATTAACCCTGGTAACTCCCATAGCGGGTCATCTTGGTTACCTTTTTGAAATAGGCTCACAGTCTAGTGACTTGGACACTCCGTCAGGTAAGTTTCTCTAAAATTAGCCTGATTTTTCTACAAGATTAGGTGGTTTTACTCAAACACGAAGCAAGGCGACGCAGTGAAATTTATAAATTACTTGTGTTCAAAAACGCACGATTTCACGTGAATTTTTGTGCTTGTTCAATATTTCAGATTAAACTTCAGTGGCAAACCAACTAACGAACCAATGATGGTTGGTTGCCTCATTTACTCAAGCCTTGCCGACTCTATTTTTCTCCTCCTGAAAATGTCACTCGTGAGACCGACAAAGTTTGGTAAGGTATATTTTATTTTTTTAATGTTGTTGGCTGTTCGTGGAAAGTAGTTTTACGAATATAATTTTACGAAATTCAACTTTTTTTCAGAAATTAGTATTTGCGAAAATTAATCTCAAAAAACAAAATTGTTGGACAAGAACTCGCACTGCGAATGAGACTGTTACAAAAATTGCACAAACCCCATAAAAAAAAGACATCTCATGTTGATGAAGAACTTTATGCTTACCCGAGTCGGCTGCCGGTGTGGTTGCTTCCTCTGTGACAGGTTTTACTGTTATTACTGGGTTTAATGTAGCCGCTTTCGATGTCGTTTTTGTTGTCGTGGCTGACGTCGTCGTTGTCTTTGTTGTGGTGGTCGTATCTTCGGTAGGACTGGTTGGTAAATCGGTTGCCGGCTGAATTGTTGTATCAATTACGGCAGGCGTAGTTGTTGTGGGAGGAGACGGCGTTGTCGCTAAAAAGATTTGAACGTTAACTAAATGCAGGACGGTAAATAGCCGTTTACTAAAAACAACACTATTTGATAATTTATCGTCGTTTGTAGCCGTTGTAGTGTTGTTGTAGAAAACTATTAGCAATGCTTTGAGACATCAATACATTTGGTTCTGGCTTCAAACTCAAACATGATAAATAAAAACTTAAATTCCATACCTCCGCACAACAAGTCAGTTAATCTAGTCACGTGTTGTCCTGGAACCCCTGTGTTTGACGTTGTCATCAGAGTAAACCCAGATGCAGAAGCAAACGTGTCTTGCTTACAATCAGGTTCCACGTGCCCGACATATCCCGAGAATCCGACATTGACGTAATTCTTGATTGCGTATGTTTCGTTTCCGTCCGTCGCAAGTATGAGTTGATACGTAGCTTTGTAGCGACTGCAAGAAATGTCCACAGTGGTTGCAATGTACGCATAATTTGCTTCGAATGAAACGTCTAGTTTTGATTTTTTAATATCTTCAGTTGCTCTCGCTAAAACATAAGGATCACTCGTTTCTCTCATGAATAAGGATCCAGTCTTTCCAAGATAGCAGGATTTGAGAAAGATTATGACGATATTTTTGCGCCTTAAAGTATTTAAACTTGTGCTTGTTGTATACTCTCTTGTTATGTAACCATTGATTACCACCTTTAATGAAAAGATAAATTAGTCGTTAGCCTGTGGAAAAAGCTACGGAAATTCGCCTATCGTTGCTCGCAGCTACCATTTTTGGCTCATCGATTACCCCGTTTGCATTCTCTTGTGTCCGTAGCGAGACTACCAACACGCAATAAAACAGACAACGGAGATTAACATATAGAACCTAATTCCTGAAAACAGATAGCGCATTTAAATAACCGCCCAAAGAGGGGGGCACTCATTTAATTTCGCGATGTTAAGGAGATCCGCCCATAAAAATATTTTCTAGTAAAAGAAAGACACTATCGAGCAGAAAAATATGAAATCTGCCAATGTCAATAGCTAAAATTTTTTTTTTATAAAAAATCTTCACTGTCTTCTCTAAATTTAATATATGGTTGTTATATCTTGATGCCAATGGTGAATTCCACAAACGCTAACAAGATAAACTAAATTCAGCTAACACGAAGTTGTTGAAACTATTTATAAAGCTGTTTGTAATTATCCGCTTCCTCAGAAAGGCAAGAATTCCTGGAGACAAAGTTGAAGCTGTGCATTGATCGAAAAAAATGTGCTCTTCTGAAAATAGAAAGAACATCTTACATAAAACTTGTTGGTTTTTTCTTTAAAGAATGGTATTTCTTTGTCAAGGTTCACCGTCTGGTATTTTGAGCTGCTGGAACTCCTCACAATATCTCCGTAATATTTTCCATAAGGATAAAATGCTAAATAACGAAAATGGTATTAAAAAGCACAATATATAACGTCCGAGTTGCTAAAGGGAGTTACCAGAGATTCGAGTTATCAGGGATTCGAGTTAGCGGGGATTCGAGTTATCAGGGATTCGAGTTATCGGGGATTCGTGTCATCGGGGATTCGAGTTATCAGGGATTCGAGTTATCAGGGATTATACTAAGTGCGAAATGTTTTTTAACTTTTACAATCTTATATTTTTATTTTACCTGTTGGCATACATGAAGTCGTAATCACCTTCCGTACCATTCTTCCGTTGATTCCAACTGTATTGAGTGATGTAATCAAGTGGATTCTAGCTTCTTCTCCCAGCTTTGACCAACTGCAACCTGCATATGTATACCCAGCAATTCCACCGTAACTTTCCAATTTGACATAGTTGAACAGTAAATATGTCTCATTGTTTGAAGATGCAATGATCACCTGGAATGTATTCGTATCGTTCCCGTGTGTATTTGAAATATCCTCAAAAGTCACGACCAATGCTTTCACTGCGGTGAAACTTGATGCAGCAGAGTAGGCTTGTACATCTGCGCTCGCTTTTGATAATACATCAGGATCTTCCGTTTGACGAAAATATATTGTTCCACCCATTGCGATGTTTAGTTTATGGCTTGCATACACAGCAATTACAGACTGTGGATATGGTAGCCACAACTCTGTATCATTGATGTTTGAAGTAAACGAGACGAATCCTTTGCTGTATATCTAAACATTTTTTTAATTCTAATTGTTTTCCTTATATTTGTTGGTTTGTCTTATTAGTTGTTGGTTCCTTCATTCGTTCGTCTATACAACAAAAACTGAGCGTGAAAGAAAGCAAGTAAAAACTCCTACTTACAAAAAGTTCTTTTCTCATTTTTCCAAACAAAAACATGTTTTCAGTCAAAGTGAACGGTATTGTTTCACTGGATTTCGTCATGTGATCGCCATGATGGCTACCATAGGGATATAGTACTTGAAATAAAAAAAGAAACGCAAGAATTGGTAAATGAGTAAAAACACAATGCTGGCTAAAAATTTGCTTGTGAAAATAGATGAATTTGCTCTGGCAAAACATGTGATTTTCCACGTCTATTGTTTCACCTATGAAACAACACTTTTCCCTGCCGAATATGGCGCTAGTAGACAGTTTCTTTCCTTTTTCTGATCAAAAGTGTTAAGGTAAAAAACGCATTCTGGAGAAATACATGTTTTTGCGTAATAGTAATAACAAACGTCATAAGAATAGAGGACTTCAGAAATAAAAAGTATAGAACATGAACCTAAAATACCTTCAAAGACTTTAGAAAAAGTGTTCCAATCCGCAAGGTAATGAGATTCTTCCACTACTTATTAGAACGTTTCACATTGTCTTATTGGCAAAAGAGAAAATAAGGCCTTGCAACGAGGTTAAGAACTTCTATACCCTATGTGCGCTACTTAATCTGCAAATAATAGACTGTGTTCCAACTGAAAGAGGCTAAAATATGGCACAACACTGTGATAATGAGGAGGAGAGCGAATACAACTCACCATCGACAGTACATTTATCTTCTAGCTGTATTACATGCTTTCCTATCTCACCGATATTCGAAGTGCTGACTGCTTTTCTGCTCTCTCCTCCACTGTACTCATATAACGTCCAATTGCAGTTAGGAGTGTTATATCCGATTTTAGAGTTGACACCGTCGAGTTGTTTGTAAATCAAGATGGCGTATATAGCTGTGTTGTTCGCAACTAGGACGGTTTGAAACGTGTTAAATGCATACTCCAATCCTTCGAGAAGCATTCTATCGTATGTAATGACTGCTGCTTGAGTGGCAGTAAAACTGTCTCCACTTAATTTCCGCACATCTTCATTAGCTCGTGATAAAACGGAAGAGGCTGTTGTAACCCGATATTTCATGGTTGATGATGCGGGTATATTCATTCGGCCTTGGTACATAGCTAAAGTTGGTACGACGCTGTTCTCCAGGGAATACTTTTCCCCAAACAATTCTCCATTTAAGTCAGCCTTAGGAACAAAATAGGTTATAAAAAAAGTAGATGAAGAAACAGTTGCAAAGTTGTTTCTTATTGGAAAAAACCTGTCCACTATGTTTACATTTATTTTTCAACCTCGTTCCCAGGGATTACCTATGCCTATGATAGTCTAACAAAACAATTCCGTAATAGACCAGGGCTAATAAGACGCCGTCCTATCAGATTTCATAGACGTTAAAGACCCTGGGGATAAAGTTGATTGATATATCGTAATTAATCAATCTTATCTGTTAATTCGTTGGCTGGAATTTTAAAATGACGTTTTTTCAGCTCCGGTATTGCAACACAAATATTAAATATTAAATTTGTTTAAACTAAGTTGTTCAAACGTACAGCTTGGTTTAAACAAATCCACTACTTTACGTTTGCTTTAACCCCGAGTAACGCACTTCATTCACTCGTGCTGTTAAAAATGGCAAAGTTTTTTGACATAGACAACTGTTTCAAGGCTGACATGGTACTGTTAAAAAAACGTCTGATAAACAAAAACAAAAAACCATTCATGTTTTAGCACCAGTCACAAGTAAAATCCAGTAATTTGACGAAAACAACAAATTTCAAAAAGAAAAAAGACTACAGAACGAGTGTAATAGAAGTTTACTTGCAATGTTGATTTCGGCGAAACGCAAAAATTGAAGTAGGATAAGACATTGTCATGCGTGTGCAAAACTTCAGAGAAGTTTATTTCGTCTAGTATAAATCCACCCTTAATTCAGTACAGTAAATATGCGATGTGTAACCAGCCAGTATGCGCCATTTAAACGCGATAAACAACTTACTTTTAATTGTTTTGAGTTAAAAAATGGCAGAGTTTCTTTGAATTCAATGACAGCACCATGTATGTCTTTGTCTCCGTGTTCATCACCGTGTGGATAAAACACTAAATGGTAAGAAATATAGGAACAAAATTCCTTATCGTACAATTATATTTTCGACAAGAGGATTCGCTGAAATAAGAATGTTTGTCGGTGTATGTTTTCAGTGAACGAGACTGTGCGAATAAACCTGTCGGCTGAAGTTTTCGTCGGTCTAAGGTTTACCAAACTAGATTTTTGACGGAAGTAATCCGTTTTGACCGACGACTGACATTTGAAGTTAACCTTGAACGATGAAAATATACGTTTAGTCTTTTTGTCGGACGAGAAAAAACCAACAATTCGTCAAATTAAGTTGCATGTGAAAAAATATTTTTTCTGATAACGTAAGTACTTACAAGAATCTCTTTTTGTGCAATTTATGGGAGACACTGGAAATATATATTGTCCGGTAAGACCAGTTACAGTGGAATCTGCTAGCCGCTTGGTATCTGGTCCCATTGCCAGATAATTCGTGTTACACTTGTGAAAGTAGCCAACAAAATTAGCCTGCGTCTCCAGTTTATGGTACGACACCATTAGGTACGTATCATTTTCGTTTGTGACTAGAATAGCCTGGAAATAACTTTTCTGGAGTAAATGGCGTCGTGATGGAACGTTGTAATATGTTATCATCACTACCCGCTCAGCAATGAAATTATTATCTTCAAATGTTTGGATGTCTTTCGTTACTCTCTCGAGTATTCCTTCATCAAATGTTTCTTCGTAGTATACCGTTCCATCGCTTGTTGTGTCAAAGTCCATAGAATAAACTGCCAGGACTGGATTTTGGTTGCCGAAGATACCATAGACTGAAATTGCTTCATCAAAACCAATAGCCCCATCAACACTGATCTAAAAAAGTGATGTTATGTTCCCAGAACTAAAGGTGTTACTTTATCGGTAAACAAAAGTCGGCAAAAAATGACTAAATTTTGGCTAGATGACTAATACTTTTTGCCGCCTAAATTTTTCCCGACTTTTTTATTACCGACCAAGCTTTTGTGGCGACATTTTTTTTTTCCGACCTAACTTTTTCTCCGACTTTTTTCCGACCATCTGTTTGCAGATTTTTCTTCCTTGTTGCTAATTTTTATCAGTTTTATGCAATTATTCTTTACTAGTGACTAAATTCAAAAAGTTATTCGGCAAAAAGTGAATAATTTTTTTCGACTTTTTTTTTCTGAAAAGCTACTTCTGGGAACGAGTTTAAACTAATTTGTCAAAAAGGTTATACCTTCTTGACATAATAAGTTTAAATTTATTCATGACGAACTCTTCCCTGGGGTTCATTTTAATGGAAGAGATATTAAGCAAACATTAAAGACTAACTTACAAAGAGAGTTGCGTAGGATTTTGTTAGAAACGGGATAGGTTTGCTCAACGTAAAATTCGCTTGAATCTTGTCGCCTTTTGGCAGTATTTTGCGATTTTTGCCATGACTGTAAAACACTAAAAGAAAAATTCGTTCAATAAACAAATTGACGAGTAAACAATTCAACGAGTAAACAAATCAACGAGTAAACAAAGCAACGTGTTAACAAATGAACGAGTAAACGAGTAAACGATTAAACGAGTAAACGATTAAACGAGTAAACGAGTACACGAGTACACGAGTAAACGAGTACACGAGTAAACGAGTAAACGAGTAAACGAATAAACGATTAAACGAGTACACGAGTAAACGAGTAAACGAGTAAACGAATAAACGAGTTAACGAGTAAACAAGTAAACGGGTAAACGAGTAAACAAGTGAAAAGTAAGCGAGTCAACGAATATGAGTTAACGAGTTAACAAGTAAACAGATAACCTAGTAAACAAGTAAACAAATAAACGAATAATGAGTTAACGAGTAAACAAGTAAACGAGTAAACGAATTAGCAGGTCTATGTATTTTATACATACCATCCAAAGAGCATTTATTTCTGTTAGTCAACAATTTAACATGTTTTCCTGGCTCACCAACATTCGAAGTGAATTGCAAACTTTTACTGTAAATCAGGGACGAAAATAATTCCAAGTGGCAAACCTTGTCATTGTATCCTACAACAGCACCGGGCTCGTCCAAACGCTTGTACATCAAAATGGCGTAGGTAATAAGAGTGTCTGTTACTAGAACCACTTGGTAAGTGTTCATTGATTGGTAGAAGCCTAGGCCGTAGAAGGTGATTACAACAGCTTGTGTTGCTGTAAAATTTTCGTTGCTGTATTTAGCAACATCTTCGGAAGCTCTTATCAGAATTTTTTCGTCGAAAGTTTCACGATAATAAATCACGCCCTCAGTGGCGGCAAAAACGGTTTGATACGGCAGCAAACGAATGTATTGGGAACGAAGTGGCTTGCCTGGGTTGGAGTAATTCACAGATATCGAGCCTTGGAATTCTAGCTGCACAGAAACAGAAAATAACTCTGTTAAATGTCAATAAAAATAATAATGTAGCAGAGCTATGTAGGCACTTTAAATGTATTTAATTTCGCGCCAAAAACACTATTTTGCCTGGTCTGTGCATCTACGACGCTCGTTTCCAGTGGTTTTCCCAGTGGCAAAAAACTCTGGGGATAAGGGAGTAGAGCCTATTATCTTACGAGTATTGGTTTTGTGATACCATTTAGCTAATTTAAGAAAGAGACATTCCTCAAATATTAAAACGTCCTTTTCATTGGACTGAAATTTGGCTGTCATTTGTAATCTTCTATGCGTGTTATGATCACGTGTTTTGTACAATACTTGTGCTTGCCATAAAACATGAATTAAATGCGATCTACTGAGCACAAATTTACTGATTCTACGAAAATTCTTTACTATACACTTGTATCTCGTTCCTGAGGTAATTTTCTTATTCAAATTAATTCTTGTTCTTCTGAAACTACATTAAGTCAGTCGAAATATTTTTGGTTAAATCGTACCGCAAATAACTTCAGTTAAGTCTTAAAAATCTCAAATCTACATCGCAAAAATACTTTCGACAAACTGAATCAACTAACGTCATAGACACGTCCTAATTGACTGAAAAATGATAAGAAAATTATACTTCTGAAGTTGGAAACTTACAAAAAGTATTTTCGCTGGATCTTTAAAAAGTGGCATAGCTTGTTGTAAGTGAAATTCAATTTGTCTGTGGAAACTAGCCCCAACTGTGTCGTTGTAAGCGACTCCATATGGATAAAACTCTAAAAAACAAAACATATAAATATACGACAACGACGACAACAGAGCCTTCGCCGCCAACAGCGACGAAACAATGACGACAACAACAATGACGACAACGACGTCGATGACGACAAAGACTATGACAACAATAAAAAACTCACCGACACAGCCAACGAAAGTAAAGAAAGCCAAGAAGATTATAATGTTCATCTTCCCAAAACTAATAAATCAGCTTACGCTCAAATAACTTTGCGAATATTTCTCAGGCATAGTTGTTACAAACGATTTTGATTCTAGCAGGTGTAAAGTTAAAATTCAATGTTTTAAAGTAAGTAGAAAATTCGCAAATTAAATTTATAAAAATCTGTTTAAAAATCGCTGCATGGTTTTAATAACTATTTTTCCCTTCCAATTAGACCTTCGTTAATTCAATGTAAAAAGTTTCACACGGTTTTTATTTCTTTTATTTATATCATAACTCGAAATGGGTAGGTTTTGCTAATCGCGTTTTAAATGTTGTCTTTGAAGGGGAAATCAATACGATTTTTCCAGGTGCAATAAAACAAATAGTGGCCTGGGGAGAGTCACTGTTGACAAACACTATTAAGGTGTTACCATAGTAACTGATGAAACATATAGTCAAGGTTATTGTCCCAAACTTTGAAACCTTTGGGAGGGGCAATAACCGACAGGTAGCTTCTATTTGGCCTTAAAAAATCGCACGATTAAAAGTAATAAACCGCAAACATAGAGTGAGGGTCGTCATGTAAGCGCAAGCGGCTTTGTTATCCTGCAACAGGTTGCAGAGATGTCGTCAATACCAAGGCAAAAATATCATTTTAAAATATCTAATGTAACTTTCTAACATGTAAGTCTATATGTACAGGCCATAATATCGGAAATCGGAATGTAAGTCTATATGTAAAGGCCATTATATCGGAAATCGGAATAGTTAAGACTGGAAAAAATTACGCTGGGTCTCAAACGTTTTTTCTGCAGTCAGAATACTGACCGCGCTTTTTCATTGTTTAATTCTATTGTATTTTTTTGCTTACGACGTCAATATCGGGAAATCCTTTGTTATGAGCGCAAATGGCCTCACTCATCTGAACAAATATAATTAATTCTTGAATTATTTGAGAGAAGAAGTGACCACGCCAATTTTGTGCTTATTGGTTGATTGTAATTCAGAGTTTTCTATGAGGTGGATTTGAATTTTAGGGATTTGCTCTGACATTTGTTTGCGTCTAAGCTTTCGTTTGAGAGAAACAGAATTTGATATCCTCGAAGAAAGCTTAGTTAACTATGCTAGGGAACAGAGACAACACGAGGAGATGTATTTGTTAAAAAAATCCTGTTACTAGCTTAAGAAGGTAACTCTATGGTCGCTCTAAAAAGCTATTTCTCTCTCTCGTTATGCAACTTAAGATTCGAGAACGAGATCATCTCGATAACGCTAAGAAATTTAACACACCCTGTGTAGTTTTCTTTTGAGAACTGAAACTTTCTACCATCTATTTGGTGATGTTATTCGGCAATCTCATACCCAGGGCTTCTTTTTCGCTTTCTTACACGCATGCTGACCTGACATAGGAAACTGAAGAAGTCACGCGCCTTTTTTTTTTGCTAATGTGACACTTCTTAACCAATGACTGACAAAAACAGACAAAGAAGGTTGGGAAAGCTTTTCAGTAATCTATAAACTTTAAAATGCTGACCCCCTCCCCCGTCCAGGCGGCAACCATAGAGATAATAACATAAGCAATTTAAAATATTTTAAGAACCCTACTTCAAAAAAACCTGTAATGACTGTGTCTGAGGAGAAGGAGAAGAGTAAAAAGTGGGGGAGAGCACTAAGTTTAATTACTTTTATTTGGTATTTCGTTTTCACTTTCTACACATCTTCTTCGTTGAAGCCTCTCAAAATGGAAGGATTGACGTTTTCAATTCTTACGCTTTTATTCGTAAGAGCATTTGGTAAGCATTGTTTAGATATTTTCTTAAATTTTTCTTTAAAATATCTGTAACTTTGAGTTGTGTTTTTTTTTTCACCTCTTCACGTTAAAACTCACGTGGGCAAACTTCTTCAAAATCAGTTTAAACCCCTAAGTGATGAAAGCAATAAAATATGGGACAATTTAGTGAATTATTATCTTACTAGTCGATAAGGCCCGTGGAAAAATCCACTTAGGCAGGATAACAGAGAAAAACAAAATTTAAATTTTGATGACGTGATGTTTTTTTTCAGAAATGTGTATGCCTATTGCTTTCATCTTATAGATCTATAGATATTATAGAAACGCTGATCAAGAAAATGTATAGGATCGTATACTTGTGACAAACGGATGCAGAGATATTAGGGTTTAAATGTTTTTATGACGTCATTAACCCGTCCATTTCGAAATGGATTCGGTGGCCCAAGTTTGGAAAACTTACCCAAATTGGTCCCAGGTAGTCTCTAGTTACCCACGCAGGAGATGACGTCAGTTTATTTCCACCCGTTTCCAAGTTATTTAGCCTTAAATTAAAAAGTGCAATGCAATGGCTTTACTAATCTTAATATACTTTCCTTTGACGTCAATATTGCTCTAACGTCAAAGTTTGGTAATTTACAAAACAAATTTATAAGGCGATGTCTTATAGACTTTATCAAAGAAATTTTATCCACTTTGCAAAAGTCACAGACAGACAGTAAAATTAAAAAATCTCTCTTAACTCTTGCAACCAAAAACTTGTAAAAAAACACACTAATTCTTTGATACGAACATGCTTTTAAAGAATAATAGGCTGGAGTTTCAGTTTAAATAGAGAAACAAGAATAATGACCAGGCTGGTTATATATAAAAATATCGGTACTCAAAACATTGGGTTGTATTGCTTTTACAATACAGAACAAAGTTTCTTCACGGGAAATTTAACACAAAACATTGAAGGAAAAGTGTTCATTCACGCAAAACTTTGTACTGTATACCTGAATGTCAAGTTAAAATTTGTTATATCTAAAGTCTTAATTTGCGTAAAATACCTCTTAATCAATATTTGGTTAATTTTTATAGCATCTTCAGAAGAAAGTGACGTAGATGTGGAACGTTTAATACACAACTTAAACGAGAACATTGAATATGGAATATATCGCGACGTTGTTGATGATAACGACAACTACGACGACGACGATGGCAACAACGACGATGGCAACAACGACGATGGCAACAAAGACGATGGCAACGTAGCTGATGACGATAACGGTAATGAAGCCGTTGATAATAACGACGGTAATGACGATAGTAACGTAAGTGATGATGGCAACGGTGATGAGGACGGCGAGGTCGATGGTGGTGACGATGATGATGATGACGACTTTGTTAGAAACTCGTTCCAACGTTCGCCGAATTCACAACTAAGATATATTCGTCGTAAGTAACGTAGTTCCAATCAAAGAAACAAATGTTTTGAACGAGTCACTGTTAAACCTATGCAAGTGAATTTTTTTTCATTTATTTCTTCACACAGAAAAATGTTTGTATAGTTTACAGAGTTATTAACCTCGTCCCTAGCGCTTTTTAAGAATTTTACATCCTTACGAATGTAAAAAATTATTAAGCTTTGGGATTGATAGGTATGCATGGCTTATTAATTTTTTGTTGTCGTGTACAGGTCCTTTGTCGTGGTCACGAAGAAGAGGATGTAGATGGAAGCGAAACCCGAGTTATTGCACGCCACTACCGTTAGGAAGATGAAACTCATGATCAAGCCCCGCCTTTTTTTTATTATTTAATATTCTCCAAAAAAATTCAATTTCAATGAGCATAAATACAGTGGTCCCTACTTAACTTGAACTTCAAAGTTCAACTAATCTGTAATATTCAATAACTCGAAAATTAGAGATTTTAAGAAGTAATTTCGAGTTCTTTTTAAACAGAGTCTAAAGACCCATAAAGTTATACTAAAAAGGACCTTGGATATTCTGATTAATACTGGTAGCGATTATAAGTTTGTATTGGAGGTAAAACACGAGATTTATCGATTCCAGAGATGTCCACCAATAGCATAAAAAAATCGAATAATCCAAAATAAACTGTTCAAAACAACCAACCTCGATCCCAGGGTTTTTTTCTCTTTTTAATATAAGGAACGTTAAAAAATATAAGACAAAGAGCCAGAGGGTCGGGGTTAGGAAATAACGGAACCCATTTATATACGGTTCACCATATATAAATTAGTTCCGTTATTTATAAAAGAGTACTGGAAGAATCCATGAGAAACACAAAAACAGTTTAAAAACAAAATACTTTGAGTTATCAAATTAAGCAAAGGCTACTATAGGCTATTAATTCTAGTAAAATTATAAAAAAACGTATAATATAAAATGTTCGGCTTATTTTTGGTCCACTGGAGGAATTTTTGATTTTATTAAACTTTAGTTCGCTGTGAAATTAACGTTCAAACCAGACCAGACAAAAAAAATTTTTTGTCACAATCTTTGTTGTGTCTGATATTTACTGTATCAATTTTTGTCCTAAATTGAGAAAAAAAAATATAAAAAAATTTAATAGCATTGTCGTGATTGTTCTGTATGCTGTCAACCTCTTTTTACGTTGAGTTTCAGTTTCTTTTCGGATTTTGAACTGCAGGCAGTGCGCAAATTACGCGCGTGCGCTGTTAGTAGCGCCTTTAATATAAATTCAACAGTCCAATCATGTTCCTTTACTCTCGGATTGTATGCAGCGCCAAATACCAAAAAATGTAGATACAGCATTGCCATCCAAATTTGCAAACTAAATTTCTTCAACATAACTAATTTAAAAGAGTGAAAAAAACATTATCTTCATTTTCCCTAATTTTATGTAGCCAGCCAGAGTATGTTCTCTAAGAGAAACCAAAACAAAACAGCAAGCGTCTAAAAATGTAACAAATAAGTCTTTTAAGCGTTAGTTTAAACAAAATATTATTAAACCATGGCAACTGTCAATAGAATACAGTTTACTATCATTTCTTCTGCTTTGCTCTTAAGATCGTTTCTGGAAGAATCCATGAGAAACACAAAAACAGTTTAAGAACAAAATACTTTGAGTTATCAAATTAAGCAAAGGCTACTATAGGCTATTATTTCTAGCAAAATTATTTTTACCAAATCATTCAATTCACTTGTTTTTTTCTTCAAACTCTTTGTTACAAATCTCTCATGTTTCATGCAGCACTTTTTTTTAAGTTTTAAATCTTCTATTTCATCATCAACAATGGAAAGTTGTACATTTCCTTTTTCCTTTTTTTTGCTTCTCGTCTTCCAGATAAAACCTATATTGAGAATAACCCGATTTTACTGATTGGAGCATGTAGCACGCTCATTTAAGCCGTGAACTTCAGAGATTTTGCTCGCGCAAGAAATTTGTGATTACGTCAGCGAAATTTCAAGATGGTAGTCGCGGCTGCGGCATCAAAGAATTGTTTGTTTTTATTTGTATGCTTGATTGATTTTGAATAAAAGATCTATTGAATTGTGATTAAAGTATTATTTTTGGCTTCGGAAAGTTTGACCACGTGCTTGGGAATTTTAATCAAGCAGAAACAAGGAAGAAGGAACTTCGCAAGTATGTCGGTGGCTCTTCAGGGAAATATAAAAGTTTCGTTTTGCTCATCCCAGGATAATGCTCAAATAATCGCGTTCAGAAGTTTTTCTGAACAAACTAATTGCATACTCGTATGGAGGAATACTTGGTTAACCTTCTAAAAAAACCCGAATCTTACTTACATATTTTTTTTACGAGATATGTGAGTCTAAAGTTTGGGAATTTTCGTGGTCGTTGAAGTCAATCGAAAAGTCGAAAAATCAACATAGTGTCATTGGCAACGGATTAATAACCTGATATTTTTCTAGCAACAACTAAAGCTAAGTTGTAAGTATTATACTCATGTTAAATTGTACTAAAAAATGTACTATATACATTCTCGCTGGCTATCTCAGCTAATGGTCTGAATGTTAAAATTACTATACATTATATACTTTCCCCACTGGCTATCTCAGCTAATAGTCTAAATCATTCTTCGATTTGAAGTTCTGTTTTCCGTTTCTTAATCTTAGGAATATAGCTTTTGCATACTGGTGTTACTTTTAAATGGTGTTGTTTCATAATGACACGCACTCTTGATGTTGGTGGTCTCACACTACTATATGTGCTTCTCAACATATTAAACTCAGGGTGAATGCTCTCCCCGCCTTGTTCACCATACAATCCCAAACCGATTTTCCATTTTGAAATGAAATCTACAACATGATTTTCCAGCATGTGTAGTTTTGGTGTAACAGATTCACCTGGAAAAGTTTTCCTCAAGAAACTCATCAAAGTTTTGATAGCTGTATCTAAAACAAAATCTTGAAAAACTGACACGAATATTTTAAAAAAGATTTAAATCCCAAAGCATTAACAAAGATTGTTCGCTGTTCAAAAATTGTTCATAGCGATAAATTCAACATTGTGTTTAGCAGCCATGTTTTTATGGAACGTTTGGCTAGTGGCTGTAACTGCGTTTAGACAAAATATGAGCTCTACGTTTCTCCTAATATTTAGCTGAAAAAATATGTAAGTAGAATGAAATTTTCACAATTAAAAACTTAAATGATGTGCCTTTATAGGAATATATAACATGTTGCTAGAAAAAATTTTTATTTTTTGTAATTTTAACGTGGAAAATGGGGAAATTCACTGATTTCTCGTCGGTTATAGTTTCGTTATTTCCGTAACCACAACAATGGCTATGGCTGCAATTTTTGTTGTTTCTACGAGACGGTGGCCTCACATACCATAATAAAACACATTTTGGGTCTAATATGTAGGTGATAGACTTTATTTGGGCTGTTAGTGCATTACTTTGAATGTGATGACGTCATCGCCGCCTAGGATTTTTACGATTTATGTTTTCCAATTTTCGCGCATGTGCGTTTCTGAAGTTCGCTGCCGCGGGCTATGTTGAATGAGCGTGGTAGAGAACCGTGTTCACTTTGTACGGTCTTAGATTTTGGGATACTAAATAATCCTTGGCCTTCTACGGGACGTCAAAGACAATTCTTTCAAGTTTTCGAAAACATTGCAATGTTAATGCTTAATCCTCTCTCAACAGCTGCCTATCCCTGATTGAGAGTTAAAATCAATTTAAAAACTTCGAAAAGATTTTTATATTTACTATTGATCTCAAACAGTTCAAAGTAAAAACCGTCCAACCGTGTTAACATTTGATTAAAGTTTTTGAAATTCTCACAATGGACAGTAGATGCTTCTCTTACCAGCTTAGCAACTTTTCCAAATCTTTGTCACATTTACTTGAAGTGAGACTGAAAGTAGCTTACTGAGTAGCTGCTTCATGTTTTGTGACGAAGAGAATTCAAACATTTTCAAAAGATGACAATGATGGCAAATATTACCTGTTACATTCAAACAAAATTCCACATGAAAAATCAGCAATATACTTGGAGTTTTATAGAAGTTTACAAAAACACGCGCGGATTAACTTACAAATTAAGAAGTGGCTTTGATAAAATTCCATGATTTTCCTATATTTCACCATATTTTACTGATGCACTCTCCTATGTCCTGGTATTCCCTGATCCATAGGCAATCCTGAGTTTTTTTTTCTATTTCTTAGGAAAATCTGAATAGAAAATTGAATTCTAATGAATATTGCGACACATGGTTACCATTTTTGTTCAAGTATTCCTTTTCTACCATATCAAAAGTTGATTCCTTTCACTCTTCATCGTAACTTTGAAAAAACTCCAACAAATCAGTCAGTATGCAACGAGCGACGAATACATTTTTCTTGCAGTAAACACTCGAATAACACAACAAAGATTAGAACCAAACCAATTCTGATGTAAACAAAACTTATTTAAAATAATTCAAAATCTTATATCTATCGATTCTGAGTGCTCAGAAATCTTTCGATATAAATTCCCCGACTTTTAGAAAAATTGCACGTCCATTAAATTTAAAAAAATATTTTTTTGTGTGATTGGAATGGTACGCGCATAAAATGCAAACATTCTTTTTTTTCAAAAATATTTTTCCATCATTTGGATCATAGTCGAGAGATACTGGCGCCCAAGCGTCTGATTCTGCACAGAAGTTCAACATGGCGCAGTTTTAACTGTTGCTTGTGCTGTTGTTTAGACTTCTTGCTTGGTATTTTTTTTATGCCTTGCGAAAATTGTGCAATATTTAAGTGTCCTACATCACGGAGAAACAAAGAGCTCAGTATTTTTAAAGTTCCACTACCCACTACTGATGTAAACAAGAAATAGGGGAAGGAACTTACTAGCATTATTACGAAAGATAAGGTCCTTGATGATCAGCTAAAAAAACGCATCGCAACATTTAAATTATATATATGCGAACGTCATTTTTGTACAGAACAAATCTGGGTTTATTCAACTCGCAAAAGCTTGAAAGAAAGAGAGCTACCTCATCTCAATCCTCCACAAAAAAGTATTGGTCAAACCACTTCAATTTCAACACTTCAATTCAAAAACGGGAAGATTTCAATATTATTCAAGATCTTTCACCGCTTCCTACTCCAACCACTATATTATAGAAACTTCTTTGACTTCAGTCAACGAATTTCAAAACTGTCATTGAGCAACTATTGGCATATTGACATTCAAGACACACTAGTTATTGTTACTTGTACTTCATCTAGCCTTATCATCCCAAAGTATGAAATATTCATTGATCATCTCTCTCGTTTTCACTGAGAATACTTGGATGGATGATCATGAATTGTACACCTTCTATAAAAAGTATTTTTATAACATCACCCTTTCAAATTTTATAACAGAATTTAATGGTTACAAATTGTGTGTTGGTATCAGATTGTGCTAATAGCAGGGAATTATCCTTTCAAAAGCATGTTATTCCCAAAAAAATTGATTATTTGACATTTCAACAAAATCATTCAAGTCGAATCTTCACCAAGATCAATATTATCGCTCAAATTTTTTGCAGTATTTTAACTTTGCCTCTGAAACTTAGTCCTTCTGTTAATTGTACAGCACATAACGTTAGATGTAAATCATCCACGGCCCAGAAAGAAACTATATGACTATGTTTTGACCAGAGAAAATTCCGGAACTCCTACATTTTCTGTAATTTCCAGGACTTGTGGCCACCCGATACATTAAATACACTAGCACCAAGCAGCAATTCACGTGCGAAACATTCAAAACTAGCTAGGTTTAGACATAGGCGTAAAAAATCGCTACTTTCTGATTGGATTAAAAAAACCGCATCTTTATTATTATAACCCAGACTCCTTTTAACAGTTATTTAATTTACATGTACAATGCGAGCTAAGCGAGTTTAAAACTCAAAAATATCATAAAATAAATAGACAGCCATTTTAAAACAATAGCATGAGATTAAAAACACGGCTTTTCTTGAATCTTCAAAAATTTTAATGGCCTTTCTATAGATCTATACAAAAAGGGGATTGAGTACTACATGTATGACGCAAACGACCTCCAAAATATAAATATCAATGAATAACACTTTAACTTTGTACAAATTTACAATGTCAGGATATAAGCTATATCCATACCATACCAATGGAAGAGGGCAAGTGAGGAGGAGAGCAAAAATATCAAGAAATAATATTAGATAAATTAAAAGTCTTCAGAAAGAAGTCACAATATTTAGAAAATTTTAAGAACTCCACTAGCACCTCCCTCACAATATCCATTTTAAAATTTTTAAGACGCCTCATAAATAATCGAGACAAAATATAAAATATAAAAATAAAGAAGTCTAAAGATTAGAGAGTGTTCTCAGAGAATGATGAATTCCTTCCAAAGATAAATGCATATGTCGCCTTCTCTCAGCAATCCTCATCCTACGTTCGTTATACACAGCCATATCTTTATCGAGATGGTTTTGCTTTTGACGAAGATTGTGATTTTCGCGTTGCAGTTCTTCGTAAGACTGAAGAAGCTGTTGTCGTTTCGCGTCGTATTCTGCAAAAAAATTATTTTGTTTATTTCTCCCTTTTATCTCGTGCGAACTAATTTTAAAATTACAAAGTTTTGATTTTTGTCAACACGGCTTTTAGAATTAGGCGTATCAGATTCATGTTAGAAGAGATTGCTACAAGCGAAGTTTTTGTGACTTCAAATTACAAAAAAAACAACAGAAAACAACCAAGATGGAAAACTACAAACCTGCTTGATAACCAGCGTATGATTGGCTGACTTGTTGAACACCGCACCATCGTAGATACGATTCATGAGGTTCCTACAAAAGCATTAACTTAGTACAAAACAATAGTATTTTCATGAAACAAATAAAAATTAGCAAACAAAATTAAAGCACATACGTTTAACCGTCCGAACAGGCTATTATCCAACATTTTAACCTCTTCCACAGGGTCACGATGTTGACTTGATTGTGGTCTTTGGTACATTCTTTCGTGTTTATTAGGCTTCTGCGGGTAAGAGTTGCCGTCTCGAAGCATGGTTACTAGACGCGATTGTTCTAAACTATGTTTGGATTCTTGCGCATGCGTACGGTTGTTAAATGATAAATTATCGTGATTAGAGGTGAGCGTGAATTGATTTGATCTTGATGAATTGTTAACTTCTTCTAACTGGGTAGTATTCTTGTCAGTGGAAACCACAAACGGGGAGCGTGATTCCTTGTTGGGAGAATTTCGAGGTGATTTTCGATTTTTATGTTTACTATCATTGTTAGTTTCACTATGAATTTCATTATTACTATTATTGTTATTATTATTATTATCTTCATTGGTGTCTATGCTGTGTCGTTTTTGTATTTGTTCCAGTAGAGTTTCCTGTTCTTGGAGCAGCTGTTGCTTGTGGCGAGTCATTGGACCACTGTAAAAATCTAAGTCTGATCCAGGTCGGGCATCTCCGTTTAAACTGCTCTCCTCCGTGTTCTAGAATGTATGAAAAAGTAACTAAAACTCTGCTTAAATATGTTTAAAAGAGGAGAAAAGAAAAGTAATTATTTTTACCTCTCGTTTCGATCTTTTTTTAGGCCTTCCACGAAATTTGCGAAATTTGCGATCCCATCTTTTACGATCGTAATCATCCTCTAAAACTGTAAAGTAAAAATTTAAAAATAAATATCACTTTTAAATAAATATAACATTTAAATATATATCACATTCAAATAAATAGAAAAAAATCTGAAAATGTCACCACATACCTCTCTTTCGTGAGTGTGAAACAAGACCGAGTGATAACATGTATTGTAGTTTCTAAAAACAGCGAGTTAAAAAATCATCAAAGATGGAGAGCTTTATCTATATCACATCCTTATGACCACTTCTTAGCAAAGATGATCTATCAAAGAAAATTTTACGAAAAAAAGCACAAAGTGTTATGAATGGAACGGCTAATGAAGTATGCATTGCCCTCGGACGGTATATATCTGTTGATTCGAATGCTCCTTAATTCGAAAATACTCTACTGCGAACAAACTTCACGGCCTTAAAAGTTTTTTTCCAGGAAATAGCAAACGTGTATATATAATTATATTTTACACTCTGCGGTGGAGTTCACATGTGATCATACCTCCTCAGATTGTTCCGTATCATTTTCTGTTTCTTCTAATTTCGGAGGTAGCGGCTTCAGTGAATGGTTTTCAGTTCCGCTACTACTGTTGAGACTTTCAACATCGTCAGAAGACGGCGATTGGTTAATACGGTTCATGTTGGCAAGTATACTAGCAGCTGCTAACTCGGTCTTTGAATCAGGAAGTTTCAATAAGGAGTCAATTGAGTTTGCTTCAAGTGGTTTATCTATTAAAGAAAGCATGTGAACAGTAAGATTTGCAAGTAACAAAAAATATATTTTATTGTGTCAAGTAAAAATTTAGGGTACACTAAAGAACTATACCATTAAGTTTTTGTGTGTTTCGCTGGTAATCTAATCCTTTGATAAATGGCAATTTCTAAAAAAAATATCCTAGTTAATAAACAATTCAAACCAAAGAGAAAATGCGCACAGAATTCAAACTTATACGTACAGGTCGGTTGTTGACCAGCTCCCGATTCATTTTCTCTTCATCATTTCTTTTCCGTTCAGCTAAATTTGAAAAAAAAGAGATGATTTCACTTGGAGAGTATTATAATATAGATAAAATTCAGTTGTTTAAGGAAAAAAACGGGTTAGTATTCATCAATTGGTTATGTTTTTTATGTTATTCATACCTAACATGATTTCTTCATTCTTTCTCTTTAAGGACTCCAGCGATGGAGTGTGTGGAATACTACTCCTCTCTTTCTCACGTCTTTCTTCGTGTCTCCGCTCAGCTTCTACATCGTTGCGCGTCGTGCGCTCCGCAAAACCGTGGTCGCCTCTCCGATAATATTCTAATAGTCTTGGACTTACAGGTGCATGTCGATGAAGCATTTCAGCTTGACTGGGTAACCCGTGCGAAATGTATTGATCTCCAGGTAGAGGGTAATCTCTTCCACCATAGTAAAAATGAGGAGGAAGATATAATCCGTGTGGCGGCTCCTACGTAAACAAAAGCTTTGTCAGAATGTGTTCGCAAACTTTAAAATTTACAGCACGAAGAAAATCAACTAACGAAGACACGAAAATTTTGTGCAACCAAAAGGATCAATTATTTGCTAATTAAAACAATGCCCATTTTAAGTCATACCTTAAACCCACTGTGTTCATGACCGCCATTCAGAAGATGACGTCGATATGTCTCATCTAACAAGTGAGGGGGGAGTCCCCATCTATAGTCCAAACCCCTCCTTCGCAAGTCTTCTTCGAGTGCATGATGAGATTGCAAAATGTCTTTTCGCTGAAACGTAACCATAATCAATAAAATAAATCTAACACTCACTGCTGAAGAGTAAAACTAATAATAGTATCTTCAATGAAGAACACACCTCTAACGGATGTCTTCCATGCTGTTGCAGTAACTGTATTTCCTCCCTCAACCTTGGATGTTGTGCATGTAGAGCAAAGTCACGTGGTAGACGAGCTGGATCGAAGTTCAAACCAGGTGGTCTACAGGCTTGCTCATCGTGCTGATGTCCTGGTTCATGACCATGGACAGGACAAGATGGTTGAGAGCTTTGTGAGTGATGTCTCCCAACAAATGGAGCGTAGCGTTGGATGTCTGCTGGTGACAAAGAACGCATAGCAGTTTCACGGTGATTATAATGTATAGAGTTCATAACACTTGAATTGTTCTCCTAAAAGTAAAAAAAAGTTTGTTTATCAACAAAAACTATGCAAACATTCAGTAACTTATAAAGCTTTGTAGTGTGGACTAGCTCTTAACTCTCAAGTCAACAACACATTTTCAACTTTTTCTCCCAGATGGGTTTCATTTTATTTGCTCTTTCTCATTTTACCTTATACCAAGTCTCACAAAGTCAGTATTAATCTTTCCAACAAGAGTCAAAACAAAATCAACTGATTATCATATGTGAAAGTGAAATTAGGTTCGAATTACACTAGGAGACGTTCTTTAAATAAACAAAAGTGTAATAAAAACACAAGCAATGTATCAAAAAGAATAGTTTAGGTTGTCTTTCAAAACTAACTTCATGTAAACATAACTCAAGTGTACTTGAATTAACTCGTATTTGTTGACATTACAAATTTTCACAAGCAAACATATTGATTTAACACATCCGTTAAAAATTACAAACGTGACCCTACATGAAAGCATGCTTGATATTAACAAAAAGAAGAACAGTAAATAAATCAATACACAGCTCAAATGTAGCTGTTGTCTTGCTTAATATTTCATAAGCCCTTATCTTTATTTTCTAAAAAATCGTGATACGTCTTGATGACCCAGACAAATTAAATAAATTAAACGATCCTGAAATAAAACATTTCGAGACCTTTAAATTTAAAAAACAACTCCCTCCAAATCTGTGTATGGGCGCTGACGCCCTTACATCTGTAACTGGGTGTTAACTTAATAAGGCGTAATAGAGCAAAAATTCCAGACTCTAAATACGTATATTAAGAGGGATTATTTTTAGAAAGTAAAAGCTAATTAGAATAATAGAAATAATTAAAAGATATAAAGAATAGTAACGAAGTGAAAAAAAGAAACAAATATATACAGGATAAGTAATTTTCCAAAGACAGCTGTTCACAAAACAACACAAAAACTCATCGTTACATCAAGTGCACGCTTTCTGACACAAAGAAAAGATGTTTTACATCATAAAGTTTGTACAAACCTATTAAGCAGACGTTTAGATTAAGTTGAAAAACAAAACTAATTGTAATTGTTATCGTATCCTAGCAACATACCATAGGGAAGCTTATCTTATTTAAAAAAAAAGATTGGCGAATAACATGCAATCGCACGCTTCTCTTTTATAAAAACATGCTTTATAAGAACATGCTTTATAAGAACATCCTTTATAAGAACATGATTCATAAGAACATGCTTTATAAAAACATGATTTATAAAAACATGATTTATAAAAACATGATTTTTAAGATAATTCTTTATAAGAATATCAGGCTGGGATTTTAGGTTAAAATCAATGGCCCTGTTGTTTAGAACAATAGAAAAATCAGAATAATGACCAGCCTGGTTAGATTGTGGTATTCTTATAAAAACGGTAATTACAGTGTAAACCAGCCCTTATACCAGCTCGTGTATAGGGGATTTGCTGGTTAATTAGATAAATATATGAAGTGGTTGCAAAACCAAAATACACCAAATTTAAAATGAAAATAATGTTTCTTAGTATAGTTGATGAAATGAGATGTATGGAATATAGATAAGTAAATAAGCGGGTATAAAATAATCACTTGGAAGCGATGGTAATATTGAAATGATAAAAATTCATCCTAGTGGACCCAGGGTCTTAAAGAACAAAAAAAAAGAATTGTAGAAAATGATAAGATTCACTTCATTGATTTTTCCTTATATTTCATAATTCTCAAATACAGGTTGACATACTCAAGAAATTTTATTGGTTTTAAAAAAATGACATATTAAAAGCAAACATTGACATTAGCATGTAAATTTTTTCCAGTTCAAACACTCAGTCGAGCTATTTTTATTAGTAATGAATTTCTGCGAACCACCGCAATGTAAATGTTTCACTGCAGTTGAATGTGGTGGTCGAACTCTTTTAAAATTTAAAAATATACAATTCTGTTCTAGTAATCAAATTGTTTTGTTTTTATTATCACATTTGCACTGATAAATTCATTGTACTTAAAAAAACCTTGTTTCTCTTTTAAAAACTAATATCAACCCGGATCAGAGAAAAAGTTATAATTCAACAACAAAAAAAAAAGAAAAGAAATTGTATCCAGCCATCTTTCTTATTTATACAAACTTGTTCAAATGTGCTTGTGTTACTCCCTTGGTATCAGATGATTTTCAAGAAATGACAATACACTAATTAATACGACATTAAGCCTTTCAAATCACTTCACTAATATCCTAATTAAATTTAATTTAAGAAAAAGATATATAGAGACATTCGTAAGAAGTCGTTAAAATCTCTTTCCTTCACTTTGAGAATAGCACATCAAACCTCCATAACTGTACAAGCTTGACATTTTTTACTCCATGTAAACACGTTTTCTTGAAACTTTTTCATTTTTTTTAAAAAAAATATATATTAACAATAAAACAAAAAAAGAAATCGAAACAGGTTTGCTAATGTTGTCTTTTTTGACCTATGACAAAAAGTTAAAGATCGTAGGGACAAATTTTGTTAAAATAAAAAGCCAACACTTATCATCTCAAAATCATAAAAATAAACAAATAAAGTATGGCAAATAAAACAAAAAAATACACAAACAAACAAACAAAAATATGAAGTACCTAACACAAGAAAAGCAATCACTGTCAGAGTTTTAATAAAGAATTACCTTCGAAGCTATGTGTAGGATAAAGTTCTTTCGAAATCAACTACCATTAGAGATATGTCAAAAGTAAAAAGAACTCAATTAAAACTTCTCTATGGTAATTAAACTAATCATTTGCGTATTCAAAAGAAGAATAACCCTCTAACGAGCACGAATAATTACCCTAGACACAAAAACATCAAATTAAAAAACACGCGTTGACCACCGTTGGACGCTTTCTTCAAATCTGACTCACCGAACACAAAAGGGGTCATATTCTCACTTTCAAATTTTTAAAAAGTATTATGCGAATCAGTTTTATGTGAACACACCCCTAGGATCATTTTGGAGGGTAAATAATTTTCCTCTACTCCTACGAAATCTTCTATTTTATCGTCGTAAAACGATGTGTTGAGTCATGTTAATAAGAGGTGAAATAACTGGTTTTGAGTTGTTTTAGGGTTGTTTTAAATGAGTTTTGTCACGTGATGACAAGTAAAGTGGATTTGAAATCATTTTGAGTTTAATTAGAATTTAATGTAAACAGCCTTGTTATGAAAAATAACAAACAAACAAACAAACAAACAAAACAAGGAGAATATCACACATAAACATTTAGCAGCCAGTCAATTTTTAACCGCACCTGTTTCGATAAAACATCATAACTTCGCTGAAACTATGAATAACACTGTACTGAAGTGTCTAACATAACGTTTTTTATAAAATAAATATTTAACATGTTTATGTTAAAATTGCAATTGCTATATGCTCGAAGTTGAAGCATGGTTTCCACTATAGATTAATATCTTCATCTTAATATACCATAAAGGCTCGTTTCCACTCAAAAGAGAACTACTTCTGAATCTTGATTGGTTATTAAAATTCCGCTTAACAAAAGAATAATTATTGATATAACCAATCAAATTGCAGAGATATATTATTATTGACTTGCTTTATTCGTTTTCTTCATGAGTGGAAAAAATATTCATAATTTAAACAGAGATAAAGCTCTCTACAAAGGTAAGACATTTTGTACCGCAAAAATCACTATGAAATATTTGAAGGTAAAACTCGAATAAATATAACATAGTTATAATTATATTACTAAGAGTATAGTAAAATCAGATAAAAAAAGATAAGAACATAACAAAAATCTAATAAAAGCAGGTCTTTTTGAACAACGTTATCGTTCAAAATTAACTACATGTAACGGAAATAATTAACATGCATGTAAAAAAACTTATTATAATTATGGAGATGAATTGTCGTCATAGCAACCACTTCTACTATTCACAGATGAGATAAACAAAGCTTAATCTCCACAAGAGGCTCTATCAAAATGACAGACAGAAACGTGACCAATAAAATGAAAAAAACGGGGTTCTTGTTCTAGATTGCGCAATACTTTGCAATCGTGAAATTGTGGTGTGTGCTATCAGATCACGTGTTCACTTTATAATCAGGAGAGCTTAGAAGATGATAAAGAACTGATGTAAAGATTACAAGAAAGACTAACTCATATTCCTCACTTTTTTGACGAATGATGTTAACATGAGAGAACCAGTATTTTCCATATATTTACATCTCCCGTTAAAATGATAAAGACATATATAGAGTCGAGGCTAGCAAACTAAGTTTTTATGCTGATATCAGCAGCGGTGATCCCTCACGTAAATGTCATGTGGTCCATTAGGGGAAAAAGTAAATTTCAAAAATAGCGGTATGTTGTAAATAATAGAGTGGATTTGGCAAAAAAGAGGTTGAATAAATCGAACAAGTTCACAGCAGCATGTTATAAAAGAATATTTAGAGATTTCGAAGATCATAGTTTTAATAAAAGTGACGCAATAACCGAGAGAAAAGAGTTGTATTAGATTATTTGACTGGCTTCAATTATCGCATTACACTATTATAATTAAAATTTAAATGCCTTGTACTCTTGTTGGGCAGAAGAATTGAGCTTTTCTTATATTTAAAAACAAACAAAACAAAACAAATAAATAAATAAAAAAATAAACAACAAAACACGTAATGTAACATACAACAAGCCAGTAAAGTCTAGAAGTTTAAAATACAATAACTGAGAAAAATGAAAAATAAAAACACTTGTGAACTGTTCCAATGACTTGTTGCACCTTCCTCAGATAATTAATAAAAAACTAAATACAATTTCTTCTCCGCAAATGTTTTTTATTAAAACCTACCAAACATAACTATAAGTTTGATAACATCTCAGTTGAAGTGTTGTATTTACATATTTGCTGAAAGTTTAAAATAGAAGTTCTGATTTAAGAACCAGATGTAAAATGATGTGTTATTTTTTCATGCTTTTGAATGTGTTCAGATATAAAAATATTTCTTTTGTGTGTTCGTATACTGTATGTTATATGAAGTGATAAACGCGTAGTATTTACATACTTATATATTTCATCTTTTATATTGTGTATTATATTTTTTAACAAATGTATTTTTTTTAATAATCAAAATAATTTAAGTGTTTTTTGCTTTTTTTGTCGTGATTGTTAAAATTTAAATCAGGCGATATGGATGTTAATAATAAAATTTTGAAAAGAACATTTTTAAAAATTAACAGTGGATTCAGTTGTTCACAATCAACATATCTATTTTTCACACACACAAAAAAAAACGTTTTTTCTTACTTTTTATCGGCCCAAAAAACCACACAAGTAGCCAAAACGTGTTCTTAAATTATTTTCAAGCCGGTAAAGCATAATTTTTAGCAGTTTTTAGTTTTAATTCTTTAAAAAAAACATTATTGTTAAACTGCATCACTGCAGCCTCGTTTTCAAAAAAGTGATCTGCCTCGTTTTTTTTTTAAAAAATATCAGTTTTTTCATAACCAAATTAACAATTCTAAATACAAGATATTTTTGTATGTCTTGATATTCCGAAAGTTTTTTTATTTACATGAACACTTTTTAAAAATTTACATCTGTTGCCGCTATAGAAGAAGCTTGCTTTAACTCCTTATAAAAACGTCTAATGTTCTAATGCTACTTCAACGTACTATCTAATGCTGCTTGAAAGTTTAAGAAACACGTCATAACCTGTTGTTTACAAATCATCAGTCAGAGAACATGTCAAAAGTAGAACAATTTAAAACAGTAACACGATTTAAATACTGGTTTTTTATCTACAAAACACAACACTGTTTTTTTATAGATTGCAAGAAGAGTAAAAATTGATGTTACCTCGTCGTGGTGTTTTCGAGCAGGTTGTGGATGTACTAATCCTATGCTACTTGAAGGTCTCTCCTAAATTGAAATTAAAAGGAGATAAAATACACCTGGAAAACACACAAAATATTTGAAGCAGCGAAATTATTCGTCAAAAACATTCCCTTTCTAGCATTCTATACATAACTTTTCTTTTTAAATTTTAAAAGCAGTACAAAACCTAACAGCTTCAGAACTTGTGCAGAATTTTGTTAAAACACTCCATTATTCAACTATTCTACCTTTTTTTCCTCATCAGTGCGAAACTACACCTTTGCTTTTGAAAGTGGAGAATGATTTTGTATTGAAAATACATCTCCACAAAATCTATTCTTTTCTCAGTCAATAAATTTTTTTTCTTTTCAATAATACAATACTGTTAGCTTATTAAGGTTTTAAATGGTATAAATAATTAAAGATTATATTTCTAATATACAGTAATTACAACATGTTCAATACATTGGTTTGTCTTACTGAAGTGACAAAAAAACTTTGTACATCCGCATAAGTTTCCGCATGCACAATTTATCCTTATCATAGGAAAAAGTTTAAAAAAGGATTTTAAGTATTTAAGTACATTAAATCAAGCCATCTTTAAGTCCGAGCACTTCACCTCGGACATGAATGAGAAAATCTTTTAAAACAAATACAACAACAGAGTTATTTTTGTTCTTATGCAATTTTTGGTTCGATCGTTGCAACAGATTGACTATAAAGCAATGTTTTGATCAGAATCTATCAAGAATATCGAGGCTGAGATTTAGTAAAGAAAAGAACATTTAACCTCATCAAAAATCGAAATATTTTTCTGTAAATAGCAGCAAAAATACAAATCCTTTGATTTAATTGAACGATAGAAATTAAAAAATTGTGCTATACATAATTCAAGAACCAGCAAAAAAGCACCGTTGTGTTTAATTCTTGAGCATGTTTCAGATTGATATGTTCTTATTTCGTTCTTGATAGTAAGAACACAACTTCAGACTTCAACCTAAGAATTCAGCTTCGTTTTGTTTTTATTCATGAAATTTCAGACTTGGATTGTTCTTAGATTTTAAAACAATGATTTGAATCAATATCTAAGGTTCGTGTTCTTATAAAATTGTTCTTAACTAAATACTCTAACGTTTTATGCAACGATTTTTATTTAAACATTTTCCAAAAACAATCCCTTTTAACCAAAGTAATAAACAAGGCAAATTACTTTGTCTTACTAACCAGAAGAAGAACAAATAAGATCAAACTTCAAACGTAGTGTGGTTTAGAATAATAACAACACACATCACACTGAAGAGCATTGTTAAAAAAACATGTGGCAATGTATTCTTTTCTCTACCTAACGATACACTGGAGACCAATTCTTATTACTGAGATTTCATGAATCATTGAAGCAAAAAAAACAACATCTTTTTCATTAAAAAACTCAAAACAGCATTTTCATTTTATATATTTATTTTTCTTCTTGATATTATCTATTATCTTTTGTTTCACATTTTATTTTAGTCATGAAAAAGTGTAAAAAATAAAATAAAAAATAAAATTAAAAAATAACAATGGGAAAATGGTTTGAAATATTTTACCACTTAACAACACAGTATCAAACTCTCTAGTCACAACAAAATGTGTGTAGCTATACCATTACGTACCTTCAAAGAACTATTCAACACAACACCAGCTGAAGATGCTGCAGATGAAAACTGAGCTTGTTCAAAAGGTTTCCTGGCATGAAGTTCATATCTCTCTTTTGATCGATGATGATGATGCTCTTCTAGCAAAGAAAATATACACAAAATATTGATGCAACTTTTCAAGCAACTTTTTAGCTTGGATAAATGTACAATATGAAATTTTATGCATAAAACAAGCTTAAAATGAAGGAAAATGAATTAATGAATGAATGGATGAATGAATGAATGAATGGATGATAATGGGTGAACATGCAATAGAAATATTCACTTATCAATATATGGTATCATCTGTTGAGAATACTTGTTACTCTTAAGTTCACATCATGTTATAATTAATTAATATTATTATATTATACTTTAATTTCTAAAATACTTTTTATTAATATGCTTCACCTTTTTAATGTACAACAATAAATTTTGGGCGTAACAACAGAAAAAAATAACAAACAAAAAATTACAAGATATTGGTACCTCTTTCATGAAATTGAAAAATTCCAGGGACAGGTGGGCGACTTGATAATTCCTTATGTGATTCATGAGAATGACCTATGAAAAAAAAACAATAATATGCTTCATAGACCTCTCTGTATTGAAAATAAAGGTAACGATGAAACAGAAAAGATCAGAACCAGTATAAATATAATTATATAATATTAATTATATATAATTATATATATAAATAAAATAAAATAAAAAATACCATAAGGCGATTTCATCAATAACTCTGTTTTCTCAGAGTTTGGAAAGCTATGAGGAATGGGTGCCATAATAGGTGCTCCACTAATGTATGATCCAGGGTGCATTGAATGATGTGGAAGAAGCACTGGAGATATCATTTCAGCTGCAAAAATAAATTAATATCAAACTCATGCTTAACAATAATTATCATTACTTTTTTATTTTTCAAAAAAAAGACAACACTCACCATTTTTTGTTGGCGGTGATTTTTGTCTCATCTCGCGATGCGATACTGGTGCAGGGAAGCCTGGGGCTTGTTGTGCAAGCTTTCTCAACGCTGCAGCAAAACCACCTTCAGCGGATGTGGTTACTGTGTTTGCTTGTTCTTGATGGTGATTTCGCACACTGAAATTTAAAAATGGCGGAACAGTGGCTGTAGCCTTCATATCAAGCTCTCGCTGTTCCTCTCTAGTTTCCTTCGAACTTTCACTTTTGTTCGTAGTATCTATGTCAATTTGTTCTCTCTAAAAAGAAATTTCATATCATAGTACTGCAACGTGACAAGTATCACGAAACGTGGACAATCTATCTGTGATATAATTTTAAAAATCAAGCTAGGTAGAGAACTACTTTTAAAATCTTACAAGATACATATATATTTGTTAGTTGACTATGAAACTAAACTTGAAATATCAACCTAAATATTTAAAATACAAACCCAACATCACTTCAACATCACATCATTAAGAATTACAAACAGTCAGTTTTTACATGGTAGACCTCAATAATGTTGATGGTGAGCCTAAATTAAGCACTGGTATTTAACTTGTCATTAAAATAATAAATAAAACAATACCAGCTAATTATCTTTTTCAATAAGTTATTATTCTGTACTTTCAATTAAACGTGTCCACTTTTACAACATGTGCTAACAAGCTTTTTTGGGAAAATAGAGTTAAATTAGTTAAGTAGAAAACATAAAAGCTGTTATATACAATTAATTTGAATTTAATGATCTTGATATTAATCGAATAGTGATGAACAAAATTATTTAGGTCCCTGAATGACTAGAGTCAAATTTTAGACTAGGCTGATGTTTTAACTATAGTTTTTTAAGTTAGTAAAAACGACAATGTTTAGATAGAAATATATATTAAAGATATATAAAGATTTAAAAGATATACTATCAACTGCTAAACAAAGAAATGAACAGAAAAAAGCTAAAATTATTTTGGTCCCTGAATAAGAATGGTAATTTTAACCCTCACAGTTTTTCATGTAAATACTTTAACTGACTGGTACTCCTCGTGTGAATTTTCCTTGAGTCAATTAGTAACTAAACCACAAATGAATAAAAATGTCTGCAAAGCTGAATGTGATAAATTCTCTACTTCATCTATGTTTTCTGCATCACATTAAACAACTGAATGTAGTTTCATTAAAAGATGTATTTTATGGTAAACTTTACATACAACTGGACATCTTTCGCCATCACAAAAATAACATTTAGTTTATTTACGACTATTAACATAAAAACACAGAAGTTTTGTGTATCAAAAAACACCTGACTCATTACATAGTAAACACTGTTGTAAAATTGCATGTCAACACATCAATGAGGAGGCGGCAGTATCATACTCTTGATAATACATCAATTAAATATTTGTGATGATGAAGGATTAACACCCTTGAAAACTATTCAAAAAGGAAAGAAAAGTTTTAATTGTTTTAATAATAGAAGTCAATTTATTTTATAGAAATAATTAAGTCAATTTATTAAAATATATTGGCTAGAGGTTTTAGATTAAGAATAACTTATATCCTTTTGAGTATGATTTTTTAAATGGTGGTTTTTACAGTGAAAAAGCACTCTATCAAACGGTATAGAAATAACTTTAAAACTTTTAACTTGTAAAAAATTGAATCATTTTTGAGTTATCCATTAATTTTTGCTTTATTTTATTACCTTTCTAAAATGTTAATTTTTAACTCTTTCATCTTTCGACTGTAATATCTAAAAAATGGTGCATTTTTTAGTGATAAAGAAATGCTTTGAGATAAACAAGTTGCCTTACCTTAAAATACTCACGACATATAAATATATTTATCATATAAATATGAAATTTAAGAAGAAAAAGGAGAAACATAGAACATAAGGAAAAAATAAATAAATAAACAACTCGCAGACTTTCCTTTATGCAATTGCAACACAGCGTTTAATAAGAAACACAACGTTTTGTATAAACACAAAGTTCTCTTGCTAAAAACCATTTTAGAGGTATACACTTTAAGCATATCTTCTTTATACCGAAGACTTACTAGGCTGAACTTAAAATGTGTGTTTCATACAAAACAAAAAATATGTAACTAATCTATTCTACTTTTGTACTACAAATCAATTCCACTTTACTTTATCAAAAAAACAAAAACAATCACACCAATCACATTATAACAACAAAAATTAAATGCTTTCAAAATTACTAACATTCAGTCAACAGTTAAAAAAATTACCAGTATGAGCACACAGACAACTTAAAAGAGCTAATTAACCTTTCAACTAATATAAAACCAGTTTGTGTCAGACAATGTTGTCGTTGTGTTAGCTGCTTGAAAGGGTATATTGACACTCTCGTACAAAACCTAACAGAGGTAAATAGATTGAAAACCATGATGTCAAAAGATCAACACAACCATCTTAACAAAAATGAAATCAAAACAAACTAAACACACAACTTAATGAAACTAACAAAAACAAAAGCTCCTAAGCTCTTTAAAGGTCTGCATATAACAACAGGATCTATGCAAACAATGTTTTGAATAAAAATATTAATATCACATATGATAAAAGAATTATATTAATAATAAAGCTACTTAAAAATGACCAATGCCTGAAAGTTTTAATCTGACAAATATATCAAATGTCTATATACAGTAAGCTTGTTTGCATACAAGTTGTATTGCAGTAAAGATGTTTCATGTTATTTGTAAAAAAAAAAGAGAAATATTTTTTGATTTACTTCATGTATACAGAAAAACAAAAACATACAACTTCAACACAAAATGTTTTTATTATAATTTACTTAACATAAGAGAATGTTAGTATGTGTAACTAAATTTACTGTGTCGCCGAAAATAACTTTACATCTAAGAGTATTGAGAAATCAATGCATATCACAAAAAATACAAACCAAAAACTTATATTATTTAACCCTCACAAAGATAAAATTTAATGTTGTCCTCAAACATTGACGTCACCTTCTAAAACTTCAGTAGCAGAGAGAGGGAATTCATCTTGGTTATTATCTCTTTTATAGGGAGCATTATGTTCTAATTATACCTGACAATGTCATTAATTAGATTAATGGTCAGAACAAAATGGCAATGGAATAAGTTTAATAGAAACATCACTCGTGATGCAATTAAATAAAATGATATGTAATTTAAAACAAACTATAGAAGATGTTTTATATTCTCCTATAAAGATAGGATAATATGAATGGGATTAAATTAGGATTTACTTCACTTAAAATAGTTTAGCATCTGGATATTTTAAAAAAAGAACAAACACAGATTAATGCTGAAACATAATCAAAGTTGTAGGCAGTAATGCAGAACAGTAGGTCCAGCTAAGCAATTGCCAGGTTAACAAAGAGACATAAATTGGAACTCTCCTTACAGTTCATAGTATTTAACAGGAACTATAAGGTCAAAAATGATACACAAACAAGAAATTACACAAAAACTAAACTAAGCTACAATAACCTACACATTTTATTGCTAAAATTAACATTTAAACTTTTAAAACGGCTGATGAGTAACACTACACCATAACAGCATGACACATGAAAAGCACAAATGCAAGAAAATGATTATGATACTGCAAATAAAACTCAAACATTTATAACTAAAACACGATAGTAGAATATAAAAAAACACGGTAAAATATAAGATAACTTTATACAACTAAAGGACATGCAGTGATAGAAAAGCACCATGCTTGATCAAAATCTCTCTTGTGAATCAAATAAAAACCTTGGAAACAATGAAAATAAGATAGAAACAACAAGAAAATAGTACTATTTTATCAATGCTTAATTACGTCAACATCTGTTAAAAAAGCACCAGCCTGGTTTTCACATTGTTATTGTTTTGGTAGCAAAATGTACATTTTTACAGGCTAGTGACTAAAAAGTAAATTGCATGATTTACAAAAAAAAAATTCTGAATAGAAACCAGATGATATAAATAATTAACTAAAAGATTTTGTATTTGCAAATTTTAACAAATAGAATCTCTGTGTTTTTTTTATTAGCTTTCAAATTATTCTTAAACCAGCAGCTGCATTCAAGTAATTTATCAACAATACTATTGTTAAAAATACTTTTTAAGCAAATGAATATCAAATGTTAACATATTTAAAGAAAGAGAAAAAACAAAATGAGTTCCATTTTTTTTCCTTTTTGTAGGTGTTGGTTTGTTCCTTGTTCTTTGTTACTTGTTACTGTTTTGATGGATCATAACACAAAAATTATTTCAATGTTTCACTTTTATTTTTGGGTTGGGAAATATCTGTAAAACATATCACACAAAAATTAAGAATTGATGGGGAATGTTTTGTTACCAAAGGTAATATAAAAAGAAAACTTTGGTTATTAATAATTCGCAAAAAGCCAATAGTACAAAGTACAATTCATGTACCATACCTTTCAAGAAATAAACATCATACGTTCGAAAAAACAAAATGTTTACAAAAAATTTAAAAACAGGATCCATCCTGAGGTTGTTGACTTTACAAACAAAACATTTTTCTAGTATCTCATTTTAAAAGTTATGAAATATAAAGAAACAAATAAACATAAAAATTATCAAGTAGCAAATATTCAGAAGCCATTCAAAAACAGAATACGGAGAGAATTTTATTTTTTGTATTGTTACTGCTCTATTATGCATGCAGAAAGTTCTAAAAGGTTCTCATTCCTAACAACATCAACAACAACAACATTATAACTAAGATAAAGAATGAATCATACATTATAGAGAAAATAAAAATATTTGTGCAACGTAAAAGAGTAAAATAAATAAATATTCTTAATTTTAATCTACTATACCTTAGTGTTGGACGTTTCAGTATCAACTTTATTATATGACAAGGATTAAAGAAAAACACGAATGCTGCCTCAACACACACAGCAGGTTACAGAACGATAGTCATATTAATTTAAAACTTTCCATACAAAACCACATTATATCCGTAAGCATGTAATTCCTTGACCTAATTTGTGAAACATCATACGCTAATTATAATTAATAACATGGCTAACCAATCATGCAATAACCTTTACTGTCATCATGTCATCATAAAAGCTGTTACAAAAGAAGTATGACTAGATCAGCGAAAGTTTGTCTTAACATCCTGTGGTATAAATCACAAGTAGGACAGCAAACACTTTATTAGTTCAGTTACGTAAATTACACGGAAATCACACAGTGAAAAAAAAATAAAAGGTTTTTTTTATTAAAATCATATTCTTTAAATATTTGATTTATCTTAGATATTTTTGACTTTTTTTTACAAGATTTTATATGATTTTACAGTTTTTTCCTTTGTTGTTCTTATGCAAAAACCTCTCATTCACGTGGCAAGTATAGACACTGGTCATTCACAGGTACTGTAGACCATTACGACCTTCCAAAATATTTTGATTTCACTGTAAATAAAACCTCCAAAACCTGCACAAACTCACATTTAATCTATTCAGCATTGAGCTATCGTTGAGCCCTAAAATACCTATACAAAAGAACTTGTTTAGCTTCACCTCTCAGTAACTCCATAAATCACATTCTCATTACATCTAACAAATCCATTTGTCAGTATGCAAAACCAATGCTGTAACTTTTTACAAAGAATAAACAATACAAACCACATTTTTGTTACAATGTAAACAGGTCCAAGCAGATGACAGGTAAGTGTACTTGTGGTGAATATTAGTTTGCACTTTGTTTTATGATAACATTTATAGCCCCTATGAAAACTTCTTACAAACAAGATTCTTTTTCAAACCAAAATACATGTCTCATTCAATTGATTGAGAAGAGATCTACATAATTTATACCCATACAAATCCTTAACAAACTTATTAAATAAACATAATTTTCTGAAAGCCTTTTTGCTTGTTTTATACAGGAATATTAAATTATAAAAGATAAAGATAAAAAAACTTGCTTATAAAATATTCACTTGCCATCAATAGAGTGTTGCTATGTAGCCACTAATATTTTTACATGCTCCCTACCAGCATACCTGAAAGTATCTAACACTTCTGCTTTGTATAACTTCTCTTGCAATATGGTTTCACTATTTTGTGATTATTAGTTTTTTCAAAAAAGAAGATATATTTAAAAGCTGTGAAAGTACAGAACAGCTAATATATAATTTTCTTCTTTTTCTGTATATTCATGCAGATGTTTCAAATTATTGAAATTAGTTGCTACTTTTACACTAGTATTGAGATTTCTATTCTGTTTTTTTTTACACCTTAAGGTCTACCAACACATGCTTCAACCATATAACAGGAAGAATAGTTTCTGTGATGTCAACTAATTATTGACATTGCTTAACCTGCATCAATCACTCTTTAAATTCTCTTTATTAAATTGTCTGTTTGAAGCACCCAAAATACAAAGCTTAAAAACATTCACGTTTTTTTAAAGATCCTGTTATACTCAAAAGTCTCAATTTTCTTCCATAAACATTTAAACAAGGCAAATATATCTTCTGTAATGAATCTCGTTTAAACGAAAGTTTCTTAATTTTCTAGACCAGATGTATAAGCACCTATAAAGAAAGCTTTGATTCATGTAAGTAGTATGTATTATTCATTCTATTCTGTACAACTTGAAATACTTTACTTAAATACTTCTTTAAAAGTAATAACATGATGTATAAGTAAGAAAAAAAACAATAACAAAAAAAAACATAACTCACCAGATGAAATTATATAAGACTCAATATAAATTTCAATAACATTAATATTCCTAATGGTGCTATTACTAAGCTAAAAGATTTTATCAATAGTAAATGTGTAAACACGCATGATTTTCAAGCAGTTTACAAAGAAACTCAATTTTATCACGTCAACACAACCATCTGAGCAAACAAACAGAAACAAATAATAACATTATCACAGACATGTAAAAATAGATGACAGGTATGAAAATATGAAGTATATACTTTATACAACAGAAATAGAAATTTAAGTTTGGACAGGAACTATAGGAAATATATACAAACTATGAACAACTGCATCACGCTGATTGAATAATGAAAACATTGCTTTATAATTAAAAGGAAAGTCATATTTAGAACAAAAATTATACAGGGTTTAAAAACATCTCCTGGGTAATTTGGAACAATTTTTATGAGATTTTAAGATTGTTTTGGGAACTACATTATAAACCCACTTGTTATAAATGACCACTACAATGGAGATGTCAATTTCTCAATTTAAACTTTAAATGATAATTGGCAAAAAACTTGACAGGTTCTTAGGAGTATTAAAAAAACACGTAAGTATTATAGCCATAAAACATAATAATAATAAAGATATGAAATGTCAATTCTTCCTTCCTCAAAAACATTTATTATTGCAGCAAAAATTAAGAAACTTGAAATAAAATACATCACACACACTGTTCTGTAACTTCTTTTTTTATATATGATAGAAGAAAAGTTTAAACTACAACAAATAATAAAATATTTACAACATATGGTTGTTGTTTTAACTGTGACTAATTAACTGTGGTATAAGGTGGAATAGTATTTTAAAGAAAAAAAAAGGTTTTAACACACCAACAAAACTCTTTTTATTAACCAAAAAACAGATTAAAGAAATATTTTGTGCATAATTGACAATTATTTTTTTTTTTAACATAAAGTTGATTTTATTTCAAAATGATTATCATCGTATAAAACACTAATGCTTCGCTATCTCTTACGAAATTCTTATCTATTATAACAATTTGCTAAGCCTACTAGTATGTACTGTACAATGTGAATGTTACTGTCTCATTTGCTTAGTAATTCATTTTACTACGTAAATTTTGCATGTGATTAATTTTGATATTTATTTGTTACATATTTGATTCCCGCCTGTCAAAAAAGTTAACAAATTGATTGCTATATAAAAAAGAGAAGTTTAAAAATTTTTTTGTGCATGTCAATGGACTTTCCACCAACTCTCACTAGATAATACTTATAATATACCAGTAATATATATTCATCACTAATCACATTAGTTTGGGAAACATTGCTTCAGTATACTTTCACACACTTTAAAAATATTAAAAGGCACCCTTTAAGAAAGAACCTATATCCCATTAAGGGATCGTCTCAAAATGTTCGTATGTTTTTTTCGTATAATTATACGAACGCTACGAAGTACTTCGTTTCGTGAAACGAATGTCATACGAAGTGCTTCGTTTAAAATAAAAAATGTAAACGAAGTTTATACGAACTTTGTTAATATATGATACGAACTTAAACGAAGTTTTTTTTACCGTACAAAATGAAATGATACGAACTTTGAACAAAGTAAATTGCTATACGATCTTGAAACGAACTTCAAAAGTACCGGCGTGATTGCGCATAATAACGAAACCAGAAACAAAAGAATTAAACAATTTTTTTTAAAGACGAAAAGAAATAATACGCACTTTAAACGAAACCAGAAATAAAAAAAGTAAAATATACGAGGTTGACTTCTTTGAAAAGACTAGTAAAATTGCATATTCATAGGTTCAATCTACACGATCTACGGCGATCTTTTCGCTTTATACGATCCCGTTTTCATGATTTTTAAACGATCTACGGCGATCTTTTCGCTTTATAGGATCCAGTTTTCATGATTTTTAAACGATCTACGGCGATCTTTTCGCTTTATACGATCCTGTTTTCATGATTTTTAAACGATCTACGGCGGTCTTTTCGCTTTATACGATCCTGTTTTCATGATTTTTAAACGATCTACGGCGATCTTTTCGCTTTATACGATCCTGTTTTCATGATTTTTAAACGATCTACGGCGGTCTTTTCGCTTTATACGATCCTGTTTTCATGATTTTTAAACGATCTACGGCGATCTTTTCGCTTTCTACGATCCCGTTTTCATGATTTTTAAACGATCTACGGCGATCTTTTCGTTTTCTACGATCCCGTTTTCATGATTTTTAACGATTTACGGCGATCTTTTCGTTTTCTACGATCCCGTTTTCATGATTTTTAACGATTTACGGCGATTTTTTCGTTTTCTACGATCCCATTTTCATGATTTTTAAACGATCTACGGCGATTTTTTCGTTTTCTACGATCCCGTTTTCATGATTTTTAAACGATCTACGGCGTTCTTTTCGCTTTCTACGATCCCGTTTTCATGATTTTTTAAACGATCTACGGCGATCTTTTCGCTTTCTACGATCCCGTTTTCATGATTTTTAACGATTTACGGCGATTCTTTCGCTTTCTATGATTCCGTTTTCATGAATTTTAAACGTTCCACAGTGATCTTTTCGCTTTCTACGATCCTGTTTTCATGAGTTTTAAACGATCTACAGAGATGTTTTTGCTTTCTACGATGCCGTGGAGACGATCCTTAAAGACCTTAGATAATAAATCCAATTAGAATAAACGAAGTTCGTATAACGAAACGAACTTTATAATTGTTGAAAAAATTTCAATATAAAACTATAGATAATAGTCCAATTATAATAAACGAACTTCGTAGAAGCAAATTTTTATACGAACTTCTTTAAAAATGATACGAACTACATACGAACTTTATTTTAAATGATACGAACTTTATACGAACTTGTAATTTTGATGATACGAAAAAGTTCGTATTAAAAATAAAATGATACGAAAGATTTAATAAATCGATACGAAGTTTTTTATACGAATTATACGAACTACGTACGAACATTATGAGACGATCCCTAATGCACAATGTAAAAAAGCTCTCCTTTTCCACTCATCAAAGTTGGATTATACAAATTGTTTTAATTTCTGGCTGCTAAAACATAAACAGGTAAATTGTTCTACATAGCATTTTAAAAATATGTGAAAAGAAACTGACATTTGTTATTCTTCTGGTTATCAGGACGTCAACATGATAACATCATTTCATTCAAAACTTCCACTTTTTACTGATGTGAATGCCACCAGCAGGTATTTTGTCAGTCAATATATCTGAAACAATTTATACGTGTCCATAAATAACACATATGCACACGATTGCATTAAATATATATTGACATACATGTCAGTTGCTTAGAAAATTGTATGACTATTCTTAATTCAAAAATGTTCGTGTTAGATGATAAGTGAATGTCGCCAGCTCATATTCAACGAAACACGAATAGTAAATTAAAATGGAAATGAGTGTAACAACTTGAAATAATAAGTTATGCATAATTTATTCACAATTCTCTACATAAATGATTCACCAAGGTTGGAAGAGTTGAACATACTCACACACATAATATTTCCATGTTGATTCAAATTTACAATATATATAAATTTATTTTTTGATTAAAAACACACAGTCTATTTATATAATGTAAAATGTATAATCACTTTTTCTACCTTTTAAATTTGAAAAACTGCAGCTTATCTACCAGATTTTCATAGAACTTACAAAACAATTATTAAAAGCATTAAAATACAGAACAAACAATCTGGGTACCCCTGGAAGATTTTAAATTTAATAAATAAAGTTCAATTTAGTGAGAAAGGGGACATTCGAGTACCCTTAAAGAGTTTGTTAATGTTAAGTTTCCTGTAAACCAAAAATTAAACCATTAAAAACAACAGGAACAGAATGACTTTTTTTAGACATCTTTTATGGTGTTTAAACTTCTAATAACAAGCAATCGTAAAATGGATATGCGGAAACAACACCATATTTATTATATACATGCAAAGAACATCTGCACATATAGTAATTTTGGAAATAAATTAAAATCTCGTAGTTAGAATACAACAGAAAAAAGTTAATCAACACTTGTTCTTTCTTCTTCTCTTTTGATAACTTTTTGTTTATTTTATCTTTTTTTTCATTTTATTTAAAAAAACTAACCCAAAACACTTTCTTTTCGCTTTATTCGTTTTTCTTTTTTCTTTTCTCTTTTCTTTATTTATTTATTTTTTTTATTTCAAAGTGAAAAAGTAAAAATATTTTGAATACTTTTCTAAGTTCTTTAAATTTAAGGGTTAGGAAACACATACTTTTGAGGTCTTTGCAAAGTATATAGTAGAGCATTGTAAAAACTATACAACAATTATTCAATTCTTCATCAGCACAATAAAGATTACAATTAAAATACTGGAAATAAAAACAAATCTAAAAAAATAAATAAATCAAATAAAACTAGCACGTACTTTTCTTTTTCTTCTCTTCAACTCTCTCGACTGCAAGTAATAAAAATTTCAACTGTTTTTACATCTTTGTTATGCTAGGCGCAATATTATATGTTTAATAATTAAGGTGAGTATTGAAAAGTTTTTTAAAACACTGATGGAAATCATATATAAATGATAGGAATTCAAAACAGCACAACCTATTCAGAGGAACAGCTTCACTATTGATAACAAGAATTGGGTTAAGTTTAAAAATGAAAACTTTGCAAAACAAAATCAAAAGCACAACAAACTATAAAAAAAGAGAGAAAAAATAAAGAAAAGATTGTTTAACACAGCTTTTTATTTTTAGGACTCTTTTCTCCACGTTAAGTTAATTTAACATAATATAAATTTAATACTGTCAAAATTATTTTTATTAACCAAACAATATATATTGTGTTTAAAGTGAAGTTAACAATAAAAAATTACTGCAATAGTTAAACTTATGCAACACTTTTCTGCAATCAGACTGTACCTTAAAGGGAACCTGATGTGTAAAATTATGTTGGACTTATATTATAGAGCTTAAAAAGTTTGTTAACAAGTCCTTTTAAATTTTTTCCGTTCAAGATATTCTCATTTAAAGAATTTTAGATTTAATTATGCTGCGTAAATTATGATGTCATATTTAAGTAATGGCAAAATTGGAAATTTTCTGTCATCAGTAATTTTAGACCTGTTAAGGGATGTGCATTCAAACTTTACCAATGCATAGATATTATAAAGGTGAATTGATTAAGATAAAATATTTTGCCAAAATGACAATAATAACCCTTTCCGTTAGCGTATTTCACTTGTATATACATATTTAATGAAGTTCCGACTGAAAATGTGAGCAAGTTTTATAACATTTGCTTCTGAAAAGTTGTTTTTATTAAAAGAAATTGTTATTAAAACCTTATTTATTAAGTGCAGCTCATTATAAATGATTGCGTAAAATATTTATATGTTAATTTATCATAAGGCCATAGTTTAGACAAAATTATAAGTCAAAACGTTTCTTTTTAAAGTTTTTAATTTCAATATTGGCAAATAATTCAACTAATATTAATAACTTCTTATGAGTAAAGTTGCGTGTGCAAAGAAAAAAAGAAAAATAGAATAGAACAGGTAGATTGAAAGCGTTTTTAACAGAAAATCAGTGTTCTTATTTTCAGCGCAGTTAGCATTAGAAAATAAGAAACAAAATTTTTTGTGAAAACAACTTTAATCAGTATACTGTATAACTTGCGTTGTAATGTCCACAAAAACTGGTTAAGAACCTCTGAAACAATAATTACATTTTGAACATTTTCTCACAGCATGTTATAAAAATAAACTTATTTCATTTTTGCAACATTATTTCGGCAATCGGAGACAAGGAAGTTAAGACTGAGAGAGTCGCTAGTTCAGACACTCGGTTCTCGTGTTTTGGGTTCACGAGCTTAAAAAGTCCCCCACTTGTCTCCATCTTGAAAAAAACAGAACACACGCACATGTTTATAAAATGAGTAGGGTAAGTAAAAATACGCTGAAATTTTTTTTTTAACACGATGCGGGTTATGCAAAGGTGCGGGTATGTAAAACACATTGATTGAAATTTTATGCGGGTTATACGAAGATGCGGGCTATCTGATAGCATCTAGTCTATAACTGCCTAAAAAATCTGAGCTGCGGGTTATACGATGTGCAGGTTATATACCGGAAAATACGGTACTTTTTTTCTAATTGGTCTTTCACACTTTAAATTGAATAAGAGTTGAGAATGTTTTTAACAATTATCATCCTCTTGAGTATAACTTTGAAAAATAAATTTCAGTTCTAAAAAGGTATGCCATTCTGTTCTGTTTCTGCAAGTCACAAAAAATGTTAAACAACTTATAAAGTTCTATTTCTATGGTATTTTCAGTCACTTCTTTGCGAATAATAAAATTTAAAACGACAACTTTCTGAATATTCATCGCCTCAGACGTGTGAAAGTATCACCATCATCATAGTATGCTTGAAAGGTGTAATATTTTAAAAAATCTTTAAAACACTTTTTCATAGTGTTTTTTTTTTGTTTACCATCTATTACATTTCAAATCTATTTAACAAAACCACAGAAGATCTACAAGGGAGAGTGCTACTGTGCTGAAGCCAACATGTTAATCAAAAAGCAATTTTTTTTATTTTCCAAAAATCAACGATTCTCTAGATATTACATCTTAAAGACGAAAGTTTAACTTAAAAATGGCTTAAATAAAGTAAAATAAATCAACAACGGGGACTTTGTGGAAAATAATTAAATCGAATGAGATTTTGTAAATGAAGTCACTTTTTTGAAGGCAGGGTGTGTTTCAAAAATGTCTCTGTACATTTCATGAGTTAAAAAGTTTTAAATTATTTTATACTATTTGATAGGTGTTTAAAAACAAGTTTTATAAATAAAATCTATTTGTTTTTGTCATTCGTCAAAATAAACATTTTTTGTATTCACCAAATTAAATCCTCCTGGGCTATCTGATAGCATCTAGTATATAACTCACTGAAAAAGCTGAGCTGCGGGTTATACGATGTGCGGGTTATATACCGGAAAATACAGTAATGGCTTATCTTATTTATTAGATTGGGAACCTCTTTGCATATGCGAGAACGATTGGTCACTTCTTATTGATAGGCCGCAGACACCAAAACACAATTACTGGTCAAAGCAATAAATTCTAGTACATTGTAGGAGATAATTTCATGAGACCCTGGATAAAAAGTAGAAATATCTTGCTTGAAATAACTTAAAGTGGCACTCCAGTGAAAAAAAATATTCGAAAAAAATGTTATTTTAATAAGACAATACATAAATATGTCAGAATAAACCTTTTACAATCGTTAAAAATCTTTATTTATACCTTTATCGGGTCTGTGAACATCTTCAATTTTGAATAAATTTGCAAGGCGCGTAAAGTCGAGAGGACTAGGTCCGAATAAATAAGCATATGTCACATCGTGCAGAAAGTCCATAAGCTCAGTAGCACACCTTCTATAAGTTTGTTTACTTACTGCTTACATTGTTCTTTGATAAGACGTCTTGTAATAAGGACCAAGATTATAACTTAGAAAACATAGAATCTGATAATTCTCTTCATGAAAAATACTTTACAAAGCTACAGCCACAAGGGAGAAATTAATAATGATGCAAAGTGACGAGGTGTCTTTTACTGACTCAAAAAATATTTTCTTTTTAAAGATTTAAAAATTATATTTAATCGCTTTTTTTAACATTCTTTTCGTCAAAAAACTTTATCATTTGATTCAAAAAAATTTCTTACTTTACAAGCCAATTTATTTTTACTTCACAATTCAGCAATATTTTTCCTCCGCTTTTTTGCGCACAAATGCAAACAAATTTTATGTAACGTTGAAATTTTCGCCGTGATGGAGGACCATTCAAATGCGTGATCGAAAGATCGAATAACATTCGGGTCGTGATAAAACTGGGGTATTAATATTGTATAAATAAAAATCATTCTTATGATTATAGTAGGTCATAAATGCGTTGCAGATGCTACTGACTTATAAGTAGTCGTTTTGACAAAGCTGTTTTAGAAACTGCATTATCAGCATTACATGCAGCCTTTATTTTAATATAGAAGTTTATTTCCTGGAGATCTCTTTTAAAAGAACTATCTGTGAAGTGCGCTAACCAAATATAAAAACTTTGATCGCTTGGTAGATCACCTGCACTACGTATTTTGTTTAGCCTTTTTTGAGTTCTTTCTTTTTCACAGACGGGATTCTGTGAAAACTTACTTCTTTACACTTTTCTAATCGATTGGTACATCGAAACGCAGATCAACTAACCATTTTGTAAAGATTTAAATGTAAATTACATACAAAAAGCGATTTAATGTAAGCTATAGGTCTTAACATGAACGTTCTCTGTGCTCGCCTAAACTTTTTGCACGATGTGATGTCACTATTTATAATCGAGTCCAGTCCTAAATGAAATCGCGCCTGTCTGTTTTTTTATGAGAAAATAATTGAATATGCGAAGGCTTATACAACAATTTTAAATAAGAAAAACAAGTAAAGTAAGTTTTCTTTTGATTTCTTATGCTTTTCGTATATAGGTATATAACAAAAAAGAAAAAAGTGATTTTTACTGGAGTTTCCCTTTAAATTGACACCCAGCAGTCATTTTTGCGAAGCAATTGAGCTTCGCAAAAAGCGAAATTGTGGAGCACATTTGCTACACGCGAGGTATACCAAGAGAATTATTGAGATTCTCAAAATTTCGATAGAAAAAAAATCATATAAAATCAGGGTAAAGAAATAAGAATGATATTTTTTCACAAAAAGGTAGGTTATTTTTTTGTCTACTAGAACAAATAAGGTTGGACCGAGCAGCTCTAATAAAAGTTAGCTAAAAATGCCAATAAATAGGCTTTGTACCCCCCCCTGTGATTTCCCAATTTTCCATTTGCTGGGAGTAAAAGACTGGGAAGTACACTCAAGCAATCAGAAAACGGCTATCGGCTAATTTGAATTATCGTGTATTTTACAGACCTAACACAAATACATAGTTTATACCAAATCCTTATAATAATTGGCTTAGCTGGCATGCTATTTCTCTTAATATTTCGAGTTGGAAAGCTTGTTCCTTTTCTTTGAAGGCACACTACATTAATTTGAACGTTTATAATGCGCAAAAACGTGTTATATTTATGGCTTCATTAAAAAGAAGATTTTAAAGTACCAAATTATCAGCTTGAATTGGCATGTTTGTGGTATCCATTTCATACAGCAGAAGAAAAGTGAGTTGCGAAGGTATGGATGATTTGAAAGTTATTTTTACGTTTTTTCGTTGGTTTGATGTAGCTAGCTAGCTAACTAAATTACTTTGTGGTGCCTGTGGCCACCATGGAAAATGCTGTCATCCTTCAATGGAATCAATACCTAGCTAGCTACAGTGAGAAGAAGAAAATTCAATCCATAAAAGTATTAACAAAACTCTTTCTTTTTAAATTTTATTATACAATTTTTAAGTATTTCCTAAAACTCAAGTTGCTTCTTTTTTTTGTTGTATCGTGGAAATAAATTTAAGTCACCAATCCAAAACTAACAGGGGAAAATATACATGAGGGTGCCGATAAGCCACCAATGGTTCAAAAAACTATAAAAATTAAAATAAACTTTATGTGGTAGCGAAGTTCTTAAAAGAACTGTTTTTGATGGTTTTTATAAGATTTACTTTATAAATAACTTACATATAAACTTTATTAACTCCTTTCTCTTCAAGCGCCTTCTTGCAACTGTCGTCCGCATGATGGTATGTTACAAGAAATTGCATTTTGGGAATGCTCCGGGCGATTTCGGAGGACAACCGCCAATTTTATTCGCAAAGTTTCCCGAGCTCGCCCTTGTATATGCGTTCGTTTGGGGCTTATCAACACCCTCTTAAATATACCTCTTCATTCTTTTAGGTATTTGCTCATTTGTGGTTAAAAACTTTTGTACTGTTGCTACTAGCGTCTTTTTACTTTACCTACTTTTGCATGTTGTTAAATTCTTCAACACTTAAACCTTGCAATAAATTTTTCAAGAAGTGAGCTAATGACGTGTGAAGTCACGAATGACCAAGTGGACTTTTGTTCGATAATAGTGGCGACCGTTAATGTAATTATTGTTTTTGGGAGATTAAGTTTGGACATATACAAAAATATTTAAAAAAAATAAAAAATATTCAGGGCTTCATCATTTTCTTTACAACCCTATGTTTTTGCATTGTGTTTTATGAGCTTACAATAATGTGGTATAGCTAAGTTATGATACGTAAAAACTACTCTTGAATGACCCTTTAAGAATGTGAAACCACATAATAGACCTTAATCAAATTTCGTGTTTTTCGTAACTTTTGTGTTCAGTATGGTGGATTAGTGCGCGTGTCAACTGGCCAAAAAAGCCATAAGTATGAGGGCAAGCTTGGGTAAATTTTTAAATACAATTTGTACTTTCCAAACGAAAAACAGTGCTTTCAATTCTGTTGTCTTGGCCACAAAAAGTAGTGATCTATATTTTATGTGTTTAGCCTCATTAATTCCAATAAATTTACCCTGTCAATTTTTTTCCAGGAGGTACAACATAGACGGTTCTAGAGTGTAAAAAAGCTTCCATTTGAGCCACAGAAACTGTTCAATAAGCAACAACTGTTATGTGGGATTGAACCCATATGAATAGGAAGTGAACGCTCTACCGACTGAACTACCAATCCCCAAAAAAAGACAACCCTCAAAATGACTTTACTAATTATATCAAGCATATTGTATCTAGTAAACACTTTTTGAGCACTCTGTCCCAAAAAATGATATATATTTGTAGTTTAGAAATTTGGCTCCAAATATCGTCCGTCAAAGGCCTGGATTTTAATGTATTTAGAGACTTTGCTATATATATAATATAATATACTATATAAAAATGTTTTCTGTTTTTTTTTAGGTTGCGTACATTTAGAGCGAGGAGAAATGTTATTTTTCAATACGTGAGATAAAAAGAAGAAAGCGAAACCTCACACCTCGTTGTTATTGTTTTTCTGTCAAAAATTTAGCTGTTTTATAAATCTTGATAAAGTTAATAAATTGTTTTCGTTTCTGTAGATTGTTTGTTTTTGTTTATTGTTTCCCGTGAGTGTTCAAAACTTATTGCAGCAGATACCATGGCTTCAAGAAATCAGTTTTTATAACTAGTGCCGTTATTTTACGTAAAAAAACAACCCACAAGCTGTTTCGTTCGCCTCCGAAATCATTAACGCGAAAGTCTCTATTATTATCTGCGTTCCGAGCATTATTTTCCGGTTGAAAGAGTGTACCTTACAACGCGCATCCCCTTAATTCGTGACATTTCGGCACACTACGGATTGCACAACTCGACGTATTGCATTTCTTTCAGAATAAAGGTTTTAACTTTATAAAAGTATAACTTTGCATGTATTTTTGCAGCTAAAAGCTTCATCAATATTGGATTTACGTCGGCCAACACTGACAATATTGTGATTATTATCAATATTTAATTTTATAATTCTGTGGAAAGAGGTTTTACGAAAATTCTCAGTAATTGTTTTTGTTTAGTTTCGCGCGATCTAAATTTCTTGTACCTTCTAAAAAGAAATATTCCACATATATATATTGTATTTTTTGCCAAAAATCACTACTTTTGGGCAACGAGTTGTTGTTGATTTGCGGTGAGTTTATTTTACAACCTCGTCTCCAGGATTTTCTACGTCTATGATATTCAGTTTTGGTATATTCCCAGATATCAGCTGCAGTAAGATGTTAGCACCTCGTCGTATTATATCAAAAAGAAACAAAAAACACTAGGGACAACTATTGGCTAGTTTCAATTTTGCTTGCAACTTGCGTAATGCTTTGCAACCTTTTTTTTAATTTCTAGTTGCTGTAAATAATGTCCCTCTAAGCTGTGTTTATTATTTTCTCTTTTTTACAACTATAGCCACTAGCTCAATTTCTGCTTTCATATATAGCTTTAGTTTTAAAACAATTACACATTGTAAAATACATCACAATATTATGTTGAACAGATGTCGCAACAATAGCTGTTTTTATAATAAACAGCTGGTTTGCTTAAAATAACAGGTGTTTTATAAAATGATTATGAGACACTGATTACATTTTCTTTGAGAATATTTTTTTTCCATCAAAAATGTTTCATTATCACCATATTAGGGTTGTCTATATACTGCCGTCATACCTCCACAGATGTCCAATTGCTTAAAGGGAACCTGAGGCATAAAATGATGTTTGACTTATATTATACAGCTTAAAAAGTCTTTTTAATTTTTTTAAAAAGCTCTTTTCGCTCTCAAGATATTCACATCTGTAGTGGCGATTTAGTTAAGGATGCACTTCACAAATCTATTTTGTGAAAATCGAAAATGAAAGATATGATTTAGATATCTTGTTTTGATTTTTCAAAGTAGTATAACAATATATAACTTGAAGAAATTAGTAATAGTTTTACCTGTTTATCAAAGTAACAACAACAACACAACATCAACACAACCATATACATTAATGTGAAAAATGTAGTGATAATTTTACCTGTTCTTCATCAAAACATTCTTGTTTGCATTTCAAACAAACCACAACTTCATCTTCAATCATAACAGCACAAGAACTCTGCTCAACTTTAACATCTTTTTTAATATTGTTTCTTTTGCCTAAATAGAGATCTTTACAAAAAACCATGCTATCACAGACATAGCATATAAATCTGTCAAAGCGATATACTCGATTCTGGAGATCAATGTTTGTTTTTTCATACTGTAACCATTGTTTCATCAAATTTATTGCACAAAGTTGACAAGATGATATTGGCTTAAAATTGCCAACAGATCTTAGCTTTTTTAACTGTGGAAAGTAGGGGATAATCTTCCCCTCCTTTTCACTTGGAAAAAAATGAAGTTTACGATCTGTGACTCTTCTTTGGAAACATATTTCACACGTGTCTGTTGCATGAAGTGGTAAATTGTCACCTTCATCATCAAACTTGCTGGCTCTGTATTTATACCAATGCTGTTTTAATTCCTCAAAACAGGAACAACAAACAAATGTTTCACCTGTTTCCTCACAGAAAAATCCATCTTCATTTTTGGGAAATCTTTTCAGAAATCCCATATTCATATTAGCACCAGAATTACAATAGATTCTTTTCAAATTTCCAATACTGCTTTTACTGGAACAAATAAAGCATGCAACTATTGTATGAATGTTGAAACTTGAAGTTAATAATGGTCGTTGTTCAATTTTAGTTCGGTAAACACGCTCTTCCTGGCAAACATTTGAACCTTCAAATGCATCCCATTGTTCTTTTAGAAAAGACTTACACGTTCCACAACAAAAGGTGAATCCTTGATTATTTAAAGGAATTGCATCCTTTGGAACAGTAAGATTCAAAAGAAATGGATAGTATGGACCTTGATTTACATTTTTACAGAATAAAGGTTGACTGTTATCTGTAGATAACATATCCTCACACAAATAACATGTTTTGATATCTGACATACTATTTTGCAGCTCCAAACTAATGGTATAATTTCTGTCAATTAAAGGAACTTTTTTTCGTTCAAACTCCAACCATTGCTTTAAAAGTTTTGATTCACAAGTAACACATACAGAAATACTGCCACCTATTCCATCTTTTACTAGTCCAGGATAAAACGGAATGTCAGATGATTTTTGTGGCACTGTAAACACTGACTTCAAAAATACATGCTTCCCTTTAGAATAACAAATTTGGCAAAAATCATCACCAGTGTTTCTAGCATTTGGAAAGGTTTCAATTTTTGTTGAATTTACTGAAGAAGTATCCAGGGGTTTAATATTCTTGCTAAAATCTTTATCAGCATCGTCAACATCTATGTATTCATCCGCAGGCCTCTTCAACCAGTATAACCTTTTAAGAATTGGAGTGTGGTTGATTTCATATGCGTTCCATTGTTGCATCAGAAAGAGATAACACACATTGCATGAAAGACATCTTCCATTAATGTCTAATGCACATGCATCTGGAGGTGTCTTTTGATATAATAAGAAAGGAAAAAACGGTTTATTTTCACTGCTCACCTTTGAATTTAACACCCATAACGCCTTCCTTTCGCCGCAAACAAAACAACATGTCATATACTCCCTGGACGACGGGTTGTTTAGGCTTTCCCTTTCGCGTACTTGTACCATACTAGTGCAACAGAAATTGTATTTTTTTATTGATTAAATATAACTTTGATCCTGTACAAAAAAAAGTTACGTAACAGCCAAAGCTATGAAAGCCTTAGTGACTCCAGTACTAAAAGATGCCTGTTCAAAACGGATTCAAAACAAAGATTTAAGACTTTACGATGGAGAGCGAGGAACACCTGCTTTGCAAAACCAAATACGACATTAATCAAGGTCTCCGTTTCTTTCCAAAGGGTCAAAATAACTATCTTTTTCATTGTGGTCACTTTACATTACAAAGTCATTTTGGATAACATAAAAATAACTTTATTATTGTAGTAATAAAAAACAAGTTCCCTATTTTTATTGAAGACGTTTCCAATGCCAATTTTGCTTTCAAAATCGAATAGTAAACTTAAGGCCATCGCGTATATGCACAAAACAAAATACAAAAAAATGGACAACTGGAAATATGTGGCGATCTATTTCGTCGTTAGAGTACTGCCTTTAATTACCGCCGTGACGACGAGAGGAATTGTTTCTCTAGATGATTTGACATTTTACAAGGTAATTCAACTTACATGGTCAATGTCCATGCTCAACTTGTCATCATAGAAAAAACGTTAAACAGACGTTTGTTGGGCAGAGGGACACAAGACAACACTTAATACAGAGGGTCAATATCGCGCGCGATAGTGGACCTTATTACTAAGTCAACTATTTTAATACTAACCTTGACAATTAAAATACTAAGTTGGTTTTCACAACTAACTTTCTTCGAAAAACTAAGTTTAAATGCAATTTTATAACTAAGTCCTTTTTTATCTAAGTCTCTTGTTTTTGTAACTAGCTAGTTTTTAAGTTTTTTATGTTTTAAATGTAATAAAAAAAAAAGCAAGCAAGCTTCACATTCATGCTGCCTACAAAGCAAGACTTGATTATCCACATAATTAGAAACTTGTCACATAATTATAACAGCCATGGCTCAACAAAATGTTACGAAAAAATAATTTGAATTAGCCTCTCAGTTAAAACACGATATCTCAAGAATGAAATGAAATTTTTATATTCTGTAAAAAGAATAATAATCTCAGATCTGAAGATGCTCTGACAAAGATCAGGGAGAAAATTTATCAAAATTTAATTTGTTATTTATTGCCTTAAACCCAAGAAATATTTGCTAATTAATCTCAGATTATTTGTCCATATTATTAAAAGAAAATTTTTTTGGACACCTTTCCGAAATTGGTAAATTTAGGCCAAAAAACGTCCAAAAGTCACTGTCAGTGAAGAACAAGTTCGAAGTCTAAGAGTAATTGGGATATCATGGAAGAAAATTTCTTATTTACTTGGTATACCGTAATGCGTCGAATAAATGGCCGGGCGTTTATTAAATTTTTTAACATTTTTAAGGGGCGTCTATTTGAGGGGGCGTTTAAAAAAGGGGGTTCTATTAAATTTTTTACACTTCGTCTCTTTTTCAGTTTTTAAGGATACCTATAACATAAACTTTACAATATATCTAGTTCATCGTCATCTTCGTCAATAATATTGAAATCAGCCACATCTTCTTCTGTTGTCGAATGGATTTTTATCTAAATCCTTATAGTCGAAATTCAACATTTGATTTTTCCGTAATTCTCTACCAGCTTCACATTTTCCCTTGTTTGAAACAAGAGATCGGTTCATCCTGTGATCTGTCAGTCACCAACGCTAAGCCACACGATTTCCTTGATTTCGCCAATGTTTCATTCGTTATATCCTCCCATGATTTAATCACCATTTCAGAATCAATCTTATGGGGAAAGAAAATAAAAGATATTCACATATTTTAGAGAATGAACTTCGAAAGTGAAAAACTAATTTCCCAACCTTAAACCTAAGATTTCAGAAAAAAGGTGTTTATTTCAGTATTTTAGTTAAATTTCCTTATTTACGGTATCAAATATGAGAGATTGTGTTTAGTTGTATTTATGAAATTTCTATATTATAATTAAAAGAGCAAAACAATAACAGTTATTGATTGAACAGCTATTGATTTTTTCATATACTTTAACTATCGCCTCGATTAAACGCCCCCTTATGAGGGAGGGATGTCTATTTGAGAGCTCGTTTATTAAAATTTATTCAAAGCATTACAATCAGTCAGAAAACTCTATAAAGAAACAGAGCAGGCAAAAAAGTGATAATGGGGGGTGTTCTTCATAAAGATTTTGTCAGATTTATTCGTACTATTATGTACCTTGTATAATCGAGACAACCTCGCTCTGATGTCTAACAACTAGCTTCCTGGTCCAGAAACAGTTGTAAAAAATGAGGCATAGACTTAGTTGTTTAAAATTGAAATATGAGAGTGAAGTGAAAAATCGGTAACCTAGTTTGTTTATTTGCAATGTTTGGTGTAAAATTTCACGATTTGGTAGCAAAAAATAAGGTTAGTAATGAAATGCAAGGTTGCTAACTTGTCATGAAAAAACTTTTAACAGACGTTTGTTGGGCAAGAACACAGGACAACAAATATGGATGTTTTTGGCATGGTAACAGAAAAAAAACAATCCACCCCAAAACTTTTATTGCAGGTCAATTCATATTAAAGGGAATTTGATTTAATTTATCTTTGGCACCAAAAATCTAAATGAAGCATGTGCCAATTTTTTAGGTTGAAAATTCATATGATATGCTCCATAATAAGCCAACAAGGATTGATTCTATCAGTTGGCAAATGTCACATGATACTTTTTAAACAATTACAGGTTCACATTTTTTAGGGTGGCCATTATGATTTAAGGAAAAAAACGCCTTTTACACGGCTTTCTTTTATCAATAGGGGGTGATATTTTCATAGAATCTTTGTTTTCTAACTTTAAACATATTGTGTAAATTTAGGTGCATTTTTGCTAATTTAGCCTTACTTTGATTCAGATACTTGTAGTTCTTGTTTAATCAAAGCTTTTTCTGTGACAGTTTGACCATGAAAAGTCTGTGTTTTCGCTCAACCAAAAGTGATCTGACTGGGACAATAGCTCAGTTGGTAAGAGTGTTTGGCTCGTGATTCATGATTTGATCTCCAAATAAGACCTTTGTCTAGTTGGGTAGATCCCTCCTGAAAAACTCCTACTTTATGATCAATTTTGAAGGAATTTCTTTACTTTTATCTCAAGAAATAATAATTTGGGAAATTGTCCGTTTTTTACTTTTTTCTTAAAATAGGTAAACAGCTTTCCTTGACCAGTTTCTACTTTGGCAGGGGTGTAGGATAAGAAAGTAATGTCAAAAATATGCACCTGCTGCATTTTCCACAATGTTCAAATTATGGATCAAACCACTCCACCACCATATATAATATATTAAAATTAGAGCATGCTTTGATAAAATTTGCTCAGCAAAAATTAGCATGCTTTGATAAAATTTTGAACGTAACCGAATAACCTAAGACCAAAAATTAGCATGCTTTGATAAAATTTTGAACGTAACTGAATAACCTAAGACCCTAAATCCGCTGTGAACATCATGTGTTACTTAGATAAAACAGAGTTCTTAATTGCTTGTGGTTGCAATATTTGAAATTTTTCCCCGATATTTTGTCTCTGGTTGTATGGCTATGGACATTTGATATTTAAATAAAGTTTTAAATTCCTTTTTTGTTTGAACTTAAAGAACCTTCCCCCTATTATTACGTCAGACCAATATTAAAAAGTCAGTAGTGTGCCAAGGTGGGCAAGACAAATTAGGTGTGTTGTACCGGGACAACTGAAAAAACCCTGAAACCTTACTTAAAATCCTTGTTTTCTTTAAAATAGCATTGCCATTTGGTTAAAGCTTGTGCAGCATTGATCACATGTTTTTTATTTGGTTAAAGCTTGTGCAGCATTAATCACATGTTTTTCGTGTTTTAAATAGCTTTTATGAAAATCATTATCAGTAAAATTTAACATTTTTTATGTTTTTAATAAGTGCCCCTTTTAAAAATAAAAGTATTATATTGGGGGCGTGTATCGGAAGTAAGATTTTCTAAAAATATTATTAAAAAGTGGAGCATTTAATGAAGAGGGCATCTAATTGAAGGGAGCATTTTTTTAATGCATAATGGTATATAAAGTAACATTTGGCCAAAGAATAAAACGTCATTACTCTAAAAATATATATTATGGACATATATTTTTCTGGAGCAAAAACGAATCATTGACAACAAGTATGGAGTGCCCTGAAAATTCAGAACTCAAGTCCTAGCTATTATCGTAAACAGTCTATGTTGTTCAATTATTAAATCATTGATACTATAAAGTAGTCTATGATGTAACCAGAGTGAAGCTATAGTGAAAAGAAAGAACTTTCAGTAAAGGACTTAGTTTCATGTTCTTATGAAAAAATCTTTACCAAAGTACTCTTAAACAGTTCTCAACTGAAAGTTTTTTCTTTTTACTACACCTAAATCATCATTATTTTTCATTATTATAAATTTTACTAAATTTTGATAATTTAGGTCTTATGCCATCACACAGTGTGTGTTGTCAAATTTGACAAAAAGTATGCATATGGTGCTCAGGAGAATGAATTCCAAAAATTTGCTTTGCGAGTGGCTTCAAACAAGGATGTTTTAATAGCAGAGCTTGGCACAACTGGTGAGTATATCCTAAATTTAGTTTGTTTTTATATTTTATCATAGCTGCATGATTGGTTGTCTAATTTGAAAGTGTTTTGCTCTTAAGCATCTGCCTTATCCTGACAAGTTCACAAGCAAGCATAAGAAAGAAAGTTTTTATAGATTGAACATTAAGAACACCTTTTTTCTTTTTTATGCAGAAGAATAAAATTATAAATAATCAATGTTACCTGTTCTTTTGTTTTTGTTTGTAAAGGAAATGGTAAACATACATAGTCGTAAAAGGAATCATTTTGATAGGAGTTTTCTCTATACAACCCATAACAAACTATTATTATTATTGTTTGTGTTCTTCTAAATTTTTATTCGAAACGCTGGAAAAAAATTTAATCTACAACAAAAATCCACAACTAATCTTGGAAAATATTTTGAATTTAGATTGGGGTGAAAAAGAGAACCATGCAACACGTCAAAAATTTAATATTTCCACCACAAAGTATCCAGTGTTAAGGATGTTTTTCAAAGATAATCTAGATACCGATATAATTTATAATGGTGAATTTAAAGAAGAACGTCTTGTTAAATGGCTAAAGAAACATTCAAATTTATTCATAGGTGTGTATTCTTACAAGCAGTCACTAAAATATTGAGGTAGTCAAGTTGACAAAAACCATCAACCGTACAATAGTCCACAGCGCTTTTTTTACAGATGCTACGACCTGGTAAGCAGTGTTAAAAGACTGCTTGTCTAACCTTTTAACACAAACGCCCGAAATTCAAAAAAAAAGCGGCAACAAATATAAAATTTGAAGAGTACTTAGTATACTGTCAACATTGACAAATACAAAATGTGCAATCTAAAATACGAAAAACGTTATTATTGTTATTAGTACCTGGCAGTGTAATGTCTTCTTTATATCTGACGTTTTTATTGGCTTATATCGATCACATAAGCGGGCGCTATTTTCCCGCAGCGCCCGGCTAAAATCTAAACAAATAAAAGTAAACAAACTTTCGTGAAATTGCAATGCTGTGTTCGGTCCATGACGTCACAATCTCGGTCGCTATTTTCCCGTAGGGTCGGGCTAAGCGGTTTATAAGTCATTATTATCACCTTGTTCCGAATATTTATACAGGATATATACTGTTATCAACCTGATTCATGTGTTCTGAAATAGCTGTGGTAAAGCCACTTGCTTAACATCTCCGCACTGTGAACCAAACCACTTGTAGGGACAGCATTCTAAATTTGCTGCCCTGTCTCAATATATTTTCTTAATGTCTGTAGCCAGTTCGCTGAGCTACTTTGAGGAGACACACAAATGAGGTCGTGACAATTTCCTGAACGTGGAAGCTAACCCTCTGAAACCTGCTTGTTTAACAAAAAAAGTTTAATCCTAGAAAGCCAATAAATAGTAAATAAATGTTAAGTTGCACCGCTTTGTTGTTCATCTTGTTTTCGTTCGATTTTAGGTAGCGGGACTCCTTTGGAGGTATTTGAAGAATTGGCTAAAGAATTAATCAAGTTGATACTAATTAAACAAGACATTCAAGATGGCTGCAATGTTATCATAAAGAAAGCAGAAGACGAACTGACAAATGTTCAAGACGAAAATAACAAAAATTTAGCTGGTCTATTTTTGAAAATTATGACAAAGATTTGCAACAAAGGTGTTGAGTATATATCTGCTGAAATGATTCGAGTTAAAAAACTGTTGAAAGAAAAAATGCTGGAAGAAAAACGTGGAAAACTAGAAACGAAAGTCAAAGTGTTAAAAATGTTTAAAAATATTTTAGCTCACGTGACTACTATTCACTGATTGGTTTAAATGCAGTTGATCTGTTAACAAACAACAATGAAAATTGTGATTTGAAATTTTACAAAAGTCGGTACTAAAATTAGTGTTACATCTTTAAATCTATTTTTCCGGCAATAAATTTCTACCTTGTACCGAATTCGTAAATTTTTACAAGGAAGATATTTGAAGCCATCTGACGATCAACAAATTGCAAGATTTTCAATGTCTTTCATTTTTTAACTCGAATTTCTCTGTCCAATGATTGCGAGTTAATTTTCTCTATTTTCCACTCGAATTATTTCTTCTTTTCTCTAAAAAAATATTTTCGACTTAACACGTGTTTCAACTGTTAACTCGCAAAATTGAAAAAGTGAATTAATATATAGACAGGGTTCTTGTTGAAGGTAATTTTAAGGGATAACACAGAGGTCTGACCCCGTAAGTATTTCGAAAATTTCCCGTAAATTTAATCCAGACCTAACCAAAAACAAAATTTATTGCCTCTTTATTGCCTTAAACCCAAGAAAAATTTGCTAATTAACTATGAAAAGGCAGACATATAAAGAATTTATTGAAAAAAAGTATGTTACTTATATAAAAAAGAAGTGTATGTCGATTCTTCTCTTTTTTACCTTTAAATGAAGCAGTGTTTTAATTCAAATGTTTTAAAATAGTATTTCTATGTTACTACTAATCTTACGCGTTAAACGTGAGAAGCCAGTCAGAACGATAACATATTTATATTTGATGCTATAGAATGCATGCTGCTTGGTAAAGGCATAAATTCATGATCAGGGCTTTGTGACTTGTCAATAATTACTAAATTTGGTGCAAAATGTTTTGTACATGCGTGCGCACAATAATTTTTTTTCCCGTATTATCTTCTACAATATGTCAAATATTAAGTTAGGTTGGTTTCTTTTAATGTATATAATTTTTATAGTTTGCAATTTTTATTATCCATATTTTAACCTTTAGATTTTTCAGCAGAAATTTTATGACAGCGCTTTTTCTATGGCCACATATATATGCAGTAGTTTTTCTTTCATGTTAATCATTTTTTTATTACATAACATGTTATGTTTGCACGAAGCTAGCCTTCAGTTGCAAAACTTTATTATATAATATATTTTTATATCTTACTTGCTTTTGTTAATGCTTTTTTAAAACACTTCTTGGTATGTGCGCGTATCCAGGAAATACTTGAAAGTCATGTCACTGTATCTACATATTAACACCAAAGATGGTAGCTGCTAGTAGTGGCGGGCAAATTTTGTGGATTTTCCAACCGAGTGAATTTTCACGTGATGACATATGACTGGTCAGGAAGTAGTAAATTTTGCAGGAATTAAATATAGAAGAAAATTAAAAAAGGATTTAAACACACATTCTGTCAGTGCAGCTTTGGCGCTTGTCAGAAAGATTAGAAGAACCCTGGGAATGAGGTTTGTATCTACGATTGGCTAACACAGGAATTCCAGATCGCGAAAATTATTTTTTTTAATAAAATTTGGCGATTTTAGGATTTATTTGCAATAATTTATTGATATTCTTCGTGGAAAGTAAGATTCCGTGCATACTTCTACCACAATAGCATTTTCATTGGATTATAATTTCGGTCCATTATCCCAAACATTGTCAGTCTTAACTTTTATCACCACAAAATTAACTTAGGTTCAACAAAAAATTTAGGCTACGAATATTTTTAGGGTCAATGTAAAATTTAAGTTTTAAATAACGCCCCGAAGAAGAGGGATTTATTGATGGCAACAGCCTTCTGCGGTCATAGTAACATCATTCTTTCTTACCTCACAATCAATCTCGAGTTTTGTTTGGAAAAGCTCCGTTTTCTTGTAAACTTGTGCATGGTATGTGGGTCTGGTAAACTGGGGATCGTTTTCGATGAAATTTGCGACGGCGAGCGAAAAAACACTAGGAATGACAGCGATAGCAAAATCTCAATTTGTTTTTTACTTAAAAATATTAATCAAAATATTATCAATCTTTATTTATATTTTCATACACACCACTACTACTTTTTAACTCCTAACAGAGTCAGGAATAAATTTAGACTTTTCAAACTAAAAATGTTTTCTAGCCTTAAGCTTTCAACCGCTAGAATTATTTCGTTCTACAAGTCTCTTTGATTTCGTTTGTATTGGATTTGTAATCAAAGGCGATTTTCCCAGTCGTGTTGGCTTGTTGTCGAGTTAGAGTTAACTTGTAGTTTGATACCCGATGACAGCAAAACAATTGGAGCTGGGCGATATAATTCTTTCGCTTGGAGATTTAAATTTGGTTTCGCCGATTTCCCCAACTGTATTTTCATCATACGAGAATCTTACATCAAAGTAATGTTAGATGCAACAAGAAAAAAAAGCCACAATTAGCTACAATAATGTCCACTGGTTACCAATAGGAGGTTTGCTTCTAGTGCGGAAGCGTCAGTTCCGGCTGAGTCATGCCACACAGATTGTCTTGATTCTTCGCTATTTCAGTTTTGATGTATTTATTATCCTGTTATTATAATACTTTTTTACCAATACTTTTTAGTTCTTATACTCTTTTTGGCGCCAAATAGTTTAATATTAATTTTGAAGTTCAATCACTGTTTTGGCTCCAACACTGAGCTTGGGGGAAGGGGGAGTTAAAATTTAATACTTGTCCACTAATTTATGTCCAAGAATGTAGTTTCGTAAAACACACCGCCACAAATTACAATGATCTCTCCTATTTCGGCACTATACTTAAAAATATAGACTAAGCCTTGCTATTCGCTAATTCCAGTAATTTTTCGGATACTATTACTACAAACTGAATATTAATTGAATCAGGTAAATAATAAGAGTAATTCTTAGGTGTTCCGTTATTTGTCGGACTTAATAAATTGTGACAAAAGTATTAGCCTTTCGTTTGCATCTATTTCGGTTATTTGTCCATGTTAAAGGCTAGGAGGTAATTATATTGGCATTTGGTCCGTACTTAATAATTAAAATCACATTGGTCAAATGAGCGAGAGCCAATTACCTTAAAGGGAGTAATTCTTGCAAATATTTTTAGGGGAGATATTTTCGCGAAATTGGAGCGGAATACCATTCCACAATTCTGGTAATTTGATGGCAGGCTTGTGCGGTAGATTCTTTTGTAAAATACTCCAAGTTACAGGTCCACTATCCTTTTTCTTTATACAATTTGTTTAACCATTTCTTCGTAGTTACTTTAAAATAATTTTTTATAATTTTTAAAGCAAGACATTTCTGCTAGAAGAAAATGTCTTCTAGTTCTAATAATATACATTAATCAGCGAAGTTGGGGTAATGGTAGCGCTGTCAACTTGTATTAATGAGTTTGCAGATTCGAGTCTTCAGTCCATTTAAACCCATCTGTTGACCTCTAATCAGCATATGTGGCAGGCAATCAAGTTAGAGCAATGCGGGTAATGTAACTTTGTTCCCATCGGAGGGGATGAAGAGCTAACTGTTATGATGGAGTTCCCAAGGATGTTGAAGCTTCCCGTTACTTACTAACATTTGTTAATTTCACACTTTTTTCTCATTTCCTCTGCTCTAAAAGTATCCCAAAGTTTCAAACCTTAAAAATCCTAAATCGCTAAAATATATTTTTCTATTCTTAAATCACAAAAGTTCCTTCATTCAGGTAATGCTCTTAAATTCGTTATACAAATCTTAGACGGAGTATCTATTGGCAACCCCTTAACAAACACATGGCATCATAATGCTATCAATATGCCATTTACTAACCAACAAAACAGTCCAAAGAACAGCCATAGGCTTTTCATATGTCAATTGTCATTCCTGCTTTTACAAAAACATTGTTAAATCCATACAGCTTTTTTTACTTTTGACTATTACGTTGAATAATTTTTTCGAAGACTTATTTTCGCAAAGTTAAAAATATGTATTTCGCCAACATTAATTTTTGCGAATCAGTCACATCGAGATATTTCGCGAAAAAACCATTTTAATGTTTTTTTTACGGATCTAGTGCTTCCCTAGATATCTTCTACCTTATACAGAATTTTGTCAGTTGGTGTAAGCCGTGACTTGCTTATTGTCATGACGTCATCTTGTATAAAAAAAACAATGTGAAGAGAAAACAAAATTGACAATTTGAAAGGTGTTAAGACTAAAACATTTTTTAAAGATCTTCTTTCTACACACATTTAAAAAAATTTTCAGCCTAAAAAATGCTATGTATCCTCGTCCACAAGGTTTGTTGCTTCGATGTCACAAAGGCAAGATCCCCTGGGGGCGAGGTTGGCTACTAATGCAGCTTGAGGTAATTGTTGGAAATAAAAGACAACTGGACACCAGATACGAAGCTATCGTAAGGTGAAATCAATCAAATATGGACCACTTTCCACCCGACGTTATGTTTTACAATCATTTCTGTAAGTCGAAAATATAAACAACAGACAACAAAAGTCTAAATATTTGCTTAAAAATGGTGAATTTTTTTTAAAATAGATATAGTTAAAAAAACTAACTTCAATGCCTTATGAAATATGCGCTTCTAAAAAATCGCAGTACGAATTTAAGTGATAACCATTCTATGGTCCTTTTTTTTACTGCGACACTGCCATTTGTAAAATATTTTAAAAATTTGTAAACATTGGCAAATGATCTATTGAAGCCATCCAGGTTAGTGCAAAAGCAAGCAAGGTAAGAAATAAGTAAATATTTTAACAGCGAAACAATGAAAATTTTCGCGGATAACCAGGCTGGCTTTGTGTGCTGGTGTTTTAATTTCCGTAATTAGAGAAGAAAAAATATACAGTAGACGTCAGTTAATTCGAATGCCGCCTAATTCGAACTTTCTGTTATTTCGAACAAATTGCCAAGTCCCTTGAGTTTGGTTTAATAAAGTCTTATATTTTGAGCTGCTTAATTCGAACTCCGCTAATTCGAACATTTCGCTAATTCGAACAATTTTTTAGTCCCAAAGCTGCATTATGCTCGTCAATTCGAAATTTTGTGTATTGATAAATAAAATTTTAAAGGAAAATTAAAAAAACGTTTTCATTTTTATTCATTTTTATTGCATCAATGGTGGCAAAATTTCTGTCAATTTATTAATTAAATTAGTATTTCCAATAAAATGAAGTTTACAAGGAATTTGGAGGCCATGCCCATCGCCAAGCAAACAACGGTAAAAAATTTTTATAAAAAGTTGTAGTGAAGTTGTAATAAAGTTATATTAGCATAATAAAATTCTTGTTTTTTCTGAACTTCCGATAATCCGAACAATCGTTAATTCGAACAAATAATTTAGCCTCTTGCGTGTTCGAATTAACGGACGTCTACTGTATATGATATACAAAAGTTAAAATTCTTTTTCTTTCCTAATTTTCACTGATCCAATTTAAAATTGTCTAATTTCTCTGATTTGATGATAGAGCTCGTTTTGTAATCACAAGGTCTGTGATTTCTGCCACAGCGCAGGCATGTTTAGCAAGTGCCTTTACCACAGCTAAGGGTGAACCCATACCATGTAAGGGAAATAGGAATTGGCGGTGTATACCTAATATATACATTAAAAACACAAGACCTACATTGATAACAGTGTTTCTGACATTAAAGTGGCTATCCTGTATAAATATTCGGAATAATAATAATACATTGGAGAATCAGCAAAGTTTTGGTAAACAGTCATATCACAGTACATGCAATTTATATAGTGATAGGTGTTCAAAAAGCAAAAAGGTCGAAATAATGGTACATTTTGCCTCACTGATATGGACAATGGTGTTATTATTATTATTGAAATTATTTACCCAGGATAGCCTCTTCAGTTCCTATTGATACTACTATCAACGAGGGTCCTACGAAGGAGTTTCTAGCGCGTTTAAAGCTCATATTTGAGCAACGAAAGTCGTGCAAGCACAGCAATCGCTCAACTAGACAACCGCCTAAGATATCAATCCTATTCTTATCCTGAACGATAAGCAGAAAGGATAGATTTACACTTTTATAGTCTCTTGCATGACTCGGCCGTGGTTTGAACCCAAGACCTTCCGCACTACAAGCGAACGCTCTACCACAAGGCTATCAGTCGGTAAAGCAAGATAATCTGTTGTTTTCTATACTGCTGAAATAATGTTATAAGTAAATATACATATAGATTCCAGGATAATTCCTCTCTGAATAATTATCCCACAGTAATTTTCCCCTAGATAGTTGCACTGCGAATAATTTCCACCCAGATTTTAGCATAAAAACAGCATCCTTCCAACGTCAATGAGAAAAAATGTTTTATATTTTTTTCTACGATACCTACTGACTGCCGCCATTGAGCATTTTCTGTTGTTTAAAGGTGCAAAGAGAGTATGCATGCTCATTTTTAAATTTGCGGATTAACTTTAAGCAAAAGAGACCATGTCTGATAGGGGTGGAAAAAGTTTGATTATCCTGAGAATATCGTCCTACAACCGTGCATACGAGGTTTGATAATTGGTACCCTTGAGATTTTTAAAAATGTAAAATAATGTCTTTGTGTTTTAATATGATCACTGTGGAAACTTATTCAGATATTTAGCGCAGAATTAGACTTTCCATATGCACATATCAACGCTAAAAATGGTAAAAATAGTTGAAAATACCATACATTTATTGTATCCAATGATTGTGGGTGTAGTCAACAAGACATTACACATGCGTGTTCAAAAATAACTGAGTATGAAAATTAAAACAAAAGAAAACATTGAAAAATCGAAAGCGAACATAATTTCCTCACTAAAATTATTAGTATTCACAATTTTGTTAGTAGGGTTTATAAAACAACACGAAACTTATTTCTTCGTTTTAATATGATTTCAGCACAATATCTACAAGAACGAATTTTCTGACAAAACATGAAGAGTTCATTTCTATTTATACAAACCAGATTTCAGTCAGTAATAGGAATTAGCTTTGGCGGACGCGCGACAACAGCGTCCTCTATAGGCGAACGCGCGACCACGGAGTCTTCTTCGTCACTGCCATCACTTAGTTGCTCACGCATATACGAATAACTTGTGGATAAAATAATCGGCTCGTAGTTATCTTCTCTTGTCTCGCTTGCCTCTTCCTTCACAGTAACTTCGGTAGGGTTGTGAACTTTATCAGCGAGTATTTGCTCGATGCTCTTAAATGATTTCTTTTTCGTTTTTGGTTCAGGAGAAATTGTCGATGTGATGTCTGGAATGGTTGCTGCATTTTCTTTTATTGTTTCACCTTCACTAGTAACGTCACCATGCTCATCTTCGTTTTGTTCTCGTTTCCGCCATTTTGCTCGCCTGTTTTGAAACCATACCTAGTAAAAAGAAAAAAGAAAGTTAAAGCGGTGACGTAGCTAAAATAAGACGTCCTAAAGTTCGCCTTTTATCCTGAGAATCAAACACAAAACATAATGGGGTTAAAATAAACGGGAAGAGAATAATTTGCAGTTTCATTTACCTGCACTCTCGACTCTGGTAGTTGGAGTTTCATAGCTAACCCTTCCCGAACGAATACATCTGGATAATGTGTTCGAAGAAAAGTATTTTCAAGTTCATCTAACTGCCACGACGTAAAGTTAGTACGCATGCGCATACGACGAAAGCGTTTGTGTCGATTTCGAAACGGATCAATGTGTAAATTCATAGGATCATCTAAAAAAATAAAATTTATAAATTTTCTGTTTTTCGAAGAAAGAAAATTCTGATCTTAATCAATGTTTATAAAAAAAATTTTACCTTGATGTAACATGGAGTAGTGTGGTGGCGGCATACATAGAGTATTGCTCGCTCGACTGCAGCATTCCAATGGTTGTGATGACAACGGTTGCGATGACAATCGGTATCCTGGCGGTGTAATCGGCCATCTTGGTGGTAAAGGTGCGGCTGGCGGTACTGGCAGGTAGTGGTGATAAGTTGGATGATAATTTCTTTTTGGTACACAACACGGACAATTCCCTTCGCTAAGAAATGTTGGTCTTAAGGAAGACATATTGTTTTTTCGTCACTACTAAATAAATCTTCTCTTTGCTTCACTTCTTCTTGCGATCTCTCTCTCCAGTTAAATGGTCAAACCAGTAATGCACTTGCATTTATATACAATCAGAAAGAGTAAACGAAAGACGGGGTGAAAATAATTTATTATAATGCATAGTAAATATTGTTACATTTGTAAACATACACCCCGTCTTTCTGAAGTGTTTGAGAAAATGAATTCAGATGAAATGATTTGTTCAAAGTCATTAAACATAAAATTACCGGGCAATATAGAACGTGGAAATTTTTAAATTTTAAACTCCTGTGCCTCCCATCTAGCTATATATTGGTGCGTAGATATTTCATTGTTCTTCTTCTTTTTTTAAGAAGAATTTATTTTATTTTTGTCTATGTGTAATTACAGAGAGAAAGCATTTAGTCGAGGCAGTTGAACTAACATAGAAATAACTGTTGACCATAGATTTGAAGATGTTCGGAGAGGCTTATATAATAAGCAATACATTTTAACACTCAACAAGAAGGTTATACAAAAATTGAAGCTAAAAATGGGCCGGCTAGGAAGATATACAAAAATGACAGAAATCACGAAAAAAAATGTATGCATTACTTGCAATAATTTCCGCGAATAAATCGCAAACATTGACAATGTAAGGTCCACATTTGCGATTTATTTCAATTTAACCTTCTTTCCAGGTTACATCGTCATCGATGACATTAAACGCCCGACACTTAGCAAATTGTTTGCATTTTTACGCATTCTGCAGGATGCAAACTTAAGTACAGGGTCCAGGTTAAAAACGGTTACATCAAGTTTGTTTGGAAGAAAAAGTGTAACACTGGAAGGCTCTTGCTGTTCTTTTTATGCAGCTCTCTGCAAAATGTAAGCAGAAAAATGTCAGGGGTTTTATTTACAAAACACAGTACAATTTTCAATAGTTTTAGTTAGATGGCCACGAAAAGAAATCAATGAAAAAGCTAAGACCAGCTCTTTGCTTCAATTTTTACACTAACCTAAAATCATTATTCCACCACCATAAACGGAGAGTTACCGCTCCGCAACTTATGCACCATTTTGGATGCGGAAATCAAATTGAATGTATCAAATGCGATTTAAATGACTCCAAATTAAACATGGCTTGTATGCACAGTAGGCGTTCAGTGGAAGATGGAATTATATTTGTCTGTGAAAATAAATTAAAGCGCGAACGCTTTAGTCTGTTATGAGCTTATGACAATGACGGCTGTGTTTGAGGGAAGACTTCTCAATATTTTATTAAATGAATACATGCTTAAACAACGTATGTATATACACTCAGGTGTGACTATGCTCTTTGTTTTAAATCTTTTTTTTTCGTGCTTCGCTTTTACTGGATGCGAATTAAAATTTTCTCATAGGGAAATTAAGATTTGATTGTTCCTACTTTAATGACTTCACACTTGGACCGTTTTAAGTTTATTCTTTTCTAATTTTTATCTGTTGGTATTTCATTATATATTTCTTTCAATAGTTTAAAGAGAATGAAAACAGATTGGAGTTTTCAGAAATTCCGCTGTGTGTAATCATAGGAATTTTTAATTAATTACAATAATACAAGATGAGACATGAATTATAAATTAAACTTCGTCTCCAGGCCCTTATATTGTTTATGTGAAACACAGTAAAAACCCATAAAAAAAAGAATTGAGGTTTAGTTTCTTTTTCGTGTATTTGATATTCAATAGTAATGAGTAATGATACTTCCATATTACTTGTTTGAACAAAAATCATAAATATTTATCCCAAATTTGCGCTTTAAAAAAATCGCAACACGAAATTATACATAAATTTGTTTTTATAAACTTGTTTTTCTAAATATGATTTAAAATTCTGATTGCTTTTTGTAATATGCTAATTAATGTTGCAGTCATTAGTGTTTCGCTAATTAGTTATTTTAAAAAAAGAGAGAAAAATAAAGCGTAGATAGATTTATCATTGAAATTCCAAACAAACGCCCATGTGGAAACTACCACAATCCCTCTTTCTTCAAATAAAAAAAACTTTTCAATAAACAGATATCTTTGATAAATATACCCCGAACAAAAGGTATCGGAAATTGTCATATTTAAAGTTGCTTCTACATGCATTGGTTCCTTTTGGGTGGGTGGACTGGGTGGTGGTGGTAGTGGTGGTTGGAACCTTAGCCATTCCAATGAAACAAAAGTAATTTGTTCTATTTCAAAATTTCTCATTTATTCAGGGTCCAATTTTTACATAATTTATTTATCACGAAGGAAAATAATTCCAATTAAGATTTAAAACGCGGAAATGTAAATTTATTTTTTAATTAAAAAATCTAGATATAAATTGATGCAATGAATGTTGAAACAAATTGATTTTTTTTTCTTGAGAAATAAAACAAATAAATAAATACAGCTGAATAAAGAAGTAATTGATCGATTATCGTTCCATTATGCATATTACCAATACAATTTGTAAACAAGAAGAAGAAGAAAAAATCTCATCAAGTTAATCTAAGTTCTCAGAAGAGAGCTCTTGTTTTGTCCTCATTACTGTTCCACGCACATTTGTTTATTATTTTTTATAAGATGGGTTAGCTTGCCTGTTCTTTTATGCTAAAATATTTGAATATCGAAAAAGCATCAAATTAATAAGTTTAACAAAAAGAGAACTAACGAAACACTTGAATGTCTTACCGAAATTTTAAATTAATTCTGGAGTTTCAAACTAATTTTGTGACTCTCTTTCGTTCGTGCAATCTCCTAACTCGCTTCGATTGATTTTTATGAACTGCTTTCATTCTCGAGTAATCTCCTGACTCTCATTCTCGCTTTGTTCGAGTGATTTTATGAATCTCTTTCGTTCGAGTAATTTCCTAACTCGCTTTTATTCGTTTGATGTTATGAACTGTGTTTGTTTGAGTACCGTTATGGTCTACTTTCTTTTAAATAATCTTTCCCCGAAAACCAACTTGCTTGTAAGTAGAGTCAGACTTTGGATGTGCGGTGTGTTAGTAGTCTGGGTATGAGACTTATCGCGTAGAGTTTGCGTTTTTTAAAGCGTTTTATAAAAACTTAAAAGCAAAACAATTTTACAAAAATTATAAAAACACTACACCTCATAACTCAAGGCTCACACCTCCAATTTCACATTGGACTGACAAAAAAAACGAAGGAATGAAGGAATGACCTACAGTCAGTCATTCTTTATCAATGATTGTTAGACTGTCCAAAAACAAGCTCTTCACTTGGAATATAAATAGTACGTTCTGCACATTACAATTTTTCACTTTTTTACACAATGTAATTACAACGATTTATATTTCAGCAACAATTTGCGCGGCTTCAATTTCATTGTCGTTCTTGGATAGTATCGCAAAGTTATCAGAAAATAAAAAAAAAGAGAAAAACGTGACTAAATTTTCCCCGACTGTTCCCTGATTTTACTTTACCTGTTTTTCAGCTGGGGGGGGGGGTGTTCCTAGAGTCTTTTTCCAATTTTTTTTTGTCTGGCAAAAAATCCTTACATTTTTAGACTACAATTTTTTCCTAAATCAGTAATAGTTAATTGAAGTCCTAAAAGCTGATATAAAAACTTCCTTGAAAAAACGCAAGTCCAAAAAAGAATTTCTTGATATTGCATAAAACATGGCAAATCTCGATACAGCTAGTTATAGATTTTAACTTGTTTTGGTACTGTTTGAAATCCTCGTTTTCTAAACAAGATGACAATAATGAAAATTAAATACGGTAAAGAAGTATACTAAATAATTTAAATGATTTATTTTTCTAAAAAACGTATATTAAATAATCCCACCACTTATCAGCTACAGCACTTATATACTTGTACAATTTTACCGACATTGAAGAGAGATCTCTAATTTTGGTATGTGTGGGAAAAAGTATATAACCTGGAAATCAAGCACGCTTTTTCTTATATATTAGATGAGACATCGTGAAAAACATTTTTTCATGATTACTTAAATAGGTTTATTACATGCTTCTCGCTATGCACCAAAACATTTTTATTCCCGGCTGGGAGTTTTTTTGGAATACCCATAGGATATATGTTTTTTACTTCTTAAAGAATTTGGTGTAACTGTATGTGTTTTTGACAAATTTAGACAAGTCAAAAATATGTTAAATTTATAATAATATTATACAAACTCTTCTATGAATGTCAGAGTTTCATATATTGTTGTATTTTGAAATAAACAAAAGTTGGTGTTGTTGTGGTGAAAATAAAATAAATAAATAACAAAAAACAAGTGTGATAAAAATATCGTGTTTAATGTTGGTACCCAAACCAACAGCGAGTTAATTTTTAATCTCCCATCATGTTACATTACACGTTTTTTTATAAGCAACCCTATTTTGGGGTCACGCCAAGGGCATTTCGCCCCTTAAATTTAGTTTTTTACTGATACTGTACTGGAATTGTGACCCTGCCTTTTGATGTTGTGGTCAGCACTAAATTAAGCATAGAAAGGATTGTACAAAAAATAGTACAGTGCTGTTTCACCACTGATATGAGTAAGAGAAAGGTTTCGAAGTGTAAGGCTTGAAACTTACTGAGCAAGTTGCTTACTTTTTCGATCAAATTGGCACACAAGCCGTTTTGTCACATAAACCGTTTTTCAGCCACCCATTGTCTGAAATACACCGGAACGTGTAACCACACACTAACATATACCCCGCATTAACTCTGACAACAAAATAGACAAAGCAGGTGATTTTCGCGAAAATAAATTAAAAACAGTTTACCAAATTTAGAATATGGTAAAGTTTCCGACGCCATTTTTCATTTGCACGCGTGACCTACTACTTGATGTTTACATTCTTGCTGAGGTCTCCACAAGATACTGGCTAAGTATTTTAAAACATATTCAAATAATAATCATCATATTTGGTACACTTCTTGCGTTTTGCTTTGTGTTTTCAAAACAACTTAAATCTCGACATTAAGTTGACATCTTGAACCTTGAAGGCACGCTTTGCATCAATTGTACCATTGTCCAATATTTAGCAATATTATGTCCAATAGTTAGGAATATTATAGTAGAGAAGTTCCCCTGTCCACAAATTAAGTAAGAAAAATTAAATTGAACTCTTTGACGGATGCTCGCATTACTCTTCCGTGCTCCGAATAATTTTTCAAGGTCCACTTAACAAAACCCTCGCTAACAGGAACTGCAGGTCGTATTGAGCATAATAATATACAAGTAGGAATTTAAAGCTATTATCACTTACTCGGTGTCATAAGCACTGTGTTTTTTGGATATAAAGCTGCCATTACGAAAGAGAAAGGAAACCAAAAAATTGCAATACATTTGACCGAATTAATTGGAAAATTGTTTTGATTATTTGGTGGTAGGGGCAAATCTTTTTATGATGGCTAAAGTAACTGAATATGTTGCATTGTTTCCATTTTAGTTATAAAAGGTTTTTCCAATAAACTGGTACTATAAATGAACACAGACAGACGTGCAAATGAAAACTACAAATAATTTCGAATCCAGCTTTCATCTGTTCATCAGAAATTTGTTTGCTTGCAGCGAAGAGAATTCAATAAGTGAAACATGTAAAATAATGTTTTTTATTGCTTTTATGTTCAAAAGTGAGAGAATAAGAATTTTATTCACTAACTTCAAAAAGATTTGAAATGAAAACCATGATATTATATAAAAGGAAAAAAAAAATTGTTAGAGATGAGGAAGCGTGGAATGTGTAAACAGATGTGGAAAAATACAGCAGGGTGATTAGCATGTAATTACTCCGTTTTCAGAACGTACCGCATCAACCAAATATCAAAGACAAAATTCATTCAAGCAGAACGCGAATGCATATTTTAATAATGCATACACAAACGAAATTTTTATTTTCTCTACGTTTCGTTGAGTGAATGACGCTGTTCAATGACAGACATAATTTTTTGAATTATTTTTATAATTGGGCTAATTATCAGACCGTCAACATGTTTACTTCACCGAATATTTGAACACAACTTTATTCTCTCTTGCCTCATTCAAAATGCCGGTCATATAAATATCAGAAAATAAAACAGAGTGTGATATTTGTGAACATCTAAAAATGTGTTTTTCTTATCAATTTTTTATCGGCCAAATACAACATCGAGAATTAAGGCGAAAAATTAATAAAATATTTGAAAGGAATGTGTTATTTTTTCCACAATTGTGTTTCGTGATACTCCGCACCTTTATATATCAATCTCACCCCAGGGCATTTTGCCTTTTTGATTCCGCTCCGTAATGACGGCTCAGGGGCCAAGAGACCCTGGGGACGAGGATGTCTTATGTACATGAAATTCAATCTGCTCGTAGATATGCATAGTTACTAGACCACATATTATTTTTATAACTAACCGACTTACTTAGGGCTGGGGTGGAGATATGGGTCATAATCCCGGCCAAATCAGACCAGGCTAAAAATTTTAAAATTTCCTTGACTTTCCCGATTTGCATTTTTTTTGCCAGAGCTGGCCCAAATCGCTTACTCTCTGAAAAATTTCTTTCCACCACCTTAATAAAAGAAAAGTTTTACTTGATCAGTTTTCCCTTTTTTCTTAGTTTTTTTACAATACATACAATTAACTAATTTTACCGATTACAATAAAACGAAGGACTAAATGATTGTCTTCAAATAAAAATCTCAAAAGCATTCCTTCCATCTTCCATGTCTCAGTAAGACTCATCGTCTTAGCTTTTAGCGTCATCTTCATCTTAGCTCTATGATGAAGATGGTAATCTGCTAAAGAAATGATTCACTCTGACACTCACGAATGCATTCGGTTGCTTCGAAAAAAGCCGTAACGAGATTACAGTGAGAAAAACGACGTGAAATCGAAGCCACAATTTTATTTCAAAATACTTTTATAAAAAATGTTGAAGCGAGAGCTTAAATTTCGCGAATGGCAAAAATTAAGAAATTTTGCGAATTGCATCTTTGAAAGATAAACCATTTTGCGAATTTGTAAGTTTCTTGATTTTTACCCATTTTTTTGAAAGGGTAAATACAAGTTGCTTCATGTTAGCAATCAAAGCTCTTTCCACATCTTTACAGAATAAACACGATGTTGCATCCTATTCAAATTCGACAATTTAATATATATCTACTAAAGACCGTATTGCATTTATAAATTTAGAAAAATTTCCAAGGAAGAAGAACGTTAGGTTGTTTTGTTATGAAAAGAAGATTTGCAAAATAATGGTAGTTAGGAATAACAGAGAAAAAATCGAAGTAGATCTTGCAGGAATGTTTAGAAAAACTATATAGAATAAACGAATTGGTCTACATATAATAATAGAAATCACAAAAAAAAATCAAAGAAAGGATTTTTTCTGTCACCAGTTTTTAACCTTTTTAACACGTTCAGTTGTAAAAAATTTTGCTTCTGTTTTATAAACAATAAAACTACAGAGTTTTAAATTTTAGTGAAATGTTGGAACAAAACACGCTATTAAATTGAAGTTACTGTTTTTAGTGAAATGTTGGAACAAAACACGCTATTAAATTGAAGTTACTGTTATTGATAAAACAAAACAAAAAAATTTACATATTGTTACGAAATTTAAAATAAGTAAATTTTGGCGAAGTAAAAAATAAATCACTGCACCAATCCTGCATATATATTATTATAAGAAACACGCTTTATGGTTTTTAGCCTGATTGTTTGAACTTTGAAGAGATTTCTGAAATTTATAGGGCTCGACTTCTGTTTTATGCTCCTAAAACACTTTTTAGCAAGGATCCTGTCAATTTATGAATATATATTTTTAATTTTTTTAAAAATTCACGAGTTTAAAAGTACCTGTACTCTCAGGCTCATGTTCCTTATAAAAAAGTTGTATTCTAAGGGGAATGTTAACGAAGTTGCACTACATTAAATACACTCATACAAAAAGAATAGAATAACATTTTGGTAGGAAATTACCTTAACTTGGTCCATTAGCTGGCAAGTTTTTGACCTCACGACATCGAGATAGGAGGGCAGGAAGCGAAAGATTTATGCCTTAAGGGAATTAATTTTCTCGAAAAATTTTTTGAAAATAAAATTTAATTTCCGCGAGAAATTAATTTTCGCAAAGTTGGCAAGTCCCAATAATTCGTGAGAATTATATCGTGAAAAAATAATTTGATTTCATTTTTTTCTTATTTTCTATCGTTTTTCATGTATGGTAAATTTACATATATCTTGTTCCTTGTTCTACGTAAATCAGTAGAAAAACAAACAAATAATAACAAATAAACTAACTTTCGCAGAAACTAGCGAAATTCGCGAAAATTAATCCCTTAGGTATGTAGGTAGGTATTTTTTAAATTTTACCGCGCTTGCAGTACACCATATATAGCAAAAAACGGACGAAAAGTTACATAAAATCTATTCTTAAAAGTTAAGCCTTCGTAGCCATAAAGTACGTTTCTGTTACAAACAAAAAGAAGTATTGTTGATTCTTGCAATTTTAAATTACTATAAATACTTGTTGTACACAACAAACTGATTTTACTTAAACAGGGCTTCCATCTCGTTGTGTAGAATAGACACTGTTAGTTGAAGGTGTTTCCGGTGAAGGCGAGGTATCATACTGGTTGTAAATACCTGGATATCTGAATGGGGTAGCAGGATCCTTATTGTCAGCTGGTGAACTGTAACCTCTATAAGATGGTGGGTACGTAATGTTTTGGTGATATGGAATATTATTCTCATATCCGTGTGGTGAATGTCGTGGGGGGGAAGCACCATAAAGTAACTCATCAGGAACATCTTCTGTCGCCAAGGAAGGCATATCATTACGACGAATGTATTCCATACTACGTGGATAATCTTCGCCGAGTCCTTTTTCTTTATCTTTAGTGAGCATTCGACAATAATCAAAAATTTGTTCCATATCAAATTCAGGTTTATCTAAATGATCAAACACTTTTAACGCAATATCATCAGAGTAGCCATTCTCGTTAACAGCTAAGGTTACCATTTTTAATCGACGGCAATACAACTGCGATAAATATAGCTGAAATGCGAGATCACAAACATATCGGTTTACGTGGTTAAGATAAAATTCGTCGTCATTTTCTGTCTCTGAGGATATCGCATAACCCATCGACTGTAGGATGGCGACATCGGAACCTTTCATTACTGAGGCAACGTTGCATGTGTAAAAACCAGTGTATGTCTTTAAAATAAATAAATAAAAAAATAAAATAAACCATTATTTAACATTTCAGATCTTGTTTTTGATTGCAATGATAAAAGCCAAGGGAAAATTAAATGTCAAAAAGCATTTTGGAGTAACTAAAATATATTCAATTTGTAAGGTCCTTTATTTTTGAATTACGTTCCACATCTAACCGTTCTCAGTTATGATATTGTACAGTACATTTACTCCAGAGGGACTGATAGAAAACTTTAAAAATTATCCTTATAGCTCCCCACTTAACATAAACGATGTGTTAATTTACTTACAAACAAAAACCGAAAATTATCTCTGTTTAGATCAGCTTCAACTTGTCATATCCAGTTATACTACGTTCCTTTTTTTTCATAGAGTCAAATTAAAGAAAATTTGGAGACTTCTGATAAACATTTTCAAGCTTTTTTGAGATGACTGTTTTTTCATAACAAAAATGGAGGAGACTTAAGGAGATTTTAATATACTTTTTAAATGAAATTGATGTATTTTTAAAAATAAAAAAAAGAATACTGAAATACAATTAGGGAAATTAAAGGTTTTTCTCCAATTTCCCTAATGAAGTTGTTAAAAAACTACTTTTATAAAAACTTTTTTAAAATTGAGAAGTTTTGAGGATGCGTGAAAACCCCCTTGACTACACATTTTATTCATTTTAACCACCCTAAAATACTGCTTCAAGGAAGCTTAGCGACTTTTAATACTCCTCTTTTTGGAAACTTTAAATTTTTCATTTCGGGATTGGTCATTGCAAAGTGTCTATAAATGTTTTTTTTAAGAAAAAATCCACATTTTTTTATTATTACTCTCTTTCTGTATTGTACAAAATAGAAATAGAAATATTATAAGAAACTAGTCGTTAGCCCGTGGAAAATACACGGGTTCGCCCGTCCTTTTTATACCGCATTTCGTGCTTCTCGCTATTGCGCAGCTAAGCTACCATTTTGCGTGACAGACAGACAGACAGACCAACAGACAGACAGACAGACAGACAGACAGACAGACAGACAGACAGACAGACAGACAGACAGACAGACAGACAGACATTATACGGGCATTATAATATAGATGGTGAAAAGGTAGCAACCAACTAATAGAACTAGATTCTCAAGTGAATTAATGTCATAGACTAATAATGATCTGTAGTATAAATAAAAAATTTATCACTGGCAATCAATTTCTGTCATGCTACATTCCGGCCAACATATCTTAATAAGCTATATAAAGGGTGCTTTAAACCAAATTTCAACTTTCATATTATTTACGGTAAAAAGGATCAAGCAGCAACAGAACGTAAATCAATTAATTTCAATTTTCAATTTTCCTCGGAACAGATCGGATAAAAACAGAACGACTTACATCTGATCCAAAGCAAAAATATGTAAGTGGAAATACGCCATTACCCCTCCTATCCCCTCAAAAAAAATTAAAATCCTGCTCAATCATTTTTAGAAAAACTTTATGCTGAAAAGGAGGTTAAAGGAATCTATAATTAAAAGCAGCATAATACTTACTTTGATGAAATGATAATCTTTTTTAGTGGGCTTTCGACACAAGTTCAATGCGTACAATGACAAACAATAAAATGCATTCTCTAACTTATCCAGGTGTTTCTCCAGCACTCCTCTTTTATCATCCAAATACAGTCCTTGTAAAGACTCCAAAAGGCAGTGTGAAACTGAAAGGAATTTAATTTCAAATCCATACTTTCCAACAGAATCTTCTAAATTTTGGGAAATTTTTTCCCATTTAGAACTTTTTGTATCTTCATTAGATCTTACTATATCCTCCAAAAACTTTTCCTGCACTTTTTTTGCATCTTCCATGTTATTTATAATAAAACTAAAAAATATAAAAAATGACTTAAACACAGAGTTTAACGCCTCTTTTTAAATTGCACAAAACTATTCATGCTAATTAAGTTTTCACAAAGGGATTTCTTCAAAGTCCATTTTTTGATCAATCATATATCTATTTTTTCTACTTTATCAATTTCGTTCAAGTTTTTAGTTAATCTCCTTTTTAGTGTCTCCCTTTTGTAAACTCACAACGTTTCTTTAGTCATATATTTCCCTTAATTTATCCACAACAGAAAGAAGTCACAATAAGGCATGCACCTTCTAATGTTTGATAAAAATGATGAAACAGAAAATGATAAAAAGTTACCGCTATGTATTAATATCCAAAATAAATGCTGTTACAGTTCTATTATATATTTATTAAGCGTCATCCCTCGGTTTAGTCCTTCGTTTATTAAGAGCTTGCTTCTAGTAACAAGTTGTGGTAAGTCAAAAACATTTATTACCCATCTTTCGCAATGCTATCCACAAACAATCAAAAAAGGTTACAAACACTGATAATGTAGTTTACACTATTCGTTAAAAATGTTAGCAAAGAAAATACACCAATACTAACTTTAATTTGCTCTAAGGTAATAATGATCAGCAAATATGTTTACATTGCATTGCAAATTAACCAATTATCCCATTTAGGGATAAGTTTGACTAGTTAAGCATTATTAGTTAAGCAAAATTAGTTTACTGATGCTCCACTTTTCAAATAAAACACTTATCAATTTCTGTGAGTAAACTGTCAAGATGTTGGGGCCTCTATAGTGACACAGATGGGAGTTAATGTCAATCATTTTTATCTATTTTTATCCATTTTTAAATTGTTCCTAGAAATATACTATGGTAATTTCACTAATCTTTATATTGTACTGATGTTGGTCTAATGCATTAACTCAATGCTGTAACGTCAAAATGGTTGATAAAAAAGACATATCTTCTTTGGATACTTGCAAAAAATGAACACATCCCCTTTGCTAATAGACCTATAGTTAGCCTAATAGACTAGCTCATTGGCCTGTGGAAAAAATTTACTTTATTAGGAAAGTAAATATTTAAAGAAATAAATTTAAAATGACATTAGCAATAACCTGCCCATATACAAATTTTTTTTATAGAAATATAAGGTTGCAATTGTTTGCAATTACTGCATACTCTACACATTTTACTTTGTATATAATTGCCCACTAACAATATATTGGCTGGTTATTCAGGTTTTTCATAATCGTTTCGTATTTTCCTCAATAGCAATAACCGTTTTTTAGCTGTTCAGCAGCTGCATTATTTACTCAGTGTTTCATAAGGGAATTAATTTTTGTGAGGAGTTTTTTGAAAATAAAATTTAATTGTCAAAAGAATTAATTTTTATGAATGTGACAAGATATTTCATGAAGTAAGAATTTGAGGTCATGTTGTTTCCCAAATATTCCCAATTATACCATACAATTTCAATCCTATTTTCCAAGGGCTTAACATCCCAAATTCAAGAAAATCCAAATTTTGCAGGAATTATTTTTAGCAAATTTGCAAATAGCAAATTTTCCAGTACTTTGCAGGAACTAATTTTGGCAAAATTGACAAAGCTCACAAAATTCGGGCAAATTAATTCATGCCAAATTTATTTCTCCGAAAACATATAAATTCTTATTAGTATTTCTTGGAAATTTAAAGCTTAACGCAATATGAAAATTTAGGGAATGGATCAGGTAAAAAAAGGCAGGACAGAAATTGTGTGATGCCAGTAATCATAAAATGATAATCACACCAGAAAGCTTACCTAAGAAAAAGAAGGTAATTACTGTACATAGTTTTCATTTGGTTGCCATTGTAAATGGCACCCAAAACGTGGAATTTACAATTGTACATTCTTGTGGATCATACAGTTGTTTTGAAGGCATTACACAAATCTCTTTAGCATAACTTTCATTTATCATTTCTTTTATATTTACGAGGTTTACTTTCACTTCTAATTTATGATGGCATGCACAGGCTGGTCCATGTATTGGTTTGTGTTACGACATAATATACATAACAATATACATCAAAATTAATCCACATAAAATTTTTTCGAATCTCGTCATTAGTGAATTTTAATTCACATGAAATTTTTTAAACCTTGTTGAAAAGACTATTAATATTAAAAACGAAAGATTTACAGTAAAATTTTAGTTTTCTTTGTTTATCTTGCTGATAGTTCCCTCCTTTATACTTACTTATACTTACTTACTGCACGTTTATTGTGCGTTAATCCCTTTCAACGAGGGTTGCACATTGCTTTCCAGGATCCAAACTTCCTGGATTTATGCACCTTTCCCACTTTTTGCGATCAAAGACATCGTCTATTTTCAAATTTTTTGAAGCAAGGTCTTTATTTATGTTTTCTTTCCATTGCTTCCTTGGTCTTCCACGTGGCACACTTCCAGCAACTTCAAAAGACAGAACCATCTTTGGCCAGAGCTCATTTGGCATGCGATGTAAGTGCCCAAACCATCTCAACCTATTATATGACAGTACATCTTCGACACTATGAAGCTTTAGTCGCGATCTTAACTCTTTTATTGAGAGTTTATCGGAGAGCTTTACTGAACAAATCCATCTTAGCATTGCGTGATCTGTGCGTTTAATTTGGTTGGTATCTTCAACATTTAGTGAAACTTCTTCTAAAAGACCTTATTCTGGCCGTAGTAGCATCGAAGCAATCACCACGCTTACTGATCGTGTCACCTAAGTAGCAAAAACTCTGCACAACCTCAATATCGTTATCTCCAACTTTAATCGATGTGGCTTGGTTATCAATTGAAGTAACAAGTGCACCACTGAGGAAATCCGGATCCGCTCTTAATCTGCCTTTTAGGTTAGTGCATCTTTTATGGATCCATTGATTGCATTGTGAGCATAAGATTGAATTACTCCCAACTCCTTTAGAGCAAGAGCAAACACCACATGGCCATTTACTTGAGTCAGTTGACTTTGATGCCTCACACTGACTGTGCATAATTTTTGTCTTTTTCATATTGACACGTAGTCCTTTCTCTTCTAGATTATCTTTCCGGAGTTTTAATCGTTCTGTAATCTCTACGATAGAATTTGCAGAGATGACAAGGTCATCAGCATACAGAAGTTCCCATGGACAGCCAAGGTGGTACTCTTGAGACGACGCCTCTAAGACAATAATGAAAAGAAGAAAGAAGTGAACTTCGTAACGAACCTTTGGTGCACCCCAACTTGCACACAAAACTCAGAACTGTACTTGTTATTGACTAACTCTTGATTTGGCATTTAGATACATAGCTTGAACTACTCTAACAACCCATTCTTGTACGCCTAGTTTTCTTAAGTCTCACCAGACAACCTTTCTGGGAACAGGACCAAATGCTTTTTCGAGGTCAACAAAAGCAAAAAACAGATCTTTATGCTTTGTAATATGCTTTTCGTGCAACTGTCGTAGAACAAAGATTGCATCCGTGGTACTTCTACCTGGCATAAAGGCAAACTTCATGCTGTCAATACTGATTTGTGATCGGATGATTACTTCAATTACTCTTTCCATGATCTTTAAAACCTAATCTGTAAGCTTAAGACCTCTAAAATTCCCTCTATCAAGGGCATCCCCTTCACCTTTGTACAAATTGATGATGTAAGATTCGTTCCACTCTTTCAGCACAACATGTTTATAAGATTTGTAACCGAATCAACAATAGGGTCATCAGCACGTACCATTATAATCAGCACGTACCATTATAACGACAACTCCCGAAGGACCAGCTGCTTTTCCTGCTTTTTTCCTTCTTTTCATATGTGCTATCTATACACAAGATAAGCTTATTTGCAAAAAAAATTCACAAAAGGTTCAAGTATTCATAAATTGGTGTGCCTCACTGTAATAATAATAATAATTACTCATAATATCAAGTAATGATAAAATACACAAGCCACATACACCATCTGTTTAAATTTTTAACTGACCTAGGAAACCCAACATCCTCATTTGTAAAAAAGCACATCAGGGAATTGTACAGAACCATTGCTCCCACCAATGGACTAAAACCTTGACAAACCTCTTGTAGCCAAATGGTTGTGCAAGAAAACCATGTAGCTAGGGCAGCAGTGCAGCCATATTTATCAAGCTTCCAGTGATTAACAATAATTAACTGGGTGATTTGAGCCCATCCAAGAGCTTAATTGAGTGGTTGCACGATGCATGACATGCATTGTGTTAAAAAATTTGGCGTATTTTTACTTAACCGAATCATTTTATAAACATGCGCTGCTATACTGCTCTATTACCAGAAGCAAATCATTTCGATGTGCTCAATGTGATTGCAAAGATATAAATAGATTAAAATTACATTCAACACAAAAGAAAAAATCTCCAGAATTGTGTTTTAGAGAGAGCTCCTAATAGTAGCACTTGCAAGCAATAGAAATGTAAAGCAATTTCACTGTGTGAGAAGAATTAAATCATATAGGTGAAGTAAGGTTACTACGTATCGGATCGCGCATGTAGTTATATTATTCTTTTGTGTTCCCTACTTTCCTCCCAGACCATCACATATACTATTACTTCATTTGTTTTAGTACTACAAATAAACGAAAGATTCTATTAAAAGAAAGAAAACCTTGGCTTGCTTGCACCTGTAAATGTATAAACTATAAATTTAACAATAAATGATTGAAAAAATAAAACTTATCATATAACCCGCACCACATTATAACCCGCACCAACAGTGGAAGTCGTAAAAATCAACATATAACCCGCGAGTTATATGCCGAAAAATACAGTAATTCTCTCTTTATTTTTTACTTGCGGTCATTTTTTTATCTGTAAGCTTTGGAAATAAGAACAACCTTCTACAAACAGATTTTATTGGCTCTCATATAAAAAACAGGGGTTTTGGCAACAAATCGTTTTTTTTTTTGATTCGGTTTTTGATTTAATTGATAAACTAATACGGTTTTTGTTGTTTTACAATAGAAGTTATCTGTCGTGGATGATACATCGCGATGAACATGATCATCATGATAGTTTCGCGATCGGCTACCTAATATTTTTATAATAATGACAAACACGATAGGATCGTGGATCATGGGTGTCGCACATGCTACACAATCACAATGTTAGGCTTCCTGATAGCGGTACTGTACTTTGTTTTGTTAAATGAATGTCATATGAAGTGCTTCATTTAAAATAAAAAATATAAACGAAGTGCATAAAAACTTTTTTAAAACATGATATGAAACCAAACAAAGGTTTTTTATCATATGATTATAAATACAGCGTTTTCAGAACAAGGTGAAGATGTGATGAGAAAAGGTAGATATTAACAAAATGTTTTTGCTTTTTTTGGAGATACTAGATCAGAAAAAAACTAATAATTATTGAACTTTTTATCCACCATATATAAGAATTCGATATAAGAAACGTTTCTAACATAGGTAGTGAGTTTGTCAACATGGTCTGTTAATCTATAGTGTGGAAATTGCAATATTTTTTGGTAGATAGATAGATAGATGAGAGAGAGAGAGAGAGATTTATTTTTTATTAGGAGTTTACAATGAAAATATATAATATGATAAATATATTGAACATTTACCTAATAAAAGGATAACTAGCACAAAGCACTTTATGTGCTTAAATAACGTGCTAGCTACCTGGGAGAACAACAGGTAGGACGAGGCCACAGGACAACACAGGGACAAGACGAACATTCAGACGAGGATATCACAGAGTCAAAGTCAAAAATAGCATGAAATGTCTGGAAGCTGCTTAAAACAAACCTTCAAGCAGGAAAAAGGAATTTGGACTGGGTGAAATAAAATAAAATTGTAATTAGATTTTATATGTGTTAATAAAGTGACTATGTAAAAAAATTTTTAGCTCAGAGGTATTTTTGCTCAAGATTTTAAAGGGTAAGGAAATTTGAAGACGGTTCCATGAGTTTATTGCAAAGAACTTAACAGACTTTTTACCAAACGCAGTTGAATGAACAAGAGGTAGATTCAAAAAGCCTTTGTCAGCAGCACGGGTGTGGTGGGAATGGGCGAAGTCGATTGCGAAAGTATTGATGAGGCTAATAGGAAGAGTTTTATAATAAAGGTTCAGTAGGAAAATTATATTATGTATACAGATCATGTCAGAGAATTTAATTAAGTTAAGGTTCCCGTATAGTGGGGTAGGAGAAGCATTGAAAGTACTAAAAGAGATGATACGGATAGCATGGTTTTGTAAAATTTCTATTCGACGGGTAAGAGAAGATTTTTGGCCCCATACCAAGGAGCAATATTGTATTTGGGAGTAGAAAATAGCAAAATAAATTTGACGAAGAACACATTTTGGAACAAAATGACGAGCTTTGGCAAGTGCTCCATTAGATTTTTTGAGGTTGGAGATGGTGATGTTAATTTGAGACTTCCAGGAGAGGTTTGAGTCAAGAGTTATACCAAGGTATTTGACAGTATCACTAGGAACAATTTTAGTTCCATTGATTAGAAATTTAAAATTAAATAAAATTGGTTTTAAAGGAGTTTTAAAAATAACAAGTTCAGTTTTAGATTTATTTAATGAGATTTTATTTGCATTGAGCCATTGACAAAGGAATTTGAGATCCAAGTTAAGATGTTTATTTAGTTGTTTAGCGGACTTACTAATATTTAGCAGGTTGGTATCATCTGCAAAGAGGTGGACCATGGAATGTTTAATTGCAGTATGAAGATCATTAATATAGAGTAGAAATAAAAGTGGACCAAGAACAGAGCCCTGAGGAACACCATGACGAATAGGTTTATGTGAAGATGACGAATTATTGATAAACACAAATTGTTCTCTGTTGGTTAGGAAAGAGCGCAGCAAAGATAAAGGAACCCCACGAATACCATAGTGATAAAGTTTTTTAATTAAAATTTCATGGTCAACAGTGTCGAAAGCTTTTTGTAGGTCAATGAAGACACCACAAACAAGAAGACCATTGTCAATAGCTTCCATAATCTTTTGAGTAATGTTTAGTAAGGCGTGTGAGGTAGAAAATTTTTTCCTGAAGCCAAACTGATCTGGAAAGATAGTATTGTTCATAGAAAAAAAATTATATAAACGATTGAAAATAAGCTTTTCGAAAATTTTGTCAATGTTTGAAAGTAAAGATATGGGCCGATAGTTGCAAAGTTCGACATTTGAGCCTTTTTTGTAAACAGGGATAACTTTTGCAATTTTAAGAGAAGATGGATAAATACCAGTTGAAAAGGAAAGATTGATTAATTTAGCAATTGGAACTGCGAGGAGTTTTTTATTAGGAAGAAGGACTTGGTACGGAATGCTGAAAGGACCTGTTGATTTTTTTTATCAAAGAGAGAAATACAATCAAGGACTTCTAAATCATTAGTTGGGCGAAAAAATATTGAATTAGCTGTTGGGTTTTTTAGATACGAAGAAAAGTGTTTAAAGCTTGGTGGAATCGATTTCCTTAAATTATCTGCAATTGAGCTGAAGCAACTGTTGAATGAATTAGATATGGTTAATGGGTCTGTAGTGAGATTATTGTTAATGTTTAAACAAGAAGGAGTAGGAGATTTGGCAGACCGGAGTGAAATGATGGAACGAACACCATCCCAGATAGCTTTTGAATTATTTTTATTTTTGATGAAAAATTGTTTGTAGAAGTTACTTTTACTTATTCTACATAGAGTGACAAGTTTGTTTCTGTATTTTTTAAAGGATGTGTGCAGTAGAGATTTTATGAATGGATCTTTTTCTTTAATGAATTGTTTATGTAAAGCGTCACGTTTGCGTATAGAGGTGAGTATGCCAGTAGTGATCCATTCTTTATGAGAGTTTGTGTTATTTCTAGTAAAAGATTTTTTGAGAGGAACACATTCATTTATATAGTTATTGACAAAGGTATGAAAAATATCAAAAGATTTAGATGGGTCAAGTTCATTTAAGCAAAGAAGTTCATTCCAGTCAATGGCAGATATTTTTTGAGAAAATAATTCTTGGTTAAATTTATTCCAGTCTGGAATAGGAGATCTTTTTGTGGGAGGAGGCGGCAAGACGTGTTGTTTGTTTATTATAAGAAACTGTGGGAAATGGTCAGATATTGACGATATGATGTTACCAGACTTGCAGTTTAGTTCAAAAGGGTCATGAAAAATATTGTCAATTAAAGTACTAGTATTTTCTGTAATTCTTGTTGGAAGAAGTATAGAAGGAGCTAAAGAAAACGAAAATATAGAGTCTAAAAAATCAGAAATATCAGGGTTGGAATCAGAGAGTAATAGATTTGCATTAAAGTCTCCCATTAAAAAAATGTTTTTGTTCTCAGAGGTGGTTTTGCTTAATATAGGAGTAAGATGGTTCATATTAAAGTCATGTAGGTCCATATGAGGATGTTTGTAGATGCAACCTATGATATAATTTTTACCTTTAGGATGAATAACTTCAACAAATACTGATTCAAGTTGGTGACTTATATAACATAGTTGATCAAGGTCAGGGCGACTAGAACAGGAGAGCTTATCAGAAATGTATAACAAAGCGCCACCTTTAATGCTTTCTGAAGGAGTATGTATAAAGGTATATCCATTTAGATTACAGTTCAGAGAAGGAGATTTACTTTGAAGACCCGTTTCTGTTATACCAATAGCACTGAAATTAAAATTAAGGTCAGAGAGGAGATAGGTTAAATCATTAAAATGTTTAGATAAGGAAGATATGTTTAGATGAAACAAGGAAAAGTAGGAAGAATTAAAGTTTTGAGAGACAAATTCAACAGAGTCGTAAAACATTGTTCAGTGTAGCTAAATGTGTACCTTCTGATACATATATATATATATATACACTTAAAGTCAGAAGCCGTTCTTTCTTAAAAATACCCACTAACTAAATTTAGCTAGCTAAGCTAGCCTCCGTACTGCTTTCGTTTCGTTTCCAATTTTTCGTTTTGCTTCCTTTTAAAAGAGCGAGACAATGTTTATTTCCTCGATTAACACAGACGGCCTCGCTCTCAAAAATACTGTTTACAAAACTACCATAACAATCACAAACCACGCAAATCACACACGCACACTTTAAAAAGGATTTTAAAATCATCGTTGAGTTCAGGGGATTTATAGTACGTATTACTCTTTTACTATTACTTTCTATTCTCACCAATAAAAACGCAAACTTTAGAGGTGAGGTTCTTATTTAACAGTAAAATAAATAAAGTTATTTTATACACGCAAATGAAAAATTAAAGTCATAAAAGTTAAGTTCCATTATAAAACAGAGGTTCTTTAGCATTTGACATTTCAAAAACAAATGTTTTGCCCGTGATTGTAGTAAAGTACCATGTACTACTGTGTTTTTACTTGCCAATGTTTACAAAAGTTAAAAAAGTTTGTATGATTTTGTGTGTACCCATTTCTGTGGGTAGAAAATATAAACAACAGACCACAGTAATCAAAGAAATCCATCCAAAAAAGAAGTATCAGTAAAATTTTGAAAGAAAAATTTGAAGAATTAATTAAAATTTAATTCCAGTTTTTATTACCCAAAAAATCTTAATCTTCATTACCCAGCACATGCCCTTTGTTCTCAAAATTATTTCCAGGAGTAGCCATGGCTTAGATGGGAGTCCTAGAGTGTTTAATGCTCATTTTGGGCTATGCAGACACAATTAGGGTAATAATAATAATAATAATAGATATTTAAAATGGCTAGCCCAGAAAATCACAAAAACCTATAGTTAGGGGATTGTTTCCACTGGGGACCACTAGAACAAAAAGGAAACAAACAATGATAAACCTTAGACTGCCTCAGCTCAATGAAACATAGTAACATTTATAATATGTGAAAATTGAAAAGAAAAAGAATAAAAAAAAACAAAAATTAAAAAGTTAAAAAGTGATCTCCATCAGAATTTGCCAAAAACGTTACAGATAGAAGTCTTAAATGAAAGCAGCCCTCTATTACAGATGCTGTGATGCACGCTATACCAAACAACTTTCTGCAACATCCACCGCCCACATATTTTGCTTTCTCCTCAATTGCCATCTCCTTAAACCCCTGGCTATGGTAACCACTCACCCATATTGAATCGCTGCCAAGGAAATTCGAATCCCGGTCTCTCGCACAAAGTACGAGAGTTAGTGTGAATCAAACAATTGTTTTGCTAATCTACTTCTGAATGCTAAGCTGATCTTCTGAAATAGAATAAATCCTATAAATTCAAATAATTCCTAAAAAATGCAATAAGAATTTTTTGTATTCTCCATAAAATCACAGTCATCCATACTATAGTACTGTAAAAAGGTATCTTAAAATCGAGGATCGCGTATCTTGCGCGACTTGATCGATACGTCCGATATAGCTTTTTTTGCTCCTAAATTCCTATCGCGTGAAGCCTTATAGCGCTTCCTCGATAGACAGTCTCGATACATCGCAATGTGTTAAAAGTATCTGTTCTTATTAAATTGTAGCGCAAAGAAAAAAAAAATGAAACGATAATCTCGAAAGAAATAATTTTATTATACTGTTCTTAAATCACAGCATAAAGAAAAAAAATAAGGGATTGTCTCGAAATGTTCATACTTAGTTCGTATAATTCGTATAAAAAATTTGTATCATTTTATTAAATTTTAAAATACAGACTTTTTCGTACCATCAAAATTAAAGTTCGTATAAAGTTCGTATAATTTAAAATAAAGTTTGTTTGTAGTTTGTATCGTTTCAAAGAAGTTTGTATAAGAAGTTGCTTTACTTCTAATTTTGAAAGTTGCTTTTTATCATAAGATCCACGAATCAAGAGAATTGCTTGTATAGTTTCGTCATAATTTTCATAGAAATTAATGACGTTAAATGAAGCCTCTCACCGAAGGCTTGGAGTTCTTTCAAGTTAAAAGATTGCATAAAACCGAAGTTTTTGGAATAAAATTAGATTGCATTTTAAAAGTTTAAAAACGAAAAACGGCGATAGAAAGGTTTTTAAGATCGCAGTTTAAAAACTTGGAACAAAAAATGGCAATAGAAAAATATTTAATATACTTTTTATTACTTTCGTCGAAAGTCAGGCAAATTTGTTTAACTTTATTCACACAAGAATTATTATTCCTAAATTATCATAGAAAAAAAGAAACCCTTATAAGCATTGTTTTGTTTTGTTTGAAGTTCAGTATTTAATTTAAAATAAGTATTATAATGCAATTTACTCCATCGAGTAATACTACGCGATAGATCGAGCCTATCGCAACATCCTGATAGACGCGATATAATTCACTTCTATCAAAAAGCTATCGCCTATTGCTCGTGTCGCGCACGATAGAGGATTGCGATGTTAAGATACCTTTTTACAGTACTGTACGTGAACTTCTAAATAACGAGATTTCACTTTTTTCTGTTTACTGGCAACACTGGATGGCTATGACATAATATCCTGAGCCCTAAGGCTGGGTCTACCATATTACCAATTTCACTGATAATAAAATTTGTGTTCTTACAGACTAGACACCTTAAACATCGTTGGGGTAGCTCACCGATAAGAAAAGTTTTGTGCGTTGAAGGTATGACATTTAATCTATTGTTATCTCTGTAACCACCATTCATTAAGTACATAACAAACCTATATTATTATGAAACTAGACAGTTTCAAAGAAGAATATTTTTTAAAAAAGGTTTTCATCGCCATACGTGCTCTCCTTCGCATATCCTCTTTGTTCATATGCTTTACCAAGTTTTCCTGATGTTGTGTCTGTTTTTTGAGCAATAGAAAAAGGTACACTGTGATAGTTGGAGCAGCCATTTGCGACATCTGAGACAAGTCACCAAGTATTGGAACCATTTTAATCATAAAATAGGCTTTAGATTAATTCCAGTGGATCTCACATTGAAAGGAATTGAGATGTAAATCATGGAACTAGGACGTTTCCGCGAATGCTTTTTTTGATCGACCCTGTGCAATTGCCCACCTTTTTTACCAACCTTGCAAAGTTGTTTTAAGGGGTTGATGCATAGTCAAAACCATGAAGTTGTGTGGTGAGCGGAGTTGCCATATTGCGTTAGAGCCCTTTTTTTAAATAAATACGTAAAAAGGAGTTGCCAGATAAATGTAAAATAACCATAACAATGAGATTTTAAAAACCTTTTGTTTTTACTTGTTAAATACAAGCTATTATAACAATCACGAAAGCTATATTTACATTTTTTAATTCACAACTGCTTTCTATACCTTTTTTATTATAAGTTTGGTGAAGCATGGTTTTTTCTTTAAATTTCCATATTTCATAGAATGTATACTATAGTTATAGGTGTAGAAGGTGTATGGGTGACTGGTTGGGGGTTGGTAAATGTGAAGAAGCTGATTTAACTACATGGATATTTGGTGACTCACCTCTTATATAACAATTTTTTTTTTAGTTGAATTATAAATAAATAGAAAATTTCAATAGTCATTATCTTATCAAAATGGTAAGCAGATTATATTTATTATATTTATAACTTTCGCTAATAAATAAGATTGTTTACATATCTTGTTATATTTTGATCTTTACCAATCTGTTGTTATATTTTATAGCCGCCGAAAAAAGGAAAAAAGAAAAAATCAGCAAAAGCAAAAGCTCCAACTATTGTAGATGGAATCAGTACTGAGGAAATGAGTAAAGAGCAGGTGTGTTATAAAATGTGTTATACATAAGGTCTATTATATCAGGGTTCCCACGCCTCCTCATAACTCCTCAAATGTCCTCAAATATAAAAGGTCTCCTCAATTTTCCTTGAATGTCCTCAACTTTTTTTGTTTTATTGGTTTTCTTCTCAAATCTCCTCAAAATTTTTTTTGATATTTGGTTATTTTTTATATATGCTAGTTTTTATATTATTTATTTTGAAGCACCACAATTTGTGGTTGCTGTGCCTGCAAAAATTACTTTGCAAAAATTACTTTTTTTGTTGTGTTTATATTTGAAGCAAAGTTTCTTAGTTATCTTTTGTAAGAAGATGCCAGTCTGTGTGTTCCTTCTTTTTTACAAGTGCAAGTTTTTCTCCTCAAATCTCCTCAATTGTGTTAACAAAGGCTCCTCAAAAATCACAAAAATCTCCTTAAAAGTTCTCAATTTTTCTCAAATTTTGTTTTAAAAAAAAAAGAGTGGGAACCCTGTATATGCTTTGCTGATGTTTTTAACGTAACACATACCCTGTTTGTACTGAAATGTAAATTACTATGAGGTGAAATTAGTCATTTAAGACAGAGTTATCTTAAGTGTTGGACATTACAATGAACCAAATTATGTTCTTAACTGTTTAGCTTGAAGAGTATATTGTACGCCTCAGAGAAGAACTCGATCGAGAGCGGGAAGAGAGAAATTATTTTCAGCTTGAAAGAGATAAAGTCAACACATTTTGGGAAATTACCAAGCGACAATTAGATGAAAAAAAAGCTGATTTACGTAATAAAGAACGAGAAGAAGAAGAGGCTGAAGAGCGACATCAAGTGGAAATTAAAGTATATAAACAAAAAGTCAAACATCTCCTCTATGAGCATCAAAACAATATTACTGAACTAAAAGCAGAGAGTATGCTAGCTTCTTGTCACTTTAAATATAAATTTGTGATATCTCTATGTTCATGGATGCTTTAGCTGTTATTGATAGTGGCATATGCCAATAACTGTAACAAATTTCCAAATCAATTCAGGCCCAAAGGGGTTGAGTTAAAAAATTCGAAAAATTGTGTAACAATTTTTCTTTATTAAGGTCTTTGTCAATCAATTCTTTCATTATCAAGGTTTTTAGATTTTATTTACAATGTCATATTTATTTAAAGCAAATTTTGACATTTCTGGAATTAAAGGTGAATTGTTTAACCCAATTAATTATGCCAAGTAAACATTCATTCGCTCATTTCAGGTCAATTTCAAAATTTTTTACATTCCTATAACTTGGGGTCAGCATATTGATATGCAATGAGATTATTTATTACTTTACTAATACAAAAAATAGATAGTTTGAGCTAATTGAATGAATTGGTTAAGTTACAGCTCATTAAAGCATTGTATGGAGCTTTTATGGTTCCATACAAAGCATTCTATCGAGCAATAATAGCTGCTTTCAGAAGCCATTATTAAAATGGTACCATCAAAATGTACACAAATGAAAACAAACAAAAACTTTTTATAGCATAAAAGAAAATATGAAATTCACTCACCTAAAAATAAATTTTCGTTACAATCCACAAAGACCACATAGACCACATAATTCAAATTTGTTTTGTGTACTTACAAAGGTTTAAAATCAGACATGAACTTGTCGATGATGAGAAAATGTCGCCTAGTACCCTTGTTCAAGGGTACAGACCTCGCAAGCTTAGTCTGTGCTTTTGACCTGGGGCTTTGTATTTCACACAATTATTAAAAAGACTTGTTGAGCAACAGCTCAACAATATCACTTGGATATCAGTTGGGATATTTTTAAACTTTTATGATACAAAAGTTGTTTTGATCACACTAGTCGATAACCATGAAAAGATCCACTGGATCATCTGTCCTTTGTGTACTGCATTGTGTGCGTCTATAATATAGATTACAGAACTATTTAAATTTTGTGGGTTTAACTGAGCTTCATCGGTTTTTGAGTTTAATATTTTTCTCCCAACATTTCAAAATTTCTCTTTGTAAAGATATAGAAAATTATTTTTATGATACTTATAATAATACTTTTGTTATCACATTTTGTTTTAAACTTACCTAGTTCATTCCATCAATTTAAGTCTACATTTTACAAATCAAAAGCCAGCTTGGTAACTTAAATGTACCTAAATTTTGTTTCTGTCGTCCTTTTAAACTACAAGTTTATTTGTGCTGTTGCGTTGTCATAGATATTTGTACTATTTTTGTGTTATCTTATCATCATATCTTAGGTGCTGTTGCAATAAAACTTGCACAGGATGAACATAAAGGTAAAGAATCTGATCTTCGAAAAGATAAGCGAAGCCTTAAAGTAGAACTTAAAGAACAAGAACTTTCAAATGAAGATGTTATCAAGTCTTTACTGCGAGTAAGTGTGTTATGTATTAGCTTCCTCTTTAAATTACTTAGGGATTTTTAATTCTGTATCGCTTGTGTGATTTTTGAAATATTTTTTTCTATTTATCATATTGTAACTTTTCTCAGGGTAAAGATGAAGAAATAACCACACTCAGAAACGACTTTGAAAGACAAGCAAACGGTTTGATTTATTTGTTGAAATGTACACATTTATTTTATGTACCTTGTGATTTTTTTACTTTATATTTTGTACTAACAATTGTACTAGAAAATTTGCTTTAAAAATCATTTACTAGTTGCTTTACAGTTCCACAAAAAATCTGATAAGCACCTAGTGGACTGCTCTTTATCACAGAACTTTGAAGCAACTAAGCCTCATAATTTAAACCACATTGCATAACAGATAACCCAAAAACTAACAAAAAAAATCCAGACAAAAGCACTGTTTTTTGTGTGATAAAAATCTTTTTACATATCACGAAAACAACATAGCATTTTTTTTAAAAATTTTCTACATTTTTATGTCCAAATTTCGTTCCCCAAAAAGACCTTATTTGGTGGTCATTCCTACTTATTAGGTACTATCCTATCTGAATGATGTCAAGTCTATTAGAACAAATGAATAAATACATACTTACTTATTTACTTACTTAACGGTCCCCTCTTGTATTTTCCAAATATAAATATTAAAAATAATTTGAAAACTTCTTGGTTCATACACTCAATCATAGTGCCATATTTTTCCTGCACACGCAGAAATGGAGGTAACTTTTCTGCTTAGTTTGTTTACATTTTTACCTCCATTTTGCGCGTGCATCGGGCATTACGTAATCACTTAGATGTGTGCGCAAGTAAATATCGGGACTGTGATTCCATTTATTGTTAGGCAAAACCTTGATTGTAAAACACAACACAGTAGTTGTTGAAAGATAATAATTTTCAAGAATTTAGCTAATAACATGCGAAAATAGGTAAAAAAATAATATTTCTTTCAAAATACAAAAAACTTTGAGTTTTTTTGTTTTGACTGCACAAAATCACTTTCAACAATTTATTCATTTGTTTTTTAAATCAACATATGCATATAATTATTTGACGTTTTTTTTTGAGAAACATTTTAAAATGTACAGATGCTAGCAAATTAAATGAATATGGTGAGTTTAACAAGTTTTCATGACACAGTGCTAAATTTAAATTATTTTTTCATGCAACAAATTAAATTCATAAAAAATCATATTAATTTCTCCTCCCGAGGTAGTTATTATTGCACCTTAAAACAATGTTAGCACTTAATTTTTTGGGGGCCAATTTTTCTCATACTGTAATCCTGGTAAAAAATATGGAAGCGTGCGCAGTTTATTCATCATTTTTTAAATATGGACAAAAGTGTCAATCGTTTACACACATTTAGGCCAGACATAAATTGTTTTAAGCTTGCTTGTTGCATCTTCTAAATTCAGGGAAAAAGCCATGCTGATTAGCATTTAACATTTAACATTATAACAATTAAAATTTCCAGAGTTTAAATTTAACCAAATAACCTAAGACCCAAAGTCCTAGGTCTGCTCTAAACACTGACAAATGAACTTTAACAACTTTAAAACCCTTGACTCTGATATAAAATTATCCAATTCTGTTGGTCTTTTGTTAATACATTTTGACCAGAATTGTTTTTTTGTTTTTTTTGGTGTGTTGGTACTGATCTGTTGCATATAGACTGTGTGTTTTGCACTGACTTTTGTTACATGCCACCTTTATACAGATTTTTTTACCTTCAAGAGTGTATTTTTTAATAGAAGATACTTAAAGGTACTTTTCCATAGATTCCTGTACTTAAATGTATGGAAAAGACACCATCCTCAAATTTTTAGCTTTTTACTTTTGTTTTCTATGTTTTTTGATTTCATACTTATTTAGAGATTGAGGCGAAGTATGAGAAAAAGATGAGAACTTTACGTGATGAACTTGAGTTGCGAAGGAAAACAGAAATTCATGAAATAGAGGAGAGGAAAAATGGCCAGATAAATACATTAATGAAGAATCATGAAAAGGCATTCAGTGATATAAAAAATTATTACAATGACATAACGTTGAATAATTTGGCACTTATCAATTCACTGAAGGTAATATTCTTTAAAACTTCTTTAAAACTTATGCAATACTTTCGACATTAGTCAATATTCTTCAGTACTGCCAAAAAAATCAGTTAGTATATGAATTATTACCTTTTTTAAAAAAAATAATCTAACTTCAAGAAGTTTAGAAAGTTTAGGTAAATTTGTGAATGCGAAAAAAAAACTGGAAAAACGTGCTATATAATGTAGAGAGGGTAGAACAGAGAAGCTATGAGAAATAAGTGAAGATGCACTTTTAACATTTAGCATGTCAAGCTTTCTTCGATGAAATGTTACTAGTGTGTTGTTTAATATTTGTTAGTATAGTATATATAATCAAGTTAGCATATTTCACTTTATTTTAAATGTCTCAAACGTTTCAGTAGGCATTACTGGCAAATATTAACTGGATTGCACTATAATTGAATGCCTTTTAACCAATCAGACTACTTTTATTATTTTTGCTTATTGCCTATATACCCCAGGCTTTTTCTGACTGGTCACATCTTTATATTATTTCGTACAATATCACTTAAGCGTTTATGGGCACTTGCTTCTGAAGTATTGGCCCATAGAGGCTCCTTCTATTTGGGGGTTGTATAAATGTTATAAAAAAAATTTTCATATGTATTGTTACCCCAAATACTTAATGAATTGTTATCTTCTTGTTTTTTTTTTTCATGTTGTGTGTAATGTCACACAAAAATTTGATTTTTATTAGGAACAAGTTGAAGAGATGCGTAAAAAAGAAGAAAGGCTTGAGAAACAAATGAATGAAGTTATGGCAGAGAATCGTAAATTAATCGAACCTCTTCAAAAAGCTAAAGAAGAAGTACAGGAGTTACACAAACAAGTAAGAAGCTAATGTTTTATTTTTGGTTACTACTAGATAATAAGGCTTGAGACTAATTGAATTGAATATTTGCTGTAATCACAGGCTGCTTTTTTTAAAAGTACCCTAAGACCAATGAAATCTCGTACCTGGGAATCTTATCAAAGTCTGGAACGAAAAGAGTTTACATAAGAGTCTCCTCCCAAGGTGACATTAGCATATCTTGTCCGATTGTGAGTGATCTTATCCTGGAATGAAACATGTATTTTGCTAAAATGTTTTTTGCCAACATTTTGTATGATAACACAAAGTAAATGTCACAGATTATGAACTATCCCATAAAAAATGAATAATTGTCACCGTATATAGACCACATTTTGACATCCATAAATAGGCGGGTATCTTCAAATCCATTTCCAGTTTAAAACCCATAAATAAATATTGAAGTGGTATAAATTTATGACAAAATATACTTTTAATAATAATAAACCTCTAAAGGAAAAACTTAAAATTTAACCGCTTTTTTTTCCAGTCCTTTTACCAAGTTATCACGAAAAAAGAAGAACAAAATGTTTTTCAAAGTGTGAAAAGTATGCCTTCAGTATACTCCTTATAGAATGAAAAAATAATTATGTTTAGACTTCATCCCATTAATAGTGTTTATGTCCATTTTTTTCTTAATCTTAAACTAGGATGAGATTTCATCCCTTTCTTTAATACCAGGAGAAGATTCACCCCACCTGAATGTATATATGTTGCGAGTACTTCACTGGTTGAAGGCAGAGAAGAACACTTCTAGGATGAAATGCATTTGGGCTGTAGCGGTTTTCATACAGAACTATTACAGTGAAAGCAAACTTTTACACTGAATTCGACCCTTCGCAGTAACGTTTACAGTGAATTCGACTCTTTGCAGTGACTTTAACACTGAACTCGACTCTTTGCAGTGACTTTAACACTGAACTCGACTCTTTGCAGTGACTTTTACAGTGAATTTGAAACTTTGCACTGACTTTAACACTGAATTCGACTCTTTGCAGTGACTTTAACACTGAATTTGAAACTTTGCACTGACTTTAACACTGAATTTGAATCTTTGCAGTGACTTTTATACTGAATTCGACTCTTTGCACTGACTTTAACACTGAATTCGACTCTTTGCAGTGACTTCAACACTGAACTCGACTCTTTGCAGTGACTTTAACACTGAATTCGACTCTTTGCGCTGACTTTAACACTGAATTTGAAACTTTGCACTGGCTTTGACACTGAATTTGAATCTTTGCAGTGACTTTTATACTGAATTCGACTCTTTGCAGTGACTTTTACACTGAATTTTACACTGAATTTGACTCTTTGCAGTGACTTTAACACTGAATTTGAAACTTTGCACTGACTTTGACACTGAATTTGAATCTTTGCAGTGACTTTTATACTGAATTCGACTCTTTGCAGTGACTTCAACACTGAACTCGACTCTTTGCAGTGACTTTAACACTGAATTCGACTCTTTGCAGTGACTTTAACACTGAATTTGAAACTTTGCACTGACTTTGACACTGAATTTGAATCTTTGCAGTGACTTTTATACTGAATTCGACTCTTTGCAGTGACTTTTACACTGAAATCTACTCTTTGCAGTGACTTTAACACTGAACTCGACTCTTTGCAGTGACTTTAGCACTGAACTCGACTCTTTGCAGTGACTTTCACACTAAATTTGAAACTTTGCACTGACTTTAACACTGAATTTGATTCTTTACCAGTGACTTTAACACTGAATTTTATTAAAATGCAACTAAAATGTATTAAAATCATATTTGGAACTATATTTAAATATTTTCATATTATAGCTATCAAACTATGAAAAAGACAAAGCTTCTTTGCAGGTACGTTATTTATTTAAATAAAAAGTCTTATGTGCTGGATATGGAATATGAAATTTGTTTTATTGTTTACATAAATAGAGTGCGAAAGCTCGACTGCGAGTACAAGAGGACGAACTAAAGAAATTACAGTGGGAACACGAAGTGTTGCGACAAAGATTTGAACAGACACAAAAAGAACGAGATGAACTGTACAATAAATTTGTCCGAGCTATTCACGAAGTTCAGCAGAAAGGAAATTTCAAAAATCTACTTCTTGAAAAGAAGTTGACAGTTATTACAGACACTCTTGAGAAAAAGGTACGTCGAGCGAAATACAAACACTTTTTTATGAGTAGACCATTTTTTTTATTTTAGTGACAGCGTTCCTCAAAATGTCAGATTACGATGCTGCTGAGGTGTTTAAATTTACATACTTAGTGTAAACAGTACTTTAAAGTAGGATAAGAGAAGCCGCAGATGTGGTGAACTAAAAAGCATATGGATTCTTGTGTGGCGACAAGGAAGAAGACCATGAATTAGATGTGGTTTTTGAGGGTTTTTTTATTTATGCAAATATTTTTTACGACAATTCCACTTATATGGATGTCTGCAAATGTTTCCAAAAGTTTACAAAACTGTTGTGGATTTTTGTACATACGCACATATTCTTGTAGATAAAAAAGTCGGACCATATGTGAATAAAACGGCTAATATTAAAATTCATACAGATTTCTTAGAAGTGCAATATCGAAAAAGCGTTATAAAGATTTATTTGACTTCTAAGGCCTGTTTATTTTCAACCTAAAGGAATGAGTGCGCATGCCCATTGTTCTGACGTAAAATCAAAACAATTGGTCACACAGAAACTTCTCCCTATAAATTGAAAATAATAATAAAAATTTATCTATATTATAATACCCGTCTGTCTGTCCGTCACGGAAAATGGTGCCTTAGCTGCTCGAACACGTGGATTTTTCCACGGGCGAACGACTAGTTAATATATAATACAATAATACAATTCTAAAATTACCATAAAACTTAACATCACGAGGTAAAATTGTGTCGCATTATTGCACAGAAAAAAGGGAATTAGAAAGATGGGCAAAAAAAGTGTGGATATAAGCGATCATATAAGATGGAAATTTCAGTGTCATGTTTTGGAATGTGTTTCTTGGCAAAGCACATTGAACGAAGTCTTTGAAAAGTGTAGATCGAATGAATTGAACTTAAAGCTTTTGTTTAACATCATTGCTTTTTTTACAGGAGGCTCAATTAAATGAAGTTTTGTCTGCGTCCAATCTCGATCCTACAGCTTTGGTTGTTGTCACTAGAAAACTCGAGGTTAGTTCGTGAATTTTTAATTCTTCAAGTTACAGATAATGTATTTAAGATTAGTCACCCATCATTATTTCACTTTTAACCCTGACTAATTTGAAATTAGCTATTATTTCCAGAAAAACCCCCAATTATTTTTACCAAACCCTAAAATCTTTGAGGAATGTTGAGAGCGGCACTGCTTTCGTTTATTCATGTTAACAACTAGTTACTCCGTTTCATGTCACGTACTGTTCTATGTGTTACTCCGTTCTATGTATGGTGTAAGTCTTTGTTATGGCATATGGTGATGGTATTTTATTTGGCTGAAAAAAGTGGATACTACGTCATGTCATTGCCTAAAGGTCCGATTCTAAGTTTCTTTCGAATTTGTACAATTATGGCATTTGCCTGTTACTAAAATTTTAATTTGTGCCACGCAAATACTGCGTATATTAAAAATGTGACTTGTAAATGTTGCGTTACATGTGAATCATTGGTTGTTTATTTTGATTTGACATCTTGCAAATCATGTGACTTCGTCACTGTTATTTTAACTCGTTTGTTCAGACTTTAAACAGAAATAAAAACATAACAAGTTATTTATAACTTCGTATTAATAACGTCATTTTGTTTTTTATGCTCTGTTTTTTCATTAAGTAAGCTAAGATTGAATTTAACATGAAGATGATAATTATAGGGCTGACCAGAAAAAGTTGGTATTTTTGAAGTATTTCAATTAACCAATTAACGTTTATGTGAGGCTTTTTGGCATGAAAAATAATATAAAATTATAATTTTCTAAAATTTATCTGACATGATATCCTAGAATAGTCTGCAGACATTGTAGTTATCAGAATTCAAATGTCTTTCGTAAATTCCCTTTTTATTTCCTGAGCAAACAAATTTTTTTGTTAAGTTGTTTTTGTAAAGCAAAAGTCACGTGATCAAGTTAAATTAGTTTTAATATTTACCTTGGGTATACATATTATTTTTCATAAACTTAAGCATGTCCAGGGCCTGTCGGCTCCTAATTAAGCCTATAATTACCAGTAAATGAACAAAATAATAAATTACTTGTGCACAATGAGTTAATTAAGAGCCTTAAGTGAGTATTAATTGATGTGGGTACATAATATTGTCGCAGAGAGACAAAACGCAAACCTGAGACAAAAGGGGTTTTTTAATTTAATTTTAACAAGTTGATAACAATAACGACAATGTTCGTTTTAAATTTCCCCAATAACATCAAACGTTTATTTATAGGTTGTTTTTTTTTTCAATTTCGTGCCAAACTTTCCGTGATGTTTATTTTTGAACAGGTGTTTTTAATGTCAACATTTATTCAACCTTGTTAAAAATTATTTACATTTTGAATTGATTTGACGTGATCTTTGTCCATTTTGTGGCAGCGATATTTTTAGCTTATAAAGTGTAAGAAGCTTTCCGTTTCATAACTGACAAATTATTAAATACGTTTTCTGATTTTAGGACGTGTTGGATTCAAAGAACAGCGCTATAAAAGATTTACAATATGAACTTGCACGCGTGTGTAAGGTGGGTAAATGGAATGTATTAAGGGCGTTTGCAAACTGCACCCTCCAACCTTATTCCCAGGATTCTGTCTCTTTAACCAGGACGTTTCTTATACACCCAACTCGAGCGTCAATTTTAGTGTGTTCCATAAAATCGCTTTGAATTTACAGTAATGTGAAACAGTTATTCGCAGAGCCTTTCACTGTCAAAAAAAGAGGCGTTGCCCACTTTTTATACCCTGCCCGTACAAATTTTGGCGCTGAGAAAATTTTAGTCACATTCGCGATTCCGTTCTAAAATCGCCAAATAAAAATTCAGGTCAAATGTTAGTTTTTTCTTTCATCGCCTTCATTATACTTTTCTTTCTAAGTTTATTATACATTTTATTAAAAAAGCCAAAATTTGTATGCAGGACAACCTCATCCCCAGGACTTCTTAGACTTTTTATATTTGGACAGCCTGAACGAATGTACGAATAAGTAAATTTCTAATTTGTAGGCGCATAACGACTTGATACGAACATACGAAGCCAAACTTCGATCGTTTGGAGTCCCTACAGAAGAACTTGGTTTCCAGCCCCTCCAGAGTAACGTTACTGGACAACAGCTTGGAAAAGGAACAGCAGGTTTGGTCGCTCAACCGACGTGAAGACAGATTTTTTAAATTAAATATCGTGTATATTATATATTTTTATGTTAATTTATTTTTATTAATCTCATTATAATGTGTTATTCTTTTTTTCGGCTCTGCGTGCAAAAACCGAATTCTTTCAACAAAAGCCATAATATCAACGATTCAAAAGGGCGGTAGCATTTTGTGAAGTCACGCAAAAATGGCGGCTGATAAATTGTGCATTTTTTATGTAAAAGAAAACTTGGTAGAAAACCAACGGGGAATAGCCGCGATAAAAGGTTCATATCATGAAATTCTCTCAAGTGTTTAATCTTTTTTGTTTCATACTGTCATTGAAAAAATACCTTCTGAAACAAAATCATGATTTATCTTAACATTTGTTTTTTGCGACCTCAATTATTCTATTCCTCAATCATTCTGCATTGTTACATACTTGGACTTCTGCGGCGCAAATAAATTACGTAAAGCATTGCTGACTCAAAACTGTTAACATTTTCACAGTTTTTAAGTTGCGCCTAACCTGTCGTAACAGCAGGAAAAATAAATTATTCTGCGAAGGTTTAAAGACGCAAAGAAAGCGCGTTTAAAATTGATTAAAAAAGCCAACCAGGGTGCGTATTCACTTGTTGCACAATTCAGTACAGTATTAAGTCATGTGAGGAAGTTATTCCCGATTAAGATATATTAAGCATGAGAAAAATAACAAATGCATTGTTTGCTAATTGATTATTTTGATTAATAGTTTGATCCAGGTGTCTATGGCAGCAATTATGCACTCTTTTATGCTTCAAGGTGACCTCATACCGTCATCGTATATTATGATTGTTTTCTACAGTCATGTGAGGGTAATTAGAATCACAAGACTAGATTAACTAATTTCTTCTCCCAGCAACGGCAATAAGCTTAATGAGTCAATAGCTTTACCCTCTACTTAACTAGCAAACGTCGTTCCCACGGCCTCTTCTTTTCGTGAAATAATTAAAACAGAGCTTTGAGGACGAGGTTGTCAAACTATAGCTCAACACACTGGACCAACATAAAATGTTTCCGCACCCTTATAAAAAATCTTCAGAAATTTAGGTACCATCGTTTTAGAAAATGCCTTCGCGAAGGCTAGATTCATATCCGGTGGCAAAATGGTTCTCAGGACCTTCACCATTTATATTTTCCAGCAGCAAAGTAACGTTAACAAATTTTTGTAAAAATAAATTCAATTCATTCGTTATCATCTGCTATTTAAAAAAGCAGTTTACCGCGTGTCGTAATGTATTCATTTTTTTCAAAAAAAACAACATGAAAGAAATGTGAAATACTCAACATCTGCACAAAGCGATTGTAAGCTCTGGGAAAAGCCAGTTTTGGATTTCCACTAAGGTTCAAAGTCTATGCTCTATTGTTTAACTTTAGTTTATTTACATGGCACATAAGTTTTCATTCGTCGAAATAAGCTCAGCGTTTCTTGATTGGCTAAATGAATCTTATTCGTCCTCGTGATTGGTTAAAAGATTTTTTACTTTGCGCAATATATGGAAAACTTTTTGTAAAACTACACATTTTTCAGTTCGATAAAACATGCTTGAGGAAGGTTTACGATACGATGTAAAATAACTATGGCACGGACTATAAAAGTTACACCTGGTCAACAAAAGATATGGTGCATTGTTACTCAAAGAAATGACATTTCTTTTTCTTTTAAATTTAAAGAAGATGCGAAAGGCCAGGACGTCATGGACGAGGTTTGTTTAAATTTTCAACTTGGGTACAAAGTCCAATTCAATGTACCGTCGTATCTCTTAGGTAATGCCTTATATGTTTTATATTTAGGTGTGCGATCGATTAGGTATAGTAGAAAAAGATTATTTTGGTCTTCAATACACCAATTCTAGAGGAGAAATACATTGGCTAAATATGCGTAATCGCATAAGTCGACAAATGAGTAAGCCTGAGCCCTACTCAATGTTGTTTTGTGTCAAATTCTATGTACCACTTCATCATTTGTTACAAGAATCATCAAGGTAGGTCTATTGTATATTGTAAAATTTTAACTTTTTTATATTGTGTTTCTACACCAACTGACGACATTAAATTTGTTTAGACATCAATTTTTCTTAAATGTGAAATATGATTTACTTTGTGGAAGGTATCACCCTCCTGAAGAGACATTAATTAGATTGCATGCTTTATTGGCTCAGGCTGAAGCTGGAAAATTTCGTGAAAATCATATTAGTTATAATCCCTCAAGGATGTCATGTTGGAGTCCTGAAACTCGATCAAAGATTATTCTTGAACACTGCAAATTAAATGACATGTCAACAGAGAATGCAGAGTATTACTGTCTAAAGGAAGTTGCTGACCTTGAAGATTATGGTATGGAGTATTATCATGTTAAATCAGAAGATAATACTAAATCTATGTTATTTGGCATTGGAATTGATTGCCTGAAAATTGAACGCAGCAATGATGTAATTCAAAGGTATGCTTGAACACTTTTTATTTTTTAAAAGCAAATTTTTGAAGTCACATGATGTAACTGCCTGTATGTTTACATTCAATATTTAACTTGTTTTCAATAACTGTGAAAACATTAAAAAAGTTTTATTAATAGTCAGTCATTGTTAAAAATAAATGTTTGCCCTGGTCTGCTTACAAACACCAGTATATAGTTTGCAAAAATAATTTTACAGATTTGCTAATGAAGAAAATTGTGTAAAATTTATTAGATTTATTTTGCAGGGTTATAAAAAATATCAAAATTTTATTTCCGAAGAACTTAGAAAATCTCTATATGTTCAGTATATATATCAATGTTATTTTTTACAAGAAAGCAATTTATAAAGAACTACTCCTCAGAACTTTAGCAGCTGTCAACAGTCCCTATATTGTTATTGTAGCCCAATAGTCCAAATAGCCCACAATGTGTATTGAAATATGCTGGAGTGCCATTGTATATATGTTTCTTATTGAACACTTTTGGCCAAAGAGAGTAAAAGTTTAGCCTAAAATGCCTTAACAGTACTTTCTTCAGTAAAATGTCCATAGTATGAACAAGTTACACATCTCTTACATTAGAAAACTGTCTGTGTATGACTTTAACACTTTATTTGCAGTCTTTTTGATGTAATTAACAACAACCCGTTTTGTGATAAGCACAATTTTTAATTGGCTACTTAGGTTTAAATAACTATCCTTTTTTAAAGAAAAAACATGTTTCTTGAGACTGAGATTATACTTTCAGCTGCTAACTTGCAGAATACATTGATGGATTACCAGGAACTTGCTACAAAATTTTTTTAAGGGTACATAGATCTGGCTCCACTAACGTTTAGAGAATCTTCTTTAGGTTAGAAACTTCCAGGCTAAACACGAAAAGTGTGTGGAACCCCAAAAGTATGTTATAAGAAAGAGAATATTTGTTTTAGTGTGGAAAAAGTGCAATCTTAGTAATTTTGTGCAACTTCATTGCAGGAATTGCATTTTTATTTATCACAAAGTTTTGTTTATAGCATATAAACACTTTATGTTAAATACACCACTTGCAAGTTCTGTTATTACAATATAGTCGCATTAACACAAATGTTTTTAAGACTTTTGTAAGTAGCCTTAAAATATGCACTTATGTTTTTATAAAAGTAATTCTGCAAAGCGTTCTGCAAGTTTATTTAATTTTACCATTAACACTAAAACAAATTACTAGTCAATTTCTTAAATTACTAAAATTATGAATTATATTTTTTTAGTTGGAATTTTCATGTTGTGATTTTATTAAAAAAACTTTTAAAGCATATAATTTATGATTGCTTATTTTATTTTTGCTAGGGTTCCTTACACGTGTCTTCACATGGCTACACACTCTGGTAAAACTGTTAAAGTTGATATTTACATTACGGACATAGGTGATATTGACAGTGTAATATATAGATTGAATAGCAAAGAAGCTGCTTGTGCATTATATCGATCGATCACAGAACATCATGCATTTTATCGATGTGATAGTGTTCGACCTGCTGTAAAGGAACAAGTTGCAAGAGATTTCTTCGACACTGTTTTGTCTTGGTTTCATGATGATAACAATTTAGATCAGAACTATATTTTTGATACGGAAAGGACTTGTAGAGAAGCTTATGACAATGCAAGAAGGATTTTATATAACTTTGGTGCCACTACTGCTGCTGCTATGACTTGTCAAAGTGATAGCCATAATTCTAAAATCTTTTCTAAAGAGGAATCTGTTCTTGAAGACGAAATAACAAACTTAACAGATACACTACATTTGTATAAGGAATCGTTTAATTGCCCAGTGTGTCGTGACACAATTGTTGACACTGTACTGCAATGTGGGCATCTTGTTTGCTCTATGTGCAGCGGATATTGTGAAAAATGTCCACTATGCAGGGCACAGATAACTGCAAAAACGAAATGTTATTTACCAGTAAACCTTAATGGCGACACAGTTGAGAAGCTTGATGACGACACATGCGGAAAGAGTGAACAAAAAGTAGAAGTTTTGGAAAGTGCAATGTGAATGGATTTTCATAAACCAGCTTTTAGAAATCGTTTTTGTTTCCTATGTAGGAGTGGATTGAGAATTTTTTGGTTTCATTTCGAAGTTCTTGAACATCTGCCGGGTCATTTGTTTAAGACAGAACTGATTTCCATAAAATATTCTCCTTTTAATAGAACCTCTATTATATAAATATATATACTTTTATAAAACTTTCATCATGGAAGATTGTATTATTTAATAAAAGAAAAAAACATGGTTTAATAAGCACATGTACTATGTACAGTATATAAAGTTTCCATTTTTGTTTGCCATTAGCTAGTATATCCTGCTGCATATAACCTTTTTGACAGCTTTTGAAAGACTAATGTTTTGCATTTAGTTAGGATATACTATGCTAGTTATACCTGTTTTGATTTTTTAATTTGTTATTTCTTATTTGTGTGATTTAACACATGTATTTTTAGAAAGTAATGTTATAAATTTTTGTTATTATTTAAATTACCGTGGATGTGGAAAATTCCAAACCTAAAAATTAAATGAAGACAGAGAAATTGAGGCTTTGAAATGTTTTAGATTTAACCTTTTTTGCATTTTTATGAATTAAGTTGGGAACTCAATTTTTTAAAAATAGTATTTGACTTATTTCTGTGTGAGAGTATTATTTTGTTTTTGTGGCTTTTTTTTGTTAGTAATAGCAATAAAGTGTTATATAAAGCTAACCACATTGATCTTATCTTGTCCTAATGACAAAAACAAGTCCAGAAAAACTTAGAGAATTATTTATGTGGTGGTAAAAATAGCATGATTAATAATTCAGCAACCTGCTGTTTTGCTGTGTCCATGAACTGTCAATGACTAAAATTAAATTGTGTTTGTGTTCACTTCACAGTTGTCCTTCCTATAAAATTTTAAATATTTTGTTAGTAAGACTTGTCATGTAATTGTTCGTTGTCCGTATTTTTAGATGTGTTATATATAGTTATTTTTTAAAAAATGAAAATTTTATTTTATTTTTTTCTTGAACTCTAATTGGATTTGAAAAGTATAACTTAATAACCCGTGCTTTACTCATGCTGATTTGAAATGACATTTTCTGTTGTTACTCCTTGGTTTTTATTGTTAAGCTTGCCATCTCTGTTTTCGTGAGACATTGCGTTTTTTTATTCGATTGGTTATAATGTAATAGTAAATTTTAACAGTATCTGTATTCCGTAGAACTAAACACTAAAAAAAAGTTCCAATCACTTTATTCTTTTCCTACTCCGCTGAGACTTGATACATACTTCATTCTATGAAGAGCAACGTTTTCTGTTACTTCCTGATACAGTTGACTCTTTTCAATTCGAATCTCTTGGAAAAAGTTAAAGTTCGAATTAAGCTAGATTCATACTGAAAACGCAACTCTCTGATAATGTTTGCGTTTTTTGTTCACATTAAATTTCGAAATATCTGCGTTTGATTACAGAGATGATATTTCTGAAGACCATGAAATTCTGTTTAAATTGCTATGAACTTAAAATTAACAAGGAAGCGTAAATTAGAAAAAATGACATTTTCGCGAGTTAGTATATCTTGACCACGGTAGCGAGTTGTTCTTCAATATTTTGCAATGCCTGTTTACAGAAGGGGGCTGGAATTGCATTGGCGGTCTCCCGCGTAGAAGGCCGACAAAAATGTCGCGTCCGTTTATCAAAAATCTTCGCTTCGATTTTGTCACTTCTATGTGTTTCTCCTTTTCAAAGGAAAATAAATTGGAGGATCAATCCTAAAGAGAGCAACGGCAATTACGGTGCCGATCTTAAGGATTACATGTATTTGCGACTAAAAGTTTAACCAAAACTTTTGCCGTATTCGAAGTGACGCAAATTGTTTCTGAGCCTCTTGCCGCCTCGTATGCAATCTCCCGGGATAAAAAGGCTAAGCTCAATCATATTCTATTTTCTAACCCATGCTACGTACATCGACTTGGATGATCAAGGCATACCTACTACCCGCGAAATTCGAATTCCGAAAAGTTCTTTGGAATTATTTTTCGAACGTTTGAAGAAATTCTACTCGGACAAAGTCTTTTGCGCATTTTGTATCGAGGTGACTGCAATCGTTTTTCTTTATAGCTATTTTTACAAAGATCCTGTTACATGAGACATGACAGTAGGTAGATATATTTTATTTATGCCTTTTAGTTTTACAGCAGAGAGAAGCTATAGTTTTGACAACTATATATCACTATGAATTGTAAAGTTACCTACCTTTTCAATCTCTTTGTGGTTTTTCACCACATAACCTTGAATTATTTGGTGTGGTCAATTTTAAGGGATATATTTAAGCTGTCAGTTGTTTCTGAGAGATGTTTTTCCTCCATGTAGGGAAAAACCCTGAGATGTTTCAGCAGACATCAAGGCAACTAAATGTTCTATGGAGTGAGCTGCCAATACCTCATCTACACCAAGGGTCCATTGACTGGTTATATGGTTATTACACAGATGCTCTTGGTTAACGTAGTCACAGTTTAACACTCTGCTGACCTAAGAATGAAAATTTACTCACTTCAATTTATATCACCTCCATCATCATTATTCTCGGCTTGTCTGTTTCCTTGCTAGCATGGGTTGGACAGGGTATCTCATTGGCCCTATTCTAATCTGATCTAGACTGTGTTCCTTCTAAACTCAAGTTCATCTGCATCAAGTCTGTCCTCTTATTACTTACTTGAGTTACTTGAGTATGTTTTGATGCATTTTTCATCCACTCAAATCGTTGATTCCGGTGCTTTTAATCAGGTCCACCAAGGAGTTCCATTCTGTCCTTCTTAAATGGGTATATCCAGGAATGAGTAGCTCATCCGGGATTGATTGAAGAAAAATATTCAACTTCTTTTTAAATGTGTCCTTAAAGTGACTGATAAATCTTGTTTATCAGTGTTTAAATTCCACAGTAAGTACATACCCCCATTAAGTATCCTAGTACTCCACTCCATGTGGGTCAGCCCTACTTCTTCTAGAAGGTTCCTCCCAGAATCCCTTGCCTCAGAGTATATATAGTTGGCACATAGTTTTCATTTTCCTCTTCAGTTCTTCAGCCGAATTTGCTAATCATTGCACTCATTGCTGAATTTTACATAGCTAGTAAGCTACTAATTTTATATTAAAAAATGAATGTTTTCACTTACATTTTGCTGGCCTTGGTATCCTCTGTACATACATCAGCTGCCTCCTCAGACAATGATGATGCTGCATCACAAGCAGGCATCCTCCATCTGGCAGCACAGAAAAAATCTAAGCGTCAAAGACCGCGTTGCCCTGGTTGTCGAGAGCCAGTTGACAATCATGACTTTAACCCTCCAAGTAGACTATGCATTTTTCATCCACTCAAATTGTTGGTTCCAGTGCTTTTAATCAGGTCCACCAAGGAGTTCCATTCTGTCCTTCTTAAATGGGTATATCCAGGAATGAGTAGCTCATCCGGGATTGATTGAAGAAAAATATTCAACTTCTTTTTAAATTTGTCCTTAAAGTGACTGATAAATCTTGTTTATCAGTGTTTAAATTCCACAGTAAGTACATACCCCCATTAAGTATCCTAGTACTCCACTCCATGTGGGTCAGCCCTACTCCTTCTAGAAGGTTCCTCCCAGAATCCCTTGCCTCAGAGTATATATAGTTGACACATAGTTTTCATTTTCCTCTTCAGTTCTTCAGCCAAATTTGCTAATCATTGCACTCATTGCTGAATTTTACATAGCTAGCAAGCTACTAATTTTATATTAAAAAATGAATGTTTTCACTTACATTTTGCTGGCCTTGGTATCCTCTGTACATACATCAGCTGCCTCCTCAGACAATGATGATGCTGCATCACAAGCAGGCATCCTCCATCTGGCAGCACAGAAAAAATCTAAGCGTCAAAGACCGCGTTGCCCTGGTTGTCGAGAGCCAGTTGACAATCATGACTTTAACCCTCCAAGTAGACTATGCATTTTTCATCCACTCAAATCGTTGGTTCCAGTGCTTTTAATCAGGTCAACCAAGGAGTTCCATTCTGTCCTTCTTAAATGGGTATATCCAGGAATGAGTAGTTCATCCGGGATTGATTGAAGGAAGGTATTCAACTTCTTTTTAAATGTGTCCTTTAAAACATCCTGTCAAAAAAAAGATGTTTAGGAAGGCTATTATAGCATTGGGCCTTGAAATAGGACACTGGTGTTTATGGCAGAACAGAAAGCTCGAACAGTAACAATCCTTGGCTTACAATCTCTTCCATGTCTTGGATGGAAATAACGAGTTATGCCAACGGCATTGTGATTCCCTATATCAGTGTTTATGTTAGGTAGTATATATGTTTTTAAGTATTCACCAAACATAAATTATTTGGTATCTTTCTCTCCTCCTTAGTAGTAAAAATAGATCTAATGCTTTCAGTTGTTCCCAGTAGTTAAAAGTTCTTATACCAGTTATTTTCTTTGTATAAATTTGTTGTATAGTTTCTAGATCCTGGATTAGACCCACTCTTACAGGGGACTAGAGCTGAGAGCAATAGCCAAAGTGAGGTAAAACGAAAGCATTGTACAACGTCAGCACAATGTGTTTATCACGAGCAGAAAACGTTCGTAGTATCCACCAACACATATCTCTTGTCTTTTCAACAATATCTTTAATATGTGATTTAAAAGAACAGCTATTAGAAATTTTCAAACCTAAGTCTTTCACCTCTGCTTGTTCTTTTATTTTTTCGTCATCGTTTTACATGTATATATATGGAGACATTTTTAAATCAGCGTTTTTTCAATGCTTTAGGTGTACAAATTTGCTACTATTGAAATCCATTTTATTTTTCTTTGCCCATATATAAATTCTATTTAGATCACTTTGAAGCATAAATATATCACACAATGTTCTGACACCTTTCAACAGTCTTGTGTCGTCTGCAAAGCTAGCTATATGCTAGCTATATACTTACCATCAGTGATATTGATGATGATATGTAATACTCCCTAAGCACTAAGTAGCAAATGTCCAACTACTGGCCTTGTGGTATGCCAGAAAGAACATGTGCTGGCTCAGATTTGATGGCATTTACCGTAACAAATTGTTTATGGTCAGTTGGAAAAGGCTCAATCCAATTTAGAAGTTTGCCTTCTATTTTTTATTTCTGAAGCTTTCTCAAGAGGATTTTGTGATCAACTTTATCAAATTCTTTGCTAAAATCAAAGTAAATAGTGTGAACATTTTTGTCATCTTCCAGATGCATTAAGGTAAGGGAAATGTTGTAGCAGTTAGCTTAGACATGACCTCCTGCTTAGTTTTTCTCAGGCTACCTTTGGGCTTTGCCCAGAAACTATAAACTCTCTACACTTTCTTACCTAATTATCCTCCTCCGTCTTTTCCAAATGTCCCAACCAACTCAATCTTCTTATCTGGATAACATTTTTAATGCTACGGATACCTAGCCTGCTTCTTAGCTCAATTTCTGCCTCTTAGACTGGCGTTACACATCCACATAATTATTTTCATATCATTCCTTTTTAAATGGCCAAGATCTCTATGCTTCACTGCCTATGTCTCACTACCCTACAACGTAACACTTCAAAATACACAGGCCACATACAACCTACTTTTTATCTCAATTGACAAGACTCTGCCAGTGAACAAAGGAATTAACTCTCTGAACTTTTTCCAAGCAGAACCTATCCTGCAATTAGCAGTTCTTTCAACACCCCTTTTTTTCTCAAACTTTTCAACTAATCCTTCCATCGACTCTGCTATGAGAACCAAATCATCTGAAAAATAGTTTTATCCAATTAAATGTGATTGACTTTAAAGCCTAAAACGCCATCATGGCAGACCATAAATTGTAAATAGAACGAACTTAACAGTGGATTATGTTTGTGCTTAGCTTTATCTTATTCTGGAGAAATAGTCCACCCCTGATCTGTCAAAAATAAAGAAGTGTGGGACTGCTGAAAGGAAAAAGAAGGGAGGCTGAGGCTCTTCATTTTGTTTGTGTTTAGCAATAGTAAATGTTCCCTTATCAGTTTAATAACATTTACAAAAAAAATCCTCACAAAGAATATTTTAAGGAGAGATTTTTGCTATATTTGCATCATAAAATATAAATTCTTAAAGTTTTGTTATGCTTTTGGATTTACGTTATGCCTAGTTTGGCAAGTCAAAACGCTTTTTTTATTATGGACTCACATCTTTATTCTAATATACGTAAACAGCCCTTAAAATTAGAATTTTTTACGTTGGCAATAAAACTACCGACGTGAGATACATTTCAACTGATTTGCGTTGGCATTGCGTCGGCATTTTTTTTTGAAGTAAAATTTTTCAGCTGGCAAAAACTTTCGTCATTCACCTTGTATTGGGGCTAGACCTCACATAAATGCGATGTATTGATCTCCTAAGACAATGACAAATGGAAACAGACTACAAGTCCCATTGACCTACTTTCCCGATGGTGTACTTCGTTAAGTTAATAGTTCACTGCCAACTGGCTTTCTATATGTTTCGAGACAAACTCATTAGAAAGTATGTTGTGCACGTGCTATTTACGAACTGAAGGTCAGGGCATTCAATAAGTTGTATATCGCAGAAGTCGCCGGTGACATGTTTCGAAATTGCTTGTCACCGGCACAGTTCACCATGAAGCAAAACTGTACGGGAGACTCAATTTATAGAGTCTTCACAGAACATCTCTCCTCACAAAACCGAGGGTAGGGCTGACTTATTGCCTGCTGTGTCGTGCGGGAGAGAGAACTTCAGAACTTCTTTTTAATACGATATACAATTTTTCGATTATTATTATTACGAATCGAATGGCACCACCATATTTCTGTAACATGAATAATTTTAGTGATAATGACCTAACTTACTGAAAATCAGGTGTAATTATTCTTCAGTTGCAATGAGTGGGAGAAGCTCAAACAATATCACAATTAACATTATTTGATTCTGCTTGCCACAGTTCCTTTGAAATTTTCATTATTTTTGTTGTTTTGATAATGACATCTACAAACTTTGCAAAACACTTTAGCAATTTCATTAGAGTCATTTTCCGATTTAAACCCTAACTCAGGAAAATGCCACGAAAGAACTGTTTTTCTTTTTCACCATGTTTACTTTTTTATTTTATTTTCGTGAATTCAGGAAATTATTCCATCCATCAGTTTCGAATGAAATAAACCACCTGCCAAATACTGTGTGCATTCCTGTGTGCATTCCCATGTGGAGACCTGGTTTCTTTTAGGATAAGGGACTCGAGAAAAATGTATGCCAGTTTTCATATCACACCAGAGAAAATGTGATATAAAAATTCACCACAAAGGCTTTAATATTACAAAGAATAACATGCGATCAGTTGAAAAGTTTGTTTTTAAAAAAAAAATGGTAGTAGAAACCAGATTATAATATGTGAACAATTACAACAGAAATATACATGAGCACATGTTCTTAAAAGTCCGCCAAAATAAAAATTAATTCTTTGTTAATTTTTTTCTTTGTTGATGTTGAAAATGAGTTGTTGTTTTTAAAAATTTCACAACAAAATTACGTTGGCAATTTTTTTGCCGACGCAACTACGGTATTTTACGTCGGCAATCACGTCGGCAGTGCCGAATGCCGACACTAATTTTAAGGGCTGCGTAAACAACATTTGAAGCTATACATATTCCTAATTTTTTAAGGAAACAGAGCAATAACAATTGAGATATCACTTGTTCTCTCTGTCATTCAGTAGTTCAGTGCAGTAGTATTAGTGGAGGGTTAGGAGCTGACATACAGTTTGTATGCAAGCGTTGCAAAGGTGAGATTATAGAGAATGAAGTATTTCCAGCTTTAATGATGTACAACAGTGGCTCGTTAGAGATAGTTGAGAACTTCTGTTACTTAGGTGATATGTTGGGCAGTGAAGGGGGTATTGGTAGAAGTGTTACTTGCAGGATAGGTTCTGCTTGGAAAAAGTTCAGAGAGTTACTTCCTTTGTTGACTAGCAGAGTCCTGTCAATTGAGGTAAAAGGTAGGTTGTATGAGGCCTGTGTAAGAAGTGTTATGTTGTACGGTAGTGAGACATGGGCAGTGAAGCAGGAAGATCTTGACCGTTTAGAAAGGAATGATATGAGAATGGTTAGGTGGATGTGTACTGCCAGTCTGAGAGACAGAAAGAGTTCAGATGAGCTAAGAAGCAGGCTAAGTATCCGTAGAATTAAAGATGTTATCCAGATAAGAAGATTGAATTGGCTGGGGCACTTGGAAAGAATGGAGGAGGATAATTGGGTAAGAAAGTGTAGAGACTGCATAGTTCCTGGGGCAAAGCCCAGAGGCAGACCGAGAAAGACTTGGCAGGAGGTTATAAGGACAGCCTTGATACAGAGGAAGTTGAGTTTAGATCTAACACAGTCTAGATCAGATTGGAAGAGGGTCATTAATATACCCCGTCCAACCCATGCTAGCATGGAAAACGGACGTTAAGCCGAGAATGATGATGATGATGATGATGTCAAGCCAGTCAGAATGTAGATAAATTATGTAGGATCACTTTAAAATTTCTTTGAGGTATATAAAGAAACATATTCCACTGTGTCTAAATATCCAAGGGGAATTTTTGGCTACCAAGTATCTGTTAATACATGTATGTAAAAGTAGGAATTTATCATTTTATATTTTCTTGTGCTATAGGTCTTTATTTGGAGAACTTTAATGGGCCTGCACAATAAAATTGTATATTCTTTCATGGTTGTAGGTCACAGTAAGTCAGTACAGTCACATTGATCACATTCTTGTGCTGATATATGACTGGATGGCTATGTTGTCTAAATACTTTAACAAAGTTCTAAACATAACTGAATCTCATCACTTCTGTATTAAGAGCAGTTATATTCTAAACCAACAATACTGTATTTGTTTAAAAGAAACACAACATTTAATAAGGAGCAGTGACGTATCCAGAGTTTTTTTAAGACTACCGTTTTCTTATACTCAACTTTTGATTAGCTTAGTATCTCCGTGAGGCACCACCATGGTGCTGCTGAAGAGAAAATTTTGAGTTTTGAGTTCCCTAGATCGCCCGAAAATGGCTTTGCGGCACTCCAAACAGCAAATATTTGTACAATTATTACTTGCATTTTATTACATAATTTTATATATTTTTTGTTTTTAGTCTTTGTTGATGATAAATACCTGTTAAACCTGTTAAAAATTAAACATAACACTGTGGTGTCCACGATAGATAATTCTATTGTAAAGCAACAAAGACCGTATTAGTTTTTTTCTTTTATTTTTATTTTTTCGGGATAAGAATTTGTATCCTCTCTGGATATGTCGGTCAGGAGATGCTTAAATGAAAAACGAAAGCAACCAGCCTTCTAAAAAAGTGTAAGCCATTTTTTAGCCAAGATACAGCCTTTTTACTAGATTTCGTACCTTCTGTTTAAAAATCTATAAACTCAGCCATTTTATAAAAAAACATTAGTAAAGTAATTTTAATTTAAAAATTTACAATAAAACGAAGGAAAAGCCATTATTCCCTATTTTATTTTGTTACAGGTTATTTTTCAATTATTTAATTTACCATGGTAAATTTCTTGAGACAATTAGCACCCAACATCTTAGATAAAACCAAATTTATTATTCCTTTGTTTACATTACCTAACATGGAAGGAATTTTAAACATATCAAAAGACACATAAAGGCCCAACAAGCAGAGACGTTTCAGGGCTTGGACCGTCAATGATAGTACAGACAGAGAAGATTCCTTTTATAAAGAAAGGTATAGAAGAAGAAACTTGTACCTCACCATGAACAACCACACCATCTATACCAACCCTACCACTACAGCAAACCCACCTACTTAGCAAGAAATGGTGTAATTCTTGATAAAGTAACCCATAATTTCAACTTGCATACAAACAAAATGTTGGCTGGTGTTTCCGATTCCCTGATTTAAAAAAAAAATAGAAATAGATATTGTGCTATTTGTACCCTTTCCAGTGTTAACTCCTTTGTTAATCAGGTAATTAGTTTATATACCGTCATTACAAATACCAATTATTTTAGTTTTTAAAACATTTTCTTGTATCGTTTTTTCCAATATTAAGCAAAACAAAGACAAACAAAACAAAAAAGTTTAATAATTTATTATAACTGCTATGTACTGCTATCTACTTATTAGAATTTGATAGATGATGATGTTGATGATGATCCACATTTTACATTAGAAAGCTCTGCTGCTGCAGTCCAGGTATGTGTTCCAATGTTTATGCTAAACATGCTTAGTTTCAACTTTACTACTATATTTTTTCTTCTCGAACTAGAACTCAACATTGCTACCTGATTTGGTAAAAAGTGTAAGTATAATATATTTATAGGTTAAAATATTAATAATGATAATGAAACTCAAGTCTTAAACCTGGATAATATAACAAGCAAAGTACGAAACCATAACACGAAAATGCAAAATCAGCAATGCAAAACCAAAAGTTTGTAAAATTTAATTATCATGGTTACCAACTTTATGACTAAAAATAATATAATTTAATGTTATTACCTTTTTAGAATTAACCATTCACCATTGCATGATCAGTACCAGGAGTTAAAAATAAAAATTGGACTTAATCGTCACTGCAACCACCAACATCATAATTGCTGCCACCAACCTCACCACTGCAGTCACCAACCTCACCGCTACAGTCACCAACCTCACCGACCCAGCCACCAACACCTGATATCACCAAATATCACTGCTGCTGCCACCAACATAACAAATATTATCACCACCGTCACCATTTCTACCAACATTACTGCCACCAAAACCTACATCATAAATTTCATAAAATCAATGTTATTCCCAGATTTCTTCAAGACACACCACAACACCAACGTGACCCCCTACCAATTTGTATTGGTAGGGGGTCACGTTGGTGTTGTGGTGTTGTGATATTACTATCTGTTGAAACAATTTCTGCCTCAGCATCACAAATCAAAAATATCCTCCCACCACTTTCACCCTTGAAAATCAATCAACCAAGCAGCCAGCCAGCCAAACCAAGTATTTGGTCCTAATTTTCAAACACTGCAAGGATTTCCTAAGGACAATGCAGCATAAATTGATGACTGTGCTTATAAAATGATACTCGCTTTATTTTCACTGGATGCCTTGATGGTATCCAATTTGACTAGCAAGAGAGGGTGCAGAAAATTCAACCCAGAAAGAACTCAAAGAAAGAGGTCAGACAAAAGTTAAGCCCAAAGATGTTAAGTGGGAAAGGTGCATGGAAAGGGTGCAAGTTAAATTACAAAATTTCAGGCCGAAATTAAAAACAATGTATAATGTACATTTTTAACATTTTTTTGTTTTTATTAATTATGAAATTATAATAATTAATGAATAAATTTTCATTTTCTGTAAATTTTTTAAGGATCTTAATGCACTTTCTCTAGGAATAGGCTTACAAATCCAAAAATGTACGCTAAAAATTAGTTAAGTGTTACTGGGAGAGAAGTCTCTTTCAGGTTTAATACAAATTTTTTGATTGCTGAGCTGATTTGTTATCCGCATACTTTAAATAACTGTATTAGAGTGCTCGTGGCACGATTGATACACAATTTTTTTTATAAATGCCTTGTTCATAAGTAACTGAACTGTAATATGGCAGATTTCAAACAGGAAAAACAAACAAACAAATTAGATTGGCATATTAAATCTGTAAAAAATTTTGTCCATTACTGATAAAACGTTTAAAAAAATACTAAAAAAAATTATCCTTAAAGTTATTGTTTTAAACTTAGAGCTTATCTTTAAAGCTATAAGTGTTAATTTAGGCAATATATTCAGTTACTGTGGAAAGTTTATCATTTCTTGAACATGATAGTTTAGTAGGCGACGTTTCGGGAGATCCTTCTTCCATCATCGGGCAAAGTAAAATGATGTTGCGCATGTATTTATATAATTGCAGAGGATCGAAATTCATAAAAATTAACCAATCAGAAATGAGCTGATAATTACAGTTAATTACGGTAATTAAATTTTTTTGGACCTGGATGTAGGTAACTACTTTTTCTGTATGGCTGGTAACCAAATCTCAGGAAGTTGATACGAGATGCTGTTTATGTGTTTGTTACGTTCTACACTGTTGATGGTTTCTTTAATCCTCCTGGCCGTTGTTCTGGATTCTCTGTCAATGATTTTCTTCTTATCCCAATTAAACTGATGGCTTCTGCTCCAGCTGTGGTCTGCAATTTTATTTTCTACTTGCGTGATGACTTTATCACTGTATCCATTTGCGATTAATGCATTTCTTACACATCGAATTTCTATTTTCCTATCCTGTTTGTCACTGACAACGCTGTTGGCACGATTCAGTAATGAAGATATGACACTTTCTTTGCAAGATTTCTGATGGTTTGATTGGAAGTTAAGGTACTGGTCAGTGTGTGTTGGTTTACGATACACTGAAACTGAAATGGAACCATTCTTGCGTATGACCAAAGTGTCCAGGAAAGCGATACTTCCATCGTATTCAAGCTCAACAGTGAATTTGATTTGTCGATGTAGGCCATTGATGTGTTCATGGAACTCTTCTAGATGAGATCTTTTGATTATGGCGAATACGTCGTCAACAAATCTTTTCCAAACCTTTGGACGTCTGTCTGATGTGACTAATGCTGTTGTCTCGTGTGCTTGCATGTATATTTCTGCGACTACTGATGATGCAGGGCTTCCCATGGCAACTCCCTCTGTTTGAGTGTAGAAGTTCTTATTAAACAGATACCATGTTTTGGTTAGAACAAGTTCGAGCAAAAGCAGAAAATCCGGTACTGGAATCTTTTCACCGAATGCAGCATCTTTTTTGATAAGGTCTTTAATGATGTTTAAGGTGTCTTTTATGGGAACATTTGTGTAGAGTGATGTGACATCAAATGATACCATGCATTCGTCGTCTGCTATCTTTATTTCTCTGATGTATTCCGAAAAAATTCTTTTGAGTTTTTGCTGTGGTCACTTGCTGTGAATTTGCTGAGGATAGAAGCAACAAATTTTGATAGGTTGTATAACAGTGTTCCAGTGCAGGAGACTATTGGTCAAATTGGATTTCCCTGTTTATGAATTTTTGGTAGTGCGTAAAATTGCGGTGGTGGTCCGTCACAAGGTTTCAGTTGGTAATACTGCTTATCGTCGATGTATTATTTTCTCTTCAACTCCATTAAGATGTTCCTCGCTTCTCGTTTGATGACTTCTGTGGGATCTTTCTTGAGAAGTTTGTAAGGCCCGTTGTTGATGTGTTCGTTGCACTTGTTGATGCAGTCAAGTGTATTCATGATAACCGTTTTTCTCCCCTTGTCTGCCGGTAGGATTATGATATCTTTGTCCTTCTTTAGATTCTTCAATGACAGTCTTTCAGATTTTTGCAAATTGTCCTTTGGTGTTTTGCTTTTCTGTAGCGTGAGGCTTACTTTAGCTCTTACTGTGTCTGCCTCTTCTTTTGGTAGATCTTTAATTGCCTCTTCCACTTTTGCAACTATTTCTTTCTTTGGAATTGAAGCTGGTGTCATGCAGAAATTCATTCCTTTTGATAGAAGGTTTGTTTCTTCTGTCCTGAGTTGTCTGTTGGAGAGATTGACAATCCATTTGCTCTTTTCTATACCCGTTCTTGTATCATCATTGAATCTATCATTGATTTTGTTGAACTTTTTAAGGTGTCTGTCTTTAACTGATCTCATTTCTTTTTTATACACGCTATCATGAATATTCTTAACCTGTTTATATTGGTCGGTGGAAAGTCTCGATTTGATGGTGTTGTCAAGATCAAGTACTTGGTGATGTAGGGTGTTACGTGTTACGTGATTTAGGTGGATTCTTTCTTGCAACAACTGGTGGCTTGCACGTTGTAAGATTTTCTTACTTCTTTCAGTCTTTACTCTGCAGGTAAGTCGAAGATCTTTAGGTGTTATTTCGTTGTGAAGACAACATAGAGAAAACCGAAGATGGTTAGTGTATCTTGCGTATTTTATTCTTGATTTCTCTAGCGATCTGAATTCTGCCAAGATGGATTCTCCATATTGCTGTTTGATATTACTGAAGATATTATTTCGGGTTGTCTGTTCAGTATTCATATTACTGTGGAAAGTTTATCATACCTACATCCAGGTTCGAAAATGTTAATTATCGTAATTAACTGTAATTATCAGCTCGTTTCGGATTGGTTAATTTTTATGAATTTCGATCCTCTGCAATTATATAAATACATGCGCAGCATCATTTTACTTTGCCCGATGATGGGAGAAGGATCTCCCGAAACGTCGCCTACAAAACTATCATGTTCAAGAAATGATAAACTTTCCACAGTAATATGAATACTGAACAGACAAACTGAAATAATATCTTCAATAATATATTCAGTGACTTTTAGGGTAACTGTAATCAAGCTACGCCTTTTTTCTTTATTCTAGCTGTTGAGACTACTTTACAGTTGCTAGCTTTTCACTTTGTATCCTATTTGAAAACAAAGCAATTGAAAACAAATCCTTTGACAGAGTCCAAAGTTTGAATATTTTATAGATAGTGTTTAATTTAGTTCCAACAAGTTTATCTAACAATATTCTTTGTTCCAAACTTATCTCTAACAATTTTTGTTGAGTGTAAACACTAAAATTGAGTCAGTCAGTTGAAATGTTCAAAATATTTCTGCTACAGTGGAGATGAGCCTTAATTTAGTTTAGTTACTATACAAAGTTTTGTGGTATTGTAATCTTTATCAGAATCATTATTTCAAAGTTTACTTGTTGACCTTTCTTTTGCCTCTGCTTACAATGTATATTTCAGCCCAGACAATAATTTTTTTTTGCCTACACTAGTTGCAAGACAGTTTAGCTAAAAATATTTTCAGGCTAAGGCTTACATTGTTAGACTTGTTAGAAGCATACTAGCTAGCTCCTTCTAAAGCAAAATTGTTTCTTTACAACATTTTTCTAACATTGCAAGGAATATAAGCATACCTCAGTCATGTATGCAATAGACTGAATATCTGATTTTGGTATGACGTGTTACAAACTGTATAGTGTGGAAATTTTGTAATAACTTTATTTGTATAACTTGGCAAAATATGTTGGATTTTTTAAATGTCTAATATACTTTTTTTCCCAGTGTACTTCCGGCATGGCAAAGCAAGTATAAATTTTAGCAGATTTCGCTTTTTAAATAATGGTTGTTTTGATTTGGTTGGACATACTGCATTTTGCATTTTTGTTGTTGTTGTTCAAAGTTTCGGTTTCAACAGGTATAAGTATAGAGCAATGCAGACTGTGAGCAACCTCAATCCCAGGGCTTTTTCTCTGTCTATTCCGTCCCGTTATAAAAAGAGACAAAGAGCTGAGGTTGGGTCATATGTTTTAAAAATTCAAAATACCATGCTGTATGTTTTTGTTTGGTATCCCTTACATGCATTCAATGAGAGATTTAGTCTATTCTTTCATGGGAATTCGGTTAGTATTACTATGTTTTCTTACCTTTCACTTTCATTGGACACACAAAACATTTATTTAACAGTACATAACCTTCAGGCGTTAAATTGATTTATTTTTACTGGTATTTGTAGAATAAGATATTGATTATATACAGTAATTAGTGTGGTCATTTGGAAACCAAAATCTTGTAAACATGGATGGTTCTAAAGCAAGAGTAAAACCTCCAGAAAAATTGAAAGGGGTTGATAAAAGAAGAAGAAGTATCACCCTGACAACAGAAATGTTAAAAGAAAGACAGGTTAGTTGGTTAATAATTTTATGATTTATTTATAGTTCAAGAAAATATTTTGACATGTCCACAATGACAAATATGGTTTGTGTTTTGCATTTTAAAATCGAATAGATAGAAGGGCATTTTCTATTATAGTAGCAGAGTTTAATGGAGAGTCAATTTAACTTGTATTTAATTTGATCATGTCTTGTAGCATGCCATTTTAATCTTTCGAATGTAGCAAATAAAAGTAAAATGGTTGAATTTATTTCAATCTAATTATTAAAGCAGGAATGCACAGGCATAAAACATAGTTTTTAGCCTAAAAGGTACTGTATGCCTATCCATTTCATAAATAACAAGCTTTCCTTAGTGGGATATCTTTTTCCATCCTTGCATGTTTTACAATAACTGAAAATCTTCTTACACTTTGACCTGCTAATGTTGAATAAACAACAATAAATGAGGGTAAAAACATACAGCTAAATATTAGATTTTATTTAAAAAATGCAATAGTAGAAGCTTAATCATTAAAATCTTTTACTTTGTAAAAAATTAATTTATGCATGATTTTTCTTCTATGATTCTAATCTCTCAGACTTTGTATAGCTGTGTTAGCCAGGTGATGTTGAGCGTGATTTTTATAAATTTAAATGTATGTTTATAGAATCAAATTCGTGCTAGCAAAGAAGCCATGAAAGCAAGATTAACTGACGAGCACCAATACATTCTATCAATTTTAGCGTTTAAAACTGATCTAACTATGGATACAGTTCTTGACTTTATTGTGGAAAATGAAGAGGTAAGTATTTTATGCAAAATAGATTTAGAGCAATAAAATTATTTAAGTAAAAATAAGAAACTAAATATTTGTGGGAAAAACCTTTTGCATTGCATCTATACCTTATAAAAACATCTAGCATACAAATTTTCAAATACTCAATTTTTAAAGACCAAACTGTGTCTCTTAATATTGTGTATTTTGCCTATGTTACTGTCATTAACATACAAAGGCTTGTATATATATTTTCTTTTTGAATGAAAGTGTGTATCTGAAGTCTCTCTTCTAATATTTTTTACTATCAGAAGTACTGTTGTGTTTTAAGTGATGTTGACCAAAGTTTAGATTTTAATAGGATATTATTAATAATTCATAAAACAATACAAATTTTGTAAACTAGCCTTTTTGCTTTTAAAACCAGACAGAAGAGATTTGCATCATCAAGCTTGCCACATCTGCCTAAAATGTCTGGAATCAGAATAACCTCTTGAAAAGACTAAAAAGTCCAGAAATGACTCAGCTATTGAGCAAGTGGAAAATAATTAAACGCTATTAACAACAACAATCTCTCCAGACAGGAAAACATGTATATTTTGTTATCTAAAAAAAGGCTATATAAGGATGGGCTTATATATATAATCATTCAATCTTTGTGAATAATTTCGTTTTGATGTTTTCTTTTCTTAATTCAAAACACTGTCAAAATGCATATATATATTTTTTTGAAATGAAATCTTTTCTTGTAATACATTTCCATGAAGGCTTATAATTTGTGGAACAAGAATTCCTGATTTAATTGTCATTGCAACAAACATGGAGTCATGTTGCCATACTTTAATAAGGACAACTGCTATACATTCTCTACATAGATTATATTTGTGCAATTATGGACCAAATAGTTTAAAATCGTTATCTCAAATCTCCTAAATAACAGTCATAGTATACACATTATCAAATAACCATTTCCCTAAAAGCTACTTTTTTTCTTTATAGAGTATAGATTTGATGAACAATTTTTTCTTACCTGGTGGACGAAGATCTTTGCTTTTTTATTATCAGCAGTGTCAGGAGGGAAGTAGTAAGTGTGGATTTCTTGTTTTCAGTTTTTAATAAGTGAGATACTACAGAGTTCAAATTAAATATGAAAAATGATCTGCAAATTTTAAACCAATGATTTTTACGATATTTTCTTTGAAGATAGGTGGATGTCTGAAGAAGAAGAGCTTATTCATTTTTTATAATACAATAGTTATAGCCTAAACATTTATACATTTTGTTATAATAAACATAAAACGCTTTCTTGCAAAACTTTTCCAATCTAAGTACTGTATGATATTTTAGACACAGAGTTACGTACAAGAGCTATTCAACATACACAAGCGGAACATCCTCTGCGATTATTTATTACGGACGGAACAACAAAACCTCTAACTGGCCTGCTTCTATATTTTATTCGTCCAAGCAATTTAAAAGAGTTGAAAGTGAGAAATTTAGCTGAGGTATGTATTTCTGTCATGAGCGTTTTTTAGAATCATTTAGTGAAATGCTATTAAACATGTAATTGCGTAAGAATATAAACTTTGGACTGCACTCTTTTTTAACTCGTAACGTGCCATTTTAGGAAGTTTGTTTTGGTACCATGGATTGTTCTGATGGTTGTGGTATTTTACATGCCTTGGCTAAGATCATGTCCAGTATTTATTCACCAGCTGTTCAAGCACTCAAAACATGGGGTGATCTTGACGAAACTCCCCAGGGACTATTTGCAAAAAAAGAATTTTTAAAATCCTTGGGTTCATTTACTCATTTTATTGATGGTATGTCACATTTAAAATAATTTTTTGTTCAAACTAGTGGTTAGCTTGTAGCTTGTAAAAAAATGAATTGTCCTCAGAATTATGCCTGATGTACAATTATCCAGCATTGGTATTTTCTTCCTTGTTGGCAGGAAGTTATGAAATTTACTTGGATGGAGTTATTATTATAATTTTAGGTATGTTTATTGCACTTTTCAATCCTAAAAAAGTGCAAAAAGATTACAGGAATTTAAGCTAACATTTTGAACAAACAGACAACACAGCTATTATTTTGATTCTATAGTTGTTAGCCCCTGGAAAAATCCACGGGTTTGCCTGTCCTTTAAATTTACCCGTCGCAACAAATAAAGCAAGTTTAATAAAGCACTTAATAAAGCCCAAATTGTGCCACACATCGTGGAAAACTATATTCTACTGTTTCAGGTGTTTTTTAAAAAAGAACTTTTCGTGCAACTTCAACTGAAAAAAGCTCACAGTTTACCTATTGTTACCCCATCATAGCAAAAACAGTCAACATATATCAGTCTTTTTCAGGAGAGGGCATGCAATCGCACTCGCACGCCTTGACACACGCTTAAATCGTTCCAGGCGTGTGAGTAATCGCATGCCTGAAAAATAAATATTGAGTTTTCAAAATCAACCTATAAAATCTATTTTGTAGCGTGCAATAGCAGCCCTCGGAATGATTTTTAGAGACTTGTCAGACAAAACATCTGATAGATTTCCGTCTTAGTCGTACACTTTTAGATCTCAGAAATTATTGAATAGTCCTAGTCCTTTTAATCCACGAGCAAGCCTATTCATAGCCAGCCTGGCCATCCTAGCTAATTCATTGACTCCTGACTTAGTTAAAAGAACTACGTAGACATAATTTTTTTTGCCTGGTCCCTACATTGTTGGTAACCAGGTCTTACACAAGAAATCCAGCCATGTGGTTCTTAACTAATACGGAGGTGAACACAACAATGGAGCACGGATAAAGCAAGTCTGCAAAACTTCACTTACAGGCGGAATAGACATTTTATCGTGGATTTAATTGTTGATAATTTCTTTATTTGACAAAATAATTGGAAACCAAAGCAGGTTTAATGGATTTTTTCTTTATACCTGTAAAAACGGAACCCACAGTGGTATAAATTTTTGTGTAGCTGAACTTTCCGAATGAATTTTGAAGTTTTATTTAAGCCATGTGGATAAAGATTTGCTTGTGATGACTTGTGATGTGAAAATTAAACAATAAATATGAAAGACAGTATAGTCATGCATACTATTTCAGACATGTAGAAAAGGAAGTTAAGATTGAGAGAGTTTCTATAGCAGTAGACGCTCAATCATTGTGTTTGGGGTTCACAATTTAAAGCATCCCCACTTTTCTAACGCAAAATGAATGCGCAACAAAAATAACCTCAACGTCCGTATCGCAGGCGTAACATTATTTGCACGTGTGTTTTACATCGCACTCGTTACTTGATTTACACGTGCAAGTTGATTTACACGTGCGAATCATCGCATACCTCAAATATTCCTGAAAAAGACTGATATATTTATGTTGCGAAATAAGTTTCCATGAAAGTTCAAAACTTAATTTTAACACCAGACACATCAGTTAGTATATGGGTAAATCGTGTTGCACATCAGTATAGGCGTAATACCATTCTGCAACTTTATCCAAACTTTTGTTTAAAAAACCCCACAGAAAACAGCCTGTTGTTACCCTGTCCATCTAAAACAATCACTCAACAGTTTCATTGTGTTGAGTAAGTTTTTATGAATAAAAACGTGTCTGTCTGTGACAGGCAAAGTAAATGTGTTCATATTCCCTTGATTTAGCCAAAAAAGTGATGTCTAATTGGTTAATTTTTCTGACGTTGAATAGAATGATGTCAATGTGTTTAATAAGATTGGTGAAGCTATTGCATTGCAGTTTTAACTTTGAGACCAAATAACTTGGAAACAAGGTGGTTACGTCAGGGTTTTTTCACGGCTTGGGTGAGTCCCTCCACCTCGGATCAATTTGGGTAAGTTTCCCCAGCCTGGGTCCCCGAATCAGTTTCGGAATAGATAAGTTGATGATGTTATCAAAAAAAGCCCCAGTATCTTTGTAATTGTTTGTCAGAGATACATGATCCTATACATTTTCTTGATCAGCGTTTCAAGATTAATACGATAAAAGCAACAGGTATAGAAATTTGTAAAAAATAGTTTTGTGTTTTAGTAGGCAAGTAGGCGATCGTCGAAAACATATGATCCTATATCTTATTTTAATCAGCGTTTTAATCTTTATTGTAGGCAAGCAAAGAATAAACTACATGTTGCCAATTTTTCTTTGTATCTGCACTGTTGACTTTAGCAAAACATCTAGAACAACCTATTTTTTCATTGTCTTTCTGTCTAAATGGATTTTTCCATGGGCTATTTCAACTAGTGGAAAATATTCCCAGGTGAATGATATTTGCCTAAAAGACATGTGATAGGTAATTTGATGTTCCCATAAGTTATGTATCCCTAACTTATCTTTCAGGGTCCGAAATTAGAAGGTTGCATTTCGCAATTTGCGAATAAAAATGCAATATTTGTGAATCATTTTACTATGAAAATGACTGGCCACAAAATACCATTAACAAGACATCAATGACAAGTTGCTTATAGTGCTTCCAGTTGTAAAGAAGTTTTCCTTAAAACAGTCAACAAAGTCTCCCTCTTTGAATGTGACATTACTAAAATCATTAAGAAGTTTAACTACAAAAATAAGAGTGTTTGTAGACAGCAGAAAACCTTTTTTTCAAATATGAAGCGAACATAAGTTATAAAAATGTGTAAAAACCTCTGGTTGTTGACCACAGTTTTCATGATAATACAAGTTAGTATAATGTCCTAAAACAAGTCCAGCAACAAGCAGATAAGCAATTCAATTTCATAATCTTTTGTATGGCTATATGTTCAAAAATTGTGATAATCCAACCTTCTGTCAAGAATATTTTGTGCATTCTTAAAGAATACAAAATAGGCCTGTGGGTCAATTAAAATTACTATAAAGATAAAGCTAATCTTTCAAATTACCTTTTGACATATTAACTCTTGAAATAATATAAAATCTGTAACCTTGTTTTAGCCACCCATATGGCTCTTAGTGATTCGATTGAATTGAAAGCCTGTGAAGCTATCAATGTTTATGAATACAACACTACTGCTCAATTTCTGTCTGTGGTGAACAATCCAGAACTTCTGCAGCAATTAGAGGAGCTTATTCAAGTTTGGTGCAAACAAATTGAACAGGTATGTTTACCACTATGTACTTGAAATATATATTTGTAACAGGTTTGAAAAAATTTATGCCAATATTTCCAGGCCTCACAACCTGGCACATAAGAAACTGTTTGGATTAGATCTATATTTATTTGTTTATTTATACATCTCTGAACAATAACCATTATAAAGCTGATTTGTTTTTGAAAATCTTTTTAACACCTTTGACAAAGAATTTGTGTTATCATATTTTAAGGAGCTAATGAAACATAAAATTTGGTAATAGAGCTTATGGTCTTTGTAGATTTAGTGGATAGGAAGAACTTTATATGCAATATGCCTTTCTGTCACTCGACCAACCTTAACAAAATATTGCAGACCCTAAATGTAATTTACTTTGAAAAGATCGTAAAATTGAGGGAAAGATTTTTGGTCAGTAAATTTACCAATACCTGTCATTTTGTAAGATATTTTATAGATGTGAGTGCATTGCACATATCGATAATTATGTGCTATTTTGAAGAATTAGTTTTTCAAAAGGTTAAAATCTTATAATAAAATTCATCCTTGCACAAAACACAGGGAGCTGCAATTCAATTATGGGAGAATGAGCTTGATGAGTAAAAAAAGTTAACCGTTCGATGGTAGTTGAATAGTAATAATTTCGTTAATAACAAGCTGTTGTTTACAATGCTAACAGAAAAAACATTAATTTGTGACTGGGATTAATCTTCCATATAATGGTTAATAATTACTCAGTCTTGTTTTGATTATAATTATTGTATTTTTTAAAAAATAATGAAAATTACAAATGGTCTAAGATTAGTTTTGAAATTCTAATGTTTAGTCTCAAAAATTATATCTGAAATTTTAAAATTAATCAATCCAATATTTTAAGAAAAATTATATCATATGGTCAATAATTATCAGGTACTTGCAGAGAGTGAGCAGATGAGAAAAGAAGCAGATGACACTGGACCCATTGCAGAACTTGAACACTGGAGACAAAGAAGAGCAAAATTTAATTCTTTGTTAGATCAAATAAAGAGTAAACAATGTAAAACTGTCATTGGTATCCTTCTGCATGCAAAGTCTAAAGTTTTGAAGGTTAGTTATAAGCTATAGATCTTATGAGGAAGTGTGATATATGTAAGAAAGTATGATAGCATTTATGGTGGTTAAAGCAGGTACAATAAATCTTGTTTATAAAAGTTAAAGTGGTATTTATAATGTAAGTATTGCAGCCTAAATAAGTGGAGCCATTTTTTGTCAATCTTCTTACCTGTGAAAAAAATCTGTGACTTACCTGTGAAAAGAATTCTAATTTAATTATTTCACTAGAAGATGACTAGAACCTTCTTTTTTTTCAAAAATTAGTTTTTTTACAACTGGATTTAGATAAATAAAGTATAGTAACATTCTTTCTAATTCAAACTTTTTTATGTCAGCCAATGGCCAACGTGGGATGTTATTTCCCTGTCTACTTTGTTAACATGTCGGCATTCTACAATTGCCATGTGTCAAAGTGAATTAGCAAGGCTGAGCATCCTACTTTAATTTTGTTTAATAGATGTTACATCAATATGCCCTTATATTCATTTTAGACATGGAAAGAATTGGATAATAGAATTACTGATGCTGCAAATGAAGCGAAGGATAATGTGAAATATCTTGATACATTGGAAAAATCATGCCACCCTCTATATCAGAGTGATCCGGTATGTTCTTGTGACTATCTATTTTTGATGATCTCGAATTTTCAGCTAGATTACCTAAAGTACAAAAAATTCTTTTTTATTGGCATTTAACATATAATCTGTGTACAATTCTCAGTTCATGTCAGAAAATCAGCATTGTAAAACTATTATATTAAGTAGTTTAAATGGTTGGTACCGATACAATATGTGTAAAACTTTTGGCACATAGAGTTCAAGAGATGCGCATTTAAAAATCCAACATGTCCTTAAATAACGCATAGTCAACATAGACAGTTCTTTGTGACAAGTTTAATACGTGCAATACAAGCGTGGATCCAAAAAATCCAGAAATTTATTATTTCTTGAATTTAACTTTTACTCTTTAAAAGATGGAATTTCAAAAATTAGAATAAACAGGTTAGATTAACAACTGTATTATCCCTTTTCAAATGTCTCGGTGTGCATGGAAAACTTGTTAAACCCTGTTTCTGTAAACAGATTTTTATTCCCATAACGATTTTTTGACTAATTTTGACCTAGCTAAGACACATTTTTAGACTTATTTTAGAGAAAAAAAGATTTTGACCTGTTTTTAAGAACTGCACTGCTATTAATTTTAAGGTCAAAATGATCACAGCTATTCCGAAATTGATTGGTGCTATCCAAATGATTCATTCAACGTCGCAGTATTACAACACTTCGCAAAGGATGACTTCACTTTTTATTAAGGTACAAAAGTTTTTTGGTAACTTAAGTTATGGGTGAGATGTTTTTGTTGTTGCTGAATCATATCTTTAATTCTTGCTTTAACTTATGCTAATGTGAACGAAGTAAAACATTTGTTTTCGTCTTCAAGATAAAGTTATTTGTTTTATTTGAGGTAACAAATCAAATGGTCACAGCATGTAAACAGTATGTTACAGATGGCCAACTGAATAGAATTTGGGACCAGCCACGTAAACCATTGATTGAAAAACTAAATGCTTGCATTACTTTGAATCGAGAATACCAAAACTGTTTCCAAAAAACCAAACAAAAGATTGAAGAGGACCCTTTGGAGAAACCTTTTGAGTTCTCAGAGATGTATATTTTTGGAAAATTTGATACATTTTGCAGGAGACTACAAAAAGTATGGTTCTTTCTGTTTTTTATTGTTAGTAATGATGTGAGAAATAAAAGGAATTTTATTTTAAATTAAGTTTTGTTTGCCATAATTATTAAACCCTCTTCTAATAAATGCTGAACCCCAGGATTAAACACCAAAGTTTCAATGATTATCTCTATTTAACAAACACCTTTTCATTTAAAAGGGCATTTATGTCAAACTTGCAAATATTGAATATAAACAACTTTTAACACGCAGAAAGAAAATTAGAAAATTATATTAACCCTTTTTTAAACGCTTGAAAAAATTTAATAAATATCCCAGGCTTATTAAAACATGATGTTATATGGATTTCATGCATGAATATGATGCATATAGGTTATATTATAATATTTTTTTATATAGATCAAGGAGTTAATGACTAATCTTGAGATTTACAGCATTTTACATGTGTCAAAAATTGAGGGTATAGATGTTTTAGCTGCAAGATTTGATAACATATATAAAAACATGCAGAAGAAAAATTATGACGCGCTGGATCATAGAAAAACTGACTTTGATTACGACTTTAAAGAATTTAAAGAAAGAATTGAAGAGCTGGAGGTATGAATTGTGCTTCCAGAGTTTATATATACGATTAAATTTGACATGTGTAAAATTGATTTTTTTTTTAACTAGTGTCAACTCCAAAATTTTATGGATGATTGTTTTGAAAAACTAACGTCAACAATCCAATCATTGCAGTTGCTCGAGAGGTATGATGTGAATGAATAAATTATTTTTATTACTTTTTTCCGATGCTTTGAATCTCCGTAGGTCAATTGAAGTTTCGCTTGTTGTTTTTAATGTAACATGATTAAAAAATTAGACTAATTAACTCAATTTCAAAGCTTTAATTTTCATTTTGGCAAAATTGCAAGCAGGTTAGATTTTGTTTTAGGATTTGTTTGTGCTTTTAGATTTGAAAATTTGAGTATTCCCAGTATGAAAGATGCTATTGATTTTAAGTATGATCAGTTATTTCAGCAGTTTGGTGTGGAAGTTATCAAAGTCGGCAAGGTAGTAAAATGTTTTATTAGATTATAAGACAGCTCTAGACAGTATTTCGTGTTTTATATCAAATATATAGCAAGTTACTAAAACAATCCCTGAAGAATATTTTCTCAAAAACAATTTACCTTTGCAAAATACAATATTTTTATAGTTTTTGCACTATATTTATATTAAAAACAAGTAGCTACAGCCGTTGTTCTTCTAAATTTGCCTGGATGTTGTAGAACCATTCGCAATAAATAGAATATAGCAAATGCACACATAATGAAAACACCAGCTTTGTTTAAAAGTTATTTACTTAAATCATGCCAGTATAAAACCTCATACTTGTCTGTCAGACATGTAAAGATTAGATCCATGCCTGTATGTTCTCATATTTTGCTGGTAACCATTTAAACACAAAGTTAACATTGACTTGTACAGTTTTTATCCTGTGACAAGATATTCATTGCAGTTAACTAGTAAAAAAATAATTTTAATCTGTTCAATCAATCAATTATTTAATTAATCATTCAGTCAGTCACTCTGTTTAATTATATTGAAGCCAAAGCAACATGTCTAATTCCTTAAGATTATATCTGCAAGCTCTCACAATAATATAGAGACAATGGCACTTATATAAAGTTAGCAAAAACCATCAAGTTGGGAATTCTCTGCAGCTGACAGGAAATGCTACTTTTACAGATGCATAAGTTAAGTAAGTAGCATTTTTCTAATACGTCTGCTGTGTATGGAAAAACTCACATCAAAGAACAGAGTCCCCAAAATGTAACAAAAATGGTCATGTCAACAAATAGCACATTTCAATAGTTTGCATCTAACCAAATAACAAAAGATCTGAAGTCTGCTGTGAACAGTTTACAAGTGAACATTGACTAAACTTAAACAAGAGCAAATTGCAGCAACAAAAGTATCCTATATAATTACATGTGGCTTCGAACCTTGAAAATTTGAAACTGTGTCTCCCTATATTATGAGAATGGTTGTAGTGTATGGAAAATACATGTTGCAGCATAGATAAAACAGAAGTGCTGAAATTTTGATTTAAGGGTACAGTTGACCCCCAATGTAGCGAACATGCTTTTTAGTGAATTCCTCATTATATTGAACAAAATGTCTTGGTCCCTTGATTTCGCTAGCAAAGCTCTCATAAAATACCTTCTGCATTTACCGTATTTTCCGGTATATAACTCGCGGGTTATAAGTGAATTTTTACGACTTCTACCGTTGGTGCAGGTTATATTGTAGTGCGGGTTATGTGATAAGTTTTATATTTTCTGTCATTTATTGTAAAATTTAAAGTTTATACATTCAATGAAGAAAATACTACCAATGGGGTAAAATGCGTACATTAATATAACTGCATGTGCGATCCTATATCTAGGTAATCTTACTTCAACTATGTGAGTTAATTTTTTTTACACAGTGAAATCGCTTTCTTTAACTTTCTATTGCTTGTCATTGCTAATATTATGAGCTCTCTCTGAAACACAATTCTGGAGATCTTGGCTGGAGAGCATTGGCTGAAACTAATGTAAAAAGAAAACAGCATTGTCTGATTTAGTACTGTTGGCATTAGCAGAAGATTCACTTGTCAACTTAATTTTAATTCATTATTTTTTCGGCAATCAGAGACAAGGAAGTTAAGACTAAGAGAGTCACTAGTTGAGACACTTGGTTCTCATGTTTGAAGTTCACCAGTTTAAACGTCCCCCACTTGTCTCCAGCATGAAAAAGCAGAACACACGCACATGTTTATAAAATGATTAGGGTAAGTAAAAATACGCTGAATTTTTTTCTTAACATGATGCGGGTTATGCAAAGGCGCGGATTAGTAAAACACATTGATTGAAATTTTATGGGGGTTATACGAAGGTGCAGGCTATCTGATAGCATCTAGTTTATAACTCCCTAAAAAAGCTGGGCTATACCAGAAAATACGGTAACGAATTCCTCATTATATCAAGCAAAAATATCTTAACACAACGCCTGATTTACCCTCGAAATAGGGAATAGTACCACATTTTAGAATCTGAATGCTTTGAATCACCAAAATCGAATCAGCGGCATTCTAAAGTCAATCGTTGAATTTTATTCAATTGTTTGTTTACATATTTATTAGTTTACCGTCCCGATCTAAAATATATGTAGCTATTGAATTTCTTCAGAGCTTATTGAGGAGGAAGAGGTAGCATTCAATATAAGAAGGCATGTGGACCAGTTTAATCTACTATACAATGAATGTCAAGAATCAAAAAGGCAACAAACAGCCATTGAAGATTTCTTTCATAGACTTTGATTCTTTATGAAACTGTTCATGTAACTCTTTATAATTATTAAACTAAGTAGTACTAAAAAATTGTGAATTTATCAGATTTAAACCCATTTTTGAAAAGTTCGCTTTTCACAAATCCCTCATTATAGCTAACTAAACTGCTCGGTCCCCTCAGGGTTTGCTAAAACGAGGGTCAACTGTAAAGGATTTTTTGGAAATTTTGGCCATTTTCAGTAATGTCCATGGAAGTGTAAAACAAAGTCTTTTACTTGCTGTTGTTAGCCTCAGCAACCAGTGTTTAGTGTTCAGGCATGTGCATTAGATTAGCCTTCAGGAAACACTGCCATCATTAATGTAATAGAAATTGAGCATATTGCACACCAGCATTTAAAACTTGGCATTGGCAAACGTTACTGGAAAGCAGTTTTTCTTGACATTTATGTCTTCCGATTTTAAATACTGTATTGTTTATTAAAACAGTTGTATGAAAGATTACGAGAAGATCCCCCTGTGCAGCGTGATTTACCACCAATTTCTGGAAAGATTGCTTGGGCGCGTCAACTAACAAGAAGGATTCGTGATCCAATGAATTATTTTGAAAAGCACATATCCTCCATGACTAAAAAGGAGTCTCTGCGAATTATTCACAATTTTAATAAGGTTGCACAAATCCTTTTACAATTTGAGATGGTTTACATGGAAGCATGGTCTTGCGATGTTACAGCCATTAAAACAGGTAAAAAATTTTTTTTTGCTGTGTGAAAATTTGGTTGTGTAAACTAGAGAAATGGAATAATGAAATTTGAAGTTCTATGAATCCAAAATAATCAGTCATAAGATTGTCTATAATCACAACATTATCAGGTTTGATTAATCTTTGAAGTGCCAATCATTTGTACAAAAAGATTTGTTGACCTAATAACAAAATAAAAACATTGACATAGATCTGTTTGAATTTATTGACTGTGAGGAGTGTGCAAAAATTAAATGTGTGCTAACTTTGAGTGCACAAATTTTGGAAGTTGGAAAAATAGATTGTGCAGAGTTTTCATAAAGAAACTTAAAATTTCCAACTCTTTACTAACATTACTTGGTAGGATTGCAAGTATCACTAATCATCCGAAACAAGGAGACCAATACTTTGTTAGTTAATTTTGACCCATCAATCACACAATTGATACGTGAAACAGACTGTATGATAAAAATGGACATCGATGTACCTGAAGCTGCCAAGCAAGTTTACCAAAGACAAGATCTATTAAAGGAATATCAAGATAATTTAAAGGTATGAGAATTTTATTGTTGTTCTTATACGCAGATTCAGAATAGTGTGTTACAATCCCGATCATCTTAGGGGAATAAGGGAATAATAAGTTATTTATTTATTATTTATTGTAAATTATACAATACGTATATATACAAAATTTCTGTACTTCCATGGGTCCTGTTATTCATACTAGATGTACGCCCATAGAAGAATCCACTTATACTCATTAATTTAATAGATGTAAAGTATACCAAAATATATATAGTAATATGCAGAAAAAACAAGCAACTCAGCAGTTTTAATTTTGAATAGTCACAATCTGCATTATTCCATATTTTATCCTCTGAAATAAAAGGCTTAAAAATAGAAGCATCGAAAGGAACAACTTCAGTGTGGGATGTGAAAATTAAATCTGATAGAATTTCTTGCTTTAATATCTGAAGAGTAAATCAGATAAAAAGTTCACCAAAAACAATTGCTTCCAACCCACAAAATTTAAATCACTGAAAATATTATTCCAACATATTTTGTTACGTTTAATCGAAAAAAAATATCACAAAATTTTCAAAACCTAAATACATACTCCAAAAGTTTCCAAGAAATAATTGCCAATTCAACAGAAACGTTCTTATAGCAATTGCACATTGTCTTTATAAAATCTTTAAAAAAATGTCAAATCCTCATTTATAGTCCTCCCAAAATGTTTACACAAAATATAAAGAAAACAGCAACTTGCAAGGTGTAAAACCTTTTTTTTTTTTCATTCTGCATACTGTCTTTTCCCTAAAGTCTTACCTAAAATCTCCAAAGATAACAGTCTGGAAAGTATCAAAAATAAATCTATAAAGATTTGTCATTTCAGTATATACTGCATACAATCCTTTCACAAAAATTTTATAAAGAATGTAAAAAATCAATTGGCATTTAAATGAAATAAAAATATATAGAAAATTCAATGATTTCAGATTATTTCATACTGCCCTTTAACAAAAATTGGAAATGTAAAAAAAAAAGCAGTTAGCAAAAATTAAATTCTAAATCAACAAAAATTTATTTTGGTAATATTCCATATTGTCCTTTCTCACAAAGGTTTACAGAAAAGTGTAAAAAAGAAGTTTGTGAGGAGTAAACTAAAATCAAGTCCTTTGTCATAAAAGTTTATAAAAAACAACACCGTAAAAGTTGCCAAATATACAAAAGTTTGTTCTGTCAGTATTGCATGTTTCTTCCTCAGAAATGTTGAAAAAATTTCAAAAAAAAAAACAGTTTTAACCATTACATCTAAAATCAAAAATGATTTGTTTTAGCATATTTCATGCCATTGTTTTCCACATTTTTTTTTGCCTGAAAAAACCTACAAATTGTAAATTAAAAATCAACTAAAATCAGTTATTTAATTTGCTGTCCGCTCCAAAAAAATGTACAAAACAGACCATCAATGGCACAATATGTGAAACAGTGGAATTCTCTATCAAAATTATCTGACAATAAAGTATGTATATCGTGTATAGTACTCCCCCACCAAAGCTAACAGCTCCAGTGGTGTTTGATTCTACAAAAACTTGTTCTTTCTGTATGTTGCATATAAAGGTTTCCCCGAATTTGAAGAAAAGCAGTTTACAAACAAACAATATAAATGGACAACCACACCATCTTCTCCTGTAAAATTTAAAACTCACGATGTCGCAAATCCTTATAAAATAAGAATTTACTTTAGCAATCCTTTTAGTATTTTACATGCAGGCTCACAAAAGTTTAACAGAAAATGTCAAAAATAAAACGTTTAAAGTATAATAAGATTTACAAAAATCATTTCTACTGTTATATCTTAGGTAGCCCTCTTTCATGTAACTTTACACAAAATGTGAAAAATTATAGTGTTTTAGCATAAAAGTGTCCTAAAACTATCCTAAATATATGTGACCTGTTCTTCTGAATTCATGCTTAAAAGCTCAAATCAAATCATCTAGAGCCACGCCCCTTAATAAGACTACTAAGGTAGTTATAGATATTTAAATAAGAGGAATTTAACAACATGACTAAAGTTGGCTAGGTACTGGAGCTTTTTTAATAAATATAATATTGGCACAGCTAGCTAAAAGACCAGTTATATATAAACTGAAGACTTAGCTATTTATACTTTGTAAAACACATAAAGAGAAAATAGCTATGGAAATATAAATTAGACAAATTTTTGCGTGCTACCTAGCTGGTCGTTGGCTATTTATCTTGCTACAACAAGTTTAACACAAACATTGCGGTGGTAATTTTTGATAACCACACTTTCTATAACTTAGGCTCTCTATAACAGACTTATTTTAAAACAATCAGTGTGAAAGGAGCCTGTGATTATATACCTATATTACATACGGCTATATAGGTATTTTGCTGTAGGGACATATTTATTAATATGGTAAATACATATGTTGTTTATATAATAATGTAATATATGTCACACATCTAAAGTAGTGCTTAATTTTTTATTTTGGGGAAATAACATTACGTTTTAAACATGGGGGTAAATTTAAATATTTTTTACTATTAGCCCCTTCAATAACGATGCAATATAAGTTACAACAGAACCTAAATTTTTTTACTGTTTGTGCATGTTATGACGAAGTAACTGTTTGACATAAGAAAGGAGACCTTTGATGTTCCTTGGCATAACTGCACACACACAAACCAGGTAAATAAGAAATTAGATTAATAGTTTGCTAATGGGTAACTTGGGAAATTTATCTGTTAGTGTAGATAGATTTTTAATTATTTTACAAATCTGAATGCTTGGAAAAGTTTGTTCAAATATTATATCTATAATAAACAAAAATATAAAATAATGTTTAATAAATACATCAATACGTTCAATGCATCAATGCCTAAAAAATTGTAGTTAAATACATATTCTACAATAATTTAATTTAGCCACAAGTGCATATATGTTGTTTTTGCTTCGAGGTTTGGTATTTAAAAGGTTGATATGTTCCTATGAAAGGCACAAAGGCATTTGGTTGCTATGGGAGGTAAATTAACTACACTCCCGAAGAAAGAAATGTCATTTTCTTATGCAGGTGAAATTCACATGTGAGCCACATGCCTGGATTATATTTAGATGATGATTGACGAATATATGCGTATCAAGGCGTCTATCCCAGCAATATTTTTACCAATGCTCAAACCTCATTTAAACAAGGTAAACGTCACCTCTGTTGCGTCTTGCGTTATGTTATCCCTGCTGAGTTTGGTATCTTACATGCATGTTTTGACATTGTTATTATTAGGTTGAAGCACAAATTTCGCCAGGTCTTACTATGCTGAGTTGGAATTCTTTAAAGATAAATGATTACATCAGAAATGTTTATCATCATTTGAATGAACTGGAGATTCTAAATAAACAAGCAAGTTTGACATTATGTTATATGCAATGTTTTTTTGTTAAATAAGCAGAGCACTAATATAGTTCCATTATGTCCAAGCATTTTGTGTATGACACGAAATGTCGTATTATGGACAAAGAATAGATATTTTTCCTATTTATTTTCAAAAAATTGAACTACTAACTTCTGCCTATTTTCATCAAAAGCATTAAAATGTCCTACTGTTCCTCTAAAACCAAGGCTGTAAACAATTTGTAGTTAAAGTATGCCCCTGAAAATTAAATTACATCAAAATCTGAGGAAATAACATAGTAATTATTCTAAAATGTTTCATTTCCACATAAGATACAGCTTTCCAAATTTAAATGTGTTACTGACTTAACTTTTATACAAAATGATCAATACATACAACTTTTTTAGGTTATGGACATAAGAGATTCCAGAATTGATTCTCTACTACAAAGTATCATCAATACACAACTGTGTGAAGTACCTGGAGATGTTCCATGGACAGTTGAACAGTTTGAGAAAAGAACTAATGTAAGTTATTTGGAAGCTATATTTATAAAACTTTGCCTTCATTTAACTATAATATATTTGGTAACTTTGCATTTAAAATAGTGTGGTTTTTAGCTACCTTTTTACTATAAACGGAATAGAATAGAAGAAAATAGATCACAAAAAATACTAAAACTTGATTGGCTGTCTGCTAATTATTTTGTCGTTTTTATATTTTAATTTGTTCCTGTCTGCAAGAAAAATGAAATGATTTCAATTTTCACTTTGGATCGTAACGAATTGAAATTAATCAGAACGGAGAATTAGTTCAACAATTAGAAATCACAATTGTTTTGTTCTGATCTGTTCCATCCGTTTAAAAGTGGGAATTCACCTTTTAAAGTTGTTTTCTTTGGAAAATGTGGATGGTTTTTTTGCTGTTTCTACAAAATAAAAATGGAGATTTTTGTAGTGTTATCAAACCATTAGACAAGCAAAAAATATGAAACGTTCTTTTTTGGATTTATCGAAATAATTATAGAAAATAAAAAAAATAATAAATATTTTGTTACATGCTTCCTTTTGTTAACATTCAGGAAATGTGTAATATTGCAGCTACAAAAATCGAAGCAACAAGTAGAAAGATTGAGCAAGCGGTTGGTAATATCATAGAAGTTTTTGCCAATAATTATGAGAGAATTAAAGAACGTTCAAAACCAAGATGTCGACGTGAAGAGCCTGATGTTGAAACTCCTGAGGAGGTAGTTAATTATTTAACTGAACCAACCAATTTTGTTTAACAGATCTAAAGAGGACAAGTATGTTTTCGCATGTCACACAGTTAACTCCTACAATTTGGGTATTCAAAAAATATGCTTTTGAATCTGTGGTGACTTGTTTCGCAGACAAATACTTCTACACATAATAACTTTGATATTTCTTCTTTAAAACAACCTATTTTTTTTACATATATTTTTATGGCACTCTCTTACTAACACAGAAGAAAATAGTGTTCTTACAAAAGTTAAGCTCTAACAATCCAGAATAAAGTTAAGATTTCAGAAGAAATAGATTATTTTAATTACATCATAAATTATGAAAAAATCACTAAGGAAGCTGACCATATCTTAGTAAAAACTTTATTTTGACATGTTTTTTATTGTAAGAAGTCTTGCTGGTATTTTGATATAAGTATTTACTTATTCTGCTGCATAGATTGCTTGGAAAGAACGAATGAGGATTCAAGATGCAGAATTAAAAGAAGAAAATCAGGAATTACTGAACACTTTTAGTAACCGAATGGTTGACGCTTTATTAAAATGTGTGCGGAATTCCCTTGATCTTTTGAAGAGAAGGGTATTTCAGGGGTAAAGTCTTATTTGTTATTTCTAGTTGACTTAGTCACATTGTTTTTTCTCTGGAATTAATAGAAAGATGGTGATTACATAGGTTTTTTGCAGCAAGCTCCTATATTATGTAATTCTTTTCACAACGGTTAAAAATTATTTCTTAAAGAATTAATTCTAGACTAGTTGCAAAAACCTGTGGGTGAGTCCATGCTAATCTTTTTATTTTATTACATGATTTGTGTTAGCCAATTAAAAATGTAAACAAAAGTTTTATAAAATACAGAATTTGCCTGTGGACAAACACACACACCAGCTTTTTAGTATATAAATCTAGTTGATAAGCCCTTGGAAAAATCGACTTAGACAGAAGATAAATCGAAAAGATCCATTTTTTGAATTTTAATGACGTCAGCAATATTTGTTTGCCCTAAATTTTAAAACTTGTAGCATTTATTGCAGACAGCTTGAGACACTGATCAAGAAAATGTATAAAATAACTTCCTTTTGAACGGTTGAAGAGATATTGACCGCAGTCTTGCGAGTTATCACACTCACATGGCTCCACACACACCTGAAACAGAATTGGGTGTCTTGTTATGAGATCTTAATTGCATGCACAAAACCAAGATCACATGCAGAACTTTATTTTTTGTAGGGTAACTGATTAGAAAATTAAAAATTACGTGCCTAGACATTAAAAAAACAATTTCGTGTGTGCAAATTGCCACACACCTTCCTCATTGACATGACTGTTACCCATGCAGGAGATGACGGAGATTATTTCCATTTGGTTGTAAAGTTCTAAGTGCATTATTAGGCTTTGGTAATTTAAATAAAACTATTGACATGTTTATTGATGTTAAGATGTTAGTTTGTCAATTAGCATTGGAGACATGTGTTTCCTGGTAAACCTTAAGAGAATTTAACATGTCCACTATGCCTGTTGCAGACTTAGCATATTATTAGACAAGTGGCATTGCACATGGAAAAATCTACCATCTGTCATTTAAATTGTGATTACATCAGCAATAACTAATGTGTACACACAGATTTTTGTGTGAATTATAAAAGTTCATAGTTGGAGAAAAGTGCAAAACATGTTATTTTTTTAGTTCAAGTGGACATCTTTATGGTAAATCCTATTTAGCCAAAGATTTGCCAGATGCTATGAAAAACTCTGTGGCATCATTTTTTAAGGCTGATATCATTCTTTCAATTCCCAATGTCGTAAGTATATATTTTTGATGACTTTTAATACACGTTCAAAGAATAGGAATTGGCCTGTCGATGACAGTTGTAGCTGTCAAAAGGTGACCTAGAATAAACTCGCTTGTTCATGACATGATAATATTTATTTAAATAGGAATTCGCTTTTACGTATTTTTACCTGACTGATACAAAAAATGTAAATGATCTAAGTGGTTAATGTGTTATTTTAATAGAGTTTTGTATGGAACTGTACTAACTGGTTCACAAAGTTAAACACAATTTAAATACAAGCAAAAATAGTCACGTGCCTAAAACATATTTTTGATACAATTCACATGCAATATTTCAAACTTCTCCTATATATCACAAAATGTTTAAAGTCGGATGGTCTTGAATACCAAAAATATTAAAATCAAATGTACCTTTACCGTTCTCAGTTCCCAGAAGTAATTTTTTTTACCAAAAAATTTTTACATGGTGATATTTTTTATATTAGGTGCAGCCAGGTTATAAAATACATGCTAGCCACTTTGATATAAAAAAAGCCATCAATCAATTTGCACAAAGCTAGCAAGACCTGTCCCACTTGACTGAACTGAGTATTTATTAGTTGTAAATTTAATTATCCTGTGGTTGTTCGTATTTTATTGCAAACTTTTTAGACAGTCCAGCCATCTTTAGACGATATCCAACAAGCATTGAACAAAGGTTACCAAAGCGTGTTAGAAGTATGCAGAAGTGTTAAACAATGGGAAAAACTATACACAGAACAAACAGGTATTTAGTTTGTCAAATAGAAAAGTAAGAGTTCGAACATATTATTTACCAAACAGCCTAATATTCGTAAAAAAAAACTATTCCAGTAACAAAACTCAATAAAACAAACGAAAAAACAACTTTAATTACAATAAAATTCTTCATTATACTGTCAATTTATACAAAAAAATGTATATATATATTTTTAAAGAATGCTTTTCTTGAAGTAGTTGTTAAAAATGCTAATATTTAAAGCTTATTATTTTGCAGGGACCAAAAGTTAACATAGTTAGGTTATAGTAGGTGCATAAACATAAAAGCCAACAATTGCATTGTTAACTGCAGGGCTTAGTCTCAAACCCTATTAGATTTCTCGATGGACCTGAAATATGCACAGTAATCAAATGTTTTAATCCTTAGATGCTTCTCCTAAACCAAGAAATTATCACAAGTATGTTGCAGACCACAAAGATGTAACAAAGTTGATTGTAATGCTTACATCAGCAATCAGTTCAGCAAAAGCTGAAGCAGCAAGGTGTGTCAATCATTTTAACACTTATGCATTTTTATGGAAGGGCGACAGAGAAGAAGCTATACAAGAATTTCTAGCATCTGAACCAATTTTGTCAGAATTCAAAGCAGAAATTTTGAAGTATCAAAATTTAGAACAGGAAATATCAAAGATTCCAGATGCATTTGCTATTGGGCACAAGGCACTTCAACTTAATTCTGAACCAATTAAGTTGGCCTTAAAGGTTGAAGCTAAAAATTGGAAAATGGCGGTGGGTAGAAATTTGAACTACAAGTATCGAGGCATACTTGAGGATATTGTGACATTTGTTGGCGACTACTCCAGACGTCTTATTCATCCAATTGAAGATTTAGATGATGTACGATTTGTAATGGCCGCTCTAAATGATATCCGTCAAAATGAAATAAGGATTGACATGTCACTTTCTCCTATTGAAGTAAGTGTACAAAAGATGTTTATTCTTTTTTGTTTAAGCTATTTTATTAACCTGCATCTCTTATAATAATACGGAGAGTGTGTCTTTCCGTCTGTCTGTGACAGGCAGAGTGGATGTGTTCATGTTCCTTTGATGTCGTCGAAAAAGTTATGTCTCAAATGTTAAATTTTCTGACGTTACGCCGCGACGTCAATAACACTACTTTAACGTCAATATCTTACATTAAATTAATGAAGTCATTACAGTGTACCTAAAACTTTGAGGCCAAATAACTTAGAAATGAGGTGGTGGCTTCAATGATTTTTCACCGAGTGGGTAACTAGGGACCACCTGGGACCAATTTGGGTAAATTTCCCAAACCTGAATCCTGGAATCCGTTTCGGAATGGACGGTTTGATGACGTCATCAAAAAACCTTTAAACCACAGTATTTCCATAACCGTTTGTCAAAAGTACACGATCCAATACATTTTCTTGATCAGCGTTTCAAGATCTATAACATGAAGGTAACGGGTACACAAACAAAAATTTTTTGTCCTTTTATTAGGGACTTTGATGACGTCAGCAAAATTTTCAAACCCTTATATCTCATTAACCATTCATCAAAAGCATGTGGTTATATACATTTTCTTGAACCGCGTTTAAGCTCTACACAATAGAGGCAACGTAAAAACAAGGTTTTAGTTTTATTTTGCAGATGGGTTGCTTACGTCATCAATATTCATATGATGATTATTTTTCAATTTTATCCTGCCTCGTGGATTTTTCCACGGGCTTAATCGACTAGTTTACAAAATATTATCACATTGCATTTATGTAACATGGTGGTAACAAAAAATCTGATTATTACTCTTTTTTATATATTCACCACGGTGGAATGTTTTAAACAAAACATCTAAATGTTTATATAAAAAACAACCATATCAAAAATTCTGAACTAATTTTATAGTCCATTTTTTTCCCTAAAACCTTTTTTGTGATTTTAAAGTCAAAATTGTTCTTTGAATGTTTTTACCAAAGCGTTTGATATATTTATCATATCATGAAACATTTGTTTAATAATACTTTTGTATTATTTTTTTGCATGCCTCAACACAAATTGTTTTGTTTAAATTCATCAACATTAAAAATAGTGTTACAGAAACTGTTTTGCTGTAGTTGTTTGTATAACCTTCTAATTGCTTTGCAATGTTGTTTAGGAAGCGTACAGCATGTTAAACAAATTTGGAGTACAATATAATAGAGAAGAGTCCGAAAAAGTTGACTCTCTGAGATACTCTGTTCTAAAGCTTTTTAGACAAGCTGTAAGTATACTCTTCCATACTCTGTACTTTTTAATATTTCTAAAAATTTATTGTAAATAAAGAATGACTGACAGTTTGTTAAGTGTATGTAAATAAATGTCTATCCAACGTTTATATTTTTAACGTTTATACTCCCACCCTTCCCTAAAGCTATGAAATTTCGAACACTTGATAAACACTTCTGTAACTATAAAAAAATTAATGATGTTTAGCGTATATGTTTTATGTCGTGTTTAAATTTAACATATATACAATTTTCAATTTGTGGGTCATCCCTAAGTATAATAAAAATAATTAATAAGCATGATCATATTCCTTTACACAGCTTTTTCTAAACCCAATGTTTTTTACACCTGTCACCTTTTGTATTTTTTTTACAGTCCACGGTTCAAACTGAGCTGGTAAAGATTCAACCGAAATTCAAAGGCGGGTTACTAGAAGCAGTTGAAGGCTTCAAAGTAGATTCTGATGCATATTATCAGGACTATGACAATGTGAGTATAAGGAAAATATATTAGAAAAGCTTAAATTGTTAATTATTAAAATTTATGAGTCTTGCGACTGTTTTAGCTTGGACCAATGGTACCTGGAATAAGTCCTCAAGAAGCAAGTGATCGATTATCTTTATTCCAGGTAATGAAACATGCACAATTCTCACAAAATATAGTAGCCGACGACTTTGTATGTAGTGTGACTATCATCTAAGATTCTATTCCAAAGCTTTGTAATATTAAGCGTTATCATGTTTGATAACGTAATATTATGACATGTGTACAACTGCTACATTTTAATATGAATTTACAACAACAACAAGAGACGTGTGTCTTGTTTTCTCTTGTGACTTTTGGCAATGCCTGGCATCGGTCAATGCTTTACTGTACTGTTTTTAGAAGGTTTTAAGAGGATAATTATGAGAGGTATATTTATAGAGAATTTTAGGGGAACACCACACACATTCAGCACATCCTTATCCTAAACGATCAAGGACTGTAATGAATCTAGTATTAATTCTTATAAAGTTTTATATTCAGTTTTTTTCTTAATTTGTTTTAGCATGTAAAAACATGTTTACCTAATATGCCTAATTGCTTATCTAACAATGCTTGTGATCACCTTATAAACTTCCCTGCTTTAAAAATTTACTTTTTACTTTCAATACAAATAATGCACAGTGTTTAACTTTTGCTGGAAGAGAGGTGACTATAAAAAAGAATTTGGTAGGCATGCTGTTGTTTGTTCTAGTCTTAGAAGCGTCTTAGAAGCGCTGTCGATGGAGTTCAGAGCAGGTTGTCCATGGGAGTTATTGTATGCAGATGATTTGGTTCTCATAGCAGAGTTAATGGAAGAATTAGTTGAAAAGTTTGAGAAGTGGAAGAAATGACTTGAAGAGAAAGGGCTAAGGGTGAACACAGCAAAGTCTAAAGTCTTGATTAGTAGAATTGCAGCCAAGTTTAACCTTGTAGTTGGAAAGTGGCCTTGTGGAGTTTGCAGGAAAGGGGTTGGTAGTAACTCAATTTTTTGTCAGACTTGCAAGCATTGGGTACATAAGAAGTGCAGTAGTATTTGTGGAAGGTTAAGAGCTGACATTCAGTTTGTATGCAAGCGTTGCAAAGGTGAGATTATAGAGAATGAAGTATTTTCAGCTTCAATGATGTACAACAGTGGCTCGTTAGGGATAGTTGAGAACTTCTGTTACTTAGGTGATATGTTGGGCAGTGAATGGGGTATTGGAAGAAATGTTACTTGCAGGATAGGTTCTGATAGAGTTACTTCCTTTGTTGACTAGCAGAGTCTTGTCAATTGAGTTAAAAGGTAGGTTGTATGAGGCATGTGTAAGAAGTGTTATGTTGTACAGTAGTGAGACATGGGCAGTGAAGCAGGAAGAGATCTTGACCGTTTAGAAAGGAATGATATGAGAATGGTTAGGTGGATGTGTAACGCCAGTCTGAGAGACAGAAATAATTCAGATGAGCTAAGAGGCAGGCTAAGTATCCGTAGAATTAAAGATGTTATCCAGATAAGAAGATTAAATTGGCTGGGGCACTTGGAAAGAATGGAGGAGGATAATTGGGTAAGAAAGTGTAGAGACTTGATAGTTCCTGAGGCAAAGCCCAGAGGCAGACAGAGAAAGACTTGGCAGGAGGTTATAAGGACAGACTTGATACAGAGAAAGGTGAGTTTATATCTAACACAGTCTAGATCAGATTGGAAGAGGGTCATTAATATGCGCCGTCCAACCCATGCTAGCATGGAAAACGGTCGTTAAGATGATGATGATGATGATGATGATGATGATGACGATGACGATGACGATGACAATGATCCCAAGCCATTTTTAGCACATTAAAGTTTTTTTTACATTGTTGCACCGTAATTTTAAATGTCTTATTTTTAGACACGGTTTGATGATTTATGGCGTCGTTACCAAACCTATTCTGGTGGAGAAGAATTATTTGGCTTGCCTAAAACAGAATATGAAGATCTGGCTCGTATTAAAAAAGAATTGAGTCTGCTTCAAAAACTATATGGTTTATATAATGCTGTGATTGATGGCGTTAATGGCTATTATGATATTTTATGGCACGATGTTGACATAGAAAAGATCAATAATGAGCTAGTTGACTTTCAAAACAGGCATGTACCATTATATTAGTGTGTACTTTAAATATTAGGAATGTTTTTCGTAATCCAAATTAAGGAAATTATAAGCTATTAAAGTGATTGTAAAAAGTTAATCTCACAGTGATCTTTTTTTTCAAGTGTGGCCTCATGTTTCTTTTACAACAACAACAATACTATCATCAAGATTACACAATATGGATAATACCAACTTGGCTTGGTTACTTCACGCAACACAAGGCCTTACCTTATAAATGTCAGTACAAAGTAACCAAATGTTTTGCACTATGACTGTGACACTGATGAATAATAACAAATTAAAGCTGAATTCCAATGTTTTTTTTGTGCTAAGAGCAAAATAAGAATATTTTTCAGAAAAGAAAATTTTCATTTCCTAGTCCCAAGAATAAGTGACAGGATTTGACAATAAGCAGGTACTTTTGTTTCCTAAAGTGTGTCCACTAACAAGAATTAATTTTTTTAACAATGATTATTTGCGGCATCGAAGATTTAGTTCAGTGGACACTTATTAGATTTCTTTCAAAAAAAAAATGTCTTTTATTTTCAGGTTGACCTTTTTGCGTGGACCAATTTTTGCTTAGTACGTAAATGGTACCCAAAAATTAGCAATGTGCGAAATTAAAACGCTTAGGGTAGTACCTTTTTTTTTCGAGGCAAAGTTTAAAAATTTGAACCTAAAGGTGTTCTAATTTTGTTCTTATTTTTCAGCCTTTATAACGAGAAGAATTTACGCTCCACGCCTGGTATATATAAGTCTGGCATGTGGATTGCTACAACCAAATAAAACCATACAGTTTTTAAATACATGGGTTGACAGAATCTCCTGTAAAGTTATTTGGCTAGCATGTTTGCGGTTTGGAATGACCTCTTTGACCCCGCACATTTTTTATCGAAAGCAGTAAAGGAATTTAGAAAGAATTAAAACATCAATCAAAATGTTTAAAATCTGTGGTCTCATTTCAAAATAATGTTTAACACCATGGATAATTTATTTTTTTAAGAAAAAGTCACCAACAACTCTTTGGGACTAAAGAATGATATTATTTATATGAAGTGCTTTTGCTTCTAGCGAATAAAAGATAATAATCACAATGACAATCAAGAAATAAATTGCCAGGGAAAAAAGAACAACTCTTTTAAATGAAATATATTTACGACATTTTGGCCGTACGATGGCCATTATAAGTACGAAGTTCAACATAAAAATTCGATATATATACAACGTTGTTGTCCTTTTTTTCCCTTTAATATCATACACACTCAACCATTATATAAAGTTTTACAAATAATTACAAATAAACTACTGTTTTCTTTGTGTATTTTGAAAATAAATTTAATTCAAAATAATTTAATGCAATTCTAAATAATTTAATGCAATTCAAAATAAGTTCTTGTGTTCTGAAAATATGTTTATGTATGTCTCTTAAAAAACACGAAATGCAATAAACTCTTTATCTGAGAACTTATTTAAATATTGGAGTAATGTCTGCATTTCCGATAATTTGCGGTTCTTACGATTACTGCCTAGAAAGAAAAAAATTAGCAACTGTAAAATGTTGTCCACAAAATGCTTTTCCTATCAAAACAAAGTGTTTTTTGTTAAAAAACACATCCGTGAAAGGTAAAAAACAAAATTTTTTAGTTTATATTTTTACAAATCGACACTATGGGAGAATTCTGTAAAGATTATTTTCTGTAAATAAACAATTTCAAAAATTCTGCAAAATTAATTTTGCAGAATTTATACAAGATTTTATATTAAGCAAGGAAACAAAATACACAAAATTAATTTCTATTTAAAAAAGATATGGAGATGTATGATAATAAGCTATAGCTCCATCAATTCATTTTACGTACAAACTGCAAGTATTAACTGAACCGTAACAATGCTTGATACAAATATATGACTATTGACTGTAAAAAAAATAGGGATAGAGACAGAGGCAACTATATCTACAACCCTGGAAAAAATATTTGGGAAAATGTTATGAGAAAATCTCCAATTCATTGTTACTTATCTTTAGCTAAGGCTCCTAAAGTACTTTTGTAGCATCAGCCAAGCATATTTAGTATTTAACATTGATTTTTGGGAAGGAAGAGCTCAAAATGAAATTCTTAATATATTTTTCAAGGGTTGTAGCTTAGCTGTGGCTACTTGCTTTTTTGCTTGGCAGTTAGTTATGTTGGCTGGCTAGTTTTATTTTTTTGAACTGACCCTCTTTATATTTGTGTTAACTACGATTTTAAAAAACTGGAATTAAAAGCTGTAAAAGTCAACGTTTTTGATACATTCTTCCAACTTACATGTAAACAACTACCATTCTGAAATTTGCTCATAACTATTCTTGTTTTTTACATTTTCACATCCGTACTTCTTAGAAAACGGATGTGAAAAGTTAAATCCTGGTAACTCGAACGCAGGTTTACTAGAACTTCCACTGTCTTAAACTATTTTCTCGGCTCCCTTAAACTTTCGTTAATGCTTTCTTAGAAAAAAACCAATAGTTAATTCGAACCTCCGATAACTCTAACATTTGTTAACTCGACCTATTTTTCATCTCCCTCCTCTCCCTGAGGCTAATTTCTTCAGATAACTCGAACTTGTCTAATTTTAATTTTTTTTAGGTTTTAATAACTTCTTATGTAATATAAAAAAATGATGTCTGTCAAGGAAAAGTCTATTTACAAGGACTTGCATGCCTTTTCCCTTGCTAAGATTACATCTTTCCGGGTAACTATCGCCCCACCTCTTGAAAAACTCGAATTATAATCTCATAATAGACTGAACTTGACTTAACAGGAGCTTTGTTTTACTTGAACATTTGTTGAGTTAATTGCAACATAGAATTTTAGTGTTAATAGTTTTTCAAAAATAGTGTCGTTTTAAGATTTTTGTCAAATTAAATTCTATTGTTACAATTACCCAATTTTCTTACTGGTGCTACATTTCTTTAGGGTCTTAACAGACCAGTGCTTTTCCACTAAGTAACTCAACTTAGATGGATTTTGTTAGTTCCCTTAGGATTCCTTTACGGTAGTAAGAAAGGTATTCACTAGAAGACATTTAAATCAAAATGTGAAATAGCACTGCATATATAATTTGAACTTTTTTAAAAGGTGCCGTCGTTTGCCCAAAGCGTTAAAAGAATGGGATGCGTATAATGAACTAAAACAAAAGATTGATGATTTCAATGAATGCTGTCCTCTGCTTGAGTTGATGGCAAATAAAGCAATGAAGCAAAGGCATTGGGATAGGATGGAACAACTTACTGGTCATCACTTTGACATATTAAACGAAAATTTTTGCTTGAGAAATATCATGGAAGCTCCTTTGTTGAAACATAAGGAAGATATTGAGGTGATGTTTCAATTCTTTAATAATGAAGGTCGTGAATAAGATTTATTATATTTATTAACTCACAGTTCTCATTTTATTACATTTATTTCTGTAATATTTTTTAAAGTCAACATTTCAGTTAACAGTTCATTTTAATTAACTTTTTTAACTGTCTGCTTGTTATGGTAGACTGTAGATTTAAGGTTAAATGCATTTGCTTTGCCTGGAATTTTGGCCTTAAAGAGCTGAAGAATAGTCCCATACCATGAAAGAGCTGGCATTCAAAATAGTAGCAGAATTGTAGAAATTCTGTTTATTATGTATACTAATGCAAGGTTAAATTGCTACTTAATTGGTTGAGGTAGGGTTGTCACTGACTGAAAAGGCTTTTTCGTTTTCGTCTGGTACTAATTTTTGGTGACATCAGCATGCCTCAATACATTAATTTTGTACTTTTCCAGGATTTGGAACAGATCGTTCCATTATACAGACATTGACCAAAACTTCTCTTTACTTTGCTTACACCCCTGCAGTGAATCTTTTGCAGCCTATCAGCTGCAGAGTACTAGCCAATTAATCCTGTTTGTCCAATTCGAGGAATAGCCCCCAAAAAATAACATTTCCACAAACATGTCCAGGGTTGTAGTTGACCATTTTCTGTCACTATGGTTGCATTAATCTCCTTGTTTATAGTTGCTGCAAATGGATTTAACATTGCACAGGTAATATTTCTAACTGATATTTTATTTCACAGGATATTTGCATATCAGCTGTGAAGGAAAAGGATATCGAGGCTAAGTTATCACAAGTAGTAACTGAATGGAAGGCTCAAGTTTTATCATTTGGTTCATTCAAGACAAGAGGGGAATTATTATTAAAAGGAGGAGAAACAATGGATATAGTGTCATTGCTGGAAGACAGCTTAATGGTCCTGGGTTCTCTCATGAGTAACAGGTAATTGCCTAACATTATATCGCTGAAGTCAAAGCTGTGTAAAAATTCTGTTTTAAAAATCGTAACAAAATTCTCTGCATTAGAAACTAATGTTCAGGTAACAATGTTGGCAAAGTAGAAGGAATGTTTAAATTGTTGATGTTATTGAAATGGAGAAAAAGAATGTTTTTATTAGTTTAAATATTTGATTGTTCAGACATTTTTGTACCTACTTTACTGCCAATGACTGATGGCAAAACTTGTTTAAAACATTCAACATGCTATAAAGATGTTTATGTATATTTAGGTATAATGCACCTTTTAAGAAAGACATTCAGTTGTGGGTGCAGAAACTCTCCAACACTTCAGATATTATTGAAAGCTGGATGGTTGTTCAAAACTTGTGGGTTTATTTGGAAGCAGTTTTTGTAGGTGGTGATATCGCTAAACAACTTCCAAAGGTGTTTTTTTTGTTTTTATTGCATAATTTTGTGCGAGTTAATTCAGATATTTAGATTGAAAGGATAATTCTGAAGTAAAAAGAAGTTTTAAAAAAGTCTATCTGTTAGGCGTTGATTGAATGTGTTTCTGTACATACCAATTGTTCTTTAAAATCAATTCAAAAGCCTTTTTTTCTCTCGTACGTTTTGTAGGTTTTTATCCTGTGATCTCAGCCAGACAAGAAAATTTGTATTTTAAATTCTAAAGTGTTTTACAATTTTTTTTTTCAATAGAGGGTTTTTGAATTAGGGATATCTAACTAATTCTGAATAAGATTTCTTACTTCCTGTTGGTATTGTAGATTTTTAGTAAATAAAGTGTTTTTTTTAATGTAGGAAGCAAAACGATTTCAAAACATTGATAAATCATGGGTGAAGATTATGACTCGTGCACACGAAACTCCAAATGTAGTCACGTGTTGTGTGGGTGATGAGACGATGGGTCAATTACTGCCGCACTTACTCGAGCAGTTGGAAGTTTGTCAGAAATCTCTAACTGGTTATTTAGAGAAGAAAAGATTATTATTTCCGAGATTCTTCTTTGTTTCTGATCCTGCTTTACTTGAAATTTTGGGACAAGCAAGTGATTCGCATACTATTCAAGCTCACCTACTGGGTGTTTTTGACAATACAAAGAGTGTGGAATTTCATGAAAAAGATTACGATAGTATTATTGCTATCATATCAAGTGAAGGAGAAACCATTCCTGTATGTTTGATTAGTTATTTTTTATTTTTGTTGTCATTACTAGCGAATTCTATTTCTATACACCAGTTGTGTCCACATCAGTACCAAACCAGACGACTGTTGGCCTGAAAAACCCTTGAAAAGCCCAAAAAGATCAAAATATTGGATCTTAAAATATTAATATTTTAAAGAACATTTTGGCGTGACTGTTTGCACTTTTTTTGGTCTTTTTTCATTCACCTTATGGTAAAAGGTATTAATAAAAACAACTTAAAAACAGCTAAAAGAAAAATTTTTGTTAAAAATATTAGGTGGGGACCCCGGTGCAGGTATGTTACGGAAAAGTAATATAATATAACATTTCAATATTTAAATTATATTTTTGATCTCATAGCTTGAAAAGAAAGTAGATGCAAAAGGAAATGTGGAATTATGGCTAACTGACCTATTAAAAAATGCTCAATCATCATTGCACACTATCATACGAGATGCAGCCGTTACAATTAAAGATCCCTCTTTTGATATGATGAATTTTTTCAACGTATTTGCATCACAGGTAATGTAGTCACCGTATAGAGTTTGGTGTTTGAAACACGAATTCTTTCTAAACTAGAAATGTTATTTCCAGCAATGACCTTTACTTATTTTTATTTATTTATTTTTCTTTTATAAACCTTGTTGGAGTGAAGCAGTTTCCCCTTCCGTTACGGACAACTGACGTTAGCAGCCTGGAACGTGCAGTGACTTCCCACACCAAATTGCAATTGTTTCAACACAGCGTTTTCTTGTTAATTTTCATCTAACTTTTTGTGGAAGTCTTACAAAATCTAGTTATCATGAATAATATGATGATTTGCTCAAATGTCTTGAATAGATTTATGAATTACGTATGATTTAATTTGTATCGATACCATGTCAAAAGAAACTTTAAGAAGTTGGCGTGAATCCGTACCAAATTCAAATTTAATACCCTGGACTAATGTAATTACAACTGAAAATTGGATGATGTGACCACCATCTAATTGTCCATAAAATTTATTACAAAATTTATATGGGTGTTATATTTAATTATTTTAGATTTCTATTATTATTTCTTTTTTTTATTCTATGTTTATTTAGGTCGGTTTACTTGGAATACAAATGATCTGGACAAGAGATGCGGAGGAAGCATTAAAAAACGCAAGGTCAGACAGAGGTGTTATGAAGAAGACAAACCAATACTTTCTCGAGATGTTGAATGCACTTATTGATGTCACGATCCGTGACTTAACAAAGATGGAAAGAACTAAATTCGAAACACTTGTCACAATTCACGTTCACCAACGTGATATTTTTGATGACTTGGTATGTTTTATACATCAGAATCAAAAGGTTTTTTATATTTTATGAGTTTTGGCTTTATTGGCGAAAGCTTAACAAATTCTAAATGTGTTGTTTTGCATAATGACATGCTAATAAATTTCGCTGTCCTGTTTTAAGACGAAGTCGGTAAGTTAATATCTACTAAAATAGTAAAATCCTGTTTATAAAAAGGAGCATGTCTTTTCTACCGGAAACAACAAAGAACTTTTTTTCAAAAAGCATTTTAATAGTAAAGCTTTGATAGATAACATAGTAACAATCTTTTTTTTTTGAAGAACAAACAAATAGTTTGTACATCAAGTTTAAAAAATATAGACATTGTAAGGTTTAAAGAAAATTTCACAAAAGCTATTCGTTTCATATTTATACAAAATGACATTATGTTATGGAAATTGACTTTCATAATATCTGAGGCTATAAGGTACTATCCTCTAAAATACACCAAATAGCCAGATGGGTATCGTCCTTACAAACCAACAAGAGAAGAACAAAATGTTGACCTAATCGAATGTAACTTTAGGTACAAAGCTACAACGTCATATCCAGTGCTTCGTCATAAAAATCATTTTCTTGAGCTTGTTTTGAAGTTAATTCAATTAAGCACAAGTTGTATTTTTGATAAAAAAGTTTTTAATCTAGTGTTATTTTCCATTATAACACAGCATATTAAAATTGACCAAAATATTTATATAATTTATTACTTATAAATTAAAATGTCTTTAGTATGTTCTAGTTATGACATGGTACAGAGTACAATATTTTTGAGTTCTGGTATTTTTGTTTGGTTATTTTTTTAACCTTGAGTCGAGGAAAATAAAAACACAAAAGTATGAGATAAACATATATCTATTATACGAAGTGCGATAAATAGTTTACCATTACTGCAAAAAAATCCTCAAAGCATAATTCCAAAGTCAAACAAAATAGAATTTTTTTTTTAATGAAATAGACAACAATTGAATTACCTCTGGTGTAAATCTGTTATGATAAATTTAAACAGTTAATAATATATGACCCAGAAATGTATGAAAAAACAAAAGAAACTAACAACAGTTGATTCAGCGTGACTATTACATAATAAATTTAGTTAGTGTAGGTTTTTAGAGAGATGTAGCCGTCGTCGTATAAAATTGTGGACGATCAAATCTCATTTTTATGTCTCAGACAAACAGATGGAATTAAGTAAAAATTTGTATTTTCTCTCACTACCCAGACTCCTGAAAATTTTGTGTGTTCACATTTTAGATGAAAAATATGAGACATAAGATGTATCTCCCTTTACTGAATCACGTTGCAGATATTTTCATGCTTGTGTTAATCCAATTTATTGTTTGTTAAACCTTTTAACGTATTTCACAGCTACCCACCAATATGTTGTTTATTATAATTATAGGTCAAAATGCACATTCGAGATGTTACGGACTTTGAATGGTTAAAACAATCTCGCTTCTACTTTCAAGAAGAAAATGATGCTTGCTTAGTTTCTATAACAGATGTTGATTTCCACTATCAGAATGAATTTTTAGGATGTACCGACCGACTTGTCATTACACCACTCACAGACAGGTGTTATATTACTATTGCACAAGCATTGGGAATGTCGATGGGTGCGGCTCCTGCTGGACCTGCTGGAACTGGAAAAACAGGTATAGTAAATTGATCTTTTAAGGGACAAAGCCCTAACTAAACGTTAGAGAAATAAGTTAATCTTGTGGGAATTTTGATTTTTGTAAGGATTACTCTTGATCATTTGTTAAATGTCCTAGTGGGTTGTCCAAAACAATAAAAAATACAGTTAACAATGTTAAACTGTCTGGACATTAACTGAACAGTTACAATATTTCTTTTTTTTTTCATAGAAACTACGAAGGACATGGGTAAAGCTTTAGGAAAATATGTGGTTGTATTTAATTGTTCTGATCAGATGGATTTCAGAGGTTTGGGGAGAATTTATAAAGGCTTAGCTCAGAGTGGAGCATGGGGATGTTTCGATGAATTCAATCGCATTGAATTGCCGGTGTTATCAGTCGCAGCACAGCAAATTTATATTGTTTTGACGGCCAAGAAAGAACGCAAACCCGAATTTATTTTCTCTGATGGAGATGTTGTGTCGCTTAATCCAGAGTTTGGCATTTTTTTAACCATGGTGAGAAATTGCTCAAATATAATTACTTCCCATTTATGTAATTTCATAAGTTTTCTTTCACAATTGATCCCACTAATTTCCCAACTGTTATGTTCTTTAGAATCCAGGCTATGCAGGACGTCAGGAACTTCCTGAGAATCTGAAAGTTCAGTTTCGTACTGTTGCTATGATGGTACCTGATCGTCAAATTATCATGCGTGTAAAACTTGCTAGTTGTGGTTTCTTAGAAAATGTGATCCTTGCGCAAAAATTCTACACGTTGTATAAATTGTGTGAAGAGCAGCTGACGAAACAAGTAAGTGGTGGAAAATTCTGATTATGTAGCGAGGTAGATAACAGAAACAACTAAAACGTTATCTATCAAATGGATATTTCTTATATTCACTTTATATCTACTCAGGTACATTATGATTTTGGTTTAAGAAATATCTTATCAGTATTGAGAACATTAGGAGCATCTAAAAGACAGAATCCTGATGACAGTGAAAGTACAACTGTTATGAGAGTGTTGCGAGATATGAACCTGTCTAAATTGGTAAGATTTTCGAATATTATGTTGTCAGTTCTTCCACGATTTGTTCTGCCAGTGTGGAACTGATTTGTTAAAGAATTGTATGCAAAGATTGAATTTGTTCTATGTGGCTTATTATCTACCTCCCTGGGCGTGTTCAAAATTCTATGAACAGACGGGTCTTAAAAAGGCGTTAAAAAGGAAAGGTCTGGAAACTACAGTACTTTTTATTCAAATCTTATTTTATAGGTTGATGAGGACGAACCTTTATTTTTAAGTTTGATTAATGATTTGTTTCCTGGAATTGTTCTTGAAAAAGCTGGGTATCCAAGGATGGAAGCATCTATTCAAAAGAACGTGGAAGAAAATGGACTAGTGTATCACCCACCTTGGGTGCTGAAGTTGATTCAAGTAAGGATACCTATTTGTGAATGATATTTAGATCTATATTCCTTTTTTGAATTTGTAATGGGTAGGCGGTAACTTACATAAGTTACAGACCATATTCTAAATTATGACTGACTAGATTTCCCCTTTAATATTGTAGCTGTTTGAAACTCAGCGAGTTCGTCATGGACTTATGTGTTTGGGACCAAGTGGTGCTGGCAAAACTGTTTGTATAAACATGCTTATGAAAGCACTTGGAGATGCTGGTGAACCTCACCGTGAGTTGCGTATGAATCCGAAAGCTATCACAGCACCACAAATGTTTGGTAGACTTGATGCTGCTACCAATGATTGGACAGATGGTATTTTCTCTACATTATGGAGGAAAACATTAAAGACTAAAGCAGGTGAACATTTTGTTGAATATTTTGTACATGGATGTTGCAACTTGTCTCTATGAGGTTCGGAGGATGACGCATTTTTATCATTTTTACTAATACCATACTGTTCTTAACTTTAGGAGAAAAAGTTTGGCTTATTCTTGATGGGCCAGTGGATGCCATTTGGATTGAAAATTTAAACTCAGTGCTTGATGACAATAAAACATTGACACTTGCAAATGGTGATCGAATTCCCATGTCACCGTGTTGTAAGATCTTATTTGAAGTGCATAATGTTGATAATGCATCACCAGCTACTGTGTCAAGAGTGGGGATGGTGTTTATGAGTTCGTCAATTCTCGATTGGAGACCATTTTTGGAGGTAAGATATACATTAGTAGTAGTTCCCCTCTTCAGATATATTTATCCTACGTTATCTTTTTTTAAGGAGAAAGGCTGTAGTCTTGACTAACTGTAAAAGTGTTAAAGTTATACTTTTAACTTTTTTTACGCGTGGAGAATACCTTTAAACATAGTTTTGGAGTGACTGCACCTGCAAATAATTAAAATATGTTGCAATTTTTTGAAAAGCGCAGTAAAAAAATTTATGTTTAGAAAATTATTGTGTTAAGGTGCTGTAAATATTTACTCTTTTTATTTGTGTGTTACTACCATTTTGTCAACATGCCAGTTTCTTTAATTTATATAAATGATTTTTAAAGGGTTGGTTGAAATCTAAATGCTCACCACAAGAAGCTGATTTGATTCAACAGACATTTAATAATGTTTTTGATGGTTTGTTAGCCATTCTTTATCAGACACTCAATCCTAAAATGGATCTGCTACAGATCAATGTTGTAAAGCAGGTCAGTATATTTTTCACACTAAAAGTGTGATAATGTCATTTTGTACGCAATGTTGGTAGCTTACTGTATGTCATGTATCGTTTTTTAGGCGATTGATTTATTGGATGGTTTAATACCAAACCGAGTAGAACATGGTGCTTTACCGACTGCTCATTTAAACAAACTAATTGTGTTTGCTTTAATGTGGAGTGCTGGTGCGCTGTTGGAGTTGGACGATCGTGTAAAGATGGAAGCACATATGCGTTCATTGAAGTGTTTAGATCTTCCTGTCATATCTGCAGATTCTGGTGAAACCATATTTGAATATGTTGTGGATGATAATGGTAAATATAATCAGAGAGAGAGAGAAGAGATGTCATATTTTACATGGCTAGCCTTACAAATATCGAGGGATATACCCTGTCTATTATTTAGGAGCGATGGCTTCGATGGGGAGTCCTAGAGTATCATTTCGAACTACACAGATCTTATTAGGGTCCGCGCTCTGCCAGACAACTCCCCCCTTAGCGTTATGTCTCTTATTTTCAGAACGTTTTGAACTTCTTAATAATAGGATAATCAATGGGACTGTAATGCTTAGAAGACCTGTGGTCGAAATTATGTTCACGTCTTATACACCATACTTTAAAACATCCTTTATAAGAAATTGTAACAGTTTTGCTTAGAAAACCTGCAAAAGCTTTAAAAAGCTTAGAACTTTTGTGCACCTAAAAAAAGAAATTGCACGTATTTCATATAGAATACGCGGAAGAAAAACTTGTTGCAAGTATTTTTGTACAGTTTTGATATTTTGGTCTGATTAGAAATTAACAAAAAAAAGATATTTGAGTTCAGTTAGTGTAATGCATTAAAATTCTACTTTGTTTTTTTTTGTCAGTTATAAGTGAAATTCTCTAAGAAAATATATGTGAATTTCGAACCTGAAAGGGTTGCAAAATGTCTGTCGACGTTACTTCTACATTTAAAGTAGATTGTTTTTCCTCATAACCCCCTTTTGACAGTTTTCACTTATTAATATGTTTTGCATTTAAGTGTAGACAAACACTTTGCTGTACCGTATATCAGTTTATTCTTTGTTTTTCACAAGCAGAACATGCTGTCGTGTTGTTGCTACTGTATAGTTCATACATGGATTGATTTGATATAATGTTTAAACAACGACGAATTTAACTTTAGGTGAGTGGGAACATTGGCGTAATCGCGTTCAAGAATACATCTATCCCTCAGATAGCAAGCCTGAATACTCTTCTATTTTGGTACCGAATGTTGACAATGTGTGTACAGACTTCCTTACACATACCATTGCAAAGCAAGGAAAGGTACTTGTAGTTGCTATTACAGCCTGTACGTATTGACAAATCAGTGCATACACATATATTTGTATTGTCCAATCAAACACATGTATGTATTTGTATTGACCAATCAAACACATGTATGTATCTGTAATGACCAGTCAAACACATGTATCTGTAATGACCAGTCAAACACATGTATGTATCTGTATTGACCAATCAAACACATGTATGTATTTGTATTGACCAATCAGCATGGCTAACATTAATTCTAAAAGTTTAATTTTTCACTTTCCGTAGATTTGCTTGCACAACATATCTCAATTTTTTTTTTTTTTTCGTGTATATATATATATATATATATATATATATATATATATATATATATATATATATATATATATATATATATATATATATATATATATATATATATATATATATATATATATATATATATATATATATATATATATATATATATATATATATATATATATATATATATATATATATATATATATATATATATATATATATATATATATATATATATATATATATATATATATATATATATATATATATATATGTAACTTTGCCATATTTGCTTTTCGTAGGCCCTTCTTGTCTATGTTTACAGGGTAAAATTATATTAACACATCACAATATAATAAGCGCTTCTTCTAAAACTTAGTGTTTCAGCCCCTACACTTAGGAAGTAATCCTGCAAACATTTGTTTATGTCTCTCCATTGCTAAAACAAGAAACAAAAAAACTGATAAAGGTGTAAGTAAGTGAATGTTTTGATTTGTTTGAGAATTAGCAACACATTTTATTTAGTCTGTGCTACTAATTGGAGAACAAGGTACTGCCAAGACTGTCATGGTGAAAGGTTATATGTCCAAGTATGATCCAGAACAACATATGAGCAAAGCATTTGCATTCTCTTCTGCTAGTACACCAGATTTATTTCAGGTACCACATCCTGTCCTACTCACTTTTCTTTCTCATATTCAATTTTTTGAGAAATTTTCGTTGAATGGAACGTATTTTTTGAGTAAAAAAAACCTTTATATTTGGTGTTTGTTTTCCGAGGAATCTGTGAACGCTTTGAATTTACAATTTTCATTTTACTTTAGAATTTGTGTTATATTGTAATGATATTTCCATGTATCCATATATTTCTGCAAATTCTGCAAGTTATAACCGCTATCTTTTACTTACGTTTTATAGAGAACCGTGGAAAGCTATGTTGACAAACGTGTTGGTACGACCTATGGTCCGCCTGCTGGAAGAAAAATGACTGTCTTTGTTGATGACATCAACATGCCCATCATTAATGAATGGGGAGATCAGGTATATATTGGATAGATGTACTAGCTATAAAAGGAGACAATAGCTTTTAAAATTGTATATAAGAATTACAATGTACTTATTGAGCAAGTTTCTTATATTTTGTCTATCACACAAGGTGATTTCGTGTCACGATTGCACGAAATATTTTTGGTCAAAATAGCTGCGAGATTGTTTTTACGATTCCTGCATATTCTCCATTGGATAGCGAGTAGTCTAAAATTAAATATATGCAACTTTTACTTCTATATAGCTGTATTTTAGTTGCTGTGAATGTAATTCAACATTAAAAAACTACTCTTCTTCGTAACTATAGATCACTAATGAAATCACACGGCAAACAATGGAAATGGGTGGTTTCTATAACCTTGATAAACCTGGTGAATTTACAACAATTGTGGATATTCAATTCATTGGTGCTATGATACACCCAGGAGGAGGACGAAATGACATACCTCAGCGATTAAAGAGACAGTTCTCAGTATTTAACTGTACACTTCCATCAAATGCATCCATTGATAAAATCTTTGGTAATATATCATGATGTTATTTTTTTAACTAAATGATTTGGGTAGTTATTTAACTTCACTTTAATTGTACAGGCATTATTGGATGTGGTTGGTTTTGCCCGGCTCGTTTTGAACCTGGAATTTGTGAGATGGCAGAAAAACTTGTGTCGTGCACACGCACATTGTGGCAGAAAACGAAGGTACGCTTTTAAGTATTGGGAAGATGTTGTACCAAGTAGATTCCTCACAAAGAAAACTTTAAAGTCTATTGAAGCTCCTGGTATTACATTTAATTAAAAACCTGTGAGCTTGTGTTGTCTCCATTCGTCAGGTAGATGATACAACAACATTTTTCTTACTTCGTCTTTAGATTAAAATGTTGCCAACTCCTGCAAAGTTTCATTACGTGTTCAATTTACGTGATTTGTCTCGTATTTGGGAAGGCATGTTGAACATTTCAAGTGATGGTGCTAGTGAAGCTAAAACATTGTTAAATTTATGGAAGCACGAATGCACCAGAGTAATTGCAGATAGGTTTACTAATGAGGAGGATAAGGTTTGGTATGAAAAATGCATGACAATATCTGTATGTGAAGAAATTGGTGAGGATGTTGCAGAAATGTTAGACAAGGAACCATTTTTTGTTGATTTCTTGAGGTAACATTTTCTAACCTGATTCTGTTTATTATCATGATATCGTTTATATTTATTACGCTCTTGATTCATTAGAGACGCGCCGGAACCTACAGGTGACGAGGGAGAAGATGTTGATTTAGATGCGCCGAAAGTGTACGAACAGGTCTGTTTTTGATATTATGACAGGTTTTCTAGCGTATTAAAGAATCTTAAGTAAACCCTGGAGACAAAAGTTTAGAGAGGAAATTAAAGAATTTGCAAAATTTCTAAGAGTTTACCATGTTGACTTGTTAATTCTATCATATTAATTTCTTCCACGCCTAATTTTAAATTTAACAGATCAAAAAACAACATCTTGTGATTTTTCCAACTTTTTAATATCGAAATTTTAAAACTATGATTGTGTTTAGGTTCCAGATTTAAACTTCTTATCTGATAAACTGGGATTTTACATGGCACAGTACAATGAAATGGTGCGCGGTGGATCGTTAGATCTCGTGTTCTTTAAAGATGCGATGGTACATTTAGTTAAGGTTTGTACTTTTGCGATTACTTACTGCGAAATTCCTGGTATTACACGTGCATGATATTTTCATGTTAGTTCCAGCTTTAAAAAAACATTTATTTAAACATGCGTATTTAACGTCTGTAACAGGAGCCAATTTCTCTGTAATTTTTAAAGTTGTTGTTCATTGGACATGATCAAGCCAAAAAATTTCTAATATTAGCGGTTTTACCAATGATGTCATCAAATTGGCGAAAATGATAAAAATAGCTTAAATTGGTGATCCTAAAGTATTTGTATAGTTACTTGGAATTTAGTCACACCAATGTTGCGAAGAAAAAAAACAGTGTAACAATATATATTAGCAAGTCCCCTAAAGCTTTTTAAAAATTGCACAATTTCACTATATAAAATATAAAAGTTAGGAAAAGTAAGAAAAACAAATCTTGTAACTGGTAATATAAAAAGGCTGAACAGGGTGAAGAGAGTCTGTTTTAAGCACAAAAGAATGTCTTTTCCTGTCTGGAAAGAAAATATGAGAAGATATAAGAACATAAAGCAATCACAAAGTTGTTTTATTGAAATCTTTTATGTTTTGTCACATTTGCAACCTTGTTTTACTAGATATCAAGAATCATTCGAACAGCACGTGGCAACGCTCTACTAGTCGGCGTCGGAGGGTCAGGAAAGCAATCTTTAACAAGACTAGCATCGTTTATTGCTGGTTACAAAAACTTTCAAATCACTTTGACTCGGTATATTTGTTGTAATATATGTTTCATGCTGTCGCGTTCTCGCTCATCAACTGACACTCCCATTTGTGCTTAGGCTTTTGTGCCAATCTGGTCTTTAAATGGAAACGGTTCCTAATCGCTTTTTTGTTGTTTATAGATCATACAACCAAACTAACTTGATGGACGATCTAAAATACTTGTATCGGGTTGCTGGTGGTGAAGGGAATGGGATCACTTTTATTTTTACTGACAACGAAATCAAAAGTGAAGGTTTCTTAGAATTCATTAACAACGTGTTGTCGTCTGGAGAGGTTTGTTATTTTAAACTCTTTTTTTACTTTCGTCTATTTATCGCAGTTTTCACCCTCTATTTCTATGTTTTTTAATAAGCACATAAATTACAATTGTAGGTTTCAAATCTGTTTGCGAGAGATGAATTGGACGAGATAACTAATGATTTAGTGGCTGTCATGAAGAAAGAACATCCAAGGATTCCGCCTACACAAGATAATCTTTACAATTACTTTATATCACGTGCTAGAAATAACCTTCATGTTGTGCTTTGCTTCTCACCTGTAAGTTAATGTTGATACTTTTTATTAACTGATTTCTGTTAGCCCTAGTCAGGATGTGCTCTTTTTATTTTGCAAATTTTGTTCAACAAAGTTTTTTAAGGCAAGATTTTTCCTTGTAAGATAACGTCGCTATGTATATCCAAACCTAAAAAAAGTCTAAACCAGTGAAACACAAACTTGGGAATGTTAAATGTCCTATTATTTAGGTTGGCGATAAATTCCGCACGAGAGCATTAAAGTTTCCAGGTCTGATCAGTGGATGCACTATGGATTGGTTCAGTCGATGGCCAAAAGACGCTCTTATTGCTGTAGCTGATTACTTCTTGTCTAAATTTGACATAGTGTGTACTGCAGAAACTAAACATTCAGTTGTGGAGACTATGGGTGTGATTCATGATGGTGTAGCTGAGTCTTGTGTAGATTACTTTGAGAGGTGCGTGTGTCCAATGATTGTTCAAGCAATATCTGTGGAATATTCGAACTAAAGAAAAGACTGTTTTAATGCTCATATAATTTTTCACAAAAAAATAACCTGTAAATAATATTGCTTGAAATTATATAATGGTGGATGAAATCAAAAATTTACCTCAAAACTTTACATAAGGAGGAAAAGCTATCATGCGATTTTATAAATTTCTATGACTTTCTAATAAAGCAATATGCAGTAAAATTAAAAGTTGCAGTAGAATTAAGATAATATATTTTTTTACAACGTCAAATGTGGGGTGAGCAGTATGGTGTTCGTTTCATGGACACGTCCCTTTTTTCTTTTTTAGTCTTGAATGTTTTAATCCATTCGTTTAGATTCCGTCGACAAACGCATGTTACGCCAAAGTCTTACCTCTCTTTTATTGACGGCTACAAAAACATTTATGCGGAGAAAAAATCAGAAATAGGCGAACTTGCAGGACGCATGAAAACAGGTCTTGATAAACTAATCGAGGCAACAGAATCCGTGGCCGAACTATCTAAAGAATTAGTGGTCAAGGAAAAAGATTTGCAGGTTGCGTCTGTGAAGGCGGATAAGGTAAGAATTCGCCTTGATGTTTGTGTTTTAATTCAATCTGCAATTTTTTCTGTCTATGACGAAGCAATTGAGTAAAACTGACATAACGAATCATAAATTTCAATATGCAGGTTTTGAAGGAGGTGACTGAGAAGGCTCAAGCAGCTGAAAAAGTGAAAGCTGACGTACAGAAAGTAAAAGACAAGGCGCAATCGATTGTGGAAGAAATTGAAGTATGATTTTTCTAGTCACACATCTAATCTTGTATTTGTTGGTTGACTTTCTTGACAGCGCCACTAGTGTTATTCATCTCGATTATCCATAGGTTGATAAAGCGTTTGCTATGGACAAATTAGAAGCAGCAAGACCTGCTCTTGAAGAAGCAGAAAGAGCCCTGCAAGTATGTGCCTTATACATTTTACGTCCTCCACTTGATTTGAAAAATATCAGTGTATGTAGAGCTGAACGTCTTTTTATTACTTATCCATGTCAATGAGCCCGAAAGGATATGATCTTAATAGTATGTAACAATTATAGGATTTTAATTTTAAAATAAAAATATAAAACTTGTGTGAATTTAAGTTTTCCGCATTTATCAAGCGATGCTAATCCTGTTGTAAATAAACCTTTTTTAGACGATTAAACCTGCACATATATCAACCGTACGAAAGTTGGCCAAACCGCCCCATCTTATCATGAGAATTATGGATGCTGCTCTCATATTATTTCGCCGTCCTCTTAATCCTGTTGTTGCTGATCCAGCTTATCCATGTCCTACACCGTCCTGGGCAGAATCATTAAAAGTACGTGGAGAATGATCTTGCTATAATCCTTTTGTTTTGGTTCTATTAAGTCATGCATAAGCATTTAAAATATATTTATTTTGCAGTTGATGAGCTCGTCAACCTTCTTGCAAGGCTTAATGACATTCGATAAAGACACGATTACAGAAGAAATGGTGGAACTTTTAGATCCGTACTTATTGATGCCGGATTATACTTTAGAGGGAGCTAAAAAGGTGCACATGTTACTCTATGCGTGAATGTTGTTGAAGTCTTTTCGTTTTCTTTTTGTCAAATTCATTCTTCACAATTCTCTTTTTCTGTATTTTTAGTAAATACTGTCTATTTTGTAGAGTTGCGGTGATGTAGCTGGTCTCCTGCAGTGGACAAAAGCTATGTCCTTCTTCTATGGTGTCAACAAGGAGGTGCTACCACTAAAGGTGAAAACATGTTTACTTTCTTTTTACTTACCACTTGTGTTTTAATGAAAGCAGGGAACCACGAGTTCTTGCAAATGTGTCTCACTGTCTCTGTACGTTTTAGCAGCTCTATTTTTTTTATTAGGCTAACTTGATTGTGCAAGAAGCTAAACTGAATATTGCGCAAGCAGATTTAAATGCAGCGCAAGCCACACTTGATGAGAAGCAGGCTGAACTCGACGAAGTGCAAGCTATGTATGATGCTGCGATGAAAGAAAAACAGGTAAATAAACTCATTATTTGTAATGGGTTGAATTCACACTCAAGCTACGGAGAACCATAATGAATGAACTTCAGCGATAAAAAATGGCAGGGTTAATTTAATTAAAAAAAAATAATAATAAATTTACCACTATTTAATAAATGATTTTTTTTAATGTATACGGTGCGTTATATAGTGCTCTCCTTCTTCATCGTGTGATTTGTATATGTGTTTTTGCCTCAATTTTTATAGACTGTAAAACAATCTCATAGCATAAAATAATCTAATCTGTTTTAGCTTAATCCCGAGGAGATTTATTCTAACACCACATATATATATATATTAAAATACAATTTAATTGATCCTTTACAGGACTTGCTAGATGATGCTGAGAGTTGTAAGAAAAAGATGGAAGCAGCTTCCCAATTAATTGATGGACTCAGCGGTGAGAGAGTTCGATGGACACAACAAAGTAAGGAATTTCAAGCACAAATCGGAAGGTAAGAATATTTCTTTCAACAGAGTTTTTACTTGAATAATTTTGCATGTACTTTAATCGCTACTTACATACCTGATTTGTTTTGCTTCTCTCTCGTAGACTTGTCGGCGATGTATTGCTCGCTACTGGTTTTTTGTCATACTCTGGTCCTTTCAATCAAGCGTTTCGAACGAAGCTGCGAAACAATTGGCAATCGAAACTGAAAAAAAAGAAAATTCCATATTCTGAAGACCTGAACATTACAGCAATGCTTGTCGATAACGCCACAGTAAGTTGTTTACTATATATCAGAGAAATTTATTTCTTGAAACAGAAGCTGACCGATCGGCCCGAGGGTTGTACAGTTACATAGATTTCAAGATATGTTGGACGAACCAAAAGAAGTTTTTCTCGATGGTGTTGTTTTTTTATATATATTGTTTTCACACTTTTTCTTGAAGAAAACAATTGGCAACGGAGCCAGTTATGATACAACATTAACAAAAAAGAATTATATTCACATACATTTCAAATGGTGTCGTAGACAGAATATTGATTTTCAAGTTAAGTGCAGTTTGAGTGTGAAGTTTTTTCCATCTATAGAAGTAATTCTTTTCTTACAGATTGGAGAGTGGAATTTGCAAGGTTTGCCAAACGATGATTTGTCTATTCAAAATGGTATCATTGTAACGAAGGCAACTCGCTATCCTTTGTTGATTGACCCTCAAACGCAGGGTAAATCATGGATCAAAAACAAAGAAAAAAATAATGAATTACAGGTATCAAAAATTACTCCGGTATTTGGGAAATTACTTCGGTATCTGTAAAATTACTCATGTATCTGCATAATTACTCCGGTATCTGCAAAATTACTCCGATATTTTCAAAATTACTTCGGTATTTGCAAAATTACTCAGGTATCGGATTCCAGCACTTATTTCTTTTGACTGGTCTGGTCTGTTTTTTTTATTCATCAGGTTATGAAAGCTGTTCACGTTTTTTTTTTTCTTATTGAAGATAATGTTTTTGTCACGTCAGCTTATTTTTGAAAAAGAATGACCTCTTTATCTATTTTAATTTGGAACCGTCGCGAGATAAAATTTAGAATCTTATTTCTACCATTAAAACTTAGCTATAAATAATAAAATGTTGATAATATTTTTCACAGGTGTCCACGTTGAATCACAAATATTTTCGAACTCACTTAGAAGATTGCCTATCACTTGGTCGACCCCTTTTATTGGAAGACATCGGCGAAGAACTTGACCCAGCACTTGATAACGTATTGGAAAAGAATTTTATTAAATCTGGTAGTACCTTTAAGGTGTGAAGCTTTTCTTGAAGTTTATAGGACTGTCTGTTCCTACTAATATACTGGACTACATTAAAAAAAGCTAAGTCAATGCTAGGAAGTATTTTGATATAGGTGAAATAATGCTTTGATATAGGTGAAAGTTGGCGACAAGGAGTGTGACGTCATGAATGGATTTCGTTTGTATCTTACGACCAAACTTGGTAATCCCGCCTACACACCCGAGGTAATAACTGTGTGGTATTCTGCAGGATATTTATTTGCGTAGTAGTTCTCTAGTTATCAACTCATCATAAACTCGGACATTATGCAGGTGTAATACGTCTGTAGAAAAGCCTCTGAATATAATAAACAAATAAATCAACGAATGAATGAATATAAGAAATGTGATGTGAGAAACGTAATAGCTGTATATCTCTTCGAATACTAGGTCAGTGCTCGCACGGCTATTATCGACTTTACTGTCACCATGAAAGGTCTGGAAGATCAGCTACTTGGTCGTGTCATCAATACAGAGAAACAGGTTTGTTTCAATAACCTCATTAAGGCTTTACTAAGAAGTCTGTTTCTTTTTAAGTAAACATGTCTTACTGCTTCCTTAAGTCTATTTGCGTTTATTGCTTGTGAAAGGAATCGTTACATTCGTTGTCTTTTTTGTTTTGAAGGAGTTAGAATCCGAGAGAGTGAAACTCATGGAAGATGTGACAGCAAATAAAAGAAAGATGAAAGAGTTAGAAGATAATCTGCTCTACCGTTTAACAAGTACTCAAGTAAGTGATTGTCCGCCATTTTGTTGTCAAAAGAGAGGTGTTTGTTGTTGCAAGCAGTTGGTATATAGCCTGACCAACTTGTCTCTTAATTTACTTTCATTAGGGTTCACTTGTCGAAGATGAATCATTAGTTGCTGTGTTAAAAACCACCAAAGAAACTGCTCAAGAAGTCAGCGAGAAGTTAATTATTGCAAGTGAGACGGAGATCAAAATCAATGTGGCACGAGAAGAGTTTCGACCGGTCGCAACTCGCGGTAGCATTTTGTATTTCTTAGTTGTTGAGATGAGTATGGTGAATATTATGTATCAAACATCACTTCAACAGTTCTTGCAACTTTTTGATTCCTCTATGGCAAAGTGAGTACAGTGTGTTTATGGTTTTGTTTTTTTATTTGGCGTTCTAATGTCGTTATCTGTAAATAAGTGTGCTATTTTATCGGATGAAATATTTTTTTTCTTCGCCGCGGTAATAAGGGATTGTTTTATCGACTGTCTAGTTTACAGCTAGTTGAAATGTTAACCTTCGATAAAAAAATAAAATCTTTTACGTGTAATCGTTGGAAATAGTTTCTTGAACTGTCAGCTCTCGTACGACATGGCATTAAAAACAAAATATGCGCATGGGCAAAATATATACAGAAGTGAAATAAAAACGTCAAACTAGTTTTGAATCTTACAAAAATACAATAATATCATGTTTTTATTTCTTGAAGTTTTAATAGTTAACCCTGACGAAAATATTGGTCAAAAATCCAGCAAATATCAAAATTTGTTTTCACAAAATTGCACCGCATATTTTTAATGAATGAATTAGACCACCTAACAGTACCAAATATGGACCATCTAGGTCTTGTCCTCAGCCCTCAATCACGGCTCAAGCTCCGGAAACTTTTTTGATTTCAATTAGTTGACTTTTTGAAGACAGTTGTGTTCTATAGTATATTCTTTCATGTGATTTTTTTTGTGCAGGTCAGATAAGTCACCGATTACAACGAAGAGGATAACAAACATTATTGATTATCTGACGTTCGAAGTTTTCAAATATGCTGCACGTGGGTTGTATGAGAAAGACAAGTTCATGTACACTATACTGCTCTCACTGAAAATTGATTTAGAGAAGGGCACAGTGAAACACGAAGAATTTCAGTCGTTTATTAAGGGTAAGAAAATTCTATTCTTTAAGAGGTGCTTATGTCATCAACACTTTATCAAGATTGACTTGCAATACACGCTTTTTTATAAGAACGTGGTTGATAAGAATGTTAAGGCTGAGATTTTGTCAAAAAGATTAGGAACATGTTAAGAACGTGCTCAGCCTGAATGTTTTCATAGGTTATAAAAAGCGAATAATATGAATTTAAATTTGCTAAAAACAATTTTTTTAAAACAATTTTTTTACATTAACGTATCTTTAACATCTATTCCATCCAATCTTAAAAAAAAATTCCGTACGTCTGACCATATACTGTTCTATTTTCACAAAAAAAACGCATAAGGAGAGGCTGGAGAAGTAATTAAAAATTAGCACATTTAGTCTCAGCTCTTATAAGAAAACGTTTTAATCCTTCGTTTTGTGTATCTACAAAGTCTTGTGTATTTTACTCCAACATGGAACATTTCGTTTCATAGGTGGAGCAGCGTTGGATTTGAAAACAGTTCAGCCGAAACCATATAAGTGGATATCAGATATGACATGGCTTAACTTAGTGCAGCTTAGCAAGTTACCGACTTTCGGAGGAATCTTAGATCAGGTTTGCATTGCAAAGATAATTTGTGTAGTTGTTGTAGAAGTTAGTTAGTATGACCATGGATGTAGAAATGGTAGGACTTGACTACGATTTTAGTTAGACATTATGTAGGATTTTTTTATTATCCTCTTTTATGTTTAGTTGAAATTCGATATACATAAGTTTAGTAATGAGTCTTTGTCTTAATCGTTCGAGTGAGTACATGGACCATAGACGTTCATTAGCTTAGAAATGGTTCTACTGCCTTAATTATAAAAACATAAATACTCTGTAAAATTTCTTAAATAATTAAGTTAAAACTAAAAATATAATTCGCTGAAGACACAAACAGGGTTAGATGGATAAAAAGAATGTCGACAAAGCAACAATGTTAAAGGACACAAATACATTTTATTTGAATCATACTCTGCTGTGTCTATTTGCAGGTTACACGAAACGAATCTGCATGGAAACATTGGTTTGACAAAGATGCACCAGAAGACCACCCTATTCCAGATGGCTACCAAACATCCCTGGACACATTTCGAAAGTTACTTTTAATCAGGTAAACTTTTGTCTCATAGTTGTTTGCCATAAAAGATCTCCAGTTTGTCTATTCAAGTCACAAATTTATCTCTACATCAATTTACGTTTCTGATGAGGTTGAAAATAAAGTGCTAACCACTCTGTTGATCACGTTTGCAATGATCAACGCCTCCGTCTTCAAACTATTCTTGGGTGTTGCTGAGAACGCTACCACTTTTCCCGAAGATTGCAGGCGTGTCTCCTTAACCGCTCGAACACACAAACTAAGTACAATATTACAATCGTTTAGCTTGCTTATATCTCGTTCTCTTTAACAAGGTCGTGGTGTCCAGACCGAACACTTTTTCAAGCCAGAAGATACATTGCAGAGGCGATGGGTGAGAAATTCGCCGAAGGAGTCATATTAAATTTGGAGGCCACTTGGGAGGAGAGTGACATACACACTCCCCTGATTGGTTTACTGTCAATGGGTTCCGATCCAACCAGTGCTATAGAAGGACTTGCAAAGAGACATGGCATTGAATGTCGTGCGATCTCGATGGGACAAGGCCAAGAGGTTCACGCGCGAAGATTGTTGCAACAGAGCTGCACTGGTGTAAGTTGAAAACATTTTATATGTACCCTTCACTCTCTTTTGCCTACTACTTTTTAGAAGATGTTAAGAATTTCACTTTATTTTTTTACTGAATAGCATCAGCCTTTCTAATAGCACTAGTATCGGTTATATTCTTTGTAATTTCTTGTACGCATTATTTAATAAATGATTCTAGGGTGGTTGGGTCCTTTTACAAAACTGTCATCTTGGACTTGATTTCATGGATGAACTGTTAGAATACGTTTTAACTCTTGCATCTGCTCACGATTCGTTTCGTATTTGGATCACCACCGAGGTTCATCCGAAATTTCCGATCGGATTGCTGCAGGTTGGTACAACTGATTATGTTGTGTCATTCATTTATATCTTGTTCTTATATCTGACTGTGCAAGGTTTGCATTTTAGACGTCGATCAAGTTTACAAACGAACCTCCGCAAGGTGTCAAAGCCGGTCTGAAGAGAACTTACGCAGGTGTTACACAGGATCAACTCGATATTTGTGCAATGAAACAGTGGAAACCTATGTTATACGCTGTAGCATTTTTGCATACTTGTGTTCAGGTATGATTTGTCTTTTTGTCCCGCTTTTTAAAAATATTTGGTGTTTGCCTCCTTTCAGATTTTCAGTAGTAACAAGGAGTTGAATGACGACGTATCGTGCTGGAGTAAATGTTAAGATTCTGTTCTTTGTATTCTATGAGGAAAGTTCGCGCAGAAATATTAAAAAAGGAACTTACATCTATAAGCAGATATAGAGATTATTTGTGGGGGAGATTAGGTTAAAATGTCTGGGGGTTCCTACAGCTCTTTAAATATCATGCAGATTTTTAATACTCCTTAATTTTCTTCAAATTCTTTACAATTTTGATTTTAAGTAGTAAGATCTCTATGTAATCATATCAGTTGATATCGGTGGTGTTTAAGTTCGCTGAGTTAAAAATATTATTACTGCGACTCAAGTTTTAGTGTACGTGACAATATTTCTTACTTTCATGTTTACAGGAAAGACGAAAGTTTGGTCCACTTGGTTGGAACATTCCCTATGAATTCAACCAATCAGATCTTACAGCGACTGTGCAATTCGTTCAGAATCATTTAGATGATTTGGATCATAACTCTGTAAGTGATTGCTGCTTTGCCGTTTCCAGTGATTAAACTGATTTCGCAAAGATGTGATAAAAATACAGGGTATTCGTCAAGAATTACCAAGTACTTCGGAAATATTGTGAAAATCCCATTAAAAAGTCGGAAATATTAGCAGTTTCTTTAATATGTATGGCTTATATGGCTTAAATAGTGAATATAACTATTTTCTCCTTTTTCAAAATATCACCAATGATTTAGTTCTTATGATCATCTATAGGTTTATGTATTTCTTAAAGTTTTTTTAGTGATAACAGAACAGTTGTATTTTAGAGCGTGTCTTGGAACACAGTACGTTATATGATTGGTGAAGTACAATATGGTGGTAGAGTGACAGATGACTATGATAAGAGGTTGTTAAATACTTATGCAAAGGTAATACTAGTTTGTGGAGTATAAAATTGATTCTAATATATTGCGGACTGTGCCTATATAGTTTATCATACTTTTTCCGCACTCTGATTGGCTAACCTGCATGAAAAATATGCTACTTTTTAAATTTTATGCTTGTATTTTTTCTCTGACTGGTAAATCTGATTGGACTTGTCAGGAATAAAACAAACGCGGTCATATATAAAAGTAGATATATGCGTATATATTATAACTTTTTCTCGCTGTTGAACAAAACAAACGAATTTATGAACCATGACTGAAATTGAACAATAATCTACCGAATATACCGAATACAATGATTCTAACTAGTTATCGCACTTGCTCTCCAAAAATATCGTCATAAACATAAGGAACTCACAAAATATTTCCAATACTTAACTCGGTACTGTGCGATTACTACTTGTGGTTTTACAAAAGAAAAGAAGATGTATCTGTTGAAATACACATTTTTTTTTCGCTCTTGTAGTTATCTATTAAAGATTTTGTTGTTGCTATAAAAGACACATTTGTGGTGAATTCATTTAAATCTTTATATGTGGTTTTTTTAGGTTTGGTTTTGTAACGAGATGTTCGCAGATTCGTTCTGCTTCTTCAAAGGATATAACATTCCCAAGTGTAACAATATAAACGAATTTAAGGACGCGATTAATAAACTACCTGCTATGGACACCCCAGAGGTGTTTGGTCTCCATCCTAATGCTGACATAACGTAAGGACGTACAGAATTAGTAAATTTCATTGAAAAAACATAGGGAATAAACTCATGAACATTTCAGAAGTCATGGACGAGTCGTGAAGTTTGATTTCTGTCTTTAGAAAGTCATTTTTTTACATTTAAATGTCTTTTGCTATTTGTTTTCTTAAGTTGACTTTTTAACCTTGAAAAATATTTTTACCGCATTTAGGGATCACCGCTTGTTTATAAAAATAATTAAAAAAGTCGGAATTTCAAGTTTCTGTAGCCACCCTAAAAAAAGGGGAAATTTTGTGGCAGTTAGGGTGTCTTTCTCTTGTAGTTGTGTGCACCTCGTAAAGCATGTGGTCTTTTCATTTAATTTTAGGTACCAAACCAACACAACCAAAGAAACGTTGGAAACAATTCTAAACATTCAACCTAAGGATAGTGGAGGTGGTTCTGGTGAAACAAGAGAGGGAATTGTGATGAGACAAGCTCAAGATATGTTGTCAAGATTACCTGTTGATTACGTACCACACGAAGTAAAAGATTATGTCTCTCTTGTTCTAACTAATTGTTGCAAAAATTAACTAATTCATGTTATATTATCCTCGTGGGGATTCTTCCATTTTGTTTTTCCAATAATGAACCAAAGGTAAACCAGGAGGGTCAACGGTGTTGGATTCTTTGAATTTTTGGGTACTGCAAAATCCACTTTTTAAAGCTTTGGAAGTGCACTTGGGTTTAAAACTTTTGACAAGCAACTAAATTTGCCTTTTTAAGATTTAAAAAAGGCCAGGAATCTGAAATTCATTTTTTTTTTGGTGTTTCTGTTCGTTTGCTTGATACCATGATCCATGAAAATGTTTTTGGATTGTTATGGGTTTTCGTAATAATCTTTCAGACACCCTGCAAACATATTTTGGTGCTTTGCTTTTACTTAAAAAATATATTTGTGTTTGTAGGTTCGTGCTTGTTTACAAAAAATGGGTGCTTTAACACCACTGAACATTTTTTTGCGTCAAGAGATTGATCGTATGCAACGTGTTATCACAGTTGTTCGTAACACGCTTACTGATTTGCAACTTGCTATCGAAGGAACTATTATAATGAGTGAAGTAAGTACAAATACTGTACATAAATCTTCAACTTGCATGCACTTGTGAAACGTGATTTCGTGTTTTTATACTTATGTTTGTATTTTATTTATTGATTGATTGCATCTTTTTAGAATTTGCGTGATGCGCTTGATAATATATTCGACGCAAGAGTTCCAAGACTCTGGGAAAAGGTAACTTCTTTCTTAGAGATTTTTAACCAAAAATTTGTTACTTAACAAGATGCACGCGAAGCGATTCTGAGAAAGAAATTTTAATTTTAAGAAGGGTTATCATCGTGGAAGTTTGTTACCGCGATATCCCTTGCAGAAGGGAAAATGCAAAATTAAGTTTTGCGAATTTGCCTCGTATTCGCAAACTGAAGTTCTGTACTTTTTTAACAAGGGTGGACACTCGTAATCAGTTAATAGGCATTTTACTTTACTCCTGCTTGTTGACAATTTTTCATTTAAGTTTAACACAAAATTAAATTTAGACATATTCGAGGTTGTTATTTCCCGATATTCCAATAAAAATGCGAGCAATAACATTTTTAATTCCACATTTTACTCGTGAAGTCCTATTCACAAACATTAACTCCACAGTCTACTCCCTTAACGTAAAAACGTTAACGTTGTTATTTTCATCGTTATGCTGAAAGTTTTGTATAATAATAATCGTTAACAAACTCTTTGAATCAATCCAAGTTCATATGATTTTTACACTATTAGGAGATGCTCTCGCGGAAATAATAAATGCCTATCGCAAAACATTTTTCCCTAAATTTTTTTGGTATCACCAAAGTTTCTGTAGATACTGTAGCGTATTTTGACCTTAGATCTCTTGGGCTTCATCAACTATTGGTTTTTGGTATACGGAATTGATTGAACGAAATCAACAGTTTTCTAAATGGGTGTTCAAAGGACGTCCAAGAGTGTTTTGGATGACTGGTTTCTTCAATCCGCAAGGTTTTCTTACTGCAATGAGACAGGAAGTGACTCGCGCCCACAAAGGTTGGGCGTTAGATTCTGTTGTGTTGCACAACGATGTTGTGAAGCAGATGAAAGAGGACATCACAAGTGCTCCTGCGGTACGTTATATTTCATTTTGAGCACCATAGATGATGACACTATAACTACAGGGCTAAATTAAACATTTGTAGTCATTTACTCTCGCTTCAAAGTTATCTTTTGTTTTTGTTCTAGGAATTCTGGAAATTGGTCGTTTTTAGCAAAAGGCCAAAAATAGTTAAATTTTTACTAACAGTGCTAATCGTACTATGGGTCATTTACTATGGTTTGTGCATTATATAGGTCAAATCGAATGCTACATAGAATTTTGAAATGCTCATACATTTTTCATAGCTTGTGTAGGAAGGCCTACGATATAGTGCATTTAGCTCCAACCTTTTCTCTTTTTCCAACATTAGGAGGGAGTCTATGTCCACGGTTTATATTTGGATGGTGCATCTTGGGATCGTAAGAATTGCAAATTGACGGAATCTGCACCGAAGACATTATTTTCGCTGTTACCAGTGGTTCATGTTTATGCAATCAATAACACGGGACCAAAAGATCCACGATTATACATGTGTCCTGTTTACAAGAAGCCACGACGTACAGATCTAACGTACATCACTCCGTTGTGGTTACGTACAACACAAAGTCCAGATCATTGGATTTTAAGAGGCGTTGCCTTGCTATGTGATATCAAATAAAAACTGATACATTGACAATTTAAATATAATAGTTCTAAAACTTTGTTAAGTAGCATTTCCCTTTTATAAATTCCAACTGAAAATAATTTGTATATAGTGTATCTGAAAAAACGCGTAATTGAACGGTTTGTATTTATTGTTACTATGGCTCGTCATCATCGCTCGTTTCATCCAGATCGACTCGGGACATATTTTCTTGTCTTTTTAATCTAAAAAAATTTAATTTTAGGTTGATTTTTGCCACCAGGTGGGGCTGTTTAATTTTTTTTCCAGATCTGATATGGCTTCACGTTTTAGTGTTGAATATAATAACGTACTCACCTCGTTGTTAAATGTTTTACTTGTGATTGTAGAGTTTCTTTGAGTTGTGTTTGCTCTTCTAATGATCTTTGGAATCGTCTAATGTGATTCTCTCGTAAATCAATCTAGTATAACAAACCGCATAATTCATTGATGATACTACTTGAAATTGAAAAATTTTCAGATTGTCGAATTTGACATGACCAAAATAATCTGCAATTAAAGTAATTAAAATACCAACCTTTTCCTCAGTCCCCAAAATTTGTTTTTTTAACTGGTCTACTCGCGACCTTAACTTCTTAATTTCGCTTTCATAATGTTCTGTTCTTTTTTGTTCGTGGTTAAGTGCATCTGTCTAAACGATTAAAATTACAACAAGTTATGGATTGCAGAATAAAGCCTGCATTTCCAACTGCAATACATCGAGCGTGGGCGGAGAGCGCTCATTGATAAATTTAAAATATATGCATTAAAAGCCTTCATCTTCGGTGCTTTACAAAGATCAGTATACATACCTTATCTTGTAATTGTCTGCGAGTTCTATTTAAATTGGATTTGAGTTCCATACACGTATGTGTTTTGTGTTCTAGCTCCGTCTTAAATAAATTTAATTCTGCTAAGTGAGATTTTGATGTTTCTTCCTTATTTCTTGACAAACTTTCTTTGAGTTCCTACATAAAAAAAAATTGCTCAAGCTTCTTTAAATTGTCTTGGTTACATCGAGGTTATTCATTACTGCGGTCCACAGCGCAGGCAATGTTGAGCAAGTGCCTTTACCACAGCTAGAGATCAACCCAAGCCACGTGAGGGAAATTAGGTAGGGAATGCCAGTGCATACTTAATGTATACATTTAAAACACAGGACCTACATTGATAACAGTGTTCCCAACACTGAAGTGGCTAACTATAAATATTTGGAATAATAATAATATATGACGTAAGGTTGTTACACGATTTCCTATTCCTTTCACCGCCTTTTCCAATTTTTTTCAAACTATTATTGTGCAAATATTAAACCGTGGCCTTAAAGTAGTGCTGCGGAAATGCTTAAATTGCTGGATTTCGTAAAATAGATGCTCAGGGAAAAGAAGCTCTATCGAGTCCTGTATTATTGGATGCTATTTTAAGCAAAGTTTTTCCTATGAAAATCGGTCCAGGAAAACACATTTAGTCTCGATTATTATATCTGCAACATACTTGTATTGTCTGGTGTGAACATTTGAGTTCTCTTCTTAACTCTATCATATCTGTTTCACATTGTTCTCGTTTCCTCCATTCATTACAATTTTCTTGCTGCAGCCTTTGTATCTACAAGAAATATAACATATTTTTAATACTTTTTTCATTCGTGCACGCTTTGTGAACTGGTGGGGGTACAGTGGTTTCTCTTTAAAAACGTAAACTGTTCATCTTAAACGTAGTATTTTAGGCGCAAAAACTTCCGCAGGTAGAAATTTGAAGGCTCATTTCCATTGCCTGCATGTTTCGCTATAGCTATAGCACAAAAAGCTTACGTGTTTTAGAGATTTTGTCCAATTGCGCATGCGTTAACAAAATGCTAATCAGTTTTATTGAGGACAAAAACTTTCACGAGTAGAGACCATGTTTTTTTGCGCAAATTTAGCGGAAAAAAGCTTTGCGAGCGAATTTATTTTTACACGATTACGTCGAAAAATTTTATGATCAAAGAAAATGTATTACGTCATATAGTAAATTTAAAGAGAGCCGTTACCTGTCAGGAAAAGCAATAACAAAAAACAAAAACAAAATAGTAGAAAACACTTTCGCGATCTGTTGATTTGTTTTATTGTTTATGTTTTATTGATTATTAAGGGGAAGCAACACTAACGTTGTGAACTTTTATGTGTTTTTTGTATTAAATTTGAGACAAGCTTTACGAAAATTAATTTTTCGCTAATTCTTTTAACATGCGCCAAAATTTATACGTGAAAATTAGTACGATTTGCACGCGATAAAAAACTTACCTCGCGGTGCAGCTCTCTGATTTTATATTCGTTTGTATGTTGTCCGTATTTATCTGTTGGTGGTTTTTCCTCACTGTTCTTCTAAATAAATATGTTAAATTACCGCTTTAAAATAAAAGTTGACGTGTCGAAGCAAAGTTTAAATATCGTCCAAAAATAAATAAAACGAAATTCACCTTATCTTCGATGTACTGTTCTTGTAATTTTTCGTAATCTTCGGATAATTCCAGATTTCTTGATTCTAATTTAACAATTTCTCTGAAAATTCGCACAAAACATTTCATGTGCAAATTCGTTATAAAGATTTAAAATGATTAAGAAACATTATTTTAAAATTCAACAGCTTCACCCCTTCCAATTATTGTAAGAGACGGAGTTGCTGAGGGCTGGATCTGAATTTTAGATGAAACTCAGCACTTAAGCCTGATTTATTTAGCCTAGATGCAGGCGGGTAAGCTCTCTGCAAAAATTAGATATGTCGCGAATGAATATGAATATCCATGAATCACATGATATGCCAACCTCGTTTCCAGCGCCTGTTGTCTCTTTTCTAAAACCGTCTATAGCCGTCCGATGTCAAAAAGTAACAAGATGCCCTGATGACGAGGCTGATGATATGTTTAATTAGTACAATTGGTGCATTTTTTGTAATATATACGCGCAGATTTATTTTCACTAATGGTGTCCATTGATTGGCATTTTTCGCGAAGACTTAACTATGCAAAAATAGCATAAAAAAACTCCAAAATTTGCAATACTTAATCCAGCGAATAGCAAACCTCATTAACTTGTTAAATGTATTGTTATTACACTTTCGTACAGATAAATCAACAGAACATCCTGCGATCTATAACAGGTAAGGAAAAAACATCACCAGAAATTAAAAGTTTTCTCACCTGTTTTTCGCTTGCACATATTCATCACATGATATGACGTAATCTTTCACTCTTGAAAGTTTATCATTTATAAGCTCACTGTCAATTTTTTTTACGCCAGTCTCTCCAATTCTTTCTTCGTTTTCTTCGTCTTCCTCAACGAGATCTTTCAGTAAAGCATATTCTTTTGGAAGATCTGATAACTTTTTATCCTTTCTTGGAGAGTTCAGTTCATTGCAAATAACATTAATCTCCTCCGTGGTGTTGATTTTTTCCTCAAGTAAAGGTTCTATGCGAGCTATTCTTTTTTCAGGTTTCAGGCTTGCCAGTTGGTTCCGTAAATTATCTTTCTCTGCTTTTATCATTGAATATTCTTTAGTTAGCGAGGTATATTGTCCTTTTAGTATGACATAATCGTCTCGTAGTTTATTTCGCTGACTACGAACCTTACCCCATTTTTCTCTCCAGCTTGCTGTAGACTCACTCCACCACCTTGCTGTTTTTTCAAGTTGATATGTTCGAATGTTAGCCTCATTGAGCTCTTGCAGCAAAGTTTGTTCTCTTGTGAGCGACATTTTAACTGCTATTCTGTCAAAAAGGTGAAGCGAAAAGCACGTCACGAATTGGTTATTTGCTCTGCTTGGGCTGCAGATTAATTTTTACAGGTTAATGTTTAAAAATGAACATGGGGATGAGAGCGATGCTCGTTTTTTTTTATAGGAAACCTAAGCATTCGGTTTAGCCTGGAGTTTTCCAGTTTTTTTATTAACAAGACTTTTTGAGGGTTTAAGGATTTTTTTGTTGGAGCTTTTCTCAGTATGCTAAAGTTTTTTAAAATATAGCCTTTCTGAGCATAAGGTTTATTATAGACTGGTTTCTGATAAAAAACGTTTAGTGAAAAATAGAAATATATATATGAATGTGGGAGTTTAATTCCCCGTTCCCTCTATACGGCTAATTCGCAATGCATTATGGTAGTTGTATTCTACAGTTTTCCCTCCCAGAAGCGAGAGTTTGTAAATAAATAACAGCATTCTTTTTATTGTGGCGATAATAACAAAAAGCCGTTATTGTTTGTGATAATTTTCAAATCTCCTCAAGAAAATCATTATCTCCCTTATCCAAAACCCGTGTTATTGATGTAAACATTTAAATATTGTTAGTTAGTGAGGTTTTAGGAGTGAAAGAAGTCGAAATGGAAGTAATAAATAAGGATACAGATTTAGATATAATTTTAAGCTCTACAGATCTTGGGCCTAGCTTTTCTCAAAGCTCTTGTGTGGTACCAAGACCTGTTTTTAAAGAATTAACAAATGCCGAGAGGGACGAAGAAGTGGAGGAAAGAACACACGAAGATATAAGTCAATGGTCAACTGATCTTGCAGCTATGCCTTCGATCACCCAGGAGAAAATTCACCAATATTTAGTTCTTGGAAATAGCTGTGATAGCAAGCCGAAGGGTGCTACAAAGCATAAAATTCTTGGATACCAACTATTCAAGGAGAGCTACGTGAAGAAAGTGAGAGTTAAAAGTAATGTTATGGCTGAAAAATTAACTTTTCTTGTGAAATGTTTTGTAGCTGCTTCCATGAAAAGAGAAAAATATTCTGTTTATGTCCACCTGTGTCAAAGAAGTGGTGATATTTTGTATGCGAAATGTTTATGTAAAGCTGGAGCAGGAGGATGCTGTAAGCATGTCGCAGCAGTTCTATTTCAATTGGTTGAATACAAACAGTTGGACTTAAAAATTGTCCCTGATGACAAGACATGCACAGATTTGTTACAAAAATGGCATGTACCTGGAGAAAGTGCAAATTCTGCACCAATAAAATTTTCTGCAATGGCATTCGAGAAAGCAGACCTTACGAAAGACACAAATGAAAGTCGCAAAAGACCGTTGGTCACAGGAAATAGAAAATTTTGTTCTACACCACTGTTTGCACATGAGCCCTCAACCGAAAAAGTCAAAAAATTAGCGACAGACTTATTTGAAATAGGGCAAGGAACTTCAATGGCATATTTATTACAAGGAAATGACTATAAACCATCATCATTTTATGACACATCTATAAAAGAATTTAATTTTGAACAGACAAACAGTGAAACAGTTGAATTACGTCCGACAGTTAATTTATTTTTGCAGGCTCTTGACTTTGAACCAGAAATAGCAGAGTTATCAGATGAGCAAAAGTCATTTGTAAACAATTTCATTCATGTCAATGCCGAACAAGTTCGAGACATAGAAAAATCCACATGTACTCAGTATAAATGTGATATGTGGTACACAGAAAGAAAGAAACGCATAACATCATCCAATTTTGGATCTATTATAAATAGAAGAAAAAATATACATCCAAAAAGCATATTACAAAAATGTCTAAATAAAAATAAAAACTTTACATCAGAGGCCTGCAAATGGGGCTTAGAAAATGAAGTTAATGCTCTAAACTGGTATCAAACCGAGAAAAATATTGAAGTCGAAAAATGTGGTTTCGTAGAAGGTACAAAATCCTTTCTACTGATCATAAAAAGCCATTTCTTTCGAAGCTCTGAGTCTTTAGGAATGACATAAAAAGATAAGTCTGGATTCTTCTTTGAGTTGTTTTGACAGAGAGGTACACAGCAAGTTATCCCTCCTCCTTTACTTTTAGCTTGCAATAAAAAGCTTGAACTTGATGAAAAGTTTGAGCCAATGCTTGCAGGAGAGCCCAAGTTTTGAAAAAAACTGTTGTCTTGATTAGAATTTTGTATATCGCTTTGGTTTTGAGTAGAATTAAGGATGAAGTGTACTTGTTCGGCCATTTTTGTTACTACGAATGGTTTGTTTACGTTTTCGCGGAATACAACTACCATAATGCATTGCGAATTAGCCGTATAGAGGGAACGGGGAATTACTCACTTCAACCTCCAAGCTTAAACGGCTATGCTATTATCGTCACCGGCGACTACCTACTACCTACCTACAACTCTAACAAAGTACTCGTACGTTGCAGTGTGAAATACAATCCATAAAATAAAAAAAGCTTCTGCAAATTTTTTCCTTAATCACCGAATTGAAAATACGCTAAAATATCATTTTGCTCTTCATAAATTTAAATTCGCGCCAAAATTTGTATAAATGAGGTACCCAGATAAACGTCGTTTGTGCCCAGACACTAACACACAGGTGTATGGCGTACTGAACCGTTTTCGTATTTATTTAGTGTATTGTCATAGAACAAGCAAACCAAACATGAATTAATAATATAAAACCTAGACAAAAAATAGATTTATTAAACTACCGAGTTTAGACAAAATAAAAAATTTATAAATTATAAAATATATTTCAAACAGTCTTTGTTCCGCATAAAGAGAATCTTTGCGTCGCAGAAGATTATTATGAAAAAAGAGAGTGCAGATCAAGGGAAATATTTCAAAACAGGACCTATAGTGATTGAAATTTTACGCTTTCTAAATTAACATCTGCGAGTGGTGCCAACCTTGGTATTCCTAACAATGAATTAAAAATTTAACTACCTTCAATATTAATTTTTTTATGAAAGAAGGCTAACCGTAGTCCTTAGAAAGTTCAGTCAACTCTAGGGAATTAAAACCCATTTAAAGATAGTTGCGCCCGCGTTCTGCTCACACGTTTGTTATAAAGGAACATGAGGCTCGAATTTTTAAAAAAGGAACTTGTAAGCAACTGAGCCTAGAGTAAACAAAACAGGTGAAAAAAAAAACAAAGACTGTAAAATCATCAAACCTTGTTCTAAATTGTAAATTTCATACGACGACAAACGTGATTGAGACTGGAGTTTGATTTTGAAGAGCTCGCAGCCTGACAAAGAAAATACGTATATTTATTTAATAATCAACAAGCAGTTGAGCTTGTAAAACGAAAAAACCTAAACAATTGACCATCAGGTTAAATTTTGTGTTACTTATAAAAACGGGCTACTTAGAATTGCATTTTTGCATTATTTTCAACAACATCAAATTTCCCATGAATAATTGTAGTAAGCAAGGAAGACGAAACACTAGAAGCAATAATATTTGCAACTTGATCACTTTAACTTCAGCTAACTCTCACAAATTCTTCTTTAATGAGACAAACATAAATATAGCTCCCCCATATGACAACCATCCAAACATAAATCTTTTGTACTTTTAAAATCGAAGCAACATTAACCAAGAAACAAATCTCTTTTTTAAAACCCGCGTAATTCAACTTTTTTGTCAACGGCGCGCCCTTTTGAATATAAGTTTCTTCACCTTTTTACAACTTGAACAAAAATAGACGTATGAAGGAAAACATTCATAATTTTTTTTCTTATTTTAAAACGGTCTGCTTTCTCTACATAAAAAAAAATAATATTGAAAAGCTTATCTCATAAAGAAATATCAACAAAAACACATGCGCACTGCTGTGAAGAAAAAGCTTTTAAAAATATCGAGAGAAAAAAATGTAGTAATTAATTATATCCAAATTAAAGAAAAAACGCGAAAAAAATAACCGTATCGATTGTAAAAGTCTAAATCCTCCACTTAACTTCTTTTTTCCACTCTATACTAGCAAAATTTTCATCGCGAATTTCTTATCCCAATATAAACAGCTGTGGAAATAAACAAACACATTTTGGAGTCCTCACAAAAAAAGTGTATAAATAAAATATAAAAGTTCTCACAAAGTGCGTTAAAAATTTGTTAGTTTATTGTAACATTTCACATGGATAGTGTGACCACATCACACTTCCATCAATATTACAATCAGTTTCATTTACGCAAGGTGGGGAACACGTGTGGCGGGTTGGACTTAAAAAACTGCTGAGTCAGATGTTTACACAGCGCATCTGTTACAACCTTGATTACAGTATCGAACGATTTTACAGTGAAAGAGACTGGTGATGAAGTTAAAATAAATAAATAAATACTATAAAATATTTTTGTAAAATTAACATTCCTTCAAAATGAATTTCAACGTATTAGTTTGGATGACGTGAAATCATCCGATGAATCGATTCATCAATTTCTAAATCGACTAATTTCTTCAACTGCAAATTTACGCAATTCGTTAAAATCCACATCTAAGCATTGTCTCCAGAAACGACGATCTCTACCGAAAGTAATTGCCGGATAACACGGACTATTAATGCCTTGCAGTATCCTAGCAACAGCTCTTCCTGTAAAGTTTTCATCAGGATGAGAGATTAGCAAGTTCTTAATATCACTTGCTATCAAGTTCCATCTCCGAGGAGGAGTACATATACTAGTGTCAGAACTACACATTTCTCTTAAGATTTCAAGTTGTTTTTTGTTGTCATACATGAAGTATCTACCAATATTTTCGCGAGCTTTTTGATCAATTCGTTTATCAGAAGGCAACTCCCAAAAATGTTGACAAGATAAATCTTTCAAAACATTATACAACGCATTTAATTGCAGTAAGCGATTTTCTTCCTGCGCTAGGACGTTTTCGTGTAAAAAGTCACAGATTTCGTCCTTTTCGTCGTCACCAATCCCCTCTCGCGTTACAATATGAAAACTTAATTGTCCGCACTCAACAATGATTCCAGATTTGCCCGTGGTATTCAACGGCGCGTCCAAAGCGAACGCCATATTCCATTGAAGTGAACGCACTTCACGAGCAACCGTGATCACATCCCAGCACATTTTATCAGCTATCGTCATAAAATCCAAATCTATTTGTTTCATATCTGCGAGATATTTCAGCTCACTCTGCGGCAGAAGCCTCAATGAGAGTGCAACCGGCGGAAACTTTTTTGCTAATAACTGAAATTGCTCCGGACCTCCGTAACATTTGACGGACGCAGAAGAGAGAATAGGATTAAGCACCTCTATCCAGCGTTTCGGATGTAATTCTAGATAAGACATTAATGTTGATATGTTTTCTTGAGGCATATCTAATTCTAGCACTGTTGAATCGATTGGTAAAGCGTTTCTATGACCAGAACAACATTTCTGTGAAAGGATCATATCTTCGTGATCTTCAGCAGCTTTGCTTATACTAGGTGTTACACCCATCATCTCGATGTCGGTACACATCGCGTCGTCGTTGTCCTGACTAAATAATTCCTCCGCCTCTTTGTCAAGAAGTGGAGGTGCAGAATCCACCTGGGGAATATCACTATCTTTAGTTGAACTGTTGTGATGTTTGCTTAACTCGGAACAGTTGCAAGAAGGAAATACTAAGTCGACAAATTTCTTGACTATGCTGCGATCGACAGTATTTCCGTATATGTGTCGACGAAGTTCGTTCAGATCGTTCCACTATATACAAAACAAAGTAAAAATACGTTTTACACACGCAAGAAGTCGAAAATAGTGACGAAAAAAAAACAGCCGCTTACGTCATCGTCCAGAAACACATGACAGAAAGATGGTTTTCCGTCTCGGCCAGCTCTACCAATCTCTTGAACGTAATTCTCGAAACTCTTTGGCATGTTAAAATGTATAACAGACCGAACATCTGACTTATCAAGACCCATACCAAACGCGACCGTTGCAACGACCACTCGGAGTTCACCCGACATGAATTGATTTTGAACGCGTCGACGGTGGGCGGGTGTCAAACCAGCGTGATAACATTCCACATTCCACCAAAAAGGTTTTGTGGACGCCCTATTAAAAAGTAAAAATGCACAACAGTGACTTTCATGGAAACACACTGTGTTAGAATAATTTCGAAATCTTTACTATAATCCGCAGAAACTCTTTTCGCTAAACCCTTTTCTTTCAAAAATATAACACCAGCATTTAAAAAAGTTAATTTGTTTATACTTTTACACAGGAGAAAAATGAGATTAACTAAACAGGATTCTTCCATGCAAATCCGACCCAGTGTGTGCCCTCAATCTTTAATGGAAACGCAAATATAAAAGCATTCTGACGTCACTACGCTATTCGTTAGAAAAATAAGCTAAAAGAGAATGTTTGGAGAGACATTTCTTGTTACTAAAAATAAAAATACTAAAATGTCATGAAGTAGTCGTTAGCCCATGAAAAATCCATGATAATTTGCCCATCGCAACAAAGTCGATAAAAATATATCGCATTTGTTATTTGTGGCTTGAAGAATTCGTGCGTGGTCCAGCATGACCCTGTTTTAGCCGACAAACAAAATATGGAAATTTCAAAACGTTTTTACTTTGACTTTCCTTTCTTTTTCTTCTCTTTTTCAATTTCCTTTTTTTCTTCTTTTGGCAGAGGATCAGGAAGGCAAGTTCTCAACATTACAGCAAGCCGATCTGCTTCAAGACGCCTTGTTACATACACAATGATTGAATCACATTCATCGAAAGGTTTCATCTGAAGTAATTCAACCAACGCCTAAAATCATTGTACAAATTAATCAATAAGTTCTTAAACCTCGTACCTCTCATAACAGCTCTCTCATAATACAAAGAATAACTCTAGTCGCTCATTTTTGTTGATTTTACAAATGATAAAGAAAATTAAAACTTTTAAGGCGCAAATCAATCAGGACAAAAGAGTTTATCTTAAGCGATGCTAAAAGTTTTAGAAAAGGTTCATGAAGTGATGTGCACTTACTAAATCTCTGTTTTCATCACGTGAAGCTGTGATATGCAAGTTTGGAGGGATTGGGTTCGGATCACGGATAATAGATCCCTCACATGGAACTCCCAAGTGATGAATAACTGAAGTTGCAGTGGTTTGCGATGCTGTGGCTGTTAGACCAAGCAAACATTTGATGTTGTATCTCTCCCGCAGAACTTTACAAACACGCAGATAAGATGGTCGGAAGTTGTGAGACCACTCAGATAAACAATGAGCTTCGTCAATACAAGCGAATGCTATCGGTGGTAGAGTGGACTTGGGTGGCAATATACCGGTGCCAAACCCACCGGACACGAGCGCCTCCGGTGATACTAACAGGACTGCAATCTTTTGTTCTTTGATTTTTGTGATGACGCGCTGTTGTTGAAGTTTAGTCATATTACTGTTTAAGAAAGCACCGGGTAGACATGAAGGAAGCCCTGCGACCTAAACAATCACAATATCCTTTGTGAACTTTTTGTGAATAATTAGTTATATCAGTAAAATACAACGTATACGTCTTGCACATGCTTGCAGATAGGTTCGGTTTTTAAAAATTACATTTTTTAGGCCAAATAAAATTTGAATATTTTCCAAAGTTAAACAACAGCAAAAATATAGAAAAAGTAAAAGTGGATGACAGAAATATACAACATATTGCTAAATTGTATATTCATTAGAAGCGGAAATGGTGTAGTGGTAGCGCATTCGACTTGTAATCAGGTTCGAGTCCCCACCCCGCTCACTTTAAATGCAGTGTTGTCAGTCTATTTGGTGCCATCTACTGACCGCTAACCGGCTTGTGTGGCAGCCAAGCAAGTTAGAGCAATGCTATACGCATCTCTGGCGGTAATGTAACATAGTTACAGTCGGAGGGAAGGAAGAACCAACCGTTAGGATGGAATCCCCAAGAACGTGAAAACTTCCCGTTACTTACTTTCTTACTTACTTCATGCTTAAAATTTGTGCGTTAGGACCCAAATTATTTTTTTGGAAGTTAAACCACGACTAACTTACTTGGTCTTGCATGAGAGCAACAAGCGGTGACACAACAATTGTCATAGCTTTTCTTTCTTTAAAATACATATAAGCTGGTAGCTGATAACATAACGATTTTCCTGAACCAGTTGAGAGAATAACCAAAGTGGACAAACCTACAAGAAAATATAAAAGATTAGATAAAAATGTAAAATCATGGGACGCTAAATAGTTTCATACTTTATACAAAAACAAACAACCAAACAACCAACCAAACAACCAACCAAACAAACAAACAAACAAACAAACAAACAAACAAACAAACAAACAAACAAACAAACAAACAAACAAACAAACAAACAAACAAACAAACAAACAAACAAACGAAACAAACAAACAATATTTATATATTTTATGTTGTGCTACGCACCAGACACAATCCTTGCAACAGCCTCATGTTGTCCTTCTCTAAAAGTCTCATGTCCAAATATTTTTAGATTTGATTTGACTTTTTTGTAGGTTTCTACAAAAAAAAAGCTGAAAAAGTCTCCAAGATTTCTGCATTTCTCCTGTTTATACATGCGAGCCTGCTGGGTTAGCATTAAAGAATGAACAAAAAAGTTTTATTTTTAAAAATATTTACCTTTAGCCGGTTTCCCGTCTTCAGATTTAAACAAGGGACAGAATAATTCATCATTTATTTCCATCCTATATGGTGTGCGTGGCCAACATGGTTCAATCTGCATGACTTCTATAAAACATAAAAGATATAAAACTCACACCCATACATCTTTGATACGCTAAAACTATTTTTAGAGTGGTTTAACAAAAGTATAGGAAACGGTCGTCAGTAGTAACAACAGCTGTGAAAAGTTAACAAATACGCCGATTTTTATAGGTTTATAAGCAACCGTACTAAATTCGGCAGGATTTTGATGTCCTTTAAAATTGTTCCTCCAAATATCATTAGAGCATCGAATCTCTGTTAGCTGCTCAAGTACAAAGTCGAAAGTACAAGCAGAACAAAAAATCTTTGATGTCACTGTGATAAGATGATTCGTAAGATACACAGGTTAAAGAGTTGTCGTTCCAGTGATAGCAAAGGGCAAGTGATAGCAAAAGGCAAACTAAAACACGATTTCTCGTCCCTTCAAGGTCGTCACTTTTCAAAACAAGATTCTGAATTTAACCTTAAAGACGCCAAGAGATTGTTTAGCAATATTAAGTAATATTCATAGTTTAGGTTGTGCTACTTTATGATTGTCATCATTCTCCAGAAAAAATCATGGCTCAGTGGCAACCTGCTTATAAAAAACTTTGTCGGGTTTTTAATTTTGCGAATCGTCCTAACGTCAAATTATATTCTCACGATGGTTATAAAATATTCTTTCTTGATTCAAATTTATTCTGGCTCATTGATTTTTTGACATAAAGGTTTAAATTTGTTGGTAAAGGGCAGTACGGATCATCATACAAAAAAAATATTTTGTGTTCTTAACCAGATGATTTTTTCATTTTGTGTATAATTTTTGTTGGAGAGGAAGGTATGCAACTGGAATGACTATTTTTTCTAGATTTAAATTTGATATTTTCCCAACTATGGTTTTTTGATATTTTTTTGTATAAGCTGTTAGGGAAAAGAAAAGTCTCATAAGAGTTGTTTTTTGCAACAAATGAGAAAAAAAATTCTCGCAGGTTTGTAATTACACAAATTCTAACAAGAAATCGGGAAATATTTGTTTACGGTATTTGACATTTGAATAAACACTAACCATCAATTGTGAAATTTTTCTTGGAACACATAAGATTATTTCTTTCATCTTGTGTATCTTCATTCAAATAGTCAAAACAACTTCCCTGCTCTTCATTTAAATGTTGAAATTCCAACGATGTCATCTCTTCATCTAATTTTCTACAAATACATTTTTATCATAAAATCACTATAGGTTATATATACATTTCATTTGCAAGCCTAAAAATCACCTTACCAAAACCCAGTTAATACTTGTATACTGTAAATAACAGATTAAGCGCCCCATGCCCATTAAGTGCCCCTGTCGAAAAAGCGCCCGGGTTAGGGAAATATTTGTAATTAGGCACCCCTGCCCAATAAGCGTCCCCTTTTAAGATGAAATTTAAAAACCTGTTATTTACAGTATGAAGTAACTAATAAAAACATAAAAAACGCATTTACATCCAATTGAAGCAAAATTCTGTTGAGATCAGAAAATTGAAACTGGATTCCACACAAAACGTTTTTGCTTCAATTTTTAGAAAGCTTTCAAGTGATAGCTGGCACTTTCATTTAAAGAGACACTTTTTTGCAAACCTTAAACTTAATTTTTTTTCAAATTAGCAAGAACAAAGTGGCAGTTATTTCATTTTTAAGACACTACAACCTCTTTAATGTGTGCCAGGCCTTATCGCAACTGCTTAAAGACTACTGATTATCAAAGCTCTGTCTACACTACAACTAAAATACCAGTCAGCATTTGATGTGCTGTTTAAGATAATTTGAGATAAACCAACATGTAGTACTAACATTTCTCTGTATTCAGTGTTGCTTTTAAATACTTGATTTTTTAAGAATGGTAATCTACTTAAACATTCTCACATTAAATTTTCTCATTAGACAACTTACTTAAACGGGTCCACTTTCTTCGGTTTACCTCTACAAAACTTCGCCCAATGGCCCTCTCCTCCACATTTGAAGCATTTGCTTCCATTTTTCGTAGGTACTTCAAAACTGGTTTTCTTCTTCCACATTCTTCGCTTGTACGCTCCACCTGTGAGCTTTTTCACACCACGTTGATATGTTTTTTTCTTAAGATCGATTTTAACAAAGTTATCGCTAACTAACCTAGAATTAGATACAGAACCAGTAACATCACACATTTCTACATTAAGCAGAATGTTCCTTCTGTTAACCAGGGACCCAGACAACCTTCCAAATATGTTTTTGAATATATACACAGTTAGAAAAACCAAAATGAAATTATAAACTACCTCTTTCCTTTCTCGGCTGCCTTTTTACTTAATTTAACTTTCTTGCTTGTTGCTTCTTCTGTATTGCTTTCCTCCTCTCTTTTTCTTTTAACTCTTTCAACAATTGTTTCCTCTTCTTCTTCTTTCTTCTTCAGCTTCTTCTTCTTCTTTTTAATTGCAATAAGTTTTAAAACTGGTTCGTCAGAGTTAGTTGGGTTGTTCTTCTTAGGTGATTGAATTTCATTATTAATAGAAGATTGTGTGTCTTGTGTATTAGCATTTGTCAAATTATTTTTGTGATAGGTAGCTTCACTTTCTTCTTTATTATCTAAATGTTTATCTAAACAAAGTTCTTCCATCGTGTAAACCTTTTCCAGATTCTCTTTCACTGAGCTTGTCTCTGTTACCTCCTTAAGTGAGACATCAGCTTGTGAATTAACAACAGCTGGTGTGTCTTTGTCATCATTAATGACGTTATTTAAAGAATTTTTTTTCTCAGATTTCTCGCCAAGAGATTGTTTACAGCTCTCAAGTAAGTCACATGACAGATTTCTACCAAATGATGACAATCTTTTCTTGACAAAACCCTTACTATGAACAAATAGAATACGTTTTTAGTTCAACATACCATTTCACTTAGAAGATATTCAAAAAATTTTCAGACAGTAATTTATAAGGCATGCAAAAATACGTTTCACAAAACAAGTTTTAAGTTAATTTAAGTTAATTTAATAATTTAAGTTAACGAATGCTAAAATACAATAAAAACTAGCAAAAGATTACTTAATTTTTATACTTAAATTTCTCTTGTATTCATAACAAATAAATACAGTATATTTATTTTAACTTAGTTCAAATTTAAAAACAGGTTTGAGTTGAATTTGAAACAATGTAAATTTCTCATTCAAGAAGATTTCAGGCAAATTGAGAATTTTAAGAATTTAAATTAAAGGCAAGCAGTATTTTAAACTTTGGCCAAAAGTTTAATTTTAATTTTTAGACTTAATTCATGTTTAAACATTTTTAATTTTTGACTTCAGCCTCGATTTTGAACATCATTTTTATATTGTAAAAAAACAAACCTTTTTACTACTGGAATTCTCTCCTTAGTCTTGCAGGGAACATCTTCAGAATTATTTGATGGGTTTTTAACCAGCACAATACTTCCCATAGTAGGCTAAATAATTATTTCAAACTTAATATCATTTCATAAAAATAAATCCAAAAATGTAACGTAATCATTTATTACCTCGTTTTCTTTCTCGCAATCCTTCTCCAAAGTTTGTGTCTCTGATAAACCAATTCTTTTCAGAGGTTTTAATTTCGGCCTCCATGAAACATCAGGGTCGTGTTTAATGTAGCTTGTGCTTTTAATTGGAGGTGTTTTGTTGTGTTTTTTGTTAAGACTTGTGCCAAAAACACCATCATCTGGTACCTGGTATAGAAAAGTTGCATCCATTTTTATATTTCATCAGGTGTTGGCTTAAAATAAGTTAGTTCCATGCCACGTCAACCTATATTTTTGAGTGGTAGCAATAACAAGATAGATAGATGTGCATATTTTACAAGGTAAGCCTCACTAATATTGAGGGATATACCCTGTCTATTATTTCCAGGAGGGGCCATGGCTTAGATGGAGAGTCCTAGAGTATTTAATGCTCATTTTGACCTATGCAGACCCAACTAGTGCCTGCGCTCCACTAGACAACTCCCAGCAACATCCAACGGCCCACACATGAATTACTCTGAACTGTAGTGATATGGCCATGAAGTTAATTATCTGTTTTGCGTGACTACACACGATTTTTTTATTCTTAAAACAATGAATTTCCGCATATTTTATAATTTTCCACTCCACTATTACAAAAAGGAGACTGTCTGTCAATCTCTCTATAATAAATTTACAAATATTTTTTATTTGAGTCTGTTGTTTAAATTTGTTATTTTTTGTTGTTAATGGTACACAATTAAATTTTTAGTTATATTTAAAGTATTTATCAAAGTACCATTTTCCAAACTTTTTTAGTTCATAAAATATGAGTGCGTTATAACATACAGAATAAATTGCACTGTGTATTACGTTTTTAGCAACCTTTGCTTGGCCTTAGATGTGCAAAAATAGTGAAATATTGATTATCAGTATTTCAGCAAGTCACAGGGATTTATATTGTACAGTCACGATATGAATGCAACCAGTGCACCCAGCAGAACTAATCAGATTTAACCACACATAAAGTTTTCTATAACTGACCAACAGGAATATTGTTAGGCGTAACTAAATTAATAACATATTTCTAGCAGTTAAATTAGTAGTTTGTTAAACAAAGAAATACAAAATAATAAAAGCTGTATATCTACTCATTGCATTAAAATATATAGTCTTACTAAGTTACTGCTGTTCTGTCTTTCACAATCGTTACTCTCATCTTTCTTTTTCTTTAGGTAAGAATATCGCTTGTAAGATTCTAAACAAAAAAAAATTGCAATCATAACATATTGATGCACTGAACATTTTTCACTTCATGCTCACAGGGAGGCAAGGATGCACAGAATATGCAGTTATGACTATTTTTGACTATTACTAATATACTTTTGTTTGTTTTTTTAAATAAAAAGATTTCTAGACAAAAATAACTTCAGGAGGGTAAGCTACATGGGTTGTATTGGACTTATAAATATGTATACAAAAGCTAAATAGCACCTTTTATTTCTGCAGAGCTGTCATCGATGTCTTCCTATAATATTAACAAAAGGTTCAATAACTGAGATAGTTTAAACATTTTTCTTTTCCCTTTCATATTAACATTTAAAATTTAAACAAATTAAATGTTTTTGTGAATGTTAATTAATTAATTTGACAACCTTGACGCTTCTCAATAACCCACAAGGAGCGCTATGTACAGAAATATAAAGTTAAACAGAACAGTTTTTAAAAGATTTATGTTTATATTATAAAATAAATTTGTTACCTTTGCTGGTTTTCTACCATATTTTCTTGCAAACATTGACTCCCAACATTTCAATTCTTTTTTTATAGAGGTAATTTCACACTCCATCTAAAAAGCAACATGTTTTTCAACTGTACAATGGCAAACACTTTTTTATTATATTTTAATTTTATGAAACTGCCATATTAAAAATTATTTAAAAAAAGATATAAATTTATTAAATGCATTTATTTGTGAATAGGATAGAATAAAAAATTTTGTTATATAGACTTTTCTTCCTCAGCTAAACAGGAGATAGCAGTAAAGCTAAGTGTAAAAACGCAGAATCCACCAAAAAGGCAACAATTATGACCAACAACAAAGGATGAAAAAACAAATCATACGCAGAGCACAAGATATATATGCAGACACTTCAAATTACATGAGATTAGAACTTAGAATTAGGCAAGAGCAATAAAAATTACGAATAAGAAAAATAGCTCCATTGACCTGTATTGGTAACAATAAGGTCCATTTGAAATTTCCAGGAGGTCTAAATTAATATCGAAACCAAGACATCTGATATTAAGCTATTGAAAATATGTATTTGGATAGAGATAATAATCTTGAGAGATTTAAGAGTTCGTTTAGAAAAGAACATATGTACACTTTTTTTATTATGGACAACTTTCTTCATTTAAGCCGGGTACTTTAGATAGGCAATATAGAAAACAGAGAGGTGAGTTGTTCCACCTTTTTAAGTTCACCTAATTAAGCAATTTAACGCTGCACAAAAAAATGAAAATAAAGAAAGACAGTATACTGCAGGTTGTTTATCTCTTTTGTTTTGGTGAAATAATAATAAGTCAGGAATGTTGTTCGAATGTACACGTTCTTGTCGTTACTCCCTCTTCGTATATTTTTGTACATATATCATATATATCATATATTATATGATAGTGAATTGTGCTTGCTAGCTAAAATACTTCGAACTATCGCATCAATAGTCAACATATAGGAAAAATAATATAAAAAAAAACATAGCAAAACATGTTAGTTGTAACACCCTCTTCCGTTATGATTTACCAACTACACTATATTCCTTAAAAATTTGCAAATGTGGGACATAGATTTTTTACAGACTGCACCAAAAACTTTAAAACAACACTAAAATGTTTTTATTAAAATAATTTTTCTGTTTTTTTTATAAGGGAGAGGAGAAGAACTTGCTGTATAAATTTCTAAACAAAACAATCTTAACTTGCAGCTTTCAAATCAACAGATATTCTGTATAAATTTGAAAACAGCAAAGAATAATTCTTGCTATACAACTTTTAAAACAGCGCAAGAAAACTTCTCGCGGCATAACTTTTAAAAGTTTTTGAGCTCCAAGTATTTATATTTTTTCAGCTTGACTGCTAGTTTTTTTGGCAATTCAAAACAAGAGAACAAATTTATAAATTTTACCAGCTAAAAATACTTTAATGCACAAAACTTGTTATTTAAAGTTATGCTGCAAAGGTTATATATATACATATATATTTCCAAAGTTTGGTTAAGGAAAAAAGAACGCAATAAAATGTGCAAAAGGTTTTAAAAAAGGAATACATTTTTTTTTGAAAATCTTTTAAGGAATCATCTACAAAATTTGTAGCAATTCGTATTGAAAATATTCGTATATGCTATATGAATTTTCTTTTGCCATACAGTAATTAAATTCGTATGAAATTTTCTAAAATCGTATAAAATTTGTATGAGGTTTTAAAACAAAAATTCGTGAGTTTTTAATTAGATGCATATGTTTTTTGTTTTAAAAAATCGTACTTTATTAAATTCGCATGGGTAAGAAAAAAATCTCATATAAATACAGCACAGTCCAGATGAAAGCCTACGCTTACGCTCAAGTTTCCCACCTTTTTCTCGGAGGCAGTAGTTGTTTATCTTTTGTTGTTATTAATTATCTTGCGAGTCTTGTAAATAAATCATTAACTTGTGTGTTATAAACAAAACATTCTTGATTTATTTAAGAACGAAGAACTGCGATAGAAAATCTTCGCCAGATCGTATTTTAAAAACTTAAGAACGAAAAGCGGCGATAGAAATGCTTTTTTAGATCGTGTTTAAAAAATTTAAGAATGAAGAACGGCGATAGAAAAGCTTCATTAGATCACATTTTTAAAGTTTAAGAACAAAAAGCAGCAATAGAATTGCTTTTTTAGATCGTGGTTTAAAAATTGAAAAACGAAGAAGGGCGATAGAAATGCTTCGTTAGATCGTGTTCTAAAAATTTAAGAACGAAAAGCGGCGAGAAATAATTATTTAATTTTACATTATAAGTTTAAATCATTTTGTTTAAAAGTACCAATCCTTCGAAATTCGCACAAACAGCGTTCAGAGATGGTTGTTTGACAGTTCTAATCATTTGAAGTAATAAGAACGGCATTTAGAAATTGTTAACGTTTATTTCAAGACTAGCTACATTGAAAACTATATTGAAAATTAAAATCGTATGACCATTCGTTTAAAAATTCGTATCACAATTCGTATTACAAAATCCTAATAATTTGTATGAAAGTTCATATGAAAATTTGTATAAGTAAGAATATAATTCGTATCACAATTCGTATGAAAGTTGTATAAAATTTGTATGAAAATCACATAAAATTTGTATAGGATTTTTTAAAAATCGTATAACTAATTAACACTATACGAATTGTATACGATTTTTATACGAATTATAAGCAATTAAATTCGTATATAAATGTCATACGAAAATTGTAGATGACCTCTAAACAAAAACATGTGCATGAAACTTTTTTAAGAAAAATAACAATCTTTCCTGTGATGTTTTGTTGAAAAAATCGCATAAATACAGGCTGCATCATATAAAAAAACACAGGCGTGTGGTAAGTCACGCTCTTTAAAAATGTTTTCAGAGATTTGCTGCATGATTTATTACTCGCCTGAGCAGTCCTGGTCTTTTGAGATGCGCGATTGCACCCCGCACCTCTGCACACTCCTGCAACAATGGAACAGCGTTTCCAATCACGCACCAAAACACCTTAGTCACCTAAATAATGCGCACCTGAAATGTCTTTTGTATAAAGTAATTATTTACTATACTAATAATCAAAGAAAAAAATGACTTGCAGTTCGGAATTTGAATGAAAAACATGCGCGTTTAAAAATGAATTATTTATTCATTAGTTTAGGGCATCAGTAGGTTGTATATCGCAAAAGTCGCCAGTGGCATGCTTCGAAAATGCTTGTCACTGGCACAGCTTAATATTAAGCAAAACTGTACAGGAGACTTAATTGTTTGAGTCTTCGCAGAACATCTCTTCTCACAAAACTGAGGGCAGGGCTGACTTATTGCCTGCTGTGCTGTGAGGGAGACAGAACTTCTGGACTTCTTTTTAATATGATATACAATTTTTTTGATTATTATTATTACTAAACATATTTGATTTCTCTTTCCCCTTTTAAAAATTTTTTAAACTTTATTCAACATGTTTTTTCTTTGGTATTACATCACGAGAACATTTGTCCGCAAGCTGTATTAAGTTACAGGACACCTAACCTCTCCCATGTTTATGTAATGCACCAGCTGAGCATAAGAGTGTCAGCATGAAGGAAAGGGGCCGACTTTAATGTTCTCTATACCTTACGTTCTTCATAATAGCACCAACCACTTTTGATCGTGGCATTCAAATTTCACAACAAAGTTACGTCGGCAATTTTTTTGTACATAAAAATCCCTTCGGTTAAAAAGATTGGTCTGTTTTAACCCTGAGAATCCCAAATTCAAATGCTGAAGAAGGTATATTTATTGTTGTTGTTTCGATCATTGTTTTGATTTAATTTTAAGAACAATGGACCATGTGGCATTGTGGCGCCGTAGATCAGTGGTTATAGCTCCGTACTCTGTGCGGGAGACCGGGGATTCGATTCCTCTTGACGGCAATTCAACATGGCGAGTGAATGTTACCATAGCCCCGGGTTAATCCAAGCCATGTGAGGGAAATTGGAGAGATGGCACATTGTGTGGGACGTTGGATGTTGCCAGGAGTTGTCTAGTAGAGAGCGGGCCCTATCGGGTCTGCGTAGCTCGAAAAGAGCATATATAAATACTCTAGGACTCTCCATCTAACCCATGGCCCCTCCTGGAAATAATAGACATGGTATATCCCTCGATATTTGTGAGGCTAGCCATGTAAAATATGAATCCATCTATCTATCTAACATGTGCACATTATCAGTCAGGGTAAACACCTAATTAGGCAAGTCATTTAGTTAGGCGACGTGATGTAGTTTAATACACCTTTACGATAATTCAGGAAAACTAACACTCCATCGCAGGTTATTTAGCGATCAAAGGATGTAAACATCACACTTTTATAAGAGTTTATTAATGAGAAAACACGTTTTTTCGTGATAACCTTTCTTGTCGCGCTTTGTTTTTAAAAGTACACATAAGTTGTATCTTTTTATTATTAACGTTTCCTTAAAATTTGAAAGAAATTAATATGACAGAAGTTAAAAAACAGGAGAAACACGCTTTCGGCTCTAACAAACTCTCTTAAAAATACGATTTTTACCTCATTTTTTCTGATATTGTAAAACGATGAAGAGCCATAGGAACGCATGTACAATTGAATTATTGTAAATGTGTATTAGGCTACTCGTAGTCTAACTAGACGAACATAAACTTTCTGTTTTTAATACGTCGAAATCATTGTGTTTCGCAATACAATATTTATGTGAATCAAATCTGTCCACTTTGCAGATAATTTTGACCAATTATCGTCTTATTTGCATCGCGCATTGATAACTTATGGCCGAAACCTTGTGTGGCACTATTTGTTGTTTTAAATAATGGATTTCAGCCATTCACGCCACAAGGAAAAAATAAATATGGCAGACGAAAACGTGGCAGTGTGCACCTAAATAGGCGACACTTGACCTAATTAGGTTAAATAATTTAATTTAACATAATTCCTACTTGTGCGCTAACATACTGAGGCACGAGTGACAATTTTGGAATCATTGTCGCGTTAACCATTCTGAACAAAGATTTTTTGCGATTTTTTCTTTCGATTTATTTGTGAAAATCCATTAAATATTGTAATGTCTTAACTAGGTTACATATGGCCTAACTAGGCTACAATTACTCGCCTAAATAGGTGGTATGCCCTAATTAGCCTACCGTCGCCTAATGAAGTGTTTACCCTGACTGTCTTGACAGTGTTGTAGGTAGCTAGGAGGTAAAAAAACAGGGACACTTACTGGGTGGTCTGGTTCAGGTCTTGAAACACATTATTTAACACTAATACATTGTTGGTCTTCGATTTTATACATTTTTAAATCTAAAGCAACTTAACCTACAGCTAGCTAGGTGACTAAAACACTTTCCCCTGTGCTGTTGTTTTAATCATTTTCTCAACTTTTTCCCGCCTTATGCCGCCATATTTGTTTACATCTTTGAAAAAAGTTAGCGCGAAAGAAAGAACGACCCGAAAACCGAAAACCGCGGACGGGTACCCAGGTGTAACTAAAATTGATTTTTTTTATTATTGAAATTTAATTATTGAAAGAAAAAAAGTTACAGATTTTTTAACACCCTGGAAAGCGCTAAAAAACATAAAAGCAGAGTTGTAAATATTTTTTTAACTGAAACCACGGAAAGTTAGTTTAAATCATATTAGTGGTTATAGCTATCTAGTCTGTGCGGGAGCGGGGTTCGATTCCTCGACGCACATGATTCAGCATGGGTGAGTGAATTTTACCATAGCCCCGGCTTAACCCAAGCCATGTGAGGGAAATTGGGCAGATGGCTCACTGTGTGGGCCTTTGGATGTTGCTGGAAGTTGTCTAGTAGAGCGCGGGCCCTAATTGGGTTTGTGTAGCTCAAAATGAAATAATAGACGGAGTACATCCCTCGATATTTGTGAGACTAGCCATGTAAGATATGCACATCTATCTATCTAAAGTTTGTAGTGATGAGCACCTGCGCAACAAACAAGTTCTATATCAGGTATCTATGGAAGCCGAGAAGGGCCAACCGAGAAACCTTTTTTAGCTGCCAAGAAATCATTTTAGCTGCCGAGAAATCTTTTTTACGTACCGAGATATCTTTTTTAAAAACCGAGAAATCTTTTTTAGCTGCCGAGAAATCTTTTTTTAGCTACCGAAATAAAATTTTTAGCTGCTGAGATATGTTTTTTAGTTGCCGAAGTATTTCTTTTTTTGTGCCAAGAATTTTGTAAACATGACGAGAAATTACACGGGTCGTATAGGGTCGTTTATTGTTTTGCTTGAAAATTAAATTTCCAACGTTATGGTATACCATGTTTTGTTATGTGGGAACCAACTTCAGCAAGATGATCTGTATTGGTCCCAGTGTGGTACACTTAAGATACACATTGCTAATACAGATTACCTCTGTACAGAAAGAGTTTATAGGTTATTATTTTACTAAAGGCTTGAGGTACGAGTCAATTTTACTGCTCATTAAGCTGTATCATAACATTGATATTAAAAATATATCTCGGCAGCTAAAAAAATATATTTTGGCTGCTAAAAAAAATTCTCAGTTTTAAAAAAAAAAGATATTTCGGCATCTCAAAAAATATTTCTCGGTAGCTAAAAAATATTTCTCGGCAGCTAAAAAAGATTTCTTGCCGGCTAAAAAATATTTATCGGTTGGCCTGTTCCGTACGATGTCAAGTCATTCACTGTACGAAGTTGGGCTTTTTTGCCGTAGCGCTGAGAGTGACCATCCTCGTACAAAACTGACCATCTTCGTACAGCGGCGAATATCGTCAAAATATAAAACTTTTATAATAAAATAATAACTTTTTTAAAATATCTTCTTTTCTTTTATTTCGTTTTCAAAAAGAATACATTCGTTTTACGATCTAGATGCCTATTTGAAAAAATACTAATGAGGCGAGCAGGTTAGACTCCTGTCTGGATCTCATCAACCTCGTCCCCAGGACCTATTAGGCTTTTCATCGTTTTTATGGTAGTGACTTTTGAATTTTATGCTATATTGAATTTTCGTGCAAAAAAACTGTAAATCACCCTTGTCTCCAGTGCCTTTGCGTGGCTCGTACGAAACTGTTTTTGTAAGCATGGTTTTGTTAATAATTGAGTGAGAACGGAGAAGAACACAAAAACTTTCAATATATTATTTCTTCTAACCTTTTAAGTTATTTCGATAGGAAAAAGTAGGTAAATATCGACCTTTTCGAGTACTTTTTCGAACGCACATTTTTAAATTTATATTAAAACTTTTAACGCGTGTTTTTATGTTCAGCACAATGGAGACTGAAAAGAGGTACATGGAAGAAAAATTTCAGGAATGGTTGGAAGTTGAAATGACTAAACAGAATTCCGTAATAATACCCGAACAGACTTATAAAACAATGGTGGATTTTTATGTGGAAAAATAGACAACGTTCCACGTGCTATGAAACGAAAACTTTGCAGAAAAAAATTCCAAATTGTACAAGGTTAGTATTGTTAAAAAAAATTCAACTTAAGTAGAAGAAGTGAAGTAGGCCCAGCCTCGTACACAGTTATTTAAGTTGTACGAAGTTGGTATTGTTAAAAAAAATTCAACCTAAGTAGAAGAAGTGATGGAGGCCCAACGTCGTACAAAGTTATCTCAGTTGTATGAAGTTGGTTCGAATCAGAAAAATTCAAATAAATTAAAAGAAGTTAAGTAGGCCCAACCTCGTATATAGTATTTGAAGTCGTACGAAGTTAGTATGGATAAAAAAAATCAATTTTTAAGTGGGAGCAATGACGTTGCCCAACCTCGTACACAGTTATTTAGGTTGTACGAAGTTGGTACAATCATTAGATAATAATGGTCAAAAATTAACGTTCAGAGAATATTTAAGATATTATAATGTTTACTGAATGTATTTAGCAATGCTTAGATATTCATTTCTAAACCAAATTATTCGTTGCATAATTTTTGTACAGCAATTGTAATGCCCATCTTCGTACAAAATTGCCCATATTCGTACAAGTGCGAAAAATGACCAACCTCGTACAACGGGTCAATTTCGTACGGAACAGGCCCTTCTCGGCTTCCATGGGTATCTCCATTGCTCTTACTTTGTGAAATCGAGATCCGCGGATACATAAAATCATCCATCACAGCAAACTAAAATAAACTCTGCATGTACACAACTGTTAAACTATACTCGTTTTTCTTCTTCTTCTACTTTGGTAAGAGCTCCACTAACTTAGTGTAGAATCTACGACATTTGGAAAGAATTTGTTGCATTACGGCTTGATGATGTGCGTAAGACGGCTCCGACATTCCGTTTGCGTTGACTGCTAGACTTGTATGTTGTTAATAAAAACATCGTTGAGCACGAGCAACAATTACAAGCAAAGCTAATATCCGCATAATGTTTAAAGCCAAACAGCTACTGCTGGTAAGACTGCTGATCGAAAGTTAGTATGATATTGGAATTGATTTTGAATGCCAGACCGGTTTAGACCATCTGCTAGGCCTGGAGCATCATGGGGAAGGCTGAAAGATGCTGGAAGTAAACAACTTTTTATTTCAGCTTTTTATTCTGAGAATTTGGTGATTCTAAGTCATCGTGTTTACATTAAGAGCTAAAACTTCCGGCGGCCTAAGTACCAGAACTTTCATGCTATCACGGTGCTGAATGTCGGATGATTTTCCTCTCACAGCAGTGTCAATGTTTAACAAAATAACGAAAAAACATAATAACAGTTCAATTATATATTCAATTTAAAAAGAAAAATAAACAAATTACTATTCAACATTAATTGAAAAAATAAAATAAATAATCTATTTATGTAATAAACTTTCCTCATCTGTCGCCGAGCTGTTTTAAGTTTGCTAAAATTATAAAAAAAATTAAATTTATTGTTTAATAACGATGGGATAAATTTGATGGAAAACTTAAAAAAAATGCTGTCTGCAAAAACGTGAAAACAACAGACGGTGTATTATACTTGTTGCTTTTGACGTAAGTCTTTAAAAAACTTTTAGAACTTTACAGGAGCGTTTAATGAAGGAGGGCACTTAAAGGAAACAGAGCCTTATAAATTCCTTAAAACATTTAAAGTTGCATTAAAACAATTTCCGAACAGAAATTTTTTTGGATGAACAATTCTTACGAATAATAATAAAAACGATTCTTACTATAAGTTTTACTTTATAAAAATAAAAATAAAACTGGGCATGAAAAATGCGTTTTTGTTTACGTAAAAATGTATGCAGAAAAAGCTGTATGCAACTGGAGAAGGGCGGTGAAGATATTTCGTGCAAATAATTCAAACCGTTATGTTATATTATCATAACTTTTTGCTATCAAATTATAGATGATCTAATGACGTTCCGGTGAAATGTCGAAGATGAAAATTTACAATGTATTCGGTATTGTTTCTTTGAACTGAGATTGCAAACGGATAAAACGGATGAAAGGTAAAAGCCACTAATCGTCTTCCAGTGGGCGGTAACGCCCGACCATGAACACCAGCATAGATTTTATATTTGAGCAAGCCAGTGTCACGACAATAGAACCTAAACAAAAGAAATATGTTTATTTAAGCGTGGCGTGCATCAGGCCATAGCTTTTCAATTTAGTTTTTAAATGGATTTATATATGCTTTTATCTAGCCAGGAAACCCTCTCCTCGCTAAGTTTTTCACGCGAGCTTAAGTCTGCGCTTTGATCTCGTGTGATGAAGCATAGCGAGGGGTGGGGGGGTTCTAGCTATCTTTCATCTGACCGATGAAAATAAAATAATCATTTAATTAAATATCTTGAATTTTAACATGACATTCAGTTAAGGCTACATAAAAAGATTCAGAAACATAGATCAAATTGCTTCGTAAAATCAAATCAGCACGTCACGTCGGCTCTCCGCAATTTCCGAGGCGAATGCTAAAAATTCTTGAGTCACGTAAAAAGTTTCCTCACGTAATTTTTCTTTAAGTTGAATGTATCTCTCATTTCTTACCTTAATTCTCTCTTAGCGTATGATCGCAAAACAAAATATAAACTGCCGATATGAAGCATATGTCATATACATGTATTGAATTAGAAAGGCTGGAAATGGGCCTCACGTATAAATAACAGAGCAATTTACTTCCTGGATATCGGGAGGTACGATTTAATTCACTGATACAGCTGAATGAAACACTCCATGTCAATGTGATAATTATTAAGCAATGGACAACAACAGGTGCTTTTGTTTTAGCAAAAATGCTAAAATTTAGCGTTTATTTTTCAAATCGCGAAAATTCCTTTCCACAAAATCTTCTGAAAGTGAAGTATTTTACCTAATGGGATGATCACCACATCCTTTTGGTCTTTCCATCACTGACACCCATTTATCATCATAACTAAACAAAGACAGATCAAGGAATGGACTGCTACTGTAAGACTGCGAACTGATAGGTAACTGCGCGAGAAGACGCTTTACTGCTTCTTTATGTCCACCATATTTTGCATTGATGATTGTACTTTTAAATCTACGTTGATTGTAGCGAGCATAAATATTACTCGAAGTCGAGCAAGAAAACTGCGCAACTTGATGAGGTAAAGCATTCCTAAAATGATCATTAAACTGCTCGAATATATCTAAAAGCTCTTCGGACGTGTTTCGATAAATCGCGACAATCTCTGTCGTCGACATGTTGTACACTGCGAAGAATGATGCTTGTGAGTTTGGATCGGCAGCTTTCAACGTGACAACATCTTCCGCAGCATACTTGATCAACAAATGACTTTCATCTAGTAACTGCATCTTCCACATACGCAAGTTCTTAAACTGATCGAAATACTGATAAAACCTTCGTATAGATTCTTTCGATCCATCTTGGGAAGAATAACGATATAAATACGTTAGTAAACGATGCTTTAAACTGTTGAAGCATTTATCGCGGAACGGGCGCGTATTAGAAGTATCTGTTAATCGATTCACGAGGTAATGATCGTCTTCGTGGCAAAATCTTCCTATTACTCGAACGTCAACAAAATATCCTTCAGGTGTTACTTGAAATATATGAATCGTTTGATGTTGTACAGATAAGACTGCCAGAAGATCTTTATACAAATAAATACCTTGATTGTGGGACAAAAATATTTTATCACATTTAAAAGCTCTGGAATCGTGCAGTTTACCATGACACAAATCGACAACATGGATAGAATAGTCTTCCAGTGGTGACCGGGCATTTGGTGCAACCGATTCGTTATTGCGATAAATGTCATAAAAAAGTGGATGGAAATCTTCGGGTATAGCTGAAGCTGAACCAATAATAACAAACTTTCCGTCATCAGTAAACAAACTGCATTCTCTGTTCAAGTGTTCACCATAACTAGCGACAGTTACAACAGCTTTTTGTTTAAAAAAATGATCAAACATATTCGCCTTCAATTCATCTATATCTTCAGGAACACCAGTACAAGCTTTATGCAGTAATTTTTCCACTGCACAGGGACCTTGAAACTCATATATTTCAATCGAACTTTGATCTCTAGAGAACGCCACAAAGTGATGTCCGTCTGGAGAAAATTTTCTCAAAAAGCATGGCGGTTTCTCCACATTAGTTACAGTAAAATTAGGAAATACATTTAACGTGAATGATCTTGCAACGTGAAAATTTGTATTTGGTCTTATTTGGAAAGTTTCTCGGTGAATTAATTTTTTGACTATATTTTGATTGGATCTGCGTCTTCTTTTGTACACATCGTCACGAAATATACTGTAATCAGTGTCGTTGTCTCCAGACATTTTTACAAATGTACTTTTTCAATCGATCTAAATAATTTAAAAAACAAGTAGAAAGTAAAAAAATATTTATACACATAATCTCTATAGGCAAACAATATAAAAAAATATAAAAGACGTACACACAAGAAAAGTAATTGTTAGTCGAGCAAATTGAATTAGTATTATGGCAACTGCATAGTCAAAACACTTCTCTTCCTTTCGTTCAAAACACTTACTTTTCAAAGTGTAAACACTTCTCTTTTATGAACTCAAGAAATTCCCAGACCCAATTCTGGTCAGAGCTAGATTTGATAAGGCGAACGTCACAAATATTTGGTGTTAGGGTCACCCGATGGACTCCATTTTTTGATAGAAATTTTTGATATACTGAGTCGGAAAGGCTAGAATGACAAAAAAACATTATACGCTTGTTATCTCCCCACAGCCATTGCCCACACCATTATTATTGTGCTTGCTTTAAAATGCGAAAAGGTTCCTGAGAACTAGCTGAAAACGATGCGCAGCAAATTCATTTAAACAAGGTGCCCAAGTTATCATTAAATATCAACGGTTCAATGGAGTGAGTTGATGCCAGGATGGTTGGATACAATTTTTTGAATTTTTGAGTTATCACTTGCTGACCGGCTGGCTGACTCTATTTTTGGTGCTCAAACGACTCTAACACCAGATATTTATAACTTTTGGCAGACTCACGTTTTTAAATAAATGACATATATACCAGTCTGGCCACTAAAAAATATCAAGTGCTCTCCCAAAATTTAATGTTAATTTTATGTTATACTTATTATTTTTATTTTTCGAATTTTCCAAACACAAAACCTGTCTGAATCTCAGTCTGATATTCTTAGTAAGCAAATTCTTATGAAAAATCATGTAGTCTGCTTGGTCAGTATGGGATCTTTCCCCAATTGGATTACTCTACCACGATTGGGGTAAATCACCCGATTGAGTGAATACGTAACCACTCGATCGGGAGAGACTTACCTGAATCAGGGGAGTATTTTTCTTGCTTTAAAATTGTTTTAAAAAGGGCAAGCCAATATAATTCTTGTTTACATTAAATCATAAACTTATTTTGCACCAATTAAAAAAAAATCACCATGATGTTCCGATGCTAGTGATAACTTTTTAAGTTGGATTGACTACATGGTGCATATTTTCAGTCCATGTTGCACATGTTGAGGCTCTGAAGTTCGTTTTAGTTGTCTTATAGACATGTGGTTGGAGTTAGTAACAAGCCAGTATAGCAAGCTATATAGAGAAAAATGTGCATATTTTTTTATTATATGTGACACAAAGTATAGTAGAAAAATATTGATAACCTTAGCATAGCTTGCTAGCTATCTTGAAACCTTAAGCTGGCTATAGGTGCCAGGTGAGGATTAAGTCTCTCTCAAGCCCCTTTGGTTTGTTTATGTATTTAACTAGAGTGGGTTCGCCCATATAAGCCAGTGTTTACTTTTATTACCGAAACTCACTAACAGGTTTTATAAACCACTAACTACCGATGCTGTTAAGTACACGTATATTTGTGCTGCATTGCAGCCCTTTATCATAAGTGAGGCATAAATAGACCCTGTGTATACAACAAAAATAATAATATCGTCAAAATCGCTCATTCCCTACCCCTTCGCCCTAATTCGGCCAGCCAATATTATGCTTAATATGCATCTTACATCAATAGCATTAATTTTTATGGTTTTTTAAGAATAATTGCTGTTAATAATGCTCCTGAGTTTTGTTACTCAACCAATTACGCGCTTATGATGTCACGTTTTAAATTGGACTTTGGGCAAACTAAGACAAAGATAAAGTATCTGTGTCATTACAATTTTTATTTTTCATCGTGAAATAAAAAGAAACTAGAAATTTTAAACAATTTTTGCACTTCCATTGTGAAAGTGCATCAATTTTTTTTTTCCCTGGTCAGTAGTACATGCCGCTTAAACCAGCCCAAAATTTGTCGTATTGATTGAATCCAAACCTTCCCTTCCACAAATAATTTCTCGCACTCCCCACAATTATAATCAACATCCTCAAACTCTGAGTCTAAGGAGCTCTTCTCTTTTTCCTCCGGCTCTTCTTCCGACTCCATTAAAAACCTTTTCTTTTTAGGCAGGCGACTTGATTTTCGTGTCGCCACTAATTTAGATTGGGTAGCTTTAGTAGCAGCTTTGTTTTTTGCTCTTTTGTTAGTTAGCCTCCTTAATTAACTCTAGTTGATTTTTTTCACCATGTTGTATTTTAAGGATTTTAATGGCTTCATCACTGGTCATATGTTTTGGAAAGGTCTTCTTTTTTTTAATGTTTTTTGTCTTCTTTCAATCTCTGGGTAACGTAATATTGAGTTGATAATCGGATTAACATCTTGGGTAGAGGAAGGAAAACTGTCCATACACAGTTTTTTTTACTTCTAACCAACCTTGGTGAAGTACTTTCCAAGTTTGGTAAAGGCTATCGTCAGGGATGTCAAAGTCTAACATGAAAGTTTAAGAAAAAGATGTTCTTTATTTTCAATGCTTTATTCTAAATTACTTAACGCTTGCTGAACAGGATGCCTTTAGGGGTACTAGCCTGTGCTGGTAGTAAAGTAGCACTAGATCCACCAGGATAAGATGTACTACTTTGGGGTAGCTGGTTCGTCTTGACTCCACTAAATTCTGTACTAGCCTGAACCATATTTGTCACCCTCGATGGATTATCTAGCCCGCGTGCAAAACTAAAATTTGGCTCAGGCGGCAAAGTTGCATGAATCCCCCCCCCCAGGTGATTTCAAAATCGGGTTCTCCATCCAAATAGACGTTTACAGGTCTAAAAAGGTCGTGATCTACATTTAACCTGTTTACAGGCCATATTCCAGTTGCACAGAAAGAAGATTTCACTATATCGTTGCGACATGACTGGTCCAAGGCCTTTGTAAAAATGGTAGAAAAAACGTCTTTGTGATCGCAACTGCTGGATGCTCAACCGTAAATTGAGCAACTTGCTTGGAGAAATTGTGCTTGATCAGTTGGCTGAAATGCATGAGAGGTATGTGGAGGTAGGCGAAACAACAAGATTTGATTGTGCTAAAAAAATAGACTTGTATGGTAGTCAATATGCGAAGTGTGGGCATCAACAAGGAACACTACTGGTCTTAATGGCAGAATGCTTTTCACAAAGTGATTATTGAGCCACCCTAATAACTGTGCGGTTTCCATCCATCCGTTTTTTTGTAAATCCAAGATAAAATTTTTTTGAAAACCCAATCTTGGATTCAGGAATAAAATTCACACCTGGAAAGATGACTCCAACTACAGCACCATTTGCGCAGATGCATTGCAAACTCATAATAGATGTTTTGCTACTGCTTGTAACTTGTAAATTCCGCCGAAATTGTTTGTCAAAACAAACTTTCATTGAAGTACCCAGCTGCAACGGGAAGCGAGACTCATCACAGTTAAAGATTTGGCTTTCGGAGGATATTTTGTTTTCTTTCAAGAATTTTTCAAAGGTATTAAACCAAGCATCATTGGCCGTGCCTGTTCCAGTTTTTCGGCTCTTCCAAGTTTGATGTCAGGGTGGCGTTTAAGGAAACCAAAAAAACACGTTTTTCCAGGACGATTTTTAACAAACTGGGGAATTTTAATTATCGATTTATCAAGATACATTTTCACCGCCTCTTTAATTTGTGAAGGTGTGCGGGAAAAATCATATCGAGCCATTTTTTATACCCATTCTGCAAATCTAAACGAGAGTATTTATGTATGACAAAAAAATGAGCTAAAAGCTAATCAAAAGTTGATATGGCTACTAACCAATCTTCCACAGCTTTGAAAATAACTGGTGCATTTCTTCTTAAAGTAACTACTGCCTCGCTATTACCCCAAGTTTGTCCCTGATTTTCGTTCGCAATACAGAGTAAACCTCCGCAATTTTACGTGCACTCACTCTACCTGAAAAAAAATTTAAATCTTAATAGAAAACCTTTAAAAGGACTTCTTTCAGGAACCAAGGACAATCGAAGAAAAAATGTTTACCTCGTACAGCTTCTAAAGCAGATTGTAATTGTTCTTTTGCGTAAACAGCAGTTTTCCTAATTTTTGGGTGTGTACCAGGCATTTTAAATGACAAAGAGAAACAAACGGCAATATAACGTATATTAAGTATAATATTTTAAATAACAGCACTTCTTCATTGTAAACAATAAATGTTTCATACTTCTCGAAAACAACTTTCAACTACTTGATTAAGAGCCTAACAGTTTGAAAAGAATTAAAGCAACTTGTTAACTGGTCTTACACGCAAAGAAAGTTGTTTCTCAAAGAAGGAGTTTGGGTTAGAGTGGTCATGCTTACGCAAATATAGCACAACAGGTATCAAATTACTCAAAAAATTCTTCTAATTATACAAGTTTAGTTAATTATAACTATTGTTACTAAATATAATACTTTATACGGCACCTTTGTGCCATAAATAATTATCACTGTATCGATTTTCAATGGTCTAAAAATATAATTACAGTTCAGTTTTAAAATAGAAATTTGGGATGGTGTCGTATTAAGGCGCAAAAGATTTTTTCATGATCTTTTACTTTTATTGCAATTGTGACTTATTCTGATAAAGTTATAATATAACTGGGTACAAGGTGGTTGAAAAAAAGTATCAAGTACGACATCTGTACTAAGTTTATTGAATCACTGCTTTTTAGCACCATTTTTAGGGTTTTCAACAATTTATGGAAGAAAATAATTTAGCCTTTCAAATCGCCATCTTAGGGCGATGGCTGTATATGGGCTAACCCGCTCTAGCTAAAAATTTAGGACGAGTTATGACTCACTCGATCAGGTGGTCATCAAAAATTGTCACCAGTGCCTACTCACACGATCGGGTGGTTAACTCAATCAGGGACATTTACCCAATCAGGGAAAGATCCCGTACTGTTGGTGGACTCTACCATAATTTTGAGGAATTTGGACACCCATTTTGCCATTTAAATTGTATCTATTGATAAGTAAAATTAACTATTCTTCTATATTGAGCTGAATTGATTTTGGATATTATTTTATTCATGAACATCCACAACCTGCCACAACATAAAGCTGTTAGTAAATTCAGCACATGCTATAGCCAAGAAGCTAGCTATACTTTTTGTGAACACTGAAAAGATATAGCTATATAGCTAGCTAGCTACAGGTGTAAAATATTGCAGAAAAAGATTTTAAAATTTAGTTGTGAAGAGAAAGTTTCAGGCAACATATGCAGAGAAGAAGTGGTAAGTTCAGAAAAGAAGTGTCATTGTGTAAAATATGCACATCTATCTATTTACCTAATGTTTATAATGTTCAAAGAAAGATAAAGAAGTTAGTTACGGGTGTTTGAAGCCTTCTTTTGTTCCTTGAACACTTGCAAATTCTAGCTATGCACGTAGCAAATGCTACCATATTTGTTTTGTAAATTGTTATCAATGTACCGGCAGCCGTTAAATGCAGAATCGCGCCGCGGCGTGCTTGCAACCTCAACCCCAGAGATTTTTTCTCGTTTTTGACATCGCGAGATGGGCGACATGAAAAGCTCTCGGTTGAGGCTGACGCTTGATAAACAAATACATAAAACCAAAAGCCCTGTTCACAAGATTGTAGCTAAACTTATCAAATCAGGGTTTAACATACTTCCGAAATCCAAAGGGGTTTGTTTGCATGCGCGTTAGCTAACACATTAAGACTTGGGAACGAGACTGTTACAAAAAAGTATTTTCGCGGGGAACGTCAATTATCTCATCTACCACATACGTTTAGCAGAAATGGCTTGGTGGTCGTACGCCGTTCTTCGCTTGAAAACTATCAAAGCAGGATCAAGCGCCGCTTTTCTTGGTCAACGAAAAACGAAAGATATCCCATTATGCTACTACACTATTGTTGTTTATTCTATCCCTAGATGATACTTGAGGGAGATTAGGCAAGAAGGTTAAAACCTCACAACATGCCATAATATTGCTGAAAAAACAATTACCATGTTTACCCTTGCTTATATTGTGTACAGTTGTTACGCTAATTAAAAAAAATAAGTTAAAAATGGTTTATCTTCTGTGTTGAAATTTCAAAAGAGTTTTCGGATGGTTAAAGGGAAGTTGTACCAGAAAAGTGGGTAAACTTGAATTTTTTATTGCAAAATTATCCTCCAGTATCATACCTACTGGAATAGCGGTATTCTGCCTGCCTCTGTGCAAATTGACACTGCAAGAAATGCTGTATATAAAGGACAGGCCAACCCGTGGATTTATCTACAGGCCACCGACTATTCTTCTAATACTAGGGTGGAGAAAAGTTTAACGACTGGTTCGTATCAAATACTACCATGATTGTAACAAACAAATAATCATAAATACAATCGCAAAAAAAAAAAATTCGTAGGGACCCTGGCGCAAATAAGCAGGGCGAGTGCAGAATTCTAAAATAAGAGAATAAATTTCTCAAATAACTAACCTGGGAGACAGTTCACACGAAGAAATATTTTAGCAGGAATCAAAATTTGTTTGCGTGATAGACAGATAAAAACAACAACGACGGTAATTTTAAAAATTAGTGTTTAGGGCAAATTTTTTGATTATATCAACAGAATCGAAGCTGCGATAATGAGATGGTAAAAATAACTTATTAGAATTGCCAAACAGGCTTGCAGTGAGTGGTTTCATGAAATTAAAAACTGCGAAACAATGTCAGAATAGAGAACACTTTTATAGAAAATTTTAACCATCGTTAACCATGCGTTTAGCATGTCTCCAGTTTATTTCAAATAGTCATATAGTTTTTCGGTTTGTGTGAAACATGTCCTTCATGTTCGCAACATCTGTTAAACCGTGTACCAACTTAAAAATCACGTTTTCTTATTCGTGCTGCTATGAGTACGTAATATAATATATTTTTTTATTATAAATCGTAACGATATATGAAAATCGTAACGATATATGAAAACCGTGTGAATAAATTAAGTGGCATTCAAAACTATCATTTAACTGCCGGCTGCCGGACTTGTGGCAGGTGGGCTGGAACTGTCCTTTCCTTGTGCTGATCCATTGCGAGAGGGATCTTGCCTTACAACAGGATCTAAATAATACACGTTTGGATTGCTAAAATACGTCAGAGAAAGGAAACATGGAAGATCATTAGAGAGCCTGTGGTAAAAACAAATAATTCCCTTATTACAATCAGTTTTTAAATAACTATTTGTTAAGTGAAACAATAAAGGAACAACTAAGACACATGGTTAGTAAAATGCTAATACAAGCTACATCTCACGAAAGGTGCGAAACAATCACTTAGGCCTGACTTATAATTATATTTTCGAATATGATCCAAATTTTAAGGTCGTACTTATGAATTCCATAATATACAGTATTCAAATTGTTGGTATACACATCCCTGGGATAGAGAAAAGATTTTTAGGCGCGCCCAATATTATTTTATCAGGTCAGTTACTCAGGTTTCTCTTTACAGCGTACCTTTCAAGATTAAAAAAGTGCTTACTTAGTGAGCTTAAAGTTTGATTTCAATTCCAAAATATACTATTACAAAAATATACTAAATATACTTACGAAAATACGCATGGTCCATTGCTTCCCTAGCCGTTAAACGTTCCTAATAGAAAAAAGAAAAGAATATCAACACAAATAATAAAAGAACTTTAATGGACCACCTACGCAATACTGGCAAATAAAAAATAATGGATTTATGATGGCTAACCTGATGATCGTATTTAAGAAGTTTGTCTAATAAATCAATAGCTTCGGTGCTAACAAGATGTTGATTTTCACTGGTGATAAAGCGTTCCCATCGTTTCTTAGAATGCCTAAAAATAGAAATTTAATAGGTTATTAAAAAATTGCTTTATTGGATAATACAAGATGTGCAGTGTTTGAAGGGTAAGTAGTGTCCTTACTTCAATGCAATAAAATGTAAACAGAATCCTGGTATATTAAAAAAAACATTTTTAGTAGGATTTATAAAAATCTTTTTTGTATTAAATTCTCTGCACCTAGGCATGCAAAATTTTTTCAGACATTCTGGAAGCCCATGAGTATGTCTAGAGAACAATTATTATGCTTAAGACCCTAATTATATAATTTACTGGAAAAGTTAAGGCAGCATTGTATCCAAAAAACCAAAGCTATTTATATTATCATGGTTTTCTAAGTTTTCAAATATCAGTCCGGAAATGTTATCTCTTACGTCCCTACAAAAACCTTCGACTTTCTCGAATGTCACACCCTATAGAAACCTACATTTCAAAAGTATTATAATTAGCACACAAATAACTAACCTCCCCAGGATGTCATTGAATCTTTGATCAAGATCAATTTGATACTTCTCCAGATAATCGAATAACTCGTCTGTCCCAAGAACTTTTGCTATTCTAACAAGCTAAAAGAAACAACAAACCAGGGTAAATAATGAGAAAAACAGACACAAGAAATTTCAAAAATATAAGTAAGTAGAGGACTCACTTGGTCATAATTATCGTGGCCATGGAAAAATGGCTCTTTTCGAAAGATCTAAAAGAGTGTCAAAATTGAAAATGTAAGTTATGTTTTAGATGTTAAACACTTCAAATTTTTAATTTCACATCACAGAAAACAAAAAATGGAGACATTAGCAAACTGTTTAAAAAAAATACCATGCTAGCAAACATGCAACCAAAACTCCACAAGTCTAACGAGTAATCATATTCTTGGAAATCCACCAATAGTTCTGGTCCTTTAAAATATCTGGAAGCCACTCTCACATTATATTCTTGAGAGGGATGATAAAATTCAGCTAATCCCCAGTCAATTAGTCGAAGTTTTTTCATTTCATGATCAATCATAACATTGTGTGGTTTTACATCTCTGTGCGTTATACCCATGCTGTGACAATAATCTAATGCCTAGACAATTAGAATGACATTAATGTGAGAAATTTTTGCTTGCAGACATTTTTGCGAATCACACAATTTACAAAATTTTAATTTTGCGAATCGATGAAATTTGAATATTTTACAGGAATTCATTTTGGAAATAAGCCTTCCCTATAGATAAGAGAAATTAGATTTTATGATGTACACATATTTACAGAAGCTTTAGAACATAACATTCTATTTCAACGACTTACTACTCGCTTCATTTCAAATTTGCATTGTTTTTTTTAGAATATTAATTTGACGAATCAGCTATTTAAAATTTTTTTTAAAGTTTTTTTACAAACTCGCCAAAAAACCTTTTGAATATTTATACAGAACAGCGAATTGTTGCAAACACTGTCATTAATGTGATTCCTGTGTTCTAAATGTATACATTAGATATACATAGAGGTAGTTGTGGTAATGACACTTGGTAAACTACCTGCAATGGAGTTACAACTTACCCTATGATTAGGAAGTGAAACACATTACCACTTGACCACACTTTATTTCACAATTATACATTATACTTTAAGAACACTAACCTTAAGCAGTTCATATAAATAAAATCTGATGTTGAAATCTGTGAACTGTTGATACAATTGCTATAAAACACAAGGTAGAATAGTTCCTTATTCAATTTTTACAATTTTTTAGCAATTTTTCATCACAAAAACAGCACTTTATGTTCTACAACACTGTCTCGGTTATTCAAAAACCCACTGAAACATATGAATGCGCAACCATCAACATGACAGCTACAAATAAGTATTTGAATAAAATACATAAAATAAAACCTCAGGACTTTTAAAGAACACCTGTTTAATAGACAAGAAAAATTACCTTGAAGTCAGTGTTATTCACGTATTCAAATATTAACGCAGGCGTCCTTGACTACAAAAAAAATGAAAAAAGTCATTTTAATTATAAGGATATTATCTATAGATAAACTGTAAAAAAAAGATAGCTACTCACAACTGGATCTTTGATTACATCTAATAACGTAATGATGTTTGGACCTCCTCTTAAGTTCTCTAGAATTTTGATTTCTCTTTTTATTTTCTTCTTTTTCACAGGCTATAAATAGAATTACGATAACAAAGGCATGCATTAAAAACACTGATATAAAAAACCTCCACTGTACTCCATTCCTAAACTATCAAAACATGATCATATAAAAAGCCACATTTAAAAAAATTAATCTATGGGTTTTATAGCATGTTTATAGTCCTGCCTATTAACTTTAGTAGCAAAACCAATCTTGTGAGTTTACAACATTAATGGGGTAGTTTAATTTAGTGTCTATGTCTCTTTTTATGACACCAGATTTTTAATGATATAGCAAAATGTTTATCAGGACTTAAAGATGCATTGGGACAGACAATTTTCCAGTAAGTAATCTAGAAAAAAACATTATCAGGCTGGACTTGAAAATATTTTTGTTTGCCGTTACCCGACTGGGACAGTAACATAGTGCAGGGTCACCGTTACAAAAATTTTTTTTCTTTTTGCAGATGCAGGAAAGTCAGCCTTAAAACGACACCCAATTATAAATGCATTTTGTAAAATATTATATTAACCGTATTAACCAGAAAGACATGCTTTGAAAATAATCCGGGGTCAGTGCTGAAACCCTCATCCAGGTGACAGCAAACATATATAATTTTAGTCCAGCCACAGTTAACGCTATGAGGCATATGCTATATTGGTTTGGCCTCTATCGTCTTTGATGTCCTGTTTATCAAATTTGAGTAAAACGGTTACTAATTTCAAGCTTAAGTTTTAATTATCACATGCAAACAAATCTAAGTGTTTACCTTTAAAATTTTGATAACAACTTTGTCATTATTTGTAACATTTATTCCTTCAAAAACTTCAGAATATTTTCCACGACCAAGTTTTCGTACAAGTTGATAATTGTCTTGTTGCCTAAATACAAGCATACCATAATGTTTTTTGCAACAGAGAAAAAAAACAGGAATGAAAATAAAGGCTGTTTTTATCTAAAAGTTTTTCGATCGATGCAATCTAAAAAAAAAATTTCTATCGCCGTTTTCTGTTTCAAAACTTTTAAAATGCGATCTAAAAAAGCTTTTCTATAGCCGTTTTTCGTTTTTAAAATTTTAAAATGCGACCTAAAAAAACATTTTTATCGCCGTTTTTCGTTTTTAAACTTTTAAAATGCGATCTAAAAAAGCTTTTCTATCGCCGTTTTTCGTTATTAAACTTTTAAAATGCGATCTAAAAAACATTTCTATCGCCGTTTTTTGTTATTAAACTTTCAAAATGCGATCTAAAAAAGCTTTTCTATAGCGATTTTTTGTTTTTAAACTTTCAAATTGCGATCTAAAAAAACATTTCTATCGCCGTTTTTCGTTTTTAAACTTTTAAAATGCAATCCAAAAAAAATATTTCTATCGCCGGTTTTCGTTTTTAAACTTTTAAAATGGGATCTAAAAAAGCTTTTCTATCAAAATTAAAGTTTCAATCTTTGTTAAAATATAATAATTTCTATCGCTTAAAAGCTTTATTTAACCCGCGCAACCAACAATGCCTTCTCGCTAGTTTATTTAGTTTCCACGCAAAACTTTTATTTTATAAAACTATCAAACAATGGCTGTTCGTGTCACATTGATAGAGTTGATAACATTTGCAATTATGCTATCAGAAATAGTTATTTTAACAATTTAACAATAGTTACGCGCAGTTAAAATAAGCTATTTTTCTTTAATAATCTTTTGTTTATTACGCGCAAGTTAATGACTTACAAGACTAGCAAGATAATTAATAAGAACAAAAGACAAACAACTACCGCCTCCGAGAAAAAGGTGTGAAACTTGAGCGTACGCGTACGCTTACATCTGGACTGTAGTGTATATACTCAACGTTTTAGTGTTTAACTGTGACAAAATAAATAATAAATAATAAAAATAATGCGTTGGCAAAACTGGTAAATATAACACCTCATCCAGAGCTAGTTCATGATGTCGTGCAGAATTAGTGGAACTTTTAAGGTGGCAGTAACCCTTTTTTTAGCCGTCCAAACAGCTGAACTATTTACTCAGTGTTTTATTTATACAATTTTTTTTTACTATTTCCTAAATATATAGGCCTTAATACATAACAAAATGATTTTAACTTAACACTAAAATTGCTGAGTCAGCAGAAAAATGTATTAAAAACAAGAAAAAAATGGGCTTCTACCAGCTCCAACTTTTTGCAATCTCGTTATTTTTCATCAGCTGATGTTTTTAAATGAACCTTGGGTTAACCCTGTCAAAAGCGTGTGTGGAGTTTTTTTGTTCATTCATATATTTTTAACAAATAGCCTTTTGTTTTTTTGAAAAGATTTTTTGTTAGCATCCACTGCTGCATCGAACGCTGCTAAAAGAAAAACCACTATATCATGGCTGCAAAGTAAAATTAAAATGCTATAGTTTATCATAATAAAGATTGTTTTAGGTTTCTACATAATGCGCCATCTTTGTTGTTATTAACGTTTCTCTTTAATAATTACGTCATTTCTTTCTGTACAATTTCGCAAGCGCGTAGACTTAAATTATATTCGACAGAACTAATTAATTATACATGATTTTAAATTTAAAGAGGAATTGTTGAGGTTTAAAATTTTTGATGAAAGATAAAAGTAATTTCTGAAAATAACTTAACTTTTTTGATAACGTTATTTCAAATTGGCCCCTCTGTCCACAAATATTTAGTGATGCAGATAATTTGCTTGCTAATAATTTACTTTTAACCCATTAAACAAAATAAAAGAGATGATATAGTGTACTTACCCCCATTCAATGACATGTGATTCATAATCCCAATACTCTCTTGGTCTGTGGGTATTAACGTCTGCATAAACTCTCGTTCGACTATGACCGCTTGCCATTATTCTGTTTATAAAAATCTCCCTCGCAGGAACTGTTAATTTTCGGAGACGTGACACAAATATTATGTTTTAGTTTTTCTATATAAAAACAAAAACAAGATTTATATTCAGCTGACATGATAAAAACACTCTTATATGCCTATCAATAAGAAACTAACACTCAAGCAATAAATCACTCCTCCAAGCTTACAATAATTTAAACTGGGCGAGCAATCTGAATTAATAGAAAAAGATTATAACCGCATATTTATTTCATTTTTTATTTTTATATATTTTGGTTCTTTTTTACTGTAAATAATAAATAAAGAGAACATTGATTTCCATGTGAAATGAATTGATATTGCTTAGCCAGAATTTTCTTATTTCTCAGAATTTGGCGAGCCTTTGCGTGAGCGTAATTTATATACATGAATTGGATTACCTTAAATAAGCCCTATTTTTCATATACCTTAGAAATTTTGTTGATAAACTAGACTTACATGACTCCACACACACACGAAAATGCCAATTTGTGCAAAATATTAGAACTTTTCATTGATGTTACTAACACTAAATTAGTAGACATTGTATATACCACATACAGGAGTAATAGAAATTTTGTTACTTTTTATCTATATATACAATTATTTGAAATTTCTAAATTATTGTACCTTAAAAGTGCTGGTGCATTTTCTGCTGCGAAGAACCTGTGTTTGGAGTACATTCACCAGATTCAAACTTGGTACCATTGCATTTTTATAAATTTATGTACCTTAAGGCTTTGTAGATAAATTGTCAGTAAGAAATATGGTAATGTTTCAGGGTTTTGGTGTAAAATAGCATTTCCTTATATGATTTCCGTGTGTTTAGGTGTGCTATGGATATCACATTATGTTAACATAAATATATAAATGTTATAGGAAAATGCACACGATAAAGCAGAATCTTCTTGTAATCTCATGATGATGCAATACACATTTTTTTACAAAACAACTGTTTTTCATCCGAGCCTCACTTTTCTTAGCAAAATGCCTGAATATATGCTGAATGTTTTTTCTTAATTTTTATACTTCTATTTTATTTGTTTTCTTTAAACAGCTGTGTTGTGGATGGGTGTGGATTTTGTATAGAGTTGTCAGGTAGAGTGAGCACCCTAATTGGATATGCATAGCTAAAAATGAGCATTAAATACTCCTCCCCATCTAAGCCACAGCCCCTTCAGGAAATAATAGACAAGGTATATCCCTCAACATTTATAAGGCTAGCCATGTAAAATATGCACATCTATCTATTACATACAAATTTATTTGCCCAGATTTATCCTTAAAATTGATGCTAGAAAAAAAATTTAAAACAACCAAAGTAAAATAAACCTGTCTGTCCAAAAAAACCTTACCCAGAAGATGGAAAACTCAAAAGAATTACGTTAAGCAGCACAAGAAAAAACACAAAAGGAAAGTTTCAAAAACGTAATAAATCACTGATTAACAAATATAAAAAGGTAAATTTAGATCAGTAGAGCTTTAAAAAAAGTAAAATTCATAACAAAGTCACCTCCATAAGTCAACCAAGATAATAGTAGCTAGCTAGCTAGCTAGCTACATAATTCTTACATAATTTTTAGTGACTATATTAAGCATCTTAATATAGCTATAAACACACAGTTGTGAAATAAAAATTTTCAATCCAATGTGAAAATAATATCTTAAAACCAATGACATAACAGATTGATGGTATTAAGAAAGACAGCAACAAGCAAGTTGACAACATCTTCTGTGTAGCTATGTAAGCTAGCTATTAGCTATAGAGGCACTGACTTTGTACTAGATATTTTCCTTGACAACAGTAAAAACTTATGTTTTAGCTTGTGTCAATATTTTGATGGCAACTGTATCAATAATTTTCAAAAATATCAATTATATATGTGCAAATAATATACGTACTGCGATAACATGAATATTTCACCCCGGGAGGTTTTCACATTGATATTAATAAAAAGGCTGTAAAAACTCGTCAAAAGTATACCAACTTACTGTCTTTGTCACGTAGCTTATTTTACATTGTATCAAGCAAGAATATCTAGAAAGTCTGCAGTAAGCAGGCACTGACAAGGCATGTACAGGAACGAATGCGAAAATTTGTGAAGAGCGCATTCTGTAAACGCCTGGATCGAACACTATTTCAAAATGGCCACATTCTCGCTCTCGCTTGGTGATGGAAAAACGAAACATGTGGTCGGTCGGGAGATTGTCGTGTTACAGTTCCTACGGTCGTTGCTCTCAGGTGCGGTGTATGTGTGTGGTTGGTGGGGGGCAACCTCGTCCCCAGGGTATTGTGTCCCTGAGCCGTTTACGGAGAGGGGGCCAACAACTTTTCGCTGCTATCAACATATCAAAAAGGCAAAATGCCCTGGGAGCGAGGTTGGGTGGGGGAGAAAAATACGAGACCTCCCCCTCTAAAATAATCAACAAATTGCGCATGAAAGTGCTATTTTTACAAAATTGCGTATAATATAGCAACACGTTTCATTACCGCAATGAAATTAGTAACCACACAACCAAGTTACAGTGGTAGGTTATGACTAACACGTGGATAAGAAGCAGACTAAAAAAAGTTCTTTGAGGAAAAATAGATTAGCTTTTCCACAATAATAAATGACTTCGTTGACCGACGGGAGCCAATTTCGCTGCCCTTAAAAAAGCTGTTTTCTTGTTTTGATTGTGTCTCTTTGTTTCCTTTCACCCGCCCAAAAAGTTCCTTATACTCTATTCATTACTGCTCTGAAAACAACCACCGCTATTTAAAGGCAGATGTTAAACTTGTCCCCAGGGTCTTGTGGCCCCTGAGCCGCATTACGGAGTGGCGCTATCAGCTTTATCAAAACAAAATGCCCTGGGAACGAGGTTGGGCAGATGTTATTAAAAGCGCTCTCAACACCAATTCACCCTCGTCTTAAGGATTTTTTGCCTTTTTGATATTTTTGATCTTATCTCATAGGGCGATTGATTTGGTGTACTTGGCTAGATAAATTGAAGAAAATCGTTGCATATTGCAATAGTATATAATTGATTTATGATATCAATTATTACAGTTTTTAAACATGGACAATGCAAAGGATGTTAACAATGTTCAGAATGGCCAAAAATATATGTCAGTGTGCCAAAGGAAATGTTCAAAAACTGCAGATAAAAATTAGAAAGTTGATGCGACATCCTCGTTTAGTAAAACATCCAAAAGACAAAGCAAATAAAAATTACAAGTTTAGTTGTAGCTTAGATCCCACAGATATTCCTCCAAAACTACAGCTACATGATGTGAAAAAGATGAGGATCTACTACTTATCAATGAAGATCGGTCTATGTCGTGAAAGGTGAGGAAAAATACTCGAGGTATTCTTATATATAATCAACAGCAGGGTGCAGGATAAGAAATGTTGTAACAAAACCTGCGTTAATCATTAGGTGAAAAGGTAATGGGCTACAGCTAATCTGCACATGCTGTTGGGACAAATTGTTTGTTGAATTTCCGCGCCCGAAGGCGTAGGAAGTTCTTTAAAGCCGTCGTTTTTTTCTTTCGGAGCATTTTTTGAGAAAAAACCGACCCTGGGATTTCACGTTCCTCTAAGAGGAGGTAGATAACTGATTAACTAACTAACCCTGTCCCTGCAACGTCACAAATTTAAACTTCGTACCCAAGCTCCCTAAGTACTAAGAAGTCATCTATATGACGTTCCAGGCAAAAATTGGTACTTGTTTTTGACAAAATTTGGCACAGTTAACAAAAAAAGTATGCTAAACATAATGGTGACATCATAATTTTGATTTTTGTCACTTAAATGTCATTTTAGGCCAAAATTTGTCCAATAATTAAAACTACTTTATTTTCAACAAAATTTGACACAGTTAACGTATGCTGAACATGGTGACATCAAAATTTTGATTTTTTGTCAACTAAATGCCGTTTAAGACCGTATAAACGTTTCAATCGCAAGACTTTCTACCAAAATGATAGGCTGTATTTTTTGTTAGCAATTTCTTTTAAAATGTGAGTTTATTATGACACGTTTCGTTTTATTTGCGTTTGTTGTAAGATATGTCACTTGCGTGCTTTATCTTCAGAGCTTCATGCACCAAACCTTTTCGAATGTTTGGCATGCTAACACAACAAATTAGCAGGTTGTCATCAAATATTTTGGTAGCGAGCGGAAATTCTTAGAGCCCCCAGGGCTTCTTGTTTTTTGTTCAATTGGAGCTCCAACTGCAATAAAAATTGGTAAACCCAATGTTTATACCTCGAACATTGCATTTCTTCGCATCGCCAGGTAAGGATTCAAAACATTGCTTTTTTATTTCAATTGTTATTCGGTCTGATTACTAATAATAGTAATACAGTACTTACTCTAATAAACGTGTTTATTAGAAATTGCTGTTTTTGGACGCGGCGTTTTTAAAGAGGGCGACGTTTTTAAGAAGAAATCAATGTTTAGCTATCGTTAACATAACCCAAATGTTGACACGAATTAAATTGTTCTCTGCACCATGGCAATCGACACTGACTCTGTCAAAGAACGAGCTCATTATAAAAGAGACGAACTGTTCATCATCATCATCATTCTCGGCTTAACGTCCATTTTCCATGCTAGCATGGGTTGGACGGGGTATATTAATAAACTCGCCTTCATAAAACAAAAACAACGACGAAAGGAGATTCAAAAATTTTATTGATGTCATTTAAAAAATTCAACTATCATAGTTACAATTTATTTCACGCTTTTATATTGATTGGTAAGAAAAAACGTAAAAACAAACCGAACTTTTTCTAGAATAGTCATACAAAATTTCGCTTGTTATGTTAGCTCGACAAAAGAAAACGCTAAAAAGCAAGACCAAACTTTTGATAAATGGATTAAAAAACAAGTTTTTAATCAATTTATCAATTAGTTTCACCCTAATATATGTGACAAACACCCAACTAGTATGTTTACATTCATTCCTCTCCTGATCCTGTGCTTCTTTTAACACGTCTTTGTCTTGGAGAACGTCTGGGAGATTGCTTGCCTGTAAAAAAAATAAGGAGTTAAGGAGTTTTTGTTAACAAAATTGAAGAAATTCGATAAAAACTTCAGTTTTTTAAAAACGAAGGAACACACAGACTGGCATCTCAATATTTTCTTACGAAAGATAGCTAAAAATTTTGCTTCAAATACAAACCCAGCAAAAGAAAGTAATGTTTGCAGGCTACAGCAACCACAAATTGTGGTATTATATAAAAATAACCAAAAGTCAAATTTTTCTGAAGATTTGAGAAGAAAACCTAAATTTCAAAAAAATTGAGGAGATTGGACGAGTTATGAGGGGGCGTGGGAACCCTGTAACATTGCAAACTATTAAACACAAACTGACCCCCCTTCTTCATGAAACTCCTAACAAACCTTGGATTACCATGTTTGCTACAACCATAATTGACGCTATTTTTCAAAAAAATATTTAAAATTATTTAGAATTAAATTTTTGCAAATTAAGGGGGAAAATTTCTTCTGATTTACTTAAAAAAAGGTAAAATTTGAATTTCAAAGATATTGCTGATAAGACAAGACACCCCAACAAAAATCGACAATAAAAACAAACAAACAAAAAAGCTAAAAAGAACTTACTGAAGTCTGTTGTAGTTTCTTTGGGCAGCCAATCGTAATCGACATTATTTTTGTCGTTTTGAGTCCCAATTTCTGGAGCTTCTTGTTTGGTTGTAAAGGATCTTTTTAACTAAAAAAAGATTGTCTAAATTACAGAATATGCAACATCTTGGAAAAACAAAATGAAGATGAAGTGTCGATATCGATTCAGCAAACTTAAAAATCATGATGAACTTCATAAGGTGTCCTAAGTTAAAACTCATCATAATCGATATTGCAACAAACATGTATATATCTTGTACACGACCTACCTTACTGTTCCCAAACGCATAATTCAAACCAAAAATAACTAAAAGAGCAACAGCTGCTAACAATACATAAAGGAAGAATGTTTCGCCATCAAATGATTCATCAATTTCTTTGAATGTTACAGTTTCATTGAAAAGACCAGTACCATATTGATTACCATCCTATAAAAACAAAAAGTTTGAAAAGTTCAGTTTCCCAAGTTTAAACAAATATAAAATTTCTTTTGTACATGTTTTTTAGCTGCTCTTCAAGGCGAATTGAGTATTCTGTATTCCAAAACAAATCTACAACAAGCCTTAAAAAGTCGTTTTTTAAAAATTTATTTCTAAAATTTTAGAACCATTAATCACCCTGGTACAGGATGATGACTGGAAATCAACAGGACAAACTCAGACAACTACGTTCATTGACTACACATTGTTGTCATGGCAGGCTGAGTGAAGCAAAAAGACAACATTTTTGTGAAGTCATGTATAATATTATAACTGTCAGTAGACATTGCATGTCAATCCCCCTTATTCCACTCCCATCTCTTCTAATGAGCTATCACGGGGGGATTAAGGTTCATAAGGTTTATGCTTTTTATAAAATAAAGAGTTTACTGTTGCTTCAAATTTTCTGTTAACTTGGTATGTGCATGTACTTCAAAATTCTTCATTAAATGAATGATAAACAAGAAGCCCTGCGGCTTGAAGATTTCCGCCATTAGCAATTAAAAAGTACTGAACTGTGGAAGAGGACTGAGTAATATGGGTGAACAAAATCATTGAATATTCTAAAATTTTGAATTTCAATTTTTGATTATTATTGTAACTGGATATCATAGCTAACTTAACTTACATAAACTTCATTTCTCTATATAAGAACAATTTTAAAAGAAAAATAATAAACTTGAAAATTGATGAACAATAAAAACAAAATAAGAACAACGGTAAGGTTGAAAATTTATTTATTTTTTCCTTTTCTCTGAAAAACAACTTGGAAAATATCTTTAAAGCAAATTTTTTTCAAATAATCAGTTACGAAAGGTTATTTTCAGACTACATATACTTATTTTTTCTTTTATAACACGTCACAATTTTATAGCTATAATACATTATCTTTCACCAAAAATATTCAACCTCAACAATTTCTCTTATTAAATTAAAATTCATGAATAATTAATTAGTTCTGCTTAATATAGCTTTAGTCTATGTGCTTGCAAAATTGTACAGAAGCGAATGACTAATTATTAAAGTGAAATGTTAATAACATCAAAGATGGCGCATTATAAGACGATCTTCATTATGCTACACTGCACGAGCTTTAACTTTCGATAGCATATAAAGTTTAAAATAAAGTGTTGTTCATTGGATAATAAAACAATTTGATGCACTGTTAGGATTCTTATCTCAAAACTCATTTTAGCCTCGTTCTCAGAAAAAAATCTGTCAAAACGAGTATTTAAGCTTTAGCCTGGATAGGTTTCGGGCGTCCAGCCTAGCTGCGTTGTCCCTACCTATCTCTCTCCTCAGGCAATTTTAAAGACTCCGCCTTCGCTGGCGGAAATCAAAAATATGCTATTTCTTAAATAAGCATCAATAAAAGGGTATAACTTTTGGAATTTAATTATCGATTCAGTAAACTTAAAAATCATTATTTTCATAAGGTGTCCTAAGTATTGATCATCATCATCGATAAATTAATTCTTAAGGAACACAAAATTTTAACCACACTTGTTAATAGAGGCTATGGAGGAATCTGTTAAAGACTTTGTTCAAGTGAATGGGTCTATAAATCTGTTTTTCCATGATTTTAATACTAAAATGTGTCCACCTCTGCTTGGGGACAGATGACACTTGTGTAAATCATGAGAATGGACAACTATTTTGCTATCTTAAAGTTAGTAACAGCCAATGTGGAGAAATGGAAAAAATGAATTTTATTTTTAACTTGGGATGATTTTGTTCAAGATGTTCCAACAAATATACATCAGGGTTGCTACCCTTTTTATAGAGTCAAATTTGAGGTCTTTTGATAAGAATTTTAAAGCTTTTTTTAAAAGATGACAGTATTTTCTTAAAAAATTGAGATATATGGATATTTTCATATATTTCAAAATAAATTAAAAATATTCAAGGAGAAAGGTAGCACAGATGAGTGAAGAATAAATTATTTCTTCACTCATGTGGTATGATTTCTATGCATTATGAAAATGAAATTATATATGTGACAAACAATATAGTTTTGTAAAAGGAAAATTAAGATTTTTGAGAAAAGAGAGGAGAATTAAGAACTTTTGAGAAGGCATGGTAACCCTGTAAATAACATGTCCGTGTTAACCCTTTTTTAGCCTACCTATTAATTACATTACCTACATATTAAACACCACAATTGGAAAATTTAAATTGCCCAATAGTAATCTCTTATAATATTCTTATCGACTAGTTTTGAAAAAAAGCGAAGTAAATTTAAGTTCACATCACAAATTACTTGCTGACATGAAAAAGTAAATTCACAACTATCAATTCAGAAAACTTAAAAATCATTGTTATCATAAGGTGTCCTAAGTATTAATCATCACCATTGATAGTTAGATATTTCAAGCGTGGGAAAACATAGAACTTAGTCAGAAGGACTAACAGCCGAAGTCACAGCAAATTGTTCATAGACATGTTAAGAAAGAGATCATACTACCTACCGAATCTTTATAAAACATAAGAATTGTTAAACCAAACGGTCTTCCACCATAACTCTCGTGAGGATGAAAAGCATATTGGAAAGAAGCTTCTTCACCGGATTGAACAACTCTGTTATACTGCGTACCAGTGAAATTTTGAATGTGGTAACTATAATCTTGTGGATATCTGAATGAAGCATCAATAGTTTCAACAATGAAATCTTTATTTCCTTTGTTGTGGAAACCAACTAGCACATATATTGGCTTGCCAGCAGGTAATTCTAAATTAAATACGAAATATATTTTTTTTTACAAAATAATAAAAAAACAAAATCCTATTTCTTATGTGTTGGTAAGTTTCAAATAAAAACTTGATGTGAAAGATACATTAATATATTGGAAATTCCTGATGTTACTTGTAATGTAAAAATATATGCAAAAATATAAATACTCTGTTAGACATATGTCCATACTGAATGAAAGTTTATGAAGTTAGGGGGAAATCACGCACTAAAATTATTTTATGCTTTTAGGATTGAACAGAATGTAGATGGCTTACGTTTATCAGGATAGTCTGTGAATAAAACAGCAGTTTCAGCGTCTGGAGATGGCCTAACCCCCTGAGGTTTTTCTTCTTCTTCTTCAGCATCCTATGAAAACATTAAAAGTTAAGAAAAATAACAAAATTTCGACGCTTTTTATTCTGGTATCCTAAACTTGAATAATATGTCGAAATCCCCATATATTCCTAAAAGCAGAATCAGAAACCACACTTGGACATCTCGCCCTCTGTTTCTCCAGCCATTGGGTTTTGTTTGTTGGAGAAAGCCAAAAGGTTGACACAATTTAGACATGATATTGGGTTTTCAGCCCTGCTTTGCACAGCTTTAAGAAAGGTTTTGGTACATGTGTGGCAAAAGCACACGTCAAGTGTTTTAGGTATGTTTTACTAAGGTGTGCTACATTGGACAAATTCATAAAAAAATTAGTATTTTTCATGTGCAAGCAAATAGCATGTCTTAATCAATTTACACCTGTAGAGGTATGTACCTCTGACTCTCCTAAAAAATATGGCTTTGTTTAATAATGCCAAATTCCAAGCTTATATTACACTACCTTTCCAGTTGGAGATGTTTCCTCGCTGGTTGTTTCTGAAGAATTATCTTCATCCTCGGTCTCAACCTAAACAAAAAGAACAGCTAAATCAAACAGGTACCTCTAAAAGAAAAACAAACTTTCAAAAATCAACAACACACGCACCTTTGAATCTTCACCAGCATCTTCTTCAGTTGTTACCTCATCCTCAACAGGATCTTCTTGAGCTGCAACTAGGAAAGAATTAATAGTTCATAAATTTACAAACAGTAGGTAGGTAAAAATTTGATCCCTGGTTGTTGCAAAGCAAACTTTTTTTTTGCAGGAGGGAATCTGGTAACACAATAAGCACAATACAACAAATTGATTCAATGTTTCTGGCTCACAGGATGGCCTGAAAGAGTTACAGACTCGAAATAATTGATTCAGTGCTTCAAATAAGATTTTACATACAAGGCTTAACAATTTCTGCTGTTCTAAAACGTTACAGCTTATAGAAATATACAAACATCGATTTATTGCAACAATCGGTTTGCTATTTCAGTGTAGGGAACACCTAATGTGATTCTTCAACATTGTACACAACCAGGATTTTTAGCTTCATGTATTCAAGTCATAAGTAAGGTCTTTGACTTTTCACCCACTTGAAGAATCAATATTTGAATTTGAAAAAAATTCTTTAAAAAATAGTTAACAAGCAACAACTGTGAAATGTGCCATATGTACCAAGATAATTTCAATTTTAATAACGAATTGTGATAAAACTGGTGACTTGCCTTGGCAGGTACATATTACTTCCCATTGCAAATAAAATTTTCACATAAGAACAAACACAGAAATGCTAAAGCCCATTTAACATATTTAAAGTGGCAGTAACCCTTTTAAAAATCGGAATTTTGTTTTTTACATAATTAGTCATGAAAGGTTATTTTCGGATCCATATTTTGTTGTTATAAAACACTTGTCACGATTTTATGGCTAAAATACTATTATCTTTCACCAGATATATTCAGCCTCAACAATTCCCCTTTAAAATAAAATTCATGAATAATTATTTAGTTCTGCCGAATATAGTTAAGTCTACGCGCTTGCATAATTGTACAGAAAGTTTTCATTTAAGGGCATCATATGAAGCAGGGGATGCTAACAAAGAATCTTTTGAAAAAAACAAAAGGCTATTGTTAAAAAAATAAGAGTAAACAAAAAAAATCTGCACACTGTTTTAACAGGGTTAACCCAAGGTTCATTTAAAAACAGAAGCTGATGAAAAATAATGAGATTGTAAAAAGTTAGAGGTCGTAGAAGTTGAATTTTTTCTTGTTTATGCATTTTTAAATATAATTTCTGCTGACTCAGTAATTTTAGTGTAAGTTAAAATAATTTTATAAGGCCTATATTTTCAGGAAATAGTAAAAAAAAAACTGAGTAAATAATTCAGCTATTTGGACAGCTAAAAAAGGGTTACTGCCACCTTAATAAGTCACCCACGCAAAATTACAGAATACATATTTAAAAATTACAGAATATTACAGAAGAAAGAATGAATGCTGGAAACTGGAACAGCTGGGCTTTAAGAGAATGTTTGTTTTTAATAATCAAAACAACAATCCAAAAAGGCAAAAATTAGGCAGTATCTAAAACATATTAAAGATTTGACTGAAAAGAAAAAAGAATTCCTTGAAAAATCCAGTATTGTATTTATGAAGGTTTCACCACATTATGATTACGGCATTTTTACCCCATTTCATAATGGCTGCTTAACCTGAATACTGGCCCATGATTGGTTCAACCATTATTATGACGCAAAATCCGACCGCAAGAATTATGATAAAACTTGAGAAAAGTATTTGTGCCTAAAATACCCCTTCATATCATTGGAACAATGCAAACCATTTGGTGGCCTTCGCCTTATTATAAGCTAGCTTTTGTGTAGGTCTCTAGTCATCAAATTATAACTGTAAGTTGTTATATTGTATATACCTACTTTTTCTATAGCAAATATATTGAATTGAAGAAATAAAATTGTAAATTGAATTGATGTATTACATAAAATTAAAATAGTATCAATTTCACCTGATGTTTTAATACGACTGTTGAAATGCTTAAAGCTACAGTTTAAGATTTATTTTTTACCCTGGCACGGCTGTTTCGCTACGGTCAAACCGCGGACAAAATTAAAATGGCTTCCACAATTTTTTTTGAAATTTTGTATTTTTATCATTTTTTAAGTTTTTGAAACTTTTTTTGTATTGTTTTAATTTTACTGAAATAAAAAGTATTAAAACGACCTACTTTTCTTCTTTTTTAATATATAAATATGTTATACATGTGTGTTATGGATTTCGAGTTATTTCGTCGAATAAAACACACAAAATTAAAAAAAACAGTATTTTTGGCGAAAGTATACCATCTTTCCAACCTCGTGGCAACGCCGCGCTACTAGCTACGGACTTGAAAATTGGTATGGGGGGCCTGGAAACATGGTTCTATTGGCCGGTACCGTGCACCGTTCGTCTCGCAAACTATAAACTACTTAAATTTTAAGTTAAAGTCTTCTTTAGGCGCTAAAAAAGAGGAGAAAAAGTTGCCAAAGTGGTGCACGGCGATTTGATGTAGTGTGATCCCTTTTCTGTCTAATTAAATAATTATCTAAACTTCTAAGAGAGTCATAGCGATGCCATTTAATGTTTTGTTAGGTATGGTTTTTCTCAAAAAAATTACGGCGGCGTGGTGTTTACCTTGGACTTGATTGCTCGACCCGGGAATCCTGGTTCGAAACCGGAATTTTTCGAAAATGTTGGAATAAGCGAGACAACGGTGTCTTTGCAATTTTTTAGCTAGCTAAAGTTTGGCAGAGCACGAGGTAAGGGACAAAACAGGAAACTACTTTATTTTGCAGGGATTTTATTATTATTTTTGTGCTATTAGAGCACCCTTAAGTTTAAGAAATTGTTTTACAGCTTGTAAAACTTTAAGCGTTGATAATTGTTATCTTTTTTAATCTTGCTTCTCCTGTTTTATATTTTTCTGTAAAGAGTAGCTATTTTTTGGTCCTACAGTTTTGCATTTTGTAGCTAAGTAACTTAATACTTCTTTTTTTTTATTTAGTTAAGACTTTGGTGGGCTTTCTCAAGATGAAATTGTTAAAATCAAAGATGTTTTTAGCTACCTAGCTAGCTAATCTTGGCTTTAACACAAGATTGGGTGCTATTTTATACAGTTTATAAAGAAACACAAAATGATTGCTTTGTATATATATAATAAATAAAATATTTATGCACAACTTGAGGTATTTTCTTCTAGCATGATAAACTAAAATGTTGAAACCGTCGACTCTGAATGATGTTTTATTTAATATATAGATGTCACATATTTGGCCCGAAAAACCTTAGGACCAAAAGTGACCCTTTGGACAATTTCGGACAGACTAATATTTCATCTACATCATCCTTAATGGTCTTAGAATCCAAAGCAATGTTTTTTATTCAGTTAATAAATAAACTTTAAGCATATATTAAGGCTCTTAAGGCCGTTTTTCACATAGTTCTCACATTTGGCCCAAATATAACCCTTTGGACAATTTCGGACAGTAATAAAATTAAGTAATTTTCATTCCAGATATTTAACCTAACCTGTGGACCATAAAAAACATGTTTTTTTAACTTTATTCCAGAAATTTTGTGGAAGACATTTATCTAAATGATAATTTTTAAGTCATTTTTAGACATTTTGGCCTAAATTTACCAATTTCGGACAGGTGTCCAAAAAAAAATTTCTTTTAATAATATGGAGAATTTATCTAAGATTATTATTCTTTTTACAGAATATAAAAATCTTATTTTGTTCTTGAGATATCCTATTTTAACTGAGAGGGTAAATCGAATTATTTTTTCGTAGCATTTTTGTCCGCTCCGAAACAGCTGTGCTGGATGGATCTGCCTGGAGTAAAATATTGTATTTAAAATTAAGTCCTTGGAAAAGCACCGGCATCAGTCTCTTAGGTATTTGTCCCAGTCCTGTCCACCCTTGTGGAGGAAGGATCGCATAGGACAGGGTTTAGAGCCACTGAAACTTAATTGATAATAAAAAAAGGAGCAATCTATGTCCAATGTTAAAATAACAATTAGCTTTGTTGATACGAATACTGATATCGGTTGCATTTTTTTTTAGGTTTGTTATATTGCAATGGGTCAATCGCAGGAAGCGAACATAACACTTTTTTAATTTTGACCTTAGAAGCTTTTATTGATAAAAAAAGTGCTTGGGAAGAGTTTAAGCTTCTCTTCACACAGGTCAGCCTCAAAAATTGAATCCCTTGCATAGAGTCATAGTAGTAGCTACATTGCCCTGAAAAGTAAATTCATTGCAAGTTAAAAACCTGATCACTATATCGCTATATTTTTGATTTTTGCGTTAATAATTAAATTGAGCGCAAAGGTAAAAAGGGATTCTATTTTAGGTCCCGTTATGGAGGGCAATAATTGATGACGTTGCACGAAAACAAAACAACTAACCTTTACCAACATTAACCAGCGTTGTTGGAAATATAAGAGCAGCAAGAAGTAGAGATATTGAAAATAATTTAAACATGTTTGTAATTAATTCTAATACAAGTATGAAGAAGATCTGAAAAGATGAATAACACGTCTCCTAAGCTAGTTGGTATTTTCTTCCTATGATTTATCCTTTGTTTCTTGCGGGAATCAATTCGGAGGTTTGGAATCTAATTAGTTGGCCATAATATTGCCCATGGTAGATAAACATTCGGGATAATATTACTATGCGGGGCTGAAAATTGAACGGCAACGATAAGTCAAAACGTGTATTTATCAACCTCGATCCCAGGTTTATTCTAATTTTTTTTATATTGACACGTCACACAACACACCGCCGCCGGCGGTTACAAAGCAAAAAATTGAGGATGCTTTACACAATTAAGATATAACTGGGATTTTCCAAGACTGCCAGCCCTCCTCTCGTGTTAAAAGGAAACAACCTTTTCCCCAGGGCATCTTGTACCTTTTTCATCGGAAAGGCGAGAAACACATCTTCAAAAGGCGTCCATGACAAAAAACAAGATGCCCTGAGAAAGAGACTGAAAAGTGGGCCTCGTCACACGGCACCAAAACTAATTATCATCCCCATTCGTTTAGAAAAAGTGTACCGAAATGCGAGAAAAAGAGAACCAAGAATACTTGAAATAAACGGCGAATATTACGCGCAATGGGACTTTTTGACTCCTGCTTAAAATATTTTTAGACATACGGGTATTTGACCTAAAGATATATTTTAGAATTGAAGAAACGAAGACATGAAAAAACGTGCAACAAATGTGTTTTGCATGTCAAAAAAACAACTTTCATGTTATCCACAAATCGAGATAAGAGTAAGCCTAATTTCAGATAAAAATGCCATCCAAGCCATTCTCCTCCTCGGAGTTCTTACTTAAAAACCTCTGAAGTACTTTTGATGTTTATTTTTATGAGCTCAACTTTATCCCTAGAACACCTTGTATCTTCTCTAAAATCGATATCAAAAAAGATACAAGACGTCCTGGGGATGAAGTTGAGCACTGAGGTAACGCCTAATTTCAGAGAAACACGGATTGGCAAAACATTGTAATACCACCTAAAAAATAAATAGAATAACAAATAGAAATAACTAGAATAAGAATATTTTGCGACGACCAATAAGACCAATGAGAATGAAAAATACATGAGATATATATTTGGTATATTTTTTAAACGAGTGTTGCCCATGTTTATAGAAAAACGAAATGTTTCTGTTGCTGGTTCTACCAACAATATCCTATTTGCTCTGCTTGATGCTCAGGTTGTCAACAAAATCGGACATTGCAGAAATCGCACAACCTCTTTCCCAGCTCCTGTTGTCTCCTTTTTAATTATTGACGGCAGGTTGTCCTTTAAGGAGACTTTGTCCTGTAATCCTCCAATGTATAGTATTTCTGAGTAAACAAGGTTTGTCTTAGTCAACTAAATTTTTGTGAGCGAGGTAAAAAGCAAAAATCTGGACGGTGAGTTGATTGACTTCATTCTAGTTACAGAATGCTGTCAGTTGTCTTCAAAATTTATGAATATGCCATCACTATTCCAATAATAAAAAGGACAAAGTTGGAACCTTTTCCCCGGACTTTTTTGGTTTTTTTATATATGGACGGCCTATAAAAAGGCTAACAAATCCTGGGTACGAGGTTGGGCGAGGTTGGAAGTTGTAAAGAAAAAGTTGAATTTCTTAAAGAATAAATCAAAAATCTAATAAATGTTGTATTTTTGTTTCCCATGTTAAGTTTTGAATGTTTCTTTTTATAATTTCCAGTGCAATGCCTACCGTGTTTGTTATTTGATATGTAAGTTGGAATAATTGCCGATTTTAAAACTACAGATATGTAAAGTTTTACTTAACCCAAAAAAGATCGATCTGAAATGAAAATCGTCACCCAGAAGGAGAAACAGAAATAATTTAAAACGAAAAAATAATTGGTATCTAATATAAGATAAACTTTCAAATCATCAAGGGATTTTCAGAAGGAGAAACAGAAATAATTATTGAAGATATTATTTTGGTTTGTCTGTTCAGTATTCATATTACTGTGGAAAGTTTATCATTTCTTGAACATGATAGTTTAGTAGGCGACGTTTCGGGAGATCCTTCTCCCATCATCGGGCAAAGTAAAATGATGTTGCGCATGTACTTATATAATTGCAGAGGATCGAAATTCATAAAATTTAACCAATCAGAAACGAGCTGATAATTACAGTTAATTACGGTAATTAACATTTTCGGACCTGGATGTAGGTAACTACTTCTTCTGTAGGGCTGGTAACCAAATCTCAGGAAGTTGATATGAGATGCTGTTTATGTGTTTGTTACGTTCTACACTGTTGATGGTTTCTTTAATCTTCCTGGCCGTTGTTCTGGATTCTTTGTCAATGATTTTCTTTTCATCCCAATTAAACTGATGACTTCTGCTCCAGCTGTGGTCCGCAATTTCGTTTTTCTTCACATCTCCGTTTCTCACTGCGCGCATATGTTCTTGTACTCGTTGCTTAAACTTTCTTTTTGTTTCGCCTATATACACTGCATCACAATCTTTACACGGGATTTCGTAAACAACATTGCTTTGTTCTTCCAGGTTTATTTTGTCTTTTGGTTTAGACAAAGTGCTTCTTAGGGTGTCTTTAGAGGTAAGAATGCATTTGATCTTGTGTTGCCTTAAAACTCGACGAAGGATCTCGCTGGTACCTGGTACGAAGGGTAGGAATGCTGATGCGATAAATTCCTCTGATGTTTCTTTGTTGTCTCCGTTGCATCTTCTCTTCATTTTATTTTCTACTTGCGTGATGACTTTATGACTGTATCCATTTGCGATTAATGCATTTCTTACACGTCGAATTTCTATTTTCCTCTCCTCTTTGTCACTGACTACACTGTTGGCACGATTCAGCAATGAAGAGATGACACTTTCTTTGCAAGATTTCTGATGGTTTGATTCGAAGTTAAGGTACTGGTCAGTGTGTGTTGGTTTACGATACACTGAAACTGAAATGGAACCATTCTTGCGTTTGACCAAAGTGTCCAGGAAAGCGATACTTCCATCGTGTTCAAGCTCAACAGTGAATTTGATTTGTCGATGTAGGCCGTTGATGTGTTCATGGAACTCTTCTAGATGAGATCTTTTGATTATGGCGAATACGTCGTCAACAAATCTTTTCCAAACCTTTGGACGTCTGTCTGATGTGACTAATGCTGTTATGTCGTGTGCTTGCATATATATTTCTGCGACTACTGATGATGCAGGGCCTCCCATGGCAACTCCGTCTGTTTGAGTGTAGAAGTTCTTATTAAACAGATACCATGTTTTGGTTAGAACAAGTTCGACCAAACGCAGAAAATCCGGGACTGGAATCTTTGTCTTTTCACCGAATGCAGCATCGTTTTCGATAAGGTCTTTAATGATGTTTAAGGTGTCTTTTATGGGAACATTTGTGTAGTGTGATGTGACATCAAATGATACCATGCATTCGTCGTCTGCTATCTTTATTTCTCTGATGTATTCCGAAAATTCTTTTGAGTTTTTGCTGTGGTCACTCGAATTGGATTTCCCTGTTTATGAATTTTGGGTAGTCCGTAAAATCGCGGTGGTGGTCCGTCACAAGGTTTCAGTCGGTAATACTGCTTATCGTCGATGTATTCTTTTCTCTTCAACTCCATTAAGATGTTCCTCGCTTCTCGTTTGATGACTTCTGTGGGATCTTTCTTGAGAAGTTTGTAAGGCCCGTTGTTGATGTGTTCGTTGCACTTGTTGATGTAGTCAAGTGTATTCATGATAACCGTTGTTCTCCCCTTGTCTGCCGTTAGGATTATGATATCTTTGTCCTTCTTTAGATTCTTCAATGACAGTCTTTCAGATTTTTGCAAATTGTCCTTTGGTGTTTTGCTTTTCTGTAGCGTGAGGCTTACTTTAGCTCTTACTGTGTCTGCCTCTTCTTTTGGTAGATCTTTAATTGCCTCTTCCACTTTCGCAACTATTTCTTTCTTTGGAATTGAAGCTGGTGTCATGCAGAAATTCATTCCTTTTGATAGAAGGTTTGTTTCTTCTGTCGTGACTTGTCTGTTGGAGAGATTGACAATCCATTTGCTCTTTTCTATACCCGTTTGTGTATCATCATTGAATCTGTCATTGATTTTGATTTTGTTGAACTTTTTAAGGTGTCTGTCTCTAACCGATCTCATTTCTTTTTCATACACGCTATCATGAATATTCTTAACCTGTTTATATTGGTCGGTGGAGAGTCTCGATTTGATGGTGTTGTTAAGATCAAGTATTTGGCGATGTAGGGTGTTACGTGTTACGTGATTTAGATGGATTCTTTCTTGCAACAACTGGCGGCTTGCGCGTTGTAAGATTTTCTTACTTCTTTCAGTCTTTACTCTGCAGGTAAGCCGAAGATCTTTAGGTGTTATCTCGTTGTGAAGACAACGTAGAGAAAACCGAAGATGGTTAGTGTATCTTGCGTATTTTATTCTTGATTTCTCTAGCGATCTGACTTCTGCCAAGATAGATTCTCCATATTGCTGTTTGATATTATTGAAGATATTATTTTGGTTTGTCTGTTCAGTATTCATAAAAATAAAATGAAGAGAAGATGCAACGGAGACAACAAAGAAACATCAGAGGAATTTATCGCATCAGCATTCCTACCCTTCGTACCAGGTACCAGCGAGATCCTTCGTCGAGTTTTAAGGCAACACAAGATCAAATGCATTCTTACCTCTAAAGACACCCTAAGAAGCACTTTGTCTAAACCAAAAGACAAAATAAACCTGGAAGAACAAAGCAATGTTGTTTACGAAATCCCGTGTAAAGATTGTGATGCAGTGTATATAGGCGAAACAAAAAGAAAGTTTAAGCAACGAGTACAAGAACATATGCGCGCAGTGAGAAACGGAGATGTGAAGAAAAACGAAATTGCGGACCACAGCTGGAGCAGAAGTCATCAGTTTAATTGGGATGAAAAGAAAATCATTGACAAAGAATCCAGAACAACGGCCAGGAAGATTAAAGAAACCATCAACAGTGTAGAACGTAACAAACACATAAACAGCATCTCATATCAACTTCCTGAGATTTGGTTACCAGCCCTACAGAAGAAGTAGTTACCTACATCCAGGTCCGAAAATGTTAATTACCGTAATTAACTGTAATTATCAGCTCGTTTCTGATTGGTTAAATTTTATGAATTTCGATCCTCTGCAATTATATAAGTACATGCGCAACATCATTTTACTTTGCCCGATGATGGGAGAAGGATCTCCCGAAACGTCGCCTACTAAACTATCATGTTCAAGAAATGATAAACTTTCCACAGTAAAACAGAAATAATTTAAAACGAAAAAATAATTGGTGTCTAATATAAGATAAACTTTCAAATCATCAAGGGATTTTTTTTAATGATAATCTTTCTCGTTGTCAAGTTATGAAAAAGACAAATAGAAGCCCTATTATCGTTGAAATTACACGTTGATTGTTTATATATGCAGCATCAAAAAGGAATAGCGCACATAGTAAGTTTTATGAAAATTGCATTAAAAAAAAGACATTCGCTGATACAAAAGACATTTATAAATCCAAAGAAAAGGCAAGTAATTTAATTATTTCTTACAGGGGGAAAGATAATAGTGCTGTGACAACAACCTCGTGCCCAGAGTCTTGATCTTTTCAGGCCCTTACTGTTTCCCTGAAAAGCATTTTATAAGAACAATGCACATGCATCGAATCTGCGGCACGTTTTAAATTCTTACTGATATCAATTATTTTTTTTCTCTGTTAAGTATTTGCATGAGTAAATTGAAACTTTCTATGATTGGAGCAGGTTAGATGAAGAAAAACACAACTTTTTGGCATGTAATTCATACTAATAGCCTTCCGGTTTTAGAGCAGTATATGTTCTTCCGTGTATCTTGTAAAAATAAGCAAAATATCTCCAAGGCGGACAGCTAAGGCGGACAAAATCGTTTTCCGATCTCGATAAGAGAATATTTTCGATAGTTTTTTTTGTGAAACAAAAATTGTATTCTAATTAGAGTGTCCGCTAATTACTGTCCGCCATCATGTGTTTGCCCGTGCAATTACTTTTTGTCCATTAATTAAAGATGTTCGTTTTTTAAAGTGTCATTAATTAGAGGACACATAAAAATGTTCTCACTACTGTGAAAAAGCTAAAAGCTAAAAATTAAGATGTTTTTTGAAACTATTCTACTCCCCCGTTTTTTTCGCGTTTAAAACAACCCGCGTGAGGGAGAACTGTCGTTACCTCATAGGTTAAAAATAAACTAAAATGGAGGATGAGGCGAAAAAATAAAATAAAAATTGTTTACTTAAACACTTTGTCATTTTTCAGTCGTTTGTTCAACTCAGAAGAATTATTTTTTATATATGCGTGATAAGTTGAGAAAAGAGCCTTGAGAATAAGGATACAAAAATCATTGAGACGAGATAAATGGAGAATAAAAAGAGTTTAGTTGCAATTACTAGATGCTAATAATAAAACTGGTAACTAGTAATAATAATTTTTTTATAATTCTGTTATTTAAACATCCGCGACACGAAACAAAAGCACAGAATACATAAGCCATGCTAAAACAAACAAATAAATAAAAAAAACTTTTCTACATCTCTTCAAGTTTTAAAGTAGGGGAATATTAACAGTTTTAGGATTTTTAAATGTATAGGCGGTTTTAGGAAATACAAAAAGTAAATCAAATAAGTAGTAGACTGAGTATTTGAGATAATGGCAGTTGTATAGATAATAACACAAGTTTTATAATCGCTTAAATTCATGCTAAAGAGAATCTTGTCTATTAATTAATCTAACTTGCTTTAATTAATACCATTGTCACTTCTAATGTTAGCATAAGTGATCAAAAATGGTTCAAATTCGTCATAATGACGATAAAACACTTATTCGCTTTCTAGGTAAGAAGTACATTATGGAAGCATTGAAGAGATTGTTGGAGAACCAAAAGCTCAAATCAAACGAAATCGAATTTGTGCGAGTTGAAATGGAAGATATACATGGTATATCGAGAGGTTTAACGTTAGATATCGATCATTTTATCCGTTGTATCGATACTGGTGTTCCACTTTGTAAATCAACGAACGCGTGGACGGTTCATGGACAGTATGTGCCTAAAACTGGTTTACAAGAAGAAATCGATTACGAAAATGGTTTCCTTTATCCAAATTTAGAAACTTTTCGGGTTTTACCATGGAAGAAGAACACAGCTTCTGTTCTTGGAGATTTGAGGCTGGAGTATGATAATATGGAAAGTTCGTTTATGCAATCTCACTCTCGTGCTATTTGTAAAAAACAGATAGGGAGGTTGCGTGAAAAGAATTGGCAGATTTTTGGAGCATATGAATTCGAGTTTTACATTCTGAATAAAGTGGACAAATCACCTGTTTTTAAGGAAGTTAATATGTTTTCCACCTTCGATACTTCAAGACATGATTTCTTGTTACAAAACATCTCAAGGAACATGAAACAAATGGAAATAATGCCAGAGCTATACCATGTGGAATACGGGCCGTCGCAGTACGAACTAACAATGAGACCGTCTTTTGGAATTACGCTATGTGATAATGCGTTTCGTTTCAGACATCTTGCCAAAGAAATTGCAGCATCACAAAATCAGCTTGTTACATTTATGTCAAAACCATTTTCAAGTTCTAGCGGATCCTCTGGTCATTTTAACCACTCCTTGTGGGATTTAGACGGCAACAACCTTTTCTATGACAAGGAAAATAAAAATCATTTATCCGAGCTTGGTCAGCAATGGCTAGCTGGTTTGATTTTTCATTCAAAGACTTTAATGTGTCTTGCTTGCCCAACTCCCAATTGCTACGATCGTCGCAACAGTGGCGTCTTTGCTGCCACGACTGATCTATGGGGGTTTGATAATCGAAGCGTAACATATCGAGTCAAAATGATGAACGAAAATGGTACGTATATTGAAAACCGGAAGCCAGGAGCAGCTGTCAATCCATATCTTTTGACTGCCGCCAGCATAATTGCTGGTATGGATGGGATAAAGAAAGGGATGACGTTGACCATGCCACCATATAAAGGAGATGTTGCCATCTCGGTTAACTTGCCTGCAGCAATGAAGACTCTTCCAAAATCGTTAGAGGAATCTTTAAAACATTTAAAGGAGAATGATTTGTTTGTGCGAGAACTTGGCGATGAATTCATGAAATGCTTTACAGCTATTAAATCAGCTGAAGAGGAAGAGACAAGTAAAATTAAAGAATGCGAGAGAGAACAGTGGTATTTAGATAATTATACACGCTATCTTTAGCTGTGAAAAATGTTTTCAAGACTGAGGGAAAGATTCACATCAGAAAATTTGCTTGTTGCTTGCTCGTTGTCTACTTGGGACTTGGACTATGTATACTTTTTCGTTCTGTTGCTAATATTTCTCAACCTCCTCACAGGGGTCTTGTGGCCCCTGAGCCGCCGTTATTACGGTGTGGCCGCTACCAACTTCATCAACAAAGCAAAATGCCATGGGAACGAGGTTAAATACTTGTTTCTTTGTTCGACAAAAATTGTTACGAGGGAACAAAAAAAAACATGCGGACATAATACTGAGATTTAAATTTTATAATACCATTCTAGTTACAAGTTTAACCAGTTGTCAACTTCGTACCCAAAAAATATTGCACCCTTTTGACGTTGTTACGGTGATACGAACATGACCCTTGCGGCGAGCCTGTTCACAGGATTAATATCACGCAGCCCGATATAATTTATGAAATTTTTGACATCGTAAATCGTACGTTTTCTCTTATCATCAGGAAGTAACAATCAGATAGCGAAAACCATGTGATGCAAATTTAACTACCTTTCTAGGCAAAGACTCCACAAATTATTAGTGACCTAAATTTTTGAGTGACAGAATTTTGACCGGCAAGGTATTTATATAACTATACAGCACGACACTTTTAAGGAAGCTTGTAGGACATTCTTATCCCGATTCTTATACCAAAAATTGTGTTTCACTTTCACTTTCAAGATATAACCATGTGATGCTTGTTGTTTTTATTGATGAATCTTTTCGGTTGAACCCTATTTCTAACGCAATGGGCTGGTAATTAAGGTACTGGAGATAGCATGATTCCTCAATAAATAGCCGGATTTCTCCAGTAATATCATTTTATAAATTTCCAGATTCTGTCAGTTGCAGTAAGTCACTTAATTCAGCAATGCGCTTAGTATGTATATCCATCTCTAACAGGTGTAATCTTGCGATGAATCCCTGAACGAAAATCTCCCCATCATAACTATCCCCAACACTCTTCGATAATAGCTTTTTTTTGAGCTGATCCATGGTGGTATCTTAATTTTTGGCGATCCTCGGGCATATTATAAGTTATAGAAAAACTTTGTGTGATCAATCGGAAACACGCATTTAGGTCTTGAAAGCAAGAAAAGTATACGCGAGATATGGGCCCTACGCATTTTAATGTGTCTAATCATTATCGACCTCAGAGATCTTTAATCTAAAAAATCTCCTGGGGACGAGATTGGTGTCCAGTCATACCGCAGCTTCTACCGTTGCTATTACTTCCTGTGTGCATTCACATTTTTATTCATATTCAGAGAATATTTTTTTTCCTGTGAACAAGCATGCAAATGTATTTACACACAATCACGTTCAACAACAGTAACTTAACTAACCTCATTCCCAGGACAAGGTTGTAACTTAACGTGGAATGCGAGAATTTAGAGTGTCTCTATCGATGTATCTAGGTATCCGGAGAGGAACTTTAAGAAGTAAAAAAGTCGGACTTAATGACAACGGTTCTTAGCAGGAAAGAATTTGCGAGTATTGTGATCAGTACGAAGTATTGTTAATAGTCTGCGGGCAATGCAGGTTTTTAGGCGTTCTAATTGGCTTAGTGCTCTTCACGACGGGTCAATATGGAGCGGTATTGCCCATCGTTAAGAAAAATAGTAGCTTAAAATGTGAACAAGCACAAAAAATAATTTTCAAGAGGCAATGGACATGATTATAGATCTCTAAACTCCTACAATACATTTGTCGATAAAAACATTTTCTTGATATTACTCAACCTCGTTCCCAGGGCATTTTTCCTTGATGATAAATTCCACTCCGTAATAACGGCTCAGGGGTCACAATAACCTGGGAACGAGGTTGGATAATACTTGATATTGTCTCCCCGGCATATTCTTTAACGCATTTGCCATATCGCCACCCGCTTCGAACAACACAAAATGTGGAACGCATCAGAACTTTCATTTCATTCCAGTTCTTGTAATGTTAGTTATGATTGGGACACTCCAAACATGCTAAAATTTGATCGTAAGGTACACAAAGCACTGGAAATTCAGTTCCAGGATACGTCGCCGCATAGTGAATATGGTCTTAATCTAGACGATAGCCAGTATGTGACGACGACATTATGGAGACCAATGCTCGCGTACCTTAGACGGAAGTCGTTGCAGTAACGTCGATTTGATGTCAATGTAATGATAACCTTTAGTAACGACAACTTTTTGTATAGTTTGATGAAGTATTACGAAATATTACTAAAAGAAAAAACAAAATGCTGGACGGCCATGTATATGTGTTTTAAATTAACAATAAAAGTTATGATTGGGAAACACTAAGAGAAATATTGTAGCAAATGAGGCTTTTCCTCGGCTGTGATGTACTGTGAGGACATAATTACGGAAACCGGTCTCCAACTGATAAATTATAACAGACGTCAGAGTCTTGGGCAAGAGGAGAGGAATGAGGATGATCGGGCCCCATGACCCTCTTCCCTGGACAAATTGCACAGTCAGCACATCTAATAGCCTTGTTTATTCAGTCTTACTTATTCAAAAATTAACCAATATCGGATATAATTAGCAAGACAATTTATTTTTTTCTTCGAGCTGAATGTTTTGAGGTCAGCTGTTTGTTAGTTTGTGGCATTTGTTGACTACACTGATCATTTTTTCTAGTCTGTGATAGCGTTAAAGAAACCACTCCTGATTTTTCTTTTCCACAATCTTCCTGGTTGCGATGCTAGGGCCGACGTCACAAAATTTGGTGTTAGAGTCACCTGAGACTTATGGATGACTTGCTGGTCTTGATAAATTTTATTTTTTATTTTTTTGACAGGCAAAATAAAGTAATTTAATTAGCTAATAATTTTTTTTTAGAAAATCTGGTTGGTTAAAAAACTATTTACCTTGCGAAAAAAATGAAACAAGCTATGGCGCAAGTCATTACGCTAGACCTTTTTAAATGTTTACTTTTTCTGTCGTAAGCCCTTTCAGCTTCAACAAAAGGTGAAGTGAGTCCTTTTTTAGTCTGTCTTTTAGCACAAAGGTATTATTACCACTTTATATATAGTCCTCCTCTTTTGAGGTGCGTGATCGCACCCCGCACTTCTGCACGTTCCTGCAACAATGGAGCAGCGTCTTTAATCACGCACCAAAAACACTTTAGTCACTTCAATAATGCCCAACTGAAATGTCTTTTGTATAAAGTAATTATTTACTAGATAGATAGATAGATGTGCATATTTTACATGGCTAGCCTCACAAATATCGAGGGATATACCCTGTCTATTATTTCCAGGAGGGGCCATGGCTTAGACGGAGAGTCCTAGAGTATTTAAAGCTCATTTTTGAGCTACACAGACCCAATTAGAGCCCGCGCTCTACTAGACAACTCCCTGCAACATCCAACGGCCCACACAGTGTGCCATCTTCCCAATTTCCCTCACATGGCTTGGGTTAACCCGGGGCTATGGTAACATTTACTCACCCGTGTTGAATCGCCGTCAAGAGGAATCGAACCCCGGTCTCCCGCACAGAGTATGAGAGCTATAACCACTAATCTACGGCGCCACGGCGCCGTCTTTCGTTCGAGTCTCAGTGTAATTCATCAGGTGAGCATAAGAGTGTCAGCATGAAGGAAAGGGCCGACTTTAATGTTCTTTATACCTTACGTTCTTCATAATAACGCTGACCGCTTTTGCCGACGCAACTACGGTATCTTCGTATTGTGCCGAATGTTCCGAAAATGCCGGCGCTAATTTTAAGGGCTGATCATTGATACAAAGTTTTTATACAAACTATACAAATTGTGTACGAAAATTTTGTGACGGTCCTTTAATAAAGATGCAATACATTCAATTACTCATTAGGCCTACCAGATGACCACACTTTTCATATGTGTTATCACGCACCTCAAATTATGAATAATCACACTCCTCAATTAAGGCAAGACGCGTGAAATTCATCATGCACCTACGACAATCGAGGCGAGTGAAGTATCACTCAGCTGCTAAAATTCATATGACCAGGACTGTATAAATATATGTTAATCAGAAGTTATCCATCTACACAAAAATATTTCTGTAGAAAATGGTCTGAAAAAGACTTCTTCAGCAAACTTCGGCATCTTTCCGCCCGCTATGCAGTTGTTAGAGCTTATTACGGAAAATGTGAACATTACAAAGGTCTATAGCTACCGTCTTTATTAGGTATATACTATTTGAACAAACACCTCTGGGCGATGATGATGTGGCAATCCTCAATAACTACATAACCTTTTATAGTTTTAAATATAGTTTTATTGTGATGTGTGTTGTTAAACTGTGATCCCCTGACCACCTAGCTACAGTACAGTCTAAATGTAATCTACCACGTACATGCTCATATCACACCTTTGCGTGGAGGACGGCAGTTGTTTGTCTTTTGTTATAATTAAATCCCCTAAGGGTTTTGCGAGTTTATATTTATTTGTGTGTGCACTTAATTGTCTTGGTTACTCAGTAAAAACACACTTATTAATCAAGAATATTGTATTATGGCACATTTTGGTATACAACATCATACGCATGGAACGCAATTTGTAAATTTGGGGAATGGATTGGGATGCCGGGTAAGAAAATAAATAAGTAAGGCAGGACAGATAACGCATGCTGCTAGTAATCATAACAAGGTAATCACACCAAAATGCTTGCCCAAGGCAAAGAGGGTAATTTCCTAAGAGTATGGACGTTTTGGTTGCCCCTCGCAAGTTTATGTCCTCATGGATCATAATATTGTGAACGGTTTCCAAGGCATGACCCAGATCTCTTCATGCATGAATTACATACTCATATCCTCTATTCACGAGGTACATTTCACAACTAATAATACATTTACTTGTCACTTGTAATTAATGATTAATTATTTAGTTTATTAATTATATACTTATTTAATAATTTATTCTCATGCATGAAGGATATTGTTTCTCTTCCACTTCAATCATGAAGGTACACTGCACTTCACTATAAACCGATAATCACATATGGTGTCTTCTGCACCCAATAAACATGTGTTATCAATAATCATGAGCTAAAGGTGGAATGCACAAGCTGGTCCCGTATTGGCCCAGCGTGTGTTACCACATAATAATAATATCAGGATTCATAAAAGGGTGTGCCTCACCGTAATGATAATAAGTGATAATAATATCAAGTAATAATAAGATACACAAGCCTCACACACGCATCTGTCCAAATGTTATATGGCTGACGTAGGAAGCCCGCCATCCCCATCAGTAAAAGCGCAAGTGGAAATTGGATGAACCGTTTTGGCCCAGCGTGTGTTACCACATAATAATAATATCAGGATTCATAAAAGGGTGTGCCTCACCGTAATGATAATAAGTGATAATAATATCAAGTAATAATAAGATACACAAGCCTTACACACTCATCTGTCCAAATGTTATATGGCTGACGTAGGAAGCCCGCCATTCCCATCAGTAAAAGCGCAAGTGGAAATTGGATGAACTGTTGCTCCCACCGCTGGACAAAAACCTTCACAACTCTCGTAGCCAAATGGTTGTGTAAGGAAACCGTGCGGCTAGAGCAACAGTGCAGCCACAGTGATCAGTGATCGCATGACCACCCATCGACGACTGGGTGATGTGAGCTAATCCGAAAGCTTGATCAGGGTGGCCACTCGTCCTTGAAAACCTTGAATGTTCTTGAATGTTCTTGAATTTTATTTGGTCTTGAATTGTTCTTGAAATAGTATGTTTTCCACCCTTGGTTCTTGAATGTTCTTGAGTTTTTACAATTCTATGAAAAATCTTTTTAGAATAGTAAAAAAATGTCTAGTAAAAAAAGTACCAGAATGCATGGAAAAAGTATTTTTAATGAAAGTTGGTTGAGCGATGAACAGTTTAAAATATGGTTGAAAAGGGGACCAGATAAACACAAAGCATTGTGTAGACTTTGTAACACAGTGATAGACATAACTATAATGGGAAAAAGTGCTTTAGCATCGCATTCTAAGGGCAACAAGCATCAAGTGAATGTGAAAAACTATAGTCCAGTTTCTGGTCTGTTCTTCAAAAGTAACCCTCCAAAGCCATCATCAAGCAAAGACGCCTCCCCCGCCACTAACAAGATTGATTTAATGATGAGTACATTAGCAGTTTCCCATGCTGAAATTCGTTGGGCTCTGAAAGTACTAACATCACATCATTCATTTCGTTCTTGCTTGAATTTGAACCAGCTATTTTGTGTGATGTTCCCTGACAGTGACATAGCAAAGTCATTCCAGTTATCAAAAACGAAATGTGCGTACTACATCGTACATGGATTAGCCCCATATTTCATGGAAATCTTGCTCCAAGAAATTAAAAATTCGCCAACCTATTCCACACTTTTTGACGAAAGTTTGAATCATTATAAACAGGAAGAACAAATGGACGTTCAGATTCGTTTCTGGAATGAAAATCTCTATGAAGTCCAGACACGTTACCTAACCTCAAGGTTTTTCAGGCGCCCAAATGCAGATAACATCTTGCACAAGATTCTTCAAGCAACTGATGCGTTACCCCAGAAATCAATGGTCATGCTTTCCATGGACGGACCAAACACTAATTGGAAAGTTTATGAAAATTTAAAATCGCATCGTACTGAGAAAGAATATCCCCAAATTATTGATGTTGGTTCGTGTGGATTACACGTGGTGCACGGAGCCTTTCAGATTTGGGTTGGGTTGAGGATGAACCTGTTGCCATCCGAGCAAAGGAAGTTTGGGAAAATGTTGTGAATGTCATAAAGCATTATCAAACCTTATGCAAATCAAAACAACCAAGCAAAAACAGTTCGTATGACACCTTGGTCACCCACCACACTGACATGTTTATGCAAGTAAAGTTACAATTCTTTGTTGATGTAGCCAGCATGATGTCTTCGTATCTGAAGCAATTCCAGACGGATAATCCAATGATGCCATTTGTTTCGGAAATATTAGAAAATATTATCCGTCGGTTAATGAAGATTTTCATTCGGAAAACCGTTATTGATGAAGCTGATTCAGCTTATTCTTTAATTAAAATTGATTTGCAGAAACGAGAGAATCATTTACCACCGGAATTAGTCAAGTTACCAACTGCCACCAAAACCTTGCTTTCGTCCCTTCAAGCCAGTTTGACAAAGAAGTTGAAGTTTAAAGGAGAATGTGCTGCACTTATTAAAGGTATTATTGAAAAGCTACAAGAACGATCGCCATTGAAACACCTTTTTGTTCGATCTTTGTCTAGTCTTGTTCCAAAGAATATGATTGAAAGTAAAAACTGTCTACTTAAGTTTGAAAAGGTCGTGGACAAGTTTTACACAACAAATCACATCAATTCAAAAGAAGCAGATAATGCCAAGTTGCAGTTGGAGGAGTTCATCTCACGCACAGCTAAGACTCATAAAGATAAGTTTCTTGGCTTTAGCCTTTCTGATAATCGTTTGGATCATTTTTACCGCGAGTATTTAAACGGTTCTGATAAATACAAAGATTTATGGAAAGTCATGGTGATGGTCTTCACTATTTCACATGGACAAAGCCAGATCGAGAGAGGATTCAGCATCAACAAAGAAGTCACTATCGAAAATCTTAAAAACAAGTCACTATGTGCTCAGCGGTTGGTATATGATGCCTTAAAGTGTTGCAAGAAAGATGTGCATGATATTGAAATCACTGCCAAAATGGTTACATCATGTAAAACAGCCCGTTCTAGGTATGTATTTGCCCTTGAAGAAGTAAAAAAATCAAAAGAAAATGAAGCAGCGAATAACAAGAGAAAGATAATAGCATATGAGATTGATAGTGTGAAACGCAAACGAATGGAGGTAGATACATGTATTCGATCATTGAACAAAGATATGAACAACTGTCTTGATGAGGGCGAGGTTAGCCATGACATTGCTATGTTTCTGAAAGCAAATGCATTCAGAAAAGCCATTACAGAGAAAAAAGTGACAATGGTGGATTTAGATGAGGCTATTAAAAAACTGGAGGAAGATCTCAAAAACTAATAACCTCTATAATACTCGTAGTTTGTTGACATTAGTTTATTTCAAGATATATGGATTATTTATTAGCTTCATATTAGCGTCATTTTGTCTGGTTCATTTTCTAATTTGAAGATCTTCTTATACAATACAATATATGTTCTATTTTTAATTGAGAATTAAAGTTTTATAAAACACAAGAAATAGAATCCTTTGGACCGTTTCCATAATACTGGATAAATAGATTTTAGAAACAAGAAGAGAAGAACACTATTTATTGAACTTTGTTATTTTTGTGACTTTTATATTCTGTTATTTTTAGTTTTACACTTTTGTTACTATATAATTCTAGCTTTCTGATAAGTATTTATAAACTTGTACACAAAGTAGCTATGTACTCCTAAAAGAATGATTTCTGGAACGATATCAACTTTATTATCAAGGTTTCTACATGTCTACACTCTTTTATTTTGTTCAAATTATCACAGATTATGCTATATTGATGTATAAAGTCAGTGAATTGATCAAGATATTAGCTTTTGTTGAAGTTGTTAAAAATTATTTTTGTCCTTGAAAACCAATATTTTGTTCTTGAATTGTTCTTGATTAGTTCTTGGATTTTTTTTTAATTTTGAGTGGCCACCCTGTTGATCGTATGCTTGCAGTACTGGACCAGTGCGTGAAAAGAAGTGCCAGTGATCGGAGGCAAGCATATTCGGCAAGTGTCATCCGGTTTGGCAGCACATAAAAGAAAATAAACATAGTTAGTTCAAGTAAAATTGGAGACATTACCACAGATGATAATGGGTGGGTGGGTGGGAGCTTCAAATCTGAGGAGCTTTAATCTTCAACAACCTTAGTTCTTTATGGCTAAAATTGGACTGACCCATGTGTCATGTATTTATTGACTTGTATTATTAAGCGAGGCAAAACAGATGCATGTTGACCTGGGGCAACTGAGACAATGCTCTAAGCAGATATAATCCAACATGGCTACCTATTAACTGAATCAGAAGTGCCTTATTCTTAACCTTATTTGAGGTACAGTACTAGGTCAGAGCCAGAGTGGTATCTATCATTATACAGGACAGCTAGAAGGTATACTGAAGTCACCACAATTAACATGAGCTAAATATTCATTTAGCTCCATTCGCGAAGAAATATCGGAGCAATTATATTTCTTGTAATAACGAGATTCATTGTGGAAGTGTATTGATAAAGCTATTCCCTTAAGTATTAGCATGAAGTAATTAAATAATAAAAATCTTTCGCGAAGTTTTATAATACATTGCGCGGGAATGTATTGTTGATTTAATTACTTAAAAAGATTCCAGCGCGTTTAATTTAAAAAACATATGAGAAGCATTGTTCACAACTATTAAATGACTTGTGCTTTTTTTTATTAAAAGAATACAACTACGGTTTATTTTTTGTAAAACAAATGGTGTATATTCTGAAATAAATACAATATCTACATTTCTCGATGAAAACATTTCCTTCTTAACAAACAACGTAAAATAATCCTTCCGTATACTTTTTTATTGAAACAAATAAAAACATTTCTATCGGTGCTTTTCGTTTTTAAACTGGTAAAATGTGATCTTAAAAAACATTTCTATCGCCGCTTTTCGTTTTGAAACTTTTAAAATGCGATTTAAAAAACATTTCTATTGCCGCTTTTCGATTTTAAACTTTTAAAATGCAAAGAGTTCGCGCAAAATAGATTGCTAAAATTGATCTTACAACCTATTGTGATTAAACAATTGATCGCATGGGGTCAATTTTTATCAGCGAGCCAATTATTTTCTTAAAAAAACAAAAGCTATTGCAATGTTATTGTTCTATGTAACTATTCATGCGAGTTTCGCGTCCGCGGTAAATTACAACTGTACTGTACATATATAATATGCAAATCCACAGGCAAAATAATTCAGGAAGTAAGATAGTATTCTGATTAACATTTTAAGATTGTGATGGTCATGATGGTTTGCGATGTTAATGTTGGAACACGCTGTTCACATTCAACGTTAAAAGTGTTTACGTTTTGTAATTCCCTGTTCGCAACTTTTAAAGTGCAAAAAACAAATACAAATACAAAATTTTCTCTGTTGAAAACAAGTATGTTTAAACTCGTGAACCTCAAACACAAGAACCTAGCTTCTGAAACTAGCAACTCTTTTGGTCTTGACTTTCTTGTCTTCAACAGCCAAGATAAAGATTTTTACAAAGAAAAAGCTTCTGAGACAAATTTCTTAGTGTTTTTAACACAGGTCGCAGTGCTCAATGTGTGAATCGAAATGTTGTCTTTGTGAAACATTTAACAAGAAAATGTTAATGAATGAATTTTTTAATAAATTGTTTGTATCACCTATTTCTATAATGACTCGCAGCAAAATATCCATTAACAAGGGGTTAAGGACAAGTGGCTCACAGTGCTGCCAGACCACAGCTGCAAAGGGGCAGCAATTTTTTGCAAACTACTTTAATACATTATTCAAACCCTGGTTTTTGCTTTCTGCGACCTAGTATTGATGCTTTTTAACCGAACTACGACAATGTTTTAACTTTCTACAATCCCGTTTTGTTGCCTTCTTAAGCGATCTATGGCCATGTTTTCACTTTCTACAATCTTGTTTTGACTGTTTAAAATGATCTACATCTACATCACAATGAAGAATGATTTTTAGATATAATTATAGGATTCTGACAAGCCTTCACGTCTTGTTACTAAAATGTTGTTTACTATGTTTAATCTATCCAAATTAATTGGAATAGTTAATAGAATAAAATAGTTATGTAGTGAGTTAACAGAAGACCATGAGCTAGCTAAAATACTGAAGCCAAAATAATTTTTTTCTTAAATTTTCCGGAAAAACAGGAAATATTTTTGCTCTCATTACAAAGCAATTGAAACATCTATTTTTGCGATAGTATTTTTAGAGGCTGAATTTTGTGGAAAATATTTTGTTACAAAAGCCACAAAGGTTCTTTTACGTTAAATAATTTTCTTTTATTTTATTTTTATTTTAAATTTCTTGATTTATTTTGGTAACTGCTTTCGTTATTATTTATTTATTAAAGATGCACAAAGTATAAAGATTGTAATGTCGTTAAAATTGCAATGCAACATTTACGATAGATCGCGATGTTTTCAATGCTCATTTTGTGATTGAGACAGCCTCATGGATTATGTGCGTCACACTGATACGTACTCTGCGATGTTACGTATCCTGATTTCAGTACTGTTATGCGAACAGAATACACTATTTTTTATTGCAGTTTTGTAATACGTTGTCGTTGTCTTCCCACACCAATTATCCGTCCGCCATTATTATTGTGCTCTGTTTCAAATGATCTGTCATGCATGACAAAAGTCCTGAAAAACTAATTTAAAAAATCAGTGCTTAGTGGCATTCATTAATGGCTGGATTGTTATAGACACAATCTTTTTTTAATTTTTGATGTTTTTTGTCAGCCGATTAAATAACCCTATTTTAGGGCTAAAGCGATTTTGTGTCTTCCCATTAGCTGGGTAGCTATACAGTACCGCTTGAATATAACTTTACATGTACACAACAGTTATCACCTTTGCAAGAGCTTTTAGTAGCGTCAGAAGTTTTGCTATTATTGTTATCCAATTGTTAAATACTGAGCTATTTTTGCATGTTGAAAACAATTGAATTTTTGTCTTGCACTCCAACTTTAATTAGCTCATGTAAACTTCTCATAACCTTTTGTTTTTATATTAATTATCATAGCAGGTCAACAAGAAAGAAAATTTTATATAAAATGTATGAAATAAGAAAAAGTTAACATGTCACTGTAAGGCTTAAAAATTGTCATTTTTCATTGTAAAACGATAAGAAAATTTACAAGCTTAAAATCAACGTATTTCATTTTGAAATAAGTAGAAAACTACCCTAAAAAAATAAAAAATAATATTGAAAGTATTTCTTTCTAAAATAAAAAAACCCTGAAGTTTAATTGTATATATATAATATTATTAATTAATAATTGTATTAGCAATTTATAATTAAAGTCCTAGGGCCTAGATGCGAAATACATGTCGATGACACCTAGAAAAGATACTCGCAACACTGCTTTATTATAATATGATTGAATGTGACATTTAAGACAAAATCTTGTGGATTGTGTTTAGAGAGAGATCATGGAAATTATTCCCCAAATCATGTTACCAGAGTACGAATTAGCATATTGCAATTCCAAGTTTGTGAATTAAAATGCTGTCTTTGGGAATCATTCTATGAAGAAATTTTCAAAATTGTGGATAATCTAAATTTTTAATTAATCGTTTTTATTTCTATTTTAATAATGGCAAGTGCCTTGGGTGCTTCCAGATCCACAGCGGGAAAGAGGTTTTCTTGTCTAAAATCATCAAATTTTGCAAAAGTGACTTTATATTTCTTATTCGAAATCCTGGTAACAGTAGCAAAATAAAATAAGAAGTTTTGTGCATGGATGGTGTATAGGAAATAACATGGACGCACAAGGGGCAGCGGTAATAGTACAGTATATGTGACTAAACACAAAGATACGAAAAGATAAACAAAACTACAGATGCAGCCTCAGCCAATTGAGAACACTACATAGAGAAATACAAACATAAAAAGTGAAGCACCTAAAAATATAAAAGACTTTCACTGCAAGTTAATAGGAAAGATGACATTCTGTTTGCAATTTATTTCACAATAAAATCATATCATAATATACTATCATAAATTAGAATAAAAAAGAAATATTTAATTTTAAAAGTTGTTAACACACCTCATTTTTGTATAGCAGAGTGTGATGTGAGATCATCACATACCATGTAAGTTTATATTGATGGAATTTCCTCTGTAACCATACCATGCTATATGTTCATTTCAGAACCTAATAAATTTTATATGGTTTAATTAGAGTAAAGCTATAACTATTTAATTGGATGGTTTTCATATTTAGCCTAATTTAACTTTGTAAAGTATTTGTGTTTCCAAAGTAAGCAAATCTAAGCTGCTTTGAGACAACTTCATTGATATTTATATATTAATAAATTTGCTTCGAGTGAATTAGTTGTCTTATGTAGTAAAGTTGAAGTTCTGTGTTTGTTTAGTCTTTAGTATATTAACAAAATCAATATGTTGATCAAGGTCAAGACACTTACAGGAAAAGAGGTACAGATACCAATTGTGTACAATTTATCATATTTGCCATATTTACCATAATTTTTATATATACAGATCTTTTAATAGTATTTCTTTTTTTGACATTTTGGGCAATGATACTTTGGTTCTGTTGGTCATTTAATGCATAAAAGGTTACCATAACTTTCATGAGTTTTTTTCTTTATTCCATGTGTCAATAGTATGTGAGGACAGGAGTATGTTAGATTGCACAACACTTTAAATATTACAGTGCTGTGGAAATGCTATGGAGAACACTAGGTGTAAATTTTAAATTTTATAAATATATTTATATTAATATACTATTCAATTTTTTGCTAGATTGAAATTGATATTGAGCCATATGACAAGGTATACTATTTTTTCTTTTGTCTGCTCACACTGTTTTTTATCTCTATATTAATAATACCGATATTTTGTCCATCTCTGCACAAAATGGTACCACAGTAGCGACAAGGTAATAATCTGACTACTGGTTTAAATATAATACACAACTATATATATATACACTTAATTAAAATTTCTATAAATTAAGCATTTAAAACTTCAATAAACAATAATTTATATTTTTCAGGTTGAGAGGATAAAGGAACGTGTTGAAGAAAAGGAAGGCATTCCTCCTGCACAACAGAGGTCATTATTTTCTATTTTTTCTATGTTTATGCCTAATTTACTTATTTACAATGATAGTTAATCAAGGTCATAATATATTTTGTAAAAGGTTGTTTTTCGACTACTTCTAGAAATGGCCAAATAGCATCACTTGACCAGTGTTGCATAACCACCGTTAAAAATGCGCTAGCTGGAATTTCCACAATGTCCTTGTGTGGTTACGGTGGAAATTCTACCTTTCTTTGCACTAATTTATATACTTAAGATTGTAACAGCAATACTCCTTCACTATATGTCACCATTAAGGTTTGAGTTATGTTGAAGCACAAACAAAGTTTACTATCATAAATTAATTTTTCTTTTAGGTTGATCTTCAGTGGAAAACAAATGTATGTATTTGTATTTATAACTTGTGACTGTGCTTGTAATTCTATATACCTTATAAACAATAAAATTATTAAAAATGGGTAAATTTTAAATTTATTATAAATTTTAAGTTCACCAGATTTTAATGGAGAATTTAGGTCCAGGCGACATTTTAAACTTTTTTGCTAAACATATACTTTCCCTAAAAATGTTAGTTGGGTTAAATTCTTATGAATTTTGCCATCTACATTTCAGAATTAAGCATCCTTAGAAAGTCTTTGAAAATTGCTGTAACTGCAACTGAAAACTTTCCACTGAGTAATCAAAATATTTCAAATTTGATAGGAGTAAAGAAGCATTTTTTCCATTTGCAAGATTAACTTGGATAGGTTGACTGCAGGTAATTCTGAGAGATTACTTTTAAGCAACCATAACTTTTATTTTTTTAAAAATGTCTTTTAGGAATGATGACAAAACAGCCCAAGATTATAAAGTGTCTGGTGGATCAGTGCTACATCTTGTTCTTGCATTGAGAGGGGGAGTTGTGTTGTGATGTTAAAGAAATCAAATTCTTTTTAACAATTAACTATAAACTGTGAATTGTTTGTTGTGTTGAACCATTTGTGTTGACATACATGCAGCCTAACAATATTTGGGAAGGCTAAAATTTTTATTTAAACACTAAACTTTTGTTATTAGTTGTGTTTTTGTTTTTCTCAAGAAACTTTAATCATAGATGTTCTGGATTTGTCACAATTTTTTTGTTGCACTCTTTTGTTTTGTTTTTTGTTTGAATTGGTATCTTATTAAGATGTAAGTTAAATTATAAAGCAAACATAAATAACCTTTGTTATTGAATATTTTTTGCATGTTGTATGATGTGAAAATATTTTCATAAATTACAATCAATGCAATATGACAATGTTTCCTCTCTTGTTTTGCCCTACCCTGTTTGGTCTTTGATATTTTCTGATTTTAAGACCCAGTTTCAAGTAACGACAAATGACACAGCTGTTCATTTATTCAGTCACCAGTCAAAATAAAGCTATTAATATAAGAGACTTACTTCAAATATTTTGTCAGTAGTTGCAATATTTATGTCCAGTAAGCTCACAGGAAATACTAATGTTGAAAAGTGATCTGTACCAAAACTGCATCTTTTAATGCACATTTCTTTGTATACGTGATAGAGTAGAAGAAAAAGGAATGAATTAAAACAATATGTTGATGACTCACAATGAACACTGCTTCTTCGAAGAGAAAACATTCCAACAAATCGAAGCAAAACAAACATAAATTGAAGACGAAAAGTAGCAAGGCTGATGCTGTTGATACACAACGAGGTATTTTTGTTGTTTATTTATGCAGCATGATCATGGTCTCTAAAAACATTTCTAACATGTTTAAAAATCCTAAATTGAAGGCTTAAAGTGCCTGTGGCTTTTTCTTTTTTTAATATCTTTTTTGTACTCATTATTAGACCCTGACTTCTTGTGACTTTTCCTAACTTTTACTGGACTTTCTGAGTCTAAAAAAATTTTTCGGATTTTTTTTGTACATTTCCGGGGCTAAGCAATTTGTGGACAGGGGGTAAAATAGTTAAATTAAATATTTTTTGCTATCTGCTTCTATGTTAAATCTTTAGTCAAGAATTATTCAGTTGATAAACATTTGAAAGTAATCACATGTGTAAGATAAAATGAGGACCAGATGTGTAATTTACAAACCAGAATATATAATTTACGGACCAAAATTGATATTTTGGTCTGTAATTACCCTTTGTCTTTGATGACGTCACAACAGGTGGCAATGACGTCATTACACCCAAATTAAAAGTACATCGTATTCCTATTGTGTTAAATTATAAATGTGCCAAGTTTTATAGCAAAATAATTTGTGGTTCATGACTATAATTTATAAAAATGTGGCCGCGGGCACTTTATGCCCCCCTCCCAGTGCTACAGCAGACCTAAAAAGCCCGGGTATAATAGGGTTAAACCCCAATATCTCTGTAACCGTTCATCAAAAGCATATCGTCCTACACATTTTTTGATCAGCATTTCCATTTTAACGTTAAGGACAAGGAGGAAGTATGATATAATCTGAACGTCCCAAATTTTGACTTTTTATTTTAGTCAGTGCAAAACTCAAAGATACTAGATGCAAGTGATTTATTGTTCTTTTTTTGATTGTTTAATCTTTTACATAAATCTTCTTTATTTATTATTATTTTAAGTACTTTTATTTTTCTTTATTTTTTATAGAAATAATAAGAATTTACACTTTAGGGATTTTACAATGATGCACCATTATCATGTATAATATTCTGAAGATAAAATAAGTAAAATATAATAAATAAGATATAATAAAGGAAATAGAAATATGTAGCAAAACATTACTTTTTTTTAGTATTGGGTATTATTTTATTTACAGAAGCCTTCATAAAGGCGAAGATACGAAAACTAAATAATGCTCTGGATTCGGATCCTGTCAATGTTGATCTACTACGGAAATTGATGATTTCTAATGAGGGTTGTGTGACCAATGACATTAGATGTAAAGTCTGGCCCAAGTTACTCAACATCAATATATTTACTGTACCAAGAAAAAAGAAAGGTGGGAGTATCTATCTAGTTTTGTAAACAGCAAGATATATTTCAGTTGCTTGTGTACTCTTTGTAAATGTTTACATGATTTCGTTCAGTGTTAGCTTTATTTTTCCCTCTAAATAGCCATGTCAACACGACTTGCTCAAAACCAACCTATTGCCCATGTGCACAAAGCTATTGTGCAAATGTAAAAAGTTAGGAAGTATGTGCAGTAAAAACAATGAAATTTTCTTTTCTGCTTAAAATTCTATTTCCAATTCCTTTCTTTGGTATTTAGTTACGTCCCTGTCTTTTCATCTCTAAGGACAGTAGCCAAAACAAAACTCTTTATTCTCGTCTTTCCAGTCTGATTAGGTTTTCATAAGAACTTATTCATTTAAAGCATTTGCGAGATTTGCCATGAAAATTGATGTATTACAAAAGTTAAAAAAAACAAGTTAGAATAAATCAAAAGCTTTTCGATATAAAACCATCGTCAGTGTATATAAAATGTTACCAAGTTATTTATTTAAACACTTTGATTTTTATTTTATTTTCTTGTTTCAGCTGATGTTGAGCTTAAAGAATTTCAAGAAAATAGGTGGTGGCATCAAGTAAATTTGGATGTAAAAAGATCTCATCGACGATTTCCATTTGGTATTTAGAACTCCACTTTCCACCTATACCAGATCAGGACCGTCTTCAGTGTATTCTAATTTGACTTTTTCTTAGACACTAGATTGTCACGAAAAAGAGTTCTTCAGCATCAATTGACCAGTATTATAATGCGAGTGCTATGTCGAAATCCAGATTTAAATTATTACCAGGTAAATTAATTTTGCTTTTTAGTAATCGTTATGCACGCACCTACAAAAGGATAGTGCACTGGATACAGTAGAACTCAGTTTTTATCTCTCTTAGATATCTTCCCTTACTCTCTTATTTTGAGCAACCTTTTTAATTTTTCATCATTTCTGTTGTAGGGTTACCATGATATCGCTGTGACACTTCTTCGTGTTCTTGGTGAAGATTTGGCGACCGCTGCTCTTGATCAGTTATCAAAGACTCACATTAGGTAGCACGTGTTGTATTTGGTCAAATTTTAGTATTTGGTCAAGTTTTAGTAGCTATAAAGTAGCTGTATCAAGTAAACGTGTGAGTTGTTTCGTTTTTAAATAAATAAGATGAATGAATGGATAAATAAATGAATAAGTAAATGAATAAATTAACAACAACTGCTTTTTTATCTTGTTTCACCACTTTCCAGAAACAACGTGCTCTTTTGGAGGATTAAAATCAAGCTGATTTACAGCCATAGAATGCTCTACGTTCAAATTTTACTTTTTCGAATTTATGTCTGATCTAAAAAACTCTGCGAAAATAAGGACGTTTTTAAAGTGACTTTTAATTACAGGACTCCTGCCTTAAAATATAGAATAAAACTTTTATAACAAAGTGACTCGTTTATTGAGAAAGTAAATTTAAATGATGAAAGGATAACGCTGACAGAGTAATTAAAAATCTATGATTGACCAACTCTCACCAACAACTGGTTTGTAGCTACTAAATTCATTTACGTGTACAAACATTTATTTACGTGTTTCTATTTACAGGGATTTCATGGATAAGAATATGAACCGCACCAACAAAATGTTATCTTTCTTCTACGCTGTCATAGGAAAAGCTGATGTAGAATTGGAGCAATTTTTACTACGGTAAGATCTGGAGTTGTGTTGTTGTGAAGAAACCTACTCGTTTCAATTTCATTACAAATTCACTACTTTTTAACTGAATATTTTTAAAGACGCATGATGGATATTTCATAGTTGTCTTGGTAACTTATACATAACCTGGTTCAACTTTGCAAGCATTCACATTTTTGTTAAATTCATTGTCTGTATTGTTGTTTGTAATGCATTTTATTGCTTGTATATATGACGCCAATTTTATCTATGACCTTACTGTTTTTTTTAATTTTTTTACCATTACCTGTATTAATCTTACTGGTACATTTCCATCCTTCGACAGTATTAACAGGAGTTTGGGCACTAATTAGAAAAAGTATGGCATGTTTAATTCCATTTAGATCCGATGTGGGTACAATATTTGCGTTAAGTTGGCTGATCACGTGGTACGGACATGATCTCAATGGATTCGACCTTATCGTTCGGTTATGTGACTTGTTTCTTGCTACACATCCAGTCATGCCCGTTTACGTAGCTGTGGCTGTAAGTACTGACATCACATAATTAACAAATAAATAAATCATTAAGAGATCAGACTGTGCAGTGAATGTGGGGATATGAAATCTACGCATTTACCTAGGCGGTGATATTAAAGTTCGTTTTTACAAGTATTCTGCTGTGCACAAATGCTTTAACAGATTTTTGTATTTTGAATTTGTTAATGTGTACAGTGGACCTACGACTTAAGGTTTTTAGCTCTAAAAATAAGCTAATTTTCGATGACATCAGCATAACTTCCTTTTCCGAACTTCAGAGGGCTCGTGGGGATTAATTTGTAATTCTAGTATGGTAAAAAGCGCAACTAGCTAATTTAACAGTGTTTACGTAATCTACTTATTAGCTGTGGAGTAGTGACGTTTTAATGCATGTTTAAAAATAAAGAAAACGAACGTACAGCTGTCTCGATATGTTTTGTGGAGGTTGTAAATAATTTTGCTGAGAAATGCGCGAGGATAAATCCAGCACTTCAAATATAGCGTAGCATTTAAGTAAGACAGTTTGTATGTATCTTGTAGCTGGTACTTACACATAAAAATCAAGTACTTGAACGTGAATGCGACATGGCTATGGTTCACCACTGCTTGTGCAGACTACCTACTTATATCGGTGTAGATGAAATTGAAAGTCTGATCTCGAAATCGTACGAACTTTATCAAGCGCATCCTCCTGAAACGTTGAGGGCTGAAGTTCGAAAATACATAAGAGAAAGGTAAAATTTCTACATTTTATGTTTTTTGTATTTATTGCGCATGCGCATACTTTGGGTCGTGTTAAGAGTGGCTATAGCTAAGGAAATCTTTTTACACTAGTAAAAAGAATATCTTAGTCCCTGGTAATTTTTTCCACTCACATACAATCGCTATTATTAACAAGACACGGGTTCACCAGTCCTTTATATGTTGCATTTCGTGCGTCCGTAGCACAATTATAAAATTGCCAACAGACAGTCAACAGGTATTACTACTAGTTGTCATCTCATGGAAAACCCACAGGTTCGTTTGTCCTGCATATTCCGGTCCTCAAATTATCGCTCGTTATACATGGGTATTGCTATTTCGTGCACTTTTAACACCAGTAGCTATTCAGCTACCATTTTAAAGAGAATACAATTTTCAGTACAGAAGATAGAAATAACTGATTCTTTGTACCTGAAATTTTTCTTTTGTAGTTTCTATCCTTGTTTTTTATTGCTTTTTAATTTTTAGCGATTCCATCTCTCAACATGCGGAACTTATATATCAATCATACAACCAAAGACCGGACAGCATACTCCGCCGTAGAAAGAAACACGGCAGATTGTTTTCAGAATCCTCCCGACAAGTTAGCATATCGGGAAGTGACATTGTCGCCAGTGGAGGAGAGTCAGGTGCTCTAATAAAACACGAAGTGAACCCGATGGTGAAAGTGGCGGTGTGGGCAATGACTGTTTCTATGGGTGTGATGACGTATTTTGTGTTGAATACACACAGATATTTGAACTTCTGACATTTTATGCCATGAGCTTATTGTGCCTAATAAAAAAGAGGATTTCCATAGAGAAACATGTTGTGCCCAAGCACGAAGTTGTACAAGTTTAACTAAATTTAGATGCTTTTTATCTCTTGTTCCTAAAATAGAAGCGCTGTAATCAGTTGTGTTTTTCATGTATTAAGCATGCTACAAAATCTATTAGCCGTTTTAATCGCAGCAAAAGGCTAGTTCTTTTTTAACACAAGCTGTATGGTAGTTTTAAATGTAGTATAACCTTCGTAAATTGAAGTTTCTAGACTTTCAAATTTTTCATTTTCGCAATTATAATTCATGTGATACGAATTTAATAGTAAAAAGTTATATTCACAGGTGATGTCCTGTATGAGAGCTCACACTGATTCGTTCATGGGGATGACCCCCCTGTAGGTTGTTTCTGGATTTTTTGTTCATGGAAATGACATGTTGGCCAACACTTGGAAAGTGTGTGATAGGTATATATCTCTCAACAAATGTTATAAATATCTATATATGTAGACACAAAAAAGAAGTTTCATTGTACATACTGTGTCACGTTTGACCACGTGACCAAATATACATAAAATATGAAAAAATTATTTTCATTTTTATTAAATTATTTTATAGCTGTAAAAAGATCAGTCATTATTAAATACATCTACATAATAAAAACTCAAGCAATCCCTTTCTGCATCATCAATCAACTGCTTTTTCTTTACATCCTGATTTGACTTCTGATTCTTAGATTAAACTTGATAACAAGAGATTTAATTATCTCACCTGTAACCTTGTGGTAGAGCGTTCGCTTCCAGTGCGAAAGATCTTGCCTTTAACCACGGCCGAATCATGCCAGGTACTGTAAAAATGTTAATCATTCATTTCTGTTAGCGGTCAGCATAAGAATAGAATTGATATCTTAATCGGTTGTCTAGTTGAGCAATTACAGTGTCACAGCACGGATTTCGTAGCTCAATTTTGAAGAAGTGTTAGATATAATAAAACCATGTTGACAAGTACTTTAGGAGCAGCAAGTTCGCGAGGAGAAAATTTAACGGATTGTAATTTTGGGGCAAATTTTGCGTAAAAAATATTTGCGAAAATAAAAATAATTACTTATTAAGGGAAAATATTTCGCGAATGGCAACAACTTTCTTTTTTTTCTCTTATTATTTCTGTAATTATTACAAGCTCGTGAGCTTGTATTAAAACGCAAATGTGTCCTACAAGAATGGAAATTTTAGTCTCTTTGAGCACCGATACAAGAGCAGTCGCATGTTCGAATCTCATCTTGGTAACTATTTTTACTTTTTTTTTCTTTTTTCTTTTTAAAAAGATAAGTGTTCCAAAGCTTTATTTAACTAACTGGTAAAGTAAAGGTGTTTCCATGAAAGTTTTCAAAAGTGAATGTAGGCAGAAATAAGGTCTTCCCAAATGCCTGAAAAGTAGTGTGCAAAAAATAAAATTTCCACAACAATACGTAAGAGAAAAACGAAGACGCTCCACTATATATAAATAATGACGAGAACGAAGTTCTTTTCGCTACGCTAATGACACGCCAACATAGAGAAATATGATTTCGGAAACACTTCGAAAGAACATAATTTTTCTGATTCCGTTCTTGTTATTTGTCTCCGCGCCATAAGTGCACAGGATTCTTTTTACCGAAGTTTGCTGTTTGTGACAATTCTGGTAATATTTTTTAAACTGCAGTTATTTCTTTTTCGAACAATTAAGATTTACTTGTATATTATTTTTTTATTTTGCTTTTTCTCACTGAGTGACTTTCTTATACCCCGTTGTTTTTTGTTTTTTTTGTTTGTTTTTTTTGTTTTTTTTTGGGAGGGGGGGTACTGAATTACTGAATTTCGCAGATTTTAGGTGGGGCTTGTGGTCTTTCTTTTTCCTGTCAGTCAGTTTACCCCGGACTGACCCATCGAAAATTGACTTTTTGAGGAATTTTCCGTTCAAGAAGATCTCACAAATCAATTTTGAAAAATAATTGCGTAGTGCGTAACAAATATTATTGCCTATTTGAATAGCAAAATATGTCGTGTCTAACTTCGTAACAAAAACACAATATGATAGACAGTTTTTTGTAAACTTTATTCGCGAAGTTGTTTGCGTATATCATACGTCTTGTTATTACTAATTAACAGTCTGCACTATTACTGTCTCAAGAAAATTTTTTGATCTTTTCGTGGCAAAAAACTTTCGCGTCTTAAATTTTTTTTCAATTTTCGTGTGTAAAAATTACACGCGCGAAAATTGAGTGAATTATCCCATAGAATAAGTATGCATAAATCAGAATAAAAGAGAATTGAGATATACAAAAAAACACAATGTGAATACCCTAGGAGGGTGGAAATAGATTTATTTCTATTCTCTAAATTATTTTGGGGTTAGTGGTGGATTCGAATTAGGGATTTGCTCGGACACATTTTTTTGCGTCTAAACTTATGTACGAGAGAAAGTTTTTTATTATCCTTCAAAAAAGCTTAGTCAACCAGTCTACATTATACATTATATTACGGCTCTTTACAATTCTATGCCTGTAACTCAAACAGTTTAGTGTTATTATCTATTTTATCTTTTTGCAACCTCGTTTCCAGTCTTTCCTGTTGTGCAGAAGACATGGGTACTGGAAAGAAGTTGAGGTTAATCTTTTTGGTTAAAAGTCCTGTGTTCTCGCTTATTTTTTCCTTTTCAAACAGAAAACATTTTAGAGTTACAATAAATTTTTAGCAAATCTTAACGTCCTTAGTTCCCAATATTTATTATTATCGAATTGGCCTCCTCCACTTTTAAGGCCCGGCCTTGGCTCTAGCGTACATATGTTGAAATAATCCTAATACTGTTGATTTCTTTGCAATTAACCAATTGGTTATTGCTGCATATTGAAAAGTATGACGTCAATTTATTTTAACACATGACGTCAAATTATAAATTACATATACTTTTTGAGCCATAAAACTAGTGCAATATTTAACGCAGGCTGATAAAAGTGCCATGTAAGTTCTGAAGAAAGATGGACCACCGCCAACATGGTATGATATGAAGTTGGCAACTTATCTTTTATTATGTAGTGTGGTGACCTTCTTGAAATCAGGTGAGAAAAAAAGTTCCATGTTACCGATATTATACCAACAGAGAGATGTTTTTCTGTGTTTTCTTAGCGCATAAAGATATTTTTCCATGTTTAGCACAAGTGTTAAGGTTTTCTTTGCATCGAACTACCCTGGGAAGTAAAGTTTACGCACTTTTGTTGAGGAATATAAAGTAAGGATAGATGCCTTTGTTGGATGTCTCGTAAAGCTGTTGCCGTATTTACGACATTTCGTATTTCAACAAAGTACACCTTTTTTTGAAAAGTATGAACAAAATAAGATTGGTGTTGAACTTTGGAGTTGTGTGTTTGTTATTCTCCAAGATATCAATGACAAAACAAAAACAAATCAGGCTGAAAAGGGCTCGAAACATAAGAGCAGTTAGCCCTAAATCAAAGTTTTTTTTTGACCGAATGTTTATTAATATTAGTATTAGTATTGTCACTGTATAACAGCATCATCACATTTGCACTTGACAAATACCTTTTTTTACAGGCTACACATATGACGAAAAGATCATCAAAGGTGACGAAAAGACCTTCACAAAGGGTGAAACGACTATACAAAAGAAAAGTATGTAGTTTAACACTTTTAGTACATGTAAATAAAGCTGATGTGAGATTTGTGGAACCATACCATAATACTCGCTGTCTGGCTGTGAGCCAAACATTGTACCTGCAATTAGTGGCGGGTAAATTCCCAACCTATATATTTTATTCTATGGGAGGGTCAACCTTGACTTGACTATTTTCTGGAAAGCTTTTCGAAAACCATTCTTTTTCGAAAGCAAGCACTATTTAAAATAACAAAGCTTAATAAAAATTCAACATGCAAAGAGAATTAATAAATTTTCTCTTTCTGTTACAATTGCATCCAACGTCGTTCCCAGGGCATTTTGCTTTGTTGATTAACGGCTCAGGGGCCACAAAACCCTGAAGACGAGGTTGAATTACATCCCAAATTACAAAATATTAAAAAGAAAAAGCCGGTAAAAGGCAATTGGCCAAACGTTTTGATCAGAACAAAATTTTAATCACTAAGCCGCATTTTATCGACTTTTCACCGACCTTCCAATCACTGATTGCAATTTTATAGTTTTTGTGTCGCAAACTCACATAAATAATTTCTCTGAGATGAAAATTTGTATTGCAAATGATCTCAGCTAATCTTCTCATAACAGCTAAAAATTCAAACATTAATTTTATTTAGGTGTAACAGGATGTCTTGGTGCTCCCATTACATTGGATCCAATGGACTGGATGAATCCTGCATACTACGTGCGATGGACTCAAAACGATGTTGACCTGTCTAGTTTCAAATACAACATGTATTATGGTAAACTTATATTTTTTCGGTTAGCTGCAACAGATCGCGGAGTATACGTGGCGTACCAACGGGAAACAGCAAAAGAACTCGAATTCACTCTAAAAATTCCAGGTAAATTATTGATAATATTATTTGATGAATTTTTGGAGCCTTCTAATGAGGGCTTCGTCACAGGGCGTAAACGTTTTAATATCTCAGTAGGCTGGACAACCGGTTTTATACAAGAAATTGTCCGCACAACACCAAAACATAAAGGTAGCCTTGAGATCGTTACAAGCACTGCTTTTTATTAATATTCTAATAAGTAGCTTTTTGTATGGTATTTATCGGGGGTGAATGGGCTAAAGATTTCCACTGTTCTGGCGCCAAATAATGGTGGTGCGGCGTTGGGCCTAGCAAATAAAGGAGGGGCATAGTGGATTTCCAACCGCAGGATACTCATTGTGTGCAATAGCGTCACCGCCCCTTTTTTTACTCCTGTTTGACTGTAAGTAGATTTCAGAGTAAGTGACTCTGAAAAAAGCGTAAAAACTTGTTTGCCTATATCGGATCCACTGAAAGTGCTGTGCCTATATCGGATTCACTATAATCTTTTCCAAATATATTTTCAAAAGCGTGTCGATCTTCATTTTTTATAAAACCCATAGATAACACTCTAACTGTGGAAGGCTTGCAAGAAATCACAACAAACGCATTTGAAACAGTTATACTGAAAGTGCATATGGCATCCGGGGGATATGGACAATGGAAAATGAATGGAATATATTTGAAAACTGGCGAACACCATCATTTGTCATTTACGAGTGATTCTAGAGCTCTGTTGGAGATAGATAACATACAAACACGTCATGCAGGAACCTACCATTTCTTTTACGCGGTAGAAGGATGCGAAAGCAGTAAACAGTGGGTTGTTAATGTTCTTCAAACAGATACAAAAGGTAGGAAATTGTAAAGAACTGCTAGCAGGTTTAGATAGTTATTGGTTTTACATAGCAATTTCACTCATCTTTGTAGCGCATCATGGTTAAATGAACAAAAAAAATCATCCGAGCCTAGCTAAAAGTCAGTGGTTAACATCAAATTTCTAAGACCTTAAATAGAGTAATTTAGACGTTCTTTTTTAGAAAATTTAAAAGTATGCCCTGGGGATACTGCTATACTGAAGTCAACATCATTGGATGGCTTGTTGACATGGAAACGGGAAAACAACATTGAAATATTTTCAAACTCAAAGTACGAACTTACAGACGATACACACGTGTTAAAAATTCATAATGTGTCCCAAAGAGATGCTGGTGTGTATATAGCATTAGCTGTTGACGGAAGTAAAGTTACGTATACACTAACAGTGCCGGGTAAGCTTACGTATATTTCTACACCAATAAATCAAAACCTTAAGTCTACAGTAACAAAATCGTTTTTCAACTAACACAACGAATACACGTATAAAGAATCACATACAAGGGCATGACTTTCTTTGGACAAATATATTAAGAGAAATATAGTCTTTATACACAATGTGTGACAATTCAAAATAATAGTGAAAAAATCAACTACTTAACCGATTGCTCATTTTGTATTTAAGATTTTCCCAAGAATACTCTCAAGGCTTCAAGTCTTGTATTTTTGAGAAAGAACGCGTGAAATCCTTTTTTATGTTCATGTGAAGCTATGTCTCTTTGAAAGATTTACCATTCTGTTGTTCTAAAAAAAGTTCTTCTTTAAGGTCCTGCCAATGTACAAAGGGTTTGGGAAAGTGGAGGGAGGGGTTACAACCTCCGCATTAAATATTAAATAATTAAATACGAATTTGTGAAATAATCAAAATAGCCGACAGAGGATTTAGTCCACCTCCAACTTTACCAACCATGCCGCCATGCATTATTGGCAAAGTAAATATATACTTCATCATTATATTTTCAGACACAACCTTGCTATCATTGGATAAACCCACAAAGGTTAATGTGAACGATCGGGTTGTACTGCGTGCGTACGCAAAGCATAATGGTACATTTACGTGGATGCATGGGAAAACTGTTTTAACAAAAACGTCAAAATCAAGTCATTTTATTTTTCCTGATCTAAAATCTTACAACATAGTAAATGGATCTGTTTTGGGAATTCGGGATATAAAAGAAGAACACGCGGGAGTTTATAAATTGTATTATCAAGTCGGCGGATGCAAAGCAACTTTAAGTTGGTTTATCGAGGTCCAAAAAAATAAAGAAACAGGTTAGTGATTGATCCAGCAGATTTTTCTTCTCTCGATATATTTGCAGCAAGGCGACGATAAAGTGTAACATACCAAATATATCACACAAAAATTATTTCAAAAAAGGTTCGATATAGTAGGCTAGTTGCTACCCCGTAGAAAAAAACAGCGGGTTTGCACATGTGGGAATCGCTCTTTTGCACATGTGCGGTATAAGGTAGCGATTTTTTAGCCATTTAGAACAAAATAACGGACTAATACTTTTACTAAATTGACGCCCCCAGTAGAATTTTGAATCCACATATCTTCTTTGGTTCAACTTTAAGATTATTTTTTTAAATCGATAAATCGATTGCCTTTGTGTATTTCATCTATATTTTAACACCCAACTTTTTGTCTGTTAAGCACTGATAGTAGCTATGGGGAGCGGCGGATGTAACTGACGAGGTGATTTACACGGGCTCACGACTAGTCTTTTACAACTTTACTTGTAGCTCAATTTAGTTGGTCACTCCACTTGTTTTGAGTACTTTCTTACAAAAGTAAATTTTAATGTTGCTTGGATTTCACAGTTATTTTTTATTAGTTATTTTCTCCAGCAATCAATGTTTTGCGAAACTTTTGACGAAAACTTTTGATCTGATTTACCCAGCGATCTATAACGCGCGATCTAGAAGTTTTTTTTAGTGATCACCAAAGATTCCAGCTATTGAAAAATTTCGATACACATGCTCAGACGATGAACCTGTTTAAAAATATTGATTGCTGGAAATAGACATTAGGCTTTATAATCAAAAGGTTTCAGCAAATAACAAAATCCATAATAAATTCTATAATTTTTGATAGAACAGGGAGTAATGAGATATAGAGAAATCCATCGAGATGTTAGTAATTTTTTTTATTTAAAAGTATGCCCTGGGGATACTGCTATATTGAGGTCAACATCATTGGATGGCTTGTTGACATGGAAAAGGGAAAACAACATTGAATTATTTGGAAACTCAAAGTACGAACTTATAGACGATACACATGTGTTAAAAATTCATAATTTGTCTCCAAAAGATGCTGGTGTGTATACAGCTATAGCTTCTGACGGAAATAAGGTTTCATTTACACTGACAGTGCCTGGTAAGTTTTAATATATTCCATTCCAGTAGATCAAAATATATCTTTGTTATTTCTTTAATAAAGTTTAAATTTAAAGTTTTTAACTAAAAAAAACAATGGTGACAGGGTGTGCTTTTTTCAACGAAACAGTAAAAATACATTTCTTTTTTCTTTTAGACACGACCCTGTTATCAATGGATAAGTCTTTGAAAGTTAAAGTGAACGGTCGGGCTGTACTGCGTGCGTACGCAAAGCATCATGGTGTATTTACATGGATGCATGGAAACACTGTTTTAACAGAAACGTCAGAAGCAAGTCATTTTATTTTTCCTGATCCAAAATTTTACGACATGGCCAATGGATCTGTTTTGGAAATTCGGAATATACAGAAAGAACATGCAGGAGTTTATAATTTAAATTATCAAATCAACGGATGCAAATCAAGTTTGAGTTGGTCCATCGAGGTTCAAAAAATTGAAGCGAAAAGTAAGTGATTGATTTAGCGGATTTTTTTATTCATATATGTTTCAGAATATGTTGACAATCAGGAAATGCTTGTGCTTTATATACAAAACTAATCGCTGACCCGTAGATGAATCCACGGGTTCGCCCGTCCTTTATGTATCGTTTGTCCGTTGCACAACTTAGCAGCAGCTATCGCTACTGCAGTACCCATTTAGTCAAAGAATCCACACATACATTTCGATCCTCAGTTTATTACTTATCTTACGTATCCCGGGTATTGTCATTTCTTGCATCCTCAACACAACATAGCGATTCGTCTACTCTATATTATTTTCGCTGCAGGATTAGGTTTTAATCTTAAAAATGAAGACAGGTTTACTAGAGAGGCGGGGATAGTGAAAATACGGGAATAATAGAATAAATATGGTACGAGTATTAAGATAACTTGGTTACAGTACGACCTAATTTTCTTAAATCGACGAGCCTGCATATATTTTATTTATTGTTATTTTGTGTATGTTTTAATTTTTTACTACTTTACTTTACTGTAGTTCAATTTAGTTTGTCATTTATTTTGAGTACTAACCTTTTCTGTTACTTGCATTTTGCAGCGGTCATCTATGTATATATAATATGCTGATATGAGTTATCTAGGTAAAAAAACAAAATAAATTGCGTGACAGGAAAAATCAAATCATTTCCACAAGTAACTCTGAATGTCCTGTACAATTTTTGGTCTACTATTTCGAGATTTTTTTAAATTCTAAAGGTATGAAAGTCTGTCCAGGCTCTATAGCCGTTATGAATCCAGTATCGATGCAAGAAAATGGTCTGTTGTTATGGCAACGAGACAGTGTAGATATACAAGAAACAGCCAGATATGATTTTAGCGCTTACAACCACGTATTAAAAATCTATGATGTTAAACCGAATGATGCTGGTGTGTACACAGCCTTAGCAAACGATGGGGATAAAACTTTGTTTACATTGCACGTTCCAGGTATGTCAATATCAAATTATTTTAAAAAACTATATTTAGGTCAACTGTTAGTGTGTTAGGGATGCGTATAATCATTCGCGACTGAAAGGTGCAATTAAGCTGCTTCGCGATGGATATGGATTCTGCCAGCCGTGACCGTGGATAATTAAACCTACACCGCATGACCCGAGACCAAGTCAGTAGTCCTTGAAAATAGTTTTCGATTGAATCCTAATTTCAGAAATTTCCCGTATTCGAAAATCAGAAAAATAAATTTACATCGTTCGAGAAAAACTTCATTTAGTATTGGAGAATGAAAAAAAGTTTAAATAAACAAAACATAAAGGTATTTTTTTATAGATACAACTCTACAATTACTCGACAGTGGTTACAATGTATTCGCTAGAAAACACGATCGAGTTATTTTACGTATACAGACTACACATCGAGGAGAATCAACATGGAAATTTGAAAACAAACTTTTAATTTCTTCACCATCTAGTGAGCATTTTGTATTCCCGGATTCCAAAGTGTATGGGATAGCTAATGGTTCCGTCCTAGAAATACACAACATCCACGAACAGCATGCTGGGACGTATACATTTGACCATCTAGTTGATAGCTGTCGAAACGAAGTAAAAATTTTTGTACATGTTATGAAGAAGAAGTTTGTCCCAGGTAAAAAAAATCTTCCGTTTTATTTCACAGATTCGGAGGATCGAAATGTTACAAATAATTTATTATAATTCACACCTCATCAAAAATTATTTTTTACTCACTTTTTTTCTGCTTTAGAAAGATTTAGCGACCCGATCGCATCTTACAAGGTGGTAGCACCACCAGGTGAACATCCGACAATCACTCTACGTATTAACTTAGCCGTCATCCTAGTGATTGTTTTTGCCGTCATAGTCGGAATCATCTATGTGTGTTTTATTCTATGCAAAGATCTTACCCAAACATTTGAAAGGTAGGAAAATATTAATTAGTTCACTTACAAAAAAATCAACAACAGCGTCACCAACACCTACAGCTACAGCGTCACCGACACCGACACAGAAACGACACCGACAACTAAAATGGAGAAATTTACAACATTTAAATTTATGATTTATTTTTAACTTGCAAACGTTTAGGGGGGGGGGGGGGGGGGGGTGAGAAAACGAGTGGGTGGGAGGGAGCGATACAACTAGATTTTTATCCTTCGTTTGCGACATTATAGCATATGCAAAAAAATATATAATTAAACAAATAAACTGCAATGCAGATACGCAGATATGCATTGTTACAGAAGGAGAATTCTCGAGCATTATATAAAAAATATGAGAGTTTTGCCGTCAAAAAAACACCAGCATGGCTTCAAAAAAATAAAAAAATAAAACTCGACAAATATGTGGCATAGACACAAAAATTTCGCTACTTTTAACAGTCAAGATTGAAACAATTACTTAAAGAAATTAAGTTTAGCGAAGGATTTAATTCAACATAATTTAACGGCGATGATGGTTCAAGAAACAAAAACTATGGGCTTTGACTGGAAAGACTTCACATCTTTACAACTCGGTTTACTCAGGTCACAAAGTCAACAAATGGAACAACAATTATCGTATCACAAAATTTTTAGGAAACCTGAATAGACAAAAAGTTATATGACTAACTGTCATATCTGATAAACAAAATAAACAAAAAAGAATGATTATCATTGGCGAAGACTTCAACACCAACACGAAAATGGTAAATACTAGTGTCACGCTAAATTTCAGGAAAGTATGCAAAGAGAAAAATTACCGAAAATGAAGAAAAATTACAAAGCTACGTATAAGAAATACATTCGTTAAACAAACCTGCATCAATTATTGACCATGTGCTTGCCCTCAAAATAATTATTGAACGAATAATCTCGGCTGTATCACAAACAGTACACTTTCTACTGCTAAACATAAGTAAGACATTTGATAGCATTAACAGAAAAATATTGATTGAAAATTTGACAAACACTATAGATCCAGACAGATACAGGTGTAATACAAGGAGATTGTGCTAGCGCTAGTGAATATGCATACTATCAATCGAAATCTCTAGCATCAATTTAAATACCTGAACTTATTTATCACGTATATACATCCATACAAGAAGAATTCACACAACATAACTAATCTACCATAACTCAAGTAAAACATATAGATATAAATTTACAATATACCGATCACATAACTAAAATGTCCAGTAACTACAGCTTCTTTATTAAGGAAAAAAGACAAATGACATCAGTCAGACTTTTGTTTCTCTGTACTTTAACAGGTGAAAGGCCCTAAATGGTTCTAGGATAATTTTGGGACGTCTAAGGTTCGGTCTTAAAGAAGGGTAAAATGGGCCAAAGTAATATTTCGGTGGACTTATTTTTTATCTGATTAATGCTATATACATAAACAAAAACATCTTTACAAAATTTATATAAAAAATGTTTTTAACATTCTACTATTCTGCATATGCAGTTTGCCGTTGCAGTCTGCTAAATAGTTGTATCCATACAAGTCTTAGATTTGATCCACCTTAAGTCAACCCTCACACCACAGTCTTAACGCAAAAATAGATGCAGAAACTAAAACACTACTTGAAGCGCATGTAATAAAAGTTAAAAAATATTTTCAGGCTTCACTATTCGAGATATCTTCCTCCTTTATCTTCATTCGACAAAGAAAAATACATCAAACAAATCAAGAAGGTTTGGGGAAGATCTGTTAAAATGATGAAGAAATATAATCCTTTTAATAAGGCAACAATCAAGGAAAATCATACGTATGAAGAGCTACCTTCGCAAGATTACGATTCACTTTCTGATCATGATGAATTTGATCAGGACATTGAAGCATATGACACTGCCAATAGCGACGTGGAATCTGAAAAAGATGACAAAAATGAGATAACGCATGTCAATGGCTGTTATGGAAGTTTTGAGTCCAATGACGAGACGAGGGAGAAGAATATAGGCAGAACATCTCAACAAGATATTGAACCCATATATGATAGTCCTACAGAAGAACACATTTATAGCGATATTTCAAATGACGAAGAAAATATACAGTAGCTAACTAGATATTTTTTTTTTTTTCAAATTTTCTATCTTTAAAATCTAATGCGATCCATACTACGAAACGTATGTGCTCTAACCTCCGAAATACTAGATTTTATGTCAGGTAAAATAAACTCAAACTAATTCTAACTTGAGAACTCACTTCCCTTAGATGTTATGGGTTAAAAGATTCGCTCTTTATCCTAAACATTATTTCTCACCAATTCTTAATTCACTTCATGTTTTTTAGGGGAAGAAATGTATTTACTTTCCAAAATCCAAAAAATATATAACGCTGGATTTCTCTTACTTTGCAGTTTTCCACTTCATAGACATGTCGATACATCAGAATTTCCAGATTTCCACTCTTCTATTCCTTTTGGCCCAGCATGTCTCCTTTAAAACTCAAGTAAAACATTTGCAATATACTTCATGTTTGTAAAGAAGCTTATCATCTTGTTACCTTAGAATCCGAGATAGCTAGATAATAATATAAAGATGTCATCTTGGATTTAATCACTACATTCGATTTTTTTGGCCCAATTCTTTAAATGCGTTAACAAATATTTTTGCGGGTTGAGGGTGGAGAGTTAGATTGCGGGTTAAGGGTTGCAGGTTAAGGCAACATCAGTCATTACAATTTCAGATTTTGATGTTACCATACGTTCTTTAGACCATGTTTCTATTATATCGGATAGGTGTTTGCGCCGAATTGATTGATAATCCGGTACGATGGAAGCACATACAAACCGTGCCGATACAGTTCTGCTTACATATGCGGAATAGCCCTTTGTAATCATATTCGTCATCATAAAAGATTTACAGAATACAGTCGGCGCTCGTTACCTGGACCTTCCACGGGACTGTTGAAAAAGGTCAAGATAACGAAAATTCGAAATAGTGGATAGTCGAGATAAGGAGCGTCGATCGTGAAAAAGGTGGAGAAAAGGAAAGTTTTTCAATATCATGCACACATTAGAAAAATTACTTAAATTTTTAAATCTGGTCAGGGATGGACTATTAATCAGAAGAATCAATTATTACTAGACATGGTGTGTAAACGGAAAGAAAATTGTAAACATTCGAAATCTGGATTTTGAGGAAATTTGAGAAATTCGAACGTTCGAATGATTTTCTGATCGAATTTTTGTGTGTGATGTAAATGTACTTAAGGGCCCGCAAAGCCGGTCGAGATGAGGAAAGTTCGAGATAACGGGTAGTTGAGATAATGGACGTGTTTTACCCTAAGGAAGGTTGAAATGCCGAAGGGAGGGATGAAAATTGGTCGATATACGGAAAGATCGAGATAACGGATAGTCAAGATAACGAGCGCCAATTGTAACAAAGGAAGAAGACATTCGATACGAGACGTATCACTTTTAAAAGCGGCCCGGCCCAGGAGCTATCCAATACCTTAATTCATTCGGCACCATTCGTCCTAATAGAAACAGAAGGCCTATCTGTTACGTAAATTGATTCTGCACGAAATCTATCCGATATAATGAAAACATGGTATTAGTCATTAAAAGAATCACAGAAGTGTACAAATGATTTTCAAAAGATCCAAAATTCTACATAATATAGATCCAAAAAAATTAATTACAACATGTTGTATAAAGTTTATACAAATAATTGATGATCAGTGCGTAAGATGTAAAACTATTACAATGTGGACTGCCAGCTGCTCAAGGTGGCAGTTATTCAAAAGTTCCGCTTAATTAAAGTAATATTTTTTCCTTTGGTTTTTTCTTAACCCTATTCAGTCTAGTTGGCCGTAGCAAGTTATTCTGCAGACACTCCATAACATTTAATAGGCCTTCCAAAATAGAATTAAACTTGCTACAGTATGATGTGATAAATGAAACAAAAATGATAGCCAAAAATTTCGAGTAAATGCTTGTTCGAAAAACCGGGATTCTATTATAATTATAAAAGCATAAAAACATCGGTATATTTACAAATTTGAACAGCACTGTGAGAGAACTAGCAACATCATTATCCCAATGTTTCATTAATGTGTGGCCTGCTCCTGAAAAAAAGGTATTAAGTATTTTAAATTGAAATATTAATACCTCTCTGGATTTTAAACTCGACTATTAGAAACTGTATTCAATGAAAATATAGATGCAATCTTACTCGGTGCAGTTTGAGAATTTCTTCATTGGAAAGCAAACGATTATAATACACAATATCATCAAACATTCCGTAGTACCTCCAAGCCAAATTCAATTGCGTGCTTTTACCATTAGCTGAAACAACATAATTCGAAAGTCGGCATACCAGTTCATAAACTAGCTGATTTATTATTATTATTTTTATCTATATTTTCAAATTAATTTTCTGTTATAAGGTTGTATCGCGTTAAAAGTAAAAGTCATATAGAACTTTCTTAGCCACACAAGATGATAAACTTTACATTCCTTTTTTGCTCGAGATCAGGAGAGATACCAAGTGGTATATCATTTGATGTTTGACAGGTTAAGTTAACCCTATTTGGTCGCAGTTTTTTGAACATATTATGACATGTGGCAGATTCCCGCCGTGCTCTCATAACTTTTGGATAGGCTTTCTTTAAGGTGATATGTAAACACTGGGCTTTCCTCATTGAAATCAAACTTGGCACTGTTGTAGTAGTTATAAATAAAATTTTCCCAAAATACCAGAATGTTTCTTTTTGATAAAATAGAGTCGTAGTGTAATTTTTAAGTTCTAAACATAATCCTAACAAAAGGTATTGTGTTTTACCGATTATAAAAATTATTTTATAATTGTCAATACTCTACTGTTATCCATGATGGATGTTATATTTTACATTCAAATTATCTTTTTATAAATAAGACTTCTTAAAAACATAGTGACTTACGTGATATAGCAACTTTTTCTCCATCAGATGCATGTATTCCATTAATAAATACAGAAAACAGGTCATTTGCAATATGAAATTTGAAAACAAAGTGAATCCATTGAGAAGCATCAGGACCTTCATAGTTTACAAAGTGATAGGTGTAACCCGTAAGGAAAGTAACACGCCAGAACGCAGTTCTGGTTTCTGCATTTCGATGACCGATACGGACATAGAAACCATTACTTGGACTCTCAAATAAAAGGGCGTTTCCAAGAGCACGCATGAATGTTCTGTACCAGAATGAAAATACGAAGCCATCACTATCACAGTTACCAGGAAACGCTGGTGATAAATCCCTAAATATTGATAATTCTTAACCAAGATAAACAGTTAAATATATTGAACTTTTTCCTAGCTATCTTCTTTTTATCAAAACTGCAAGTTAATGGAAACTCGTCGTACTTTTTACGAATCTTTATAAACGACGTTAAAAAGGTAAACATTACCAACCTCTTCATGTTGTATTGTTCGCTATTTTGATCCTGAAATTCATGACATACATAGGGCATGATTCCTTAGATTCCTACGTTACAGGGTGGAAAAAAACCTTGTAAACAACCTTCGATAGTTTTACTTTAGTATTACAATTTAACGTTCTGTAAATTCCTCTTTATTTTTAGTTATTAATGTGTCAGTTACAAGATCTGAAACATTTCAGGACTTTTAACTATTTATTTGTCTGGTATATCTTTTGTATTTCTTTGTCTGTTATTCATAATCATTTTATCAGAAACATTCGAATTTTAAAGTACCTCCCTCTTTTTAGTGTCCCCTCCAATAAACGCCTTTCTTCCGAAAAGTTAAAAAATATTATAAGCACTCCAGGCGCTTATTAGAGAATTAAACATGCAGACAGCTTTTATCATAAATTTGGAAAACATTGTAAAGGAGCCAGTTGTACTTCATCTTTTTTAAAAATATCGTTTTTATTAGTTCCAAGAGTTATTAATTTATTTTATATATTAATTAATTTAACATAATGAACCCAGTGTTGTTCGTGGTGCATGCTTTTTTGTCATTTTGTAACATATCTAATTATTTAACATTTTAAAAGCAAAAAAAAAAAACATCGAGCAAAATACAAAAGGAGGGCACAGAGATTTATTGTATGCTGCTTTTCATTTATGTAATTTGAATTTAATTTATTTTTTAAAATAATTTCCTTAAATAATTTCTATGGACTACAATCCTGGAAATATATTTGAGGACAAAACCCGTTCTGCTTTCCTCAATTTTTAAATTTCAGTAATTAAAGTGGTTCTCCTGCTGGACATCAACGAAAGATATGTTAAAGAAACTGATTTAGTGCAATTTGAAATCAGTGTTAATCAAGTTTTCTTTCTTCATTTCAACGAGAAAACAGACAAAAAAAGAATTACATACAGGATTGAGTTTAATCAACAAATCAGGGGAATAAGACATCTGCTAGCTAGGTGGATGTGACCAGCATAAATAATAACAAAAAAGAAAAACAAAGATGTTCAAAGTTGTATTACGTAACTGAATCCTTACTTAAGGCAACCTTCAGGATACAAAGCTGGTCCACCTCCGTACTCAATTCTTTCTGGAAAATACATCACTTTGGTTATTCGGTCAGGAACGTGTATTCGTTTTCCAGCCGCCCAATACGCACTGGCTTTGCAACCAGAACATTTACCATCTTCATCAAAGGTGAAGTTCATCAACGGAAACTGATAAGCTACAAAAAAAACTGATTTCAATTTCTCTTTCACCTTAGAATACACACTTTGTTATAAGAACCGGGAGATTTGGTCCCAATCTCGGCGTTTGTTTCTTCTCGTTAAGGCCGAAATTGTTGTTATTTTGTTCTTCAATTTTCAGAATTTTTAATTCCTGTTACAGTATATTACAAATCTCCACGACATGAAATCTTTTATAAAGTTCCCAAAACCACAGCAATGTGAAAAACTTAAAAGTTTCTTTCTCTAACTTTCTCAATCTCATTGTTGTAGTGTAATTGTTCTTTTAACAATGAGTAGTGCTGCGAACAAGAAGAAAAACCTGACACTGTCTCTTCATTATCCCGCACCTAGAGCAGAACAGGATCAAATACATTTTAATTCAAGCACGCACTTTTTTATCCAAAATGACCCAAAACTGTACCAAAAACGAACAGTTAAAATCTTTATTGAAAAATATTTTTATTTAGCTTGTATTCAGTACTTATGATTTTAATTTTATAGTGAAAATTTTATGCATACTTACATTATACGTACTAGTTATTTAAACCCGTGAAATTAAATTTATTGTGCTTCTTATCACAAAAAAGTTTGCTAGTCGATTAGGCCCGTGGAAAAATCCACTTAGGCAGAAAAACTTGCAACAGTAAGCACAGATCTATGAAATAAGTTCTTTAAGCATTTTAAACATTGTCTTTCCCTAAATGCTTATACAACAATACAACCTGAACAATATCAAAAAGCCAAACTTAAAAAACACAAAACACCTAAAAACAAAAAGTTAAACTTTGAAAAATCATTTATTCGGTTGCATACCATCCTCTCCTGCAAAAATATGCACAAAATGTAAAAATTAACCGGTTAACAAAACAATTTTTTGTCTAATGATCCGTACTGACTTTACCAAACATTTTAACCTGAGATGAAAAAGCAATGAGCAAGGAGTAAATTTCAAATCAAAAAAAATTAATTATTTTGAAAACATTGTATATATATATGGTCCTTCCTCACAAAAGTTTACAATAAATGTAGAACACAAAGGTTTATGAGGAGCAAATCAAAATATGAACAAAAATCAGTTCAATTGGCATGTTCTATATTGTCTTCAGCCATAAAATCTTCCACAAAATTGATATGAAACCCATCAAATTCAACTCAGAAAAAGCAGTCATTTAAGTGCATACAAAAATACAACTTGGAGAATATCAAATTATTATTTTTAGTATATATAATTGCATAATTTCAAAAAACTGTGATTTGGAACGCATCAAATTTATAAATAGAGAGGGATCAGTCATTTCGGTATGTTGTACAGAGTCCTGACCGGTAAGAATTTATACAAAGTATAAAAAAACACAAGTTTTTTCGGTGTTGTACTCCCTCAAAAAAGTTGAAACTTTTCTTAATTGAGACAAAGTGCCATAAACAAAAACATTTTAGTCGGAACATCTAGAACAACAAAAATCACTACACTTAAGGTACCAGAATTACTATTATTTGCTTAAAAACAGTCCTTAAACTCTTCTTAAATATTATGTAATATTTTTTTAAAAGTTGTTGTGGCTTGTTAATTTAAGCTTAAAATGTCAATTAAAATAAATTACAGTCACATTCTTAGCAAAGACCACTAAGATAACACTACGGTAGCTAGCTTAGCTACATGTAAAAAGCAACATAAAACTGAAGCAAACATAAGCTAGCTACAGCAGCTAATAGCTGGTCAGTTGAATATAAACTGGAGACTTAGCTAGGTATAAGGAACATGGCCACATATTTATAAAGTCCGAGCTAGCTAGCTATTAGGTTGTTGTTGGTGTGGTTAGTTTTATGATGCTAGCTAACAAACATGTCTCGCATCAATAATATCATCAAAACTGAAAGAAGCATAAACAAACCCTACAGAAACCTTTCTATACTTCATTTATATACCATGCCCCTTTTTAAATGCTTTTGTATATAAAGATTTATTTTGAAGGAAAGAGTAGAAATTGCTTAAAAAAAACAGCCATCTTTTTTGCAAACACAATTTCCGTTACTTTGTGCTAGAACTTCATTTAACAAACCACATAAAACTCGCAGCTTTCACGACAAAGAAGACATAATTTTTTCGGTGACTTCAAAGAGAATTTCGGCAACATCACAGGAAAATGGCAATATCAACTTTGCCTGTCACAGAGACACGGAACTGGCGTATTATTATAGAGATTTGAAGTTTGTGAGAAATTTATTTACGTACAGCGAAAATGTACTGAGACTATAAGCTAGTCATGTCATTCCTTATTTACGACGAAAGTATATTGCTATATGTGGGGCACCCATCATTACTTTCGGTTAAGGAATCTGATTTTGAAATTTTTCTAAACACATTTGAAAATAGTGGCAAATACAATGGAATCTTAAAAATGGTGGTATAACGAAAATTGTTTGTTGTTAATTTTTATCTAGCTAGGTAAAACTTCACAACACACGAACCAGTAGATTCCTATAAATTGGAGAGGTTATTGTTTATTTAACAAAGACCCACTGCTCTCAGTGCGTCTTTAATCTGCCTAATAAAAAGAAAATTTAAAAGAGATAGAAAATTAAAGATCAGTTGTTTTAGAAACATTGGAGAATAACAACTAAAAAGTAATCAACTTACGATTTGAAAGTACACATGTGTATGAATTATTTCCATAATGTGGAAGACATGTCTCGATGCCGGGTTTGCACGGGTTGTCATCACATATACTCTGAAGTCAAAAATATTTATGTAATTGTCATGATTATCAAGGAGATTGCATTGCATATACTCAAAATGTCGACTACACTGCCAGGAAAGTCTCTTTATTTCAAATGTTAGAGAAAACACAATGTGTACAGAGAACTTTTTCATTGCGATTTTTATAAAAAATACGACGTGTAGTTTTCCCACATCATAAGAAACAAGAAAATTAGTTATTTAGTATAACTTGAAAAAAAAAAATAATAAAAAATTAGTAAAAAATAATCTTATTCATTAAACTATAATATTCAAATCATTAAATCAGCTTTGGAAAAATTAAGTAAGGTTTAATGAAATGAAAAATATACGTCATTGCATCAAATCATTACTAAAGGACATTTCCTTGTGATTTAAGGAAATAAACGAGAAAGGCGTTAAAAAGATTCTTACAGGTGTCGTGAAAAGCGACCATCCAGCTGCTTTGACAAGAAGCTCAGCATTCGTGCGTCTGTCTTCACCAAGCAATTGACAAACAAACGTTGATGCGTTGTTTGGACCAACATTAGTTGAAACACATCCATCATGCAATGCACAGAGTTTATTACATCTTGTTGTATTTTCAACATAATGTGTTGATAGTATGGTTCCATTCAACTTTGTGTTGTTGAGTTTATGCATGCTGATGTAAGCTAATGTAGCGGATGTTTTTGTTTCTTTGCATTTATACTTTGATTCGCAAGTTGATGCTTCATTGTATCTGAAGAAAATAGTTCAGAAATAAGAAAGAAAATTTATTCTCCCATCGTCATCGTAAAATGATGTAAGTTAACCAATCAGGAACAAGCTGCCGATTACTATTATTTATGGTGATTTTCTAGTACAAGTTTCGCGAATTACTTGTTTTTTAAAATTTTAAAATTTTGATGTTTTGACTTGTTTTGACATATTCAACATCATTATATTGTTGTGTGTATAAATTCTCAATTTAATTAGACATGTAAAATGCTGTTTTGGTGGTATTAATGTTAAGGTCAAAGCCTTCTTAACTTTTGATTTGTACTAATAGACCTCGGCTTCAACCAGAGGTCATTTAGCACAAAATTAAAAAGAATTGTCTGCTGTATAATTCAGAAGATTTCACATTTTATAAAGTTTAGGGTGAGGATTTCAAAAATCACATTCATTGATTTCCGCTAGCGAAGACGGAATCTTTAGAATCGCCTGAGGAGGTAAATAGATAGATAGATAGATAGATAGATAGATAGATAGATAGGTAGGTAGGTAGGTAGGTAGGTAGGTAGGTAGGTAGGTAGGTAGGTAGGTAGGTAGGTAGGTAGGTAGGTAGGTAGGTAGGTAGGTAGGTAGGTAGGTAGGTAGGTAGGTAGGTAGGTAGGTAGGTAGGTAGGTAGGTAGGTAGGTAGGTAGGTAGATAGACATAGCGTAGCCAGAGCCACAAAAGACAGCATAAAAATAAAAGTTTAGCAAAAGTGACATGTTACCGCGGCTGTTTCTTTAGATGAAAAAATAGATAAACTTCATCATTCAAATTGAGCTTGTGTCAGAAGTTATTATATTTGATTTGTCAAGTTTATACATATCAAGATTTCTAAAATTTTCAAAATCAGTTTTAAAAATACCCAGTTAAAGTTTTAACTGTTATTTTAGAATACTTCATATAGCTATGTAAAATTTTTATTTTTTATTTATTGATTTGTATTTTAACATTGCAGGTTAGTTACAATGATAATTGAGAATACTCAATGATTTGTTTACCCCATAATTCTCCGTTTTGAAGGTCTACTTCAAATTTTAAAATCTTTGTGTATATTTAATGCATGTTGATTATCACGTTGTAACCATATTGTTTTGCTAAAGGGATATTCAAGTGCTAGAAATATAACACAGACCAGATTTTAGTGAAATAGCGATCCTTTATTGAAACCAGAAATCATTTCTGGTCTCAATAACGCAACCGTTTTTTACCTCGAGAATCTTCAAGTGTTTTATTCTACAGGTGTTGCAAATTCTACTGATGTTTCTAACAGCCCTTTACAACTTAATCGTTGAAGTAAAAAAAGTGTTAATGCACATATGTCGTAATTTTTGCATCAATAATGAAACATTGGATTCAGTAACCACGTCTGTCAAGAATCAAGGCCATTAGTAAAACATGAGAAAAAAATACATTATGGGAATAAAACAAATGGCTTTGAAGTCAGTCCTCATCCCTATGACGTCATAAAATTAATTTTAAGATGCAATGAGATTATATTAAGATATTCTGCAACCGTAACACGTTGCAACTCTTTAGTATAAGCAGTTCAGGATAATTTGATCTCGGAGTACTTTATGTCTCCCCAGACTCTACCCTAAGCACTCACCCCTCACGCCACACAACCTGCTAAAAAAGGCCACATTAATAACCGATTCTAACCAGGCTGATCATTTTTATTTCTCTATTTTTCTAAAGAACAGGCCTATTGCTTTTAACCTGAAACCTCAGCTGAATATCCTTTTAAAACATATACATCTAAAAGAAAAGCTTGTGCACAGTCTTCTAAGTTGTTTCTTTTACATAACGCAGAGGCAGATAATTTTTTCAATCTTTGTATTCTCACTGAGAAAATAACTTCATAAAGTTTATCCCGATTAAATTAATGATGTCAAAGGAGATAGCTTGAGATTGACTTTAGTGAGAATTTTGAAAGTATTTAATCGTAATATCACAGAAACAAATGTGTATAATTATAAAAAACACATACTTAAGCAAAACCATTATAACCCACACAGAATACATTTTGTTTTTCGTCTTCTTCTTTCCCTTGGTTTCTGTTCCTTCACTGCAGCTTATAAACAGAATGAAAGTTTTGTGTTTGCAGCCAAGTGTTAAGGAAAATATTACTAGAAATAGATTTCCAAACTAGAGTTGGTAAATTATTAAAATGATGTGGCATTTAACATTAAAAACATTGAATATTTAGCTTTTTATCTGATTCAGTTTAATTGGTATGCTTTGCGGAGAAATAAGTTATTTAGTGTTTTAGGAAAAGAAGTCTTCTCTGAACAAGGGGGCAGAGATTTGTTATGTAAAAATCTATCCTAATTCAGACTGGTTTTGATGCTATGCTATAAAATATAAAGCCGAGGTCAACAGTATACACCACAATTGCGAGAACGCAGCTGCATAATAAATTTTCTTTTGTAAACCAAAAAAATCAAAGCTACTTTTATGTTGATATTCCCAAGCCACTTTTCCAATTCAAGAAAGTAAAAAGATGGTTTGAAAAATGGGCGTCTTTTTTCTTATTTTTGTGCTATGAAAATTTATTTTTGATATATATATATACGTTTTCATTTAACTGATAGCTATTTTCAACTGATTGGCTAAAAAGCCTTAACGACAGGCTTTATACAGCACAGAATAATTTTTAACCTCGTTGCAACCGTAATGGTAGCCTTGTGGTAGAGCGTTCGCTTCTAGTGCAAGAGGTCTTGGGCTAAACCTCCGCCCGAGTCATCTTATTGTTCAAATTCAGATGCTTATAAATTAATCACTTATTGGGTATATATTTTCAACAAAAAATAATAACAAACCGATGAAGAAACTTTTTAAAAACATTTTAAATTTAGACCGTAATTAAGAAACTTTTAGAACTAACCACGAAATAAAGCGTATTTACTAAAAAACTGATCTTCATGTTCTTCCAACGCATAAACGGATGTAAATGGAATTAAACTAAAATCTTGATGAATACACTTTTCCATATGAAAGTTCTTATTCTCAATTATTATATATTTACATGTAACTTGATATCAATCAATATTTGTGTTCATAAAGATATAAGGACCATCATCAGCGAATTTTGTCCCCCTCCCCCCTCACTAATTTTTCACACGTTTGTTTAAATTGGATCACACTTGGCACACTTATAGTACGTCACAAAAAGAACAAAATGGCGACAATAAATTTTTTCTTGCGTCAGCACATTTTCTATGACGTCATCAAAAGCTTGAAATTTGTACAAAATGCCACTAACTGCCTAAAGGGGCTACGAACCGGTTAAAATGCTCACATTCCGTATATCCCGCGCACATATTAAAAATCCGGAACCGCCCCACCTCCGGACTGAAGAGGGTTAATGCTTTTTCATGTATGGTTGGCTTATTAAAGGAGAGGCGAACTGTTCACGGCATGGCTGCTGAATCAAAGTTCATGATGGTGGTGTTGATTTTGAAGACCAGACCGACTGGCTTGGTTTTTACATGTTACAGCCATCATAACAAAAAAGTCTAGAAACAACGACAAAGAATGTTTTGATATTGAAAATATTCGTAGGATTACAAAAAATTCTGTTTTTTATATAAAAACTGTAAATTCACCTAGAACTTTGCAACAACACAGTAGACCCTAAATATAAAATAGTCGTTAAAAATGCCAGTTTTGTTTATATCTTTGTGAGTGTTGAATTATTTATAATTGAGTAATTTTACAAATTTGCCAAACGAGTGGTTAAATTATATATATATATATATATATATATATATATATATATATATATATATATATATATATATATATATATATATATATATATATATATATATATATATATATATCGCTTTTTGATTTTTTAGCCTTATTCGTACAGTAATCAGATATATAGTTGGGCAAGCGCCTTGATGCTAAAAATAGGATTGTAAAAACTCATTTGTAGTATCACTCAACTTCAAGAAACATCAAACAGTGCAGTTTGAACACCAACTTAACCTTAAAAATATGCTACGTCTCAATTTTTCATTAGAATAATTTTAATCTGTAATACATACAGTTTCAACCGCTGTGAAAAAAAAAATAAAAGAATATATTGTGGTTAAAATAAACAAATAAATGGAAAATAACTTTTTAAACACATTTCGTAATGATTAACTGTTCTCGCCAAAATGTTTCGGTTGCCAATTTTGCAGAATTGTGCAAAATATGTGCAAAATGTTTTCTTATGTCAATGTACTAAAATTACAATAGCTACTTATTCTTGCACTTTACTTTAGGAACATTAGGAACATTAGAAACAAAAAAAATAACAGTAATACAGTGTAACATGCTATTATTTATATCCCTTCCTAACTAGCTTTTGTATAATATGTATACAATAATAATTTCTAACAAAAAGTCAAAGCCAGTCATTATATTATTGAAGTACGTATACGCTCTTTTTATATAGCTAGTTAGCTATATTTGAGAATAAATTCTTGATTAAATGCTCTACCACGTTAATCCATGTCAAACTTGCAGATCCATTAGCTAGTTATAATAGCTTACTGTAGTGTAGCTAGAAAAACTTCCTTCAAGTCTTTCTAGCTGTAATTTTTATTTCTTCTTGCTTTTGATAATGATAGAATAGTGTTTCCTTTTAACCTTTAATTTATTTCTCACAACACACAATGTATGAACATATAGCTTGCTACAGCTAGCTAGCTGCTAAAACCAACATCAACAGTATCTTCTTTTGTCTCTCCCGTAAAAGTCAATAAATTAAGTTTTTTTTGATTCCAGCATCTTACCCATGTCAATATACCACAAAGAGGGCTAGCAACACCATTTCAACGTTTTATTTAAAGGTTAAACATCAGTTAAAAGAAAAAAATTAGTTGAAGAAACAGCAGGCATGATTTTGCATATCTGCCTCTTTGCAGCTCTAACCAGAATAGCTATGAAAAACTGACCATGAAAATTTTTTGGGTTGTTACTATAGTACGTAAAATATTCTCAGTTATCTAAAGTGAAAGATCTTATTTTTGATGTTTACTGGTAAGCTGAACTCCCGTGGAACAATCCACTGAATCTCTCATTGAATGCATGTAAGGGATACCAAACAAAAACATACAGCATGGTAATTTGAATTTTTAAAACTTACAACCCAAGTAAAGAACTTTTTTGTAAGAATTTATATACTTTAATCAATGCGTCAAAATATCCTAAGAATACGTCTAAGATTGATTGTTTGTCCTAATATAAAAACTTGTATGATGCACAAATTTAATGAAGTTTCCTTTTTTATTACGTATATATCTCACAAACTGAACCTTTTTCTCTCCAAAGCAATGGGCCGTTACATGTAGCAGAATTTTAGCTATAGCAACTTATAGCAGGCTTTATTTTATTATATCATTTCATATATACATTTTCATTAGTTTTTTATATCCAGCTGATTTACTCTTTCTAAAAGTTTTCGCTATCTTATTCAGTTCACCTTTTTTCAGAACTTGTTTACTTTGAAGAAAAAATTATTCGATTTGAATAAAATGTCAAATCATTCTTTAAGCTCCAGTATGTGATGGGATTTTGGATTGTCCATCGTTATCTTATCAACTCCGCAATTATTTCATAGTCATCTTCTCGCACAGGATGTATATAACTCAACAATACGAGCCTTAAATTTTCAACACATGTTTTCCTTTTAATGTCAATTCCGGTTTCACAAAAGGTAATTATAAAAACGTGTCCGGGTCAAAAACTGTTCATGATCAAAATAAACCAAAAAATTACAAAGTGGGGAGAGACCTTATTACAAAGTGGGGCGCAGCTTCAAAAATTATAAAGTAGGGCAACGACGAATTACCAAGTGAGGCTGCTCCGAATTTACAAAGTGGGGAAAAAGTTATTACAAAGTGGGGCGCGATAAATACATTCAATTGTAATGACAAACGCCCAAGCTTTACAAGTCCTAAATATTTATAATTTCTTGAATCTTTTTAAATTTATGTGTGGTTCTGTGCATTTTTAAAGTTTGATAGCACTGACAAAAATATATTATTGAAGACTTGATAAACATCATAGATCCAGATAGATGGAGGTGCAACAGAAGGTGATTGAACCAGTTCTAGTGAATATACATGCCATCTAGCAAAATTTCTAGTAACAATTTGAATGTTTGAACTTATTGATCACGTTTATACAGCCATACCAGAAGAATTCACATAACATAACTACATATATGATAGTCCTACAGGAAAACACATTTATAGCAATATTTCAAATGACGAAGAAAATATACAGTAGCTAACTAGATATCTTGTTTTTTTATCAAATTTTCTATCTTTACAATCTAATGCAATCCACACTACGAAACGTATGTGCTCTAACCTTCGAAATACTAGATTTTATGCCAGGTAAAATAAACTCAAATTAATTCTAACTTGAGAACTCACTTCCCTTAGATACTATTGGTTAAAAGATTCGCTCTTTATCCTAAACATTATTTCTCACCAATTCTTAAATCACTTCATGTTTTTTAGGGGAAGAAAAGTATTTACTTTCCAAAATCCAAAAAATATATAACGCTGGATTTCTCTTTCTTTACAGTTTTCCACTTCATAGACATGTCGATACATCAGAATTTCCAGATTTCCACTCTTCTATTCCTTTTGGCCCAGCATGTCTCCTTTAAAACTCAAGTAAAACATTCGCAATATATTTCATGTTTGTAAAGAAGCTTATCATCTTGTTACCTTAGAATCCGAGATATCTAGATAATAATATACAGACGTCATCTTGGATTCAATCGCCACATTCGATTTTTTAAAAATGTATCAAAAACAAGAAAAAAATCGGCTTCTACGAGCTCCAACTTTTCACAATCTCGTTATTTTTCATCAGCTTCTGTTTTAAAATGAACCCTGGGTTAACCCTGTTAAAACGGTGTGCGGATTTTTTTGTTTATTCTTTTTTTTAAACAATACCCTTTTGTTTTTTTCAAAAGATTCTTTGTTAACATCCCCTGCCTCATCGGACGCCGTTAAATGAAAAATATTCCGAATAAAAAGATTTCCGCACACCGTATTATGGCTGCATGATTCACCAAGTCTAAAAATTTTAAAGTAAAAAAAAAATGCTATCGAAAGTTAAAGCTCGTGCAGCGTAGCATAATGAAGATCGTCGTAAATTACTACGTAATGCTCCATCTTTGTTGTTATTAACATTTCTCTTTAATAATTACGTCATTTCTTTTCGTACAATTTCGCAAGCACGTAGAGTTAAACTATATTCGGCAAAACTAATTAATTATTCATGAACTTTAGTTTAAAGAGGAATTATTGAGGCTGAATATTTTTGGTGATAGATAGCATTTTAGCCATAAAATTGTGACAAGTGTGTTATAACAGAAAATATATGGATATATAGTCTGAAATTAACCTTTCAGAACTAATTATGTAAAAAAAGGGTTACTGCCACCTTAAGTAGCAGAACAAGTTTTTGCTTATCGTCTGTAATACTAAGTGCTACACACAAATTAATAAATCTTTTCTTGTATTTCTCCCATCTTGAAAAAATTGTGTTATAATTGTCAAGGTCAAATTTTGGAAAATTGGGAATGTTCAGAGCAACAGCCATTACAAGTTATTTTTTCTTGTTCTGTAAATTCTTTTATAAAGTTTTCAAAATAAAGTGAAGTTGAGTAAAAATTATCCCTTTATCGTCGCCATTTGTAAACATGTCTGTTTTGTTTCTTGTCACATATATTCGAACAAAATAGAATATATAATAATAAGTAACTCTCCATTGTAGAGTCCAAGCATCACAGCCCCTTATGAGGGAAGGGCGTCTATTCGAGGGGCGTTTATTTAAAAAATGACTGAAAAAGAGGGGAGTATATTCGAGGGAGGCGTTTAATAGAAAGGGGGCATTTATTCGAAGCATTACGGTATACAGGCGTCATCTTGGATTGAATCACCACATTCGATTTTTTTTGTACCTATTTTCTTTTAATGTATCAAAAAATATTTTTGCAGGTTGAGGGCTGCGGGTTTAGGGTTGTGGGTTACGAGTTAAGGGTTGCGGGTTAAGGCAACATCAGTCATTACAATTTCAGATTTTGATGTTATCATACGTTCTTTAGACAATGTTTCTATTATATTGGATAGGTGTTTGCGCCGAATTGACTGATAATCCGGTACAATGGAAACACATACGAACCGTGCAGGCACAGCTCTGTTTACATATGCGGAATAGCCCTTTATAAACATTTACGTCATCATAAAAAAATTACAGAATAACAAAAAAAGGAGCTATCCGAAACGACACGTATCACTTTTAAAAGCGGTATAGCTCCAAAAAAATTAATTACAACATGCTGTCGAAGGTTTATACAAAAAATTGATGGTCAGTGCGTATGACGTAAAATTATTACATTGTGAACTGCCAGCTGCTCAAGGTGGCAGTTATTCAAAATTTCCGCTTAATTAAAGTAATTTTTATTTCCTCTTGTTTTTCCTTAACGTTATTCAGTCCAAGAGGCGGTAGCAAGTTATTCTGCCGATATTCCATAACTTTCAATAGGCTTTCCAAAATAGAATTAAACTTTGCTACAGTATGCTGTCATAAATAAAACAAAAAAGGTAGCAAAAAATGTCGAGTAAATGCTTGTTCAAAAAACCGGGAGTCTATAATAATTATACAAGCATAAAAACATCTGTATATTTACAAATTTGAACAGCACTGTTATTAATGCTTGTTTTCTCACATAAATAAATGTCCCACAAATAAAACAAAATAAAGGAGAAACATTTCGAGAGAACTAGCAACATCATTATCCCAATGTTTCATTAATGTGTGGCCTGCTCCTGAATAAAAAAAAAATGACATATTTTAAATTGGAATACAAACACCTCTCTGGATTGTAAACTCGACTATTAAAAGTATACTTAATGAAAGTCTCAACGCAATCTTACTTGGTGCAGGTTGAGAATTTCTTCATTGGAAAGCAAACGATTATAATACACGATGTCATCAAACAAGGCGTAGTATTTCTTATGATTTGTGTACTGCCAAGCCAATTTCAATTTAGTGTCTTTGAAATTAACTGAAAGAACAGAATATCAGTCTTTTGAGTTCCTGTCAGCAAAGCTAGCTGATTTATTAAATTAGTTCTTTTTTCTTAATTTCTGCCATTATAAATTACTAGCCATAAATTAGCCGTGGCAAAATCCACTTAGACTGGAGAACAATGAAAAATAGAACTGTCACTTAAACTTCGACAACGGTAGCAAGGTCCTGTTAATACACAAAAAGTTTTGAGAGGAATTGGTTTACTCGCTGCCTGTAATGTGAAGGGCTTAAAACGATGAGGAAGAAAATATTTAGGATCATGCGTGTTTGAAGAACGGGTAAAGAGATATTCTAAGGGGTTTAAAATTTTTGCTCAAGTCAGCAATGGCCCAGCACAATACAAAAAAATTGGTAGTTAACACGTTTAACATTTTTCATAAACATTTTTGTTATAAGCAGAAGAACAATTCGAAATTAACGGAAGTCAAATAAATGATAAATAAGTAAAAAGAGTAAATAAAGAAAGTCATATAAAGTTTCTTAGATGTTCATCATCTAACTGGTAACAGATAAGCCACCATGAAGTTAGGAATTTAATCATAAACAACCCATACTTGATCTGGTAAAATTTTCTCCATCTAATGCATGTACTCCATTATATCCAAGATAATAAACTTTCCATTCTATTTTTTTTCGAGATCATGAGAGACACAAAGTCGAAGTTTTTTGACGATTTTAAAACCGGTGGGAGAGGGGGGGGGGGGGGGTGGGGTGGGCAGATTTCCCCATGCTCTCATAACTTTTGGATAGGCTTTCTCTAAGATGATTGGTATACTCTTTTCTAATAATATATGCAAACGAACTTAAATGGCGCTGCAATTCAACAAAATCGAAGAAACATGTGACTACCTACCAGCTGGAACATATCTCGCAAAAACATTGTGCCAGCCGTATTTTGAAAATAGATATCGATGATCTTGCATCGTTGAAACCATATCATGACACACAAAAATCAAGTAAATCTATTAATTTCACAGAAACATAAATCTGAGCTGTGTTGCTCCGCATCAACTAGTTTTACTCATATCATTCTGTTTTTTGTTGATCCAAGCGGAAGCTATTCCTTTTGAAAACTTTTTTATTACCCGGTCACGCTTAATTATACATCGTATTAAACAAACGTTTATCATTGCGCACTTGTCAGCATGCCAACGTACACCAGCAGACTAGTCCGATGTCACTTATATTAAGAATACAAAAGGACTAACTAACCATGTACAGATGACACAGACTAATGAAAAGGCTCTTTCTAAACACTTTATAAACGCTAGGGCTGCACATCGACAACGCGTGAATTTTACGGACGTTTGAACCCGATAAAAACAGATGATCAGCCTTTAATAATAAATCTGAGATTCGAAGCATGAAGCGTTTCAGAAGAATACAAATGATTTTCAAAAGATGCTAAAATTTTACAAGATATAGTTCCACATCCTTACAATAAAATTAAACATCCTGTTTAAAATTTATGCAAAGAGTTCATAATCGTGCGTATGGTGTAAGAGACATATTGAATATTTACACAATCTGGTTAAACATCAATAATATCTCACAAATAAATATTTTACAATTATATAATCCACAAATAAATATCTCCAAAATGAATATTTCACAAATGAATATCTCACAAATAAATATCTCACAAATAAATATTCCACAAATGAATATTTCACAAATAAATATCTCCCAAATGAATATTCCACAAATAAATATCTCCCAAATGAATATTCCACAAATAAATATCTCCCAAATGAATATTCCACAAATAAATATCTCGCAAATGAATATTTCCCAAATGAATATTTCACAAAAAAATATTCCACAAGAAATATCTCACAAATGAATATTCCACAAATGAATATTTCACAAATAAATATCTCACAAATGAATATTTCACAAATAAATATTCCACAAATGAATATTCCACAAATGAATATTCCACAAATGAATATTCCACAAATAAATATCTCACAAATGAATATTTCACAAATAAATATTCCACAAATGAATATTCCACAAATAAATATCTCACAAATAAATATTTCACAAATAAATATCTCACAAATGAATATTTCACAAATGAATATTCCACAAAAAATATCTCACAAATAAATATTCCACAAATAAATATTTCACAAAAAATGTTTCACAAATGAATGTTCCAAAGATAAATATTTGACAAATAAATATTTGACGAAAAAATATTCCAAAAAGAAATATTCAACAAGAAAATATCCCTAAAATAAATAATTCACAAATAAATATTCCCTAGAGAAATATAGCAACTGCATCATCCCAATGTTTCATTAATGTGTGGCCTGCTCCTGAATAAAAAAAAAATGACATATTTTAAATTGAAATATTAATACCTCTCTGGATTGTAAACTCAACTATTAAAAACTGTATTCAATGAAAATATAGATGCAATCTTACTCGGTGCAGGTTGAGAATTTCTTCATTGGAAAGCAAACGATTATAATACACAATATCATCAAACATGGCGTAATATTTTTTTCCACTTGTGTACATCCAAGCCAATTTTAATTGCGTGCTTTTACCATTAGCTGAAACAACATAATTCGAAAGTCGGCATACCAGTTCATAAACTAGCTGATTTATTATTATTATTTTTATCTATATTTTCAAATTAAATTTCTGTTATAAGGTTGTATCGCATTAAAAGTAAAAGTCATATAAAACTTTCTTAGCCACACAAGATAATAAACTTTACATTCCTTTTTTGCTCGAGATCAGGAGAGATACCAAGTGGTATATCATTTGATGTTTGACAGGTTAAGTTAACCCTATTTGGTCGGAGTTTTTTGAACATATTATGACATGTGGCAGATTCCCCCCGTGCTCTCATAACTCTTGGATAAGCTTTCTCTAGGATGATTGTTATACTAAGGGCCATCTAATTGAAATCAAACTTGGCACTGTTGTAATAGTTATAAATAAAATTTTCCCACAATACCAGAATGTTTCTTCTTGATAAAATAGTGTCACGGCGTAAGTTTCAAGTTTTAAACATAATCCTAACCAAAGGCATTGTATTTTGCTGATTATAAAAATTTAAGGGTTAAAAATTTAAGGGTTAGTTTCGGGTCATAACCAATATCAAAGGCTCTGGGAGGTATGGAGGTATGGTGCCGAGAAAAAATACAGTAGAACTCGCCTGACCCGTGCCAGAATAGGATTGGACCATTACCTCAGCTGTTTTACGCATGATTTATTTTCGCATTATCGCATTATGGATAACAGCAGAGTCTGCTATCCATGGGGGATGTTTTATTCCACATTCAAATTATCTTATTAGAAATAAGACTTGTTAAAAATATAAATGACTTACGTGATCTAGCAACTTTTTCTCCATCAAATACATGTACTCCATTAATAAATACAGAGAACAGGTCATTCGCAATGTCAAATTTGAAAGCAAAGTGAATCCATTGAGAAGCATCAGGACCTTCATAGTTTTCAAAGCGATAGGTATGACTTCCGGTAAGGAAAGTAACAGCCCAGAACGCAGTTCTGGTTTCTGCATTTCGATTACTGATACGGACATAGAAACCATTAACTGGACTCTCAAATAAAAGAGCATTTCCAAGCGAACGCATGAATGTTCTGTACCAGAATGAAAATACGAAACCATCACTATCACAGTTTCCAGGAAACGCAGGTGATAAATCCCTAAACAATAATAATTCTTAACCAAGATAAACAGTTAAATAGATTGAACTTTTTCCTAGCTATGTTCTTTTATCAAAACTACAAATTGATCGAAGTTATTTGTACTTTCAACGAGTCTTTATAAACGCCGTCAAAAAGCGACGTTAAAAAAGGTACCAATAATGGAACATTATCAGCGTCTTTATGTTGTATTGTTCGCTATTTCGATCTTGAAGTTCATGACATAAATAAGTACATTTAGATACTTCATTTTATAAAAATGTCTCTTTGATTAGGTTGAATAATGCCTGAATTTTGAATTAATAATTTGGCCTAGATATTAATTAATTTGATATAATCAACCAAGTATTGATCGCAGTGCATGTCAATTTGTAACATTACTTATTATGTAAAAATTAGAACAATTGAGCAAAAAAACAAAAGAAGGGCATAGATATTTAAAGTATACTGTTTTTATTTATATAATTTGAATTTACGTTGTTTTACTCAAAGTACACTACAAATGCACTAGAAAAAATTTTTGTGGAAAAACACCTTTCTGCTTTCCTAAAATTCAACGTTTCGATAAACAAAGGACTGTCCTGCTGGACATCATTGTAAGATATGTTAAAGAAACTGATTTAGTGCAATTTGAAATCAGTGTTAATCAAGTTTTCTTTCTTCATTTCAATAAGAAAACAGACAAAAAAGAATTACATACAGGATTGAGTTTAATCAACAAATCATGATAATAAGACATCTGCTAGCTAGGTGGATGTGACCAGCATAAATAATAACAAAAAAGAAAAACAAAGATGTTCAAAGTTGTATTACGTAACTGAATCCTTACTTAAGACACCCTTGAGGGGACAGAGCTGGTCCATTTCCCCTCTCAAATTTTTCTGGCAAATACATCACTTTGGTTATTCGGTCAGGAACGTGTATTCGTTTTGCAGCCGCCCAATGCGCGCCGGCTTTGCAACCAGAACATTTGTCATCTACATCAAATGTGAAGTTCATCAACGGAAGGTGATAAGCTACAAAGAAAACTGATTTCAATTTCTTTTTCTCCTGAAAACTTCAGCATTTTTAATTCATGTTACAGTACATTACAAGTTTTTATGACGTGAAGTCATGTATATACAAGTCTCCCAAAATCATACCAATTGATTCTTTGAAATATTTTGCCATGAAAAATATTTCTCTATCTTTCTTGTTTCTTGTCAGAGTAAGTTAAAAAGAAGAAATCAATAAACTTAAGAGTTTATTTCTCAAACTTTCTCAATCTCATTGTTGTAGTGAAATTGTTCTTTTAACAATGAGTAGTGCTGCAAACAAGAAGAAAAACCTGGCACTGTCTCTTCGTTTTCCCGCACCTAGAGCAGAACAGGATCAAATGCATTTTAATTCAAGCACGGCAGGGGATGATTTTTTTTATCCAAAATGACCCAAAACTGTACCAAAAACGAACAGTTAAAATATATATATGTATATCTTTATTGAAAAATATTTTTATTTAGCTTGTATTCAGTAATTATGAATTATATCCATACTTACATATTTACGTATTTGAGTTTGGTGAAAATATATTTACGCTCAGCAAAGTGTATTGGGAACATCAGCTAGTCATATTATTATTTTTTTACCGCGAGAGTGTATTGCTACATGTGGGACTCCTATCATTATTTTCGGTTAAAGAATGTGATTTGGAGAATTTTCTGACCTCCTTTGAAAATAGTGACAAATACAATGCAACATAAAGATGGTGGAAAAACAAAGTTTGTCCGTTTTGATTTTTTAGCTAGCTAGTTATAAACGAGTAGATTCCTAAAAATTAGAATGGTTATCGTTTATTTAACAAACACCTACTGCTCTCAGCGCGTCTTTAATCTACTTAATAAAAAGACAGTTTAAAAGAGATAAAATATTGAAGATGAGTTGTTCTAAAAACATTGGAGAATGACAACTAAAATGTTATTAACTTACGATTTGAAAGTACGCATGTGTATGAATTATTTCCATAATGTGGAAGACATCTCTCGATGCCGGGTTTGCACGGGTTGTCATCACATCTACTCTAAAGTCAAAAATAACTATGTAATTGTCATGATGATCAAGAAGATTGCATTGCAAATACTCAAAATGTCGGACACACTGCCAGGGATGTCTGTTTTTTGCAAATGTTAGAGAAAACACAATGTGTACAGAGAACCTTTTCATTGTGATTTTTATAAAAAATACGACGTGTAGTTTTCCCCCATCATAAGGAACAAAAAAAATAGTTATTACTTGAAAAAAAGAAAAGTTAGTTAAATAATAATTTTATTCATTAAATTACAATATTCAAATGGTACAGTCAGCTTTGAGAAAAATAAGTTAGTTTTCACGAAATAGTGCATCAAATCATTATTAAAGGACATTTCTTTGTGATTCATAAAAATTGAAGAAGACGTAAAAAAGGTTCTTACAGCTGTCGTGAAAAGCGACCATCCGGTTGCATTAACCAGAATCGCAGCATTCGTGCGTCTGTCTTCACCAAGCAATTGACAAACAAACGTTGATGCGTTGTTTGGACCAACATTAGTTGACACACATTCATCATGCATTGCGCAGAGTTTGTTACATCTTGTTGTATTTTCAACATAATGTGTTGATAGAATGGTTCCATTCAATTTTGTGTTGTCGAGTTTGTCCATGCTGATGTAAGCAAATGTGGCGGATGTTTTTGTTTCTTTGCATTTATGCTTTGATTTGCAAGTTGATGCTTTACTAAAACCATATCTAAATACAAACAACTTCTTCAATGCAAAGATTGATGGTTTATTCTGGATTGCATTTTTGGTTATGATTCTTAACCTCCTATAATTAAAAGTAAAGAATAAACAAACTGGTATGTCAGCACTAAGAGCAGCATAATACGAAACATCTTCTTCTTCTTCTTCTTCTTCTTCTTCTTCTTCTTCTTCTTCTTCTTCTTCTTCTTCTTCTTCTTCTTCTTCTTCTTCTTCTTCTTCTTCTTCTTCTTCTTCTTCTTCTTCTTCTTCTTCTTCTTCTTCTTCTTCTTCTTCTTCTTCTTCTTCTTCTTCTTCTTCTTCTTCTTCTTCTTCTTCTTCTTCTTCTTCTTCTTCTTCTTCTTCTTCTTCTTCTTCTTCTTCTTCTTCTTCTTCTTCTTCTTCTTTTTCTTCTTCTTCTTCTTCTTCTTCTTCTTCTTCTTTTTTTCCTGTTATCTGTAATTTATTTTTTCACGTTCTAAATATTCATGACTATTTAAATCATAGAAAACTTTGATCGATTCATTGACTTTAACAATAAGTGACCAATTGAAAATTGTACTAGAAATTTCAACGAACAATTTGATTTGATAGAGATGATTGTTTATCAGTATGGGGAACTAAAATGCTTGGCAACAATGTTATTAACGACGATGTTTAATTTTCACTTGAACTTTAATTTATTTAAACATTCATTTATTTTGTCCTCTCTGATCTTAGAACTCTGGCATTGCTATAGACAACCTGAAATAAAACTAGTAATATTTTAAGCGTGTCCAAAAAACATTTAAATTGGATATACTATAATCTACTTCGAACCTTTTTAGCTTTTAATTCCCCCAAATTATATCGTAAGTATCAAATGTAGAAGCTGGCGAAGGCATTGAGTAAAACTTGATAAGATCTTGATCCAAAGAATTTTTGTTTCAGCGATTTATGGACAGGTGGATAAACCCAATTCAATTTACTTCCAATTATTAACAATAACATTAAAAGTCACCAACCAACCAACCAGTAAGGTAGCGAAATTGCGATTCTCTGAAATTCAAACGCATTGAACAACGAGCTAGCCATTTTAACATTATGTTGGAAGTTTCTGTCAGGCAGAGAAGTTATTTAACATATTATCCAGTTTTTACATAATTTTCTTGAAAAAATGCGGAAAATTGCCTAAAAATACGATATTTCATCATTCAGAAAATCTAAAAAAGTCGGGAAATCGGGTAAATTACCTTAATTACTTTTCATGTCAAAAAATATACAAGTTCTTTAAAAATAATCAAGTTCCACACTCTAAAGGGTTTGGAAGAAAAAGTCATTTGTTCAATTCTAAATATAGATTGGTTCAGCACGTCATGTTGAGCGTGTAGTTCAGTAGATAAGAACGTTTGCACGTTTGGTTTCAGGAATATTGTCCTTATAACAAAAAAATTACAGTCCGTGTTGAATTGAATAAAAACACCGTCAATGTTTAGTTACCCAGTCAGCGAGCATTTTTATTGTGTAGACTACGTTGTGGTGCCCCACTTTGCAATAATATCTTGCCCCACTTTGTAATTTTTGGTTTTTTGCCTGCTGAACAGTGTGCAATTGTTATGCCGTCATCTTTTTTTATGTTATCTGTGTTCTGCATGCTCTGTCTTGTTCATTGCGATAAAACGCGTGTCATACGTTAGTAGAATGATTATTTTAATTTTAATTACCACAGGTGCTGTAACATTAAACACACTTCTTTTTGTGAACAAATGTACCAGTTGAAGTGTTTTTATACCATAACATAAAATGATTATTACAACCGCGTTTCAGAAAGATACAAAATATACAGTATAGCTAATGTGTTTTTCGTACTATAACATAACATAAGAAATATAGCCTGTAGCAATCTTTAACCTGTTTAACAAAACATGGAGATTAATGAGTTCGAGGATATCGATGTGACCTCTTATACAGCAAGCAACGTGATTAGTGATCAAATTCAGATATTGGAAACCAATACTTCAGCAACCTTGATCACAGCCTTCTCAAGTTTTGATGATAGGAAAGGGGGACCCGACGTCAGAAATAAACCCGAGGGCAGGGTTTTCTTCCCCATGCCTTTGCATTTAATTTACATGATCACAGTATAAATAGAATGTAGCTCATTTGCGGTAACTGGTTTAGGTACTGCTTTGGTACTGAATTTCACACTGGAATTTTTAAACCCAGCATCATTTAATGCTATATTGAGAATTCTTCCGCCCCTGATTCCCGCATATCCGTCTGCAGCTCTTTTTTTTAAAGTTTTCGCTACTACTTCTTTCAGTTCACCTTTTTTCAGAACTTGTTTACCTTGAAGAAAGAATTATTCGATTTGAATATAAAGTCAAATCATTCTTTAAGCTCCAGTATGTGATGGGATTGCCCATCGTTATCTTATCAACTCCGCTATTATTTCAAAGTCATCTTCTCGCACAGGATGTATATAACTCAACAATACGAGTCTTAAATTTCCAACACATGTTTTCCTTTTAATGTCAATTCCGGTGTCACAAAAGGCAATTATGAAAACGTGTCCGGACCAAAAACTCTTCCCACAATTGAAATCCGTTAAAGCAAGTATATGTCGATTATATGTTATAAACCCCTCATTATCTTGCTACAACCCAACTAATCACATCAAATTGATAGCTTTCATTCAGAATTTATTTCATTGCTTCGACAAAAATACAAATGCAAAAAAACATAATACTTCGTTGTTTTTCTGGGGTTTTTTGTTTATTTGTCTGCAGCTGTAATATTTTTATATACTTTATCACCATCTACAATGTACCCGAAAGCACATTTTTACTTTATCACTTTTCCTAACTTTCAATGTAAGTCCCCTTTCTGTGTGCTTTGTGTTAAATTCACAGTGCGCGACCCCCTTCTAAAGTTTGTTTATGGGAGTGCTTAAAAGACTATTCACGAGCAAAATAAGCCAAAAATTACAAAGTGAGGCAAGACATTATTACAAAGTGGGGCACAGCTTCGAAAATTACAAAGTAGGGCAACGATGAATTACAAAGTGTGGCAGCTCCGAATTTACAAAGTGGGGCAAAAGTTATTACAAAGTGGGGCAGGTATAACAAAGTGGGGCATAACAAGTGGAGTACTGCTACTTAGCCAACTGGCTACTTCTAATGTATGTTTGTAACCAAAATAATAAAATCAATATAAGATTTTTACATGGCTAAGCACGTGATGGAATGTATACTTAGTTTACAATGCATGAAAACACAAATTACGGGGAATAGAAAATTTAACAAAACTTAAGAACTTCAACCTGTTTTTAAAATTGCGTCAGCGTAGTTATCGTACAAAACTGACTATCTGAGATCGTCCAATGTGACGCCCAAGAAACCTCTTAAGGCATGTTGATTGGATAAAATATAGTCTCAACCTTCTGATTGACTTATTTAAACCACGCCTCAAAACTTTTGGCAATATTTTAATTGGTATCGCAGACTTTCTTTTTCGATATTGTATCAGGTACCTCACCTGGCTATTTAGGTTCATTGCTTTCCTCGAAGCAAAGTTCTAATGACCAGGCTAGAAATAATTTGTTTAGGAATTTCAAAACCAATACTGAATGTTTTAAAAATTCTTTTTTCCCGTACACAGTAAATGAGTGGAATAAACTTGGGCCCGATTTGAAAAATTTACTATCAATCTCGAAATTTAAAACAGGTCTTCTTAATTTTTGTAGGCCAAAAATGTGCCCTGTGTATAAAATCTACGATCCTCGTGGACTAAGACTATTAACCCAATTGCGCGTAAACTTTAGTCACCTTAGAGAGCATAAATTCAGACATAATTTTCGCGATACCCTAAATCCTCTTTGCAGTTGTGGTCTTAAAATCTTGCGCTGTTCTTTTTACACGCATATAAGAAAAACACCCATTGACGATATTAAAAATACCATAGGTCCAATATCGGACCTCTCGGATGATAAACTAGTCAATTTACTTCTCTATGGCAATGATATTTATAATACAGAACGAAATTGTTTTATACTAAAAACCACTATTGTTTTTCTAAAGTCATCTGAAAGATTTGATGTTCCATTATTATAAATAAACCCCCTCAACCTCGTCAACAGTATTTTCTTTTAATTTTCTCACAATTTTATTGTCTAATTTATGTGCAGTACCCACAGATAGGTTTTTCTATCGTGGGGTATGAAGAGTTTTGTATTCGACCTCTTTTAGTTTTGTAATTTTGTGTTTGAGTATATGTAAAAAAAAAAAAAATTAGCGAAAACCATATCTGGACGTTTTCCTTTGCAAACAGGATAAGACTGATATTAAAAACGCTGGAATACGGACCCCGTCGTTATGCGTCCAATATACAGATAGGGCTGTTAGTAAAGGAGATAGAAAACCTATGTAGATTAATATATACGTTGTCAAATAAAAACAAGCGAATTATATAAAAATTCTATACAGTGCAAAATTTTAGTTTGAAAAATCGAAGTTTTCAGATAAAAAGGGCCGAATTAACTAAAATACTAAAAAGTTTGAACTATGAGGGTATTCATTTAAAGGGACCCCAAGAAAGATTCGAAATGTCATGGAATTCGAAAAACCGAAGTTTGAAAAAGTCTAGTGTAAATTAAAAGAGTTTCTTAAGGCTAAATCAAGAAACCAAGGAAATAATTCGGAAAATCGGGGAATTCTAATAATCCGTTGTTCCAAAAATCAGGGTTAAACTGTATTTACAAAACATTTTTAACCTCAACCAGGCCATTTTTTGTTTTTCATAAGCACATTTTAATACAGAAATGAGGCTAAGATTGCTAAAATTAAGCACAAAGTAAAAACATTGGAAAGTCTAAATCTGTTAAATAAATATTTTCTTTTCACTTCTTCCCAGCAATGGGTGATTAAGAATCAATAACAACTCAATATGGTGATATTGGTATTCTCGCCTCGTTGGCTTAAAGCACGTATACTATACACCGAGTTGGCTTGGCAAAGCACGTATACTATACACCGAGTTGGCTTGGCAAAAAAAACTCGAAGTTTGGTGGTACATGAAAAATAAAAGATTTGAAGAACATCAAACAGTGTTAGCAAAAGTTTGCGATTCCAATGCTAACTCTTGCGAGAATTGCCCTAAATACGAACTCACTGCGCACGCTCAGTCAGCCAGCAAAGCATTGCCACCCAGAATCCGAAAAGAAACTTAGTTTTTCAGCAATCTGCGGTAGTGGAAACCTCGCATGAACCCTTTCAATACAAAAAACAGACCCTGCGGACGGGGTTGTGTTATTACTGTTAAATGCCATTTTAGGCAGCGTTTATTTCATTCCTTTTTGTTTTTAAAGAAAAAACGTTATTCTCTCGCCAAATGACGATCATTGGCGTGCGAAAAAATACACCATTTTTGATATTCCAAAGATTTTTAATAATCGAATAAATACAATTCAAATTAGATTTGTCTTTTGTTTTTTATTAGATAATATACTTAGGAGTTAGATATATAATCATTTCCTACCCTTCTCGAAACTTGTTTTTTCGTGCTTGTTTACATTTTAGGCTACCATTTTTCTTGACGACAGGTACGACAGCTGCATATTGGTTCGTCGTCAAGAGCGCTAAGTCAATCAGAATGCTTAAAAATCCGTATTGTCTGCTATCCAGATTTTGATGTTATTCTGTGAAATACAAAGACCGAGGCCAACAGTATATATAATAAATGAAATTAAATATGATAATAAATAAAATAAATTTTCTCTTGTAAAAAAAAATCGAAGCTACTTTTTATGTTGATATTCCCAAGCGGGAGGTGTTAGGTTTAAACCCCGGCCGAGTCATGCCAAAGAGTATAAAAGTATGAATCTGTTCTTTCTGCTTAGCACTCAGCATGAGAATAGAATTGATATGTCAGGCGGTTGTCTAATTGAGCCATTGCTGTGCTTGTACGACTTTCGTAGCTCATGGGTGCCTTAATTGCACTAAAACCCCCTTTCGCAGGACCCTCGTTAAGAGCAGTACCAATAGGAACTGAAGAGTCTATTCACTGCCTCCCATCCTTTTTAGGTACGATGTTAACGTGTTGATGGGCAGGTTAGGATTCGCTATAAGCGTTCAGCTCGTTTCAGATTACATTGATTGAAGGGAGAGCAATAAAAAGGATGTCACAACTTTTTAATTGCTAGTACCAAATCGTGCATATTCATATTCAGTAAAGATCACCCTTTTTATGAATGTACGCGTGTTGCAGAGTTCACGCAAAATTTAAAAGCACATAAGAAAACGTGTTCCACGTTTTATGGATGAATCGGATAAACGGAGGATTTTATAGAGTCAAGGCGTTAAATACTTAATTGTAAGTAAACAAATTTTCTCAATTAAATATTTTACATGAATATTGATAGCTTTTTTAAAATTGCAGTTAAACAAGACTTTAGCTTTTACACAACGTACGGTTACCAAAAAATAGGAAGAAGAAGAGGAGGAAGAAGAAAAAGAAGATGTTTCGTATTATGCTTCTCTTAATGCTGACATACCAGTTTGTTTATTCTTACTTTTTTTCTTCCAATTCATTTTAGGACGTTATGAAATTATAAAAAAAATCAATGCAATCTAAAATAAACCATCAATCTTTGCACTGAAGAAGTTTTTTTTATATTTAGATATGATTTCAGTGAAGCATCAACTTGCCAATCAAAGTATAAATGCAAAGAAACAAAAACACCCGCCACATTTGCTTATATCAGTATGAATAAACTCAACAACACAAAGTTGAATGGTAACATTCTATCGACACATTATGTTGAAAATACAACAAGATGTAATAAACTGTGCGCAATGCATAATGGATGTGTTTCAACTAATGTTGGTCCAAACAACGCATCAACGTTTGTTTGTCAATTGCTTGGTGAAGACAGACACACGAATGCTGAGCTTCTTGTCAAAGCAGCTGGATGGTCTTTTTTCACGACGGCTGTAAGTCTTTGTTTAAGGAAATTTTTATTTTTATTTTTCCTTGGCTTTACCAAGTTTGTTAATATTTTTTGCTACGTCGATGGTTATGTGAACCCTTATAACCATCACATGAAGTTACCTATAGATTAATTATTTCTATTCCTCAACAAATGTAATGGAGATTTTTAAACAAAGTATTCAACTTCCTTTGTTTAATAAAATAGTATATACATTGATGTTTTCAACTTTAGAGTAGTTGTGATGACAATCCATGCACCAACACTGAGACATGTCGTCCACATTATCGAAATGGTTCATACAAATGCGTATTAAAATGTAAGTTTCTCTTGGTTACAATTACATTTTTTGAAATTTCTAAAACAATCTATCTGCAAATTAATGAAAATTATCCCAAAAATATAAATTAAAAACTATTGTCCTGTCAGTTTAAAATTATTTTAATTTTTATTATTTGTGTGCCAAGAATGCAATTGGATCCTCCATTCGATGTTTTTACCCAGGGGCCACTGGCTAGTTTTTACGTACTGTCTTAAGCAAGATTTAATCTATATAAAAGTACGCCAGTTTTGTGTGTCTGTAACAGGCAAGGTGGATATGTTCATTTTCCTTTGATCTTACCAAAATTTTCTTTGAAGTAACCGAAAAATGCATATCTAATATGTTAAATTTATGACGTGACGGCGCGACGTCAATAACACTACTTTAACGTCAATATCCTATATTAAATTAATGAAGCCATTACAGTGCACTTAAAACTTTAAGGCCAAATAACTTGGGGACGAGGTGGTGACGTCAATGATTTTTCACTGCGTGGGTAACTAGGGACCACCTAGGACCAATTTGAGTAATTTTCCCAAACCTGGGTCCCCGAATCAATTTCGGAATGGTCGGGTTGACGACGTCATCAAAAAACCTTCAAACACCAATATCTCTGCAACCGTTTATCCACAGTACATGATCCTATACATTTTCTTAATCACCGTTTCAGGATCTGTACGATGAAGGCAACAGGTATACAAGGTTTTTAAAAAAATAATTTGGGTTTTGACGGGTCATTGCTGACGACAGCAAAATTTTTAATCCCTGATATCTCCTCAGCCGTTCAACATATGATCCTACACATTATTTTGACCAGAACTCCAACTTCTACGCATTACAGGCAAAGAATAAACATATTTCGCGAATTTAAATCTACACTGCACTGCTGACATCGGCAAAATATCTAAAACAATTTTTTTATTGACCTTTTGCCTAAGTGGATTTCTCAACAGGCTTTATTGACTAGTTGTAAATATTAAAGTAACTTCGATTCTTCCAAATTTAGTATATACCAACATTTTCTGCAATATCGGCAAAAAACAAACATCATAGAATGTTCTATACTAAATCCAATTAAGTGCCAGCTACTCCATTATATTAATAACACTTGAAAATGAATCGCTATGTTGTGCTAAATTATAACTAAGGGAAGGTATCCGGAATATGTACGGAGGGTGATATTCTGAGGACCGGAATATATACAACGAGCTAACTCACGCTTATTTCGTGCTATCAAAACAGTTGCGGACAGCTGCGTTTACAGAGTAGCTCATTTAGCTACTTGGCTAATCATTTAATTAACAGTGCCGGAAGTTTTTCAAAACAGATTTGAAAGAGCTAAATCCATCTTGTCAGAATGTGTTTTAATTTGTCCACCAAAATTATGTCGAAATTTTCGACTTGTGAAAATATTCTCAACATTCAAAAATATAGTATTTAATCTGTGGATAAAAATAATAAAAGAAGGAAAAATAAAACTGTTATTGAGACCTTAGTTTTCTCTACTCATTGTAGCTGATCAGCTCCCGTTGATAAACTTCACGTTTGATGAAGATGATAAATGTTCTGGTTGCAAAGCCAGCGCAAGTTGGGCGGGTGGAAAACGAATAAACGTTCCTGATCGAGTAACCAAAGTGATGTACTTGCCAGAATCAACTAAATACAAATATGGAGCAGTATTGCATCCTGTGGGTTGTCTTAAGTAAGAGTTCAGTTACGCTTGAACAAGTTGAACAAGTTGAACAAATTTTTTTGTTTTTTTGTTATTATTTATGCTGGTCACATCTACCTAGCCATCAGATTTCTTGTTTCCATGATTCTAAATAGCAACTTGCTGATTAAATTCAATCCTGCCTGTTGTCCTTACTTATCTGTTTTGTCATTGAAATAAAGAGACGAAACTTAATTTTTAAAGCTAGATGCAGCACAATATGTTAATATTAAGATTACTTTGTTTTAAAACAGAAGGCAATGAGGTTGTAAAAAGTAGGAGCTCGTGAAAGCTACTTAATTTCTTCTTTATTGCATGTGTCTAAAGGCCAATTAAGAAAGTTCGTATAGACAGCACACTTACTCTAAAGTCCATACGTTTAAACGGCTAAAAAATGGTTACTGACACCTTAAATTCAAATTACATAAAAAATAGTACAGCATAAAAGTCTGTGCCTTTTTTGAATTTTGATCAATGTTTCATTTGCTTTTTAAATGTTACATTAATAGTTATGTTACAAAATGACAAAAAAACATGCACCACAATGAACATTGGGTTCATTATGTTCACTTAATCAATATTTAAGCTAAAATAATAAGTCAAAGTTAGGCGTTGTATATTCATTAAAATTTCATTGAATTGCGTTTTTAAAATAAAGAAGACAGTTAGGTAGAAGTTTAATTTAAACTCTGAGGAAAGAAATGGTTTCTTTCCAGCAAGGTATAAAGAGCTGTTTATTTACCACTTCTGTTTCCTCTTTTAATTCTTTAATTGTGGCTTTAAAGATATACATACTTGTATAGAATATGAATTGGTAATCATGTATAAATATTTGGTAAGTAAACATAATAAATAAATCAGAGTTATTATTGTTTAGGGATTTATCATATGCGTTTCCTGGAAACTGTCATAGTGATGGTTTCGTATTTTCATTCTGGTACAGAACATTCATGCGTTCGCTTGGAAATGCCATTTTATTTCAGAGTCCAAGTAATGGTTTCTATGTCCGTATCAATAGCAGAAATGCAGAAAAGAAGACTGCGTTCTGGACATTTTCTTTCATTACGGCAAGATATGTTTATCGTTCTGAAAACTACGAAGGTCCTGAAGCTTCTCAATGGACTCACTTTATTTTCAAATTTGACATTGCAAATGACCTGTTTTCGGTATTTATTAATGGAATACATGCATTTGATGGCAAAAAAGTTGGCAGATCAAGTAAGTCATCTATGTTGTTATATATATATATTCAACTCTCCATCATAGATGTTTCTATCCATCCTTGTTATCACGTTACAACAACATCCACCATGGATAACAGGAGAGTAGTAACAATTCTAAAATAAAATCCTATTCTGATCCGTAAGAGGCGAATTCTGCCGTAATATTTCTAGGTCTCATACCTCCTAGAACATTTGATATTTGTTAAGACCCAAAACTAACTCTTAACTTTCTATAAAATCCTATAATCGATTAAATATAATAACTGTCGTTAGGATTATGTTCACAGCTTGAAACCTACACCATGACTCTATTTTATCAAGAAGAAACATTCTAATATTTTGAAAATTTTTATTTATAACTACTATGACTGCCAAGTTTGATTTCAATTAGAAGCCCAGAGTATACCAATCATCTTACAGAAAGCCTATCCAAAAGTTATGAGAGCATGGGGAAATCTGCCCACCCCACCCCCCCTCTCCCACCGGTTTTAAAATCGTCAAAAAACTTCGACTTTGTGTCTCTCATGATCTCGAAAAAAAATAGAATGGAAAGTTTATTATCTTGGATATAATGGAGTACATGCATTAGATGGAGAAAATTTTACCAGATCAAGTATGGGTTGTTTATGATTAAATTCCTAACTTCATGGTGGCTTATCTGTTATCAGTTAGATGATGAACATCTAAGAAACTTTATATGACTTTCTTTATTTACTCTTTTTACTTTTTTATCATTTATTTGACTTCCGTTAATTTCGAATTGTTCTTCTGCTTATAACAAAAATGTTTATGAAAAATGTAAAACGTGTTAACTACCAATTTTTTTGAATTGTGCTGGGTCATTGCTGACTTGAGCAAAAATTTTAAACCCCTTAGCATATTTCTTTACCCGTTCTTCGAACACGCATGATCCTAAAAATTTCCTTCCTCATCGTTTTAAGCCCTTCACATTACAGGCAGCGAGTAAACCAATTCCTCTCAAAACTTTTTGTGTATTAACAGGACCTTGCTACCGTTGTCGAAGTTTAAGTGACAGTTCTATTTTTCATTGTTCTCCAGTCTAAGTGGATTTTACCACGGCTAATTTATGGCTAGTAATTTATAATGGCAGAAATTAAAAAAAAAGAACTAATTTAATAAATCAGCTAGCTTTGCTCAACAGACTGATATTCTGTTCTTTCAGTTAATTTCAAAGACACTAAATTAAAATTGGCTTGGCAGTACACAAATCATAAGAAATACTACGCCTTGTTTGATGACATCGTGTATTATAATCGTTTGCTTTCCAATGAAGAAATTCTTAACCTGCACCGAGTAAGATTGCGTCGAGACTTTCATTAGTCTAGTTTTTATTTGTAAAGCATAATTTTTAATGACAGAAATTAAAAAACTTAATAAATCAGCTAGATTTGCAGATGTATGCAAATAGGAACTCACAATCGGTATGACGAATACTAACTGATGTTTTGTTGTTTTAGCCAGTTACACAAACACACAATTAAAATTAGCTCGGCAGTACACAAGTGGCAAGAAAAATTATGCAATGTTTGATGACATTGTGTATTATAATCGTTTGCTTTCCAATGAAGAAATTCTCAACCTGCACCAAGTAAGATTGCGTCGAGACTTTCATTAGATATACTTTTAAAAGTTAAGTTTACAATCCAGAGAGGTACTGGCATTTGAAATTAAAATACTTCATTCTATTCTTTATTCAGGAGCAGGCCACACATTAATGAAACATTGGGATGATGCTGTTGCTATATCTCTCTAGGGAATATTTATTTGTGAATTATTTATTTTAGGGATATTTTCTTGTTGAATATTTCTTTTTGGAATATTTTTTCGTCAAATATTTATTTGTCAAATATTTATCTTTAGAACATTCATTTGTGAAACATTTTTTGTGGAATATTTATTTGTGGAATATTTATTTGTGAGATATTTTTTGTGGAATATTCATTTGTGAAATATTCATTTGTGAGATATTTATTTGTGAAATATTCATTTGTGAGATATTTATTTGTGGAATATTCATTTGTGGAATATTTATTTGTGAAATATTCATTTGTGAAAAATTTATTTGTGGAATATTCATTTGTGGAATATTCATTTGTGGAATATTCATTTGTGCGATATTTATTTGTGAAATATTCATTTGTGGAATATTCATTTGTGGAATATTTATTTGTGAGATATTTATTTGTGAGATATTCATTTGTGAAATATTCATTTGGGAAATATTCATTTGTGAGATATTTATTTGGGAGATATTCATTTGTGGAATATTCATTTGGGAAATATTCATTTGTGAGATATTCATTTGTGAAATATTCATTTGTGAGATATTCATTTGTGAGATATTCATTTGTGAAATATTCATTTGTGGAATATTCATTTGGGAAATATTCATTTGGGAGATATTTATTTGTGGAATATTCATTTGGGAAATATTCATTTGGGAGATATTTATTTGTGAAATATTCACTTGTGAGATATTTATTTGGGAGATATTTATTTGTGAAATATTCATTTGGGAGATATTTATTTGTGGATTATATAATTGTAAAATATTTATTTGTGAGATATTATTGATGTTTAACCAGATTGTGTAAATATTCAATATGTCTTTTACACCATACGCACGATTATGAACTCTTTGCATAAATTTTAAACAGGATGTTTAATTTTATTGTAAGGGTTTGGAACTATATCTTGTAAAATTTTAGCATCTTTTGAAAATCATTTGTATTCTTCTGAAACGCTTCATGCTTCGAATCTCAGATTTATTATTAAAGGCTGGTCATCTGTTTTTATCGGATTCAAACGTCCGTAAAATTCACGCGTTGTCGATGTGCAGCCCTAGCGTTTGTAAAGTGTTTAGAAAGAGCCTTTTCATTAGTCTGTGTCATCTGTACATGGTTAGTTAGTCCTTTTGTATTCTTAATATAAGTGACATCATACTAGTCTGCTAGTGTACGTTAGCATGCTGACAAGTGCGCAATGATAAACGTTTGTTTAATACGATGTATAATTAAGCGTGACCGGATAATAAAAAAGTTTTCAAAAGGAATAGCTTCCGCTTGGATCAACAAAAAACAGAATGATATGAGTAAAACTAGTTGATGCGGAGCAACACAGCTCAGATTTATGTTTCTGTGAAATTAATAGATTTACTTGATTTTTGTGTGTCATGATATGGTTTCAACGATGCAAGATCATCGATATCTAATTTCAAAATACGGCTGGCACAATGTTTTTGTGAGATATGTTCCAGCTGGTATGTAGTCACATGTTTCTTCGATTTTGTTGAATTGCAGCGCCATTGAAGTTCGTTTGCATATGTTATTAGACAAGAAGAACACGACTGTTGGTTTACATGCAAAGCTTTGAGAAAAGCGTTTCTAAATTGCAAGGCTAAAATTGTCATAATGGCGTGCCTTATAAAGACATTATTATTATTACTAGTCGATAAGGCCCGTGGAGTAATCCACTTAGGCAGAAGGACAATGGAAAAATAGGTTGTTTTAGACTTTTTGCTGACGTCAGCAGTGCAAATACACAATAAATCAATTGAGAAACTTGTTTTCATGTTTCCTCCATTGTGTATGTATATATATTTGCAAAATAGCGAATAACATGAAAACGAGGTTTTTAGTTTGCAGCGAGGCAGTGCAAATATGGTTTGTTTACTTGATATTTTTGCAGAATTAGTTTGTCAAACAATGTAATTATTACCATTCGGTAATGATATGGAATAATATTATGTATCAGCCAGACATTGGGTTGTTTTAATGGGTTTTTTTATTATTATTCTTGATGTTAAATGAGATAGATATATGCTAGCTCTGATAATGGTATTAGTATGGCTGATTGACTTGTCCCGGACAAACTTGAAATTTCGAGCTGTTTATTAAAATTAGTGATGTTGCTGGTCCTGTGTCCCCAGTTACTGAGTGTACTTCATTATTCAATCAACAACTGTCCAAAAAAAGTTAGCCAGGCTTACTGACAGTGCTTTTAAAATAATAGTTGACCTAGTATTGTAAGGGATGTTTTTTTTCCAAGTGAGACAACAAGGGTGATTTTGGAATTATTTAAAACTCACATTTTACACATTTGTGATTGTACAGAATTGAAATACTAAGTTGACTTCGTTGGGCAAGTTGGATTTTTAACATCTTTGGGATGTTCTTGCTTATTATTGTCACATTTTAAGTTTCTATTTTTGAAAGTATAAAAAGAAAAAAATATTTTGTTCAAAAAAGGTATGAAATTTGACTTCTTAGATATCGTATTTAGAGAGATAAAATAGTTACTCGAATGGTTTTGACGTTTTGTCTAGAAGATAAAACTGTCAAATTTTTTCCACCAAATGCTTTTCATGTCAAACTTTAATCAGAGAGAGAATACAATGTGAAAATTATTTTGTGATTTACAAATAGACGCCATGGAAGAACTACATGGAGATAACTTTCTGTAATAATTTTTCTAAAATTAATTTTCAAGAATATATGTATAAAAAAAAACAAAATACACAAGGAGATGGTTTGAAAAACATTGAGAAAATTCAATTCATGTTACTTACAAATTGTAAGTACTAAGGTTTACTACCACACTGCTTCATACAAATGTGTGATTATTGACAGTCAATAAGAGATTAGTGATAAGGGGAGTGCGACAGTTACATAAACACAACAACCAATAGTCTGAAGTTATTAAATTTGAATATTTTTTCATGTAACAAATGTTAAAAAAGCTTTTTAATTACTCAAGCAACTAAGTCATAGCTACAGTACTAAAAAATTCTTGTTAAAATGTGATAACAGAATTAAACCTTTTCATCATTCTCGATGTTGAAATCTTTTTACTGTCCCCCTTCTCTTTTCCCTAACGTCAGTATTACTGATCCCTAGTACTCTAGATTTCTGAAGTACTTCTGGCAGCATCAGTCAAGCATATTCAATATCCAACATTGATTTTTGTGGAAGGGAGATCTTGAATTGAAATTCCCAATATATATTTTTATATATTTTCTTAGCTGTAGCTACTTGCTGTTTTGTCTTGTAGCTAGTTTTAATTTTTTTGAACTGATCAGAGTAACACAAAGCGTCACTTAATAAATTGTACATTAAGTTTTCGTTCTAGATGTTCTGGAAACAGTAAAATAAAAATGTAATAACACCATTTACAAAGTGTGATTAGGTTTTAGGTTAATTCCAATATTTCAACCTTTTGTTAGATTATCACTACCAATACCCTCTTCATAACTGTTTTAAATGCGATTTTACCAGTGATTAAAAGCTGTAAAAGTTAACATTTTGTTGATGCATTCTTTAAACTTGCATGTAAACAACTAGCATCTCCCAATTTGCTCATAACTAATCTCGTTTTTATGCTATTCTGCATTTTCGCATGCATATATCGCGGAACGAAAACGGGTATGGAAATAAGTCTATTTGTAATTCTAATTGCACTTTTTTAACTCGTATGAAATTTTTTGAGTATTCTGATCTTGACGTTATGCGGCTTAGAATATAGTCCGGAAAGCGGAAAATATACTAAATATTTTGTTCCATAAAAGCCTTGCTAGAATTTGCAAGATAGAATATAGAATGTTTTAAGTGAAAAATAATCATGTATGTTATTTTTTCAGTTAGTGATACAATTTCGCTAAAAACAAATAAAATTACAGACGCAAGAAAAGAACTTCTACTTACCAAAGAAAAAATGTTCTTTTTAACCAAACTTCGACGTATTAATAAATCCCAACATCCCACATGACGTTAAGTGTATGCGCTGTGAAAACTCCATTCCCTTTAGCTGACTTTTTGACGTAAAAAATTAATCTTTTTTATATGTACCGTGATTTTAATGGAGCAAAAAACATTTTTAAAAATTCTACTACAAAAACAAAACAATATTTAATCTACTTATTTACATCATAATACCCGTATACGTCGGTCTGTCACGCAAAATTGTAACCGCAGTAGCGAAACGCACGAAATGCTGCAAATGAAGGACAGCCGTGGATATTATCACGGGCATCTGACTAGTTTGTTATTTCGTTTTAATGAAAACATATATACGTACCAACATATTCCATTATTTGCAAATATTGTCGTATAGTAATACCATTTGCTCTTTCACGAAATCTCGATAAAAAAAAAAAAAATTCAATAGTGACCTGGGTGATTTATAAAAAAACATGAAACTCTTAATGTTAAAAGCGTTAGAAGGATTTAAGAAACATCGTCAGCCTGATGGTAGGAAGTAAAACTGAAAATGATTTAAATTTCTAAATTATTCGAAAAATAGAAAAACCTACATTCAAGAGATAAGAGATTTTCAAAAAATGATGAAGAATGAGATTACCATAAAAACAAAAGAAATAGCAAGAAAGTAAATTTAATAAAAAAAGGAAAAATAAAAAGGTTAGCATACATAAAGCATAAGGAAAAAAATGAAACTTTTAATATATATTTTACGCTCAAATAGATGACTCTCTAAGAAGAATTTAGTCTTGCAAAATCCAGTATCTTAAAGGAAGAGAAATCTTATATTTGATGAAATCTATCTAGAATCATTTTGATAAACAATTCACAGGCGTGACGACAACAATGTTATCATTAAAACAAAAATTTGCACGAAAAACGGGTTGTTGCCTGCATAACTTTAATTATGAGAATTTCTACCGAAGGTGACGTAATACAATTTGTGTTCCTCTCTTTTAAAACATGGAGAAGTTAAGAATTATGTCATATTGTAGAAGAACTACTTTGTTCATCACTAACATACTGCCAAGCAGCAAGCGGGATTCGAACCGCGGTCCCCAGAACTGGGAGCCGCAGACGAACCCACTACACTACGTGCGGCAATATGTTAGCGATGAACTCAGATAGTTTATCCGGATGGTGTGTATACATATCGGTGAATATTTATCAAAGCACATCCGTATTTCATTCTCAACAGAGAATGGTTCACCCCGATCAGACCTCTGATCATGACGGGCGAGTATAATGCGTGTAAGTGAACAAAGTAGTTCTTCTTCAATATGACTTACACGCATTATACTCGGCCGTCATGATCAGAGGTCTGATCGGGGTGAACCATTCTCTGTTGAGAATGAAATACGGATGTGCTATGATAAATATTCACCTATATTAAGAATTATGGTTGTTAAAGTGTTATAAGGAAATTACTTGACTAGCTGTTTTCGCTTCTTTTAATTACGACATAGAAGGATAGAAACCGCACTGATTTTTGTTTGTTTAATATATATAAACATCCTAATCGGATGTTGGGAAAACGTGATTTGACCTAGATGGAGTTTTGACGACAATCAATACTATTGTTATGTATTAATACCAGGATCAATGCTGTGTTCGTTCTCTGTCTGCAAAAGCAAAGTAAGCTACCCTGTTCTAGACAGTGACGTAGCAACCAGGGAAAGGGTGGGGGTTGGCATGAGTAGGCTTAGACTTTCAATAGTTTTTTTAAATAAAAAATTTGAAAATAAATTTTTTACTTTTTCCATTTGTTTGCCGAATTTGCTGGTTTTTTTTTATTTCATAAGAACATCAGAGAGAGTGTTTTGCGACAAAGTATTTCGAATGGCCAGATTATGTAGAAAATGGTAACAAGGAAAGAGCCAACCCGAGATGTGAGTACCAGAACAAATTTCTTGTCCGTTTTTTTTTTACTTAACAGACTGTAAAAATTAATTAGTAATTAAGTAATTCAAAAAGATGATTTAAATAATAGTTTAGAAACAATTTTTTCTTTGTATTGCAAAGTAATTTTTAGCAATCTAGAGGTGCTAATTTTTAAAGCTACTCCCCCCGTCCTTCCACACACAAAACCGAATCCCTTGTTGCGTAACTGCCAGAACATTTTTCTTTTTTTTGTTCCTTCATACGCTGAATTCTGTAGTTAATTATTCATCTGCAACCACCACTTGAATAGTTTGAACAAGAATTGCAATCAAGGTTGTCACAATGTTAAAATAATGAATTGCCATATTAATATTTTGTAAAATTAAAAATTTAAATATATATAATATTACATACTGATTTTTTTTTTATAAAAAATTCACAGGTTAGTTATATGATAACTGAATTATTTGGAATAGCTAAAACTGATATAGCTGGAAAGAGAAACCTGCGTTTCGTGATACTTGTGGTCAATATAATATACTGAAGATATATTTCGTCAGCCATATTTAAAAATATGAATGAGAGTGACGCATTAGGCGGATAGGGATTACTGACAACATTTTTTGTAATTTATTTATATATTTAAAAAAAACTACCAAGATGGAAAACTAAACACACTGAGTAACAGACACACAGTAAAAACGGGGAGGGGTGACATTTTCTTCCTGTTTTCACATCTCTTCTTGTGTCATGAACAAAGCACTTTTGTTCTTGGTTATCAAGTGCAGTAAAAATGCTTCGAATAAACGCCCTCTTTCTATTAAACGCCCACCTTTATCAAACGCCCTTTCCTTTTATGGATTTTTTTTTTAATGAGCGCTGCTGACGGTATTAATTTGGAGCATTTTTACTAAATTATCGATCTTCACAAAAAACTATTCAAATATGAGAAGAAGAAGAAGAAGATATGGTCAATTCTGCACCTGCTTTTAATTAACAATTTTGACGATTGCAATGTTAATGATTATTTAGATATTATGTAAAAGATAAGTATCCTGTTGGTAGCAGAAAAGAAAATTACAGAATTATATCAAAGGCCACCTTATTATTTCCCCGTGGTTGTTTAAGTCAAATCTTCCTTTTTTTTGCTGTATGTTAATTCATTTTTAATTTACTGTATGTTTACAAATTTACTGATTAACGCCTCGGTAGGAATTGCATCTACTTCCATGAGAAAAAAACTCACACCTATTTTCTTCACTACTTTTGCCATGCATCTGTCGCTGGATTGTGTTATGAGAAATGCCACAATGAACGAAAAGAAAATCGTGAGAAAAAAAGAAAAGCTAAAACAAGTAATAGGCCAACGATTGACGTGTTTTTTAAAAATCATATTTTGTATCAATGAAAAATAAAAAAGATCAATCATAATGAGAAGAAAAGTTGAACAAAAAGAACTTCAAAACCTATTTGTTCAGTTAAATATTTTGCGGGTAGAAGCGCATTTTAATCATTAAGAAGGTGTTGATATCCACTTAAGATGCGTATTTATTTGCGTATTGTATTCTGGCTACCTTTCAGGGATGACGTCATACGCGGTTTGTAAAAATAACAAAAAATGTGTAAATCAACAAATGAATGGCGCACTTCATCATATTTTTAAAACAACAAAACTCTTTACAGAACTCGCCAAGTGTGGAAAGACCCTACTGTAGCTAATTTGTTTGTGTTAAAATCCAACTTCATAACCACCGTATAAACACCTCACAGAGAATTTCCCTCTACACGTTATTTTGTAAAAGACATAAAATTTAACTGATTATCGATGTTTTCGAGTGTTTATAAATAGTGATAGATTAAAAAGGAGGATGAGAAGGAGATGAAATAATGTGAAAACAACTACATGTGCACAGAATTGATAAAAACAAATTCAACAGCCACCCCCTGAGGCAATAACATTTTTATATTTAAATTAAAGCTGGACTTTTTGTATTATAGGAAAGCAAGTTAGTCTATCCAAAATTACGTTTTATAATTTTCTAAACGATAGGATCTTTTCAAACAAAAACAATGTGTATTTGAACTACAGTTAACTCCCGGTAATTTAATCTTCAAGGAACCGAGGAATATACTTCGATCTAACGAATGCTCGAGTTCGAGGAAGCTTCTGATAAGTCTAGTAAAGTGTAAAAGAAGATTATAGTTCGAGTTAAAGCGATTTTTTTATGGAGGCGGAGCAATAGTTACCAGGAAAAGGTCTAATCTTGGCGATGAAAAAGCATGCAAGTCTCTTGTAATTCAAACTTTCATTGGCAGAAAACTTTATTTAAATGTATAACAGCAGGAGTTAATAAAAACTTTTCGACATTTATCAAGTCTTTGATTTCCTTCTCTCAATTAAAAATTTTGAGTTATCCGAAGAAATTAGCTTCGAGCGCTACCAAAAATGGGTCTAGTTAACAAATGTTCGAGTTATCCGTGGTGTTTTATAAGAAAGTATGAACGAAAGTTCAAGGGACCAAATGCAATGATTAGAGATAATGAAATTTTGAGTTACTCGGTGAGTTATTTAACTGTATTTATTGCACAGCTTTTATGTTGGCAGTACATGTTTAAAGCATTTAGGTATAAGAAATAAGAAATATTCCAAGTGAAAAAACTCTTAAATGTAAAAAACTGTCTCCCTAAAATTCTTACTTCAAGTTCTCAAAACGTTTACTTTGTTAAAACCCAATCCTTCAAATTGACACTATTGGTAAGAAGTGGACAACCTGATAATCCTTTACAAGTAAGAAAACAGAGCCAATGCAGTAATTCTTTCCACGGAGGTTCGTACTGAACTTGTCTAAAACATACCAGCGTGTCAAATGCAACACTTCAGAACCTTACAGTAACTTCAATAAGGGGCTGATGACAGAAAAAGAAATTTGTATAAAAAATTGTTTTGGAAGCATATACTTGTTCTTAATTGCTGCCCCTAAGATTAATGTTTGAAGTTGATTTCACACTTATTTTATCTGATCGGTAAAAAGTCACATTTCACCAACTAAATTTTGGGATAAACACAAAAACATCTTTTTTCTGAATAGCTCTATATAAAATAAAAATGGATGACGAACAATTATACATGCAAAGAGAATCCACAAGTCTTTTTTTTTTACATAACAATTTCACAAAAAAATATTATAAACTGAAGATATCCAGACTTTTGTATACACTTATTTTCGATGCATTTTGATTTTTAATGCACGAAAAACATAAAGCAAAAATCTGCAAAAAAAACTTAATAAGCGAAAAATAAAGTTAATAAAATTAATTAGGTGGTGAAAAATAGTCTGAAAAATATTTTAGACAACACATGACATAAGACGCAGTCATAAATTTAGTTTTAACCCATGAGCTTGTACGTTTTACTACCGAAACTGCTGTTATAAGCGTTATAAAGTTTTTCACAGGATTTTCACAATTTTGCTTTAAAATATAAAAAACCCGACAGCTAGAACACAGTAAAACCACAGTGCACAGTTTGTAGATATCAGTGGAAGGAAGCCATGTCAATCACACGGCTTGTGGTCATTATTTATAATAACAAAAGCACTTTGTGAAAGAAAAAAAATAAATTAGACAATATAAAAAACAAAGTATATCAAAATGACATCTTCCTTTTAATCTTTATTTTAGTTCCAGGAGGCTTTGCTACGTACTAATGTGAAAGCATATGTTTCTTCTAATACATGTTTTGATTTCTAAAATTTGTTAGCTTCTTGCGTGCGAGTTAAAGATAATCTTAATTAGCTAGCTACATCATGTGTTTCACGATATTATCATATTTTTTTTATATTAATATATTTTTTGCTTCTTTTTCCCGATTTTTCCGATTCGTTGTTCCGATTTTCAATTTATGATTTCTTTCCAAGCGCTTTGTTTGACTGCTTCAATTTCTTTACCTACATCAACATTTTATGTCTTTTCTGATTTGCTGGTTTTCAACTTAAATATATTGTTATGTTTGTTGTTGTTGTTCTTGATTGCTTCGATGTTGTTGTTGTTATTGCTGATTTTTGTTATTGTTATTGTTGTTGTTGTTGTTGTTGTTTTTGTTGCATCAAGAATGTATTTTTAAATGCAACCAACTACATATTATTTAACCTTGTGTCATCAAATTTCTGCAAAAATAGAATTAAGGTTAGTTGCTTTATATTTCTATTATAAAACTTACACTAGTTTTAGCAAGTCTTTTTTACCCTTTTAAAGCTGCGTGCAAGAATGGCGAGTCTTATTTACTAAGGGTTTATCTATTAGCAGTGCATCGTTGTTGGTGTCGGGTTGCAATTGAACTGTTGAAGGGATTTCATTCTAGTCGAAAGCATATTTAAATCTGTGAATAAAAAACGATTTACAATAGTAGGCGTATGAACTTTGTTTACATTTGCACGCGAGTCAACAAATTGTTTACTTAAACAAAAATTTAGCATCTTAATATTGAAACGTAATGATTTTACTCGCAGTGGTTGTGTTTAAACATTTTTTAAAACTTTTATTTTTAGCTGTGGATATTTTAAAGGTGCATTAATGTTTTTCGGAAAGTGTTGATCTCGTCCAAAAGATGCGGTAAAATCAAACAAGTCGTGATTTTTGTCACTGTTTTTGACAATTTTGTCACCAATGATTATCCTATGTTACAGCGGTCTTTTCGTCATATTGTAGATCGTCGTAAAATAATGATTGACACTTTTCTCTTCACCACCACGGTTAAGTCGGAAGATCACAGCGTGTACTACGCAATATGACAGATCGTGAAACTGTGAAAGGTTCTTGTTAAGAAAAGAAAGCTCTCTTAAAAATCGTTCATTTTCAAACCTTTTATTCAGAGAAAGACTTTTTTTCTTGACAAAAATAAAAATAAGCATTGCATTAATTTGTGATTTTATTTACCAAGTCTCATTCTTGAATTTTAACTGTCAACACAAGGTTTATATATAATTTGTGATTGTTGTTGTTCTTGAAGAAGATCTTGTTGATCCATTGGTGTTATTCAAAAGGTTTGTAGATATTGTAAATAGAACTTTACCGAAAGTTGATGTTCTTTTCATCTAATGTTGTTTGTCTAAAAATATTAAAAGAGAAAATGTAATATTATATAGATAGTTTGTATGACAAGAGGTGGGAGAGGGTGGGCTGCTTGAGTTTTGAAAACAACAAATTGTTATCATTTTGGATTTGCATATTTAGATAATTTTAGTTTAGAAAAACAAAAACTAAAAAGCATAAACGAAGCAAGCGTGCATCTGCTAAACAAATAATTCTTTTAGAATATAATTAAAAAAAAAAGAATGTTGCGTGAAGACACACTCGTGTGTGGCTCATAATGGAAGAAATAACGCGTCCAAACATTTCTCAATGTTTGAACCTTTTTCAATGTTTGATATTTCGCATGTTACATGATATGAACCCAATTTTCATTCAAATTTTTTTATTGTTATATTTCTTTGTATGTTAGTAATTGAGACTGGCTACTCAGGTTTTGATAAAGAAACAGAATAATAATGTCTGGAAATTCTCTGGTGTGATTTTTCTGCGGATCGTTAGAACAATTGCACCTACAGTTGCGCACAGCTTTGTAAAGAATCCCTAATGATTAATTACTAAAATTTGTGAAAATGTAAGAAAAAAAAATTAAAAAAGTTTTTTCTTACTCCACTGGTGTTCACACGTAATTAAAAATAAGAAAAAGATAGACGAAAAAATATCACACTTTTCTTAAAAAGATCACAGAGTTCTTTTTTTAATTGTGTGAGATTAATGTCGATTTAGAACTTACAGGATCCGTCTTTTAGCTTGTTACACATTGTTTCTAAGTGTTTCCGTCTCAAAGAAAAGTTATCAAGAGGGTTTAAATCTCTTTTCTCACCTAAGAGGATATCTGGTGGGGTACAAAAACCATGTTAGCGAATTAAAAGAATATAATTATTAAGTTGACGAATATAACACTCGGACAGGGAGTTCCGTATTTATCCCCAAGCACTTAATTAGGCAATCAAATGTCTTAACTAATATTAATTTCTTTAGTTAACATGTTTACCTTTTTTAATTTATTTTTTTGCTAAAATAAGAGCTTTTGTCTTTTAATTAAATATTTTATCCGCTTAATTATAAAGGAGTAAAACGTGATTCCGTCAAATGAAAACAGAGAGCCTGCGAAGAACTACGAAACGAAACGGAAGTATAGCTAGGTCACAGCGAGACGATTTTAGTATTCTAAACTAAAAATCATTCAATTGTCGGGAGAACATGTGAGGATACATTTTTCTGTTTATTTTGTCATTAGTCTATTTTTTCCTAAATTTTAGAAAAACTTTAAGGATTCTGATAACAAAACAAAGTTATTTAAAGATTGAGGTTAAACAAGAAGATAAAAGTTTTGTAATATATTGTGGATGAAAAATTATTTCAGGAATTATTTTGAATTCCGAACTTCTGTTTTCTTAAGATTATTTTTATAATTTTTATATCGTCTTACCAATGTTTTTTATTTTTCGTTTTTTTTTAAGAATTATATAAAAACAAGTATATACAGCTTAAAACTGGAAATAATCTATAACGAAATTTAATACATCGGTTTTAGCAAATAAAAACATTTTCGCGCCAAAACTGAAATCAATGCACCACAAAGTATTATTTATATTTTGTTGACATATTGCTCATTCATTTTAAAGAAAACTTTAAATATTTTTTCGTGTTACTGGGAGAAAAGTTTAAATGTTAAAACGTAAAAACTGATTCATTAAGATTATAGTTAATTTTTATATATAATTTTTACTTGATTTATCTTTTTAGCAAAAAATATGGACGTTCCACCTTTCACAACATCGTCTGTGGTGGAGAGCGCGGCTTCTGCTTGCCCTACACCCTACTACAGTTACAGCCAAGACCCACAAGCCTATGCAGACTATTATCGTTCTAGTGTATACCGTGGCGGTCAAACTTACGCCAACATAACCAGCCCATACTACCCTGGAAACCCGTACGGTGACCCGCATTATCATCATCATTATTACACTCCATATCCCATGTTGGGCATGCAATCTCAACAGAAAGAGTTGGTAAAACCACCTTATTCATACATTGCACTTATATCGATGGCCATACAAAGTTCGCCAGAGAAAAAGCTCACACTGAGTGGCATCTACCAATTTATTATGGATCGCTTCCCTTATTATCGTCAAAACAAACAGGGCTGGCAAAACTCTATTCGACATAACCTTAGCTTGAATGAATGTTTTCTTAAAGTCCCTCGTGATGATAATAAGCCAGGAAAAGGTAGTTATTGGTCCTTAGATCCTGACTCCATAAATATGTTCGAAAACGGCAGCTATTTGAGGAGACGCAGACGGTTCAGAAAGAAGGATGTGAAGAAAGAGGATGGAGATATTGACGATGATGAGGAGGACGAGAAAGAAGTGTTGATGGAGAGCCAGCACAAATTGTGGACGAACAGCCATCAAGAGAAACTGCTTCAAGAAAGTACTATCATTGAGGAGGTACAGCATAAAAATGAAAAACTGGTTACACGAACCCACGAGGAAGTCATTGATGAAAGCGATAAAAAGCCACCTCAAGATGAACAGGCGGTAAAAGTTGAGGAGAGAGAGAATTTTCACGCGCATAACGAAATTCACTCCAACGGCGTGATTAATAACACTGATAGTAATAACAACAGTGAAAAATCATCTACGGTGGAGGAGAACGATAAAGAATCTAAAGTTCCATCAACGACCACCATATACGATGCTGGTCAAACATTCACAAGGGCGACATATCCTGATGTTAGCCACACCATGTCTTACACCAACCTCGATTCCAGCTTTCTACAGTACCACTTGAATTACAGTTTCAGCGATGTTTCCTCTTCAGTATCAGCTGCTCGATATGCAGCGGAGAGAGGGTTACCAGCAACTGTCCCTCCTCCTTTGGACTATATATCACGAGTGACTGGCTCTTCCACCGACGCTGCAACGTTAGCCGCAGTGACACAAGCCGCAAGAGACACAGGTGGTTCAGCTGCATCTCGATTATCTGAGCTTGCTTCGTCATCAAACGAAATATACAATGGATCACCATCGAGGTTTCTCTCACCACCAAACAGTCCTTTTCCTAATGGTGAGGGAAGAGCGGAATTCTATCCTCCAATCAATGCTGCTGCATACAGCACTTTCGGTACTGTTCCTGGCGAGCAAGATAGAATAAGTTCGTTTTACACTCCATATAGACCGGTTACGACTACGTACCCATATTGAGAAGATGATTTTTTAGTGAATATATAGGACTTATTAAGATATATTTTAGATTGAATTTGTAACATAAAAGTCTTTTATTGTGTTTTATATATATATTTCATTCTTTATCTTTTAAAAACAAATTTATTTTTAATATTTTTTATAGTGTTTTAATATTTTTAGAGTGACTGGATTGTTTTTAACGATTTAAAAATTACAAATTTTGAGAGAGTCATCATAAAATGTGTACAATAACAAACCATGCAGAATATAGTTTTTCTTCTTTATTTCCAAAATAAATAATTTCTTTCGTAAAAAGAAGATATACCAGATCCTATTTTGAAATACATATGCAAAAAAAGTCTTTTTGAAACAAAAACTTGATGCTTCTCGAAACTGCGAAGTCTCTTTAAAAACAAACCCAGCCGCATTCATTACTTTTTGAGCTAGCGCGAATACTGTCTAAATAAAGGTTGTTTTTTCAGAAAATGTTGATTTAAAATGTGCCTATATCCATTTCTATCTTTGCGATGTGTTTTGTTTTCTTTCATATTACGACTTACAATAATAGTGTCTATTAAGGTTAAAAAAAGTTGAACGCTTAGTTTGGCAAATATTTTGTTTCAAAATTAATAAGGTCCTTCCAACAACACAAGGGCACGTGTGAAAATATTTTTGTTCTTATTTTTGTTTTTATGAGGAGTAAAGAATTCGTACAGATGTGTCCATCTGATAGAGATGTAGTAGCTGGAAACAAAATGTGGAATTTTCTTTGTGATTCACGAAAGCTTTATCATTTATCATTGTTAATTCATCTGTTGTTTTTTTTTGGGTTTTTTTTTAGTATATTAGTTTTTTTGTGTAAAATGTGCACATTATAAAAACATTTTTTAATTTGTTCTTTACAATTTACAATCTTTACTTTATTTTTCTCGAATTGCGATTCACTATATCGATTTTGCCTTTAAGAGTTTTTTGTTGGAATTTTTAATGCCTCTTTTAGAAGACAAGTTGGCCAATTAAAAATAATTCGTAGAATTTTTTGATAAATATAACAAGGGTTATTGCACTTGTATTTTACACGACCAATTTATCATGTACATATATTTTAAATTTCTCTCCAAATTTTTTTTTATATTTTTATCCCATCTTTACACATTTTAAATTTTATTGTATTTTTGTATTTTTTTGTATTTTAGTAATTGTTTTCACTTTTTTATTTTCAAAATATTTTTTAAGAAGTTGTTAGAAAAGCACGTATTTCTCTTTATCACGAGTTTAAAATTCTCTTACTGGGAACAAGAAGAGAACTTTAACTCTACCGAAAATTTATCAGTGTATCTGGACCTTTACGCGTAAAGTAGAATTTACGCTGTAAGTAAGTGAAAACGTTTTTAACTCAAAGTTTTTTAGATGAGAAATTCGGCTTATTAATAGAAACGTATTTTATTTTGATATGCAAGATATAATATTCATATATTTATAAGTTTTATGTAAATGAGAAAAATGACCACGACTCTACCAAACATTTTGTGTTGTTTATGACTTTTCATCCATGCCAACATATAACCACAATCCTGCAAAACAAATTTATAGCTTACAGGCTAACCGAGTACGGATCACAAATGTTTTTGATTTCAGCTTACATGGTGTGGAACGGATACGCATGACATTTACAAGAGTGAGAACAAACACGTATAGCTTTTTCATGAATTGCAAAGGCTTAGCCGGAGGGATTGTTATTTGGACTTAACACTTCAGAACAGCATTGACCGGCTGTCCTTAACCACGTGATAAAAACATTTTACAGTCAAAATACAACGCGACATTTTTAAGACAGTGTTAACAGCGAGTTAGGAGCATATTTAGGTGTTAATTTTTCTTATGAGCTGGTAGAACAAAACTGCTTATAATTCTGTACCTTTTTATAATTTTTTCGCATGCTGAAACGTTTGTCAAATATCAACACTTGTTCTATAATATTGACATAATACACAGTCATTTGAGAAGAATTAAAAAGTGTGTCACCAGAACAATGCTTTGTTAAGGAATAAAAATCACGTATACATAACGTATCTACACGTTTCTTCCAAAAAAACTTTATTATTATTAAAATCTTTTAAAATGTTAAGCTTGTTACCCCATTGCGCCATTTCCTCAACTCACTACAAGCTAAAACAAGTAGCAAATAATCTCAAGTGACGTCATGGACTCCCTAAAAAGAGAATTTCCTTAAATCCTTTTGCAAACAAGACATTTCATGACGTAATTAATTGTTTTTATTTTATTAAATTCATTAGACTTGATCATCATCAATTTCTCCATGTTTACTATTCAACAGGGTGGCAAGCCTAAGAAAATAATGGGTTGGGGCGGGTGGTATTATTTGGTTAATTATCACCGAAAATGCCTTAAGGAATATGAAGCACCGCAAGAAAGAAAATGACTAAAATGTCATCACATTCTTGACATAAATGACGTTCACTCTTTTTCCACAAGCACTATATCAGCACCTTGGCATGTTCAAGTTGTCGTAATACAACAAAAATCATCGCACTGACGTGTGTAAGGATAATGATAAGAAGGTGCACATGTAGAATCAAGAACAATCCAAATTTATGTCAACATCAAATTCTATATTAACAAGTACGGGAATTTTTTTTAAAATTAACATGCATCAATAACCACGTCATTGTCCTGGAATAGATTAAAAAAGATTGACAAAACGTATAAGTTCTCTTGGAACAAAGGCGAATGAAATTAATGTCGAATTTTTTTTTATTTCGTTTTACTTTAAGTGACGTAAAGCGCGAGCTTAAAAGTCGTTAGACCAAATTTTGGGACTGACGATGAGCTGGCGCAAAAGTGTCAATGTTAAATTAGAACCAGCGTAAAAAGCGCCAATCTTACAAATAGCTGTCGCGTATTGCACGCATGTGTCTTTGTGAGGGGTGTCATTAACACACGTCTATCGCATATAACGTCTCATTGTTATACTGCTAGTAAGTATTTATAACTTTTTGTGCAATTCCTTACACAACTTAAGTCATGTTTAGATCCTAAGTCAAGAAACAATTACAACTATGTCTTTATTGACCAAACACATGGCAAGTTTCCAACCTCAAAACATGAACATTTAATTTAATCACGTGACTCGTTTGTATTTATTAATTCATTTTTAAATTATTTTTTTCTGCTTTATTTTTATTGATTTTAACTTTGCTTATACTTTTTGTTATTAGTTAAAACTAAATTATATTTTACTGCGATGCATCGATTAAGAAGCCCTACGTCAAATTCTAATATAAGAGTTCCTCTCAAATGAGCGTTCCACTAGAAAGACGTAGAGATATGTCCGGGTGTCTAATCAATGCTGTACGCGGTACCTGGACGTGTTTTACATTTACTAGCTAATTACCTTCAGGTGTACGCTCCGATCAGGCAAGCATAAAACGTTAACGAATTCTTTTTTATTTTCACACTGAAGGTAAAAGAGTGTTCGAGTAAGTATTAATATTATCCCGTGTTAGCAGTCGCAATGGCCCCACTCATGAAAACTAACAAATCGCTCAAATTATTATTGTTAGCAGAAAAAATTTAATTGCTTATTAAGCACATATTTGTTGTCTCATAGTTTGATGCTTGTTTGTTTGTTTGTTTATTATTTACGTAAAGAAACGGAACAACAAGTCAATAAGCATAATACAATAACCCATTATCATTGTCTTGTCATTCAACAACTATGTACCCATTCTCCTCCACACGTGTTATTCAACAACTATACATAAGCTCTCCTCCACACATTATTTTCTTTGTATAATGACGCAGTAAATATAGGTGGTTAGAAGTTCTTGAGAAAATATTTCAAGTACTATCATTTTACCAAAGTTCAAAATAGATTTGAAAATTTCAAAACTTTAAAAAATGTTTCTAATTGACTAGTATCGGGGAAGAAAACAAAAAAATACTTCTTCATTCTTTGTAAAGAATGGTTAACTTGCGGATTGGCCATTAACATGGCTTTTTTAAAGTGGACACAAGCTGGCGTCACTTTGGAGCACCTGTGGAAGAGCTACTCCCACATTTCAAGACTCGTTTGTTTATTTTATTTGAATAACATCTCAAAGTTTCAGACTTGATTTCAGGAAACCATAAAATAGGAAACCAAAGTCTAAAAATATATTTTGTTGCTGTTTTGTTATTGTTGTTATTGTTGTTGTTATTGTTATTGTTGTTGTTGTTGTTGTTGTTGTTGTTGTTGTTATTGTTACTTGTTTCTATCTCATAAAGTTAACTGAACATACTTTCTGAGTATGCTGTAAAACACAAATAAATTTATCGCGTGAGTGATATTTTCGAGAGACTTTTTCGGGTATAAAAATTTCATAATCTTGGACAAATTATTTAATCGTGAGGAATTTTTCGTCACATAAGAGGTAAACGTCAACCAATGTAATACTTTGTTATTTATTCTTTTCGCAGGTCTTAGCTTGATTTAACGGATTAACCAGATTAAAAATTAATCATTATTCGGTTTATTTAGTTTTTGCGCGCCAGAATCGTAAAATCTGAGTATATTTAGGACAGAAATTTAAATTCGGACACCTAGCTACTTTAAGGCAAAGTAAAATGAAATAAATTTAAGATATACTTAACAATATTAAAAATAGTGAAAAAATTTACACAATTATTCATTTCTAGATAAATATTGATGTTGAATGTAAAAAAGTCTTCACTCTCGCCACCGCAAAAACCAACAAAACCGCAGCTCACAAACTGACAACTTGTACAGGCCACCAGAAATATAATTCTATAATTGTAAACAGTTAAATCACTTCAGAATCTGAATTTTGAAAAAAATTTTAGAGAAAAAGAAAAATTTCTTTTTTTACATCTTCCTGACAAACACAAAACACAATGCGAGAGAGAAAGAACAGTATTGAACTGTTGAATATATATTAGAAGCGCTTCTAACAGCGCATGCGCGTAATGTGCGCACTGATTGCAGTGCAGAATCCGAAAAAAAAATGTTTCCTGAAATCTTCGAAATCATGAAACATCGCATGCCTAAAAATTCTATAGCTACGCATCCTGATTTACTATTTATAATTAAAGGCGTAAGGGTTGGGTGGAGGTAGAACGACTGTTCCAGTTTTTAGTTTGTAACTTTTATATAGCTTATTAAATTTGTCAAAAAATTTTATTTTTAGATTTTTACTAAATTAAGTAATTAATGGGAAAAAGAAATGTAATCTTATAATTTGATAAATTTATGGTCCTGGGACGAAATTTCCTATGAAATAAATGTGTATTTTATTGATTGGAAATTACATGGCATACCTTTTGTCCACAAATTTAAGTTTATAAGAGGATAATTTTTTGGAAAATAACGACCAAAAGACAATACATAATCTAAATGAGCTATCTTTCATTTAAAAACAAAAATAGGCTGAAGATGTTAAGATTTTGAAACTGCATACATGTCTGCTATAAAAAAGTAGGTGCTAATGTAAATTGGAACCTTGAAGCATCGACTACAGGGGTTATGTTAAAAGAATTTGACCGCCATTTTATTTATTTCCGAGAAACGTTTCCGTTGTAGACAGGTGTCCACTTAAAAGGATGTCCGCTATGTTAAGATTTTATGTATTAGAGAGAGAGAGGAAACATGTATAAATCGCTTCATTCAATGTTGCTTCTTTCAAGTTAACGCTGCAGTGACATCTTCAATTACTCAGAAAACAAAAAACGTACATTATTGAATTCCCTTTCATAGTGGAAATGCTTCTTTCGTAATTAAAACTGATTTGAGAAAGGTAAGAACACGTTTAAAAAGATTAGAGTTGCATCAAGTATTAAAAGGTTTAAAAGCAAAGAATAGGAATAATTTTCTTGAAGTTTATTGCTTCGTTGACGTTGACACTAAGTTACAACTCATTTTATTTATATGATGTTCTCGCTCGCGTATCTATGAACTTTAACAATTCCAAGATTTTGACTTTTACGGTATAAAATCAAAGCCAGATCAGATTTTGACACCAATCCTGCAGTTTAAACACCGGGGGTTAGGTAACAACGTTTTAATAATAGTTTTGGATTGTTCTAAGGTTTGTTAACTAGTTTTTAGCTATTTAGCTGTACATAAAAGTTGGAAAGGAATACTACCTAACTACCTTTTGTTGGCGTGTCTGATATTTCCAGTTATGGAGCTATAAAACTGCTAGCTACTAGAACATTAAAGACGCATAATTTATGTTTGGGTAACGGTTAGCCAACTGGACTCAGCTCCTGGACAGCAGGAGCAATACATTTGTTGGTATAAAGGTCCTGGCAAGCTGCAATTGTGATCAAGCAACTTCAAAAGAAACTTTGGAGTTTTCTTTCAAAAGCTCCCTTACTTTTCTGAAATCTGCTATAAGAATTCTCAAACAAACCCGAAGCTTACATAAGTTAAAGTGTGAATAAATGTTTTTATTTTCATCCAAAACAATTCTTATGTAAAGCCATATTTTAGGGCCAAAAATATAAACAACGGACCCCACGATGAAAAAGTCAATTATCACCTTCTCTTAATAAAAAGAGCTAATAGTTAAAAATTAACATTCTTATCTTGTCGACATAAAACACGTACAGATCCTATAACGTTTTGCAATTCCACCTTTTCCATAGGGAATTCCATAGGGACTACAAAAAATTTGACCATGAAACTTTCCGGGGGGGACCTTTTTAAATCGTTAAATGAAACCGATTTCTTAGGTATTGATCTTGAAGCATCTTTGAACAAAGTCATGAACACTCTTAATATACATGCTCCAAAGAAAACGAAATATTTGAGAACCAACCAAGCATCTTTTATGAATAAAGAGTTAAATAAGGCAATAATGACTAGATCTAGACTAAGAAATAAATACTTAAAAAACAAAAGCGATGAAAATGAAACTGCTTTTAAAAAGCAAAGAAATAAATGTGTCAAACTAGTACAAAAAAGTAAAGAAACCTACTATAACAATTTAGAGATTAAAAGTGTTACAGATAATAAAAAATTCTGGAACACAGTTAAACCTTGCCTTACTGAGAAAGTCAAAAACAAAGAGCTGATAACATTAGTTGAAAATGGAAAAACTATCACTGATGACCTTGAAATAGCATCGATTTTCAATGATTATTTTTGCAACCTTGTTCCCAATCTTAGAATCAAGCTAAATGAAAATCCACAAAAGGATAATATTTTTAATGATAAATCTATTGAGACCTCGTTATCGAAATTTGCTAATCATCCAAGTGTTGTCAAAATCAAACAGTTTTATGGCGAGTCTGGTAAAAAGCTTTCTTTTAGACGAGTCAGCCTATCTGATGTTACAAAAAAAATTAAAGATTTGGATAAAAATAAAACTACACAGCAGTCTGACATTCCAACGAAAACAATACAGGAAAATTCTTTGTGCAATAGCATAAATTATAACATCGACCAATCCAATTTTCCAAAAAGCCTTAAGAACGCAGACGTCATTCCATTTTTCAAAAAGGAGGACCGTACGGACAAGTGTAACTACCGCCCGGTCAGTATACTGCCTAATATCTCTAAGATATTCGAAAAATGCTTATACGAACAAATTGAAGCTTTTTTTCAACCTATTTTTAACAAGCAGCAGTGTGGTTTTCGGAGAGGTTTTAGTACGCAGCAATGCCTTATAGCAATGATCGAAAAATGTAAAAAAAGCCTAGATAATAAAGGATCTTACGCAGCGTTATTGACAGACTTGTCTAAAGCTTTTGACTGTATAAATCACGATTTACTTATTGCTAAATTGCACGCTTATGGGTTTGACAAGGATGCTTTGAGATTAATACATAGCTATTTAACTGGCCGGAAACAAAGAGTTAAAATAAACAACTCATTTAGTACGTTACTGGACATTTTATTTGGTGTGCCACAAGGGTCTATTTTAGGCCCACTACTCTTCAACGTTTTCCTGATAGATTTATTTCTGATAACGATTGAAACTGATATAGCTAGCTACGCAGATGACAACACCCCATATACGTATGGGTCTGATAAAAATCAAGTTGTAGAAGACCTTGAAAAAATAGCAAAAAGAATGTTTATATGGTTTGCTGAAAACGGTATGAAAGCCAATGAAGCAAAGAGCCATCTTCTTTCTAGCTTACCACTTGATACAAAAGCTGGAGACACGTACATTGAAAACAGTGACCAACAGAAACTGTTAGGGATAAAAATTGATCGGAAATTAAAATTTGATTTGCATGTAACGGACTTATGTCAAAAAACCAGCCAAAAACTACATGCGTTAGCGCGTGTTGCACCTTACATGGATACTTAAAAAAGAAGAGTTATTATGAAGGCTTTTGTTACCTCTCAATTCAGTTACTGTCCTTTGATATGGATGTTCCACAATAGAACACTGAATAACAGAATTAATAATCTGCATGTAAGAGCACTTCGAATAATCTATTGTGACCATACATCAACATTTAAGGAACTGTTACATAGAGATAAATCAAAAACGATACACGAAAAAAATCTTGAAACACTAGCTATAGAAATATATAAAGCTAAAAACAAACTCTCACCTGATATAATAAGTGATATTTTTCTGTTCCGTAGTAGCACTTATAATTTGAGAAATGAAAGATAACTTTGCTATCGCACAGCAAAAACGTCTACTTATGGCACTGAAACTATCTCAAATTTCGCGCCAAAATTGTGGCAGATGATACCATCAAATATAAAAACATCTGAAACGTTACAAGAGTTTAAGTCAAAAATTAAGAAATGGAATCCAAAAAGTTGCCCTTGTAGGTTGTGCAAACCGTATATTAATGGATTAGGTTTTATTTGACAGGCAGACTTTTATTTAGTATTTATAGCATTTTGCGGTTTGTTTTTGTTGTTTTTTTTCCCGAATTTTCTGGTATACCACTTCCTTGCAATATATAGGATCTCAAAAATAAAAGCTATAGTCTAACCATCATTTTGTGGCGCCGTAGATTAGTGGTTATAGCTCTCGTACTCTGTGCGGGAGACCGGGGTTCGATTCCTCTTGACGGCGATTCAACATGGGCGAGTGAATGTTACAATAGCCCCGGGTTAACCCAAGCCATGTGAGGGAAATTGGGAAGATGGCACACTGTGTGGGTCGTTGGATGTTGCCGGGAGTTGTCTAGTAGAGCGCAGGCCCTAATTGGGTCTGCGTCGCTCAAAATGAGCATTAAATACTCTAGGACTCTCCATCTAAGCCATGGCCCCTCCTGGAAATAATAGACAGGGTATATCCCTCGATATTTGTGAGGCTAGCCATGTAAAATATGCACATCTATCTATCTATCCTTTATTTCAGGATGATGGTATGCAAAGCAAAGAAGTCAAATTAACTAAATTAATTGCCTTCTTCATTGACTTTAACTAGCGAATTTTCCCGAGAAGCTAGAATTTTTTTTTTTTTTTTACACGTCAATGTAAAAGAAATTGTTAATAATAATAATAATAATAATAATAATAATAATAATAATAATAATAATAATAATAATAATAATAATAATAATAATAATAATAATAATAATAATAATAATAATAATAATAATAATAATAATAATAATAATAACACCTTGTTGTGAATTCTCATAGAAAAATATGATATTAGCTCCGTTCTTAATATTTTTGTAAAGGGAGACTATTTATTTAAGCAAACAAAATGGTCGCATTGAGGAGTAAGTAACTAGCTCCATAATCATTATTTTCATGAATAATCTCTTAAAGCAGACGGTTCTAGTAAATTATATTAGTATTATTAGTTACCCAGGATAGCCTCTTAAGATCATAATGGTACTATTATCAACGAGGATCTGCGGAGAGTGTCCTAGTGCATTCAAAATTCTTATTTGAGCTACTAATTTGTACAAGCACAACTTCTAAAGGTAACATATTTAGCTTTTATATATTTGCAACACGTACCGTTGATTTTTTTCCTTGTCAAAAAAGTACGTCCAAATTATATAAGCACCCCTTTAAAAAGACGAAATTATTTAAATTTATGCGAAATGAACCAGCAGTGAATCTTGATTATTTTTAATTCATGCATTTAAAATTTGTTAGCGTTATCAAAGCTTTATTTTACGTAAAACCCACGTTTTAATTTGTATCAATTTGCAGAGAAAACTAATTTTTGATTAAATTAACTTTACATAACAGGAGTTTAAAGGAGAGGCGAACTGCCCACGGCACGCTGCTGAATAAAAGTTCATGATGACTGTGTTGATTTTAAAGACCAGACCGACTGGCATAGTCAGCTCTAATCAATTTACATGTTCAGCCATTATAACAAGAAAAAAGACTAAGAATATTTCATAATGAAAATATCTGTAGGGTTATAAAAATTTGATGTATTTCACATAAAAATGGTACATTTTCATGTAAAACTCTGCAGAACGATATCACACTAGACCCAAAATATAAAACAGTCTGTTAAAAATACCAGTTTTGTTTACATCTTTGTGGGTGCTGAATTTTTTTTATAATTTTGTTTTTTCACACATTTGCGAAACGGGCGGCTAAATTAAAAAAAAACAATGGAATATATTTCTCCTTATTGTGATGGAAACGGGTGAATACGCACACAAAAAAAAGTTAAACAACAAATTAGCAAAAAATGTTGAACATCATGCGAAGAACATTTTTATTATTTCATACGTATACTGAACAAATTGATATTTAGTTTGTGAGTACAGATAAAGAAAGTAAAGATTCATGAAAGAAAGATAAAGCCACCATATTGCGCGTTCGATTTGTTGTTAAATAACAAACTTCATCGTTCGAAGCTCGTAGTAAGTTGTGGAAAACGGACGCAAAACATAAAAAAATAATGTTGTTGGTCATGATAGATATTTCTTATATTCAGAGAAGTTTAAATGAAAGTTAAAAAATGCTGTAATTATTATAGTACGTAGAATATTCTTGGTTATCTTAAGGGAAAGATTTTATTTTTGATGTACGTACATCCAAAACCTAGCTATTGCAAAGATTTTGCTAGGAAGATATACAGATACTTAGGTATGAAATATAGTTATTTATTTCTTATTATAGTAGTTACCTTAGTAGATTTTAGGAACTATTTTCTGGCTACCACAAAATAGTTTCTTGTTCGCCTCTCCTTTAATTTTGGAATTTCTAAATATTTACAGAATGTTTTCAACAGGTTTTTCTTAAGGCATCTACAGTACCCAACTTTTACCAAATTCAGAACATATACCACGTGTAGATCTGTATTTTTTATTTATTTAGTTGCGTGTACTTTTAAAAGGTTAGCTATTATTTTACCACAATAGACTAGCTGTAAGATCCGGTGTTAAACACTAGCGTATAAGTGCAGGTAAACTGTGTCATACGAGATAAGCGCTTTAGTAAAGGCTCGCAGTATGTCATCCTAATACAGAATAATCCTTTAAGGATACTGACATCAAACTAACTTCTGGCCAAAGAATTTACAGTATCCTTAAATTCCTATGTTGCATAAAGTTAGACCCACAATGTGATGTTATGTCACATACCTGACTTGCTTATAAAACAAAATGGCTTAAAAGTTTAAATAGGACCTCAAGGTAATGAAAATTTTTCTTCAGATCCTGATTTATGTCCCTTGCATTGTTAGGGGCGGCGCCACAATTTTCAAAGGGGGGGGGGGGGGGGTGGAGCCTAGGCATAGTTTGAGATTTTGAGATTTCAGAAACATCAATTTTCAAAATTATTACTTAGCAAAAGAGTGGGAGGGGGCTGAAGTCCCCCTCAGCCCCCCTAGTGGCGCCGCCCCTGATTGTACTAGAGTTTTTTTCTTAAGAAGATACCAGTAAATCTCTAAGGAGATTTTTTTCACTGTATGTAACGTTTGGGAAGCCGTATCATGCTTTCTCTTAGGATACATTGTCACGATGGATAAGATCAAATATGACCTTAGCTAGTATTATTAACATTTTTTCCCGGGTTGCTGTCGTTTAACCTTTGGGAGCAAATATCTAAGTTATTTGAAAGTATAGTACATGAAAATTCTAAATTTTACCGTTATTATTATAGAGATGTTATTGGTAGTGTGACAAGTTTTTAAAGATATTGGTGTTTCGATCTCGGACTCGGTAATGGAAGCAACAAGTCATAAATCTTAAGTGTTGTTCAGTTTATTTACTATTTTACTATCCTTTTACTATCCTCTTAGGTTATTCAATTTTGTATATATATATCCTTTTCTTACGCTTACGCTACCCCCTCTGCTCTTTTGTGCTTTACACGTACACTTTGCTAGCGAATCTCGTTCTGTCGTAGGATTCTGGGACATCGAGCTTTGCCCTCACCCTCATCATTGCGCAGAAGATTGGGAAATTAAATCTGTATTCATTGTCATACCATATTTACTCCGTTATTCCCACCTCTTTATTATTTCTTTCTTTCTATTATCCCCGCCTCCCTAGTAAACGCGCCCTTTTGGTATTTCCTAAAAAAATAATCCCTTTTCTACAATGATAGCGCGAGTGAGATTGCTGATATTTGTACCGAGTCTATAATGTATTTACGTTCTTCTATTTTCGTCGCATGTAGCAGTGTAAACAGCATTTTACAACAATTTCGAATGTATACATGTTAGACTTTTAGTTAAAGAATATAATTTTTTTTGTTTTTTATTGCACGTAACTGATCTGCCTTAAATTTATCTGCCTTTTTATGCTTTTTACACATAATTCTATGAGTGAAATTTTGTTTAAAATAATGGTAAAAAAATATTCCCGCCACTCTAATTTCCAGTAAAAAAGAAAAATGCGACAAAAGAAAATGGAAATTGTATGAAAGTCACCGTAATCTCGGGCTAAACGTTCTCTGATAATGGTAGCGGGATCGAGGTATGTGTAGTTGTTAACAGAATTAGGGAAGCACTTCATGGAAGGATCCATTTAGTCTGTGAATATGTCGTATCCGACATTGTCGTATTCTTCCAACGACATCCGACACACGACGTTAAGCAATTTATCAACGTCGTAATGTTGTTAACACATAATACTGCCTAGTATACATACTAGTGCCTAGCATAATATCTTTGTAATATACAGTAATACAGTGTAGTACATAGTAATATCCCGTATTTTACACTGTATTACTTTGTAGTATATTCAGAAATACACTGTAATACCTTGTAGTATTCAGTAATATACTGTAATACTTTGTAGTATTCGGTAATATACTGTATTACCTTGTAGTATTCAGTAATACACTGTAATACCTTGTAGTATTCGGTAATACACTGTAATACCTTGTAGTATTCAGTAATACACTGTAATACCTTGTAGTATTCGGTAATATACTGTAATGCCTTGTAGTATTCAGTAATATACTGTAATACTTTGTAGTATTCGGTAATATACTGTAATCCCTTGTAGTATTCGGTAATACACTGTAATACCTTGTAGTATTCGGTAATATACTGTAATGCCTTGTAGTATTCAGTAATATACTGTAATACTTTGTAGTATTCGGTAATATACTGTAATACCTTGTAGTATTCGTTAATATACTGTAATGCCTTGTAGTATTTAGTAATACACTGTAATACCTTGTAGTATTCAGTAATACACTGTAATACTTTGTAGTATTCAGTAATACACTGTAATACTTTGTAGTATTCAGTAATACACTGTAATACCTTGTAGTATTCAGTAATACACTGTAATACTTAGTAATATACTGTAATATTGTGTAGTATACAGTAATACACTGTATTACTGGCTGAACTGACTTGAACAACGCTCAATCAATAGTCATGACTATGCCAAACCTACAATCTTAGGCGACGTTTTTGGTTATAAAATATGGTGTAGGTAGGACCAGCTCATACACGTTGTTAACATTTCTTAAAGTACTGAGAGAAAAAGATATTTTTTTTCCCATTTTTTGCTAAAATTGACCCAGTCCCAAGTCATTTAACGTACAAAACGCCTCAGATTATTCTGGGGCTTGTTAACAATACAGTTGATAACTCCAGCATTCATTTTATCAAATCACTTTCTCGAGTCTCTTGAACTTTCGTTAATACTTCATGGAGAAAGACATAAACAGAAAAATAACTGATACAAATATAATCTGATTTCTAACATATATACATTGTGCTTTTAAACAATTTTGGCAGAGCTACATATCAGTCCAGAACCTTTAGGACTGTGAAATATTTCTGCCAAGTAATTGTAAAAAATGTTTAGTAAAATAAAAAAAATAATAAACCTATGTAAATAAGCAAAATAGAAAGAAAATAAAACACTTCAACACTACAAAACAAAAGTAAGTTCAAATAAAAAAGATATCGTTCTAAATTTTAAACACTTTCTAGACAAAACAGTGATTTTATATATGACCTTTTTGTTTTTCGACCAACAACAGCCTTGACAAATTGTGCACTTAATAAGGTTCAGCATAATTAACGTAGTATATATCTACGATATCTCCAAAATTACATAAGATGTGAACTACATTTATTAAAACGCTTAAAAACGTATTTGTCCGAATCATGCTACTAGACACAAAAAGTTATTAAACAAAACAAAGAAGCACGACATTTTATAGTTTGTTACCACTTGCTATTTTAATATAACGCAGTAAAAAAAAGGAGGTAATTCAGCACGTCTTTTATCTCATTTTCTTTTCCGCTTCCCTTCCACCCTCTCATTAGCGCTCAGGCTGTCAAATAGTATAACGCTTTCTAAACGAAGTATAATACAGCTAGTTATTTATATACTAGTTTATACTTCATGCATTTTTAGCACAAAGTGTAGATTATGAACGATTAGTTAGTGCAACACTCCAGTTCTATAAAACATCGCCTAAAAATTTTCTAAAGAGATTCTATTTCGTCGGAATTTTTTTTTATACGCCGGTTTTTACAACGGGAAATGTAATTGTTTTGTTATGAATTGGTGTATTGGTATTATTTTGTTTTAATCTGCAACATTTTTTAAAAAATTAGGGTGATAAGAATGCACGAAAAAAACTTCGATATTTCGACTTACAAGAACACCGTCAAGGAATATTAGAGCCAGTATTAAACACTGCAGGACCTCTGAAGCAAGTTATATATATCCTAACATGGGGAGCAATGATTAGTGCATATTATAGTATCAGGACACGAAATTGTAGGAATCCCGCAATCCCCCCTTGCCTCTGCATTCCACCACGCCACACGCATATCGATGTTAAAAATTCCCAATTAGAAATATTGTCGTCCCAAAGTTTACAAAATTAAAGATAATCTTTGAAGCTCAAAAATAAACAACTTAGCTTTGGTCTAATTTAGGTAACGCAGTAGTGTTCATCTTATTGGCGTATAAATATTTGAAAATATAAAAAATCAAACAAAAACAATAGGGATAATACTAATGATTTGTCAAACTACAGAGTACCACTGTTTATTCAACATGCTGTCGTCGAGTGTTTATTGTAGCCTCTTTGCAACGGTTGTTGGTTTTCGACTAGTGACTTACACGAAAGTCAAGCTAATGGCGGGGGAAAATGTATGATCACTGAGGACAAAAACATCAAACTTAAATCATCTTAAATATCACACTGGACATCCAAATACAAATGACAGAAAAGTCCCATATATAGCTTTATTACCCAGGTAAAGGGCGGCATGTCATTGGTTACAACTTACGTCATAGCAGGCAATAGCAACCGTGTTTAAAGTTTTAATAATCCATATAACAACGTATTACTATTATTGTATTACCGAATACTACAAGGTATTACAGTATATTACTGAATACTACAAGGTATTACAGTGTATTACCGAATACTACAAGGCATTGCAGTATATTACTGAATACTACAAGGTATTACAGTGTATTACTGAATACTACAAGGTATTACAGTGTATCACCGAATACTACAAGGCATTACAGTATATTACCGAATACTACAAGGTATTACAGTGTATTACTAAATACTACAAAGTATTACTGAATACTACAAGGTATTACAGTGAATTACCGAATACTACAAGGTATTACAGTATATTACTGAATACTACAAGGTATTACAGTGTATTACCGAATACTACAAGGCATTACAGTATATTACTGAATACTACAAGGTATTACAGTGTACTACTGAATACTACAAAGTATTACAGTGCATTACCGAATACTACAAGGTATTACAGTGTATTACTGAATACTACAAAGTATTACAGTGTATTACCGAATACTACAAGGTATTACAGTATATTACTGAATACTACAAGTTATTACAGTGTATTACCAAATACTACAAGGTATTACAGTGTATTACTGAATACTACAAAGTATTACAGTGTATTACCGAATACTACAAGGTATTACAGTATATTACTGAATACTACAAGGTATTACAGTGTATTACCGAATACTGCAAGGCATTACAGTATATTACTGAATACTACAAGGCATTACAGTATATTACTGAATACTACAAGGTATTACAGTGTATTACTGAATACTACAAGGTATTACAGTGTATTACCGAATACTACAAGGCATTACAGTATATTACCGAATACTACAAGGTATTACAGTGTATTACTGAATACTACAAGGTATTACAGTATATTACTGAATACTACAAGGTATTACAGTGTATTACTGAATACTACAAGGTATTACAGTGTATTATTGAATACTACAAAGTATTACAGTGTATTACTGAATACTACAAGGTATTACAGTGTATTACTGAATACTACAAAGTATTACAGTGTACTACCGAATACTACAAGGTATTACAGTATATTACTGAATACTACAAGGTATTACAGTGTATTACCGAATACTACAAGGCATTACAGTATATTACTGAATACTACAAGGTATTACAGTGTATTACTGAATACTACAAAGTATTACAGTGTATTACCGAATACTACAAGGTATTACAGTGTATTACTGAATACTACAAGGTATTACAGTATATTACTGAATACTACAAGGTATTACAGTGTATTACCGAATACTACAAGGCATTACAGTATATTACTGAATACTACAAGGTATTACAGTGTATTACTGAATACTACAAAGTATTACAGTGTATTACCGAATACTACAAGGTATTACAGTGTATTACTGAATACTACAAAGTATTACAGTGTATTACCGAATACTACAAGGTATTACAGTGTATTACCGAATACTACAAGGTATTACAGTGTATTACTGAATACTACAAAGTATTACAGTGTATTACCGAATACTACAAGGTATTACAGTGTATTACTGAATACTACAAGGTATTACAGTGTATTACTGAATACTACAAGGTATTACAGTATAATACTGAATACTACAAGGTATTACAGTGTATTACCGAATACTACAAGGCATTACAGTATATTACTGAATACTACAAGGTATTACAGTGTATTACTGAATACTACAAAGTATTACAGTGTATTACTGAATACTACAAGGTATTACAGTGTATTACTGAATACTACAAAGTATTACAGTGTACTACCGAATACTACAAGGTATTACAGTATATTACTGAATACTACAAGGTATTACAGTGTATTACCGAATACTACAAGGCATTACAGTGTGTTACTGAATACTACAAGGTATTACAGTGTATTACCGAATACTACAAAATATTACAGTATATTACTAAGCATTACAGTGTATTACTGAATACTACAAGGTATTACAGTGTATTACCGAATACTACAAGGTATTACAGTGTATTACTAAATACTACAAGGTATTACAGGGTATTACTGAATACTACAAGGTATTACAGTGTATTACTGGATACTACAAAGTAATACGGCATATTACTAAGTACTACAGTATACAATACGGCATATTACTAAGTACTACAGTGTATTACTGTATATTACAAAGATATTACATTAGGCAGTAGTATGTATTAACAACATCACGACGTTGATAAATTGTTTAACGTCGCGTGGCGGATGCAGTTGAGCTGTCGTGAGGAAAGGAATACGACAATGTCGGGTAAAGGTGAGGTTGTGTTAGAGGTTCAAGTATACGACATATTCACAGACTATATGGATCCTTCCATGAAGTGCTTCCCCTAAATTAAACGACCTGTTTTGAGATTAATTTCAATGTGGGTCTAAAGAAATAGCGTGGTTTGTGCATACCAGCCCAGCCAGGACGAGATAGATAGATAGATGGGAAAGTGACCTTATGGAGTTTGCAGGAAAGGGGTTGGTAGTAACTCAATTTTTTGTCAGACTTGCAAGCATTGGGTACATAAGAAGTGCAATAGAATTGGTGGAAGGTAAAGAGCTGACAATCAGTTTGTATGCAAGCGTTGCACAGGTGAGATTATAGAGCAGGAAGTATTTCCAGCTTCAATGATGTACAACAGTGGCTCATTGAAGATAGTTGAGAACTTCTGTTACTTAGGTGATATGTTGGGCAGTAAAGGGGGTGTTGGAAGAAGTGTTACTTGCAGGGTAGGTTCTGCTTGGAAAAAGTTCAGAGAGTTAGCTACTTCCTTTGTTGACTAGCTGTGTCTTGTCAATTGAGTTAAAAGGTAGGTTGTATGAGGCCTGTGTAAGAAGTCTTATGTTGTATGGTAGTGAGACATCAGTGAAGCAGGAAGATCTTGACCGTTTAGAAAGGAATGATATGAGAATGGTTAGGTGGATGTGTAAAACGCCAGTCTGAGAGACAGAAAGAGTTCAGATGAGATAAGAAGAAGGCTAAGTATCCGTAAAATTAAAGATGTTATCCAGATAAGAAGATTGAATTGGCTGGGACACTTGGAAAGAATGGAGGGTGATAATTGGGTAAGAAAGTGTAGAGAATTGGGGCAAAGCCCAGAGGCAGACCAAGAAAGACTTGGCTGAAGGTTATAGGGACAGACTTGATACAGAGGAAGTTGAGTTTAGATCTACCACAGTCTAGATCAGATTGGAAAAGGGTCATTAATATACCCCGTCCAACCCATGCTAGCATGGAAAACGGACGTTAAGCCGAGAATGATGATTATGTTGATGATAACTAGTTCTTAAGGTGGATAAAAATACTTGCATGCTCAAAAACTTGTTTTTGAAGGCTAGTGCTGTTTTGAAAGTTGTACAGCAAGTTGCTCTTCTCCCACTTAAATTAATAAAACAAACAATTTTAGTGTTCTTTTAATGTTTAAAATTTTAGTGTTTTAAATTTAAAATTTAAGTGCAAATTCTTTTTACAGACTAATTTTTGAAATTCATAACGGAGGAGGGTGTTACGACAATCGTATTCTACCTTGTTTTTATTAGTTTTCCTGAATGGTATAGACTGAAAATCTTGCTGTATTCAGTTAAGCTAGCGTAATTCTAAACATATAAATGTAATAATCATAGCGAAGGAGGGTGTTATGAGAATAATAATCTGTCTTGTTTTTCACTTGTGTTAAAACTATTTTAAATATTGTTATAAATCACATAAAAATATAAACTTCTGTTTAACAATGTAATAGAACTATTTTTGTGATTACAAAGTTAGGGCATCGCAAATTTTAGTTTTATTGCAACAAATTACCATGAACAAAGAATCAACTTCAAGTGGCCTTACCAATGGTGGTCCTAAAGTAATGTTTTGATTCACCTTGTTTAGTATAATTGTAGATTGACATTCAACCAACAAAAATAACATCATTGATTATTTTCTATATATATATTTTTGTTTTTGTGAAAATTAGGGTCAGCCAGGCCTGTAAAACAACTAATTAAGTTGGAGTCGCTTTATAAAAAGAACAAAATCAGGGCAGCCACAATATTATTTAGCATTTATGTACGATAGTTAAAAATATTATTGAGTACTTATGGAACAAATATAATCACGGCAGGCCGGCGTATGTTCGACAGTCTAATGTTATTTGAGACTTTAGAACGAACATAATTGGGGCAGGCAGGCAACAACATTTTTATATTTTTTTTCTCTTATAAAACGTACATAATCGGGGCAGTCAATCTTATGTTTTCTTAATTTTACTCACCTATAGAACGAACATACTCAGGGCAGGCCGGCTTATGTGTGACACTTTTACGTTATTCCTCACTTTTAGAATATACATAATCAAGGCCAACCAACTTTTGTATCATTTGCGACAAGCAAATGGCCCTGGTGGCATAGTTGTTGTTGTTCTCAAATGAAACGAAATTTTGTGGAAACTATTTTGGTTTTTGCAATTACGTCAAGACTTTTTTATCTTGCAGAGAAAAATTATGTTGAAATTTTTTATCTTTCGTCATACTTAGTTTTCAATGGTGTTCTATCATAATCCAGTCACCCATGACATAATCAGGGCAAAAAACATAAACGGGCCATCGGTATATAGTCTGGCCGTCCTGTGTTTAAACTGGTCGTTTTCGCAATCTTGGCAAAACATTACTGTTTAGCTAGAAATTTACTGATACTTAGAAAAATTGATTACTAATACTATCCTTACTCCTATTGTTTTATTATCAATACTACCAATAAAATATATACTGATCCTATAGGTTTTATAGTGGCACTTAAAACAATTGTCACCTTGGATAAGCCAACAAGTTCTATTAATCTTGTAATGTAAAACGAATTGTCTAATTTTGCCTTTACATGAATCATCCACATTATTGTATATACATTATATATAATAATTTCTTTTGTAGTAGATCAGAAAATATCTATTAATGATGGAATTTCCAAAATTGACATTGGGACGCTCATGTGCTTTATCACTGGCAAACAATCCTATGTATGTTCTGCATTTTGCAATACAGAAAAGGTATGTCAAAAGGGGTTGAGAAATCACAATTGTTTAATTGTTTTTTGGTACATACTAGCCGCATAGTGCACAGTATATACAATATGGGAAAAATATTAGAACAAGAAAAATTTACGCCATACTGTATGATGCGAGAATTACAATCATATTTAAAACGTTATTGGGCTAAATTCTTAATTTCAAATATCAATGGTTGACTTCATTTGGAAAAGCCTATCAAAGGTGATGGAGGGTAGGATGCAGAATCACTGCCACTGCCTCCTCTCTTGGTCATATGTTTGACCCAGATCGAGTAGGGTTAAATTAGGAAATGTGCAGTACTGATAACTTTATGTTATAGACACATCCATACTTTGTGTCTTCACCAGCTGTAAATATAACATATTTTCCATTTTTTAAGGAATTGGAAAATTAAGCTTACCTCCCACTTTGAAACAAATTGCTTTTATAAGAAATAACTTGTAAAGTTGTCCAGAGAACTATTTAAATATTTTTAAAAGATCATGATGGGATCCTAAGATTTTGAATTTCAAAGTTCCACTAGTTTGCAATAAAATTCTCTGGGTAACCTTGTATAAGCCGTATATATATGTTTACTCACAAAATTTGATTGTAAACTGACATTCGAGTCCCAAGTTATGGAGTCATCGTCAGAAAATTAGGAAACCTGGGGCGAGCAAACAAGTGTCATTTTGCCAAAAAAAATTATGTTAATCAATTCACCTTTACAATATCTATGCATTGTTAAAGTTTAAATGCACATCCCTCGAAATTACTAATGACAGAAAATGTCGAAATTTGCCATTGTTACTAAAACACGGAACAAGCAGAACAACCCCGTAACAAGTGGAACAACCCAAGAACAAACGGAACAACCCTGTAACAAGCCGAAACAACCTGACATCTGCTGGAATAAGCCAAGAATCGACATTGAACTTGGTTCATTTACAATTACGGTCAGAGAAAAAGTACATTGACACTTGGAGTTAATTTTTGTAACATGTTCTATTGTTCCTTTTTTTATTTTATTTTTATATTGTTACTTTTCATATTGTTCGTATAATGTTTTATGTTGTGATATGTGTTTTTTTATCGCATGCTTTTTGGTTTGTTCATACTGATGATTTATTTCATGATTCTATGATATTTTGAAGGCCTGTTCTTTACTTTATAGCTCTTGCATTGTTTTTCTGTCTCAATGTGATTGCAGTATCTAAAGACAATAACAGTAAAAAACAGTTCGAGTTCTTACATGTTTTCTCTAGGAATAGTTTTTGCGTAGATGTTTTCATACTACTCAAAGATGTACATAGTTTTTTTGAAGATACATATTTCTCTAGTTGTTCGCATCTTCTATCTTCTCCTTTTTTTGATTCTCACGTTCAACGAATTTGCATACTTAACGTTTTTCGACACAAGACTATAAAGCAAGCAAAACTCTCAATCAACATTTGCGAAAATAAGTACACTTTAAAAGGGTAGGAAGGATAAAGCTCTGTAGAATTTATACTTGGGGTCATGTTCAACAACCTAGTATCGAGTGACTAAAAAAAACACTACTGTGTTCAAAAAAACCATTTTTGAAAACCACTTTACTTCCTGGCCATTATTAGGTTGTTCTGTCTGTTCCCAGCTTCTTCTGGCATTGTTCTGTTTGTTCTTGGGTTGTTCCGCCTTGTTCTAGGGTTGTTCCAGCTTGTTCCAGGGTTGTTCCGCTTGTTTCGTGTTTTAGTAACGAACCAAAATTTGCTATCACTTAAGTTTTACATCGTTGTTTATGCCACAAAATATGAAATTCTTTAAATATGAATATTTGGAGAAAAAAAAGAGCTTTTTAAAAAATTTAAAAGGAATTGTTAACCAACTTTTTTAAGCTCTATATTGTAAGTCAAATATCATTTTAAACCTTCGGTTTCCTTTAACACCTGCATTGTTGTGCAATAACTCTTTAAAACTTACTGCAATAAGAATAAATCAGCACGCTTTTAATTTTTAATTCAACATCATTCAAATTTTAAAACAGTTTTTAGAAATCCTAATTTTTTTATAGTGATGGGTTACCAAAGGAGGAAAATCTGTTTGCTGCAGCTGGTAAATTCTTGTATTTTTCTTTCTTTTTTTGTGCAAAAACAAGGTCAGTTATCGCAAGAATCAATCTGAATGGAGTCTTTTTCATTTGAGTTACTAGCTTAAGGACTCACTAACAATACAATGATTACCTATTTCTTTCTAAAAGAAAAATAGTTTTGTCATAAAATTTAGTATTTCTCAGTTTCAGGCTCACATGAAATAAAACTTTACAGCAAACAGACGTTTTTAAGCCAAGGATCACTTCATGGTGAGTTCGTATAATATAACCTATAATAATGTTCTCTGTTTGTGAACAGATTACCCAAGTGAAAATTTGCATTTCCGCAGGGGATATCTTGTTCTCCCCGAAAAACAGGCCAATCAACTAAGTTGGCCTATTATAGTTACTTAATGCGTTTTATTTGTTTATTGGCTATTTTAACATTATGTCATTAGAACAAATGGATGTTATAATATTATTGAAGCCGTTTCATTTCATATAGTGCAGCCCTCAAAATAATTTTTGGAGACATGTCCGCCACATTTCTAGTTTGGTCAGACATGTCCGTAGCTCGTTTGGAACTTTCGGCGGACAAAACATACGATAGATTTCTATCTAGGTTAGGCACTCTTAGATCTTAGAATTATTGAATAGTCCTGGTTCTCTTAATCCACGAGCAAGCCTATTCATAGCCAACCTGACCATCCTAGATAAATCACCGACTCTTGACTTAAATAAAAGAACTACGTAGACATAAATCTCTATTGCCTGGCCCCTTTGTCGTTGGTAACCAGGTCTTACACAAGAAATCCAGCTATGCAGTTCTTAAAAAATCCAGAGGTGAACCCTGACAGGGCATGGATAAAGCAAGTATGCAAAACTGCCTTACAGGTGGAATGGAGATTATTATGATGGTTTTAATTGTAGATAATTTATTTATTTGACAAAACAATTGGAAACCATAGTAGGTCCCACTTAATTAATTTTTTTCTTTATACCACAAGTGTTATTTTTATTCAAAAACGAAACCCACGTGCGTATAATTTTTTTTTCTGTATAAATTTATTTGAAATGTATAGCTAAACCTCCTAAATGAATTTTGAAGTTTTATATCAGCCACGTAGATTTCCATGATGGCACATGGTAAATGAACACAAAACGAAGATTTATTAAAAGAAACAGTATTATATTTGAATTATCTCGTTTCATTTTTTAATTTTTGAAGTTATAACAGGGGAGATGTAGCTACAGAAACGTACCTGACAAAATGACAGGCCAGAACTGATTTTTGTCTAACATTTGCGTCAGGGTCGGACAATCTTCGATGTCCAACTGCTATTTTGAAGGCTGTAGTGTTCATGCCATATATAATTTAACAATGTTTAAAAAAAGCCGACATATTTTCCTGCATGTGTTAGTGCCTCCCTGGGCCTGGGTACCTAGGGGCAAACTTAGACAAAAACTTGCCCAAATTCCTAAAGCTGGACCAACTCACTTGTTTAAGAATTGACAGGTTGATGACATCATCAAAATTGTTTCTGCCTTATCTCTGTAAATTTTTATTAAAAGCATATGGTCCCTACATTTTCTTGATTAGCTCTTAGGAGCAATAGGTAAATAAATTTCTAGAAATTTTTTGTGGATCGATGGGTCATTGCTGACATTATCAAATTTCAAATGGCAGATCTTTTTTTGTTGTTCTTCTATTAACTTTTTATTATTTTTTTACATTAGTATATGGAAAAAAGCACAGTGAAGTGGTCTAAGCTTTTATTGACGTGATTTATGCTTTAACTATTTGTTGTGTGAAAAAATGTAAACAAGTTGTATGATAAAGTTGCAATACTGTCGCGTTTAAAGCAGAATTAACTGGTCTTTTCATTATTTTTTAAGTTTTGTTGTGGTAACAATAACTACTGTTATACAGTTGCATTTTTTTGAAGGTTTTAAATAAATTGATTTAAAAAATTATTGAGACACATCTTCGTTTTAAGCATAACAAAGGAAGCAGCTAGTAGTTCTTTAGATATTCTAATGTGATTCTAAAGCACTGAAAATTGTGAAAATATGAGCAGTTTTGGCTTTTTTATTTTAAGAAAGATTGTACATACAGGAGGCTTTTTTTAGATTTTCATATGAACCATTTAAAAAGAATTTTGTCTGTTCTGATGCAAGGTGTTCTGATCTGTTTAGTTTTGGTAAAATTGTGGTCCGATATTTTTTGTTTTTTATGTATGAATTCTGATTTTAGGAAACACAGCTGGAATCACCGCAATAAAGTTTGATATCTTAAATCCTAATATTTTGTGGTCTACGTCACAGGATGGAGGACTCAGGTTTGAATCTTTAATAAAGTCTATATATATTTTTAATGTTGTCAACCTCTTTACTCACAAATACTCTGAAAATTCATTTAGTTAGTTTAGTTATGACCAACAAGTTGTTGGCTTCATACCATTACATGTGGTTTCACTCTGCCTTTTTGTTTATGTACAAGGTTGTTCTAGCCCATAAAGCAACATAAAAACTTGTTTAAATATCAAAAGAAAAATTTATTCTTTAATCGCAGTTCAGTCAAAAATTTCATTCTTTTTGAAGTGCATATAAAGGAATGATATTTGGCCTTAATGGACCAATTTCCTAGGGGTTTTCCTTTACAAACTGCTCATAGTTATGCCATATAATTGGAATGCTATGTAATTCAAAACGTATCCCTTTTGCATATTTGTTATATGTTACTACTGAAAATAGGCAACATAAATGAAGTAAAAAAAAAAAAGTTTGCTGGTATTTTTATTTCTTTGATACAAAGTACAATAACCGATTTGGAATGTCATTTCATGTGTTAATATTTTTGAGAATTATGTTTTGGTAGACAATGAGTATAGGAGGATACCATCCATTAAAAAGTGTTTTGAGCATTGTTTTTTTTAGTTTTTTTAGTTAAAAATTGCTGAAGTTAATTTTTTTAAATTTAAACTTTTAAATCCTACTAAAGGTTGAAGTTAAGTGGCAGGTACTGTAATAAAAATTGACAATTTAGTTACGAAAAAAATTTGGCGTTTATTCTGATACAAAATTTTCCATCTTTGGGGTCCATATTATTGTAACAATTTCAAGAGTTATGTTGATGTTGACGATGTACTAATTTTGACAACAGTTTTGAGAATTTCAATGTAACAATTAGACATTGTAATTTAAGTCATAGTTTTGGTAAACTCTAGGATAATTAAACATCTAATAATCCAAACATTTGTCATCTCAAACCACATTTTTTGTCTTCTATCAGATAATTGTTTCGCATAACTTCTTGATAAAAGGAAAAAGATTTTTTTGTCTGTTATTGATACACATCAAACAATTGTACTTCAGAATTCAGCATCTCCAGTATCTGTTTATCTCAAGGGTATGTGATTTGACCAGAAGTGAACTACTAGAAAAAAAAACTTATTTATTTTGAGACTTATTAAAAAGTGGATACTTTTTTTAGATATTGGGACTTAACTCAAAAGAATCCTGAGGAAACCATAGTATGTAAGGAAATAATATTTTGTTGCCATTTTAAAAGTACGATAGTAAGGTTTGCTGTTGAGTGTAAGAAGCCAAGAATTTTGAAATGTGACTAGAAAGTTGTTAGAAAATTAAAAAACATAAAGTAATTTTATCAACAACTTGTCTAGCTTTATTTCATGATAGTAAAATACAAGTAAAAATATAAACACAAATGTTCATTAAACAAGATTTAAAGCTCTGGTTGTGAGATCAGCTTCAATTCTTTAATATTATTATGCTAAGTTAATATAGGTCAGAAAACCCCTTTCCCCTACCACTGAAAAGGTACTCAACAATGGTCCATTGGAGTGACGTGGCATTTTACAGATACCAAACACCAAATGATGTTGTTTCAATGTCAAGTTCCTAAAGCACAATTCCATAAGTTATAAAAGTTCCATAAGTTCCATAAAAGCCATAAAAATATGTATAGCTTGGATAAAGTCATGGAAAACACTTGTTTTTAAAAAATGGATGTTTTTTTTGACATGATTGGCTGTTTACATTTTTTAGCATATTGTTTCATGTTTTAGGGTATACACTTATATCGAAAAAATGAGCCTATTAAACTTATCAGATTTTTTTTATCTTCTGTTTCCTTGACTTATACATATACCATTGCAATATCAAAAGAACTATTTTTCGACTTACAGCGTTAAAATATTGTCAGTGCATTCAGTGGTGGAAAACCTATATAAATTAATCGAAAGATCGTGCAACTTTTTTGTGACCATCCGTTAATTGAATGAGGGCCAATAATTTTCTTATTGTTATATTTACGTGTCTACACCTATGTTTTTGGTACACATTTTTTGTTAGCCAAACTTGGTGTTGGGTACCTATCACTTGACATCAGTTCTGATGGATCTATACTATCTGTTGGGACGGAGAAAGATGGGAAGGCGGAAACAGTTTTTGTCGAATTCTGGTAATAATTTTATTCAATTTAACGTAGCACATTGCTTGAGATCTCTTCAAGTTTGAGGAATTCCAATAAGGAGTAAAAATAATATTACTTGTATTAATTTCTATTACTTAACTGATACAAACCAAACCCTAACATTAAAAAGTGATTGGATTGGTTTACTGCACTTTAAATCACGACTCTGTATGGTGTCATACTAACTTGTTTTAGAAACTATTATTAAAATGGCGCCATAAGAAAGTAAACAACTAAAAACAAATTTCCACAAAACATAGGGGGGGGGGGGATATTAAAGTCGCCCACTAAAAGCCTTTTCGTTTCAATTAACATATACAAAGTTTCGGTCAAGAGTACAGAACGTTATAGCCTGTAATTTTAACTATGGAATTTGTATTTCACAGTGCAACATTAAAAACTGATCATGATCCGTTTATTATTAGTTTAAGCTATGAAATGATTAAAAGCATTTTGTTAAGGGATATCCGCAACATCCAAGAAAGAACACCAAAACTGTTGGCTCGGTTTGAAGAAATTCATTCAGATGATGTCACTAAAGTAATTTCTTATTTGTATAAACAAATCTAGTTTTTGAAGTATATCTTTTCTCACAAACAAAAAATGAGTGTGTAAAATAAATATGTTTGAACAATTTTTATTGGAATTTATATGAAAGAGCTTGGAAGGTATGGAAAATGTATGGTTTATTAAGATATCGAACTTACATGGGCTATTTCTGTAATAATGGGACATGATCAACTAAGAAGCAATTACTGTTGTGGTATTTATATCCACAAAATATCACCATCCATTAAGATCTGTTTCAAATATCAAACTGACTTAAATCTTGACGATGTCATTTATAATTAGTAGATCTTCTATGTCCATGATTTTTGAAATAAAAAATAAAAAGGTTTCTGGACAACTCTGGAGACTCTTCCATATGAAATCAACTCTTTTTTTGTGGGAGATAAGCTAAGAAGCAATAACTGTTATGATAAGCTTATTGTATTTTATTCGCTATTGTAATGCTCTATGTTTTGTCTGAACAGATTCTGTTTCACCCGTCCAACCCAAAGATCCTTGCTACTGGTTCAACGGTACTATTTTTATGTTAATCAGTCAAACATGCAAGAATAATATCGTATTGTTTAAATACATTTTTGATGTTTTCTTTTATTTTAGGATGGTTTAGTAGCCATTTTGGATTTAACGACGTACGATGAAGACGATGCGTTAGTTCGTACGCTCAATACGGAGTCTTCTGTGGTAGTAACTTTAAATTGTCTATATGAGCAGGCGGATAATATCTCCATTTTTTCAATTTTATATAGCCACATTATACCTTCAGTACAACCAATATAAATTTCAAGTCATTTTGATTCTTTCATACAATAACGATACATGTTGTTTAAAACCTAAGTTAAATTTAAATTTTAAAATTTTTAAGTGTTGTCCAACCTAATTGAGAACCACTTTGCTTGTTTTTTCTAGAGCACTATGGGTTTTTTTGGACCATCGTTCCAATTCCTGTATACATTAACCCATATTGAAACTCTTCAAATTTGGGATTATTCGCAGGTTTGTCGTTCTTCAATGTTCACATTAACTTCATCCTGTTGTTTCATGGTCCAAATAGTATCATGTTTATTTCAGGGTGAACGTCTTGCTTCTGTTTCTGACCTGCGAAAAAACTCCTCCGTAAGTATTGTTACTTCCGTATTTAAACCGCATCCATACTAATATTTTTGTATAAGCGCTCTGAGGGAGAGCTGGTTATGTGGAGAATAAAGAGGGTAATATATTTTAGTTCAATTTTTTTTACAGCAAGTTACCTTTGTAAGTAATGAGTAAACACTTTGTAAAACTGTTTCTCCGTAAGTAGCTTACCGGTAATAGAGCGATCTCAATACACATCTGATGTAATGTTACTGTAAGTACAGGATGTTTTGCTTTATGTCGCAAATTCAAGCTTAATTCACAAAAATTATTGCCGCGAAATGTTTTAATTTTGCGAAAGTTATGTTCGCGAAAATTAATTCCAGGCAAAAATTTGATGCAGTTTCAATTTATGCTTTGATAATAAAAGAATACGCTTTTAGGTCGAATTCTTGAATATTTTTGAAGTTAACTTTTGGAGACTCGCAAAAGTTAATGCTGGCGAAATTTTCCAGTAGCATCGATTCGCGAAAGGTTGTGTTTGTAAAATATTTCAATATGCGCCATTCGCGAACGTGAAATGCGAAACATTTGTTAGAGTTTCTGCGAAGGTTTCTGCACATACAAGAAGAAGAGCAGGATAAATTAAGCAGGTCGATGTGTTTGGATATTAAATTCTTTAAAATTTTAAACTTGTGTTTTGCAAACACTTATGAGAAATCGTGTCGTGAATATTCTTCTTGTTTATCTCTTTTCGCTTTTCTGTTAGATTTCAATCGATTACGTAATTGACTGTATTTATCACGCAACTGCGCAAAGATTGTTCCTGATTGGTGGAACACACAAGTAATTTCTAAGCTATGATTTACTTTAATTTGTTACATTGTAACTTGTCTTAACGATATTACACGTGTTTATATCACGTGATAGCAGAAATGTCGTGGAGCTGCAATCAACATCATTTCTGTCATGCCAGAATTTGTCAGACATTTTAGGTAGATCGTCTTTCAAAGTTACTTTAATTTTTCAAAATATTGATTAGATTTGAGAATGTAACAATTCCACTTTTTTAGGGGTAATACAAGCTTTAATAAAGTATTGGTACCATGCTAAAATCGTTGAAGAATATAAAAGAAATGTCCGGAATTTTATTTAAAGCATGCCAGAAATGTAAGAAAAATAAAAAAATATGGACACCCTGTTGTATTATGTGTATTTTTATATTACAGGGGAAGTATAGAAATCTTTCATGTCAACTTAGACGTTATTGAACCGTTTCAATCTCTGAGTGGAGGACATTCTTCTACTGTTCGATGCATCCTAAGTGAAACGCAGGTGACGATTCTTTTGATTAATTTAAATCACCTCCGAATAATCGACCATGCTCAAATATACGCCTTGGGTTGGCGTGATTGAAGTTTCACCCATATGTTGTATTTTCAAATAAAAAAACGGCAATAAGGAGCTAGCAAAATATTTAAGTTCGATTGTATGACCACAACTGTGGTAATTTATGGATATTGTTGCGTAAGCAAGAAAGACGTGAAAGAGATTATAACGCCTTTTCAACTTATTGACAAAGAAGAAATTGGAGACAAATAGATATTCTGTAATATACAGACTTTTTAGGAGTTGCTATATTGCTGAAAGAAATATTAAAATAACCTTTAACGTACATCTTTCAAAATAAACACCCTTGCAAGCAATTTTTCTCATCCCGAATAAATGATCAGACTAACGTTTTGATATTTTTAATAACACCCCTGGATCATTTAAGCGGTTATTTAAGTAAGAAGAAGTGAATACTTTCGGCCTCTTGCAATAAATTTTGTTTCGCGGATTAAAGAAAAGTGTTAATTTGTTACCTTTTTTTTCAGTCGAAAATAAACTTTTGCTGACAAAGTATTTTAAAAAATTTGCCAATCAAAATTTTTGAAAAAGGACACAAACTATGTTTCTTCCCTCTAAAATTTGGGTGGAAAGTTTTCGTGCCGAAGCACCTTATTCGTTCTAATATTTTGGTCATTAATTTTATCACAGCGAGGATTTATTGCGATTCTTTACGTTGTAATGTCACATTCAGTATTATGTTTAAGAGAGAGAGAGAGAAAAACATGTGGACGTGCATCTGAGGACGTATATGATGTTCTGTATGCAAAAGAATGACAGTAAAATAATAATGCCGAATTAAATTATTATTCTTAGAGGTAAAAACTTTCACGCTGCAAGACTTAAAGTTACTTTTTATTACAGTCCTTGCTTACGGGAGCAGAAGATGGAATGGTTTGTGCGTGGGTACAGATTGATGCTTCACCGCATTCTACCAAGGTGAGGTGTCACGCATTAAATAAATTTTTCACAAATACTTTTTCGCTTAATTCTTACCCCTCAGTTGATTATATTTAGTTGAACCGCCTTAACAAGATTAATTATTTGCGGCTTTGATTTCTTTTCTTTTTACTTTTTTCGCAATTGTTAATCTGGTTAAGGTTATGGAATTAATCTCAAATTTGTTGCAGCTCTCGTCTTTAACTAATTTTCTAAATTTCAGTAGCAAAAGTTTGTAAATAATGCTGAATTTCCGGATAAATATTCAACAATTATAAAAAATATTGTCCCATAAAAAACTTTAGGTTTTAATTTGAGTCTCAAAAAGGAATAATGATAATATTTTTAGGCCAAAACAAAATCACAAAAGAAAAAAGAACGTTCAACGAAACCATACAAAAAAGAAAATACGTAACTTGCTCTACTGTTGTTGAAAGATGGTTGTGAAGAAATCCTTGTAGAGTTACAGAACGACTCTCGATCACTTAAGTAATTTTGGTACCAGCCCTTAGAAGAAGTTGCTTTAACCGAAACATTTGAACTACAAGTGATGGAGTAGATTTACATAAGGAAAGTTATAGCAACACATGAATATGGATGCTGTATTTGGATGCCATTGTGTGTAAATGAACATTTTTTTTAATTACTATTCATTAACATGTGACGTCAAATTTGTTATTGCTTTAAGACACCCCTGTTAAATTGATTGTGTCTTTTTGATTCATTTTTTTATTGCGAAAATTTTCAAATTATTGACTGTAAGATAACTGAAATGGTGCATGTTGAATTTAACTTTTGTGAAGCAAACTTTGATACGTCATACATCAACTTCAAATCCTTCAATCGTTATCTTTCAATCACGTTCAATGTTGACAAACGTAATAGAAATAATTATAGTTTTAAAGTTGACGAACAAAATTCAGGTAATTACAGAGAAACTTATAATAAATGCTTGAAAATGATATTATTTTTCATTAAGAAGGACCTGAGTGTTCTCAGAAAAAGACCGCTATAGTAGAAGGCATAAATTGATTAGGTTATGCGAGGAGGATCTCCTCGTGGCCCTAATGAAAAAGAAGAATGATGGATTTACAGCCACTCTGTCAGGAAGTTTTAAATAGAGGCAAAGTGTCTAATTTTTTGCTTGAAATGGTTAATCAGAACTATCTTCATTTTCCAAAATGTTGTCAAGGACTAAATTTCAGAATCGTTTTGATCAATCTGTTCTATCATTATGTTTGTTATTAAAATTTATAATCTTTGGTTAAACCGAGATTCTAATAGCATAATATTCTCGTCTAAAATAGCTGGAAAAGTGAAGAAAGAAATTATCGAAAAGAAATTAAAGAAAATAAAAGGTTAATATTGACTTGACACCCTGATTTTACAGATAACTACTTTATTGAATGTTATCAGAAAAATTTCGGTTGTTCCACCTAGCTACCCTAAAGACATGCAAAACAAGGATATTATTTCACAGTTGTTTTTCATGCAAAAAAAGATTATTTGTTTTGCTTTGATGCGTCCTCAGTTGCATCCAACTGTTGGTTTGAGTTCGATGCACTGCCAGAAATTTCCATTGCAGCAACTTTCATTATGTGTGAATGTTAACATGCATTTCTGGTGGATAATCTTGCAATTCTAAAACAGAACAAATAAATACAACATCTCATTTACCTGTTTTGCCGAATTAATATTGTTAATCCTTTCTTACAAACAAAATTTCGAAAGTTTGGAAAAAGATTTCGGGCAAAACATGGAGTATTTTAATAACCGCTTGGAAAGCCATTCCTTCCCTCTCAGTCAGTATTTAACAGCGCTTTCCTCCACATAGTAGGACAGTGTGCACAAGATGGTAAAAAAATACAAAGACTTTTTAAAACCTTTCTATTGAGCTGCATAACATTTTAAAAGGAAAAAAATGACCAAATATATTTTTGTGAATAAAAAACCTATAAGTTTTCGAAAGAAATTTATGCGATTATAACTTTGTCATCTAAGGAAGTTAAACTTTCACACACAAAATAATACGTGAGGTCATTAAAATTAGTTTTTTTGTTTAGTTGTGTCTACTTTGGCAGAATTTATTTTTGCGGAGCCTAATTTTGCGAGGATCTAAAATTGTTCCGCAACCCCTCCTCATGCCTATTTCGGCATAATATCTTTAACATAACATAACATTTATGAAAAGTCAACTATGTTCCTGTTGTAAATTCTACCTTGTCGCCCGGTTATAAAAAAAGAGACAGTAGACGCTGAGAACGAGGTTCCAGACTGAGATAATAAAGTTGTACAAAAGACGACTTATTCTTACTAATTTTCGCGAGTAATAAATTTCACACAGCAAAACGAATGTACTTCCCCTATATAAATTTCTCCGCAAATTTAAATGTCAAAAATTATTTAAATTCGGCATTTTAGTCAAAATACGGTTACGCTTAAACTCATTTCTACCGTTTAAAAAAGGTTGAAGGTTTCATATCCTGTGCATGATACAAAATATGCGACACTGAATTTAGACGCAGGTTTTTTCATGTATTTGCAGTAAGGGAATTTAAGACGTAAAAATAGTGTTTAAAACGATGCCTTCTTATATTGTCAAAATATTATGCTTCTCATTTTTTGTTTAGAAGTTTGAAATTGTTACAGTTTTGATACAGGTTTCATTTAAAGTTCTTTTTTAAGAAAAAACCAACCTCCACTATGTTTTTCCAAGTTTTCTCGTTCATCCTTATACCAGGGAAATCAGCATAAGTGTCAAGCAAAGAGCGTTTGTCATCTTCAATATCTTCCATTATCTCATCGAGAAGTTCCTGTAAAAATTCTTTAAAAATATACCGGTATACTTTATGAGAAAATAACGTAATATAATACTTCTGAAATGTGAAAAATGAAATTTTACTAATAGGGTTGCAAAATCATTTTGATTTTTTCTCACCGGTAGAATTTTTCAAAATCCAGTCAGTTAGTTAGAGTTACACTTAGAAACCGCCAAAGTCACGTGTTATAAAAAAAAATAAAAGAACAAAAACACGTGAAATAGCGATGTCCGAAAGAGGCGAACCCATCGATTTTTTTCACGGGTTAACGATTGCTGCATGACTTACTATACCTATGCAACCATACAATCGCTCAAAATAATGCTATAAAATGTAATCACCAAGCATGCAAGTAGACTGGCGGTCTAGGAATACACCATTTTACTACCTCGTCCCCAGAGCTTTTTGTCTCTCATTGGCGCTGCGCTTATTGTGTCTCGCCGTCCGATATGCAAAAAGAGACAACAGGTCCTGGGATCGAGATAGACCATTATAGATATTATAGATATTTTAGCCGATAGCTTGGTAAAACATTAACAGTCGTTAACCTGTATCAGGTATAACGTCAAAATTTTGGTGTTTGTATATTTTGTGTTTTTGTAGCACGACGTTTTTCTATAGATAAAAAGAAAGAGTCAGCTATTATATATATACTAGTCGTTAGCCCGTGGAAAAATCCACGGGGTCGCCCGTCCTTTATATATCGCATTTCGTGTTTCTGTAACAGGACGCGGTTTCCGCGGACAGACAGACAAAATACGGCTATTATTAAAGAGATAGGAAAGGCACTTTTGCTGAGAAATACAGTACGGGGGAATTTTCACGAAGCGAATTGGACAGTTTTTTGTTTTGACTTTTCTTTAAAAAATTTGGTCTGCCAAAAAGTAGTAAAATTTTGTATGTTTTAGCGGTGAAATATTTCGCTGTAAACTTTTAACCAATCAGAACGCAATCAAATAAGTCCTCATCCCCCCCCCCCCCCCAAAAAAAAAAATACTGAAAAGAATTTAAAACTAGGTCTTTTATACTAAAAAAAGAGCTTACATTCAGTATTTTAAATTCGCCACGTGTTTCTTGTTTCACGTGGAAATCAACACATATTAATAATTCTCCGCTAAATTCGCCATGTAGAGTTCGCTTCGTGAAGATGCCTCTTAAAACTAAAAAAATATACCTCATCATTGTTTTTAAATCGTCTCGTTAGCCCAAAAGTTGTAGTGAGAAAGATAACATAGATAAATATGATTGTAAGTATCTTCATCGCCAAAAGTCTCAATCTCAAATGTACTACTCTATCTATAAGTTTGAGTGAAAATGTAGAACAGTATATATTGTTAATAACAGTGAAGTGTTCACTCGTGAAAGAGAAATATCTTTCACCTTTTTAATACAACGCAGTTGAAACTTCTCCTACACAGTGATTTTAAATTCCACAATGGGGTACAATATTATATAATTTGTTAGCGTTCCGATGAAGAGCCGTGGTTTATTTATTTTTATTTTTATTCGTCATCTTGGCACACAGGTTCATTCAAATTGACATGTTTCATTTAACTCTAACACCGCCATTTTGTAGAACAAGTTCTCAGAGCGATGCTAATAGGCTTATTCCTTAGTTTAATAAATGAACTGATTCATGACAACAAAGAAATATTTATTTCTAGGCCTATTTTCTTGACAAACAATAAAACACAACGGGGCCAGCTTATATTTCGACGGTGGAAAAACGACTGAGACCATAAATGCATAGATACCTTGTCGGGTTTGTCGGTTCTCTAGCTGGATTCGCAAAAGTGCAAGAAAATTTAACATAAAAAAGTAAACTTCATTTATTTTGTTGCCAGCTTGGCCTCTTTGCATGGAGCCAACTCGTCATTTCACGAAATGGACAGCCCGGCGACAGGGAAGGGCAAAAAGACCTCATATGCTCTCGCAACTGGACATAATTTGCGACTTGATTAACGATACCGAGACAGCTTCTAATGTCGTAGTCGACCATGGTGTAAGGAAGTCTTTAATAACCTCAACTTTGTCCTTAAAAATGCAAGAACCTGGAAAATCCTACAACACGCTGAGCAAATTGGAACTTGCGTGTATTAAGAAAAATGCCTGCTTTTTTAACTGTGATTATTTCTTTCCTTGCAAATTGAGCGAGTATCGCATGTAATCTCAGGTTGTATTATCTCCGGAGAAGAGGAAACCCTGTAGTGCTCGACAATAGCCTCATCTTCCGAGAGAAGTGACAAAGGCAGGAAAGTGTTTGTTAGAGTCACGAAGGAGAATGTTACTATGGAAACCGTTTCTCGAATCGATAGCTGCTTTAAATGTTCCATGTGGCATGCGTCTGGCAAGGAGAAATAGCAACTCCGAATTATTTGTCTTCCTTTGATAGTATATATTCAAAGGTGACAGGTCGACAGTACGACGTGAGCGGCTTTATTGTTTACAAGTGACCACCATTCTTTGACACCATTCCACCGGCTTACTCATCAGTACGCATTCAATAATTCCGTGTGCTTCAACTCTATCAAGATCATGGCGTACTTGGTATTGTCTGTGAATCAGGAAAAATTCCTATTAGTGCAAGCGAAGGCTAGGCACCTACATTGGCAGGAATCTTCACAGGTAAACCCCTCATCTCCGAAGGACTCGGGTAAAGGCAGATATTGAGGTTTACCCATTTGCAAAAACATTGCAATAGCCATTCCTTTATCCTCCTATTGTTCTTTGGACCAACATTTGAATGGAAGAGAAAAGGCCCTTCAGGTACCTTGTCAATTACAAATGGCTCTATTATCCTTTACTACAGATTCCAGCGATCGAATTTGCGACACTGTCTCCATCGTATTGATCAAGTCTAAAGAGTGCACATAAATTGCTAAAATGCCCAACGGATGTAAAGCTCCTACATAGGCTGCGCGATGGGTTAGCATTGTGGGCTGTCTCTTCGCTTTCGATAAATGCAATAACCTTCTTTATCTGCATTCTGTTGGCCTCTCTACGAATGTCGACATCAGCGCTGCCATACAGTAGCACAACTCTTACAACTTTCTTTGTACAATACACTTGTCCTGATGAGTCTCTATGACAGTAAGCACAAAGTACCATTAAAAAGCGTTTTGAACTCGCAAGCTTTAGCTTTACCCTGGACATGAGCGGCGAAGGGTCAGAAAGGTTCTTCGGGATTATAGAGCATCCATAAAAGTTCTAAGCACAACACTGGTAGGGCAGGCAACAGAAAAACGGCTATTGATTTAAAAATTTCTTTAGCAGCAGAAAGAGAAGGGATGGTAAAATTTGGATCGGAGTATATTTTAATAGTTAAATGCGTCCAGATGGTGCGTTAATGTTCCATCCATTTCTCAGGGTCTCTGGATAGCATTCCAGTTCTAGGTGGTTGTGTGTAGGCCGATACTGGGTCTTTTAAGTGTAGGCGTGCGGAGTAAAGTTAGAATTTGCATCGATATTCAAGATAGCTGCTGCACCTATTACATCCACATCATCTGTTTTTTTGCAACAATGTTCAATTACTCAATACTATAAACAAAAATCCAAACCCTTATCACATCTGAACATGGTTTAAAAATTATTCAATTCTATTAGTTAGTAAATGTTTTAATCTGAAAGTATTAATTCATAATCGTAAGGTATCCTCCATCGTTTTTTGTTTCCCCGTGTTCTTAAAGCGAGCAAGCAGCATCAGAGTTTTTTTATTAAATTTTGTTATAATCGATATATATTTCGGCCGAAGAAAATTGTTACCTAAAATTCTAGTTGGATATTTATGTTGAATTTTTTAAACAGTGTGTGATGAATATATTTGGTGCTATTAACTTTTCAATCTTATACTTGAAAATAAGGACTTGAAAAATGTTTAGCTGGCATAGATTAGGAATATCCAGTTCTTTTAGCAGTGGTCTAGAATGGGAACATTTGTTCTGTTGCAATATAATCCTACTGGCATGTTTTTACTGAGTGTGCAGTTTTTATAATCTTGTTATATTAGCGGAATATATATATATATATATATATATATATATATATATATATATATATATATATATATATATATATATATATATATATATATATATATATATATATATATATATATATATATATATATATATATATATATATATATAGATATATATATATATATATATATATAGATATATATATATATATATTCGAACATAAATTTCTTTATCCAGTTATTCCACAAAGGATATATATATGAACACAAATTTTAAATAAATGACTACATCAAGAATTAAGTAAAAATATTTTATTATTTAAAATTTTCGTCAGTTCATCGACTGACTTCTTCAGTATCGCTTACAATACAGTATTAACAATTAAAATATCTTATATAGTGATAAAAATAAATTATATACAAATAAATACGCAAGGGTTTAAAACTGGTTTCCATCACCATCATCCTACTATCAACTTAACACATGGTTTCTACAACTTGCATTTTTCTGTTCTTTTAGTTCTATTCCAGTCATGAGAACCATTAAGTCCCTGATGCTGTGTGACGAGTGTCCCTATCCAGAATTTTTCTTTATCTAATAGCAAACTATCAATTTGCCTGTTTGTTAAATTCTCTCCATTGTTTACAACATCAACTATAATAAACCCAATATTTTGCACGGAGGCATTAGGGCATTCATCAATAAAATGTTTCACAACTTTGCAAGATGGTATCTTCTTTTTAATGTGGGATTTGTAATTCGAAAGTCGAGGCTTCCAAGCAACGGTGGATCCAACACCCTGCTTACCACATAATTTACAAAAAGCAACGTATATGACGTTTTTTGAACTGCAACTGCTTTCGCGACGAATTTTAAATTTCCTGCCAGTTGCTTTTGATACTACAAAAGTGCTTTCAATTACATAATTCTTGCAGGAGTCGCATTTTTTATTTTTACATTTCACATAACCTGCTGCATTGTCGTTTGATAAATCAGACTTGATGTTGTAAGGATCAGCACGTAATATTAAATCCCTTAAGTTATTCTCTCTTTTATATGCAACCAATATACTGTTTTCTGGAAACAGCCGCGACAAGTCTGGATGATTACTAATAATGGGCATGTGGGTCTGGACAATGGTTTTGATGTCGGGTCCTCTAGGGTTGAACTTTGTGGAGAAGATAACTCTTGTTTTAGAATTATTGCGGGTAATCTTTTTCCTAGCATCACAGCGTGATATTGTTCCTATATGTTGAAATGTTTTCTTAATGACACTTTTATTATAACCTCTTTTTGTTAAATGACCACAGTACTTGTCTGATTTCTCATTATAATCAGTATTGTTACTGCAGATCCGACAAAGACGTAATGCAATACCTTTTGGTATACCTCTAATAGAACTTTTATTGTGGCAGGATGTTGCGTGAAGATATAAATGAGCATCTGTGGGTTTACTGTAAACAGTTGTACTGATTTTGTTATCTTTCAATGACATTTGCAGGTCAAGGAAACAGAGTTTATCACCTCCAATTTCCATTGTGAATTTCAAATCTTGGTTAATAGAATTCATAAAAACAAAGAATTCCTGTAACTTGTCATTGCTACCACACCATAAAGATAGGCAGTCATCTCTATAACGACCAAAATACAATATTTCAGGATAAGAAGAATGCATTTTTTCAAAAACAGCGTCGTCTATGGAAGATACAGCTATATCTGCATACGAACAAGAATTAGGTGCACCTGTTGCTGTGCCATTCGTTTGTAATAAGTGCTCATTTGCGAAAACAGAATTGTTATTATAAAGACATAAGTCTAACGCATCCATAATACATTCTGTCGATGGTTTCTTAAATATTCTTTTATCCATGATTTTTCGCACGGAATCTAAACCATTTCTATTGTCAATGCTAGGAAACATGTTAACAATATCAAAAGATACCAATTGAGTGTGATCAGGTATGCCTTTTTCGTTAATTGAATCAATAATGTCCAGTAAGTGAGACGTGTTCTTAATTCTACTACGCATATTTTCAGTAAACGGTGCACATATAACTTCAAGAAATCTAGCTAAATTCTCGATAGCAGTGTTACAACCAGAAGTAAGTAATCGTACTGGAGTACCAGCCTTGGGAGTTTTGTAAAGAGTGGAGTTTTTGCCTGGACAGCCATTCTCATTCACTATATATTCTTTCCATTGCTTTGATATTTCACCATTTTTAAACCATTTTTCAGCCCAATCTTTCACCTTTTGGATGTGTTGTAAAGTTGGATCATGTTCTAACGTTACGAAGGAACTCCTTTGTATCTGTTGTTTTGCCTTTTCCTTGTCAGTTACTTTGTCTACAATTACGAAACGGTTTCCTTTGTCCTGTGTCCTAATTATTAAACCACCATCTTTATTATAAAGTTGTTGTTTTCTCCATGTGTTTAAATACATTCTCTGATCCTTAGTCAAATTATCTTTTACTGTTCTCCTAGAAGTATCATTAAAAAGAGATCTTTCAATGTTTGATATGAAAGTCTCGAGTTCCGGATAATTTGTTTTTGGAGCAATACATGTAGACGTCTTTGTCGGGGGATTCTTTATCTCTATATTGGATGTATCATTGTTATTTGAATTTTTGTTTCTAAATATATATCGTGCTCTAATACGGTTTTTGAAAGAGTCGAAGTCTTTTTGGAGTTGAAGCCAATCGTAATTCAATGGCGTTGGAACAAATGAGGGCCCCTTAGCGCAAAGTTCTTTCATAGGAGTAGATATCCGTTTAGAGTCAACAATAATAAGGATAGGATGATGATCACTCATAACAGTTTCTAAAGTTACCACCTCAGGTGCAGGACTTAGTTGAATATCTTGGAAACTATTCAGAAGCCGTGATATATTATTTTTAAAAAGAGAGATATTAACTCCATCTCTTACCAACTTTTTTTCTCGTCGCTTTTCTAGATGACTTTTTTAGATGACTTTCCCATTCCTGACCAGTGATCGACGTATGTCTTGTAATCAGGTTTATCGAATCTTTGTTGGATGTAGTTAATAACTAGATCGAAAGTTTCAAAGTAAACGTGGCGATAGTGATCTTTGGCAGTGTCATGAAAATGATATGTTTCAGGAGGGCCATCTGATACTTTGTTAAAATAATCTGGCATCTTTCTTTTTCGTGGGAGTTTAGGATCAGATACTCCGAGTTGTGATTTCCAGACAAGAACTCGCTCCCAAAATAGCTCAAACAATTCGTTGCTTCTGATCTTCTCTAACACAGCTAAGACTTCCGACACCCGTTGCTGTCCCTCTGCTGCCGAAATATCTCCTTGGAGAGACCTGCAAAGATTATCTGTATGTTTCAATAGGGTTTCACAAAGACAACAGCGGAAGACAAAATTAAAACTAGACATAACAGTCATTACTCCGTTGATTCTCGCTCTCATATCTGGAAGCTTAACATTCGATAATGACCATGTCCAAAGCTCCATTAATTCCTTATGGTTTTCAAGAAAGGATTCAAGAACCTCACCTCGCACAGTCCATCGTGTAGGAGAAAACTCATGGACCGACTTGGATTCATTTCCTGTTGCTTCTCTGATATTCTTTAATTGTGTGTCTCTCTTTGGCGATTTTTTGACAAGTTTACATATTTCATAGGCAGTTCCAAACGCTTCTTTAAGTTCAGAGATTTCTTTTATCACATCGCCAACAGCTAAATTCAAAGCATGTCCGTAACAGTGTGTGTACAAACATTTTTCATTCAACGATTTGATTTGGGTAGCAACTCCAGATCTGTGACCAGCCATGGATGCAGCTCCATCATAACATTGGCCGCGAGCATTTTCTAATTTCAAGTTCATTCGTAAAAGAATATCTTTGATTAAAAAAACGATTTGGTCAGCACTAGTATCAGGTAGTGGATGGAGGCCAATGAACTCCTCGTGAGCCTGTAATTCATCATCAACCCACCGAATGCAAATGACAAGTTGTTCCGTATTTGAGACATCCCCTGTTTCATCTGCAAGGATTGTGAAAATCTCAGCTGACTGAATATTTTTTGCAATGTCACTTAAAATACTAAGTGCTTCGATTCGCAGCATTTCGTTTTGAATAGCCGGTGACGTGTAGTTTTGCTTTTTTGCAAGCCATGCACTCAGTTCCTTATCATCTTCACATCGGAGTAAAAGTAACTGGTGGAAGTTCGAATTCAACTCGCTTTGTGTTTCCTCATCCCAATTGCCTCTAAACGGAAGTGATTGTCGCCCTAGATATCGAACGCTTTGCAACAGTTTTAACAGCATTCGTCTATTCCTTTCCTTTGTGGCTGCAAGATTATCTACCATGATTTCACCAATGTCCTTTGATGTACCTGGCGCAGTAATCAGTCTTTCAGTGGCTTCTTTATGGGAGTCGCTACATTCGTGTTTAGAAAATCCTCTTCCAGATTCAAGCGCCTTTTTCCAATTTCGGTAGCCGGTTTCAGTAAAAACTGTCTCTGCTTTTGTTGCAGAAATCATGCTTTTTCTAAGAGCACTGAGACAAGAAAAGCAGAAAGCAGCGTCTTTATTTTGGTCGTAATGTAACCAGAGGAACTTGTCAAACCATGTTGGGTTAAACGATCTTTGTTTCGGATCTTTACCAAACGTTGTTTTTGGAAAACTCAAAGAACGAGGTTGGTTCGGTTTAGATGGATCACTCGTTGTTTCCTTAAAATTATTCTCCGGGTTTGTTGGTGCTGTCGTTGTAGGTGTCGTCGTTGTAGGTGTTGTTGTTGCTTCTTCGTTTGTTCGTCTGAAAAGCAACACAAGTGTAAAGGTTGCTTGGATAACAGTTATGGGATGAATTAAAAAGCAGTGGTGGGGTTAACAAAGTAATTAAATATTTATTTATTAATAAGTCACTTACTTTTCAGGTCTAATGAGCCATTTTGATAAATCACTTGTTTTCTTCGGCATTTTCACTCTTTTTCAAATTAGTCTGTTACTTTGTTAATTCTATATTCTTACACGTTTTTTTTTTTTTTTTGAAGTCAGTCCAACTCGTTCTCGTCTTCTCACAAACACTATTTTCAGAATGTAGTTTCCATCCAATTTCATCATCATTTCCATGCAGCAAACACTATCAGAATGTAGTTTCCATCCAATTTCATCATCATTTCCATGCAGCAAGTATAAGAGTCACGCGTTTTAAATAAATAAAAGAGTGGAAATCGGTTATAAATCATTCTCAATAAGTGTTTAGTTTGTTTATATATAACAAATGGTCTTGAGACATAAGACAAAACGTTTTTCTTAACTTGTCATAACCATCTTTGAAAAAATTATTGGGGGGGGGGGGGGGGGGGCGGTGGTTACGGCACTGTATAAATATATATATATATATATATACAGTGCTACTGAATACTACTGAATACTATATACTACTGAATCAACTATAAGGCGACAGTGTATAAAAGTCTTCCTAAGGGCGACATAGCTATTATTAGCTAAACTGTGATTGTTTATTCGAAGCATCAAAACTGTACATATTTATCGCAACAATAGGAATTTTTAAAATTTCTTGTTACCATGCCAATGTGTATCTATTACTTTAAATGGAATATTTAAAAGGTTACGCAATTACATTAAAAAGTAAGGGGGCCAAGGTTAATAGACAAGAATACGCTGGAATCGATTATACCGAAACTAATTACCATCGTTTTACCATGCAAGAATCGAGTAGCTGTGAAAGTCAGTTATTAATGACAAAAAGTTCACTCCATCCATCAATGTATGGTAAAAAGTATAAAGTTGTGCTTAATAAAGATAATATCGATGAAATGAAAAGTTTCTGTATAGTGTTTCCACAAAGAAGTTTAATTCATGATATTTACAACCAAACACAAAGAAAACTTTTTTCAAACGACGAGTCTTCCTTAAGAATCGAGCAAGAAACTTTTACTGGGAAAAGTATGTTAGTGACTTGTAATCGATTCAGAGATTTGAGTATGTTTGTTGGAGACAATGGCGAGTAATTTGTGACTGTTTCGAAACGAAACTATTGTAGATATGTTTTGTGAAGAGCATTCTGGGAAATGTAGAAAGAATTTACATGTTCCTTAGAAAGGATGTTTGACTTTTATTTCCGATACAAAAATACCATGCGAACATTCAGTGCTACTGGCGATTTTTTGTGCCAGGTCAAGCAGAAGATTGTCTATTTGTATTATTTGTATTATATATTGTAAAATTGACAGAAAAGTACGATTCCTTTATGATTTTGAAGATTGTTTTTGGGCAAAATATTAACAAAGATATGGAGGTAAGATATAAAAGATAGGTGACATTAATCCAGTCTACGAAACGACATGACTTTAAGGCGGCTTTTCACGAAGCGAATTGTGAATAGCGTATTGGACGGCGAAATATCTTCTTCTTTTTCGCGGGAAATAAAATCAAGTGGCGAAAAACTGTGAACACTCTTTGGAGCATTAAACAACAAAACATATTTATTTGAATTTTTTTTGTAATGAATTTATCCAAGAATAAACACTACTATTGGCATTGTATGTGTTTTTTTTATATATAGTTTTATATATAGTTTCATACAGGTCACCAAAAATTTCCCCTTTTGATTTCCGCTTAGTATTTCTTGATGTTTGATTGTACACTTTTGATGGTGCATTTTAATAAGGGCTATCTATTCCGTGCCTCTGGATCAGTTTCATTTTTCGTAACAAATTCTTTTTTTGAAAGATGGCGAGATTACCTTAAAAATATTACCACTTATCTGTTCAGTCATTGTCATTGAATAATATATAAATATTATCATGTCATGAACAAGCAAGATTGTTCTAGACTACGTTTTGACAGCTACTGCTGCCATCAACGGGCAGTGATCGTAACCACCTATCTTCTTCAATGTTGATTTAGTTTCTAAAAGGGAATACAACTTAAAAATAGAGTAATTTGCAGTTTTATTACTTTCGAAAGGGGAATGCCTAGAAACACAATTTGTAATAGCGCGTTTAGATAAGATTATGCATTATCAGATTCTCTTTTATGTTATAAAAAAAATATTCGAAGAAATATTGGTAGAAATTTCCCCCCTAATTATAGAAGTATAAATATAAAGGTCATGTCTGTAAACCAAAGGATTTCAAACCTTTTCATTTTTTGTCGAAAAACGCGCTATTACAAATTGTGTTTCTAGGTATTCCCCTTTCGAAAGTAATAAAGGGGAATGGCAACATTACATTAAACTTGAAAGGACTCGTCACAAGTGCGGTGATTAAAAAAAGGATTTCTGGCTAGCTTATAATAATAAATGAAAAGGCTAAGGTCTGAGTAGATTAAACTCTTTTACAATGACAATTTACGTGACAAAACAAACTGTGAATGAAAGGAAACCGTATTTCAATCTATCCCCATATCCTCAAGGTGTTTAGAAGGAGGAAAATAGCTCTGGCAAAGATTTAGAATCAACTATTTGACCTGCGCAGCATCCAGGTACAGAAACATATCTGTTTCGATAAAAGATACTACCAACCTCGTTCCCAGGGTCTTGTGGCCTCTGAGCCGTTAATACAATGGCAAATTGCTCTGGGAAAGAGATTTAGATTATCTCAGGTTTGGATTAGATTATGTAGTCCCACTTATAATTTGTAGTAGATAAGTTTTGATTCTTTGAACTGTTAAAACATGTCTTTTTGTCAACCCCGTTAGACATTTTAATAGTTTGTTTAAACCCATCCTTGCATTATTGAAAAAAAAATATGCTTTTTGAAAAGGGAAAAAACTTTACTTAAGCATTAAACAATGGTGAATCGATGAAGGTAATTATTACGTCTGTTAACGCGCTTTTTGTAGTTAAATGTGATTATAAACACAGGAAAAACACCATATTTATTGCACAAATCCTTGTTCTTTCCAAAATAACTACGCAGTGCCTTCAGAGCGTATCACTCGCTGCTGAAATCGGCCGATCTTAAAGCCTTGACATAACAGTTCGCGGTACAGCGCCATTTTAAGTCTAACTAAATATAATCTATCATATACTATTTATATAATACCAAATGATGCTAACAAAATCCTCCTGGTCTTTTTACTTACTTCTTCATACAAAAATAAAAAACAATAATTTTTAAAGTAATTTTATATTACACGGCTTCACACGTCCGATATTTTAAATCATAGTAAAAACCACAAAAACATGAAACATCTTAAAGAACAAAATTGTTGGTAATGCCTTATTATTGTTGGTAATGCCTTATTATAAAAAGTATGACCCTAACACAGCATAAGTTCATTTTCTACAACAACAACTTTGATTCGCAGTTTTAAATCAAACCTATTCATCCCCTTGTTATTGTTGCTTCCACATAAGTCACAACTTTCTTTAAAAATAGTCACAAATTACTTGCCGTTGTTTCCAACAAACATACTCAAATCTCTGAATTCATTACAAGTCACTAACATACTCTTCCCAGTAAAAGTTTCTTGCTCGATTCTAAAGGAAGACTCGTCGTTTGAAAAAGGTTTTCTGTGTGTTTGGTTGTAAATATCACGAATTAAACTTCTTTGTGGAAACACTATACATAAACATTTTATTTCATCGATATTATCTTTATTAAGCACAACTTTATACTTTTTACCATACATTGATGGATGGAGTAAGTTTTGTGTTAATATTAGTTCACTTTTAATACCAGATATTTGCATCGTGACGGCGTGGAAAATGTTATAACATCTGTAATACATAGATTGTCTGAATATCACAACTTAAGCCAGAAGTCATATGATATGCGACTTAAGTCAACAGTCATGTGATTGACGACTTAAAGGAAGTTCGAAATGGCTCAAATAAGGTCTCCGTCATTGATGGTACTCTCCATCCTCGTACATTCTGAATAACATTGTGTAATAACCAGACCAATCAGAAGGTGAAGTAAAAGAATTTATACTCAATTTATTGCAAGAATATAGACAACGTGTTAATGAATAATTACTTTTTTATGATTTTCTACTTTTTAAATAGTATATATTTCAAAAATTAATACATTAACTCCCAGTATTTTTTTTGGTGCTAAAATAATGTAAAGTCTGATAACAATATTTGTTATCTGTATTTGTCAAATTACTATACGAAATAGCCATTAAATAGGTAGTTAATAAGATTTTAAGACCATTGGTGTTGCTTCAATAGGCTTTTATATGCAATTACGGAGTTTCAGCAAGTCTTGTCACTAGCGAAGCGCTTGTTTTTTTTGACTTGATGGCTATCAAGTTAAATAAATATCATGGTCAGTTTTTCATAGCTATTCTGGTTTGTGCTTTGAAAAGAGGAGAAATGCACAATCCTGCTCGTTGTTTATTTCACTAATTTCGTGCTTTTAACTGAGGTTTTAATGAAACGTTTAAATGGTGCTGCTAACCCTCTTTATCCGTGTTAATATATGACGTATTAACATGGATAAAATGTTTAAGGCGAAGAAATTATTGACTATTACAGAGAGCCAAAAAAGGACATTGTTGATGTTGGTTTTAGCAACTCAAGACTCAAAAGGCTAGTTTTGTAAAGTAAGCTAGCTAAATAGAAGCATGTTTGACATGAATTACCGTAGTAGAACATCTGTAAAGAATTTATTTGCCAATAATAGTTAGCTATGTCAAAAAAACACAAATAAAATGATCAAAAATAAAATACACACTGAACTTAAGTTAACTTCACTTGTAAAGTTGACTTTATGTTAGAAATAATTATTGTATATATTACACAGCTGGCTAGGAATATATAGATATTTATATAATATATAGCATGTTACACTGTATTTTGATGTTAAATGTTTTTTTAGCTCCCAAGTTTTCTTAATTTTAGTAAATAGCTATATAGTTTTTTTTATAGAGTAGCTACATTGATATTATCAAAATTTTTGCATATATATTAAATTTCTGCCAATTAGCAAGTTACAAACAGTTAAAAATCACGAAATCACAATATATTGTGCTATTGTATTTTTTACAACGACTGAAACTTTGTATTTTACAGATCTACCTTGTTCCAATGCAACATTGAATTGTAACATTTTTAAAGTAAAGTTAGATTTTAAATTGCACTGTTTGATGTTTCTTTAATTTTATTTTTATTACATTCAAATCTAAAAAAATTGGAGCAATGTTAGAGTATCAATGCTTTTGTGATGCAATTTTTAACAACCTTGGTACTTACCCAACCATCCATCCACCAAATTACCCAACAAGTGACTCTAAAAAATTAAAAAACAATGTACATGTGAGTAACCCATAAGAAAAACTACATTGGAGCTCAAAAATCAATTTCTTCAGCAATAGTAATTACTACAGAAGATTTAGATACAGCTAGCTTTGACACTTTTTAAATTTCATGATGTTTGCATAGGTATTCATTGCTAACATTATAAGTAATTTTATGATGAGCTACATTATTTTTGCTGTACCAGTAGCCATATAAATATTCCATAGCGCTATATATATACATGTAATGAAAGTTGTGTCATCTCTTATTTCAATTATATAGTTAGCTAGCTAAGACCAGACATTGTTTGTTACTTCCTCTTTGATGAACACTGTGGTATTTTTAAGACAATAGTGAAAACTTGCGATGTAACTAACTTTCCGTGTAGGTAACATAGACAACAAGATATCGGTGTACCTACATTTCGAAGCAAGTTTAGTTCTTAAGTTAAAGTAATATGTTGCACAAGTTTAAAAAGTAAAAATACAACAGAAAAAGTGACTAATTCTCTGTACTGAATTTTCTTTTTCCAAAAAACTTGATTTGAAGGCAATCTAAGACCTTCTATAGAAAAAATTATGGATATTAAATATTTTTAAGGCACTTTTTTTTCGTTTATATTTGAGCGCCAATATGATGTCCTCATTGCTCATAAACGTTTCTTCCTCCAAGTCAAGTTTAAAATCAACAGCTTGTTTTGTTTAAGTCAGCAGTCAACACGCAAACATAAAAAACATGCGAATTAGAGCACCATCGGTGCATCAACCTTTTTGGCTGCAACCATTAAATCAAATCCTCTTTAATGTTTAACTTATGACAACACCACTAGTCACAAGAACTATGGTGGTCATTCAAGAAGTACAAGCATGTAGTTAAAATTTATAAGAACGTTAGTTTCAGTTTTGTTTGCGAGATCTTTTATACCGTATCCATGAAGAAAAAAATATTCCCTGGGGAAAAAGACCAAAAGAGTTTAATATTCTCCTTAAATTCATGCAACATGTCTCTAAAGAGAGCGATGCGTAATTCATTTGATTTTTCATATTCAGAATGTAAACAGCGCTCTCCATCTTATTTACACAATCCGCAAGAATGTGTGTTTGGTTTAGCCTTTCTTCGTCTCGGAATAAAAAATAAACACATTGGTAAATACTTTACGCAGAGCCAATTCATGTGCGAGATTACATGAGAAACTTGCCGAGGCTGTAAAAATTTTATATATAAAGCGGCTTGACATTGATTTCTAAAAGAATGTCTTAAGATCTATTGCTCATAATGTTGTATTTATTATAGTGTAGTTAAGTCTAGCTTAAGATAAACATATTTTATATTCCTGTACAAGTTACCGACTCACATCTTAGGTGGCTAGTGTTTGGAAACGAAATTTCAGGAACGAAAAGTTGTTTAATGGCGCGCCGTTTATTCATTTTTGTGCAAAAGACGCATATTTCGCTTTCCGTACAAAGGTTTGACTGATTTAATCTGCCATTGTGAGTGTTATATCACGTTATGTGTTGGATGTTGGATGGTTACTGGTTACTTGTCGTGGATTTTAATGTATGTATTTAGTCCCTATCTTAGTCTTTCAACTATGGTTTTACATTGATTTAATATTATTTTTGAGCTTAAAACATATTGATTGCATCAATTATAAGGAACGTATAGCTAGCTATAGCTAAATTAGGTGCATTTTGCAAATTCATTTTGCAGACTTTGATTCTATTCTTTTATTCCATTTTATTCTATTTCTAAAGTTTTTACCAGTGTTGCTAATGATTTTGTATCTCCATTATGACGATACGATCATCTTGTAATTTGTCATTTCAGATGATTCTTCACCCCAAAAGTCTTGACATCAATCAAATATAATTGTAAACACAAGGCTTCACTTTATTATAGACAACAACATCATTGGTTACATCAGAAATTTATCGCCAATGAAGTCCAGAATTTTGCATTTGTTATGTTGTTGAGATTTTTCAAATCGAAGAAAAATAAGCTGCGTAGGAGCTTTTATATTATTTAGTATGTGTATGTACAGCCTAGGGTATCTCACATTGGAAAAAAAACACATCACATAATTAAGATGTAAATCACGAAATTAGGACGTTTTAGCTAATTCATCTTTTGTTCAACCGGGAAAAATTTCCACTTTGTTTACCTGCATTTTTGCAAAATTATTTTATGGAATAAAAACCACAAGGGTGCCGATAAGCCGCATACACCGTGAAAAGTGCAGGCGTTTTTTGTAAAGTAATAAAACTAATCTGTAATAAAAGGATAGAAGAGGGCATATATTTTTGTCACTTTTAAAAAATGCAATAAATATAAGAAAGAAAAACAATATGATTGCCTAATATATTTTTTGTTTATATATTAATTATTTACATAATATTGTTATAGAGATTTATGAGAATAGCTGCCAGCTCCAATTTCTCAGTTTTAACATTGTTGTATTAAATAACACAATTTTTGAGGATTGAAGTTCGAAGTACCTGTACTTTTTTCCTGATGTTACTTCTATTCCGATATGTTTGTAAAGAGTTTTATCCCTTCTCTTTCATAAGGGATTCTTTTTTTGCAAATTTGTTACTTAAAATTGCAGTAATATGATGTGCTAATGGTACAAACAGGACTTGTCTATTGGGTTTTACAGGAATCAATTTTCCACATACCCAGTGTTGTATCTTTGTTTTTATTATATATATACTTACATATATATAGTTAATTATGTATTCTTTTGTTATTCATGGTTTTTGAAAATAATTTATTAAAAAAAAAATATTACTGATATGTTTTTATAGTAAAAGTTCTTTATATACAGTGTTTTTTTAATCGACATCACCCACTATATGCAAGTACTGCTGCTACCTCTTATAATAGAACATCTGCACAAAAACGTAGATAGTTGAAAACTTTTTTGTTTTAACTGACAGAAGGTCAGAATAGCCTTCTTGCAGTTGTAAGTGTTTTGCATAGGCAGATCTTAACCATGTTCTAATTGATTTATTAGGATTAGAATTTAAGGGGAAAACTGATAGGTTTTCTTGTTAACTTTAAATTTACATTTTTTTTAACAATATTTTGAGTTTTACTTTGAGAAGTGTTATTGGATTTTCTATATAATGTTAAAGAAACTTATCAATCGTAATTTTTGAAACATGACGAGTTAATTTAAATGAGCGATGTACGGAATTCGTAAATGGTTCGTGTATTGTCCGATTAGGGTTAAAATAACGCTATTTTTACGCAGTAGTCACAGAGTTTTCTCCACAGGTTTCCATTTTGAGGGAGTTTTACAATTGAAATATCAGCATGCATGCGTGGGATAAAAGAAAGTTGTTTTCCCCGCAATCATAATTTTTTTTATTATTAACCCTTTATAGTCTACCGCATCTCATTTGTCACTTTACAACACACACTATGACGTCCTCTTATTTGTCACTTTACAGTACACACTATGTCGTCTTCTCATTTGTCACTTTACAATACACACTATGACGTCCTCTCATTTGTCACTCTACAATACATACTATGACGTCCTTTAGAAAGATTTACGTAGGCGTTGAGAAATTGTCAAGAAACAAAAACATATCCAGTAAAGTTTTAAATTAATATAAAAACATCTGTTTTTTTTATTTAAAAGGAATTAAATAAAAGTTGTGATGAAAGAGTCTATTTTACCACCTTTATCACATAAATGCGTCAGTGGGATAAAGGTCAAATACGTGAGGCTTAGTCCAAGTATAATTTGCTGAACAATATAACAGTACTTGTATGCCTGGGAAACAATTCTACAACATCTTTTTAATGTATGAACTTCAGCGCATACGTTGTCTCATTATTTGCATAGCAGTAAAGAGGTGTTTCCAGTTTTGCTAATAACTTGCTTGGTTGTGTTACCGATCTTTAGCCACAACGCAAGATGGTGTAATATTATCAAACAACATTTTGACATCTCGGGGAAGAAATTTGCTTGCATTTCATTGCTGCAAATTTTCAAGTTTGTTATTTCTATTACTTTTCACAAGCTGCGGACTAGTTAAGCTAGCTTAGCATACAACACACGGAGTTACTGTAGGTGTATCACTTGGTAATTTAACATTTTCGCACTTTGTAATCCCATCGTAATTTGTAATCTCATTGCACTTTTTAATCCTGTTTTGTCACACTTTTTAATCCCATCGCAATCCCATCCCTCGCAATTTGTAACTCATTTTGTTGCATCTAGGTCATCATTGTCGCATCAGTGCAGGGCGCATTTTATTATTATAAAAAAGTAACATAGTTACAGCAGGAAAGGATAGAGGGTGTGCCGTTAGGTTAGGTCGTATAATGTTGAGAATTTTGCTACTTTACTTTGCTTACCTACATTAGTAGAGTAGTAGTATATATATATATTCACCGACAACAGTATATACAAAAAATGTAGTCATATAAGTATAACAATATGCCAGGGGCAGGCAGAAAACATATTTTGTCTTATCATCAAGCCCCTTAAAGCGGGCAAAATTTATTTACAATCTATGGTCTATATCAACAAAAAGGGTAAAGTAGAAAAAGAAGCATAAAGCCATTTTGAATTAACAGAGGTCTTTGATGTCTTGATTTAGAAGAAATTTTTTTAACTGATTTTAAAAGGAGTCAACAGTTTAGTCGTTGTAAATAAGGTATCGTCACGGATAATGTAACCGGCATGTCATACGGTTCCACATATGAGGACCGCGAAAATGTGTGTAAAACTTTGAACATGAGAATTTAGGTGTTGGTAATTTAAAACCATATTTTGAAAGTCTCATACCTATGATTTACAGTTGAAAATTGGTCCGAGAAGATTCTGATGTAAGATTTAGTTTAACTTTATACATAAAGATAAGTGTTTGTAGAATGTTGAGCTTATACACGTTTAAAAATTTAAATTTTTGTCAAAAGGGTTCTGCAGTGGTGTCGGCATTAAGAATTATTCTTACACCATGTTTCTGTTTAGAATATATTTTTTTACATTTATTTTTACTTGTCATGCTATATTTTCATATATGATATAGCTATGTATGAATGAGAAACACAGTGATTTTAGACAACATTTAACATTTAAGTACGGTTTAGCTTTATACAATAATCATATATTTTTGAAATTTTATTCTCAACTTCATGAATGCAATTTTTCCAGGTAAGATTTTCGTCAAGTATTATACAAAGGAATTTTATAGAGCTTTCACGTTGAATTTGACTGTTATTAAGAAAAGTTTATGAAGTGTGAGTGGTTATCTGTCATACATGTTTTATGGAAGAGCGTGTGTTTTGTCTTACTTGTGTTTAATAAAACTTTACTTGCCTTAAACCAGTCACTTACATGTTATAGCTCATAGTTTACTGTCTCATAAAGAGCTTTTACGTCTTTGTGTGAGCAAAAAAGGTTGGTATCGTCTGCAAACATAAAAATATTTAAAAGGGTTGAGGTATTGAAAAAAGTCGTTCACGTAGCTCAAAAAGAGTAACGGTCCTAAAATTGATCCCTGTGGCACGCAACAAGAAATCATTTTAAGCTTTAAAAAAGATTATTAATGCAAACACATTATTTTCGATTTGTTAAGTAGCTAATCACTAAACAATTTCAGTGTTATTCTATCGAGACCGTAATGTTATAATTTTGAAACAGGAATTTCGTGATTAACTGTATCAAAAGCTTTTGAAAGGTCCACAAATACTCCAAGCGTAAGAAGATTTTTATCGAGTGTGGTATAAATTTTCATTGCAAGTTGTAGTATTGCATCATTAGTAGATTAATTTTTTTGAAAACCAAACTGTTTATTAAACAGAATTTCGTTAGGAGAAATTGTTTATAAAGTAAATAAAAATGAAAAAGCTTCGCGTATTTCTTCAATCTTTGAATTGGAGGTTGTTAGTTTTGCCTTGCAATTTGGAAGGTAAGACCTGAAATTTTTAGAACTTTTTGGAATTTTTGATGCAAGATTTGGCCCAACAGATATGTAACTTATTATATCTGCCATGCCAATAGAATCTGTAAAATAAGAGTTATCGACATGTAGCAGTCGAATCAATAGCGAAGCGTTTGTCGATTTGTTTGTTTTTCCTATGATTTCTTCCATGATATCCCTGTTTTTTTCGTATTACCAGATGCTTACAACCGACAGATGATGACGACCTTCGGGGCGGCTACCAGGACGTTAACACACTAGCGTGACGGCCAGACAACTTTTCCTTTATTTATATTTCCTTCATTTATCTTTAAAACGAGTCAATATGTCAAATCAATGTTCGAGTGAGTAAAAAATGATCTCCGTCATCTAAAGTGTACCGTTGTTTTTGCCTTGCAAAAACAATAGAAAAAATGGCACCGAAGCTGTGCGCCAAATTTTAACTACATCCAAAATAATGTTGTGGGAAATATTGCACTCTAACCGACGGATGGTCGACAAAACAATAAATACCACGTTGTCTGTAGATTAGAAACTAATGTTAGCTTTTTTAGTGATATCATCATCTCATTCATAAGTGACACCATTATGAAAACAAACATCGCATAGAATTATTTTTTTTTATTTTGATTGGACAAAAAACTAAAGCGCCGGAAAAAAGTTGAATTAGTAGCGGGCTGATTTGCGCTAATTTAGCAGCAATTTCTGTTCATAGCATATGCGCTAAGCAATGAGTCGGTGCTTTTTACGGTATAAGCGACACACGCACTAAATAAAACCAGGCTTTGTTACTACATCTCTTGATATTATAAAAACTATCTATTATTCGCAAGACTTCTAATGTAAGAAAACATCGCCACAAGAAATATTTAAATTTTATAAACTAAAAATATCGGATGGTCGGAAACGAGTCTGAGTTCGTCGAGTATGGTAGCATATGATAGCACATCATTGAACGGAAGTGAACTTGGGAAGCTTAATCTATGTTCCAGAAAACCCATCTAGAAATTCAGTAACCTAAACCAGTAACAAACGCCTAGTCTGTCATCATTGTGCTGATTCTTATGATTTGAATACATCAGTATAGTTAACGACTGGAAACATAGCAAATGCACCTATAAAGGATCCAACTTGGTTCGCAATGCCGGCGTAATATAGGTAGTTTTGTCCTTCGTTTCTCATGATGGATGCTATTGATAATTTGGAATACGAAACCAATGCTGAAGCAACAACGCTTACAATTATCTAGAAATAATATCAATTGAATACAATTCTGTCATACAGCTGTACATCAGAAGGTTTTATACCGCGTAGGTCTTGGCACTAGCGAAGATCTAACTCCGTAATAACACATGTCTTAAACAATTTTGCTCTGTATGTATTACAGATGCATTATTAAGGGAAATGACATTAATGAAGGGTCTTTAAAATTACCTATGATGTATGAACAAGTCGAATTTTGCATATTTTCCCCTAGAACTAATCAATCAAGGTTTTAAGAAAACTAATAATAATTTCAATTACTCGTCAAAATAAGCCAAATATTTGATCCGCCAAAATAACAAATATTTTCGTAGGGGGTTCTGCACAGTAATCAGTTGCTTTTAAAATAAAGCGGGTCTTCTAAGAAAATCAATTTTAATTTTTGCTATAGCCTGTTCTTTTTTTGACAAACAAACAGCATAAATAAATAAAATGTCCGCCATTTTTGAAAAAGGAGAAAAAGGAAAACTCACAATTAACACCTTGCCACGATCGTCGAACTTCCACAATGGATTTGGACTTTGCGTAGCTATCACCAGCACATACATCGATAAAATAAAATATGCTGAAGACATGGCAGAGATAATCTTTGGGGATTTGTTTGGTATCCATAAATAAATGAAGCATGATAATCCAGAAGAAATGGCACCAAGTGTGGCAACTAGAACGTAGAATAGTTAGAATATGAACAGTAAGTGAAAACCAATAAAGGAAGACATTATACCGAAAGGGGAATGTAGCGCAATTGGCGGACTTTAATTTGACGGATATCATGCAGGTTAATTTTTTCTTTGTAAACCACGCAAAAACAGATTAAAAAACTTAATTTTTGAAAAATATTAACTTGGCGCACGGCAAAAACAACGACATTTTGACGGGAATTTAATAATCATAAAAGGCTTTAGACAGAACGCAATTTCTCACCTAAATGATACGTCATATTTCCGTATGGTGCGCAAGCAAAGCTAGATACACTTGAAATAACACCATTTTGGATCAAGTTTAGCGAAGTAAGACATATCAGTAGAAATAACAGCAATCTTGGAGATCTATTTGGTGTTTGAATTTGAATCAAAGGTAATGAATCATTTGCACTGTCATTAGTGTCATTATCTGTTTCATTCGCAGAATCTTGCTTCGCGTTTTTATGCACATGAATACGTTTAACCACTTTTAAAAAGTTTAAACCCGCAAATGAACAAAAACAAAGGAATATTAAAAAAGCTAGGACAACAAAGAAAACTTCCACAGGAAATTTCAGCCCTTTTGAGGATGGTGATGAAAAAGTGGCATTATGCACAACAGATGAGTTTGTTTGGTTGTGAGAGATTTTAGGAGAATCCACTCCTTGAGCTAATACAACTAAGCCTGGAATAAATCCACTTAATGTTTCGCCAACATAAAAAGGACTCATAAATACTTCAGGAAGTATTGCCATAAATGGTAAAAATGTAACAGATGACGTACAGTCGACAAGCGCAAGCAAAAAGCTTAATAAAAGAAGTGCGGTGCTTCGTTCGCCATGAATATAAGTTGTTTTTCTCCAAAATATTGATAATAGAATACAAGCCAAAAAACCAACAACAAGCAGCGTGTAAATCGTCACATGAAGTAGAAGCTTCTTTCTCTGGACTTTTCGGTTAACTAAACTGTATGTAATAGGTCCTATATTAGCCAACTGGCAGATTACTGTTAGATAGGCACCAAGCTTCCATCCTTCAGGAGCATGATTCACTAGGCTTGGTAACTCAACCCAAATACCGTTTATAGCCACCCATGAACCAATACCAAAGATAACCACTAAAACATATGTGACTAGTAGTGATACCTGGTGTGAAGCTATCATTTTCTTAGTTACTGAAAAGCTATAGATAATTGATAAAGAGATAAAAGAAAGAAAAATTTGAAACAATACAAAATTTAATTATTGTGGGCCTAGGACTTAAATCATTTCTGGCGTATAACACATGTACTTGTGTTTTTATATTTTAATACAATATATTGAAAAAACCACCTGGTTTCTTATAAGGTAACCAACCAAAATTTTTCCAAACTAAAGAACTTTTTCCAATTTTTTTTAACATGGGTGTTAATAAATTACATAGGTGGTATATAAATTTTAAGTAAAGTAAGTAAAAGTAGCGTTCCGCCTCAGCCCCTCTCAAATATCAACAAATATCAAATTTTATGTTCCATGTTCTTTTTAGCTATTCTTAGAACAATCTAAATGTTCTTTGTTAAAATTCTGAATTCAGAAAACAAACAACTTCTTAGATTGTTTAACCTTTTCAGAACAAGCTTTGAAGAAAGGCTATTGTTAATTGCCAAAAAAATCCAAAAAAATTTAAAGAATGTCAATTCATTTTTTAACAAATTGTATAACATAGTTTCTTAAAATAATAGAGTAAATTATCCTAACTAACCAGTAATAAACAGGTAAGATTTACAGTTTTATATTTCAAAAAGTTGTGATACTAAGGTAGTACATACAGAATCACAAGCTATCCATAAGTTCTTTAATTTCAGGTGGTTAATCACCTGTAGAAAAAGTTTCTTAAGGGTTTCTCATAAAGAGGTTTTTTTTTAAAAAAAATTATGCATATCCTTAGGGCAAAAACTATTTTTAAAAGACATGTTTGCAGCATTTACTTTGCATATCTTATTTTGACAGATTTAGAGCCCAAATCTACAAAAATAGGCTCTGGGGAAGTTTTTAAAAAATTGTTTTTCTGTCAATTTTCAATCAATTTTCTGCATCTTGCAAAAAAATTAATTCATTAAATTTTGGAATAATATATATTATAGCATTTAAAAACCACTCATTCATAAAAACCAGTTCCACAAAATGTTTCAGCCAGCAAATTTTAAAATTATAACTTTTAAGACTTTCCAGGACTTTTTCAGTCAAAATAACTACAAATTTGAAGTCAATTGTGCTATTTTCAAGGCTGTTTACAAAATAATTTGACCAATTGTATTCACATAACTAGTGAGTGTCATGTGCACAAATACACGGGTTCATCCATTCTTTTTATACTGCCATGCTTGCGTACTTAAAAGACAGACAGATATTAAAATATAGATGGTTCAATAAGAATGAGTAAAGTTAATCTATCATAAGAATCTGATTAATCAATAGGATCATTCAATAGGAGAAAGAACAAGTACTGACACAGATTTCTTAAAGGACTTTTTTTTTCAAGGATTATTTTTAAAAGAAATATATTTCCAGGTCTTTATATAACTTTTTCCAAATTTTGTAGGGTTTTTTAGTTTTTTCCAGATGCTTTCCATCTTGTAGTCGATATTTATTTTTAGTTTTTTTGGCCAGCCATGTTTGACAATCATTATTTGCATCAATGGCCAATTTGTTGTTTTGGATATTTGTTAGGGTTGTTACAAGTATCTTTATAAAGCAAATTTGATCTCGTATTAATTAGCTACAAGAGTCAACCGCACACACCCCTTTATTTAGGACACAAATACATCCATACTTGCAACATGTCGAAACTCCACCAGACCACAGGTGACAGGACGAATAAAGTTTTGTAAATTCCCAGAAACATAGTAGAGCGTAATAAAACTAAATATAGCTAGCTACCTAGATAATAGCAAAGAAATTAACAAATAACCCTTTTACAACAACCTTTTGATACATGGCTAGACACCAAGGCAATTGTTTTATACCATGCTAAACATTGCATAACATAACCTCATCGATCGTGCCGACATGTCAGGTGATCGATTCTTACTTTCGTTTTCTTGTTGTTGTCATTTCGACTTTCTTGAGTGAAATACGGTGCACTCGATGGCATAGTAGATTTGCACGCAATGTAGCCGTCTATGAACAGGTACATTTATGTCAACTTTGTTTCGACAGTATTACACGGAACGGAAAATGTTCTGTTTCCAACACGTTTGCAACCTCGTGAAAAGAAATAGGTTTGCTAGCTAGACTCTTCAATCTAGAATCTACGTATTTTATCACCAATCTTTGGTAAAATTGCATGGTAAGAATTATATTTTGAACTTTAAAACAGAGCTAGTGTTGATAAGTGCCCTTCATTATTCGCGAGGTTTTACCAGACCAAAATCTTCGATTAATGGCATTATTGTGTGAAAAACATCCTTGTAGTTCTTTCAGTCTTTCTTCCTAGTTAAAAATTACTGAGAAAATACTCTCTGAGAATCATGAATTTTCCTTATGTGGTACTACTTTTAGTTGCCGGAAAATTCTCACAAAAGAAGCCTGCTTAAACCAAGTATATTACTATACAATAACTGAATACATGGAATCACAGTCCCGATATTTACCTGCACATGCATCAAAGTGATAACATAATGCCTGATGCCCGCGCAGAAATGGAGGCGAAAATGTAAACAAACTAAGCAGAAAAGTTACCTTCATTTACACGGCACTATGATTGAGTGTATTAAACACAGCTGTTTCGGAGCGGACAAAAATGCTACAAAAAAATATTCGATTTAACATCTCAGTTAAAACAGGATATCTCAAGAACAAAATAAGATTTTTATATTCTCTAAAAAGAATAATAATCTTAGATAAATTGTCCATATTATTAAAAGAAAATTTTTTTTGGACACCTGTCCGAAATTGGTAAATTTAGGCCAAAATGTCTAAAATGACTTAAAAATTATCATTTAGATAAATGTATTCCACAAAATCTTTGGAATAAAGTTAAAAAAACATGTTTTTTATGGTCCACAGCTTAGGTTAAATATCTAGAATGAAAATTACTTAATTTTATTACTGTCCGAAATTGTGGCGCCGTAGATTAGTGGTTATAGCTCTCGTACTCTGTGCGAGAGACCGGGGTTCGATTCCTCTTGACGGCGATTCAACATGGGCGAGTGAATGTTACCATAGCCCCGGGTTAACCCAAGCCATGTGAGGGAAATTGGGAAGATGGCACACTGGATGTTGCCGGGAGTTGTCTAGTAGAGCGCGGGCCCTAATTGGGTCTGCGTCGCTCAAAATGAGCATTAAATACTCTAGGACTCTCCATCTAAGCCATGGCCCCTCCTGGAAATAATAGACAGGGTATATACCTCGATATTTGTGAGGCTAGCGATGTAAAATATGCACATCATCTAATTGTCCAAAGGGTTATTTTTGGGCCAAATGTGTGAAATATGTGAAAAACAGCCTATGGAGCCTTAATGTATGCTTAAAGTTCGTTTATTAACTAAATAAAAAACATTTCTTTGGATTCTAAGACCATTAAAGATGATGTAGATAAAATATTAGTCTGTCCGAAATTGTCCAAAGGGTTATTTTTGGGCCAAATGTGAGAAATATGTGAAAAACGGCCTATAGAGCCTGAATGTATGCTGAAAATTTGTTTATTAACTGAATAAAAAACATTACTTTGGATTCTGAGGCCATTAAAGATAATGTAGATGAAATATTAAACTGTCTGAAATTGTCCAAATGGTCACTTTTGGTCCTAAGGTTTTTCGGGCCAAATATGTGACATCTATATATTAAATAAAACGTCATTCAGAGTCGACGGTTTCAACATTTTAGTTTATCATGCTAGAAGAAAATACCTCAAGTTGTGCATAAATATTTTATTTATTATATATATACAAAGCAATCATTTTGTGTTTCTTTATAAATTCTATAAAATAGCACCCAATCTTGTGATAAAGCCAAGATTAGCTAGCTAGGTAGCTAAAAACATCTTTGAATTCAACAATTTCATCTTGAGAAAGCCCACCAAAGTCTTAACTAAATATAAAAAAGAAGTATTAAGTTACTTAGCTACAAAATGCAAAACTGTAGGACCAAAAAATAGCTACTTTTTACAGAAAAATATAAAACAGGAGAAGCAAGATTAAAAAAGATAACAATTAGCCACGCTTAAAGTTTTACAGGCTGTAAAACAATTTCTTAAACTTAAAATCCCTGCAAAATAAAGTAGTTTACTGTTTTGTCCCTTACCTCATGCTCTGCCAAACTTTAGCTAGCTAAAAAATTGCAAAGACACCGTTGTCTCGCTTATTCCAACATTTTCAAAAAATTCCGGTTTCGAACCAGGATTCCCGGGTCGAGCAATCAAGTCCAAGGTAAACACCATGCCGCCGTAATTTTTTTGAGAAAAACCATACCTAACAACACATTAAATGGCATTGCTATGACTCTCTTAGAAGTTTAGATACTTATTTAATTAGACAGAAAAGGGATCACACCAACCAAATTCCTGTGCGCCACTTTCGGAACTTTTTCTTCTCTTTTTTAGCGCCTGAAGAAGACTTTAACTTGAAATTTAAGTAGTTTATAGTTTGTGAGACGAACGGTGCACGGTACTGGGCGATAGAACCTTGTTTCCAGGCCCCCCATACCAACTGTTAAGTCCATTGTTAGTAGCGCGGCGTTGCCACGAGGTTGGAAAGATGGTATATTTTCTCCAAAAATAATGTTTTTTTTTAATTTTGTGTGTTTTGTTCGACGAAATAACTCGAAATCCATAACACACATGTATAACATATTTATATATTTAAAAAGTAGAAAAGTAGATCGTTTTAATACTTTTTATTTCAGTAAAATTAAAACAATACAAAAAAAAAGTTTCAATAACTTAAAAAATGATACAAATACAAAATTTCAAAAAAAATTGTGGAAGCCATTTTAATTTTGTCCGCGGTTTGACCGTAGCGAAACAGCCGTGTAAATTAAACCTAAATTAGGAGGGTGCCAACTCGCTGAAAGCGTCATATATGTGCGGGTAGCCGTGAACGTGTTATTTTTAAGGTTTTTGTCTGTAACCGTCTGACAGCCCCCATGGTTTTTGTGGCGTTTCCGACGAATTGGGACCCTCGTGCTAAATTAGCAGATGTTACATTTTGCCCTTTCAAAGAAAAACCATTTACCAATGTATATATGTTGCTTTGGATGTTCAAAAAGAAGGTTAACAATTTTAGCAATTTTTTTTGATTCACATTGTTTTTAATTTTACAAGTAACACAAGATCATCATCATTTTCATCAAAGTTTTAAAAAAGTCAAGGAAATGTAAATAATACATACTTGCTCTAATATTAAACTGGTCACTTTTTCATAGTGGCATTTCTGTAGAGTGGTCCTTATGAAAATCATGTTGTGAAAAGCTCATTGTCTTCCAGAAAGTTTATTTCTTACAATTTTCCTAAAAACGTTTAAGATGTAGGTGAGATAGGACTGTAATTTAAAGCACAACCTATGGATTTCCCTTTGTATACAGTAATAAGTGATGTTGTATGGTATACCATCATCAAGAGATTTGCACAATAGTAAGGGTCCAAAATTGTTTTTTTATTATTATTATTGTTTTAGTAATATTACTGATATACAATCAGGTTCTGAAGCTGAATTTCTTCATAATTTGTCAATTGGTTTTTTAAAGTTTCTTATGGAAAATTTTTAAAATCACTGATAATGTGGTTTGGTTTGAACTTAAAAGACTTCTTCCCAATGTCTTCCTGTGACAATGGTATACTGAATCTTTAGCACGAGGGTTTGTATCTCTGCCATTGCAGGTGATTTGCTTCTGAATTGACCGTTATCTTCTGAATTGACCGTTATTTAAAACTTTACTGTATTTTTTTGCGTAATGATAAAGAGATTCTGGATTGGTTTTTATGGCTTTAATAGCTTTCTTTTCTACGTTTGACACAAAGTTTATTATTGAGCATAGAAAAAATTGAAAATTGACAATTTTTGACTACTTAAGTTTGGATGCTGCCTAAAAAAGGGTTTAAAAGGTCAGGGAAATAAAGATTTTGAAACCGCATATGCTGTAAAAAGTTTTGGTATTTTTTTGAGAGTTTAGCAGAGGTGCCAACTAGTGACACGAATACCACAGGCATTTCAGGCGAGCTTGGTGTTTAGAGAAAAAACACTTCGCCCCTAAAAGCATCAGCCATTTTGAAAATTAAAAAACATAATTTATTGTTGTAGTGAAGCAATAATAATTTATCTTATTATAACCCTCGTAACTTTAAAAAAAGTGCTTGCTTTTGTCAATTTCGAACCTGCTCGTTCCAGTTACAGGGGTGTTTACACACTTTAATGACGACATATTCCACAACACAAACATAAATAATTGTCATAAATTGATTATTAACCCTATTATCCTGCGCTTTTTTGGCCCATGTAACCCTGGAAGGTTAATAAATCACCCAGGCTATAAATCCCAAACTATTTACGCTTAAGTGTTGAAACTTTGTACAGTTGTAGAATGTTAAAAAAGTCTTTTCGGTTAAAAAAAATAATTTTATGTCAATACAGAGATCAGAAATAACAGAAATGGCGTTGCACACTTCAGATAATCTATTTCAAGTACTATTTATATATTTTTGTTTATTGATGCTACAACGTTGATCCTTGTGAAATATGTGCAGTGTAAAGCAAAACAAGACGTATGATATACGCAAACAACTCCGCGAATAAAGTGTACAAAAATCTGTCTATTAGATTGTGATTTTTGTTACGCAGTTAGAACGACATTTTTTGCAATTCACATAGGCAATAAAATTTTCTACACACTATGCAGATATTTTTCAAAATTAGTTTGTGAGATCTTTTTGAACGGAAAATTCCTCTAAATTTTAGTTTTTAATGGTTCAGTCTTGGGTAAACTGACTGTATAACGCCCAGAAATAGAACGGGGTGTAAGAGAGTCACTTGTGAGAAAAATAAAAAAAATAATATACGAGTAAATCTTAATTGTTCGAAAAAGGAAATAGCTTTAGTTAAAAAATATATTACCAGAACTGTCACAAACAGCAAACTTCGTTAAAATCTTGTGCACTTATGGCGCGGAGACAAATAACAAGAATGGAATTGGAAAATTTACGTTCTTTCGGAGTGTTTCCAAAATAATATTCTATGTTTTCGTGTCATCAGCTTAGCAAAAAGAATTCCGTTCTCGTCATTATTTACAATATAATTTGAATTTTGTTTAATAAAATGATATGGTGGAGCGTCTTCGTTTCTCTCTTACGTAATGTTGTGGGAATTTTATTTTTTGCAGACTACTTTCCAGGCATTTGGGGAGACCTTAATTCTGCCTACACTCACTTTCGTAAACTTTGGTGGAATTAATTAAATAATCCTTTTGAACACTTATCTTCTTAAAAATTTATAATAGCAAAGAAAAAAAAGTAAATATAGTTACTAAGGTGAGATTCGAACACACGAGTACTCCCGTTTCGGTGCTCAGAGAGGCAAAAATTTCCATTCTTGTGGGACACATTTGCATTTTAATACAAGCTCACGACCTTGTTAAAAGATTTAGCGTCAAAAAAAGAGTTTTTATAATGACGGTACTGCTATCAAAAATGAATTCGTATCTCTGCAAGAAAGTTTTCTATTTTAACAAAACAGATGCCATTAAACTCTAAACTTCATAAATATGTAGAATATTGCTTTTAAAGGATTCCCAGATAAGGAAAACAATATAATGACGTCATTGGGATTAAAATGGTGCCGTTCCGCAGGACTAATATTTTATAATATTTTATTCACTTTTGGTTTGTATTTTATCCCTAGTATAGAAACTCAAATGATTATTTTTTAGTTTCACCTTGGAAGCCTTTAAGGTTTCACACGGACCCCTCTTCGGAGATTATCCCTTTCAATCCTGTACCAACTCTTTTGGTTATCTTTTGGAAATACTCTTTTTTTTTAAGGTCAATATTAAAGTATATCCTCTCTCTCTCTCTTTTGAGAGACTTTTTAAGATCAAAATGACGCGGTGCAGCAAAGTGTCCACACTGACAATTTCTGCTGACAATTGTCAGTGTGGACACTTTTGATCAACTTATTTTTTTATGGATCGTTTTTCATAGAAGGACTTGTGCATCGGTTGTTACGGCATTCTACATTTTTCGATTTCCAATTCTATTTGTTTTCTTGTGCTTTTACAATTCAGCATGTTTCATTTTAGATTATCAGTCGACATGAGTGACGGATACGACGAGTATGATTATGACGACAAATTCCATGCAGAGTCATCTTCACGTAAAGGAAAGTCGAAAAAAGAGGCTCACCAAACGGCGAAATCAACCTCAAGTGCAGGAGGTAAACCTGGACAAGAACGTAAAGTTGCAGAAACGATTGCGAACGCTGAACAGAAACGTAAAGACGAACAAAAAGATAAATAAAGTATAAAGAAAATAAATATCTATTTATTCTATAATTTATATTTAATGGGTTTAGCTATTTCGTGTTACAACTTTAAGCATTAAAACTAACCGCCATTGTTTTTTAAAACCCCTGGCGTAACTTAACAATACAGGTAGGGGGAAACGCTTATTGAACGGTGCATGGGGCGCAAATCAAAGTTTCTTTTAACGCTCATAAAATTTATATTACCCTTCTCTGTTGATATTGAAATGTGTTCTCTTGACGACTCCACTCTACTCCATTTTAGAAAATTATTAAGAAGGGGTTTAATCATTCATTTACGATATATACACCATTCCTTTTTTTTAAGACAATTTCGATTTGCTATTGTAATTGTATTGTAAGAAATATCTTGTATGGTTGTATGGTATGTAGTTCCTATTTGATGTTTTTTGGTACACTTTTTAGATTTCGAAACAGAATGATCTTGTTTCAATAAATAAGACGCTACTGCACTTTATATTTAGCAAGTTTCTTCGTGTTTTTGGCGTGTTTTTTTTTATTTCCGCTGGTCGGGGCGGAATCCTTACCGCATTTGCCCAACATAGGCAAAAAGGGGAAATGGATAAAAGGGGAAATAAAAACAAAATATCTTTAGGGTGTTTTATTACATTTCTCTCTGCATTCCAAAAAATGTAAATTTCTAAAAAAAACAAAAAAACCCTCACACGCACTTTTATTTTCGCGCGTATTAAAATTTGCTGGTTTTTTTCGTGCTTATATTTATGGCCATAATGTTGTACTAATTTTCGCGCAATGCAACTGTTTTGGGCAAAAAGGCTAAAATCACGACTAACGAAAGTTACAGCAAGGTAGTGGCATTCCATACCGACAATAATTAAAAGGTGATTTTATATAAATTAGTGTCCCCACCCAAAAAAGTCTGCCATAATCTGGCCCGTAATATCATACAACACTGCAATATTACCCTTCATGTGAAACTTCTCTTTCACACAATGTGCAATTTTTCTGGGAAGAATTTCATTTTACTGTGCGTCGCAAGAACCTTTTGCAAACATGTGATTAAAATTGAAATTTCGTCAAAAGACGCGCCAACTAAAAGTTTTTTTCCGACACGAATAAGTTGCCAATAGCAACCGTCCCTTTAAACTGAAAATTGATAACCGCATACTTTACACCTGAGTTTTATCTCTAATATGTTTTTATATACAGAGAATAAACCTATATATTTACACAATATTCAAAATTTTTTCGCAAATTTATTTATAGAAAGATTACATCATTAACATCGTCATCAAGCCTTTGCTGAAAAGATCGACACAAAACTTTAGTTGCACTTGTTACGCGTCACTTTTTAATTTTTTTGCTACTCATTAATAATTTGCAAGCCACTTTCAAGTTGAACACCTTTTTGGATAGTTCAAGATATTTTGCAGAAAATACATCAAATTGCATTGCTTTCCTAATTACATAGTATGGTGCAGAAAGTATTTAAAATTGACGCAAAATAATTAAAAAGTGACGCATTACAGCGCGCTTTTATGTTTCCACACCTAAAATTAACCACAACTTTAAATAAAGATTGCAGGTCTAGTAAACGAACGACATTGCCGCGAATAAACGCTCGTTCGTAAATTTTTTCATCTATGTACGAGGCGCTGTTTATAACAAAATTAACGTTTTTACATCTCGTGATTTATCGTGAAGGAAGCGCATACAGGAAATGTATTGTCATATGCACAGATATTCACAAATTATAAATATTGTCAATACTACTTCTGCTCTACCTTAGTTAGGTTAGTTATCAGATCAAAAAGTCAAATGGAGTCGAACACTTTAAAAAAAGAATTTGCAGAAAAAAAAAACGTTACACGCAAAATGATGCTTATTAACAATACTACTCCTGACAGATTTTTGTAATTACAATCATAAAAGTTATACTTTATTTTCGGAAAGAAATAATATTGATTTATGCAATCTATAATGTGAATAGATTTCCGTAAACAATCAGAAGAAATCAATTGTTTTGGTTGCTTGATAATTGAACACAATAATAGGTTGAGTTGCCAGGAGTTGAACAACACAAAAAACAACGACGAAAGGATTTACTTAGATTTTCTTTCATCACAATGAAAGATCTCAGAAGCTCCTTGTGGTGAAGTTAGACAGCATAACAACCCTTACAAAGCTGTTTAAAAACCAAACATTCATCGTAGTGTGTACAACAAAACCTTAATCTAGCTGATATTTATTTTTTCTTGATCGATACCAATGTAGAATAATTCCTCCAGGGACGAATAGAAACGAGCCAACGAATACAAATATACCGACAACCAACGCCCATGTTGGGTATGCTACTTTCGACCCTTTCGCCTGTAACAAAAGCAAAGAAAAAATATAATGCACGAGCCATGAGAGCAACTAACAATGCTTCACTATGATTTTTATCAGCTTCGTCCCGAGGAACCCTTCTCCCCAATAAAAAATCCTGGTGACAAGGTCGTCATTGTAAATTACGCCCTCCCTCCCCTGGTTGTCTGCTACGACACTGAATTAAACGACTCACTTCTGCCGTGTTCCACGCTAGATACTGTGGACTTTCAGTAAACATGTTGTACAAGGACAAAACAAGCATGATTATTATTGCTCCGGGAGAGATAAACTTCCAAAATATATTAAAAATCATCGGTGGTTGTCGACCGGTCATATATTCAATATCGTTACCAAATCTAAAATTAAAAGAGAGAATATCATCAGAATCCTTATGAGCTTGGTTGTTAGCTAATTTAGCTCAAGATTAAATTCGCATCTAGGCATCAAAATTTCCATTCTGTATATTCGCAATTCAACATAATGCATACAGAATTTTCGCAGTCCAGTTTGCTAATTTACGTTTCTATTTTCAATAAGTAACATTTCTTGGCACAATATGCAATGTACATTGGCTGTTGTTTTATATGTCAACACTGTTATTTAGAATTATACTTTTGCTAGATAAATCCAGTTTTAAATCTCTTTTGGATTGAGGAAAAAAGGATAGAGTGAATGTATTATTATAGTGAATGTATTATCTTATGCAAAACACTGTGTTGTTTTTTCAGAAAAGATACCAAATGCACTGGTAACAAAGTTACATAAAAATTGAGCAAACAAATTTAAACTCACCTTTCCAGTCCATAAACCCAGGAGATAAATATCAATTCACAGAGTGCGACAGCTAAAATTGGTATGTCGACACTAAACTTGTTAAAAAGCTGGACCAGATATTCGCCGGAAAATTGAGTAAAACCAAGACCAACCAAAAAGCCAGGTACAGCAACGACAACTACAAAATATCATCACAATAATAAACTGTTGGAATGACTTCAATTACAGACCTATCTATTTATGTTTTCTTTCACTTTCAAATACTGACATGCATCTTACCAAATTGGTCACTCTAAGATAATGTGCCATTGGTCAGCCTAGCGTCACATGACCAAGCTTATAATGGCCAGAGAAAGTTAGAAAGCTTTTAAATTGAAGCTAAATAGCTTCTTCCTAGATTTCTCTTTGTCATACTTGAAGTTACAAAAGTTCAACATATCTTATCACTAAAATATTCTATAATATTGGAACAATACCTATAACGAGTTCTTTTCGAAATCTTTGAAAAAATGGTGTATCTCTTAAAGATGTCACCAGCCCCTCTAAGGATCCAAACATGCTTCCCAGACCGAGCGTGATCAACATCAAGAAAAAAAGAATGGCAAAAAAAGTTGGAACCGGGAGATGGTTTATCGCTTCTGTGAACGCTATAAAAGCCAGTCCGGAACCTCCACTGCCCTAAACACGAGAAAAGGACGTATTTAGAAGGACCCGTGCTGTTCCATGCAACATTATGGCGGGAAAACAAACAAGGCAAGAAAGGTGGGAAAAAACATAAAGTTTATAAATCAACTTGCTTGCGCTAAAAAGTGTTCCACTGTACAATTGTCAATCATTTCTCCTTTTTTTAAACCCATTTCTTTCACACAAAACTGACTCTTTTTGTTAGCTCTGAAAAAAAAAAGATTTCTGTAGTAGTAACTTGCAACAGACATCATTCTCTTACAAGCATAACTTTATGAAAATTTCTGCTAATGGAACATTTCCTGGACGAATACCTTCTCCAACAAATGTGGTTTAATTATTTTATGAGGGAAAATATCCTTAAAAGTTATTTATCCTTTATACGCAAGGGAATTGTTTCCCAGTAAGGAGATAATCCCATAAGTCCAAATGAAAGACATTAATGTGAGTTCTATAAGTCATTTTCAAGTAGATAAAGTTTGGGGATTTTTTGAACAATTCTATCCCGAAAATCACAATTTATTTGAAAGACTTAATAACGCAAAAAAGATTTTGCAATTTAGCAAGCTACTATTGGAATGTGACAGGATACCTCACTTGGTAAAACAATGACAGACAGCATCGAATAAAGAGACTGTGAGACTATTAGCCAAAAGAGAGTGTGATGTTTCCTCGATAAGGTAGCTACTTTATAACTAATTATACACGTCCGTATTTGCTCGTCCACGCATGTAAACGTCGCAAAGTTAACGTCATTCGGAATCTCAACAAAACTGTCAGATGTGAACATGCTAGGTAGTACAAAAACATTAAAACACTAACACCTAACCGCACCTGTATCCAAGAATTGAAAATATAGCTAAACCAGCGAATATAGACGTTCCACAGTTTGTAAAACTGATAATTAACGCGTCTTTTAAGGTATTGTTCTTTTCATCGTTGTAGCTAGCATATGCGATTAATCCACCGAAAGCCAAACTTAAGGAGAAAAATATTTGGGCGGCAGCTTCCATCCAAACCTTTGGCTCCAATAATTTTTCCCACTACAGTGAAGAAAGTAGTGAAAGTATTTGATAATAAATAAACAAACAAAACAACAAGAACGACGAAAATAATAATAACAACAACAACAACAACAACAACAACAACAACATCATTAAACACGACGACGACGACGACAATAGCAAAACAACAACAACAACAACAATAAAAACTAAATAGCAATACCTTAGGCACAAAGAAAAATTTCAACCCATCATCATAACCTTCCAATAAAAAACCTTGCACAATAAAAACAAGTAAAACCACATATGGAAACGTTGCTGTAAAGTAGACAACCTGGAAAAAAAGAAAGAAAACATTGAAGGTGAAGAAAGGTGAACCTAATTGAAATCAAACCAAATTGACATTGCTTTTGCGAAAAAACAGTATTTTACTTTGCGACAAAGTTTTACATTGAAATTTTATACCTGTTTGAAAGACTCTTTCACAAAGTAGTGAACTTTTTAACAAAATTCACTTTGAGTTAAATACGTTATCGCGCATGCTCATACCTTTCCTGTCGTTTGTATTCCCTTCCACATGCATAACGCTACTAGAGTCCAGGCTGTTAGCAAGCATAAACTTAACTTCCACGCAAATCCAGAATGGTCGCTGATATCGTCACTAATCTGTAGTGCTTCATAATACCAATAATATTGTGTGGAGCCGATTTCTTGACATTTCAGATGTTCTGCTAATGTTGATGTGGTGTTTCTTTAAAATAAAATGTAAAAAAAGAAGTTACAATTGAAAATGTGTTGCCTTGTTATAAAAGCCGAGAAGAATCAATCTAATTTGACTTCATAAGCATCAATAATCACATTCAAAACCAGGAATTAAAAGAATGGTGGTTAGCAAGGAGAAAAACGTCCTTTTTTATAAGAAAGATAAAAATAGACCAGACTAAAATTGTATCTCGATGATTAGCGTACGGATAATTCTCAAGATATTCTGAATTTTTAAGTAAATCCTAGCCTAACATTCTCATAAGGCATATTATTACAAAAACGAAGTGTTACATTTAGTCGCCGTCATACAGATTTCGTCTGGTTGCACAAATTGTTACAGAATTAGTGTACTTTTACCAAAAATGTCTGGAAACACTAATTCCAGCCACAAAATCCCTTACCAAATTTTGAATCGTTTTCCTAGAGTCAAATATTTTCTGTTATATTGAATTACAACGTTAAGAAGAGATTCGATCTTGAAACAATACCTCTACTAGCTACTTCCACGACGTGTCTTCCACGTGAATGACAAGAAGTTTTCTTAAAGACCCTGACTGTGAATCTTGATTTCAAAATTTGATTTTTGAAACGTGATTTCAAAACGCGATCTCAAAATCTGATATTCACTTGATAGTGAAATAAATTTAAAAAGTAGATTTCATATTTTAAAACATAGTTTCTTCTACGATAAAAAATGATTTCTAAAACAAATCTCAATTCTTAAAATAAATCTTCCTTGTTTCTCGGCTTCCGTACACCTTATCAACAAACTCATTTCTGTCTTTTTAGCTGGATTAGATAAATAGGTCAAAATTGATTAGAAACACCGTTACAAGGTAAAAATAAATATCCAAACAGATTGAAGATTGTCAGACTTACTCTGGGCATTCGTGATACGGCAGCGGACTTGCAAATGAGATGAATAGATAATACAGACACCATGCAATAACAACATTGTAGAAACAACTTGATAAAAATGAAGCTATGCACATTCCATAACCAACTCCAAAAGCCCATGGCGATACTTTTTTCCATATGGGTATAGGACCAAGTCTTAAACGTTGACCAAGACTTAGTTCCAAATAAAACAGCGGTATGCCTTCAATGAGCAACATTATAAAGTATGGAATCAAAAATGCTCCTAAAGTTCAAGAGGTAAATCATCACAAGCTAGAAGGTTCTATTGTGCTTATCTTCTCAATTTATTTCTGTCAGTCGTGGTTACACAAACATAAATTTCACCTTACGTTTCGAGTAACTGTCGTTTTAAAGATGTTTTAGTAATACATCATTCATTTTGGAAACACTTTCAGTGTCTTTACAGTACACTGAAGAGGATTGCAATATTGCGAACCTCACAGTGTGTATGCAACAACAACAACAACAAAACAACAAAACAACAAGAGCATCAACAACAACAACAACGACAACAACAACAACAGTAACAACAATAAAAATAACAAAAACAACACAGCAATTCCATACCTCCTCCATTTGACTGTGCTAACCATGGAAATCTCCAAACATTACCTAACCCAACAGCATATCCAATACATGCCAACATAAATTCTGCTTTATTTCCCCATTGCACACGTTCTGGCTCTTTGGCTTCCGTCAAGTTTATAGTGCTTGCAAAATTGTCAATTTCAACGTTATCTTGTCCTTTGTCAAACTTTACTGGTTCCATGTTTTCAAGTTATTTATTTGTTAGTTTAATGTTATGTTTTCTTGTATTTAATCCTGAAACGATAAATCAAAATGAAATGTGTTATTGGAAACTGCATTTAGTGTGTTCAAATAAATAAAATTGTACTCAGATTGGAAGTACTGGTTAGCAGCTTTTACGTCACTCTTCTTAATCATTGAGAAGTGTAAGAGTCAAGACCTTGCTTCAAAATTGACGTTAAATTTTTTCTTTAATCGTCTTCCTTAAATTACCCAGAAGGTAGAAGTATAAAGAACATGAAAATTTTTCAAAAAGGTTTATCTTGTCACACCTCTGTTTCAGACATGGTAAAGTGATAAGTTGGGATGACAAAAAAGTCTCCAAAAACAAATCAAGTCTTCTCTAAAATTGCAAAGCATGATTCGTTCACGTGACATTAATTTACCCATGTATACAATCAGTCAATTATAATTTTCGACTTTATTTAGAATTTAGAATACGGATGTTATTTCTTGAATTAATTTTAAAAGCAGGTTTCAACTGACATTTCAAGGATTTGGGGATATAATGAAATCGAATTTTACACATGAAAGAAATTTACAAATAAATTGTCATTACGCCTTATCTGGCACAAAAGATCCATGAAATCTTTTACTGTAATATTAAGGCTGGCAAATCTTATAAATCTTAAAATGTTAGCACAAGAAGAATTCAAAGAAATACTCGCACTCCAAAATTTAGCACTACTTCAGCCAGTCTTAAAAAAACGTCATAACGTGTTGCAGTCACACTGGCCCTGAAACCATTAAAAACCACTTTGTATTACGCCAATACTTACGCAATCTGAAGCACAAGGTATCGAGTATCAAGTGACCAGTGTCAAAATTTTTAACTTGTGATGATCACGTTTTCTTGCTGAAACAGCTTAGAGAGATAGTATTATTATTGAAAGTTTGCAAGACAAGATAATGTGCAATATATTTAATGTTAGTTTTTTGTTTGACAGTATCATATTTTACGACTTAATTTGTTATGTTTTGATTATCCTTGTTTGTATAAAGTCTACTAATTCTATCGTGTCAAATCATTTTTCCAATTTGCAATGTGCACTCATCTATCTATAAACGTGTTTGCATAATAATACAAAAAACGTTCTTAGCATATCCTATATTGACTTATCTAAACTCGATTATTGTTGATTTATGGTAAAGCTTTCCTTTCCAGCGAAAAGTCATGGATCCAATCTGCGACTATGTCTATAAAATTGCGAAAAATCTTTATTACTTAGCGTTAACGTCAAAATAACTTCAATAATTTTTGGAAGTTTTATTTGCAGTAAGACCTCTCATGCAGAATACTCATTGATAACGGTACAACAAGGAAGTAAAGCAGCCTGGGTAAAATAAAGTAATTAAAAATGAATTTTTAAACATTCTTTTTGTATGTGTGTTAAAAAAATAGGACGGCTGGTTATTCTTGCGTTTTTTTTTGTTTTTTTTTGTAAATGGTGTGTCGCCTACAAGATTATGATAATAAAACTTGGAGTTTGTGTAAAAGTTTAAATAAAAGTTAAAATTGGAGTAACAAGCTTCATGTCGGTTAGGTTAAAAAATCTTACATAGAATGAACATCGTTACTACATTTTTACTAAATTCAAAATTTAATTTGATTTTTGAACCAACATCTGCTGCTTGTCACTATACAATTATTAACAGATTCAAATTTAGTTTCATGATATCACTAAAATGTAAAAATTTCGTAGGTTTACATCTAACATTAGAAAGAAAAACACTTATTACTAATTTTACCTTTTAAAATACACATTTTCCTACCAACATCAAAATTGCTTAAATCCAATAAAGCTTCAGAACCAACAAAGCCTACAACAGGACATTTAACTTTTATCTGAAATCTCACTACTGTGTTATTGCATTTAAAGTAAAGGCATGTGGATATTACTAACTTAATAACGCATTCCAAGCTCGTTGCCAAAGGTATTGAATTTTGAACCAAACCGTCTAGCAATAAAGTTGACTCTATTTAAGTTTTAAAGACTTTTCTCTTTTAAGTGATTACAATACACTACATTTTTTCTTTCTTCGTCATCAGGAATTGCTAAAAAACATTGCAAACAACATTGAGGAAAAGTGTCCATTCTGGCAGTCGTTGTCCATTCTTTTAAAATTGCACCAAAGTTGTCTTAAATTTTTCAACAACAACAACAACAACAAAACGTTGACAGGAAACTGTAAGTGATGTTGGTGACATTTCAATATTTGTCAAGTATTTATGTTTTGAATTTTTTTTTAGATATATATAGTATGTATTGGAAATGACATTGCAAGAATGCATCTTTTTGCTTTCTGACTTACTTGTTTACGAAATGGAAACATTCTTTATTTACAAAAGCTGCCATATTTTTATTCAAAAATCATTTCGCGCGTAAAAAAGAAAACAAGATTGGTTTAGATGGGAGGTGTCAGTTCTTTTCAGCATTTTTTCCGTGTTTTGTCACTTTCATTCTGCATTTTAAAAACACTTCCCTCACTCTGTTTGCAGAATTGGTTTAACAACATTTAATGTCACTTCAGAGTCTTTCTATTTTTTTCAGCATTTTCCGTGTTTTATCACTTTTATTCTGCATTTTTAAAATACTTCCCTCACCCTGTTGGCAGAATTGGTTTCACAGCATTTAATGTCACTTCAGTGCCTTTCTATTATTTTCAACATTTTCCGTGTGTTGGTCACGTTTATTCTGCATTTTTCAAATACCTCCCTTCCCATTATTGTTTTTGTTGCCGTTTCATTTCGATATCTCGGGTTTTTTTTAGTGAAGACAATGTGTCAATTTGTTTTTAAAGAAGATTAGGGATGACAATATACTTCCTTTATATCAACATGAACTTGAAATTGCGGAGTTTAAATTGCGATAACGAATTCAACACTTTCACTTTGGATTTGTTTGTGTAGTATTTGAAAAAAAAACATTTATTTACTTCGCAGACAAGAAATTTATAAATACTCGTCACGAAAAACAATATATTTTTTTCTTATCATACACATAATGGGTCTAAAAATTAAGTATATTATATGTAAGCATACAATGACCCTGAGAAATAAGTAAGCATACTCTTTTAGGCTTGTTAAACTACCTTGTAAGCATTATTTTTCTCAGCAACGCCATGACAGAAGAACTGCATTTTTTAATCTTTTCAGAACATTCTTTAAAACGACTCATTAAATAACTTATCAATTGGCAATTTTAGTATCATATGTAAAATTTTTTCAAGTTCAGTATAACACAAGTTTATACCAAAGCTCATATTTTCACAATGCTCTGCAAAATACAGGCTGACACAAATTTTACCTTTCGCTTCAAAAAGGCATTCTTAAGACTATGCTTACTATAGATTGTCCACAACCTATGAATGTCGGGGGAAACCCAGAAGGGGAAATCCTAAAACATCCGAACAAACGGTGAAAAGAATTAAATAATGCAGAAGAGAATCCATAATATTGTGAAGCGAAAACTCAGAAATGGTGAAATAATATCAAGAGAAATGACACCTCAGGTCCATTCCTGAAAATCCTCTTGAAATTTTGCAGACAATTCAGCTAAATGAGAAACGGATATGCAACGACAAGTGGAGTGGAAACACTTATGTCATGAGTTATTTCCATCTATGGATGTCTTGGCAATGTTTACAGTTACAACATGATTTATAAAACTTTACAGTTACATGCGCGTACATTAGTGTAGGTAAAAGGTAGGAACATATGGGTTAGAATGACATTTTCGAAACCCATGCAGATTTTTAGGAGGCACCAGGACCAAAAGTCATTAAATTTAATTTTCTATTCGCTCTCTTTTTTTTGAAAACAAATCCACCGATTCATAGCAAATATTTCGTTTCTAAATGGATTTATTAAACTTCTCTGGTCTGTTGTTTATATTTTCGACCTACAGGATGCATGCGCATGTTCATTGTTCTCAAGAAACATTACATCTAATGAACCCTGACAAAGTAAGGACCAGCAACCCACAGACCAATATAACGATACCGTCTTCCGCCTATTTTTATCTACGCTTTCGGCAATACAAATTCAAAATTATGTTTCAATGAAATACAAAACCTTACAAGATTACAGCAAAACGGCAAAGCATGACTCCCTCCCTACCTACTCTCTCCCTTGCAAGCAACTCTTTAACAACACAAGAGTATAAAACCAACATCGTGCGAATAAAATTGGTTAAATAGTACAAAAAGAATTGTCTTTGTTGACAAGCGGGAGAGCTTATTAAGCGAGACTAATTAGCATTTAAAATTTCTTTTGGGGGGAGGAGAGCACTACAATAATAATGCAGCTTCTTTATAATTCCACTTTATAGCACTTCATGAAACAAATACACCGCGCAGCTATTTTTTCCATACATAATCTTGTGGTTTAACAAAGTAAACATTTTATTGAAATATTCTACTAACTATCCGCCCTCATACTTATTATAAACCCTTCCTTATGCAACCAAACATTGTTTTGGAGCTTCATTGAGCAATATATCTGAGTGGGGGTGACAAAATCGTGTTTTTTTATGTCATAATGTAGCTACGTGTATTGAATGAAAGATGTGTTTTCAATCCACTAATTATTCGCTCTGTTAGGATCGGCTGGAAGTTGATAAGCTAGGAAAATTAAACTATCTAAACATTCTGTCTGTTTTATACTCTGTAGTAAACATTTCATCGCTTATGTTTTCATTTGTGATAAGACGCCATTTACGAGGCTGATGTTTTACAAAAACCAAAGCAATTTGTAAACAAAACAAGCCTTAAGTGATAAATTAGTAAGTAAGTAAGTAATGGGAAGTTTTATCGTCCTTTGGGATTCCATCCTAGTAGTTGGCTCTTCCTCCCTCCAACTGTAACTATGTCACATTACCGCTATAGATACCTATAGTATTGCTCTAACTTCCTTTCCTGCCACACAAGCCGAATACGCAAGAAAAAGACGAACACAGAAACTAAAAGAGTTCGCCAGGTCTTTCCTTGTTCTAAAAGTCAATGTGATACGACGACAAATGTGATAAAGATTAAAGGTTGACATGAAATAGCACACCAGTCTGATTGAGGAAAATCTGATTGCTTTAAGTGATATTCAACAAGCAGCAAGTAATTGATAGATGAGTTTGAAAAGAAAAAAAAGTTAGAAAAGGTTAAGCCTCAGTCAAAACTTTGTGTAGCTTACAAGAATTTTAATATGTTTTTGTTTCTACGCTGTATTTGCCACCACGTTGTACGTCTGTAGTCTAACTGGATGTGAGGTTAAATGTGCTTATTTTTTAAAGAAAATTAAGGCTGGAATTGTTTTAAAGTGGTGATAAAAACGATTTTAAAAGTCTCTCCTTTTTTAACCTAGATCCAGCAAAAGAAATTTCCAAGCTTAAAAATCCGGTTAGGCTTACCATACTGTTAAATTGCTTTCAGTTCCCGCCAAAATTTCCGCCTGGATGTTCTTTTAAATTAACAATAAAAAGAATTGCACGAAGATTCGTCTGATGTTGTGTGTCGCATTTGCAAACATTGACGTCATTCACAGTCAGAGTGACAAGAAAATAAAAAAATTAAAAAATACTGTAATCAAGAGCGCGCGTGATTTTCTTAAGATGGTAAGCAGATATTTTCATGGATTTATTTAAGTCTTCTCATAACAATTAAATGATAATGCTCGCCTTCTGTCTGTAACCCAATTTAAACACAGGATTTATAATAGAAAACACTCATATAATCGCAACTATAATCATAGTAATAACCCCCGTCCAAGTAAATTTCATTACTTTGTGCTAACAGGTGAGGAATATGTACGACGAGCGATCCCCCAGTGAAATTTTTGGTCGGTTAACGACTAGTTTATTGAAATTACCAATATGTGCGTGCCGTGCTGCACCAAAAATAATGTGATGATCAATGTGTGTTTATGTGGTTAAATAATACACAAACATTAATTTTATGTTTGTTAAATTTGTTCACACAGGAAAAAGAGAATCCGTTTAGAGGCATAACACTTTTCTTTAGAAATAATCCTTCCTTCAAATTACCAAAGATAATTACCGTGACAATACTCTACAGCCAGAAAAACACCTTTAAAACCGTTCCTGCAACGGGTTTAGAAAGTTCAAAAAAAGCTGGAGAATCAACTGCGCTGACGTCAGCATAAGCTAATATTGTGTAGAGTTTTGTATCTAACAAAATAATCTAGATCCTATGGGGCTTGAACAATGAAATTTTGTCAAGTTTGAAGGTCATGTGTCGGATATAGGTACGATTTTCAATGTTTGTCCCATTTTTCAGTAATTTTTTCAACATGCTTCTCGTTATAAAGCTTTCTTGAAACCTTAAGCGAAAGTACGAAGTAGAACACAATTCCAAGCTAATAACATTCAACAGACATTAAGGTAAAATTGATTATCAGAAACAAATAATCCTTTAGAAAATCAATTTTACATACTTACGTATCCTTAAGACGCACGCGACAACATATTCTACTTCAAAATATGATCCAATTTCGCAGTTCAGGCCACACACACTTCTTGACACTTTCCATTACCATTAAGAATGGCATTTCACAATCTTAGGAAAGGTTTCACGATCTTTTTTGTTTACAATATTTTGTTTTAGACTTAGCAGGATTACTCACAGTTTAATGAGGATAAATTTAAAACTAACATCTTTTGCATTTTTATTCAATAAGTTTAAGTAGCTCTTTGACCACAAGTCTGTGTTTCATTGATGCATTTCGATAAAATATTTGAAACAGTTGAAAGAAAATAGATTCAACGTTTGTTTGTTTATTTTTCAAACTTTCGCACAAACAATAGTAAAATGAGACGAACTAATTTTAATTTTTCTTTATGAGTCTATTTCATTTTTCCCTTTTTTAATAGATGTTTTTGCTCAGCGCGTTTTATATATATATATCGAATGGATACTATTGTTTTCTAAGCATAACTCGATCACCCCTGCCCAACATGAAAAACACATGGGTTGTATAAGCTTAGAACATATATTCCGTAACTCTAATCCATCATATTTTACTTCTTTAGAAAGAAACATACTACGTATTCCATCAACAAAAAAATTTAATTCCACTGCTCTTCTCTTCTTGCTTCAAACTCGACTTTTTCATCGTTGTGAAAGTGTAAACAAGTCATTTAAATAACAAACATTTGTGAGGTTTATTTGCTTCATATTGACTCTAAATTATCTGTTAATTATGTTCTTCATTTTTGTGCTGATAACAAGTTATTTTTAAAACTATAGTTTTAAAGTGACAACGGCCGTGTTTCCACTTCTTTTTTGAGTCTAAGCAGTCAACCTGCTCAGTACATTTACTCAAGAAGGGCGACAGACTTTTCCAGGTCTATTAAACCCTGCGAAAAAAAAAAGTTCAGCCTGAGAAAAGAACCTTCACAAATTTCATCTGAAAATAAAATGATTTTAGGGGTCCTAAATCATGCAATGAATTCACAAAATTTGTCAATTTTAATTTTCGCAAAAAAAGTTTTAGCCACCATAAAATAGGCTACAGGTCGAATTTATTTTGCAAAACCCTTATAATTTAACTTAAAGGGCACCAAATTAATCATCGATCATATATTCAGTGGCCTTAATTTTCGTCACTCTCTCTAAATTTCGACACGGCAAACAGAACCTGGAGTGATAAGGTACCAAATGTTGCAAACCCTGCATCTTCAAGTACGTGCATCAAAGAATGCGAACAAAATTGACTCACTTCTGTAAATATCGAAACTGTCTGCGTGGAGTTCTATTTCAGTTTCATGTCGCATCATGAACTTGAAAGTAAAAGTCAACAACATGACGTAAGCTCACGCAGCATGACTTACGCATTTAAAACCACTTAGTTTCCAGTACCTAATTATTTTTTATCTTAATGGAATTTGTTTCCAGAAATTTTTATTCATTGACTACATGTGATAAAGATTAGCTTATAAAAAGAAATTATAAAGCAATTTACTTTGTCACTATTAAGCCCAGCCACTATGATCCTCACTTATTTTCCCAAAACTGCTAAGAGTTTGAATGTAAATATTGGCAACGGTTAGCTTAGTTTATTCTTATTCCAATAAAATTAAAAAAAAACTTTAGCTAAATGACATTACTCTTGGTATGTAGTCATAGATGAAAAGTGGTAGTTGAAATTTATAAGCTGTAAATGACAATCTCTGACATTAGCTTTCGTTGAAGATAACACTTTTACTCACTCATACTTAAAATTTCAAAAAGTCGGTCTATATTTTTTCAGATTCTGGTCTGCAAAGTGTACATCAACATTTTATACATTTTTACAAATACCCGAATTATAGGGAAAAAATCTGTATATTAATAACACATTTGATTCAAATCTGTTCGAAGCTGTTCTGTATCTTCTTAATTTTTCTGTTCTGCAAATTATACCACATGTCTTTTTACACCGAATATAAACACAGCATTTTGTACATTCGGAAAATATTCAAGCTTCATATAAAAAATTGAAAAAAACTATGTATATACTCTCCATATGAAAAAATAATTTTCATATGGTTCACCCCCTTAACTAATTTCCTACCCCGTGATTATGACTTATCTTTTCACAAAAATTTTTGTCCCTTTAAAGGTTTCATGCAAATAGCAGGTGCCTAAGTGAATGGCGTTAAAAAAGCTATTTAAAAAGTCCATGTTTAAAACATGCGGATGATGATGTTGTTCACCTTGACATTAGTTACACGCTTACTATTTTAGATATATCTAATCGATGTCCAAACATTCAACTTAATGCTGCCCCATTATTATCCCTATCGCTGTTCAAAAAGGTAAACTCTTGGGCGGCATTCTTTTATTTTTGTGCAACCCAAGATGACGTTAAATTGTTCAAGATGACGTCAAATTGTTTAAGATGACGTCAAATTGCTTCGTATTTTCAACCAACCAACAGAGCAGTATTAATTAACAGCGCACATACAAAAAAAAACAAAAAAAACACATAATCACACAACCACAGCAAATGAGAACAGCAAGACGGATCGCAACAGGACTCATTCTTGGTTATCTATTGGTTACATCTGCGCCAAAGGTATGCATAGTGACAAACAGTGTTTAATTGCTGAAAGTGTAGAAACTTTTGCAAATTCCGACCAAATTCGCGAAATATTCCGCTTAGCGTGAGGATAAAGAAACCCGACAAATAATGATCTATTTTAATTTTATGCTCTGTTAATAGATAGGTTTAGAAGTTCAAACTTCGAATTTTTTAAGCTTACAACTTTTGGGACTTGCCAAAAAAGCTAGAGCACGCGAATTTTCTCAAGAGTATTTGCGAAAATTTATGTTGCCCAAACGGCATTGAAACGGCTCGTTTGATAAAGTACGCGAAATATCGCGAATGTACCCGTTCGCGAAAGTTTTTGCAGCTACAGCAGGATTCAATGTGACTCTGGCCAAAAAACAAAAAAGAGTTAAACGACTACTGTGAAAATATTTAATTCCTAGATTAGATTAATAAAGTGCTTAATTTGACGATTTGCATAGTTGCTGAGTTCTCCTTGTTTACCGTTTTAATATTCTACAATTTTGGAGCAGTTATCACAACCCACTAATTGTCCGTAGAATAATTATTTTTTTTAGCTTAAACAACAATCCTTTATAAACGGTGTTATTCCGAACAAAGCTAAGAGCATCTTTGAAGAGCTTGATCAAGTGCAAGTGTCACTCTTACTGGCGTGTATGTAAACATTACTTGGCGATAGATGAAATGTGACTCGCAACTTTTGCGTTCGTGTTTATCCAATTACATTTTAAGTCCCTTGGAAGGTGTATAGCAGACGTAGCCTTAAGGGAAAATTCGTGCAAAAAAGATTATGAAAATGTTTTCAAATTTGCTTCGTAACATAACTTCTGACTCGTTTGCAACTTTTCTAAGTTACATAAAGTTCATTTTAATAGACATAATTTTATACTCTTATGCGCATTAGTAATTTTTCACACAATACTTGAGCTCCTTATCGAAACTTTTCGTCCGCAAACTTACGTCCAACAATGGAGTCAAAACGCTATAACAAACGTTACACAAGATACAACAATCAAAAGTATATTTTGTTTAAAAGAAAATCATACAAAAGGGTCGTGCGTCCGTTTAAATAACTTAAACAGCTTTAAATAACAATTATAAACATAAAGTAGACTAATAAAAAAAATTCTTCCTCAACTGTATTTGCTTCTTTTGTCTTGATCCATTGCAGCTATATTTTTTGCTTCTTTTTATCCATTTCAGCAAGGTATCGAGTGGGGAATAGGTGATTTTATTTTTTAAACTAATGGATAGCTAGCTTTTGATGCAATACCACATTGGTTATCTTTGTTACGGCTCATACGAATGTATCCTTTCAAGCCCCAGCCAGTGCCCCAACTGAAATAATAAAAATATATGCTCGTTAGTAGGAACCTAAAGTACAAATATTTTCGCGGAATTATTCTCTTCATTTAACCTTTTTCCGCGAACTGCAATAAATCTGGCTTTATTAATTATTAATTCAGTTTCTTTTTCATTCTTTTGGCATCTTATAAAATGACGTAATAAAACCGTTTAAAGTTTATTTTGCAATTCCCCTATAAAACATTTTTAGTGAACTGACTATCGCAAAAATAGTTTCGCAAATATTTACATAAGGAGCTAAAACTTTGACATATTCTTCTTTTCACACAACATACTGCACAAAGCACAAAACAAAAAAAAACTTACAAAATCTACTGCACACTAAGTTAGAACAAATTTCTGCAGCTTACCTGTTCTTAACAAGCCAGTAATCTTTTCCTTGATACGTTCCATAACCAACAACCAACACACCATGATCTAAAGCCGTTGAACTGCAGCTGGATTCATCATAAACTCCAGAATGGTAGAATTGGAAAGAGAAATGACTGGCATCAATAGCCACAGAGATGGGTCCAACAGTAGCTACAGCAGTCTTTAATGCGTTTTCATCACCTTCTGTTACATCAACAAAGCCAGTATCTGTGGCACCAACGTCTGACGACTTGAATCGACAATCTCCTTGCTACAAGATAATATAAAGGAAAACTTAGTTAATTTGTTAAGATTTCTATAAGAAATACCATCTCAAAAAATGATTTATTTTTTATGCCTGAATTATTAGATGAATTCTGTTGTTTATATTTTCTCTTGGCACTGGCACCTGTGTGGCAGAAAAAACACATATATAGAAGGTAAACTGAGAATATTTTCAGCCCATTCTTTCACACACAGGTATTGTTAGGATTTCAATAGTATTCAGTAAGGTAATCCTCTAAAATCTTTTTCCAGCCAAGCAGATGCCAAAGATAAAAAAGATGTCTGCTGCAAGGTAAACAAATGATGCCGAGTATTTGTTTGTAAAAGAACTTACAGTGCCTTGATATGAGTAGCTGTCTTCAGTATCAATACCACCATTGGATTTAATGTATTTGAATGCATTGTCCATTAAACCACCTTGACAACCATGATTTCCAAAGCTGGTTGAACAATCAACTAATTGTTGTTCACTTAAGTTGACAAGTGTACCGGTTTTCTTGAAATGTTGACCTTCCAAAGATCCAGTCTAGATTAATTGTTTCGGATTTTTAAAGTTCATTCGAAGTTTATAATTCAAACTTTGTTGGTATATAATTAATTCTTTAAACTTCTTTGAACGATGTAAGAATTAAATATTTTTGCAGATTAAAAATTTTTATAAGCAAAAACATTTTTAAAAAGGTTCTGACTTGTAAGAAATTTGTATGTAAAAAGCAAATAGTTAGCAATAACTTACAGTACTGAAAGCCCAGCATGAACCGCATTGTCCTTGATTTTTTACAGGTGTAACATATCCCTGATCTCTCCAGTCAACAGTATCTGGAATCTGGGTGTGGCTGGGAGGCAGGAAAGTGGAGCCTGAAGAGTTTGCACTTCGCTGAAAATAACCATTCATTGTCTGTCTATATTCTGTGTTTGTCCAATCTCCAAATATGTTCATTCTTAAAAATAGATTGGTACTTGCACTATTAAATTCGGTGATGCGTTTTAAGTTATCACGCCATATTTCATATCGAACACGTTCTTGACCAATGTCTTTATACTGCCTATTATGTGATGATTTCCATATCTGCCATGCTTCATCTTTTATCACCTCAACATCTCTCTCGATGATAAAGGAGAAAACTACCCCAATTAAACAAAGTAGAACAATAGATTGCATTTTCTAAAAAATAATAAAGGGATAAAGAATTAGTACATTTTTTTCAAAGTTGCAAAAAAATCTCACAATCATGTATCATATTTACCGACACAATAAAGCAAAAAAAACAAACAAGAACATTAGCTACTCGGCTGCTTACAGGAGAAAAAAATGAAAAAGAAAGCAATATTTGGGATACACGCTGGCCTGTTAATAAATACCAACCCAAACGATTATTCTTTCTAAGCAAAAATAGCTATATATCACTTTACTGTGTCGTGTGTTAATTAAGGGTCAAAATACCAATCATCTACCTACCAATCATCTTGAACCTTGTGATTGGTTAATTATTCTGTCAAAATTACAAAGGATCACAAGAGCAATTTTAAACCATTTTGAGGTTTTCTTAGGCGCATATTTTTAATTTGGTGTTATACCAAGCAACCCTATTTTTACGACAGCACCTGGCTCACATTTTTGTGTTTAGGTGATAGTAACTTTTTTTTAGATGTCCAAATAGCATTATTTCCTCAGTGTTTTATGTGTATAATTTGGTTCACTATTTCTTGAAAAAAAGACCTAAAATAAAAGTGATTAAATTTTGGCAGAAATTTTGATGTATAACAAACAAAAAAGAATCTTGCGTTTACCAGCTTAAACTTTTTACTACTTTCTTGTCAACTGAAACCCTGTTAATAAAATAGAGCCATTATTAATTGTAAGGCACGATTGGCAATTCTAACATAATAGATTACTAGATTATTTACGAAGTTTATTATTTACTTAGTTTTTGATTTTTAAATAAAAGCATATTATAACTAAGCCATGCAGCTATTAAGCTCTGAAGCCATGTAGCCAACAATCAAGTAAAGTTGATGTCAAAGATTGCAATAAAAAGCAGGATTGGTTGCAACTATCACTAGATGTTTATGATTTCAGCCTTGCTAGAAAACACTTAATCATAAAACCCCAACAAATATCAAGTCAGTTTTGCACAACTTCCATCACAGGTGGTATAAATTTAAAAGAAAGAATCATTGAGCTTAAATTCATCTAAAAATGTTGTTAAAATAAGTTATATGCATATATATCTGTGTATTGTATGAACGTTCAAATTATGCTTTTTACTTTTCTTGCAACTTTCTGTTCATTTTACCTAGACTGCAATTTATGTACTTTACAGTACAGACAGCCATCCCAAAAGTTGAATGAATCATTCATTAAATACAAAACAAACTTATATTATTATGAAAGTAGATAATCTGCAGATTATTTTCAAAAAAAAAAATTATTTTTCATCACCAAGTTTTCCTAATGTTGTGTCTGCATTTGGGGCAATAGAAAAAGATACATACATGGCAATGTTTAAGCAGCCACTAGCAACAACCAAGACAATTCTGCCATTTTAACCATTTTAATCATAAAATAGGCCTAAATAATACTTTAATTTAGTTTAAAACTATAAAGTTATGTAACGAGCAGAGTTGCCAGATCGTAGTTAGAGCCGTTTCTTTAGATAATCACGTAATAAGGAGAGTATATACTAGCTTCAACAAAATTTAAGCTCTTTCTTTAGCTTGCAGTGCTATCTCATCTTTTTTAAGGAAAAGCTGTTAATAAAACAGTTTTTGTAACTTTTATCTAGATGTACCGCTGAAATGCTGAACGCTTTGCCAGTTAGCAGAATACAAAAAAAAAAACTGTTCTTTCCATCACATTTTTTCTCAGATTTCACAAATCATGTTTCTTGTGTGTGGCTATAGACCTTTTTGAATCTTTACATTTTCTGCAGAAGCCCTTTTGGCTTTAACAATTGCGTGGCAGGCAAAAAGATGTGGCCACTAGGTGAAGCGAGGTCCTTTTTAGTATGTTTCTTGTACAAGGTATTATTACCACTTTATATGAATATACGTCAATAGGAAGTTATCCATCTACACTCGAAAAGAGTTTGAAAAGAGAAATGTATACAAACATTCAAAAAAAGTCAGCAGATGCCACCTTACTTTTAAACAAATCACCTATTACATTTCGAGAGCAAAGCACAGTCACCTTATAAAATCTTTGTTTTCTAATTTAAACCTGCTAGCTATAGCTAGCTATATATTGTGTAGTTTTTGGCGAGTTTTACCTATTAATCTTTCCTTGAGTTTTGTTTAGTAGCTAGCTAGCTAGTAGCTATAATTTTAATTATCAAAATTCTGGGATCCAGGTTAGCTAACATGCCTGAAATTATTTGATCATTTTCAACTATCTCAGCCGAACTTTAAAAGTTCTATTAAGAAATGACCATGCATAAACTGCAGTGAAAATGTTTCATGTAAAATTTAAAAACTTTAAATTACAATAAATCCTCTTCTATTAAATATACGGTAGTTCAACTTCCCTATCTTAGCTAGCTATATTTTTTACTGATAAATCCGAATAGAATAATGGCACTCATATTCCTTGAAAGTTTCTTGTTTTCTCTTCAAAATTTGATGATGTTAACCCGAATCTGAGAATATATGACTTAGCCACCACAAAATATATATAACTAATAAAAACATACCTTGTAGTGATATTTCTTCCACGAAAACGTTGACCGAAGTATATACAACGAAGTGGTCTCAGGTTTCTTGGGTTATGAGGACTCAATCTTATAGTGTTGTTGATTAGGACAAATAAATCACATTAATGTCATGTGATAATGCTGTCAGGAGAAAAAAATCTACCAATTACCAAGTGTCTAGCACAGCCATTTTTAGTAATTACCCTCACCCGCCGAGGCTATACATGATTCAAGTATCACTGGAGGAGAGAGGCAACCTTCTTCCTAGCGCCTTATTGCTGCAACCTTGTAAAAAAAGAAAAGGTGCCCTGGGAAACAAGCTGGGTAAAAATCAATGAGAAACTTTTTTTCATAAAAACAAAATTTTTTGTACTTCTTTCTCTTTTCTGTTGCACAATGTACATATGTTACATCTAGAGAAGTTTTAATTAAAAAACACTAAAAAACAAATAATGTTGAAAATTAGAAACAATAAAAATAAACAAAGTAAAAATAAACAAAATTTGTAAAGTAAACATCAAATGGAAAAAAGTATTTCTACAACAGCATTCTTTTTATACTAAATTATCACTTTGTTTTATGGCCAAAGGCACTATTATTTTTTCTAAATTTATTAAACCAATGGATAGCTAGCTTGTGATGCGATACCACATTGGTTATCTTTGTTACGGCTCATACGAATGTATCCTTTCAAGCCCCAGCCAGTGCCCCAACTAAAAAAAAAAAAAAATACAATTAGATTTATAAAGTTGATGACTATAATAGAAACAAAAAAGTAGTAGCTACACGTACCTGTTCTTGACAAGCCAATAATCTTTTCCTTGATATGTTCCATAACCAACAGCCAACACACCATGATCTAAAGCCGTTGAGCTGCAGCTGGATTCATCATAAACTCCAGAATGGTAGAATTGGAAAGAGAAATGACTGGCATCAATAGCCACAGAGATGGGTCCAACAGTAGCTACAGCAGTCTTTAATGCGTTCTCATCACCACTTGCAATATCAACAAAGCCAGTATCTGTGGCTCCAACGTCTGATGACTTGAATCGACATTTGTCATTCTAATGGTTTGAGAACGCCAATTAAAACATGTAAGTAAAAGATACGACAAAAGGGGAAAACAGGACTCGATATTACGTCACTACAATAATATTTATATGTGAGAAATTAGTCATGGGTCTAGTTCCAAAAGTTTAATAACCTGCAATTTAATTTTAAGAAAAGTTGGCAATAAATTTCTCAACGCAATGTACTTATAATCTAAATAAAATTAAAAAATATTGAATTGCTTACTCGGCCTTCGTAAGGATAGCTTGATTCAGTATCAATACCACCATTGGATTTAATGTATTTGAATGCATTGTCCATTAAACCACCTTGGCAACCATGATTTCCAAAGCTAGTCGAGCAATCAACCAATTGTTGTTCACTTAAGCTTACAAGTTTACCAGTTTTCTTGAAATGTTGACCTTCCAAAGATCCAGTCTAAATATATAAAATGAATAGTAATTAGAAGAACAGCTATAGAATACACAAGAATTAAAAAGCCTATTTTAAACTGAAAATATAAACTTTAATTAGAATGTACTTACAGTACTGAAAGCCCAACATGAACCACATTGTGCTTGATTTTTGACAGGTGTAACATATCCTTTATCTCTCCAGTCAACGGTATCTGGAACTTGGGTGTGGCTGGGAGCTAAGAAAGTAGAACCATTGGAGTGTGTTCTGTGAGAATAGTAGCCATTCATAGCTTGTCCAAACTCCGTGTTTGTTAAGTCTCCAAAATGATTCATTCTGAGGAAAAGATTGTCGCTTGCTTTGTTAAATTCCGTGATTCGTTTCAGATTGTCGTTCCAGATGGCATATCTAACGTGTTCCTCACTTAAATCCTTGTATTTCTTATTGTGTGAGTTCTTCCATATTTGCCAGGCTTCATCTTTAACAACATCTAAATCTTTCTCAATAACAAAAGATAAAGTGACTCCAACCAAACAAAGCAACACGGCGGACTTCATTTTCTAAAAAAGATGATAAAATTATAAATTTGTAATTTTCTCTGAGAACGATTATCTAAGATTTCCGGTGAAATCGTACAATAATGATTAAAATCGTAAAATAAGTATCTCTTTTCACCTTCGATTGTGCTTCAGTGAAGTGCTTTGCGAATCAAGGGTATCGACAAAGTGGATAAAATCTCCCTTTTATGTCTTATTTAAACATGCGTGGATATCATGTGATAAGCATACCGGTGGATCTATCTACACCAATAGTCTTGCACGTGGCGATACCATTTTGAAGGCAAACGCTGTCTTCATGTGATTACAATATAATCTCTACCGCAGAGTTTTTAGATGACAATTCTATATTCTTAATAGATTAACTAGGTCAAGTAGTGTAAAATTTAACCTCTTCGGAACCTTTGAACAATATGTGGCTTTTTTTATCACTGATATTCACTAGGGAGCATAATTATTCAAACATTCATCTTACGCGTGTATAACAAAGGTGAAATATTCTGTCCGTTTCCGTCTTGCACTCTTTTGGAATTCTTTTTTCTATCCCTTGCATCGCTTGCATCCCTTACATGACTATGTATAAATTTCAGAAAATAAAAACTTGAGAAACTAAGGCCTTTTGCCGAAAATTTGAAACGAGTTCGGAACATACCCGGTTTTAATAGCTTGATCTAATCATTTTTAAAAAATCCAGAATGTGCTTAAGCCTTTGTTACTTACAGAAGACGTGTTAGGAATATTTTTAGGCTTATCTCAAGGCTTTTTTGCAAAGTTTGATGTTCTCATATACTAGAAAACATTTTTTTTGTAAATTATGTTCTATAATTGTAATAAATGTTGATCATAAACTAGGTGCCAGTTTCACTACGAAATATATTTTTCGCATTGGCGGGAAATATCTCGTTGTATATTCACCATGAAAGAGAAATATATAAATGCTCCCAAGTTGTAACATCAAGGAGGAGAACATAAAATTTAAATCGTGATTATTTAAGTACATAAAACAAAATAAACACATTTTCATTCATCTGTTTATTTATGACCACAGAAAAAGTTATGAAGTGTAAACAAAGCATTATTACAATTGAAGAGGATGCCAAAAGATTGTGAAATATACAGTCATGTGAAATGACAACTTTTAAACAAATAAAATTCACATGATTAAACAAAAAACACGTTTGATTGCATTTGGTACGTGCATTGATTTCATCATAAACTAGATTTTTCTTAAGAAATTCAAAATATTAGTCTACAAAAATGTTTAACCTGTTAAGTTTCCAGTTTTTCCTCCTTGTAGCATGAATAGGCTCTAGTTCTTCACCCTAACTGTATGTGCGATGCGAGCTACGTCCCCCTCGATTATTATACCTCAAGCAGACATGAGAATTTAGGGGAAATATAAAGCTTCTAATCACTAGCAAATAGCGACGAGATAAGTGAAAATAGGAAACTTAAGGCTAAAAAGCGTTTAAAACAAATCCAGATTCTGCTAAATTTTATGGTTTAATATAGAAATGTGGAAAAAAGCAGGATCACTCAACGAAGCATTGTCGTACTTTAAACTGGAAGGCAAACTAAATGCTACACGTTTTGAAGTTTTGGAGCTTACATTTTATTTACATTTGTTTAATTCTTATATCATTTGAAATAATGTCTAGTTGAGCTTTTAACAGAAGTACAAAACTTTAGAACTGACCAGAGATGTCGCTGAACAGCTGTGAGTAAATTCATCGAATCATATTTCTCAGTCTGATATTGATAAAAATAATATTTCTATTTTGTCCGTTTGTGTATAAAAACCATGTGAGAGGTGCACGAAGTATGTTAAAAATGCACGAAATATCGACGCAGGAAATATACTCAGGCGATTTTCCGTGGTTGCCATTTTTTTTTCTTGTTCTTGCCGAGGGCATGACTGGGATGTTTCAATAACATGATTATCCTGTGGAAAACTTGGCTTTGAAGTTAAAAAAGACTAATAAGGGGATGTTAAAAAGTAAAAACTGTAGACCAACCTCGCTTCCACGACCCAAATCGATGTCCTGATGTCAGTAAAGACGAAAAGAGTTATGGGAACGAGGTTGTCCACTGGAACAGAAATTAAGCAAGAATTCTACCATGCTCTAAAGAAGATGATCTTGATATTTTTGTTTTTTTACTTGGTTAGTTTTGTTTTTCTTTCAGTATGTTTCTACTGACAATAAGAACATAAGGTTATAATGAATAAGTATTCTCCTCCGTGGTGAATAAATATGTTGCTACATCTAGACATATTCTTTAATTATTTGGGGGTGGAAAGATAGATGTTACCTTCGAAGTTGCATTTTAAATCAAATTTAGTTAGCATACAATTAGACCTATGGCGGATTTGTCACATAGCAAACATGTGGCTATTACGCGTTATCCTATCTAGCTGGCTGTTAACAAACAGAGCATAAACATTTGCGTATTACCAACTATATCGGACGCTTAATGTTCAAATCCTCATAAAAAGTGTCGAAAATTTATTGTCACATCAGGAAAATAGAATAAGTTAGGCTTCGCTTAATTCTGATTGTTTTCCCTCTTGAATTTTATGCATCCTGTCAACCTCGTGTTCAGGACCATTTAGCCAATTTGCGGTCTAAATATGAAAAGCCTAACAAGTTCTGGGGACGAGGTTGTCATCTTGTTATACATCAAATGTTCGTGCTTTTCTCAAGATTAACAGTGAAGATAGATAGTGCTACCATGTTGGTTAAATAAAAAATGACAAGGCACGTGGATTGGAAAAAAAATAAGTACCCAATATTCTCTACGAAGGAGAGAACGTTAGCCCAGTGTTACGATGTTATTAACTAGTTGGAAATGGGAGTGGAAACACATAGAAAAAAACACAGCTGGGAAAGTTCTGTAAAAGGCTAGGGAAGTCGGTAAGAGCTTTTCAGCTTCTATTTTCAAGTTTTCCGCATTTATCTTGTGATATAGGTCCAAATCGTGCGTATTATTCCTAATAGGGGCGGTTTCAAAATGTCATCCGACGAAGAAAATCAAAAACCAGCTAAGAATAATGAGTCGAGTAGTGAACAGTGTGGAAGGTTTGATTGCAAGTTTATCAAAAAACCATCAGGATTCCTCATGTTTATTAACATGGTAAGTAGAGACACATAAAATTACCATGCTTCACTTTTAGACTTTTCAACCTTTCATGGCTTCCGTCAATCTTATGAGCTGAGTATGCCATAAGCTTTAGGTCGTATATGGCTTTAAAAGAAACATAGAAATGTTTCAAGATGGCACTTTCTATAACATCTTGTTATTTTATTATACTATGTTGATTCTCGTCATACCTTGCGCCAGTGCTGAACCATTTCATATAGTCCTTTTTTATTTCTTACAAGCTTCGCGTTCAAACTCTAAACATAAAGCTCGACACAACAACATGATAAGAAGTTAAAGCTGTATACACATTCTCCTAGAAGTGATTTTTTTTAAAAAGTTGTCCTTATTGTATTAGTAGGCTAGAAATTTTACTTTATTCTAAAAACATATTTATATTAGTTCTTAGCATTTGTCTCTATGTGTATGATGTCTGGCTGGTTGGGTGATGTGCGTTATCGCAGTGGGCGTTGGAATTTCTTCATGTACGCCTGCACTCACACATGGGTGGCGTTACTTATCATGATCATCCTGCGGTTGTTAAAAGTTCCTTCGTGTTGCGCCATCATTAACTGGCATTTAACGGTATGTTCTATTTTATGAAACTAAATTTAGTTAAAACGTCGAGCGATGTTTCAACCTAAGCAGGCATAAAAATCATTTCGCATTTGAGACCATTCTGACTCAAGTATTCAAAAGGAGAAAGGAACATAACAGCTCTTCCAAAAGACGGAAAAGGCAGACAAAACAGTTTGGCTAGAACAATGGAAATCATGCCTATCCTCTATTTTTTAGAAGAATAATTTTTCTGGGACTTCAAGTTGTTTTGGTGAATTTTAGTTAACTGCTCCTTCGCAGACACTTAAAAAGATTTATGAACTCTCTATGAAAAACGAATATCATATTATTAATACGGGTCTGCCGGTCCGTAGATTTTCGCTTGAGTACGTATTTCCCACATGACTATTTCGTGCATTCATTTCTCAAAATGGTAAGCGGCCACCATTTTGAATTACCACAACATGATGACGTCATCACATTATTTCGAAAAATAACTTTTTTCTTTTTTTTCGGGATTTTCATTATGTTAAATTTCATTTGTCTTTAAATATGTCAATTATAACAGAAGAGATCAGTTCTGATAAAATCCCTACAGCCCTAAAGTTATAGAAAATAGGGTAGATGAAGCCAATAGATTTTTACGACAAAATAAACTCATTAGAAAATAAGAATATGCGACCTTATTTCAAATTTTAGGCTAAATTTCGAAGCGTAAATTTTTCTCTCACAAAGCACATAGTTAATATTTATGAAATGAATTATTGCCTTAATCTTGCCCAATCATATTTAGTTTGCATTGAATGTGGTCGTCTTGATCATACTGCTTGCTATTGTGTCCTCTATAGCCGCCATAAATGCTTCAGATTATAACCACCGCTACACTGTTGCTGATGTTGAACATACAACTTGCTCAAAGTACTCCTGTGTTCTACTTGCTTGCACTGCTGTAAGTGTTTCTTTTTATTCGTCTATTTTTAGTACGCCATCAATGCAGGTATATTTATCGTGCTATTACTGATCTCATCTGCTGTTGTGGCAAAAAAAGCTGGGGATTATGGAGGCATTTACTGTGACGCTTTAGATTGTGATTTGCTTGCTGCTACAGCTGTAAGTTTCATAGATATTTGTTGACAAGGGGATAAAGAAAGCTACTGTTAGGCACAAAATACAGATTATATTCGATCTTAATTTTAGTTACTTTCCCAGAGGCTTAACTAATCGAAAGAAATACGATTGAATATATTTTAAGTTCTTCCTTGGTTTATCATTTTCTTATTTTTTTTAACCAAAATCTTTTAAACACATCTTTTATCAAACTTCAATGGTATGATTTTTCCGGTTTTTTAGTGCTTTGGTTTCATCACAATGATTGGATGCATGGTCGAATGTTTTTTTCATGTCAGAGATTGGCAAGCTTCGTCACAAGACAATTAGTTGTACTATATTGTATTATTTTTGTTGAAAGAAATAGTTTTGTGTACTTTATTATGTTTTTTCTTCGATCAGAACTCTTCTTTTTAGTCAGAACAAGTAAAATTTAATGCGTTAAGATACAAAACTTTAAAACTAAGCTAGGTAATACTGAAAACTTTTTTATGAAAAAACACATGAATAATTTCTTGAAAGAGATGATCTTGGTAAACATTGCATTTTGATACAACGCAGCTATTCTTAGTATTTCCTAATTTGTTATAAAAACAAATTTGCTATAACCTGAAGACATGACAAAGCCTGTATCTACATGACCATTTCCACCTATTTCGGTCTTTCGTGGGGCCATTGGTAAATTATTTTGATGTGCAGAGAAAGCAAATAGCAAACTTTAGACGCTTTCCATCTGGCCTATGCATGTGCAAAAGTAGCAAATTGACAACCTATCGACTGCAGAGAGTTGCCCATTTAACGATTTTGCCAATTCTAAAAAATGGAAAATTCTGAACTCGTCTCAAAGTTAAATTCCACTATCGTAGTTCCTTGTGTCTTTAAATTACCACTGCAGTTTGCTTCCCCCTCTTAAGTCCACCACTAGAAATATTCACAGCTTTTGTTTGTAAAATTTCCATTCCCTAATACACTTATTAGAGTCCATAATACACTTGAGTGCCTGTTTCCACAATCCGTGTACACATACTTTATTTTATTTATTCAATCGCCTAAATTGTTGGTTAACCATCGAGCAAAAGTGGTCAATCTACAACTTTTTTAGACATTAACTTTTCTTTTTAGCAGGAGTGTTTCACGAAATCTCGTCTTACTCGGTTCATTCTTCACTCTGATTAGAACTTGTTGTATTGTTTTAGATATATACGTGGCTATTGTTCTGGATAACCTGCCAACCACAGCATGTGCTTTGTTTCACTGTGCTCTCAAATTAGAAAAACAGATAGTTGATTTTCAACCTAGATCCCAGGGCCTGTTGTCTTTTTTTGTATATCAGGCGGCCAGACCTATCAATAAGCGCAGCATCGATGCGGGACAAAATGCCCCCCTGGGAGCAAGGTTGACTAACTTTCTTTGGCATAATTCTCAAAAGCTCTTCTACTTCTTCCTTGTCGGGAAATAATTATATAGAAGTTATTGTCATCTTCTCTCCCACTTAACTAGCAATGCAACCTCGTTATCAGGTTTTTTACGTAAGTAGTCGCCGTTTTGATGTCAGGATAATACGAAATGATCCGAGAACTGCGTTGCTGGAAATGCTAACTGATATATTCTTTCTTGCGTGAACAACAAAACCACGAAGTCCTTTTACAACACATGTCCGTATACCGTTCCAATGTTTTATCAACAACTTCCCTGTCAATGTAATCGACAATTTACAGGGGTACCCACGTAAGTATTTCTGATTTGCGATGCTTTCAATCCGTAAGCTATAAAAAAAGGCAAAAACGAACTAAATAGAACATTCGAAGAATGATTTAGCGAACTCTACTGAACAATAGACCTTTGTTTTGTTTATAATAGGAACCTTCGGAAAAGAACATTCTAGAACATTATATTTAGTATATATATAGACAGAAAACGGCTTAACTTTCTCAAGTTAAGTTAAAAAAGGTTGTATTATGAAAAACGAAATATAAGAAGTTATATAAACAAGGCTAACTCGTTGATCTGTCGCAACAGCAACTGCGCACAGCATTTCCTTCACTTCTTCAAGGTTACTCTACAAATATGTACGTTTGCAGATTAATTCTTTTTCTTATTTAACCTTTACTTGTCTTGTTTTGTAGCTTCTTCTTTAAAAACAGGACCAAATCTGTTGAACAAAAATCACAATATGTGGATGGAACATATATGTTCTGTGAATAAAGGAATATTTTCCTTCTCTTAAAAACTTAACGAAGGGCAGGCATAACAAATTTTACGAAACAATTAATGAAGCTGGTAATTACTTGTATTAAATTGGTCTGGTTAACCAACTAGGCGACACATTAAATGGGCTGAATGTGTGCAAACAATTACTTTAATTGATTTTTTAATCACATTTTTTTTAGTTATTACCGGTAGTACAGATAAACAGGACAGTGAAGTACACAGAAATGGAAATGTGTATGACTTAGTCAGATATGAAATGATAAGCAAAAGGCGTACGGCTACTACTTTGTAGTTATTTTACGTGATAAAGACTTCAGTTGAAGATTTAGCATGCACGTTCTCCAATACTGTACGAAGATAACCATGGGGCAAGGCTTTAAAGCTTACCCCTCATGAAAAAACAAGAATTTTAAACAAGTTGATAGAGCTTTTAAAGTTGTCCATCTTTTTTTTTTTTTGAAAAGTCCTTAACCGCTTCCATGATGTAGGCCTTGAAAGTGTAGCTTATTATCTTAAATATTAAAAATCTTAAACGGTACTTTAGCCTCTGTTACTACAATCAATCTCCCCAATCTTTCGGACCTTTTTGGAACGTGAAGCAGGTTTGTCCATAGTGAGGACATTACGGGAAATGAGTACGTTTTTTACTTCGCCCAAACCTCTATTAACGTAAAACTCTTGAAACCTAACGACTGCAGTCAAGTGATGACGTCCAGCTATGCCTTGAAATGCGCATTTGTGACGTACGTACTTGACCTACACCCCTGCTAAAGGCTTTTTTAATAAAAACCAAAAACAAAAGGTTATTTTCAGAAATATTATGTCTACGGTTACAAATCAAATATAGTTGAACTATTTTTGTGATATGGCTAACGATAAAACATTAATTTCAAGATCGGCAATTAACAATAATTACCTCACGGTCACCAAGCTGTGTTGTATAAAATGTAAATACATCATAATTCTTGTTGATTCTTAAGCGCTTTTGCGGACAAGATTTACTGAAATATCATAACGAAAGGCGGGAGCTCGCAATTTAGACATTAGAAGCGTGATTGAGAGACACTTTTGAGAGTGAGGAACGTTCCTTAGCAGTTCATCCACAATGTTAAACGTTTTTTCTATCTATGAACAAGATGTAAGATTGCCCTTAAACTTAAAATAATTTCAGAATTTAAGCAGTTTTTGGTTAAAATGTTCAGGTGGAAAAATTTTATTTTAATAAAAATTGACGTGGCACAAAACTTTTAAAATAGCAGCAAAGAGGCTGGACGTGGAGAAACTGACCCAGGACCGTCGTTAAGTTACATGATGCTACAGCATTTGCCGAATGTCAACTGTTTCTCGATCTTGCACTAAAGCATAAGTGGTTTAGGCAGGAAACGTATATTTTGTGAGATTTATTCTTTTAACAACAAAACTTATATTCTTTCCCGCAGCGAGAAATTGTTGTTCATCTGCGTGTTTCCACACATATGTTTAAATTGGGCGTCCAATCCTATGGAAGGCAAGTTTTAAGCGACCATTTTGAAGTTAGCAAAGTTATGCCCAGGACTCTGTTTTTAAGCAGTGCAAGCTCTGCATAAACCGGACATCGGCAACATGAAAATTTAAACTACAGACTTCTGTAGTTTAGTAGTCTGTAATCTTTTGTAGTCTTTTATATTTTGTTAGTGTTCATTATTAAAATAACTAAAGTTAGTTGTACTGAGTCTTGTGATTTGTCTTCCTGTCTGTTGATATTTCTAACTAGTCGATAAGGCCCGTGGAAAAATTCACTTAGGCAGGATAACAGAGAAAAACAACCGTCATTTAAATTTTGCTGACATCAGCAGAGACCTGTGAAAACACACACAAAGAATTCAGAAATATGTATACCTGTTGCCTTCATTGTATAGATCTTGAAACGCTGATCAAGAAAATGTATAGGATCGTGTACTTTTAAAAAATGGATGCAGAGATATTAGGGTTTAAAAGTTTTTGATGACGTCATTAATCCGTCCATTCCGAAACGGATTCGGTGATTCAGGTTTGGAAAACTTACCCAAATTGGTCCCAGGTAGTCCTTAGTTACCCACGCAGGAGATGACGTCAGTTATTTCCACCCGTTTCCAAGTTATTTAGCCTTAAATTAAAAAGTGCAATGCAAAGGCTTTACTAATCTTAATATGCTTCCCTTAGACGTCAATATTGCTCTAACGTCAAAGTTTGATAATTTACGGAACAAATTTATAGGCGATGTTTTATAGACTTTATCAAAGAATTTTATCCACTTTGCAAAAGTCACAGACAGACAGACAGACAGACAGACAGACAGTTTTTGAGAGTTTTTTGCAAGGTGCACTGAGTCTATCGATGGTGTAACATTGTTCGCGATCCTTTTCTGGGGTTTGCACAAATAGAGGAGCAGGGGCGTGATGGAATTTCAGCCTACCTGTAGACTCAATGTGCTTCGCCTCTTTGATCGATTTTCATACACTGATGTTTTCAATTTTCTGAGAAGAGTACGCATGCGCATTGCCGACTTGCCTTCCAGAAAGTGCTACTGATGTTATAGTTCTCAGTCCCCTCTTTTCATTAAAGTAAAATGACTAAGGCGAAGCGCAGAGTCTTGTGATATTCGAATAACATTCTTTTTTATAGTGATCAAAATAAAACTTTTGGTCGCATTTCCAACTTCGTTACTAGCGCTTCTTCTTCTTCTTTTTAACCGTTTATAAAGTAATGTGCAGCCTAAATGAGAAATAGTCTTTATGTATTATGAATGCTTTTTATGCATTACATAATAAACTTTATATTACATGCCCTACGCTCTCGACGCAGCGAATTGCGTGCGTATGACCATTTGATTTCTCTCGCAGTGCAGATGTTAAAGACGCATGTCTTCTTGTTGTTGTTAAAATCAGGGGAAAACGTTTTTGAATACAAAAATTGTAAAATAGCTAATGGGGGGAGGCGTTGGTGTATATATCAAAAATGGTATTCCGTACAGTGGAAGAACAAGACCTTGAATGTGACGACACGGAAGTTATGTGGTTGGAAAGTGCTTTTTAAAATACAAATCAAAAATCTTAGTAGCACGGTTAATGAAAAACTTTTCAACACAATACAGGACGAGAACAAAATAGTCATTATCGTTTGGAGATATGAACTGTGATTATAAAAACTGTTCGGGAGATCAAGAAATAACAACTTTGTTCAACGCTCTTTGGTTCAAACAACTTGTGACAAACGCAACTAGAATTACTAAAGATAAATCTACTATACCAGCAGCATATATCGGGATACTTTTTTAGCGTGCACTTTACATCAATAGTTAGGAAATTTCAAGTCATAGTATCGCAATACCATGTTTGTTAAGAAACCATGTTGTAACAAATACGATAATAGAAATTAAGGACTCGAAGACCTGGTTTTATGGATTAAAATAATGTGCTTTAATAATGCATAAAAAAATAAACCTTTGAACAAAGCAAACTATAACAAGAAGCCCTGGCGGCTCTAAGAATTTCCGCTCGCTACTAAAATATTTGATGACAACCTGCTAATTCGTTGTGTTATCGTGCCAAACATTCGAAGAGGTTTGGTGCATGAAGCTCTGAAGTTAAAGCACACAAGTGACATAATATCTTACAACAAACGCACACAAAACGAAACGTGTCATAATAAACTCACATTTTAAAGAAATTTTAACAAAAATACAGCATATCATTCATGGTTGAAAGTCTTGCGATTGAAACGTTTATGGTCTTAAAAGGCATTTAGTTGACAAAAAATCAAAATTTTGATATCACCATCATGTTCAGCATACTTTTTTTGTGATCTGCGCCAAATTTTGTAGAAAATAAAGTAGTTTTAATTTTTGGAAAAAAATTGGCCTAAAATGACATTTAGGTGACAAAAATCCAAATTATAATGTCATCATTATGTTCAGCATACTTTTTTGGTTAACTGTGCCAAATTTTGTCGCAAACAAATACCATTTTTGGCCTGTAACGTCATTTAGATGACATCCCAGTACTTAGGGATTTTGGTTACGAAGTTTAAATATGTGACGTTGCAATTGACCATTTGGGAAAGGGTTAGTTAGTTAGTCAGTTAGCAGTTGGAAATAAATACTATCCTCCTCTCAGAGGAACGTGAAATCCCAGGGTCAATTTTTTCTCAAAAAATGCTCCAAAAGAAAAAAACGACGGTTTTAAAGAATTTCTTACGCCTTCATGCGCGGAAATTCAAAAAAACAATGTTTAAACAAGCGACGAAATTTCTAAAATAGGAAACTGAATGGCAATATAAAAGGCAAAAAAAACAACAATCAGTTGAATGAGAACATTTTATCATAATAGTTGACAGCCATGCCTTATAGCATGTATACAATACAACTTTGCATCGCCTAACGACAATAGCCAATACATGAAAATATTAGGACAAGCAAGAAAATAAAGAATAAATAAATAAATTATCAAATATCATAGTTAGTGTCTAGAATATAACTAAGGAAAAACATCCATATTCCGGGCACAGCTTTTACACGTTTCTATCATTTTATAATATAATACAGATTCACCTTAAGAACTACCGACCTTAAAAATATGACAAAATAAAATGAAGGGAATAAATTATTAATTATCATTGTTAGTATCTAGAATATAACCAAGGGGAAACATCCATATCTGGTATACTACCACATGTTTTTCGTACCGTGGAAGAAGTAACAGCTTGTAACGCCCAAGGCTGGATGGATACAATCCCATTCAGTGTGTTGCATAAAACCTTTGACAGTGTCATCTTCCTGATTTCTCTCAATTGAGCAGAGGTGAAAACACCAGGATTTTCATACCAAAATCGATCACCATCTCTAAATCGCTCAAATTGGATTTTCTGGATACATTGAAATGTGGGACCAAGCATTTTTCCATTTGTTGGATTCTCCGCAATACCAGCAGCAAAGATGTCGATGTCATTAGGATTGTTGTATACTTTCTGGAAATTCAATACCACGTTTGACGGCATGGTACCTAACAATTGGGAAAATGAACTGATGGCTGGTAAGTTACATCTTCTTCTCCAAGCCCCATATGTCTGTAATCCATGATCCCGTCCCCTCTGTATGTTCAAAGCTGTCAGATCTTCTCGTCTATTTTCTCCCAAAGGAACAAATAGTCTTCTTACGATGCCAAAGGCGAAACTTGTATCTACTGGTTGTGATTGATTGGCCAGTAAGCCAAAGGTTGTTGATTCGATGCCACGTTGTCGAATAGGAACAGTATTTTCAAATGAAGCTTGAAGCGAAATGTCGTCAAAAGCCTTGTCAAAGTTATTGTTAAGTTGGGCCCAGGCGTTTGGTACCAAACTGTGACCAAATCTGAAAGCTGCTGTGGAGAATACGTTAAGAATACTAGGATCAGTATATTGGTTGTATCCACGGTAAGTGTTTAAATCGACAAGACTTGGTAAGAATTCATTGTAAACGATACGTTGACAAATAGCGATGTTGATTTTTCTTGCTGTTTCGAAAAGAAATGTTTCACTCCAAGATCTTGTCAGCTTTTTGAGCTGCTTAACAATGTAGTTGTGATTTCGGACAAAGATTGTGTGAAGAGAGTGGAGAACAATATTCTCGTCACCTCTATCGTCACCCACCAAAGAACAACCACCTGGGTTCCCACATTCTGGATCTGTTGCTGGCAATCGTATTGGCATTAAATTTGTCGAGGTTACTCTGAGTAATCCAGATCCTTCGAAAAAAATAACGAGGTAACTTTATATGGAACAACCATAAATATAAATTTATTTAACACTACTTAACATGGAAAATTGAAACAAAATGTTAAATTCTAGATTAATTATTGAATATTTTTTGTATGTTCTTTTAAGTTCCTTTTTAACGTATCTCAACATAGAAAGTCCTAATAAAAGATTACAAGAGACTTACCATCTAATCTTCTTAATTGTTTGTGAACCTTCAAATCGTTGCTATAAACTTGAGACAGGTCAATATGAGAAGATATTATGTTTATCTGTTCCCGTGTACTTCTTGGTCTAAATGGAGATTGACACACAGGAAACGATCTTGCAAGTGAAGAACACGCAGCTCCATTTCGTTTGAATTGAAGTGGAAAGCATGGATAAGTGAAGGCACTCAGAGAACCACATCTAAAATAAAAGAAAAAAGGATCAAAATTACATTTTCTGATAATTATATTTTTTACTATTTGCTATTGAGAATCGTAATGATTAAACCTACCCTGCTGATACATCACAAGTTGGATGTGTTGTATATCCAATATCATGATCAAGAAACTGTCCAAACGCCATAAACATTGCAGAGAGTCCTCTTGCACTTTGCCTGTTACGGATTTGTACAGAAAATACTGCTTCGGAGACTTCGTGAGGCGTAGGAACAGAAGGAAATGTTCCTGGAAATCCCCGTGGTGTGTCAAGATTAGCCGAGTCAACGTAATCAGCGGCTAAAATGCAATTGATATATATTTTACTGTTAGGAAAACATTTTAAATTTAATACAGATATAGTTTGCATATTTTGCCATTAGTAACAAGTTACTTAAGAATGTGGACAAAATGGTTATTGTGTACTTCATGTAACTAAATTTGTGTACAGTACATTGTATACTTAAGGTTACTATTTTTTGTTTAGTACTTACGCAGAAGTCGAGCTAATGGTGTGTTAGCAGCACCTTGCGTTGTCTTGAAAAGGTTATTGCAAGTTCCATCAACTGTACGAAATGCTGAATTTGATCGGCTGTAGAAATCACAGTATCGATTTGAAATTGCAGGTCTACAATTTGAAAGTGTATTTCCTGGACTTGTAAACGTTCCTAAGAAAAATTAGGGCATGTTATTTTTAGAGAAACTGCATAATATTCTTAAACGTTTAACAATCTACATGATATTGGATTTTGTTCCTTATGATCAAATATTCAAAATACTTACCGAAGTTTGCGGTTACATGCACAAGCAGTAGTGACACCACCACTGAAGATGTTATCGAAGTTAACAGCATCATTTTTTATTTGGCTTTCTGTGCTTCTATAACTGACTTCAGTTTATTCCTAATTGCACTGATAACTCTGTGATGTGAAATACGTTATTGAAGCTCTATTTATACTAGTTAGATTTCCTGTCAACAATTTCCATTGGCTCTTTAATCTGATTTCACCAACTGCTTTGTCATTTCTTTCCGGATGTTGGCGTACTGATAGTTTCCTATAGACTTGAGTCTTTTGTTTTTTTAATGGGTCACGCAAAAGTAATGCGAAATGACGTTTCAGGATCATTTTGGGGAATCCATTTTTATTTCTATTCTTGATTAAGTACGTTCTGTAACTGAAGATTAGTAATCTCTTATATTTTTTAACAGTGAATCTATAGTTTATTATGGTTTAATTTAATAGTATAATGTGCAAACCTATAATAGTTTTTTAAAATATAATTTTAATTAAATATAACCACGTAATGCTTTGATTTATAAAGACGGCTTTATAGATAACACTCATAAAAGATGAGTTTAGAATATCTCAAGATTTCGGCCTAATGTTTTAGTTGTTTGTTGGAAAAGCATAAGAAGGATCATTGATGCTTTGTAATCATTGCAGGAAGTCCAGTTCTAGTTTTGGCTTTAATACATCGCGTAAATCAGAGACAGTTTTCCCTTGTTTAACAGTCTTCAACGTTTTGTATAATTTTTTCTAATATGATATGATCTAATATATGGATTCATAATACCTTTTTTTACACTTTTCTATTTTTCATATACTGTAATAGATATTACCTAATAAAAACTTGATCTAGAAAAGTCGGCTAAAGATAAGAATCAAAATACTTTAAGGCTATTTGTTCGTTATAAAAAAACAAGAAGATTTATCATATTCCTTCTCACAACAGGCTTCCTTTGTCTACTATTTCTTCCTTGTATTTACGAGGACAGTTTTCATAAAAGTGAATTGATTTGAATGATTAATCAGAGGTTGTATAAGACAAACGTTTGTAATTAAACTATGACACTATTCAATTATGATAACTCTATTATATTTTACTATTAAAAAATGTAATAAATAGCCTACAATAGGATTACTACTTCTCTCATTCAGTAGCCTCAGGTGCATGTTACTTATACACGCATTCTTTTTTCCTTTACTATCTCATGTTTCGTGATTTTCACAATAAGCTTCCTATATTTTTTATACGTGAAAGTAATGACAACTGGGAAAGTCGTGTACTATTTAATAGGCACACTCTAGAATATCTGTAACTTTTTTGTACATTATGTCAAATATGAATAAGTCATACCTATTTTTTTCCTAATACATCTAACTATTTTGCTCATCTATATCGTTGTTAGTAATCAAAATACAGTAATTAAAAATCAATTAAGGTAATTGTTTGCACACATTTAGTTGATCAAAATTTTGTTGGTTAACCAGACTAATTAAGATAGGTATAGTTTTCTCAATAAAAAACTGTCAACTTCCTTGTACATGTTGGTATTCCCACTGATATCATTTTATTGTAGAAAGAAAGAACAGCATCTTGCCATCGTGTTCTTTAAAAATACAAAGCTAGTTGAGTAAAATAGATCATGGTAGAATCAACCTTATTTTATTTATTAAAAGCATATTTTTACAGAATATTTCCTCAGGCGTATAATATATATTTCTAATATTTCTTTGTTTATCTCTCTGATTATTACCTAACTTTCTCAGAGTTACACGCTATATTTGTTTAAGAATAGTGTTTCTTTGCTTCTACATGAATACTCTTAAATTTAGGGCAACAATCATACTGATATATTGTTAGCATGTTCTTAGTATAGTTAAGATTGGAAAATCACAGATGGACACTGGTGTAAAAATCACCATAAGTTGGTGTTGTTAATAAAAGAATTGTTTTGAGTATTCCGCTATAAATTATTATTCAGTACAGAAATTACAGCCTGTAAACTTGGCAAACACTATGACAGATGGCAGTAATTATTCAAGTTAATTTATTTCCTAATTAGGCATTTCTTACTTACGTCCAATCATAGACATGACATATGCTAATTGCTTTTTTCATAAGAAACACAATGTTGCTCAGGTTTCCGTATTGGTCGCCTACAAATTGCTCTGTTTTTTATCTGTGTAAAGATGTATGTATTGCCCACTCTGTCTTTGCCGCATAAAAGTAAACACGTATAGGACATACATAGAAATAAATGATTGTAGAGTTTTAAGGAAATTTAATTATTTAGAGACGAAGAAAAAGAAATATCATGAGAAAGTTTAGATTATATTTTGATAAACTTTTGCCCACTTTTGTGGACAAGTAAATCTTTGTGTACATTACACGCTCTTTTTTCTAATAATAGGGTTTTATCACTTCAACATCAATATAAATTTGGGGGAAAATTTATCCTTATATATTCTTACCACGGTTATGATAAAAAGATCTGAGTATGCAGCTTGGAGTAAAAATTACACCTAAGGTGGTGTTGTTTAAGAAGTTTAATTCAACTTACAAACAGAGAACGGGACCCTGTGGAGGAAAATACTGCAAATGAAGCCTAAAACAAAATTTAGGAATGAACATATTCTAAGGATATTTTTAGCGTTTTATGTAATTTTATCTGAAACATTCTTTATGTTCTTTTTAGCGTGTATTAGTATAACTGACATATGACGTAATAGTTACGGAACGTAATTACAACGCATGAGTATCAAAAAAGGGAATATTTAATGGATCAATAAAGGTCAGTCGAGGTCAAGTTTGGTCAAAAACTAAAAAAAGGTTGTAATTCAGTAGTGGTTGGCAAAAATGACAAGCGATTATGATAAATGATTTATTGCTTAAAAGATACGCAAATGCAAAATTTTAAATCCTAAAGATCTAAAATTATCGTATGTAATTGGCTCTATTTTGGAAATGGTAGTTTAAATGATAAGGCTAGGATTAACGTTAACTTTTTTGATGAACAAAATTACACAAAATGTACTTTTTCCGATTACATGATGCTTCTTCCTCCATCATAACACTGGCTCACCCTCCTAAGATAATCCGGTGGCGACAAATAGGTTTACTGATTCAAATACACATAATAAGAAGGATATAGCTTTTTTTTCGACATGTGCAGACTTGTAAGGAAGGTAGTAATAATAAAAGTTGGCTCTTATATTTTGTTTAGAAGTAACTTTCTTGAACGGAAAATCTCGTTGTACGCAGCGTAAATTGGGGACGCGATGCAGCTTTCATTTATTTAATAATAATCAATAGCTCAAACGCAATGCGGCTTATATTATGGAGGAACCGTAGAAAAGATGTGTAACAAAGTGATAACAAATCTTATTTGTTGTTTTTACGCACTTCTCTCTATGACGACTATTATAAGATCATTTTAAGCAATACATCAAAGTAAAATTAATCCGATTGATCACATAAATACTGTATTGTAATACATTACAGATAAGTTGTCAGTTATTAAATAAGTTTAAGAAAGATGACAGACCTACTTATAAATGTGTCCTATGAATCAAGGTTTGTAAATACCAAGATAGTAATTACACCTTTCTTTCTATGGGAAATAAGATCAGCAATCGAAATCAAGTGTGTAATTTTTATTCTGTGTTAATAGATAGTCAATTACAGAAGAAAGGAATAAGCACATTCTAGGCCAATTGTTATAAAACAATAATTTAGAAAAGAACTCGACGGAAGCTTCGAGAATATTTCCTTATCAAAACAAGCCAGTAACACATGCTAAAAATAAATAAAGTTGTGAATCTAGCAGATGTGCACAAATGAATAGTCGTTTTTTCTTGTTTGACCATTTGTGCCAGTAATCTTTTTAATGACCTACATGTCTCCTGTGGAATGACAGTAAAATAAATGGCAATAAATAATTCGAGGTTTTCGTTTACTTACTTTTTTTTACTAAAAAAGTACAGCACTACGGAGACGCCGGAGGCGAGAAGCTACGAATACGTAAGGAAAGAAATGTCTATTCTGGAAAGGCCACAAGATGTTAATTGGTTTCCTTGTTAGGCGGAATAAAAACAATAATAGGAATAGAAACATTGTCCTTTTTGTTTATAATTCTAAATTTTGACGAGCAAGATTCATAAAATTTTAAACGCGTGGTATATTTTAAGACTGTCACATGCACAGAAAATGCAAAGAAATAGCAGTTGTATACTTTGCGCAAAGGTCCTAATTTTTTTCATGAGCTTACAGAAGATCACCTAGAAAAGTAAGAATATAAAAAACTTTGTTAAGTCTACCTGATACCTGATGATGTAAGTATACTTACGAAAAGCTTCGTTTTAATTTAATAAAATACACATATATATGTTAAACATGTCGTATTAATATGCATCCCCTATATAACATTACAACTACATTTATTATTGAAGTTGCGATATGTGGGTTTCATTTTCAAAGCTGGTTGATTGAAGATATCAAAGATTAAGCAAGTAAAACAAGAAGCTAAACAGTTTGAACTTTAGGAGCGAAAATCTCCAAGACTTGTGTAGCTGTCAATTTGTGTGACTAACTATGATTAAAGGATGACTTCGATTGATATTCAAAATGAACGATAGAGCTGCTTGCCTGGCGGATGGTAAAATAAGTACCAGATCATGTTGGCTAATAGAAACTTTCACGCCTTAAATACTTTAAGAAGTTTTCTTGCTCCTCCAGTTGCTATAAAGTAGTTTAGCATTTTCTGCGAATCGGCTACTTTCAAAATTAACATATCTTTTTCGCTAGAATTTAGAAATTTAAACATTACGTGAAAATGTAATTGCACAAATGTAGCATTGTATTATCTTTGTATATCTTGGAGTTTCACTTATGGAAATTCTTTTTAAAACATTAGAATTCGAATGACTATATTTTCAGATGACATTACCTTACCCTATTGGGCTTTTTTCAGTAACATTGTGAGCTATAGGCAAGACTTTTCTTTTTTCTCAATTAAGAGAAGATGTGGACATTTTTATTCTTGTGGCTAAAACAAAAGTGGAATATCTTTTGTTATTCATTACACCGTTCCTGAAAAAAGCATCTTTACTGATCTAATTATACTTTTCTTTGACATGATAAAGGCGAATGACGCGAATATCAATTGTATAAATGAAAGAAGTGCAGAGGTTTTAGAAACTTTATGTATCTAATAATTTTATTTTTAACAAAAACTGACATGGGCATTTCTATTTATTTGGACGTATGCTTGGATTGATAAAATATGGAAGGGGGATGAGGTCATAATAAACAATGATAGTTAATTATGACGTCCATGCCACGAATTTACAACAATCTGTTTCAAATTATCCTTTTGAGCATCTTCATACACACAAATGCAGAAAGTATGAAGAACAATTATGCACTGCACGTTAATTGAAAGCAGTCACGAATAAAACTAATTACTAATGATCATTTAAGTCACGCTATATTTGCTTCTATAACGTTGTTAGAATGTAAGAAACATTTGTAGTAATGCTTTTCACGACATATTCAACGGACTGTCTCTAGATGTCTATTTCTTAAAAGGTTGTTGCCTAAAACTTTAACGTTTTAATTTCTGCTGACTCATCAAATAAATTCCCGAAGAAATTTAAGTAATCAAAGTAACGGCATGTAAACGGGAAGATAAACACAAAGCTTGTAATCATACATACAGGATAAGTTAAAACTGGAATAATTACAAGTAGCTAAGTCGGATAGAAAATAATTAGGATAATTACCGTCATCCTTCATATTATTTTTCAAATTCATTGATAAACCTGTTGCTGATGTCAATAGACCTACTCGCTTCACTGTAAGCCTTTGTTAACAATTACATCAATTCAAGTTCTGCAAAGGACTGTTGGAACTACAGACACTTTGATTGTTCAACTATGACATCATTCCTTTTTAAAGCAACACTGGTATTATTCCTAGCATTAGAAAAATTTAAAATGAAAACTAAATTGATGCTATCAAGAGAAACTATTGCGCTTTGTAAAAAGATTCAAGGGGAAAGTATATGACTATATTCTGCTTGGCACATAATCTTTATGAATTTTAACGGCTTTGGTTAGATATTATTTCTTTGTTCTATATTTGCTGTAATAAACAAGAAAAAAAAAGTTCTTCTAGTTAAAATGCACAAAATTGCTTCTCTTTTAGTCTATCCTGGATAACATGTTTTATTTTTTATTTTTTGCTAAACCTTATTCCTACTAGACTAATTTAGGAGCCACATAACTGGGAAGAACTAAGATTGAGTGTGGTAGGAGTTGTGGAGGGGAGGGTCAGATTATTTGCCCTTAGTAACTTCGCATCCAGAATTGTTTTTGCTTTTCATGTCTATATTTCTTTCATTTATTAAAAATTGATATCACTTATTGCTGAAATTTTGCTGATCAATTTTAGCACTTAGAACAAATATTGGACTGTTTTCAGGTGATCATGTATTGTCATTAATTATTCAGAGTCACCAATGTAATACTTTTGATCTGTAGTGTTTTTTTTAATTCAACAGTATACTACCATATTGTTCCAACTAAATGCCCTAGATGACATTTCACAGAAGATATTACGACGATCATCATACACAACGGTGAGAAATCCGTCGGTTAAAGGGGACAAAGTTTTGGCAAGTGACAAAATTTTAACCGGCGAAAATAAAGAATAGCGGATATTTTTGGCCGACGAATACTTTTACCTGACAAATTTTGTCCCTCAAGAAAGTTTTTCTTAACCTCAAAAATATGGAATTTTGCACGAAATGCGTCGAAAAAATCCGAATTTTGGACATCAACGTTGAAGCTATGGACGCAATAGAAAAATGAAACCCCGTAATTGAAATGTTTATGACGAACCAGCGTCAGATATGATATACAAAGACGCTATTGGTATTGTAATTGATGACATAATTCGTCGGTTAAAATGTTTTACAGACAACAACTTTTAAAGACGAAATTAATGACCGCCGGATGCAGAAAATTCATTTCTTCAACAGGTCACCAAACTTCCATGATCAAAAAAAGTTTACAAATTTACAAATTACAAGTAAAAAGTAAACAATATTATTTATTGTATACCACGACATTTTACTTCTCATTAAATTTGGATGTCTGGAGGTTTTTAAAAATTAATAGGCTAGTTGATAATCCGGATTAATCATTTAAAACTTTTTAAAAAAAAATGAAAGCTTCTCATAAAATTTGAGTCTAATTGTTGGTATGGCACTAACAACTTTCAGTCAGGATTGTCATACATATAATATTAGAATATATAGAGCGTTGAGATGCGCTGAGTGTATTCCTTCTATACGTTCAAGACTAATATTGTGATAAGATCGTAACATACAACGATAAACTACATAGGCATTTAATAGGCATTATTTGCACAAAGTAGCTCTGACAATAACGCAGGAATGAAGCTAGGGCTTTTCTTGGCAAAAAAATATTGGAATAGCATATCATTTAACAATAAACATGGAAAGAAATCAAGGGAAAAAAGTAATATGGGAATTTTGATTTGTATTTGCACACGTTTCCTGACACAGCTTTTGCACGTTTTTTAATTTATAACATAATACAGATTCACCTTGAGAAATACCGACCATAAAATATAACAAATTATCACAAAACATAACAAAATAAAATAAATTAGGGAATAAATTATTAATTATTATTGTTAGTAACTAGAATATAACCAAGGGGAAACATCCATATCTGGTATACTACCACATGTTTTTCGCACTGTGGAAGAAGTAACAGCTTGTAGCGCCCATGGTTGGATGGACACAATTCCATTTAGTGTATTGCATAAAACCTTTGACAAGGTCACCTTCCTAATTTCTCTCAATTGAGCAGAAGTGAACACACCTGGATTTTCATACCAAAATCGATCACCATCTCTAAATCGCTCGAATTGGATTTTCTGGATACATTGAAATGTGGGACCAAGCATTTTTCCATTTGTTGGGTTCTCTGCAATACCAGCAGCAAATATGTCGATATCATTAGGATTGCCGTATACTTTCTGGAAATTCAATACCACGTTTGACGGCATAGTACCTACCAATTGGGAAAATGAACTGATTGCTGGTAGGTTACATCTTCTTCTCCAAGCCCCATATGTCTGTAATCCATGATCCCGTCCCCTCTGTATGTTCAAAGCTGTTAGATCTTCTCGCCTATTTTCTCCCAAAGGAACAAATAGTCTTCTTACGATGCCAAAGGCGAAACTTGTATCTACTGGTTGTGATTGATTAGCCAGTAAGCCAAAGGTTGTTGATTCGATGCCACGTTGTCGAATAGGAACAGTATTTTCAAATGAAGCTTGAAGAGAAATGTCGTCAAAAGCCTTGTCAAAGTTATTGTTAAGTTGGGCCCAGGCGTTTGGTACCAAACTGTGACCAAATCTGAAAGCTGCTGTGGAGAATACGTTAAGAATACTAGGATCAGTATATTGGTTGTATCCACTGTAAGTGTTTAAATCGACAAGACTTGGTAAGAATTCATTGTAAACGATACGTTGACAAATTGCAATGTTGATTTTTCTTGCTGTTTCGAAAAGAAATGTTTCACTCCAAGATCTTGTCAGCTTTTTAAGCTGTTTAACAATGTAGTTGTGATTTCGGACAAAGATTGTGTGAAGAGAGTGGAGAACAATATTCTCGTCACCTCTATCGTCTCCCACCAAAGAACAACCACCTGGGTTCCCACATTCTGGATCTGTTGCTGGCAATCGTATTGGCATTAAATTTGTCGAGGTTACTCTGAGTAATCCAGATCCTTCAGAAATGAGAAAAAATAAATTTACTTTTATATGGAACAAGCATTAATATAAATTTATTTCACATTACTTAACAAGGAAAATTGATGTAAGAAGTTGCATTAGAAAATGATTAATGAGATTCTTTTGTATGCTCATTCAAGTTCCTTTTTAACGTATTTTAACATAGAAAGTCTTAATGACAAATTACAAGAGACTTACCATCTAATCTTCTTAATTGTTTGTGAACTTTCAAATCGTTGCTATAAACTTGAGATAGGTCAATGTGAGAAGATATTATGTTTATCTGTTCCCGTGTACTTCTTGGTCTAAATGGAGATTGACACACAGGAAACGATCTTGCAAGTGAAGAACACGCAGCTCCATTTCGTTTGAATTGAAGTGGAAAGCATGGATAAGTGAAGGCACTCAGAGAACCACATCTAAAATAAAAGAAAAAAGGATCAAAATTAAATTTTCTGATAATTATAATTTTTGCTATTTGTTATTGAGAAACGTAATGATTAAACCTACCCTGCTGATACATCACAAGTTGGATGTGTTGTATATCCAATATCATGATCAAGAAACTGTCCAAACGCCATAAACATTGCAGAGAGTCCTCTTGCACTTTGCCTGTTACGGATTTGTACAGAAAATACAGCTTCGGAGACTTCGTGAGGCGTAGGAACAGAAGGGAATGTTCCTGGAAATCCCCGTGGTGTGTCAAGATTAGCCGAGTCAACGTAATCAGCGGCTAAAATGCAATTGATATATATTTTACTGTTAGGAAAACATTTTAAATTTAATACAGATATAGTTTGCATATTTTGCCATTAGTAACAAGTTACTTAAGAATGTGGACAAAATGATTATTGTGTACTTCATGTAACTAAATTTGTGTACAGTACATTGTATACTTAAGGTTACTATTTTTTGTTTAGTACTTACGCAGAAGTCGAGCTAATGGTGTGTTAGCAGCACCTTGCGTTGTCTTGAAAAGGTTATTGCAAGTTCCATCAACTGTACGAAATGCTGAATTTAATCGGCTGTAGAAATCACAGTATCGATTTGAAATTGCAGGTCTACAATTTGAAAGTGTATTTCCTGGACTTGTAAACGTCCCTAAGAAAAATCAACGCATATTATTTTTAGAGAAACTGCATAATATTTTTAAACGTTTAACAATTTACATGATATTGACTTTTGTTCTTTATGATCAAATATTCAAAATACTTACCGAAGTTTGCGGCAACATGCATAAGCAGCAGTGATAGCACCACCAAAGATGTTAACGAAGTTAACAGCACCATTTTTGGTTGGCTTCTTGTGCTTTTCTAACTGACTTCACTTAATTCTTAATTGCACTGATAACTCTGTGATGTGAAGTACGTTATGGAAGCTCTATTTATACAAGTCCGATTTCCTGTCAACAATTTCCATTGGCTCTTTAATCCAATTTCACCAACTGCTTTGTCATTTTTTCAGGATGTTGGCGTACTGAGAGTTTCCAGGACGCTTGATTCTCTTGTTGTTTTGATAGGTGACGCACAAGTAATGGAAAGTGACGCTTTAAAGTCCTTACAGAGAGTCTAAGTCTAGTTTTTTTGACTTTAATACGTCGCGTTAATCAGAGACAATTTTCCCTTGTTTAACAGTCTTCAACGTTTTGTATATTTCTTTCAAATATGATATGTTATGGTATGTGGACTCATTTTGCCTTTTTTATTTTTTTATTTTTTCATATAATGTATTAAATATTACCTAATAACAATTTAATTTAGAAAGATAACAATCTTAATACTCTGAGACTTTGACTTAATGACTCTCTGTTCGTTATAACAACACAAGAATATTGATTATATTGTTAAGTTCATTCACAACAATCTTCCTTGGATTTACAAGGGTAGTTTTGATAAAAGTGAATTGATCTGAATGATTAATTCAAGGGAGGCATAAAAAGGACGTTTGTGCTTAAACTATGACACTATTTAATCATGATAACTCTAGTATATTGCTATTAGAAAATTGAATTATATAGCTCACAATTGTCGTACTACTTCTCTCATTCAGTAGTCTCAGGTGTTACATATACTTAAGTATATTTTTCATGCGTTCTTTTTTCCTTTACTATCTCATGTTTTGTTATTCTCTTAAAGGGCTTCCTATATTATTTTATACGTGAAAGTAATGGCAACTAGGAAAGTCGTAAACTATTTAATACTATTTAATATTACTAGTCGTGAACTATTTGGTAGGTACTAGAATATCAGTAACTTTTTTGTACATTATGTCAAATATGAATAAGTCATAATTTTTGTTGTTCTAATACAACTAACTGTTCAGCTTTTCTATATGGTCGTTAGTAATCAAAAAATAGTAATTAAAAATTAATTAAATTGCACACATTTAGTCCATCAAATCTTTGGTTAACCAGACTAATTAAAATAAGAGCAGGTATAATTTCCTCAATAAAAGAACTGTCAACTTCCTTGTACATGTTGCTAATACTGTTGATATCATTTTATTGTAGAAACAAAAAAACGGCATGTTGTCACATTGTTGTTTTCAAATACAAAGCTAGTTGAGTAAAATAGACCATGAAAATACAACCTTATTTTATTTATCAAAAGCGTATTTTTACAGGATAGTTCCTCAGGCGTATAAATATATTTTTCTAATATTTCTTTGTTTATCTCTCTGATTATTACCTAACTTTCTCAGAGTTACACGCTATATTTATTTAAGAATAGTGTTTCTTTGTTTCAACATGAATATTCTTAAATTTGGGGCAAAAATTATACTGATAAATTTTTAGCACATTTTTAGCATAGTTAAGATTGGAAAATCACAGATGCAAACTGGTGTAAGAATCACCATAAGGTTAATTAAAGAATAGCTTGGAGTAATCTGCTATGAATTCTTATTCAGTACAGAAACCGCAGGCTGTAAACTTGGCAAACAATATGACAGATGGCAGTAATTATTCAAGTTAATTTATTTCCTAATTAGGCATTTCTTACTTACGTCCAATCATAGACATGACATATGCTAATTGCTTTTTTTCATAAGAAACACAATGTTGTTCAGGTTTCCGTATTGGTCGCCTACAAATTGCTCTGTTTTTTATCTGTGTAAAGATGTATGTATTGCCCACTCTGCCTTTGTCGCATAAGAGTAAACACGTATAGGACATTAAATGATTGTAGGGTTTCAAGGAAATTTAATTACTTACAGACGAAAAAAAATAAAAATCATGGAGAAAGTCAGAATATATTTTGATAAACTATCGCCCACTTTTGTGGACATGAATACAGTAAATCTTTGTGTACATTACACGCTTTTTTTTCTAACAATAGGGTTTTATCATATCAATATCAATATAACTTTGGGGGAAAATTTATCCGTATATATTCTTACCCTGGTTATGATAAAAAGATCTCAGTTTGCAGTTTGGAGTAAAAATTACACCTAAGGTGGTGTTGTTTAAGAAGTTTAATTTAACTTACAAACAGAGAACGGGACCCTGTGGAGGAAAATACTGCAAATGAAGCCTGAGAAAGCACATTCTACATTAATAATAGGATACAAGTTTACACGTTGTTTTCTGCTTATTTTCCAATTAGGACGCAAACAAAATTTGAGGATGAACACATTCTTAGGATACTCTTAACGTTTTGATACATGTGACATATGACATAATAGTTACAGAAGGTATTACAACGTATGAGTATCAAAAAAAAGAATATTTAATAGATCAATAAAGGTCAGTCAAAGTGAAGTTTAGTCAAAAACTAAAAAAAAAATTGTAATTTAGTGGTGGTCGGCAAAATGATAAGCGATTATGATAAATGATGTACTGCTTAAAAGATACGCAAATGCAAAAATTTTAAATACTATAGATCTAAAGTCACCGCACGTAATTGGGTCTATTTTAGAAATGCTAGTTTAAATGATAAGGCTAGGATTGACGTTATTTTTCTTTGATGAACGAAATTACACAAAATGTACTTTTTCCGATTAAATGATGCTTCTTCCTCCATCATAACACTGGCTCACCCTCCTAAGATAATCCGGTGGCGACAAATAGGTGTACTGAATTCAAAAACACATAATAAGGAGGATATAGCTTTTTGTTCAACATGTACAGACTTGTGAGGAAGGTGATAACAATAAAAGTTGGCTCTTATATGCTGCTTAGAAGTAACTTTCTTGAACGGAAAATGTCGATGCACGCAGGGCAACTTGAGACGCGATGTAGATTTCATTTATCTAATAATGAGTAACAGGTCAACCGCAATGCGGCTTTTATTATGGAGGAACCTTAGAAATGCTATGTAACAAAGTGATAACAAATCCTATTTTTTTTTATTTTACACAATCCTTCTTTTTGACCAGTAAGATCATTTTGGTAATGCATTTAAATAATGTATTATAATACAGTATTTATAAAAGATGAGAGTCTTAGATTTCTAATTATTCACTTGAAGCAAGATAGTAATAACACCTTTCTTTCCTTGGAAAATATAATCAACAATCAAAATCAAGTGTGTGATTTTTTTCTGTCTTGATATATAGTGAATTACAGAAGAAAGGAATAAGCATATTCTGCGCTAATTGCGATATAATAATAATATAAAATAAAAAACATATTAAAAAACTCGTCTTCAGCTTCTACAATATTTCCTTACCAAGAAAAGCCCGTAAAACATGCTAGCAATAGATGAAGATGTGAATCAAACATATGTGCACTTATGAATAATCGTTTTTCTTATTTGACCATTTGTGCCACTACTCTTTCTAATGATCCACATGTCTCCTGTTGAAGAATTGACAGAGGAAAATCTAAGGTATTTGTTTTTCTTTCTTTTTTTTCACTAAAAAAGATGCAGTACTACGGAGATGCTAAATGGCGGCAAAAAGTTCCGAATACTGTAAGGAAAGAAATATCTATTTTGCAAAGGACACATAATGTTAATTGCTTTCCTTCTTATGAAGAAAAGACGTGACAGGCACAGAAACATTTTCCTTTTTGTTTGCAATGCCAAATTTTGACAAGCGAGATTTTTAAAAATTTATACGTGTGGTAGTTTATAATTTTTTACTCCCATACACACAAAAAATGCGTAGAAATATTAGTTTTATACTTTACTGAAAGGTTCTAACTTTCTTCCAAGAGCTTACTAGAAGATCACCTAGATATATACTTTGTTGAGTCCCTTATATAACTTTACAACTACACCCATTATTAAAGTTGCGATATATGGGTTATATTTTTAAAACTTGTTTAGTCAAGAAATGAAAATTAAGCAAGTACAACAAGAAGCTAAACAGTTTGAACGTTTGAAGCGAATATCTCCAAGACTTGTGTAGCTGTCAATTTGTGTGATCAACTATGATTATACAAGACAGTAACTACTATTTTAACCACAAAGGCTTGAAAATTTTGCCACTTGACAAAAAAAAAATGAACAAACTTTTAATATGACAACTATAATGGCAATTAACATACAATTTTAGAACTAATACGACTTTTTCGAAAGTAAATTTGCCATATTCGTGGAGAGAGGGATAACTTTAATTGACATTCAAAACAAAGGATAGAGGTGCTTGTTTGTGGGGTTGTAAAATAAGCACCAGGTCATGTTGGCTAATAGAAACTTTCATGTCCTAAACATTTTAGAAGGTAAAACTTGGTTCTTAAGTTTTCTTTGACATAATAAAGGCGAATGAGGCAAATATCAATTGCATAAATGAAAGAAGTGCAGAGGTTTTAGAAACTTTATGTATCTATTAATTTTACTTTTCACAAAAACTGACATGGACATTCCTATTTATTTGGACGTATGCCTGGATTGATAAAATATGGAAGGGGGATGAGGTCATAATAAACAATGATAGTTAATTATGATGTCCATGCCGGGAATTTACAACAATCCGTTTCAAATTATCCTTTTGAGCATCTTCATACACAAACATGCAGAAGGTATGTAGAACAATTATGCACTGCACAGTAACTAAAAGCAGTCACGAATAAAGCCAATTATTAATGATGAGTTAATTTATGTTATATTTGCTTCTATAACATCTTTAAAAGTTCAGAAACAATTGTAGTAATGCTCTTGTCAATCAATAATCAACGAATTGTCTCTAGATGTCTAATGTTTATAAGGTTGTTGCTTAAAACTTCAACGTTTTAATTTTTGCTGGCTGTATAAACCATTAAATAAATTCCCGAAGAAATTTAAGTAATCAAAGTAAACGCATGTAAACACAAAGTTTGTAATCATGCATGTGGGATAAGTAACAACTGGAAGTAATTAAGAATACCTAAGTCAGATAAAAATTAGGTTGGATAATTACTGTCATCCATTGTTTGCCAAATTTATTGATTAACCTGTTGCTGTACTGATGTCAATAGCCCTAATCGCTTCACTATAAGTTTTTGTTAGCAATTACATCAATTCAAGTTCTGCAAAGGAGTATTGGAACTACAGACACTTCGAGTGTTCACCTATGACATCATTTCTTTTTACAACAATATATTCTTCCTAGCATTAGAAAAATTTAAAATGAAAACTAAATTTATGCTATCAAGAGAAACTATTTCGCTTTGTAAAAAGATTCAAGAGGAAAGTAAATGACTATATGCTGCTTGGCATATAATCCTTATGAATTTAAACAAACTTAAATGTAAAGGCTTTGGTTAGATATTATTATTTTGTTCTATAGTTGTTGTTATAAACATAAAAAATAACAACTTTTTCTTCTAGTTATAATGCACAAAAATGCTTTTCGTTTAATCTACCTTGAATAACATAATTATGTTTTTTTTATATTTTGCTAAACTTTGTTCCTACTAGACTATTTTAGGCGCCACATAACTGGGAGAAACTAAGACTGGGTGTGGTGGGGGTTGTGGTGGGGAGGGTCAGATTGTGTGTCTTTGGTAACTTCGGATCCAGAATTGTTTTCACTGTTCAAGTTTATATTCCTTTCATTTATTAAAAATTGATATAAACAATCGCGATTACTGGCAATCTGCTGACTAACTGTTTTCAGGTGACCATATATTCTGATTACTTATTCAGAGATCCCAATGTAATACTTTTATCTGAAGTAATTCAATAACATACTGCCATATTGTTTCAACTAAATGCCCTGGCTGACATCCCACAGTTGGGCAACTATTACGACGAACATTGTACACAACGTAAACAATTTTTTGTTTGCCACCAGAAAAGGGTAAGACAATATATTACTAATGGAAGTAGTTCAACTTTCATTCCAATAACAGTAGTACTTATCGGTGAAATATTTCGCCGGTTAAACAGGACGAAGTTTTACCAAGTGACGAAAAATGTAACCGACGAAATCTTTTTACCAACGAAAATATAATATATAGGATATTTTTAGCCGACAAATATTGCTACCAGACGAATTTTATCCCCCAAAAAAGTTTTTTGTTAACCTCAAAAATTCGGATTTTTTCACGAAATACGAAATACGGCGCGTAAGTGATGGACGCAATAGAATAATAAAATCACGTGATTAAAATTTTGTTCATGACGATCTAGCGACAGATATGATAAATTAGGATGCGGTTGGTATTAACTTTTCACAAACAAAAGCTTTTAAAAACGATTTTAATGACCGCCGAATTTTTAACCGATATTTTCTCAAAAACAGAATGCGGCTGGGAAGAATTTTGTGTTTACGTTTACATCACCCTTAGAATTGTAAGCCATTTTTAATCTCACTGCAGCATTAGACATAGCATCAATTCCTGCGCCCTGAGGCCCTTCAACCAACTCTATTTACGCGCAGATTGCAAAAGTATAAAATATTCAGAATAACTCAATCAAAAGTTACATTAAAAAACTTGTGGGATGGGGGAGAGAAGGGGGCAGAATGTTCCCATAAAGGGAATGAGTTTAAGCTCCACTACTACTGTAACCACATTTAAAAATATAGAAAATCAAATTTGTTTTTAGGTCATTTTGCAAAATTAAAAATCGATTAGAAAAGACGGAAAAATAAAGGTTTCTGAGATTGCCACCGAAAAAGGGTAGGACAATGTATCACTATTGCAATTCATTCAACTTTTATCACTGGAAAATCCGTCGGTTAAATGGGACAAATTTGTCGGCAGGTGATGAAAATTTTAATTGACGGAATAAAGACAAACGAATATTTTTGGCCGACGAATAATTTTACCGACGAATTTTATTCCAAAGGAAGGTTTTGTGTTAACTTAAAAAATTGTGATTTTTGAACAAATCACGTCAAAACAACCCTAATTTTTGACATCAACGAAAAAGGGGTGAACAACATATTGAAACCGCGTATTTAAAATGTTGATGATGAACTAACGTCAAATATGATAAATAAAGACGCGGTTGGTTGCGTTGGGTACGATGATTGTCGTAATAGTTGACCAGGTGTAAGATGCTAGCCAGGGAGTATTTAGTGGCAACGATGTGCTAGTATAATGTTGGATTAAGAATCACTTCAAATTAATTGGATCTCTCAATATTCAATGAGAATATGTGATCACTTGAAAATACTTTAATTTTTGTTCCTGGTGTTAAAATTGATCAGCAGAGCATCGGCAATAACTGATTACGTAATCGCGATTTTTTTAGATCAAGTTATATATAAATGAAAGGAGTTCTGATCCGAAGTTATTGAAGGCACGCAACCCGCACTTGAATTGATGTCATTCGTAACAAAAGCGTAAAAAATTAACACTGTCTTAGTAAAAAGATTGTCATTGACCTCAGCAAAGCAATAGGTTAATCAATAAATTTGGCAAACAATATAACGGACGATAGTAATTATCCGGGCTTTTTTTTTTCTGACTTAGGACTTAATCCATATGCACGGTTATAAGCTCTGTTTTTATCATCTCATTTAACATGTCATTACTTTGATTATTTAAAATACTACATGAATTTTTCACGTAATTGCTTTGCTGTTGTCATTGTTTTGTTTTTTTTATTTTTTTTTTATTTTTACAATCGATAAATGTCTAATTCGTCTTCAATATGTCAAAGAAAAGTATAATTACGTGTTTCCTCATCAAAATCTACCTTAGGAATGTTGTAAGGAAAACCAAAAGCCTATACCTCAAAATGTTACTGAAAAAACCCGATATGGTAATGCTAAACTCCTTTGAAAATATAGTCATTCGAATGTTTATATTTTAAGAAGAACTTCTATAAAAATGAAACGCCAAGATATCCAGCCAAGACTGACTTCCACATTCGCACAATCATTTTATCACCTATGTTTACATTTCGGAATGTCAGGGAAAAATTATTTTTTCAATTTACGCATATACTATAAATATGGCAACTCGGTGAAAAAACTAAAATTTTTTTTGGCATTTAGTAAAGCAAGAGAACTTAAAATGTAAGTAATATTGAGGACGTGAAGTTTCTATTAGCCTACATGATCTGTTACTTGTTTCACCGTCCGCCAAACAACTCTATTATTTATTTAGAATGTCAATTAAAGTCGTCCCTCTCTTTGCGATGTTCACAAAATTATGTTTTCGTTTCTTGTGAGGTTTTATAACTCTTTCGAAAAACTGAACACCTTAGTGAAATAAATATATAAATATATAAATTGACAGCTACACCAGTGTTTGGAGATATTCGTTCATAACGGTTAAGCTGGTCTGATTCCTGTTTTAGCTGCTATAAAAATAAAACCCTAATAAATGAGTCTAGTTGTGGGGCTATGAAGGGGCTTAACAAAGTATTTTTTTATGTAATCTTCTGTAAGCTAATAGAAAATGAGCAAAGTATAAAAAGGAATAAAACACATATCTCGCAACTTTAACAATGAGTGTAGTTGTTAAGTTATATAAGGAGCTTATCAAAGTATTTTATTCGCTCACTTTTCTAGGTAAACTTTTTTAAGCTAATAGAAGAAAATTACCTCTGAGTAAAGTGTAAGTACTTCTCCGCATATGGCATATGCCTATGGGAGTAAAACATTATAACTGCCACACGTTTAAAATTTTAGGAATCTTGCTTGTCAAAATTTGGCATTATAAACAAAACGTTTCTGTGCATGTCACGTCTTTTCCTCGTAAGAAGGAAAGCCATTAAGATATTTTCTCTTTTCCAAGACAGACAATCCTTTCCTAACTGTATTCGGAACTTCTTGCCGCCGTTAGGCGTCTCCGTAGTACTGCATGTTTTTTCATTGAAAAAAAAGAAAGAAAAACAAATACCTTAGATTTTTGCCTGTCACTTTTTTACGGGAGACATATGGGTCATTAAAAAGAGTAGTGGCACAAATGGACAAGCAAAAAGCGATTATGCAGAAGTGCACATCTGTTCGATCTACATCTTCATCTATTTCTAGCGTTTTCATGCAGTCCACATATTTGTCGCCACCGGATTATCTTAGGAGGGTGGATGGAGGAAAAATGATTGGAAAATGTACATTTTGTGTAATTGTTTTCACGCGAGGAATTGACGTAACATAAACCCATCATTTTAACTAACATTTCTATGAGTATTTTTGGGAAAACTTATAATGCTGTTTTCCTAAGAATAGCGTCAATTATATATGAGGATTTAGATCTATAAAGTCTATAATTTTACATTTCCGTAACATGAATTGTGAGCAGTAAATAATAGTTAAAATTGCTTGTGAATTTTACCGACCACCACTGAATTACGTTTTTTTTCGTTTGCTTGACAAATGCTTAGAGCAGTCAACTTTTCTTGATCAATTAAACATGGCCTTTGAAGCTTCTTTGATAGTTACGCGTCTTAATGACCTGATTTAACTATTGTGTCATATGTCTCTTGTACTGAATATTCTGCACAAGAATTTAATGGGACCGTGTTCACTGAAATGGGCAAAAGCTTATCAAAACACAATCCGACTTCTCCACGATATATATTTTTTCAACATTAAGTAATTAAATAGTTCCTTCCATTTTCTTTATTTTGATTTATGTCCTTTGTCCTTTGTGCGACAAAGACAGAGTGGGTAATAAGCACGTCAACTACAATACAGAATTTTAAGTAACATTAAACCTCTGCTAAAATTTTGTTTTGATTAAAAAAAGCGTGTAACAAATAGAATAGGTTACTTCTATGATTTGAAGTAATTACCAAGGCCTAATTAGAGAAAAAATTGTAACTTGAATAATTACTGTCATCCGTCATATTGTTTGCCAAGATTACTGATTGTGGTTTCCGCCCTGAAAAAAAAAACTCATAGCAGATTACTTAAAACTATTTTTTTAGTAAGAGTGCTCAGGAATAATTTTTCTAACCATATGTTCCTTCAATACCGGATCATTTTTAACGAAAGTTAGCTCATTCAGAGATGTTACCCTCTCTCATTAGCTTAGGGGTTTTAATTCCATTCCAGTTACAGCAAAAAAAATTGATGGATTTTACTAGATTATTTATTGTAGAATTATGTTCAAATGCATTTTAAGGTTCACTAAACATATTTACGTTCTTCCTGTAAATTTTATGGGGCATCACGATAAAAAATTATTAGACGATGAGGATTAGAGAGGATTATATATGTGGGTGCATTTCATATCTACTGCACATGCAACACCTGTAGTGTATTTTGATTAAATTGAAGTAAGACATTCATTATATGTAACAAATACACTTGTAAAAATACATTTTCTAGTAAAAAATATAGTTACTTTTAACATCTAAAGTGTTTTAACATCTGAAGTTTTTCGCTGTTCTATATTTCACAACTTTATCATGTGCTTGCAATTGAGTGTCTGTGAATGTTACTCCGCGAAAGTTAGATAAAAATATAGCAAACAATCACAAATCTATGGTATATTTATTCAACTAGATTTGCATTTGTAATGGACAACAAACAAACACTTTGAATCTACAACATATCGGGAGAAGTAATACAAGGAAAATGAAAGGTTTTATTGAGGAAGCTATATTTACAGATACGGTAATTAGTCTGGTTAACCAACAATATTTTAATGGAGTGTGTGCAAGCAATTACCTTAATTGATTTGTAATTACTATTTTTTGATTACTAACGACTATATGGATAAACAGAACAGTTAGGTGGCCTAGAAGAAAAATAGGTATAACTTAGTCATTTATGATATAATGGGTAAAAAGGTGAATTTACTGATTTTGTAAATTGCGCCCTCCAAATAGTTCATGACATAAACCTACCTATTTTTCATCACTTCCTTGTGTAAATCAGCAAAAACATATTACTGTGAAAAGCATGAAAAATTAAAGATCGCTAATGAAATAAAAAAAGGGAACTGACACTACTGAATAATAACAATAGGCTCGTTTATACATATTATATACAATGAACTAGTGTCATCATGACTGAATAGCGTCATAGTTTAAGCCCAAAAGTTACTAGCCGCTTTGGATTAATCATTCAAATCAATTCATATCAAGACTGTCCCTGTGAATACAAGAAAGATAGTGTGTACAAAAGACGTCTGTTGTAGAATAAAATTAATAATATAATGAATGCTTCTGTTATATAACAAACCAAAAAATCATTTTGCGAATATTTAAAAGTTTTCTATTCAACTTGTATAGTTTCTATACAAGTTGAAAATAAACCATCATGTACGATTCTTTATGGCAACGGAAAAACTACCAACGTAGATGCTAAAAAATTTTATTAAGGAAAGTACATTTGCCATTTTTTCAATTGGTCTGGTTAACCAACAAAATTTAAATGAGCAAACAATTACCTGAATTGATTTTTTTAATCACAACATTTCTTAATTATTACCGGCATTGCGGATGGGAAAAACATAAGACATAGAGATAGGACATATGACGTGTATACAAAAATGTACGGTTAATTTTTTACTACTGTGTAATCATTCTAAACAATATATGACCAATTTATGCATTTACCACCACCACATTTTTCTAAATAATAGTATAGGAAAATTGCAGCAGCAATATGACTTCTTTATTTTCACAGAATCAAACATAAAGGACAGACGTCTAGATCTTCTTAAAACCTCCCAGTAAATAGAAGATAGTGTAGATAACACTAACATGCCTGTTGTTGAACACAATTGATAATACAATGATCCGAATGCTTTTATAGCGAACAAATAAAACATTAAGCCGAAATCTTAAGATATTTTAAACTCATCTTTTATGAGTGTATTCTATAAAGCGGTCCTTATAAATCAAATTATGATGTGGTTATATTTAGGTAAAATTATATTTTAAAAAGCTATTATGAGTTTGCATGGCATACTATCAAATTAAAGCATAATAAACTATAAATTCACTGTTAAAAAATATAACAGATTACTATTCTTTATTTACAAAACGTATTTAAGCAAGAATAGAAACAGACGTGGATTTCCCAAAATGATCCTGAAACGTCATTTCGCATTACTTGTGCATGAACTATCAAACAACAAAAGATTTAAGTCTCAAGGAAACTATCAGTGCGCCAACATCCTGAAAGAAATGACAAAGCAGTTGGTGAAATCAGATTAAAGAGCCAATGGAAATTGTTGACAGGAAATCTAACTAGTATAAATAGAGCTTCAATAACGTATTTCACATCACAGAGTTATCAGTGCAATTAGGAATAAACTGAAGTCAGTTATAGAAGCACCCAAGAAAAACAAAAAATGATCCTGTTAACTTCGGTGACATCTTCAGTGGTGCTGTCACTGCTGCTTGTTCATGTTGCTGCAAACTTCGGTAAGTGTTCTAAATATTTGATCCCAGGGAACAAATGTAAATTTCATGTAAATTGTTAAACGTTTAAGACCGTTACACAGCTTTACTGACCAATGGTGCATTAATTTCTCTTAGGAACGTTTACAAGTCTAGGAAATACACTTTCAAATTGTAGACCCGCCATTTCCAACAGTTACTGTGACTTCTATAGCCGATCAAATTCAGCATTTCGAACAGTAGATGGAACTTGCAATAACCTTTTCAAGACAACGCAAGGAGCTGCAAACACACCATTAGCTCGACTTCTACGTAAGTAATAAAAAAGTAACCTCAAGTATTTAATGTGCTGTATATCAATTTAGTTACATCAATATAAACTATAAATAATATAAATTGAATATCACAACAATAAAAACTACATTTAATTCGCTCCTTAGCCGCGGATTATGTAGACTCTGCTAATTTGGACACACCACGAGGATTCCCAGGAACATTTCCTTCTGTTCCTACACCTCACGAAGTCTCCGAAGCCGTCTTTTCTGTACAAATTCGTAACAGGCAAAGTGCAAGAGGACTCTCTGCAATGTTTATGGCGTTTGGACAGTTTCTCGACCATGATATTGGATATACAACACATCCAACTTGTGATGTATCAGCAGGGTAGGTTTAATCATTACGTTTCTCAATAGCAAATAGTAAAAATTATAGTTATCAGAAAATGTAATTTTGATCCCTTTTTCGTTTTTTTTAGATGTGGTTCTCTGAGTGCCTTCACTTATCCATGCTTTCCACTTCAATTCAAACGAAATGGAGCTGCGTGTTCTTCACTTGCAAGATCCTTCCCTGTGTGTCAATCTCCATTTAGACCAAGAAGTACACGGGAACAGATAAACATAATATCTTCTCATATTGACCTATCTCAAGTTTATAGCAACGATTTGAAAGTTCACAAACAATTAAGAAGATTAGATGGTAAGTCCCTTGTAATCTGTCATTAAGTCTTTCTACGTTGAGATACGTTAAAAAGGAACTTGAATGAACATACAAAAAATATTCAATAATTAATCTCGAATTTGACCTTTTGCTTCAATTTTCCATATTAAGTAGTGTTAAATAAATTTATATTTAAAACTCATTATTTTTTTCAAAGGATCTGGATTACTCAGAGTAACCTCAACAAATTTGATGCCAATACGATTGCCAGCAACAGATCCAGAATGTGGGAACCCTGGTGGTTGTTCTTTGGTGGGTGACGATAGAGGTGACGAGAATATTGTTCTCCACTCTCTTCACACAATCTTTGTCCGAAATCACAACTACATTGTTAAGCAGCTCAAAAGGCTGACAAGATCTTGGAGTGAAACATTTCTTTTTGAAACAGCAAGAAAAATCAACATTGCAATTTGTCAACGTATCGTTTACAATGAATTCTTACCAAGTCTTGTCGATTTAAACACTTACCGTGGATACAACCAATATACTGATCCTAGTATTCTTAACGTATTCTCCACAGCAGCTTTCAGATTTGGTCACAGTTTGGTACCAAACGCCTGGGCCCAACTTAACAACAACTTTGACAAGGCTTTTGACGATATATCTCTTCAAGCTTCATTTGAAAATACTGTTCCTATTCGACAACGTGGCATCGAATCAACAACCTTTGGCTTACTGGCTAATCAATCACAACCAGTAGATACAAGTTTCGCCTTTGGCATCGTAAGAAGACTGTTTGTTCCTTTGGGAGAAAATAGGCGAGAAGATCTGACAGCTTTGAACATACAGAGGGGACGGGATCATGGATTACAGACATATGGGGCTTGGAGAAGAAGATGTAACTTACCAGCCATCAGTTCATTTTCCCAATTGGTAGGTACTATGCCGTCAAATGTGGTATTGAATTTCCAGAAAGTATACAGCAATCCTAATGACATCGACATCTTTGCTGCTGGTATTGCGGAGAATCCAACAAATGGAAAAATGCTTGGTCCCACATTTCAATGTATCCAGAAAATCCAATTCGAGCGATTTAGAGATGGTGATCGATTTTGGTATGAAAATCCAGGTGTTTTCACCTCTGCTCAATTGAGAGAAATTAGGAAGATGACACTGTCAAAGGTTTTATGCAACACACTGAATGGGATTGTATCCATCCAACCGTGGGCTTTGCAAGCTGTTACTTCTTCCACGGTACGAAAAACATGTGGCAGTATACCAGATATGGATGTTTCTCCTTGGTTATATTCTAGATACTAACAATAATATTTAATAATTTATTGATTAATTTCTACGTAGTTTTGTTTACATAATTGCTAAATTTGAGGTAAAGCTGTACCTTCTTTATTTATGATAAACAGGTAAGGGAGTTATGTCTTTCCTCAACTAACTGTAGGTACACTTATTTAATCTTGGATGCAAAATCCAGTTATGTGTATTTTCCTTCTAGTCTAATTGGCAATTTAACTGTACGACAGCCGGGCATCATTAATATGTTGTAATTAAAGAGCCATTGGCACAATTATTTCCACACATTCTGTCCTTTTAACTTATCTTTTTATTGGTTAGCAAGGCAAATTGAAGAAGATTCAAATATATTTTCCTAAATAAAAAACTTTTTTGTTTCTTTGTGTACATTGTCACTTCTCCTATAGTTGTAGTAGAAACATCCTAAAAGAGTCGTGGCTCCAACACAAAGAGCTTTAAAAGAAGAAAATCTATTTTTGTGTATATAAAGCATCAATTAATATTTAAATTTAAATGGTAACTTTCTACATTAAAAATAATTGTTTTTGTTCCCATTGCAAAAAGTATTAACAAATTTCATTTAGGTTTATCATTTCTTTAAATATTTAAAATTTCTGGTGCGTTGATTTATTTTCTAAAAAGGATCTTTTGAGAACAAAACAACCTTAAATATATATTCCTAACCGTCAAGATATCTTGAGAAAAATGTAAATTGCGATTAACTATTTTTTTTATCTCTTTTTCTAAATAACCGAGGAAGGAGAAATTTAGCGTTTCGAATATGTTTAAAGAGACCATTTCAAAAAATATTTTTTTTATTGCAAAAAAGAATGTGCTTCAGAAGATGCTACACATTCTAACCACTTACACAGATTTACATTTAATTCTCGTGTTTGTATTAATAAGATAGTTTAGCTACTTCAAAATTATGTGTTATTAATTTGTAACTGCATAACAAAAATATTGGTAAAACTTAATGTTTATATGTTAATTTGATTATTAGTAAAGTATCTCTTTGATATACTGATGAATCAATCTTGCTATTGCAATTTAAAATGCAATTTTTATGCAAATCGCCTGCAATTATTGCACGCATAGTTATGGTATAGCCTTATGAACAAGATACATCTTCTCAAAGCCCACATCACGTGTATTTGTGAAGGAGTTTTTGCCAATTGGCAAAAGCGCTAATATACCGATCGATTGAAACTGTCTGAAACGTATTATTGTCTGAATCTGCTGAATTAAATCTTATTGTGTGAAGAAAAAGAAAAGTATTTACAGAGTGGTATCGCAATATTAAATTTGATCTGTGGGATCTATTTTGTTAATAGCTAAACGCGTGGCTCCCTGACGGAGTTGTTTATAACAATTCTCAATAATCGGCAGTGTTTCGATGTAGCAAAATTCGGGATTGTTAAAACGTTCTCTAATAGTTAATCACGTAACTATAACGATAAAGTCTTAACGAAGGATGGCCGTGTGTCTGGGAACTGGCATGAGCACATCCTACTGAAAGACACCAGCCACCTCAAAAAACATCAGCGTGACGTTAATCAGTCATAAGTCTTTCTTTGCATGGCATCAAGTGGTCAAGAGCTAGGTAAACAAAACTTAAGCCCTCCTTCCTCCCGGCAATAACTTTTCATAGGCTTGCCCAAATCGAATCAAACGTGGCACACTCATGGTACGTCACAAGAGGAACAAAATGGTAGCAATAAATTTCTGCTTTTGTCAGCACATTTTCAGTAAAGTCATCGAAGGCTTGAGAATTGATCAAAATACCGCTATCTACTTAAAATTCAACTACATTCTGTTTAAAGTTTCTGAAAACCGAAATAAAAGTTATTTAACATACATTCTACACCCTCGTCCCCAGGTTTTTTTGATTTGTCCCCAGGTTTTATTGATATGAGAGAAGACAAAACATACCTTGATATCGTTAAGTGATTTTTGGCTAATACATGGTCAGATTATGCAAACGCGTTATAGGGAGGAATACGGTAATTTATGCGATCCAAACATGGAGTAACTTTAGCGAAAATTTATGTTCCAGATACAGAAAACGTACGGAAAATTGTATTGTTTTACGAGTAAAAAATACAGGAAAAATTATCTTGGTAACAGCAATACACAATAAAGGTTGGAAAAGAATTAGTGCTGATTTATGAGCAAGTTACATTATACTTGAATATGGTTTAGCTAGCTAGCAAGTATACTTCCTAAATAAAATTTTTATTTGCTGAACTTAGATAGTTCATTGTTTAGAGTTCAAATCCAGTTTATTTATTTATTTATTTATTTAAAAATATTTATACAGGATGAGGACTTCAGTAATTTGCCATATATACATAAATGCAAAAAAACTGCTACCAATGTCCGTTCTGTCTGAGAATAAAAATGGAAAAAAGCAGCAAAAACAGTAAAAAAAGTAAAAACGATAAAAACAAACAAAAAATTGATCAACTAGAAATGCAACAGAATGCAGACAAGGTGTAAAGCGACTTGATGTGAGAGCTAATTAAGACATAGGTATAGTTCAAAATATTAATTCCACTTAGCCTAACTTGAAGCAGACTGGACGGCACAGTGACTAAGATAGCCGCTGAGAGTGCACATCGCCCAATAGCTGGTATCGTCTATTCAGAGAGGTACCCTCTGAGCGCCTTCATAAAAAGAGACATATTATCGATTTTTTCGAATTTCAAGTGGCAGGAAATTATACAGTTTACCCCCTGCAAAATAGAAACTCTGCCGGGCGAATTCTAGTTTGACCCGAGGTAACCTGACAATGCAGCCGTTATTTCGTGTGTTATTGTCATGTTGTTGGCTGACAAAATAATTGTCAAAATGTTCAGATGTTAGTTCATTTAGTAGACACTTTTTAACGAGTACACAAATATTACGGTTGACGAGTCACTCCGGACAATCGATCTAGCACGGTTCTCAAGTGATTTTAATTTGTTGAGCTGTGTAATTGTGAAAGGTATTCTCAATGCACTACTATAAGTGATTAAAGGTACAATCTTCATCGAGAAAACATTGTGTGCGGCTTCAGCGGTAAGGTACGGTCGTAATCTTTATAGTAGGCGTAAACGGCTGCTGGCGCTTTTAAATGATCGGTCGAAGTTGTCATTAAGCATTAACTTGCTGTCGATTACTGTTCCCAGATACTTATACTGAGAAACGAAATTTATCGGATTTTCTTGATATACAACTTGTAGAGCCTTGCATGTGTTTTCAAGCGTTTAGCCGTTCCGAACAACATGACTTCTGTTTTCCCGTTTTTTAGATTTATAATTATCTCATTTTCACGGAAATATACTGATAGTCTCTCAAGGCCTTGATCGAGAAGTTGTTTAATTCTAGTAACATCTTTATGAGCAACGTATATGACGGTGTCATCTGCGTACATTATAACTTTAGAATTTGAGATATGGTCTACAAAATCATCATAAAAAATTATAAAAAGCAGTGGTCCCAAAATGGAACCTTGTGGAACACCGCAGTAAATTGGCTCGTAGCTAGATCGAAAATTGTTAATGTCTACTAACTGACTTCGATTAAATAAGTAGTCGGTAAACCATGCTAGCTCCTTGCCTTTAATTCCGTACGTTGTTTAATAATAATGAGTGTCCGATCGTATCTTCGATAAACTGCTATTTCGATAAACTGCTCCAACTAACTTACCGCCATCTATTTCGCGACGAATACTGTCGCAAAATAAAGTAGAAGCACGTTTCGTGGAGCGTTTACTTCGAAAACCATATATATAGTAGAGTTATATGTTAAAAGAAATGAAGTTTATTATATAGACCAAAAGCTTTTATGATTGGTACAATTGTTGAAGTCTTGCTCCATGGATATTCAGTAATCTTGAAATTTGTTATGTGCTAAAAACTTTTAGAAAAAAAATGTGTACAAGAAGTTTCAGATAGTATTTAAAAGTTTTCGAACATTCTGTTATGTAAAAAAGAGCAGAATTATTAAGGGATGATACTTTAGGGGAATTAATTTTTATGAGAACTAATTTTTGAATTGAAGCATTTAAATTTTATAAGAATTATTTTTTTTGCAAAGTTAGCAAGTTTATAATATGTAGTTTAAAATACCTCCTTAATTTGGATATACTAACAAGCATTTTTTTTTTGAAAATCATATTTTTTGCTAAAAATAAAATTGAAATAAAGACTTAAACTTAGTATGACATGTTTTTAAGCTAGTTTGAAAAAAAAAATGAGACATAAAATATTTTTACTATGAGATCTTGGTTTAACTATTTTCAGGGACACCGATTTTTGACAGTTATATCAATTTTGAGAGTATATGAATTTTGACAAAGATACATGTGCAAAGAACATTAAAATCAATTGTCATGATTGACATACGTCAGAGTTTAAGTATTATATTAGGTTCTAAATAAAAATTTATGCCATGTTCAATTGTTGCAAGCAAGTTTCATATTTGTTAATTTTTTGAATGCACTATTTCACATTTAGACAATAAAAAAATCGTCCATAATCGTGTTGTAAAATTCTGTTGCAGGATGCCCATAAAAGAAAAGTCACCAAACGCCAGCCGCGGGTTGAGTTGATTTTACCTGCCCCCGCATGAATACGGTTAGGTAGTTATGAAATTTAAGGATTTCTCAGAGACACTAGATCCCCCCTTCCCCTCTCCCCCTCTCCCCCTCTCCCAAGTTTAAATAATTACATTATCTTTTCCTAAATAAATTCATCAATTTTAAGGTAATAATTGATAAATTTCTGCAAATAGGGTCCTAAGACATATACGCATTTTTGCGATTTATTCTTGTGAATCCTATTTCAAACAAATATTGCAAGTAGTTGGGAGAAATTTAATTAACGAACCTAGAAACAAAATTTCTAATCCTCTTAAATTTGCAAATTCTACTATGAAAAAGTTAAGCTAGCTAGCTTTTAGCTAAATGTAAACAAAATACCAAGCTATAATAGATAAAGTTAGCTGTCATCAACACAACTACTGGTTATTGATCACCTACTACGTGCTAAACATATTAAAAATCTTGTTAACTAGATAGCCAGCTACATCCCCTTATTTTTTATATTAGTAGCCTACTTTTTTATGTCGCTATCTTTTTCTTAATGTACAACGTGACACCAATTTTAATCTTGACCTGAAAAAGTGTTGACCAAGGAACGAAGTCGTAATAATCATGCGAAAATGTGAAAGCCAATAATATTTCAATATCCAGTCAACGATACCAGGGTATTTTTCGACGTCATCTCTTATATCAAGAAGACAAAAAAACCTGGGGACGAGGGTGCTACATTCCGGTTTTTGCATAGTTGGCCTAAAAAATTTAAAAAATAGCCCAAAAACTTGGTTTTTTCTAATTTTCTGGTAAAATCCAAGGAAATCGAGAAATCGGATAAATCACGTGTCCATATCATACAGAAGAATTCTACTTGATGAATAAAAGTTGTGTTGTAAGTTCCAACTTTTAAGTATAATCCTAACAAGAGTTATTATATTTTCCCGATTATAAGGATTTCATTGAGTATTTGGCCGCAGTTTCCGCCATGAAAACATTTATCACGGAGGTGTCTAAAAAATAAATCAAACATAGTATAAAGGCATCAAACATAGTATAAAGACTTATTAACTTAAATCAAGGGGATTCATTCTGTAAATTTTGGAGACGAGATTAATCCGATGTCCTAATATTTCATAATTTTTTTATAGACAAACTTCAATTTTTCAATGACGGGACAGAAAAGTGCTGACATAAGCACTTTAGTTCCTTTTTATAAGTGTGGCAGGTTTTACTTAATTTGAGAAATCCTGTCAAAAGCTATGGAACGGGGCGAAGGGTTGGGGGAGGGGCGAGATCCGCTAGTCATATTATGTTCGTGAAATCCCGCACTTCTTAACTGACACTTTATGAAACTATTGATACTGTACACAGTGCACCATTCGGGAAAGCGAAAGATTTTGTATCTTTAGCCAAATAGCCTAAAATTTTAAACCTTAAGTCCGATGATTGTGCGTGATTGAGGAATTAATATTCAATCTTTTTTGCTTTCCAGTATTTTATCCAAGATTATAAATAGGCATATTGCAATGCAGTATGTAAGTAATTATTTCAAACACTTTTCAAAGCAATTATAAACAACACAGTAGACGTATAAAAATTCTGTAAGAATTGGTAAGTAGTTTATACTTCTCTTGTAGTTTCCTGTTTATTTTTACTACCGGTAATAATTAAGAAAAGGTTGTGAATAAAAAGCAATTAGGGTAATTATTTGCACACATTAAATCCGTTTAATGTGTCTTTCATATCAAACGAAGTGAAGGGAAATACAGTTTTCTAAATAAGCAACATTTAGCTCTGGTAATTTTATATTCAGCTTGGCTAGGTACAACTTGTTGAAGTAAAATACGAAGAAAAACCTATAAATACAAAAGTCCATCCTTTTGTTCTTGGATTATTAATTGCTGTCTTACTTTAGTTACCTTATTGCCGCTTCGCCCATCACCGCTAGTGACAATAATCTTAACCACCACATATCTATGTAGTATGCTACAAGGACTGTATTGTAAAACATAGTCTTGCCCGGTGTTAAATTTAAATAAGACTTTATGTGTCAACTGGCAATTGTGTCGCCGTTAAGGCCTTCTAAAAACATACTCAGGGTTTGTCATAGGAAATAACGCTTGAATAGCCCTAAATGATGAGCAAAAGACAAGCAACTGTCGGCCACAAATGGCGAATACCAAATTTTAACATGGCGTAGTTAAGAGTAGGATATTCAAAGCTAATGTTATCCTAGGGCTAGCGAATTAAGGATTAAAAGTCGATATCTTTGATAAGCATACTTTAGGGGTGGGGGTTGTGGTAATTTCACTACTCCCGTCGATTTATTCTTAATAAATTTATATCTACATAAAGTATAGGCTAGAAAATGTGCGTCTCTTGCTTTGTCCCTATAACAAGAAAATTACTAAAACTCCAGGTTGACATTTTTACTTTCTGTTAAAGATCGGGTAAAAAAAATTATAATTTTAAAATGTGCTTGACATTAATGTGAGAATTAGGAAAATATAAGTTAAAAGATAAAAAATAATGACGTCAGCATTAATTTCTTGATGTCAAATACTTCCTTTTGTTTCTGTTGTTACTGTGCTAAGTTTCATAGAAATTGCGTTTGTCTTCCCTTGAATTTAATGGGGTGGTAAAATTCCCTCCCAACAAAAAAGTATGGCTAAGATCTTTCTTAAAACGGAACAGTTAAAAATTCTGAAGCAAATGCGCATGCTGAGGCTTATCGTTTTTAAAACACTAAAACAAAACGCTAATTCCATGAAATACGAAAACCTTTTTAAAAAAAGCATTTTTAAAATTCGCAGTTTATAAATTGATTCCAAAAGCAGTGGAGCTAAAAAAACCCGTTTTTTAGAAAGAAAACACGTATCGTTATACCTTACACCACCACATGTAGAAAGAATTTTTCGCATCTTCAGCCAAATAACCTACGATTTACAACCATAACTCCGATTTATTAGATGAAAGAGAAGTTGCCTCGGTCACTTGTTAGTTGCACTGAATGTGTTTCTGTTTCGGTTACACGTCAGAACACAACTTTCTCATTTTATTTTACAATTCACAGCTATGTGTAAGAGTGTATAGACAATGTACTTTTATTTACAGATCTTTTAGAATTTTGACACAGTGCATTTGTTGGCCCGCCCGTATCAATTTGATCTTCCTTTTATATCTTTTTATTTTTTATAATGCTAACGATCACACCCACATTATTTATCACTATGTGTTTACAAAAAATCGAGTTGTACAAAGAGTCCTTTGCAGAACATTAATTGATGTCATATAAAAAAACGGAATTTGAAACTGCTTTATTAAATCGATCTTTTTTAAAATAATAACAGGTCAATGAGTAATCTTAGCAAACAATATGACGGATGACAGTACTTATCTAAGCTAATTGGTTTCTTAATTAGCTATTCGTAATTACGTCCAACTATAGATAAAGTATTAACTCTGTTTCTATCTTCTTATTTACCTTTTTCATAAAAGTGATATTTACTGAAGAATTTATTCTGCATTCTTATGTGTAATATGTAAGGTAATGTCTTTTGGTTATAGATAAGTATGGGTTCTTGTGCTGTTTTAAGCAACACAGCTGTCAGAAAGACATAGTAACAGTGCAAGTTCCGTAAACACGACTTGAAGGGGTCAGACATCATGACGAAATTTTCTATTCTGATCATTTTTAGTCGATGCAGCATAAACCTGAAAGTTCTTCCTTCTTTGTTATTTATGAAGATGCTTCAAGACAAGGTTAAACGGATTGTTGTAAATTCCTGACTTGGACAGGATCGCACAAAATCCAGTTTTAGTTAAGACATCATAATTAAGTACTAGTCGTTAGTTGGCGGAAGAAGCTAGTTATTTACTCTGCGGGTGACCCGGAATAAAGTTAAACACAGCCATTTTGAATTCACAGAATACGGCTATTACTATAGAGTTTTTATCTACCGTTATCATGACACCATTTACCCCTTTCGATGTCGGCAATTTAAAGCAATTGTCCAAATGAGTAGAAACCAGGGTACTTGTTTTATTATATACTAGAAATAGAAACTAATAAGCTAGTAAAGATACTCAGCCTTGATATTTTACACTCTAAAAAAATAATGACGTCAGCATTGGCTTTCTGATGTTAAATTTATCATGTTATTGTGGTTGGTTACTGTACCAAATTTCATAGAATCTAGATTCCTATGAGGGTCATAAAATTATCACACGCAGCGCCTAAAAAACGAGAATGAAGGAAGATACCTCCCGGAATGCAATTATGACGAGTATCTATTAAAAAGAAACTTTAACGAGAAACTTTAATAAAATTTAACGAAGAAAGACATAATAAAGTCATAATCGTTGCATAGTTTAATTGTCTGAGCTGCTTGGTGGGATACAAGAAAACGATTACCTCATTTCTTAAAAGTGGGGATAAATAACTAACGGTAATCCTCCATTGACATGACACTAATTGACTTCTGTTAGCCAAACTTACTATTGCCACCACAATTTATTATCGTCAAAGCTAACATCCGAGTTACACCTTCTTAGATTACCTAGTCAGAAATGTCTTTATAGAGTTATTAATGAAAATTGACGCAAAAGACGCCTGTAGCAGGAAAAGAGACAAATTAAACCTAGGCGGGGACTTACTCCAGTTGGAGTTCTGAAATACTTTTACATTACGTTTCACGTATCAAGTGGTCTTTCTAAATCTAACGATGATGCGGTCATTAGTTATAATATGTTATAACAAAAATAAAGCTTTGTTTAACATACCAGTTTCCAACTTCTAATGGAATTTAAAACTTATTAAAGCACACAAAAATGTTCTTTAACCAAACGTAATTAACAACATCCCCTAAAATTCATTTATTTTTCTAATTACGAGTACGTACGATTTAAGAAAACCTTTCCTGCAAAAATTAAAAATACAGATTGAGCATTTTCTCCTAAAAGTCACGTAGCGTTTTGTTCCCGTGACCTATTACAACAACAAACCAAATCTTGAAGGAAATTGTAAAGGCGCTAACATCCTGCAAAATTGACAAGTCATTTGGCAAATACAGGTTAATGAATATGATATTTATAGAAAATATCAGTCCAGCTATAGTATAAATAGAGATAACATTTTGTACTCACTTTAAGAGAGTAACTTGTTAAGGACGAGCTAGCGAAACATTCTTAAAGAAGTCTTTGCAAGACCAAAATGGCAACGTTACTTTCGCTAACTTATTTAGTTGTATTAGCGCTGCTATTGGTGAGTGTTAAGGCGCACTTTGGTAAGTATTGTAAAACTGAACTTGGTTCTGTAAAAATGTATGAATACGTAGTAATACATATTTGATAACAAAAATATTTTATTTACTAAAAAATTCTTTTTTTAGGTACGTATTTACGTCCGGGAAATACACTTTCAAATTGCATACCTTCTACTCCGAATCGATATTGTAACTATTACAGTAAATACAATTCAGGATTTCGAACAGTTGATGGAACTTGCAACAATCTTTATAAGACAACCCAAGGAGCTGCAAACACACCACTAGCTCGACTGCTGCGTAAGTGCTAAACAAATAAAATTTATGTCAATTAATTGTCACACGAACTAAAAAAACTTAACTTTTAAAAGAATTAATTTTGCGCAAAGTTGGCAGGTCCAATGTTTCAAGCATCTTTATCCGAAATATATCAAATGAATAAAGTTAGAGTAATATAGAGTGATAGGTATATTAGAGAGGATATTATAAATCATTTTTCTTACAAAAAAGAACCCGAATTTTGCGGGAACTAACTTTTCCGAAATTGATAAAAAATTGCGAAATTTGAGAAAATAATTTTTTTACACGTACCAATAAAAACAATAGTGCTTTTCTTAGGAGCTTCAAAGGTAATGTTCCTTGCATATATTTTAATTTAAGAAGAATGTGACAAGCTACTTTCCATCAGTATTAAATTAAGATACTTCTACACAATTCAAATTCACTCACGTTTAGCTGCTGATTACGTCGACTCTGCAAATTTGGACACACCACGAGGATTCCCTGGTACGTTCCCTTCCGTTCCTACACCTCACGAAGTCTCCGAAGCCGTCTTTTCTGTTCAAATGCGAAACAGGCAAAGTGCAAGAGGACTTTCTGCAATGTTTATGGCGTTTGGACAGTTTCTTGATCATGATATTGGATACACAACACATCCAACTTGTGATGTATCAGCAGGGTAGGTTTTGGCAACATGCTTCTAAGTAATAAAGGTTAACTATGAAAGTTCTGAGGTGACTTATTACATTCTCTTAAATTGCTTAATTTAGATGTGGTTCTATAAATGCTTTCACTTATCCATGCTTTCCACTTCAATTTAAACGAAATGGAGCTGCGTGTTCTTCACTTGCAAGATCCTTCCCTGTGTGTCAATCTCCATTTAGACCAAGAAGTACACGGGAACAGATAAACATAATATCTTCTCATATTGACCTATCTCAAGTTTATAGCAACGATTTGAAAGTTCACAAACAATTAAGAAGATTAGATGGTTAGTACTTTGTAACCTTTCACGTACATTTTCTTTGTTCAGATATGTTAAATAAATCGTGAATAAGCATACAAATATGTCTTAGTAAGTAATTTGTTATTTTGTTCTTATTTCTGAAGGATCTGGATTACTCAGAGTAACCTCAACAAATTTGATGCCAATACGATTGCCAGCAACAGATCCAGAATGTGGTAACCCAGGAGGTTGTTCTTTGGTGGGTGACGATAGAGGTGACGAAAATATTGTTCTCCACTCTCTTCACACAATCTTTGTCCGCAATCACAACTACATTGTTAAGCAGCTCAAAAAGCTGACAAGATCATGGAGTGAAACGTTTCTTTTTGAAACAGCGAGGAAAATTAACATCGCAATTTGTCAACATATCGTTTACAATGAATTCTTACCAAGTCTTGTCGACTTGAGCATTTACCGCGGATACAACTCATACACTGATCCTAGTATTCTTAATGTATTCTCAACGGCAGCTTTCAGATTTGGTCACAGTTTGGTACCAAATGCCTGGGCTCAACTTAACAATAACTTTGACAAGGCTTTTGACGACATTTCTCTTCAAGCATCATTTGAAAATACTGTTCCTATTCGTCAACGTGGCATTGAATCAACAACGTTTGGCTTACTGGCTAATCAGTCACAACCAGTAGATACAAGTTTCGCCTTTGGCATCGTAAGAAGACTATTTGTTCCTTTGGGAGAAAATAGACGAGAAGATCTGACAGCTTTGAACATACAGAGAGGACGGGATCATGGATTACAGACATATGGAGCTTGGAGAAGAAGGTGTAACTTACCAGCCATCCGTTCATTTTCCCAGTTATTAGGTACCATGCCGTCAAACGTGGTATTGAATTTCCAGAAAGTATACAGCAATCCTAATGACATCGACATCTTTGCTGCTGGTATTGCGGAGAATCCAACAAATGGAAAAATGCTTGGTCCCACATTTCAATGTATCCAGAAAATCCAATTTGAGCGATTTAGAGATGGTGATCGATTTTGGTATGAAAATCCAGGTGTTTTCACCTCTGCTCAATTGAGAGAAATCAGGAAGATGACACTGTCAAAGGTTTTATGCAACACACTGAATGGGATTGTATCCATTCAGCCATGGGCGTTACAAGCTGTTACTTCTTCCACGGTGCGAAAAACATGTGGTAGTATACCAGATATGGATGTTTCTCCTTGGTTATATTCTAGATACTAACAACACTAGATAATTATCTATTTATTAATTTATATGTAGTTTTACCGTAGTTTTTTTCCATTACTTCTACGCAAAAATGTACCTTCTTTATACATGATATTCAGGTAAAGATATCTACCTTTAGCAGATTTTGATATTGTTTTTCCTTTTAATTAGGGTGCCATAAGGCTATCCATGAGTCTGGGGCGGGAAGTGGGGGGACACAATTAACAACAATACAGTGACACAAATACGTTTATTAAAAGACCATTAAAAGTAAAAAAAATTGGACTAAGAGATTAGAAAACTAAAATCATGTTGCCTCCCCTTCAAGTTCATTCATATAGTATGTCATTAAATAAAATTTATTCATTTTAAAGAGGAACGAAGCAGTATGATCAGTAAAGAAATTCCCCAAAAGGTATTTACAATTCTTGTTTTTATATTTACGACCAGAGTTTGAATGAGAATGCGTTTCATATGTCAAAACTACTTTGTGTGTCTACACTGGGTTGCATTTTTAAAAGAAAACTGACATTTTACTATCCTACCCACAAACTCAATATATTTTTCTCTCTTATCTTTACGTAAAATTAGTACATTAATAACCCATAATAATGAGTGGATGTGTGGGCTACCTCTCACCTGAAATTCAACTGTAATGGTGTAGTTGTTAACTGGACCAATAGTCCGTTGACAATTATGGTTTTAAAAAATCTTTTAACTCTGTGTGTTGCTTAAAGGACTAGATTCTTATTAGGAATTTTGATTCGCTGATAGTGGCATTTTCGGATACATCATTTCCACGTACAGTTATAGTTTAGTTGCAGTTATAATTTTGACTGCCCTCTTAAATACGCGCAAGACAGAGTAAAAAAACAAAAGTTTGATATTCGAACTTACCTGTTGGAAGTAGATATAGGACAATTCTTTTACAATGCTCATTAGAAACTATCGATATTAGATTTTTATTTTCCTTTAGTATGCTTATGTGGAATATATATACGCTTCTTGACATGAAAAGTGATGTTTATTTAAGAGCTTTTTGTTCTCCTTGTCACTGTATGTAGTAGTTTTCGCACAATACCGGGAAGGAAAAATATCGAAAATAATTTTTTGAGTGTTTTATCTTGTTTACATATTTCACAAGCCTTCATGCAAGTGAAATATACGCAAACTAAATCACGAAAAAAAAAATTATTTGAGAACACTTACGATAACTTGTTTGTCATATAAATGAAGCATAAATCATTGTTATTTTATATAGTCTGCAGATGATTGTTCAATTTCAATCATGGTTTATCAAGTTTAACAGCGAAAAATGTATTGCATATATTATATATGCAATCATGTCTTTAAATTCATAACATATTTTTTTAATTTGTGATAAATTATGCGCGAGATGGTATGTCTTATTTATATTTATTCTTATTCTTATTCATATACAGTCCGGGGTAATCAGTTAGTGTTGTAGTATATATATGCGTATGAACAGTAGAGTATGACACTGATAATCTAGATATACATTCTAAAACATATGATAAAATCCTATCATATATCTAAAATAGTATTATCACGTAGCCACGAACGAAAACATCATCAACAGTTCCGATATTGCCTCGGATATCAATTCTTTGGCATGTCAGTACATGTTGTGGGGTTTGAATTTCACCACAGACGCAATTTGGGCTATCAACTAATCCAACTCTATGCATGAAGTTAGCATATCTTCCGTAGCCTGAGCGGATACGATTTAGTAACACCCAATGTCGGCGCTCGAGGTCGTGACCATTAGGCTTATCCGACGGATCTGGTATGAATTGTTTGAGTCGAAAGTTCGATTCTCGCCACCGTGTTTTCCAAGTTGCTGCAGCCCATGATTTTGGAGAACTCGAATCGTTTTCAAGGGCTAGTGAGTGCATTCGGGTTGATAGCGGTATTCTACTCTTTAACCTGTTGTCCAACAATGGTTGTGTTCTTATGTCGGCAATCATATGACCGTCAGAAAGGGTACGTTTGTGGAGTTCAAGAATGTTTCTGTCTCTTCTTATGTCTGCAGGTTCGATTCCACACAGTATCGGTAGAAGTGTTATAGTAAAGTAATTGCAAAAGGCAGCACTGCTATGGCACGCAATACGTTATTTAACTGTGGCGATTCTAATTCTAACTTGATTTTTGGCAAGTAGTTCAAATAACTAAGTTTGATACAGCAAGTACAACGCGACACAGTGTTTTAAATTTTGCGGAGCTAAGCGAATCGAGTGTAGCGAGCATAGCATTTGGCATTTAGGCACGTATTATTGCAAAGCGAAATTGTGGAGCATGTTTGGGACACGCGAGGTATACCAAGATAATTATTAGGATTCTTAAAATTTCGACGGAAAAAAAATTATATGAAATCAGCGTAAAGAAAAAGGACTGATATTTTTGCACATAAAGCTAGGATATTATTTTCCTAATAAAACAATAAGTTTGGACCGAGGGGTTAAAGTCATAGTCTAGTAAAAAAATTCAATAATTACGGCTCCTCCCCCCCCTACCCCCGGATTTTGACCCCCCGTCTTTTGGTCCGGATTATACGTCCGCCGAACATGGACACGCAGAGAAGGATATGCTGTGCACAAACGGTAGTCGGCATATTAGAGACGTATATTTTACAGACCTAAAATATGCCTTATATTTTGTATTATAGATTGATGATGAGGTGACAAAACAGCTAGCTGTACTAATTATTGTATAAATAAATAAATAATTAATTAATTATTTTGCAATTTTGCATCTAATACTATTATAGTTTATTTTAATGAAAAACAATAGTATAGAAACTAATAATAGTATGGAAACTGTTTTCTTCTTTTGAAATAATTTATTGTTAGTCCTGTTTCTAATCGACTATTCTTGTGTATTTTAGGCTTTTTTGTGGCGCTGCTTTTTCTGGAATTTTTAGTTGGATTGGAAAGCTCCTGTGTAAGCTACCCTTTTCTAAAAAATATTGAATTAATTTGTACAATTATAACGCGCCGAGCTGTGTTTTATTTTATTGTTTCTAAGAAGATGTAAGAATACAATATCATTAATTTTAGTTGGTTTCATCCAAATCAAGGTAAGGCTTAATCACACAAAAGGTAGCTAATAATTTTAAGTAATTTGTAGAATACATATGGAGAAGCTGTATTACTATCTGACTGATAGCCAGATATAGGAAAACCTGTAGACAAAGCAAACAGCTCGGGTGTTAGAGTGAGCCTACCAACCATTTTTCATCACAATTTTTTATTTATTAAGTAACCCGATACAGTAATTAAAAAAAAATCCACTTTTGCTATTAAACCAACAGCAATATAATTGTCAATAGGAATTAGTTGTCCGTACACCCTCCTTGAGAACAAGGTTTAAAACGACATTTAAACTGTCATTTAAACAGAACTCCAGGAAATGCCCAAGTCGCACACGTCCTCTAAAAGGCGTGGGCATTTTTGAAACTGCTTGTAATTTTAGAACGATGGTGCTGATAAGCTGCATACGCCGTAAAAAGTGCGGGCGTTTTGGGGCAAGTTCGGCGATTTGAAAAAAATTCAGGATTCGCCCGAAAAAACCCGCATATACCCGAAAAAAGAAAAAGAAAAACAGACACTAATGATTCTAAAAACCATAAAAATTAAAATAAAATTTACTTGATAAATAACTTATATATAAACTTTATTAACTCCTTTCTCTTAAAGCGCTTTTTTCCAGCTATCGTCCGTAAGGTATGTTACAAGGGATTGAATTTTTGGAATGCTCAAGGCCATTTCGGGAAAGTACGGGCGGTTTCGGAAGACAACTGCTAATTTAATTCGAAAAGTCGCCTTATATATGCGGGCGTTTGCGGCTTATAGACACCCTCTTATTTTAGAATATTCTCAGGAATAATAGACCAAGAGAAATTACATCACAGTTTCTTGTCCACCGCCCATGTGTGTTTCAGAACAAGCCAAATAAAAAATCCATTATTTTTGAAATAATTTGTGTTAAAATTACCATTTTATTTACGATATACCAATTGTCAGTCATTTTATTCACCCAACACAGAATCCTATCCAAGTGGTATTCTATAGTGATGAATTTAATAATATACATGATTCAGCATAGTTTTCAAAAGGGTTTGATTGCAAAATATGATTGCCAAATTGCAGCACTCAGCTTCTAAAACACAGGCAAGAGACATAATTTCCTCTGGGTGATTACATTAATGTTGGTTGAGAAAAAAAACGAATGATGAGAAGAATGTGTCTTTGAATGTGTCTAGGACAAAAATAAACACTTTTAGAATGATTTTGTCAGATTTGGAAACTGTTGGTGTGTTTGGAACTTTGGAAATTTGTCTAGAGTATGATGTAAATACTTCGCTTGCGCACATAGGGACCTACGGAAGCCGAAAAGGGTCAACCCACAAATATATTTCGAATCCGCATAAATATTCCAAATCCACAAATGTTTTTCAAATACGCAAAATTGTTTCAAATCCACAAATATATTTTAAAAAATCAGTTAACCCAGGACCCTGCCCCTGAATCTAAGACCCTGCAAAAAGTCACATGTGCGCGAAATGATTTGTAAATAAACATGGCAGACCGTTTCTGTTCGTCATGTGGGAAGAAAATCGAATTTTGAAGCGATTATTTCTGCTCGTATTGTGGAAAGGAAATAAAAAAGAAAGCAGAAAATCCTGTTCACAGTGAGGCATTGTCATTGATAGACTATCAACGAATTAAGTCAAATGTAAGAACATCACGATTCTTAAAGAAAAAGAAAAATACAGTCAATGGAGGAGAAAGTGCTGGTGACGATGATCGGGGAAGTAATAGTAGTAATGTGGTTTTTGAAAGTAAGAAAGCAAAGTTTATATCTTTACACAGTAAAACATCTACGGAAAGTGTTGTTATTAACGTTGGAATTATGAGAGAGAATGAACAAGGACTGCTCCATTGTGTTAGAGGATCTAAGTTACCTGTGCGTATTGCTAGGGATGCTTCAGCAGCTACTGTTTTGAAGGCTGAAAACAAAAAGCATGCAGACCCTGACCAATTTTTCTGTGGTCTAGAAGGATATGTCTTGCTATACCCCGACCAGAAGGTGGTCGAAATGATACCTGGGACAAAAACAGCTTTTACTGTTGACAAAACAAAAAGGAGCTAGCTAAGCCATTTTCAAAAGTAGACCTTTATTTATGCAAAGAATACGATGTACAATCTGCAACAACTCGAAAACTTCTTGATGCCTTAAAAAGTCCAATTGATGTTGCTTCGGATGATACTTTAAGCGAAAACGAGGACAATAAAAATTGTAACCCCGATATATTCTTAAATGAATACAGTGCTGATCCTATACATGAAGATCAAGCCAGTGGTAGTGGTACTGGCAGTGTGAAATATGGTTGGTGCCCCATATGCAACAAAAGATTTCCATTCTCAGTAATTGAAGCACATGCAGATCAGTGTTTAAAGTATAAGAACGATAGAGTCATTTTTAAGTATGCAGACATAGAATGTGACAATGCTGTTAGATCTCTCTGGTGGAGAGCCTCCCTCACTTTGGATATATTTGTGGGTAGTGAACTAGGTCATAGTTGAAACTTTATGTTGGAGAAAGAAAACTTAATATTCAGTCTGATCGTTATTCTTTTCCCGGGATCCAACAAATGGTGCCGCGACCCGGGAAATTTTTAGAAAATCTAGTTCATAATTATATAGGAAATCTTAGTGATTAAAATTTAACAGAAGATTATTCTTGTTGATTGGAGATTTTACCAAAGTTTATTGTTATTGATTTATATTTTACAAACACGTGTTTAGTTATTCGTGGTTTTACTTTTCTTACTTGGACACTTTTTACCGGAGAAATTTTTTTGATAACCTTCACAAGGATGGAAAAACAAGTTAAAATATGGAAAAGATCACGTGTTATGCACAGAGGAGTCGCTAAAAAATGTCTTTCTGAAACACATGCTATTTTGCAGCAAAACTTAACGACAGAAACATTTCATAACTTAGAACAAGAACTTTTGACAAATGATAAAATTCTTAACGAAAAGATGAACATTCTTAAGGATCTGGATGAGAAAATTTTATCGAATATTGATGAAGGACATGAAATGGAAAACGCTAGTTTGGACTGTTACGAATTTCAAAGAAGTGTAACGAAAGGTATAATTAATATTCAATCTTGGTTGAAGCGAACTCATTTGGATAGTGTGTCTACTATTTCGGCTGACTTTCTCTAAGTCCACGAAGCTTGCTAAATTAACCTTGCAAAAGTTTAGCGGCCACCCTTTAGCCCTATTCGGTCAGGGGTTTTTCGAACATACTATGACCGGGGGGGGGGGGGGGGGGGGGCGGATTCCGCCCCCCCTCAATAACTTTTCATAGGGTTGTTCAAATTGAATCAAACTTGGCACACTTATAGTACGTCATAAAAGGAACAAAATAGCGGCAAAAAAAATTTGCTTGCGTCAGCACATTTTCTGTGACGTCATCAAAAGCTTGAAAATTGTTAAAAATGCCACTATCTGCTTAAAATATAATTACTTTTGTTCTAGAGGGAATTTTTACATTCTGTTTGAAGTTTCTGAAAGCTAAATAAAAGTTATTTGACATATCTTCCGGTTTTTAAATGAATCGGATAAAAAATTGCCAAAAATTGCCCGAAAATCCGTTCTTTCCCGATTTTCGGGTAAAATCCGACAAAATCGGGAAATCGGATTAGTCACGTGTTCAAATTATTCAAAATGATTCTTCTTGATGACACAAAGTTGTGTTGCAACTTTCAAGTCCTAAGGATAATCCTAACAGGAGTTATTATATTTTTCCCATTATAAGGATTTCATAGAGATTTTTAGGGGTAGTTTCGAGTAATGGCCAATATCAAAGCCTCTGAAAGGTATGGGACCTAAAAAATTAGCATGCAGGTGTCTAATAGATAAATGTTGAAACTCAGTAAATATCATAGCCATATAACAAAGCAATCAGGAGTTATTAAAAAAAAACCGTCAGGGGGGGCGGAATCCGCCCCCCCCGGACCGAATAGGGTTAAGCTTCCAGTCATTTTGGTACGGATTTGAGAGCGCCATACACTCAAACGAAATGCTTGATGATATTTCGAGATTTAATTACTTGAAAGGACTGCTTGAAGGAAGCGCTAGTTTGAGCTTTCAAGGATTGGCGCTTACAATTGACATTTACAAGGTGGCTGTAAAAATTCTAAAGGAAAGATTTGGCGATACTCAAACTATCATCAGTGCTCACATGGATGCGCTCCTCAATATCGCACCTGCTAAAAGTTGTGATACGACAGAATTGCGCACAATTTTTGATTTGATAGAAGTGCATACCCGTAATCTTCTGTCTCTTGACGTTGAATCCAAGGCGTATGGTCAAGTCTTAATTTCTATTGTAATGAATAAACTACCAGGCGATTTTAAACTTGATATTACTCGTAAAATGCCGCAGGGAACATGGAAAATAGGCGACTTAATGAACTGCTTTAAAGAGGAACTCATGGCGGGGGAGCGCTGTTGTGCGATGGACCCTAACGCAGGTTTTGCTTCCACATCCCCTTCTTCGACTCTTTTTGCTTAGCAATATAACGCTGAAAGAAACCCTCCGAAACAGAAGCATGGACGACTCAACTCTATCGTCTGTGCAAGGGAAGACATCATATCTCCCTCTGTGATGCTAAGGGTGGAGGAGAGCGAAACAAAAATAACAACGATGGACAGGTTCCGCATTCTCAGGATGATGAATAAAATCAATCATCAAATGTGAACGTTGTTGGTTGCCATGACAGTACACTGCTGCAAACAGCAAATGGGCACTTGTTAAATACTAACGAAAATTCCGTTGTTTTTTCTAGTTACGTGCTCTTTGATAACTGTTCGCAAAAATCATCCATCACAAGTAACGCAAAACAACGATTAAAATTAAAAATCATCCGCATCGAGATTTTAAACGTAAAAGTGTTCGGCGACAACTCTGAAAAACCTCGAAAATTAGACGTCGTAAAGGTTAAAATAAAAACGCCCATTCTAACGATTATTCCGTAATCGAAGCGTATGTTATGGACATGATATGCTCACCTCTATCTAACCAAAGAGTCGATTTAGCGCACACCCTTCTCCCAAACATTTGCCTTGCTGACACAACGCCTCTCACAATAAACATATCGACGTTCTTGAAGGTGCAAATTATAATTGGAACTTTGTAACAGGACAAATTATATAAACCGAGAACGCTCTTACCGCTGTTCAAACTATCCTTGGTTGGACTCTTAACGGAAATGTGCGGGCATCTTCTTCGACTGTTAAAGTTGCACACGTTTTACTTTCGCATGACGGGCACGAACCGTCAACTTATAATCTAAAGAAATTTTGGCAAGTCGAGGACATAAATGAAGTAGATACTACGTTTAACAGGTTTTTAAGGTAAATTCAGCGAGAAAATTGATTTCGATGGAGAAAGATATTCCATCCCATTACCATGGAAACAAGATCATGAACAGATACCGGACAATTTCCAAAACAGCCGAAATCGGTTAACATCAGTCTTTCGCCGACTTAAGGCTAAGCCCGAGCTTCTGCAACAATACGACGACATCATTAAACAGCAAAAACGTGACGGTATCACCGGGCAGGTGACAGAGCCGCCACCGCCGCCAGGTCAAGTCCATTACTTGCCCCATCATTACATCTTAAAGGAAGATAAGTCCACAACCAAGGTACGCATTGTTTACGATGCTTCTTTAAATTCTCCGTCACTCAACGATTGCTTGGAAAAGGGTCCTTCTATTCTTCCTCTACTTATGGACATCCTTATCCGTTTTGGGACCTACAAGGTTGCGGTAGCAAGCGACATTAAACAAGCATTTTTAAATGTGGCAATCAACACACCTGATTGTGACTTCTTACGCTTCCTATGGTTTGACGATATAACAAAATTAAATCCTCAACACATGATATACCGATACACTCGTGTAATCTTTGGAATGAACGCTTTACAGTTCCTTTTAGCTGCATCAATTATATAGCACTTGGAGAAATACCAAAGTGCCGACCCTGACTTTGTGCTAGCTTTCTTAGAAAATCTTTATGTCGACGACAGCATTGGCGGAGGAGATACCAGCGATCAGGTGTTCACATTTATAGCCAGACGCGGCATACCCACGTTAATGATTTCCGACAACGCAACGTGCTTTAAAAACGAAGAACTTAGGTTAAGTGAAGAGTTATCGAAATTAAACGTAAAATGGAAATATATAGTTGAAGCAGCCCCATGATGGGGCGGATTTTGGGAACGTTTGGTTCAATCTGTTAAAAGGTCATTAACAAAGGCTTTGTTTCGAAGTAGTATATCTTATGAAGAACTTCAAACGGTGCTATGCGAAGTTAAAAGCCTTCTTAACTGTAGACCTTTAACACACGTCTATAACGATGACATCGAAGAGGTCGCAACATATGTAGGCCTTGTGTTCAGTCTGGTGATGCGGACGAACTTGATAGCAAGGCAAAACTTTCAAAACGAATGATGTACATAAAGACCTTAAAGGAGCATTTTTGGAATCGATTCAGTAACGAATACATAACCAATCTAAGAGAGTTTCACGCACAAGGACCAAGTCACAGTCGTTCTGCTGAGCTTGGAGAAATAGTCATTATTCATTCTGATAAGAAGCGCATCAATTGGCGTATGGGAAAGGTGACGTACCTTATTACGAGCAGGTACAATAACGTCCGTGCAGCTATAGTTAAAGTGTTTACGCCGTATACCAAAGTCATTAACTATATGAAGCGACCAATTGAAAAATTGTATCCCTTAGAGGTAAAGAGCGTTGAATCTGTGAGTTACGAGGAGAAACAAGAAAGTATGAAAATTATGGAGAGCGATATGACAGTTACAGCCGATGACACTGCAACGGAACGCCCCAGAAGGATTGCATCAGACAATAGCATTCTTATACGACGTATTCTGGGGCAAACCTGACATTGTATGTACCCCTTAGTTTTTATGTATCTTAGCGTAGTACTTGTTGAACACTTTTGTTCAAGGGGGAGTGTGTCAGATCTCTCTGGTGGAGAGCCTACCTCACTTTGGATATATTTGTGTGTAGTGAACTAGGTAATAGTTGAAACTTTATGTTGGAGAAAGAAAACTTAATATTCAGTCTGATCGTAATTCTTTTCCCGGGATCCAACAAGTGCTAAAGATCTGTCAGAAACTGATTTGATAATTATAGAAGAGAAAATTTTAGATTATCGCAAAGAAATCCCAAAATTAATAAAACAGTGTGTACTTGAGGTTGGTGAAGTGTCATTAAATATCCGTCGACGTTTTGAATTTGAAGACTTCGTAAAATACTTCAGTAAAACTTGGAATAAAGCAAAAATGAATAAACTTTACAAAATTTTTTACTGGAGAACCTGCGGTTGATGAAGGAGGTGTTTCAAGAGAATTTTACACGGGTGAGAAATACATATTAAATTATATGCTGTAAGCTGATAACTAGATTTTAAAAAGTTGGTTAATATTCACCATTTTATACCACCAAAGAATGTGCATCTCTGTTGTAGAAAATAGGTTTTGTTTATTATCATCACTTCACAGTGTATATAAAATGTAAATTTTATTTGATTTAGAAGCCATCAAGACAGTGAAAAGTACATATTTCACAGGTGATGAGACTAATGGTTATGAACCCTATTGTGGTATCCTTAGTTTGATGGATGGTACAGCTAGAGCAATGGGGCACCTATTTTCAGCTTCAATTATAAACGGTGGGCCTGGACCAGCTTTCTTGGCACCTTGGGTGTTTGAATTCATTGTTGGTCGCATGCATAATGCCTTGGCAGTTTGTCCAAAAGCAGTCGATGAATCTTCTTCCATGTCTGTTTTAAAATTATTTATAAAAATGATATATATATACATGTAACTATTGACATTACTAATGCGTAAAGTACATATCATTTGAATAGAGCATCACATAAATCATTACTTAAAATTTTAGTTTGTTGCCAACATGTTCTTTTTGTCAGGTTAATATTGCAACAAATGATCAAGAACTTTAACAAATCTAGTGACAAAAAGCTAGGCAAAAGATTTCTAAAAGGTTATAATTGGGTATATATATATATATATATATATATATATATATATATATATATATATATATATATATATATATATATATATATATATATATATATATATATATATATATATATATATATATATATATATATATATATATATATATATATATATATATATATATATATATATATATATATATATATATATATATATATATATATATATATATATATATATATATATATATATATATATATATATATATATATATATATATATATATATATATATATATATATATATATATATTTTCTAAATAAGATACATTAATATAATTTACTTTACTTTTTAGATCAATAATCGTAAAAACAAAGATTGAACCACTACTGCCAATCATACAGGAAATTTCCAATGGGCTACGATGCTACAATCTTATTGAAATTATAAAGAAGAACAGAAACTTAATAAGACCCGTTTTTTGTAAAGACAATACCTTTATCTGGGAACTGGAGGATTTTGTTAGTAACCTACGACCAAATGTTAGTAACAATGGGTCCAACAAACATGGAATCGAAGTCACCACATATAAAGCCTTTCTAGATTTTGTAGAATGTTGTTTCAAGGCAGGTATAGGTTGTAAACCAGATCCTTTTCTTTGTATATTTCACGTTGCTTAGGAACAGCTTAAAAATTTAACTGTACTTAGTTTTGTAAAATCCCAAAATTTCATGCTGTATCAACTTTTAGATGATGCTGACCCATCCGCTGAAAGATTATTGCAATTCCTAACTGGCTCCTCAAAAATACCTGTCCTTGGTTTGACTAATAAAATCGCAATACAATTTATTCATGATTGCAAACCATGTCAAAACGGAAACGAATGCAAGTGTTTGCCGACTGTAAGCACGTGGGAGTTACAATTGCGTTTACCTACACACATTCGAACAGAAGATGAAATGAGACGGACCATGTCCTTCGCAATTAATGATGGCTGTTGCTTCAGCAAGATATGAATTGCAAAACATACCTTAAACTTGCTATCTTTTGTTGATGTTATATTTTTTGTTATGTTGTGGAGAATTTCCACTTAATGTTTAAAAGGCAAATAGCGTAGAAAATTCAGACAGTTTTCTGAAAAAACTGTAAACTGGCTCTAATTGTTCTGTTTGTTTGTTTTTGTTTGCTTTTATCACAACTTTTATTATATTTACATTAGCTTACAGAAGAAGTATGTATATAAAGAAAATAAACTATATTCCTGCAGAAATAATATCGTATATTTGTCTTGCTTCTAACCAATCACAAGGAGGCATAGTGTAGCCCAACTGTCCAATGACATAGTTGAAATATTGAACTAGTTCTTCGTCGCAGTCATTAAGAACATGTTCAGCTTCCTCACGTACGTTTCTTTGTTGAAGAAGGCTGTCAATAAGATCACTAATAATAATTTTTCCACATTTTCGATAGCCAAAACTTTCTGGAAGATAAAACATTTCATCTGGTATTCCGCACACTTTGGCGTTCCTGGAATTTCTTATGGTGTGTGAATTCCACTCGTCTCTCATTTTATCTAACTCTGATTGTATTAACCAGTAATAGCAAAACCAAGCGCATTCCATTTGAAAATGATCACCTAAACGAAGTGCGTCACTTTCAACCATATCTTTGAAATAGTCAATTACCCAAATTGTGTACGTTCGCTTAAAATGAGACCATAAATTTTCAATCCTTTGGTTAGACTGTGAAGTTCCATATTTATGTGCATTAACATCGTTATGAATAAGTGCCTGGTAAGTTGCCATTATACCATTTTCAGTACCACAATCAGTTCTCACTATATCTGGACAAATTTTAAAATCGTCAAGAGCGTTTAGGAAAAAGTGAGCAGGTATTACAGGATTATTATTGGTACGACTAACTTTTAACTAAATGACTTTGCGGGAAAAACCGTCTACACATCCATGAATAGGGAATCCAAAAGGCTTCAACTTGTCATAGCCATCGGCCTGCCATACGGCATTTGGGCCGGGTGAATTATATACTCTACCTATAAGTTTCCGCGCCTTTCTGTTATGAGAGCCTTTTGGATCGATTTCTCTAAAAACTTTCATAACCTCGTCACGTTTTACTGAAACGCCGTGTACCACACGTAGCTTGTTCCAAATGCTACGATAACCCTTGACTCCGTTTGTAATTAAAACTTCGGTTTCGATAATTCGACGAATTGAAGAATTCACGTCAGGTTTTTCATTCCTTTTTAAGCCCATCGCTCTTTGACGGCGTTTTAAGGTGCTGACACTGATATCAATCTCGTGGTAATGTTTCAAATACATAACTATCTTTTTGTACTCAGTTCCCTTATTAAAGTAATATTTAAAAACATCTCCCACACATTTGTTGTGTGTTGCAGTTTCAGGTTTTATTGCACGTCTTTCCATTCCACAATTACGACAGAACAACTCCATTAAGTAGAATTCTCTTCCACAACGAAAACAAAAGCATGCACTTGCAGCCGCCATTATGCCATATTTTCGGATTTGAAATATATTTGTGGATTTGAATTATATTTTCGGATTTCAAAAAAATTCTGTTACTGATTTGAAATATATTTGTGGATTTGAAATATATTTGTGGATTTGAAATATATTTGTGGGTTGACCCTTCTCGGCTTCGGTAGGGACTTGTTACCGCTCCGCAACCCTTTATATATTTATTGTATTTGCATTGTTTAATTTTATTTTGTCTTTAGCCTGCACCCACGATTCTCATTTCACTACTGCATTTCTTACTGAAAAAAAGCTCTGCAAGGCACTTTCTATTTTATTCACATTACAACACCAACTCAATCACTCAGGAACGCTTATTTTAATTACTTGTGTGTCTTTAGATAATTGACATAATGTTGCTTAGACATATAACAATTTCAAGCACATCAGATCAAGGCGCACGCATCAAAGTATGCGACACTGCGCAACATTTTTTGCACGCGTTGATAGTTTTAAAAGTCAAATCCTTTTTACCTAATTCAGAACGCTGCAGTGTATATCAACGCAAGTTCATTATCGCCCTATTGTAAATTTGTGCGCACATTTCTGTTTCCATTGGATATTGTGATGCTTAGACGCCCGACCGCACAGTGCAAGTTCGTCGTGCTTTGCGATCGAAGTGGGTTTTTTTTAAAATTGGAAATATCGCGCAGTATACACTGGTTCCTAAAATTTATATTTTGAAACAAGCTGTACGGATATAAGGGAGTATAATGACAGGTTTACCGGGCCCAAATATTGCTTACATACAGTTTAAGCGGGCCCATTTTTTTAGCGGGTCCGACAGAGGGCCCAGTATTCTTTTTCTTCATGGCCACATTCTAGCATACGATTATCACTGTACTGTTGTATTTTGAATGGTTCTTTATCGTTAGACAAATAAAAAAACTTCAACTCACATCCTCCATTCACAACCTCCCGTGACCATTTGTGGATTTTCAATGTGTCTGGAATCTTCGGCGCTTTGTTAATATCTTCCGGTTCTTCAAGTAGATCTGTTTGAAAGAGTGATGTGATTGAAGGAACAAGCCGTTTTGCAGCATCACAAAATTCTTTTGCGGAATTGACAACGACTTTTCCCGATTTAACGTGTCGAAAAACGACGTTCTTAATGGTGCCACCGATGCCGTCCATTGGCCCCTTTTCATGGTGGGCCTCGTTGAAATGCCATTCTAGATCTAAATCTGATCTGTATTGTGAAAGAATTTTAAACACAAATCTAGATCTGAACTGCGCGGCGCAGCCATCACTCCATAAAATAATCTTCTTCAGTTGCACAAACTTTTCAATTTCAACTATGATCATGTGTACGCAAGTTATCGATGCGATCCGTGAATGATCACTACTCTCACTAATGACTGTTACCGGCTTCTTGACCAACTCAGCAGAAGCGTTTGGCTTGAAATATACGCACGCTGTGAATATGCTGAATGAAGATTGTCCGAAGTATGCAGATTGAATTTCATCCTGCTGTTTATTTTTATAACTCTCGCTGTAGTCGACGTGAATTAATGCCGTCCCCTGCTTCATATTTTTCTTTTTATTGTTGTACGCAGAATTCTAAACAGGAAAAGGAAATAAATGTGAAAAATAAATCATACCTAATTAATACTTGATGACTTCAGAGATACTAAGTTTTGAGTGTAATTACTGGCAGCATTATATTCCTCACCTGTTCTCTTTTTCGATGGATATGTTTCTTCAGAGTTGAAACAGACAGTTTCCATTCGATATAGAACTTGTCAATGTTTTTTTGGATTGTGGCTTTTTTTATATGTTTATCTTCTCTAATCCAGCACTGATAATCTATGGTGTTTGTGGTGTTGTTTGTTTGATGGTGTTCTTCATCACTTTCAGGGTCGGATGATTCACTGCTTTCATCATTTTTCCAATTGCCTAAAATCGTCATGGTTTCACATTCCTCGCATTTTCCATAGATACAATCTGTGTCAGTTGAGTCGCAGCAGTATTGTTCCATAATTTTGTGAGGATCTGTAGGATGTCCAGGTTTGAATCTTTTTAAAGACTGTGCCATCAAGCAAGTGTTTTCACACACCTCACATAAGCAAGATGTGTCTGGAATGTCCTTCTGTAATACGAGTTGCTTTTGTGTTTTGATATATTTGTACATCTGCCTAAATGAAAATTGATGACCGTTTTCTTCCCCATTCAAAATCTCCAAAAGATCTCTCAATGTCCACAGAAGGTAACGCTTTTGTAGAAACGTTTTCTTTCCGTTAATAATGCCAACATACTTGTTATCCTTTCGACCTGGGTTAGTATATGTAATATCCGGTCGCTCAAAAAATTGAGTAAGGTGAGAGGTCTGATCTTCAGTTAGGATATTTGCTTTTCTCCCCCTTTTGCTAAACTGAATCCTTAGCTTGTATTTGTGAGCCAAACCTTTGATAACCTCACATTTTTTTCTCGGACTCTTTGGCAAGAGCTTTTCAACTTTGCTGACACTTCGGTGTAACGATTGTTTTGTTGTAAAAGCTGCTGTTGGTTCAGTTTCGTTGCTGTTAACAGCTTGGTCTTTCTTGTTTGCTTCTTCATTTTCTTGTCTTTTTCTCTCTCGGCCTTCCCTCTTTCTCATCCTGTCTTTTTCTAGATGTTCTTCATATTTTTTGGGCTCTACGTATTTCATATATTCAAGTTTATTTCTTTTTCTGTTCTTGTCATCCTCCTTATATTTTTCTGCATTCTTTTCTCGATACTTCTTTATATATTCTTTGTTTGCCTCGCTCTTTGATCTATTTAGTTTTGGTCTTCCCATGATTGATAATTCGTTCGTTAAAAAAGAGTACCAAATGATAAAAACATTCCTTTTATACTTTTTTCACAACATTCGATTCTCAAAAACATTCGATTCTTAAAAACATTCGATTCCCCTGATCTAAAGCCCATCCAAACGTTGAAATGTATAAAAAAGGCGTAGCACGGTAGCAAAACATTAGTAAAAGAATCATAAGCTTGAGATAACAACCAGGTGCCCTTTAGTAAGGTATAGTAGGAATAATAGAAAATCTGTCGGATGGACATTCTCATTTTCTAAATCATTGATCCAAACTTTAAACTATACTTTTTCTGGTTATTTTTTCGCTTTTCTTCTGACTTTACCATTTAGTTCTTTGATTCATTGATTAAAATTTGAAAATTACTCTAATATAACGAAGAGTAAAACGTCTTTTAGACCCCTATTTTGATAGAATTTATCTGTCGGATGGACTATTGGTATTCATGGAATTTAAAAAACAATGCCATATCAGGAGTTTCCAGATCAGCTCTCTCTGGTTCAAGCAATCCAAGATTTGATACTTTTGAAAATAATAGATTGTAGATATATCCATGGAATATTGATTTTTATGTAACGAAAATCTGTCGGATGGACAAGTTTGAACTGGATACGCTAAATTTTTTAACTATGGTTCTTAATAAAATTTGATTTTTAGTTTGGAAACTTATAACATATATCAATAGTTAAGAGACAATTCCAAAGCGATCTTATCATGACGCATCCCATCGTTTTAGCGCTGTAATTAGTTGTCCATCCGACAGATTTATTTAGTCACTCGCTCATACGATCAGGACCGTATAGGACAGAAGTCTTTGTTTGCAAAGAAAACCTTTTAATTTTATCAAAGTTGGGACATTAATTAAACCATTTTTGAAGAAATATCACACAACACTTCAATTTTAAATTTTTCTAGTAGTGTTGACCAATTTCGTAATATGCTCGTGTGCACTTCGACTTTCGCTTGCACTACTACTCATATATTTTTATGGCGGTGATGCAAATGAAGAACCGTCTGAAATCTTATCGTCTGCAACCACGGACAAGCTAGGACTAGGAATTGGCGAGAGGACGGCCGATGTAATGTTTGTAGTACACAATCTATTAGAAACGCTGTCGTGTAAAAATGATAATTTTGCAAAAAAAAATTACATGTTGGGAGCTTCTTGTTCCCAACGTGTAGCTTTATATAGTTTGCTTAATGTATTTCTGTAGTTACCTTTTAACTTTCCCCATTCTTTCTTAAACACGTCACCTGAAAAAGCAAAAATACATTTATTGTTAATTTTCCATCTGCACATACAGTATGCTAAATTAACACACATTTGAGTACTATTGCCAAAAGAGAGTGTGAGCAGTTAGCTAGCTAGGTAAAAAATAACAGTCACTTGAAATTTTCAGTTTGTTACTAATCTCCTTCCATGCTGCGCCTTTTTTATTGAGATCTTTAAAAGACCTCAGGCTTGTGTTCTATAAGACTGGATATGCCTGAATAATGTCAACAAGTTGTTCTCTAACTTCTGCATTATTTAAAGCTACTTCCTCTTGTTGCCGCTGCTCTTGAATAGCACTTTGTGCAGGCTCTTCAAATTGGAAAGCTGAATATTCGATGAGACTGCTGTCAAGTCCATTTAAAATTCTTCGTGGTAGATAATGAGGTGACAAAACAGCAAGCTGTAATGATAATACTTGTCTAAAGACAGGTGGTTATGGCTATGTAGAGGTTATCCCCCCTAAAGATTCCGAAATAATCTAAAATTTTCCTTGTTGCAAAGACTTGGCAAATTATACGATGGCCACTTTGAGTAACATTAAAGTAACACAGTACACAGGAACAAAGAAGAACAATCTTCGAATACAACAGAAAACAATAAACCAAAAAAATGATAAAAACAGCTACAGTTTAGAGACAATAAAAACAAGCGATTCAGTGCATAAAATAAATAAAACTTATTAAAGTAAATATCCTTTAACGAATAAATTTCAAAGGAATTCATTACGAATTCGTAGTTAAGAGAAAGCAGGCCACGATCTGTGCGCCAGAACTTTTGACTCTGGCAGTGACTTTACATGTGTTAATGGGCCAAACACTCAGCCCTACACAGATCATTGCTGCAATGGACCAGCCTAACAACAGGACCAGCTTGTCGTAATTGAGGTTTTATACTACTAAGGTCGAAAAATTAGCACAAATAGAAAAAAAAATTGTAACCCTATCTGGCTCTTTTAAAAGGAACTCGGGTCAGCAAGATCGTCAATTTTGAAGGTCAAGTGAGGGAACTTGGTCTCCCTACTGGACTGGGGTAACAAGTGGGACGGTCAACCCCAAAGAAAAGTCAAAACGTCAAGCCCCCTTGTTATGCTTCTTACATGGTCTCAAGAAAGAGAAATGAGTGAGCAAACTCCACTTTCACGGTGGGTTGACCAATCAATGGTCAGCCGGCGTAAATTGCAACCTAGCGGAAGAAGAACAAAAATTCTAGAGGTTTTGCTCCTCTAAAGAATATGCTCATATAAAGGAACACAATTCTTCCATTTTTCAAGGAGATAATTGGCACAAAAATTGAACAAACAAACAGATAGAGAGAGTAGGACAGGACTTCTGTAAAGGGTACAAGGGTTTCAACTCCAAGGTACCCAAAATGTCTAGCCGAGTCATCTCAAAAGAGGTCTGCAAACAGTCTTTCATCCATAACTTTCATCTGTCCTACTCTGTACAATCTTGCGTGACTGGGTAAGAAGTGGAATTATAATTTTTTACCTAAAATATAAATTTCCTTTTCTCAACATAGACTTTATTCGAATAAGCGCCATAGTGTCAAAGTCACATGACCAAAAAAATACTCGTTCTTCATTGGCTTAAACATTGATCCGGGAAAAGTTGAATGTCTTTCAACTTTTTTTCAGATCCATTTTGCATTGTTCTGGACTCAAAATGTGCGCAATTTGCGCATTCGTGGACCAAAAATTCGGTCCCATCCAGTCCAATCCGGTTCGATTCAAAGTTTAAAGCTGCCTTTAAGGTGAACACTTTGTGGAAGACAATGGCATGACATATACTGACAGAACTAATTTTTGTTGTTTTAGACATTTTTTGACATTTTATTTGTGGGAAAGGACCACACACAAAAGAAAAATTAGATTTTACACCTTGCTAGCTTTCTATATTTTGTAAAAATTCTTACCAGGAAGTGCAACATACCAAAATGACTGATCCTTATCGATTTAATATTGATGCGTTCCAAATCGTAGTTATTTGAAATTTTGTGTAAGATTTAATGGTTAAGGACAAAACTTATATTTGTTGAAACAGAAGTACTCCTTACAACCATTCTTTTTTTTACACTTTGTAAAACTTTTGTGGGGAAAGAGTGTATGCAATATTATCAAAATTGGAATAAAATATTGTTTTAGAGGGCATATGCAATAGATTTATATCTCGAAATAATTAAATTTTGCAAACTTTGACGTTGTCGTTAACCTCTCACCCTTTACATTTTGATTAATCTTTTGTGGGAGACAGTCAGTATGCAATGGACCAAAATAAGAGAATTTAATATTATTTAGAATTTGTATTTTGTGTTGCAAAATTGACCTGTTAGATTGATCGTTGTTGTTTTAATATGACTCATTATGACTCAAACTTTTTTTTGCATTTCTAATTTCTAATTTGACTAATTATTTTTTTCGCTAATTAGTTTCACACCATACAAGCTGTATTTTTATATATATTTTATGTAAGGGAAAGAAAATAATTTACAAAGAGGTGGCAAGCCACCGCAATGATGAACTCAACCTGTTAGGTCTTTGGAAATAAGCTAGAGGTTGTACTCCTCTAGAGAAAATGCCTCTAAAAGCACAATTCTCCCTTTATACAAGGAATTAATTAAAAAAAATCTTAAAAAATAAAAAGGACAAAACACATTTGAAAAGATGAACAGAACTTTAACTCTTTCTATACCGCCCCAGCTAAAATCAGTCCTGTGGGACTGATGACTTCAAAATCGAATTGTGAAACAACCACTGGTCGTCTCGCAGGCTATAAAAGCTCAAAATACGGCTTTTGAATCAGCCAATCAGATTCAAGTATTTTCGTTTCCGTGTGAGTTGTAGATTCGGGCCAGCAACATCACAAACATTCAAAAAACAAAATGGCGAAGGCTGGAAGCTCAAGGAGAATTTCTCTTGAAGATGCTGTCAATTATATGCTTGAAACTGATGATTCTGACATCGATTCATGTCATGGGGGCCTCAGTAGTGACGAAGAAGAAAGAATAGATAATGCTTTATTGGGTTACTACTCGGATTGGGATGAAAAGTAAGTGCTTTATCGTCCTTTTTCTGTGCTTATGCGTTTCTCGCTTGGAACCTGTCTTGTAATTATTTTATGTAACATACTTGATGTCTACTTTTAAACAGTCTCAATAAAAGGTGATGGTAAGACTTTTCTCAGGGTGATTGCTTCCTTTTATTTTTAGTGATCCAAATGCTGATGTTGAAAGCAATCTTGTCGGTCGCTCATCACCGCCTCCTTCTTCACCGCCACCGCCGCTGTCCACAAACTCGACTGAAACGTTGAACAATGAAAGTCAAGTAACTGCTCTAAATTCTGCTGTTTCTCTAACATTCTGTGCCAATAATAATGTTCCTGACCATGCCACAGTCACTAATGAGCCCAGTACGAGAATTTCTCGTCGCACGCGCCGTCCTCTAAAACAGGTTATTGATTTGGGGTCAACCGATGATGACTGCGATAACAAAGAAAACATTTGCGAGAAACATACCTCTACAAAAAAAGGTAAAAAGAAGCCAGCTAACAAGAAACCAGCCAATAAGAAGCCAGCTAATAAGGAGCCAGTAGCACATAAGAATACCAAGAGTTATGATGATCCAGATACTCCAAACATTCTACCAGATTTTACTCCGACACGTGACCCAGGATTGCATTGTGATGTTCCATTGATACGCGGCGTTCAAGAAATTGATTTTTTCCAACTATTCTTTAGTGAGGAATTGATTCAGGATATAGTGAAGCATACTAATACATATGGCTGGAGAAACATCAGCAAAAAGAAAAGTTGTGCAAAAAAAGATGGGTCATGGAAAGAAACCTCTGTCCACGAGATGAAGCAATTTATCGCTTTACTTATGTACATGGGTATCGTGCGGCTACCGCGACACGACCGATACTGGAGTGTCAAATCACTGTTTCATGGTTTATGGGCAAGGGAGATGCTGTCCAGGAGTAGGTTCTACGCTTTGTTGTCCATGCTACATGTTGTGGATCCTGAGGAGGAGGAACAAGGTCATAAGCTAAAGAAGGTCGCACCGTTCATCGATCATTTTAGAAATCGTTGCCGCACGCTGTTCCAACCAGAACAAAACTTAGCAGTTGATGAGCGCCTTGTCAAGTCGAAACATCGTTCTGGTATCCGCCAGTATATCAAGAACAAACCGGTTAAATTTGGTATCAAACTCTGGGTAATTGCCGACAGCAAGACTGGTTATACATGTGACTTTAGTGTTTACATGGGGAGTGGGGATGGAGTTGTCCATCCAAAACACGGGCTTGGATATGGTGTTGTGATGACCTTGGCAGAATCCTTCTTGAATCAAGGATATCATATTTTCTTTGACAACTTTTACACGTCATGCATTTTGGTCATTGATCTTCTCAAACACCAAACTCCGTCTTGTGGAACAGTGGTTGAAAGCAGAAAAGGTTTTCCGGATTCGATGAAGGGAGGAAAAAAGAGCTGGGCACCTAAACAACACCGGGGAGCTATGAGATGGAGCCGTGAAGATAAAGCGTTGTGTCTTCAATGGAAAGACAACAAAGTGGTTACCATGGTGAGCACCATTGACAGGGCAGATAAATTTGTTGAAGTACAAAGGAAAGTCAAAGCTGATGGTAAATTTTCTACAGTTACGGTTAGACAACCAGAATGCATCCAACGGTACAATTCTTATATGAATGGTGTAGATAAATCCGACCAATATCTAGCAAAATACAACATGCTGCGAAAATGTGTAAGGTGGTGGAAAACTCTGTTCTTCCACATGATCGACGTTGGTTTAGTCAACGGTTTCATACTGTTTCAATTGCATCGCTCCCGTAACCCTGATGTTCCGGGGCTCAAGCGACCTAAGTCTTACGCTTTGCTTGTTTTTCGAGAGGCTGTTATCAGGCAACTAACCAGTATGGAAGAGTATGCAGATCCTCCTGTTTACAATAACTTCCAAGCTCCCATTGATAAGAGATATAACACTGAACATATGCCGGTATTCACCGAAGAGAAACGAAATTGTAAAGTCTGTTACGCAGAGTTGAAGAAGCAAGTCCGTGTTTACACGAAGTGTTCTGCTCCACAATGTGATGTTTATTTGCACTTTACAAAAGAAAATAATTGTTTTCAGAAGTGGCATACAACATTCAAACACTAGGAAAAACATTCATTTGTGCAAATTTTCTTTTGTTTGTATTCCTGTTCTTTATTAGGATTTGAACCGATTATTCGTCGGTTTACGATAATTCTCTAAATAGGAGGAGGCTGCTTCATGTGACCATATCTCCGGAACTAATTGTCTTTTGGACGTGAAATTTTTTGCAAGGTGTCAGAATTTTAATGGGGTACAACTTTGTTAGCAAAAATATCACTCTAAAACCAAGTGGAAGTCATTTTTTGATCAAATAATTCATTTTTACGCACAATTTTGAAGAAATTTTCACAGCTTTTCCGCCATTATGGATTTCAATGGGTTTAGATTTTCTTTTTTTTCTTCAAAATTAAATCTTTGATACATTACCTTTCTTTTGAGGGGTCATTGACTTTCTAGGAACTAGTAAGTATTATGTTATTAGACTTTATTTAGGGTACACTTTTCCATTTTTTATGAATATTTTACGGTTACATTTTTACTAAAATAAGAAACCGGCTTAGTTTGACCATATCTCCGGAACTAATAGTCCTTTGGACCTGAAATTTTTTGCAAAGTGTCAGAAATATAATGGGGTACAACTTTGTAAGCAAAAACATCACTCTAAAACCAAGTGGAAGTCATTTTTTGATCAAATAATTCATTTTTACGCACAATTTTGAAGAAATTTTCACAGCTTTTCCGCCATTATGGATTTCAATGGGTTTAGATTTTCTTTTTTTTCTTCAAAATTAAATCTTTGATACATTACCTTTCTTTTGAGGGGTCATTGACTTTCTAGGAACTAGTAAGTATTATGTTATTAGACTTTATTTAGGGTACACTTTTCCATTTTTTATGAATATTTTACGGTTACATTTTTACTAAAATAAGAAACCGGCTTAGTTTGACCATATCTCCGGAACTAATAGTCCTTTGGACCTGAAATTTTTTGCAAAGTGTCAGAAATATAATGGGGTACAACTTTGTAAGCAAAAACATCACTCTAAAACCAAGTGGAAGTCATTTTTTGATCAAATAATTCATTTTTACGCACAATTTTGAAGAAATTTTCACATCTTTTCCGCCATTATGGATTTCAACCGGTTTAGATTTTCTTTTTTTTTTCACAATAAAAATCTTTGATACATTACCCTTCTTTTGAGGGGTCATTGACTTTCTAGGAACTAGTAAGTATTATGTTATTAGACTTTATTTAGGGTACACTTTTCCATTTTTTATGAATATTTTACGGTTACATTCTTACTAAAATAAGAAACCGGCTTAATTTGACCATAACTCCGGAACTAATAGTCCTTTTGACCTGAAATTTTTTGTAAAGTGTCAGAAATATAATGGGGTACAACTTTTTAAGCAAAGAAATCACCCTACAACTATGTGAAAACAAGTTAGAAACAAGAGAATATAAAAACTTACCATTTTCTCTAAAAATTTCAACAGCTTTTCCGCCATTATGGATTTTGGCCATTATGAATTTTGAAATTTTTTTTTTATTTGGAATCCTTGATCTTTTACCTTTCTTTTGAGGGGTCATAGATTTCCTAATAATGTTTCAATCAAAAGATATGAGGCTTTTTCAAGGGCTACCAAATTTACCATGAAATTCACGTGGTATAGAAAGAGTTAACCAAGGGCAGGTAGGTTTAGACCCATATTTCTGAACCTAAGTACCCTGGATGTCTAGCTGGGTCACCTCGAAGAAGTCCGCGGACGGTCATCGGCGGAAACTAGACATTCCTATCTTCCTAAAGTAAACTTTGACCATTGTCTGTTCAACTGTACTATTCCCTGTTTCAACTCAGGTAATAATTGGAGTCGTTACTCTCCAAAGACAAGATCATATGTGATCAAACCCCCCTGCTAATGCTTTTTTTTAACTGGGGTAATAAGTGGAGTCGTCACTCTCCAAAGACAAGACCTAGTATGATCAAACCCCCTTGCTAACTTAATTTTTATTTGATTTTGTTTTATTTTTGACTGGGCTAATAAGTGGAGTCGTCACTCTCCAAAGACAAGACTGAGTGTAGTCAAGCCCCCTTGCTGACTCATTCCGGTTAAAATATTCTTATCTCAGCTCTTCTAAAAAGAAAACATATGACTCGTGACTGTTAAGAAGGCGGTCATCACAGAAAATTACTGCTCTATCGTTGCAATGTATCCACCTGTGTACCATTTGGTCGAAGGCTATGGTTGTGTAGTGACCATTATTTAAGTTGCCGCAATGGTTGAGAATAGCCCTTAATTGACAATGTTTAGGAAATTTCACTATTCCATCTACGGTAAAAGGTACGGGAATGGTACAAGGGTAAGCAGTAATACGAGTTACGCCCTGTTGGTCTAATGGCTATGACACTCTTGCAAACGAGAGATCCAGGTTCGAATCCTGGACAGGGCATGAAAAACAATTATCTTGCACCTACAACAACCAGGTTGTATTATATTGGCACATAATTCTGGTAAGATGATTCACTGACCTTATATAAATGTAATACTTTACATTGAGTATATCTTTGAGTTGTAGGGGGAGAGAGTTTCTATTAACGTGCCTGCCCCTGCCTTGCCGTCCCCCTGCCATTGCCTACCCTTCCTATGCCTTTTCTGTTGCCTGCCTTCTATGGCCTTGCCTGTGCGTCCCATGCCTTGACTACCCCTGTCTTGCTGATTCCTCTTCCTGTTTCCTTGCCTGCTTTGCCGTGCATTGCCGTGCCCTTTTCTTGCCGTGCTTAATGCCTTTGCCTACCCTTCCCATGCCTTTTCTGGTGCCTGCCTACTATGCCCTTGCCTGTGCCTCCCATGCCTTGCCTACCCCTGCCTTGCTGATTCCTCTTCCTCTTTCCTTGGCTGCCTTTGCCGTGCTTAATGCCTTTGCCTTGGCAACCTTTCCGCAACACCTTCTATACTAGTTACGTATCATCAAAATGTTATAGGCAGAAAAGATAACGTGAAAATAATTCTGAAAACAGATCCTTTTTTATACGGTTTCTAAATTAGGAAACCATTTCCTTTTTTAACTTAGTTTCCAAATTCAGAAACTATTTCTGTTTTACAGTTTCCAAAGTTGGAAACTATCTCTGTTCTAAGAGAAAAAAAAAGGTTTCCGAATTCGGAAACTGTTTCTCTTTTTAGAGGGTTTCCATATACGGAAACTATTTCCGTATCCGTACCTTATCCCGAACCAGGCAGCTGTTGTCAATATTTTATCATTACTTACTTACTTAACGAATTTACTTAGTGAAAGAAGAACACTATTCTTCTAGATCATAACGGCCCTATTTTTTGTTCAATTATTTTTTACATTTCTGACGAATAAAGTGGAACCATTGATAAGGTTAGAATATTTGATTTTCTATTCGTGCTTATAGTTGATTGGCATAGTGTGATTTTGTATGCAGGAATCCCTTTAGCGATAGTATAGAAAAATTCGTGTAGCAAAACACAGCACATTACATTAAGCATTAAACATTAAGAAGAAGAACTATTTATTCTACAGTAATAGCATACATAAGGTAGAAGTCAAATAAATAACAATTTATAAAAAAATTAGGTTATCACTGTGAGAAGACCAGCATTATTATCCTACGGCTATGACAAGATGCTGGCCACCCTTAATTCACAAAAACAAAACAAACAAACAAAAACATGCAAAACCCAGTAACATTAAAAGGAAAGCAAATGATGACAAACTCAGCTGTACAATGAGAAAAAGAACTTGATCAGAGAAGACGTTAGTCTAGAAGAGGTGAGAGAGACTATTTGAGTTGAAGGAAAGGAGTTTTGTAAAAAATTCTATGAATAAAAGGACTGACATCGAATAGAGTTGGAGCCGAATGATTTAGTTGACACAGTGGGGGGATTTATCAAACCAAGAATTGATCCACGAGTCTAGTAAGAGTTGAAAAAGTCAACTTTGTAAGCAGCAAGAAGTGCCTCTGAGAGTTTTCCGTGATATAAATTGTACGAAAAATTACATTTTTCATGTGAACCAAATCAGCAACTTTTAAAATATGATTTGAGAAAAGAGGGGGAGGGGGTTGATGACGCATGATCTTGTCTTTGGAGAGTAACGAATCCACTTATTACCTGAGTTAAAAACAAAGAATAGCACAGTTGAACAGAAAGCGGTCACAGTTTACTTCAGGAAGATAGGGATGTCTAGTTTCTGCTGATGACCGTCCGCGGACCTCTTCGAGGTAACCCAGGTAGACATCCAGGGCACTTAGGTTCAGAAATATGGGTCCAAACGCACCTGCCCTTGGTTAAAGTTCTGTTCATCTTTTCAAATGTGTTGTGTCCTTTTTATTTTTTTTACATTTTTTAATTAATTCCTTGTAAAAAGGGAGAATTGTTTTTTTAGAGGCATTTTCTCTAGAGGAGTACAACCTCTAGCTTATTTCCAAAGACCTAACAGGTTGAGTTCATCTTTGCGGTGGCTTGCCACCTTTTTGTAATTTGTTTTCTTCTCTACAATGACACGTAACGTATCTCCTCATGTTATTTCATTTACAAGTCTGTGGTATGTCTGTTAGTGTGAGTGTTGTGCTAAGATTTCGATTTATCGCACCATCCAGTTGTTTCGGATTTCCAAGACTTGTACTGGCATACTTGATGGTTTAACCTCCACGCAATTAAGGATTAAGATTTCAGTTTCTGTCATCCATATTCCCGGATTCCTAAGTAGCTGTTACATTCAAAATAAAATATATTCCTGAATTTGCTTTGGGAGGAAAAGAAGTTTAAAATTGTGATTTCTGTTCATTTTTTAAAAGGTTACTTAGAGACTTCTCCTTCCTTGCTATTTTTGTAGATAAAGATTTATTTACTATCACTGAAGTTCCACTTGTGATTGTTTAGGTTTTCTGTGTTGTAATTTTCTTGGCTCTCCATCTGGTCTAGCAGTGATAAGTTAATTTTCGCTGAGTGTACGAACACCTCTGGTAAACTCCATTATCTGAACTGGTTGAAAAAAGAATTTTATTTTGCTTTACAATGAGAAATAGAATCTGTAAAACCTAAATTAAAGTATCCCCGGCTTGCAACAGTTTTACAAGTGTTTGGGCCACCAGAAGCATGTCGTCCAGAAATATAGTTATCATTACAGTTTGCTGTTTCGTCACCTCATCATCAATCTGTGTTGTGTGTGTGTGTGTTTTGTTTTTTTCACTGATATTGTGTATCCTGCGAAAAGTTTAACTGCCTTTTTGGCAGTAACTTTGGAGGAACAAAACCTCTATGATTTAACCCTAAAACTTAACAGGTTGAGTATTTCATTGTGCCTTGCTGCAATGTTCAAAATTTTCTCTCTATTTTTTGTGTGAAAAAATGATCAAGAAAAAATTGGACAAAAAGGGCAAAGAAGAGGAAATCTTTTGTCCATACACTTCAGATAAAATCATCCATAAGCTAGACAGTGGGCCAATACCAGTCCTAAGAATATGGTCGTTAGTTGATAGATGGTGTAGCAGCAGTACAATTAGTTAAAGCGAAAGAGACATCGTAAATGCCTCTGTGCGTTGGTTCGCTTTGTTACGCCATCACCTTGTCCATTAAAATCATAAACGACACGTAACACCAGAACAATGCAAAGGGCGGCATAAGGCTCAAGAGATGTGAACAGCGCAGTGCCGTTGCTAAAAACACAAACATGCTTGTTTTCTTGTCTATGCATACGCAGTTACGGAACCCATTTCTAAATGGTTCATGCAAAGATTACGAGAAATATGTGGACATTGGCAAGGTATATGATTATTTAGGAGAAGCAGTTTCGTTGTTTTCAACTCACATTCCGGCTATTTCGGGGTGCAACACAACATTCTTTTTCTTTGGGGTCGTAAAAATAAAGCTATAAAAGAACATCCTGAAGCACCTGTACAGTTGCTAAGATCATTGGGAGAGTTTCAGAAACTAAATGTCAATGGAATCAAACATGTGACACAGTTTGTTCAGACCCTGACGTATATTATGTAAACAACAATATCTCGTTGCATAGGAGGTGCCTCATCCTGAGAGATAAATATTTTAGCTATTTCTCAATGAAGTGGTGCATTGTACCTGCGGCAGCCCGGTCCGACCTATGTTATTTAAAGAACGTGTGTTTGTCGTAAAGAATAGTATCATACTGAGCGTAAAAAATATAGTGAACACGTTAGCCGTGTTCACACCTACCAAAACAAAAATATGTCATAAATCATTAATAAAACATTCCCTCACCGCGAACAGTGAAGTTCCTAACATACAAGTAAAGTTTAAACAAAAAGTATATCACAGTCGTGGTGTTTATGACCAAGTCTTACTTCAGTCTTAGGTTCGCTCTTTCTGCTGCCTCGCGTCTAGGTCTTTCCCTGTCTCGTTTTCTTCTCGCTGGCTGTCGTCTTTACCTTTGTCTGGAAAAAGACTGTTTAATTCATTAGTGTTAAGACGTGCGCAAATGCGTCAAACTGTTCATTAAACAGCTCATCAAACTGTTTGATGAAAATTTTATCAAACTGCGAATGTTTGATGAAATTGAATTTTCTATTTGCGTCAACTTGTCAAACATTTTTTCTAAAAACATTCGAAATGATTGAAGGCCTATTCATTTAAAAAGTTTCAAAATGGCGGCTGATATGGCGAAACTTCTGGTATTGAGTGAACTTATGGATTCTGATGATGAAAAGCCACAACGAGGAAAAATACGCAGCTGGATAAAACGAAGAGATGAAAAGGGATACTTTAATAACATTGTAAAGGAACTAAAAATTGAAGATCGATTTGGATTCCGTGAAATGTTCCGAATGGATATTCTTGATTTTGAGTTAATATTAACCAAATTTTCGCATTTAATTTCGCCTAAGGAGAGACTTGGTGGAACCAAACCCGTGAATGTTGATGAAAGGCTAGCATTAACTTTATTGTTTATAGCTAGCGGGGAAGCTTTTAAATCTCTAAGTTTCCAGTTCCGCATATTAAAAGCTGTGTCATCTATTGTCAAAGGATGTTGTAAAGCAATAGTAGAAAGAATGGCGACCGAATTTATCAAAGTTCCATCTTCTGACGAGGAGTGGTTTCTGAGAAGTTTCTCAAAATTTTGAAGAAAGATGGAATTTTCCACACGCTTCAGGAGCAATAGACGGAAAGCATGTGAGGATTCAAAAACCCCAAAATGGTGGTTCATTTTACTGTAACTATAAACATCATTTCATTATTTTAATGTTATTTGCAGGTCCTGAAATGTTTATATGCCGATGTTGGATCTAATGGAAGTGTAAATGATTTAGGTGTATGGAACAAAACGTCCCTACTTCAAGGCATAGAAGATGGCACTTACCTTTGTACTCATCACGGTTATTAAAAATGACTCTCAAATGCGTCAAACAGCCATCAAACAGCAGAACTCAGATGATGAACCCATTTTGTTTGATGAAAAGTTTGATCGCGATCAAACTTCATAAAACTCAATTTTTTTCTTTTCTCATTTTTTTGAAAAAATCGTGTTTGATGATTCAACTATAATGCATCAAAATTTTCATCAAAACTCGCTAGTTTGATAGCGTTTGATGAAACATTTGACACATTTACGCACACCTTTACGTTTTATTTCGTTCGCGGAGCATTCGATTGGGTAAAGTCTACTTATAGGTCTCTTTAAAACTCTAGAGTTTGGTGTCCTCACCGTCGCTCCCCTTACCTGCCCATCGTTACTGTACATAAGCGTCTATTTTTGCAATCTTGGCGTGGTAAATTATCGTCGTGTATTAAAACGACATCTCTGATTTGCACGTCTGGTGTTTTGGTGTTTTGAGTTACAGTTTTTTGTTGTTTACGTAAGTCGGCTAGGTATTCTTTATGGCATCTGTTCCAGTAATTGTCTAGTATACTCAATAGCTTTTTGCCAAAAGTGTGGATTGATATTTCCTGTTGATTTCTGTGTGTCTCGGTTCTTCCTTTTGTTCAATTCGTTGTCCAAATATCAATTGGTTTGACAATAAACAACCCCAGTCACACAAGATTGTACAAAGTAGGACAGATGAAAAGTTATGGATGAAAGAAATATCTAGCTTCTGCTGAAGACTGTTCCCAGACCTCTCTTGAGGTGACTCAGCTAAACATTTTGGGTACCTTGGTTCAGGAATACGAGTCGAAACTCTTGTACCCTTTACAGAAGTTCTCTCCTACTCTCTCTCTCTCTCTGTGTGTTTGTTCAATTTTTGTGCCAATTATCTCCTTGGAAAAAGGAAGAATTGTGCTCCTTTATATGAGGATATTCTTTAGAGGAGCAAAACCTCTAGAATTTAAATTTTAAGACTTAACTGGTCGAGTTTATCATTGTAAGTCTTAACTGGTCGAGTTTATCTTTGTGCGTGCACTTTGTAATTTTCATTCTTTTTGGTCCAGATCGTTTGGATACAGGTATGTGATTGAGCGGTTGTTTATTATAGCCTCGATCTCCTGTAGAACGGTTTGTATTTCTTTGTGCATTAATCGACCGTTTGATAACTGCCTCTTCAGATAATATTTCAATGTTCGAATTACCCTTTCGAAAAAACCTCCATTCCAAGCTGCTAACGGTATGTTAAAGTGTCATTTAATATTTAGATCACGTGCGAATTATTGTGTTTCTTCCGCAGCAAAGTTCGAACCATTGTCAGAAATCATATCACCCGAACAACCATGCCTGGATACAAAACGACTCAGACCCCTCCTAAAAGCTATCAAACTCGAATTGAGGGCCAAATCCAGCACTACCCCTCTAGATGCCGCACAAGTGTGCAACACAACCCAACTCTTGAACAACTTACTGGAATCCTCGTTGCGAATTATGTCTCTCAGAAACAAAGGCCTGTATAAATCAACTCTCACCACTGCAAAAACTCTTACCTCGTTTAGTCTGAGAATGGTCAAAGGTGGCGGATCTGGGTAACTATATAGTTTCCTTTTGTGTCGGCGACACTGCGATAAAATTTTACGAACATAATTCCCACAACGGTTTATGAAGTATTTCTGACTTAGCTCGGTTAGCATTTGTCTTACTTCGCAATGCTTATTTTGACAGTGGATGTGTATAACAATTAATTCACAAAGCTTGTGTTCTCTGTTTACCAGGATGGGAGATTTTGTTTCAAATTGTAATGGCGCGTTTTGTAGTCGACCATAACAACGAAGTATTCCTGACTCATGTCACTGTATGTTAAATTGACGTTTTAATTGGTGGAAATTGTGGTCTTGCACAATTTGTTTTAGATTTTCTAGCAAGATCTGCTCCGCTGCTTTGATTTCTTCCACAGTTAGGGTGGCACCAGTGACCCGTTTTTTCTTGTTTTTAGTTTGTTTTAAATTGTTAACAAATCTATTGACCCATGCGCATACTTTGACGATCTTTTTGTAATCGCTGAACCTGCTAAAGTGGAATATTGCACATAGATTCTTTATAGTAATCTTTTGTTTTAGCTCAGCGTTAAAATCGATTTCGTTACGGGGTTGAGGTGACGACGGATTCAGGTCATTTTTTAAAAACTGTGGCCCGTTTAACCACTGATTTGATGAAACGCAATCTACTGGAGACGATATTTGTTTCGAAATTACATCTGCTGAGTTTTCGTCATTCGGGCAATGATGCCAATTTAAATAGGTTACTTTTTTCGCGTATTTTTTTTAATCGGTTTTCGATGAAGGGTTTAAATTCGTTTTGGATTGAGTTCATCCAGGCCAGACAAATTTGACTGTATAAGTATAAAAATGGGTTTCTGAGATTGAAATGAAATGACTTCAAGTTGCCTTTACGGATTCAGGTAGTCACACGAGCACCAACATTCGAAGCAATTCGGTTCAGTTGGTTTGTGGTTTCAACGAGGGCAGCCCCTGATTTTGACGTAACAAAGGAAACATGGGCTTTTCCTTGTTCTGTTTTAGATAGCAAATATATAACAGCGCCATATGCGGATGGGCTTGCGTCGCTAAATCCACAGAGAAAATACTCTTTTACAATTTCATTTTCGGCCGACGTGAAATAACAACGTAGTATTTGAATTGACGGAACCTTTTTTATTTTGAGCAAAACAGTGCTCCATGTCTGGCAGAGATCGTTCGGTATGCTTTCTTCCCATTGAATTTTTAATTTACAACATTCTTGGAACAAAACTTTTAGCGATACCGTTAAGGGCTGGATAATACCCAAAGGATCGTAAAATTTAGCTAAGGTAGATAAAACCTGTTGTTTTGTCGGTGTCGATGTTTTTGCAGAGCTCGTTGCTTCTTGCATATCAATAATAACACCATCATCGAATTCGTTCCAAATTATATCAAGGATATTTTCAGGGGTTTGGATTGAATCAGCATTTCTCGTTTTATAGAGTTTCGATTATTTCCCGTACGTTCTCGTCGTTGGTTCGCCTTTTTCGTAATGTCCTTCGAGATATCAAATTTTCAATTTTTTGTACAACTCTATCGCACTTTTTTTATTGGTCGCACCCCTCATGAAGTCGTCCACGAAAAGCAAATATTTAACTTTTTCAAAGTTACTTAGCTCAGTGGTCGAGTAACGTTCGTTGTGTTTTAGCAGCGTTTTCGTAGTAGGATGATGCTGACTTGCTAAACTGCTTTCTCGATGTTTGCCGTGAGCGCCACCGGATAAAATCGGAATCGCAATAATATATCAGAGGTGAAGGTCCCATTTTGATTCGCAGACGAATCTTAGTTCTGTGGTTTGTTTATCGTTTCTTATCACTTGGTAATGTGGTAGATAATGCGTTTAACCTGTTTCGCATGGGTTACTGTGGCGTTTCTGCTCGGGAATAACTTTGTCATATTTTTTACAAAAGATTGGGCTGTTTTCTTAATTAATCTAATTTGCTCCCTAAACGTTTTTTACAAGCATTGTAAATATCGGGTAGAAAGGTATGATTCGGTTTAAATAGTAATTTTACCTCATAACGGCCTTCTTGGTTTTGTTTTATCTCATCGAAAATTTCTTCGCAAACTGATTTTTCGTCGTGTTTTATTCCAAGGGTTTCTAGCTCCCACAATTTTTGTACCGTTTGTTCTAATTTTGTGTTAGCCTTATTTTAAAGCGTGTGAAATTTTGAGCATGTTTGTTGTTTTTTCTGCGTTCCCGCTCTTAGTATGACGATTTAGTACCCAACCAAATTTTAAATACAATGCAACCGGACCATTCTCACCTCTTATCACCTTTCCAGTAAAGACGTAGCAATACAAATCCGACCCTATTAAAATATCAACTTGCCCGATACCCTCTCCAGCCCCGGCTAACTCAAGCTCACGCAAATGCTGGTAATTTGTTTTCGTGAAGCTCACGGAGTGGTTGATAGTGGTGCGCAGATGTAAGGTACACAAGTAGCAATTATACGCACTGGGTGTTTCTGCGTTGTCATTTTCCCGCTAAGGATAATTCAACTACGTAAGTTTTGTTTTGTAATTCTTTGGCACTTCATTTCTTTTTAGATAATCCATATATTCTCTGTATTGTTTGGAACAGATATTTATCTTGCAACTATCTGATATTAAGCTAGTATCATTATCAATGGAAACACTGCTCCATTGTTCAAATTTAAGGTTTCTTTTCTTAATATTATGGTGAATGGGTCCTTTTAAGAGACAAGAGAGGAGTTGAACGTCCTCCACCATACCTTAGTTTAAAGGGGCGATTGTGGAAGTTCCATGAAATGCCACATAGTGATGGTGTCACTTTAAAAAACACCCAGTCCGATCTGGGAACATGCCCTACCTTCAGTCATATTGGAGTTCTATAATCAATATATTTGATGGAGAAAAAATTTAACCTTCTGTCTAATGTATGTATACTCCAACCTTAATTGCCATAATTTCTTCTCATGTAATCTAGGATCTTAGGCCGGCGTAATCGCTTTTCCACCAGCCTGGTTAAATCAGATTTTAATGACTCACCCTCCTTCCAGCTATCGTCTCTCATGTAATTCATTATTTGCATTTTAGAAAAAAGGGGAGACTAATTAACTATTTTAACACATGCATGATAATTATTAATTCATTTAAAACTTAGTTCTCAGGCCGGCTTTCTGTGGCAATAAATAAACTAACTGAATGATTATGTAATTGAACAAAAGAAAATAAATCGAACACAACGAAAGAATAAAGCATGCGCGCGGAGATTTTTATCTCCACATATATTCATAAAAACTTTACAACTAAACTAAAGAAAGTATATAGCGTGTCATAAAATAAAATAAAAGTTGGTTAGACGTAATCTAGAGCCGACACGTGCTTTTTTATATCTTTTCTGTCGCTTTCTGTAAACGGTAAAAGTTGTAAATCGACGCAAAATCTGCTGCATGTATGTCCTTGTACAAAGGAGTTAATGGCAAACATAGAAAGATTCTCCCAACAGCAAACAATTGTTAATTATTTTCATCTACCAACTGGTTCGAAGCTATTTCTGGGTCGACTAAATTATAGCCGATCTCTTGTATATCTGTTAGGAGAAGCATTTGCGCTGATTGCTCGTAGGTAAAGTTTCCCGCTTTTTGAGCATGGTGTCGTCTTGTAGTATGCTTTCTGTTCCGTCATTGTTTACATATTTAACGAAGTGGTTTGGTATAAAAACTTAAACTGCAACAAATTCGTCATTTAAAATGCCCAAATATGCATCATGATATCTAAAATCTCTCCGTAATATTTGTCATTCCCAGATTTATTTAACTCGTTGCCCAATTGGCGAGCAATATTTTTGGCGAGTAAATGGGCTTGTATTGTCCTTCGTACTTCTTGCTATGCAGAAAAACCTCTGTTATTCTCGGTTCCCTTTAGAAATTTTTTGACAAACCTCTCTTTATTTTCAAGTTGATTGTCTAAACATACTGCTTTAAAAACTTCCCTCAAACTTTCTTTGCCAAAGCTTTTGTTCTCAATTTCAAATTCGTCAGTTTTCATGCTTGATGACCAGGACATCGCATCTATATTGCGTTTCTGAATTTTTATTAATGTCTACTCCTTCTTCACAACTTTTCCTAGCCGAACCATTTTAGTTAGTGATAAGCTTTTCGGAACAGAAACAGAAGGTGGGTTATTATCATTATTTTCACTAATTAGTACTTTTTTTCGATTTTCATTAGAGTTCTCAGAAACTAAATGATGTTTTGAATTTAATGGGAGAATTGAATTTGACGGGGATATGGAATCAAATAACTTATCGATTGGTCTATTTTCCATAAATCCTACAAAAATAATGTTTAACGAAGTTAGGTGTTTTGGCGCCCGGACCTCTTTCTCCAACCAACATATCACAGTTTGCTATGCGGAAAAATTTTAAACATGCTTTTTTAATGTTTTCAATTGAAACTTCTTCGTACTCAAAGTGCGGACCCATCCTTTTGCGCCTTCCCTTGCACGTCAGTCCTTAGTTTTTGCTCTACAATTTCTTGCCTATCCAAAATTTATTTTATTTTATTGCAAACTTGCCCTTCCGAGCTGACGTGGTTGGTTTTGTTCTTTTTGCAGCAAAGGCTTTTCGGAAAGCTTTAAAATCAGTCATTCTGAATAAAAGAAGCATAAAAATTTTCATAGTATAGTAGAAACCAGTCTTTTGAAAAAATGGTTTCACACTCTTAAGAAAGAATTTTACGCAACTCCAATGGGTAGTTTTTGCCTAGATACACTAGACAATGGGCAGGTTATTTACGTCTCTATATAAAACAAACAGATAGTAGAAAGATTAAAACCTGTAATAGCAGCTGAAAGGGACAATAGGTAGCTAGTTGTTTTGTTATAAAGATCTCATTCATTGGTAACGTCTTTAATAAATATCTTTAATTACTCACTTTACTTTATTTTGATATATTTTGCGGGGAAAAAATGGCTATCCAAATTATAGTTTTGCCGTAAATAGTAGAATTTTTAATATATTAGTATAAAAGTAGCTCATCTAAAACCGCATTTTCGTTTCAGTTCACATAAACAATGATTCGAAGTTGCTTTGTGTTAGGGTTAAAATTCTTTTTGTTGCGTCTTGCTTCTCGAGTTACTATTTTGAATTAGCTTCTTCCTGCGCACGTGTTGTAAAACTTTAGTACTGGACTGGTTTCAATCCCCTTTCAACATGTTATCACTTGCGCACGTGTTAATGTAGTCGGAATACATTGTGGTATACTATGGCAGCTCTCGGCCAAGCAACAAATCGATTTAAAAAAAACAAAAACGTTTTATAGAAAAAATTAAAAAGTTAGAAGTAAAAGTAAAATAAATTAAAATAGAAAAGGTTGGTTTTTATAAACAGCTTGTTTCTGTTATTGCTGTTTGATAGTAGCCATAATGCGATAAGCTGCTGCAAAAGGCGAAAGGACAGTTTGCACAGTGCTCATCATTCCCCTGTGCATTGATTATTGGTAGGGTGGTTTATGCGAATATTTACGGAAGTGGCTGCGTCAATAATATACAAGTGGCTGTAAGAAGTCACTGTGTTTTTATCGGATATATGCAAAGTACGAAATCTATGAATAGTCTGGCCACAAATTCTAAAACAGGGGGGGGGGGCGTGTCCTGGAGAAAGGCGAATATTTGCAACCAGAAAAGCAAAAGTAAAAGAATTATTATAGCATCTAAAAAGGTAGAGAAATTTTTTAGCTAGTTTGGAATTGCCTAATTTAGGTGGATAAGGATGTAAAGGTGGAAGTTGCACTTTGCCATCAATCACACACAGGACACCGCTATATCGCTTCTATATCTATGATGTAATGTTTATGAATGGATTGATGTGATTGGTTGAACGTCAACGTTTTTGAAAATGGCGCAGTTGTCCTGCAAAGAGAAAGTAAACAAACCAGAGGGAATTTGGACATGGCTTCGTAAAGCCCATACAGTGTGAGAACAGCAATGTAAAGTAAAGTAAAGCGAGTGCCTAATAAGACTCAATGTTTCAGGAAATTAATTAATAGATTGCAGTGTTATTCACTTTGCCAGCTAGCTTTGTGTGAAAATAACAAATTAAAAAGTAGCTAGCTAAAGAATGTTAACTTGACTAGGGTATTTAGCTATACCAATGCAAACTGCATCTTGTATTCTCGAAACATAAGTTAGGAACATGCAGAACAGCAACATATTTATCAGAATGAAATTATATATTGTATGTAAAGAAGCATTTCTTGTGTGGTATATTTTTATGATTATTAATTGATTTGCATGTTATTCATATCCATCCCTCTTAACAAAACATTCTTTGTATGCATTGTGTTGTAGGCTCACGCTACAAAAATCACGACGCAAGTATACAGCAAGAGTAATAATAAACCAACAGACAAAGCTAGAATTAATACTTAAATTAATACTTAATTCATTCAGTTTCCTTCATTTGCCTTATATGTGAATGTGATGTGTGTTCATTTATTCTGGATACATCTAACATTCATCACTTTCAGACCATGCATAAATGTGACTGGTTCTGTTTACATATGAAGGAGGTGAAAAATGATGCAGCAGAAATTCTGCCAGTCAATATGTAGCTACATGAATTATTTATATACTTGTAAGAATTAGCTACACGAAGCAGCCTTTTGGACTTGGATTTTCTATGCTCAACCTAGGCTTGTTAAAAAATTTTTTTGTTAATATGACAAGAAAAATGTGTCAGGTATTATTCTAACTGATCTTCTCCATCATTGTTCCCCTTGCAGTATACTTTTAAGGATTTAAGCATGTAAGTTTATTGATCCCCATATTATGTGCAGTGTGGGTTCTCATTCCTTAAATGTTATTCATTGATTAACTTTGTTTACGTTTCATTTAGGCTAGTTACTGTATATATGTTTTGGATTTTGGAATCCTCTGATAGTATACTAAGGAATTCTGTCTATTCTATTTGATCTGTTCTATGGCAAAATATCAAAACTCCTAAATTTCGTATTAGACCTTTTGATTTTGTGTTTGGTTAATAAAGATGGATGGAAAAACTTTAGAATACGTACAGAAATGCAGGATATATGCCCAATCACCATATCTGTCACTTCTTCATTTCTAAATGCAGGCCATGTTTCTAATGCAAAGGGGGCTGCTTTTAATCCGTTCTCTCAGCAAGATGCCCTAGAGATTCTTGAGTATCTCATACCAGAGTTGTCCTTAGCCTTTCCTTTCTTTTGTAGATTATTCAACACTCGTGTGAAAATCTGCACTACTTGCAGCGCTTGCAATAATATTAGCCCCTCTGAGCAAGTAAGTCCATTTCTTCAACTGCCCTTGACATCGACTGTACAATCTTCAATAGATAACTTTTTGTAGAACGAAGAATTATCAGGTGTCAACTCGTACTTCTGTCACTGCTGCAATAGTTACAAAACTGCAACAGTTGAAAAAGAGGTCGCAGAGTGCAGTTCAATTTTGGTTCTGCAATTAAAGCGCTTTGCCTATAACAAAGGTCTTGTGTCTAAGGTTTGTTCTCCTGTCACATCTTACCCGGGCACCGTCTCTATACCTATCACTGTAGACAGTGAAGTCTGTTGTCGCAAGCACTACAACTTAAGGGCTGTAATTAACCACTCCGGAGATTTGAACAATGGCCATTACACTACTGTTGCTTATAACCAAGTGCATGGTAAGTGGTTTCATTGCAACGACAGAGCAGTGGTCCCTTGCAAACAAAGCTTGTTCAATGGTGTACAACCTTACATCCTTTTCCTTGAAGAGGTTAGGTCAATTGCAGTCAGCACCACAACTTCCGGCTTATGTCAGCAAGGGGGTTTGACTATTCTTATATTTTTTTTATTTTTTTTTTTTATTATTATTATTTTTTTTATTATTTTTATTTATTTATTTTTTGTTGTCTTGTCTTTGGAGAGTGACGACTCCACTTATTACCCTAGTTAAAATAAAAGCGAAAAACAAAAAAAAAATTACGCCAGCAAGGGGGTTTGACTGTACCAGGTCCTATCTTTGGAGAGTGACGACTCCACTTATTACCCCAGTCAAAAAACAAAAAACAAAAAAACAAAAACAAAATAAAAATTATATCAGCAAGGGGGTTTGACTGCACTGGTCTTATCTTTGGAGAGTGACGACTCCACTTCTTTTCCCAGTCACACAAGATTGTACAGAGTAGGACAGATGAAAAGTTATGGATGAAAGAAATGTCTAGTTCCTGCTGAAGACTGTTCGCAGACCTCTTATGAGGTGACTCAGCTAGACATTTTGGGTACCTTGGTTCAGGAATATGAGTCGAAACCCTTGTACCCTTTACAGAAGTCCTGTCCTACTCTCTCTGTCTGTTTGTTTAATTTTTGTGCCAATTACCTCCTTGGAAAAAGGAAGAATTGTGTTCATTTATATGAGCATATTCTTTAGAGGAGCAAAACCTCTAGAATTTAAATTTTAAGACTTAACTGGTCGAATTTATTATTGTGCGTGCACTTTGTAATTTTCATTCTCATAATAATAATAGTAATAAAAATAATAATAATAATAACAATAATATATATCTTACGTGGCCGACCCAGAATAAACCCCAAGTCTTTAGACAACTTTATCATTGTGGGCCACATCTGTAAAAAATGTGTAGTATAGAAGTTTCAGTGCAACGTAAATATTGTGGTTTTGCGTCACAATATATTCGTACACATGTAGACACATAAACAGAGGCAGAGATTATAAATAACAGGCTACAATGCTCTAATGCTTGGTGTAACTTTTTAAATTTTCTGTAACTTTTTTGCTTGTACTATAGATGTTTCTAAATCTATTTATTATGAATGTTAAAAAATAATTTTTTGAGGAAACTTTCAATATATTTTGTTAAAGTTTCACATAACTATTTTAGGGAGTTTTAAATATTTTGACGAGATTAATGTATTTTTTGTATATACTAAATTAAATTTCTAGTTTTGTTTTGCCATGTTGTGTTTTTTATTTATGTAGAACAGTTTTGCCATTGCGAGAACAGTAGGAAACAAAGTGTCCTAGAATACAATAGAAGCTTATTGATGGTTAATTTGTAAACCATTTTTGCGCGAGTTTATCTGACTATTAATTACTGCAGCTTTATTGACATTAAATTGCAACATTATAGTTTATCTCCAATAGATGAACCAAACCTAATACCACAGACATGGTCACACCATAATTTTCATGTTTGATATTGTTCTTACTGATATTTACTTAGTCGTTGTATGTATAAGACAACGTAAATTGTGTAATATATGAGATTCAGTGGTTTTAGAAAATTATGCCTATGCGATACGTTCTCAGGAGAGAATTCCCAGGTAAAGAAGCAGTTCTTACACATACATCAGTTTACATTTCTAAATAAGGGTTTTGCGAAACATTTTGAAGAGAATTCCCGTTTCTAAAAGCAATCTGAAATTTTGTTGTTTTATCAAGGCATGTATATACAAAACATTTAGGAGAGAATTCCAGGTCAAAAAGCATCCATACACATGATATTCATTGAATTTCTGAAGAAGGGCTGTGCGAAACATTTTAAAGAGAATTCCTTTTTCTAGAAGCAATCCATACACATTACATTAGGTTGTTTTGGCAGTTTATGCCTACCTTATTTACTCTGTTATTCCCGCTTGTGGGATTGACGTTTTAACCTTAAATTTTACTACGCAGGCGAGATTATTAGGGAGACGTTATTTTTTCAACACGTGCCAAAAAGCGGGAATAGTAGAGATGCCGGTACTACTAGTAGTAAGCCTGTGTCAGTCCCGTGGCATTTCCCCTGTGGAGAAAATCCAAGATTAGTTTATGTTCTCTTTCGTTATGCATACTCTTTCTTGTTTTGTTGAACTAAGGCTTGATTTTGTTCCCTATTTTTTTCGTTGCTCTTGTGTGCCATATATTTTTTCTTCTACACACTCCGTTTGTCTTGTTTCGTTGAGTTTTAGCCTGAAAAAGAAATTTTCAGAAGAAAAAGTTCCGAATATAGGTCTATGCTATGATATTATTGGTTATACGCACTCCATTTGTCTTGTCTCATTGAATTTAGCCTGCAAAACAATTTTCAGAAGAAAAAGTTCCGAATAGAGGTCTATGCTATGATATTATTGGTTATACGCACTCCGTTTGTCTTGTTTCGTTGAATTTTGGCCTGAACAGGAAATTTACAGTCATAAAATTTTTAGGCGAACATTCCTTCTCGCGAGAATTTCTTGCCTTAAACTTGTGATGGCGTTAAGTATAAGGCACTATAGCATGTGATACATTTAAATTGTTTTTCTATTTTATACTGCTAGAATGAGTATATATACAAGCAGTTAAAAATGTCACTAAAGAGTTCCTTTGATAGCGGTTTTTACTTTGCGTTCAAAGGAAGTACATTTTTTCTTATTCCAAATATAAATCATGTATTGCACATAAAAATAAACCTTGGCTGTGACATATGTCGTGCCGATCCTTTAATGTCCTGGAGAAAACTGTTAAACTGCTCACATATGGAAGAGTTAACTCCTTCAAGGCCAGTAACTAGATTTGTACACGCTACTACATTTGTGGTTGTAGCTGTGGAATATGTTGTGATAAAAGCGTGTATCTTTTACATACCACTTTCTCGGTTTAAGAAATATTCTTCTAGCCCACAAGCAAAGTCAAAATGCAGGACTTCTGGTGCGTATTCCAGATGGCGATACAACGAGTTTGCTGGGTCTTTTCTGCCTTCCTGCCCATTAATAATGTGAAAGCCGTAACAATCAAAACCATAGGAATATAAAGGTTAGGGCTTTATTTGTGACAACTGGATAATTTCTACGGCATTTCGAGTCCGAGATATTATCAGCACCATGAATTTCAAATTTCCTGTTTGTCTGACTTCGTAACCATCAGGGCGAAAGTAGTAGGCACGGCCAAGTTGTGGAAGATTGTAAATACCTTCGATCGGAATAGCTGGCGCCTCATCTACCAAAGTTAATCGGTATTCCTCAATTCGGTGTAAAAGACGTATCAAATTTAAGCAGTCGTCATCAATTGAAACAAAACAATCGTTATACGACGCTGTGATAAAATCAATAAAAACAGGAGCAATTTGGCGTACTTTTTTTGTTACGGAAATTGCATTCACAGCTTTTCCTTCTTCTGAAGCCAGACATAGTCTTTCCACTTCAGTTGCAACAGATAGGGGTATTAATGACCGGATTGGTGCTTAAAACGACAAGTAGAAAAAACAATCTTGTAAACAAGGGAACACATTCTGGAGCTATGAATGAAATAAGAAGTTGATCTCTGATATCCTTTTTAAGTGAAGGTAATATATCTTTCTAATTTATTTTCTTTTATGTTGCAGATATATTTGATGTGTTGGCAAGCTTGACGGCATTTTTGGAAATTTCGTTATCATCTTTTAGTGAAGAGATGAAGCAGCGATCTAGTTTTCTGGTCGTCTGTCCATTATAATTATGATGTGAGTGATCGATTGGTTCAACTTTCACCAACGTGGAACTTGGGGCAATTGTAGTTCCATCACAAGCTAGTATACGCGGACACGTACCACAAGAAAAACATTACTGCCTGAAATCTATCTGTTGATGCGATGCCCATGAAAACCACCAATTACGGAAAGATTTCGGATCCATAAATTTCTCTGAAGATAATCTATAAACAAAATTAAGCGCGGTACAAAACGCAGTGAAGTTAGATCGTGTTGTTGTTACAAGTTGAATGTAGTACCAGCCTATTTTGTTTCCTGTGCAAATAGATTTAAAGCGGAAAATACATTCTTCTTGCCCCCTCCAAATGAAAGAGCAACCTCCGTTTGCACAAACAAGTTTGTAAATTAAACATGGTATAATACCATGTAATGCGCAAACTTTACTCTCATGATGGATGCAATAACCAAACAGCTTATTGTGAACTATGCACAACTTACTTGACAATTGCAATTTTTTTCTTTGACGAAAGGATAAAAATTTTCAACATCTTTAAATGAGTTTCTGAAAAACTCCTTTTGTTTAGTAGCGTTCGTGCTTAATTTAACTGAATCCGCCTCTTCTTCTACCAGGTATCCATAATCCGACTTGAAACTTCAAGCGCCAGCTGCTGGATCAAATACTTCTTCCCGCTAAAAACGTGTTCTTATATAAAAAAATATCAAACAATAAAATAATGTATTGAAACAAAAATTTCATTGCACACATTACCTGTGACTCTTGCAAGCCCAACTGAGGTTGATTTGTTGGGTCATCGTTATTATCCAAATCGTCCTCGTATTGCTGGTCACTCTCGTAATCAGATTTGTCACTACCATATCCATCCTGAAGCAAAAAAGGTTACATTTTCTGCTTATATTAACATTCGCTACAATGACAATTTTAGTTAAGAATTAAAACGTACCTGCTCAAAACAGTTGCTTTGTAAATTATCATAAATTTCTTTTCCGTATTCCTTACACACTAACAAATGGATGCAAAGCGAAGCACTTTCATTCAATCTAAATAAGGAAACAATGGGCGATTACATCCTAAGTTAAAAGGGGTTATCTTCCACTATTTATTGCTCCATAGAGTGCATCTACAAATACCATATTTCTTTGCAGATTGTGAAAGCATATCTATCGACGGCAAAATTTGCTACTAACGTTAAGTCAAGTTGCTTAAGCAAGAAAAAGCACACGCACCTTTTACGCGGTACTAATGGTCAATTTGCAATTCTGTTTTCTAACATAACTTTAACATACCTTTTATATTTAATTTTTCCCGTGTTGAAGCTGACATAAGGCAGACTGGCAAGCGATAAAATCATCGGTTGTTGTAGCAAACACGTGTACGAATTCACAATTATTTATATTGGCGACAAGGGAATACTTTTGCGTGTTATTCTCGGTGCAGGGTAGTTGCAAAAGTCGTTTTGAATTCATTGTTTTTACTAGTCTTATTTTGTTTAAAAAGGTCCCTTAGGTGGAAGGAACGTTTGGATAACAGTATGCATGATCGCTGGCAGCGTTATTTTGAGCCTCGTTGTTGTTGTACTAAAACAAGATTACACGGAGAAAGAGTGTTACAACTTAGGTCAATGTATAAAAACTTTTCGGAAAAATACTTTCTGGGCGAACCATTGCATTCAATAAAAACTGCTAGACATTTAAAAACAACCAAACTTACTATGTCTATCATTTCTTTTAAAATGTGACAGTGAAAGCAAGTCATATTACTTATGTTTCCCTCGTTTTCTTGTGCATTAATAATTTTAAACAGTGAGCAGGAACATGACCAAACCAGGTCCCCGCCAACAAGAGTCCGTTCCGTGTGAACAAATTGATTAACCTAAAATAATTAAACGCGTGCACACATGTTTCGCTTAATCTGGCATTGACTTAAAACACAGAAACAATTAAAAAAGTAATATGTCAAATAATAAATTATTTGTTTTATCTATATATATATAATTATCTATATTTTTTAAACATATATATACTACCTGAAAGTTCTCAGTCTCATCATCATAATTTTTTGATACCACACAATCCTCTTCCAGTATATGCACTCGCCAAGCGATAAACCCATTTATTATAGCTTGTTGTCTGTATCGCTGATAAAGATTTAACTCAACATTGTCACCTTAGAACAAGGTACATCAGGAATTTAAATCTACAGTACACATCCGCTAATTTGAATGCCGTTAATTCGAACATCCGCCATTTTGAACAAAATTTTTTGGTCCTTTACGTTATGAAACTCTTCTGTTTACTGCTGCTTAATTCGAACAATCTTTTATTCGAACATATATTTCTATCCCTTGTGTGTTTGAATTAGTGGATGTGTACTGTATATGTGATAATAAAATTGGCACCGAAAGAAATAAAAATGTATAGGAAAAGCTCTCGTTATGTAAAACTTAAATTTATATAAATATATATACTTGATTTCATTTTCTCATACTCATCAATTGACATTCCAGCAGCATCCAAAAGGGATTCCAGTGGCATTTTTTGAAGTGAACTTATAGTCATTTGTTTTTTCGTTTTGGAATAGTTGAAGTTATGATATCAAACCGTTCCTCAAAAATATATTGCATAATTTGGTCGATGTCAACTGCTTCGTCACATTCCACATTTAAAGCTTGTAATATTAAGTTCCTGGGAGATTTACCATGCGGCTGAAAATATTCATTTCTTTTAATTCCATGGGATAGATGACATAACCAATAATGATAATTCGGTATTGTTGACAATATAAAAAACTGTTGAGATGGACTAAGATTTTCTAAGTTGTCAAACTGATTTAAAAGAGAACTTAAGCTTAGTGATTCACCATGACGATCATTCAATATAAACTGCATTAACGCCTTTTTCCAATTCGATGCATGACCAAGACCTTCCACTTTAATGTAACTAAAATTAAATTGTATGCCACACATAAAAACATGTTAAAATTGTACTAATACAATAGCACCATAAAATATGCTTTCCCCTTTAAGATTTTAACCCAAAAACACTAACAGTGTTTGCCATAAAGGATTGTAAAGCATATGAAACCTAATATTAAAAATTAATAGCAATTTTAAAAGTGATATTATTTCCATTATTACGATTTCCATTTAGCAGATGGATTATTTCTGTCAGTCAAAATTGCAAATCCAACACAACTTTCTTCGAAAGCTTGTTTAAGTGCACCATAGGCAATAGGAAACTGATTGCAAAACGATGTGTTTTTAAACATCAGCTTTTGAAACATTTCTGCATTACGATTTCCACGTTTGCCTAGCAACAAACAATAAATTTATATTCAACTAGTGTTTACCAAGCATTAAGGTGGAAGAAAATATCTTACGTTTTGCATCTTTGTTGATCAAGGTTCTATGAGATAGTTTTGCTTTTATATCCCAATCGTTATATACGTCCATGTAAAAAAATATCTTGAACATTCCAATCACCAAGTCAAGGTCAAGATGTATATACAAAAGCTAAAACACAAATCCATACATATTTTTATGTATATAATGACTGGTATAAACAAACAAAAACATATGTACCTGGTATATATAATATTTTTTTCATTAATGAAAAGTTATGGATGAAAGAAATGTCTAGTTCCTGCTGAAGACTGTAAAGGGTACAAGGGTTTCGACTCATATTCCTGAACCAAGTCACCTCATAAGCGGTCTGCGAAGATGATAATAAAAACATTATAACTGAGAGAGAAACGATATTTTTAGTAAAACATTGGGAAAGTTTTGGGAGAAACGAATGGTGCAAGTGCCATAACTGCAAGACTGAAACTAGGGAGATTGATTGTCTTTGTTGCACGGAAGTGGATGCATTAACAGGCAAACAATTCTAAGGTGTATGTGCTTAAATATATTTTTTTTAAATATGATTAAGCTACATAAAAAGTATTGTTAAAATATGAAATAATAATGATATGTATCGTACAAATATCCGTTGTGTTTTTAGGAATAAAATGTATAACTGAGAATGAGGATTTCAAGCAACTTTGTATCGTTTTAATATGCTTACACGAGATAAGAGGGAAATTTCTGCAAGACACGCCTACAAACAAATCTTTTCGGTTTGCTGCTTACAAACAATTCATTTGGTTCGTTTTCTAACGACTTGGAAAAGGCAATCGCCGAGATATACCGTCGCGTGTTGTGTGGAAAATAAGACAAGTTTTCCCTGAAGAGGGTGGTGTCTATGTCCCTTACGCGGAAGAATAAAAACAAAAATATATGATATATAATATGTGATTATAATTATAGAAAATAAAATAAAATAAATAGTTCTAATTATGAAATTACGATCTTGGATTCTCTAGAATATTCTATTTGCTGAATTGTCTTAGCACACAAAAAATCATTCGCCAACTATGACGTCACGGCTATTCAAACAGGATTGTAAAAAAAGGGCCAAATAAGAGAATTTATTCGTGCAAGATTCAAGTGATTGGGATGCCTTATTCACCTGACGATGTGTATTAGCGTGCTGCAGTTTTTCGTGGACACATTGATTTCCATTTCGGATAGCGCAAGTTGTTGGTGTGCCTGGGCAGCTTTAGGATTCACATTAGCACAACAAAGTCTATGTTGCTAAGCATCAAGTTGTTGGCGTGTGTGAGCGGCTACAGGAATCTCATTAGCACGAAAAAGTCTTTGTCGCTGAGCATTAATCTGCTACCGCCTGACGTGTTGGGGATTTTGGGAGGGTCTTACCTGAGCAGCACAATTAGGATGGTGTTGCAAGTATTGTTTGTCTCTACGGGCATCACCAACATTCCTATAAAGATCTGTTCGAGGAAGAGCAGAATTATGGTCAGAGCTATGGGATGAGCGTCCTTGCGTCCTGTTTTTGAAATATCTAAACCTCAGTTTGTATAGAATTACAACTTATTTTCATATTCTTCAGTACGTATTCTTTAAGGTAGGCTGTTGTATAAAGTCCACCATAGAAAAAAAAATCTATTTTTAATTGCTTTTATTCTAACTTTTAGCAACTTTATCGAAATCCCGTTGTTTCTCGTACATTTCGTGTGTGACATAATTTTTAGGTGATGGAAGTTTTTCGTTAACACATTTTTGAATCAGCTGGAATGATCAACGTATCACGAGGGTTTGTAATCGCAGTTATTTTCGCATTCCGGTTGTCGTTTCTATTTGTAATTCTTTAGGCTCTACAGTGGATTTGATCACGTTTTCCAGTTTTGGTTTTGGTCAGTTTTAAATCGACGGTTCCCCAGTAGGTGAATACTGGTACTACGAGCTCTTGTAAATAGATTTTGCAGATTATGTTGTTAGATATGGTCGCAGTTTTGACACTTAGTTATTTTCTTCACAGAACAACTATATTAAAGAAGAACAGCGAATCCGCCACCCTCCCTTCAACAACTTTTTATAGGCTTGTCCAAATTGAATCAAACTTAGCACACTTATAGTACGTCACAATAGGAATAAAATCGCAGCAATAAATTTTTCCTTGCGTCAGCACATTTTCACATGTCATCAATACTTAAAGTTTGTTCAAAATGCCACTACAGTCGACGCTCATTATCTCGAACCTCCGTTATCTCGAACTTTCTCTATCTCGAACTTTTTCTTCGATCCCTTGATTTCTGTAAGCAATAGTAGGCAAAAAAACGTTCGGTATCTCGAACCTCCGTTATCTCGAACTTTTACTATCTCGAACTTTTTTCTCAGGCCCTTGGACTGATTAACGCTCGTTATCTCGAACTCTTGAAGAGGAATTTTGAAAAAAGATGACCTTGCACTGCTTGTTTTAAAGTCACAAAATGTTGCAATAAAAAGAAGACATTCCATTGTAAAACAGGTAGATTTTGCAATGTTGATTTTCTTTGTCAGAATGCCACCGAAAAGAAAGCTCGTTGTAAAAACTTTGGCAGAAAAATGCCAAGCATTAAAAGAATTGGAAAAAGGTATTCCAAATAAAGATATCGCTAAAAAGTACGGGGTGCCTAAAAACACGATATCAACTTGGCTAGCCAATAAGGAAAAACTTTTTTCTGCTCTGGAAAAATCTTCGAGCAAGAAAAGAAAGATCAGAGATGGTAAATTCTCAGAAGTAGATCTTGTCGTGTTCAAATGGTTTGTTTCACAACGAAGCAAAAACATACCAATCGATGGGACAATACTAAAGGAGAAAGCTAAAAGCTATGCACACGAGCTTGGAGTAGAAGATTTCAAAACTTCAGACGGTTGGCTTGGTAAATGGAAAAAAAGGTAAGAATATTAAATCTCTTTTTTTCGAATTGGTTTTATTTTGATATTAAAATCTTAAAAGACTAACATAAACTAAATATCTTTCTTGAGTATCTCGATGCACTTTTCCGTTCCAATAAATGTCAAATTGCATGGCACTTGCATGCCTTCACCATCTCCCAAATTAACTGGTTTTCCAGTCACAGTTACTTTGCACGAGCTTAATTCATCAGCTCTGAGGAAATAAAATATTGTTTTAGCAAATTTTCCAGATTTTCCAAGTGGTAAATGTCCAACTATCTTGTTTTCTTTCTTGACACACACAGCATATTTGTCAACGGGATTATTAGGCTCTCCTTCGCATTGTAAAGTCTCCCCATTTTTTGGAGTCCACAATGCTTTATAAACATGGAACCCCTTAACATGTGAAGCCAATTCAAATTCTTTTATCATTACAACATTGATTAAATTTTGATCAATTATCATTTTTGCAAGATCCATCTTCTCCTTTTTCTCCTGGTTTGCTTTTCCTTGTTGCCATGCACAAGTAATAATGATAATGTTCACAGGGTTTTCACACAAGAATTTTTAAAAACATTCGAATTGAAATTCGAACATTCGTATTCGAAAAAATGCACGAACAGGTTAACAATAAATCTTTTATACAAGTCGGTATTTGTTTTATTTTCTATTTCAGGCACAATGTAACGTTCAAGAAGGTCGTTGGTGAAAGCAATTCTGTTCAACCTGATATGATAGCACCTTGGTTTGAAACCACTTTACCAACATTATTAACTAACTACAAACTAGAAGATATTTACAATGCCGACGAATTCGGTCTCTTCTACCAATGCTTGCCAAATAAAACGTATCACTACAAATCCGAAAAATGCTCTGGGGGTAAAAATAGCAAAGTCCGAATTACCGGGCTTGCAGCTGCCAATGCTGTCGGAGATAAACTACCAATGTTTGTGATTGGTAAATCGAAGAAACCAAGGTGCTTCAGAAATGTAACATCCCTACCCTGCAGGTACAGAGCGCAGAAGAAGAGTTGGATGGACAGCTCTCTTTTTGAAGAGTGGGTGCGAGAAATCAATGCAATGTTTCTAAAAGAAGGTCGAAAGATAGTCTTGATCATCGATAATTGTCCCGCTCACCCTGATGTATGCGTGCTCTTCAAATACTTGTTTCGTCGTGGGACAAAGTGAAGAAAGAAACCATCGTAAATTGCTTCAAGAAATCAAAGATTTCCAAGAAAGCTCAACAGAATGCAACTGATGATATTGATGATCCATTTAAACAACTGGAGAAAGATCTCACACAACTGCGTGCCATTGACGATACCATTATTCCTGCTGATCTCTCGGCCCGTGATGTTGTCGATATTGACCAAGATTTGACCACAATCGAAAATCCCGTGACTGATGAAGAAATCCTGGAGTCGGTACGGCCAAGTACAGATGAGAATGACGAGGAGCATGATGAAAATGCCGATGTCATCGAGGTGTTTGATGAGCCAGTGAGCAAGCCAACAAAATTAGAAATAAACACTGCAGTGGAGACTTTACAAAATGCTTGTCTATTCACTGATGATGGAAATGACATGCAACGCCTCCTGCTTCGCTTTGAAGATTTGTTTCTTAAAAGTGAAATGAAAAACAAGAAGCAAACTAGTATTTTGAGCTTTTTCGATCAAAAATAATGTATGTAATTGTAATTAACAATAAGTATACATGTACGCAAAATGCTGTTTTCTTTATTATCCATTTCCCTTTCTTGACCAAACAGTTCCTTCAAGTACCCTTAATTCAGGTGAATTTTAATTTTAAAAGCTTGCCCACAGATACTTATGACCGAACTACTGACCCTTGCCCTTTTCTGAAAATTTCAAAAAATTTCTATCTCGCTATCTCAAACGCTCGCTATCTCGAACTTTTCTTTCGGTCCTTTGGGAGTTCGAGACAACGAGCGTCGACTGTATCTGCTTAAAATTTTATTACTTTAGTTTTAGAGCGAATTTTTCCATTCTGTTTGAAGTTTCTGAAAGCTAAATAAAAGTTATTTAACATATAGTTCATCATTGCGGTGGCTAGCCACCTCTTTGTAAATGATTTTCTTAATTTTTCATTCTGGTTTTTACATCGCAAAAAAATTGCCCGGAAATCCATTTTTTTACTTTCAAGTAAAATCCGAAACAATCGGAAAGCGGATTAATCATGCGTCAAAAACATGCAAAATAATTAAATTTGTGTTGTAGGTTTTAAGTTCTAAGTATAATAAGTACCTTAAGAAGTAAGGACGGGAAGTTTTAGGGACAGAAATTTCCTACAATTACGTAATTTTTCAACACAGTGCATGTGGAGAACAAAGGTGATACCACGTATTCAGCCGTCTTGAAATAAAGATGACAATTTCTTTTTGGCTGTACCTGATCAAAATGGATGAAGAAGTTGCAAAAAGTGCCAAGAAAAGGTAAAAATCTTTATTATGTATATACTTTTCTTTAAATTTGTTACATAAATGCAATATAAGTGTATGGTTAGTATGTGAAAAAACAAAATTTTGTGTACGAAAGTGAAAGCTGCTTTTTCTACTATCGTTTAAGAAATCTTCACGGTTACATATGGTTTGGAACGATCGTAAAGACGAACTGTTGTTAAGAGAAGTGCTTCTCCTTGAACCCTACAAAAATAAAGCACGAACAAAAGAGAGGGAATGCTTGGGAAGTTACTGCTGAAAACTTGAATCAGCTGGATTCCGAACAATTTAAAGCGGAACAAAAATCTATTCGTGAAAGGTTTGGAATTTAAAAAACACGTTACAAAAATTAAACTCAGGAAGAATTGAAAGCTCGTGGTATCGCTCCTCAGTTTGATGAAATTATGGATGTGATGGAAGATATTTCAGAGGAAGTTAAGGAGTATGAAAAGATACATGCTGAACAAGATCCAGACATTGCTAGCATTCCGCTACCATGCCTTCTTCCTTCAACTGGTGGTACGGTATACAAGAGATAACTACAAATTTGCGATAAACTTTTAACTTCGGCGTGAGTTTAAAGCTAAAATAATAACAAAACGTACAAAATAAACGTACAAAATATAAACGTACCAAATAAACGCAGAAAATAAATATCACAACTCACTGTTGTATCGCGTGCAAACTCTGACATTTGATGTTCTTCTACGACCTTGTTTACTGACTTTGATTTCGCAGATTTTAAATTATAGACAGACTTTGACTTCTCACTACGCGTTCCTTGTTTCAACTGAGAAAAGCACCGCGCGAATTAACTAATTACAAAAAATTGTATAAAATGCCGAACAGGCAAAGTAGACACAACACGCAGCATTTCCGCTCCATTCCTCCACCCCCAGTGAGAACGTATGTTCGAACGAATTTAATCAGGAGACTCTTCCAACAAGCGCAATCTTGCCGCCGGTCCCGCTAAAGTGCCACCATTTGTCTTTATCTGCACTGAACGTATAATTCCGTCGTCACCTGGATACACATGGGTAATTCTGGCTAGGTACAAGTGTGATCGAGGAACGTTGTCTGTTTGATCAATTATTGAGTCTCCAACACGAAGGTTTTTTTTTGTAGCCATTTCTTTCTCCGAGTTAGTAACGGCATATACTCACGTACCCATCTGCGACAAAACATGTTTGTTGCGGCTTACACTGATAGCCACTTTTTGCGAAGATTTATTTCGTTCTCACAGAAATTCACAGGGCTGACATTTAGTGCTGGCGATCCAAGCAGGAATTGATTTGGTGTCAATGCTTCGAATTGGGCAATGTCGTCACTTATTGCTGTCAAAGGACGCTGGTTAAGAATTGCTTCTATCTGGCATAAGAATGTATAGAGTGGTGATTCAGACCATCCTCCAATTAAGGCCTTTATGGATGACATATTTTCCCTCACACTCAGAACTTGTTGGATCGGTGTGTAACAGCCCTTCATTTGGGCTTGAATGGTCTGTAGACCTTCAAAATCACGAAGCATTGTTCTAGCTAATGGAAAAGTTTTGATCAGTCTCCTTTTTGTGTCCTGCAAGAACCAATACCATCTATTCTCGCAAACCCAGTTAAGTTTCTTGGCCGAACAATAAATTCAACATTGTCAGATTCAGCTGTTGCCTAACAGTTTATGATTGACGCTGTAGAGCAAGTCAAATTTATAGATATTTCTTCCCATAGAGGCATTCACAAAGTGTGGTTTTTGCATCATCTTCTAATTCCCCGAATACATGGCCTTTTTTAATTAACGAAGTTCCGATATCTCGTATTGTTTCGCTAGAACAAAAGTTTTCTTTCTGCATAAGAAAGTGACTGTGTGACTCCATCACTCTATTTCTAACATAAGTTTGTATTCCGCTTCATCGCCATGCCCTTTACCTTTAAAAAGTCTATCCTCTGTACTAAAGTCGTCTATCCTCTGTACTAAAGTCTGCTAAGATCAGTGGTCATCTTCTCCTGCGAGATTCCGCTGATCTTCTATTCTCAGACTCTCCTCCAGACTTGAGGCTGGACACTTGAAGGTAGATCAGACAGTAAAATCAGCAGAGAGTCAACTCGAGTTTAAGAAAATACTTGGTTTCCACCAACAACATCAGGGTGATTTACTGGAAATACAAGAAATTTGCGCTTCATGGCTTAAATGAAGATGAATGCAAAACTGAATTTCGATTTTTAAAGGATGATATCTATACGTTAAAAGAAGTCTTGGACATTCCTGATGTGTTGGCATGCTATAATGGATTAAACGTTTCTGGTATGGAGGGCTTGTGTATACTTCGGAAAAGATATGCATATCCCTGTAGGTTTTTAGACATGATACCCAGGTTTGGAAGACCAGTACCCCAATTATCAATGATTTCTAACCATGTCATGAACTATGTTTATAACAACTGGAATCATTTATTGACTTCTTTTAATCAACCCTGGTTGTCTCCTGTAAATCTCCAAATATACGCTGATCTTCTTTTTATGGTTCAATTAAAATATTTTGACATTGCACCACCTCAAATAAGAAACTACTTTATATAACAGAATTTTTATCTGACTTGCAAAAAGTACATTCAGCTTTATGTTTTTATACTTTTATTTCAACATGTTCATACACTTGTTAAATGGACTATATATATATATACTAAAATATCTCTTTAACATAACAATATATGTATATACAAGTTACTGGTTTGAGTTTTGGGGAAGAAGTTTGCTTAACATTCCAATAAAAGCCATGTTCGTTTGTTGCTGTTGTTGCAATAGTTGTTGTGTTTGATTTTGCTGTTGTTTTATTAATTGCTGCATACCTTGCACTTCTTTTCGTTTTAATTCCATCTCTTTCTTACGTATTTCCATATCCATTGCACTTTTATCTCGGAGATAACTAATGGTATCATTTGACCGTCGCTTTTGTAAATTAGTAGGAATCAGATTTTCTCCTTCTAGTGTGTCAGTAGGTAAAAGCAACAACGATACGATTTGCAGCTGTCGACTTTTCTTTTTCCAAAGTTTAACAAAAGTTATTGGTTTTGGCGGACGGTGTCAATGAATGTGGCTGGTGTCTTGCAGGAGGCAGGGGATGCTTACTCAGCTGGCAGAATTCGTTCCAATACTGAAATTCTGAAAGGACTTTTTAAAGTTGATTTTGCATTGATTTTGCGGCGAATGCTAACAAGCACATTGTCAAGATGAAAGTTTATTATTTCTACGTAAGAAATGCTTTTCTTTTCCAAGGCTACATAGGAATTGAAATCACCACGTTCCACTGGAAACAAGTCTTATAACAAGTCTTATAACACCTAAAAGAGACAACAACTGTTCAACAAAAATGGCTGCCGTGACGCACCAAGGAGTGAAATACCCTGATATTGCTAGCTCATTTAGAGAGAATAATTTTGGAGAAACAAAAATCTAAAACAATAGAAAGTTGGTACAACTGCTGTAGTTTCAGGGAAACATCGACTTAGAAGTGGAAAAGCGAAGCTGGTATCATTCTATACTCCATCTCTATGACCTACCAACAGAAAAAAGTAAAAAATTCCATAAAAGAGCTTGCTGAAATAGAAGACTTACCGACGCTGAAGTATCAAGTGTTTATATTCAACGAAAAGCTTGTGCTTTCCTCTGTTTGAATCAAGAAATGTTATCGCGCTCGTATACGTGTAAAACGAGTACCAGATCTTCAAAGTTTCTTGCAAATCGTTTCATATTACGCGGACAGAAATGTGCCGATTCGAAATTTCTGGGCCGATTTTGATGGACGATTTAGTTAAGCATTTTTCGGGTCGTTTTGGCCCACCGTGCATGAGTGAATTTCACCAATCCTTGTGTTTCCACATTCATAGGTGTTTGTTTCAGTAAAGTCGAAATCCATTAACATTCCGATTATCCCTGTAAAGGGGAGAATACAGAAGTTCTCCAGCAGCTTCTTATTCTTTGGAGAGAAACCTCCTTTTTTTAATTAAACTTTCCGTCTTAAAAGACTAGTTTTATCTGCATTGCGATGGAGTTACTCCTATTCTCTTCTCCAAAAGTCTCCAAAGAAGCTAAACGCAGATCTTCAGCTTGAGAAGCTTCATCTTCAAGTTTTTGTTTTTTTAACTGGTTCTCCTCCTGAGCTAATCTCTCATGATCATCAAAAAGTTCAATTATGTCTCTTAAACCTTTATCCAGCTCACTTTCTTAATTCAGCTGTGCCATCAAAGTAGGGGAAGTTTACAGACAAATAACTTTTCCAAAATGCATAAAAACATATATCTTCTCCAAAAATATAGAGCATTTTAAACTTCTAAAAGTCCCATACTTTTTTGAAAATCTTGCTTCTCAGAACTAGTCATCTTTTCAGCCATTCTAAAAAGAGAGTTTAAACGTTTTAGACAGTCCGCCAAATTTGGGATTTTGACGTCCCGGCTAGCTGCTTTATGTGGCTTCTTACCCATGCCTTTTTCTCGTAGTAGATTGACTTTTCCCTCCAATACATCCATTGATCCCTTAAAGCTCTATCTGTCAAAGTTGAAACTTTATAATTGTTTTCTTTCAATTTCCTTTCAATAGTTGCTTGTAAATTTGCCAGTGATGTTGGCTCATAATCTTTTCCGCTTAAGCTTAAAATCTCTCTAAGACATTGTTCAACCGGTCCGGTGGGTACAAACTAATATGTTTATTGGATTTTCTGAATTTTGCCCATGATTGATAGACACGTAACCAATAATTAGTTGCTTTATTTGTATTTTCACTTTTTGATTTATTTTGTAGTGACGTTATTTCTTTTTCATCTGTTGTAGTGAATTGGTTCGTATTAGCCTCCGTGAAAAAAATACTTGTGGACAACATTTAATAAGAACCACAGATGTATAATAAGTTAAGTAGACATAACACCGAAAGGAGAAAACAAAGAACTCCATCGTCGTGCTATTATATAATTCTTTCGAGTTCACTGATATAATTCAATTGTTTTTCATCCCCAGTGGAGAGTCCGTGCCCCATAAATAATGACTATTTAATGACTGTTGAAACAGAAAAAAATTTTCGAATCATGATTTATGTAGATTTTGGAGAGAAAAAAAAACAACTATTTTTTTGACAATTTCATGTACGCTTTCGCCCGCTTCATGCGAGCATGATCATACAATCTTTTAACAAATTCATCGCGTTTTAAAATAAAGTACAAAGTAACAATAAAATTAATGACTCGTATAACAATCGTATCAAAATAGCTCAAGAGGCATAGACTAAACCGACTTATTAAGGAATGGTCGATCTCGCTCAATGAGCAGACTCTCCTTCAGGGTGACTTTAAAATTATTAGACTCACGCATTAGAATATTAAAATTTAAAAGATGATGGAGAACATAAAGGAGAGTCCAAAATATAATGTAATACAGCAGTAGACTGCGAAACCTTAACAACCTTTCTTACCAGTCAGTGGCGAAACTCCCATGTGTTCGGACATGCAAACCTTAAAATGGCGAACAGACTTGCCATAATAAGCAAGTGCAGAGCATAGAAGTTTCGGTATACGATCTTTAAATAAGAAATAATTACTCAGGAGCATGTTAGAAGTAAATACTACTTTGAGTTTACAATGAGAGAAAAACGAACTAAGTAGTTTAAATAATCTGGTACGCACTTGTAAAGACAAAGGCCCTAAAAATGGTAGCAAAATACACATCTCTTTTTTTAGGAACAGTGGTAACCCCTTCCTTACGTTGAAACATGTATATCTGTGAAAATAAATTCACCGCAAGTTTTCTTTTTTAAGAACATAATAGGTTTTCGCTACGAATTTTCAACCAGTAAAGGAAAAATAAGCTTTTGCACACTAAATAATCAGCCAAGCTTTTTGCACTCTGTATATGTAAAAATTGCTCTCGTTTTTCAATTTAAAAAACAAAATACAGCATATATTTCGTGCAGATTAGCCAATCAAGTTGCTAGAAAAACTCAAAATATATGATAAGCAATAATATCATACTTCTGGCGGGAAAGGAGGGACAATTAAAGAATGATATCCAAAAGTACCTTATAAAATAAATAGTAACGTTTATTACGCAAAGAACCATTGGATGCAAATTAAAATTAGATAGATAGATATAACTATAAATATGTATCATTATTTAAACAACGCAGCACATCCTTTTCACTCTCCTCTATATCATCTGTCTCGTCCACAGTAGCCTATAAATGATACATTTATTTATGTTATAGCATAATAAGGTCAGGATTTTTAAAAAGGTGTTATGTGATACGAAGAAGAGATTATAAAAAATCACTTCGTTGTTCCTAAAATTCAAAGAAAATAAGGTGTTTTAAACATTTGGAGATATATTTTAAGTAAATTGAAGACTTGAACTTGATAGTACTGCTTACATTTTTTACAAATGTAGGTATTACGCATACAGCATGTTGCTTTCTTCCGTTAGTTTCCTGATAACAGCAAAATAAAAAATATATTATACATAGGGTATGGACTCGGGAATGTTGACTTATTTTTGTGCTAAAAGCCGAGTATATATATATATATATAGTATTAGAATAATACTATAATAAAATATAACTAACATTTTGCCATGGTCATATGTTTACGTATTAACAAAAGACTTCTACGACAGTTATGTCAAATAAAGGGCAGGAATATTGTTTTATATGCTAATATTTTAAATAATGAATTCGTTAATTAGAAATAATAATAATAATAATAATAGTAATAATAGCCAAGAAAAATCGCTTTGCTTTTAGACAACAATAACAATTCTTTCCACTGGGGGCCACTGAAGATTTGTAAATATCGTTATATTGTGGGAGTAATAATTTTTAAACAAATAGGTTAAAAATAGTTTATTGTTTATTAACAATAAAAACATTATAGAATAAAAAACTATTAGTGAATTTATATAAGAAAAATTAGATTAAGATTAAGACCGTAGCTTGAAATGTTTACTAGAAGCCTTGAATTGTAACAAACTCTGCAAAGTTCTTAACTCAGAAGGAAGACTGTTCCAGAGCCTAGGTGATCGGACTTTAAAGGATCTCCTAAAACATCTGGACCCATTTGGATGCATCGTTAACATATAGTCTGAAGGAGCTCGAGTGTTGTGACTGTGACTAGATTTTACAAGTGCAATTTTTCCACTTAATAACTTGGGGCTGTTTTATGGATGGATTTAAAAATAGTAATGCCATGATTAAAGTTTAGTAAATTCTCCAATTCAATATATGGTTTACTTATAAATGTGCTTATATTCTTGTACAACGTATCTGCTGTATTCAATACAGACTTGTTAGCATTGCACCATGCAGAAGAACAGTAGTATAAATAAGGCATTAACTAATAAATTTTTGGTGTCAGATGTCAAGTTGGAACTGATGTATCTTATTTTACTAATTTTGTGATAAGATTTACCGACAAGACTTTTTATCTTATTTTTTCAGCTCAAATTTTTATCAAAAACCACACCAAGATACTTCACTTTGCTTTTAGATACCAAAGGAATTCCATCATAACGAATAGCTACATTATTGCAAGACCTTAATCTGGACTTATTACCAAAAAATATAACTTCTGTCTTACTAGTATTAATAGTGAGTTTATTTAACTTGAGCCAGTTACTTATATCTTTTAAATCCTACTCTAATGACAATTTCAGTTCTTGGGTCGAGTCACAACTGCAAATGATTATTGTGTCATCGGCATAAAGATGGAAGAAAGAAAGTTGTATGGTCGATTTCAGGTCATTATTGTACACAAGAAAAAGTAAAGGGCCAAGGGCAGATCCTCGTGGGACACCTTATGATCCCTCAGCAATGACGTCTGATGTGCAGTAGTTTACTAAGACGATTTTGCTTACCTGTCGTAACCTGTCATAAACGATTTTGCTGTAGCGAAAATCAAAAGGAACCTTTCACTTTATACATAACTATCTACCTTCAAATGAAGTAAATGGGAAAAATAATAATCATGCCTAACAAAAATACAAAAAATTAATAATTAAATTATTAAAAAACGCACCGCATCCTTTCTACTATATCATAAATTATCCATCCTTTCTTTGCCCATAGTAGCCGTAAAATAATACATTTATTTATGTTATGGCAAAAAAGGTCAGTACTTATTAAAAAAGGTGTGATGTGACACAAAACAGAGATTATAAAAAAATGGGTTTGTTGTTCAGAAAATTCAAAAAGAATAAACTCTTTTATAGGTGTAAAAATCTTGCGACAAAGGCATTTCAAATGTTCAGGTAAAATACAATTTACTTACTTCGTCATTTTTGTAATCAGTTGTTGAAAGTTAGCGGGAGTCTAGTAATAATAAATTATTTGAGTTCAGTAAAAATAACTGTAATATTGAAAAATACTGCTGCTTGTAAGTCATGTTATGCAAAAATAAAACCTTGATTTTTTGTAGTTTTATATATTTATTTGAAAAAAAACACTCCCAGAATTTGACAATTAAATAGATTTATGTCATAAAATCATATTGCTGCTCTTATATGTGATAGCAAAAACTGAAAATACCACATTTTTGAATACACACCAATTCGTTCTCATTGTCTTTTACTGAACTTCTTTCTTCAACAGAAAAAGGAACCTGCAAATGTTATGTAATTATGATTCATCCTTGAAAATAATTGGCAAAAAATGGGTAAAATTTAAAACTAAAGTTTTATTTGTAATTTGAAAGTTGCTGTTTTATAAAATAAGGGCCTTAACCATTTCTGTAGCCTCGTTCAAGAATTTTCTCCAGCGCTTTAGTCCACCTTTTTTCGTGCATCTCCAGTATTTCGTTCTCAAAGCGAGAAAATAAAATTCCCAGTTGCTAAGGTTACGAGTTGCAAATATCTCACGCAAACGTTCGCGGGTAGATCTACCAGCCGGGATATAACTTCGGCATTTGTGAAAGTTTCAACGTTTGAAGAATTCTCTAGTCGTTGCGTATTATTAATTTTTTGCAGAAAAATACGTGAACTAAATACGCAACGCTTCCATCTAACTGCTGTGGAATAGTTTTGAAATTTCATATTCCTCAAGGATGTCGATCTATGAAAAAAAGCTGCTGCATTTTGCGTTATTAACTTTCTGCGTATTTTTGCAACGATAAATACTAATGAATTTATGCTAAATTAAGGATGCAATTTTTTTCATTTTAGGCACATATGTATCTGTAGAAGAGTTTAATAATACTGTGTTGCTTTTTGGGGTTCCAAAGGTCTGAAAATATCTCTTTGCGTCTTGATTTCTTAGGCCGTTATCTGATTGAGCGATTGGGAGCTTTAAATGCGCTAGAAAGGTCGTTGATAGCAGTAATAGGAACTAAACAGGCTAACTGGGTCAATAAAACCATCAAATTTCTTTTGCTCATAACAAAGAATGGCTTGAAAATTCACGACAAAATCAGAATATTAAGTCCGAGTCTGTTTTTCGTTTATAAAGCGCTACACCCAGACATGCCTTTATCTTTGGAGATTGTCTGAGTTTTGTCCGATTAAAACTGTTTTTAAAAATTATTTTGTTTTAAATAAAAAGATTTACTCTTTTTTGCGACCAAACTAATTTTTTTTACAAATTTACACTAATAAATTACTCTGAATTAAATATTAAATCTGATTAGCCTAAACCGTTCTCAATTAACCAAACAAATGTCACTCTTCGCAAAAACTTTTGTTCGATTAAGTATACAACGAGTTTCTTTAAACTTTCAAACCGTGGTTGGTATTTGTCCGAAAAGTCTAAACAGTATTCTCCGTAAACACACGGGATTTTCTCCACACAAGTATCATGCCCCAAAGTATATATCACCGTGCATGTAACTTCACCAATTTCGTCAACTTTTGCAATAATTGACCCGTTTAGTACAGATGTTTCCTCAGTTATTTCGCACCCTTTGTTTTCATGGAAATTATATAAAATATCAAGCTGACCGTGATACCAAACATTTGTACCAAAGGTTGACTCCAGTTCGCTTATACTTAAATCGTCTTCGTGATTTGTCGTGTTTGCTCGTTTATACAAGGCGTGGCGCTTTTGGTTGTGTACTTTATTAATATTGAACGGATTAATACTTCTCGTATGTGAATTCATCTGTGTTGGTAAGCCAACATTTTTCACTTTGTTCGGCAACATTTTGTACGCTGTCTGTGTTAGAATGCTCTTCACATGTTTGCTTTTATGAGCATATGTATGTCGCCTTTTCAATACAAAACTTCCAATATCTTTAGTTAAATTGTCGCTAAGGTCGTGACTTTTCTTCTATCTAATTAAGCTAATACTCCGTTGCCAATTATGAGTGATTTCCAGTAAGTTACACAAATCACAAAATTTCAACATTTTGTGAATAACAGAACTTTCTGATTTTCGCAGTTCTTGTTTCTACGTTCATCTGTGCAAGTTTAGATCTGTCTTACCCTTTATATTGTTTGAAGCTATAGTTTCTATGTAAATATATCTTGACAGCGTGTTTCCGCTTTGCTAATTAACCGTTGGGAAATATACAATTGATCCTTCGACGTCATATAATTTCCTTGTAAAGAAAGGCGATATTTCATGAGCAAGATGTTCAACAGAATACGTGTCCTTCAACATCTTTAACATCAAAGAATATTTCTTTATTAATAAAATTGAATGTGCGTTGTTTTTATAATTTAACCAAAATTAGCTTGCAATATTTTTAGCTATATTACTCTATGAAAAAATTCATGAGGATTCCGCCATTGTTACTAGCAGCTACAGTTTTTTGGCTCACAGGCAAAAAAACGGGTATTATAATTTCCGAGAAATACTTCTTTCCCTACTGGGTAGTTAGTATACGCTGATAGTTTAAATTATTTTTTGAGAAATACAAAGTGATTTGCGAAAGCAAAATTAACAAGGATGGTGGTACTTTTGGCGTGAAAAAGTTGTCGTATTTACATTTGGATCAATGTATGTTTAGTCATGAAACTAAATTATTTGTGTAAATTCAGATTTTTACATGTAACATTTTCGCTTAAAACTGACGCCTATATATATTTTGCGATAATTTGGAGACGTATCTTTCGTCGTTAACGTAAACATTTTCTTCCATGATCACTACTGGCGTAGTTGACAGTGAGCACTTTTTCTGTCAAAGTAATTCATAACTAGAGAATTTTGCGGTTTAAAACGCAGGAGTTAACTTTAAATTATTGCGGACAATTCACGATAAAATTTTTTATAAAAACTTTTAACTTTCAACTAAGACTGGATGTGCCTATATTATTCCCTTTTCTAATAATAATGTTTTTGTTTTTGCGGACGTAGATGAAAGTTTGGTTTGAAATAGGTTCTAATTTTGGTAAAATGTTTTGATTGGAAAGATCCAAAAACAATGTTTAAAAAAAACACCTAATTCACATTGATATACTCTTAATTGTACTATGAATAATCGATTTTATCTATTAAGTTTGGCAATTTAATTCTGACCAATCAATTTTATCGGCGATTCTTAAAGAGCATTTAGAGGTTTTGATGAGCACATTTTGTATCCCGTTAAAATGCGATTAGTTAAGATGATATTCTCATTAAACATTTTTTCTTTTTATTGACGTCATGTTTATTCGGTAACAATCATGGATAACATTGATGAAATAAAGGCAGTTTTTTCGTCATTTTTCAAACACGGACAAAAGGGTGAAAAGTTCACTACTGTGAAGTCGCTTTTTTTGCGCACACGCAGACCAGGTACAGAGCGTGTGAAATTTGCTAATGGCATTCTTTAACACACCCTTCACAACGAAATAATTCTCATCGTGGTCCGCGAAGGTTGCGAAACTGATAAAAAATAGTCGTGTTGACGCCAGCATCAATTACCATGTTTAAAGAGTAAGGATTTAGCCAAATAATTTAAGATCCAACAAATAATCCAACATCAGTCCTATAACCTAAGATAATTCATAAGTCCGCTGTGACATTGACAAGTTCAAAATGCGCGACTCTAACATAAGAACAACTAATGTGATCACTTCTGGTAGGTAAGCTGGAAATTAGTCATAGTGTTTCATCATATTTTGTCGACAATTGAACATTCAATCAACAGATTGTTTTCTTTCAATGTAAACTTAGAAAATACGTTTCTGGTCTAACATGACGGTCAAGAGATAAAACTATGTTTCATATGTGTTTCATTCATATATTTATTGCGAAACCTGCATGAATATTTTTTAAATGGGAATGGACGCTACAGTGAAAGCCGGAAGTAGAAAGTTCTGTAAATTTAAACGAGCAATATTAATTGCGTCAGGCACATTGGATTTTTTTATTATATGTTTGATATCCGATTTAAAAAACCTTAGAATGAACTGACGTCAATCAGGTTAAACGTACGTCACTAGGATAAAGCTAAAAACCCAAATGAAAAATTTGAAATTTTGGTTTTCCTGGTGCTGTGTCAAAACCAAATATGGCTTTTGTTGCATAGTTGGTGGAAATAGGGCACTGTTCAATACATCTATGTTTTTTAAACAAAGGTTAACCGCATCCTTCCGCTAACATCGAATTTAGTAACCTTCTGCCTTCTTTTCAGAAATTACAAAGAGCTCCAGAAGCCGGTGACACTTCGTAGTCGGTATTAAAACAAAAAAATCTTACTAGGAAAGCGGTTGGGAAAGATCGCCGCCGAATTCTTTAGTCCGATATGGTAGTCAGGATTTGCAACCAGTGAATTATGATGTCACTGATTACATTATGTGTTTGTGTAGCAGTTGATTTATTACGGAAGACACAGCAATAAAGATGCAAGATTAACAACAATAATAAGGATGCACGTTTCCCTTTGCGCAATCCTTTTAAAATTCATTCAATCGCAGCTTCGCTAGGAAATGTTTCCAATAAACAAATTTCTTTGATGTTTCGCTCTTATTAAAATGGCAACAACGGCTGAATTTAATAATCCTATTAAAGTAATGGTTGAATGGATAGTTCCTTGAAACTTTCCGGTGTTGTTCAAGGTATGCTAGAACTTAATACAAAAAAAAATTCGGAGGGTGTTGCTACAAAAATCCCTCCTTCTTATGTTAGTTAATCTGTTAGAAGAGGCGTTCAATAGAGGGAGTAAACACCGCTTCTAACAGATGCCATTTTGAAAGATAATGCAGATGTTGATTTCACGCAAATTTAACGCAACAGTTGAAAAAAGAATCAACCCACTCAAAAATTGTAAGAAGATATGATTGTTGCTGCACCAGCTTTTGAAATTGCTCATGAAATGGATATTATGTAGAAGAAATTGCGTCCCAATGTCGAGAGAAAAGAAAAAGTGCACAAATTCATCAAATGCTCCATATTTTAAACGCCCTAGTTGTTTATTCAAGGCATTACGGTGACAGTGAACAGTAAATCTAATTAACGACGGTCCTGCGAAAGGGGTCCAAGTGCATTTAAAGCTTCTATTTGAGCTACAAAAGTCGTGCAAGCATATCAATCGCTCAACTTTACAACCGCCTGATATATCAATCCTATTCTCATGCCAAGCGCTAAGCAGAAAAGATAGATTCACGCAGGTTCAAAGCAAAATGTGCATTGACTATTTAGATATAAAATATAAAAGTGTCACCACATATAAGAGCAAACAAAAACACAAAAATCAAAAGGAAAACATTATAAACACGCATTGCTTATTTACAAATGAAATAGTACAAAACAATAATAAAAAAAGTCAAACAACTTAACCCATTCAGAGTCGGTCATTCAGGGAGAACAGTAATATTCACACTATATTAAAAAGTGTAAAATCCAATTAAATCTACGTCATCAAATATCCTAATGCTGCTTAATTGGTAATTAGCAATGAGGAACAAACAAATACGTTCTTAAAAAACGTGCGTAATTATAACACGGATTTTTTAAAATGTATAAAGCGTAGCACATCTCATTGTAAATTAGTAGAGAACTTGTACGCGAAAACGGGAAGACAAAAACGTTAAATATTCAAAAAGGTGTTTCTTTGAAAAAAGTTTTTATTTCTTTTTCAGGATGTTAAAGTTTAGCTCTTTGCACAGCGCATTGACAGGTTTAGGTTTAGTTGGAAAACATAAAGGTGGTGACCTCGAAAACAGTTCAACCGGAGTCAATGGAAGTGCTACAGTTAAAGAGAATCGTTTATTCACTCATAAAAGCAGATGTATGCAGATTTCTCTAAAGGTGTCTGAAAATAAAATAATGACAAACGTTACTCAAGGCTCACCAAGACAGAAGAAATTTCATAGAAGAAGTTTTAATCTTTTTAATGCGATAAGATTTCATGACCAAAAGCGCCACGCATTTGTTAAACGAGCAGATACAACAAATCACGAAGACGATTTAATAATAAACAAACTTGAATCAACCTTTGGTACAAATGTTTGGTATCATGGCCAACTTGATATTATGTACAATTTTCATAAAAACATCGAGTGTAATGTAACAGAGGAAACGTCTGTATTAAGAGGGACAATCATCACAAGAGTTGACGAACATGGTGAAGTGACATGCACAGTGGTATATGCTTTAGAAAATAACACTTGCGTGGAAGAAATTCCGTGCGTCTATGGAAATTACTGTATGGATTTTTCGGATGAATATCAACCGCGATTTGCCAGTTTAAAGAAGCTTGTTGTATACTTAATCGAACAAAAGTTTTTACAAAGAGTGACATTTGCTTGGTTAATTGAGAACGGGTTAAGATAATCGGAACAAAAACTTAATTAAAAATTATATGGATGTAAAATTGTAAATAAGAATTTATTTAAGAAGGTTTTTTTCTTATGATGTTCAAGTTTATTATTTGTAGTAACTATTGACTAGTTAACAAAGCTATCGAAAGGATAATACACCTCTCTCACGAAGCAGAACGCTTAGACATGCTTAACGCGTGATATGCTTAACAGGCTGTCTATTTGGTTGTCAGTCAATGCATCCAAAAACATTTTCAGTTCCTTACGCACAAGGTGTAAGTGGGGTTAAATATGATCCAAAGTATATAAGTATAGCCTGTATCTTTCTCCTTCAACCATTTTCCATGCTCCTAGTGCAACAGAATCTTTGTTGCCTAAAATCAACTGAGAAAAAAACAATAAAATATAAACAAATAAAACCATAATACTTTCATTTCAGAAAAAGGTTAAGAAACTAATAAAGTTAAACAACAACAGAGACACCCAAATTTAGTGCACCCTATACTTAAAATGGTAAATAACAGTGGAAATACGCCATTTGATGAACCAGACATGTGATATATATATTTCGGAATATTTAGCTATGTGAAAAATATTGAGAAAACAGGTTGAAAGATAGTGTTTCCTAATGAATGTAATTGCCTTACATACAAAACTTTCTCGACGTAATCATGTTTTGTTTACTTTGGAAAACCTATATGGCCTTCTTATTTATAAGTTAGGGTTACTTTAGCGCACTCCTTTTCCTGTCGCATTGTGTCGCGTTGCAATTGTCTTACTTGAGTACAAAACGATTAAAATTCAATAGACGATGTTTGGTATATTTCGAATGTTAGTATTTAGCCGACGATAATAAAAGACATATCACATTACATACTGCAAATTTTTTCTAAGATATATGAAATTGAGAGAAAATTACTTTGTTTAAGAACTGGTCTAGAAAATGTAAAGAAGAGGAGTATGTGATTAAGAAGAATATTTTGGTAACTCGCTTAACATTTACCTACAAAATGATCACATTAGATTCCGGTGTAAAAGCAAGACGAACCTTACTATAAAAACGAGGAATGTCAAGGAAGTCCTCATAGCAACAAAAATGGGATAGAAAGCTGAATTATAGTTCGTGTTCAAAAAAGAAGTAAATTTTGACTATTAAGGTCGGTGTAGATAGCTAAAAAGAGGAATGACAACATAATTCATAGGTTAGAGCTAGCTAAGCTATGGGATAGAGCCTTAAATCTAATGCATTATCTAGTAGCTAACACAGCAGCTAAGACACCTAGTTAAATATACTTAAACTGGGGAAACTTAGCTGAGTCTATAGATAGCCATTCATGCGTAGTCAAACACATTATAAAGAGAAACAGGAAAAATGATAACGTAAAAATGATAATAATAACAATGAGTTCAACAAACTATAGTTTTCCGTTTGTCCAGCATATTACATTAGTTATGCACCAGGGGTCATTAATTTTGCCAAGAAAATGTAAGCAAATATGGCAAGCTTTTTTTAAAAAAAAACGTGGCAAAATATAAAACTTCAAGAACTAGAGCTTTAATGGATTTTTTTTTTGAGAATGCGATTCTTCTTAACAATTTTAAGTGTAGCTTCAGCGACCTAAAACGGAACATTTTTTTAAGACGAGGGGACCGTTCTTTTGTTTTTGTGGCGTGGGTAACTATTTTTAAGAATTCAGCCGTTAAAATTATTTCAGCAAATCAAGTTGCTTCATTAAGATCACGTAATGTAAACAAAGTAAACCTAATGGTAAAATGGATATAGCTTTTTTGGAGACTTCAAAGGAATTTTGGCTACATTAAAGGAGAATAAACACATCTGCTTTGCCTCTAGCAGACAGAAGGACACACTCTCCATATTATTATAAGAGACCAGTTGATAAAGCCCGTGGAGAAATCCACTTAGGCAAAAGGTCAATAAAAACAAAGTTGTTTTAGATGTTTTGCTGACGTCAGCAGTACAGTGCAGATAAAAAAAAATTCGTGAAATTTGTTGCTTCCTTGTCTGTAATGTGCAGAGGTTGAAACTCTGGTTAAAATAATGTACAGGATCATATGTTCTCGACGGACGCCTAAGGAGCTACAAGGGATAAAAAACTTAGCTGACGTCCGCAATGACCCGTCAAAACCCAAAAAAAATTTTTTAGAAATTTGTATACCTGTTGCTTTTGTATAGATCTTGAAACATATTATAGCTCGTGAAAAAATCCACTTAGGCAAAAGGCCTTTGTAAAAATAGGTTGCTTTACATGTTTTGCTGACGTCAGCAGTGCATATGCAAAAAAAAATGTTCTTAAAATCTTACACAAAATTTCAAATGTCAAATCTTACACAAAATAAAAAAAGGACAGGTTGCAAGGTGCAAACTCTAGTTGATAAAAAGTTAAGACAACGACACTCAAAACACCGACAGTTTAACACCGACAGTCACAACACGATAAACAAGAGCTAAAACAGAAAAGATGTTTTTTGCTCTCCTGATGCATTTAACATAACATCAGCCTATTTAACTAAGCTTCTTCTAATTCAGTTTCTCTCAAACAAAAGCTTGCTCTGCCAAGATAAATGGCGGAGAAAATCTGTAAAATTCAAATCCACCTCGAAGCAATAGCAAAAGCAAAAATATTATACTGAATCTCCTGGCTAACATAGCATGAGTTAAAATACACGAATTTAAACCATTATTTCTTTATATTTTGATAAAAAGTAAACCTATCTGTTCAATGCTTTCAACCTGTTTAAAAATTGCAAAGTGTTGTTTAAAACACCGAAAAATACTACCTTGTTTTTATGGTGAGAAAACTTACAGTTTGAAAAAGTTAAGTAGAGAGTAAAAACTGTGTTAGGCAGCCATAAAAATTTATTTTAGAGCCAGAATAAAATGTCTGTGTCAGTTGTGCAATTTTAACAACCTCGATATGGAAAAACGTCATATACGAAATTTCATTGTGGACAAATCTGAATGCAGATCCATCAGCGCTTATAAAGTATAAATATTACGTTGGTTTTTATTTCATATTTAATGAAGCGAAAAAGAGAAGCGTTTGCGCGCATCTTCGAGGATTATGCCCATATTTCACGTGTAACGCAACGTAATTACGTAGATTTTCTGATTTTTTGGTGTGTGAAAGCATAGCGCTCACTTCAGGTAGAATGAGCCAGTGCATGACTAATGGAACATTACTAGGCGTGATCATACTTCGTAGACACGCTGTTGCTAGGTGTGTGGAACCAAGAATTTCTTCTCTCGCATCTGACGATCATGGAATACCGTACTATAAAAGCTTTTCTTTAAGAGAAAAAAGGTAAATACTTCAATCCAGCAGAGAAATGTTTGTTAAACAATCTCTAACGTAGCAGCGTGACATTTGTGAGCAGTTCAAACTGTGAATTGTGAAACAACATTTTATTATTTTAGGATTGCAGAGCAAGAATTTGGAGAGAAAAATGAAAAAGAAGGTGAGATCTGGGTACCACGAACTTTACATAAATTTAAAGATGTTATATGGCATGTTAGTCGGTCCATTGCTTTAAATATATTAGGCTGTTAAAAAGGTAGTTTACACACTGACGTCTCTTGTACACACCCTCATACATTATCGGCGTCGTCGTCGCTTATTTACGATGTTTCTTTTGTCCACCATTCGTTACTCTGATTTTAAATTAATGGCGCTTCTGAATTTTTAAATCAAAAGAAGCCAATTTTTTAAGCAGTTTTATTTCATCATTATGTTTGAATTTGGATTTCGCTCTGGAAAGAAGAATTGATGGGGACTGGGCTCGCATCAGTGATATAAAGAAACGTCAGGGACAGCCAGCTCTTATGCAGATAACTTATATGTATTTTTTATCATGTTTTTTGTAATATATAGAATAAGACATCGTTTACGTTTACACCTAAGCCTTGTACTTCTCTCAGAATAAATTTAAATAATAAGACAATTCCCTGATGTCAGAAAAATGTCATTCTCTACTTGTAAGTGTAACCACAGTAATACCTGACTATTTTTTCATATTAGTGTGATTCTATGTGAATAGGAATATTTTGAACTAAATGCTGTATTTTTTAATTCGTGATTTCATGAACCAAAGGATGCGACTTCAAATCTGCTAGGAACTGAAAATTATTTTTTAAGCGAATTATTTTGGGTTTTAAGACATGTTTATCGTAATCTTTGGTGTAAATTGTAATCTTTGGTGCAATAAACAGGGCAGTTATCCTTTTGTCTCGCTAAACCAACCCTTCAATACATGCTTACACCAGTGTTTTCGATGGATGCGACTTTCAGGCGAAATGTGTGAATTACAAACAACTGCTTCAAATGTCCACTTCAAATTTAATTTTAAAAAGTACAGATTTGTTTTCATGTACGAAATAAAAAAAGTTTTTATTCAACCAGACGAATACCGTGAATTAAGCGCCAGCTCTCATACAAACGCTCCTCTCATATAAACGCCCCTCCACAAAAAATGCCCATCTAGTATTAGCAGCCACGTTTATTTGTATCTATTTTCATAAGTACCCTAAAATAATTACGTTTTTTATTTTAGTAGAAACAAAGAGACGCTTATTCGAAGTTTGCGGAAATTGAAAAACCCTTAAACAAGTTTCTGCTTTCGTTGAGGCAGTTCGTTATTCGTTGTAAAAAATATTTAAACAAACACGCTCAGAGACATGTTATATATAATATGATCTGTTATTAACTGTTTTTTTCTATATTTTGCCACTATTATGTTTCATAAACGCAAATATGAGATTTTTTTTAATTACCTCCCCTCCTGATTTACCGCCCCTCACTAAGTGCCCACTCTAAAAATCAAAATTATAAATAAACGCCTTTCGGGAATTTTTTGTGACATTCTCGGTAACAAAGCATACAAGAAATACTAAAAAGAAGCGGCGTTTTGCTGAGAGATTTATCGCCTATTCTTTGTTTACATTTGGGCACCAGTAACAAATCCTAACCCCCCCCCCTCAGTAGCAAGTGTCTTTACTACAGCTACGGGTTAAACCATGCCATGTGAGGAAAACTGGGTAGGTAATGTCGGTGTATATTTAATACGTCCCGAGCACAGGACCCACACTAATAACAGTGTTTCAAACACGGAAGTGGCTATATCCTGTATACACATTCGAAATAATAATAATAATAATAAGACCTCATGTCGTTTTGTAATTTGCGAAATTCTAATACACCTTTGATATGGCATGTTTTGAAACATATAGGCTTAAGAGACTCATATAAAAATAAGCAAAAACATCAAAGTTAACTACAAATCTCTTAAAACAACATCTCCATTTTAGCACTGTCCGTGGCCTTCTCTACGGAAACAGGAGGTTAAAGTCTACCTTGCTCTGCTTGCAGGAATATTAAATATGGCTGCGCAAATTCCGAAATGGCGTATAGGAGTCTAGTTCGTTAGAACTTTGAGTTTGAAAAATTTTAATTAAGAAGAAAAATTTGTTAAATTGAAGTCATTTGTAAATCTAGAAAAAGTTGTCGGTATACAACTACTGAGACGTGATTATTCTGAACAAATTCCAACCACGTCCATGCGAAAACAAATCTATTTCTAGCCTACATACCCTATAAAAAACACGACAAATATCTCAACTAAACATATTCATTTTGGACTTAATGAAAGTGAATAATTTATTCGAAACAAGGACCATGAAAGCACGTAGCAAAACTCACCCCATGTCTTTTGTGCATATACTCATGTATCAATATGATTGGATAGCTTTTCATACGTGATTAACAAAAAGCTGTTTATTGGTCTTATTCTTGGGTGTTAATGGTTATTGTTTTCAAAAAAATTCATCTCATATATTATTTTTCACACAAGCAACAGTAATCATTTTTGCTCAACTGTTCATTGGAGGTGATACACACAGACAGTATGACTTTCAAAGTTTTGACTTTAATCTTATTGCTTTTGGCTATCAAATATATTCTCACAGAGGGTAAACTTTACCTCATACACAACGTTAATGACATCAAAAATGGAAAGATCATAAAACATTCGAAAGGATTCACAAGAACAGCTTGTTTGCTAAAATGTCGTAACGATCAAGATTGTGACACGGTATTTTTCAAAGCAGACGGAAAAGAGAACGCAATCGGAGAGTGTTGGTTTGTTAAAGAAGAAGGTGAAGATGAGTTTAAGTTACCAACAATATCAGACGGTGGAAAAGTGGAGTCATTTGAGGTAGGGACAAATTATGAATATTTAATATAATAATTTAATCCCATTTGTACCCAGGAAGACGGTCTTCCTCCAAATTTCTTAATAACTTCTGAAGCGTACCGCGGTTGAAACCTGGTGACTCTTTAACGTTTTTAGAAAGAAAGAGTTTTTATTTTGGAAGTATACAAGAAGAAGTTGTATAAAAAAGGAAGAACAATTTAAAATCTTTAACATGTTTTTAAACTATTATAGATAATACAAAGCTAAAATTAGTTTGTGTTTGTACTCCAGAACATTTTGAGACTTCTTTAAGCTCAGTCATCTTAGAAAAAGGTATTATATCAACCTTGTCCCCAGGGTCGTGTGGTCCCTGAGCCGTTTTTAGGGAATCAATTTCATCAACAAGGCAAAAGACCACTAGAACGAGGTTGGCATTTTGTTACGAAAGCTGACATTTTAAGTAAGTAACAATTTCGTTTCTAGAATGTTTCATATTATGAGACTAAGAAGAAAAACACGAGCTATCAAGGTATGATTTTACTTTAAATAATTTATACTTATGGTGCATTCATGTTTATTTTAATTATACAGCTTTTATTTTTTATTTATGTTATTCAATATATACAATTAACTTGTTAAGGCTTAGACCTAAATTGTCCATTCACAGTTTTCCAGGAAAAATTTTTACCTTTTAGGCCGTCATAACCTCATTTCCAATAAGTAGTCTTAAAGGGAAAGGGTCCTGAGGCCGAGATGGTGGATTTCTTGTATTTATTTCATTACGCCAAAAATGTGTTTTTTTCTTTCTGTTTGGCGAGAAGTGCGATAGATGCTGTTTTATTCATGTTGCATTTAAACAAGTCGCGAAGTCGCTTACCTGTTGACATTATTTTAAGCTCCCATATGTTGCTAAGTTCTCACAACAGTCCAAACTTAAACTACAGGTCTTAGTTAAAAAATATTGTAAACCTGAAGTTAACATTGAAATCATTTTTAACTCTTCTAAAATTCAACAGTGCTATAAAGATAAACTAGCCTTCAATGCTCTCTCTAAATTTGTTTATAAGTTTAAATGTGCTGAGTGTGATTGCGGTTATGTTGGTGAGACATCTTGCCACCGTAAAGCTAAAACAGAGAGACACATCAAAAGGGGCACTCATTGGCATACTTTAAACATCTTTATTCTAACGAGTTATATTCTTCAGCTTATAATTACTATTGTTTGAAAATAATAGATAACGCTATAATCAAAGGTAATTGAAGAATATAAGAACCCTTTCATACTCAAAGAAAAAAGCCTGATCTCAATTTTTAATTTGCTCACTTTGCTCACTCCCTTTTTACTCACCTTTTTTCTCGCCGCATTCTTTCTCCGTATTTTCTTGACCTAAAATGTTTCATAAGTGCCAAAACGTTTTACAAAAAAGTTAACAAATGCTGTTACTACTAAGTACGTAAAATCTTGAGTTAAAGAGTCATTTCTGATGTTTACTGGTAAGATCATCTAAAATCTACCTATTTTCACCCCATTCAGCTATGAAAATTCCATACAAATTTTGCTAGGAAAATATATAGATACTTAGTTGTGAAGTATAATTATTTTTTGGTTATTGTAGTAGTTATCTCAATAGATTTTAGGATTTAGAATTCTATATATTTCTTCTTCTCGCCTAAAATATATTTTCTGGCTGACAGAAAATAATTTTTTGTTTGACTTTCCTTTAACTGCAAATCATGCACCAAAACAAAAAAGAACTCATTCTGGTTAGCCAGGGTGGAGAACTTACATAAAATTTTTTTAACTTAACCTAACAAAGCAAGATCTCAATAATCCAATTGGCTTGTTTCCTCAGTGATCGAATTTTACGTTATAATGTAATTTTAACACATTACTTTTTTCCGATTGATCAGTTCGATTTTTTTGGTTTAAAAAACAACATTATGTATAATAATTCCAATATAGTTTTAAATATTCATTAATAATGATTATAATTCTATTTCAGACGAAGATTGGAAGTTACAAGCCACACATGTTTGTTTTGGCGCAAAGGATGATAGTTATGGTAACTTTACATTAAAGCATACAGGCACCATCACAAAGTTAAAACTTAAACATACGGGTGAAGAACCTACATTGAATTGCGCACTTGACCGCGGTAACGCTGGTTCTCGATGGGGATGTGCCAGTAGTACAGAAGAAGAGCGAATTTTTATTGCCATCACTGACAAAAACAACATAATCATAATTCCGGATTCAAACCCGCTTTATTTTTATTCTCTTCCTGGATATCACAGAAACTCGTCATATCTTCAATATGATGATCTGAACATAACTGAAGGATATGGCGATGAGCTAAGAATATGGTTCCTTGAAGACTTAAGGGATAGGGAGATAGATAACGGAGGTAGATCTTGTGCGGATGTATAGCTGTCTTCCATGATTAACTTGCAACAAAATTTAATTTACATGCACCTTCTTTCGTTTAAAGAAACTCTTAATTTCTTAATTTATATAAAGGATAAATAACAACACGCGCTGAGAAAGAGGTTGCGTTCATACATTTCCTAGTTATTTTTTTATCTTTTTCTTTTTTTTTTCGAACTCGTTTTTTTTTTTTTAAATAATTCTATAAATCGCAGCTATTATAGGTAAGAAAAAGCGATAGCAAGCAAATAAATTAAGAAAGAACTAAAGAAAATTTATTAACCAGAACAGCTTAAGGTTCTAATATGTTTTTTTAAATTTAAAGAAAATCCTAATTTTTCCATAAAATCAAATCCATAACTTTAATTGTCTTATAACTCTACCTCAAGTTAGTGAGAATTGTTTTTGTTTGCGATCTCTTCTTTTTATTGACCTACTCTTTCATAAGCGCGTTAATTTTGAAGAAATTTGTAGCGAAATTCATAAAAAAAACAAAATGAGTCAGAATTCCGGAGTTCTGTTCTTACTTTTAAGAACAAAATAAGAGTCTGGAAAAACAAGAACAGACAGCCTCAGGTCGGACTGTTGTAATTTCATAAGAATGTGTGATGTAAATCCATTTCTTTAAACATATACCTTGCACGTGACATAAACATTGTTTCAATAAACTACAGGAGCTTTCACAAAATAACAAGTTTTTCTTTGGCCGTAAAATAATTTTACTTATGGGGCTTGTTTTAATTTTTATTTTCCTCCTTAAAAGTTACACTGTACATATAATTCACATTTATAATATATTAAAATTACCAGTTGTAGGCTATATTTGTTTTTAAATTTTTTTCTCACAAACAAGCAAATATACGTGAGTTCATTTATGGCATTTTATCTTCAAAACGCCTCCTTCCATCTACTTACTTGTAAACATCTTACCGTGTTAGTTCAAAGAAATGCACTGATTGTTATTGATTTTTTACATGCACAACCAAAACAGTTGTGAAGAAGAATACTAAGAAATCAAAGGTATTATTTATTAATAGAAATATTTAAATTTATGGTACTTGAAGTTATGGTATATAAATAAACATTTTAAAGCATAAAATCATTAAAATTTTTAAAATTGGTGTGATGTATGTATATATCTGATGAAACGAATCGTGTTATAAAGAGAAACAAAGAAATGTAATAAATTTTAAAATTCTTCCAAAGTTGTTCAATTAAAGTGAAAAAAAATTAAATAATTAAAATTTTAAATAATTAAAATTGTTCAGCTAATGTAATAAAATGTAGAATAGTAAGAATGTAAAAGATGTTTTTCTTAGTAAGTGTACACTTATATAAAATGCACAATTATTTTATACATTTAACACGGGATGTACACTTTAACAGAACAGTCTTTATTTTGTGCAAGTGTTTTCCGCAAATTTGAGTTGATGTATGTTTTTATAAAAAGTCTCACCAAAAGTGTACCTACAGAGGTTTTTTAACTTGCTCAGAAGTTTTAGTTCAAAACATTTCTTACAGTGTTTCCCAAGTTCAACCAACTTTTTAGTAAAAAGAATGATTTCTCGGTCGTATCATTCAGACTTTTAAAATCTATATAAAAGCCTTTGTTGTGCTAGTCTGGATACGCCATTCGTCAGCCCATCCAGGCTTTGGATGGTTATCTCTACCTCGTCAGGCTATTTTAAAGATTCTGCCCTGACCGGCGGTAATCAACAAGTTTGTCGAATTTTTCGATTCGGTTGTTATAAAATTCGACATTTGCATTGCTTCGAATCCCAGGATACTTAATCTAATAAATACAATAATCAATAAAAGAGGTATGGGGCGGTAGTTAGCTCGTAACTATATCCTACTTTATTATACTTAAAATGATAAGAACAATATATTCTAGCTGATAAAGTGATTTACATTACCTTCATCATTTATAGCTACGTTGAACTTTGATGCTCCGTGACTGTGTAATCGGTATTTAGTTTTCTACCTTAGGGGTGTTACAAGTTATCATAGGGACAAAGTTAATAGTACTTGATATTATCCTAAATATTGCAATGAATTGAGATTGTTGGCAAGTCAATTATTCTACACCCGCTTGGTTTGGTTCATTTTTTATTATAACCGTCATATGTAACATAATGTGTGCATCAAATGCCACTAACCAGTACTTGTATTTTACCGCCAAAGTTTTCAACGTAATGTCAGCTGTATTCTCTGCCGTGGCGGCAAAACTTTTTGTTTTTGGAATGCTGGAAGTATTTTTGAAATGATAATTTTTAATTTATTTCCCCACCGCGTGACAGGTTTACTTCACTTATTTCATAAACGTAACGCAATAAGGTTAAACGTCGTCATACTCTGGATGAGTGGGGAACGGACAGTCCAATTTGCTTCATGTGCGGAATGATTAAATATGGCTGCGTTATTCCTAACATTGGGGAACTTAATTGCCTGTTTAATTTTGAAACAAATATAACTGACCGTAAGTAGTCTGAAAAAAACAGAACAAGAATAATGTTGCATTTCATGAACTTCATTTTTAATGAACTCAAAATAGGCTAACGATCTCACAGTACAGCTTAACAAACAATAGGTCTTCTGGTTTTCCATAATTTTGCTCTTTCTCAGACGGTATCTTTGACCTTCTATTTAACATTCTCATAGCTTTTGATGCAACCTTTTATGCAAACGTATCTGCACATAACCTAGAAAAATCATTTTTTGCTCACATATATATAATAGAATTTTCTCTTTAACTAAAATAGGTCTCATAATCATAAACAAAAAATGAAATTTGGGACAGGTTCTCTTTAACTAAAAAGGCATAGTTGTATTTCTTTGAAACCGAGGTTTTACATTTTTATGTTTATATCTTTTATAGAACAACATTATGCACCAAATGATGCTTGGGAAGTCATGATTATTTTCTGCCAGAAATAGAAAGTAATTATGAATTCGTAGAAAACTCACAGAAGCACATATGAATGTTTGTGCTTATTTTTTGTGTCATTAACTATGCATGTGCATTTATAAAAAGTGTGATCAATACTTTCAAATATTTCACAAAAACATGTAAACAGTTTTCAGATTTCGCCACATGAAAACAGTTTTTGAAACTATTTTTTATATTTAAACTTATCTTCTGCACGAAAAACCATGAATGTGCAATTAGAAAAAGTGTAATAAAATAAGTTAAACATTTCACAAAGAAATGTAAACAGTGTTCAGGTCTAACACGTAAAAATATAAACAAATATGACTAATTAATCAACGCGACACTGTTCTCAATTTCGTATTCTTGTGATGGTATTTACTGAACGAAGTCATTTATTTATACTGGATTTAATACTTAATTTGGTTTCACTTCCGGAATTTGCATGGTTTATCGCGGCTAGGATAAAACAGAAATACTAAAAAGTTTAAATATTTGAACTCGTCAAAAATCTACAAACATATGTCAATGAAGTTCTGGATAAGGCTGTTGTTGATATGCCAGAAAATTAGTGTCATCACAAATTTCATCACAAGTATGAATATATTCAAAATTGTCATATTGGTTGTACTTTCTTGGTGCTACGAAGTGAACGCAATTCAAATCATATATGTTGACAGCAAGCCATATGTTTTCAAGACCTCTGTTAATGTCGCTGGGATAATACCTAAAGCATTCGAACTAAGTAAAGACCACTGTAATTCACAATTGAAGATGGATTACAAAATTGAATTATCAAACTTTCATGACTTTTATCAACTTTTCTACTCCAATGCAACGTACGGCGAAGGTGCATTAAAGAATATCACAGCAGACGAAGCTATTTGGATGCCTTTTGTTCAATTTGTGGATCAAACAGCTTTGCGAAGAGTACGTGAACGCAACCTTACAATGTATAAATTCACTGAATTAGAGACATTAGTGGTGGTAATGCCTTTAGACAACATACTACTGCACAATAAAATTGTAGTTGGTATAAGTGACTGTTCGACGCTGTTCTTTTTACTAATTTTGTTTAGTGCTACTTTCAGTATTTTGATTTGGTTAATCGAGATGTCTTTCAATCCAGATTTTGAGAAATTCTTTTTGTCTGGGGTAGGAACTGGCTGTTGGTTAAGTCTTGTTACAGTAACCACAGTTGGGTATGGAGATGTTACACCAAAAACAATTATTGGTCGTATACTTTGCGTTATATGGATGATATTTGGAATTATATTTGCTTCAGTTCTAACTGCTTCAGTAACCGATACCGTGTCTGGAACTTCTTCATTGGACATTAACAAAAAGACAATCGCTGTTTTATCAAATTCTCCTGAAGTGGAGATTGCAATTAAAGATTACCATGCTGATGTTGTATATGCAAAAACAGTAGAAGAATTAAGTAACATAGTCAGATCAAGGAAGGCTTTTGCTGGTTTATTAAATGCAGATATTGCATCTCATAACCAGGAAGTCATACGCAATGAGCGTCCATCCAGTTTTCACAAGGACGTTTTGATATTTGCTTATACGATACCAATCAAAGTTACCGTGTATGCATTAGTTCCCAAGAACCAAAGAATACATAATCATTTGGAATGTATGGCGAAACACGAAGAAGAAGTGTTGGATAGCACAGACAATAGATTCAAGAGAAAAATCCAAACAGAGATTTTGAGGAGCCTTTCTGTATATTCCATGTTTAAAAATCACGCTGTTATCTCATACGTCACGATTGCTATTGGTGGAGTTTTTGCGTTAGGTTGCATCTATGAAGTACTTTACAAAATCAAGAATAAAAAAAACTTTCAAAGTTAATAAGTCTATATCTGAATACATTTAGCTACGTACGGATAGCGAGCTTAACAAATTTATGCTGTGCTGATATCCCACATAAATAAACTCTGCATAAAAAGAGCTGTGTGTGAATCTAAAACTTGGTGTGTAGATTTAATACGTTTCGTGTAACAGATACAACATTTTAATATTCCAATGAAACTAAATTTGTGTTTAGACTTGTCATTTTGGGAGATTTCATATAATTATTATAATGAATATGTATTGTTTTCTTTGTGTTTTGTGCTTCAACATCTGATTTATGTCTATTAAAAATCTAATGTCCATATGAGAAAAATAGTTATGCAGTTGGATTGTGGCTTTCTCAATGTTTGAACCTTTTTTTATTCTCCGCACCTTACAAAATAAATAAATACTGTATTTATTTGAAATTGAAGGGTTTGATATCTTATAGAACAAACAGTCAATAACAATTTTTCTTGGTAATTAATGTTCACAATATTGTGACTATAAAATGCAGAGAGTTTTGCTAAAACCAAAGTGAATCTGCAGTCGCAAGTAACAATTTATATTTCCAGTTTGATAAGCTTAACTAGTGGAAAACATATTCCATGTAACTGATTATGTGAAGCTACTGCGTCTTTTTTTGTCAATCACCTTCCTCCAATAGCCCAATTGATCCTCCTGCTTTCTTCGCGGCAATCAGGACAACTATTACTCAGGACAGCTATTACATTTATGAACAACATGTACCTTGACGTTTTGAAGGTACAGTGGACTCTCAAAACTCGAATAACCACGCGGCATCAAATATTGTCGAATTAAGGAGCGTTCAAGTAAAAGAGAAATTTAGTATAATATTTTTTCATATAGGAAGATAACAAAATGATTACAAAAATTCAAAACGGTAGGAAAATGTTTACGTTTTGTTCAAATGATATTTAAACACTTAAAAAAATACTATTTCCCTAAACAGCTACAATTGTTTCCTTACATCTCTGTGCAGTATTTTGGAAACTTGTAAATAATTAAATACGCAGACAAGTTAAGCACCATTTATACAAAATTTGTGAAAAATATGTTAGCTTTATATATAAACATAAAGATAAACGAAAGTATAAGAAATATTTTCATTTCTTCGCACGAACTTTGTATTACTGACTGCTTTGATTTCTGCGCACCTACATCCCTGCTTAAATAGTGTATTTTTTAACGTAGTCGAAGTAAATCTTGTAGTTAACTTAAAGCTAGTCGTGCTGTAGCTAGCTATATTTTTTAAAATATAGTTTTGCTACCACTTATTTTTAAAATATGTTTACTCGGCAAGTAGCTGCTTTGGTTCTTTGCATTTTTTAAAAGTACTATAACGTTTTTTATATTTGAAAGATGTCATAGCTAGCTAACTATCTATACTATTAACACACCAGTAAAGAAGAAAATTAGGTAGTCAAAAGTTTACCAGCGATTCAATACTTTTTTATTTATTAGAACTTTTTTAACTGCTTGTTTAGTTTTCCTTTTGTTAAAAACCTGAAACAATTTTTTTGTTTGTTTGATTTAACGCCAAGGGAAACTTTCTATTCCAACGCTGTGTTGTTTTAAAGTAAGAATTTGAGCAAATCTTCTTGCATATTTATTTTGTCTGAAGTTATGAAGTTATGAACAACGCGCACTTTATATATATCCGCCCCACACTTTCAAGTCTCAAAACAGCTCATGCCGAATATGTAATAGTAAGGCTAGATAGATAGCTTTTCAGGATGTTCCCTCGGAATCTATACGTTCGTAGCTAAAGTCTTAAGTTCAGGATTTGTATGTGTCTAAAAAACGTGACAATATATTTAGTTTGACGTGTAAAAACAAAAATAAAAGCTTCTAGAAGCTTTTATTAGTAAAGGAAAACAGACTTACTAACGTCAACACCAAAGCTTTCAAAATGGCCGTAGCTAAGATTGTTTCATAGTTTTTTGGACATTAGAGCAAGAAAATTTCTGTAACAATGCCAAATAGTATCGGTACTTTAAGTTTTCAAAGCTACAGCGAATGATTTATAGTTCTACATGTTTGTATACAACAAGATGTCTTATTTTGTGAGGTGTGTGATGGTTCATGATGGCTTTCTCTACCAGTTTAGAACGCAATGCTTTTCTATTATAACTCGCGAGCCAAGAAAAAAACCGTGGAGTTCAATTTATAATTCAGCCAATATATAGTTAATCAACTTAAAAGGGTTTTTGCGTATCTTAGATATTGCTTGAAGAAAAATTTCATAACGATTTGACCTACTTAAAACAGAATTTTCAACTTACTTTAGGATAAGAATGTATATTAAAGACAAAAACCTTTTTCACATGAACACAATAAACACATTATGGTTCCCCTTGTCCTAGTCAACTTCTGCACAGTTCAGTACTTTACTAGACATACTGAACATGGGAAAGCTGGAAATCCTTTGGGGGCGGTTTGGGTAGAAAACGATTTAAAGAATTAACAAAATACATTTTGTATCATATAGGTGAATATTTATCATAGCACCTCCGTATTTCATTCTCAACAGAGAATGCTTCACCCCGATCAGACCTCTGATCATGACGGGCGAGTATAATGCGTGTAAGTCATATTGAAGAGGAACTACATATTGCCGCACGTAGTGTAGTGGTTTCGTCTGCGGCTCCCAGTTCTGGGGACCGCGGATCGAATCCCGCTCGCTGCTTGGCAGTATGTTAGTGATGAACAAAGTAGTTCCTCTTCAATATACATTTTGTGTACTACTATTTTGATAGTGGCATTTGCCCATGAACACAACGGAAATGCATAATAAAGTCTTTCTTTTAGAGAAAAAAATCACAATATAACAAACCTTTAAGCTCAAAAGAGTCGAATCCCCAAATCTAATGTTTATTTTTGAATAAATTTTATTCATGAGAACCTTGTTAGTGTTTATTATATTACGTTTGTTTATCAAAGGTTAAGCTTTTATATAAACCTACGATGATACTGATAACATTGTATATGAAACGAAACATGTACTTTAAATAGAAATATTTATAATGACCTAGGCCAAAACACATCAAAAATTTATAACTAGAAGCTTGGAGGAAAGAATACGCAAGGAGAAACAACTTCATTTCTGTACGCTTTAAATGTATTGAATTTTCTATTGTTTTTAATTTCAAAAGAATCAGTGCGTGAGGTGCTCGACCGAGTCTTTTTCGCAAAAAAATGATCAAATTCCATATTCTCCTTTAATAGGGGCTAACTTTTTTCTATTGAAATCGGACTGTAACACGCTGAAGGCACGTGATTATTGTGTGGAAAGTGTGCCTAATATAAGTCGGTAAACATTGCTGTTAAAAACTTCAACAATACGTTTGGAAATAAGCGTTTAACCATGATATTAACCTATTTTTGCAGGCTTGAGTATACCACTTTGATCATGAAAAACAATATAGATAGATATGCGCCGGACGAGTGCCGACAAAATGTGTGCTGGATTAATGTTTATTCTAACTAAAGAAATAACTTCTTATAACAGAACGTCGTTTTAAAACGAGATATAAACTTTTTCTTTTTGTTTACAAAAATGTCGAGCATGTGCTTCCTCGCTAATTATGTTTACATAAAAACAAAAGAAATTTTACCGATTTCAATATGGCTTCTTGTTTTGATAATATTATCAAATTCGTCATCAAATTATCTAATTGTTTTTATAACCAATCATAGTTGCGAATTGTTATTCACGAATAATTTAGTCACACAACCGCCAAAATTTCAAATTAAGTTTCTATACAGACACCTGCTAGAACCTCACGCAGTGTTTCAATAGAATTAAAAGAGTTGTTTCTCCTTCCGTATTCTTTCCTCCAAGCTAGAAGAGAATAAAATCTTTTTTCCCAAAAAAGTTTTAATTATTTTTCAAATTTTATGCAGCCCTGATCTTGCATAAATTGTCGTGACCTTTCCTTGTTTTTGCCACGAGCTTCATTTTGCCGTGTCTTCCTCTAAATTGTCATGACCTTCATTTTGTTATGGCCTTATTTGTTTTAGCGTGGCTTTTTTGTTTTTACCGCGGCTTTCTTTAATATGCCGTAGCCTACATTTATCTTGCCACGACTTTCTTTGTTTTACCGTGAGCTTTCTTTTTTCTTTAGATTCCTTGCTTTGCTGTAGCACTTGTGGGCCACAGTAACTATGTGTACCAGATCATAACATATCCAATGAATTTTACGGCTTGTCATTGTTTTATTTGCCTAGCTTCCCGTTTCTCTTATTTACTGATATAATATTTAACATCTTAATAAAGGAACTGTTGTCTTTCAAGACAGATATTTTTTATAAAAAGAAAGAAAAAAACTTGTGTAATTTTGTTTACTGTATCGTTTGTTTGTTTGGTTATTACTATGTTGAAGTTAGATTTATAATCATAGGGGAGAACTTGCTTGGTGGGTTAGTGTATGTAGAGTTGTGGAGTTTTTCTATAAATAGTTTTCTATTTGTCTCATCAATTTTGCCAAGGATTGTAGTAACTACGTGGTGCAGTTGTAATTTAACCGGCAAAACGCACTATGCATCATGGGAGTACTACCACTAAATTTTGTTAATTTTGTCAAAAAATATCCTTTAGCAGTCGAAGAAAAATTAGGTGTGAAATTAAACTGAATTATTCATTGACACAAAATACTTTAACTCATTTACATTTATTGAGAAATGGTGATTGTTATAAAGTACAATGGAGAGTAACAAGTCCGATGAAGAAACTATAAAAACAAACAAATTTTATTTTAAAAGATAATTTAGAAAAAAAAACCACATTCTTATCTTTCTTTTTTTCCGGCATGTACACGTAAAATTTAACAGTGAAGAAAGATATTCTGTAAGTGATTTCCGTACATTGTGTGCATCTAAAATTTAATAGCCAAGTCGAATTTATTTCATCTTTCTTCTATATAAGGTTGTGGAGAAAGGACATATGGATGAAGTAAGTACTTAATACAATATTCTGGATCTGAAAATGTATCGATTTAGTGCCACATCAGTGACGTATCCATTTTTTCAGACGACCAATGTAAAAATGTTTTCTTGTCATGTAGGTAAAACACACATTGATAGGCAAAGTGGATGTTATCATTTCCCTTTGATCTAGCCAAAAGTGTCCATTTCGCCAAATATAAGACCGCAGGTTTGCTTTGTTTACGTCACGTGATTAAAACGACTCAATTTCATTTGCTGAAACAATTTTAACGGCTGTCTTTCGCGCGTTTGATATAACATGAACCGACCAGAAATGAGCAGGAAACGAACAAAAACGAGCAAAACAATCAGGAAACGATAAGGAAATGTGCAATACTTATAAAAACAACTAAAAACCGAAACTGTGATTGCCGTGCTTCGAAATACATATCAAATAACAATTCGCACTCGACAAAATAATTATCAGTCATCAGTCATCATAATTATCATTATACAGTCTTTTTGTTGTGAAAAATTAGTTTTGGATTGCTGGTATATATATGGGATGAATGATTTTATTCATGTTTATTATTCAGCGTAAGTTCATGAAAATGGAAGTATCCTAAAGCAATCATGAAATATAATTTGTTCATGTAAAGTCAAAGGTTCTAGAAACAGGCCGTAGGGGCAACTGACCGGACGTTTTTCAAATTGCTAGATGGTTATTTCCTGGTCGTTTTCTGGTTGTTTCTGATTCTTTCCTGGTCGTTTTCTGGTTTGTTCATGTTATATCAAGTGCGTGCAGAAAGTAAAAGGAAGGACAGTCGAAGCGGAGAAGTAAAGTGGAGTTAAAAAGCATTTTAAAAAAGTTAAAAGTAGAAGTAGAAAAGTGAAGTTGAAAGCTATTGGAAGTAAAAGCTAAAGGCAAGAGTTTTAAGTGGGTTAGATGATTTGATATATTTTAGACGTTAAGTTTTTATATAAGAAGAGTTACGTGTTACGTTTTTATGAAAAAAGTCACTTCAAGCCTTAAATTTTTCGATTTTTATATTTTCCCGCGTTTGTTTGTTGAAAAGCTTTTGCATAATTATTAATTCCCCTTCCCGCTGCGTAACAAGACTATGTTCACACAGTGCGGATAGGTTTCACTCTGGAATTGTCTTATTCCGGAATGACGTGTGAACATATTTTTCAAAAAACAGCGGAGGGGAATTATTTCACTATTTATAGGTGAACGGAATCATTCCGTTTCGCATATCGGATAGCTTCGAAACTGTGTGAACGTGAGGCCTACCCGCAATAAAAATCATTTTGGAACAACACCTATCCGCAATGTGTGAACATAGTCTAATATAAAATTCAAAATGCTACCTTAAGCTCTGTTAGCTATACCATAGTCATAAGAAAAAAAGATAGTCTAGAGGCAACGACCACCGACATTGTTTACGCAATGTATCCTTAACTTAGGTAGGACGACCCTCCGATATTGCACGAAAGTTAAACATGGCGGCTTCAGCACAGGAAGATTACTTAGCTGGTGACGAACTTGATGACTTGTTTCAGTTACTTGATGGTGGTTTTCTTGACGATGATGCAATTTTTAATGCAGATGTGAACGCTGTAGTTACTGAAGTAATGGATAACGAAAAAAATAAAGCTGTTTATCGTTGTCAACATTGTGAAATAATTTGTAAATCACAACGTGGTCTTACTAGGCATTGCAATGTTAAACATACATCAGCAACTATCACAACAAATTCTTGTGACTCTAGTATTTCCATGCCATAGCTGTCAAAGGAAGAACAATGTTTGAAGAAATTTCACCCCTTAACTTTAAAATTAATTGTAAATAAATGTGCTGATTCATGCTTTAAAGATTTGTGTTTGCCTGAAAATATTAGATGCTTGTTCTCGAAAGAAAATTTTTTATTTTCAACTGATGATGCTATTGAACTATGGAACAAGTTCAGACCAATGATTGAAAAATATTCTGGGGATGCTGAAGATTTTTACATGTATTTTTATGGCATGTTGAAGGAAAATATCCTACCATCAAAATTTGAAGAAACACGATTTAGCAATATTTTACTTGCAGAAGTGGCAAATCATATGTTGACCCATTTATCAGGCATTGGTAAAGATACACCCAAAGACCTACAGGTGGCAGAAATTTCAGAAAAAGAGCTCAAAAGTTTAGATTATCTTGGTGGATATATTCTTCACAAGCTACATTCTAGGTTTCGATTTTCAAAGGCTACTTTAACAAATCGCACACAATTTATTGCACTGCTGCAAGCATGTAAGGTTGATAGCGATGATTTTCAGACATATATTAATATTCGTGATCGTGGAGGTTTGTGGAGAGTAAACAAAAAAATGCAAGCAGTTTTCGTTAAATGTGAACAAATATTTCGGTTGTCAACTATTAATTTCCAAACCAAATTGGTATGTCACAACATAGTCCACAAGATGCTAGAAAACCCTTCAATTTTATCTAATTTTAAGAGTGCCTGTTATGAAGTGGAGCCACAAGTTGATGAAGAAGTTAGTTTAAACTTGTTAGAGCATATGTTAACATTGTTTACTAAAGTTCGCACCTTTTCATATGCTAAAGATATTCGTGAAAAACACAAGGCTGCTAAACAGAATTAAAAAAAACGTGCTTTGAGAGTTGAACTAAAGAAAACAGCTATTACTAAAGAACTGGGACATTAAATGTTTGCCAAGTCCTAGACATGGACTAAAAAAACTGTCAAAAAGGCTATTTTTATAGCCACAAATTTTCAAAAAACATGTTTTGGCTTTAACTTATATGTTTTATTCTACGTGCCTGATATATTTATTTACATTGTTTATTTAAACTTTATTATTGTTAAGAAATTAGGAACGACAGTTATTCACAGGTTTTGTCGATAACGCCAAATATTCTCAGTGACTTATAAATCACTGATTGCAAGTTTTTTTCCAAATATTTTTCAATTTGTAGAGTTGAAAAAAGTTCCAGGTGAAGTAAATACCATGTGTACCTACAAAATTTTGTTTTCTGCTAGAACCCTCCAGTCCCCGGTATAAAGGGGACTAAAGAGTGTGACCAAAAATATTGATAGCCAGTGTAATGTTTTTTTTTAAAATTGTGGCTATAAAAATAGCCGGTTTGACAGTTTTAATCCATGTCCGGGATGTAGCATCTATTGAGAGTTTTTCTTTCTTTTTGGCAATGGACTATCATCAATAAGGTTAAATTTGCTACTACCTGAGGCACAAAAATTTCCAGCAATTGGTCGTACAGAAAATTGGCTTTTGATGGTGTTATCATTATAGCCTACATCTCTCACTGGCGGGTTGTCACGGCGTGATCCAATAGCACGTTGTCTGCCAAAATAAGGATGATCATTGCGTTCTTTAATCGATTCCTTCCATAATTGGAAATAAGAGAGAAAATCGTCCAGCCAGGTGAAACGGATATCATCGATAGATTCATATGGTCTTAAAAATGGTTTTCTCTTCAATTCATGGTCAACAGTGTTTTTAACATTAAGGCAGTCAAAAAACTTATCCATCATGATGCAAAATTGTGCAGTGCCAGCTGCTTCAGGTGGACCAAACTCATTAATTACATTTCCAACTGTTTCACTTAGTACTTGTGCAGCCATACGGACTCTCATTTTAGAATAAGGTGTCAAATTTATGTGATCATTTGTCAACTTGTGCACTAACTTTAAGCCACTTTCAAGATCTTCATGATATAACTGAGATATGTGACTCCAAAGTACAAAAAACCCACTGTTCCACATGTACCGTGTTGCTCTACCAGAACCAGAGTTGGACAGACAATTGCGAGCTGTTTTAATGAGATGGGGTACATCAGCAAAAAAATATATAAAACGTTTATCTGTAGCATATAGGTTGATGGAACGATACACTACATTTTTTTCTGACTCTCCACATAATAACTTGTGCATTCTAAAAAAACGACGGTTTGGAGAAGCACCATCAGCTGTAGCAGCAATAACTTTTAAATTTATTTGCTCTAAATAAGAAACTGCTTTCCAAAAAATAGGCATGAGCTGAAATGAGGTAATACCGGTGGTAGCAAATGTCGCAAAACTGAATGACAATGGGTTTACGATGCTTTTAACAAGAAAAACGAGGACGTGGGATGCTAATTCTTTTACATTTTTGAGTGTTGCAAAGTTTGTATTAATATCACCTAGGTCCACAAAACCAATTAGTTCACCTGTGTACTTATCCCACACCAAATCTTCCTGTATCTTCATCTCGTCAAATAGTATGGTGACAAATCTCTCAGGTGCTGAAAATAATGCTGTTTTCTTAGAAAGATCTTCAATAATTTGATAGTTAAATCCTCTGGTTGGGCGAATGTAGTTTCGGTAATCTCGCAAAGTACGCAAACTGGGAAGGACTAATATTCCAGAACCAGTGTTTTTATCAAATCGCAAGTCGGAATATGCAGGGAAAGTTTAACAGCTAGATTCAGACAGTATTTGATGATCATAGGATGGTATCTGACACTATGTGGACTAGAAGAGTGCACATACTTTTGTTGCTCCTCCCAAAATAACTTCATAAAAGGTGGAACAGCCTCTCTGTCACAACCAGTAAAAATAGATATTAGATCTTTACTTAACGCAGGACTTACATTTTCAGAGTGACTTTCTAAAGCATTTTTTATTTCTGCAATTTCCTTTTCCAATCTCTTACAATTTAGTCTTTGATTTTGCAGAGTTAATTTTATCCTTTCAGGGGAGGTAAATTTAATCGGTGCCTTCAATTTAGCTGGTTCAAGCATCTTTTTTTCTTTTCGGGTGTCACTATACATAACCTTTATGTTGTGAGAAACACACTGTAAACATGGATGTTTGTCATTGGTGGATAGCAGCATCCTGCAATCATTAGACCGGTAGTATTCATCTTGGTGTAGATGAGATTGAAATGACTGCTGTTGGAAGGAGAGGTAATTAAACTTTTTAGGTATGACATGTTTTTGATAGTTAAATTCTTTACCAGGATCAAGCATAGTAATACCTCCACATAATATGTAGTTATTGGTTAATTCAAAAATAAAACTTGAAAGTGTAATGTTATAAAATGTTCGATTGTATAACGAATAAAAGACATGGTCATCAGGCAACATCCAACCATAAACCCTTACAGAAAATGCTAATGATTGGTCTATAAATACTTCATACTTTGGTAGGATATGATCTGTGGTAAAACATGTAACAATGACTAAAGTATCCTGCACATCAACATGCCAACTTTTACTTAATGAAAGTTTCACGATGCGTTGTTTAAAATCAGAAAAACTTTTATAAATTGTGGAAGGAGATGGTGGCGGAGATAAATCTTGAAAAACTAGGAATTCCTCACGCTTTTGTATAGAAGTGGTTGAACGACTTTCACTACTAATGGTGACAGTTTGAAAACTTTTTTTAGGAAGATTCAGATATGGTATTTCCCCTTCTTTTAGTGACTTACGTGTAGGGTAAACATAAAATTGATCAGGCGAGAAATGACGTTCGCAAATATATAACTTGAAGGTATCAATACGCTTTCTCAGCTGCTTATCAATCACACGATCCTTTGTTATGATGTTGATCAATTTCTCACCCCATGTCTTGTTGAAATCACTATTTGGCAAAGGAACTTTGAAAATACTTATATCCTTATGTCTTCTGGAAGTGGAACAACCAAATATTGTGCAATTTTCCCCAGGCATATTAGAATAAACATCAAACTGTTATGAAATCAAACCAAAACATACAGGCAATTATACGCCATTTTGAACTTCTGTGCAGGATCGGAGATCTGGGTGCGAGCTTCATTTGCTTGCAAAAACATAAAACAATAGGCCATTGTTTGTCACCAGACTATCTTTTTTTCTTATGACTATGGCTATACCAAACAAATTTGCTGGCCAAACAGAAAACGTTGTTGTTGTTTTGTTGTTGAACTCATGTTACAATTTTTTCACTACTATTCTGTCGTATCAGATAACTTATAACCTTAATTTATATAGCCATATCTACTTTATCTTTAAATGTGTTTTACTAAGCATAAATAGCTAGCTAGCTAGCTAGCTATATACATAGCTAAGTCTTCCCAGTTTACGGAAACAAAACTAAATGATAAAAATCCCAATAACTCCATGCATTTATTTATAAAGATCACCAATAAACTAGTTAATTAGCATGCACCACTTAAAAAAGTATTTAATACAAAAAAAACAAAACAATACAACAAACCTTGGAATATAAGACCAACAGAACATATAAGACAAGCTATTGTTCTTAATGAATAAGCCTGTTGGGTGTTTGTTGGCTTGCAAAAAGCCTTTGACACTGTAGAGCATAAAATTTTATTAACCACATGCAATATACTGAAAAAAGGTTTTTCCCAGAAATATACTTCACTGTAAGCTGTTGTGTAAGCTGATGCTTTTTTATATTTTGTGTAATTAAATTTTGTTGGAGCGTAGAGTAGTGGGGTGTATGTGATGTTATTTTGGCTGTAAAAAATTCCACGACTTCACATTTTTGTTTTTCTTGAAAATTAAATGTCAAAGGAGAACAATTTGCAAGGACTAAATTCAAAATCAACAAAAAATCAATTCTTTTGACATTTTTTTAACACCAATGTCAAGAGTTTAGAACACATTCAATTTATATGTACGAAATTAGTCATTTCTGTCCTGTATTGTCACAATTTTTTATGCAAAGAAAATAAAGTGGTTTTCAAAGTTCAATGTATTTAGCAGGACTTAATATTTGATGATGATAAAAATTACTGCATGTTATGACTTTTATAAGGGACGACCATAGGCAAATATGTATAAAATATATATGTACTAAGAAAAATTGTTTTTATACAATATACAATATTTTACACTTTTCGAGTATTAATTGTACATTTTGTATAAAATCTAATGACCAAGGACTGAAATAACTGACTTTATTGTAAGATTTTAGGAACATTTTTGTTAAATTAGGAATTGCACCTTACGAAAGTACTTTTTTGACATTTTCAGATTAATATTTTCGGTAAAGGGCAGTGTGCAATATACTAAAATAGCTTCTGACGTCATTAAAATTTAAATGACGGGTCTTTTCCGTTGTCCTTCTGCCTAAGTGGATTTTTCCATTGAGCTCATTGACTCTGTCTGTCTGTAACAGGCAAAGTGGGTGTATTTATTTTCCTTTTTGACGTAAAAAATCATTGTCTTAAGTTTTCAGCACTGCCAATTTACCTGCATTATTTTCGATTTAGCTATCACTGATCAACAATGGATCTTGCAAGACAATACTTGTTTATAGTCATTGTTATTATAAGTTTAGCTAAGTATATTTCATCCATTTTCACATTGTTGCGCCGTGGCTTAGTGGTTATCACTTTTACACTTTGTGCATGAGACCTGGGTTCGATTAACCCATTGTTTGGTAGAGTGCATGCCCTATTTGGGCCTGCGTAGCTTAAAATTAGCATTAAAAAATTTAGGACTCACCATCCAAGCCATGGTCCTCCTGGAAATAATAAACAGGGCATACCCGTCGATATTTGTGAGGCTAGCCATGTAAATATGTGCATCTATCTATCAATCTTGTAAGTTACTTTTTGATGTTTTTATTATAGCTTAGTAATACTTGTTGGTCCACATCAACAGGTCAATTTAGAGTAACCTAGCTCTGCTTAGCTTAAAGCGGGCTTAATGATATATTTTTCAGTCTCTATGAGCTTACTTAGTACTGCTGAAATATTTACATTGTATGTATATAAATATTTCAGCAAAAATCCTTCAACTATTTTACCTTTGACTTTAATTGGCATTTGTTTACAATCTTTCTTAAATTTTTGTTTCATGACGGTTTTCTTTGATGCAATTTGCCGAACGTTGTAACAAGTCTAAATTATGCAAACACGTGCACTTAATTATTACAAAATCTTTAAGTTTGGCGAAAACGTCTTGAATATGACTGGGCGTAATAGCAACCACAACATTTTGTTTAACACGATTGGACCAGAGTGAACAATTCTGTTTCAAGAATTTTAAATTTTCATGAATTTACCACTTGCTCCAGGGACGCGCCTTAGTACAATAGCATGAATAACCGTTGTCTCTTTCTATTTTATCATATCTCCATGTTATCTCTATGATTAAAGTAGCTTAAACACTTATTAGTCTAAGATATTCAAATCAGATAAAACCATCACAACAGCGACTTAAAGACAAAAAACTAATCTTATTAAATGCCTGTAATAAAAGTTGGTTAATATATATTCATTATTAGTTGACGAAAGATGTAAAAAGCTGTTTCTGTTTTTCATGGATTAGGTTACTTTTACTCACACTTTACATCGAATAAGTTTTGTACCTTTATATTTAGAATCAGAAAAAAACACAAATAAACAGAAGAGAGAAAGAAATGGCAAGCAATGTCGAAGGAATTATGTTAAAAGATGGAAACCAGGTACAATCATTTTTATATTTTTTTGTCAGAATTTGTATATTTTTTATCAGAATTAGCACAGCCTGTGTTTCACCTGTAGAGAATGTGTCCGTCTGTCTGTGACAGGCAAAGTTGATGTGTTCATTTTTCTTTGAAGTTTCTGAATTTTTTTTTAAATTCGCTTAAAAAAATATGTCCAATTTGCTAGCGGGTTTACTTTGTTTACAACACTTGATGAAAACGACTCAATTTGATTTGCTGAAATAAATTTAACGGCTAACTTTCGAAAAATGGGTACCCGTCAATACCAAAAAAACAACAACGATCCCTTCATCTTGAAAAAGTGGTTCAAAAAAGCATATTCGAAAAAAAGAAAAAAAGTGCAGTGAGGAATTAGAAGTAGAAAAGTGAAGATGGAAGTGAAGAGTGGAGCTAGAAAGAATTAACAATTAGTAAGAACTTTGATATTTTTAGACGTTTGGTTTTTTGTCGATGGAGCTACGTGTTACTTTTTTAAGTAGCACATTTTAAGCTGTCAAGCAGACTTAGCCTCGAATTACTAAAGTTTTATATTTTACTCCTTTTTTTTGCAAAATGCTAGCATATTTGTTCACATTTTTTTGCAAAATTGAATGTGTTCCCTAGTGCGTAACTAATGTATTTGTCCTCAACTTCAAAATGCTACTTAAAGCTGCTAGCTGGTTAACAAACAAATTTGCTGGTTAAACAGAAAACTTTGGAATGTTTAACTCACTGTAATGTTATCATTTTTACATTACTATTGTTTCTTTTTATATGTGTTTTACTAACCATAAAGAGCTAGCTATAGACCTAGCTAAGTCTTTAAGTATGTTTAACTGGGTGTCTTAGCTACTGTTGGCTAGATAATGTTAGCTTCAAGGCTCTATCCGATAGCTATATATCTAACCTATGAGTTATATTAATCCCTTTTTTTTAGTTATCTATAGCTACACCTTAGTAGTCAAACTTCTCTTCTTTTGTGAGCAGGATTATGATGTAACAAGCCAGCTACAAATATTTTAAAGTTTTCTTGAACTATTTTAAAGGATGTGATGCATTTTTATGCCCATAAAGTACAATTTTTTTATATTTTCTGTATACTTTACAAGGGGACCACATGCAATATGACAAGTAAAACAAATTTTGTAGAATTAAGTGTTAAGTTTGTTTTGTTTCTGACATCACGGTAAACTTTTGTGGGCCTACAAGTGAATACCAAGCTGTTGCATAAACTGATGTCTTCTTATATTACGTATTATAAACTTTTTTTGGGGAGAACTAACTGTATGTAATGTCATTTTTGCTGGAAGAGAATTCCAGGGTTTAACGTTTTTGTTTTATTTTAAAATTTTACAAAATTTTGTAGTAATAACTGTTTGGCGATGATAAAAAAATTACTAAATGTTCTGACTTAAACTGTTTTTTTTTTGATATTTTGTAATCTAATGGGCAAGGACTGTATGCACTGAAATGCGTGGATTTTCTATAATTTGATGTGTTTTATATCCTTTTTGTGAAAAATTGATGGGTCAAGGCAATATACAACATGCTGAATTAACTGATCTTTGTTGATTTGGATGTGCTCCTCAAAAAACAATCTGCCTTACATTTTGTGACTTTTGTGAGCACGGACCGTATACAATGTTTTCCAAAATAATGATCTAAATTTTAAATTTACTCCTTTCTCATTGGTTTTTTGACATTTAGGTTCAAAATGGTTGGTAAAGGGCAGTACGGATCGTAATACTAGAAACATAACAAATTTGTGTTGTTAACCGGTTACTTTATACGTTTGTTTGGAGGACAGGATGGTATGTAACCGAATAAATGATTTTTCCAGATTTAAATTTGAAGTTTTCCAAACTTTTGTAAAAAAATTAAATTTGACGGCTTGTTATATTAATAATACCTGTTCTTTATCTGGTTACACTTTCTTTAAACATACATGTCAACTGTAAGATTAAGGACACAAACAGATACAAACGAACATTCTGCCTAGCCAAGTTGAATTTTTTATTTATAGCTAAGTGTTTTTTATCCTAGGCAACAGTATTATTCGTTTTATGTTATCTTATCTGTGCGATTTTTACTAAGCTGTAAGTTGTGATTTCGCTAGCTGTAGATATCTCTAGCTAAAAATGAAAGTAGCCAAATGCAGTTAGCTGCCATAAAATTTTCAAATATCCTGTGTTATTTAGTTAGTCAGTCCCGTACAAATTCCACTTGTAGTTAATGAGAAATGAATCTAAATAACAAAAAACCCCGAAAATTTATGGCTTTTTACTTCAAAATAAATGTTTGTTGTTAATTTTACTTCAATAGCGAAAAAAATAAACAACAATTAACAATGGACGCGTTCTTAAAGAACCAAGAAAAACTAACTACCCGTGACATTTAAAAAATACGTGACGTTTATAAAATAAACTTTATAAATTGAACAAAAGAATACAAACGACAGTTGAAAAGAGATTGTCTCATGGAGTCCATAAACTTTGGACATTTCCCAACGTTTACATTACAGTTTATACTAAAGATTATATTCTTCAGTTTTGCCTGCCTGTCTGTCTGTGACAAGCAAAGTCGATTATGTTTTCTACTTTTGTTAAAAGTGCCTTTTTTATTAGTTGAAATAAATCATGTTATAAAGTAAAATAACATCATTGTCTCGCAATTTTGCTAGTGGATTTAATTTCAAATTTGTCGTGACAATTTTTGAAACCACAAAGATTGTAATCAATTTTATAAAAAGCACAATATTTTTTTTAATGGATTTCTTCACGGGCTTAAACAACTAGTCTTACGCACTAATACTTACTTATTAGGGTTTGGGTGTGCTAAGCGCTCTTAACCCGGCTTTTAAAGGAGAGGCAAACAAAAAATTATTTTGTGGCAGCCAGAAAATAATAACGATAAGGTGACAATACAGCAAACTGCAATGATAATATTGTTTGAGGGCAGGTGGTTGTGGGTATGTAGAGGTTGTACCCTCTAAAGATTTCGAATTAATCCAAAATCTCCCGTGTTGCAAGGATTTGGCAAAATATACATTGACTACTTTGACTAACATAAATGTAATACAGTACACAAGAACAAAGAAGAACAAAATTCGAATACAAATAATTGTCCACAGAAGACATTAAACCAAACAATATTAACAACAGCTGCAGTCAGGAACAATTAAGCAAGAGAAAAAAATTATAGATTTCTAAATCCTAAAATCTACTATGGTAACTAGTTTGATGACAAATAAATAACTATATTTCACAACTAAAGTATCTCTATATCTTTGTAATGGCATGTTTACATAATTTTCATAGCTGTATGACGTGAAAAATAAGGGGTTTTAGATGCACTTACCAATGATTGTTAAAAATAAGGTCTTTGACTTGTGATAACTGAGAATATTTTACGTACTATAGTAGTAACAGCTTTTTATAACCTTCGTTAAACTTCTTTGAACTTAAGATATACCTGTAATAAACAACAACAATGTTTTTTTCATGTTTTGAGTCTCTTTTTCACAACAAATAACAATCTTGGTTCGATATAGTTTGTTATGATAAGATGGTGCAAAATTTGAATAAATATACAGATCGGACGCACATTATGATGACTTCACCTTTATTTACGAGTCTTTACTTTCTTTATGTTTACTCACAAAGTAAATATCAATTTGTTCAGTACGTTCAATAGTATAAAATTGTAAAAATATGTTCGTCGTATGTTGTTCAACATACTTTGCTACTTTTGATCTGTAACGTTTTCTTAATTCATTATTTTGTGCATGTTGACCTGTGACCATCACAATAAGGAGAAATATATTCCATTGTTTTTTTAATTTAGCCACCCGTTTCGCAAATGTGTGAAAAACCAAAATCATAAAAAAATTTAGCACCCACAAAGATGTAAACAAAACTGGTATTTTTAACAGACTGTTTTATAATTTGGGTCTAGTGTGTTGTCCTTCTGTGAAGTTTTAAGTAAATATTTACCGTTTTTTTGGGAAAAAATCAAATTTTTATAACTCTACGATGTTTTCATTATTAAAACAATCTTAGTCTTTGTTTCTAGACTTTTTTGTTATGAAGGCTGCAACATGTTAATTGATTCATTAAGGAGCAGACCAAGCCAGCCGGTCTGCTCTTTAAAATCAAAACTGTCAACTTTTACTCAACAGTGCGCAGTTCGCCTCTCCTTTAACGCCGGAACACCAAGCTAGGTTAATATACATTGTCCCTCTTCTTCATAGGTATATGAGTATGACTAAAGTTCAAGGGCTTGGATTCAACCATCTTCACTGTTGTTGGACATAATGTTTCCTGTTGAGACAATCTTTGGCGATTGGTACAAATACCAAACCAAACGAACTCTAAATTCTCCTGAATGCGCATTCGATTTGAAAGAAACTGATATTGAAACAGGGAGCCAAGCTGAAGGATTTTGCATTCCCGAACTTTTTCTGTCGGAGAAGAAAGTAGATAAGGTATTTCATCCACTTCATACTTCGGCTAATTGGTCTCCAGATCACGATGTTATGCATACTAAAAGTTGCTATTTTGAAACGCAATTAAAAGAACAAAAACTTATGTTTAACGTAGAACATATTGCAGAAGATCCAAGGTATGTTAAACTACAGCTAACAGGTGAATGGAGAGAGGATCGGCCGCAATTTAAAACAACACGATACCTTAGTCAAGTTTATCTGCTGCCTCTACAAAATCAGGGGAGTTATAATCAAAGCCGTAATAGTTTCTCACAAAGTATTCATGGCCCTGCAAGCAAAGAGTTAGAAGTAGGTCTACATGGAATTATGAGGATAGAAAAAGATTATACAAATGTATTCAATTATCCTATCGCTTGGCCAGAAGTTGCAATGGAATGGTTGATAAGAACAAGACGGGGAAATTGGCCTTCACCTGATCTGATACAGGATATACTCGATTCAGGCTGCCATATTGCACCAGTAGGGAGATGTAGGCGCAATACTGCACCGGTCCACTTATTAGAATACATGAAAAATCCAAATCAACACACATCTGAACAGGATACGGAATGGCGAATTTCTTTTTCTATAGCTGAGAATAAACTTGCCGAAAGTGTCTCTCCCGTCCAACGCCATGTTTTTGTTTTAATGAAAATCATAAAAAAAGCTTACTTCCCTGAGGTTGTGTCAACATATCACCTAAAGAATATTTTATTTTGGCAATGTGAGAACGCCCCAATGTCATTATGGAAGGAAGACCAAACACTAAAATGTCTTATACATATGTTTGATCTGTTAGTATTGCATATGAAAACCCGCAATCTTCCGCATTATATAATTCCAGAAAGCAACCTTTTCCAGAATGCTGACACCCACAGTTTAGATGAGGCGGTTACCACTGTGGAAGAAATTCGCTGTAACATATTGGAGAAACTGCTGTCGGTGTTAAAACGACTGGCATCAATAACATATTGTACGCACGAATTTATCTCTAGTTTTGACTTTGACCCTTTCTTAAAATTAATACAAGATGAAACGCTAAAGTATCAAAAAGTGAACATGTTATTTGGGTCAATATACGACAGCTGCATACATAAATGTAGCGAAATGATTCAAAACAAAAATAGGGCACTAAAAGATTTTGTTAAATCACACCAACAACAGGAGTCAATTCAATTGAGTAAGGAGGATAAAGAAATGGAATGCCGCCTGATGCTTCCTGTTAAAGTTTATCAATCTGTTTTAGCTAGATTACTGTGTTGGTCATGGAACCATAAGCACGATGCCATTATGGATGAAAGGATGTTTCAAGATGCTATCAAAAAAGAAGTAAAAGATCTTCAACTTGAGTGTTGTGATGACATTGTAAAGTTATGTAACTTGTATTATTGTGCTTTGTGTCACAATGGTAATCTCTTACATGCTGTACCATTAGCAACTCAATCACTTAAGGACGTATATGTCAATATAACATCATATCAAAAGGACGGTATACACAATGCAAAGAAAGTGCTTGATCAATTTCACGTAGAAGATGTTAAAAATATTGAAGCCGCTATTGTGAAAGAATTACAGGAGGCTGGAGGACTGGCAAATGCTTCGATAAAAGACATTGAAATAATGCTCGAGGTAGAATTAAACAAATTAGCGTTAAAGAAGTTTAAAGAACAGTAAAAAGAAATCAGAATATATGATTTAACTGACTATATATATAAATGTTTATATAAATGTTTAAAGGTTACAGCCCTACCGTTTTCGGATTGTGTCACACGGTCCACTTCAAACTTCTAGCAGTTAAACTATATTGCGTTAAAAGAATCCCAACACAAAAAAGCTGCATTTGAGTTTTTTTTCAGAATTTTAAAGATATTTTTTTAGTTCTTATAATAGCTATTTAAGCTTATTCGGTCGGTGGGACTGATAATTTTTTTAAAAAAACTCTTCTGTGTGTATTTCACAAAGCTTTATTACTTACTTAGTGAAATATTTCTTTGGAAACATTTAATTTTTTTAATTCGCTGTTGCACATGTTTATTCTAAAAAAGAATTGTTCTGGAGATAAATAAAAAATTAAGTTGAAGTGCAAGGTAGCTACTTGTATTCAATCGTGGTCTTTTTATCATTCAAGGTTTCTCTTCGCATTTGCATATTTTCTTCTTCAATTGCGTCGGAAAGTTGCCAGGCATTTTCTACATCAAATAATTACGCAAATGTTTTACCACGTCATAACCGTAAAACCAGGGCTTGAAATCTAACCCACTTCAGACGAGTCTTTTCAGACTCGCGTCAAATACAATGCGCAAGTCCATCGAGTCTTTTTAGACTCCCGCAAAAATAAGTAACAAGCGTTTAATGTTTATTAATGTTATTTTTTTACTTCATGTTTAACAAAATGAAATGATTAAACATATTTAAAATAATATAATGTCTACTAATTTTTTTTTTATATAAACTCAATACTTTTTACACATGGAAATACAGCATGTAACCTAAATATGTTTTTTTGCACAATTTCCTTCTCACAGAAATTAGAAATGCACATATAGCATCGTCTACAATAACTGGAAATTTAATCAGTTGTCGGTTTTCTTTGATCTTTCTTTTTTGACAAGAAAAAATTAACCGTCCAGGTGGTAAAAATCGTAAACTTTTGCAACACGGGAAATTAACTTTTTTATGTATTTTTTAAATATAGAATACATTAGGACACAAAAGTTTATAAAGAAAAAATTCAAATATTTCCAAAGAAATACTTCACTGTGCATTCCTGATTTAGGACATATTCCCTGCCAAATTTTTGGCCTGCTATATTAGCTATTACTCAAAACTACCCCTCCAAACTTCTATAAAATCCTTATAATCGTTATGACTTCATATCTTCCCTCTGAATAAAAAATTATACCCTATTTTATTTTACAATGGTATGAAAGTTCCGGAAAAGTTTCACATGTGGTTAACTAGATTTCTACAGAATTTTTCAAATTTTCTCATACAAAAATAATTATTCACAGAATTAAACTTAGTTAAAATAATTTACTCTTTTTCTTTTTGTACCAAAGTTCATTTTGCGGCGACATGTTTAACGGCCCATTTTACCATTCGAAAGATGACGCAAACTGGGTTTATTCCGAAAAAAAATAGTGGCTTTTTACGAGGCTTTTCATGTTGTAAACAAAAGAAAATGTGGCTTTATATTTGTTTATTATTTAACATTTTACTTAATAAATGTTAAATTAGTAATTCTCACCATGTTAAAAGCAGGATAAGACGAACTTTTTTAAATTGGACGGTAAGTTTTAAATAGCGTTTTATTTAGGCATCCAAAACTTCAAAAAAAAAGGTAAAATTCAATGCAGAACAAAAAGGCGGGCATAAAAGATTTTTTTTGACTAGTGTAAAATAACCCTTAAGAGTCTGAATAAAATCAACTCCCGAACTCGTTGTTAATAGACTGCTTATCTTGTTATTTTTACCTCGAGTCACGTACGTTTTACTTTTTTATACAAGTTAGTACAAGCTCTTTTAATATTTATGTATTTGAGGTTAAGTTTTCTTCAAATTAAGTATTACGTCTACGTTCTTAATATTACATATCATCTTCGGCGGAATTAAGTTTCTTCAGCGTCGCGTATAGTAGATTCATAGTTGATACTACTTTGCTCATGTTTTGTCGTTTCAGCTAAAAATTAAAAAAAACGCTGCTTAATGTATCTTGTAAGCCTTCCCAGCATTTTCTGCACAATAAAGTGAAAAAATCAATGATAAAAGTAACAAGCGGCATGTTGGAGCGTGAAAATTACAGTAAGAACAAATATATGATTTGATCAGTGCATTCTGGTATAAACAAAGCGTGTACAATGCTTGTACCGTTAAAGACATTCGATTCTAAAGTTAAAGGACTGATGGTTTTCGACTTTAGTGACTTACACAAAAGTGGAGCCAATGGCGGTGGAAACGTTTAGGATCACTGAGGACAAAAACAACTTAAATCATCTTAAGTATCCTTATGGGCATTCGAATATAACGGAAAATGACAGAAAGGGCCTCTACATATTTGGATATCCATAATTTATTCGATATAAGTACTAACCTTACTTTAAACTCAAACTTTCTAATAAATTAAACCTTTTAAACTAGCTAGCTATATCCTTCGGAATTTTGCATACAAACATATAAGTTTATTGTATATGTCTAAGCAGCAACAATGACTTTAAAATGTTTTATATTCATTATCTTCTTAGCTAGTTACATAGCATTCAAATACAGCTCCTTGTGTTGCCTCTGCTCCCTCGTCAAAACATACTTTCAATTTACTGAGATTTAATATATTTTACAGACAGTAGCTTATTTTACCGTCGAAAGAATAAATATTTCTTTTCAGAAAATAAAAATGAAGATGTAGCAAATTCATCATAAAAAATTTTTCAAACAGGTTGTCTACACTCTTGTACCTTACCTTTTAAGTACAGTGGAATCCCCCTAAAGCGGACACCCTATAAAGCGGACAGCCCTCTAAAGCGGACAAAAATTTTTGCACCGGCAGAATTTAGGTCAAACTCTCATAAAAAAATCTCTATAAAGCGGACGATTATAAAGCGGACACTCTATAAAGCGGACAAAAATCTTTGCACCAAATGACAGTTTCCCTTATAAACACTCCCTATAAAGCGGACAATGGAAAAATAACGAGATGAAATGTCACTTTTTCTTAAAATTTAAACCATTTTACTTAGTACATCTTTGAGTTTTGTTATTTACCGAGTCCAACACTTTCCTTATATTTTTCTCGGCCCACTCAACTGCCTTTTCAACACCAATTAATTGGTACTGGGCAGGAATTTCTAGTCCGTAGCCAGCACCACGGTTCACTCGCTTCCCAGTCACTTTACATCCGATGGTACAGTTAGGAAGCGACATGAATTTGTTGAATAGTTTGCTAAGGTTTTTAGGGACGTGCCCAACTACTTTATCGTCATCTGTAGCTACAGCAAACTTGTCATGTTCGTTATCTTCTTCCGCTTTTAAACAAAAATTCTCTTCTCCGACTTTTGGGCTCCATATGTCCATGTAAGCATGGTATCCACGGATAAACGAGTCGAAGCGATATTCTTTCTGTTTTATAAGGATAATCTCAATCTGTTGGTCAATGTTTTTGAGAAGCATCTCATTTAGTTGAACGTTCGACATATCTGTGTTCTCTTCAGCTTCTTTAACTTTAAAATAGCATTCGAATCGTGAAGACATTGCAGCGTAAAATTTTAAACTGGAAAGAATTTCGAATTTTGAATTTCTAATGCACATTCAACATGGCAATGTCGAAGCAGCAGCTTGCTGGTAAACTAGCGCAGAAAACTTTATCATTAGATGATAAGATCAAGTTTTTGGATTTCGCCAAAAAAAATCCAGAACTTGGATGTAGAAAACTAGCAGACATTTACAAGATTGGAAAGACAGCCGCAGCAAATATTTTAAGAGACGAAAAGAAAATTCGTGAACAACATGAAATTTTTCGTGAGAAAACAAAAAAACGTAACCGCCATGGCAAGTATCACAAGATAAATGAGATCTTATTCGAATGGTACAAAAGATGTTGCGCTTCTAACATCTACCCTAATGGTGTAATGCTTAAAAAGGAAGGCGTTGGAAATTAAGGAAAAACTTCAGAACAGCGATTTTGATAATTTCTCCGCCTCTGACGGTTGGTTGGATCGTTGGAAAACAACATATTCCGTCAAAGAACGTCGTATTGTTGGTGAAGCTGGTGACGTTTCTACAGAAACGGTTACTTCCTGGATGGAGAGGATCAAAGAATTGGTTGAAGGTTATTCACTAGAAAATATTTGGAACATGGACGAGTCTGGCTGTTTTTTTAAAGCTCTACCGGCCAAAGGGTTAGTGGAAAAAGGAAAACAAGCAAAAGGTGGGAAAAAGTCAAAGCTTAGATTAACTGTCGCTTTTTTTGTAAATGCAGCTGGGGAAAAGATCGACCAGCCTGTTGTTATCTGGAAGAGTAAAGTCCCGCGTTGTTTTAAAAAATTGAAAGATCCATCGCGTCCAGCTAACGTTCACTACTTTTCAAATCCTAAATCTTGGATGACATCTCAAGTAATGGAAACTGTACTGGCACGTTTTAACAGAAAACTTTTATTTGAGGACAGAAAAGTTATTCTTTTTCTGGACAACGCCACCTGTCATCCGGAGTCAATGATAGGTCAGTTTTCACAAATCAAAATCATTTTCTTACCGAAGAACACAACTTCAAGGCTTCAACCACTCGATGCGGGGATCATCCAAAACTTCAAGGTGAAGTACAGAAAAAGACTGGTCAAATACGTGCTTGCAAGGATCCAGGAGAATAAATCTGCAACTGAAATTATCAAGAGCGTAGACATACTTATGGCTATTCAATGGGTTCAAGATGCGTGGAAAGAAGTAACCAACTTGACCATCAAAAATTGTTTCGAGAAATGTGGCGTAGTTCAAGGAGAAAGTGAATTGATGGAAGATCAAGAAGATGACTTGGAATTTGAAGCTCTGGTGAAGGAATTAACTGAAGATATGTCTGCTGCAGAATACATCGATTTTGACGCCGATGTTCCAGCTTCGGAGCCAAGAATTAACGAATTAGAAATAAATTGGCGACATCAAATCCGAGAAGCTAGCATTAACGCAATTGAAAATCCAGAGATGGCATGTCAGGTCGAAGAGATTTCCGAGGATGATGATGAGAGTGAAGACGTGGTTGAAGAAGAAATGCTTGGTTTCACCGAGCTAATCACTATGCTTGATAAAATTAAGCGATCTACTATTTTTGATGATACATGCCAAGAAATGTTGTCAACCATTACGAAAAAGATTGAGGAACTTCAGCTTCAAAATAGAAAACAATCCTCAATCAAAGATTATTTCAAATAGGGAGAAAAACGTGTATTGAAAGACCTATAAGATAAATGAAATATATCTTCGTAATATAACTTGGTTTCTTAGTTTATAACCTTAGCAACACTTAAAGGTTGGTTGCAACACCGACAAATTTGAGCTGCTAAACTTACTTTACACAGCCAACTTGGGTTCTTTGCTCGATAAGCTAAATCTATTGATGTTGCCGTCTACCCTAGTGTTGCAAGTCACCCCATGATACCCGCCAGTACTACAAAAAAAGCTTTTTTGGTCAAAATTAGGTCTAAAACTAATTTTTTGGTCAACTTCCTATAAAGCGGACATCCCTCTAAAGCGGACACTTTTTTTTGCACCAATGGTGTCCGCTTTAGAGGGATTCCACTGTAGTCCGTTTATTACACGTCATGCTTCGGAAATTGCGGGTTTGAGCATATTGAATCGTTTCGTAGTCCCTTTAATCAAAAATCAAAAATCAGATTTTTGGTTCAAATTAAATTTTAAAATGTTTTTCATAAACCAAAAATCAAAAAAGAGAAACAAAATTGAAAATCGAAAATAAAATCTTGAATTTTTTTTCTACTTTTCTTTCTATTTTATAATGCCATGAATCTACAGGTTGTTTTAACAAACCTTTGCAGTCCTGCGTACTGAGACTAATGTCTAATATTTAAAGGAAGTTCTGAGGCTGCGTTTCTCTTTACTACACAAGAAATTCCAGTCTGCTGTACCAAATTCGTCATCCATGTTGTTTATAAGTATTGCATCTCCTATACAATAGTCTCCTTTTAATCCTTTTTGGACAATCTTCACTTTGAACAACTCTCCCGGGAATACTGTTTATTTACTTCATATAATAAGGTTTGCTTACTTCACCTTATTCAGGCGGCTTAAATTTTTTTTTTAAAGAATCTGAAAATAAAATTTATAAAACAAAAATAAAATATTTAAGTTTGCATAGTATGCCGTAAATTCTCGGCTACTCTTTTGCCTCGCAATTAAGAAAAAGAAATTTACATGTATGCTACCGCAGTTGGTGATATTTGAAATGAAACAATGGAATACAGACTGTTGCAATTTGCAGGAAAGCCTCTATTGTGTCAATTACTATAGACAAAAGTTGATCAGCTTTCTTAATAACAAATCAATCTTTACAAATTTAAGAAAAATTATGTTACCAAATGAAATTGATATTACCAAATGAAAATTAAATTCGAGATAAAAAATTGCATCTAAAATATATTTTCGAAAACTATGCATGTCTAACGAAAACGAAGAATTGAAATAATTTAATTATTAAAAAACATAATGTTATAGTTTAGTTTAACGAACTTGGTGTATATATTTTTGTTAGTTTTGTTGACAATTTGGTTTGTACAGCATGGTTTTTTTTAGAATTTAGAAAAACATATTTTGATTCAGACGTGTTTTTATTTCATCGATTTCTAAGTTTTCACATTGGTTCACCGAGCCGGATTTATATTATGTTATATTATGCTTGAAAGTTATTACAAAGAATATTAAAAGTTTTGATTATTGCTACGAAAAGAAGATTATTTATTTAATAATACATATTACTAACACATATACAAAACAACCACGTGTTTGTTTTACTTTAAACAAAAATTTATCTGAAGAACATTTGATATTTATCACTATGGAAAGGAAGATAAAAATTAGAAACATTGCTGAAAATATGATTAGAAAAATATTTAGTGGCACTGTGAAAGAAATTTATGAAAACTATGAAGAACATAAATTTAATAGGTTGTTATCTTCGGAAAGAACAGTTACCACAAGGTTTCAAGCTTTGAAAAACTGAACCAGGATATAATGTGTTGATGAAAATGAGCTTGAAAATGAAACTGATCATGCAACAGAGTTTGAGTGATATTTTAATGAGGAACTGACAACATTGCATGAATTCATTAAATCAAAGAAAAAGAAAGAAGACAATGTGAGCATTCCTTCGACTTCTTTTTCTACAACCACAAATGTAAAATTAACTAAGACTTCGATGAAAAGGTTTAGTGGAGACCCCACAGCTTGGAGAAACTTCATTGACTCTTTTGAATGCACGGTCGATAAGAATGACAATATTTCAAACGTTTAAAAAATGAGTTATCTCATCAACTTTTTAACTGGGGAAGCCTCAAACTGTGTTAAAGGATTATCGTTATGTAACGACAACTATCAAATAGCGTTAGATTTATTAAAAGAGCGATATGGGACGGAAGCCCATCAGTGCCGTTAATTTTGCTTCACATATGTCACCTTAAGTGGAGCATAGAAATATTTTAATTTTTTTTGTATGCCTAACCTGGAATATAACACGGGCAATGAAATAAAAATGTTTCTGTGACTCACTTAATAATACCTAACAAGAGCAGAAAAAACTTCTACGCATGCTTTACTTATGAATTCATAACAAGAGCATCGGAAAAACGCATTTTCGCTGCCCCACTTAGACTGCAGCATTGCTACCATTATTGTTGTCAAGACCATGTGAAGTTTTTCATGACTGTTAATTGAAGGATTAACCGGATTTGATGTAAATAAACATGGCGACGGCGGTGCGGCTAGATACAAATGAAGATGTAAGACTTTCTTTTTTGTTTGCAAAGGATGTTTTTTCTGTAACCAGTGTGATATCCAAATAAATAATGGAATTAAATAATTTTTTCCTATACTCAGATTATAGATTATTTACGTAATAAAGGGTGCAATAAGGAGACTTTCCGACGAGTTCGAGAGTCCAAGGTAGCTATAGCTATTTTATGTTTTTATAGTTATTGTAGTTAGCTTGCTAGAGCTAGAAAACTAACTAGTGCCAAGTTAAAGCTTTTGTTATAGCATAGGTACTACTCACCTGGCTAAAAGCTTAAGTAATCAGTCATAAGAAAAAACATGTTTCCAAGAAGAATTTTGATGCTGAATTTAAATATGTTGGTCATTTTTGTTGAAAATAATCATGAAATTTCAAGCATGTAAATTTGAATCTAAGAATATAGGTTTTACTTATTTAGGTTAACAGCGAATCACTTCCACTTCTACGTATAGAAGATTTTACCTTCATGGGAATTGGTATTGCAGATGCTCGGCTACTATTAGTAAGAAGTAGTAACCATCTTAAAGAGACTGAATATAAAGACCTTATTTCAAAAGTTAGACAGGGTAGTAAGAAGGAAGTTACAAAAAGTAAAAAATGGACGAAAGAAACCATAACTGTGGATTTTTCTTGGGATCAATGGGAATGTGGAAAAAAGAATAATAAATTTGTAATGAGAAAGCTTCCTAATGGGGGAGGTGTTAGAAGAAAATAATTCCAGCGGCAAACAACACTTGCAGTGGTTTTTGAAACCATTGAAGAAGTATTTTTTCCTCAAGGTAAAAATAAAGAAGGGCCTTTGACATAGTTGGAATGCAGTTTTTGTGGAGCAGACTTGGCAAAAATTATCAATCTTAATGTAACTATTGATGAATATGTGAAAAAATGCCTTAAAGACATGCAAGTTTGTTGTTTTAAAAACAAAAAGGAAAAGTTGGCAAAAACTTCTAACATCAAATATTATTGATAGTCGAATAGATTCTGATGATTCTGATGATTTTTCAATCATGGATAAACAGTTGACCTTTAATTCAATATTGGATTGTAAAGAAAATCTAAACTCAACACCCAATTTAATGCAATTACCTGGTCACTCTGCAGCCAACCCAACTAAATTATCAAGTGATCAATCCACAATTGATTTAGAACACTCTCCTAACTTTTAAATTACTTTACATCCATTTCAAGAAATCAAAAAAGTATAATTAATGAAGAATCTCTCTCTGATATAATCACAACAGAAACAAATGATCAAAGGCAAAACTTGATAACAACACAGAATATTGAATTTCAAAATTCTTTTTTTGCAGACAAGACCAAAGAGAACAAAAAAAAATAACATGTAATGCAATAGTTAGTTCCAATAGAAGGTAGTTTACACGAGGACAGTGTTGTCGTAAACCACGTACAACTTGGTCGAGTAAAACCCCTCTTTAGCCGTACTACCTCATTTGAAGATGTTTATTACTAGGTAGGTTCTCTCAGTGTTGACCCACAGATTTTTACTCTCAACATTGGTAATGCTAGGAATGTAATTATGCCAACATCTCCTGTTGCTGTGGCAGAGAGACAGTTAGTAATGATGAATCCAACTGAGGTTAATGTAATAACCTTGCGAAAGTTAGATTCTAGACTTTCAAATGACTATGCTTATTCGTCAATACCACATATTCTCGAAAGTAGTGCTGGCTCATCTCAAGTATTAAATGAAATTTATATAATATGCCCAATTTGTAACACAAAGCAAGCAGCTGATCGCATAGCACAGCATGCTAATACTTGTGCTGATTATACATAACTTGAAATCTATGAAGAGCCAAGTAAAAATGAAAATAATGATATGAATGGCGTCAAAGATGCAGAGGAACTAATTAGGCCTGACACAAATTCACATGTTTTTTAAAAACGAAAATGACATTCTTGTGCAATTGAAGCTACTGCTAAATGGATGTCAAGTTGTTGATAAGGGAATTTCTTTAAGAGTTAGAAGACATCATAATTTTAAGGACTTCTGCAGTAGATTTTCCAAAAGTTGGATCCAAGAAAAAATTGGCAGTAACATTGTGGTTTCCTTTTATGGAAAAAGTGGAATTGACAAAGGTGGATTGCGAAGAGAGTTTTTTTCAGGTATTACAGTCAGTAAAATAGTTTCACTTAAAACTATATATAAACTATTTATTTATCGGTAGCTCAATAAAAGTCCCCCTACTCACAGCTACTATTCTGGTTCAGAAACAGACATTTTAATACAAATTAATCACGTGGATAAATCCACAGGTCCTTTGCAAACGACATAATAAAGAGCTGATACCACATATAATTTTCTTAATAGTTGCCTTAAACGAAATGAAAAATCAGTTATTTCTTGATACAAGTAACGGATTTGAACCCTCTTCAAACCTATATAGAGACCTAGCATCAGGCAACTTCAAGCTTGCAGGTCAGCTGATGGCTAGTTCAATATCCTTAAATTGACCTGCACCTAATTTCTTGGCCAAGCGGGTATTCAACTATATTGGTGGTGGGATAACCTTCATGTTAAATGGTGATGTGTCAATCAGTGATAACTCACCACATCGTAAATTCATTAAAGAGGTACATGTCATAATGAATGTAAATTGCATATACCATTCTATTTTAAAGCATTTTCTTATCATATTTTAGAAGTCTTAATTTGTTTAATTGCACAATGCACAATAATCTTAAATACAAATATAGAAATAATATGCACATCAAAATTCTTGTATTTAGCTTCAAGATGTAACAGAGGTTGACTCGTTACGAAAATTGCTATGCACGGATGATGGGTTGGATGTCCTGTCAAAAATTGGCTATCATGGCGTTTCTCAGTGTTCTAACATGGAAAGTAAAAATGCAGTTTTAAGGTAACATGTTATACTTACTAACAAGATTTGGTGGAATGTTTCCACTGTATCTGACTGCAAATTTCCTGTTTTATAATCTATTTAGAGCAATTTTAATGAAGGACAAGATGCCTATGACGTCTGTTCTAGATCAAATCTGTGAACGACTCCGTGCATATGGCTTACTCGACGTTATAAAAAAAACCCGGAAGTGTTCGAAGATGTCTTTAGTAACAGCAGTTTCTTAAAATGGACGTTCGAGAAATTTGAGGAATGTTCCGAACTTTAGTGAAGATGGGTCCTCCAAAAAAGTGTGGAAATAGATTGTTTTAAAGCATTTATGTATTTCATGGAATCTTTGTTTTATTAAGGTACAGTTTACTGTCAATAAAACAGATCTTAGACATTAATGGATAAAACGAATAACCTTGTTAATGTATGCGCAAACGTAAAAATAAATTTAATCAGAAATAAAAATTCAATCAGAAATAAAAACAAAATGAACATGATGCTCTTTTTTCAAATAATTATACGGAATAACCATATCACCTCACTAGTTAATACTTTTTATCTAATTTAGAATTGTATTGTTGAATTTTTTAGGTGACAGCCAAGGGGATGCATGTGCCGTTTTAAAGTTTGTTAGTGGCGTTGGTACTATACCTCCTCTTGGTCTTTCTTCTAACCTTATTATTACATTTAAGCACTGGTGTGTAAACTTGCCGAAATTGTGTCATTGCAAATCTACAGTATCGACGTGTAGCTTAAATTTGACTTTACCTGTGCATTACAACACGTTTGAAAGCATGAAAACAGCCGTGGAAGATTCTGTTTGAATGTCACAAGGCTTTAGCAAAATTTAAAAAATGTAGAAAATTATTTGTTTACTTGTTATGTTAAATTTTGTTTGAAGTACATATCCGAGGGAAATTATTATCTTAACTTTCTTGCAATGAAGGGAGCTAATGTTGCTTGTGTTTTCTGGAAAACATTTTAGTTTAAAATATAAGCTGCTTTCTTAATTTTTATTTTGTGGAAATACGCGAAAAGAAAAAGTCACTTTTTATTTTCGGTTATGGTCTTTTTATTTTGTTGTTTACATCGCTCGTTGTATATATTAAACAAGAGTTGTGTTATTAGAAATTAGTTTTTACATTTCCTTAGTTGGATTCTTTTCATATGCCTTCGATAAGAGCTAACAACGTATCGTACAACGCTCTAGCTTCCTGAAAATCTGCTGAAAATGATAAATTTTCATTTAGCATCAACTGTAAAGCCAATTTTTCAAATTCTTCACTGCATTGAAAAGTTTTTTTGGTGTTGTATACTGGATTAGCAGTGTAGCATCTTTATCAGAAACGGAAACTTTGTAAATCCTACTTCCGTAGAACTGAATAAATAAAACACGGTCGACCATTAGGACAGTGTTGATTCCGGTATGGTCTAATCCGATGAGTGTTGTGCAATACACGAAAGTCGTCCAACTCCTTTTGTACAATTTCGTTGAAACTAAACTTTAGAGCTTCCCTAAAAGTCGATGTATATATATGACATTTAAATATTGATGTAACTGTAAATATAACCTGTTTCAATAAAACAGCTTACCGATGAATCACATCACTTGACTCCCACGAACCATCACTGTCCATATCCTGTACAAAAAATTTATTTGTATAAAAGTTTAAAAACTAAAGTTACGTTATAACCACATAAAGCAATTACTTTAAAATAATTAAAATAATCCACCAGTCAATTTTGGTCTTTCTTAAATGCGACCACAAAGGCTCTATGCGCTAAAAAAGAGAGTTAAAATTACTCTGTGATAAATAAAAGCAACAAGGCTATTCTCTTTTCCAAAATATCATAAAACTTGCAGTTTACCTGGTTAGACGTTGATTTTCCAAACAAGACACTGTTCTCGCCGGCAAACGCGTCAGTGTAATTTCTTCTAAAAAACATTTGAATAGCAGCGATATTTAAGTTTTCATTTCCCCTGTCTGCTCGTATTATCCTGGAAGTACCTACATTAAAATAAATCAATCTTAAGATTTCGAATAAGACAGCGATTTTTCACTCATACATGTTTATACACACCTTTAAAATTTTTGACAGTGTTTACATAAAAAGCTGCTACCCCCTTCGGACAGTTATTAGTATCAGAGGTGTCTAACCAAATAATTTTCGTCGAGTAGTTAAAAAAGGAAATAACAAAAATTATTTATTTAAAAACCTATCTTTTGTTGTAAGCGCAGTACTACGTACGTACCCGTCAATGCATCCATGAATACAGAAACCAAAGGTTTCAACTTGTCATAGCCATCGATATGCCACACTTCATTTGGCACCTAAGTTACAAAAAATTTAAAAATTCGCTTGATGTTCGATCACTCAACTAAAATATGTCACTTAAAGCATACTTTGTATATGTATTTCCTTCTTTTTAACTTTTTCGCTTTTTTGAGCTGTACTCCTTCTGGATCTTTGACACTTTGGACTTCCTGTACTGTTTTTCTTGGAAGAAAGATTTAAAATTATAAAATAACATTGTGATATTTCAATAATGTTGACGTCATAACACCTACTTACCTGCTGACTTGGATGCTATACTGAACTTTCAATTTGTGATGCATATTTCGGTATCCCAAAAGTCCTCCACTATTCTCAATGTCATTCTAAACAGTTAGTAGGGCGATGGTCTACACAGGTTATGCGCATGCGAAGAAGAAAGCTGAAAACAAAAGAGACTTACCTCAATAACTGTACATATTTTGGTAAAGGTGCAATTTGATTCCCTTCCAAACAAGTTTTGTTCCCTTAAAATGCGTTTTAGCTGTCGCAAACTAAACAAAAAATTGGAATAACAGTGTGGGTTTTTATCCTTACAGCCCATATTTAAAAATACCTAGCCTAAACTAACCTCAACTTAATTGTCATATTCTGCACATAATTCTACCAATATTTCCTAATAAGAATACCCCCTCCCAAAAAAAGTGATTATTACTTCATTACCTAGAGAAAGAACGTAAATTTACATCAAAAGTATTAAGAAATAACAAAAACATTTGAAAAATTAAGAAATACTTACGTCTCTCCATTTTTTGAACCTTTCCTCCTTGATTAAATTATGTCAGCGCATGCGCACATTGAACACAGGCACGTGGCATTTAAAATTTGGTGCTTGCCTTGACTTCAAGTGGGGCAGGGAATTAAATTTGTTTTGCTGCTTGTGTTATGACTTCATAACTGGAGCAGTCATTTAAAATTTTGGCTGCCTGTGTTTTGTCCTCATAAGTGGGGCATATTACAGTTTAAGTATTTTTTTTTGCTTCACTTAGGGTGAGATATGTGAAGCAAAATTTATAGCACTAATGGGCTTTCGTAGGATGGGAATAAGCAAATTTTGATATCTAGCCACATGAACAAATTGTTAGAACTTGACACTGTTGTGAGCAGTACTGGTACAAATGATTTACGTTGTTTGTATGACCACGTGAACGCTCAAGTTAGGAGTTTAGTGTCTATTGGCTTGAGTGCAGCTGATTATGGTCCCATGCTTCTACTTGTTTTGATGTCTAAGTTAGCCAAAGAACTTAAGCTGATTATAACAAGGCAATTTGGCAAAAAATTTTGGGGTATAAACGTTATTCTCCAATCTTTGAAAATGAAATCGAAACACGTGAGAAATTAAACCTCACAAGCACAACAAACGAAGAGGGGGAATCCTCACCTTATTCAGCATCTTCTCTAAATGTTTCAGCACAATATAACAGAAAAACAATGGAACTCGTGCGCCACCTAACAATAGAACACATGGCTCTTTAAATTTATGCGTTTTCTGTGATAAACAACACAAGCCACAGAAATGTAGAATTGCGACAGTAGTAGAATCAATAAAAAACATTCTCAAAAACAGATGGTCGTTATTTTTTAAGCTTTCGACAGGGATATGTTGTACCAGATTGTTCTGCGAAAATGAAATGTTTTAAATGCGACAACAGCATAATGTTGCCATATGCCATTTATTAGATAGAAAAGAGGATGAATCGAGCGCAAATGCAGCGAACGTTAAAATTACGACTAAGGCTGTATTACTCCAAACTGTGGCTGCCCGTGTGCTTTCAACCGACAATAAGACTTCTGCGAATTTAAGAATTTTATTTGACTCAGGTTCCATGAACAGTTTTATAACTCCTTAAGGTAAGAAGTTGCTTAATTTTAAATCGGAACCACAGAGATTATCTATCAAGGCATTTGGACGTAGTCGCGTCACAAATAAACTTGACGTAGTTAAATTTTCTGTAAAATCAAAAAAAGGAGATTTGGAAATTCCTGTGTGCACCTTTATAAATGAAATTTGTCAACCTTTAGCAAATTAGGCGATTAATTTTGCACTAGAAAATTATCCACAAAATCAGGCGATGCTCCAACTGTTGATGGCTAGAGACACAAAAAACCAATGGATTATTGTTGGTTTTATAACGGACATTCTTGGCCTTGAAATTATTCTTTATTGTTCCCCAGTTGTTCTATTTTGCCATAATTTAATGCTGTTAAACTTAAACTCCGTAGACTTAAGGGTTGCAGGCTTATTTCATAGTCCCTATGCAAAAATTGTATTTCTTGTTTTGATTTCATTGATTTATCAATTTCAGTAAAAAGCAAAAGTTGTATTTTATAGAGTATTATTTTATAGATTTTACAGAGAATTTTTGCTCTACTATGTTAATATTTGTATATTTTAACTAGTTTTTATGGCAATGTATTTATTTTTACTATGTATATATCTGAAGTTTTTAAAAAAGTGAAAGCTTTACATTGAATTTCATTTTTTTTATCAGGATTCTTTTCTAATAACAATGTTAAAAAAAATATACAAATGATAAGATCTAAGTCAATAAAACAGGTCAGAACAGTGAATATATTTAGGCCAAATGTTGATATCTGGTGGATCACAATCGAAGTAACCAGATGTTATGTTTCCATATAAATAATGTAAATAATATAAATGTCCTGCAATTTTGCAACAAGGCACACACCAAGTGCATTTACCGACAGCACTCAAACAAACTTTAAGATTCTTTTTAAAATCAATGAACTTGAAAAATTCTACAACATCCCCAAAAACCAATTCCACAAAAACTCAACTTTACTCATACTTTACTCTTTTATTGAAATCAGTTTGTTGGGCTGTTAATCTAGGTCTTTTAAATGGTGCTTGAAGTTGCCTTCTCAAAGGGTAGGCTGGGTCTCCATATAAACAAAGTATACGTCCATCTGTACCATGCGAATGTTGCTGAAGTTGTCAAAGAAGACCAGACTGTGCCAGCATAGCAGAATCATGTCCTTTTCCTTCTACTGGTCCAAACAAATTCGCTATAAATCTATTTGTGATAACAACACTTTGGAATTTAATACTGTGAACACGTTTATGTCCATTATAAAGAATTCTTTGATTTTATCCAGGTAGACTAATTGGTCTCACCATACCGTCAACAAAACCTCAGCAAAAATCTAAAGCACCACCTTTATCATGAATGACATGAGCATATTATTCAAGAGATGCAGGAGACATCCATGGATGATTAAATCGTGGTAAAAGTCTGACATAGTTATTTCGAATATGGTTTAAAATGTTATAATTAGCCATTCACAAATCAGGAACTGATCTTCCAAAAATTGGTATCATGGATCCATATCTTACTGGGTATGCATATCGTCCCAAAAAATACACAAAGCTTAAATACCATCGAATTTCGATCTATTATAGCAAACTACTTTATCTGGTGTTTGAAAAAGTTCTTTCAAAAGATAAATGTCATTTTTCTTGAACCTGAAGTTAGCGATACATTCATTTTCATTTAGTTTATCCAAGTCAAAATCTGGATATCTCCAGTATTGAAAATCTGGGTTTCTTGATCTATTTAAGTCATATAATAACAAATATTCTTCACCATCTAAAATGTTATCATAGTAACCGAATAGAAGGGCTTCTCTAATCTCTCTAAAAACTGGCATTATGATGCATTAGGTGAATCGAATATCGAATTCTGCCATAATTGTTTATGTTTTTTGCGTACATATTTTTGACGGAGAGTAGTTGTTTGAAGGCAGTATTCAATTACGACCGCCTCCGTCTATTCACCGCTGTCGCTGCTTAAGCTCCCTATTTAACCAAGTGGTCAACACCAATTTGGTCCACGTATGAGCGAGCTGTATAGTATCCCATATTAAGGAAGCACTGTAAGCAATAATTGCAATACGAAAACATAACTATGGAAGATTAAAAACGTTAACATCACTAACTTTATTAGCTACCTTTAGCAACGTAATTTTACAAATAACGTAAAACATCAGTTTTTTGGTACGGTGAACGAACGTAATCTATTTGCCATGTCAAACTGCCAAGTTAAGAGTTCACATAATTTTTTAAATTATCGCGTATACGAATAGCATCAGCGATGTAACAGCACCCCCTAATCTTTTTTTAACTTTTGAAAACAGCAACTATTATCCTCGGTTTCAATGATTGATATCCATTGACCAGGCTTAATTCTATCATTGCCGTCTTCCGAGTCAATGAGTCCTTGTGGCGAGTAAAAAGCATTGTCTTTTTGTCGTAGGTATTTGTGTAAATCTAAGCATGCTATGACATACTTCTCGGCATTTTCAACAGTTAAACTAATGGGTCTCTACCTGAAGCAAAAGATACCAAATGCACTTTCTATCGTCCTCCTTGCATGGGAGTGCCGATAGTTGTAAACTTTCAAATCATCAGTAGATAATGGGCCGGGAAAGGGTCTCATAAGCCATTTTTTAAGAGGGAATATTTCATCCACTAAAAGGTATAACGGTAAAGGCTCATTAAACCCTTCGTGTGGTTTACTTTCACGCAGATTGGAAAGCTCATCTTCAAACATTTGACGTATCTGGTAGTGTAAAGGTACGCCACTATCGTTGTTACTGCTACATTGTACGACATTTGACGTATCTGGTAGTGTAAAGGTACGCCACTATCGTTGTTACTGCTACATTGCCCGACTTCAAACATAGTACAGCAATAGTTAACGTCGCAAACTGCGAGCAGGTCGAGGCTAAAAACTCCTCTGTAATTGAAATATTGCGATCCCGTAAGCTTTGGACACTTAATTCGGACGTGCTTGCCGTCAATAGCACCGATAACGTGTGACATATTCCATCTATTTTCGAAAATTGTTGCAATTTTCAGCCAGTCATCGCATTTATTGGCCGAGTTAAATAGTGTGAAAGTGCTTCGTAAATCGCGTCGCATGTTTCTGTTACGATTTGTGACAACGTTGATTTACCAATACAAAATGGGTACGCAATCGACCGCTGAGCATCCTCGCCTGCCAGATATCATTTTTGGGAGGACAAACTCCACTTAGAAAATCTTTAAATCTTTCTGGGAACATTTTAATGTACCTTTAATGAGAAAAAGGTAATAAGAATGCAAGGTAATAAAAATGCAAGTCAATTCTAAATTACTGTTTGTGTAATAAAGCTGGAGTAAATTTGACAGACTACCTAAAAAAATATTCTCCGTCACTTAATTTAATTTTTTTGAACAGTTGATGATAATTTCCCAAGCGTTCTCTTTTTTGTCAAAGATACCTCTCACCCATTTTCTTTTCTTTTTCACAGCTTTGTTTTCACCTTCTTGTCGTCTTTTACGTGAACGAAAAACAAGCACTACTTCTAAACCAATATTCTCCATTTTGCTTCTAGTTCTTTTGCAAATTTATGAATTCTGTTCTTCGTGTGAACGCCAGCAGGTACTTATAACAAATGTACTCAAAGACTTATCATAAAGTTATTTGACTAGAATTTCATAACTTTAAGACCCGTGTGAACCAAAGATACATAAATCTGAACGCAGAGAGAATGGTGAGCCACAGCAAAAGGAGACAAACAGTCAAAATAAATGTATGCTGTTGGAGAAGATGTAGCAGTGAAAGTTCCTAAAATAGATCGAAAGAAGATTGATGCCAGACGTATTCAAGCAGTGGTGGTTAAAATTAGACAACGTGAACCAGCCTGCACGTATAAACTTGCGTGTTCGGTACAATTGATGGATACTATACTGCCTCAGATTTATTACCCTACCCTGGCAAGGTTTCAATTGCTAATGAAGATTACCTTATTCGTTGCGTGAATCAGCTAAAAAGCACTCCGTTAGGGTTAGGGTTTGGAATAATTAAATGAAAACTGCAACTTTTGCAATTTTTTTATGGAATATACAATGTCATCTTCGTGTTCCAGTTCACACTGTCAGCTTCAGACTCTAAACGTGATACCAGCTGTTACCTGACGTGATTGTAAAAATGAAGCAATGATCAAAAATGTAATCAAGGATTGGATTTGTGCATGATGGTCGTGCCATATAACAGAAAACTACAGAAATCTCAAATTGTTTTTATTTTGCTTTTATATTTTGAGCATTTTTGTATTTATTTTGATGTACACTTCAAACTTTTGTGACTAAGTACAAGTTCCACAAACCAGCAACCCGTAGTTCTGCTTGATTTTTAGGTTGAACGAAGTGACATAGTGTACTGAACGCAAACCTATAATGAGAAGCAATTTAAGTTTGGTTTGCCAAGATTATTTAAATTATCTCAGTTGAAAATATTGAGTTCTCTCAAGCAGAAAATTACCAAAAAGAGATACTTCTACTTAATGGACAACGGTAACGTTACTTTGTTCCTGAATTATGATTTGGTCGAATGAAGTTAAGTTTGCCTATTGTTTAGCTTTACCTATCAGCACTAGAATTTCAATGGCATATTCTCTTTTTAAGGTGCTTTAAACATTAAACATACTCGAAAAAAACACTGAGATACATTATATGCTACTTCAGACTGATGCATTTGGAAACAAGGTTACACAACTCACTGCGAAGCCAGCATTATACAGCAATTTTGAGACAAAGTGATAACATCCTATATTACGACGGTTTGAAAGGACGTCCACATACACCCCACGGATTTAAAGTCGTATGAACTACCACAGCATTCTTTATATTCTTTATATATGTTTACCATGTACAACAGAATCCGATTAAGTAGGGTACAGTCATTAAAAAAGATCCACTTTACCCGGGTTATCATTTGACACTGTCCGCTGTACTAATGTGCGTTAATCCTATTTTATTATTGTTGTACAAAAAAGGTAAAAAAGTAGCTGATTATTGCATTTGTTACCACCCTATGTCTGTCTTTACACAAACGCAATGTTTTGTTCACTTTAGTCTTAAAATAAATTCGATAAACATAGGGTGATGCGTTTTATTAACCTTATCGTAGTAGAGCTTATATACCTTTATCCATTGAAATTTGCCTGTGCAAAAATTCCCGAAACAGTCATTCCGTAAAAATCTTCGTGAAATTACTAGAAATGACTTATTGGCTAAAATTAATCTTCACAACAGGTTTAAATTTTGTAGTTGATAAAAATAATGATCAAACTCTGTGATATGAGCAAATTAAATTAAATGTAACCTTATCCCAATAAATAGGCCCGAAATTATAACTAATCGTAAATTCGACAAAATAATTCCTCGCAAAAAATCATAAAATAGTTTATTTGCGATAATTGATATTCACGAAATGTTTATTTATGAACCTCGTTAAACTTCTGTATTTAGCTTTAAAAACCAACTGGTGGCCTTCCGGTAAAGCGTTTGGCTTTAGTGCGAAAGGTCTTGGGTTCTACCCGACCAAGTCATCCCAGAGACTATAAAAGTGTGAATCGATCCTTTCTACTTAACGTTCAGCATGAGAATAGGATTGTTATTTTAGGCAGTTGTCTAGTTAAGCTGTTGTTGTGCTTGCACGCCTTCTGTAGCTCAAATAGAAGCTTTAAATCCACTATGATCCCCTTCGCAGGACTCTCATTGATAGCAGTACCAAAGCAACTGAAGATGATGATGATGATGATGATGATGATAATGATGATAATGATGATGATGATGAGGAGGATGAGGATGATGATGATGATGAGGAGGAGGAGGAGGAGGAGAAGGAGGATGGTGATGATGATGATGATGATGATGATGATGATGATGATGATGATGATGATGATGATACATCGCAAAATACATCGCAATTTATGAATTTGTAACTTTGACCCCGCAAAAATTGTAGCAATCATTTATTATGTTGTCCCAAAGAGAAGATGTGCGTGAGATATTACTTTATTTAGTGTATTTGTTTTTGCCGTTTGTTATTGTTAATTTTTATTAGCTATCACATTTTCTGCTTATTGTGATTTTCTAAAAGAAGCTTCTAGTTTGTTTTGACTGAAGAATATATAAATGTCAACTATCATTTTAGATTAGTAGGGATTAGCATATTGCTAGCTAGCTAGCTAGTTATTGTTGTATACATTTGAAATAAGGAAGGTAGCTAAGCATGGTTGATTTTTCAATAGCATGCAAATTGTTGCACTATAACTAAATGTCTGAAATAATGTGTAGCATATACTATCCTAATTACGTGATTATATTATATTAGAAAAACAGAGGTAAGGATCTAGCAGCTTGCTCACCACATAAATTTATGGTTTTTATTATAAGCAATCCTCTAAAAGAACTTCAAAAAATGCAGGTGAACAAGGTAGGTGTTAGCGCAAAAAGAAATCAGCTGAAACGTACTAGTTCCATGATTTACATCTTTTTCGTGTTGTTTTTATTTACATCGCAAAATACATCGCTTTTTTGAATTCTTGACATTTCTAACTGTATTTTATTTCATTTGTGTCAGCTGAAAAATGATCCGTGATGAAAACATTTTCGTTTGGTCCGATATGTTCCACAATTTGATATACGCGTGCAACCGCTCTACGGAAGGATTTACACCGTTGTTATTGGATATTTTTGTTCATTTATCATTTGGCAATTTTAACTCAAAGACGATTTTTTTAGTGGTAGGTATATTATTTTAAATTTTTAAGGTAGCCTGAAAATCCCAGCAAAGTTATTGAAGGGTTGTTTGAGAACAACTTGCACTAGAAAACGAAAAATGGTTATTAGAATGCTGCAACATATATCCTGAAATTCCGACTTCTGTAGAAATTCGAACGTTGGGAGGATGTGAGATGAAATATTTAAGTTATGTACTAACTTTTCACTAAGTTTTATCAAATGCGGATTAAAATTTGCCCAAAATTTGGAATAAAAAAGTTACATTAGTCCGACATGTTCCACCATTTGATATCCATTGTTTATATACGCCATGTTGTCATTTAAGCGTCTTGTCGGAATGATTGTTTTAGTATGGCGTGCCAACAATTTATGAATTTGTAACTTTGACCCCGCAAAAATTGTAGCAATCATTTATTATGTTGTTCCCAAAGAGAAGATGTGCGTGAGATATTACTTTATTTAGTGTATTTGTTTTTGCCGTTTGTTATTGTTAATTTTTATTAGCTATCACATTTCCTGCTTATTGTGATTTTCTAAAAGAAGCTTCTAGTTTGTTTTGACTGAAGAATATATAAATGTCAACTATCATTTTAGATTAGTAGGGATTAGCATATTGCTAGCTAGCTAGCTAGTTATTGTTGTATACATTTGAAATAAGGAAGGTAGCTAAGCATGGTTGATTTGTTGGTAGCATGCAAATTGTTGCACTATAACTAAATGTCTTAAATAATGTGTAGCATATACCATCCTAATTACGTGATTATATTATATTAGAAAAACAGAGGCAAGGATCTAGCAGCTTGCTCACCACATAATAAAAGCGCAAAAAGAAATCAGCTGAAACGCACTAGTTCCATGATTTGCGTCTTTTTCGTGTTGTTTTTATTTCCCTGGAATTATTTTATGATTAACATGGTTGCAATAATTGCAGACTTGTCTCAGTTGTTGCTAGTACCTGCCTCAAACATCGCCATTTACCTTTTTCAGTTACTCAAAAAAAAAGAGATGTAGTATATATATACATATAGCTAGCAATATATTAGGAAACTTGTGAAGCAAATTACCAGAGATGACAAACGTCGTATAAATTTTTTGTCTAAATAATTTTTACCAACCTGTCTAGTTTCATACTTAGTAATACTCAATATCGCTCAAAAATTTGTCTATTGTCTAGTCTGTAAAGTGCACAAGTTTCGGTACCGGTAAAAATGGCAAAATGTTATCCTGACGTAAGGCTCAGAATATCATGTCATAGGTCGTACCCTTTTTGGATTAGTAGCCAAACACAACCAGTCAGTTTTATATAAGATTTTTGAAGAAACACAAAAAGAAAGTATAAAGTTCGGTGGAATGGGTTAATTTCAAACTAAACAAACTTTCCTGATCACAACCATGAAGGTTGGTAGCTAAAATATTAAAAGAAATTACTTTAACATTTATAAACATGCGGCTAAAAACACTACAACTTCAGTTTTAACTGCCTTGGAAGTGTTTTTTTTACATAATTCTTAGTGTATTAGAGGGACTAAATACAAATTTTTTTATCAAAATAAATCAAATTAATGTAATTTGACTGTGTTACCAGACTCTTGAGTCATTACCACGTACAAATATGGGTACTAGAATTTTGTACTAAGTATGTCAAGTTGGACAGCTTTTGGTTTCACAAGCTGATTTTCTTGTTATATTGTATAAAACTACTTAGGGACTGTCTCCACAATTGTTTCCAGGGTTCCTTCTAAAAATCGAAAAACCTCAATGACTTTTTGTGAAAACTCTTACATTTTTATCTATTTGTGAAAATTGTAATTGATTGTTGTGGAATATCTATATTCTGCATCAGTTTTTTGTGGAATATAGGTACAAAATATCTTCCGCATCAACTAATGGAGAAATCAAATCGGGTATCCCATTTGTATCCCTTGTTCAATTCCTTTGGCATTCTTGATTTTATATAAAATGAAATGAGACAAATGAGAAAAGTTTGTATTGGAATTAATTTGTGAAGCCTGTAAGAGTTGTTTTGTCTGTCTTGTCTAATACCTAAATTAATAATTTGAATTTGGGAACTTAAAGAATAACACCCTTTATGCAAAGCAGATTTATTTTTAAAAACTAGGAATTAACAACGTATATTAACTAAATGTTTAGCAGGTGGTTGAAAATAGTATATGTATGATGATAATTGCATTTGTATAGTCATACATGCAGACACGTTTGAATAAATAAAATGTTTCATATAAAATGTGTTTTTATAAGAAATGCTAAAAGATTATTTATCAAAATATAATTTTTAAGAACAGTTTTATTAAGTTTTCACTTGCTTCTATCGTTAGGACAACCATCTTGTTTCTCTTTCTCTTCAGCTTCTGTAATATCACCCTCATGGCACTTCTGAAAGAGAACTTATTTGAGCATTGAAAACCTGAACCATTGTAAAGTACAATACATTTTTTATGATCCTGTTCTTAGCTTTAAAAGAACAGCAGCAAACTAAGGGTACAAATACAGAATATTAAGCAATCCAATGCTGAAACTTGAATAATCTAATAAGCAATCCCCAATACTCTCAAAACAAAAGTTTTAAACAAATAATTTTAGGTGATTGTCAGGCTGAAATCGGTTAACAACCAAACCGGTTTACAAAAATCGAATACAGATTGAAACTCAATCTTTCATACATTTTTAATTCTGTTTTGACTCCTCTAATTTCAGCAAAGACGTGATCTTCTGTTAATTTGTATATGCCTGTACAGCTGATGAAAAAAGTGTTACTGAAAGTTTATGCTATATAGATCTAAATACTAAAGATAAGGAGTAGTAGTTAGAGATTATGTTAGTGAGTATTTATTATAAAGCGGAAAAGCCAGGTGTACTTTTTCGCATTGTTTCCCGTCACATTATATGCTTAGATTCTAGTTAAGAAAAATAACGTTGATATTTTCATCGTGTTTGAAATCATTAGAAACTTCTTTTTGTTTCTTGATATTTTTTTTTTTTAAAAAAAATTATTTCCTAATTCTAGTTAATATTTCTTTCCCTTTTTAATAATTGAGGGTAATCTTATAAAAAGATCAACGTGAATGTTGGGAGTGTAATAAGTTAAAAAAAAGATAAAAACACTTTACTTTGTTTCGCGAAAAACATTTTAAGGCCAGAATAGCAAAAATAAGATCTGCAAAATGTTCTCATCTTTAACGCCGTAAGCTAGCCATTGTTAATCTTGTATTTCTTCTTCTCCCAATTGAAGATGTTTTTACCTGAAGTATATATACATTGTTATCCTTATCATCAAATATATTAAATAGTCTAAAAAATCGAAATTATTAAAAACGAATTCGCTGTCAAGTTATCTATTAAAAAATGAACTAGATGGTAATTTGAAGAAAGAATAACTAAATCTATGGTGTTTGGTATTGCAACATGATAACGAATTGTATCTCGTACATCAAGCCATCAAAATTAACTCAATGCGACTTATAAATATTTCCGCACGGTTGCATAGACTAAAACTTTAGCATGGGTAAGAACTTGCACCTAATATATAAGAAAATAAAGCAAGAAAGTATCGAAAATACGATTATTGCAAGCATCTAGATCCTGCTTAAGGAAGGAAGAAGTGTCATTTTACCAACGTTAGATTGTGTTAAAATTTAACAGTCTCTGAAATTTTGAGACTTTAGGCAATTTTTTGCAGTAATTTTTTTTATTTAATTTTTGAATTAATTCTAATGGTGGATACTATATATATGTTTTGATGTATGTACCAGCATTGTTTTTTTGTGCCATGCTAAAATTGAAAACAATAGAAATGCTAAAAAAATAGATGACGAGGCAAATGGACCGTGTGCAATTGTAGTTAGGTGAATACGTTATTGTTACTAATTTTTATGGGTATTAATTTTGACGCACTTGTGCCAAAAAAAATTATTTGCACGCACAATTTAGTACAGAAGCAACAGGCAAAATGATTTGGGTGAAAAGTACTACGCGCAAAAAAACATATATATGCCTTTTCAAGAAAGAAAAGGTATATACATGTGTATTTCGCTAAAAATTCAGAAAATTAGTACCAATAATGTTTTACTACAATTATGTTTGTTTTACATGTAAGGTTGGTACTTGTGCAAAAGCACAAAGGTCCAGAACAAAATATTAATTTTTAAAGATATTTAGCTGTAAATTATATGCGTCATTAATGCGTCACTCGGATTTTGCATGTGTTTAACTGTAAAATGTATGCGTCATATGCGTCACAACATTTTTTTTAAGATCTATATACTATTCATTTAGAAATTTTGATGTGACGCATTAAATTCTTTCACAGCATAGTACTATATAGCTCTGATTAAGTTTGAGTCAATTTGGACAAGTCTGACGAAAGTCTTTTTATTATACACTTTTACATCATTTTGAATATGCTTAAATCTTTGGCATTTGATGCAGGTGCTTACTGTTGATGAATTTAGGAATCGGTTTTTCGGGAGACTACATTTGCTGGCGAGCGTAAACGTACGAAACCTCGCGCATACCAAATGCCTATCGCGAGTACGCCAACTCCCGTTCCTATTACATTAATACACATTAGCGATGGTTGAACTTGACTTAGGTTGATCACTTGATAAAATAATTTCGCTCTGGTTCTTTCGTAAGTTCTCCTTGTTCTTACGTTTCCATTCAGCAAGTTTCTTACCAGTAGCAAATCGGCCTTCATTTTTCTTGGTTATAAGTTCTTGCTTCTCGCTTATTTACCTCTATAAAATTCACTCGTATCGTTGTATTGTTGTATTCTTATAGATTCTTATATAGATAATTTTAGATGTTACTTTTAGTGTGAACAGTCTTCGCAGATATATTTTTCATATTTGACACAGTAGTTGACTGTACGTTTGTTTGTCCACTTTCCAGTCTGTGCATGTAATTTGTAAGCACACATACAGCATTTTCTCCTTGGGCTTTTCTTTGATGCATAATAATGCTTTCCAGTCAATCTTGTAGAAGGCAGAACATCAACCTTTGATGCAGTTTTTATGTGGCTCGGGCGACCTGCATTGTCGACAAAGCTTTCATGTTTCTCGTCCAGGAATGGCTGAACCAATTGATGAATCAGCATTTCACGATATTTATGATGTTGCCGTTGTTTCGTTTGGAACTCAGGGATTTTTTTGAAAAATAAAATCATGCTATTCAATATGGCAATTTCAAAAAGTCTGAAAAATACTTTTTTCCACCATTTTCTCGCTTTTTGATTCAAACCATAATAGGATAATCCAATTTGTCGACACCACCCATATTGTTATTACACGCCTTGTTCATGACAGGTTTTTAAACATCCCCTTTATGACGATGGACAATTTTTTCCTGATTTCCATGAATGGATGACATAAGAAACACATCTCTGTTGTTCTTCCAATGCACAGCAAGGATCCCCTCCATTTCTACATATTTGGTCTCACCAACTTCAAGTTTTGCCTCCTTGAACGCCTTTGGAAATTCGCCACTGTTTATTCGGATTGTGCCGCAAGCAAAGGTTTTCCTAACTTTCAAATCTTTGATGAGTTGAAGACTAGTGTACTAGTTGTCAATATATAAATGAAAAGCTTTGTCTAAGTAATCTAGGATTTCTTTTGAAGGCCCATTTGTATCTAAAACAAAGCAGATTGGAATATTTTCTTCGACTTCGCTGCTTGTTTCTTCAAGAGAACTTTCTTCCCAACACTCATCATCACTGCTTAACACTTCTGAGGAATCAAGTACAGCATTTATAACCTCTTGCAGGCTCAAATTTTTTATGTTTGTACACTTTTTCACCAGTAGCACTTCTGTCTTGGTCAGCCATTTTTTTTGGTTTGTTTTTGTTCAGTTACTGAACTTTAAAGGCATTTTTTCAAAGTTTATGTTACTCTAAACCAATCAGATTTGTTGAATATGGATTCTGTGCTACTTCAAGACTGTGCATATGAATTTTGAAGAAAATCCGGGCAGGCAAGCCGAATATATTCCGGATTTTTTTGGGGGGTCCGTTTTCGGACCCCCTAGCTGCTAAAGGGTTAATATTTAGATTACCTTTCTCGCAGGAATTTTGCACTTTTAAAAGACTTTGTTCTCTTTTAATTTTGTGAACGACGAACCCACTTTTTTATAAGCTCTGTTTTAACAAAAAAGTTGACACTTTTAAGTTTAAGCCCTTAATTTTTTTTTACAATATCTCCTCCAAATATTTAAAGAAAATAATTTACACAGAGGTGGCAAGCCACTGCAATGATAAACTCAACCTGTTAGGTCTTTGGAAATAAGCTACAGGTTGTACTCCTCTAGAGAAAATGCCTCCTCTAAAAGCACTATTCGCTCTTTAACTTTTATAAACAACGAATTCCATTTTTATAATCTCTGTTTTGTATCACATGAAACCTTTTTAATAAGTCCTGGCCTCATTTTCCCATAAAATAAATCAATATATTATTTATAGGTTACTGAGGATGAGAAAGATGAAATAGAGGATAGTGGAAAGTATGTTGTGCGTTGTTAAATAATGATACATAATTATAGTTATATTTATCTACCTTTATTTTGCATGCTACTTTTTTTTAATATTCCTCAATTTCCCCTCCTCCCTCGCCCGATGTTTGATATTATTGCTCGTTTTATTATTACTAGAAAAGTACAGTGAGAAGGTGTCAAAGTAGCTACATACCGCCACCAACATGTAGTATGCCTTCATTTATGAACGATGTAAGTACCGCTTTTAAATTGTTTTACCTTAGCATGTACACCTTTTCATTAAAATCTTTCATTTGTTTCTTTATTTGTTACTGTCTCCGTTTTAATCTTTATCACCAGTTAGCAGAGTCATGTCGAATACTATAAGAGTGAGAATTGATTTTGCTAAGCATTCAGCATAAGAATAGAATTTTAGGAGGCTACCTGGTTAAGCAATTGCTTTGTTTGAAGTTTCGTAGTTTAAATAGGAAACCTAGGACACACCCTTGTTAATAAAGTACCAGAAACTATTGAAGAAGCTATCCTGAGAAATAAATATAATAACAGTTACAAGTATATTACCTACTTGATTAGGGTTTTAGGTTTGTCTTTCAGATTTTAATAAATATTATTAGCCTCAAATTATTTGACGTAAGTTCAATGTTTTCATGCATTAGAAATTGCAGAACCGCTTCCTTCTCTTGCGCTATACGCAGGCTTAACGTAATAATATAATAGGCTTAAATCGTTTTGTCTTCAAAAGTTACAAAATATCTCCCTACTATTGTGTAAAGATGGTAAGTCTGGTAAATTTTTAAAAAGATATTGTTACAAATGCCTCCATTGAGTCGTGCCGGAATCTCAAAGTTTCAAGAAATTAGGCATATATTTTTCGTCTACTTTACAAAGAAATGAGCGTATCCACTTTGGGTGTTACAGCCAATAGCCTCGTAATAGAACAGAACTTTATTTCTTTTAGCCAAATGTAAAAAAAGAATTTGCAAAACCATCGGAGGTAATCCTCTTTATTAACGCTTACCTTTTTGAAGGATTGGTGCTTAATGTTTAACGCATTAAAAAGACTAAAATTTTTTTTATAGATTTCTTTATGCAGGTTTCTCCTTGTTTCAGGTTATGGATGTCTACAATATCACTTTACCCGTGAAAAAATGGTTTGTGGTTTTACTTTTCTTTAATAATTCTTAAGCTTGTGAACTTACTTAGGCATTTTCTCATTAAAGTCTAGTCACAATCTGAAGCGACGGGGGAAAGATATTGTGTGACCGCAACGGATCCAAAAGAAAGCTTCATTTGTAAAAAAATGATGATTTCATTGGTAAATCAATATATTTTTTACATACACATCACTTCGTGTATTTGACATGCTTTTAACCCAACTCTGTTATTTTTTAGGCAGAGGAGTTTTTGCTTTAAAGACCTTTTTACCCCAATGATTTCTTATTGCAATATCCTGGGGAATTGGTTGATGCAAAAGTTAGGGCAGAGCGCGAGCTTCTTTACGAAAAAGAAGGTCGTGGCTGTTACTTGTTTTTTTTTAATTTTAATGGCAGAAAACTTTGGTAAGTGCGCTAGCTATATGTTTTTTTTATAAGCACATGTATAAGCATGCCCAGTCTCCATTATGTCAAAGGAATAAGAGTAATCACGAGTCTGCGGAATTTCGGTACTACATCGTTCCCCTAACTTTTAATACCCCACTTTACATTTTTCGCAATGATTAATTCATTGACGTTGTACAGCACCATTATGTCATGAAATTATACTGTTTTGAGAAAGTACGTAACATCCTCTGTAATAAATTTGGTTAAACTTATGGTAATTTGTGTTTAGAACAACTATAAAAGACCGTTTACTTTGGAGATGCTCGTGAGTATAGTTTGGAATGTTATATTTCTTTCTTTTATAATCAAGCGTAATTCAGGTATTCATTAATTCATTCATTCACTTTTACTTGATGCCACTTTTGGAGATGCTGAAGCAAATCAATAAACCAATAGGAATAAGGCGAAAGAAGTGCAAATAATATTTTCCTTTACTCAATATTATATATTAATTGCAGTAAATGAACAATTAAACGTAATGGGTGTTTTTTGAAACAACGATTAAATGTTACATTGGGATTACTAGTTGCGTTTCTTTCGCTTCAAGTCTAATTTTAGCTTTATTTTTTTATGAATGTACACCCTGGACTTTCTTCAAGCGTAAGCGGTTATTCATAGTTATGGGTCAATTACGGCAACACTAAAGTACATTTTGTAAAGAAAGATTGTTTCTATCTAAAATATGTTATATATCCTTTGTTCATTATTTTCAATCGAATATATATGTCTACTCAAATTTTCTGTTTTCATTTATTATGAACGAAAGAAAAATGAGAAATATGGTGGACACAACAAATTCTCAATTGTTATGAACTTAACTGGTAGGCTTGGGTTTTTAAATACCAGTACCATAGCAGATGCCTATAAGTTACTACCTTGAAAAAAATAACATCAATTCACAAAATCAGTTATGCATTATACAGACATGGCAAGAATATTTTGCGAAGTTTTGACAGGTTACATAGTTAACTTGGTGTTCTAGTTTTCTAGCCTTGTAGGTACTAAAGAATGTAAAATTAAAAATGGAGTTTAAAGGTAACAATTCACTCGACCCATAAAAAGAAATCCAAACGTTTTTAAAAGTCTAAGCTGGCTCAGATTTATTAAAAAAGCACTTAAGGTCGAAACAGTCAGTCAATATATTAGTTTCAGTAATATGCCAACCCAAGTTTTTGATTCACGAACAAGAACTGTGGTTAGAAAAGGTAGTAGTCTACTAAGTAAAGTAAGTTACATGTGGCAGGGCCAAATAATCTTGACTGGAGATATGAACAATGACTTATTTAAAGAACATAATATAAGTCAACAGTAGTTGGGCATGTTGCAGTCTTACGAGTTACATCAACATATAACGAAACCTACGAGACAAAAAGCGTCTATTGAATTTTTATCTTTTTTTCTTTAATATCTGTGCTTAAAATATACATATCTGTTAAAAGCTCATACAAAAAATCCAAATATCTCTTTTCTGAAATCTTACTTGATGGTACCCAACGCGAAAATTAGTTCCGCGAAGTTTTTCAGAAACCCTCCGAGCGCAAAAATTAGTTCCGCGAAATATTCCAATTCAATGCCCTCCGAGCGCGAAAATAAGTTCACGCAAAAACTAGTTCCCTTAAGGTATATATATATATCTGATGGAACTAATTACGCTAGCTTGGATAGGTGATCAGTAATGTCAATAAAAGGGATGAAAACAAAATAACAGAAAATTGTACCATTAAAGCATCTTTAACGCAGAATTAATTGTAACTGTCGTAAGTTGTGGCTATGTCACAGGTACTATGGAGGGCAATGAAGACTGTTGGAGGCACATGGCATTTGCCAATGGTGTTAAAACTCAGAAGGATCTTGATGACACAAAATTATTGGAATTGGTACCTGAAGAGATCATGTCCATGATAGAGAAGCAAATAAGATAGAGTCTTGGAGAATATTATGAAAACGGTTACATTAGAGATTACATCATAAAGATTTTACTCCCGAACACTATTATATGCTTGTTTTCTACAGTAATGAAATGGACAAAAGAAAAAACCAAGGAGCATTTCAAAGCATATCTTACGCACATAGATGAGAATAACGATATGATTGTTAAAGAAGACGAGACTTTCCAACAGCACATCAAACGGAAACGGAATGGTAAATCATCAAAATTTTATTAAAGAATTACACTCCAAAATTCAAAACAAAAGACTTTGAAGTCACAAATGGAGCAACAGAAGCGACGAAAGTTCCTGATGCTGAAATAGAAAGTGCAAAAAAAGTTTCTCTTCAATCCACAGAAGCCAATGCGACAAATACAAAGGGACAACCTAAAAACAGAAAATCTGGTACCATCGTTAAGGAATGTCCAGTTTGCAATATTAATCAAAGATAAATTACGCATCATTTACGTAGAGCGCATAAATGGAGCTGGGAAAGTGTAGCTGCAGCTTCGAGTCAATTCGGGTTGAAAAATAGACAGAAGAAAAGTGAGTTTGTTTGTTAAAAACCTATTCGGTCCCAGGAGAGTGGGGGCCTCAGACTGTTTTCCATTAATAACTTCCATATGCTATGCTGTATGGCTATGAAATGGTATACTCAGACTATTCTGAGGACAAGTTGCGAGTTTCGATTTCTTGGCAAATTAAGTGTGCACAAAAATAAATTCCTCATTTCTACGAGCATTTGTGAATAACCGTATATATTTTTGTGTTTTTTTAAAAATCGTTCCAAGACGTCCTCGTCAAGAAAACAGAGGCCGCAAGTAGTAATGATAACATCGATATATCGCAAAATAGGAAACGCAGATTTGATTACTCATCGAGTCCAAATTCATTAGAGAGCAATGCGGTATGCAAAGAGACCAAATTCATTAGAGAGCAATGCGGTATGCAAAGAGATAAAAAAAAAAAAACAGTCTTTGTACATGGTGACGATCAACAGAAGTTGGGAAATAAGGAATCCAGTTGCGTCATTGAATCAATCTTCCAATGTTAATGAATTTTGTCAGTTGCGGCTACGGCCAAAAGTAAAGCTAAGGTGCCACGAGGAACATTTTCATGCGCGTGCTATGCAACATGTCCCATAGCATGCGCATGAAAATGTTTCTCGTGGCGCCACATCTTATTTGCTGCAAGATTATTTCGAAAATCGAAGTTAAAAAATCATGCTCAAAGGGTATACCGTATCCTTAAGTTTTTTATTGAGTTCATGTGTGATTAAAATATGGCAGGAATAAACAGAGAAGTTATTTTAGCTTTACTTTTGTTGGACGAAGAAGAAGAGGAAGATCGTGAAGAACCACCAAGAAATTGCTGGGTGCAACCGTGGCTTGGGAATAGAGAGTGTCTTGGCGCTTTTCATACAATCTTCAACGAAATAAAAAACGATGAGAAGAAATGTAGAGGGTATATACGTATGAATAACGCTCAATTCGAATACCTAGTCGGTCTTCTTTCTGAGGATTTGCAGAAACAAGATACAAATATGAGGAATTCTATCACACCAGCTGAGCTCGTTTGCGTGGCCCTACGTTACTTAGCGACTGGTGAGACTTTCAGGTCTTTAGAATTTCAATTCAGAGTGTCAAGAAAAAGAATTTCAGCAGCTGTTATGGAGGTATCTGAAGCTATCATAAAGAGGTTGGGTCCAACCTTCCTTTCAACTCCAAAAACACAGGGGGAATGGCTAGATATCTCCAGAAAGTTCAATGAGCGTTGGAACTTCCCAAATGGATTAGGTGCTCTCGATGGGAAGCATATCGTCATTCAGCAGCCCCCAAATTCAGGGTCTCATTACCGAAACTATAAAGGGACAGACAGTGTAGTGCTCATGGCTCTTGTCGGGCCAGAATATGAGTTTCTTTATGTGGAAGTTGGAGCGAACGGTAGAAATTCTGACGGAGGTATATGGGACCAATGTAATTTAAAGAAGGCGCTAGACAGTGGATCGCTAAATTTACCAGAGGTTTGCAATTTACCAGGTCGAAACAACAAAGTGCCGTATGTGATAACAGGAGATGATGCGTTTCCTCTTAAGAATTACCTGATGAAGCCTTATCCACAAAAAAATCTGACAGTAAACAAACGCATCTTCAATTATCGACTGTCACGAAAGAGAAGAATTTCTGAAAACGGATTTGGGATATTGGCAAATCGGTGGCGCATTTTTCGTCGACCTATAAACTTAGAACCAGAAAAGGTTTCTACCATCACAATGGCAACAGTGGCATTGCATAACTGGCAGAGGAGCAAAAGTTCTGTGGGCAAAATTGAGGTACCAATTGGTCTTGTCGACCGAGAGAATGAGCGTGGTGAAATTATCGAAGGTGCTTGGAGAGAAGATACTCCTACTGGCACATGGTTTTCACTGTCCAATGACATTTACGGCAATCGATCTAGTAATCAAGCCAAAGCAATAAGAGACGAGTTCACGGAGTATTTCGTAATGGAAGGTGCTGTACGCTGGCAGTGGCATTGCGCTAGAGTTGACATTTAATTTTATTTTTTGCGAGGATAAATAAAAAATGATAAGATTTACTGAACGTTTAATATATTTTTCTGATTTATTTTACTCCAGAAAATGTCTGCCAACCATAACGTAACGTATCAAAACGTATCGTTCGAACAGGATGAATTTGCGGGTGAATACGGCTGATTTTGAGAAGGTAGAGGTGGCGATTGCAGCATACCAGTATATGTATTTGCCATGGGATATGATGGGGTGTATGGAGTAAACGTTGAAGCTGCGAACATACGAGCATGATGGTTGGTAGGCATAGATTGGTGTTGTTTCTGCTCTTCATACTCGAAAAAAATATCCATGATTTTTTTCTTCAACCTTGGCCAATCTTTTAGTTCGCACTGGACCAAACTGTCGGCCACTGTACTTCCAAAAATTTGGGCACGTTTTTCGACAGCAGATTGCGCTTCGCATCCATATGTAGAAGCTTGTTGCGGCCGGATTTCATGGTGATCAGCCCTTTGTGTGATGGAAGTTGTCAACGCTTTCCACAGTTCGGCTTTGGCACACTGCTCCTCCGTCATCTTCTTCTCCCGTCGTTTTTTAGGAGCAGGGGTACGTGGTTCATCCTCGTTCATTGTATCGACGGTCTCATCCATATCGCAAGTAATCTCAACGAAATCCATTTGATTATAATGGTCCCAGGTAGAAAAATATGCTTCGTTTACACCTGCACCAGAGGATCTTGATCCAATCTCCCTATTGCGCTCACTTCTATACTTTGTCAATGCGTTATGCCATGACGTTTTGAGCTCGTTTACGGTATACTTCCCATCAAAACGCTCACTCAGTTTGACCATCAGAGCTTCGCGCAACACTCTGTCTCTATAATCTTGTAGAGTGTGGTTCCAAAGCGCGGGATTTTCACGATAAAAATCAATCAATTCTTCCAACTCGTCGGACGAAAGTTGCGCTTTTTTCTTTTCTTTTGTAAGATCACTTACGATAAACTCCATTTGTTCATAAAACTTCCACTTTTTCGATGGAACTTCGCTTCCAGCATTACGATTAACTTCACGGAGCATCGATGAACGAAGAGAATGGAATGCTTTTTCTAGAAAATCACAGCTATACGCCCCCTCAAATTCAGTGACAAGGTCTATTTTCGCAGCTTCTTTTTTGTCTTTATTTTTGTAATATATATTCCCACTGTCCCATAACGTTGGGTTCGCTTTATAAAAGTTTATTAAAGTAACTTTCTCCTCGTCTGATAGTTTTTTCTTTTCATCCGCCATTTTCGCCATTTTCTCACTAGCTACTCCTCACTTGCAGTTCAACTTCTCAAGAAAAAAACTTGTTTATATCTTTCTGTGATTTGATTGGTCAATAAAATAATGCCTCAAATAATTTTGTAAAATATTTGTTGCAGAAGGTGGGGACACGTGCAACATTTGCTCCACAACAAATTTTTCAGCACATTTTGTCCCCGGAGCACGGGAGCAAAATAGATTCAGATCTATTTTGTCCCCGAAGTTGTGGAGCAAAATGTTTGCTCCATGCAACATTTTTTTGCTGCATTGCAGTGAAAAATAGGCATGGGACACGAGTAATTTTTTTTATGCGCGTGCTATGCAGCAATGTTGCATAGCACGCGCATGAAAATGTTCCTCGTGGCGCCTTAGCTTAAGATATGATATGCCTGCAAAAGAACAAGTGCCGGAGTCAGATGATTCTACTGAGGATGAAAGTAACATGGGCGGCGAAGATTTAGGGGAAAGCAGTGGTTATGATGATGATTGTTGCAACCAAGCTCTTGGTAAGAACGTGGAAAAGCTTGTAGAACGGTTTAGGGAGTATATGATTGGTCCTGATCGCAAAAAGAGGTGAAGCTTCAATGTACGTAATTGCTGGATATATTCGACGTATTTTTCGGGCTATAAATGTTAAAGATGATGTGAGTATAGTTTTCAAAAATGGTGGTAACGACTTTAGAGAGAAGTATTTGAACCAATACTGCAAGAAAAAAAAACAAAAAAAAACGAAGCCAACAAGCGTGAAGAAATATCTCTACTCTTTAATTGATTTATGCGAATTCTTAATCGCGGAAGATGTTGCCCTACCAAACGTTTCCGGGCACGACATTACAACAAGGATTGGTAAACTCAAACAATGGAAAAAGAACTTCAGAAAGGAGAAGCTAGCGCGATTTGAAAGAATGTCTGAAGATCAGGAAACGTTGGTCACTAAAGATTAAGTACTGAAATTCACAAACAGTGATCAGGCTCGAAAAGCCACGGAAATTATTCAAAAGTTAGCACAGTATGGTGCTTACCCCATAAGTCAAACTGATTGTTGTATGGTGAGAGATCATATTTACTTCACGCGACATTTTACATTGGCACAGCGATCAGGTGTTACTGCCAACATGACCATGAATGAGTTCCTGAAAGCAAAGAAAACAGACGGAGTGTGGATTATCGATGTATGGAACCATAAAACAGTCGAGACTTGTGGACCAAGTAAAGTCATATTATCTGAAGATGATTTCAATATTCTGAAAACATACATCGATTTTGCCAGGATTCAATCCAAGGTGCAACGAAGTGTTTCTAAAGATGGTCTGAAAGAAAAATGAAATCGGGCGATATAAGTAAAAGACTCCATTTGTTATGGGTGCGAGTAGGAAACTTCGAGAACAAGATAATACGGAAAATCTCTCGTCGAACATTGTCAGAAAGTCTGCAAGCGCAGTCCTGAGAGAGACAAAAAGCGCACATATCGACGATGCAAACGTAATGACCCATAGTATAAAAAACGCTGACCAGCATTATTATTTGCGGAACATAGAAAAGCCTTCGTTGATTGGAACAAATTCGGTAACAAATTTGTTTCATGGAACAGATCACATCAATAAAGCGCCAACGAAGGAAAAAGAGTGCGAAGTATTAAAACATACTTTTGGTGAAAAAAATGAGATCAGTCTAAGACTATCTTCACTGAATGCTTCTCCAAGACAAATGTATGACAAACTTCGTCGTATGAGTAAACCTGCATTTTCTCCCATAAAGCGATTAAAGCGAAAGTTTATTTTCCAATGAAGATATAAAAAAATTAAAGCATTATGGAGCTAAATTAATTGAAGGAAGTGCGTTAACAAAGGAGAGAGTGAGGGATTGTCTGAGAGAATGTAATTTGATGGAAAAAAAGTTTTACTCAAATTCGAACGCGAATCACGTATGAACGCAAAAAAAGGCTGGTAAAAATAAGGTGAGTAATTTTTCCACATTTTGTTTTGAAACGTGTGGTTATATCAGTGGTAAGTAATTTTCACTATCTTATTTCTCCTTAGCTGATGAATATATTTGGATTTACGACCACCTGCTTGCACGGTTCGAACACACATATCATAAACTAACATGTTTTTAGTTTTTTTAGTTATATTATTTTTGTTAGATTTTCGGGATAAGGACTTTATTACCCGTTGTAACTATTTCACCAATTTACAAAACGTTCGTTGTCGTAGTCACCTCATTCACGCGTAAAAACGTCAAAGTTGCTGTTTTTATTCTGTCTCGTTTTCAGTTACCATCCGACTTTAATTTCTTTTAATGCGCTTTTTATATAAGAAAATTTTGGTCTAACGTCAATGTTTCTAACTTTTACAGAGAGTGCTTCTGAAAATTTTAAAAATTATTGCCCTTGACACGCCTTAAAATTGTTTCTTTAAAATAAGTTTTGACAAGTTGTGTAGTTTAATATATCAGGATATAAACGTTTGTTGTTTGGAACGTGTATTTCTGCATATATTTTTTTTATATGCAGAAATTTATAACTTACTTTTGTTGTCAGATTTTCCATTGACTGTTTTTTTTTTATAATTTTCGTTAAACATTTTTTTGTTACAAGTATTTTGACTTTCAAGAAAACGTACTTTAACACTTATTATGATCTTCAATGCGCAGATCTATCTCCAACCTACAACTTTTGTCATCAGATATCAATCAGTATACCTATAGTTGTATATCATACAATAATTAATCTGAAACTTACGTCGTAATATAAAGTACAATATTTCAGAGACAAATGATTCCTGAAACTCCTGATTATTTCATTTTTTATCCAAAATCACAATTATAGGAGTTTGGGCCCTTTAACAGAACTATTTGAATTTTTTGGATATCTATACTACCGAAAAAAATTAATTACCTTGATGTTAAAAAATGGGATAGCTGCACAACCGCTAATTATTTAATCATTTCAGTATTTGTATCGATTTAATTGCGTTTTACTATCTTTTCGATATGTAGGATAGCCGCACAACCGGTAATTATTTTAATTATCTTTGTACTTGTATTGATGCCATTGCGTTTTACTATCTTCTCGATATGTAGGATAGCCCACAACCAGTACTTATTTTAGTTAGTACTTGTATTGAATTGATTTTGGTTTTACTATCTTTTCGATAAGTAGGATAGCCGCACAACCGGTAATTATTTTAATTATCTCTGTACTTGTATGGATTGAATTGCGTTTTACTATCTTTTCGATATGAAGGATAACTGCCCAACCGGTAATCATTTTAATTATCTCTGTACTTGTATTGATTTGATTTGGTTTTACTATCTTTTCGATATGTAAGATAGCCGCACAATCGGTAATTATTTTAATTATTTCTGTACTTGTATTGATTTGATTGCGGTTTTTGTAATATGTAGGATAGCTACACCCTTTATTACTGAAAATCGTGTCTTTCAATACCTTAAAAAAGAAGCTTGCCATTTCCTCCTTTATTTGTTCCTATATTTCTATCAATGCAATATGAATTTTTTTCTTACTTTAAGATATATATGTTGGCTCTATAACTGATACCAATTTTCCATACATATCTTGTTCATGTGGGCGGTTTCAGGCAATTAGAAGTACGATCTGAACAAGAAGAAGTTTTTTGACGCTTTACATTTGCGATACGATTGGACAATCCTAATCTTCCATCAGAATGTGTGTGTAGAAACAAATTTAATGTTACACATGCGTTATCATGCAAGAAAGGTGGCTAAGTCTCTTTACGACACAATGGGATATGAGATATAACAGGGAAATTACTGGAGAAAGTATGTAAAGATGTGATAAAGAAACCATTGCTGTTACATTTAAGCGGTGAAAGAATCCATCAAAATTGTATATAATCACATGAAGCACGATTAGACATCAGCGCAGTTTTTTGGACCCCTGGTCAAGAAGTATTTTTAGATGTACGGGTCTTTGACCTTAACGCTCTGTGATACAAGGGTTTTTCTCTTGACAAATACTGCAAGAAAAACGAAGAAGAAAAGAAGGGAGGATACCACGAAAGAGCTATTCAAGTAGAAAATGTTCATGTTCCATTTTCTACTTGTTTTTGCAACAAACGGTGGGATGGGAAGAAAATGTACGCGATTTTATCAGAGACTGTCTGAAATGAGTTCAGAAAAACGGAACATCAGTATCAAAGAGGCCACAAAGTTTATTAAAACTAAAATTTTCTTTAGGCTGCTGCAATCTACACTACTTAGCCTGACAGGTTGCAGATCCTTCGCCCGGGACCACCAGCTGACAGATATGGATCTCCGAAATGCTGTGTCACTCGTTCGATCCTGAATAATCAAGCGTTGTTAATTTTTAATTGAAACCATGTGGAACTGGTAAATCGTTAATAAATTTTTGTATTTCTGCCATCCTTTAGTAGGTATATCCCCTGCTTAATCAGACTAAAACAAGCTTTTCCTATTTGATGATACCCAACTACCTTTGTACATTTGATCTGACTTTCAGCAGAGCTAACGGCATTGCTTACATTCTACAAACCTGATTTTAAAGTAGGTAAAAAGAATGAAATACATGGATCAGCAGAATCTCTAAGTAATGAATGTCCGCAGGCTTTTGAGGACGTTAGGATAGAAGTAATGCTTTTTAAGGGTAGAGGGCAAGGTAAGCTAGCCGAATATAAGATCATAATGGCTGCTGTCCGTACGGACGTGTTTTTTGTGTTAAATTTTTTGTTGCTGTTGTTTTTGGCATTAGTCAACAATGTTTCCTGTAATAGTTGTGGGAAAACTATCAGAAGAAATCAAACATCAGAGAAATGTTATACGTGTAAAAATTTATCTCACTTGAAATGTTTAAATGATAAATTTGTTTGTGATGAAGAGAGATTTTTCTGTGTTGACTGTACTCCCGCTGATCCTGAATATATCATAAATTCACTTGATCCTGAAATTTCTGGATTTATCGGTAAGAAAGGATTTAAAATCATGCATCAAAATATTAATGGGAGCGAAGAAAAGTTACATCACATAAAATCATTCTTGTTAGATACCAAAAACTCTGTTCATATTATCAGTTTCTCCGAAACTCACACAAACAACACTGTTACAGATGCACAATTAAAGATTCCGGGGTGCACACTCGAACGAAAAGACCGTGTAATTGAAGGCCATGGAGGAGTTTCACTCTATATTCGGGACGATCTGAACTACAACAGGAGAGATGATTTAGAAATTGAAGGAATTGAATTTCTATGGATTGAATTCTTCCCCAAAAAATCGAAACCGTTGCTCATTTCTTCATGCTACCGACCCCCTGATAACTCAAAATACCTCGACAGAAACTTTGTTGAAAAATTTAACAATATTTTGGATGCGATTACAGCAGAGAACAAAGAAACAATTATGTGCGGGGACTTTAACTGCAATTATAAGGTCCCCGGAGACCATTCCGACTTGAAAGATCTTGTAAAACTGCACGGTTTCAGTCAGTTAATAAAGTCATACACGCGAATAACAAAGAACAGTAAAACACTTATCGATTTGTTCTATACGACAAACAAAATAGTAATTACCGATACATTGGTGCACACAAATTCCATAAGTGATTATGGTTTAATTGGCATCAATAGAAAAATGAACTGTAAACGCTATCAACCAAAAAGAATAACGGCGCGTGATTACTCTTGATATAACAAAGAAGACTTACAGAACGAACTTCGTAACATACCTTGGAAAAACTGTTTAGCTGTCGATTTCAACAAAGGCTGGGATTTATTCAAAAATTACGTCACATCTACCATCAACAAACATTCACCACTGAAGGAGAAAAATGTTCGGGGAAAGCCCAGTCCCTGGTTGACACGAGAAATACGTCAGTTGATGCACACAAGAGATTATCAACTACGCCGCTTCAAACAAACTAGCCTTGATGCTCATTGGGACAATTATAAGAAACTCAGAAATACTGTAACAAAAAAGATACGTGCTGCAAAAGCAAACCACATCAGAAATGTATTTAAGCAATCCACTGACAAACCTAGCGACTTCTGGAAGCAAATCAAAAACTGCTATCCTACTAAGGGTACATGTGCTCCAAGTAAATTTTTCAAAATCAATGGGGAAAATGTATCGAATCCCAAATGTATATCAAATGCATTTTGTTCGTTTTTTACGAAAGTCGGATCCAAATTAGTGAACTGTAAAATCATTAATTACACATGGAAAATGTTTGACCATCGGGACCCCCTGAAGGATATAAACCGAACTAATGCAACATTTAAGTTTAAAGAATTAACAGTCCGAGAAACATTAAAAATCTTAGAATCGACAAATGCATCGAAAGCGGCAGGTCCGGACACATCACCTGCAAGAATTGTAAAGGATATTGCTCCCGTAATTGCAGCACCACTTAGGTTCTTAATAAATGCAAGCTAGTTATCTGGCACCTTTCCAACATCAGAGAAAACTGCAAAAATTAACCCTGTGTTTAAAAATGGAGATCGCAGTAATATTGATAATTACCGTCCGATCTCTGTGCTCAACATCCTGTCGAAGACCATCGAAAGAGTCGTTTATAACCAACTAGCTGACTACCTGGAAGAAAACTTCTTCCTGAGCAAACACCAGTATGGCTTCCGCCGGAAACGATCGACTAGTGATGCAGTTACCAAACTTACAAATAACATCCGCGAAAACATGGACAAAGGCAAAGTAACAGGTGCCCTGTTTATGGACCTGAGAAAAGCATTTGACACTGTTAACCACAGTTGTTTACTTTACAAACTTCCTTACTATGGCATACTTGGTAAAGAGGTTGATTGGATATCTAGCTACTTGTTTCACCGAAGCCAAATCGTTAACGTTGATGGAGTACTTTCTGAGAAGGAGTTTGTTACCCATGGTGTACCCCAAGGTTCGATATTGGGACCTCTGCTATTTGTCCTTTTTATAAACAACCTTCCGATCCAGCTAAATTACTGCAACGTATTAATGTATGCTGATGACACAGTGATTTATTTTTCACACAAATCGCTAACTGAGATCGAAAAATGTATAAACTCGGATGCTGAAAAAGTGTTCAGATGGATGCAAGATAACTGTCTTATCCTAAACCCAAAAAGAGGAAAAACAGAATTTGTAACATTTACATCTCGATCACGTAACACCCAGATCAATATAACAATCAATAACAATGAAATCCACCAGCCTGCGTTCTACGAATATCTTGGTGTAATCATGGATAGCCATCTAAACATGAGCTCTCACCTTCAACGAATGTACAGGCGAGTTAGTTCAAGGCTCAAAATGCTCAAGAAAGTAAGACATAACATTTCACCAATTGTTGCTGAGAAGATATTCACGTCAATGATTCAACCTCTAATTTTCTACTGCTACCCTGTTTATGGTGGCATGAGCGATACATAGCGATTGAAATTCGAATCGTTATTTCTGAAAGCAAAATTCATTGTCAAAAATCGTAAAAAATGGCCAACTTTCACAATACGACTGAAAAGAAAAATTGTTATTGACGTCTTCAAATCGTTACATTTCGAAACTGATGGGAAATATGTTATGATCAACCACTCGATAAACACTCGAGGAAAGAACTGTTCACTTCGGCTCCCATTAATTAAATCTGAAGCTGGGAGGAAATTATCATATTATCAGGGAGCAGTTATTTTTAACTCCCTACCTGTTAGTATTAGGAAAGAAACTAATTTTAATTTATTTAAAAGACTAATAAACAATTATGATTTTTAAACTTTTCTGGTTTATCCACGATGTGGGAAGGAACGGTTGACGCCATCGACACAAACAATACAATTTCCACGTCCTCTCACTGCAAAATGTATGGATTGTGTGATGACGTCATCCGTCGTTTCTTACATCGTGTTTCTTGATATACTTGAAAATTTTTCGCACAAAGTCTTTCACAATATTTTTAATTTTCTCATATATGGTTCTCAATGTTCATTCTCTTAAATTTTTCAATATCCGCGAATTTTTATTTCTCTCCGTTTAAATCTTACTTCGAAAATTTTATATTTTGTTATTTTTGTTTTACACAGGTCTCTCATTGATAACAGTAACATTTACATATATCTTGAATATATTATACTGACGTAGATAAACCTGTATAAAGATGAATAATAATAATAATAATAATAATAATAATAAAAAAGAGATGTTGGGATTAAATGGTGGAGCCGTAAACAGTTGAGAAAGAAACTTCATACATCAACATTCTTGGAATTACCAAGAGCTCCAGAAACCAAAGTGCCTTTAAAAGATAAGGAGTCAATTAATTGAAGAGCATGTTCAGTTTCTGAGAAAAATTTGTCAACAGCGGCATGATCAGAAAGGGAATAAGAAATGGGGTGACCAAGAAATCTAGCAGGGTTTTCGTGAATCAATGGAATGAATTCGCCGTGAGCTGAGAAGGGGGTTATATTCTTGCACACTCTATTATCAATGACAACAACATGCCTGCCCAGTTAAGACCAGCAGCTCAACGGAGTAAGACATTATAAATGTCCATAAATGCTTTCATTGGTGGTTGGGCGGGATAATTTGACACTACACAAACAAATTTGATGATAATATTAATGGCTACCAAAAAAAGAATAATCGAGAGGGTGCAACCAATAGACCTTTTTTAATGTTTACATTTTCCGCGGTAGGCCCTTTCAGCTTTAACAGTTGCGTGACAAAACAACTAGCTGTAATTTCTTTTCTAATGATAGCTGGTTCTGCTATGGTTCGAAGTTTTAACCCTCTAAAGATTTTTCAAAAATGCAAAATCCCTTTTTTGGAAGGATTTCCTAATAACATTCACCATAAAGAGGCAGTAAAATACAACGACAGAACACAACACAAAACAATAAATATTAAAACAATTCAAAATAAATTACAAGGTACAAATGAGATAAATAACACTTATCATAACGTGAATATCCTTAAACGGATAAGAATGAAAATTACAAAGTGCACGCACAATGATAAACTCGACCAGTTAAGTCTTAAAATTTAAATTCTAGAGGTTTTGCTCCTATAAAGAATATGCTCATATAATAGAATACAATTCTTCCTTTTCCAAGGAGATTATTGGCACAAAAATTGAACAAACAAACAGACAGATAGAGTAGGACAGAACTTCTGTAAAGGGTACATGGGTTTCGACTCATACTCCAGAATCAAGGTACCCAAAAGGTCTAGCTGGGTCACCTCATAAGAGGTCTGCGAACAGTCTTCAGCAGAAACTAGACATCTCTTTTATCCATAACTTTTTATCTGTCCTACTCTGTACAATCTTGTGTTACTGGGGTAAGAGATGGAGTTGTCACTCTCCAAAGATAAGACCAGTGCAGTGAAACCCCATTGCTGGCTTAATTTTTATTTTATTTTTCGCTTTTATTTTGACTGTGGTAATAAGTGGAGTCGTCACTCTCCAAAGACACGACAACAATAAAAAAAAATAAAAAAAAATAAAATAAGAATAGACAAACTCCGTTGATGACATAAACCGGGAATTGTAGTGCTGACTGCAATTTACCTAATCTTTTCAAGGAAAAGGAAATTTGTACACCATTTAGCAAGCTTTGTTTGCAAGGGACCACTGCTCCGTCGTTGCAATGAAACCACTTACCATGCCCTTGGTTATAAGCAACAGTAGCGAAATGGTCATTGTTCAAATTTCCAGAGTGATTAATTACAGTCCTTAAATTGTAGTTCTTGCGACAGGAGACTTTACTGCTTACAGTAATAGGTATAAAAACGGTGCCCGGGAAAGATGTGACAGAAGAAAAAACCTTAGACACACGACCTTTGTTATAGGCCAAGCGCTGTAATTGCAGAACCAAAATTAAACTGCACTCTGCTACTTCTTTTTCAACTGTTGTAGTTTGGTAACTATTGCAGTAGTGACAGAAGTACGAGTTGACACCTGAAAATTCTTCGCTCTCCAAAAAGTTATTGAAGATTGCACAGTCGATGTCAAGGCCAGTTGAAGAAATGGAGTTTCTTGCTCAGAGGTGCTAAGATTATTTCAAGCGTTGCAAGTAGTGCAGTTTTCCACACGAGTGTTGAATAATCTACAAAAATAGGAAAGGCTGTGGCGACTGCGGGTAACACATAAAAACATTGCAAGATAGAACTGATGTAACATGTGTTGCCCAAATTTAGGAAGCGGCTGTTGCTTCCTAGTGATTCTTGTGGGGGCAAGTTAGTGGAGGTCTTTGTTACGCCCTGGTGATTCGTTTCCTTAAAGATCGTGGTTGAAGTTGCTTGTGACTTGGATGATTTCTTTAAAACAGTTGGTATCAATTGAGCAGTATGCTGTGGATCCCTGCCAGGCTGAATCCAAGACAAAGAATCTCGAGATAGCCAGATGTAAAACAACAATCGCATAGATGACTCAGTAAGAGATTTCAGAGTGGAACGCACAGAATTGTTACAAAAGCCGAGGCGACGGAGGAAGATCCTGTTTCGGAACAAAATCCTACTTCCACAGCAAAGAAATGCACAGACCAATTGTTTTAACTCCTGACAGAACAAATTGACGAGTATTTATCAACCCTAACTCCATCCCAAGTCTCCTTGTCCTTTTCCCATGGGCAAGTTAATTCAAGGATAATTACAGTTTTGGTCACGGCAGAAATTAAAAGAATGTTTGGACGAAGTTGAGTTACAGCAAGATAGGGTGATACTATTAAGTTTGAATTTAAGTCAGACAATACAGTGGCCAGGTTAAGGATCCTTGAATTTTGGAACGCTTTTTGGTGGGAACACGTTTACCAGCTGGAACAAAGGATATTGTATGACATCTACAATCCTGGCCAAAATTGTTGATAAAATTTCCAATGCAACATAAGCTTATAAGATAAACAAAGATGCAAGCCCCCCTCTCCCCCCATTTCAATGTTGAAGCCAATGGCTGGCTGTGGGTTGAGTGGCCAACTGCATTTTTCAAACTGTGACAATGTGACAATGACTTCAACATTGAAATGGGGGAGAGGGGGACTGGAAACTAGCTACTATTCTATAAGTGAAAACCTGCACTGTTTTAGTATACACATACCACAATTTTGCTGGCTAGTTTATGTCAACAAAACAGAGAATCTCTACACATGGGACGACAGAAACAAAAATAATGATAATAAAGATAATAAATCCACATGTGTTTGGCCTTTTCTCAACCAATTTTGGCCAGGATTGTAGATGGTGTTGCTGGCTCATAATCGTATAATCGGAACTTCTGAATGGTTGTCACTAACACACGTAGAACAGTATCATGGCGGTACGTAAATCTACCTTGTAAAAGGGCTAATTTAACAAGTGCCTAAAATGTGGGACACATTACAAGAAAGTTTTTTACATAGGGTGAAACTTTTGTCCTTTTGAATTCCCCACTTGACAAAACTTGTAGGAGAAGGAAAATTTCTGTATTCTCCCATTTACAGAGATGATCGAAAAGCTAATGGATTTCGGCTGTACTAAAACAAACTCCTATGAATGTGAAAACATGAGGATTGGCGAAATTCACTTATGCTTGGGATCTGGCGCCCTTGAGTGAGCATTCCCTGCCTCCTGCAAGACAACAGCCACATTCATTGACACCATCCACCAAAACCAAAAACTTTTGTTAAACGTTGGAAAAAGAAGAGTCGAAAACTACAATTCGTATCGTTGTTGCTTTTACCTACTGACACAGAGCCCAGGGCTAAGAAAGGTAGACTTGGAACAGCCCTTAGAAAGGTTGTGGCAAAGAATGAAAAGCAGCAAACCTGGAAACAAAAAAGCTTTCTGACCTTAGACATTAACACTTGAGAAATCGTATCGCAATGCTTTGGTGACCAAGAAACCGCCCCTTAGAAAGGTAGACTTAAAACCCAGCAGCGGCAAACCAGAAAACCATTGCATAACGTCTCGAACTTAAACAAGTAATTCACTTCACCACCCAGTCAACTTTTATGCTTCGAAATCTGCCACGCTCCATTCTTTGGAAGGAGTAATCAATCGTCTCGAGATTGCAATTGAAGACCTATCGTATCCAATGAAGAACACACACTCTTCAGTCATCAAAAACAAAAATCCTTCACAATCTATGGTCTTTCCCGCCGTCAATGGTCTTTGCCACAGTCACTAGTCTTTCCCAGTGTCAACCAGTCTTTCCTAGCAGTCATCTGGATCTGTGTAAGAAACAGGAGAAGAGAATAGGAGTAACTACATCGCTATGCAGAATCACTAGCCTCTTAAGACAGAGATGTTAATGAAAAAATGAGGTTTCTCTCCAAAGAATAAGAAGCCACTGGAAAACTTCTGTATTCTCCCCGTTACAGGGATGATCGAAAAGCTAAGGGATTTCGGATGAACAGCTCAAGCATAATAGATGTCTTTCTCATTGTCCTGCACAACATCTGATACAAGTTTGCTGTAAAGATGGGGACCAATTGGTGGGACACTCTTATGGCTTACCAATCCCAAGCCTGCTCCACCAAACTAGTGGAAACCAAGTATTGACTCACTGCTGATTTTACTGTCGAATCTACCTTCCAGTGTCCAGCCTTTAACTCTAAAGAAGAGTCTGAGACTAGAGGATCAGCCGAATCACGCAGGGGAAGATGACCACTTATCTTAGCAGATTTTAGTACAGAGGATAGGCTTTTTAGAGGGCATGGCGATTAAGTGGAATACAAACTTTTGTTTGAAATAGAGAGAGTGTTCTGATACCTTGTTCTAGTGAAACAAGATATCAGAACTTCGTAAATTAAAAAAGGCCATCGTATTCGGGGAATTAAAAGATGATGCAAAAACCACACTTTTGTGCATGCCTCTATGGGAAGAATTATCTATGAGTTTAACTTGCTCTACAGCGTTAACAATAACCTGTTGGACCTGTTGAATAACCTGAAAATGTTGAATTTATTGTCCCGCCAAGAAAGTTAACTGGGTTTGCGTGAATAGATGGCATTGGTTTTTGCAGGACACAAAAAGGAGACTAATATAAAACTTTTCCATTAGCTATATGACGATGAAGCGACAAAACAGATGGCTGTTGTGATATAGCTTGTCTAATGACGGCTGGTTAGATATTATAGAGGTTGTAACTCTCCAAAGATTCCGCATAGAATAGCAAAACCCTCCTTTTTAACAAGGATTCTGTTATAAAAAATACACTGACCATTAAACAGGTCGCGTAAAACAGTGGCAAAGCACAGAACACTAATAAAAAAACATAAAAAGACAACAAAAAAAACAAATAGGCAATTCAAACTGAATTAATAGGCACGTGTAAAATAACTAAAACCTATTATGACGAAACTATGCTTAAACGGATAAATCTTACAATAATTCCTAACAGAGCAAATGTAAACCAACGCAGGCAACGATCTGTGCAGCAGGACTTGTGAACCTGGCAGTAGCTTTACACGTGTTAAGGGCGCTAAACACTCAGCTTTACACAGATCATTGCTGCGGTGGGTCAACCTAATGACAGTGTCAACCTGTCATGACCGGGGTGATGTGCGTAGGCGTCAAACTACGAAGACAACATAAGAATATCGAACCCCCTTGCAAAGCTTCTAAAATGACTTAGGGCTACAGGATCGTCAATCCTGAAAAGTGAGCCAACTCTGCCTCCCTACTGGACTGGGGTAACAAGTGGGACCGTAAAACTCAAAGACAAGCCAAAAAGTCTAACCCCTTGCTATGCTTCTTACAGGATCTCAAGAGAGAGAAGGTAGTGAGCAAACTCCTATATCACAGTAAACTAACTGGCCAAGGATTAGCTGGGGTAAATTAGAACTGGTAGGGAAGTTTATTCCCTTACCCAATTTGTTTTTATGGCATGGAAAAAGTTAAGTCCTGGTAATAAATAGTATGCAACAGGATGAATTGTTCAAATGAGATGAATTGACTTCTAAAGTTTCGTTGATCTTTAATAAACGTCCAGTAATGTCCTGCTTTTAAGGTACCTGAATGGTTAATGGTGGAGACTAATCTGTACTTGTTGCTAAAGGAAATTTCATCAGTAGGGTGAAAAGGCACGATTAGCTTGTGGTGTTTCGCAAGCAGACAGTTCACAGATCTTGTATCTTTGAAAGAGGAACCATTAATTGAGGTATACCTAAGTAACTGAACTACAAGGACTAATGGAACCAACATAACGCAGAAGCTCCGTAAATTATTCTGTCGTTATGGTGCTCCTGAAACCATAATCACCGATAATGGTCCACAATTTCGAAAAAACCATGTTAATTAAATCTCTTATGATAACAATGAGGACTCTGATGGCAGTTGAGTCTAAAGTCTTGGAAGGACAGTTAACACTTGAAGGATAGTGTTTGGATAGCATGTGATACCTTTGTTTATCAAACCGGCATGGGCGTTGTTAGCTTTCCGCTTGGTTTTGGTCTTTAAGTCAACTGAGGGCTTTGACAATGGTGTGGCTGGATACGGATTGTTATCGACAAAAGCGTTTGATGCTGAAGAAGCAACTTGTAACATACGATCGTTTGAGGTTGTGGATGTTGTTGGACTGCATTCTTGGGACCATTGCAGGAAATCTCTAGCAAACCAGAAGCAAAATGATGTTTTCATGCACATGTTACCAAGTTTGGGTGCAGTTATAAATGCAGATTTGTTGGAAAAACCGAGAGTCTTCAACCAACATATAACGGACCTAGAACAGTAACCTCTAGCACCTACTTCAACAGCGTAAAGTTGTGGAGACCAACCGTTATCACTTCACTAAAGAGGAGTATTAAGAAAGTTTGGTACAATGCCAGGACTCCATATTCTCCTCACAAGGACAGGTAAATGCAATGAGAATGGCAATTTTGGAACAGTTGGAACATATATGTCTGCATATATGACAAGGTAACACAAAGCTATTGTTTAAGTCAGACAGTATCACCCACTCACTGGCGTGATGGAATAGACCTGTTGGATTTGATCTTTTCCCAGAGGTGTATATACCTGCTTTCACAAATGGTATCTTAAACAATTTACTTTTCGGAGACGGTTTAAGTTCTGACACAAATTTGTGAGGCTTAGAAGAAGCTCACAAAGAACAGAATCATGTCGGAAAGTAAATCGGACTTGATTAAAGGCAACCTTGCAAGAACCTAAGGCATGTGCCGTGGTGCATAAAAGTTTTCCACACAAGGAACAACTGGATTCAGTGCAAATGTTCAAACAATTTAAGTTGCTGGGTGACGGTAAAACGTCATAGATAGAAGCTAGGCAGAAAGAAAGCAAGTTTGGTGGCATGGCCAGAATGGATTTCCAGGACAGGTCATTTCGGATGTAGTTCTCCCATCTGGTCCAATGCCCTTGTACTTGCAACTGCATGGCTCTACTTATGTTAGCTTCCTCGTCTCTATCTCCGGCTGTGTTTGATATTAACTTTCTGTAAGCGTAGGATTGTTTGCAAGTGGGAACCTTCAAACATTTTTGGATGCCTAGCTCTGGCCAGTTGGGGAGTACTTATTATGGATCGAACTGTCACTTCTGCCTCTGCCGTCGTAACTGCGTCCTTAAGCCCATTCCAGCCCAATGAAGGGCTGTTACACAACGATCCAACAAGTTCTGAGTTTGAGGGACACTATTGGACATTAAAAATATGTAACCCATAAGGACCTTTACCGGAGGATGGCCTAAATCGCCAGGCGAAACACAACAAAATTAATTTCATTCCGGCCGGTCAATCACCATCTAAGAAGAGGCATACAAAGTGTCCAGGCCTTCTTCACCTTGCTTCCGATTGGAAAATACTGTCAGATTTAGATTTCGTTTTAGTTGTTCCACCATACATGGCAATAACACAACTACGCCCAGACGTGTTATTAATATCCAGTTCTTCCAAAACTGTAATTATGTTAGAACTGACTTGTCCATGTGAAGAGAACACGGAATATTGGCACAAACGAAAGCTTAACAAATATTCTTCACTTTGTTATGCTATGAAAAACAATGGATGGATCGTGCATTTTTTTGCCATTGAGGTGAGTGCAAGGGGTTTCTGTTCAGAATCAGTAAGGACCTGTTTTCGTCGCCTTGGTTTCCCTATTAAAATCCCTAACTTTTACTTCCATGAGTGCTTCTTTTTACATCTGGATGTCTCGAAATTCAACCACTTGGGTTGAGCCTGAAAAGGGCCCAATCATTCCTGAAGTTTCTTCTGTTACAAATATGGAATGTAAGAAATCAAAAACCCCTCAGAAATCTTCCGCAAATCACACAAAACTTGCTACAAGGTCTTCGAAAACAACAGTCGCATTGTCATCTAACCCTGATTTTAGGAATAGCAGTCTAAAAAACTTGGGAAACACGTTATGCCAACTCCATCTTACAATGTTTTTATAACCTTCCAAAAGTTAAAGAAGCCATTTCTGTCAGCAAAACAACCTCAAAGTTAGGCGAAGCGTTTGTAGGTGTTCTTCAAAGTTTGGCTGTTTCTAGAAGTCCAGTTGATCCCTCCCATTTTTTGCGTGCTATGAAACATCATATCTCAGCTGCGAAGGGAAGTGCATTTAATAATTTTGCTCAGCACGATGTCCCCGAGGCTCTTGAATATCTCCTACCTGGTCTGTCATTAGACTTTCCATTTGTTGGAAGTCTTTTTAGTATTGGCATCAAGACATCAACCACTTGCAATTCATGATACTCATGTAAATGAGAGATCCAGGTTCAAATCCTGGACAGGGCAGAGAAAAACAAATTATCTTGCACCTACAATAACCAGGTAATCATGACTAAATGCTATAGCTGTATTGAGAATAATAGTAATTTTTGAATTGTGGAGGGGAGAGTTGCATACATTCATCATTTTTATTTATACAGCACAATGTCATGTCAAAAAAGGCAGGTATACTTGATCATCCAGACACCAAGGTTAGCTGCTGGCTACTAAGTATATAGGAAAATTGTTTGTGACATGCCCAGACACAATAATTGAGATTATTCTGTTTTGATTAGGAATACCCATTATATAGATATTTAGTTAGCTATATCGTTTCCAAAAAATGAATTGCCATAGGGAGCGTTCACATATTACGTAATCAATTTTTTGCCTAATTTCTACTCCCACCTCCCCCATGTAATCAGTCGTAATCATTTGGTCGACCCCCTCCCAAAATTACGTCATCATCTACTTACCACCCCCCCCCCCCCAATATTTCATTTTCTCGGTTATTCTAGACCCTACAAAAGTTTTAGATATTTACAGTTTTATATTTTACTTTTATATTTTACATGCAAGATATAGAATATGGCGAATACAAACGCTTTAAGCCGTTTTTACACGATCAAATTTTATATGACATATACTATAAATTTGATCGTGTAACATACGTTATATGATGAAAATTTTTATGATCATATATATATGATCGAATTTTTAAAGATAGAACACGTCCTTTTTTTATATGATATATGATCATATAAACCTATTGTCCTCTTATGAAATTGAGATGTTAACCAATCATAACGCGTTTTCAATTGTACCGAAGTTATGTAAACATGAAACAAACATACAGAAGAGCGAGTAAATATTCAAGAGAAAAACATTGCAGAAAGAAAATCTAAAAACACAGACAAGTTTTTTCAACAAGCCCAAGAATTTCGTCAAAATTTCTGCCGCCATTTGCAAGTAATTCTTAGTCATTCTCCTCTTCTAAACGCAATTCCGAGATCCAAGTCCTACTCCGTCACGGCTTAACCCTTCTTGACTTTTTTTGAGACAACTGCAATTGTTACAGCAGCCGCGCAAGTCCTCATCCTCATGTTGATGAAGAAAAAGAAGTGAAAGAAAAATTCGATGCACAATATATGATCGTGTAACACCATTGCATATGATGAGACGAGCAGGTGGTTTATATGATCATATATCGTATGTCATATAAAATTTGATCGTGTAAAAGCGGCTTTAGATAGTTGATATTTTTCACACCCCATCAAACCACTTGACCCCTCCCCCCTCCCCCATATTCAAGCGTAAGCAATTTCGATAACCCCCCCCCCCCTCCCCCCTCCCCCCAACTTGATTACGCAATATGTTAACGCTCCCATACCATATTGGTCAAGAACCGTAATGGTGGGGATTCTAATTGGTCAGATTATAAACAAAATGTAATATCGTTGATTGATTGGACAAAATGGATCATGTAGATTTTTCCAAACACAAAAGTTCTTTGCTTTGATTGGACAAAATGGAACACGTGGTTTAGGCCATCGAATTATACTTTCCTGGCGCCACTTTTTTTTCAAACCCTCTGGTAATTTACCGGAGCGTGTTGTGTTTGTTTGCTGGGACTTTATTGACATTGGAACATACATTGGATAAGTATTATTTGATAACTTTGTCCGTGTCTTTTGCTAGCAACCAAACAAACATTTAGGTGCAAACTGCAGCTAGTGCATCTTTTAGTATATTTACTTACTGTTTATATCTTATTTACGTGCAAACTGCAGCTGGTGCATCTTTTAGTAAATTTACTTAATTTTTTGTCTGATTTTTAGACCCCTGCTGTGTCCTGCATTTTGGCATAGATATAGTAAAAGGGTTTGTTTACCTGATCAACCATTTAGTGCAGACAAATTCATCATGATATCAGTCCAAGCATATCGTGCCACCATCGGTTCTTTTTATAATGTAGCCGCTAGTCACTCCAGTAACATTAAGAATGGTAGAAATTTTCACACACAATCAGGAATGTTTTTTGACAATCTTGATAATAACAACCACTTTATTCATTTTTTGAAACTTTTTATTTCGATAATTTTCATGTGTTGTCTGAGCTGTAACATTAATCTTGCATGTTTGAAGTTACTGTTATTGTTATCCGGGGATATTGAAAGCAATCCTGGACCCTTCAATAACAATGATATTGACTTCCAAATAACACTACAAGAATCTTATGCTGCCCATCTTCTAAATCAGTCAAATTCTGCAGACCATATAGTTGCTTATGCTAGAAGTATTGGTCTGTCGAATATAACATATCGAGAAAATATAATAGGGGATGGCAACTGCTTTTATAGAGCAATAGTACAGCAATTTAATCGCCCTGAGATCAGACAAATTGTACCCCCTGAACTACATTTTCTGGATCATCTCCAACTGCGAGAAGCTGTGGTCAAATTTGTTCGCAAAAATAGTGATATGGAAATTTTTAAAAATAACAGAGACTTTTTATTTACAAAACCAGAAGAGTGGGAACATGACTTACAAACTCAATCAAGGCCTACTGTTTATGTTGAAGAGATTTTCATACGTGCTACTGCAATAATGCTGGGCATCAACATTTTGATAACATCAGATACTGCATTACATCCATATACCCTTATTAGTTTTAGTCATGATGAAACACATATTTCTGGTGAACAACAAGTCGCACATCTATTGACTGATGGTACCACTACAGGTGCTTTCATGTTGCTTGGAAGGGTTAATGACAATCATTACCAATCGCTGATCTTTGATGACAATGTGAGCATTCCTCCTGTTACATTACTCAGTCCACCTAAGAAATTTCCTTGTTTGTCATCAAAAAGTACAATCCAGCCTGAAAATATAACCAATCAGGCTGGTGAAAAGGAAGTGACTACTTTGAAGGAAAGTCAAGATCTTTCAGTAGAGAAAATACTGGAATCTCTTATGTCTTCTTATAAAACAACAAAAAAGAAAAATGATAGAGAATATGCTCTAAAGCAAAAGTGTCTTCAGTTGAATATTAAATATGAAGAACCTGAAGTCAATGAAACAATTATCGAAACAAAAAGAAGGCGCTCTCGAATATATTATAGATGCAGAAAAGCCGTTTGTAAAACAGCTGTGGGTAAACAGAAAAATTCAAATTTAAAAAACCGACCTGTTACACTGCCAATCACTACACACAATCAGAAAAATATTTTGTCAACAAATTTACCAACCACACAACAGTCCATACTAACAAATTTATCAACCCTACAGTCAATCTCAACAGTTGTCACAGGCAACCAGTCCAGTGATCAAGACAACATTTTTGGAAGTGAAACTGCCACCATTCATCAAAATCCCGATGTAGTGGCTGCTGTAATACAGTTTGAAGAAGGTGAGAAATTACATAGTTTATCAACCTGTAAAACTTGTCTTGAAACTCGACCAGTATTTCATGCAACACCTCCAATAAGACCTACTGCAAAAAATGAAACAAAACCAATTACCGTTAAGCCATGGAAAATATTCAGCGATGGTAGGTGTGATAGGTGTCACAGGGAGAGTCTTAGTCATTTTAAAAAGAATGTGAAGACGCCTGCTAGATTTTCAGGTATACTGTCAGCTGATAATGACGACTTGGGTCCGTTACAGGATAACATCCGTCATAATGATATGCATTTTTCACCAGTACCACCATATCTCCAAAATTTGACCATACTGAAAGTAGCGTTGATTCGTCGTATCACTGTTATCATGAATATACACCTCCTAAGATATGGCATGCTTGCATCAAAAGGACATTGTATCAGTTTCCCTCAAAGAATGCAAATTGCTAAAGAATTGCCATCGTTACCATCGGATGTTGGAATAGTGGTTATTAGAAAGAAGGGAAGTCAAAATTCGGTTCAACAATATACCGTGCAAAGGGTTAAAGTTGAAAATGCATTACGAGGGCTGTGTTTTGGATACCCCGAAGGGGGTGTTGAATGTCAAGATACTAAAAATAAACATCAATACAATGGCTCTGATCACATTGACAAACCTCTAAAAGGACGCTACTTCCAGTTCCAGCCAAATGAATACTATAAGGATGTCTCAATAAAATATGACCGCATTCAAAATTCACCAGAGATACGTTCTGAACTATCTGATTTGCCAGTTGTGGAATTGCCAAATAGCATACAAGGAGATAAGGGTCCTGCTGAAAATCAATTTCAACCAAAACCTACCTGAAGATGATGAGAGTATAACCCGTTCTGGTTTAGTGTGCCCCGTTGAACCTAAAGATGCTGACAAAGAGTTACGAACAATACTCGAAAAGCTCTTGGGTTCTGAAGATGCGGTTAATCAAGCTCTTCAACATGGCACTGTTGCAAATGCAAATTTGGAATATACAAGAGAACAGCCTATTCGGGAATTAAAAACTCCGGGTTTTTTTACTATGGCATACCCAACTGTTTTTATTAATGGAAATTGTGACTTAACTGTTCCAAGATTAAATAAAATTAACTTTGAAGAATACATCGAACATATATATTATTGTTCTGATAATCGTGTAGCACGTCATCCGTACTTGACATTTTTCTTATTGAACATGCGTTTGCGAATGCAAGCATTGCAGCAGGGTAGCTTTCTTGTTTCACAACAATTAAATGATGCTCTCCTCACAATCGCTGAACTTCGAGATAATTTACAAAATGATGATGATTCAGTTCCACGTAAAATTATTAGTATTGGAAAAAACCTGGTAAATACCGATCCATACTGGAGAGACCAAAAAAAAAAATTAGATGCCATGCTGTTTTTTAGACGAAATGAATTTGGCGATTTACTAGCATATTTTGATACCAACAGTTGTGCCGAATTTCATTGGAAACCATTGCATGAACTACTTATTAAGTATTATGCGTTGATAAACAATGTAAACGAAGATGCTGTACGCCAGCAAATGGAAAGTGATAATAAATTCAAGCGGGAAATGATTCTACAAAATCTTCATATTGTGACACAGTATTTCGATAAGATTTAGTACATGTTTATCGCCATCTCATTGAAAACACTGATGATGGAAGCACTGTTAAAAATTTGGCTCAAGGACTACTTCAAAAAATTGCGGGTTTAGTAGATGTTCCAGGTGCTGCGGCGGATTTCATTAACAGTGGTGGTCGTCTGACTAGATGTACCAGAAATTTTGGATACATTGGTATCAGTGGTTTCCGAGCCTTGGATACGTCTGGTGAAGATGGAACTGTTACAAAAAGTAGCGCATTAGACAAATACTTAAGTGATAAGCGGAGAGAAACTGAGCCAGAAATATCATTATGGAACTGGAGCAAAAAGTGTAATTGTACCTGCAAAGTAGATCACGTCCCAGTTTTTACAGGAATATCTACAAAACCTGTCTCGCCTGTTACTGAGGACTATGCAAAAGCTATGCTCATTATATTTTCTGTTGGAACGTGGCACAATACCGAAGATTTGAAGGGACAACATGAGTCATTTGCTGCTGCTTTGGCTTCCCTTGTTCAAAATGAAGAATGCCCATCAATATTAATTGATTCATTGAAAGAGGCTAAACAATCATTTGATAAAAAAAGCGAGAGAACACAAAGTCACACCCGTGCAATCAATATTGAAACCAATACTCAGTGTTCGGATCAATCATCACAATATACAGATGCAAGTTCCCAATGTTCCCAAAATTCTGCCATTGCACAAATGAACATAGGTAGAACAATAATGAGAGATATTGCTAGGCACCATGTTGCTGATATCAATGAGCCGAATGTACAACAGGTTCTTCCTGATGGTGGGCCTACATTTGATTGGAATAATTATGCAATTCAAAGTTTTGGTAGTCAATGGCCAATTAATGCTGACATATGGTTACAATCTATATCTGAAGAAGCAGAAAAAAAATGAATTGCAGCATGCTGAAGATTGTACTTTACCCCAAATAAACATCTTAAATGCTAATGAATTACAAAGAACAGTCATTGGTATAAATCTTCAGCATTTATTACAAGTCGCAAAAGGAACTTTGCCAACAGGTACCCAGCCAATTTGATGATGAGGTGACAAAACAGCTAGCTGTAATGATATTTCTTGTCTAATGACAGCTGGTTCTACTATATTTAGAGGTTGCTTATTAATACAAGGAACAGCCGGTGTCGGGAAAACATTCATCATTACTGCGCTTACTAGAATCGTTCGTCGTATTTTTAAGCGAAATACTGCTGTTGTGAACTTGGCCCAAACTGGGGCAGCATCAGTCCTCATACCTAATGGTCGCACTATACACTCAATGACTCCACCACCACACAAACTTAAAAAAGATAAGAATTTAAATTCTGTCCAGCTTTCTGACTATCCGTTGGGTGATGTAGCTCTAAGAAAGCTAAGAAAATATACAGGCATGCATGAAAACAATGAACTGAAATTGATTCAACTTAATATTGATGAACGTAGCATGCAGTCGAAGCTTCTAGTGGCTTGGTGCAGCCAAAGATATGTGAGGCAACAGGAGACTTTGATAATTATTATGGAGGTGTACCAACTGTCAATTTCTTTGGGGACCTTGGTCAACTTGGACCAATTCGTGCTTTGGATTTACATCAGCCGCCGAAACATGATGATTCCACAATCAACTTTGCTGGTTATGCAATCTATCGCTCATTTCACAATGTTATTGTTCTTACAGAAACAATGCGCCAAGGACCCGATCAGTTGGCCCTTCTACAGCGGCTACTTAGAATACGCAACGGATCGATTACTCAACAAGACTGGCAAGATATAAATAGTCGTTATGAAAATGCTTTGCCCCATGCCGAAAAATGTAACTTTTTGCATGGCCGCGTCCTTACATTAATGGAAACATGGAATGAAGTTAATGAAGAAAACCATAATAAATTAGCTAACCTCGGTGTGCCAGTTGCTGTTATTCCATCAAGAGGACGTGGTAAACATCACTCTTTAACTGATAAGCAACTGGGTCAAATACCACTAAGATCTTTAATGGCAGTTGGTGCAACTGTAATCCTTACCAAGAACCAAAAGGGTCAGTTGGTGCAACTGTAATCCTTACCAAGACCCAAAAGGGTCTTACAGGCCTTGGCCTAAATAATGGTGCCATGGGAAAAGTAATTGCAATCCTTTATTCACCAAATATGTCACCACCTGAATTTCCAATAGCTGTTGTAGTCGATTTCCCAAATTATAAAGGCCCGTCATGGATTCAAGAACATCTGAAATGGATACCAATTACTGCTGTTGAAGGTCGATGTGAGTCTGATTGTTGCAGCAGAAATGGCCTGCCGTTAATGCCAGGATATGCAATAACTATTGCCAAAAGTCAGGGTATGTCAATTGGAGATGGTAAAACTGCCACCCACATGCGTATCAAGTTACAACAATCAATTCAGATGGAAAAAAATAACCTTGGTACAGCTTACACTGCATTCTCCAGATGCGAAAAAGAAAGAAATTGGGCACTTGTCGAACTAATTACTCAAGAACGACTCTTGTACATTAATACACATCCCCGTATGAAAGCCAGACAAGAGGAAGAGAAACGCCTGAAGGCATTATCGAATAAAACCGTCAAAAAATACAATATCACTATGGAAAAGTATATTAACTTTTTGAAAGAACTTGACCAGTTTTGTGATGATGGTATTGAAGATGCAGTTTGTCCTTCACCATCTGTAAATTGCACATGTATAATATGCCTATCTCATTCATAATGATAATTACAATCTGAATTCACCTATTTTGCAGACAATCACAATCTTGGCCCCTAAAAACCATTCTTATCTGAACAAGGTGCAAATGCAACCTGAACAAGGTGCATTGACATTACAGCATTATACTGATTATTAATGGTGTTGTTGGAGGTGGAGGTGGAGGGTCATAACACCGCCTAACAAAGGTCTGTGATTGTTACATTAACCATGGATACATTTGATATCCAGTTGCATATCTATTTCATCCGTATCACATCGATCATCATACCACAATACCATACCGTTTTGACTTATCGCAATCAACATAATCGTCTGTACCCTACCGATCATACCACAATTACCATACTGCATGACTGAATTCAACCTTGCATTAACATTACACCTTTGTGCTGATTATTAATGGCGTTTAGGCCAATTGCAACCTGAACAAGGTGCATTAATATTGCAGCTCTGTGCTGATTATTAATGGCGTTGTAAGCCAATTGCAACCTAAACGAGGTGCATTAACATTACAGCTTTGTGCTGATTATTAATGGCGTTGTAAGCCAATTGCAACCTAAACAAGGTGTATTAACATTACAGCTTTGTGTTGATTATTAATGGCGTTGTAAGCCAATTGCAACCTGAACAAGGTGCACATGCAACCTGAACAAGGTGCATTACAGCATTGAGCTGATTGCACAATTTTTTTTATAAGCAAATTGGATTTTGGTCAGATCTCATGTTATTTTTTAGTCAATATCTAAGTCTAATTTTTGTTAAACATATATAATAAACGGGAAAAAGAAACTAAGTCATATTTTTGGTAAAAAAGATATTTCTTAAAAATAAACTGAAGTGTGCAAAAAAAATTATTCTTGCTTGTGCTTATATTTGTCCAGAACTGAAAGTGCTTAAAACATTTCAAATCCAGTTCAGTTGCTTAAAAAATGAGTTGCTTATTGAAAAAAATTGTGTATTAACATAATCCAATTTCAAAACCTGAACAAGGTGCATTACTATTACAACATTATGCTGCTTATTAACATATCGAACCATATGCAACCTAAACAAGGTGCTTTAACATTACAGCATTATTCAGTCTCATCCGTACCCTACTGATCATCACAGCCCAATCACCCTACCATAACGACTTACAACAATCAACCTACCAGCCATCACACCTCAGTTACTGTAAGTTATGCAACATCAAGTAAACAATTACATCACCAAAATGGGGTAACTCTTTTTTACTTAAAATGTTAATTGCAACATAAATCTGTCCTTTATTTTAGGTATGACCTGCTTCGTCCCATTGGCTACCTTCTCGTGGTGCAGGTTGTCAAGAAGAGCTTGTAGACATATGACATTTTTACTTAGGATATTAAAATTTAATAAATACATGTTTTTTTGAAGTAGAGTAGAAATGTGTCTACACGCTCTTCAACCAACAGCCAGGGCAATACAACTCTCTTTGCATGAAATGTTTGCAAACATTCTTTTTCTTTCAGTGCTTTTAACTCCCATTAAAAGGTGTTGTATTAGAAATTTACCTAATTGCTTAATATTAGTTTTAAATTTATATTTAGTGACATAATAATAATTATGGATAACGAAATTGATGATGTAAGTATTTTCATAGTTTGCTTTTTACCTTTTCAATACTGAAATTGCATTTCTTTGATGCAAAATTTGGATTCATATAAAGCTTTTTGTATTAAAATTTAATACTGAGGAAGGTTTGAGACACATTTGTGTCCTATGTTTCTGTGTTATATCTTTACAGCAATTGCTAAAAAATTGGCCACATAACGGCGATGTTACATAGACTAGCTGTTTCTATTTGGTTGGTCTACTGACTGCCATAGATTGTCATCTCATTATACGTAATAGATAAAATTGTAATTGAAACAGCAAATATATACTACCACTACTACTTTTAGCGGCCAAATGAGATAATATAAAACTTAGTTAGATTAGCATACGAGAATTAGCATATGAAAGTACAGTATTAAATTAATTTGAGAGGAATCTTTATGTAGGAGTTAAAACAGCGAGTTGAAAGGAGACAGTTGGAAGATTGGAAGAGAAGGTGAAAGTAAGTTATACACAAGAAATAATTGCTTTGAAGTGTAGAATGTGGTAAAACAGTAAATATAACTTAATGAATGATTAGAAAAAACGATCAAATTTGCATGTTTTTGGAAGTTTAGAATGTAGCACAATTGGATCGTGTTTTTAGGAATTATCAGCTGAGAAAAAAGATTTATCTTGGGACGCCTTCCGGGACTTTTGTTCCCTAAATAAATCTTTGGGAGCTTATATAAGCTCCCAAAATTACAAGTCGTGAAAGGCGTCTGGTGGCTTCCGCACCTTCACCGAGGAGGACGATGTGCGGGAGCGGATGAAGCTGAAGAGGAGAAGTGGAAGTGGAAGAGGAAGAGGAGGGTATCGGTGGTGAAAAAAATAAAAAAATGCTAAAACTTGCTGTTCTTAATTCATTCCTCTCAACCCATCCCCAGACTTTTCTTCTTATAAATTTTTTCTTTTGCACAACAGCATGCAGTTTTTATATTTAACGTAGTGTATAGTTATATAGTCAGTTAGCAAGCTTAACTGTAGGTTATAAAATTCTTGACTCGTTAATTTCATGGAATAACGTAGTTTGTTTTCATAATAGTCGTTTCTTTACATGTTGGGAAAATTTTCAATAAACATACTTAGTTTTACCTCAAGTTTTGGGATTAAGCCTGAAATACACGATCCTTTAAAACGAAAGGTCAAAACCTGATGGATAATAACCAATATTTTTTAAAAGCTTAGTTAATTAGACACAAGTGTAAACATTTAAGTATATGTAATTAACAAAATTACATAATTATTACGCCCTGTTGGTCTAATGGCTATGACACTCTTGCAAACGAGAGATCCAGGTTCGAATTCTGGACAGGGCATGAAAAACAATCATCTTGCACCTACAACAACCAGGTTGTATTATATTGGCACATAATTCTGCTAATATGATTCACTGTATATTGACCTTATATAAATGTAATACCTTACATTTAGTACATCTTTGAGTTTTAGGGGGAGAGGGTTTCTATTAAGGTGCCTGCCCTGCCTTGCCGTCCCCTTGCCATTGCCTACCCTTCCTATGCCTTTTCTGTTGCTGCCTTCTATGGTCTTGTCTTTGCCTACCATGCCTTGCCTACCCCTGCCTTGCTGATTCCTCTTCCTGTTTCCTTGTTCCTCCTCCTGTTTCCTTGCCTGCTTTGCCGTGCCTTGTCGTGCCCTTTCCTTGCCGTGCTTAATGCCTTTGCCTTGGCAACCTCTCCGCAACACTTTCTATACTGGTTACGACGTGCAAGCTAAAAAAGGTCAAAAATATAACAAATCGTGTAGCAAAACCAATTCGTATATTTCCTTGTTCCAACGGACAGGATAAGTAATCAATATAGAAAGAGTTGCGGAGAGGTTGACAAGGCAAAGGCATTAAGCACGGCAAGGAAAGGGCAAAGGCAGGCAAGGAAACAAGAAGAGGAATCAGGAAGGCAGGGGTGGGTAAGGAATGGTAGGCACAGGCATGGGAGGCACAGGCAAGGACATAGTAGGCAGGCACCAGAAAAGGCATAGGAAGGGTAGGCAAAGAAAGGCACGGTCAGTGCTGGCAAGGAAATGGAACGGCAAGGCAGGGGTGCATGACTTTAATAGAAAATATCCACCTTACAACTCAAAGATTGTGTATACTCGATATATCTAAGATAAGTATCATATTAGTCCAGGAGTATAGAAAGTATTGAGGTGCAAATATTTCAAATTCAATATCTCAAAAAAAAGTCTCAAACTTATCTCAGGTCAATATACAGTGAATCATGTTAGCAGAATTATGTGCCATTACAAGTATTTAAACAATCGGTCATAACGCCATATGATTTTTTGATAAATCTGAGATTAACTTGATTCCAATGACAACAACATTAAAGGGATCCCGAGGTGTCTACACAAGTTTGGTTTATATGAAAATGTACATGATTTTATTCATACCTTTGTTATTTATTTTGTTCAAACTCATCGATTCAACAAATAACGTTAATCAAAAGTTTGTGCTTTGCTCGCTTACTTCCTTCCCGCTCTGTCCGCCATTGCTTCTTGTCCAACTTCTTTTCGAAATAGTGAAGAACTTATTTTCATTACTCAAAACCACAAATTAGTTATTATGACGTCACAGTTGCGTAGCGTGAAAAAATTGCTGTTAGCCTATAAACAATCCCTCTGGCTTCACTGCATTCGTCTTCCTATTTTATAAGTTGATGCAACATTCTCTGTATAAAATGTCTTTTATGATCATGTGTACGACCACGAAACTCATTCTGAAAAATATGCTCATCTCAGATTTGTTTCGCGGTCTTTTTCACGTGGTGCGCATGCTGACGAGCGGCGAAACGTGAAAAACACAGGTCGAGAAAGCGAATCATGGCACCAAAAGAAAGAGCAAGCCGAGATGAAATAATTGAGAAGAAAACGAAAATGGCGAGATTTAAAACATGATATATACATGTAATTTAGAAAAGGTTTTGGGGGAAGCGATTTAATTCTATCAAATTTGAAAAACGTCCTGGGTTCTAAGTTCACAAATTCAGTCGAATAGGCGTTTGTGTTAAGGGCTCTATCTGTTCTGTTCTTCGCTCGTCATGTACTCCCACGCCTGGATAATTTCAGACATCCCGTCTGCTCCCTCATCGTCGCCATCGAAATTCACATAAATTCCATTTTCTTCTGGAAATTTTTTTCTAATTTTTGAAACCACACAAGCGGGAATGATTCTACGAACATGTCTTCCAAGTTTTGTATAAACAAACCAAGAAAACTGTCGATACGCTGCGTAGCGATAAGTCCTAAAACGAGAAAAAGGCCTGGGGATGAGGTTCATTAAATGTATATTTTTGCATGTACATAAGTTGAGTATAGTTTTTTGAGATATAAATAGATTTATTTTGTTGTTTTGTATTTTGTTGAGCGTGTTGAGAAACATTTTGTATGAGATCTATGTTTGAGAATAATATATATTTTTACCGATTCGGTATATTGTCTATGCAAGGTAGCCATGCACCTTCCCTGTCATTCAAACTAACCATAGCGGTCCATAAAACATGTGGATTTAAACACACAGCATCGAAACTTTCATGCTGAGTTACGCATGTATAATCTAGAAAAAAAACAAATTGCGAAAATTTACAAACTAGATCTAGAGGCCTGTCTCATACAGGTCCTGGGATCGAGCATATAAAAATTTCTTAGTTATTCATTCAACAAAATATGCACACTAATCAATTATACAGAATCATACCACCAGAAATATATCTCAACTTTATTTCGTCGATTTCTGTGCAGCATAAACATTCACGACTCACAGGCATCGTACAGCAAAACGAACATTTACACCATGAGGATGGTTCGACGTCTAGGCGATTGATACGAGGCTCTTGCTCTCTAACTTCTTCTGGACAGTCGGGAACATCTTCCCAACTATCATCGCTATCATTGTTGGAATTGTTAACAACCTTTTTTTGTGGTTCAAACTGGTAAGGATTTACAGACATTTTGCTGCATTAACGAAACGATTTTCTTGTGTATTATGTATTTCGCGCGCTTTTGATACTGAACTGGCGCGTCACAACTTTGACCCATGGAAAAAAGACTGGACGCTAGAGTTGAATTTTACCGAAATATATTCACAACAAAATGGAGGCGAGCGCTGCTGTTTTTACGAGGTAAACATGGATATATCTTCTACATAATATTGATTTGGCTAAAAAGACTTTCTCTACTATATTTCTTTGAATGTTTTGAGTTGCATAAGCATTACTTGTGTAGACACCTCGGGATCCCTTTAAAAAGTCAAGATATGGAAATAATCAGAGAAGTCCACGAGAAAGGCAAAAAAAATTTAAAAACGCCTTTTTTAGATTCTTGTGCCTACCAGGTATGTCAACACAAAACTTTTTACCATAAAGTGATAGATCTATTACAAAAAACAAAGCACTTTTGGGCTCTATAAATGAAAGTGATAAATGTATGCAACTCCCCCCCCCCCCCCTCTACAACTCAAAGATTACCTATTATATGAAAGCCTGGTTGTTGTAGGTGCAAGATAATTATGTTTTTCCTAGCCCTGTCCAGGATTCGAACCTGGATTTCTCATTTGCATGAGTGTCATAGCCATTAGACCAGCAGGGCATAAATATATATATATACAAAACTTTACAGGTGAACATTATATACACTTAGGAACTTACAGCACACAGCCTAGTTAATTAACCTTTTGAGAAATGCTGGTTAAGCCACAAGTAACTGTTACCTGGCGTAAAACGCTTGGTGGAACAGTTAATACAAATTGAAAACTGTACCACACATTCAGGTGGAGCGCCTTAGTACAGATGTGCAGTATATCGTAAATCGAGTGAAACACACAACATTTAAGGTGTTTCGGGTGTAATTATATTTATCCTTTAGCTTGAATAAAAACACAATTTACATATTGTGCCATGTCATAGCGAAAACAGTCAGCAAACCTTTTTTATTTTTCACAAAATGTTCCCAGTAAAACTTAAAATATATGTACTTTAATCTGTGGTGCGCCATTAGTATAGGTAAAAAAACCCTTTTAAAAAAACTTTAGCACAACTTCTGTTAAATAGAAACACAGGTAATAGCTTGTCGTTAACACTAGGCTGAGTGATTAGTACAGATATACTGTGGCGCACATATACGTTTCGACATAATATCCCTTTCTAAAAAAAATATCCTAACTTTGGTTCAAATAAACAGACAGTTAACACCCTGTTGTTATCCTACACAGCTAAAACAGTCATTCAGCAATTTTATTTTGCGGAAAAGTTTTTGTAACATTTAAAAATAAAAACATAGTTTAAAACCTGTTATTACACTCCTAAAGCAAAAAGAATCCTGCAATAGTTTATGGGAAAAGTTCTTGTGCAAGATCAAACATTAATCGTAAAATCGGATAGCCGTAATACATTTTTCCAAAAAACTTTACTGCAACTTCGGTTACCCTGCATGACAATAAAAAATTCTTATTTCCAACTGAGCAGAAACTTTAAAATAATAGCAATTAATTAGACTATTGAGAAATTAAATAAGAAATACATGTTTCAATACATGTTGATGATTGCACGAGAACAGCTTGTCAGAATTTAAAAAGCCTCTTAACAGAAAACGTAGACGTTGATGTTAAAGTTAGAATTTAAAACGCCTGGATAATAACAAATGCAGATGTTGAAAAATTAAATAATAAAACAGGTATGTTGCACATCCATATAGGTTTAATACCATTTCAAACCAGACATAATCAACATTCAATGTGGCACAGTTTACAAAACGTATAAATCGCGCCAGGTGTTATAGTTACTTGTGACTAAACCAGATTAGCTTAAACTTCTGTTAAATAGAAACACAGGTAACAGCTTGTTGTTAACACAGGGCTGAGTGATTTGTACAGGTAGCTATACTGTTTCGCACATACGTTTCGGCACAATACCCATTTCTAAAAAACTATCCTAACTTCAGTTCAAACAAATAGACAGTTAACAACCTGTTCTTATCCTACGCAGCTAAAACAATTTTATATACTTTGTGGAAAATTTTGTAACATTTAAAAATAAAAATACAGTTTATAACCTGTTTTTACCTTCTCTAAGCTAAAAACCCCCGCAATATTTAATGAAAAAAGTTTCTGTTAAAGATTAAAAATTAAACACGGCACTATGATTGAGTGTATCATCTCACTCATTGTGTAGTATATGTAGAGCTATAGCTAGCTATAGTCAGAAAATCTATTTCTTTGTAGCTAGCTAGTTTTATACTAGCCATTATGATATTGCTTGATCTTTTTTATGCTATTAGCTAGCTAGCTCTTTAATTCAAGTAGCTCTAGCCAGCTATTTAAGTTCTATTATTATTCCAGCTCAGTCAGTAGTTTTATGCTAGCTAGCCTTAGGTGTGAATGAGAATAAGAAAGGGTTCATTACATACCCTTTCTTTCTTCGCGTTCTTGAACATAACAAGCCCTTCTGTCAGTTGCGATATGGCTTAGATTGAGTTTGAGGCGCTATGTGTCCGAGAAAATGTCATGTGATGTTAGTAAAAGTGATTTATGTATCACGTGGCTAAAAAGTGTAGGCAGATTTAACCTAAACTGGAAACGGCACCATTTACGCTTGGTACCATATTTAAAAAACAACAAAAACTCCTTCGCCGTGCTATAAACAAGTTGTCTCGCTTACTAAAAAATGTACTAGAGAATGACCATATTAAATTGCTGGATTACTGTGATCCTTTGGACGAAATTTTAATATTTCCATAGTAACCATGATAATTTGGATGTATAGGGACGAAATCCTATATACTCTCCACCGTACTTACATTTCCTTTATATTTGGCTTATATAATGAGGAAATAGGCTCCGCTTCTCTCCGCAAAAATGTATTATAATCTATATTATATAAGATAATAATACGCCTGTTCCGTGTCTCCGCGACAGGCAAAGATATCCCTAACCCTAACGATTTTCCTTTGATGTTGCCGAAATTAGTCGATTTAAATAACTCTTCTGTGTATGTGTTGTTTTATGTGAAAATGTAATAATTGTCTGATTAATATTCACATAAAAGGGGGGAGGGTTATCTTTTCCTAGCGGTTTTATATTACCCCGTCTGTTTCTGTCACAAGCAATCTACCGTGAACCTAGAGTTTGCTCACTCTTCACTCTGTTATAGAGTAATCATAAGAAGCATAGCAAGGTTGTTCGACTATGTCTTGTCTTTGGGTGCGACGACCCCACTTTTTACCCCAGTCCAGTAGGGAGGCCAAGTTTGCTCACTTGGTCTACAGGGTTAACGATCCTGCTGTACCCATAGTTATTCTTGTAAGAAGCTTTGCAAGGGGGTGAAATTTCTCTTTCATGTCTTAGTGGTTTTACGCCCACGCATATCACCCCATTAACTTCAGGCTGGTCCTGACCAAGGCTGGTCCTAAGCATCAATCACCTGTGTAAGGCTGAGTGTTGGGATCCCGTAACACATGTAAAGCTACAGCCAGGTTCACAAGTCCTGGCGCATAGGTAGTTGTTTGCCACCTTTTTATCGTTTTTATTTATTTGTATATATATACTTTTTATGTCAATATATCTTGTGGTTGTTTTTTTGTTTTGTTTTTGCAATATTTGTATTGTCCAGAGGGTTGCTTTTTCAATTAACTTGGTTGCACAGACCATCCTTGTAAAAGGGAGATCTTGCTTTGCATAGAGATCTGTAGAGGGTTTAACCTCTACCACTAGTCGAATCACTACAGCTTGCTGTTTTGTTATCTCATAATCACACTTGCCTCGTTTTTATAGCTAAAATACTATTATCTTTCACCCAAAATATTTACCCTCAACAATTCCTCCTTAAAATGAAATTAGTTCTGCTGAATAAAGTTTAAGTCTATGCGCTTGCGAAATTGTACAGAAAGAATGACGTAATTATTAAAGAGAAACGTTAATAACAACAAAGATGGCGCATCATGTAGAACTTTAAGACGATTTTTGATACCATTTTCGTTTTACTTTATTTTATTATGACATGCTTGGTAAACTATGCAGCCATAAAACAGTGTGAAAAAATCGCTCACTGCCAGGCAGTATGTTAGTGATGAACAAAGTAGTTCTCCTTCAATTTGGAAATATTTTCATTCGGAATATTTTTCTTTTACCAGCGTTAGATGCAGCAGGAGATGCTAACAAAGAAACCTTTTTAAAAAAAGAAAAGGCTATTGTTCAATAAATAAGAATGAACAATAAAAACCCGCATACCATTTTACCAGGGTTAAACCAAGGTTTATTTAAAAACAAAACATGATGAAAAATAAAGAGATTGCAAAAATTTAAAGCCTCGTAGAAGTCGATTTTTTTCTTATTTATGATACATTTTAAATAGAAATTTCTGGTGACTCCGAAATTTTAGTGTTAAGTTAAAATCATTTTATTATGCATTAAGGCCTATATTTTTAGGAAATAGTAAAAAAGAAATGGAATAAATAAAACACTGAGTAAATAATTCAGCTACTTGGACAGCTAAAAAAGGATTACTGCCACCTTATCCATAGGGAACTGAACAAAAAAATTTTACCAGATGCCCCAGCTTTAATGATATTTCAGTCCAGGCTTGATCTTTTTTGTTAATATCTTTGTATAACCTTTGATTAGTTTTACACAGACAATGTTAGCTTGGCATTATATCCACAATTCTAGAAGCATGTGAACCTCAGGTAGTTTTTTGATATCATGTGATTATTTAGCTTATTATTGGTTAAAAATGCTAGTCGCTCCGCGGATCAGAGGCTGGACACTGGAAGGTAGATCAGACAGTAAAATCAGCAGAGAGTCAACTCTGTTAACATGATGGAGGATTGAACACAAGAAGTGACACCAAGAATTATAAGTACGAATGTAAGTCTTATGCAAAAGCAAGGTCTACCATATTGCGTAGAACCTTCTAAAACAAACTAAAAATGCTTAGTCATCACAACATCTAAAATGCCGTGACCGAATATATCAACACCCCCTCTAGAGGTCAAGTTTCTGTCCAAAAAGATATCGTTCGAATTTCTGTAAATAGTGTCTCTTCGGAGGTTTAGTATAGATGTCAGCGATGTTTTCATCTGACGGCACGTGATCCAAATAAATGCGGGAATCACGGTAACAATCGCGAATAAAATGAAAGCGTATATCGATATGCTTCGATTTCGAATGCTTAACAGAATTCTTAACCAAAGACAATGCACCTTGGTTGTCATTCATAAGCATCGGTGTTAACATGGTAAACGGTAATAACTCGCTAACCAATCGACTAAGATAAATAATTTCTTGGCACGCTGCGGACAGTGCCGTGTACTCTGCCTCACAAGTTGATAACGCGACAGATGTCTGCTTCTTGGATTTCCAGCTGATAGGCGGTCCAAGCTCGTTTAGGCTAATGTGGTATCCAGTTACACTGCGGCGGTCATTCGTTGATGATGCCCAATCAGCATCACAAAAGGCGTAGATTCTCGGTTGTGCAGATGATGCGGTGAATGTTAATTCATACGCTGTTGTTTTCTTGACGTACTGGAATACATGCTTCAACATTGCCTAGTTAGCAGGTTCAGGACAAGACAATTTTTCTGATAATTTCGTTACAACAAAGGCAAGGTCTGGTCGTGTGCATGACATTGCGTATATCAGACTTCCAACCATTTGACGGTATTTTCGCTGGTTAACGATTTGAAGGTTGGCTTCCATGTAGGCATTAACGTTTTGCTCACACGGGGTTGATCGTGGTTTGCAGTTATGCATATCAAAAGCTTTCAAGATGTTTTCAAGATAATGTGCTTGAGACATTGTAATACTTCCATTTTGTTGACTAAATTTGATTCCAAGGAAAGTTGATAGAGTTCCAAGGTCCTTCATATGAAACTTCGATGACAATTTACTTTTAATCTCGTTTATGACATCGGTTGAACTACCTGCAATAATAATATCATCTACCCATATCAACAGAAAAATAATCTCACTCTCATTGCGTTTGAAGAAGAGACATGGATCTGCTGCTGATTGTTTAAAACCAAGTTCTATTAGGTAGTCATGAAGTAAGTTGTGCCAGTTTCGACCACTTTGCTTCAGTCCATAGAGCGATTTGTTTAGTTTCCATACTTTCCCTTCGATTTCATACCCGGCCGGCTGTGTAACATATACTTCTTCGTTAAGGGCAGCATGAAGGAAAGCACTCTTCACATCCATCTGGTGTAGGGTAAGGTTTTCTTGCACTGCGAACTGCATGAGTGACCTAACTGTCTCCATGCGTGCGGTTGGTGAAAACGTTTCGACATAATCAACTCCCTCGACCTGGCTAAATCCTTTTGCAACATATCTAGCCTTGTAAATAGGTTGTTCTGCGTCCCCTTTGAGGTTAAATACCCATTTTCCACCGATAACTTTGCGATCTTTTGGTGGGTCTGTCAACGTATAGGTGTCATTGGTTTGAAGTGACTCGATTTGTTCATCCATTGCCGCTTTCCACTTGCATGAGTCATTTCGGTTAATAGCGGTCTGATATGTTTGCGGTGTGTCCATTAAATAACAATAATCTATATAGCTCACATGGTCGTTGTCATCAGAGTTTTCACTCTGGTCATAATCTGCTAGGTACGATGGTGGCTGTCGCTGTCTTGTCGGGTATCGCGATTCAGATTGCTCTTTCGGTTCTGACTGCTCCACTGACACTTCAGCTGGTTCTGGTACTTCAGCTGTTTGAGGCATGATTTGATCATCGTTTGTTTCTTCGTTTTGAAACTTTTCAGTGAAGGTTACAACTCTATGCTTCATCACGGTGTGGTTATCAGGGTAATAGACAAGATAAGCTGGACTTTCTCGATCATAACCGACAAAATACCCCTTCTTGCATCGTGGGTCCAGCTTTTTCGTGTTAGGAGTGTAAGCATAACATACAGTTCCGAAGACATGGAGTTTGGAAACATCAGGTTTGCGACCGGTAATCAAACTGTATGGTGTACTTTTGATGCGTTGAACATAACAACGGTTTCTGATGTGCGTAGCGGTCATCAATGCATAGGTCCAGAGGTATTTCGGCAACCCCGATTCAATCAGCAATGCACGGGCCATATCAAATAATGTTCTCCAATTACGCTCAGCAGTTCCATTCTGGTGTGGTGAATGTGGAGAAGATAGCTCATGTTTTATGTTGTTTTTCCTGAGCAGCGACTTAAACTCGTTAGATATATATTCACCACCATTATCACTCCTCATGCGACTCACATCACCGGTTGGAAATATATCAGCATGGAAATTGAATGATTTGACTTTGCCATATGGGTTAACATCAGCAAGAAATTTTTCGGTCGCTTTCAGTGCATCTGATTTTTCTTTCAAATAATAGGTAAACGAGCACCCAGAGTAGTCATCGGTAAAAATAATAGCGTATCTGAAACCGTCCTTTGCAACAGGATCAACAGGACCTGCAAGGTCTGTGTGAATTAATTCAAACGGTTTGGAGGCACGGGTATCAGCATCTCGGTTACGGGTATCAGTTTTCTTCGCGAGGATGCATGTTTCACAATTGAATTGACTTGAATCAGAAATGGTCATACCTTGAACGACATTTTCAAGTTTTCGAACATCAGCAATGTTGCAGTGGCCGAGTAATTTATGCCACATTTCAAGACTTTCTAATCGATTTCTCCCAACAGATGTTTTACACAGATAGTATAGCCTACCATGTTGATTGATAGGAAATTTTACATTATCATGAGTAGTTAATGTCCAACGGTTACCATCAAAAACTACTTTCGCACCCTTTTTTGTTGCCGACTGGACTGAAAATATATTTTGGGGAAATGAAGGTACAAATAACACATTCTCCATTTTGACATCAGCAATATTCCCATTGTTGTCTTGCAACGAAATTAAAACTGTCCCCTTCTTCTTGGCAAGGTTGTTAGACTTTGAGCCATCTGCTAGCTCAATGTAGTGTTCTTCCGGCTTAAAAGATTCATCGGTATGGATGAAGTTTGCATCTGTGTTAACGATGTGAGTTGTAGCTCCACAATCTACTAAAATTTTCTCACCAATGTCACTGGTTAAATGGATGCTATCACTAATTTTGAAAGCATAAGAATGATCATTTTTTACTTCAGTGTTGTCATTGACAGTTTTAGTCGCATGTTTTTGCTTTCTGCAAACTTTGTCAGTATGCGAAGAGGTCTTACATACCGAACACCACTTTCTATTTTTGGTATTTCTGCATTCAAATGATTTATGTCCTGCTTTACCACAGTTATAACAAATCAATTTACCCGGTGTCTGCCTCTGGTCAACAGTATTCATAACATTGTCGCCAGCCGGTTTCTCGGTACGAGTACGTTCAGTATCCTCAAAACTCTTGAGTGATTGCTTGAACTTCTGAAAGTTCTGAATCAAATGTTCTGATTGAGAGGTTACAGCAATAAATGCTTTATATCTATCTGGCAACCCCTTAACTACCATCGCAACAAGTAGTCCGTCACTAACAATTTCGTCAGCATTTCTAAGTGCATTTGCAGCAGATTCAGCTCTCAAGATGTAATCTGTTATCGGTTCAGTCTCACTTTTCTTTAATGAAGTTAGTTGGGTATACAGGGCTATGATTCTCGGTTTCCCACTTCCAGCATAATGATCCTGGAGAATTTTGAATGCTTTTCTACCGTCGTCACGTGCGTCTCTCATTATAAGTGATATCGAACGTTCATCGAGGAATTGGATCAATTCAGAAAAAGCAGTTTCATTTTCATCAGCAGATATGTCCTCATTGCCAACAAAAACATGTTTCAGTTTGCGTATCTTCATGTATCCAAGAAATTTAACTTCCCACAATTCAAACTTTCTTTCATCTCCATCGAAACTAATATTCTTCCACTGGCTGGTGGCACTGGGCCCATAACCTGTTAACATGATGGAGGATTGAACACAAGAAGTGACACCAAGAATTATAAGTACGAATGTAAGTCTTATGCAAAAGCAAGGTCTACCATATTGCGTAGAACCTTCTAGAACAAACTAAAAATGCTTAGTCATCACAACATCTAAAATGCCGTGACCGAATATATCAACAAACTCGAGTTCAAGAAAATACTTGGTTTGGTAGAGCAGGCTTGGGACTGGTAAGCCATAAGAGTGTCCCAGAAATTGGTACCCATTCTTACCGCAAACTTGTATCAGATGGTGTGCAGGACAATGAGGAAGATATCTATTATGCTCGAGCCGTTCAGCTTCATGTCCAAGGTAACTGGACTAAATGGTGCTCGTTTATTAAATACGATCTTTCTTGGAAGAACCTACTGTCTCTGCCGCAAAGTTTATCTTCGTTTTGCATCGGCGCAACCTATGACAGGCTTCTTTCTCCTACAAATCTTGTCAAATGGGGAACTCAAAGTGACAAAAGTTGCACCCTTTGCAAAAAACCCTCTTGTAACATGTCCTACATTTTAGGCGCTTGTAAATTAGCCCTTCCACAAAGTATATTCACGTACCGCCACGATACTGTTCTACGTGTGTTAGTGACAGCCATTCAGAAGTTCTTGTCCGATTATGAGCCAGCAAAACCATCTAGATGTCATAAAATATCCTTTGTTCCAGCTGGTAAACGTCTTCCCACCAAAAAGCGTTCAAAAATTCAAGGATCCTTAACCTGGCCACTGTATTGTCTGACTTAAATTCAAACTTAATAGTATCACCCTATCTTGCTGCAACTCAACTTCGTCCAAACATTCTTTTAATTTCTGCCATGACCAAAACTAATTATCCTTGAATTAACTTGCCTATGGGAAAAGGACAAGGAGACTTGGGATGGAGTTAGGGTTGATAAATACTCGTTAATTTGTTCTGTCAGGAGTTAAAACAATTGGTCTGTGCATTTCTTTGCTGTGGAAGTAGGATTTTGTTCCGAAACAGGATCTTCCTCCGTCGCCTCGGCTTTTGTAGCGTTCCACTCTGAAATCTCTTACTGAGTCATCTATGCGATTGTCGTTTTACATCTGGCTATCTCGAGATTTTTTGTCTTGGATTCAGCCTGGCAGGGATCCACAGCATACTGCTCAATTGATACCAACTGTTTTAAAGAAATCATCCAAGTCACAAGCAACTTCAACCACGATCTTTAAGGAAACGAATCACCAGGGCGTAACAAAGACCTCCACTAACTTGCCCCCACAAGAATCACTAGGAAGCAACAGCCGCTTCCTAAATTTGGGCAACACATGTTACATCAGTTCTATCTTGCAATGTTTTTATGTGTTACCCGCAGTCGCCACAGCCTTTCCTATTTTTGTAGATTATTCAACACTCGTGTGGAAAACTGCACTACTTGCAACGCTTGCAAAAATCTTAGCACCTCTGAGCAAGGAACTCCATTTCTTCAACTGGCCTTGACATCGACTGTGCAATCTTTAATAACTTTTTGGAGAGCGAAGAATTGTCAGGTGTCAACTCGTACTTCTGTCACTACTGCAATAGTTACCAAACTGCAACAGTTAAAAAAGAGGTCGCAGAGTGCAGTTCAATTTTAATTCTGCAATTAAAGCGCTTTGCCTATAACAAAGGTCTTGTGTCTAACGTTTGTTCTACTGTCACATCTTACCCGGGCACCGTTTCTATAACTATCACTGTAGACAGTGAAGTCTCTTGTGGCAAGCACTACAACTTAAGGGCTGTAATTAACCACTCTGGAAATTTAAACAATGCCCATTACACTACTGTTGCTTATAACCAAGTGCATGGTAAGTGGTTTCGTTGCAACGACAGAGCAGTGGTCCCTTGCAAACAAAGCTTGCTTAATGGTGTACAACCTTACATCCTTTTCCTTGAAGAGGTTAGGTAAATTGCAGTCAGCACCACAACTTCCGGCTTATGTCAGCAACGGGGTTTGACTATTCTTATATTTTTTTTATTTTTTTTTATTATTATTATTATTTTTTTTTTGTTGTCTTGTCTTTGGAGAGTGACGACTCCACTTATTACCCCAGTCAAAATAAAAGCGAAAAACAAAAAAAATACGCCAGCAAGGGGGTTTGACTGTACCAGGTCCTATCTTTGGAGAGTGACGACTCCACTTATTACCCCAGTCACACAAGATTGTACAGAGTAGGTCAGATGAAAAGTTATGGATGAAAGAAATGTCTAGTTCCTGCTGAAGACTGTTTGCAGACCTTTAATTTTTGTGCCAATTACCTCCTTGGAAAAAGCAAGAATTGTGTTCCTTTATATGAGCATATTCTTTAGAAACGTAGTTTCTAGAATATTCTGGAAGGGTGTGTAAGCAGTTGCGAAATGTGCTATTGCAAAAAGTGCTATTGCGAAATGTGAACTGGTTGAAACTTTAGAGCAGGTAAGAAAGTTTGTTTTTTCAGCATTCTTATGACCGTTACTGGTGGTGTAGTCTTTCTAGAGGGTTGGTATTAGGTGAGGCGTATTTCTACTACGAAATTGGGTATTTTGAGCATGAAAAATGGGCTCTGTCACCCTTAGATTGTGTAGCGGGTGTCTGGCACGAAAAAGGCAACCAAAAACACTGAAGGGTAGCCCAGTACTAAATAGTGTAAATAAAAGTTTCTTTTGATCGTACAATGTTAAAAAGCTAGGTATTAGAACCACTGCCTGAGGCTCATTTCCTATATTAAAAACTATAGCTAGCTATCCAGCCAAACCAGAACTCAATGAGAGCCCTCCTAGCTGGCATAAATATATGTACATATGTATTATTATAAAGAAATGTGAAGTGAGTTCCTAGTAGTTGGGTAGCTTTTAAAATTAAAATGTTTAGTTCTTATAAGAACATGTATATACATGGTGAAAATCTTCTTAAGGCTGAAATACACGGTCAGTTTAAAATGATCATTTTCAAATGACTGGTGTTTTTCGTCATTTTAAAATGATGGAACACCTGAATACACGAGTCGTTTTAAAATGATAGAATTTGTAAATAAAAGTTCTTTACACTATGGACTCTGAAGAGGAATGTGCTGCAGCAGTTGTTATAATTGCCATTCTTTCAAAAAGAAAAAAACGCAGAAGAAATAGATCTACTTGGGTGAAGCCATGGCTCGGTAGAAGAACAGAACTTGGGGTATATAGTACTCTTTTACGAGAATTGCGTGTGGAAGAAGTGTTCGAATATAAAAAGTTTTTAAGAATGGCACCTGAAAATTTTGATGAACTTTTAAATTTAGTAGGTGTTGATATACAAAAAGAAACTACAAACATGCGCGAGCCAATTCCAGCAAAAATTAAGTTAGCAGCAACACTTCGTTTCTTATCAACAGGTGCTAACTATGCAGACTTGCAACATATATTCCGTATACAAAAAAGTACGTTATCTCGAATTATCCCAGAAGTATGCGATGCTATCTACATGAACTTAAAAGACAGATACATAAAGGTAATATTTATTTAACAAAATATTTAAAATATAATGTATTGATTCCGTTATGACTGGAGTTTTAATTACTGCCAACGTTTGGTGATGCAAAATACTGAGTATAACTGTGTATGTCTTGCTCATTATGGGGTGGTATCTGTAACACTACAGGTGAGTGTGGGTATGTCATCATGCTGGAATAATACGATCCTTGCAAGTTCTGTGGAGTTGACTGTCTTTGTACTACGGGAGGAGTAGTTGTACTCAGTTGAAATGGCAAAGGTAGTAGCCCGAACTGTGCTTGGAAGATTAATTCCTGTATTTTTACTTTAGCATATTCCTTTACCCGTATATCAGGAATTTCTTGAAGACTCAACCCAATGTTTTGTCCAAAAAGAACATCAACGTGATTGACTTTGTCCTTTTTGGATGACAATACGGCCATAGCTTCATTAAGCATAACATCTTCTTTCGCTTTGCTATTATCAACCTTCCGTTTTTTATTCAACGGCTGCTTGGTTGACCGGGAAACATTATTGTCTAGTTCTATCCCTTTGGTTTCGTCTTCTCTGTAGTCAGCAAAGAATCCTTCACAATCGTTTTCCTTGTTAGAGTTGCATTCACCGTTTTCCTAAAAATATTTTTATTTTAGACACCATCAACAGAAGAGGAATGGAAAACAATTGCTAAAGAGTACGAAGAGCGTTGGAACTTCCCGAATTGTATTGGTTCTATTGATGGCAAACATGTTGTCATAAAGCAACCTCGAAATAGCGGATCGTACTATTTCAATTATAAAGGCACTTTCAGTATTGTGCTTTTAGCTTTGGTAGATGCCAATTACAAATTCATTTATGTTGACGTTGGTTGTAACGGAAGAATAAGCGACGGAGGTGTATACCGAAATAGTTCACTTTCAAAAGCCTTGGAAGGTAATCTATTGGGAATGCCACCACCAGCAACGTTAAGTGATGATGAGAATGAATTCCCGTATGTTATGGTAGCTGATGATGCATTTCCACTAAAGCTTAACATTATGAAACCTTACCCATTCAGAGGCATGACCAAAGAACAAAGACTTTAATTATAGATTAAGCAGGGCAAGGCCGATTGTAGAGAATGCATTTGGTATATTGGCTAATCGTTTTAGAATCTTTTTATCGCCTATACTTCTTTCACCAGAAAACGTCCAGAAGATTACTTTAGCAAGTTGTGTGTTGCATAATTTTTTACGGGAAAAAACTCCGTCAGGTTACACCCCTCCTGGAAGTCTTGATGTTAAGGATATTGAAAATGGAAGAGTGAATAATGGAGAGTGGAGGTCTGAATCAAGTAAAGCTTTGCGTTCAATAAGAGTTACTGGAACCAATAACTATAAACCTGACGCTAAAGCTGTACGAGATCAATTCTGTGACTACTTTAATACAGTTGGAACAGTCCCATGGCAAGACAATTTCATTTAGATAAGTATATTATAAAAAGCAAATAAAAATACGCTTGCCAGAGAGGATGTTGTTTTTCTTGGAATGATTGTGTCCCGTAAAAATGCCATAGATTGAAAATGAGGCCACTTTGACTCGTAAATTTCATCTCTACCCGCTCCACTTTTTGGTATTGATTTTTGGAGTTCTTTTGAATAATAACTTCGTAGAGTATTTATCTTTCTTTTCACATCACCCTCTAAATAATAAAATATGTATGTTTTATTATTGTTAGCTTTAAAAATACCCATATATATATATATGCAAATCAGAGTCAATAAAAATTGCAACAATTTACTACTAAAAATACTAATAAAAGTTACATAAAGTTGCTAATAAAATTTACATGTTTCTATAAATAATACAGTATAATTCTTAAGTTTTTAATAACAAAATAACATTCATTATGGTATTCAATCCACGAATATATAATGATATAAATAAGGTTATTTTGATATGCTTTTGTATCGAGAATGTAAAAGTACAAACCTTCCATGGTGCATTTTCCCATCAAAATTCTAGTACTTTTAGCCTTTGCATCTTTGTTTTTATAAACTGTCAAAGTTACGTTCCACAGACTTTCTTCTTCTCTCCATGCACTTATAAAATTCTCAGTTGATTCCGTTTTCTGCGCTTTAGTTCCCATCTTGAAAATTATTCTTGTAATATATTAAATTTGTACTCGAAAAAAATTGAAAATGTTTACTATCTTCTATACTCCTTCTGTTTATACAGAATAACTGAAATATACTCAAAAAACTCAATGGCGTCGTAGTAAAACAATTCCGTCTAGCAATTTCTATGCAGAAGTTCATCATTTTAAAATGATAAACTTCAAACATGTTTAAATGATCATTTTAAAATGATCATTTAAGATGACTGGTGTTTTTCGTCATTTTTTGTGAAATACACGGTCAGTTTAAATGATCATTTTAAAATGATCATTTTAAATTGACCGTGTATTTCAGCCTTTATAAAATCATTATAAAACCCTGAGAAGGGTATCCTGGTTTTAAGTATAAATAAAAAACTCGTTATGGTTGTATAATATTTAAAAAGCAAGGTAGTTGAAAATACTGTTTGAAGCTCATTTCTTATATCAAATATATATCTCAAATTAGTGGAATGATTTTCCTATAGCTAGATAGCTTAAATATTATATTATGTATACAAATGAAGTGGTCTTATAAATTGCTAGATAGCTTTAAAGTGTATAGAAATTATAAAGTAAGTTGTAAGCCAATTGCTAGATATTGAGCTAGTTATTTACACGTCGTACTATATTCTAGGATCCGGGTTAATCACTGACGGTAATTTTCTGCGCATGCGCGATTTACTGCAGGTAAAACAAACTCTCGGAGCAGTCATTTTAACCTAGCGAAGCTGGAGTGAACACATAGAAGTTTTTAAAATAGATTTCCGAATAACAACCCAGAATGAAGAAAAATGTGGATAAGGGCATGTAAAAGGAAAAACAAAAATGGTACTGCTGATTGGAACGCAACTGGAAAAAATGTTTATCTCTGTGGGAAACATTTTACAACTGGTAACTGTTGTTTTTAAAATTTTATTAATAAGAAAGCTCTCTACATTGTAAAATCTGTGCTGTATTATATTAGATTAGTAACTCTTTTAGGCTGGCATTGCTTAGCTAGCTAGGTACAGTATTTATTTTTCTTTATTAGGGAAACCAGTAAAAGATCCTGTACATCCTGACTACATACCAACTATATTTGTGTATACACAAAATGATTCAGAAAAAAATAAGAAGAAAATAGAAAGATTCGAGTTAGCCAGAAAAGAAGCCTAGCAAAAGCAAGAACACCAGTCGCACTAAATAAACAGCGTACCTTAAATTTTGTTTCACCAGGAAAGCCACCATGATAGCAAAGTAACAATATTTATTTCACCACCACTATCACCATGTTCTAGTACTACATCTCTGATGTCACCACTGCCAGAAATGCCTGAAATGGAAGTAGACTTTCTCTTTCTTCACAAACACAACATTTAACACCAGTAACTATATCAAGACCAACAACCTTAAATGCAAGTACCCAGATCACAAGCTCAATTTTGGATAATAAACATTTAATTCAAATAACAAATCTGAAAGAAGCTCTTCAAAAAGCAAAAATTACAGTTAGTTATCTTCAGAGTAAATTCATATGCTAAGAACATCTGAAAAAAAAGCCAGCAAAATTTAAATATTACACCGGAATAAACAAAGATCAATTTGACACTGTTTTTGACATGGTGAAAGATTCGTTTCCAAAAAAATTTCGATCAAAGATGCCTTCAAAGATCAGTTGCTGATCATTCTTACAAAGCTGCGTTTGAACCTAAAATTTGAAAATATGGCAGACCAATTCAACTGTCCAAGAAGTACTGCCCATGAAGTATTCCAAAGGTGGATCGACTTACCCTCTACAAAATTATCATGGCTAATACATTGGCCTGATCATGATGCAAGCATTCACTCTCTTCCAAATGTTTACCGACAATATTTTCCAAGGTTGACTGGTATTATTGATTGCACCGAAATTTTTATTGACAGGCCAAAAAAGTTAAATTCACGTAATGAGGTTTATTCGAATTACAAAAAACACTCAACTGTTAAATTTTTAATTGCTTGCTCGCCTTAAGGATTCAAAGGCTTGGGGTGGTAGAGTGTCAGATGTTAAGTTGGTCAAGCAAAGTGGCTTTATCAGTAGCAAGTATCATCATCCTGGAGATCAAATACTTGCAGATTGTGGATTTACCTTGACCGATGAGTTTGCAGCAGGTTTGGCGTTTAACTTATTATGGCTAGTTTCACAAAGGGGGGAAAAGCAACACAGATGGTTGAGACTGCTCGTCAAGTAGCTTCAATACGTATACACATTGAATGTGTGATTGGGTTAATAAAAAACAGATATAACATTCTTACTGGACCAATACCCATTACAATGACAAAGCCTGATGAAGCAAATGAATCAGAAATTACTACTATCGACAAGCTTGTACTGTTTGTGCTGCACTTGTGAATCTTGGTGATGGTATATTGTAGAGTGAACCAAAAATCGAACCTGGGTTTCCTACTGTTTAAAACAGTGAGTTGTCCTACCACTGGTCGACCAAGACTGATGTGACTATAAAAATAACCGGTTTGACGTATAAGTCATGTCACTGACTGTGTTGAGATACCTTTTGTTTTCTGGCCTTTCGACACAAAAGACAATACCATGAACCTTTTGGGACTCTTTTCAATTTAACACAGCTTAAATGAAACCATTCATGCTTGCAAGATGTAGAGTCACAACCAATAAATGTTTCATCATTAGGATTGTATTGACAGAGACAATACATTTTTTCACTTGCATTTGCTTGAGGAGGTGGAGCTTTAACCACTTTAGGCTCTAGTCTTTCTGTCAATAACTCTGGTATAATGTGTCAGAGATAAAACTGTTCAACTTTTTTCATATTCAAATTGATGAAATTCACATCAAACAAAACCTCAACAGCCTGTAACCAATGTGGAGTCCTCACAATAAAAAACAGCTTTTGCAATTAAAAACAAACATTTGAAACTGTACTTGATAGTATGGTCTACAGGGTTAACGACCCTGCTGTACCCATAGTTATTCTTGTAAGAAGCTCTGCAAGGGGGTGTGTAAATTCTCTTTCATGTCTTGTGGTTTTACGCCCACGCATATCACCCCAGTAACTTCAGGCTGGTCCTGACCAAGGCTGGTCCTAAGCATCAATCACCTGTGAAGGCTGAGTGTTGGGATCCCGTAACACGTGTAAAGCTACAGCCAGGTTCACAAGTCCTGGCGGATAGGTAGTTGTTTGTGCCCTTTTTATAGTTTTTATTTATTTGTATATATATACGTTTTATCTCAATATATGTTGTTTTTTTTTGTTTTGTTGTTGCAATATTTGTATTGTCCAGAGGGTTGCTTTTTCAGTTACCTTGGCTGTACAGACCATCCTTGTAAAAGGGAGATCTTGCTTTGCATAGAGATCTTTAGAGGGTATCTCTACCACTTAAAATAAGAGTCATTAGACTAGTCGAATCACTACAGCTTGCTGTTTTGTTATCTCATAATCACTATATCTGCTTTTTTATCAACTTTTCTTCAGAATTCATAAAAAATTTGTTGTCAGATAAAGCAGCAGCGAAGGAAATAATGTTGCGATAACTGTACGGGCACTTGATTTCAATTAACTTTTCTTCTTTATGACAATTACATGTAAATATTCCATCAGGTGTAGCCCCAATAAGCGTCCTTTCTGGTACAAGTTTCAACCCACAATCAACAATCTTTGCATTTAAATGTTTACTACGTTTTAAAAAATCAATGACAGCATGTTTTTCATGGTCAAGGCCCCAACGTAAAGAGGATACAGTGGTGGATACAACGGATGAAATTATAAATATCTCTTGACATTTGTTGTAACTTGTCGCCATCTTTATCAATGTTGTTACTGTTAAATAGAGTTCTCAATGACTTTGGTAACTTGGCTCTTCGGGGTGGTTCATATATTGGCACGAATGGTTTATAAAAACTAGAGAATGTGTGCAAAACAATGGATTTTTTGTCCAATTTAGACAGTTTTGATAAAAACCTTGCCTTTTCTTCATCAGTTGGTGGAACTGCGAAAAAGGAAGTTTAACTGTCTTTTTGGCAGTAACTTTGGAGGAACACCAGGAAATTTATTACGTGCAGTGGGCAGAAAGAACATTAACATTTTTTATATTTTAATGAAGGCATAACTTCTGCCTTCATTAAAATATATGGCCATGTTTTGTCTTTCTTAAAGAAAAACACAGTTCTAACCCATCCACTTAAAAATTGATTGTGGGCTTCCAAACTTTTTCGACTTTTCATAGCTTCTCTTGTAAAAACGCCAGGGGTGTTAACCAAGTAATCATAAACCTCAGGGTTTTCCAAGTTTGGCCACTTCCAAGAATCGTTGATCAAAACATCTCCTGGCAATTGGTATGGACAAGTATCCAAATTACCATTTTTTAGCTTATTAAAATGTCTTGTTTTCCCTTCGCCACTTATTTTTTCAATGTTGTAACTCATTGTGTGACCTTCTCTTACAGTAAACTGCAATGAAAAAAGCTTTCCACAGCTAGCGCAAAACGTTTGTTTTCACTGCAGTTACTCGCGTATGCGCAAAGATTGGCCAACCTTTAGCGGTGTGACGTCAGCCCGGATCCGAGAATACATTGCTATGTACAAGTAGCCATAGTTTATATACTACTGATTTAAATGATCGTTAAAAAGATGACCTGAAATACCCTATTTTGAAATAGGCTGGGGTATTTCTGCTCAAAACGTATTTTTTACGTTTCAGGATTTCGATTTTATATCTACTATGTAGAAGTGCAACCAACCTCTGTTTGAAAATGGGAAGGCTAGGTGTAATAAGCCATCAGTGACAGTTTTCATCCTATTAAAGTTAGCTATAGACAGGTCCTTTCATAAAGGGGTCCATAAGGTTTGTTTTTTACACCATCTGTTAATTCACAGAATTAACAGATGGTGGAACAGTTGGAATTAACAGAAGTTTCTCTATCTATGTCAAAACTAGAGCAAAGATTTTCTGTTTTCATTAAGAAATGGTTAAAACTACATCATTCAATTTCTAAAATTTCCTTATATTCCTCGACATCGCCTTGTCCTCTTCCCCTGAAAAGTCTTTCATCTGTTATCAAATCTGCCAAAATCAGTGGACATCTGTTACTAAGAGATTCTGTCGACCCTTGTGTGTCTAAGTGCGTACCAGATTTAAAAGCTGGAAATTGGAAAGTTAGTGAGGCAATTCTTTCGGCGGATAGTCAGCTCAATTTCAAAAGGATTTTAGGTTTGCATCAGACTGGTCGAGCTGGCTTACGGCTCTTAGACCACAAAAATATACCACCAAAAGGCACTTATGCTTACCGAAAGCTTGTTTCCAATATCATTGAAGAAAATGAAGAAGATATTTACCATGCCAGAGCTGTACAGTTTAATTTGCAAGGCAATTATACAAAATGGAGCTCTTATGTGAAAAATGATTTATCTTGGAGAACAATTCTTTCACTGGCACAATGTCTAACTTCCTTTTGTATAGAGGCAACCTTCGACACCCTTCCCTCTCCAACCAATCTTGTGAGATGGGGAATTGAGAAAGTAAAAAGTTGCATTCTGTGCAAGAAACCATCCTCAAATGTCTCTCACATATTGGGTGCCTGTAGGACCTCCCTTACGCAGGCTAGATACACATACCGTCATGACTCGGTTTTAATAGTTTTGGTTAAGGCATTAAAAGAGTTTTTGGTATCATATGAACCTCTTAAGGTTTTCAAGTGCAACAAAATTAATTTCATTCTGGCCGGTCAATCACCATCTAAGAAGAGGCATACAAAGTGTCCAGGCTTTCTTCACCTTGCTTCCGATTCGAAAGTACTGTCAGATTTAGATTCCGTTTTAGTTGTTCCACCATACATTGCAATAACGCAACTACGCCCAGACGTCTTATTAATATCCAGTTCTTCCAAAACAGTAATTATGGTAGAACTGACTTGTCGATGTGAAGAGAACACGGAATATTGGCTTAAACGAAAGCTTAACAAGTATTCTTCACTTTGTTATACTATGAAAAACAATGGATGGATCATGCATTTCTTTGCCATTGAGGTGGGTGCAAGGGGTTTCTGTTCAGAATCAGTAAGGACCTGTTTTCGTCGCCTTGGTTTCCCTAACAAGCCTTTACGTTCCCTAATAAAATCCCTACCTTTTACCTCCATGAGTGTTTTTTTTTTTACATCTGGATGTCTCGATATTCTACCACTTGGGTTGAGCCTGAAAAGGCCCCAATCATTCCTGAAGTTTCTTCTGTTACAAATATGGAATGTAAGAAATCAAAAACCCCTGAGAAATCTTCCGCAAGTCACACAAAACCTTGTAAAATCAAAAAAACCCGAAAAACTTGCTACAAGGTCTTCCAAAAGAACAGTCGCATTGCCATCTAACCCTGATTTTAGGAATAGCGGTTTAAAAAACTTGGGAAACTTGCCATTGAGGTGGGTGCAAGTGGTTTTTGTTCAGAATCAGTAAGGACCTGTTTTCGTCGCATTGGCTTCCCTAACAAGCCTTTACGTTCCCTATTAAACAGGGTCATGGGGGAGGAAAATGTAAATCCGAGCGGTTTTATATTACCCCAGCTAGTTCATTCGAACCAGTTTGCCGTCAATACCCAGAGGGTAAAGAGTTCAGCTCACTCTTCTCTGGTAACTTAAAAGAAGCTTAGCAAGGGGGTTTGCTTTCAGCTTGTCTTTGGGTGTAACGACCCCACTTTTTACCCCAGCTCAGTAAGGTGCCCAAGTTTACTAACTTGGTCTTCAGGCTGGACAACCCTGCTGTCCTTAGTCAAAATATGTACAGGCTGGTCCTGTCATGACAACCTCCTGTGTAAGGCTGAGTGTTGGGGCCCTGTAACACATGTGGAAAGCTACAGCCAGAGTCACAAGTTCTGGCGCACAGGAGGGTTTTATATAATTCTTTTTTTATATTATATATTTTTGACATATACATTTTTTCCATTTGTGTTTGTTCTGTAACCAGTCCGTTTATGTTGTTAGATATGTCTTGTGTCGTATTGTTTGTGATTGAAGGATTGTTTTTTCTCTTTAAGATTTTCTCAGTGAATAGTTATAGGTCCAAGTTGGACAGTACTCATGCTTGTAATAAGCAAGAAAGTGTATTCAGCACCTTCTTCTGGGAGCCTAATCCCAATTTTATTTACATCCACCGTCCCTGTAGACAAGATACTTCAGTGCAGCTTGCTGTATTGTAAACCTTTTTCATCTCACAAACCTAACTTTTACCTCCATGAGTGCTTCTTTTTACATCTGGATGTCTCGAAATTCTACCACTTGGGTTGAGCCTGAAAAGGCCTCAATCATTTCTGAATTTTCTTCTGTTATAAATATGGAATGTCAGAAATCAAAAACCCCTGAGAAATCTTCCGCAATTCACACAAAATCTTGTAAAATCAAAAAACTCGAAAAACTTGGTACAAGGTCTTCCAAAACAACAGTCGCATTGCCATCTTACCCTGATTTTAGGAATAGCGGTCTAAAAAACTTGGGAAACACATGTTATGCAAACTCAATCTCACAATGTTTTTATAACCTTCCAAAAGTTAAAGAAGCCATTTCTGTCAGCAAAACAACCTTAAAGTTACGTGAAACATTTGTAGGTGTTCTTCAAAGTTTGGCTGTTTCTAGAAGTCCAGTTGATCCCTCCCATTTTTTGCGTGCTATGAAACATCATATATCAACTGCGAAGGGAAGTGCATTTATTATCTTTGCTCAGCACGACGTCCCCGAGGTTCTTGAATATCTCCTACCTGGTCTGTCATTAGACTTTCCATTTCTTGGGAAGTCTTTTTACTATTGGCATCAAGACATCAACCACTTGCAATTCATGTCATATTACCAGCTCCTCAGAAGTTATGGCACCATACATCCAACTTTCTCTGCACCCTACGTTACAATCTTCCTTAGATAATTTCTGTGAAAGCGGGAAGTTGTCAGACACCAATGCCTACTTCGGCCATGTTTGCAACGATCATCAAACTGCTCTGGTTGAAAAAGAGGTAGTGTCGTGCGGCTCCCATCTCATTTTACAACTAAAAAGTTTTGCCAGCGCCAACGGCCTTGTGTCAAAAATTGCCTCGTATTACTGCTTACCCTGATACCCTTTCTATACTTTTTACCATAGATGGAGAATTGAAATTTCGTAAAAATTTTCAATTAAGGGCTATTATCAACCATTGCGGCAACTTAAATAATGGTCACTACACAACCATAGCCTTCGACAAATGGTTTACAGGTGGATACATTGCAACGATAGAGCAGTAATTTTCTATGATGACCGCTTTATTAACAGTCACGAGTCATATGTTTTCTTTTTAGAACAGCTGAGATAAGAATATTTTAACCAGAATGAGTCGGCAAGGGAGCTTGACTACACTTAGTCTTGCCTTTGGAGAGTGACGACTCCACTTATTACCCCAGTCAAAAATAAAACAAAATCAAATAAAAATTAAGTTAGCAAGGGGGTTTTATCATACTACGTCTTGTCTTTGGAGAGTGACGACTCCACTTATTACCCCAGTTAAAAAAAAGAATAGCAAAAGTGACAGAAGTACGAGTTGACACCTGATTCTTCGCTGTCCAAAAAGTTATTTATTGAAGATTGTACAGTCGATGTCAAGGGCAGTTGAAGGAATGGACTTACTTGCTCAGAGGTGCTAATATTACTGCAAGCGCTGCAAGTAGTGCAGATTTTCACACGAGTGTTGAATAATCTACCAAAGAAAGGAAAGGCTAAGGACAACTCTGGTATGAGATACTCAAGAATCTCTAGGGCATCTTGCTGGGAGAACGGATTAAAAGCAGCACCCCTTGCATTAGAAACATGGCCTTTTAATGCATTTAAAAATGAAGAAGTGTTCACTGGAACCTTGAAAGGTCTTGTGTCTAAGGTTTGTTCTTCTGTCACATCTTACCCGGGCACCGTTTCTATACCTATCACTGTAGACAGTGAAGTCTCTTGTTGCAAGCACTACAACTTAAGGGCTGTAATTAACCACTATGGAAATTTGAACAATGCCCATTACACTACTGTTGCTTATAACCAAGTGCATGGTAAGTGGTTTCATTGCAACGACAGAGCAGTGGTCCCTTGCAAACAAAGCTTGCTTAATGGTGTACAACCTTACATCCTTTTCCTTGAAGAGGTTAGGTAAATTGCAGTCAGCACCACAACTTCCGGCTTATGTCAGCAAGGGGGTTTGACTATTCTTATTTTTTTTTATGTTTTTTATTATTATTGTTATTTTTTTTTTTTGTAGTCTTGTCTTTGGAGAGTGACGACTCCACTTATTACCCCAGTCAAACAGAAAAAAACCCAAAAAAAACAAAGAACAAAATAAAAATTATGTCAGCAAGGGGTTTTGACTGCACTGGTCTTATCTTTGGAGAGTGACGACTCCACTTCTTACCCCAGTCACACAAGATTGTACAGAGTAGGTCAGATGAAAAGTTATGGATGAAAGAAATGTCTAGTTCCTGCTGAAGACTGTTCGCAGACCTCTTTTGAGGTGACTCAGCTAGACATTTTGGGTACCTTGGTTCAGGAATATGAGTCGAAACCCTTGTACCCTTTAAAGAAGTCCTGTCCTACTCTCTCTCTGTCTGTTTGTTTCTTTAATTTTTGTGCCAATTACCTCCTTGGAAAAAGGAAGAATTGTGTTCCTTTATATGAGCATATTCTTTAGAGGGACAAAACCTCTAGAATTTAAATTTTAAGACTTAACTGGTCGAGTTTGTCATTGTGCGTGCACTTTGTAATTTTTATTCTTCCTGAACAGAAAGTGGTCAAAGTTTACTTTAGGAAGATAGGGATGTCTAGTTTCTGCTAATGACCGTCCACGGACCTCTTCGAGGTGACCCAGCTAGACATCCAGGGTACTTAGGTTCAGAAATATGGGTCGAAACCTACCTGCCCTTGGTTAAAGTTCTGTTTATCTTTTCAAATGTGTTTTGTCTTTTTATTTTTTTTATATATTTTTTAATTAATTCCTTGTAAAAAGGGAGAATTGTGCTTTCAGAAGAATTTTCTCTAGAGGAGTACAACCTCTAGCTTATTTCCAAAGACCTAACAGGTTGAGTTCATCATTGCGGTGGCTTGCCACCTCTTTGTAAATTATTTTCTTGGGCAAGAGTATTGCTGCTCCACCCGATGTGCCATTAGACGCAGAATAGGCTATCGAGCATGACCAGGCTTGTTTTAACTTTTAAATATCGGAGTCATCAAGGTGTGTCTTCTGGAGGAAATAAAATGTTGCATATTCTCCTATGAGGTATGTGCGATTGTGTTACATCTATGGGAGAACTTAAGGGCGTTCCCGTAACTGCTGAAAATTGCGACCGCCATTTGGACATACATTAAAAAAGAGAATGAAGAAATAAATAAAATAGACATTGATAATATAGTAATAAATAGACGTTGTTGATATGTTCATTACCTTTTGGGACGGCTGGATCCGCGTCCCCGTTTGGATTTAGTTTTTGACTTGTTAGTGTTGTCTTCCAGCTCTGGTAGGTCTATCCTTTCAGACTCGCCAATACCACGCTCAGACGAACCGTCTTGACTTTGTTTCGTTTGTCCAATGCCTTGTTTGGGTTTGGTAGTTGTGGTTTAGTTAGTGCTGTCTTCCAGATCTGGTACGTCTCTTTTTTTGAGACTCGCCAATACCTCGCTCAGGCGATCCCTCTTTTTTCATTTGTCCAATGACTTGTTTGGGTTTGGTAGTGGTGGTACTTTTGTTTGTTGATTGGAGTGGTAGGTTTTTTGTTGGGAGGAAAGGAGGCTCTGGTTTCAACTCTTGTGTTGGTTGTGGTTGGGTTTGTTGTGAAGGTTCGTCCGACAGAGGAATATCTATGACGGGATTTTTCCTACCCGCATCGTCTGTTAGCTGATAAATCTCGTCCACATGAGGGTCGTACTCGGGAAATCCCTCTTCTTCCGAGTGACGTGTATTGAATTTAAAGAATAGGACATACCTATTATTATCAAGTGTCATGGTATGTGGCAAATCTTCCACGTTAATTTTTGGTACAAATTGTACCAACCGCCTTCCATCTTTGACAATTCAGTTCAAATTATAGGTGCTATAGCTAATGTGCTGAACGTGGCCATATTCCGCCAAAAATTGGCCAATCTCAGCATTTGTCACAGTTACGTCCACTTTTAGGGTGATGAGTAGACTTTCCTTGTACGCGGGATTTTGTAGACAGGGTAGTCGCAGGTTAAAAAGTTGATTGTTTACATTAGCTGTAGATTGCTATCCGGTGGAAATGTGGCAATCCAGGTCCCACAGGGGGCTTCAGTGAGGCGCTGGATGGAGTACTTACCACTTTTTTCTTCTATTTTGTGGATAATATGTTTTGCCTGTTCAAGGTATTCGCCGGGTAGTAAGTTGATTGTTAGTGTTCTTTTGTTTAGTTGTTGTTTGGGAGTATCCAATTCATTTTGCGTAGCATCGGCAAACGATATTATAATAGACAAGAATACCTGTCAAAGAAACTTCTTCCGACACCAAGTTGCTCCTTTAAGTATACTTTAACTTCCAAAATCTTTATTCCAAAAACCAAATTGCTATAAGATACCACACTTGATCTTAGCCATATCATTTTGAACTTTTTTCGGCAGTGGGGCAAGTTGGACTTTGGACCCTCTGATTTATAAGGTGAATTGCGGTAAACGCAGCTAAAGTTTGTGAAGCTATTGTCATGTTTTTAATGTACTCAGTGCAACGATTGTGTTTTTTGTCATTTCAATGACGATATTAATAAGTTTTAGCACCTAATTTTTAGTTATTAATGCCGAAAATAAGGTGCGAAGCGCGCAAGAGATAATGGACCAGCTTGAACATCAACAAGAACTAGGATGCGGACCTCCTGAAAATATAGAATTTAAAACAATACATTATATGAAAGTACATGAAATTACCAAAAAATTTTTAATAAGTACTCGGAACTAAGGCCAGTGAAAAAATAGGTTGCTTTAGATGTTTTGCAGACGTCAGCAGGCATATACAAAAAAAAATGTTCCTAAAATCTGACGCCAAATGTCAAATGTCAAATCGCATTAAATCCTGCACACAATCTTACACAAAATAAAAAAAGAACAGCTTGTAAGGTGCAAAATCAAGTTGAAAAAAAGTTATAACAACGACACGCACAACATCAACACCCACAAAACCGACAGTAAGAACACTGAGACAGGTATAACACCGACAGTCACAACATTGATGATAACAATAATTGATAAGAAATAACGCATCTCAAATATGTACATCTTATAAGTGATTATGTTGAAAGCTCTCAGTATCTTATTGTGAAATGTCAAAAGGAGGCCTGCAAGAGTTAGCGCAAATCAACAAAAGTAAGTTCTTTACACATTTTAAATATTGTCTTTCCCTTAAAAGCTTATACAAAAATATGAAAAAGCCATAGTTTGGAAAACATCAAATTTAAATCTACAAAAATCAGTCATCAGCAAAAATTTACACAAAATGTAAAAATCAACCAGTTAAGAACACAAAAATTTTCTTTTTTAGTACTGCCCTTTTCTTTTCACATCTTCCTAAAAATAAATTAAACAGAAAAAACAGCAGTATTGAGTAACTTGTTATATTGGAAGATATATTGGTAGGAGTATTGGTGTAGTGGTACATCGCATGACATATTTTATAAAACATATTTCATATTCACCACAGATCTTTGCACTTGACATTGATCGACTTGTGCCCGGTCACTGGATTAAAAGCTTTCTCGATATCCACGGCCAAATGTAGATTGCATCTTTTGTGCGTATTTTCCAAGAGAGAAAACCGTGAAGCTGGTCACTTTACAGTTATTGATGTCCGTCTGTTCATCTTCATGCCAACATTTTCTTGATTATTTGCGCGGTGAGGTACATAAAACGAAAATTGCATCCATTAGTATTAATGACAGTTAAAGTTTGCGATGCTTTCCACGCGATCAAAGATCGAGTCATTGTAGTGCAGAATCCAAAAAGAAACTTCGTTCCCGACTTATCGCAGAACGTCGGGAACAGCGCTTTTTTTCACATCTTCCTAACAATGAATTAAAACAGAAAAAACAACAGTATTGAATAAATTGTTATATTGGTAGGAGAGTTAAAAGAGAACCAATTTTTGTTACAATCCTAAATCTTTGCTTACAGAGACGCTTTTAGCATTGGCTGAACGGATTGCTCGATTTATAAGTTTTTCGTCTTCTGAATCAGACGCTAAGTCGTCACTTAAATATTCATTAACCGTTGCCCAATCTTTAATACGTTTCTTAACTAAGGTCTTACCTTCGGACAACAATTTTAACGCTTTTTCGATGTCCTTATCCGCCAAACTGTCGAATTTGCCCATAACGTTTTAGCAAAAGTTAAATTGGTGTTGATTTCCTTTGGCTTTTAGATTGACGCTGGCCAGTTTATTTTGAGATTCCAACGCTTTATCAATCTTTGACTGTTGGTTGTCTAAGAAACGTGAAGCAATTGTTTAGCAACAGGGGTAGCAGCTGCCAATGTGACGTTGAAATGAATCTTCCACCAGTTAAAGTTTGCGATGCTTTCCACGCGACCAAAGACCGAGTCGGGTTACATTGTAGTGCAGAATCCGAAAAAAACTTCATTCCCGACTTATCGCAGAACGTCGGAAACAGCGCTACCAAAAATTAAGAAAGCAAAATGTAAAACAGATCGGTTTCTGAGAAACACATCTATCCAGCATGTCGTATATTGCCATTACCCATTAATCTTCTACAATAAGGTTATGAAGCACATCAAAATTTAAAAAAAGATTAGTCATATCAGTGCATATACAGTCCTCACGTTTAGATAACAAAATATAAAAAACAAAAACAGTTTCAGTCAGTACATTAACTAATTTTTTTATCATCAGCAAACATTTATCTCTAAAAATTTTGTAATTTTTTTTGTGAAAGAGGATGTGCTTAGTGTACTAGAAGCTTAGCTTTTTTTTCTTAATAGTAAATTATTGTAATGTCTGTAAAGAACGTACGGTATTTATCAGTAAACAACACAGCTTTATGCTATGGTATTGGCCATATTGTATATTACCAGCTATAACTTACAAAATAGTCAGAGCAAAGTGGATATGGACGGAGGTATGATTTCCGAGCGGAACGAACGGACATCACATCTCTCCCCTAACACTAAATAAACTTAGTAAATAAAAGTATATAGCCACAAGAAAAATAAGAAAACTTTCTTATGACTATGTTAAAAAGGAAGAAGTTCTAACTTGTTTAACAGAACTAGTCGTTAGCCCGTGGAAAATCCAGGGGTTTGCCCGTCCTTTTTATGCCGCATTGCGTGCTTCTCGCTATTGCGCAGCTAAGCTACCATGTTGCGTCACAGACAGACGTATACGGGTATTATAATATAGATGTTTTCGATAAATATAGTTTGTAAATGTTTAGTTCATCACATAATCATTGAGATGTGCTGGAGTTTTTCTTATACGTTTGTTCCTTGGTTCCGGAATAAATAGATCTTCCTCAGAACCCGATTCTTGGTATGGTATGGTTTGATCATCCGATTCGTCGTTTGTTGTTGTATCAGCGCCAGACTGTTGTTCTCCGTTATAACATGTTGTTGCATCAGTACTGGACTCAGTGCTCACGGTAATCACACCTCTTTCCTTCTAATGAGATTGAGATCTAATCCGGCAAGGTTTTACATGTGCAGAATTACGCACTACACGTTTTTGTTTTTATTAGCAACTAGTTGCTACAAAATTGATGCTGAAATATGGTCAAAAATTAAGCAACTGCTAAGCAACTGCCTAGGCTGAGTTTTCGCAGAGTGGTAAGCAACTTATGCTGAATTCTACTACACACTTAAAAACCACTTAAGCCAGTCTTCCACAAGAATGGGACAGAAAGAATATTTTCAACATTAAACATCTATTCCTACATATATATAACAAAATAATAAAGCCCCTAAATTACAAAGTTAGTCATCTAGTCCTTCAAAGATATTGAACACCTAACTGTCTTCAACAAGTTCACCTTCCTCTACCACTTCTATAGCGTCCTTCTCTTGGGGATCTTCAAAATCATCGAAAACATGGAATGCATTTCGGTCTTGAGCATCTACAGTCTCTGGCAAAATTTGTGGAGGATCAACAGCAGGATCTACGAGCATCGGAGGGGGCTCTGCATAATCAGGAAGTCCTTCTGGATTGACAAGATCGTCCTTGGTTCCATCAGCAGCAATTAGGCAACCAGTTTTTCAAAAAGACGATGTCTGAAATCAATAAATCTTGGGTCTGTTAGTTTACGGTATGCTGCACCACACCAGTATTAAACACGACAAGCAACTCCTAAGCAACTAAGTCTAAAATTTGTACAGATGAAGCAACATTTAAACAACTTTGAGGCTGGAATTGGAAAAAGGACTTAGTAATCCCAGACTAAACCCAAAAATGCAGTTGCTTATAAAAATCCCATGAGGTTTGTTGCCACAATGCAAGAAGACTGCGTTACCTTTGACTGCAGAAACAGAGTACGGTGTTGATTTCCAACGTGGGGTGAATTTGTTGCGATGTGGAGTTTGATCAGCACCAAGTACAGTATCACCATGTTTAAGTTGGTGAGCTTTTGCATGACTTCGTTGAATAGAATATGTTGCAATTTTCTGTTTTCGTAGACGATCTCTAACTTTAACAGATATCTTTTGAGTCCCATTGTTATAATTGGAAAGTTTATCCTTGATCATGCGTCCAAACATCAATTTAGCAGGTGCGATACCAGTAGTAGCATGCGGTTGTTCGCTATGCTACCAGAAAAATTTCAAGCACAGTATGCCAGTTTATGCCATCAGCAATGGCAGCTTGAATAGTTTTCTTCAAGGTGCAGTTAAACCATTTTTCCTCACCATTTGCTTCGGGATGGTATGGAGTTACTTTGCGGTGCTTTAACTCCAAATTCTTTCATAAGAGATTTAAATACATGGTTTTTTCGAAATTGTGGATCATTATCGGTGATTATGGATTCAGGAGCACCATAACAACAGAATAATTTACGGAGCTTCTGCGTTATGTTGGTTCCATTAGTCCTTGTAGTTCAGTTACTTAGGTATACCTCAATTAATGGTTCCTCTTTCAAAGATACAAGATCTGTGAACTGTCTGCTTACGAAACACCACGAGCTAATCGTGCTTTCTCACCCTACTAATAAAATTTCCTTTCGTAACAAGTACAGATTAGTCGCCACCGTTAACCATTCAGGTACCTTAAAAGCAGGACATTACTGGGCGTTTATTAAAGATCCACGAAACACTTGGCTTAAATGCAACGACTGCTGCGTTTCAGAAGACAATTCATCTCACTTGAACAATTTATCCTGTTACATACTATTTATTACCAGAACTTAACTTTTTCCATGCCATCAAAACAAATTGGGGGAGAGAGTAAATTTCCCTAGCAGTTCTAATTTACCCCAGCTAATCCTTGGCCGGTTAGTTTACTGTGATATAGGAGTTTGCTCACTACCTTCTCTCTCTTGAGATCCTGTAAGAAGCATAGCAAGGGATTAGACTTTTTGGCTTGTCTTTGAGTTTGACGGTCCCACTTGTTACCCCATTTAAAGTCGATTATTCACATATTTACAATAGTTTCCAAAAAAAAAAAGTAATTAAGAAAACTAATCTAAATCGACTAAATTTTTTATGTTTACAATTAAATGAAATCATTTTTTTTATATATATAAACAATAATAACAACAAAGTTCTATAAAGGGACCTTACATTCATCACAGTTACATTTAGATCCGTCCCACATTTTAATCATGCTTTTAAAAACTTTAAGGTTGTCACATCGTTTCAAATGTGATGGTAGGTTATTCCAAATCTTTGGTCCCAGGGCTGATAAGCTATTAGTTCCAAAAGTCGCGGTCCTTTTCCTTGAGACTACCAAATTATTTGTATTTTGTTCTCTGACTGTCCTACCGTTATCATTTAAACAAAATATATCTTTCATAAAAAGAGGGCTGTTGTTATTTATAGTTTTAGAGATTTCTATACACAATGACCGTAAGCGATTTACATTCATGTGACTCTTGCTGGAATTTTTAAGTAAATTTTCGTATGTACTTACCGTATCATTATACAGAAATCTTAATGCTCGTTTTTGTATCATTTCGACTTTAGATAAAGATTTAGAAGAAGAAAAATGCCATATAAGGGAACAATAATTGAAATTTGCGTAGATAAAACTTTGAACTAAAATATATTTTGCTTGAAAGGATAAGAAACTTCTAAATCGAAATAAGGCATTTAGTTGGGCTCACTTTTCAGGATTGACGATCCTGCAGCCCTAAGTCATTTTAGAAGGTTTGCAAGGGGGTTTGATATTCTTATGTTGTCTTCGTAGTTTGACGCCCACGCACATCACCCCGGTCATGACAGGTTAACACTCATTGACCCACCGCAGCAATGATCTGTGTAAGGCTGAGTGTTGGACCCCCTTAATACGTGTAAAGCTACAGCCGGGTTCACAAGTCCTGGCGCACAGATCGTTGCCTGCTTTAGTTTACATTTGTTCCGTTAGGAATTCTTGTAAGATTTATCCGTTTTTATTCGTTTATAGTTTCGTCATAATAAGTTTAAGTTATTTTACGTGTGCCTATTAATTACGCTTGAATTGCCTAATTGTTTTGTTTGTTGTCTTTTGATGTTTTTTTATTAGTGTTTTGTGCTTTGCCACTGTTATACGCGTCCTGTTTAATGGTCAATGTATTTTTTCTGAGAGAATCCTTGTTAAAAGGGAGGGTTTTGCTATTATGCAGAATCTTCGGAGAGTTACAACCTCTATATATCTAACCAGCCGTCATTAGACAAGCTATATCACAACAGCCAGCTTTTTTGTCACTTCATCATCAATTTGTGAATTATCTGAATTTCAGGATATCTACTGTAGTAGTCAACACATACCAATAAATTCTCACCTGTTGGAAAAGTCACATCGGGAATTTCTGTCATTATGAGAGGTGTTTTTTCTTTCGCGGTCAGCCGTGACTTTACAACCATGGCAGGAACTGACAAATTCTTCAACAGCTACATTCATACTTGGCCACCAGAATTTAGTGCGAAGACGTTGTTTTGTACGCACTATTCCTTGGTGTCCTTCATGCGCTACTTGCAGAATTTGTTGTTGGATCGAAGGCGCTATGATAATTTTTTGTCATTGAAAATAGTAAGCTGATTACGTACAGGATAGAAATTTTTGGTAAGATCGATATTGGTAAGACTCGAAAGTTTAACAGCACGAATTTTGGGGTCTTTGTTTTCTTCAAAAGCAATTCGGTACGGTGTAACTGCGGTAGGAGATTGTGAATTGTGTACATAACCTACATACTTTTCAACTAGACGATGACATTTATCGGTGGTGGGCAATGGATTTGAACGTGATAAGAAATCAGCACTATTGTGTTGACCTGGCTTGTATTCAACATTATAATTGTAGGGTATCAATTTCATGACACAGCGTTCAATTCGTGGTGACAGGTGTTTGTTGAGAACATGGTAACCAATGCCTTATGGCCGGTCTTCACTGTGAATTTTACGCCATATAAGTACATGCGAAAGCGTTCTATGGCAAACAAAATAACAAGGCTTTCTCGTTCCATTTGGCTGTATCGTGTTTCAACGAAAGATAGTGATTGGCTGGCGTAACTTATTGGTCTTAAAGTTCCATCAGGTTGACGTTTTGTAATGACAGCTTCAAGACCAACTGGACAATCATCAGTAACTACTTCTGTGTATGCATTTGGGTTGTAATATGCCAGTGTTTCACTGGACAAGAGCAGTGACTTCAAATTGTCAAATGCAATCTTTTTGGAGTAGTTGACGTAACAGTTGCCAGGTTACGCAGGAATTTTGAACAGTAAGTCCCATGCCTAAGAATGAGCACATTTCATTGACATTCGATGGTGGTTTAAAGTCTACTATTGCTAGAATCTTTTTTTTATCAGGTGCAACACCATCAGCTGACAATTTATGCCCATGTAGATAAGTTCACTTTTTAAAAATTCACATTTTCTACGGTTAATTGTAACGTGTTTCTCACGTAGGCGTTGAAAGACTTTATTCATTCGGTCAAGCAGTTCTTCAGTATTGCGTCCTCCAATTATAATATCATCAGATATGTTGCGCACTCCAGGAATTCCAATGAGGGCATGCTCTAAATCTCTAACGGCTTTGTAGCCTGCAAACATAATAAAAAATATAAAAACATAACAAAAATTTTTACATCTGATAAAATAGTTTTAAAAATATTTAATTATCGACTATATTAGATAGAGTAAATAATAACGATGCATCATCATCATAGGTGTTTTTTTTCATTGTCTTGACGAAAATGATAATGTGAATCATAGTCACAAGAAAAAGAATAGTCTGGAGACTTGGAGACTATTTTCCGGGAGGTTCCCGGAAAATAACTCGGTTTCCTACATTTTCTAGTACCCAGACTACCTTTAGGGACACGAAAATTGAAAAAACAAGAAACCTTTGCGAAGCTTATATTTTTAAAGTAATATTTTATTTATGCTGTAATTTACTGCTAATTGTTCGATTTCTGGTAGCTCTACTTCAAGAAGAATTACTGGCATCTCAATATTTTGTATTCCACAAGGAAATGATGAGTGCAACACATCTTGGAGACAGAATAAGCTGCGGACACAGATTGAAAAACGTAATTTACATGTATGCGAAAAACACTTTCAACAGAGTCAGCTTATACAACATAGGTGCTATTTCATGTAGTTTTATCTATGTAAACATTGGAAACACTATTAATGAAACTCTCTCATATACCTGTTGTATATTTGGATGAAAAAAGGATCTATTCCAACACTAAATATATTTCGATCGCCTAAACCACGTGTTCCACTTTATCCAATCAAAGGAAAGAATATTTCTATTTGGAAAAATTACGTAATCTATTTTGTCAACCTTGAACCCATGGCCTGTAGCGTTTTTGATATGAATATGAAACGTGTATACGAGTTTTATCTTCATATCAAAAAACGCTACAGGCCCTGGGTTTGAGGTTGCCATTTCGTCCGATTAATCAACGGAAAACTGTTTGTTATTGGAAAAACTAGCTATTTTTTGATGAATGTATGCAACTCTCCCCTCTGCTACTCAAAAATTACCTATTATTCTCAATATAGCTTTATCATTTAGTCATGATTACCTATTGTTATTGTTATTGTATGTGCAAGATAATTTGTTTTTCTCAGCCCTGTCCAGACCTGGATCTCTCATTTACATGAGTATCATAACCATTAGACCAACAGGGCATGAAGAAATATATATACAAAACTTTACAGGTGCATATTTCAAAAAATAACTTGTTATGTCTTTCTCAAAGATCTACTTGTCATAAATATAGTTATTACGTCAGTGCAAGATAATTATTTTTTTTCCTAGCCCTGTCCAGAATTCGAACCTGAATTTTCAAGAGTGTCATAGCCATTGCCAATTCTTTTTGATTTCTGTAAGGTGTTCTGACTGAAAAGATGAACGTGATATAGACGATTGTACAATAAGTGCTTCTCTGAGTTTAAATGAGTTGCGGCGTGACATAATGTTTTGAATTTGCATCTAGAACAATGGACATGCCCATGCACAAGCACAGGCAGAAAATATAAGCAATAGACAGTGACGATTGATAATATAAAGTAAAAAAAGACACCAAAATTGGTGAATCTGCTCTTAGACAGAGAAGACAATGGTTAAAAAGTAGTTTTCAATTGGGTTTAGATGTATATACTTATAAGTAAACTTTAAAATAAGGTATTTGACTTGAGATAACTAAGAATAATTTATGTAGTATATATATAATATACTAGTAACAGCATGTTAAGACCTTTGTTTAAACTTATTTGAACTTCTTCTTGATTCAATATTTTGAGAATTATTGACCTGTGACCATCACTATAAGGATATATTATCCTTTTTTCTTTTAATTTAGCCACCCATTTCGCAAATGTGTAAAAATACTAAATTATATATAATTTAGCACTCACAACAATGTAAACAAAACTCGTATTTTTGGCAGACTGTTTTATATTTTGGGTCTAGAGTGTATTGTAGTTCTGCATAATTTTTGTGAAAATTTACTGTGTTTTATGTGAAAAACATCGAATTTTAATAACTACCAATATTTTTAATACTATCAAAATATTCTAAGCCTTTGTTTCAAGATTTTTTATATTGGCTAACGTGTAAATTCAATTAGTATGGAGAAGACCACGGCAGTCTGTCTGGTCTTCAAATTTAACACTGTTTAAACAGAGAAGATAATAGTTTAAAAAATTAGCGTGAATAACCAATATGACCTAGATATGGTCCTTCTTGCCTGTCAGATGCACACGCATATACAGAACTTTGTAAACATTCACAACTCATTTATAAGTACGGCACTTTTCCCCGATCAGGTGAGTCTTGTGCTAGTGAGAAAATTAGTTTTGTGCTAGTTAAGTACCTAGTTTATGCTGCTAAATAGCAATTTTATGGTGTGTAGCTAGCAAGCAAATTTGGTAGTGTTATAACAGCTCAGTCTCTAGTTTTATGCCATATATATTGGTAGTTATTTGCTAGTTAGCTTTAGATGTGGGTGAGGTTAAGAAGAGGTTCAATACATGTAAAATATAGTGATATACTAGCTAGCTAGGCATACTCTTTCTTCGCTTTCTTGAAAATGTCCTTTCGTCTGGCACCATCTTTAAAAACAATAATAGCACTCCATCGCGATACTTAAAAAACACGCTGTCTCGCTTACTAAAAACTATACTAGAGAATGACCATATTAAAGTGCTGAATTGCACTGGTTTTCGGACGAAATTTTTAATTTTGGATGTATAGGGACGAAATTGTATAGAAATGCTATATACTCTCCACCGTCTTTCTTTTTCCCTTATATTTGGCTGATTTAATGAGGAAATGGGATCCGCTATGCTCCGCAAAAATATTAATATTAGAGATTTTTGGAAAACTCTCGAATTTACTGCCTGATTGTGTATACAATAGTACCCAGATGTTTTAAAGGTAAAACCGCAAAATAGAACAAACTTCCTCCCCACTAGAAGCGAATGTTCTGCCACAAGACTACCAGTCGGCATTCTCGTCCCCAGAGCTTTTTGAAATGAACGAGGTTGTTTTAACATTTGACATTTTTGAACTGTATTTATTTTTGTCGTAATATTTCCCATTTTCCGACTAAACTGCCTTTGAGCGAATTTGTCATTTCTAGTGTTTGTGTATACTCAAAAAGTTTCTACATTTACCGACATCAAAGCTGGATTGTAAAAAATTTTTAAAATTTGCCTCTCTAGATTGGCGGAAAACACCCTTTCAGACGTCAGCGCTAATTATGCCATGATACCTTCAAATATTGCTGGCGTACACCCTTTGTCAAACAGCAAGTCAAAAATTTTTGCAATTTAAATCCCGTAAGACAGGAAATCTTAAATCTTACTTCACAATTGCAAGCCAGCGTACCCACCTACAAATCCATGGTTTCCCTTGAATTTCGCCCTTATACTTGTGCTGGAAATTTCGCATCAGTTCCCTGGAAAATGATTCAGCCTTAAAAAAATCCGTTTTGCTCAATCCACACACGCGACGCTTGTGAAACATTAACGGTCGAAAACGCGCCGTGTTATTCAGCTATTTGGTTTAATGTTGAGCCTCATATTTTTCCTAGAGAGGAATAACCATTAAAATCCTCGTCAATTTTTTCTGTATATGTACCTAAACGAAGACATTGAGGACTAAATACATTTGACATTGTCACGATCTGGAGTTACGCTTGCAAACTGTGCCAACCGATTTGGATCACAGTGTCCCAGGTATAACAGAGTTAACAGACATAAATTTATTTTACGTCAATTAAAAGGATACAAATAGAAATGTCGCCTCTCGTATGAAGTCCTGTATAAGATTTGATATAAGGGTACGACTACACTTGGCTAAAGTGACGATATAAAAGTAAATGAATCTAACAAAAATAATAAGACTTGAGGCTGTGAAGAAAATAAGTTCAGACTTTTAGCTTCCTTAATATCGGAAGCACATCCCACAAATTTGCTCCAATGTAGGATACCGTCTGTAGACCATGTCATGCGTTGCAATGAGGCCTACCTGTCAATTTACATAAAGCTGTCGTCCTATAAAACAAGTAGTTATGCAAAAACAGGATTGCAAATGAGTTTTCGTACGCATTGTTGGTTGGACATTGTAGTTGACAAGCAAGAAGGTTTTTATGGAAAAATTATGTAACAATTTGGAAACTTCCTTCGTTTATTGAAAACAGTTTTCAAGAGGTCAAAGTATTTGAAACCATTTTTTTGAAGTATAATTAATCTTGTTGCACGCTGACGTAACAACGGCGACATATTTTTAACAATTTCCAACGGTTCCACCAATTTCCAAAGGAACGGTTAAAACATTCGGAGGGTACACTAAAAAATGAAAGAAAAAAAATGCATTAACAGATCAGCAAATCATGGATAATAAAACGTAATAGTTTTAAAGCTACATTCAACAATTTACATTCTATTTGATCTTCTCGTATTTAAGTTATTCCAGAGTGGCCACTTATTTCCAAAAAAATAAATTAAAGGAGCTTCCAGAAGTTCTCTGTCCTTTCTCCAGAAAAATTTCGTTTGACAAAAACAGAAATTTCAATAAGCAAAAATGCGTAATGGCTCCTATCACCTGTGATTAAAAAAATTGAACCTAAATGAAAAAGTACACTGAAAAATAATTTTCCGAAATTGTTTCCTTTTTTTAAACCCTTCAGTAGTTTTTCAAGGACAACATTCCATTCCCACAAGTTTTTAGCAGTAGAGGTCACCCTGTAATAATAGATAAGCGCATGGGGGTTTTTGGCTAAAAAAACATGAAAAGAAATAGAGAATACCTACACCTGTCTACGTCAAACTTTACTACAGTGATAAGCCATTAGTCGAATTGTCATGTGTTCAACGAAATATATAAATCAGGATAACAGTCCTATAAAAAAATGCAGATAAAACAATACCATGATTAAAATAAACAAACAGATAAAAAGATCATAACGCACTCGGTAATATCGTGTCACACATCTATAAGAAGAAATACTGAGTGATCAATTCTATCCTGTTAATCTAAAATATTGATAAGATCACAACAACGAGATAAAGAAACTTGTGGGTAACCACAAGATTAAAGAAATATATATATATAAGCTAGCTCTGGCTAGCTAGGTGAAAAGACTTGACAGTGAACAGAAACAAATATATGTATGGCTTAGCTAAATAATATAAAAGTCCACATATTATTTGGACAAGATTAGGATAAATACTGATTATTCGAATAAAAATCTCTTTTATTTGGAGCTGTGTTATTTGGTTTTTGGTGTTTCTTCCTTCTTAGTAATAATTGATAATAATTTTCCAAATTGTTATCAATTATTTGTCAACTTATGAGCGACTCGCCCAACGGCAACCGGCCTCATAATGGTTGACAACTTCATAATAATTGACAATTTCGTAACAACTGTTGACTCGACCACGGATTCGTATTGATACCATATCAAATAAAAGGTATTGGTGCCAACCAATTCAAATATAGCGAGTAGTTAAGGTTAAAAATTACAGGCGTACAGGTGAAATTATTGCCACTTTATTATTGGTATACTAAAGTGCCACCATATCCATGTCCTCCCATTACTAACAATTGAAAAAGAGCCCCGTGGACGAGGTTGATGGTACCAAAGTTAGCCTCTTCCAATCACGTTCCAAACGCCTGTTTTTTCTTTATTTATATCAGGATGGGAAAAAGTTCTTATCGCCGTTCCGATGTCAGAAAATATACAAGATGCTTTGGGGACGAGGTTGAGCAACTTCTATCTACCGTGTAATCAGATTTACCATATGAAAACTGATTTTTAATTATTACCCATGATTTACTCCGGAGTTCAAGCGGTATATTTTGAAAAGCATTAGTTGAAAAAGAAGATGCCGGCGGCTTTTACAGACACCCGGCGATATTCGTTTTATTCCTGAGAACCTGCCGGCGACAGGGTATTACTTTCAAAGAGAATTAGTTATGCTTTGGTTAATCGCTTTCTTCTTTTAGGCGCCCCACACATGATTAAACGCCTCCTCTTTCAATGATCTTCTAATAAACTTCTTTTTTCGAGACGGAAGTTTCACCGATAAAATAAATACCTATACTATATGAAGTATGGAAAGAAGATTTGACCGACGTTGAACGCTCTTAATATAATTGACGATGACGATATTGATAATGATGTAGATAATATGTGAAAATATATGTATTCTATCGGCAAAAGAAAAGAAAAAAGTACAGACATTTATCGAACGCCTTCTCTTATAAACGCCCCCTTCTAACAAGACCCCTATATAAATCGAAAATTTAATAAAAAACCCGGGTGTTTATTGGAAGAGTTACGGTCCACATGGGCATTAGGATCTGCGATTATATCTTTACAAGAAAAACCCAAAAGGTTGAGAAATTTGGATGAAGTTAGCACAGCCATTTTTATTCTAATGTTATACTCTCGCGGGTTATGTTAAAAGATTGTTTGGTAATGCAAGCATCGCAAAAAGCGAGAGTGGTGAATGCAGCGCTCTTAACATGATCTATGCTTGTGAGAAAAATCTAATTCTGCAGCCACCGACTTTAAAGTTATTGCTTGCTCGCTTAGAGTTATGGTTAAAAATTCGCAAGAATCTACTTTTTTTGTCGCAGAAAGTAAAAAAAAAATCGCATTTCTTTATCTTCCTTTATTTTCAAATGCCGATCTGTGAACAAACTTACGGATCAAAATTTAATGACGCCATCGTAAGTATGCAAACTGTGAACCAGTGCTAGAAAACAGTGACGCCACAATTGATATTTACCTCCATACAGCCTACGCGTATTCTTTCCCGAAATACAAGAGATCTTTTTACTGCTGGGGATTGTATGACGTCTTTAAAATATGATCCGTTACAACAACAAAATTTAGCTTATCGTTAATAATATGATAAAATAGAGACGCCCGGTAACTTTTTTTCGATGATACCTCAATGGAATTAGTGCCGTAGCATTAGAGAAGTCACAATCAAACTTTGACGATAATTTAAAAAAAATTTAAGCGTACGGATAATAATAGTCGAAAGTTCCTTAAGGACATTTCTGGCAAAAAAAATTTTCAAGGTGTCAGAAGTTTGAGTTATGGAATGATTTAGCAAGAAAATATTTTTCAAAGTTAAGTAGACATAAAAAGATAATTTAAATCAATAAAAATTATCTACATGTAACCGATATTTGACTTACTGTCATTAGCATTCTCTAAACAACAGTTAACTTAGAAGTTATTGTTAATACTAGTCGTTAGCCCGTGTAAAAATCCACGGGTTCGCTCGTCCTTTTTATACTTGCGCAGCTAAGCTACCATTTTGCGTGACAGACGGACAGACGTATACAGGTATTATAATATAGACTAGCCGTTAACCCGTGGAAAAATCCACGGGGTCGCCCGTCCTTTATATACCGCATTTCGTGTTTCCGTAACAGGAAGCGGCTTTCGCGGACAGACAGACAAAATACGGCTATTATTAAAGAGATAGCCGGGAGACCCGGCGTTTCGACGCCGGGTTAAGCCACAAGTAACTGTTGTTGAACGCCTTGAGGAGCGCTTAATAAGAACCGCAAACTGTGCAACCCGGTGAGGTGGAGCGCTTTAGTACGGGTATGCAGTATGTCGTAAATCAAGTGGAGGGCACACACCATTGCAGTGTTGCGACTGTAAGATATTTAAAAAAAAATAATTTCCCGCAACAAAAGCTGAATTAAAACAGTTTACAAACCGTTGTTACTCCGCCATAGCAAAAACAATCGGGCAATATTATTTTATTTTGCGGAATAAGTTTCCTTAAAAGTTCAAAACTTAATCATGACAGTGGGCCGAGAACGCATAATACCCTTTTCATAAAAAACTTTACTGCAATTTCGGTTTAACTTAAAACACAGGAAAAATCCAGTCGTTACCCCATAAAAAAACTAATAAAAATCCATAATTTGAGTGCTCTAGTACAGGTATGCAGAATATGCCGTGAATTGAGTAAAGCTCACACAACATTATAGTGTTTCGGTTGTAATGTACTTTTTAAAATATATGTATATATATAACTTTACTGCAACTTTAACCAAAATAAAAACACAGTTTACAACCTGTTGTTACCCCGTCATAAGAAAAGAAAATAGTCAATATTATTTTATTTTGCGGAGTACGTTTCAGTAAACCTTAACAAATTAATCATGACACCGGACTGAGCACTTAGTACAGGTAAATGGTGTCGCACATGCGTTATAGCCATAATAGCCTTTTCCCAAAAAAACTTATCGCAACTTCAATTTAAATAAAAAACACACAAAACACCCTGTTGTTAACACCAGGTTGAATGTTTATTGCAGGTAAAAAAACTTTATCACAACGGATTAAATAAAAACACGGAAAAAGCACGTCATTAACACCAGGCGGAGCACTTAATATGTAAATTGTGTCATACATGAGTAACAGGCGTAATAAAATTTTCCAAATAAAATTTATCACAACGGTTAAAATAAAAACACAGGAAACAGCCCGTCGTTAACACCAGGCTGAGCGCTTAACAGGTGAATCGTGTCATACATGAGCATAGGGGTAATACCATTTTCCAAAAATCCTTATCGCTTCGGTTTTAAAAGAAATCAGTGAACAGCCTGGCATTAACCCGGTTCAGTTTAAAAAATTACTCAGCAACTTTATTTTGAATAATAAATTTTTAAATCAGTAATAAAAGTGGCCGCTGCCAACTGCATTTAGCATAAGAATTGTTAAGAATTGTGTTGCAGCCAAACTGCATTTGGCTACTTTCACTTGCAGCCAAACTGCATTTGGCTACTTTCACTTTTTAGCAGGATGTAGCTAAAAGAGGAGCTAGCTAGGTAGACCCAACTTCAACATAAAAATAAATAATAATATACCAAACTGAATAAAAACTTTAAAAGTATAGGAATAAATAAAGCTAGCTATAGCTAGCTGCCTCAAAATGTACGTTTTATAGCTAGCCAAAAACTTAAAATTGGTTTGTTTAAGATTGATACGTAGCTAGAAAACGTGATGAAATATTCACCTTAACATGTGAAAACAAACTAAATAATCCTATAGGATAAAAAGTACTCAGAAGAAATAAGGAGGATTGAAAGGAAACCTACAAACTTCACACCATCACTTCCAAACCAAAATGGCCTTCGTAGGGGTAGCATGTTTCCTCCCGTCGGCATGTTGAGGCCGCGAAGCACTTGGATTGGTCATTAGTGAAAATGGAGCCTTGTGATTGGTTTATTGCAATGAGCGGCAAAGCAAGGCCGGTAAAAAAACGGGGTCTGCCGGGGATTCGAAATAAAGCTGCAGGGCCGCGGGGATTTTCGGCGGGTCTCGCTACTCGCTCCGCCATGTTGCGCAGAGACAGACAGACGGAATACGGCTATTATAATAGAGAAATAACAAGTAGATATTTGTAACTCAGTTCTTTTTCACAACATCTGTCGGCCATTATGAAGCTGAACGCAAAGTGTTAGGCTTGTTACATCTCTTGTGCTGAAAAAAAAATAATTGTGATAACCAGCAGTATATTTTATATGAGCACAACTTAGACAGGTAACCCCAATCTGTTATAAGGATCAAAACAAATCGCAATTTCATGACAATGGGTATGGAAGTATCCAATCAAATTTGCCACTGTAATACACTGTAGACTAACAAAAAAGACAATCGTGGATCAACTCACCTTTCTTTTAGATTTTTCATTCTTTTTTGTCTTTCGTAGGACAATCTAGTTCGGATTTGGCTGAAAGAATACTTTTCTAGAAGTCCTGTACCGTCAAAACATTCGTCCACTCTATCTTCAGTAAGCTTTCCGCCTTTTTTTAACTTCTTTCCTCGAGATACCAACACATCTAAGTCACTTTCTGAAAACAAGCAACGACACTGAGACGGAGACCTTTTCACTTTGTTCAGCACTCTGAGTTTGTCATATACTACTTGTCTCCGTGAAGCATCTATTGAACCAAGTATCTCACATTTCTTTTTAACAAAACCATAACTAATTTCCTCATTTTTAAAAGCGGTTTCTCTTTCACTCACTTCTTTTTCAGACCATAACTTCCGTTTGTTTTTGTGAAGTAGGTGTGCATACTGATTGCGGAGTTGCTGTTTTATTAGGTGTAGTAGTTATTGGTCGGTTTTTGTCATGGTAATCACTCTTATAGAATAGATCTGTAACCACATTCGTCCCAATACTGGCTGACTTTCTCATATTTCTTATGTACTAATGGTCTTCCGTACTCTTACTATGCGTCATCAGGTTGGCAACTTCAGCGGTGAATTTGCTTTTATTTTAATCCGGTGCTTGTGGATTTCCTTATGATGTTCGCAGTTAGATTTTTTAGTACATCTTTGTTATCAAAGTTTCCTGCTTTCTTCCATGCTAAATGAAATCCTTACTTACGTCACCAGAGTTAATTTTCTGTCCTGACCAAGTTACAAAAACATTCTCAAATTTTGGGGATAGTTGAGGACTTGCTCTAATGACGTAGATCTTCGACAGTCGTAGTTCTCTGCCGTTAAAATCGTCTTAGCTGGACCGTAGTGCTCAACTGTCTTATGATCCCACACTTCTACGAGCCATTTCCCATCTTCTTGCAACGCTGAACTTTTGAATTCTGCGATTGTCATGTTTGACATTACGCCTGAGAGTTTCACTATTATTATAGCGTTTTACCTGTTCATCATGTACAAGCATCGTAAAATCATCAACAAATCTTTTATGTTTTAAAATCTTTTCCTGCCTTTTATAATTTTTCCTCCACTGTTTAATTTTTTTCAATTAATGTTTGCATGTCTCTCCTCTTTACATTCGCTATGACTATCTATTCTGCAAGTAAAAATTCGCAGAAGTCTATCACAAGTACAGATATTTCTTGATACTTGAGGGCTTAGTTCCTTTGGCACCGCAATGTTTGACGATATACAGATCACGGAAATCAAATCATCTTTCACTCCAACGGCAACAAAAATTCGCCGCACGTCACCAACGATAACGGATATTGAACGCTCCTTTCGGTTTCTGTCAGGACCAATCATGTAGTTGAAAAATCTGTCTAATAATTTTTTGCACTTGCTCCTAGACTCATTGCAAAGCTCCAATCGGTATTTTCGTCAATCGACCAATCGTATTCTTCTTTACTTTCGCTGAATGTGCATTCCTTGCCTGAACTCTAATAACTATCAGATGACGACAAGGTTTTGTTCTCTCTTGGTTACAAACTGGGCATTTCAAGATCATCCTTAAGTTTGGTTTGATTAGTGATTTCTTTCGCCTACTGCGGATAGCAGGAACATCCACACTGTCTATATACGGATCATTGGGCACATCTCTTTTTTCCTCTTCCCCAAGAATATGATCGATGATGTCCGTCAGCGTCTTTTTTTTAATAGTTAGGTCGCTACTAAGAGCGTCCTTGTTCTCCTTCTTTGCAGTCAGAAGAATTTTCACAGAAGATGCGAAGGAGCTTTTTATATCAATTTCTTTCACTGTACTTTCAACTTGTTTTCCTCCATTACTTTGTATAACCGAAAAATCCACACTCTCCGCAGAATGATGATCTTTCTCTTCAGCAACAATATGATCAATGATGTCTGCTAGTGTCATCTCTACAATTTCTATGTCTTTATTAAGAGCGTTCTTGTTCTCTATTTTTTTAATGGCGTTAGTACATAACTTTATTGACTCAACTTCTTTCAGAATTCTTTCAATATTTTTTTTGCCAGTTTGACATTCCTATTTGAACCATTACCTTAAAGGTTACTGCGTTTAGAGTTGATTCTCCTTCTTCTTCTTTACTAAGTAAGGAAGAAAACCTCTTGAATATGAATTCCGATTTGTCCTTAGAGACATTTAATGCTTTTGAAAACATTCTGACTACCAATTCAGGAAGAATTACCTTATAACGATAATCCCAAGGTGCTTTTGAAAGGATGTTTGAGCAAGCTATTTCTTCGTTAATGATTTCTACGATGTTGCTATTAAGGAACTGAACAATATCTGTATCATCCAGGAATCGTCTCTCTTTCCCTCCTTTGCAGTATGTTTTACGTATCCTGGATTCTGTCTTTCCATTCAATAATCCATTGATTAATGCGCTGCATACAATTTCTTTTACCAATTTTCTATCAAACTTTTATGTTCCTTTAATAATCTTAACCCTCAGATCGACAAAATCTTTCTTATCTGACTCGGCATTTATCTGATTTGATAATTCATCTAAGATTGTATACTTTTCAGCATTTTGAGTTTGACTCACATGTTTCTCAGTTTGTAGATGTTTTTCAAGAACTGAATAACATTGGTCGCAAATTTCCCAATACTTCTTAGGCACAGGGTCACAGCATTTATTTGAAATTCCTCAAAATCTTATTAAACAAGATGCCCTCCTGACCATGAATTATTAGCCATCATTTAGAACTATCGATATACTTCTTTGGGAATCCTTGTAAAATAAAAAATCGTATAACTTTTGTTCGTCTCAATTGAGTGTTTAACTAGAACTAGAAATTTCGATTCAGAATTCTAGTGCTTAAGTGAACACATATCTTCTCGTTATTTTTCGGAATCTTGATGACGTCATAGATAAAGTAACATAAGCGTTTGCCGCGATTTTGTTGCTCCTATAAACTTTAATCATTTCAATAAGTTTCATCACATTATTACCCTATCATTAGTTTCCCCTGGAGATAAATAAATCCAAATGAATTAGGGCTAACGTACACTGACGAAAGAGAAAAAAGAACTATTGAATTTGAATTTGAATTTTGAATTTTTTTATTTCAGTGATATAGATACAGATAACATAGTTACAGTTTTTAAATATGGAGACCGTCAAATAGCTGTATTAGCTAAACGGGTGAGGCCACCAGTGAGAAAAAACCTACATATAAAAACTGATATAAATATATATATATGATGACAAATAGTAGATATTAACTCAGATTGAGCTCAGTTTAAGTTTGAGAAGATTTTTTATATAAAGTGACTAATCAGGACCATTCTTGTAGCTTTCGAAAGAACAGTTTACATTTTGATTTAATTTCACCAGAGCTTAAAGAGGCCAAGTCATGTCTAGAAAAATGTTGCTGGAACCTATTCCAGCAGAGAATACACTGATAGAGTTGACACCAAATTTAGAAGTTCTGACCACAGGTCTGTTAAGAAGTTTAATGGAGGAGTTTCTGGTTTCATATGTCGATTGAATGATTTTTAAATTGAAAAGGTTACAAACGTCATTAGGGGTTAGAGAATTGAGGATATTAAAGACTAATATAATGTGAGATAAAGTTATAAAATCAGAACTGCGAAGGATTTTACATTGAGATAAAAGGGGTATAGAAGATTGATTGAAAACACGGAGGGCAGCTTTTTTTAGTTTGATAATACGATGAGTGTTTGATATTGATTGACCCCAGATTTGACAAGAAAATGTAGCATGAGACGCAAAAAGTGCATGATAGCAATAAATTAGCGAAAATTTATGTAGATAGTGTCTAAGTATAGACAACATAGCATTAGCCTTATTTAACCCTATTCGGTCCGGGGTTTTTCGAACATACTATGACCGGGAGGGGCGGATTCCACCCCCCCCCCCCCCCCTCAATAACTTTTCACAGGATTGCTCAAATAGAATCAAACTTGGCACACTTATAGTACGTCATAAAAGGAACAAAATGGCGGCAATAAATTTTTGCTTGCGTCAGCACATTTTCTGTGACGTCATCAGAAGCTTGAACATTGTTAAAAATGCCACTATCTGCTTAAAATATAATTACTTTTGTTCTAGAGCGAATTTTTACATTCTGTATGAAGTTTCTGAAAGCTAAATAAAAATTTTTTAACATATCTTCCGGTTTTTACATGGATCGGATAAAAAATTGCCATAAATTGCCCGAAAATCCGGGTTTTTTCGATTTTCGGGTAAAATCCGACAAAATCGGGAAATCGGATTAGTCACGTGTCAAAATTATTCAAAATGATTCTTCTTGATGAAAAAAAGTTGTGTTGCAAGTTTCAAGTTCTAAGGATAATCCTAACAGGAGTTATTATATTTTCCCCATTATAAGGATTTCATAGAGATTTTAGGGGTAGTTTCGAGTAATGGCCAATATCAAAGCTTCTGAAAGGTATGGGACCTAAAAATTTAGCGTGCAGGTGTCTAATAGATAAATGTTGAAACTCAGTAAGTATCATAGCCATATAAGAAAGCAATCAGGAGTTATTAAAAAAAACCGTTAGAGGGGGGGGGGGGCGGAATCCCCCCCCCCCGGACCGAATAGGGTTAATTTAGAAGCTATAGAATTAGTGTGAGGGATCCATGTAAGATGTGATCAAGTAGGACACCTAAGTCAACAAATTGAAGTACATTCCCATTTAGTTTTAACTTTAAGTTATAGTTGATGCATTTTAGGGTGTTTAAAAAGAATGGCTTCAGTTTTAGCGATGTTAAGAGAGATTTTATTGGAATTTAACCACTTGAAAAGGAATTTCAGATCAACGTTAACATGTTTTTTAATTTATTTTAGATCATGACTGGAATAGAGAAGACTAGTATCGTCAGCAAAATGGAATAATTCTGAGTAGATAATAGAAATAGTTAAATCGTTAATGTAAATTAAAAACAATAAGGGTCTAAGAATTGAACCCTGATGTACACCATATTTTAACTCAATTGACTTACTTAAGCCCCTTACACCGTAGTGATTAAGTTTATCTAAAGGATTTGCTGGTCGACTGTATCAAAGGCCTTTTGAAAATCTATAAAGATGCCACAAGAAAAATTGCCTTGATCAAGGTTTCTATTGATGTTGTTAGTAAGACTAATTAGGGCATGAATGGTAGAATGTTTGGTTCTAAAACCAAACTGTCTATCAATTAGGCAATTATTAATAGTTAGGAAAGAGATGAGTCTTTGATAAACTACTTTCTCAAAAATTTTATCAATATTGGATAAAAGAGAGATAGGCCGATAGTTGCAGGGGTTTAGGGGTGAACCTTTGTTTTTGAAAATTGGGGTAACAGTAACTAGTTTTAATATCTCTGGAAAAGCTCCATTAGTGATTGATAGATTAAAATGTTTAGTTAAGATTTCTGAGAACTCAGTACTCAAAGGAATTAGGATTTTGTTATTAATGCTATTAGGTCCATTTGCTTTGTTAATGTTTAAGCCATTGATAATCTTAAATATTTCGTTTTGTGTTATAGGAGAAAAAAAGAAGGAGTTATGGTTTGGATTTTTAAGAAAAAAATTATGGTCAATGTTGGAGAAATTATGAATGTTACTTCGAATCTTATCAGTTATAGAAGAAAAATACTGGTTAAACGAAGATGGAACAATTTTAGGATCAGAAGTAACTTTGTTGTTTATCAAATAGAAGTTTTAACATTCGAAGAATTATGATTTTTATGTAAAATTTCTTTAATACCATCCCATACTTTTTTAGAGTTGTTAATATTATTTACTAGTCGATTAGGCCCGTGGAAAAATCCACTCAGGCAGAAGAACAATGAAAAATTAGAAGATTTTAGGAATTTTGATGACGTCAGCAGTGTCCTGTTCATCTACATAAAAATTGAATGCGTTTTTGATAGTTGGAAAGGCCTGTGGTAAAATGACAAAAAAGCAGTAAAAATAAGGATAACTTACGAAGACGATAATGTTACGAAAAAGAAAACTTGGGATTTTGTTTTCCATAAACCTCCATAAACCTAAAAAATAATAAATTATGATGATAATACTTTCCTATTTTTGTTTCCTGTAAAAAGATAATTCAATGGTTACATACAGATCGTATAATATTAATATATTGGTTAGTAAGTTACCTGCAGTTGATGCTTCTTGAGTCTTTTCAATACCAAAAATATGTGATGCAATTTGAACATGGCATGCCCTGACTTTTAGTTCATGAATTATCTCCTTAAAAAGAAAATAATCCACCTAACGAAGCGCGCCACGGGAAGGCAAGTCATGGGGCTTTGCGCTTCAACCTAAAAAAGAAAAAGAAAAGTACGTAGTGTGCTTTTGTACTAAAGAGAGTTAATAAGGTAAGTTTTGGGCAATATGACCAATTCCAGTAGCTTGTGGGCCCCCAATACCAGTGAATGTTGAAGTGAATATTGAATACATAATATAGATATCATTAACAGTTTTTTATAAGAGCAAAATGTTTGAACATGAAAAACAATATGAGTAAATATACAACCATTGAAAATGCTATTAATTTAATAAAAAGTGAAAAGGGTGGTTTTGTCAATAAAATACTCAATCTTGTAATTCAATTCTATATTTACAACTGATTAAAAACAGAAAAGATAAACTAAACTAACCGATTAGTCTACTTACTTACAAACAAACAGACAAACAGCCAACAAACCAACCGACGAACACACTAACTAACCAAACAAACAACTTACAAATAACTCACTAACTAACAAACAACTAACTAACAAACAACTTACTAACAAACAACTTACTAACAAACAACTAACAAATTAAGTACCTAAATAACTAAACAATGCCAGCAACTTTCAAGCGTACAAAGCTTTATATGAAAATAGACCATTTGAGTAAAATTGTAAGCAACTTTTAAGCGTTCAAAGTTATATATGAAAATAGACCTTTCAGAGTTTAAAATTCCAAGCAACTTTTAAGAGTAAAAAGATATATGTAAATATAGACTATTTAGAGCTCAAATTTTCTATTTACTTAAAAGTTACTGACAAAGTGCCTCCATTAAATTGTAAATTGAATTGGTTTAATGAGCTGTTTAAAGTGTTGGCGTTGGTGTTTTTGTTGGTGGTGGTGGTAGCATTGGTTGAGGAGTTGGTATTTTTATTGAAGGAAGTTTTTTTGGTATTTTGACGCCATTTAAAATCTGGTCTATCCCGGCCCCCATTAGCTTTCCAAAATTTAAAAGCTTTGTTTGATTTGGGGCCAGGATGTTCCTGCCGATATAGTTTGAAGGCTTTTCTGGACAAATTCACTAAAATAAATTAGCTGTGTTTTTAGAATTAATATCATCCGAAAACTGTAAGTAATTATTTGTTAGTAATTAATTATCGATTGTGCTAACAAAATCAGTTGCAAAAAATAAAAAAATTATAATAATAACATTTACCTGCTTTTTGTTTATTTTCTTTGTTCATATTCTCATCTATAACCACAATATACACAATAGTAGTAATTAGGCATATTTGAATTATTCTCATTAGAACCATTCATTATTTTGTGATACATGTTACGAAAATAATAAAAAGTCAATTTCAATAAAATATTAATATTAATAACATTTACCTGTTTTTTTTTCTGTGCTGTTATGTTCAACTTCGACAACATCATCACTCTCATCTATAGAATGTGTGGAATAGTTATAATTAAACAGTAGAAAAAAAATTACAAAAAAAAGATATTTTATAAATTTAATTATTACCATCACTTTTCATCAGGACTTCCTCATTAACCTCATCACTAATGTTACATGCCATTTTTTATTAAATTTTACTCTGATAACCTGCATTAAGAACAAATATTAATTAAGAAAAGAGTGGGTGAGATTAACCTAAAGCTGCACAAACAATTTGTTCTCACAACAAAAATATATGAAATACTTGAAAAATTGCAAATTGTTGAACAAATGAATAAAAGATGTGATCAATAGTTGATAATATTAAAGCTTCAATACAGAAAACATTTCATGAAAATCTTGCATATTAATTACTTAATTATTTATATTATTGTTGCAAATTCTTATTCCTATCTTGGCTTTTAGTTCATGAATTACATACACATTTTTTTACATGCAATTCACTTAACAGGGTGCACCACGTAAAGGTAAGCCTTTGCACCGCACTTAAAAAGAAAAGGGAGGATAAAATGTTCTTAATGTTGATACTTTTAATAAAATATGATATAAATTAAAGAAAAAAAATAAGTTGTCCTGATCTTTACGTTGTCTTCAGCCTTTAAGGATTGTAATTAATAGAGCAATTTTGTACATCACCTAAAAACAAAACGTTAAGATGTATTTAAAAAAATGGTCAAAAAAAATTAAGGTTTAATATTTACCTTTAGATTGTGCGAGATTTTCATTTGGAAGGTTATCATAAAACCATTACGATGGAGTATTTACAGAGTCTGTCATTTAGAATTTAAGTTAAGGCTATTATGAACATGCACGAAATGAAAAGTTGCATTAGCAATGCCAAAAAATTAAATATTATGTTATTGAAAGAATGCAGGTAATGAGTAATTAAAAATATAAAGATTGAAATAACTTTCGCAATTTAGCCTAAAATCTGGAAATTGCTGAATTTTGTTTCTCTAAAGATTCTACGTTTAAATAAGTACTTCTAGTTCATTTAATGAGACATCGCCTTAACAGTTATACATACGCTATCAGTAAAAAAATGATAACCAACTGTAGGTATGTGACATTAGTCTCTTTAAATGAACTTTTTAACAATATTCAAAACTAACAGAATTATGTGAGAACTTGTGATTCTGGTAATTTTAAATATTATTTATGTGAGAACTTGACGGTAAACAATATTTTGAGAGTAACATTTCCCATTAAAAAGCCCTTGCTTGGATGAGAGAACAATACTTACTCTAACATCATCAAATGCCCTTGCTCTAGAAAAAGCAACATACAACTGACCATGAGAAAAACATGGCCTGCGCAACAATATACCAACCTTTTCAAGGTTTGACCTTGTGCCTTGTTTATTGTCATAGCAATAGAAAGCCTTAGTGGAAGCTGTCTGCGACGCAAAACTAAAGGCATACCTGTATCCGGAGGTGCAAGTTGCACCCTTGGAATAAGTACCCTATCTCCAATAGCATTGCCAGTGAGTACTTCAGCATCGACACAGTTGTCGTGAAGATATCTTACAATTAGGCGAGTGCCATTACATAAGCCTTTATTTATGTTTATGTTTCTTAATAACATAACAATGGCACCCGATTTTAATTTAAGACAATGAGGAGGCATACCTGAAGGTGTGATACTATTTAAAAATTCCACCGGATATTGATTCCGTTCCTCCTCATCATCACACACAACATCATCTGCACTAAAATAAATTTTTATCTTCACCCGGCAACAACTCCAACACCTGATCATTAATGATAAGTGAATCATCATTTGTAGGTGTTAGTATTACAGATGATGCCATATTTTCTGGGTGAAAATCCCTAAACAAAGTATTAACAATACATTGATTTTGTTGTAACACACAATTGGATGGCACTTCAATTGCACCTTGAAACGGTGGTTGTTCCCGAACTGGTAAAACACCTTTTCCAAGTTGCAGAAGCCATGCAGCAAATTCTTGTTCTCCTGGCCTCGTTCTCATGTTGTGAGTTAATTTAAATTCTGTAACCAAGTGCCATGGTGGAGAACTTTTTAGGCACATGTCAACAATTTCAGTTGGATTTCCTTTTCTGACAACAGGCAATAATTGTGAAAAATCACCACCTAAAAGAACAACTTTACCTCCAAATGGAAGTTCGCTATTGCAAATGTCTCGAAGAAGACGATCTATTGCATGGAAAGCATGCTTGGGAATCATGGAAGATTCATCAAGTAAAAAGAGATTTTTTTGCCGTAGCTCAGCAGCATAAGCAGACACCGGAGTTATGCTGCATGTACTGTTTTCCAAAATAGGAACTGGTAACCGAAGTAACTTATGTATAGTGGTACCGTTTTTTAAAAGAGTTGCTGCTATACCAGTAAATGCAGCAGTTCCAACTTGAAAACCTCTACCTGAAATTTTGGAAATAAGGTAATTATAAGTAAAGGTTTTACCACTGCCACCAGCACCCTCTAAATAAAACAAACGGTTGTTTTGGGCTGTATTGTTAGCAACATTTACAACCGCTTCTATAACTGCATCAGCCAGTGCTGTCTGTTCTTCAGTAAGTTGAGCCCTCAGTTGAGAAGCTCTTCCAGCCTCCAAAGCTACATCAATGTTTTCAGCTGGAGGTATTTCATCTAAACTTGGAAGATTAAAATCAGTAAGAGATTTACCAGATTGTCTAAGTACAGAATAAATATCTTGAAGCACCCTGTACTCAGCTTGATCCTCGTTCATTTGGCGAGGATAATCCTCACACATAGAACCCTTGTACCTTGTCCACAAAGTAAAAGGATCAGAAGGTTCACAGTGGATAAGTATTATTGCAAACAATTGTCTTAATTGCCGAGGCATCTGGAAGTTGACAGCCTCCTCCAAAGTATTGTTCCATTCGGTATCATCTTGCAGTAGTCCACCCAATAAACAGGTTTCACGAAATGTCTCAGCGACATTACCATCCACAGTTCTTAAATCTTCATAAGATTTTGCACCACACGTATGTAATAATAGCATACGTAAATAAAAAAGCTCACCTGCGCGAGGACTCACACTATACATTCTAGAGACAATTTTAAGGTTAAAGTTTCGCCTTGGTGTCCAAGCTTTCCTGTCGTTATTGAAAACGAAATGAAGAGGAATGTCTGGATACAAATATTGGCGAGCATTGTGATTCTCTCCATTTAGCACAAACCAAGCTGTTAATTTAGTGGCTTGATTTGCAGCTCTGTTCACAGCTTCTTCAACCTGGTCTGGCTGAAAATGAACAATATGATTATTAGGCAAGTGCACTGGCAGTCTATGGACAACATGAGATTGCTGATGCATTTTAAATTCAAAAAGGCGCCATATTGCTTCTGGCGCACTGACATACCTAGCGTCTAAAAACGTCTGTACCTCATCGTGATCAATAATACGTTCATTGATCTCAATGTTGGCACAATCATGACCCTTATAAATATATTTATAAAGGTATTTAACAGATTTAACAGACATGCAAGCCTCTAAGTTTATATGTGCATTGTATTTTTTGGAGAGCCATGGATTGTAGGGAACAACCCATCGATTATCTACATCAACATTATTGACATTGATATGTATTCCATTATTACGACGTCTATACAATGGATATCCATCAACGTCTGCAACGGTAGACCCTAAAAAATTTTTCGGAAAGTTTTTTGTGCAAACACCATCCTCCATACACCTAGAATTAGGATTCAGATAGCCACATGGTCCATGAATCATACACGACCGAATAATTTCAAACAGCTCAGGTTGTTCCTGTTGATTAGGAATTTCGGCTGAAATAACACTGTCTATGTCATCTGCATCCCGAAGTTTATCATTGGGATCTAAATGAAGTAACAAATGACAATGAGGTAAACCCCTCTTTTGAAATTCTATAACATAAACATGTGATACAGTTTTACCTAAAACACCCCTTTCAGTGACATCTTTTAGGAGTTCATTTAGTTTCAATTTAAAAACTCGAGAAACTAAATCAGGCCGATCATGTGCACGTTGGCCTGCAAACAAATTTTCTGTAATCTCACGCCATTTTGGATTGCATGTAAAAGTCAGAAAAAAATCTGGTTTTCCAAATTTACCAATGACAGCCATAGCATCTTGATAGTTTGGAGCCATGGCACGTGGACTTCCTTGAAAACTTGAAGGAAGGACAACAATACGTCCTGGTTGAAGGTCTCGCTCTTCAGCTCGTGCATTCAAGTGGTCAGCTGAACCTTCATAACTGTCAACACGCAGGTTTGTTTGATTCGCACGAATGTAATTTAAGTTGTTACCCTCAACTTTAACATAAGAATCCACACAATACTGTTGAAATAATTTTTTACCATAATGAATCGGGCTAAAAATTTTCCCGAACAGCTACACGGTAAGTATAATATTGCAACATTGTAGTAGTATTTCGAGTACGGGTTGCACGTTTGGCAACATGGGGTATCCCATAATACCAATCTGGTTCACCCCTTGGAAAAAATAGAGGATAAACCATCGGCTCTAAATTTGCAGATACCGTAAAAATATTTCGCAAATTGCCTGCACGTGGGTAGGTAACAATATCCCTGTTTCCAGGAGGAGCTCCATCTTGGCCAACAAAAACTGCAGCTACTTCGTCATGATGTGGCAAGTTATATCGCCTTCGATCACTGCCAACTCTCATGCACATGCGTACTTCTGATGGGACACGGTTTTCAGCTGCTGCCTGAGCAATTTCATCAGCTTCAACTTCAGCCATGTACCTGTATGCAGCAGCAAAAGGACTAACTCTGTTCATTATATCCTGAACAGTTTGCATCACGTCTTCTCTACAGCCATTATTTTCAGGACGTGCCATTCTCTCATTGAGTGCTCTACCTGCTTCATAAATATAAAGTTGGTTAAAAACAGGAGTTTGTCCCTCAGGAGGGTGAAGATCCCCAACACGATGCCATATTTGACTGCATATACGAAAGCATGGTGGCCCACGGCCAGGGGGAGGTCGAAGATTTGCTCCAAAGGAAGCAAACGAAACTGCACTATTATACTTACGTATATTCATTTGAAAGTTCCGTGCCTGAGCAGTATCATTATTTGTTAACAGTTGCCTTAGCTGTTCAGGGTATGGTGACAAATTATCAAGTGCAACTTTACCATTATGGCAGCATTTGAAACACTCTTCATTTTCAAACTTTATAACTTGACAATTTTTGTCCATAACACCTAAATAATAAACGTTAGGCAATACATGTTGACGTGCAACATTATAGTATGGGGCATTTCTGCGAGCACGAACAGCAACGTTTCGTTGTGCATTTGCTCGTCTTCTATTTGCAACCTGCGAAACATTTTGCCTTTGTCGAGCAATAGTTTGCCTTGTAGCATCCCGAGCACGTCTATTGGTAGCCTGATCATTATGTGCTTGACGTGCGATAGTATGTCTTTCATCATCACGTGCACGTCTATTGGCAGTCTGCTCATTACATTCAGCACTACGACTTGCTGCTTGCCTAACTGAATCACTCTGATTCCTATTGTTAACTTGATTAACTGTTTCGGAATGGCGTAAGGACGCAACATATTGTGCATGTCTACGCCTAGCTAAAGACACATCATCAATAATTGATGTACGTGGTATGACATTTACCTGTGGCAGTTCAATATGTTGAGGAAGATCTGGTATCTGACCCATAATGAGACCTATTAACCTTTGATTATTTTCTGGGCGCTGAAACACAAACCTACCTGCATTATTGAAAAGCCTAAAACCACGTACACAGTTGTTACTGTTATTACTCTCTGGGTTAGACATGACAGAAGAATACACAACTTTAATTAGCTAGGTTATAGGAACCAAACTATAAGAAAAAAAAAAATATATATATATATATATATAAATAAGAATTGAGATAGCTACATAAAGTCACTTTAACTTTCCTTACTAAACTAAACTTAGGTAGCTAGATAGCTAACTGCACATTTTAGAAACTTCTTTTACTCCTTGCAAAATGTCCCCTTTTACATTTAAATTAAAATATTGAGAAATTATCAATGAAAACAAAAACATTGAATTGCATGTGGCCCTTTTCTTGTAGCTAAAGTTTACAGAAAATTATACTGTAAATTATTTTGTCATTATAATTTGCATTCAAAAAAGAAGAGAAGTTTGACTACTAAGGTAGTTATTGATAGCTAAAAAAGAGGAATTACAACATAACTCATAGGTTAGTTAGAAGTGTTATAGCTAGGAGGGCCCTAGTAGCTAGGGGGATAGAGTCTTAAAGATGTGGATAGAGATAAGCTAAGACACCCAGTTAAATATAGTTAAACTGGGGAGGCTTAGGTAGGTATATAGCTATTTGTAGTAAAACACACACATAATATATATATATATATATATATATATAAGGAGAAAAAATAGCAATATAAGTGAGTTCAACAAACCAAGCTTTCCGTTTGGCCAGCAGATTTGTTTGGTAGCCAGCTAACAGCTTTGTGTAGCATTTTGAATTTTAGGACAAACACATTAGTTACGCACCAAGGTATACATTAATTATGCAAAAAAAAGTAAACAAACATGGTAGTTTATTGTTATAAAAAACGCAGTAAAATAAAAAACTTGAGGTTTTCAAGTGTCTTTTTTATGGAAAATGCGAGTCTGCTTGACAACTTAAAGTGTGATATATAGGACAGTAAGATGTAGCTGGATGAATGAAAATAAAAATAGCTACCCTTTAAAAGCTTAACAAAGATAAATTTGAAATTTCTTACTTTTTTGTACTCTTTTCTGACTTTGTTGTAGCTCGGTCGTCGTCTTATTGTCAACCAAAAATAAACTCTGTTGTAAATCGTCGTGTTTTATTCTTGACAAAAAAAAATCTCTAGCTAGATATAAATACTCCTTAGTCGTAATAAGTAGTAAAGAAATTAGGTGACTTACTAAATATGTATAATAATTTCTTTTTCACTGTACGTAAGCTAGCTTAAAACTTCTTTTACGCTTAAACCAAAATTTGCAACTGAATGTTGTAAAAGCAACCTACTTCAATTCCCTTTCTAAATCTGAAAAAAAATTTTACTGGCTGGTTTGATCGTCAAGGGAAACTTGCATTTTTCGGCAAATGAAATTTATTTATTTTGATCACGTGATTTTGTTTAACAAATGAAATTGATTTATTTTGATCACATGATTTAGAAAGTAAACAAACAAAATGTCGCGGCTTTTATCGGCAAAAGAGATATGTATTTTCGGCTAACTTCAAAGGCAAATGACCACATCAACTTTGCCTGTCACAGACAGACGGACACACTCTCCGTATTATTATAAGAGATAAAGTAATTGTTATAATAATTCTTTTTACTAACACGAATAAGATTAGCAATTTGGTTTCTGTAATATTTATATAAGTTATGGTTTCTTGTTTTAGTGTTCGCATTAGTAGAATTAAAAATTTTTTTTAAAAAAAAATAATTCCTCTTGTAGATTGATTGTCTTATACCTATAGTTATCCATGGTTTAGTTTTAGTTTTAAATTGTTTCTTGGTTAATTTTTTTTGAGGAACGTGTAAATTTATTAGTTCATTAATTTTATCAAAGAAAAGTTTAAAATAATTATTAACATTATTTACAGTTAAAAGCAAATGGTTGTCCCAATCAATATTTACAAAATCATTTTTAAAAATTTCAATGTCAAATCTATTCCAGTCATAATAAAATGTTTCAGGGGTGTTAATTTTAATGTTAGGATTTTCTTTAAAAATTATGGCAAATTGGGGTAGATAATCAGAAATTGAAGAAGTTAAATTACCAGATACAATTTTATTAGAGTTAGGACATAAGAATATTGTCAATTAAAGTTTTCGAATTCAAGGTTATCCTAGTTGGCAGGTTAATATAAGGGATTAATAAATTAGAGTGAAGAGTATCAATAAAATCGTTAACATTATTATCATTATTGTAGTTAATCAAGTTTATGTTGAAATCACCCATCAAAATCAGAGATTTTTTTTTTCTTTAGAAAGTTTATCAAAGAGAGGATTTAAATGTAAGTTAATAAAATCGTGAGTACTTAAAGATAGATGTTTATAAACAGAGCCAATAATGTAGTTAGTTTCTTTATCATTGGGATTATGTACTTCAATAAAAGTTGATTCGACAAAATTTGGTTCGAGCATACATAGGTCACTTCGGGGAGTTGATGATAGGGAAGATAAAACATATAAAGCTGTGCCACCGGCGTTACTACTAGTTGGAGTGTGAAAAAAAGTATAGTTATCAAATTGAGGAAAGGAATAATTAGACAAATTTAATCTTGTTTCACTAAAGCCTAGAATACTAAAATTGAAGTCAAGAGAACAAAGAAGAGAATTAATTTCTTCAAAGTGTTTGTTCAGAGAACAAGAGTTCATGTGGAAAATAGAAAAATTAGGTTGAAGATTAGAATTTAATTTATTAGGATTGACAGAAGAAAAGCTATTACGAAATGAAGCACAATCATAATATTTACAATCTATAAATTCATCAAACGAGTCGACTATAGGATCAATAGGGATTTCAGAAAAATCATCAGGCTGGTGGTCGGAGCCAAAGGGAAGAGTCTCAGAATTACATTTTAGACATGACCAAGTCTCGTTATCAGTGGTCAATTTTTCAAAATCATGAGAATTTAAAAGGTTACATTTAGGATGGCTCCAATTTTGGCAAAAATCGCATAAGATAGCTTTAGAATTGGTCCTAATTAGTTTATTACAAATGTTGCAAAAGAACTTACTTGACATGAAGATGTGCAACGATAACGTGGGCAGACTCTTCGTAACTTTGAATGCGAATTGTAAACAAAAACAACAACACAGCTTGTCTACCATCATGAATAGACCGTGTAGGCACCAGCTCTACAGCGAAAACGCGATGTAACCATAGTCAGTAGAAATATAAAATAAAAAACCCGGACTATTATTGAAAAAAAGTACACAAGCGTATAAGGGATTACAAGAATAATAAAAAACTTAGGAAAAATCAACATCAGGGAATTTCGATTTTAGGTCATTCATGTGGAGGACTTTTGTCCCTGCACTCTATTCCGTTAAGGAGTAATTAACTACTCCGTTGAAAGTCCAGAATCTATTTAATGATGCCATGACTGTGAAAGTTTTTTGCCCCCAGATGAACCTGTAGTAGGGACACAAATTGTTATTAATGTAGATTTTATTACCTCCACCGCCCAACTTTTTGGTGTCAATTGAACTTACGCCCTTTTTCTTCGACAGTAGATTTTCACATTTCTTCCTGTTGACAAACCTTATGATGACATTGCGCGGAGTATTAGGTTTAGAGTTCTTCCCTTTATTGATCCTGTGACAGGCCTCAATTTCATCTTCAGAGATTTTAACATCTAGTTCGTTTGCTATATCGAGCTCGTGTTGGGATACCTCTTTAGATATTCCCGCAATTTCGATATTATTTCTTCGAAATTCCAGTAACTCAGATTTTTTAGTTAGATCATTTTTAAGAGAATCCATTTCTATCTTGAGATTTCGGTTTTCCTGGATAAGATTTGAGATTATTTCGTCTTTGGATAATTTAAGTTCATCGCGTAGTAGGCTCATTTCATAAGTAAAATGTTCGAGTGTGATTGGTCCACTTTGGTATCCTTCATTTATGAAATTCGATGGATACGAAGGCGATGTTGGAGGTGGTGAATCAGCTTTGTTTTTTTTCGCTTTCCTTTTGCCATGTTGATAGTATATATATAATATATTAGCTCAGTTTAAGAAAGAGTCTAGACACTTCAGCGCCCGCGGCGCGATTTGTAAAGTGGTCGGGCCACATAATATAGTGACAAAGGAGGCGGCACCTTGGTTGGCTTGGTTTTTTCTATAAAGACCCTTCAGATTGGCTAAAACAAGCATCTTTAGCTATAAGCTACAGCAGAAATGTATGTCAAAATAAACTCTTTGCAGAGGAATAATTATTTTTTCTCACAGAATATCAATAAAAATCTATTTTACATTTTTCATAAAAAGTAATAAAAACGTTACAAATCGCTTTCTGTAAAAATACCAAAAACATTTTGCCTAGATGGATGAGCCCTTACAAACTCATTGGCAATATCTATTAAAGAAATCGTATCTAAGATTTCCTTGTGTACGTTCAACAATGACAAATCGTTGAACCTTTCCTGATTCATGCTAGAACGTATCCAGGTTTTCAACCGTCTCATCGTAGAAAATGATCGTTCCGGTGTAGCGGATGTAGCTCCCATTGTTAAAACCAATCGTATGATGATGACGACATTTTTTATCAATTTTCGTTTTTCGGTTGATAACGACTGTACAACATCTACAACATCGCTGAAGTTGACAGGACTGGATTCACGAAAGATAGTTGGTAGCAACTCCAATTCACACAACAACGATTGATCGTCAAAGTCATCACAGAAACTTGCATTAACGGTCTTCATTTCTTCTTCGGCTGGCGTTTTACTTATTGACTTCAACAACAGTTGTTCCACTTCTGTAAATACTTAGAAGGCAGGTTGCTCAAACCTCTCTTTGATGGTGCTGACAATTACGTCAATTGCTTCGAAATAGATGGCCTTATAGTGGGCATGAGCAGTTTCTGGATAGTAGGCTTCTCCAATGCTGCTTGGATTTCCTTCCACAAATTCCAAGATGTCGTACTTTGGTCTTTTGCGTTTTCTTGGCGCTGTTGGCGAAGAAACGAAATCCATCGAACTTGCTGACTTGGTGACTGTCTCGTAGAATATATCAAAGTCTCTCTCGTTTCTCATGCCTTGCATCGTCTTGTTCGTAAGTTCAGCCAATTCTTTACCGCTGATTGCTGACATTTTTTCTTTCTGAAGTGTTATGGACAGATTATCTGTGTGAGCATAAAGCTTGCGTCCTAGATTCAGACCAAAATAGAATGAAAATGACTCCATCTGCTTTTTACACCCATTAATCCTCGACTCCGTTTTAGCGTCTAGCTTCTCATTTAAACTCTCGTTCCACAACGCCATCAGTGGTTCGTAGTTTTCGATGATCTTCTTGAAACAGTTCGCCCGAATTGTCCACCTTGTTGTACTCAGCTTATCCAGCTTTCCTGCATGTTTATCAGTTTCTAGGGTTCCTTCAACATTTGCAGTCAGCTTACCCAGCATGTTCTCCCGTTTCGGTGAATACTTCACTAAAACACAAATTTCACCGGCAGTTCCCATTGTATCTCGGAGGATCTGACACTCTTTAGTCATCGATTTGACAGCAAGGCTTAAGGAATGTCCTTGGCAATGGGTCGCGATGGCTTTTGGCTGCTCCTCTTTGATAATGGCAGAAACACCTGAACGTTTTCCCATCATGTTGCTTGCCCCGTCATAGGTTTGGCCTCGACAATCAGATAGGTTCAATGAGCACCTCAGCAAAATATCTTTGATGGCCTTGACGATAGTTGCGCTTCGAGTATTGTCAACTTTATAAAAGCCCAAGAAATCTTCATTCACATTTAAATCGTCATTCGCTGATCGTACACAAAACGAAAGTTGTTCGGCATTACTTGCATCAGTGCCTTCATCTGCCATCATAGAATAAAACCTGCGCTCTCGAACGGTATCTAACTTTTTCCGCAATACTTGAGAAGCCATCAAATTCCAGAGTTCATTTTGCACATCATGGTGATTGTACTTATGTCCAATTTTTCCATTGATATGATCCATTACGCTTGAATCTCTACTTCCGAGGAGATAAAGAAGTTGGGTGAAGTTGTCATTGTTATCGTCTCCTTGAAGAGCAATGCCTTGTCGGCCAAGGTAGCGTAAACATCTAATGACATCAAGGAGGTACTTTCGTTCAACCTGTCTCTGGTCGGTGAGAATGTTGTCCATCAACTCGCCAACGTGTGCACAGTGTGGTAGAACCAGTGAAACTATCAAGAGCATTCTTCCAATTTGAAAATCCTTTTGAGGTGAAGGCTGTGTCCTTGTTTGTTTGATCCTTCAAGTTTCCACGCTTTTCTTGCGTATGGCAATAGAAACACACCACAGCATGTGCGCTAAAACAATAAAAAAGATATTTAGTTGGATGCATTATCAAAAATATAAAATTAGTGATTGAAATGATAGTCCGTTTAATTTATAATATGAAAAAATAAAAAGACGCTTACTTTTCAGCATAGTGTAACCAAGGAAAATCTTTAGTCCAATGTGCTTGGAAGCTTCGTTCTTTGGTGCCATATTTTTTCTTAGGAAATGGATAAGTAGCAGGAGGATGGAAAGGTTTATCGGTAGTTATTTCAATTTTTGTCTCTGATACTTCGTTTACATTATGTACGTTGATGGATGTTTGATTTGTAGTAGTTTTGTTAGTATCATCTTTAGAATTTTTAAAATACTTTGTCAACTTATTTTGATTCATTTTTATGCAGAAAATAATCTCGTGTGTTTTTAAATACTCAGTTGCGTGTTTTCACTTTTTTCACAATCAATGCGCAATGTAATGTCTTCATATTTCATAGTAATGGAAAAGGTGAAAAAGAAAAGTTTTGCCTTTGTTATAGTTCAATTGTTTATTTTAATTATACAGAAAGACCGTTAATGTAATGCTATTTTATTTGGAACAAGAACTCTCAAATCAGAATGTTCTAGCTAAAAAAAATTATTACTTTGCAAAAAAGTGGTCGGGCCACGGCCCGGGTGGCCCACCCGTCGCCGCGGGCCCTGCACTTGTTGTTGTTGTTGTTGTTGTTAATTTATTTATTGTCGGTTAAAATATGTACAAACAATACAATAGCTCTAATTAAAGTGCTAATCCAAACCGACATATAGACAGAAATATAAATACTATAAAAATAAAGTAAGTGAAATCAAAAGAAAAACAAATAACATATTTATGTTATTGTGAACAGACATCACAAGAACAATGCTGGCCATTCCAAAATTTTATCATTTTCTTAAAAATATTCAAAGATTCTGCTGTTTTCATATGATTGGGTAATATATTCCATATATTTGGACCTAGGGAAGTTAAACTTTTAGTTCCGAAACTTCTGGTATTTTTTCTTGGAACCTTGAGATTATTGACATTTTGTGATCTGACAGATCTTTAACTTTGTTGGAAATCAAAAATGTCATGAAAGTATGAAGGGTTAAGGCTATGCAAAAACTTGTAAATTTCTGTACATAGCGTTTTAAGCCTGTAAACACTCATGAAATTCCTTCCTGATTTTAAAAGCAGTTCCTCGTATGTACTATCAGAGTCGTCAAATAAAAAACGCAAAGCCCTTTTTTGTATTCTTTCAACTTTTAACAAAGATTTAGTAGATGAAAAATGCCACACTAATGGACAATAGTTAAAGTTGAAAAGTACAAAACTTTGAACAAGAGCAACCTTTGCTTTGTAAGTCAGAAACGTATCTAGCCTAACTAATGCATTCAATTGTGCCGAGTTCAGAAATGTGAAGATCAAAGTTTAATCTGTTGTCAATAGTCACACCCAATAACTTTACGCTATTTTCTGTTTTGATAGTTTTATCGCCAATTGTTAAATCTATGTCACTATTATTATTTTTGTTCCGTGTGATTATAATGGATTGAAATTTTCCAGGATTAGCTATCATTTTGTTATATTTCAGCCACTCTAAAGCTGTGTTTGATTCACTTTCTAACAGTTTTATTAAGTTTGTAATCGAGTTAGAGTAAGCGGAAAGGGAATTGTCATCAGCATAATTGAGAACACTAGCTTTTTTAATAAAATAAATAAAGTCGTCAATAAAAATATTGAAAAGAATAGGTCCTAGAATCGACCCTTGCGGTACACCAGATAAAATTAATTGAAACAAGCTCAAACTGTTATTTATTCGAGTAGCTTGTTTTCTATCCGAAAGGTAAGACAATATGAAAAGTAGAGATTCACTACTAAAACCATAAGCACTCAGTTTAGTCAGAAGTAAATCAAGTGGAACACAATCAAAAGCCTTTGACAGATCCATTAAAACTGCACCTACTACATAGTTTTTATCTAATTTGTCTTTCCACTCTTCGAGTAACCTAATAAGAACATGTTGTGTACCATATGACGTTCTGTAAGCCGATAAAAATTCTGACAGTTTAAATTCAATATATGTAACAATTTGAGACTTAATTACTCTTTCATAGAATTTAGAAAATATATTCAACACACTAACTGGCCTATAGTTGCTCACACTAAACTTATCTTTACCTCCTTTTTCTAATGAAGACAAAATAGCTCTTTTAGCTCCGTCTGGGAAAACAGAAAGACGAATGCTGCTCTTTATTGCATTTGTTATGGGTTTAATCAAATAAGGCTTTGACAATTTAACCATTTTTGCTGTAATTTTGTCGTCCCCAGAAGCCACGCCCACTTTGATGTCACTAAAAAGTTTAGAGACTTCTGATTCACTAGACACACCTACTCTGATACACCTAGATTTCTCGCGCCACTCTGAAACACGCCCGTACGGTACGCAGGTCTGACTAAGTCTGATAATATACAGTAAAATACATAAATACTTCCCATGATATAAAAAAATATCCTTTATATGAATTGCACCGCAATGTTAAAATACCGTAAATAATTTTTAAGGGCGCTTATTCGAAAGGAGCGATTATTCAAATAAGGGGGCGCTTATTTAAAAAATTGAAATTTTATTGTTTAAATTTTTTCGCTAAAACAAGTATCTCTTTTCCAGGCTCCTCTATATCAGAATTTTTCACATCTTTGGCGGAACTCCTTGGCCAGCCCATGGCGTACGACATTGCGCAATTCTTCTCCAGAAATGAAAAAATAAGCGCTATCTGTGCCGATATAGATATACTTAAAGTCTTGGAGATCTACATACTTATCCAGGAAATCGTAGTAAAATTCAAGCATACGTAACTTGGCTAGTTGGTAAACTGCAATCCAGCATTGTTAGGCTCTGTCAACCCCGCACCTGTGCTTTCCTTCTCTAATTTCATAAGCAACGCCTATCGGCTCCAAGTCTTCGAAATATGGAGATCTCATCGCTTGATCAACCTTTCTTTGTTGCTCGTGAACATTGTATTTACATGCCTTGCGACATCTGCAATCATCTTACCATAAACGAGTTAACTTTCAGCTTGCATGTATCGCCAACAATACGCTAATCTTTATCTTTATCAGCTTCCCTACGAGCCTTCGCGATCTCTTCAGGGAACCAAGCAAATTGTTTACCTCGCTTATACTCAAGGCGTTGGTGGATGGCTGTCACTATCATACCATGAACAAGGTACCATTTTAGAACAGGCTTATATAGCAGGATCTTTTCCGCTTTCATCAAGCCAACGAGCTTACGTGTACCAGAAACACGTTTACGACCTGTCGATACCAGGTACGCGTGCATATGCTCAGGGATTCCTTTATCTGGTATCTCTTTTACGTACAACACACAGAGGTGATATCTTGGAGAATTTCTCATACAAATCTGCGGGCACTTTAATGTCAACTTGGGCAAACGCAAACAGCGAGCCTGCTTGCACATCTTGTGTGAGTTCCTCAACGCTATCCGGCGATTTGGGCTCAGCAATTTTGATCAATTTTTCCTTACTCCAAGGGAAGTCTTGCAACAAGGTGCTCAGGTACCTCATACTTGCATATAGCCCCAAGATAGTCATGTACGTTTTGGAGTCCTTGTATACATTTGATCTGATCCTTGTCACACCACTCTCGTGATACTGACAGAACAAGATCGCCGGACCTCCTACTATACCTGTTTGTAGCAGCTCGTAAGCCTCATTCTTCGTACATTTCGTACAAGCTTTCTGCACATTTTTACAATCCTTGCATGTCTTGCTGTAGCAGTCTTCTTCACATGTATGCTTACAAGGCTCACCTGGTGCATAGAGCTCTACCTTACGGTTTAATTTTAGAGTCTTGTTCAGCACATAACGCATCGACACGCCTGGAATACTGACTGCATCTTTTAAAATGTGGATATCATCTCCGTAGTATTGACGTCTTGTCTTATCAACTGCTTCGTTAAAGGGTTCAACGTCAGCCATCCTATATTCGCGTAACCAGTCCATCATCTTCACACAACCTCCATTATAGAATCTGGTGCAGAAGGCTTCGCACTCTTCAACGTAAAGTGTATTCTAACCGTTCAATCGGCTATAAAAATCATTGTGAGCGACAGGGCCGACATAGTTTAACTTGTCGTAACTTGTTAACCATTCTTATGGGAATACGAGCTTTTCGAGCTTGCATTCGAGAGATTTGCATGTCGTAGCTCATGCCAGGAGCGAGAAAATTCATAATATCAAGAAATTTGAATTTTGATGTTGTCACGAACATGTAATTGTTGTCTTTTTGTCTACTTTTGTCTTTTCGCTTTCGTTTTTCGTAATTTCTTCGACAAAATAGCGCTTGATCATATTCAGATCATATTTTCCACAGTTAAACCAATCACAGCATCATGGTTTATCCATCTACAAGCATGTCGAAATCTGTTGGTCTTGGGTACATTATTTCCACTTCGGCGACAATAAGGGCGTTTTCAGTTCTTCTAAAAAAAGTTTCAATAAAATTTTAGGATCTTCATGCTCTATGAACGTTGGGTTGTCATTCAGACTATCGTCAATACCGACACTTACTGGTATATGCTATAAAAGGTATGTTAAATCAAATGTTTGCTGGTAATTTAAAGGTGACAAGATGGCCTCGAAATTAAACACGATGTAATGAGGATAGGGTGTGAATTTTTTATTGAACTTTCGGTAACGAGGTTGTATCCCTGTTGTCTTATGATATCCTCCCTTTTCATCGTTTGTTTATAACGATATGTGTCAGGTTGTTCTGGCTGGCAGGAGCATCCGGGCCAAATGCATCCATGGTATTCGTTGACGGTCTTCGTGATAGGCTCATAACCGTCTACTCTCCACTCCTTCCCTTTTTCATCACATATCACACGTTCACCACCATGACCACAGAATGCGTGATGTATATGCCTTCTTGTTTCCCTCGATATGTGTTCTTACCATTTAGATGCAGCGTAGCTATAACCTTCACCATAGAATATCGGCATATGTTTCACTTCCTTACCTTGCAAATGATCGTCGTCTTGACCCCTTAACATTCATCTTTCTTATGTCGCGTGAGATTGCATGCTTTTGTAAATAGTTGGCCACATACCTCGCACTCCAGCATTTTTGTCAACACCTCAATATCGTTAATGTAAAAGCAGTGGCCTTCCAACATTCAAATAGTGATGTCATCTAACCCTTTCTTATGCTGCTTCCGACCATAGACGAGTCGCCATGGTGCTTTCTCGTTGTTTGACTTAGGTTCATACACTTTGATGTTGATCTTGAGATGGTTTGCGATACTTTCCATATCCACCAGCTTTGTAGGGAGCACGTCATTACGCTTTAGCTTGGAGTCCTCATAGTACTCTAGGGCAAATGGTTCTTTGGTGACAAACTATTCCCTCTGTTTTCTATCTCCCCGGTAGTGTATGGCAAGACATCGCCACATACACAAATTGTCCTTTCTTTCCTCCCTACCATCAATACCGTAGATGCATCTCCTCTTTCGTAGCCAGTCTGGAAGAGGTCTGCAGCCCAACAGAGGTTCGCGCGCGCTTATGATCTTAACCTGTACATAATCGAAGACGATTTTCCTTTCATATACTCCTGGGGTATCTATAGTTCTCGATGCTGGGAAGTAGGCTTTGCTCCAAAACTTTCCGTTCTCCAGGTCGTTTCATTTCATATTCCTCTATGAAAGCTTCGATGTCTGCGATGCTTGATAACGACTTGGAGCTCTTAGTTTTGTGATATAAAGATGCACCACCTCCTCCTTGGTAGATGTTACAGCTGAAACTTTAAACAACATTTACTCGCATATCTATATGAGGGGTGATTTTATCCATGATAGCACGCGTGAGCGTATGGTTCAGATTCTTGTTGATCCTCTATGTTTTGATACGACTCTCATCCTGCAGCATTTGTATATCATTTTCAAATATATGCTGAATATATGCTGAATATCTTCGATCACTTCTAAATCCGTGGCCTCCTTCTTTTCTCGAGGGAATAGGTGTTTCATATCTTTGATTCCCTTATATTTATCTTGTATATCCTCCATGTTGTAGTAATTCTCTTGTGCTTCATGCTCGATCTCATCGTGAAGCGTCGTTCCTCTCGAAAATTGTTTTTTTGCTTTTTTGTAATAATCAGTAATAATATCCCTCACACTCTGCAATCAAGTGGTAAGAGCATCGCGAGTGGCTGTCATCGGCGCTGATACAGCGTTGTATAATTGTGTTATTGCCGTTCTTAACCAACTCATTTTTCTATTTATTATAAGTAGAATTTAATTATCAATAAAATTTTTAGATGGACAGAAAATTATTTTACTCAATTTGCGCAAAATGACGTCGGTAGATTTTATCGGAATTTTGCGCATGTGCAGATGTTTTTGCTTCTGTCAGCAGAATTTATAATTTATGATCATTTTGATTAATTTATGCTGATGACGCCAAAGATTTTCGCGTAGATACTACACGGAGTCACAGATTTTTGCGGGGGTGTCGGGGATCTATGTAAAAGCGAGGGGTTTACGCTTGAACCCCAATGTCCTAATTCGAGTGACTCCCTACATCTACTAATTAGGAGGCATACCTAAGGGTGTGATACGATTTAAAAATTCCACCGGATATTGATTCCGTTCCTCCTCATCATCACAAACATCATCATCTGCACTGAAATAATTTTTTTCTTCACCAGGCAACAATATCAGCACCTGATTATTAATGATAAGTGAATCACCATTTGTAGGTGTTAGTATTACAGATGATGCCATTTTTCTGTGTAAAAATCCGTAAACAAAGTATCAACAATTCATTTATGTTGATCCAAAACACAATTAGATGGCACTTCGATTGCACCTTGAAATGGTGTATGTTCCCAAATAGGTAAAACACCTTTCCCAAGTTGCAGAAGCCATGCAGCAAATTCTTGTTCTCCTGTTCTTGTTCGAATGTTGCGAGTTAATCTAAATTCTGTTACCAAGTGCCATTGAAGAGAACTTTTTCAGCACATGTTAACAATCTCAGTTGGTCTTCCTTTTCTAAGAACAGGCAACAACTGTAAAAAATCACAACCTAAATAAACAACTTTACCTCCAAATGGCAGTTCTTTATATTCTTTGAGAAGACGGTCCATTACAGGGAAGGCATGTTTAGAGATCATGGAAGATTCATCAAGTAGAAAGAGTTTTTTTGTCGTAGCTTTGCAGCATAAGCAGACACTGAAGTTATGCTTCATGTACTGTTTTCTAAAATAGGAACTGGTAATCGAAACAGTTTATTTATGGTGGTACCGTTTTTCAAAAGGGTTGCTGCTATATCAGTAAATGCAACAGTTCCAAATTGAAAGCCTCTACCTGAAAGTTCAAAAACAAGGTAATTATAAATAAAGGGTTTACCACTGCCATCAGCACCTTCTAAATAAAACAAACGGTTATTTTGGGCCGTATTGTTTGCAACATTCACAACAACCTCTATAACTGCATCAGTGCTGTCTGTTCTTCAGTAAGTTAAGCCCTCAGTTGAGAAGCTCCTTTAGCCTCCATAGCTACGTCAATGTTGTTAGGTAGAGGTATTTTATCTAGAATTGGAAGATTAAAATCAGTAAGAGATTTACCATATTGTCTTAGTACAGAATAAATATCTTGAAGCGCCCTGTACCCCGATTGATCCTCATTCATTTGGCAAAGATAATCCTCACACATAACATCGTTGTATCTTGTCCACAAAGTATAAGGATCAGAAGGTCCACAGTGGATAAGTATTACTGCAAACAGTTGTCTCAATTGTCAAAGCTTCTGAAAGTTGACAGCCTCCTGCAAAGTATTGTTCCATTCAGTATCATCTTGCAGGAGTACACGCAATTAACAGGTTTCACGAAATGTTTCAGCAACATTACCATCTACAGTTCTTCAAACTTCTACTACATTCTAGAGAAAATCTTAAAGTTAAAGTTTTGCCCGGGTGTCCAAATCTTCCTGGCATTATTAAAAACAAAATGAAGAGGAATGTCTGGATACATATATTGGCGAGCATTGCGATTCTCTCCGTTTAGCACAAACCAAGCTGTTAATTTTGTCGCTTGATTTGCAACTCTGTTCAAAGCTTCTTCAGCCTGACCTTGCTGAAAATGAAGAATATGGTTATAAAGCAAATGCACTGGAAGTCTATGGACAACATGAGATTGCTAATGCATTTTAAATTGTCTCAGAACGTCTGCACCTAATCATGATCAATACGTTGATTGATCTCAATGTTGGCACAATCATGACCTTTATTAGGTATTATACCTTTATAATTATATTTATAAAGGTATTTAACAGATTTACCAGACATGCAAGCCTCTAAGTTTATATTTACATTGTATTTCTTGGAAAGCAATTGATTGTAGGGAACAACCCATCGATTATCTACAGCAACATTATTGACATTAATATGTATTCCATTATTACGACGTCTTTACAATGGATATCCATCAACATCAGCAACGGTACACACTAAAAATTTTTTAAAAAGTTTTTTGTGGAAACACCATCCTCCATACACCTAGAGCTAGGATTCAAATAGTTACATGGTCCATGAATCATACACGATGAATAATTTCAAACAGCTCAGGTTGTTCCTGTTGATTAGGATTTTTTGCTAAAATAACACTGTCCATGTCATCTGCATCCAGAAGTTTATCATTGGGATTTAAACGTAGTAATAAATTACAATGAGGTAAACCCTATCTTTTAAAATTCTATAACATAAATATGTGATACAGTTTTACCTAAAACACCCCTTTCAGTAACATATATATTAGGAGTTCGTTTAGTTTCAATTTAAAAGCTCGAGAAACTAAATCAGGTCGATTATGTGCATGTTTTCCTGCAAACAAATTTTCTGTTATCTCGCACCATTTTTGGATTGCTTGTAAACGTCAGAAAAAAATCTGGTTTTCTAAATTTACTAATGGTGGCCATAGTATCTTAATAGTTTTGAGCCATGGCACATGGACTTCCTTGAAAACTTGAAGGAAAGCAATCAAACGTCCTGGTTGAATGCCTCGCTCTTCAGCTCGTGCATTCAAGTGGTCAGCTAAACCTTAATAACTGTCAACACACAGGCTTGGTTGATTCGCACGAACGTAGTTTAAGTTGTCACCCCCAACTTTAACATAAGAATCCACACAATACTGTTAAGATAAATTCTCACCTTAATGAATCGGGCTAACATTTCCCCGAACAAATACACGGTAAGTGTAATACTGCAACATTGTAGTAGCATTTCGAGTACAGGTTGCATGCTCGGCAACCTGTACTCTTATTTGACCGCAGATACAAAAACATTGTGGTCCGCGACCAGGGGGAGGACGAGGATTTGCTACAAATGAAGCAAACGAAACCGCATTATTATATTTACGTATATTGGTTCAACAATTACTTGTCTGAGCAGTAATACTTTTTTGTTAACAGATGCTTTTTCTGCTCATGCTAAGGAGACAAATTATCTAGTGCGACTTTGCCGTTATGACAGCATTGGAAACACTCTTCATTTTCAAACTTTGCAGCTTGACAATACTCACAATTTTTGTCCATAACATCTTAATAATAAACATTAGGCAAACATGTAAACGTGCAACATTATATTATTGGGCATTTCTGCGAACACGAAGAGCAGCATGTCTTTGAACATAACTAGCCTCCTATTTATACCGTGCTCGTTATGTTGTTCTTGACGTGCCACAGCATGTCTTTCAGCATCTTGAGCTTGTCTGTGTGTATAGTGTCCATTAGATTCTAATTACCTAGAAACAATGTGCTGTTGAGTATCCATAAATTTTTGTTGTGAGTTTCCTGAGCTGATTTTGCATTACGCCTAGCAGCCTGTCTAACAGTATCAATATGCCGCCTAGTATTGGCCTAATCAGTCGATTTCAATGGACGTAAAGATGCAACACATTGAGAGTATTGCCTACGTCTAGCAAAGGCATCATCCTTATTATCAGATAAACGTGGCACTACAATTCTCTGTATTCCCTGTGGAAATTCAAAATTTTGGGAAATATGTGATCGACGCCTCAAAATAGCACCTACTAAAAACGACTCTTTTTTTCATTTTTATTTTGCCTCTTCAGTGGATATTTCCACGGGCCTTATCGACTAGTCTCTATAATATAATTTGCTTGAACAACTACAAAATTGTTTGTACTCACATCTTTGTGCAGCATTTTAAGGTGGCAGTGACCCTTCTTTAGCTCTCCAAATAGCTGAATTATTAACTCGGTGTTTTATTTAGACCATTTTTTTACTCTATCCCAAAACTATGGCCCTTAATCTCTTATAATAATACAGAGACTGTGTCTGTTTGTAACAGGCAAAGTGGATATCGTCATTTTCCTTTGATGTCGCCGAAAAACTTATGTCTAATATGTTAAATTTTCTGACGTCAATAACACTACTTTAACGTCAATATCCTATATTAAATTAATGAAGCCATTACAGTGCACCTAAAACTTACAGGCGAAATAATTTGGAAACGAGGTGGTGACGTCAATGATTTTTTACCGCGTAGGTAACTAGGGAGCACCTAGGACCAGTTTGGGTAATTTTGCAAAACCTGGTTCCCCAATCCGTTTCGAAATGGACGGGTTAATGACGTCATCAAAAATTCTTTAAACCTCAATATCTCTGCAACCGTTTGTCAAAAGTACATGATCCTATACATTTTCTTGATCATCGTTTCAAGGTCTATACGATGAACGTAACAGGAATATAAATTTCTGAAAAAAAATTTCCCGTTTTAACAGGCCATTGCTGACGTCAGCAAAATTTTTAAACCCTTATATGTTCTCAGTCGTTCGTAGAAAAGATATGATCCTGTACATTATTTTGATCAGCGTTTCAACCTCTACACGTTACAGGCAACGAATAAACTAAATTTTGCCAATTTTTTAGATTTGCAATGCTGACGTCAGCAAAACGTCTTAAACAACCAAATTTTTCAATGTCCTATTGCCTAAGTGGATTTTTCCACGGGTCTGTGTCGACTAGTACATAATAAAATCACATTAACTTAAGAACAAAATTGCTTAGTCAGCAGAAATTTCTACCTAAAAATGTATCATAAACGAGAAAAAAATCGCCTTATACGAGCTCCATCTCGTTATTTTTCATCAGCTTCTGTTATTAAATGAAGCTTGGGTTAACTCTGGTAAAACGTGTGCGGATTTTTTTTGTCCATTTTATTTTTTTAACTATAGCCTTTGTTTTTTTCAAAAGATTCTTTGTTAGCATCCCCTGCTGCATTGAACGCTGTTAAAAGAAATATATTCTGAATAAAAGGATTTCCGCACACCGTATCATGGCTGCATGATTTACCAAGCATGTCTGAAAATTTTAAAGTAAAACGAAAATACTATCGAAAGCTAAAGCTCGTGCAATGTAACATAGTAAAGATCGTCGTAAATTTTTACATAATGCGCCATCTTTGTTGTTATTAACGTTTCTCTTTACGTCATTCTTCTACGCATTTTTACAAACGCGTAATACTGGAACGAGACTATATATATTTTCAGAACATGCAGTAAATGTTGCGTAAGTTTTAGAAACGGAAAGTTAGTTGTAAAGCGATTAATAATGTCAGGAAAATGACCAGCGCATGTAAATGAGAAAAAAACAATAAAAGGAACCTAGAAAAGAAGGAAAAGGATCCAAAAGCAAAACCCTTAGAAGAAATGCAAAAAGAAGTGTTTATGGTCGTTTTTTAACTTTAAATGTTTTTGCAATGTTTCTCTACTCCATATTTTTTTCTAGGTATGATGGAACGAGTTTGTCCAAAATTTACTTGAAGCAACTTGCAGACGCAAAGAGCGAGGGAAAACAAATTGAAAAATTCGCTATAATCTAGATGCAGGGGCGGATACAGGATTTTTTTTCCTTAAGCAGATTTGCGAAGCGAAGCGCAGTCCTTGCGTAATTTTCGCGTAGCAAAATTTGCGCGCGTTAAATCAGCTGGGGGTCTAGGGGGGGGCACTGTCAGCCCCCCAAAGTCGGGTCTCGGGCAAAGCCCCAGAAGAATTAGCGTATCTTTTGTTTTAAAGAGTGTCAAAAAGTCCACACCTCGGCGGCCGCCGAAGTCGACTGTTTTTACGGCAGAAAACAGAGGAATCGAGAGAAACAAAGTCAGAGAAATGCGGCAAAATGTAGTTCGACTACCGTAAGAACCATAGTAGTCCGGCAAAGCACATCGAAGAAGAGTCGAGCTTCGGCAAAAACTCCTGAGTGGGGATAAAAATATTACCTCGGATCCGGGGCGCAAAGGAATCTTATTAAAAGCTTATAATAAAAATTATGCGTTCCTTTAAATCAATTTCTATTTAGATACACATGATTTTCTCATTGGCCAAATTTCTCCGCGAGTGCCGAACCGTGGTTTTGTTTATACTCTTAATACATACAATTCTTTTATCCTATAATGAATAATTCTAATAAAATAAAAGGAGGTACGCAGATTAATAATGATTTATAATTTTAGAAAAAGGAAGTTGGATTGGAAATAGCATCAAGTCCCCATTATGCATATCTAAAAGAGGTGCTGGGTTATATTAGATTGGTTAAATAGTAATGTACCTAATTCAATAGCCGGTTTGGTTTCACTGCTGGAAGTGAATTTTGTTTATGGAGCCAGCGACAGTACAACATTATAGTATGATTCAATTACATTCTGTGTGCGGACGCGTTTACATGCCTTAAGAAACTCTTGGTTACTCAACCTGTTGAACAATAGTTTTACCACTTCGACTACAGCTGGTGGAAGTGGATTTTTCATGGGCTTGTGTTTTTTTTCACCAGTCACGGCATCCCGATTAAAACTACACCAAGGGTTGTCGGACCCGTCGGACAATTTGCATGCGATACATCTACAGAATAATGTTGAAGAATAGTCTGTGTACCTTTCGCCATTGCTGCCGCATCAAATATGTTTTTGCGCAATACCAAGTCATAAAAATTTGAAAGGTATTGATACGGGAAATTGTCAGTCGTCCTTGACCACCAATCCTCCCTCCATCTTTGAGTTTTTACCTGGATTAGTATGATACTTTGGATGTCATTTCATATACTGCTGTGGCTGGATGTGTTTATTTTTTTAACACTTTTCCGCCTCAAATTTTCTTATTAACGGATAATAATAAATATTCTTGGGATCAGAAAAGAGAGGCTTATAATTTATGCACTTAACAAAGTACAACTTACCTTTATATGTTCTTACAATTTCGCGAAGGCCGGTTCCCATGCGCTTAGTAACGTGGACCTTGCATTCTTTTTTAATGTGTAATGATGGTCCGTAAGGTTGATCATTATTCACATTGTTGTATGATTTGCTATCACCATCACCAATATACACTTTATAGTGCAATCCTAATTTTTCAATTAAACGACGAAATAATTGTTTTCACGCCATCGCTCTCAATGGACTAGAAGACACAAACAAAACGTAGGAGAAAGCAAAAAATGGAAACAGGTAACAAAATCTAAACACCTCTGGCTGAAGCCTAATTTTCTGATTCTCCTAACATACCTGGGCAGATCCTTCATGATTTTTTAGACATTGCTCTTTGTGTTTTACATACTATGCTAATAAATCCACCATAATTATCTCTGATTTGTTTTTCTTCTCTTCCATTTTGTCACAATCCCGACATTTTGATGTTTTGTAAATTCATCCACTGCTTTTGCAGTCTCTTCAAAACTCACATTGGATATTCCATCCCGGGAGGACCATTTTCGTGGCCCCAACGACCCATCTGTACTAAAGGACACGTCAACTGTTGCGTTTTCTAATTCGTTATCTTCCCTGCAGGGAATTTCATTAGAATTTTCTAAGGTATTGTTTCGCCGTGAAAGCCTCATGTCGTATATTTTTTTTGAATAATTTATCAGTTTCTTCACCTATTTTTGTAGTATGTTTGTGCCAGCTATGTTGTGCCGATGGCGAGTGAAAATTCATTAAGCTAAATACTTTCTTTGCGCCTGGCCTCCCAATACCAATTGATCAAAACGCTAATGCGACTGCACGCTTTATTTGAAACGCAAAGGATGATTTGGGTGTAGTAGCAATATCATTTGATTGCTGAGAGGAGCAGTTTATATTACTAGAATGTAGTGCCCATACTCTACCCAGAGAGTAACTTGCTGAGCATTTTTCAACTAATTAAAGCTTTCCACAGCAGAACTTACATTGCGCCTGTTTATCTATTAAACTTTTTATCATTGAAAATGAAACTATGGTGTAACTTCTGGAATAACTGCTGTAACTGTCAGAGAATGATTTGGGTGTAGTAGCAATATCATTTGAAAGGATAACTTTCTTTTTTCCTACAACTCATGTCAATTTCCAACTTCATTCATTACAATATTATTATTTTTGTATAGGTTTTCTTATTATGCAGAATTTTAAATGCTAAAACAATATGCCACCCTAGACAATTTCCTGACTATGTTTATATCAGAACTCATGACATATTTATGACTTAAAGATAAATCCCCGAAACTCAATTTTGTTGGTGAAGGATAATAGTAATATGTCAATAAAACCGTGATAGCAGCTTAATAATAGCAATTATATAGATATATAACCTAGAAATAAGCTTTTAGTAACTGAATATGTAAAAAAAATCGGATTTTAAAAGGTTAACCTTAAATAATTAAACACGCACTTGGAGATAAACAAATAGGCTAGCTTTGTTGTTGTTATCTCTTATAATAATAAAGAGACTGTGTCTGTCCGTAACAGCCAAAGTGAATATCGTCATTTTCCATTGATGTCGCCGAAAAACTTATGCATGTCTAATGCATGTTTAAATTTTCTGACGTTACGGCGTGACGTCAATAACACTACTTTAACGTTAATATCCTATATTAAATTAATAAAGCCATTACAGTGCACTTAAAACTTTGAGACCAAATAACTTGGAAACGAAGTGGTGACGTCAATGTTTTTTCACCGCGTGAGTAGGGACCACCTGGGACCAATTTGGGCAAATTTTCCACACCTGGGTCCCAAAATCCGTTTCGGAATGCACGGGTTTATGACGTCATCAAAAAACATTTAAACCCTAATATCTTTGCAACCGTTTGTCAAAAGTGCATAATCCTATACATTTTCTTGATCACCGTTTCAAGGTTTATACGATAAAGGTAACAGGGATATAAATTTCTGAAAAAATTTTTTCCGTTTTAACGGGCCATTGCTGACGTCAGCAAAATTTTTAAACCCTTATATGTTCTCAGTCGTTTGTAGAAAAGATATGATCCTGTACATTATTTTGATCAGCGTTTCAACCTCTACACGTTACAGGGAACGAATAAACTAAATTTCGCCAATTTCTTTTTGGATTTGCAATCCTGACGTCAGCAAAACGTCTTAAACAACCAACTTTTTCAATGTCCTATTGCCTAAGCGGATTTTTCCACGGGTTTTTATCGACTAGTATATATATATAAACAAATCGGAAAACGAAAGCATAAGAAGTATTTCCCTTTTCTTTGCACGAAGTTTATTTAACGGACCACTTTGATTTATGCGGATATTTCTTAAGCTGATGTACTGTAGTTAGCTGCAGCTATTAAAATATGATTTTGTGAACATTTCTTTTTTTAAGAATATGTTCAGTGACCTAGTAGCTGCATTGGTTTTCTGCATTTTTTGAAAATACTTTCAGAAGCTTTATATTTAAAAAGAAAAATGTCTTAGCTAGCCTATTTATTAAAACAACAGGAAAAGAGAAGAAACTGTGTTATGTGTATTTCTTTATCTACTAACGATACTAATTTTTATTCGCTTTTTTAAGTTCATTTTTTGTTGCGAGAACTTTAACAATTTTTTGTTTGTTTTTACACTAAGGGAACTTATTCATTTATTTATTTATTCGCGAATATTTACACAGGATAAAAAACATCAGTTCTAAATACATATTTACAATGTATTTTATATAAAGAAACTGTTATCAGTGTTTGTCGTGTTAAAAGCCTTAAAATAAAACATAAACAGCATAAAGGTAGAAAAGACTAAAATGGTAAATTAAAGGGTAAAATAGGTAAGAATACGGAAAACACATTACGAATAAGATCTGAAAAGAGACAGTGAATTGTGGAAATTAACTCCAGGTAAACTCGGGAAAATTTAAAAACCAGATCTTGCCAATTTAAGCTTCAATGCTGGCAATTTTAGAAAGAGATCGTTATTTCTCGTCCTTTTTTTGTGTCGTTGAACCTAAAAGTATTTGTCAAAGGTTTCGTGACATAACTCATTGTTTAGACATTTTATAACCAGAGAACGGACTTGTTGTTCAATAACCTTTACGATAGGCTGAACAGGTGTTCCAACTATTCTTTCACCACGGCGTTCAATCAAAGAGAACTTCCGTCGTTGGGTTTCGGTGAAGCAGGTCTTAATATTTGAGCTACAGGTTATGATCGGCAAGATCATCATCTTGTAGATGAGGTGGCAGCCTTGATGGTCAGGCTCTTTCGTACGTTGAACAGGATTCTCAATCGCCCACATGCTTTCTTGACGGCTCGATCGAAGTTGGCTGGTGTTTATTGAGCAGGTTACCAAGATAGACAGAGGATAAGCTGTTTTTTTCTAAAAAGAAACAACGGTCGAAAAATACTCAGCAAAGCAATTTACGCGGTGCTTTGCATCATCAGTTCTTGGAGAAGATACTTTGGGTTTGGTTGGAAAGATTGACTTGATAGTATTCCAGAACTTGCGCCGGTTCAGGCGGTTATCATTGAGCATTCTTTAATTGTACGATGCTTTGGCTTTCCGTGTAAGGCAAATTAAATCATGATCACTGAGACTTTTGCTGACGACATTAACTGTTGGGTTGGAGTTTGGTTTGTTGACAAAAATCAAGTCAATTAACGGTGAAGTGTCTTTTGTAATTCTTGTAGCAGTTTTTACGAGCTGTTTGAATCCATAGGAAGAAATTTGGCTTTTGAAATCCTTTGAGACGTTACTGCGGTTAAAATCAATGTTGAAATCACCCATTATAATAGTCTCCTTTTGTTCTTTGTTAACTTTTGTGATTATTTCATCGAGAAGGTCATTGTAATCTTTAGGTAGATAGTTTGAAGTCTCAGGAGGGCGGTAAGAGCAACCCAAGATAATTGGTTTACTCTTTTTGACAGAAATCTCGATTCAAATTATTTCAAGTGAAGCGTTTTTAAGATCTTTTCTGTGTGCGTACATGATGACGTTTTTGATGTATAATCCAACTCCACCGCCTAATCCCTCCGAGCGAGATTTTCTCAAAAAATCGGAATTATCAATATAAACTATATCAACACAACTATCATTTTGTAAATGTGTCTCAGAAAGAATAAATATATCCATCTCATTATGTGTAGATATAAATTTTTGAACTTCAGTATTATTGTTTTCCAGCCCACGAATGTTTTGATGAGCTATTTTCAAACCCCTACACGAGAGTGTTTGTTTAAATTCATCTCTAGTAAGTGATTTCGGCACAACAAAACAAGCTTCGCCATTTCCACAAGAGAGAATACAAAAAATCGATACAAAACATAGAATAAATTTTCGAGAAGCAACAGCAACTGATCCCGCCGACATCATGTTTAATCTATTCGAATGCCATCCCGTTCGAAAGTACGAACTTGTGCGAATCATGTTGCTTACTTTCTATCACGTGGTTTGTGACAGTTGCGCGACAAATGTAAACGAAACAAAAAAAAATCGACAAGCTCGCGCATTTGGGTGGTAAAAGTATCGTCTTTGTGCAAGTCACAGACTGACAGATAGAAGATATATCTGCATATTTGAATATGTCTGCAAACACGTGTTTTTACCCGCGAATACTGCTCTTAGGAATGCAGTACTTTATCAATAATGGTCCATTTGCCACCTTATCATCAGCAGCCAATTTGATCAATTTTCTTGTATTTGGTGCTTTATTGACCAGAATTGCATTGCGTGAAGCTATTTTTACTCACCAGTCGTTTTAACCGGTGAGAAACGATAATTTTTAACACATACTAGCACACATTTACTGAATTTTGGAGCTCTGACAGGACGAGGAATAAATAAGAAAGCGAAGCTTCGCTATGTTTTTTTTATGTCTGTTCATATTTTTGTCTGTAATAGAAACATTTACTATCGATTTAACAACTATCAGATAAACTTCTCATCAATTAGTTATTAGTTGCTACAAAGCATCACAAAAATATCGCCGGTCACCGTTTTTTTTTTCGAAGTTTTCTCTTCTTACTTTCTCCCATTCGGAAAATGACAATCAGGGAAGATGTACAAAAGACGGGGGTTACACTTTAGCTGACTTTTATTTTAGCAGGTCGGTTTGAACTGATTTGTTTTGCTGGTCAAAAATTACCTTCGCTTTTGGTGTAAAAATATCAGTCATATTTCTTAACACTGATTTTAAATATTCTTTTTTATTAAAATTTGAGAAACTCAATAATTTTTTTGGTATACTTAGATCTTGCACCGCCTAAACCATATCACGACACACATAAATCAGTTAAAATTCACAGAACCGTAAATCTGAGCCGTGATGACCCGTATTGACTAGTTTTACTCATATCATTCTGTTTTTGTTGATCCAAACAAGAGTTATTCCTTTTAATAACTTTTCTATTACCCTTTCACACTTAATCATATATCTTGTGTTGTTTTTCGTGGTTCTACTACATGTTATTACCTTGACAGAAATATACAAGCATATACAGCCTTTCGTTGAGACTTACAGAAGAATACAAATGATTTCCAACAGATCCCTAAATTTTTTATAATATGATTCGAAAAAACTTTAAGATCACAATATCGTGTATAAAACGTTTACAAAGAGTTTATAGTCGTTGCGTATGAAATTAGTTGATGGTCGTGCGTTTAATGTAGAAGGCATATTAAATAATTACCTTTCCTAGTAAAAATCTATATTATTTTACAAACTAGTCGATAAAGCCCGTGAAAAAATCCACTAAGGCAGGAAAAATATGAAAAAGAAGCCCATTCAAATTTTGATGACGTCAGCAACCCATCCAAAAAAAGAACCTGGCTTTTACGTTGCCTGTATTAAATAAAGCTTAAAGCGTTGATCAAGAAAATGTATGTAATCACGTGCTTATGATGAATGGTTAATGAGATATAAGGGTTTAAAAATTTGCTGACGTCAGACGAGAAGAAATTCACTTCGTCAGAAGGACAATGGAAAATAGGTTGTTTTAGCTGTTTTGATGACGACAGCAACCCATCCCCAAAAAGATAATTAAAACCTTCTTTCCACGTTGCCTCTATTGTGTAGAGCTTAAAACGCTGGTCAAAAAATGTAAATAATCATGTACTCCACCCAACGTTTGAATGATTAATGTCTCTCGCATGATCCGTTTCAAATTAGGCTTATTACGACATTTAGATAAAATGTACGAATGTTGACTGCCAGAATGTAAAAATATGCTCGCTGGTTTCTTTTCATTATTTCCAACGGTCAATACCTCACGGAAGCTATTTGTAGAAAAATATTGTTCGTGTTGTCGGAAAAGTTGTTGTGTGATTCTTTCGGCGGATCTCTTTCTTTCTTTTCCCAAAAGCGATATGTGATGTTTTTTAAAACACTTGTTACATTTGTAATCACTTTTACATTATCGACTGACATGTCCCTTTTTTAAACAAATAAAACAACGCGCGTATTTCTTAGAATACTACGGCGAGCGTTGACGTCTGTAACTGACGGACACTTCGACGGCGCATGATGTTGGCGACAGTAGACACAGGCTGAATTTCCATCGATCATACACACAGATGTTGTTAATTTCGGTGTAGCACAACCTTCGATTCGATCCTTGTTGTTTAAATTTAAACCAACTGAGGTGCATCGTTCCTTCGCTTGCAGTTCTCGCCTAAAATCACTGATAAGTCCCTCCAGGTCCTAGATGTGAACCTCATGTGTCGAGGTATCTTTTCCGTCAGCATTGATACGAGAAAAGAGCCATAACTTAAAGGAGCAATTCCTAGGGTCTTCAAACTTTGAATACTCGTCTCAACTTGATCGTAGGTTGATCGTTGTCAATTGTACAACGTTACTTTCATTTTTCATAGCAGTAAGTTTTACCAGAGTATTCATAAGAAAGCTAATGATTATTTGTGGGCATAACGTTCCTTCAGAACTGTAATCGCTTCTTTGTAATTAGCTGATGCTAACTCCAGTCCGGAGTCCTACCTAATCCCTTTAAACAACTGATTAAATAGTTTAACTTGTCAATGTCCGATACATCACTCTTACTATTTACGCTGCTATAAAACCGATTACAAAAACTTTGCCAAATAACTACCTTACCATCAAAACATTCTAATTCCAGCTTTGGTAACTTTAATTACTTCTCGCAGTATTCACCAACCTTAAACTAACCACATCATCAGCCGCACTTAAACATATTTTCATCCTTTCCCAGCACTTAATAAGACTTAATAAGACGATCTAACTGCTGTAAACTCTCAAAAGTTTCCTTCCAAACGTCATCGTCATCTTCATCCTTGATCATAGTCAAAATCCCTCATTTAATAACTTTATCGCATCAACTTCAGTTCAAACCTTTCCTTCAAAGTTTTTAAATTCACAACTTCAATGTTATTATTTGTGTCAAAGACCTTCACACATTAATTTATTTCGTTCAACAATCGTTTTGTATGTTTGTATTATGCGGTTCTTGAAAAGTTTGTTGTCGACTTTTTTAAAACTCTTTCGAAGCTAATCAATAAACCTTGTCAACAACGGTAAAATAAAGGTAACATTCACTCGATCAAAAATATTTAATGTTTACTGTTCACAAACCTGAATTTCAATATCATTAATTTAAATTTCGAATCAAGTTTTAAACTTGTAAACGCTCACAAACCAACAATAAAATCCAACACTAATTTATACAATGTGATTACTTCGACTTTTCCATTCAAAACAACAGCACTCACTCAAATTCAATGTTTTTTACTGACTATGTTCACAACAACAAAAACTTTCACTCTAAATTAAACATTCGATAATAAACTTGAACGTTCAAATTTTTCTTTTTATCCAAAATATACACTTGTGTAAACGAAGATTATGATAAATAAGGGTTCATTCTTGACTTTTAAAGAAAAAACGTGTCTTCAATCTTCGATAAAAACATACACACTAAAAAATAAGCACAAAAACAAAAAGAGTGTGTTCGCGGATGGGGGGGGGTGCATATGACGCAATCGTCAACATATAACATATATTTTTTATTTACCCGCGAATACTGCTCTTAGGAAAGTGGCACTTTATCAATAATGTTCCATTCACCACATAATCAACAGCAGCCAGTTTGATCAATTTTCTTGCATTTCGGCGCTCTATTGATTACATTACGTGCAGTTTTTTTTTATTCTCACCAGTCATTTTAGCCGGTGAGAAACGACAGGGCTAGGGGTTAGAACCACTATTTGTCATCTTGAGCTGGCTTTTATTTTAACCTGATTTGTTTCGCTGGACAAAAAAATTACCCTGGTTTTTGGCTCAAATATCAGTCTTATTTCTTTAGCCTGATTTTAAATGATTTTTTTTTTCATCAAAATTTTGAAATTCTTAATAATTTTCTTTGCGTACTTAGATATCTACGGCCACTGTATCACGACACACAAAAATCAGTTAAAATTGCTCCGCATTGACTGGTTTTACTTACATTCTGTTTTTGTTGATCCAAACAACAGCTATTTTTTTTGATGACTTTTTTTCACATTTAATCATATATTTTGTGATGTTTTCCGTGGTTTTACCACCATGGTATTACCTTGACAGAAATATACAAGAAATGCAGCGTTTCGTTGAGACTTACAGAAGAATGCGAATGATTTCAAAACGATGTCTAAATTAATAGCTAAAAAAAACTTACAATTAAATTACAATATCATGTATAAAATATTTACAAAGAGTTTATAGTCGGTGCGTATGAAATTCGTTCATGGTCGTGCGTATAATGTAGAAGGCATATTAAATAATTCTGCGGTCCTAGTAAAAATCAATAATATTTTACAAATAAATATTCTACAAATTAATATGTCACGAATAAGTATCTTGCAGATCAATATCCTGCAAGTAAATATTTCAAAAACAAATATTCCACAAAATAATATTTTAATAATAATATTTTACAAATAAATATCTCACAAATAAATATTTCACAAATAATGAGAAACAATGAGACCACTATGATAAGCAGTTTTGAGAACTAGCGACAGCATCATCACAATGTTCCATTAATGTGTGGCCTGCTCCTGAAAAAAACAATAAAGTATTTTAATTTGAAATATTAATACCTCTCTGGATTGTAAACTCAACTATTAAAAACTATTTTCAATGAAAATATAGACGCAATCTTACTCGGTGCAGGTTGAGAATTTCTTCATTGGAAAGCAAACGATTGTAATACACGATATCATCAAATATTGCGTAATTTTTCTTACCACTTGTGTACTGCCAAGCTAATTTTAAATGGGTTTTTATGTAACCGGCTAAAACAACAAAACATCAGTTAGTAGTCGTCATACAGATTGTGAGTTCCTATTTGCATACATCTGCAAAGCTAGCTGATTTATTAAATTAGTACTTTTTTAATTTCTGTCATTAAAAATTATGCTTTACAAATAAAAAATACCTTAACCCTAGACTTGCCTTTTTTGGAGGGGCGTTGTAAAAATATCGAAGATGAAAGGGGTAAGATTGAATTACAACATACATCTCTCGGTAAAATTTTACATACAGCAATTGTCAAAGCGTCAGTTAGGTAATTGACGGTCGAAAAGAAGAAGATGAAAATTTTTGCATAACTTCATTCAGACCTAGATAACGTCATCATATATTTAAAGACTACACGTTGAATTATAAATTTTGGGGATAAAAAAAGTGTTTCTAGCGTTTTAGATTAGTAAAAATACTTGATAAATGCATTAAGTTTATTTTGCGAGTTGAAACCTAGAACAAACTCCCCGTACAAATTTGAAAGATTTAATTTTGGAAAATTGGCATTAATCAAAGATCATATAATCATTTTAAAAAACCTCCTCTCTATGATGCCGTCATTAACAGTCTTTCGACCTCTTCCCTACTGGTGTGTCTGTAGCGGTTATTTCTCGATTTTCCACTTATCCATTAAATTTCATGGATTTTTATATTTTCAATTTTCATCACCATTTTTATTATAGGCAGAAGAACAATTTACAATGGAATTCGAGTAAATGATAAATAAATAGAATAATAAATAAAGAAACTATAACATGACTTTAGAATTGTTAGCTGTTTTCCCCCTGGATGAGTCACCATGGCAAATTAGAAATTTAATCACATTTCATACTTGATCTGGTAATCTTTTTTCCATCAAACGCATGTATTCCATTAATATACACAGAAAACAAATGATTTGCAATGTCAAATTTAAAAAGAAGATGGATCCATTGAAATGCATCAGGACCTTCATGGTTTTCAAAACGATAGTTATATCTTGCCGTAAGGAAATCAAACGTCCAGAACGCAGTCTTGCTTTCTGCATTTCGATTATTGATACGGACATAGAATCCATTTCTTGGACTCTCAAATATAAAAGCACTTCCAAGAGAACGCATGAATGTTCTGTACCAGAATGAAAATACGAAACCATCACTATCACAGTTTCCAGGAAATGCAGGTGATAAATCCCTAAACAATAGTAATTCTTAACCAAGATAAACAGTTAAATAGATTGAACTTTTTCCTAGCTGTCTTTTTGATGTCAAAATTACAAGTCAATGGAAGCGCAGGATTCTGTAAAAATTGGGAGCTTTCCATTTCTCTTTTAAAAAAAACTTTCCTTAGATCAGGTCTAAAAATGCTTATCTTTTGAATTTAGGTTAGATATTTATTAAGTTCACATAATGAACCCAGTGTTGACCGCAGTGCATGTTTTTTGTCAGCTTGTAACATAACTAATCATGTATCAATTTAGGCAAATTAAACATTGAACAAGAAACGAAAAAGGCACAGACTTTTATGTTAAACTGTTTTTTATTTATGTAAATTTTACGTTAAATTAAAATAATTTCTTTAAATAATTTCTATGAAATACAATCCTGGAAATAAATTTCAGGACAAAACCTATTGTGCTTTCTTCAGATTCAACGTTTCGGTGAATAAAGTGGTTGTCTTGGTGGTAATCAATGAGAAAGATTTTGATCTAAAATCAGTGTTAATAACAAGACCGCATGCAGGTTTTAATTAAAAAGTTGTTATTCATAATCATTAAAAAAAGAAACCTGATGACTAGGTGGATGTGACCAATGTAAATAATAACAGAAATGAAAAAGAAAGTTGTTCAACTTGTCCAATTACGTAACTAAGTCCTTACTGAAGACACCCCACAGAAGATAAGCTTGCTCCATTTTCGTATTTTGTTGATTCTGGCAAGTACATCACTTTAGTTATTCGATCAGGAACGTTTATTCGTTTTCCACCCGCCCAACTTGCGCTGGCTTTGCAACCAGAACATTTGTCATCTTCATCAAATGTGAAGTTTATCAACGGAAGGTGATAAGCTACAGGGAGTAGAAAAACGGTATAACATTACCTTGAATACTATAATTTATATTACATTGAAAGTACCGAGTTAGCCTGACAACGATCGTCGTCTATAATCCGGTCCTCAGATTATTGCCCATTGAAACATTCCGGGTATAGCGATTCATTTTAAAAACACATTTAATTGGATTTATTATAGAACACTATATAACGTTTACAATCTTGCTTTAGACAGTATGTTAAACAGTTATTATTATAAAGGCATCAAATAAAGGCTCCAATTGCGTTCTTGTCGAATAAATAATAACAAGAAGCCCTGGGGGCTCTATAAATTTCCGCTCGCTACTAAAATATTTGATGACAACCTGCTAATTCGTTGTGTTATCATGCCAAACATTCGAAGAGGTTTGGTGCATGAAGCTCTGAAGTTAAAGCACACAAGTGACATAATATCTTACAACAAACGCAAACAAAACGAAACGTGTCATAATAAACTCACAATTTAAAAGAAATTTTAACAAAAATACAGCCTATCATTCATGGTTAAAAGTCTTGCGATTGCAACGTTTATGGTCTTAAACAGCATTTAGTTGACAAAAAATCAAAATTTTGATGTCACCATCATGTTCAGCATATTTTTGTTGTTAACTGTGCCAAATTTTGTTGAAAATAAAGTAATTTTAATTTTTGGACAAGTTCTAGCCTAAAATGACATTTAGGTGACAAAAATGAAAATTATAATGTCACCATTATGTTCAGCATAATTTTTTTGTTAACTGTGCCAAATTTTGTCGAAAACAAATATCATTTTTGATCTAAAACGTCATTTAGATGACTTCCCAGTACCTAGGGAGTGTGGGTACGAAGTTTAGATTTGCGACGTTGCAATTGACCATTTGGGAAAGGTTAGTTAGTTGGAAACCAATACTATCCTCCTCTCAGAGGAACGTGAAATCCCAGGGTCGAATTTTTTTTAAGAAAAGCTCCAAAAGAAAAAAACGACGGTTTTAAAGAATTTCTTACGCCTTCGGGCGCGGAAATTTAATAAGAAAAAGAAGTAATATTTCGAACGCACAAACTAACAGGGTAATAATTTGAAGTATTTAAATTTCCGTTTTGAGATTAGTTGCATTAATTAGATTGTGAATTGTAAATAGTTTATTTTAAAAATTTGAAAAAAAAAAAATCAGAAACTTACGCTTTAGTACGCATTTGTATGAATCATTTCGATAATGTGGAAGACATGTCTCAGTATCGGTGCATGGATTGTAATCACATTCACTCTGAAGTTAAAAACATAAATATATGTACTGTTTTAATTAGCAAAAAAGTCGAATACTTCATTTGAGAATCTTTATTTAATCTGTTAAGAAATAAGAAAATCCCTTCATGGTATGGTTATCAGAATTCACATGGATGATTGACTCATATCAATATATAATAATATCACCAAGCTTGGCAAAGCCAAAGAAACAGTCAGATTTGAGCATAAAATAATTGTTTTAACGAACAATGAAAAGGGATTCCCTTACAGCTTTCGTGAAAAGCGACCATCCAGCTGCTTTGACAAGGAGCTCAGCATTTGTGCGTCTGTCTTCACCAAGCAATTGACAAACAAACGTTGATGCGTTGTTTGGACCAGCATTAGTTGAAACACATCCACCATGCAATGCGCAGAGTTTATTACACCTTGTTGTATTTTCAACATAATGTGTTGATAGTATGCTGCCATTTAACTTTGTGTTGTTGAGTTTATTCATGCTGATGTAAGCAAATGTAGCGGATGTTTTTGTTTCTTTGCAATTGTACTTTGATTCGCAAGTTGATGCTTCACTGAACCCGCATCTAAGCAAATTGAACAACTTTTTTAATGAAAACAATTTATTGTTTGTTTTGGATTACACCGGATATTTTATGATTCTTAACTTCCGAAAATCAAAAGTGAAAAATAAACAAACTGGTATGTCAGGAACAAGAGGGGCATCATGAAAGACATTCTTCTTTTTCTTTTTCTTCTTCTTTCACACTTGTAATAAAAACTGAAGTCTTGTTTCACCTCAATTTTAAAAAAATAATCAAAATTTATATAAAATATTCAGTTTATATTTAATTAAATATTTAAGGTTGACTCTATAACACGTGCCGATGATCCGATTCATCCATAAATGTGGAACACGTACATTTATGTGTTTACAAATTTTGCGTCAACTGTGCAACACGTATGCATTCATTTTTTCAATTCTTTCAAAAATTTTAATTATTTATACGCACGATTTGCTACTACCAATTAACAAGTTGTAACTTCCTTTTCATTACTATCCCTTCAATAAATGTGATGTGAAACGAGCTGAACGCGTATAACGAATCCTAACCTGCCCCGTTAACATTGCGCAGCTTTATTACTTACTATACTAGTCGATTAACTCGTGAAGAATGTTTTTTTAGCCCCAGACAAACTTTTTGTATTAATATAAGAGACTAGCCATATTCTCGTGGAAGAATCCGCTGTCTCTGTCTGTCTCATTAAATCCATATAAACCATACCAACGTGTTGCGAAATTGTACAAGACAGTATTTGAATTTTTTTTAAACTCACAATCTGCATTATATTACTGCGTTATACTGTCATATATTGTTCTCCTTAACAAAAATCACAAAATGTAACATTACGAACTTTAATTATTTTTATCTTTCACTCAAAAATTCAAATCTCAGAATTTTCAACACATAAATTGTTTAGTCTTTTGCATACCGTCCTCTTCCACAGAATGTAACTATATTTTATATTTTGTGTAAACACAAAATATAAAATATAGTTACATTCGTACAAAATGTGATTAAAAACATGTTCAGGCTCAAGAAACAACATGGAACTAAATATTCGATGTAAAGTTAAGCTCTGAAAGTTGAAACGGATATAGAATAAAATCGTTACACATCTAAATTTATTCTCTACCAAATAAACTAAGACACAGCAGATCATCTTAATGTTACGATAATCTTAATGTTACACCTGCTTTCTTTTGACTTTATCAGTAGATAGTTAGCGTTCTCTGGATGAAAGTCAAGTCAATTTTTCACTTCGATTACTAAATCCTGCTTCTTGCCAAAGAGAACGGATTGGGAATGTATATAGTTCAAATCAGTTCTCTTCGTACGTTTTTCTTTTTTATAAAAAATAATTCTAACTACCAACACCAACTTCTTATACTCGACAATAACAGTTTGTTTGTATTTTACCTTTTAAATTCCAATTACATTCAAATGCGATAGTTTTTTAAAAAAGTAGCAATCTAGCTTCCAAAACGCAAAAATGGAATTTAAAGAAAAATAATCAAACTTTACACTAGCCTTGTAATGAGTAAACATTGGCATGCTTTGTTTCAAATAAAAAACAGCGTCAATTGAAAGGAAATGAGTTTTAGAAGATTAAAAAAGAAACCGCTTCGGTTTTCTCTTTTTAGTTGATAAACAACTTGTTTCCGATACGGCACAGGCATGCTAAACCGGAAGTAAAAATAAATTATGTATAATATTACGCCGCGTACGCCGCTGTAGCATAAATAACAAATGGACCCTCTGTTTTCTGTTTTACCGGCTTACTTATTTTTTTGGTAAATTTTAACGTAACGTTACGTTTTGGGAGACAATATTTGAGCCATAAGAAAGAAATCCGTGATCTCATTCTGGATTCCAGAGCTCTTTTAGATAATTTCGAAAGCAGCTCTGGTCACGCGATGGATTCTGATTGGCCTTTTAATAAAGATCTATGTTTTTCCTGGAATGAATATATTTAGAATTTAAATGTAAGCTTATACAGATGTGATCACAACCGTTATTTGAATTTTACGAAATTAAATTGAAGTGAACAAAAACTTCATAAACAGGTAAAAACAAATGATAAATCTGCAAACAATTGAATATTAGCTAATATTTTCAACTTACAATTTAAGCACTATAGGCATTTTTCTCTGTTTTTTTAAAAAAAGGTACACTCAACTTGAAATTTCACGTTTGCTAGGAATAAGCTACTCATATCATCATATTCAAAGTTAGCTAAACTAATAAAGTAGGTACACTATTTATCACCAAGAATAAAAAAATAAATAGATTGTATAAAAAACTAATTTCCCGTTAATGCTTGACATCAGTGGGCGCTGTTTAATAATTTCGTGACGCTAAATTTGTATTTTTAGAACCACATCCACCCCCGTCACAGGGCCTTAGAAAATTTAGGTGAATGTCAGATTCTTTCATACGTTTTACAAATTACCAAATATGTAAATGACAAATAAAATAATCATAGCAACAAATAGTTAACCGCTTGTCCGAATTGGATCGAAGTTCCTCTCTGAAATATCGGACTCATTGTCGTTAAAATCAACATCATCAACAGCATGAATTTCAAGCTCCTGAAGCGTGATTTCACATAGCAATTCTTTTTTGCGGCGGGCTGCATTTCTTTGCTGTCGTATTTTTTTTTTGTTTTAAAGCTTTTGGCAACTGTACGCGATTCTTTTGTTCGGCAGTCTGATTAATGGTTTTGCATCGATTTGATACTTCCAAAATATAGACCGCAGTGTCCACAAACACCGCTTACGAAACTATCCTTGGATGAAGGGCACGAATAATCGTATGGAATTCCGTTTGGGAATTTTGTGTTTGCTTGTTTGGGTACAAGGCTAGGATTCAATGCTATATTTTGAAATAAGCACAAATACGAAGCTTCCTTACCATCTTTTGCGCATATCATTTAGAGAGTATACCGCTGAGACATGAGGTGGCAAGAATCTCATCTCAATTCATTATTTTCATGTAGGAGGCTTGACAACATGCCTTGTTAGTGTATCCAACTATTTGTAAGAAATATTGCGACTCACGGACATGATTTGCTTTCTATTACTCTCACCTTGTAATTCCCATTGTATCATCCTTTATAAATTCAGCAACAACTAGATGACCATCAATGACCAATTTTGACCATAATTCGGCAAGAATTTCACCTGCACATTCAAAGTTCTTAAGTTTTAATTCCTCATCAATAGTTTTAATGTTATTGCCTAAACGGGTGCAAAGAAGTCGTGGGGTAGGAGAAAACCACACAATTCCTTGTTAAGAGGTTCGACATTCGTCTCTCCACTCGGTTAAAGACACTTCTTCCAGGTGCATTTGTTGCAAGGAAGTAAGCATCAAGGCTGGGCTCGCAAAAATACTCAATGGCGAAGCTAATAGTATTTAATACCTAGGGTTCTCCTCCAGACACTGTCCCGATCATCACTTTTTTTCTTTGGATTGCAGTTCTTGAAACTTTTGGTGAATTCAGGTAAAGATGGTTTCTTGTTTATGTCATGAAGGTGTGAAAAGCAGAAGACCCGGAATGCTTTGCGCTTCTTTTTGCGATGTATGTAGCACCAGAATATGTAACACCGTCATTAATGAGATCTTTTAGTGAGACTTTCATATCACCAACTACTAAAAAAAGCAACCTCTGTCTGTAATTATCTGGTAAAATCACTTGATATTCCATATGCATTAGTAACGGAGTTTGTTTCTTGGCAGCTGTGATACAGCTAAGGACTTTTGCTTTGTCGCTCATAGAACGAAAGACAAATTTTCCTAGTCCTATAATGGTTACAAACTCTTCCGGGCCTTGATATAAGATCTTGCAAACTTTGTAGAAACATTGGCTGCGTGTTTTGAATTTTTTGTGACTTAAAGTTTAACAGGAGCAGTGTAAATATGTCTCTTTAATTTTATAGTTCTAAAACTTTTTGGCAACAAATAAAGGTAAACAGAAGACAGTTTTAACTCGTAGCTTTCGTGGTTCAATGCTACTGGTAATGAGCGAATTGATTTTACTGTTCTTATGACTTCCTTCCGTTGCCTCTCATGTGCGGCAGAATCAGGTTACGCCATTCGAGATATTGATTCGTGTTATCATACTTCTGAGGGCAGCCAGTTGTTGGAGTTCCTTTCTCAGTTCATCTAATGCTCATTTCGGTACTTTCCGGAGCGTTGTTGGTTTAATTTTAATTTTCTCAGTTTCCTTTTAATTTGTTAAGATTTTCTTTACGTATTTTTATTTCACTTCGATTATTCTCTGTCAACTGATTGAGTTCTTTCTTCTTATACATCTTTTTACTTTAAGGAATTTTGAACTTTTTGCTGAAACGGCGTTTTTTTTACTTACCCATTTTTTATCTTTTGCATCAACTAATGTCAAAATTTTTTCCAAAGCGATAGGATGAAAAAGAATTGTGACAAAACTAAGACTTTATTTTGACAAATTAAAAATACTTTCTTGAGAATTTTTATACCATGATGTTACGGATTTAAACTACGTACTATCCATCCCCTTTTTCCTTTCCTGTTACGCTGCGTCACGAAAAACAAAAAGACCCACCCTAGCGTGACTTAATTATTGAACAACTCCGTAACTGAATTGTTATTGTTGAAGCCATGGCACCGTACTTTTTAGTATAAGACTATATACCTTCGAAACGGGTAAAAATAAGTGACTTCATATCCTGCGAGGTAATTAGGGATCTCTTCAGACCAATATGGGGTCAATTTTCTAAAGCTGGTTTAACCTGTTTCAGAACAAACAAGTCAATGACATCATTCTTATTTCTTTTCGTTTTTTTATGACAAAAACAAGGGAAAAGAAGAACAATAGATCGGAGTTTACCACTGCCAGTGCATATTAATAGCTTATAAACCGTTTACCCGTGCGCTACAGGAAAATAGCGACCGAAGTTGTAACGTCATTGACCGACACCAGTGAGGTCCATGCAAGCAACAGAGGTTGTTGTTTTCCCAGGTAGCGACCGAGTAAACGGCTTTTAATCCATCTAGCACCTGGTAACCTGATAAAAGCATAAGAATTGAAGTTATCTATAGTTCAACTAAATCTAATACACAAAAACATTGGCATTTTGATAAAACATAAAATACAACATGTTTATGTTTGTAGAAACAATGTCTTTTGACAATATAAATTGATCAACTAAAGAAAACTAATTTTTTTTCGAACACAATGAAAACATTCTTGCAGTTCTATTTTTAAAGTTTCCCGTTGATGGCGTGGTTGTGTTTGACTGATTGCTAGAGTATAAGGAGTGATTTTCTATTAATGGGCAAAGTTCTTTTATGGCAAGTCTCACAAATAATTTTGTAACGATGGGCAAGATTAAAATTGGTCGTTAATCCTTGTTACATACAGGGTTGCTAACTTAGGTATTGGACATAAGTTCGGTATTTTTCATTGTTCTGGAAAAATTGATTTAGATATACATGCATTTATAATATTGTTAGAGGTGAAGAAAAACATAGTATGGTATGTATGGTATTCCAAACCTCTTTAGGTCGTTGGGATTGTAGAGGATTGATATAAAATTGTTTTTTTTTGTTGATTTTATTGAATTTTTCAATTTGTTTTGGTAAAATCAAAAAAATTCCCATTCGGCTTTAGATTGCGTTTAACGACATTTGTATCACCACTTCCTGCATTTGTTTTGGAATAAAACAATGTCAAGATTTTTCATCCAGGGTGCTGGGCGTCGTGTAACTCGGATGCGCTTTATGGGAGCGTGCTCTTCAAAATGTTGAAAAATCCACTTAGGCTGGAGAACAATAGAAAAGACAACCGTCACTTAAATTTTGATGCCGTCAGCAAAAACTTGTCAATACACAAATAGTTTTTTAGAAATTTATTTACCTGTTGCATGTTATTACCCGTTATACTACAGAGCTTAAAACGCTGTTAGAAATAATGCACAGGATCGCATTGTTTTGACAAACGCCTAAGGAGATATTAGTGTTCAAAATTAAGTTGACGTCAGCAAAGATCTGACATATATATTTTTTGAAATATATACCTGTTGCCTTTATCGTATAGATCTCAAAACGCAAAAATGTAAAGAAACATTTTAAACAGGTCATCAACCCGTCCATTTTGAAACAGATTCGAGGACCCAGGTTTGGAAAACATACTCAATTTAGTCCTAGGTTGTTACCCACGAGAAGAAATGACTGACGTCAGCACCTCATTTTAAGTTATCTGTCCAAGTTGCAACGGCATTGTAAGATTTTCTTAACTTAAATTAGGATATAGACGTTGAATTAGTGTTACTGACGTCGCGACGTTTAGCTTGTCGATTAACATTAAAGATATGACCTTTGTTTTATGAACAAGTAAGTGACTTGTGGATAAATACCCATTTTTGGTGTCTCTCTACTGTGGTAACATTTTGTGTAGAGTCAGATAAAATACAGGTAATTTTTTTGAAAGTGAAACATTATATTCTGCGAAGGATATTTCAAGACATGATGAATAAAATTACTTTCAGACAATCACAGGAGATAAAGTTTTTCCCGGGTAGCATTTCCTCCCTTCATTCATTTATAATGCGTTTGTTTACATTCCCACGGAATTTCATCACACATGTTAGTAATTAACCGAACAGAAAGACCTAATCGACACTGTCACAAATATAAAAGAATTTTCCCCGCTCATATTCATGCCATAATGAACATTGTAAGCACAACTTGTTATCAATTTGTAGTTCTCCTTAAAGGTAAGATTTAACGCAAAAAAAATAATGGGTAAAGTGCATAGCTTCTTATAATAACAAATTATTGCACAATGAATAAATTATATATCATTTACATAAATTATTGCATCATATATTCAATGCGCAGGAGTTCTTGATGGATTTGGAAAATTAGTTTTACTTGAAATGTTTAAATAGTTAAACAGAATCTCTATAATAATAAGCCAGTTCCGTGTGTCTGTAACAGGCAAAGTTGATATCGTCATTTTCCTTTGATGTTGCCGAAATTCTCTTTGATGTTGCCGAAAAAATTTTGTCCATTTTGCTAGCGGGTTTACTTTGTTTACGTCACGTGATGAAAACGACTCAATTTGATTTGCTGAAATAAATTTAACGGCTAACTTTTACCGCTTTTTTAAAAAAACAACCTAGCCACCATATTTGTTTATGTTTTTGTTGCATAATTAATGTATCCCCTGGCGCGTAACTAATGTGTTTGTCCTGAAAATTCAAAATGCTACATAAAGCTGTTAGCTGACTAACAAACGGAAAACTTTGGTTTGTTGAACTTACTGTAATGTTATTATTTTTACATTACTATTGTTTCTCTTTACTAAGCATAAATAGCTAGCTTTAGTTTTAGATAAATGTTCCCAGTTTAAGTATATTTAACTGGGGGTGTCTTAGCTACTGTTAGCTAGCTAATGTTATAGCCTCCAGATCCTACTCTTTCCATCCCCCCCATGGCTAGCCCTAACATATGACTTATGTTGTTATTCCTCTTTTTTAATTATCTATAGCTAGCTACCTTAGTTTCCAAACCTTTCTTCTTTTATGAGCACGAATTATGATGTAACAAGCTAGCTAGCTACCTACAAAATCTTTCAAAGACTTGAACTTTTGCAGGATAGTAGGATGTATTTTTTTGAGAGTATAATTATTTTCACATTTCCTGTAAACTTAACAAGGGGACCCAAGCAATATGACAAGTGGAATAATTTTTTTCAGAATTTAAAGCGTGTGTGTTAAGTTATTTTTATTGTTTTGTTTCTGACATCCTGTTAAACTTTTGTCAGCCTACATGTAAAATACCAGGTTATTGTTACAGGGTTTTGTAGACATTTGATTGGCAATTTACGTGGGTTTATGACTTTATTTTAATTTATGAGAGGATGGTATGGGTGTCAGTTCATATTGTTTGTGTTGCAAAATACTGTTTTTTGATATTTTGTGTAAACTTTTGTGGAAATAGACCACATGCAATATATATACTGAAAGAACAAATCTTTGTAGAATCAAACTTCACTGTAAGCTGTTATAAAGCTGATGTCCTTATCGGTAAAAATAACAGCCATAGTTTACTAATTAAGAAAAAGATAAAACGAGTTTGAAAGTTAAAAAGTAATTATTTGTTAAGCTTTTCGTACACTAAGTACATCTTCAGACTATATAAACAACTTTGTCTTTATATTTCGTATACTATACCAAATGTTTGCTGATGATAAAAAAATTACTTAATGTTCTGACTGAAACTGTTTTTGTTTTTTATATTTTGTAATCTAAACGCGAGGACTGTATGCTCTGAAATGACTGTTTTTTAAAAAATTTTGATGTGTTTCATAACCTTTTTGTGGAAGATTAATGGGTAATGGCAATATACGACATGCTGAATGAACTTATTTTTGTTGATTTAGATGTGTTTCTCAAAAACCGATCTGTTTTACATTTTGTGTAAACTTTTGTTTATGAACCGTATATATACAATGTTTGTTGATTCAAGTTTATTCTTTGTTTATTGATTTTTTGACATTTAGGTTTAAAATTGTTGGTAAAGGGCAGTATGGATCATCATACTAAAAAATAATTTTTTTTGTTCTGAATTGGTTGATTTTTACATTTTGTGTAAACTTTTCTATAGATTTAAATTTGATGTTTTCCAAACTATGGCATTTTCATATTTTTGTATAATATTTAAAATGTGTAAAGAACTTATTTTTGTTGATTTGTGCTAACTCTTGCAGGCCTCCTTTTTGACATTTCAGAATAAAATAACATAATCACTTATAAGATATACATATTTGAGATGCGTTATTTCTAACATTGTTATTATCCGTGTTGTGACTGTCGGTGTTGTAACTGTCGGTGTTTTACTGTCGGTTTTGTGGGTGTTGTGAGTGTTGATGTTGTGAGTGTCATTGTTGTAACTTTTTACCAACTAGATTTTGCACCTTGCAAGCTGTTTTTTTTATTTTGTGTAAGATTTGTGTGGAGGATTTAATGCGACTTGACATTTGAGATTTGGTGTAAGATTTTAAGAACATTTTTTTTTGTATATGCACTGCTGACGTCAGCAAAACATCTATATAAAGCAACCTATTTTTTCATTGACCTTTTGCCTAAGTGGATTTTTCCACGGGCCTTATCGACTAGTCTCTTATAATAATACGCTAAGTGTGTCTGTCTGTCACTTTTGCAAAGTGGATTACATTCTTCAAAATTTTCTTTAACAAATTCTATAAAACATCGCCTATAAAATTGTTCTGTAATTTACCAAACTTTACCGATAAAATAGTATTGACGTCAAAGGAAAGTTAATTAAGATTAGTGAAGCCATTACAATGCACTTAAAACTTTGAGGCCAAATAACTTGGAAACGAGGTGGTGACGTCAATGTTTTTTCACCGCGTGGGTAACTAGGGACCACCTAGGATCAATTTGGGTAATTTTCCCAAACCCGGATCCCCGAATCCGTTTCGGAATGGACGGGTTGATGACGTCATTAAAAAACCTTTAAACCCTAATATCTCTGCAACCGTTTGTCAAAAGTACATGATCCTATACATTTTCTTGCTCAGCGTTTCAAGATCTATACGATGAAGGCAACAGGCATACACATTTCTGAAAAAAACATTTTGTGTTCTGACATGTCTCTGCTGACGTCATCAAAATTTTAATGACGGTTGTTTTTCACTGTTATCCTGCCTAAGTGGATTTTTCCACGGGCCTTATCGACTAGTCTATACAATAATACGCCAGTTCCGTGTCTCTGTGATTTTCCTTTGACGTTGCCGAAAAATGCATGTCTAGTATGTCATATTTTCTGACGTTCCGGAGCGACGTCAGTAACGTTACCGCGCGACGTCAGTAACACTACTTTAACGTCAATATCCTATATTAAATTAATGAAGCCATTACGGTGCACCTAACATTTGGAGGCCAAATAACTTGGAAACGAAGTGGTGACGTCAATGATTTTTCACCGCGTGGGTAACTAGGGACCACCTAGGACCACTTTGGGTAAGTTTCCCAAACCTGGGTCCCCGAATCCGTTTCGGAATGAACGGGTTGATGACGTCATCAAAAAACGTTTTTCTCTGCAACCGTTTGTCAAAAGTACATAATTCTATACATTTTCTTGATCAGCGTTTCAGGATCTATACGATGAAGACAACACGTACACAAATTTCTAAAAAAATATTTTCTGTTTTGACGGAGCCATTGCTGACGTCAGCAAAATTTTTAATCCCTGATCTTCCTAGGCGTTTGTCGAGAAAATATGATCCTGTACATTATTTTAACCAGCATTTCAGCCTCTACACATTACAGAAAAAGAATATACAAACTTCGCGAATGACGACGTCATCAAAACATCTTAAACAACTTTCTTTTTATTGACCTTTTGCATAAGTGGATTTCTCCACGGGCTTTATAGACTAGTTAATACAATAATAACCAATTACCCCGGGCTGTACCGCAAAATATCGACCAAGGTCTAAGTGCCGACAGAGCTTGCGAGATCGGTGATTTATGATTCGTAGCCCTGTGTTTGGTATTTTTGATAAAACTGGATATCAGATCATCGTTTTTTTATGGACAATGTAGCTAGTTAACTAGCCATGTTGAAGAAGCATCCAGACGAAATGTTGGTGAATTCGCTAATTTTAACTGTTAAACTTGACATTGTTTTGTTTCTATACTAAGAAAATGTTTTTATCGATAAATGTATTGTAGGAGTTAGATATATAATCATTTTCAATGCTTCTTAAATAGTTTTTTCGTGCTTGTTTACATTTTAAGCTACCATTTTTCTTGACGACGGGCAATACTGCAAAATATCGCCCCGTCTTCAAGAGCGCTAATCCAAAAACCCGTAACCCGTATTGCCTGCTTGAAAAATCCAGACGGTTAACAAATAACGATACTTTGCTTAACAAAATAACGAAAACCAAAGTGGTATGTAAGAGGTATGGGACTTTTTTCTTTGGATTTAATAATCGAGCCATTATACAATTCTTTCTCATATCATTTTGTTTTATATTGTCCTTTTTTAAAGGAAATTCTTGCTGTAGAGCAGGCGCAAAATAAAGATAATCTAACACATGTAAATACAATATTAACTCATTGCAGTCAAACCTTTGACACAATGATTTATAAGCTTTAAAGCACTCCATTGGTCTATGAAACGCCTTCTGCGTTTCTTTTGCACACCATATATGGTAAGTTTAAGGCACCTATATACATTTCTTCTACATAGCTCTAATAAGTTCTCTGTTTTGCGCACTTTCATTTTCACGCCTCGCTTCATTGTTGCGCTACCAAGGATGCTTGTTTTGAAAGGTAATATCCGTCTCAGATGTGGCTTTGCTTTTTCTGGTTGGAAATTTACCATGAAAGAAATGACATCAAGTCCAAGTATTGTTTTACGTTTTTGCACAGTAATCTTCACTTCTCCCTTTCTTTGTCGCTTTCCTATTTTTCTCACAATTGGTCGGAAACAGGTAGTGTTTGTATGGCCTTTGAGACAAGCCATGTATCTCGTTATTGCAACTTTAATTTGCTTCACACGTGTTTTAATGAAACTGAATGGGAATCTGTAAGCAGAAAATTTAGATGATAAATTTCCATTCATTACTTCGACTTGGATGTCCATTATTCCAACCGTTTCCTGATTGACGTTTTTATTTGACGGCTTCAACGTGATATCGATTTTGTCTGTCGATTTGCAAACATCTGCAACAAACTCTGGAAGTTTGTTGTTAGTTTGACAAACTCTTTGTTGGTGTGATACCTAAAAAAGGTAAATATTACCTACTAGATTAAAAAATATTTTACCTACGCTAACGTCAACTACCATCTCCATTTAAGGGCATTGCCTGTTTTAGTAAGGAAGAAGACGAGAAGGGCTCTGTTTGTTATTGTTCTGGATCTGGAGTAACATTTGAAAAAATATTTTCTTCGGAAGTAAAGGAAAAAGATTGGGTGTTTTAAAAGAAAGTATGCTAAAAATAATCTAGAAGCAGTCCTTTCAAAAGGTGGCAAAGTTTCATAAATTAGAGTAGTAAGCCGTAGCAGGATTATTTGTTTTTTCGTGAATGTCTCTCGTAAATTTTGCGTACGTTGTTCCATATTTTAATGCAACAAATGCAATTTTTCATTCAGATGTAATACCCCTTCATGTGATGGAAATGATCAAAGTTGTTATTTGTAGAAATTTAGATTCTAATGCAGTATCTAAATAGCCAATATCCTCCAACAAATTTTATAACTCTAAAAATTGTACAAAAATAGAGAAATGCGTGTACAAAGCACAAATTTAAAGGACGTTTTAGCGTCAACAAAATCATGCTTGCATGCTATTATATCGTCATTGCCCACCCCATTTCCCTTGCATGAAGGTAAAATTTAATAATGTAACCGTTAAATATAACTTAAACAAGCCACAACTAAACTTTTCTAATTGAATAAACAATCTTATTATTGTAATTCCGTTGGAATTTAGGTTGCTGCTTTTGCAATTTCGAGACTTGAAATGGACACGATTGCTTTTTGCGATTGCTTACCTCTGAAAATATTTTTGCAGTAAAAACGATATGTTGCAGGTGAATTAAATGAATTATTGTTTGCCAGTCCAGCATCGTCTAAAAACTACCACTTCCTGTAAAATATACATATCATTGGTACGTCATAGTTTCGTCATATTTCAAATTTGTCGAGAAATGGCAATGGTAACCCTACTTTTCTAATAAAAAAGTAACCATGGATTTTTTTTAAGAAAAAGTTCCTTCAACAATTGCATTTCTTGAGATATTAGTTCTACCAATCATTCTCTCCACATTTAACACAGCAAAAAATTATCGGACTGTCTTGAGCATGTTTTAATGACTCGGTTATAACATACGGTTGGTAGTTTTAAGTGTTGAGGGTACATATTTTATCGAATCGACCTGGAGCATTTAATGTTGCCTAAAGACTTTTTTATAATGATTTAAATACGATATCAGCAGTATGTTCTGGAGTCATTTTGTTATATCTTATGTATTCTAGCTTCAAGCTGAACACTGTCGTTTTCATATTAAATCATGAAAACAACAGCTCACACCCGCCGTATAAATATAAAAACACACATGCCAACCTTATGAACATGCAAAATATGCCAGTCATTTTACAATCCTAAAATTATTTAACTTTTAAGACTTCAAAGGTCAGACAATTCTTAAAGAGATATTACAAATAATGTGATAGGAAGGGCAAATTTAGCTTTTATTCTTAATGTTGAAATCTCTTTTGTTGACCTTTCCACTGAAAGTCATTGCTCTATACCTCTAAGGTTTTATCTTTAACGATGACTTAGTTGAAAGCACAAAATGAAGTTCCCAATATTTTTTAAGGGTTGCAAAATAGTTAAAATATTTAGTATTTCCACTTTTAGAGGCCTTTAGCATGCAAAAACGTCTCAAAAGGGCTTGGCTAGTGAGTACTAGCCAAAAATTTTAAAAATGAATACTCTTACGAATTGAATTACCGTTTAAAGACATTGAAATTATTAGAAGTAAAGGAAGCATTAAGATGCATGCTAAAATTTAAAAATCCAAAAACGTTTACACACAGGAACAAAAAATTAAAAGTGAATAAGATATACATTGGTCGGATCGTGTTAACCTTGTAGATGCTATATAAGTTAGGTATATAATCATTAAAGACCTATTTTGGATCAAATGTTGTTCGATCAAATTTTTATTTTGTATTTTATTTTGCAATCTCTTTTATGGAGCTTCGAAAAGCTGCATAATTTTGCCATTGAAATTCCCGAACAAAAATAACAGAAAATGATCAAAAGTTTCTGTTCATAACATGACATATCTACACTTGTTTTAGACTGAACGTTTTTCACTTTTTACTCGATTTAGCGACAAAAGACAACCAAGGCTTCGTACTTTCACTTTCTTCAGAGTCTATCCGCTCAATGCTTATATTACTAGATTTTTTTAGCATATTAACACCTTTTTCTGTTTCCATAAAGTTTATAGAACTACAAGTTCTTTTCGTAAAAACAGGGCTGCATTATTGTTTATCCTTTAGGGCACGCGTATTTAGCATCGTGTTTACATAACTGTGGTCTCTTTACATTCTTTTTCTCACAGTTATATACAGACAATGCTGAATATTCTATCTTAACCTGAATCTTTTTAATATGTATATCAATCAACGTTCAGGACAGTCTATGAACTCCCCGTGCACAGTTCTATCTTCTGGAAAAACATTGTTTTATTGTTGCACCAGCATGCAGACACATTCTAAGGCTTTATCTGAATAAATAACTCGATGCTGGTAGTAAATTAGCCAAATAACAAATCTTTAGCAAACACGTGCATCTTTTGTTAACAGAAATTTGAATTTAATCCTTTTTTCGAGTGAAAGGGGCTCGAGGATCGGACGAGAGTTGAGCTTGATAAAAAAAACACAACACAAATTAATATAAATTTTTGTCGCTTTAAAGATACCTCTCTCGTTCTTTTTCTTTAACCTCTGATATTATGAATTCAGTCTACGCTATTTGCGAGTTTAAACTTAAAATATTAGCCCAAGGAAAACGTTTTATGTTTCGCACTTTTCAAACTGGAGTAAAATGCAAACCTAACATTTCACTAAAACAACAAAATTGAGAGTTTTACATGAGCTTAAAAAAGCAACCGTCGTATTTGTGCTTACTTCTATATATTATATAGATTATTCATAAATAGCTGAAAGTTTTTCACACTGGAAAGATCTATTTTAGCAAACACGCTAAGTTTCCCTTTTTACGCAGTTTTTGTGATAAAATTCCGCCATTATTAGTTTACACATACCCGTTATAGACATACTAGACTGATGCATCAAAATTATTTCATGCATGCTTAACATGAAGTCTTCCCGTGTGTACAGAATACACCTAGGTATTATTACCAGAGACAAAGCAGACAGATAAGCTTCCCATCAGCAACATCCTAGGGCTAACTCCCTAGGATCGAGTTTTCGCAAACTGTATAAAAAATAAATGAATTCACATCTTTGTTTAAGAAACAATTTAAACTTTAACTTACATGTTACGTACCTGCACCACTCGCCAACATAAATAAACTAAACACCTTCTGATATAACATGTTTACAATTTGACTGCACTTAGTACATACGTTCTTTCGCCTAAGAAAAATCTGATCCAGCCGATTGGTCCTTTTGATATTGTGCATGAGGTTTTTTTTTCTAATACACCTACTCCAAAACATCTTTTTTATCTTTAAATAAAACATGACGAAAATCTAACGAGAAACTAACATAAACAGGAAAAATGCTTTATTTAAGTGTTTTAATTTTGCATCCTTGCTGATGCTTCTTAGTTTTAATTAGTCTTTTGTTTTTTGTAATGCTGTATTATGAATAAATGTTTTAAAGTTTCTCCTCTTGCGAAGGTCATAAGCTAGAGTTCACAATCGAGGCAACACAACTGTTACTTTGTTAAAAATCATTTAATCGCTTATAAAGCGTGTTAAAACACAAACATATATGTTAGTGCTGAAAAGCGGAAATCACGGAGAATAGCCTCTTCTAACTTTGCAATTACTCTCTTAGTTTTTGCCTTGACGACAATTTTGTATGGGTAAATTCCTAACAGATATACGACTTTAAAATACCGGCCTCACCTAACCAGTGTAGGTCAAGAGTTTCGACAAGAAAAAAAATTGTTTTAAAAGAGACCATATGCATTTCGTTACCGGGTGTAACTTTGCTACAACAATAAATATGACAATTTTTTTCCTTGACGATGTACTATGCGAAAGAGGAACGAAGTTGTATTCAAAATTCCTTGTTGCAAAAATGAAAAGCTTATAACCGAGCTAGTAATCAAAGTTTCGTATCATTGAATTTCCTCATTGACCGAAAAAATTTTGATGGAGAAGCTTTTAGTTGAGTAAAGGAACCATTTTCATGAGATCTTGCAATGAAAAGTGTTCTTGGTGAGTTTAAAATTGTATCTGCATTGAATAAAATAGTCGCAGGACACCAGACGAAGGGGCGAGACTTATGATAAGCACCAGAAAATACGAAAAATCACTTGTTATGAAAGTGGAAGATTTTGGAAAACATAGAAACTCTTTAATCCCGATTATAATAACCATCTTTCTGTTTGTATTTTTATCTGCGTGATTGAACACATAATCAACAAAGAGGAGAGGAGGTTAATATTCTTTCAACGTTTTTCCTACTTGACGCATCTGATAAAAAGGTGGCAAGGGATTCTAAAGTTAGCTTTTTACCTATACGTTTTACTTTTCTTGCATAGATGCAACACCTGACTCAACTCAAAATGTGCTAATGTTATTTTAACGTCAAGAAAGATAACCTTTTCTTTACTGTTTTGTTATACCTTTGCACTTTGTTTATAACTTTCTGCATCACTAATGTTCCTTCAAGTGCGTAACTAATTATTTACGGACAATGCTGCGACCAAACAATACTAACAGGCCTAAGGCTGATAAATTTTAGGTCTTAATCAGTTGATCTGATAACTCTAATTCCTACGATTCGGATAAGCTATTTGGATGTGCCCTTAGTCTATATTGTTGCACGTACGAAGCCAAACTAGTTTTGTCATTGAAAACAACTTTTATGAAGAGATTCTTTTAAATATGAGTAAATCATTCTTGACAAGAACAGGACCTAACCATGTTTCATTGACCTAACCTATGACTATGCAAGTGTAATCATTTACATGTAATTTTACCAATATTTCTGAGCAAGACAAGATTACAAAGTATAAAAAGAGTAATGACAAACTTCAACTCTTTAAGAAAATTTATTATTTACATTTTTTGATTCCATCAACAGTAATTAACAGAATAAATTTAAAAGTTTTAAAATTCTTCTAGAAGATGGATTATGTTCTTCATATCGCCCTCTTTTCACGGTCCTAAAATCTCGACAGTTTTTTTTTTTTTTTTTTCTCCCTTTAATTTGCCCCGTGAAAAATTCATAACGTAATGTCCTCCTCCCTGTTGTTCGACGTATTTCATCAAAAAAAAATGAATTAGATCAGCGTTAATTTTACTTGCAATATGATTAACTTTGAAGTCAGAAAGTAGGGCGAAAAATATAACACCATTAAATGTCACATGGAAAGCAACCTTAAATATTTCATCATACAGAACTGAAAACCAAAGACTCGAGTGATTATAAAAATTTCAAAGTTTATAGCTACTATACTGGTTGGTTGGAGCCAATTCTTTTCCAGGAATTAGGCACTCCGCATTGTATATATAAAGGACAATGTAAACAGTCGCAAAACTTAAATAATCCACCACATAATTATTGAAAAAAACCTGTCAAAGTAAGAAGTTGTCATTGGACGTGTATGGCAGCCATGAGTCGGACTTGCAATCATGTGGCTGCTGCAATGTATTAAATTGAGAAAGCAGTAAAATTGGGCAAACAAATCCTGTCTGTACTAGCTAGGCTAATGAAAGGCTTCCAAATCATGCTGGGGTAACAACAATGGAAGTAAAGGGCATGAATTTGACAGAGGGAACAACAACAATGAAAAAAAAACTGCTTTAGTGTCATCATAAAAAAACCCTTTGATCCACTTGTCCACAAGGTGTAGTGACTGCTTCAATGTGCCACGAAGTTTCCACAAATATTGACAAAATTAGTAAAGGTTGATGGTGTCTGTGCCACTATATGGTTATTGAAGCAACGAGTTTCTGGTTTAACTTTCGTCAATCCGAATATTCCAGCCCTGAAATATGGAAGAGATATGGAGATTAATGCTGTAAACTTTATTTTACGACATAATGAAGAAGAAACACGTTAATTTAAAGTTGAGTGAGGATTAGAAAAATAGCTCTAACCGAATAATGGCATGTGATTGTTGCTTCCAGCATGTTTGGAGGTGAGGTGTTCTTTTAGTGTTAACCATGTCTCATCTATTGATCACAATCTTAATCTACCCTACTTACTGGTTGATAACTATGTTGTGGTTTTAAATAAAAATCACAAGTATCACAAGTTAAAGATAAAGTTCAAATGGCAGTAAATGGATACAAACGTTGTTATTTTGTTGTTTAGTTAGCCAAACAACAAACTAAATTGATCGACACTATAGTTATTAACGTACCGCTGTTGAACGATTTGAATCTCAATTTGTTGCATAATATAATGGTTATTGTAAACATCATATACAACACATTGACTTTAAGTGAAGGTCATTATAAGATTCAAGTCGGTCCACAGTTTGCAGAAAAAAATTTCGTGAAGCCTATTTTATGCCATTTGATATTAACCGTGCAATTTTGTGGAGTTTAAGTTTGCAAATAGGGTCTAAATCTAAAATTAGCGAAATTAATTCCTTAAAAATTTCTCACTAAAACATAACATAACATATAAGTGTAAAATATAACATTTTTGTAAAATAATAAACATCTGTCCAGTTCATTTGGCTTATATGTTATGTGTTGTGGGACCGCGATATAAAGAACTGGATTAATTTTCGCGATTTTCGGCTAAATTCGCGAAGATAAATGCTGGTAAAAAGTTTGACGAAGCCCAATTCGCGAAATTTATTCCTCGTGAAAATTTTGAAAAGGGCTCATTCGCTAAAATAAATCAACGCGAAACTTTTAAAAACAACAATTTTTCCTCATCTTTTTTTTTCTTTTTTCATAGAGTTCTGTAAGTCATGTAGAAGTTTGATTTTTGCCTCGTGCTTGCAGTATACATAAATTAATATTTACAGTCTCTGAAAAAAGATGGATGTCTTTGCATTTTACGCGTTTTTGAGCAGGATCCGTTTTCCTTTTTGCTTTTGGCTGTGCATCAAACTGAACGTGGCATTAGCATTCTTCTTAATAAAACTACCTGTTATAACTTCATCTTTCGGTTCCTAAAAAAGTTCTTGTATTATTTCTTCATAGCGTTGCAACAGCAAATGGCCTTTAATAGTGGAATGGTGACCGTCACTTCACACGCATTTATTTATTTGATTCGTCTTTTTTTGATGGTGAACCATACCTGTGATGACATATAGATCTTTGTAACGTTTCTACTACAGCGAATACATAGTCATTTATTACTTCTGACGGTGACCTCACACTCGATAAAATTTTTTTCCTAGTTTGTGATTCGCAAATATAAACCCTCGCGAAATGTACTTTTTTTAACCTCACGAAAATTAGTCCTCGCGAAATTTTATCCACTTAAGATACATGTTATGTTTGTGTTGTTTATTCACGGTCTGTTGGTTATTTCCCTACTGTCTTCCACAATATTTACTATTTTCTTTTCCTGAAAAATCCTAAATACTGTACATAATCCAGAGGAAAATAAATAAATATATTCACCCGTCTAAAATTGGTGGGTTAAGTATAACTTCACGCAAGTAAATTGCTTAATTGTTCTGGCATACGAGAATTTGGGCGAGGTTGTATCTGTTGTTACCCTCTACCGCTGATTTTCTCGTTACCACTTTCTGTATCAGAAGAATCGTAGAGGGCAACCATCACTTGAAATATCTGGCTCATCCTCCCATGTAGGTGGAAACGACTTAATCTTATCACGTGTGACCCATTTGCAGTCTTCCTTGTTGTTATCGATTGCTATTTTGTAAAATGGGTGTAGTATTTCATGCGGACTATTGCAGTTTTAAGCTAATTTCTTCGACACGTTCCTTGGGTTCAACATGCACACTATGTCACCCGTTTTAAACACGTTGTCTCTAACCTTAGAATCGTAATAGGTTGCAGCACGAGTTTGCCTCGTGTCCATCAGGGGCGGATTCACACATTGGCAACTCGGCACTCGCCTAAGGAGAAATTTAGCCTCCTCCCAACGCGCTTCCTAGAATCGTTACAATTAGGTTCCGTTTTTGCTTCTCCTTTTTATATTATTTTGTAGCAGTATCTCCTTCACGGTGCTTTGCCGAGTCTGTAAGATTTTTATCAGGTAAGATCTGTTTTGGCCAGCTCAAAATGAAGAATATTATCAGACAGGTCTAAAAATACCCTATAGTAAATTTTAAATCAATATCTTTCCATTTACCAGAGTTCACTTTTTACATCTACGAAATGGACCTGAGAAACTGCATTTAACTGTAGTCAAACTGTATTTTGCACAATTTTCTAACATCGAATATTTAGTGCCTCAGTTCTTTTTTTTTTGCATGGAAGGCTGTCACTCAAAATTTTTTTTACCTTTAGGTCTCCATTTCAATTCGGAAAAATTATTCATTTCAGCGCAACTGTTAGTATTGGAGAGTATCAAGCAACATCATCGAAGGTAATTTTTGTTTGCTTACTTTTTACGATCGATTAACAAGAAAAATATTTTTACATTTTTAACGGATGGTAAATATCATTTCTATTTAATTGACAATCTTTTAAAACATACATAATGTGGATTTGAAAAAAGTGTTCCGATCGTAAAATGTGATTCTCTTTTTGTCTTCGTGTTTCTGACAGGTTGAAAGGTTATATTGAAAACCTTTTCACGTTTCTATTTTGTCCATTTAAGCGGTTTCATCTTCGCCAAAGCGAAAAAGGTTTATTTTAAAGACATATGTTCCAGGGGGTTTTGTATTAGCAAAACTTCAGTCTGTTTTGATTAAAAAATCTACATTTTGATGTATAGTGAAGACAAAACTTTGAAATAACTAAAGAGGAAATAAGCTTAACTTTCTTCACGTGCGTATCTTCTTGCAGTTTATTTTCGTCTATGTATCTACAATCAAGAACAAAATATAACGAAACAGAACGGCTAATTTTAAACCTAGCCACCACAAGTAATCATATTGATTGTTTCTATATTAAAGTGGCGCATTTTTTAACTTGTAAACGTTTATTTCTCAATGTTCATTGTACATTGTACACACAGTGGACTTAGTGCCGGCGCGTTAAAGAATACAAGTAGCTTATTTTACACGCTCGCTACCTTCCCTACGTGTGCTCATAGATAAGTAGCGAGTTTGCAGCTTGTCGGCTGCAAAGTCGTGACTATTTCACCTATTTGAATTCATTATTTTGTCCATGATAATCCAGTCACGGATAAATATTTCCTACAGCAACGTTACATAATAATACATTGATTAGGTGTGTACCCGACACAAAAATTTCTTTTAAACATGTTTCATTTGTGTATTAAAGAATTGCCTTTCTTACTTTTGACAGTAGGTTACTGTGTGAACAAAAACTTCTTCATTGCTACATTAATATATTTTTCTAGTATTGTTAGTTTTACAAAGAAAGGAAATTATAAATACTACATAGCTGTAGGAAAATTAGTTTTAAGTATAAATAAAAACATGACCAAACTCCACGATGGTAGGTGAAAGTTTTACAAAGTCTTTACAGCCAGGCACAGAAATCAATATCTCTCAAACCACTGCATTCTCTTCGTACAGTATTAGACGTAACAGCTCGCATAGCTCTCGGTTGAATCGAAACAATGTCTTTTAACGTATTGCATAAAACTTTTGATAATGTCATCCTGTTTATTTCTCTTCTTTGATTGCTTGTAAATACTCCAGGCCTTTCGTACCAAAATCGATCACCATCTCTGAAACGCTCAAATTGGATCTTTTGAATGCACTGAAAAGTTGGGCCGAGCATTTTTCCATTTGTACGTGTTTCTGCAATACCAGCTGCAAATATGTCGATGTCATTAGGGTTATTGTACACTTCCGAAAATTTATCAGCAATTCTCTTTGGCATGACACCACCCAAATCGGTAAACGTGTTAACAGCAGGTAAATTACATACTCTTCTCCAAGCTCCATATGTTTGTATTCCATGATCACGTCCTCTTTGTATGTTCAAAGCTGTCAAATCTGCACGTCTATTTTCTCCAAGAGGAACGAACAACCTTCTCACAAGACCAAAAGCAAAACTTGTGTCCACTCTTTGTGACTGGTTAGCTAGTAAACCAAATGCTGTTGATTCGATACCACGTTGACGGATAGGAACAGTATTTTCAAATGATGCTTGAAGAGAAATATCGTCAAAAGCCTTGTCAAAGTTGCTGTTGAGTTGAGCCCATGCGTTTGGTACCAAGCTGTGACCAAATCTGAGTGCTGCTGTTGAGAAGACGTTGATAATGCTTGCATCAACAAATGGTTTGTATCCTACGTATGGACTCAGATCAACAAGACTTGGCAAGAATTCATTGTACACAATACGTTGACAGATGGCAATATTTATCTTTCGAGCAGTTTCAAAAAGCAATGTTTCACTCCATTGTTTTCTAAGTTTCGTCAGTTGTTTAACAATGTAGTTATGATTTCTAACAAACACTGTATGCAACGTGTGAAGGACAATATTCTCATCTCCACGGTCATCACCAACTAACGAACAACCTCCTGGATTAATACAATCCGGGTCAGATGCTGGCAGTCTTATGGGCATCAGATCGCCACTTGTCACTCTCGGTAACCCAGTTCCTTAAATAATAATAATAATTTTTTTTCATTAGAACTAAGTTTTCTTTTATTTTGACATTATAAACTTTTAAAACTTCGTTATATTCTTGAAAGATAAAAGTAGTATCGGTTTCACATCAGTTTACCAAAATAAAAAAGTGTAAACATTTTAAAAAGCTTGCTACATAATCATGAAAAAATGTAATGTTAATATAAAGGAGATCTCAAAACATACCATCCAATCTCCTCAGCTGATTGTGAACAGCTAAATTATTGCTGTAAACTTGAGATAGATCGATATAAGAAGAGATTATGTTTATCTGCTGTCGTGTAGTTCTTCTACGGGATCGCTGACATACTGGGAATGATCTTGCAAGCGATAAACATCTCGCTCCATTGAAATCGGATTGGAAAACATGGATATGTAAATGCAGTATCGGAGCCACATCTATTAGAGAAGGAACATGTCTTTTTTAGCCTACATATTTATGTCGTTATTAGCCCAGATTTGTTAAAATGGAGGTAAGATCAGTCTCTAGTGTTAGGTAAAACATTTTTTTAAATAGTTGGTTGTAACTACGGTTGGTATGATCATCGATAATGATACAGGAAGAAGAAATTGAATGCAATCCAATCATCTAAAGCTACTAAATTTCATGTGCCTGTCATTTTCATTTATGAATTAAATAAATTTATTTATGCATATACTTACCCTGCTGAAACATCACAAGTTGGATGTGTTGTGTATCCAATATCATGATCCAGAAACTGTCCAAATGCCATGAACATTGCTGATAGTCCTCTTGCTCTTTGCCGGTTACGACGTTGGACAGTAAAGATGGCGTTGGAGACTTGAATAGCTGTAGGAACGGTTGGAGTTGTTCCAGGAAAACCACGTGGAGTGTCAAGATTATCAACGTAGTCGGCACCTAAGATGATAATAATAGTAAATGTTATATTTATGCTATAGTAAAGCCTTTATTGGACATTCTAACAAGTTATATTCACAGAGAATATTATTTTTCTTACTTTGTAGTCTTGATAATGGTGTATTTGCAGCTCCTTGTGTTCTCTTTAAAAGGTTGTTGCATGTTCCATCAACTATTCGAAATTCTGGTTGTGAAGTGGAACATGAAGGTGTTGATACTTCGGGGATGCAATTTGATAAGGTGTCTCCAATATTAATGGTTGCTAAAATTAAAATATGGCATTGTTGTTTAACTAATAACAAAATTTGCCTTGGTATAATAAAGTTTTGAAAAGAGGGTTGTGTCTGCATAATCAAAAACAAAAACATTATTATTAATATTAAGTTAATGAAAGCTTTTAACTATATAGTGATTACAAAAAAACTGAACTTACTTTGGCTGTGAACATTCTGCATAAACAGTAATAAGATTGCTGAAACATATAGTAATACCATGTTTGCTATTCCGGTTGACAGCTTTTGTGCCTGCTATTAATAGTGTCTTCTGTAGTTCAGAAGCTGTTTGAATTGAAGTGAATATTACTGGCTCTATTTATACAGCTTTAGATTACCACACAAATTGATTAGGATACTTTTTTAATTGCACCTTGACGATTAAGATTTGTTTTGTCACCGGGTTTAGGAAGTGGAATTCAGATAAAACTTTTCAGAAAGGTCACTAATGTGATTTTGCGTCAAACTTGTTTTAACTTTCCAGAAAAAATGTCTGGTAAGATGTATGGTTAAGGAAGTTATCGCGATTAAATTTTACTCACAGCGGAGGAAAAAATTGTCTGTTAAAATTTTGAAAATAGCTGTTATTTATTGTATGTTGTCTTGTGCACGTGAGGTTTATTAAAACCTTTCGGCAAAAGAGTTCGAAAATATATGGATATTTCTTAGTGAAAATGTAATATCCACCTATAATCAACTTGCGTTAACCCCCCCTAAATAAAGCACTGCATTACAATTTCTCATTTTATATTTTTGTGAGATCAACTGTGCTACAGTTCTTACGAGGCGGTCGCTTTGAGTGCTGCCTTTTCTGTTTACTGTGTCTTTCTTCTTTATCTGTATATGTGCACCAATGTTTGAAGTACACAAGGTTTGAAATTGAAAGAAAATTTGTCTCAGAAAACCTGCGATTAAAGTTAGAGAAGAATACGTTAATATTCGTTTTTTATGAATATAGCCAATGATAACAATATAGAAATTAACTTCAGAAAATTGATCGCAATGAACTCTTGTGATCTCAAACGAATATTTAAAAGGCGATAGGCTAAATGCTATGACGTAGTATATCATAAATAGAATATGAGACAAACTGCGCCATATTTATCTATTGCATGCACGGAACTGTTAATGCCAGGATGCACAGTGTTTAATAACCTTACAAGTAACCCGCCTTTAATTTGTGCAAACCGCCAGTTCTATTTAATGGTATATATTTTTTTAACCACAAGATGTACAAATTCCACATGTAAACAATTTAATATCACGGCCATACATCCGGTAACTGCTGTCACGAAATTATGGATGAAAAGGTTTTAAAGTTTAAACAAGGGTGAAGAAAGAACTTTCTGTTACAAGGAATTGATGATATGTGTTTCTATACCAAAACTCCTGCATTTCTTTTTATATAAGTATAAGTTCATTGATGTCATTTACACTAACCATAATTATCCTAACTACTAGAGAAGATTAACGCCCAGGTCCTGTCCAACACATCAAGCATATAGCAAGAAAATATTGTAACAGTATTATTATTATTCCGAATATTTATACAGGATATAGCCACAACAGTGTTGGAAACACTGTTATCAACGTGAGTCCCGTATTCTGAATGTACACATTAGGTATACACCGGCATTGCCTACCCAATTCCCCTCACTTGGCATGGTTTGACCCGCAGCTGTGATGAAGACACTTGCTAAACACACCTGCGCTGTGGACCGAACCACGGACCTTGTGATTATGAAGCAAACATCATAACCACAAGGCCACGCCATTAAAATTTGTCTCAGAAAACCTGCGATTAAAGCTAGGAAAATACTTTGATGTTTTTACTTTCGTATGTTACTATTTAGCTACACAAAAAATAAACGAAAACGGAAGTTACTCAAAATAATTAAGTATTCTAGCTAATTGTAAACGGATTGAATCCACCGACCAGTTGGCAAACCTGTCGCTTCTAAATGACAGTATCAAAAAGGCGTTGTGGTGGCAGTCATTGTATCAATTTAATAACTGTTCGAACTAATTATTTCCTATGCTCCTACAGACAGTTCGAGTAATCTGAGATATTTAAAAAAAGACAGTCAAAACAAAAAACACTAGGTTTTTAAACTTCCTCCAATTCTGATAGACATTTTTTACAGTGTTAACACAAAATATATGAAACTTTAAAATGACTAAATGATACAGCATCATAGTAAATTTTGGTATCACGTCTTAGAAATTTGTATAGTTTTTTAATGTTCTATATATTTAAGGTAATTATGGTACCTGAAAAAATGTTAAAGAAAAACAAGAAAAGAAGAACAAACATTGGCTACCTATCCAAATGCTAAAGATTGACTTTAAATCACTCTATAAAAGGAAACGAATGCTACATGTTTAAACCCCTATGTCACAGGTAAACTGGAAACAAGGGGTATAGGAACCAGAATTTACCTATGTTAAAGTTTAAGTCACGTAAAAATGTCTCTTAGCACAAGAAATTATTTCGACATGTCCCATGTAAGCACTTAGTGGTGTTGTTCTTAGCACATAATGAAACATTGTTAGATACATACGTTACAAAAACGTACAGAGACGTACAAAGAAAGTTAGGGCTTTAATAAATTTTCAGTGAATTTAAAAAAACATATCCTGCAATTTCTTCTTTAATTTTGAAACAGCATAATTGACGAAAAATTTTTTGTTTTATTTTTGCATCATATTTCTCCTGCATTTCTTGTTATTAAATAATTAGACCATTTAAACCATGCTTTCTTGTAACGAAGGTTCAACGGAGAAGATGGAAGTTTCTGACTAAAAACGCAATCCTGAAAACTAACATTTATTGAATCCAAACAATAACATACAAGTAGATTTTTTCTACTTACGCAGATATACAATCAGCTTGTACGTTTATGCAAGCATCTAGTTAGAATATAAAAATCCTTCTACATACGTGTATAAAAATACTTATCATGCAAACTTATTAAAAATTTTATGCAACCCTGTTGAAAAAAAAGCTATTTTCGCGTTGCATCCCAAATAGTCATTTTCAACAAATTATGCGAATGCGAAAAATTTAAATTAAATGATCAGCAATTCTACGCAGCATGCTGGATGATTTTTCTATGAATAATTTTTGAAATGAATTAAACATTTAATCAACTAACTTTTTCTTTCAATTTGTTTTTTTTTTCAAACTTAGCACTCTTTATTATTCAGTGTCCTATTTAACAGCTCTTTCTTCTTTTAACATTGATATAGTTTAGTAGTTATCGTTTTTACAGCACATGTTATTATAGCTTACAGATCTCTTTTCGATTCGTTCATGGCACTTTGTCAGTATAATGAAATGACCAGTGCCATATTGACATGACTAGTTACTTATACTATTCAGCTGTCTTTCTGTATAGTTTGTTGAACAGAGGGCGATTAATATTACCCATTCTTTCCCCGTGCTAGAGTGTTGCATGGGACAAAACCTCTGCTATGTTTCAGTGTGTAACCAAATGAATTTATGCACATTAACGGTAGAGCAGCAAAGTGACATTTCAACCATTGTTAAATAACTTCTGCATATTATACATAGAGACTAAAACCAAGCTTAACACTTAGTTTGTCAAAAATTTTAAACGAAAGTTTGCAGAGTTAATTTCTCGCTTACGATAAAAGAGGAATTTTCTACACGTTTCATGTTTGATTAAAATTTGGCTTTGAAGTAAATATTACAACAGCGTAATCGTTATATATAAGGCAAACAATTTGGATGTGTTGACGAATTTTTTTAAAAAAATATAGTTCTTTCAGTGTTTCGTATACAAAGTTAAGATTTCTTTTTTTCACGAGAATTTTCTTTTTCAAATCATTTAATTCATTCTTTCTTTTAACCGAGAAGGAAGTTGTCGTTGATGTTGTATCATTATGTAGGAAGTTAATTTTCCGAAATATAATTGCATTAATTGTTCTGCAAGTAGATAAAAGTTGCATGACATCAAAACGAGACAAAAAGTTAGAACTAAACAATTCTTATTATCTTAGCTTCCCTGGAGGATTATTCAATGTAGGAATAATACCTTGATGTCGAGAGTAGATTTTTATTACTCATTTGTCGCAATAACTACCCCTGCTTTTGAAAGAAATCTTAAACAAATTTATTTAACGAATTTATTTACAGTAGAACCTTCTGAAATCGAAAATCCTCTAAAATGGAGAGCTCCATAAGACAACTGTTTTGCTTGTCGTGGTAAATTTATTTACAGTGCAACTATCTATCTAAAACAAACACTTGTATGAAGAGCTCGTTTTTTCTAGTTTACTGTAAACAAGACAGCTGAACTTGCTAAGGTTAGCCATATTCTTTTTTACTCCTCTTTTCCTAACATTATTTATGCAACAACAGCACCTTCATTTTGAACAATAGTCATTTTAATATTGGTGGAGTAACTAGTTTTCTTTTACCTGTCAACGAACACTCCTGCTAAGAATATAAAAATCCGCCTTCATTAATGCTATATTTAGTTTGGGAAAAATTTAGGCGCATTCCAAAATTATCTGCTTCAGTCACACTGTATTTAATTTTTGTTTTTATGTTTGAAATCTTTTTGTAAAATGATAATTTTGAGCAAGACTTGTTTAGTGTAAAATTCTTACAGGTTGTAAAAAAATTAAAAAAGATCATTACGTCATTTGCTCCCTCTTTCTTATTCAGAGCTATTAAGAACACATAAAAAGCTATTTACCAAAAATAAAAACTTCCTTTTTTGAATTGCACTAAAATACACAGATTGATGGGAAACACACGTAAATACTAGTTAATTATTCATTGACGTAAATCCGTTACGGTGCACGATCTAACTTTTGCGATAAAGCGGCGTCTATTTAAAAGTGGTTACAGTTTTTTTGTTGCTTGTTTTCACTAAAATAGCTACATTTATATCTTGACCAAAATGACCTGAATGACGTGCGTGTTATCGATCAAAACTAAATACTTAAGTAAGTTCTATTCGAGTCCTTTAATAAAATATAGCGCTGCTTTCATGCCGAATATGGTAAAAAAAATCGAACTGTTAACCAGTTGCTCATATTCCGTATATCCCGCGCACATATTAAAAATCCGGCAAACGGGTTTCGTGCAATGAACAGACCGGCGCACTTTGCCCGCTGGTTAACGATTTTTAAAATTACTTCTTCACCACTAAAACGCATGAGACATGTAGTTTTCAAAAATGTTTTCATTTTTGATGAGACGTTGAATGAAAGCAGTTCAATCGCCGGCAAACGAAAACCCGCTATTTCCCGTAAATTCTGGGCTTGGCCCGTATAGTCGAATGTATACAAAGAAGGTACCCAGGGAGTAAACACATTTCCCGAACGATTCTTTAAATTATTTTTTCACCACTAAAACGCATGAGCCTTGTAGTTTTCAAAAATGTTTTCATTTTTGATGAGACGCCGAATAAAAGAAGTTTAATCGCCGGCAAACGAAAACACCCGATTTCCCGTAAATCTCGAGCTTGGCCCGTGTAAAGTTACATACATGCCGGTAAAATAGCCAATTTTGTTCTTCGCCGCCAAGTCACTAAGTCACTTCTCTTGCTCATTAATTACTGAATGTGCAACGACCTCGATTCAAAGGAACTCCCTTTCGCCTAAACGAACACAAACTTCAGAGATATTCGCTTGTTATTATCTTGCAAGTACTTTACTTATAGAGGTCAACATATATTCCGGAATTAGTTAGCATCACGCTTCCTGTCCTACTTTTTATTTGTCGTTAAAATGTCTTTAGACCTATCCAACTGACACTTTCATTCACTACCTTATTCTACTTTCTAAACAATAGCGCCATTGCTTGTCAGGTGTTGGATAACTGAGATGAAGCAACCAAGCATATATAAATTACCTACACCTTAACTTAGATTTGAAAGCAACCGATAAAATGATTCTTTGGAAGAACCAGGAAAATTTTCCTTCTTTTTCTAATATTGTTTTAGCTTACTGCATGTGGTGAGCAGGGATAAACCTAAACGATGCAATAAAGCAAACCAAAATATTTGTTATCGATATGTGGTTTATCAATTGACGATTAACTACCCTATGTTGGTTTACCATAACGTTGTTGCCATTCAGCTACATAGTTTAATAAGTGATGAAATTACTTCCTAGACATGATACTTAACAGGAAAGCGGGGAACACAATCGTGAAAACAAGATGTCGCGAAAAAGAGTAAACTCCAATCTAAAAAAATATTTTGAAGTTTTTTGTTTTTTTTACTGTAGGAAGCAAATGGGACAAAATCTTTGAATTTTATTGTTCTCTACCGACGGAAGAGAAAGTTGAAATGATTTTAAGCTTTCCTTGCGGCATAAGGAAACGGTCAACCATTCAGAGTTTTAAAAACAAGAGTTGTCATTCTGTTTTCTTTATATGTAAAAATACACTTCTGTTTGAAGCGATTCGATGGGCTATTTTAGTGAAAGAAACGTGTGTATATAATTAGACTTTAATTAGACTAGGAATATCTGAATCTCAGATTACTCATTTATCGGAAGCAAGTTTAGAGTTGATTCATTAAAATAAAGATCGTTTTCTGTCGGCTTCCAACCATATTAAAACAACCTACTTGTAAAATTGCTAAAAACTGTATGTCCGGACTTCCGTAATTGAGTTTAATTATATTATCAAAGAAACTTTTTCCCATACACTAACAGAAAACTTTTTTAAAAATAATGTTTGCCTTAGACGTTAAATTAACAATTATTAACAAAAAACATAAATGGAGACTTTCTAATGGTGTGCTATTAGTCGAAATCTTGTTCTGCTCTTCAAAAATAAAAATAAAAACTTCTTCTCACTTTTGCTTATAATCAAATAAACGCAAATGAATCATTCATTAATAGCTTCTTGCGGATTGAGTTCGTTTTTTATTTTTAGTACGAAACCTTCCACTATTATTATTTCTATTCCTAATTTTTACACAGGATATAGCAACTTCAGCGTTGGAAAGACTGTTATCAATGTAGATTCTGTACTCTAGATGTGTACATTAGGTATCCACTGGCATCGCCTACCAAATTTTTCTCACATGGCATGGGCTACCCTGTAGCTGTGGTCAAGCACTTGCTACACATTCTTGGGCTGTGAGCCGAACCACGGACTTTGTGATTGCGAAGCGAACTCAATAGCCACTAGGCTACCCGCCACCTACAACTACTTACAGAATAATCTTCTTGAAATTGAAACTCTACGAATTTAAAAAGTCTTCATCTATATTATAATGCCCGTATACGTCTGTCTGTCTGTCTGTCTTTCACGCAAAATGGTAGCTTAGCTGCGCAAGTAGCGAGACGCATGCAATGCGGTATAAAAAGGACGGGCGAACCCGTGCATTGTACAACACGACTTAGAATGTACTTTCTACAAGAGTTACAAGGGTTGAAAGGTAGCTTTTTCATTACTTGTAAATAACTTCCTCGTTTGTATGATTAAAAGAACTGTCATGAGTAACCAGTTCTGCTTTTTAAAAATTAATAACAGACAAGCCGCTTTTAAAATTATTTAATAGTCATACTTCCCGATTTTTAATTACATCTTTCTGAGAACATAAGAATAGCGACACTTTTTTTAAAAACCAACAAGTCACAATGCAACTTTCTAAGCGGGTTATTTTCGATTATAATTACCTTTGCAATCGGGTAATAATAACATATAAATAAACCTAAAATATCTAAATTTACCGTCATTGTATTTGAAAGGACACGATAGGTAGCAAGGGTATCATTACTTTAAATTGAATGTATCATAACACCAGTTTTTTTACAAGACAAAATAATAGTTCAATTTTCGATTATGTCTTCAATGCACAACACACAAGCAAAGACCGGAATATGATTATTAAGAATGATTTCGAGCAGTATTTTTTTCAATGTGATGAGCGTATGATTTATTTAAAAGTTTTCTTAACTGACTCATTTTTTCAACGTGTATTAGTGTATTATTCCCTGTTGTTTTACTCAATCTGCTTCAAGTAATTACCACTAAACCGAGAAGGATGCTGCGTTTAAATGTTGACGTAGCCATAATTATTGTAATCACCTTTATAAGAGTAATCTCAGTTCCACTTCCTAAACCCAGTAACAAAGCAAACCGTAATTACATTTCCTAATTATAAATCCATTTTAATGAATTTGTGTGGTAACTTGAAAGCATATAAATAGGGCTAACATTTTTATTTTATTCACTTTTCAACTGCAGAGAAAGATATTCATAGAAGACACTAGAAAAAGAAAAGAGTATAATGGAATTAACAAATATATTTTCGTCAACTTCTGCTTTAGTCATTTTATCATTGTTTATGCAGAATGTTGCGAGCCAAAGTAAGTTTCAAATAACATGATTTTTTTTACTTTAACTGCGTTGAAACTGCATCCATAAAAATATTGACAAATTCCCCTTGTTATTCTTGAAACGATTCCTGTAGCTACAATGTCAAGTTTTAATTTTAGCAACCATTAATATTGGAAACACCTTATCAAATTGCATCCCCGAAGTATCAACACCTTCATGTTCCACTTCACAACCAGAATTTCGAACAGTTGATGGAACTTGCAACAACCTTTTAAAGAGAACACAAGGAGCTGCAAATACACCATTATCAAGACTACTAAGTAAGAAAAATAACATTCTCTGTGAATATAACTTGTTAGAAAGTCAAATAAAAGCTGCCAAATATGACATTTGCTATCATTATCATCTTAGGTGCCGACTACGTTGATAATCTTGACACTCCACGTGGCTTTCCTGGAACAACTCCAACCGTTCCTACAGCTATTCAAGTCTCCAACGCCATCTTTACTGTCCAACGTCGTAACCGGCAAAGAGCCAGAGGACTCTCTGCTATGTTTATGGCATTTGGACAGTTTCTGGATCATGATATTGGATACACAACACATCCAACTTGTGATGTTTCAGCGGGGTAAGAATTACGTATTAATTAATATAATTTTATATTGAAATTAAGGGATAATCATATCAAATTCAGAAGTTTTAGATAATCAAAGAAAAGATACTGATGTAAATCTGACAAAGAATTACATGGAGTTATATCCCTTTGTTTTCCCTTTGTAACATTATTGGTGTATCATAAAAACCGGTAGTGATGACCTGCTACTAACCAAGTGACAAAATTTATCAAATTACTTTTTGTTTTTTCATCACGGACTTTTCTGATTTCTATTTAAGCATATTCACCCAAATAGTTAGACACAACTTGTTTTCTATCTATTAGATGTGGCTCCGATACTGCATTTACATATCCATGTTTTCCAATCCGATTTCGACCAAATGGAGCGAGATGTTTATCGCTTGCAAGATCATTTCCAGTATGTCAACGATCCCGTAGAAGAACTACACGACAGCAGATAAACATAATCTCTTCTTATATCGATTTATCTCAAGTTTACAGCAATAATTTGGCTGTTCACAATCAGCTGAGGAGATTGGATGGTAAGTTTTGGAGAAAATCTTCATATCAAAATTTCTTCATGATTAGATGGTAGGCTTGTAAGAATGTTTACACATTTCTTTTGTGCTTCTTTTATCTCTCAAGAAGATAGCATAATTTTAAAAGTTTATTTTATCAAAACGAAAGAAACATTAATTCTAACGAAATAATTTCTTTTTATTTAAGGAACTGGGTTACTGAGAGTGACAAGTGATGATTTGATGCCCATAAGACTGCCAGCATCTGACCCGGATTGTATTAATCCAGGAGGTTGTTCGTTAGTTGGTGATGACCGTGGAGATGAGAATATTGTCCTTCACACGTTGCATACAGTGTTTGTTAGAAATCATAACTACATTGTTAAACAACTGACGAAACTTAGAAAACAATGGAGTGAAACATTGCTTTTTGAAACTGCTCGAAAGATAAATATTGCCATCTGTCAACGTATTGTGTACAATGAATTCTTGCCAAGTCTTGTTGATCTGAGTCCATACGTAGGATACAAACCATTTGTTGATGCAAGCATTATCAACGTCTTCTCAACAGCAGCATTCAGATTTGGTCACAGCTTGGTACCAAACGCATGGGCTCAACTCAACAGCAACTTTGACAAGGCTTTTGACGATATTTCTCTTCAAGCATCATTTGAAAATACTGTTCCTATCCGTCAACGTGGTATCGAATCAACAGCATTTGGTTTACTGGCTAACCAGTCACAGAGAGTGGACACAAGTTTTGCTTTTGGTCTCGTCAGGAGATTATTCGTTCCTCTTGGAGAAAATAGACGTGCAGATTTGACAGCTTTGAACATACAAAGAGGACGTGATCATGGAATACAAACATATGGAGCTTGGAGAAAAGTATGTAATTTACCTGCTGTTAACACATTTGCCGATTTGGGTGGTGTCATGCCGAAGGGAATTGCTGATAAATTCGCGGAAGTGTACAATAACCCTAATGATATCGACATATTTGCAGCTGGTATTGCAGAAACACGTACAAATGGAAAAATGCTCGGCCCAACTTTTCAGTGCATTCAAAAGATCCAATTTGAGCGTTTCAGAGATGGTGATCGATTTTGGTACGAAAGGCCTGGAGTATTTACAATTAATCAAAGAAGAGAAATAAACAGGATGACATTATCAAAAGTTTTATGCAATACGTTAAAAAACATTGTTTCGATTCAACCGAGAGCTATGCGAGCTGTTACATCCACTACTGTACGAAGAGAATGCAGTGGTTTGAGAGATATTGACTTCCGTGCCTGGTTGTAAGGGCTTGTTCCGGAAGGCATTCTCTTTTATTGTATTTAATCACTACTTATTTATTTATTTTTAGCTTAATTTTGCTTTTAATATAGTACCACATAGACAGTAGAATTTGTAGGTTTGTTTCTTTGAATACCATACCAATGTTTTGGTATATGATAATATTGATTTAATTCCCATGTAGATGGCTTTACCTAACAGTGAGTTTTCACTCGAACAAACGTGATTGATCGATTGCAGGGTTGACTTAAACTTTTTCTTCGTTCGACTTAGATCGTAGATGGTAGACCTATTTACATTTCTATTTTTGTTTCGCGAAATACGAATGCGGAAGTAAGAATGACATAAAAACGAGATTAGTTATGAGGAAATTGCAGGATGCTAGTTGTTTACATGCAAGCTTAAGAATCTATCAACGTTCAACTTGTTCACTTTTAACTGAAGATCGTATTTAACGCAGTTATAAAGAGGGTGTTGCTATTCTTCCATGGTGTCTTTTGTAAACATAGAAAACTAAAACTTTTTTTTGACCTCACAAAACTACGCCAGAACAGTTCGAGTAACCATTTTGTTTGTTTTTTAAGGAAATGTTTTAAATTACTTCGTGAAATGATCCTCCCAAGAAAAAATCTGTTTTTAACTGAGCAAAATCGCTAAGATGGTAACTCTCTTTGAATGAAAAATTTAAGAATTAGGATATCATCCCTTTTGTGAACCTTATATTTTTTTTCAATATACAATCAAGTATAAATAGAATATTCTAAGGGAAATTTAAAGCTCCATCAAGTCAAATTAGTATCCTAATTCTGAAATAACAAATGTGTTAAATGTGATTTTTAAATACTTACAAAAGTAACCTTGTTGTCTCAGTTGAAAAAACAAGCGGGGTCACCCACAAGATCAACTTTTATTTGGGAAGCACTGTCAGTACGCCTAGCTAATGTTATTTTTGAAGATGTTGTTTGAAATATAACGTATACTCAGTAAGTGGAAACACAGGATATATATATAAAACATCACCAATTTTGATAACACCATAATATTTTACGTTTTCTTGGAACAAGTCAGACGGCCAACTACTCATATCATATTCAAAGCTAGCTACCCACTCATATCATCATATTCAAAGCTAGCTAATACCTAGCCCATATAAAACCAAGAATAATAAACAAACCATTATAAAGGTCCAAGGTCTGGCAGATACATGCTATTATTCCATATTATCACTGAATGTTAATAATTAGGCTGTATGACAAACTAATTTTGCAAATATTGCAAGTAAACAAAACATATCTGCACTACTTCGCTGCAAACTAAAAATTTGCTCATAACAAATTTCGTTTTCATATATTTCGGTATTTCGTTATGTATCTTCCGCGGAACGAAAATGGATATGGAAATAGGTCTATCGTGAAACATGGACAATTGTTCCTGCATAGCTAGCTATATTTTTCTTTCTTAACCTTCACATTTGAATTCCAAAATATAAATTTGATATTGTGCTTATATTTTACTTACTTACTGCAATTTAGAGAAATTATTCAAGTGTTTCGATTAACAGTTATGCTAGCTAGTAAACCGTACAACCAGTCCAAACTTTTTTTTTACTTCTCGGAAATCTTGCAAATCCTGTAGATCTTTGTAAATTCGTGAAAATCACTTCCCTCTACATGAAGAAAGAAATTGAAAAAATTAATCACTTTCTAATCGACCTTTTATCATTGAAAAAAGACTTTGGATTCCCAATAAAATTTCGTAAAAATATCAAATCCAACTTTTTCTTTTCAACATAATAACTTCTTATTTACATTCTATACTTGCTTGAAATATAAAACATAATATTACTAAAATTTTTGAGCACCACACAATTATCTAGTATCTTTAACAAAAGAGATGACAAAATTTGGGATTTTAAGAACCTTTTTTTTTAGGATGGCTTTTCAAAGTGTAAACAACGCAGTTGGATCACAAATCTCTAGCAAACTGTGCATCAAGCATACAGTTACCTCCCGGTAACTTTCATTATCTCGAAATATTTTCATGGTTCCAAATCATTCCACGTTTTTTTGTACCGTCTAGATTATTCTCGCCTTATGTGTTGCGATTTGCTGAAAAACTAGATGTGAGCAACTTTGCTTAATAACAATGTTGTATTCTTCGATGGCCGGAAGTATATTAGACATTATTTATACATCTCTTTTTTTCCTGGCAGTAACGCCGCTTATCAATCCAGAAGTTGAACTATTGTATACGACAGCTTATACTCACTGGAAGTCGTTTACTATGTTATGGATTGGAAGTATCCCTATAATATATGCAAATGGCATTGGACCAATCCCTTCATAGTTTTCTGCATAATATTGATTGCTGTTATTCTTTTTACGCATGATTTATCACGATAATATGATATAAAAGCAGAAACCACGGAAAAAAAACTCAACACATTTCCAGATCATCAACCATTACAACAATGATAAAACGTTTTCAAACAAAAGACACTTTACTGAAGATCATTCATCGGTATAATTGATCAATCAACTTTCCGTATTTTTCCCATGATCGTTATCACGAGGTTATTCATTCCTAAACGGACTGTTAATGGGTGTCGTATATACAAATAACAACAACATTACTATTGTTTTTACTTTACAATCAAATTGGGAACAACGTTACCTTAAGGTATGTGATGCTGGTGGTCAATCTATTCTGCAACATGGTGTACTTTCTTGCTAATCATACATTCTAGTGATTACCTCTGCGAAGTTAGCTCATTTATGTAATAAAGGTGTTTTAGAAGGTGTTCGATTGTTTTCCTTTTTGAAGCGGTCATGTCATTGATTCAGCATGCGTAGGAGTGTACTACAGTTACATGAACGTGTTTATTATGTGATGAAAAAAAGCACGGGTTTAGACTAGGTCAGCCCTGAATTTAGCCGGAATCTGAAGATCGAAATTCCACCTTGTTATCGCTACTTTTCGTTATTGACTCATAACGCGAAATGGATCAACCTATGTTGACCTGACGCCAGTCTTGGCTTTAAGTTATCCCGTGAGGCTTTCACCCGTTGACTAGAATCAACCTATATGGGCCTGACAGTCTTCAAAAAACCTGTCAAAATAGTTTCTATGTACTGATAAGGCGTTTTGCATGGGCATGCTGAAGATTCTTTCCGTTCTCAACATGGCTTGCAAGAGCTAGAGAGAGCGTGTAAAATTCTGTTTTGCCATCTACCTACGTGTTGCAAAAAAAATGACTTTTGGTTTTATCCGAAGAAATTGCTATGCAGAGTACTACCTTCCTTCCTATGTGAAATCAAAGAAAGATAGTTGTGCAATTACGTCCAACTGTTTTGTTTATGTTTATGTTTTGGTGTTTCTATAATAGCTATGCGTTTTTGTTACTATGACCACTAACTATGTCGTAGTAGCTTTATGTAGCTAGCTAATATTTTTTTAAATTTATGCATTTTATGAGATAAGAATTAATTTATATATAAGTGGGAAAAGTGTGCTGACTAGCTAGCTACCTTAATTTTTGGTGCTGATTTGGATCTCTTTGATTGGTGCTGACTTTAACTAACTTTCAAGCCAGCTAGCTAGCTAGCTACACAAAATAGTGCTCTGATTAGGGCACCGCCCCAGACCCTGCTTGAGGGGCTTACAGCTTACAGCCGACATACTAAGAAAATTTGCTAGATCTGCCCCTGGAAAACGTTATCAGTTGTGTTGTTGACTCTGCTAATATTGAGAAGAAAAACACTTTCAAATCCTGTACTAATTATATAGCCAATCGTATTATTTCGTATAGTTAGGAAATAAGCATAGCTATATGAACCCTATTTGGTGTTATTTTTTTAATAACTCTTCTTTCCTATGCTGCATGTCTATGATACTTACTGAGTTTTTATATTTATCTTTTAGGCACCTGTGTGTCAAATATTTAGGTCCCATACCTCTCATAGCTTTAGATATTGGCTTTAGATATACTCGAACTACTTATAAATAACCCTTATAATCAGGAAGATATAATAGCTTTCATTAGGATTACCCTTAGGACTATAAACTTATTTTCTCACGGGGAAATCTTTCTTAAAATTTGCTAAGAACCGGAAAACATGTTAAATAACTTCTATAAGGTTGTCAGGAACTTTGATTAATTAAAGTCGTTTGAGGCTAGTTTTTTACGGTTTTGTTGTTTTGAAGTTCTTATTGTTCTTCTGAAATTGCTGCGAGATGAAATATTTCAATAGTTAGTTCTGATATAAACAGACCTTGAAATCACAAGAAATTTTAGAAGAATTTAATAATCAGCTTGTATAATTATTTTTATGATATTGTTTCAGCTAAATATAGCACTAAACTATTGTTTAAGTTGTGCAAAAATGTTGCTTATGACTATCTCCTACACACACACCATCAAAATTCCTTTTGCATAAAATTTAAGTAAATCAAATGGCTAAACTAGTGGTACACATAAGATATGCTCATCAGTACACAAGTTGAATCTAGTAGTATTTTATCAGGTAACCGGGTTCTAGTGTACAATTTATCGAATAGACGGAAACCTATGGCTGACATCGTTTAACCCTATTCCGTCCAGGATTTTTCGACCATATATCCGACAGGGTGGGGTAACAGGTTTGAAAAAAGTTACAATTACGGTTAATGCCAAGTGTGTAATCTATCTAACATTGTTTCTAGTCACTGCTTTGTATGTACAATATTGAGTTAAAAGTAAATACATTTATGTGATGAGTTTTAAAAGCAGTCCCTTGAACATATGTTTACTGCAAATTAGAGCAATGTAGTAATTGTCGTGTTTTTTTAAGTAAGATCAATAGTGTTTTTTATTGAAAAGTTTGATCGCGAACAAACTCCATCAAACATGATGTTTTTCTCCCATTCTTATTTTTCGAAAAAAGTTGTATTTGGTGGTTCATCTCAAATGCATGAAACTGTTCATCAAACTCGCGAGGTTGATGAAGTTTGATGAACAGTTTGATCAACTTCCATGACTGTTTGACTTTTTAACTTTATAGTCCATTACAACGGCATCATATTTCGTGCAGTCATCAAATCTTCTCAAGCAAGTCGGTTATTTGCGAAACCAAAGTGTATTTGCTTGTTTATTTATTTTTCAGAATCTCTAGTTTTCGTGTGGGTGTGAAAGTTCAGACAATGGAATGTTGGATTAGTAGAAGACGTTTTACAGGCAGAGCTTAATATTAATATAAAAGCTATAATTTCTTGGCCATGTCAATAATGATCTAAGTGTAAACACGCAATTTCCTTTATTATTTTTATTATTTAAATTATTTACTCAGGATAGTCTTTTCAGTTCCTATTGGTACTGCTATTAACGAGGGTCCTGCGAAGAGGGTCCTAGCACATTTAAAGCTCCCATTTGAACTACGAAAGTCGTGTAAGCAAAGCAATCGCTTAACTAGACAACTGCCTAAGATATCAATCCTATTTTCATGCTGAGCACTAAGCAGAAAGGATAAATTCACACTTCTATAGTATTTGGCATGACTTGGCAGGGGTTTAAGCCCGATACCTCCCGCACTTGAAGTAAATACTGATTTTACTTAACATCTTTTCTCTCGTATTGTTTGTTTCCCAGTAAGTGCAGACTTTCCATATCAATGGGTGAAAACACGCCAACGTCAATAAAATGTCATCTTTCTACAAGAAGTCTAGCGAAAGTACTAAATTGACAAGTTAACTTTGACGAGTTCGTAGTGCGTGTTACTCATGTCAAGGCTGCTTTCTAAATTTCTTGTGGATACGAACTTTGGAGTTCGGAGGATTTTCGTTGCCTATTTCTTAACTACTTCATAATTTTAGTCTTAAAAAATTGTTAAAAATGTTTAGGAATCGAAGAAGGGGTAATTTATTATGTATTAAATATCAAAAATGTAAATGTCATCTTCTTCATTAAATTTTGTGTGTATTTGAGAAGTATTGAAAAAAGAAAATTTCGTCGTAAGACAGTGATTAATTCTAAGTTCCAAAAGAAGGGGGTAAATAAGATGCACTGTTACAAGTTCCTTCAAATATTTTAACTCTTGAAGCTCAGTTTCTTATAAGAAGAAGGTGTATTTTATCATATCCATTGTATTTGTGAAGAAGTATAACATTCATTTGATTCGCAAGTTGCATTCAAATGCGCCATTTTCAAGCTCAAAATGCTCGACAATCATTGATATTACCTTTATATTGAATCGATCATCTCCTTTTGATGACAATCTCACATAGCTACCATGATTTAAATCAGGGAAAGATGCTATGAAGATGTTTACAAATGATTTTTATTGATTAAAGACAAAAAAAAGTGCAACAAATCTTGCTTTAAAATAGAATATACGAGTATAATATGCATTAGCTACCTAATGAAAATAAAGTCAAAACTATATTCTGTAATTTAGAAGTTAAAATAAATAAGTATATAAATAAAATGTTAATATTAAATAGATAACAATTTTTGTCAGCATGAATAATAAGCACATAGGCCTTAATTATCACCATTCTTGGTATATTCAATTGCCATACATTTTTATAGGCAACGACGCCTACGCCATTTCAAAATATGTTGTTTTCTTTCAATTCTCCTCGCTTCTTATTTCATCTTCAATTTCTTTCATAATTCGTTGAATATCATCTTCAGAAAAGTTGGATATAAAACGTTTTTGTACTGTGTGTTTCTTCTGGTGAGATCTGCGCACAACATTCTAGATAAACAAAAAATTGAAATTTTGGTGGTTTCAAGGGTATGCATATGATGTATTAGCCACCTGTTTGTAAAAACTTGGATTTTTCATTCCTAATATTGTTTATAGCAGGTGATACTTGCTTTTTCCTGATGCTTATCGTATCCTTACAAACTTTGAAGCATGAGCCATAAAAACATTTTAGTAAAAAATAATTATTTCAAACATCATATGAGGCAATTATTTTATATCTATTACATTTCCACACTCTTTTATTTTAAAAAAGCAACAGATTTGACAAATTTAGGAATAATTGAATTAACTAAAAAAAGGGTAGGAAGTTGTTAAGACAAGGTAATACAAACTTGGTTCTGAACGGCGAAAGTTCCAATAAACAACTTTCAGAAAAAAGATTGTGGGATGAATTTGACAACAAAAATATTTCATGTATACTTCTTTCTGTTCTAACAACCTGCGAAAATAAAAGTTCCAAACAAATTAATTGAGCAAAACGAACAAGTTTAATCTTTTCACCTTAGTTTTGGAACATCTTCTGCGATACCGTATACCAGTACATCCAAGATGGGGCCTTGCATTGCTAAAAGAGAGCAGGCTAGCCACAAGCAATAACAAGAGAAGCCAATACAATGAAGACATGATGACAACTTATAGTTTTACACTTCCATTCAGTCTTCTTATATACTTCGCGTGTAGCGACTTTATCAACAACTTTTTGAGGAAATGAGTTATAATTTGTAATTAAGTGGACTGCTAACTAAGTTGGTTAATGTGTTGACGATGAATGATAGACGTAAGAATTAACAAAATTCTTAATAATTGGTGTCATAGCAGTGTGACGCAAACTTTGTTTTTGTCTGTTATGTAAACTATACTACGTTTTATCTTTTGTTGACGCTCTCCTACTTAGCTATGTTTTCTTGTCGCTTATATTATTCGATTAGAAAGCTGGCTCAAAACGCGGAGACACTATTTTTGTATACGGTAAACTTTCTCTGGTTGTTAAGAGATTAGGCAGAACCATCAGTGATAGCGAGTCAAATTTGGCACTTTAAATAAAAGAAAACAAAATAAAATTATACCTATACTTAGATAATTTACTAACCTGAATTCATGTATTTATATCGGTAGACTTATTGTAATAAAAATCCTCTTGTTGGGCAGGAAATATAAAATGGAACTGAAAGAACTTTTTCTTAAACTTTTACGACCTGAAGCATGCATTTAATAATAGGCTTATTCCACATCACTATAAAATGACCCATGGAGGAGGGTTCCTTTTTCCCCTATCAAAAGGTAGTCACGAGAAACTGTCATTTGCAATACCGCGTGTGTTACAATGATTGCGGTTGCGGCATCGCGTTCTTTCATATTAATGTCGAAATTTCTTTGAAAACAAAAAGAAAAATATTTTTCATTTGAAATTAATCAAATTAATCTCACAATAGATTCTAACCATAACTGAATTTCTTGATTTCTCTTTTCAGCCATCCTGAAGCAATATGGCTGCTACTTTTTATCGCAGGGGACATTGTTAATAATTTATGGTTCTTTTTTCCATAACATTGAAAACGTTTTATTGAAAAATGATGGCGTGTATTTAGTGCATTTTTAATATAATTTATTATTATTTAGTAAATTGAGGTAATTATTATTAATAAGTTCTTTTGACGACTTCCCCAGCCCTATAATGCCCCTCATACATACTTTGTATTATTATTAATATAGAGACTAAAAAGTTTTTCATTCGGTGGAAGAATCAACGGGTTTGTCCGTCGGACACATACAGGTCTTTAGATTATTCCCCGTCGTGCATAACCCGGTGCATTTCTATTGTGTACATACTTAGCAAAAAGCAGCAATTGCAATATTTTGAAGACAATACAGGTATTAATTATTTTAATTCTGATGAGCATAGTAGTTCTGTTCAGCGTAAAGAAAATTATTTTACGCCATTTGGTAAATGTATTGTTTTGATTTCAGTAGTTCGTTTTCCTTTTACGTAAATACCGACATCATTTTTATTTTAGAATTGAGTAGGTTCCAAAATAGTTTATTTTTGATTCTAATTACGATTTCTCTAATTGTTACACATACAAATGTAATTATTTATAGCCAAATAATAAAAAAAATAAAGAAACATGCGTTTTTGACGTCTACTAACTAACTCAAGTAATCGCATTTGACACACAAAATTAGGTGCCAACAAAAATTGACATCTGATTAGCTATTTGTTGAATTTGTCCGCCTAGTATCAAACCTTTTTTTTTTGACTAAGTGGACAAGTTAATTCTAAACGGATGAGATTTTTCAATTCATATGCATAATTTGCTTCCAGTGCACTTGCTGGAAACTAGCCTTTCTCCTTTTTAAAGGTCATTGAACTGCAGTCACTCAAGTGTCTTAAAAGAGTTTATAGGAGAAGTTTGAAGTGCTTATCCCTGGTTGGCTGGTGCTAAGGGTAAGGCAGACTTTTCATGAAGTTTCAGAGGCAAGAAAAAAATTTGAATTTCATTTCTGTCTTTATACACATTTAACCTATTTCAGTGTTATTTTCATTTCAATCTAAAAGATCAAAATGTCACCCTAAAAATGAAACTGTGGCGTGTAAAAATCTTTTGCGCCTATTCAAAGTGATATTGCGCATGTGTACAAAGTTATATGCATGTGCGGTTTACATAACCCTGATATAAAAAACTCCATGTAAACACAACGATATTTCATAGCAGTTTAAAACCTCATTTCAAGTAAATTTCATGTCAACTCAATATAAATGCAAGCTAAAAAACATTGGACTGGGTGAAAATCTCAACGTAAAAAAAAAACGTATGAAAATTTAAAGCAGTACAAATTAAAACTAATATGCTTTTTCAGCATAAGAATTATAAATTTTCTGCGTCTATGGCACGCCTAATTTTCTTTAGTTTAAGAGAACGTGCTGTCCTCATCGATAACGACCCATACTCTGTTCACCATTTTCCATCTTTACTTGTGCTTTTTGTTTACATCTACCGGATAATATTTTTTCAAATCAATCTTTTGTATTCAAAAAATCTCAGCGCAATGAATCATGTAAAGTATATGCTTGTTTGTTTGTTTTTAATATGCTTAACTTTTAAAAATATTGGAAAGCAGCAAAAAAATATTTAGATTAGCCAATAACTTATGACAAAGAAAGAAAAAGAAAATGACATATTGGACTTTTAAAAAATGGAGGTTTCATAGAACTGTGGAAAATCTACAGAGTTAGTTTAAAGTGATAGAAGCAAGAACAATATATCGCTAAACGGAAATGACGATCTGTAGTCTTATATCTTCAAAAAAGTCAGTTACAAGTCGTTAGGTCATCATATCAGGCTACATAAGGATAGAATTTAAATATTATTTCAAAGAACTAAAGTAAGTTCAAAACTGTCTGTTGGGTACTCACAAAATTATTCAACTTACAGGTATATTCGAGCTTTAAAGAGCACATTTCCCTAAAAGAGTTACATAAGAACCAATGCACCCGGTAAATAGTTAAGTTATCGAGAAGTCCACGTTACGAAACAATTCGCTCTGCAGTACAATAAAGTTTAAAATATTAAAGAATTGAGACGTGCTGACGTCAGCAGGAATTATTAACCTATAGGATTTTGAATCTAACCAAATAACCTAAGATGCAAATATCAAGATCGGAAGTCCTAAGACCTCTTAGTTCGGGATACATGTTACCGCTAGTTTCAAAAACGTGACTACAATTTTAAAGCACGCAGCTGATTTATATAATAAAGCTAATTTTGTGACCTAATGGAATGAATTTACAGACCAGATTCACTAAGATTATTTGAATGCGTGTTCGGTAACAACAATCCATTAACGTATTTTAGCACGTGGTATGCGTAAAAGCAAGTATAGATGGGTGATCGCGTGTTTGAGCGGCAGATACGAAGTGTCTTGTCCAAATGGCTTCCATGTACTCTGGTCTTTTGTATGTGTTTGGGTTGTCTGATTGTTTACGGTGTTGCATATAAAAACCACAAAAATTTCTAACTTATATTTTTACTGTCATTTATGTAATATTATATTCCGTATAAATGCACAAAATCCGGTCTGTAATTTACACAAGCATCAAGTCAATTGCTTTATTAATTTAACAAACGACGATCATATAAACAGCAAAAAAATTTATTATTATATTTTGGATTTTTTCTTAAAACTGCGAATTTTAGATCAGGTTCTTAATCATTTTTGACACAATAAACCTAGCTTAAGAATTAGGACTAGTTATAAACATAGAGGTATATATATATCTCATAGCTATAAACTTTATACTACCGCGAAACTGAGTTCTGTTTCGTTCTATTTCTTGTTTTCTTAAATGCGTATTTTCCCGCGAAAGTTTCTAAGTTAGCCTTCACACGAAGTTTCATTTCAGTGTCATGTTGTTCTCTCTCTCAAAATATTTTGTAAAAATGATTGGCCTAAACAAAATTCACATCTTCGAAATAAAAAGTTCCATGTAAATACGAGGGAAATTTCACTGCGGTTTTGAAACCTCATTTCTGGTCCGTATAAAAGCTACTAAAGTCAAAGTATACAACGGGGCAGTTAGTAGGTAGTAACTTTAAGTTTGAAAATGCAATTGTAAAAACAGAAAAAGAAACGTGGTCAACCGACTTCCCAGAGCATGTAAAATTGGCTACACATGTTTTTTTCCATAACTATTTCAAGTGAAGTACTTTTTTTGTATCATGAAAATTTTGTTTAGATAAATGCACTGCCTTAGCTTTAATTTGTCAGGACCCCTTCATAATATTTCTCTTTCTTACATTGCTCAATTAGCGCATATATATCTTCTTCCATCGTCAACGGTGGAGTATCAGCAGAGTATCTTTTGAATGGTTCTCCATTGTGGTTGATCAGAAATTTCTCAAAATTCCATTGAATATCTGTTTTACGAATTGGACTCCAAAGTACTGTATTGGAAGATGATAACACGTCAACTGGTGATGGACAAACGCTCTAAAATAGATGTATAGTGCGAGCTAATAAAATCTGCAGTTATTGCGTGGCCACGGAATACAGTTTGTTAATGTTCTCTGCAGTGAACGGAATCACAAATAACATTTTTCAATCGCAACCTGTAAATAATGACAATCGGTTAAAATATCTTAACTTGCTTTCTTTTCTTTTTTTTGACTGATAGGCAATTTAAGATTACGAGGAACAAACTTTTTAAATGCGCTACGTGATGCATATTCAATTTATACACAGGTTAATAAGTACTTCAGCCCAATTGTCTTGACTCAATGAGGAGCTGGTAGAAAAACTGAAAGGCTCATAAGTGAACATCATCACATTTATCAGCAAAGAAAGACATCGACCATAGTACACTCGTTCACTGGCTGCGGCAAAAATTTCATTTAAACTGACAAAATCAGCTGTGCTATTCATACTTGGTTCACGAAGCATTCGAAATCCATACACCAATGTTGGATTAAATGCTGAACGGACAAGTGGAAACTTTGACGTTAATCACAGAGTTCATTGAAGTGTTGAGACTGTCAAGTCGATACTTGTGTGTGAATACATTTTGTTGCAATTTAAAAACAGAAAGTTTAGTAAGTAATTCTAGATAAGGTACCTTTAACCAGGAAAATAATTTGATTTCCGAAGCACCATTTACGTCTGCTTTAGAAAAAATATCCATCTTCGGTTGGAAACCATTCCCTGGACGAACAAACTTTAAGACATTTAGTATTTCTGCGTTCGATGATGGTTCTTGATTGGCGAACTAAAAAATGAACATAGATCAGTCGCGGTTGATGTTTGTTGTTCACACTAACTTTTTAGAGTGGTAATAATTTTGTAACCGGCGATTTATTTTTCCAACACAACTAATTATATTGAATGAGAACTACTTTGTTCATTTCAGTTCTCCTTCAATATGACTTACACGCATTATACTCGCCCGTCATGATCAGAGGTCTGATCGGGATGAAGCATTTTCTGTTGAGAATGAAATACGGATGTGCTATGATAAATATTCACCTATACACCTAATAATGTTACAAGTTTAGAACGCGCAGAAGGAGCCCAAAAACACCAAGATTAGCAAGTTTTGACGTTAAGAAAAGTCCTAAATTGACAAGTTAACTTTGACGAGTTCGTAGTGCGTGTTACTCATGTCGAAGCTGCTTTCTAAATTTCTTGTGGATACGAACTTTGGAGTTCGGAAGATTTTCGTTGCCTATTTCTTAACTACTTCATAATTTTAGTCTTAAAAATTTGTTAAAAATGTTTAGGAATCAAAGAAGGGGTAATTTATTATGTATTAAATATCAAAAATGTAAATTTCATCTTCTTACTTAAATTTTGTCTGTATTTGAGAAGTATTGAAAAAAGAAAATTGCGTCGTATAACAGTGCATAATTCTAAGTTCCAAAAGAAGGGGGTAAATAAGATGCACTGTTACAAGTTCCTTTAAATATTTTAACTCTTGAAGCTCAGTTTCTCATAAGAAGAAGGTGTATTTTATCATATCCATTGTATTTGTGAAGAAGTATAACATTCATTTGATTCGCAAGTTGCATTCAAATGCGCCATTTTCAAGCTCAAAATGCTCGACAATCATTGATATTACCTTTATATTGAATCAATCATCTCTTTTTGATGGCGATCTCACATAGCTACCATGATTTAAATTAGGGAAAGATTCTATGAAGATGTTTACAAATGATTTTTATTGATTAAAGACAAAAAAAAGTGCAACAAATCTTGCTTTAAAATAGAATGTACGAGTATAATATGCATTAGCTACCTAATGAAAATAAAGTCAAAACTATATTCTGTAATTTAGAAGTTAAAATAAATAAGTATATAAATAAAATGTTAATATTAAATAGATGACAATTTTTTTCAGCATGAATAATAAGCACATAGGCCTTAATTATCACCATTCTTGGTATATTCAATTGCCATACATTTTTATAGGCAACGACGCCTACGCCATTTCAAAGTATGTTGTTTTCTTTCAATTCTCCTTGCTTCTTATTTCATCTTCAATCTCTTTCATAATTCGTTGAATATCATCTTCAGAAAAGTTGGATATAAAACGTTTTTGTACTGAGTGTTTCTTCTGGTGAGATCTGCGCACAACATTCTAGATAAACAAAAAATTGAAATTTTGTACGTTGTCTTAAATACGAAAATTCACATTTGGCATTCATTTTATGTTACTTTTATTTGATGTGGAATTTACATGCGCTAATTTTCCTATTTCATCCAACAAAGTGCCCGTAAACCTTTCTACGACAGGTCATGAAAATATCTAGGCAAAATTGGGAGAAAACCAACCTGCAATTGCATCGCCATAATTTCTTATGATTATCATGGAAAATGCTTTCCATTAGTATCAAGTTATTATCAAACAATATCAGTATCAAACATAACCATCTAGGTCTATTCTTCAGTTCACAAGCGCGGCTTAAGTTTCGGAAAGATAATATTTTGATCAGAAAAAAGGGTCGTATCCAAAACAGTTAAGTTTCAAGGGTATGCATATGATGTATTAGCCACCTGTTTGTAAACACTTGGATTTTTTATTCCTAATATTGTTTATAGCAGGTGATACTTGCTTTTTCCTGATGCTTATCGTATTCTTACAAACTTTGAAGCATGAGCCTTAAAAACATTTTAGTAAAAAATAATTATTTCAAACATCATATGAGGCAATTATTTTATATCTATTACATTTCCACACCCTTTATTTTAAAAAAGCAACAGATTTGAAAAATTTAGGAATGATTGAATTAACTAAAAAAAAGGGTAGGAAGTTGTTAAGACAAGGTAATACAAACTTGGTTCTGAACGGCGAAAGTTCCAATAAACAACTTTCAGAAAAAAGATTGTGGGATGAATTTGACAACAAAAATATTTCATGTATAGTTCTTTCTGTTCTAACAACCTGCGAAAATAAAAGTTCCAAACAAATTAATTGAGCAAAAAAAAACAAGTTTAATCTTTTCACCTTAGTTTTGGAACATCTTCTGCGATACCGTATACCAGTACATCCAAGATGAGGCCTTGCATTGCTAAAAGAGAGCAGGCTAGCCACAAGCAGTAACAAGAGAAACCAATATAATGAAGACATGACGACAACTTATAGTTTTACACTTCATTCAGTCTCCTTATATACTTCGCGTGTAGCGACTTTATCAACAACTTTTTGAGGAAATGAGTTATAATTTGTAATTAAGTGGACTGCTAACTAAGTTGGTTAATGTGTTGACGATGAATGATAGACGTAAGAATTAACAAAATTCTTAATAATTGGTGTCATAGCAGTGTGACGCAAACTTTGTTTTTGTCTGTTATGTAAACTATACTACGTTTTATCTTTTGTTGACGCTCTCCTACTTAGCTATGTTTTCTTGTCGCTTATATTATTCGCTAAGAAAGCTGGCTCAAAACGCGGAGACACTATTTTTGTATACGGTAAACTTTCTCTGGTTGTTAAGAGATTAGGCAGAACCATCAGTGATAGCGAGTCAAATTTGGCACTTTAAATAAAAGAAAACAAAATAAAATTATACCTATACTTAGATAATTTAATAACCTGAATTCATGTATTTATATCGGTAGACTTATTGTAATAAAAATCCTCTTGTTGGGCAGGAAATATAAAATGGAACTGAAAGAACTTTTTCTTAAAATTTTACGACCTGAAGCATGCATTTAATAATAGGCTTATTCCACATCACTATAAAATGACCCATGGAGGAGGGTTCCTTTTTCCCCTACTGTAAATATTTATGAAAAAAATCTATCAAAAGGTAGTCACGAGAAACTGTCATTTGCAATGCCGCGTGTGTTACAAAGATTGCGGTTGCGGCATCGCGTTCTTTCATATTAATGTCGAAATTTCTTTGAAAACAAAAAGAAAAATATTTTTCATTTGAAATTAATCAAATTAATCTCACAATAGATTCTAGCCATAACTGAATTTCTTGACTTCTCTTTTCAGCCATCCTGAAGCAATATGGCTGCTACTTTTTATTGCAGGGGACATTGTTTATAATTTATGGTTTTTTTCCATAACCTTGTAAACGTTTTATTGAAGAATGATGGCGTGTATTTAGTGCATTTTTAATATAATTTATTATTATTTAGTAAATTGAGGTAATTATTATTAATAAGTTCCTTTGACGACTTCCCCAGCCCTATAATGCCCTTCATACATACTTTGTATTATTATTAATATAGAGACTAAAAAGTTTTTCATCCGGTGGAAGAATCAACGGGTTTGTCCGTCGGACACATACCGGTCTTTAGATTATTCCCCGTCGTGCATACCCCGGTGCATTTCTATTTTGTGCATACTTAGCAAAAAGCAGCAATTGGGCTACCATTTTGAAGACAATACAGGTATTAATTATTTTAATTCTGATGAGCATAGTAGTTCTGTTCAGCGTAAAGAAAATTATTTTACGCCATTTGGTAAATGTATTGTTTTGATTTCAGTAGTTCGTTTTCCTTTTACGTAAATACCGACATCATTTTTATTTTAGAATTGAGTAGGTTCCAAAATAGTTTATTTTTGATTCTAATTACGATTTCTGTAATTGTTACACATCCAAATGTAATTATTTATAGCCAAATAATAAAAAAAATTAGAGAAACATGCGTTTTTGACGTCTACTAACTAACTCAAGTAATCACATTTGACACACAAAATTAGGTGCCAACAAAAATTGACATCTGATTAGCTATTTGTTGAATTTGTCCGCCTAGTATCAAACCTTTTTTTTTTCTCGACTAAGTGGACAAGTTAATTCTAAACGGATAAGATTTTTCAATTTATATGCATAATTTTATTCCTGTGCACTTGATGGAAACTAGCGCAAACTTTTCATGAAGTTTCAGAGGCGAGAAAAAAATTTGAATTTCATTTCTGTCTTTATACACATTTAACCTATTTCAGTGTCGTTTTCATTTCAATCTAAAAGATCATAATGTCACCCTAAAAATGAAACTGTGGCGTGTACAAATCTTTTGCGCCTATTCAAAGTGATATTGCGCATGTGTACACACCCCTTCAAAATTCCTTTTGCATAAAATTTAAGTAAACCAAATGGCTAAACTAGTGGTACACATAAGATATGCTCATCAGTACACAAGTTGAATCTAGTAGTATTTTATCAGGTAACAGGGTTCTAGTGTACAATTTATCGAATAGACGGAAACCTATGGCTGACATCGTTTAACCCTATTCCGCCAAGATTTGTCGACCATATATCCGACAGGGTGGGGTAACAGGTTTGAAAATAGTTACAATTATAGTTAATGCCAAGTGTATAATCTATCTAACATTGTTTCTGGTCACTGCTTTGTATGCACAATTTTGAGTTAAAAATAAATACATTTTGTGTGATGAATTTTATCAGCAGTCCCTTGAACATATGTTTACTGCAAATTAGAGTAATGTAGTAATTATCGTGTTTTTTTTAAGTAAGATCAATAGTGTTTTTTATTGAAAAGTTTGATCGCGAACAAACTCTATCAAACATGATGTTTTTCTCCCATTCTCATTTTTCGAAAAAAGTTGTATTTGGTGGTTCATCTCAAATGCATCAAACTGTTCATGAAACTCGCGAGGTTGATGAAGTTTGATGAACAGTTTGATCAACTTCCATGACTGTTTGACTTTTTAACTTTATAGTCCATTACAACGGCATCATATTTCGTGCAGTCATCAAATCTTCTCAAGCAAGTCGGCTATTTGCGAAACCAAAGTGTATTTGCTTGTTTATTTATTTTTCAGAATCTCTAGTTTTCGTGTGGGTGTGAGTTGAAAGTTCAGACAATGGAACGTTGGATTAGTAGAAGACGTTTTACAGACAGAGCTTAATATTTATATAAAAGCTATGATTTCTTGGCCATGTCAATAATGATCTAAGTGTAAACACGCAATTTCCTTTATTATTTTTATTATTTAAATTATTTACTCAGGATAGTCTTTTCAGTTCCTATTGGTACTGCTATTAACGAGGGTCCTGCGAAGAGGGTCCTAGCACATTTAAAGCCCCCATTTGAGCTACGAAAGTTGTGTAAGCAAAGCAATCGCTTAACTAGACAACTACCTAAAATATCAATCCTATTCTCCTGCTGTGCACTAAGCAGAAAAGATTCACACTTTTATAGTATTTGGGATGACTTAGCCGGGGTTTAGGCCCAATACCTCCCGCACCTGAGGCGAATACTGATTTTACTTAACATCTTTTCTCTCGTATTGTTCGTTTCCCAGTAAATGCAGACTTTCCATATCAATGGGTGAAAACACGCCAACGTCAATAAAATGTCATCTTTCTACAAGAAGTCTAGCGAAATTGACAAGTTAACTTTGACGAGTTCGTAGTGCGTGTTACTCATGTCGAAGCTGCTTTCTAAATTTCTTGTGGATACAAACTTTAAAATTCCGCCGCAGTTTGGAAGAAATAATGTGTAGGATTTTTGTTGCCTATTTCTTAACTACTTCATAATTTTAGTCTTAAAAAATTGTTAAAAATGTTTAGGAATCGAAGAAGGGGTAATTTATTATGTATTAAATATCAAAAATGTAAATGTCATCTTTTTAGTTAAATTTTGTGTGTATTTGAGAAGTATTGAAAAAAGAAAATTGCGTCGTATAACAGTGCATAATTCTAAGTTCCAAAAGAAGGGGGTAAATAAGATGCACTGTTACAAGTTTCTTCAAATATTTTAACTCTTGAAGCTCAGTTTCTTATAAGAAGAAGGTGTATTTTATCATATCCATTGTATTTGTGAAGAAGTATAACATTCATTTGATTCGCAAGTTGCATTCAAATGCGCCATTTTCAAGCTAAAAATGCTCCACAATCATTGATATTACCATATATTGAATCGATCATCTCCTTTTGATGACGATCTCACATAGCTACCATGATTTAAATTAGGAAAAGATGCTATGATGTTGTGAAATGAAGACAAAAAAAAGTGCAACAAAACTTGCTTTAAAATAGAATGTACGAGTATAATATGCATTAGCTAACCTAATGAAAATAAAGTCAAAACTATATTCTGTAATTTTGAAGTTAAAATAAATAAGTATATAAATAAAATGTTAATATTAAATAGATAACAATTTTTGTCAGCATGAATAATAAGCACATAGGCCTTAATTATCACCATTCTTGGTATATTCAATTGCCATACATTTTTATAGGCAACGACGCCTACGCCATTTCAAAATATGTTGTTTTCTTTCAATTCTCCTCGCTTCTTATTTCATCTTCAATCTCTTTCATAATTCGTTGAATATCATCTTCAGAAAAGTTGGATATAAAACGTTTTTGTACTGTGTGTTTCTTCTTGTGAGATCTGCGCACAACATTCTAGATAAACAAAAAATTGAAATTTTGTACGTTGTCTTAAATACGAAAATTCACATTTGGCATTCATTTTATGTTATTTTTACTTGATGTGGAATTTACATACGCTAATTCTCCTATTTTTTCCAGCAAAATGCCCGTAAACCTTTCTACGACAGGCCATGAAATTATCCAGACAAAATCGGGCAAAAACCAACCCGCAATTGCATAATCATAATTTCTTATGATTATCATGGAAAATGCTTTGCATTAGTATCAAATTACTATCAGACAATTTCAGTATCAAGCATGAACCATCTACGTCTATTCTTCAGTCCACAAGCGCGGCTTAAGTTTCGGAAAGATAATATTTTGACCAGAAATATGATGTATTAGCCACCTGTTTGTAAAAACTTGGTGGTACTTGCTTTTTCCTGATGCTTATCGTATCCTTGCAAACTTTAAAGCATAAGCCAAAAAAACATTTTAGTAAAAATAATTATTTCAAACATCATATGAGGCAATTATTTTATATATATTACATTTGCATACCCTTTATTTTAAAAAAGCAACAGATTTGACAAATTTAGGAATGATTGAATTAACTAAAAAAAAGGGTAGGAAATTGTTAACACAAAGTAATACAAACTTGGTTCTGAACGGCGAAAGTTCCAATAAACAACTTTCAGAAAAAAGATTATGGGATGAATTTGACAACAAAAATATTTCTGTTCTAACAACCTGCGAAAATAAAAGTTCCAAACAAATTAATTGAGCAGAAAGAACAAGTTTAAACTTTTCACCTTAGTTTTGGAACACCTTCTGCGATACCGTATACCAGTACATCCAAGATGGGGCCTTGCATTGCTAAAAGAGAGCAGGCTAGCCACAAGCAAGAACAAGAGAAGCCAATATAATGAAGACATGATGACAACGTATAGTTTTACACTTCAATTCAGTCTCCTTATATACTTCGCGTGTAGCGACTTTATCAACAACTTTTTTAGGAAATGAGTTATAATTCGTAATTAAGTGGACTGCTAACTAAGTTGGTTAATGTGTTGACGATGAATGATAGACGTAAGAATTAACAAAATTCTTATTAATTGGTGTCATAGCAGTGTGACGCAAACTTTGTTTTTGTCTGTTATGTAAACTATACTAGCTTTTATCTTTTGTTGACGCTCTCCTACTTAGGTATGTTTTCTTGTCGCTTATATTATTCGATTAGAAAGCTGGCTCAAAACGCGGAGACACTGTTTTTGTATACGGTAAACTTTTCTCTGGTTGTTAAGAGATTAGGCAGAACCATCAGTGATAGCGAGTCAAATTTGGCACTATAAATAAAAGAAAACAAAATAAAATTATACCTATACTTAGATAATTTACTAACCTGAATTCATGTATTTATATCGGTAGGCTTATTATAATCAAAATCTTCTTGTTGGGCAGGAAAAAAAATGGAACTGAAAGAACCTTTTCCTAAACTTTGACGACCTGAAGCATGCATTTAACAATAGGCTTGTTCCACATCACTATAAAATAACCCATGGAGGAGGGTTCTTTTCTCCCCTACTGTAAATATTTATGAAAAAACTCTATCAAAAGGTAGTCACGAGAAACTGTCATTTGCAATACCGCGTGTGTTACAAAGATTGCGGTTGCGGCATCGCGTTCTTTCATATTAATGTCGAAATTTCTTTGAAAACAAAAAGAAAAATATTTTTCATTTGAAATTAATCAAATCAATCTCACAATAGATTCTAGCCATAACTGAATTTCTTGACTTCTCTTTTCAGCCATCCTGAAGCAATATGGCTGCTACTTTTTATTGCAGGGGACATTGTTTATAATTTATGGTTTTTTTTCCATAACCTTGTAAACGTTTTATTGAAGAATGATGGCGTGTATTTAGTGCATTTTTAATATAATTTATTATTATTTAGTAAATTGAGGTAATTATTATTAATAAGTTCCTCTGACGACTTCCCCAGCCCTATAATGCCCTTCATACATACTTTGTATTATTATTAATATAGAGAATAAAAAGTTTTTCATCCGGTGGAAGAATCAACGGGTTTGTCCGTCGGACACATACCGGTCTTTAGATTATTCCCCGTCGTGCATACCCCGGTGCATTTCTTTTTTGTACATACTTAGCAAAAAGCAGCAATTGGGCTACCATTTTGAAGACAATACATGTATTAATTATTTTAATTCTGATGAGCATAGTAGTTCTGTTCAGCGTAAAGAAAATTATTTTACGCCATTTGGTAAATGTATTGTTTTGATTTCAGTAGTTCGTTTTCCTTTTACGTAAATACCGACATCATTTTTATTTTAGAATTGAGTAGGTTCCAAAATAGTTTATTTTTGATTCTAATTACGATTTCTCTAATTGTTACACATCCAAATGTATTTATTTATAGCCAAACAATAAAAAAATTAAAGAAACGTGCGTTTTTTGACGTCTACTAACTAACTCAAGTAATCACATTAGACACACAAAATTAGGTGCCAACAAAAATTGACATCTGATTAGCTATTTGTTGAATTTGTCCGCCTAGTATCAAACCTTTTTTTTTTTCGACTAAGTGAACAAGTTCATTCTAAACGGATGAGATTTTTCAATTCATATGCATAATTTGATTCACTTGCTGGAAACTAGCCTTTCTCCTTTTTAAAGGTCATTGAACTGCAGTCACTCAAGTGTCTTAAAAGAATTTATAGAAGAAGTTTGAAGTGCTTATCCCTGGTTGACTGGTGCTAAGAGTAAGGCAGACTTTTCATGAAGTTTCAGAGGCGAGAAAAAAATTTGAATTTCATTTCTGTTTTTATACACATTTAACCTATTTCAGTGTTGTTTTTATTTCAATCTAAAAGATCAAAATGGAATATAATGTCACCCTAAAAATGAAACTGTGGCGCACGTGTAAAAATCTTTTGCGCCTGTTCAAAGTGATGTTGCGCATGTGTACAAAGTTATATGCATTATTATTCCGAATATTTATACAGGATATAGCCACTTCAGTATTGGAAACACTGTTATGAATGTGGGTCCTGTGTTCGGAATGTATACATTAAGTATACACCGGTAATACCTACCCATTTTCCCTCACATGGCATGGGTTGACTCTTAGCTGTGGTAAAGGCACTTGCTAAACATGTCCGCGCTGAGGACCGAACCACGGACCTTGTGATTGCGAAGCGAACTCCATAACCACAAGGCCAGGCGCCGACAACGACATTTGCAGTTCACATAACCCTGATATAAAAAACTCCATGTAGACACAACGATATTTCTTGGCGGTTTAAAATCTCATTTCTGGTAAATTTCATGTCAACTCAATATAAATGCTAGCTAAAAAACATTGGACTGGGTGAAAATCTCAACGTAAAAAAAAACGTATGAAAATTTAAAGTAGTACAAATTAAAACTAATATGCTTTTTCAGCATAAGAATTATAAATTTTCTGCCTCTATGGCACGCCTAATTTTCTATAGTTTAAGAGAATGTGCTGTCCTTATCGATAACGACCCATACTCTGTTCACCATTTTCCATGTTTACTTGTGTTTTTTGTTTACTTCTACCGGATAATATTTTTTCAAATCAATCTTTTGTATTCAAAAAATCTCAGCGTAATGAATCATGTAGAGTATATGCTTGTTTGTTTGTTTTTAATATGCTTAGCTTTTAAAAATATTGGAAAGCAGCAAAAAAATATTTAGATTAGCCAATAATTTATGACATGACAAAAGAAAGAAAAAGAAAATGACATATTTAACTTTTAAAAAGTGGAGGTTTTATAGAATCGTGGAAAATCTACCGAGTTAGCTTAAGTGATAGAAGCAAGACCAAGATATCGCTAAACGGAAATGACGCGAGAAAATATCAAAACCTAAGGTGCTCCTGATTACTATCTGTAGTCTTACATCTTTAAAAAAGTCAGTTACAAGTCGTCAGGTCGTCTTATCAGGCTACATAAGGATAGAATTTAAATATTATTTTAAAGAACTAAAGTAAGTTCAAAACTGTCTGTTGGGGACTCACAAAATTATTCAACTTACAGGTATATTCGAGCTTTAAAGAGCACATTTCCCTAAAAGAGTTACATAAGAACCAATGCACCCGGTAAATAGTTAAGTTATCGAGAAGTTAAGTAAAGGAGTGTTTGTGTTTCTTGCAATTGAAGTGGCGTCAATAACCTTGGACATATTTGTGGGAATCTGTTTTTTAGGGATAACATCACTAGGCTAGCACTCTCTACAGCCAGTAGACTGCAGGAGTTTTATTTCATCAGAGATATAGACCAAGTAAACAACGTACAGAATATGACCGCTGCATTTTACACTATGTCCACGTTATGAAACAATTCGCTCTGCGGTACACTAAAGTTCAAAAAATTAAAGAATTGAGGCGTGCTGACGTCAGCAGGAATTATTAACCTATAGGATTTTGAATCTAACCAAATAACCTAAGATGCAAATATCAAGATCGGAAGTCCTAAGACCTCTTAGTTCGGGATACATGCTACCGCTAGTTTCAAAAACGTGACTACAATTTTAAAGCACGCGGCTGATTTATATAATAAAGCTAATTTCGTGACCTAATGGAATGGATTTACAGACCAGATTCACTAAGATTATTTGAATGCGTGTTCGGTAACAACAATCCATTAACGTATTTTAACACGTGGTATGCGTAAAAGCAAGTATAGATGGGTGATCGCGCGTTTGAGCGGCAGATACGAAGTGTCTTGTCCAAACGGCTTCCATGTACTCTGGTCTTTTGTATGTGTTTGGGTTGTCTGATTGTTTACGGTGTTGCATATAAAAACCACAAAAATTTCTAACTCATATTTTTACTGTCATTTATGTAATATTATATTCCGTATAAATGCACAAAATCCGGTCTGTAATTTACACAAGCATCAAGTCAATTGCTTTATTAATTTAACAAACGACTATCATATAAACAGCAAAAAAATTTATTACAATTCAATGTATTCGTGTTAAAAAGTTTTTTTGAAAAAAATAAATTTATTTTTGGATTTTTTCTTAAAACTGCGAATTTTAGATCAGATTCTTAATCATTTTTGACACAATAAACCTAGCTTAAGAATTAGGACTAGTTATAAACCTAGATGTATATATATATCTCATAGCTATAAACTTTATACTACCGCGAAACTGAATTCTGTTTCGTTCTATTTCTTGTTTTCTTAAATGCGTATTTTCCCGCGAAAGTTTCTAAGTTAGCCTTCACACGAAGTTTCATTTCAATGTCCAGTCTTTATAAATGTTGTTCTTTCTCTCAAAATATTTTGTAAAAATGATTTGCCGAAACAAAATTCACATCTTCGATATAAAAAGTTCCATGTAAATACGAGGAAATTTCACTGCGGTTTTGAAACCTCATTTCTGGTCCGTATAAAAGCTACTGAAGTCAAAGTATACAACGGGGCAGTTAGTAGGTAGTAACTTTAAGTTTGAAAATGCAATTGTAAAAACAGAAAGTTTAGTAAGTAATTCTAGTATGTTTTTTTCCATAACTATTTCAAGTGAAGTACTTTTTTTGTATCATGAAAATTTTGTTTAGATAAATGCACTGCCTTAGCTTTAATTTGTCAGGACCCCTTCATAATATTTCTCTTTCTTACATTGCTCAATTAGCGCATATATATCTTCTTCCATCGTCAACGGTGGAGTATCAGCAGAGTATCTTTTGAATGGTTCTCCATTGTGGTTGATCAGAAATTTCTCAAAATTCCATTGAATATCTGTTTTACGAATTGGACTCCAAAGTACTGTATTGGAAGATGATAACACGTCAACTGGTGATGGACAAACGCTCTAAAATAGATGTATAGTGCGAGCTAATAAAATCTGCAGTTATTGCGTGGCCACGGAATACAGTTTGTTAATGTTCTCTGCAGTGAACGGAATCACAAATAACATTTTTCAATCGCAACCTGTAAATAATGACAATCGGTTAAAATATCTTAAATTGCTTTTTTTTCTTTTTTAACTTTTTAAATGCGCTACGTGATGCATATTCAATTTATACACAGGTTAATAAGAACTTTAGCCCAATTGTCTTGACTCAATGAGGAGCTGGTAGAAAAACTGAAAGGCTCATAAGTGAACATCATCACATTTATCAGCAAAGAAAGACATCGACCATAGTACACTCGTTCACTGGCTGCGGCAAAAATTTCATTTAAACTCACAAAATCAGCTGTGCTATTCATACGTGGTTCACGAAGCATTAGAAATCCATACACCAATGATGGATTAAATGCTGAACGGACAAGTGGAAACTTTGACGTTAATCACAGAGTTCATTGAAGTGTTGAGACTGTCAAGTCGATACTTGTGTATGAATACATTTTGTTGCAATTTAAAAACAGAAAGTTTAGTAAGTAATTCTAGATAAGGTACCTTTAACCAGGAAAATAATTTGATTTCCGAAGCACCATTTACGTCTGCTTTAGAAAAAATATCCATCTTCGGTTGGAAACCATTCCCTGGACGAACAAACTTTAAGACATTTAGTATTTCTGCGTTCGAAGATGGTTCTTGATTGGCGAACTAAAAAATAAACACAGATCAGTCTCGGTTGATGTTTAATGCTTATATAAATTTTTGAGAGTGGTAATAATTTTCTAACCGGCGTTTTATATTTCCAACATACCTAGTTATATTGAAGGAGAACTACTTTGTTCATTTCAGTTCTCCTTCAATATGACTTACACGCATTATACTCGCCCGTCATAATCAGAGGTCTGATCGGGGTGAAGCATTTTCTGTTGAGAATGAAATACGGATGTGCTATGATAAATATTGACCTATACACCTAATAATATTACAAGTTTAGAAGGCGCAGAAGGAGCCCATAAAACACAAAGATTGGCAAGTTTTGACTTTTAGAAACGTGTCATCCCTTGCAGCAAGAGCACGAGTCAGTACCTTAAAAATCTGTCTTGGGAACTTTACAAAGACAAAGACAGAACGATTTTTGATTCCCCGTGACTATTTGAGTTATAGAGAGTCAATTGTATTCATAAGACTTTGTAATAAAAAAGTTATCTTTAAGCTTGATAAGGTGATTATCAAGATAATTTAGACGTGTACTTCTTCAAATTTTAATTAATACAGATTGTTGTTTAATTATACAAACTTTTACAATAAAAACATAGACCCTAAACAAATATGGTAGCTGCAAAAGCGATGGGCCAACAGTTTACCACGGGATAACAAATAGTAATTTGATTCAATTAAATTCCATAAAACTTACTTGGTTGCACGGAAAAGCGATGACATTTAGTGAACAACTTCCAGTGCCTCCATACTTCGTTATAAGTGCATTTAACTGGGTGTATGAGGTCACGGTTAAACCTCAAAAGCTCGCAACGTTTACCACAATATTAATTCTGTTGTTGTAATTTTTAAACTGCACAAGACTGTTGTTTAAATTTGGATACTGAAATCGGGAAAATACACCTTGTGATGTCTTTGCGCATACTGATGATTCATATATCGTACCTTTTGCGTAATGTATAAATAAAATTAAAGTTACAATCTCGAAAATATATTTTTTTCTTTCCATAGCTGAATCCCAGATATTTTTTCCGCCTTTTCTGTGATCCTTTGTCTTACATCTGCGTATCTGTTTATTATGTCGCATATTTATCACAAAACAAATAGAACTCTCCTCCTTTCCGAAATAACACTCCTCCCTGGTACCTTTAATCGAACATATGTTTTTATAAAAATTGCTAATGCGGGTTTTTTTAAAAAGGATACAACCTTCTACTTGCATTTTAGTTTAAAAAAACTAAAATTACTTAATATTCTAGGGTCTGAAGCCCACGAATAAGCTTTCTAGGGGAAGGGTTTATTCTTCATATAGTATTACTCGCTCTAAAAAGCTAATAGTTACATCCAGTAACCGTCGATTATTTGTTAACAGATTTTATCTTCGCAATCCAGACATTATAGCACGGACATCTATAGCACGTCCATCGTTCCAGTAAGCGCTGTACCACTACTACGATTTACAAGCTGCTGGGTAAAAAATATACAGACAATGCGTGTTTGCACCATATCGTTGAAGCAGCAACGCTACGGAAAGAAATTAGCGACCAAATGACGATATATTTAGGCAGCAAGGCGGAGGAGAGCATGCTCGTCTTATTGTGGTAGTTCTGCATGTATGACTGATTAATGTACAACTTTCGTGTGATCAGTGAGAAGTTTAATAAAAGAAAATTAGTGTAGAATGAATACGCTGATCGCTCGTGCACAAACAACATACTATTCATCTTATTCACGTTACTTCAGGTGACGTGAATAGGATAAAAGTATGTTGCTGGGCAAAAGCAGTAAGTAAAAACGTGGCGCTAATTAAAATATGCGTGCTGCATGATTCGCCAGTCTATTAGGAGTTTGTCTTTTCGGAAGTTAGTCCGTCAGTTTTTTTGAGAGTTTGTTCTTTGTGGGAGTTCATCGTTCGTCAGTACGGTTTGTTGTTTTTTATTGTCCGTGGTTCGTTCGTCGGGTTTTTTTTCAGTTTTTTGCCGTCGTTTCTGTGTATGTTTGTACCATGTACCATGCTTTTCTAACAGTTGTGCGTATGTTCTGTATTTATTGTTCGTTCGTCCGTGTGTTATGCATCTGACAATTTGTTGTTTGTTAGTATGTTAGTATGTTTGTTGTGCGTGCCGTGTTCATCCAACTGTTATATGTATCTAATATTTATTGTACGTCTGTTTGTTTGTCATGCGTCAGACAGCTCATCGTGAATCTGTTAGATTGCCATGAATCTGTCAGGTGTCCCTCAGTACGTTGAGGTTTGTCTATTTCTTAAAGTTCGTTTGTTCGTCGTTTGTAGGCGCGTTCATTGGTTCTTGCTTGGTTGGTCTTTTTGGTTGTCCGTGATCCGTTCGTCAGAGATTTTTTAGTTGTTCGTGTAAACCGTTAAACAAATCATTATTGAATTCTCCTCGTTGGTCGTGGTGCAGTCTTATGTAATCGTTAAATATCTTTCCTGCCGCACGTTTTGTTGCAATGTGTGGACGTAACAGTTGAAGTAGTCACAAATCATTACCTTTACATTGATCTAATTTCATTTAATCAATGGAAACTATCTCGAACGGTGCCGTAGATTTTATCGGAACCAATGGAGCTCTTTCGAGTTGATTTGGTGAATTCTTTTTAAGGTATTTGCATTGGTGACGTACATAGTGCGTTATATCTCTTGTCATACATGGCCAATAAAACATCCAAATGTTTTTCATGCAATTTCCTGATACACTATTTGTTTCTATTTGCGCAGTAAAACAATTTGGTTGTGTGTATATGTTGTTCTAACCAGTATGTTATTCATTATCTTTAATATTCTAAATGGTTCTAGAGAAATCTTGATTTCCTTTGCAAACAATGCAAGTTCTTCGGCCACCGTCCATTTAACACAGAATCATAAACAGGCTTGATGACGTCATCTTCATTCTGCAACGGAGACATGTCACCATCTTCAATCACGGCTGAACCTGCAGTTGTAAGGTTAATTTCAGATAGCCTAGATACACAGACAGGTTGATTGTTTTCGCAGTGGTTGTGACATACGTTAGTGGATTGTTGTCGGTATAAATTTAAAATAAGGGCCATAACCCAAAGAATTCTTAAAACGTTTAATAACTGCCCATTTTAATACCAAAAATTCTAATTTGCCGCTATGCAGATGGTAGTTACGTTCGGCGGGCGAGTGAGAAGCGTAGCTGATTATTTTCCAAGTGTTATAGCGTTATTAAACCCAAAGTTTCTGTTTAGACGTGTGGCAGTGAACTATGAGTGGGAGGCTGAAGTCTTGAAAAGCGATGACTTTAGGACTGAAGGATATTATTTAATTCATTGACAATTATTTGTTTTTCACCACAGTGACAAAGCGTGACAATTTTTCATTTTCTTTAAGTATGAACGGTAGATAATGCCATGAAGACTATGTAAGCATTTATTTACATACCTCTGAAAAACAGGTGGTGGATTGGTCAATTCAAACGGAATACGTAGCCACTCATATAAAAACCATGGTGTTAAAAATACGGTAAACTTTTGTGATGATTCTTCCATATACCCCTGGTGGTATGCTGTGTTCATATCGAGTGTCGAAAACCATTTCTGACCTTCCAGACTGTCTAGTATGTTTTTTAAGCGAGGAATTAGCTGTTTGCCAGAAATAGTTTCACAATTAAGGTCTCGGTAGTCGGTGCAGCGGCAAATACCGCCGTTCGTTTTCTTACACAAACGAATGGACTACTATACAACGAATAAGATTTCTCTATCCAACCATTTAAGAGCAAATTATCCATGTATTCTTTTACTTCTCTCAATACAGATTTCTGGGAACTGACCTACATGGCTTAGCAACTGGAATGGAGTTGGTTAGCTTGATTTTCATTTTAAAATTTTTAATTGAACCAATATTGTTGCTGGAACGGGTAAAGACGTCTTTTAACTTTTCAAATAATTGCTTTGCTTGATTTCTTCCCTCTTTCCGAAGGTGCTTTAAATCGATTTCAGGAAACCAATCGTTCTCTTTGTCCTCACTACTCATCTTTATCTGTATTTGGTTGACTTTAATACTTTCTTTGTTGTAACATGATATTTTGTTGGTTGGTAATTTACCAGTACCACAGCGGATGTTTGTTTTGCGGGTGCCTTATTTTACGGTTTGTTGGATTTATGGTCATAATGTGTTGATATGCGGCGATTTTCCTCGGCTTGCCCTGGCAAGGGACATTTAGATTTTTAGCTCATCATCAAAATCACCAATAATTGATGGTTTACATAGAATGGATACATTCGACCTGTCACCCATGACTTTTGTTTTGCATCTGAAACGCGGTGTTGTTAGGAATCGTAACATTATACAAACTTTCACATCGGCTAACCAGTCGGTATTTTTCTCTTTTTCTTTGATTTGGTAAACAACATTTAAATTTGAATCAGTTACCTGAGGCAAAATAGATTTTAACAATTCCGAAAGTTCAGACGAATGATTTAAAACTATGTGTTGGATGACATTATAATAACCATCGACCGGTAAACTTAACAGTACTGGCGTGTCTAAAAACGGTACGTCAAAAACGATTTTATCCCCTAATTGAAAAGTCAACGGTGCTACTCCTACGATTGGTAATTCCGTATTAATTGCGGTTTGTAACGATATTTCCTCGTTTTCTCCCGTTAATTCCACAATACTGTTTACAGCAGTGTCAGAAATTTTGTCTGTAGCCAGTCGGCATTCACGACCCCAACCATGGAACTACTGGTGTCCCATAGACACATTATTAGCAACGAATTCTGCTGTTGGTTTATGTCTGATAGTTTATCAATTTTAACTATTGTTTTTTGGTTATTACGTTAATGTCTGATACACTAAAGCTTTTAAACAGCCCCGCTCGTGTGTTTCCAACGAGTCGATAGCCCTGCACGGCAAGCGATGATTTATGTCTTTCTTTTGAGATGTTTTCGTACAATACAGGCCAGAATGACATTTAGTACACTGAAACAAACTCGCTCCAATCTTTTTGCAATAAACACAACATTTGCTATTTACATGTGAGGACTTTAAAGCTTCCATTTCTTGTTTCAAAGGAGCTGATTCATGTTAGTTTTTTTCGGTTGGCTCATTCGGTATTCTAGGAGCGTTTATTTCAAAAACGGATTTCGTACATTCTAAACGACGGTGACCAGTACCACCGCATTGAAAACTACGATGGCCCTGAAGGCTCACGTTGTGCGCGGTGTTCTCAATCACTTACGCCTTGCATTGCTTAGTGCGCGCTCTTCTTTAGTCAGTGCGCGCTCTTCTTTGATTTGTGCACGCTCTTCTTTGGTCAGTGTGCGCTCTTGGATGGAGATGTACCAATAACATAACTTGCAAGGCCTGCAAATTCGTCATCATGTTCGGCCCTCAGTGTTATTTGTATAGGCTCGATCAAACTGTTTTCAGTGCCATCATCTGACCTGATTTTAGTAGGCACCGCTGCGTTTTCCTTAACTGCCAAGAGAAAGTATGCTGCAATTATGTTTGGATCTTTGTTGCTTGGAGAAACTTTCATCCAAATTATTTTGCGGGAAAATCCGTCAATGCACCCGAGTATCGAAAATCCATATGGCTTCAACTTATCATAGCCATCGATGTGCCACAGAAAGCCTGGACCAGGTACTGAGTATATTCGTCGGCGAAGTCTTTTCTTCTTCCTTGTTGACACTCCTTCTGGGTCCAATTCCCTGACAATTTTCATAACTGTGTTACGGTTAACAACAATACCCATTTTTTTCAAGATACTCCATATCTTTCTGTATCCTAAATGAAACATAGTCATTATCAACTGTAACAAAAGATAATATATTGAACTTCCATACAGTTGCATACCCAAATTACTGCCGCTGCCAAAAAGCTGTCTTGCTACCTCTGCTCCTATTGCAGCTCTGTCTTCGTTCTGTTTTGAGATACTCCTACGCAAATTTTTTTCCTTCAGTCTTCTTTTAAGTGTTGATACACTTATGTAAATATTGTGTTGAATGGCTAAGAAACCCAAAATTTCAACATTTGTATATCCATCTAAAAAGTACGACTCGATTAGTTCCTCCATCATGTCTAAACTAAAAGAAGCGCTAGAAATAAAAGTATTCCTTTATAAGATAAAAAGTTAATATAAACTACTGACCTGCTGGCTTCACAACTCTGCCCCAGTCTACTTATGAAAAGTCAGGTTCAGAAGAACAACTCTCGAAATTTTATATGGAGAACAGCGCGAAGTAAGCCAAGAAGAGCGCATTAGGTCGTTAAACACCGCGCAATGTGCTAAGAAGAGCTCGCACAGAACCAAGAACACCGTGCACAATGTGAGCCTTCAGGGCCATCGTAGAAAACAGCGAGGACAAGGGCTGCGGACATTGTTGCGTCTGCAAATTTTTCCGTCTATTCATGCCTGGCGAACGGGAAGTTTGTGACGGATTATCAAGATAATCAAGATGGCGACGCTGCTGTGCCCAGATTTCCTGTACTCTTGCTTGCTTGTAAATGTCTATTGTGTCTCTAAGATTCAGTCATCGTAGGATTTTAGATCGGTTTTCCTAACCAAGGATGAAGAAATTTCTGCGCCCTGTTTTTTTTAAATTATTCAATTCAATGCAAATTAAATTAATTTTAGGTTAGCTAAGCATCATTATTTTGCCCAGAGAATTTTTATTTTCTTTGATAGAAATTTTGTTTGTTCCCATGATTTTTTTGATTTGAAGTCTTTCCTTTTCATCCGTCACTGCCAAGTTAAGATACTCTAATAACTTTTCCTTTGAAATATCAGGCCCTCTTTTCAAAAGAGGTTTCAGTTCTGATATAATGTATGAGGGTGCCGATAAGCCGCATACGCCGTAAAAAGTGCGGGCGTTTACTGGCGAGTTCGGCGTTTTGAAAAAATATCAAGTATTCGCCCGAAAAAACCCGCATAGGCCCGAACAATGCCTGAAAAACAAAAAGAAATAGACACTAATGTGATTCAAAAAATCTATAAAAATTAAAATAAACTTACTATGTGGTAGCGAAGTTCTTAAAAGAACTGTTTTTGATGGTTTTTGATAAAGTTTACTTTATAAAGACTTTATATAAACTTTATTAACTCCTTTCTCTTCTAGCGCCTTCTTCCCAACTATCGTCCGCATGGTTTGTTACAAGGAATTGCATTTCGGGAATGTTCCGGGCGAGCTAAGGAAAGTGCGGGCGGTTTCGGGGGACAACCACCAATTTTATTCGAAAAGTTGCCCGAACTCGCCCGTATATATGCGGCGTTTGCGGCTTATCGGCACCCTCTTTATAATGTTGGGGATTGTAAACCAGCATCAAATCATAAAATTAGCATAAAATTGTTTTGTTGGCATAAAAAATCACAATTTTTGTACATGTTCTCCAAAATTTTGTTTATGCAGTTGTTTTTAATTTTGTTTGCTCTTTACTCAGCATTTATTATTCTTATGACATTTCCCAGAGTTTGTAGCAATTGTTTAAGTCAAGAAAAGAGTAGAACAACTTTTTTAAGGTTATTAATTACAATAGTGTTGATTAAACACTGTCCAGAGTGGGGAAAAAGTTATCCTTGGCCCAGTTTTGTTAAAAATGATGAATTTTTAGCTTATTGTAAAATTTGTGTTACAGCATTCAAAATGCTGTAACACAAAATGTTTCAGAAACAAACTTAACCCTATTCGGCCGGGGGGGTGGGAGGGGGGGAGGGGGGCGGATTCCGCCCCCCCTGACGGTTTTTTTTAATAACTCCTGATTGCTTTGTTATATGGCTATGATACTTACTGAGTTTAAACATTTATCTATTAGAAACCTTCATGCTAATTTTTTAGGTCCCATACCTTTCAGAGGCTTTGATATTGGCCATTACTCGAAACCACCCCTAAAAATCTCTATGAAATCCTTATAATGGGGAAAATATAATAACTCCTGTTAGGATTATCCTTAGAACTTGAAACTTGCAACACAACTTTGTTTCATCACGAAGAATCATTTTGAATAATTTGAACACGTGACTAGTACGATTTCCCGATTTTGTCAGATTTCACCCGAAAATCGGAAAAAAACGGATTTTCGGGCAATTTTTGGCAATTTTTTATCCGATCCATGTAAAAACCGGAAGATATGTTAAATAACTTTTATTTAACTTTCAGAAACTTCAAACAGAATGTAAAAATTCGCTCTAGAACAAAAGTAATTATATTTAAAGCAGATAGTGGCATTTTTAACAATTTTCAACCTTCTGATGACGTCACAGAAAATGTGCTGACGCAAGCAAAAGTTTATTGACGCCATTTTGTTCCTTTTATGACGTACTATAAGTTTACCAAGTTTGATTCAATTTGAACAATCCTATGAAAAGTTATTGAGAGGGGGCGGAATCCGCCCCCGGTCATAGTATGTTCGAAAAACCCCGGACCGAATAGGGTTAAGAGGCAAACCCTTAGACTTGATTGATTTAACCCATTGTTTAGCAATGGTGGTAAAATTATAGACTGTCAAAACAAATTCAAAGCACTTTTTTATGTGTTTAACCAGTTTTCCAAGGTTTATCCAGTTTTTGTAGGAGATTCGTCAAATTTTTGAGAAATTAGTAAGGACCATTGAACCATACAGTTATCAAATTTAATCATTGGCATAAAATTAGCTAAATTTTCATAAATAATGGCGTGAAATTAGAAGTAAAAAACATAAAATAGCATAAAATAGGGTGTAAATTGGCATAAAATCATATATAAAATCTGTGTTTTTGTCATGGGACCCCTGCTTTAACTAGCTTAAAAAAAGCTTTGTTTTAAAAGCTTAGGATCAATAGGAAAACCCTCTTTAGATATGATTAGGATCTTTTGCCTAGCTGCCATGGTTCTAATTACAAAGTCTTACTCAGTTGTAGACTGGGAGGTACTACTAATGGTTGCATATTTTTCTTTAAAATAGCTCTGCAAAATCTGTTTCATTGAGGCTACTGAAGGACTTTTAGAAATGGTCTCAAAGGATTACCAAGAGTTATTGTTGTTATAACAGCTGCACAAATGTCAATTTTTAATCTTGAATCCTTACTTATATACTCTGACCTACTGCCCAATTGACCCATGGATTTTAAATTCTCAGAGCCTTACAATATTTGTTTTAGGCCGTTCCATAAATAGATTTATATACTTGAGTTGATGTTAACATAGGTTGAGTATTCATGTTATAAGAAGAGAACAGATTTTCAAAATTTTTAGATTTTTTTGGCGTGGCAACTGCCTCATTTTGTCTTAATCCAGGTCTCTTTTCGAAATCATTTTTTAGAAAATCTAAAGGGTTTTTATATATATATACACCATACATGAACACTTTCTAAAATTTTAAAGCATCTTGCTAGGGATTCATAGGCTTATAATTAATTTATATTTTCTATCGGGACTTTGTTCATGTTCTTCTGAGTTTAAAAATCTTTATGCACTGGTGTAGCAAAAGATTGGTATTACCTTCAGTCTTTAACCCAAATCTTTGACAAACTGAAATGAAACTTATCTTCAAAAATATGGCAGTAGTTTCCTCTCGTACCACTCTTGAGATTCTTTCATAACAAAGTTCTCTTCCATAGTCCAACTGCAACTGATGTTTTTTTCTCAATCAGCAATGTTCACACTTCTGTTTTCTGACTCAGTAGTAGCCCCACACAGAACCTGGTCCGGTATAGCCCGTGCTGTCATCTCCTTGTTTTGATCAAAGAAACAGTGTCGTTTAACCTTCTTGTGTCTGGGTCAGCATAACCCAAGACATCCTTTTCTTATCTCTTTGTCTGCAATTCCGCAACAACAACATATTTAACTATATCATCTGTAAATTCCACCTGTTGGTGACATTATTGTAAAGGGCAAGCCTTTGTAAATGAACAGACTTGTGCTTTACCCTTGACTTTGGTAACAAATGTGCGAACAGGTTGTCCGTGATCTTGACGCATGGATAAAAGTTCAGTTTTTCGCACGCTTTTCGCTGTGGATATCACTGCTACTCTTTTTGTAGCATTTAGTAGGACAGCTTCAGCAACAGTTAATACATTGTCTATCGATCTAAATAAATCTACTTCCAAATCCTGGTCACAGCATTGCCACATTTCGGTTGTCAATTGTCTGTTTGGGATCTCCATGCTATGTTTGAACAGATCCCATTGCTTCAGAAATGTTTGTCATTCCTCGTCAGTGGAATCTCTTGATATGATTGGGCGAACAATTTTTGGAGTTTTCTAAAGCAAGGAACAAGTGGCGACTCCTCCCTGTCTTTGATGTAAAAGGCTTGGATATTCAACTGGACTACTGCTATAATGGCACCAACATCTTTTGTTGCGAATTTTTTTCTCAATTTCCTGGAAATTAAGCATGGTTAGTCATTTAGTCCTGAAATACACCTTTAGGAAAATAAGAAAAATGTCCTTGAATTTATGTTTTATATAATTTATACTTCAATTTCCTGTCTTCATCATGATATCTTTTGTTCTTAGACGAGCAAATGAATAAAATTGAAAAAGGATTTTGCCCAAAGTCATTTTATAACGGATCAACAAAAAAAGAATTCATTCATCAACTCTGCAAAAAACGTCTTAGACATGAGCGAGAGAAAGAGTTTAAAAAAAGACCTTTACCAAATGCTCATCAATACTTTAGATGTTTTTCTGAACGCAATGTTTGGAGATGGTTTCCAAGGCAACAAGAAGCTATAAGCTATTGTATTTTGTTAAAGGAGCCATGTTTTTCACTGTTTGCGTATGAAAAAAGTAATGGAAAGAGAAAATACCTTGTGACAACCTGTAAACAATTTTGGGCCAAATATGAGTTAATGGAGAAGAGGTATTTTCATTTTTATGAAGTTATTCGCGAGTGCAAGCCATGTCGTTTGTACTTTGATATTGAATTTAAGACAGAATTAAATGAAAATTTGAATGGAATAAGTGTTTTAAACTTTTTCATTGATATTGTTTGTAAATGTTTATTTGAAGCATTTGGAATTGAATGCACACGTAATGACGTAGTTGATTTAGATTCAACAACTGACAGCAAGTTTTCTAGACATCTTATCTTTCATTTCAAGGACAGTACATATTTCAGAAACAATATTCAATGTGGAGATTTTGTTAAAGATGTTTGTTTTGCTCTTCGGTCATATGTAGAAACTGGCAATCCAAATAAATATTTTCCACACATTTTTAATGCATGGCCAGAATATAACAACACATGTGCTGATGACATTAAAGTGAAATTGAAAAAACTACTTGTAGCAAGTGATAACGGGCCAACATTTCTATGCGACTTGTCAGTGTATTCGAAAAATCGGAATTTTCGGTTGTACAGATCCAGCAAAGTTTCAAAACATGTCCCTTTGTGTATTGCTAAAGAAAATGAATACAAATTTAAGACACATTTAACAGCTATTGAACGAGAAGTATACAGAATTAAGAATCGAACCTTTGATGCAGATTATCAGAAGTTTTCGGATACTTTAGTGTGCCCATTTATTGAAGATATTCATAATGTCAACCTACTGAATTTTGGTGATGATGGTGCAAAGGTTTCGAAGTACAGTCAAAATCAATCTGCATGTATGTACTTGTTTTTGTTAGTATTTTGTTTGCGCGAATAAAGTTATAAATAAACACATTAAATTTTGTCTAAATATTTACTGAGTTTTATTGCCATTATGGATAGATAGGACAAGGTGTTAATAAATAATATATTGAGGTAAATGACAATGTGAGTGTGATAAAATATAAGGCTTTTTAGTTGAGAGTTTTTTCCACGACAAGTATGTCTTGATTTCTGTTAATGTGGGACGTCAAAATATGGTAAGAGTTTAGAAAATATAAACACTAAATTCTCTCTTGTTTATTGGGTATATTATAATTTAACAGAGAATATTTTCTCCCTGCTAAATATAAATTCTTCTTACTAAATTTAGCAACAAGAATGTCCCTCATTTTATTGCACTGTGTACATGTTTGTGTTGTTTATTTTGTAGATACAACGTCGAAAGAATTTGAAGAAGGTTCTCAGAGGACTCATTTCCCCACTTTGGATATTTTTGTTCTCAAACAAGCCAATAAGCATGGTGAAAAAAGTAAGGGTTAAAAAAGTAGCGAATCTTTTTTCTTTTAACATTTGGTAATATTTAAAAACACCAGCAACTGGCCAGTTTAGATGTACTGTGAAATACAAAGCCTGAAGTCAAAAGTAAATTATTAATTATTACCTGACTACATCTCATTTAAAATATATTTTTCTTTTGCAAACAAAAATTGGAAGCCATGTTTTGTTTAAAAAAAAACACACTTTATTATGATAATTTTGTAATTTAAGGTTGTCCAATTAAACTTTTGTAATGTCTCGAAACAAATTCAATTCATTTTTTAGGTAAATTGAAAACAAAAAGATGGTTTTCAGTGAGCAACTATTTTTTTTTTCTTGTGGCCTGTGGAAATCTGTTTCTTATTTATTCATATTATTAATGAATTCCCGAACCAGCCAATACGACTCCATACAAAGCTCGGTTAAATAAGGCGTAAACCAATAACATTACCGGATTTTTTTATACTATAACCTGTTTTTGTACCAGTAAACTTATATTACATACATATAACATTACATACATTTAGCTATGTCGAATTATTTAAAGCTAACTGACATTCATGATTATTTCTTTTGTAGGTATTATTCGAAGGTGGATGTTTTACCGAAAGAGTCAAATGATGATATACGATATTGGAGAGAATCGGTGGTGTGGAAATATACAACGACAACACAAAAGCAATCATGTTTATTATGTAGCTGATTTAAAACTCTGCGTGCTGTATCAAAAATGTCATGATCCTGATTGCATAAACTATAGGTCTGAAGATGTAAGAATTCCTGATGAAGTCAATCCGGCCATTGAAGAGGACAACATTGAACAGTTTGATATCTCTGGTGATGAAGAACTGAACAATCTTTTTAATGTCGAATTTGATATTGATGATAACTTGAATGTAATTGAAAATCGTGGCAATAAAAAAGGTTCAACCACACAGAGCTGTGAAAATGCTGAAAACATACCACCTACACCTGCAAAACTTCTTCTTCAAGAAGACACGCTAATGGAAAATGATACTGAATTTGATATAGATTATTTAGATTTTGATGATGAAGATTTTGACATTGATATTTTGCCAGTAAAAGTTAATCTAAAACCTTTAAAGCAGCAAGAGAATGTTAAGTTTGATAAAGAATTATCTTCTAACAAATGCACTGAAGAAACTAAAAACAATTCATGTGTTGATTTAATTGGAATAGATGATGATGACGAAGATTGTGGAGACTCTGCTGAGCTTGGTGGTGAAGTTAACGCAAATAGAAGCAATGACGATAATATACCAAGCGAGTATTTGGTTAGTGATGATCTTAGTGATGACATATGGGAAGAATTTTTTCAGCTTGAAGATGATTCACTTCTTCAAGTTTTGTGAATAAATATTTTTAATGCGTTTTAGATTAGAATGTTTTGTAAATTTTACTTTATATTTTCTGATAATCTTTAAAAAACCTTACTGTTTCGGTTTTTGACAATCTATATTATACGTTTCATAAGCATATAAATATATTTATGTTAAAAATGCAATCAGGCTTAGAGTATGCTTACATTATGCTTATTGAGAAACGAATTAAAAACCTAAACATTTTCTTGCATGTTATTGATAGATGAAATGGTCCTTTACTAAATCATTTACATATAACTAGACAAGACCAAGTGTTCAGTCTTTGCTATACGTGTAATTGAAACACCCATAACACAAGAAAAAAACACGCACATTAGATTGAAATGAAACGATTTTTAAGCAAATTTATAAATATTGATACGAATGGGATACGAATTTTTGGTTTCAATCGTTTCAAATCATTTTAAATTCGTACAGAGATCTTTTTAAAAAAAATTTATACGAATTAAAACGATCAAATTTGACACGATCGTGGAGACAATCTCTAGCATATGCCTATAAACTTCCTCCGAGCCTAAATATGCTTTTAAAAGTTATGCTTTTAAAAAAATATAGTTACTGCAGTGATTTTTATTTGATAATTTTAGGCTTTTAGTCATAAATTTAAGTCTCAAAATGGTTTTAATTGACATGTTAATTTTAATACGCAACACCAAATTTCTAAAATTGATGTATGGCTAGTATTCCTTGCGAGAATCTTCTTTTGAAAACGGATAAAACTTTTTTTAGAATATAATTAACAGTAATGTCAAATCAAGGAGCTGCTTTGCAGCTGTATAACAATGAATTGGTAAAATGTAAGTGTTGCCTTTGTTTGTTTGTTTGTGATGTTGTTGATGTTGTTTTTTGTTTTTTATTGTTGTTGTTGTGGTCGTCGGCGTCGTCGTTGTTGTTGTTGTTGTTTTTGTCGTCGTCGTTGTCGTCGTCGTTGTTGTTGTTGTTTTTTTTGTCGTCGTCGTCGTTGTTGTTGTCGTCGTCGTTGTTGTCGTTGTTGTTGTTGTTGTCGTCGTTGTCATCGTCGTTGTTGTTGTTGTTCCTGTAGTTGTTTTTGTTGTTGTTGTTGTTGTTGTCGTCGTTGTCGTCGTCGTCGTCGTCGTCGTTGTTGTTGTTGTTCCTGTAGTTGTTTTTGTTGTTGTTGTTTTTTGTTGTTGCTGTTGTTACTGTTGTTTCTTCATCTCTTCAATAATTTAGCTTTCTTGGGTAATATAAACAAGCAATTACAAAAGCACATGATCTTTTTTTCTAGGTATAGAAGACTTGTGCACGAAAAGAGACGAGCTGCATCGCCAAATTCTCAACGAGGAAGAAGAAAAACGAAAAATTCAAAACGATATAAGAATACTTACTGAAAGACTGGCAAAAATAACAGAAAGTTTATCTAAGAAATACGCTGCACAGACTGAGTATGATAGGACAATATCAGAAACAGAAACAGCTTATATGAAGGTAAGTAGACGAAAGAGGTTTTTTACCATTCCATTCCATTGTTTTGAATTCTATTTTTGTAAAAATCTGAGAATCCTTAATGACTTTAATTTCAGTACGTTAAATTGCAACATGGCCACAGAAAGTCGGCAAATAAGTATTTTCGGATTAGTCAGAGAAAAAAGGAAATGGTTTTGTAACACCTTGAGTTTTGCTTAGGACTGCACAAATTTTAAACGTTCAAGAACGGGCGCTAATGCTCCGTGTGACAGCGCGGAAACCCCTTGTTTAGGTGAATAAAAAATATTTTTCGGTTGACTGTAAGTAAAAACTTAGGCAGCAGGCAGCAACAGTGTACGAAAATACCTTGACGAAAAAGTTGAAGAGAAGCGATGGGTAGATTCAGGAGGGGGGAGGGGATAACTAGCATCAAGTTATTTTGATAAGATTGTAGCTACAAGAAAATATGTTTTAGATTCTGGAAAGTTCTCAAACATTACTTCATGCGTTAAAGAAAGAAGTCGGGAAAGAACCACAAGCTGTTAAAACCGACACGTAACTTTACTTTGGAGCGGAACCTTTGTAAATATCTGTTAATTACTATTAATATTATTTTTTTAATGTGACTAGAATAAGAAGGTGAAATAAATTATTGCTTATTGTCTTATATTTAGTGTAAATATAGCCTTGTAGAACAAAATTTTTTTTTATAAAAAACAGGTTTTTTTGTCATTAAAAAATGTGATAAAACGAGACAAATGTAATCTCCAGACATTGTCAAGTGGCTTTACTTCTTTCGGATATACCATTTTAAAAGCTTTCAGAGTTCCAAGAAAAGTCCTTGCGCCATATTTCTCCCCGAACAATTGCCACCGTTAATTTCTGTTTGATAAAACTCCCTAGATAGTTTCCACCCAAGGTAGCCATACTGTACTCTTCTCCCTGGGCAAATTAGTTAACTGACACGCAATGATTGTCAAGAACATCCTACGTTGCAGAATTATTTAAAGATTCAGAGAAGAAATAAAACATAGAGGGTTGTGCTGAGTATCGGTGAAGTTTTTGAACAAATTTTTTCCATAATCCCATAACTTTACAACTTATATTCCAAATATACACAACTGTTACTTTGAAAATGGAAACAAAGTTACGCGGTTTTTGGTCCGAATCGCGGAAGTCAGGGGCCACAAAAATTTAATAATGGTTGATCGTGAAAGTTTATCGCCGCAATATATCTTAACATCAATGGAAGGCGTGTGACGTCCAGTGGTAGATTGGGTGTGGAATGCACGGTAAAGAAGAACTCGAGGAAATCCGTCATATTATGCACGCATACGCCTAAAGGACTTTGTACCTTAAAAAAACGAACGTCAAAAAATTGTTCAAAGAATTTAATTCGAGAACGTTATAACTTACTTATATTGTACGGTGGAATCCCGCTGAAGCGGTAACTGTCTAAAGCATAAAAGTTTTATCAAAAAACGGACATTGGTACTTCGAACAAACAGGTCTAAGTAAACGCTTATAAAAGTCTCCATAAAGCGGTCAGCTCTATAAAACGGACAGTGGTACTTGGAACGGATAGCACACTCAATAGGATAGACAACTTTTTTTCACCAAATGAAATTTTTCACTAAAACGCTCCTATAAGACATTAAAAAAACAGTATGACGACAAAAAATATTAATCCGTATTTTTACATTTTTCTACTTCAGACATTTTCAAATTTTTCTATATAATCCGCAAATTACTGTAGTTATACCTGGGGTCTCAATTGTACTTATTTGGCAATCTTGTCCCTGGGCTCTTTGGCACTTTTTGGTATATTTAAATTCTGGGACTAAAGGTAAAAATAAGATCTGTTTCTTTTGGGGAATTTTATAACCATATTGATGACAATGTTGTTATATAAATTAAAATAATTAGGAGTGTATAACAGTGATACTGATTGCCACCCCTGCCTCTCTCCCCAGTGTTGACAACCCTGGTTAAACAACGCAAAGATTACAAATCATTGGTCGTTTTGTGCAATATTATATTCTTTATCAAAATTTTAAAATTCATGCTATTTTTTTATACATGCTAAAATATGTAAAAAGTATACGAATGTCAACAATTAGTTTAAAAAACAAAAAAAAAGCTGAATCTACACTACACTAGCCAGTCACACAAACGTCACATCTTTTTTGCTTTGGGATTTAAGTTAGTCTTCACTGATAGAGGGTATTATAGAGGTTTTATTGTCGTTTATTCTCTTGGATGTGAATTATTTGCTAACTAAATTTCGTTCAGCAAGTAACAAAGTTCTCTTGTAAAAAAAAAGACTTGCCTTCGTCATCCAAGGCCGATGAAAAATTTGAGTAGGCGGTAAAATTTGAACTTCACATTGAGGTGTAGCGCACTCTTTTCGATTTTATGTCATTTTTAAAAGCACTGAAAGTTCTGATAGTCAGCTAAGTGAGTATCAAAGATTAAAGTCAGTCAAGTTGTTGTGGAAACTGACTTTAGTTTTTCGCACGAAAAAAAGCCAATATAACACAAATTCACGAAAACGTTTTTTTTTTGTTTTTTTTGCGTACAGAGATACTTGCAAACTTTTCAGTTAAAATGTACCTACATTTTAAGGATTATTATACCATATAAAATATAAAAATCATGGAAAAAAATATATTTTCGAAATGTAAATGTCTCGTTTCCTACTTCAACAATACTTTATTCGTACTGATTTCCGCGCGTATTTATTCTCGCGCATTCTAGAAAAAATAGTTCGTTATTACGATAAAAATTAAGAAGTAAAATATAATTCTTTAGTTTAAATTAAACGTATTTTTCTTTTTTTTTCCTAGTTACTTGCGCGAAAATTAGTACGCGCGCAATAGATTTTTTTTCCGCGCGAAAACTAGTATGTGCGAAATAGATTTTTTTCCCGCGCGAAAACTAGTAAGCGCGAAATAGATTTTTTCTCCGCGCGATATTAATACGCGTACGAACAACATAACGTTGGAGTGGGTTTCACAAGGAAAGTCACTTAACTAAGAAACCATTTTTATACTTACAAAAATTTAAATTATGAAGTTCTATATTATTATTTTTTGAAATTTGAGGTTCGAAGATGTGTTCAAAAGTTGGTTATTGTAATTGTTTACCAGTAATATCACTCTGCAAAGCCAGTGTCGTCACTTCTCCAAATATGAACGCTCCAACAACTAAATACACTACAGATATAACAACGAAGCAGATATCTGTAGGAGAGAGTTTTCGTTTTTTCAAGTCGACAGTCTGCAGTAAGCACAACCCTAAAAAAAAAAATATGATTAAACAGTTGCCATGGTTACCAAAAATGTGTTTGAGACCTAGTACTTAAGTTGCTGTATAATTGCCTTAACTTGATTAAAACTGCTAAAGATTTATATTATCAAAAAACTTGGTAAAGAAATGCCAGTAAGCATTTCCAATTGTTTAATTTCATGTCAAATTTTTATCTTATACCCAGACTAAATAAATATAAATGTCAAAATCAGAAAAAAGTGATGAGTATAACCGATTATCTTAGGAAACACCAAAAGAATGCAAGTCAATGTATAAGTCAATGTATTTTGAAAACCGCAGCCCAGAGTGGACACAATACTGTTGATACTAAAGTTGCTTCGTTATTTTGCTTATTTCAGTACAGTGTAAAAATGATTGCTTGTGTAAAATACGCGCGAAATAAAAAGTATACCTGGAAATACGAAAATGAAGAGAGAAGCGATACCCCCTATCACTGCGATAGCAACACCAATATCTGGCACCACTGACGCGATAAATAAACACGCGGCAAACCAGCATAGTGTTACTATAACACGGCGACGTCGCTCAGTGGGTTCGCCTTCTTCTACAGTCATGTTACGCACTGACAACACCATACCATCAATTACCGTTCTAAAAATTAAAAATAAAATAAGATTAACTTAGAATATTTGCTGGGTTTAGACTAATGTAACTCGGCTTTGTATCAATGGATATTATCAATGGATTCACGGTGTCCACTCAAAAGTGGACCTCGATTTTTCTGACTGTTCTGATCTTTTGCTGATAAACTAGCTGAAAAAATGCAATATACATGAAGAAACAAAGAAACAAAGGGTGAACCAAATACAAGTTGAAGATAAAAACTGACATTGTAAAGCATATGCATTACGGGGATTTAGTAAAAGGTATGAAATACTGACATTTTTCTGATATTTCATAAAAAGATCAAATTTTCATAAAGTTTTCCTGACATTTCATAAAAAGATCAAATTTTCATAAAGTTTTCCTGACATTTCATAAAAAGATCAAATTTTCATAAAGTTTTCCTGACATTTCATAAAAAGATCAAATTTTCATAAAGTTTTCCTGACATTTCATAAAAAGATCAAATTTTCATAAAGTTTTCCTGACATTTCATAAAAAGATCAAATTTTCATAAAGTTTTCCCGACATTTCATAAAAAGATCAAATTTTCATAAAGTTTTCCTGACATTTCATAAAAAGATCAAATTTTCATAAAGTTTTCCCGACATTTCATAAAAAGATCAAATTTTCATAAAGTTTTCCTGACATTTCATAAAAAGATCAAATTTTCATAAAGTTTTCCCGACATTTCATAAAAAGATCAAATTTTCATAAAGTTTTCCTGACATTTCATAAAAAGATCAAATTTTCATAAAGTTTTCCCGACATTTCATAAAAAGATCAAATTTTCATAAAGTTTTCCTGACATTTCATAAAAAGATCAAATTTTCATAAAGTTTTCCTGACATTTCATAAAAAGATCAAATTTTCATAAAGTTTTCCCGACATTTCATAAAAAGATCAAATTTTCATAAAGTTTTCCTGCCATTTCATAAAAAGATCAAATTTTCATAAAGTTTTCCTGATATTTCATAAAAAGATCAAATTTTCATAAAGTTTTCCTGCCATTTCATAAAAAGATCAAATTTTCATAAAGTTTTCCTGACATTTCATAAAAAGATCAAATTTTCATAAAGTTTTCCCGCCATTTCATAAAAAGATCAAATTTTCATAAAGTTTTCCTGACATTTCATACAAGATCAAATTTTCATAAAGTTTTCCAGACATTTCATAAAAAGATCAAATTTTCATAAAGTTTTCCTGACATTTCATAAAAAGATCAAATTTTCATAAAGTTTTCCTGACATTTCATAAAAAGATCAAATTTTCATAAAGTTTTCCCGCCATTTCATAAAAAGATCAAATTTTCATAAAGTTTTCCCGACATTTCATAAAAAGATCAAATTTTCATAAAGTTTTCCTGACATTTCATAAAAAGATCAAATTTTCATAAAGTTTTCCCGACATTTCATAAAAAGATCAAATTTTCATAAAGTTTTCCCGCCATTTCATAAAAAGATCAAATTTTCATAAAGTTTTCCCGACATTTCATAAAAAGATCAAATTTTCATAAAGTTTTCCTGACATTTCATAAAAAGATCAAATTTTCATAAAGTTTTCCTGACATTTCATAAAAAGATCAAATTTTCATAAAGTTTTCCTGATATTTCATAAAAAGATCAAATTTTCATAAAGTTTTCCAGACATTTCATAAAAAGATCAAATTTTCATAAAGTTTTCCTGACATTTCATAAAAAGATCAAATTTTCATAAAGTTTTCCTGCCATTTCATAAAAAGATCAAATTCTCATAAAGTTTTCCTGACATTTCATAAAAAGATCAAATTTTCATAAAGTTTTCCTGACATTTCATAAAAAGATCAAATTTTCATAAAGTTTTCCTGACATTTCATAAAAAGATCAAATTTTCATAAAGTTTTCCCGACATTTCATAAAAAGATCAAATTTTCATAAAGTTTTCCTGACATTTCATAAAAAGATCAAATTTTCATAAAGTTTTCCCGACATTTCATAAAAAGATCAAATTTTCATAAAGTTTTCCTGACATTTCATAAAAAGATCAAATTTTCATAAAGTTTTCCCGCCATTTCATAAAAAGATCAAATTTTCATAAAGTTTCCCGACATTTCATAAAAAGATCAAATTTTCATAAAGTTTTCCCGACATTTCATAAAAAGATCAAATTTTCATAAAGTTTTCCTGACATTTCATAAAAAGATCAAATTTTCATAAAGTTTTCCTGACATTTCATAAAAAGATCAAATTTTCATAAAGTTTTCCTGACATTTCATAAAAAGATCAAATTTTCATAAAGTTTTCCTGCCATTTCATAAAAAGATCAAATTTTCATAAAGTTTTCCTGACATTTCATAAAAAGATCAAATTTTCATAAAGTTTTCCCGCCATTTCATAAAAAGATCAAATTTTCATAAAGTTTTCCTGACATTTCATACAAGATCAAATTTTCATAAAGTTTTCCAGACATTTCATAAAAAGATCAAATTTTCATAAAGTTTTCCTGACATTTCATAAAAAGATCAAATTTTCATAAAGTTTTCCTGACATTTCATAAAAAGATCAAATTTTCATAAAGTTTTCCCGCCATTTCATAAAAAGATCAAATTTTCATAAAGTTTTCCCGACATTTCATAAAAAGATCAAATTTTCATAAAGTTTTCCTGACATTTCATAAAAAGATCAAATTTTCATAAAGTTTTCCCGACATTTCATAAAAAGATCAAATTTTCATAAAGTTTTCCCGCCATTTCATAAAAAGATCAAATTTTCATAAAGTTTTCCCGACATTTCATAAAAAGATCAAATTTTCATAAAGTTTTCCTGACATTTCATAAAAAGATCAAATTTTCATAAAGTTTTCCTGACATTTCATAAAAAGATCAAATTTTCATAAAGTTTTCCTGATATTTCATAAAAAGATCAAATTTTCATAAAGTTTTCCAGACATTTCATAAAAAGATCAAATTTTCATAAAGTTTTCCTGACATTTCATAAAAAGATCAAATTTTCATAAAGTTTTCCTGCCATTTCATAAAAAGATCAAATTCTCATAAAGTTTTCCTGACATTTCATAAAAAGATCAAATTTTCATAAAGTTTTCCTGACATTTCATAAAAAGATCAAATTTTCATAAAGTTTTCCTGACATTTCATAAAAAGATCAAATTTTCATAAAGTTTTCCCGACATTTCATAAAAAGATCAAATTTTCATAAAGTTTTCCTGACATTTCATAAAAAGATCAAATTTTCATAAAGTTTTCCCGACATTTCATAAAAAGATCAAATTTTCATAAAGTTTTCCTGACATTTCATAAAAAGATCAAATTTTCATAAAGTTTTCCCGCCATTTCATAAAAAGATCAAATTTTCATAAAGTTTCCCGACATTTCATAAAAAGATCAAATTTTCATAAAGTTTTCCCGACATTTCATAAAAAGATCAAATTTTCATAAAGTTTTCCTGACATTTCATAAAAAGATCAAATTTTCATAAAGTTTTCCTGACATTTCATAAAAAGATCAAATTTTCATAAAGTTTTCCTGACATTTCATAAAAAGATCAAATTTTCATAAAGTTTTCCCGACATTTCAAAAAAAGATCAAATTTTCATAAAGTTTTCCTGACATTTCATAAAAAGATCAAATTTTCATAAAGTTTTCCTGACATTTCATAAAAAGATCAAATTTTCATAAAGTTTTCCCGACATTTCATAAAAAGATCAAATTTTCATAAAGTTTTCCTGACATTTCATAAAAAGATCAAATTTTCATAAAGTTTTCCCGACATTTCATAAAAAGATCAAATTTTCATAAAGTTTTCCTGACATTTCATAAAAAGATCAAATTTTCATAAAGTTTTCCCGACATTTCATAAAAAGATCAAATTTTCATAAAGTTTTCCTGACATTTCATAAAAAGATCAAATTTTCATAAAGTTTTCCCGACATTTCATAAAAAGATCAAATTTTCATAAAGTTTTCCTGACATTTCATAAAAAGATCAAATTTTCATAAAGTTTTCCTGACATTTCATAAAAAGATCAAATTTTCATAAAGTTTTCCCGACATTTCATAAAAAGATCAAATTTTCATAAAGTTTTCCTGCCATTTCATAAAAAGATCAAATTTTCATAAAGTTTTCCTGATATTTCATAAAAAGATCAAATTTTCATAAAGTTTTCCTGCCATTTCATAAAAAGATCAAATTTTCATAAAGTTTTCCTGACATTTCATAAAAAGATCAAATTTTCATAAAGTTTTCCCGCCATTTCATAAAAAGATCAAATTTTCATAAAGTTTTCCTGACATTTCATACAAGATCAAATTTTCATAAAGTTTTCCAGACATTTCATAAAAAGATCAAATTTTCATAAAGTTTTCCTGACATTTCATAAAAAGATCAAATTTTCATAAAGTTTTCCTGACATTTCATAAAAAGATCAAATTTTCATAAAGTTTTCCCGCCATTTCATAAAAAGATCAAATTTTCATAAAGTTTTCCCGACATTTCATAAAAAGATCAAATTTTCATAAAGTTTTCCTGACATTTCATAAAAAGATCAAATTTTCATAAAGTTTTCCCGACATTTCATAAAAAGATCAAATTTTCATAAAGTTTTCCCGCCATTTCATAAAAAGATCAAATTTTCATAAAGTTTTCCCGACATTTCATAAAAAGATCAAATTTTCATAAAGTTTTCCTGACATTTCATAAAAAGATCAAATTTTCATAAAGTTTTCCTGACATTTCATAAAAAGATCAAATTTTCATAAAGTTTTCCTGATATTTCATAAAAAGATCAAATTTTCATAAAGTTTTCCAGACATTTCATAAAAAGATCAAATTTTCATAAAGTTTTCCTGACATTTCATAAAAAGATCAAATTTTCATAAAGTTTTCCTGCCATTTCATAAAAAGATCAAATTCTCATAAAGTTTTCCTGACATTTCATAAAAAGATCAAATTTTCATAAAGTTTTCCTGACATTTCATAAAAAGATCAAATTTTCATAAAGTTTTCCTGACATTTCATAAAAAGATCAAATTTTCATAAAGTTTTCCCGACATTTCATAAAAAGATCAAATTTTCATAAAGTTTTCCTGACATTTCATAAAAAGATCAAATTTTCATAAAGTTTTCCCGACATTTCATAAAAAGATCAAATTTTCATAAAGTTTTCCCGCCATTTCATAAAAAGATCAAATTTTCATAAAGTTTTACTGACATTTCATAAAAAGATCAAATTTTCAAGAAGTTTTCCGGACATTTTGCTTATATATTAAAAATTCCTGGCAATTCTTGACTATCCTGAGAGAGTTAGCACCCTAGTATTTCTGGTCTGCAAATTACACATGAGAGCAAATATAGCTAGTATTTCATTAAAGGTGTAAACCTTTAATGAAATACTAGGAAAAGCGTTGTATTTAAAAATAAGGAAAGGCAACGAAGCAATAATATTACCTGGCGCAAAAGGTTACGATTGAAAATGATGACAACAAAATAAACACGATTGATATCCGTGCTATGTTCACCAGTGTGTCGTCATTACTGTAATTTTCTAAAATATCGGCTTTTGTTAGCGAGCCGAATGTTTTGTAACCAAAACTACCAGACAAACAATACGTAATCGTGCACACTACCATAGCAACCATGGCACACGAAAAGAATTTCTTGATGCTTCTGTTTTTTAATTCTGCATACACTGCAACTGATGACACATGACACTAGATGCAAAAAAAACATGTTAGATGCTTGTAATAACCGCATGCTAGGTTTCTTTTTAGCATTTCCACAGCATTTGTCTGCTATTTAATCGGATGTAAAAACATTGTCTGTCATGAAACTTAATCAAAGCACAGTGGGATCCCGTTCTATTGAAAGCAAAGAGAAGAGGAACAATTTATTTTTCAAAAGATTTTAAGATGTAAAATGAAATACATAAGCAATAAAAATTTTTTCACTTCATTTACCGGCGGGCCAATCTAATGCAACTGGTAGCTTGGTATCCTAAGTCCTCGTTTTATTAAAAGAATAAAAAGGAAATAGTTTGTACTATTTATGATGCCAATTGAGTATATATTTTATTCTTATGTTAAGCATTGGACACGAGCAATATTTTCATAGGGACGCAATGCAATCTGTCGTGGGCGCAATGGAATCTGTTGCGTTGCATTACGACCAAAAAGATTGTAGCCCGTACTATACCATTTTCTTACATACAATGCAACAAAAATATGCCGAAAATGTTGCAGAAAAACTTGAACAAAATAGATAAACTCTGTTGCGCATTTCTGCAGCTTTTGCATAGCGCCACTTTACTACACTGCAATCAAAAACATTAGTCTATCAACCAGTTTAGTTGTAAGAGATTTAAATTGTTGCAGTATAGAAGAGATTAAAAAGAATTTAAACATTACGACAAACCTGAAAACCAAAACAAATGACAGGTATTGCAGCGAATGCACTCTTCCAATCAGTATTAATTCTAAAACAGAAATTATATGTTAAATCTGCCTTACTGTTTTTTTTTTCTAAACAAAGAGAGTAGAATTACATGCCAGTAACACATTCACTTTCTCATTTTAAAATTGCCAAAGTGAAATGACGCTTGCTTGCTTCATGTCGGCAAATTGTATTTCACGCCAGTATTAAATACATGTACATATTTTTCACGATTTTTTGCTCCAACACAAAAGTAAGTGAAGTTTAGCCAGTAAATAAAATCAATACTTTTATCAGCATGATACAAAATTTACCGACGTGAATCAAGAATTTTGGTTAACACATTAGCATTCACGTGGGTAACTCCCAAGTGTCGACGTTAATTAATATATTAGAAAAAACTTTAGCAGGTCAACAGAGATTTAGAATTTTCAGCAGATTAAAATTTTATAGGGCCTAAAGTACATTGAAAGACTTTAACAAAGTTAAGAGATATATTGTGAAATATACATACACTTTGTCTGGTTGGATAATTTTTTTTCGTTCTAATTTGAAATATTTGTATACAATCACAAACGCAATGAAGAAAGCACCAACTCCACCGAAAAAACTAAAAAAATATCATCGGTTAGACAAAGAGAAAAAATCTGTATAGTAAATCAAATGGATGTGGAAATATATTAAATGCAATGTATCAGGGGTTTTTAAGCAAGTACCTCGTATTCTTTTATCCTTAGGTAAACTGTACATAACACGTTGAACATCTCCTGTGAAGCCATGTATATCCCTTCCCTTATAAAGAGATACATATCAGTGGTGGTCTTATCACAAAGTTTCTACTTTGTAATAAAAATACATACCACCATGTGTCAAAGGAAAGGCTATATTAAGGTAAAGTACCCCAATATAGCCTTCCCTTTGAAACATCATCAGTGATTTATCGTTAAAACGTGTTATATATGGATATTACGGTACGTAACACAAACTTGACTTTACAAGGTGAAAGGATTAATAATGAACAAAACAAAATTTACCTATAAGTAATAGACCAAGTATAGGATTCTTTTGTGAGCAATCGAAGTCAATTATAAACCTTAAGGAATTGTAATGGCCAAAAACTAAATCTGGTTTTGACAGATTTTCCAATACATGGTAGGCGAAACAAATAGTAGGTTTTTCTTTAGGAGTTAAACATAACTTCACAGGAGTAAAAGTCTTACATACTGCAAAACCATTTTTGGGACAAATTCCTGACTAGAGTTGCTTAGGTATTTTTTTGTACATTTACAACGTGGCTTGCAAATTCAACTTACCTAGTATAACTCAATGCTTTCAGTCGTCTTGGGATACAAAGTGGAAGCAAGAAAAGCAAAGCAAACAAACAAAATAAAAATCTTTTGTCAGTGTACCAATTTCCAGAAGTATTACTAGCAAACTCCAATACTATAAAAAGAAAAATACTTTATTACATAAACATAACTTTGAATTGCTTATTGTATTACAAATACACTAATCTGGTTTTAAAAAAATCTGCAGGAAAATTGCCCTCTGCAACTCACAGCTACCATCTTTCACTCACAGATAGAAGGCCAGGTATTATAAATTGGCAGATCTCATGATTTGATTGCTAAATTTAAAAAATTTAGTGTGATCATGCCAACCTGGGGAAAATATGGATATGTTGAAACAATTCGTTGTTGTCTTTTTCCATCATTACATTAAAAATTTTATAAAAATAAGTTTTGCTTTATCTATTATACAATAACGAATGTCAAACCAGGTCTTAACATCAATGTTGCGTCAAATCCTCTGGTGACATTCTCCTTACTTTTAACATTGTAATAATAAGAAAATAACATACAATTTGAAAATTTATGCTACCCCGTAGTCTAGTGAAATCTTTAGTGGTGAAGGAAGTTCAATTTTTTATTTTTACCTTTTTAATTAAAGAAATTGTATTCTTTAATTTGTATAAAATTAGTTCCGACCCTGCTGCCATTTTTTTAATAACTATTTTATCCAATGCTGCATAGTTATGATACTTTTGAGTATTTATTATTAGACATCAAACTTCCCGATCTTTTCGAATTTTACGGAATTTCCTTATTTTTTAGCTTTTTTTTCAGTGATTTATATAAAACCTGAAAATTAGTTTTAACTTTTAAATAAGTTTAAAATAAGTAATAACTTTTATTTGTCTGTCAAAAACTTCAAAAAGCATGTGAAAATTTGTCCAAAAACTGAAATAATTGAATTTATAAGCAGATAATGGTATTTTGAACAAATATCATGCCTTCAATTATGTCAGAACTGCTAAGAAAAGCAAAAATTATAATAATTATATTGAAATTTTAGACCCTATTCACAAAGGTTTTTGAGCAAATTGTGATTTTTTTTAACTGTCAAATCAAATAAATACCTTCTTTACACCTTTTTACCTAATTTTTGTAAAAGAAATTATTTGTGGAACTTATTTTTTAAATTTTGGAACCTTTTCCCACAATTTTTGTGAAATTTCACATTTTTACGCAAATCGCAAAAATAAGTTCAGTAAAAGTAAGAAAAAGTCGACTGGTCGCAAAAACAAGTCCCGATTTTTCTATTACTATTGAATTGCAAAAAAACATTTTAAATCTTCGCAGATGATTTCAAGATAGAATGTATTTTACTTTACATTAAACCTTCATACTGTTGGGAAAAGTTTGGCTTGTATTTTTAAGACAGCTTTCAAAAATAAGTTTCGTATTTGTAAAAAATATTTTTACCAGAAAATATGGTAAATTAAGGTATATTCAAAAAAGATTTTCTTATAGGGCTTGAAATTAAAAAGTCAGAGATTATGACAGTGGCATTGTTTAGATATATAAAACATTTTGTGCTTTTAGATTTAAAGCAGCTTTGAATACCTGAAGAAAGCTGTTCACCAATGATAATAATATAAGTCATGGCACTTCCAAAAAAGTATAAAGCAATGAATATCTGTGACACGTTTTTCACTCGCTTTCCTAACATATACAGCAATACATCTTGATAAGTCGCAGCTTGTGAATGATCAGCACATCTAGCCAAGATCAGAAAAGCACCAATGATAAAAATTAGAAGACCCTAAAATAATTTTGCATTACAAGTGAGAGGTAACGTAGGAGTTTTTCAGAAATATTTACAAAATTTACTTACAGCTTGCAGTGTTATTGCAATTTCAATTCCACCAGCATTCATGTATGCTTGAGGGAAATTCAACAACCCTGCGCCTAATGCAGCATTCGCAATCAGAAAAACTGCCCGGTAAGATGGCACGTGGCCAGGGGGTAATGCAGCTAAACCACGAAATTGTACATTGCTGTCTGAATGTTGCCGAGCAGTATCACCTATGGGTGGAAGGCAGTCATCTGCATCTTGCATGTTAAGTTGTGCTTGCGGTTCGTCTGGAAATGAGTTGTTTGGATCATCAAAATCACCAATAATTTGATTGGTGGAGCTTCCCTTGTCAGTCTTTTGAAACATTTTGACTACATTTATGTTATCATGTTTTTATAGACTAAAATAAGAATAGAAATAAAACAAGCATATAGGGAACATTGGACAAAAACAGAACGCAGTATATTTAATTGTGTAAAATAAATTGTGCACAGGAAAGAAATTAGTCAGGTGGTTCAGTCCATGGCATGGTAAGTTTAGCAAGTGCTGTTGTGGCAGACAATGTCTTATATAATTAGCTCACACCATGTTAGGGAAATTGGGCTGTTAATGCTCAATTGTATATAGTCTGTATACATAACAATGCAGGACTCACATCAATGTGCTTTGAATACTGAAGTATCCTAATATTAAAAAACAAAGCACATGTCAACTTTTGGGCAACTCTTTACAGATTTGTAGTAGTGTGTTTTTATTACATTTTACTACATTTCTGTTTTTTAAAAACATTTCGTTTTTTAAACCTCCCTGTTTTTTTAAAAAAGTTTTGATTATTTTTCAAAACTTTTGTATTTCAAACAATTTGTGTTTTATAAACATATTGTTTTTCAAACTTTGCTTTTTTTAAACTTTTGTTTTTGTTCTACCATCTTAATAAAATTAGCAAATCTTAGATTAAAAACCGTATCACTATTTTAAAAGAAACAACAGTCTATTCTATAAGCTTTCTTTTTTTATTCAAAAAAATCAGCACGGATAAATGATGACATAGCATAAAAATGAACAAAGCATATTTTTTACAACTAAGAGGGAATTTAAAATATTTTGTTATATCATTTAAAAAGCTTAAAATTTTCTTTATATACATACCGTAATGCTTCGAATAAATGCCCCCTTCTATTAAACACCCCTCCTTTTCAGCCATTTTTTAAACAAACGCCCCCCTCTCTAATAGATGCCCCTCCCTCATAAGGGCCGTTTATTTGAAGCGATAGTAAAAGTATACTTACTTTTTTCCTAAATCTTAGGTTTAAGGTTGGAAATTTAGTTTTTAGCTTTTGAAGTTGATTTTCTAAAACATGTGAATATTTTTTATTTTCTGTTATGAAGACATATATATTATAGGTATCCTTAAAAACTGCAAAAGAGACGAATTGTAAAAAATCTAATAAATGCCCCCCCCCCCCCCTCCCTCAAATAGATGCCCCCCACCCCAAAAAAAAATGTCAAAAAATTTAATAAACACCCCAGAAGTTTATTCGAAACATTACGGTATGTTTAAAATTTTTTTTTTTAATTTTGAGTAGAAGACATTGATATACAATACAGTATTCTTACATTTTCTTTACACAAGTGTGCATCAAGAGCGTAAAGGGTAAAGTTTTTTTACAAGTTTTACAAACGTGATATATTTAGTCTAAGCTCTTCACACCAAATGCTTTAAATTATTTTATTAATTTATTTTATCGAGTGGTAAGCTTGCTTGCGTTTGTTTTCTCTTTTTCTGTTGTTATAGTTTGTTCTTTTCTTATTATTTCGTATTTAGTTTTGAATGTAATTTTACATAACATCATTATTATCACACCGTATGAAAAAGCCAAGCCTTCCTCCAGGACTGCCTTGATGACTGTTTGTCCATAAATGTTCCAGCTGTTGAGAATTGAAGTGAAATTAAATACAGTATGATAACTGGGTCATTCACAAATAAAGGTAAATAAATCTCGCAAGACTGATCAGCAGGGTTTAATTGAATTTTTTTTAAAGATATTTACTGCATATATAAATAAGTAACAAACTCTCTATAAACAATTGCAAATTAAATATTAAAAGTGATCTGTGATAATTTTCTTTCAGTTTTTTTGCCCACAAAGTTTATGTAAGACAAAGTACGGCGTTGTTTCAGCTCCATACCATTGCATTTTGATGGTGTTTAAACAATATACTGTAATGATCCAAACAAGCTGTAGATTAGTGGTTATAGCTCTTGTACTCTGTGCGAGAGACCAGGGTGCGATTTAACATGGGCGAGTACCATGGCCCCGGGTTAACCCAAGCCATGTGAGGGACATTGGGGGGATGGCTCCATGTGTGGGCCGTTGGATGTTTCCGGGAGTTTTTTTAGTAGAGCGCAGGCCCTAATTGGGTCTGCGAAACTTAAAATGAGCATTAAATACTCTAGGACTCTCCATATAAGCCATGGCCCCTCCTGGAAATAATAGACAGGGTATATCCCTTGATATTAGTGAGGCTAGCCATGTAAAATATGCACATCTATCTATCTAATAAAGCTTTATTTAGTTCCATAGGATTGCATTTTGATAATTTTTGAACAAAGTACAATGTTGCTCCATACGATCATGTTTTAATGTAGCAAAAACAACTTTGTTTATTTTAATAACAAAGATAATCGTGTGTGAAAATCGCCACATTTTGTTCTGAACTGACGAAAAACAGTCCTAAAAAGCTTAAAAATCACTGTATATACTTCTTTCTAAAATGAAGACTAAACATCAAAAACAAACAGAATGCTTTAAAAATAGAGCAATTGAAACTATATAATATTTTTATTTGAGTTAAAAAAGTATTGAAATTTGTTGGTTTGAGAAAAAAAAAATGGAGAAAGGTGGGGCATTAAGGTGTGAGATATAACAGGAGATTAAAAAATTTGTAAAGTTCAGTACTGGCAGAAATGTGACATTTTAGATTAAGGTCAGTTTCAATGCAACAGTCACTGTAAGCTTTTGTACTAAAGAGCCACACAAGAGATGATGCACAAGAGATGTTGCACAACATTAGAGACGTTAAAGGTTACCTCCCGCAAAAATTAAGTTGAGCAGATAGTTCGAAAGTTCTCTAGAAATCTTTTTATTTTTTTGAAAATTTTTATCCGTTCTCAAGATATTTGTCTTTAAAGTTGCGCTAATTATGCTAAATTATGAACTAGTGAAGTCATGAACTAGCTCTAGTTCATGAGTTCATTTCCTTAGATCGAGCATAATTATGGTAACTAAATATTGAAATTTATGTAAAATGTTCGAAACGTCAAAGTGAAGACCAGAAAACATTTTTAAATCTATACGACTTGTCTAAAGTGTTACCCTCGCAGAGCTAGTTCATGACATCATGCATAATCAGTGAATCTTCTAATCCAAATTCTAAAGAGTCAAACAAGAATTTTGAAAAAAAATATTCAAAATTTCTAGACAACCTTTGAAGCTCTTTCATATGCAATTAACTTTATCTTAATTGAAACCAAGGTTATGGTAACTGGGTTATATAAAAGTGAAAAGTTAGGCAGATTTTGGAGTTTTAAAAACAATGTTAGAAAGTTTGAGCTAAGATAATTTTTTGGAGCAAAAGCCAGATAGCTAAGCATCATTTCCAGACAGATTTTTATTGCGACTATCTTTCGTTAGCTAATTATTCTTCCATTTCCACATTTTTTACCATTCTTCCCCTACGAACTAGGTTTGTTTTCACCGAGCGAAAATTTAAAAATGGTGGATGTAGCACAAATGCGATTCGTCAATTAAGCCAAATGTCAATCATCACTATGGCAACAAACTGAACCAAGTCGCCGAATACAGAAAATTCCTCTTATGGCTCACTTCTCTTCTTAATAAAAAAACTGCTCTTCCGTTCCAAACACTTCTCTTCAAAAGTGGGAAACACTTCTCTTCCAAGAACTTAAAAAATCCCAGACCTAATTCTAAACCAGAATATTGATCGAGCTGGATTTTGATAACTCACGTTTTTGAATAAATGACCATCCTCTTCCCCAGGGATTTTTGTCTTTTCGAAATATATAAGAGATGATGCCGAGAATCCCTTAGGACAAGGGCGAATAAATTATATACTTGCTTCCGCCATGAGAAAGATGAAGTATTCTTAGTAATTAACTATTCACAACTTTTATGTGTAGTGGGCCACATACTTCAGATAAAAATGTATTGTGCTACTCCATTTGTTGAGTCATTTCTTTATCTTCTTTAATACACACTTTTATAAGAATAAATTCTAACTAGGGTGGTCATTATTCTTATTTTGATAAACTCATAAAGCACATTCTTTATAAAGAAAAAGCATGTGATTTGCTTGGTGGACACTACCATGATTTTAAAGACTCTGAACAGCCATTTATTGTGTCTGTTGGTAAATAAAATTAATTACTCTTCTGCTACTGATCTGGAATTGATTTGTGATAGTATTTTATTCATGCAGGCAGGGACTGCTGCTACAATGAGCTGTTTGTAAATTGAGCACGTGTTAGCCAAGTATACTTCTTGCGAATGTGAAAAAAAACATACAGACCATGGGTGTAAAATTGCGGACCAGATTTCTAAATTTAGTTGTGAAGAGAAAGTTTAGGGCCCACAAAAAGCAAAGAAGTGTTAAGCGCAGAAGAGAAGTGTTAAAATACAGAAGAGAAGTGTAAGAATACAGAAGTAAACTGTTTGAATCATAGAAAAGTGTTTTTAAATTACAAGAGAAGTAAGCCACAGGGCCATCGTACATCTACCTACATTACATTGCCTGTCACCTATTTCACCATAAACGAACTTTGAGCTTTGTATAATTTTCATGCGCTTCCATTATAGTTTTGTGTGGCCTGCGCACGAATCCACTTCACAAGCTGCACTGACTTTGTCAACAACAAAAAACATTGCCTTGTTCCCGAGAAGAAATATATTGCAATCCAGCTTACTAATACCCCTAAGCTAATATATTTGATATTTGTTTGATTATAATACTTTTTGCATTTTATCTATATAGGTATATATGTTTTGGTAGAAACTCCATGTTTATGTGGTAAAAAAAAGGATTCCTAGTAATTTTTTTTCAGAATTTCTGGCCAGCAGACAAGCACTGACTTGGGTTTATTTTTCTGGCCAGTATTTTTTTTATAAAAATAACGCTAGCTATATAAATGCTCTAGCTAACTTTATTGTAAATTCTTTTTGTGAATACACAAGTGCCATTAAAAAAATTTTATTTGTCAAATTATAGTTCTTAATCTTTTAAAAACAAGTATAAGGTAGTTAATTATGAGAGCAGTTGCTTGATTTGGTCTAAATGAAAATCTCCCATTATACGGATTTCACAAAATGTTCTCCTGATAATTACAAATAGCAAATGGTGGATTTTTAATTGAGATCTAGCTAATGATTGATAACAAGTTGATTTTAAAATGTTCAGAATAGTGTGAATATGAACTGTGTAATTTTTTATATTTGTGAGCTTTGGTTCTCTAGATATTTAAGGTCACAATAGTCCTGTAGTCACCGCCATGACAGTGTCATAAAAGTTCTCTGTTCTGTAAATTACTAACTTGTGTGACATGATTCCGCTAGGATGTAAACAAACGCAGTCTGAATAAACAAAGCGAGGGAATACTAAACGGGAAAACTGTGTCTCCTGTAATTGTCTGAAAGTAATTTTATTATGCTTTAAAATAAATATCTTTAGCAGAATAAAATGATGTTCCACTGCATTAATATGCACTACCGAACAACCTTTGGTTAAATATCGTGGTCGTCAACAAAATAAATTGACGTCAACTAAAAAATTAACCGTCAACTAGATAAATTGAGTGTCAACTAAATAAATTGAGCGTCAACTAAATAAATTGACCCTAGTTAAGTAATACCAACGGTTAATTTATAACTTGCAAATCTTCTCCGTAAATTTTAACCGTTAACAAATTTAATTAACAGAAAATAAACATTATTGATGGTTAATAAATCTTGTTAAAGATTTGTTAGTTTTTTCATATCATTATACGAACGGTAAAAAATGATGCAAAAGATTTAATTAATCGATTTGAAGTTTCAGTGCATTTGACTAAAATTTAGTATTTTAAACTGACTGGCACCGTTCAAAATCGACAGACAACATATTTAATTAATCGTTAATTTTATGTCTTAAAATATTTGCAATGACCTACAATCAAAATTATTAACGTCAACAAAATTTATTAACAGTCAATCTTTTAAATTGACGATCAATTAAATTTGTTATTAGTTAACAAGAAAAGTTAACAGGCAACAAAAAACATTGGCCGTTAATAAAAATGATTAACCGTTAACGTAAGAATTGACAGTGGCACTATTTGGTAAAAGTGGGTTTGGTAGTGATAGTTTTGAACATGGATTTATCACTTGAAAGTTATTAAGTATTATCTGTATATATATGTTCTATTTTATTATGAAATGTTTCTTGTGTTATTTTTTTAAATTAAAACATCTTGAAAGATGACAGGTGATTTTATTTGCTACTTTCAAAAACAACAGTTCAAATGATTATGCACAATAAGTGCATGGGAAGTGATTTTGTGAAAGCAAAGCATTCCAAGGGCAATGTCAAAGTTTTTTATTTCTTACCTTTTTTGAATGAAAAATTCTTGGAAATTATTTATATTATTTATTTTTTCTATGAGGATTTTTATATATATATATATATATACTAGAATTTAGCTTGTCTTCTTCATCGCTTAAACTTCACGATAAATTTAAATCACTCTGAGAAGACAAAGAAGTCACTGAATCTTCATCCATCTGCTTACAAATCCTTTTGATCTATACACACTGTGGTGTGACGTCACATATCAACAAAATATGTACAAACCAAGTTGGCTTTTGTTCAATAATGGCAGCGACTGTTAATTTAATTATCAATTTTTGGGGACAAAATTAGGACACAAAAAATGTAAAAATGTTTTAATTATAAAAAAACGTGTATGTAGGTCGTTTCGTTACTTCTCCTTTAACAAAATCAGGGTTCCAATTAGCAGCTCGCAATTCGCAATTTGTGAATCCAAATGCCATTTTTGCGAATCACTGCGAAGAAAATGATAAAATTGCGAATCGAATATTTTTAAGTGGTGATAGAAATGCTTTTTTAGATCGCATTTAAGAAGTTTAAAAACGAAGAACTGCAATAGAAAGTTTTTTTAGATTGCATTTTAAGAACTTAAAGAATGAAAAACAAAGATAAAGAAACTTTTTTAGATCGCCTTTAAAAACTTAAGAACAAAGAACAGTGATAGAAAAGCTTTTTTAGATCGCAGTTTAAAAGTTTTACAATGAAGAACTGTGATAGAAAGGTTTTTTAGATGGCGATAGAAAAGCTTTTTTAGATCGCATTTTAAAAATTTAAGAATGAAAAGCGGCGATAGAAAAGCTTTTTTAGATTGCATTTTAAAAGTTTAAGAACGAAGAACGTCAATAGAAAAGCTTTTTTAGATTGCATTTTAAAAACTTAAGAACGAAAAGCGGCGATAGAAAAGCTTTTTTAGATCGCATTTTAAAAGTTTTTAAACGAAGAACGGTGATAGAAATGCTTTTTTAGATTCTGAAATTTAAGAACAAAACTTTAGAACGAAGAACTGCGATAGAAAAATGGTAATTGATCTTTCCAGGCCACATCTAGGCGGTTGTTTACTTTGTTAGAGTGTTGAAATTTTTGCTAACCGACTTTACTTTTCGAATTCTTTACTTTTCTATTTTTTTAAGCCAATAACAATTTCAAAAAAACTCCTTAAAAAGTCCTTTTTCATCTCTTGCTATAATATATAATGTTTATGTTATAGGTGGTAATTGTAATGTTTATGTCACTTCCTGTATTCATGCATTGTGCATGTGTAAACGTCTTATGCTTATCCATATGTTACCAGTAGAAACTATGCTTAAGAAGTAAATATAATATACATGGACCTACTCGTCGCAAATTACATTAAGTGCCAACATTGTACATGCCCTATGTGTATAAACTACTGTAGCAACCTTTTTTTATTATGAATTAACAGCAATAGAAACCATGTTTGCATTGTACTAGTATCAACAATCTCAAAAAAACTTTGCTGAGAATTGCTGAAAATTGAATTGTTTTATTGATGACACCAAATACAATTTCTGAGTTTGCTCGCTAACGAATCTGTTGCATGAATTTGTATATACAGATTTTTTTGTACTCCACCACTCTATAAAAAGGGTTTTTATTTTTATAGATGGCTTTTGGAATTTGGTTGTGGTCTTACACATCTTTTATTTGTTACAATGTTCATATTAATAAGAATTGCAAAAGGTGAGCTGAAAAGTTGCTGACCATGGAAATAGTAATATTATTCTTTGTGCAACAGTTTGACAACAATATTTACAATTTCTTCACATGTTTAAAGTGTAGAGTTATTGCCATTAACATTTAAAGTTAAAGCCTTTACAACTATTTTTTATAGAAAATGAGGTGTATTAAATAACTTCTTTTGAGAGCATTCGTATTTTACTAGATTTTTTTTTACTTCTATAACTATTATTATTCCTTTATAAAAAATTATGTTGAAATTGTGGTATAGTTTGAAAAATTAAAAAGCACTTTAAAGATATTTTAAAAGCTTTTTTAGATTGCATTTTAAAAACTTAAGAACGAAAAGCGGCGATAGAAAAGCTTTTTTAGATCGCATTTTAAAAGTTTTTAAATGAAGAACGGTGTGTTGTGTTATTTTAATAATCATACAGAAATGAATGTAATGATGTATGGTATATTGACTCAAAATACATGATGGTGCTCAGTAATTATTAGTTTGTGAAAATATTACAAAAAATATTAACATGTTCATGTAGTTGTTAGTGATTTGTTTTCTCTTCTCCTTGCTAATCTTACGCAACCTTGGTGACTCAAAATATAAATTACAATAAAAAAGTTTACACACCTCTCCATTAATACAGTTATGTGTTATCACAGTTTGATAAGTCAAAATAATAATAAAATTATAAAAAAACAGAAAAGATTCCTTTAAACCTTGTTGTTATTATTTGTTTACATGTTTCTTTTATTAAAATAAGTAAGAAAAAATAAAATTTTGCTGAAAATCAATCCTACCTGGACAACGCAGGCCACAATCAACCTGGATTACTCAAACAAAAATACTTATTATTGACATTTAAACTCATGGGAAGTCCCATGAGTTTAAATGTCAATAATAAGTATCCTACATTTTATGTTTATAGGGAGTTTCATTGTGTTTAAATTTTGGCAGAAAACCTGGGAAAGTGTTGAAAATTTTGCATACCCTGTCAAGTGTATCATATACATAAGAGATTAAATGGCATTCTATGCATCTTTTATTAATATATCTAATTGCATAATTATGTATGGGCGTGTGCAAATGTTGTTACATGCTATTCATGTGACCTACCCTAAAACATTTTTATAAAAACATATTTCATGTATTTTATTATTATTATTCTAAGTCTTTTATTTATTATTTTTTTTTTAGCAATGACAAAAACTTTTAAAGATAAGATTTCAGAGTTATATCCATATGTAAATGAAGAGGAAACCCCCTTACCAAGAAGCTGGAGCACTCAAGATAAATTCACATATATTGGTTTATCTCAGAATAACCTCCGTGCTCATTACAAAGGTATACATTTCACTTGGCTTATATGACAGTGACCAAACACATGGCACAATTTTAGGAATTATTTTTTCTATCTGTGTTTATTTGTTATTTTTTGTGAAGGTACCAGGTAATGAAGATGCTAAAATCTTATTGTACACATCTAAAATAATATCCTGTTACAAAGCAGAAAGTATGTTGCACAAAATTGTTGGGTAAAAAAGGGGGTATTGTTGGCTGTCTTACCAATAATAATACTATAATAACCGATTACCCCAGGTTGTACCCCAAAGGCGATATTTTGTAGGAACTTTACCGGAGAAAGGTCTAATCATGTAACTAACAACTTTTTAATGTCTGCGTACTATTTTTATAGGAGTGGGAAAAACACCCAAAGATGCAGCATCAGTTCGTGCAACCCATCCTATTCCAGCCACATGTGGATTGTATTATTTCGAGATAAAAGTTATCAGCAAAGGTCGTGATGGGTATAATAATTGTTTGTTTTTTCCTTCTAAAAACCGTAGAAAGTATATTCAATCCCATTGAGGCACATTTTTTGCAATAGCATTTTAAGACACGTTTCTAAAAAGTTTTAAACCATGTTCAAAATCATGCTAAGCTCAAACTCTACGGAAGAACACCCATCAAGCTATTTTCTGTAAAAAAAAAATGTGAATACTGCTGTGTTTGTATTTTACACGATTAAGAAAGAGGATCTAATTTATAACTGAAAGTGATTTTTTTTGAAACTGTAAAACTTACCTATAATTTGTTACTTGAGACCTTTTGATAATGAAGTCTAAATGTTTACTTCTGCGAACATTCTAACCTTTCCAGTTTAGTTTGGAAATTCACAAACCAACAGGATTTGTAGTGTATGAAGAATCTAAAATTGTGGTTCTTGGAAAACTCAGGGAAAGCACAGGGATAAAGTCATATTTGATACTGGCCCAACTATTCATACGTTTTAAAGTCAATAACTAAAAATGTTTATCCAGAGTTCTTGTATTTTCGTAACAAGTACGTCATCAAAAGCTCTTTTTCAGATTCTTTAAAAAGAGGTAAATGTTCAAATCTCTTTTAATAAAAGGAATAACAGAGAGTTTATAAACCAGGAAAATTGACATTTTGTTTTTCTCAGATCTTATCATTCAGGAAATTAATAGTTTTTTAAAAAAACACTTTTGTAAGAATTGTTGCTATGATGAGCCCTTTCTAAGATTAACATTTTGACCAACAAAATGGTTCATTGCTTGCTAATACACTTGCTAATATGAGTATGAAGCTGCTTTCATTTGACATTAAAGCATTTTAGGAAAGCTTCGCTACCTGGATAGTTATTCTTGCTTGATTTTAGGACTTTTTCGTGCTACCCAAACTTTTAGAACTTTCACTGCAAATATTTCAAGAGATAATGTTTTTTAACTTAGGACCAAAGTTATAGGTACTTTTAACTGCTAGTTCTTAAGAGAAAATATATATTTATTGATTGATTGACAGATTTTTTGGTGAAAAGCAATTGCAATTATTGATGGCAGTATATTATATTGATTTGTTCCTTCTGTGTTATACTACAATCTTGCTAAGTTTGATCATGGAAGAATATTTATTTTTCTGTCAAAAGTTATACAGTAAACCCAACCCAAACCTCTGTTATCCTTTTTTAAGAGCCTGTCCAGTCCAGTTATTTTTAGGTACATTGGTATTGGATTGTGTGCTGCCGGTGTGAATATGAACAAGCTTCCAGGTAAAATATTGCAGATAGATATGCAGTGTATATGCAAACATTTTTTTTTCTTAATTTTTTTGTTACCATTCATGCAGGAAAAAGTCATGTTAGAAATAATATTTCAAACATTCCGCGCATTTATTCTAATATCACCAAGACACGTTTTAATACTGCTAAGCATTTACCACTAAGGCAAGCCCATCAATAAGAAAATAACACTCGGGAAATAAATCGCTCACCCAAGGTTACAATAATTTGGACTAGGCGAGCAACCTGAAAAAATAAAATGAGTTAATAAGCATATCTTATTACAAAATCTTTTGTATCTACTTTATTTTATCTTTTTTTATCTATTTTGGTTATTTTTTACTGCAAATAATAAGAAAGATAACATTGATTTTCCTGTGAGATGAATTGATATTGCTGAGCCAGATAAACCTTGGGGGAGCAATTAATGGCTCAGCTAGCTAAAACTATCGATAGCTCAGCTAGAATTTGGAGAGTCTTTGTGATTGCTCTCCCATAAATAATAGACCTGCTAAGGCTCGTAATATAGAAAAAATTAGGCATATGCTAAACTCGAGCAATAATATCAAAATTTCTTTTATTGTAATTGTGGAAATAAAGCAGCCTTTACTAAGTGAAATTGATTTAATTGAACACTCCAGTAGAGAGTTATTGTGTGCACGTTTTACACGCCCTTGAACTAAAGTGATTTAAACTCGTTTGCGCAGGATGGGAAAAGGACTCTTATGGATACCATGCAGATGATGGCCACTCGTTTTGCACGTCAGGTGCTGGAGAAGTGTATGGTCCTACGTTCACAACGGGGGATGTTGTTGGGTGTGGTTTGAACTTGATAGACAAAACATGTTTTTACACGAAGAATGGTGTAAACCTTGGTATTGCATTTAAAGACTTAGTTGTAAGATATATTTGTCAATGTTTGAAAGATCTGAAATCACGTAATGTGTTTCTCACTACCGTTTATTGTTAATGCAAAAAAAACGAAACCTTTGTTTTTTGCAAAACCTAAAATATGACTGGTAGAAAAGTGCTTAAAGTGATAGTATGGTTAATCACTTATCTTTTTTAATCAGTAGTGAAATGTTTTAAAGTTATATTGTTATATTACTGTTAATTAACATTATTTGTTTTCAGTCGAATTTGTACCCCACTGTTGGCTTACAAACGCCTGGCGAAATTATCGATGTCAATTTTGGTCAGGAAGCCTTTGTATACGATGTTACAGAAATGAGAAAGGTAAATGTTTTAAGGAACCAACGATATGTTTTCTACAATAGGTATTGCTTAGGTGGGGCAATTGTGTAAACTTTTCAAAGTTTTATTTCTAGTGGCTTGTTACGTTTTGTTTGTAGGAGTTACGTGCACGCACGATGAGAAATATTGAAAACTTCCCAGTATCATCAGATGATGGAACTTGGCAGTCAACACTACAGAAGTAGGTATTTGAATTAACCACGGTGTTGCTGTTGTTGTTGTTGTTATCGTTATTGTTGTTTTTTGTCTTTGTTGTTGTCTTCTTGTTGTAGTCGTCGCCATCATTTTTTTTTCGTTTTTATTTCGTCTTTATCCATGTTTTTTGTTGTTGTCGTCATCGTTGTCATCGTCGTTGTTATGTCACCTTTCTCACTCTTGTTGTGATATCATTGCATCGTTACAGTCACTGTAATGATTTTGTGGAAATCACTATCCACACTATCACAATCCACATTATCACTATCCACATTATCACTATCCAAATTATCACTATCCACACAATTACAATCCACATTATCACTATCCACATTATCATTATCCACACTATCACTATCCACGTTATCACTATCCGCACAATCACAATCCACATTATCACTATCCAAATTATCACTATCCACATTATCACTATCCACATTATCACAATCCACATTATCACTATCCGCACAATCACAATCCACATTATCACTATCCACATTATCATTATCTGCACAATCACAATCCACATTATCACTATCCACACTATCACTATCCACACAATCCACATTATCATTATCCACACTATCACTATCCACACTATCACTATCCACATTTTCATTATCCACATTCATTATCCACATTCATTATCCACATTCATTATCCACATTCATTATCCACATTCATTATCCACATTCATTATCCATGTACATTATCCACGTACATTATCCACATTCATTATCCATGTACATTATCCACGTACATTCTGCCACTTAAAAAACAGCCTTACCAAAATTACAGTTTATTTTAATTAACAATTTTATCATAGTAGTGCTTCGAACATTAAAATTGAAATTTCTTCTCTCTATATTTGTTATATGCATAAGTTTTGAGGGCGTGTGTAGTTTCTATTTTACTTCAAATATAATTGCATGTGTATATTTGTTTTGTTTTGTTTTTCAGAATTGTGTCTGCATACTTGTTTCATCATGGTTATTGCGCAACAGCAGAATGTTTTGCAAAGAGTACTGGTCAACCTATAGCAGAAGAATTATCATCTGTTCGAAACAGACAGCGTATGTACTATATTTTCACTTTGTGATAGAGTTTGTGAAAAGTAACGAAATAATCTAAATTTCACTAAATTGTTGGCGAATATGTCTATTGAAAGAAACTGAAAACTATTTTGCGTCAGTCGACTTAATTATGATCTTATCCGAATGAATTGCAAACGAACCAATCCATTGCTAAGGGATTAAATACTAAATATTCAAATGTACTTCCCGTGGTCGAAAGCCTGTGTTGAACAGATTGATTTTTATTCCTGTTGCAGTTTAGAGTAAAAAAGCACTGAAAAAATTAAGCTCGTGCTTTTTCGATGTAGCGTGCCAAAGTTTTGTCGGAAAAGAATTTTTGGTTAGATGACAAAACTTGTTTGAACGTTTTTTTTAGGCAATCCAGTTACAAAAATGATGTTATTATGACTGCAGAAGTTTGTTTTAATAACTTATGAGATAAAGTTCTTAATTTCATCAAGATATTTTGTTTATGAGATAAAAAAAACAAATGTTATCACTTCTATAATTAGCTTTTGCAAGCCATAGTAAATTCAAAACAAAAAATGAAAATGTTATTAAAGATTAAAAAAAAATTATTAATGTTTGTAATGTCACGTTTGACCTGTTCTTATAACTTTTCCTTTCCTTCAGGAATACAAAAGCTTATATTATCTGGGCGAGTGAGCGAGGCAATTGAGACAACTCAGTCTTTATATCCTGGTTTACTAGATCGTAACCCCAACTTATTTTTCCAATTAAAATGTCGCCAATTCATCGAGATGGTAAACGGTTGTGATGGGGAGGTCAAACCCCTCGCTCACAGCCCAACAAGAAGCGCGCGAAACAGTCCCTGCGCAAGTCCTGCGCGCAGTCACTCAAATTCCACTGGCTCAAGTTGCAGCGGAGGAAGCAGTAGCAGTGGCTATCACGTGACGTCTGTAACAACCAATCGGGAGTTTGATGGTGTTGATGGTATGCATGAAGTGAATGGTGTAGAAAATGGTGCAGATGACACAGTGATGCTTTCAGCAGACGAAGTCGTTAGTAACGGCGTATGTAGAGAGGAAGGGAACTGTAGTATGGATGTTAGTGATGATTCAAGACTGAATGCCACCAGTGTGTCTGTAATTACAACAGCAACAAAAGGTGAGATGTTGTTCTTCCTCTTTTTGTTAAAGGGGCTACGAAACGGCTGTTGGTTTTCAACTTTAGTGACTTAAGGGGGATTTTCACGAAGCGAATTGAACGGTGAATTGTATCTGAGCATGCGCAGTTTTGTTGTTATGATTTTGCATCGAAATATTCGCTGCGCTTAAAAGTTGAAACAGTTCCTAATTTTTCGTGGCTGAAGGTTTCGCTACTAGTTTTAGACCAGTCAGAACGCGGTTAACCAATGTAAACAATGAATTTGGCGTCTAATTTATTTTGTCATGAAAATTATTTCTTTGTAATATACTTTTAGAAAAAAAAAATTGAACCAGCGAGCAAAGTGCGCTGGTCTGTTTATTGCGTTTTAACCGTTCGTACCCCCTTTAATGAAGATTTCATGCTGCACTTTTTCAAGTTAGGATTCAGGGGTGTGTTGCTTAATCAGTTAAAAAAATCTCAGTTAAACATGTTAAAGATTTATCAAAATTATAATGGAAAATAAGTAGATGTACATGTACCGGAGGATCGTGTTTGAACGGTTGCTATGGTTTCAACATGTGCTGTTATGATAAGCTTTGAATTTTAGTTATGGATACTGGTCCATCAATACGCCAACTTTGCGGTGGTAATATCTACGCTATAGAAAAATTAATCGCATTTGGAAAAACGCTGCAGAATATTTATAAAGAAATGTCAGCAGAAGAACGAAACGAGATGCTGATGAAGGTGAGACATCTATGTAGAAGTTACTTGAGACATACATAAGGCGAGTGATTGAGCACCCTATTAAGTATCACGCAACTATAGAAAGCTTATTCGAGTAAAAAAGTTGTAGAATCTCCCAAATAATCTGACAATGGACCTACAATATTATTATTTTTAATTGTCGTCATACGGATGTGTTTTTTTCCTTCTAAGAATTTTTTCTTTTATCCATTTTTCAAAAAAGATTAACCAGTATGTATGATGTCGAGATAGGCTTGATTATTAGTAACTATGTATCCTTTAGAATTTAGACAAAATTTCCTCCAAAATTTAAACCTGAACCTAAATTCTCCTAAAGCGCCCTCGCTGCACTGTGAGCGCCTTGTAATTAGGTAAATAGAAGTTTTTCAAAGTATAAAATATGTTTATTTATTTTTATCCTAGGAAGCATTCAGCTTACTGGCGTACAACAACCCACGTGACAGCCCGGTCGGTTATTTACTTGATCCGTCACAACGTGAAAACATCTGCGCTTCTCTCAATACTGCCATATTAGGTGAGTGTACAAATGCTATTGATAAGATATTGCTTAATTATCGTTTTCAGCAATGGCTTAACATTTCGGACGTATAATCGAATTATTTTATCGTATTCTCGGAATCTGCTATGAAATATGCGTCAACTTGTATATCCGTTCACTCAGTGTATGAGTATCGGAAAAAAAGATAGATAATACTAATCGATAATCATTAAGCGGAATTAATTATTTGATTAATTGAAAGTAGATGTACCTTGTATTCGCAAACTTAAATTCTGCATTTTTTAAAGAAAGGCCCGCCTTTGCAATCTTTTTAATACCTTAGTTCAGCTGGTTTGCAATTATGCAGTAAATTTAACGCAAAATTAACTTCAAATTTATAAATTAACTTCAGACATATAAATTAACTTCAGATATATAAATTAACTACAGACATGAGATGTGAGTGAAACAATAGCTAGTCGTCGTTACTAATTGCCATCTTTAATTTCGCATTTTGCTCAATCTTAAGATCCTATTCTCAAATGCAAGTTCCACAACAATTTCTCCCAAAAAACAATTTTTGTCGTTTTTGCAGTCAAGGGATTTATGTGATGTGAATTAATTTCTGCAACAGAAAAAACTGCTTGGCATATGTTATGACGTGGAAAAATGTTTTCTTTATTAGTCGGTCCTCCCAGTTGCATTTGCCACTGTCGCGGTAATCTGATTATGAGCAATTCTAGCAATTCTAGCCTCGTATGCATGCAGTAAGAGGACTTAAAGATATGCGAAATAAATAAAGTGATTTTAAAGCAAATACTTTGTAATGAGTTTACACCGACATTTTAAATTTTTTTTTGTACTCTTGCTAAAGATCTTGTAATCTTTTGTCAATTGTTGATGGTGTGTATCACTAAGAAACATGGAAGTGTCAATATTTACCTCAGAGCTTATTGTGTGAATTAATGTTGTCTTGCAGTAAGAATTTTACCTTTGTATTTATTTTTTGCAGAATCTCAAAAATTACCTGGTCAGCCTGTCTTAGAATTATCAATCGGACAAGCAAGAGCATGTTTACGAACAATGGGGAAAAGTGGTCTTGGCGCATGCGCTATGGTAGAAGTGGAAGATTTTTTTTGTGATCGATAGAAAATTTTATATATTTTATCCTTTTTTTTGTATATATTTGCGTAATAATATTTCAAGTTATAAACCCGGTTTCTTTTGTTGTGAATATCCTGTTTAACTAAAGGTAATACTTTTGTTGATGCATTTGTTACGCCATAGTATCCGTTTTTTTATAAGCAAAATCTTAAACTTTTAAGCAAAAATCTGCCTAAATGAAGTAAATAATCTTGCAAGTTTTATATAACGACATGCATAATAAAAAGTTTAATTTTCCATTAGCACACTGGACTGAGGCTAGTGAATTTGGTCTTCTTGAATAGTTAACAAGCAACCTGAACTCAACAGTCTTGAAGTGCAGAAATATATTAACATTGAGCCTCGCTTGTTTTGTGTTGCTTATAAAAATTATAATATTTAAACATACTCGTGTCTGTTATAAAAAGATTCCCCTCTATCATAAAGTTTCGCAAAATCAAAACAAAACAACATGTGATCCGGGAAATTAGGAAATCCCCGGGAGTTCCATGGATCTATATTTATGAACGCTCACCTTGACATTCAATTTTTGCAGATTGATCTCTTCCTATTCTAGTGTATCTTGGTATATGTATAATCCACACGCACTAACGAAAGAACACTTGAGCTTTGTGCGCCATATCAAAAAATGCAGTCAAATCTCAACGATTGCATCGCTGCAATGACGAATGTTTGTGACTTTAAAAATAATGATTTTGGGTGTTAGAATTTATTAAATTGACATTTCTTTCAGATAGTTTGATTTGGTTTTCCAATTTAATAATTCTTCCTCAAAATTTCGGAAACGCACCATTTTTAAAAACGTTGCATATCTTATTTGCTACAAATGTTACTGATGGAAATTTTTCTGGTAATACGTATCAAAAGAAGTAAGTATCATCGTATCATTTTTTTCCTCAGAACTTATTAAGATAAAGTTTGAGGTATACCAAATTTCAGCTCTATATGTTTTTGATTTCTCTATATCGAGATTTTTTTCTTCGTGTGATTTTGAATTTTACTCCTACTACCTAAGCCATTGAAGTGGCCAATATTTTACACCACCACAAAGTTTATCATTAAGGCAAAATGACCTAGGAATGAGGTTGGTTAGAATTCTCTCCCCAGTTCCGTCATGCACAAGATTAACGAAGTCTTGACAAATATGACGCAGTTGTTGTGATCTGAAGATATCAGATTAGAATAAACATATTTACATTTCAAAAATTACAAATTTTTTACAAATGTTATTGAAAACAATAATATTACAGAATTCGACATCATCCCTGCTTAACGGAAAACTAAGAATTCCAAGGCAGCATCCAGTCCGCTTCTAGGCCTTTCCACGTTCTTGTTTGTTTAAAAAGGAATCCACATTTTTTTAGAAGTTCTTTTAAAATATGAAGATATTAAAACAGTTTAACTATAATTATTATTATTGAAGTTCCAGCACTACCAAGCATTTTCTCTGACATTTTTTAGTTCGAGCGTGGTTGCCATCGATTGAAAGTTCTTTGACCAATCGGTTTTAATCTACTTAGCAACCTTGTCCCTACGTTTTTCTAACGAACACTTAAAGGGTCCATGAATCGCACAGGTACTTGCGAGGTTGTTCACAGGTACTTGCACAGGTACTTGCGAGGTTGTTCAGTTTGTTACATTGCACAAGATTAGCAATTCACTAACTGTCAGTTTCACACACTATGTTTCACAACACTTCATTTTAATTTTTTTAATTTTGTGCTCGTCACTCAGCGTCAAGGCTCGAAATCGATCTCTCAAGTAGGCAGGCTGACCATTCTCGATCAATTTATCTGTGATGGTGGTCATGCAGTTCTCAAATTCATCATCATTTCGAGTTGAAATCGTGAAAAAATTTTCTTCGGGTATCTGTTTGAAAAGTTCTTTACGTTTCGGTAGTGTGATTTCTTTATTCCTCGCTTCGTCTTTTTTAGTACCGATGACGAAGTACATGACGTCGTCAGGACAAAAATCGTCGGAATATTCCTTCCATTTCGTCATGGCGTCGTAATATGACGTACGATCTGTCAGGTCATGCATCAATAATATTGCTTTGCAGCTTCGGAAATATTTTTCCATCAGGTTTCCTGTTCTTTCCAAACCGGCAGTGTCCCATAGTTGCAACTATAAATAAAAAATTTAAGTGTTACGTCATGATATGGCAATACAATTCTAATTGGCAGTTGATGTGAATGATACACGCAACCTCGACCTCTTTTTTCTCTTTTCGATATCGGGGCATCTCGGGATAAAAGAAGGCACACAGAGCCTTGGGATCAAGGTTGTGATACACGTAACAATTTTACTTTTTGTAAACTTCGACCCCAGGTAGGAAAAAGAGAGAAAAGCCCTGGGGTCGAGGTTGACCTTTTTAAAACCTATGGTAAGTAACAAAAAGCAAGGTGGAGAGTTCGTCATCTTAGAAATGTTTTCAACAAATGCCCGCCATTATGAATACACTTTTGATGACGTGTAAATATATTATCATGTTTCAATTACAATAGATACTTTGTTTACATAAACGAATATGAATTCTGCGAACTGACAGAAAAATAGCTTAACTGACACTTGGGTTGCAATTAAACTCTTTTTATAGACAAAATAAAATTTTTGTGGATATCTTTCCCTTTCTTTTACACAGACATTTTCAATGGTGTTCTTTAAGTGTTTGTGGTCAAACTGTCATAGAGAAACGACTGTGGTGAAACTCTCATAGAGAAATGACTTATTTCGATTACCACGCGCTCCGAAAATGTAAACACTTAAAACTTTCCTGTTAAATACAGTTATTGATTTGTTATTATAGTAGTTATCATATTTTAGGATTTAGAAGTATCAAAAATTTTCTCTCTCGCTTACAATTTATTTTCTGGCAGTCACAAAATAACTTTTTGTTCGCATCTTTTAAAACACGGTTTAACGATGGTACGAAGAGTGTCTTGTAAATTTGCGAATCGATTGTTTAAATTAATTATCGCAAAATATCATGGCGGTTCCTAAATCATTTTCTTCGCAAACGGCAATGGATTTAGGAACATTAATGTTTGCGATTTCGACGATTTTATTTGCGAGAAAAAACTACGATTTAGGTATCGCTCAGGTCTTTTGCGACATTTCAATTTGCGATTTTGGGATTAATTTGCAAACATTTATATAGTGGAGAGCATTTATGACGCATTTTTTTCTACCAGCATATTATCAAGAACAATTTTGTCAACTAAACAAATATATATTGAATAAATAATTAATAAATCAAAATGTTATAAAAGATAAGATAAAATAAAGAGAAAAAGATTTTTCACAACATAAGTTTCCCAATAACAGTTATTTTAACCGACAGGTTAGAAGAAAATGTACATACCTTCACGTTCTCATTTTTTCTTTTATAAACTCGTTCAAATTTATCCAAACCACAGTCGTTCTTGAGGTGTGTAAAATAACCGTCTCTATATCTCCGAAAAAAGGTGGACTTGCCAACCCCAACATTTCCCAACAGCACAACTTTGTACAGAGGTATACTTTTCAGTGGATTGAAATCCGTAAATTCAAAAGATTCTGTTGTAGGTGGCATATTTATGTCATTCAGATATTTGGTCCTTCTAATGATAAAGTTTTTTTGTTTATGATTTGATTTTAAATCATACATGCTTATTTAAACACTTGAGATTAACAAAAACAGCGATTCTAGAAATAACAATTCTTTGTTTCGATGAAGCTTTCTGGGAAACCGAAAATAGTTATCTTTTCTTGGTAACGGGACTTTCCAATCGTTCTTGTTAACCCTGGTTTCTATTAGCGTAAAAAACATTCTGATCAAGTTTTTTTTTTAACTAAAGCGTAGTTTGCTTGTAGTTAAAAAAAAACTTGAGTTCTGGCAAATTACCCAAAACTGTCGATTAAAGTATACATAAAAAAAAACACAAGCTTTGTATTTTTCCTTTAAAGCGTACAAAAATATCCCTGTTAATAGAAACTAGGGATATATGATAAAGCTTTATAATTTGAATAAATATATATTAAACATAAATCAAATATAAAGGGAATCCCCTGCATTGACATGCTAACCATGCGATCGCAGCGTGTGCAAATATGATGTTTTGTTTTTGGCATTATTTTGAACTTTACCAACACAGGCAGTGTGTTATCAATGGCGCAACAGCTTCGCTCGTCCCTAGGACTTGTTCTCTGTTGCTAGCTAAGCAAAAAGGTCCTGCGAACGAGATTGGTAGTACCATAAAGGCGGGAATTAGATTTGCAGCACCATTGAGAAAAAAAATTGCCCGGAAAAAAACGCTGTATACGTCGCATCGAAAACATATCTTTATTGCTACTTGCATTTATTATGAAAAATTTTTGTGCAAACTTCCCATTGTTTGAACTCCACAAGCGCCCAATTAACTCCTCACAATAAAGTCCTAAATTGACAGCTGGTTCTAATTTTATCATCATTCTGCATGATTATCGATAATAAAACATGAGAACTGTTCCTTGCTATCATGAAATTTTGAACTAAACTTTTACATATTGTATATAAAAATAATTTTTAACGTCTAAAATATAATTCATCTTCGTAAAAAAAAATTTCTTTAATTTCTTTAAAAAAAGTTTCTTTAATTTAACAAAAACATTAAAAATAAAAAAAATACAAGCGCTTTTTTTCTCAAATCCAAAATGAAAAAAAAACAAAAACCTTTAGTTTTCATATATCATGCAGTTCGGGTGTTTGGTGAGAAACTAAGTTATGTTATAATGACCTATCGATGGTAGGACAGCGGCACATTCCATCGTCACAAAAGAATGCTTGCTTTGCAAAAATTTAAAACCAGTAGTAGAATCTAACTTTGTTTTAAAAGACTCGTTATTTTGTTGTGTTTAATTTCATGATACAAATTAGACCATAAGTATAAAAATATAACGCAAAAAAACCCGCCCCTATCAATAGCGCAGTCTTGCATATAAAAGCTCTACGTGGGAGATAATCTATGTATAAGTGCGTGTAGGAGGGTATATATGTCATAAGTATGGATATGAAATTATTTAAAACCACCGTGCGAATATAATCTTGTTATTATGACGTCATATGAATTATAATTATAGAAACACAAAAGTGTGGGAGGAAAGGATTCTATCGTATCTTCTTATTGATCTATAATCATTAGCTAGAGTTACGTAGAATGTTAGAAAGCTCTTAGAAAAATATCTTCCTACAACACAGAAAATCTTTTTAAAAATAATTTGTTTCTCTTTAGGACAATTTTTTTATCGGTCAATACAATTACTTTAAAAAAAGGAACGTTCACGAGACCAAAAAATCGCGAAATCAGAGAACTAACTATCGTGAATGGCTCTTTTTTGCATAACTTTTGAGATGATTCCTCGCGAAAATTAACCATCAAAAAAGTGTGTACCAAAAAAAGTGAGCAACGATAAAAACCACATGATTTTAAATCAATGTAAAGACCTGAAAGACACGAAACCTTAAACAATAAGGATGAAATGAAAAAAATTCCGTGGGCATTAATTTTCGCGAATAACACCCACAACAACATAATTTAAGGGAATAAACTTTCGCGATTAAGCATCCTTAAAAAATTCTTGGTGTAGTCATTTGGAAAAAATAAAACTAAGACCGAACAGATTCATTGTGTAAAATTCTTGATTAGAATTAAATACACATTAAATTATGATTTTATTTGAGCCAAAAATCACTAAAATGGCAGTTTCTTCAAAGTATCAAATGTCGCAACTTTTTGTATTATAATTATATGCTGTAAATTGTACTAAATGTGAAATTAAGACTGGTTTACGCTAAAAGAAAAACAATCCTGTTAAAAGCTACAAAAAGCGCGTTTATGCGAGTTTACGCGATCGTAAAAAAGGGTTTACGAGCGATGTATCGAATATCTGTACCCTAACACGAACACTTATCATCGTGTTCGTCCGAATCGTGAAATATGACGTTCTTAGGTTGCGTTGGCTCGCTCGTCTCTGATAAGATCAGAGCTATATTTTGTAGAAAATCTTCCAATCCTTTTCCCGTTTTAGCGGATACGTTAAAAACATGATTTTTTGGCAATCCAGTTCTTTGTGCGAAGCCAAGCGCTGCTTGTGGCTTCACTTCGATTTCTGACGGCCCACAGTCTATTTTATTGCCGACTAGAAAATATTTTGTTGTAACGGCGCCCTGTTCCTCACGGCAGTATAAATTCGCATCTTCGTACCATAGTTGTAGTCGGTTTAAAGTTGATGCATCAGTTACATCGAACATCAAAATGACAGCTCGACTGTTGTTATAGTAGTTGTTGGTCATGCGACCAGTTCTTTCCAATCCTGCTGTGTCCCATAATTGAATCTAAATGTATTTAGGTACGATTCGATATAAAGGATAGTGAACCACTTCCTTTAATTTTAAGGCGTTCCCTAGTGATTTTTTTATGTAAGAAACACAACAATTGAGTTCAGCCTTAATATTTCTTAATTTTTTGTATTTTTAACCTGATATGTTTCGCAAATGTTTTTAAAGATAATTGTTTTACATCAGGTGATCTTGGGAGCTTAACTTCCTTTTCAGGCGGGTTTTCAACTTGACTTGTTTGAAAATATTAAGATGGATTTTAAGTTTTTCTGTTGAAAAAAATGTGTCTTGAATGTTTCCTAGATGAATTCCAGCCTGACGTTATTTGTTCACTTTTTTAGCGGTAAGCTTTTTTGCGCTGACATTTGCGTGTCAGGAAAAAAGATGCTAATATTTGGTAAAAGGAGGTCTTTACCTATGGATTTCTTCTCACAGAAACATCGTTCAAGGTTTTAGACTAATATCGAGTATAGATTGATGCTGATTTATTTGAATTTATCTATCCATTTTGCAAAACGAAGGCATTGTTAGGACAATGTCTTCGTTTTACAAAATGGACTTAAAATAATTTTGCTTCATCTCGAGCCCTTATCTTTTTTCCTGACACGCTGAAAGATATTACCACCAAAAATGTAAACAAAGAAAATCTTAGTGTTTCTTTAATTTTGCCAAATTTGAGTTTGAATTTCTTATATAAACGCGTGTATATTTTCATGTAGTTAAAGCCCCGTTAATCAGTCAATTACTTCTAGGAAGAACAACAAAGCCAAAAAAGTATGTGAAGCCCCTATTTAAGCTACAAAAACCAGTGATATTCTGCCCGACAAGACCAGCCTTATAAGGATCAAACCCATAACTTCTTGGATGTAAGTCGAATGCACAGCTCCTGATCCCTTACTGAGCTCCCAAAGTCCTGTTTCGTGTAGTTTACAATATAAACAGAGAATTTGCACTAAAAACTTAATCTATTCAAATTCATTTGATTTTAAAAAGCAACCTAGTATGCAACTGATAAGGCAAGCTGACCTGGTTGTTTTTTATGTTCAATTTTGTTACCAAAATCATTTTTTTGTCTACAAATGTTTTTACTGTTCAGAGCCAGTCCACACCTTTTTGCCTATAAATACAAGCTAAAAAACAGCCAGTCTGCCTCCATAAGCAACCAGTGAGGTATATAGAAAGACGCAAAACATGAATAAGCGACCTACAAATTAGTTCTTGAAAAGAGTAAAAAGTCTTTTTTCTAAGAAACAACATTAAAATTTGTGTATTATGCTTAGCAAACGAGGCCAAGGAAAAAAATGGAGTTAGTGATTAAAAAAACGTGAACACACCTGTACTTTTTTACTAGCTCCACTTTTTGTTTCGAAAGATACTTCTCTTGTGGTATGATCCAATCCAATAGTGGAATTTATGTATTCTTCAAATTTTCCATCTCGAAACCGAATAAACGTTGAGGACTTGCCAACCTCAGTTTCACCAATCAAAACAACTTTATAGACAGATGGGACTACTGTTTTTGGTGATGACATTTTTCTACGTAAATGAGAAAAATAAAGTAATTTCTGATAGATATGTTACTCTGATATATGTAAATCATGTATTTACATACCGTAAATTCTCTAATTTAACACGTGGCAAAAATCAATTATTTTGGACGGCACCTGTAGTAAATTAGACTAAAAAAATTTCGGATATCAAATCAAGCGTTAATAATTGGACAAAAAAAAATTCAAACGCGGTAAATTAGGAAGTAATGCAGACTTTTACAAGTGATGTAAGGAAAAGGCTTTCGAATGTATTGGCGATAAAGAAGATGATAATGATGATCCTTTCTCAACTGATTTGTAAAATATCCAGAAATATCTAGGTTGAAAATTGAAAAATTTGAAAATTACAAAAAATGAATCTCTATTTTGTGGGCTAAGTCTCCGTAGAATTAAAGATGTTATCCAGATAAGAAGATTGAATTGGCTGGGGCACTTGGAAAGAATGGAGGAGGATAATTTGGTAAGAAAGTGTAGAGACTTGATAGTTCCGGGGGCAAAGCCCAGAGGCAGACAGAGAAAGACTTGGCAGGAGGTTATAAGGACAGACTTGATACAGAGGAAGTTGAGTTTAGATCTAACACAGTCTAGATCAGATTGGAAGAGGGTCATTAATATACCCCGTCCAACCCATGCTAGCATGGAAAACAGACGTTAAGCCAAGAATGATGAATGATGATGACTAATAAATAGCGAAAGAAGAATATGATCGTTGCTTGTTGTAAGTGTCGAAACGTAGCATTTAATAAACTTAGTTTTTTATGACGAGACATGATAATAATTCATATTATTTAATGACATTAACTGAACAGATGAGTGATAATATTTTCAAAATACTTTTTCAGTTAATTTCCCCTTTAAGTTTGTTCCCGGGAAATCATAAGTTTGAGTGCTTTGACTTAACGTAAAATTTGAAAAACGTCTTGAAAATTCTGGTCACTGAGTCAAAAAACCAAGCACTTTCACTTGCGATGCTTTTTTAAAATGTCGCTATCAAATTTAAATGCCTAAAAATAAAAGGTGACATCCCAACTCTTGTTCTAACTACGTAGCTCTAGCTATTCTTGAGTCGAAAAGTTAGTCACTTCTTATATAGACGTGACAATTCTTCCTTGGAACTTCGTAACAGAACATTTTCCATAAACAAAATAAAGTAACTGTACATGGAAACCAGTTTTTGCTATTTTTTCAGTGAACAATCCAAATAACAGCAACATTTTTTAAAAGCAAAATTTCCATATTACATGATTATCTAAAGAAACAGCTCTAGCCACGATCTGGCGGCTCCACTTGCTACATAACTTTATGGTTATGACTATAGGTAATTCTAAAACAACTTTGCAAAAATGCTGGTGAACTTTGCAGGTATTTGCACAGGCTCAAGCAAATAAATAATTGCTAAAATGTCTTAGTTGCATGATATATACCTCTTAATCCATATCACTATGTTTTTATTCCAATGTGAGATCCACTTGAATTTTTCGAAAGCCTATATTTTATGATTAAAAATGGTTATATACAACATATATAATTGATGACTTGTCTTAGAGTAACTAGTTGCTACCATTTATCTTTCTCTATTCTCTATCAAAAAACAGGCGCGACATTAGGAAAACTAGTGGTGAAGTGATTATTTAACAAGAAGTATCTGTGGAGGAGAGCCACACAGCGCGATTAAACTTTATCTTACAAATATTTCCAAGCCCAACCAGTTTCATAATAATACAGGTTTTTCGTATTTAATAAAGGATTGCAAAGATAATATATAGCTAGATTTAAACGCACACAAATTCTCTTATTGGTGTGAGAAGCTCACATAAGTGATGTTTGAGCCATCTGTTTTCGTAACGTACACAAGTTTTGGTACTGGTGCAATTGGTAATATAGTAGATCCTGGACTTAGAAGTTTACTTATATGGACGGTATATGCTAGCTGTGTTTAAAAAATAGTGTGTGTTTTTTTACCTGTCAAGTCACAATCAAACAAATCAACCATCCGACTTCTTTCAAGACTGAATGTGAAGATATTTCTGGGCACAGGCTGGAACAAGGCTAAGTACAGTCAGCAGAGGTTTAAAATAAAAAAAATGGCTGTGAGTTTCAGGAGTTGGAAAATTTTAGGGGAAAGATTTAGCTATACCTGACCTATGACCTAACCTCCATGTCATTAAAAATGGGGGCACTAACCAAACATACGCTTGTTTTACTTTTGGAGATATTTTTGAGATTTCATTCAACATAAAGTACAATGAACAAAGTACAAAGATAATATTATTCCTAAATAGTATATAATATATATTTAAAATTGATTTAGAACTGCGTTTTTACATCCCATGTGTTTTCTCCTGTGCGCAGCCAGCTAACTGCAACTGCAACGACTCCCGACAGGCTGACGACCAACGTTTTTGAGGCATATAAGAAAAGTGAGACCCGATACCCCAGATGATGCCCGAGACCCAATACCCGATACCTAATACCCCGACATCAAGTACTCAGACCCCTGCCGATACCATATTTTAATTCTTTGAATATTTCGACTTTTTTTTCGTTTTTATTGATATTTTTGTCAAACCTAAGTGTGATGGTGGAATTTTAAAGATTTCGTTGTTGTGTTCGTCAGAAAATGTGAAGAGATTGGTATTGAATTGTTAACAGATAAGGTTGTCTAACCAATACTTTTTTTTCTTTAAATGCTATAATTTGTTATATGTTTGTATTTTCTAATAAATATCGAAAAAAATAAAAGCAAAAACAGGAATTTTATGACAATTATTTCGCTAAATAATGAGAAAATTTCATAAAAGGTTCAAAATCCGCCATTTTTAAAAAAAATCTTCAAATCACCATAATTTCAAAACTTAACTAAAGTAAAGCTTTATTTTTGACTCCTATACATTATGCAGTTCCTGTACTAAAATAGTTATCTAGGACCATATTTTAAATATTTTTGAAGTAAGGATAAGAAATTTGTATGTATGTACGAGAGTAGCACTGTCAATATAATGTTTTTGGTTGTGTTTTAATACATAATCTAAATTATGGAGTTTTAAAACAAGTCCTGAAAAATTCAATTAAAAAACTCAAGGCATTCAAAAGTTAGCTTCAGTCAAAGTCAATAATTTATGCAAAGATGCAAAAATAAAATAAGCAAAATTAAAAATTGTCCAAAATACATCAAAGCTTGGCAGATTTATAAGATTCCTCCCCTTCAAGTTTTTTCTTCTTGTCCACCCAACCTTTTCTAATAGCTCCTAATTTATTCTTTTACTTCTGTGTCTTTCCATGGGTACACTTCTTCAAGATTTTATCATCACTTAATTTCTCAAAGTCTTTCTTTACACTATCATTTATCCAAACTGGCAAGTTTACTTTTGGTTTGTAGGAATTGTCAACTGACTCTTTCCACTTACACCACCTATTAGGACTGATAGACCATATAGTATGTGACGACGAGTCGTGTCAGGGAAATCAGTACAGTGGTACAAACTGCTTGAATGTGTTTTTCACTTGGTACATTTTTTCTTTATCGTTTAATGACTTTCAAGCTACTGTTTGACGTATGGCGAAAGTAATACAAAAGTAAATTTGAATGGCATTAACAGCAACTTTAGTTGGTTCGCCACGGCCTGTCATCCCATTATGCTTTTCCTTGCGTTGGTTGCGTAGTCTGGTTCCAATACGTTTTTGTATATGATCAACACACTCTAATTTCTCGGATTCTATGCCATATGCTTCATATGGTTTGCTAGCAACAACATCACTATACGACGAAGAGTCACCATCTCCCAAGTAATATTTATTAATGAGATAGTTTTTTTTAAACTGAGCGGTTGAAAATTTTGCCACAAACAGATTAATCAATTCAAGCTTGTACTTTATTTCATTATAAATAAAACTTGTTGACGACGAAATTGTTTGACGTTTGTTGGGACTACAATAAATAGCATCATTGGTTCTGTCTAAACAAACAAGCATAGCTAGTTGAAATGATAGTAGACTTTTTAAATTTATTTGAAAATGTTTTTTTCTTTGTTTTAGGATCTTGGTACGAATTTCTCGTTTTGAATTAACAATCAAATTTTGAGTAGTAGTAGCAATGCCTTTTGTTTACTCTTCCGTGTTTATTTACATTTAATGCTACCCTATTTAAACTTTAAACACGATTATGGCAGCTGGCAGTACCGTCGAATATTGCCCGCTATGGCGTAAGTTCTAACCAATCACATTGCGCAATTTTTGAAAATATCAGTGCCACTCTTTTACCCGGGTAATGATAGTACATATTCGCCGACAGCAGTATAAAATGTAGCCATATAAGTGTTACCAATATGACAGAGTCAAGCAGAAGACATATTTTTGTCTTATCATCAAGCCCCTTAAAGCGAGCAAAATTTATTTACAATCTATGGTCTATATCAACAAAAAGGGTAAAGTAGAAAAAGAAGCATAAAGCCATTTTGAATTAACAGAGGTATTTGATGTCTTGATTTGAAGAAATTTTTTTAACTGTTTTTTAAAGGAGTCAACAGTTTTAGTCGTTGTAAATAAGGTATCGTTACGGATAATTACACGGTTCCACATATGAGGACCGCAAAAATTTGTGGAAAACTTTGAACATGAGAATTTAGGTGTTGGTAATTTAAAACCATATTTTGAAAGTCTGGTCTCATACTTATGATTTACATTTAAGAATTGGTCGGAGAATATTCTTGACCCCCGTGGAAAAAAACCTCATGATGGCAACGGAACAAATTATTTCAGTACGAATGTAGCATTTTATGTATTTTCAAAATAAAAACATACAACAGGTTGTAAAATTAAAGTTAAGGAGATTTAAGGAAAGTTGTTGAAAAAATCTACTTTCAGAAGAGATTTGAGATATTTGAGAATACTTTAAAATTGAGGAGTTTTGAGGAGGTGTGACAACACCGAAGAAATCACTTTTAAAACGAGATTATTTTAGGAGATTCTTCTTTCCCCTAAATGATTTTCTCTCGCCTAAATAATTCTTCTCTCCCCTAAATCCGATCTAGGTGACATCTTTAGTTTTTTTGTTTCTAAGCATCGTTAAGCCTTTTAAGCTTATAACCCGTAAAACGAAGTGTAAAAGTGTAAAACTAGACATTATTTAGACTACTTATGGACCTTATGTATTCGGAAAATCTTGAATTACGAAGGTTTATCAAATTTAAATTTATACTATTGGTACCCTATAGGGGGACCATAACATAAAATTCCGAAGTCAAACGCACCCAAATTTAATCCTTACCAAAATTTTGTTCCCGTTTATAAGCGCACCCTCATATAAGCGCATATAGGAAAAAGAGATATAGAATACGTTTGATTCACTTACTCCATCCAGATAAAGCAGCTGATTTCAAATATTCTGATAGATGAGTTCAATGATTCATAATCCTCTGACACGGATGGTGTTGAGTATAAAGAAAGTGATGTTCGTTCTGATATTTCTTCTGACAATTCAAATATTGATGAAAATTAAGGAATACAAACTGTACAAAATGATACACAAAAAAGAATACACATCATCGAAAAAAAAATATTCAATTTTTCTTTCTTTTTTTTTCTTGCACATTTTTTATGCTCGTTTATATGCGCACCCGTGGATTAGCGCATCAAAATCTTGCCATCACCACTGATAAGAGCTGGATTAGCGCATCAAAATCTTGCCATCACCATTGATAAGAGCTGCGCTTTCGGCATTTTAAGGTATGTTGGGAAATGGTGCCACCCAATTAAATTCATGAACAATACTTACATAATAAACAATTTTTGGAGCCCAAATTATCCAGGTGAAGAAGAATTTTTGTAGAATTACAAAATGAAAGGAATAAAACTACACGCTTTTTTGTAAGAATACTAAAATTCTAATCAAGATGATCATTAATTTTTCTTTCTCTGTTGTTCTAAACAAAAGACCTATTGTTTTTAACTTAACTGGCAACCTGATATTCTTATAAAGCAGATTCTTATAAAAGAAAAAAACCTGTGTACACTTAACACAAGAAAGGACTTAACTTCCCGAGAAAGAAGTCAGACAATATTAAAGCCACTGTTGTCAAAGGTCTATTAGGGGGAATTTAAATAAAAAACTATTTCTTCCCCACTTTAACAACACTCAACTGATAATTTGAAACTGGCCAAAACGATAATTTAACTAAACCCTGTTGAATGACCACGTCCCTTTCTCTTCTAAAGAGCGTTATGCTTATCTTTTGTTTCGCTTCATTAAACTTTCTTTTTTGTTAGAGCTGAACCACAAAATCAAATTTCACTGAAATAAGCATCCGCAAAAATTAATCCGCTTGCTGTTCAACCTAACAAACATTTGCAAGTATAAACGAAATTATTATATGAGATTCAATCGAAAGTGGCACCTATAATTTTTTCTTGCGAGCCGAGGGGACCCTGGCCCCCGCTCTGCAACCCTTTCTAAACGTCTATTCTTTACGTCAATAAATGTAAGCAAAAGAAATTTCGCCAAAAAGCATGTCACATAAAATTCTAAAGAAAAATTCGGAGCTAATTTAAACTACCCAATTGCTTTCCAAAAAACTTTGTGGAATAATAAATCATCTATATTAACATACAATAAGAATACGCATAACATATTGCTACAAGATTTTCATAGTTCTACTGTTTAATTTTTTGCCACATCGCTACGAAGGATGGCCAGCAATTTTGCTTACTTCATCTTTGAAATCAACACTATCCAGATGAGCAAAACGTTTGGCTGAAAAAACCATTCCATGGATACACAAACCATCCAAATCACAATCATTTTGAGGAGACAATTTTGTTAAACCACCATAGTTTTCTCTCTTCGATTCATGGCGCGCCGCTGTGCGTAACAGGAATTGGCTTTAATTCATATCGCATACAGAGATATTCGCTTAGAACTGCTGTTATAGTGATGCTCAACACTGTCTTCACCCACCACACCCAACATGTAGGAAAGCCAGACACACAACAGCAACAAATAAAGTGGAAGAAGTGTGCAGTAACAGCAAAATCTAAACACTGAAAAAGAAAAATTTACTATAATGTATGTACATTGAAAATCCTATCAATAATTGAAGTATAATACTGAATTTTTGTGATCTACTATCACTTCTGACAAAAATTTCAGCTTATCTTGCGTCTAATTTTTAAAGAAGTCAAAGGTCAAAAAACTCAAGCTTGCCATGTTTTTTTGATTTACTATAATTGGCTATTTTCCGACAATAAGTTTAGACATTCGTTAAGAGACTTTAGACGTGGTGCCAAAACCAAAATTGTTAGGAAATTTTGGATTATTCACAAAACTATATACATATATGTATGATTATTAGCATAAGGCTACTTAAAATATTAAATAAAATGACATGAAATTATACGTTGAGTGCACTGGTCATTATTTTTTGTTTACAACGACAATTAATGGTTGGCTGTTTAAAAAAAACACAAAAAAACAACAATATACCTGTTTGGCACGTTGAACAATGAACCATAATGCAACAGCGCTATGAAACAATGACACAAAACTGTAAACTAATACTTTCCACAATTTGCAACAAGATTTTATATTATATATTGGTTGGAGCTCATTGGAGGAAGCAAAAAGGAACAATGAAAGTCACTTATTAACTTTATTTAGAAACACATCGTCTGGGAAAAGTTTCGCTTCATAGATCATAAGACCCTGTTATGTAAACATGTACAATATGTAGCAACACATGACACATTATATAACACATCATATAACACATATGAAAATTATATAACACATCATGTCACAACATTAAAATACTATCAAAGATTCGAGAAATTTGGGTATTTTGGGACTTACTAAAATTTTGGGACTTACTAAAATTTCCTCTCATATTAAATTAAAAAGAAAAAACTAGAATTTATATTCTTGTTGCTCAACTACTGCTTGGTAGTGAGCACGACTTGATACATGGTCTCCAGAACTAAGAGCCTCAAATGAATCCGTATATATAGAGAGAATGGATGCACGTGCTAAGATTAACCTACTTAAATTTAATGTTGTAGTATTTTTTATTAATTTCTAACAAAATGTTAACCCAACAAAAAGAACAATTACCTTGTTAAAGAATTTGTGAGAAAAACAGACAATTGGATTCTCCCGATTGTTGTAAAAAAGTCAGCCTCCTGAAAACAAAGATGTAAACAACAATTTATTTTAGTTTATAATATATATAGGCAACAAAAAGATTTGGAAATGCTACACACAGTGGTCATAACATTTTGGATTGTAAAAAGTTTGGCACAAAGAAAATTTGACCACTAGACACAAAACAAAACTAGAATGATTTTTTTCTCCATATGCTTTCTGTGTTTTGTCCAAACATTTTTCACTTTAATGGCTGTAAGAATAGTTAATCAGACAAACTGCGTAAACGGGGCTGAAACTCTAAGGAGTGAAGGTGTCGCGCACGGTAGGACAGATGTCAGATGTGAGCATCGTCAGACCGTTACCCAGCTATCACATCACAAGGTAGATAACACTAGGTTGAGGATGGCTAGTGTAAATGTTGGTACTCTGAGAAGTAGAGCAGGTGAAGTAGTTGAAATGTTAGAACGTAGATCTGTTGATATGTGTTGTGTTCAGGAAGTTAGGTGGAGAGGAGCTTCAGTGAGATTTGTGGAAGGTAGGAGGGCAAGGTATAAACTTTTTTGGATTGGTAATAGTGATGGATATGGAGGAGTTGGCATATTCGTTGCAGAGAAGTGGGTAGAAAAAGTAATAGATGTTATGCGTGTTAATAGTCGTATTATAGTGATAAAGTTTTTGATAGGTAATAGGATTGTCACTTTTCTGTCAGTTTATGCTCCACAGTGTGGACTCAGTGAGGAAGATAAAGATAAGTTTTATGATGAGTTAATAGCAGTCACATCAAAGTTTGGAGACACTGAACTTGTCATGGTGGGCGGCGACTTTAATGGTCATGTTGGGAAGTCATCTGAAGGTTATAGAGGTGTGCATGGAGGCTATGGATTTGGGAGCAGAAATAAGGAAGGGGAGAGATTGCTTGAGTTTGGAATGGCAACGGACATGGTTGTTTGCAACACATCATTCAGTAAGAGACAGAGTAGGCTGATAACATATGAGTCAGGTGGTTGTAAGACACAGATAGATTACTTTTTGGTTAGAAAGTCAGACAAGAAAGTGGTGAAGGACGTGAAAGTTATATCGGGGGAAGAGTGTGTTTCCCAGCATAGGTTGCTGGTTTGTGATATTATCTTGAAGAGTGTCAGAGAAGCCAAGGGAAAGTACAGGCCCCGTCGAAAAGTCTGGAAGCTGAAGGAAGAGATTGTAGCAAGACAATTTAGTGCAAAAGTTCAGCAGTTAGCCTACAATAGTCAATGTGATAGTGACAATGTTGAAAGTACTTGGACTACTTTGAAGAATTGTCTTCTAGAAGCTTCTGATGATACCTGTGGGTGGACGAAAGGACCAGCTAGACATAGACAGACCTGGTGGTGGAATAATGAGGTTGACCAGTGTATAAAGGAAAAGAGGAAACTTTGGAAAGAGTGGAAGTCAGGTGGTAGTAAAAATATTTACTTAGAAGCTAAGCGTGTTAAGAAGGGAAGACCAGCGCAATGAGGTATTCAAGATAGCAAAGCAAATGAAGAAGACTAATCAAGATATTGTAGGTGAGAAGTGTATACGTAATGATGAAGGTGTTTTGGCTAGCACAGAGGAGGAGAAAAGGGTAGCTTGGAAGAATCATTATCAGAGGTTGCTTAACACTGAGTTTGATTGGGACGAGGATAATTTGTCTGATGATGATGTCGTAGAAGGGCCAGCCATGCAGATCAAGACAGAATGGGTAGTGGAGGCTATTAGGAAAATGAAGATTGGCAAGGCTGCAGGAGTATCAGGTATTGTTGCAGAGATGGTAAAAGCATCTGGATATATTGGAGTTGAGCTTATTACAAGTCTTGCTAACCAGATTATAAAGGATGGTGCTATTCCGAGTGAGTGGCAGTCGAGTGTAATAGTGAATTGTTTCAAGGGCAAGGGTGATGCATTAGAAAGGGGTAACTATAGAGGTTTGAAGTTGGTTGATCAAGTAATGAAAGTTATTGAAAGAGTGATTAATAAGTTACTTAGAGAAAGAATTGATATAGATAAGATGCAATTTGGTTTTGTTCCAGGGCGTGGCACTACAGATGCAATATTTTTACTCAGACAGCTTCAGGAAAAGTATTTAGGAAAGAGAAAGAATCTCTATTTTGCCTTTGCAGATTTAGAGAAAGCTTTTGATAGAGTGCCACGTAAAGTTATTTGGTGGGCTATGAGAAAATTAGGTGTGGATGAGTGGCTAGTTACGATGGTTCAGTCTATGTACAGCAATGCTAGAAGTCGTGTCAGGATTAACGATTCACTTAGTGATGAATTTATTGTAAATGTTGGTGTACATCAGGGTTCTGTACTTAGTCCTTTGTTGTTTATTCTAGTCTTAGAAGCGCTGTCGATGGAGTTCAGAACAGGTTGCCCATGGGAGTTATTGTATGCAGATGATTTGGTTCTCATAGCAGAGTCGATGGAAGAATTAGTTGAAAAGTTTGAGAAGTGGAAGAAAGGACTAGAAGAGAAAGGGCTGAAGGTAAACACAGCAAAGTCTAAAGTCATGATAAGTAGCATTGCAGCCAAGTGTGACCTTGTAGTTGGAAAGTGGCCTTGTGGAGTTTGCAGGAAAGGGGTTGGTAGTAACTCAATTTTTTGTCAGACTTGCAAGCATTGGGTACATGAGAAGTGCAGTAGTATTAGTGGAAGGTTAAGAGCTGGCATACAGTTTGTATGCAAGCGTTGCAAAGGTGAGATTATAGAGAATGAAGTATTTCCAGCTTTAATGATGTACAACAGTGGCTCGTTAGAGATAGTTAAGAACTTCTGTTACTTAGGTGATATGTTGGGCAGTAAAGGGGGTGTTGGAAGAAGTGTTACTTGCAGGATAGGTTCTGCTTGGAAAAAGTTTAGAGAGTTACTTCCTTTATTGACTAGCAGAGTCCTGTCGATTGAGGTAAAAGGTAGGTTGTATGAGGCCTGTGTAAGAAGTGTTATGTTGTACGGTAGTGAGACATGGGCAGTGAAGCAGGAAGATCTTGACCGTTTAGAAAGGAATGATATGAGAATGGTTAGGTGGATGTGTAATGCCAGTCTGAGAGACAGAAAGAGTTCAGATGAGCTAAGAAGCAGGCTAAGTCTCTGTAGAATTAAAGATGTTATCCAGATAAGAAGATTGAATTGGCTGGGGCACTTGGAAAGAATGGAGGAGGATAATTGGGTAAGAAAGTGTAGAGACTTGATAGTTCCTGGGGCAAAGCCCAGAGGCAGACCGAGAAAGACTTGGCAGGAGGTTATAAGGACAGACTTGATAGAGAGGAAGTTGAGTTTAGATCTAACACAGTCTAGATCAGATTGGAAGAGGGTCATTAATATACCCCGTCCAACCCATGCTAGCATGGAAAACGGACGTTTAAGCCGAGAATGATGATGATGATGATGACCCATTCCTATAAAATGTTACATTACAGGGACAACTCTGATAGACAGAATTAATCAGTGCTTGTAGATTAACTGCATTTTATATCCATTTGGAGATTTTTTATACCAAAAAAATAGTTCCTGGTTTACTTAATCCAAAAGAAAACAAAGTATTTGAGAATATTATTTTAGGTTCTAATTCCTATGTTTAAAGAATTGATAAATTAAAAAGGAACAAAAATAAACTTTGATATCATGTAGAACTTCAATGAGGACAGCAAAAACAAAGTTTTGCTGGTTGAACAGAAGAAGAATAAAATCAGAGACATTAACTACTGCAGCTTCTGTGGAAAAAATTGTTTAGAAATCCAGACTGTCTAGAAGTTGCGCTCAGAAATAAAATATGAAATTTACTCATGCACTAACTCTTTAACAGTTTTCATAGGAATTGACAGAATGGAAATTTGTAGGATCTGTTTTATTGTTAGACATGTGCACCACTCAGTCTTTCCAAACAGCAGCAAATTCAGCACAGAATTCATAATGGAATTTGCCATCAAAAGAATGAAGCATAATAATATCTGGTATAAAGTTTTATTGTACATTTTCATTTTTTGTGAAACCGTTCTTAAAAGTTCAATCGACACAGTAGAAACGTCAAACATGAAAACCACCCTGTCAAATCAGCGTTTTTGGTGGCAATTTGAGTATGGACGCTGCCCCTCCCAAGATTTGAAAACTTAAAAATGCTGCATGATTAACTGCACTTACACTGGTATCAAATATTTGTTGAACAGATAGTGGTCGTCCAACAATAACATCATGCACAAACTGCCAAATTCCCAAAAAAGAATAAAACACAGCTTGGACAGCAATGATTTGACATATTATCATAAAAGGATCCCAAACATTGCTTCGAAACTGACCATTAACCATGACTGAACCATCTGTGAATGTACTAGTAACACAAGCTATAGCTACCTATAGCCAGCGTTTCTCTTAAAATTTTAAAAAATTGAAAATTTAACACTAACTACATGCGCCATTTCTGACATGTCATTTTTGTAATAACATTACATCACATCACGCAGACTGATGTAACGACTTCATGAATATCGCAACATGAATTACAAATAAACAGACCATTTTAGTTGCCAAAAAATTTCATAACAAAAGGACAACACATTAAATTGCTTATTTTGATTATTTAAATAAAAAAAATAGTTAGCATTATTGTATAAATAATTTATATAGATATTCTTTGTTAAGCATTGGTGGTTCAGTGGTAGAATTCTCGCCTGCCACGCGGGAGACCGGGGTTCGATTCCCCGCCAATGCAGAACATTTTTATATTTTTACTTTGTCTAAAATTTTACACAGCATAAAATTTACTTTTGTATTTGCGTTCTGTACGTAGCTCTCACAAGCTATAGCTAGTTGTATCTGTTCTTGTTATTTTCATTGTTAAAGGTATTAAAATTATAAAATTTTGCCGAATATGAATATTCATTAAATAAAAGGTTTTATTTGTAATAAAAACAAAATGTAATGGCCAGTGTGGGGCTCGAACCCACGACATTCGCGTTATTAGCACGACGCTCTAGCCGACTGAGCTAACCGGCCTTGTACAAATCTTGAAACGGTATAAAGTTATTTGAGTTAAAAAAACATAATTAACGTCCTCTTACTGCAATCTTACATAGTTTGGGAAGCAAGGAATACCTTGATTAACTTTTTTCACCCGTTAGCTGGTAAGTTCAAAACAAACACGAAGTTGCTTCCGCATGCTCCATTAATCATTTTTGAATTTCCGCGCCCGAAGGCGTAGGAAATTCTTTAAAACCGTCGTATTTTTCTTTCGGAGCATTTTTAGAGAAAAAATCGACCCTGGGATTTCACGTTTTTCTGAGAGGAGGGTAGTATTGGTATAACCGACTAACTAACTAACCCTGTCCCAAATGGTCAAATGCAACGTCACAAACTTAAACTTCGTACCCAAGCTCCCAAGTACTGGGAAGTCATCTAAATGACGTTTCAGGCCAAAATTGGTATTTGTTTTCGACAAAATATGGCAGAGTTAACAAAAAAGTATGCTGAACATAATGGTGACATCATAATTTTGATTTTTGTCCCTAAATGTCATTTTAGGCCAAAATTGGTCTAATAATTAAAACTACTTTATTTTCAACAAAATTTGGCACAGTTAACAAATGAAGTATGCTGAACATGATGGTGACATCAAAATTTTGATTTTTCTCACCTAAATGCCATTTTAGGCCAAAATTGGTCCAAAAATTAAAACCACTTCAATTTCGGCCAAATTTGGCACAGTTAACAAATAAAGTATGCTGAAAATGATGATGATCCAAAAGTTTGATTTTTTTGTCACCTAAATGTCATTTCAGGCCAAAATTTGTTCAAAAAATTAAAACTACTTTATTTTCGACAAAAATTGGCACAGTTAATAAAAAAAGTATGTTGAAAATGATGGTCACATCAAAATTTTGATTTATTTTGTCAACTAAATGCCGTTTAAGACCATAAACGTATCAATCGCAAGACTTTCAACCATAAATGATAGGCTGTATTTCTTGTTAGCAATTTCTTTTAAAATGTGAGTTTATTATGACACGTTTCGTTTTGTTTGCGTTTGTTGTAAGATATTGTCACTTGTGTGCTTTATCTTCAGAGCTTCATGCACCAAACCTCTCCGAATGTTTGGCACGTAGCAGGTTGTCATTAAATATTTTGGTAGCGAGCGGAAATTCTTAGATCCCCCAGGGCTTCTTGTTTATGTTAAAAAATATTCAAAACAACTGGCTTAATAAACAGACGATGTTCTTCACACTAGTTTCTTTCTTATATATTACAATTTTAATAACTTACAAATATATATATATATATATAACTAAGCAAATAATTAATCACTTCATACGAAATTATAACCTTGTTTTTATTTTCCATGGCCATGTTCGACTCCTTCATCTACTTAGCGACAACTAGTTGAGACCAAGCGACAAATGACAGAAATCAAACAACAAATACATTAAACACTAAGTTCGCTTAATACAACTTCTTTGGAGATTCTCCATCACATTGGCTGTGGATAAGTTCAAAATTTTGTCTTCTGTGGAGGAGGATCGAAATGCAAGCTGGGTATACTTATCGCATCGTTGATCATCCAGCTTAGGATCGATGGAGAAAAATAATTGACGCAAATTTGCAATTGTGACGTCACTAAAGTCAAAAAAATACATTAAAAAAAACAAAAAAACCCACAGCAATAATGTTTAAAAAAACATGAATTTTTTCCCCCTCATAGGAGTTGTATTTAAAATCCGGGGGATATAAAAAAAAACAATATTTTGGGAGAAAAATGTCATTTACGGAGATTCGAAGACTTATCCTGGTCGAAAGAGCATTTTAACCTTAGCTTAAAAACTATGAAAATCAATTAAAGAAATTGTTTGAAATGTTTGTGTTATAAAACTTTGTAGCCAGAACAAGTCCAAGTTCAAAACAAAACAAAAATTACTCTTTCTCATGAAGACTTTCTTCAATCTCTGCTAGATAGTTTTTCCTTTCTTCTGTACTGACTCGTTGTAGACAGGTGATAAACGGGCCGCTTTTTCCTTCATCATCCTATTAAAAAACACAAATAAAAAATATCCATTTCGTTATAACAGGATGGTTGCTTCACTTTTTCATAGCTGTTATGCAGACCTCAGTAACAATTTATAATGATTTATGTCGCGAGTACGTCAGGTAGATAACATATTTGTGGATTAGATGTGTTTCAAGAACTCACAATTCAAATGAACAGCATACCTCAGTAAAAAGATCTCTGTATGTTACTTTATCTTCAGTAAAACTATCACCAAGCTCTTCTTCCACAGATGCTATGATGCTGGCAAGATTTACGGACGTATAGCTTGTGAAAAAACTTGATAAACAGCGCGAAAAATCTTCCTTGGAAAGTATACCCTACAAAAAAGCAAGGCTGATTATTTTAATTTTGTCCTCGCTGTTGTTCACTGTTCAAATGATGTATTTTGTTATTAGCGAAAAAACAGATTTTGCAATTGGTTTGCTAGAAAAGCAACCTAAAAACAAGGTGTACCATGTGATATGGAATTATACTGACGGGGAGAATTCAATGCTAACAATTTTCTAATCGTTTTGCACGTGCGTTAGACTGTTTTACCTATCAAAAGCCATCATTTGTTCTTGATGCATGTAGCGTTCTCGAACAGGTATTTTTACAAAACAATCAAACATGAATCGTTTACCGTGTCATTTTCATCTGCTTTCATAAACATGTGGTACAATTCTTCAAGTTGATTCAAATGTGAGTAGTACACATCTTCATCCAGCTGTAACGAAAACAGAAATGACGTAAGCAAATGTTTTATTACTCACAACTAACCGCCAAAAAAACAATTTAATTATATTTATATTATCCGTGACATCCAGAACACATAACAAAACCAGATCGCGCCTGATGTAAAGGCATAGCAACCATCATGTGCCCGACAGTGTCTAAGCAATTTTTTGGGAGGAGGAAAGGGAAAGGGGTTAATAAGACTCTCCATGAGGAAAAATCATGGTTTTGCCGGAGGTGAAGATTACCCACCAATCGCACGACATTGCCTACCCCTGACATATATACCAGCCGCTACACAAGAAACTCCTTTTTAAATGTACAAACCGGATTAGACTCAGTTTCAAGAAGTGACAAGATGTATTGTTTACCTCCCTATTCAACACACCAGCAAACATATTGATGCTACTGTCAGCACTATATCGTGTCAAAGCGTCGTGAATGTTATAACCCCATTCCGTGGTCATACTTTCTATGCTAAACCTTCGTTGTAAATACTTGTACAGAAATTCATCCATTGGTGAATGATCAGTAAACGGAGTACTTCCTTCTGCTTTGATCTTTTCTTGCCAAACATCTTTAATTAAAATACACAGGTCTCGCTTACTCAACATGCGATTCCGAACGCGTTCACTGGATTGTAAATATTTAGGTATCGTATCTTCTATACCCTGGAAAAAAACAGTCAAAAATATAACTCGTCGAGTTAGTGTTGTTTAATATATAAGACAAAAGAATAGCAGTGTAATCTCACCTTTGGTTCAAAGAAGTCCACCATAGCACCGCCGCCATTTTTAATCACGTTGATATCTTGCCCAGTTATCTCTGCTAATAGAATGTCAACTTTGTCATTTGTTGAGGTTTCTTTTGATAACTCATTCCATCTTTCGACACCACCTTCTATATACATGGCACATTTGTCCCAATCAGGCCTATAAAAGTAAGAAAACTATACACAAATAAAAATAACATTAGTGTAGGAAAAGGATTGGAGCTATAGTGCCTAAATCCAGATTGGTTGGTCGTTCTAATTCGAAAAAAAAGTATCAAAAGAAAGTTTTAACTTTTAGCGGACAAGAACCGTTTTGTTTTCTTTGTTCCATAACGTTCTGTTTAATTTTGGAGTGACAACCCATTGAGACTGGAGGGTGGGGATGGTTAGATAATATATGGAAAATTAACAATTGGGAGTGGTGGAACAATTGGAGAAGAGATTGGAAAATAGAATATAAATAAATATTTGAATGAAAACATTTACGGTTGAATTATTCAGTTAAATGTCACCACAGTGTAAGATGTATATATTATCTTCTTCAGACTACATGGAATCCTTTCAACTTGATAACATACAAAAAATAAATAAACTGTGTTTTAAATGATTTGAATATTTTGTGCATCTCAATAAATTAATTAATCAGGGTTGGAATAAGCGGGGAACGATTATTTTGTAGCCGAGAATAACGAATAAGCTTTTAAGTTCCATCCCCTCACTACACACTATAACAAATGTTGAAACCTTGGCGTGCCACTTCTTCTCATTCTTTCACAATCCAGCGCAAAATTATCTCTCTGCTCGATCACTTTTTTATGAATTTCTATCAAAGTACTAAAAAAAAATAAAGAAATATTATAGATGAAAATAAGCAAAGCTTTATTGGTGAAGATCTGCTGCAGTAGGACTTCCACATCTTTTATGAAATAATTCTCTTTATTTTCTTTAAAGTGTAAAGTCCTTGTTGCTCCATTCTTCTTTATTTTATTTGTGCCTAATATTCCATATGAGCATCTCACAAAACCCCTATGGGTTGTAGCTAGGTGAAGCCAAAAAACTTATGTGAAATTCAGTTTTTTTATATGCAAAAGAGAAAAAAACGTAGCAGTTTTCATACAGATAAGATAACAGAATGTTAAAATGTTAATCATTATAACCTATGTTCATTTAATAAATTTTCGTGATCTTTTTTCATAACATCATGTTCAGTTTCCATTGCCTAGAAGTGAAAGAACGAATATTTTAATTTTAAATTATATGAATTGGATAGTTAAATTGGAACATGACATTGCATAGCGTGACAATATCTTTTATGAAACTTTCTCTGATTTTCCATATAAAAAAGTTTTCCATGGAAGGACTGTATCAAAATCTCTATAGCAAGAACAGACAGTTTAGCTGAAAAAATAATTTAAGTTTCTTTCTCGATAATTTAAGCAACTTAAAAGCAACCATTTTTATGTACCTTAAAACGAGATTCCAACTTCTCGAAATCTCTCCGAGGAATGACATCACCATAATCTGCCATTACTTCTGCCAGCCTTTGCGTCTTACTGTCTAAGTCTTCTCTCGCTTTTCTACAAACACAAATAACTCGATTATATTTGCCACACTAACTTGTGCATATAAATAATGCTGAATTACAGAAATATATTGTAGAGCAATCAAAATGCACCATTTGATAGTTTCTTTGTTTACAGTATTTAAAAATCAGGAAGAAAAGAAAATATCGTTTAAAATTGTATTACCTTAGTGCGATCCTTAACATAACACTATCTTCCTTCTTTCCTTTACTAGCTTCATCTGCACCGCCTAACAACACACGTTTTGTCTCCTCTTGTTGATATTTCAAATCGTTGATATCTTGTATCAACAACTTTCTAAATGCGACAAGTTGTAAAAACAAAGAAAGTAATTCATATGACTTCATTGTGGAGAAAAATTCTGCCAAATTGATTCTGCGCATAAAAATTTGTTACTCTACATAATCTTAATTTGTATAAAAAAAATAGATATACAAGTAATAAAACATGACGGTAATCGTGCAGTGCTCAAACTTAAGTTTCACAGTGAGTATTAAATTATAGTAACCGCACCTTGCATCACTTTCATCGCGATATCTCTGGTATTCGTGTGCAACTTCATCTTGACACTAAAAATAACAATAAAACTTTTCATAACATTCACAATTCAGAGCCAATAAACGGTGCTTGGAATGTTGCGACGTGAATTCAACAGGGTAAATGCTGGCACAAAGAAAATGGATAGCTGTTTCTCCACTTTAAAAGGTTGGTTTATGATCAATGTATTAATTCGATTCCTAAATGTTTACACATCTGGATCCTAAAGTGGCGCTTCGTTTTGCCATAATAAGTGGCATTGCAGCCGCTACACTGAAAACTAAAAGCTAGGCGGGTGCCGTATGCCCCTGAAAGCTTGTCAGTAAATACATGGATTTGTTGGCAACTGTTTTTTTTGTTTTTAAAATTCCATGCATCAGCTTCAGCATGAAAAAAACGATGACATACACCTCCCTGTTATGACATAAACCTCTCTGATGACATAAACCTCCCTGATGTCAAATACACCTCTTCGATATTAAATACACCTGTCTGATATCAGATACAGCTTATATGACTTTTGTGGTATATTGAAATAGCTCCACTTAGAACCTCTTCTTAATAAAGCTAGAATGTCTAAAGAAATACATTTTCGAGCCAAACAGAGTGCAGACATTTTTATTATTGTTTAATTAAAGAGGGAGCTTGTTTGAATTTGTGCGTTTGTTGAATTTGTGCGTTTTGTGAAAGTGCAGACAATGAAATTGCAATTGAAATAAAATAAAAACTGTGTGCTTATATTGTTTGTCATATTGTATTCTCCGCTAGCAAAAGTATCACATTAAGAAACAGTACTTTACTTCAGTCATAAATTATCACAACATACTTTTTTCACTTGAGCTTGCAGGTCAGCAATTTCATCCCTGAATTTAGATAAAATAATTTAAATAATTTAATTTAAATAAATAACAAATAGTTTTGATTATCACCACACGTTTAGGTAGGAAAAAAAAGGATGAATTAAAAAAAATGCCACTTTGCAATCAAAGAATATTTAATATCACGTGTACAACACAAGGTGTTAAAATCATAATTACAATGAAAATTGGTGCAAATAGGATTATGAAGAAGATATCTTAGCATTTTTTTGTGTCTGCACTTTATTTTCACATAGGGTTTTCAAAGTTTCAAGATTCCCAAGCACCCAGACTCAAGGAAAATAGATACAGATATTTTTTTCAGAAGAGTGCCCAACTACATGAAATCACAAAATTTAAAATAGTGCTATGCTCATGTTCATAGCAAATTCTCTCTGTTCTTACATAAAATTCAACTTTTATGTTTGTGTTCATTTTAAATACTTTACATATTTTTATGTAATCCTTAAAGCCACAAAGACATTTGCACAAATTTCTACAAATCACACCTTCAAGGGATAACAATTAAATCAACTTACCTTAAGCTTGCTATTACGCTCTGCAGTCGTTCATTTTCATTTTTAAGGTTATGGACTTCTAATTAAAAAAAAAAAAAGGAAAAATTGAAAAACAAAGAAATGATAATATGTCACTGACATAAAACGCATATGTTAAAGACTAAAGCTCCTGGTGATAACCATGAAGGAAACATGGAAAACAAGTCCACACAGCTATATTTCATAACTTATAAAACAGGCTCTATGCATAATCATTATGGTTACACAAAATTTGCTTTATTTCATTGATAGCATAACTTTGTAATATCTCTCTGTATGGTTCTTTCTAGATCATGAAACCAAGGAATTGACCACTTTCAAATAATCATTTAATGGCTGTTATAAATGTATGGTGTTGTTTTGAAGGGAAGATAAGTTGTGGTTGTTCACTGAATAAAACATTAGGTTAAAAATTTACCAAATCTTTTTAAAAATAAGAACTTTTTTATGCTTTAATACATTATTTTGTTACTATTTTGGACAGGTCAAAATAAAAGCCACTTGCTATAATGAAATGATTATAGAGAATTAAAATCTAAATTCCATAACCTGTCTGGATATTTTATATTATTATTTTAAGACAAAATTGTTGGAGAATCCTGAACAAAGCAGCTTGCCAAATTCTAGGAAATTTTGGGACTCAGAAAAAAACGTTTTAAGGAAATCTTTCTTTTAATTATAAATTTCTTACATTGCAAAAAATAAATTAAACATGATAGTTAAATTTTTTGTCAAAATTCTAGTATTTTTCAGCCAACATTTTTTTTATTTTTTACTTAGGAATTTCGGTTACCATATATAATGAAGTCCCATTAACACATTAACACACCTACGAGAATTGTTCACATTACGATGCAGAGAATAAAGACTGAAAAATTTGTTCTTAACTGTGAATTTTTTAATATGCAAATAGCATGCAAATTACAGGATGAAAATTACAGGACGGAATTACAGGAAGTGAATTACAGGATGTAAATTACAGGATGTAAATTACAGGATGTAAATTACAGGATGCAAATTATAGGAAGTGAATTACAGGATGCGAGTTACAGGATGGGTAGCACATTGTTATTGTTATAAACACTAACCTGATTTTTCTTCTTGCTTTAGACTTAAAACCTTCTGTTCACATTGATCGTGTACATTGACTAACATAGCCTAAATGTGCACATTTAAATAATCAATAGATAAAAGTCAGGAAAACAAAGAAATTTACAGCATTTTATAAACGTAAAACTCTTTATAGGTTATCAAGAAAATATTGCACAAAAAGCATCTGCGTTGAAAACAAAGTCATTAATTACCAACAAATGTTCAAATTACGTTCTGTTTCTCCTGAAAGTTTTAAGTTTTAGCAGGGTTTTTGATAATCTTTTTTAAGCAACCTTGGCGCAACTTTTTATAAATTTTTCTATCAAACGTAGACTATTACTCAGAATATTCCAAGAAAATTTGTAAGCTTGAAAAGATTAAAAATTTAGAATAAAGAAGGTTACTGCTGTTATAAAAAAAAACATATAAAAATCTAATACCTTAAGAGGCTCCAAAGTTCTTATCTCTTCATTCTGTGCATTCAGCATAGCTTCGTATTCATTTTTAATAACAGACAACAATGGTTTATATGTTTTAAAATCCTCAATGAGGTACTGAAATACTTCTCTAAATGCCTAAAATATTATTACAAATTTAAAAGAAAATATTTATACAAGTGCTAAGCACTTGTGAGAACTTTTTATAAAAACAAGAAAGAAACAAAAGTAAATTTTATGACTAAGCAAAAAATAGCAAAAACATCTTGTTAGAAGCAAATCTTACCAAATAAAAAAATTAAAAATGGAAACAAACAAACTGATGCACTAAAAAACAAACCCAAAGTCTAATTTATTGTGAAAGAATGCGCATACCACAGTATTACATTAATAGTTATCACAGTCACCATATTGTTCAGGCTCCTTCAGGAAGAATTTGACACACATGCCACAAAAAGCACATGCATTTTAGGTATGCTGCATTGGTCAATCTCTTAAAAATGTTACATTTTTTATGTGTCATTAACAGCATGCCTTAATCATTTTTTGTGTGTGTGTGTGTGTGTGTACACGTGCTATCACATCCTCTTCTAAAACAGTCTGATTGTAAATGGTTTCGATCCTGTCACTATGTTTAATTCTTGTTCTAGACTAATGATTAGTATTTACCTGTAGTCTTTTTTCTGATGGTGCATTGTCAGTGCAACCTAATGCTCTCAATTCTTTTTGTAGATAACCTTCTAACTTTAATAGAAATTTTGGTTTCAATGATTGCTGTCCATCGTCGTTAGTTGATGATAAAGCATTTGAGTGGGCAGGCCACGTATCCATTTCACCAGATGTTCTATCTATATATGGCTAAAAAGTGTTTACAACAGGTACAAAAGGTAACTAGCAATTTCAATGAAGCTTTTATTTATACAAGTGAACAGGTGGTTGAACAGTTGGGAACCCTGGTTCCCAACTGTTCAACCACCATTAGAACGTATAATAATTTTCGAAACATTTAAAACTATTCCATGCCTAAAATAACAGGCCTAAAAAGTAATGAACTGGAATATCTGATAAGTTCCATCTTAAAATAACATATAAGGGATTGAATCAAAACCAAAAGTAAATATAGCTGTAATGTTTATTATGGCTCATGTGGGTATTGTTTCTACTAAGAACTTATAAAGTCATTTTTTTATTTTTTGATATATATACGTCTAAACATAAACAATGAGAATCCTTCACAATAGACATAGGTATCCAAAATTTTGGGCTAAAAAGCATACAAATACATTGAATGTAAATACAGACATATAGATGTTTTCAGATGTTTAACTATTCCATTGAAAGTCTGTAAGTCTGAACATTGAATGGAAGGTAAAATCAAATTCTTTGAATTAAATCAGCCCTTAAGGCCTGTTGCCATTTGGTTAAAGAGCAGCCTTTTCACCTCAGCAATAAATTCATTCTATTTTTAGTGACGAGTTTATTTTTTAACCTATTACAAAAATTAAAAATAACATTCTTCTCTATCATGTGAATTTCATTTTACATGTTAGAAAATTGAAAACAATTGCGGAAAATTCCTGAGCTTTTTGCTCTAAATAATACAGCAATATACACACATCATTTGGTACAAACAAATAAGTTTATTTACATAATTTAATTACACAATTCAGATGCAGCATTCTCCAAAATATACAATACAAGAATTATCATGAAATAGTTTACCGTACATTTTAGTAATTTTAATAATGAGTCTCTCACTCACTTTCATGCTAAAAGTATATAGAAAAAAATTACATCTAATTTAAAATTACTTTGAAACATTAACAGATGGAAAAGTTAATGAACTATTTTAAATTTTTAACTCAGTTTATTGCGCATGATTGTATCTCTTACATTAATATGATAACCGTATATCTGTCTATCTGTTTACATTTTCCTTTGAAGTACCCAAAGTTACTTCAAGTTTTTTGAGGTTACAGCACAGCATGAACGCATTAGACTGATGTTCATTATCATTCTCGGCTTAACGTCCGTTTTCCATGCTAGAATGGGTTGGACGGGGTATATTAATGACCCTCTTCCAATCTGATCTAGACTGTGTTAGATCTAAACTCAACTTCCTCTGTATCAAGTCTGTCCTTATAACCTCCTGCCAAGTCTTTCTCGGTCTGCCTCTGGGCTTTGCCCCAGAAACTATCAAGTCTCTACACTTTCTTACCCAATTATCCCCCTCCATTCTTTCCAAGTGCCCCAGCCAGTTCAACCTTCTTATCTGGATAACATCTTTAATTCTACGGAGACTTAGCCTGCTTCTTAGCTCATCTGAACTCTTTCTCTCTCTCAGACAGGCGTTACACATCCACCTAACCATTCTCATATCATTCCTTTCTAAACGGTCAAGATCTTCCTGCTTCACTGCCCATGTCTCACTATCGTACAACATAACACTTCTTACGCATGTTAATATATTTAATAAGATTAGTGAAGTTATTGCATTGCAGTTATCACCTTAAGGCTAAATAACTTAGAAACAGGGTGGTGACGTCAGTATTTTTTACCGAATAAGTGACTAGGGATAACCCGGGACCAAAATAGGACCATTTTCCTAATGCTGGGTTAATTAACCTGCTTCGTAATTGATGGGTTGAAGCCGTCATCAAAACTTTTTAATCTTAATATCTTAAGAGATAAATTTTTTGATCTACGTTTCAAGGTCAACACAATAGAGGCCTTTGATAATACACTAGCAGAGATGCTGATCTTGCAGCTGGCTGTCTCAAAATTAATGATGGTTTTAGCACTCTTCTAGGATATAAAAGAGAAACAAACAGACTTACCCTCAGTTTTGTTGGTGCAGGGAGTTGGTGCTGAACATTGGAGTCATTCAAAATATACACTCTACCATTCTCAAATAGTTCATGTTTCGTTAGTGGATCAACTTCATTATCAAATGTAACCAAGCTCTTCTGGCTCTGACTAAAATAAAAAAATTCTATTTTTCAAGCTGTAATATTAAACGTTAGGCGTATATAATTTATCTTTTCAACAGTAAACTTTTGCAATACACCCGTTTATGGTGCAACACTTAATTTTGTAAATTTACTTATGGTTTATAACACTAGTCAGGTAAAACTTGGACATGTTTTATTTAACATGATATAAAATTTAAAGAAAAAAAATATAAACAAGTACTTTTACAGATTATATAATAAGAATAATGTTTCTAGGCTATCGTGATTGCTCGTTATACAGCATAATCAGTCAAAACTTACTTTCTTACAGGTGGCAGCCTAGGTATTGACATCTTTTTGGTGGTCACATCTTGATTTGTCAGTGTTCTAGTCACAGTAAACTTATGTAATCAAATACTTGATACAACAACAAAATGTACTGCCTTGTTACATAAAATTCTACTTGTTGGATAGTAAAAGAGAATGTAAAATGTAAAATGTCTATAATAGATATATATGCACAATCATAGTCCGAGCGTCAAGTTCTAATTTACTAGTGGATAGCCTATAACTTCAACCAATGTACATAATCTTTTCTTCAGATTGTTTAACTGACCTTTATTTCAAAGAAATAAACAATTACAAGAAATTTGTTCTGGAATATGAAATGACACTATATTTAAAAACTTTTATTTCATGTTTTAAGTGCTGGTGTACACCATAACTTAGACTATGTATGCAATGCTAACTCTTGAACCAGTGGCAACCAGTGGAAACTTATTTAAAGTCAAGGAGTATTGGTTCTTAGCTTTCGCAGATATAAATATGCCATTAAATCGGAAAAATATGTCCTTATATATATGTCCTTATTATTTTTCATCAAGTTAATATATACATCATATATTAGTCCAATGTTATATCTATACACAACAATACAAAATCACAAATGTTACAGGATATAAAATAGTTTTATGACAGAAATCATGTTTTAATTATATATTATTATATATGAATAGAATTTACAAAGCTATATTCTCCACTCCTGAAAAGAATCACAATATATAAACAAATTATTTTCCTTAAGAAAAATCTCTGACAAAAAGAAACAAATATAAGGCAATTTGGAAAAATTTGAAAAAAAAAGTTACTTTGTATTGATCAAAAATTATTATATATTGTTTCAAAGGAGAACTTGTTGTTGTTTGAAATCACGAAAAACCTTGTTGAAAAATACACATAGTAAATGTGAATAGTAAAGTAATATGGAATTATATCTTAACAACACCATTTTAACACTCTGGTGCACATCAGGACTCTATATACGTACTGCCTTTACGTTTTAATAAACAGTTTAATAATTGTGGAAGAACTAACGTTTTATGGTTCTTCAACAATTACTAAAAATTGAAAGATTAATATTAACAAAACATTTATAAATAATCTTTGCATCAAGCTATAACCAACTTTGTACTATTATTTATTAAAGGAACTAATTATGTTGGTAAGGGAGTTTTAAACTCTTTGATATACACATTAAGAAGAGTAAAATCATAACACCATCTTGTATTTACAGTTTTTCCTTGCATTATTCAAAGCCTTATCAAACGTGCCATATACAGGAGCAGCACTTAACTGGCTCGTAACACACTCCTCTTCGTTCTTTTCGATTCAGAACAGTTCCTGGCCAAAAGTAATTGACAAACCAGAATGGAGCTATCATGCAAATAAATAAAGCAGTAACAAACGCCAGAATGCCAAACGACAACGACAACACGTACAATGATGGTGTAGTTACGTCGCACTCGTGTGAATCCAAAGTGATGCCAAATTGAATTAAACCAACAAGAAGAGAGAAAAATCCAAAAAAATGAAAACCAATTCTTAATTTCCATGGTACAGGCTCCATCATGGTAAACAAAAACGAAAAAGCAATCATCGCTAACGTCATACCAAGAGAAGCTATTAGTAGATTTAATAATGGCTGATCACAATACCTATCACTTGATGGCTTAACCAAAACGATAAATTGTGGAATAAGAAATAATCCTGATATGAAGATTGAAAACATTCGTACTCCAAATCGTTGGTCTTTCGGAAACCATCTTGTAAAATGGTAGACAACATGAGCAATAAAATAATACCACATATTGTCACTAAAATATATTATCATACATGTATAACTTCAATATTCGCCATAGAAAGAATTATGTCCTGAGGTTAAAGGGATTCCTGCATTAAAAATTACATTTTTGTTTAAAGGATAAAAAGTTGTTATTCCAATTTTTTAGAATTTAAATTTTTTTTGTTTGATTTTAATTTTTTTGATTTCCAGCTGACCATATGACATCATCATTGATAATGTACAGTACTGGAATCAGGACACCTAACATTGTGGATCGTGGATCATGCGCGATTATTTTATCCCATCTCGTGAAAAAAAAGATTATGAATGTTGTAACACCCTCCTTCGTTATGATTAATATATGTTTAAAATTACGCTGCTTGCTAAAAATCTTAAATTTCTTAGTCGATATCATTTAGGAAAAATAATTAATATCAAGTATTTTTATCTTTTCACCTTGAGTACTAGTTACATTATTTTAGTGAATTATTATTATTTTTCGTTCGCAACTAAAAATATAAACTGCGTGGGTTAAGCGAATATACATAGAAAACGGTTGTCATAACACCCTCCTCCGTTGTTATTTTTTATTATTATTATTTTGCTGTTGTTCCGACCATACATTCTTATTTTTCCATGAACTTTTATTAAATCGGACATTCGTAATTTAACATTCGCTAATACAAGCAAACATACATAAAAAAAATATGCTTGTCGTAACACCCTCCTCCGTTGCTGTTTTTTTATTTTTTTGTTGTTCCGACCATTTATACATTCTCGATAAAATTATTTTTATTTCGCCGACCGACAAACTACTATCTACTTCGCCCGTAGAACAAGTAATTAAGTTGGAGTCACCTTATTTCTAATAAAAATACTAGATGCAAAAGAATTTTTAAATATAAAAAAACAAAAACACAAGATTAGCTATACACATCTTTTGTTTAATATTTTTAATGTTATTCACGATTCATCGTGACAATCACGATTAATAGTGACAATCGCGATAGCATCGTTACTTTTTTATACATCGCGACTATCGCGAAGCTCTTCAGTAACATTTTTTCTATCGTGATGGTCCTGATAGGATTGCGGATCGTTCGTGTTGCGCATGATACGTGCTCACAATTTTAGGTGTCCTGATTCCAGTACTGTAATAAGATACTGTAATAAGAATAAAATAACATTCAAAATATCTTGCGACCTTACATAAAATTTTAAACAGTGTGGACTTATGCTCTTGATGTTGGCATGTGTAAAGTTTTGTAGTTTAAGAATGGTCTCATCTTTAATTACAGGTAGAAATATATCGTCAGCATTTTTAAAATCACGATCTTTAGTAAAAGATAAACTGTAATTTGTTGTTAGTATTTTTTGATGCTTTGAATTGCAACAGCTAAGGATGTTCATAAATAATCTAATATCTGTTTCCGTTTAGTCAGATCCTGGATTTTGAATACTTAAAATTTTAAATAACTTCAGAATGAAAAAGGATTTTAAAAAAATTTCAAAGGACTTGATAAACAACTTTTTACTCTTTACAACATGTAAAAATATTATTTTTAATACAGGAATCATTTTAAATGTTAAGGCCATAGTAACCCTTTTTTAGTTGTCCAAACAGCTGCATTATTTACATTATGTTTTATGTATCATGTTTTCTTTACTATTTCTTAAAGATATGAACCTTAACGCATACAAAAATGATTTTGACTTATTATCAAAATTACTAAGTAAGCAGAAATTTCCAGGTAAACATGCACAATAACAGGAAAAGAATCGTTTTTAACAACCTCATAACTTTGGGCTAACCATAAGAGGGTGAGGGGAGTTTTCTTGTTCATTCATAAACTGAAACTTAGACTGAACATTAGATTTGATGTAAGATAAGACAAGCTTATCAGTTTTTGTAACATACAGTTATATACTCTTGATCTAATTAAGGACATGCCAGTCTGTGAACAACTCAAAGCAGCAAAATATGTCACATATACATGTTATAAACATAAAGAAATCAAGTGCATTTGATTTTCCATAAAATGTTTTTGGATCATTTTTGTAAACAAAACAAGCACATCATATTGCAATGTTGTGTGAAGCATTTTTAAATAAAAACAAGTTGCATCCAGAACAAGGTTCATATGAATGCATTCTGGTATAAAAAAATAATAACAGACCACCCTCTAATCTACTGTAATCACAGAAATGCAGTCAAATGCAGAGAGCTTTGCTGAAATGGGCAAAACTTGTCCCGAAAAAAAATGCAGTCAAAAATAGAGCTTTGTTGAAATAGGCAAAACTTGTGACAAAAAGAAATGCAGTCAAGAAGAAATTGGTGGAAATTGGCAAAACTTGTCCCAAAAAGAGATCTGTGATTCAAAAAATTAATTTTAGTGCCTTTTGCATCTTTTTGAAAAATCTATAAATTTCATTTAGTGCTTATCTTTCGTGAAAACCAAGTTAGTTTCACAAAAGAGCTTAAAAAATTGTCTATGAATCTTTTTTTAAAAATATCGATAATAATATTTTTTGCTTAGAAGTTTAGATAATTATGCAATTTTGATTTCCAAACTTAGTACTCTGAATTTGTTTTTTTAATAATTCGTTTTAGTTTCAAAATTAAATGCCCATCCATCATGGCATCGTTTCTCACACACGACGCAAACCAAAACATTACGCCGTACTGAAAGTTGTCTATGTGAAATAAAGATACAAAAACATAAGTATATATTGTCATTCAAAAACAGAGATTGACAAGGCAAGCCTAAAACAGGCTGATATTCGATGTGTTAAGCCTATATGTTGCTTGATTTCTCAAAACACCACGTGCAGCCATATTTGTTTGATTCACCAGGGCGGGATTGAATCCGAATTGTTTTTAAGTTTTCGGATTCTTCTTTCGGATTAACGTCTACAAGACACAGAGAGCTATAACTTCATGTAGCACCCAGGCAGACTGAGAGATGCATGCCAGGACATTAATATGCAGAGGAAGGGTCTCTTTTCTCCTGCTTCCCTGGATTAATGCACAGTCAATTCTGTGTAGTCAGTAATGCAGTTCGTTTGTTTTACTTGACCTTGGAGGTAGCTAGATTGAGTCCTAATTTTATCGTTCGAAATTCTTCCTTTTTTCCGTCACTTTCCATATCTGACCTAAATAAATGCACCAAACAACCACATCTTCCACACACGTTTAAGGGAGAATTAGCTAGCTAGGATTTTGAAATTGAGCATGAGAGCCGTTCCTTTTGAAGTAGTCTGTCTTGTGGCACTACTGTAGCTGGTGTTCGATTCCCTTTTTTGGGTGACGATTCAATGTATGCAAGTGAATGATACTATATGGCCTCAGGTTAACCCAAGCAATGTGAGGGAAATGGAGGAGATAGCACACTGTAGTTATAACTCTCACACTTTGGCGCGAGAGACCGGGGTTCAATTTCCCTTGGTGGCAATTTAACATAGCCCAGGTTAACCCAAGCCATGTGAGGGAAATTGTGGGGAAATGGCACACTGGTGTGGGCTGTTGATGTTGCCGGCAATGCATTTGCATTACCAGCAAAATTAATGGTTCATTTTGATTCATTAGTACAAAACTAGTTGATAGGGCCCGTGGAGAAATCCACTGAGGCAGAATAAAAATTTTGATGACGTCAGCAACCCATCCACAAAAAAAAATTAGAACTTTGTTTTCACGTTTCCTCTATTGTGTAGAGCTTTGATCAAGAAAATGTATATGTTCGTGTGGTTTTAATGAGCGGTTATTGAGATATAAGGGTTTAAAAATTTTGCTGACGTCAGGAATGGCCTGTCGAAACCCCAAAAAAATTTTTTAGAAATTTCTACACATATTGCCTTCATCGTTTAGATCTTGAAACGCCGATTAAGAAAATGTATAGGATCGTGTACTTTTGACAAACGGATGCAGAGATATTAGGGTTTAAAAGTTTTTTGATGACGTCATTAACCCGTCCATTCCGAAACGGATTCGGGAACCCAGGTTTGGAAAACTTACCCAAATTGGTCCCAGGTAGTCCCTAGTTACCCACGTAGGAGATGACGTCAGTTATTTCCACCCGTTTCCAAGTTATTAAGCCTTAAATTTAAAAGTGCAATGCAATGGCTTCACTAATCTTAATATACTTTCCTTTGACGTCAATATTGCTCTGACGTCAAAGTTTGCTAATTTACAGAACAAATTTATAGGCGATGTTTTATAGACTTTATCAAAGAAATTTTATCCACTTTGCAAAAGTCACAGACAGACAGAACTGCCGTATTATTATATAGATTTCAAAAAATTAAAAATAAGAAGTTGCAGCAGAAAAGTATTAATTATGTTGATAACAAAGGCATTTACTCAAATATATCCCCACTAAGAAAGCACCATAGCTCCCTTCGTTGTTTTCAACCTAGGCCTGTTTCTATGGTGCATGCAAACTCTTAAACCACAATATGTCTACACTACAATGGAGGAGAGTTCCGCATATTTTAGCATCACACACAATTAAAAAATTTTTGTTCCTAGTAAAAATAAAAATAATTTTGTTTCACTAAAAAAATGTGTAAGAAAATTTGTTATTCTGTTTTGAATTATTATAATAACTAGCAATCAAGATAAAAAAACCTGCATGCTCAAAAACCTGTGTTGAAAAGTTATGCAGCAAGAATTTTTCTTGTGTTGTTACGGAAATTATGCAGCAGGAATTATTCTTGTGGTGTTTTGAAAGTTATACAGCGATTTAGACTTGCACTGTTTTGTAATTTATACGGCAAGTTATTCTCCTCATAAAATAATTAAAAAAAAAAATTATTTATAAAAAAAATTGCGCTCCTTTAATGCTATATGTTCAGTTTTGTAAGAATATCTAAATTTATGTGCAAAAATCTTTTTATGGACTTGTTTAGTTAACAATATTTAAAATGTTTCCCAGCATGAAAATTGTATATTTTTATATTTATAATAGAGGAGGGTTACCACAAGCGCATTCTATACCTTATTGACCATTTTAGTGAAAGTCTTGTAGCATTACAATTTAGCTAGCTTATTTTAAAACATATAATTATCTAAATGAAGTAGGGTTTTACGACAGTAATAATTTATCTTGTTTTTCACGTGTATTATGACTTTTTTAGTGACAATAGCTACTATTTTTGTTTTAAATCACATAAATTATAACATAATTTTTCTGTATGTTTTTTATAATTTCTATATTTGAGTTGTACAAAAACAAAAAATAATAAATAATGAGCGCATAGTGCAGTTTAATCTCATCACAACAAACAACCATAAACAAAGAATCAACTTCACATGGCCTTATGTTTGTTTTATGTATTGCTGTAGCTTTGTAACATCTCACTTGATATCAACTCTAATATTTTGACAGATTTTTTTAATTTCTCATTTTCGTCCTGGAGTCTCTTTTGAACATTTCGTTAAGATGAAAGATCTTTTTCCTTTTAATTTCTGAAAGAAGCCTTTCCAGTGTGACTGCTAAATCTGACGACCCAGTAATAACCGACATGTGTCTACAAAGACACTTATCTGATCTTACAACATGTGTCTACAAAGACACATGTTGTTAGATCTAAGCACATCTGACCTCAACGTTCTTTTTATAATCATATACAGAAAATAAATAAAATGGCAGATGACTCAGAATTAGCAGCTATTAGAGCACAGCGAATGGCAGAGATGCAGGCACAGGTTGGAAAGTTCTTCTAATTTAGAATGCAATTTTTTTTGAATATTTTTTTATTGAATATTTCCAATGTTGCAAACTGGAATATTATTTTTCATATTTTTGCATTATTAATTAGGCTGAAAACCCTGAGCAAATAAAAAAACAAGAAGAAGCTAGAATGCGGTAAGGTTATCAATTATAAACAAGAAAATTTAAGAGTTGTATCATTTTAGTGTGTTATTATAATAATAAAGCCATTTCTTGTGTCTAGCAACCAGAGGACACTATTCTATCTTTTTCTTATAAAAACTCTGGAAAATTCACTGATTTCTCAATATTCTAATCTATCGATGTTTACAATGCGCCTATGCAACATCTCTAGAAGCCTTCTCAGTTTTTGGACAGTATTTCAATTTAGAAACTGCTGTCAATACACACTCTGTTTACAAGCATAAGATATTAGCAAATAATATTAGACAATGTAGTTTTTTAACTGCTAAAAAGTATTTTCAGAAATGGTGGTTTGTCAGCAGATCATACCTTAAAGCGCTGGGGATGCGATTTTTTTATGCGCAAACAATGCACCAAAATTGCAATGCATCTGCGTAAAAGAATTTGTTAAAAACATATGTAAACTGGGTATCTATTATAACTAAACTAATAGCTGTAAAGTTACAAAAAAGGTTACAATGGTTTTATTTATTTCATAGTACATAAGATGCCGTGATTCCTTTTTTTCAGGTTTTACATGGCTGTTGTACACTTGCTCTAAGAAAGTTTTGTGTTTTGTTTTTAGGGAGGCTGAAATAAAAAACTCTATGTTGAGCCAGATACTAGATCAAGGTGCAAGAGCTAGATGTATGCTACATTTTGTCACTTTTCAATTCACCTTAGTGTATTGTGTAAGATTAGGATGTTGTGATGTGATTTTATTTCAGGCTTTTTATTTCCACCCTTGTTTTAACACTTTCACAAAACAGTGTTTTTTGCCATTTTATAGTGAACAGTATAGCCCTAGTAAAACCAGAGAAGGCTAAAATGGTTGAAAGTATGCTTATACAAATGGCAAGAAGTGGTCAGATTGGTGGACGGGTAAGTATTTATTTGGCAAATAAATCAATTGTGTTCTGTTTTTCTAATCTGATTTGAACTTCAACAATCAAAACCTTATGTCAGTTATAGTTTGATGGTTATTTGCACAAAATGTTTTTTATGTACGCTGTAAAACTGTTTTTTGCGCAAATATATTTTCCGTTTTAAATATAGTTTGAGAGTTTTAGGCATGAGTTTTCATTCGAAAAAGTAAGTGATAAAAATAATTAATATAAATAAGTATTACGTGTTACTAAGAAATTTTTCTTGTGTTATTTCTGTATCAAAACATCTTGAAAGACAACAAGTGCTTTATTTAATTTGCTAGACTTGAAAATAAAACTTCAATGTGATTTTGTGATAACAAAACAAAACAGAAACAATATTTTTGTTTGTTTGTTTACCTACTTTCGCATGTTGTTAAAATGCTGAAAATCATTTTTTCTACGAAGATATTGGAATTTAACTTGTCTTATTCTATGTTGTTTGTAAGAATGTTCTATTACGTAAAAACATATTTTTTGTTAGTTCTCCTTTAATTGTGTAATGTTGGAACAGCAGCTCCATTGAAAGTTGGGTTCAGCGATGAATTTGGGTTTAACCCTATTCGGTTCGGGGGTTTTCGAACATACTATGACGGGGGTGGATTCCGCCCCCCCCCCCCCCCCCTCAATAACTTTTCATAGGGCTGTTCAAATCTAAGTTTTTGCTTGCGTCAGCACATTTTCTGTGACGTCACCAGAAGCTTAAAATTTGTTAAATATGCCACAATCTGCTTAAAATTTTTATGCTTTTGTTCTAGAGCGAATTTTTACATTCTGTTTAAAGTTTCTGAAAGCTAAATAAAAGTTAATTAACATCTTAACATATCTTCCGGCTTTTACATGGTTCGATCATAAATTTCCCGAAAATCCGATTTTTCCCGATTTTCGGGTAAAACCCGATAAAATCGGGAATTCGGATTAGTCACATGTCTAAATTATGCAAAATGATTCTTCTTGATGAAACAAAGTTGTGTTGAAAGTTTCAAGTTCTAAGGATAATCCTAACAGGAGTTATTATATTTTCCCTATTATAAGGATTTCATAGAGATTTTGGGGGGTAGTTTCGAGTAATGGCCAATATCAAAGCCTCTGAAAGGCATGGGACCTAAAAATTTAGCATGCAGGTATCTAATAGATAAATATTGAAACTCAGTGAAAGTGTTATAGCCATATAACAAAGCAATGAGGAGTTATTAAAAAAAATGTTAGGGGGGCAGAATCACCCCCTCGACCGAATAGGGTTAATATAATAATGTCTCAAAAAATTGTTTATGATGGCAGCTGTTTAACGATTTAAGATTTGATGATTTTGTTTTAAGTCAGATTGTACAGCAGAGTTTGGGCCGTTGAATGTTGCTGGGAGTTGTCTAGTAGAGCGCAGCCCCTAATGGGGTCTGCGTAGCTCAAAATGAGCATTAAATACTCTAGGACTCTCCATCTAAGCCATGGCACCTCCTGGAAATAATGAACAGGTATATCCCTCGATATTTGCGAGGCTAGCCATGTAAAATATGCACATCTATCTATCTATCTGCCTACCTACCTACCTATCTACCTACCTATCTATCATGACAAACTAGCAATAAAAAACTCACTAAGGGTTTTTCAGGAGAGGCATGTGATAGCATCTGCACTTCCCAACAATCGCAAACAGACTAAGGCATGCTAATGATAGCACACCTAAAGCAATTGACATGTGGCTTTTGCTGCCGAAATCTTCCTGAATAGCCGGTTCACTCTGGTCACAGCAAACCAGAATTTTTTTAAGCTCAACCGCGCAAAAACATTGCTAATGCGAACTTAACAAAAAGATGCCTAATAGGTGACGTCAACATTTTGCGTCAGCAATTATTAAATGTCAGTGTAAATTAATATTACTTGTTGGTTCAATTAAGAAATCAGTTGATTTAAATTTTGTAAATAAACAATGTCAACTAATTGCTAATGAAACTTCTAGATTGGCTATTAAGGCTGTTATTGTTTAAAAATGAGAAAAATAATGATTCAAAAGCCATTTATCTTCTTTTGTCAGCACCAACTTAAGCATTTGACTAGTTTTTAAATAATTATACTTTAAATTCCATTTTTCTATTGCTTTTTCAGATCAATGAAGAGGGATTGGTTGGATTACTGGAGAATGTAAACAAACAAATGGAGAAACAAAACAAAGTTACTGTAAGTACTCTATTGTCTAAGAAGATTAAAGTTTAAAAAAAACGTCCAGTATTATCAGAAATTATTAGAAAATGCTGGAGGATTAAAAATGCCAAAAAAATCAACAATTTTGTAAATCACAAGTGTTTTTTTTATGCTTTTGATGAAGTAAATAAATGTTGCAAATTACGTGGTGATGAGTCACTCGTCAAACTTGAGACAAAATTTAAGCCCTAAAGTCTCTTTTTTCCTCAACAGAGGCTATTAGACAAAAAAAATTACTGGTTATGAGTCTTCTGTAGAATATCACCATTGTTGTTAATGGTGGACAGCTTAAGAAAAGTTATGAATGAAAATGCATTTGGTAGAGTATCTAACACGTTAAGTTGCTTCATATTAACCCTATTTTTTAGAAAAAGGGGGGGGGGAGGGTGTGAGTAATGGTAATTTACCACTATCCATTTGACTTTTTACTTTTTTCCCTATTACATGTAAAGTTTTTTACATCACTTAAACAAAAGCATAGTATGCAGAGGGGTCTTGGGTCCCCTCCTCCTAATTATAATGTGCTAAGGTCCCCCCCCCCCCAGGTAAGCACCTCAACCCACAAGCCCATAGCATGGCTAGTTTTCTGTTTTTATGTGGTTGTATGTTTGTCAAGTAATGATATATATCTTTTTGTCTTATATATATTTTATTATGTTGATCCACCTACCTTAAAATAACTAAGTGAGACCACACTATACTAAAAATATTCTTTTTTTTAGAAAGTTTGATAGTACTTAAACATTTACTTAAATTAAAGTTTTTGAGAACATGAAAAACAAGGACCACAGCCAAAGAATTAATTTGAGGAGCCTATGACAGGTTGCGAAATTATAAAAAAATATTATCCACCGTTCCTGAGGGACAAAAAAACTTTTAAAAACTACCTAAAACAGCTTCTTTATTATATTTTGAATTACAGTTTATATATTTGAAAAAAATCATCTAGAAAAAAAGGGGGACAAAAATATATTAAAAATGACACTTAAACAATGGAGATTTTCTATTTTTTGTGGTGTAAAACAAATGAATAAATGAATCTAATTTTATTGATGTACTTTGTGTTAATTATTAGTTTAAAATTAAGTATTCTATATGTATATACTTCTTAAAATCCTAGCTAAACAAATCCTTTAGGTATGGTCTAATGGTATGTAATATGCATTTATATGTTAAATATAACAGAAACTAATTTACAATAATGCAGCCGCAAGTCTTGGGTTTTAGCTCCTCTTCTTGCAAAAAATAATGTCAGAATTTTTTTATGTTGATTTAGCAAAAAATAACGATACCATTAATCTCTTTGACACCAGAAAATCTTTATTTCTAGTTTCGTAGTCATGCGTTTGTTGTTCCTGAATTGGTCAAATTACCACCACCCCTAAAAACGTAACCCGCAGGGATCAAATTAATGTAAAATAAATGGTTCGCAAATTTTCAAATTTTTGACGTTGGAACTGTTTTGGCATCTTTTGCAAGTTTTGTTATAAATTGGACCAAACAGCGAATCAAAATATCCTTTCCTTAAAACAACTCTTGTGTGATTATGACTTCAATTTACTATATTTAAAAGTAAAATTTTTATTTGCTGAATACTTTGCAGAACGAATGAACAAAAACTTGCATTTACTTATTTGCTTGAATTTATGTTGCAGACGTATTTTGGAGAAAAGGGTAAACTTCGTTTCCAATGCTTCTCCACGTTTTACTTTCAAATCGAAAGAGAAGCAGTGAAACTGAGGTTAAAAGAGACGATGCCCTAGGGATGATTAGTTGCTGTAGAGACAAAACCCCAGAAGCAAGTTACTTTTTTTAGGAGAAAAAGGATACGGAAACAAAGGTAAACAGAGGTAGAAGAACAAAATTGGAATTTTTAATCAGCATTTTTTACGGACACATATGTTCGTTAGAGTCTCATTATTTCACCATAAAAAATTGCATTTCAAATAATACCACTCATCATCATCATCATTCTCGGCTTAACGTCCGTTTTCCATGCTAGCATGGGTTGGACGGGGTATATTAATGACCCTCTTCCAATCTGATCTAGAATGTGTTAGATCTAAACTCAACTTCCTCTCTATCAAGTCTGTCCTTATAACCTCCTGCCAAGTCTTTCTCGGTCTGCCTCTGGGCTTTGCCCCAGGAACTATCAAGTCTCTACACTTTCTTACCCAATTATCCTCCTCCATTCTTTTCAAGTGCCCCAGCCAATTCAATCTTCTTATCTGGATAACATCTTTAATTCTACGGAGACTTAGCCTGCTTCTTAGCTCATCTGAACTCTTTCTGTCTCTCAGACTGGCATTACACATCCACCTAACCATTCTCATATCATTCCTTTCTAAACGGTCAAGATCTTCCTGCTTCACTGCCCATGTCTCACTACCGTACAACATAACACTTCTTACACAGGCCTCATACAACCTACCTTTTACCTCAATTGACAGGACTCTGCTAGTCAATAAAGGAAGTAACTCTCTAAACTTTTTCCAAGCAGAACCTATCCTGCAAGTAACACTTCTTCCAACACCCCCTTCACTGCCCAACATATCACCTAAGTAACAGAAGTTCTTAACTATCTCTAACGAGCCACTGTTGTACATCATTAAAGCTGGAAATACTTTATTCTCTATAATCTCACCTTTGCAACGCTTGCATACAAACTGTATGTCAGCTCTTAACCTTCCACTAATACTACTGCACGTCTTATGTACCCAATGCTTGCAAGTCTGACAAAAAATTGAGTTACTACCAACCCCTTTCCTGCAAACTCCACAAGGCCACTTTCCAACTACAAGGTCACACTTGGCTGACTCAAATAATGTTGGTGTACATCAGGGTTCTGTACTTAGTCCTTTGTTGTTTGTTCTAGTCTTAGAAGCGCTGTCAATGGAGTTCAGAACACGTTGTCCATGGGTGTTATTGTATGCAGATGATTTGGTTCTCATAGCAGAGTCGATGGAAGAATTAGTTAAAAAGTTTGAGAAGTGGAAGAAAGGACTAGAAGAGAAAGGGCTAAGGGTGAACACAGCAAAGTCTAAAGTCTTTATTAGTAGCATTGCAGCCGAGTGTGACCTTGTAGTTGGAAAGTGGCTTTGTGGAGTTTGCAGGAAAGGGGTTGGTAGTAAATCAATTTTTTGTCAGACTTGTAAGCATTGGGTACATAAGAAGTGCAGTAGTATTGGTGGAAGCTGACATCCAGTTTGTATGCAAGCGTTGCAAAGGTGAGATTATAGAGAATGAAGTATTTCATGCTTCAATGATGTACAACAGTGGCTCGTTAGAGATAGTTGAGAACTTCTGTTACTTAGGTGATATGTTGGGCAGTGAAGGGGGTGTTGGAAGAAGTGTTACTTGCAGGATAGGTTCTGCTTGGAAAAAGTTCGGAGAGTTACTTCCTTTGTTGACTAGCAGAGTCTTGTCAATTGAGTTAAAAGGTACGTTGTATGAGGCCTGTGTAAGAAGTGTTATGTTGTACGGCATTGAGACATGGGCAGTGAAGCAGGAAGATCTTGAAAGTTTAGAAAGAAATGATATGAGAATGGTAAGGTGGATGTGTAACGCCAGTCTGGGAGACAGAAAGAGTTCAGATGAGCTAAGAAGCAGGCTAAGTATCCATAGAATTAAAGATGTTATCCAGATAAGAAGATTGAATTGGCTGGTGCACTTGGAAAGAATGGAGGGGGATAATTGGGTAAGAAAGTGTAGAGACTTTATAGTTCCTGGGGCAAAGCCAAGAGGCAGACCGAGAAAGACTTTGCAGGAGGTTATAAGGACAGACTTGATACAGAGGAAGTTGAGTTTAGATCTAACACAGTCTAGATCAGACTGGAAGAGGGTCATAAATATACCCTGTCCAACCCATGCTAGCATTGAAAACGGACATTAAGCTGAGAATGATTTGATGATGATCCAACATTTTTTGGTTTGGCTGGATAGCGATGTGGCATTGCAAACAATCTCCTGACTTTTTTCTCGTACTACAAAGAAATGACTTTATCAGAATCAAATTCTTTGAGTGATGGTCCTTCTTCTCCAACACAAAGACATGCATCTAGCAAATCTCTTCCTAATCGATTTCGATAATCAGTTTTAATTCACGCCATACAAGAAAACATTTTTTCAACCTTTGCATTCATGAATGGTGTACAAAGTAAAATCTTAATTATATGCTAAATATTCTCACATTCCTCTTCCAATCTGAGTTGAAAACTCGCTGCCAGATCTTTAAATAAAACAGTTTGGGATTGTTTTTTATAATGGGTAGAACATGAGTTTTCAATGTAACCCATTCAGGCAAGAAAGAATGAATTTCGCATCCATTATCAACTAGGAGCTCTTTAAAGCGGGGAATTTCAGAATATCGGGACAAAACTGCACTGATTTATTCCTATTGTCTCAGCTAAATCTTTTGTTTTCACTGCAGCGTGACTTAGCAATTTTGTAATCCGATTTGCCCAACGTGGAACAGAGATTAGTTACACTGGCTGGCAGTAAAAGATATATGGACCTAGTGTAAAGGCTAATTATTTTAGGACCGCAACAATGCTACGTTGATTTCTTAAAAGAAAAAAAATAGGTTGTCCGAATAATAAGCAAAACAAACGTGTATTAAAGTTGTGGCATGCACAGGATGTCTTGACTGCTCACTAGTCATTGCTGCTGTTGTTTTTATTTTTTTGAGAATATATTGAAATTTTGATTCGCAGTTTTATTGATAATTTGTGTAAATTGGGTTGCAGATTCAAAAAACGATTCACATTTAGCAAACTACGAACCCTTATTTCGATCGTTGACCCAAAGCACCCTCTACCTCCCAGAAAAACCTATCCCTGACATTAGCAGGAAAAAAAACTTCTGTTTTTTAACCTTCTCTTACAATAAAATGCATGAAAAAAACCTTTTTGTAAAGTTTAATGACAGTAGTCTTTAACAGCTGTCTGTCACACACATAAAGTGTGTGAAGGACAGCTGTAAGTAAAAATTCTTGAATTTTGTTGTTATTTATTTTCTCTTACCTTATTATTTTTCACAAATTTTATCTGTTTGCTTATATGTCGTTGCAAAAAGGATACCTAATTTATTAAGCATGATGTATACTGTTTTGCAGCAGTTGCCAATTTGAGACATAGTTGGTTGCAAATTTAGTCATTGCGTTACATAACAAATTATTCTTTCAGATAAATAGGCGGCGTTATGCAATGGATTCTGATGATGATGAAGATTAGCTAATTGGTATGTAAACTATTAAAAATGTTTCTTTATAAAAGATTTATTATTTCCAAAAAATTTAATTAGTATAAACACAGCACAGGTATTTTACTCAAGAACTTTATGCACCCTAGCACGACAAATACAATACCCTAAGGACAAAAACAGCAAACCGTTAACTAAATCTATTTCACAAAAAACGTAAGGAAGCGAGAACTTCTCTTGTAGAGTTACGACCTATTCATGCTCAATGCAGAAACATACACCTTTTATATTTCCTTCAAAGTAAAGTTGTTGTTTTTTGTCTAGTTTTGTGGAAATCATTCAATGTATATAATGGAAATGGAAATTTGCCATTCCTCAGAACGCAAACAACAAGAAACAAAACTCAAAGATGTTGGAAAATAAACATTAATTTATTATGAAAAAGACTTAAGAAATCACTGTTAAAGTACTGCTAATTTAGATTTTTTTATCATCTCATAGTGTTTTGATTCTCAATGTTTTGTTGGCAATGTAAGAGATGCTTTTTTATTACAAAAAAATTTGTGTTTGTTACTCCTATTAGTTTATACAGCCCACTACTCTCCTTGAATTGTGTTATATTATATATACTTGTAATAAATGGATTCTAAGTCTGCCATGAAAGTAAAATATAGTATTGTTTTTATTCATATAAAAATGTTTCATTAACATATTTAGTTACGGTTCTTAATAATTTTTTATAATAATTATACTATTTTGTTTGTTATGCCCATCTAGTATATTAAGTTGCAATATCTCTTTGTTTGTGCTTTTGCTTTTAAACCTTTTTATGTAGATAATGTTAAGATAGTTATATCCCCCATGGCGACTGGTTGTAGGCTGAAGAACAGCTAGATATCAAGCATATTTTCAAGAAACATTAAAAATTATTGATAGACGTCTCCTGAGTATTTAAACGTTTTCATTGTTTTGTTCTTTTTTGGCGATTTTATAGATAAAGCCTGTTCAAAAAACATTGTTTGCACATATTTTTACATCTTAGGCAAATTTACATGTGCCATTCATCCTTAAACGAGAATATTATTACCAAAACGTTACTCAGGATGAAATCTAATAATCAAGCCTTGTTAATAAAAAATAAAGGAAACATTTTCTTAGAAAAATTTTATCCAGAGATTTATTTTATCCAGAGATAATTTTGACCATGTTTTAAAAATTTAATTCTGGCTAACACATCTAAACAGAAATAGGAAGTTGACTAAAAAAGCAACAAAAAAATGTTAATATTTGCTGCAGGTAAAGAAATGTTTGCAAACAAAGCTTAATTGTATAAGAAATCTGAAGATATTAAACAATCAACATGCCGTCTGTTGTTACCATTAAATATTCAAACACTGTATCTCCTGCAAATCCTGACACTGAAGGTGTATTGATCATTGGAAAACATAACGACCTGATAAAATTACGTGATAATGTCAGTGTTATATCTGCAAAATTTGGAAAAGTTATTGATGAAAAGGTATTTTGAATGCTTCCTTTAAGTTTCAAGTTTACTATAATTAATATTTATTTGAGAACTTAATTGATGAGGGGAAATTTGTTTATGTATAAGGAGTTGTCCATTTACCCAATTTAAAAATGCATACCTGTTTTACTTTTCAATAAACATGTCTGTCACAACACATATCACACATATGAGTCCTTGTTTACCTAGCAGCTTGGTTTACATGCTGTTGTTGCTGCGGAATTTTTTTCTTTAAAATTTTCTTTTTTGTGATCTAAGCTTTTCATACAGCATAATTTTATTACCCTGGTTTAGACCTTCGTCAAAGGATTTGACCAGTTGTCAACAACTTCTTCTGACAGCGTGGAATTGTACTTCAAAAACTTCACAATTGCGTCTATGCCGTCAACCAGTAGTCGACACAACGCTCCTATGTTACCTCACACACTCTCCACGTTGGTGAAAACATATGTTCCAAGAACATCTAATGAACACATTGTTGTAAGTAGTAATACACATCGTATTTAGTTTATGTTTTTTATTCTTTCTTATTTTATTACCTAGTCTGTTGCTTCGTTGTAATGTATCAGCAGGAAAACCTTGGCCTTACTAAATGACATTTTATTAAAAAAATACAAGGAAAAGGTATTGTTTAGATTCAGTGTTAAGCCCCAAGTAACGCTAAGTAAAATTTATTTAATTTTTGCTGCTACAAGTTTTACACAGGCCACAAAAACATAACAGCAGATGTTTCATTTTAAAATTAGCGAGGAAAGACATTCTCGTGGGTGAATTCCTTTTAAATTTGTTTGCTAGTAATTTTTCTTTCTTTATCCACTATTATTTTAACTATCAGAGTATTTTTTAACAACTGTGGAGATACAGAAAAAACATTTTTAAAAAATTAAGAATCAAAGCACTCTTTGGATGTATTTTTAAAAATACCATGTGTTATATCTAATCTTATCTTATCTTATCTTCTTTGTTTTGTTTTGTTTTAGAGTTGTTGTTTTAGATATTTCACTCTTTTTTTTATTGTCTACTAGTCGATAAAGCCCGTAGAGAAATTCACTTAGGCAGAAGGAAAAAAAGGGGTGAAGGGTCTCCTTAAGAGACAAGAGAGGAGTTGAACGTCCTCCACCATACCGTAGTTTAAAGGGGCGATTGTGGAAGTCCCATGAAATGCCACATAGTGATGGTGTCACTTTAAAAAACACCCAGTCCGGTCTGTGAATGGTTGGCGCTAGGAAGGGCATCCAGCTGTAAAACAATGCCAAAACTCTTTATTAATGACCGTAAGAATAGTTGATCAGACAAACTGCGTAAACGGGGCTGGAACTCTAAGGAGTGAAGGTGTCGCGCATGGTAGGACAGATGTCAGGTGTGAGCATCGTCAGACCGTTACCCAGCTATCACATCACAAGGTAGATAAAACTAGGTTGAGGATGGCTAGTGTAAATGTTGGTACTCTGAGAGGTAGAGCAGGTGAAGTAGTTGAAATGTTAGAACGTAGATCTGTTGATATGTGTTGTGTTCAGGAAGTTAGGTGGAGAGGAGCTTCAGTGAGATTTGTGGAAGGTAGGAGGGCAAGGTATAAGCTTTTTTGGATTGGTAATAGTGATGGATATGGAGGAGTTGGCATATTCGTTGCAGAGAAGTGGGTAGAAAAAGTAATAGATGTTATGCGTGTTAATAGTCGTATTATAGTGATAAAGTTTTTTATAGGTAATAGGATTTTCACTTTTCTGTCAGTTTATGCTCCACAGTATGGACTCAGTGAGGAAGATAAAGATAAGTTTTATGATGAGTTAATAGCAGTCACATCAAAGTTTGGAGACACTGAACTTGTCATGGTGGGCGGCGACTTTAATGGTCATGTTGGGAAGTCATCTGAAGGTTATAGAGGTGTGCATGGAGGCTATGGATTTGGGAGCAGAAATAAGGAAGGGGAGAGATTGCTTGAGTTTGGAATGGCAACGGACATGGTGGTTTGCAACACATCATTCAGTAAGAGACACAGTAGGCTGATAACATATGAGTCAGGTGGTTGTAAGACACAGATAGATTACTTCCTGGTTAGAAAGGCAGACAAAAAAGTGGTGAAGGACATGAAAGTTATATCGGGGGAAGAGTGTGTTTCCCAGCATAGGTTGCTGGTTTGTGATATTATCTTGAAGAGTGTTAAAGAAGCCAAGGAAAAGTACAGGCCCCGTCGAAAAGTCTGGAAGCTGAAGGATATATGGATATCTGGATATATTGGAGTTGAGCTTATTACAAGTCTTGCTAACCATATTATAAATGATGGTGCTATTCCAAGTGAGTGGCAGTCGAGTGTAATAGTGAATTGTTTCAAGGGCAAGGGTGATGCATTAGAAAGGGGTAACTATAGAGGTTTGAAGTTGGTTGATCAAGTAATGAAAGTTATTGAAAGAGTGATTGATAAGTTACTTAGAGAAAGAATTGATATAGATAAGATGCGATTTGGTTTTGTTCCAGGGTGTGGCACTACAGATGCAATATTTTTACTCAGACAGCTTCAGGAAAAGTATTTAGGAAAGAGAAAGAATCTCTATTTTGCCTTTGTAGATTTAGAGAAAGCTTTTGATAGAGTGCCACGTGAAGTTATTTGGTGGGCTATGAGAAAATTAGGTGTGGATGAGTGGCTAGTTACGATGGTACAGTCTATGTACAGCAATGCTAGAAGTCGTGTCAGGTTTAACCATTCACTTAAGGATGAATTTAGTGTAAATGTTGGTGTACATCAGGGTTCTGTACTTAGTCCTTTGTTGTTTATTCTAGTCTTAGAAGCACTGTCGATGGAGTTCAGAACAGGTTGTCCATGGGAGTTATTGTATGCAGATGATTTGGTTCTTATAGCAGAGTCGATGGAAGAATTAGTTAAAAAGTTTGAGAAGTGGAAGAAAGGACTAGAAGAGAAAGGGCTAAAGGTAAACACAGCAAAGTCTAAAGTCATGATTAGTAGCATTGCAGCCAAGTGTGACCTTGTAGTTGGAAAGTGGCCTTGTGGAGTTTGCAGGAAAGGGGTTGGTAGTAACTCAATTTTTTGTCAGACTTGCAAGCATTGGGTACATAAGAAGTGCAGTAGTATTAGTGGAAGGTTAAGAGCTGACATACAGTTTGTATGCAAGCGTTGCAAATGTGAGATTATAGAGAATGAAGTATTTCCAGCTTTAATGATGTACAACAGTGTTAGAGATAGTTGAGAACTTCTGTTACTTAGGTGATATGTTGGGCAGTGAAGGGGGTGTTGGTAGAAGTGTTACTTGCAGGATAGGTTCTGCTTGAAAAAAAGTTCAGAGAGTTACTTCCTTTGTTGACTAGCAGAGTCCTGTCAATTGAGGTAAAAGGTAGGTTGTATGAGGCCTATGTAAGAAGTGTTATGTTGTATGGTAGTGAGACATGGGCAGTGAAGCAGGAAGATCTTGACCGTTTAGATAGGAATGATATGAGAATGGTTAGGTGGATGTGTAATGCCAGTCTGAGAGACAGAAAGAGTTCAGATGAGTTAAGAAGCAGGCTAAGTCTCCGTAGAATTAAAGATGTTATCCAGATAAGAAGATTGAACTGGCTGGGGCACTTGGAAAAAATGGAGGAGGATAATTGGGTAAGTAAGTGTAGAGACTTGATAGTTCCTGGGGCAAAGCCCAGAGGCAGACCGAGAAAGACTTGGCAGGAGGTTATAAGGACAGACTTGATACAGAGGAAGTTGAGTTTGGATCTAACACAGTCTAGATCAGATTGGAAGAGGGTCATTAATAAACCCCGTCCAACCCATGCTAGCATGGAAAACGGACGTTAAGCCGAGAATGATGATGATGATGATGAGAAGGAAAATGGAAAAATAGGTTGTTTTAAGTTTTTTGGAGATGACAGCAGTGCAGATACAAAAAAAAAGAAAAAAATTGGCGAAATTTAGTTTATTCGTTGCCTATAATATGTAGAGCTTAAACTGCTGATCAAGAAAATGTATATGATCATGTGCTTTTGATGAGCGGTTAATGAGATATAAAGGGTTTGAAAATTTTGCTGAAGTCAGCAACTGCTAAAATACTAAAAAAATTTTTTAGAAATTTGTATACTTGTTGCCTTCATCTTATAGATCTTGAAACACTGATCAAGAAAATGTATAGGATTATGTACTTTTTACGAGCAGTTGCGGAGATATTAAGGTTTGAAGGTTTTTAGATGACGTCATCAACTCATCCATTCCGAAACGGATTTGATCTCCCAGGTTTAGGAAACTTACCCAAATTGATAGGATATTGACGTTAAAGTAGTGTTATTGACGTCGCCCCGTAACATCAGAAAACTTAACTTATTAGACATAAGTTTTTCAGCGACATCAAAGGAAAATGACGATATCCACTTTGCCTGTTATGGACAGACACAGTCTCCGTATTATTATAAGAGATACAGGAAGCGATCTATCAGCGGAGCATTTTTTTTATTTTAGATTGTTTGTGAACGTGAATCTGCTTTTGCTCTTGGTTGTGCAGTTCCTCGTGTTTTTCCATTATACAATACTAAAACAGGTTCCAGTGACAATGATGTAACAATTACTGTTGAATTTGTTTTCATTGGGGCAGATAAATCACCTTTGCAAGATGACGAAATCGATTGCTTGCATGCTGCTTCACAATCTGTCAGATTGGCTGCGAAAATTGTCGATGTTCCTTGTAACGAAATGCACACAGATGCATTTCTTGAGGTAGGTATATTTTGTTCTCATGTTTCCAGTTCCACATAGCTTTTATTTAGTTCTTGTTTTTACACTTTGTCACTTGCATATCAATGCTTCTTAGGGAAGTGGATATGTAAGTCTCTTAAAAGCAAATGGATCTGGAAGTTCAAAATCATCTAGCGAGAGGGTTTAAAACATTACTTAATACAACTGGTGGTGTTCTTTTAGGTAACACCATTAACAAAACCTGGTTGTTCCTGTTTTTGTTATTGCTGTTGTTGTTGTTGTTGTTTTGTCATTTTTTTAAACCCAATGTTTTATACGCATGAAACATCGGGTTTGCAAGGTTTTCTTCGCGTTTTGCAAAATGAGTAAATAATTTGCTTTTTTTTTTTTCTTCAAATCTCTTTTTCTTATATGCAAATATTTCAATACTAAATATTTTTAAAGCTTCTACAAGAACTTCAAAACGAATAACTGGTTTATTAAATTAGCTTCTTACCATTTTAGACAGAAGTAAGAACAGAATATATATTATTTAGGAAATTCGTACTGTTGGTAAGGAAGTTAACATAGAACCTTTTATCATACAAGGAGAAGAGCTTAGCAAAAAAGGTTTCGGAGGTAATGTTCACTTAGTAGCTAGAAGTATGTTAATCAGAAAGAGTTTGTGATGAAAGTGAACCATACAGTTTTTTTACATCCAAATGTGATAAAGAAAAAAAAGAACGTTTCATATTGTCTGTAAGGATGATCTATTTCATGTCTAGTTCTGCTCATAAAGAATGTGAAAGAATAACTGTTATTGTTTTTATGTAGGCATTTATGGTGTTGGGAAAGCAGCCATACATTTACCTGCACTGGCTGTGTTAAGCTATAAGCCAGAAGGGGCAACCAAAAATATTGCATGGTGTGGAAAGGGCATTGTTTATGATACTGGAGGTTTATCCATAAAAGACAAGGTAAGTTTCTTCCAAAAGGGTTGATCATTACATACTTGGCTAAAAATAATTGTTTTTGTCATAAAGTATTATTTTGCATAACTTCCTTCTGCGTTACTTTCTTGCCTTCAACCAATTTCAATTTTTGTTGATTAAAATAGCACAAACAGATATGTGCACTATACAATGGTTATTTTTTATCAGGATTTCATAGAGGAAACGAAGGTACCACTTTATGTGACCTTGCCATTGCAGCAAAGCTATTTCCTATGTTTTTTTTACTAATTACATGAACTCGTGTTTTACTGAGAAACTATTTTTTCTCAGATTCTACAATACGAACGGTTTATTTTGATTTCTTAAAAAAAGTGTGCATTTTTGCCTAAATTTGTTACTTTGAAAGGTACAAAGCTGTAAGAGTTTATTCAAATCTTGTTTTTATAAATTTACGTACGCTAGAGATTCATAACTTAATTTAGGAAAAACGGTGCATATTGGGAAGTATTACTGATAACAATATATTTTATTTTGTTGCTTTAAAAATAGTACCAACATTTTTTATAAACCAAAATAAGCAGACAAGCCTTATAACTAGCTAATGGTCTATTTCTTTCACATTGAGATCTCACATAATTTTTAGGTCATGAGAGACTTTTGATACTGGGAGAATTACGAACTCTACGATTCAACCCTACCATGTTTAGAAATGAATAAAAATTACAAGTTTATTGTTAAATAAATATTCAATTTCTATAACGGTAGAGATAAATTACACAGCAGCCATTTTTATTTTTATTGGGTGGGAATTTCATTTCACAATATCAGAAAGCTTACACATTTCTATATATCTTCCCCTACAAAATCAATTGGTGAACATATGCGAGATAAATGAATTTGTTCAGCATCTCCCAAAAGACTCGATCTTGGTGATACATACGTGTTAGTTAAGCGTACAGTTAGTCTTGGTGACATTGGAAAATGGTAGATTGTTGGTTCGCTTTTTACTGGATCCGTTACTAAATAATTTGTTGCAATGTTTGGAAGACTTGACTGTCGTCGTATAATGCCTCTTGGTGGTTCAATAGGTTTAGTGAGCGTATTTGATCGAAATTTTCTGATTGGTATGTGTTTATTTTCTCCTTCGTGTGAATTTTTTTCACCATTATCATTTTTGGATTCTTTTGTGGTATCTCTAAATGCTTTTATTGGCTCACTAGAAGAAGAGAACTTTATATCTGAAGGAGAATTTTTGTTGCTTTTAACTTTTCTTACTTGTTTTGGTGATGGTGTTGACGACACTTTTTTGTTTTTGTGTTCATTTAAGTCTAGTGAATGTTTAAGCTTTTGTTTCTGTATAATTACATTATTTGTTTGTTTATGGTTGTGCTTGTCAGTAGATTTCTTAGCAGTTGTGTTTGCTGCTCTGACGTCATATTTTGGAGGCCATGGCTCTATAATCAAAGTTGTCATTGGCGTGTTTTGTTCTGGTGAAGGTGCTTTCTCGTTTATGTAATGAGTCCTGTATTGATCAAAAAAAGATATGCTTTTGCTTTTTGTTTTTGCAATATGTAAAATTGTTTTCACGCATTTGCTGTGTATGTGCTCGTGATAAATAATAGTTTGAGTAGATAATGTTTTCAATATTTGATCCAGTGTTGTAATTGTTGCCAAATGTTCATTTTTGATGGAATGTTCATTTATTCGGGAACGATCTATGATTTCCGTTGATGCATATTGTTTCGGTAGCGTTAAGGGTAATGCATATCCAATTTCTCGAACAGCCACCACTGGTATGTCATAAGCTACAGCTGTACCTAGCAAACTTAGGCATTCAGTGCTCATGATGGATTTTCTGTCCAATATAAAAATAAATAATTTGGCATTTACAATAGCAATGCAGTTTTCTGTGAAATTGTGTTTGTTCGATGTGCTCAAGTTGCATCTTACAAAACTGTAATTGGACAGCCCGTCACGTAAAGCTGTTTTAGTGTCGCTTTCCGCGCTTCCACAGATGTAAATAAGCAGAGGGTCTGTGGTATAACTTTTAGTGTCTTTTGTCGACTTTGTTGTCATTCCATTCATAACTATTCTGTTCTGCTTATTCAGCATTTACGTTCTCTCACTAAAAATGAATGAACAAGCATAAAATTTTATACTTGGGACATATATTAGTAGATGTTTTTACGAAAAGTTAAACATGATTTTACCTTCTCTGAGATTTTTTTACTGTTATAAATTTTTATTACAGAATACAAACATTCAAACATACTCTGCATGTGCAAGGGTTGTTTAAATAAAAGTCAGTTTGTTTGAAACTAAGTAAAAGTGAAGTTCTATTTATATGATCTACAAATTTAAGAATATGCAATTAATGTTGTCGTGTAACAGGATCTAATTTCTAGTACATCGTGTAGAACCCATCATCAGACTGGTTACTGTTAAGTAAGTGAATGGTTGCTTCACCCACATGAATTTATCTGCTAAATGATATGCCAGAGACTTTGATGATTGGATTCTTTTTGAAACGTGATAAATAAAACTTTACAAATGTTTTACTGTTTTTCGTGTTGATAAAAACATTTTTTTAAAAAAAGCCTTTTTTTATATTTCTTTTTGTTTGTTTTGAATAATTTATACTATGCACAAAAAATGATCATATCCTTTTTAACTGGAGGAAGAAGTGGTGCTGTTTGAGACACATTATATTTGCATACAATATATCTTATAGATTTTGTGAGCGACCGACTTCTGTGTTATACCCGGCTAATATGATTTGGGACAATCAAAACTGAGAAATAAATAGATCACAAGAATAAAAAATACATTCCTAATAAACGTGCAATATCTTTCTTTCTTAGTATTTAAAAGAAATATTTTTTTTTAATAAATTTCAAAATTGCTTCATATCGTTTTGTTCATAACTAATTTTAGATATTAGTCAAACTATTTCTTGAAAATATATCAATCTAACTGTAGTCTTTTCTTTTGACTTCTTTCATTTTTACTTGTTTACATTAGAGCAAAATGCCAAAATCCAAAACAGTGGAGAAACTCCTAGTAACTTTGTGGATATCTGAAGTATTTTTGTTTATAGTTTTCTTCATCCTTTATATATAACTATTCTGTTATTCATAATTACTGATCTATCCTGATAGAAAAATTTATAAGTCTACGTATAATCACATACCCAATATTATATCAATAGCTATATTAATAGGTTAATGAATGAAACTTCGCTGAATTTTGTTATTAGTATTATTTTTCTCAGCGCTATAAACACAATGCTTTTCAGCATTTCGTGGTTAACGTCATTTTTGAAAAGAAAGCTTGATAAAAAATAAAAAAATGCTGCAGGTTATTATAAAAGTGAAGATTTTCTTTTTGTTGTAAAGCTTTTTTATTTTCGTTCATAATTATATATTTTCCTTTCTTTTAATATATTTATTTTGATGCGTATACATACACAGACCTAAAAATTAAAAGATCTTTGAGAAATAAAGTCCTAAATATACAAATAATAAATAGGAAAATAAATAATAAACAATCAATATATAAATTAAATATAGAAATATTTAAGTAAATAAAAAAACCTTCAGTCAACCTTTCTTTATCTGAAAAAACCCTTTTTGGGAAACTCCAAACTTTTTTGTTACAAATGTATTTTTTCCCTGCTCACACATATTCATTCAACCAAACTTCAAACTTTCATTGTTTTCACCATACATCATGCTTATTTCTCTTCTATGAAATCATAATCACCTTATTCTCTTTACAAAGTTTGTTTTTGATTCTCATTTTCTCATATTAATGTTTCGCCTGCAACTTTTTTGTTTTGTTTTACATATTATATTACAAAATAAAAAACACCTGCCAGCATATATAGGTCAACGAGAATGGTTTCTCTTTATTCGAGGTATACAGTTATCAGCTGTTTTCATCAAAAGCATTGTGTTGATTTTGTTCAATATTTAATTATTTTTTAAAAATGTGCAAAATTCACAGTCAGCCTGGCAATCTGGAAAACCATGCTTTTTTCCTTGTTTTTTTTTTTTGTTTTTTGTTGTTGTTGTTTTTTGGAAAAAATAATTGGGTTTTCTAGAATTGCAAGAGCTAATTCTAATAATCCCCGATTTTAGGATTTATTTTTTTAGCTTTGTGTTGCATCAGGTCATGATTCCCATCAAAGAAATACCATATTATTTACGAGAAAACAAATGCTTGTGGTTTTTTTACATCAGGGTTTTTTCCTATTTTGATGATTGCCTACTTTCTAAATCTGATATGGTTCACATTTTGATATTTGTAATTAAAGTTGTTTCATTTTCAATCAGTTATTTGTGCTTTGACTTGTTGCTTTTGCGATAATTATTTTTTTTCTACAATTCGTGGAATGTCGAGGATTTTTTTTTAATTTTGTGTAAAGGACTGTTTTAACTTTAAATATCGATATAATATGCGGCTTTACGGTTCAATTCAAATGTTTGTGTCGTTTTTGACAGAAGTTTGTGCCATACAAATCTCTCGATGACCAAATCTTTATAAAGCTTTTTCTTATCATTTCAGGCCTATCAATGAGAAAATAACACCCAAGCAATAAATCGCTCCCCCAAGGTTACAATAATTTAAAATGAGCAATCAGAATAAGTTTATAAACGCATATTTTGTATCATTTTATTTTATCTTTTTTTATATATTTTTTATATATTTCGGTTCTTTTTTACTGTAAATAATAAGGAAGAACATCTATGTGAGATGAATTGATATTGCTCAGTCAGCTATTTTTGGATATGGGGGAGCAATTAATGGCTCAGCTAGTTTCTCATTTCTCAGAATTGGGCGAGCCTTTGCGTGAGCAAGAGCAATTGCTCTCCCCTTATTGATAGGTCTGCATCTTTTTTTTTCAACCTGTCTGAGATGAAATTTTCTTACAAGCCGATGTTGCTTCTTGGAACTGTCCAGAATGATAACTTTGAAATGATGGGAGAAGGATCTCCTGAAACGTCGCCTACTAAACTATCATGTTCTACGTTTAACCTTAAGCTTGCTTTCTAATAATATCCCTAAATTGTTTTGCAACGTTTGTTGAAATAAATCTACCTCCTATTGCCGTTTTGTTGTCAAATCTGAATAATCTTGCTTATGGAAACCGTCCTATTGTTGTATATTGTTGTGCATTATTGTACGTTATTGTGCATTGTTGTACATTGTTGTACGTTGTTGTATATTGTTGTGCATTGTTGTACGTTATTGTGCATTGTTGTACATTGTTGTGCATTGTTGTACATTGTACATTGTTGTGCATTGTGGTACGTTGTTGTGCATTGTGGTACGTGGTTGTGCATTGTGGTACGTGGTTGTGCATTGTGGTACGTTGTTGTGCATTGTGGTACGTTGTTGTGCATTGTGGTACGTTGTTGTACATTGGGCAATTGATGTCATTTCTATAAGACAAGAATTTTTTAAGTGCAAAGATATCTTAGAGAAATGTAGGTAATTAGCTTCGCCCTCCTTTTTACATTTTTTTGTCTGTCATACCAAATCGATCTTCCTTGCCATTTCTTTTTTAACCTTCAATCCTGGACAAAATATGATGAGACGAAACACCTTTCTAATAATGTAGAAGGCACAGTATCGTGGGTAAACACTTTCAAGAGTCTATTTCAGCATTGATATAGAGGATAGAGGGGGTATATCTGTTCACTGGGTTACTGTATGTTAGTCTGTGGAATTTATAGTTTATTTTGTTTAAGATTGTTGCTCAATGTTGTGCATATCAAGGCGTTCAATGAATCTCAAAATCGAATCGTAGCAGTAAAATGGTGTTTCATGAGTTATTTTTATACAAGCGACTGCCTTCAACACCGGTGTCAAAATTGAAAAATAACTAACTACATGGACAAAATATTAAAATTTTCGTGACGTAAACGAGTAATTGATTGTTTATGAAGAATTCTGTTATTAACCAGAAAGTTCTTTCAAACATTATTCGTACCATATGCAGATTTAACTATTTTAGTTTTTGCTAACGTATGTATTTTGGAAATTATATAATACCACGACATTCTTGTTGTCGTAATGACCTGACGCTTGTATGGAGGTTCCAATTACTAAAGAAAAATGTATTTCGCGACTAGCAAAATATTGTAAAAAAGTGCATATCATTTACCACTCCCGGTAACTCGAACGCCTGATAACTTGAGCTTTTATTATCTCAAACCATTTTCTTGGATCCCTTGATTTTTCGTTAATACTTTCTTATAAAAAACTCTGATCTGGTCCTCTACTACCAATAAAAGCCAACAAAGGGAGTCTCACTTTTATAATTTGTTTTGTAGTGATGCATTGTGATGACAGTACCATACCTTAGTTTCATACTATGCCATAATTTTCATGTAACGCTCCAACTGCGCTGTGTTGTTTGTATTTTGTGGTACAAAAATGTTAACAGTACCCTTTGTATAGGTTGTAGTTATTTTATCGCGTTTTATTATCTTACGATTTTGTTTTTATCATTTTAGAACAGCATGCCTGGCATGAAACGAGATTGTGGTGGTGCTGCAGCCATATTAGGAGCTTTTCGTGCTGCAGTGAAAGCTGTAAGTGTTGTTTTAACATTTTGTTTCTTCCAAGTAGTTTTACCCTGGTTGTTCAATGTGCTGAATAAATTTGGTTCATGTTCTCTTGTTTATAGCTGTGTATAATACAAAATGATATTGAAGAATTACAATTTGCGGCACTACGGTGTGTCTTGTTAAATGCAAACTTATTTTTCGCTCTGTTGTGCGTCAAGGATACTGATTGGTTAACGGAACATACAATATTTTAACCAGCAAAGAACATCTTTATATTGAGATAGTGAATACTACAAAAACGTTTTATTTTAGGGATTCAAAGAAAATCTCCACGCAGTCTTTTGTTTAGCTGAGAACGCAGTAGGTCCGTTAGCAACAAGGCCTGACGATGTACATACATTGTACTCTGGACTGTAAGTTGTTTACTTTATATGAAGAAATACTGAAAAGTCATAATCATAAAGCAAGCGCTTGGTCGCTTTCCTATCGCACACAAAAGCTCGCAGCAATCTTGTTATGTATTATATTAGTAGATTTATGAAAAATTAGAGAGCTGAACCCTTCACTATTAGCGTGAATGCCGTATTCAGAGCATGTTAAGGGAACATGACTTTATTTGTTTCGTTGTTCACTTGTTTATTTGTTTATTTATTCAGTACTGTTGAGATTAACAACACTGACGCAGAAGGTAGACTGGTACTTGGTGATGGAGTAAGTATGTTGTACACTTGACTTGATGTCCAAACACTTTTGACCTCAAATAATATATTTTTAAAGGTGTTAGAAACTACTTTAATTTTTTTACCGCTCGTTTAGAACGGAAGCACAATCATTTTTAACCCTGATCTTGGTTTTTACTCTACAATCCATGTTATACCAATTTTATTTTTTTACTTATATTCCCTTAAACCTATTTCTACAAATCGTTAACAGTTAGCGTTCGCCGAATTTTATTTGATAAAATTTACAGCTCTTAATCGTAACTAGTTAATAGTCAGCACTGGGAACCATCATTTCGTATTTGGTGATTGTTATTTTCTCCCTTTAGGTAGCATATGCGAAAAAGGATTTAAAAGCTGATATTATTGTTGACATGGCAACACTAACTGGTGCTCAGGGCATAGCAACAGGAGCTTATCATGCAGCCATTTTAACAAACAACGAGGATTGTGAAACAAGTTGCTCGAAAGCGGGAAGAATCAGTGGTGATTTGGTGGTATGTTATGCGTTGTCTTTTTTCTTTCATATTTTTAGTCTGAACGTTTTTTGTTAGATGTTTAAAAAAGGTAAGAATTGGCTGTTTATTATCAATTTTAGTGAGAGTTGCACGAATTTGATAGAAAATTGCGACCAATTTTTTATGGCAACTCCCAGAAATGCGATATACATATCAAAAAAATCGATTGAAGCTACTGTATTATCGAAGCCTTTTCACTAGAATATGTTACTCTGCGAACAGCAATAGCATTTTTTATATTCCGTTGCGTCTTGAGTAATTCTTTGTTAAACCAATTAACTGGGAAATGTTCTGGATGAATCTTAAACTTAAATTCTGAAAAGCGACCATCACGTCAAATTCGTGGTAGATTTTGTTTGCATTGTCTTCATGTAACGTCGAACACGAATCGTTGCGAGTGGAATTCATATGGTTGCTTATAAGAAAATACGTATGGTCGATAACTCAACACCCAGGTTGTTCTTTTGTTTAGTTCCCAGTCCCTTACACGCCGGAACTTCATTTTGATGAATTCACCAGTTGCGTTGCAGATATGAAGAACTCTGTAAAGGTACGTTTCTTTTATTCAAAATAAAGAAACGTCAACAACAAATGTCGTTTAGTTATCTTGGTGGTATTGAAAATATTAAAATACTGTGTGTTGATCCCTATTCTTCTTTAAACAGGCTTTATTCAGCGAGTCTTGTCGCAAAGTTCTGTCGTTGAGAATAAACAACTAATATACGAAAGTGTCAAATTTTATAAAATTCAGCCCTAAAAGAAAAAAAGTGTGACCTCTTCCTGTTGATCATATCTAATTAAGACAATCTGTTGTTTTTAGAATCGCAGTAATGCTCAAGTGTCATGCGCAGGATTATTTATCGGTAAGTATGGTTTGTATTTCGTCTGCCGAACTAATAGCCAACATGTTGTGTTTTTACACGAAGTCGATAGTTTTTCAATGTTAATAGGTTCATGTTGAGCCGTGAAATTAGACACCATGTGAAATATCAAAAACTATTTTTAACCCGCGCAATTTAACCCCCTATTCTTAGTATTTTTACTGTTTTAATGAAAAATTTTTCACGTGTAACCGCGAAGCTGTTTTCTTACTTTTTGCATACGTTTGTTTTGCAGTTTGTTTTTGTTTTGACCAAACTCGTTATTGTTATTTCGGGAACAAAATCCTATCGTTCATCACCACAATATTACCATTAACCCTGCAATCAGTAAGTCGTGAAATTAACTCTGCGATTAGCGACTCTTTTAATTAAACCTGCAAATAGTTGAGGTTTTTAATTTACACGCGTTTCAGGTGCACATATTGGATTTCAATTTACGGGCGTATGGTTACACATTGACATGGCGTACCCGGTCGAATTTAAGGTAATTTATTTTCCCTTTAATTTTTCTCCTTGCAGGTTCTCACATTGGTTTTTCATGTCCTATCTCCTGGTTGCATATTGACATGGCTGGTCCTGTAAAAAAGGTAGAAATTTGATAAATTTCCATAATATGTGGCTTTTATGAAGTCAATGCTTGTGCGTTGTGCGAACAGGTAGAATGGTATAGAAATAAATTGTCACACGAAAAATTTGTACCTAAGAAATTTGTACCTAAAGTCTTTTTATGATAGACCAACTAAGTAGAAAAGCCTATATTCACTCACTTTTCTTGATATAGTCCTTTGTTGTTCGCCAGTATTATTCGCAAGTTTTTTTTTTTTAAATTCTCTATGATGTTATTTTTATTCTCTGCATTCGGCAATACTTGTGTATTAGGTGTAATTCATTCTTTAAATGTGGTTGTTAGGAGATTTAATTTTTCTTCTTATGCGGTAATGCTCTGAAAATACTTATCAATCAAACTGAAACGTGTTATTTGAAATGCCCTTCTATATTATCCCTGGTACCTGGACTTTATCTCCTCGAACATTCTCTATATCTGTATCAAACTCTCTAACTCCCTAACTAGAACAAATATTTTGGTATCTAGCCTGATTTTTTTGTCCCTATATCCTTTCTCTCTCTCAAATTTTCACCCTAAACAGATGTCTAGTCCCTCACAAGTTCAAGGTAGAGAGAGTTCACTTTTCAAGCTCTTTCATATGAAATCAATCTGTTTTTTAAGTATGATGTAAAATTTAAGTATTCTTCTTGAAACTCTTCTGATGCCTTTGATTCAGTTGGTGTCGTTGTTGTTGTTTATACTTCGTTAAAATCATTGACAAACGTGTTTGCACCTCAGAAACGCCTGTCACTTGTAATTACCGTCCATAATATCCCTTGTAGCTACTGACATCTCAGATCTGTACGTTTGTTGTTTTGTTGCACGCTCCTCTAATACTTCCGATCCAACTCGTAAATAAGATAATTAAAAATGACAACTACGTAATAGTTTGGACTTCTATTTATAAACTGTCAACGTCTGCCATTTTAATAAGCGTCATTTTATAAATAAATTAAACGTTTTATTTATTTCTTAAATAAACAATTATAAATAAAAATAATAAGTGTCATTTTTATTAATTTTTCAATCCTCATTAAATGACTGTCGTATTTCTGTCGCTTACAAAAAATTGTTTTATGATTTCGACGATTGGAATATTTAACGTTTGTGAACAAACATTTTTACGGCTTGCGACGGCTTACGACGACAGTTTACGCCATCGTTACGATTTTCGTATAAAATGTGTTCACATTATTAACAATTATGTCGTTGAAAGTCTTTTAAAAATAATAATTTTTATAGAAATAAAGAACTGCACGCTTTTTTATTATAAGAAGAATAATATCATCATTATTTTTGTCCATTTTGTCAGGAATGACTGGACATGTCAGAAATTTTGTAATTATAGTTAAAATGTCGGCATATTTAGTCTTTTTGCAAAATGTCAGAAAAAGATCAAAAATTTTCCAATCAGAACTATTATCATTTTCCAAAATATTGGTAAGGGTTAAGTTTCAGGATTGTTCTGAAAGAATTAGAATTAATATTTAACCAATCTGTTTTATCAATATGTTTGTTATCAAAATATTTAAGTAATTCAAGGTCCCAATAGTATAATCTTCTCGTCGAAAATAGCTGGAAAAGTGAAAAAATGTCAGGAATTTGTATTTAAAAAATGTGGAAAATATCAGAAAAATAAAAAGTTATATTAAGTGGACATCCTCCTCTTATTTTGTTATTGTTCTTAACCTATTGTTTTTAAACTGGAATACCAGCCTGATATTCTTATAAAGCAGATTCTTCTTAAAGAAGCGTCCTTTTTAAATTTGGTAACACAGCCTTCAATTGAAACATAAACCCCATTCACAACACTCTCATTGCCAATACACTAGACTTGTACCGCTTCACTAGCCTCGGTAATACACGTGTCTTCGTATTTTCTGGCTTAATCCCAGCAGATAAATTAGCTAAGTAACAAATCCTTTCCATAACACCTTTCTTAAAATCGAAACTTTTTAACTATTTCAAATATTTCAAATATTCCAGTCGTTTATAATTACCGATGACGTCATCTGGCGAGAAATTCGCAGTTTCTGAAAAATTATTAACCAGGCTAATTATTTGTTGCATAATTATAACAAAGACGAATTTTCCAGCTCTTTTGGCATTTCAGACTTAAAGAAAGATATATATAGGTTACTGTTAACAACAAATACAGTCTGTAAAATGGTTAGCACGCTGGATGAAAAAGGTAAGAGGGCTACGTGTCTATCGTTTATACTCATGAAACAATGTTTACATGGCCTTAGTTGAAAATAGAAAGAATCCAGCTACTCTCTTTAGATGGGTATAAGTATCACAAGAGTCTAACAACTTGCCCATCAAATTTCTGAACAACTGTTGAACAACAGCTTAGTATACACGTGGCGATAATATGAAAAGGATAGAAAGTTTTTGAGCGATAAAAAATTTCCATACGCGTGTACGCCTTTTTAGCGTTTATTATCTCTGTGTAATATTAAAAGACACCGCCTCGTATGTTTTGAAAATAAATTATGTTTTCTTCGTACAAGTATGAAAACTATTAATCGATTGGAAGAAGTAATGTGCTAAGAAAAACGGAAAGACAAGCGCGAAAAACGATGACGTATCTCACTTTGTGAGATAACTGAACATAGCCAGTACCCGAAACTTTCTTCCCCGTGTGGAACTGTTTTGCTTGCTTTTCAGGTAAACTCGAAAGTAATATAGACAAAATCATTTTTTTCATCGAAAAGATCACACGATGACAACTTGAATGTAAACCAAAATTTTAATTCCCAGTAGTTGTTTTTCTATAGTGCGCCATTATTCACTGTTCGTTTTCGTGTGAACCAAGCTTTAATGGAAACAATGTACAACAAAGAATTATATTTTTTTTTATCCTTACAACAATTGGATAACAACTTTACAAAAATTATTTGGAGCCAAGCTTAAAGGTTCATTTTCATTTGTCTCTGTTTTCTGCTATAGCGCTCTTAGACAAATTAAAATGATTTTTAAATTTTATTAACGCGCTGATAGTTCCGCCTAATAACTGTTCTGTGCAAATTGAAAAGTAAACAAATAATTTCTATAATACAAATCATGAGATGTAAATTACTATCTACTTGTTCTTGAAAAAAAAATCTAATTTCGCCAATTTTCCAAAAACAGTTTTTTTTGCAAATATTATTGAGAAGATCGGCTAACATGCAGAGCTAACACTAAATAATGTTTTGGTGATGTGAAATAGAGGTTAAGGCCTATAACGTGTACAGGCTGCGACCAAGAAATTTGTTTGAACTTTATTTTTTTCCACTTAGATTTATTTGCAACTATATATACATTTGCCCAAATCAGCTGATATTACTATTATTTTTAGCTACAAATCATTTTTCATTGATACAACTTTTCAGATCCATTAAAAAAGCAATGATTCAACCGACAGATTAGACACACACAAATTAGCATGTCGCCAAGTTCATTAGCGGGCTAATTAATGTAACTATTGTTAAATTTAAATGACCTTATCGCCGCCTGTTCTGATGTTGTTATAAAACATCTGACATGTTGACGTATGGTGAATCGTGATCACCGCGTGGGATTAGTTCGATGTGAGGAGTCTTGATGTCGTAATATGCATAATGATGACTTAATAAGATTTTAGGGTTGTTTTGAAGCGTGTGTTTTATTTTTTTCGGTTTTGTTGTTATTGTTTATTAATAAGCTAAACGAGGTGTCATAATGTGATTTGGTTTTCTGGTTATCTAGTTAGTTTAACGAGTACGTTAATTGACCACTGTGAAATTGAACAACGGACAAATTTGTTATTACTTTAATGTCACAAATTTTCGCGAATTAATGATCAAGTTGATAAACTTTAACATAAAAACAATTGTTTAACATGTAAATTGATAAAACTTAAATTAACGTTTGGTACGAAAGATTGATTTCGCGAATCAGTCGCGATTTTTTTTTCTAGAAAAGTGTTACACTGCTAACCCTTTTCGATTTTCTTTTTGTTGTATTTTACCAGGAAAATTAATGATTGCATTAATGCTTAAAAATAAGGAATCGGTCCAATCAAAATGATCAAGCCAGTTTCAATTTCAGTTTCCACTATTTTGCGTGATCGTTGTTTCAGATTCTATTTCTGCTGAGCGTTCCTATGAAACCATGACAAAGTCGCTTTTGACTTTGGAATTTTCGTTTTCTGCGTGACTGTTCTTTACTCATCGTGTCGGATTTCTCTTCATACGTCGTGTCATGTGTCGTATTTCATATGTCAGTACGTACTACTCTGTTTTCACACCCTTCTTTGTTTACGTTTCTTCACTTTCTACAAAGAAACAAGTTATATCCTGACGACAGTCGTTTGTTTGAGTACCAACTTTTCCCTAAGCCTAAATTGTGACCATTGGACAGAAAAAAATATCTAGGTGCTAAAATCATGCAGAAGGGTATTCCTCTTGCATACATTTGCATAATGATTGAACTCTTGGTTTAATTTATTTGCTTCGCGTATTTTTTTTTACACTATTCTTTTTAGAACGAGCGTGCAACTGGCTATGGAGTCGCTTTACTATTAGCCTTATTTGGTAAATACACGTCAAATTCCATGTTGAAGTCTATTGGAACGATGCAGTGATGTTGACGTGCGATCGTGACCAATCAAACCGACGGTTTAAAAACATCTATAAACAATGTTTTCACTTTTAAAACAAACAATTTCGAGTAAACACAAATGATGAAGATTTTGTAAATTCTTACAATTCTATTTTTACTTTTCTTGTAAGAAATATATTCTTACACAAAGTTGTTTTATTGTTTGGGAGGATTGACGAGCTGTGTAATTTTTAAGCGAACAGTATGTCTGGCTGGTTTTAATTTCTTTGAAATTAAAATGGTGTTGTTCAGTACAAACCCTATGTCAGGTCAGAGAGTTTTTTGGTTTCTAAAAGACTTTCGGATTTTAAGCTGAAACGGTCTATTTTATGGCTGCCAGGATAACTATAAGTTCCAGCGCATATCAAAACACTTATTATAAGAACGCGGGACAAACAGGATCTTTTAGTCACATTTTAAGCATTTGTTTTTTTGTATGTATCATGACGAATCAAGTGCTTATACTCGCTTTGAAGAAAAATTAATACCTGCCGCGTGATATTGAAGTTGGAAGGCGGCTCTACAATGGAGTGTGACAGGAGAGCATTAAGTCTGACTTGTGGTCGCTTCAGTAAACAACGGTATATTGTGGATGATCAAACGTTGTTTTCCATGTTACAATGACTTACAGAATTAAAAAACAAGGTTTTGTAATTAACTTCAAAGATTTTTAACGATTAAAATAGTTTGTCATTTTTCTTCATTGTTTATGTTCGTCACTGCGTTAGGGATAAAGAAAAAGTCTTTCAAGGTTTGTTTTGTTTATTTGGATGTCTTTCGTCTGGTAGGTTATGTTGGTTCTTGTTCACAAGATTATGTGGAGATGAGTATGAGAAGATATTAGATAGGCTGTATTTTTACTTGTTTTTCATATGTAACTTTTTTTATCATATCTTCATACACAGGATGTGTGCTAGGGTTGCACGGGGGAAGCTTACGAACGATTAGCGGTCACAAACGATGCAACCCTCGAACTTCGTCGATTACATTGCGTTACGCTATACAAGAATTCTCATAAATTAAATAAAGCTTTTTTTCACGGGAATGAAAGGTCTTTGTGATATTAATAAAACGTCTTTATCTGAGAGATGAATAGAAAATTCGCTTTGCATTACTCATATTTTCTCTGTTTAAATCTGTCATCGCGCAGTGAATTTGAAGAATATCCGATTTGTCACTGCTTGTCTAAAAGTTATGTACTCATCTCTTATTTAGCGAGTTGATAATCGCGTTTTGCGACAGTGAAGAAGTCACACTAAAAAAATTTTTTTCAGCTCAACTTTTGTAATTTGATAAAGTTAGCATTTCGCAAGACAAGAAAAAATTTGTTTACAAATCTTGTTCTACCGTCCTGGGATCAGGTTTCTCTTTTAAGAAAAATCAGTGTATTTGATCTTTTGTGGATCTTTTGTTCGGCGATCAATCCTTGTGAATCACTATTGGGTTCTCCTCCGTGAATAAAAACTCGATATATTTGATATAGCATTAGTTATTCATAAATCTCCACAGGAGGGTCTTTTGTGTCGATTATAATTTGCAGTAGGAATAAATTTAATAATTAATGACGTACCACTGTTGCCATGGAAAGTAAATACAAATGTATTGTTCAGTTGTAGTAATCGTTCAATGGTTTTTTTTGAGAGGAAGGGTTGCATCAAAATGAATCGACAAGGACGTGTAGTTAGATGAATGTTTATTAAAATAAGTGGTCAAATGTTTTCAATGTTTTTTGTAAACTAACTGAAAACTGAGTTATTTTTGTTTTTAATTTATAAAATCGTGTTTGTATTTTACTTGTTTCTTTTAGATTTGGTCGTATTTCACAATGTTGTTAGTGTATTGGCAAACTTTTTTTACGTCATTTAAGCGCATTTAATTTTTAATTTTAGTCGTCGGGAGCCACTATTTTATTTTTAGTTTTTGTTGTTGTTTTTGTAGTAAAACCTAAAACAAAAACAGTTTTTTTTTCAGTTTAGTCATATATTTACTTTTTCCAAACTTTTTTTTAGATTTATATATATGTCACCTGCGTCTTATCAAACAAAAACTTTTCAGAAGTATTTACACAATCAAAGATTTTAATAAATATTGAGACATTCCATCCAGAAGAAAGATTTTACTCATTATTTGAAGCTTATTTTTAATAACTGCATCAGAAGATATTTATGCAGCATCATGTTTAAATTTGTTATGACAAAAAACAGCAATGAAATTTTTCATCGTGCTATTCTTCATAATGATTTAAAGCGGGTGAAGTTGATTTTAGAAGAAGCTATGAAAGACCCAAGGTTTAACATCGATGATGTCAATGATGAAGGTCTTACTGCTTTACAATTTAGTTGTTTTGCAGGAAACTTAGAAATGGTAAAAGTGTTAGTCTCTTATGGAGCCAACTGGAAGATACGAGATCGAGAGGGTTATACTGTTTTGCATGCTGCCTCTCTGACAGGCTGCGCAGATGTTGTCACTTACTTGCTTCGTCTTGGCCTTAAACCAACACTTAAAACTGATGATAGCACTATGCCAATTGATGTAACAGATGAAATTTCCATTATTGTGATATTGCTACGTGCAATGCTGGATCAAGGTTATTTGCGAGAAATGCAAGATTATATGATGGATCATCCTAAATTGAAACGCAACATTTTTCAAGAATTAGAAAAAGTAAAATGCATTGAAAAAGAAAAAAATGAAATTCTAAAAGATCTTCCTTACACTTCTCATATGACAAGAAAACAACCTAGTTGTGTGGAAAAGCTGAAAACTTCTGATGATGTTAAGGGACGGTCACGAAGCACATTCTCTGAGTTTTCAGATTCTATGCAACATTTAAACCTCTTAGGTAAAGATTATGACACTAATAATAATAACTATAACAATCAATCAGAATTTACAGAAAGTTCAACATCATATGATTATGTTGATTATCGGCCAAGACTTCGCAGACAAAGCAGCACCAGTAGTACTAGTAGTCATGGTTCAAAAGCATCACATAACTCCACTGGCAGTGGAATTTTAAGAAATGAAAGCTATAATTATGATACACATGGAAATTTGCAAAGGTTTTTGGAAAACCGTTACCCAATTCATCAGAAATCTGTAACATTTGACTTAAATCGAAGCGATAGTCACCGCGCTTATTCTGATGGATATATTAGTGATTGCAAGTCAGTATCATCAGATTATGACATTGATCCACCTAGTAGAAGAGCCTACTCTGATGGGTATATTAGTGATCATTATGATGATAACATTAGATCCAATGTGTCTTATAACTACTCTTGTACACATGAACAAAATGGCCGTCAACATAAATTAATTGAAGAACCTTTATATGAAAATACACAATCTTTAAAACTAAAATCAAATGCCCTAGCAACAATAAACGAATGTCATCATGAGCATGCACCACCAAGACAACAAGGGCCGCCACCTCTACCACCGAGGCAGATGCATCATGATAGTAATGATCATTCTGGTTCAGAGAGACAATTTGGATCTGAAACAGACAGTGGTATAGATATTAACGAAACATCTGGAAGACTGCATGCTCTGTCGATTGATGAACAAAATGATATTAACCAACGATCTTTAAGTTTTTCACAGCCAATGGGATTATTTTCCTCTGATCAATCTGAGACAACACAAAGACATTCCTCTGCAGATGATAACCTTCCATGTGGGTTTTTTGTCAGAGCAACTGCAAACAATGCGAATTCAAAATATAAAAGTTGGAATGGTAGGACTTTGCAAAATGAAGGGCAATTTGCACCGTATGCTAGCCATAGAAGAAGGACATCTAGAAATGATGCTTATGAACAGCAATATCAAGAACAAAGTACTCAAGGGAATGCAATTTTTAACACAAGAAATGATTACAAAAACTTTTACCAGGAGAATAACGAAAAAGTATATAATTTTGATCATCAACCTGAAATCATGTTGTAAAACTTGTGTTGTAATCTTTTATGGATATTCATAATCTTTCAGAGATATGTCTAACCAGAGATCACTATTTGTTATAGTTAAGGGCACTTTGATTTCAGTTTTAGGATATTATATTCCAAGAAATTATTATTTTGTTTTTATCATTTATAAAATTTAGCAAATCACGAATCATATATTTTTTTAAATTATATATATATATATTATATACATATTTATGTTTAAAGATTTGCGTTTTATTTTTCAATGTATATATGTCATATAGCTATGATTTTCTGTGTGAGTATTAGAAAAGTTTTATCACACTGTGCAAGGTAAATAAATATATAGCTATACAATATTCTAACATATATAGTTATCTACACTTCAATTTTTATTTTCTCGAATGATTTAAAAGATATATAATGAATAAAATCATTTTAACAAAACACAGGGTGCAACATTAAATTTATGTTGCAGCATGATTGGACCAATTAAATACATAGGGTCAAGATAAAGTTATGGACGTTAAAATAACCTTGATTTTACTAATAAAATGTTATTCCATCATCGTAAATTTCCGAAGAAAAAGGGGACTCTAGGCTTATAATTTTACTTACATGGCAAAGGTTTTATTTTTGTAAACTTTCTATCCTATTTGTAAAAAAAACATCTGCGAAAAACAACAACAAATAACACCCAGAAAACTATAAGTTTAACTAGCTACAAGCTACATAACAGATCGTTAAAAAGATTTACAACTCTGCGCTCAACCATATAATTATACCAATTCCCCGCTCACTTTGTATTTAATTACTGTAACGACATCCTATTATTACTATTAAAGTAATTTTGTCACGATCTATTATGGGATAAGTTAAGCAATATATTGGCATATCACCGCTACCATGTTGGATTACCTTTGGGCAGGGTTACTCGCGCACTCTTCACCGGAGGTGTTATAGGCTAAATCTTTTGCTTGAGAAATATCTTCCGCGATTTCAGGCTAAAAACGGTCTATTGTTTAACGATAGAAAAGTAAGATTAATGGCAAGCCTGGTTAGATTGATATTCTTATAAAAACAGCGTATACGAGACTTTTTATTGCAGCAAATACAGCAATCTGAAATATGTGTCATTATTATTATTATTAAAATTATTTACCTAGGATAGCCCCTTGAGTTCCTATTGATACTGCTATCAACAAGGGTCTTGCGAAGGGAGTCCTAGTGCTCCCATCTACGAAAGGCGTGCAAGCACAGCAATCGCTCAACTAGACATCCGCTTTAAATATCAATCCTATTCTCCACCTTCGTCCCCAGGGTATTTTGTCTTTTTGATATATAAGAAAAGACGACGTCATCTCTATATCTAAAATGCAAAAAATCCTGGGGCGAGGGTGGCCCATTCTCTTGCTGAACGCTAAGCAGAGAAAAATTCACAATTTTATAATCTCTGCCGGGGTTTGAAGCATCGGCCCAGGTTTAAACAACCCAAGATCTCCCGTTCTGGGGAAGCTTTATTACAAGGCTATCAGTCGTTGAAAATGATTGATTGATTGATATAAGAGTGTGGCTGGCTTGTATGTCAAAATCTAGCCTTATAACAGGACACTGGGTTAAGGAAAAGTTATATTTTAAAAATATGTGTAGGTAAAACAGTCAGAAATTATGTTACGGATAGATAAGGCTAAGAGTCTCTGACGCGATTGCTGTCCCAAGGGCCTTTTACCTTTCCCGTCTTCTCTTAGATCAAAAGATCAAAAATGGAAACGAGGATAACATCATGTTATTATAAAGACTTGACATATCTTTCTGTTCGTGCTTATTTTACACAAAGTTTCGTCTCACACAAAATATGTTTTGTCTACTTCGGCTTATAAGGTCACACACACTACAAAAGGATGCGTTTGTTATTATTTATGACATCTTACAATAATGTTTGTTTATATTAATCCACACTTCCCAAATCTTACTTCAAAATATTTTGATATCCTGTTACTACCAGACATTTAAAAGCCTTTACAATAACATCTAGCATATTTTTTATGTCAAAACTCACAAATTTATATTTTCTGTACTACTGCTATTAACAAGGTTAACTTTATGTCTATCTGACCTTGATCCCAGGTCCTGTAGTATTTTCTATATGAGGATGAAACGCACACATACAAGTACGTAATATTTGCGTAACTTCACAGTATTACCTGCCTGTGCCCGTTTTTAAAAATTTAAAAGTCCTGGTAAAGAGGGTGTATTTTATACAATTCACACAGAATAAAACAACTTTAAATCAGGCTATGAGAAAAACTGAACATCTTTTGTTTATGCGCTGTCGTGACTTTTTCTTTACGAAGGTAGAATTCAATCAACTTAATTGACGAGATTAAATTTAATCAGAATGGAGTTTTTGTCGCTGCATAAAAGTCTATTAATTCAAAAGAATAATTAAAAATAATGGATAAGGAATAAGAATAAGTAATACCGCGGTTGGTATAATGAGAGATACAAAATTATATTTTTCATTAGGGTTTGTTGGATTTCCTAATCAGGTTTCTTGCCGTTTAAAAAACATCTTACAGACCTTGGAAACGAGGTTGTCTAGACGTTAAAAACCACCTGCATTACATTCAGATAAAAACAGAAAAAAAATATCCGAACCGATACCGTGGCTGAATTGGACAAACTAGATTCTAGTTCATAACTGGCGGCAAAATTAGCGGTAAAACTCGCGGCCGCGACTTATAACTTGCGGCCGCAAGTTATAACTAGCGGCCGCGTGTTACGTTTATAAGTCGCGGCCGCTTGTTCTACCGCCAGAAATAGACGGAATCTGGTCCGTAAAATATTTAAATTCTATGGCTGTGGTCTGTAAATTGTTATCTTGTTAAGCGCGGCCGCGACTTATAACTAGCGGCCGCGACTTATAACTGGCGGCCTGCTACTTTTAACTGGCGGCCGCTACTTATAACTAGCGGCCGCGACTTATAAACGTAACTAGCGGCCGCGACTAATAACTAGCGGCCGCGACTTATAACTAGCGGCCGCGACTTATAACTAGCGGCCGCGACTTATAACTAGCGGCCGCGACTTATAACTAGCGGCCGCGACTTATAACACTGGGCTTAAACAAAATGCTTCTGTGCACGTTTTTAAACATAAACAAACATGGCAGCTAATGTTGTGGTCGATAACGAAAACTACAGCAAGGTAATAAAATGAGCTGTTTTTTTTACTTCTGTTTGTAATTGAGTATAAAATCTTACTTTTCTACATATTTTACAGATTTAGCTAAGCTTACATTTATTTTTTATCCCTACATATTACTTTGTAGATTCAACACTTTCTAAAATCCAGAAGCTTGGATTATCTTCTGCCATCGTTTGTTTGCTACAAAATTGACGACAATGTCGCGTCTGATGTCACAGATGCAAAACTGTTAGAAATAGGTCTCGTTTATGGAGACATTTTAGCATACAAACAAGAATTCACTGCCACTTCCAACACCATTAAATCATATGAACAAAGGGCTGAAGAATTAAAACACCAATTGAAAAAAAACCATGTTTTTGGCATTGATTCGAAAAATAGGCAAATTAGAGTTCTTGAGGTATATAAAGTGACATTTGGGTTAAAGTGTTACGAAAAGAAATGTTATGTGGCTAAAAGAAACAAATCTCACAGCATCGACTGCAAACGTATGTGCACTTACGAAGAGATGCATACTATAGCTCGTAATTTATACAACGTGCCAGACAGAGTAAAAACATTCTTAGCTCAGTATAATGGGAAAAAGATGGAGAGTACTTTTAAAAACTTAGAACAATATGCTTTATCACAGAAAGAAAAAAAGAAAGCAATTCTGTTATATCTCTATTATCCAAAAAGTTACAGTTCTTTCACCCTGGATTCGTTTTTGAAGATATCTCAAATTCCAAGTGACGAAAGTGATGGAGATTTTGAGACATTTGCAGATATTGAAGTTGAGGAAAAGGTGATAAATGATGTTATTTATTTTATATATAAACTCTTTTACAGCCTTTTGTCTGTGCATAATGGCTTATGTAATAGGTAAAAAGTTATTAATATTAAGGATGACACCAACAAAATATTTTGAATATATATAAATGTTAACAATAATTTTCGACATATATTCATATTCATGTTTTGTTTTTCACTACTAGGGTAACATTTGTCAAGTTTGCTCCTGTACGTATCATATTAGCTGTATTCGATGTGAGCAGAATCTGGAGTATCAGGCTAGTTTATCAGCAGACCAAGAAAAGCAGAATCAAGAAACACATTCTCACTTGGAAGATCATAGCAACAGTGTTATTGTTGTTGAAGATGAAATAGTTGCAGAAGAAGGGGATGTTGAGGAAGAACCCGAAATCCATCCTGAAAACAATGCCGCATTACGAGAAGCTAGAATAAGTCATTTTTCTTTAAGATATGTGCAACGCCCTATAAGATTTAGACATTCCATAGGGTCTCCTAGTCTTAACCAACCACCAGTGTGTCAAACAAGTAATGAAATTAACTCTGAAGTTTTTGGTGATGATGAAGTTGACCGCTTTTTTGCAAATGATATTCCAGCTGATTTTGAATTAAATCAAAACAATGTTGAAGAGAAAGATGTGAGTGAAATGGATTTTTTGAAGTGTGCGTTGGAACGGTTTAAATTTAAACGGTTGATCCAAATGTCTCCACGCCACATTATTGTTCAAAGAGATCAGAATAAATTCTGGAACATACTATTAAAACAATCATTTGATGCAGAAAAGCATGATTTTATTATACGATTTGCTGGCGAAGCAGCTGCTGATGCTGGAGGTCCTTATAAAGAATTTTTAACTTTGTGCATGAAGTACTTTAACCTTGTGCCAGGTCTATTTTTTGGATCAACATCTGCCCTGTGCTTTAAGGCTGCTCCACAGGATTTGGAAATGAAAACATATTACAAATTGGGTCAACTGACAGGTTTATCAATTTTGAACTCTGCTAGAGGACCAGAATGTTTACATTTTTGTGTTGTTGATGCGTTATATTCGAAAGAATCTAATGATGTTATAAATGTTGATGATGCTGAACTTCAAGCGAAACTTCAACAAATTGAAGAAGGGAATTTTGATGAAATGCTGGATAATAACATTTTGCCATCTGGCGATAAAGAAAAGGATAAAATGATGTTTGCAAAAAATTATGTTATATTTAGCAGATACCATGCTCTTGAGCACTTTCGAAAAGGTTTGATGAGCATCGACTCAGCCTTAGGTGAACCAGACAATGTCGTTTTTATGAGAAAGTACCTCCAAGTAAACAATAAATCAATAACTTTAAATGAGTTTGTTGCATTACTAAAAATTAATCGTGATGGTATACTTGGATCTAACAAACGATCTTTGGTTGAATCAGCAATTTGTGAATTTGAAATTTATCTTGCTGAAGTTGCAAACGGTGATCATGTTGGTATATCTCTAGAAGATATATTGTTTTTCTTTACTGGATTTGACCGTATCCCACCTCATGGATTGGATGACCCTTTAGATATAAATTTTGAAGAGGACATTGTGCTTCCTAAGGTGTCAACCTGTTCAAGGACTGTTGTCTTACCAGTAAAAAATGTTGGACAGGCAATGAAAACTGCAATAAAATTTTGTAGTGGTTTTGGAGAGATTTAATTGAAATGAATATTTGAAGGTTGTTTTTCGTAATATATTACTTGGATATAGTCTTTTAGTTACTGTGTATAAAAGGTTTTTTAAATTTTGGTTGCATACCCTTATGTTACATACACGTTTTTTGTATAAGAACACTAACTTGAAGAAAGACCTTCAAACGTTCTTAACTTTTTAAATTTGAATACTTTGTTCTTATAAAAAAAACGTGTATATATGAGTTCGTTTTGTTTTTTTGTTTTTTGTGGGCTTTAGCATAAATATTTTTTATCCCAGTTTTACAAAAAAATCTCATAAAGCATGAAGCTTAGACTTTTATAATTTTGCTCATTTGCATACACATCTTGTTGTGACTTTTTGTCTTCCTGTTGAAAAGTTGTTAATATTTTTTATGCTGTAAATACACCTATATTTTGTTAACAAAAGCAAAACTCAAAAAACGTTAAATATTAGTTTGTTTATCTCTAAATCCCAATACTTGAATGTTTTATATTAAAAATCCATCACGTGATAATAAGTCCAACAACTTTATGTACATATCTAATCCACCTTCTGCGTCCTTAGCGATTTTTATGCTGTTTATATGTACGTAACAAATCAATAGTTCGTGTATATCTTTATTGCGATGAACCGGGGGATGTTCAATGCGTAATAAGTTATTCGCAATCTGCAAGTCTCTTTCATCGATATCAACACCTTTTTTCTCGAAGCCAACAGTTTCAGGAACATGGAAAAGCATATCAGGTTTTCCTCCAGGAGTGTTTGCTGATTGTCGAATTGTGCGCAAGTTCCATGTGTGCGCGAATTCATTCAACTCCTTTTGTATAATAGGCAAAAAACAGAAAAGAAGGCATTCTTGATGAGTATCCAATTGCGGCTTATAAATGTTGCGACTGACCATAGATTGGAAAAATTCAATCCACCAGCTTGTGCGAAACTTTTTAAGGCGCGACCAATATGCTTCGATACGTTGATTTCTTGTTGAGTTTGCGTATAAAAAACTCTCAGTGGAGCCAGTAAAGAAAACTTGTAAATCTTCACAATATATGTTTTCTCTTCCCCTATCCATTCGCAGTAATCGAGGACAAAACTTATAGTGGCTGATACATTGCAGATAATAATTACCAATAATTAGCGGGTCATTATTTGAAGACGCAACGACCAGCCACAAAAGCTTCCTGCTGAATCCATCCACACATCCGTGAATGCAAAACCCCCATCTCTTCAACTTATCATTTCCGTCCAGATGGTATACATCGCCGGGACCAAGAGACCAGTATGTTCTTCTTTTGATTGTATTATATTTTCGACTCTCCACGCCTTCCGGGTCAACTTCTTTAATAGCCCGACGTACATCTTCTTTTGACACACAAAATCCATATTTCATGCAGACATTTTCGGTCATTTGACGGTATCCAACTTTAGACAATGATGTTTGCAATTCATTTTCAATGACACCCTTTAGAATGTTTTCAGACACATTTCTTTTTCTGTTCAATCCATTGCTCTTCAATATAGCTTTCATTTGAGACATGGAAACATTCTTCTTGTGATGACTAACAATTATGGAACATATATCCTTGTATTTAAGTTTAGGATGTATGCCATGGTAATAACAAACAAGTTCCTGCAATGTGCCAGGATGTGTCGAAGGAAGAAATTTGTCAGACATACCTACTTGAATGAATAGTGGCTGATACTGAACACTATTTTTTATTTAGGCATGTTCTCAATTTTCATATTGTCGCGGCCGCTAGTTGCACCAAAAGTTTTTACAAAAACACGTATTAAAATCGGGACCGGAAAAGCACAACTGGCGGAAAAACACGCGGCCGCTAGTTACAAGTTGCGGCCGCTAGTTATAAGTCGCGGCCGCTAGTTATAAGTAGCGGCCGCGAGTTGTGCCGAAAGTTTTTACAACAACACGTATTAAAATCAGGACCAGAAAAAATACAACTGGCGGCAAAACACGCGGCCGCTAGTTATAAGTCGCGGCCGCTAGTTATAAGTCGCGGCCGCGAGTTTTAGCGCGAGTTTTGCCGCCAGTTATGAACTAGAATCTAGTTTGTCCAATTCAGCCACGGTAGAACCGATAATAAAAACTTGTATTAAAAAGCTTGTGTCCTTTACCTCTAAAGTTCTAATGTTATATTATCGATCAGTTTATATCCATCTTATGTTATCATCCTGTTTATACCTATCATATGTTATCGCCCTGTTCATACCCATCTTATGTTATCGCCCTGTTTATACCCATCTTATGTTATCGCCCTGTTTATATCCATCTCATGTTATCGTCCTGTTTATCTCATCTTATGTTATCGCCCTGTTTATAACCATCTTATGTTATCGTCCTGTTTATATCCATCTCATGTTATCGTCCTGTTTATAACCATCTTATGTTATCGTCCTGTTTATATCCATCTAATGTTATCGTCCTGTTTATATCCATCTTATGTTATCGCCCTGTTTATATCCATCTCATGTTATCGTCCTGTTTATAACCATCTTATGTTATCGTCCTGTATCTTATGTTATCGTCCTGTTTATAAACATCTTATGTTATCGTCCTGTTTATATCCATCTTATATTATCGTCCTGTTTATATCCATCTTATGTTATCGTCCTGTTTATAACCATCTTATGTTATCGTCCTGTTTATATCCATCTCATGTTATCACCCTGTTTATATCCATCTTATGTTATCGTCCTGTTTATATCCATCTCATGTTATCGTCCTGTTTATAACCATCTTATGTTATCGTCCTGTTTATATCCATCTAATGTAATCGTCCTGTTTATAACCATCTTATGTTATCGCCCTGTTTATATCCATCTCATGTTATCGTCCTGTTTATAACCATCTTATGTTATCGTCCTGTTTATATCCATCTAATGTTATCGTCCTGTTTATAACCATCTTATGTTATCGTCCTGTTTATATCCATCTTATGTTATCGCCCTGTTTATAACCACCTTATGTTATCGCCCTGTTTATATCCATCTTATGTTATCGTCCTGTTTATATCCATCTTATGTTATCGCCCTGTTTATAACCATCTTATGTTATCGTCCTGTTTATAACCATCTTATGTTATCGTCCTGTTTATATCCATCTTATGTTATCACCCTGTTTATAACCATCTTATGTTATCGCCCTGTTTATAACCATCTTATGTTATCGTCCTGTTTATAACCATCTTATGTTATCGTCCTGTTTATAACCATCTTATCTTATCGTCCTGTTTATATCCATCTTATGTTATCGTCCTGTATCTTATGTTATCGTCCTGTTTATAAACATCTTATGTTATCGTCTTGTTTATATCCATCTTATATTATCGTCCTGTTTATATCCATCTTATGTTATCGTCCTGTTTATAACCATCTTATGTTATCGTCCTGTTTATAACCATCTTATGTTATCGCCCTGTTTATAACCATCTTAGGTTATCGTCCTGTTTATAACCATCTTATGTTATCGTCCTGTCTATACCCATTTCAAGTTATCGTCCTGTTTATAACCATCTTATGTTATCGTCCTGTTTATGCCTATTCTTTGTTATCGCTCTGTTTAGACCCAGGACATAATTTTTCAGTGCTTTTACAACGGTCCTTATTTAGCGCTTTTTTTTCAATTGTTTGCATTTAAAATATCTGGCTTAAATCATAAACCCTGTCCCGTTTAGTCGCATATTTTAAAAATTGCGATCATGTAAAATAAGAGGAAAAGAAAATTCGTTTTACAATTCTGAAGTTTCGGAGAGGATTTCCCTCTTAGCTTTTGTAACACAATATGTGTGTCGTGACCTCTTTGTCATTTTAACTGTCAATCAAATATACGTCAATTATCTCTGTGACTTGTCATCCTATCTTAAAATATAAGTACGAGTACATGATTACTTGAGGTGAATTTAATGAAACTTAATTGCAAAAGTTAGATGATAATTTGCAAAGATTGTAGTCATGGATCCTAGACGAGAAAACAGCCCATGAAAAATATGCAATAGAAAATATAAATTTTGCCTTCAACCTCTTGGTTAAGTCACCCAAGCACTTTAGCATTAGGAACTGCTTTTTTGTAGGTAGTTTTCCAGTTGAGCGATTGTGCTTGTAAGGGTTTTTCCAGTAGTTAGTTACTTAGTAGTTACTGCCTGCCTTCCTTGAAGGGCGTTTATTGGGAGCATTTCAAAAATGCTAGTGGTGAGGTTAAAAAAAAAAAAAACTGGAAATAATATTTGTAAGAATTTTCAAGCATCGCCACCAGCCCAAAACTTTGAAGCCAGTAGCTTCAATTTGCCAATGTGTAATGTGTAGGCTAGGTAAACAGCATATCCTGCATGATGTCACAATCCACATGATAGTACTTAAAAGTTCAAAAAAGCAAGAAAATATGACATCCTGTAGTCAGCAGAAATTGTTATCATTAAGATTTTCGATTAAATCAAATGACCTATGATCCTAAAACCGTTTGTGAACAACTACAAGTGAGTTATTTGGCCTTCCTTTTGCAAAATGTTATGGCCGGTGTTGTCGCAGTACCTAAAAAGAAAGTTTGACACCAGACAGGATTGCAAAACCTGGCTTTTCTTTCCTGCATCAAGTGGTCTACAAATAATAATCGAAAAAATCCCTGCTTTATTTGATATGCTAGACATGTTGTTTTTATGCCAATGTTAAATTAAAATTAACTGACAATTGTTTTTATGAATCATTAAGAAGGGGACGACTTTTGATTTTCCCAAACGCCTCTTTATTTCCCAACCACCTACGGATAAACGTCACTCATTAAATTTGAATTTAATAATAAACGCCTTTTTGTGAGAAATGTCCTCCCCCCAAAGGAGCATTAGTGCAAAATCTAACCAGTCAATAACAAAGTCAAATATGTAAGTTGAAGCGTATGTTAGTGATATTTAGTAGAAACCATTTCGGTTGACACACAAAATAAATTAGCTAGTGCTTATTATTTTCGCGAACAGGCAAATTTAAAATTAAAACAAAATAGTCGTGACACAACAAAAACACCGAATGCATTCAAATTTGCTAGGATATGAAATAACAACATAAATTTAAATACACAGAACACCCAGGGGTGTTTGCCAATTCTACTGATAAAAACAGACGGGAAACCCTGCACCACTGGATAACACGGGGACGATGGAAATTAACATAATTTACCGAATATTTAAATCGACTGTTGCAGAGCAATTTGGGGTTTCAGCAATAAGTTGAACTAAGACATTGTACTAAGTTAGACATTCTACACAGTTAGTGATAAACTTTTCATCACGCTTTTTATATCAGGCCAGGCTGCTTGTTAATGACGAACAGAAAAGATGATGTAAGTGTGGCTAGACCTATGAAAATGGGGGGGGGGGGGGGGAAGAAGGGGGTGGTAATTGTTCAGTCGACTTCGGATAACATGATCAAATATATGTTATAAGATGGTTGCAAAAATATTTTGTGCTGTAGATGGAGTGAGATTGCTGACAACAGAAGACGAAGTCGAAATTTGACAAAAATATTCGCAAGACTAAGATTAAGAATCGAGGCAAAATTAGAAAAAAATATTTGTAGTTGTTGTTGTTGTTTTTATGTACGTATGGAGAAAACAATAGGTAGACCCAATAAACCCTAAACTTTGTCATTTTTATGGTGGGCTATATTAAGAAATACCGGAAATACCACAATTGATTGAATAAGCACCCTGTTGAGTTGAATCCAAGGGCTGTAGAAACCGCAAACAAAACAAACACAGTTTACTCCCGACAAATCGAACCTACAAGGGATCGAGGAAAATAGCTCGATTTAACGAAAGTTCGAGTTAAACGAAGCTCCCGTTAAGTCTAATTTAGTCTAAAATGACATTATAACTCGAGTTGACGCGATTTTTTTATGAAGTGGGCAATAGTTACCAGCAAATGGTGCAATCTTGGCGATGAAAAAGATATGCAAGTCCCTTGTAAATTACATTGTCATTGACAGACAACATTATCTATCTATATTTTACATCAAGAGTTATTAAAAAGTAAAAAAAAGAATATGACATTTATCTAGTCCTTTTCTCGAGTAAATCCAAAGAAATTAGGCCCAGGGCTACGAAAAATGGGTCGAGTTAACGAATGTTTGAGTTATCCGAGGTTTGAGTTAACCGCAAATTTTTATAAAGTATTAACGAAAGTTTATGGGACTAAAGAAAATGATTCGAGATAATGAAAGTTCGAGTTATCCGGTGTTCGAGTTACTGGAAGGTAACAGCATTTACATATTACATATTTATTTTTTAGTAAAGGACACTCATTTACTTTCTAACTTTAAGTGATCTGGAGTACCTTGAAATAAAAGCGCGCATGTGTATTACTGCTGTGCGGCTGGGTCTTCAAATACAATTCGGGACATCATGTTTTTGCAAATGTTGTTTGGCTATTTCTCCAAATTACCAAACATCATCACTTTTCACTTTTCTGAAGTTAGATGAGTGTAGGACAGGCAAAACACATTGAAAATAAACCTACAAGTTGCAGTTTCTGCAATGTAAGGGTAAAGAAATAATCGTGAAAATGAAGAGCAATAACGGGAAAAGTGCTTTGTGGTTTTAAGTGCTTGTGGGACTATGTTTAAAAGTTGCCCTGTGTTGTGTCAGGGATTGTAATCATGTCAAACTGATGACGTTGATAAGATATTTTTTAGATATTTTTTTTTTTTCGTAAACAAAGGTATATACAGTAGTAAAGTGTTACAGTAATAAATTCACTAAATTTAATTGTTACAAGATTAAAAATATGTAATAATGCTATCTAACTAAACACCTTTGTAAACTAGGAAACTCAAGGAAGACAAATAACTAGTCTTATCATTGAGAACCTGTTGAAATAACATATCATACACTTGCTATGAAGACACTTGTATTTAAAAATATGCATGGAAAAGAGAATTAAAATAACCTACGTAAAAAATGCTAAATAACAAATGCCTGCAAAAGATAAATAAATATCTAAAAGTATAAGACTTCATTGTTCAATCTATGAAATATAAATGTTTTTACTTTGTTATGAAAACATTTTAAATTAGCTCATTGTCAAGTACAAATCTATCAATTTTGTGTATGCTATTCCAGATATATGGACTACGATATGAAGAAAAAAAACTGACTGGCCTTAGTTTTTCTGTATGTTGGATAGTACTGACCAGATGACCTGGTTGAATATTTACTTTCTCTTACTTGAAACATGTTAAAAATTATGGGGGGTATAGATTTGTTTTTTATTTTATACGTAAAGGATACGTTCTGAAAAATATTTATCTGGAAAATATTTAAAGCTTTTATAGACTGCAGTAGTGGTTTGCTTTGCGTAAATTTGTCTTGAAAAAGAATAGTCCTAACAGCGTGTTTTTGACGTTTATATATCGATATTTGCGTAATTTATATGACTATGTACGAATGAAAAATATAAATTTATTAGACAATGTTTATTTAGGAGGTGTCGAGCTTTATAAACAACACCAATAGATTTTGAAAGTTTTATACTTACAGTTTCAATGTGTTTCTGCCAGGTAAGACTCTCATCTAGTATAACTCCCAGGAACTTCGTTTCTGTTTCACGTGAGATTGTGAAATTTTTCCGGTAATATTATTGGTATTTCGGTAATATTTTAAAAATTCCGGTAATATTATTGGTAGTCTCTTTCTTTTATGCGCTCGGTGGAATAATTTATACTTGGTCTTTTTAACATTTAGAGATAATTTAGTTGCGTTAAACCAGTCTGTTAGTTTTATAAGTTCGTTGTTTACAGTTCTGTAGAGTGTATTGAGATCTCCATGAGAATAGAAAAGGTTAGAATCATCTGCAAACATAATGGGATTTAGAACTTGAGTGGAATAATGAAGATCATTAATGTAAATCAAAAACATGAGAGGCCCAAGTATAAAGCTTTGAGGCACACCACATTTTATCGCCAGATTATTAGTTCTTTTGCTATTCCCAACATTGACAAACTGTGTGCGATTAGATAAATAACTTTTAAACCACTTTAACGTATTTCCGTCTATACCATATGCATGTAGTTTTTCTAGTAAAATCTTATGATTAACAGTATCAAAAGCTTTTGAAAGGTCAATAAATACACCCAGGGTATATTTACCGCTTAGAAAGGAATTGTGTAAATCTTCCACAAGTTGCATAACGGCATGTTCTGTCGAGTGCTGTTGATGGAAAAGGGAGTTCTTAGTAAAGTAATTGAACACTCTGTTATACATAATTCTTTCCAACAACTTCGAAAGTACTGGCATTATCGAGATTGGTCTGTAATTTGAGACCAAATCAGTATCGCCTGATTTGAGTATTGGAATTACTTCAGCAGTTTTAAGTAGCTCTGGAAATATGCCTTGAGAAAATAATTGTTTAAAAATATGATAAATAATGTGTTTAATCGATGTGAAAGAATTTATTACTATATCACTACTAATATCGTCATAACCTGGAGCTTTACCCTTTTTTAGGCCTTTAAATGCATTTTCTAAGTCATCTAATTGAAGCCCATCATTTAGTATTTTAAATTTACATTTCGGTATATAGTTTTTATAGTTAACATTGCTTGTAACCTTTGAAGCCAGATTTGATCCTACATTTACAAAAAATTCGTTAAATGTGTTACCTATTTCAGTATCGTTTTCTATAATATTGTTGTCATATGTGATCCTGTCTGGAAGACAATGTTGAACATTTTGTTTTTTACCTATAACTTCTTTTATTATTTCCCACGTTCTTTTTGCGTTATTTTTATATTGTGTTAATGCGATATCGTAGATAACACGAGTAAATTTCGAGAAAGTGTTCTGTTAAAAAGTTAAGTAGCAAATTTTTTAAATTAGCGATTATTTATTGTCTCACTTTTGCGAGTTCTTTTTTTTTTTTTAAATAAAAGTTTGAAAAGAATTTAGACGACAAAATATCAAAACGTTTTCATATCAATTGCCTTCTCGTAGACTTCGTAGCGGTGAACTCCGGAAGAGGTAAAAAATTTAATCGCTTTTTAATTTCCACTTAAGCGACAAGTCCGTGTCGCGACAGAAAAAAGAGGCGAGGAACTCATCGCCCTTGGTGGGGATAGGACTTAATCGATTATTTCATTTCCATAGGGTTAGGGTTCTGATACTTGTTCTGATAGGTTCAATAGAGAATAAAAGGAGCGCTTTAATCGATTAAATCTAGGACAATAATTATTTGTTATTCTACTGCTTTTATTTTTTTTGTAGCCTTTTTTACTACTGGGACTAGTAAAATACACCGAACGGTACCAGTTTAGTGTAGCGGTACGGAAATTTTTGCTGTTGATTATTTCATCAACCAGCGGCTGGTTGATGATATATATTTTGAGGAAGCCTGTTTTCACGTTTTTTTAGTCGAGCGGAGAGCTTTCAGAAATTGTTAAGAGATATAAATATTCGAATGGAGAAGGAACCAAAGGATAATTTGAGACCAAAAAGTAAGTAGGTTGATAACATCTTAACCAATACGGGTGGTTGGTAAAGCAAGATTTGCCAAAACATTTTTTAAAAAGATCTACTATTTCATCTCGTACATGCTATCTCAAAAACAGAAGTACAGATTAGAGGAGTAATCAATAGGCGGGGGAAATTGGCGCAGGGAGAGCCCCTACCCCTCAAGAAACATCAAACACGAAGTAAGTCCTCTTCAGACTAAACAAGGTTGTTTCATACTCAATTTCATGCTGTTATCCTTAATTTTGAAGTGTATTTCAGCCAAATATATCCTGCTCAGCAAGCTTTAAACATGGCAAGCCCTTTCTAGGTACTCAATCACCAAGGTCTATAAATTTATAATATTAACTTCGAATCAAATGTATTTAAATATAACCTAAAGCTTTCCTCCATTTTTAAACTGATCTTCTCTTTTCTCTTCCCTGTATGACATTGGAGTCCACTGGGTGAACAACAATAATTAGAACCTCCAACCCTTTACAATTCCCTCTTCTCTAAAGTAAAGGTTTTTAATATTAAGGATAATGTTTGCAACTCCATTTCATACCTTCATTCAGCGAAGTTTGGACAAAACCGCAAAAGTTTATGTCGCAAAATTTCCCAAGAGAATCGCGAAAGTTCATGCGTGTGAAATGAATTATTTATTACTAGTCGGTGGCCCGTGGAAGAATCCACGGTTCGCCTGTCCTTTAATACCTCATTGCGTGTGTGTCGCTACTTGCGGTACCATTTTGTGTGACAGACGGACAGACGTATACGGGTATTATAATATAGACTAGTCGTTGCCCGTGGAAAAATCCACGGGTTCGCCCGTCCTCAATATTTACCCGGCGCAAGAAAGTGGATAAAAATATATCTCATTTGATATTCGTGGTTCCGTAACATCATTTTCTAACTCAGCGGGGGGTCCGCACAAAGACAGACAGACGACAGCTATTATTATAGAGACTAGCCGCTGACCAGTGCAAATATCCACGGGGTCGCCCGGCTATTATTAAAGAGATGACACATTCTAGTAAATTTTTAATAGCCGAATGCAAAAATCTGCGTTGGGCTCTTATCCAAACGTCCTGGGCGCCCTAGTTATTCAGTATTCAGAACTAAGGTTGACAAAGCTAAGTCATTCATCAATATGAAACTCAAATAAAATTCCCCACCTTTATGAACATTGAGACCTGTTTTTAATTACACAACAAGTAACTGGTTTTGGGCGTGCAACAAAAGCAGAGTTTATTGTAAAAAACCCATATGATTTAAAGAAACTTCCACAGTTTGCCCAACGAGCATCGCCAGGAGGATATCGAGTCATTTTTTGATTACAATAACGATCTTATTTAACTTAACCGTGGAGTACGAGATTCACAAAGATATGGATAAAAAACAAAGAAATTATTTATTTCACCAAATTTCGAGCGCCAAAACAAAGAAATTGAAGTTATGTTTCCCCAAGTTCGATTAATGCGGTAAATGCCGCAGATATTTTAACTAAAAGTACTATAGCAAAATATATGAATCATATAGTGACCGATTGATAAATAAGCATATGTATCACTCCGGGAAACAAAACATAGTTTTAACTTTCTTTGAGAACACATAACATCAAAGAAATGCAGACATGAAACGTGAGTCGTAAATAATGTAGTATGAGAACTTTAGAAATAAAACGAAAGAAAAATTGCAAAGCGAGTTATAACAAGATGAAATATTAGCTGAGAAAGCGTACAATGTATTCTATTGTATCAAACAATACTATAAAGAAAAAAATACCGCGAACAATCTTGACATGAGAGCTTAAAATAATTAAATAATGTATTTGAATATCTTTTTACCGATCCTTCACTTTAAAGGAATTCACTGTGTAGTAACTAATTCGTCTAATGTTTAAATTTATAAATATTGCTTCAGAAAAAAATTAATTGGTTCTAACAGGTAATCTCCTTTCTTGACTGGATGATTTCTTTGCCAGTACTAAAAAGAGCTATTTGTCTTTAAGTTCAAAAGGAGGTTATCCTTGAGTCAAAACATTGGAAATAAGGATGAATAAATAAAGGGAGGTGTTCAGTAGTGATATTTAAGACTTACGAAAGTTTAATAGCAATTTAATCTTGTGGTAAAGTCTTCTTCTCAGCAAAACACGCTTTGAAATAAAAAATGTTCATAATAAACCTCGTTTTCATGTTTACCGCGGCGATACTCCTGTGTATTTTGCAGAACTGGAACAGGTCGGTCAATACGCTAATTTAAAACGATCAGAAAGTTAAGAGATGATATACTTGATGTTTTGTATCACTCTGTAACCCAGTAGCATTGGTAATCCGAGTTTGCCACACTTTGTAATCCCATCGTAATTTGTAATGCGATCTTATCGTACTTTCTAATCCCAAACCTATCGCAATTTGTAATCTGTTTACTTGTCGAATTTGTAATCTCCCCTTGTAAAGTTTGTAATCGCTTAAAATAATAAGTTTAACCTTTTTTGTTCAGCAGAACACTTTTAGTTTCTTTTACACCAGTTTTATTTTTTGGGGAATATTCCTAACTTACTAAAACGTGTAAATACTTTATGTATTCGTGCACATGAAGAAAAGAATTCTAAAAGTCATGTTACTTTCATACGGAGACTCAGTAAGTAGTGAGTAACAAAAGTTTGATTTTCATTGTCGCACCAGCAAGCAAACACGTGACTTGGTCTTCTAAAGTGTCAACCTAGTATATTCCGTTGGCAGAAAAGGGGACAAGGTTGCTTAAGTTGATAGTGACAACTAAGCAACAGTAAGCCTCTGGAAACTTAAAGAGAAACTAACATCAAAAATCTTTTTTCTTGGACATGATTACAAATACCTTAAAAAACACTAATTGTAATACCTCTTAAAAACACTAATTGTTTCATCCTACAGTCAGTAGCGATTTTCAAAACTTCAGCAACTTAACTATCAAAGAAAGCTAAAATGAATAGAAACTAAACGTCCGAAGGACGAAATTAAGAAATATCTTCAATAAAGATAAAACACGAAACGGAAGAATCTCTCAGACAAACCAAAGAAAACAACAGAGAAAGAGAGAAATAACAATAAAAAACAGAAATTTTCAATCATGATACTAATTCCATTGTTAATAGTTTTATAATCCATTTTCACTTGCTTAAATTTGCTTGACGCATCTGCTTTCTGCATGGATAGTTTTCATGCTCTGACATATATGATAAAACCGACTTGACCTTTGCTAAATACAATAAGAAGAGGCGGTCAGTTTGGAATCATGCGTGCAGAAAAATCTCAAATGATTGTTTGAAAAAGAAACGACTTTTAAGCAAACAGCTTACGCTGACTTGAGTAAAAAATTAGAGCATAAATGGAAACAATTCAGAGACATATCTCTTTCTGAAATTTATGTAAATTTCGTGCAAAAGATGTGATTAATAGGTGGATTTTGATTGTCGCATTAGCCCAACTAACCAAGCGTATACGTGAGTTTGGTCTTCCTCGAGCAAAAAGTGCGCAAGCCAATCTTGAAAAGCGGACTCTTTGTCTCTATATTTAAAAGGGAAAATAAAGCCCTTGGTTCGAGGTTGTCCTAAATCAACACGAAAGTAACAGTGGAAACTGTAAGGATGAAACTGAAGCAACATTGAGCATGTGTGTAAAATTTTTGTGTTGCCTATTATAAAAGAAGCTGTGTAATTTGACCATCTTTGTTGTCAGATCAAACAGAAGAGGGTCTTAAATCTTTGAGGGGTAATAAGAAGAATACAAAAATAAAAGTTAAAAAAGAAAAAAAAGAAAAAAGCAGGGAATAGATCTGGGTTTCTTTATTTTCTTTAGGATGAGCGTCTCTTAATTTTCTGTGTGTTTAAAAATCTTATTAACTTTTTTACACTTCGGAGAGTTTCTTTTAAAAAAAAAAATACACCTGGCTTTTGTACACAAGCTGTTTATTGCCACATCATCCAATATTTAATATTGGAAAGTACAACAACATGAGCTTTCTGTTTACCTTTAGCTAGTGCTAAGAAATAGTAGAAAATTTTGAATCCAGTGAAGTACGCAATTTAAAAATCTCAAATCCAGTGGGAAAAAAGGGTAAACAAGTATATAACACTACTGGTAATATGGCCGATTCTCCGCACGAAATCTAAGTTTTGCTTTCGAGTCTTTCAAAATCTTCCGCAAAGAATATGCCATACGGTGAAACCACCTCAGAGCAGCCACTTTTCACAACTGACACTTTTCTCAGGCACAGCGGTCGGTAGTGTCCTGTTGAGTAGGGTTTGTCTGTATAAATATTTTAAGAGAAAGTTGATTTAAAAGAGGATGCGTAAGTTTTAACATTTTGATTGTGCAGCACGCCCTGGACAAGTATTTCCTATTACAAAAAAGCCGTAGAAAAGGCGTGTGGTAACAGCAAACACTGAAACTGCCTAGGGGCCGAGTCCTCATTTTATATGTTTATAAAGTAAAGACTTATTTGTAAATATAAAAATATATTGGACATACGAGTGAAGCCTAGAGAGCATTAAACATGTTATTATAAGGTGAAACTACAGAAAATTCTTAGATGATAAATACATTTAATTTCTTTTAGTCATTATCCCATTTTTATTTAATTTTAACACCCCCAACCCCTCAAATCTATGCATCTGCAAACGACGCCATTAATCACAATAAAAGTATAAGTGGCACAAGTATTAAGTACACGAGTATTCAAATGAGCATGAAATTGAAACAATTTACAAGCTAAAGTTGTCCTATACGTGGTCGAAGTTTCATATAAAATAAACAAACATGAAAATTAGGCATGTAAACGTCATCAGTTTAAACCTTGAGATACCGCATGTAAAAGCACCGAAATCCTGTTGAGAGTAGCTGCAACAAAGACCTCTTTTTGAATTATAATTTAGCCAATTGCTGGCGTTAAAATAATATCTACCAACTGGTTACCGTAACTCTGTCTAAATTTTTTGTCTTTGTTTGCAGGGCTTTTATTCTATTTTTTACTATGGGAAGAAAATAGAGCCTTAGAAACAATTCTATGCTTGTATAATTTGTTGCCGCGTTGTTCGGCAACTTACTGCAATGAATGAATACCAACTGAAATACCAACTGAAATAAAGTTTGGGTGGTAAACAATCGGGCCGCCAGGACTTTTCGTTTTCTCTTCAATTATTGTTGAAGGGTCAACCACTAGCTCCCAGAACTCTTTTAAGTGCTTTTTTATGTGTTCGAGTATTGGCGTTACGAGCGATGTTGTCGCCTGGATGGGATATGTATGACATGTTTTTTCATTACTCAAATGTTTTAAACAACCTGCACATAATTTTTAAAAAACTTCTTATGGCTTGAGAAACCTGATACTCAGCCTTTTTTAAGGGACTTGAATACTGATTTTGTTTTATAAAAAAACGTTTGGACTAAAACAACTCACATATCAACTACAGGTCAAAAATCACATGACAGTCAACTTACATACACAATTACATAATCTATTTTTGGCTGAGGCGTGTTCAGTTCGGTTTTGTTTTTACACGTCAATGTTCTATTTTACTTTTTTTGTACAAACAATTGTAGTTTTGCTCGGAACAATGTTCGTCACGTGGAAAAGAAAAGAAAATTTTTGGTGATTCGTCACGTGGAAATTACATGCGAGAAATGGACGCGTCTGAATCTTCACTTTACTTTTTGTGAAAAGAGCGTCCCCGAAAGCGATTTCAAGAAGGAACTCTTTAATAACCTCCTAAGTGAATAGATACACACGTCCGAAACCCGATTTCGGATAACATCAAATAAAATTTACCTCACGATGTTTCCACTTATGCTTTTTAGTTGTTATGTGTGTGTCAATATGGCCAGCTAGAGATCCTTGGTCATACCAACTTAGATGTTAAAAACAATACAGAAATACGGTCGCTAATTTATTTTATTTTAGTGTATATGTTACCCGCTGCCGATTTATTCTTAGTGTTTTGAAATTGGGGCATCGTTCTCGGAATAGCTCATGCAAAACGTAGCTGGCCGTACCTCCAAATGCAGGAAGTATGAGCGTATTGGACAAGGTCGATATACCGCATTGTGTCTAGTTAAGTAGCAATGGAAATAAATGGTAATATCAAGGAAAGAGATTGTAAATTTTACCAAGAGGAAGAAGTACTTAAGCATTGTACAGTGGACGATTGTTGGGTAATAGAAAAAGGAACTGTTTACGATGTCACACCATTTTTAGAAAAACATCCTGGTGGTGCAGAGTTAGTTCTAGCACGAGCTGGAACAGATATAACTGATATTCTTAATGATGAAAATACCCATATTCATACTCATAATGCATATAGTTTACTTAGGGAATATAAAGTTGGTAAAATAGAAAAAAAAGTAAGTCTATTTTTTTTGTGAAGCTTGTTCATAGATTTTTAGCTAGAACATTTTAATAACTTAGCAAACACATTATGTAGCAAGCTAGCTACTTATGACAACGATTAAGGAATTATTCACATGCTTATGAAAAAATTCAATGATTACTATGTACTTGAAATATAACTGATGCCAAAAATGTTGGTAGCTATTCTCTTCTCTGATTGGAATGTCAGAAGCTTTGAGTGATGAAAAATCAGACTATTTATGGTCAAAGTCTAACAGAAGAAGCTTTAAATAAACACATGTTTCAAAAACTTTAATAAAAAACAAAGTCACCTAAAACTATGCAATACACTTTTTTTCTATATATATAAGAAACATGTTTATGAGAAACCTATACACTGTAGGATATTCAAAAAAAACATTCTATGTCTATTTCTGAAATAAGAAACTTGTTTCTAACTAATTCTTAAAATTAATTGAAGATGTTACAATCATCACTGGGGAGAGACTTTAAAAAGAAAAATGCTTTATTTTTTTTATTTTGAAACCAACTAGTCCAAAGATTAAAGAAACTTTAGAACCAGCTATTTATTTTATATAAGAAACCCTTATTTTACTAGGAAAATTAAGAAACTAAATAAGAAACTTTTGGAACTAAAAACATGGAATTTAAGCTTACAAATAAGAAACTTTCAGAACTAGGCCCTTCGTCGGGTTTTTTATTAAAAAAACCCCTGTGTAAACAAGTTTCTTTTTGGTGTAATGTTGTGATTATGCATGTGAGAACAACATGCATGCATTAGCTGCACTGCACAGGCGGAGGGCAGCTAATAACTTTTGTTTTACTTTCATGACCAAAGAAATCCAGTGAAACAACTAAGTCTTGCAACTTGATTCTTTAAAAAAAATAGATTGCTAAGAAATTAATTTCAGTAACTTTTTCTTTTTTTTTATATTATGTGGTCCTACCCTTTTCTACCCCCATGCATGTGCATACAATAAATAGTTTTGTAAACATCCAAGACTTGCAAAATATCAGATTAAAAGTAAAACGGTGAGTTTCTTAAGCTTTTGTGAAGATTAATTTTTGCATATCACCAATATGAAACGTTTTGTAAGGTTTATTTTTACTAATTTTTTGATAATTAAACATTCGATTTCACCAATTTCAACAATAAACTTTATACTTTCATTTTTTATTTTTAACTCTTTCCTTTTCTAATTATCTATTTTTTTAATTTTAAAGCTCTTTTCTGGTGAAACTATTTTAATAATTTTTACAAACATTCAGCTGTTTTAAAATTGTTGAGTGCTGGTGTGAGTTACAATGCTGGCATTGGAACTTATTGGGCTTTAATAACAATGGACTAAGACAAATAGACTGAAATGTATTTTCTTGTGTCATGGGTGACCAGTCATCGTCTTGCTTAAAAAAGATGTTTTGTTTTTTACCAAACACCAAGTGTTCATCGTCTTGCTTAAAAAAGATGTTTTGTTTTTTACCAAACACCAAGTGTTATCCATATAACCCCAAACTGTATCTCATGCCACAAAGGGTAAATGATTTGAAAAACAGTAACAGTGTGCATACAGTTTGTATGTTGTCATAAATAAATATACAAAGAATAAAAGTATACGGATAAGTCCATAAGAAAAAATACTTTATCAACCATTGTTAAATTCAGATCACGTAAGCAGCATCAAACCTAAGCTTCGTAAAGAGAATTATGTATGAGTTAAAACAAGTTAAAACTTAAGTAAAGAACCCATGAATGAAATTTAATTTTTAGGTATATTACTGTATGCTAGGTATAAAATAAAAACAAAATGTTTTGTTTTAACACTTTTTTCTCTTAGCATAATTAGTAACTTATCTTTACCACATTGTATTTAAACCTGCTAGTATATTTTAGACTGAAAAAGAGCGTCTAACAAAAAGTGTCATAGAAGAAGAATTTTCAATGAAAGGATGGAAGGAGGTCAGTTTGTCTTAAATTTTTGTATGTATATTGTTAGTCCATTTTGTAGACAGATACTAGTTGCAATCCTTGCGTCGCTTTTTTGTCTTATTAATATATATTTCATCAGGGTTAATAATATATATTATTTTACCAAAAACAGTAGTAAGTTGCAATGACTGAAAAAGTTTTCCTTGATTACAGCGATTAGAAATTGCAAAAAGATGGGTTTATCACTTAAAAATGCTTTTTATTTCAATAGAGAACTTGCTCATGAAACAATTACAGTGAGAGATAAAATTGAATTATTTATGGAGTTAAAAACTAAGTTTGTATACATGTATGTTTTGAAACATATTTTTGCATTAAAGACATATGGTTTCAGTAATTAATTTCTTCATATGTCTTTCTTTTCCAAGTTTTTTTTAATAAGGAAGGAATTTTAAATAGGTTTCAAGTTTCCTTTCCAGAAAATAAAAAAATAGGGGAAATATTTGTTTTTTTCTAAGCTTATAATTAAAACAACACAGTTTGCATTCAGTGTGAAATTTTAGTTACTCATTAGGTCATCATAATCCTGTATTTTTTTTTTAATGAAAAAATTACATGCATAATGAATAAGGTATAATTCAGCTTGAATTTCAACTAATTAAATGTCCCTACTGTGAGCGTTATGCAGAAGGTGAAATCTAAAAACCACAAATAGACAAACCCAGCCATTCATGAAAACAAACTTTCCTGCATTGAATGATCTTAATGATATATTATATTGTCTTGTTTTGTTGTTTAAGTTGTAACTTTTGCTTAACATCAATTTGCTCAATATATTATTGTTTTTATGTTTGTGAAAAATTACTGACACGGTTGATATTTTAACTATTTTACTTTGCATATAATTATAGTTACTTATAGATACTATCTTCAAAAATTTTCGTTTTCCACAGAAAGTTTTATTCAGGTTGATGTTACTTAGGTTTGAATTAAAAAATAAACAAACAAGAGTGGTCTGATATCTAAATTGTACCTTGTTATTGTTAATTAAGAGATTTAAATCAGTTGTTTGCACAAACAAAAGCATTCTTTTTATGCAGTAAAGCTGCTTAATTAATGCAAATGTTTGTGTCATTGTGCATGTTAAAGTGTGGTACCATATTTTCATTTATCATTAAATTAAATCGCCTAATTATATATATAAGAAAGTTCTTCCACTACTTTAGCTGAAAGACTTATACTTAAAATAAGTATTGTTTTGTAAACAAGTGCTTCTTTTTTCGTCAAAAATAACTTTAAAGGGATTTCTGCTCTCCACAACATCCCTTCTTTAAAGGTATGTTGTGGAGAGTAAAAAGTTGTTTATCAAGTCATTTGAAATTTTTTTAAATTTTTTTTCTGTTCTGAAGTTATTTAAAATTTTAAGTATTCAAAAACAAGATTCTTATGATATTATAAGAAAGTTTTGAAAAATGCTGACATTGTATTGAAATCATTCATAAACTACAAAACTTTACACATGTCAAGATATCATCTAGAGCATAAGTCCACACTGCTGAAAAGTTCTGATATTGAGTAAATTTGCAAGATATATTAAGTATTAATTTATGCTTACTACCTTATTACATCATCAATGAGGATATCATCAGGTCAGCTGAAAATCTTTTAAGCTCAATATCTTACGAACGAAAAAAATATTTTTTTAAAATTCCAAAAAACTTGATAAAGAACTTTTCATCCTCTATAACATGCAAAAATATTATTTTCAATGCAGGAATCCCTTCAATAAATGTCCTTTTTAAAAAGCTGGTGGCCTTAATTCAATCCCATATAAGTTTAAGTAATTTTGTTGACAGTCATGTGAAGGAAATGTTTGAAATTTCACCTTTTAAAAATGCCAAACAAAAATATGCTTTGTTTCTTTAGACTTTAAACCAGCATTGTAATAATAACAGTCCTATACATTGTCTTGATCAGCATTTCACGCTCTACTCATCAAAGGGACACTGCTAAACAAATTTCTTAAAATAATTTTTCTGTTTGTGCACTCCCGACGTCATCATAACTCCTACAACAAACTATATTTTTCCATTGTTAATATTAATTCTATTAACTATTAATTTTAAATCATTTAATAGTGTAACTGATTTTTGTAAAATGGATAGGCAAAAACTGGGATAAAAGCTATGGTTTCAGCCCCCTTGTTGATGATCAATGTAACAACACTTTTAAATTCCCTTTCTCATAATTTTGAGCCTTACCCAAAGGTTACTTAGTCCTAGAAAATGGAGAAAAAATTCAGGCAACCTTAAGTTAAATTTTGGTTCTCAAACTGTGCTAACTGGTTTCAATGTTTGGTAATATGGGGTAGAAGGTGTGACTAGTGAACTTGTTTAATGTGAATATAATAGTTTTTTTGAAGCATTGAATTGGCCAATTGTTTTAGTCAGCATAAATTGTCAAAAACTTCTCTTGTCCACAAAAGTTAAAAAAATCTACGTAATAATTTTTAAGATTATTTTTTTATTAAAGGATCGCATTGATTGGAATAAAGGATTGGTGTTACAAGTACATAAACTTGGTAAAGATTACATGAAATGGGTACACTCGCCAGTAAATAGAAAACTTAGACTTTTTGATTCAGACTTTGTTGAATTTTTCTCAAAAACACCATGGTATGTGGTACCTTTAATCTGGATACCTGTTACCATTATATTCTCTATTATATCTATTATGGAGATACACAATTCAAATAGAGCATTCCATTTCTTCGAGGATGAGAGGTTGCGACGAGCATCGTCATTTTTGTTGTTTTTGTGTTTCTTTCTTGTTGGGATACCGATGTGGACATTTGTAGAATATATTCTTCATCGTTTCCTGTTTCATTTGGAACCGGAAGGCGATTCACCGTTGCTTATCACATTTCATTTCTTCCTGCATGGTCAACACCACAAGGTAGGTATAATTATATGTCTGTTTTAATTAATAGAGAGCTATGACGATTCTGCAGTGTTTACAGTGAACCAAGCATTTTCTAGCACAGGAATGTCTTTATAAATCAGGATAAAAAATGACTATGACAAAGCTTGATTTTTCTGTTCTGTTTCATAAATACATACAATGTATCAGCAAAAAAGGTGGTACAATCCACTTTTCCTAATCTAGCTCTTAGGCGGTACTGTTTTTGTTAACATGAATATTTTTTATTGCCATCTAGATAGTTTTCGTTTCAATAAAGCTTTTAATGTCGTTATCTCGGCTCAGATTAAAGCATATTAAGGGAGCAAAATTAACTGTTTTGTTCGTATTGAAATGTTTCAGGTTCCATTTGATGGACAAAGGCTAGTGTTTCCACCTGTCGCTGCCGCTGTGTTTGCCGCGTTCTTCTTGTGGATATTCAGTATGCTACTTCCAGTTGGTATTTCACGTGCGGTCTGGTCAGGCGGTTTGCTTGGTTATGTTGGGTATGATATGCTGCACTATTATTTTCATCATGGTACACCGGAGAGAGGAACATATTTGCATTCACTGAAATATTATCACGTGTTACATCATTTCGATGACCATTCTACCGGTACGTATGTTTATCTTGCAACATCTGAAATTTAGAAAAGTTCACCTATGTAGTATTATTTCCGCATGAGGTTTGAAAACCTTGAATAAATAAAAATAATTTTTAGAGAACAAAGTTTCCTTCGTTAAAAATGTACGCAAAATACAGGAAAGCGCATCGCCACATAAATTAAACTTAGTTTTTATGTTTTTATGTACAATATTAGATTTCTCTCTTTGATATTTATGGTTAACTTTTCTTTGGTTAGGAAACATTACATTGACATTCTGGCATAATTGAAAAGCATTCACCCATGCTATTGAGAGATAAAAGCGGTGTGGAATTTTGAGGAAAATTAGCACATTTGAAATTTTTTTTTGTGTAGTTAAAAAAAAGGCTAAAAGAAAGCACTCTGCAACTGAAGTTTTGATTCACACTTCCTTGCCTTAACTTGACACATTTGTGGTTCTAACTGTAAAATGTCGAATTGGAGATAAATAGGAATGAACACACATGGTGCTATTGATAAAATAATCGTTGTGTGAATTTTAATTGTGAAATTTCGTCAAGTGGTATTTGTTAAACTGGTTTTAGTCATGGTTTATATTTCAATGTACTTTTTTAGGGTATGGAATATCGACGAAGTTTTGGGACTATCCGTTCTCAACTGTCAACAAGAAAGTCCTATGATGCGAATGAATGACAAGAAAGAATATTTAATACCTTGACGTATCTTGTTTTTGTTATATAATGTATGTATGTATGTGTATTGTATAATTGTATATTTTTGATACTGCTGACACACAAGTGAAAAGTTTTGCCTGAACGAATGTTCTAAAAATGGAAAATTAAAACGGAATGTATCCGTGGAATATCCTTACATCTTTATGCAAGGGTAATTTACTTAGTGTAAAATTTGTCTATCGTGTGTTCCATGCTCAAAAATAACAAAAATCACCTGTATTTTACATATTGTTTTTATTTTTAACTTTTTTTTCGTTTGATGAAGCTTTTTGTTTACCGTATTGCATGCACATTTAAACTGTGGGAGAGTACTGCACAATAGTCATTGTTAAAGCTGTGTTTCCACTTAATGTTTTCCACGCATGTCAAAATGATCGATTTTTCCCCAGAAATACAACCTTCTAGTTTGATCTATCGTTATGTGAAATGTAGAAGTAAGTGGAAAGTGATCCTTATGTGTGTTTTACGGTGTTTCTTCACTCTCTATGCGATTCTGACTAAAAAGTTACTTAAATACCTTTAAGGTCTAGGAAATCCTCTGATTATAAACTTTCGCTAAGGTGGCTTGCAACATAAGATTAGATGTGAAATTAAAAATTCTAATGCTCCACCAAATCAATCCTTAAAGCTGCTCTGCCGTATAATGTGTATGTACATTAGCTAAAAAAATTGATTTTCTAATTCGTATTTTTCATAGCCTTTGTATAGAAATATATGCGAGTTCTAAAGTTGAATTTCAGCGAAGAAGGGGAGCTTCGTTTCGAATTCAGTTTTATCTTTGTCCACACCCTCTCCATGTCAGTCTGTAGAGGTATTTTTTCTATTCTTCACATGTAAAAACTGATGCACTGCCTTCATTTAGATGTCTTATAATTTTTATTGTGTGAGCTGGGGTTTGTTTTCGCTTTTAAAGTGTGTCGACCTTTATAATTTCGGGATTTTTATAGGAAAAAAAGAGTGTAAACGAGGTGTCAGAGCTGGGCGAGACAAAATAATATTTGCCTCGCGCATCCTTGACCAAGTTTTATTGGGAGGACATTCTTGCTATATTTTTAAAAATGCGTAACTAAGTTTCTTCAACTCGAACAAGGGCGTCATTAACAGTACAAGTTTTATTTAGAAGTGACAGCAGCTGTAAAAATAATAAAAATTTTTGAGATTATAAGAGGTTTCTCTTTTTTTGGGTTTTATTATTATTATTTTCATGTACTAAACTTAGTTGTTTATATATTTATAACTTCGAATTTCAAGGAATTAATATCATAGGAATGAAAATATCAACCTTAAAATTACTGTCGTTATTTTTTATCACTACTGTGGGACATTTGTTGTCTCATTATCAGCTGTCAAGTTATTGGAACTGCTATATGCAAGGACGTCATACCACGTGAGCCCAGCCAAAACCTTTTGTACTGACTATGTGATTTGTTGAGAAAATTTCGAGAATAAAATTCTCCAAGGACATTTTAGTAATTTACAAAAAATGTCGTTATAAGCATTTTGAGCCTTGAGTAATCTGTATTTGGCCAAATCTTTAATTGTTATATTTTGTTAAAGACGCATGAAATTTGTACGACGGCCCCATTGATACCACTTAATGTCCTCGTATCCATCAAAGGGAAAGTAGTATAGCTTTAAGGAAAATAAAGGGACAAAAATGGAACTTAGGAAGATAAACAACCTCGTCCCCAAGGCTTCGTAGGTTTTTTCACATCAAGAGGCAACCTGAAGGCGTGCGAATTAATCAAGAGTTGGCCAGATCACGTGGTTAGTAAATCGTGCAAACATTTTTCACATTTTGCGTGCACGTAATTTCGGTCAATTCATTATTTTAATTGTTAGAAATTTAAAAGCATAAAAAAAATCTTAAAAACAGATTTAATTAAAAATTCTGTCTGATAACGAAAATTCGAACAGAAGAAGAGAAGACGAACAGAAGGAGAAGACGATGTTGCTAATATGGCCAATATATTTTCACCATCACAATTACGTTATTTTGGTCGGTATTACGGATATATTGGCTTTTGTGGACATAATACCACTACTTTCAGTCGGTTTATTCGGCACACGCCCGACTATAACAATTTTTTTCTAAAAACCTTATTAAAGCAGAAAATTCTCTAAATTTCGCGCCAAATAAATATCAAACTTCCATGAACAATTACATTTTTCATTGCAAACACTTGTGCAGGATAATATCTATGCAGATTGAAGTCATATTCTCAATGCCCGTTCATGTTACTTTATTATTCTGATTGGTTAAGAAGTAATTACTCCCGCGAAGCAAAACAAAAGAGCCAAAAAATAACTTTTTTTACAGCCGAGCGAACAGTCACAATTTAGCAGGTGAGTTGAGCCAAAAAAATCTGACGTGGAAAATATTGATCTTCAATGGGAGAATATTGTTTATAGTTACATGCAATGTTTACCTGGGTATCTTAAAGTTCGCAGAGGAATAGAATGTTTCTTTAGAGACACAACAAAACATGCGCGCAATCACCAGTAGTAAGTGTAGTAGTTAAAGTTCGAAAAGTAAACTACAATTATAATTTTAAAAAAATATCACATATATGATAATTCAAGTAAATTATTGGTGCAAAAAAAGTCGGCTAAAAGAAAAAATTTGTAGCTGGTAATAACATTGGCGTTAGATTTAAAATTTAACATAAAATTTAGTTACTTTTTTTGCCGACTAAACCTCCCATTATAGTAACATTTTAACACTTAAACTTCGTGAGAATTAAAAGCGTCCTTTTTCTCAAAGCAAGCGATTTTACTTCAGAATGTGAACCGAAATTGTTTAGCATTTGCATGTCAGTTCATAATCCACTAAAAAAAGAAACCAGCAAAAAATCTTAGTCAGCAAATTTTAAATTTACGAAAAATGGTGCGTCGGTAAATTAAAAAAAAACAGGAGGGAGGAGGGAGGAGTGTAGATTTAGGTGAACACAATAGAGTATATACAAAATAAAGAAATCTGCTCTCTAATTATTGGACATCTTTATATTAAAGTTTTTAAACATTTGTATAAGGCTCATTTTTTTAAATTACTCTATTGCATGCATGGAAAACTTTTTCAGAATTTTGTTTAACTCTTCACGTCGTCCACTGCAATTCCTATTTCCCACAGTTTTTTCCTCGTTGTTACACCGCCTATATTGCTTGGTGGAATCAGATTTATTTTTAAAATAAAAAACTTTATATACTTTATTTGTACTAATATTCGCGCGTATTCACAAAAAAGTATGCCTCCCCTCACAACCTATTGCATTTCCCAGTAAACGTATTTGGCGTGCATTAATTTTCACGCAAATTTACATCAACCCACAAAAAACCAACAAAATAGTAAAATTTAGAGTTTCGGTCAATATGTGCGGTTCTTTCGTATAAACTGTAGTATTATTCTGCTTTCACGCTTTCAAAGACCTTTTTCCAAATAAGTTCTGATTCTTAAAAAAAAAATCGTAATTTTAGCGTAAATTTTTTTTTGCGCACTTTTTTTACTAAATTTGGCGCACTAACGGCTAGTTTACGTACTTAATAAATTCAAACTAAAGAGACGAAAAAGGATTTAGGACGATAATAAACCTTTTCTTCTAGAGAGGAACCCTAATTAATCAAAAGGTGGGTAAATCTCTCGTGATTAACAGATCGTGTTAACATTTTGCGTGCACGTATTTTCGATCTATTCATGATTTCAATTGTTGAAAATCTAAAAGCATTTAAAAAATTTAAAAACCAGATTTAATTAAAAATTCTGTCTAAGGATCAGATTTTAGGTCCATAATTTATGCAAGTTTTATCTATTTCCAATGTATAAAATTGTCACAAACATCGTTAAAACCAGTTATGGAGTTCTTGTCGAACTGGAAACGAGAAAAGACTGCCTCTAACTGATACACAACGGGTCAAGAAATTACACAATTTACGGACCAGAAGAGTCAATTAAACTTTCTTCAGAAATTACGTATACGTATGTTTCTTTAAAATGTAATTTTTTATGGATAAAAGACAAACATTTGATAAAATAAAATTTTGTTTAATAATTGTTTGGTTCGTTAAAAATTTGTAACTTGGTTATAGAAAAATTACACTATAATTGAGAAATCACTTAATAATTAGACAGACGAAACGGCCAAACTGAACAGTTTGAAACGAGTATAAGGTTTTTAATATGTCACATTTCCGTGACTTTTCTTGCACAACGCTGTGCATTTTAATGCAGCTTCTGGCACTTGCATCGTCCTTAAAGTAACTTTTCTGAGTTACAAAAAATGATTTTCTGCAGTTAGTCTGGTCACATCCCGTAAAGGCGTGAAAAATGGAAGCTCACAAGATTTATTTCGACCTAGAATATGACTTGAATATATGAAAGGTTCACTTTATCTTGACCACTACCGAGTTTAATCCCAACTTTAGCCAGCCTAAGCTGGCTAAAGAATGCAATTGCCCAAGCCAGAACGTCCGTATAGTCTACTGATATTGTTAATTTGGACGAGCTCATCTCTAAAGAATTCACAAAAGAGGTTTCCAAGCTTCTCAAATTGTCTGATTGTGGATGTCAGATGATTTTGAAGCCGCTTTTGGCATGCAGGTGTTTGCTAATGGTGCTGGAAAGTAGTCCTTTCTTATTTCTTCAGTACAGAAGAGGATTTAAACTGTGCAACTTCCCTAGCAACGTCTTGGCTAGATAACATCCAATGTTCCACCGTTTCTACACCTTCTATTAAACCCAAAAATCCTCCATCACCCTTAATGTCTTTGTTCGTTTGTTTGTGCCTTTGATTAATCCCGCCTTGGAAAGTAGTTCTGACTCCTGAAGTCACGAAGGTGCCAAAAACAAAATCTTTGAAAACATTGGACTAGTTTCTTCTAATTATTGCATGTCTGAAATGTGAATTGATGGCCACCTTGCATCTCTTTAATAATAATAATTTCGCTGTCTGTCAGCAAAAGACGGGTACTGTTACGGAAACACGAAATGCGATATATAAAGGACGGGCGATCTAGTGGATATTTCCACGGGTTGACGACTATATAGTCACAATGTTCTAATGCAAAGAACCACGGAATAATTTCTCAACATTTACACGTATAAATTGAATTTAGTAGAACGAATCAAGCGAAGGAAGTGTAAAAAAAATGAACGTTCAGCGTGTAGATTGCCTCTATCAAGGTAGACCTTTTCATTTAAGTTAATACAGACAGCACACTGTAATTTGGTGACAGTGTTTGGTACCACATCATTTTCTGTTACTAAAGCTTTTGGTACACCTGGACGAACCAGCATTTGTGAGCACTATACTCCATCCATTTTCTTCAACAAATCACACACAGAGAATTACAGGGATAAACGCCATCCTGTATGAATCATGCTATCATGACTACTATACCCCATATTGATCTCGATGATGCCATCGAATTGATTTAGCTAAAGCAAAACTGGTTAGTCAATACAACAACAGGTGTTTGTCCAAAGTTCAAGAAAGCCATATCTTTCTGCACAACGTATAAAGTATGTTTTACCATTGCAAGTGATTTTAAACCCTCTCTTTATAATAGTAGAAGTGTCAGCGTATTCTATTTGTCTGTCACCAAAATCGCACTTTATGCAGCCTAGGAAACAACTCAATTGTTTGAGGTTTTTACGTAATCAAACCAATCCTCATCCAGATATTTGCACTCTCTTATCTTGGATACTCTACAAATATTTTTTTACATTTCCATACTTTTTTGCTTAAGAGTACGACCCTTGTGGAAAAATGTGCAGGTTTGATATTAGTGTATTTCTCTGGCAGCGCTTTATCAGCAGGTAGGTTAATAGGGACGTAATGAATAATTCCAATCTTATTGACATTGATATGCTGATTGATGTTCAAAAATAAAACTAATTGTCTGCTCACCGTTGCAGTGGATTTTAATCACTTAATTTGGTCGTGTAGAAAACGCACAGCAATGTGCATATAGACCGAGTTTTTGTTTCACAGTCTGACGCAGCAACCGTTGTTAATTCAGAAAGTCAGTAAAGGACTTTCCTTCTCGTAGACAATCGACAACGTTAATCATCACGACCACGTGATCCTTTCCTCATGTTTGAGATTGACGCAAACCAATGTATATATATTTTTCACTACAAGTAGAGAATACCGAAATAAAAGCCCACAAAATCCTGCATTGTACCAATATAAAGAAGGATTTTCACGAAGAGAATTGTTAATGGCGAATTTGGCGACAATTAGCTGCGGAATATCTTTTTGATTTCCAGGAGAAACAAAAACAAGAATTTAAAATACTGAATGTAAGAACTCTTATTTTCAGTTATTTTAAATTCTATCCAGTAATAAGTTTTTCAAAGAATAAAAACACTGACGATTGCGTTTTGATTGGTCAAAAGTTTACAGCCAAACATTTCGCCGCTAAAAAGCAGAAACTGTTTCTACTTTCACAGCAAAGCCATATTCTCAAAGCAAAATCAAAAAAAAACAAGAAGCCTTAAGGCTTGAAGATTTCCGCCTTGTTAAGAGAAACTTTCCACAGAGCAAAACGTTCAATGGTCAAGCTGAGATTTCCTGAGATTTCCAGTTGAGCTGAGATTTTCGATTTAAAAACAGGATAAATGATTGAATAATTGCGCAAAACTATGTGACTTAACCGCTTTTTGAGGCTTTTTGACTATTCCATTTCTTTAGTAGTTTTAGTTATAAAAACAATGATTTGAGTCTGGGGTTTTGAGTCTAAGGTTCATGTTCTTATAACATTGTTCTTCTATAAAAAAGGGGTTAAAGTTACCTGGTCTGAAAAGTATTAAATATGGGCGACAAATACTTCAAAATAATTACATCTGAATAAATAACAAAAATATACAGATTTACACATAGTTCTAAAAAAGCATAAAAACTTAGGATCTACCTAGAGAGTTCTAAAAATTTCATGATACAATTTCTGTAAAATCATAGAAGAACCATAGACGTCTAGTTTCCCAGAAAAATAATGTGAAGTAAATACTATTAACCAAAATAAGACTAAAATAAACTATATAAATATATATTAGTTTTAGTGATTCATTTTTCACAAATTAATGTTTGCAGTTTACTCTGTCAACATTTTTTTGGAAACGCTGATGATGGCTGTGTTAGATTATGGCTGACCTAAAAAAGAAAGAAAAATACTAAATAAAACATATATATATATATGAAGAAATCGAAATAATCTTAGCACATTAATGTGATATTGTTCTGTGCCCTATATATTCAAAGATGACAGGTATAAATGGAAGATAAAATAACATTTTTCACCATTTTATGAAGTTTTGATAAAAAAATCAGGTGATACTGTGAAACGCCAAATATTTGTGATGTCTGTTTTTCCAAGAAGAATACCTGCGTGTTCAAAAACAAATTTTGGCAGTTTCATAAATATTTAATATTTTCGAAAGTTCCTAAACCTGCCTAAAAGCATCCCTAAAATGTTTATATTCAACAGTGACCAAGAATACCATATTTACTCTAGTCTATTATTACTTCACCACTGGATTAGTGTTTTAACCTACAAATAAAGGTGGATTTAGCAGGATTCCTATATTGCAGGATATATAGGCTGGATATGTGGCCTTATTTTTGAGTAAAAAAAACTAAGTGTAGTATTGTTTTTCGCGAAACTTAGCAAGTTTTTAACAAAGTTTGGAAATTTGAAGCATAAGAAGTATAAACACCTACCTCAAATTTTTTCCAGGCTATAAGCAATGCCATTATAACTTTTTTTTTTTCAATTTCAATATGCATTCAAACTTGTTGTAAGAGCCTAACTTGCAAAGGGTACAATTTATTTGCACAATAAATTCCTGAAACTTATTTTTGTGAATGAGTGGTACACAAAAATGCTTCAATTTGCAGAATATATGCGAAATGTGCAGTATTAATTTTTGGGTGCCTAAAGTTCAGTTAACATAGTATTTACAAGTTAGGGCACTTACAAATGAGCAACATAGAACTCAATAACTTAGATACTAAAGAAATCAAAGTATGAAGAAATATAAAAATTTGTAATTGTTGCGGCTAGCTGAAATGGAAAATTTTGCAGAATAATTTTTTAGAACCGATGTTTGACTGGATAATAGAGTAAATAAGTACAATATACTTGATGCTTTTTTAAAGCTACATTCACATGTTTTTGTGCACATCAGGGAGAATTTTTATTCATAACCTCATTTATGTAAGTGACGACACACTTACATACAAATTAAGCTCGTATGTCAGGTTTTTTTATATAGCAAAATGTTTTGCTTGTAACACAATGTAACATTGAATATTTGTGTACAAAACAAAATAGCGATTAATAAAGGACTTGTTATCTTAATACACAGCCCTTTTCATAAAGTTCATAAAGAATATTATCAGAAAAATGCACTGTAGATTTGTCTGTCAAAGTTTGTAATTCTGATCTGCTGCCGATGCTGCATTTTAACGATGGTCATGTTAAATATAAGAAAACACTTATTGCAAATGTAGCTTAAATCTATGTCAAACTTTCCTGAAAACTACTGCACCTTTTAGGCTATTAATCACCAGTTTTGGTTCCCAAACTGTTAAGTCAGGTAATGGGTTTGATCCCTAACGACAGATAAGGAAGGCCATTTTATAGTTGGACAGAAATGCTAGGGAATTGCGTAGGTTAAATAAGAGCTTTAAACACTCTGAAGAATCGCAAATGAAAATCACTTTAACATCGCTAAGTAACAAACTAGCTAGCTTAAAATATACAGCATTTTTTTATCTGAGAAGTCTCATCGACCAAACATCCTGTTTTGCAAAACATTGATTTGGAGTTTCAAATATATCAAGAGGAACGGTAACCGATTGTTTTGGGCAAGAAACTTTGGTCTGAAACTCGAAGAACTTCGAGACAAAGCATCACAGGAAGCCACGAAATCAGGTTTTGACAATCTGAGATCCTATTGGCTAAAAAATCAAATAACGCATTTCTATTGGCTTTTAAGAAACTAAACAACTTCCAGGCCCAGGGTAAAATACTTTTTTCTGAACACCACGCGTCCAGGCTATAGGTGGTCCCTATCTCTCTATCTTCCAAGGCAATTTTAAAGATTCCGCCTTACGCCTTACGCCTTACGCCTTACGCCTTACGCGGCGGAAATCAAAAAAAAAAATCCCTCCCTTAATAAAGAAGTGATATTCAACGACGTGAAAGATATAAATATTTCTGTGAAAAGCTGGCTGTGTTCTCTGAAATTTTATGTGGGCAATTAGCTTTTATCTGTTTACATTTCTAAGAAACATTTTGTTAGCTAAAAAGCATGCATCTGACTTTCTATTTTGACGTGTGTTGTTTATAATTCCCGCATTTAAAACTTTATTTTTAAGTAGAGGCATCTTTTGAACTTGAAATTAAAAATATATATATAACTTGCATGTGGTTAAAATTTAGAACACATGTCATTTAAAAGATGCTAGTAGCCACAGTTCAAAAGTTTTTAACCATAATTTGAATTTTTCATCTAAGGTCTCCATTTTTTTTGCCTATAGAATTTTCAGATTTTTCCGAGCGTGCGCAAGAATCTCTTAAAAACATAAACATTAAAACCTGTTATGGAACCTGCTGCATTATTTTATATACTAACCAGGCTCATAGAATATACATTAAAATGAGGCACTAAAATGTAAACTGTATTTTGCTTTCTCAACATTGCCTTTAAAATGAAGATAACTCTCACAAATTTGTCATATCACAAATTTATTCCCATTTACCTATATTCTTAAGGATAGACAAAAAGAATGATTTTGTCTTAGCTACACTTTCTAGGTTTCAGAATGTGAACAATTAAAATGAGGCTGATAAGGGTTTTGTAACAAAACTTCTAAATCTGGACCAAATAAGAACAAACAAGTAAGGTTTTCTTAACTAATTAATTCTTTTAAGGCCAATGTACTGAGAAAATTTAACACTAAAAGGTCCTACTATTATATTTTAGGCCAACGCTCCACTGGAATATTTTCACAAGTACAAGTAGCATTTCTGGAATGAATACCCTACATGTATATAATAAACCAGCTATAAGTTAACCCATTATTTATATCGTTAAATGATATCAAATGTCATCCCTTTTACGAAATTAGATCTTGCTAAAAAAGGGTTCTTGGCAACAGTTTATATATACAATCAAGAAAAACATGGCAAAAGTTTATATTTTAAAACTGGTAGGAATAGACTTTTAATTCTTGGTTCTTAGTTATGATCATTTTAAAACAGAATACAAAAGACTTTTGGAGGAAATATGTAAGTTGCATTCAACTGTACTTAACCATATTCACTGCAGTTGATTTGTGTAGACATTTCATCATAAACATTGAATGTTTTGCTACTAATAAGGGCAAACTTTGATGCTGAATTCAAATATGCTGGTCATTTTGTCAAAAATGATTAGAGCATGTCATGCATGTTAACTCAGACCCAAGAATAATACATAAATTTACCATTACAACCTGTCCTTCTAGTTTTGATTTTCAAAATAGGAAGAATTGTTTGGTGTAGCACAAATTTTGACGAATTATTAGTGTATTAGAAAGATTTCTGTGCAACTAAAATACCCAGCTCTTCCATACAATTTCTAACATGTTCTCAACATAATCACCCACCTGGAAAATAATAGCCATTTAATATGTCGTTTATAAATATGTGCTTAAGTTGTCTAAGGATATCACGTTAGATAGGTACATATAGCTATAGTACACAGCGCAGCTAGCTAGCTAGCTACAGCTCCTGAATGTTAATAACAACAAACTTTCAAAACATTCTCTAAATTAAAGGCTTTTACCGATATTAAACAATCAGGCTAAGCCAGACCAATAGAGTAAAATCAGCAATATTCTGACCATTTTGTTTTGATCGAAAATAATGTTTTTTTATGTTTTGCCGTTTTTCGCCCGCCATTAAGGCGAGCGCCAAATTTGCATCTTATTATCTTTGAAATTTCAAAAATGCCCAGTATATCTGGGCATTTTTGTATCACGTGACCAGCCTGTTCCAGGGTCATTGTTGGCCACAACGTAAAAACGGCTTAGGGGCCACAAGACCCTGGGTCGAGGTTGGTTTATTTACCTCTTTATAGATTCTCCCCATGTTATTAAACTCACAAGGAATTGTCTTGCAAACTCTGGTTAAAAAATGGTGCATGTGTAATTCAGATAAATATATACTTTGGTAACATATTACTCAAATGTACCCTAAAGTTTTGATAAATGAACTAAAAGCACTTCCAAAGATTACTAACCAACACATCAACCATAACTCACATTCTGTTATTAAAATTTGCAATGCAAATACCTAGTGACAATATCAAAATACTTAATGGTTTGATTAATGACACTTGAAGTAAGTCAATGGAAAACTTACATTGAAAATCGACCAGGTAATTACACTCTGAATGCAAGAGAAAGAATGTCTTTTTCACATCTAACTTATAAAGGCCTTTTAGGTAACATCATATTCGCTAATAGAACCTGTTTAATAATACTTCATAAAACAAGCGTTTTTGAAAGTTTTCTCAGAAAATTTTGCCAAGATCCTGTAGGGAAATACTTTGGAAATCAGAGAAAATTAGGACATAGATCTGATAATTCTGGTGTTACTCAATTTTGCTGTAATGACAACACAATACGAATTCAAAAAGTACGTCTCTTACACTTCTAATGATACTAGAGGAAGATATGATTCGAAACATTTATGGGAAGAAATTAACGATGACACAGGTCCGAAAGAAAAGAGCAAAAATAAATGTATATGTACATATGCGACTCTAGTTTAGTGTATATATAAAGTATATTACCATGTTACAAAGTTTTTTCAACCTGTTTTTTGATTTCTTTATGTAGTAACGCCTTTTCGCTGCTATGTTTTGCTAATTGGTCTTTTTGGAGAAGATCTTCGGCATAAGAAATCGCTGTTGATTTGACACAAATTTGCCAGTTCTGATATGATTGATTTGGTCTTGATTTTTCTTAAACAAATATTTTTAGTTTTAAAGAGGAAGTATATTTCACAAATTGAGAGAGAAAGTTGCCACAATCCGCCATCGGTTTAATCGACAAATTAAAATATCTGCATCTTCTCCCTTGCTTGCTTTCAAAACGGCAATTTATTGTTGGTATTCTGGATTTTTAAGCTGAACTTTTTAAATTTCTATGAAGTGTGTGTGAAATATATCTTCCAATATATTGAAGTCCTCCCAATTCCTTTTGTGATGTATTTATTAATATTTTTGTCAGCAGGAACAATTGTAGCTTCGTTAATTGTGAACCATAATAAATCACGAAGCTTAATGAGAACGATTTTGAAATAGTTACTGTTTACTGACAAAGGTATCAATTTCGTAGCATGAGTAACAATATTTTTCCAGCCGACCTCAAGATCATTTAATAATAACAAAACATCTTCATTTCACTAGAAGTTTTTTAAAATTCTGAATCAGTCTTTTTCTATTACCTATGGCTACAACAAGTTAGGTATATTGACCTAATCTTTAGCCATGTACATGTGCGTTAAAACACTAGACCAAGCACTGTTCGTATTCATAATTTTGTCTAACAATCCAACAGCTTTGTCTTAAATAGTAAAATCTCCAGAATATCACCGACTGGGGACACGATTGTATCGATTGTATAAACAAATCTCAGTCTCTATCTTCAAAACAATCTCTACGAAAACGATTAAACACAAGCACGAATAATTTGGAGGCGTATAATTGTTTACTTGATTCTTGCCAAGTTAACTAAGATTTCTTCAAGGATAGCAAATTCAGCAATTCCAATTTCCTGGTGGCCAGAAAAATCATGCATGTCTAACTTGATCCGGGTTTATGTTGAATTTAAAAGAACATGTGACGTGCAAAAAATATTATGCTCACAATTGAGACGCCAATATCGACACGACATACGCAAACAATTCTAAAAATAAATATGTAGTTTTTATAAGCCCTAAATGAAACTTTGTGTGGCTTGATTTCGTATACAGTGGGATTGTTTGAAAGATATTTCTTCATGTTTGTTGTCACTGGAATTACAGCTTTGCCATTTTCTTATTTTTTTTACCAATTCCCGGGCTCATTGCTCTTATAAAAGTCTTCTATTAAAAATTTATGCACTAGTTTTATATGGCTATGAGATTGTGTGCACTAAGCATTTTTTAAAATAATCAATTCATAGTTCCAAACAACCCAAAAACACCTTAGTTACCAGTAATTTTACCAATGAGGCAAAATCCTTGGGCACGAAATGTTAGCTACAAAGCATCTTTTAGCTTCCAGACATAAGATGTAAACAAACAATCCAAACAAACGGATGCTGAGAATAGGATACACTGCAAAATTGTTTTTTGACTTTTTAAACTGGGCCCCGTGGGAAAATATGCTATCGGAAGACTGAAGGCGTTATGCTGAATGAGGAGCACCTGTGAGTTCTATAGATAATCTAATTTCAACGTAATCTCTAAAAGCTTTTATTTTTGTCGTTTTTATATTCCTTTTTTTAATTTTGAAAGAACAATGTCACTTTCAAAAGCCGATAAAAGTGGTTAGTAATAAAAGCAACAACAATGCCGATTGAAAATCTTCCTCGTTGATGTTACGTAAAATTTCTTTAGCGGCTAACTTTTGCGGCTCACTTTTCAAATAACAAAAAATTATTCTCTTTATGAAAACTCTTTGTTGCAATGCGGTGAGAAGTATATATTTTGACGGTATTTCGATATATTAGTGTTTTAAGAACATTCTGTACATCAAAGAATAATACAGAAAAGAAATTGTGGGTCCATATTTAGCACGAAGGAGAGAGTATTTTTCCGTCAAATTAATTTATTATTAATGTGTTTTGCACGATTGCAGATTACAAAAAAACATGTAACGCTCGGGTAGACAAAGAAATGCACTGAATGGAAACATGCAAGATGAAATGTATATACAAGATGTAACTTTATAATAAATAAATTAAGTTGTGTAAATGTAAAGTAAGTTGGACAAAATTAAATATAAACAACAAATACAGAAGTGCAATGAAGAGAGGATTTTTCTGTATATTTTTGATTTCTTTCTTTTTAGAACATCAAGGTATGGCTGTAACAAGTATAACTTCTTTCTTTGCTTCACTTGTGTTCACTGTTATGCTGGGTTTTGCATTGTCAAGCAATTACTGGATTGGTTTTGTCTTTGACGGAAAGTCTTACCATTCTGGTCTATGGAATGCTTGCGAGAAAAAACAAAAATGTCTGGAATATGCTAAATGGAAGTCAGAGGAAATGAGTCCGGTTTGGTTAAAGCAAGTTCGAGTTTTATATGTCATTGGTTGTATTTCGTCGGTTATCTGCATCCTCATCTCTATGCTGCGATTGTTCAACAATAAAATTAAAACTTATACATCCGCCATTTTTTATTTTATCACTGCTGCTTTGGTAGGAGGTGCGTGCTGGCTATACGCACGGCGAAATGGATATTACAATGAGCATGCGTTGGAAGAAATTGAATACAAATGGGGATTTATTCTGGCTTGTACATCTGCTTGTTTTGCGTTGGTGCTTTCAATATTTTCGTTCGTGTCGTATTTAGCGACCTGTCGGAAATCAGAAGACGATGTCAACTATGGATTCGTTTCGCATGTCTGAAATGCCGTGATATTTTTTTCGTGAATTTGTAGGTATGTATATATATATATATAACACTAAGATTTATTTAGTATGAGAATATAAAAATATGTTAATACGCACAATTGTTTAGAAAGGTAACTGTGTGTGAAAAAATTATGCACAAGAAAAGGTGGAGCTCAAAAGCATGTTTTTTTATTCTGTTTTTTGTGAATCTTCGCAGGCTGCAAGGTCCCCTATAACGTTCTTGTTTTGAACTTTTCACTGACAGGTGTACCATCTTCGTTTCGAATCAAAGAACCGTTTTTATTGTAAAGCTAGCTTTGAATACTTTTTGATATAGTTAGACCAAACGACACGTGCATTTTTTTCTGCACTATTTTGTCAAAACTCTCCCGTATGCTCCTTCGCGGAGGATTTTTTGGGTTTTTGTTGCCACGACCAATTGAATTGTTGTTTTCGCGCATTTTTATAGGAATCCACACGTGTCTAAGGCTTTCACGTGCCGAAGTCGTTCACGTGCCCAAGTCGTTCTTGATTAATCTTTTCCGAAAAAGAGAACAAAAAACAAGAACATCTTCGAAAATTGCGTTGAGGAATTCGGGAGAGTATATAGTTTTAGTTAAAGTCCAGTATTTCTAATATTTAGGATGTGGAAAAACTATATGTATTTATATATGCCAACAACGTTCCAGCATTTTTCTGGAAGCGAGGCTGGTTTTGCTTTATCTTTTTTAAACGTAGGAGGAGGGTGTGGTTTTTCTACACTTATTCTTGGATCTGAAATTGCATATAAGAAAATATCAAATAATATGTTAGCTCCCATAATTATGCAATAAATTTAATTGCATAATTATGCATTAAATTTGTCCTTTAATAACATCGCTTTCGCTGCTCAAACACAATTGCCGTAGATGGTGTAATATTCGACTGCAACACTCTTTCACAGGTATTTTTTCAATGAATTGTTGACACCATCTTTTCCCAGCGTGTTTTTATTTTATAAAATATCAAAAGTTTTTTCTTTTTTAATTCGCAGTAAGTTTGTATTCAGTTGTAATGTAAATATGAGTTTTGTTTCATATATTTGTAAACTTGGAGAAATAGATTAATTTACCGTAAGTTTGTTCTTTTTAGTGGTTCAATACTACTAGCATGAAGTTTGAAGATTTTAAATTATTATTAAAATTTTAACCCCCTCCTTCCCCCACACTCAGTTTTGCAGCCAAAACCTTCAAGATTCCACCTTGAAGTTGAGGGAAATTAAAAAGCAGATACATGTTTTGTCCAAGATTGTAGCTAGATACAGAAAAGTTCGAGAAAACATAAAGTTAGCTTAAAAGTTACCAAAAACATGACGTATGCAATTATGATTCAAAACAGGTGGTCAAAAATCTATTTTGCAGACCAGAGATAATGCATATTATTTCGGTCAGTAAAATACTATAACATACTAGCCTCTATTGTGTGCGGTTTAGTAAATCGTAAGTTGCGAGTTACGACTTGCTTGTTACGAGTCGCTACATTAAATCCACGACTTACGAGTAACCTTCCGTCTTAAAACACAAGTTGCCAGTTGGAGTCCACGAGTTGCTACATAAATTTTACGAGTTACTTTTAAAGTGCGAGTTACCAATATGTTCTTTTTGTTATTATGTTTTGTAGTTACCACAATTTTTATTTTATATTTCTTCTCTCACTTTACTTCAAGTACCACATAATTTCTACATTAAACACAATTTATGGTTTTATCTGATTTCATAAATTTTTGTCGACTTCCTAGTTCTGAAATCTTGTATTGAGAGAGTTAGTAATTTTTTAGGGCAAATGAAATTTCTAGTGATTTTTCTCAGTTAAAACAAATTTTTCGTTGGCTCACTTCACAAAGCATGTTTGCTTTCTCCCATTCAATTTAAAAATTGTTCATTGAGAAAATCACAAAATGGTTACTCAAACGGTTTTAGCGTAATGTCCTGAAAGAAAAATATTTGTTACTACAATTTTGTCCACAAAATGCTTGTCATGTCAAACGGTAACTTTAATCAAAGAAAATGATGTGAAAATTTTTGTGAGGTCAAAAAAAAATTTTTGTTTTTATATTTTCACAAATCAACACAATGGAAGAATTCTACGAAGATTATTTTTGGCGAATAAACAATTTGAACAATTCTACAAGATTTTCAAGATATTTTTTACATAAAAGGTAGAAAACAAAATACACATGAACCTAATTATTAAAAACATTGAGACTCAGATTTTGACAAAAATTCAGCCAACATAAATACAAGAGAAGTTATTCTTTTATTCTTTTCCTCTTTACTGGATAAGAACATTGATAAAATAAAGGCTTTGTCTAACAAACTGTAAGTATTAAGATTGATCATAACAATGTATGATTGTAGACAGTAGATAAAAAAATAGTGACAGAGGGAGTGTGACAGAGGGAGTGTGACAGTTACATAATCACAACAGCCAATAGTTTGAAAGTATTTAGTTTAAATATCCTTGCACGCACCATCTTTAATAGATTCGAAAGATAATAAAGTTTTAGTTTGGCCTATTTCCGTGACTTTGATTTTGCTGATACACAAAACACATATCAGCAATTTTGAAATGAACTATTGTTTCACCGTCTAATCAATTACGTAAGGTTATAACTTGATTGTTGTCTCGACCAATGACATTTAATAAAATTGACACGTGCCAGAATTTGAAAAGACAACATGAATAGGTTTGCAACTGATCGCATCACAGCAACCTCGTTCCCAGGGCATTTGCTTTGTTGATGAAGTTGATAGCGGCGAAAAGGCATAATTACATAATTAAAACCGAAAAATAATCTCTATAATAATAGCCGTCGTCTGTCTGTCTCTGCGCGGACCCCCCGCTGAGTTAGAAAATGATGTTACGGAAACACAAATATCAAATGCGATATATTTTTATCTGCTTTGTTGCGGCAGGTAAATATAAAAGACGGCCGAACCCGTGGATTGTTCCACGGGCAACGACTAGTCTCTACAATAATAGCTGTCGTCTGTCTGTCTCTGCGCAGACCCCCTGCTGAGTTAGAAAATTATGTTACAGTAACACGAATATAAAATGCAATGGATTTTTTATCCAGTTTGTTGCGACGAGTAAATATAAAGGACGAAACCCGTGGATTTTTCAACGGGCAACGACTAGTTTAGAATAATGACATTAACAGTGAATCACCAGTCTTTAGTGTAGAAAACAGTAACAACGGAAAATTTCTTTTTACAGTTTATATAAATTCTTCTTCAGGATATAAACGCTGTTTTTTTTGGAATAGTGTGTTTTCGTTTTAACCTCCATGTTCTTAATTTTTTTCAAATACTATGCTCATTATTTTAATATGCTCTTACCATGACTATAGCCTGAAAATATATATGTCTTGGAGCAACTTTAGAATACCGTCGCAGCTTTTTAATTTGTGGTCAACGATTCAACGTGCCAACGAGCCAAAGAACCAACGAATTAAAGAACTAACATAGCCAACGACCGAACGAACCAATTAGCCAACAAGGCAACATAGTCAACAAAACAACATAGCCAACAAACCAACATAGCCGAGGAGCCAACGAACCAACACAGCCAACGAGCCCTAACCCTAACCTTAACTCCTAACCCTAACCCCCTAACCCTGGCAGGGGACCACCATTTATCGGCAGACAACAATAAAAGCTTAAAAAATAACCCTAACCCTAACCCAGACGCTGAATGAATTTGTACTAGGAGAATACATAATAATTCATCGAACGTTATGCTTAGTGATTTCGTGTTGTATTCTTCCGCGGTAGCTTGGGGACTACCACACGTAGGAGGGAACGAGGACTAGGAAGTAGTCGTTGGATCGTTGGCTCGTTGGTGGATTTATTCTAGATAATCTGATAAATTGGTCGTTGGCTTGTTGGTTCTCATTCTTGTGTAGATCAATGGTATTCTAAAACTTGCTATAACTCGCTTTAGCTAATGGAAAATTCTGTTCCATCATAAGGGCACATGTGGGCCAAAGTGCTTAAAGGAAATATTTTTCTGCTCAAGGCGCCACAAGGAATTTTATGTTTAAGGAAAAACTTAGCTCCGAAAGTTAAGATGGTTAAAAATTTGTTATACACCTAAATTCATTTTCTCACCAGATAATTTAAACAACACATCCGCTTTTTCTTTCACGTTCTCAGTAGGTCGCTTGCTAGCTTTTAGTCACTTTTGTTTTTTACTGCGATTACTAAACTTCGCTTCATCCCAAAGAGATGAAATTGGAAGCGTATACAATTGTTTGATACATTTTCAATCAATTCTCTTTGTGATGTTATATCATCGTACATTTTTATTTTCCTCAAAAAGATTTTTCTAACTAACAACAGTAATTTCGTTCGACAACAACAGTTTGTTTTTCACATTTTAGATTCGAATAGACCTTTCCCGAATTTCATAATTATGCCTTAATTGAAATTATAACTTAATGAAAGAGGTCGATATTAAAAATTGATTCTTATCCCTAAGTTCTTTAGCAAAAGGTAGAACAAATTACCTAATTTCGTAAATATTTCTGTTCGTTAATTGCCTCAATTCCGAGCTGAAAGTTACGGTCAAACCCTTCATATTGCCGAGCTTTTCAAGAATAGCCTCGTTTTTAAAATAATTACTTTCTTCAAATCTAAATAAAATCCAACCAGAATATTTTATTGCTCTAAAAACCTATCTGAATCTCCTTATTTGAAGAGCACAAAACCATTATAAAATTTTGGATGACGTCATAATTAATATAATTTATGAAATTCGGGAAGGTGCATTACATTCATATTCGAATCCGAAAGATTTGTTATAAAAGTAAGCAACCTCGGTGCCATAACAAAAAAATGGAAAATATAGAAGAACAAATAAACTTTAAGCTAACCTGATGAGGAGTAAACATTGGAATGCTTTGTTTGAAATAACTTTTTCAGGTTTAATTTTAATTAAATGAGTACAAAAGATCGCTTCGGGTTTCTTTTTTCAGTTGATAAACAACTTGTTTCCGTGAGATACGGCACGCGCATGATAAACCGAGGGTGAAATTAAATATTTAACACATTACGACCGCGAACGGCGCTGTAGCATATACGACAAACGAACCCCTGCTTTCTCGTTTGGCGGCTTCCTTTTTTTCTGGTAAATTTCTAACGCCACGTCATAAGAAAGTGACCCGTAATTTACGTGTCGTGTACTGACATACACAAGCTTATAAGCATATAAGAATTTTTTAAAACATAAACATTTAAACTCGTGTATAAAGTAGGTAAATATGATACTTGATGTACTAACCAGTGCCGTAGAATGTATATTAAGTGAGGCACTAAAAAGTAATCTGTGTTGCGCTTTTTTGGCATTGTCTTTTCAATGAAGAAAGGTCTCACAAATTTGTCATATCACAAATTTTATTCATATTCACCTATATACTTAAGGATAGACTTAAGGAATGATTTTGTATTAGCTATACTTTCGGTTTCAGAATTTGAGCAATTTAAATGAGGCTGATAAGGGTTTTGTAACAAAATTTTTAAATCTGGACCACTTAAGAACAAACAAGTAAAGTTTTTTTAACAAATTAATTCTTTTAAAGCCAATTTACCACACTGTGAAAACATCAAAGGTCCTATTATTATATTTTAGGCCAGCGATTGATTATGCTCCACCACACATATCGTGCCCAAGTACAAATAACATTTTTAAAATTAATACCCTCTTTTTTTACAATTTCTAACATGTTGTTAACAAAATCACCAAACTGGAAAATAATTGCCATTGAATATGTCGTTTATAAATATGTGGTTAAGTAAAGCTGTCCCAGGATGTCACGTTAGCTGGGTACCTCATGAATTTTAATGGAGACAAACTTTAAACAATCAAGCTGAGCCAAATAGAGTCAATAGTAGAGTTAATAGAGTCAAGTCAGTAATATTCTGACAATTTTTCTTTTATTGACAAAAAAGTTTCTTTTACGCTGTCTTTTTTTTGCCCGGCATTTCTAAATCTTGCTTTTAAGGCGTGCGCCGAATTTGCATCTCATTATTTTTGGAATTTCATCTGGGCATTTTTGTATCACGTGACCTGTTCCAGGGTCATTGTTGGCCACTCCATAATAATGGCTCAGGGGCCACAAGACCCTGGGGACAAGGTTGCGCATCACAGATGATTTCAGAAGAAACAAAAGAGTATAATCTCCTCCTTTATGTCTACATTCATGGTTAAAAGCTGTAAGAGTCAACATTTTGTTGATACTGCATTTTTGCATGCATATATCGCGGAACGAAAACGGGTATGGACATGGGTCAATTAAATATTTTTAGATGTGAGAAATGATTGGAGGTTACTCCGCGCACTAATACGCTCTCACTTTATGCAATTAGCTGGACGTTTTCCAAGTTTCGTGTACAGAAGACGAAAGGTGGCAATCAAAAATAAAATATTATTCTTTTTAACACACCATGAAACCCGTGTTCATTGATTTTTCATGTTTCTTATAAAGTTACATTTATAATATTTTCAAACAAAAAAATGTGAAGTTTATTTGTTAATTTTTGTTAATTTATTGCATTGCTTGTTTATCTTCAGTCATTTTATTTTTAAGAAATAATATATTAATACAATATAAATTATTTTGTCTATCTATACCGAAAAATATTACCCGAGGTCAAAATTATAGACTAAAGGCTGAAATACACGGTCAGTTTAAAATGATCATTTTAAAATGATCATTTTAAACTGACCGTGTTTTCACAAAAAATGACGAAAAACACCAGTCATTTTAAATGATCATTTTAAAATGATCATTTAAACATGTTTGAAGTTTATCATTTTAAAATGATGAACTTCTGCATAGAAATTGCTAGACGGAATTGTTTTACTATGACGCCATTGAGTTTTTTGAGTATATTTCAGTTATTCTGTATAAACAGAAGGAGTATAGAAGATAGTAAACATTTTTAATATATTACAAGAATAATATTCAAGATGGGAACTAAAGCGCAGAAAACGGAATCAACTGAGAATTTTATAAGTGCATGGAGAGAAGAAGAAAGTCTGTGGAACGTAACTTTGACAGTTTATAAAAACAAAGATGCAAAGGCTAAAAGTACTAGAATTTTGATGGGAAAATGCACCATGGAAGGTTTGTACTTTTACATTCTCGATACAAAAGCATATCAAAATAACCTTATTTATATCATTATATATTCGTGGATTGAATACCATAATGAATGTTATTTTGTTATTAAAAACTTAAGAATTATACTGTATTATTTATAGAAACAAAAAACTTTTATTAGCAACTTTATGTAACTTTTATTAGTATTTTTAGTAGTAAATTGTTGCAATTTTTATTGACTCTGATTTGCATGTATATATATGCGTATTTATAAAGCTAACAATAATAAAACATACATATTTTATTATTTAGAGGGTGATGTGAAAAGAAAGATAAATACTCTACGAAGTTATTATTCAAAAGAACTCCAAAAATCAATACCAAAAAGTGGAGCGGGTAGAGATGAAATTTACGAGTCAAAGTGGCCTTATTTTCAATGTATGGCATTTTTACTGGACACAATCATTCCAAGAAAAACAACATCCTCTCTGGCAAGTGTATTTTTATTTGCTTTTTATAATATACTTATCTAAATGAAATTGTCTTGCCATGGGACTGTTCCAACTGTATTAAAGTAGTCACAGAATTAATCTCGTACAGCTTTAGCGTCAGGTTTATAGTTATTGGTTCCAGTAACTCTTATTGAACGCAAAGCTTCACTTGATTCAGACCTCCACTCTCCATTATTCACTCTTCCATTTTCAATATCCTCAACATCAAGACTTCCAGGAGGGGTGTAACCTGACGGAGTTTTTTCCCGTAAAAAATTATGCAACACACAACTTGCTAAAGTAATCTTCTGGACGTTTTCTGGTGAAAGAAGTATAGGAGATAAAAAGATTCTAAAACGATTAGCCAATATACCAATTGCATTCTCTACAATCCGCCTTGCCCTGCTTAATCTATAATTAAAAATTCTTTGTTCTTTGGTCATGCCTCTGAATGGGTAAGGTTTCATAATGTTAAGCTTTAGTGGAAATGCATCATCAGCTACCATAACATACGGGAATTCATTCTCATCATCACTTAACGTTGCTGGTGGTGGCATTCCCACATGGTGACCACTCAAAAAAAACTTTCAAATTCCAGGACATTCCAGGACATTCCAGGACATTTTACCTTTTTCCCAGGACATTTTAAATTAAAATCCAGGACATTTCAGGACAAAATTGAAAAAAAATAAAAAATTCCAGAACATTCCAGGACAAAATTGAAAAAAAATAAAAAATTCCAGAACATTCCAGGACAACAAATAAAGTAAAGTCATGTATTTCTTTGAGCGCAAAACTAAAAGCTGTAACAACATAAGAATTCAATCTCTGAACTAAAATAAACACTAGCTAGCCAAACAAAAATTAACCCCAATAACAAAATAGCAACATAAGACTACAAAATACTTTTCCAATCAAACAATGGAATCCTTTCGAAGTATTAATGCTTGCTCCATCTGAACCAACTTGTCAAATTGTTCCTTCTTGGTGTTGGCTAACATTCGTAAATCGTTTGATCGTCCAAGGATTTGAAAGTCAGCATTTGTGTGTGCTTTCAATGCCAATTCATCAGCATCTTTAATGAGAGTGTTTATACTGGTTTGGAGGAATTGTTTTTTCCTTTGCACTTCTTCAATTTCAGTTGAAATAACCTTTCGTTTCAATGCTTTTCCAGAATCCACTTTTAACTTCTTCTTTTCATTATTAATTTCAACATAACGCGATCTTGCACACTTGACAGACTTAACTAATTCCCTTGTAATTGGAATGTTGTGTGCTCGCACTTCTTTTGCAATCATGTGATCGTGCAGAATTCTTAATGATTTCAGCGAACATTCTGACTGGTTCTCTTTAATGAATTCTTTATTTGCTTTGAAGCCTCGTTCAATAGCAGATTGTCCGTGACTCAGGCAGAATACGAGCTTAAAAATACTCCATAAAGACTCAAAACCTTTTGTTTTTAGAAACTGGGCAAAGAATGTATCTAGCCTTTGATCAAACTTTTCAAATGAGAGAAACTTTTCCTGGTGTTCAGGTACAACATCATCAATGAGCTTTGAGAACTGTTCTTTAGCATCTTCAGCAACTTTAGGGGTGACTTGCCCTAAAAAAGTTAGCTTTTCTAACATCTTGGAAAATCTTAACTTTAAAACTTCTCTTTCATCCCTAATGGCCAGCCTGTTGGGATTGATTGAACTGCAGCATCGAATGATCATGTGTTTCAGGGGGCATTTCTCTATCATGTGACTGGTCACACTGGATAAGAACAGAACAGTTTCTTGATGAAAGTTTCGAAAGGAACTTCCTTTAAAATCACCGCTTCTCCGAAATTGTGAGATGTGGAGTTGTGCACCCATACCAACATCAATCGTTTCAGAGGGCTTATGTATGTTCTTATCCGAGACATCGATCTTTAAAAGTTTCATTGTTGTATCAGCCTTTTTGATGGTATCTGAAGGTATCAATCAAAAAATCAAAAATGGTAAGGAAAGATCGGTGTTAAATAAATAATCAATTCTCAAGCAAAATAAGAAAAGTGTAATATATAAAGGATAAACAAACGGCATTTACCAGTCCAGTACAGTAACTTTTACACAAGTCAATGTAGTCATAAGTAGATGTAGATGTTGTTGTAGACGTACTGTAGATCTGTCTCGTTCTATCCTTTAAATAAATAGTATTAGTGAGTTGTCTTTCATAGTATCTGTCATTTATAGCTTCTGTTGTTGTATATTGTACCAGATCTTCGTGAACTTACCTGTTAGAATAAACATTTTCATAATTGAAGTAAGAAGATCCTTAAGGACATCACATAGGAATGGAACCATTGGTTGATCCGTTTGAAAGCCTCTCAGAAATTTGTTAAGCTTTGAAGCGATGAACTCTACCAACTTGAGTTTTGTAGGCATCAAGGGATCTTTAACTGCTTTTTGAAGAACTGCCAATGATTTCCCCTGTGGCTGTCTGGACTTTATAAGACCATCTAGATGTTTGATGAACTTCACAAATTCAGGCCATATGGTGTCTGCTCGATTTGCACAGTTTTCATTCTCACACCACCTGTGACCACAATAAGGCAGTGGATAAATATTTGTTTCTGTCAACTTTTCGTACAGATCCCTTCTGGCAGGTGATTCATCTAACAACTTTGACATAGCTTTCAGCACCTTTCCCATTTCCCAACCAGACTTCTTGATGCCATTTTTCAAGCTTCCATGTACAGTATGCAGGCCACATGTTCCGATATTCACTAGACCAGCTAGTTCATCAAGATCACGTTTTTCAGAAAATAAAGTAAGAAACTTTAGGTTGACATTTGGTCCATCTGAAGATATTTGCATAAGACTTTTTGGATTAAGAGATTTGGACCCATTCAAAAAAGTTTCGAGTATTTGCTCTGCATTTGCACCACCCATGAATTCAGAGTTCATGTACCTTGTTATGGAAATATCTTTCTCATTATCCCAATATCTGACCAAAACATCCATTTGTCCCTTTTGTAGTTTTTTGTTTAAACTTTCATCAAAGGATAACGAATATGTAGGTGATTTCTTGACTTCTTCCATCAAGACTTCTAAGAAATATGGAGCAAGACCATGGTTAATGAGATAGCCACATTTGGTTCTTCCGCAAGAAAATTTTTCTGCTATTTGGCTGGACCACCTTCATAGCCCAGCGGATTTCTGCAAATAATATTTGATCTCTCTCAAACATGGAATCTAAAGTACCTTGACAGGGTTTAGTTGAGGAACTTGCTTTATCAGAGGATGTTGGCTCAGAAGAGGATGTTGGCTCAGAAGAGTACGTTAGCTTGGAAGAATCTGTTACATTTTGGTTACCGGTAACAAAAGGGAGAACAGAAGAATTAACAGGTTCTCTTTCAGTGTGTTTTTTACTTTTTTTATGACTTTTGATAGCTGCTTCGCCCATATTTGTGACGCAAATATCTTTCGAGCAGTATTTACATCTTCCAAAGCCTTCATTTTTTTGGAAAGCCAGGTCTTGTAATTCGGATCTTTTAGCCAGTCGTCTAAAAATTTTGATTTTCTTGGCATTATTATATCATTAGTAATCTCTTTTAGTCTAGTTCTAAACAGAAATAAAAAGTAAACTATAAGAAACTTAATTGTTAGGTAAGGTCAAGTGAAACATAACATAGATATACCATGGGAAATAAATACTAAACCAATGATAAAACTAGAAATCAAGCAAGAAAGCCTAAAAAAAAGAATTTAATTATCCTTAAAAATTAAATATGCAGCCTTCAAACTAAATTCCAGGACATTCCAGGACAATCTCTAAAAAAGAAGGAAAGTCCAGGACATTCCAGGACATTCCAGGACAAAAACTAAATTCCAGGACATTCCAGGAAATTCCAGGACAGTGGTCACAATGTCCCAATTGATTACCTTCCAAGGCTTTTGAAAGTGAACTATTTCGGTATACACCTCCGTCGCTTATTCTTCCGTTACAATCAACGTCAACATAAATGAATTTGTAATTGGCATCTACCAAAGCTAAAAGCACAATACTGAAAGTGCTTTTATAATTGAAATAGTACGATCCGCTATTTCGAGGTTGCTTTATGACAACATGTTTGCCATCAATAGAACCAATACAATTCGGGAAGTTCCAACGCTCTTCATACTCTTTAGCAATTGTTTTCCATTCCTCTTCTGTTGATGGTGTCTAAAATAAAAATATTTTTAGGAAAACGGTGAATACAACTCTAACGAGGAAGACGATTGTGAAGGATTCTTTGCTGACTACAGAGAAGACGAAACCAAAAGGATAGAACTAGACAATAATGTTCCCCGGTCAACCAAACAGCCGTTGAATAAAAAACGGAAGGTTGATAATAGCAAAGCGAAAGAAGACGTAATGCTTAATGAAGCTATGGCCGTATTGTCATCCAAAAAGGACAAAGTCAATCACGTTGATGTTCTTTTTGGACAAAACATTGGGTTGAGTCTTCAAGAAATTCCTGATAAACGGGTAAAGGAATATGCTAAAGTAAAAATACAGGAATTAATCTTCCAAGCACAGTTCGGGCTACTACCTTTGCCATTTCAACTGAGTACAACTACTCCTCCCGTAGTACAAAGACAGTCAACTCCACAGAACTTGCAAGGATCGTATTATTCCAGCATGATGACATCCCCACACTCACCTGTAGTGTTACAGATACCACCCCATAATGAGCAAGATATACACAGTTATACTCAGTCTTTTGCATCACCAAACGCTGGCAGTAATTAAAACTCCAGTCATAACGGAATCAATACATTATATTTTAAATATTTTGTTAAATAAATATTACCTTTATATATCTGTCTTTTAAGTTCATGTAGATAGCATCGCATACTTCTGGGATAATTCGAGATAACGTACTTCTATGTATACGGAATATATGTTGCAAGTCTGCATAGTTAGCACCTGTTGATAAGAAACGAAGTGTTGCTGCTAAGTTAATTTTTGCTGAAATTGGCTCGCGCATGTTTGTAGTTTCTTTTTGTATATCAACACCTACTAAATTTAAAAGTTCATCAAAATTTTCAGGTGCCATTCTTAAAAACTTTTTATATTCGAACACTTCTTCCACACGCAATTCTCGTAAAAGAGTATTATATACCCCAAGTTCTGTTCTTCTACCGAGCCATGGCTTCACCCAAGTAGATCTATTTCTTCTGCGTTTTTTTCTTTTTGAAAGAATGGCAATTATAACAACTGCTGCAGCACATTCCTCTTCAGAGTCCATAGTGTAAACAACTTTTATTTACAAATTCTATCATTTTAAAATGACTCGTGTATTCAGGTGTTCCATCATTTTAAAATGACGAAAAACACCAGTCATTTTAAAATGATCATTTTAAACTGACCGTGTATTTCAGCCTTGAGTTTGCAAGGTCGATACGCTGATCGAGGGTAATATTTTTTGAAACAGATAGATAAAACACCTCATATCGCATTTACTAACTGATAGATATTTTATTGTGTTTGTAGAAACCAGGATAAGGTTTTAAAATCAGCTTTTGCTAAAGAAAAAGAACTTTTCCATAAACTTTCTTAATCAGCGTTTCAGGCATGAAATTTTGTGTACCGACTGGTCATTGCTGAATTCATCAAAATTCAAATAACGGGTCTTTACCATTGTTATTCTGCCTAATTAGATTTTTAGCGCTCTGCTATTAGAAAATACAGCTTCTATTTGATTTGCAAAACAAGGTTATGTAAAATACACAAAAATTGCCTTTTTTCTTGGGCAGGCTTTGTGTTGCAGAACTGAATATATTTATATACAAAAGTAGCTGCAACTCAGTTTTGAATTTGTAGCAAAATCAAATTTGCTTTTTCAGGTAACTTATATTCTTCACTTCTTCATTCTTAGTTTTACGTTAAAGATAAAGAATCAGTTTAAATACGGGCTGGATTGCATTTAGCCTTATCAACATGCAGGTATCCTGTGGTATATTTTTAGATTAGTGTAGTCTGGTGTTATTCTACCTACCGAAACGCGCGCGTGTCCATTGTCTTCAATGTAATATCAAAACATTATGTTGCACGAAAAATCGTGTTTATAGAGTAGTAAAGGTCTAACTCTTTTTTTCAGAGAGACTTTAATGTGAAAATCAACTTCGCTACTTTTAAAAGCAATTGTATTAAAAAAGTTTCCATCTATTAAAAATTGTCAGTTTTCCCTTTATACTAATTAAATAACCTATGGACTTAATACCAAGAAAATGCTTTGTTCCAGAAATTTTAACGTCATGAAAAATGACATCACATTAGCAAAAAAGTTTTTTATTTGGTCTGTATTTTATTCCAAAAATTCGTGCTACGGAAACGAAACGCAGGCTATAGACTAGTCTGTCTTATTAAAGAAGAGGCAACTTACTCTTCTCATGGCTGCTAAAAAACGCAGTTCATGACTCCGTGTTCATTTTGAAAAACAGATCATTCCGATTGGCTTTTTGGTCTGCTCCATAACACAGTCCTTACTTCTATTCAATTTTACATGTAACACAGTTATCATAACAAGAAAAAAGTCCTGAACAAAGACTACAGGGACGAACACAGACTACAGGGGCAAAGCAAAACACGCGCGTACTGCTGGGGATGTAGGGTGCGCAATTACCGACTTACCTATTTTTGCAGTGAAGATTTCTTAAGTCATTCAGTTACCACAGTTGTGTAAAACAGTGGATGTGTTTGTCAAATTAGATTGAAACCTTTAAAATACAGAATTAAAAACAAAATACTACTTTTTTAATCGAGACTTATTAAGCTAGTAACATTTTTTATATATATATTTAAGACTTCGAGGATTAAATTAACAACAAGGAATCTTAGAAGCAGGGGCGGATTTAGGATTTTTATCGAGTGGTCCGCTTTACGTCAATTTGGCGCGGCTTGATCCAAAACAGTTGGGGCCCTTGGGAAAATTTCGCATTTCTAAGGCTTTGGGGGCACTCAGATAAGCCAAAAAAGACACTAATGTAGTTAATATTGATTGTTGTATGTGTAAATATTGATGCATCGTTTTGAAATGTAGTTCATAACAATTTTGAATAGTTATAAATAAAACAATGAACTTCGCATTATGATCTAAGAACGTAAAAAGTGCATTATGTAATTGTCCTACATGAATGTATGACTTTATAGGCACTCTTAGTACGCTTTTGGTGATTTCTCTAGTTTCACACAATGACACTGAAGTATGAATGATAAAAGTACAGATTGCTACTGAATTAGAAATTTCAAAGTACAGATGAAACATGTAAAAATATGATACATTTATATATTTTCCAGAAAAATTCAAAAGAAATATAACTTTGATTGTATGTGGATCTTAACAACAAAATACAACAGCAAATACATTGTAAAAAAACACCTATAACTCACATCCCCACCAACCTATTATAAATAAACAATTATAAGTTAAATACACAACACTACATGTCTAAATACATAAATACAGGTCATTTCATGGTTGAATTCTTAGAAATCACATGCTCTTTGGCTGCATGGTATATGTTATGTATAAGAATTGAATTCTTAGAAAATGAAAAAAAAATAAAATCTAATTCCTAGAAAGGACATATTAGTGCAATAATAAACCAATCTAGGTAGAAAAATAAAATGAAACAATTACTTACCTTTTAATTTTCTGCTTTTTGCATGGTGGTGGTTCTTTTGCATCAACAGGCAATTACAATCCGCTGTTACTATCTTTGGTTGAACTTTGGATGTACAATGGCACAAAGTGATTAGCACTGAAACTACTTCCAACTTCACAAAGGTCCCCTATTCTTGACCACATTATCAACAAAGTGCATAATCTTTCCATACTAGAATCGCGTGGAGTTATATTGCCATTGTAAACACTAACATTTGTGGTATTTGATGTGATAGGATACACAGATTTCATTTTACGTTTCACAACGTATGATAATGACAACATAGTCATCATGGGGCCCCAATGACGGTTTAAGCTAGCTTCTTTTTTGACACAATCAACCATGGTGGTAGCATCTCTTGAAAGATCTTCACTGGCTGCACAAGATGTTGTCATACAAATGCATAATATCTGTGCCGATTAGGATTATTTTATATTTTGTCAAAAATGTACAGTTGTTTAGCATAGAAATCTGCATACAATATCAACTCTGTCGTCACAGATGCTCTTAGTTAATGACATATGTTTTCATCTCCAGTGAGAAGTATTGAACATGAATTTTAAAGGAAATTTCCATTTGCAGTGGACCTCAAGAGGATTATGCCACCACCAGAACTTTCTTCTCCCGGCAGATTATAAGGCATGTATGGAACGGGAACACGATCAATCTAGATGTAAACAGATTTATCAGTGGGGGGGAGGGGGGGGGGGGGGGGTTGGGGGAGTGAACCATAACAAAGTTAAGTTACAAGTGACAAGTACCTTGAATCCATCCTAAAACTCAGAAAAAACAGAGAGCAGAATTTAAAAATGAAATGCTTACAAACCAGAAAACAAAAGTCGAATATGGCATCAAAAACAAAAGCAATTATAAAATTTAATTAGGATTCCTGAAATATAATTAGCTAGATATCAAAAGCTGTCAAAATTAAGTAGGGAAGAGAGAGCGCACAAACAAAGCTAAATATTTATATTTCATCTCGGCTGTTTCATTCGCAACATCGTCGGCCGTACATTTCAAATTTTGGCACCAGACGAAAATTTCCTCAGCAAGACCTTAGCATATAAATCCAAAATTTGGCACCAGGCGACCAGTGCCAGCGACACCTTCGAGAGCCGGCTGGTGCCAAATTACATTTTGCCGGCAAGACAGCGAGGTGCTTAGAACGTTCTCAAATTTCATTAGCTTATGAGTTATGGCCCACGCAAAAGAAACGTTCCACAAGAGCAGGAAATGTGTAAAAGAATAGCTTGAATGCTGTTTTGCGACACAAACAGCGAGTTTTAAACACGGAACAACAAACGACGTGGAATATTTGTTATAAAAACGCACCGAGTAATGCGTATACCGCTCACCACACTGCTCCTTTAAAGATATATTTAATGAAAGATATTTGGTCTCTTTGTCCATAAAGAGGTCACTTTGGAAATTTTAAATGGTGCCATGGCACCATTGCTAGATCCACCCCGAAGAAGTTAAGTAGTTATGGAAAAACTGAAAAAATTGCTAATGCTAACCAATTATAAAAACAATTGAAAAAAATCAAAACAAACAGCTTATATAAAATAAATTTCGGTACACTATTGCAAAAAGACCTTGAAAGCAAAGAAATCTTTTAACATCAAGAGCATTTAAAACTACATTCACAATTAGCACAGTAAGTATCATGTATTTTCAAACCATAGCTAAATTTCATTATTCATAACAGCATCTGGCGTGAGTGAACAAAAACAAAAAATCGCACTTCTGCTTCACCTTGGTGGTAGAGACTTACGAGAAGTCTACAAAACAGTAAAACAAGAAAACGACTCGTACAATGAAGTCAAAGAAAAATTAACGACGTATTTTATTCCGAAGAAAAATATAACATACGAACGATTCGTATTTAAAAGTGCAACAGAAGAGGTAAGTGAGTCTTGCTCTTCGTACATAACAAGGCTTAAGACTCTCGCAGACACATGCTCATTCAATGATCACTCCGAAAACGAAATACGCGACCATTTTATTTTTACATGTCGATCAAAAAGTTTAAATTACTTCAAGAAGAAAATCTTACGTTAGAAAAACTATTAGAAATTAGTCGGAATCTAGAAATATCGCAGAAAGAAGCAGCCGAAATTGCTACAACAAAGTCGTCGTCAAGTTCAACTGAAGACGAACAAGTGAACAAAGTTCAATGTAGTAACGAACATTATAAACCCCAGCAAAAATGACACGACGATAGAGATCGTAGTAACCATAGCAACAAGTATTGTTATAAATGTGGAGAACACTTTACACCGAATCATCAAAAGACGTGTTATGCTATTGGTAAGAAATGTTATAATTGTGGTAAATCGAATCATTTATCAAAAGTTTGCAGAAATAAATCAACCAAATATGATGGTAAAAATCGACGTATTCGAAAAGTCGAAGAAGAAACCGACAGTGATAATTCTGAAGATGACCTAGGTCAAGCATTTGCTGTTTTATTTTCTGTCAATCATAATTATGAAGAAGCATCGAAGCGTAAGAAACACACGGAGGAAGTAACTATTCCGCAGCAATATAAATGGAACATTATGTAATGAAGGGTTGCATTGATTGGTTGATGCTAGCACCATAAATGGCACCTTGGCTGCGGTAAGTGGTGGAGACCCGAACGCGTACAGTCGGGCAACAACAGACTTTCTTGTATTTTAAATGGTAGCTTTTTGCTATTGATGATCTTTAATTAATTTTTTTAGTTAAATAAATCTAATCAGAAAGCTAGCTGAATTAGACACTTATTAGGGTTGAAAAACAGGTTGGCCCTGATTGACAAAAGCTAGCTAGCTAACTGACTGTCCTGCTGGGGCAAGCTAGACCTAAAGAGAGAGAGAGAGAGACAGAGAGAGGAGAGAGGGAGAACCTAGCTTAGGTAGCTAAATAAATGTTGATGAAAAATGTTTGCCAAGAAAACTGAAGTATCAGGGGCATTACTTTCTGTGTCAACTGATTGTCCTTTTTAAAATTGAAATTTGTATTAGCGTGTATTAGCTATATGAAATACCTAAATATAGCTAGGTACCTAAATATAGATATAGCTAATATAGCTAAATACCTAAATATAGCCATTTAAGTCATTTAATAGACCACTTTCCGTGTGACGTAGTTATTTCGATTTCATTTTGAGAACAATAGGCATGCGTGAGCTTTTGTGTAGGTAAAAAAGCAGGTTTCACGAAGGGAAAATGGCAATTAAAGAAAGAATAAAGATTTTTTGAGTAGCATAAAATAAATTATTACTTACAACAGAAACTGAAACTAGCTAAATTTAATATATTCAAGTAATTTTTCTTAACAACTTTTATTAATTTTAAGCAAATATTTTTTTTTTAAATGGATTTCTGTGATTACTGTGGTCTGTTGTGTATATTTTCTACCTACAGAAATGTTTGCGCATGTGCAAAAATATCAATGTATGAGATGAATGTATTCCTAAGGGAATTCAGCCGGTCTGGCCAACGTTTAAAGAAGCCTTTCCACACATAATGTGTGCATATACTATTCCAATTCGAAACCTGTTGCTGAGCCTGTTTGCAAACACGAAAGAATCTCTTGATCTAAAACTGTGTAAGCCTTTTACTTTTCAACCTGTACTACCCAAACAGAGTACATCTTATCTTCTAACAGAAAATGAATTTGAAGAAATCTGTTACTTTACCTTATTTCACCTTCAGTTCTCATCCCTGTTTTTTTAATAAGAATGGTGTTTTTTGTTTCAACATAAAATATTCTAAACTTAGGCAAAAATGATCATGATATATTCATAGAAATGTAGCCTGGTGTAAGAATCACTCCTAAGGTGCTGTTTTTTAAGTAGACTAATTCAAGTGACAGACAAAAAACTAAAATTTATGGGAAAATGTCTTTAAATAAAATCTGAGGAGAGACATGTTATGTCAATAAAAGATGCAAGTAAATACTTTTTTGTTGATGCAAATAAAATTTCAATGCAGGCATGGATCTTAGTTTGTTTATACCTTTTTGTCTAATTTCATCTCGACTATCCTATAGACTATATTTTTATATTAAAAAAGGGTGTATAAACTTTTCGAAGAACAGGCAATAAAGGAAAAAGCAAGATTCTTTTTTTTTCTATTTTCAATACTTGGACATGTCCATACAACATGACAGGGATCATTACAAAAATTCCAAATTTGATCTTTCAGCTGTACTCTTCTGTGACCAATAAGTAGGTTTTTTTGTTGGTCCATTTACTCCATGTGATCTTTCTTTTTTACTGACTGTTTATATGGAAATGTTCATAACTTGTCTATAGCTATGCTTTAAAAAATTAAGAGGATGACTATATGTTTGTTTATCCCTGTAACAATAAATTGGATGTAAGAAGGGAAAGGGGTAAAGCACTTTCTTTTCTATATTAAAAAAAATTAATTGACAATAATTTTAATATTTTAAAATACAAAGAAATGCAAATATCGTAACAAATATCTGTGTATGGTATACAGTATAAAATCAGAATAGTGAAATAATAGTATAGAAATAGTCTGTGCAATAGTTTTTGAATGATTGATACATAGTCAATAGTTTGTACATGCAGTAGACTACTTTTAATATTGGTGTTACACATGAAAAAAGGACCATTTGTTTAGTATTATTTTGTGGTAACATCCTGCCATTCTCATCCCTTCCTGTTATGTCAATTTAGAGTGATGTTATATTTATTTCTAATGGTAAAAAATAATTATTTGAGGAAACTTTGTTAAAAAATATTTGTTAAACGTTTATATACCTATTTAAAAAATGGCAGATTGTCCTAGCTTTTTTAAAGTAATTTTACTTATTTTATTATAGATGGATGTAAAAATGTGTAAAAGAAATTACAAGGCTGCACCGCCATACCAAGTTGAACGTTTACATTCCAAAAAGGGCCTCTGAACAAGTTAAATTTTTTTATTTTGTTTGAATTTTGTATTGTATACTTAGTGATCATATTTACAATGTAAAGTTATATATATTTCTACATATTTAAAAAACACTGAACAAAATTCCATCAAAGTTGTTTTATATTGCATCTTCCAGTAAGTTTGAAAAAATACCCTGTATCTCTAAGAAATCTATACACATGCAATTTGCCACCCTTCAGAAAACGTATGGCTGTAACTTTTAATTTCAAAAAGCCATCCATACACATGGAAAAACCTTGCTTTTACGAATTGGCTTTTTAGCACAAAATTCCGAATTATAAAGAAATCTATATTCATTCATGATAATATGTTAGTAGGCTCCATTTGTGTTGTTTGGTTGAATTTTGGTCTGAAAAGTGATTTTGAGTAGAAAAGAGTCAGAATGAAAGGCGAGTCCGCGAATATTCTTCCTTCTATGAGATGAGTTTATGTTGTTTCGATGAATTTTGGTCTGAAAAGGGATTTTGAATAGAAAAGGTTCCGAATGAAAGGCGAGTCCGCGACAATTCTTCCTTCTGTGGGATGAGTTTATGATATTTCGTTAAATTTTGGTCTGAAAAGGGATTTTGAGTAAAAAAGGTTCCGAATGAAAGGCGAGTCCGCGACAATCCTTCCTTCTCTGCGCTCAATTTATGTTGTTTATTGGATTTTGGTCTGAAAAGGGATTTTGAGTAGAACAGATTCGGAATAAAAGGCGAGTCCGCGACAATTCTTCCTTATGTGCTCTCAGTTTATGTTGTTTCGATGAATTTTGGTCTCTGAAAAGGGATTTTGAATAGAAAAGGTTCCGAATGAAAGGCGAGTCCGCGACAATTCTTCCTTGTGTGCGCTCAGTTTAAGTCTCACACTGGGGTCCTGGAGAGGAGGTTGATCACGCTAAACAAATGATAATTTTAAAGTGATATATTTTGTGGTTTTGATTCCAAATATGAATCATAAACTGTGCAAAAAACATGAAATTAGTTTGGGACATATGTTTTGCAGAAGACTTGATACATTGTAGGTATGAATTAAACTGCTCACATATGGATGTGTTTACAGAGGTTAAACCAGGAAAGGATTTGCTGTTGTAAACAGACGAACAGCCGTGACTGTAACCGTGAAAGACATCGTGGAAAAAACGAGAATTTCTAAAGTACCCAGCTTCCCTATTCAAGCAGTACTTGGTGTATTGGTGATCGTCCGCTACCAATAAAACATTCTTCTTTCTTTACACCACTGGATTTATTTGCTTCCCATCTGTGGAAGTTGGGAATAACAGATAACGTGAAAAACTGCTCTTCTAACGTTAAAGTAGTCTTTTTACCGAAATGCTGCACAATGTATTTAAAGGTGGAATATTTGTAGTTCTGTGATGGATTGATTAGATAGTCTTTAATTAGGTGATCCCATTTACTTACTTCTCCCAATCCCTCGACTTTGAAGAACCAAAATAATTAAATATATTTAAAGTGCATTACAGTGCCTTTGTTAGTTGGAAGTAAGAGTTACACATTCAGTAGAATAAGTGCTGCTTTAAAATATATCCTAATCTATTGACAATAATTTTAAACTGCTGACAAGATTTTGCATATAAAAAAGCATACACAAACCCCAAATTCTTTGGGTCTTTATTTTTGCATTTACTTGCATTCCTTCGGGAAAAAACAATATAACCAGGAGCATTTGACAAAAATCTTCTTTTTAAGACAGTGTGTCCAAGTGGTAAAGATTTATTCAGTGCTGATTGATTTCCTTGGGTTATCATTTTAAAGACATTGCTGTTCTTAGATGTCCCTTTACCTGAATTAGACAAATAAAAGGACACAATGTAAAAAAAATAAATAGTAAAATCAGAACATGAATTTATCAAAACTTTTTGAAACTGCCAATGGTTATTGTAATTAACATACTACGTTTATCAGTTGAACGAACCAAGGATTTCCATATTGCATTTGCTGTTTCTTTCACTATTCCACTAACAGTATTTTTGCTCATTCTGTAACTATCTGCAATAGTAGTTTGTGCGTCACCGGTAACGAGATAACGCATTGTAACGCAGAGCCTTTCACTAGCACTAATTGCTTCGGATTTTAATGATGACTTGGTGATTAACGGTCCTACGTATCCAAGTAACTCCTCCAATTTGGAGGGTGTCATCCTAAAGTGGCGAAAAAATAGCTCTCTATCAAATAATTTAAGATCCTGAACCAGGAGATGATATTCTCCTTTTATTTTTCTCTCCTTGTAGATTTGACGAACCCAGAATCTTCTTTTAGCTACGCGAGTATTTTTACGTTTCATCCGCCTTCGCAACAAAAGCAATAAAATAATTTGCCTTGCTGTAAGCGCCATATTTGTTTTGGTTGTAAACGATTTTAAATTTTACGCGCCAAGTGTTAACAGCATTCTTCCGTTCGCAGCGAATAGACTTTTTAAAAATCTCCCTATTCGAGCGACCACAGCGAATGACTGTGAACCAGCCTTTATATTCTTCACTTCAATGTAAAAGGCAAACTCGCACTCAAGGTCGTCAAATATATGAGGCTAACGCAAGAGCGGTTATTGCGTTTCGAGAAATTGGACGCGGCCACCATGGAATGCAAACTTTCGCACATTGTATGAACATGCATAGCATTGGAAATGCATCATTCCATAGCTTAAACAATGGAGAAATTTATCATGCTTATGATAAGGCTGCTAAAGCTAGCATGAAAAGAGCAGCAGATGAACTTCAAGGTGAAAACATTAATGGTCCAGCGAGAAAGCGAGTAAAAATTGACGACGCTTGGCAAAAACCGGGGCATGCCTCTCTAAACGGGGTTGTGACCGCTATTGTAGATGACAAAGTTGTAGATGTGAAAGCATTTTCGAAATATTGTCAAGGTTGTAGGATGTGGCAAAACAAAAAGGATACACCAGAATACAACCGGTGGAAAGCCGATCATGTGTGTCAAATAAACCATACCAAATCATCCGGTGCAATGGAGGCAGCTGGTGCAACAAATATGTTTAATCGTTCTGTGGAGAAAAATAATTTAATCTACTTAGAATATTTAGGAGATGGGGATACATCTTCTTTTAAAGAAGTTGTAGATCAGGATCCTTATCAAAATTACAACGTTCAACCAATAAAGCTTGAATGCGTTGGATATGTCCAAAAAAGACTTGGAACTCGACTGCGGAATATGGTGAAGTCGCACAAAGGGACAAAAAATCCCATTTCTGGTAGAGGGAAACTAACAGAAAATGTTATTAACTCCAAGCAAAACTATTATGGCATGGACATAAGAAGTAATTCTGATAACCTTTATGCCATGAAAAAAGCTGTAGGTGCAATACTTTGGCATTGTAATTTTTTTACTGACCCAGCCAAGCGACATGCAATGTGCCCGAGAACTGAAAACACATGGTGTAAGTGGCAACTTGACCAAATAAATGGAACAAATACATATAAATCTAAAATATCTATTCCATTTGCAATACACACCATCATAAGACCTATATTCAATGACTTGTCTTCAGATGATTTATTGAAAAGGTGTCTACATGGTCAAACGCAAAACACAAAAAAAGCTTTCAATTCTATAATTTGGACTCGATGTCCCAAAAATATTTTTGTTAGTCGTTCTACCTTTGAAATTGGTATCAATTCTGCTGTTATACACTACAATGATGGTCGTGGTGGATTAAAAGCAGTGTATAGAGAATTTGGTATTGCTGGCAAAGTTACCTTTGAAAAATTGATGAACCAAGACCGCAAACGTGTTCAACAAATGAAGAGGAAGTCCACGGAAAGAGTAAAAAAACAAAGAAAAAGACTAAGAACCATTAAAAAGGGATACTTAGATAAAGAGAAAGAAACTGAACAAGTTGATTCTTATGTTGCAGGAGGATTTTAATGGCTAATTTTAAATATTCATGTTATATTTATGTATTTGAAAACTTTGAACGTGATTTTCTCTAATTGGCACTTTTGCATAAGTTGCGTAATTTCAAAACATGATATTTCCAGTTTAACTGAAGATGATGGAATGGAATTTTCAGGATGTGTTGATAATAAATGTATAATTCATTTGTCATAGGATTTTTTAATCTAAGGTTTTTGTTATGGAGTTATCGAGGCGAACATGTAGAAAAAATGGTCTGGAAATAGACATTTTACATATATTCAGATAATTTTTGAATAAGTGAGACTATTAAAAAAATCCTATGACAAATGAATTTTATAACTGTTATTAATGTGTAGTCAAAGTTTGAAGATCTTAGCTTATGTATTTTTGAAGATATTATGTTTTAAAATACGGACATTTTTTGACATATATACCGTGGTAATTTGGATAATCGAGGCAATCCAAAAAAAAAAAAAAAAAAAAAAAAAAAATCTTAATTTTGAAAGATTTTTAATCAAATTTTGTAAAAATGATAACCTGTATTGGTCTAGAAATGAAGATAGCTTTTTTCTAGAAGCACCACCTTAAACGTTTGAAAGCTCATGGGTTAATTGGTAAAAGTACTATATCATTTTTTGGTATTATTTTATCATCAAGTGGTATCCGTCCAGACCCAGAAAAAGTCCAGTGCTTATCAAATGCAAATGCACCAACAAACGTAAGTGAGTTAAAATCATTTTTAGGACTCTGTACTTACATGAGCCGCTTTATTCAGAACTTTTCCGAGAAAACTACCCCTCTTCGCGAATTGGTAAAGAAAGATGTAAAATTTACATGGACAGATCGCTATGAACAGGCATTTCAAATGGTAAAATCTGAGCTAACTTCTAATACCGTTGTATCCTTTTTCGATCCCCGTAAACCGATAACATTGTGGGTCGATGCTAGCAATTATGCTATTGGTGGTATTCTTTTACAACCGGATGACGAAGGAAATCCAAAGCCTGCCTGTTACACCTCTCGTGCATTATCTCAAACTGAACAAAAATATTCAGTTCCTAAAAAAGAAAGTTTAGCCGTAGTCCACGCTGTTTCAAAATGGCATGTTTATTTATATCATGCAGAATTTACAGTTATAGTTTATCATAATCCGTTAAAGCTTATTTTAACATCACGTACTAGAGCTACGCCGCGAATCGAAAGATGGCAGATGAAACTTTAAAGTTACCGATTTGATATTATTTATAAACAAGGTGCGAAAAATATTGCTGATTACATTAGTAGATTACGTAACAATGCTCCAACTGGCGAAAACATTACAAATGAATATGTAAATTTTATTACAAATAATTCCGTACCACAATCTATGTCGTTAAATGAAATACGCACAGCCTCAGAAAATGAGGACGAAATTCAAGAAATATGTAAAGCACTTACATCCGACAATTGTTCCTCGTTACAAAAATATGAAGTTTATAAAGAAGAATTTTGTGAAGTTAATGGTATTATATTACGTAGAAATCGTTTATTTATTCCGAAATCATGGAAATAGCACATCGTTCATGTCTTGGTATAGTAAAATTAAAAAGTTTGCTACGTTGCAAAGTTTATTGGTACCACATGGACAGAGACATCGAAAATCTCATTCAACATGTCCATCATGTCAAAAGATAGGGAGACACAACAAACCAACACCTGTACAAATGACCGAATTATCGACATCACCATGGTCACACATTGCAGCCGATTTTCTAGTAATTACAGATTTATTTTCGAAGTTCCCGATTGTTGAAGTTATGAAATCTACGACGTTCAATATTGTATCTACTCGCCTTGATAATCTCTTTTCAATTCTTGGTTATCCCGAAATGATAAAAACGGATAATGGACCCCCTTGGGACAGTCATGAAATTGATCTATTTTTTAAATCACGTGGTATTGTACATGACAGTTTAATTCCTTATTGGCCCAGAAGCAGCGGGCAAGCTGAGCGTTTTATGCCAAACTTGAGTAAATTAATCCGTCACTCATTCGACGCTGGTACCGACTGGAAAAATACCTTACGATCAATGCTCCTGAATTACAGAAACTGCGTTCATCCAGCAACTAACGAAAAACCTTCAACATAATTTTTTGGTCGTGAAATCAACACAGGAATACCGACAATGAACAACAAAACGTCACCACGATACTTACACTCACAAAGCAAACCGCTGACAAACATTGCCGTCCTGCAATCCCAATCAAAGTTAACAGCCAAGTCTTCATAAGAAGGGGTGTAAGAAATAACAAATTCCAAACAACATATTTACCAGATATATACACAGTAGTTACAGTCAATGGCACCCAAATAACAGTTAAAAATAACAGAACAAATATTGTTATCAAACGCCGTATTTCATTTGCAAAACTTCTTTATAACAAAACAAATGCAACAGATCAGAAACCCGACACAGTCAACGACGATAATATAACACGAAAACAATATCCACTGCGATCTAAGAAACAGTAAACATTAATCTAAAACGATGGGGAGATGTTATGTCGCAAATGCTCTACTCGGCATAATACACCAAGAACTTTATTGTATCGACTCTGACATATTTTATTAAGCACGTCTCTTTTCTCCTCTTTGCCAACCCACGCAACATAACAGTTTTTTGGAATGTTTTCGATGATGGCCTCACAGAAAAAGTGCTGACATTTACTGCTATCATTTTGGTCCTTTTATGATGTACTACAAGTGTGCGAAGTTTATTCATTTAGACAAGCCTATTAAAAGTTACTGAGGGGGCTTGAACTTAGGGTTGTTACAGCAATATATTTCATAAATAGTACAGAATAGTGACACAACGGGCCGATGGAAAGCAGAATATTTCAAATACAATTTTTTAAATTAGCAGAAAGTACTTTAAATGCACAGCAGAATATTTCAAACAGCATGTTTAAAAGTAAAACGTGGCGAAAAAAAGTTGTATTATAAAAAGCCATTAGTTATATAGTTTCGTAGGTAATAGTAAGGGGTTCAAATAACATGTTTTTCGTATTTGTAAAAAAATTCTATTATCTTAATTTGGATATATAAAGAATTTTTTTTGGCCTGAGTGGTGTTCTTTCCAGGAAAATTTTGTTTAAAAACATTAACAAACGCCTGAGGTATAGCGCTCTGGACATTTGCAAAATTTTGAAACTAGAAAATAAGTAGAAATGGACAGTGTTTCTACAATCTATACTAAAAACTACGCAGAAAAAAATCAATACTAAAATTTACGCTAAAATATATGAAAACACTGCCCGAAACGACGAAATTTAGGTACCTTTTCCACCTCCCAGAAACGGTAACGACTTATTAAAAAACGATATCTTCTGCGTCACAAATCTAAAATTTGAAAATTATACCTCCTTTCCGCCTAAAATGTCTCTTAAAATTTGGCAAAAAGTACAAAAAAATTTACAAGAGCGAGTTTTTACCTCATTTTTTACCGCTGTGATTTGAAAAAGTTTGCAGCACATTCAGAATATTTTTGTACCATTTATTCTGTGGTGTATTTGAAATCTGCTGCAGTGTTTTTGATATCTTCTGCAGTGTTTTTAATATCTTCTGCAGTGTATTTGAAATCTTCTGCAGTGTATTTTAAATCTCCTGAAGTGTATTTGAAATATTCTGCAGTGTATATGAAATATTCTGCAGTGTATTTAAAATATTCTGCAGAATATTTGAATTAGCAAGCAATTAATTTCCTAACTACTGAAATCACTTTATTTTATCACATTCTAGGCAATCGTCAAAAAAACGTTTATAAAATACAGAACATTTTTATAGGGATTAAACTAAAGATTTTAAAAAAAATGCAAAGAATATAATCCACTTTGCCTGTTACAGAAAGACAGACGGACACAGTCTCTGTATTATTATATAGACATTTTTGTGTATTTGAAATACTCTATTCTGTATTGACCCTATCCAGCCGTCATAATATAGTGTGAAAACAACCTGCAATTTATTGATAAACTATATTGTGGCAATAATATGCAGCAATATTTTCGCAATATGCTGCAAGGTCGATATGTTAATATTCTAAAGTTAATTGCTTCTTTTTTGCCTGTTTAGGTTTGGATAAGTTGAAGCCCAAGTTAACCATCGCGTGTTATGTTGGTTTTTGTCTACGTTGGTTTATGGTTATTTTTAATTTTATCAGCGCGTTAATGTAACTAAACCAAAAATCCATCTACATTTACACTTGGGGCAAAATGGATCGAAGCAAAACGGAACTTAGCAAGAAAATACTTGATTGGCTATGTACTAATATTGATTTTTTTATTTTTTCGTTCCTGTTTGCAAGAAGAATAAAAATGGAAAAATATTTCGACTTTTATAATCCAGAAATCACATTGTCCGTTCCGCTCCACTTTCGCTTTTAAATGGAAATTCACCTTGGAAATTAGCCAGTGTCAGAAGTGGACAAATTTTATAAGAAAGTTTAATTAAAGTTCGTATACTTCAAGTCAGTTTTGGTTTTCTCCGCTATTTCTTGTATTTATTATTTATGGTCTAAAGATTTGGAAAAAGAAAGTTTGAAAAATTTAGAGAGTGCGCGAATAATGTGTTGATGAGTGGCCTTTTGTGCAGTTGGAAAATACGTTAGGAGATGTCTACTCTAGGAATTTTACGATATATTTTATTGTACGAGATGGCTTTACGAAGTTTTAAAATCTTTTGTTTAAAATTTATTTTAAATTTCTTTTTTCAGTGTCCTTTATTCAAGTTATTATGCTGTGTAAAGTTTCTACATTAGATATTACTTACATCAAGCCAACGCAACGGAAGCCAACGCACGTTAAACGGCTACACCTTGGACTTCAGAAAAGCTCTGTTATTTTTCTCTTTCAACTGCGGCATATTGGTATGCGTCACTGCATAAAAGTCGCATTATTTAGTGAGAGAGCCTTCAGGTTCTCTGTTTGGATAACGTCAATTTTCATGCGGCGATAGAGTAATTTACTTAATGAAAATGAAAAATTATTACTTAGCAAAACTCAAACTTTGTATAAATTTACAATGTATCTCAGGGTGGTAGTGTTGACGAAAGCATGATTCTGTTTAAGGGTCGAAGCAGTCTATAACAATATAATCCAATGAAACCTATAAAAAGAGGTTTCAAATTTTGGCTATGCTGACATGGATGGTTATTTGTATCAACGTCAAGTTTACTAAGAAAAGCATCAAATTCAGACTGATGATTCAATGCCAAAGTATTTCGGTTTAGGTGCGTCTGTAGTGTACCAACTAACAAATTCTCTGAACGGTAAACATCATGAAGTTTATTGTGACAACTATTTCACCTCTGGATCCCTGATGGAATACCTATTGCAACATAAAGTGTATTGTCGTGGAACGTTTGGACAGGATATACTTGCTAAAGAACCTGAAAAGTGATAAAGTGCTTCTAAGACGTGACTTTGACCATCAGGTTTCTACTGGAGGATTGGTATTTTACAAATGGAAAGATAACAAATCTGTGACCATGTTATCAAATTTTAATGTAACAGAATCTGCAACTCCTTTGAGGACACAGAAAGATAAAACAAGAAATGATTTCAATTGCCCTGTTTCCATGAAAGACTACAACATTTTATGGGTGGTGTTGATAAGGCAGATCAATTGATATCTTCATATGGGTTGTCGAGAAAATCCAAAAAATGGTGGCATCGGATCTGGTCGTTGTGAGGTGTGTGCACAAGACAAGTAAGAAGCTTGGGCCACATATAAAATGTAGTGCTTGTGAAGCATACCTATGTTTGAATGATAAGAAGAATTGCTCTGCAAAATTACACGAATTATGAAACATTCAAGCGAAAAACATCTAATGATTTTACCATTTAAATTTTCAAAAAAGTTAAATTCAGAAATACCCGACGGACTAATTAGTCTCAAACTCATTTCCATGGCAACGATGATGCCTTAAAAATATTTTTTAGTTTTTCCATTCTACAAAATAAATATTGATAAAAATATTAACAGTGTTAATATTTTCCAAAGTTACCTTACATTGACAAAAAAGGGCTAAAAGGCTACGCAGGTTATTGGACACAAGAGGATGTTCCAAATGATGGTTTGATAACATGACAACATGCTGGACGAACATTTCAAAGATTAATTTAATTTGGAAGTTGGCAGTGTCGGATGGTAAAACGAAAGAGTACAACGAACATCGAACCCTCTTGATTTGTGAATGCACACAAAAACATGTATTTCTATTTATACATACAGTGCTGTTTTGAGATAGTAAAACCTTGTTTGCAGTTCTCCTTGAGAATTAATTTACAAATAGAGACTAGCGCAGATATTTAGTGATATTGAAAGATTTACCAATAAAAAATATATATGCATATAACATGGCATGAATCCTAAAAACTTTACATTTCGCTTTAATCTTCTTCAAATTCATACTTCAACAAAACTTGTTAAATATCAACTTTTGCGTGTCAATTGTTTTTGCCTGTGATATTTCTTAAAATTGGAACAATACTATTTGATCGGCGTCTACATCAACTTCTGTTTTATCATGTGCTTGAAACAGAAAATGGTCGGGATGGCTGGGGGTCTGTAATATGAAATCCGGATGGAAACCGGGAAGGTTTTTTTCTTTTAATTGACTTGCAGTGTTGTGTTTATATATATATATATATATATTATTGAATTAAAATTCATTGTTTATGTCACTCCGTAAAATTTACCTTGTCTGTAGTGCCACCATTTATCATTATGCCTTGTTTATTCAATTTCTTTGTCCAGTCCCGCGTCTCATTGTCTCGTTTGTCCCACTTGTGTTGTATCATTATGTTTCATCTTAGCTACAGGTATTGTTTAATTGTAAATTGTTACTTGATAGTGTCATTAGGGATTTCATGTCAATTACTTTATAATACATTTTTTTACACTTTTCGTTCATTCTGTCAAATCACAAACCTTAGTAGTCACAGGAAAACTTTGTACAAAAGTATCAATCAAATTTTATACATATCAACTTTCAAAAAAACGTTTGGGCGTAATTCATTTCAATTTTATCCCGTTTTATACATGGGCAATCTGGTACGAGTATTTATAAATATATTTCAATCTATTTGTCAAACGTTTGTTAAATTTCAAAAATAAATTTGTATATATTTTCTTTCAGTTTGAATAACTTAACTTGCCATATCATCGCAGTTTTAGAATTGTATTCCGAGCAACCCGACCTAAAAGACCCACATTCAAACAGAACCAATGTAATCGATGAGGAGGAGCAAAAGATTGGACTACAAAACATTATCTGACACTGGCGAAAATGTTACCAAATTGCTACTACAACAGACTCGCAGAATGATATCGAAAATCAAGCCTGTTGGTAGACAACTGGAAATTGGATGAGGATATGTCTAGAGAGGAAAATAGGTCTCTGTTAAAGGACCACTTAGCTGTTTAAAAATCTATGCCAGTAATCGTGTGAGTGATTTATATCCATCGAATGAAATATACGAAAAAGCTCTTTCGCAAGCACTATCACTACGTGCTAAAAAGAGACACAAGCATGGAGAACTTCAAAAACACTTTGGAGAAGATTATAAAGGAAAGTATGGAAAATTGTTCACTCTTCAATACAAATCAATCAGTGAATATATTAAAGCGATCAAGCAAAAGAAGAAAGAATTACAGGTGGAAGAAGAGAAAACCATCCGATTCTGAAAAGAAAGTTCAACATTGTTTCGTATCAATGAATCCGATCGACTTATTAATGAACTAAAGGAGAAATTCCGCATACCTGAAGAAGAAAATGACAAAGCAATCAAAAGGAGGTACCAACAAATACCGTTTTAAAACCGTGATTCGTATACCAGCCATTGCTATCAAATTTGTATTTAATGTGCGTAAAAGTATTATTAGTGATAGACAATCATAATTGCAATCAATAAAGAAACAACCGATTACCACAAAATTCACTCTGCTACTATTTGAAGACGACATTCGAAAAGCTAAGAAATATTTCTTCAGAAAAGCTGCTCTCATAAACCGGCACGAAAACAGTACGAGAAATTCAACAAGAAAAGGATGGCATCCTGTATTATACTGGGCGTATGTATCTTACCAACTAAAGAGATAACTATCGTTGGAAAGATGACAGAAGCAATGAAAGATCAGTCAGCCACCACATTTTGTGTACCTATGGTTGATAGATACTCCCCGTTAGCATATTGCATAATTAGTGATGTTCACTGGTACAACAGCACAGTAAAGCACTCTGGCGCAGAATCTGTATGGAGATTTGTGCTTAAGAAAGCATTTATAATCGAAACATTTGTAATATTCAAAGGGAAAAGGTTGAAGTAGCACTGGGACCAATATCAAGGTATTTTGTTACTATTGCACCATGCTTTTATATTTCTCAAGTTGATATGTGTGGACCGTTTAGAGCATACTTGCATCATCACAAAAGAGCAACTATCAAAATTTGGTTGGTCGTGTTTTGCTGCAACACAACTTCTTGTACAGCAATTAAGACAATGGAGAATTATTCATCAACTGCATTTATTCAAGCGTTTGTGCAATTTTCTTGTGAAAATGGCTATCCAAAACCGTTGTTATCCGACGAAGAAAGTCAAATTGTGAAAGCATTTCATTCAATGTAGCTTAGTTATGTTGACATCAAACACAACTTACACAAGGATGTATCAGTTGAATACGTACAATAATGGCAGAGTGGAGAGAAAGATAAGAGAAGTGAAAACAGTTGCTAGAAATTTCGTTGATCAATAAAAGATTATCTATAATACAATGGGAGACGATTGCAGCAGAGATTGCTAATAACATCAACAATTTACCATTAACTATGGGTAACATAGTTTCCAGCTTTGAATCTATGGATCTTCTTACACCAAATCGTCTGACATTGAGTAGAAATAATGAGAGGAGTCCCGTTGGAAGTATGATTGTGACAAATGATCCAGATCGAATATTTAAAGCAAATCAACTCATATACCGAAATTAACGACACAACCAAAATGGTATAAATCAGATAAAAGTATTTAAAAGGGTGATATTGTATTGTTTCTGAAACAAGATACCCCGTTATGTTCAAATTATCAGTACGGTATTGTCGAAGCAGTCGTGATGGATAAAGACAAGAAGATACGTAAAGTCGAAATTCGTTATCGTAACCATAACGAAAAGATAAATCGAATTACTCGTCGTGCAGTTCGTAGTTTGGTTGTAACTTACCATGCTGATGAACAAGATATAATTGACGAACTTTCCACGTTTCAACAACGAATGTTTAATACTTCCGCTGGGGGAGTGTTGTGTTTATTTATATATATTACTGAATCAAAATTTACTGTTAATGTCAGTCCGTAAAATGTACCTTGTCATGTGTAGTGCTACTATTTATCGTTATGCCTTGTTTAGTCAATTTCTTTGCATATTTATAGTTTAAAAGTTGCGGAAATAGTGCCTGTAGGTAATAAGTGTATGTGTTTTTAACTTTCAGCAACACGCTCATTCCAACCCAGTGCAACCCAATTTTTATTTAGCCTAAATTGTGACGAAAAAAGAAATGATACTCTAACTTGCCCCTCCAACCTATAATAGAAGTCACACGTGCCCCGCACGCCCCCTCGTTCCCACAAAAAGGTAAAACGACAGAACAAACACCCTTGTATTCGCATAGACGGCTCCAGTACCAAGCGGTACCCTTCAAACTTTAGTCCGTATTTCTATAAGTTTCCCCTTTTAACCAATAAGTCTAGTCACACGTGCCCCGTGCGCCCCTCCCCCCCCTCCCCCAAAAAAAGATAACGACAGGACAATTAACCCCGCACCCATCAGTGTCGAACAGTGGTTATACGTCAAATGCACCAATACGCGTCCGCAATCCGATACGCGGCCCACCCTCCCATGCAGCCCCCCGCGAGCAGTTGTAGTTATGGTAAATCAGCAAAATCAAAGAACACTTATATTAAGTCATAAGCCGTACTTTGCCCTAACAGGTTGTAGCCTAGAAGTCCGTGGTGAAAAAGCTACAACCTTTGCCAGTCTAAAAAAATTTATCGCGCGTCTCTTTACCATTTATTCCCGCGATGCCCCAGAAGCTTGAGGTAAGAAATTTGTGACTACTGCAAGACGGTGGCTTTAATGCCGTCACGCACATCGCTCCACAGCCTCCCGCCTAGACAAAACCGGTAATTATAGCAAGCGATAGTGCCACTAGTGCATGTTTCGAGCGCGCTTGTTCTCAAAATATTTTGTATATGGGTGGGTACAGAGATTGTTCAAATTTGCACTTCGTTGAAATTAAAAAAATAGCATAATTTGTTGATTTAAACTTATTTGGAAAAATAATTTTGTACAGGCTTACCATGGCAGTAGGGAGGTGTATGTGTGTGAGAGATATATCACTAAAAATAGCGATAATCCCTGTATTTTATTGTGCTTTCTGGTGCTGTTGATTTATATTCTTTTTGTTGGGTTTGATAATTGTTTTGTTTTGGTTTTCTTTGATTTTTATGGTGGTCATTGGATTTGGTGTTTTTTCGATTGGAATTGGAGTTGGTGTTTTTGTAGTATAATTTAGGTGGTCGGATTTTGAGATTCATGAGTGGTACTGGTCGCTGCGTTTGATTTCATCTTTTGGGAGGAGTGTAGTTCTTTTAGTTATTGTTTTTTTCTTGTTTGTGGTCACAGGTGGAGACAGAGGTGTAGAGGGATACTTACCTGACTTACCTGGAGACGGTTGGCCGCACGTTACGTTGTCTGGTATGGGTGTAGGTATATGTATGTACTGTAATTGTAATTCAATTTGGTTTAATTTAGATTGTATGTGCGTGATGTTTTCATTGACTTGTTCCAGAAGAATATGGTGAAGGGAGGTGGCTGTATGTTGGCATATCTGCTTCCAGTGGGTAGTTCGGTTATTTGTGAGGGAAATGGTGGGGATGATATTTATGCATGGCCCAAAGTTCTCGAGTTCTGTTTTTTTTTAATTTTTCTTTTAGGAGCAAGTCCAAGCTTTGTTTTTTTTCTTTTTCGAGGTGTCTTTGGTGCACGAAGATAGGGGAGTCTTTTGGAGGAACAAACATGTCAACGTCTTCTGGAACGCCAGCACTGAGTTGATCGGAGTCTATGTTTAAAGACTAAAATTTCAAAGCAAAAAATAGCGAACAACACTTTATCATTTATTTTGTTTGGTTAAAAAGGGGAGGGGGAAACCAAAAAGGAGGTGCATGTGAAATAGTTTTATAACGATTCCCTGGGTATCCCACTCAAAAAGAGCATTTTGCTTTCAAATATGTCAAGATAATACCATGTGTTGAATTTGTGTTCCAAATTGGTTGTAATCCATCTAATTTGGTGGATGCGTTTTATCGTTTTCCTAGCGTTTTTGTTAAAGTGGCTACATAAAATATGTTGTATGCAAATTTGTGGGGAGCAACCATTTCCAAACATAAATAAAATTAATTTAAATGTATCTGAATCGGATAGGGGGAGGTTAGTAAACAATAACTGCATATCTAAAGGCCATGTGTGTATTGGGAAAAAGCTGTCACTATTTATAGACTTATGAATTTCGCCCCGTATTCGTTGGATATTGCTATTGTTAAGATTGCTGAAGAAAATTTCTGTCTTTTTTATATCTCCTTCATCGGCGTATGTTGCGTTCAGCGACATTATTTCCGCAAAAAAAAATTATATAATATAATGCTGAGACGAATAATGGAATGAAACAGAACGGAAGAAAACCGAAGGGAGCGGACTGTCAAAACAACGAGAATGGTCAGTTTGCCAAAATCGCCTTCATCAGGAGCAGGTACCGCTTCTTCCCTGTTTCTGTGAAACATGTTTCACCTGCCCGACAGGGAAGTGTCCGAGCAAACTCATTGCAATTACAGAAGTCCCCGTTCTTTTTTCTTAGAAAGAAGTGTGTACTTAGACCAGATTGAAAAATAACGGTCGCGATGTGCGCATTAGCTATATGCAAATTGAATATACTTACTGAAGATAAATAACATATGTTGATAGCAATGTTTACAGTTGAAGAATCTCGAAGATAATGTCAATAATATTTTGGTTGTGTCTAGCCCCCCCCCAAAAAAAAAAAAAAAATTTTTTCGAACGCTTTAATCGATTAAACATCGGTGGTTGCGGACTTCGATGTAAACAAGAATGTTCGAGTCTGGGAGCTGGAAATTTCGATCCTTATGTCTGGATAATTGTCAGACGCAAAAGGAAGCATAGAGCGGGAATTTTCGATCCGAAAATGGCGGGAATTTTCAATCCGATTGCAAAAAGGCGGGGTTTTTTGATCTGTCTGGATAATTGCTGGACGCAAAAGGAAGCATAAAGCGGGAATTTTCGATCCGATTGCAAATTGCAAAATGGCGGGAATTCTCGATCCGATTGCAAAAAGGCGGGAGTTTTCGATCCGTTTTATTAAAAGACGAAAAATGATTAATTCGAGAATTTTTGGCCCTTTTGAGAAGGAGTTTTCTCCCCTAAAATATAATTGCTTAATAGGACCTTTGGCTTAAGGATGAAAAGGCTGTTGAAGAAAACCACAATAATGTTTTACCTAAAATATATATATGTAGACAGAAAAAAAATAATTTATATAATTACAAAGGTTTTTGGGCCGATTTAACAAAAGTGTCTCTTAGGCTTGTGCCCCGTGTATGCAGTTAAAGGGCGGGACGGCCAGATCGATTTTAAAGTCTCATTTTTTTCGATAACTGACCAATGTTTGTGAATAATTCTACTTTGCGCCATACCAACAGGGGAAAATGGAGTGATGAGTGGTGTGATTTTTTCTACGTGAGTGTGCATGACGGGGTCGAGGAGTTCATTTCTCAAAAAATTCAGAGCCTTTGAAAATTTATCAATTATGAGATTTAAGGGGTATCCTCTAGCCAGGAATGTTCGTGCAAGAGTATATAATTCCTTTTCTAAATTTTGGTCATTGGATATGATTGTGCAATATCTCAATGCATGGGTATATGCTAGCTTTAACATGATGAGGGTCTTCAGAGGAGTAGTGTAAAAGCATCATTCTATCAGTAGGTTTGCGGAATAGGGTTGTTTGTAATTTGCGAGACAATATATATGCGTGTGTCAAGGAAAGGAATATCTGTTTTTGAATACTCAAAAGTAAATTTTATGGAAGGGTGAATTTTGTTCATGTGTGTGAATAATTGTTTTAATTGTAGTTCAGTTCCCGTAAATATGAAAAAAATGTCATCTATAAAGCGCTTCCAGAATTCAATAAACCGGGAAAATCAGCTATGATTAGGCCTTCAAGTACTGCCATAAATAGATTTGCGTAAGGTGGGGCCATTCTTGTACCCATGGACGTTCCTTTAATTTGGTGATAAAATGATGTCATAAATTTGAAAAAACTGTTTTTAAGAATAAGATGCAGCAGCGAGTGAAAGACATGATTTGGTGGGGTATATTTAGGCATTTCATTTCTAAATTGTTTTATAAAATCGAGTACTGCTTTAATTCCTTTATCATGGGGGTTGTTTGTGTATAGAGCCGTAACGTCTGCTGTTACAAGAAAAGCATTTTCGGGCATAGGTGGGAGCTCCCGCAATCCTCTGAGAAAGTGTTTTGTGTCTTTAATGTAGGACGGTAGTTTCGTGACCAAAGGTTGGATGTTTTGAAATGTGTTACGTATTTTGATAGGTTGTCCCGTGTCTCATTGTCTTCTATGTCCCACTTGTATTGTATCATTTTGTTTCATCTTAGCTTTAGGTATTGTTTAATTGTAAATTGTTACTTGATTGTGTCATTAGGGATTTCATGTCAATTACTTTATAATACGTTTTTTACACTTCTGTAAAATCACAAACCTTAGTAGTGACAAGAAAACTTTGGACAAAAGTATCAATCAGATTTTATACACATCAACTTTCAAGAAAACGTTTGGGCGTAATTCATTTCAAGTTTATCCGGTTTTATACTTCGGCAATCTGGTACGATTATTTAATAATATTTCAATTTATTTGTCAAACGTTTGTTAAATTTTAAAACTAAATTTGTATATATTTTCTTTCAGTTTGAATAACTTAATAACTTGGCATATCAACGCAGTCTTAAAATGGTATTTGGAGCAATTCGACATAAAAACTGAATAGACACAAAAGCAGGAGTGGGTGTAAATTCAGTGTTTGTAAATTCAGTGTTTAAAACTAGTGAGATAAAGCTCTCATTGCGGAGCTGAAAATTGCTTGAGGTTATTCGATTGGTAACTTTATCCCAAAAAAACAAAAGTTTGCACTCGGGAAGTGCCGTCGCAGCTGCCCCTGATTTCGTCATTAGCTCCCGTTTCTTTAAGCACTTGGAAAGGTTTTCTTTTAAGTTTATCCAAGATTTTTTAAGAATTTCCTCTAAAGGTAAATTATAAATGAAAAAATGATATTATCATGTACTTAGAACTTTATGAGATAAATATGCTAAACAAAAATACTTTCGTTCCATTCTTCCAAAATTTCTCAGCCATTTGCCTTTAAACTCTTTGCTTTATTTGACTGTCTTTAAAACTTCTCCACGATGTGTCCCAAAAACACCCAAATCCACGAACTTCTACAAATAATGACTCAAATTTTCATCTTTCCATCAAAATTCAACATTCGAATGATCAGTTATCGGTGACGCATTTTCAGCATTTTCATCGTTTTGAAGATTTTGTGTTGCTGTTGCTGCATTAATTATGCAATTAAATTTTCATTTATTAAATTATTTTCAGCTATTTTCCACTTTTTCCCGCTTTCAGTGTATGTTCATTTCTTCGTTGATTTGTTTACGGCACGTGTGATGGATAAATTTGATTCGATCGAGGATAAAGTTGAAATCAATTCTATTGTTGAATTCGATCGACCTCGACCGACGAGAATTATGCCATGTTCTATTTTTAGTAACATATCGATTGAACCGCATTCGTTTAAGTGGAAACCTGGCTTAATGAATTTCTATTTATTATTTTATATTGAACACCAAAATAAATTTTCATTCCTACCTGTTTGATGCAAACATGTCAAATTTTAATTTTATACTGTTATCACTTATAAAAAGAAAATAATTTACAAAGAGGTGGCTACCCACCGCAATGATGAACTCAAGCTGTTAGGTCTTTGGACATAAGCTAGAGGTTGCACTCTTCTAGAGAAAAGCACAATTAAAAAAAAAAAAAAAAAAAAAAAGTAAACAACACATTTGAAAAGATGAACAGAACCTTAAAAAAGGGCACGTAGGTTTCGACCGATATTTCAAAACCTAAATACCCTGGAGGTCTAGCTGGGTCACCTCGAAGAGGTCCCCAGACGGTCATCAGCAGAAACTAGACATCCAAATCTTCCTAAAGTAAACTTTAACCGCTTTCTGTTCAACTTTGCTATTCTTTGTTTTTAACTCAGGTAATAAGTAGAGTCGTTACTCTCCAAAGACAAGATCATATGTGATCAACCCCCCTACATTTTGTATAAAACACTGAATTTACTATTTTCTTGTTTATTTGCGGGAAACTTATAATACCCGAAAAATACATTTATATTACTTCTGTTGGAAAAAAATGACTTTTGCAGGTAGGCCACCAGGCGTAGGCCATGGCGTATGGGCAATGTTTTTCTCGAACACATAATTTGTTGGACATCAGCCAAATCCAACAATGATGAATTTATTGTCCGGACAAAAAACCTAACTGGTATTGCATGAATTGACGGGATGGGTTCTTGCAAGACACAAAAAGGAGATTGATCTAGGACTTTGCCATTAGCTATAACAATGCTTCGTGATTTTGAAAGTCTAAAGGACATTATAGCCCAATGAAGGGCTGTTAGACCAACCAACCAATTAAAAATAAGTCATTAACCTGGAGATGGTCTGAATCGCTAGGCGGGGTGCAACTTTTTACCTCTTCCTCGATGCACACGTTCTCAATGATTACATTAAATCTGTTAAAACTAGCATATTTGATAAAGTAGATCCAATAAAAATGCCTCTGATGTGTTGATGATGGAGCTGTAAGAGAAAATGAGGCCGTAAAAATGAGTTTATGCGGTAGAGTGAGATAAGCATTTGCAACATCAAGCCATATTACTGACAGTAAAACTCTTTTTAGAGTTGGTGTTTCTAAGAGCAGCCTAATCCATTTCGAATAGTTTGTTGATGAAGTTGTTTTTTTTAATTATGTGATTTTCTAAGCGCTTTGACACAAGACTAAAAAAAGTTTTCTGCTCATATTCAGATGTTGATGGAGATGGAGGCTTGACCCTCCACTGTACAGGAACAAAGGAATTCTTTAAACAAGGTTGGAAGGGATAAAGAGGAAGGATGCAATATGAGGGCAATTCTTGTAAACAGTGTAAGGAGTTTGGTTCAATCCGGGCGAGGATGCATTGCGGCAAGAAAATGAATGGTTTGAAAATCCTTAAATTTAAATTTAGAGGAATCAAAGCCAACGTGACCTCAGGAACATTAGGCAAACCAGGAAGTTGTACGTCATACAAGGGATCAAGTAACACGGAAGATTTGTGGAGATCTTTTAGGCACGTTGAGCCTAACAGAGTATCCAGCAGATCTTTGCCTGCCTGGTAAGGATTTTTTTAAATGGCATGGTTGGCTTTGCAGAACTTTTAACGCTTTTTTGATTCCGTTCTCCCCTGCTTAATGTTGCGAACTTCAATTTAACATTGCCTAGCAAAGTTTGCAAATTTTCCTTCTCTGATGAGTTCGACAAGTTGGAAAGATGTTAAAGAAGAGAATTTTTCTCTTTTACCAACGAGGTGGACTGTAATGCACGTCAGTTTAAACCAGATGGGGGCATGTGTAGCTTGAGAGTTAAATCAAAAAAGACAGGAAGCATGATGGTAAATTGTGGACTCTAGTAGCTCCAGTCTCTCTGATAGAGGGACAGAACCTAACAGATTATGAAAAACTGCATCATAGAAGCATTTCAAACTGCCGTGTCAGCAGATTTAGGCCATTCAACTGGCTGCTGAGAAAAAACTTTCTGTCCGGGTTAACTTTCAGTAGATGAGACTTTTAAGTCGAACCAGCAGCAAGAAAATCATGCAAAACAACTTTACAAGGTTTTAAATCCCAACATTTCAAGGAGGAAGATTCTCTAGAGGTGGAAGTTTCAATAGAGGAGGAGGCTTTATTAGAGGAGAAAGTTTCATTAGAGGAAGCAACTGCAATTGTAAATGGTGATAAAGAGCGACTATTTATATTAAAATCGATATCCGAAGGGATAGCCCTAATACGGTCTGGGTCAATAACATTCGGAAAGTCGAGGTCCACGAGCCTGGCCTAAGCTTGGTTATACAATTATAGTTAAAAGTTTAGTAAGCTGTTTAACATGGAAATCACACAAAAGAAAAGACACAAACGAAAGTCAATTATGTCTGAAACAAGAGCAAAGGTGCAGAGATAAGATGGCTAGTTGAGAATTTTGTCGAAACGCCAAGACAAAAATCATCCCCCCCCCTCTGCCAAAGTAAAAAAGGCTGCGTTTGATTTAGCTCCTTTGTCTGTGCAGGAAGATCCGTGCAAAACTAAAACAGAAAAAGACGCAAACGAAAGCCAATTTACATGTCTGAAAAAAAGAACCATGGTAGAGAGAAGAGATGGTTAGTGCAGAATCCAGTTGATTCGAAAAGGACGATGTCACCCCGGAAAAGAATGTTTCCTACTGCAGAAAAATGACAAATTTGACTGTTCATATGAGTGGTTTGAGCTAAGTGATAAACATTTTACTGAAACAGACAAAGAAAGTCTAAACAAGCCATACGAAATTAAACGAAGAAAATCATTGAGGACGCAGAGGGGGTTATGTAAACCAGATAAAGAAGGCTATTATTTTGCTTCAGCACTTATTCAATATGATAACTTTGTAAATAAGGTTGATTGCAAGGAATGTTTGCGTAATGCTTAATCAGACTCAATTCTAGCAGAAAAAAGTAGGTCAACACGGATACGATAAGCTTCAGAAAGGTTGACATACACAACCTTTCATACCAAAAAAGGGCAAAAACTGCCACTTTTAAGAAAAATCTGTCTTGTGTAGCTCCACAGAACCCTCAAAATGTTGAAGTAATAAATTACATTCTTCCTGATATGCCAAAGAAAGAAAGATAATTGACACCACTGACGGAAGATTGTGATTACGTACATTATTTGACAGTTATATTAAACCTTTTGCTGGAGTTATTTTCGTACTGATCGAAGAACAAACACGTTGAAAATCTGTGAGAGTTTACGTTTATAAGTCTATATTAAAACAAAGGATTAATTTACTTACTGTTATTAATTATTGAAAGTGAAGTTTACAAAAATCTAGTTGCTGCAGTTAGCTAGGTGTTAATTTATGGCTTGTTTATACTGAAAATTGTGAACATGAGAAGTGCAGACAACAAATTATATCAAAACACAAACCATAAACATTCTTGGAAGATAAAACGGTAATAGAACCTTATTACTTTTCGGATTTATATTTTGTGTGATAAACTGAAACAAAATTCTACAATGAAAACAAATGTTGGATGTTGCTACCCTTTTTTAATTAAATTGACCAGACAGTTGACCATTAAAAACTTTCATGCGCAACAACTTGAGTAAAGTGAAGAAGTTAAACAACAAGTGGAGAAGTTCAACAACAATCAAAAGCGAGTGAGTAAAGAAGTCCCATTAACCCCTCTCCGCATAGCGTGTTATATATGATAGTCTGTGTTCTGTTTATCTCTGGTCACACTATATAATTTATGCTAAATAAACTTGATATACGGGTTCTTTAAATATTTCTTAGTAAGTTAAACCAACGTTTATAAAAAATTTCATAAATCTCGTTTCTGAATAGTTTCATACTTTTATATGTTTACAAGATGGCGTCTGGAAGCAAATCTCAAGGTCAATGTAAGTTAACATGTTTAAAATCATATTTATTTTGATGCTACGAAGCTGGATCTAGGAACAAGTTTTTAGAAGTGTTTTTACAAGGCCTAGGCCATAGCGTATGGGCCATTTTTTTCTCGAACACATAATTTGTTGGACATCAGCCAAATCCGACAATGATGAATTTATTGTCCGGACAAGAAACCTAACTGGGTTTGTATGAATTGACGGGATGGGTTCTTGCAAGACACAAAGAGGAGATTGATCTAGGACTTTGCCATAAGCTATAACAATGCTTCGTGATTTTGAAAGTCTAAAGGACATTCTAGCCCAATGAAAGGCTGTTATACATTGGACCAACCAACCAATTAAAAATAAGTCATTAACCTGGAGATCGTGTGAATCGCTATGCCGGGTGCAACTTTTTAACTCTTCCTCGATGCACACGTACTCAATGATTACATTTATATGTTCCCTCTGCATTAAGTCGGACACGTTTTCCAGTTGTTGAAGGAGACAATTTTTCTCCTTGGTTTCTCTCTATTTTCTTAAGCTTTTCAATATCTGCTGGTTGCTGAGAAAGAACACTGTGGGTTTTATCCAGGTTAGCTTTCAGCATCTTAGACCTTTCAGTGGAACAGGCAGCAAGAACATCTTGCAAAACAACTTTACACGGTTTTAAATTCCAATTTTTCAAGGACGTTTCATTTGAAGACGCAATTTCAATGGTGATCGGTGGTGAAGAGCGACTAATTATATTAAAATCAATATCCGAAGGGGTAGTCCCAATACGGTTTTGTGTCAATAACATTTGGAAAATCATGCTTAAAAAGATTTGGATTTCTTGTAGACCAAAATAAATCCCACGGACCGGCCTAAGCTTGGTGGGTGCAACAGATAACAATTGGATTGGGGCTTCCAACTTTATTGCGGGCTCAGCATGCAGAGAATAAAAATTACAAAGTGCACGCACAATGATAAACTCGACCAGTTAAGTCTTAGAATTTAAATTCTAGAGGTTTTGCTCCTCTAAAGAATATGCTCAAATAAAGGAACACAATTCTTCCTTTTTCAAAGGAGATAATTGGCACAAAAATTGAACAAACAAACAGGGAGAGTAGGACAGGACTTCTGTAATGTCTAGCTGAGCCACCTCAAAAGAGGTCTGCGAACAGTCTTCAGCAGGAACTAGACATTTCTTTCATCCACAACTTTTCATCTGTTCTACTCTGTACAATCTTGTCTGACTGGGGTAATAAGTGGAGTCGTCACTCTCCAAAGACAAGACCAGTGTAGTCAAAGCCCCTTGCTGACATAATTTTTATTTTGCTTTTTTGTTTTCTTTCTTTTTGACTGAGGTAATAAGTGGAGTCGTCACTCTCCAAAGAAACGACCTGGTACAGTCAAACCCCCTTGCTGGCGTAATTTTTATTTGTTTTTCGCTTTTATTTTGACTGGGGTAATAAGTGGAGTCGTCAGTCTCCAAAGACAAAACTACAAAAAAAAAAAAAGAAAAAAAAAGAATAGTCAAGCCCCCTTGCTGACATAAGCGGGAAGTTGTGGTGCTGACTGCAAATTACCTAAGCTCTTTAAGGAAAAGGTTGTACACCATTAAGCAAGCTTTGTTTGCAAGGGACCACCGCTCTGTCGTTGCAATTAAACCACTTACTATCCACTTGGTTATAAGCAACGGTAGTGTAATGACCATTGTTCAAATTTCCAGAGTGGTTAATTACAGCCCTTAAGTTGTAGGGCTTGTGACAAAAGACTTCACTCTCTACAGTGATAGGTATGGAAACGGTGCCCGGGTAAGATGTGACAGGAAAACAAACCTTAGACACAAGACTTTGGATCCTGCAACACCTTTTAATTCCAAGAAGTCAATGGCCACTTTTAATATATAAAGTTTCCATCTCAACTGCTGTCCGTCTTAAACAAAAAGTCTCACATTATATTAGAAAATGGTTAAATTTTTACCACTCCATTACAAAAGCTTATATGCCGAATCATCCATATGTCCTTTACCCATAGTCTCACTTCCATATTAAAATCTGCAAAAATCAGCGGTCACCTACTATTGCGCTATTCGAGAAAGAAAATAATTTACAAAGAGGGGGCAAGCCACCTCAATGATGAACTCAACCTGTTAGGTCTTCGGAAACAAGCTACAGGTTGTACTCCTCTAGAGAACATGTCTCTAAAAGCACAATTCTCCCTTTTTACAAGGAATTAATTAAAAAAATATATACAAAATAAAATAAAAAGGACACAACACTTTTGAAAAGATGAACAGAACTTTAACCAAGGGCAGGTAGGTTTCAACCCATATTTCTGAACCTAAGTACCCTGGATGTCTAGCTGGGTCACCTCGAAGAGGTCCGCGGACGGTCATCAGCAGAAACTAGACATCCTTATCTTCCTAAAATTAACTTTGACCACTTTCTGTTCAACTGTGCTATTCTTTGTTTTTGATAATAGGGAGTGTGATGTTACATGCAACAGAAAAATAACAGAAGAACAACACACATACATAGACACACACAAAACAAAATAAGCAATTAAATAAAAAGTAAGGGTCTAGTCTTTCCCAGTCTCAATCTGACTTTCCAGATTGTCATTCGTTATCCTTTCGGACAGTAGCAATAAGAAAATAATTTACAAAGAGGTGGCAAGCCACTTCAATGATGAACTCAACCTGTTAGGTCTTTGGAAACAAGCTAGAGGTTGTACTCCTCTAGAGAACATGTCTCTAAAAGCACAATTCTCCCTTTTTACAAAGAATTAATTAAAAAAATATACAAAATAAAATAAAAAGGACACAACACTTTTAAAAAGATGAACAGAACTTTAACCAAGGGCAGGTAGGTTTCGACCCATATTTCTGAACCTAAGTACCCTGGATGTCTAGCTGGGTCACCTCGAAGAGGTCCGCGGACGGTCATCAGCAGAAACTAGACATCCTTATCTTCCTAAAATTAACTTTGACCACTTTCTGTTCAACTGTGCTATTCTTTGTTTTTGATAATAGGGAGTGTGATGTTACATGCAACAGAAAAATAACAGAAGAACAACACACATACATAGACACACACAAAACAAAATAAGCAAATAAATAAAAAGTAAGGGTCTAGTCTTTCCCAGTCTCAATCTGACTTTCCAGATTGTCATTCGTTATCCTTTCGGACAGTAGCAATAAGAAAATAATTTACAAAGAGGTGGCAAGCCACTTCAATGATGAACTCAACCTGTTAGGTCTTTGGAAACAAGCTAGAGGTTGTACTCCTCTAGAGAACATGTCTCTAAAAGCACAATTCTCCCTTTTTACAAAGAATTAATTAAAAAAATATACAAAATAAAATAAAAAGGACACAACACTTTTAAAAAGATGAACAGAACTTTAACCAAGGGCAGGTAGGTTTCGACCCATATTTCTGAACCTAAGTACCCTGGATGTCTAGCTGGGTCACCTCGAAGAGGTCCGCGGACGGTCATCAGCAGAAACTAGACATCCCTATCTTTCTAAAATTAACTTTGACCACTTTCTGTTCAACTGTGCTATTCTTTGTTTTTGACAATAGGGAGTGTGATGTTACATGCAGCAGAAAAATAACAGAAGAATAAAACACATACATAGACACACACAAAACAAAATAAGCAAATAAATAAAAAGTAAGGGTCTAGTCTTTCCCAGTGTCAATCTGTCTTTCCAGATTGTCATCCGTTATCCTTTCGGACAGTAGCAATAAGAAAATAATTTACAAAGAGGTGGCAAGCCACCTCAATGATGAACTCAACCTGTTAGGTCTTTGGAAACAAGCTAGACGTTGTACTCCTCTAGAGAACATGCCTCTAAAAGCACAATTCTCCCTTTTTACAAGGAATTAATTAAAAAAATATACAAACTTGTTGAAAATTTTCCTCTTCTAATCCTTATGTCAATATTCCGATATCTAGTGACTCGGACACATCGTTTATCCAAACGTATGCTTTGGTAGCTGTGATAAATCACTCTGGAACATTAAATGCAGGCCACTATTGGGCCCATATCAAAGATCGGACCAGAAACTCTTGGTACCTCTGCAATGATAAGGCAATAAGCAAAGTTGATCCAAGAACGCTCAACAGCACTACATAATATGTTTTCTTTTATACCCGCTGCTAGTTTTTTTTGTTTGTTTTTTTCCTCTTTATAAAATACCTTCGCCGTTGCTTTAAACCTGTAGTACCAGGGTCATGGGGGAGGAAAATGAAAGATTGAGCGGTTTTGTATTACCCCAGCGGGTTCATACAGGCCAGTTTATCGTTAATACCCAGAGGGTAAAGAGTTCAGCTCACTTTTCTCTGGTAACTTATAAGAAGCTTAGCAAGGGGGTTTGTTTTTAGCTTGTTTTTGCGTGTAACGACCCCACTTTTTACCCCAGCTCAGTACAGTGCCCAAGTTTACTAACTTGGTTTTCAGGCTTCACAACCCTGCTGTCCTTAATCAAAATATCGACAGGCTGGTCCCGTCGTGACAACCTCCTGTGTAAGGCTGAGTGTTGGTGTCCTGTAACACATGTGGGCAGCTACAGCCAGAGTCACAGGAGGGTCTTATTTAATTCTTTTTTATATTAATATATTTTTGACATATACATTTTTCTATTTGTGTTTGAGCTCTAACCAGTCTGTTTATGTTGTTCGCTCTGTGTTGTGTCGTATTGTTTGTGATAGAAGGCTTGTTTTTTCTCTTAATGATTTTCTTAAAGAATAGATTTAGGTCCAAGTTGGACAGTACTCATGCTTGTAAGAAGCAAGAAAGTGTATTCAGCACCTTCTTCTGGGAGCCTAATCCCAGTTTTGACAACCACCGTCCCTGTAGACAAGATACTTCAGTGCAGCTTGCTGTATTGTAAACCTTTTTCACTATAAGCAAAGCGCTGTAGTTGCAGAACCAAAATTGAACTGCACTCTGCGACCTCTTTTTCAACTGTTGCAGTTTGGTAACTATTGCAGTAGCGACAGAAGTAGGAGTTGACACCTGACAATTCTGCACTCTCCAAAAAGTTATCTATTGAAGATTGTACAGTCGATGTCAAGGGCAGTTGAAGAAATGGACTTACTTGCTCAGAGGTGCTAATATTATTGCAAGCGCCGCAAGTAGTGCAGCTTTTCACACAAGTGTTGAATAACCTACCAAAGAAAGGAAAGGCTAAGAACAACTCTGGTATGAAATACTCAAGAATCTCTAGAGCTTCTTGCTGAGAGAACGGATTAAAAACAGCACCCCTTGCATTAGAAACATGGCCTTTTAATGCATTTAGAAATGAAGAAGTGTTCACTGGAACATTGGAGGAGGATAGTTTGCGTAGAATACTTTTGCTTTAAACTTACCTATCGCCATATTGGAATCATTTGCAGAAAGTGGGAGGTTAGCTTTAAGTTGTAGAGTGTATAACTTTTAACTTTTTTTTATCAAAATTCAAATAATTTACGTATGTTAAAGGGCTAGACTTTAGAATACCACCTGTCATTTTAATTTTACAATTAAATTAACCTACATGACCAACGCGTAGGCCAACAAAAATAAAAAGGAGAATAAAATCCAAGTAATAATAAAAATAACAAACACAAAAATATAATAATTAAAATTAAATAACAAAAAACTACAGTAACAATCCAAACCACAAAAAGGAAATACATGTACAAACCAACGCGACCTACGCGTACACCTGAAATTGCAATGTAAAGGTTTCTTCGCGAATAAAAGCAATGCATTGCAATCACGTCCGTTATTAACGATAGCTTTCTCCTAAAATTGCAATGCAAAGGTTTCTTCGCTTATAAAAGCAATGCATTGCAATCACGTCCGTTATATTAACGACAGCTTTAGCGACGAACGGCCGACGTAACAATATAGCTTCTTTACTGTATTAACAAAGAATTAAAATGTCTATAAAAACAATCATAAAATCACAATCGGATGAAACTTGGGCAGAACTAAATAAGAAACTCATGGAGCATGAAATAAACTACAATAAAGTTTTGACAGAACCTTTGTATCAGTTCATTGACGCCATCGCTAAGTCCGTCGGAACAAATATCGGATTCGTATTACCTTCAATTTTAACTACAATTAATTACTTAGCATCAAGCCAAAATTTCAATTGCGAAATAAGAGATGGTTATGCTGTTAATTTGAATACGTTCTTCTTATTCGCGGGACAGGACAACCATCGACAGGGAAAAGTCCAGCAATCAAAGTCAGCGTCAGTAATCCTTTAACAGGTTTGGATTTACATAAGGAATTAATTTCCTGTTCTACATCATCCGGTTTAACAAAGTTATTATCAAAAATACAAAGAGCATTTATTGTTAATCCAGAGATTCAGGAATATCTGCTAAAAATAATTAAACAAAATGACGAAAATGCGGCGAGCGAAGTCGAAATATTATGCAAAGTTTTTAGCGGAGAATCTTGCACCTTCAATTATGGGACTGAAAACAGAAGAGAGATTTCATCTGACACCACACTATGTATATTAGGTAAGCATCGGCTATTAATATTTAACTACTGATTAACATCCGCGAGCACACTCCTCCTTACTCGAGCAACTAACACGGAAACTCTCTTTCTCTCTCATTATTCTATATATAAACATTCTTTTTTTATATATGTGCATAACTGAGTTGCAGCTTTATGATACTGTAACATTCTCGTTCTTTATAAGTGCATATCTGCGATGCGCTGCTGCTTTTATATGATGATCAAGATTTTGCTGTACGAGTTCTACACTAGTTTAGCAAAACTTTTGGACACAGTATTGAAACAAAGGCATGCATTTACACCATTTTAAACTGTATTTTCAAAAAAAAACATCACCATTTACATTACGTTAAAATGAATTGTATCAAACTTGGTGTATGCAACCACCTTTAATGTAAATTTTAAAAGCAAAATTGTACTTTTTTTATCCAGGTGCAACTCAGATCAAGACATTGGCATTATTATTATCAAAAATGGATATGGGCAATGGCCTAATCGATAGATTTATAATTTCTATACCAACATGTTATCGACCATTGCCAGAAGAACAATCACAAGCTAGCACTTTTTTAAAAACCAAAAATTTTAAAATAGATGACATCTACGAAAAGTTAGCAAAAACAAGTTCTGAAAACACACAATTTTATTTCGATGACGATGCTCAAAAGTAAGTTAACGGATACAACGAAGATTTTTTTAAATAAAGTTACGTCGGAATTTTGATCAGTCCAACTAAAACCGTTCATATATCATTGTTTAAATAAGCTGTAAAACTCAGGTAATAATTGAGTTAAAAGATTTAATTCGAGCTGTGTGTAGAGCTTGTGTATTGATTCACAGGATCGCTCCATGGTTGGTTCCTATACGGGTGCGTTGACTCGGCTTTGGAAATTGGCCCTATTTTGTTCTAGGAGATCTATCTTGTTACCCACCTGGTTGATTACATTGATTATTTTTATTTATTGACCGTAGAAATCTATTTTACACTGAATTAATTTAAATAATCTTACTAATTACTTAACAAATAAGACCTTTCATTTGCCGATTAATGAATCTGTTCTATTTTTACCAACATATCCCTAGTTGTCTACAAATAATATTATTTCTAGAATGTTTGATGAAATGGAGAAAAACTTTCTCATCGAACTCAATGACAATTTAAAAAATGGCAGACCAACTCAGAAAAATAAAACAACGGACGTCATTCCAAAATTAGCTGTTGCTATTCATTTGTTGGAGCATATTTTTTTGCAAATAAATTCTGGAAGAAATAATACAACATTTCCAGAATCAATCACCTTACAAACCATGCAAAAAGCTAATTATTATTCTCAAATGTTGACCGAACAAAAAGAATTTTTCAATGGTGTAAGTGCAGTTCTATTACTTAACATAATTTACAAGAACCTTTATTAAATTTTTCTAATATTTATCAATCCATTTTTTTCTACAGATCTTATTCTAAAAACGAGCCAGTGTTTATATAATTTTATACAGCACACACACATTGCCTCATTTTGAGAAAGGTGTCCCATTTCATATTTCATGCAAGCTTGACCGTTATATATTTCATTTTCAGCATTAATTTTTGTTATCTGATTAAGTATCACATTTGTCTTGTTTTAGTTTGTTTCAGACATGGTTTGCGAAAAAAAAATTAAAACCATCAAGCCACCAACTTTAAAAGATTACACCATTGCACTGTTAAATATGCCAGGTCGAATTGTCACCTACCGGTCGTATAAACAATGTGCATCTAAAAGGTTGAGATCAATGATATCAAGTGACTACAAAAAAATATGTGAAGACTTAGTAATGATTAATGCTGGGAAGTTGAATTCAGTGAGATTGAATGGTCAGAGTGAAGAGTCATATATTTTCGTTAAGTTGCCGTACGACGAATTACCAGAGGAGGTCAAATCAAACATGCAAAAAAATACTTACCTAACGAAATATGAAATGAATTCCCCGAAAAGCATCACGCAAAACATTATTGACGCGGTGCAAGACATCTTACAATAAAATATTTTTTTTATTTTCATTTTCATTTTATTTTCATTTTCAAAGTTAAGTAATAAGGATTATCGTTGCGTTTGTAAGTAATGAAAACCAATCAAATCCTTGCCTTTAATAATAAATTTATATTTTCTTTAGCAATAGAGTTGTTACAGAGTGTCTTACACACGTATTGTCAATAAGTTTTTTTTCACATAATGTAATAAAATTAAAAAATTTCATTGGTTTAACCTTGGAGGAAAGAATTAACTAATACGCCATAGCTAAAATCAAATAATCTACAAATAAAAACGCACTTCTATTTTTCCTAAGAAACGGTTGTTAAAGTGATGCCATAAAAGAATTTGTTTACTTTTAAAATTTTTATTATGTTTGTGCATCTTTACTTTGTTAATTTTTATTAGATTTATTCTCAATGATTGCCTATCAGAGTTGAATGTTATTTAGAAAGGTTACAAATAATGACTTAATACATGACCTACATTTTCAAGAAATTTTGCTGTGTCGACTTTTTTGTAAGAATATATTATGTAAAAATGTCGAAGCATAAAATTAATAGGAAAATATTTATACAAATATAAAAGATTATACTTGAATTTACGGTTAAATTATCTACTTATACAAAAATTATACATCACATTTCCTACTTTCATTTTTTTTTAACTTGAAACAAGGTCATTATTTGTTTTTTTAGGTTAATATAGATTTTGTTATTGCTTTATTATATTAATTTTGAATGGCATGTTATGATTTAATTGAACACATGCATCATGTATTTTTATAGTCTTATTCATGCTATTTCGTTACTTGTTAAATCGTTTACAATAATATTTCTCTGAGATATAAAATATATAAAACCCACAATCCTTAACGTTATTAGTGTATTTAAAAAGAATTTTGTTTTTCAGGTGCATAAATAAATTAAACAATGAAACGAACGCGAGAGCATGCTAGCCAAACAATACAAAAAGTTGCATCTACATCAGACGTTTCCACTCAATGTGGATATAGCACAAGTAGTTACAATAGAGCTACGAAGTCATCGTACATTAATTTCAGGTACCATACATATATGCATCAACATCTTTGTGTCATATTGGCTTATATTAACATCTTATTAATATCACTTTTTAATAAAAATATTAATTTCATTTTAGATACCTATTGAAAATGTTATTTCAGACAAGGAAACCACTATTAATTGGTGTTTCCACAACAAACTTCTAGCAAATAAAAGAAAGTGTCCTGTATGTAATTGTGACATGAAATACACGTTGTCAACAACATATTCATCGGATGGTGTAAAGTGGCGTTGCCAAAAGTTAGATCACACGAAAGATGTATCTATACAAAGAAATTCTTGGTTTGAAGGTTCAAACATGACATTAGAAGAAGTAATTGAACTGACGTACTGGTGGAGCACAGGTATGAAAATATTAATGAGATGCAAAACTTTTTTTATTTTGAACATCTTAAAAAAAACTTTAACTTATTCAGTGTTTTTCATTTTACCACTTTTTTAAAAGACCAAACTCTCTAATATTTTTTTGGTTGAACAATCTCTTCTGGTTGTAGCTAAAAACACCTGTTTTATAGTTTCGCAGACCTTACTTTGTTGTTGATACTCTATTCCTAAAGTAAAAACCCGATCTTCTTTTATAAACAGGAACCGAACAAGTAAACATATGCCAAGAAATGGGTTTATCATCAGCAACTATTGTGGACTGGGCAAACTTTTTGAGAGAAATTTGCGATGAGATAGTGATAAAACGTTCAAAACCGATTGGTGGAAAAGGCGTCAAAGTGCAAATTGACGAATCTAAATTTGGAAAGCAGAAGTACCACCGCGGTCATAAAGTAGAAGGACAATGGGTCTTCGGAGGGATAGAATCTGAATCAAGAAAAAATTTTATGATTCCTGTCGAAAAGCGAGATCGCAATACCTTGATTCCCATCATTGAAAGGTACATCTTACCAGGAACGACAATTGTCAGCGACTGCTGGAAAGCCTATGACATTCTCGATGAACTAGACTATCACTATTTAAAAGTGAATCATTCAATTGAATTTGTAAACGAGTCTGGTGATCATACCAACAAAATAGAGGGGCATTGGCGACAAGCGAAAGCAGTAATGCCAAAATTTGGTGTCAGGAAAAAATTTTTTTCGTCACATTTGGGAGAATTTATGTGGCGATATGAAAATAAGGACAAAAATTTGTTTATGCAAATTATATCAGACATTTCTTCTATTTATAATTTTTAATAATCATGTCAGTTTTTGCCATTATAAATCCTTTATAAAATATAAAAGTTCTGCAGCTTGTGAAAAAATACTACTACATTCTTGACTCAAGCCTCCGTAGCATGTGAAGACTAACATTTGAAAACTATAACTAAAACTGTCGTAGGTCGCGTACTTTTATAAAAATTCGATCGTTCCGATACAAATAGAACGCGTAGGTCACGTAGGTCGCGTAGGTTACTTTTATAAAAATTCGATCGTCCCGATACAAATAAAACGCGTAGGTCACGTAGGTCGCGTAGGTTACTTTTATAAAAATTCGATCGTCCCGATACAAATAAAACGCGTAGGTCACGTAGGTCGCGTAGGTTACTTTTATAAAAATTCGATCGTCCCGTTACAAGTAGAACGCGTAGGTCACGTAGGTCGCGTAGGTTACTATTATAAAAAATTGATCGTCCCGGTACAAGTAGAATGCGTAGGTCACGTAGGTCGCGTAGGTCAGTTTTATAAGAATTCTTATTTATTGCAGGGGGTATTCTAAAGTCGCTCCTGTTAAAGAAGTTCGAAGAAAGTTATACACTTAACAATGTTCATCCTTTCAAGCCCTGTATAGAATAGATGGTATACCCTTGTTATTTATTTTAATTAATGTTCATTTTAAACTTAGGCGTTGTGTTTTTTTCGTATCTTCAGTGTATTTATTTTTGTTGGAACCTTGTTTGATGCCAAAAGTTCTAAACATTTCCATCATTGTTTTTTGTCATTCTGCGAAAACTTAACAGAGAGTGTTAAGTATTTTACTATCGTTTAGCTGAAAGCTTCGCTGAAAAGAGGAAGATTAGCGCCAGCAAATCCATCAACTGGATAAAAACGAGGTTAAAATTACATCTAATTAGATCGTGTTTGTTATGCCTACGAGGATCTAGATCACCGTGGTCGAAACAGTCTGTTAGTGATGCTGATTTGAACCTGGTAACCACCGAAGCAAAAATAATCAATAGTTCCGTTTAAACAAAAAAAGTAACAATAGCAACAAAAGAACTGTTAAATCTTTATCATAGTTGAATGTCCTGTTTTTAATGTATGTCAGAAAAATACTACTCTTATCTTATAAAAAAAGTAACCTTTAACAGAAAGCATATTTTTCTTTTCCGTAGCAATAAGAAAATTCGTGTAGCAAAGCCATTATCACCCTACGGAACTGGATTGCGGGGAATCGTGACTAAAAAGAAAAGGTCCTCTAGTAGAATGAAGAAATTTCTAAATATTGTGTCTACAATCATCTGTGTTTACAAGCATGAAATTTTTAAGAATTATACTTCATTCGTACAACAGTTTCTTGTTTTCCCGTGTTACGGCCGCAGAAGTTTATACGCCAGATCGATCATTTAAATATCACCATAAATAAATGAATGTAGACCTTTTTGAATGTTCAGTGTTAATTGATCCCTTATAATATGAGATACCTCTTTCGACTCTTCCTGGTTTGCCTAATGCTCCCAACGTCACGTCTGCATTTGATTCCTGAAAGTTTAATTTCAAGGACTGTCAAACCATCCTTCATACTCATCGGAATGCATCGTCACCCGGAATGAACTAAATACCTTACACTGTTTACAAGAATTGTCCTCAAATTGCGTCCTTTATCTTCAACCTTTTCCAATCTTGTTTAAAGAATTCCTACATTCCCTTTCAGTGGAGGGTCGCTTCAGAATTATAAACCTAAAAACAAGCCTCCATCTCCATCATCCATTAAGGGGCTATCCCCCTAAAAAAAGAAAAAATTACAAAACGTTTTTTAAACAAAGTTTCAGAATAAACAGAAAGTATATCAAAACGTTCCACAAATATTAATAATGGTGGGTAGGTGTTGCCATAGCAACTGGTAACTAAGCAAAAATTATTGATTGTGATTTATGTCTCTTCCCCTGACCATAATAAATCAGGACTCGTTCATCATAACCACTTCAAATTGCGCACATGAGTAGTTCAAATATGACTATGAAATGAATAAACAATTTTTGTAATAGGTTTATTTCAAAATGGTGGCTCTTTAAACTGTCGGTTTTAAAATATGCAAAAATTTGAGCTATAAATGGACAAAGAGAGTCATTAAATGTATTATTTCTAAAAGTGCTCATTCATTGCATGCCTTTTATAGTGAAGAACAATTGCTGAAAATTTCAAGCAAATTGGTTAAGCGGTTTAAGGGGATTTGACTTGCTTAGTTCCCTTTTTACAGGTTTCTACAAGTCTTTGGGTGTGACGACCCCACTTATTACCCCAGTCAACCCTTGTTTTATATGTCAATATATTGCACGAATTAAAGAACATTTGATGACAGAAGAGGATGCCAGGGCCTCCTGATGACCAACTTAGTGGCCCTCGGATTAGAGGTGACCCGCCTGGAATCCTCACACCCCTTGGTTGAGGCTTTGGGGCGAAACCGTTTGGTGTCAAGGTTGGGATTGTGCAATCTGTGTTAAATGTGTGTGTGTGTGTTTTTTTTTATGTATTTTTTTTCACTGATATTGTGTTTCCTGCGAAAATGAAGTTTAACTATCGTATTGGCAGTAAGTTTGGAGGAACAAAACCTCTATGATGTAACCCTAAAACTTAACAGGTTGAGTATTTGATTGTGCCTTGCTGCAATGTTCAAAATTGCTGCAATGTTCAAAATTGCCCCCTATTTAGGCCGGCGAGGAAAAAAAACAAAATGAAGAAAAACTGATTTAAAAGTTACCATCAGCAAAAAATAAAGCAAACATGTAAATTTTAGCTTATATAATTAATGCATATATCTGTACATAAGGGAAAATTAAAAAACTGTTTAAAAGCACCAGATTTATAAGTATTTCTCTCAGATTTTTTATTTCTGCCAGATCTCTGCTTTGCTTTACCTCTGCGTAATTGTCTGCGTTTTTTTGTTGGTTCTGAAGAGTCGTTCTTTGATACATTGATTCGCTTTATATTAAGTTTATGGCAAACGAGAACAGTGTATCTACCAGGAACTAATTGCATTTGTTCATATACCATAACACTTGCTTTCTGACCAATATTAAAATTTGCAACTGCATCAAATACACCAAGTTTTAACTGGGTTAGTCCAACGTACCGTGTTTTTGGCAAGCGTTCCCAAATCATACCATTAAAACTCTCATTTTGGTTTTGTGTCAGACCATGTTTCCAATATTTCCAATAACTGATTGAAACTAAGTTCTTCAAAAATAGGTCTTATTTTCATTACAATATGGATTGGCTATCCAGGACCATGTTTGAAAAAATTTGTGCCGTTTGCTTTGTCCCTGTTATAGGCACACCAGCTTTCCTTACCCTCAAGACAGTTTGGGTAATGCGATTTATCTTTTTCATTGGAAGCCACATGAAACAAAGTAGCTCTTACTGCCTTTTGCATTTCTGGGAGGTTGTTCTTATTCTGCCTTATTGCCATCCCATAGTAGTTTTGGAGGCAGTCTATCATCGCGACAGTCAACTTTCCTGCACCACCAAGACCTTTCTCTTTTTTCTTTAAGTTACAAAAACGGCATCCAACTCTCTTGCACATGCTCAACACACTCCAATTTTTTATCAGTTTTATCATCTGCACTGTACGTGTCTTTAATAACTAAAAAACTTTGCTGTCTCCATCACTATAAAGTTCTGTGTAACAGTTTATTTTTTGCAATTGATCTCTCCCATATTCGTTTAGCACCTTCGCATTCCATACTGTTGGCTAACCCAAAATGGTTCAGTTTACAATTATGGTTTGCTTTCCAATCATCATATGACTTAAGATCACCAGCTTGTTGCTTTTCGTGCAACTTACAACCTTTACATGTACAGGTCATAACGTCAACATAAGAATTTTTCCTGTGTTCATTGATATGACCGTCATTACTCCATTGAGGGATGAATGTCAACGCTTTTGCCATGTCAAGAATAACACTTGCAGCAGCATCCTCACCTCGTGTTTCTTTACAAGCGTCAGTGATAGTTTGCTCAGCTACAACTTTTGTTGCTACATTTAAACGCTTTATAAATTTATCATAATTATTGTTTGTAACTGGTTTGGGCAAATTCATCAACGTAGAAAACTGTTCTAAGCCGTTATATCCCTGTCACAAGCTCTCATACTGTATGCTGATCTAACATTTATGTCAAATAAGTAGCTGCTTTTTTAAAAAAGTATAAAATCCATACTCAAAGTCACAACCTTCATCTTCACATGTAAGTGTTAGGAAAGAACAGAAACCTTCTTACGTACATCTTCAAATAGGTGGAGTGCGCCAACACCAGAACAACTTGGACAAGTGAGAACTTTAAACGAAGATAACATTATCTTTATGTCCACAAATCTGTAACCAGTAATCATATCTTTCTTAGTAGTAGTATTAGCATCCAAATCAACAAGAGAGAGAAAGTCGTATTGGCGTTTTGTTCAGTATTGTTACAAGGTAACACCCAAACTGAATTCATACACCTCGTACCCATACCTCCTAATCCATACAAATATGTCCAGATCCCTGGATATTTCACCAATGGCGTCAGCTCCCCAAACCTAAATAAAGCAAACCCCTATTCAAACCCGTTTAACGATCTCTTAAACGCCGCACCAAACGAAAACATGTATGGTAGAAATGGCATCCCGCTTGTTTGAAATTACAAGCGCCAGTGCACAAAGTTTGCACAAGTTTGTGCAGTATACTGCACGAAACAGGAGATGTTTGTACAACACCACAGAGACAGGACGTACGGATCACCCGAAGCATGTCGGTCGGTAGGGTCGGTGATCGTAGCTATATTTTATATTTAACATCAGGACATTTGTATTCATTTATTGACAATTAAGAACCTGTATTTAATCTTTAATTCGAGTGTTTTGTGAATGCTTTTATGCCCCCACTGCTTGAAGTGTTTAGCACTTCTAGGCCTTTCGATATACCGGAGTAAGGTCGTACCATTGGAAATTGAGCTGACATTTAAGTAGTGGACCTGGGCGGTGCAGGGAGTTTGCGCAGTTTGTTGTCGTCGTATCGGCTGACAATAAACACAACTCCTGCCGGAGCATTCTGGGGGCTCAACCGGGATCCTTAGGTCTTTCGATTCCTTAGAACGGAAATCTCTGGATTCATCAAAATAACAATTCTTAGGATTTCACGAAGTACATTTTTTTTAGGGAAACATAATAAATACATTATTGCTGGTAATTTGTGGTGTAGTGTTGTTGTTGGTACAGAAAAGTCAGGGAGGCAAAAACAAAAACCACCAGGTAAGTGGGTTTGTTGTTTGTTGTTCTTCGAGTTATTGTGGCTGTCCCTAAACGAAGAGAAAAACACAGGTTTTACCATATATTACAGCTGGATATATTTCTTAGGAAAAACAAAAAAAGGACGTACAATAAGAGAAAATTATAGGTCTGTTTGTAAGATTTTGTTTTGCTTGAGCAGAGAACGCTGCTTGCGCGAAAAAGTATATTGTTTGGAGATTTTGTTTTGCTTGAGCAGAGAAAGCTGCTTACGCGAAAAGGTATATTGTTTAGAGATTTCGTTTTGCTTGAGCAGAGAACGCTGCTTGCGCGAGAAAGGATATTGTTTAGAGTTTTCGGTTACGCTTGTGCAGAGAAAGCTGCTTGCGCGAGAAAGTACATTGTTAAAAAATTTGTTTAGATTTGAGCAGAGAACGCTGCTCGAAATTAGGTATATAAAAAAGAGAAATATGCAGGAATATAGAACAAAATTTAGGACGAATTTGCTGCAGAATTAGGCGGCCGAGATTTTAGTAAAAGTATGCATACTTCAGGTTCGTTTGGATCACGTGGAGTATCTAAAAGATAAAAAGAAAATAGGATTGTCATTGAGAACGTGGGGTTTTATCATTGGGAAAATTTTTTGGGGAAATTTCGGAATTTTTATAGGGCTAGGGAAATTAGATTTTGAAATTTTATTAGTAGGATATTTTTTAAATTTTTATAAGAAATGTATGCATTACGGCCACAAGACCGCATGTTTGACGACGAGAGAGAGGCGAGCGAGCATGGCGCGGAACAGTGTCGCACGCGGTCACCCGATTTTAGGGTCACTGATAAAAGAGTGACCTCTCCGACTCATTCTTCGCCAGACCAACGGGAGGCTAAGGAGGAAATGGATAATATCCATATAAGAGGGAATGGTCCCCCACCCTCAACGTATCTTAACAAACGATTTGATATAAAGGAAAATAGCCCATTCGTGGAAAAAGGCGACCAATTTCGCGATTTGGTGACTGCCCTGGTACAAAAACCAGTCGCAGAAATGACACCAAATTCGTTTTCGAGGAGTGATAGTGATAACGTGGTAGACTATCTGGAAAATTTTGAGATGGTGGCTCAGTATAATGGGTGGGATCCCGAAAAGAGAGTGCAAGCGTTACCCCTCTTTTTAGAAAGCTCCACACGGATATTTTATAACGGCTTGCCAGCGAATACCAAGGCAGATTGGGAGGAGCTGGTTATAGCGCTTAAAAAACAATAAACTCAAAGGACAAGCAATGGACCACCGTGTCCAGACTATATAGCTTGCGGCAGGAAGGACCCCTAGCGGACTATATTGATGAGTTGGAGAGATTAAGTCATCAGATGGGAGTCTCGGAGGACACAAAGCTCCATCTTTTTATTAACGGTCTAAAACCGAGACTCCGAAATAGCCTTAGGCTTAAGCAACCGTGACAGTACGATGCAGCGGTCAGCTTTGCAAAATTAAAGGAGGCCACGTCCGAGGATACATCCCACTTGGAAGGTAATTTACAACGGTTAGAAGAAAGGCTGTTAGCGCGTTTGGACCCACTTCTCAAAGCTGCGAGACCAGCACCCCAACAAACCATAAATGCGGTTGATGCTATCGACCCGGTAGGCACCTCCCTAGAAGTAGCGCATCTGCGTGAGGAGGTAAAGAGGCTAAAGAAAGTGAGGATGGAACCTCCCTTCCCAACTCGTAACACCAACACCCGTACTACGGACAGACAACCGGTTTGCTACCAATGTGGACGAGTAGGTCACATGCAGCGGGTTTGTCTCGACATGCGAGGATATCCTCCAAGAGGTAGCCCACCACAACGTTTCGGGAATTCTTATTTTGGAAACCATGGGAATTCGTCCCAATACCAATACCGTTATGAAGGGCCACCCTTTGAGCATAGTCAATTTCAGTCTATTCATAACAATGCAATGGTTCCATACGACAGTCGTGGGAACCAAACACAAGATTACGAACCTTACCCTGTACCACCACACCATAGATCGATTGAGAGAGAACTTGGGGAAGAAGGAAGGCTTCACCCACCTGCTACCCCACATGAACCGCATAGCTCGCACTACTATGCTAAGAGGTCCAACATTCCACAGAACCGTCAAACTAGACCCGTGAATCCTGATCCATTCTCTGAGGATCCTTTTATTCAGGGTAAAGTAAACGACATGGAGTCGCCTATGCTGATAGATTCGGGAGCATCTGTCACACTAATGGACTTGGATTTTTATCGAAACAATGGCTTTCCACAATGGAAGGTCACTTGTTACGTGGGATCCGCGTTGATAAGTGCTAACGGATCTCCATTATTGGTTCACGGCGACGTACTTGTTGTCTTGAAAATGGAGGCGAGGATTGACCTGGGACGATAGGAGGTAGCAATGGCAAAGGACGATCAGCTCTTGACAACACCTACATTGTCGCAAAAAGGCCAGATAGGCGTCTATCTACACGTGGTAAACCCCACGGAAGACAGGGTGATTATACCAGCTCGAGCAGTAATAGGTCAAGCGGAGTCTCTTCCCAGGGTGTGTAGCCCTAACCTTCCTAGCACAGAAACCAACATACAATTTAATGAATATGTCCTAGGCGACAAGTGGTCTCGGCATCAGCTTCTCCAGTTAAATCGGCTCTTAGGGGCGAATAGGGATCTGTTCGGACAGACCACTGCAGATTTGAGTACCACAACAAGCGTTCAGCATTATATTGACGTTGGAGACTCGGCTCCTATTAGGCAACGGCCTTATAGGTTGACTATGTCACAAAAAGAGACTCTTGACCACGAGTTAGATGACATGTTGGACAATGGGATTATTGAGGAGAGTGTGTCCCCATGGAGTAGCTGTGTATTATGGTACCAAAGAAGGACGGCTCTGTAAGGCTATGTGTTGACTTCCGAAAGTTGAATGAAAAGACGGTAAAAGATAGTTACCCCCCCCCCCCCTGCCAAGGATCGATGAAGTTATTGATTCTCTGCACGGTGCAAAAGTATTCTCGACTTTAGATTTATTAAAAGGCTGGCAAATTGAACTAGAAGAAGGCTCAAAGGAAAAAACGGCTTTTGCTACTCACCGTGGCTTATACCAGTTTCGCGTGCTACTATTTGGTCTTACGAACGCGCCAGATTCTTTTCAACGTTTAGTTCAACACGTATTACGCGACCTTATCGGGAAGATTTGTTTTGTTTATATCGACGACATAGTAATTTTCTCGCGGAATTTTGATGAGCATCTACGTCATTTACAGATGATGTTTGATGCATTACGACGAGCGAAATTGCGGTTGAAATTAAATAAGTGCAAGTTTGCCTCTACACAAGTAGAATATCTAGGATATACTCTTTCTGCCGAAGGCGTTGGCCGGATCCAAGAAACATCGAAGCAGTTGCCACATATCCTGTACCTAAGAGAACGAAGGACGTTCGCGCGTTTTTGGGCTTATGCCTATACTATAGGAAGTGTGTCGACAATTTTTCAAAGCTGGCAAAACCATTACATTATTTGCTAAAACAGGATATAAATTTCATGTGGGGAGAACAACAACAAAAATGCTTTGATGAACTGAAGACAAAATTGACCTGTGCACCTATTTTGGCATTCCCCGATTTCACAAAATCTTTTGTGTTATATACTGATGCCAGTAACGAAGGATGCGGTTTCACGTTGTCGCAAGAACAAGAAGGGTCGGAACGCGTCATCCTATATGGTGGACGGGATTTTTCAGACACCGAACGTAGGTATAGTACCACCGAAAGGGAAGCATTAGCAGTTGTGGTAGCAATTACTAAGTGCCGACCATACTTTTGGGAACAAAATTCCGAATTGTGACGGATCACCAATCCTTGCGATGGCTGATGGAAATTAAGGAGCATACAGGCAGGCTAGCACGATGGGCATTCCTTTTGCAGTCGTACGACTTTTCCATTGAGTATAGACCGGGTAAGAATCATGGTAATGCAGATGAACTGTCCCGCAGGGTCTATGGCACAGTGGCCGCAGTAAAACCTGCACTTTCTTTACCGAACGTCAAGGAAGCACAGAAAAAAGAAACGGACTTGTTTGATCTCATTACCTATCTGGACACAGGAGAACTACCGACTGATGCAGAACGCGAGTGGTGTAAGAAAAAATCTCAATATTAGCTGGATTCAGAAGGCATTTTATATCATATGTTTACGTCGAGGTGAAGAGGTTGGCCAGCTCGTAGTGCCTACTTCATTCCGTCATGACTTGCTTGCATGGTGTCACGATCATCCAAGTTCGGATCATTTGGGCACACAGAAAACGTATGAACGGTTACGTGGTTTCTACTACTGGCGTGGTATGTTCCCTACTCATCCCACGCACGCACCGCTTTTACCTATACCAGTTTCTGGACCGTGGGAAGTTGTGGAAGCGGACTGCCTAGGACCTTTCCCACCTTCTCTTCTTGGAAATAGGTACATTATCGTGATGGTATGATTTGTTCACAAAATATGTTGAGGCTGTAGCAGTAGCAACGATCGATACGGCAGTTACAGCGCAAATGTTTATCGATAACGTGATTTTCAGGCCCGGACCCTCGCGAAGATTCTTGTGTGATCGAGGCACAAATTTTACATCCAAACTGATGCAAGAAGTCTGCCGACTCATTAATGTTACGAAGGTCTGCACATCGAGCTATCATCCTCACTGTAATGGGTTTGTCGAGTGCGTGAACGGCATCATTAGCCAAACATTGTCAATGTATGTTAGCTCAATGCGAAAAGATTGGGATGTACACCTCCCTGCGGCTATCTATGCTTATAATAGCAGTGTGTCCGAAACGACTGGTGAAAGCCCCTTTTTTCTCACATATGGTCGTGAGCCACAATTAATTCCGAACGTGGCATTATTGCCGCAGAAAGATTTGTCAATTTCGGTTGATGTTCATCGCCAGAGGTTTATTTCGCTACTCCGCACGGCTCGAGATTTAGCGAAACAACATATACAACGAAAACAGGTAAAAATTAAATTAAAGTATGACACAACAGCTAATGATCATTCTTTTATGGTGGGACAAAAGGTTTGGATCTATAACCCTGCTGTAAAAACGGGTTTGGTGAAGAAGCTTAGTTGTTTATGGCACAGTCCGTTTCGACTTATAGAACGTGTAACCCCAGTTTCTTTCCGAGTCACCAACGCAGTTGGGAAAACGTTAAAAGGGGCAGTCCATGTCTCTCGCATGAAGAAGTACTATACTCCTGACATGCGACCCACTGCAACCCTTGACTTTGAGATTGATCCGATGGACACTACGGAAGTACCCCTGGAAACTGAGGAAGGCACGGAAGAACAGTTCTTACCGGATAGTGAGGATGAGGCTAATGCCGAAGTAAAACTGTGTGAATTGGTGGACCAGGATGTGATGCCAGCCGACCAAACTGACGTTCCTGCAAGGGACCCAGATAGTATGCTGGATAACGGCGAAATTCGAAAGAACAGTGAGTTGGATGACAACGGCGCAACCAACAACACTACCTTCGAGACTCAAGGAGGATTAGGGCCAGATATGTATCTAGTGGAGTGCATATGACAGATGAAAACCAAGTACAGGAAACAGTTCTTTTTGATAAAATGGAAGGATTTCGACGAAGACGAGAACACGTGGGAGCCGGAAAAGAACGTAGACCCCCTACTGATAGAACATTTTCTTGCCCAAGGAATCTCTACCAACTCTGTCTCCCGTGCCAATGTTAAAGCACCTCTGTGGATGTGGTCGGTCTTCCAAATGCCGTCTTTTCTAATGTGGTTACTGGTAATGCTGCTTGTAGGCATTAGCCAGGTCGTAAGTAATCAAATAGGACTGGATTTAGGAACCTTATATGACTGTGCCAAAACTACGCCGCTAGGAATTTTCCAATTTCCAGCACTTAAGGATTGTGGACACAATATGCACAAAATCCCGGATCCCGTCACCACGTACTCCGCGAAGGTTTTCAGATACGCGCCTAACGTAACGTCCTTCTTTATATATCATTGCTCTAAGGAAACAGTTACACTAGATTGTAACTATAACAATTTCCTGTCTTCTCCAAAGAAGAGTCGATCCGTACGAAAAGATGTGGTTAGCCCGAAGAAGTGTATTTCTTTCGTGATTAATGGAACCAAAACGGATGACTTCGAAGAACCTCAGGAAGGTTATTGGAAAACAAAAGCTTCTTCGTTTCGTTGTAATTTCGGTGACCGGACTACAGTTACTTATACCTCTATAGAAGTACAACGTTATCTCGCGCAAATTATAGGACGTGCAAAGTATATTGAGCAGCATCTCACTACCACAAAATGTTCCTCGGAAATCGACCCTGAATTAGACATCGGCGTATGTATCCCAGCGTTTCAGCCAAAACAGGTTATAGTGTGGCCCAACCCTTATCATGACACCACGGAAATGCGCTCTCTCGGAATCCACGAGGTTGAACGACAGGGAGAATTCGTTTTAATTCCCTTACTCCATGCTGGTGGCGCGGTTCAACAAGAATTTAAACAGCAAGGCACTATACAATTAGACAATGGCCTGGTTTTACGTGACACGCGGGTTAAGACACATTTTTACGACCACTTAAGACAAGTGGTCCAAACGTACGCGAAAAAGGTGGCCGATGACGTTGTGGCTCCAATGCTGGAAACCCCCATTGCAAAAGCTATAATGATCCAGAAAAACACAATGGCGCGCGAATGGAAATGCTTGTGCTTTACGCAACGGGAAATCACCCAAATACAACGGTGGATGTTATCAAACTTCCCATCTACGGGAGCTCGATGGGTTCATCAAGAATCAGGGGTTGTAGTTAAGCCTGTTGGAGATGCCCTAGCAATTCATATATATGTGTCCACATAAGGTAAGAACAGTATATAGTTACACCGGATAACTCAAACTTTTATTATCTCGAACTATTTTGCCCGGTCCCTGGAACATTTCCTATTACTTTCTTATAAAAATCACATTCGCTATCTCGAATCATTTTCGAGTCTCCCTTCTGACAATTCCTTCGGATAATTCGAACTTTAAAGGAAAGAGGAAAAACAATTTGTTTGATGAAAATTAAATTTCTTTATTAATTCTAATTAATTCATTTTTAAAAATAGATATAAACTTCACTTGTCCGGATATATGTAGTGTGCAGGGAACTTGCAAACCTTCCCCATCGCCAAGATTACATCTTTTTCCAGTGATCTTTGCGTGACACTTTGAATATGGGTCACTACAAAAGAAAAAAAACACGATCTTTGCAAATCTTCCGGCTTTGCCTTTTTTTAGATCTTCCACAACATTTTGGTCCTTTATAATAGCTACAGCAAACTTGTCTACAGGATTATCTGGTTCCATGGATACTTCCAACAGTTCGTGTAGTTGTGGCGTCCAAATATTTTTGTAAATATGATGTCCCTTGATAAATGTTTCGAGATCCGTACTTGTGATCAAAGTAATTGGTAACTCATCTTGTATGAAAATTGTTTCAGTTGTCACAGCCTCAGTTATACTGCAGAATGAATTTATTTAGTAAAAACACATTGATACGATTAAAAGTATTTGGATGAGGACGGTGTAAGTTCTAAAGAAATGAAACCGTTTCTAAAAAGGTTCGAAATATCATTATCGAATGTTTTTAGTTTGTTTAGAACTTGTGTCTTTATGTTATAAATAAGCTGCAGAATTTTCATTCAAGTAATTTTCATCATGGCAACAATTGCGGTTAAACGTAAACTTTAACACAAAATTCATTAAAGATAAATATCAAGCATTAAAGCAAGTAGAAAAGGGCAAATCGAAATTACAAGTTGCTGCAAAGTACGGCATACCTGGATAAAAAACAATGATAAAACATTCGAAGCGGCTAAAAAAGGAATAAAAATGAAGCGTCAGAGACTGAGAGCAGGCAGCTAAAAAACATTAGATCAAATTTTAAGCAAGGTATTTTCAAATGGCTATTAACTGTTTGAAGCAGAGATATGGCTGTTTCAGCTTTAATATTAAAAACTAACTTAAAAAAGCTAAAGAATTTGCCGAAAAAATGAGCATTGATAATTTCCAAGCTTCAGATGGTTGGCTTGACCGTTGGAAAAAGCGGCACAATGAATCTTTCAAAAATGTCTCTGGTGAAGGAAACGCGTGTACCGATGAAATGACTGCGTCTTGTGCAGAAATATTAGCAACAAAATGTAGATAAACTAATATTTTTCTGTAACTATGGCTACTTCTTTCTTTCATAAGAAAGTAAGTAAGTAACGGGAAGTTTTAACGTCCTTGGGGATTCCATCCTAACAGTTGGCTCTGCCTCACCTCCGACTGTAACTATGTTGCATTACTGCCAGAGATACGTATAGCATTGCTCTAAACTGCTTGCCTGCCTGCCACCCAAGCCGGTTAGCAGTCAGTAGATGGCACCAAATGCGCTGACAACACTGCATTTAAAGTGCGCCGGAGTAGGGACTCGAACCTGAAATCTTATGATTACAAGTCAAATGCGCTACCACTACACCATTTCCGCATCTTTCTTTCTCTTAACTAACTATCTATGTCTGGTATAGCTACAATCCCTGCCGAAGTATTTTGGCAGTAAAAATTGGGTTATACAACTCCCCCTCAATAGTTTGTGAGGTGCTGACTCCTATTTCAACCATTCAACCAAAAAATAATAAAAAAGGTTAAACAAACAAAAATAAGTACAAATGAGTGATACAAACGTTCTCCAGACACCGTGTCAGGACAGAGACGCTTGTAGGAGCTATCTCCTTACTTATTCTCAAGCGAACACTGAAAATGTTGGACACTCTAGCAAATTTGCTGTGTTGGTCCTAGAGGCATTCAGCGTAGGGAGCAGTTCTGAGTTTGTGCAGTGGGTAGCATGCCAGGAAAACCATGCGGTCAGCGGAGTGCATTACCACATGATCCTCAAACTGAACAACCCCTGAAGATGGAAACCGATCTTTAAATCAATTAGATCAACCAACGGAATCTGCGTTAGCGTTTTATCAAATAATTGCGGATACTTACAGATATGCGACCAAAACATTTGAAGATGGATTCCAACGGATTCAATCAGAATGATTTCCCACAATTGGTGGGCCCGGTCAACATGATGTTATTGAATTTCATTCGTCCTTTTTTAAGACATTGGCGTATAGCACAACCGAAAATGTTTGTATCGTTGTTAAGAAGGACCTCCGCTAGCTTTATTGTCGTTGTTGTATATATATAAACAAATCAGAAAACCAAAACATAAGGAATATATCCCTTTTCTTCGCGCGAAGATAATTTCACGGATTACTTTGATTTATGCGGATATTTCTTAATGTAGTAAAAGTAAAACTCATAGGTACATCACTTGAAAGCTAGCTGATGTGCTATAGCTGTAGCTATTAGAATATGATTTTGTAAACATTTTTTTAAGAATATGTTCAGTAAGCTAATAGCTGCATCAGTTCTCTGCATTTTTGAAAAAAGGGGATATTCGTCCGCACTTTTATAAATCTACGGGCTAATACTTTTTTTAGTTATTCGTCCGCACTTTTTCAATCTTTAACTCGGTGCGTCAGAAAAAAACAACAGTTTTAATTTGTGCGCACTTTTTGGAGTAGATCTAAAAGATGACAAGACTCGGGATACTTAAGGCGAGTCTTTTTAGGTGTTTTATCACCCGCAGCACCAACACTCGTCGTATCATAACCATTTTTGACAAACTTAATAGTGAGAAAAAACCATTTCAGAAACACTCTGTACCATGTCTAAAATTTGATTGGATGACGTGATTTTGGCATGAATTATTTCGCATTCCAATCACGTCGGATCAAATAGGGCCCGCTCTACTTAAAAATTGTAAATGGCGCAGGATGCGGGCCGATCCTCAAACGAAAAGAAAAGTTTCGTACTAAATTTTACGTCATGTATCCGGCGTTTAGTGATGCGGGTAGACATTTGCCGGTAACCTGCGCATTTAACTGGGTTTTTTCTTCGACTGACGGGATTTTTTCCGACAAGGTAAAATATGACGTTAATACCTTTACGAATTTGCCGTCAGTGCCGATACGCAGAAATTAAAAAAGGCTACCTGCGAAATTTGAAAATTTTGTTTTGGCTGCATTTTTTGGCTGTATATTTCACAGAGCAGCAATATTGATTATTTTCAAGAACATACATAATCAAAATTCTCCTGAACGTTATGAAGCTTTTTTCTCTGACATAACTAACAAGTGGGACGAAATTTATAACACACCTTTACAGAAGTATCGACTAAAAGTTACCAGTAACAAATTTACAGGGGAAACCTGATGGAGTTAATAAAAAACAAGATAAGAGAAAACTCTTCAGAAATATCAAATTAAAACTAAGCATGGACAGAGGAAAATAAGGACGTTGAGACATATCTTAGAACAAGGCAAACACAGGCAACAAGTGAGATTATCATTATACTTTGAGTCTAAAACTGGACACTCTTTCAAGAAAAAAAACAGGTATATATGTTTACGTCACGGTAAATTTTCACTGAAAGAAAAGTTTGTAGAATCTGCAAAAATCAAGTTCCCACAGAATTTATGCAGTCTGCAAAATTCAACTAAATTTGAGCACAAATTATGCGATTTACAAAATGAAATTACAACACAATTTAACAATCCACAAAATAAAATCCTTAAAAATTAATTGTCATTCCCAAAAATAACTTCTCTTAGATAAGTATATTTGACAACCTGCAAAAAAAGTTAGTTTCGTCATTTTAGTATTCAATTTAAGTAATAATTCAAATTCGATTGAAATGTTATAACTTTATATAGGTGTGCACATAGCAATGTTTTTAATTACTTGAACGTCCAACTTGTTTATTTTTCTGATTTTCCATTTTAACTCAACTTATCATTGGCACGGGAATACAACATCTCGGGCACAAAAGGCAACATGGTAGTTCGTAAATTTCTTGAAACATCTGGTGCAGATTCTGGTGCGGATAAATTAAAGGCTATATAGTTTATTATAGATTATAGGTATTACAAGATTTATACCTATCTACAATTATAATATTAAGGGGGTAGAGAAAGCACCAAGGCAAATTCGTGTATGTATGTATGTACGTACGTACGTACGTATGTATGTATGTATGTATGTATGTATGTAACGTTTTGCAAACTTTTATTGTGCCGCTAATTGCGCGCATCTGTATTGTTCGTATTAAGCTAGAGTTTTCCTTTTGCGTGAAACCGAGATCGTTCAAACTGCTTTCCAAGCGTTTAGGAACAGTTCCAAGTGCACCGACAATAACAGGCACAAATGAGAAGGTATAGTCTTTGTACATTAACTGCATATTGCGTATTAAAGGTCCGTAAATGTTGTCTTTTTCGCATATCTTTGATGTAACGTTTACATCAGCAGGGCAGCTAATTTCGATAATCTTGCATGTTTTACTTTGTAAATCCCACTGGATGATATCGGGTTTGTTGTGTTTAACCTTTGTCGCTGTCTTCACCGTTACGTTCCACCAATACTCCTTACACCCTTCCTTGTACACAAACTCGTTTTCGCTGCATTTGACGTTCGCATGAGGGTCTTCTTTCTACCGTAATGCCGTATAGACCGTTGCTGCAATCGGGTCATGTTGCAATGGGAGATAGTATCTAGCTGACATATTCGGACATGACGAGACGACGTGTGTGATGTCTTCGACGTGCACTTTGCAGAGTCGGCATCGGTTGTTGTGTTTAGGCTGCAAACCGGCTTTTTTATGGCGGTGGTATTGAAGGTCTTTCGTATTGATTTCTTGTTCGTACAGTGCATGTGCATAACCTTCAAAATGCGAAGTCATATACTTGTTCGCCGACCAAGATGTTGTTTTGGCGAGATTTACACTTTCTTGGGATGATATCTTTCTCCAGATATAGCTGCGCATAGCTTTTTCTTCAAATCGTTGTAATCTCTGTTTTTTACAGTGCTGTAAGTACTTCTGTGATAGTTTCTGTGGCGTACAGTTTTCTTCACATCGATGTTCGCAGTTGATAAAAACACTCTAGCTTGTTGTACGATGCATTCGCTTTCTCCTTCCACAACCTTTTTGAGGTAGGGATTACGTTGTGTGCTTGGGTGAAGGTGTTGGTTAATTGATATTATGCGGCTTTCATATGCCTCCTTGACCATCTTGAGACCCCGGCCTCCTTCTTTTTGTGGTGCACAACGTCGTTCCCAGGGCTTTTTGTCTCTCATCGGCGCTGCGCTTATTGATAGGTCTGACGAAAAAGGCCCTGGAGGAGGCTGGTTTTATTCCGAGCCGTGATTGGTCGAGAATTTCACCTAATTATGCGAAAGATAAAACGTCACTCGGTCCGTGAAATATTCACGCTGAAACTAACTGTAAACAATAAAGATGGCCGACACTGTGCATACATGTTTTGTATCAGAAAAAAATATTTGAAAAATACATTTTGGCAAGAAACTTTTATGGCTTCAATTAGTTTTAACTAGTTAACTCTCAGTCCAGATGTGCTTGTATGTAACTACATGCTACTTATGCTCAAATTAATATTAGCAACTGACCAAGAGATTGTCTAGAGCTAGCTAGTTATAAAACAAGAAGTGTAGACATATATATAGTTACAGATAGATAGCTACTAGTTATTTATTATTATTATTACTACTGAACATCAGAATACAAAGTAAGCGCAGTTAGCTACATCAACGCAATAACAGATAAAGGATTGGATGTATTTTCCATGCTAATTACACAGATTTTACATATTGCAAGAATTCTGTTAACTCTTAAAATGGTAAGGGATTATATATAAGATAAAAACACAAAGCTATCTATACATTTATATATATACATCTATATTGCTAAATATAAAAATTTTCTTTTTTTATTCAAGGTATAGAAGAATGGCTAAGCCAGCTACTCCTAAGAAGATTTACTTTCGTAACACTTCCAATGATGGAAATTTCTGCAGGTTATGTGCCAAATTAAAACAAAAATCTTTGTTTATAAAAATATTCAGCAATATTGGAAAAAACAAAAACATTGAGAACAAAATAAGTCTAACATGTGGGTTAAGAACAACGGAACTGGATGCTCTTCCAACTGTTATATGTCAGTCTTGTGTCACCTTTGTCGAGAAAATGTCAGACTTTCGGAAAAATGTTCAACTGAATCAAATTCAGTTACGACAAAACGTGTCTGTCAAACGTGGCATATTGTCTCCGCATAACGAGAAAAATCAAACTATTGAAAGTGAGAAAAAGAACGAAAAAGGAAAATCTAGAAAGCAACTTAACTTTGCTGAAAACAAGGAGTTAACTGAAGTTCCTAGCACACAACTGCAACCACGCAATATTGTTTCTCCCGAAGACAATATACCAGCAATGCAAAAATTAAAACTGGAAACAGCGCTTAAATCCAATAATAATATGGTAGTAGCAAATACAATCATTAACCACTGTCCAACTATATCTACATATTTGAAAAATAATTATATTAATAATTTGAAAAGTTCCTGTAAAAAACTTGCCACAAGAAAAAAACCATCAATTTTACACAAAAAAGGGTATGAAGAGATGCAAAATTTTAATATTGAAAAACTGTGGGCTGAGATCAAAGAAAATCATCCATTACTTGTTGATGTTCTTAGTGCTGTGTGTGGGCAAAAGGATATTGTACTTGAAACTAAAAACAAATTTTGTTTCATATATTCCATACTGATGCAAATGCGGTGGCATGAACTTAGTTTATATCAGAGAGTCAACACTGTTTTGATCATTGAGGGTGGATGCAGCAAAAAGGTAATATAAAAGTCAGTAGATGTAAGATGTAAATAATGGGAAATGCTCTTGAGATTTTAACTCCGACTAATAGAAAAAGTTTCTGTTCTTATTTTGCTTTTTATAGAAAGGTGAAAATTTATCCAAAAAATTCTAAATGTATATATATTAAAACTTTTCATTAAAACATGTTTTTGGATATAAGTAAACATAACGAACAACTAAATTAAGCTATGTTGGGTACTTATATTCTAGTTACAAGAAAGATTCAACAAACTAGGAGTATGCCTGTCACACAAGATGAAAGGAAATCTGTTAAACTTGATTGGAAGCCACTATATGGAAAAGGCGATTGATTTAGTGAAAAACAACACAACACTCAGAGGAAGCGGCGATAACTGGGATCTGAAAGTACTAGTGGAGACAAGAAAGGGTGTTGACAACAAAGATTACCATCTTTTTGCAACAAATCTAATCGCAAACAGAATTCCTTTTGACCATCTTCCAAACAACCAGCCAATTGGAGATATTCGATATATGGACAGGAAGAAATTTGCTGTCAATATGGCAGAATGGGAATGTTACAGACAGACAACAAAGGTTCTGATTGGAAGAATTCTGGTTGAGTTTTTCCCAAAATTTAAATTTTTAAAAAAAGTAATCCCAGATCATATTGACAACAGATTTAGAGACAAAATGTCCCAAAAGTCAACAATAATTTCAATGCCGATCATTGATGCAAATGAAGCAAGGTATGCAGATTGTGTCGAGATCCTGCGAACATATGAGAAATGGATTGCAGAGATATACCAAAAGGCTGGTAAACTGACTGACATGCCAATTATCGACAATACACCATTACCTGAAAACACAGCTGAGCCAGGTCAATCATATTCTCATACTGTGTTTACCAACGAAGATCCAATGAAGGACATGAAAATAATGTTTAGTGGTGATCAGCTGACACGAGTCCGTTTCGCTGGTGCGAAATCCCTATTAGCTGGGAATCACACACCAACAGACCGGTTGGAGCATTGTTCCCCTTTCAAAGCTGCAATGTGGCACTGTAAGGCATCTTTACTTCAATATTCATTTGCTCTGCTTTACTCAGCAAACTCTGTCAACCAGATAGGAACACTGAAGTATTTCAGGGAGAAAATGAATAGAAGGAATTCAACCCCAGGTAAAGTGTTAGACTCATACGAAGGTAGTGAAGATCTGTTTTTAAGTGTTGGTAGAGCATATGTTGTTGTAGCAGCAATGTCTTTTTTGGAGATGGATACATTGGAAGATGAACCAAAAAGACATCGCTTTCCTAAAAATTTGGTGCATGCTAGCAAAGAGGTAAAAAAAGAATATTTTAACACTTTACTGGATAATTTTGTCGATTAATTTGTTCTCCAAAAATCAATTGAAGATGGTGATCAAGTGAAAAATTACGGTCTGTGTATCATTTTCTTAACAGTCCTCATCCTTCAGATGAAAGATACAGCTAAAGAAGGAGATGGTGACAGAAACCTCATCAATCAAAAGCTTTTGTTGTCAATATTTCGATCACTTGGTGCATACAGTAAATATGCGATAGAGATGTTTGTAAGCATTGCACAAGTAGAATGCTTGTTGACACCTAGATTGTCTGAGGAGTTCAAATGGGGATACTTTTCAAATTGGAGAGGTGGAGCAGGGCAAAACATTGAAGATGATCTATCACAAGAAATCAGTAATCGTTTAGGAAAACACATCGTGCAAAGAATGGGAGCAAATAAAACAATAAAATCCATTAGCAAAGTGTGCAAGGCTGTGAGCGGTGTAAAAGAAATCAAAGAAAATTATGATCAAAACCTAAACATTCATGATACATCGGTCCAACACTCTAAACGAGAGTCCATATCTGATGAAAAAGAGATGACAAACGACCTGCTTAATCTTCGCCCATTTAGCCACATTGTTGGAAGAGCTCATCAAAGTTTTCCTGATATTAAACGTTCCCCACTACGTTACTTGAATATTGTAGAACATCAAAAATGGTTAGAAAAACATAAATTACAGCTATATGTTCCCTAGGATTTTATAAAGTAAGAATCTGTTATATCAAGGTGAGTTCCATAAACGTATATATATTATTTATGCTAACATTGACTGCTGATAATTCAAACCTCCAGAAAAAGTAGAACTTTTTTAAATTCTGTCTACTGAGTGCTTTTAATCTTACAAGTTTGTTTTATCAGAAGTGAATATTATATACTATATATTTTAAAGTTTGTTTATATATATTTATATATATACCTAAATTATTTATGCTTTGGGGCATACTTATTTATTTTATCGTATATGGTGGTAGCATATTGATCATCCCAAACATCATATTCAAATAACAGATTATTTTTAGATCTTATAAATGGAAGTTTACTCAATAGTGTTTGAACCAAATTTTTATTGATAGATGGAAGTTCATAAGTTTGATCAAGGGTAGTCAATAGCGAAAGTCTCCAAGTTTCAATAATTTCTTTCAGCTCAGTTTGTAAGCATTTAAAAGCATCTTCTGATACTAAATCACGGCAAGGTAATGTTGTTTCTTTTATCAGCAAATTAGACTTTGTACAATTTGAGCAACAATTATCTTGTTCATATTTTTTAAAACCAAAGAAATTTAGAATAAATTTCCTTAAGCACAGATCTGTTTTGCAGAAGCACTTCATGCTATCGTCAACATTATTTTTATTAACAGCAATATCTGCATTATTGTAATACAATGTTGCAGTTGAGTTTTGCCCACGCCTTCCAGCTCTACCAATTTCTTGCATGTAAGATTCAATATTGGCTGGAGGCGTTATGTGGATAACTTCAGTAACCTTTGGTGCATTAACACCCATCCCGAGTGCTGTGGTTGCAAACACAACTCTAATAGACGAATCTTGTTTTGTAATTTCATCTAAGATTTCTTTCTTCATTCTAGATGTTTGAGGAGCATGAAATTGACAAAATAGTTTTATGTTATTTGGAGTTACTGTTTGCTGAAATAACGAATAAGCATAGCCACAATATTTTAGCTTCATGTAAATGATTGTCATGGGATAATCATCCCGTAATTTATTTAACTCTTTAGCAATGGGAACTAAAATATCGTCATAGCTTCTTAAGCCAAAGTTGTTTCCGCGTCTTGGCAATTTCTTTAAAAATATATTTTTTCTATTTGGATTTGCAACAACAACCTTACAATAAGGACTGAAACATAGTTTCTCTTTTAAATTTTTTATTTTGCTTGGGGGTGCAGTTGCTGTCAAAGCAATCATGGGTGTGCTTGGAAAAAGAGCTTTCAGTGTGCATAATTTTCCAAAATCTTCACGAAATTCAGCACCCCTAAAACATATAAATGGAGTGTTTTTTTTAAAATTTTGTATAGCTAATATATTAGCAATTTATTATATTATGTACCAACAGATATATATTATCAACTTGTCAAAAGATATGTTCGTTTATATTAGTTTCATTATATATTTTCATATATATATTACATATAGCTATATATATATAACAGATTTTTATACTGTATATATTCAGTTTTGTTAAATATTTCATATGATATGTGCTATATACATACCTACAGTACTTCATTATTATTTTATAAAATGAATTTTAAAAACCACCAAAGTTTTTTTATAATTTTATAATCTATATTCTTGAATAGCCAGCTAGAGCTAGTTTACTTACCACATTTCAACACAATGCGCTTCATCAGCCACGCAAGCTACCACATTTTGTTGATAAATTTTGCTCTTTAAAATTGAACGCCCTTGATCAGATAAAAAGGATTCTGGATGGGCAAATAAAATCTTAATATCTCCGTTTTTAATACCACAATCAATTGTAATATTTGTACCATCATGGTCGTCCTCCACTGCATCATTACTTCCAAACAAGCTCTCATCTGCCTCAAACTTCCTCTGTTCCAAGTTCAATACAGCAGCAGAAAAACCAATCCCATTCAAGTATTTCACCTGATCATTTATAATGGAAGTTAAAGGGCTGATGACCAAAACAATATTCTTTTCATTTTTAACTGGGAAGAGATCAGCAAGTAAATGAAAAATAATTGATTTTCCAAATCCAGTAGGCAGAACTGCCACCACATCATTCCCCTTTAACAAAGCTTCCAAACATATGGCTTGCTTTGGTTTCAGGCAAAACTGAAAAATATAATTATTTAATGCGAAAGATATTCGCTTTAAAATATCAATATACGTTAGAGCCATCACGACCTAAAGCCTTCAAGGTCCAGTCTTCACTAAAAAGTTCTATTTCCATCGATCACGATAAAATCCAGACCCTAATAATTAAATTGAAACTCGCTTACCAAAGACTAGGAAGTATAAAATTCCTGATAAACGAGACACGTGTGCATTAATTAAAAATCTGCGAAAATCAAAGATTTTTGACCAGCCTCCACCAGGGCCATGTTCGTCTCGCCGTCCTATATTCAAAAAGAGACAACTTGTCCTGGGATCGAGGTTGTGTGGTGCATATAATCGATCAACGTCAGAGTTACGATGAAATTACCAGTCATATTCAATACTTTTCTAGTTTTTATATCAATCGCCTTGATTTCGTCTTTAGTCCAGTTTAAAATGCCGAATGTTGGTGTCAGGACAGGTAAAGCAAATGAGTTGTGAGCGATGTATTTGTTATATCTGCTAAGTTCACTACGCCATATCTTTCGAACTCTCTTAAAGTACTCACTTTGGATTCTGTTCTTGTTGAGTGAGCCTTTGTACGAAACATTCTCATCAACACCTAAGTACTTGTACGTCATATCTTCTGCTATCGGTTGTATCTTGGTACTGTTTATTTCAAGTATTTCGTCTGTGCATTTTTGTTTCCCACGTTCTATAAGCACAAATAAGCACATTTAGACTCTCCGAATTTCATTCCGATATCCCGTAAAAACGTTGTTACTAAATCGAGTTGAGCTTTTGCACTGTTCACATTTGTAGCAAATAACTTTAAATCGTTCACAAAGAATAAATGTGTTATGTCCTGGTTTCGGTTCCCGTTGTTTAGTCTGTGTGTTGCATTTACCATTAGCAGATTGGGATAAGATGAAAACGCATGTAAAAAGTTTAAGAACTGAGAAATTTATTTTTGTATGAACCATAAAAGTTTCATAACTCACGTTTCAATCACTGTGTTAATTAAATATTCGTAGCAAGTTGTTTTGTTGGTCGGTGAGTATCTCAACCAAAACACCAGCTGAAATGTTAGAAGTAATCAAGTAAACATTAGGTCGTGTTACGATAAAAAATTAGCAGGCGCTTTATATGATATGGAATATATAGTAGCTATACCTGATTGCTGCTCCAATTTATTTACAAGGCTTTCTAGGTCGTTCCGTTTTGATTTGTTGAAATAGGTTTTTGTTACATGTTAACTTCAACAAATTTCCAACTTTTCTTTTCCTTACTTAGCTTACGTGCATTTGGCACGAATTTGTACCTTTCCTAAAGATTAGATTAAGTTTATTCTATAAATATTTGTCGGGAACTAGCTTGCTATACTGTCGTACTTACTTCATTAATTTCATGACAATGTGCTCCACTCATTTCATTCACGTATAAATGCTTACCATCCTTAAAAATGCAGATCTTGATAAACATGACGCATCCTTGACGAAATGTGAGAAATACGATGTTCATTTTTTCCATTTTATTCAATTTTTTTAGTTTTTTTGTGACCTTCCGTCTTTTTTTTGCTTTTTTCGACTCATCACTTTGAGCATCGTGCCCTTAGTAAAAACCATCGTAAAAAATCCAGTATTAAATTAAAAAAAGTTGAATTTTAAAAAAAATTGCTTTTACCTTTGATTTGGGCGAGCTCCCGTGGAAAGAGATTTAAATTTTTTTTACCACGTTTAATACAAAGCCACATTTTTTTATTTTTTCCATTTGCTCAATTGAATGGTTTAACAATTTCAAAGAAAATAATTTTGTACCTGATTGAGGAAAAACCATATTAAGAAATCAAACACACTCTGGTACACGCTCTTCTATCTTACGAAACAGTGTCCTCCTCCGCGGTAAGAAATCAAACACACTCTGGTACACGCTCTTCTATCTTACGAAACAGTGTCCTCCTCTGCGGATACTTAGTTCTTTGGCTCTGCGCGGGAGAGATAGATGCGTACGTCTGCATTTTTGGGTAAAGTGCCGACGAATAGCTAAAAATTATTCTTCCGGAAATTATTAAAAGTGCGGACAAATATCCACTTTGTTTTTAAAAATACCTTCAAAAATTTGATATTTGAAAACAAAGATGGCTTAGCTACCCTATTTATTAACACAACAGTGAAAGAGGGGGTAAGTAATTGAAACCTTATATATATTCCTCTTTCACACTTAACTGTGTAATGTGTTGTGCTGTTTTTTTTTACGATTTAATATTTTTTTAGTCGCTTCGCTAGTTCGCCATTTGTTGAAAACTTTGAAAGCTATTTTTTTGTTTTTGCCGCCCCGTTTAAAAGTACGAATTTAAGCGAATCATGTTGGTTATTTTCTATCACGTGATTTGTGACGGTTGCGAGACAAATGTAAACAAAAGAAAAAAACTCGCGCATTCAGGTGGTAAAAAATATCGTCTTTGTAAAAGTCACACACAGACAGACAGAAGCTTTGTATTACTATAGGGATGGAACATTTTTGTATGTTTAGCAGCTGCCGTCGTAGAAAATTGTGAACAGTAAAATCGCATTTAATTGTCGCAGACAAACAGACGGGATTAACGAATAAACATCTTTGTTTACATATACGTAAGCTTTGTTTTAAAAAGTTTTCTTTTCAAAACATTCGAATTCATTTTCGAAAATTAAATATTTTCTGTTAGACATTTTTTTTTCTCCCTCACTACTTAGAGTCCTTTAAATTTAGCGTATTTATGTATCTCCTCTCTGCCAATAACGTTTAATATATTTCAAATCGTGCATAGAAAACTCAAATAAAAAAGAATAGTACATTTGTAGTCATAACTGGAAATCAAACTAACATAGGTTTTAGGTGTCTCATCTATGGAGTTATATGTGGGACAATATTGTGTATGGTATTCGTCGTGGCGTATTACTCATGTTGGTGTGATCTCATGTTTTGTCGTGTCATATGTCACTTCGTGGGGCATTTCACTTTGAGGCAAAATAGTTATGTTTTTTTACACGGAATTACTAATTTCGTGAAGCTTTTACACAATATATTTCACTTTCTTTCTAGTGGCTTTGGGTAAAGCTAGCTATTATTTTTGTCATTTTCTTTTAATAAACGATACATTCTTAGCTATAGATTTAGCTAGCTATACATTTTAAGCATGCTACACTATTATCTATTTTGTAGTTTAAATGGATTCTGATAAAAATATCAAAAATCAAGTAAACTAACTACATAAACATAAATTATTACATAAATCTCTTACACAACACATAATATTTCTTCATAATTACAAAATGTAAAACTAACTTAAAAATAGAATATAATTTTTAGCACTAAACTAAAGGTTTTGTTTATTTTACTGCACTTTATTCATGTGACTTGGATTTCTTGTAAGCGCTACACGAATTTAGTAATTTCGTGTTAAAAAAGCATGAAAATTTTTGCTACAAAGTAAAATACGCCGCAGAGTGAAATACGCCGCGACGAACACAATACGACTCGACGAAACGTTAAACCACCCCACAAAGAAAGATACGACGCGACAAAAACCACACTACGAAGAAAGATACGACACGACGAAAAGCATTTACGACGCGACGAAAGCCATACACGAATATTGTCCCATATATAACTCCATACTCATCTTGCCTCAAGCTTATTTGAACTAAATGGGCCAAAATAGTTTTTAAAAATTCCCTAATCAACACAAAAATATCCAGATAATGCAAATACACAAGTACACACGTGTTAGTAAGATAAACAAAGCACTATAATGCTCTTATTCACATAGCTAATATACGTTAAGCTTTATATATATAAGCGTTCAGAAAATATTTTAAAAATATTCACAAAAATCTTTTTCCTGCCTGTTCTGTCGATGTCTGCAATGTTTATAAATCACTTTCACGAAACCACTATGAAAACTGACGTTTCCAGACTAACGTCTCACCTTGCCTTGTTGTCACATCTTACCCCGCATTTACAAGCTTCTCTGACGATGTAGTTTGAAAAAGAGCTTACTTATGTTTTCAATCGTTGACGTTTGGAGCAACACGTAAGTTTAAAAATCTCTTTGTGAGAATTTGACCATGATATTAGACTTTTTAGATTATTTGTAGGTACTGATAAGTTTCAAAGTCAAAAAAATATCAGTCACTCATGCACGGAAGATTCTTTCAGTTTTACATGGCTATGAAGAGAAGAGGCTTGGGAGAACATGGTGAAGTTTGTTTTCTCGAATGCGGAAATTTTAATAAGCTACGCGCCGGATGTTTTGAAAATAGTAAATCTAATTCTGGTGCTAGATTAGGTTTTCAATTATTTAAAGGTGAGTTGCATATGATTTGTTGCTATGTAGCTAGAGCTTCACTTAGCCAACTGGAATGTTGTCAACAGTACGTATTGTCTTAGAAAGATTAACCAAGTTTTTTTTGAAAAAAATTGCAAGGATCATATATTACTTATTTGTTTAATTACTTTGTCAGCCAGCTATATGTTTTAGTTTTTTTACTGAGAAAGATGAATTTTGTAAATAAAGTTTAGAAGGCAAAAATGTTGTGCAGAATTTTAGAGTAGCTATAGCTAATTGTGTTGCCTATTTAATTACAATTTTTCAATTTAATAAAAATTTTCTGTGAAATTCTACAGCTTAATGTTTGTTTTGAAAACTAATAATGATAACAGATAAAATTGAGGAGGTTGTTGTGAACAAATTTTGAATAATGGAATACGAGTTACTGTCCAAATACTGCTAAACAGGAGAAACAATAGAAATGTGTATTGTATTATATATTTCTTTACAATGAATATTTACATTTATTTTTTTTGGTTTATTTCTTCCTTTAATAAGCCGACTATAAGAAGCATATTTGAACCCATATTCTTTTAAAACATGTCAAGAACATTAAAGGCTTTGTGAAAAATAAGTGTAAATGGTTTTGGCTGATATTCTTAAAGATAGCAGTGTAAACACATATGCCAATGACATGTTTAAGCGTTCTTACTAAATGCAACCAATGCACGTTACATTTTCAAAAAAATTGGTAATATATGGTTACTAATTAGTATTTACGAAAATGTTTGATCACGACAATACTGGAATCTGCAAAGCTGTTTTGACAATAACCTTTGGGGTGTGCCACCCATATCCCGCTTAGAAGGGATGGGGGGTTAGGAGCTCGCCAAAACATTCAACTTATTTGTTAAGTTTTCAGCGTCCTAAAATAACAAAAAAACCCGGGTAGATCTGTCCTAGGCCGCGATTCTAGCTTGGTTGATTGTTTTGTGATAAGTTACTTATAAACAATTTTAGTTGAACTCCGATACGATCCTGTACAGTAAATTTACAAACCGTGTAATTATAATACCTCCTTCGTTTCTATGAACAGCACAATGCATTAAAATTAAACAACTTTAAAATTTAAATAGTCAACCATGAAACAATCAATTGTAAAGCATTGTGGCTGGTTTTTTTTACATAAAGTTCTTAACAAATTAGAAAAAAACACATGTCAACAAAAGCCTCTTGTCTTTTTGGCTAGCGGAATATATAGTTAAAACAAAACATAAAAACGTAAAAAGAATCCATCATAAAACAATCACAGTTAAGCTTTTCTTGTTATTGTATTTGTAAATAGGTTTATAGAAAACCACAAAACAAGCTTACATGAGAGCATTGGCCAGCGGAAAACAAAACAAAAATATAACCCATTATAAAACAATCGCTGTTGAGCTATTGTGGCTATTGTACTGTCTGAATAAATTTCTAGGAAGACTACAAAACATGTTTACATGAGACATCCTGTCCAGCGTAGTGTATAAAACAAGAGACACCGCATAAAAGGCATTTGAAGTTTTATGAAAACAACGAAACATTAGGTTAGTAGGTTTTTCTTTGCATTTTTTCTTTTATTACATGTGCTTGCATAAACTTCTTTTGTTAACAAAATAAGCTTTTGTAAACTAAGCTAAGTTCTGTAACCACTGTAGGGTGCTTAATTTTAAATTATAAACTAGTGTAAATACGCAGATTTTTTAAAGAAAAAGTTTAGAATCGTTTTAAAAGATTTCAACATGTACGAAAAATGGAAGGAAAAGGCGCTTATACTTATACTGAGATGCTGTTTATTAAGCATGTACCGTAAAACAAATATTGTCTTGGCGTTAAGTAATAATTTGTTCCAAAATATGCTGTTGTCAGCATTTATGCTATTGACATCCTCACCTGTGCAATTCGTTTATTTGCCGTAGTAAAATTTTGCTGACGATCCTTTATCTTTGGTAATATATATTTATATATATACCTATAATATGGACGACCTATCAAGAAACATAGACAACCTATTTAAGAAATTCAGAATTACTCAGAAATTTTTTTTTTCGTTATCTGCCGGCCGACTTCTGTCACTATATCATAGTTATTATTATGTTTGATTTTTGCAGTATGTATTCTATTATCTTAATGCAGTATGTATTCTATTATCTTCATGCAATATGTATTCTATTATCTTAATGCAGTATGTATTCTATTACAAGAGTCTCTAAAACCGGTGAAATTTGATTACTGCCTAATCTCAGGAAATTTAAGATTGAATGAATCTATATTAAAATACCCGTATACGTCTGTTTATCTGTCACGCAAAATGGTAGCTAAGCTGCGCAAGTAGCAAGACGCACGCAATGCGGTATAAAAAGGACGAGCAAACCCGTGGATTTTCCACGGGCTAACGACTAGTTATATAAATTAACATTGTGCAAAGGTTTCTCTTATGACATATGAAAGTAAAATAACGTGATGTAAAGATATAAGTAAGATATGGTTAGTAAACCTTTTCATATCTTTACTTTATCAGATTTTATCTCAATTCACTTTTCACAAAGATATAATTGCATGTTTCTGTTTATTTTACCACAAAAAAGATAGGGGTGAAAATTGCGCCAGAAGATGCAGTTTAGAAGCCAACTAATACTTAAAAACGAATATGTATACGAAATAGTGCTAATGTGACAAATTAGTTTTCTTCGTTCTGTATATATATATATATATATATATATATATATATATATATATATATATATATATATATATATATATATATATATATATATATATATATATATATATATATATATATATATATATATATATATATATATATATATATATATATATATATATATATATATATATATATATATATATATATATATATATATATATATATATATATATATATATATATATATATATATATATATATATATATATATATATATATATATATATATATATATATATATATATATATATATATATATATATATATATATATATATATATATATATATATATATATATATATATATATATATATATATATATATATATATATATATATATATATATATATATATATATATATATATATGTAATGGCCGCATTTGGTAGACAATTTGTGCCAAAAAATGCAACCTTTGGTAGACACGGTCATTTGGTAGACAATTTCGTGTCCACCAAAATATTTATATATATATATTTAGCATTTGGTAGACAAAAAAGCAATTTTCTTTTATGCCACCTTCTTCTGCACCAAGTACTCTGTTAACACCAAAAATTTGAACTCTATTAGGTCTTTGGCTGCTGAGAAATATCACTTTTAAAAATGGTTGTTGTATATATGCGAAAGTCAAATGCGTCATCATTTGGTAGACACGGTATATATTTCGACTTTCATGGAAGCCTGGTACCTATAAATGGGAATCAACTTCGCCTTAAACAGTGTTTTAATACTATAACATGGTAAAAAAAATATTAACATTCCCGTTATTTGTTTATGGCTTCCACTTAAAAATATATACTTTATACATTTATGCTGGGCGTATTCCACCCCATCCTGTTGGTTTTTTTTTAATAACTCGTTTTTGCTCTGATAAAAAGCAATTTTCTTTTATGCCTCCTTCTTCTGCACCAAGTACTCTGTTAACACCAAAAATTTGAACTCTATTAGGTCTTTGGCTGCTGAGAAATATCACTTTTAAAAATGGTTGTTGTATATATGCGAAAGTCAAATGCGTCATCATTTGGTAGACACGGCATATATTTCGACTTTCATGGAAGCCTGGTACCTATAAATGGGAATCAACTTCGCCCTAAACAGTGTCTTAATACTATAGCATGGTAAAAAGAATATTAACATTCCCGTTATTTGTTTATGGCTTCCACTTGAAAATATATACTTTATACATTTATGCTGGGCGTATTCCACCCCACCCTGTTGGGTTTTTTTTATAACTCGTTTTTGCTCTGATACTTATTGAGTCTTTTTATATTTATCTGTTAGGCAATCACATGCTATTTTGTTAGGTCTAAGACCTTTCAAACCCTTGGATATTGTCTATTACTTAAAACTACCCCTTAAGATCATAATCGGGAAAATTTGATAATCTTAGATAGGATAATCCTTAGAACATGAAACTTACATCACAACTTTAGTTCATCAAGGGAAAATATTCCGAAAATATTGAAGACGTGCCTAATCCAATTTTTAATATTTTTGGATTTAACCCAAAATCCTGGAAAATCGGATTTTCGTGCAATTTTGTATTTGGTATTTCATGCTTCACAAAAAATGTGCTCACATAAGTAAACAAGTTTTGCTCCTATTTTGTTCCTTTCCTGACGTACACTATGTGCCTAATGGGATTTAATTGTAGTCATAACATGATTGAAATATTCCCAGACTGAATAGTGTTAAATTGCCCCCTTAACTGCAAAAATCGAACTTGCATTTAAATTACTTTATTCTTTAGGGAATTATTGTTAGTTTGTAATTTTTTTATTTTTTTTATTCGGACATTTATCGATAAAATTGCTTAAATACAATATCACCTATGGATCCTTCCGAGACTCTGTATAGGCTAGCTTAACGATTGGTCCTCCCGTTTGTAAACAGATCGCTGCCTTGAAAGGTGGACAAGAGCATTAAAAGATTGGACAGCCTAACTATAAGCGCGTGCGCCCGTTGTTTGAAAAAGGGTCACAAATTTTAATTGTTAACCATTGTCGTTATGCGAGTTTTTGAATAAATGAATTCAAAGTGGAAGATGGGTCAGGACATCGTCACTACTTTTAATTTTTAGCTCTCTACTTAATACTTAATTTGCCGTTAATGTTTTAAGTACAAATATTTCTAGCTCAGAAAGATGCCTTTATAAAAACCTAACCTGACCTAAATTTTTTTAACTAGCTTCGAAGATCTCACTTTTGTTTTAGTCACAGAAATAAATTAAGCAACTTGAACTGAACTTAATACATTTCAGTTACTTAAATAAACGTCCAGAAAAAGCAACTCTTCTATGGAACCATTTGAAGAGGACATATATACTTGTTTTGACCTTTTTACGTTTCAAGACCTTTACTTTTGTAATATTTGTTTTTGATAAATTTGACATGTTAAGCGTTTCATCACGGTTTTTTAAATCATGTATAAATCTTAAGCAAATCAAATCAAATATAAGATTTTGGTTTAAAACGTTGATCATGCGGAAGCAGAAAATACTCAACTAACTAAGCCAACTGTACTATGTTGTTCTAACCAATTTCATTGTTTCTTTTTTGATTATTTTTAAATGATGCGCTATCTATGGTAAACTCTACTAAAATACATTCACTTTTTATTAACCAAACTTGTTGAATGCAGGTTCTACAGTTAATTTTGTAACGTAGCTAGTCTATATTGTTATTTAAATAGGCCATGGCTTTAAACATTCAAACTTTTCCACGAAATAAATCTAAACGGAGTAACAACACTAGCTGCGTAACCTGTGCTTTTATTAAAAACAAGATTGTATATATACGATAAATAATTCCTAATTTCATGTTTTTAAAACTTTAATTTACCAATATTTTTCTTATCTACAACTCAGTATAGGTAAATTAAAATGCAGTAACTTGATATTCAAAATTTCCTGCTTTGGCGACGTTATTGTCACAGTCAAACCGCTTACGAGCATAACTTTTAAACGCTTACGAGCGTAACTTCAAAATTATCAAACAAACTGCTATAACAGATTATTTATATGCATTATTGTCTTGAAAATTTCACACTTTATTATAATTTTGGTGAGGATCCCAAATATTTTATCCATTTTACTGTTAAATACTTTTAAAAAAACTGGGATATAACAAAGAGAATAAATATAAAAATACGGTCAGTGTCTATTAATTTTTAAAAATTAAACTTAATAAAACTGTTTTGTCACTGCTTTAGTTTAAAGGCGTAGCCACAGTCTATTGCTTATATCATTGGAGTTATTTTAATTAAAGCGCTCAATCTGGCATATACCGCCGATTCACTGGTTTAGTTTCTATAATAATTGTCATTGTCCGTCTGTCGGTCAAAACTGGATTAGACTAAACCACGTACTAAATCTTCAAGCTACAAGTAACAAATGACAGAGATCTTGCTGTCGCGTTGAATTGCTTTCTAATTTTTGTAATATACAATTAATATTTTAGCACGGTCTTAAACTGGATCTTGACAAATGTTAACTAAATGACAGTTTTCTCTCTTTTCAAACTAAATATTATGGACAGAAAAATAGAACATCATAATGGAAAAAAAAACAAGACACTAAGCGAGCAATGGTGAGAAGTTCCAGATTGCCAGATATTTTCACCTAGGCTGAACTCCAAATTTGTGTTCCCAATAAAGTATCGGTTGCCTAGGTAAAAAATATCTGCCAATCTGGAACTTCTCACCATTGCCTCAACAAATAAATTTAAACGCGCACAAAGACGATTAATAAGTGCGTGTTATTGTCGAATTTCCACATTTTCAAAAAGCCATGCATACAGCATTTATTGTTTTCCACGGCGAAACGGCTAATTATAAATTTTAGAACAAGGAAAAAATATTCGGAACTATAAACGCTCCTTCAAGGTTGATGATGTTGTGTTGGTATCGGAGATTGGAAGATGTACATGTTATCTTTTCTTACGATAATTGAACAAACTATAATGATGAGAAATTGTAATGGGCAACGAACACTCTATTTCAAATTGGTTTTACTTGTTGATGTTAGTGAAGGATAATGCCCCAGCGAACCAAGAAAAATAGTCTTCTTTAACTTTTTATGCATTAACTCTGTGCAGGAGTTCATGTACCTTAAATGCACAGAAGACATTTCGAAGGAAGCCATAATGTTATTGCTGTTCGTAGGCAACACATTGGAGTGAGCATTGGGATCTCTTCCCAGTTGTGATTTATTATAGTAAGTTGTTTTCTTGCTGAGAACACCACTCTTTTCACTAATTGGACTAATGCCTAGTGTCGTAAAATAGGAAGTATTTTCAGTTTGTGCTGCTTATGGTAGTTGTGGTGAGTGGTTTGTAGTCCTTTAGCTCTACGTGTTTTTATTTTGCACATTTCCTTGTTAAATCTTCTGACATTGTGTAATAAAACCATAATTTTTACACAAAGTCAAAAATTATAAGTATGGTTAATTTGTCAGATGTGTCAGAAAGTATAGGCTCAAAAATGGAGCCTTTGGTAGACAATCAGAGGAAAATTATATTATGCCGTATTATCTAACATTTTAAAATTTATATGAACAAAACTGCAGCATTTGGTGGACACTAAGTAAAAATGTGGTTTTATTACATAGAATCAAAAACTATAGGGACAAAAATGAAGCATTTGGTAGACAATCTGAGGAAAATTACATTTTGCCGTACTATCTAATAACTTAAAATTTATATCAACAAAAATGCAGCATTTGGTGGACAATGGATGATACATTGCGGCGTTATAAGACAATTTTAAAAATTATAGGCATAAAAATGCAGCATTTGGTGGACAATCAGAAAAAAGTTGCATGTTGCGGTATAATCTAACATTTCAAAATTTATATAAACAAAAATGCAGCATTTAGTGGACACTAAGTGAAAAAATGTGGTTTCATTACATAGAATCAAAAATTATAGGCACAAAAATGCAGCATTTGGAGGACAATCAGAAAAAAATTGCATGTTGCGGTATAATCTATTACTTCAAAATTATTTATAAACAAAAATGCAGCATTTGGTGGACAATGGATAATAGATTGTGGCGTTATAAGACAATTTTAAAAATTATAGGCACAAAAATGCAGCATTTGGTGGACAATCAGACAAAAATTGCATGTTGCAGTATAATCTAATACTCCAAAATTTATGGGAACAAAAATGCAGCATTTAGTGGACACTAAGTGAAAAAATGTGGTTTCATTACATAGAATCAAAAGGTATAAAAATGCAGCATTTGGTGGTTAATCAGACAAAAATTGATTGTTTTGGTAGAATCTAATACTCCAAAATTTATGTAAACCAAAATGCAGCATTTGGTGGACACTAAGTGAAATAGTGTATTTGGACGGGATTTTTTGATATTTAAAACATCTATATATACAAAAATTGAGCATTTGGTGGTCAATAAGTGAAATAATGCGCTTTTATTCCACAATATCAATTATTATAGGCTCAAAAATGAAGCATTTGGTAGACAATCAGAGGAAAATTACATTTTCCGTACTATTTAATGACTTAAAATTTATATCAACAAAAATGCAGCATTTGGTGGACAATGGATGATACATTGCGGCGTTATAAGACAATTTTAAAAATTATAGGCATAAAAATGCAGCATTTGGTGGGCAATCAGACAAAAATTGATTGTTTTGGTATAATCTAATACTCCAAAATTTATGTAAACAAAAATGCAGCATTTGGTGGACACTAAGTGAAATAGTGTATTTGAACGGGATTTTTTGATATTTAAAACATCTATATATACAAAAATTGAGCATTTGGTGGTCAATAAGTGAAATAATGTGCTTTTATTGCACAATATCAATTATTATAGGCTCAAAAATGGAGCATTTGGTAGACAATCAGAGGAAAATTACATTTTCCGTACTATTTAATGACTTAAAATTTATATCAACAAAAATGCAGCATTTGGTGGACAATGGATGATACATTGCGGCGTTATAAGACAATTTTAAAAATTATAGGCATAAAAATGCAGCATTTGGTGGACAATCAGAAAAAAGTTGCATGTTGCGGTATAATCTAACATTTCAAAATTTATATAAACAAAAATGCAGCATTTAGTGGACACTAAGTGAAAAAATGTGGCTTCATTACATAGAATCAAAAATTATAGGCACAAAAATGCAGCATTTGGAGGACAATCAGAAAAAAATTGCATGTTGCGGTACAATCTATTACTTCAAAATTATTTATAAACAAAAATGCAGCATTTGGTGGACAATGAATAATAGATTGTGGCGTTATAAGACAATTTTAAAAATTATAGGCACAAAAATGCAGCATTTGGTGGACAATCAGACAAAAATTGCATGTTGCAGTACAATCTAATACTCCAAAATTTATGGGAACAAAAATGCAGCATTTAGTGGACACTAAGTGAAAAAATGTGGTTTCATTACATAGAATCAAAAGGTACAAAAATGCAGCATTTGGTGGACAATCAGACAAAAATTGATTGTTTTGGTAGAATCTAATACTCCAAAATTTATGTAAACCAAAATGCAGCATTTGGTGGACACTAAGTGAAATAGTGTATTTGGACGGGATTTTTTGATATTTAAAACATCTATATATACAAAAATTGAGCATTTGGTGGTCAATAAGTGAAATAATGCGCTTTTATTGCACAATATCAATTATTATAGGCTCAAAAATGAAGCATTTGGTAGACAATCAGAGGAAAATTACATTTTCCGTACTATTTAATGACTTAAAATTTATATCAACAAAAATGCAGCATTTGGTGGACAATGGATGAAACATTGCGGCGTTATAAGACAATTTTAAAAATTATAGGCATAAAAATGCAGCATTTGGTGGACAATCAGAAAAAAGTTGCATGTTGCGGTATAATCTAACATTTGAAAATTTATATAAACAAAAATGCAGCATTTGGTCGACACTAAGTGAAAAAAATGTGGTTTCATTACATAGAATCAAAAATTATAGGCACAAAATTAAAGCATTTGTTAGACAATCTGAGGAAAACTACATTTTGCCGCACTATCTAATAACATAAAATTAATATGAACAAAAATGCAGCATTTGGTGGACAATGGATAATAGATTGTGGCGTTATAAGACAATTTTAAAAATTATAGGCACAGAAATGCAGCATTTGGTTGACAATCAGACAAAAATTGCATGTTGCGGTATAATCTAATACTCCAAAATTTATGTAAACCAAAATGCAGCATTTGGTGGACACTAAGTGAAATAGTGTATTTTGACGGGATTTTTTGATATTTAGAACATCTATATATACAAAAATTGAGCATTTGGTGGTCAATAAGTGAAATAATGCGCTTTTATTGCACAATATCAATTATTATAGGCTCAAATATGGAGCAATTAGAGGAAAATTACCCTTTGCGGTACTATCTAATATTTTAAAATTTTTATGAACAAAAATGCAGTATTTGGTGGACAATTGCAACGTTATAACACAATTTTAAAAAATAAAGGCCCAAAAATGCAGCATTTGGTGGACAATCAGACAAAAATTGATTGTTTTGGTATAATCTAATACTCCAAAATTTATGTAAACAAAAATGCAGCATTTGGTGGACACTAAGTGAAATAGTGTATTTGGACGGGATTTTTTGATATTTAAAACATCTATATATACAAAAATTGAGCATTTGGTGGTCAATAAGTGAAATAATGTGCTTTTATTGCACAATATCAAATATTATAGGCTCAAAAATGGAGCATTTGGTAGACAATCAGAGGAAAATTACATTTTCCGTACTATTTAATGACTTAAAATTTATATCAACAAAAATGAAGCATTTGGTGGACAATGGATGATACATTGCGGCGTTATAAGACAATTTTAAAAATTATAGGCATAAAAATGCAGCATTTGGTGGACAATCATAAAAAAGTTGCATGTTGCGGTATAATCTCACATTTCAAAATTTATATAAACAAAAATGCAGCATTTGGTGGACACTAAGTGAAAAAATCTGGTTTCATTACATAGAATCAAAAATTATAGGCACAAAATTAAAGCATTTGTTAGACAATCTGAGGAAAACTACATTTTGCCGTACTATCTAATAACATAAAATTAATATGAACAAAAATGCAGCATTTGGTGGACAATGGATGATAGATTGTGGCGTTATAAGGCAATTTTAAAATTTATAAGCACAAAAATGCAACATTTGGTGGACAATCAGAAAAAAATTGCATGTTGCGGTATAATCTAATACTTCAAAATTATATATAAACAAAAATGCAGCATTTGGTGGACAATGGATAATAGATTGTGGCGTTATAAGACAATTTTAAAAATTATAGGCACAGAAATGCAGCATTTGGATGACAATCAGACAAAAATTGCATGTTGCGGTATAATCTAACATTTCAAAATTTATATAAACAAAAATGCAGCATTTAGTGGACACTAAGTGAAAAAATGTGGTTTCATTACATAGAATCAAAAATTATAGGCACAAAAATGCAGCATTTGGAGGACAATCAGAAAAAAATTGCATGTTGCGGTATAATCTATTACTTCAAAATTATTTATAAACAAAAATGCAGCATTTGGTGGACAATGGATAATAGATTGTGGCGTTATAAGACAATTTTAAAAATTATAGGCACAAAAATGCAGCATTTGGTGGACAATCAGACAAAAATTGCATGTTGCAGTATAATCTAATACTCCAAAATTTATGGGAACAAAAATGCAGCATTTAGTGGACACTAAGTGAAAAAATGTGGTTTCATTACATAGAATCAAAAGGTATAAAAATGCAGCATTTGGTGGTTAATCAGACAAAAATTGATTGTTTTGGTAGAATCTAATACTCCAAAATTTATGTAAACCAAAATGCAGCATTTGGTGGACACTAAGTGAAATAGTGTATTTGGACGGGATTTTTTGATATTTAAAACATCTATATATACAAAAATTGAGCATTTGGTGGTCAATAAGTGAAATAATGCGCTTTTATTGCACAATATCAATTATTATAGGCTCAAAAATGAAGCATTTGGTAGACAATCAGAGGAAAATTACATTTTCCGTACTATTTAATGACTTAAAATTTATATCAACAAAAATGCAGCATTTGGTGGACAATGGATGAAACATTGCGGCGTTATAAGACAATTTTAAAAATTATAGGCATAAAAATGCAGCATTTGGTGGACAATCAGAAAAAAGTTGCATGTTGCGGTATAATCTAACATTTGAAAATTTATATAAACAAAAATGCAGCATTTGGTCGACACTAAGTGAAAAAAATGTGGTTTCATTACATAGAATCAAAAATTATAGGCACAAAATTAAAGCATTTGTTAGACAATCTGAGGAAAACTACATTTTGCCGCACTATCTAATAACATAAAATTAATATGAACAAAAATGCAGCATTTGGTGGACAATGGATAATAGATTGTGGCGTTATAAGACAATTTTAAAAATTATAGGCACAGAAATGCAGCATTTGGTTGACAATCAGACAAAAATTGCATGTTGCGGTATAATCTAATACTCCAAAATTTATGTAAACCAAAATGCAGCATTTGGTGGACACTAAGTGAAATAGTGTATTTTGACGGGATTTTTTGATATTTAGAACATCTATATATACAAAAATTGAGCATTTGGTGGTCAATAAGTGAAATAATGCGCTTTTATTGCACAATATCAATTATTATAGGCTCAAATATGGAGCAATTAGAGGAAAATTACCCTTTGCGGTACTATCTAATATTTTAAAATTTTTATGAACAAAAATGCAGTATTTGGTGGACAATTGCAACGTTATAACACAATTTTAAAAAATAAAGGCCCAAAAATGCAGCATTTGGTGGACAATCAGACAAAAATTGATTGTTTTGGTATAATCTAATACTCCAAAATTTATGTAAACAAAAATGCAGCATTTGGTGGACACTAAGTGAAATAGTGTATTTGGACGGGATTTTTTGATATTTAAAACATCTATATATACAAAAATTGAGCATTTGGTGGTCAATAAGTGAAATAATGTGCTTTTATTGCACAATATCAAATATTATAGGCTCAAAAATGGAGCATTTGGTAGACAATCAGAGGAAAATTACATTTTCCGTACTATTTAATGACTTAAAATTTATATCAACAAAAATGAAGCATTTGGTGGACAATGGATGATACATTGCGGCGTTATAAGACAATTTTAAAAATTATAGGCATAAAAATGCAGCATTTGGTGGACAATCATAAAAAAGTTGCATGTTGCGGTATAATCTCACATTTCAAAATTTATATAAACAAAAATGCAGCATTTGGTGGACACTAAGTGAAAAAATCTGGTTTCATTACATAGAATCAAAAATTATAGGCACAAAATTAAAGCATTTGTTAGACAATCTGAGGAAAACTACATTTTGCCGTACTATCTAATAACATAAAATTAATATGAACAAAAATGCAGCATTTGGTGGACAATGGATGATAGATTGTGGCGTTATAAGGCAATTTTAAAATTTATAAGCACAAAAATGCAACATTTGGTGGACAATCAGAAAAAAATTGCATGTTGCGGTATAATCTAATACTTCAAAATTATATATAAACAAAAATGCAGCATTTGGTGGACAATGGATAATAGATTGTGGCGTTATAAGACAATTTTAAAAATTATAGGCACAGAAATGCAGCATTTGGATGACAATCAGACAAAAATTGCATGTTGCGGTATAATCTAATACTCCAAAATTTATGTGAACAAAAATGCAGCATTTAGTGGACACTAAGTGAAAAAATGTGGTTTCATTACATAGAATCAAAAATTTTAGGCACAAAAATGCAGCATTTGATGGACAATCAGAAAAAAATTGCATGTTGCAGTATAATCTAATACTTCAAAATTATATATAAACAAAAATGCAGCATTTGGTGGACAATGGATAATAGATTGTGGCGTTATAAGACAATTTTAAAAATTATAGGCACAAAAATGCAGCATTTGGTGGACAATCAGACAAAAATTGCATGTTGCGGTATAATCTAATACTCCAAAATTTATGTAAACAAAAATGCAGCATTTAGTGGACACTAAGTGAATAGTGTATTTTGACGGGATATTTATTTGATATTTAAAACATCTATATATACAAAAATTGAGCATTTGGTGGTCAATAAGTGAAATAATGCGCTTTTATTGCACAATATCAAATATTATAGGCTGAAAAATGGAGCATTTGGTAGACAATCAGAGGAAAATTACATTTTGCTGTACTATCTAATAACTTAAAATTTATATCAACAAAAATGCAGCATTTGGTGGACACTAAGTGAAATAGTGTATTTTGACGGGATTTTTTGATATTTAAAACATCTATATATACAAAAATTGAGCATTTGGTGGTCAATAAGTGAAATAATGCGCTTTTATTGCACAATATCAAATATTATAGGCTAAAAAATGCAGCATTTGGTGGACAATCAGACAAAAATTGCATGCTGCTGTATAATCTAATACTTACAACTGTCATTGTTACGACTAAATTGAAAACGCGTGCAGTTCACCACAAGTTATAACTTTTATTGGAAACCAAGCTATATTTAATTATCAATGACACTTAAAATATTAATGCAACGCATTATCAATGTAACATATCTATGCATATGAAATATACTTACAATAAGCAAAGAGTTAATCGTCCAACTTCAAAGTTTCGAATTATTTGATTAAGTAGCTATCCAGTTAGTGCCAAGTTTTACTTTGGAAAATTATCTGTTGAATCGGAAGGTTATGTTTAATATAAATAGAACTATTCGTTAGCCTGTGGAAGAACCCACGGGTGCGCCGGTCTGAGCCTGTGCTCAGATTTTCACCTATCATGAGATTGCTGTTTTATGACCCTTTTATGTGACACAAACAGAATGCAACTATTATTATATAGCTTTACTTATGAATAAATAAAAGTTTACAATGAGTTTAAATTTGCATTTTCCTTATAAATAGAGCTAGTCTGCTTCGTTTTTTGCTCGCCTGTAACGGCCAATTTGCTTCTTCTTGACGGGGATTGCTGTTGTTGCAAGTAACGCGCATTGTTTAGTGAAACAAATTTGTGAACATTTTCTGGAAAACTAGTGGAGTCCTAAAATTTATCTTTGACTTACTGTTATTCACGTGGCAACGTTTTCTTTGTCAATTAAAATTTGAGACATGTATTTTTTGGAAACTTCAAAGGAAAAAGAACATTTTCACTTTGGTTGTCACAGACAGATAAACATTTTTTTTACCTTTGTACTTTCTTTCGAATTTCAGCAATTTTGAGAAAACCTTCTCTTTTGTAAGTCCGAATTTTGGTCTAGTTCGGTATTTTCAGTCATAACTTGGAAGAAAGAAAACAGACAAACGTTGTGTATTAATAAAATACCTTTTTGCATTAAATACACGCATTTCAAGTCATTAGAATATTGAATGTGTTATGTAAGAAACTTTCGCGGAAATGGAAATCAAAATAAGGCAACTGCAAATGTGTCCCCTGAGCGTATAGAGGACCTTCCATCTAGTGTGAATAATAAATTCATCATGTGTTAGTTTGTGTTTGACCTCGTATCTCCGAAAGAAGTCAAAACATTTTATTAAAATATAAATTTTCTCATCACATGTCCACGCTTTTTTGAAAACGTTGCCTTTAAAATGGCGGAATTGCTAATGTAATGCAAGTTACGACTACGCAGACGGAAGATATGCCTAATAGGTGCGAAAGAAAAACACCTTCATCTTTTTCACTTTCTCGAATTAAAAAATCGGAGAAGAAATTATAACTATTTTTTTAGATCCACCAATATCAACAGTAGATGTTTAATAATAACAACAACGCGGTACGTAAGAGATACAAAATGAGTACTATTTTTGTGCAATAATTCTATATATTCTTATTCCTGGATTACATTTCAAGAGGAATTTCGTTTTAAAAATCATTGTAAAGGAATTCGTATCCTGGAATGTCCTCATTTCATGGCAAAATTTAGACTCGGGTTGTTTCAGTAGAAGCAATATTTAAAGATTGAGGCTTTTTTTATTTTGGTTAATTTGACATCTGAGGCTCGTGTCTTTATAAAAAAGTGTGTATTCCGTGTAGTTTCTCATCATCGTAAATTCTTGTCATCGTATCAATTATTTTGCGTTATTCTCTCCTCTAGGCCTCGTGGTCTTTGAAAGAATAGCACTGGACACGAGAAGGCAATCACTACTTTAAGCCGCAATGTTGCTTCATCCCTGGACCTACATCACATTTAAGTGTTCAATTATGACTTTCCTGAGAGGCCGCTCACACGTTAAATTTCATCCCAGGATGAGTTTCGTACGCGGATGAGTTCATCTCTGTGTCTACTGAAAGTCCTCACAATGTTTACATGTTTAAATCGGAATAAAATTTTATCCCAAGATGAGATCATCACGTTAAATTTCATCCCTATCCTAAGGACAGGGTAAAATCGTGTCTCGGGATGAGATTAAGAAAAAAAACAAGTGAAAACACAATAATTCTTTTCACAATGTTCACATGTTTAAAGCAGAATAAAATTTTATTCCGGGATGAGATCATCACGTTAAATTTCATCCCTATCCTAAAGACAGGGTAAAATCGTGTCTCGGGATGAGATTAAGAAAAAAAATAAGTGTACACACAATAATTCTTTTCATTCCGGGATGAGAATGCTGAATGTACACTTTTCACACTTTTTGAACATCATTTTAAATATAAGAACTATAAAATGAATCCGATCATTCTTTTTGTGGCAATCGACGCAAAGAAGTAAAGAAAGCATTTGAAAAAAATTATGAAGAGGTTGGTTGTAACTTTCTTCGTTAATTTATATATGAAATAACGAAATTCCATCCTAAATTTATACGAGTTCAAATATTATTCCAGCATTAATTATGGTTCTCATGTGTTTGTACGAGAAAGTGTTTTAAAAATGCACGCCATTTTAATGTTATGCCTGCTGTATGCTAAAATGATGGTGTCTGTTTAAATTGGTAATTATTGATTTTTTATAGGAAATGTTAAAAAAAAATAAAGAGTGTACTGATTGATAGCGACGCAAAGGAAAATGAAGTGGAGGAAACTTTGCCGATTGAAAATAGTGAGGATTACACGGCCAACGGCGAGCCACCAACCTCAATCTTGCTCGTCGACATCTAGTCAATGCTTTGTTTCTACCAAACAGCTTCCCTCAGAAGAATTACATTGTTTCTATATTACTCTGCTAGTTGTATTAATAATACTATATGCAACTGTAACAGAAGGGATGTTATAGTTAAAATTGTTGATATATTTGTGATCAACAATATTACACTACTTCTCTCAGACGCCATCGTTCTAGGTTTCTCGTTTGACCTTTCTACTCACAAATTAAAAAATATCACTTCAAATTATCATACGCAAAATTAGCAAAATTAATGTTTCATCCCGGGATGTGATTACTCATCCCGAGATGAAAATATGCTGATTTCATCCCTCGTTGAGGCTCACGTGTAAACACTTTTCGTTTCACGCCGGGACGAGTTCCATCCCGGGAAGAGATTTTGTCCTGTATGCGTATAAACGTGGTCTAAGTTTCCTGACAAAGACAATGTAATGTTTTATTGGTTAATCTGAGCTTACAAAATTATCGTTATCATCGTGCGTAACTTCTCACTGAAGATTATTATTGGGATGGTTTATCTAGCTTTCCAGATATAAAAGAAGACAACAGGCTCTGGGGTCGAGGTTAAAATTTGACAGCCTACAGTAGTGCAATTAGCTGATCTTAGATTATTTTTAACCGTAAAATGAAACAAATGAACAGGAAAACAAACAAATTTTACAAGGTTCTCATGTGGAGAAACTTGTAAAATTCGCAAATCAACTATTTATAAAAAATTTATTATTTGTTGTATCATGTGCAGCTGCCAAATGGAAGCGCCAAAAAGGAAAAGAAAAACGAACTTAAGAAAAATTGCAATATCGTGGACATTAAGATACTGTTTTGGGCCATTTAATAATTACTTCATGCTAGCGGGTAGATAGATCTTCCCGTTTTTTCATGACGTAGCGTGACGGTAAATAAGGGGTCGATAGGGAATAGTAATAATTAGTGTTTTAGTTTAGAATTCGAACGTTTGTAAACATGCATTTCAGTATAGTTTTGGCTTTGAACATACTGTTTATTCGGGAGTAAAAATGGCGACTTCATTTGCCTTCATTTTCCACAGCGTATAAAGGCAGATTTGCTTGTCAAAACAAACACGTTGTTATTGTAAAGTGTGTGTGGCAAAACATGAGAAAGGAATCGTTCCCTGAGCTGATATCTCAAGTCATTGCTCTAATTAAAACATGGAGGCATGAAAGAAATGCTGCTTAGCCTATAAAAGGCACTATTCTATCGCCTTGGAAACACTCTTCAAAGAAAAGTAAGCGAATTTCATTTGTATTCACAATGAATTAAATTAACAATCTTTCATAAGAATAATAATATTATTTGGACCTCTTTTCTTTGCTTTTTTAGGTGCAGCGGATTTATCAAAAACTCCGGTTACGGCTCCCACCTCTTCTCCCGCCTCTAAAGTTAAGGAAACTTTCACAATTGATGAGGGAGAGAGTTATAGGTTGGCAGAAAAAACTTCGTCCGAACAAAACAAAAAAAGCTGAACAATCAAATTAACATAGAAAATGAGATGTTGGTTGTATTGTATCAGAAGAGAGAACTCAATCAGTTGACCAAAAATGCTTAAAGTGGAACAAAAACACGTAAAGGAAACCTTGACAGCTTGAAGAAGAAGCTGGGAGAACTAAAGTTAAACCGACAACGCCAAAAAAGTACTAAAATGAACGGAAACGCAAAATTGATGCATTAGATGAAGTAACAAGGACAAAATCACAAGCCGTGTTTGCGGACACTGCCATTTATATTTTAAAAGTATCAAATCGAAACTATTTATTATACCGCCGAACAAAAGAATCGCGTGCAGTTGCCAAAGCTTTGAAAAGTGCGACCCCAAAGAGTTGCAGCCCGCCGGCAAAGAGAATTGCTATATGCATAGCGTTTCAGGAGCTTGAAAGAAGTGAGGACTCAACCGAGCGTGACGTCACGTAAAAGGGGTCTTACATGAAAACGTGATGGAGCGTGACAAATAGGGAAGGGTGGTTCTAAAACCACCGTGACTTAATTTAAAGGATAAATTGTAGTTTATTTATATAGATAGTTTTACTTCATCTTTGCCTTCCTACTATCAAGTATTCGTAGTTTGTTCTTATAAGCATTAATTTCCGCATGTAGTTTCCGGCAAATCCCCTTTTCAAATGCTATTCTGGATCCCAGTAAAAATTATTCCCTAAACATTTTATGAGAATATCCCTGTTACACAACAGTCACATTTCATTGTAAAAATATGTTATTCTTCTCAACAGAGTTATGGTATAATCTTATTCTTGACACGATTTTAGGTATATGTAGCTATATTTTTATTTTTCTTGCTCATGGTTACATATCTATTTTTATCCTGACAAAGCTGTGATCATTTCGATTTGTAAACTCGTCGATGGGTTTACTTCTAAATTTTCGGTTTGTATTAAGTTGAACAACCTTTTTAAGGTCATTGCTCACAATGACGAACTCAAATATTGAAATTATCAAAAAGATAATTTTTTCATTCCGGTGAATTTTATCCGTGAAAATAAAGTCCCTTAAAAATTGGCCCCGCAAAAACTTACCGTTTAGATTTTTGACAATAAAGTACCGCATTTTCTTTACTGATTGTAGCTTCTTTCTAATTACCGGACAATACAAAAGCCGGGCGCTTTTTTAACGGATAGACTTGGTTACGCCAGCGAAACTCTGGTCAACGTCTCAAAGAAAATTTTGTAAAAGAGCACACTATTATCCGTCCATTTCATTCACCAAATGGACTTCTTCAAGTTTGTTTTTATTTAGCGGACACATTTTTTAAATCTATTTTTAATATACCCAACTAATTTTTAATCTATCTAATCAATGGAACTAAAGATGAAATTTCAATTCATTTCAACACAAGCATGAAGTTATTTCACAGCTACTATACCAAATACCTTAGTTTGTAGCTTATGTCCCTCATCGTGGCCTACCCTTTTATTCACTTTAAAATGAGGTTTGAGGTAGAGTTGGGAACTTAATGATTTAATAAAAAAATGTCCTGAAAATAATATACTTTCTAAAACGAGGATACCTCTAATTAGTGGAACTTTTGCACCAGTGATCTTTGCTAATCTTAGGGATTACTATGAAGTTTTACAATCTTTTGGCGCTGATTCCACAAGCTTAATTCGGCTGATGGCTTACAAACACAAAGAAAAACATTTTAACATTTTCATTTTATTTTGAAATAGTGAAATATTTTCCACTAAGAACATTATTACGATAAAGGTTCAACCAAGGGTACTTTATCAGGAACAAAAAAGTTGGAAAAACATTAGTCGGCAAAAATAAAAATTCACTTTTTGCCGACTAAATTTTTTAATTTAGTCAGTTTTTGCCGAGTAAGTTTTTGAATTTAGTCACTAATAAAGAATAATTGCATATTCCTCTTGTTATTGCTACAATACAAAATAATGAGACATTTGTATTCTATTACTTATACCAGCAAAATTGAAATTTCTTTTTGCTCCAAAAGTTAAAAAAAGTAACTCCACAAGCAAACACAAAAAAACACGCTGTAATTCCTCATGTTTCAATTTTTTTAAAATGGTATTAACATGCTTCTTCAGATTACAATTCTTTCTTAGTAACAAAAAATGCTAAAAATGGCTTAAAGGTGTTCAAATGTGATTTTATTATGATAATTTGATTCATATTCACACGATAAGGCTGAAAGGTGAAGCAGTTAGTTATGTTTGCTCGAGAATTTTGAGAACTCAAAAAAAATGTATTTTTCTGGATGGATAAGTAAAAGAGCCGGTGAATTATCATGGAATTCCTTAATATTCATCTTTAGACTGACCCCTTTCCACGCCTCTTTTCATTAGCTACAAGAATAAACTTGCTCTCTAAAGTAAAACACAAACACAATTTTAAAAATAACAAAAATTTCTTACTATAGAAGAATGTTATTATTAGCAAGAAACATCATAAAAGAACATGTTTGGACTAAAATAAATGTACAAAAACGTATCAAACTTGAATTACGCATATTTGTTATAAGTTCCCTGTGTTTCAATTTAGGGAGCTTTCTAAAAAAATAGATGAATTTACAAAAACATAAATAAAAAAAAGTTAGTTAATTAATTAATTAATTAAATAGTAACCTTGCAACGGTTTTAAAATTTTGACAGTAAAACACCTGAATCTTGTTAAGTTAAATGAGGTAGTCGACAAAATGCAAAAAGTGCTGACATGTGCAATAAAAAGCCTGGTTGACATAAAAAGTCTGTTTTTTAAATTTGACACAACTTATGCAAAATATATACATTTACTACTATAGAGGCATTTGGTAGACATGTCTACCAAATGATGCTATAAGTGATAATATATATGGTCGTGTCTACCAAATGAGCCTCTTAGGAAAGGCAACGTTATTTGGTGGACATGACAATGTATTTTTTAATCTCGGTAAGACCTTTACGTACCCCATGCAAAATGAAAGTTTTTGAGGTGATGCGCGAAATTATTTACTTATAAGTGACGTAAATTTTTAGAAATATGTATTGTCTACCAAATGCTTCATTTTTGGACTTTGCGACCAAATGATGCTATTAGTAGTATATATATATATATATATATATATATATATATATATATATACTTTTTTACTATTTTTGCAATTTTAGACTTGATTTGCTGAAGGGACAATGGAATCCCAATTTGAATTCGAGAAAACTGATTATGACAATAAAAGTGAAACAAGACAACAAAATATAGAAATTCCCAATTACGAATTATTACTAGCTGGCTTTGTTGGCATTGGTATCGCTATTGGTTTTACCCCACTCCTGATGCCGTATATATCCACTACTATCCTGTCCATCATAGTTACAATGTTTGGAATAGTAGGGTTTTTCTACCAATACATAAAGAAAACGGAAAAGCGACAAAAAGAAAGAGAAAGAATTATGCAGAAAAGGTTGCAGCAAGAAAAGGAAGACAGGGAATTGGCGGAAAAAGAGAGAATACAGAAAGATGAGAATGCCGCTATAGACAGAAAACAAAAACTTGAAAAGGATCTGAAAGATTGTTTTGACGAAGTTCACGATAATCTGTCTATATGCTGTAAAGACATTGAAAAAGCAAAATCAAATTCTTCAGAATTTTTAGATGTTGGCCAAATGCGTTTAAAGTTGGATTTAATCAAGAAGGATATAGATAGGGCATTATCAAACTTTTCTTTTGCGTACAGAGAAAACAGGAAAGTCCTCTCAGAATCGTTAGATGTACTTAAGCAGTTGAACATCATCACTAGCTTTCATAAAGAAGCTGAATGCAAGAAAGAGGAGTTGAAGGTATTTAAGGAAAGATTAGAAGAGATAAAGACAAATTATGGCACAACACCATTTGGTCGACTGGCAAGGTCAATAAAGAAAGATGCCGTTCTGCTTGAAAAAAAGAATAATGTTGAAATATACAAATTGCCAGTGATATTGATCGAAAAGGTAAATAATTTTAGTTCGTTCGCTTTATACAAAAACATGCTACTCATACCTCAAGTGTTAGATCTTAATGTAACTTTTTAATTTGAAATGTATCTTTGCTTTCTTGATTGTCCGACAAAGCTCTCTTTCTAGGATTCGAAAAACAAGCTCAGACTTTTTGAGCTAGGTCTGGAGAGGTCTGTCAAGCCAATGAAATATGTAATGATGGCGGGTATGACAGGTGCTGGAAAAAGTCTTCTAATCAACAACATAATCAATTATGTGTATGGGGTGACATACAGGGATAACTTTCGCTTCCAGTTGATAGTTGAGGAAGAAGAATTACAGGAACGCGGAAACGCCTCAAGAAGCAAAGCAGAAAGCATGACAAGTTGGGTTAGTAGTTTTGTTCTACATTACCAAGATGGATTTCGCATTAATTATAGCTTTACAATCATTGACACACCTGGCTTTGGTGACACACGTGGCATAAACTATGATGAAATGATAATCGACCAACTGCGTCAATTTTTTGATAGTGAAAAGGTATGTCCGGTGAAAGAACTTTCTTGCATTGGGCTGGTCATACAAGCTAGTCAAGCAAGGATCACAGAAGAGCAAAAATACATATTTGATCAAGTTTTAAACATCTTTGGTAAAGATATGACAGAAAATATATTTTTGTTGTTTACATTTGCTGATGCTCAACCACCTCCTGCACTGGAAGTTGTAAAGGACAACAAAATTCCATTTAACGAGAATGCGACTTTCAAGTTCAATAATTCGGCGTTGCATGCTTCCAATAATGATGTAGCTAGCGATCACTCTTGGGTTTTTGGTTATGACAGTCTAAAGAAGTTTTTTAACTACCTTAATATGGTCACTTCGACAAGCTTAAACCTTACCAAAGAAGTTCTTAAAGAACGAGATGGTTTGAAATCGTTGTTGGAATCCTTACAAAACCAAATCGACAGAGGTATGGACATGCTTCAGAGTATTGAGAATATGACTAATGATATTCTTACACTTAAAGGAACCATGAAAGCAAACAAGGATTACAAAATCAAATCAAAACGCTACCCGCAAACAACAGAAGTGGTAAACCACCATATTACAAACTGTAAAGCTTGTATGTTTACCTGCCACAATCCATGTCACATTCCCAAGGATAAGAAAAAGAAATGTTCATCAATGAGAGACGGGAAGTGCGTTGTTTGTCCTGGAAAATGTCCTTGGGATAGCCACTCAAATGGACACAGGTTAGATTTATCATGTTTTTTTTCCTATAACATCAATTGTTAACTTGATGCATCATTTTAGAGAATTGCAAACATGCAACAAGTTGCGCAACCCTACGCCTAGGTGAAAAAGCATCATTAATCGCTGATACATGTGGTATTACACTTCTTTGTAACAGTTCTACATGTTGAGCAATATGTAAAATAGAACCAATAATGGTCCCTACTATTCTTTGATTATTTTCGGGCCGTTGCAAAATAAACCCGCCACCATTACTAAAAAGTCTACAGCCACGTAGCTTAGCAGGAACTTGTTGGTAGGAACTTGTTAGAAGCAATTTTTGTAGTCGAATCCATTCTTTGGTTGATTTGCATACAAAAAATACTAGGTGTCATTTTTTTCATATTTGGGTGTTGTGATAGCTAGCTAGGTGGCTGTAGAATGATCCTTAAATATCTTCATGGCGTATTATAATAATGCATTAATTTTAATCACTTAATTTATTTTTTTAATTAAGGTTAGTAAATTAAAATAATTCAATTATTTAAGGAAATAAATTAATTTCCTGACTAAATTTTAATCAATAATAAGATTTTCGATAAACAACCGCCTGGTTTTTAAAAATCGCGGAAAGGTCAAAGGGATATAGGTAGCCATTTTGCATGACAGACGGACAGACGTATACGGGTATTATAATATAGATATACAGCCATATTAAAAGAATCAACTATCTATGAGATGTTACACTTTTTTATTTATGGGGGAAAACTAGTCGATAGGCCTACTAAAAAAATCGTGTTGGAGATAAGCTATTTGTTATTTGTTAGTAGCTGTACTTCAAAAAGAGAGTAACAGTACCCAATAAAATTAACAATTATTTAAGTGAAAATTAACAATTAATAAAGTGAAATACACTCCCTGTTATGTATAAAAATCTTTATGTCAAAGCTTTTGGATTATCTAAGTCCAAAAATCTAAGTCCTTAAAATTTATAATTAATCATCAGATGTCCCAAGATTTTTATCAATTTTATCTTCTTTATCATCGTTGTTTTGACATTCAGTGCAATTACACATATCAGTACAAGCGAAACTGTTTTCTGACACCTATTATTGGAACAGCTTAACTTGCAAGAAAAACTACTAGGTTCAGTTTATGCCAATGGCGCTGTTAAATTATCAGTTAGAATTGGTACTAATGACAAATCTTTATTTTCCCAAAAATAATTCAGTAGTGGTGAAAGCTTTAAATTGAAAGATGTGATCTTCGCAGTACCATAGTATTATAATGGGTACGGAATAACTTGTACTTAAAAGCAGCAAACATCGGTGGCAATTCATCTGCTTCTTGTTGAAATTTAGAGAAGTAGTACTACCGTATTCAGACAAGGATCTTTCTGCCATTTTGGACCACCCTAAAAGGAAACAACAAGTTCTTCCAGTACTCCCAGTATCCCAAGACATGGCAACGCATCGCCAATGCTCGCCTTGAGAATGCATTCAATGTGTCATTGTCAGCTTTTTCGAAATGGTTCTACCAAGTTGTTTTTGATTTTTTACAAAATCTTCCAGTTTGGTCGCATCCAGTAAACGTAAGAAATGCCAAAAGTGAGTTACAATGCCTTGCACACCGACTGTCAAAACATGCGTTAATATCGAAGTCTCTGCAGTTTAGTCCTTTTCCAGTCCGAAACTTTAGCGCCTAAATTCGAAAATCTGTTTTCATTGCATCCTTTATGGATTTTTTTACTTTACTTTAAAAAACAAGTTTGCACATACTACAACATATATAAAAACTAAACATACCTGTCGCAAATTCTGTGAATAGTGTATAAGTAGTAGAAATACATCAATATCTGATGAGTAGACTACACACTCTGTGAACGAACAAGCTTGAGCAATGTCACGAGCTTAACGCACGAGTAACGTATCAGCTTCTTCGTGGTCATACTGCATCATATCATCTGGGTATATATGTTACATCCACTTGTTAAATCGTATGTGACCATGCATTTACTGTGTTCTCTCCTTAAATAATCGATAACGTGTCTCAGCAAGTATTTTGTTGAAATCTTGTTTGGTGTCAATGTGTGATTGCATTCGTAGATGAACTAAAAACTTGTCGCTATATCATAATCCAATAATTAAGATGATACTGAAAATTATCTACTATAGTTTCACCTGCATTTGGAGAAGAATTGAGGCTTATAAACACTTTGGTCTGGTAGTTGTTTTTGTTCCAGTGATGGTTTTCCTTGTATGGATTCTAAATCATGTAGTCTTTCATACCGTGCTTTCAAACGAGAAATGTTTGTTTAAGTGCCTTACTTTTGAAAATTTTTAGTATTAAGTTTTAGTTTTAGTTTTTATACATTTTTTACTAGTTTTTATATTATCTATCAATTAAGAAAAAAACAAGTTCCAACTTTGATATTTTACGGAGGAAAAAAGTGATAAGGCCAACCAGGGCCGCACCTAAATATAAAAAATAGCACCTACTATCTTTTGTATTCGAATCAACCTAAGAATAGATTCCAATCAAAAAATTGCTTTTAACAAGTCCCTGCACATTAAAAAAATAGTGACCCCTACTAAAAGTCTCGCTTTGTTGGACACAAAACGTTACACCGTACTTCTAATATAGAACAAAAACCTGAACTTCATTTCACTCCTTCTCGGATCCGACAGAGCTTCCTGGGAAACATTTTTCGGAGAGACATGAAAGTAGGCCAGACAACTCAGTGTATCCAATTGATAATTCTTTTATAAATGTCCTCTAGTCTGGATTCTCATTACTGCGAATTTTCTTATCGCTCTGAATTTTTGGAACCATTGAACTTTTTCCACACTGGTGGCAATTTTAGAGCGATACTTTTTTTGATCCTATCGCCCAATTTCAGTGGGATAGTCAGAGCGACAATTATCAAATAGTTTAGATATTTATCGCTCCGAGTTTTCGCATAAAAGGGCACCTTCAAAGAAATACCGAATCTCCTTTACAAAAAATTGAATAGATTCTATTGAAATGTAACTTAGCACATGTTCATACGTGTATAAGCTTAAGAAATACGCCAGCGTAGCCTGATCGTTGCATGTTTCCTTCGTCGCCATGTCGAGGCAGCGAAGGAGTTGGACTGGCTATTAGCAAAAATCGACTTCGTGATTGGTCTATTACACGTGGAGCTAAAACAAAACCGGTAAAAATCGGGTTCTGCGATGATTTCGAAATAAAGCTGAGCTTAACCATTAGGCCACCCCGTTTTTCCGGTTTTATCTGATCATTATTGATGTGGCGTCGACTTGGTTTTCACCTTTATTACCTGTGACAAGAAGAAAGTAAACCTGCAAATAGATTTTTTGCATTGAGGCCAGCTGTTGCAAGATAACGACACCTAGCATATCTTTTAGTTTGTTTCTCAACATAGATTAACATTGTTAAACATCCGTTAAGTAAAAGCTTTTTTCAGAGTTTTCTTAACACAATGGAAATCAATTCTGGAAGATATAAAGTGATTTGAGGTTCAGGTGGCAATAAGTGCACAATAGAATAACAACGAATACATCTCTATATTGATAGCCGTATTTTTTATGTCTTTCCTCAATAAAATCGTCGTGTCACACAAATTTTTTATGTCTGCATAAAATACCAAGTGCGATATAATTTTACTGACTTTGTTTTAATCGCTTTCGTGTAGTAAACTGTCATGACGGCCGAGTTTTTGACTTTTTTGTCTTATTTTTGTCTTATGTATTATTAGTTTTATGTATGTTTTCACATATAAGGTATATGTATTGTCACGTTTCTTAGCTAAATACAAATCTTAAACCACCAATCTTAAGATTTTGACTACCAACGTAGATTTGAAGGGGGCATCCTAAAGTCAGCTAGTTAAAGCTGAACTTATTTATTGCTTATGTTTTTTATCCAATTTGGTATAAGAGCTTTTTATCCTAGCCAACATTATTTAGGGTGTCTAGCTAACTCTTTAGGTAACTATTACCTCTGGCTAAAAGGTAAAAGTAGCCAAATGCAGATTGACTACAACAAAATTAGTCTCTTGTCGCAAACACTACAACTTAAGGGCTGTAATTAATCGCTCTGGAAATTTGGACAACGGTCATTACACTGCCGTCGCTTATAACGAGTCCATAGTAAGTGGTTTCATTGCAACGAAATAGCAGTGGTCCGTTGCAAAAAGATCTGCTAAATGTACAATCTTACACCTTTCTCTTCAAGAGCTTAGGTAAAGTGCAGCCATCAACGCCATAAATTACAGTTTATGTCAGCAAGGGGGTTGGACTATTTTAATTGCTCGTTTTTTATGAAGCACTTGACTACCTTCGTGTCTCAGTCTCAACCATAAGAAAGTCGCTTTTAAAAAACTTAGACAATTTGGTGAAGGATAAACTGGCTGATCAGACGATTGATTTTAAGTTTAATCACTGGTATTCTGCTATACTAGATCTTATTGATTCGAAACTATACAAACCTAAACCTACTAAACCTATTAGAAAGTCTAGCACTAATTTACGCCATATTTTCTTTCATAGTAAAACTATTGGAAGAATTAATCTTCCACCTATTTTAAACGATCCAACCATTCAAAATTGTATTCCTTCCCAAGCAGCTAAATTCGATACTCCAGCCATTGTTTACAAACTCGCCATAACAATAAGTTCCAAAATGTTCAATTTTAATAAATTTGTCCATAACTTAGATCTTCATGCCTTTAAGGTGGCAGTAACCTTTTTAAAAATCGGAATTTTTTTTTACATAATTAGTTACGAATGGTTATTTTCAGACTATATATCCATACTTTTTCTGTTATAACACACTTGTCACGATTTTATGGCTAAAATACTATTACCTTTCACCAAAAATAATCAGCCTCAACAATTTCTCTTTAAAATAAAATTCATGAATAATTAATTAATTAGTTCTACCGAATATAGTTTAAGTGTACATGCTTGCGAAATTGTACAGAAAGAAATGACGTAATTATTAAAGAGAAACGTTAATAACAACAAAGATGGCGCATTATGTAGAAATTTAAGACGATCTTCACTATGCTACACTGCACGAGCTTTAACTTTCGATAGCATTTTCGTTTTACTTTAAAATTTTCAGACATGCTTGATGAATCATGCAGCCATGATACGGTGTGCGGAAATCTTTTTATTTGGAATATCTTTCTTTTAACAACGTTCGATGCATCAGGGGATGCTAACAAAGAATCTTTTGAAAAAAACAAAGGGCTATTGTTAAAAAAATAAGAATGGACAAAAAAAATCCGCACGCCGTTCTAGGTACATTTAAAAACAGAAACTGATAAAAAATAACGAGATTGTAAAAAGTTGGAGCTCGTAGAAGCCGATTTTTTTCTTGTTTTTGATACATTTTTAAAAAGAGATTTGTGCTGACTCAGCAATTTTTGTGTTTTAAGTTAAAATCATTTTATTAATAGTAAAAAATGATATAAATAAATCACTGAGTAAATAATTCAGCTATTTGGACAGCTAAAAAGGGTTACTGTCACCTTAAAACGACCCATCAAATTTACCTTGTCATTATAACCAATCTCCATACTTGATAAACACCATGGTCATGTCATGACTGGAGACCTAACGCTAATAAAAACAGTAATTTGCGACAACTAATTAAAAAAGGGCCTAAGTACAGGGAACCCAGCTTTAAGGACTGGGATGAAGCTAAAGATGTATACAGGAGGGAATAAAGGATTGTTTATCAAGCTGGTGTTCAAAAAGAATGGCAGAAACAAAGTCATTTTTAATGAATGGGTAAATAATGTTATGACATTAGTCGAAAGTAAAATCCAACAATTTAAATGTACACACTGCTTCTGAGATTCTTACGGATAAAAGTAGCACCAAAGCCTTAAAGGGTTAACATGATAAGTATATAGTAACACCTATTGATAAAGCAACTGGCGATGTAGCAATAATTTGTAAAAGGTTTTACGCCAATGTTTTCTTAAACGAACTTGGTTTGACACATAACGGGGGAACTGTGACGTATCTGAAGTCTGTATTAATTCCCAGATAACTGCGGGATAACTTTAAGTTAAAGGTTAATGAAGAAAATGAATGTCTTTCTCAGACTTACTAGTTGCCAAAAATGCATAAAACACCAACTTAATTTAGGTTCATTATCGGCGCACCTAAATGTTCTACCAAGCCTTTATCTCAATCCATACCTTCTGTTCTAAGCTCTTCTACTCTCAAATAACCATCATAAATCTCATTTTTATTAGGGTGTTAAATCCTTTTGGGTTATACAGAACAATGAACCGGTTATTAAAAATATTGAAAAGTTAAATTCTAGATCGCGTGGCAAATGCATGTCTACATTTGATTTTTCAATGCTGTATACTATGATTCATCATAAAAAGTTACTTTCCGTTCTCAATGAACTAGTCGATTTCTGTTTTTAAGGAGATACGAAAAAATATTTTACAGTTAATAAGTGTGGACCTAAATATCTAACTAAGTATCTAATCCTGCCAAAAACGATGTTGTATTTGATAAGGATAAAGTAAAAGAAGGCTTAAAGTATGTCATGGATGATCGTTTCTCCACGTGTGACAATACCATGTTTCAACAGGTGATTGGCATTCCTATGGAATCAGATCCAGCGCCTTTAATGGAAAACCTATTATTGTTCTATTACGAAAGTCATCGGGTTAAAAATCTTAAGAAAAAAGATCTTCATTTAGCTAGAAAATTTGGTAATGTTTCCAGATTTATTGATGATTTGATTGTGATTAATGATGATGGTCTGTTCGGAAAACATTTCAAGGAAATTTATCCTAAAGAGCTAGAATTAAAAGGGAGCATGATGACGACCAAGCATCATTCTTAGATTTAGACATCATTCTATTCAACAGACAATTTTCGTTGAGTCTGTTTGATAAAAGAGGTGGATTTCCATTCTTAATTGTGCGAATGTCGTACACAAGCAATAACATACCATCAAGTATGTTTTGTTCGTCAATTGGAGCGGAAATCCTCAGAATCGACCGAGCTACTTCCAAAATAACTGACTTCGTTAATTCCACCCTGAACCTATTACAAGGGATGTTTCAGCAAGGTGCCAAGTTGGATAAGGTTCATAAAGTGCTTAACAAAATGTATGGTTGTCATGACATATTTCAAAGATTTGCACTTAAATCAGGTAGTGCAAGTCCACTGAAGATATAAATATTACACCCAGGTTTAAGTAAAAGAAAGAGAGGCTGAGTCACTGCTGATGCCCCTTACAGGGACCTTAGTTAAGGTGAACCCGCTCAGTTTCTAAGTATATCAGCTAGTTCAGTGAAAGAGTTCGAAACTGCTGATATACTATGTTGGATAGAAATGTGGGTGTTGATATAATTAAAGTGTTTTTAAATAAATAAAAAATAGTAAAATAGTAGAAGACCAAAACCTTAAGACTTAACTGATCCAGCACTTTGTAATTTTCCTTCTTCATATTTGAAATGCAGTTAGGTAGCTAGACATTTTATTACTTTCATGAAAACTTATAATACAAATAAAATTGCTGAGCCAGTTGCAACGTTGTTTCCTGTGTTTTTATTTAAGCCGATATTGCGATAAAGTACTACTCTCGGGTGCTTAATACAAGGGGGGATTGGGTGGAGGCTTATTAATATTCAGATTTTTTTCCCATTACGGTGTAGTTAGTTACATATAGGTGACATTTAAGATCATACTGGCATTAACCGGCATTTTAAAGGACAAATTGAAATTGAAATGGCTGTATGAGTGCATGGCGAATAATAAAAAAAACAAGAATAAAAAAAAATTATCACATCTTTCTTTTTATTCAAATTTGCTAAAACAGCCGCACTCAAAAATTATTCCGATCCAAACAGCTGACCCTTAGGCTAAGTTGATATCTAAGCCATCCAAGCAATTATTTTATCCGTTGAAAAATAAGAAGAATGAAAACTATTGAACTATGTAGCAACTACATGTAAGTACGTAATGAATAGTTTGGAAATAGTTCACGAGCAGTGCTGCTTTCTGAAACCCAACCAAAAATGGGCACTGGGTGCACCAGTTAACAAATGTTTTTGGCCCTAATTATTGTTTTTGGGATTACCCGCAATAAAGCAAAAATTACGTAGCATATTTTTATGTAGTTCTTTTTTCATAGAATTTACATTTACCGGGAGATCGAAGTTGAAAACACCGTTGAGGATATGATGAACAGATATCAAATTGCAATGACTGATAAAGATGGCAAGAAAAAGCTTTTGTTGGGAATGCTGGATGAATACCGTGTGTACAGACAGAACGTGTCTGACGACATTCACTCTGCTTCATGTGCAGCTAAATCTCTCGAAGAAATAGCGCTTCGTCAAAGCTTTTTGACGAATGTGACATACATTGAAAGGTTAATCAAATCAGAAGAAGCAAGCAGTCGACCAAACAAGAAAATACGACTTGAGCAGTTACATCACTTTAAAAATATGGCTGAAACCTTACAACACGCACGAGCAGATCCCACCTCTTTAACTGAGAATGTTAGCAATTACGAAGCCACTGTTGTCAACGCAATCAAGAACATCGATGATGAAATAAAGAATGGCGGCTCTTACTTTAAATCCAATCAAACTTCATCAAGAAGAAGTGAGAGGAAACGGAAATGTGTTAACTTGGTTGAAAAATCCACTTTGCAAAGTAAAGGAGGAATTTTAGGATATGTTGCAAAGTCCCTCAGTTCCTTACATCGTACTTGATAACAATTTTCAATTAGTAAACATAGTCGTCTGAAAGAAATTTGGTCACCGACTATTTATCGTAAAGACTGAAATACTACTTTTTATATAACAGTAAACTGAAATATTCAACGCAAGGCATTTTTTATGCACTAAAAATAGGAAAAAGGTTAAGTGGCAAAATTGTTGCTAGAAATTGTTAGCCCCTAAAAAAAGTTGATAAAAGACCTTCTCACTGGGCCAATATTTGTTTACTTTTCATGGACCTTTTTTACCAGTAAAGTATATGTTAATTTTATTTTAATAGTTATTGAAAATTTTTTTGTTGTTGATATTTTGATCGAGCAATAGAAAGGTTCTTACAAACATTTCAAGTGTAGAATTAGCATGTTTCTCTATTTGAGCTACAGTTTCAGAACTTATGCATTTCTATAATAAAGTACAAAAATTCTTGAAAAACATAAATTCAAAGTTTAATTTTGCGAAACTAATTTTGTGAATTGCAAAAATAATAAAAATTTCCAAAACGCGCATTCGCAAATAGCAATCTCGAATTTTTAAGCAATTCGCAAAGTTACCGCACTTAATTCCTGTGAAAATTTTAGTCTCCTGAAGTGATACAACCCAAGTCATTTTTGTATGCAATATAAGCAGGAATTAATTTTACGTTGTTGTAACGTTGTTTGTAGTTATGTGTGTAGTTATGTATGTGATTTTTTGTATTAAAACTTTACTAAATAAGTCATTTCAGTAAAGGGAGGATTTGCAACTTCCCATAAGGAAGATATTTACTGTTATGTATTTTATATTTTATGTGCCTTAAGATAAATTAGTTAAATTTTGTTTACTCACACACCAACTTAAATTCTAATTCTGCAAGCATCTACTAAATATATAGGAACAGCGACAGGGTTTCGGGCATTTTTTATAGTTTGCCAAAAGCTTTAGCTCGTCACATAAGGGTTTTTCTTTGAAAATGTTACCCATAATCAGCGCATGGCTGAATTACTGACATTTCACACCCGGACTCGTAAAAGTCCTAAGCTTTGTGAAAAGGATCATGCTGACGTTAATAAGAGTTAGCACAATTTCATAGACTGTATCTATCCTAATGGGGCTAATTTTCGCGGGCAAATGTTTCAGCCCCTTTCAAGGATTCAAGCTAAATTTGCGAAATTAACACCCCAAAATATTCTTATAAATAACATTTGCCAGAAAATAGTACACGAGAAATAAATGACGAAAAGTGAAAATTCATGATTTTGTGTCACAATGAGTAAAAGAGGTCATTTTACTGAGGTAGAAAAACTGTCGAACTGAATTGTAAAACCATAAGAAAATGATTATTTTGTACTTCTGTGAATGTGCATTGAGAAAAAAAAAATATTCAGAACTATTCTAGAACATTGACTCACAAAATGTATTATTTTTGGACCGGCGAAATTTAAGTACGAGCGAAAATCACTACCTTTATGGTAAACGAACTAGCTTAATTCCTATGTACCTGCAAACATTGGCAAGTGCACAAGCTTCATTAAAATGGCTTACATAATTCTTTTTGCAGACGAACTTTGAAATTTGTCGCTTTGTTTCCATATATTATTTGAAGAAGTGTAGTCTGTGTTTACCTTATTATTTTTCTGTTAAGAACAGGTCCCCGAAAGTCCTGTTTTCTCTGACTTGCTTAAGTTTATATAAACAAAAGCTTTTTATTTAAATGTGCTGTATGGGTTACTATTTTTATTATAAAATATGTTTTACTATTTGTGTGCTTTCATTTACCTAATCCACCCCTTAATTTGTGGGCAAAAAGGGTGTGAACCTTTATATCCTCATATCCCTTTAACCGTTTGTCAGAAGCAAATATACATTTTCTTGATCAGCATTTCAAGCTCTACACACGTAAACAAATTTGTAAAAACATTTTGTGCACACTCCTATATCTCCGTAACCGATGACTTTAACCGCGCAATCCTATGCATATATTTGCTCAGCGTTTTAAGCTCCACACAATACAAGTCACAGCGAATATAAATTTAAAAAAATATATTTCTTACTATATTAACATAATACTATATTAACATGAAATGACAGGTCTTTGTTATTTCTTTTTTGCCTAAATTGCCGAAATACGACTTTTTATTTTTTTTATTTTTTGCAGTATTAAATTAGGTGACGATATATTGAAAATTAAAAATTAAGGGCATCAAGGTAATGTATTTTATTACCAACTATATAAAATAACAATACTGTGTAGTCATGCTAGCTAAATATAAACTTAGCAATCAAATTGGAAATGTCTCTTATAGTAATACAGAGTGTGTTTGTCTGTTTGTGACAGGCAAAGTTGATGTCTTTATTTTCATTTGAAGTTTCCAAATTTTCTTTGAAGTAGCCGAAAATAGTATGTCCATTTTGCTAGCGGGTTTACTTTGTTTACGTCACGTAATGAAAACGACTCAACTTGATATGCTGGAATAATTTAACGGCTAACTTTCAACAAATGGTTACCCTCGACACAAAAAAAACAAACAAAAGAACGATCCCTTCATCTTGAAAAAAGTTCAAAAAGTAAAAAAAAAGTCCAAGTGAACAATCATAAGTAAAAAAGTAAAGTTGGAAGCCACGAGAAGTTACTTCGAAAGCGAGGAGTGGAGCTAAAAGCAGTAGAGTGAAGTTAAAAGTAGAAAGTGAAGGCTAAAGTTTAAAGTGGATTTGAATTCACAAATGTAAAAGCTTTAGTATTTTTAAACGTTCGCTTTTTATGTCGCTACGTGTTAATATTTATGTAGCACACTTTAAGTTGTTAAGCAGTCTAGCATTTTCAGGAAAAAGCCATTTAAAGGTCTCAAGTTCTTAAAGTTTTATATTTTACCTCGTTTTTTATATATTTGTTTACATTTGTTTGCATTATTAATGTGTCCCCTCGTGCATAACTAATGTAGTTACCCTAAAATTCAAAATGCTACATAAAGATGTTAGCTGGTAAACAAACAAAATTGCTGATTAAACGGAAAACTTTAGTTTGTTGAACTGACTGTTTGCGTTACTATTGTTTCTCTTTATATGTGTTTAAGCAAGCATAAATAGCTCGCTCTAACCTATAAGTTATGTTGTTACTCCTCTTTTTCAGCTATCTATAGCTACCTCAGTAGTCAAACTTCTTTTCCTTTTTGAGCACAAATTATGATTTACCAAGCTAGCTAAAAATATTTTAGACTTCTTAAACTTTTAGGATAGTGTGACGCATTTTTATGCCCAATAGTAAAATTTTTTCACACTTCCTGTAAACTTTACAATATAAAAGTGGAACAAATTATGTAGAATTTAATGTGTGTGTGTTAACTCTGAAACTCTGAAACTGTTTTTGTTTTTTATATTCTGTAATCTAATGGGCGAGGACTGAAATGACTGACTTTTCTATAACATGATGTGTTTCATAACCTTTTTGTGGAGAATTTATGGGTAATGGGAACATACAACTGACTTTGTTGAGAGAATGAAATGGTTTTTGTTGGTTTGGATTTGCTGCTCAAAAACCGATCTGTTTTACATTTTGTGTAAACTTTTGTGAGGACGGACCGTATACAGTGTTTCCAAAATAATGATTTTTGTTGATTTAGATTTTTTCCTTGCTCATTGCTTTTTTGACATTTAGGCTTAAAATTGTTGGTAAAGGGCAGTACGGATATACTAAAAAAAACAATTTGCTCTTAGTGTGCTCTTAACCAGTTAATTTTTACATTTGTGTATATTTGTGGGGGCAGGATGCTATGCAACCGAATAAATGATTTTTCTAGATTTAAATTTGATGTTTTCCAAACTATATATAGTTTTTTTTGTATAAGCCTTTGTAAAAGCCTTTAGGGAAAAACAATGTTTAAAATGCGTAAAGAACTTATTTTAAGTGGTTTGTGCTTGCACTTCAGATTATAATGTCGAAGGTTTTCAATGTAATCAGTCAATAGGATGTAAATATTTCAGATGTGTTATTTCTGATTTTATCATTGTTGCCGGTGTTGTAATTGTTGGTGTTGGTGTTGGTGTTGTTGTAGTCGGTGTTGTTCTATTAGCTAGATGTTACACCTTCCAAGCTGTTGTTATTTATATTTTCCTTTGATATTGCAAAAAAGTTATTTATGATATGTTAAATATTCTGACGTTATGGCGCGACGGTAATAACACTACTTTAACGTCAATATCTATATATTAATTTTTGTTTAAAAAATAAGAAAATATATTTAATTTTAAACTTTACAATTGACAACAAAATAACTAGCTAAACAGCAAAACAAAGTTCTCCATTTCGCAGACTGATATAGTACAGTTGATTGCGCGTAGTATAATCGAGTTTCAATATATTGAAATATAAAGAACATAGAGAATCTCTCAGTTGACAAGTCGGCTCACTTCATTTGATATCTCGAGACAATCAACATCTACTTTTATCAACCTTCGTTTTGTATTTCCTGATCCTCGAATACAGAGTATTGCTGAACGCAGTAAACAAAATAATAATTTCGTTTGAAGCCAGTTTGTAACGGTACTTTGTTCAAGATTTCTTTTTTCCGTTACTTTATGTGACAGGGTGGAGATAAAATGTTCTGTCTCTCGACTGGATCCTCCCTATGGTGTGAAAAACAGCGGTGTGAATGATCCATGTTCTACTTCCAGCACTCTTTGTCCATATGCACGTTTCTTGATGCTTTCATTCAATTTAAATGCATTAGGCAGTTTCTGATTGAGGTGTGTAAAAGCGAATGGATTAAATACTCTTACGTCAAAAAATGCTCGTTGACCTCGTTGCCAGAATCCTCTAACGCTAATGTCGAGTCTAGCTTTATCTGTGGAGTTTGCAGAATTGCTTAATTATTTTCCAGTCAGCGGTTGTAAATGTGGTTCTGTTTCTACATCATTGGAAAACTCTTTAAATATTTTTGCCGAAGTATCTCTTAATTCGTCGTGACGTTGATGAATATAGCCACCTTTGACACATGACATATCATGGTCGATCGTGAAGCGTTTGCCACATACACAAATTGTTGGTAGGAACTTCAAATCCCACCAATAACTCATTCGTATGGCATCATAAAACTCTTTTTTGTTGAGTGCATAATTCTCAGATCTTAATGGAAGTGCTGACAACCAACTTGAATCATCTTTCATTGTCGCCAAATCATTTGCTCGTAATTGCTCATTCGTCATGTATTGGCGAACTTCTTTCAGTTTTTCGTTATGCAACATTTGTTTCTGTTTAAGGATTTTGCTTTTGATATCATTGTGTAACTGTTTGTCAAATTTATAAGACGTTTGCTGTAGTTTAATTCTTTTTGCTAGTTGTTTTGTCATTTCAACAGAATTTTCATGTTTTCTCTTTGATGTTTCGACTTATATCACAATTCCCATACCACAATAGTGAATTGGTAAACTCGGTAATATTCTCTCGTTTTAAGTACATTTATGTCCTCTGTGAATGCTGGGATCAATTTAGCGTCGGTAACATTGTCCAGTACTTTGATATGCTTGTTCATATCCCCAAGTGTTCGATTAAAATAGTTCAATTTGTGTTGAAATCCACTTACGTAAGCAGCATAGGCAGCATATGGTTCAAAAAGTGCAATTTTAGCTAACTTCTTTATCTGAACAATCCATTCATTTACCAACCCGATGATGTACTTTTTTTTCTCATCTCGTGTACCTATAAAGCTGCCTGCAGTGATGTTCATCTTCGTGTCACTGAAGACATTATCAGCTACTAATTTATGTTTATCCTTTAGTAGTAACCATGATTTTGATGCTTTAGGATAATAGCCGAATAATGGACCATAATGCTCAACTTTATCCCACCATTTTTTTAATTCAAAAATCTTTGCTGCACCATTTGCATCATCAGCATAAGCGCAGTGAGTTATGTTTAACTTTCTATCTTCCACGTCATTCTTCAACAGCGGGAAGAGAGGAACAATTCCAATTGCATAAGCTGGCATAACAAAAGGTCCCCTTGAGTTGTTCCTTCTGACCATAATATTTCTTTACCACTCATAACAAGCAGCCTCGATGGTAAGCTATCACAATTTTTTATATACGTAGACATAGCTGGACATATGTATCGGATATTATGAAGTAGTACTTTCCGATTAAGTGAGTTAAAAGCATTCGTAGCATCTACTAGAAGTGATGCGTCTGTTCCTTCTTCTTCAAAAATTGTTGTCATTGCATGAGCAGCTGCCTCACATCCAAAAGGGAGACCAGCACATAATTGGAGAGAACCAGCGCTTTCAAGTATTTCGGGTTTGATTACTGATATTATGGACTTTCCAATCACCCTTCGAAGAACCTCCACCACAGCGATAGGCCGCACACCAGATTTCTTATCAAGTGGTATTAATCTACAAGCGATGTATGCTTCCAGTGAATTGCCTTCTGTGTGATAGATTTTTCGCAAACCTAGCCAAAGATGATCTCACTTCTACACCGATCTTTCCACAATTCTTTGACACTAATATACATCTCCAGCCATCTGAATTCATTCCTGACGGTCCTACTGAACCTTTTGTACGAAGTGCGGTTTTCAATATTGTTGTCTCACTATGTTGTTGTAAATAGCAGGATCGATACATGGGATTTCTCCTTTGAGAAGCACAGATTCATCAGCGCCAACAGGATTTGGATGTTTCAACCTCAGTTCTTGGAGTGTCTCATCAGTTAGATCAAGTACTCCACCAAACATCTTATCATCCAATAATCTTAGTGCCGCATGTATCTTTCCTTGAAGCATTAGTTTTGCGAAAACAAGTTTCTTCTCCAGTACATAACTTTGTTGTACGTGGCATTGAAGATTTGTATTACGTCATCTAACGTATGATCACCCCAAATCTTGATTTGTGCTTGATTTCTATTTATTACAGTGGTTTCGGAATGATTTTCCAAAGTTTTGACACCTGAGCTTTGCGTTGTTGACTTCAAATTAATGTTTTCCTTTTTTAAATTTTCCGTTAAAGACACACAATGATTTCGTCTTCATTTTCTCTTGCATTTATTCTTGTATTTTCTGTGTTTTTTATCACCAGGTTTCGTTTACAGGAACACTTGCATTTCTTCTCACAATGCGTGCAATTGTAGTTTTCAAACAATTTTGTGTTAGGTATAGCAGTGAAGATTGATTTCTTTTTTCAACCATTGAGTTTTCACCCAAACTTGGTTTTCTTTCCTCAGAATCATTGTCTTGTGGTGGTGGTTGATCATTATAAAATATTCGTTTAATCATTCCATTCATGCTGTTTCAGTACATTCGATAGACGCAAAACAAATACACTAAAACTAATTTCTCTCCTACCTCAAAGGACCCTAATAAAGAGGGTCCTTTTAAAGCAAATTTTTAAACAAAATAAATGTTGAATTGCGTAAGTCTTTTTAGCGTTATGTTGAATGTAAGCCGTGTGTCAATTATACCATGAATTCCAGTGTAAACATCGGTCAACAAGGTCAAGAAGTAAGTGATTAATAATTTATTAATCTTTTGAAACCCGTTTCGTGTCTTAACGCAAGATACGCGTAGGTGTGTTTACTTATTAATTACTTACAGTTTCTTATTTATGTTTCCGTGCCGCCATCTTTAACGGTTAACGGTATTATCTATATACTAGCCGAATTCCCATGGAAGAATCTACTGAATCTCTCATTAAATGCATGTAAGGGATACCAAACTAAAACATACAGCATGGTAATTTGAATTTTTAAAACTTACAACCCAACCTCGGCTCTTTGTCTCTTTTTATGACGGGACGGAAAAAAGAGAAAAGAAGCCCTAGGATCGAAGTGGCTCACAGTCTGCATTATCTTATATTTATACCCGTTGAAACCAAAACGTTGAAATATAACCAGGTGCAACAAAAAGAAAAAAAATGAATATGAAAAATGTCCAACAAAATCAAAGGCGTATAACAACCGTTACTTAAAAAGCGAAATCTGCTAAAATTTATGCTTGCTTTGCTATGCCAGAAGTACACCAGGGAAAAAAGTATATCAGACATTAAGAAATCCAGCATATTTTGCCAAGTCATACAACAATGTTATTACAAAATTTCCACACTGTACAGTTTGTAACACGTCATACCAAAATCAGATATTCAGTCTATTGCATACAGCAACCCTTTCGAAGTTTTACACAAAATATAAGAAATTAACATTTAATTGATTTTCCGTGGAAGAATCCATTGAATCTCTCATTAAACCGATGTAAGAGATACCAAACAAAAATACAACACAGTAGCTAATTTGAATTTTCAGAAATCACATTTCAACGTCAACTCTGGGCTCTTTGTCTCTTTTATATCGGGATGGCAAAAAGAGAATAAAGCCCTGGGATCGAGGTTGCTCATAATCTGCATTATTCTATGTGTATAACCGCTGAAACAAAATGTCTAATAATATAAGCATGTACAACAACAACAACAAAAAAATAAAAAATATTTGTAAAATAAATATGGAAAATGACCGAAAAAATCAAAGGTGTCTAACAATCGTTCATAAAAAAAGCGAAATACGCTAAAACTATATACTTGCTTTGCCATTTCAGAACTCAAAATATAAGAAATTAATAGTTAAAAACACATAGAAGAGAAATAGAAAAACTTGAATCATTTGGAATATTGTATATCTACCGAAATATTTCAATCCAAAATAAAGAATAGACCCAACTTATAATCAAGAAAATCACGCATAAAATCAAAGAAGATAGCAATGGAGTGTTTTTGGATTTAAGAATCGAATAATATTTCAAACGGTAACGTAACAGATGTAAATATTGATTTAAAAACCAGTAACAACGGAAAAATTGCTTTTTATAGTTTATAAAATTCTTATCTAGGATATACAGCGTTCATTTTATAAGAATTATTCCGTTTTAGCCTAAATGTTCTTAACTTTCTTGACAAATACTATCCTTATTATTCCTAATATAATTTTAGAAGGGCTATGGACTCATTATATTTATATGAAATGCCTTAATAAAAAAAGCTTGATATAGCTATTGGCCAATTCTTTTTATATTTATTCAGAAAACACAATCGAGGTTGGACATTTTCTTAAGGTATCCTTAACTGACCCTGAGTATATTCTTACAAAAAAAATATGTTCAGGCTGAAGACAAAACATATTTAACTTCATATAAGGGAAAGTTTAGCTGAACGCGAAGCGTGTAAACGGCTTAAAAATGTTATTCACCTAAATCCATTTCTTTACCAGATAATCTAAACAACACACCAGCTTTTCTTTCTCAGTGGGCTGCTAGCTGGCGTTCTCTGGATAAAAGTCCGATCAGTTTTTTACCTTGATTACTAAACTTCACAAATTGAAAATGTTTAGCTAGCTACAATTGTCTGATACATTTCCAATCAGTTCTCTTTTTGACGTTATATCATCGTACGTTTTTCTTCTTTATAACAAATATTTCTGACCACAGCATAAACTTTTTTTATTCTCACTCGACAACAACAGTCGCTCTACAACAACAGTTGTGGTTATTGCATTTGAGATTCGAACGTTATATCGTGTTGAAAAACAGTTATGATTATCATCATAATCACCATCATTCATTCATTCAGGTGTCTATTGCCAGAAGCTTTGAACCAATAAAAGCAAACGCAAAAAGTTGCGATGAGCGTCAACAAGTTGTTACACATTACACATTTATCAGCTACAAAAAGTAACTAGCTGGCTAGCTATTCTATTTATTTTGTGTTGTTATAATATGTCTTGCTAAGTTAAATAAAAAAGAAATCGCAGGCAAGACAAAGCCCTTTTGAATTTGTTGAAACTGAAACTAAACAGACAGCTGAATAATATAATTATCACCATGTCTTGAACAAGCGAGTTTATTATAGGCTACGTTTCGACAGCTACAGCTGTCATCGAAGTGAGAATGACTGAACAGATAAGTGGTAATATTTTTAAGAAATAAACAGACAGCAATACGGAAATGCAAGTTTTGCCTAAAGCATAGTCATTGAGTAAATAATATGATTTTTATTAAGTCAACGCTACAACTGCTTTCCTTCTTTACTCACAGGCGACGCAGGGAACGAATAAAAAATATTCAGTAATAGTTCTGTTAAATTTTCATACTATAATAGTATATTCCAAACTCATGAATTTCCATCTACTCAATAAAAAAAATTATATTCGGAAACAGCATTGTGTTTCACTGCAATGACTTTAACCATAAAAGTCGTCTGGGTACGAGAAAATGTAGGATACTGAACTATTTGCCGGGAGCGAAGCACTATGGCACAAACTTCCAAACTACTCTTTTTCTTATGACAACGCTTGTGAGCGAAGATTTTATGAAAGTTGCCTTTAAATGTAATATAAACCTAAATATAAACAACATAAAAATGTAAGTATTTTATCTTCAGTTTCTTTTTATAAATTTTTAATAAATTCTGGCTAGTTCCGTCTGTGTTTGCACAGTATCGCTTAATTTTGCCATGCTCCGAAAAGCTATTACTTAATTTAGCCATTGTAGATTAAGCTATGCAGAAGAGCAGAAAAAGAAGCACTAATATACCACATCGTTTTTCCTCAGATTTTTTGACAACATTTGGGACAACCCTGTTTTTCGCAAAAGGCAACACAATTTGTCAGGAACCAGAAATATCTGGACTAGAAGTAAAACATAAAAACGTCGTTTTCTAACCAAAAAGAATAATTATGAACATAGGGTATAACTTAAATATATATTGAATCTTTTATCTGTAATAATAGGTCTATAATACAAACAATTTATTGTTCCATAAAACAACGGTCACCGTTTTACAATTGGGGGATTCAAAGAATCGGCTTGGGAAAATAGTTACGCGCTGTATACCAATACAATAACCTTACAATTTGCGATTCTGTGTAACTTTTTTACCTCATGCCACAAACCGATGTATGTGCTTTCGGGATGGAAAGCAAAGATGTATGTAGCTACATGGTAATAAAAAAACACAACTTTTCTAATAACTAAATGATTTTTGCCTAGTGTGAGCACTAGGAAACAATTACCAATAACAATATTGAAGTTTCCAAATCTTTTTTAGAATTTTTTCAGGTTATATAAAAGGGGTTACAAAACGATACAAGTAAAATCCTTATCATTGATGTTACTCTCTATCCCCACACATTCTGAATAACGGGGTGTAATAAACAAAACACTCAAGAGGTCGCTGTACATCTATACAAAAAAACTGTTTACGAATATTGCTATTTCCTAAAAAAAGAAATATTATCTTTCAGTATTTATTTAATATTCTCTGAAAGATGTATTAAAAATCAGTAATATCGAAAGTATGTTTTGATGCAGAAATAAAGACAACATAAAGAGCAATATGCTGTATTACCAACTTTCAAAAGTTAATTTAAAACTTTAAAAAGGTAATTAAAGTAGTAGTAAGGAGTGAACATATACAGTTTTCTCTCCTTTCACACCTTTACCCCCAAAAACCCCGCTTCCACCACTTCCACCACCACCCCTCCCAAAAACAAGTAAAAAACGAAATCATATGCTGATATCAACGCATACGTGAAATCATAATACAGAATATAAATGCCAATAACTAAACACATAATTATATATATACATTACTAACACATAATAATATATATGACGTCATGCGCAATAGCGACTAATGGGAATAATGCTGACATCAACAAAAATAGAATTGAGTAAGGGAAATTCCCTAATTTTTTTGAAATGTCCTCCGAGTCAAAAAAATGCTGGTTGGAAATGAAATCTGTATATAATAAAGGAATGAGTTGGTTCAAAAATGCAATCAGTAAAATATATAATACCGTGTCGGCACCAGTAGCGGCAACTCGCGAAGCTCTCGCTAAACAGCTAAGGAGCGTGCGGGATACCGTTAGTTACTACTACAACAAGGCCAGGGATCAATTTTCAGGAATACCAACTATCCACGATGAGGTTCAACGGATCACCATAGATGAGGAATATCATGGAATTGAGGACCTCAAACACATGTTCGGGAAAGAATCGAAACAAGCCACCAACCCTGATGTAATTGGGGACATTCAGAACATTTTTGATGATGACTCGGAAATGTTTGAAGAGGGAAACCGCATCAAGACATAGTGGTTTGATAATAACATTAACCAGCCATTGACGGACGCTATCATGCGAAAAATCACCCCACACGTAAACATGCGTATCAAGGTAATATACTCATTAAGCTGCGATATTTACCGAGGCGGTGGCAATATTGCGAATTATCACAAAACAAAGAGCTCCGGGTCACTCTCAAGCATGGTTGAAATCGAGGCTTTCATCGATGAATGCGAGATGAGACGCCTGGATCTTGAGGATGCAGAATTTTGGACGAAAGCCTATTTGCCACTAGAAAGAACTATCGAGACACCAGGAGCATATGAAGGTAAAATAATAATCAAGCACGTTCAGATCAAGATAATTTCTACGAGGGAACCCCTACTTGGATGTGGACCATTACCAGATTGGCTGCGCAGAAAAAGATGTATCTATGCCATGGACGGTGAAGATGCTAGAACGGACAATCTATGCTTCTGGAGGTGTCTAGCTGAAAGGGAGAGAGCGGATGTAAAAAGAGGTACAGAGTTCCTTACAAAGACGGCCCTCAAAGTAGCTTGTGAATACTACGAGGAACCTAAATTAAAGAGGGCAGAGGTACGTGCCACGAGGCTCGTTGATTCGGAGGGTATCGCCAAAAAAATTCAACATTAACATCAGGGTATTTGAGCCGAAGACAAACACCGATAAGGCCCCATGGCGACTCGTATATGGACAAGGCCAGTACAAAAAGGGGCTAGACACGATTAATATTGGTATGTTGAAAGGTCATTGTTTTTATATCAAAAAGATGGAGGTCCTAACGCAGCATTGGGAATGCGAGATTTGTACATAAAGATTCAACAGATCGGAGAACCTCACACGACACAAACAAAATGAATGCGGGGTATCAAAACCAGGATCATTTGCAAAGGTGAAAAGATCGAGCGCATGCAGAGTAGCTTTGAAAAGGCATTTTATCCCGATAAGGGTTTCAGTTACGCGGCATGCCGATGGATTGAGGCCATGTCAAAGAAAACAGGTAGGCATATACATCATGCTCATTGTGGGCATGGGGGAAAACGTGTGATACGCGACGGCAGTGGAGCTGTATACAAGATTGATGGGTATGATCCTCAGACAAAAACAGTATACGAATACCACGGCTGCAAATGGCATGGATGCCCATGTCAGCCTAATAGAACCAACGAAGATAATTTCAATCGTACCAAATTTAAAGAGGATCACATTCGGAAACTCGGCTACAATCTTGTCACTGCATGGGAGTGCAAAAAGCCTCCTAAAGTTAAGAGGGTATTCAAGAAAAAAACTCGTCGATATCCCCATCTTATAACATTTGATTTCGAGGCCTCCTGGCACCATTGAATCAGCAGCAAACGCTGATTTAACATATATCTCCGAGCATATACCTGTAAGTGTAGCCATCCACGATAGTCTGCAAGAATATCCAACATTCATCATGAATGAAGACCCAAAGGTGCTTGTGCAAAAATTCATTGAGCAACTGGAGCAGAGACAAATGAAGATTGTCCAAGAAGTCGAACTGATATATCCCAAGCCGGATTATTTCGATATGCTCCCGAAACAAACTCAAAGGGCTTGGCATGAATGGATAAATCAAGTGACAGTAATAGGCTTTAACAGTGGCAAGTACGATATCAACATCATAAAGCAATATTTTGTCGAACGAATTTCGGATGATGATGATAATGATAATATCAAAGTAGCGAAAAAGGATAATGATTACATGTTTCTAACCACCTCGAACTTCGAATTCATCGATATAAAAAATTTTCTGACGCCAGGCTTGAGTTATGAAAGATGGTGCAAATCATTGAATTGCAATCTCGAGAAGCTCGTGTTTCCATACGAGTGGATAACATGCTACGGAAAGTTGAAACATCGAGGCCCAGTCGATCATGAGGCGTTTTATAGCACTTTCAGTAGTAAAAACACCCTATCACCCGATGATTACCAGACGTTTAGAAATGAGTTCTATAAAGGAGAATGCGTCACGATGCTGGATAGGTTAGCCGAATACAATATGGCGCACGTAATACCATTTATCGAGTCCGTCAAAAAGACCCGCAATACATACTACAGGGATGGATTGACATTTTGAAGGATGCCGTGAGCATCCCGGGTGTGTCAATGCGCTACGTTCTGAACAATTCTCTCTGGCTGAACCCAGATACAAAGCTTTATGCCCCGGGTGATACCTGTAAACATAAATGTGAGGCTCGTTGCACCGAAGCCCCATGCGAGGATTGCAAACAGGTTCAAAACGCTTGTACAATATGTACAAAGAACGAGGCCTATGAACTCCTCCAAACAGGCATGGTAGGTGGCCCAGCTATCGTATTTTGTAGGTACCATGAGAGTAATGTGACGGGTATCAGATCGCATATTTATAACGAACCGAAAAAGTGCAAGACTATACTGGGCTATGATGCGAACATGCTCTATGCAAGCACTCTGCTACAAGTTTTTCCTTGTGGTAAGGAGAAGTTGATAAAAAGGGCAGACCCTGCTGAAGAATTAGATGATCTGGTGCGAGACATTCTTGATGGATCGCTCTTCGGGTTTGCCCAAGTTGACATTGAAGTTCCTACTGAGTTGTACGAAAAATTCAGTGAAATGTCCCCGTTATTTGTGGTTAGAGAGATCGCTGACAATCAAATTCCTCAGCATATGCACGATTATTTAAACAAGACCGGGCGAAAACGAATCCCGGGTACCAGGAAGCTGTTGGGAGTGATGAAAGCTGAGAAGATCCTGCTTTGTACTGACCTGCTTAAATGGTACCTGAATCATGGATTAAAAATTACGGCTTGTTATCAAATACTCAAGTACTCACGTGGTAAACCATTCGCATGGTTCCCAGAAGAAATAGCTGACGCGCGTCGCAAAGCAGATAAAGATCCTGATAAGCGCATCGCTGGCGATACTGCAAAGCTGAAGGGGAACTCGTTCTATGGAAAAATGATCGAGGATCTGGCGAGACATAACAATACCACATTTACAAAGTATGGAAAGGTAGAAGATGCGGTAATGAGGAGCCCATACCTGCAGGATCTTGAAGATATTTGAGACGCGTACGAAGTAAGACGGCGTAAACAAGGCGTTTCCATTAATAGAGCGTACCAATGCGGGATATATGTATATCAATAGGCCAAGCTGCGGATGCTCGAATTTTACTATGACTTCCTGGATAAGTACGTAGATCGACGAAATTTTGAATATGTGTATATGGATACCGATAGTGCTTATTTGCAATCTCTGGAGATAACTTACGTGATGTTGTTCGTCCTGAATTAATCAAGCAGTACGATGAGGATGTTAAAAACTGGCTAGTCACCGATAAATATTCAAGCCGCGCAGGAGGGCTGTTCAAAGAAGAATTCATCGGTGCGAGGATGATTGCATTGACCGCAAAGTGTTATTTCGTCGAAGGAAAGGACGGCACGAAACTTTCCTGCAAAGGAATGTCGAGAAGGCAAAATGAGGCGACATGGTCAAGGTACACGGAAGCACTGAAAAGCAAGCTAGATACCGCTAAAAGTGTGGGCTTCCTTGTACATAACCAGGGTATGGTCACATATCAACAAAACAAGCTGGGTCTATCAGCGTTCTACGATAAGAGGGTAGTGCTAGAGGAACTTATACACACAAAGCCTTTAGAGTAGTTAGCGTCCAATATTTTGTTATCGGCCATTAAAGTTTTATAACAAAAAATGCATTGGAAAGAAGATTGCGCGCGATTCATTTGTATGGGTAGCTGTGATCACCCAAGGCGCTGGGTATGGGTTAAACCATCCAGTAACCCCGACAGTGCAGAAATAAAAAACCAGTAATGCAGGCTGCTGGTTTTGTACAGCGGGAGACACCACATGTCACGAGGCCTGGGATAGAAGTATTACGACCTATCCGCGCTAATAAGCAGTAAAGGTGTTGTGAGACACCACCTTTACACAAAGCTGCAAATAAAAATGGAGTTATTGCTATTAATCGCGATAATTCTTCCGTATATATTGATACTTACATTCATCTATAGATGCCGCCTTATAATAAATAGTATGTCTGAATTAGCTGATATTTTTGATGCTGTAGATATACCAGCAGAAGCGCTTGATCAAAAGCCTATAGACAAACGTCAAGCCCTTATGCTCGCAAAACAAAGCAACACCTCTTAGGAAAAAAATGTACCGATGTATTTCTGGACAAAGCATCACCCGAGGCTATTGAGAAAATACATGCTGAGTTTGTTGAACGCGACCTCCATGAGAAATGAAGAAAATTATGATCTGAAACAACAAGAGGTTGCTGTACAACCTCCAGTCAAAACCTCTTCTGGGGACACTTCTATAAAGTCAAACAGTGGATATGTCTATGGCGCTGGAGGCCTTATTGCAATAATCGCCTGTATTGGAGGTGTAAATTATTATTTATGGAAAAAATCCGCGGGTACCCAGCAGCCTGCACCAGCGGTTCAGCAAAAACCTTCAAAGGCAGATATTGATACTTTTAAGATGCGCTGAGCCCTAAATTAAAGAATGAGTTCGAATGTTACCCCTCAGCAAAAGGAAATCATTGATATGATTTATAAGACCGTGGTCGACCTCGGTTTCACCATCGCGGCTCCGTAAACGATTTTTAGGAATCTCGAGCCCCAGCAAAAAACTCGACACGATTGATGTGATGAAGATGATCGCATATTTCGCTCGCGATCAGCGGTAGACACAGGAAGCATAGCTTATGGTTGTTAACTCAGAGTTATACGGCTTTACCAAAAAATCTCCGCCGCCAGAAGAAAATGCTATTTACATGGTATCCCTCGAGGCGTTCTGATATTAAAATGATTGATGAAGAAACGAACCTTATCGAGGATTGGACGCCTATCAAAATCCAGTTGAAAAAATCTAAACATGCCTGTTTGTATATTAGATTGGAACACCCTAGAGCCTGGAGTGTTCTAGAATAAATGTCATATATCAGAACATTAGACGGGACTCCGTCAGAGATATGTACCACATGTCCGGGAAGGATAATGTTATTATGATTTTTCGTAAACATACAACACCTGAAGATGATAAATACCATAATCTTCCCTATTACTGCGCCCGCGTATAAAGACCTGGTATTTTAAAAAAAAGGAGGTGGATCAGGCTTCAATTTCCAGAGTCTGAAAAGATCGTTGTTATTGATAACGCCAATGGCATGCATGCGTTTAATAGGTTCGAGGAAGAGGGTCATATGGAGCGATACATATGCCACTTCAGGCTTATTGATCTTACTCGCGACGACTTATACGACCTGGGTGATCCAGCATTAGAAGATTAGGCATAAGTTTTTGTGTGTTCATAACACACAAAATCGAGAATTTTTCACCAATATTTCACATGCTCTGGGGGTGCCGAGGCACCCTCGGGTACTAGCATGAGCTCTTCTGCCACAAAGCTTCGATCAGGCGCTCCTGCGGAGCCGCTAGGCGATCCATCTGCCAAATAATATAGGAGGCGTGTACCAGTCACTATACGGTCCAGCCTGTATGTACGCTTCGACCAATAGGCATCCGTTGCACTTCTTTTTTGATCACCATGTTCCTCGCCGGGTTGCAGCAAGTATTGATATAAACCGTCATCAGGTAAAGGCTTTTCCTGCCCATCAGGACGGAGCCGCAGCCGATCAAGTTCGCTTTTTGCAAGTGGTACGTCATCGCGCTTAATGGCCTTTGAAGGTTTCATACTAATCATAGCGGTTTTGGTGTTGTTCAAACTCTTGACGATAGTATACAGATTCTTGACCCATATACTGCTAGTTTCGTCAGTGAGCAGCTCTTGTGCGTCCTGAAATTTGAACAATCTCTCTGCAAGCACCTTGTTGTAGGACTCCACAAACGCCGTGAATGTATGATGGTATTTGGTAGTTGCCCGCTTGATCTTGACACACAATCGCCTTCCAACAGCTTCGTCACATCTGATTTAAACTCACTACCGTTGTCACATTGGAATATACTTGGATATTTGAGGGGTCAGGCTTTATATATATCCTTGAGCATGTCAACGACCTCGCTAGCCTTTTTTGTTCTCAAGGGTCTAGCTACTTTGTAGCGCGAAGCCACATCGATGCCCGTAAGTATATATTTGTATGTATTACCATACAGCTTATCATGGGGCATGTACAAGAGATCAAACTGGTGCATCTCATTGGGTCTAGTTATGGTGAAATGAGGGTAATTGATACACTTGGGGCTTTTGATATGTCTAAGCCGCAAGAGCTGACGAGATAACCAATGTATAATTTTCTTTTTTGAGAGGCCACTCTGCTCGGAGAGTAGTTTAATGGCCTTTCTCCCGATCCATAGATTTTCGGGTTGGTAATAGATGCTGCTTAATTTTTCAGCTTCTTCGGTTGTAACAATACGCTTTGATTTTGACATGTTTATTAGATGTCAAAATATTCCTTACATATACTTGTACACCGCAAAACCCATAAGTGCTAAGGACGAACGTCAGCTCGCCGTCTTGTTGCTGTTTGCTGGGTATATAGTAGTCGGAGTGTTTGGGAGCTTTTTCGATCGTCGCGATATAGTACTGTCGACAAAGACTCCTTACCTCTCAGTAAAGAACTGTCCAACAGTCACGGTAGAGTTATGGGATCCGAAGAACCCCGCTACTTGCTCTAGGTGGTCTTTTGGCATCATCGCGTGGCTATACAATTCATTAGGTGAACCTTCAATAGTAATAGAGATTTTCTCGATCTTCGGGTTGTAGAGGTTTTCATTGTTACCAGCAAATGCCTTGACAACGGTAGGATCCTGAAATAAGAGTAACACGCCCCCTAGGCTCTTGGCCGGAGTATCAATTTGCAAGTTATAACTCGTATGGGAGTTTTTTATGGTAACGACCTTATTTCTGAGTATACGCTCATATGGTAGAGCAACCTTGACATCATTGCACTTGCAAGCTCCGCATTCACAACCTTGTCAAATTCTAGCGAGATATTGCTAATGTTATAGGCAACATCGGCTGCCTTGGCCGCAGTGCTTCCAGATGTCGGTACCCCAGCATCTTTGATGACCTGATCGTATCTCGCAAAATGCAAGACAAAAGTTAATCGATCATGGATTCCAGCCTGGTAGAAGGGGAGATCCCTCGTCAACTCGAACATCTTGCCGATAGGAATACAAAATGTGCTGCCGTAGGCCTCAGCGATCGCCTTTTCTTCGTTATTACCAACATGGTCGGTGGTTTGACCTGTAAACTCCGAATGGTCCCATTGTTTGGATTGATGCCTTCTAAAATTAGGTTACCGTATTTCCTCTAATAAGCGCCGCGGCGCTTATTTAATTTTTGTGATTTTAGGTGCGGCGCTTATTAGAGGGCGGCGCTTAATAGAGGGCGGCGCTTATTTCGAAATTTCAGATTTCAAGTTTCTGAAGTTTTTGCCTATTCTTCAAATTCAATCCGTTGGTTGAATGCTATCCTTAGTAAAAGTTTTTTTGATAGATTTGGGGTTCTATAGAGGGGTAAGTAACGTACGAGAAAGAAATAACGGGTGAATTATCGTGTCTTTTCCTGTTCTCTTTCTATCAAATATAACAAAGATAATTTCAAACATCAATTTCTTCGTCGCTTTCTTGATCAGAGTCAATCAAATGAAACGGCCCGCATGCATCCTCAACATCCGAATCTGTTATGTTCTCAAAAGGATTTATTTGACTCTCTTCTTCTTGCAAGATATTCAAGGATTCTCTTAGCCGTGATGCCCCATCAGGACAAGCTCCCTCCTTTTTAAAACAGTGGATCTTGTCATCTTCACTACCATCGACTGGAAGGCTTAAACCGCATGTTTTAAAAGATTTCACGATGAGCTCACTTGACAGCTTTTTCCAACCTTCTAAGATCCACTCGATTACTTTCCTTCGCGGAGGTGGCTTCATATTACCTGCTTTTGTATATTCGTGGATCCCTTCACTAAGCCATGTATCGTAAGCTTCGGTAACATGAGCTTTGAATGGCTTATTCCACGAAACATCGGGGGCTTGAATATACGGAGTACAACCACCGGGGACGATAACTGAATCAACATTGAAACTTTTCAAACGTTGCTTGATTGTTTGCATCATGTGGCATTCAAAGGAATCCCAAGCTAACAATCGCTTTTGAAAAGAAAATTTACCAATAACTGTTTTAATGTATTCTAATGTCAATTCCTCATTCATCCAAGCATTTGAAGATGAAGCGATAATACATTTAGATTTGTATTCTTCGTTTAGAGCATTACATTCCCGCTTTGCACCCCCAAAAACGATGAATGGTTTGAGCCGTGTTCCATCAGCCTTTGCTGTAAGGCACACAGAAACTCTGACTTTCTCATGGCCAGTGGTCTTTAAAGGAATGTCTTTCTTTCCTTTGCTTTCTACAGTTGTCCCTGAGAGCATGTCAGACCAAATTGCAGTTTCATCCATCGCAATGATTGAACCAGCGGAGTATTTAAATTTTCTTTGTAATCGTCGGCACTGTAAAACATACATGACAAGTTTGTCGACCATACAACTAGGATTCTTTTGAGCGGTAGTTGTTCTTCTCCTTAAAGAAAGTCCGTTTCTTTTCATAAATTTTTCCAACCATCCACGACTGGCTACAAAGCTCTCTTTTACAGCAGGGTCATCGGTGCTTTTGTCATGGATAATCTTTGCTTTCTTCATTATTAATTTTCGAGAAACTCTAAGCATTGCTGATCTACGATCCATTATCCAGATGAGTACTTCTTCTTCTAAGTCGTCGTTCGTGAGCTTTCTTCCCCCACCATCAAGTCTTCTTCTTTTCAGTCCACCTTTATCAGCAACCCTGGCTTTGATGTCTTCCATTTTTGCTCTCCATTCACGAACTCTCCTCTCGTCAACATTGTATCGCCTTCCTGCTTGGCGATTTGAATAATTGATTGCATATTCCACGACTTCCTTCTTCAGATCCAAGGAATAGGATTTGATTTTTTCTCCTTTGTGTGAATTCTCGGTTGGAGCCATGTTATTTTGCACACACACACACCTCGCTCGCTAGAAATATTTTGTTTATTATACACTAGAACGACTTCATTTTTCGTACCAAAATCAAGCATTACAATAGCTTCCCGCATTCCATTTTTTCAAAAGGTAAACAAACAATGCAATGACTTCGCTGTACATTCAAGAGAGGGCGAAACATGGCTAGAACTATTCCAAGAAACTTTTCATTTGCCTTTATTGTGAAGTTTGAAACAAACATACGAGGCCACCATGTCTACAAAGATGTTTGGACTCCAACTCTGGGAGAGAAACTTAACTGCAAACCAGACGAAAGAGAAGAGGCCAAAGAATATGATCAAAACGCCATAGGTGTATACAAACTAAAGCCACAGGTTACAGTAAAAGGTGAAGATGAATCCGACAAAAAACCTACAGAAGAAAATAAAAAGACAGAATCAGAATCAAGTACTACACCAGCGGTTGAAAACGAGAAAAGTGAACCAAGCGAAACAAACAAAACGAACAAAGTAACCAAAGCCAAAGGAAGAAAATCAACCAAAGGAAGTAAAGCAGCAAAGGAAACTGAAGCAGTCAAAGAAACTGAGGTCGCGATCGAACCAGTATCTAAAGAGGTCAATAAAGAAGTTGTCGAAATAGATTCAGACGATCTGGGAGAAAAGGATGATGAGTTTTTAGTCGGACATTTACCCATTGAACTATCCAAACTAACGAAACAATTTTTGAAATCTGATAAAAACAACACGATGATCGCAAAAGTAACGGGAAAAAGGAAACGAGAGCTTGGCTTGGTCGTCCCTGCCAAGTTTCTTTGCTGTTCAACCAACAGTAAAATTGCAAACATTCTTTATGAGGAACTTAATAAGAAGAAATGTAAATTTAGCTATTTAGAACTTAATGTAAATGAATATTGCAATAAGAAGACTATAGAGTTCGAATAAAAGCATTGAAATCTCATTTTCTCTTGATTTTCTAATAAGCGCCGCATTTGAGGGTGCGGCGCTTATTAGAGGGCGGCGCTTATTTCGAAATTCGAATTTTAGGTGCGGCGCTTATTAGAGGGCGGCGCTTAATAGAGGGCGGCGCTTATTGGAGGAAATACGGTATTGTCTCTATCAAATTTTGGCAGCCACAAATCCCTATACGTCGCAAGCACGTTGTAATCTTGTATGTTTTGTATTTCATTACCATTCAGCGTAACCTTTAAGCCCCGTACCAGGGCCTTGCCTATATTGCTGACAATTGTACGCTTGGTATTGGTACCCGTAAGCTCCTAATCAAAGAGGAGTTTGATTGAGCCGGGGAAAATCATATCGTTCTTCCCAAGGTTGGGTATGTCCACGTAGAGATCTTCATTTTGATTGATTGTGGATGACACGTGAGATACCTTTACTCTCTGCCTTTTGCCATTCATCCCATACATGATTTTCTATTCCTTATGCGGATCTAAGATAGTTCCGTACATTTATTAGTAGCGTTATGGGAGTGAAATAAATGACAGATAATCCGGGATACGATAATGAAGGCTTCACGCCGGAGGAAGATATAAAAGACGAACCCGAATTTAGTATCGAGAGTGAGATCCTTCGACCAGTGCCTGATGTCGGCATAGCGCCAGGACAACAGCAGGGAGGTGCGCGTAGGCGATTAGATGTAGGGTTGCGGGAGCAGAATTTAGAGGAAACCGTCGACGATCTTTATTCTAAACTTAGCGAGCATTTAGGATTAAGGCTGTCAACCGATAAAAATTATCATTATTTTAGGGTCGATGAAGGTAAAAAGCTTGTTTTTAGGGCGGTTACGCTGGGGAGTAAAGACTATAAAGAGATATTGCTTACGACTACGACCGGTGAGTTAAGAGCTATTACATCTATAGAGACGGCCTTAGGACCTACGCGTCTGAAGGCCTTAGGTTTTACCAACTATGTTACACCAAACAAAGGCAAAGCAATGGCTCAAAAACTCCTGAATGATATTGATACAGTCGATAACAACCCTGGTGACATCGAGATGCTGCCGCTACTAGAGAATGTTCTAGATGAAACGAAGAGCCTTATGGAGGATACTTCCTTTACCGAAGCCTTAGACGAACGTGAAAGAAGGGGGTTTAAACGCGATCTTCAGACTCAATTTATCGATTTGGAATAAGGATATACACAATCAGCTTAAAGCGATTAAGGAGACCCTCATGAAAATAGCTGGAGATGACATATCCCTAAGGGAGAAACTGACCATTTTGTTTAAATAGCAGGGGCTCAATATCGTGAGCATCGTCTCAGCTGTTGGTCTACTGGTCTCTACCATCGTGCTCGCCGTCACTGGAGGAAGTGCAGGCGCCGTAGGAAGTACAGGAGGAGGTGGTGGTAGCAAAGGGTTTATGAGAAAGCAGCTGGAGAGATTCGGGAAATTCCTGAAGTATCTAGTAGGCAAGGCTGGAGCCGCATTACCAGGGATCATTGGCAGCGTGGTGTCCTTTTTTTTCAGAGTTGCAGCGAGAGTTGTCGAATTCGCAGCAAATCACTTGTATATGGCGTTGGCTGCCGTCGTGGGTATTGTTGTTGCGTATGTAAGTGACAGGAAGAGTAAGAATTGATGAAGAGTCTAGTATGTTGTTCAACACATTAGACCTATCTCTTCATCCAGATGAAAGCGAGTATTATTCCGACTCCTACCATAACCAGCGTGACTTTGGTATCCTCGTGAACTGCAGCTTCCTTGGACGATGGTGGAGGGAGGGGTATATCATGTACCTGCTTCCTTGCTATAGGATTGGCAACAGCATGCGGAGCGTTAATATCGGGATTGATACCAATCTTGAAATGGTCCTGACTGATCAGGATCTTGTTGTTAAATCCAGACACATTTCCGATCCTCAGTGACATATCGCTTGGGATCATGTAGACGCCATGGGCAACACTATATTTCGACCTTGCTTCGTGGATATCTGAGTACGTTCTCGAATTCACTAATTTCTCTACCTGTATTTGTAGGTCTAATCATCAGCTGTTTAAAGGTCGTCAAGTAAAGCCGTTAGGCATCGATAGAACTGCCTTGATTGCCGATAATTCCTGATCGCGCATAGGCTTGGGACTGCAAAATCAAATACGCGTAGCATCGTACAGTTTGCGATAACTTTTCAATGCCAATACGTGTAAGGCCCTGACTATTTTCAATTATCCACCTACTCCATGAATTTTCATTAAAATATGATGAAAAAAATGATCATGCAAGAGAAACAAAAATACCTTTTGCTCAAGGAACAAATAAGACAACTTACGAAGAAGATCGTTAGCGAGATCAATAACCAAGAGAGACAAGCACTTGTCGCCAAAGGCCGCGATGAGGCGAGAGTAGAATTGTTAAAAAACTTGCAGTCTGCACAATATGTAAGAAATACCTGGAGGCACCACCTGAATATTCATAATTTTAATGTTTTGTACAAAACATTAATTTTTTTTTAAATCATTCATCTTTAATGAAGCCACTCTATTCAGTGATGAATCGATAGCCTTTCGATTGATTTTCTATTGCCCACAATGGCTGCATGTTGGTATAATGTAACCGCGCGAGCTGTATATCCATACTGGGTGGGACAACATTTTCTTTATATTTAACCGGCACCTTATGATCAAATTCCCACTGACCTCTATTGCTCCAGCACATCCCATCTCTAAATTGGTCCTGGATATGCCCAATAAATGTACAGATGCCGCACCCTAGGTACTCTGTGGATGCTATCTCGGTGTCATTGTTTAGGGCCTGGTGAATCCTACTTAGAATAAGATTATGCATATATCCAGGGAAATCACATTCTTTACAAAGACCCTGATATTTTTTATGATGGCATTTGTTTCGCTCCATCGACGCCTTTACAATATCAAGGCATTTGATACATTTTTTGGTCCATTGCCCATTGCGCTTGTTAATTCTGAAATATTCAAAAGATAAAGACCTTTTGCATTGTGAACATTTCTTGATTTGCTCTGAGATTTGCTTTGAGATACATCTCACAAAATTTTGGACATACTATACCACACCAAGCACTTCACCGGTATCTTTATCGATCATAAAATCACCGTCATAGATGATATTTCGTTTCTGTCTCGCCTTCAGGCCTCTGGTGTACTCATCGAGTATTTTTATAGCCGCGATATCCGAGCATGGCTTGCAATAAGGCCCAAGTGTTTGTGTTGCAATATCTTTATATTTTACCTTATGAATCGCGGCTATAATTTCACCCTTTTTCATAGTTGAATATCCACGTATACCTAGTTTCTTTGCCTCTTTTTTAAGCTCGTTCATGTTTATTTTGTATACAACATTGCATACAAAATCTATCGAGTTTTTACTATACCACAATGAATGGTTCTTCATCGTCATCATCTGAATCGATAATATGTCTGGTGCCATAAAACTCGACAACCTTATACTTGCACTCCTCCATTGCATGTAGTAATTTGAACCTTGCCTGTACATGCCAGATAGCTTGATTATGGCGCTGCACTCGCAGCTTTGTGTTAGTGGTACTTTTTTGGAATGAAAATCGGTTCTGACTTTACCCTCCCACTCCTTCACTTTAGTAGTTAAGTATTTACCTTTTTTCACAGGTGGGGTGGTGAAGCAATGACCCTCCAAGGACTCTACCTTGGTCAGGATAGTCTCATACTTCTCTAGCCACTCGGGATGGTTATATATATCGAATGACATGGTAAGAGAGCAGCCCTCATCATAACGCGAGGCACCATTGGAATAGAGCTTTTTGGGTGTTTTGATCAATAGAGGGGATAACTTGTTGTCACTATTTTTATAACCAATGACGAAACGTTCATCTTTGCCCTTCTTTGCTGGAATAGGATCGCTTAGCACAATATTTTCAATGTTTACATCTTCGATATTTAGTGGAGTCGCTTTGGCATAAAAGTCTCTTGAGTTAACATTCTCGTTAGCAAATTTAAACATCCCTTTATTTATGGAAATTGAAGCCCCAACTAGGAATTTTCACAAGTACACCACCCACCATTGTAGGTGATACACATAATATAGTGCTGCCAGCACAACATCCCTCCTTTTATGATTAACCTCCTTCCACACTTGCATCTATCATATTGATCAATTCCACATTCGTCACAATACTCAATCGTCATGCTTTATTTCTTGTAACCATGGCTCTGAAACGATCCGGAACATATTCGATGATCTTAGGATATTCGCGAAGTTTTTTACTTGTTTTTGGGAGGGGTGGTGGTGGAAGTGGTGGAAGCGAGGTTTTTGGGAGTAAAGGTGTGAAAGGAGCGAAATCTGTATATGTTCACTCCTTACTACTACTATTAAAAAGTCTAAAAAAAGATCATTGTTGTTGCCTTGACTGGCTTTCTGTGCCAAGTTTCTATGAAAAATGATAAGAATAAATAGGCAATTACTTCAGAAGAGTTTACAGTTTCTTTCATCCGAAGCCTTGACTAACAAGCAAGGTAAGTGTTTTTATAGAATGATTTATGGTTATCAAATATATCTATTGTTTAGTTATATGTTCAGTTAAATTTAAGTTATATATTGTTTTAATAATTTAGTGAACATAAACATTCTGCGCCCCTAACGTTTGTGATCACTTAAATCAAAAATTAACGAACTGTTTTTTTGCTCTTTTGAGATTTCAAAGGATTTTAAACGACCAAGAAGGTATAAATACAGTTAATGAGGGTATATAAAATGTCTCTAATATTTTTCGTTTAAATGAATTTTAATAAAGCTCCATGTAAAGGAATGACCTGCATTTTATACAAAATGCGTGACTGGCTCTGACTTTTCATTCATCTTTTCATGCTCCTTCCATCGAGACTCGACATTTCTAACGTATTCTCCGATGTACTTAATTCCACAAGAGCATACGCCCTCGTAAATTGCACAAGAAGTGTATTTCTCTTTGTCCTTTAAAGGAAAAACTGACCTGATACTTCTGGTTGTCCGTAAGAGTAAGTAAAAGATAAATTTCTTCACGTCTAATTTTTTTTTTCAAACAATAAGAAATGATAAAACACATCTTCTTTTGACGAAGGTTGCTTTAAAATGAACGCTCAATGAACAATTGATTGCGCAAAAATACTAATATTTTTTGAATTTGGCTACGCGAAAAGTTGATGTGTGTGAAATATTTCACTTCAGAAATCGCGGGAAAACTTGCGCGAAACTAAACATCAACGTCGTTTCTATTAATTCTATCGAAACAAGTCTTATTATTTCACTTATTGTGAAATTTCCTAAAGTGTTCGAGAAAATCTTATTTTGTAATAGAAATTTCTTTTTTTATGTCAATCATCATCAGGGAGATCAGGGTAAAAGCGTACGTTGATGGGTGTAAAAGGGGTTGGAAAATGAGCAATTTAATGCGTACGTACTTTATTAATGCTCCCATATTGGAATGTCCAATTTAAATGCTCCACAACAGCCTTTTACGAAACAAAAATGATCAACATCGATTAATTTACCTGTTAAAACCATCTAAAAGCCTCTTAAGCCATGGCAGTACCTTGCTAACTTTTTTAAATTAAGAGAAAATTTGTTTAATTAATTAGTATACCGTATTTACTTCTTCATTCCCACATCCCGCATATTCTCATCTCTTTAGCTCAACTTAAGTTTAACTCCACAATAATCTTGTATGAGGGATTGCGATCGCATAATCAAAAGCACAACGAAATCACTGATAATGTCTTGATTGTAGATGTTGTCAGACACGATCACACATTAGACTATCAAGCAAAAGTTGCACAAGTGTCGCTATTATATAGAACAGATTTGTGGCTACATATCTTTTTAATTTTTGGCTTTTATGCATCATAATTCTGTGACTTCCTTGAATTTCTTACCTTAAAACGTTTTGATTTCTAATTGAGTTTTTACGCATTAAAAGAAATAATACCGCCTTTCTGATTTTCCTGCGACCGGTTTAGTGGAGTAAATACTGTTCGTTTAATTACGTCGCAAAATGTTATAAAAATAAATGCAACGAACATAAGCAGATTAAATATCACTAAAACTTTATCTTTAGAAAAGTGAAACATACCAAGAAATGAAAAAACATAAATAAATGCTGTTTTTTGAAAATTGTATGCGGGTGCCGATAAGCTGCACACGGCGTAAAAGTGCTGGCATTCTCAAGTGTTTTTATAATGCAAGTTTTTATCTGAAAATGTCGAATCCATTTTAAAATCTTAAAAACATATTTTTAGTCATAGTAAATCACCAATATTGTATCTAGAAGCTTTATCGGAACTTAAAGTCAGAGAAAAATAGCATGTCAACTCCATGACCTAAACATAACTTTCCTAGTAGTAGGAGCAGTCGTTAAGGGAACGAAATCCAGTCTTGTATCACAAATTTCTGCACATTACTCTGACAAAAACATAAAATCGATCGTTGCATACTGCACGCCCTTGACTCAGTAAAACAGTAGCTGTGACTATTATGACTTAGCAGCCATTTGCGTCACCAACTGCAGCGTTTAGCAAAACAATTTAAAAAGATAGCTAGATACTTACTTCGTGTAAATGGATTAAACCTGGTTTATAGTTATTGTCTACCAAAAATCAAATATCAATAATTCAGTTCATATAGTTCGCGTAGAAAACATGCTGCACAATCTTACTTTGCTTGTAAAGATTAATTGCTGTGCAAAAAAATTAGTAAGAAAAAAACGTTGTTGGCTGACCGAATCCACCCATATTATTCCACCCATTCCACCCGTACTGAATAAGGTCAATAGAAACCAAAGTAATTATTTAGGGGTGCTACCTAGAGCACGTTTTTGTTAACATGGTTAAAAATGTATTCCTTTTTAACTTATTTTTTATTGTTAACACACTTATTGTAATTAAAAAACAAACATAAATTATGACTTAAAACTTCAATATACGTATGACAATAAAATTATATATAAATAGCCCGGTAAACCCGGCGTAGAAACGCCGGGGTAAGCCACAAGTCAAGGCGTGAGCCGGCAGCGAACACTCTGTGGGGCGCCGTAAACTGCGCCACACGATAAGGTGGAGCGCTTTAGTACAGGTATGCAGTATGTTATAAATCAAGTAAAGCGCATACACCATTATAGTGTTGCGACTGAAACGTATTTTTTAAAAAATAACTTTCCCGCAACGATAGCTAAAATAAAAACAGAGTTTACAAACTGTTGATACTCCACCATAGCAAAACAATCAGTCAATATTATTTTATTTTGCGAAAAAAGTTTTTGTGAAAGTTAAAAAAATGAATCATGACACCGAGCTGAGCGCTTAGTACAGTTAAACGGTGTTGCACAGGCGTATAGGGATAATACACTTTTAAAAAAAACTTTCTCGCAGACTCTGTTTAAATAAAAACACAAGAAAAAGTTCATTGCTAACACCAGGCTGAGCGGTTAGTCCAGGTAAACAGTGTTGCACATTTGTACAGCCGTGATTCCCGAGAAAGTTTAAAAATTAATTGTCAGTTCGCTGATCCCTTGGTAAAAATAAACCGCTTGGACATGCGCATATGCATAACAACCTTTTTCAAAAAACAGTCTGTTGTTAACGCTGGACTAACCGCTTAGTACAGTTAAACAGTGTTGAACAGCTGTAATACCCTTTTCCAAAAAAACTTCATTGCAACTTCGGTTAAAATGAAAACACAGGGAACAGTCTGTCTTTACACCTCCAGCTAAAACAATTGCTCATCCATTTTATGCGCAGAAAAAGTTTTCAGGAAAATAATAAAAGATGTAGTTACCTATCTAGCTAACAGCATTTTGCATAAGAATTATTGCTTGAGAATATTGTTGTAGCCAAACTGCATTTTTATATATACTCTCACTTTTTAGCCAAATAGCTAGCTAAATGGCTACATCCTCAACATAAAAATAAATTTGCTACGATAAAGTTCTCTTATGCCATACAGTTAATTGTTGACGAAGAAGAAGAGTTAAAAGAACGTGGACTGGATGACCTAAGGAGCAAAGGAGAAAGCATGACAAGTTGGGTTAGCAGTTTTGTTCTACATTATCATGAGGAGTTTCGAATTAATCATAGCTTAACAGTAGTTCACAGACCTGGCTTTGGTGACACACGTGGTATAAACCACGATGAAATGATAATCGATTAACTGCGTAAATTTTTTGATAGTGAAAATGTAGGTCCGGTTAAAGAACTTGCATTGGGTTTGTCATACAAGCAGAGATCACGGAAGAACAAAAATACGTATTTGATCAAGTTTTAAACATCTTTGGCAAAGATATGACAGAAAATATATTTTTGTTGTTTACATTTGCTGATGCTGAAGCACCACCTGCTTTAGAAGTTGTAAAGAACAACAAAATTCCATTTAACGGAAATGCGACTTTCAAGTTCAACAATTCAGCACTGTATGCTTTAAATAATGATGTAACTAGCGATCACTTTTTTGATTTTTAGTTATGTCTGTCTGAAGAAGCTTTTTGACTACCTTAATATGGTTACTTCAACAAGCCTAAATCTTACAAAAGAAGTTCTTAAAAAAGAGACGGTTTAAAATCGTTGGAATCCTTACAAAACAAAATCGACATTGGAATGGACATGCTTCAGAGTATTGAGAATATCACTAATGATATTCTTACACTAAAAGGAACCATGAGAGCAAACAAGGATTACAAAATAACTCAAAACGATACCCTCAAACAACAAAAGTGGTAGGCCACAATATTACAAATTGTAAAGCCTGCATGTTTACGATCCATGTCACGATCCATGTTACATTGCTGCATCAATGAGAGAGGGGAAGTGTGTTTATTGTCCTGGGAAATGTCCTTCGGATAGCCACTCAAATGGAGACAGGTTAGATTTATCGTTTTATTTTTAACCCAATTTATTTCTCTTATTTTTAAAAGGGGGTTATCATGCAATATTGTACTGAACTATACTATTACAAGTAAAAGTAAATGTCATTAAAAAGTAAACGCTTTCCGGCTTTAATGCTTTAGCTTCATCCTTCGCCGTGAAACATAGGCAGCCGCAAATGTACTCTGTTCATGACATCTTAGGCAGTTTGAATAACATTATCCCTCAAGCGATAGTTTTTGGGATGTGCCATTCTCTCATTGACAGCTCTATTTGCCTCATAAGTACAAAAATGACAAAAAACAGGAGACCAACCCTCAAAAGAGTGAAGGCCTTTTACAGGATAACATATTTGATCACAATACGAAAACAGAGTGACCTATTGACAGGAAAAAGTGGGAACGAGGATTTTCTCTAAATGAAACAGCACTGTTATATTCATGTATATGGGATTAATAGTTTCCGTTTTAACTCTATCATTATTTATTAATGTTATAGCTCATTTTGGTGAAGAGATAAATTATTTAATGCAACTTCATCATTTAACATCTAAAATCTGGCAAAACGATTTGACTTGCAATATAAAATTGTACATTTCTCCGTCCACAAATACCAGCCTTCAGCATCGTTAGCTCATTTGTACATTTTTCTCAATTGACATGCAGCAACATGCCTTTCAAATTTATAGCGTCTATTATTAACTTTTTTGCAATTTATCGTTGATACATGTGGCATTCCACTTAGGTTACATTCTTGAGTTCTATATGATGAGGAATATGTAAAATACGACCCACAATGACCCCAACTAATCTGTGGTTATTGTGTCAGCTTTATTAAAAAAGCCTAAACCAACCTAAAAAATGGTTTGCATTGGGCATTACTTTGCAACTGATTGAACATTTTCAAAGAAACAAAGCCGGAAAGTTATAATGGGGAGGAGCTTTGCCAGTTCTACGACAACTTCGATTTAAATAAATCAGGGTACAGCGTGTTGGTATTGTGTAAAAGCAAAAAATAGTAGCTCCTGTAATTCTAGCAATTAATGGTGCTGAAACATTAATTTTAACACCTAGTCGTACTTTAATATTAAAGAGGCTATCAAGGCTGCTGTTGCATTGACATTTCAATGTGCAACTAGCTTTTCAAGTACAAAAACAACAATAATAAGAACTGTAAACTGTGCCACACATTCTGGTGGTGCAGAAATGCAGTATTTCGTAAATAAAGTAAAGCGCACAGTCATTTTTGACAGTAGTAAAAGGTGTAGCTATCTAATTGCATTTAGCATAAGAATTATTGATTTATAATTTGTCGTAGATATCGCCAAACTGCATTTGACTACTTTCACTTTTTAGCCAGAAGTAGCTAAGAAGCTAGCTAGATAGGGACAAATCCAACATAAAAATAAATATTGTTGACTAGGATAAAAAATTCTTATACTAACTGATCAGTATTTACTAAGGCTAGCTAGTTAGACAGCAGGCTTAAAAATGCTCTCTCAAAATCTTCTTTCGTAGCCAAAATCTTTAAATTTGGTGCGTTTAAGATTTGTACATTTCACCACTTTCAAAATTAAAATGGCCTCCATTTCCACCAGGGAAAAAAAGTGTATTAGAAATATACCCGTTAAAATCAAAACGTTTGGAAATATAAGCAGATGCAACAAAATAAAATAAAAAAATGAAAATGAAAAATGTCCAACAAAATCAAAGGCGTCTAACAACGGTTACGTAAAAAGCGAAATCTGCTGAAATTTATACTTGCTCTGCCATGCCAGTAGTACACCAGGGAAAAAAAGTGTATTAGACATAGAAAAAATCCAACATATTTTGCCGAGATACAAATTCATACAAAAAAGGTTATTACAAAATTTCCACACTGTACAGTTTGTAATACGTCATACCAACATCAGATATTCAGTCTTTTGTATACAGCTACCCTTTCAAAGTTTTACACAAAATATAAGAAATAAACAGTTATCAACTTAAATCATTTCCGTATATTGTATATCTACCACAATATTTCAATCCAAAATTAAAGGAACAGTTTGCCTAACTGACCCAAACGTATAATCAAGAAAATCAATTATTTTGATTTAATTTATCTTGAAAACAGCACAAACGTGCCGTGCATGATAATAATGCAGAGTTTTTGAATTTTAAAATCGAATATATTTCTAACGATCGTGACGTAACAGATGTAAACATCGATTTAAGTTTGTTTACAGTTTTTTTTGTTTAGAATATAGTGACAACAATAGTGAGACAACAATAGCTAGAAGTAAAGTAAATTTAGCAGTAGAAAGTAAAGGCCACCAAAAATAAGCACAGAAAAACGATCCTTTTTCCTTGAAAAAAGTGCTTTAAAGAAGCATAGCTGTATATTTAAAAAGAAAAGAGACCAAGTGAAGAAGTAAAAAATTGAAGTGAGAATTGGAGGTAGATGTAAAGTAAAGTTAAAAAGAGAAAATATTTGTTTACGTTTTGTTGCATATTCATGTGCCCTGGCGCGTAACTAATGTATTGTCCTAACATTCAGAATGCTACATAAAGCTGTTGGCTGACTAAAAAACGGAAAACTTTGGTTTGTTGAATTGTAATGTTATTAATTTTACATTACTAATGCTTCTCTTTATATGTGTTTTCCTAAGCATAATTAGCGAGCTTTAGTTTTAGGTAAGTGTTCCAAGTTTAAGCATATTTAACCGAGTGTCTTAGGTACTGTTAGCTAGGTAAGGTTAGCCTTCAAGTCCAGCTCCCCATCCCATGGCTAGCTCTAACCTATGACTTCTGTTGTTATTCCTCTTTTTTAATTATCCATAGCTAGCTACTATAGTTTCCAAATTTCTCTTCTTTTATGAGAACGAATTATGATGTAACAAGCTAGCTAGCTACCTTCAAAATCTTTCAAAGACTTGAACTTTTGCAGGATAGTAGGATATATTTTTATGCCCATAGAGTATAAATGAATTCCGTTGTTCACATTTTCAGTTGTAAGCTCTTTCAGCTTTGGCATTTGCGTGGCAGGGAAAAAGATTGGGGTGCTAGGTGAAGCAAAGTAATTATCAGTTCATTTCTGCAAACGAAGGCATTCTTATGACTTTTTTTATGAATTCAAATAAATCAGAGGGCATCAACCTACACTCGATAATAGTTAATAACCCCAACGATGTCCCCGTTAGAAGAAATCTACAGTAAAAGAGCTTTCTTCACCAAAGCCTAGCATCTTTTTTTCTGCCACACAGAAGCCAGAGCCAAGGGGCTTACCGCTAAAAAGTAAACAAATTCATCTACAATTTTTTTCACATTACCTGTGCACTTTACAAGAGGGACAACATGCAATATGACAAGTGGAACGAATTTTATAGAATTTAAAGTGTGTGTGTTAAGTTATTTATTATTGTTTTGTTTCTGATTTTGTAACGGGCGATGTCTGTATGTAGTGAAATGACTGATTTTTCTAAATTGTGATGTGTTTCATAACCTTTTTGTGGAAGATTGATGGGTAATGGCAATATACGACATGCTGAATGAAATTATTTTTATTGATTTAGATGTGTTTCTCAAAAACCGATCTTTTGTTTACGAACCGTATACAATGTTTATAAAATAATGATCTTTTTTAATTCAAGTTTATTCTTTGCTTATTGAGTTTTTGACATTTAGGTTCAGAATTGTTGGTAAAGGGCAGTACGGATCATCATACTAAAAAAGAAAAAAAAATTTTTCTTAACTGGTTGATTTTTACATTTTGTGTATATAAATTTTTGTGGGATAGAATGGTATGCAACTGACTCTTGCAGGCCAACTTTTTGACATTTCAGAATAAAATACTGAGGGTTTTCAACATGATCACTTATAAGATGTACATATTTGAGATGCAGTATTTCTGACATTGTTATTATCCGTGTTGTGACTGTTGTTGGTGTTCTTACTGTCGGTTTTGTAAGTATTGGTGTTGTGAGTGTCGATGTTGTCAGTGTCGTTGTTGTAACCTTTTATCAACTAGATTTTGCACCTTGCAAGGTGTTCTCTTTTATTTTGTGTAAGATTTTACATTTAACATTTTGTGTAAGAATATATGAAAAAGAAAGAAAAGTGCAAGTGAAGAAGGAGAAGTAAAAGTAAAAGTGAAAGTAGAAAAGTAAAGTTTGAAGCCACAATAAGTTACTTCGAAAGTGTAGAGTGGAGCTAGAAGTAGTAAAGTTAGAAGTTTCTAGTTCAAGTGACGTTCCGTTTTTATATGCACTTAAATTGTGAAGGAGAATCGTATTCTCAAAAAAGTCCACTGGAGCTTCAGATTCCTTAACCCTATTCGGTCCGGGGGGGGCGGATTCCGCCCCCCCTGACAGTTTTTTTTTAATAACTCCTGATTGCTTTGTTATATGGCTATGATACTTACTGAGTTTCAACATTTATCTATTAGACACCTGCATGCTAATTTTTTAGGTCCCATACCTTTCAGAGGCTTTGATATTGGCCATTACTCGAAACTACCCCTAAAAATCTCTATGAAATCCTTATAATGGGGAAAATATAATAACTCCTGTTAGGATTATCCTTAGAACTTGAAACTTGCAACACAACTTTGTTTCATCAAGAAGAATCATTTTGAACAATTTGAACACGTGACTAATCCGATTTCCCGATTTTGTCGGATTTTACCCGAAAATCGGAAAAAAACGGATTTTCGGGCAATTTTTGGCAATTTTTCATCCGATCCATGTAAAAACCGGAAGATATGTTAAATAACTTTTATTTAGCTTTCAGAAACTTCAAACAGAATGTAAAAATTCGCTCTAGAACAAAAGTAATTATATTTTAAGCAGATAGTGGCATTTTTAACAATTTTCAAGCTTTTGATGACGTCACAGAAAATGTGCTGACGCAAGCAAATTATTTTTGGCGCCAATTTGTTCCTTTAATGACGTACTATAAGTGTGCCAAGTTTGATTCAATTTGAACAACCCTATGAAAAGTTATTGAGGGGGGGCGGAATCCGCCCCCCCCGGTCATAGTATGTTCGAAAAACCCCGGACCGAATAGGGTTAAGTCTTATATTTTACCGTGTTTTTTATAAAAAGGCTAGCATTTTTTTTCATAATTAATGTGTCCCCTGGTGCGTAACTAATGTATTTGTCCCAAAATTCAAACTGCTACATTAAGTTTGGTAGCTGGCTACCAAACAAATGTGCCAGCGAAATAGAAATTTTTGGTTTGTTGAACTAACTGCAAATGTCATATTTTCTACATTGCTATTGTTTTTCTTTATATGTGTTGTACTAAGCATGAATAGCTAGATATAGAAGTAGCTAAGTCTCCCCAGCTTAAGTATATTAAACTAGGTGTCCTAACTACTTTTAGCTAGCAAATGTAATGTTTGCTTTAGGGCTCCATCCCATAGTTATGTCTAACCTATGAGTTATGGTGTTATCCCTCTTTTTTAGGTATTTATAGATGCCGTTAGTAGACAAACTTCTCTTCTTTTTTAAACACGAATTATGATATAACAAGCTAGCTACAGAATCTTTCTTGAACTTTTAGGATAGTGTGACTCATTGTTATACCTATAAAAATTTTTTTTTCACATTTCCTTTAAATTTTTTAAGGGGAACACATGCAATATGACAAGTGAAACAAATTTGTAGAATTTAAAGTGTGTGTGTTAAGTTGTTTACTATTGTTTTGTTTCTGACATCCTGTTAAACATTTGTCAACCTACGTTTTAAATGCCAAGTTATTTTTTCAGGGGTTATTAACATTAGATTGGAAATTTACGTGGGTTTATGACTTTGGGTTAAAAAAAAATTTTGAAAGGATGGTATGGTTGTCCGTTGATATTGTTTGTGTTGCAAAGTGATGTTATTTGAAATTTTGTGTAAACTTTTTTGGAAATAGACCACATGCAATATACTGAAAGAACAATTTTTTTGTAGAATTACACTTCATTGTAAGCTGTTGTGTAAGATGATGTCTTTCTTATATCGTACTATAATTTTGTATTGGGAGCTAGAAATTAAAAAAAGGTTGCGAAGCATTCTCGCAAGTTGCAAGCAAAATTTGTTTATTAAAAACCAGAGGCAGCAATGTTCGTGGGGATAATAGCCTTGAAGCTGTTAGCACCCACCCCCCCCCCCCCCCTCCCTGCTGTAGTCAAGATGGGACAAAACATAAGATCATTTGACACTCAGTTGTGCGAAAACGGCGTACTGATTCTCTAGAATAATTTTTATTTTGCCGAAATATATTTTGCTGCACTAGAATTTAATTTCGAGGACCCATGCACATTTGGGAAACTTAAAAGAACTAATTGAGCCTTTCAAATAACCTGCTCTAGTAGATATTTTAGGAATTTTTAGAAAATGTGACAGGACTACGTGCTTTTTTGTAAGAACAACTGTATAAGGACAGGACCCAAATACTTTTCTGAGGAATAGAAACAAAACTGTTTTTACAACTTACAACTGATGTCTGAATTGTGTTAGAAAATAAGAAAGAACCAGAATCTGAATTTTCTTGCACTTCTTCTAAATTTGTTTTAGTGGATGGGTTGCTGACGTCATCAAAATTTTATCCTGGGTGAGTGGATTTTTCCACGGGCCTTATCGACTAGTATAGAAGACATTTTTAGTTTGTTTACTACGGTGAGAAATACACAAGGTTAACATTTCATTACTTTTTACATTTCAAGCTTAACTTGAAGACAAAGACAACACGAAGGCGAAACTAAAGACCAAAAATTAATAAGAAACAAATTCTCTTTTATGTAATATTTGCGTCAAAGCAAAAAGGGCCTGGAAACGAGGTCAACTTCATTTCTTATGCAAATTATGTATCTTATCTTATATATACTCTTATTCACACTGATGTAATTCAACCAATTAAAATAAAACAAACACAAAGTTGAAAAAAGAACTCAAAAAAATTCTAAGTCTCAAAAAAATTGAGACAGTCGTGGACATAAATTATGAGAAAAATCAGAAATTCATATAAAATTGGAGTTTGTCACTCCCCCTCCCCCAATCTCATTGTTGTGAAGTCAAAACATCTGTCAAATGCAAGTCTAGGCTGTCCACAACATTGAGAAAGGGGGAGGGGATTTTTGAAGAAATTTTTATCCAAAAATGTCTCGATATATTATGTCCACGATTTTAGCTTGTTACATCATAATTCGTGCTCATAAAAGAAGAGAAATTTGGAAACTAAAGTAGTTAGCTATAGATAATTAAAAAAGAGGAATGACAACAGAAGTCATAGGTTAGAGCTTGCCAAGGATGGGGAGCTGGACTAGGAGGCTAACATTAGCTAGCTAACAGTAGCTAAGACACCTAGTTAAATATACTTAAACTGGGAACACTTACCTAAAACTAAAGCTAGCTATTTATGTTTAGTAAAACACATATAAAGAGAAGCAATAGTAATGTAAAATTAATGACACTACAGTTCAACAAACCAAAGTTTTCTGTTTTTTAGTCAGCCAACAGCTTTATGTAGCATTTTGAATTTTAGGACAATACATTAGTTACGCGCCAGGGCACATGAATTATGCACATGAATTATGCAACAAAACGAAAACAAATATGGCTACATACGCGGTAAAATATAAAACTGTGGCTTTTCCTGGGAAATGCTTGCTCCACCGACATAAAAAAACCAAACGTCTAAAAATATCAAAGTTCTTACTATTTGTGATTTCAAATCCACTTTAAACTCTAGCCTTTGTTTCCTACTTCTAACTTTACTTTATATCATCCCAGAACACAAAAATGAAAAATCTAGAAGAAACAAATAAGCTTTAATCTATGCTCATGATGAGTAAACATCGTTTGAAATGACAATTTTCAGGATTACTTTGAAAAAGAGACAACCTTCTTCGCTTCGGTTTTCTTCTCTCGCATCCCCCCCCCCTTCCCTCTAGTTTCAAAACCTTCGCAGAAAGAATAAGGGAATATCGGTACCCCTTTTGGAAACACAAACAGATGACGACTGTTATTTTAGAGATTAGAGGGGTAGAAGCATAAGAATCAATTATACAAATACGGATGACCCCGGGTTGCCAAGATCTGGATCAAAATGACGTCATTGACGTTCAATAAGTAAATCAATTTACAATTAACATTTCACTTTATTTGGGACATAAACACGTTACTATAGCAATCATTTGTGGAACTACGTGAAACTGGTTGTACGTAAAACAACTATCTGTTGTTGTTGTTGTACTATATAAATACTACCAAATAAATACTAGTCGAAACGCCGAGTTAAGCCACAAATTAATGTGTTGCCCATTGTTGAACACCTAGTGTAGCAATTAATAAGAACCGTAAACCGTGCCACATATTCAGGTGGAGCGCTCTAATACAGGTGCGCAGTATGCCGTAAATGGAGTAAAGCGCAGAAAACATGGTGCTTCGGGTATAATAAATTTTTCAAACAAAAACTTTCCTCCACAATTACCTGAATTGAATACACATTTTACAACCCGCTGTTACCCGTTATAGCAAAAACAGCTGGCCAAACTTTTTTATTTTTCAGAAAGTTCAAAAATGAGTGTTGCTCCGGGCTAGGCGTATAGTACAGGTAAACAATGTTGCACATCCATATAGGTGTAATACCCTTTTTCAAAAACACTTTATTGCAACTTCGATTAACTATAAAGACAGGAAACAGCCCGTCGAACACTGAGCTAAGAGCGTAATATCGAATGTGCACATTTGATTTGTATAGGCATCTTACCCTGTTTCAAAAAACTATATCCTAACTTTACGTTGAATAAAAACCTAGTGTGCAGCTAAAAAAATCACTCAGAAATTATATTTTGTGGAAAAGTTTTGTAAAATTTAAAAATTAAAACTTTTTTTTACAGCCTGTTTTACCCTGTTAAAGCAAAAAAAATCGTGCAACATTGTTTTATTTTGCAGGGATTGTTCCCGTTAAAGTTCAAACATTAATCGTAACACCGGGCCGAGCGCTTAATACAAGTAAACCACCTTGTTGAAACAATCTTGCATATGCGTACAGGCGTAATGCCCTTTTCTAAAAAACTTTGGTTTAAATAAAAGTACAAAAAAAAGCCTGCTGTTACCTCATCCAGCAAACAACAACTCAACAATTTTATTTCCAAAATAAGTTTTCATGACAGTAATAAAAGGTATAGCTACGTTACTGTATTTACCATAAGAATTATGTCTAAGAATTTTAAAGAGTAAAATTAAACATTGTATTATAGAATTTACGTTTATGACGAGATCGAAGTGGAAAACACTGTTGAGGACATGATGAAGAGATACCAAATTGCAGTGACTGATAAAGATGGCAAGAAAAAGCTTTTGTCAGGAATGCTGGATGAATACCGTGTGTACAGACAGAATGTTTTTGACGACATTCACTCTGCTTCATGTGCAGCTAAATCTCTCGAAGAAATAGCGCTTCGTCAAAGTTTTTTGACGAATGTGACATATATTGAAAGGTTAATCACATCAGAAGAATCAAGCAGTCGACCAAACAAGAAAATACGACTTGAGCAGCTACATCACTTTAAAAATATGGCTGAAACCTTGCAACACGTACGAGAAAACCCCAACACTCTAACTGCGAATGTAAGCAATTACGAGGCTACCATTCTCAACGCTATCAAGAACATTGATGACGAAATAAAGAATGGAAGTTCTTACTTTCAGTCCACTCATGCTTCATCAACACAAAACGACAAGAAATTCGATAACACTGTCGAAAAATCAGCTTCGCTTAGTAAGGGAGGATTCTTAGCAAAAATTTCGTTCCTCAAAATGACTGGCCGGTAACAAAAAAATGTAAAAGATCTTGTCATTCAGCCAATACTTTGTTACTTTTATCGACCTTTTTTACGGGTAAGGTGTATGTTACATTTATCTGAAATACTTATTACACAATTTCTTGTTGATATTTTAATTGAGCAATTAAACAACAGAAAGTTCTTATAAATATCTCATAGCCAAGCGTGGAATTAGCATAGAATGTATGCGTTTCCATATGAAAGTACAAAAATTCATAAAAACATGGATTCAAAATTTCATTTTGCTAATTTTATTTCACGAATTGCAAAAACGATAAAAATTTACAAAAACGTGAATTCGCAAATAACAATCTCGAATTTGTAAGCAATTCACAAAGTTACTGCACTTAATTCCTGTGGAAATTTTAGTCTCCTGAAGTGATATCACCCAAACCATTTTTTTTTCTATGCAACAAAAACATGAACTAACTTTACCTTGTTGTGACGTTGTTTCTAGTTATGTGTGTAGTTATGTATGTAGATTTTTATATTAAAGCATTTCAAATAAGTCTTTTTAAGTAAAGGGAGGAAGTTGCAACTTCACATAAGGAAGATATTTACTGTTATGTATTTCATATTTTATGTGTTTTAAGGTAAATTAGCTAATTTTTGTTTACTTGCACACCAACTTAAATTCTAAATCTACAAACACTCACTAAGTATATGGAAACGATTTAACTGGTCATACAGGACTTTCTTTGCTAATACTACTCATAATCAGCATGGCGAAACTACAGTAAAAGTCCTAAAATTCGTGAAACGTATCATGCTCACGTTGATAACAGAGGTACTAATTTTCCAGGGTAATAGTTTCTGCGCTTTTTAAGGTTTCTGGCTAAATTTGTGAAATTAAGTGTCCAAATATATTCTTGGAAATAACATTCGCGAGAAATAAACACGAGGAATGAATTACGAAAAGTAAAAATTCATGATTTTATAACACAATGAAAAAAACAGGTCATTTTATTCAGTTAGAAAAACTATCGAAATGAGTTTGTTAAACTATAACAAAATGATTAAATGTGCACTTCTGTGAATGTGCATTGAGAAAAACGTTTTTTATTCAAAACTATTATAGATCATTTTTACCTCACTTGCGAAAATTAAAAACTCACAAAATGTAATATTTTTTGACCAGAAGTACGAGCGAAAATCAGTTCCTTTGTGGTAAACGAACTAGCTTAATACCTATGTTCGCTGCAAACATTGACAATGCACAAGCTTCATTAAAATGGCTTACGTAATTCCACGTTGGGAATTTTGTAGCCTCCCTTCTATATATTTAATGGCGGATTGCAGTATGCACAACTATTTTTATTTTAAGAGCAGTTCGCTGAAACTCCTGTATTTGTGACTTGTTTTAGGTTTATACACACGAAAGCTTATTGTGCTGTATGGGTTACTGTTTTGTAAAATATATTTTAATATTTGTATGCTTCAATTTACCTTATCTGTATGCCCTTTAAATTGAGTACTAAAAACGTATGAAAATTCAAGTGTATAAATCCTAAAATAAAATTTAAAATATAATTAATTTTTTTTATTCATTACAATTGTATTATCCCTTACTTATCAACAAGTATTGATATTCAAAATTTAAGGTAATTAAGGCTGTATTATAATTTTAAAGAGTTGGAAAACGTTTTTAATATAGCAAGTGACACCATCTCAAGGCCTACCACCGTTCTGTACAGTTGAAATTGCACAGTGGACTTAATTAGCAACAATATCAAAAAAAGTTTTTATGACATTAGTGTGTTATCGCGTGTGGACTAGAAGTGAGCAAAAATCATCAAATTAGAAATAGACCACCAATAGTCTGGATGCGGTAGGTTAATGGTACCCAGACTAAGACATTGAAAAGTTTAGAAAGTTCACTGTATATTTACCCGCAGTTCAGAATTCTTTCAGAGATGCAAACCTGAAAATTTTGAGCCCCTATTACGGAACCAAGAAGTGACCTGGCGTGGCAGAAAAATACCAATGCAGAGTAAAGTTACTGACAGTAAGAATTGTTACTTTCCTGATTTGCAACTCCTTTGTGCTTTTCACTACAGATGAAAGCTCCTGGTAGTCGAAATTTTGACGAATCGTTTGTGCTCTCGATTGCAGTGCAGTAGGCATTCTTGTTGTTAAGGGATAGGGGGACTTTGATCTTTTGTTGAAATTTTTTAAAAATTAGACCTCTTGATTGAGGGAAAGCGCATTGAAATACAACATACATTTATTAATAGATTATAAAATTAAAAAAAAAAAAGACACAAACTGTACTAATCTTTTCCGTTTCTCACACAAAGATAATATAGATTGTTGACAGGATTTGATATTCTTTATATGCCGTAATACATTCACCGTTTTAAGAGAATTTTCCCTGTTCATATTGACAACCCTTTAAGAAGGAAGGAATTATCTTTTTCCTAATTTCAAACCTGATTAAGTTAGTTACGTAACTTAAGCCACCACCCCATCCTTTTATTTTCTATAACCTTTTCTAGATAGAGTCGAGCCCACTTTGGGAATTTTATTTGCAGAACTTTTCATTTCCGTTTTGTTGAGGTTATTACAATTTTTTTTTATTATGACTAACACTTATCCTGGCATGAATTTTTTTCCAGATGTACCGACTGGTAGCCTTGTGGTATAGCGTTCGGTTCTCGTGCGGGAGATCCTGGGTTTAAACCCCGCCCGGGTCATGCCAGAATATAAAAGTGTGAATCTATCCCTTCTGTTTAGCGCTCAGCATAAGAATAATATCTTAGGCGGTTGTCTAGTTGAGTGATTGCTGTGCTTGCACGACTTTCGTAGCTGAAATGGTAGCTTTTAATGCACTAGGATTCCTTTGCAGGATCCACGTTAGTAGTAGCACCAATAGGAACTGAAGAGATTATCCTGGATAAACAATTACAATAATAATAGCGATAATAATAATAATAATAATGTATTTTAACCCTATTCGGTCCGCGGGGGCGGATTCCGCCCCCCCTGTCGGTTTTTCTTAATAACTCCTGATTGCTTTGTTATATGGCTATGATGCTTACTGAGTTTCAATATTTATCTATTAGACACCTGCATGCTATATTTTTAGGTCCCATACCTTTTAGAGGCTTTGATATTGGCCATTGCTGGAAACTACCCCTAAAAATCTCTATGAAATCCTTATAATGGGGAAAATATAATAACTCCTGTTAGGATTATCTTTAGAACTTGACACTCGCAACACAAATTTTTTTTATCAAGAACAATCCTTTTGAATAATTTGGACACGTGACTAATCCGATTTCCCGATTTTGTTGGACTTTACCCGAAAATCGGAAAAAAGCGGAATTTCGGGCAATTTTTGGCAATTTTTTATCCGATCCATGTAAAAACCAGAAGATATGTTAAATAAATTTTATGTAGCTTTCAGAAACTTCAAACAGAATGTAAAAATTCGCTCTAGAACAAAAGTAATTAAATTTTAAGCAGATAGTGGCATTTTTAACTATTTTCAAGCTTCTGATGACGGCACTGAAAATGTGCTGACGCAAACAAAAATTTATTGCCGCCATTTTGTTCTTTTTTTGACGTACTTTTTATGAAGTAAGTGTGCCAAGTTTGATTCAATTTGAACAATGCTATGAAAAGTTAATGAGGGGGGGGGGGGGGGGGGGAATCGCAACCCTGGTCATAGCATGTTCGAAAAACCCCGGACCGTATAGGGTTAAGATACATATTTTATTAAAAATAAAATGCAAAAGCTTTTCGGCATACGCCGATATACTGATGATGGCGTAGGCCGAAAAGCTTTGACATTTTATTTTTAATAAAATATATGTATTAAAATACATTTAAATGGCGAATTTTATTACAACAATAATAATAATGTTAAAAGACTTTTTAGATGTAGTTCTACATCTGTTATTCTTCTCTATCCGAAATTTTTGGTAAAAAACAAAAGACAAAAATGATGATGTCAATCAAAAGAAGTTGCATTAACTTTTTTAATGTCAAATTTATGGTTCCTGTTAAACTTGTATATATTTATGAGAACATTATACGTTTTTGATTGCTTGAAAATGGGTGTGTGAACATCCGAAACGTCACGAATAATGTAGTTTTTTTTTGTTGTCAATTTACTAGCGCGATGATTCTTCATCATTGTATTCCTATGTCTGTTTCGAAAATTTCCAAACAAATTTTACATCCATATAATGAGTTAGTAAGTGTGTATGACATCGATTATTTTTTTAAATGGATTTGTCGGTTATTTGCGTATTGGGTGAAGCTATATGATCATATCCTTTTATGTTTAAATCAAAGTATAATTAGTACTGTAATATAAGAAACTGATAATTCACTTCGTATGTCTCCGACACTCAGTCCAAAGTTTTTTAACAGCACTTCGATGTTCTTTTAAGTGAAAAAATAAACACACAGGATCTAAAAGTGCATTAACAACAGCCAGAAGCACAGCTACTCTGATAACCTTCAACTTGATGCGGTCGCCTTTTACTCCTTCTGGAAATAAAGAAGTTGCTGTAGATAGTACAAAATAAGTTAGCAATGGTGCCCAACATATTAAGAAAGATATGAAGAGAACGCGAAGTAAGTATATAATTTTACTTGTCGATTGAAGTGTTCGGGAATGTTTAATATTCGTTTCGTTTCGGTGCTGCTTTAAGACTTGGCTGATTAGAAAATAACATACTATAAATAATACAGACGGTATTAGTAAACCAATCACAAAGAACGAACATGTGTATAAAGTACCAAATATAGGCCTACTCCAATTTCGTTTGCAATATCCATACTTTGTCATAAATTTCCATGAAATCATATTCGGTATCGTTAATAACAGGTTACCAATCCAAGCAAAAGCTGCTAGTTTTTTTATGTTAGATTTCTTGAGATACTGATCGGCGATGGTTTTCCATTTCATTTTAAACAGTCTAAAGACACTTATAAAACAAACCAAAAATATCTGGTTTCCTGCTGTAGCGTAAAACATGGATAATCCCAATGTGCTCCAACAAATGACGTTGCCTGTGATTTTTCCAGTGATGTGTAATCTGTGAACATCAATAAAAACGTAAGGGAGTACAGATATACATGAACAGATATCAGCAATCAGCAAGTGATGTAATAAATATGTGAAATTTGAAGACTTGATTCTTCTAGTTCTTAATAAGTACAAAACCAATCCGTTCGCTGTTACTGCTGACAGAATGACCAGCGAGTACAATACTTTCAACAGTATGTTGACAACTTCAGATTCAAATATGTTTAAACTGTAGTCTTCAGTTGTATTCAGTTTCAAGCTTACTTCAATGGAACTGTTTAAGAACATTTCTTTTACCTCTGTTATTGCTGATTATATTTTGAATTTTGAATTTATTTTAACTAAAATTTTCTAAAAAAAGCGGAAAAAAAAACAAACAAAAAGAAACAGCGCGAAACAGATTGATTTAATGGTGAGAGCTAGTGAAATTATTTTTATATTAACATAAATAAATATTGCACTTAGGATGTAAACAGTTATGAAGATAAAGCTAGTGGTTTACACCCCGGTAAGATGAAATCAAAAGCTGTAATTATTTCTTTTCCTAGAAAGTACTGAGGCTGCTTTCCATTAAGTCAATCTTCGCCCCAGCTCCAAGCGCTAACTAGCTAACAGGTGACCAGGTAAACACTATTATTTGGACAGCTTCGAAAGTTGAGGCTAGTCAACTTTTAAGCTTATGCACACGAATATTTTTTTAACAGGCAATAATTTTTTTGAATGTGCTCTCATTTTTATTGGAAATTGAACATAGTGAACGCCGACATCAAAACGCTAAGAGATTTGATTATAAACGCTGCAATGGAAAACGGTCTTGATGCATGAAAGCATATTGATTTCATAGGTAAATTAAAATGATGTAGGTATGATATTCTTAAAGCAATTCCATCTCCATGTAACAATTATAAGTATAAGGTTTCTCAATGCGCAACCATAGTAGATTAAACGTTTGGAATCCGTAGCTAAGTATCAATGCTGATAAACAAAATCAAAGTTGCCTTTTCACAATTATTACGTGAAGCGTACACTGTGTTAATAACTATCCAATTCAAAAATATATTTTGCAGAACAAACCAGAACATAGCAGAAAAAGTTAATTACTCCAAGGATCTTTCATTATCCGTATCAATCAAATCGGCAAAAACAGGAACGTTTATCAACTAATCAGATTGTTGAAATCACTGTTTTTAGTATTGGTATCTTCCGTTTTGTTCTGGAAGTGAGAAATCGCCTTATATGAACAGATAAAGTAAAAAAAAGAACGTGAAAGCTATCTGATATATTCCCATTATTGTGATATTTAAGTTTTCACCAAAAATGATTTCGCAAAAAATAAATTCACCATCATCAAAGAGCTGCGCAATATAGGCGACAAAAACCAAGAGAATATAATCAATCTTTCCTTTTTACAAGAAGTGCGAAGCACTATCTTCTATTCAATAGTAAAAATTAATTAATAAAATCAATTTAAATAATTTATTTTGTTAAACACACTTAATATGTTAAATCTGATCTCACAAATCTGATTAAAGAGCCCAGTAAAACTGCAAAATAACGATTTTCGTTATTCACGTCAAGGTTTTAGATATTCTTGCACCAGGTTCTAAATTTTAACAAATGCAACTGTACTTGAACCAAATTAACATAATAATAAAAGTAGTATGCGATTATATAAGAGCTAAGCAAAAAAATGTGTCATCATTTGTTACTTGGCAATAACCACCAACCCACGTTCCACGCAACCAACGTCGGCAAAGAATTAATAAACTAGTGCCGTGTAAAACACGTGGTTAGGCGACCTCCAGCGGACTGTACACAATATTCTGAATGTATGCATTTATGATAGGCAAGATTTTTTGAGTGCGTAATATTCAAACCCCCGAAACTCGCGAAAATTTTTTCCACGAAACTGCATTAGACAAGTTGCAACTTTTGCGGTTACAAATTTTTGCGAATAAAGTCTTATTTTACATTTCGCGACCAAGCGTACGCATGAGTTGATGGATATAATGCTTCCTTTTATGGAGTTAATTAACTCCGTCGATCTTCGTCACTCCTTTCAAAAATGGTAGACGCTTGCAGCAAGTCGAGATTATTTCCATTGGCACAAGTAAACGTTCGATTACGAGCTAATCACACAATGAACTATTTTTGTAAGAGTAGCACAGAATGTCAATTTTAATGTTGTGATTTTTTTATTACCCCATTTATAATCAGTTCGATTCATTGTAAAGATATCTTTTTTTGACTTATCATAAAACGTGAGAAAATAAATATTTAAAATATTGGCGCTCCTTAAAGAGTGTAGTTAAGATTCTAGAGTGCAATTGAGAAATAATTGCACTCCGCACAGTGCAATTACGATATAATTTGCACTGTAGAAGAAGCGCGAAACAAGAAAGAATAGGCCATCGTGTGATTATGATTGTAATACGCCATTTTACTGTGAACCCCCGTGATTTTAATCGTAGATTCCGCTCACGAATCATAAAAAACAAGTGCCACATATTTTTACCGTCTTTGCTTAAGCCCCTCAAGCTGATGCTACGAAGGCTATCAGTTGTAAAAGAATAAAAACAAATTACATCTTTTATGTAAAATTGGGCAAACAATATACGCTTGAGCGATTAAAAGTTAAAGCATTGCTATATAAATACGTACAGAATAACAATAAAAGTTTTATTCCTGTGGGTATTAATAGCTAAAAGGGCAGTATGTGAATATCTCTATAGTTAAAATTACCGATATTTTAACATATAAACAATTAAAAATGGTTATGTACAGAATTTTTACAATAAAAAAATCCATTGCCAATTAAAAGTATGGTAAGCTAGCGAAAAATCAATTACACCGAACAAGGCTTAAAATAAAGACTGCGATGTATCTGGGAGAAAGAAATTAAATAAGTCGGTGAATAACAAATAGACATTTAAGATATAGTTACGAGTACGTAAATCAGTCCCTACCTATTCCAGCTGAACAGAATGTGCAAAGTACCTGTTGAAGTTTTAAAGTACAGCTGATTTCCCAAGAATGGAAGAATGGGAGACCATAACTTAGATTTTGTAAGCAAGCAATTATCCAGCACATAGAACCGGGTTGTATAGAAGTCGATCATTAAAATATGAGACATCCCAGACTGGGTCCTATAACTTAAATGCCTAGCAAGTGCACACCTCTATCTAAGCCGTACAGGTCGTTCCCATCCGCCTAAGACCCGTTATACCTTAAGATTGTCCCAAGCTGTAACGTATTATCTTTAATAAAACTAAAATAAAATCTAGTGTATATATGTGAGGATGCTAATAGTGTTACATTTGTTAAAGAAGATGCCGCTAAGGCACTTATACTATAAAAATAAGCGGAAGAAAACATCTTCTTTGAGAGCCTAATTAAAGGGACCCGTGCACTATGCGAATATAAAGGAACTAGTCGTTGCCCGTGGAAAAATCCACGGGTTCGCCCGTCCTTTATATTTACCCGACGCAACAAAGTGGATAAAAATATATCGCATTTGATATTCGTGTTACCGTAACATCATTTTCTAACTCAGCGGGGGGTCCGCGCAGAGACAGACAGACGGAATACGGCTATTATTATAGAGAAGAGTAAGTTTGTGTATCCTATCGTTAGAAAAAAAACAACAGTGGAAAAAAATAGAGATAAAAAAGTTTAAAGATGAAAGTTGAGGAAAATCTCACTACACTTGATAAATAATAACACAACATATACAGTGTATCTATAAGAATATTTATTTCCTGTATGCTTTCACATGTCCAGATGAATATATTATGTTTAAATCTTAAACAACCAATTTTAAGATTTTAGTTATGAACATAAACTTTCGAGGCATAAAGCCATCCTTATTTATTCAGTTTGTTATATTATTATTTATTTTTAATGTTGAATGTGGCTATCTAGCTAGCTAGCTCTGGCTAAAAAGTGAAATTAGCCATATGCAGTTTAGCTTGCAACAAAACTTTTAATTAATAATCCTTATGCTAAATGCAGTTAGCTAGCTGCATCTTTTATTACCGTCATAAAAACTTATCTCGCAAAATGAAATTGCTGATTTTTTTTTTTGCTAGACAAAGTACAAGGGCTGCTTCCCGTGTTTTTATTTAACCGAAGTTGCGATACGCCTATACGAATATGCGACACGGTGTATATATATATACCCGTTAATAAGTTCCCAGACTGGTTTTATGCTTGATTTTAAAACTTTCACGGAAACTTATTCAGCAAAATTAAATAGTGACTGATTGTCTTTACTATGACAGGATAACAATGGGTTGTAAACTGTTTTTGTTTACGCTAAAGTTGCAGTAAAGTTAGTTTTTAAAGAATGCATTACATTCCAAACACCAGCATACCTGTAATAAAGCCCTTTGTACAATTTTCCTTTCTTCTTTTTAGCCTTCATGGGAACTTATTCCGCAAAATAAAGTTGCTAAATGATCATTCTAGCTGGATAGAGGTAACAACAGGCTGTTTCCTGTGTTTTTATTTAAAGATTTTTAAAAAAAGTATATTACGCCTACACGCATGTGCGACGGGGTGTACCTGTACTAAACGCTCAACCCTGTGTTAACAAATGGCTGTTTCCTAACTTTCTACTAAAAATTTACGATAAAGTATTTTGGAAAAGGCTGTCACGCCTATGCGCATGTGCAACACGGTTTACCTTACTAACCAGTCAGCCTGGTGACACGATCTACTTTTGAACTTTCTCAGAAATATATTTCGCAAATGAAGAAATGTTACCCGCCTGTTTTTGCTAATACGAGTTCCTATACAAAGTTTTAAGGAAAGTAATTGTTTTAAAACAATATTAGACCTGAAACAAATATTAGACCTGAAACACATTTATGAAATGCTGCATATCTGTACTAAAGCGCCCCACCTGGATATGTGGCACAGTTTAGGCTATTACTCAGTACTCCTCCGGTTTTTCAACCCGGGTCTCATAGTTACTTGTGGCTTCACCCGGCGTCGAAACGCCGGTCCCCCAACTAGTTTCTTTAATAATAACGCACGAAATACTAATCCACTAGCACAGGATCGAGAATCCTGTTGGGGCCCAAGAAGGGCAGGTACGAATTTCCGCTAAAAAAAAGAACCAATGAGAAACAAATTTCTAGATAAATGACCAATCAGAAACTAAAGCTCTTTAGAGTTATTTGCAACACTTTTTACGCTCCCCCATAAGCAGTCCTAAATTTTGCAAGAAGATCGAAGCACTTCAGTGACGGAGGTAGGAAATTTTCTTAACTATTTGCTTTAATTTTTTGTTTTGCGATGCTTCAAGGAACACTATTTGTGTTCCGACAAGATTGTAGTTTCTTTTAAAATTACTTTTCAAGAATTTTTTCTGTTTGTTTATATTTTTACCTATCTGTTATAAAAGCATGTGTTTCAACGACGTTTTTAAGATGCTTTTAAGTCAGGGCGCAGGGTTCTCAAAAAGAAACGTTCCAATAGCGTCCGACATACAACATTGCATTCGCAATCCGAGAACGACACTCCTCTAGTGTTGTTTTACTGTAATTTTTGCAACGTTGCTGCACGACTAAGATTTGATGTTGCCGCAAGGTTGCCTTCTTGTTACGAAAATTTGTTACAAAAAACCTCAGAAAACCTTCGCGTCGTGACTTTAATTGTTAAAGTAAAAAATAAATGCTGAGAGATAAAAGATTTTAGTTTTAAAAGTCACTCTCTTCGAAGAAGATACATAAGTAAACGGCATGCGATTGAACGGAAAAACTTAATTTAACCAATCTCACCTGAAAAATTGTTGAGAATGTAATATTAAACATTGTGTGGCTAGTGTGACCACGATATAAAACGGATTAAAGACAGAGTTTTTTTGTTTATATACGTTTTTTCTTTGTTCTATTCCCTTCAAATCAACGAAATGAGACACATAATTTGATGAATGTGAACATGTATTATTCTTACTGTTATACAAACAAAAAAAATATCCACTTACAAATACATTGTATTTTATAATCTACACGAAAAAATCTCGGATTAAAGTTCGCTTTATTTTTGATAGTTGGAAATGCTCCACTTTTTTCGTAACTGATGACAGCATGTCTTGAGTTTCCTCGTCAATAATAGGGCTGCTACAAATTTTTTTTTTTATGTGTCCGCTTTACACAGAGCTTTTTTAAAGGAAAATTTCATTTGGTGCGAAAAAGTGTCCGTTTTATAAAGTTTCCGCCCTATAATTGTCCTTGTTATAGAGCTTGACCTGAAATCAATCCGTTCCAAGGAATAGTGTCCGTTATATAGAGCTTTAGACCATGTCCGCTTTAGAGATCTCCACTGTATTTTCTTACTGAAAAGATGATTTCTGTGTTTTTAAACCTCTATCATAATTACATGTTTTTTCTTTTGTAGGCTAATCAACTTTATTTCGTCTATATGTAGACCTAATTTTTTATTTTTTTTATAAATATTTTGTTTGTTGGCTTTCCATTATTTTAAAAGTTATTTTATTTTAGTGAGTGTTATGGCGAACGACCAAGTGGTAAATGCAGCGATTTAAAGAGTAATCTGTGATAAATGTGCAGGAAATGTTGAACATGTCGAATAGAGAATTTTTGTTTATAGTAGCCAAGTAGCCATCTTTTAAACAATAAATTAATATGATCCTGTATTTTAGTACGCGTGACTTTAAGTGAGAAAAACAATTAGATTCACAAGAGAAAAAAATTCATTTGAAATGAAAGTTCAAACATGTTTTAACTTTTATTTTGAAACACGAACTTTTTCTCTTTTATGAAAGTTTACACGATCGGTTATGTTATAAGTGGGGCACAGGCCTTGGTTCTGTAAAATATTACATTTACGTAACAAAAACTTAACATACACCGTATCAACAGAAAATACTTCACAAAGAGTTGCATATCTGGCATGTTTATACTTCATTCCTTTGTTGTTGTTTTTTTTTATTTTTCTCCACCCAATTTTGCAAACGCAGCTTACATTTTGTAGCCTATACAAATTTTGAGTTATTGTTTGTGAAATGCTGTTTCTCTTTAAAATAGCATATTTTGCAACAACAAGGTCCGTTTAAAAAAAGATTCTTTCTGTGTATAAGAAGTGTATAAGTTTCAAAGTACATTCAGCTTTATTTAGGTCAATGTCATAAAACTAAACTAACATTAAGAAAAAGTTTCTTTAAAAGTACTTTAACAAAATTGATGAAAGAAAACAGACAAATCCAACAATCTTTACATTAGCAACAAAAAACCTTGCGTGGTTCTGTTCTGCAGATTTGTTGCATTTATCGGTTGCACAACAGTAGCTCTAAAATTAAGAGTAAATTGACAATAAAATAGAATAAGCAAAAAATTATCAAACGCTTCTTCTATAACTTTTCCACAAAATACAACAGTTTGATATATTTTCACAAGATTGACTAAAGTTTTACCGACATTGTGATTTTCTGACACCTGATTTAGTATCTACTGATGAAACATAGATTATAACGCGTAAAGGGTACTGACCGAACTTGCAAGGTATGTGTCCTCGCACGAAGGCGTTGTATCAACATCGATCAGTAGCTGTTTAACTAACTGGCTGTACCTCACTTGAAAAATAATTTCGTGAAGTACGAAAGAACAAACACATGTTCGGTTTTATAATTTTTTTAAATTCAATATCTTTCTATTCCAAATTCGTGTAAATTCCCTAGTTCGAATTATACGTGCACTGAGATAGTTTAATAGGTGAGCGACTTTTATATTTTTTGTGTAACATGAGAATTTGTTTACCGGTTACCATAACTCCATACAAAGCCTACTTTTAATAAACGGTAAATCAAATCGTCGGAATACTTATACTAACCGATTTTTGTATTAGTGAGGTCATAAAATATAAGATTAGTGGCATCGTGAACATAAATAATGTCTTACCTTACAACTCTTAAATTCCACATTAGCTTGCTTTTTTACATATTCTTTTGCTTGTTCGCAGAAGGATGCACAGGTTTTACTATCAGTGCATTGAAATCTTTCATCTGCAACAGCCTGTTCCTTTCCGCCTTGTTTTACAACAACGTCAACCTTTGCTCCCAGACATCTATTTGTACCTGTAGGGCAAGCACCAACTGTTTTGTTGGTACTCCCCTTTTGATAGCATTCCAATGCATAGCCTGTGAGAATACATACACAAGTACATAGATACAAAAACAATTAAAAATTATGGTATTACTTGCTATGGTGCAATTTCAGAAAAAAAATATATGTTTTCATTTTAACCCTGCTTTATAAGGGTATTTTGGGCAATTTTCAACCGTTAAAATATGGCAAAAACAGTAATGTTAAAATGAGCATTTTTGTTTTATAATCCAATATTCCCAATTAAAGTTGGATTATGATTTAAAATAAATGAATCTTAAGAAGGCTTGTTTATCGACCTAAAAATTCTAATCTTCCCATTCTGTCTTTTTACATTTTTTTATTCCAATAAAGGCTGATGCATTCAAGAATAAAAACAACAAAACAAATATACATAGCTTGCATGAATATTTTTCAATGTCAAAGAAAAGTAAACAAAGCAAAGTCGTGAGTAAATAACCAACTACAGAAGTCTCTAATAATTAGAATTGATGCCAAAAAGATCTGGCCACTATAAAATGTTTTCGTCCTAAAAATAATTATATGCAACTATGACTATAATTTGACCGGTGTAATAGGATCTGCCCGAAAGTCAATGGTGCCTGTGAGATTACTGAAGGAATACCATAGTTAAATTCATTTTACAAAACAATATATAAAAAATATATGTGTAAAATTCTTTAAGGAAAAACTAAATGCAGAAAAATATTGCGGAAGAAAAGGATTAATGTTTGTAAATCTTCTTCCCACTCTCAAAATTAAGTTTGCAGGTTTTCTAAAGGACTAAAACTACTTAATTATCGTATGGAAGGCTAAATTATTAACTTATGCTAACTCGCAATAGAATAACGAAGAATAATGATCTTCTAGAGTACTTACTTATCTGACTAAATGCAAGAATAAAGCATAGCACAACCAATTTTCCTTCCATACTTTTATTTAAAGATGTCACGGTCTCCAAAGGCTATCTTCAAATCAAAATAACAAAGTTTAAGTCGTTCTTTAATTGATGAACTACGGTGTGGTTTAACACATGACTGGTTACGACTTTTACCAGCATGCAATGCTCAAATATGTTTCGTTTAAAAAGTTGAAAGGCTTTGTGTTTTTGGCTTTTGTTTTTCATTTTATCGATTTGAAATACCGGACAATAGCCATAGAACAGACATTGTTTGCAAATTTCTTTAAAAATAGCTTAGTGAATGGTCAAAACATTGTCATAGCGTTGTTGATTTTTAATTGGCCAAGAAGCGACCAATCGAACTTGTATTGTCTTTCTCGATAAGTACCAGTCCACTTATATAACAGTGCTTGATTAACAACTAAAATACAGTTTCAAATTTCACATACGCAATTTGACAAAAGGTATACTATTTTCACATGGTTAACGAAAACATTGTTGAAAGAAAAGAATACACTGTACTTTAAAGGAAGTAAGTGTGTGTGGAAAAAACTTTTGCCGTTCATCCCTACTTTAAAAATTTCCTTTTTACTGGAAAAACACAAAAAAAGTCGCAAAATCATTTTGCGGTTCTACAAACTTTTTTCTGAGATAATTTCCAATTGAAACATTTTGCGGCTGACGACGGGTCTTAATTTTTGTGGGAATAAACTTTAAAATTTAAAAACCGCAAAGTGGCAATTGATTTTTACGAAATTACTTTTTCCCTTAAAAATTTAAAAAATATTCACACTTTCTTTATTCGCTTTTTATCGATGTTTAACTTTAAAAATTTTGTTTCTCAAATTCAAGGATTCTTAAATCTAAACCTATTATATGTTTTTCTAGAACATTCTCCAAGTATCAAAAATAAACAAACAACTTTAAAGCATGCGACAACGCACACGACGAATGAGAAAACGTTTGATTGTAATAACATATAGAGTCAAGACAAGATTTATTGCATAGATGAGAAGATTTGTCTAGACGTTAAGAGAGTTACGCCCTGTCATTAAGAAATTATATATGGTGCGGTACAGTTAGTTCTAAACATGACTGTTATAAACTTGTATAAATTAAAAATAAGTATTAAAGTAAAAATAAGTATCGTTTTTACGCATCAGAAACGATGGCACCAACTAAATTGTGGATTTAAAATGAAAGTCATACAGCTGCTAAATAGTGCACAGTTGGATACGAATGAAGACTTAGAATGCTAATGTCACGAGGGTTTTAACCACTAAGTTACAGCGCGACAAATATAGAGGCAGGGCGTGGAGCGTTTGTTTGAATATTGAACCAATAAATAAGTGCTGACACAACGATAAAGTGTGAAGCAGCTGTTTGTGTGTGAAAAAACTGCGGCAAAGACAAGAAAAAAATGGATTTTTGTTAGTTGTATTGATTTTCAACTCTACAATACTTTCTTTCGTTGCAATTCTTTTTTTCGTAAGAGAGTAAGACCGTGTTCCAAATTCGAGAGAAAATTGAAAGCAAAAATAAATAATTGTGACTGGAATTTAAATTGGAAGACAATGCAATTTTGGTTTTCTTAAAAGAAGAACATGAATTCTAATTAAATCATACGTACGGAGTAGATAAGTTGGTTTACCTCATGATCTCAGCGACGCTGTTTGGAACGTTTTTATCGCACTGGATTCAATTTTCTTAAAATTTTATTTTTCACTGGATTCGAAATTCTTTACTTTTTAGCGGTAGCTTATCCTAAACCGAAAGTTGATGTTATTGCACTTTCTAAATTTTTTTTAAAAAATTGGTTAATAATAACAATACAATTAGCTTATCTGTGCATCCGGGAGAGGATGCCATGTTTTAGTTCAGTTTAGCATTAACTGAGTTCTTACTTTACTAGGGTTAGATTTTAGAGAGGTCCCCTTATAGTTAGCCAATTTGTTAATATACTTCTTTGTTTGTTTACCGTGGCATTTCTTGTGTTTAACTGAAAAAATTGCACATTAAAGTTTAAAGTTTTAATTTTTTTATAAATATATATTGTTGTTTCAAATATATTGTTTGTTTAAAAATATTTTGTTTTTTGTATCCTTTTTCGTTAAAAGCGATTTCATGAAAGCACGACTGACGTTCAAGGAAATTTTCAGTACGTGTGATTTTGCATCGTCAGCAGTTTCTTTTTTTTTTTGCGTCGGGCAACAACATTAGTATTAGTGAAGAGGGAAAAAAATAACTATATAGTAAATGTTAGTTAAAAAAGCAACGACATTTTCGATGGTGGTCTAAAGTTTTGGACACCAACGGTTTTTTCGAGTCTATACCTATACGTAGGTTCGCATATATTCCTTTTCGCGGGAGTCTGTCAAGAAGGAGGGACCTTTAACGGAAATACACCGTTACCACCAATAACAACAAACCGTTAACGGCGCACAGAAGGTAAAAGAACTGATTGCGTAACATAACTATCATTATCTCATAAAAGCTATTTTGTATTGGAATCAATAAGCTCACTTGCTTGAACACTAAACAAAAGGTTTTATCATAGTTTGCGGTATTGTTGAGAAAAATATTGGGTTATATATTTGCAGAAATAAGTCTGGAAAATACACGATTTATTTTTGTTTAATTAAACGGTCACATGCATTTATTTCATGTAGCTACAGAATCGGCGTCGAAGGTTTGGTAGGGGGTGTAGAAATATTTAAGTTCCATGGTATACTTAACGCGTAGCAAAAGTTCTCCATATTCGCGCTTTAACTGTGAAGCTGAATTACATCGCAATAAATGATTTTTTTCTTCTTATACCATCAAAAAATATAAATGATAATAAAAGTTAAGATATATTGAAAAAAAGTAACATGTAAAAAAAAAAAAACTGGATAGGGAAAATGGTTTTAAAGTCTTAAAAGGTCTGTCTCAACTGAGCCGGATCTGAACCAGCGACCTAAGGATATCTGTTACTCTTTCTACTACAGTCCTCCGCTCTACCAACTGAGCTATCGGTAGATAGCAAAATTTGTAAAATAATAACAGTATATGTAATGACTTGCTCGATAATATATATCCATAACGCATGTCGTAATAACTAATTAGGAAGAACTTATGTCATTAGCGGTGCATGAAGAAGATTAAATATCCTAGTTTATAAACCGATGATGAAATTGTTGTTCCTCAATATCATACTTAAATTATTTTTTTCACATCATTGTGAAATACTATTCTATGGTTTTTTTAATGATGCAGATGTTTCTGTGCCAAATAAAATAACTCTAAAATAACTCTATCCAAAGAAAATTGTAAAAATTAAAGAGAAACCAAGGGAAACACAGTAATTCTGTTGTTTCCATGTAATTTCCATGCAAATAGTTTTTTTCATATTAAACGAAGACTAATTTCTAGATTCGCTTTGGTCTCAAGGTAATAAAATTTAAATCAGATTCTCAAAGACTTTAAACTGGCGTGTTGTTTTTTTCGCATTACTTTGGCTCATGTTTCGAAATTGTTTCTACATTATCACTCCACACGCGTCTTTGTTTTTTCTCTCAGCCGCAGAGAGTCATTGTTTACACTTGACGAGAAGTGGGTATTCGTGGTCACTTAGTGTAATGTTACTTTTTTGTATATCCAATGAAAAAGTAGTTGAAATTGTTTTATGCAGGTGAAAGGGCTAGAAACTTTTATTTCAATGACGTGATCGGTAAAAATTTTCTCCCTGGTGAAGTAACAGTGCAAAAAACAAAAACAAAAATACAATTTATATTTTTTTCATTAAAGAAGCTAAACGCACAGATAGAATTAGGGGGAAATTAGCGACATTAAATGCTAGCTATAAATGTAAAGCTACATACATACGGACTTAAGAATCAAGTTACAATAAATCTAAAATCTCGAAACATAGCACAAGGGAAACGGCAAGAAATGTTGATATTTTTAAATTCACTACCTGTTTAATATAACCATTCATCTGCACAATAAGCAAAAAGCAAAATGGCGTCACATTTATGTGATACACTCTTCTTCTAACGAAGATTAACCCTATTCGGTCCGGGGTTTTTCGAATATATTATGACCTGCCCCCCTCAATAACTTTTTATAGGGTTGTTTAAATTGAATCAAACTAGTCACGCTTATAGTACCTCATAAAAGGAACAAAATGGCAGCAATAAATTTTTGCTTGCGTCAGCACATTTTCTGTGACGTCTTCAGAAGCTTCAGATTTGTTAAAAATGTCACTATCTGCTTAAAATTCTATCTGTTTGAAATTTCTAAAAGCTAGATAAAAGTTACTTAACATATTTTCCGGTTTTTACGTAGATCGCATTAAAAATTGCCAAAAATTGCCCGAAAATCCGGTTTTTTCCGATTTTCGGGTAAAATCCGACAAAATCGGGAAATCGGATTAATCACATGTCAAAATTATGCGAAATGATTCTTCTTATTAAAACAAAGTTGTGTTGTAAATTTTAAGTTCTAAGGATTATCCTAACAGAAGTTATTAAAGTTTCCCCAATATAAGGATTTCGTGGAGATTTTTAGGGGTAGTTTCGAGTAATGGCCAATATCAAAGCCACTGAAAGGTATGGGACCTAAAAATTTGGCATGCAGGTGTCCAATAGATAAATATTGAAACTCAGTAAGTTTCATAGCCATATAAAATAGCAATAAGGAGTTATTAAAAAAACCGTCAGTGGGGGCGAAATCCGCCGCCCCCCCCCCCCCCCCCCCCCCGGACTGAATAGAGTTAACTTGGGTTCCAAAAACATGGTTTTTCGAATGTTTTGCTTTGAAAGATTAAGACAATGAAACTCAAATCGCATTTGAATTGGATTGACAAGGTAAACTAATATTTTCAAAAATTTCCACCATAGGCCTCCTCATTAGTTTTCATTTTAAAGTATTTTCATTTCACACTCCTACCTTCAATAAAGTTAATACTGTACGATTTCTAAGATAATGAAGTGCCTCTTTTCCGCGTCCTGGCCAAAACTGGTACGATATAATAATCCAAGAAGTAGTGACATAGGATCGAGCACAATTTGGCATAACAATTATTTACCCATAGAATACAGATATGCAAACGCCTTAAATAAAATTTTGAGTATTAATAGTGTTATAGTTAGTACGTACCCTTTTCAAAATTTTAACATTACCTTTAATTATGTGGCAAACTAATAAACGTCATCAAATAAATAATTCTACAATTTTTTTTGTCTCATTAGTTAGCCAATCAGAATTTATAAAAAAGCTGATACTTTACCCAAAACGAAATAGCTAAACATGATTTGTTTTTTTTCTTTGCGGCTTTTTGTTTGAAATTAAAGATAAGCATTAATTAAAATGCGAAACTGATAAAGAAAGTGACAAAGAGAAACTTATATAAAGAGGTTCAATCCTCAACTTTAGAAAAAAAAAATTATCAATAGTATTTTGATATGATATTTTTTACCTCGTTAACATATCTGATGTTTTGGCCACAACCTTAAAATATTTATTTTGGAGTAGAATGGAGAATGGTTTTCCTGCCCACTCCCCCCCGCTCTATCCCCCCCCCCCGCCATCGTCTATCCTAAATTTGTTGTACATTAGACATTACTCACCTATTCGAAGGTTGTAATTAAAAGTTCAGTGGGCCTAAATTAATACGATTCTAAATTTCTAAATCATTTGACCGTCAGGAAAGTCCTGTTGTGGTTAAATAATAGTTAAATAATTCTTTATATTTGAAGTATGCTTTTAAAAAGTTCAGAGTTACAGAATTCCGGTGTTGATTTCAATGTTTTAAAACAATTTGCGGCTTATTAAAAACAATGAATTCGGAAAGCGTGTATTGTTTTAACCGAGACAACTATTTACCTATGGTTTCCCTTTCTTAGGCTCATTTTGAGAAATTCCAAAGTGAAATAACTGGTAAAGAAAAAGACTCCGACTTAGACATATTTAAAATAATTAACATAGTAATAGTAATTAACATAATTTTGTATTATACTTTTCGAGTTTCGGAACGTAGTCTTTTTAAAAGGAGGCGATAAGATTTTTTTACAGAAAATTACGAATTCTGACTAAACAGCAAAAAAGTAAGCTAATTTTTTGGAAAAATATTTAGGCAGAACAACAATGGCAAAGAACAATCATTTGAATTTTGTTGACGTCAGCTATGACCCATCCATATACGAGTTAATATACAAAAAAAATTTTTAAGACATTTATTTACCCGCTGACTCAATTGTTTGAGTAAAACTGTGAATCCACGACACGGAAATCACGGGTCAGTTTTTTATGACGTGGCCGTTCGCTAAAATTTACTAAAAAAATAAATAAGCCGTCAAATAAGAAACAGGGGGCCATTTGTCATTTATGATACAGCGTCGTTTTCGGCTGTTGCGGTTAAAATAATTTAATTTTACCCCCGGTTTGCCATATGCGCGCAGTATCTCATGGAAACAAGTTATTTATCAACTGACAAAAAAAATCGAAGTGAAGAAGGTTGTCTTTTTTTAAAGTAATCCTGAAAAAGTTATTTCAAAAAAAGTTTACTCATCATGAGAAAAATATTTTCTTGAAGCACTTATTTTGTAAAGATTATACTCTGAATAATGGCTGAATGGTTTTACATGAACATTTGCATGACGCACAAAATTAAAAGTTTACTTTTTTTATTGTATATCAAACGAACTGAACTTTTTTGTGTCCATCCAAAGGACTGTTACATGTAGTAAAAATTGCCATTAGCTGGCTATAGTAACTTACAGCATACTTTATTTTATTAATGCATTAAAAGGTATTTTCAGGCCATAGTCATACTAAGAACATATTGAGAATAATGAGGATAGCATTTGTCAGAAAAGTTAAGAACATCGAGGCTGAAACTAAAACTGTAAAAAGTAATTTTTCCGTTGTTACTGTTTTTAACACTACCCATTGTGTAACAAACCTAAGACCTAAACTTAAATTGTTAAAGCGTTGATGTCGTTATAATAAACCTAAATGTAAACAAAGTTATATCAATGTTCACATCTGTTACGTTACGATCGTTTTGAAATATATTCGATTCTTAAATTCGAAAACACTGCATTGTTATCTTCTTTGATTTTATGCGTGATTTTCTTGATCATAAGTTTGGGTCTGTTAAAGCAAACTGTTCTTTTAATATTTCGGATTGAAATATTTCAGTAGATATAAAATATACCAAATGATTCAAGTTTGTTGTATTTCTTTTTTATGTGTGTCTCAACTATTAATTTCTTATGTTTTGAGTCTAACTTTGGAAGGTTTGCCCTATGCAATAGACTGAATAGCTGATTTTGTATGACCTAACGAAAAATGTTGGAATGTTTTTTAATGTTTGGTATTTTTTTTTTCCCTGTTGTACTTCTGGAATTGCAAAACAAGTACATAGTTTTAGCGTATTTCGTTTTTTAGGTAACGGTTGTTAGACGCCTTAGATTTTTTTGGACATTTTCCATTTTTATTTTATATTTTTTTACAATTCTTTTATTGTTGTTGCACATGCTTATATTTTTGAATGTTTTTTTTTCAGCGGTTATAAACATAGAATAATGCAGATTGGGAGCAACTTCGATCCCAGAGCTTTTTTCTCTTTTTGCCCTCCCGTTATAAATGAGACAAAGAGCCCGGGGTCGTAGTTGAAATGTGAGTTTTGAAAATTCAAATTACTGTGTTGTATGTTTTGTTTGGTATCCTTTAAATCGGTTTAATGAGAGATTCAGTGGATTCTTCCACGGGAATTCATCTAGCACGAATTAATATACAAAAAATTTTTTAAGAAATTTATTTACCCGCTGACTCTATTGTGTAAACCTTGAAGCACTGGCTAAAAAACACATAGTATCGTGTATTTTTGACGAAAGTGGAACAAAGGGTTTTTTTAATGACGTCATTGCTACCGAAGCGGCTGGGCTGACTCAGCTTTTGACAATTGATGTCATTTTGGTTCCTGGTGGTGTGCTATTCCAAAATTACACATCGTCATGAAAGTCACAGGTATTTTTTAAATTGTCAGTAATTTAAAAATTTAAGCACTGTCACTATTTGTGCAATTATGTAAAGCTTGGAATATAAACGAGACTGGTAGCGAATTAACAAAAAATTCAAAAACAAGAAATATAGACTAAGATTGATTAACTTCTGTAACTTTTTTCTAGGTGTCTTAAAACTGACTTTCAGTTTAACAAAAATGGCGGAACTGGTTGCACCAACAACCAGCATAAAGTAGCACTCCTACTATCGCATCAATATATGTCAATCCATTTACCATTGTCGTTAAATTGGACAAGCGATTTTGGTAGTAATTGACCAATCATATATGTATATTATTGGTAAAAAGTGACCAAATTGCTCAGTTTTATACCAACGGAAAATTAATAACAAACTTCTGTTACCCACCGCCTGTTTTTTTTTGACTGCTTTTGCTGAAAAGTATACATTATATATTATGAAAGCCTCAAAAAGACAAATGTGAAATGAATTTACAATAAATTGCCTTGTGTACATTGACATTTATAAACTCTAGAAAAACTACCACAGTTAGTCAATAAAAAAAGACTAAATTTTGCGCATTTGTTACTCGAAAAGTTTTAAATCGACCTTTCTTAGCCATTTTTTTTTGTCAACAAGGAATTACGCATGGTTTTTTATATTCTTTTAATGTTTTCTAAATGTTCAAAGCTCATTTTTATATAAATTTTAAATAACTCTGTTCCTCTCAGTAAGAGTCTGTTAGGTTACGCAAGTTTTGCTTTATCGTGGTTGACTAATCAAGTATCTATTTTTTTAATTAGCTATCAGAAATTCCCAGAATCTTCCCGTTGACATCATTTTTTGAAAACCATTGCTTTGAAATTAAAAATACGAAACTAAAGATCTTATTTTGTTTTTGATAATCTGTTATATCAAACTGCTGACACGAAATCTGATGTCAATCGTCATTCATTATGAATATTATAATTAGAATGACATTGACAATTAACAAAAATCACCCTCTTTCACAAAGTCATTTGATGATCAAAGTTATTATATCTGATTCTTTATTGGCAATAAATGGTTCGTTCAAGCATCCCTTTTAGTCATTTTATAACCTGTAGGCAACGAGAAGGAGAGTATAATTTAGAAAGGCTAGAATTTGAGGCGAGGGAATATATGTTTATTCGAGCATATTGGTAGAAGCACAAGAAGGAAACAAATAAAATTTATCAGGTAACTTTTTTTGTTTTTTTTATTGATAGAGAAAAAGATTGTGATATTATCGTCGAAACATGTTAAAAAAAAATCAACAAACGAATATGAAAATAGTACATCTGAAAAACCCATATCAAAACCTTCAGCAATTGACTTTGCCAGAAAGGCGGACCAGCAAAGAAGAGACTTTAAGAATTTGTCCATCCTGTCACATTTACCCTAACATATTTTTCAAGGTTGAAATGAAGCCAATGTTCTTTCCATACGTGCCAATAATATCAGTGCGAAATTAGTAGTATTGATGCAAATTACCGGGAAATTTTAACCCTACCGATCTATACAGAGAGATAGGTGATATGCCAAAAAACATTTTAAATATTTTCTTTTTATTCAAACCTTATATTACCACCACCTAGGATCATCTTCTCACTTGTTCCTCTTTAAACTTCCTAACCTTTTATCTTTATTAGGCGAAACGTATAATATGGACCTTAATTTACCTCTTAATTTTGCTCATATTCACCCAACTTGAAGAAATGGTTGGTATGGCAGCGCTGCATATATTTCAATATTTTTACAGGGCAATTAAATTTGAATATAGGTTTGGAAATCTAACAAAAATTATAAGTGCAACTATAAAGTGATACATATAAAGTTATGGATACAGCCACCCTCCCCTTGCACGAATAATCTTTCACTAATTGCTCTAGTTGTCTTTAACAATCTCAGTTTTCTTATGTGTAAAACAACATCCTGTTGTCTCTAACCCTATACCGCACGCTCATGCACCCTATGCTTAAATTGACATCCATTAAAAATCTCACGACAACTTTAGAAACATTTACGTATAAATAATCCGATATTGACACTGTTTATGTAATCAAATTTCTATTTGTGAATAAAACACTCTGTTGTTAATGTAAATACGTTAATCATGAGGACATCATATGACGTTTCAGAAACATACGCTTTACATCACTTGTTATTACAGAAGTGTCTTACGTATGATAAATATATTTTAATGGTATGTATGCGGAAACATTATACCGCACAAAGAATTTTCTCTAAAAAATTTTTAATAAAGAAGAATCGTTCAAATCAACGTGGGTTTGTTGATATACTATGTTTTTTAATCGTAAAGTATCTAAATAAAGATTGCGCTGATTATTGTTATTATTAAAACCATTAGATGATAATAGCAAAGTCAAGGTCAAGAATTTCAAAAACCTGTGGAAGTATTTAATTGTTTAAATAAAGAACAAAGAACTTGCCTATGAAAATTATTTATTACGTAAATCGCGTAAAAGTAATCTGGAACACCGCGCCCATGTTCTGTGCTAACGCTGATACATTGCTTCAGTAAAAAATAAAATTCTTCATTCTTTCTAGAAATAGCCTGTTGCATTGGTTTGTAATAATTTTAAGAAAAAACTGAATTCTTTGAGTATTGGTTGCTATGGTTCCGCTTTTATTGCGTTTTTGAGGTTAATAAAAGAAAATTTTGTAAAATTGTTTCAGCTAACGAGGAAGTTATGGTTCACTAGTAAGGTTAATAACTGTTTCTCATTTAGAACATTGAATAAGTTTTACATTACTTCTGTCCTAGAAGTTTTGAATCGTCGAACATTGTGGAATCGCTGCAGTAATGCATCTTTTGTTGTTTGCCGTTGTACTTGAAGTATTGTTAGGCAAATCCAAAGGACAGTTAAAGCCTGGAGGGTAATTCATTTTAAAAAACATGCAATGTCTTTTATAATTATGGTTATTGTATTTTTAATGAAGAAAGTTACACATAAATAATTTTTAGGTTGCATGTTTGCCAAAGAACTGTATCGTATAATACTTACGAATCGAGACCATTCACACGAGTTGGATACGAAAACTATCGTACATGTTGCAAAAGATTTTTGCGAGCTTGCACGAGTCGATGCACACGGAGCAGGTTGGATTTATACATTTATTACCATTGTCAATAAGAAATTTTCTACTCTTTTGTTCATCAAAAAATTCTGTTCATACTCAATTTTTAAATTGTGTAGGCCTTGATAATAGTGCGTACTATTGTCTTCACGCATTTTATGTATGTACTCAGAAAAAAAGCCGTAGTGTTTGCTTCACATTTTCTGTGTAAATTGTGTTTATATTTGTCACGAACAAAGTAGACTTTACTGTTAGACATGTGCATACATACATAGGACAGACATGGTGTTATGTGTCAACAAATAAAAACTTTCATGCTACTATTATTTTTTATCATTCTCTAATTATTTACTGTGCCGAATCTCTATAGTAAAACCCGTATTCTGTTTGTCGGACGAAACTAAGTCATGCTAAACCAGACATGAAATCTTCAAATTATAAAGAACAGCTGCCATATTTTTTATCGACTTTGCTACAACGGGGAAATTTCCGTGAATTTCCCAATGGCTAACGACTAGTCTATATAATACTAGCAATCGTCCTTCTGTTTAAATTGAGCTTGATGCATTTGTATTTCGAACCCTTTGCAGAGTTCTTTCAATACTTTATGCTAACAAGGCAAACAAGGATGCACTGAATATTGACGCGGGAAATGCATGCACGACAACACGGGTTAAGCACCAGTTTTTAATTAAAAAAAAACCTAAATGTTGAATTTGCCATATTGTTTTTACCGAAAAGACTGTAAAAAGAACTGTATAAAATATATTAGCTCCTAAAGTATGTTTTCGTAAAACCGTCTAAGTATTCATTTATAGATAAAATGACTAATCACATTTAAGAATAATTTTTGAAAAACACACAATTAATCGGACTAATTTTTGCGTTCCTGAGAATAGCGCAGGAAATATTTCTTGCATCGAACAGCGAAATGAAAATGAACAGAAGGAATTGTCTTTATGTTATAGAAGCAAAATTGTACATTACACCAACAGCGTATTGGTGCAAAAACAAAGGCTTCAATATTTCTGTTGTTCAGGTTGGGCCAGGTCTGGGGATCAATGCCCACTACGTAAGATCATTGTTGTCTTTCCTTCTTTAAAGTTTTTCTAGAATTGCATATCCTATGAAATGCATATCCTATCCTTTTACGTATGTAATTAAGCTTTGCTATTGTCGTAGCTATCTGCAATCCTGGATGCCAAAATGGTAGATGTACAAATCCAAATGTTTGTTCCTGCAAAGCAGGATTTGTTGGAAATTTATGCCAAACAGGTACAGATGCTTACTTTGAAAGTTATTGAAATGTTTTTTTGAACCAACATGTTTATCTTTTTATGTTTAAATTTAAATATCTTTCAACAACTGTCTTTCATCTCAATACAGTCTAAGGGTATATCTTTTTAGCTACGGAATACTTAATAGTTATATAAGTAACAGAAATGCAAAATCAGTTTCATTGTTCACAAATCTTTTTGTATGGTTGGGTTGTCCTGTGGCAGGACTGTATTAGCCTTTTGACAAGCATTGGGTTTACCTAGCTAACAAAAGATAATCATTCTGACATTTCCCTCCCCCACTACCCCGTCAATAATATATTATACTTATCTTTAATAATTTGCGTAGATGTCAATGAATGTACTTCAAAGCCTTGTGATCAAATATGTACCAACCTTCCTGGAACATATTCCTGTTCGTGCAGACCTGGTTATGTAAAAACAGTACCAACTGATCCCAAGTCGAAGAGTTGTAAAAGTTAGTTTTTTTTATGTGCTTAAACTCTTTTCTTCAGAAAGTAATGTTCATTTCAAGTTTTATTGATTTTTGCTTGGTTTTCTTTATTATCGCTACTCAGATGTTGATGAATGCAACACATCTCCATGCAAATGTGCGTTGAATACTCCTGGCTGCGTAGCGTCCTGTGCTGATTCTGATGGAAGCTTTTCGTGTTCTTGTAATTCTGGTTTCCAATTAACGTCTTCAGCACGACTGTGTGTCGGTAAGAGAAGTTTTACACACTTTGAATTTCTAAGCAAAAGTATAGAGACAACCTAACATTTTCAGGAAAGTTTTGTTGCGAAGAAATACTTTGTAGAAAGTATTTACTATTTTAACTGATTTCGAATCAATCAAGGTTTAAATATAATACGGTGATTAATTGTCCAAGTATACTTTTTACAACCAGAAACATGTTTCCCCCTTTATTATCAATGTTCACTCTTACATATTAGGCATCTTTAGAAAAAAAGAGTTCCTTAAAAACTACCGAAAAATATTTTTTTTAAAAAAGAGGAGATTTTAATAGTAACATATTTTCAGATATCAATGAATGTGCCGCTACAAGTACAAATAACTGCCAACAGAAATGTATAAATAGACCTGGAACCTATAATTGTGCTTGTAACCCGGGATATCTTTTGACGGAAAACAAACGATCTTGCAAAGGTAAGAACAACTACTTTTACACAATATTTTAGAAAATTAAGGAGATATACAAATGAATATGTAGATTTGATTGCACTAACTAAAACTCGTTGGAAAATTACTACGAAATTATTATTTACTCAAAGCTTATTCTTTTTAGATATAAATGAATGCGCAACGCTCAATGGAGGATGTAGTCAAATTTGTGCAAACCAACCTGGGTCATACCAATGTTCTTGCAAGCGAGGTTATCGCTTATCAAGCGATAAGAAAACATGTATTGATATAAACGAATGTTTGGAGCAAAAGCCATGCGATAACAAGCATGGAAAATGCATGAATATTCCAGGAAGCTATCAATGTTCGTGCAAAGCCGGGTACAAATTGTTGCCAGATAAAAAAACATGCATAGGTATGTTGTTGTGCGGATATGGAATTGTCAAAATATATCTAATATTCGCAAAACCACTGTTTTTCTTTCTATTGCTTATAATAAAGGTATAAATATTGATTTGCAACTGTTTACATATACATTGTCTTTAGATGTCAACGAATGTTCAAATGGAGGTGTGTGTCAACACAACTGCACAAACACAGATGGTTCTTATCTCTGTAGCTGTGTCACGGGATTTCGGTTGCACGCAGATAAACATAGATGTGACGGTAACAACTACACATCTATATGCTTTATGTTTTACGGCATTGGAAACGTGGGAGAACTTAAGGAACAATATGTTCTATATTGTTTGTTTTATAGATGTCGATGAATGTACTGAGAAAAGTAGCAAGTGTCAGCAAAATTGTCACAATAGCATTGGTTCATATACATGTTCATGTCGAGCTGGTTACAAATTAAAAGATGACAACACTTCATGTCATGGTAATGCTACTTTTATGATAAAATTACTATAGGTTAAATAAACATACATACAAAGAAAATATAACAAAACGTTTTGTCCCTCTATTGTTTAAATCTTATTGGACAAGCGGTAGTCAATCAGGAAAATTGAACGAATCACCGGATTAAACGCCCTTCTTATGCAAACCAATTGACGTTAAATCGTTTGTGTACATCGCTATGTGTATGAGTTTTAATTTCATTATAAATTTGGAGGTGGTTTATAGCTATGGCTAGTTGGTCATGCTTGTAAAAAGCTATGGTGGAGAAAGTTTATTAAGATTGACTTGTGCTAAGAGTGTTGATAGAGGGATCCTGCGAATTAGGAACAGATTTATTTATTGCTTTTTGCGTATACACCTAAGTTATGTTTATATGTAATGAAAAAAATAATATATTAACAATATGTTGTTGGACTGAATAAATAGTATGTGTTCCCACAAAGGTAATACTGGGAAGTACTGTAGCATGTTTTGTAGCATAGATCATTCTGCAAACACAACTAATTAGAATTTAATCAAAAGTGGGTTGTGCAAATATAGTGTGTTCTCTATTTTGGTTACAATGAAGAAAACATCTATCGGTTTAAGCACTTTACGTTCTGATATTTTAGGTAGTTTTAGCAGCGTTAATGGAGATCATGATTATTTTATGTAGAAAATTCACAGTTTTGAAAGTTTATGCTCTTTTTTACAGCATTTCCATGCCAAACAATATCGCCACCTGCATTTGGAAGAATGAAATGTTCTGGATACGTAACAGATGAAACATGCAACATATCTTGCAACACTGGTTTTAGGCTTAATGGACCCCAAACTAGAACTTGTCTATCATCGTCCACATGGTCTGGTGATCAACCAGAATGTAAAAGTACGATACTAAAACCTTTTATTTATAAACTATAATGATTAAGAAATCGTACCAACTGATATAGTCAAGGAAATTTCAAAACTGCCATATTTTTTGTTAATGTTATTTTAGGAAGACAGTGTCCAAAAATACAGCCACCTACATACGGATCAGTGTTGCTACCATGTAATGAAGTATTTGACTCTGTATGTTTACAAAAATGTTCAAAAGGTTACCAAATGCAAGGAACTCGTGCAACAAAATGCGTGATAAAAAATGATAACGTGACATGGAGTAACACAAATTCTACATGTACTCGTAAGTGTGACTTGTCTTTGATACTTCAATTATCATTCATTATCAAGTATCTATATAAGCACACGAGTTAGTTATTTTTAATTATGTACTTTATAGCTACCACAGCATGTCAGCCTAATCCCTGCTTACATGGTGGTTTATGTACGGAAACATCGAAATCAGCTTATTTTTGTAACTGCATTGGTACTGGATATATTGGAAGAACATGCTCAGTAGGTGTTGTTAGGATATCCATATCTCCTTTACTAAGTAAAGACGTCAAATCAAAAGAATTTGTCGTATTTGCAAGCCCATCTAGAAGTATCTCTATTAAATTAATCAACAATGATGGTGCTCTGAAGTTCTCACCAGATATCGTAGAAATCACATACCCTGAGACGTCTTCCAAATTTATTGTTACGCCTTCTAGAGTTGGTATATTTAAGATATCATACATCATCCAAGGTGAAAGTGCGGCCAAATATGAAACTCCACCAGCAAATACAATACGTGTGTTTGAAAAAGAAAAAGGAAAAATTGTCAATAATCCAATTGATTTATATACACGAGATTGTTTCAAGAATTTTATGGTTAGTTCAATCGAGATGTCATCGACGTGCAGTTGGCAGTCAGACAGCACGGATGGTTTTGTTTCATTGATTAGGGGGAATTTAAAATTACCCTTCTCAATGGTCGGAATCAAAGATTTTTTGCGAAGATATAAGGCAAAAGGATTGTTTAGCACCTCGAATATCACAACAGCATATTTCAATTCACGTGAGCTTGGAAAATGTGCAAACAATTGCGATTCCTTTGATTATAGTAAAAAATCTATTGATTACATGATAAAGCATAAACACTTTCCAATCATTTTTTCCCATCAATTTTCTACATCTTTGCCTTTTTGGTTTGGTACATCCCTTCACAAAGACGCCATGGCATACAAAAAAACTAACTTTTTTGCAGAAATTACCAAAGGAACCAACAAAAACGTATTGTGTGTATCAAGTGATTTATTACCAACTGACAATCACGTATATTATTCCTATTCGCCTACGACATTATTTGATTTGAATATAATGGCCTCAACGCACACCATCAATAATGGAAATAAACCTTGTTTTATGCTTGACCTTAATAGCAACGCATCTTACATCACATTTAAAGAAGAAATTGATTACACAAAAGACTTTGTTGGAATTGGTCTAAAAAAAGTCTCTATATCCTCATTTGTTTTCAACCTAACCAACTGCTCAACTGATATAGGTTCCTGTGAAAGACATCAGGTTAAGGTTATTGGAAACACAGAATATCATTTTAAATCATTCTCTGGAAGTCTATCATTGAATGGAGAATATAACAGTGGGGATGCAACTAAGGTAAGTTTGAGTTTGGGAGCTTTGAGTTAAACATTTTGGGCTTTACTAAACAATTTTTGTATTTCTTAGATTATGGTTAAAGGCTTTTCATCACGCTCTAAGGTAGAGTTTGTTGGTAACACCAGTTTGGAAGTAAATGCAAAGTTTCTTAGTAATAATTTGATCATCAAATGTGACAATATATGGAGCAAAGCAAATTTGTCATTTACGGGTAAGATGATCTTATTTGTATCATCGGTGCAGAAATATTTCTGTTGCAGAATCCTTTTCTTAGCAAAAAAACGTTTTTAACTACAAAACCTTAGTTTATGCTGAAATATTAAATTGATCGTTTATATTAAACATTTGATATATTCATAATATAATATAGTGTTTCTTTATTATGCGTTTTTTTAGCTGGCGAAATAGCTTCTGATGTGGAAATTAGAGAAACACACTTTGTATATAGCACATCAGCTATTCGATTCACACCCAAAACCAACACTCGTTTTAAGGTCCCATTAAATGCACATGGAGGTGTCCTTAAAGGAATAAAAAATCTAAACCAAATTCGACTACTTCTTCGCACAAAGCCATTTATCAGAAGAGCATTTGGTAACCTTGAAAATTTACTAGCGAGTGGCTATCCAAAAGAGCGAGAAATAGTGAGTAAACGTCAGTCAAAGCTTTTTATGCATATGGATGAGGCGACGGAAGTATTAAGCAAAGTTTCTGTTGATATTCAAAATGCAACCATCATTATAAGAGATTTAAAACTTGCATTTTATGACATGAGATCTCTTATACAATCGATGACGGAATATTTCCAAAACAATGAAAATGAGTTAAGTATCGTCAGTAGTTGTCGCCTTTTAGAGGTATTATTAAACAAAGAGGAAGTGTTACGAGTAATACCAGAGAAGCAACCATCAACCTTGATTGATAATAAAGGTTGGGTGTTGACATACGCAGGCAATATATGTGTCTATTCCCTATGTTTGAAAAATCTAAATTTGAGCATAAGCTATCCAACTGATTTATCTGGTGATGACATTACCATACAAGGTAAATTTACCACAAATCATAGTCTTTCAAAAAGAATTCATGTCTTTAAAGGCGGAAGGTTTAATTTGAAAATAAGCAAAAATGAAGATAAAATTTCAGGAGAATTGGATGTTTTAATATCCCTTTTTGACAAAACGCATTTCACGAAGATGTATATGACAGAGTCCAAGATCTATTTTCAATTGGAAGTTACACTCACGAAAAATTTTAACTTTACGATTAAAAACGAAAAAGAAATTAAAAAAACGTCATGGAATGAATTAATATCTACAATAAGTGGGTTCTCAAAAGCTAACTCAAACAATTTACGTGATAAAATGCAATATTTTTACACCTCAACATCTTCAAATACAAAACTTAGATTAAGTAGAGTGAATTATCACAAAAAGGAAATGCTGAAGAAGTATAAGGACATGACTAAGAAGCGTCAAATTATCAGTAAGGAAATGAAGAATGCTAGCAGCAACTTTCGCGAAGCTGAAACAAAACATAAACAAAATATTATTGAGTTAAATAACAATCAAATGAGGATGAAGTCTTATGAATTGGGAGCAACATTTATAGAAAAGAATCTAAGTACAGTATGCACCTTAAAAACGTGTAAAATGGATTGCATAGCAATGCCAGAATGTAAAGTTTGTCAAGACGAAGTAACTCTGCCTATAAAGGTATTGAAATGTGACCAGAGGACAGAAGAAATCAAGTCAAGCCTATTAGTCCCTTTTGACACAATGTGCGACCTGACAAAATATTTCTTTATACCAGTATACACTGGTGACTGTGAGGAAGATCCAGCCATGACCAATTACCGCAGCCAGCAAATGAAAGAATATATGGGGACTGTCCAAAGAGCGAGCACAGTAGGCGCACTCATTGGAAGCTTTATTCCAGGGATTGGTACAGCACTTGGATCATTTGTGGGAGGTAACTTCTTATTAAATTCTGTTTTTCTAACCTTTAACTTACGGACGAACAAGAAAGTTATTATTTTACTTCTTTTTTTAAAATTCCGTATCTTTTTCTTTGAATCGAGGCAATGTGAGGACCAGAAACTGGCATACCTTTAACTTGAATTTTTTATGTTTAGTCATGGTTGTTTCTGAAATTACTAAAGATGTATGACAGCAACACAGCTTTCATTACATTTACATCTTTAGGTTAATTCTTGATATTCAGAAAAAGAAATTACTCTAAACTTTGGCGGCAACAATTAAAACACATTTTTTTTTATTTTGAAGGTTACGTTAGCTGTTAAACATATACAAAGGTAAAGTGGTTTTATTTTCTAGGAATAATTGGAGCAATAGCAGGGTTGTTTTCATCATGCGACGAATCCTACGAAGTCATCAAGAAATCAGTAACCCATCAAGTCCCATGTACTCGAAAACGACTACAAGTACAAACAGTTCTTCGCCCAGTATCGACCTGCTACTATCTTGAACGAAACGTTCAAAGTGGATACAGTGAACCAAAGGAATGTCTTTGCAAGTTAAATAAATGTGCTGCTAAAACGGAAAATGCAAGTTGCTTAGTCCAAAATTCTAACTGTCAAAACAAAAGATCGTTGTTTTTGAAAAGTGTGGCAACACTACCTAAAGTCTTCACAGATCTTTATGAACTTATTAATATACAAAAAGAAAATGTTGCAAACTCCTTTATAGATATGCAAAGACTAAAGAAACGAAAAGAGTTTGTGCAACATGAATACAATCGAATACATGGCTTGTTTAAAAATGCAGAACAGGAATCTTTTTTTGCTAACGAAAGCGATAAAAACGTTCAAGATCTTATTTCGAGAGACATTTGTTTACTAAATAAGTACAATGTGGAAAATAAAATTGAGAATTTCTTTCAAATTAAGAGTTTGAATTTTGAAGGAACTGTACCTTTTGTTGACAATGTGCAAATCAATTCTAATATTTACATTCTTTCCAACAAAAGGAGTAAAATTATACCGTTTGTCTTCAACTTTAACGATCCAGATTTGTCTTTCGAAGCTGCTGCAAAAAAAATCGTTTACTCCGCATTATGTGACACAAACAGGAGACGAAGATCTGTTGACAGACATGTTTTACAGGGAAATCACTTATTTGAATCGTGGTATGTTGACGAAAATCTTAATGCCTCAACAGTTCAACTAGCCTGCATGACGTTTAAAAGAACAACTTCGTTTTTAGAACATACAACTCAAAGTTTAGTCAATATAACAAAGCATGCCTTGGAATTAAATTCTTACATAAACAGATCTTTTTCAAATCTTCATCAAAAAAGTGAAACGACCAACCGAGTCTCCCCAGAGTTAGATGCTCTTTTTTCATCTCTTCAAGTTGAAGTGGAAACATATTTAAACAAAACAACCTTATTTAACGTTCTTAGCCAATGGAAAGAGTCATCCGAAATTTACACTTCACAAAATAACTTCTCGGTCTGCTTTAACTTTTTAGACTGTGTAGAGAGTGCTTCTGAAACTTTGCTGGCTTTGCCTACAATTTTAAGTACACCAAGATCAATGTACCAGGACGAGGTGGTTATCTTCAATTATAAGTTCACAGATGTATATGCAAGTAACTCTTTAAATACTTTATTAACATGTGCTCAATATTTGTTAAAAAGCTTAACAATTATTCGCAAGATGAGTTTACACTGTACTCCGGAGCCTGAATTTATTAACACGGATAAAATCCAAAATAAAGTTAGTGTAAAGTCTGGTGAAATTGTTACATTATCATGTGAAGATGTAAAAAGTGTTCTACCTGTAAAGTATAACTGGAAGTTGCATGGTCGATTTATTGACGGTGAAGTAAACAACACTTTGCAACTGACGACATCATTGAGAGATAGTGGTGTTTACACATGTGTTGTTTCATCTTTGACTGGTTCAATATCCTCTAAAGGAATCCATCTTAATGTTTATCAACCCCCAACATTTGCATCAGAGATGAAAGATGTTGTAATCTATCTTCCGCGAAGCAATACTACTGATGAATTTTTTATATGCAATGTTACAAGTTCACCTAAAGCTGACATATATTGGTTTTATCACGGTTATGATTCAGCGAGCTCAGAAGTTCTTCTACCAAATAATAGCTCTACTTTATATGTTGAAAAGCTTTCAGAAACACGCTCTGGCTACTATTATTGCAAAGCTAATAACACGTATGGAGATTCCATAAGTCGAAAGGCAAGACTAGATGTGCTAAAAACAATCTTTGCTAAACATGTTCTCAGTATGAGCATTGAAATAACAAATGCTACAATTGAGAATGTAGCCTACTCTTTAAAGCATATTAAAATGCAACATATCAACCCACTTATGGAGAAACTCAGGATGTCTGAAATGCAACAAATTGATGCAAAATTAGAGCATGGTATTGAAAACTTAAAAGTACTCTTTACAATTCAAAGTATCATGGACATGAAAAATTATTCCTTTTTAAAGTTGTTGCAGATGTCATCTGTGTCTCGACAGAACCTGGCCAATTCAGCTGCATCCTTGGTTATTCTGATGTTGAAGAACCAATCAGAAGTAACTCTGAATAAAACCATTCTAAAGCTTGACAATAATAGTCTGACATACAACATAAAACTTAACATTTGCTTATCAGGTTATGAGTTGCATAAAAATGGTTTTCTTTGTGGTAAGACTACTGTTTTTTTTTTTACTGCAACTCGTTATTATTACAATTCTTTGTATATAAGGTAATGTCAAGTTAGACTAAAAAAATTAAAACAAGACAACTAATTTCGATATTTGCTGCCAGAAGTTACATAGGCTATTTATTGTTCGAATTTGTACAACGAAATTGTACCAGTTTTTAATGACATCAACATGACCATATCCAAGAACTTCAATACCTTCGTAAAGTTGCATGAAAACACAAATTTTAATGATTGTTTCGTAACGGTAAGTATTTTTATCTGTAATATTAATCCTAGTAAATAATGATTTCACTCGATCTAGTTCAATGTCAAGCTGGTTGGTACAGTGATTCCGGTGGCAAATGCAAGAAATGCATGCGAGGATACTATCAACCCTTACAAGGTTCAAAACATTGTTTACCATGCGACGACAGTGGAATAACAGACGAAGAAGGAAGTCCTAGCAAGAAGGATTGTAAAGCAAGTATGTCTGTTTGTCAACTAAGAAATATATTTCTTAAATTAGCATAAAACGTTTTTGTCTAGGACATGAAATCCTTTACTACTCCACTTTCTTTAACATAGGTGGCGAAAACAAGTCGTCGAATACATTGAAGATAGCGTTGATTGCGTCATTGGTACCACTGGCTATTATAATTATTGCAGTGGCAATTTACTTCTGGTATTGTTTTCTTTTTATACTTTGATCTTGTTGTATTGTCATCAAAATTTCAGATTGCACCTTGGAAGGAGGAATCATCTATTTTAATATGTATATTGAAGGAAATTATTTTCATATGCAGAAGACATAAAACAAATACTGATAAAAAGACTGATATATCTACTACGAATGCTACGTCAACCAGAAAAATTAATGCAAATTGCATTTAAAAAAAAAAAATAATAATTTCGCGAGAATTGGTTTTTGCGACATATAGCGACATTTGAGATAATTTTTATATGTAACAATTTTAGTAAATTTGACAGCTCGCGAAATTTGCCGAAATTAACATGATACGCATGGGATTGCAATTTTACTCTCATATATTCATATGTCAAATTCGTCAACCTTCCATATAATCTGTTTACCATTTGTTGACCAAAATAAAACGAAATAATGAGTGTACAATAATTGGAGTACAAAAATTAAAATGAACTTGAAATGTAATGACGCAAAATCCGAAAAAAAAACTGCAAAAAACTTGAACGGATAACTCTATGTCAATGTGGCGGAAAAGTATTATTATAAAAACCAAATACGTTAACCCTATTCCTTTTCCGTAAATTCTGAAGTTGTTGTTCAATAGACATAAAACATAATTAGGCCTTAACAACAACTAGGTCAAAAAATTGCTGATAACCTTCTCTACTATTAACGACATCATATTGGCGGGGGAAAATGCTTGCAATATATACGAAGGAGCCCTGAAGCTTATAAAAGACGTTAAAAAAATTCGAAAAAGTTCCTAAGCTTACCTCCTGCGAAGAAGCAATTTGGACTCATATAAAACATCTTTGAAAGTTATCTAGAATTCTGTTATTTGTTGTTGGTTCTCGAGATGTTTGTCTTCAAATCTGCGCTAATTGTGCGACATTATGACGTCATGAACTAAAAAACATTGCTATAATTGGGCGTAAATATCGTAACTAAATATTGAAATTAATGTAAAATGTTTAAAACGCCAAAAAACGTTTTTATGACTTGTCGAAACTTTTGAATACAGCACCCACTCAAAGCTAGTTCATGATATCATTAGTGAAACTTTTGAGTCTAAATTCTTAAGAGCAAATCAGGAATTTTAAGAAATACAAACACCAAATAACAGCACTATAACCATATAAAATATCATAGAAAAAATTAAACAAACCCACCCCAGCACGATTAGAGTTTCTTTTGTAGATTTTATGATACGCAATGTATTGTGAGCGTTTTAAGGTTGTGAGAACTTATCAAATATTTTTCTTAATTCTTAGAGATTACTGTGAATTTATTGATTAGCAACCAGTTGCCAAAAATGTGTAAAAATGTTTGTTTATAGTACGTTGCTGTAATAATTTTTTTTTAAATTATTTATATATTCTTTTATTTACATAGGATGAAAAAGAAGCGTAAAGATACTCCCTGTAAAGAAACAGTTAAAGATCCGCCTGCATTTCAAAATTTTACATACAATGATTACGAAATGACAGAAGCAGATCAAACAAAGTGAAGGGAAAGTATGACATTGAGAGGAGGGACTCATTTAAAACTCAATGACGAAATTATAAATAAATATGACAATTTGACATTTAATTTTTGTAATTACCTCTTGTACTATTTAATCTACATTGTGAAACATGACTTTCCGTGTGTGACCAAGGATAAGGGCCGACGACTAGTTATGTTTAATACTAATTTTACCGGGGCTGCATTTTGCACAACACTTTTCAATAAACAGATTTCTGGAAATTTGTGAGCCAAATTTTCGTCATTAAGCCGCCAGCCACCTGCTATCGCAAATTTGACGGAGCTGAGCACTATTAGGACACAAAACTTCTTATTTTTTTGATATAGACATTTCATTAGCATAGGAAAATTAAGAAATTCCGAGTTATTGGTGATAGATCAGTAATTCAGTCTTGCTGTTGCGACAATTAGCGTGTTTCGAAGTGGCGTTTTTGGAGTTTTTATGCAGAATTGCAATGTGCAAAAATGGTAGAGGTTATTGATTTTTGCGATCAGCATTTGTACTATCAATGTTTTACTTAAATTATTTCGTTTTGTATGGAATTGAAAAGATATGTAGAAGCAAATTGAAGTAAAATTTTAAGAAATCTTAACTTTTACTGTTTCTAGCAAGAATTGTTTGATTTCATTTGGCATCATATTATTATTGTTGATTTCTATGAAAGATGAGAAAAGTTTCATTAAGTGCATTAGCCAGGAAGATGTCTCTTTTCGGCTATTGATTCTATACCCTTCTTATTTCAGTTTCTTTAGGTTGGCGTATTATTTGAATTTGAATGTTACTTAACCGTCTTCTAAATTTTACTAGTTCTTACATAATTTTCATTTTTTTTCATTTTCATTTTGCTTATACTGCGTCTACATTGCACAGATATGCTTTTATACTCCATGCTTATAGGAAAGATTTATTATACAAAGCTGAATAATTTTTATCGTATAATAATGTTTTTTGCAGTAGCTGACAACTTCTGATAACAAGGCTAAATATGATAATGGAAGTATGTGTCCTTGTGTATTATTCTTTATTCGTTATTTATAATTTATAAATGAAAGATGAAAGATTTTGTTGTAATAAAAAATAAAGGATCAACTTTTAAAACAAAGTCCGAGAATACATTGAGCGTGTTCTTTATATTTTACCGTAAAAATTTCTTTATAAGGAAATATATTCACGAAAAAAGAGTTAATAAAAAATTATCGTAACAATTTAATATTTCCCCGTTTGTATCGATTGCAACTATTTCTATTTTAAGTTAAAAAAATATTGTCGCTCTTACAATCACAAACAGGAGTTTAGTTTTAATTTTTTTGTTGCATGTTCCCGATTTTTCGTCAAAGCTCTTGTTCTTATTTGTTCAATTTTACTTCCTTTTCCTATTTGGTTGCATCTAGGAGCGTAGAAAATGCATCAACCATGAAAATGTCTGTAATGCTGGTAACTTTAACAGTGTTGCACTGCATGCCCAGTCCCTATTAACTCCCACCGGCGCTTATGGACAGATATGTCGAGCAATGCCCTGGAGATCATGTGCATGCGAACTTGAGTTTGGTATTCAGCTACTTATTTATTACCTGATCTGTTCTTGTAGACATCAGACATCGGACTTCCGTTGAAAATATGTTAGAAATATAATTTGCTTGTGTTAAATTAGCAAGGAAGAAGCCTTTAGATGAAGTTGCGCACCACACGCTTGATCCAACAGCAGAAGCTTCTTGGTAAATAGAACACAGGATATGAACTACTCTTTAGTATTTTAAATACAAGAAAACTATCGCGAGCTGTGGAATTTAGACTAGTTGAGTGCCACAGAAAAAAAAAATCAGAAAAAGACCTAATAAACCCAAGATAAAAGTTTCTGCCTGCTAAACGCACATTAGAAAAACCAAAAAATTTAAAAATACATTACTGTTTGAAGGTCAAATTTTACTGTTTATTTATACCTAAACACTGATTCTCCAAAATTATCTTGTTTGCAACAAAATGGCCGGCACTTAGCCAGTACTTCCAGTTGTGTATTGCTATTTAACTATTCCTGAAATAAATTCAGAGATCGAAAAGAAAGATCTTGATGAGTAATTTGTGGCCAAGTAACGTTGGTCCTATTTTTTAAAAAAGTCAATCTTTCTGACGGTTTATAGATAGTTTGAAGCAATGCTAGAAAAAAAGGACAACAACCTTAGCTCGTTCTGCCATGTTTTTTTCACTGTTACAAATAAAGGATAGGATTGTCCTACTTTTTTTAAGGAATATTTTTAAGAAATATAGACCTCTCGGACGGACTTTAAGTGCTATGTCAACAATAATAAATTGGTTGAATAAAACAATGCACGTCAATACTCTCTTAGGATCTCTACGGGAGAAATTTGGGAAAGGTTTCATTGCTTAAAAATAGTTTTTACAAGTTGGTTTCTAAATAAATCTTTGGAAAGATCTGTTAGATGGATGCGTTTTTAAAAAAAAATCGAAAATTGTGAATTTATTTTTCATTTTATTTTAGATTCTATTTGTTTCCTTTTCACCACCTGAAATTTAATAAGGAGTGAAATAAAATGTCCATGCGACAGATTTTTCGATATTTTGAAAACATTTATCAAAGATGTTTCACAAATCGAGAATTTTTACACTAAACGTCGAACTGATATTTATATCCACCAACCCCTTCCCTGCAACACCTGGTTTTCACAATACCTCAATAATTCAAGAAAATGAAAAACGCTCTTTCATTCTTTCAACTTTCAGTTGTTACAGAAAAGCTTTCAGTAACCAGTAAAAGAGACCACTTGTGTTGGAACAACATGGTAGTAGCTTTATTAGATCGCAATTTTAGTATCTACTATTATGTTGCAATATCTAAGAAAAATTAGAGATTTCAAGTCTCTATTTTTTTATCAGAAAAATACCAGAACTTTGACAATCATGTTTTACCAAGTATTATAAAATTAAATTGAAAGCATGCACTAGCAGGTATTATACAGTAAGTGGAATGCTTTGCCGATAGGTAATCAAAGTAAATGGCATTTAAAACGCATTATGTGAATTGGAACAATAGCTACAATACTAAAAATATTTTTATTATTATCTCTACTTCTTTATCACTTGTAGTAGAGTCGGTCTAGAAAGGACTTAGCGAATGTCATAAAATAACTAACACAAAATATATATTTCTTTCCTCAATATATGTCCTACAAATAATATATAAATCTAAGGGGGGGGGGAAGGGTTAATTCTATTGACGATACACCGGTAAAAAGACTAGGACACATGTTAAAGGCGCGTCAAATAAACAAAATAAATTCATTCATTACAAACTGTAAAAGCTTTTAGAATTCGGGCTTTTGCTGATTTCGGTTACGAAATCGATAAAAACAATTAATCTAAAGAAACCAAAAACTCCTAGGGCAGCGATGAGAAAATTATGTATAATAAAAATCAGTTTAAAATGTGTGTATAATAATTCAAAGTGTAAATATTTATGGAGACATACTTGGAAATTTTGTCCATTGTCCACAAATATTTCGTCAAAAAAAGATGGTAGATTAGTTTGAATTACATCGTAAATACTAAATTAGTTACTGTGGTTCTTTAATATCGTTATTTATTTTAAAAAAATTCCCGTTGCTATGATGCAACGAAGGAAGTCTAGCGATAAGGATTTCCCTGAAAGCTTTGGACACGGACATAAACTGTTATTTTATGTATGAATGTAGAACACATAGCCAAGCTAATCATGGCTGCTGTTCTTCTCTTGTTGTTTACCATGCTAAAATTATCAGCTGGTTTAAAGTATGAAGTAATACGAACTAGATCTGGATCTGATAAGATAATTTTTAAAACAAACAAAACTGGTATCTGCACGAAATACGGTGCAACATATTTTGCGAAGACAGAAGAAACAACCACATGCATCTGCTCACCAGGAACGACATTTTATAGCGTGCATTCTGAGTTACCTGCTTGTCATTCATCCAGTGCTAATAACTTAGGTAAAATTTACATAACTTCTGCGTTTGTTAGTTGTTTTAGCTTTAAGAAAGTGTTACTTTTGTAAAAGGATAGATAGCTGTAACTGTTCAATGTAGTCGTAAAAAACTATTATGTAACATCCATAAATTCAAGTTAAAATTGATCAATGTTAACTGGTAGCTCTTTTTTCTTACCATATTTTCTTAGTAATTTTTTCCACGAATTCAATGCATTTCTTACAACTTAAGGTTACTTTATTTTTCCAGCTGATGAGAATTGAGATTATAATATACAAAATATAATCAGTAGTAGCGTATATAGTAGTAAAAATATGTCCTCTGTTTCTTCCGGTTAAACATAAGATATTCCCTGTCACATTTTTGCTAAAACTATTCATTTTATATTCTCAGGGTGTGGTTGCGTTGGAAAATGTATGTCTCTTATCACAGCAGAACTGTCAATGAATAGAATATTCCCTAAGCCGGTAGTGTGGTGTAATCAGACTAAACCAAGGTATACAATTAAAAAGTGGACAAATAGTGGATGGAAGAACTTTGTAAGAGCTGATGATATGTCGATCACATATTCTGTAGAGAATGATAAAGGAGTTTTAAGGTTTCGAGTAAGTAAGCTATAGTAAAATATAACGTTGAGAAAATATTGCATGTTGTTATGTAAAACGTCTACTTTGTTGGTAAGAAAACAAAGCAAAAATGTAGCCATCTTAACCGTCATTACACTAATTTATATTTTTCTTTTTTCAAAATGTTATCTTCCCCGTCTTAAAAACAATTTAACAAAACTTCTGAAGAGAGTATATTTTCTCAACAAATTTTTACCTTGAATTTTAGTGGAAAGTCGACGGTTTTAGTGTTATATCAAGCTACAGTGGAAATCTATTTTTTATTACTGCGTTCTGTGGAGTGAAAAGGCACTGTTTTTTGGCAAAATCACCTAGTGTAACAAAACGTAAGAACGTTTTTTTTCACTCTTTAATGTTATTCTAGATCAGATCCAACTTGTTTACCTTAATTCCTCCTTGTTTTTACACCGGTAACGTTTGAGCTATTAAACTAATCATTAATTAATTACTAAAACTGTCAATTAATTAATGTCCATTAACGCTAAGATGTAATGACGGAAGTTTAACTATAAGAACATAAGTTTTTTTTTGTCATTTACACTATCTAGGCACAAAACTTCTTTTGCCAAAAGGAATAAACAATGCAAAAAGAGTTAAGAAATCATGTAGACAGAAGACCAAACAAAATCAAGATTATTTTTATTGTTTCTTACCTTACCTTTTTAGAAAAGTCAATTGCTCCACCTTACGAAATAATACGACAGCAATCTGAGCCTGACAAAGTCGTCTTTAAAACAAGCCAATCTGATATTTGTAAGACATATGGTGCAACATATTTTGCAAAGACAGTAGAAACAATCACATGTGTCTGCTCACCAGGAACTACATTCTATAGCGTGCATACAGAGTTACCTGCTTGTCACTCATCCAGTGCTGACAATTTGGGAGGTAAAATTTTACCACATATACATCTCTTTTATGTTGCGCTTTCGGTAAAGTAAAGTTACAGGAGACATGAAAGGGCATCGTTTCTTTACGTAGGAATAACAAATTTATGTACAAATTGATGCGTTTTACCCTGGCAATAACAAAATCACACCGGCAAGTATAAAAAAATAGAATTGAAAATATGAAAAAGACATTTGGATAAAAGTATGTGTTTTCAAGTTTGGAAAATACAACGACACTCCTAAAAAAAGTTTTGTATTCATATTTTCAGGTTGTGGCTGTATTGGACAATGCATGGGTCTAATTACACCAGAGTTGTCGATGAATAGAATTTTTCCATCGCCGGTAGTTTGGTATAACCGCACACAGCCTAAATACATAATTAAAAAATGGGCAATGGATGGGTGGAAAGACTTTTCACGACCAAATGATATGTCGCTAACATATTCAGTGGAAGAGGGAAAAGGAGTATTGAGATTCCGTGTAAGCAGTCCTGTCTTTGTGTCTTTGACGATTTCACAATTTACTTTGATTAGAGAAATAAAAAATAAATTTACTTTCTTTTTTTCTTTTCTTTTTTACGAATGTTTTTATTAATACATGTTGTTTATCTCTAGGGATTTTATAGTCGTACAACAACGCAGCAAATGCGATACACTTTTATTTACTTTGTTGTTGCGACAAGCGGGTGATTGTTTTCCGGAAGACGACAACAATTATGATATTATGTCAAAATCTCTGATACTGGAGCGGAAATCTTTTGTTAGAGCGTTCTCTTCCAATGCGGGAGGTCTTGGTTTCAATTTCAGGCCGAGTCATGCCAGAGACTGTAAAAGTGTGAATCTATTCTTTCTGCTTAGCGTTTAGCATGATAAAAAGATTGATAACTTAGGCGGTTATCTAGTTGAAGGATTACTTTCGTAGCTCAATGGAAGCTTTAATTGCGCTAGGACCCCCTTTGCACGACCCTCGTTGATAGCATTGCCACTAGGAACTGAAAAGGCCATCCTGTGTAAACAATTTCATATAATGTGCCGTGCCAATTATTTGAACCAAACCAACATCTTCCCGGCATTCGGGGAGGGAGAATGTTGGACGTTGTTACATTGATTTTGTCTGCGATTGTAGTATTTAGTTGGGAATTTTATAATTAGGAGTATTATTTGAAAGGTTGTTAGTTATTTTCCTGCCATTCTTTTTATGTTTTGATAATGCTAAAGATAATGGTAATGGTAGTTATTCGGCTTTCTAATATTTATAGTCTTATTGTTTTGTGATTGACCCATCATTAATTGGATATTTCTCTTTAATTTTAGTGGAAAGTTGACGGATTCAGTGTTATATCAAGCTACAGTGGAAATCTATTTTTTATTACTGCGTTCTGTGGAGTGAAGAAGAATTGTTTTTTGGCAAAATCTCCAGGAAAAACGACATGTGAGTTACTTTGGCTTTGGAAAACAGTTTTTCCCCTTTAATTTGTTAATAATTAGCAGCTGCTATTTAATTTAACGTGGTCACTGAAACGATCTTCATCTAGCAGAATAATAGCTTCAGGAAACATGTGACTATAAAAGTTTCGCATTATAAGGTGATATTGAACTGGAATGTCGTCCCCAGCCCTTCCTATCATCGTTGCCGTCCCTTCCAACAATCCTAGTCATGAGAGTAAGGTGATTGGGATCAATTTTGCGGAATATCAATTTCATTTATAGATGTTTAATTAGGCAAATTATGTAATCATGAAACAATTAGAATATGTAACGAAAGTTTAGTGTCCTATGACATTTTTTGTAATAATCTGAATGACGCTATTCCATAATGCTCAAAATTTCGATGACGATGTTCAGATAAGTGTTTTTTTTTTTGCAAAAATGTTTGGAGGAAACTTTTATCACCGTTTATCAAGCATATGCATATATGCTAACAGAACTTTCCGAATACATCTCAAGAAAGATATGTGCGTTTCTTGTAATTTTTTCACAAAATGCTGACACTAGTAAAAAATTTATTTAACTGACGCTAATATTGCAAAATTGCGCCAATATAACCTTATCTTAGAAAGCCAAAAAACTTTAAGAGTTTTTTCTAGTGTCGCAATTTTTGTTAGAATATGCTCTATAGAAATATTAAAGATGAAATTAGACAAAAACTTTAAGAATAACCTAATATATACTTTTTCTCAGGTTTTATGTTAACTATTGTGCTGACAAAACCTCATTTTCTGTCTGTCAGTTGAATTGGACTGGTTAAACAACAGCAATTTAGGGGGATGATTTCTTCACTAGTTTGCATTCTAAGATCTTTCAATGTTAACTCTCCTAATAATACGCTCCTGAGAATATTCCTATTGAAACGAAAAAACACTATTCTGATAAAAAAGCGTATACTTTGTAAAAAAATCGTAAAAAATGGTTAACACATTTATAATATCTGTAAGATCGCACAGAACATCTTTACTTAATTCGGTATTCCTCTTCACCATTGTCAGGAATCTCTGGGAAGGTAAGACAGACAGTAGTTGTCTTTTATGAAACTTTTATTATGAAACATTATGTGTCTTTTAGGATTATTGTCAATTACTCTTTTTTGTTAGACAATAGAATTCATCCCATTACAAAAGTAAATCCGGAAGCAAGAAAAACCCCATCAGTATTAGAGTCAACAAAATCATCCACTATCGACGCTAAAACGGTAAATGTGCAACGCGAATCACCACAAAAAGATTCGAAAGAAAAATCGCAAACTTTCATTCTAATTGCTATTGTTTCTGGTGTATTTTTTTTAATCATCATCCTTGCAATACTGGTGGTGATAATTTACAGGTAAGATTGTTTTTTTGTTGAAGCAATATTTGGTATCTCTCTTGGATCTTTATTATTTTCTCTTCTCTTTCCTGTCGTTTTTGGCAAACAGCTTTGCTTGTGAAATATTGTTAGGATGTTTTTGTCGTAGTTTTATGAACTTCACAGGGAGCCGGATGAAATAAATTTTAAACTAAAATAGGCTATAAATACTTTTATTTTAGCAAACTTGAGTACTAATTGGCGTGCAGTTTTAACTTTGAAAAAGTAAAGGATCTCTCTAAAACTAAAACATAAAGAGATTCTTATTTAAAACTGATAATATCTTGCGATCCTACGACAACTTCCACGACATGTCTAGTATTTTCTGCCCGACTCAGTGGGCAGCATAAGACAACTTTTCTTCTTTACCACAGGATCTACATAGTAATAACTGTGTTGTCTTTATAAATTTTGACGCCTTGAATAGTTGACCCATACATGCAATAAAAGTTTCCGAAATTACATTTTTTCATAATGACTTTAAAATCATATTCTGCATCATTGTATTTTATAAATTGTTAACTTAAAGCGACACGTAAAAATGCTGTTTTGGTGGTATTAATGTTACGGTAAAAGTCTTCTTAATTTTCGACTTGTACTAATTATCCTCGGTTTTTAAGCAGAGAGCAATTAGTACAAAATTACCTTTTAAGAGGTAGTTTCTCCCTTTGAATCAAAAGACTCCTCTTTATTTTAACAAAAACGAGAATGAGTTTTCCATTATATTTATTTAATTAAATTTATCTTGCGCACGTTCACGATTGTTATATAGTTTTTGTTTTTTCTTAATGATCTATAAAGTTGTGTATATATAGAGAGAACAGAATTGTAATTCGTATGCGTGATCATGGTTGCAGTATACAGCCGAAAGCACTTTGTAATAGGTTCTCTTTATTTAAGTATGATAAAAACTAAATTTGTCTCAAAAACAATAAACACTAAACCTTGTTCATACCATAGTTTTGCAACTATCTATCTCCATGCGTTCTCTTTTCTGTCTTTCTCTTTATTTCCATTGTCAGTTTTATCACAGAGACAGAGGTAGAGTCTATCCAGCTCAGACAGTGCTTCTCTGATACTATTCCTATATCATTATTTTCGTTTTATGTCACTGTCGTTTTTTTACTTACTCGTGCAATGTTCTTATAAAATTCACTCTCACTTTGAGCGTTGGCGGCAAAAACAAAAGATTCCTCTGATGTTGAATAAGCTCATACTAAACGCATGATTTTAATATCAAAACGTTTTGATATTAAACGCATGCATAACCATATGTTTATTGCATGTAAAATCGTCATGCGCTAATTTTTAGCATTCTCACCTATTATTTTAACTTTAACACTTTTAGAAAAAACATATGTTTATCAATAAACGCATTGGTGGGAACCAGGCTTAAGAAATAACCATTGATGTTACATGGTCACACCCTAAAAGATGATCTAAAATAGAAACTTGAGGAAGGAATTCTGCGAACATTTGAAAGTTTCTTTCTTCGCAGGTAAACACGTGCAATCACGCCTAAGAACAACTATTTCGAATTCTCTTTTAGAGTGTGACCATGCACCGTTTACAACGATTACTTGGTCGTGGTTTCCACCATCAATGATTTTCTTAGTTTTTTCAAAAATCCATTCTTTAGTAAGATATATAATATCCAATAATGTTGCGATTATAGCATAGAAATATTTAAAGTAATTTGTAATTGTAGCTGATAGTCATCAATTACAACAACGCTTACCCGCGTAGATGACAGTGATCTAAGAGAGGAGCCACCTTTACTACATCAATAACGTCACCATAACTTGCCTTAATATATTAAGTTTAATTCTGATAGCCATATGTATTTAGCAACCTTTAACCCACGAAAATAGTATGATAAAAATGCAACCTGTACAAGGTAAATTTCACCGGATAAGAATTTGAGACGGACCAGATTAAATGTAGGACTTGGCGAATGTAAAAAAACAGGAAATAAAAAGTAAAATAAAAATCTACTGCACATACACATATAAAAAAAGACGAAAAGGGCTAAGGCTTTCGCAAATTGCTATATTAAGTGATAAATTGTCTTTTCAGAAAATACTTAACCAGCAGAAATACACAAACACCTTTATCTAATCAAATACCATCAACGATTACAGCAAAAGAAATATATTTTTTGTCAAGAGAAGCCGAGATGAAGTCATTCCAAAACACGACCAATCCGTATTCGTATGTTTATTCAGGATCCTCAAGGCCAATACCTCCACCACGAATTCAGGATCCAGTAAGAAAAAGTACTTCACGTGTACAAATGGATGAAGGTGAAACGGCTTTGTACGAAGTTATTGAGAGCTAGAAAAGCTGGTTTAGCTTAATGCTAATTTATAATTATATAAGATCCGGGTGTTTTATGGTTGATCAATGTAAGATTACTTAACCGTTTTCTAAATCCTAGTATTTTTTCATGTAAATCCCTTTTCATTCTTTTTCAAATTTGGCGCTCGTCTTACAACCGAGATTTGGAGATGGCGGGCGAAAAAAGACACAACGTTAAAGAAACTATTTTTTCGATAAAACCAAAATTGTCGGAGTATTACTGACATAAAGTCTATTAAACCGGCTTAGCTTGATTGTTCAATATTGGCGAAAGGCTTTTAATTTAGAAAATGTTTCGAAAGTTTGTTTCCAATAAAACTCACGAGATCCAGCTTGCTAGCTGGGCTGTGTACTATATTAGGTAGCTGCCTAGCTAGCTAACGTGACATCCTCAGACAGCTTTACTCAACCACAAATTTTTAAAGGTTTTAAATGGTTGTTATTTTCCAGATGGGTGATTTTGTTAAGAACACGTTAGAAATTGTAGGAGAGGATCTGGGTACTCTAGTTGCACACAAATGTTTCTAATATGCACAACAAATGTTCCTATTTCTAAAGTAAAAGCTAAGAATGACAGGTTGTAGTGCTAAATTTATGGATTATTCTTGGATCCAGGTTAACAAGCTTGACACTTTCTGATCTGACCAAAATGACCAATACTTAAATTCAGCATCACAATTTATGGAATCTTTCATTTTTCAAATTTATACTCGAAGTAAACTGCCCCTATTAGTAGCAAAGCATTTAATGTTTTATGATGAAATGACTATTGATGCTTTTTAATGAAATGACTACACAAATGAACTGCAGTGAAAATGGTTCACTATAGTTAAATATTACAGTGACACTCTTATAAAATTAAAAATATAACAACTCATTATAACAAGTCATTTTCTCCAAAAGTTTTTTGTTTTATTTTTTAAAATGGTCATTTCTATTTCTACCATTTCTACAATGTAAACATTTCCCATATTTTCTTCGTTATATATATATATAAACTGCCACAAGGAAAAGAAACCGTTTTTGGCAGATTCATATTTGAAGATTTTGCAAAATTTTATTTTGTAAAAGGGACAATATTTGATATCATTAAACGATATAAATAATGGGTTAAGTTAAAGCTGGTTAATTATATACGTGCACTGCAGGGTATTAATTCCAAAAACTACCATTTGTACTTGGCTAGGTATGTAAAAATATGCTGGTGGAGCATAATCACTCACTCACTGGCCTCTCTTCATTTGCCAAAAAAGCACAATGCAGGTTACATTTAAGTGCCTCATTTAGTGTACATTCCATGGGCCTGGTTAATCTATCAAATAAGCTCATCACATTTACCTACTTATATACACGAGTTCCAATGTGTACATTTTTCAAAGATTCTTGTGCATGCGCAAAAAAATCAGAAAATCGGCAGGCAAAAAATGTAGACCTTAGGTGAAGAAAGTGGAATTATGGTTAAAAACTTTTGTACTGTTTGTGTTCTAAATCTAAACTATATGCATTTTCATTTTCAAAATATTACTATACCTGAAAAAAAGTTTTAAATGAACTGCCACACGGCTTACCGTCTGCATGTTTTTGCCTGCCGATTGCGCGAGAGGTTTAGGATTTATAAAAAACACACATCACGGTGAAAGTCAGCTGCAAAACATTTAGCCTACAAAATGTTTCTTAAAAATGTGACAAATAATTTAGCTAATTTGCCCCTATAAGAATTAAAAAGAACACAGCCAGTTTGTCATCAAAATATTTATAAAAAAGCCTCAAACATTGACTATAACAACATTGAGTTTTGTACCCAAGTAGGATAATGACTTTAACAAAATCGATATATGTGGCTACTAGCTATTAGTTAAATATTCACGTTATTTAGACGGTATAAGCTCTCCAGCTAGCTAAGTACCAGTAGTTCTGCAGGGAAAAAGAAACACCGCATGTATATCAATTTAATGACATAAGTTTGCTTTAATATATTTTTTGTATCTCTTTTAATATATTTCTCAAAAACAAGCCTCTTTAAAGTCGATGCTCAACCTTAGCTAGTATTATTATCCAATCCACAAAGTAAATCAGCCACCATATTTGTTGTACTCTTGTTTACATAAAACTCCCGCGCGGGACAGAAATACATTTTTGCAGGTCAAGAACTGTTCATAAATTGTTTTTTGTATAGAATTATCATCAATTATATTTGATCCTGTTCCGAAACAAATTTCTTTTTGGAGAGATATATTCACAAAGAAAGGTTAATAAAAATTTTTGCAATATATTTAGTGTTTTCCCGCTTGGACCGATTGCAACTATCTCCATTTCTTGTTAAGAGGAATAATATTGCTCTCATGCACAAAATGGAGTAGATTTTTAATTTGTTTAAAGCATGTTTCCGAGTTTCTGTTTGTCAAAGTTCTTGTTCGTAATTATTCAATTTTTTTTCCTATTCTTTGGTTGCATCTAGACGGATGGAAAATACATCAATCATGAACCTGCATTATTATGCTAATGCCTTTACGTTAGTGCATGCACAGCACCTTTTATCTCTCACCGGTGATTATTGACGTTTATGTCAAACAAGGTCGTGGAGGTCACGTGCATGTGAAAAATCTGAGTGAACAAAAGTTTTTTTTATAAGTCCTTTTTGTCTTTCAAGAAGGACAAGGATGCGGTGGAGCAATCACTTCTTATTTATAAGCTGATTTGTTACAAATTAGAACTTAAAAAAATATTTAGACGTCTAACTTCTGTTGAAGATAACTAGAAAAAATATTCCTTTGTGTTAAATTTGCAAGGAAAATGTTATGAGGTGAAGTTGCACTCCTAACTAAACACGGTTGACACAACAGCAAAAGCTTCTGGGTAAATAGAACACAGGATAAAAACTTCTATTGCCTGTCAACTGTGGAACTAAGCCAGGTTGAGTGCCACATGAAAAAGTAAACTCAGAAAGACCCACCAAACCCAAGATAAGAAATTCTGCTTGCCTAACTAGCCTTTGAAAAATCCAAACAAATTAAAATTGCTTTACTGTTTGCAGGTCAACTTTTACTGCTTGCAGGTCAAATTTTACATAAACACTGATTCTCCGAAAGTATCTCTTTCCAACAAAGTGGCCAAAAGGCAGATTAAGTGTCATTCGCTGTTTATCTATGCCTGCCAGTGTAGAAACAAATTTCAGAGGCTGAAAAACAAAGATTGCGATGTAAGACAAGTAATTTGTTAGCATGTAATATTAGTTTAATTTTTAAAAAATGTATTTCTGACGGATTTTTGATAGTTTGAAAAAACATAAGAAACTGGGACAAAGAAGTGTAGTTCGATCTACCATGTTTTGTTACTTTTCAAAACTGCTATAAGGGTTGGATTTGCTTATTTTTTTGAGGAATAGTTTTATGAAATACTGACCTGTCGGACGGACTCGATAAGTTCCTATTTCATAATTGCTTAAACTTTAAGTGCTATGACAACAAAATTAGGCGGGTTAAATAACACAATGCACGTCAATTTTTGGATAGATGTGTTCAGAAAAAAGCAATTAAAAATTTTCAAATATTTTATTTGTTTTTATATGTTTTATTTGTTTTCCTTTCACCACCTGAAATTTAATAAGAAATGAAAAAAAACATCCGTGCAACAGATTTTTTGATATTTTGAAAACCATCTTTATTTTTAGATTAACATCTAACAATAAAGATGTCTCACAAACGAAGAACTGTAAACTATCGGTAACCAGTAAAAGAGACCACTTATGTTGAAATAACTAATATATATCTAATATTTTATTGCAATATCAAAGAAAACCTTAGATTTCAAGTCTCCATCTATTTTTATCAAAAAAATACCAAAAAGGTGCCAATTATGTTTTGCTGAATACTGAAAAACAAAGTCGTATTAAATGTAAAGCATGGATTAGCTGTTATTATACAATTAGTAGAATGCATAGCCACTACTCTGCAGAAAAAGTAGTCGTAGTAAACAGAACCGAAAATGCATTATGCAAATTGTAACATGCTACAGTACTGAAAAACTCTAATTACGAACTGTGAAAGCTTTACAATTTCGGCTCCTGCTAATGTGGGTTCCAAAGTCGACGAAGACAGTTAATGCAGATAAATAAAGCTCCTATGAGAGCTGCGGCTTTAAAAATTATAAACATTAAAGAGTTTAATTTGATCAGTTCCAAATGTAAATATTAACTTCTAAATGTCATAAGCATTTATGGAAACGAACTTGAAATCTTCTCTTCTCCTCTTTCCTCCACAAATACTTTGCCAAAGAAATGTAGATGGTTAGTTTTAATTACAACGTAAGCGCTATATAATTACTGTGTTTTTTACTATCGTTATGCACTTAAGAAAAAATCGCCGTTGCTATAAAGCACGACTTCCCTGAAAAGTTTTGACACGAACATAAAATTAGATTTTATATATAAAGGTCAAATATACAGCTAAGCTAATTATTGTTGTTCTTTTACTCTTATGCTTTGTTATGCTAAAATTATTAGCTGGTTTAAAGTACGAAGTAATACGACGTAGATCTGGATCTGATAAGATAATTTTTAAAACAAACCAAACTGGTATCTGCATGAAATACGGTGCAACATATTTTGCGAAGACCGAAGAAACAACCACATGTGTCTGCTCACCAGAAACGACATTTTATAGCGTGCATACTGAATTACCTGCTTGTCACTCATCCAGTGCTGACAATTTGGGAGGTAAAATTTACAAATCTCTGCGTTCGTTAGTTATTTAGTGCACGTAAAAAAGTGTTAGTTTTGTAGCAGGATAGTTAAGATTTTGGAGTTCTTTAGCTGTAAACTGACCAATGTAGTCGGTAAATAGTATATTCTGTAAAATCCACAACGTTTCTATTACCTTAAAAGTTTTACACTGGTAGTCCCTTTTTTTAGCATAATTATTTAGTGTTTAAGTAATTTTTTCCACGATTTCAGTGCATTTCTCACTATTTAAAGTTATTTTACTTCCCAGCTGATAAGAATTGACATTAAAATATACAAAATATAATCAGTAGCAGTGCAGAGAATAGCATGAATATGCTCTTTCTTTCCTCTGTTCCAATATGAAATACTTCTTGCAAAACTCTTGATTTTATATTCCAAGATTGCGGTTGCTCTGGAAAATGTATGTCTCTTATCACAGCAGTACTGTCAATGAATAGAAGATTATCCAGGCCGGTCGTGTTGTGTGACCAGACTAAACCAAAGTATACAATAAAAAAGTGGACAAAAAGTGGTTGGAAGAACTTTTTAAGGCCTGATGATATGTCGATCACATATTCTGTCGAGAATAATTCTGCAGTTTTTAGATATCGAGTAAGTAAAATATAGTATACCATAACGTTAAGAAAATATTGCGTGTTGTTAGGTTTTCCTTATGTGCAAAAGAATAAACTAAAAATGTGATTATTTTAACCGTCATTTCACTAATTTTTATTTTCATTTTGAAAATATTATTTTGCCTGTTTTGAAAACAGTTTAAAAAAACTTCTTAAGAGAGTCAATTTTCAAACAATTTTTACCTTTAATTCTAGTGGAAAGTTGATGGATTTAGTGTTATATCTAGCTACAGTGGAAATCTATTTTTTATCACTACGTTCTGTGGAGTGAAGTGGCATTGTTTTTTGGCAAATTCACCAGGAAAAAGGACATGTAAGCTACTTTAACTTAATTTGTTGACAATTAGTGGTTGCAATGCATTTAATGTGGTTACTGAAACGATCTTTGTTCTTATGACCTATGACATTTTTGACAGTTGTAATGATCTGAATAACGCCATTCCAAAATGCCTAAAATTTTTAAGGATTAATTTAATTAATTTAGCGTTGATTTCTTAACGATATTTTTGTTGATATAACTATGTTTTTATCAAGCATATGCATATATGCTAACAGAACTCAGAATACTCATGAATTTCGTGTTTCGTAATTTTATCATAGAAATTCTAACATTAACAAAAAATTGCATATGTAAAATTATTCTTCTAACTGCCCCTTATATTGCCTAATTACAAAAATCTAACCTTATCTTAAGAAGCCAAAAAACAGTAAGAGTTATGTCTAGTGTTGAAAATTCTTGTTTCCCATTAAGGCCATTCCGTGTAAAACAGTTTCTATAAGAATATACTCTATAGAAATATTAAATATGAAATTAGACAAAAAGGCCAGAATAACCTAAGAATATATGCTTTTTAGCAGGTTTTATTTCAACTATTCTGCTGACAAAACATCATTGTCTGTCTGTTAGTAGAAATAAGCTGCTTAAACAACAGCATTTCAGGGGTAAATTTTACACTAGTTTGCATTCTGAGATCCTTTTATCTTAATTGTGGTAACAATATATAAGGATTGCTTAAGAATATTCATGTTGAAACAAAAGAAACACTATCTTTATGAAAAAGCGTGTACTTGGTGAAAACAAGTCATAAAAGTGGTAAATGCAATCATACTATCTGTAAGACTATACAGAACATCTTTACTTGATTTGTGGTTCCTATAGACCTTTGTCAGCAAACCCTGAGAAGGCAAGACAGGGAGTAAAATTATGAAAACTAAAAGGTTTAGCACTGTAGCGGTAAATAGATGTCTTTTATAAACTTGGGGATCATTGTTAATTCCTTTTGTTTTATTAGACAATTTAATTCAACCTACTACAACAACAAAAGTAAATCCGAAGGCTAGAAAAACTTCATCAGTTTTAGCGTCAAAGAAATCATCTACTACCAAGGGTAAATTAGCAACTGTGCAACGAGAATCACTAAAAAAAGATTCGAAAGAAAAATCGCAAACTTTCATTCTAATTTTTATTGTTTCCGGTGCATTTTTTTTAATCATCATCCTCGCAATATTTGTGGTGATAATTTACAGGTAAGATTTTTTTTATTGAAGCAATATTTAGTATCTCTCTTGAATCTTTATTATTTTCTCTTCTCTTTCCTGTCATATTTGTTGTCAACTTTGTGTTTTTTTTGTGAATTGTTTTAGAACTTTTATCTGGTAAGTTATCGCACTTGTGTGCGTTGTTACAGTTTCATTAATTTCACGGGAAGCTAGATTAAATAAATCTTAAAGATGCCGCCTTAAAGAATATTGACGACTTATCCTAAAATAGCCTTTAAATATTTCTTATATTTTGCCACATTTGAGTACCGATTCGGGCAGTTTCAATTTTGAAAATATAAAGGATTTCTTTAAAACTAAGACCTAAAGAACGAGTTTCTCATTCGAAAATAATTTATGGTAACATTCTACGACAACGACATGTCCAGTACTAACGTTTCTTCAGACAACTTTTCTCCTTTAACACAGTTTTTACAACCAAATTTGTTGTCTTTATATATTATAACGATTATAACATGTCCAATAAATGTTTCCGGAATTATATCCTTTTTACAATGACTTCAAGAACACATTCCATATCATGGTATTATATAATTTTTTTGCACCGACATATGTAAATGCTGTTTTGGTGTCACAGTCTCAGTCTTCTTACGTACTTTTTTCCCATCGGAATTAACCCGGATTCAATTAGCACAAAATTGAAAAACTGTTTTAGCATGTTTTTTGTTTGCTGTATAAATCTAAAGATTTCATATTTTTTTCAAGTTTCAGGTGACGATTTCAAAAATTACATTCATTTTGTTAAAACATTTGAGAAATAGCAGCAGTACATAAAAAAAGACGAATTCAAAAAAGCTGTATTGTTAAATAAATATAATGACACTCTTATTGAGCAGCTTTCCCTATTGTATCAAGGTAAGATCTGATAGCCATGTCATGAATGTATTTCGCTACCTTTAACACACGAAAGTAGGATATGATAAAAAATTCAACCTGTATAACACAAAACTTGCCAAACAAAATGTGAAACCAGACCGGATAGGATCAATTGTAGGACGTGAGTAATGTAAATAAATGATAATAAAAAGTACATATAAAAACATACTGTCTATACACAAGAAAAGACAGATAAAGTAACGATTTTTGAAAGTAGCTATATTAAGGGATAACTTGCCTTTTTAGAAAAAGCTTAAGGAGCAGAACTACACGAAAACCTTCATCCAACCAAATACTATCAACGATTACAGAGGAAGACTAAAGGAAGATCAACTAGACCAGTGCCTTCACCAGGAATTCATGCCCCAGTGAGAAGAAGCACTTCACAGGTACAAATGGGTGATGGTGAAACGGCTGTGTACGAAGTTATTGAGAGCTAGGAAGAACTTTATGTGGTTTATTTTAATGCTAACTTGTAATCATATTAAATAGGGACGTTTTGTGGTTCACCAACACCAGAGAAGGAAAAAGGAGCCATTCGATATTGCCTGCGGGTTATAGCTACATTCTGTACAACTAGATATCAGACAAAATATATTTAATTCCCTTGGTACAGCATGTTAACACATGTCAGTTGTTTTTAACGAAGCAAAATTAAAAAAGCATTCATTGAAAAATACATATTCGTAAACTTAAGAAACTATAACAAACCAATTATAACAAAAAAAAAGTTTCTCAGTTGAAGGACTATGAAGAATGAAAACTTTTGTGTAAAAATAAGACGTGCAATATATTTGCTGACGTTTGATATTATTTAAAAGAAAATACGCAGTTTTTTAAGTGAAACTTGTCTCAACATATCTTATATCATCATCATATCAAATTATACTACGCAACGGATAGTGGTAGAACACAAATAATACCAAGATTAATAATTAAAAGCTATACTTACAAGTAACATTATCACAACAATTGCATTGTTTGTTAATAAATGCCACGGGTAAAATGATGAAAATTATCACAATTTGCTTATCAAAGGATAAAAGTAAGATAAGAAATAAAAAGACAAAATAAGAGATTAATAAAAATCATATTGCTACAGTTTTGTTCAAAATTCTTATACATCGTGATGATTTTTGTTAACTTTGATGAGATTGCATTTAGGTTTACTAAATGAAGACCTTGCCGACCGCCTCGGAATTTCACCCACTATTTGTTCCAACACTTTTATGACATGGATACAGATTTTAAGCAAAATTTTAGGCAACGCTCTTGTTGTATGCTAAGAGAAGCGATTAGAGACAGTTTACCTGATGCCTTTATTAAAACTGGACACTCGAAATGCAGAGTAATTATTTACTGTACTCAGGTGTTTATTGCAAGACCAAAATCTTTCCTAAACCAAGCAGCTAGATGGTCCTATTACGAGCACTGCAACACAATAAAAATTTTAATTGGTATATCACCTGTAGATTTCATTTCACTGTTATGGCAGTCGGGCCAGTGATCGATATATAACAAAGAATCGTGGGTTTTATAAATTGTTAGAACGGGACGACAAAGTAATAGTTGATAGAGGGTTTCAAATAAGAGAAGAACTACTGGTAAAATTTCGTAGCTTGAGTGTTCCACCTGCTGCTAGAATTAAAAGCGAGATGACATCAACTGAGTGCAAAAAGACTGAAGAAATTGCCAATCTACGAATACATGTGGAACGTGCTATTAATGGTGTGAAGTTCTACCGCATCTTGAAAACTGTTTTACCTATTACTATGATGCAGCATGCTGATGACATTGTCAATGCATCCGCTGCTTTATGTAATCTTAAGCCCAGACTTATATGTTAATAAACATGACTTTAAAAGTTATTTATTCTTTTATCTAATACATTTTGCTGTAGCTGCAAGTAATTCATTTTTTGTTGTTGTTTTCCCTTTGCACAAGTTCATTGGCATTACTTTAACAGACAAACTTAGATTTCCATGGTTGTATTATTCTTTTACTTTACTACGTGATGATCACGCAAAATTAAAATGCAAATTCCAGGACTTTCTAGGATTTATTTCCAGCATAATTTTTTTACCCTTTCGGTTTTTGGTTTACTTTTCAAAAAACTTCTCTCGAAGCTTTGTATAAAGATTCAAATATCTTGAATTGCAAAAATTTAACTAGACAAAAATTTGTTGTTGTTTCTTCTTCGACAAAGCAGTTGCCCTAAAAAGTTTTTATTTACAAACTTTCGCAACAAGAAAATGAATTCTAATGTTTACATTTTCATGAAGTTTTATTGCTGGGTTTATTTGTCTTAGCGATTTGATTGGGTCTGCATAACATTTTCATTATTAAAAAGCGTTTGAATTTTCCGCGTTGTTTCTCAGGAGTGATTTTATTTATTTTCATCCTAATTTTTTTCTATTTGCTACCTGAGGAAAATTAAATTTGATAATAAATAGAGTCAAAAACGCAGATACAGAAATAAATGTGTAAAATAAATTGTTTATTACAAACATCATTTACAATATATCGACTTCAAGTAAAAATCATTATAATACGTAACAAATTTCGATTTCAAGTTGTTCCACAATGGTTCGTCATAAACTATCGACTAGTGTACTATGAAGAGTGCCAAACAACAAAATAACAAAGTTTGTAACCAGTTACTGCTATTTCCACATAGCACTGTGTGTAACATTTGTGATTTTTATATAAAACCACCGCGTCCTTATCAACTACTAAATAGGATAGACTAACATTCGGATCGGTTGGTGACATGCTGGCAAACAACAATCACATGTAATTATTCAGTCCGGGCTTCCACCGATTGCTGGTACCAATTTTTCTAAAAATAAACCACACTCACTAAACTTTAAATTATGATGTTTTTTTTTCATTAGTTCGTAAAATGAGATTACAACCTCAATCTCCATATCCCTACCATACTTTAAGGCTGGAATGTTTGCATTCACAAAAGTTAAACCAGATACTTGTTGGTTCAATGCACACATAATCAAGCAGACACCACCACCTCTACTTATTTTTGTGGATACTTCGTGGCACATTGAGGCAGCAAATACACCTTTTCTGTAGCTAAACTATAATTCGTTAGTATTTTGGCCCTGTGTTAGTACTTCAATTTTCTTAATGTTTTCGTTTGTCAAGTTCACCTAGAACTTTTCCTAGAATTCACTTGCGTTATTCGAAATGTCTAAAAAATTCTTTTGCAGTAGGAAGGAGTTTGGGTTCTTCAGCTGGCTTGCTTAAAGTTTTAACAGAAAAGTGCACTTCTGGTTTCGGCACAGCCGTAAACAAAATACTCTCTGGGGCAATTTCTTGAACAGCATTGGCAATATAAGTGATCTGCAGCAATTTTGTGTTACATTCAACAATTGGATTGAAATTCTTTTTTGGTGTTCACACTAGAGCACGCTTTTTTTCCTCGTTGACCAAGGAACGAAAAAAGCGTGCTCTAGTGTCAACATGTCGGGACTGAATTGAACCCTCCCCCCGGGTTACTTCCATTAATAAAAAACTTGGTGGAAAAAAGTTTGATGACTTCAGCATTTTTGGTGATGATGTCATCTAATTCGGTGACATATAGAAGAAAGCACTAAATTTGAATTCTGTTAACGATTTTGAATGCGGTTTATTAACAATAATAATAGGAACACAAATTAATATAAAAATATAACCTAAGAAATCACATAAAAGCTTTTAAAAACATGAAGGAACATTTATAGCAAAATTTCGGCATAATTCCAAAAACAAAACAAAAGTTAGGAAAAGTCAGAAATTTGAAGGTGTAACTATGAACACATAAAAACGTATTAAAAAAGTGTGTGTGTGCTGAATCAGTCCCCTATCCTTGGCATGAATAGGGTTATATGAATCTGGTATAGTTCTGTTGTCAAATTTTATTTGCTTTCATAGTCCTTTTTAGTTCAAGCTGAATTTAAACAGCTTCTTTCGCAAGTTGAACTTTATTTTCTTTCGATTCTTCAACTTTCATCTTTGCTACCATATCGAAATCAATTTCTAAATATGAATACTGCAGGTTGTAGTTTGTAAATGATGTTTATACTTCGTTTGCTTAAGTCAAAATGGTCTGCGACTTTGGAATGTTTGTTTTTAATTTTAATACTTCTCTACCTCATATGCTTTTCTTCTTAAGATACTGCCATCACGATTAACTTCACTGCCACGCCAAAATTCGCATTGTTGAAATAATTTGCTCCATGTGCAGTGACAGAAGTTGTTAACACAATTTCTATATTTTTAGCCTGTTTTTCATGCGCAATTGTATAATGTTAATGCTGAATAAAGAAGCTGTAGAAACAATCAAGAAGTATATTTTGTGAGAAACAGATTCTTGATAAACGTAGCATAAAAAGCTTCAATTCTGTATCGCTATATATCTAAAATATAGAGCAGTAAAATATTTTCTTAAGGTGAACGAATCCTGTATATTTTATTTCATTTTGTTTTAATAAAGCATTATATTACACGATCTCTATTATACAGTGTGATGCTTCTATGGACAAAGGAGGAGAATTTGAGTTCCGAAACAGGGGGAAAATGAAGTCCTCTGAAATTCCTGTTTCCATTAAAAAAATATGTGCTTCATTTATTATATTATCAATGTTTCTATAGTAGTCTGTCACAAGAAATAATATTCACCGTGGCTATATTTATCTCACTAAAATTGATCTCAGCGTCATAAAACATATCCCAGAACCAACCTCAAGTTATTTGAGAAGATTTAAAGTTTGCTGATTTTGCTTGTTCAAATTTAAGCTTCAGAATTGCTCTAGAGTTTTTCCTTTTTGTGCTTTAGGTTGAAGTTGTTCTCCTTCTTGACAACGGCATGGCATTCGGCAGATATAGTAATAGAGCTTTTATGTTGAATTTAGCGCTTACTTTAATCTCAAAGCAAGAAATTCAAACCCGATGCAAAACATTTTGCAGCAAATTGACAACATACGTGGTTTCAACAGCGAGCGATTTAAATGGAATCATAAAAAGCAGCTACGTGACAAGAAGAGTAACTGTTTATGAACGAAATTCTGGTCATGAAGAACCATATCAAGTAAACTGAAGTTTGAAGTTTTGGCGGCTTTCACTGTACAAGAAATGATTTTCTCAATCATATAAATTCGTGCAACAAATTATGATCGCCCTCTGTGGGAATTAGACCTCCGTTATTTCCCACCAAGCACTGCGAAAGTTTTATCTGGTCTTCAGATTAAATTCTGTTTGCATAGGCTATTTATTTTCATTTTAGAATGTTTACCTTAGGTCTATACACAAGTAATCAATTGTACAAAGTATTAGTCATTTATAAGAAAAAGAACTTAGACCAACAGAGAAAATATGATCTGTATTTAATGTGCTTTAGCCGTGTATTTTATACGCTATGTAACCTCAAGTGAACAATTTATATTTCCATTTTTGAGCTAATAAAACGTCAGCGTTAGAACTTGAGATTTCTGTGACGTTATAATAGCAGCAGTAGTACAGCGTTTAACGGACATTTAAAAGAACAACAAACATTTTAGACTTAAAATTGAATAAGTATTTATCAAAAGCATTTTCATTTGTGGGACCTTTTCATAATTGTTGTAATCGAATAAAGCTTTTTACTTTATCAGAGTGTGCAAAGTAATGTCAATATGATTGGTTTAAAAACACATTGTATCTATTCAATGGAGGATTTACACATTGTGGAACTCGGTGCTCACCTAAGGAGAAATTTTGACGCACAACGCGCTTGCAGAATCTTTACAAATGGGCTCCTAAGTTTTCTTGTTATCTCTTCTCCTCAGTGCTTTGGCGATTCTGGGCGATTTTGCCGAGTGTAACGGTACCTATTTAACATTTCGTCCTGTTTAATATACAGTCATATACCTATAGGTTTTTGTCCGGTTCTGTTTAATCTGGTAAACTTTGCGAGAAGCACTTCTTGACAACAGAGTAGTGTTTTTCACCCTTTTTTGCTGAATTTACGGCAGTTTTTTATAACCAAATGTTAGTCACATTTAACACGATGGTTTTTTACTGCCGCTGACCGTAGCATCAACCCAAAGTCATATTTTTCTTAAGATAACTACAGGTATCTTAAGATAACTGCGTCATTGTTATTTTTAAATACCTTAGCTGGGTCTTTAGTTTCTTTCCGTTCATTAGGGCTTTAGCTATAAACAAGAGCAGAAGGATAGCTACGTGTTTGTTTATCTTGCAGTTTGACCAACAAGATATACAAGGTAAGAACTTTTTTTGCCAGCTCGAAAATAAAAACGTGTGCAACGTAAGGTAGCTCTACAGATGGCTTTCCAAATACTTGCTAAAAACAAAAAGGCATAAAATTTTGGCAAAAAAAGGCATAAAGTTAATGCTTCGCTAACTTAGCCAGCTCTTCGGAGTGTAGGAGTATAATGTTCAGTAGGGTTAAAAGTTTTCCAAGGGTTTTGAATAGCTGCATGACATTTTAAGCAAAAGGCATTTTATAACCTCTGAAGTTTTTAGGAAATATATATATTTTTAGCCTTAAGAACTACCTAGATAGCTACGTACTTGCATTTTTAAATTCTTTTTCTTAAAAGTTGTAAAAGAACTGTTTACCTATTACTGTTTTAGAATTTTTAATTTTCTTCGAAAATATTTTATCTTCCTCTTTTAAAATGCCTAAATTCCAACAGGTAAAAAGTGTACTTAATAAAATATTGCTTGTTGTGCTAATATTTTCAGACAGGTCCAAAAATGCCCTATATAAATCAAAACTTTTCCATTTACCTTTGTTATTTCACTTTTAAATTCTAGGAAATTGACCCAAAAAAGTGCATTTATGGCTAAATTCTTGCTTATTTCATTTTTTAAATTGTTAACTGTTAAATGAGAAATTAAAAGTCTTCAAACACAAAACAATAAATTTAAGGTAGCAACAGCAATCCTCCTGAAAATTCAAGCAAACTCAACAAAGTTTCAGTACGAAAATTCATGCAAACTTAAACAAAGTTCCAGTACGAAAATTTAAGCAAACTTAACAAAGTTCGAGTACGAAAATTCATGCAAACTTAACAAAGTTCCAGTACGAAATCTTAAGCAAACTTAACAAAGTTTCAGTACGAAAAGGCTTAAGCCCTAACTAACTTGCTTTCTTTTGCTCGGAGTGATAAAATATACATGTATTTATCAGCTGATGAAAAACATGGAAGGGTATTTAGTTTTATATAACTTGTGCATTAAATGTCATTTTGATTTGTCTGTTTCATAGCACTTTCAAATTGACCCTTAATTCAATTATTATAAGCACCAGTTTAAAGCTTGTGCTGAAGTGGTATTCTTGTTCCTTTTATAGGAATTCTTTCTTTCCAGATCAGCTATAATCAGCGTAGCCACCATCAGCATTTTTCAAACATGTGCAAGAGAGTTAGTTGGAAGCCGTATATTCTGCAACATTCAAATCTCATCATTTATTATTTAGGAACTAGTGTATAAACCCCGTGGATAAATCCACTTAGGCAAAAGGTCAATAAAAAGAAAGTTGTTTTAGATGTTTTGCTGACGTCAACAGTGCAGTGCAGATAAAAAAAACATTGCGAAATTTGTTTATTCTTTGTCTGTAATGTGTAGAGGTTGAAACACTGGTCAAAATAACGTACAGAATCATATGTTCTCGACGAACGCCTAATGAGATATCAGGGATTAAAAATTTTGCTGACGTCAGCAAAGAACCGTCAAAACCCTGAATATTTTTTTAGAAATTAGTATACCTGTTGCCTCTATCGCATAGATCTTGAAACGCTGATCAAGAAAATGTATAAGATGATGTACCTTTGAGAAACGGTTGCAGAAATATTAGGGTTTAAAGGTTCTTTGATGACGTCATCAACCCGTCCATTCCGAAACGGTTTCCGGGATCCGGGTTTGGGAAAATTACCCAAATTGATCCTAGGTGGTCCCTAGTTACCCACGCCGTGAAAAATCATTGACGTCACCACCTCGTTTCCAAGTTATTTGGCCTCAAAGTTTTAGGTGCACTGTAATGGTTTCATTAATTTAATATAGGATATTGACGTTAAAGTAGTGTTATTTTCGTCGCGCCGTAACGTCAGAAAATTTGACATATTAGAAATGCATTTTTCGGCAACATCAAAGGAAATTGAAGACATCCACTTTGCCTTTCACAGACACACAGACAGACACACTTAGCGTATTATTATATAGACTAGTTGTTAGCCCGTGGAAAAATCCACGGGTTCGCCCGTCGCAGCTAACCTACCATCTTGCATGACACACAGACGGACAGACGGACGGACAGACGTATACAGGCATTATAATGTAGATAATCGATGGCCCGGAGAAAAATCCACGGGTCTGCCCATCCTTTTTATACCACTTAAGCGTGTCTCGCGTTTGGCTTACCCCAGTGTCGAAACGTCGGGGTAAGCCAAAGTCAAGGTGTGACCTGACATTGAACACTCTGTGGAACGCTTAATAAGAGCCGTAAACTGTGCCACACGATCAGGTGGAGCGCTTTAGTACAGGTATACAGTATGTCGTAAATTAAGTGAAGCGCATACACCATTATAGTCTTGCGACTGTAACATATTTTTCAAAAAATATTTCCGCAACGATAGCTGAAATAAAAACACAGTTTACAAACAACAGTCGGTACCCCATCATAGCAAAAACAATCAGTCAATATTATTTTATTTTGCAGAATAAGTTTTTGTGAAGTTAAAAAAATTATCGTGACACTGAGCTAAGCGCTTACTACAGTTAAACCATGTCGCACATGCGTATAGGAATAATACACCTTTGGAAAAAACTTTCTCACAGACTCTGTTTAAAAAAAAACACAACAGGGCTGATCAGTTAGTCCAGGTAAACATTGTTGCACATCCGTACAGACAGAGAAAGTTTAAAAATGAATTGTCACATTGGGTTGACCCCTTAAGTCAGGTAAACCACGTTGTACATGGTGCATAGGCGTAACAGCCTTTACCAAAAACAAAAGTCTGTTGTTAACACTGGGCTAACCGCTTAGTATAGTTAAACTGAGTTGAACAGGCGTATAGGCGTAATACCCCTTTTCCAAAAAAAATTCATTGCAACTTCGGTTTTAATGAAAACACAAGGAACAGCCTGTCATTACCGGTTCAGCTAAAATAATCTGTCAGTCATTTTATTTGCACAAAAAGCTTTCAGGAAAAAATAATAAAAGATGTAGCTACCTAGCTAACTGCATTTAGCATAACACTTTTTGTTTAAGAATTGTTGTAGCCAAACTGCATTTTTATACTCTCAATTTTTGCCAAAGATAGGAGCTAACTAAATGGCTACAGTCACAACACAAAAATAAATGGTGGGTAAGATAAAAAGATGTTATACCATACAGAATAGTAATAAGTAAGGTTCTAGCTAGCTAGCTAGCCTTCAAAATCTTCGTTCCTAGCCAAAAATCCTAAAACTGTTGCGTTTAAGATGTGTACGTGACTAAAAACGTGACAATATATTTATCTTAACATTTTTTAGAACATACATAAAAACAATATTACGAAAATAAAAAGCTTATAGAAGACGAAACAGACTTACAAACAGCACTGACCACCATTACTTTAATAACTAAAATGGCCATCATGTTTCGGTCCTCATGTTTCTTCGTTGGCATGCCCAGGCCGCGAAAGTTTTGGATTGGTTTTTTAAACAATTAAGCGTTGTGATTGGTGTATTATGTGCGAGCGGTCAAAACAAAGTCAGTAAAACTATCAGTAAACTGTCCCATTTGTTTTCTGTAGCTTCTGAGCGAAAACGGCGATTGAGTTCACGGGGGTAATTATTATTAAAAATGGCGTATTAAAATAATGCATTCATTTTTATCACTAAATTTATTTCTCTTACTTATGGCAATTAATTAAAGTAATTCAATTAATTAAAGAAATAAATTAATTTTTAGAATTTATTTTAATCAATAATAAGATTTGCGATTGAACAACCCCCTGTTTTCTAAAAATTCGCGGAAAGATCAAAGGAATATCGGTAACCCTTTTGAACAGACAGACAGACGACGGCTATTATTATAGAGACTATTGACATGTTAAACTACTTAATTATTTTTGATTGCATTTAAACATTAATATATGCTCACTTCTTATTAAAATTATTTTTGTGCAATTGATTTTCATTAAATTTGCATGAAAGGTATTACATTGAGGAACTTACAAAATCTTCCAGATTGTTTTTTAAACTGTTTTATGCTTTTTAGAATGCTATAAAGATATAAATGCAAATGTAATTTTTATTTATTATTTACATTGTATGTAATTTAGCTATGATTTCTAAAATACATGATATTTACAGTACTAATTATTAATCTAGTTTTAAGTGTTTTAATGAGAATTCCCCATATTCCTTGGGTTCAAGGTCTACCATAAATAGTGTACTGAAATTTATTTTATGTAGCTGTCTGTTTCGATTTTTTTCAATTGTTGTTATAATTGGTAAGCATTGGCAATTTGATCAATTTGACTGTGATCTTTAGTTTGTCCATGCTACATCTAAAATTCCTTTTTCTTAATGTAATCGTCTCAAAGTTTTAAAGTAATATAAGCAGAAGAAAAGTTGCTTGTTTATTAATGTAAGGCTCGATTAAAAAAGCAGTACCTTGCTTTTAATTCTGTATTTTATAGGTTTCGATCTAATTTGACAAAAACACCTAGTTTTTTACAGAATGGTAGTAACTGAAAAACTTAAAAAAGATCTATAAAGCTCCCTGCAAAGAAATCTTCACTGCAAAAATAGGTAAATTGGCATTTGCACCCCCTACATCCCCAGCAGTACGCGCGTGTTTAGCTTCGCAAGAGATACAATTGCGATGGTTTAATGTTTTTTCTCACAAAAAATACAGCATAAAATAGCATGCAAATACTTTTTATCTATAAAGCAAAGCTATAAATCTCACCGAAAGATTTACTAATATGTTTTCATGTTCAGAGTAGCTCATGGTCCGAGCGGTTTATAACCGAGTAACAAAGTAAATAAAGAATATGTTCAATGTTAACAAAAGACAGGATATTGATTGACTAATATGCTTATCCCCCGGTTACTTATAGATATAGCTCATAACACCATAAAAAGCCTATGAATAGTTATATTTCAGCAAAAAGACATGACCAGAAAGCTAACTACTCAAGCGACTACTAAGAGAGATGCTCGAAATAGTTCATAACACCACAAGAAAGCATATAAAAACGTGTTATATTTAACAAAAGAGAAGAAGTTGGCTATGAACTTGTAATGCATGATTGATAATACATATATGATAAAGACACAGCTCAAGCATGCAAAATAAAAACAAAATATAACCAAAACAACATGTTAGGAAAATGTTTATGCATAGAAAAAAATAAATAAATAACCATAAATCATGCCATAAGAAGATATAGGCTGGTGGCTGGTGTTTATTAAAACAATCTTTATTAGGTGAATATCATTTGTCTGAATGCTGTTTTCTAGTATATATAAGATATGTTTTATTTATAAGTAAAGAAATCTAATCATTTCATTAAGCCTGGAGTTTTTTAAAATTTTGATAACTTGACCCTCATATTTTGTCTGTATATATAAGTTTTGTGTCTTAAATTTATATCTTTTTTAATGTTACTTTTAAGTCAAAATTTCTTAAAAAAGGAGGCGTTTTAAAACGGATTTACGGTATGCCATACCATCAATTGACAAAAAATAACATTTACTTAAGTTTTATCGTATGAAAAAGGTGATAGTGGCAGCTATGTATTTTGTTTATATACAAAATATTCAGACCTCTCAACGTATTTATAGTGTACAGTTACTACGACTTATGGTACGCAACAATTTTCAACCATTACCTAACAGTTGCCGGCCTTGTGTTAGGAGAAAGTTATCTTTGATCATGTTTTCATTGAAAAATATTTGAGAGATTGAGTGAGCTTCTAATTCTTTTAAAATTGAAAGCAGTTAAAAATAAATAGATTTATGTCGCTTTTAACAGAGATGTGCTTCCTTCTTTTTTCATCCTCTCTGATATAATTTACTTCCCAGTGCACATGCACAGTATTACAACTAGCGATAAACAAGTCTTTTAGTGGACCTCACAAGTATATTTGTCAACGGAAAACGTCATGGTGACGTTTGGTGACATTAATCCTAGACCAACCCAACCAGTCAGAATTTCAATTAAAGGTTTAAATCCATAACTGAATTTATTTGTGTAACAATGTACGCCTTGCTATGGTTCCTTACGGCAACTGAGGTTACGATTTTTAAAGTTTGCGTGAATTTTGTGCTTCTTTGACAAATTTGCTTAATCGTGCAGTTTTAGTTAAACGATCTCCCTTATACTAAACCATAAGGAAAGAGTTTCTTTTTTAAATCATATTAAATATGGATCAAATGGATTTTGTGCCTTTTTTTCTTCTTGTTTTTGTTTAAAAATATTGACCTGTTAGACGGATTCAATAAGTTCCTATTTTTGGAATTTTTAAACTTTAGGTGCTATGCCAACGATATTGTTTCTCTTTATCACCTGAAATTTAATAAAAAGTGATGTAAAACGACCGCGGTACAGATTTTTTGATATTTTGAAAACCACCTATGATATTTTAAATAATTATGTATTAGGTATGTTCTGCAAATGGAGAATTGTAGACTAAACGTCGAACCGATATTTTTATCCACCAACTCCTTCCCTGTTACGCAAAAGCTGTTGGTTGACAAAGATTTAACAGGATGTCGGAAACAAAACAATAAAAAATAACCTACCACGCACACTTCAAATTCTACAAAATTTGTTCCACTTTTCATATTATTTCCTAATAAAGTTTACAGGAAATATTGAAAAATTATACTCTATGTCCATAAAGTCCAAGAAGTCTTTAGAAGATTTTGTACCTAGCTTGTTACATCATAGATTCGAGCTCAAAAAAAAGAGAGAAGTTTGACTACTAAGGTAGCTAGCTGAAAGATAAAATGAGGAATACTAATATAACTCATTAGTTAGAGCTAGCTATGAGATGGAGCCTTGAAGCTAACATTACCTACATAACCGTAACTAAGACACACAGTTAAATATAATTAAGCTGGGGAGACTTGGCTAGGCCTATAGCTAGCCATTTATGCTTAGTAAAATACCACATAAAGGGAAACAATGGTAATGCAAAAATGATAACATTAAAGAAGAGGCGAACAAAATATTATTTTGTGGCAGCCAAAAAAGAAATTTTCGGCAGGAACAAAAAAGATAGATTTCTTAATCATAAAATCTACTAAGAAGCCTACTTTGATACCAAATAAATAACTATATTTCACAACTAAGTATCTATATATCTTACTGACAACATTTTTATAGAATTTTTTTAGCTGAATGGGATGAAAAAAAAGTAAATTTTAGATGTACTTACTACTAAACATCAAAAATAAGATCTTTGCCTTGAAATAACTGAGAATACGTACTATAGTAGTAACAGCATTTTATAACTTTCGCTTAAACTTCTAAGAACTTAAGAAATATATCTGTAATGACCGAAAACAAAATTCTTTTTCATGTTTTGAGTCTCTTTTCCACAACAAACTACGACCTTCGAACGATGAAGTTTCTAATGATAGGGTGGCGCCAAATGTGAATAAATATGAATACCGGAAACATTCAACAACAAACCGAACGCGCAGTGTGCTTGCTCAATCTGATTCACAAAGTTTTAATTTCTTTATCTAACTCACAAAGTAAATATAAATTTGCTCATTCAGTACGTTCAGTAGTATAAAATAATAAAAATATGTTCGTCACATGTTGTTTAACATTTTTTGCTATTTTGATGTTTACCGTTTTCTTAATTTTTTATTTTGTGCGTATTGACCTATGACCATCACAATAAGAAGAAATATATTCCATTGTTTTTGAATTTAATTACCCGTTTGGCAAATGTGTAGAAATACTTAATTTTAAATAATTCAGCACTCACAAAGATGTAGCAAAGCTGGAATTTTTAGCACACTGTTTTAAATTTTGGGTCCAGTGTATTGTCGTTCCGCAAAGTTTTAGGTGAAAATTTACCGTTGTTATAAAAAACATTAAATTTTTATAACTCTATGAATATTTTCAATATAAAAACATTCTTAGTCTTTGTTTTTAGATTATTTGTTATGATGGCTGTAAAATGATTTCTAAATAATTTGTAAGTTGAATTATTGTGGAGCAGACAAAGCCAGGCGGTCTGGTCTTCAAATCAATGTCACAATGAACTTTTATTCAGCAGCCATGCTGTACGCAGTTCGCCTCTCCTTTAAAGTGAGTTCAACAAACCAAAATTTTCCGTTTAACCACAAAATTTGTTTGTTAGCTACCTAGCAGTTTCATGTAGCATTTGAAATTTTGGACAAAAACATTATTTACGCAAAGGACGCAATAATTATGCAAAAAATGTAAACAAATGTGCTAGCTTTTTTATAAAAAACGCGGTATCAATATAGAAAGTGTTGCGGAGAGGTTGCCAAGGCAAAGCACGGCAAGGAAAGGGCACGGCAAAGGCAGGCAAGGAAACAGGAAAAGGAATCAGCAAGGCAGGGGTAGGCAAGGCATAGAGGCACAGGCAAGGGCATAGAAGCCAGGCACCAGAAAAGGCATAGGAAGGGTAGGCAAAGGCAGGCAAGGAAACAGGAAGAGGAATCAGCAAGGCAGGGTTAGGCAAGGCAGGGGCAGGCACCTTAATAGAGAATCCCCCTACAACTCAAAGATTCGTATACTCGATATATCTAAGATATGTATCATATTAATCCAGGAGTATAGAAAATTCTTGTGCCTACCAGGTTCATCAACACAAAACTTTTTAACAAAAAGTGACAGATCTATTACAAAAACAAAGCATTTGTGGGCTCTATAAATTAAAGTGATGAATGTATGTAACTCCCCCCTCTACAACTCAAAGATTACCTATTATACTCAATATATAGCTAATATCATATATGAATACCTGATTGTTGTAGGTGCAAGATAATTATGTTTTTCCTAGCCCTGTCCAGGATTTGAACCTGGATCTCTCATTTGCATGAGTGTCATAGCCATTAGACCAACAGGGCATGAATATATATATATATATATATATGAAAAACTTTACATGTGTATCTTATATATGCTCACATAGCCTTTTTACTAACTAGGCAGGGGGACCTGGCGTTGATTATGTCTGGTTTAGTCACAAGTAACTATAACACCTGGCGCGATTTATACGTTTTGTAAACTGTGCCACACATTCACGTGGAGCGCTTTAGTACATGCAGTATATATATGATAAATTATGTGAAGCACACATAACAGTAAGATGTCTCAGGTGTAATATATTTTTTAAATAATAACTTTTTTGCAAAAATACAGTTTATATGTTGTGCCCATCTTAGCGAATTTTTTCAAAATGTTTCTGGCAAAACTTAAAAAGTGAATTTCAATCCAGGGTGAGTGCTTAGTACAGGTATGTTGCACATCCATATAGATTTAATACCATTTCAAACAAAAGATTAGCTTAAACTTCTGTTAAATAGAAACACAGGTAACAGCTTGTTGTTAACACAGGGCTGAGTGATTTGTACAGGTATACTGTTTCGCACATACGTTTCGGCACAATACCCATTTCTAAAAACCTATCCTAACTTCAGTTCAAACAAACAGACAGTTAACAACCTGTTCTTATCCTACGCAGCTAAAACAATTTTATATACTTTGTGGAAAATTTTGTAACATTTAAAAATAAAAATACAGTTTATAACGTGTTTTTAGCTTCTCTAAGCAAAAAACCCCCGCAATATTTAATGCAAAAAGTTTCTCTTAAAGATTAAAAATTAAACACGGCACTATGATTGAGTGTATTATCTCACTCACTGTGTAGAGCTATAGCCAGAAAATCTATTTCTTTGTAGCTAGCTAGTTTTATACTAGCCATTATGATATTGTTTTATCTTTTTTATGCTATTAGCTAGCTAGCTCTTCAATTCAAGTAGCTCTAGCTAGCTATTTAAGTTCTATTATTATTCCAGCTCAGTGAGTAGTTTTATGCTAGCTAGCCTTAGGTGTGAGTGAGAATAAGAAAGAGTTCATTACATACCCTTTCTTTCTTCGCTTTCTTGAACATAACAAGCCCTTCCGTTGGTTGCGATATGGCTTAGATTGAGTTTAAGGCGCTATGTGTCCGAGAAAATGTCATGTGATGTTAGTAAAAGTGATTTATGTATCACGTGGCTAAAAAGTGTAGGCAGATTTAACCTAAACTGGAAACGGCACCATTTACGCTTGGTACCATATTTAAAAAACAACAAAAACTCCATCGCCGTGCTAAAAACATGTTGTCTCGCTCACTAGAAAAACGTACTTAAGAATGACCATATGAAATCGCTGGGAGACTAGGCCCCAAAACGACCGATTTTTGATATTTTTGATGTATAGGGGGACGGGGCGCGGAAATCGTATAGAAATCCTATATACTCTCCACCGTGCTTACTTTTTCTTTTATATTTGGCTTATTTAATGAGGAAATAGGCTCCGCTACGCTCCGGGCGCTGACGCGCCCTCCGCTTCTCTCCGCAAAAATATAATATTTAAAAATTTGAGGCTTTTAAGTGACATTTCAAGTGATATAAGTTTTTAAAGTTTTGGAGAGATAATAGCATTTGTCTAAACAACAGAATTGTATTTAAAAGATGTGTATTAAAAACTGTTGTACATTTAGATTCAATTACCAGTGGCACAGTGGAACAGAGCTGAATAAAATAAACCAGCTGTTTCGGCAGGAACTTCTACGGCGTATTATTGATTTTTTCCAAAAACCGCACGGGGGAGTATTAGATCTCAAATTGTGCAGAAAAAGTGCTCACGTTAATAATAATTGATTTCTGCCGACAAGGGCGAAATCTTAAAAATGGCGTGATAAGGTAGAGATAACAATCCAGCCTCGATGCGCTAAAGAATGGTGCATCCAGACTAGCGCAACAAAGGCTGATTTACACGGGAGTTGATCGGAAATTCCTTGTGACGTCTGAAAGCAAATAGGATAAATGAATTTGATAATTGATAAAGATTAACATTTTATCTAGCTCTTTGATGTAAAAAAAGTATATCATGAAAATGTATAATTTTAGTACACAATATATTTTCAAATGAAACATTAAAATTTGCTGTGTAAATCAGACTTACAGTGCAACAAATTGTTTTTTATTATTCAAAGAACAATACTTTATTTTGAAAGTTTATATGCTATCGAAAGTTAAAGCTCATGCAGTGTAGCATAATGAAGATCGTCTTAAATTTCTACATAATGCGCCATCTTTGTTGTTATTAACGTTTCTCTTTAATAATTACGTCATTTCATTTTTATTACGTGACAAGTGTGTTATAAAAGAAAAAAATATGAATATAGTCTGAAAATAACCTTTCGTAACTTATTATGTAAAAAATTTTGATTTTTAAAAGGGTTACAGCCAACTTAAAAGATATTTTCCAAGTTGCTTTTCAGAGAGAAAATCGATTAATTTTCAGCCTCGCTGTTGTTCGTATTGTGTACAATTTTCAGGTTTATTACTTTTCTATTAAAATCGTTCTTATAGAGAAAGAATGTTTTTGTAATTTAAGTTAGCTATGATTTATAGGTACAATAATAATCAAGAATTGAATTTTTAATTTTTGGAATATTCAATAACTTTGTTCCCCTATATTCATAAGAAATTTTATTTTTTTCTTATAACTATGCCCTTATAACTCAGTCCACTTCAAATTTTAGCACTTATGGTGGAACAATTTAGCCGCAAGCTTGTTAATTATTCAACTGGCCCAGCAAAAGAGAATGAAAAATATGAAAGTAGTAGAAAAATGAAATCAAAATTGTAAAGTTTTATAAAAACTAGATGAAACGTAAAAATCAACCAAAACAACTATTTTTGAATTATTTTGAATTTTAAGAATTATACCATGTTGAAACTCCTTGTAAGCAAATACAAATATAGCTTTATAAAATTTAAGTTCACAAAAAAAATAACAAACCACCCTTGCAGCTTGATGAAAATGGCAAAATCAACTGAACCTAAAATAATAATTTAAAATGATTTATTTTTAAAAATAATAGGTTCTTGTACCTTTTGCACTGTTAATAGGGTAGTTAGGGTGACATCAACATTTAAAAAACTAATAATTTACGTACTGCTACACTAGACTGGTACCCTTCTGTGCTTCACTAGTCTCGATAGTAAAAACGGCGACAAAAAAAGAAGCCCATTTTAAAGTTCTACCGGTTAAAGCCGTATAACAATTAATATACAGAGTGTGCGCCGTAAAATGTTTGAAGCTACTGAAACCACAAAAATTTAAACATGGGGAGTGCTCGAAGCTATAAGGTTTGGTTCGGAATCTTTCACAATAAAGTAGGTGATGATTTTATAGATGACAGACAAGACAGGAGCTATGTACATAAGTTCTGACCGGAGAAGAAAACCAGATTTGCAGGATCAATCCATTAAAGTTTACAATTTGACTGGACTTTATAATATTGAATTAGAAGTGAATTGAAATCCTAGAGATTCGACCCACATGATTGGAAAATCATTCTAGGCTTCTTTGAATGGGGCTTGTTTTCAATCGATAGATTTGCAAATTTCGATAACACAGAATGTAAGGAATTCAGATCGAAATTTTCTATACATGGAACAGAGGCAGTCGATGCTTTCACGCAAGACTGGCGGCTTTTAAATAATTTGATTGTTATTCCAACCAATTGTCTAACTCGTGTACTGATTTATATCAGAAATTTAAGACGTCTTTTTAGTACCATACTGGCCCTCATCAGCTTTTTGGCCCCCTTTGCCAAGTGATATAAATTCGAATATACTATTCAAGACTACATGTTTTTTAAAATACAGAGGGTATTCTAATATTCTACTAATTTAGTACATTCTTGATAAAAATAGATATTAGACAGCCTGTTTAGCGGTGACAACAGGGGCCACAAACAGTGTTAACCCTATTTGGTCCGGGGCGGATTCCTCCCCACCTGACGGTTTTTATTAATAACTCCTTATTGCTAAGGTATATGGCTATGAAACTTACTGAGTTTCAATATTTATCTATTAGACACTTGCATGCCAAATTTTTAGGTCTCATACCTTTCAGATGCCTGGATATTGGCCATTACTCAAAACTACCTCTAAAAATCTCTAAAAAATCCTTATAATGGGAAAAATTTAATAACTCCTGTTAAAATTATCCTTAGAACTTGAAACTTGTAAGACAACTTTGTTTTATTAAGAACAATCATTTTGAATAATTTAGACACGTGGTTAATCCGATTTCTCGATTTTGTCGGATTTTAACCAAAAAGTCGGAAAAAACAGGATTTTCGGGCAATTTTTGGTAATTTTTATGCGATCCACGTAAAAACCGGAAAATATGTTAAATATCTTTTATTTAGCGTTCAGAAAATTCAAACAGAATGCAAAAATTCGCTCCGGAACAAAAGTAATTTCAAGCTTCTGATGACGTCACAGAATTTTCCCTCTCTTTATTAATATAATTTTTAGGACAGACACCTCAAGAATTGGTGATTCAGTCACTCATATCGATTTAAACAATTAGCAGTTGACTTAGATTCAACACTGAAAAGAGCGCTAGATGATAATACTCTCAATAATATAAGACATATTTCAACAAATGGTTGAGCTGGTGCTCACAATTTTACGAAATATCTGCATTTCCTGCTGAAAGTCGGAATTTTGTGTTATATTTGGTTAGTACGGTATAACTTGGGGGAATCTTTTAGCGTTATTGGAAGCGTGTTTTATTTTGTCAAACATTTCTACAACATAGCATCTCAGCCAGATGCAACAAGTTCCACGACTCTGTCACCGACTAACAAAGAAAAAGCAACCAATCACCCCTAATCAGATTATCCATATATACGAGTTGAATGAAAAAGAAGGATATTCTCTGTTACACAAACGTAACTTTACAATGATGATTTTATGTTTTGCTGGTTTTCTCAGATATGACGAAGTTGCCAATCTAAAGCGTAGTGATCAAGTGTTTAAAGATACCTATTTAAAAGCTTTTAGATGAGTTTTCATCGCAAGAATTGACCCTGAATTTTGTCCAGTAAAAACACTGAAATTTTACATCGAAGGAAGATGATTTAAAGAATTTATTTTTTCTAGGGCTGGGCCTATAAGTTTTTACAAGCCTCTGTTATGATTGATTTACAATTCTTTCCAAACGACTTAAAAATGATGAAGAAGAGAAAGTTAAACAATAAATAGAGTTTACGAATTAGAGATAATTCCTTACGGAAGCGAACTTTGACATTTTCTCCATCGTCCACAAATATTTCGTCAAAAAAAGATGGTAGATTAGTTTTAATTACATCGTAAATACTAAATTAGTTACTGTGGTTCTTTAATATCGTTTTTTTTTAAAAAAATTCCCGTTGCTATGATTCAAGGAAGGAAGTCTAGTGGTCAGGACTTCTCTGAAAAGTTTTGACACGGACATAAAATTAGATTTTATATATATAAATTATCAGCTGGTTTAAAATACGAAGTAAGAAGATATAAATCTGGATCTGATAATATAACTTTTAAAACAAATCAGACTGGTGTCTGTGCGAAATACGGTGGGAGGACATTTTATAGCGTGCATACTGAGTTACCTTCTTGTCACTCATCCAGTGCGAAAAATTTGGGAGGTAAAATTATATCAATATACACATCCCGTTTATATTGCGTTTTCGTTAAACTAAAGTTAGGGGAGACATGAAGGGGAGGCATTGTTTTTTGTTGCTAAATAACAAATTTATGTACAAATACCGGTTTCTCGTATTCGATTGCGCAATACTTCGCTATACATGGAAACGAGGCTTGGAGTGGTAAAATTGTAAACAAAGCAGGCGAAATCAAATCGTTTTTTCACACCTGATCCTCGAAAAGTTTTGAGCACAATAAAAACGTGCTTACCCGCCGAATCTTTTGAAATATCCTGTAGTCAATGACTAAAATGCGTTCTAAATAAGTTTTATGAAGCTAAAGCTCAACTATCTTGTGGTTGAGTTAGCAAACAAAAATAAAAAATGAATTCACAAGAAGTATACGCAGGTAGTAGTAAAACTCGTCCTCAAAAAAATTTATCTGGTGGATTTGGGAATTATTGTTGTATTCCTGGCTGTAAAAGTGCTCTTTACGACTCAGACAAAAAGAAAACAAACATTGGACTTTTTAGAATTCCTAAACAAGAAACCCTAAGACGACAGTGGGCCAATGTTATTAGATATGTTAGAAGAAAAGGTGGCGCTGCTAATTTTAACATTGAGGATCCAAAAAAAATTATAGAGTGTGCGAGTTTCATTTCCAAAACTGAAGATATCAGAATTACATTTGGAGTTGGTAAAAAAACCAGTCGCTGATGCTGTACCTGCTATACTTAAAATAGGGACACACAAAGTACGTAGAAGACCCCCACCTAAAGATAGGCATATCCCTAGTAGTAGCAGCAGTAAAAGTGAAGAAGTCATTTCAGAGTCCGAAGAGTCTGTTGTAGTGTCTGCTGACCAATTTGATGGGGAAATTTCACAAGAGGTTACGGAGATTGATATACTGAAAAGGGAATTAAAAGAACTGAGAGAAAAAATACAAGAATTTGAACAACGCAACGATTTTCTTTCAGAAGAAAATGAACAGCTTTTTTCCTATAAATACAGATATGAAAATTTACATAAACATAATAAACTATTTTCGCACTGCTATTGGTTTGGAAGTAGAAAACTTTATCCTGTTCGAGTTTTTAGATCCAGGAGGAAATTGTATCCATATGAAGTTCTATGACACATCACAAAGGTTTCAATGAAATTTCTTCTGGCACATTTGAGAGCTGATTTAAGAAATAGTCTGCAATCTCAAGTAGGAATGCAATTATGTGGTTGCAGTAGCCACTTAAGCCTGCAGGACAAGAACATTTTACATTGCTAACTTTTCCACTTGACCTACACTGGCTTTTTAAATAAAAGAATTGTTCATCCCTTTTTGTACTCACTGAATCTGAAGTTAAATATCTTTCATTTTTAAACTTTCTCCCACGATCAAGAGTTTTTATTATAGAACTCTCTGGCGTTTTCCCACTTCTTAAACGATGTTCTTCAATTTCTTTTTATTGTGAACGCAGGAAGAGGAGACAAAGACTTTCCCCAAGTATCTATTTCAACAACTTGTTATTTTGACTCGTTAATAATTGCAATTGGAAAATCAATATCTCTTAATAACAGTTTCAACAATTCTTCTTTACTCACAGCACTGCTTCTTCCACTTTCCGTAGCCATTTTGACAACATTCTACCATTCGAAGCCTCGGTTCTAAGGCGACTTAAAAACGAGGCAGGGAATACGAGAAATTAATGCGTATTAATGCGTTCTTTCCTTGGTAATAACAAAATCACACCGTAAATATAAAGAATACAAAATAAAGATTTTTAAGGCTAAAAAAGACAGTTAGATAGAAATGTGTGTTTGCAACTCTGGACAATATAACGAAAGTGCTAAATAAAATTTGTATTCTTTTTTTTAGGTTGTCGTTGTCCTGGAAAATGCATGGGTTTAATTACACCAGAGTTGTTAATGAATAGAATCTTTCCGTCTCCGGTAGTTTCGTATAACCGCACACAGTCTAAATACACAATTAAAAAATGGGCAATGGATGGGTGGAAAGACTTTTCACGACCAAATGATATGTCGCTAACATATTCAGTGGAAGAGAGAAAAGGAGTATTGAGATTCCGTGTAAGCAGTTCTTTCTCTGTGTCTATGACGATTTCAAAATTTAGTTGCATTGGAGAAATAATTTATTTTTTTATACAAATTTCTTTTCAGTACCTGTTGCCTCTCTCTGCGAATTTTATAGTTATAAAACAAAGCAGCAAATGTGACACACATTTATTCACTTCGTTGCGGTTGATTTTTTTACGGATAATGACAACTATCATGGGTTAAATGCAACAAAAAATCTGAAAACATTAGTATTATGTCAAAATCTCTGATACTGCCACCCCAACCGTTATCTCCTTTCTTGCATAGCCATTTATTCTAACCAAGCCAACCTATTTCTGGCATCCAAATGTGGAGGAAGGGGAATGTTGACATGTTATCCAATAATTTTTTCTGCGATTGTACTTTTCATTTAGGGAATTTATAGTTGAGAAATAAAAGTATTATAAAAGGGTGGTAGTTATTTTCGTATCATCCTTTTTGTATTTTGAAAGTGTGACTGACCCATGACTTTTTTTTTACTTTTAGTGAAAAGTCGACGAATTCAGTGTTATATCAAGCTACAGTGGAAATCTATTTTTTATTACTGCGTTCTGTGGAGTAAAGAAGCATAGTTTCTTAACAAAATCTCCAAGAAATACGGCAAGTAAGTTACCCTAACTTTGGAAAAACCGTAACGGTTCCTTCCCCTTTAATTTGTTAATAATTAGCGGCTGGTATTTAATTTAATGTGGTCACTGAAACGACCGTTATTCAGCAGAATGTTAGCATTGGTGACTACCAAGGTTTTGCATCATGACATGTAATTGAACTTTAATGTCGTCCGCAGTCCTTCTTACCGTTGTTGTCCTTTGTAAAAATTATAGTCATCAGAGTGATTCAGATCAATCTTGTGAAATGTCCATTTTATTTATAGAAGTTTAATTATGCAAAATATGTATCCAAAAAAACATTAGAAACTGTAATAAAAGTTAAGTGTCCTATGTCACTTTTGCTAGTTGTAATGGTCTGGATGACGCCATACTAAAAATGCTGAAAACTTCCTTGACGATTTTTTGTTCATATAAGTATCTTTTCCTTACAAACTTTGGAAGCATTTTTTTTATTACCGTTTATCAAGCAGATGCATATTTGCTAACAAAACTCTCAAAATACATCTTAAGAATATGTGTGTTTTTTGTAATTTTTTCACAAAAATTGTGACGTCAATAAAAAATTAACCATGTATATTTATTTTTCTAACTGCAGCTAATATTGTCAAATTCTATCAATCCGGCCTTATCTAAGGAAGCCAAAAAACTGTTGTCTAATGTTTAATTTTTGTTCTCCATTAAGAATATTCCGTGTAACACGCTGTTTTTATAAGAATACACTGTATAGGAATATTTAAGATGAAATTAAACAAGAAAAGGTTAGAATACCCTACGAATATGTTTGAAATTTTTCTTCATCCTATAATTGTGGTTAAATATTTTTTCTCAGGTTTCTGCATTTTAGGGGTGATTTCTTCACTAGTGTGCGGTGTGAGATGTTTTAATCTCAACTATGCTAAGAATGTGCTAAGAATATAATAGGATGACTTAAGAATATTCATATTGAAACGAAAAAACACTAGTCTTATAAAAAAGCGTGTACGTTTTAAAAAAAATCGTAAAAAATAGTAAACACATTTATAATATTTTTAAGAACATTCAGAACATCTTTACTTGATTCGTGGTTCCTCTTGACCTTTGTCAGGAAACCTTGAGAAGGTAAGACAGACAGTAAAATTAATAAAACTAAAAAGTTAACACTATGAAATATATTATGTCATTCAGGATCAGTGCCAATTTCTTTTGTTTTATTAGACAATAGAATTCAACCCACTACAAAAACAAAAGTACCAAAAGCAAGGAAAACCCAATAGTATTAGCTAAAACTAAATTATCCACTACCGAGGCAGATTCACCAAAAATGATTCGGAAGAAAAACCGCAAACTTTCATTTTCATTGCTATTGTTTCCGGTGCATTTTTTTAATCATCATCCTTGCAATATTTACATTGTTTTATAATAAATAATAAATGATAAAAATTCTCATAATTTGCTCATCAAAAGTTGTAAGTAAGAGAAGAAATAAAAAAAAAAGAAAAAAATATTAAATAAAAATAAACAATAACGATCATACTGGTAGACTTTTGTTTACATACTCTATCTGTTTATTTAAGTCAGGGTTAATCCAACTGATGTATAACCTTGAGTTTGAGTTGCCATTTAATCTTTGCGTTGTCTAACATAGACAAGGATTTCGAGCTAGATTTAACACGTATATGTTAATAGATTGATAATTTTATAATTCTTTTAAAATGTTTCTTAATACGTTATCCAAAATGTATGGTAGTCTCACGAATATAAGAGATATCCTTCACAAGTACACTTGTAGACAATGTTTGATTTTAGATAATCAGGACCTTCTTATTTCAAACGACTAAAACTTGGTTACAAGATCTTTAATTTTGATTTCTGTTTAATACGATTCTTTACAAATAAACGGGGGGTAATATCATGTGTGTTAGTTTTGTCATTTTTATTCTTGTTACTGTTCACACTATTTTTATTATTCACGTAAATAGATTTTTTAGTTATAGTTAAAAAAGTTTTTTTCTGCCTCACATGTTTTTCTTCTTAAGTTACTACCTTCACTAATAACTTGAATGGCAGCAGTAAATTTTTGCTTATGTAAGCACTTTTGCTGTAACGTTATCAAAAGCTTGAGATGAGTTCAAAATACCACTATTTGCTTAAAATGCAATTACTTTAGTTCTAGAGCGAATTTTCACATTCTGTTTCAAGTTTCTGAAAGCCAGATAAAAAATTAATTAACAAATGTTCCGGTTTTTACATATTTCGCAGAAGAAGATGCAAAAAAGTTCCGAAAATGCGTTTTTTGTCCGATTTTCGGGTAAATTTCGGAATAATCAAGTGTCCACAACATGCAAAAGGATTCTCTTGATAAAACAAAGTTGTGTTGTAAATTTTAAGTTCTAATGATAATCCTCCTAATGGTTACCATGTCTTTCCAATTATAAGGATTTCATATAGATTTTTAGGGGTAGTTTTGAGTAATAGCCAATAGCATAGCCTTTATAAGTCATGAGACCGAAAAATTTTTTCGAGCAGTTGTCTAATAAATGAACATTGAAACTCAGTAGGTATCATATCCATGCAACATGGCTTAAAAAAAGCGTCAGCGGGGTGGCATATGGGGGGCATCACCCTAGCAACAAAAATAGTTTCTACAGCGAGTGATTAATGGAGTTTGAAGTTATGGCGGCTCTGAACTGGAAATAATTTTCTCAATCATGCGATCTTAATTCGTGCAACAAATGATGGTAAAGACAGGATAAAAAGTTATCGCCTTCTGCGGGTAATTAAGCTTAAGTTACTTCACACCAAGCATTATCAAAGCTTAATCTTTAATCTTCAGATTAACAAATTGTGTTTGTGCAGATCATTTATTTTCATTTTGGAATGTTTACCTTAGTCACCTTAGTATCTTAGTTGACCTTAGTCAATTGTACAAAGTATTAGTCGTAAGAACTTAGACCAAGAGAGAAAATATGATCTGTATTTAATGTGCGTTCGTATTATATCAGCAAGGGCTTAATCTGAGGTAGTGCTTTTTATCGTTATGTAACCTTATGGTAAGGTTTTTCTTAAGTAATTTAAGCAAGATTATATTTCCATACTTAAGCTAATTATTTTCTAATTTATCACATTCAATCGAGAATAATTTGATTTATTAACTCCATATAACCTTTGTATATGCGATACAAGTGTAGTAAACAGATTAACTAATGATGTGTAATATTTTCCCGCTTATTCCTCCCTCCTATTTTCTTGGCCACGTGACAAAGCAAAGTATACTTTAACTGTATCTTGACATTCCCAGTTATATGCCTTTAATAAATTCATTGAAAAGCCAGCGTTGAGACTTTTGTGACGTTATAATGAGAGTGGTACAACATTTAACGGACATTTACAAGAAAAAGTTAATGACCATTTTAAATTTTAAATTAAATAAGTATTTATTAAGAGCATTTTCAGTCGAGGGGCCTTTGCAATAATTTTTTTAATCAAAAACAGTTTTTACCTTGTGAGAGCGTGCAAGAAATAGTGTCAATATTTTAAAACACATTATACCTGTTTTCATTTAAGAAAACTTTTTGAGAAAACGTTTTCATTAGACAATAATAAGTAAAGACGCAATATATATTGCAGTTGATTTGATTTTTGGTACGCAATACCTCGCATAGGTGGTCACTATTCATTGGCTTGTAACTTTCCGAATTTTTGTAGCCTAAAGGCGCGCTTAAAACACTAAATATGCGATAATCCATAAAGTACAGTCGAATACAGTTATCCCGAACTCGGAAAAAGTTCGAGATAAAGGGACTTTGAGTTATGACGGCTTTATTTTTATTTTTACGATTAGCGGTGTAATATAGGTATAGGATATGTATAGGATGTCACAAGAATACAAACCTACATTCGAAAGATTAAGAACATTAAAAAAAAATATACGAAAATTCTAAAATTGAAATAGAATTCGAAGAAACAAACAAACATTTTCACGATTGTCTTGGTTCATAATGGCTTTTATGAGCGAGTTCGAGATATCGGGACAAACATTAGTTAGCTGTACTGTAAATGCTGACAAAAGCAAGGTTATTGTTGGAGATAGCGGAAAGTGTGAGATAGCGCACGATCGAGACCAACTAAAAATCAATAATACATTATAATAACTTTTGTTTTGTATTTCCTCTCACTCTTTTAATATTTTAATTTATATTCTCCTCAAAACAAAACGATAAGGTAAAAATCTTTTAACCAAAAACATAAAAGTGGTAGCCAGCAAATCGCCAGCTACAGCAAAAAGAATTAATTAAAAACTAGCTGTAATTTTTTATGCATTGGGAAGTCACAATAAGTTGATAATGATACGATTTATCATGTTCTCCTAAATAAAAAAATTTGTAATATAGCTCAGCACAATAAATAGATTTTGGATAAAATCATACTATAAGAACATAGTTGTAGTTGTATATCTTTGAATCATTAAAATAAGCTTTTTTAGGCGAATATCATTTACACAAATGCTGTCTTCTGGTATATATCATTTTGATAAAGAAAGAAGCCTAAACATTTCGTAAAACCGGGCGTTTTTTACAATTTTGATAACTTAGGCTCAAATATTTTCCGTATAAATAAGTTTGGTGTTTTACATTTATGTGTATCTTAATGTGTAGATATTTTTAGGCTTAGTAAAGTTTCTTAAAATGTGGTTGGTCTAAGCTCAAGATTTCTTCAGGGTTCCTTACAAAAAATGTGTATCAAACACGATGTAGGTATTTGAGCTGTTTCATATGCTTGTCGTAGCTAGTACATATGGCTACAGTGTCGCCTAGTATGTTTTCTCATTAGAGAAAATAAGTATAACTTACGAAACTTTAATATGGTAAAGCGCTCAACATACTGCACATTATCGTATGGTTTAAATAATTTTGCTGGTAGAACAAAAAATGAAAGATCAGGCATACCAAGGTAAGTTATGAAGATCGCTGTGTTAGCTGGGTATTGCTAATCGTCAAATAAACGCCCAGGGCGTCTATTTAATGTTTCAGCTTTTGAGCAGGTCTTTATTAAGGGGACGTTTAAAAAAGGGAGGCGCTTATTTGCAAAGTTTTACAGTTTTATATTTCAAAAAAGATTTTGCACCTCAGACTCTTGTGCCTTGCGTCAATAAATTCTTTGGCATCTTAGCAAAAAAGTTAAAGGGATCGTTTGCCTTTTTAAACATCTGATTCTGTTAGGTCTTCAACGGAAGGATTTCGTTGACGTGAAGCAATGTTGTTTAATCAATTAACATTTCCTGCTGCATATCGTTATTTCAACTTAAAGCAATGAATCTTCACAGCCATCAATCTTAATAGTGCTGAGGGGAGCGTCTTAGAGAACGGATGTTAAAAAGAAGGGGGCATTTACTAGGGAATTTACGGTAATCAAACTATCAAATGAGAATAAATAACTTTTACCTAAGTTTTATCACGTGGAAAAAATGCTAGTGGCAGCTATGTATTTTGTTTATATACAAAATATTGAAATATAGCAACATAATTTTAAGCTAAAGTTAGTACGATTTCTGGAACTTGACAAGTCATGACCATTACTTATGAAAAGTCTTCTTTACTCAATAAATTTAAGCTAATGTTTTAACATTCACTTTTCCATGACTTAGAATTATACAACTAAACTTTCATCACAATCATAGCAGTATTATTTTTTCCAATAAACACATACAATTATAGATATCTTTCAGAGTATAACTATTGTAGTCCCTTCAATTTTTTTTTAAATAGTTCTTCAAACATGACTATTTTTCTTTAAGAATGCCGTATTTTGACGTTGCTACCAGAATTGATGATATTTTTCGAAATCCTAAATCTCCAGGATAAAAATTGCAGAAAATATTAATTTTTTCCACATCTATCATGCAATGTGGAAGTCTAAAAACTCTGTCTCCGCTGAGTTGGTCACGATAGACCAATGTTGAACTTCGACAAAATGGCCATTGTTAACACACTCTGCGCGTTTAGCAGATTCAAAACAATTGTATTTCGCACCGCTATTTGGTAAGAACAGCAAGGCTTTGACGCATTAAATAATTCTATCGTGGTAAACTATCAAGTAGTTTTCTACGTGAACAGCGCTGGCTGCGTGTGAGGAGGAAGGTCTTTTAGTTATCTTAAAGAGAAGTGCCTCCTTCTCTTTTTCAAGCCTCCTAAATATAATTTACTTGTACACATGTACAGTATTAACAGAAAATGTCTAATGACCCAACCAGTCAGAATTTCAATTTAAGCTTTAAACCATTTATTGAATTTTTGTAACAATGCGCGCTCTGCTATGGCTCCCACGACAACTGTACTAGAGTTACCATTTTTAATATTTGTGTGGATTTGTGTTGGTAATATTTACCTGAAGTTAGAAAAGCGAAAATTGCTGGGACAATTGTCTTTATTTGTAAGCACAGTCAAAAAATTGTATTTTATCATGTTTTTTGTATCTTAAATCCCTGAGAATCGATTTAGGAAAAATATACTTAAATAAGTGACGCCAAAAAACGCTGCCATGACGTTTTCCGTTCCAAAATCGATTTCTTTGTGACGCCTTAGTAACATTTATTTAGTTGGTCTAAGAAGCATATTTATAATAACAGAATATTTAGTGCCGACATCTGTAATTAGGTCACCATATCGATTCGTGACCTTGTTCTTCGGTATTAAGAATATTTTCATGTAACTGAAAGCTACGACCTCCTGTAGCCACTTTAGATAAAGAGAAAAAATGTCGTGCTTGGAAGTTAAAATTAGTCTTTAGTTTGTTATCTAAGAGAAAATCGATCAAGATTAATGTCAATTAAATTGATTTCAATTCAATCGTTCCTTATCTTTAAACAGCTCTCTATTAGTTTGCTCCCCCGTGTAGTAAAGATATTTATAGTTACTAAGACACAATCGTGAGATAATATATTCGATTTAAATTTTAATCTACCGCTAAGGCGTGTCAAGAATGTATAAAAATAGTGATTAAAATTGGGTGGGCGCTGTAAAGTCTGGGATAATTCATCTTTCACATGTGGTTTAGTTACTAAGATATTAATTACCACCGCAGCTCATTCGTTGCTCCTTAGCTTGGGAAAGTTATCGCACATGTAATTTACAGCTGAAGGACACATATTATTTTGTGTTGAAATTCTTTATGCTTAAGGCACTTCCAACCAACCAGAACGCTTTGTTGTTATTAAGTGGCGTTCTCTTATGATTTCAGTTCCTTAAGAAAGAAAAATTGCTCATAAAAAGTACTGGAGGGAAGCGACAGAAAAGATGAAATGTTTCAAAAACAAACAGCGAATATTAAGATTAGATAGGATGTGAATGTATAATGTAGTCCACTAATGTTAGTTCCAGGAGACCTCAGGTAGTTGCACTGCCCAGTCTTGGAACGCTTCGCGTTTTAAGACTAGCCTGGCCAATCTGTGACAACTGGGGGATTGCTCATCTTAGAACACTTGCGGAAGACAAAAAGATCCAGGGAAATTGAGATTGTAATTCTGAGTTAACATTGAATTGAAACTTTTATTCTCATGGGGGATATTTAACCAAAACTCAGCATCAAAGAAATTAAAGATATTCAACCCAATATTGTCTAGCTAGAAGAATTAGGTAGTCAAAATAAAGGATAAAAACAATACGATAAAAAAATTTATTTTAAAAATTCTCCTGGCACAAGTTATAAGACATAAATGCTTAATACATAAGTATACGCTAGCTACAGCTAGATAGCGATGTGTTACTATATCCGAAAATCAACCTGCCCAATCCTGTACAATACTGCTTTCTTCTCTATGGAATATTGTAAATGTCCCTGAATCCTCGACTTTTTAAAACATTGGAAGAAAGATATTACTAATACAGTGCATTTCAAACTGATATGGAAAAGGTCTGTTTTGACTTACTTTTTGACTTGCACTTGTACTTTTAATCAGGTAAATCAGTGAAAAATAAAAGGGGATATCGGACAAATGGTTTCTCGACTTTATGAAGCTAAAAATTTTTAAACCTCGCAGGTTTATGGAACATTTAAAAGTGTCATGGCTGTGACTAATAAACTTTTTCATGGAAAGGTATGTCACGTATTATATTAATCATACATTTTTAAGTGGGAGGCTTTATACTATATAATTATCAGCTTATGTATATTAAGGACTTAGCAATGTCCTGCTAAAACAAGAAGCTTAGCAACAACAATGTCTGCAAATCGTCTTAGCAACAGTAGTTTGCAACTGCCTGATTCCTTTGGATTTTTCACCGGCTAACAATTAGAATTTCTTCAGACACAGGTTGCCAAAAGCCAGTCAAAATTTAAAAAAGGAGGGAAAGGGTCGAGAAGCAGAGTACGGTGGAATGAGGCAGCTGACGCAGGTAAAATCGATAGGCTTTACGAAACTCATCGTTATTTTGTTTCTATGAAGGCATAGTACAACTGTAACAAGTTTTATTCCATCTAAAAAACATCCCGGAATTTAGAATATCAATTAGAAAAAATCAACTTGTTTTGATTAGGAATAAAAATACCGGGTTTTTTTGCGATGGACGATATAGTAATATTCCAAAGTCGTTCTTAGGTAAAATACAAAATATAATACTTTGTGTAAAGGCCCCAGATTCTTTTTGTATTAAAAATTCCCATCGTGGCTTTTCCCATTACATGCTAAGAATTTTTTTAAATTGCCATAGCAATAAAATTAAAACTTGATTGCAATCAGGGTTTGTAAATTAATTTGTCTTGATGCTAGATTATCATTATTTTTATTATTTTTTGACTGCCCACGTTTTTCCTCATGCTGTCTATATAAGTAAATTTTTGCCATAAACTTTCAACTTAATAGCAAAAGTTCGGTGGCAACGAATAGTCAGGTAAGGCTTTCGCTATAAATACTTTTTTATTCAGGAGAAGCTGGAAATTTGTGTTCGGCCTAGGGTGTCCTTAAATTGTTAATTTTTTCATTATTTGACATGTGCTGCCTTAAATTGTCAACGTTTTGCTCCCATAGATATTTGACTATTTTTAAAGTACTTTGCAAAATCACGACAAATAATTATGTAGAAAAGTATATGCGTTAAAACACTTATTTTCTCACTTTATTTATTCTTTTCTAGAAAAAAATAGCATGTCATTAAAATTCCTTGTCATTATTCCTATATCCAGTTCTTGTCATCCTCCATGTTCTTAAAAAGTTGTTCTTATAAAGAGGTTTACATTGTACTTGTAATTTGCTCGTTCAAGCACATAGCGAAAATTTCTTTTTCAATGAATGTAAGTGCAGTGATTAAATACACAAATATTCATTTTTTTAGCGTAATCTATTATTTACACGTAAGAGAAGAGATTATTAAAAGATCACTTCACTTTCTGCGTATTAGTGCGAAGATTTACGCTCGTAAAACAGTTATTAATTCTTAAAATACCTAAAAATTTCGAAATGGAAACCACAGAAATCTTAGTTACCATGTGAGAAAGTAGGATATGATAATAATATTCACGAGAGGTCACTTGGTGCAACTTCGCGTTTTTTTGCAAAAGCAAACAGATTATCATAAAAGATTATCGTAAGAATGCTTGAACGTCCGCCACTTTCCAAACAAACATTGGCCTTAAATAATTCGAATCAGCAGTCATGAATACAACACAGTTAAGGTCAGTTTAAATTGACGTTAAATTTAAACTGCTAAATACTTTTCATCGGACCTAATGTTGACATGTGTTGTATATGTTCTTTCTTATACGCGACATAAGCCCAGGCTAAACGATTATTTATTGATAAGGATTACCTTTATTAGAAAATCTGGGATTTAAAATTAATTAATTGATGATTTACCGATAGGTCTACGTTTGGAACAATAAAGAATATGAACAATGACAAGCTTGGTTAAATTTTGATGTTCTTCTAAAAAGCACGTATTCCGCAAAAAAAACCACTGTATTAGAGTGTTTTTATAACAAACCTGCAAAATTTTATTTAGGCGTCAAAAAATGGTTAATGATTGTTGGATGAAGATTTTCCTTTTATATGGAATGTACGTCATCGGTATGACTTTTTTAAATTTCATTACGCAACATCAGTTTTCTACTGAACTCCGACTTAAGTTTTAATTTTGTATTATTTATATCAGCTTTTAGTCATTTGGATGTGAAACAATGTGAGAAATACAAAGGAAGGATATGCGATCAACTTGATTACGACGAAAAGAACAAAACTATTCTTATTTATGTTGACAAACAATACAGTCAAAACGAAATGGAAATGTATCTAAAAACATTAATAGTAAAACTTGACGAACATCCTTACCTGTCGTGCGTCAGTTTCATCAAGCAGGTTCTTTGTCGTCGTTTTTTCCCGTCTGCCGCCGAAAGGGTGGAAAAGCATACAGTGTCCAGCAGACGTGCAGATCAGATTGTGAAAGAGCAAAGACCTCAGTTTGCTATTCTGCAGTGAAAGATATTCCCGAATTATCAGAAAGACTTTTAGACGTTAGTTGCATGACCTTGCCGTTTGTACATTGTCAAACTTTGAACATTCCAAGTAAGCAATCAATTTCTAAAGGATCCAACGCTTGAAGCAGACCATGTATGTCATTCGTAAAGTCAAACTGTAGCATTGTGTTTTAGGTGATCAAGTTACAAAAGAGCAGTCATGTCAATTAGGACACTACAAGTTAGGTAAGTTTCATGTTCACTATTGGGGTTTTTAAAAAAATATTAACTCCGGCAGTGACTCTATTTCACCGTGTTATGAGAAGAGGTGGCATAAGTTTTAAAATTCATATGCACGTATTAATATCATGGGTATTTGAAGTCAAGCTTTTGAACAGAAGGAAAAGTTACATTTTTTGAGTGCAATAAAACAAATGTTTGCTAATCTATCTTTCGATACACTTTAAAATACATGATAATAAAAGGATGAAAATCAATTCAAACTTATATAACACAAGGTATGTATTCAAAAAAAATGTAATTTATTTATGGTTGCTTTTTTAAAGGATCTCAATTTGAGAAGGTGAACATACTTCGCAATTTAATTCCAGTATCAGCTCGCACAGTTGCATTAAAGGATACCTTCATAGCTGGTGGTTTCAACTGTTAAAAGACTAAATGTGTTCATGTGAAAACCATGTTATCGCACTATGTCAAGGATATAAATGAAACAAGCATAAAAAACCTACGAAATCTTATCATTGAGCAACCAGAGACTAGAGTCACAAATGGTTACTGCTACAGAAACTGTTCCACAAATATAGGGTTTATACAGTTTTTGAAAACACGAATCGGGAACATTAAGGATTATATTATTGATAAATACTTAAGCTTGCGGAATGTTGATGTGTACATTGAAAAGAATATCAATGGTGTGTTTGTAACAGGTAAAGGGGTGTATAATCTTTGTGGCAAGTTGTTTCGTTATAAGTTATGGCCAACAGGCAATGAATTTACAAGTATGCATTCAACATCTAATCAATCAATAAATATGTTGGTTATTGAGCTTTCTCACCGATTAAAACCATTTCCGCGAGAGATTGAATCAATTTTAACATACAAACTTAAAGTTGTTAAAACATTGAATATCAGCAATCCAATCTGGAGTATTGTTTGGCACAAAGGAAGCAGATTATCAGCGTTTAAAGGATAAAATTGGAGGAAGAAAATATTGGAAATGTAAAAACTGAGTTGATAATTGGTGCGGACTTAAGCTTTTGGATTATAAAGTTGACAATGAAGCTGACACTTGATCAAATACTGCGTTCAGTGCTTCCGATTTCCATAGAAATGCTTCCTTTTGTCAATAAAGGATGGTACATTGAGCTTGCTATTGACCAGGTAGGATGTTTGATTGATGCATCGCTTTGAAGAATGTATTTATTATGTCTCACTGAAGTAGCTACAGCATCTGTAGAGAAACTGTTAATAAAAAGGCGTGTTTAAATGACAAAAGTTGTAGCTGGAAACCTGGATTTTCATTCTCTTTAATCCAAGACTTATATTCCATTTTTTTAAAACCGAATAACGCGGACCGAACAACGCAAACTTTTGTTTTTTTATTCCGCTATAAAACATCGTTGCTTTCCAGCGAGTAACGTTACGCTCCCTTCGAGATCTAAAACCCGGCCTATAAATTAGTGTAAAGGAAGGCGGAATTTCAACTTTCACTCCAAACTTGTCACCGTTTACTTGCCAAGCTTTTTAAGTTACAAAATAAGGGGTACTAATTTTCTTCCTCACGCAGCAAGCCCTAATCCTCTATTTTTTAAGGGATTCAGACAATGTGAAAAGTGCAGCTAGCTTACTTCACCAGGACTCCTGCCAAAATAAAACCTTTGTAATCTACAGACTGCAGAGTACTGGCAAGAGATGCTGTTTGGCTATTTGGAGAAATGGCGAAACAAGACCTTCCTCCACTAAAGTTCCTTGATTGTAACTTAACTCTGCAAATAATTTCTATATTAAAAATAGTAACTCTAGTATCCTTTTTGCGACTTTAAATTTTTTTGTAAGGTGGAGTACATATTCTCTACTGACGGTGTCGATATCCCAATAACAGAATACCTGAAACAACACTATTCGCTGTATGAGGAATTTCAAACTGGTAAAGTGCATCGTGGGATGTATGTTAAATTTCATGGTAGAACACAAAGACCAATGAGAGGTTCCGTTGAGTTGCCTATGCTTGAAGAAAAGACGCTGTTTCAAATTAGAATTGATAGTGACAAGAATGGAAATATAAAATTTGAGGCGCAATTTAAAGAAGATGCAGCAGTTGTCTGTTCAAGTAAACTTGTAAGTTTTTAGTTGGTTTTACCAAATTTCTAAATTACTTTTATTAATAATGTGGAAAGCTATAATAACAATCTTCTTTTCTACTGTAAATACCTTTTAAGTAAAATTTATACAAGGTTGTACTTTACCGTTGCTCAATTAAGCGTCCGCCCTAAAATAAGGACCAGGGGCTGTTATATGACTATACCACTAGAGCAAATGAAAACAATTATTTGAATATTTTAGAACTTTTAAACCCTAAAACAGTTTTCGTCTTATAATCATCTACAGTATGATATTTCATGTCGGAATGTTCTTCTCTATGTTTTGGTTTAAGCAGTCCGATATTTTTATTCCTTTAGATATAGAAAATTTAACTATAAACATTTACGCTCAAGGATATGTTATTTATACCCATTACCTTGGAGTAAAACATATATATCTGCTGTTTTTATATTTTATAATCATGACACTTTTCTGAAAATAACAGAAAAATAGGTTTTTCTATAAGCACCCCTCTCGATTTACTGTCGTTCACATTTTTTTAATTATGCCCACCCTGAAAATTATAATTTTTTATATACGTCCGGGGCAATTAATTGAGAAATTACGGTAGTTTGTTAGAGAAAAATCATTAACAAACAAAGTAGAACTGAACTGAACTAATTTGAACTTTTGTTGCTAGTTGGCATTGTACACTAACTGATTGCAACTCCTGTTTTAATTGTGTTATAGAAAAATCATCACCATTGGAAAAACTTCATTAGAAGACTAAAAACTGTTCAAGCAAAATCAAATCATACCAAAAATTCTATAGTTAAAACAAAAGTACAATGTGGGAACTGTTGTGATTCAAATGCTTTTACCTTACTTTCTATTAAAGGCAACACTTATCAGGAAAATAGATTTTTGCTGACGCAAGAAATAATGTATTTTGTAGATTTTGAAATCAGCGTGTTAAAGAAGGACACAATTCATAAATATGTTACAAAGAGATACAAGGTTTACAGCGTGTAAAATTTCGAATGGTTTGAGTAGCTACACTTACTAAGGTCTGACGTTACTATGTTTTGGAAAGCAGTTAAATTTTCCAGAAGGTACGTAAATGCGTGACAAAACCTGACATTTCACAAGCATCTGTCATGAGGCAACAGTTTTGGCAGAATTGAATCTTATACGATTATGTACTAATCTAAACATTGGTTCACCAGAATAACACTCTTATATTTCATCCTATTTATATTTTGTTTATAACGATTTTTGTCCTATGTGGAAAAAGGCTACTGTATCGCTCTAAAAATATGATGAGACATCAATGTAAAAGCACAAATAAATATTCTTCATCACAGCTATTTTTTGTTGTTGTTTAGCTAGATCCTACCGAAATTCCATTTATCGGCCAACAGTCATGCCTACATAACAATGAGATAATAAAATACACGGCCAGGTAAGATAATTTAAGAGAATTAAATAAGCCGGCTGTATTCAATCCTACCAATGTTGAAACAACAGGTTTCCAAAATTGAGTTCAGTGTAAAAATATTATCGGGAAAATTTAAAAAAAAAAAAAAAAATTGTTGCCTACAAATTCCTTCCCTAAGGTCTAAGGGTAAATATCAATTAAAATTGTATTCCTTTTCATAAAGTAATACAGAAAGAATTGTCGCTTGAAAAAACTGTTTGGCTAGTTTTTGTTACCCACAAAATTGCTTTGAATTATATGTCTTAAAATGAACATCGAATTTATCTAACCATTGATGAGAATAAGAATAATGTTTTCATGCACTTTTTAGTAGAGGCCACTACATATCTAAGTATTTACACGATATACTAATTACGCACCATACTTTAGGATTTTGTGCAGCTTTTGTGGGGTTAGTCAACTAAACTTTTCAAACACTGGTATGAAATCTGGAACATAATGCTAATGAAAGAAGTCGATTTTTGTTTACTCCTGGAAACGGCTAAACATAATCACATTTAAATACTTTGCAGCCGCCAAGCTAACAAAGTTTTGCTTTCCAGATGTACAGCCCATGTAAAATTAAAAAAACGATCGGGTTAGCTCACTGTTGGTATAAGTTAGCAAGACATTGGATATAGAAACACTGCCCAACGGAAAATTTGGCTGAACTGGTTTTTATTTTGTTCACATGTTCAGCCTAGTTTTGGTTACGCTTTAAATATAGACCGTGTTCACATATTGCAGTTAGATATCATTCTGTAGATAAATAAATTCTGTAAATAATGTGTACAGGAAAACTAGAAGAACCAAAAATGTCGGTTGCTTGATAAATCAACCAAAATTTGAACGTTTGTTTACCTTTTAATCGAAGAACAATCGGAAGAAAACCATTCTAATGTTTGCATTTTGAACACTTTGTCAGTGTTAAAGCATGAACATCAATGAATGAAATTTTATGGATTTTAAGTTAAATTTTGCAATTCAAAAACGAATTTCGGTTTAGATAATTGTAAAATCAAAAACAAAGTATTTCTATGCTAAAAATTGTATAGCACTATCCTCTTCCTCGCTACAAAAGAAAAGGAAAATTGGAACCTTAGAACCCTGCTCTAATATTTTTTTGCCTTTACATTACAGTTTTAACTTTGTATCGTCTCTGCTTAGACGTCCGGGGATAATATTTATATTATGCTCGGTAATCTTAAAGTTAAAGATCCTTGGGGATAATCAAAAGCTTATTGTGCAGGAAGCAGACACGACATCTTTTATGAACCTATGCTTAGAGGAAAGAGATTCCACCATCTACTCATATTTCGCTTTTTTTCTCCACTGACATAAAAACTGTAATGCTAAGTTAAACAATTATTAGTAGCCGAAAGTGTGGGATGCATTATTGTGCAATTTTAATTTATTCAAATTGAAACAAATAAGTTATGTAGTTGTGATGTCCTTTAATTGCATTAATAATGTATATGCACCACTGAATCAAAAATCAAAAATAGACTTAAGTTGAGAAAATCCGACATATATAAAAGCTTCACTAGCTAAAAGTATGAAAAGAAATACCAAAGCAAAACTCATGAATAATTCTCAAAGTAAAAAAAAGTACTTCAGTCTGTTACACGAGTCTAAGAACCTGATTATATGGGACGGGTGGACTATTGAAATATATGTCAGTATGTTCTGTAAGAAGTAATTTATCGTAGATAAGAAGATAGCATTGCCAAACAAAATACTTAAAAATAATGTTAAGTTAATTTTACTGATATAAATTCAATAGGGAGTCTGCAACATGCTGAGATTAGGTAGCTATAGATTCTTATTCGTAAAGAATTCAGAGAAAAAGAATCACCCACAGGGAAAAACAGCGTTATTTAAACATTGGTTAAAGTTTAGACCTATAGACACAAGCCACAGGCGAGGTGTAGTACACGAACAAAAAAAAGTACAACTTTTAACGCAGTAAATTGTCTATAAAACCGCTTAGCACGATTGATTTTCAATGGCGTACTCCTCGGGCAAAAAGTAAGTTCGCTGGATCTTTATTTTAAATAGAAACACGGGATACACTGTCTGCTCTTACCTGCTTTTTAATATTTAACTTGAAATTATTTGAAAACAATGATGCTACGAAGCAGCTTACTTTAGGATCAAAACTATGAATATCAATAAGCCAACTCTGTGGGCATGTCACTTCAGCTGGATATTTCTAACGTAAGCTTGTGGGTCGTATATATTCTTGCATTATTCAAAAACGTTTATATGTTTAATATTTAGATAAATATATACTCAGTTTAATCTAATTAGATAGATTCAATCGCGTGAAGATGAAAAATACATATAAAACAGTGAATTTATGAATACGCTATAGTAAGTAATAAATAACTTATAACAATCTCAATCCAAGAGTAGAGAGATTAAACATTTCAATGAAATTTTTGAGAATATGAGTTGGATCAAGTAAGAATGAAAATTCAATTCATAAAGTATTTTATTTTTTCAAATCTTTTCTTCAAGAACTTTATTTTTCTGACTATAGTGTTACTTATAAATGTTATATTTTTATTTAAGGATTGGTATTTCCCTTCTTCTCCTTTTAATCCAATCTGCCGCTACTTACATCACAAGGCTGTCCTGTCGATACCATGGAAATTTCTCTGTGAAGAAGATGGACACATACTTCCCTGGCAAGGTTGATCAAACCATAGTCGACATTTCTGAGAATGATTGCCTAAGGTGCTGCGTGGCCACCAACTCATGTTTGTTTATTAATTATTCAAATAACTCCACTTGTGAGCTACTTTCATCAAATGTTGGTGCTTTTGAAATCAAACCAGGGTGGACTTTTCGTTCAACAGACTATACAGTTGGACGATATGTAAGTCAGCATTATTTTCCTTGTAACTTTATGTTAGTATCTGAAAGGAAAAGTATTGATAGTAACTCTCAGTATATTTCTACAAATTGTAACCTGCAATAATCACCTTTCAAATGTAAGTGATAAATTAGTTCATGTTGTATGTATCGTTTAGTAGAACTTTAACCTAAAAATAGGCGTATTTTATACCAGTCTATAAGGCCCGTGGAAAGATACACTCAAGCAGAAAAACAACAGGAAAGATCTGTCATTTATATTTTGATGACATCATTAAATATTTCAGTATATAGAAACATATACTGATCTCATTTCTCATAAATTAAAATGAAAATGCAAAAAAGGCTGTTTGCTAAACCTTTCAAATGTCAAATCGCATGAAATACTCCCAAGAAACAAAATACAAAAAGCAACAGCTTGCAAGGTGTAAAATCTATTTGATAGAAAGTTTAGCGTTATCTGTCTGGCTACAACAACACCAACAACACCAACAATTACAACACCAACAATAATAATAAAATCAAAAATATCAGTCTCAGTTATTCCCATTTTATGAAATGATTACGTTTAAAACTTTCAATATTTGAATCTAAAGATTTTGTCTACATCAAAGGAAGATGACCACATCCACTTACAGACAGACACACACTCCGTATTATTCAAACAAGTCTATTTAAAATGGCTAGCGTCAAATTTTCTATTTTCTATTTTAGAGAGGTGCAGTATGCCGAACTTTGCAACCCTGTCAGCTAACAGAAAAATGTATTGATGCTTGCAACCCTCTTGGCTACGAATGTGGTAAGGTGATATTTACCACTCAATAAATCAAAACTTACAATACTTTTGTATTTTTTGCACTAATAAAATACTCCAAGTCTCTCTTTTGTCTTGTCAAACACCTTCGTTTATCCATAAAGTGGAGCAATCTTAGAAAATATTTCTAGATTTTCCTCCTGTGTTTTAAGTGTTATATCTCAATAAAAACATTGAAGTTCTATATACATCGTATTTTCGGGCTAACATACTAACAAGGACTACTACTTTTCAAGTGGTGCTTAGAAATGTGGCCAGAAGTAAATCTACGTCCGCATCAACTGTTTACGACGCTTTACATGTTGGTTCTCAAGCAGTCGATGGAAGTTACAGCTGGCCTGGAGAGCCATTTTCATGCTTTGCGACGGCTTACACTTCCAATCCTTGGTTTCTTCTGGATCTTCAAGAGGCAATACTGTTCGATTTTGTCAGATTGTACAACAGAGTAGATATGGGGTACTACATAAGATTGAAAAATCTTGACTTTCATATTGGTGAGAATGGCGACGATCCCGTCTCAAATCAGATTTGTTTATTAAATCAAGATCAATCAACGTTGGCGATAAAAGATTACAGCTGTGAAATTGGAAACTTGAAAGGGCGCTACTTGTTCATTATATTAAGAGGAACGGAACATCTAAACTTTTGTGAGTTGGAAGTTTTTGTAAAATAGACCAACTTGATAATAATAATGCAATAACATATTATAAACAGTTTTGTCAATCTATGCTGAGAAAAAAATACCCGAGGTCAAAAGTATACACCGAGCTTGCTAGGTCGATGTCCTGACTTGGGGTATTATTTCCCGGAAGAGATAGATAAAATAGTTATTATTGTATTTATTAACTGATACTTATTTTGTTGGGGTCCGTAGAAACCAGGATTGCTTTCTAAAAATTTATTTGTAATTAGGAATGGTAAAAACAGACTTTGTTTTAAAAAGAAAACGTTGGATTTAGATTTCATTGTTTTAGAGATCAAAACATCCGATTAACCATATACAGAATTTTTTTAACGTTTTTTTAACTACAGTCTTTATATAGACAGAAGAAAAGTCTATCACACAAATTCTATGCTGCTTTGCTTTATGATGATGAATATTCATGTTAGAAAAGTTGTAATTTATGTGTGCACCATCAAACATGGGTTTAAAATTATTAAGTAGATGTAGTGTTCGTGATGTTTTGCAATGTTTTTTACCGCGTTTGTTCGAACTAAGTAGGTTTGACATGTGGTCCTGCTGTTTACTTAAAGCTAGGCTAGGCTACGTTTTTAAAGTTGAAGAGATAACTAGCGGATCGATATCAACCAATCAGATCACAACGAAAAAGTAGTTGACTTCTTACAAACCTGGATAGATCAATGATTTGATTAAAACGTTTCTTTTTTCACTTTCTGTTACGTTTATCTCAAACCATATTGCACTTTTTGAAGGTTAATTGCGTAACAACGTTTGCAATAATGGAACTTAGCTTCAGAAGTATCAGTTGTTACGAAAAGTTTTGTAGAACTTTTACTGAATAAATGTGTTTTTAAAATATTTATTTTTTTAAAATATTTATTTGTTTTGTCGTTTTCAAATAATCTTCTTCTTTTTTGCTTATTGGATGTTTTTCAATAACAAGGCCGGAATTGTCCCTTTTATACGACGGCAGAAGGAATGATACTCACTTTTGATTTAGCCACCCTGAATATTGTTTTCTTCTATACCCTGTGTCACGTAAAGCTGACCGTCGGAGTCTCGTTTCTTTTAAAGTCTGCAGGACGAAAGTTGAATAAATACAACAGAATCCAATATTTTCTTAGCATATATGTGTAAAAAAAAGCTCATCGCTGGATGGTTTCTCACTCAAATTAGTTTTTTAGAATCTTTAAAAAATGTTTGTGAGCTTGGTAACATTCTCAGTCAATACACGGATCCAGTACGGTGACGATCGGTGTATTGTTTTGTTATACATATTGCTAAAAATCGTGAACGGTTTATTTACGACAGATGTAAACATCTTAACCAGACGGCAGCATATCGCTTGGCAATTTAAGAGCCCACGAATGGTTTCCTTATCGGTATTAGCGATAGGTTGGTTGTCTTCGAAAACACTACTGACACAGAAAAACTTTAGAACTTACATAGCATTCTAGTCACAAACATCTTTTTTAGTTTGACTACTAACCCCTGTACTTTTAATACCATTTCGTCGACCTTGAATTGTTTCGCAAATGTGACGTCAAATAACTTTTTTAACGTCTGTAACCTTATACGCGTGTATAAAGCATTTATTACATATTTGCTTAATGTCCAGCTTGGCTGTTAAAGTCTTTTTAAAAAAAACTGGGTACATGTAAAGAACCTCTACTGAAATTATAAACTCAAATTTATGGTTGGGAGCAACAAATTTTAATGGTAACCTGTTTCTTCTTCTAAGATATGGTATATAACTTCCTCAGGGAACTAGCTATCTAGTCAACTGTCAAAATGTGAAAGGCAAATACCTTACAGGCAAAAAATTGAGTGAAAATATTAGTCGATTTCACAATACTTACCGACATGCTTTTTAATTAATCTTACCATTTTAATTAGTTTTTGCAAAATTGTTATTACAAACCCAAATCCGTGGATCTTCCCAATGTTGGTGATCCAGCAATGGTAAGATCAACGTATAAACAGCTTGATAGATAAGATGATTTTTTGATGATATTTGATAATCCAACAATTACTCCTTTTTCTAATCTTTTTATTTCTTTAAAAAATGTTTCCCTCCCAGCACCTAGCTAGTTACTTGTCTGCAGCTAGCTAGGTACAGCACATTTTTTATTTTAGGACCAGGAACAGAAAACAGTAAGCGAAATTTTAAAACATCTTACCGTTTTTAACAGTTCTAGTTACAAAATGTTTCATTTTCCAGCAACTTAGTAGTGTTAAGGTTGGTAACTTAGTCAACGCCATGGTTTAAAGTTCTTGCAAAAAATTGAAGTTGAAGTACATTTTTGTAATTTTTTCGTAATTTCTGAATACTTACTGTGTTGCAGATATTAAGATTGTATAAGTTTTGATTGAGAACGGATTCTTAAAGCTGAGAATCTGAGTAAAGTCTTAGTAGTCATCAAAATTCAGCAACGTCCTGATATTATAGTTTTGTTCGGGCTCGAATAGGGAGAGAGTTGAATTGTAAGAGCTCTCTGTCCGATAGAGTGAGAATATATTCAATTTGTTAAAGCGGTTAAGCGCCCAAATGCGATCACTCTAGAATTGCAGCGTTCTCCTGTGTTACTAAAATCATAAAAATTATGGAAGAATAGTTTTACCTGAAAAGAAAGTCACTGTCTGGAGTGAGGAAATGGCTTCGATGCAGATTTGTGTTTAGGTTGTTGTCAATCAAGCAATTGTTCTTGAGTGGCATTTCGTCTTTCCTACTCTTAAATAATGAAAGGTTTCGGTAAGAAATCTTGAAGAATTTGTCAAAGCAACCATCGTTCCTTTAATAAGATCAGATTACATGTCAATAGAGTAAATTTTAAAGGAGCCCTCGGAAGTCTCAAAATACTTTAGGTACACAAATCTCTTTAGGGAGATAACCAAAAATAATGTTGATCAATTTATTAAGTTATCAAAACATGATCCACCGGCGTACTACTAATCTCAGAAGAACCTAAAATTTGCGGGTATCCAGATTTAAAAGTCGATCATAATACGCGTGGTCACTGTCTTGCCGATTACGAAGTCGGTAATGAGGCACTATGTAGAAATGGTTTCTTTCATAAAAGTTACTTTTATAAGTTATAATCCTATATTATAATCAGCTTGTGTGAGTTACTATGTGAGTTCACGGTACTAAAATCATGGGTCACTTTCTTATGGCTCATGCATTGTGTCCCCAAAGCGTGGTATTACGGTAAAGTTTACTAAGTTAAAAAAATTGTAACACGGGGGTTTATTTGTTGTTTCTTTTAAAAGCCTAACGGGGTCGCTATAGATAGAATAATTTGATTTTAGTCCCGGTTTATTATGTGAGCGCAGTATCTCACAGAAACAAGTTGTTTATCAACTGAAAAAGGAAAGCGAAGTTTATTATTCGGAGTAAAAAAGTGATTGGACGATAATCCAGAAAACGCTAGCAAGCTTACTACAGAGAACGCGAAAGAAAAGCAGTTGTGTTGTTTAGATTTCAGCCGTTTTAACTTTCAGAGCTTAATTTTCCTTTAAAGCGTGTTTCCAATAAGTCGCTAATGTTCCGCGGTTGTTGCACAACAGTTGTTGCGTAACACAGCTGTAACAAGTCGTTGCGCAACAGTATGTTTTCAAAAGCAAACAAAAACCAAAACATCGTAAAAATGGCACATGCGAACGCGCGATTTATCCTTCTTTGTCAGCTCAAACTGTTGATCAGTATACTCGCGAGAAGACGAAAACAAAAACAACAGAAGAGAAGTCATAGATTTTGGGTTAGAGATATTTTTAAAAATCGATTTAAGAAAGGTGCGTTTAACAGTCTGTTACTGGAGCTACAACTGCACGATAGAGAATATTTTTATAGTTACCTTCGGATGTCACCTGAAAGATTTGAACATCTTTCATCGATGATTGGATCAAAAATACGGAAACAATTTTGGCCAAGTAGAGAACCGATAACACCTACTGAGCGAGTAATAGTAACACCTCGTTATTTGCCCACAGGCGAATCCCAACAAACGCAGTCATTTTACTTTCGTATTGGCAGAGCGACGGTATGTAATATCATAAGTGAAACTACTCGAGCTATATGGGATAGCTTGATGCCGATATACTTAAAGTCGCCAGACACTATGGAAGAATGAGGACCCATTGCTTTCGAATTTGAGATGGAACTATGGAATGGGACTATCCTAAGTGTGTAGGGGCAATTGATGGTAACCAAGTATGCATAAAAGCTCCAGCTAGCTCTGGTTTAGCATATTATACCTACAAATTTTTTAGTATGGTTCTTATGGAAATATGCGATGCCAAGAACTGTTTCGCGATGGTCGATATAGGAAGTTATGGCAGAGATAACGATGCGTCTATATTAAATGAAATTGAAATATACAACGCTTTTCAAAATAATTTATTAAATCTTCCTGAACATAAAACATCTTTAAAATCGAAACTTCCACAAGTGGTAATTGGAGATGGCATTTTCGCTTTGAAACCCTGGCTCATGAAACCATTTCCTGGTAAAAATCTATCATTTGAAGAAAGAATATATAACTATCGTCTATCAAGAGCAAGAACAACAATTGGAAATACATTTGGGATTCTTGCAGCAAAATGGAGAATATTTTGACGACCAATAAAAGCTAAACCCACAAAAATTGAAGGAATAATTAAAGCTATACGTTCGACAGATGGCCCAAAATATACTCCTTCTGGTTTTGTTGATTGTGAATCGTATTTAGGTGAAATGATACCTTTACAGCCTTTTCAACCTTTACAGAAATCTAGAAGTAATCGCTTAACAAATAATGCTAATTTGATTCGTCTTTCTTTTGCTGAATATTTTACCAACACTGAAGGAGAATTATCTAGCAGAAAGATTATGTTACGTCATGTGGACACAACCCTGTCAATAAAAGAATTTTTTTAATTATTTTCTGAACAATTTGAATGAACATTTTCAATAACTTATAGATGTGTTTCAATAAATATTAATATTTATTAATTAGTATACTGTAATTGAAAAAAAATAAAATGTTCAATTTCCTGAAATATTCGGAAATTCCAAGTTTAACAGCAACTGCTTGATTCTCAAGGCTAAGTCGCCTCATAAGGGCTTCATAGATTTACAAAAAGACATGATATCGCCGTCTTTTTCGCATGTTGTAACCTTCTGTATAACTTCATTAATTTGAGACATAGTGTTTAAAAGAGAAGAATCTACTTTGCTGTCATCATTTAATTCTTTAAACACTCGTCGCTGCTGCTTTGCGTTTTTTCGCCAATTTTATTAAAGCATAAGTTTCTTTTTGTTGTCGAGTGTTCGAATTCTCATGTAAAAATTGATCGAGAATGGAATCTTCGATCAAATTAATATATTCGACTTCATCACATTGTTGTTGTTGTAGTAATACTGTTCTCTGTTGCATCACACGATGAAGGAGTTGAAACTTGGAAAAAAAATGAAGGTGTTGCAGTGGGAAAGTTTGTCGAAGTTTCTCTGTGCTCTATATAAGTGTTCAACCATTCGAGATAGTCATATTCGTGACTTATAGAATTCCTTGAAGATCCCGAAGGCGTGGATTTTCTCTTTCTTAAAAATCTTCCATAGGCAGATCGTATAGTTTTGTATTTGCTCTCCGCCTCCATAGCGTTCATGTTAAATATCGAACCAATTTTCTCCCAGACATTCGTTTTTATATCCTGGTTTTTAAATTCAGAGTCAGATTTGTCATATAAAATCTTGTATTGTTGGACTTCTTGCATGAATCTTTCTTTTAAAAACGGAGTAGAAGCGGCCATTTTTATTTTTGCTTTGTTATTGTTGTTCAGTACAAGGTTTATTTTACAAAACCAAAATTTTCAAAATAAATATTGAACAAAAATAATGCTTAGCAACAGTTCTGCAACAAGCTGCAACACAGAAAAAAATTGAAATCTGTCAGTCTCGGAAAAACTTGTTGTGCAACATCGAAACAGTTACACAACAGCCCGTCACTTATTGGAAACCACGATTAAACATTTAGGTTTTTTTGTGTCTTGAGCCGGAAAGTATTTCTTCAAACATTTTTTTTGTAAGAATATACTTTAGTGTAGACTTTATTGCTGTAAATTTTCATTCTGCAAGGAAAAAGTTTTTTTTAAATGTTTTATCGTAATTTTCTTTTAAATGAACACCGATGGAAACTGGGATTTTCGTTGAGTCTCGCTACACCCAGACACTTTTTTCTTTTGTCGCTATTTTGAAAATTGAAAAACATTTTCGCACTTGAAGATGGGAGAGAAGAAAGTAGATGTTAAAAGCGAGGTTAATTGGAAGAATTTTGAGTGATAACGTGAACGGAACTTATTCTATAATTTATTTTTACAGGCAATTTTTTTGGTGGTTAATTCTATTCCGTAGTTTGTTGATATGGATGGAGTCAGGTAAGAAATTATTTATGATCGATGGAAAGCTTTTGCACTTTTTATGACACTTGGCAACTGACAACCATTCATCAAAACCTAAACAATAGTTAAAATAAAGATTTAGTTGAAACAGGTGTTAATAGATAAAAGTTTTGTCTCCACCGAGCCGGATTTGAACCAGCGACCTAAGGATATCTGCTATTGTTTCTACTACAGTCCTCCGCTCTACCAACTGAGCTATCGGTGGGTACAATACATTGTGAAATGATAGCAGTGTATAAAAGAACAATTTGCTAGACAATTACTTTGCTGAACACATGTCCTAATAACCAATTAGCAAGATGTGATGTAATTACTCATGCAAGGAGAATGTTGTCTTGGTAACTAATCAATTGTATGAAGATAATGAAAAGTTAAAAAAAAAGTTAGCTATCAGAATTGCGTCAGCATTGAAATATTGCGAATCCTCCTGTTCAAGCCCACCTTATAAAATATCTTGATAGAAAGAAAAAACGGTTCAACAAGGAAGTATTCGGACACACGAAATTGAAACACCAAAATGAAACCTATTAATAAAACGAGGAGAAAAAATACACTACTAGCGAGAAAAAAAAAGCTGCACTACAAAAAAACAAAAGATTTATTATTTTTTTGTATTTACACCCGAGTACAGCCTACAAGCATGTTAGTATTTTACACAATCTAAAATTAACATTCGACGTTCGACCTAAACAGTAGTTCGAGAAGTATATTATCAGACGTTAGAAAATATTATTGTGACTTCTAGAAACTGCTAATTTACAGCTGTGTATGAACATTTGAAAAAATTTATAAGCATTAATTTAAAACGCTCATTGGAAGCAAGGATTGTTTTCTGAACCCGGTGATTCTTTAATAATGTTTTTCTGCAATATAATTAACAAGGAAGTGTTCAATAAAAAATAAACCTGGAAGAACAATGCAATGTTGTTTACGAAATCCCGTGAAAAGATTGTAATGCAGTGTACATAGGCGAAACAAAAAGAAAGTTTTAGCAACGAGTACAAGAACATATGCACGCAGTGAGAAACGGAGATGTGAAGAAAAACGAAATTGCGGACCACAGCTGGAGCAGAAGTCATTAGTTCAATTGGGATGAAGAGAAAATCATTGACAGAGAATCCAGAACAACGGCCAGGAAGATTAAACAAACCATCAACAGTGTAGCACGTAGCAATCACATAAACAGCCCTACAGAAGAAGTAGTTACCTACATCTAGGTCCGAAAATGTCAATTACCGTAATTAACCGTAATTATAAGCTCGTTTCTGATTAGTTAATTTTTATGAATTTCGATCCTCTGCAATTATATAAATACAAGCTCAACACCATTTTACTTTGCCTGATGATGGGAAAAGGATCTCCCGAAACATCGCCTACTAAACTATCATGTTCAAGAAATGATAAATTTTCCACAGTAACATGAATACTGAACAGACAAACCGAAATAACATCTTCAATAATTTGGTTGGTGCAATCAAATCTATGTATATGAGCCCATGAGCCCATATGAGCCCATCTTGCATAAAATATTGTGTTCAAAACCTTATTCTTACCCTTGCAAGATCATTTGTTTACTATTAAAAATAACTATAACAACTATAGGTTCAAGGTGTATTTATACATTTCTGTTGACAGTGATTTGGACTTGTAGAGGCACATTCAGTGATATTAAAAATTTGTTATAAGAAAACTTACTCTTTCTGAAAAATTTACCTTTTTGTAGCTTTTAATGAACTCATCTTTTCTCAGCATACTTAAAATGTACGAGTATACCTTGATGATCAAAATTTCAACAAATTATTGGATCTACATGTTTGTTTTTTCGACCATACACTTGCACTTAAATTAAAAAAGGTAAAAATAATAATAGATGAACATGTTAGTATTATTAAAAGACTATATTCCAGCATATCCATATATAAATATACATAGCTCTTCATCCAGAAATATTTAAACAAGGAGATTAATAAAATTTTAAAAATGTGTGTATATATATATATACATTATGTTTACACTAAAAGAAATTTTAATATAAATATTAAAAAAAATAAAAATGACGGACGAGAAAACAAAAACAACAACAAAAATACAGAAGAGAAAGTGCGCGATTTTGAGTAAGGAAAAGTCAATTGACACATAACAATATAATGATCCACGGATATTTACTTAAATTTCTTTCAGTAAAAATAATTTTGTCTCTCTTTTAAATGTTATCAGCTTTTTAATCGAGCGAATTTCTTTAGGAAGTCGATTGAAAGACGTAGTTGTTACATCTTTGAAAGTGTTTTTACGAAGTGATGTCTTTAATCGAACTGTGATCATCAAATGCCATTCTCGTCTTTGTTTAATAGGTAACCAACCTAAACGTGTTATATGTTCAGTATGGCAGTACTTATTCCATACAAAGCTCGCTGCACATATCATCATTTTGTAGAGCTTTCGAATTTAGATAGCTGTTAATGGAATATAAACAGTGTCGTTAAAGTCTAATTTTGACAAGACTAGCATTCCAGCTAATTGTTTTCGTAACTTAAATGGTGCCATGCGTTTTAGTTGACGTAATATAGATAAGATTCCTTGACAACACGATACTACACTCTGTACATGATCATTCCAACTTAGGTGATCATCTAATTTAACACCCAATACACTCAATACAGACCATGTTGGAACTCTTTCAATCTGGAAGTATTCTAGTTTGATATCAGTACATCGAGGTCGTTGAGATTGTGTCGTTTTGACATTTGAGATGTTGAAAACACCATTAACTTTGTTTTTTCCTTGTTCAGAAAAAGATTGTTATTTGTAGACCATCTTTGAAGTTGACTTATATCTTTGTTTGTTCCTTTGCCTTCCCAAAATTATTTAATTTTGTTTTCGTAAACAAAGTGGTGTCGTCAGCATACTGTAACGTACTCATTGTCAAATTCATTTCCAGGTCAGTGAGGTATAAATTGAAAATAACAGGGCCTAATATTGACCCTTGCGGCACACCAGATGTGACCTTACATAATTCAGAGGTTTTATCATTAATTCACACAATTTGCTTTCTGCCACAGAAGTAACTCAAAATTAGTTCAACAAATTCTTTGGAAAAACCGATTTGGTTGAGTTTCTTCATTTTAGTTTCATATTAAACAGTATCAAAGCCTTTCGAAAAGTAAGCTAATGCTACAAGACTGATTTCATTTTTACTTATTGCTCCTTTGATATCCGTTCTAAGTTTCATCAACAAAGTAGTCGAGGAGTGTCCTTTTTGGTAACCGGCCACCGCTTCGGAATATAAAGATTTCTCATCGATAATTATCATTTGTGTAAGGATAAGACCTTCAAATACTTTGGATAAAATAGGAAGGATGGAGATCGGTCGTAGTTCTTTTATTGATGTAGGAGCATTCACTTTTGGAATAGGTGCAACTCTTGCCACTTTCCATTAACACGGGAAGCATTTTTTCTCAATGCACGTATTTATAATATGTGTTAGAACAGAAGAAATTTCATTTGCTATTTTAACATATTTCACTGGTATATCATCAAACCCAGTTGATATATCGTTACGTAGTCCTTTAAGTTCTTTAAGTACCTCCTCATACTTAACACGTCTGAGTTGAAACATTTTGGAAGTCGATGGTGGTAATGTTTGGAGTACTTCCTTTAAATCAATTTCAGATTTTGGAATTGATCCAGTAACTCGCTCAGCTGTTCCGGCAAAGAAAGTGTTTACACTGTCAGCGTCAAAATGAAGGGGGCTCGAAGGAGGATGTAAAATTCGATTGATAGTGTTCCACACTTCTTTTGAGTTTTTAGAACTAAGTGCCTTTCTATAAAAGGAAACTTTAGCTTTCTTGATCTTTTTCTTAACTGAGTTTTTAAGTTGTTGAAATTCGTTCCATATCATTTGATCGTTAGTTTCATGAGCAAGTTTTCGAAGCTTATTTCGCTTCGTTTGGTCACTTTTTATGTTTAAAGTATGAATCCATGGAGATGGTGGTCTTGTTATTTTTGTTCTTCTTAACGGAGCATGTCTATCAATGCAATCTTGCATGAACTTGTGAAGTATCTTCACTTTTTCTTTTGGATCATCTATAGCGTATATAACTGATATCGGTAGGTTCGAGAAATCCGACACAAAAGATTCCCTATCAAACTGCCTTTCATCTCTTAGCATTTTAAATCGGGGTTTAAACTTATCGTATTTAATGTTGATGATAGCGTAAGGTCCATCATGGTCACTAATAGTTTTGCATGGTAATACATCAGTATGTGCGATTTTGGTATTATTGTTAATTATCATATGAACGATCAATGTTGCGCTCCTCGTCCTGGTTGGCTTTGATGCTATCTGTTTAAGGCTGAATGCAGATAAAATATTGTTGTACTGTCTTACTTGGCAACAATCTTGTTTGAGAAGATTTCTGTTTATGCCCCCTGTTATAAGAAGCAAGCCATCCCATGTTGTTTGGATATAAGTTATTAAATCTTCAAATTGACTTAACCAGTCAGAAAAGGAGATGATTCTTTACGAGCGGTATATGACCCCAAGAAGTAGTTTACTATGCTTGTTTCGGCCATCTACCTCGATCCATATATGCTCCACATTTTCGTACATACCAATAATATCCTTTCGAATGCGATATTTGATCAAACTGTTCACATAAATTCTAACATCCCCTCCTCGAATTTGGTTTCTATTCACATATTCCATTGAGTAACCAGGTATACGGACGTATTCCAATAAATTAGCATTATTTTTTAGCTATGTTTCAGATAAGCAAACGAATGGGTGGTCATCCAATAATACTCGTATTATTGGATGACCACCTCTAATAATCTCGTATTCAATTTACAATTGAATACGAAAAGGACGCTACGTTTCCTTTCTTAGACACTCTCTTGTTCGCCACTGTGGTAACTTATCAGTATCAGCATACTGAAAACCAACTCATGCTGATCAATTTGTCAACTAAATATGTAATAAACAGATTTTGTGTAAAGAAAGTGTATTGTCTTTATTACTGGACAAAACAGTCACTGTAGTTAGTGAAGAAAATGACTAAAAGAAAGAGTTATACTCGAGACAAACCATTAAGATAGTTAAAAAAATTGAAAGGGAGGCCAAAAGCGGGTTATGTCATATCACGTACGAAATCTTCAAGCTACATATAACAAAATGCGATAAATTTTCATTGACTTTGCTGCGGCAGGAGTCTTCTATTGATTTCCCACGGGCTAACGGTAAGCCTATATTTAATGATCGTTGTCTATCTTTGATCCAAAGATGGTAGCTGCGACTAGTCATGAGTGAATTAAGTTGTAACTTTTCTGACCTATGCACTTCTTCCCATAAACAAGTCATGAAATGCAACATTTTGGACTTGACTTAATTAACGTCTGCTCTATATTTCTTTCACTGCACTTCTAAGTTCCCTTCTTTTATTTTACCTCTTGTTGCGGTAGTTGATATTAGTGGTTTTAAAGTGAGGACACGAATTCCTCTGAGAGTTGTCATTCACTTTCTGTTTATTTTTTTATCTTGAAATAAAAATTTCTTGTTGTTTATGTTAATATTAGCTATTATTGACATAGAATATTAGACGACCCTGAAATTAAGTTAAATTGGCTATACGATTTTGTGGTAAAAATATAAACGTGGAAAACCTTGCTGACTTCTAGATACTGAACTACTTTAAGATACAAATTTGCGTTCACTGCAGCAACACTGCACCCCCACTGCGGTCGACAAGTTGTGCAAAATTTAGAGCAGACAAAAGAAAAGTGAAAAGTGAGTAGAAAGTAACATCTCAATTATTTAGTCTGACAACGCTCGGTATTAAAGTCAGTAATTATAATTTTCGTGTAGGTATGAATAGAAATATATTGTGCAAATTGAACTTGAGCCAACATACTTATACAAGCCTTATAAAATTATTATTGTCAGAAAATCACTAAACATTTCCGTCGGTAAAAAATATTTAGCGGCCAAAAAATCACGGTAAATTGAATTTGCATTTTACTTGTCGTGTAAAAAATCGTCATGCTCGCCATAAATTTAATTCAAATGTGAACTTCCGGTTTAGATAACACATATCAGCTATCCTAAAACACTTTGCCTGGAAATTATAAATTGATCTTGTGATGTGTCACGTATCAGGAACATAGAAATTATTACGGCGCAAGTGGTGGTTCGTATATTTCACCAAGATTGTTTAAATTAATTCATATTCTATTTCTGTTGAAACCATTCGTTGGTGATTGACAGGTTGCTGCATTGTTTTTAAATTCAATCCTGTAAAAAGAATTTTAAAATCTGGCGCGTAAATTATAAAAGTAACTGTTACTCATTGCTATTTCAACATAAATTACAAAATATTTTTTTTGCAGTGAAAACTTGTTTGTTTAGTGTTTTGATTGTTTAAAGGGATCCTTCCATGCAAAAACAAATAAATGTGAATAAGTTCATATTATAAAACGATGAAAGACAAATTTTTTTCTCTCGCCTGCTTCTTAATATTTCTCCAGATATTTGAAAATAAAAATACATAATTACCCAAGAGTGAGCTTCAACGACCGCTATTACAGCTTGCCTTAGCTAAATTCGCAATGTAACGGCCAGAGACCAACTACTGCTATTAATCATTCTCAGTGTACGCTTCGCACACTTTTTTATTTTTTTAAAAGAACTAGGCTTTTTTTATTTTGAAAGAAAAGAACGGCTTATTTATCAATTTAATTAGACTAAATGTGATTATATAAATATGTTATAGTTTGATAAATACACAAAAAAAGCATAAAATGAGTAAATCATTTCTTATGAAAACATCATTTTTAAACATATAGCTTTTTCATCAACCTCGTACCCTACTCTTCTTAACACAACGCGGCGCAACCTCGTTTCCAGGACAATTTGGCTTTTTATAAATTTACAACGGCTCAAGAGGCACAAGACCCCGCCACAAAACAGGACGGCGATAAAAAGATGCAAACAGAGAATTAATTTCAAAGTAAGGCGAAATATCAAACCCCGTAACCAAAAGCAATGAAAAAAGCTCCGGACATAGGCTATTCGGCTAGATCAAACACTTACACCATGCGCTATTCTGACACAATTTATATTTTTTCAGACATTTTCGGGACGTAGCTTCGGCATTTTTGACGTTGGTTATTCGGCCTACACCCTAGCCAAAGTAAATATTTTGCACAACATAGCTGCGGAGTGCTCACAAAGTAATGCTGTTTGGTGATTTCGTGAAACAACTAAAAAACCGCCTTTTGTAAAAATATTATTTTAAGGTTTGAAAAATGCCCTCGAACCAATTTTGCTTTTTTAGCCTTATCAATTTTCGACTTTCAAAGTTTTTTTATACACGATAGCAAAACACGCTTGTTAACTATTTCACCATTTTAGGTTTTGAGTAATGACCAATATCGAAAGCTCTGGAAAGTATCTAATAGATAAATATATAAACTCATATTTCAACATATGTAAAAAAACATATTGTAGAAAAAGGGAAAGGATTTTATTTGTGCCTCCTTTCTTTATTTTATGCACAAGGAAAATGACAATATCTGTGAAATAGCTGGTTCAGGATGTAGTTTCTACAATTCATTTAATAAAAAAATTAATAATACTCCACATAAACTTTTGTTGCTAGTAATAAATATTGAATTACGTTATCTATTTACGTTGTAAAAAAAATGCAACGTGAATAAAAATTGTAGAACAGTGGCTATATAATACAATATAAGTGTACCATAAATAAACTAAAAATTAAAGAAAACCATAAAAAATAGATTAAATTATATAGTGCTTAAAACGTTAAGGAGTTCTTTTTATATCCAGAGAAAAGAAACTATGAGGGTAAATACGACAATTAAAAAATCACCGGCAATGATGTAACCATGACTTTCTTTCTGCTGTAAAACTTTGTTGCATCCATCGCCGGTACAACAATAACTCTAGAATAAAAACATTGAGAAGGTAATTAAATGATGTAAATTTAAAGCGGATATCTCTATACACATCTCTATTGTACAACGAAGATTACACGTCAAGTTGTAAATAAAGCTCTACCTGGCAATTCTTAAAGTTTATTTTAGGTACATTTTTCTGTATATTTTTTACGGTTAATTCGCAAAATCGATTACAAAATGCACTCATAGTACACGTAAAAATTTCCCTTGAAAACGGTACATCACGTTCACCAACTGAGACGGTTACACTGAACTTTCCTGCGACACATCTATCATAGTTGGTTGTCGCGTCACAAGGTGCTAGTATTTTGCTGCCATTTGCATTCTGATAGCACTTCAATGCATCACCTACAACGAAAATACTTGAGAAACCAACTTCATTTTTAATTTGTGAGGGTGGATAATAATGACTACATTTAAAACATTTGATACTAAGAATTTTGGAAATCATAACCACAAACAATTAGAAATATTATATCTGTATAAACTGCGATTTACAGAATTCAAAACGGCTATTTTCTAAAACATTTTGTGCGGGATTATAGTCATTTAGGGACGTATTGACTCAATTAGATCCAGATTGCTATATTTTAACTGTGTTCGTGTTGTTTTTTTAAATTAATTACCAACAACAACCTGTATTAGAGTAGCGTAGTTTAAACCTGTGATATAATTTTGTGCGTGTTACATATGCCTATACTGCTATCATTAGCACGAACATCTCCAACCTGATTGGCTAAAAGGTGAGACAGACGTATATCAAATATGTCATATTTTAGATGTGAGATATAAGATAACAATTTTGAATGATAGCAAAACAAAAATTTTAAAAACAAAGCTTTCGTATATGTAAACCTATATTTTTTAATTTTTATGTCTGCCTAGAGAAATATCAGAACTAAAAAATATAAGGCATATTGAATCATGTATCGTGCTAATGAATGTAATATAACAAATTTAATACTGACATGCTTACGACATTACTATAAAATAAACCTGATATTGTATATAAAAATCTGTACAAAGGAACAAGTGATGTTCGGTCTGAATGAAAAATATAAACTTACCTACTCGTAAAAAAGAAAGAAAAAGGTAAAAAATAACTCTTTTTTCCACCATCTCCTTTATGCAACTTTAACACTGTGTGTAAAATGTTAAATGCTTTTTTGAAACGCGCTTATCATTTATTATTTCAAACTTGTTTTGCCAGGAAATAAAATGTTGTGCTAAATACATTCGTCATATCAGGACAAAAAACAATGCACCATTCACCTTGACACTTATATTTTGCTTAATATTAGTGACAAAAAAGGATTTATTATCTAAATAATGTGACGCCGATATCGATGGTTTCTTTTCCTGTTATCTTTTCCTAGTAGTTGTTGCATTGTAACACACTTAAAATAATGCAATATACTATAGCAATCAAAGAGTTTCATTTATATAAAAAAAGTTTGGCGGAATGTTCTTATTGTTTAACAACAATAAGACGTTATAAGCAGAGCATGTAATGAACATTAATCAAAGTTTTTTTAAATCTATCGCGTCCATTTGCTTTACCGAATAATTTCTCATAGTCCAGGATAAGTTTTACCAACATCAAACAATCATCTTATATTCTATTTTTTAGAACTTGATGTGACCAGTGTAGAATATCAGATTAATTGGACATATAAAACTAATAGTGAGGTAATATAATCTTGTTTCAGAGAATAAAAACGAAACTTAAGAAATTCAGTTACCCTATGATTCTGGTATTATAAAGGCAGAGGATGCTGGTGGTAATGAGCTGCACCAGGAAATACGCTATTTGAAGGTACATCTGCGTAATTTTAGTTTAAAAAATGCAAAACATCATCTGCTTTTTTTTAATGACTTGAAAATTTTAAAACATTTGTAAATATTTTTTGCTAAAAGAACTAATTTGCAAATTTAATATCTAAAAGCGTTTTAGTATATTTATAACTTTCTAACAATATCGGTCAGTACTACACATATCTTTAAATATATTTTTAGGCAAATCCTCTACCCGACTTGCCATTTCCAACACGGTCAAGATTACCAACATCTTATTCAACGGACGTATTATGTTTTATTGATTGTTTGCCTGCATACCATTTTTTATGTTTATAGTTATATTTATTAAAGGAGCAAGTACCTTGTTTTTGTAAAATTATGTGTTTATATAATGCAGTTTCTTCTAGGCTGAATGTTTGTTAAGAACGTTGTGCATAGAAATGAGATTGTAAAAAGTATGTTACCAATTTTATCTGTTAGATGTGACGAAGAAACGCATATCTAATTCTTCCTGAGCAACTATATAAAAAAAAGTTTTTTTGTCATCGTTATTTAAGTTTCTCTAATTATAAATCTTCGATCAATAGGATCAAAAAACAATGGTCGGAAAGTTTCAATAACTAAAAAAGTAGTATGTCCTTTTATGGAGAGAGAAGAAGTAAATTGAAAACACAAGCGATAATAGATCATAGCCTAACAGAGGAACATGCCACAGCTCTCCGAACTCAGACCCGAATGCAAGAGAAAAAGGGAAAAAAGACACTACCGCAAAAGAGTATACCCCGTTACTGGTTGTGCAAAGGTTGTGGTGAGGCTCGAAAACTATCTCCGCCAAACCCATCACGTTGACGACCAAAAAATAAATAAGCGACTTTTGAGAGAGGTATCCTATTTTGAAGAATATAAAATAGAATCTGATGCTTTGTTAACAGACACTACAGGAAGTGATGAGGAGTACTTCAAGACTGCAATTAGGAAAGTTAAAAAGGTTCCAGTGAAGTTTCCAGATGACTAGTTGCAAAAATTCCGTAACGACAGAGAGAAGGTTTGTCGAAAAAAAATAAGAAAGTACAACAAGTAACAGCAAAAATGTAATATGTTATTGATCACCTTTGAAATCATTAGAGGAACTAAATTCGACAAAATAACCGATTTGTTGTTGCGATGTGACCAAAATCAACTTGGCTATCACTGATGATGATCTATATCCCTCTTAAAATTGTTTTGGAAAAAAATTAAACTATATTCCCCACCGCCTAGTCTGAACTCGACCTGTGTGGTCTTTGAGACTAAACTAGAGTTTATATATTTTCATTGCGTATCCACTTCTTGTAATTATTATATATAATGTAACTTTATGTTTAAATGTAGCTACGACGGAGAAACTACTACATACACACGAAAATATAAAAATAGATATTCAAGGGAACCATATTTATTTGGTTTATTTTATTTGTTAGTTGTTATACTTTTTTGTTAGTTTGTCTATCTACTTTTACTAACAAATCATATATTTTTTGACAGCGGATCATCACGCAGAAGGCAGAAGTGACATAGATTAAGCAGAAGGCAGAAGTGAGATAGAGCACGATCATACAGGGTACAATAACTGCAAATTAAAAACAGCCAGTCAGTGTAACATTTTTAATATAAAATTGTGTTTAGTAAGCCTTGATATTTTCATAGGAAGGGTAGTAAAAAAGACCTTGTCATCAGGCGGAATACTTTAAAGAGTTCAAACCTGTTTCGAAATGAAACATCCCCTTTTTTCGATAGTCTTATTTTTTACTCGTTGGTTTTTTTGGACTATTGTTCTAATATTTTCCCTGACTGACACAGGAAATAGTATCACCAGTAAAAGACGTAAAAGTTACCACAGACGAGATTGTAAGAGCACTTGGAGTAAAGAGGGAAATCAAATCGGATACCTTTATCTTTACATCAAGTATTCATAACGACTTAAAAACAAAGAGAGGAATCCTGAGTGTTGTCAGTTCAATATTGGATTTATTGCGGTTCATACCGCCTTAAAATTCCAAGGGGAAGATGATTCTACAAGCCACCGCAATGATGAACTTAACTTGTTAGGACTTTGGAAATAAGCTAGAGGTTGTACTCCTCTAGAGAACATGACTCTAAAAGCACAATTCTCCCTTTTTACAAGGAATTAATTAAAAACAATATATAAAAAAATAAAAAGGACACAACACATTTGAAAAGATGAACAGAACTTTAACCAAAGGCAGGTAGGTTTCGACCCATATTTCTGAACCTAAGTACCCTGGATGTCTAGCTGGGTTACCTCGAAGAGGTCCGCGGACGGTCATCAGCAGAAACTAGACATCCCTATCTTCCTAAAATAAACTTTGACAACTTTCTGTTCAACTGTGCTATTCTTTGTTTTTAACTCAGGTAATAAGTGGAGTCGTTACTCTCCAAAGACAAGACTGAGTGTATTCAAGCCCCCTTGCTGACTCATTCTTGTTAAAATATTCTTACCTCAGCTCTTCTAAAAAGAAAACATATGACTCGTGACTCGTGACTGTTAATAAGGCGGGCATCACAGAAAATTACTGCTCTATCGTTGCAATGTATCCACCTGTGAACCATTTGGTCAAACGCTATGGTTGTGTAGTGAGCATTATTTAAGTTGCCGCAATGGATGATAATAGCCCTTAATTGAAAATTTTTACGAACTTTCACTTCTCCATCTACAAAAAAAGGTATGGAAAGGGTACCAGGGTAAGCAGCAATACGAGAGGCAATTTTTGACACAAGGCCGTTGGCACTGGCAAAACGTTTTAGCTGTAAAATGAGATGGGAAGCGCACGACACTACCTCTTTTCAACTAGAGCAGTTTGATGAGCGTTGCAAACATGGCAGAAGTAGGCATTGGTGTCTGACAACTCCTCGCTTTCGAAGAAATTATCTAAGGAAGATTGTAACGTAGGGTGGAGAGAATGTTGGATGCATGGTGTTATAACTTCTGAGGAGCTGGCAATATGACATGAATTGCAAGTGGTTGATGTCTTGATTCCAATACTAAAAAGACTTTCAAGAAATGGAGTCTAATGACAGACCAGGTAGGAGATATTTAAGAACCTCGGGGTCGTCGTGCTGAGTAAAGATATTAAATGCACTTCCCTTCGCAGCTGAGATATGATGTTTCATAGGACGCAAAAAATGGGAGGGATCAACTGGACTTCTAGAAACAGCCAAACTTTGAAGAACACCTACAAATGCTTCGCCTAACTTTGAGGTTGTTTTGCTGACAGAAATGGCTTCTTTAACTTTTGAAAGGTTATAAAAACATTGTAAGATAGAGTTTGCATAACATGTGTTTCCCAAGTTTTTTAGACCGCTATTCCTAAAATCAGGGTTAGATGTCAATGCGACTGTTGTTTTGGAAGACCTTGTAGCAAGTTTTTCGGGTTTTTTGATTTTAAAAGATTTTGTGTGACTTGCGGAAGATTTCTCAAGGGTTTTTGATTTCTTACATTCCATATTTGTAACAGAAGAAACTTCAGGAATGATTGGAGCCTTTTCAGGCTCAACCCAAGTGGTAGAATTTCGAGACATCCAGATGTAAAAAGAAGCACTCATGGAGGTAAAAGTTAGGAATTTTAATAGGGAACGTAGAGGCTTGTTAGGGAAACCAAGGCGACGAAAACAGGTCCTTACTGATTTTGAACAGAAACCCCTTGCACCCACCTCAATGGCAAAGAAATGCACGATCCATCCATTGTTTTTCATAGCATAACAAAGTGAAGAATATTTGTTAAGCTTTCGTTTGTGCCAATATTCCGTATTCTCTTCACATGGACAAGTCAGTTCTAACATAATTACAGTTTTGGAAGAACTGTATATTAATAACACATCTGGGCGTAGTTGCGTTATTGCAATGCATGGTGGAACAACTAAAACGGAATCTACATCTGACAGTATTTTTCAATGGGAAGCAAGGTGAAGAAGGCCTGGACACTTTGTATGCCTCTTCTTAGATGGTGATTGACCGGCCGGAATGAAATTAATTTTGTTGCACTTGGAAACCTGAAGAGGTTCATATGATACCAAAAACTCTTTTAATGCCTTAACCAAAACTATTAAAACCGAGTCATGACGGTATGTGTATCTACCCTGCGTAAGGGAGGTCCTACCGGCACCCAATATGTGAGAGACATTTGAGGATGGTTTCTTGCACAGAATGCAACTTTTGTCTTTCTCAATTCCCCATCTCACAAGATTGGTTGGAGAGGGAAGGGTGTCGTAGGTTGCCCCTATACAAAAGGAAGTTACACATTGTGACAGTGAAAGAATTGTTCTCCAAGATAAATCATTTTTCACATAAGAGCACCATTTCGTCCAATTGCTTTGCAAATGCAACTGTACAGCTCTGGCATGGTAAATATCTTCTTCATTTTCTTCAATGATATTGGAAACAAGCTTTCGGTAAGGATAAGTGCCTTTTGGTGGTATATTTTTGTGGTCTAAGAGCCGTAAGCCAGCTCGACCAGTCTGATGCAAACCTAAAATCCTTTTGAAATTAAGCTGACTATCCGCCGAAAGAACTTCCTCACTAACTTTCCAATTTCCAGATTTTAACACTTAGACACACAAGGGTCGACAGAATTTTCAGGGGAAGAGGACAAGGCGATGTCGAGGAATATAAGGAAATGTTGGAAATTGAATGAAGTAGTTTTAACCATTTCCTAATGAAAACAGAAAATCCTTGCTCTAGTTTTGTGATAGTAGATAGAGAAACTTCATAAATTAATAATGGCCAGCGGATTCTGGGAATTAACAGATGGTGTAAAAACCAAACCTTATGGACCCCTTTATGAAAGGACCTGTCTATAGCTATAAGTTTGTCTTCGGCATTATTTAGAAATTCTTGTATTGCAGCAGAATCAGACAAGGATGAGTTTATTGTTCTGCCTAAAAACCTAATTGGATTAGAATGAATGGATGGAATTTTTTCGTTGCCAACTGTAAACGGTGAACTTTGGACGACTTTTCCCTTATCAATCACAATGCTGCGTGATTTAGAAGGCCTAAACGACATGCCTACCCAATCAAGAGCCGTTGTACACCTGTTTAATAAATTTTGAGTACTTGGAATTGACGCGGACATTAGGAACATAAGCAACACTATACAAATTGCATGGAAAAATGGCAACAGGGTCTGCAATCCTGGAAGAAATTCAAAATCGAAAGGTGCTACAAGACCGTTTTCACAACCAAATTGCAGTTGCACCTGTTTGGAGACGCATCAGAAAGGGCCTATGGCGCAGTTGCCTATTTGAGAATTGGGGCTAAACCTGCCAAAATAAACCCCGTAATGTCAAAGGGAAGAGTTGCACCAACGAAGCCACAAACCGTTCCAAGACTTGAACTTAATGCCGCCACACGTGCAGTAAGGCTGTACGGATTTATTATAAAAGAAAACGATATACCAATTTAAGAAGTTTATTTCTGGAGTGATTCGACATTGACACACAAAAATGAGAGAAGTCGATATAAAACCTTTATTGCAAATCGAGTCTCCGAAATCCGATTCACAGTGGTATCACGTACCTGGCGATAAAAACCCAGCTGATGTCATCACAAGATGGGTCTACGATATGCACGAGCTAGAACTTGCAGAAGGCAAAAGATCTTGGAAGTCCATCCCGAATTTTGCAGGGCAACGAAAACCTTTGGCCATCCATAGAAACACTACCATTGGATCCTGATGATAAAGAAATCAAGGGGAAAACAGTTTTAATTAATGCGGCTGACAGCAAAGAAATGACAGTCAGTTACGAAAATTACTCTTCATTCGATAAACTTATCAGAATCATAGGTTGGATTGACCGCTTTGTAAAAGCTTAAAAGTATGTTTTCCTTTTTGCTATTTTTATTTTTATTCTTTAGGATTTAGAGGAAATTGGTGTGTACTAATATGCTATATATAATATATTGTTATTTTCTCTCTTTTCAAACTGCTGACATAAACGCTTGATGCCATATTACGATCTAATTTGTCTCTTATGTTTAAGACGATAGTGCAACTACATTTAAAGAATTGGTTTTAATAGCTGCAAAAAACGTGAAAGATTCTGCCAACGAGGAAAAAGAAATTGACGTAAGTGATGGTCTATATATTAAAGAAATTTATTTCATAATATTTATTTTTTATTACTTTATGTGAATGGTCAAAAACGTTAAAGATTATATTATGTGTTTTCACATGTATTATATCTTACAGGGTGTCAATGTTAAAAAAGGAAAACGTTCCATTATGGTCCCTTTAGAGAAGGCTTTTAAAAGGACAATATGCAAAATGTAACATTTTGGGTGTAGTGGTAGACAAGATAACTACAAAAGAAATTCATTCAGAAACAGAATCTTTTCAAGAAGAGTGCCAGGGCTTGGGGATGATAAAGCTTCGTGACCTAACTAGTGATGAAGTAGTTAAAATCGATGTCATGGGCCAAAGAATCTTGGCCGAAATTTTTATTGGTAACATTATATTGATCAAAAATCTATTTTTCATCAAAGAAGAAGACGGTCATGGTTGTTTAAAAGATAAATCTGTTATAATGAAATTTTCCAAACTAGAGAAATCCTTTCCACAGGAATGAAAGTGATATTTTAGGAGAAAGGTTATGCTTACTATATGGTCTTTCCCAAACAGATTTTTCAAAACTTATCTTGTCTACATGGATGCAATTACAAATATAGAGAAAGGTGAAGATTTATTTAATTTAAAATTTACAAGATTCTTTTTACTTTTATTTCGATTTAAACAGAGTCACGTTTCGTCACCCGTTTCTGTTAACTGTGATCTATAGACATCGGTAACAGTTGCGTACTGTGATACGATTGTCATCGCTTACAGCTGTATGTCTGTATCTCTGGAGACAACTAATACCGCTCCCCATCGCTTTACAGTTGAACCAAGTTTACCGAACAAGCTTGATTCCGGAAATTATACATCTAAGAAAACTAAAGTAAAAAAAGATGACAGCGATGCTACGAACGAACCCACTCCCAACGAGCGTGTTCAGTTTTATTTTCTACATTTATCTGCCTTAATTTACTTTAGGGATTCGCTTTATCCTCACAACTATAGAATAGTTCGATGCTAGCTAGCTAGTTAGACTATAACTCTTTAAGAACCTCTTTCCATAGGTTTTTCACAGGTTTTGCAAAGTTGGTTTAGTAGGTTTGGTTTGGATTCTCCCTCCTCCCTCTCTGCTACAACATATTAGGTGCTAATTACTTCTTATCTAATGTGAAGTGGATGTTTACTAATGTGCTTAGGCAAGTTCTAAATTACCATTTCTTTAGGTCTAGTACTGTGATGCTCAATTCTCAGCAGCGGATTGGCATTAAATTTTTGAAAATGGAAACAAGAAACTTTCGGAAAATGAGTGGCATATTTTAGCTAGCAGCTAGCTAGCTAGCTAGCTAGATTTATCAGCAAAAATTATATAAAAAAGGAACTCTGTTTACTTCAAGGGTTGTCTTTTATTGTGGCCAGCCCAACAGGATTAAAAGCGCCATTTTGCATTTCGGGAATAATTTAGGAATGTGTGGAAATGTTTGGAGAATTTTGGGTGAAAATCATAAATTTTAGTCAAAAAGTTGCCCAAACTCTCTCTTATGCGGGCATTTGGGGCTTATCAGCACCCTCGTAATCATTATGAAAGTTTTTTGTCACCGACTCCTAAAGTGAAAGTTTATTCAAAGCAAAGGAGGTTATACATGAGGAGAGTATAATTATGATTGGGAACTTGGCTAAAAACATATTCTTTAATAGTGTGCAGTATAAAAAATTGATGTTGGCTGACATTATGAATAAAAAATACCTTTTTTTTCCTAGCGATCTATGTTAAATATAATATATATACATTATTAACAATGCCATTTGCAAAAACCAAACGTAAGGGTGCTAGAATAGTTAGCAGTCGGTTGCATAATGGCAGAGTTAAAAAAGTTTATAAGAGTGCACCACATCAGCCATCTACCAACAATGATACCACAATAAGTCAACCTTCATCATCTAGCAACAATATTTTTGATGCAGAACTTCACAATGCTTGTGAGTTTCTAAGAAGTGGCGAAGCTGTTGTTAAAACTGGACTGTACGAAAAGACCAAAGAAAAGGAAATTGAAGAATGGAAATTAAAAACTGAAGATACTATATTGGCATATGGAAATAAGTATCATCTTATGCTTTCATCCAATTGTGTAATTTGTGGTGTAGATTTTTCAAATACAGCTTGTGTACGGTGTCAATCATGTGGTCCAGATGTTACTTATTGCAGCAGTTGTTGCAAAGAATTTCATAGCAGTATTCCATTTCATTGCATGAAAGAAATTACTGTGAGTTATTTCTATGATTTATTACACAGTGTTTACCCTCAGCCTTTTACATGCAAAACTAAAACTTTATTTTAGGACTGATATAATAGGTTTATATTTTTGGTATGGATGCAACTTTGTGGCTTTGTGTGTAACAAAAAATATCTACTGATTCTTTTCATTGGGCTTTAGAATCATTTTGAAGTAAAAGAGTACAAATACTCCCGAACGTTGTGCAGCAAACATGTACAAATGTGTTCGTCAAGATATACTCGTAATATGACAATTATTGGTAAAAGTGGTTATTATATATATACATATATTTACAACAATTAGTATATATATACAGGATTAAGCAACCGTATTTGTAGTATATATATATGTTATTAAATTAAAACATAAATTTTCTCATTTAGGGTATTTGCATGAATGTTGTGTGTATTTTTGTTCATGCGATGAAGAACTGAATTCTCTTGTGCAGTACAATGTGTGGCCTGCAACTCCTACAAAACCACTAACATCTGTATCTATGGAACTACTTTTCACCTTCATAGCTTTGCAATTAGAAGGGAAAATATCACTATTATCTTTTTGTGATGCACTTTCTTGGAAAAGTGGAATTCTTGATCACCAGTTGGTTAGTCGGTTGCAATATTGTGTGTGAGTTAAATGTGAGTCAAAGGAACATTTATAATAATCAGAGCTTGTGTAATTTTAATCATTTTTCTAGAAAAAATGTCTTTATCGCTTTTTGAAAGCAGATGCAATTGACCAATTTAGACAATTTCGCTACGGCTTACTTAATTTAAAGACAGTAAGTCCGAATTATTCTGGATTTAGGAAATGTGCAGCTTGCCCAAAGGTAGGAATAAGCTTATGTAGCAATTATAAACTTTACTACCAACTTTAGGATCTTGTTAGAATAGTTTATATATATCTAATTGTGAATAAATCTAGAAAAATGGAAGCTTGTTTTTTTGTATGGATGCCAATTTTGGGTTGGTCTTGAAAAAATCTTCTTCTAAATCAAAAAAGATGCTAATACGGTCAGAGCAGTTGTTTGTTGCAGATACTGAAGTTGTTAATTTTATGGAGAAATACGACGATTCATCAGGGGAAACAAAGAAAGTGAGTATATAATATATATATTTAAAATATTTGTACAAAAACACTTAACTTTAATCAACAAAAATGTTATTTATGCATGTGACATTCTGTGCATATATATATGTATATATATGTGATATATTTTTTAGGATTGCAGTAATTTTTAAGCTGGCAACAACATCCGTTCTAAGCGGAAGACAAATAAGCTCAGTGTTACTGGTGTGTTTGGCATATCGTGTCGACATGAATATCCAAAATTCCCATGGGGAAAGGTGGGTTAAGCATATACTTATTTTTGGTTAAATTGTGTAGATATGTTCATGATTTTTATATGATGGAAAATTTTGTTTTTTTCATATAAGGAAAAAACTGACATTTTTTAAGTTGGGTTATGCTGTTATGCTGTTAGATAAGATTTTGCAAGAATCTAATGGAAAAGAATTAGATGTGCATATAGTATACGATATAGCATGTGTTTTAAAGCGACACTTAGAGGTTAGTTACAAAAACGTTCAAATATCAAGTGTATGAGAAAGCGGTTCTTTAACAGAAGAGTGATAAAACAATGTTTTATAATACAATTTCTATACAGAAAAAACACACCATGACGAAGTACAAACATTTCAATTTTGGTATACCTTTGTTTCATTCGTATGGTCACAACGGTAATTGCCAGGTAGGTAATTATTATCACTTGTTTAAGTGCTTAAGATCATAATATTGTTACTTCAATGTAATGTATACCTAGATAAAGAACTCCATTCGAAGACTAGAGTCATTTTGTCTCATGGACGAAGAATTAATGGAAAGACTTTGGTCATACTTGCGCTCGTTTTCCAAAATTACTAAAGAGATGACCCCCGCTCATCGCATGGATTTACTGGGTGACGCTTTAATGCATTTTGGATCAATCAAAATGGGCAATATAGGTATACATAGGTAGAATAAGCATAAGAGGTAATAATGATTAAGTAATGTAGTATTTATAAAAGGTTTATTAATTTAGGAAATACATTGGTAAATCTTTATGAAAAAGCCAATAAAACGATGAAGTCGTGCTGTGATGAACTTGATGCAATATGCTCAAAACTTCAAGGTATGTTACTTAGTGAAGATGTTCTACAACCTTAAGACAGGGAATGCTAAGAAAACTATTCTTTTCTCAGAGTTTTTTTTTACGCATGTGCATATTTTAAATCGTTATCTTTAAGAATACTTCTGCGTCAAACTTGCGAACGCAGAAAGATATTAAAAAACCTTTTTTTGTTAAAACATCGAGGGCAGAGAATTTTAATTAGAAAAAGTACTTTTTAAAGCCTATATATAATTTGTTTGTCAATGGTATTCTTAGTTAGTATCACATCAGACGTGTTGAATGCTTGGAAAAGCGAGGAGGATGAAGCGGTAACAAAACAGCCTTCAAATGCGAAAGGTAATTTTTAGTAATTTAAACGGGCGCGCGTAGGCGAGAATAAGCGAGAGTCACTATTGATTTCAAATTGATCTAGATATTGAATGGACTCAGTGCTACTATCAAAAGCTCAAAGAATTTTTGGAAAGAAAAGCGCCTGTCACTGATGAGTGAAAAGCTATCAGATCGAGCTTGCCATATTTCTAAAGCAGCAAGGTTTAAAGTTTGCGCAGTTATATTATATAAGAAGTAATATTACATATATATAAGAAATAAAAGATAACCACATCTGCGATTTTTAGGATTGATATCACTCTCAAAAGTCTTGAAAAGAAGCATAACATTCTTGCACGTTGGACCGTTAGCACTCCTGAATATCGATTCGAACATAAAAACGCCTTGCAATTCTCACAAAATGAAGCCATATGCCAACTATACCACGGCGTATCAGAACGAATGATGTTGTTGGTATTAAAAAAGCGCTACGGAGGTACTAATGAACTATTCAATTGTCCTTAGTTCACATTACCATGATTTGATGACTTGTTACTGACTTAACCTTCCATCGTTAATCGTTCAAATTTGATACGTGGTTCTTTTTAAAAAACTTAACCTTCTTAATCTAAGTTTATTACGGCGTAATAGCTCTTACTATAATCAAACTATTTGGGTTTCTCTCTTAGATGGATCTGCAATTGCTAATCGTCTCAGCGCCCAAATAAAGTGTGTAAAGAAATAAAGAATCAGCTGGACGGATTAAATGACATACGGAAGGAGTTAAACGAGAGCTATTCTAACCTCAAATACAGTGAAATATTGGATGTAAACTCAGCTGTCTACCAAAGTATTTCAATCCATGTTAGTGTTTAACTCGTGTGCCGTATTTCGTGACTTTTTAAGTGATTCTTGTTTCCATGTTTTTATAATTTAGTATAATTAGTAAGTTTTACGCAAATGTCACGTGCATATTGCAATACTTGTTATTTTAGAAAACGTCAATAATTCCAGAAAATGTGAAGAGAAATTGCGTCCGATTATATTTGAGACAGCAACGAGCGTCTGAAGAGATTGGTCTTGTAAAACATGAAATGTCATGCGTTATAGATTATTGGCAACAGCAATTTCAAATACTAAAACAATACTTGGAAACATGCGACAAGCCTGCCGAAAAGTTTCTCATCAGTGAAGTTATGGGCCGCGTGAGCGATACTTTAAATCGAAATAAAGTTCTGTTCAATAGTTTCGTTCATATTAAAATTCACTTGCGAATGATGTGCTAGTGATGTACGAAGACGACGAAACGATAGATTTCGCGTATTACTCTGAGGACAGTGAAATATACTCAGATTCAAGTGAAAGTGCAGATGGTGAATAAAAGTTATATTGTAAATATATTTATGAAGCTGTGGTTCGATTATATAAAAATACAACGGCAGGGAATAAGGAGTATATAGCCAAAAGTGTTGCGCATGGCTTGTACCTGAAACAACCATCTTCCTTAGACTTTTCTAAACAAAACAAATGTATTTAATACCTAAGATATTTTTTTACATATATAATTTATTTTTGTTTTAAATTTCATGACTAGATATTAAAATTCGTGTACCTTACTTAACTATATAATATAATTGTTGGCGTAACTTCCTTTCAACTTTGTTTCTTCACGAACCTGTTGCCTGTGTAGCGCAAAACGATAATTGTCACAGTAAGAAAGACGTAGAAATGAATCAGCGTCAAGCCAATGTTTTACTCTGGTTAGCCTATGGCCCATACCGAGTAACTCGGAGGCTCTGATACGGTCATTTCGAATACTGACAGAACGAACTTTATAAACAATGCCGAAGTGAATCAGCGTCAAGCCAATGTTTTACTCTGGTTAGCCTATGGCCCATACCGACTAACTCGGAGGCTCTGATACGGTCATTTCGAATACTGACAGAACGAACTTTATAAACAATGCCGAAGTGAATCAGCGTCAAGTCAATGTTTTACTCTGGTTAGCCTATGGCCTATACCCATATTCAGAACAGATTTTCATTTTTCATAAAGAACATACAATATTGATAAACTTCTATGATTTCACAAAACCAAAAAAATTTTTGAATAGCCCGCAGAGGAATTTATCTTAAATTAAATTTTACAAAAATGCCCAGACGTTTAGTTGTCCCCGTCTATTTAAAACAAAAGCTGTCTATAGGAGAAGCAACGATGGATATAGTGTATCATATACTAGAGTGAAACATTAGTAATCTGTTGTTTGCAATGCCTACCGCTATGTTACGTTCAAGTCCTTAGTCGTGAATCCGAACGCTGTTTTCACGCCAAAACCTATTCCTATTTTAGTTGAGTATAACGATATGGCCTCCAGCACAGTAACAAAAAGAACACAAAAATCGCAGGAGCAACTTGATATACTAGAAGCTATGTACGACAAGGGAATGACGTGTCACGGAAGAGACAACATTGGTTCTTTGACTTTACTGAGGGAAGCGGTAGAACAAACAGGGCTAACAGAGATCCAAGTCAAGGTTCAGTTTCCGCTCTATCGCAATTTACCAAAAGACGATGAGTCACGAAAATAATTTTACACTTTATCTTTATTTAGAACTGGATTGATCAAAAAAGAAGAAAAAAGCAGGAAAAAACAGAAAAACTCCGTGCACGACCGATGCGATGATTTGATATATTTCGATCCGAGTATATTTCCTCTCTGACAGGCAATATGAGCTAGTTTTTGTAAAAAATAATAACATTCATTTCACATGTTAAGATATAAGTTTAATTTTGAATTGATATATTTTAGGTACTAACCATGATAGCGCTTTAGCATTAAAAAACGCCAATCGAGCATGGGGTGGAATGTCAGAAATTGAAAAGTCATCGTACTGTGATAAAGCTACAACTTTCAAACTTCCGGAATTCAAAGACATGAGCGCAGAGCAACAACGGCTAAAAATTCAACAGACTCGCCGAAAGATTGAATCCCTGGTACACATTATTGACTATCAGGAGAGAAATTTCTGTAAATTTATTTTAGCAAAGGTTCTTTAACAATTATTAACTTAATATAACCCAATGTTGAAAACATTCTTCTTAATTACCTTGTTATTCTAGTGCAAAGAAATGTTGTCATTTGGCATAGAAACATTGGTTATTGATGTTGATTGCGAGAGGAATAGAGGTCACACTTCTGTGTACGGCAGCCAACGAGGTGTAGACTTTGTAGAACAGCATCATGATATCGAGTGGGAGTTTTCATGTTTCGCTGCAGGTTTGAAGCTTCCGACAAAAATATGCTTTCCTCCAAACAACGTGAATAAAAATGTTAGCTTTAGCAATTATTCCGCTATTTATAATTTTAGGTGTTTCTGAGAACAGTGCCAAAACTTCAAAAAGTGATAGAGACAATGTTACTGAAGCGCTTAACAAAAAGATATGTAAGTATTTTTCCACTTTTATGCATCAGAGCTAATAGCGTTTTTTGATATGAGGATTATCCAAATATTTGATATAAGATATCAAGAAAACGCTACAGGCCCTAAATTCGACGCTGGTATACGAGGCTTTCTGCGATATTTATGATATTCATACAAATATTTAAATAGATTTAGCATCATGTGGGAAATGGACGCGTGTACCGTACCGAAAGATAACTGAAGGCGAAGTAGAAGTTCTCGGAATACCACCGGGTTTCATTTTTAAGAAACCGTCAAACTGTACGAAATTGGAATTATCCATATTATTGGATAACATGGAACATATAAAATTTTTAGGTATAAACATCTTTTCTTATCCATTACAGAAAAACAGTTTTTTTTACATCATATCATACCTTAACGGAATTAATTTTGCGGGAAAATGTTTCAAAAATAAAATTGATTTTCGCGAAGTTAGCAAGTCCTAATATTTTTTGCGAGAATGAATTCCCTAAAAATTAATTCCTTTATGGTCAGGTCAAGTGCCAAAAATAATTTACCGCAGTCTAAGTCGTTTGTTTATATTTGTCATTTAAAAAGATTTATGAAAATAATATTTCTTCAAGGAAAGAAACTTTGCGATTTCGCGGTTTTTGGCATTTTTACTGGGAAAGTTTAGCAAATTTTTGCCAACATTTTTACAGATTGGCAAAAATTTGCTAAACTTTCCCAGTAAAAATGCTAAAATCGCGAAACTGCAAAGTTTCTTTCCTTGAAGAAATAAAACCTTCTTTTGCCATAGTTATACAGCGAAAAAACCAATCCCACCAGGGTCACCAGGTTAGTCTCCAACCTCCTACCGACGCAGTCGTAGAAAATAGTGAGGTTGTCAATGAAAATATGGAAGTTGCGGTGACTGAAATTTTGACAGATCCTGTTCCCTCAAATGTTAAGAAAAGAAAAAAAGGAAGTCATAAAAAAATGAGTCAGCTTGACGACAATTGTCAAATGCTTGAGCTGACCGATAAAGTCCCGAACTCAAGAGGCCTCGACATAACCCTTCAAGAAGTAATGTCCCAAGCCAGTGTTGATGAAGGCTTTGTCGATTACATCCTGAAGGATAGAGAAAGAGAAAGTGGAGATCAAAATATTACTGAATACCTGATAAAGTGGATTGGTTATGAGGTACCAACGTGGGAGCCGGAGGAGAATGTAAATTCGGCTGATGTAAAAAGATATTTTTTGAACAAAAAGTAAAGCGTGTATTTTTATTTTAAAACAACAAATTTTTTTGCGCCTTCGCTAGTTTCTTATATTGCTTTCTGCTCAAGTAGTGAACGATAAAAATAAAACTAATCGGCCCGCAGGATCGTAGTGGCCTAGGAGGCCGGGGCCACAGCCCTCTTAAAATATTTGTCAATCATGGTTAATATGAAGGAAAACGCAGAGGATGCGTTTTTACCAATTTAAAGGGTAAAATCTTAAGATTTACATCCGTTTCTCCCTTTCAACAACAAAAAAAAAATTAGTGTCAGTTACGGCCCTGAGTCAATGTAATCGCCTGGGCAATATAATTGTACAGGGGACTTGAGATGGTAAGGGAAATTATAATTTAATGCTAAATTGCACATGCAAAATTACACACATAATTTTTTCTGTTTTACTTTACAATACTTTTACATAAAATATAACTAATTTGGTTTATCTATTGAAATCGAAACCTTTCGCAAGATGCTGACCGTGCAATGAACTCCCCTGAAAATCCATTCACGTGACTTATTGAAAAAAAATAGTCAAAACACTGTACTCCAAGGCAATTGAGATGCTATAAACTATTCTTAACTCGAGCAAATTATAATACATGTATGCATGCCTAACAATACAAAACCCTCTCAACCTTTCTAGAAAAAAAATTATGTGGGGGACGCAAACCAACATGATTATCCATACATTTAAAAACGAAACGTTCAATGCGAGCTTCAAGTAGCGCATCTTTGAAATTCAGAGGTTTTAATTCCATAATTGTCTGGTGCCACGTGATGATGGTCGGTTAATTTCTTTAAAACGTCTTTAACGTTAGATTTCGCACAAGACGCTCGACATGCGAATGAAAACCCGATAATGACCGGAGTGAAGTCACTACCTTTCACCATGACATTTTCAGGAATTATGTTGTGGTGTAACACTCCTTTATCAAATAAAAAAGAGAGTGCTTTAGCTAGCCCAATAATCATTTGTTTCATTATGTCTTCTGTGGGAAATATTACCTTCCGCTTTATGCTGCTATCCCCTTCATAGCTAAGCACAGAATGAAATTTTCCTTTGGAGTGTACAATACCAAAGACCTGTACAATATTGGGATGATTCCCAACAAACTGTAGCAGTCGTGCTTCGTGGCTAACATAAGCTAGGTTGCGCAGAGATGTTTCCTCTTTACCAAGTGCTTAGTAACTTTTTAAAATTACAGAATCTCCATCGTCAAACACAGCGCGGGTCACTTCTGCGAAATGACCAGAAAATATGACATTGGAAGCCAGGCCGGAGATTACCTCACTTGTCAAAATTGTGGGCGTTTGTTCTTGTAACAACGGATCGCCATTATGGAAGAACGATGAAAACAACGATGCATCAACCATTAGTGACGATCGAGAATGTCCAAGATGTTCAAACATCTTTAGCTTTGTGAAATCCGCACATTGCAGCATCATCGAAGCATTTTTCTCTCTCAGAATGTGTATAGTCTTCTTTTGACTATCTACGATCTGCTTGTATCTTTCAACAGCTTCTTTTGCTTTATTCAATTCCATTTTTAACTTTTCGTTCTCTATGGGCACCGGAAAGGTAAAGGTAAGCCGTTGTTTTTTTGAGTCACGAGAACAATCCTAAGTAAAATAAGCGAAAAAGAAAATTAATGTTTATTAAAAAAATTTTGAGCAAGAAAAAACAACATCTATTCTGCAGACTTTTCCAACTCAATAGTTTGTACTCCAGAGTGTAAATCATTATGTACTAATAATTACATTCAGTTGAGGAATCCGCCTCTTGTGAAGGTGCCTATGTATGTTAAAATTGGAAACAAAGTGATGAGCATATTATAATTGCCATAGAAGTGGAAATATGGAAATTAAATATCTCCTACCAGTCAAATACTCTTCGATATGACGAAAGAAATCTTCTACCGAGCATGTCTTTAACATACATTTAGCCTTTCGCTGAAAAGAACAAATTATATATTGTATTGCAAAAATAGTTGTTTTAAATGCACAAGAACAAAGCTCTTTTATTGTTGACAAGAACTTTCCCAGAGATGTACAGCAAGCATTCTTTCTAAAAATATATAAACAAATAACTAGTGTTACAATACCTCCAGCTGTTTTCGAAGTCTTCTTAACACAGGACGCTTTTGTTTGGAATTGCCTTTAAGTACGGGAGCTACAGCCATTCTGACTTGATTCCACGTGTCTAAAAAAAGATCCTTGAGCAGGATTAAAACCACCCAAGATAGATAAACGAAGCCTTGTCGACTAACTCTTAATTTGATAATTTAATTTTTATAACACCTATCTTATCAGGTAATGCCAGGTCAATTCAATTATGCTTCTTATTTTACCCTACCTTACCTTATTAATTAATACATGGTTAAATATGGTTAGACTTAGTTATTAATTATTTAAATAATATATAATTAATATATATATAATTAAATATTGTTAACTCCATATGATTGTGCTTATTCGCATCAATATCAAAGAAAAAATTTTAACGACAGAAATATATAGTAAAACACATTATTCAAATTTAACAGAAGGTATTCTAACTAAGGGGTTGTTAATCTCATGTTGGGATTTTCCATCAAGAATAATTCAGCTGCAACAAATTTCTTCCAAAATATGCCCAATCGGGATTTGAACCCGAACCTCCTGTGATCTTACATGTATAAAACGGGCCTTGAAATTAAGGATACTTCATGTGAGAGCACGAATTAAGTTTAAAATTGTGCATTTTTTAGACATGCACCCACACACAAGATTCAACCGGTGTTCTACCATTACACTATTGGGCAGCATTTCTTAAAGTCTTTTTTCAAACATTTAAATTTGAAAAAATTCTTTTTATATGTATATTTAAAGATTTTTCAGTTGGCATCATGTGTGAGAGGAAATCGTGTCCTCTGCACGTTTCGTTTATAGCATTGCAAGCACACAATACTCAATCGTTATCAAAATACAAACAATTATAAGGTCAATTTTTGTATAGGCTGTTAAATATCAGTAATTCTGGATTAGGACACCTAAATATACTTTAAAGTTCTTTAATCAAGAGGCACCAAATTTAAAATTTATTTAGTGAAAAAAACTGTATAAATCCGGTGGGAATACGTACAAGTTATAGACATAAAAGAGTAATACAATTGATAAAAACAGTTAAAAGAAAGACGTATAAAACTATTTGTCCAGGTGAACAGATTTAAAATTGTTCAAATAAAACTTTTTACTATGACGACACTTCGATATTAATTCTGTTCTTTTGTTTAGCAATTTCAGTTTGGATGTTATTATATGGTATTAAAACCTTTGTTCCATGACAAAAGACTTAAATCGACTCAATATTTGCTTTGGTTTAACAATAAATTTCTTTTTGCACTTACTTGAGATATTATATAAGACAAAGTTTTTTGTTCACTTACTCACCAAATTTAAATATATACACTAACATTTATAAGGTGACATACTGGAGAATGCAAATAAAAAGAAAATATTGCAACTTAATGAATTAAATAAGATAAACTTCTTTTGTTACTGGAGCTTTGAACAGATGGATGAAAGATACTTTAGTTGTTTTTAACATGATATATATAAATAGTTGGCTTTGTAGGGACGCTAAGCTATAGCTAGCTAGCTATATATACATCACACCACCACTACCTAGGCCATTTGCCAACAAATTGATGCTAAGGTCGTAGAATAAGGAACTCGCAAATTAAGTTAATCTTCCATCATAAAGATAAAGGTCCATATTAACCTGAAAAATTACTTTCCAAGAAGCGTGTTGGATCACTTGCATCTACAGTCGCCATTTTGTTTTTAGCCTAACAGGCTGAGACCGATAGCCAGCGTTATCAGCTATCTCCAGAGATACAGACATGCGGCTGTATCCGATAAACAACGCGTCACAGTGCACAACTGTTGCCGATCTATATCGCATACAGTTAACAGAAACGGGTGGTTTCGTACGATTGAGGAATTTAAGCAAGTTATGTTCACTTGAGATAGAAAAGGATCCTGTTTGGGAGAAGGAGCATACTCATTCGGAGAAAAACTGTTGCAGTAATTTAGACATGTTACATGCGAACAAACCCGATTATTACGAGGGTACGTAATGTATGCCTCTAGTATTTTTTTAAACGTTTTGGTCCCTATTTTAAAACAGTTTTGAAGTATGTGAAAAATATTTTAGATATTACTGAGCCTGGATTTTTCAAACAATGGGTAGGTTCTAATTTTCCATTTATTAACTTTAAGGTAGCCTTATTTCTCTATTCAGTACTTCCTCCATTAAAACTGTAAGGAGGGGCTAATTTAGACTTGGTAGCTTAATACTTTTGAACTCCAGACTATAATTTTCATGCTTTGCAATTATAGCCGCATAAACAGGAAGATGAAGTTGCGCCGAAAGACATGGCTGCAAAAGAAAATTCTATTGACATTGAAGTATGCATATTTTTTTAATTTTATTTTATTTTTTTATCATTTCTCTTGCTCTTTATGTTTTTAATTTGTGACTTTTTCAGCTGCCTTTTAAACTGTTAAGAAAATTTGATCCAAAGTTACTTTTTTATATTGATTCTTTATATATGTATCAATATAAATTTACTTACAGCAATCTGACTTGAGTGGCAATGTTGTAGAATCTGAAAATGATGACGATGCAAATAAGGTTGACCGCCAAACATTGAATAAGGTAAAAGTTAAAAAAAGTGTTTTGTCCATAGGTAAATGTTGAACAAAATTTTCTGTCCATGTTGTGCAACGACGCCAAAATTGCTTTTTTATATCTAGAAGCGCTTAAAAAGGGGATATGTTTCGGCAAGAGATGCATGGAATTACGCCCGTGCTCAAAAGCACCGGAAAAGGACTGTGTACCAGATGAAGAATCGTCTGATGAAGAAGACTTGGACTGGTATAATTTAGGAAACACCTTTGACGAGAATGTAAGAAGTTTTTTTTGTGTTAACCCTTCCTTAAGGAAAGACATTTTGTTAAGAATTCGATTAGCCAGATTATAAAACACGTTTACGATTTTCCTGGCCTAATTCACTCAAGGTACTGATAGCAAATAGGGTTAAAATCATTGTCAAGTTTTTTAGATCGTATTGCAATTTTCCTTACAGGCTTCATTTAAAAATGAAGGGATGATGCGAAAAGCTGAAATGGCAGCAGAAAGAGAATTTTCGGCGGTAAAAAAACAAAGAAAAAAACAAGAACATTTTAAAAAACGTCTTAAAAAAATCAAATCGTCTGTTACCAAATTGAGACTGCAAAGAAGTGTTGAGAAAAAGGAAAAAAAGGTTAAAGATTCAATGAAGGAATTTTTGGGTGGTATCGACGTGGTGGAGGAAGTCAGTTGTGGCGAGCGGAGAAATTATGTGTACAAATATCCTGAATGAAAAATATTTATAAACGACAAGCTTAGTAGACATTTAATCATGAAGCACAAGTCTAGCATAACCGATGCAAAATTGAAGCAAAGCGAACTTAGAGTTTTCTTTCTTTGGTGCAGATCGGATAAGCATAAAGCACCTTTACCTTTACGTTGTGATGAGTGCTCAGAGTAATTTTTGCGTTTCGATCATCACCTAGAAAATCACAAAAGACATCGAAACTTAAGTGAAGAAGAGTGAAAACGCATTTTGAGCGAATCACGGGCAGCGTGTAAAGTTGGCTTCAAAACTTCGACGGCAGAAGCTGATCATTCAGGAAACCAAAAGAAGGGTAAAGAGAAGGCCAACGAAGACACAAAAGAAGGAGACACAGAGGAATTTGTGCGCAGATCGGGCCCTGGGAAATTAAAGCCATTAAGGAAATCGATCAGAGCTACCTTACACCTAATGCTATTCGGTTATCACAAAATGAGCGTGATAAGTGGAAAATTAAGGAAGAAGATTATTTTTTGATCTTTTATAAAAACTCTGACGATTTGCTCAATTCCTTTCAGGAGAGTATGGCTTGTTCAATGGGACCAGACACAGATAACAAAAATGTAGCGCAACAACATAGAAATGAGGTTGCTGCGATGTGGGATGTCTTATCTGAAGAAATGGAAATGTTACCAAGCCATCCCTTTACGAACATCCATTTATTTCGCGACTTTTACCACTATCCATCGCTTAAAATGATTGGTAAAACATCTGGCGTGCAAGCTAGTACTCTGCGGTCCAGATTTACTTCGTTAGGTTTCTTTATCCAGTTTTTACGTAAAAGCCTTGTGTATGCTGGCATGAATCGTCAACAAATGCAACTGCTGGAAGGGAGCATAAAGGATTTCAACGAAGATCTCAATCCTCATATCAAGCAAAGACGTGTTGATATCCGGAAAAACAAAGTTAAGCAGCTACTTAATCCAAAACACTTCATTGGTTATGGAAGAAGTGATGCAATACAAAGTCTTCTCTCTTTTTATTTTAAATTTAAAGAAAATCCAAAAACATATGGCAAAAGGATTACCAGGGCAATGGTCTTCGCGCTTCAAATCTAATTCAGCTCAGACTTAAAGATTTTAAGGAGCAGAAAGTTGTAAGTGGTTATGAAGGTCATCGCGTTATATCTAAGACCAACTATAAGACCAGCACCATCTACGGCGAAAAATTCTTAGTTGTTACCGACCTTCTTTTTGAGCATTATGAGTTTATGTTACTCACCTTCGTGAAAAGATATCCACCGTACGTTCAACACGTGTGTTTCTTTCCGGTTCCGGTACTGCTGCTAAGATGACCCAAACTAACGTATCTGCTTCACTTACTGCTAGTTTTCGAATGGCTTAAGCTTTAGGTAAAGGTGAATATCAACGAGTGTCGTGGATAAGAATTCGGTGTGGCATAGCAACGTTTGCGTGCAATGATGGTGGCTATGGAAGTTCTTACTTTGCTCGGCATTTCATGAAGAGTGGAGAAGTGACCACGAATCTTCATTATTTATCTGACCGGCGTCATGCCCTTAATATAGCGATGAAGTCGTATAAATCATTTTCAACAAACGACAAAGTGGTAGCAGTTGATGATGATGGAGTTGAAAATATCGCAAGTACGCTTCAGGATGAACACAAAATACCGGATAGGGATGTTGTTATTGGTTGGTTAACAAAAAACAACCCTGATTTGTCTAATGAAATTGAAGATTTTAGCGCCATTTTAAATAAATTTAAGAAGACGCAAGAAAACAGTGAAGAAGTAACTTCAACACGAAGGTTTTATGGACGTGAGAATTCGGTAGGTGGAAAAATGCATAGAATTTTCTTTTGGTTTCATAAAAGTTAAATAATAGCTATATTACCGTTTGCATTTTTATGACTTATACCAATCTGATAATATATATAATATTTAGATTGATGATGCGGAATGCGATGTTAATAAAGTTGTCAGAAGTACTAAAAGAAGTTTGTCTATGGAGGTTGGTTTACACTTTTCTTTTCCGTTTTTATTTTTTTTGTTGTATGAGCATAAAATCATATCTTTGCTCTAAAATTCAGAGTCAAGACAGCGCGCTTAACCATCCCACTTTGGTAAAGAAGAAAAGAAAATAATTTACAAAGAGGTGGCAAGCCACCGCAATGATGAACTCAACCTGTTAGGTCTTTGAAAAAAGCTAGAGGTTGTACTCCTCTAGAGAAAATGCCTCTAAAAGCACTATTCTCCCTTTTTACAAGGAATTAATTAAAAAATATATATAAAAAAAATAAAAAGGACAACACATTTGAAAAGATGAACAGAAACTTAACCAAGGGCAGGTAGGTTTCGACCCATTTCTGAACCTAAATACCCTGGATGTCTAGCTGGGTCACCTCGAAGAGGTCCGCGGACCGTCATCAGCAGAAACTAGACATCCCTATCTTCCTAAAGTAAACTTTGACCACTTTCTGTTCAACTGCGCTATTCTTTGTTTTTAACTCAGGTAATAAGTGGAGTCGTTACTCTCCAAAGACAAGATCATGCGTGATCAAACCCCCCTACTAATATATTTTTTTTAACTGGGGTAATAAGTGGAGTCGTCACTCTCCAAAGACAAGACTGAGTGTAGTCAAGCCCCCTTGCTGACTCATACTGGTTAAAATATTCTTACCTCAGCTCTTCTAAAAAGAAAACATATGACTCGTGACTCGTGACTGTTAATAAGGCGGTCATCACAGAAAATTACTGCTCTATCGTTGCAATGTATCCACCTGTGAACCATTTGGTCAAAGGCTATGGTTGTGTAGTGAGCATTATTTAAGTTGCCGCAATGGTTGATAATAGCCCTTAATTGAAAATTTTTACGAACTTTCACTTCTCCATCTACAAAAAAAGGTATGGAAAGGGTACCAGGAAAAGCAGTAATACGAGAGGCAATTTTTGACACAAGGCCGTTGGCACTGGCAAAACGTTTTAGCTGTAAAATGAGATGGGAACCGCACGACACTACCTCTTTTTCAACTACAGCAGTTTGATGAGCGTTGCAAACATGGCAGAAGTAGGCATTGGTGTCTGACAACTCCTCGCTTTCGAAGAAATTATCAAAGGAAGATTGTAACGTAGGGTGGAGAGAATGTTGGATGCATGGTGTTATAACTTCTGAGGAGCTGGTAATATGACATGAATTGCAAGTGGTTGATGTCTTGATTCCAATACTAAAAAGTCTTTCAAGAAATGGAGTCTAATGACAGACCAGGTAGGAGATATTTAAGAACCTCGGGGACGTCGTGCTGAGCAAAGATATTAAATGCACTTTCCTTCGCAGCTGAGACATGATGTTTCATACTACGCAAAAAATGGGAGGGATCAACTGGACTTCTAGAAACAGCCAAACAAGATTGAGTTTGCGTAACATGTGTTTCTTAAGTTTTTTTGACTGCTATTCCTAAAATCAGGGTTAGATGGCAATGCGACTGTTGTTTTGGAAGACCTTGTAGCAAGTTTTTCGGGTTTTTTAATTTTACAAGATTTTGTGTGACTTGCGGAAGATTTTTCAGGGGTTTTTCATTTCTTACATTCCATATTTGTAACAGAAGAAACTTCAGGAATGATTGGGGCCTTTTCAGGCTCAACCCAAGTGGTAGAATTTCGAGACATCCAGATGTAAAAAGAAGCACTCATGGAGGAAAAAGTTAGGGATTTTAATAGGGAACGTAGAGGCATGCTAGGGAAACCAAGGCGACGAAAACAGGTTCTTACTGATTCTGAACAGAGACCCCCTTGCATCCACCTCAATGGCAAAGAAATGCAGGATTCATCCATTGTTTTTCATAGCATAACAAAGTGAATATTTGTTAAGCTTTCGTTTGTGCCAATATTCCGTGTTCTCTTCACATGGATAAGTCAGTTCTACCATAATTACAGTTTTGGAAGAACTGGATATTAATAACACGTCTGGGCATAGTTGTGTTATTGCAATGTATGGTGGAACAACTAAAACGGAATCTAAATCTGACAGTATTTTACAATCGAAAGCAAGGTGAAGAAGGCCTGGACACTTTGTATGGCTCTTCTTAGATGGTGATTGACCGGCCAGAATGAAAATAATTTTGTTGCACTTGGAAACCTTAAGAGGTTCATATGATACCAAAAACTCTTTTAATGCCTTAAAACTATTAAAACCGAGTCATGACGGTATGTGTATCTACCTTGCGTAAGGGAGGTCCTACAGGCACCCAATATGTGAGAGACATTTGAGGACGGTTTCTTGCACAGAATGCAACTTTTGTCTTTCTCAATTCCCCATCTCACAAGATTGGTTACAGAGGGAAGGGTGTTGTGTCCAAGATAAATCATTTCTCACATAAGAGCACCATTTTGTCCAATTGCCTTGCAAATGCTACTGTACAGCTCTGGCATGGTAAATATCTTCTTAATTTTCTTCAATGATATTGGAAACAAGCTTTCGGTAAGCATAAGTGCCTTTTGGTGGTATATTTATGTGGTCTAAGAACACTAAACCAGCTCGACCAGTCTGATGCAAACCTAAAATCCTTTTGAAATTGAGCTGACTATCCACCGAAAGAAATGCTTTACTAACTTTCCAATTTCCAGCTTTTAAATCTGGTACGCACTTAGACACACAAGTGTTGACAGAATCTCTTAGTAACAGATGTCCACTGATTTTGGCAGATTTGAGAACAGATGCAAGACTTTTCAGGGGAAGAGGACAAGGCGATGTCGAGGAATATAAGGAAATGTTGGAAATTGAATGATGTAGTTTTACCCATTTCCTAATGAAAACAGAAAATATTTGCTCTAGTTTTGTGATAGTATAGATAGAGAAACTTCATAAATTAATAATGGCTAGCGGATTCTGGGAATTAACAGATGGTGTAAAAACTAAACCTTATGGACCCCTTTATGAAAGGACCTGTCTGTAGCTCTATATTATTCAATAACTAATAGTTAGGCCGTCATCAAAAATATGTTGTGTTGGCGTCCTCCGACCGACTACCTTTTGGTAATAAAAACCCAAGTCGGTAAGTCGGAAAAAGACCCGGAAAAAATTTCGCGTGATATTTTTAAAAAATAAACTTTTTTTCGGCAGAACTATTTTATGCAAAATTGACAAAAACTCGTGAAAATTACTTTCAGTAAAAATTAATTCCTTTAGGGAAACGAATTTGCTTGCTGCGATCTGAAAATCCCGGAAAAAAATATGTCCGGTCGCCCAACCGACTTATTTTTGCAGAGTCTTCAGGATGCGAACACAACATACTTTTGATGGTGGCCTTATTCAATAACTAATAGTTAGCTGATAATGAGAAAATAATTTACAAAGAGGTGGCAAGCCACCGCAATGATGAACTCAACCTGTTAGGTCTTTGAAAACAAGCTAGAGGTTGTACTCCTCTAGAGAATATGCCTCTAAAAGCACAATTCTCCCTTTTTACAAGGAATTAAAAAAATATAAAAAAAAAAATAAAATAAAAAGGACACAACACATTTGAAAAGATGAACAGAACTTTAACTAAGGGCAAGTATAGGTTTCGACCCATGTTTTTGAACCTAAGTACACTGGATGTCTAGCTGGGTCACCTCGAATGTATACATAACTATGTTTATATGATAAGAGGGTGCCGATAAGCTGCAAACGCCCGTATATATACGGGCGACTTTTTAAATACAATTGGCGGTTGTCCCTCGAAACCGCCCGCACATTCCCGAACTCACCCAGAACATCCCGAAATGCAATTCCTGTAACAAACCATACAGACGATGGTTGGGAAGAAGGCGCTTGAAGAGAAAGGAGTTAATAAAGTTTATATATAAGTTATTTATAAAGTAAACTTTTTCAAAAACTATCAAAAACAGTTCTTCTAAGAACTTTGCTACGTCATAGTAAGTTCATTTTTAATTTTTATAGTTTTTTTGAATCATATATTAGTGTCTGTTTTTTTTTATGAAAAGGGTTTACAATACAGCAAGCTGCACTGAAGTATCTTGTCTACAGGGACGGTGGGTATAAATAAAATTGGGATTAGGCTCCCAGAAGAAGGTGCTGAATACACTTTCTTGCTTATTACAAGCATGAGTACTGTCCAACTTGGACCTATAACAATTCTCTGAGAAAATCTTAAATAGAAAAAACAATCCATCAATCACAAACAATACGACACAAGACAGAGCTAACAACATAAACGGACCGGTTACAGAGCAAACACAAATAGAAAAAACATATATCTCAAAAATATATAATATAAAAAAGAATTAAATAAAAACCCTCCTGTGTGCCAGAACTTGTGACTATGGCTGTAGCTTTCCATATGTGTTACAGGGCCCCAACACTCAGCCTTACACAGGAGGTTGTCATGACAGGACCAGCCTTTACATATTCTGACTAAGGACAGCAGGGTTGTCAAGCCTGAAGACCAAGTTAGTAAACTTGGGCACCTTACTGAACTGGGGTAATAAGTGGGGTCCTTACACCCAAAGACAAGCTGAAAGTAAACCCTCTTGCTAAGCTTCTTTTAAGTTACCAGAGAAGAGTGAGCTGAACTGTTTACTCTCTGGGTATTGACGGTGAACTGGTTCTGGAATGGACTAGCAGGGGTAATACGAAACCGCTCGGATTTACGTTTTTCTCCCCATGACCCTGGAAGTACAGGTTTTATAAACGTAATGATAAATGTAAAAGAAAGAAAAGAAAAAGCGGATGAACAGCGAACGTAACAAAGAAGATAACATGAATTGTTGTTGAGAATAGGTGGAGAGCATTTGCAAACCGCTCGATCGTTGGAGTGGTACCAAGCATTTGTGACAGGATCCTTAACATAAGCCCAATAATGACCTGCGGCCAACGTACCGGAGTGATTAATTGTTCCTAACAATGAGTAGTTCTGATTAAACATTGTATCTGTATCGCTGACGAGAGGTAGTTGCAGGAGAGAGTCACGTAAAGAAACACATTCAACAACTCTGTTGTCTTTCACCAGATGTTCACCATGTTTCAAAAACCTTTAAAGATGCAAGAATAAGACTACTCCTGCTGATTTGTGTTTCTCTAGTACTCTCTCTATGTGAAAAGCATTGTGGACAAAACCATTAGTCCAGTCGTTAAAGTAAAAAAAACACACTGACCTGGAAAAAAATGATATAGAGCTGAAACTTGGCACACTTACTCCTTTTAATATGTAGATTACCAGAAAAAAAAGCCCAATCGATAGCATTTGTAGAAAATGAGATATGCGCCATTTTTAAAAATGGTGGATTTCCAAATTTTCGAGAAAACGAAAGTTGGTCAATTCGAGAACCAGTCAATTTAGAACAAAAAGTATTATCAACCCAACTCTCAAAAATCAATATTTTTAAAGTCATGGACTTTCTTTAATAGTTTTCATCTTAAAAAAGTAAAAATATGTATACAAATTATGTAAAATCAAAATGCATCAAATATATCAAAAATGTTTCTATTCTCTTCTTCATCTTCCAAATCATCTTCGACGTTACTATCACCATCGAATACCTAAAAAAAAGTGATTAATAAGATAAAGGCTGGCTTTTTTGCTGAACTGACTCCTTATAAGAGATTTGCCTTTAAAAATGAAGAATTATAGAGAGCGGACCTCTTTATTTTCACATGTTTCACCGTGACATTCTCCACAAGACTGCATACAGCTCAGACCATGTTTTCTGCATGAACACAAATTTGTTGAACAGGGTGACTTCGAAGTAGCCTTGCAGTTGCATTTAATGATTTTTAGGAGGCTATCAGGGGCGACTTGTTTATCTGTCTTTATTGGCATCATTTGAGAATTTTCAATTTTCCAGCCCCATTTGCTTGGATCAATTTGCTTAAGCTATAAGACAATAGATTGTTATAAAAATTGAGAAATTGCTACTTTAACTGACATTGCTTGGACACTTGTGTGGTTTAAAATTTATACCTCTTCTTCCTCTAATATCTTCCAATTCATTATCTGTAGATGAACTCGAAAACCGTGTAGAATAGCAGCACTTTCCGTAGGTGGCATCTTTTCAGGATCAATTTTTCCTTTCCAACACATATCGAGATATTTCCGGTATCTGCAAAAATGCACTTTGAGATTATACTAAATGAAGAGAACCTTTTTGTATTGTGAATAAATGTTATATTATATAAGAAACTCACCTAAGTTTGCATAAATCAGTCAAGTCGTTACCACCATAAATGATTTGAAACGCTTTGATGGCAGCTTCTTCGACATCTCTGTTGTCTGCCCAAACATCACCCATTGTGTCTGAGACAATCTGCAATGTTTTGTTCTTTGTGACCAATGACAGCAAGTTATTTTTTCCCTTTCCAAAAGGTGCCGATGTTGTATCACAGCCGGAAAACGAATGTACAAAAAGAATATGCTGTCGGATAGGGTTCCATTTCTGACAGACAACTTTCATGTTCCAGGCTTTATCCAACCTCTCTTGAAAGAAGTAAACATCTCCATGATATTCTTGCCAATGGTATAGAAGCATCATTGCGACATCGGTATCATCGGCAACTGTTACAACGGCTTTTTTTGTTGTTTGTTTCGGCTTCTTTTAAAAAAAAACCAAAATGTTTAGAAAATCACGAGGCTCGTATGTCCAAAGTTTCTTTTTTTTGAATCTTTTCTAATGAGAATTCAATGTTTACGCAGGTCGAAGTGAAGAAAATATTAAGAACACCTCATCCTCGCTTCTGAGATAATTTAAGAAATCTTATAAAAAAAAGACGGATACTTGTCGCCAGGATTGATTTCACTTTCAATCAATTCTTTCATATCATGCAATAATAGAATAATTGTATCTACCAGACTGACGTGTATGAAGATTCCATGTTTGAAGCCATTGTTCCATCTATACTTTTCAGTTTTCTATTTAAAAAACTATTCTTTTATATTCTATTCTTATCTATCAATTCTTCCGTTTTCTAATAAAGCAAACTTCTTTTCTGACCTTTTATAAGTAAAATAACTGAAAAAAAACTAAAAATAGATCTAAATATCTAGCATTGATAAATTAGAAAATAACTGTATGCATTGTCGGGTTCTTTCTAATTTTTTTTTTCTTCAGAAAATTACCTACCCCCCCCCCCACAATTAATGATTTTTGTAAGTCGATGTAATAATATTTTTTGTTCCAAATCGAAAGTTCTTTTCAATAGTTTAATTAGTTTTCGAATTTACCAGCTTTCGTTTTCTGAAAAATTTGGAAATCCACCATTTTTAAAAATGGCGCATATCTCATTTTCTACAAATGCTATCGATGGGGCTTTTTTTTCTGGTAATCTACATATAAAATGGAGTAAGTGTGCCAAGTTTCAGCTCTATATCATTTTTTTCCAGGTCAAAACACTTAACGACTGGACTACATTTGTTTCCATCGGTTAGAAATTCCGGTTCTAAAAATTTGCTGACACAAGACTGGATTTTAGATGTCATTGGCAGTGTTAAAATGTCCTGCATTTCTACATTTACCAAGGTGCACAGGCAGGTGTTACAGCTTACAGACATTGAGATTTCTGTTGAGATTTTATCTGCAGCAATCGGGGAAAATCCCTTTAGTGCGTCCAAAACCACAAACAAAATCTCTGCTACATCTTGCTGATTATTAAATTGGAAGTCCACTTTCCCATCGAAGTGCATTTGACATTCAAGGGCCCAGAGAAAATTCGAAGGGTCAATGGGTGACAATGATTGCTTCAGCTTCGCCATGTTAAGCGAAACAGATCTCGCAATAGGTGACAAATGATTCTGACCCACTTTGGCACCAGAATGTTGGAATGGTACTTGATACTTGCAAAATGGCGTTGGCATAAACAAGTGTTGCATTTGTTTGAAAAACCGATGTTTTTATAGACACTAATTGGTCGAGCGTCATTTTTATTTTGGCTAACCTTTTTAGAAGGCTCCTTTTGGCGAGATGAAACACCCTTGGTCTCCACATTGGGCAAAGCCTGCTTGGATTTGGGTAATTGCATTCAGGAGTCAGTTGACAACATTGGATTCAGGTGCCAGCCAGATACAAAAAGAAGACCTTATACTGATTTAACCGAGATTATTTGCAGTGGAATAAGCAAGTTTGTTGGTGAAACCCATTTTTTTCAAACAGGCAATGGTGGTTCTTGCACAATACCCTCTTGCTCCTACTTCCACTGCAAAGAAATCAACTTGCCAGCCATTAACCATAATCACATTTATTAAACAGGAATACTTGGCAACTTTGGTGGAGTGCCTAGCATTCATGTTTTCCTCACATGGGCAAGTGAGTTCCACAATAATAACACGCTTAAGGTCATTTGAATATAGCACAAGGTCCGGTTTAAGCTCAGAAATGGCAATATGGCTAGGAAACACATAGTTCGAGTGTGTGTCAGCAACGATCTTCCAATCTTTGGTCAGGTGCAGTATACCTGACACTTTAGATTTTGTACGTGCCTTTGACCAAGCTCTCAGAAAGGTTATTTTGTGACATTTTTTAGGAGGTTCAGAAGGAAGCTCAAAAATGAACTTCTTCAAAGTTTCTACCAAATGGGTAAGTACAGAATCGTGTCTAAAGGTATTTCTTCCCTGGGAAAGAGCAGTTTTACAAGCACCAAGAATGTGAGCAGAAGTGCAAATTTCTTTGTGACATAGGAAACAAGATGGTTCTGTATTTATTTTCCACCTCTTCAGGTTACTTGTTGAGGGCAGAACATCGTAAGTGGATTACAGGCAGAAAGATAAGAGATTAGGAGGATATGCTAGGATGTTCTTCCATGAAAGATCAAACTTTAGGCAGTTCTCCCATCTTGTCCATTGGCCCTGCACCTAAAGTTGCAATCCCTTAGATAGATAGCTTTCCTCGTTCGGGCATTGCTCGGGTCTATGCGGGTTTTTTCGGGTGAATACTTGAATTTTGATCTCGCCCGAAAATGCCAGCACTTTTTACGGCGTATGCGGCTTGTTGGCACCCTCGTTATATGATTGTATATAAGCCATTTAAAAGACGAAAAAAACTTTACATTAACTGCAGTGCTAGTATTGAGAACACATAAAATATCCACACCAGCCCCAGGGTAAGTCATCAACACAAGTTAGCTACTTATTCCTATACCTGGCCTGGAACTGATTTTTGTGTTCTCTCTGATCATTTTCAGTTATTAAATTCTCCATACAAAACTCAATCTAAATTGCACCTAGAAAGAATGCATACTTAAATACGAGTTTCGCCTTTAAAATCAAATGAACTAAATAATATAGCTAGCAAGCTAGCTAGCTAATCCACACTGCGCGAAATTAGCTATTTACCAATGTTGACTTTTTTCCACGGTTCAAAATATCGGACAACATGGGTAAGACATCGCGGGATGACACAGTACCTCACCAGTAGCGAAGATAACAAAAATCGTGTAGCAAAAGCACTTGAAATTTGAAACTAGAAACCTAAACTAGAACTAAAGGTTGCAAAGCCTTTCGCAAGTTACAAGGAAAATTTTTGGAGTATAACACATTTCATATAAACAGTTACGGCTGTCTTCCATTACTTGAACACACCTCTGAGAGAGTGTCCATTATTCCTAGGTTAAAAAGTTACAACTTAGAAGGATGAGAAACTAGACGCCATCTTAATTCGTACTAAAAACGTGTTACCGAATTGCCGTGACCGACATATATATAAACAAACTATTATATATCAAAATGGTAGCCGCAATAGTGGTATAGTGCAACACCCCCCTACCGAAAAAAAAATTAACAAAAGAAAAGTGAGTCTGAGTCAATAAAACGATGGCCTTTTGATCAAGTACTGTCCTATTTTTCTTTACGACATGACATAGTCCTTAAAGCGAGTTGGTAATTTAGTTGTTCTCTGTGGCCTTATTGGTGTCATGGACGAATCTTCGATTGAGGCTTGCTTTGCTTGTGGACTGCTGCGTGGTCGTTCAGATGGAAGAGGTCGTGCTACATGGGTTACAGGTGCTTGATTGTGTGCAGGTGTTATTTGATCCAACCGTGGTTTGACTGTGGTATGTTGAGGTTGTACGATGACAGTTTTATATATGCTCAGTGGCCCGGATGGTGCTGCCGCTGGTTTGATGTGAACCCGGTGTGATAATGGTATTCTGTGGTGTTTGCAAGGTATACGACATTAGATAGGCACGTTCACCATTTACTTAGTATATATAGATATTTGTAATGTTTGATCTAGAATAAAAGAAAGGAAATATAATACATGTTACACCTACTAATTATATATAACTCTCTATCTCCCTCCCCCCTGAAAGTCCAACAACAAAAGGTTATAGGGCGTGTATCGAAAAATATATACATATACAAGTTTATGCAAAGTTAGGGTATCTCAGTTCGCCCTGCGATGACGCAATTCGTGTAGAAGATAACGAGCAGGGTGTCTTAACAGTTCTCCCTGTGATTGTGTACCCTGTGATTCAAGTACTTATTTCAGCACATAGTCACTCAAGTGCCCAGGGACTCTTTTAATGCGTTGAGATCTTCTGGGTTGTTGCGTTGAGCATTGGGCATGTTGACCAGAGCGTAGAGGAGTATTGTACGTTGTAACTCCTGAAGGTGAACCATTAGACGGTAATGGTGTTGATTGAGTACGCTCTGCTGATTGTTGGATGACCGATGGTGATGGTTGGACGTCAGATCGTTGTGCGTCAATCTGTTGGGTACTTGGTGTTGTAACATTCATCGGTGGTATAGTTAATGTTGGGAGGTCATCGTTCTTCACTGCCACAGGGACAGCAGGTTTGTCCAGTCCCGAATATGAGGGGTGGTTTGGGGGGACAGGACGTATTTGTGATGGATATGTAAGTGTGGGATGTGAAGTATGAGTATGGGTTATGGATGGTTGTGAAGTGAGGGGTGATGGGAGTTGGAAGGAAGAGTTCTGAGGCATGACAGGGGTGAAGCGTCTCAGGAACTTCCTGTTGCGGAGAGTAACTCTCCCTGATCCATCCACTCTGATAGCATATTGGTCGAACTGTCTTACTTGTTCCAGTCCTGTCCCATTTGCGCGGATTTTGACCAACTTGATTCTGGATACGTACATGATCTCCGACCTTCAGTGGTGGTAGGGGACGGGTCCCGATGGCAAGTCGTTCAGCAGTCTTGAGGTGACGTAGTCGTAGGGCTTCTTCGCGCTTCTGGAGTGTGTCTTGCCAGGTGGGGTGTGGGCGATATTTTCCAGGTAGGATTGGTACTGGTGATCGGATGGGATGGCCAAAGATGCACATAGCAGGTGATATGTGCGTGTCTGGTTGTGGTGTATTTCTGTAGACAAGCATAGCCTTTTGGAATGCATCAGTGTCGAGGTTCCCACTAGCATCTGTATTGCCAACGATCATGCGTTTGACAGTCTTGACACCAATTTCAGCACGGCTGTTGCTGTGAGGGAAGGCTGTTGAAGATATACGTTGACGGACTCCCCATGATTTCAGGAAAGATTCTGTTGACTTGGAGGTGAATTCAGGGCCACCATCTGACGCAAGCTCCTCAGGGATGCCATATGTGACGAATGAGCGACGTAAACTGTTGATTAATCCAGCGCTTCCATCTTTAGCATGGTCCACGATTGGCCAATTAGAGTATCGGTCAACGGATACAAGGTAGTACTTCCCCATGTAGTAGAAGAAGTCGGAACACAGGTATTGGAATGGGTATTCTGGTGTTGCTGGTGTAGTTGGGGGCATGCTTGGCTGAGAAGGTGCCATTATGTCACACTGGCGACATCTAGATCTTCGTTCTTTGATCGACTTTGTGATACCAGGCCAGAACCGCAGATTCAGCATGAGCAATCATTGAATTGGTGCCTTGATGTGCCGCGTGAAGGTTATCAAGGACAATGCTTCGAAGGCTGGGTGGGACGACGATCCTGTCTTTGAAGATAACGACACCATCCAGTGTTGATAAGTCAGATCGATGTTGGTGATATGGGCGGAGCGCTTCTGGGAGTTCATCTAAAGGCTGAATGAACCCAGACTCGATGAGTTCTGTGAGTTGGACCATGTTGTTGTCGCTGGAAGTGGCTTCCTTTATCATATCCCATGTCACTGAATTGCATGCAGTGGTGATAGCAGCAACGGATTGGTTCAGGAGTCCCTCTTCGTCTGCGACTATTGAAGTTGTCTGATTAAATACTTTCGACGGAAGAACTTGATGGGCTTTCGGTGGTAACAGCTCAGTAGAGTCGATAGAGCACACGTCATCGGGTAGGTGCATCTTGTCAGGAGACTTGGGTCCACTTGGATGTCTAGACATGGTGTCTGAGACGCAATTCTTTCGGCCTGGGATGTAGCATATCTTGAAACGGTATCGAAGAGTCTGCTCTTTCAGGTTTCGTAGGCGGCCATTGGAGATCCTATCAAGTGAGCGATCGGAGAAGATACCAAGCAAGGGCTTGTGGTCCACTGCAACGATAAGATCGTCGCAGCCCAATACGAAGTGTCTGGCCTTGTCAAGTGCATCGGCTACCGCGAGGGCTTCACCTTCGATGGGAGCGTAACGTGATTCAGCAGCATGAGTGAACCGACTACCAACAAGTACCACCTTCCAACCAGTGTTGCAGCAGAAAGGTTTGATGTCAGGGCAGTTGCAATGTTTCTGGAACAGCCAGTAACCAATGCCAGATTTCGACCAATCGGTGGCGAGGCACGTTGGTTTCTGTTTGTCGAATATACGGACGCCATTCTCAATCTCTGCCGCAATTTGAAGTTTTGATTTGTCGAAGATTGCTTGCAATTCCTCATTCCATTGGAACTTCATCGTTGGCTTCAGTAGTGAGCGGAATGGTTCCATGAACGATGTCATGCTGAAAGTGTATGTGACTTGATTCACAAGACCAAACCATGAACGTACGTCTGTGAGATTCTTTGGTGTCGGAAAGTCCATGATTGCTCTGATGATCTTCTCGTTAGGACGGACGGATGTAGGCGTGATCTCGAAGCCAGCAAACTCGACGGTGTCGGCACCAAATTCAAATTTATCAGGGTTCAAGATGATACCATTACGAGCGCAAAGGTCAACACACTGTGCAGTTTGATGAAAGCTCTCCTCCAAGGTATCGGCCCATAGTAGAGAATCATCTACGACTTTGATTTTGTTTGGGAAGTCACAGGCTATTTCATCAAATCGTCTTGTGTAGCCGTCACCAGATGAAATGTAGCCTTGTGGTGCAGTGCGATACCGGTAACGACCCCAAGGGGTGATGAAGGTTGTGAGGTGCTTGTCTTCTTCACAGAGGGGGACACTGTGGTATCCATTCCAGGCATCTGTGACAGTCTTCTTGACGTTGTGGGGCACCGAACGTACTTGATGGAATGGAGACTGAGTATGATGAGTTTCTCTCGTTGCACAGGCGTTCAGGGCTTGGAAGTCTACGGTACGACGAGGTTTTCCATTTTTCTTGGCGCATACTACCATGCGATGACACCAGGTCACAGGTTCTCCTATTGGCACTTTTTCGAGCACTCCAAGCAGAACATCGCGGTCCAGATCGGCTTTGACTTTCTCTTGCCAGTGAAACGGAACAGGGATTGGAGTGTGATGAGCTGTAGGTTCTGCGGATTCGTCGATCTGAAGGGACAGTGGGGGTCCAGTCATCATCGGCAGCGGTTGGTGCTCACACGTATTGAAGGCACTGGACTTGTAGTGATTTAGTAGGAAGTCCTGTAGTTTCTGCCGATTCTCGTCTGTTGCGTCACATGGAAGACCAGTAGGAAGGGCTGGTGGAGGTTCACGTTTTGGGCAGTCACAGCCAATTGTTGTTGGTGTTGAAGATTGTTCGGGATGATTGAGGTGATCTGTCGCTGTTTTGAGAACGTCAGCTGATGCAACTTGATATTTGTTGGCGATGGCTGGGAAGCTGGAGGGGATGATACCCAAGTCAATGCAAGCACCTTTGCTGATGAAGAATTGGTTGGTTTCGTTGGTGACATACACAAGTTGTCGTGTTTCCTGGGCGTTGTTCGAGTTTTGTAATGTTTGATCTAGAATACAAGAAAGGAAATATAATACATGTTACACCTACTAAATATATATAACTCTCTAGACATGTCATTTTTTCTGATTATTCGTCCATACGTCCATGGTTGTCCCCGTTTTTGTGGAGGTGGTTTAGCATATGCATATGTGCCAACGTCTGGTTTGTCGTGAACCGGTCCTGAATGACGGTCGTATATTTCCTTGGCTGTTCTACGTTTGTCAATTATCTGTTGTGTTGTATTGGCTACGTCTATGGGTGATGGTAAAAGTGCAGACTTTGAGGTTGGTAGCATTGTTCGGGTTCTTCGGTTCATCATTCTTTGTGCAGGGGAACTCAAGTGTCCCTGTTGCATAGTATTTCTGTAGTTTAGAAGCGCTATTTGGAAGTCTTGAGACTTTTTGGGCATGTTTTTTGCAACTTTGACTGCAGCTTCAGCACGCCCATTCCCTTTTGGGTAATATGGAGCAGAGCGAGTATGGTGGAAGCCATATTGTTTGGCGAAATTCTTGAACTCATTGCTGATGAACTGTGGTCCATTGTCTGTATGGCATATTTCAGGGATCCCATAACGCGAAAAGTGTGCTGTGGTGTGCCTTACAACAGTAGAAGCAAGGGTGTTTGGTAAGTGATCAACTTCAATCCAGTCAGAGAAGTGGCATACTGTGACCAGATAGTCCTTATTCTCGTATTCAAACAGATCTTGGCTAACAATTTGCCAAGGGAGTGATGGAACAGGAATTGATCGCATCGGTTCTTTAGATGCTGATCTTTGGTATTTTGCACAATCGGAGCAGTCATGACACATGTTAGTAATGTCTCTTGCCATATTTGGCCAAAAAAGTACTTCTTTTGCCATTCTCGTGTTGGAAGCTGCACCCATGTGATTGGCATGTATTTTCTGAAGCATTTCATTTCACAGTCCGTTTGGTATCATGGTACAGTGTCCTTTATATATATAAAAACATTGTTGATGGACAGTTCGTCTCTAAAGTTCCAGTATGGTTTGAGATCCTGATCAAGTTGTTGTGGTTCATCTGGCCATCCTCTTTGTATCAGGGTGTAGAGCCGTTTAAAGGTTGGGTCATTTTTCGTAGCTGATAGGATGTTCATTTCCGTGTCGTTTTTGAGCTGATGGTGGTGTTGTGGATACTCTGACTCTGTATCAACGCGGAATACTTCAAAGGCATTTATTGTGTTTGTAGAAGGTTTGGTGAGTGGTGCTCTGGATAGGGTATCTGCTATGTAGAGTGTGGTTCCTTTCTTGTAGGTTACCGTAAATTGGTATCTCTGTAGTCTGGATAGCATTCTTTGGAGTCGTGCCGGTGCTCGGTTGAGTGGCTTCTTCATGATGATTTCCAGAGGTTTGTGGTCGCTATGTACTTCAATGTTTTTGTGTCCGTACAGCCAGTGGTCAAACTTGGAGAATGCATTACATATAGCTAAACACTCTTTCTCAATTTGAGATTATCTTCTCTCAGTTTCAGTGAGAGTACAAGATGTGAATGCGACTGGTTGTAACTGTTCTTGATTGTTGTTTTGTAGAAGTGTTCCTCCAAGACCATTGTCACTTGCGTCAACCTGGAGTATCACCTTCTTAGCTGGATCAAAGTATTGTAGGACAGGTGTAGATGCTATAAGTGATTTAGCATCTGAAAATGCAGTCTGTTGTGTTGAAGACCATGTGAACGCCATGTCTGTTTTTGTTAGTTCAGTCAATGGCCGGATGACAGTGCTCAAGTTCTGGCAGTAAGGTGATAAGTAGTTGACCATTCCAATGAAGCGTTGCAGGCTCTTTTTGTCGTGTGGTTTTGGCATCTGTAGGATGGCATCAGTTTTCTCCGGATCAGCTTTGATGCCATTTTGTGTAAGAATGTGTCCTACAAATTTCTGTTCTTTCTGCTTGAATTTGAGTTTTGCTGGGTTGAATCTGATGTTCTTGGTTCTAGCTCTTTCCATTAGTGCAATGAGATTTTTGGCATGATCCCTTTCTGCTGTCTGGTATGTTTCCCCACAACCATATACTAGGATGTCATCAGCTATGGGTGCGATACCTTCTAGTCCTTCTAACGCTGTCATGAGTCTCATTTGAAATTTCTCTGGAGCACTGTTGATGCCAAATGGAAGTCTTTTCCATCGATAACGTCCATAGGTAGTGTGCATTGTTGTCATATCTGATGATTTTTCATCTAACGGCACGTGAAAATACCCATCCTTTACATCAATTAATGTGAAACATTTTGCATTGTTCAGTTTGTGTAGATGTTCATTCAGTGTTGGCATTTGGTATACAGGTCGTTCTATTGCTTTGTTTATTGTTTGGCTGGGGTCTATGCATACACGAAATTTGTTTGGTTGTTCTCTGCAAAGTATGTTTGAGCACCATGAAGTTGGTTGTGTCACTTTTTCCAGTATTCCTTCTTTGACATATCTGTCTATAGCTGCTTTTTCTTTCCCACGTTTGCTCAGTGGTACTTGGTGAATTGGCATTTGAACTGGTGTAACATCATTTTTTACCCGAAATGATACTGGTGGTTGGAGACAGCCAACACCGTTAAAGCTATCTTTATAGCATTCAATTAATGACTCTTTGGTCAGCGGATGGGTTGTATCTAAAGGCTTTGTTTTGTTAACATGTGTTTTTGGTTGGCTAGTGGTTGTTGGCTGATTCAGGTTGCCTTGCTGTTGCAGAGAGTAGATATCCCCTGTGTTGATTGTCATGATATTCATGTTTACACAGTCTTTACCGGAAAGGAGAGCTGGCTTTCCGATCATGTCCTTCGAGTCAAGGACTTGGAACACTAGACTATGATACTTTTTGAACTTTTCGCACAAAAGGGTGATTTTCCCGATGGGTCTGATTGGCTCACTTTTGTTCCCATAAGGAAGTAATACACAACGCGATTTCTGAAGCTTGATATCAGGAAAGTATTTCTGGACGACCTGGTGCGATATGGTGTTGGATGTAGCGGCGGAGTCGATTTGGAACTGTAGGTTTACAAAGTTTCTCCCTGTTGATGAACACAAAAGCTTTGAATAAAATTTTTCCTGATTTGATTGGGATTGTCCATTCCGTTGATCTGTTGCGTACGCTGTGCTGTAATACAGTGGTTGTTCATCAGTGTGTATGTTGGTTGTTGCTGCTCAGGTGATTCTGTTCTGCTTTCTGGTTGATGATATGTTGATGTTGCATGAAGGTGGTTGGTCGACTTTTCCATACCCTGCGGATTGCTGTTTGGTTGTGTTGGACGTTGGTTATTTCTTCTGTTGTAGTTGGGTCTGTTGTATCCCTTGTTGCCAAGGTGGCTGACATTTTGTTGTTCTAGACATACTCTTGCAAAGTGGTCAAATCCACCACACCTTGTGCATTTACGTCCATTAGCTGGGCAATTTGCCCAAGGATGTGGTCCTTTATTGTCTCCACACCAGTGGCAAGTATTTGGCTCACGTCTCAATTTTATGTCTCTGTGTTTCTTCCTTTGTTGTGGTGGTATTGTTGCTTTTGTCCAGTGAACATTCTCTTCTGTCCCTTTTGATGCATCACTGATGAGTTTGTTTGTCACTCGAGCAGATTCCATTGACTTGGCCTCTGCGACAACATCTGACATTGTTTTTTGTGTGCCATCTGTTCTCAGATGTGTTTTTAACAGTTCAGTTCGTGCTGTGTCCTCACAAAGTCCAAAGACAAACTTATCACGACACATAATGTCTGTAATTTCTCCATATTCACACAGGCTTCCGGCTTGTCGTTTTCGGACCTCCCAATCCTGGACCGTCTCATCTTGATTTTGGGACGAATGCCAGAATTTGAACCGATCAGTCATTAGGGTAGATCCTGTTGTTCCTGTGTAATGTGTGCGTAGACGATTCATCCAAATCCATTATGTGATGTATTCATTTTTACTTCTGACACCAAGTTACAACTTAGAAGGATGAGAAACTAGACGCCATCTTAATTCGTACTAAAAACGTGTTACCGAATTGCCGTGACCGACATATATATAAACAAACTATTATATATCAAAATGGTAGCCGCAATAGTGGTATAGTGCAACAACAAAATAAAATGATAAACTCTTTTTCCTGTAACTTTTATTTAGTATCAATGTCTACGCCAATTTTTAGCACTTGTTGTCCCGTGTGTTTGTAAGTAAGTAAGTAAGTTAGTAAATATCTTTTCTAAGGAATAATATATACAATAACATATGCTACACAAAACTAGAAATTAAAAAAAAGTTTCCGAAGCATTACGCAAGTTGCAAGCAAAATTTTTGGAGTATAACACATTTCAAATAAACAGTTAAAGCTGTCTTCCATTACTTGAAGACACCTCTGAGAGGGCGTCTATTATTCCTAGAGTGAGGTTAAAAAGGGGTATAAAATAGAAACAAGAAGCCCTGCGGCTTAAAGATTTCCGCCATTATCAATAATCTGAAAAAAGATATAAAATCGTGACATACATGTCACGATTTTATATCTATAATAAATTATCTTTCACCAAAAATATCCAGCCTCAACAATTCCTCTTTAAATTAAAATTCATTGATAATTAATTAGTTCTGCTGAATATAGCTTTAGTCTACGTGCTTACAAAATTGTAGTACATGACGTAATTATATAATATCAAAGATGGCGCATTGTAAGACGATCTTCATTATGCTACACTGCACGAGCTTTAACTTTCGATTATAAACTTTAAAATAAAGTAATGTTCATTGGATAATAAAACAATTTGTTGAACTGTTAGGATTCTTATTGGCTTAAAACTCATTTTAGCGTCGTTCTCAGAAAAATAGCTGTCAAAACGAGGATTTAAGCTTTAGCCTGCTCTCTCTCTCTCTTCCCAGGCGATATTAAAGTTCCGCCTTCCCGGCGGAAATCAAAAAAAAAAAAAATTATAAACTTTTTTACCTGTAACTTTTATTTAATATCAATGTCTACGCCAATTTTCAGGACTTGTTGTCCCGTGTGTTTGTACATTCTTACTGCCAGAATTAGCCAGAAAGAGCGGTAAGTTATCAGAATTATGCATTGAATGAAATAAAGAAACTTGGAGAGAAAAGAATTCACAATTAAAAATAGCTTTTTTATTGGCCCAATTACTTTGTAATTTATTTGTAATGTATTGTAAGCACACTGTATTTTCCTAGCCCTACTTCTACATCAATGACGCTACAACTTAACGGCCTAAATTATACTTTTCTAATGTAAGACGGCTCTACTAAAAAATTGATTCAATCTTTATTTCTACAACACACCCCTATGAGACGGGGGCTACAATTTAAAGGTCTCATATTAAAAATAATACGGTACTAAAGAATTCGATCTTACTAGTCTCAGACTCGGGATATAACTGTCAGAAAATTAGAAAAACCAATCGTCCACAGCAATTTAACCGTACAAAAATCTACTGTTGTCACAAGGGGCGGTAAATCAAAAAGGACGCTTATAAGAAAATCTTATTTTGTGTTAAGTATAAAAGCTTTCTTTTTAGATAACTATAAAATCATAACATGTTCTCAATAGCGAGCTGCTTTAGCGAAAAGATGAAAACATTTTGACATCAAATTTTATGATGTAGATGTTTTTACTAATTTCCGAAATATTTAAAGAAGCGCCCTTCAGCTGCAGTAAATATTCAAATAACAACCACTGGGCGCTCATCGATAAGGACATGTATAAGAAACCCTAACGCTCATACAAAATCTCAACACTTGTTTTAACTCCAACTTATTTACACCATTTTTGTTCGTTCATAAATTATTTATTATACCGATATTCGTTGTGGGTAGGAGTTATTTAATTTTAAAACGAAAAATAAAACCGCAAGGCACACATAAATATTTTTTACACAACAGAAAATACAATATAGTATTCAGGGTTTATCAGTTATGATAAATTCCAGAGGACATTTTATCATTTCTTCCATGATTTATAGACACTAATTTTCAGGATAATTACACATTAAGAATTCCAGGACTTTTCGTCGGTTGAACATTTTGAGCAAATGTTAAGGATGCTTTGAATTTCTGGTTGAATTGTCAAGAAACTGGTTATATCCGTGTCTAACGCAGCTGGACTTTTGGTTTGTGGTTATTTTTCTTAACTTTCGCCTCTGATTAGAGTTAGTTATACTCTGCCCAATGTGCTTCTTCTTTTTAATAAAATGCGATATCACCCATATTTGAAATGTTTTTGACAATATCGAAATTTAGCAGTTTTCTTAATTTCTTTTTAATCAATTTGAAAAATCTCTGATCACCTAACCACTTATGCTGAAAGGTACACTTGTTCTTTGTCATCTGTCTATTTAAAACTATTTTACTAAAAATAAAGCAAAACGTAATATTGTGGTTATTGCTTCCGACGTGTCTTATAGAACAGTGAAACAAGCATGCACTTCAAAAATCAAATATGACATAAATATACAGTTAAAAGCGAGACAAAACAAGAAGAATTTACAACATTCATATCATTCATTTTACTGTTGCATGGTTTTGTACACAGGTTATATATATATAAACAGAAAAACAAATTAAGAAAAACCGTATTTGTAGCAAAGGAGCTTTAATCCATATACTACATAAAATGGTCAAGAGGATGTTAGTACCACTGAATGACTAACAAAGCCTGTCAGTAATTATCAAAACATTTATTAAGAAGGGCTTTTCATTTGCAATTTTTGAATTTATAGAAATAAAGTTCTATCAGTCTAAGTCAAGTTAAAATACAAAAAATTCCCTGAATTTTCCCTGACTCTCCCCTAAAATGGGTCTTTTTTCCTGACTTTCCCTGACCACAGATAAAATTCCGACTTTCCCTGATTTCCCCTGACTCGGTGGAAGCCCTGATAAAACAACAAGTAAAAACACCACCAACACTTTCTGTACTGAAAAAATAGAAAGATCTGGGTAGAATTCGAGGAGTTTTGACAAATATTTTTTTGAAATTCCACGATTTCCAGGATTGTGGCATACTTGGCATGCTCAAATTAACTCGACTCACCGATAAAAAGGTAGTAAAATAGCCGGCGTAATTAACAATTAGGGGTGATTAGAGGTTTTCTGTAACACTACTTAACTAGTATAAGAATTATAAAAAGATTTCCATTATTATATTAATTATATTTTATTTGCAACTTCTATTAACTATCTTTTGTCAGTAGACTACTACATCTTAAACTGAATCCCTAACTACCGTATTGGAACGAAAATCTAGTTCTAAAAAAAATAATCGCAAAACTAGGAATATTTAATGAAAAAAAGCTTTAAAAAGTTGTACAATTAGGGCTAATTTGTAATAGTTTTTACTAACTTTTGAAGAACTTTTTAAAACTCAAAGTTAATCAACTTGATAACAAAAATAACTATGTAACCTGTTTATAAAACTATTAAATAAACAAAAGAAAAAACGGAACTATGGAACTAACGAACTACAAGAACTAACTACAAAAAAACTAAAAATAAAAAATTGTTGCCACCACGCCCTGGCCTAAGCCCCAACCCCTTCTTACGGCATACGGCCCACGTCTTCTTCCTAAAAAGTACATAAAAAAGTTGCAAAAGGCAGTACAAGACAATGCATACATTGAAGATTTTACTTCGATCTGTATGCGTGACTTTTGATAAACATAGCTAAATATATAAAACAGGTTCGGGTTTTACAGGATTAACGAAACTTTTGAGTCAGCAAAACACAGGAATGAAAAGCATTCAAAACTAGATCACTAAAAGTAAAAAAGTAAAAACTATTTCGTAACTTTAAGGGGGAAACTTTTGGCAGAAAGAAAATTTGGCAGATTTGTCACATTAAATTCCACCCCATATTTTTCTTTTCTATTAAGCCGGATTGGTAGAATAAAAAATTTTTTCATTTTAATATTTGATGACGAGTGACTTTACTTGATCTAATTTTATAGTTATATGGTATTTTAAAATGCATTTAAAAATTATTGCTTTTATATCCATGAAACTAAAATCTGCTAATTTCAATATGATTTCCTCCATAAAGTCTGTATTTTATTTTGCGAGAACTGCAACCTCATCTTCCTCAAACCGCAACAACTGTTTATGCACATTTTGAAAATAACATACCCTGCCGCCTTTCACGCCGCTCTCGCTGCTGCTCCTCCAGCACACGTGCTACAATTTCTTCCACTACAAAATATATATAGAATTATTAGAATTATGATAAATTTAATGCAACAACTGAAAGGCTGTATTGAAACTTGGTATATACGCTATCAAAACGGAACAAAACTCGGTAGAATGTAGACCGGAAAAAGATATTTATTTTCTTATTACACAAATTAAAATACCTTCTTCAGCACCGAGCCGACGCCCCTCCTCCTCTACACCATCCTGCTCTGGTGCTGCTGGTACTGGTGGTACTGCTGGTGGTACTGGTGGTACTGCTGGTACTGGTACTGGTGGTACTGCTGGTACTGGTACTGCTGGTACTCCTGGTGGTGCTGGCAGCTGTTGTAATTGCTGCTCATGCAGCTGCTGTTGTTGTTGCAGCTGCATGAGCTGATTTAACATATTTCGTTGTTGCAGCTCCAAACGCTGCAACAAATCAATTTGGTTGCGCTGGAGCTGCAACTGGTCACAACTTTCACTATTACCCATCTAATAACACAGAAAGAATATTAGCAATGTGCATTTCAGGGTGGGGACATAGACCTAAAAATTAAATAACTAAATTGATGATTAAAATTACTTATGCAAAAACGTGGTTAAAATTGTCCTGTTATTATCAATTCTTAATTTCTAGTAAAAAATATGTAAAGAAATTCTGTTAGCAACCACAACATACACAACTAAAAAATGATGTTTTACTTGTTTTGGGTAACAAAAATGGAAAATAAAGAAAATAAAACATTTATATCTTAATAGTACTTAGTCCAATCTATGCAAAAAAATAAATAAAAGTATTATAAGCAATTTAGAAAACAGAAAAAATAGATAAAACATTTAATAAAACAGTTTTAGACCCTCCACCACCCGGCATTTTTAAAGCCGTCAATACAGTTTTGGACCCACCACCACCCGGCACTTTTATAGCCGTCGATACAGTTTTGGACCCACCACCACCGGGCATTTTTATAGCCGTCAATACAGTTTTGGACCCACCACCACCCGGCATTTTTATAGCCGTCAATACAGTTTTGGACCCACCACCACCCGGCATTTTTATAGCCGTCGATACAGTTTTAGACCCACCACCACCCGGCATTTTTATAGCCGTCGATACAGTTTTGCCCCACCACCACCCGGCATTTTTTTGCCAACGTTTATGAGTTTATTTCTCATAATTAATCTTTATATTCATTTGCCAGTAAAATATTTTAAACTTTTGGTGAATATTTTTGTTGAACCGGCATTATTCAGAAAACTGCCTTTTTACCCTTTTGGGAAATGGGAATTACTTGGTAGTAAAGATTTGGCTCATAAATATGGATCTTGCACAATCTAGCAGTTTATTGTTAATAAAATCAACTTTGATCCATTTGCCGGTGAAATATTATTTTTTTTACTGAACTGGCAATATTTACCAGAAAACTACCTTTTTACCCTTTTTAAAAATGGAAATTAATTAGGTAGTAAAAAATGAAATCATTTATGGATCTTGCACAATCTGGCTGTTATTGATAATGAAACAAGCCTTAGATCCATCTGTCAATAAAAACTTTTGGTCAACTGGCATAATTTACCAGAGAACTACCTTTTTACCCTTTTGGAAAATGGGAATTTAGAAGTAGTTAAAAAATTAGATGATTACAACCTGGAGAATATTATTGAAATCAAATATGAGATATTGAATTTGTTAAACTGGCATAATTTACCAGAAAACTACCTTTTTACCCTTTTGGAGAATGGGAATATAAGGTAGTAAAAAAAATTAGATCTTACAATCTGGCAATCATTGTTATTGAAATCAAATTTAGATCCATCAGCCAGTGGAATATTTTTTACAAATTTGATGAACTGGCATTATTAGGAACACTACCTTTTTACCCTTTTGGAAAATGGGATTTTTTAGGTAGTAAAAAAACGTTCATGGATCTCATAATAAAAGAAGCTTTTTAATTTGCCAGTGATTTTTTTTAAAATTTTAAATCCTCCAGGCATTTGTAAGAAAACTTTTTAGTCACAAATAGAGTGAAAACAGCAACAACATCCATGGGTAATGTTGCATATGGCATCATGGATATCATCATCACATAACCTATCCAATTCCTCTAACAACCTCATATATTCTATTTGTGAACATGAATTATTGCATGTTTGATTGGATAAACCTATCAATCTTTTTTCTTCCTCTAACCTTGCTTTTATTTGTGGATGTTTATTTATATATTCAAGCCGACTAAATGGAATGGGAGAGGCTAAACACCAATCAACATCTTCCGAACAACGAGAGAAAGCCGTGTATGTCATTCCTAAATTTAAAGCTTCCATCTTCACATCATCACTCAGTTTAATAACAGCTTTGGTGCATGTTTGTCCTTTACCAATGGTCATACCTTGTGATTTAGCAATTGTGATGGCATATCCTGGTATCAGTGGAAAGCCACTCCTGGAGCAACAATTGTCATCACATCTGCCTTCATTAATAGGTACTGGTACCCAAGTTGGATGCGAGTGTAGCCAGACAGGCCCCTTGTATCTTGGAAACTCAACAACTCTAATTTCTGGAAATTGAGGAGGTCTTGAGCCTTCACTATAAACAATCGCAACTACAGTACCCATTGCTCCATTATTTAATCCCAAACCAGTCAAACCTATCTGATTCTTATATAACTTCTTGTATAACTCTACACCCAACAGCAATTATACATTTAGCTGGTATTTGACCAATTTGCTTGTCCTGACTATGATGTCTTCCTCGACCAGTGGAAGGTATAACTGCAACAGGGACACCTAGTTTTGAAAGAACACTGTTATTATGTTTGTGAGCTTCTTTCCATGTCTCTGTCAGCCAAATTGCATTTTCACTTGAGAAAAAAGACTTCTCACTACTTGGTAGAGAATCAAAAGTTCTTCTGTTAATATCTTGCCAGTCTAATTGTGTTATTTTTCCCGTTCTGATGCGATTTAATCTAAAACCACCACTTGGGTAAAAGATCTATATATGGCAAAACCTGCATGTACTGCTGGAGAGGAACTTGGCAAAGGAGATTTATGAAGATCAGTTTCCCCTATTGCTTCCAGTTGAAATAAATCACCAAATAAGGTTAAAGATGGAATACACCCAAAGCTATTTTGTACTTGCTTGGCATGGTCTACTTTTGCGGTAACTTCACAAAATCTTTGACTACACCATGCAGTAAGATTTTGACCAATCATACCTCGTTCATCAACATTGACACACATCAAAGAAAGATTATTATTATCATCGCATACATTTTTAATTAATTTTCTAAATTGCAAATCAGACAATGGATAATCATGCAATGCTGCTGAAGCAAGTGATTTTTTTTAGAAGGTAGAGGTGTTACAGAGTGAATAGTATGACCATCTGGGAGCAGTACAGCTGCAGCACCTGTGAGAGCCAAGTTTAAAACTGACCTATTTGATATGAATACTCTGCGCACTAACCTTGTTAAAATTTTTATTATTTGACTTTTTCCTGTACCAGCACTTCCCTGGACAATGACTCGCAGAGGAACAGTTTTAAAATTTGTATTACCAGCAACAGATAGTAAGTGTTTAATGTGAAAATAAACCACTTGCATTTGTTTATCATTCACCAACCTTACATTTACATCAGGAAGATTGCATTGAGAATTGTGTTCCATTTCTCTTTTTTCAGAAGTCTTTAACATGTTCTTCACCCAGTTTTTAGCCTCCTCAATATCTACTGAATGGGGTAATTTTTGTATGCCTTGCTCATGCCAGTTATATAAAGTACCTCCATCTGGCAGAACTACATCATCAACTTCTGGGTTAATTGCATGGGCTCTCTTTTCTCTTAAAATGTCACGAAGTAATGCATAACCCAAATATTCAGTTTGTGACTGCTGTGACGACATTGACTGCGATTGACTTTGGGATAATTCTGAATCTTCCAATACCTGTAACTTTCGAATATTTTTATACTTTTCTTTTTTCAATGTCTTTTCGTCATAATGTGCCTTAGCCAATTTCATAACTTCTAATAAAGCTTCAGGGCATTCTTCAGAATCTAAGAACTCTGCAAAAGCATCTGTAAAGTTGTCATGGCCATTAAGTAAGTCGTTTGTGTTTCTCCATGTACCTTTTGAAAATATCATTAACTGGGCTTTTGCATAATCCTCCTCAACTGGCCAATTGGGATATATAGGTAATCCAGTAAAAACAGGAACATGGTCTTGTCCACATCTTGTACTTTTAGGACAATCACAAATCTTCGCCAAATCAAAAAGTGTAATTGCAGGGAGATTTTGACGCCTGTCATCTCCACAAAATTTGTCCAAAGGTGTGGAATTTGTGACAGTACCACTAAAATCATTCTGCATTTTTAAAGTTCTATAACCACTCAATCCAATCCTTTTGAATTTTCTAGAGAAATGGTATAATTTTGATCTAGTGTTAATGAAATCAGCAGCAGATCCTGGTGTATCAACCATGCCAACAGTTTTTAACAATAGTCTTTGAGCTATACTTCGGACAGATGCATTACTGTCAGATGTATTTAATAAATTACTATAAATAGTTATTAAATCAGTGGTTGTTGCAGCTCCTTTACAGGCATACCCTGCTACATATTTAAGAAGAGAAATAAAATCTTGCTCTATAATTGGCTTGGTGTCACAGTTTGCTAACCAACTCATGGGTCTACACTTTGCATGTTGTATAAGTCTAGGATGATCAGATGGTCCTTCATAACGTGGATGTGCTCCATCAGTAATTACTGGGTTATAAGGATGAATGTTTTTCCCTGAAGTTATATATGTTTCGTCATCAAATTCTCCGAAGTTAAATCTACAATACTTGACAACCTTCTTACTTTTCGTTCTATCTGGATTAACAATAGTAATGGTTTTTCTACGCCAACAGAACAAACTGCATCTGTGTAACAAAATTTTGTTTACAAAATTAATGTGGAATTCTTTCAATCCTTGAGTTGTATCTATGTCAGCCAACGTGTTGTGAAGAATGGTTCCATCAACAGGTAATGCACAACCTTCTGGTTTTGCCCATAGTAATTTGTTTGGTAACCATTTTTTTCTACATTGACAGTTTCTTCAATTCCACCAGGTGGACGCCATCATATAAATTTTGGAGAAAATACATCATCTGTGTTTTTAAAGTCTGTTTGTAAGCATTCATATAGCTTGGTTTCTTTACTTATTCCGTCCTCATGATTAATCATTATAGATTTGACCATATTATGAAGCTTTGGAGAAAAAAAATATCATGGCTGTGCATTTAACCACGCGATTTTGCAAATTCTATTCTACCCCAGAAATCGCAATATTGAAAAAGTTCTTTGAGCACTGTGTTAGAGAAATTAGCATGTCTCACACTGAAATATTTTGTAACAATGTGAAGGTTATTATGAATCAATTTATGTTTAAAATGTGAATCAGAATAAAATTTATTTGTAACTTCATCAATATCGGTCCGAGTCACTGTTGCATAGTATTCTATTAATAATTTATGAAGTGGTTTCCAATGATGCTCGGCACAGCTACTAGTGTCAAAATAAGTAGGTAAAACCTGAAACTCCTTTAACATAAAAAAACATAGTGCATCTAACTCCTTTTTACGCTCTCTCCAATATGTATCAGTGTTTGGTAGGTTTGCGGACATACTGATGATCTTTCTTGGAACACTTTCATCCTGTTCTTCCAAATTTTTTTGTAATTCCTCAACTGTTAAATGTGCATCATTGAGTTGCTGAGCAACAACAAAACTACCTTGAGTAAGTGCTTTTTTACGCAAACCAAGATTTAACAAATGTAATTTTAAAAATGGGTGTTTTGTAACTCTGTTATCACCTGTAAAATATATATGTTCAACCCAATCAAAATAGTCTAATGGGTGTAGTTGCTTAATTGTTATATCACGTTCCATTAACAAATATCTGAGGGTAAGCCATTGTGAAAAAACCAGGTGTACTTAACTCTCTAATAGGAGTATCATTATTGTTTTGGTTAAAGCAAGTGGAAGCAATATTTCCTTGTTTGATAACTTGCTCTAGCATATCTTGATCATCACCTAAAAACTTTTTTAACATATGTTTAATTTTGTCATCAAAATCTTGTGGTGCCAAAGGGGTAACTATGCCAGACCATGATGCTATCTCTTCATTTGATTCTAATTGATCAAACTGGTTTTCTGCAGGGCTTTTATCTTGTTCATCAGTGTTTGTTTCAGAAAGATGTACTACTGGAATCCCCTCTATCTCACTCCTTTCCATTGGCAAAATATCTAATCTGTTTTGCTCAATCATGACATCACTATAATATGGATTGGGTGTCACTAAAAAGTACTTTCCGTTTAGTTTAATTCCTGAACAATGGTTAGGACCTTTATACTTATTATAACCTGAGACCAGTCACCATATGTGGGATAACCAAACACAAGTCCTTTTAATGCTGACTCAATTTTTGTACGTGACACAAAGTATTGTTTACTAGAAGTGTTCTTTTTCTTTAACAATAATATGCTGATTTCTGATGGTAATAAAGGAAGTGAGGTTGTAATCTTCATATTGTGTGGTATAGCAACAGCATGACCTTTTGATGCTAACATACCATATTTTAATGAGTGAACATACATTGCTACCTGAATCTTTCGAATCATCAAAGTTTCCATGAACGTTAACGACTTTAAAAAAAACCTCTGAGAAATGCATGTTATTATGGTATATAGAATCTAAACAATCAAGGTGTGGTATGTCAGAAAGTATACCAGAAAATTTGGCAGCAGAACTTGACTCTCCTTTTCTCTTTCGTGAAAGAAATTCACTATGACAACGGGAACATTTATTATCTGCAAAGATTTTCCAATTTGAAATTATACGCCCAGTTCTGTGTTGAAACAAATCAGATGGCTCAGTTTCATAAAAAAATGGTCTAGTCTCTTTACAAGTTGTGCAGGTTCTTATAATGTGCATATTTTCACCCTCCTGGAATCTGTTGATCATGTGATAAACATTTCGGTTGCCACTAATACCTTGACCTACCACATCATTAGTTTTTTCATCATGGACTTGAATATTATTTTTTAATTTTCTTCTCCTAGCCTTTCTTTTTGTTTTGTTCTCATCAGAGGATGGTTGCTGGTAGCCTACACCACTTACTTTACAATCCTGTTTTAACATTTCTTCTGCCTTATTTAGGGTTAAAATTTTTTTTTTCTAAATTGTTCTCTAGTTTAACAGAGCTATCACCTGTCAGTACAGAGGCTTTTTTAATATCTGTCTTTAACTTTCGTCTTCTAGCTTTCCTTTTTTCCTTACTTTCTGTAGAAGACGGCTGGCAATAGTTTACACCATTTATTTGACATTCATGCTTTAGCTTTTCTTCAACTTTGTTCATTTCCAAAATATTACTTTGTCCAATTGTTTTTAAAACTTTCTTTCCTTGTTTACCAGAATCAACATTAGACTCTACAAAAGCACTTGTAATATTGTTTCTTTTGTCAGATTTAGCATTGCTGTTTGCTTTATTATTCTGTACTTCACTTTCAGGTTGGTTTTTACTTTTTATTGGAGATGAAGAAGTAATTTCAAAATGAATTTCCTGTTGATTTTCTTTTAATTGTTTTGACGATGTATGGACTTTTACCCGATTTAAATACTCAGTTGTATTTGTGAAATTTATAGGGTTATAGCTTTTTTCGTCAAACCTTGGCAAGATGCTGTTTAGTCTTACAACTTTTGATTGACGTTGCCCAGAATTACTCAAAATAAGCCTGCCACTAGACTTAGCCATAGGCGGCAAATTTGAAGAGATTACATCTGCATATGTTCGTTTTATATTATTAGGTTTGCCAATTCTGTCATTTTTGTTTCGCCAAGGTACTTCACCAGAAAAGAATAAAGATTGGAAATGTTCGTTTTCATGGCCCAACAAAATATATCGACCAGTGTATTCGTTTAAATCAGGCGTTATAACCATAGAAGATAATGATGGCTAAAATATGCTATAAGGATACTCAGGTGTACTGTCTGCTTTAGTAACAATAATCACTGTATTAAGCATGATTGCAGTTGCATGGATAAATAGTTCAGTTGCATGAACACCTAAATTAAACTGATCCAAAATTGATTCATCAGCACTTTCACTTATGTGTGTTTCTTCCCAGGTTAAAACAAAATCGTCATAACGGTGTTGACGCACAAAACTTGATACTGCAACTCGTAAGTCTTTATGGGTTCCAGCAAAATTTGGTTCAAAATTTTTATAAATTGTTTCCAAAACTGCATGATAAAAACAGTTTCCATCTCCAGCAGTTAGCCTTTCATAGTACACATTCAGTCCAATAGATCGTGCCTTTAACACAATTCTATGTGCAGCATTCTGACGATGCAAACTTGCAAACGCATTCACAATCGACATCACCATGATGCACCTAATTATTACTGTTAAAAAAATATATGAAAGAAAACTTGCATTTTTGACAATAAATATATATATAATATAAATATTTTGGAGTTTTAAAAACAATGTTAGCAAGTTTGAGGAAAGATAATTTTTTAGAGCAAAATCTAGATAAGCTAAGCATCATTTCCAGACAGATTTTTATTGTGGTTACCTTTCGTCAACTAATTATTCTACCATTTCTACAATTTTTTTGCATTCTTCGCCCTACAAACTGGGTTTGTTTTCCCCCTGTGAAATTTTAAAAATGGCAGATGTAGCACAAATGTGATTGGTCAATTAAGCTAAATGTCAATCGTCACTATGGCAACAAAGCTGAACCGAATAGAAAATTACCACTCTCTGGTGCCTAATATATACACTTTCCCAGACCCTGGAAATATAGCTAGCTAGACATATTACAACTTTCTGCTATTAATTATTTGACTGGAAGACATTAAAAAACATATTTTTCATGGTGGTCTCAAGCACCAAAGAGTAGTTTAGCTAGCTAGGCAAATAAAGATATAATAATAAAGTAATATAATAAAGATAAAAATTAGACCATCCAGACCGTCACAACTCACTCTTCTTCTGCTGCATGAAAAGGATACCACATAAATATACCAATGTAAGCTGATAATTTAATATTTTAAAATCTTCTTATTAATGAAGCGATAAATACAACACGTTTTTGCGCGTTATAAACGTTCAAATTAATAAAGTGCACCTTCAAAGAAAAGGTACAAGCTTTCCAACTCAAAACTTTAAGCGAAAAGCATAGCAACAAAAAAGCGGGAAGATTTAAACATTTATTGATTATTATCAGGACTTGGTGAAAACTATATAAATAATTAAAGAAAAAATATTATTGCAATCATTCTGTATGCAAATACAATCCCACATAATCGTACAAACATAAATACACAAAAACTAATAAGATATATGTGTTTTTAATTACCTAAAATATGTATTTGTGCTAGGTCTGTAAAATACACGATAATTTAAATTAGCCGATAGCCGTTTTCTGATTGCTTGAGTGTACTTTCCAGTCTTTCGCTTCCGGCAAACGGAAAATCAGGAAATAACGGGGGGGGGGGGGTACGAAAGACGGGGGGTAGAGGGGTACAAAGCCTATTTATTGGCATATATGGCTAACTTTTATTACACCTGCTCGGTCCAAACTTATTTGTTATATTAGACAAAAAAATAACCTACCTTTTCGTGCAAAAATATCAGTCCTATTTCTTTACCCTGATTTTATATGATTTTTCTTCTATCGAAATTTTGAGAATCTCAATAATTCTCTTGGTATACTTCGCGTAGCAAACGTGCTCCACAATTTCGCTTCGCTCGCGAAGCTCGCGAAGCTCAATTGCTTCGCAATAACTTAAAAGAGGTTATCTAGTCTGTGAACATATATATTTTTCTTTTTTTCCGGTCAAGTGGCAAACAAGTTACGGCGGGTGGAGATGGATGGGTTGACAGTTAGTAAATTTATTTTTAAGAATAGAATATTTTCGCTAGGGTGATTAATGTAATGCTAGGGTGCTTAATGTATAGTGGTATAAAAGAAGACTGAATTCGCTTGGGTTAGTGTATCGAGGATAGATGAGTGAGAGAAACTAGAGATATATACATATTTACATATAAGTGCTACTTCAAAATATATATAGGCTATAACAAATAAATAAGAAGGGAACTAAAAATGACTAATTGGTACTTTTGTAAAGGCTATTCTTTTTATAAAAAGTTGATTTACAGCGTAGACCAGCTACGTGTAACCCAACTCAAACAATGGAATTATTTTGGATGCTCTCATGAGTTGAGTTTGTCTACAATTCGTCCTCTTTTATCATTTCTGATTTTAAGGATGTGATCAATGAGGCTCTGGTGGCAGTTTTTAGACTTGAGTCAAGCCGATTCCAAAAATTCACAGCGAGAAATGAAATGAAGTTGCGACCTACGGAGTCAGGTGCATGAGGTAATGTGAGTCCAAGATTACCAGCCAATCTGGTGTTATGATGATGAGTCGTTTTTGTGAACAGTTCCTTTAATGTTGCTGGAAGATTGTCGTTAAAATAATCATGGATTAATTTGCATGATTCTAAATTGTGTATGTTTAGTATGCTTAATATATTCAAATTGTGAAAATTTTTATGCTCATTAAAAGTCATTATTTTGATAGCTTTTTGTAGTTTACGTTTTAAATTATTAATATGTTTGGATTTTATTCCACACCATGTTGTAATGCAATAAGAGATATGTGATTGAATTAAAGTATGATATATGCTTTTTATCACAACTATGTCCGCGGACCTCTTCGAGGTGACCCAGCTAGACATCCAGGGTACTTAGGTTCAGAAACATGGGTCGAAACCTACCTGCCCTTGGTTGAAGTTCTGTTCATCTTTTCAAATGTGTTGTGTCCTTTTTATTTTATTTTTTATATATATTTATTTTAGTTCCTTGTAGAAAGGGAGAATTGTGCTTTTAGAGGCATATTCTCTAGAAGAGTACAACCTCCAGCTTGTTTCCAAAGACTTAACAGGTTGAGTTCATCATTGCGGTGGCTTGCCACCTCTTTGTAAATTATTTTCTTTTTCTCCACAAAATCTGTCCAAAGGTGTGGAATTTGTGACAGTACCACTAAAACCATTCTGCATTTTTAAAGTTCTATAACCACTCAATCCAATCCTTTTGAATTTTCTAGAGAAATGGTATAATTTTGATCTAGTGTTAATGAAATCAGCAGCAGATCCTGGTGTATCAACCATGCCAACAGTTTTTAACAATAGTCTTTGAGCTATACTTCGGACAGATGCATTACTGTCAGATGTATTTAATAAATTACTATAAATAGTTATTAAATCAGTGGTTGTTGCAGCTCCTTTACAGGCATACCCTGCTACATATTTAAGAAGATAAATAAAATCTTGCTCTATAATTGGCTTGGTGTCACAGTTTGCTAACCAACTCATGGGTCTACACTTTGCATGTTGTATAAGTCTAGGATGATCAGATGGTCCTTCATAACGTGGATGTGCTCCATCAGTAATTACTGGGTTATAAGGATGAATGTTTTTCCCTGAAGTTATATATGTTTCGTCATCAAATTCTCCGAAGTTAAATCTACAATACTTGACAACCTTCTTACTTTTCGTTCTATCTGGATTAACAATAGTAATGGTTTTTCTACGCCAACAGAACAAACTGCATCTGTGTAACAAAATTTTGTTTACAAAATTAATGTGGAATTCTTTCAATCCTTGAGTTGTATCTATGTCAGCCAACGTGTTGTGAAGAATGGTTCCATCAACAGGTAATGCACAACCTTCTGGTTTTGCCCATAGTAATTTGTTTGGTAACCATTTTTTTCTACATTGACAGTTTCTTCAATTCCACCAGGTGGACGCCATCATATAAATTTTGGAGAAAATACATCATCTGTGTTTTTAAAGTCTGTTTGTAAGCATTCATATAGCTTGGTTTCTTTACTTATTCCGTCCTCATGATTAATCATTATAGATTTGACCATATTATGAAGCTTTGGAGAAAAAAAATATCATGGCTGTGCATTTAACCACGCGATTTTGCAAATTCTATTCTACCCCAGAAATCGCAATATTGAAAAAGTTCTTTGAGCACTGTGTTAGAGAAATTAGCATGTCTCACACTGAAATATTTTGTAACAATGTGAAGGTTATTATGAATCAATTTATGTTTAAAATGTGAATCAGAATAAAATTTATTTGTAACTTCATCAATATCGGTCCGAGTCACTGTTGCATAGTATTCTATTAATAATTTATGAAGTGGTTTCCAATGATGCTCGGCACAGCTACTAGTGTCAAAATAAGTAGGTAAAACCTGAAACTCCTTTAACATAAAAAAACATAGTGCATCTAACTCCTTTTTACGCTCTCTCCAATATGTATCAGTGTTTGGTAGGTTTGCGGACATACTGATGATCTTTCTTGGAACACTTTCATCCTGTTCTTCCAAATTTTTTTGTAATTCCTCAACTGTTAAATGTGCATCATTGAGTTGCTGAGCAACAACAAAACTACCTTGAGTAAGTGCTTTTTTACGCAAACCAAGATTTAACAAATGTAATTTTAAAAATGGGTGTTTTGTAACTCTGTTATCACCTGTAAAATATATATGTTCAACCCAATCAAAATAGTCTAATGGGTGTAGTTGCTTAATTGTTATATCACGTTCCATTAACAAATATCTGAGGGTAAGCCATTGTGAAAAAACCAGGTGTACTTAACTCTCTAATAGGAGTATCATTATTGTTTTGGTTAAAGCAAGTGGAAGCAATATTTCCTTGTTTGATAACTTGCTCTAGCATATCTTGATCATCACCTAAAAACTTTTTTAACATATGTTTAATTTTGTCATCAAAATCTTGTGGTGCCAAAGGGGTAACTATGCCAGACCATGATGCTATCTCTTCATTTGATTCTAATTGATCAAACTGGTTTTCTGCAGGGCTTTTATCTTGTTCATCAGTGTTTGTTTCAGAAAGATGTACTACTGGAATCCCCTCTATCTCACTCCTTTCCATTGGCAAAATATCTAATCTGTTTTGCTCAATCATGACATCACTATAATATGGATTGGGTGTCACTAAAAAGTACTTTCCGTTTAGTTTAATTCCTGAACAATGGTTAGGACCTTTATACTTATTATAACCTGAGACCAGTCACCATATGTGGGATAACCAAACACAAGTCCTTTTAATGCTGACTCAATTTTTGTACGTGACACAAAGTATTGTTTACTAGAAGTGTTCTTTTTCTTTAACAATAATATGCTGATTTCTGATGGTAATAAAGGAAGTGAGGTTGTAATCTTCATATTGTGTGGTATAGCAACAGCATGACCTTTTGATGCTAACATACCATATTTTAATGAGTGAACATACATTGCTACCTGAATCTTTCGAATCATCAAAGTTTCCATGAACGTTAACGACTTTAAAAAAAATGGAACCTCTGAGAAATGCATGTTATTATGGTATATAGAATCTAAACAATCAAGGTGTGGTATGTCAGAAAGTATACCAGAAAATTTGGCAGCAGAACTTGATTCTCCTTTTCTCTTTCGTGAAAGAAATTCACTATGACAACGGGAACATTTATTATCTGCAAAGATTTTCCAATTTGAAATTATACGCCCAGTTCTGTGTTGAAACAAATCAGATGGCTCAGTTTCATAAAAAAATTGTCTAGTCTCTTTACAAGTTGTGCAGGTTTTTATAATGTGCATATTTTCACCCTTCTGGAATATGTTGATCATGTGATAAACATTTGGGTTGCCACTAATACCTTGACCTACCACATCATTAGTTTTTTGATCATGGGCTTGAATATCATTTTTTAATTTTCTTCTCCTAGCCTTTCTTTTTGTTTTGTTAGAGGATGGTTGCTGGTAGCCTACACCACTTACTTTACAATCCTATTTTAACATTTCTTCTGCCTTATTTAGGGTTAAATTTTTTTTTTCTAAATTGTTCTCTAGTTTAACAGAGCTATCACCTGTCAGTACAGAGGCTTTTTTAATATCTGTCTTTAACTTTCGTCTTCTAGCTTTCCTTTTGTCCTTACTTTCTGTAGAAGACGGTTGGCAATAGTTTACACCATTTATTTGACATTCATGCTTTAGCTTTTCTTCAACTTTGTTCATCTCCAAAATATTACTTCGTCCAACTGTTTTTAAAACTTTCTTTCTTTGTTTACCGGAATCAACGACTCTACAAAAGCACTTGTAATATTATTTCTTTTGTCAGATTTAGCATTGCTGTTTGCTTTATTATTCTGTGCTTCACTTTCAGGTAGGTTTTTACTTTTCATTGGAGATGAAGAAGTAATTTCAAAATGAATTTCCTGTTGATTTTCTTTTAATTGTTTTGACGATGCATGGACTTTTACCCGATTTAAATACTCATTTGTATTTGTGAAATTTATAGGGTTATAGCTTTTTTCGTCAAACCTTGGCAAGATGCTGTTTGCCCAGAATTACTCAAAATAAGCCTGCCACTAGACTTAGCCATAGGCGGCAAATTCGAAGAGATTACATCTGCATATGTTCGTTTTATATTATTAGGTTTGCAAATTCTGTCATTTTTGTTTCGCCAAGGTACTTCACCAGAAAAGAATAAAGATTGGAAATGTTCGTTTTCATGGCCCAACAAAATATATCGACCAGTGTGTTCCTTTAAATCAGGCGTTATAACCATAGAAGATAATGTTGGCCAAAATATGCTATAAGGATACTCAGGTGTACTGTCTGCTTTAGTAACAATAATCACTGTATTAAGCATGATTGCAGTTGCATGGATAAATAGTTCAGTTGCATGAACACCTAAATTAAACTGATCAAAAATTGATTCATCAGCACTCTCACTTATGTGTGTTTCTTCCCAGGTTAAAACAAAATCGTCATAACGGTGTTGACGCACAAAACTTGATACTGCAACTCGTAAGTCTTTATGGCTTCCAGCAAAATTTGGTTCAAAATTGCATTCTTCCCCCTACAAACTAGGTTTGTTTTCACCCTGTGAAATTTTAAAAATGGCAGATGTAGCACAAATGTAATTCGTCAATTAAGCTAAATGTCAATCATCACTACGGCAACAAAGCTGATCCGAATCGCCAAATACCACTCTCTGGTGCCTAATATATACACTTTCCCAGACCCTGGACATATAGCTAGATATATTATAAGTTTCTGCTATTAATTATTTGACTGGAAGACATTAAAAAACATATTTTTCATGGTGGCCTCAAGCACCAAGGAGTAGTTTAGCTAGCTAGGTAAATAAAAATAAAGATAAAAAATAGATTATCCAGACCGTCACAACTTCTTCTGTTGCATGAAAAGGATACCACGTAAATATACCAATGTAAGCTGATAATTTAATATTTTAAAATCTTCTATATGTTATTTTAATTACCTAAAATATGTTTTTGTGCTAGGTCTGGAAAATACACCATAATTCAAATTAGCCGATAGCCGTTTTCTGATTGCTTGAGTGTACTTCCCAGTCTTTCGCTTCCGGTAAACGGAAAATCGGGAAATAACGGGGGGGGGGGGGGGACAAAGCCTATTTACTGGCATTTTTAGCTAACATTTATAAGAGCTGCTTGGTCCGAACTTATTTGTTCTATTAGACAAGAATAACCTACCTTTTCGTGCAAAAATATCAGTCCTATATCTTCACCCTGATTTTATACGATTTTTTTCTATCTAAATTTTGAGAATCTCAATAATTCTCTTGGTATACTTCGCGTAGCAAACGTGCTCCACAATTTCGCTTCGCTCGCAAAGCTCCAAGCGAAATTGAAACTAGCCAATCGTTGTCCCTAGTGTTTTTTGATTCTCTTTGATATAATACGGCGAGGTGCTAACATCGTACTGCAGCTGATATCTGGAAATACACCAAAACTGAATATCATAGACGTAGAAAACCCTGGGGACGAGGTTGTAAAAAAAGGGGATGTGCGTCGTAAGGTACACTCTTTCAACCGGAAAATAATACTCGGAACGCAGATAATAATGGAGACTTTGCGTTAACGATTTCGGAGATGGGAAGGCGAACGAAGCAGCTTGTGGGTTGTTTTTTTCACGTAAAAATAACGGCACTAGTTATGAAAACCGATTTCTTGAAGCCACGGTATCTGCTGCAATAAGTTTCGAAAACTCACGGGAAACAATAAACAAAAACAAACAATCTACAGAAACGAAAACAATTCATTAACTTTATCAAGATTTATAAAACAGCTTCAAATTTTTGACAAAAAAACAATAACAACGCGGTGTGAGGTTTCGCTTTCTTCTTTTTATCTCACGTATTAAAAGATAACATCTCTCCTCGCTCTAGTTGTACGCAATCTAAAAAGAAACAGAAAACATTTTTATATAGTATATTATGTTATATATATATAACAAAGTCTCTAAATACATTAAAATCCAGTGCCTTTGAGGGACGATATTTAGAGCTAAATTTCTAAACTACAAATATATATCATTTTTTGGGACTAATAAAGTCATTTTGGGGGTTGTTTTGTTTTGGGGATTGGTAGTTCAGTCAGTAGAGCGTTCACTTCCTATTCATATGGGTTCAATCCCACGTAACAGTTGTTGGTTATTGAACAGAAATTTAAAAGGTTTCTGTAGCTCAAATGAAAGCTTTTTAACACTCTAGAACCGTATATGTTGTACCTCCTGGAAAAAAAATAACAGGGTAAATTTATTGGAATTAATGAGGCTAACCACATAAAATATAAATCACTACTTTTTGTGGCCAAGACAACAGAATTGAAAGCACTGGTTTTCATTTGGAAAGTACAAATTGTACTTAACAAGGTTGCCCTCATACTTATGGCTTTTTTGGTCAGTTGACACGCATACTAATCAACCATACTGAACACAAAAGTTACGAAAAACACAAAATTTGATTAAGGTGTATTATGTGGTTTCACATTCCTAAAGGGTCATTCAAGAGTAGTTTTTACATATCATAACTTAGCTATACCACATTATTGTAAGCTCATGAAACACAATGCAAAAACATAGGGTCGTAAAGAAAATGATGAAGCCCTAATTTTTTTATATCTTTTTTAAATATTTTATTGTCCAAACTTAATCCCCCAAAAAATAATTACATTAACGGTAGCCACCATTATCGAACAAAAGTCCAATTGGTCATTTGTGACTACACACGTCGTGCATAAGCTCACTTCTTGAAAAATTTATTGCTAGGTTCGAGTGTTGAAGAATTTAACAACATGCGAAAGTAGGTAAACAAAGTAGAATTTCCAGGTAAAGGCACCATTTGATAAAATAGTTCAGATTTAGAACATATACCAGTAAAAAGACCCCCTGTGTAGCAACAGTACAAAAGTTTTTAACCACAAATGAGCAAATACCTTATAAAGAGGTATTTTCTCATGTTAGTTTTGGATTGGTGACTTAAATTTATTTCCACGGTGCAACAAAAGAAGCAACTTTAATTCAAGCTGATAATTTGGTACTTTAAAATCTTCTTTTTAGTGAAGCCATAAAATCACGTTTTTGCGCATTATAAACGTTTAAATTAATATAATGTGCCTTCAAAAGGTATATACAAGCTTTCCAAGTGCAAATATTAAGAGAAATAGTATGCCAGCTAAGCCAATTATTATCAGGACTTCGTATAAACTATGTATTTGTGTTAGGACTGTAAAATACACGATAATTCAATTTAGCCGATAGCCGTTTTCTGATTGCTTGAGTCTCCCAGTCTTTCGCTTCCGGTAAACGGAAAATCGGGAAATAACGGGGGGGGGGGGGGTACAAAGCCTATTTACTGACGTTTTTAGGTAACATTTATAAGAGCTGCTTGGTCCAAACTTATTTGTTCTATTAGACAAAAAAATAACCTACCTTTTCGTGAAAAAATATCAGTCATATCTCCTTAAGCTGATTTTATATGATTTTTTTTCTATCGAAATTTGGGGAATCTCAATAATTCTCTTGGTATACTTCGCGTTGCAAACGTGCTCCACAATTTCGGTCCGCTCACGAAGCTCAATTGCTTAGACGATGTCGGTGGTTTCACAATAATATTTCAAAATGACCTGAATAGTCATTCTTGATTGAATTAGTGTGTATGTTCAGACTTTTGGAACTAAAAACGAACACAACTCTTTAACGACGTTTCGGCCGTACGACGGCCATTTTCAAGTATAGCTATTTACAATCGACAAATTCAACACTATATACAAAATATCGTACGATATATCATCGTACGATCAAATATTCCGTTGGGGCAAGTCAATTATCTGAAAATAGAAATAATGGCATTGATGCAATATTTCTATTAAGAATTGGCTTATCCCTACGGATTAACAAGCTTTCCTTCAATTCCAAATCAAAATTATTAGATGCGGAGGAGATAATAGAAAAATTATCTAAAGATGGTCTATTTTTACAGAAAACAACATGCTCCAAAACCGCACTAGGGTTAATAGATTTGACGGATTTTCCAGTCAAGGCAGAAACGGCCATGTGTTCGCAGGCTCTAACTTTCAAATGTCGCATAGTTTTCCCATAATAGATGGCATTGCAGCCATCACACTGATATTTATATACGACTTTTGAACGCAGAGCCTTTGAAACACGGTCCTTAAACCGGAAAAAATTGCCAATTCTACAACCCGATTTGAAAATAACCCTAAGCTTACAGCACGGAAGATGCTTATCAAATGTTTTAACTAAGTGAGTTCGCAGTTTCAACGATATATTACCCAAATATGGCAAAATAATAAGAACTTCTAACTTAGGCACGGTACTGAAAACTTTCTTATCTTGAAACATTCTGTCGAGAAAAGACTTTGATCGTACGATGATATATCGTACGATATTTTGTATATAGTGTTGAATTTGTCGATTGTAAATAGCTATACTTGAAAATGGCCGTCGTACGGCCGAAACGTCGTTAAAGAGTTGTGTTCGTTTTTAGTTCCAAAAGAATAGTCATTCCTCTTACTTCAAGGTGTATCCGATACACATGTTACAAATTTTTCCTCCTTGGACTACACAAATAAAGCTTATGACAAAAAAAGCGAAAAAAAACAACAAATAATCTGCGATTAAACTAGGCAATTCAAAACGAATTAAATTAACATAGCGTACACTCCTTAAACTCCGGACACTTATGTTGATTTTTTTCTCCGGTTTGCCTCCGATAGCGACCTTCGGCGTTTCTGGGCAATCACAAGTGATTTAGGCCGTGGGCTATGTTCAATAAAAAGCTCTCTAAAATAATTTTCGTTGCCCATATTTGGTGACCAATATTTTTTTGGTTAAATCAGCGTTAGGGTTGTACTGATTTATATTATCGATGTTACCAATTTCGATACCCCGCAGTTTTCGTGTAATTAAGGGTTTAAAAATGTGTTATCGTGTGATATAGTGCATTATCGATTTTACGCGTTTCTAACTAATAATAACATTACAACAAAGCCAAAACTTTTTTAAAAAGTACGTAAAACTAACTTACTTAATGCAACAATATTTTCAAAAACTGCATTTAACATGCGATTATTCCTTTATCGTGTGATATCTTTATGTATCGATACTCGATAACATAAAGAAGCAACATTTTGGCTGTAAATGGAAAAATTTTTGTCGCCATTAGTTATTATATTCTTGCCTAAGCCTTTTATGATTGTTAGAAAGTATAATATTAGGAATGTTAAGTCTCAGAAGAACAAAGCGAAGATCTTAATGCTACCCGATAAAATAAAATTAAATGAAAACGCTGCTTTCATATATTAAAAATCGTTAAAATCTATGTCCTCATCGCTCTCTGAGTTGTTATCAGATGATTCAGTGCTAGTACCATCAGCTTCAAGAGGCTTTGCGTTTTCACAGTTTTCACATAAACATAAACTGGAGCACTCAAGACCGTTTTTTCTGCAACCACAAGCATTGTTGGTGCATGATTTTTTGCATTTGCACGTTGTTGTTTGAAGTAATGCTTGTGTTGCAGGTTTTGATTGAGCCATTTGATTACAAGCGAGCTGTTATTCAACGTCCAGCCATGGTCGGTTATGCTAATATCTGGAATGAACTGAACAGTGCGTCGTTTCCATATAAAAGCTTGGTATATAGCTCTTAAAAGATGGTAGCGCAAGGCATCGTCTATTGGTGCCAAAAGATCTTCGCTGTATTTTCCACGAGTGAAAAGGTACAATCTTGTACTATTGATTGCTGAAGATACTGTCTGAGAACCGTATAAACTGCATACAAAGACAGCAGCTTTATTATAGCTCTCTTCCGTAGCATCTGCTATATCTCTGAGGGTTGAAAAAAGTCTATGTAAACTGGCTTGGTTTTCATTAAGTCAAAGCATTTTTTTTCCTTTTCCATGAAAGGAGGTAACTAAATCGCAACCTGTGAAGGCGTGAAATCCGACGAGAGCATCAGTAACTTCACAAAGAGAGTTCGCGATGTTATGCATATCGAGAATTCGATTTTGTTCGCCAACGCCAGTTTCCACATAAAAACGATGATTAAAATCTTTAGCTGATGCAACAGCCAAAATAACGACATCTGTATCAGGAGTGCGTATTAGTACACTTGACTGCGATGCAAAGATAGCATGTAATATCAACCCAATATCCGCTTCTTAATGATTAAACTCAAGCTGAGGAACAAATTTCATCTGCACTAGGAGATAGGATATAACATTTATCATCTGATGTGACGTATATGGTCTTACATTGAAATTCCTCTGAAGGAAAAGCTGTCATGCTGATGCCAAGAAATTTAAGAGAGACTCTTTTTCCAACCGTTTTTTTCCAACCAATAAAAATTTCTTCCATTGAATTGGGGTTTTCTGATCTCTCCCAATGACGGCCACAACCTGTTGTCCTCCGTCAGCTCTTCGTGATCTTTCAGCATTTTTGATACTTATGTCAGGGTACCTATCTCCAATAAAGTGAACATTGCGCAAGTGAAATGCTGCATGGTAGAGATATTTGCCCGGAATCCGTCGCGTTATCACCCCACTCATTCTCGTCGCTGGAAGAACTCTCTGATGTTGTACCTTCACTTTCTGTTGGATTTGCAGATTCTAACATGTCCCCCGCCTCATATTCTTTTAGATAGACAATGTAGCTCTTTCTGCGAAATTTTGGGCGATAGAAGACGAGTACAGGGAAGTCTTTTTGTAACTTTAACCGCAGTCTAGAAGCTTTATAATTGAAAGTATTGCTACCCTGTCGAGCAGCAATATATCTAAATTTCTAACCAGAGTACTCATATTGACAATTTTCTTTTCTTCTATTAATTTCATTTTGGCATAAATTTCACAAAACATATCATAGCAAGACTAGTACTGCGTCATATTCTTTTGTTGATTTTTAACATAAAGCTTATAGCAGGATTTATGATATTGTACTTCAAGCGCAACACAATCTTTTTCTCTCAGCACTGTCAAAATTTGCTCGTCATTTTTAAATTCGGCCACAGCCTTCAACTGACCGCGTGTCAGTGTCTCAGCTCGTGAAAGAGTTTTACGAGTTCGCTTTCCACTAATCTAAAAATAAATTGTTTCGAGTATTATTCGATCATTCGAATAATGTGCTGTATGTGCTGTAAATAAATATTCTTACTTTTTCAGTTTTATAAATGATGTTCTTTTCACAAATAATACACTGAGGCTAGAACATGCTTCGATCTCTCAGAAATTTCCGTAGGCTGAGAAATTCTGCAACTTTTTTTGCAGGAGGTACAATATCATCTTTTGTTTTTTTGACTGCATAATTCTATGGAGAAATCGAATTACAGAAAAAATACATATAAAATATAGCTATACACAATTAAACTAACTCTGCAGCTGAAGTCTTTAACATCACATACCTTAGAAATTTTAAGTTCCTTTTGTTTTTTATCTTTCGTTCGTTTTAATTTATTGATGTTGGTAAACAACTGATAACATTTTCTGTGATAACACATAGGCGGAAATTCCTTGTTTTCTAGTTTCTTTTCTTCACTCTTGGGAAATACATCGTAAGAAGTTTGGGCAATGGCACACTCTACGCTATTTAATTTAATCCACTCTTTGCTAAATTCTATAATTCTACGCAATCCTGAACTACTACAACGTAAGATGGTTTAGTTTACTACACAATCCGAATGAATAAAACAAAAGCTTTCGTTTTCCATTTCTCTTTCGCGCTCATTCAAGTTTGTTTACTTTGTAAATCGCGTGGTCAGCATTTTTTTTTTTCAAAATGATATTTTACCAACTGAAATCGCAGTGGGCATAATAGATTTTCGGTCATTCCGTATTGTAGCAGGTGGTTCTTAGATCAAAACAAACTGCTAAATAGGGCGGAGAAAGACGTGGGAGATCGTCGAAAAAACTTGTCATTATAATTGTATTTTTTGAGAAAACTGCGGGTTTACAGAGTTGTTAACATCATTTTTTTCTTATATAGAACATTGTTTCTATGAACTTTTGAAAGAAAATATCGGTCACCAAATTTGTTCAACGAAACTGAACGATTTTATTGCATAGCCCACGGCCTAATTTATAGCATGTCTCGATCTAACCTCGGAGTTACAAAAAGGTTTGGGGACATCGAGACCAATTTTTGAAGTTTTAAACACGGCACATAAGTACCCGTAACTTCGGACAACTTCCCCAATCTCTGGACAGTGTATTTCTTTTGTTCAGATTATTTTATCAGAATTTAAATCACTACTTACACCTTTACTTACACCGAACCGCAAGAACGCACTCAATCGTTCCCGTTGTATTTTCCATAATGGCAGATGTATAGTGAGCTTGTCGGTCGCAGTGGTGATAGGTGAGGAGTTTAAATGAACCGTCCGCAGTTAGAACGTGTCCGGAGTTAGAGCAGTGTACGCTACATGGAATAAGTAAAACTTATCATACAATTGACTATCCTGAAACGGATAAATTATTTAAAAATCCTAAACGAATGAAAGGGTAAATCATGCAGCCAACGATCTGTGTGCCAGTATTTGTGACCCTGGCAGTAGCCTTACACGTGTTACGGGGCCCCAACACTCAGCGTTACACAGATCATTGCTGTGTTTTCCAAAGGACCGTCCTGGAAGGTGACTGGGGTAATATGGGTGGGTGTCAAACCACCAAGACAACACAAGTTAGTATTTGCCCCCTTGCAATGCTTCTTATGGCAGACTTAGGTCAGCAGGATCGTCAAACCCGAAAGTTTAGTGAGCAAACATGAACCTCCCTACTTGACTGGGGTAATAAGTGGGGTCGTCACACCCAAAGACAAGAAAAAATATCTAACCCTCTTGCTGTTTGGTTACAATTTGTTACCTACGAATGTAAAAAAGGACGTAGACCTGGCAACTATTCAGAGATGGTGGGTGAATTTTTTGTACCGATCTATCGTTGCATTGTAACCAGTCCTTAGATTTCTAGAGGAGTACAACCTCTAGCTTATTTCCAAAGACCTAACAGGTTGAGTTCATCATTGCGGTGGCTTGCCACCTCTTTGTAAATTATTTTCCCCTTTGCCCAGTAATGTCCAGATTTTATGGTACCTGAATGGTTTATGGTCGCGACTAGTGAAAAGTTTCTGTTAAAGGAGATGTCATTATTCGAGCAAATCTGGACATTTAAAGGGTTTTCGCTTTCGGAAGAACAATCGACCGAACGGGTGTCTTTGACAAAAGTGTTTTGGGCAGCAGAAAATTTAAGGAGCTGCACAATCAGCACTGACCCGCAGTGACTGATATGTGTTTCTTTTGTGCATTCCCGATGTGTATTACACTGTGGGCGAAACCATTTATATTCCCCTGATAGTGACTCGGGTTTGAGAAGTCCCTGTGAAATGGATAAAGAAGTGGGAAGAGTTAAAATGTTTGATGTGTCCTCTCTTGAAGAGGAACAAAAACAGGTATCTAATGTTACGGTTGAAGTGGTGGTCACCCTAGACATATAGTCAGCGCGTGAGGAAGAGCCTTTTAATTTATCCAAAACTGTATGGAGAATTTCAGGAACATCTTGCTGCGTGTTGTAGTTAAAAGCAGTGTATTGTTCTGATATTATCCTTTTTAAAGCCCAAAGAAAGTTTGATGGGTCAATGTCTGATGAAGAACGTTTCAGCATAGACATATTAAGTACGACATCCTTTCAAATTGGAGAGATGCAAGAAGACGTAAACAGCCATTGAGAGCACAACAACGGACAAACACTCAGAGCTTGCAAGATCGCATTTGCATAGCAAGTGTTGCCTTTGTTAATAAAGCCTGGTCTTCTCGCAGATCCTTGATTTAAAGAATTTCCGTACGGTTTGGTGGAATGTGAAATTAAGTTGTCAATGTTGTTTGAGTGATGGTTATTGATTTTGCAAGGTCGTTTTTTGTCAGTGCTTTTAGAATGTTCACGGTCGCTTTTACAGGGGGTGGTATCGTTGGAAATCGACAGACCAACCGTTTGTTGCAATGACATTTACTAAGGATGAATATTTTGTTGTTTTGGTGGCATGCCAACTGTCAATATTTTCCTCGCATGGACATGTTAGTTCTATAAGTATTACTCTTTTATGGCAGTTGGAAAATATAATTACATCTGGTCTTAATGAGGTAATTGCAATATGACCAGGAAAAGAATATAAGTTGTTTAGGTCGGATTCGACTTTCCAATCAGAGGCAAGATTTAAAATGCCTGTTGCCAAACTTTACCTTTTCGCAGGTGCCTGGCCAGATTTTACAAAGATCTGTTTGGTGATGCGCTTTGGTGCGGTTGCTGGAATATCTGAAATGAAGGCATTTATTGACTCCACCAGAGTTTTTAGCACAGTATCATGTCGGAAGGTAAACCTTCCTTGTGTCAAAGATATTTTACATGCGCGTAGAACATGAGATGTTGTGCAAACTACCTTACCGCATATAAAATAAAAATAGGAAAATAAAAAATATAAAAAAAATTAGAAATAAGAACGTCGCATAGCAAGGGGGTTTGACTTCCTTAGTTCCCTTTTTACAGGTTTCTACAAGTCTTGTATTTGGGTGTGACAACCCCACTTATTACCCCAGTGAACCCTTGTTTTATATGTCCGTAGATTGCACGGATTAAAGAACATTTGATGACAGAAGAGGATTCCCGGGCCTCCTGATGACCACTTAGTGGACCTCGGATTAGAGGTGCCCCGCCTGAAATCCTGACACCCCTTGGTTGAGGCGAAACCTTTTGGTGTCAAGGCTGGGATTGTGAAATTTGTGTTATGTGTGTGTGTGTGTTTTTTTTCACTGATATTGTGTATCCTGCGAAAAGGAAGTTTAACTGTCTTATTGGCAGTAACTTTGGAGGAACAAAACCTCTATGATTTTGTGTGGAGCAGATCATAGCTGGTCCTTGAGTAGATGGTGGTACTGGCGGGTTAAAGTCTGACTCGTGTAATCCCTCTTTAGAACAATTATGTGTTATTGATGGAGTACAGTAATGTGATGATGGTGAGGTGAAAGTATCCACTGGTGAATTTAAAATTGAGTCGTTTAATTTCTCTCCAATATTATTATCTGTAAATGATGAAGCTGAATTAAGAGAGGTATGTGAAGCGAAAGTATCCATAGTGCCTAAAGATGACGATAAATTTTTGTTGAAACTACCTTCTTGCATCTTGGATGTTGTAGTAGCAGTCACATATTTCAACTGGCGCCTACTATTAGTGCTAAATTCATTTTTCTAGCATGAGGTGATGAATGGTAACCCATGTGAAAGATAGCAACAGGATTTTCTAAAGTTGGTTCTTTATCAACAAAATGTTCTTAACATACTCTCTGCTTTACTCCAACCAAAACAAAAATAGTGCAAAAACAAAGACAATTTTTATAAATGCAGGTTTTGTCAACAAAGGCAATACGTGCTATGCCAATGTTATTTTGCAAGCACTAAGTACTATTCCATCCCTATGGTCCCAGAGTACTTCAGAGTCATCCCGTTTGTCACCAATTATGAGGGCGATTGCTCTTAACATGACCATGTTAAACCGTTCTTTGACCCCCGTCCATCCTTCAAACATTCTCAAGGCTCTAGAACTAAGATACACTCTTGTGGAAATAAAACGTCCAATACAATTCTCAGCAAGATGTAGCAGAGATGTTACTTCTTGTCTATGATGAATTGAAAGAGTTCTCGGTAATTGCGTCTTAGAACATCTCGACAGAAGTATCGGTGTCAGTAAGCTGTAACACCTGTCTCTGTTCTTCAGTTACTGTTGAAAATCAGGACATCCTAACACTGTCACCGTCTTCCAGCGTACAATTGTCAGTTAGATTCTGAAAATCTGGAGAATGAAAATAAATGGTTTTGCCCACAATGTTCACTGCACCAAGAGAGCACTATGGAAACAAGGATTACGAGGAATAGCGAAATTTTAACCTGAGATGGAGAACATTTGGTTAAGGACAATTAATTTGTTAAAAGTTTTTCCTCTTCTAATCCTTATCTCAATATCTAGTGACTCGGACACATCTTTTATCCAAAAGTATGCTTTGGTAGCTGTGATAAATCGCTCTGCAACATTGAATGCAGGCCACTATTGGGCCCATATCAAAGATCGGACCACAAACTCTTGGTACCTCTGCAATGATAAGGCAATAAGCAAAGTTGATCCAAGAACGCTCAACAGCACTACATCATATGTTTTCTTTTATACCTGCTGCTATTTTTTGTTTGTTTCTTTGTTTTTGTGTGTGTGGTCATGGGGGAGGAAAATGTAAATCCGAGTAGTTTTGTATTACCCCAGCTGGTTGACAAGCCAGTTTACCCTTAACCCTATTCGATCCGGGGGGGGGGGCGGATTTCGCCCCCCCCCCCCTTACGGATTTTTTTTAATAACTCCTGATTGCTTTCTTATATGGCTATGATACTTACTGAGTTTCAACATTTATCTATTAGACACCTGCATGCTACATTTTTAGGTCCCATACCTTTCAGAGGCTTTGATATTGGCCATTACTCGAAACTACCCCTAAAATCTCTATGAAATCCTTATAATGGGGAAAATATAATAACTCCTGTTAGGATTATCCTTAGAACTTGAAACTTGCAGCACAACTTTGTTTCATCAAGACGATTCATTTTGAATAATTTTGACACTTACATTTTAAGCAGATAGTGGCATTTTTAACAATTTTCAAGCTTCTGATGACGTCACAGAAAATGTGCTGACGCAAGCAAAAATTTATTGCCCTCCCCCCGGTCATAGTATGTTCGAAAAACCCCAGACCGAATAGGGGGTAAAGAGTTCAGCTCACTTTTCTCTGGTAACTTATAAGAAGCTTAGCAAGGGGGTTTGCTTTTAGCTTGTCTTTGGGTGTAACAACCCCACTTTTTACCCCAGTTCAGTGAGGTGCCCAAGTTTACTAACTTGGTCTTCAGGCTTGACAACCCTGCTGTCCTTAGTCAAAATATCGACAGGCTGGTCCTGTCGTGACAACCTCTTGTGTAAGGCTGAGAGTTTGGGCCCTGTAACATATGTGGAAGGCTACAACCAGAGTCACAAGTTCTGCCGCACAGGAGGGTCTTATTTAATTCTTTTTTATATTAATATATAAAGTTCTGTTCATCTTTTCAAATGTGTTGTGTCCTTTTTATTTTTATATATTTTTTAATTAATTCCTTGTAAAAAGGGAGAATTGTGCTTTTAGAGGCATTTTCTCCAGAGGAGTACAACGTCTAGCTTTTTCCAAAGACCTAACAGGTTGAGTTCATCATTGCGGTGGCTTGCCACCTCTTTGTAAATTATTTTCTTCTTTTGTCATATACATTTTCCTATATGTGTTAGTTCTGTAACCAGTCCGTTTATGTTGTTAGCTCTGTCTTGTGTTGTGTTTTTTGTGATAGAAGGATTGTTTTTTCTCTTTACGATTTTCTTAAAGAATAGTTTTAGGTCCAAGTCGGACAGTACTCATGCTTGTAAGAAGCAAAAAGGTTATTCAGCACCTTCTTCTGGGAGCCTAATCCCAGTTTTGACAACCACCGTCCCTGTAGACAAGATACTTCAGTGCAGCTTGCTGTATTGTAAGCCTTTTTCATTCCTAGGGCTTATCCGAGATATCATTGCCTTCCACTTGTCCCTCATAACACGTCTTTTTTTGGCAGATGGGAAAGTAAACAATCTATAAAAAAGTTAAAGTGTATAAGTCAAGAGTAAATATAACAAAAATTAGGGGTTTGTTTTGTTGTGCTTTGGGAAGGGAAACAACAACTAAGAAAACAACAAGAATAGAAAGGGTAATAAACCACAGCTAAGAAGCGAGAAGAAAAGACAGGGCCATAGTTGGCTGTTAGAAAGAGAGAGTAAAGAGAAGAGAGAGAAACAACGAAAATGCTTTAACTGTTTCCATACTTATGCTTCGGTGATTTATTGTCGTTCGGCAGTGGTAAAGTGATTATTTAAAGCATTGATGTCCTTGATGTCATTCATAGAAAAGAATGGTTTCAAAATTTTCTTTGCAGTTGTGAGAAAGGACTTTTTTTGCTGATTTGATAGAGAAGCAAGTCCATTTTTAATTTCTACAAACTTGTGTCTATCTACTTTTTTGCTCGTTTCGAATGCGGTTTTTCGACTAGAGTTCCTCTGTTGTTTTAACTCTAGTATAGCAGGATCACGCATCCAAGGTGCTGGCGCTGGAGTGATTTTGTTTCGAATAAGTGGAGCATGTCTGTCAATACATTCTTTCGTTAAATCGTTAAAAATGGAGAATTTTCTTCTGGATCGTCTAAAGCATAGACCACATTAAATGGTAATGTTTGGAAGTCTTTTATATACAAATTTGCATTAAATGTTTTAATATTAAGGATATACTTATAGCACTTTTTGAACCAGTCTGGTCTAATGTTAATAAAGATATACGTTGCATTGTGGTCACTCACTTCGTCTGCCGGTAACACGTCTTGAACTTTAACTTTGCTAGGGTTATTTGTCCAAATATGTTCAATAGACGCTTCTTGTCTCGTAGGTTTCGTTATATGTTGATGTAAGTCGTAAGACTGCAACATGCCCAAGTACTGTTGACTTATATTATGTTCTTTAAATAAGTCTTTGTTCATATCTCCAGTCAAGATTATTTGGACCTGCCACATGTAACTTACTTCACTTAGTAGACTACTACCTTTTCTAACCACAGTTATTGTTCGTGAATCAAAAACTTGGGTTGGCATATTACTGCAACTAATATATTGCTCTGACTGTTTCGACCTTTGACTTTAAGTGTTTTTTTAATAAATCTGAGCCAGCTTAGACTTTTAAAAACGTTTGGATTTCTTTTTGTGTGTCGAGTGAATTGTTACCTTTAAACTCCATTTTTAATTTTACATTCTTTAGTACCTACAAGGCTAGAAAACTAGAACACCTAGTTAACTATGTAACCTGTCAAAACTTCGCAAAATATTCTTGCCATGTCTGTATAATGCATAACTGCTTTTGTGAATTGATGTTATTTTTTTTCAAGGTAGTAACTTATAAGCATCTGCTATTGTACTGGTATTTAAAAACCCAAGCCTACCAGTTAAGTTCATAACTATTTAAATTTCTCATTTTTCTTTCGTTCATAATAAATGAAAACAGAAAATTTGAGTAGACATATATTCGATTGAAAATAATGAACAAAGGATATATAACATATTTTAGATAGAAACAATCTTTCTTTACAAAATGTACTTTAGTGTTGCCATAATTGACCCATAACTATGAATAACCGCTTACGCTTGAAGAAAGTCCAGGGTGTACATTCACAAAAAGATAAAGCTAAAATCAGACTTAGCGAAAGAAACGCAACTAGTAATCCCAATGTAACATTTAATCGTTGTTTCAATAAACACCCATTACGTTTAATTGGTCATTTACTGCAATTAATATATAATATTGAATAAAGGAAAATATTATTTCCACTTCTTTCGCCTTATTCCTATTGGTTTATTGATTTGCTTCGGCATCTCCAAAAGTGGCATCATCCTAAAGTAAAAGTGAATGAATGAATGAATTAATTAATTAATTAATGAATACCTGAATTACGCTTGATTATAAAAGAAAGAAATATAACATTCCAAACTATACTCACGAGCATCTCCAAAGTAAACGGTCTTTTATAATTGTTCTAAACACAAATTACCATAAGTTTAACCAAATTTATTACAGAGGATGCTACGCACTTTCTCAAAACAGTATAATTTTATGACATAATGGTGCTGTACAACGTCAGTGAATTAATCATTGCGAAAAATGTAAAGTGGGGTATTAAAGGTTAGGGGAACGATGTAGTACTGAAATTCCACAGACTCGTGATTACTCTTATTCCTTTGACAAAATGGAGGCTGGGCATGCTTATACATGTTGTGCTTATAAAAAAACATAGCTAGCGCACTTACCAAAGTTTTCTGCCATTAAAATTAAAAAAAAAAACAAGCAACAGCCACGACCTTCTTTTTCATAAAGAAGCTAGCGCTCTGCCCCAACTTTTGCATCAACCAATTCCCCAGGATATTGCAATAAGAAATCATTGGGTAAAAAGGTCTTTAAAGCAAAAACTCCTCTGCCTAAAAAATAACAAAGTTGGGTTAAAAGCATGTCAAATACACGAAGTGCTGTGTATGTAAAAAAATATATTGAGTTACCAGTGAAATCATCATTTTTTTTACAAATGAAGCTTTCTTTTGGATCCGTTGCGGTCACACAATATCTTTCCCCCGTCGCTTCAGATTGTGACTAGACTTTAATGAGAAAATGCCTAAGTAAGTTCACAAGCTTAAGAATTATTAAATAAAAGTAAAACCACAAACCATTTTTTCACGGGTAAAGTGGATATTGTAGACATGCATAACCTGAAACAAGGAAAAACCTGCATAAAGAAATCTATAAAAAAAAATTTTAGTATTTTTAATGCGTTAAACATTAAGCACCAATCCTTCAAAAAGGTAAGCGTTAATAAAGAGGATTACCTCCGATGGTTTTGCAAATTCTTTTCTTACATTTGGCTAAAAGAAATGAAGTTCTGTTATATTACGAGGCTATTGGCTGTAACACCCAAAGTGGATACGCTCATTTCTTTGTAAAGTAGACGAAAAATTTATGCCTAATTTCTTGAATCTTTGAGATTCCGGCACGACTCAATGGAGGCATTTGTAACAATATCTTTTTAAAAATTTACCAGACTTACCATCTTCACACAATAGTAGGGAGATATTTTGGAACTTTTGAAGACAAAACGATTTAAGCCTATTATATTATTACGTTAAGCCTGCGTATAGCGTAAGAGAAGGAAACGGTTCTGCAATTTCTAATGCATGAAGACATTGAACTTACGTCAATTAATTTGGGCTAATGATACTATTTATTAAAATCTAAAAGACAAACTTAAGACCATAATCAAGTAGGTAATGTACTAGTAACTGTTATTATATTTATTTCTCAGGATAGCTTCTTCAATGGTTTCTGGTACTTTATCAACAAGGGTGCTACGAAGAGTGTCCTAGGTTTCCTATTTAAACTACGAAACTTCAAACAAAGCAATTGCTTAACCAGGTAGCCTCCTAAAATCCTATTCTTATGCTGAATGCTTAGCAAAATCATTTCTCACTCTTATAGTATTCGACATGACTCTGCTAACTGGTGATAAAGATTAAAACGGACACAGTAACAAATAAAGAAACAAATGATAGATTTTAATGACAAGGTGTACATGCTAACGTAAAACAATTTAAAAGCGGTACTTACATCGTTCATAAATATAGGCATACTACATGTTGGCGGCGGTATGTAGCTACTTTGACACCTTCTCACTGTACTTTTCTAGTAATAACAAAACGAGCAATAATATCAAACATCGGGCGAGGGAGGAGGGGAAATTGAGGAATATTAAAAAAAAAAGTAGCATGCAAAATAAAGATAGATAAATATAACTATAATTATGATCATTACTTAACAACGCACAACATACTTTCCACTATCCTCTATTTCATCTTTCTCATCCTTAGTAACCTATAAATAATATATTGATTTATTTTATGGGAAAATGAGGCCAGGACTTATTAAAAAGGTTTCATGTGTAACAAAACAGAGATTATAAAAACGGAATTCGTTGTTTATAAAAGTTAAAGAGCGAATAAGGTTTTTTAAATATTTGGAGATATTTTAAAAAAAAATTAAGGACTTAAACTTAAAAGTGTCAGCTTTTTTGTTAAAACAGAGCTTATAAAAAAGTGGGTTCGTCGTTCACAAAATTAAAAGAGAACAAAGTCTATTAAAAGTGTAAAAATCCTGCGAGAAAGGTAATCTAAATATTAACCCTTTAGCAACTAGGGGGTCCGAAAACGGACCCCCCAAAAAAATCCGGAATATACTCGGCTTGCCTGCCCGGATTTTCTTCAAAATTCATATGCACAGTCTTGAAGTAGCACAGAATCCATATTCAACAAATCTGATTGGTTTAGAGTAACATAAACATTGAAAAAATGCCTTTGAAGTTCAGTAACTGAACAAAAACAAAGCAAAAAAATGGCTGACCAAGACAGAAGTGCTACTGGTGAAAAAGTGTACAAACATAAAAATTTGAGCCTGCAAGAGGTTATAAATGCTGTACTTGATTCCTAAGAAGTGTTAAGCAGTGATGATGAGTGTTGGGAAGAAAGTTCTCTTGAAGAAACAAGCAGCGAAGAGGAAGAAAATTTTCCAATCCGCTTTGTTTCAGATACAAATGGGCCTTCAAAAGAAATCCTAGATTACTTAGACAAAGCTTTTCATTTATATATTGACAACTAGTACACTAGTCTTCAACTCATTAAAGATTTGAAATATAGGAAAAAATTTGCTTGCGGCACAATCCGAATAAACCGTGGCGAATTTCCAAAGGCATTCAAGGAGGCAAAACTTGAAGATCCTTGCTGTGCACTGGAAGAACAACAGAGATATGTTTCTATGTCCTCCATTCATGGAAATCAGGAAAAAATTGTCCATCGTCATAAAGGGATGTTTAAAAGCCTGTCATGAACAAGGCGTATAATGACAATATGGGTGGTGTCGACAAATTCGATTATCCTGTTATGGTTTGAATCGAAAAGCGAGAAAATGGTGGAAAAAAGTATTTTTCAGACTTTTTGAAATGGCCATATTGAATAGCATGATTTTATTTTTCAAAAAATTCCCTGAGTTCCAAACGAAACAACGGCAACATCATAAATATCGTGAAATGCTGATTCATCAATTTGTTCAGCCGTTCCTGGACGAGAAACATGAAAGCCTTGTCGACAATGCAGGTCGCCCGAGCCACATAAAAACTGCATCAAAGGTTGATGTTCTGCCTTCTAGAAGATTGACTGGAAAGCATTATGCATCAAAGAAAAACCCAAGGAGAAAATGCTATATGTGTGCTTACAAATTAGATGCACAGACTGGAAAGCGGAAAAACAAACATACAGTCAACTACTGTGTCTAATGTGAAAAATATATCTGCGAAGACTGTTTTCAGGACTTTCACACTAAAAGTAACATCTAAAGTAACATCTACTATTTTAATCTTTAAAGTGGTTATTTATTTTATCTTATATAAAATATGGCTTTCTTTTGATAAGTAATGCAGAGTTATATTATTAGATGTAGACTTCTATAAGCTGCTGCTTACGAGAGGTTCTTCGTACATAAAACTGCCTAGCTGGATTTCCTTTAAAAAGGCTATCATTAACTCCACAATGAAGATGAAGAGTGTTTTAAATGGAGTGGCATAGCATCTTTGCACCATGAAAAGATCGTGAAAGACGTGCAAAGGATATCCAAACTACGAGAGTTCGAAAATCACTACAACTGGCAGGATTTAGATTTTTCTACAAGTATCAAAAGTATATCCAAGTTTGAGAAGAACAACCCAGACATTGCTGTAAACGTGTTTTACGTGACGAAAAATAGCATTAGTACCCTGCGATGATCCGGCTATAACATCACGAGTAGTAAACAGGTGAACCTACAGCTCATCAAAGAAGGTAAGAAGACGCACTACACCTCTGCTTATAAACATATTAAGATTGTTGAGTCGGTTGAATTGTAAAAAACATCATCAACAGTATTTCTGTCTGAACTGCCTCGCAGCATTTAACACGATAGAATTGAGAGGCAAGCACTACAAATACTGCATAGATTAAGATGCAAAAGGAGAGCGAAAAAATGGTTGAAATACCAGGATGGTCAGATGCAGTTTAGGGTCCCATATACGCAGACTTCGTAAATCTAATCATCTGGGTTGAAGATCGTAGAAAGAGCAAGAACAAGAAGCTGAACAAGCATGAATTATCTGGATGGTGCACATATAGCAAATTTACTTACGTACCGAACCCACTAACGGTTTATCGCGGGAATGATTGTGTTAAGCGATTGATACGTGGACCATTTGGAATACGAGGTGAAGAGATTGTACGATACGTTTCTTCAGCAATAAATGATAGAACTTACAGAGGTGCTCAAGATAGAAAACAATGAGGCTGCGGAATGTCATATCTGTATGAAACCATTCGTCTATCCTGTACAAAATCGAAAAGTTCGAGATCACTGTCACTATACTGGTCTCTATCGAGGAGCAGCACATAACAACTGCAACCTGGCGTATAAGATTCCAAAACAAATCCTTATCATCTTCTACAACCTGAGTGGCTACGATGCGCATCTAAATTAGGAAAGAAATACACGGTTCTTCGATAAGGATAATATAACAACAACCAGTATGAACGGGCAATGATTGAAGGCTTACCGATAGATAGCTTCAAATGGATTTCCGAGACGGAGAAGTTTGCAGTCAAAAAAAATCGCAAAGTTAGTAAAAAAAAAAAAAACAAGCATGGATACCTACTCCAGGTTGATATAGACTACCCTGAGAAGTCTCTGTCTTTAGGAAGACGATGGAAAATGTTAGAAATCATCGTCATCTTAAGCTTGTCACAAACCAAGAAAATATTCAAAGCTTGTACCAAAGCCAAACTTCAAAGGTTGCATTCGTTTTAGCAAACATTTAATGGGTATAGAAATGGGTAAAACGGAGATTAAAATGTTGAAGCTTGTGTATGTCGGTCAGGCGATTCTAGATATATCTAAGCTACTGATGTATGAATTGCATTATGACTATATACAACCGATATATGGTAGCAAGCTTCAACTCTGTTATATGGATACTGACAGTTTCGTTTACCACATTCGCACGGAAGATTTCTACAAAGAAATTGCAGACGACGTTGAGAAACGCTTTGATACAAGTGGGTATAGTGAAGAAGATAATAGACCGCCTTCAATTGGAAAGAATAAAAAATTCGTTCGCTTGATGAAGGACGAAAATCATGACGCAGTTCATAGCACGGAGAGCAAAACTCTATACCTACAAAAGTTTCACGAAAAATGGTGGTGATCGTAAAGCGAAAGGTGTAAAGAAATGTATAACGGAGTAATCTATCACTTTCGACGATTATATACAAGCAATGGTTGGATATAGGTGCTCATCCAGGAGAAAAATCATTAAGTCTACACTCCAAAGGTGAACAAACTAGCCCTAAATCGCGCTGATGATAAAAGGCTTGTCCAAGAGGATCAGACTCCAACATTAGCTCGTGGGCACTATGCTGTTAAAAAATAGTGAAACAAAATGGACACACATGTGATGCAAACTTGTCTAAGTATATCTTGCACATGCGCATTCGCTCTACCTTACGTGTTGCTCTTACTCTGTTTTCTAAAATATAGGCTAATAATAAACAGAATGAAAGAGATTGCTAAAATAATCGATGACATTTCATGCAAGTGGATACTCTCACAGAAGTAAACGTAAAGCCTTAGAAGAAGCTCTGCGGAAATGAAAAGGGCATATTTAACCAAAGAAATGTACTGGGGGGTTTGTAGACAAGGCACCGGGTGAAGCAATCGCAAAAGCATATACTGAGTATGCTCAACGCGAGATCAACGAAAAGGGGCAAAAAACGGCACTAGCTCTATCTTCACATGCAATCTCCCTGTTAGACAACTTTAAAATTTGTCATTTTAGAGTTGTCGATGTCCGTCTGTTCTTCTTCAGGCCAACATTTTCTTGATTACTTGCGCCGATGAGGTACATCAAAATAAAAATTGCATCAATTATTATTAATGACAGTTAAAGTTTGCGATGCTTTCCGCGCGACCAAAGACCGAGCCTTTCTAAAAAGAAACTTCGTTCCCGACTTATCGCAGAACGTCGGAAACAGCGCATAGTAACTCAGTGTTTCTGTTCCACCTCTATGTGTTGATTTTAAGGGCTGTTCATATGGGAAATAATTCCTCGGGAACCGTGTAAATGTTTCAGCATGATATCAAGTCGAGATCAACAAAATTTAGGTGCGTTCAGATGAGAAAAAACATTTATCCGCTTACCAAGATCTCGGGGGCACATGATCGAGATCTCGGTAAGCGGGTAAAGCATTTTCCCATATGAACATAAGTTTCCTTGGTAGGCGAGATAAATTTATGTCGATTCGGCATAATTTTCAAAAATAAACAATAGATTCTTATCACGATAAACAATAGAAATTATCACATGGTATTTTCTCACTCGAAGAAAGGTTTTCACGTCCATGTCATAAAATTATATCATGCGTAAATATTCCCCCCCCCCCCCTAACTGAGGAAATATCTCCCATAAAAACAGCCCCTTACAAATTAAAATTTTAAAGAAACGTTCCCAAAACCAATCTCGTAAAAACTTAATTTACGCCAAATTTTTCAAATTTCTTTCGCCACTTTTTCTCTGAGTAAAGTATAATCTATTTAAAACACCATGCTGGTACTTTTTCAAATCTTTAACCCTTGACAAAATCCAGCCTAAATGTTTTATATACAGGTTCTTAAAACACTTAAGTAGCAGTTTATTTACTTGCATAAAAGAACTATTGCATGATAATTTTAAAACGGACCTCTTTATAGAACACAATTTGTACTGTTAAATAAATGATACATATTAGTAGTGCATGCAAACTCTACATAACTATGTAAGGATTTATAGTGAATATTAGGGTAAATGATTTACAGTTCAGTATTAATTTACTGCTTTCATAGCGTGTACTGATAATAAAACCCAATACATACAAATATATATATTTACAATATTTTAGTAAGTTATGTAAACAAAAGGACGGACAGTGTGATTATATATTTAAAGATCCGATATTACTGCTACTCTTCCATCAATTGTTCTCGATCAGTCAATCTCAGTTCTTGTTTTATAACAGTTAAATTTTAACACAATCTAACATTGGTAAAATGACACTTCTTCCTTCGTTAAGCAGGATCTAGATGCTTCCAATAATCGTATTTTCGATACTTTCTTGCTTTATTTTCTTGTTTATTAGGTGCAAGTTCTTACTCATGTTAAAGTTTTGGTCTATACAACCGTGCGGAAATATTTATAAGTCGCAGTTGAGTTAATTTTGATGGCTTGATGTACGAGATAATTTCGATTTTTTAGACATCTTCCTAAAAAATCGATGCACTTATTTAATATATTTGATGACAAGGATAACAATGTATATATACATCACGTAAAAACATCTTCAATTGGGAGAAGAAGAAATACAAGATTAACAATGGCTAGCTTACGGCGTTAAAGATGAGAACATTTTGCAGATCTTATTTTTGCGATTCTGGCCTTAAAATGTTTTTCGCAGAACAAAGTAAAAGTTTTTTTTATCTTTTTTTAAGTTATTACACTCCTTATATTAAGAAAATTACCGTTGACTGTTTTATAAGATTACCCTCAATTATTCAAAAGGGAAAGAAATATTAAGTAGAATTAGGGAATAATTTTTTTTAAAAAAAAAAATATCAAGAAACTAATGATTTCAAACACCATGAAAATATCAACGTTATTTTTCTCAACTAGAATCTAAGCAGATAATGTGACGGGAAACAGTGCGAAAAGTACACCTGGCTTTTCCACTTTATAATAAATACTCACTAACACAATCACTAACTACTACTCCTTATCTTTAGTATTTAGATCTATATAGCATAAACTTTCAGTAACATCTTTTTATCAACTGTACCATTACATAGGCATATACAAATTAATAGAAGATCACGTCTTTACTCACATTAGAGGAGTCAAAACAGAATCAAAAATGTATGAAAGATTGAGTTTCAATTTGTATTCCATTTTTGTACACTGGTTTGGTTGTTAACCGATTTCAGCTTGATAATCACTTAAAATTATTTATTGAAAACTTTTGTTTTGAGAGTATTGTGGATTGCTTATTAGACCATGCAAGTTTCGACATTGGATTGCTTAATATTCTGTATTTGTACCTCTAGTTTGCTGCTGTTCTTTTAAAGCTAAGAGCAGGATCATAAAAAATGTATTTTAAGGTATTCAGGTTTTGAATGCTTAAATAAGTTCTCTTTCAGAAGTGCCATGAGGGTAATATTACAGAAGCTGAAGAGAAAGAGAAACAAGATGATTGCCCTAACGATAAAAGCAAGTGAAACTTAATAAAACTCTTCTTAAAAATATATATATTTTGATAAATAATCTTTCAGCATTTCTTATAAAAGGACATCTTATATGAAACACTTTATTTATCCAAACGTTTCTGCATTTATGACTATACGAATGCAATTATCATCATACATATACTATTTTCAACTAACTGCTAAACATTTAGTTAATACGTTGTTAAATCCTAGTTTTTAAAAATAAATCTGCTTTGCATAAAGGGTGTTATTCTTTAAGTTTCCAAATACAAGTTATTAATTTAGGTATTAGGCAGACAAGACAGACAACTCTTACAGGCTTCACAAATTAATTCCAATACAAACTTTTCTCATTTGCCTCATTTCATTTTATGTAAAATCAAGAATGCCAAAGGAATTGAACAAGGGATACAAATGGGATACCCGATTTGATTTCTGCATTAGCTGATGCGGAAGATGGATATTCCACAAAAATCAATTACAATTTTCACAAATAGATAAAAATGTAAGAGTTTTCACAAAAAGTCATTGAGGTTTTTTGATTTTTAGAGGGAATCCTGGAAACAATTGTGGAGACAGTCCCTAAGTAGTTTTATACAATATAAAAAGAAAATCAGCTTGTGAAACCAAAAGCTGTCCAACTTGACATACTTAGTACAAAATTCTAGTACCCATATTTGTACGTGGTAATGACTTAAGAGTCAGGTAACACAGTCAAAGTACGTTAATTTGATTTCCTTTGATAATAATTTTTGTTTTTAGTCCCTCTAATACACTAAGAATTATGTAAAAAAAAAAAAAACACTCCAAGGCAGTTAAACCTTAGGTTGTAGTGTTTTTAGCCACATGTATATAAATGTTAAAGTAATTTCTTTAATATTTTAGCTACCAACCTTCATGGTTGTGATCAGGAAAGTTTTTTGTTTAGTTTGGAATTAATCCATTCCACCAACTTTATACTTTCTTTTTGTGGTTCTCCAAAACTCTTATATAAAACTGACTTGGGTTGTATTTGGCTACTAATCCAAAAAGGTTATGTGTAAATTACTTAATTTATATTTGCAATCATAAAACAAACTGCAACATTGATGCTGTGTGCTTTATTGCAAGTAGGTAGTTGCAACTTCCAAAGTCTATAACATGTGCCTAATGTTTGACCGTGGTTACCTAGATTTTAGTGTAGTGATTATTGAACAGCTTTATTACTGCGACAACAATGAAAACTATAGGACAAATTTAAAGAATGAATTTAAAATTGGCATGCTGTGTTCCTACACCAGCATGATAAAATGGACCCAAAAAAAAATTCACTGTTATCATATTTCCTAAAACCCTAATTTTAGCTGTTAAAAGGAGGTCGATAAACAACACAGAATACCAAATTTCACAAAGATACATATTCAAATATATTAAAAGCAAAAGGCATATAAGGACCAAACAAACTGTGTGCAAAATACTTATGGTCAAAAAACTTTTTTCTTCATCTTTATGTAACTGATTCACCAAACACGTCACATAAATGAAATGTTTGCATTCTACATAGTATCAACAACAACTTCCCAAAGGCCATAAACTGGCATAATAAAGAGTGAGCTTATACCGTTCATATTACGTGAACATCCTAAATATGTGATTTCACTTTCTCTTTCCACTGGCAACACTGGATGGCTATGACATGATATTCTGAGCCTTATATCAGGATAACATATTGCCATTTTTACTGGCACCGAAACTTGAGCATGTTACAGAGTATACAATAGACAAATTTTTGAGTGATATTGGGTATTACTAAGTATGAAACTAGACAGGTTGGTGAAAATTATTAAGACAAAAAATTTATCTACCTTGTTCACCTGCATTTTTTGAAGTTCTTTTAGAGAATTGCTTATAATAAAAACCATAAAAATATGTGGTGAGCAAGTTGCTAGATTCTTGCCTCTGTTTTTTTAATATAATATAATCACATAATTAAGATGGTAGCTATATGCTACACATTATTTAAGACATTTAGTTATAGTGCAACAATTTGCATGCTACTGACAAATCAACCATGCATAGCTATCTTACTTATTTCAAATGTATACAACAATAACTAGCTAGCTAGCTAGCAATATGCTAGCCCCTACTAATCTAAAATGATAGTTGACATTTATATATTCTTCAGTCAAAACAAACTAGAAGCTACTCTGAGAAAATCACAATAAGCAGAAAATGTGATAGCTAATAAAAATTAACAATAACAAACGGCAAAAACAAATACACTAAATAAAGTAATATCTCATGCACATCTTCTCTTCGGGAACAACATAGTAAATGATTGCTACAATTTTTGCGGGGTCAAAGTTACAAATTCATGAATTGTTGGCACGCCATACTAAAACAATCATTCCGACAAGACGCTTAAATGACAACATGGCGTATATAAACAATGGATATCAAATGGTGGAACATGTCGGACTAATGTAACTTTTTTATTCCAAATTTTGGGTAAATTTTAATCCCCATTTGATAAAACTTAAGTGAAAAGTTAGTACATAACTTAAATATTTTATCTCACATCCTCCCAACGTTCAAATTTCTACAGAAGATCGGAATTTCAGGATTTATGTTGCAGCATACTAATAACCATTTTTCGTTTTCTAGTGCAAGTTGTTCTCAAACGACCCTTCAAGAAGTTTGCTGGGTTTTTCAGGCTACCTTAAAAATTTAAAATAATATACCTACCACCAAAAAAAATCGTCTTTGAGTTAAAATTGCAAAAGGATAAATGAACAAAAATATCCAATAACAATGGTGTAAATCCTTCCGTAGAGCGGTTGCACGCGTATATCAAATGGTGGAACATATCGGACCAAACGAAAATATTTTCATCACGGATCATTTTTCAGCTGACACAAATGTCATAAAATAAAGTTAGAAATGTCAAGAATTCAAAAAACGATGCATTTTGCTCAATTACTTTGTCTTTTTCTTATTTCACCCTTTTACTAATGGGTCCGAATTATTCCACCTTATCGCTATAATTATTATTATTATTATTAAGATGGATGTGCTATTCTGAAATTGGTTGTATTATTCTGCAACTCGTTTTTTTGGTTGTGCTATTCTGTAAATGGTTGTATTATTCCGTAATTGGTTGTTTCGTGTTTTTTGGTTGTATTATTCTGAACTGTGGTTGTGGCTTTTTTTTTTTTTTTTGACAAGGATTTTTATTTTTTCTTGATATTTTCATTGTGATAAATTTCCGCAGGGATTAAATTTCGCGGTTAAGCTCATCCGCGAAAATCGAGTATTTCGCGGATGAGCCATTTTCTAATATCTCGCGGGGACTTAATTTCGCGTTTTGACATTTTTGACTATTTTTTGAAACCGGCAAAATTAGCTCTCATGACAAACCGCCAAATCTATTGTCTGTTTTTGAATGCTCAAAGATCAAAATCAACCAGCTGGGAAACCAAAGCCAGGCGGAAAAGTAGATACTTCTGTAATCGATGACGAGAGGTACTTTATTTTGAAATATAGAATAGCTTAATCTCTTAATTTTTACTCGTTTCTTTTCTTATGGGAAAACGCTTGTGGAAGTAAAGATTTCGACAATGGAAATTTTTTCGGAAATTTTCTTATATAAACTTCGCGTGTCAGTTAATTATTTAAAAATTTCGCGGGGACAAATTTTCGCGGATAACTATACTTTACAATATTTTCGTTGGGACTTAATTTCGCGGATTGGGTCAAATTCCGAGAAATCCGCGAAATTAAATCCCCGCGAAAATTTATCCCAATAAAGTATGCAGATCCATTGAATGAGACTTAGGCTTTTGGCAAAAACTATACAACAGTGGCTATATCTAAAAATATGATTCTTTCGCATCCATCGCATACGTCGCAAGTTCAAAATATCTGACCAGATTTATGCTAAGTGACTAATATTTTTTGCCGAGCAACGATTTTTGCCTTTTTTGTGCGGACTACAATTTTTTGCTGTTTTTTTGTCATTTTTTATTTTTTGTCAAAATTTTCAATTTACTATCTATAAGACCATTATTATTATTATTATTATTAACATTTATTTGGGTTCAATTTTGTACAAAATTGTTCTTCTCCCTAAAATGAAATATAAAAATGAAAAAAATTATAGATTAAGAATAAATAAGTGTTCAAAAAATAAATTTTTTTATATACATTAAATAAAAAAGAAAACCGCGATGAGAAAAACTGAAAAGGCTTGAAAGAAATTGAAACGCTCGAATCGACGAGAAATTAAGAAACTATATATGGAATCAACCTAAATTGTAACTAGACAAAAAGCAGAGAAAACGATAAATGGCCTTGAAAGTAAGGAAAATATAAATAAACTATAAATAAAGAATAAATAATTGTTCAAAAAAATAATATCTTTTTATATATATACATTATAAAAACCGCGATGAAAAGCAAAATTAAAAATAAACTTGAAAGGCTCGAAAGAAATTGAAACACTCGAATCGACAAGATAAATAGAGACGATATTGGAATCAACCTAGATAGGAGTAACTAGAAAAAAAAACCCAGAGAAAACGATAAATGGCCTAGGAAGTAAGAAAATATAAAATAAACTAATTGAATTATGAAAAAAAAAAAAAAAAAAAAAAAAAAATATTTCATATATATACTTGGCTAGTCGCAAAAGGAGAAAAGGCAAAAGTAAACACAAGCTGAAAATGAGTAAGGGTAGATTGTGAACAGGTCGATTGAATATTGGCACCCAAACTTCGGCGAACAGAATTCAAACAGACAAGACTCTAGCGACTGCCTTATTTAGATAAAATTGTTTTGCTTCTTTAGTAAATTTTTCTAGAGTTTCAATAATTTTTATACTATCCGGGATTTCATCGTAACACCGTGCTTGGTTTTGAAAAGTGCCATTTCCAACATTTTTAACAAGAGGCTCCTTCGTAGAAGATCTCAAATTTCGTGTTGGTACAACAAACTCTACGTTTAGATAGCTTGGATGGTTGTTATCAATTCTCGATTTGTGTACAAGTTTACTTATACTGAATTCAATATGTTCTTTTACGGGAAGCCATTTTAGATTCGTGACTTCTTGCAGATTAGCATAACGGCGGAGAACGTAACCAGCAGCCATGTTTTGGATCTTTTGTAGCCGACATATCAGATAATCAGGTATTTGCGAGAAGACAACATTACCGTAACTTATCCTTGATAAGATCAACGTTTCCGCCAAGGTTTTGCGTACATGGAAAGGTGTGAAACGACTAAACTTTCGTAGAGCACGTAGTGTTGAGTGCGAGGATTTTATAACATTGTTTATATGGCAGGTCCATGATAGATTTTGATGGAATTGAATGCCAAGTAACTTAACATTTTCTTCCTGCTCGATTGACATACCCGCACAACGACAAAGATAGCTTCGGTCAGAATCAAATGCTCTCAGTCGCTTAGAATGGAATATGATTAACTTAAGCTTGTCACTGTTGAACAAAAGATTGTTTTCTTTTGACCAAGCTAGAAGGTTATCTACATCCTTTTCCATATCTTTGATTGATTGAAATAGATCTCTGACTTTGCAGTGTTTATATAATGTTGTATCATCAGCATATTGGATACTGGCGGAGTTGATTTGATTTGATAACTCGATGACGTAGAGGTTAAACAGGACAGGGCCAAGTATGCTACCCTGTGGTACACCGTAAAACATTGATTTTAAAGATGAAATTTTGTCTTCAATTTGAACGTATTGTTTCCTATCTTTCAGATAACTTGATAATATCTTTAAAGCACGAAATGAAAAATTCATATCACGTAGTTTCAGCAGCAGATTTTTGTGATCAATCGTGTCGAAAGCTTTGGAGTAATCGATGAGGATAGAGAGTGTCACTTCACTTTTCGCCATTGCTTTTTTTATGTCGTCACGAAGCTTAAGCATCAATGTGGTAGTCGTATGACCTTTGCGAAAACATAGCAGTAATAGTGAGAACACAAAAATTGTGTGAGTCTCTCCTCCCATTTTTCTAAATAACCTTTACAATTGTTGATATATATAACAGAAGTCCTGTCCTACTCTCTCTGTCTGTTTGTTTGTTCAATTTTTGTGTCAATTATCTCCTTGGAAAAAGGAAGAATTGTGTTCTTTTATATGACCATATTCTTTAGAGGAGCAAAACCTCTAGAATTTAAATTTTAAGACTTAACTGGTCGAGTTTATCATTGTGCGTGCACTTTGTAATTTTCATTTTTTCTATTTCAGTGTCCTTTTGTTGTTGTTTATTGAACGAAAAACAAAGGATATTAGTCGGCAATAGGAGACTAAATGTTTACCGACTATATTTTTTCCCGACTTCCCGAAGTCTAAGCACGATATTCCCCTATCCCTATACTCTCTCTGTAATAGACGGCGTCTTATTTGAGGAACGTAAACTTTCAGTCATTTAAAACTTACGAGTATTGAATTGCGAAGGAGAGCGCGTTAACCAAACACACAAATAAGATACAAACAGCATTCACCCTTCAATTATAAGTTTATTCTTCCACAGAAAGTACTTAAGTAACTAAATTCTCAACGGAGATACCGTATTTAAATAGCACACATAAAAAATTAACATAAATCCTTAAACATAAAAATGACGCTTCTAGTGCAAATCAAGTATCCGCAAAAATGTCTAGTTTTCTTTTACTACAACTTATTCAGCAACCATGTTTTGTGCTTCTTCAAGCCACATCCGACACTTAGAAAAATTCTCCCTTGCCATTTCAATTTGATACTTTTCGCGCATATTTAAAACCAGAAAACCAGATTTAAAACCAGATGCAAATTGATGACAAAAAATCGGACACCTTGCTGATCAAATACGGTGTTCCCCAGGGATCTATTCTTGGTCCGATCTTGTTCAACATCTATGTCTCTGACCTATCGTTGAATTCGTCGTGTAATTCTATCCAGTACGCAGATGACACAAATCTTTACATACACTTCAAACTAAAAGAAATGGATATCGCAACAGCAAAGCTTCAAAGTGACATTAACCAAATAACAACATGGTCAAAGATAAACAATCTGATGTTTAATTCCATAAAGACAAAATCAATTATGTACTCGACAAGCCAGTTAAGCTGTATAAACAATTTAAACTTCAGTAACTTATTCAAATTCCATAGTAATGGTGCTGAGATTGAGCGGGTATCCTCTCTCAAAATACTGGGCATAACATTCGATGAACATATGACGTGGTCTACACATGTGAATAACATCATTAGATCATCATACGCTACGATTTCGACATTAAAGCGATTGAAACGTTTGGCACCTTTTCACGTGAGAAAGAATCTCGCTGAAGCACTGATATTATCAAAGATAGACTACGGAAATCTTGTCTATAATAATATTATAATAGCCGTATTCCGTCTGTCTGTCTCTGCGCGGAACCCCCGCTGAGTTAGAAAATTATGTCACGGAAACACGAATATCAAATGCGATATATTTTTATCCACTTTGTTGCCACGGGTAAATATAATGGACGGGCGAACCCGTGGATTTTTCCACGGGCAACGACTAGTCTATAGTAATATTCCACAATATCAAATGAAAAGGTTACAAAGAGTTCTAAATGTCGCTGCCAGCTTTGTTCTTCAGAGATATGCTTCCACTAACGATGTGTTAGTAATACTGAAATGGCTGCCAGTGCAAGAGCGTGTAAATTTATCGATACTAAAACTGGCACACAAGGTGTTGTATGACGAATGCTCACCTGAATACCTTACACTGAAATGGTACAAAAATGGTCGAAGCCTGCGATCTGATGCAGAAAACAAAAATAAACTACAAAGCGACACATTCCGAAAAACGTTTATGGATTGCTCATCAGCGTTGTTTAATGATCTTCCTGGCAATATTCGTTCCGTTGTCAACCATAAAGAATTTATCAAAAAAGTCAAATTATTTTTACACGATAGTGCTTTGTGCAAACTTTTATCCAAATAATGTGAATAACTCTATGCATGTAGGCTACCTATTTCCCCCCATCTTTTCATTATAGTTCTACCTTTTTTGTGTGTCCTTACATCGGTGCCATCAATTTATTTATTTTTAATTATTTTTTTATTTTTTTATTTTTTTTTCTTGTTCAATGTGTCTACTTACTCTACCGGCACCATTTCGTACTCTGTGAGCCCATTTATTTCATTACGCACTTAGATTCAATATATTTTTTTACTGATCTTATAGATTTTATAGATTTTTATAGTTTTTATTTTTTTGTAGGCAGAAGAACCATTTGTAAATTATGGATGCCAAATATATGTTTAATAATAATAATAATAATAATAATAATAATAATAATAATAATAATAATAATAATAATAATAATAATAATAATAATAATAATAATAATAATAAGATATTTCCAATAATCCGCGTCGTTCATTTTACACATTTCTCGTATTCGTTCATGTTTTTGAATACACGCCTTCACTTCCTTTGCAGTAAAACTTCTTGTGCTAAACGCATTATCGTAATCTGCACGTTTTATAAGTTCCTCACACGCATACGTAAGGGCAAGAAATATACGCCTATCATGTTTTCTTCCTTTAACCAGGTCTTCTTGTTTGGTATCAGCATATTTTTCACTAAATATCTAAAATTAAAACATTTATTATTCCTCCTATTAATCCCTTAATTTCATTCTTAGCATTTTTTTTAAAATTTTCTACGAACTATTATTAACCCAGTGAAAAATGTGCTTAAACCTGTGAAAAATTTGGTTTGGAAATTTCACATAACATTATAATTAAGCAACGTAAAACGCTATATATATTACCATTTCATCTGACCTCACAAAAGAACCAGTTGTTTTTTCTGTTGTGTTTAAAACCTCGTCCGAAGTGTCGGAGTGCATACTTTCTGCAGTACTGTCACTGTTGAAATCACTTTCATCTTCGGAATCCGATAAAGGTTTATTCTAAAATAGGGAAAAAAGAGTACAACAGCATATAGCATGCATGATAATGTTAAGCTAAATGCATATGACCAGTATAAAAGTCATTCTAGAAACATGTTAATCCAGCGTAATTTTCTATATCTTAAAATACACCAGGTTTAGGACTTCAATACGAAATGATGCGCATGTGCTCATCCTAATTACTAAACTAAGTATTTACGGCACAAGTTTTATTAATTTTTTTATATATACCTGCTGTTTATCGCTTTTTGTACCTTCACGCAGTGAGTATGTTTTGACAGGTGCAACCTCAACCTAGATGAAAAAATGCAAATGTATATAACGCCGTCCGTCTGTAAGCCAGAGATGGTAGCTACGACTAGCAAAAGGTGAATTAACGTGGATTTTTAGATAGATTAATTCCCATGTTTTTTACCATGATTTTACGACGGATAAATTATAACTTTAATATTTTCCCCATAAAATAACTTTTGTACTTAGTAAAAAAGTGTAACAAAATAAATAAGCATTAACCACCAGCCACCATTCCGACTCACAGATGGGCAGACGTCATTATTATAGAGATATAAAAATTTATAACATCAGAAAATAGAAATAGCACAAGAAGAGGGAAGCATCTCGTTACAGGAGAAAGAAGAAAACATGATACAGGAGAACATGGATTTACAAGGTGCATACTCTATGAAGTTATAATTCTAATAACAGCAGCAATCATATGAACTCACATTTTTTTGCTTTGCTTCATTTTCCCCATAGAATTTTTTAAGTTTTTCAGTCCCAACTTCAACCTCTCCCAGTATCTCAAGAAAATCAGCCAATTCTTTTGGTTCAAGGTGATCATAGGTCATTTTTACTAACATCAAGTGACGTTTTCTCAGATACAGGGCGCCTCGAACTGAACTTGCGGTAATCTATGCTATCTCTCCCTGATCGCAACTAATGGAAGGTCATTTTCAAGAAAACGAAGAAAGGGTATGTATAGTAGCCAGTATATCACTAATTTTTTACGGGTATTGAACTCCTTCATATTCTCACTCACACCTTCACTCACTCCTAAAGTTAGACAGCATTAAACTACTGGTGGAATAATAATGATAGGACTTAGATAGCATATAGCTTAAGACTAAGCTAGCATAAAAGGAGCAAACAGCGCCGCACATAGCCAGCATAAAATATTCATCTTAGTCATCAGAGTGTAAATATACAAATGTAAAGCATATCTGACCTAACTGTTCATAGTTAGCATTATTTTCTAATTCGCTGCGCTCAACCGAAAATAACCTTATTTATTTTCTTATTTTTGCGACAGGGAAGACTCAAAGAACTTCGACTAGTAGTAGTAGTTATGTACGAAAAAGTTAGGGTTAGTAGGTGTTTCAAAGGCCTACAATCATGGCCAAAACCTTATGAAATTCTTCACAGTATTGACATAATCTAGCTAGCCCCCCTCCCCCCCCCCAGCTACAAAGTTGATGTTGAAACAAGGCCAGCTGCTTATCTCAACTTTGTACATGGGGGAAAGGGGGAAAGGTAGATTTGACAGAAAATTCCAAAGGTTTTGGCCATGATTGTCTGCAAAATGTTACTGTGTTGACATATACTAATATCCTTAATAAAGAAGATGGGTTGCCCTGAAACATAAGTTTTACTTATTTTCGTGTGAGACAGGGAAGTGTGGGGTGCTTCTTAACCGGAATAGTTCTAAGTGAATAACACTCTAGTTTCTAGGCTTCTGTGTATTGTAGGTAAACAAACGAATGTACATGTACATAACAATGATATGAACTTTACTGTATAATACTATTTTCCTTTCTTTTACAGCTGAAAATAAAAATGACAACAAAAACAAAAAATCAACGTGAACCGATGCCACAGGCGGTATCTTTGGTTTTGCGGTACCTTCACCAAGAGAAGGGTGAAACGTTGGCCCACCTACAGACACTGTACCCACAGTACTCTCGGACAACAATTTACAGACACATGAAAAAACCTGTGGCAGCGATTCCTGCTGCTAACATAAACACAACGAAAAAGAATTGTGGTGGCCGTCCTCGTAAAGGCACCGACAGAGACAAAAGAAAAATAGTTGCTTCACTATTGAAATTACGGGAAACCGAAGGAAATTTCTGCTCGACTGACATCCAGCATGAAGCGTGTATATCAACTAAAGACATATCAAATAGAACTGTTAGAAGGTATTTACACGAAATGGGATACACATATGCACAGTGTCGGCGTAAAGGACAATTGTCTAAAAAAGACTTGAGCGAACGGTTGAAGTTTGCTCGAAGATGTAAACGATTACCGTCTACTTTTTGGAAGGAGGGAATCGCATTTTATTTGGATGGTACATCGTGGGTACACAAAACTAATCCCAGTCAACATGCGCGCACCCTGCGTTCAAGGACATGGAGAAAACATGGTGAAAGTTTAAGTGGTCATTGCACTGCGAAAGGAAAAAAGAAGGCGTTGGAGGCAAAGTAGCAAGATTCATGGTCGCAATTTCTTATGGAGCTGGCACTATCAAATGCCATCACTACACAGGAAATGTAAATGCAGAAATGTGCGCAACCTTCATCCGTGAGCATTTTCCAAATATGTTCGCAAAATCGGCAAACCAAAGAGGTATGTTATTTTCGCAAGATGGGGATCCATCCCTAAACAGTGCCCTTGCACGTGCTGCAATGGATGATATAGGGTGTAGATTATTTAAGATACCTGCTCGATCCCCAGACTTGAATCCAATAGAAAATGTGTTTCACTTGGTCGGTAAGCAATTGAAAAAGGAGGCAATAGACACTGGCATCACAAAGGAAAGCTACGAACAGTTCTGCAGAAGAGTAAAACGTACCATTGTGAACTTTCCAGCTGACGTGATAAACCGTACAATTGAATCTATGCCGAAACGTCTGGATATGATAATCAAAAATAAAGGGATAAGAACAAAATATTAGCAGACACCCCTCGGATAAGACAAAAGTATGTTTGTTTTGTTTTGAAACTGCCCATTTAGAGTTTTCTTGTTGTTTTGGTGATGCTGTATTTGTGCATCAACTTCTGTTTTGTACATACCTTTTTATATCATGTTTATATAAGAACATAACATATATAACAAAACCAATAAAGGATAAAATAGCTTTGTAAGTTTAACAGAAACGGTTTACGGGCGTGAACCGTCGTTATATAAAAAAAAAAAATATTTCTTTTATTATTATATTTTGACGGTTCACGGGCGTGAACCGTTCACATTACAATGTCAACCGAGAATCAGGTTTGCAAAGCAACAGGGACAAGGTTTGATTTCTTTTGGGTTCATAATAGGCTTAACAAATTCAAAATACCTCCACCGTGTATCCATCATACCTGTCTCAATATCATTCACAACACCACCATCATATTTGCGAATTCGCATACTGGAGGTAGCCAATATCGGTGTTTTTCTGGTCCACAAGATGGCTTCTGCGAAGTGTGTCTTTGGTGCCGGCAAATGTACTGGAAGGCCTTCAAGCAAATTTAAAAAATCAGACCATGGCATTAACTTCTCGGTCCACCTGAAATCGTTAAGAAAAATTAATTCCGCGCTTTCTGCTCCCACCCAGGCAAATGTCCCTGTTGCTGGCGAAACGAAACATTTGAATATTTCTGTGATTGGTTGTAACAGGAATGTTTTTCCACAATTGGATGGACCTACGATTATCACGTTGTTGTTTTTTTTACGACCGTGTTGTATTGCATTTTTTATTGCTGTTTTGAAATGTTCAATGTCTATGTTATTTTTATGTAGAGTTTCTATAGCGTGAATACTCCACTGCCCGTAGCAAACACACTGATTCTCTGTCGCCTTTTCAAGTATTTCCATGTTTGTTTGCTTCAAACGTTCACTTTCCTTTGTTGAATTTTCGATCCGCCATGCCGTTCTAATTAATTCTGCCCTCCGTTTGTCTGAAATTTTTAGTACGTACTCTAACAGGTCAGTTTTCCCCTATTCCTTTTGTGAATGAGCCAACACAAATAGTTCGCGTTCGTTATGAATATTGTTTTCTAATATTATGTCGTAAACAGTCACTGTGTCAAGCCGCTGTCGCTTCTTATTTTGTTGAGCTGGACGTACGCGCAAATCTAATGCAGAACCTACTACTCTTGCTCTTTTTGCTATTGATGCTTTTTTCGTTTGAGGTAAGTTTGCGAGCATAGCATTGCCCTCTGAAGTAACATAATCTAAGTCCTCTTTAGTTACATAACTATACGCGTCATAATAATTTGTGTGAAACTCTTGAAAATTGCAAACAATAACTTGATTACGAATAACCTGCTCCCGAACCATTTTCCATTGCTTCACCCTTTTCAGTTTCAAGGCGAGATGATAGTGTACAGCATCATCATTTTTATGTTTTTCACAGGAACACACCCACTGTTTGACAAGATCCGTGCCAAACACATCAACCCAAATGCCTGCGAATTTCTCTCTGCTATCCACTTTTGCGGGATCTGCATGGCTATACGTAATCAAGTAAACACTACGTTGGTCTGAGGACAAGGACATTTTTCTTCTGTTTTGTTGTTTATAGCTGTATGTAGAATGTAATTTATATATTTCTGGTTATATACTGTACATATTTTCAGCAAAATCTGTTACCTAGTACCTTTTAACGTGTTAAAGACACAAATTGAGCAGTGAAAGACCCCCTAGTAGCTTTGAACACATGCACCAACACAGCTGAATCACCATGATACCTTCTACAGCCTTAAACTTTGGTTTGTTTACATTTTTCATCAGACTGAGGATGGGAATCAAAAAATAGCACGAGAATGAGGCTAATAATCAAAAACGGCACCAGAATGAGGCTGTGCCCATGCTGGATGAGTTTGTGTTGGTGTGGGAGCCTGTGTTCAAAAAAAATATGTGTATTGCTATATTTTAGGCCAATTCTTGTTTTTTCTGCACTGCAGACAATCATGGCCAAAACCTTATGAAATTCTACACAATATTGACATAATCTAGCTAGCCCCCCTTCCCCCCAGCTACAAAGTTGATGTTGAAACAAGGTCAGCTGCTTATCTCAACTTTGTACATGGGGGAAAGGGTGAATGGTAGATTTGACAGAAAATTCCAAAGGTTTTAGCCATGATTGTAGATTCCTTGTAACATATAGTAAATGCTCTGCGTCGTCCTCCACATAACCATCTTTGGCTGTCTCCGAACGCAATCTGCCATGTCGTTTAAAAAGACGGTCTGGGACGTCTGCATTTGCCGCTGCTGTTGCTCCTCCAGCACGTAGGCTGTGGAGTCCGAATCTTGTCCTATCCAATCCGATTGATGCCAGTGCATCGAGTGCATTTTCTCTTGTTGTTGTGTAGCTGATTGAGCGGTTCATCTTTTTAAAACTTCTGAATTTGTTGTTTGATGTAACTGTGACCGCTCTAAAAAGATAGGAATCAGGCTCAGCAGGTACATACTTCATATACTCAGTTAAATTATATACTGGGCAGATCCCATTTCCGCAAGCGCTGATGTAAACCCAGTGTCCTTCTCTGTAGATATCTGTTTTGCTTTTCGCTATGAACAGTTTCATAAAGCTATTTTTGTAATTGACGTCACATCTTTTCAGATTACTAATTTCCGAAAACCTAAGAAAGCCACAGAATCCCAAGAGAAAGATATTAAAAGTTCTAAGTTTGTAAAGGTTAACAGCTTCGCTTTTAACAAGTTGTTTATGTAATGCGTGCTAATGTTCAACCGTAATTATGTCATTCTTGCGGGTTTGATGTTGTAGTAGGCGTTTAGCGGCTTCGAGCATATTTTTTGGTAAAGTGTGGTCGCATGGGTTATTGTAGCCTGTCAAATTGTGAAAATACTGGATAGCGTAGAATGCGATTTCGATCTTAGGATAAGAATTGTTCATTTGGGTTAGGTTAAGTATGTACAACGCAACTGTTAGCGGTAGAGCTGGTAATTTTGATACAGAATATTTTTGACACCATGTATTCCATGAATTAAAAGAATAATAGTACGTTTTTATCGTGTTATTCGCCCTGGAATTTAAGATATGTAATGGTAGATCTTCTGCTAAATGCCTCAAAGTTTCGTTTTCCAAATGTTGCGTAAAATGACTTGCAAAGAGTTCTAAAATGTAAAAAAATTTGCCTATTGATTTTAAGAGTTTTTGTTTGTCCAGTGACTGCATGTCTTAGTCCGGTGACGACACCGTCGCTGTCCCTGTGGATTCGGTTTATGTAAATTGCAGTTTGAAAGCTATTATTTTGCTTTTAAAATGCTTTGAACCTATGGCGGATTTTTTGCACTCTCCTTGAGTAACGCATAAATTGGGATTGTCAAAGATCCTGAAGTTTTTAATAAATTTTTGGAAGTCCCCTGTTGAATCAGTAAAAAATGGCCAAAACGCTGCCGAAGGCCAGTATGGGGCCACCAGTGTGCCCGAAGCTTTACAGGTCTGCATGTGTTTTAAAACCTTTGATATCGTTTGAATCGGGGGCACGAGTAAATTATTTTCGTTTTCCCACGAGGTATTAAAGGCGTTTACGCATTCAGTTTCCGGACAATAATATTTTGAGTTGAACCTGCCCACCTTTTTGTTTTCGTCATTAGCAAACCTATCTACGGTGAATGGACCCCAGAGCCTGTTTAGGTATTTGAAAAAGCTTTTTGTGATTTCCCAATTGTCCGTGTCCGTATAACGACTTAATTTATCAGCGTATTTAATTTGGTTTCTTGGGACCCATTCGACATTTAAATCTATTTTTTGTTTCTTACAAATATCAAAAATATTTTCTGCCAATATCTGTAAGTTTTCCTTTGAGCTGCCTCTTTTTATTATACAATGGCTCGCGTAATTATCTGTCTTCCAAAGTACTGCTTTGTTGCATAAAACTGCTTTTAATGATTGTAGCGAATATTGTATAGCGTATAGCTCTCTCCACGTGGAGTGCATTAGGCTTTCCGTTAGTGTGAAATTCTTAATAGAAATATGCATTCTATTCTTGTACCACGTGTGCGCACCCAGCCCTGTATCGCTCGCATCAGAACAAACGATTAACCAGGGAGTATTTCCCCGTGTCATTGGTCTCTCAGTGTGTTTTAGCAGATTGTTCTTCCAAAAGAACAGTTCTTTCACAGCTTCTGAAGCGTGTGACATGTTTATTCGGGAGTCCCGTGATATTCGCGATTCAATAAGATAATAAACTCGTCTAATTTTCAGTTAAGCCAAATTGCCTATAACAACTTTCATGGATATGATTTTTCCCGCAAAATTTTGCTAATTTTCGTGCTGACGTGTACGGTAGGGAATCAAGAATGAATTGTAAACTCGAAAGAGTAGAAATTAATCGCTGGGAAGGTGTAGAAAAAAGTTTTTTCTTCAGATCTAGATTAATGCCGAGCCATGTCATGTTTTGAGTGGGACTCCACAGAGATTTGTCGTTGTTTGCGACAAACCCAGATTTCATAAGCGAGTCTCGGACGAAGTTTGACGCCCTCAGAGTCGATTCATAGGTATTGCTTGTGCCAGCGTCGTCATCAATAAAACATGCAGATTTTATAGCATGTTCTCGCCAGTATTTACGAGGACTCGCATTGTTTTTGTGAAAATAAAGGGGGCAGAAGAGAGACCAAACGGTAGGACTGTAAAAATAAAATACCTTTTTTCGTCATTTGTTACCCAAGAAAATCCTAATTATTTTTGATGCTCTGGAGCAATTTCTATGTGATGATAGCCTTGTTTATGTCAAATTTAAACATGAAACCATTTTCCTCAACAAATTCTCCGAAAATCTTCCAATCATCAAATGTGGTTTTTTGTTTGTACACGTGTTTGTTTACATGTCTCAGGTCAAGAATAAGTCTCTTCTTATTTTTGGACGAACTAACAACGCTCAGTGGATTAACCACGTGTGGCTCAGTAGCCATCTCTTTTATTCTTCCGGTTTTAAGTAACTCGTGTAATTCCTTATTTGCAAAATCTTCATTGTCAAGAGCCGAACAGTTGTTTTTGAAAGAAGCCTTTTTAGGGGTGGTGAAAAAGGGAATTTTGTATCCGTATTTTATAAGTTCTAAAATGGTTTTATTAGTGCCTATGTTCTCCCAGTAAGGTAGACGCCGCCTGAGATTGCCCTTCACGGTATGTGGAGGATTAGCTTTGCGCGAATAAGACCTATTGCATTCAGAAAAATTATATACAGTAGAAACAGTATCACACTTAACTTTTTCTTTTTCTTTAGGGTTGTTTGAGGTCAGGGCAGTCCTTTCGCCAATGTCCTTGTTTTCCGCATCCGAAACACAGAGATCGCTGTTGTGGCTGTTGGTAACTTCGCTGGTATTGATTCGCGAATAGGCCTCCCCGGAGGTGCAGATTGTGAGCCGAAGGGGATAAAATTTTGATGCTGCGAAGGGTGTGTGAATGAGGAAGACTGGTATGAGGGCCGACGTGGAACATGCTCGAAGGTTGACTTTCTCTTGGTCGCCTTTTTCTTGTTCAGAGCCCGGTTTTCTGCAGCCTTCATCTTTTTGTCATCCTCTGAATCGCTGGCAAGATCATCGGATAAGTATTCGTCGACAGCAGCCCATCCAGCCGTAGATTTATCTGCGAAACGGATACATTTGTTTCGCTTGTGGAGATCATCTATGACATTATCAATCTTTTTGGAAGATCTTGTAATCGAACCATCTTTTACTAGTCGTTTTATTATTTCTAGACTTTGAATTAAATCGCTATTGAATTGATGTTGTATTTTATTACCTCTGAATTTAAATTCGGTTTTACTGATCTTGTGCTGCTCCAGAAAACGTTTTTCCAAGTTTTTCGATGCAGTGGTAAGCCTCTGTTCTAGATTTTCGTTCTGTTCTTGGAATTTACGGTCAAAGTAGTTTGTTAGATGTTGTAGTATGTCGGGTTCAGCGTTATTTGTGTCCATTGACGCTTCTTGTTGCTCAGTCATTTTGAGTGAATTGTGGACAAACAGTTTTACGTGTACGGCTCAAGAACTAATTGACATGTGAGCGCTTCCATGCCTTGTACGCCCTTTAAACACTTAAAAAACCACGTGACCGGCATTGGCCATACATACGAAATTAAATTCAATTATTTGTATGTGCATGCGTTTACGAGTGCAATTAGGAAATAATCGAACGGGTATTTTTTTTAATTTTAATTTTCCCAGTCCGTTAGGACGAGGATAAATTTAAAAAGCAAAAAAAATACGAGTTCGATTATTCCCAATTGCACAAGTAAACGTTCGATTACGAGCTAATCACACAATGGATAATTTTTGTAAGAGTAGCACAGGATGTCAATTTCAATGTTGTGATTTTTTATTACCCGATTTATAATAAGTTCGATTCATTGTAACGACATCTTTTTTGACTTATCATAAAACGCGAGTAAATAAATATTTATGGGTATGAATCCAAAAGCAACAGTAATTTTTTTAAACGACAAGTAAACATATACAAAACATCATATATATTATTTAAATTATCGGCGCTCCTTAAAGAGTGCTGTTAAGATTCTAGAGTGCAATTAAGAAATAATTGCACTCCGGAGATTTGCACCGTAGAAGAAGTGCCAAAGAAGAAAAAATAGGTCTTTGTGATTACGATCGGAATATCACATCTTTATTACTCTTTTTTGAGGTCGGCACAATTTTTTACGTCAGCAAAAATATATATGTACGCAATAGAAACGAAAGAGTAAACAACCGGAAGGTAGCTATTCGCCTTTTTTATTGGTTGCCTTTTCTAGAATAAAAACTTCTTCGGCACCTCGTAGGCAAATAATATAAGTTTTATTTACCTATTGTGCTGTATGGAAAAGCGAGACTTGCCTCGCTTGCTTTTTAGTATATATATATTGATACACTGTTGTATAAACAGAGATAAAGGAACACAAACACAACACACATGTAGTTATTTATCTCGCGGTCCCATAACACACCGGCACACGATTCTGATGGAGATACAGCGAAATTTCGCGATTAAGCTTTATTACTGAAATGGTACATTGGAATCTCAAGTGACAAATTGAAAATCACCAGAAGCTATTATATCTCTAGCAGAAACTTTGACGCTAGTGTCAAGTGGTCCCCCGTCGCTTCTGTGAATTATAAAAGATTTAAAAACTTTCTTTCTCCAAACAACGGAGGTACGAGACCGACTAACACTACGCTTCACAAGGGACGCAGATCAAGCATCATGATCATATCTACAAAATAACTGCGCAGACACATATACGGTATATATTTTTTGTATAAACAGTATATATATTTTCTCATAACTTCCTTGCGAAGGATGTCGTCAGATTTTTGTGTTTCTTTATTTTAGTCGTGCCAAACATGGGATGGTTTTGCAGAGCAGCGATAAAGTTCCTTTTGGCAGTTTTTTTAGTATCTAGTTTGTGCATGCTTGTAATATCTTTGTCTACTAACTTTTGGATTCATTATAAGGATACTGGAACAACGGGTAGAAAGAATGTGTCTTATGTATCCGGGTTGTGGCGTGTGTGTCGTTTTAAAGCGACATTGAAAACCGCATGTTCATCATTCGAAGAACCCATCAGTACTTCAGGAAGAATTGGAAACACTCATGTCAAAGTTTGGCTTCTTGTTAGTACCGGTCTGGAAGTCATCTCCGTTATATTTTTATTTTTTATTGTGCTGAAGCGAAGGTACATGATTCATCTTTTCGTATTCTGCATTGTAGCAGTGACACAGACCATTACTACTGTTCTCAGTGTGTGCCTATTTATTCAAAGCATAGCTGATATTAATTTACGCAATAAATCATATGGTTGGTCTTTTGTTATTTGCTGTATAAGTGCGGCTCTCGATGGGTTGTTGGTCATATTATCAACTTCACTTTACCTGATTAACACGATTCGCTACAGGAAAAAAAGAAATTCTACCTATAACTTAAAGACAAAAATGAAAAACTGGCAAAATGATGGCACTAATTTATATTGGCCTGTCAAAGGTCACGTTGACTTTAGAAGAAATAATTTCAATTTTGAAAGTCGGGAAATAGTCAAGGTTAGTCGATTCGCGTTTTTGCGAAAAAAAGATAAACATTTTTTTGCCTTTGTTTGGTTTTTTATTGTTGCTTAGATAGTGAACGTAATTTCTTTAATAAATTACAGTGACTAGTTAACAGTGGTGCACAAGGTTAAAAATAAGCAGATGTAAAATTATGGAAAAACATGCACTAAGTTATATATGCATTAAATGATTGCTTTTATTTAGAGCCCAGATCTATCAAAATCAATGCTGTTAAAGCATGAAGGAAATGCAATCGCTCGTAGCATCTTTGCTGAAACGAAAGAAGACGCTCCTAGTGAAAAGAGAAGCGTGCGTTTTCATATAATAGCAACAAAATCGCCGTGCTGAAGCAGGTCATTCCCCTGCGATGAATCGTGCCCAAACAAATCCTAAAATAATGATATTTATATAAAGAAAGTTATTTATAGATGACATAAGAAAATACATTATATTTAAAGCAACAATATCGTTTTTGTTTTCAGCTAACAGAAATACTGCTTGTCTCTTTGTTTGTTCTTATGCTAGTGAATTCTAGTGAAGATAATGAAGGAAAATACAACGATTTAAGGGAGGCCTCCTTAATTTCCTTATTTCGCGACAACAGCTGCATGGAAATCTTTCACAAATGAAGTCCTATCCGTATTGAAAAATCACTCCTTTTGCGGTTTTGCGAAATAAGATTTATTGCAGGATAAAACTTTTGAAGTTGTTTATTAAAAGACCACACCAGTTTTTGTGTAATACCAGGTTACTTTTATCTTGTTTCGACTTGTTTTTCGTGGATCGTCTTATAGCAGCGAAATTGTCATAGACTATTTATAATTAGGGTTATTTTAAGCCAACGCTAACTTTTTGAAATTACATACATCTGAACAAAATTGTAGACTTTACATGCAGTTATACATGTACAAGTACAATGTATTTACATAGATCTGTTGTTGGGTGCTCTAGGAATTTCCCAAACAAAATTAAAAAAATGTATTTTTTCAAACCAGCCGGTCTAATTTCAATTTTTGGCTAATTTGTAGAAATTTGAAGTCGTGAAGTATTTCCATTTAACGCATCTCTGTGTCTGTCTCTGTTTGGTTCGGTTTGGTGGAATGTAAAATTCGGTTGACAATATTGTTTCATGGACGGTTATTGATAATGCAAGGGATGTGGTTTTAGAATGTGCACGTTTGTTAACGGTCAATTTTACGTGGGGTGGGATTGTTGGACCATTCTGTAGTGTTCCTTGCTAACCAAATACAGAAAGAGTTTTCCATGCTTATGCGGCTTAGACTTTTAGCTGTCTTCTATGATCCCAAGATTAAGAGAATTTTAATCACCGTAGAAGGTCATCCTACAGAAGGTGGTACTACTCGCAAGCCATAATTCCAAAAGTTCATTTTGACCAGATAGTCAATATCTTTTACAGTCAGGACTTAACAGTAACGATTGTGCAATTCATGACCGAGAGGTATGTGCTTTTTCTGTACTTCCTCTTCTCTTCTGATGATGTGGTCCATTTCAGCGGAAGACCTGTCCAGAGACTGTTGGACGACATTACCCTGCACATCACGAAAAAGGATTTCGGTAGCGGAGATATCAGATATTATATACATAATATATAATTTTTTTATGCGATCGAACGTTACTGTTTCTTTCTTCCTTATTCATTTAGAACACAGCTACCCGCTTCCAGCACTATTTTGCACAAACTTGAATCGCAGGGACTTGTATCCAATAACGAATGCGGATGTTTAATTGCATACTACGAACTTTCTATAGCAGGCACGGATGATCCAGATTGGTTTAACGATACCAGATAAATCGAAGTTTAAATTGCCTTTACGGCAAGTGCTACAATTTCTGAGAACTGACTGCGCCACTGCTGGATATGAGGTGATTTTCTTGGGATGCTTCCCACATAGCAGGTAGACATTGTGATAAAGAACGTAAGACTTGATGGCAAATTTCGTTACTTTCTGGGAAAACTGCTAAAAGTAAAGTCATAATTTCTAGAACCCTGTGCCTTTTTAAGTTACATTCCAATTGATATAATAACTTCGGATTTCGTACCTTGTGGTTTTGTTATCAAAGGCACTCTGTGCCTATTTTATGATGTTCAGTCACATCTGAAAAGGCCGAATCCTGAAACGCTCTGTCGAAGTCAATTGAAAGTATTCTTATTAAAAATTTAATTAAAGTGTCTTTGATAAATGGCTTAAATTTACCTTTCGTTCTAAGGCATGCCCAAAAATTGACTGATTTCCCACAGTGAAATTACTCACACTCCTTTAACTTCTTCTTTTTTTAATTTTGTCAATCGTTTTAGAAATGCAATTTACAGAGGGCACTAGGTAGTTGTATTCATGCACCCAAGAATAACAAAATGCATATACGCCATAAGTTTTTGAACACAGAAATTTTCTATTTTGATATTTCTTATTTTGAAAAATAGCGGAAAAGGTCCCCATTTTGCATTGACTACCTGGAAACATTCTGGACTAGTCTTCCAACAATTGTAGTCTATATTTTTTGACATTTTATAGCTTTTTTATTAAGGCATCTGGGTATCCAGTTGGTTATAGAATTAATATCGTAAACTGTCAATAGTTAAATATTTTTAATGAAATACTTTATAATTCAGTTTTAATACTCCCAGATGAAATTATCAGAGAAGCTGCATAATTCTTTGTAAATCATACCACAGTTGTTTTCTAAATGACTCTAACCCATCAGCTTTCATTTCTCACAAAGTAGAACTTTTGTTTCGTTCCCAAGGAGTGAGAATTTCGAGAGTTTTCAAAGATCTAGCGGGTGATTTACAAATAATTATGCAGCTTCTCAGATAGTTTCATCTGGGAGTATTATAACATTGGTTGTGTAAAATTTGTGGTAGCCGATGGTAAGTTGCGCTTTTACTGATTTATTATCCATTTTTTATTTACTTGATTAAAAGAACGCTGCATCTGTTTTTAATTTATCAATAGAATGACAAAGTAAAGGAACTTCAGAAGCAAGAAACTTGCACTTTTTTAGTTTGGTTTACCAGAATTTTATGGAGAGGTAAAAAGAGAAATGCGGAAGCCCAGTAGAGGTTGAAAGCGAGGATACTGAATTGCTGTATGTGATTTTTTACTTTCTAATATATTACGCATCCTGTGCTATGAAACCATGCAAACGCTTGCAAGGCTAATATATACTTCAACATATGACGTATATTTTTTATACGTGTAATTGCGGAAGTATATATTTGCGAAGATTTGGTGCGTGTCTAAATTTTGTACACTTTTTTCCTGTGCATTTATTTTACGCAACCAGCCTTTAGAACAGATTTAGTTCTTTATGTGGCTGTCAACTAATCCACCGAACCCTTTAATTAATGCCAAGACAATATTTAAAATCGATGACGAAAAATAATAGATTTAGAAATCCTTATTTTTGTACATTCCTTCAGATATCTTTGGAAAGCTTATAATTCATAGAATATTTATTTTAAATAGAAAATATACATTTTTAAAACGGGTTTGAAATCGCAAACTTTGCATGGTTTCTCTATCCAATGCTCGTGTTATTGTTGTTGTTGATTAGACAAATTCAGTGCATGAAGTACGCCTGGTTACTTTGGAACCAACATCTAACATTGTGTGAATATTGATAATACGCAAGTGAAATCAAGGTGCGAAGTTGTATAAAAGCGTTGGTTTATCTATGTTTATTTAGGTCGTCAAAACAACGTCTTTTTTTCGACGTTGTATCAACATTGATATCACGTTTGTTCGGAAGGTAACATTGAAAATAGTTTGAATCTACGCCGGTTGCATCAACTTTACTGACCCAACGTTAATTAGACGCTGAATTTTTAGTTGTGATATTGCAACTAGAATTCCACGTCTAATCACGTTGAAAAGACGTCGTGTGCACACTAGGGACTGGGTATTAGAATTTCAGCATATAGTCCTGAAATAAGGAAAAACACTCTGCAGTTTTGCTTATTCTAATTTTTAGGAGCCTCCTGTAAAATAAAACCGTTCAAATTACTTATAATTTATAAAAGTATTCCCCCTTCCTCAAAAAACTGGTAGAACTCCTCAACTTTTAACTATGCGGGGGTCTAAATTTTTAGAAGTTTCGATCTTATCAGGATAAACAAAGCTTGATAAAACTTTTTACCGCAGAAAGCTTGAGCTACTTCTGCGTGCTTCTTTATCAACACTTTTTCTCACTCAGGTATAATAGAAAATGTTGTAGTGACAAAAGCTAAAACACAAACGAAGCTGCGTTTATCGTAAAACAGACAAATAAATTTCATTTTCATGCATTTTTTTGTCAATATTAGTTCTTGAAGTATTTCTGTTGAACGATTTTCTATGCGTCTGTTTTATAAACAAGTTGGATTATAATTTTCGGCTAATTTGTGCAAATTTGATGCCGTTTAACGACTTATTTGCTTCTCCTGAATTTATTTTAAAGCCATTCTCCTCCTCCACACTGTTGGAAACTTTCTAACGCGCGAAAAATGTAACCAGAACAGAGCTGCATAAATTAGTAGGATTCTACGGCTTTTTCTGACCATTTAAGCTTATAAAACGCTTTTGCTGACCTGGATTTCCTGAATAAGACATAAATCTTCAATTTTTCCCGTCATTCAGTGCCAAGTGTCAAGTTCTAAAGAAAAATCCAGTCTTAATGCAATGTATGACACATTCACTTGTTGTTTGATTCCAGACATATCAACCTAGCAACTTGCGAGACGACAAGAACATTGTTTTATTACAAGATGACTTGGCTTCATACTCACTAACGTTTAAACGTGTTCGTATAAAAAGTTTTGATGACAATTTTTTTATTACTATAACACTATATAGAACATTACTTAAAATCCGTTTCACTTACAATGGCAGATAACACACGGTGACCAAATTGCGTTACGGCATGCGTTTGCAATCTACCAGATTCTATGGCGCCAAGATAGGAAATTCGATACACACTTTTTTTGAAAAACCTGTTGACATTTTCATATGTGAAGGCATTTGTTCTGAATTGTTTCTTCTATCAACTGTTTAAAAAGTATTTCTGTGTTAAACGAATATTTATATAGATAAAACTACAGCTACGTATATTTACGTTCCATATGATTGAGTTCTTACCGCATATTTGATTGGTTAATCTACACGAAATATATGATTTTTATTTTATTTTCTACTAAGAGACGAGTGAAATACTCCAACTCTATACTGCAAAGAACTTGTATGTTTTCTCTGATTGGCTGAAAAAGCATGCAAAAAACATTTTTTATTTGATTAGTTAATAATAATTTGTTAAGTAAAAGTAAATCCCCTGTCCAAATTGCACAGAATAACTCACTGATTGAATAAAGTTGTTGTTGGTTTCTAATTTTAAAGACGATTGTCATCTTTTCCCGAGAAAAGAATGTGTACAGCAACTTAAGGGGTAGTTTTGAGTAATGGATAGATGTATGGGAAACTATTAGCAGTTGGGCTAGACCTAATGGGGTTTTAATACCATAAAATCTTTGTTCTAAAAATTTAGACGAGCACGTAATTGCTTTTTACATAAACTACATTTTAAATCCTAAATTACACGTTGGCTCTGCTGGCGAGTCGCAACGTAAATCTCTTAAAAAGTTCTCTGAAACTAAAAATACCGAATCCGGCAAAAATTCGATTTTCTAAAAAGGATATTTTTTTCTCCTAGAAAATGCTTAAATTTGTAGTGCACATTTAAGTTAAAGGCCGAAAAAGTTGGAAACAGCCAGAAATAACTGACGTCAACTCTTGCGTTTGTAAGTAAGGTATACCCGGGAGCAAAATAAGGCTAATCAATTCGTTTCGGAACAGACGGATTGATGACGGTTTAAACTTTACATAATACAGGCATCGGAAAAATAAATTTTGCCGGATTATTTATATATGCACTGTATATTTATATATGCACTTCAGCAAAACACCTAAAACAACCTATTTTTTCCCCTTGTTCTTCTGCCTAAGTTGTTTTTTCCACGGGCCTTATTGACTAGTACAATAGATAAACGTCAATATCGCTAAAAAAATAAAGCCATTGCATTTCACTTTTACGTTTCAGGTTGAATAACATTAAAACAAATGAAAGAAACAATGACTTAAATTATTTCAGAACCGGGTTAACATATCCGTTTTAGAAAGACAAATAGATTGTTATCACAGAGTGTTCGGGTCGCGGAATCGACAAATGGATGACAAATTAAGTTCTTCGGTTGCGAAAAACACCTATAGTACCTGCTAAACGACAGGTTTGGTCCATGCTTGTTAATGTTTTAATTCACCCTTTTTCGAAATTCATATTGTGTTCTCCTATCATTAAAATAATTGTTTTATTTCCAAACGTTTACGTGTATACTTTTCTTGGTTCTCTCAAGAGTCGTAATTTCGTCGGTTTGTGAAGTTTGTGGAAAGTTTGTGAAATGCAGGAGAAAAGATTTCTCTTTGTAAAATGTGCTATTTGTCAACTCCTATGTTAAATTTTTTCTGCATAGTATTTGTGCAATCTTTAATCTGTAAACTTTATTTATTTATCTTGCATTACATTTAGATGAAAATATAAAACAAATGGAATATCCGTGACATGAAAGTTCCGATCATAGTGTCAATTCGTGTATCTGCAAGTAAAAATTGTTACGATTACCAATTTATAAAGACAATAAGACTTATTGGTACAATTATTATCATTATTATGATTATTATTCCAAATACAGGATATAGCCACTTCAGTGTTCAGTGTGGGTCCTGTGTTCGGAATGTGCATATTCAGTACACACCGGCATTGCCTACTCAATTTCCCTCACATGACATGAGTTTACCCGTAGCTGTAGTAAAGACACTTGCTAAACATGCCCGCACTGTGGACCGAACCACGGACCTTGTGATTGCGAAGCGAGCGCCATAACCACAAGGCCACGCGCCACAAACAAGTAGATTTAAGCCCAATCCAGAAATTTGTGCAAATGAAAGTATTTAGTGGTGTTCTACCATACGTTTGAAAAGTATTCTGTAGAATTACAAGCTATTTACGTTTAGCGGTTTGTTGGATTTCTTTTTCGACTGAAGTTAATGAACTGATTTTGAGTCTGCTACATTTACAAAATTATTAAATCTTGTGTGATCATTAATTAGCTGTTATTATATATTATATATTATAAGCAATAAGCCAATTTGTCTACAATTTGTAATTTATAACATACAAGGACGAAGCGTAGCATGTTTTCACAGCGAGCGACATTTTGTTTTTCGTTTTTTTCGCGTTTCTTTATTCCCTAATCCCCTGACTGGATAATTGCGTTATTTTGATTTGTTAAAAAAACAATAAATTATAATTATGTGTGACATTGTCGTTATATAATAATTAAGCCCGCATGGTCTGTGATAAAGTTTCTAGCGCTTTCTCTTCTTTACAAAAATCTTCACAAAAAAGTTCGCACTGCGGAAGAGTTTTTTCATGCGCAGGTTAGTCTCCAGTCCGTTTGTTTAATTCTACAAGGGTGGAAGGCTGTGCTTTAAGTTTATCTAGTTATGCATCATTGCGACAATTCTAATTAAGTTACCAGGGGGTGGGTATCTTCTGTGAAAACATAACTTTGTTAATGTACAATTCTTAGATAATCGTAGTATGAAACAAAATCGAAGTACAAAACAAGATTTCTCGATGTCTATATCTCCCACCAGAATGCAATCTGGTTAATCTCTCGCACGAAAGTAAAAATATAAAACTTCGAATTTCAAATTAGTAGAAAGATGAAAGTTCTTGCGATCTTGTAAATTCTCTAATTACCTTGATTATTTGAAAAAGTTGCGAAGTGTATCAACTTTGAAGTGCATTTGCCAGGGGTAAGGTTTTTCTTTTTTTCTATTTTTTGTTGTTTCCACTTTGCAAAGGATAGTATTTTAATATTCAACGACTGTCAAACGCATTTTTGGTTGTTTAATGTTTTTTGGGAGCTCAATTTTTCAAAAAAGAGGACATTTTAGCCCGTTTTAACCATGTTTTGATAGCGCATTTACCAGGTCAATTTTTTTTTAGGTTTAGGTTTTCTACAGATCTTACGTGCTATATTTATGGAATCATTGACTGTCAGTGAAAAAAGTGAAGTATTCTAAAGAAAATGCACCCCAAAAAAAATAAAAATCGGTGTTTTTGTGTCGCGCACCATATATTTTCACATGTGAAGTCGTTTTACTGTAAGCAAACCCCCTGTTTTCCATTTTTTAAAAAAATGGTACCAAAGCATGTCCTTAAATTCTACGCGACGAAATATTTGCTTAAAATCTGATAAGAGTTAGTTCGTGTGTCTTTTTGCAGTGAAAAGTGCACAAATTATTATATGAAAACTGCTTAATGCGCGGACTGCAATTTACAGACATGGGAAGTAGCAAGCGAGAAAACTAGCTACAAATCTACAGTAAATTTTTCTATTTTGTTAGTTGTTTAATGTTTTAAAATGGGGATACCGCCACCTGATACACATCCAAACATCAATAGCAACAAAAATCTTATCTCAGTGTACACGCTTGTCTTCTTGCAGGCATAGAATGACATAGATAACACACACCAAACGATGAAACGTTGTGTTATCGGTTATGGTCGTTTTGTCAGTACACTGTTTACTTGTAAGGTTTGTGGAAAAATCTACTTTGGCAGGAAAATGCCAGTAAAGAACATTACTTTAATTTTGACGACAGCAAATACCTGTTAGACCCTGAAGATGTTTTCTTTTTATATTTGTCTACTCGTTGCATTAATTGCGTAGAGGCAGAACGCTGAATTTTTTGATTTGGAAATTTGCTAAGCTGCTGCCTCCATTGTGTAGAGCCGAAAAGGTGCTCCAGAGAATGTATAGGATCATGCACTTTTACAAACTGTTGATGCCAAATGAGTGGGTTGAAAGTGAGTAACAGCTTGGTTACTTTAAATTTATCTATTAACGTTAAAGAATGTTATTGACGTCCTGACGTTTAATTTGTATATTATTGTTTAAAACATACATTTTTCAGGTAAGTCAAAGAAGAATAAAAACACCCACAAGAATATTATTAACACCGGGTTAAGCCACAAGTAAGTGTGTGACGCAGCGTTGAACACTCTGTGGAGCGCTTAATAAGCTGTGCCACACGATCAGGTGGAGCACTTTAGTACAGGTTTACAGTATGTCGTGAATCAAGTGATGCGCAAACACCATTACAGCGTTGCGACTGTAACATATTTTTGAAGAAATAACTTTCCTACAACAAAAGCTCTGTTTAAATTAAAACACAAGAATAAGTCCATTGTTAACACACGCCTGAGCATTTAACAATGTTGCACATCCGTACAGGCGTGATTATCGAAAAAATTTTGAAAATTAATTGTCACAGTGGGCTGACCCTTTAGTATAGGTAAACCACGTTGCACATGCGCATGAGCGTAACAGCCTTTTCCAAGAAAACGGTCAGTTGTTAACACTGGGCTAAGCGCTTAACAGGCGTACAGGCGTCAAACCATTTTCGAAAAAAACTTCCATTGCAACTTTGGTTTAAAACCTGTTCAGTTAAAACAATAGCTCAGCCATTTTATTCGCAGAAAAAGTTTTCAGGAAAATATTAAAGATGTGGCTACCCACCTGCTTTTAGCATACGAATAATTGCTTAAGAATAAGCCAAACTGCATTTTTTTACTTTCACTTTTTAGCTAAAAGTATAGCTAAGTAACTAGCTAAATAATCATAGCCTCAACATAAAAATAAATGTTGGCTACAAAATTGAGAATAGTAAGGTTCTTGGCTAGCTAACTAGCCTTCAAAAATCCTCTTTCCTAGCCAAAAATCCTAAAAATGGTGCTTTTAAGATCTGTGTGGGGCTGACAAACGTGACAATATATTTATGTTAACATTGAAAACAAACACCGGCGCATTATTTCACTTGTCCGTACCCACCATCAGGCCTTGTTTTCACTAACTCGCCAGCGCTAACTCCCTTGAGCATCACCGAACATATCTATTCTAGACAGCGCGGGCATGTTTAGCAAGTGCCTTTACCACAGCTACGGGTCAATGTAAGGGAAATTGGGTAGGTATTGCCGGTGTATACTTAATGTATACATTCAGAACACAGGACCCACATTGATAACAGTGTTTCCAACACTGAAGTGGCTATCCTGTATAAATATTCGGACTAATAATAAAATCTACAGTTACGAGTATCCAGTAAATATATAAAGCCTAGAAATATTAATTCATTTTTATATATACTATATGTTAATTATATATGAGTATGTTGGAGGGAGGCTATCAAAATAGCTAGAAGCTAGGGTTATGATAGTCACCGTGGACAAGAACAAACAGGGACAGGCCTAGGGAAATGCCTGGTTACACAGACAAACAAAGACAAAAAGAATCAAAAAATAAAATAATCTAGAACCATGTAGAGTGTGGTACAAACCATGTGACTATATATAGTAGGTTGCAAGAATATGTTTTTAGAGGCTCTCTTTGAGGATAATAAATGAGGCATCAAAGAATTTAATATGAGGCATATAAGTTTGGAGGGTGTTCCATGAAATAATAGCTTGATAGCTTAATAGATTGGTACGTGAGTAGGTAACTTTCAAAAGACCATTGTATTGTGCTCGTGTGGTGCGGGGGTGGGTGAAGTCAATAGCATTTGTTGAGCAAATAGGATCAGGAATTGTTTTATGATACATTTGATGTAGGAGGAGAACATTATTCATAATGTACAGTATCAAAAAATTTAAGTACACCAAGATTTGCATAGAGAATTGTAGCAGATGTGTATCTATTGACGAAAGACATTAAACGAATAGCCCAGTTTTGGAGTGTATAAATCCTTTTAACAGAAGCACTTGGTTGACCCCAGATTTGAGATCAATATAGCAGATGAGAATGAAAAATAGCATAATAGACTAAGACAAGGACATCACGTGGTACAAAGTGTCTAATTTTGGCTATTGCTCCATTGGCACCAGCTTGACTGCAACTTTTTTAATTTGAGAGTTCCAGCTAAGATTGGAGTCTAACAATACACCGAGATACTTAATGTGTTCACTGTGAAAGATTCTTTTTCCACCAATTTTAAGTTTTGCAGGATGATTTAGAGGCTTGTTGGCGTGTTTGAAGATGATGTATTCAGTTTTACTAGCATTGAGAGATATGATATTGGCATTAAGCCATTGCCAAAGGAATTTTAGCTCTAAATTTACTTTTTTGTTAGACTTCTAGCGGAACTATTTATGTAAAGAAGATTTGTATCATCTGCAAAATGATGCACTTCTGAGAACTTAATTAAAGAGTGAAGGTCATTAATATATACCAAAAGGAGAGAGGGACCTAGTACTGAGCTCTGAGGCACTCCATAATTCACAGGTAATTTTTCTGATGTGGTGTTGTTAACAAAAACAAATTGTTGACGCCCAGAGACTTGAAAAGAGAGAGAGCTTTGCCACGAATACCATAATGAGATAGCTTTTTTAGTAAAATATTGTGGGCAACAGTATCAAAGGCCTTCTGCAGGTCAATAAAGATACCACAAGCATAATGTCCTTTATCAAGTGCATCAAGAATTCTTTGGGAGATGTTGATAATTTTTTCGAAAACCAAATTGATGACTATACAAACCCTTAAACTTTTCAAAAAAACTATAAACACGATTGATGGGGTATTCACCGGTTGAGAAACATGAATTTATAAGCTCTGATAGTGGGGAAGATATAACGTTATTTATAGAAGATAAAATTTTGGGAGGAATGCTATATGGACCAGTGCCTTTTTTTAAAAGAGAATTAAAATAATCAACAACTTCTTGTGGGGAAACTTGATTAAGAAAAATTGAACTGCGAATGGGGTTGCCAAGAAAGCTAGAAAAATGTTTGATGGCAAAGGGTATTTTAGAACGGATTTTATCAGCAATAGAAGAGAAAAAATTATTGAATTCATTTGAAATTTGACCAGGATTAGAAGAAACTTAACCATTGATGTTCAGGAAGGTGGGAACAAAATTATTATTTTGTTTTAGTGAGATAATGAACCTTACACCTTTCCATACATTGGATAAATTATTGAGATTATCATTAAGGTATTTCCTATAAAAATTACGCTTACTTTGCCGGCAAAGAGAAACAATCCTATTACGATACCTTTTATAGTTTTCTTTGTGAATAGCTTTCTGAATAGGATTTCTAAAATGCAAAAAAGATCTATATAGACGATTTCTAACCTCGATTGAGCGGATGATACCACAGTTCATTCATGGAGAATTGGACTTTTTGCTGTACTTTTTACTTGGGGATTGTTTCAATGGCGCATGAAGATCTAGTAGTTCTTCAATTGCTTTAAAAGAATTATCAAATGTGGCATTAACATTTTGACATTTTTATTAAGATCATCATGAAAAGCACATTCATTAAAGTTCCTCCAATCACGGCTGCAAATAGGAGCAGGATTATTTACAAGTCAGTCACTCTGATTTAGTACAAGAAATTGCGCAAAGTGATTGGATATAGAGGTGGTGATATTACCAGGTATAGTGTTGGTTTGGAGGGGGAGGGGAGGGGCGTGGGTGTTATTTTACCACGACTAGCTTTTTTTCTGATTAGGCATAGGCCAGAAATTAATGATGTTTTGTAATGTCAAACCGCTTCTTCTTTTACATTCACAGTGTTAGGCCTTCCTTGAATTCAGTGGTAAAATTGGGGAATAAACATTTACTGTTTCTAAATGACAATTTCTATTCAATGGAAAAATAAGAATATCTTTTTAAAGTGCAACAGAGCCGTATTTTGCGTACAAGAATATTTTACATTGCTAAAACTAAAAAGTTGTGAAATGGTTTTTATTAGAACATTGCCACGTAATCCATCCAACCAAGAAATGTTATTGTATTTTTTTGTAATCTAAAGATATCAACAGGGGATTAATTATTTAAACGACATATGCAGGCTGATAAAATTAATGTCAACGTTGACGGAGTTACTTCAAACACAACAAAAGACTTTCGTTGTTATTTTAACTCATAAGAAGTTTAGTACAACGATTGCTATATATAACTTTCAACGTGCTATTTTTGAAACGGCGCTTTTTATAGACTGCAAAACAACTGGTAATCGCACTGACAATAGAGCGCCACAACAGCACAAAAAAGATTTTCTTGGTAAATTACAGTTGAAAAGCGTCCTAATTAATTAAGGGAAAGCGTTACCCAACACCTAGCCATACAAAGGTAACTACTAACGGCGACGGGTGAGTAATTTGTTTTTTATTCAGCAATAAAACGCGTTTTTTTATCTTTGGCGTTTTCATTTACAAAAAAGAAGTGGTTCAATTTGACTAAATAAACCATACGGACAAAGAAACTGTTCGTGAAGATCTGTATTTTCAGCAGTCACGTCACAAAGTCGAACATGATTTCTTAGAACAACTTTGCAATGATTGCCAACAAATACATATTGTCAGAACTTATGAATTTATGAATCAATGATATTACCTGGTATAATGTACTGTTGTGCTCCACATTTAAATTCAACACGAACACAAAAGATAAAACACGCATTCTTAGACAGAGCCAGTCAAATATTACAACTAGGAACAGTCAGAGCTCCGCCAATTTTTGCAGTCTGGTAAAACAACAGTACTTTTAATTATATATATATATAAATTTTCTAATTTTAAATTTAGTGTTTTTTGTGCCGCAGACTATAATCATGCACTGCGAGTAGATCTTTTTGACAGTAATTTGTTGTTGTATTTGTTAACACTTTTTATTGTTTTTTTTGTGCCGCAGACTATACAATAATCTATAATCAAATTGTTCTAGACTACAATTACATTATATGCTTGCCAATTAGAGTTTGTTAGAATTTTCCGGAGTATGTGTACAGTATTTTTATCGTAATGGCAAAAATCCCGAACCAAAGCCATTTAAAGAAGGTAATTTTGTCTACATTTTCTTTTAACGCTTTGTAACACATCAAAGTGGTAGTTGTAACGTGTTGTTATTTGTTGTAACGAAATTCTAAAAAAGTGCACAACTTTGACTACATTAAAAACCAATATTTTCGGACTGAAAATCTTTCGGATTTTTTTTTGTCTGAAAATTTTTCCGTTTGAAATTTGTGTCTGCCGAAAGTCTTTTACTTTGCAAATTACTTTGCTTCACCTAGCACCCTAATCCTTTTCTCTGCCACGCAAATGCCGAAGCCGAAAGATCTTACTACTAAAAATGTAAACAACGAAATTCATCTATACTATATGGGCATAAAAATACATCCTACTATTCTGCAAAAGTTCAAGTCTTTGAAAGATTTTGTAGGTAGCTTGTTACATCATAGTTCTTGCTCAAAAAAGAAGAGAAATTTGGAAACTATGGTAATTAGCTATAGATAATTAAAAAAGAGGAATAATAACAGAAGTCATAGGTTAGGGCTAGCCATGACGGCATGGGGAAGCTGGACTTGGAGGCTAACATTAGCTAGCTAACAGTAGCTAAGACACCCAGTTAAATATACTTAAGCTGGTAACACTTACCTAAAACTAAAGCTAGTTATTTATGCTTAGTAAAACACATATAAAGAGAAACAATAGTAATGTAAAATTAATAACACTACAGTTCAACAAACCAAAGATTTCCGTTTTTTAGTCAGCCAACAGCTTTATGTAGCATTTTGAATTTTAGGACAAATGCATTAGTTACACGTCAGGGGACACATTAATTATGCCACACAAACATAAACAAATATGGTGGTTAAGTTTTTTTTTAAAAAAGCGTTAAAACATAAAACTGCGAGTCTGCTTGCTCCAGTGACATAAAAACTAAACGTGTGAAAATATCAAAGTTCTTACTATTATTGATTTTTAATCCACTTCAAACTCTAGCCTTTATTTTCTACTTCTAACTTTACTTAGGGACCGTTCTATTGTTGTTGTTTTTTTCGAAGTCCAGGGGCACCATTTTTCTAAAGAAAACCGTAAAATTTACTTCAGCAAATCAAGTGGATTCGTTTATTAGTGAGAGTACACCATATGGAAAAGTAGTGAGATTCAAATCCGCACTTCTCTGCAGTGTAAAAGATATTCTGATCTATATAACCATCCTACACCATGGGTCTTGAAGCCTTCACTGTTAAAAACAATACAGCTACTATAAAAAAAGTGGAAAATATTCACGTTGACGGCGGGTAATAAAGATTTATCATTGTGCATTTTTTAATCCCTTCACAAATCCTAATTCGGAAAATTAGATTAAACAATGATAAAATGGTTGCTATCTGACAAATTTCATTTAACGCGTCTCTCCGTTGAATGATTGTGAACCATGCTTAAGGGACCGAGAAAAATGATACAACTTAAGCTAATGTCCGAGATATCCGGGGTACGACTAAAATACAGTATTTTTTCTTGAATAGTCCAAAAAGAGCATGAAACGACTAAGCGATTGTCGGAGCTGCCTGGTGTAGACTAAACGGGATTCTAATGTAGTATAGAATAGAATTCCTTGCTAATTAAATCGTCTTCTATTGTCAAATGATTTGTCCCACCCATTAAAAATGTAAACAAAAGTTTACAGAATCTTAAGAACATGTAAAAAGTATATGGTGCTTACCTGTCGCTCATTGATCATCCAATCAAAGAAGGTCGATCTTGTAGAACAAGAAAATTAACCGATCATATTGTTTTTTTATTCTTGTTGTTGGCTATAAAAATTATGTTCCTCTCAAAAAATTGTTCATTCATAGAAATATAAATTTCTTCCACAAATACTTCATCATTGTTTTGCCTTCTCTTTGGTTGTTTTTCATACTTCCATCAGAGTTAAAATTACTAAAATCCTACTATGCATCAGCTAAATATATTTAAAGCAAGACTGACTTGGCAGTTACCTACGAGAATGTCTTTGAAATGTGGTTAACATGTCACAAAAAAGTGTATTTTCCGTCTATTAAAGACGTCTTTCAGCAATTTTAAACGGGTCAGAGACGACATAAGCAAAAACTTACTTTGTTGTTTCATGTTGTAGCTACTACGAGTATGTCAAGTTTGCTTTTATTTTCAAAAGGTCTTTTGGAAAGGGTGATCAGCCTTTATCCCCGGTTATTTGTATGAAAAGGGGTAATTATTGTGCATGGTTGGTTGAAAGTATTCAAACTTTCTAATGCATTCTACAAACAGATTTCTTACTTGTAAAAAAACAAGGATTAATTAGGTATATAGTAAGACAGATATTGTATGCACGGTAAGACAATATTTCACGCGCTGCGCCCCGTATAATGTTGCTTCATTGATTGGAGAAACCTTTAGATCGGTATCCGATATATGCTTAATTTGCAGGTGTTACACTAGCATGGCATTGATCGGGACTATCAGGAGCACCAGTAGTAAAAACGGTGACATTTAAAGTAGATCACACTGCCGTTCTTAGTTGATGTCCGTGTCCAGAAGTTTAGTCTGCCCATAGTGGCTTAATCTGGGTATAAAATATGTAGGTCCAGGGCAATTGTCATGGCAATTAGGAGGTCGGTACATGGTTTTGTCTGTTATGGTATTTCAGATTGAAACGGTTGAATTCCTTCTGTTAGTGTGTACTATGCATAGTCGTCGAGTTTTTGGCAAGAAGAGGAGCGGTAAATGGTCTCGTTTGACATTGTAGATATATAGTCTGATATCTTTGGATTTCTTCGGGTAGTAGGAAAGACGTGGAATTGGTGGTACGTTACACAAATTATTGACTGCGAGGATCAGCATTGAGAAAATTCAGTTGCGCAAGTCACGCTGTACGAGTGCATAAATTGTGTTGGAATAAAGTCTTGCTATGAAACAAAGTAAGAGCGCAAAGAAAAGTTAAATTGTATGTCCTATTTGAATGAACTGTTGCAGCATTTTTCTTTTTTACTATGTAGGGCAAGTCTAATCAACAAAGTCATTACAAAATACAGCAAAAAAGAAACGGTAACGTCATTTGCTACATGCAATGAAATAATAAACAACCTTGTGCACATTGAAGATAGATTGCGGAGTAAAAAATACAACGTACTTTACATCTGTAAAACGTCCCGAGAATAAAATTTAATCTGTAACTTGAAGTTCTGGGAACAGGTTTATTAATAGTTACTGATTAAAACAGTAGTATTACTGGTTTTAAAACTAACGCTTCGCACTTTGGGACACTTTGAACCCTTATTTCCCTCCTCCCAAACTGTATAAAAGTAATATGCTATAATACGTTATTTAACGCATTAGTTGGTACTGAGATAATTGGACTTGCTCGTACAACGTTTAAAACGAAAACGTTATGAACTCGTCTCACAAAAATGAATAAACAAGGTACTAGGATGGATATGTTACAGAAAACAATGAGCAACATCTACAAGCAACCTGTTAATAGACTATTAAAATTTGCTCAAGGATGCAAAACAAATCTACGCATTTGAAGCAGCGATTTTAACCACATAGACAACAAATATTACAAATATAAAAGGGGACACTGAGAACTTTCTAATGTCGTCCGAGTTTTCATTGCAGTACTTTGTTCAGTAAACGGATTTGATTTTGAAACTGTTGCTAGTCGTTTTAATATTGGATATAACTTGAGTGATGTATTTGTTGCTTTAATTGTTTGCCACGGTTATGACATTGTTTAGATTAAAATTAAAACGGTCGGTTGTTTTCGGTTGTTTTCGGTAAGTTTGTGAGATTTGTTGGTGCTATTCTGTATAAGTGTATAAAGTGAGAAGGCAAGTATGTCGTCATTACATGGTTATGTTTTGACTTTACTGCTATCATTTTAGTGGCGTTTTTGATTACAAGAGCCATAGTTTCTAAATTAGCTCGCAGACATGCAATTGCTGTCCATTAGATGAACGCCGTTAATAGAACCCGTTCCTTAAATTGAGATTAAACATGTGCCTGAACTTTAAGTAACCAGCATAGACCTCCTTTAATCAGTCACGCTAGGTGTAAGTAAATTTCCTGAAACCAAAAATCAACAAAAACTCCGCAATGAAATGGGAAGCAATTTACTTAAGGGGAACTCACCTGACACATTATAGAAATTATTAACAAAAATATTTCCAAAAAAACGAAGAAAGCAAGACTTCCTCCGCTACATTCTCAGTCGATGGCAAAACAGTAAGTAAAAAGCGCATCATATCCAATGAACTCAGATAGTTTTTCTCAAGTATCGCTACGAAACTACTACATACTTTACATCCTGCATTCGTACGACTCCGAAATTTGCATTTCAATCAGTCACAGCAAAAGAAGTTGATCAAAAACTGAGAAGAATTAAATAAAGCAAAGCGTTTGGAATAGACAACTTACCACCGAACTTATTAAAAGATGTTGATGTGATGTCTAAATCAATCGCTTACATTATGAATAGGTCCTTACTATAGTAAAATACCTGTATACAAGTAACACCTGTATGCAAATTATGACAGTCAACATCGGAGTTTAATAACTATCGTCCAATTTAAGTACTACTCTGTCTAACAAAACCCCCCAAGAAATCAGTAAATCCTCAACTTTTCGAATATCTCGAAAATAATCACCTTTTAAAGAACAGTCAGTTTGGTTTTAGATTAAAACGTTCGACGTTGCTGATTGATGATATCCCTAAGAATATCGACAAGATTAATCTAACCAGCGCAAATTTGTTGATTGTTTGATAATATGCTTGTCATTATTGTCCAAGCTATCTACTTATGGAGTAGAAGACTCGACGCTGTCGTGGTTTGAGAATTATCTTTTTGGCGGACGTTAACTAGTAAATTACAGTGGAATATTTTCAAAAAAATTTGAACACCACAACGATCAATTCTCCGTCCAATATTATTCATACTGCTGTTGGATGACATTCATTGGGGTTTGCGTCATTATAAAATCATTACATAGACAGACGATAATGTTATATATGTATATGGGAAACACACTGAATTTATAAAAAAGAAACTACGTGAAGACATCGCCGCAGTACACAGATGGTAAGCGCAGGACAATCTCTTCTTGAGTTTGAAGATCAATAAAACAGAGAGCATGCTCCTTGGTACTGCCACTGAAACTAAACTGTGTACAATCATATAAATCTATTGGTATGCAAATCGATCCATCACTCATTATAAACGAAGAAATCACGAAGAGACTACTAGCGTCATTGTACCAGTACGGTTCTCCAACTTTGGGGAAAAAATCACAACAAACTTCCGAACCTGCTTTTAGTTCTCTTTACACTAAAATAAAACCATGTCTTTTAAATTATAGATTATTTAACCAGTACCTACAAAACGAGGGCGATAGTATAGATAGTTTTAGTATAGAAATATTATTTAACAAATATTGTAAAGAACTTCAAATATGCTTGCTGGTAAAGATACCTTATCGGTCAAAAAAAAGTCGGCAAAAAAGTTAGTCGGCAAAAATAAAAAGTCGGAAAAATATCATAAAATTGATAAAAATTAGCACCAAGGAGGAAAAAGTCGGCAAAAAACAAGGTTGAAAAAAAATGTCGGCATATAGTATTTGTCACCTAGCTAAAATTTATTTTATTTTTCCAGTTAAGGAATATTTAAAACTCTCTTTTCTTATACTCTTTCTTTGTCTTGTAATTTAACTTAGTTTAGCAAACAAAATAATCGAATGCCTTTTTACTGTATTGGTTGATAACTGTCGAAAGTTTACGCACGCGGGATAGTTTAATGTTGTTGGTGTTATATAATGAAACACAAAAAAGAAATTAAACTGAACACGATGTTATCCGTTAGTTTGCAACTTTTAAATGTGTGTACACCGTTCTTGATGTTTTTCAATATTTACCGCAAACACCTCTGGGTACTAGAATGCTTACTCTGCAAAACTTTTAATAAACGATTTGTGGCTAAATAATTCAGTCTAAGTTCAGTTCAAGTGAGTTGCACTTGCTGAGCACCTTGACTCCTATTGTAAAAAGAAAGAGCCCTGGGGGTCAAAGTCGCCTGGGGTAATTTTGCCGTAAAAATTTTTGCTTGCGAACATAGGGTACCTCTTCCCGCTCCGCAGCCCTTTGATTTTCCAATTTTTTTCGTAATGTTAACCTCAAATAATATAGCGATATTGTGGATAAATTTTAATTTTTTTGATCACCGGGCAGAAAAAAAGATCTTTTGGAGAATGCAGAATCACCCCCTCCACGCCTGGTTATATGTTTAAAATATCCTGGACCAATCTGTGTGAATTATTGTACCGGATTAGTTAAATGTATTCTAACGTATTTCAATTTATTCTAAAAACATATTTCTTATTTGTGAAAGCACATGCGCGGTAAGACAATATTAACATCGATTGGATAAACCTGTAGATCGATATGAGATATCTGTGTAATATAGCACGCCCTAATAATATATTTTCAAGGAAATTCACTAGTAGTAAAAACGTAGTAAATTTCCTTGAAAATATAAGTAGGTCATATAACCGTTCTTCTGGGAAGCCCCAGAACGATTTAAACCGTAAAAACGTGCAAACTTAAAGTTATAAGATTTTGTACGCCTGAAGAGACGGTCGGTACATGGTTTGGTCTATCATGATAATTGTTTACATTGAAACAGTCGGATTCGTTCTATTACTTTTTACTATGCACACTTGGTAGCGTGTTTGCATCAGAGGATCGGTACATGGTTATGTTTGTGGTGGTGAGCATATAGACCGAAATGGTTGAAATTATTCGCTTAATTTGAAGAACGTGCATTTTGGAAGGGCTTATACCAGTTATTGACTGAGGGTCAGTATTAAAAAAAATTAGTTCTGCAAGTTGCGCTGTACGTAAGTGCAAAAAATTCTGTTATGATGAAGTCTTATAATCGTATTTTTTTCGAACTGACTATGAGACAAAGTAAAAGTACGAACAGAAACCAAATTATATGTCCTAATTTAATCAACATTTGTATAATCAGGCGACTAATTATGGTATGAGAACGGCGCAAAACTCTTCTGTACGCATTATGAAGGAAAAAATAGCGCCTGAGCGGTTGTCATTCACATCTGTTGGAATATAAGCTGTAAATAAACTAATACCTTTTAATTCGCGGCAAGGCTATGCAGCAGACTGTATAATACAATGGGAATTTTCTAAAGCAGACAAAAGTTTCCTGCACAGTAACTACCCCTTTTTAAAAACAAAAACAGACTTGAGACACCAATATCTAGACAGTTAAATCTTTTAGTGAGCGACTAAACGAATTAACCTTGCACACGGCTTCACAATGTAATACAATTACAATTAGCTAATTTGATAGTTCGCTATTTTTAAACATCGATCTCGTTCTTTTTCACTATGTAGCACAAGCCTAGTCAAAACTTTCTATTAGACTATTACAAACTACAATAAAAGGACACTAACGCCTCTGTCTACATCCAATAAACAATAAACAATATTGCACTTTTTATTATATTATTACAAAATACAACAGAAGGATACCAACACCACTAAGTAAAAAATACAACGTACATATGCGGACATCTGTAAAACGTTAAAATTCAACCTATGCCATGGCCGGCACATTGATAGTTACTGATTTAAGAAAGAAGTAGTAGAGTTTTAATGTTGATTTCAAACTGCAACAAGCTAATTATATAAAAGAGAAAGTAACATATGATCTAGCCTACAAACAAATTAACAATCATCATGTCAGAAGTCATGAACTATAGGCACTTTAAACCCTCCCCTCTTCCCCTACCTATAAAATCACTTGGTAATGCGATAAATGGACTCGATCGCACAACTTTTAACCCGGAAACGTTCGTCAAACAAGAATGATTAACTAGGTGCTAGCATTCAACATGTACGAGCGACTTGTTTAGATACTATTTAATTTTGCTCTAGAATGCAGAATAATCTACCCATTTGAAGTAGCGAGAAACTACTTTAACCCTATTCGGTCCGGGGTTTTTCGAACATACTATGACCGGGGGGGGGGCGGATTCCGCCCCCCCTCAATAACTTTTTATAGGATTGTTCAAATTGAATCAAACTTGGCACACTAATAGTACGTCATAAAAGGAACAAAATGGCGCCAAAACAAAATTGCTTGCGTCAGCACATTTTCTGTGACGTCATCAAAAGCTTAAAAATTTTTAAAAATGCCACTATCTGCTTAAAATATAATTACTTTTGTTCTAGAGCGAATTTTTACATTCTGTTTGAAGTTTCTGAAAGCTAAATAAAAGTTATTTAACATATCTTACGGTTTTTACATGGATCGGATAAAAAATTGCCAAAAATTGCCCGTAAATCCGTTTTTTTCCGATTTTCGGGTAAAATCCGACAAAATCGGGAAATCGGATTAGTCACGTGTTCAAATTATTCAAAATGATTCTTCTTAATGAAACAAAGTTGTGTTGCAAGTTTCAAGTTCTAAGGATAATCCTAACAGGAGTTATTATATTTTCTCCATTACAAGGATTTCATAGAGATTTTTAGGGGTAGTTTCGAGTAATGGCCAATATCAAAGCCTCTGAAAGGTATGGGATCTAAAAAATTTACATGCAGGTGTCTAATAGATAAATGTTAAAACTCAGTAAGTATCATAGCCATATAACAAAGCAATCAGGAGTTATTAAAAAAAAACCGTCAGGGGGGGGCGGATTCCGCCCCCCCGGACCGAATAGGGTTAAACACATAAACAACGGATATTATAAATCTAGAGGGAGACACTTAGAATTTTCTAAATATAACGGTTAAAAGTGACCTGAGTTAAGAGGAAGTCGTTCAAGTTCTCATCAGAGCAGTTAGTTGAGCAAAAGGATTCGCAACAGCTGCTGTTTGTAGTGATATTGGATATGACTTTAGTGACGTTTTTTGTTGATTTAACTGTGCGGCATGGTTTTGATATTGATTAGATTATAAAGGTTGCTTGTTTTTGATGAGTTTGTTGGATGTGTTTGTAATGTTCTGAATAAATGGATTTGGTGGCATGGTATATCCTCATTACATTGTTAACTTCTCTGGGCACCATTTATTTGAGTAATATTATGGTAATAAGTATGCATTGTGCCTAATTGATTCTGACCATGCCATTCTATCCTATATACATGTTTGATGACTTGTGCATGTGGCAGCTATTGATCAGAAATTGTATGCGTGAGCGCAAAATTAACTGTTTGTTAAAAAGCGCTATAACCGACGAGTTCCTTGTTCTCCATGTCTTTCTACGGTTAGAATGACTTAAAAATGTCTATTTTGCACACCCTAACATTGAAGTGAAACGGTTGTCGTGCAATTTATGTATTATACGTTTTGTATGCGCGCCAGTGCGCGAAGATTTGTACACACATAAATTATTGAAGTATTATATTTAGTATACAAAAGCATACAAACACTGCAGAAAAAGTCTTCTGCAAATAACTGAGATGATGTTCAGGACGTTTCAACTGATCCGGAACGCATCGGACTAAAACATGTTACTTTTAAACTAAGTACACGCTTTGAAGTTTACACGCATTTGTTACACACCTTTATCGGGATTTCAGAGATTTCGGATTATTATTTCTTTTAGGCAAAATAATTAACAAAATATATTATCACCTTGCATATGATTTTCTTTCAGAAGCTGTTAGGTTAATTTTAGATATTCTTATAGATGCCATTGTGGTGAAACGATTTACTAGTCACGTTTATTGATTTAGTCCCCCGTCTTAAAATTTTTTAACTAACTTATGTTTATCGTTACACCTTCAATTTTTTTTTTTTTTTTTTGGGGGGGGGGGGTTCAAACCACCCCAACCCCCCTCCCTTTAGTTTTGAAGAATTGGGTTAACATTACGTTTGATTCATTTAATCCTGAAGTCAAATATTCAGGTAAGTAAGCGCAGTTGGTCCAGGTGGCTTGTAAGCCTCATCCTAAATATAATCTTCATCTTTTTCACCTTAATTGAGGTTTAAGTTCGTGAGAGATTCGTCATAGTTTACATATAGTGAGACTTTATCCAAAGTGTGCAATGTTGAGCCCAAACAAAAGAAATTGCGCCAAGTTCGTTTTTTACTTCGTCACATTGCAGGTACTTTGGAAAATAAAATTTTCGTTCATATTTTAAAACCTGAAAGAAGAAAAAATACTTCTTGCAATTATACATTTATTTTAGCAGCAAAAAGCAGCTTTTGCAAAGCGTGGAATGTGTTTATTAACATAATCAGCTGCCAATTTTAAAAACAATCAAACACGAAAAGTAAGTAAAGATTTGCGCACTAATTTCTTTAGAAAAAATACGAAATTATCCGTTTTAAATATAAAGTCATACCTACCTTATGGATACACTTGCTTTCATTTCCAGAGAACTTTGTTAAATATCTTGCAACTTGGACTATGCAACACCTACAAAATCAGAGTTTAGTCAGAACTTCCCTATTTTGAAAATTTAAAAGGGTTGAAGTCGACTTAAATGCATTTTCAAAATTACGCCCAAGACACTTTTTTTAAGTTACAGCTTATAGACATTTAGCACAGAAATACGTGATAGAAAGGTGTCACTACGTACAATCGGTAGAAATCTTTCAGGGTCTGCTACCAAAAATATCAGAACAAAGATGCTTCTTGATTTTAGATTTCAGCTGACCAAGCGATGGCTAAGCTGGTATCAAAAGTGGTAATACTTTTATTATATAGCAGCAGAAAACGTTTCCGTGATTAAATCTTAATCTAAATGAAAAAAAGACGGTAATAAAAGCCTTTTGTTTCATAAAACAAGTAAGTAAATAGAAAAGTGTGGTCAACAACACCAAACGATTTAATAGAGACAGTCAATTAATTTACTTAATAGTATTTTTTATACCGAATGTGGGCTAGTTTACCTAAAACGGTTGTCAGTATTTCAGTAAAGGAGATTGGATTGGTGTAATATGCAAAAATGTACCCGTCAATACTCAAAGCTGTTGTCCATGTTCTTAGTGTCACTAAAAATAAAATCTTAACAAAGAATATGCGTCATAAAATTAAGTGAATATTATAACATACATCGTTTCTGCATCAACACTACAACCACCGCTATCAAAAATATCAAGAATAACAATATCAGAAAGTTGATGACATCCCTTGCTACAGTTCCATTTGGTAATGACGAGATGCACCAATACCAATCACAATAGAATTATGCCATGCCTTGCCAGGAGCGCCTTGACTTTAAAATAATGTGAAATAGTTACACACTTTTAGTGAGTAATACGTTGCTCAGATTGTGCGATTTTGATGGCATATTTGTGCCAACTCAGCTTATGTTTTGAAGTTTTAACAAATATTAATGCTCTTTCTCATACTGCGAAGAAGAACCATCTTTTTAAATATAATGATGAACTAATTTTACAATTATCATGTATACGAAGGAATTCGGTTGCCATTCCTTGATTAAAACAAAAATATAACATATCCATGGACAAAAATTAAAAGAACAAAAAATGAGAAAAAATGACCTTTAATGTAAAAATGAAAGATAAAATGAAAGATAATAAAAAGACATAAAAATCTGGTAGGTTGTTAGTACAAAAGAAAAAAAAAGAACATTTTTCTGTAAGTATTTTTTTACGCCCTTTGCTTAGAAAAACACTGTTGATCCTACATCTATAAACGATAAAATAATTTATCTAATTTGTGAACCAGCTGTTCTAAAGGTTAAAATTGAATCCCTATTAAAATTATAAAATATATCAGTGATGCAGCTTCATCATCATCATCAGTAATATACTAAACCACTTGTTATCATACATTAAGTCTATTTGATCCGCTTGTCAGATCATTCTAAGTAGCTCATTTTTGCCATGCTACATAGATATGATGCCTATTGAGTTATTATACTTCTCTGTTAGGTACCCGCATGCCAAATTTGTAGGTTTCATAACTCTCCATGCATTACACATTTTAGACCACAACTTGATTTACCCGCTTTTCCGATTTTTAAGGATTCTACCTGAGAATCTGGAAACTGGATTTTCGAACAACATCGTTGATTATGGAGTAACACATCAAGGCAATTTTACCTAGTACAATTCAATACTTTGATGTATCAGTTAATATTAAATCGTCTTGCGTACCATTTGTCACGTTAGAAAGTTCTACTGTTACAACAACACAAGGCTGGTACACTACGAATCTTTCAAAAAATAAAGCGATGTACACCATTTCATATACGTGAAATTTTAACAGAAAGACTTTTTCTATCAAAATTTGGATTATGACAACGTCATTTTTAAAAACTTTCCTTGTTATTTGAAAAACATTTGATATTCTAATAGCAAAACTATCAAAATGTTTATAGTTAATTACCTAAAAGCATTTAATCAATCAACTTTGCCTTATAATCTAAGGTAGGTGTAGCAATACTAAAAAAACACAAAATAAAAAGCACCACTACCGACAGTGCCAGCGCGTTTGTAATGCAATATTTTCGTTAATAAAAACTAAAAAGCGCTGCAGTAGTTATTTATTTATTTCCTCTCTTTAGCATTTTATTGTAGACAATAAAATAGACCTGACAAAACAGGTGTATACTTTTATGCAAGTGTAAGATCATCACCACCACCAAGTTAATTTCTTGGATATCCATCTTTTATCATATTGTAATTGCTTGTAATTTGTAGACCTCACTGCAGGTACGAGTGCAATCTCACAAGGCCGCAATGCATCAATAAGATCCATCCGATAAATTTGTCGTAGGTACATCACTTTTACACGCAACAACCTCGCTCAGTAATCACTTTTATACACAGCGATACTTAGCAACATCTCAATGAACTTAAACTGCACTTTTTACACTACCATTTACAATAAAAGCAGGGTCTCAGTGAAACTGGTTTAACCTTTTTTAACGTTATTCCGTTTTTATCATTACTTTCATCACCAAGCTAAAAATATTTCATAAATGTTCTTGTTGGATAACAACTTAATTTTCCAGCAACACTAAACAACCTTCAATACCAAGGCTGAATACTTTAGCAGCGCCACAATAAACTGCACTTATTTAACTATCAAGTGCTACCTTTATGTAATAATGAACGAATGACTGGTACAAAAGCAGTACTAATACATCCTAAACAATTAGGTTGAACATTTTCTTGCTGCCAATACACTTTAATTTTATCGATGATTTTAAACTATGAAAATACATTTCTGGAACTAGCACCGCAACAAACCTATATTTAATACTGTCACCTATTGCATTCGTAATGTTATAGCAAAAATAATCATGTTCTTTCGATTAACAATTTTTACGAAGGCCTAGTCCATATACTATTAATCCCATTGTTTTCAATAATTTCTATTATTAAACGATTTTGTTAACCATTTACCTATATAAAATTATGTTAAAATTTCGATTCAGGCTTTAAATCTAATTTAATCGCGAGAAATGAGAATAAATCGTTCAATATATTCACCGCTACTGCCATCAGCAACATTTAATCGAATTAGATAAAGCTTTATGTGATAATTTTGCTTGGATTTCGTAGGTGAAACTATATACTCATTTCTGCTTCCAAAAAGATTAAAATAATTATGGAGAACTTTCTGAGACTATAACATCTGTATAAGCACCTGACAGATCGAACTTACCAACATTAGAAATCTCTCTGTTACATCTCAATCAAATTGACACAAGATGTAAATGTAGCATTACATATGACGATTTTGTTTTGCAATTACAGAAATGTGCAACAATACTCAGGTTTGCCTTAGTAGCCAAATAATTGAATTGTTTTGTTGACTTTTGATTTAGGGAATAAAAAGAATATGTTTAGCAGTGCCGCCATTATAGCAAAATTTGAGCTTTCATCTTTACACAATCTTTATATCTGCTGGTAACGTTTGATCTAAAAAAAATTACACATTTAGATAACAATATCTGTGGATAATGTACCCTTGTTTGATTCAGCTAAACAAACTTATAAAACAACAACAGAACTTTGCATACGTTTTTGTAAAGACATCAGGTATAATTGTAAGTGCATCCTTTTTCGGATGAAAATTCGGTATTTAACCATTTCGGAAGAAAATATTCCCTAGAAATTAAGAAAACAACCAATAAATAACTTTGACTCTAATTTATTCTGTTGTGTAAGTGTTGACATATTCATTTTTATACTTTATTTCCTGAACAATGTATTTTATCGATGACATTATAAAAAACATTCTACAACTGTGCAAAATTTTATCAGTCAAGCCTAAGTCGGTCAGGATTACCGACCCGCGGGCACTTTGTGCCCCCGAGAGTTACAAGCACCAAAGGTATAATAGGGTTACAAATGATGGTGCTGATGCATTGGATGGTTGGAGAAATTTTACTTACGTTTTCATGTTCTTTAAAATGTCTGAAATGATTGTAAGATATTTTGAAATCATTGCATACAAACGCAAAAAAAATATAATGTTCAGTTTGGATTAAGTCATCCGTATTCGCTCGGTGGTGAGATAACAGATTACTGTTAAGTCAATAACTTCTTTAAAAAGTTTCTTTTAAGTCCTTTGTACCACGTCCGTTAGAATTTTGTTACGCATATCGAATTGTATAAGTGTTTTTATAGGAGTATCGTTACATTAGCAATAAAAGTCAACTTCCACAGTACTTGCAAACCAACCTGTACTCATAATTTAATCAGAAACCTTTAACATACGATCTTTATTCTCTATGCCTTTTTTTGCATTACGTGTGAACTGCGCAGACAAATTTTCTACACGAATTCGATATGCATTGGACATGGAGTCGTTTTTTTATACGATTAGACACACGAGCAGCTAAAATCCACATTACGTACTAACCCACGTTCAGTCACAATCGCATCTTTAAATTTCAATATGTGGTTAATGAGCAATTATAATTGTTTTCCACGTCACGTGCAATGATATTATAAAGTGTTATATATCAAGGTCAGATATGCTGACCATAACTTTTGGGAATAAATCTTACTAAAATAATTTTCACAACATAAAACTGCATACAAAATACAGGATATCAATTTAAATAAAACTTGAAATTTGAAATAATAACAAACAAAAATGTCAGTTAAATAGTGGGTAATAAAATATATCAATTTCATAAAATAAAGAAATTGGAAAATATAACATAAAAAAATTCATATAGATTCGAAAATATAATAGAAAGAAAAAATTAAATATATATAAATAAAAATTATAGTTATAACAAAAATATCCGCCATCAAAATTCTAAAAATGTTAGAAAATGATAACATAATAACATAATATGCTTTCATAAAGGCCGATTTTAATATGAAAAAAAACGTTACAGTTAAAGAAAAAAATATGTAAATACTGTTTCTAAGAAATAATAGAAACAATAATAACAGAATACATGTATTTGATACAAGATAGCATCTAAATAATTAGGTGAGCATTTTGTTTTATGGATAGCATTTAACATCTAAGTATGTAGCCACTCGAAACTAAGCTTCAAAAAGACCCGAAAGCCTTAAACATAGTAAGTTATTAATGGGTAAAGACTGGTACAGGAAAATATGTCGATTTACTTCAATGCAGTCTAGTTTAAACTTTAAATAACTATCTGGTTGTTTCTACTTTGCATAGCGTAAACTCCTTTTACGCCTTAACAAGAGGCGGAAGTTAAACTGCTGTTAACAACATATACCAACGAAAAAAATGTGAAAAATTATAAAGTTTTTTTTCGTATTGCCGTGCATGTTGTTTGTGGCGCTTTCGACGTTACTATCATTTCCAGAGCACATGATATCGTACATTTCTAACAACACAGCAAAACGCAGAAGGATACTTTTAATGTGTCGAGATTTGCACACAGTTAACAACCATAGTAAACAATATATTTTCTAAATCCCTTGAAATACATTTTCTTGACAGGAAACAAGTTTTAATATATTTTCCTATTCATTGCAACAGTATCAGAAAAAGCAACTTCGTTAATATTTTGATAGAAAACAATAATGCAATAAGTGGTAATAATTCACACAAATTGCATAACATAAACATTTTTATAACACTAAATTCAGATTTTTAGATCAAATTCTGCAGAAGATTTTATTCATGCTGCATGTTTTTCCACCTACAGCAATTAATCAGTGTCGTCAGATTGCAAAAGGGCAGTTGTTTTTGCACTTTTTTGATGTCCATCAGTACCTATAATGATTAAGGCTGGAAGGTTTAACAGCAATTAATATGGCAACGTTTCTCATCCTTACTTGATGCAAAAGTGAGAAAATTATTTATTCATTAAGTTAGTATTAGTTAAGCTATAAAATAAGATAGTGTTGGAAGAAAAATATTATTCTAACACAATAAAAACATCAGTATTCTTCAGCATAACAGATTATTTAAATAGCAGGAACTTACCTCTTTGGGAGACAAGTGGTTGAATGAAACATGTGACATATTTGACATAGCTGACCCATCATGATCCGGCAGTTTGGTTTGTTAGTGCAAGTTAATTGTATTTGTTCTTTACCCTATCGCTGCATTAAATATTCAGGTACCACAAACAGTAATGGATACTTTTATAAGTAGGAGTTTTACAAGTACGTTGATGCTCTCCTGCAAACTACAAAAAACATGAAAGCATAACCACAGCTTGACTATATAACCCAATAAAATGTCAATCCAATTTCATGTGGATGGTACAGTAAGGTGTCTATTCACACTCTTCTATTGTGTACAATTCGAAGTGAATGTTTAACCACAACACTATCAACTCATAGAATGTTATTTCATGAAAAAAAATTGAAGCAATATACTTTTTCATATTGTACAGCGCATGATGAAATGGAATAACGTCGTTTATGATTTGTGCCTACAATCGAAAATGATAATAATAGACAAGCTTCAGACACTTCTTAAAACTGATCAAATATACCATTTTAGAAAACGTATACGTTTAACAGAAATTATTGATTTTCGCAGGTGGTGCCAATACATGTGGCTGGTGTTCTGAGGGAGGCAAGAGATGCTTACTCAAGGTAACGCACCAGATCCCAATCATGAGTGAATTTCACTAAACCTCGTGCTTCGAAATTCATAGCTCCTTGTTTCAATGCAGCTGAAATCAATTACTTTTCCGATCATTCCTGTAAAAGGGAAATTGTAGAAGTTATCCAGCGGCTTCCTATTCTTTGAAGAAAACCTCCACTTTTTGTCATTAAACTTTCCGTATTAAAAGAATAGTCCCATCTGCATTGTGATGTAGTTGCTCCTATGTTTTTACACAACATACTGGAACTGCATTTGATTAACTGACAGTGTTTAGGTGGACAACAGAGAAAGTCACAATAATGATATGGCTTGCCAGCAGGTTATATCACGCTCTTCCACCCGGATGGTGAAGGTTCGGCACATGTTTAGCAACAATCAGATAATGGTCAGATTTTATGTAATGTTCATGTAATGTTTACAAAGTGAATCAACATCTTTTTATAGGCTGTAAGGTTTATGGTGAATGAAATAACATCATGTATGTCAACTGCTGAGTCCCAAAATGAAGAAGTTAATAATTGACAAGTATTAACAGCGAGAATCCACAAATCAGTTAATTTCAATATGACCTATTAGAAACAAAAGAATGTATTTTAAAAGAGACATAAAAAAAATTGATTGTGTCCATACAAGAAAAAAGTGTAAAAAAAAACTAAAATTGATACCTTACAATTACATTTGTTGGATTAATTAACCATGTGCAACCTTGTGCATCTTTTAAATATATGTTCATGGCAGCAAATCAGGTGTAGGATATTTCTTCTGGTCGATTATATTTTTATTTGTCTAGAAATGTTTACAATAAAAGATTAAAATCTTGATTATCATAACAGAAAAAAGGGAATCGATTTAAAAAAGACATGCCACAATGTTTATTTAGAAGTTAATATTAAAAATTTTAGGAATATGAGAAAGTCGTAGAAGCAGGAGTCAAAAAATCGAATTTTTGAAAAGACACAGAAATTGCGGTTAATTAAAATTTTACCTTTGTATAGAAAACAATATCCGATACCATGAGCTTGCTGGACATATGTCTTTTGGTAGATACAGCTTTGACAACATGGACGGCAAATTGTCGAAATTAGTTATACATTACTATGAAAAGTCTATTTGTCTATTTCAAGAAGTGAACTAACTATTTAATAACTCAAGAACTTAAAGAAACTGTCCTTCTAGAAAATGTTCACTGTCTTAATCTTGCAAAATACGGATGTTGAGTTCAAAAAATAAATCTTAAAGATGTATAACTAATTATTGGAATTCTTGACGTGTGGCAAGTTTTTATTAAGGGAACAAATTAACTGCATTTTTTTGAACAAACAAATGGAATAATTACATGTAAAACTGCTATTATCAACTCGACTTGTATTGTTGTGCAAAAAAAAGTAGGTTTTGTATTTTAGTCGACTGTATTGGACAATGTGACACTTTTTATTTTTCAATATCTAAAACTAATTAAGGGCATTATTATTAATTAATAGTTTTGGGGTTGTTACCGTGTTAAAAATTGATTATATATAAGAAAAATATTTTTTTATTATAATATTTTATAAAAAACGTAGAAAAGAATATAAGTAAATATATACAAAAATATTCTCTAGATGGAATTCACCCAGTAGAAAAACAACAGTTTTTTTTTAAAAGCAAAATTGATGGGGAGGTCGAATTCACCCATTGAAAATAAATAACAACAAAAGCAAAGGGAAGATGACATTCACCCAGTAGAAACACAACAGCTTTTTTACAAAAGCAAAATTGATGGGGAGGTCAAATTCACCCATTAAAAACAAAGGACAGAAAAAACAAAGGGGAGATTGTGTTCACCTGGAACAACTGTTATATTAGCAACAACGAAATTGGAGAGCTGGAATTCACCCATAGTAACAAATATTAAGTAGCAACAACAAAATTGGGGAGATTGAATTCACCCATAGCAGCAAATTTAAAAAGGAACAAGAAAATTGGGGAGATTGAATTCACCAAAAAGTGCTATATTTTAAAGAGCAACTTTTGTTAACATAGAATAAATGTGATGGAAATTACTCTACATTCGTAGGATTTTCTCTTAATAGATTAATTATTTCAACAACATTAAAGATATTTATACAGCAACATTTGTAAAAAAAGAATAGTTAATGAAATAGAAAAATGAAAAACAAGTTAAAACATTTAGAATAACAATGACAAAAACGATGAAATAAATTTTTAAAACATAAAATTATAAAATAGTGATAAAAGTTAAAATTTAAGAAAATAAACATAAAAGTATAAAACAATGATTAAAATGAACTAAAAGGATACGTAAATAGTTAAAATGTAAAACAATAATAAAGTGTAGAAAAAAATAACAAATATAAAATTATAAAATAGTGATTAAATGAAGTAAAAGAATATATATATAAAAGTTAAAATTTAAAATAGTAATAATAAAAGTATCAAATAAAATAATAAAATATAAAGTTATAAAATACTAATTAAAATGAAGTAAAAGAATATATGTTAAAATTTAAAATAATAATATAAAAAGTGTAGAGAAGAATAATAAAATATGAAAATATAAAATAATGGTAAAAATATGAAAGTTAAAATTTAGAATAATAAAAATAAGATTAATTGAAAACAATACCTGTTTTGTTGATATAAAGCTGATTTCCCCCGAAGAGTATGTGGTAGAAGCATTAAGGAGGAATGGAGTCATCAATGCTATAACAGTAATATTTACTAATAGAAATCGTATGAATGAATACAAAATATTTTATCTTGGGTTAAGTGAAGGTAATGGACGGAAGTACTAAACCAAACGTGAGGTTACTTTGCCTGTGACCAGCATAGAAATGTGCACGCATATCTGCTGGAAATTTGTGACAATTTTTTTTTACAACTATCTTTAAAGAATTATATGTCTTGAGTTTTAGAGATAAGATTTTTCAACACTTTTTAAGGGTTACGCGAAGCAATTAGCAAAAAGCAAACAAAGGAAAATGACATTTAAAACAGGTCAACGATTTTGTAAAAAAATATAACTTACCCCTAGGGACGGAGAAGAGGTGGATGCGATGCAGGGTTGGATGTGATGCAGAGGTTGATGTGGTGTAGAGGTTAATGTGCGAGCAATTTTGCATAGGAGTACAGCAAACCGAGAGGAGTTAAGTAGAAAACTAGCGTATGATGGCCGATAGTGATGAGCTAACTTTCTGGTTTTGATGCTTTATTGTTGTGTATGGTTATTAAATATTAAAGTGTATACTATTATCATTACTAAATTTATTTTTAGACTCTTTCGCCTTTAGTTTAAAAGTTGATAGATGAGAAAATATGGAATTAATTGTAAAATCGCAATAATAAATATCAGTAGATTTGAAGTGGTAAAATATTTAAAAAAAAGTAAAAGATAAAATGTTAAAGTAGTATTTAAAAATATTTAAAAGATAAAATATAAAAATTTAAGCGATAAAATATAAAACATTATTTAAAAAATATTTAAAATGTTAAAATATAAGAGATCAAAATAATTAATAGAAAAAAAAAAAATGTTTAAAATTATAGTATAATTTTTGCCATCAACAGCAGCACCCATGCGTAAACAGTAGGACGTAGCTTGAACAATCACCAGACTCACTATAATGGAAAAAGCTACATTAAAGACACTATTAACACCAAATACAGATTAGATTATTTACAGATTGTTTTCTCACCGTAATTGCTGCAGACCCATATTGATTGGAGGATTACAGAGAGCAGGTGAAGGCGTGTTTCAGTAGCAATCATCTTTATCATTGGGAAAGCCAGGGTACAGAGGAAGAGGTATTGGTCAAAGAAGAAAAAGATGAGATAGACAGTGACGGATTCAGAATGTTCTAATAAGTCTTGCGTTATATTTAGTGTAGTTTGGTCCAATTTATTCAGATATTGTTGAAATTTAAAAACCATAATGATAAAAAGACAATATAAAATAATAAAATATAAAAAAAGTAAAAGTATTTATATAAAAATTGAAATGTTAAATTCCTAATAATAAGAAAAAAACAAATAAAATATAAAATGAAATAAAAATATTTATATAAAAGTTGCAATTTGAAATAATAATGATAAAAAGATGCAGATATTAACCCTATTCGGTCCGGGGGGCGGATTCCGCCCCCCCTGGCGGTTTTTTTTTAATAACTCCTGATTGCTTTCTTATATGGCTATGATACTTACTGAGTTTCAACATTTATCTATTAGACACCTGCATGCTAAATTTTAGGTCCCATACCTTTCAGAAGCTTTGATGTTGGTCATTACTCACAACTACCCCTAAAATCTCTATGAAAACCTTATAATGGGGAAAATATAATAACTCCTGTTAGGATTATCCTTAGAACTTGAAACTTGCAACACAACTTTGTTTCATCAAGAAGAATCATTTTGAATAATTTTGACACGGGACTAATCCGATTTCCCGATTTTGTCGGATTTTACCCGAAAAATGAAAAAACGGATTTTCGGGCAATTTTTGGCAATTTTTTATTCGATCCATTTAAAAACCGGAAGATATGTTAAAAAAATTTTATTTAGCTTTCAGAAACTTCAAACAGAATGTAAAAATTCGCTCTAGAACAAAAGTAATTATATTTTAAGCAGATAGTGGCATTTTTAACAATGTTCAAGCTTCTGATGACATCACAGAAAATGTGCTGACGCAAGCAAAAATTTATTGCCGCCATTTTGTTCCTTTTATGACGTACTATAAGTGTGCCAAGTTTCATTCAATTTGAGCAATCCTATGAAAAGTTATTGAGGGAGGGGGGCGAAATCCGCCCCCCGGTCATAGTATGTTCGAAAAACCCCGGACCGAATAAGGTTAAATAAAATATAAAGTTATGGGTAATGAGCTCAGATAGATTAAAATAATACATATAAAAGTTAAAATTAAAAATACTATTGATAAGAAATAAAGTTTGATCTTAGGCCGTTTTGTTCCTCTTTTCTCTTTTGGGTGATTTAAATATGATTATTGTCTTATAAGATGTATTAGACTGCATGTAAAACACAAAGTTTTTCCTTCGATTTTAAAAGGGCTGCAGGTTGTTAACATAGCTAAATTGTGATTTATAATAACGTAGTAGTTTCTGAATATTTTTCCACAATTCCTGAATCCGCCACTGTACAATAGTTGGTGTAGAAAACCCCGAATGTGTAAATACGAAAATTGTAAGTATTGAATCGAGAAAAGAAAAAGAATTATTGCGTAGGTTTTGTACTTAACGTTAACAATAATTAAAATCAGAGTTTCTTCACCAACTAAGTCAAAAGAAAGCAGAGAAAGAAATAGAAAATGAAACGTTAAACTTGACATAAACACAGAACATAAAACAAGGGAATAGTATAAAAGACCGTCCCATTATAGAAAGTAGTGATTTATACTTTTGAACCGTTTTTCCTTTTTGACCGAACGTTTTAAAAATGCCTTTCTGATTTTTTAGCATTGGGAGCAATACACCTTTACACACAGTTCTGTATTGGGAGCACAAATAACCAGTTTAACCCAATCAGTCTTGTACCAAAGAAATAATGCAATGCACTGAAGAGATGAATGCAGACAGATTTCACTTATGTGTAGTTACTGCAGCAATGCTTTGACTCAACATATCAAAACTGTTATATTCCTGTTTAGCGTCATCCTTACATTTCCTTCTACGACAATACTTTGCTAAAAACAGAGGATGCACATGTGTTGCTGTAAAAATGTGATAGTTCTGTCATTTTATACACATGGTTAGTATACTCATGCATCTCTATTGCAGGAATTCTTGTTTTTGCATTGAGGGCTTAAGTCTCTAGAGCAAAAGTTTTTCCAGCGATCTACTTACCGATACTTTCCTCAAATATAGATTTTAAAGAATAGCGCATTGTCGATTTTTTGTGGTTTATAAATACATGGTTTCAAGTAAGAAAGAAAGTTATAATAGTATTTTTGCAATGTTTATGCGATAAATTTATTTAGTTTTAAATAGAAACTTATACAAACGGTGGGCTTTTTTACCTAATCTCCCAAATTTTAATTAAAATTTGCCATGTGTCAATATTATCAGTACACAAATTTCCAGTTATAAAGCTATAGAATGATGCACGATAGCTGGTTTTAAGATAAAAAATATATAGGTACACTTTGTTCTCTTAAAAATCATCAGTTTCAATCTCCAAAAATTTAGGAATATTTTAAAGATTAATGTTAATACTTTCGTTAAAGAAATTGACGCAATAAAAGTTATTATGCATATTTATTGGTTCTTTTATTACAAAGAATGTTTTAGTAATTTTGTTTTCAAAAATTGTTTAAGAATTGCTCAATAAATAAGAGGTGAAATGTTGGTTTTGTAAAATTTACGAGCCTCAACAAAAAAGTACAGAAGTTGTTTGTTGCTTAAAACTGAAAACAAAACATTTTTTTCATAAAATCTACAGTGGGAACAAAAAGATAAGCTGCATATTAAAATTACATCAATTTTATATATATTTACCCAATTTTATCCAAAATCTTACCAACTTTTATCTTATTTTACAAGTAACTACGAAATTTCTGATTTTACTTTCGGGATAAGATTCATTTGGAAATGTTTGGAAAACAGGATTGATATCAATATTTGATGCTTTGTTGTGCATAGGTTTTAAAAGTTAATCTTGTTTTCTAATTAGCATAGGATTATATTTTTTGTTTGGCCTTTGTTCTAAAAACAGGAAGGTGATGAAAAAAAATTTATTGGCACGATCATGGCCATTATGCTTTTTCAATCAGAATGAAAAATCTTTTTGGTTTCCGAACCAGTAATTACTTTTAGCATACTTTTTCAAATTTATTATGTCAATCTTGACCCAAAAACCTTGGTCAGTAAAAGCTACTTTTCCACTTCAAGACAGAAACAGAAAAATGTCTAAGGATACGTACTTAAAATGTCTAGAATTTCTTTTCTGTTCTGATCTGGGGAAAGTAGAATCGATATCAAATGTCTCTGTCACAACGACAAGTATAAAATTACTAAACAAATCAGATTATTCTATTTCGTTTATGCAAATGTTCAAATTTTCTGTATGGAAATGAGTGAACAGTATGTGAAAATTACAAGCAAGAATCTATCTGTTTTGTAGTGTTCTTGTCCGCTCTGTTATGTGGAAAATTTTCTTTAAATGAAAAACAGCCTTCACACAAATGCACATCACTAAGGGCAAATTCTACAAAAGAACGACCTTTGGGCCAGCGAGGTATGTTTGAAAGCAAGGCCAAAAATATGAGTTAAATATACCCGTGAAAGGCTGTTATAATAAATCGCTTTTTTGCAACGTAATTTAATAATTTTGGCGATGTGTTATAAATAATTAAAAATAATGGAGATCCAAATTAGCTTTGAAGATGCTATTGAGAAAAGAATATACCGCCCCTTGTTTTAATAATTATCATTTTAATTAGTAATTTTTTACACTTCTAAATGTTAAAAATAAAATTATTTGGATATGAGAAAGAGCGCAAAAATATCTGGCAATATAACCAAGTTTATATACTGCCAAAATCCTATAATGACATGCTAAATTAGAAATTCAGAAGTATCGATAAATAGTACTTCTGCTATTCTAAACACACTATTAATTTTTTATGATTTTCTTCAGATAAAGACTTCAGATAAAAAGGAAAAAAAGGTTAATAAACTTCAGAAGGACTACTTTAACGTTAAATACAAACAAAAACAAGAAGACCTGGAAATAATATGATCAGATGGAGGCAGGAAAACTCTACCTTATGTATGGAAAAGTGAAGCCGCGCAAGGCCAAAATACACTAACAAGAACTTGTGTAATTACTCTTTTACAATTAAATAATAGACCTATTTCCATATCCATTTTCGTACCGAGTAATATACATACCAAAATACCGAATAACATGAAAACGAGATTAGCTATGGGCAAATTTTTATTTTGCAGCGTAGTAGTGCAGATATGGTTTGTTTAGTTGAAAGATTGTTATTAACATTTGGTGATAATATGGATAGCATGTATTATTGGGATATTTTAATGTTTTTATTATTCTTGGTATTAAATTTTAACATGGTGATATGAGTAGCCAGTTGGCTGGCTGACTTGTTCCAAACAAACGTGAAATTTCAAAATGTTTACCAAAATTGATGATGTTGCTTGTATATACCTGCAGTTATTGAGTACATCTTATTTCTTAAACAACATCTGTGAAACTAACATTAGCCAGGCTTACTGGATAGTAAGTTTAAAAAAGAGTAGTTGAATTGACCTTTGGGTGCCTTCCTTCGTTTATTTTTTTACAAGTGAGGGTAGATTTAAAAGTGTATATAAATCTCATTTTACAAATTTGTGGTTTCAAAATTAGGATACTAATTTGATATTTTGGGGAAAGTTGGACTTTAAACTTTCTTTGGAATGTTCTTCCTTACTTGTGTCACATTTCTGCTACCATCGTAGTTTGCATTTGGTAAAAAAATTATTTAAAATTCCAAAATATAAGGTTGGCAAAGGGATGATATTCTAATTGTTAAATTTTATATTAATCTTGGCATTTTTTCAGGCAAATGAAATTGTTCAGTGATTTTGCTCGGTCAAAAATATTTTCCTTGAAAATATCACTTCATAAAACAATTTAAAATAAGCGGCTGGAAAAAAACACAAAATGGTTACTGACGTGCTGGCTAAATAAAAATTTCTGTAAAATTTTGTCCACAAAATACTTATTTCGAACTTTACTTTATCAGTGAAAACTGTGAAATGTTTCTGGGGTCAAAAAACAGATTGCTTGATACAAATGTGCGATTACATTCAGTAGGAGATAGAGCAGTGAAAGAAGGAGTGTGAAAGGTACATAATCACAACAGTCAATAGTTTAAAAAAATTAATTTTAAATATTATAACAAATGTTATTTTTGATATCTCTTTACTTTCCCCTTTCCCCGAAAGTCAATGTTACTTTACTCTAGTACTCCAGGTTTCTGGAGTACTTCTGTTAGCAGGAGTCAAGCATATTCAATATTAATTTGGAGGGAATGGAGAAGTGTCACTGAGCGTTAGTAAACTGTATATTGAGTTTTATTTCTAAACTTACTTGGAAACAGTAAAATAAAAATGTGTTTACATCATTCTGAAAATGTGGCTAGGTCTAGCTTGCTTGCATATACCAAAAGATAGCCCTTAAAATCGGGAATAGTTGCACATTTTTGTCACACTCCCCATGATTTTGTAAAACTGCCAGTTAAAAGCTCTAAAAGGCAACATTTTGTTGATACATTTTCACCCTTGCATGTAAACAACTGCTCATAACTAATCTCGTTTTTATGGTATTCTGCATTTTCGCATGCATATTTTGCGGAACCAATGGATATTGAAATAGATCTATTGCCATTTACCATCGAAAACTGAATGATTGGAGAATTATTGATCACTTATTAAAAGCAAAATGTTGTACAGGCAGAAAATTGAGGGTCGAGTGTTTTCAGAAATAACAAAGAAAACGCAAGGAAATTTTTCCTCTTTAAGTAACTTTGCAGTTCACCAACTAATTGATCAGAACACCAATAACAATTTTATTGACTATTTTCTTTCTTGGATTGCAAAATGTTTTGAATCTTAAGACCTGTTAAGATTTTCTCCTTCTTACGACAATTTTAAACATGCGAAAGCTTTTTCAGCGACATTGTGCCGGAACGATGTATTAACGAAAATTCTTATATTGTACCAAACAATAGATGGATCAAGTATTCACACAGCGTTCCAAGCTCGGTAAAGATGGTGATTGAGAATGGCATGGTCAAATAAACAAGTTCAGTTTAAACTTGTGAAAGACAATTTTGGTTGTATTTAAATACTTTTTTTTACTTTTATGCCGAGATTTAACTAAAATAAAGTTTTAATTTTTTTCCGGACAGTACCTTTTTTTATGGTCACACATATCTTATAAATCTAATAAAGCAGCATGACTTTTCTTGGGCTGCCGAACCTTGTTTTTTTTACTAATGATATTAAGTTTTTTTAACAATTAGAGTGTGCATATTATGCAATCTGAGGAAGTTTAAGGCTAGTGTAATGTATAATAAGATTTTAAATTACTTTTAGGTAGCAAAATTTTTGGAAACCCAGAGGAAAAATTTGCATAATAATTGTCAATTTAACAGTACGTTGGGGCTAAAGGACATTAATGCAACGAACAAGACTTTGAATCCAAATGACACAACAGGAAGCATATAAAAACCTTATTTTAAAAAACATTCTTTTTTGAATTACCATGTGCCAGGAAGAAGCATAGGATCGATAGTGCAGTCGATAGAGCAATTGTCCTGCAAGTGAAAGGTCGTGGGTTAAGTCCAACTCGAACGATCATCTTTGCAGAACTTGATTGCTAGGTTTTGGATGTACGTACATCAAAAATAAGATCTTTCCCTTAAGATAACCAAGAATATTCTACTTATACTATAATAATTACAGCATTTTATAACTTTCGCTTAAACTTCTGTGAACTAAGAAATATCTATCATGACCAACAGCAATACTTCAATCCCGGTCAAAATATATTGGCAGTAAGCTACAAAAAGTGCAGTATAATCCTTTCCTACCCCCTCTTCCCATTATCAATGTTTGGAAGCGTATTAGCACAGCTTTTGAAAATTGATACTGGGGGAAAAGGGGCTTTGTACTTATCTTGCTCTTGCTATACGTGTAAAAAACGTTTACTGCCTTTATTTGTGACCGGGATTGTTGTTTTATGTTTTGAGTCCCTTTTTCATAAAATGCTACAAGCTTTGAACGATGAAGCTTGAATCCACGCAGTCATTATGAACTTTTATTCCGCAGCTGTGCCGCACGCATTTAGCCTCTCCTTTAAGGTCATAGTCAGTATCATTGAACTGGTTTGGATAACAATATTTCCGAAATTAATCCGACATTTAAAAATCTATTGTTGATCAAGTTTTATGTGAGGATTTAAAAAATCACATTTTGTTTGACAAAGTTGAGAAATCACTATGCCTTCCTTAACTAATTTAGCTTTTAAACTCTTTGATTGTGCAATGCTCCAGGATTCCTTAAACAAAATGATAATTTACTTACGGGAATGGGTATGGTCGAGCTTCCTCATCCTCCTGCACTGGCATGGGTGCTACTGGTTCAGGCTCTATTGGTGGCTCTAGCGGCGGTTGCTCGAAGGCCCTTGATAAAATTATTCCACACGATTATAACGTATACAGTTTCTTGTTTTAGGGAAGTTAATACAGAAATTGTTTTCTTTGACATGATAACCTCTTTTTATAAAAAACATTTAAAACACGCTGATTTCATAAGGCCTCTTACATTGTGAGGTACAAAATAAACACGAGAAATAGCCAAAAACTTACGCCACTCTCTTTACTGCTCTTCTCGGATTCTAAATTAATTAAAAGATAAGCAAACCATTAGTGTACTCATTAGAGCGAAGGAGGATTTATATTAGGTTTATTACCCTTCGGACATTTGAGTGCAGAATAAATTTTTCTCCATTCCTCCATACTTCTACGGGGGCTTGTTGTTGTTGCTGCAGTTGTTGCTGCTAACCATAATGCTGTTGTTGTTGTTGCTCTTGCAGTTGTTGTTGTTACTGTTGCTCTTGAAATTGTTCATTTATATTTTGATGTTGTTGTTGTTGTAGCTCTTGTAGTTGTTCATTTATATTTTGATGTTGTTGTTATTGCTCTTGTAGTTGTTCATTTATATTTTGATGTTGTTGTTATTGCTCTTGTAGTTGTTCATTTATATTTTGATGTTGTTGTTGTTGCTTTGAAGTTGTTGCTTTTGTTGTTGTTGTTGTTGTTGTTCTTCTTCTTTTTGTTGTTTTTGTTTTTGTTGTTGTTGCTTATAAGGAACTGTTTCTTTTTCTTTTTTTCTTTCTTTGTGTTTGTGTTAAGTTTATAAATAGGTTTATGCAACCTGTTACAATTATCAAAGTTGCCTAGATTTTTCACTTATTGATGTTTTTCCGCGTTCTTTTGTGTTTGCTTTGGAATTGTTCTTGTCAAATAGTTACCCTTGTTATTTAAGTTAGTTAAAAAAGAAACACGCTGGAAAATTTATATTTTGAATCAAAACCTTCCGGATTTATCTGATTTAAGATCTGTTACATTATTACAAAAAGTTTTTCTCTAACTGAAAATGTCGAACCACGCCACCAAATGAGATGTTTTTCCTCTTTTAAAAAATGTGCAGATGTAAAAAAGGAAGTCTAATTTGTTTATCGGAATTCCAACATTACGTAATTTTAGGTTTGAGGCAAAATAACTTGAAAAAGGTGGAATTAGCTGACGTCATCTCCTGAGTAGGTAACTAGGTACTGCCAGAAACTAAAAAAGGACTAATTTCCAAAATCTAGGTCAACAAAAACTTCTTTAAGAAAAGACGGATTGATGACGTTATTAAATGTATTAAAACTCCAATTTATGTAACCAGTTCAATTTCTACACAGTATGCACTGCTGCTGTCATCAAAATTCCAAAACCACGCATATTTTTTCCATTGTTCTACTGCCTGTTAGTTTTCCACTTAAATTACGACTTATACCTATTTCTTAATGCGCGCCAAATTGACTTGTTTTTCGCTTTTCTCCAGATAAAATATCACCGCAAAATATCATGTTAGTTGTTTCTTAATTTAAAAAAAGCATAAATTATGTATTTGGAAAAGCATGATTTTTATATATATAAGTTACAAGTGTGTATAGATAAGCATCTCCGAAAAAAATTAATTCAGAATGGAATTTGGGTTATACAAAAAAATATATATATCATTTAGCTATGCATAGATTCATTTAAGTGTTCAGTTAATTGAAAAACTACAAGGTTTTTGTTAAATGCATTTGAAGTCAAGCATCAATCCTAAATTTATATTTTCCAAATAAAGAATAAAATAATATTCAGTGAGAAATATGTAATCTCAACAAAGTTGAATTCTATTAAAATTATAATACGAAGTCATTAATTTTTCTTAAAGGAGCAATTAAGGTTTATGCAAACATAATGCAAAAACACATGCTTACCATATTCAGTCTGAAATTGCACTATTCAAAAAGCGCTACAGAAGTAAAAATAAAAATAAGATTTCATTTGTTTACCTTTATTTCATGTGTATTTACATATCTTTTTTTGTGCATTAAAGCAACACAAAATTACACTTGAAATTGTGCATCACTCAATCAAACAATGATGAATTCGTTTTATTATCTATTGTTTTTGAACAAGGAGCAGAAAGATTCTTCATTGCTAAAGAACAGAAATATTGCAATTTGTTAAGTTAAATGTTTTGAAATTGCTTGGAATGGTAGCCCAAAATTTCTATTTTAATAATATATCTTTTGGATTATGGTATCTTAATTTCATAGAATGGAATTTAATTATCACTTTTTTTTTTGACTCTACATACTCATAAAACTGGTACGTAATAAGCTACTAATCCAAAATAAATCGTAAATTAATCTGTTCCATGTAATTGCTACTGCAACTAAATTTTGTGTCAGTAAATTTTTTCATTTACTATGCAATTTTTTTTAGATTATTGTCTTCAGATACCATTGGTACTGTTTTTAATTAATAATAGACTCGTCTGGGTTAAGACTAAGGATTCTTTAAATGCATAAGAATAAATTTTTGAGAAAAATAAATCTTAGTAAAAAGTGACACTAATAGATTTTGTTGGTGTTTTTTTCTTGACCTTGGACTAAAAAATAATTTTCTGAGGAAAATATCAGTTATAATTGAAAGCACCTTGTCAACCAAAATCCATTTTTATGTATACTAAATATATTTTCTAAGGAAAAATATTTTGGATTACAGGAAGTTTAAACGTGCAAATTTACTTTATTAATAGGTGTATGCTAATTTGTTGTTTTTCTGTAATTTTTTGGAGAACAATGATAGCTTTTAAATATTTTAAGTAGTTAAAATGTAACAAGGTCTACGTTTATAAAACAAACAGGTTTAAGGAAATATGCAATGTTCACAATGGTAAGTCAGGTTATCAAAATATTCTTAGATATTTTCTTGTGTGTGATTTGATTTGGTAGGACATGATTTAGATTTCAGTATAACAAATGGTTGTCTAAAAACATGTTTTCTTTGTCAGGAAAACTCTTAAAATATGTCGTAAAATTAAAGCATTTTCATCCCCATGTTTTTATTTTTTCACAAATAATTTTCCTTTTGACTTATTACTATTATTATATATTACTTTCTTTATAAAAAAAATATCTAACTAACTTGAAACGAAAACTCTATTGTAGTATGAAAAGAATACATAAACCATGTTTTTATATAAGAGTGGCTGTAAAGGGTTGAAAGCTATTTATTGTTATAAAAATGCCGTTTATTCATATTTTCATTTGTAAAGTTATTCAAATTTTGCCAACGTGAACACAGATATTCTTTGAAGTTAATTTAACGATTTTAATGCCTTTTGTATCAAACATAATGATTTTGTAAATCAGGCGCTTTTAGTTAAGAACTTTTTTTGTATTTTTGGCGCCATTTTTAACCAAATGCTCTTTGTCCTTTTAAGTATTTGAACTTTGCACTCTCCATAGCTAAAGTTTACAACTTTTCCTTTCCTCAGTTTTCTGCGTTTAATCTGTTATTTACATTTTACGCGCAATGTTTATGTTTCTTTTTAAGACCTACTATCAAGGTAGTCTCGAGACTGCTACAAGCATACAAATAAAATTAAAAAAAAAAACATTTCTCATTTTGAAAACAAAGCGACAGGAAGATCAACACATTTAGCAGTAACTTATTTTTCATAGGACTTAAAAAAAATTAATATATAGTATATAGTAAAACTTACCATTGTGATAACTTGTGATAACTTGCAATAAACGGACAAATGATAAGACTAACGAATACGACTAAGGAACAAGTTTTGATGCGGTTTGTTGATTTTATAGCGTGATACCGCGCCTAAGGAATTGCGCCACTGCGCGCGAAATGATGGGCCTGGTTTTTACATGCAGACACTTACAACAAACTTTGCCTAGCGTAAATGTAGTTCAAAGATAACTACCATTTAATGTATTCATTCTGTTCCAGAAAATAGAATTACTAAATTACGGAATGAAAAACGCCAATTTGAATAAAAATCACAATGATGTAATAAACGTAATTCCCAGTTAGAAACTCACAAGCTTACTACAGCGCATGTTTTGTGGCTTTTTTCCGAAAAAAAATGTATCGCAACAGAAAGACGGGGTTCCATTTAAATCCTTTTAAAACTTAAGAACGCATTTTTGGTCACAGGCTTTGCAAATTTTTTCTAAAACTTTTTTTTAACCACACGGTAGCACCAAACAGTTTTTTTAGCAGTAATGAATGCACCTAATAAACATTAATAAACATATAAGGGTATAAGAAGTAAGGCTATCCACAAGCAAAGCCAAACCGAATGGGACGCGTTTTACTAATAGCGAATTCGGCGTCAAATCAGCTGTGATGTCAAAGATTTTTTATTTTAGCAAGAAATAAAAGATATGCATACACTTTATGCAAAACCGCATGTAAAATTTTGTTATGGTAAACACCGGTCCTGAATTAGTCTTCTTTGATGTACCGCTGCTATTTCTCAACTTTGTCAAACAAAATGTGACTCTTTAAATCCTCACATGAAAGTTGATCAAAAAACAGCATTTTTAAATGTCGGATTAATTTCGGAAAATTTATACCCAGACCAGTTCAATGATACTGACTATGAACTTAAAGGAGAGGCTAAATGCGTGCGGCACGGCTGCGGAATAAAAGTTCATAATGACTGTGTGGATTTTCAAGACCAGACCGACTGGCTTAGTCAGCTCTATAATAAATCGATTTACATGTTCCACCCATCACAAATTGATATTACACCTTGTGATTACAGATAAAAAAAGTACAGATGAAAATAGATGAAACCACCATATTGCGCTTTCGATTTGTTGTTGAATGTTTCGGGTCTGTATATTTATTCAAATTTGGGGCTGTCTCATCATAACAAGCTTCATCGTTGAAAGCTTGTAGTATTTTATGGAAAAGGGACTTAAAACATAAAATAAATATTGCTGTTGGTCATGATAGATATTTCTTAAGTTCACAGAAGTTTAAAAGAAAGTTGTTAAATGCTGTAATTATTATAGTAAGTAGAACATTCTTGGTTATCTTAAGGGAAAGTTCTTATTTTTGATGTACGTACATCCAAAACCTAGCTATTGCAAAGATTTTGCTAGGAATATATACAGATACTTAGGTATGAAATATAGTTATTTATTTGTTATTATAGTAGATTATAGGATTTAAAAATCTATAATATTTTTTTTCTGGCTTAACCCTATTCGGTCCTGACGGGTTTTTTTTAATAACTCCTGATTGCTTTGTTATATGGCTATGATACTTACTGAGTTTCAACATTTATCTATTAGACACCTGCATGCTAATTTTTTAGGTCCCATACCTTTCAGAGGCTTTGATACTGGCCATTACTCGAAACTACCCCTAAAAATCTCTATGAAATCCTTATAATGGGGAAAATATAATAACTCCTGGTAGGATTATCCTTAGAACTTGAAACTTGCAACACAACTTTGTTTCATCAAGAAGAATCATTTTGAATAATTTGAACACGTGACTAATCCGATTTCCCGATTTTGTCGGATTTTACCCGAAAATCGAAAAAAAACGGATTTTCGGGCAATTTTTGGCAATTTTTCATCCGATCCATGTAAAAACCGGAAGATATGTTAAATAACTTTTATTTAGCTTTCAGAAACTTCAAACAGCATGTAAAAATTCGCTCTAGAACAAAAGTAATTATATTTTAAGCAGATAGTGGCAATTTTAACAATTTTCAAGCTTTTGATGACGTCACAGAAAATGTGCTGACGCAAGCAAATATTTTTTGGCGCCATTTTGTTCCTTTTATGACGTACTATAAGTGTGCCAAGTTTGATTCAATTTAAACAACCCTATGAAAAGTTATTGAGGGGGGGGCGGAATCCGCCCCCCCCGGTCATAGTATGTTCGAAAAACCCCGGACCGAATAGGGTTAAAATTTTTTTCTGGTTGCAGCAAAATAATTTTTGGTTCGCCTTTCCTTTACAGTCAAAACACCAATATATTAAATTTTTAAAAAATGCATAGTTCGGAAAACGTGTATTAGAAAAAAATTGTTTTGGGTTTTTCTTGATGGAGAGTTTACAGCAATATAATACACTGTTGAAAAGTAAGAAGTATTTTTTTCTTCTGCAACGAAAATTATAAACGAACAGGCACTTAGCTAAAAACCTCTGATGAAATCGCTATCAATTCTGCTATAAGCCTTAAAAAGGGCATGTATCAACCTATCAACTTTTTATTTGCAAATGACCTATCCAGACTTATTAATTAGATTTTTATTGGACATTGTGTCGCTGAATATTTTTTGTTCAGCCACCGTAATTTACTAAAGCGGATGTTCGGTTGCTAAAACCGTGTCATCAAAAACAGAAAATAATCAACTAAACGTAAATCAGTTTTGATAAAGAGATAAGCTAGTTACGTATCACCACTTGAATAAAAATAATAAAAAAACACATTAAAGAAACAGGGGTAAATATGTGAGGTATGTTAAAATAAATAAACCCGTGCACTAGCATATCATGTTCTGCAAAGATGATCGATCGAGTTAGACTTAAACCCACGACCTCTCCCTTGCAGGACAATTGCTCTATCGAATGCACTATCGATCCTATACTTCTGCCTGGCACATTGTAATTAAATATAAAGAATGTTTTTTAAAATAAGGTTTCTATGTGCTTCTTATTGTGTCATGTGGATTCACAGTTTTGTTCGTTGCAGTAATGTCCGCTAGCCCCAACGTACTGCTAAATTGACAATTTTATGCAAATTGTTTCTCCGGGTTTCCATAAATTTTACCGCCTAAAAGCAATTTAAAATCTTATCATATCTTAGACTAGCCTTGAACCTCCTCAGATTGTATAATGTGCACACTCTAATTGTTAGAAAAACTTACTCCGATTAGTAAAAAAAGCAAGGGTTCGGCAGCCCAAGAAAATTCATGCTGCTTTATTAGATTTATAGGATATGTGTGGCCATAAAGAAAATTTTTATACATCATTTAAGGAAAGAGAAATGCTGTTAAGATTTTTTAAATAATTTTTTTTAGCCAAAATAATTTGATTGTGATTGCAATTTTATGCGCTTTTATTGATAAATAAATAAATTACCCACTAACTAATTTACTTTCAGAAGATCTAAAGAATGTTTTCTTCTGAATAGATAATTAAAATATTTCTCGAAAAGAATTATTTTTGCGAATCTACTGATATTATTTCTTAATTTAGATAAGAAAAAGTTTCGCGTTATCTGTTATTGGATAATTTTCGCAATTTGGGATTAATAAAATCTCTTATTGTTCTCTGTGAAAAGAAAATTACTAACAATACTATAATTACTAACATTTTTCTTGATAAGCGATATTAAAAATTTCGTTTTATTCCTTTTACAGTTAAAAGAGGCCTGTATCCTTACTGCTAGAAAATTCACGATAATTCAAGTGACTTGTTGTTATTTGATTATTTTTTTAGGATACATACAGTTGAAGCAGTATGGATTTATTTTATATCACGTCTATGGAAATATCGAATTAATGATTTAGGTATTTTATACTGAATAATATTTTGCAAATGGTCGTTAAAAGTATTTGCGAGACCAAATTTCCAAAAAAGCTAAATATTAATTAAATTTGTGTAAGTTAAACTCACAGAATTTACCCCCAGTAATGTATGATAATATACCTTGCAAAGGGTTTGTGACAGGAATTTTATCTTGATGCTTTTTGTAAAATGTTACACTACCGTGATGTAAGACCACTGGAAAGTTGCATAAGCAAAGTATATTTGCTACTCTATTATGACTAAAGGTAGGTAGGATCTAAATACATTTATTAGTGGTTAGCCCCGTGAAAATCCGCGGAAATTCGCATATCAGAGAAAGTCGATAAAAAGACATCGCTTTTTTTAGCTTATAAATTTCGAGACAAACGGCGTCTTTTATTATAGAGATCATATTGGATGTTATTTAACACGTTGGTACTTCTATCTAGGTAACTATATAAACCATGAGAAAGGACAAAACTCTGATCAAGCACATTTGCAAGCTAAGCTAGCTACTTCTAGATGTACCATTTCTACCATGGAGTGCATTATCACCAACTAGCTATATGCAGTTTTCCCTTATAAATTTAAATATCACGCATGGGTTTTTATGTGTTCTCGACGTCTATGGCGTTAGTAACATTGCTGTTAACTTAAAATCCTTAAATATAATGGGCATTTTCAGTGGTCGGTACCGGGTGTGTTTTTTCCGCCCTCCGAGATTGTCATAAAAAGAAGAAGAGCCTTGAAGACGAGGTTGCCATTCGTCAGAAGTGCAAGACCCAGCTCGACACAATAATGACAACGAGTAATAAACTTTAAAAGGTTTTTTGTGTATATGCCATGGTTATTAATAACATCATTAAAATTCTAATTGCGATATTTTTTATTGTTCGTATGCCTAATTAGACATTTCCACAGGATTACCGACTTACTACTAATTAACGCCATCCAGTGTTTTCTTCTAGATCCAATCATGGACAAAACAATGAAACGTATGTGTGAAAAAGTTCCTTCTTCAGTTAAAAGATTGCGCTGGTTTGATGTAGCTTGTCAGATAAAGTTACTTGCAATATTATGAATCCAACATTGGTTCGGAGGATACGGGACATGTCGACGCAATATTTCGTGAAATATTAATTTTAGGCCGTTTTATCTTACATCTCCCGCGGTTGTTGGTTTTAATGTCGCTAGATATTCCAATTATTAGGGTGTTTTTTCTATTTTTTCGGTCATGTGTAAGCTTTTTTCGATTTTATTTAGAACATATGTCACTAACTTTCGATTGGTTGATATATAATACTTTGTTAATTCAAACATTTTCAGGTGTGAAAATCGACGAGTAATTTGCCGCAGTTAAATATTTTAAGTCACATATTAGCACTTATAATTTGAGATATAAAAGAGAACTTTGCTATCGCACAACAAGAACGTCTACTTATGGCACTGAAACTATATTTCGCGCCAAAATTGTGGCAGATGATACCATCAAATATGAAAACATCTGAAACATTACAAGAGTTAAGTCAAAAATTAAGAAATGGAATCCAAAATTTGCCCTTTGTAGGTTGTGCAAACCGTATATTAATGGATTAGGTTTCATGTGTGTGTGTGTGTGTGTGTGTTATAATAAATAGGAACTATTCAAAAAATTGTGGAAATCTTGAATACCATGTCTTGGAATAGTCATATTCCTACTTTAGAAATTATTACATGTTTAAAAATGATTTTTGCAATTAAAATCTCTGAAAAATTTAATTTATTTATTCATGTAGTATTTATAGCATTTTGCTGTTTGTTTCTGTTATTTTTTCCCCGAATTTTCTGGCATACCACTTCCTTGCAATATAAACGATCTCAAAAATACAACTTATAGTCTAACCATTCTTTATTTCAGGATGATGGTCAAATTGTTCATAAATAATAATAATAATAATAATAATTGTGGAGAAGTCACAAGAGGGATTTTCCCTTTTGGGAACAATATCTATAATCAGATTCTGGATAATGGTATAATCTATGTAAAAATCCCCCCCCCCTAATTTGTGGCACCAGCTACGTGATTGTAAGGCTTTTAACAATGCCTATGTTTAAAAATATTAGGAAATGAGCCAATAATTTGTCTTCCTTACGTTGTGAAATTGTTGAAAAACTAGGGGTCGACGAAGATTTGAGACCACAGAGTTTGGTCCGATAAGGATTTAGGTGTTTACTTTCACTAATATTTGCAATAGCAGTGAAACGAAAAAAATAATAGCTAGCTAATTTTATAATAATAAGAATAAGAAGATACATAAGAATATACATCTGACAAAAAAGTCTTTAAAATAACAAGGTCATGCATATTTAATACTTTCTTGATTCCATATGCTTCTTGACTGCTTCAACTGCCCCTACACGATCGACCAACGCCTTTAATTCCGGGTAGGGGTCCAAATACGCTTCGTAGGCCTTTTTCATCATGTCATGTTGGGCAAAGAAGACAAAGTCAGCTAAAGAGATCTATAGGGGAGAAAAAATTATAAAAAAGTAGCACAACCTCGGGTTTACGTCGTTACGAAACTTCCTCTGACGCCTTCTCGCTACCTCAGTACAACTGACTTTGCAGATTGAAAATTAATATGTTTTTTTTATCTTAAAAATGGAAGATTATATTACCTTTTCTCCCAGAAAGAAGTTTTTTCCATCATTAGCTGTCTTGAGTAACTTAGTCAAGTAATTGAAGTATCGCTTTGCTTGATCTGATGCAAAATATTCATCATACTCTTTTTTCTACATAACACAAACACAAGTTACAGATGGTTAAGATAATTTCACTGGACGAAAATGTCCTCGTTGAAAATCAAAAGGACTAAGGATCGACATGCTCTACAAAAATAGTTGTGCGCAGGGTTATACAGGTAAAATAATCGTGAATTTTTTTGAAAATATTATAGTTACTGGTCGGTGGCCTGTGAAATAAAACACGGATTAGTCCTGTCCTTTATTTATCACATTTCGTACGTCTGCGGTTACCATTTTGCGTGACACACGTACACGGGTATTATAATACGGCAGTATAAATAATTTTTAACCGTACTCGAGAAAATTTGTGATATAGCTAAAGCACGCGCGTTTTTCTCTAAATAATTCGTTTACAACTTGTGTAGAAATTTGAAAGTTACCTTTTGTTCGTCGGATAGTTCCTTGTTGAACATAATTTTTATCAAATTGGTAAAGTGATCGTTTAATGTTTCACAAACTTGATCAACCGTTGATCTTTCTTTATTACATGCACCATAGAAACCAAACTCATGAGCAAGGTATCTGTAGATAGCACCAGAATGGATTATTGTATGTCCATCTACTTCTAATTTAGGCAGCTGAGCCAAAGGAAATTGATCAACTAAAAGTAAAATGTTAGCTTAATTAGAAATAGCAAGAAGTTAACGGCCTGGTTACTTTGTTTTAAGGCGGTTGACACCTGGGTACCGAAGGGATTCGCCATCGCCTCTTAATTTGTATGTTTATTTGGAAATCCCTATAAGCCTGATTTAAAAGATTCAACATTTTTATATATTTTCTCAACATTGTCATGAATGATGTTATAGAGAAGTAAAAAAGAATCAATTCTTATTTTTAATAAAAATAAGAAACAGAACTCTAACAAAAACAGTTTTTGCCGTTAAAAAAGGCCAAATTTCGAAAAGTTTTTGTTGAGTCAGACCCAATCATGGTCAGTGCTCCTACCTATCGCCCCTCCAATTTTACTACTGTTTCAAAAGCATTAAGTTTAATTTGTTGAAACAAGTAAGCTAACACATGTTTAAGGATTTTAACTGTAATGCCCACAGAACAAATGCTACGGTTCATGCAAAAATTCTTACGGTAGCTGAAAAATAACTTGACACAAAAAATACATTACCGTCATTTTTTATTGTCCCCCAGTGAGCAAAAGTATGCTGTACGTCTTCAAATTCAACTCCAGCCGCATGAAACATCAAACGAGCGCATTCAGCACGCCCACCAAGAGGAAAGTATGTCAAGATGTATTTTGGCGCCATTTTGTTTATAATACTAGCTACCTTTGTAAATAAAATATAACGTTGAGTTACATCAGAATAAGATTCTTTCTTTACAAACTTAACCTGAAATATGACGTGACATCTAATAACTCAAGGATATTAAATATTTGACATTTTTATAAAAATAAAAAGTAAAAGCATGTTCTCTTCCGATCGCACATACACATAGGTTTGTTTACACGAATTTATTACGATTTTTTGACTCCCTTCCACAACAAACTACTTTACCCATTCGCAGCTTATCAAGAAATAATTGCGTATAAAAGTATCGCGGTAATCTTACTTCAGTTATAACTTTTACAAACTAAAAGTTTTTATATACTTTATTAAAAGCTTTCCTTTTGAACTCCTTTATGATATCTCACAAAACTTCTCAAAAGATAATACGCGTGCACAAGAGTTATGTACAAAAGAATTTGTTTGCGGATCATTAATAATTTATGATGCATTTGAAAACATAACAATGATTCTCCACCGTTGATCTCATTTTGAAATCCAGGTCCCAGTGCAGACATCTGAGAGAAATTAACTTTAAAAGAATAAAAAATGTGATTATTTTCATAGACATTACAGTTATTGTTTGCACTCCCTTTATATAACCCAACCCCTTCCCCACAATCCTTCTGCGTCGTAATAAATGTACCATTTCCCTAAAAATGAGTTGTTCTTACTCTTCGCAGACGAACTTTAATTCACTAGCTACTTCAGTCAGCAAACATATAACGAGTCAGTTAATAAAACTAGCGAAACATTAACAAGTATATATATTTATTTCCCATCCTGATCTTCCATGCTTCGTCATACAATATTCCAATGGATTGGAATGCAGCATATATAAATAGAAAAAATAGTGATGAACTAAGCAAATTTGAGGAAGGTTCTGGAAACTTAAAAATTATTTGCATTTTATTGCTGAGTAATTGTGGGTAGGTTTTAATTTAAATAGCCTATTTTTACGCATCAATTAAAATTTAATCTCAGGTATTTATAATAGCTTTGATATTTAATTACCTTAGGCAACTAAATATGCTATGGCGAAGCAGTTAAGTGTCGTGAAGCTTATTGAAACGTTTTAAGTTTGGCACATTAAATTTCGCAATAAACTGGTAGCCTTATCGCACAGCATGCACTTCCAAAGCACAAAGCATAGTTTCTGACAGTAGCAGAATAGTCGGAAACTTTGTTTTGTTTTACTTTTGGACGAAAATTGCAGAAAAGGAAATAAAAAAGGTGTTATACGTTAATTACTTAATCTTTGATAAAGCATTATGATCTGTAGAATAATGATCGTTCTGCGATCATTAAGCAACAGAGAAATGAAGGTTTTATTGTTTTTAACTTAATTTTTCTTTTTATCTATTTTATGAGCTGCAATTGTTTGGTTAAGACAAATCCGACGATATCATTAGCAAAGGAATGGAGCCATTCATTAAAACAAAATTTTTGCATCATTTTCTCCTTTATGACTTTCTCTTCAAAAAAATAGCTAACCAAACAACTCCAGTTTGGCTATGGAAACTGAGAGTTTTTTTGCCCAGAGGAAGCTAGTCATACAGAAATCATCATCGTCAGCGCCATCTGCTTTGTTTATGTGAAAAGATAATATATTACGAAAATGTGTAAAGTAATATAGTCTCCTATTACATATGCATCGATCCTGTACCGAATACATTGCATATTCTCCATTATGTGTTTTTATTGTGCATTCCTAAAACACGGAAGACGGTAATGGGATTTTGGAATTCAAACCCCAGTCATGTCAGATACTTTAGAAGTGCGAGAAAACCCTTTCTCCTTTGCTGCTCAAATATGAGCGTAAAATGACAAGCACCTCTTCGTTAAAAAAAATATTAACAGTAACTTAAGAGTCTATACTTGGTAAATAATTTTTTATTTAACAAATAGCCGTGTTCTGTCCAAGACGACCGCGCGTAGCTTTATTTCAGTATCCCAGCAGAACTCGATGTTTACCGGTGGCTGCGGGCTGCTTTATCTCCGAATCCACTTACAAGTAACAGGCCAAGCACGAGGGTCTAGTTTTGCTAATAACCAATCCACGTCCTTCGTCACTCCGATATGCCGACGGAGAAAAAATACAAGGATCAGTCTATAATGACAGAGGTCATTTTGGTCTGAAAGTGTGTTGCGAGAATTAGAGGTCTGTTTGTGACCTTTTCCCTAAATTTTTCGTACTTATAGGAATCTTTATTTTTTGTGTAAAATAAATATATTATCACATGTTTTAGTCAAAAAAAGCCTTGAACACATCAATTTCAATATTTTTGCTACAAACGTACATCATGACATGATCAGAGCTTCAGTTAGCTAGATACAGTTTTTTGTTTATTTCAGAACTTGTCAATGTTCAAATGCCCACAATGTTGACTGTTCACTCAGATCTTTTTTATTATTGTTATTTATTTAAATTCCCAATCTTATAGGGCGTTAATTTGTGCTGACATCAGCATGCCCATTTCCACCATAATTCAGGCTTTCCAAGATGTGGCGCAGGTGGTTCTATATTTCGGGCATTACGGAAAGTGCAGCTAGCGCAATTTTCACGATGACCGCAGAGCACTGCCCAAGACATGATGTTTGCCCATTTCGGGAAATTTTTATTCCGGACTTTTTTTGATAACGATTAATTTTAAGGACTTTTAGAGGAACTTGATTTGTGATTTTATTAGCTCTTCGATATAGACAGGTGGCCACCTACATTTCTATTTAAATTGAACTTTTGGAAAAGCTATTCTTTCGCTAAAAAGAGTGCGCCACGGCAACACTCTTTCACAATGCCCCATTGCTTACCATACTAAAGCGATCACATTGTTTTAGCCTGTATTAAGCACTCCTGACGGATTCATGGTTCGGTTTATCTGTACCTAAACACTAAACTAAACAATGGGTTACCCTTGATTACTGGTGACTTAACCCGACCGAACTCTATAATGACAGCTGTTGCCTGTCTGTTAGCGGAAACTGTGTCATGCACGAAACGTTAACGAAATTTTGAAAGAAAATCTTTTTGTGCATTCAGTGGTCTTTGTTGCCGTCAGAATTTTTTTTAAAAAACTTATATAACTGTTCGTCAAAAGCACAGGCCCCTGTACATTTTGTTGATCATAATTTCAAATTGTATCTATTAAAAGTAGTTGGTCGTCAAATTTCTAAAAAAGATATATGCGCTGCTGACGCCGTCAAAATGAATTTATCCAGAGCCCTATCGTCCAGTTTGTAATATATCTTTTTATCTTTGTTTTTTCTGTTTCCAATGAATTTCTGTGCATTCTGAAATAAAGAAAATGTACTTGCTCACACAATCCCTTCACCTATCAGTCATTTGAAATATTTTTAAAGGGATCCAGTCTGAAATAATGAAACTTTGTATATACAAAGGTTATCTTAAATAAATATAAAGTTCTTAAAAACTACAAAATTTGCTCGCTGATGCCAGCTTCTTTGCATCTTCTTCTTGATCGAAATCAAAACTTGCGTTCAAAACCCTTTTTCCTTGCGACGCTTTACAGTACTATAAACTAACATAGCACATTACACTAATTGCCGTACCAGTAGTGCACACGGGCATTACAGATTAAAAGTACATAACTGCAAAGTCTGTTTACATTAGCAACATCAGAATTATTTCAATTGTTTTTTTACAGAAAATAATCTCAAGAAATATTTCCAATGTGTCGATTTTTAAAAATACAAAACCAAATTTTTTTTTTTGACTCCACAAAAAAATTTCACATTGTTTTCACTTATTAAAGTAAATTGTTTTCACTTATTAAAGTTCGACATGACAAGCATTTTGTGGACAAAATTTTAAAGAAATTTCTTTAGTTCTAGACACTATGTCAGTAAATTTCTCTTTTTTTAATCTTTTGATTTTTTACCGTATATGGTTGGTATTTTATATCAGTAAATGTTCTGTGTGTTTTTTAAGCAACAACTTTTTACTTATTTTGTGAAGTGATCCCCTCAAGGAATAATTTGTCTCTGACCAATCACTGGACAATTTAATTTGCCTGAAAAAAAACCAAGATGGTAACTCTCTGAATACAAAATTTAAGAATTTTGATATCATCATTTTAGTCAACTTTATATTTTGAAATTTTAGATAATTTTTTTTAACCAAATTCAATCTATGATAGAGGCTTAAAATTTAACACAAATAAGCAAGCATTCCAAGAAAGGTTTAAAGTCCAACTTTTCCCATCAAGTCAAATTAGTATCCTAATTCTAAAATCACAAATGTGTAAAATGTGAGTTATAAATACTTCCAAAACTACCCTCACTTGAAAAAAAATTTAACAACTGAAGGCAAGGTCAACTTAACTACTATTTTAAAACCACATTCAGTAAGCTTGGGTAATGTTACTTGCACAGATGTTGTTTAAAAAATAAGGTAGACTCAATAACTGGAGACACAGGACATATACCAGCAACATCGCCAATTTTGGTAAACAGCTTGAAATTTCAAGGTTGTTTTAAACAAGTCAGTCAGTTAGCTACTCATATCATATTCAAAGCTAGCTAATACCTAGCTCATTTACCACCAAGAATAATAAACAAAAGCATTAGAACGACCCAATGATACATGCTATTATCCCATAATATCACCAAATGTTAATAACTAATTAATTTTGCAAATATTGCAAGCAAACAAACGATATCTGCACTACTTCGCTGCAAACTAAAATTTTGCTCATAACTAATCACGTTTTCATGTTATTCTGCATTTTGAGTATGCATATTTCGCGGAACCAAATGGATATGGAAATAGGTCTTTTAAAAATTCTTTACTACTTTCTCACGTAAACGGAAAGCTGATGTTTATGTGCTTAAGGAAGTTAAGGAAGAAGACCCTATCTTTAGCTGTTTTTATTGAAGCATGACACTTAGTTAATAAACGAAGTAGGAAGCTGTTGTTACTGAAATTTTTCAAGCAAAAATGAAGTGAAGGGAAAAAATATTTTTAAAACCAACGATTTCGGGATGACTGGAAAGCAGGGGCGGATCTAGGAGATTTTCTTAGCGGGGTCTGGGGCGGACCCCCGGAAACTTTAGCTAAAACAGTCTTTGCAAGCCCTGAAATAGGCTTAAAAGGGGACAAAAAACAACTTCGTATGCACACGTTTTAGACCTTAACAGAAAAAAATAAAAATATTTTTTTTACATAATAGTACTCTAAAATAATAGTAAAAACTTTAACTGGATATTTTTGAAACTGATCTTGAAAATTCTGAAAATTCCAGGATACAAATCTTGTTATGTATGAACATAAAGATTTGAATATAACTTCTGAACAAGTTAAATTTCAATGAATTATTATTCAATTAATTCAGCAATAATTACGTATTAGCATTTGAAAATTTCAGTTTTTAGACCTTTAAAATTTACTCTCGTTCAAGTTTTTTTGAAAATGCTGATGGTGCCATGGTTTGATAACAGCTGATCTAAAAAAGAAAGTACAAAATGAAAAACATAAATACAATTTAACCATAATTAACACCATAATTAACACCTTAAAAACCTGTAGACGATATATACAGGATGCATTTTGTCGAAATCGATTAATATTGAATTCAAGAAATTTTATCGTTTATTATCCAATTTCTTGAATTTGAATTTCTTTTTGAAGAGTGAGAGCAAAGAATATAAATCTTTTTATCTGATAGAAGTTATTTTAGTCCCCCTTTTCCCAAAAGAACAGGAGTTGAGTGTCCGGCCCCTCATGGAAAAATTTCGCAAACCAGGACAATGGTTTTTTGTTGCTGGCAAAAAAAGGCACTCTAATCAGAGCACTATTTTGTGTAGCTTGCTAGCTTGATAGCTAGTGAAAGTCAGCACCAATCAAAAAGAGATCCAAACACAGTATTTAGCTCCCTAGCTAGCTACATCAATAAAGCTACTACTACTTAGTGGTCAGAGTAACAAAAACGCATAGCTATTATTGAAACAACAAAAGATAAACATAAACAACTCACTTCAACGGAATTGTACAACTATCCTTCTTTGATTTCACATAGGCAGAAAGGCTTCAAAATTTCTTACTAAAAATAGGTCAGGCCCACATAGGTTGATTCTAGTCCACGGTGAAAGCCTGGCGGGATAGCCTAGAGCCAAGACTGGCTGACTTCAAAATTTCTGACTAAAAATACGTCAGGCCTACATAGGTTAATTCTAGTCCACGGTAAAAGCCTCACGGGATAACCTAGAGCCAAGACTGGCTAACTCAGGTCAGGTCAACATAGGTTGATCTAATTCGCGTTATGAGAAAACAGTTCTTTTACTAGGTCGCGTGACAGGGTTGACCTAGTCTAAATCCGCGTCTGGTAAGGATGCTATGTTAAAGTGTTTTCATGTCACAATAAGTAATATTTCTTTCTCGTCGTAGAGTTCCTCATAGCTGGCCAGAATTTAGACACTTTATGCAGGGATTTCTTTTTTCAGCGAAGCAAACGTGAACAAGCAAACAATTCAACCAATTTTCATTATAATGTGTAATTCGCTATGCATTTAAGAATCGTAGTTAAAAAATTATTGCCACATCATTTATCTATTGCCACATCATGTGCTTATTTTATGAACAATTTGGTTTGAATTCTATCCCACCCTCCACACAAGTTATACACATGCAACTAACGCAACTGGAAATGCAGCTTATTATTTTTTTTAATAATTTCTTGTTTGGTATCATATCGACATATACGTTCCTGACTCGTAGACTGAATGTTCTTTAGTAATGTGTGACTTCAAACCGACTGCGGGTTGTAGTTCTCCGGTTAAAACTGAAATGCACGAGGAATGTTTTTGTAAAATAAAAAAAACAACAGACAATGGAACCGATTCACGTGTCTCTAATAGCATAGTACAGAATTTTAGTACAGAGACAGCATTTGCATGAGGGTTTTACTTCGCCCATAGTGAAGTAAAATCCATTGTCTTTGTTGATATGTTTTCAACTGTTTACATAAAAATTTATTTTAGATGTAGAAATTAGTCGACAAAAGGTGTCTAAAATCAGAAATTTAGCCTGTAATATATTAGTAAATGATGTCAAATTAACTAAATTTTATGCCGAATTGTACTTTTTTGCCGGCTTTTTTTACTGATAAGGTATATTATATAAAAAATTGCTTAGGTCACAAACTATTGTTCTTAATTAGAAAATAATTACGGATAAAATGAATAAAAATGAGCCCTAATGTTCTAAAATAAGACCTCTTAGAAAATCGTGCGTTACTTAAAAACACAACCTCGTTCCCAGGGCATTTTGCCTTGTTGATGAAGTTGATACCGGCGAAAAGGCCCTGGAACAGGCTGCTCACATAATCGCTTATATTTTATGATAATTATATCAAAAAATAATTTATAAACATTTATTGACCTGGAAAAATTTATTTCTGTCCCACGCGGGAATTTTATATAAACAAGAATACAACAAATATGGCAGTCGATATATTTTGCAGCTTGGATATAAAAACAGGCTAAAGTTTTGCATCAACTTTAGGGAGACTCGTTTGAGAAATGTGTTAGAAAAAGATACCATTGTTGATTCTACGGTACACAGCAAATTTATCTCTATAATTAAATTGATATATTTGAGGTGTTTGTCTTTCCCTGAAAAAATGGTAGTTAACTAGCTAGCGTATACCGTTTAAATTATGTGAACATCTTAGTTAATAGCTAGTAGCCATATATATCAATGTTGGTAAATTCATTACCCTACTTGGGAACAAAACTCAATGCTGTTATTCAATGTTTGAGTTTATTTTGATAAATATTTTGGTGACAATAAGGCTGTGTTCTCTTTAAATGTTATGTGGGCAAATTAGCTATATTATCTGTCACATTTCTAAGAAACATTTTGTTGGCTAAAAACCATGCAGCTGACTTGATTCGTGACGTGTGTTGTTTAAAATTCCCAAGCCTCTTACGCAAATCAACAGGCAAAATAATGCAGGCAGTAAGCCGTGTACCAATCCAGGTCATTCCTAATTTATATTCAGGTGGAGGTATCTTTTGGACTTGAAATCAGAATATATAAATAAAACTTGCATGTAGTTTAGATTGAAACACATATTATTTTTTGCCTGTCCATTCTTTTGATTATTCCAGGCATGCACAAGAATCTTGTAAAACCATAAGCATTGAAACTCGTGTATGTAAGTAGACAAATATGATGAGCTTATTTGATATACTAATCAGGCTCATATAATGTCCATTAAGTGAAGCACTGAAATGTAAATTGTATTACGCTTTTAGCTTTTAAAAAAAGAAAGCTCTCTCAAATTTGCTATATCACAAATTTTATTCCAATTTAGCTATATACTTAAGGATAGACATAAAGACATTTTTAATGAGGCCGATAAGGGTTTAGTAACAAAACTTCTAAATCTGAACCAGATAAAAACAAACAAATAATGTTTTTTACAAATTAATTCTTCTATGGCCAATGAACCATACTGAGAAAATTTAACATCAAAAGGTCCTTATCTTTAGGCCAATGATTAATTATTATGCTCCATTTTCACACATCGTGGCCAAGTACAAATAGCATTTTAAAAAATATCATGTATAACATAAACCAGTTTTAACATAACCCATTATTTATATCTATAATTAAGTCAACACAAAAGTTTACATTTTAAAACTGGTACAGGAGCGGTGCCACAAATTCCAAATTGGTAGGGGGAGCCAACGCCTTTTTAGAGTCCTAAAACACGTAAAACGGTTATACCTTGAAGTTTAGAAATACTTGTTACGTACTGATTTCGTTGGTATGCGTCACTGCATAAAAAATCGCATTATTTATCGAGATAGCCTGCCGGTTCTCTTCCTGAATAGCACCAATTTTTATGCAGTGATAGAGACAATTATTGGCAGAAAATTAAAATTCTCGGGTCTCAATTATGAACATTTTAAAAGAGAAAACAAAAAACTATTGGAGAAAATGAGTTGTACATTTGGATTTACAGCATAAATTATATATGATAGGAAATTTTGAATAATATATGATTATTATAATAGGCTTTATTATGTTCAGAAGTTTGCAAGAGTTTGGCTGTAATTTGCAACTGCAGTAAACCACTTTCACTGCAGTTGATTTATGTAGTCATTTCATCATAAAACATTGAATGTTTTGCTACCAATAGGGGCAGTTTACCTAGTGTATAAACTTAAAATTCAGAATTCCATAAATTTAAGGCTGACTTCAAATATGTTTGTCATTTTCGTTGAAAACGATCAGAAAATGTCAAGCATGTTAACCCAGATTCAAGAATAATCCAACAAATTAGCAGTACAACATATCATTCTTTGTTTTGATTTTAAAAATTGGAAAAATTGTTGTGCGTGTTGAACAAAAAATTGTGTGCAACTAGAAGAGGACCCATCATTACAATTTCTAACGTATTCTCAACGAAATGACCCATCTGGATAATAATAGCCATTGAATATGCCGTTTACAAATATGTGATTAAGTAAACTGTCACAGGATGTCACGTTAGATAGGTACCTATATAGTACACAGCGCAGCTAGCTAGCTAGCTACAGCTCATGAGTTTCAATGGAAAGGCCTTTTGCCAATATTAAACAATCGAGCTCTGAGATAAGTCGCATGAAGATAATCGTGATTGGAACAGAGAAAGCAGTAATAGAAACATAATCATTTTAGGAATAAAGCTTTGTGCACAAAGACTTATTAATAGTTTCTTGTGCATACGTAATTAAAAGATCCACAACAGAGACTTTCTTTGGCTTAAGTTTTATTAAAAACAAGAGAACATTGCTTTTGTGACACGTGGACGAGTTGGTAAAAATGAAAAACTTTCAACAAGATCTTCTGTCGTATTTTTTACAAAGAGATTTGAAAGTTATTTTGCACGATTCTTCAAATTCATTTAAAATTACTGTCAGTGAAGAAGCAGCGAGATATTTCTCACCTGTTATGAAGGCTGAGTTGGAAAACGAGGTGATAGCAACCCAGTGGGCACACGACGTCTTTTCAACGTTGATTAGACGTTGAATTCTGGTCGCGACGTCGCAACCAACATTCAACGTCTAATCAACGTTGGGTCTGCAACGTCGATGCAACCGACGTAAATTCAACGTCTTTTCAACGTTGCCCTCCGACATGAATGCAACGTCGCATCATCGACGTCTTTTCAACGTCGTTTCCACAACGTTGTTTCAACCGACGTGATATCAACGTTGATACAACGTCGAAAAAAGACGTTGTTTCAACGATCGTAAAACCGACGTTTATTCAACGTCGTACTGCAACGTTGATTCAACCGACGTCTTATCGACGTTTATTCAACGTCACTCCCGCAACGTTGATTCAACCGACGTCTATTCAACGTCGCACCCGCAACGTTGATTCAACCGACGTCTTATCGACGTTTATTCAACGTTGCACTGCAACGTTGATTCAACCGACGTCTTATCGACGTTTATTCAACGTTGCACCAAATTAACTTTTTACCGAGAATCTGTTCCGTTCAAATCTTATTTGTTTTAGTTCGTCTCACACTGGCCTGCAAAGTTATATCTCAAACAGACGTTCATAGAAGTGTTCCAAACTGTCCAACAAAATAACGAAGCGTACTCGGTGTTTGTTAAAGATCGTCATAAACTAGAAATAAAGAACGCACGTTTTACTTAATTTTTTTGTAATTTGTCAGCGATTGGATATATTAATGCCGACGTTATGTTGTTTTTCATATATATCGCTAATTTTACTGCAGTTTTACTACTTCAAAATATTACCATTTGTTTGCAACTTTACAGCCGCATCTATGTACTTTTTTACATAAGAGCCGAATGTGCATTCATTCTCTTATGCTATGTTAAAACTTTTGTGACATAACATCAGAGAATGAATGAACACAAACATGAAATGTACACAAAACATTCAATGGATTTTTTTTCAACAGAGCGTACCAAACGTTCGATTTATTTTTTGTAATATTTATCAGGGGGTTTTTTGTCCTCGTATTTTGAGAGAAACAAATATTTCAACTTGTATTATGGATGTGAGACATTTAAAATACAATCCATTTTGTCAAATTATAATTTATAATACAATAATAACTGTTTATTTACTTCGCTTTCACATATTTAAACCTTTACTTTGTCGCATGTAATATCCCTCCTAGTCATTGGCGGGAAACTTTCGATGAGGAAATTCGCGCCTAAGCCCCTAAGAAGTTCGTATCAACTCACAAGGCGAAAAGGGCGAAGAACCACAGACGTGAGTAAAGTATTTCTGTACAGCATATGCTAATTCGTAAACTTTGCTTCGGTAGCATTCGTAGCAGAATCTAAAGAAAGAAAAAGTTAGCTAAAATTTTCACGCATATTTATTTGACACATTCTAGAAATAAATCGTTTGACCCTAAATTATTTTAAATCAAATTTTTCCATGTCGGCAAAAAATTGCCGAAGTGATGTTATTTGTCTGCATGTCAACAAGTCGACATTTCAGTACAAGAGAGATGGGGATTCTTCAGAATGTAAGAAAAATTTATTTCCAGAGACTTATCTCTAAAAAAACAATGCTAGCTAGATTTCTCAAAAAATATTTAATGGATATAATGCCCAGGCTGAGGTGGTCTTACTTTTTTAATGTTCCAGCCTGGTATTGTTATTTTGTATTTCCAGCTTTTTTTATTATTTTACAGTACATTACACATACTTGCAATCCAAAAATTTTGGCGGGAAGAAAATTTGGCAGATAACAAAAAAAATTAAATTTGGCGGAGAACAAAATTTATTAATTTTGGCGGGAATTTAATTTGACGGATAACGTAAAACTCATTAAAAATATGAAAGATTGTTTGTTTCTTTGTAAATCATGTGACAACATTAGTTTTTACTATCTCGCCTGCGAGGATAGTATTGGTTTCCAACTCGTAACTGGCTAACTATGTCCCAAATGGTCAATTGCAACGTCACAGATTTAAACTTCGTACCTAAACTCTCTAAGTACTTAGAAGTCATCTAAATGACGTTTCAGACCAAAATTGGTATTTGTTTTCGACAAAATTTGGCACAGTTAACAAAAAAAGTATGCTGAACATAATGGTGACATCAAAATTTTGATTTTTTGTCACCTAAATGTCATTTTAGGCCAAAATTGGTCTGAAAATTAAAACTACTTCATTTTCGACCAAATTTGGCACAGTTAACAAATAAAGTATGCTGAACATAATGGTGACATCAAAATTTTGATTTTTTGTCACCTAAATGTCATTTTAGGCCAAAATTGGTCCGAAAATTAAAACTACTTTACTTTCGACAAAATTTGGCTCAGTTAATAAGAAAAGTATGCTGAACATGATGGTGACATCAAAATTTGGATTTCTTGTCATCTAAATGTCATTTTAGGCCAAAATTTGCCCAAAAATTAAAACTACTTTATTTTCGACAAAATTTGGCTCAATTAACAAGAAAAGTATGCTGAACATGATGGTAACTTCAAAATTTGGATTTTTTGTCACCTAAATGTCATTTTAGGCCAAAATTAGCCCAAAAATTAAAACTACTTTATTTTCGACAACATTTGGCACAGTTAACAAAAAAGGTATACTGAACATGATAGTGACATCAAAGTGTTAATTTTTTGTCACCTAAATGCCGTTTAAGACCATAAACGTTTCAATCGCGCCACTGTAACCATGAATGATAGGCTGTATTTTTTGTTAGCAGAAATTGTAGAATTGGGTCGCATTGTCGATGTTTCATAGTTGTGCATTTTTAATAGCGAGATAGTTTATGCAGCGCCTGCATCTTGTTTACATTAATAACCATCAACTTTAGATAAAAAAAAAGTCATTCGTCGTCAATACTAAAAGCATGTCCATTGAAATCCTCTTGTACAGTAGCAACACGAAAAAATTGGCGGATGGCGAAAAAGTTAATTTTGGCGGGGAATTTAATTTGGCAGGCACCGCCAAATTTTCATTCTACCAAAATCTCTGCCCTTAGGTATCAAATGATATAAAAACGTTTTATCATTATAAAATATTTTTTAGTGTCATGGCATATTTGAAAAGATACAGAAAAAATATTGCTGAAGTGAACAAACTTGCAAGAAGCAGTGATAGCGATGATGCAGTTGAAACTCACAGGGAAGGGGGAAATCAAATTTTTGAAGAGTGTTACATTGAAAGCAATTCATGTAGCATGGACTGTGATATTGACTCAACTGATACTGTAAATGACAGTGGCAGTAGTAGTGATGAAGAGTGGTTAAGTGATGCAATGGGAAACATCACATTATCGGAAGAACTTGCGTCATGGGCAGTGCGAAATAGAGTTACAAGAAATTCTGTTAATGAACTTTTGGACATCTTGAGAAAAAATGGGCATACTCTCCCAAAAGATAGTCGCACTCTTCTCAAGACACCAAGAAACGTGAACACAGATTCAATCTGTGCGGGAAAATATGTTTACTTGGGCATAGAAAATGGAATAAGACGAATGCTTCTTAACAATCCGAACATCACCGTAACAGAATATATCAAGCTTGCAATAAATATAGATGGAATACCTTTATATAAGTCATCAAGCACCCAATTTTGGCCAATTCTAGGTCAATTTGAATATGCAACACCATTTGTGATAGCACTTTTTTGTGGCAATAGCAAACCAACACCTGTTGAATACTTTTGCCATGAATTTCTGGAAGAGCTGCATAAACTTCGAAGTGATACCATGATCGTAAATGATATTGATGTACGAGTGGCTTTGCACTTTTTCACTTGCGACGCCCCAGCAAGGCAATTTTTAAAAGGCATAAAAGGCCATACAGGATACGACGGTTGTGAACGTTGTACTGTTGCTGGAGAGTATATCGAAGGTCGGATAATCTTTAATGACATTGATAAAAATCCCCGTACTGACGCTGGTTTTCTAAAATATGAGTACAAAAAACACCAGCTCAAATTAAGCCCCCTGATACAGTATAACATATGTTGTGTTACAGACTTTGTTTTAGATTACATGCATTTGGTATGTCTAGGGGTCGTTAAACGTCTACTGAATTTCCTGATTAAAGATGGTCCAAGACTATGCAAATTATCCAGAAATCAAATAACGTTAATTTCCAGCAAGTTGGTTCAGCTAAATGGTACACTTCCATCTGAATTTGTTCGTCAACCACGATCACTGAACGAATTCTGCAGATGGAAGGCCACAGAATTTAGACAATTCTTACTATTCACAGGGCCAATTGTATTAAAAGGTATATTGTCAAAGGAAGCCTTTACTCATTTCCTATCATTATCAATTGCTATCAAAATCATGTTGGAATCTAATGGTGGTATCAGGTCTGCTTACTTGAATTATGCTCATCAACTTCTGGAATATTTTGTGACAAATTCACAAGAATTTTATGGAAATTATTTCTGCTCATACAACGTGCATAATTTAATTCATCTATCATCTGACGTCGAGAAATTCAACTTGCCCTTAGATGCCATGTCGTGCTTTCCATTTGAAAATTACTTGCAAATTCTAAAAAAATTTGTTCGTAATTCACAAAATCCTACAGTACAAGTAGTCAAACGTATTACTGAGCTTGAAAATTGTGGAACAAAATATTCAAAAAAAGTGCTAAAAACAGTGATGTCAAGTCGAAATAGAGATAATTGTTTTTTATTGAAAAATGGTAGTTACATATTTATAAAGGAAATTATGAATGAAAGTGTAATATGTGATGTAGCAGCTAACGAGATCACTGAAAGCTTATTTCATTCACCTTGTGACTCAATGAAATTAGATATTTGCCTTATTCCACAAAACAAAATGCGATTGTTGAGACGGATGGAAATACCAATGACAGAGCTGAAAAGGAAAGTGGTAAATATTGTAACGGAGAAAGGTTTAGCATTATTTCCACTACATCATGATGTTAATTAGGATATATATTTATTAATAACTGATATTCAATGTTAAACCTCTTTATATATTTTTAAGTTTAAATTTAAGTTAAACTAATTCCATCGACTTACTAGAAGCAAACATCACTTTTTTGCTTTGGTGTGCACCAGTTATGCTTGACACTTTCAGGTGGTTGGAGCAGGCTGAAAGGCTGCCTTATAAGAGGGCGTGGCTGGCACATTCAAGCATACTTATAGAAATCTATTTGAAAAATAAACCTGCCTCATAAGATGTGTTTAGTACTTGAAGTTGTATATATAAATCGGTGAACTTCAATTAACTTTATATTTCATAATATAGATTGCATTTTGCTCACAATGTCAGTCACATAAAATTAGTCATGTATTATAATATATAACTAGGCATAATACCATTGTGTTATATTAGGCAAAAAGAAGATTATGTTGATCAATTTCTTTTATTTCTTATTTTCTGGCAAACTTTCTAGAGTACAGAGTTAATTTCAAGAGTTACCTTAAGTTGACTAATTTTCGTGAGGTTTTGAATTTTTTTCTTCAATTTTTTTCGTTCAGAGATAGAGAGATGTGTCTCAGGGTCAACATGTTAAAGCTTCCAGTCACCTGATAGCTTTGCTAACACAACTATGACTTCATAACCATTGAAATTTTAAATTGCTCTTATTCAACATCAGATTGAAAAATAGTTGATAAAAAACACATTTTTGTTATCGTCTCATCGTACTATTTTATTTCAACAGAAAAAAACAACAACAAAATTTTGACCTCCTGTTTGTTCCCCTATAAGGTATAATATAGTTTTCGTAATTCACACGTTTATACTTTACAAAATAAATCTTCATTCTATATGTTTTAGAACTTTAAATATATTACATTACAAGAACATCTTTACTTAATCATGGAGAATTTAGCTACCAAAGATAGCATTAAAAGGTATGCATTTATTCCACTATCCAAACACACAATATTACAGTTGATAACAATCGAGCTAACTAATTTTAGCAATGTCAGCTTTTGTATTAGTAGTAAGGTAGACAGACATTTTTCGTGAATTAACAAAATGACTATTGTTGAATCAAATCATAGCCCTTTCAAGGTGTTGTTCTATACAATTTTCATATTTATTAGGGTTTTAGCTAACGAAAAGTTCAGTTCACTCAAGGTATTCCTAAAATGAATTTGTTCTTGGTATATTTATGTAGGAAACATCCACGTTCTGCTGAATCAAGGAAAAGAAGGAACCAAAACAAGAGGGAAAAATTAAAATTGAAAAAACAACAATTGATTGAAGTGGAGGTTGAAAAATCCTTACTCCAGGAGAAAAGGATAATGGAGTTGGAAAAAAATAATTCAATTTTGAAAAGGGAGGTAAAGAAAAGGAAACCTGTAACCACATTGAAACAATCTGGTCCAATCACATATTCAGGCTCCTTGATTAAATTGCATCAAAACAAAAGCCACAATATTCTCAGGAAATTAAACAGCAAGCTGCAGATTTTTAATCGAACAGACCTGATGCTGAAACAGGAGATATTAGGTTCTGGTGTGTTTGGTACAGTCAAAGAAGGTTTTATACCTAGTATACAACAGAAGGTGGCAGTAAAGATTTTTTCAGAAAAACTTGGAAGGACAGAAATGCTTGCAGAATGTGCCATATCATTGGAGATGTCTGGTCATCCTAATTTTGCTTTTGTATTTGGTATGTGTGAACCGAATAGGTTGATTTTAGAGTTTATTGGCAATGATGTGACTGCCCCAACTTTGGGTGATACTATATCAAATAGTGTTAAGTTGCCATATTGGAAGCCAATATGTATTGATTTAATACATGCTTTACATGACTTACACAACAAAGGGATATTACACAATGATCTCCATTCACGTAACATCTTATTGCGCAATTTGAAGCATGTTAAGATAATTGATTTTGGAAAAGCAACCTTGGTGGAAGACCCAGTCCGTTACTCTATAAAACCCGGGACTCCAAAGCATCAAAGATACAACACCATTCACAGACACCTGGCATTCGAATTGCGCAATGTACCTGGCTCATATGTCTCCTGTGAAACAGATGTATATACATTGGGATACAACTTTGAAAGTATTGCTAAACATGTTGCATCAGAAAAGCTTTTGATGATTGCAACAAACATGTTAAAAAACAAACCACATGAGAGACCTTTGTTGTCTCAATTGCTTATTCAACTCAGTAGATTATAATAATTTATATATTATTCAGCTCGATTTTTATTGAGCACTCTATGTAAAAACAAAACAATAAAATATTTATATTTTATTCTACATATATATTTATTGTCAGAATTTTTTGCGAATTTGCATTGCATTCGAGAAATTAAGTCTCCCAAAAATTTTCATTGACTGATTTGCGAAATTAATGCATGCCTGGCATATGCAAGCATACGTTTACTAATTTATTTGAAGATATAACTTTTGATTCAATAACCATTTAAATTTTTTGCTATTTTGCTTTCATGTGCACCAGTTATGCTTGACACATACAGGTGGTTGGAGCATGCTGACAGGCTGCCTTATAAGAGGGCGTGCCTGGCACATGCAAGCATACTTATAGCAATCTATTTGAAGATATAACTTTTGATTCAATAACCATTTAAAATTTTTGCTATTTTGCTTTCATGTGCACCAGTTATGCTTGACACATACAGGTGGTTGGAGCATGCTGACAGGCTGCCTTATAAGAGGGCGTGCCTGGCACATGCAAGCATACTTATAGCAATCTATTTGAAGATATAACTTTTGATTCAATAACCATTTAAAATTTTTGCTATTTTGCTTTCATGTGCACCAGTTATGCTTGACACATACAGGTGGTTGGAGCATGCTGACAGGCTGCCTTATAAGAGGGCGTGCCTGGCACATGCAAGCATACTTATAGCAATCTATTTGAAGATATAACTTTTGATTCAATAACCATTTAAAATTTTTGCTATTTTGCTTTCATGTGCACCAGTTATGCTTGACACATACAGGTGGTTGGAGCATGCTAACAGGCTGCCTTATAAGAGGGCGTGCCTGGCATATGCAAGCATTTATAGCAATCTATTCGAAAACATTGTGACAAAAAAATATATAGCTGAAGCTAAATATCAAGTATTTAGTAATTCTTAGTTATAAATCATCATATTTAAAAAGCTGCATGTTTTGTTCCAAAGCCCATGTAAATTCTTTTAATTTGTTTTGACTTAAAAAATCCAACTTTTCATGAAAAAGGCATATTGACTAAAATTTAATCCCGCGAAATATCTGAACTCGATCGATTCGCAAAAAATTGTGACATTTAAGTACTTGAAAGACATTCATAACTATGCAGAAGTGAAAATGCTGATAAATAAACGTAGAGGATTGAAAACTTATGATTGTATTGTCTGCTTGAAGGTTCCTTCAATACATTTTGTGCACCTGTGGAATTCTATTAAAAAATAGAGTGCTTGCTTGCTTGATAAATTACAATTCTTACACTAAAATTATAACAAAAATAAGAAAATTAACTTGGTGATCACTACTTGCTTTATACCAGAGACCTGCACACACCACTAGTATTATGTATATATACAAATTAGGTTAAAACTTAGTTATTAAACTTGTAATTATTGCAAAGAGCTGGAAAAAGATTGAGATTTTCTATCAGCCAACTTCATGCCTCATTCGACAGTCTTACAATCCGGTATTTGATCTTGTCATGTTAAGTCAATATTTAAATCCTTAATTCCCTTGAGTAACCATTGTTTTATATTAGCTATATTTGAATAAAATGAGTTGGAGCCGAGCAATATGGTTGGAAAACAAACAAGAAGAAGAAGGTACAATACCAACAGTTTGGATAAAAAATAATTTAGTCTACTGGCCAAGTTTTTTGAATGTCGAGAAGGCAGCTGCAGAATTAAAAGAACCTACAGCATTATGGCACAAATTTCCACTAGTCCGAGTTAAAATTACAGGAGGTACGATGCTAAGTGGCTTTACTTCAATTAATTAGTCAAATACAACTTTAAAAAAAACTAATCATGTATCAGAACCATTATATATTATCTTTACAGATAGAAAACTATGTGAGGAGTTTGATTTCACGGAGGCAGAAACGGATGACGAAGAAGTCATCACAAAAAAACAAAGCTCGCCGTCTTGTGATGTATTGTTTACAAAAAGTATGATTAATTTTGTATTCCAGAAATTTTTATGCAATTTTTATGCAATTCGTAAAAGCTTGTTACGTTTTTACTTTGTGTATTTCGAAATGTTCAAAGTTTTCAAACATTTATTTTTGAAAAGCACTGTTGCTATGATTTTTTTATGCAAAAATGAAAACTTTTAGAAAAACCAATACCAAGTGAACCACCAATGACATATCGACATATAGAAGATGATGCTCAAGACTCTGGTAAGTGCTTACATAATTTTTTTACAAAATGTTCAAAACAGATTTCTTATTTGTATATACATGTACATTCTTTAAGCACAAATATGTGGAATTTAATATGCACAAAGATTAGTACATAAGGCATATTATATACCTTAAGGGTATAAAGTGTGAAAATAAAAAAAGTGTGGGATTAATTTTAGTCCCTCAATTTTTTTAGATTAGGGCGGAATTAATTAGTGTTAATCGGCAACATTTTTAGGAAGTGCGATTTTAGTGTTTTCATGGGATAACAAGTTTCACACTTTTTTATTTTGCACGCTTTTATTCTCGCACTTTTTTATACCCTTAATACAACATTGATATTAAATACCTTTTTTATGTGCTTACAGACTCATCCATCATGTCACCAGAAGTCAGACCATTGATACAACATCAAAACACAACACCAACACATACACCACCAAATAGTTTAAAGAGGAAGCATGTCAGTCCAGTAAGACAAACACCATCTGGATCACAGAATGCAGGTGGAAGTTCTGGAAACGATCCCTTTCCTATGTCGACAGGAAGTAAGTTGTAATTACAAAGCAGGATTCAATAAAATAGATATGTTTAAAATATCCCACTGAAATACATGGTATATATATATTTAGTAAATAAAAAATCCAATTATGATTTAGAGTTTCAGAAGAGGGTATTGTATCTCCTAACCGATATCAGGAATTTGTTGGGAAGACAAAATGAAAAAGCAGCAGAGCCGGACACAGCTCAACCACAGGAGCCATTTGAACTGCTAAAGAGTGTTCAAGAGCTAATAGAGTTTGAGGAGACATTAAAAGACAAGTCAAACTATGATAGATTGGTCAGTTAAACATTTACATTCATTTTTTCCCAAAGGATACATGAAACACACTATTTAGCCTGACAGCATGTTCACTTATTCTCGGATCCGGGTTAACATGCTTGGAATTTTCTGATCATTTTTAACAAAAATGACCAACATATTTAAATTCAGCATCAAAATTTATGGAAACATGCAAATTTTCAAGTTTATACACTAAGTACAACTGCCAAACTTTTGATGTTGTATGAAGAAATGACCACACAAATTAACTGCAGTGAAATTTTTTAACTCTTATAAAATTTAAAAACTTTAAATTACAATAAATCCTGTTCTAATAATCTCTTGGTATTCTAAATTTCCTATGTTATATAATTTTTGCTGATAAATCCAAATATGCCACTCATTTTTCTCAAAAGTTCCTTGTTTTCTTTTTCAAAATTTGATAATGTTAACCTGGATCTGAGAATTCTTACACTTCTAATGAAGTGTGAACACAGCTTAAAGAACTGCCTTTGTTGTCCCTCCTGGAAACAACTATAGCTAGCTAAATACTACTTTTCTACTTTTGTGTTTGTGTGCACCTGTAGCTAGAAATATATTTATTGATATATGTTTCATTTTACAGCTATCCCAGTTATCAAGAGTTGGTGGCTCAAAAATTCGCGAAAATGTGAAAAATGTTCTGTTAAAGTGAGTCAAAGCATAAGTACCCCTTAGAGAATTTAAAATGTACTAACCTTTGTTGTGTAGTTTACAGTGGTAGTGGAAAATCACTTTGTTGTGCCCACATGCTTCGTTTCATCTTCTCCATAAAAAAATCGTGCACGAGGTCCAAGAATTATTTAATTGAATGAATAGTTTACGGAATGCGGCCCCGCAGCCTAATGGACTCGCAACTATATATTAAATGCGCTTACGATGTCGATTGTTTTACTTTTATTCCACTTTCATTATAGAATCATGAATAATGAAGTAATGTCGGCACTCAACATGAAAGGGAAGGGAAAAAGTGAAAAGGTTGGGTTTGCAAGGATGAACTTATATAAAGCTGTTGTCGGTTAGTAAAAAAATCCTATTCCTAATATTCAATTTATATATGTGCTTGTAAGCGTTTTAGTTTGTTGTTGTTAATTTATTTATTGTCGGTTAAAATATGTACAAATAAATACAATAGCTCTTATTAAAGTGCTAATCCAAACCGACAAGTTTGTATTAAGTTTTTCCCGCCATTTCGAGGGGTCGACGTTCAGGGGGAAAAATACACATTAATCTGAGGAAATCTATTTGTCCAGCTGTTGTACTGTAAACTACCTCCATCAATATGTGATAAGAATTTTGTTACGTTGTAGAAACTGTTATCAAACATCAAAAGAATGCGACAGAAGGAGAAGTTCGTGCGTGTACGGCATCAATCCTTAAATATGCACCTGATAGATGTGGAGGAGCGGGAAGAACTAATGCCGAAGAAAATTAAATCGATTAATTTTTAAATAATTTACAACTTTTATATCAGAGAGGATTATAAATTTTTCAAGCGCCGTAATAAATTCTTCTAGCTTATATTAATTTTGATTGGGTGGCAGAAAATTAGAATGGCAAAATGTTAAAGTGATTTTAGCTCAACAATTTTTAGTGTTTCTACTAGAGATCGGACTTGTGACTAGTAAAAGTATGGAATATGCATGAGTGGGTGCTTTTTTTAAGGAAATACAGTGCTAATATAATATTCATTATATTTTTATTGTAATTTTCAACCTCGATTCCTGGACTTCTTGCACCTGGTGAGGACGGTGGCTTTTCACACTTTTTATAAAGTATAGCATCATGATCGTATTTATTCGCATCTGGTATCCTTAACAAACACCCTTGTATTCAACTCTGACTTCATTAAGAAAACATACTTTTTCTCTAACCAATGCTTGATTAAAGACTTCGGTGCAACAGTTTTGCTTGACACTTTAGGTGATTTGAGCATACTAACAGGCTGCCTTATCAGGAGGCGTGCCTGGCACATGAAATCGCAGCTATAAATTTGCAAATACTGCACGTTTAACAACCTCGTCATTGCTGCGTTACATTTTTTGCATTGGGTTGGAACGCTGGAGATTCTCACATAGTACCAGTTGTGAATACTTGAAATATCGTTTTTATATTTTGTATTATAAAACTCCGTTAAGTTTCATTTAGGAAGTTTTCAGCGGAGAAGTTGTATATACTGCCGATGTTTATAATAAAAAAATGACATATCGTAGAAATGATTTTATTTCTTTTTCGCAATAACCATGTACAAATAACGTAACACAAATATAAGCGTCGGAATCATGCTAGGGAATAGATACATGGACATGTAAACTATGGACATATAAAACTGAAGCCACAATGGCGATTATGATTTGATTCGGTCAAGTTTGTCTGTTTCTTAAGGTTGAAAAGACGCTGAATAACGGTTGCGAGAGCATTTCCAAACGACGTTGATTAGACGTTGTTAGACGTTTTTTCAACGTTGAAAAGACGTTGCGAGAAGTTATTTCAATGTTTAAAAGACGTAGCGAGACGTTGTTTCAACGTTGAAGAGACGTTGCAGGACGTTGTTTCAACGTAGCTTGCGACGTTGAAAAGACGTTGATTTTACGTTGCAAATGAAAGTTTTTTTGACGTCTTTTTCCGACGTCTATTCAACGTCGGACATCAACGTCTTTTCAACGTTGAAACAACGTCCTGCAACGTTGTTTCAACGTTGAAAAGACGTTGCGAGACGTTGTTTCAACGTTGAAAAGACGTTGCGAGACGTTGTTTCAACGTTGAAAAGACGTTGATGTCCGACGTTGAATAGACGTCGGAAAAAGACGTCAAAAAAACTTTCATTTGCAACGTAAAATCAACGTCTTTTCAACGTCGCAAGCAACGTCTTTTCAACGTTGATTCAACGTTGAAGTGCCCACTGGGAAGTGTTTCTCAGGAATCTTAAGAAAGTGTTATCACTAGTCAGGGGCGGATCCAGACTTTTTCAAGACTTAGTCAAGACTAAGTCTTGAATTTAGCAGCCGGGGGCTAAATTTTAAGCTTTGCGGGTACAAAAATCGCCGAAAATTGTCTTCCGATTTATCTAGTTATTAATAAAATTGACCAAAAGAAACGCTAAGCTATAACAAAATCTCCTAAGAACATCTTTTATAAGAATCAAATCTCCGTCTTACACGTCTTATTTTAGATAGATAAAAACCACTAAAATTAACAGGGATTAACTACAATAAAGTGAGACAATTGTGAATATATTTCATTATTTATAAACTCTTGCTGTTTCTGCCAATATCAGGCTTCATCAGCATGACTAGGTGAATCAAATGATCACACCAGCCATGGACAGCAAAATAAAACACAATAATAACAATAACAATAAGAATATGGAAAGATCAGGATAATGAAGATGAAATATACATACATGTGATATGATACAAACACACCTCAACCCATGTATTTGTTTATTCATAGGGCTAAACTCAAGTTTCGTTTGAACTTTAAAAGAAGAACTAAGAAGGGCTTGTTACTGCTTTTTGCATGCTGAAATAGGAAAATGCAACTTTCAGTTAAGAAAGTTGCAACCTGGAAAAAGGGGAACGTAATGATTTGGCTTGAAGTCTACACCAGACTTAACAATATCTTCATAACAAAATAAAATTTTTAACTGATCTTCATCAGGTAAAATAGATGGGTGTGGCAATATACACTGTGTAAAGAAAGTTGTAACAAACTGTAACAAGCCGATTTGTGGGTAAAATGTGTTAATTTTTCTCTTTGTTACTGTTAACAAGGCAAGTATTGATAGAAAAGGAAACCATGTCTTGGGGGTACAGTTGTTGATTGCTTCTGCTTTAACTGCCTCCTCAGGAGAACGAGTCATATCACAAACAATGTGGGAAAGAGAAAATCTGAATAAACTTTTCTCAGATATAAAAATATTTGCCTTTTGGTTTTTAAAAGCAAATTAAAAACAAGGATGATTGGAATAAAAGGAAGGATGCAAGAAAAGTTCTATGGATGTCAAGATTCTCAGAACATCAACAAGAGAATTATCACCTATACCAATACCAACGATGCTGAGCTGTATAGACAGTCTCCTGATGGATTGGATCTAAAAATAATATATCTTACCATGACCTTTTACTCAACAAACTTTGTTTCCTAATAGCCATTCGAAGAGTTGCTTATTTTCATCACCAACCTTATTTATCCAGATGTCAAGTTCTTGCTTCTAATAACAACACAAATATTAATTGAGAAAGAATTCCTTCGCAATGCTGAAAATTCTGTTCAAAGCTCATATTACAAAAACAATACACCTTTACGATAATTCAATTGTACATGCGTTCCTACGGCTCTCCATCATTTTACAATATCGGAAAAAAGGAGGCAAAAATCGTGTTTTTATGAGAGTTTGTTAGAGACGAAAGCGTGTTTTCTCCAGTTTTTTAACTTCCGTCGTATCAATTTCTTTCAAATTTTCAGGAAACGTTAATAATAATAAGATACAACTTATGTGTACTTTTCATTAAAAACAAAACGCGGCAAGAAAAGTTATCACGAAAAAACGTGTTTTCTCCTTAATAAACTCTTATAAAAGTGTGATGTTTACCTCCTCTGATCGCAAAATAAGCTGCGATGGAGTGTTATTTTTTCCGAATTATCGTAAAGGTGTATTAGCCCTAGCTATAGCTAATTAAATCTTTTTGTATTTGTTTTTAATAGTCTGTTGTATAAAGCTCTCCCCGACTAGCTTTTCGTAGCGGATATACTGAAAACCTTTAAATAAATGCAAGGTGTATTGGAGAGTAAAAAACATACTTCTCACCTTAAAGCAATAATTTCTTTATCTTCACACACCTCGCCTCTCAGATGGAAGTTATATATCTGGACCTGAATTCCGATGAAGACTTTTACCAACCAAGGGATAAATATCCCCAGACAACAAAAATGCTCGAGAATAAACACTTTCTAAAAGTTCTTTTTGCATTTACGGTCAGATTCAAAATTATCACACTTTAAATCAGTAAGCACCCGCGCCAACATATCCAATATCTGCTGTAGCCATGATAGTACGGAAAGAATCCAAGCCAAAAGGCGGGAGTCTTTGACTAATCCTGACGGATGGGAGTTAAAACTATAGCCTAACAGGTTATCAGTAACCACGCAGTACGGAACCTAAATTTCTTTCGCCGGCTGCGGGTCACATATTGTTGGACTTCGCATAGAGTGTGAAAATTTCGTCACGATTTTGACGTCACAGGCCCCTTAGGTGAGATAGGGAGGGTTGCGGGCCATAGCTATTTGATTTTTGACTGACTGAGTGACTGATTAGTCAAAATGAATCAGTCAAAATTTGTAAGCTATAATTTACAACCCTCTCAGTCTATATGGTAGCCACGTCACAACTTTGACGTCAACATCGCTATAGGCGAATTGGAGAGGGCTGTGAACCATGGCTTTTCGCCGTAAATAAATACAATCTGATTTTTTAACGCCCTCCGTTTGCAACACCTGGATCGTCGACATCTTCGCTTGGCTAACATTTTTCGTCTAATTTACACTTAGTCACGCGACTTATCTGACTAACCCTGGATCCGCACCTGCTAGTAGTGTGTTTTTTGCTAAAATCTCCACCTCGAAGTTTCTGCGAAGAATTGTTGTCGATGTTTTTCGAAAGGAGAGGATAGAGAATTTCGTCCGCTGTATTCAGGGTTACGGTACAGATATCGAACTTGATTGGAAATCAACGTTGGATTTGTTGCGAATGAGCAATTTTTATCAAGTCAAAAAATTGTTTAAAACGTGTGAAGACATTGGTAAGACTTTTATTACAATCGATAATATATTCGAAGCTATTGCTAGCATGGAAACGTACGCTTTCGATTCATGGTGTCAAAGCTGTGTTGTTGTTTTATTGAAAAAAAGATAACCGTAATAGGTTTATTGAGTTTCGAAATTCTGAAAAATGGCAATAAGGTTTGAAGGATCAACCAAAAACAATGGCTTGTTTGCAAAACATTCTTCTTGATGAAGTAATGTTGGATGGTCCAATGATGGCCTGCATGAGTCGTTACGGGTCTTGTTGCAGGTGCTCAGAACAACCAAATCACGTTGCACCGTTTAAAGAAAAATGTTAGGGACACTGTGAACTATTTAAGGCGAAATTGTAAGGCACTATTTAGACTGCCACATTTTCGTCTTGAATGAAATTTCCTTCGGAAGTTATGTTCACGCCATTTTGGTTTATAACAGTATTTATGGTACCCTTTTTTACTTTATTTATTTTGTGCACTGTTTTAATTCCCTTGAAGAGGCACGACGAAAAAACAATAATCTCCTTGCTAACACACCATTTAAAAAAAATAGAACGCTATAGTTTTAGGTTTAAGCATGGTAATAGAAAAATTGATATTAATAGGATAATAAAATAAAAGTTATTCGCGGTCATTTTTTCTATCAAAGAATGGGATCATTGACAAATTTTCTTTGACTATGAATGTCCAATTTTTACATGCGTTGACTTTACGTGGTGGTCTTTTCCTTAAATTACAAACTACTTATCATATTATGAAGAAAAGACTTCATTCTAGTCTACGTTTCGACAGCTATAGCTGTCATCAAAGGGCAATGATAGGAATAATTTGTTGCTATTAACTAGTTGATCGAAATCAACCAAACAGTTCATAACAATTGAAATAACTAACGTGGATGAAAACTATCTAATTAAAATCTCGCGGTTTTTTTTTTAAATTTCGCTTTCTGCTATGTTAGTCTTAAATCATTTTGCATTTTTTTAATAATCGCTTTCCAAAGTGCGGATAACCATTAACTGTGGAAGTTAATAGGAAATGCTATTGATAGAATTGCTTTTGTCTAAACTATTTATGGTTTTTTTCACCTTTTTTCCCGTCCAAGAAGACTCTCAGTCTATGATCATTTTTTGTCAATATTAAGATAAATCTTCTAACTATGGCCCACCATCAGATTTTGATCTCCTACATACGTTGTTGTTCTGAGACTAACTAAGAGAATACTTGAAAGAAAAGCAAAATAGTTCGAGACCAGCTTAACAGACAGTCGATGACAGCTGCACCTGCCGAAACGTAGCCTAAAATAAACTCGCTGATCATGACTAAACCGACAAGTGTTAATATTTTTCAACTCCTAAGCACTTATTACATACAGTAGCGTTTAACACAAGGAGTGAAGTAAAGTGAGGGCTTTACAACTAAGTTACACATTTTATCCTTCCCATCATGTTTTTTATTTAGCCATACTGCAAATCAAAATATGATTATTTGGTGCAGGAAGCAAACTGGCGTTGAATTACCATTTCTTATTTGTGATTAATAGGCCGTAGTTGTTTAATTAAAGTGGGTCTTTGTGGTCACACTCACTTTATTTATATAGATAATTAGTTAATCAAGCTAGAAAAAATACAAATAACGTAATGTTAGTCGTACGCGAACTTGATTTATAAACAAAATATCTCTATGTTAATAAAATCCATCTTAACCTATTGTGTCCACTTAATGGTTACGCTGGTGTTATTCCGGAATACACACAGGAGTGAAGTGAGGTGAAAGCTCTACAACTAATTGCAATAGCAGTATAATGCACGGAAACGCGATGCGGGAAATATGTATATCGGCTAAATATGTTAGGACTAGTCTTTATAACAATATTCGTATTCCGTGATAATACTCGACATATTTTTATAGCTTTCTTTCTACACATTTCCGTGGAATTATAAAAACAGATAAGCCTCTGTGGATGTTTTTACAGGTTAACTAATATTTTTTATATGAATAATACCCGCATTTTGTCCTTCTCTGTGTAACCACAGTAGCCAAAGCTGTGTCTGTGCGATTTGCAAGCTGTACTACAGACAAACGAAATACAATATTTAAAGGACAAGAGAACCGTGGATTTATCCACAGGCTACCTACTTTTATTTTATCTTATCTTATCTTATCTCTTTACTTTTCCGTTTGTCTCTACGCAAAATGATACTTAATGTGGCGAGACGCATGAAAAGAAAACGAAAGTAAAAATTAATAGTAACCTATTCAAGCGACTAACCAAAGTTAAATGTTTTCAACATACACTGTTTATTTTATGAATATGTAAGAAGGTTTTTTAGAAAGTAATGCTTGTCAACGCTTTATGTTTATCGTAATCAGCCCAGCTGGTTCATTTGTAGAAATGTTTGATTTTTATTACCTCGTGCTTTAAAAATTTCTCTTTCCTTATTTTCGTTTTGCGAGAGATTCCTGTTTGTCATGCTCAGAAATACAGCAAAAAATCCCTGTAATAATATCCATACCTTGTCTGCTTTTTCATAAACTCCAAGTTGTACTACTGCACGCACAAAATATGTTAAAAATGGCCAAATCATTAACGCGAAACAATAAAATTTGCAATGCTTGGCACTATGAAGCGGACATAATTCTTTTAAACAATTTTTGAACGGAAAAAAGAATTTCAGTGCTATTACCGACTTCTACTGTTAAAGGGACAAACTGTATTTTGCCTGTACTAATAAATACGTACAGCAAGAAAGTGACCCTGCTATCAGACGTTCTATTACCAGAATTCGTGAAATTATTTAACAAAATAAATCCAAGAAGAGATTATAGTCCGTCAAATTTAGATTCCACAAGCTAATTAACAAGCAACACTTACACAACAGGATTGCCAGTGCAGTGCCTGTCAGAACGGAGCCGCAGACGATCTGCGACTCTAAAAAAAAAGGCTTTAACAAAACAGCGTTGTGAACATCGTGCGTACATCAATGTTAAGTAGATAATTTAGTGAGTCCTAAGAGAGCGAATAGAAGGGAGAATTTAAACAAAATCATTACTCAGAGTGGATTGAACAAAGAATTGTCTCATGAAAGACTGCAGCTTACCTTTTATTGCCTGTACTTTGTATTATGTAATAGAAGCCAATCAAGAATTGCAACGTTACGGTCAACCGATCCAGAACCACCCAAAAGAAGTCGATGAAGCTTGATCTTACTATCTTACTACCTTACTATCTGACAAGTTTGTATAAGATGACAAATTTACTGGTTCTGATCTTTTCATGGAAGTGTAATTTGGCAAGACGTTGTTTTAGTACATCATACGCGTCTTCGCTTAACTTGAATTGCATGCAGTGACATTTCGATCTCGATATTTGCCTCGGTTTTAATCACTTTATGAATCACTATCCCGTCTGTACAATGCATGACGACCACTGTAAGGAATCCTGAGTTGATGTCATTATTGACCAGACAAATGTCACAAAATTGGATGGTAAAGCAGATGATAAAAAATGAATTTTGACATCTTGACTTTTTGTAGCTTCGTTGGCTAAGAAGGTTTTTAAAAAGGAAACCTTATCGCAGCAAATACAGTGACTAAATTTACTGAGTCATGGTAGATCCTTTGATCCAGTTTTCTTTTCGTACATAGCGGAAATTTTATATGTTTAAATTGCCATGTTTTCCGCTTGTACTGACATAGGCGAAATTAATAATCAGTTTCTTCCTCTCGATAGCGTTCTTTAAAATTCTACTAAAGAGACAAGCAGTCACAGAAATTGCAAGAAAGGTAGCAAAGTGGTGTTACCTTTAATTAAGTTTGCCGAAAGAAAGTTTACCAACAATTAACAACTTCCCCAACTATCATTTGTAGTATGGTTCTCTTGTTTGCAACTTGGTCGTCTCTCGTACAATTATCCATACACAACTGACGTCTTTATCTACTGTCAACGCTTTAAATTCCCCAACAATGCGTTTCTTGACAAGTTCGTTAACCTTCCTAATTGTGTCTCATTGCGACGGGAAAATAATTCATATTTGCGGTTTGAACAGGTATATTGTTTATTGCAGGAACGACGATGAAACAATTTTACTGCTACTAAGCGACTTATTTTAACACCAAAAAACCTGGCCAATAATTTTGTGTTGTTTGCTTGTTCACAATGCAAGTCTTTATATATATAAATATATGTCAATCAGAAGTTATCCATCTACACTCGATAATATTTTAGAGACTCAAAAATGTTTCCGTAGAAAGAAATGGCCCGAAAAAAGACGTTTCTGCCTGCCACGCTATTGTTAGAGCCAAAAGGGCTTACTGCTGGAAATTGTAAACATACAAAAAGGTGTATATATTCTGTGACAGGCTAATAGTTCACCCTGACTGTTCGATGCAAGAAAAAATAAAGTTTTGTCACGTTTCTGCAAAAAATGTAAAAAAATTGTAGGTATTGAGATTGATGACGTCAAACTTAAACCTGTTCATTGGAATCCTACAACCACAAGGCACGCTGAGAGGGAGAGAAATTATCGATAGTAGATGGAAAAGTGCTGGTATTTTTGATGCCTTAGAACTCGATTCAAGGAAAGGATCAATTGATCCTTTCCAAGATATAGATCCGATGCTGAGAAATAATGTTGAGCAATCTAATAATAGCCATCTCTTAGCAATTTGTGATGCCATAGTTGAGAAATTTGAAGCGTTATGTGGAAGCAAGATTAAAGAAAGTGACAACGATACTGACTCAGAATGGGAAGAGGGAGATAATTAAATTTACTTAGCCTAAACTTGTATATTTTATACATTTTTGATTACGGTAGACATTAAATGTGATTTAACGAATAGATTTTTTTCTTGGATTTTGCCCATTGGCGAAAGTTTTTTCACGCGAATACTAACCTTATTTTGAATTCGCAAAAGTTTTTCCGCGAAATTTGTTCCAAAAATCGCCAAATGCGAAAGTTTTTGTCAATTAGCTTTTAACACGGGAAGGTTAATGCCCGTGAAAGTTTCTGCCCCTATAGTAATTGTAGCTGCTTCTTGCACTGACATTTCGCGATGATTTCGATAAGGATTTGCAATTGCTTTTATTTGTGCAAATAACGAATTACCATATCCTAATGCTTGTGGCGCAGATTTTTTCATCCCTTCTGAAGATTCGGCTTCAGCTTTAGACAAATAAGTACACCTGTAAGACACTGCTTTATAATAATGAAAAATGGGTTGAATGTCTTTGTTGGCTGTCCATACCGTCACAAATCTGAGAATCTCTGAAAGTGAATTTGAAATTAGATGAGATGCTTAATGAGTTTTCATATTCTTCTTTAGTGATGTTGGACTTTAAAGTATTTCTTCAGATGAGCCTGGTTGGTTATGATTAGGTACATTTGGATGCAGAATATCATTGAATCTCGGATTCAGATTTGAATCTATCTAAGTTTTTACTTTGTCAAGCATAGTCTTTTTTTTCTTTAAATGGATTTTTATTCCTTCCTTAGAAATGTTGTCAATAAAGGGTAGAAAAATCTCAAATCTATATTAAGAATGTCTTGCCAAAGGAGCTGGATTACTAGTAAGAAAATCTGTTTTTTTATAGTAATTTAGTTATTTTTACGATCTCATTCTTAAATCTGCACAAACAGAGTCATAAAAAAGGTTAGGAGTCCTACCTGTTTTTCATGGAAAAAACATGAAAGAAAATTCTTTTAGTGTATTCAAAAAGTGAGTTTTTGAAGACATCATTCCTGCAGTTAGACCGTCAGTTTTAATTTTTTGCATAGCAGTGATTATGCGACTGTTGAAATTAAGATGCTGAGTTACCTCGTGAGCAAAAATATTTTTAGTCTATCAGAGGCAAATATTTGTCTATAATGCAATCATCTTTAAATAAAAGAGGTACTTTCCTTCTCGGGAGATATCCAAATTAAATTGTTGGAAATATATTAGGGTGGGACAGTTCTTCACAATTATAATCAGAAATCATCAGTATCGGATTTTTATTATCAACTGGAGCAATAACAACACTTCGTTGTCAAATTGCTCAGTGGAATAGCTGGGACAAAGACGGTTCTTAGCAAGGAAAAGTTCATTTAACGGGATCCATATTTTCAGTGTTTTAATTGTTGATGTTACTTATTGACTCTCGAGTATTTTCGCATAAGAACTCAATGTTAACCGCATTTTTGGTATGTTTAGATTCATGTTCTGATGTCAAAATTATCAAAGAAAGTGGTACATTTCCGAGGTGAATTTCAAAATTTGCGTAAATCGGGTTAACCAGTTTCAGATAGAAGAAGGACATCGCGAATAACATCAGACCTTATGGATTCTAAGTAACCGTTAGATTTTAAATCCATTTTATTCATCAACGCAACATGCGTTACACTATTAATCGCCATTCCTCTCGACAAAACAAAGCTAATTTTATCGTATTTTATTGGAACGTTTACCCTTTTATTTTTAGGCATTGACCCCTGGCCATGATGCATTTTGTTTAAACAAAATTCTTTTTCGATATAATAATCTTTCCTAATTTTTTTCAATTTTTGAATTTTAAATGGCACGTTACACGACAGTATGTCAAAACTATGCGTTCTAACAGGAAAATGCTCCTCTGAAATTCTGGTATAATAGGCATGATGAGACAATTTAAGTTTATGACACAAATGCAAAACTTTAATGCACTTTTTAATTTCGCTTATTTTTAATGTGAAATCAGTCGACTTCAATTTTTTTTTAAACGTCGCTTTTTTACATTTTTCTGCGTTTTGTTGACCATGCTCCATTTTTTAGTACTTAGCTGTTGATTCCACTTGCTTTGCTTGACCTTCTTAGTTTCTCTATTTATGCCTCTTGAATTTCTCAGCCAGGCTTTGTCCTGTTCAGCTTGCCTATTGAATCTTTTTCGCCTTGTTTGGTTTCTCTTCTTACAAATAAAGATCACAATAACGCCAGTCATCTCATTAGTTGTTATTTTTCTAAAATACTGAGTTCCTTGTCAAGGTGATATATATATTTCGCTTATTTATTTTTCGACTTGTTGCAATGAGTCTTATTTAAAAAGAACAGATGTACCACATCCGGCTATTTAAAATCTAATAAACAAATTATAGCAAAACTTACGCTGCTGATAATGCCCAACATTTCGTCTTTTTTTATCAAAAAGTGATAAATTATGACAGGTGTCCGTGACAGCTTCTCTGACTAACAGCCTGCATGGAACTTTCTGGAACTAAACTGTTCTCTAGGCTCAAGGAAGTCTATAATTTGCTTGATTGAATGACTGATTATTCTCATTGGTAAAATATCTTTGCTGCTTGGTTCCCTAAGATTTTACCATTAAATAATAAAAAAAACATCTTGGATTTGTCACGCATTACATAGTAAGTGCCTACCTGTGACACAGTTTACCATGCACCAAGTCTTTAACCCGGCGTAATACTTCAGTACTTCCAGCTACAATAACAATAAAAAGCAACACCTTATCTTTGCAATAACCTCGTAGTAAATATCACTTTTTACTATAGTTTCCCCAAAAAGTTAGTTTCATAAAAAACACTTGATCTGCAGTTACTATTAGGTAAATAAAATCTGAAATATGCATAAATATAGTTATAAAAGAAAGGCTTTTTGTTCGGTGTGACAACATACAATTCCTTGCATACATAGCTAGCTATATGCTCAATTTTGACTGTTCACATTTATGAGAAGATAGTTAAAAAAAAATACGCAAAGGTCCAAATTACAGAATCCTTTAAAAAATATAAAATTGTGCAATACTTCGTCTTTTTTCACCTGCATTACTCATGGCAACTTTTAACACTGGTCAATATTATAGCCAACGGAACCCTTGGCAGTTTTAAAAAATGTGTCGTTTTACCTTATCATTTTCAGATTTTGAAATTGAAATCAATATACTTTTGCCCTTGAGTCCCACTCCCGTACATATTAGAAAAACTTGTCTTTCAAGAATTAGGTTGATGCCGTGAAGACAGTGTTAGAAACAACATTTTCTTGGCATTTACCCGTTGCGACACACGTTTGAACCCCCATGAATATAACAAAAATCTTCCGTTGTTACTGTGTTCCGCTACTTTGTTCCATGAATCAATTGGCCGCAATAATTACTTAAAATAAGCAAAGCCTTCTTTTTTATTAGCAAAGAGAAAAAATATAAAAAGCAAATAAAGAACATTATTAATAATAAAGATGGAACATCGCATCCTATCTCTTACATTGTTTAAATGAACTACGAAGAATCACTACATGCCTGAATAATGTATGACTTGCCAAGACGTGACCAAATGGAGTAACAATCAATAATTAGGTGAGTAATGAAAATTTCAACGTTCTTAGTGACGTCATTTACAGTTCCTCAAATTGTAGTTTTGTAAGGATCATGAGGCTCAAACGAAAAAAATTGCGTATCCAGTTTTAAGCAACAATTAAAACAATCGAATTTAGGCTTATGTGTAAAGCAAACTCTAGCTATACTTTATCGGTAAAACAATCAAAAATTGACCAAAATTTTGCTAAGCGACTAACAATATTTGTCAATTTTTAACAATTTTTTTATTAGTCATTTTAACTTTAGTGTCTATGAAACCACAGAAGTAATAAACAGAACCCGATAGTGGTGATAGCAACAGAGAATGTGTTATTTAATTTAGCAATAATAAAAACAAACGAATTCTAGGAATAATGTAAACCACATGCTCTCCACCTTTGTGTAAAAAGACTTAATAATTGTTTCTTGTGCATACGTAAAAAAAGATCTACAAAAGAGACTTTCTTAGGTTTAAATATTGTTAAAAGCAAGAGCAAGAGCTTTTGTAACACGTAGACGAGTTGGTAAAAAATGGAAAACTTTCAGCAAGATCTTCTGTCGTATTTTTTACAAAGAGATATGAAAGTTATTTTACACGATTCTGCGAATTCCTTTGAAATTACTGTCAGTGAAGAAGCAGCGAGATATTTTTCACCTGTTATAAAAGCTGAGTTGGAAGAAAAGGCGAGTGTTTCTCAGGAATCTTCAGAAAGTGTTGTTACAAGTAGTGTGCTTTCTGCTAAAACTGCCACCTCAAAATTTTTGCGAAGAATTGTTGTTGATGGCTTTCGAAAGGAGACGATAGAGAATTTCGTCCGTTGTGTTCAGGGTTACGGTACAGATATCGAACTTGATTGGAAGTCAACGCTTGATTTGTTGCATATGAGCAGCTTTTACCAAGTTGAAAAATTATTTAAAGTTTGTAAGGATAAAGGAAGTACTTTCATTACTATTGATAATATATTTGAAGCTATTGCTACCATGGAAAAGTATGGTTTTGACTCATGGTGCCACAATTGTGCGGCTGTTTTGTTTAAAAAAGAGAACCGATTCTCTGAGCTTCGAAATTCTGAAAAATGGCAGAAGTCTTTACAGAATCAACCTAAAACAATGGCTTGCTTGCAGAATATTCTTCTTGGTGGGGTAGTGTTGGACGCTGCTTTGATTCAGTGCGTAACTACTTGCTTTTGCCTTTGTAAATGTCCACATTCTCCACAACATCGAGATCAACTCAAAGCAAAGTTAAACAATTATTTTGCATAAAAACACATATTATATTAAAAAGGTGCTTATATTCTATTATTTTTTATTATTTCGGTGACTAAAAAATTCAATCAACAATCTATAAAAGCTTCTTTGGTGGGTGGAGAATAGAAATCTGGCTTTAATCATGAGACTTTTTTCCTTATTCTGATATATTCTACGTGCATTTCTGTCAGTTTATTTTCGTGTATCGGCGGTACGTGTTTGTGCATTTGTGTCAATAACAGAATGTAAAAGTTTGTTGTATTTACCAATAGTTACTATGACTGAAGGAGTGAAGTTTTATATATATAAATAACTGTGAGTTTTTCCTGAAGTTAAATAAAGTCTCATAAGAGGATTATTGCAAGCTGTGCAATATCTTAGCAAGACCATAAGTAAATCAAGCGGTTCTTGTACGAAAAGAACACACACGTTTAGGCACACGATTCAACAAGTTATTTTGAAGCTGTATGACAGTACTTGCAATTTTTTGTTTAAACTCTTTTTTATATAAATTTTAATTGTAACTTCAACTTAGCCGCTATATTCTGCATCCGTTAAAATTTGTTACTATAGACTTGTTTTATTTATTCAACAACTTATATGCTGTCAATAGGTTGTTCAACTTAAAATTGTTTGGCCTTTTTCAGATAAAATTTCATCATATATTTCAATTTGGAATTATATGAGATTTTCGGTTGCGTAGAATCTAAAGTCATGCGTTGCTATTATTTCAAAAAAAAATGAAAATAAATAAGTTTGTAACGCTAAAAAGTCTATGAAAAGTAAGACGTTTTGTAGCAAAAATAACTTCCATTCTCTTTGTTTTGATATTGCTTTAGGACCAAATATGCAGCATATTTTTTACATGTGTTATTTAGTTTCTTCGCAGGAAAAAAAATAACCTTGGCAAATGCACACTCAAGTTAGAGTTCAATTCGCCTAAAAACACCTTTCTTCATGGATGTCTGTATAAAATAAATATAAAGCTAGCCAAAATTATATTTGGTAACAATTGAATATATTAACTATTGGGCTTAGCAAACCACGTAAGATCATGTAATAACAAGGAATTTAACCCTTGGCAAATGAATTTGTAACACTTAAAGTTATTCGAGCTCAAGTAGCTTAATTACACAATTATATCCAAAAATTTAAGACCAAAACGCCATGAAATCGTGTCTTGTGTAAACAAATTTCTTCATCGAATAAATTTAAACACGAATGCTGTATACATAGAATAGGGGATTAACCGACGTTCGAAGAAGAGGACGTAAACTATGAGAATGTTTAGGTTTAAGGGAAAATAAAAAAAATACTTATACTTTTTTTTAACTGTCAAATTACAGTTAAAAACATGGTCTGTGCCACTCCAAAAAATAAAGTTTCTTTCAATTGAGCGACCGCGCCTTTTAATTATTTTTACGTCTCGCATAATTTCTATTTTGAAGTTTTTAGCCATTCGAATTCTGAGACACGGCAACATCGGAGTGTTTTGTTTTTTAAAGCAGGCCAAAACGCTTTAAATAAAAGCCCTACGGCGATTTTTATTTCAGGAGGATTTTCCAATCTGACTTCAACTAAATCTGTCTTGGTTATTCAAACTTCACCTATTTGAAATTTCAGTTATTCGAAGCAGTTTTCTGACCCTAACGTACCAAAGCCCTTCCAATTATTCGAAATATCTGGCAATAATAATGATATTTCCTCTAAAACAAAATTTTTAAAAAGCAAAAATAGCTTTTGTTATTGTTAACAAACTATGGACAAGAATAATTTTCTAAAAGTATCTACCACCCCTTTATGACCGTGAACGTTGTTTCATTTTTAGACACGCCTTTACACCCTTTTTTACTTTGATAATTTTATTGCTTGTTGCTTTTAGCCATTTCAGCACCTCATATTTGTATTGTTCGAAGTCTAAACAATCAACGTCTACCTAACTAAGAACTGTAGATATAGTGTCCAACGAGAAATAAAACATGTTTGCTTCATAAGCAGTTTGGATCTCGCAGATATCTCACGCTTATTACCTGGATGACCCAGCGTTGTATGCTGAATGTAGCACTTAGAGATATATTCGCCTGTGCCATTTTCTTTTCTTTGCCTTTCCCACGAAAATGTGCAAAGTTATTTGCAGAAATTCTTTTATTCAACATATTGCAAACTTAACTCAAGTTAAAAAATGAAAATTGTAAAAACTAGTTCTTTAGGAACTACAAAGTTAACTATACAAGAAAAAAACTAAAATTTAATCTTCTTTTATGTCAGATATTCATAAAAACGTTCTCTCAAAACTGGAAAAACACTCTTCAAAACAAGACGGCATAGTTTTAAGCCGCGGCTTTTAAAATATATGACGTCAAAACGGTCAGAAAGTTTATTTCACTAGCGGTCGATTATAAAATAGCAATACTCTTGATGATTAATGGGGTGTTCAAACCGATCAAACGATAATCTTAAACTGAGTTTCCATAAAATTCCATCTAAGAAGAAAAAATTACAACGAAAGAAGTGGCTTCAACATATACGACGTCATGGCAATCTTCAAAAGGATGAAAGTTTTCATATATGCTCCAATGATTTTTAAAAGGATTGTTTCAAGCAAGATTTGCAAGTAATTATTTACCCCCTTGTATCGTTAATTTATTCTCGTGTTCCAACAAACTTTGTACAATTTGCTTAAAAAACATTTTCCAGACATTATATTTCGTGAGTTTCACGTGAGCGATTTTGTGCGACTTTATATAAAAAAAAACAGCTGGAAGTAAGGTGTTTTGATGTTTCAAAGCAATTTCATTAACACGGGGGTATAGTCTCTATTACCTACGTGCTGTTGTGAACAAGTAATATCCGAAACGTATTCATTTTTCCCTTCTGGGAATGATAGCAGGGACCCAATTAGGTGTGCTTGATATTAATTGCGGAGCAGCATACTTTCAAGCAACTACGATAGATAGAGACCTTCGCTATAAACAAGTATTCTGAAAGATCACGCAAAACTGGGTTGTTAAAAAAATACAGGGAAAAAAGAACTGCGATTATCTTCACGTACTAGTACGAAACGGAAAAAGACGATCCATTAAAATGTGGATTGAATTTGCTAGGCGTTGGAGCTCACCCGCAAAATACAGCACCAGTTAAGAAACCCGACAGAGACGAAGCCATCAAAAACATGAGGACAAGATTTGGCATAATGACATTCTTTTTAGCTAAACGAACTGTAATAGAAAATGTATGAAATTATTATTTCTGTTTGAATTCCACATATACTTAATCCTCTGATGGGATATTTGCTTTTTTTTGCTCAAACGAAACAAGACGGAATTACTCTATGGACACCTTTTCCAAGTTTGCTGTGCACCCACCAGATAAATTGTCTGTTTCGTACAAAACGATAGTTTCTAAAGTAAGAAAAAAGAACCTGAATTTGAAAGTGACTCCAACTTTGAGAGACTTGTATAATTATAAAACCAAACTGATAAGAGTCACTGAGTCTGTGTGCAAGTCTAGACTCGTCAAACAAATCATTTTAAGTGCTGTAGATTTCGTCACGCATCTATTTCCTAAGAAAGAATTGAATTTTGTTTCAAAGATTGACCCTCGTCTAATACATTTACTTCTAAGACATGCTGCCGAATATGATTTTGTGAGTTTCTTTCGATAAAGGTTTTCGTAAACAAACACACTATTGCAGTGGACTGAATAAGAATTTTATTAGCGTTCGTCATTAATACTTCAAAACAGAACAAAAAAGGAGAATAAGAGTGTTTGGTGACAAGAATAACAGATCTGCGTGGAAAATTTTGAGAAGATAAACGAAAGAATTAAGTCCTAGACCAGCACAAACTCTCTTGCTCAGTTTTCATAGATTGGCATTTATAGCATTCACACTAAGTATTTTTACAAAGTTGTCAATTTGGGGACAGGCCCAAGTTCCCAGGAACTTTTTCCACGGTTGTAGATTGACGACGCCAAAGGTTCGAAGTTATATGGCCGCAACCTTGCTAAGCTACCGTGCGCAAGAAAATCATTAGGCTCCTTGCTGGAGTCAGAACTATCAGTGCTGTGCCTCATTAGGAGGGTTTACGTTATTTCTAAACGTTATGATGTCATATGTTTTATTCGCTCCCAGCCTCTTCAATTTTACGCGACCACGATAGATTTCTTGAAAACACGACTTGATATAGACGTTTTAAATAAAATGTATTAGTTTGTGTTTTTGAAAATACTTTATTACTATGAGCTTTTTTTCAAAATTAGTTTCCTTAACTTGAGTTCCCCCTTAACTATTATAACAGAATGTGACTATTCAGTGCACTGTAATTTAAGTGCCGATATCCAATATTTTATGACTTGTAATATCTCAAATAAGCAAATTAATGAAATGTGTGAATGGTGTCCCTTTCAGAAAATAAAATCTTGCAAAATTTTTAATAATTAATGTTTTCCTGTCTCTGCTCGCTATAGTAAAACACAGGAATTTCCAGAGCTGGACTAGATATGCGTATTAAGAGCAAAAAATTTTACTTTTTTAAAACTGGTATGAATACAGGTAAATACTCCATATAAATTCCATTTAATAAATGAGAGAAATTTTTGTCATAATCGGAGGAAATATTGAAAATAGTGCCCAACTTTTCTCATACAAATGTTCTCAAAAAAATAACCTACCTGAAAAATAATAGGCATTGAATATACCTTTTATAAATATTTTAGTTAAAAAAACTGTCTCAGGCAACAGCCATCGGCACCTTTTCCAAACTAAAGGCCTCTTGCTAATATTGATAAATTTAGCTAAACCAAATAAATGGAGTGAAATCAGTAACTATTGTTCACTATCATTAATCAGTAACTAACCAATCACAATTTTGCTTTTATTCACAAAAAACATTCTTTCCACTTCGTGACCTTTTTCCCCCGACATCTCTAATTTGTTTTTTTGAGGCGAACGTCAAATATGCATCTTATTAGCTTAGGAATTTTAAAAACGTCAGTTATGCAACATCACCAGTCTGTGCCAGGGTAATTGTTGGTCGAGGAGACCCTGGATACGAGGTTGGGTAGTCATAAACGCTACATGTTTTTGTATCAGCTATTGGCAACAATTGTTCAATAATCTCTATTTGTTTAATATTTTCGATTAAAAAGATATACACCACACGTGAGTTTCATTAAGTTTATCTCAGATTGGAGTCGGTTGGTTCATTTTGTAATTCTTCCGTTAACCCTATTTAAAGCCTATTCTTTAGGCGCTCCTCAAGATTCGGAGAAGGGGATTCCTGGATCTTCTCCTATCCCAAAAAGAAAAAGCTGGACCAAACAATGTTACAGAAATCATATTCTGACCTTAAAAACAATTCTGAAGCAAAATATCTTAAAATTTAGCTGATATCTCAACTATAACAGGGTTTTTTGAAAAATTTATTATGTTGAGGGGGTTGAGGGGGTACTCAGAAATACTTTTCCTATCCTGACCTGAATACTGGTATTCATTTTCGATGGCATTAAATTAGAGAATTGTTTGTTGAGAAATTTTTTTCAAAATTTGCGAACCTTAGATAGATTTTATCATTAGAGTAATACACACCACACATTTTTTTTTTTTTTGATACGTTCCAGCGTGTCTGAATTTTCCCATTTAATATATGCTCTTTAAATCGATCGCCTTGGGGCGGTCATTTTCAGCCAGTACGTGCGAAAGTTTGAAAAGTGCGACAAAAATTTTTTTTTAGAATATTTTTTTTTCATAATTTTTCTTTATAAAGTTAACAATAAAAAAGGTTTAGATTTTTTTTCTTTATCCAATCAAGGTTATTAAATGGACTCTAAAGAGCTACACAATTACAAATTGAAATGGTGACACACAAAAATGCTCAAAGCAAGCAGATGACGGATACCACAATTCCAAAGAAAATGATGAAATTTTTTTTTATGAACTTGTACATTTTCTATCTATTTATCATATTTAGCTTTGTGATCAATATACATATTCTCATTACCCTTTATGACAAAGTCTTATGTTTGATTTTTGATAATTTCATTTAGTGAAAAACAAATTGGATTATCGTCAAAAAGCAGTAATTCAGTAATATTTTTGAACATATTATACAAAGTTTTGATCAATAGACACATTCTCCCAAAGTCAAAACGGTTCATATTGTTTTTATTTTTTATACTTTAACCTTACATATATTTTGCTTCTATATTAGAGTACATTCCACCCTCCTCACAAAATTATATAAAAAAAACAAAGTTTCAGTTACTTACACGTGTGACTTTGAATATTTTCTTGAAGTAGAATGACGTGTTCCACGGCAGCTCTTTATTTTAACACATTGTAAATTGCCGAACGACAGAAAAGCGAATTAAATATAAAAATGTCCCGTCTTACCCCATGTCCCGTCTTGCCCCGCATTACGCTAAGAAATTTTTTTGGCTGATAACTGTTGAATTATTTAAATTTACACAAAAACGTCCAATTAGTCATATATATGATGTCATTTCTGATCCCTATGGCGTCATCAATCTTTTTTTACCTGGAATGAGACATTTTACAACTGTGCCAAGTTTCATCACTAAAGCATAAGTGATTCAGAATTTATGCTTTCTACTACCTAGTGCATGTACCTCTATAACCCTTCTCTGAGCTGTAGTTTTTCAAGTTTCACGAGGCGTAGATTCCATCTTTTCCCTCTCCTTTGTGCCAGACTTAAAACGGAAAACGTAAATAAAATATTGTTCCAAATAAATGCCACTTACTGTTCGTTTAGTATGGACAGTAAACAAACTTCGTGGTACTTAGCTTTGTGATGTAAAATTCAAAAGACTTTGTGGGTTACCAAGCGTGAGAATTAGTCTATGATGGGAGGCTAAGATAAGTTACACAAGTAAAAAATAATGTCGTCCACCATAGTTGGGCTGCGAAGAAAATTTTTCGCTTTTAACACGCTATAAAACAGCTTTTTTTATTTTACAACATATCCTTTTTTAAAAAAGAAAAATAATTAACTGGAAAAGTGGGGATGGGGCTCACCTTCACTTTCGCTTAAGAGAATAAAACATTATTAGTTAGGTAACATTCTTTAATTTACATACTTATGGCATTTTATTAAGACATCGTTAAAAAGAAATGCTTCATGTGGGTTATTTGTTAATTACTTTGTTTTTTGTTTTTTAATTGACTGTACTTAGGTGCTAACTTGTGTGTCCTGTCAACGTACTAAGACAGTTTCCTGGTAATGAATGAAGCGGATGATATACGTCGAGATAAAGTGCATCATTATTTTTAAAAAGCGGTCTTTTAATGAAATAGGGTGCAAATAAAATTTATAATCCCTGGACAAGATAATGAGAATATATTTTTGTTTTATCTCTTGTCGACTTCTGAAGCCTTTCAAGCCTGACAAAGTTTTTCTTACGTGTAGTTGTAGAAAAAAAACTACTTTTCACATCAGAAAGACAGTTGAAATATTTGGATAACTACAGGGAAGTTCATCAAGCTGTTTTTTCGTTTGGTTAACTTTTTGGCATAACTAATTTAAAAAACGTGGTGTGAATGTTATTAACCCACTGCATTTGCTATGAAACTTATAAATTACAGGTTTTATTTTTGGACAGGAAACGTAGAAAACGACAAACCACAATCCTGTTTATGATTTTCTGTAATAGCAAAACAGCATTGCCCAACAAATCTCCTTAGCTAAAAGGCTTTGAAAGTTCTACTTAGATAGTCGTGTAGGGTGGGTGAGGAACGCTGAAAATGCGCTAGTCCTATTGCGATGTCCGTAACGCTACGGCCTACGAAGGTCCAGGAAATTGAAAAATAGTTCATGCCGACTTCAACTAGTGTTATCACAATTTGGCGTTTCGAATCAAACTAAATATCGAAGTCCTAAGTCAGTTGTAAACAATGACAAGATCAAAATAAGTTCGTCTAGTATGAGAATTCGTAAATCATCCCTCGTATGATCTTTAAAATTAAGCATTTATTCCAACAATTTTATGAACAGACATTTTACTACAATAAGCTCTTTAACATGTTTCAAAACTTTGACGAGGTCCAGGAGAGGGATATTTAAACAAAAAAAATGATTTTAACATATTAAAGGGACTTTCATCAACGCCGCCTTTTTTTCCATCATCCAAATTAATGCCGGTACCGTGAAAATCGTCAATTTTTTAGGAAAACCCACGATATTTGTTCAATGTCTCGTTATACCAGGTAATAATACCTGAATGTCATTCGAATTTTTCATCTTGATATTAAATTTGTTCAATTTGTTCAAATTTAACCCTAAATATAGGTGCGGGGTTTGGGGGTGATTGATTCTTCCTCCACTGATACTTACTTAAATGTGATATTGGACACCTGTGTGCCAAATCTTTAGTTTTAAACATTAACTATTCTTTAAGCGCTTATATTGGGGAAAATTTAATAACCTTTCTTGGGATTATCCTTAGAACTTGAAACTCACAACCAAATTTCCCATTTTTCAGATTTTACCAGAAAATGGAATAAAAGCCAGATTTTCGGGCAATATTTGACTATTTTCTTGCCAATTATATAAATACGTAAAATTATGTTTTATTTGGCTACCAAAAAAAGGTTAACAGAATGTTATAACTAAAGTTCTGGCACTAAAGTAATTAAACTTTAAGCGGATAGTGTTTTTTGGGGTAAATTTTAAGTTTCTGATGACGTCACAAGATAAGTGCTGACATGTGCACAATTTTTTGCTGTCATTTTGTTATCTTTATATGATATTCTATAAGGGTGCCAAGTTTTATGCTATTTGGAAAAGCTCCTTAGATTATTTGGTTTCAAAGAAGCCCACCATATTTAGGGTTAATATGTTAAGGACAGGTGTGTTTTGATTAGAAAAAATATTTATTTTTAAAACACTATATTACGTTTAATTATTATTAAATTAAAAACAAAAATTGATCAGCTCCAACAAAATGTGTAAAGCTCCATCTTTTTTTTAAGAGCAAAACATTTAGGAAAAAAGTAAAAATCGTAAAATATCTAGCCTATACCTCTAGAACAAAATTATTATTGTATTGAATATAAACTGATGTGGGTTGTAATGCAGTCACTTAGTTTCATTTCTTAATGACTTTAGTGTCAATGAGAAAAAACGTCTTTATATCTGATCGATATTAAATGTTTCAAAGCACGCCATGCATTGCAAATCTTGTCAACGTTAAAACGTGTTTGCAAATGTGTTATTAACCACCATAGCTTATTAATCACTTGGAAACCAAAAATATGGTCTGGAAATATCTATGACTGAATTAACATTTATTTCATTACTTGTAAATATACCATAGTCATGCATTGATTAATTTTAAACGTCTATACTATATTGTCCAAAGAAACTTATCACAAGTGTTGTTCAGACTTGAGTGACAAATCGGTGAAAAAAAATGCTAATGTCAATATTTTTGTGAATGATGTCATCAAATTTGCTAAAATAGGTGCAGAGTGGCTTAATTTGAGATTTGTGAAATATTTGTATAATTGCTAATGTGACAAACGAAAGAATCCGCTAAAGTTTATAAAAAAATTAAATACATTTTAAGAATAAAATAATCTAAAAATTGAAAAATTGTAAAAGAAGTTGCCACGGCAACACCTTAGCACATTTAAAAAAAGTATTTTTGTGGAAAATTAAAGGTAACTGAAATTTTGGAAAGGCAAAAAAAATGTCATGGTGGAAAAATAAACACATAAAAAGGTATTTGAAGTATAAATCTTGAACTTCAACCTAGGAGGAAACAGATTATATATATATATATTTTTTTTTTGGAATTTTTATTCCAGTCCTCAATTTTTATAGGTCTCTGGAAGAAAAATATACAGTGTAAGGGTGTTACTTTGACATGAGCTCAGCACTTAGCAGGCTGGCGCCGATTGAAAACTAAGCAATCATAAATGCAATTTTAAAATGGACGTGTAGGCTAACTGATATCGGAAAGATAAAATGACATGGAAATGGAAATTGTTCGATTACGGAAGAAGACATTAACTCTTTACCATGAAATCATAAGAAAACTCGTATATTCTAGTATTAATATGTTGCAATATGTCTCCAAAAAAAAATAATTGTATGTTGCGAAAGTCGACGGCCTCTTCCATTCTCGCAGTAAATTTCTTCTTTAATTCTACAGCAAATTTGAACTGATACTGCCGCACCTACAATGTCGTTTACTTCAACTATATGTTAGAATGCATTTGATATTCAAGAATCTTCCACAACCACAGCCGGAAGAGCATAGGGCAGCAAAAAATGTATAGCTTGAAAAAGTATTAAAACCTATATTAAAATGCTCGCCGTACGTTTATCTGTCTGCGAGTCAAAATAGTTGCTGTGAGTATCGACGTGCAAATTCCAGTGGATTTTGCCACAGGCTAATGTAGTATAGTCTTCCAAATAAACATAGATTGAGTTTTTTATATGATATGTGAAAGGAAAGAAATCCCCACTTTAATAATTATCTGGTCTTTAATTTATGCTTTATTTGACGTTACCTTGTAACAAAATTATAACCACAATATTGAGTAGCTCAATAAAGTATGAAAAGATGTTTCATTTAACCCGTGCATAAAAGAAACACGTTTATTAAGTGACCAGTGTATTATTTTAATGTATGTAATTTTTTCGTACAGCTAAAGAGAATGCTTAGCAACCTAATTGTTGGAAATGAACTCGTGTAATAAATTATATTAGCATTCACATTTTAAAAAAAGTCTTTATTTCAAACATTTGATATTTATTTTCAGTTTTCAGAATTCAGCTGAAAATGAGAAATGGAAATGGAGAAATATTGATCTTGGTGTTAATGACGATGCTTCAAATCAACATTTGAAATTAGCGATGTTAAAACAGTTCTTGACTTTTCTCTGTGATTATGATATTTGCTGGCAGTTTTTGTACAGACAAATTTGAAATTTTTGTAGCATTCAAACGTGGCTAAGCTGTGTATATATATATCAAGACGAAGTAAACAAAAATATTTTCTATTTTTTGAAAATTCATTCATTGCATCGGCACTACATCTTAAAAGAAAACTAATTTTAAATTGATTCTGTTACTTGCTTTTTTACAAAAGAAAAAAATTAACACTGTCTTGATTTCTTCTATATTTTTCATGTTAGTCACTCAGATCATAGATAACAAGATAGAATGAGTTGTGTTCTTGTACGTAGGTCATATACCTTTCTCGAGAGATAAATTTTTAGAAGAGATGTGACGAAAATTTTCCTGGTGAGAACATTTTCGTCGGCGAAGTTTTCCTTTATAAGGCAACGCAATTGTAGCATAAAAACTGTAAATATTGGTGAGAAAATCAAATCCTTATTTCTTTTCGTTTCCAAACATTTACCTTTTTTGCTATCGTGTGTATTGTTAAAAAAATAAAAATGGTAGCTTCTCTTACTGTTACACTAATTGGAAAATGATGAAAAACATAGAAATCTAAATATGAACTGTTTATGTTGGTTTTTTCCCTTTTCAATTTCATAGATATTCGTATTTCTTTTTGTTATATTTTTGTCTCTTTTTTTTCTTGATTTTCTTTGATTTATTAATTTACTCTTTTTTAAATAGGGTGTTTTGGTTGCTTGTGGGACATATTTTAAAACATTCTGTTAAAATAGTAATTCTTATATGTGACAAAAAATATACTTTATTTTAAACTTTTGGATGAAGTCATCTGCTTCATCCTCTAAGTATCCTAATGATTTTCCCGCAGAATGAAAAAATTTGAATGCAATTTCCTCTGGCATATTTTTCTACTTGCTTTTGGAGACAGTAATGATATGGTCTGTCGTTGTAACTTACATGCAGCGACATCTAAAAAAGAAAGTACGTCCTTCCACGTACTAAAAAATTATTTTATATATCTTGTGAATATGGAAACGCGTTACTCGGCAACTGCTCTTATTATATTATAGCTTAGAAAGTGGTATAATGAAAATGAGAGAGAGAGAGAGGGTATGGTTCACACATGCTTTTACAAGAACTCCGAGCTTCGAGGAAACATTTCGTTGTTCTTAATTTTTCACGTTTAGAAACCTAAAATGTTTAAAAATTTTATTTAGAAGAAACCAAATGAGCTGCCATTTTTTTATGTTTTGTTTTTAAATCTGAAATGAGAAGGTAGATTTTTCTGAAAGCTTTTCGTCACTAAAAGCCTTATTTTCTGGTATAATTAGTGATCATATAAAGAGGAAATATAAATTACACATCAAATGTGAAATATCGCCGAGTAATGTTTTTTTAGCTTGTTTTAAATGTTGCTAGCACTTCTCTCCATATTTGGCTTCATTGTATTTGATACAAAACGTAAAAAATCTACAAAATGGACTTTTTTATTTATTTCTCATTTAATACAAATACAAGCTTTTTTTCATCGATTTGTTTTGACTTTTTAACTTGACCGTTTTAGCATCGACATTCAATGCACTTTTCTTTTTTTCATCAAATTTCTATAAACAAAGAATAAACATTTTTGATTTTGTTTTTTTGCCACGAGTCATGAGAAGAAAAGAAAATGTTGAAGACTTTTACACAGCTGGGTAAAGTCAAACAAGTATTTTATAAACGTCATTTTAAATATGCATTTCATTATTTCTTTTTGTATCTATTCTATTTGACTGAACTTGTATATAAAAAGAAGAAAAAAGTTAAAGCCACGTCTTGAAGAGAAGTTTTTGTGTTTTTAATTTTTAATTGAATTCACAAATATAATCAAGTTTAAAAATATACAGTTACGATGTCATAAAAATATACATCGAGGCAAATTTGAAGCGAGGGAAATTAGTTGCATAATTAGGCTCATAATCAGACGTAATTATATAAGACACAATGTTACGCTTCAATTAGCTGTGGAAAGTTTTTATTGTGAAATGGAGATGTTATATAGCGTAACGAAAATGTCTTTTGTGTGGACACAAATTTCTTGTTATATTTTTGTTCATCTCTTTCTATTCCACTGTGGTGTGCATTATGTGTGTGGATATTTACATATATTTTAATTCTTACTATATCTTTCTGTATCCTATTTTTCTGTTTTAGTTATGTTTTGTTTCAGTTTTTAAAGAAATTGATATCGCCTGTTATTTTTAATAGTGTTAAATTGGAGATAAATTTTTCAGTATTTTTAATATTTGTGTGTCCATGGTTTACCTAATTCTTAGAATAGATTGAAATAGGTTTAAATTTCAACTGTTTCCTGTCGTAATAGCAAACGTTGTGCTAAATCAAACCAGAAACTCTTTGACAACAACGAGATGGGGGGACTATATTTAGAAAATTTTGTTGATTAAAGACAAAAGTTAATGGCTATTTAAACTTTCCTTTTTTTATCTACCTTTCTTGATGTCTTGATCAAATTTCGTTGTTAGAGACTGTGAGGAGATTGCTTTCAGGCAGATGAAACACTTCGGCTTTGTTTTATATTCTATTGTATTTAACCAACGACCACTAAGTAGAACGACAGTGGACATTCAGCAGTTCTAACCTTCGAAAATAAGTCTACCTAATTACATGTTGAGGCTATCAAATGTTGATTTTACAGAGCTAAGGTCGCCTGCGTAAAGCATCTGACCCATATGCCGTGTGTCTTATCTGAGACCTTATCTGGGGTTGCCCCTCACGACCAAAATATTACCTTTAATTTCTTTGGTTATATAACCCATCAAGTGCGTTGTATTGGAACGGAAAAAAGCATCTCCCTGAATAAATCAATTTGCTATACAACGTGATTAACCTGTAATTGCCATTACGTCGTTAATTACAATTTGTGTATTGTCTTTCCAATTAAAGATCTATCAACAAGAGTTCATCAATCAACATACACAACTGAAGAAAGAAAAAAAACAAAAACACAAAAGGACAACGATATATTTTTATGGAAAATTTGATTGAAGGAAACATGCAGACACAACCTGATGTATTGATTGTCTTCCAATGTACAGTGTGTGGTGAAAATGACGAACTGTTAGGAGTTGACGAAACTGAAATTACTCAGATTAATTGGATTGCTGTCGATGTTGTTGAAAATAAGGTAATATTCTTCTTTATCGCCATCTCTATCTTTGATGTAAAATTTTATTTATTCATCCACATTAAAAAACGAATAAATACTGTTGGAAAATTTTTTATTGTTTTTTAACAAACATTCTCTTGGCTTAAAGGTAAAAGACAACGTTGTCAGCTGCTCATATGTTATGGTGTAATTTTTTAAAGAAATAAGAGTGCTATTTTTACTTTTTAAAAAATACTTTTCATTTTCTTTATGCATGAATCTACATATTCTTCTTATCCCTTTTAAGTTTGTTCTTGTAGAAATGCCCCAGAAAACAGAGAATAATGACTGCTTCACTCTGCTGTATCTACTATCAAAGGGATACAGTTGTTATTGGCGGTATTAATTCCAAAATAAATTAGAATCAGATAGCTCCCAATGAGTTCTTAGTATTCCACGTCATTTGTTTGTGTTGCTGAGTAAAATAAACATCTCCTTTGAACGCTGGCGCACACATACACCTTAACTTAGCTAGCTATATTTACAACAAAGCAATAACAACGAATTTAAAACAGTGATCGAAACCGCCTTGTTATCAGACAGTTTGTTTTTCGCAGTTTTTATATTTACGGTAGTAAGGAAACTTAAATCCGTCCCTCAAATCGTTGTTATTTTTCCTCATTGTGTTTTTTAAACCTCGTGTTTTAATCTGACTAACACCTCACTATCAAATCACTAATTATCAGCGAACGCGTGTTTTGATTATAAAAAGTTTGACAAAAGTACACATAACAAATTTTTTGTTTGTGGCCATATCACTTACACAGTTTAGTTCAGTGATGGTAATTAATACCTCATTAAGAAGAATAGGACCCCATTAAGTTACACTTAGCAGCATTATTTGTCACTTCCGTATATCAATAAAAATATGTTTTATGGTCATAATTGTGAAGAGTTTAAAAATAGCCCATGGTTTTCTCTCTGTACCGTTACCTCAACATCAAATTACATTTTTATTTTTATTTTTTAGTTCTTAGTTTTGATAGAATTTTTTTGCTGTTTCATACATTTTTGTTGAAGTTATTAATTACTAATAATTGCTCCCACGAATGCTAAGAAGTTGTAAACAATTTTGTTTCACGTGAATAAAATGTCAACGAAAACGTGCAGTGGAGGATGAAAAAAGATATCAACTTCTTGTTGTTCACGTGTCTTGAAAACAGAAGCATGCATATAAATCGCTGTTATCTAAATACATATATATTTGTTTGTTTTATTCTATTACTTTGATGTTTTTAGATTTTAAGGGAAGGTGAAATTCCAATTCATGGAAGTGAGAAAAAAGACGAAGAAAAAGATGAAAATGAAGAAAAAAAGGAAAAGAATGATATCGAGGAGAAAGAAGTAGTCGTTGAAAAAGAAGAAGAATCAGAAAAAGAAGAAAAAAAATTAAGCAAAGAAAAAGTTCAAACAGAAGACAATACATCTATTACTTTAAAAGAAGCTATCTTACAGGTGTGCAAATATCGAGGGTTTTTTTCTTTCTGAGTTAAAAAATAAATATGAAAACAACATGTTATAAAAAACATGATAAAATTAGTTACAAAACGAAACTTTACGATGATACATGCCGCTCTGTTTTATTTATAAGCTGGCTAGGTTCTAGCTAATCAAATTAAACATGTAAAAATTGCACGAGATATTAGCCTTTGCTGAAAAGCGGTGAAATAAAAAAGAGACTTAGTAAGAACATGGGGTAAAATCGGATATCACGATTCGGACATAAGAGGTGTTTATCAGCAGACCGGGCTGCATAATTTTTATGATATAAAATTTAGGGATACCAGGTCCCACTTTTCCCATACGCATTTAATTTTAGTGAGTCGTAGAATTTGTCAATTCTTATTTAACTCTCCCCCGCTTTCCTTTTCTGATTATTTACATCCACATAGCAATGGTAAAGATAATTTAAAAACAAACACAAGGAGAGCAGTATTTAACATTAAAAATTATTGTCATTAAAAAAATAATTAGTTTTTTGGATACATGAAAATCTTACCTTGATCGGAAAACTAGATATGTGTCTCTAATCACCTCGTTTATACACTCCAAAATTCATTTGAGGACAAAACTTTTGACTTTGTACCAATATCAAAGTATTTGACTCGTGCTGATCCTTTTTTGATAAACAAATGATAATCGTCACGTGGCGTATAATTTAGTTCAATGATTGATTAAATAGATATTTTTTCCCAGTAGATAAAGTGATTTCATTACGCAGTGTGTAATGTTTTATTTTTATTGGGAAGCGGTCTTTTGAGCATCGCTCAGAATGGATAAAAGAAATAAGTATTACTAGGCATTCATTTAAAGTTAAGAATGTTTTAAAAACAAATAAATAAATGGTCGTTCAGTATGTTCTAAAATACAAGTCAAATTTTAATAAGTAGTGATGCGGTTTTTTTGTTCCATTCAAGAAATCATCTAGCTAGTTGCTTCAACTGTTCTCCTAGCTCTGAATTTTGTCATGCACTTAAGTAAATGGAGGCAGTAGCGTATTTATTTTCGTGTGGGTAGCTTGCAAATGACGTTGATATGTTGGGTTTTATGATTAACTTTCTCTATTAAATCTTACGGCCATGTCATTGAAATATATTACTTATATTTAATGCAACTTCATGTAACAGTCCAATCACCATTATAACGTTTACATAAGAAGAAGCAGGTATCACTCTTTACGTAATTAAGATAAATTATACTTGTAAACACCACATAATAATTGAATTCACCAAAAATAAAATTACAATAAAAAAATTTATTAGTCAATTAAAAATTTTAGTATTTTAAAAAGGTTAACGCAAAATTTCAAAAATGTCTATCATATGCATCTGGAAACGAATTATTAAAGAAAAGGTATCCACACACCTGCAATCTCACACAAAGAAAATGAATGACGAGTGACATTTAAAAAATCATTAGTCAAGCGTTGTTTAAAAATCGAAAAGTTTGTAAAGAATAAATTAAATTTACTTATAAGATAACCATGACATATTCATCAAAGTCGTATTTTCAATTTTTATATGTCACTAAAGGTTTTTAATGCTTCTTTAGAGTTAGAGTTCACAACACGCAGGCTTTGATGTATTATTTCCTGCAATGCTTGCCAAAAACCTATGTTAATGTAATCATTTTTATACTAACGTGGTTTGGTAAATGCGGTTATTTCTTTCACGAGTGCACTACACTGCATGTACAGCACATGTCTAGGTGTGCAATCAGTTTGATTTTTAATAATTTTGAAGAGAAAAGTATGTGAGGGATACCTCTCATCTATTCTTCTTTCCCACTCTCATGTATTGTCGCAATCAAACACTTCATAGACTTAGTTGTTCCACTACGTGCATACCTACTTGTGAATTTTAAGTTTAGTCATTTTTTTATGCCTTTCATACTTGGATATCTTTAAAATATTACAAAATTATGATAATTTTCTTAAATTTCTTTTTAAATCCAATTTTGCGCTATTTTTGCGATGCTAAGTATTATCTTCTGAAAGTCGCGAAATAGAAATTTTAATTTTTCAAATTATGGAAAGAAAGAAAATTATACTCAAACGACTTGTCTATTTCAGTGACTTAAAGTTACTAGAGCAAAGCGCACAATTGCACTTACAAAATGTCACGTCATAAGATTTCAGGCTTTTTAATTTTTTTTTTTTTTTTACTCTTGATGTTTGCAAAATTAAAATAAGACAAGTTATTGATTGTTTTTACACTTCAAAATTAACAAAAAAAAGATATTTCTTAATTTTGTAATTCTTTATTTCATAATATCCATGTAAACAAATTGTTTTTCGTCTTCTTCTTACCTTGAATATGACCATATCCACATGCTAATAGCATTGTTCCTTCTTTAGTTTAACGAAATAGTGGAAGATTTATCAGCTGATGACAAAATTATTCGATTGGTGACGGAGAATAATTTACATCTTCGCCAATGTTTACATCCACGTGCATTCCAAAATGATATAGAACTTTCTGATGTATTTTTCCAGTACTTTGATATCAGGAAGGAATACAAAGCTTTCAGTGAAAAGTCAATACCGTTTAAAAATTTGAGAGAGATTGCAGAAGGTTTGTTTGTTTGTTTATCTACTATGTGAGGGATCGTGTTTTCAGAATTTAAATTTGTTTACTTTAGCATTCTTTTTTGATAATCTCTGCCACAAAGTATCAAAAGTACCAAGTAGGAAGAAAGGAAAGCACCTAAAAAATGCCAGCCAGTCGCTTGTACTCTGACTTCTTACAACGAGTCAATAAAGAGCTATAAAGAAAAAACTGCGCAGACATATTTCCTCTATTCCAGAACCTGTTTTTAAACTAACACGTCATATGTGAGATTACTTAAGCCCTGTGTCACACGAAATCCACGCAGTAAATAATCAGTAAATAGTTTCCTGATGCAAAGTTTATTCGTGTATATTTATTCTTTTCATAGATATGATCATCGAATCAAGTGAAGAAGCGTTAACTAGTGCGGAAAGTAAATGTCACTTCTGCGCAAGAGTCACACAACACCTTCTAAAAGAAGGTAAAACGCATCTCATGCTTACATAAATTTGATACTTTCAGTTAACCTTGTAATAGCCAACTTTTCCAATTAGTGCCTTTTTAAATATTTTCCACCTGTCATAAAGAACTGTAAGGAATAAATTCAGAAAAGCGTGTTTTTTTATATACTAAACTTTCTTTCATTCTTGCGTTGATTGACAATAACAATACCTTTTATTCCGTCAACTGATCCGTCCTAAGCTACATACCCAGACAGTTATGGTCAAACATTTTTTATAATACAGGCCACAAATTCTCGAAAGCTGAAGAAATCTCACGAGGTTTGGAAGCAGGAATGACGACAGGTTATGTTAAAGACGACACTATTATTCGATCACGTGGGTTGCCATGGCAAGTGTCGGATGTTGACGTTGCAGAATTTTTTGTCGGACTAAATATCGTTAAGTAAGTGCTTTGAACAAAACTTTGCGATCTATGATCAACGATAGTTGACACAGTTTGTGAAAGCATCATTTTGTATACGTCTTTCTGTCGCGAAAAATGGTACCGCAGTTAGGGAGACGCACGCAATGCGGTATAAAGAGGATGGCGAACCCGTGGATGTTGTTTCCACCAGCCATCGACTAGTAATTTCAGTTTTTACTAAAACGATCTTGAACAAACACACAAAAAACCCATGACCTTTACACACTGCTCAATGTAAGACTCCGCAGTTTCAAAACTTTCAAAATTAGAATTTGTATAATCGGTTTGCGTTTGTATCATTAACATTTTAAAAAAAACGTTAAAAAACCGTTTTAAGTGAAAAACAAATCTCAATTGGGGAGTTGCAAATAAACATTATCCTACACACTGGCAGACTTAATTGATAAAAACTGGTCCATAAATTTCTGGACCTCGTTCTCACGATATATCGCTAATATAATGTATTTTATCTCCCTATTGAATATATATATATATATGATAGATAACCAATAAAATAGTACATGAGATATGTAAAAACGTTTAATTTCTATTTTTTACTCAACAAAAGCAGGTGCTCTATTTAAATAAAAATATTGTCATTCCATTTTCTGTATCTTATATTATTATTTATCTTTATATTTCTTTCCACCTTCTATGCTATATTTATCTTCTTATTTTATTTAATGTAGAGGTGGAGTGGCTTTGTGTTTAAATTTGAAAGGTCGTCGAAATGGTGAAGCTTTGGTTCGGTTTGAGAATCAGGAACAAAGAGATCTAGCTTTAAAAAGACATAAGCATCATTTGCTTGGAAGATATATCGAGGTAACATAAATTTCTTTCAATGTTTGGTACATCGAGGTAAAAAAAACATTCCTTTTTTGCTTGATATACGAGTTATAGATTTTATTTTTATCTTGAATAATTTTATTTTTGTGTTAATATTAGGGTCCATTGTCGACAGTGATCATTGTCGACAGTATTATTGTTTATAACTGAATGCAGAGATTGTCATAAGGCATCATTCCTTTCCCCTTTACTAAAATTTAATAAATCTCTTGTGTAATGATTTCATCCAACCTGATTTCCTTCCAGGTATATAAAGGCACCGCTCAAGAATTTCTGAAAATCGCAAAAGGTCAGTCTTGTACCTTATTCCTTATTTTTATATAACATTTATTAACAACAATAGACATATATTGTAACTATTTATCTTCCAACAGGACCAGCTGGAGCTATGCATGCTGCAGCGACTTTCCTAACAAATGGCGGAGAAGTTATAATACGCATGCGCGGTCTTCCATTTGACGCAACTATTAATGACATCGTATGTAAATTTTCGTTTATGTTTTTGTCTTGTCCTATATGTGACATTTTTTTCTACCCACTTTAATTCCTTGAAAATCCAAGATAAAAATTTGACAGATAGGAAATTCACGCTCTTCCCTACAGGTGACTTTCTTTGGAGAATCTCCAAAGGTTTATCAAGGAGAAGAAGGTGTTATGTTGGTCTCTCATCCTGATGGAAGCTCCACCGGAGACGCTTTTGTTTTATTTGAAACAGAACCTGAAGGACAACTAGCATTAAAGAAACACAGGGAGAACATCGGAAAAAGATATGTTGAATTGTTCAGAAGTACGAGAGCTGAATTGCAACAGGTATAAATTCCTTTTTGCCAATTTGGAAGTGTGCGGGTTCTATCTAACGATAGAGCCTATCTACCTGTCCGGATTCCAACTAATATTAAGGCTATATACTATCAAGATTCTGCCAGTGACTAATAGAGGTGTTGCCTTCATTATAATAAATTGCTTAGTAGCAACCGCAACAATAGAAACCGTAAGGTAATCTTCTTTTCAAAAGTACTGCACGTAGATGCTAATAAAAGTTAAGAAGGACATGGTAACGTCAATGTTACTATCAACGATATTATTATTATCTCATCCTCCAATCAGCTTATCTCAATCTTTCACACTTACTCGAAAACATAGTTACAGCAAAACCATAAATTTAAACAATAACATGCCCTCCACTAGGACCGAAAAATTAATGTTCCATTAAAAAATATAAAGTATAATCAAATATGTAAGAAGGTAGTAATATGTAATATGTATAAAATATAGGATTGTTAATAATCTATATGGTTCTTGTAATTACGTTGTGCTTAAACTTCAATCAAATTCGTTTGTTCATTTAAATTGCCATGTAATTAGCAATTAAAAATATAATTCTTTTGGTCGCTAAAAGATTCATATAACTTTCCTCCTTTTGATTCTTTCAATGCAGTCTTATGTAGTGCAGTATTAAGAAGACATTGTGTAGCTCAGTTACTTCCTTAAACAGGTTAGTTTTTAGAAACTTTTTTTCTGTTGTAGTTGTGACTCCCAAATGTACATAAAATACATATATTGTAGTTAATTTATTTATATAATATAAAAACATATTTGACTTGCTGGACCAGCTGACTCTGCTATATTTTTTTCTTGTAAAACTAGTTGATTGTGGCAAGACTTACCTTTCAAATTTCTCTTTAGTTTTAAGTTAAAAAATAATTAATAATAATAAAAAGGGGTATTCACAACTAAGTTACCAGGAAAGTTTAAAAGCAAACTTACAACAGGGTTTTATTGGAAAAAAAGACAACATTATAAACAAATAAAACTTTATAAATTTGTTAAAAAAATTGCATTGTCACAGGCAACTCGAAGAATCTGATTTTTTTAATAACATCTAATTCCATAAAATGCCTTACATCACAATGAACTACGACAAGTGAACATTCTAGCCACGTTTACAACATTAATTCCCAACGCCAAAATTTCTCGTATTTTGTTAAACAAAGTAATTTGCAAATTTTGTTATTATAATTATTCATTGTATTGTACAAACACAAATATAAAAACTTAATATAAATCTTAATAACTTTAATTAATTCTTTATTCCCTTGCACCAAAACAAAACGCCGAAGTGTTAAACACTTGCAATTCTCAAATTTGTATTGAAAACACATTTAATGCAACCTGAATTTCTGTTTTGATAAGACATTTTGTGATTCTGCGAAACTTTAATTTTTTTGTCTTTCACATATACGCTGGAAGTTAGAATTGTCGCAAAGCTGCAAATTTATAAATAAATATATTTATACTCCAATCTTTTATCAATTATATTTGTATTAAAAAAAATCAAAAAATATTAAAATCTTACTTCTACTATTTTCAGTTAGCATGAGACTTTTGTGCAGAGAATGGTTAGTTAACAAAAATAATAATTTCTAAAACATATATATATTTCATATATTTTCCATGCGATTGTCACGATACCGTCTTCGAACTCTGAGATTAGGCCAGCAGCGAATTTAGTAAAGGAGGCCTTTTATACTTTTTTTGTGCTTCGAAGATATCCGGGTCACAAAATATTTTCTAAAGCTGGAAGCCTATTTTAAGTGGTTCCCATGTACAGCACTTTGTTGTTAGCTGACAACAATAACATAATAAAAAAGCCCTCGCCTTATTGTCAGAGTAATGACTTATCTATTTTGAAAGTTTACCATCAAAAAATACACATAACATAAAATAAAAAAACATTTTAACATACGATTTGCATTTGAGAAAATTTTCCAACTAATGGTATCAACAAAAAAGAGTATTAAATAATTCACTATTCCAGTAAGGATTACTTCGTTAAAAATATATCTATCTCTTGTAAGATCTGCACGAATTGATGTTATCAAAACAATCAAACGGTTATTAAAAGACAACTCCTTAACAACGTTGAAAAAATAGCAATTATAGCTTCAAATAAGCAGATTTTTTTGTTTACTAAAAATACTGTGTTCAAATTGATGGACTACATAGCAGGCTGATTTATTTACTTTCTTATTGATTTATTTATTGATTTTTTTTATCTAAATAAGAAAAGATTTTATAAAAGTTCACAAAAGAAGTAATCGGACAAATTTTGACACAGTGGTGACGGTAATGATTCTGCCGGAAGCCGATTTAAATTTATCCGTGTCAAGCCAGTAAATTAATACTTAATAAAATAATTGGTTCATTGGTCAATTTAGGTAGAAAACTTCAATAAATGTCATTAAATGTTCGTTCGTTAAAACATTGAAAATGTCAAACTTGAATCAATATACAGACAGTTCCCTGATATGTTTCTCAATACTCTTATTGCGTTTGCAAACACGCAAACACGTTGCAAAGTTGAAACGAAGAAACTTTGGTACGAAATGCGAAGTCATTTATTGCAAATACTGGTGTTGTCAAGCGCTGAGGAGGACTAAAGGCCATTATTACAAACAACCAAACATTGAAAACACGGAACAACGTTTGAAACCACTGCAACGTCAAAGTATAATTAAAAAGAGATTTAAGGGGATTAAATTTTCTCTAAGCATAATATTTATTCAAAAATATGTTCAAAATAAAAACAGCAATTCTAATATACATACATGAAACGGAATGTTGTTGTTAAGAATCAGAAAAAAAATAACGAGCTTCCAAAAAAATTTAAAAGTTGACTTGTATGCAACAGACAGATTTGGATGGAGATCTTTGGCATATATTTATATACATAACACAGTATCATCTTTATTGAAATTTCTCTGGTTAGCTCATTTCAAAAAAAAACACAAAAAAGGAAATAATGTTTACAATTAAGTTTGGAGAACAAATTTAAAAGGTTTGTGTTAATGTGGTTAGGGTGTGTTTAAATAATGATAACATCTCAAAAGATGTTTTTACTCAACGCATAACTAAATATACAACATGCTAAATTGACTAAATTAGTCTCTTTGTTTTTGGAATAGCTATAAAATATCTTCACTGCTTGGTAATTTCTTAGCTGTTCTCCTTGTATACTCCTCCTCAGAGATTTTTTAAAAGAACGACGTGTTAAAGATTAACACGTAGTAGTAAGGTATTTGCTTTAAATCCTAAGCAAATAGTCTCGGGTCCCTTTGACACACTTTAAATGTAGCTTATGTGGATGGGACATTTAGCACCACCTTTTGACTGTCTTGTGTAACAAGCAAGCAGGTTGGAGCAACGCTCTGCAATCTCTGGCGGTAATGTGAAATGGATAAATGCAAAGGGGAAAATTAACTCGCTGCAAGGATTGAGCTCCTATGCAAGTCAAGGTCCCTCCTACTCACTGTTTACTATTTCAAGCACATTCTTCACTAGTACTTCTTCTTTAGGTTCATTCTGTAAGCGATTCTTAGAATGTTTTATTTTCTACGATACCGTTGATAGTGTTCATGTAAAATTCTTCTGTCATTAGCAATAACATATTTCATGCATTTAACTGATTTTCTCTTAGTCCTGGGCATTTAGGTCTTAATTTTATTTCTGAATTTACGTGTTAAAATATCCACAAATGTAATACTTGATTTTCTGTTGCTGGTGATGATTCTGATGCTGAAAACAGAAAATAACGGAAATGACATACTAATTAGCCTGTCTGTTTCTTAATTGCAAAAACATAAATTCGAATTTGATAATAATGCACTTTATTCGGCATGTTCATATATTGAGCTTGTACAACCTAATGACAGAATTACTACTACTACTCCTGGCTCGCTTTAACAAATCAGCAGTTGTGTTGATGTACAGATGTTAATGATGGAGATGTTAATCTTATCCTTATCGTTGAAACAAAGTTTTATTCAACCTGTATACAGTTACGTTACCACAAATAGTTGCTTCTAATGGATCAAACTAATCAATTTAAAGATGTAAAATCATTGAACTAACTCAAAGTACAAAAAGTAAGAAATTATTTTACGCATACATGAAAGACACTTCAGCGGTGGAAACACTATTATCAATATTACTAATTAGTTCTTGATGCATGCATTATATATACATTATATATACATCATTCAGAACTCCTCTTACATGATAAGGGGTGACTTGTAGCTGTGTTCAGGACACTTCCTGAACTGAAGAACAGACTTTGTGGCTATACAACGAACCCCGAAATCACTTAGCTACATGCTTTATATGATGTTGCTTTCTTTATCATTTGCTTGTAGAGTTTTTCATCATATGAATATCTGGTCAAGTAATCTGAAAGCCTTAGCTATGCTAGTTCATGCAGAGAATAAAGTTTTCGTTGCTAAGTTATGTAGAGTTGGTATTTGTAAATCTTTTTACGAGACTGGTAGTTACGTTGAAAGAACAGAAATCTGTAAAATGTTTAGTTAAATTTAAATTCATCATTATAAGAAACAATGTTCAAAAAAATATATAAATAAATAAAATCAGAGGAGAAAATAGAGAAAAACGAGCACTATAAAATATTTATGTTTACTTTAAGGGAATCGGAATTAATTAATAATTAAAGAACAAAGGCTATACTATCTTTCTTTCTTTGTTCGTATTCTCTTCATTGTTTTCTTTTTCTTCTTTCGGTAGATTTTTTTTATCACACACAAAAATCACATCGTTCATCATTCTTTCCTGGAGGTTATGTGAAAAGTGTTGCTCTGAGTGAGATAGAAATATATTTTCAAGTATAATAATGTAAACTCTATTGCAGAGCAGTAGGTATTATTTCCTTAATCTTTGTATTTTCTTGAATATTTTTGTTAATGTTTAGCTAGCTTGTGACATTTTTTGAAGTACAACAATCAAACATTTAATAGATGCAACTAAAAAAGTGTAAAAGTGATTATAAACCCTTCCAGTCGTTATTGAACAATATGATGCCGTGCGATTGGGCGGCCATGCTTATGAAAATGAAAAAAAGTAAAGAGGGTTTAAGATGGAGCTAGAATATTTTTGGATAATTATTATAGCAATCCACTTTTTGCTATAACTAGCTATATTCTTCTCAATTTTTTTTATAATTATTATCATTAAGAAAAATACTATCTGTAATAAAAGAAACTTTCGAAACACTTTCGTGTGAACTGAAGTGTTAAAACTAAATTTTGAACATTTTAACCAAATAACGGTAGAAAATTCAAGAAAAGCCTATACCAAAAACCAAATTTGCTAATAAGAAGCTCAAACATTTTTAAAACGTTTTTATATTTTTTATATTATTTCGTGTAGTTTTAATTATTCGATGAATCAGGTACATTTGAAAAATTTTATTTCTTGTCGAATTATAACGTACATGCCCACGAAAGATATTAGTTGCGTTCATAGAAAGAAAACAGAAACTTTCATTTCAGACCACTTCAGATAATAACACTGGTTGGGTGGTTGAATTCTTATTGCATTTCCCATCTTTTATTATATTTATCTTTTCTTATATTTTGTTTAATTATATTTTCTTGTTGCTGTGATTTCGTTTCTCAGTTCCAGCAGGTGCAAGAATTTGAATTTAGGAAATGAAATAGCAAAAGAAAAAAGAAAAAGAAAAAAAAGATATTTATTGTCTAAATTAATAATCATGGCAAAGTAGAACATACATGTGCATTTTTCCCTTCTTATTTTCTGAATTTGTGAATATACATATTTTAAATCTTAATTGTTTTGTTTTTAACCGTAATGAAACTTACAAAATAAAATGGATATCCAAAATATCTTGGCGGTGTTCACACAATCATTTCCTCAATGTGAGTGATTAAAAATACGACTTTTTTGTACAAGCACGCTATATAAGTGACGTCACAAATGACGTCATAACATTTTACTATAAATATTTAAATATAAATAATTTTGCATCTTTCGCCATTTTTCGCCTGGATAGATTTTTTTTCATATTGCGGTCCAAGTTTTAAACCTGAACACGAAATTCAAATAGAGAACTGCTTTCAAAAAAATTAAAAGTTTTCTTAACAACCACAGAATACAAGAAGGCTAACTAAGTTTGTTACACAAACTTCCTCTCTTATGATTCAAAATTTTATAATAACATGTCTAGAACTGATCGGTTATTATCAATGTTGAGAATACTGTCTATTTTCCTAAACTGCTAAATAAGATTATATGTTATCTGAGACAATAGTCAACACAAGCAACATGGACAGAAACTTGTTCAGAATGCAAGAAAAAAGCAAAACACTACGTTTCCAGATAAATTGGAAATGTCGGTTTTCATGATAGTGTATTCAGCCTGTGAATGGCCATTGAACAATGTTTTTTTGTTTTGAATTCAAAACATTCCAATTAAAGACAACAGTTCATCCATATAAACTTTACAATTTTATGAAGAAATGAATCTTCCCCTAGTTTGATTATTGAATGCACATTTCATAAAAATGCTCATGTCAAGCTAAATATGAATGCAACAGGCTGGTGCCTATACTTTTGTGTATTCCTCTTCCAACTTTTTCTTGGCTAAAGTACCTTCTGGCAGCCATTGTTATGTTCTATAGATATTTCTTTATTAAACTGTGTGCTATTTATACTTGTTGAAAAGTCTTGCGTAAAATCCACATACGTGCACGATCACTTTCTTACTACTTGTTGGCTCGTGAAAAGGGCTGATCAAATCACGCTTAACATAAAAACACATCACACTGTAAAGTGAGATAGTAGATAGATTAGTTTTCATTTAGCAATCACCTTCTTGTTTACATATTTGTTTATTTTACTGAGACAATTGTTGATTTTACACTTGTGTGAACCACATGTGCCTCAACAAATATGATATAATTGACGTCAAAAAAACATAAAGTTGGATTTACAACCCAAGCCTTTTAACATATGTAGCTAAGGCTTAATTTACATATTAAAACATTCTATAGTTAAGGCTGTACCTACACTTGCATATGTTCTTTTTGTCCATTCATTTTTATGTAAATAAAATTTTATAAGAACACTAATTTGGGTAAGAAAGTGCTGAGAACAAACTAGAGATAGAACGAGAATACCAAAATGTTTCTTTTTAAAGTTTTTGAAACTTTTATAGTGCGAAAACACATTCTATTAAGGTTAAATAATGAAATAACAAGGTCACAGAAAACGCAAATATAGAGTTTGCAAGTCCTTAATCTATCTATTTGCGAAAGTTTTTAATAAAAAAAATACTTAACAACATTACTCATATGACGTCAGACTGTTATTTATTTAAAGTTATTTTTGTGCAATGTTATTCCATTAATCTGTTGATAACATCTCTTATAGCAACGCGGCTATAGCGATTGTCCATTCGCGTCATTTCATATTATGTCTAGCTACACACTAACTATTTATACATCGACAAAATGCTAATGGACGTCTATGGTAATGTTGCAAAACCTTCGAGTTAGCATTTTTCAGCTTGTATTATTAATACTTGTTAATAATTTGACTTTGCTACACGCCAATTGATGCGACCAAGTCAATTTTTTAAGAAAGCGATTTTGGTCCCAAAACCTCCCCGCGTAACAATTGATGCTAAAATTACAAGTATTTTCCTGAGAAAAATAAGAAACGAAATATCATCTTTGGACAATAATATGTCATGTCTGTTTACCAGACATTTCTTTATCATCCGATTATATTAATTAATTTTATATACGAAGCTTAAAGAAAAAATATTAACGTCTTTGAAAAGTCACCAAAACGAAATATTTGTTCAAAAAGTTTCAATATTCATGTCTCTTCAAGACGATTCGCTAGATTTGTTTATATTTTGCTCTTCCAGGGGGTCATTATATTTTTAAAAATACATATGTTGTTGTCGTCACAAAGTAGCTCAAAATAACGTGATAAAGCTTAAAAGACACCCCCTGGTTCGTTAAGTTATATAAATAAAAGGGCTTGTCAAGTCTCTTCTGGTTTCCAACGTAACATTTAAGATGAAGACTTAAGACTTCGTGTCATTGATTTACAAAAGGTCTTCTGCAAACACTGTCATACTTTAAGAAAAGACAAGCTTACAATGGAAGAGGTAGGATGGGTTTATGATTTTTTCTAATCAAAAGTTTGTTCACTTTATCGTGACCTTTATTTCTACTGGAAGGTCAAATGTTGTTTTTGTTTATTTAACGGTTCTGTATCTGTCTTAATGTCGCTTTTAAAGGATACTTTTTAGAGAGGGCAAAACGTTTCTCCATATGTTATATATAAGCAATGTCAAAACTACCATGAATTTTTCTATTACATCTTATGCCGGAAACCATGGCGTTCAAAGTACTTGACGCGAAGAGGACTTTAAGAATCCAAGTACAATCGCGAAGTTGAAAAGCCAATAGCTACCTTATTACTATCCCTCCACACCAATCTTCTTCCGTGGTAACTCCAAAAAAAAAATTAAAATTGATAAACAGATACCTAACCAATTACACTAAAGTAATTTTACTGAGACATTAAATCTGCAAGTACCTTACCTACCCTTGCATGACAGTCCCTGGGGAGTTTAAACTATTTCATGCGGGAAAAAGGTTCGTGCTGCGTCTTGCTTGAGCTATACATTTAATATAACGTCAACAGAAGCTTGCGTGAAAGGTTATCAAGTTATTGATAAATAACAGATAAGGCATTTGCAGTAGCCTTGTTTTTAATTGAGAAATCATTCGAGTTAAAAGCAAATATCTCTCATGTTCACAGTTCCTTGTTGTGACGTACGTAGTTTGTTGTTGTTTTTAATCTCATCTTTACTTGAGTGTTAACAATGAAATCTGAGTGGAAATCTTATACCCATGTGTTTTCCACATGAATAAACTTGAAAGTATCGCTCTTAACTTTTAATTCTTTGTTCCAACAATGTCAACTTTTATCTCCTTTTCTTTTATTTTAATCTTGTTCACTTATACAGATTTTTTTCCATCCATGGTATTCCATTTGACTGATTTGAAATACTTTCTTAATCATTGTTAATTATCCAACTTTAAAATAAGCTAAAAGGTGATAAATACAACAAATCAAAATGATAAGCATTTAGGGTCCAGCTTTTGTTCCAAGATATCTTTTTTATCTTCAAACAAGGCAACACAAAGTTTATTTCAATGTACCAGAAAAATTTTAGCATGTTTTGTTTGTTCCATGCCACAATCGTTGTAACATTTCTTAAAAATTTATTTCATTTTTTTTTCAGGTGTTAACGATGTACAACGTTGGATACCAACTAAATAATCCGTTTGCCGGTCAAATGTTTCAACCTACAGTACCCACGGTTATGACAGATCGGGCTCTCATTAATCAACGATTGCAAGCTTTGATGAATATGTCATGTTTGCGCATGCGCGGGTTACCCTTCTCTGCTGGTCAGAAAGACATTCTCAATTTCCTTGTTAATCACGCAGACAATGTGATCGGAACAGTTCACATAATTTACAATCTACAGGTAAGTGCGATTCGTGCAACACCTTCACCAGTTTGTTTCCTCGAAAAGAAAATTTTACCCGATGTTTTTTGTCGAGAACAATATTACTACCATTGCACACTTTATTTAAAGTTTATTTTGCATTGCTAAGGGGGCATGAACGTAGTCTAGCTGTTTCTCTGCATTAATAACATATAATTGAATCTCCTTACAAAAAAGTTGGGAATCTGTGTAGACATTAGATATTAATTTTTTTTAAATATTTTATCCTTCAGAATAATTGCAATCATCTCACAATATATTTATTTACTTCTATTAAAACATCAGTTTGTGGTAATATTTGTACAGATCACATAATAACCTTTTTATTTTAACTTTTGACTTTATGATTTTTAGGGTCGTCCATCAGGAGAAGCTTTTGTTCAGATGCAAAATCCTGATCAAGCTCACAAATGCGCAGACGATCTTCATCTAAAGCATATGGGTGAACGATATATCGAAGTTTTCCAATGCAGTGTGCAGGATATGACATGGATGCTTGCTACAAGCCATGCAAACCAGCTAGCATCACAACATTTGAATCAAGCTAACAATAACACAAATAAAAACAACAGCAATAACAATGGTACTAACTATCACCCACAAACGCCCTCTCCACCACCGCCACTCTTGCAAACAACGCAATCGCCGCCAATGAATGGTCTTATTAGCACACCGCCGCCAACCATTACAACAAATGGTTATTTAACACCAAGTTTATCTCCTGTACCAATGTATACAAATCCTTATCCACCGATGTTATCTCCAATCCCGGCTGGATTTTTGCCACCTCCGCATTTATCACCCACCCATGGAGTGCCACCTGCATTACCAGCCATGCTGGGACAAATGGTAAGAAGAAAATTTATCCTCATAAATGAGTTTTATCGACTACTTTGTTTTAACTGTACTCGCTGGACATTCGTCTGTATAAAAAATTTATCAAGGTCTTTATCAAACAATTGTTAAGGGGTGCGCAATATGCCATTTTTTTCAATTATAGTGACTTACACGAAAGTTGAATATAGATTTGGGTAATCCTCCTAAAATGAGATTTAGCGATTACTTTGTTTTAACTCGCTGGAAATTTCTATCTCTCCGCCTGTAAAACAACTGTATCTAGCTACAACAATTGTTAAGGGGGTGCGCAATCGGCTCTTTTTCGATTACAGTGAATTACAGGAATATTGAACATAGATTTAGTTTATTTCTACTATACTACAAGCATTCCTATACACCAGTCTTTCTTTTTAACTCCCATGATACTAAAGTTTGTGTAAGTCACTAATATCCAGAATAATCAGCCGTTTCGTAGTCATTATAATATCAACTTTTTTCTTTTAGTACAATCCTGAATCATTACAATTTCACAAACACGCTAATCAAAATGGCGTGACGTATATAACGTTCAACTCGCCAGCGGAAGCCCAACGAGCGATACATGATCGACACAGACACCACATTAGTCACATGTTTATTGCTCATTGAACCCTGGAAAATAACGACCGCATAGCAACAGCATAGCAACAACGACCAAAATGCAAGTCAGTAGAAGAGGAGTGTTTCACAGGGAGAACATCAAAGAAATGTCCATGAACAGTATTTTTCGTTTTGATATTCCATGCTGTTCAAGTCAGATTGTTGATTTTAGAAAAAGTGGAGAGATTGTGTGTGTATGATCTCACTCCCTAAGATAAAACACAGAGTTTATATTTATTTCAGTACTTTTTTCAATCTTCGTATATCATAAGCAGTTGTACTGTGAAAATGAATATTTTTTTTTTTGCAAACAAAACTCTCCTTTTTGTCTTCCAGCGATTAACGTTGTGTTGAAATGCTCGTCCATTTTTTCAAAACAACTGCATTTTCCGCTTATTTTGAAATTTTTACCTTTTCAGTATCTAAATGTCTATACGAAATTTATTTATTTTATCATCGTAGTAGAATATTTTGAAGTTATTTCCAGTCCGCGTTTTCAAAAATTATTGGACGAAACGAAACTGGTACCTAGATAGTGGATTTACGTGAAAAAGTTTTATCAATAAATATAAAAAAAAGATAATAAAGAAATAAATCCAAATAACAAGGATCAGAAACTTTATCACATATCCACTTTGTTAATAAATCAATAACTTGTACCCAAGCTTCTAATTGTGTTTGCCTTTAAAAATCATGAAGTTTGGATACAAGGTTGTATAATAACAACTAATAATGCCATATAAAATGACAAAATATAATTTTTATTTAAAATCTAGCTTTTAGAAAGCTTATAAGTAGTAATTATACATACCCAGAAGTAAAAATACAAAACATCAGATGCTAGAAATTTCTTTTGTCAAAACTAATCTCTATAAAACATAATCTCGTTCCTAGACCTTTTCATCTCTCAATGTTGCAGCGCCTTCACCGTCACTCATAATAAGGGAGCAAAAGGCTCTAGGATCGAGGTTGTGTTTCATTTGCAAGCCTTCTGCAGCTATCCTTAAATTTATATTCTGTATTTTATTTTTGTTTCATTTACTACGATATGCTACGATTACCTTTTTTTTGTTTGAATCTCTACCACCCAAGGTTTATTTGCATCCATAAAGGAATCGAGTTTTTCGCAAGAAAATACTTTTAGCAGCATTTAAAAATGTTTTCACCAAAGTTTGAGTCCCCCTCCCTCCCTTTGCAACATTTAAATAAATTTTTGTCATGAATTTATAATTAGAATTGTAAATTGTATTATTAATAAAATTTTTTCACAGCTGACGACAAGTGTATTACTTCGTCCTAAATGAAAGATTATAAATAGCAAGTGCTCTTAATACATGTTTTGTATTTCTTCTCATGTCCTCCTTCTCCAAATTACTTCTTGTCACAATCACTATGGTGTTTATCACGTCTTCAACCTCCTTACTGTCTCTACAATCTCTTATCTTTACGACTTGTTAATTTCGAAAAGCTGCGTAGAACGTTGAGGAACGAAGACAGTTTTCGAAGTTATCAATAGACATGAATGGAAATAAATTGTCTGTTGGCAACTATGCTTTGAATTGATGTCATGATATTCACGAAATTCGATTTACGGCTGTTTTACATGCATTTTTCAGATGATTAGCAACAAAACGTGTTTCGTATCGATAAAGTAAATACCTTATTACTACAGGTGTATTTCTAATAGCATCAACTTTATTAGGCAAAATTTGCCTAAAAACTACCGGAATATCCTGAAACCCAATGTCTCAAGCCATGGAAATTCTATAAAAAAGTTAAACATTTCGTTGCAACAGTCGCGGCTATGCGACGTCAATGGAAACACATGTTGTACAACAAAACGTAACAAGCGATATTTGAAGAGATTCTGTTCTAGCCATATGGTAAACCGTCAGATTATGTCTTCTATATTGGAAGCATGGCAAGGCCAAATAAGATACTTCGCGTTTGGTAAAAAATTATGAAAATGGAACTGTCAAAATAAAAACGAGAACTGTGACACGTAACGTTGTTGCGTCGTTGCTAGAGTGGTTAATTTGAGTTAGTGTTATATTATAAATAAGAACAAGAAGCAGGGGCTGCATAAACTATATCGCATGTCAATCCCAATTACTCATCATTGCAACAATTTCACAAAACCTAAAAATTAATTTACAACTGTTCCTGGCGTGAGGATATGATGCATGGCTATGATACTTACTGACTTTTTATATTTATCTATCAACACCTGTCTGTACAATCTTCACGTCCCATACCTCTAGGAGCCTCTGGCCATTTCTCGAAACTACCGCTTAAAAATTCTTTTGAAATCCTTATAATGGGGAAATTCATTAGGATTATTCTTGGAGCTTGAAAGTCTCAATACAACTGTATTTCGTTGAGAGGAATCATTTCGCAAAAAAACATTCTAAAAACTTTTGTATTTTGCATTGCTATATCATTTTGTGTTATTCGCCAGCTGTCAAACCGGTTTTAGAAATGTTTAATATAAAAGTCGTCCAATTAAATATTTATACTCAAGGCGTAATAGCTCAAAGGCAGTTTTTCTAAAATTTGCGTAAAAAAAATGACGTAGAAATCACTAATTTTGAACGTATTTAGAAAGCAGGATAAAGAGCAGTATGTAAAAATAAGTACGCTGAAGAAGTTTATTTGTTAGAAGAAATTTTGATTCCTTTCTTCATCTCTAAGCAATATTAGGCTAAAATGCCTTAAATGATGTTCTTACTATTTCGATATTTTCCCCCCAAAACGAATGGATTTCGCACACTACTACAGCTAGGGAAGTTTTCCACATCTTGTCCAAACCCTGCACATGAGAACCCTAGATCGCTAACATGTTTCCCTTACCATGTTCCACGCAGATCATTACTTACAATTTTTGCTTGCGAACATTGGAAACCCGTTCGGTGAGGGAAAAGTCCTGATGTCATAAAATCGCTAGGCAACGATATAATAAGATTTGGAATTTAGAGCCACGAATATTCGGCATTGTCTTGATAATTTTTTTTCTTTTATAACACATTCGCACTTTTTGTTATGGGCAATCAAACCATAACATTTTAAAAAGATGGCTGCTAAAAGCAAATACAGTGTTCTTTTACCCACGTACAACGAGAAAGATAATTTGCCACTGATTGTCTGGCTTCTTGTTAAAACATTTACAGAAAGGTAGGACAATTATTCCATAATAACTATAGGATGCTCTGGAAAGTTTGCTTTGAAGAAAGTGCTAGCTCGCTAGCTAGCTTAGTCCAGGGAGTGTTGGATAGGTTAGCTATATGTGTTGCTCGCCCCCCCACAATTTCGCAGACATGCAAACTCTGCTGATTATAGTAGAACCTGCTGCTTTCAACGAGGGAGGGTGAAGTATCTTTTACATCCTGCCTGATTATTTTTTTTACATTCTTCCTAATTATTCCTTTTTTACATTGCAAGGGTGCCAATAATGCGAACTTCACAAATATTTGGTGTTAGAGTCACTCGACCTACCCCAATTTTTGATCGAAATTTTTGATATACTTAGTCGGAAAAACTAGAGTGACAAAAAAATCTTATACGCTTGTTTTCTTCCCACAGTCATTACCCACCATTATGTTGTGCTTCCCTTTAAAAGGCGAAAAGGGTTCTAAAAACTAATTGAATACGGCTCACGGAAACGAATTAAAACGAGGTGCCAAAAGTTATCATTAAGTATTGTCGATTTAATAGAGCGCTTTGATGACTGGATGGTTGGATACAATTTTTCAAATTTTCGAGTTATTATTTGCCGACCGACCGACCGACTCTATTTTTGGTGTTCAAATGACTCTAACACCAGATATTTGTGACGTCAGCCTAAACCGCATACACCGTAAAAAGTGCAGGGTCAGTGGGCGAGTGCAGCGTTTTGAAAAAAAAGGAAGTATTTGCCCTAAAAACCCTACATACATCGAAACAATGCCTGAAAAAGTAAAGAAGAACAGACACAATTGATTAAAAAAACTATAAAAATTAAAATAAACTTACTATGAGGGAGCGAAGTTCTTAAAAAAACTGTTTTTGATAGTTTATAATAAGATTTACTTGATAAATTACTTATGTAATATAAACTTTATTAACTCCTTTATCTTTAAGCGCCTTTTTCCAACTATCGTCTGCATAGTACAGTACTGGAAAAAAGTTGTTTAACATCGCGCTTCGCGTATCGCGATTGTATTCTTGACCCGCGATACGTTTTTTTACTTTCAAATTGTATCGAGAGGGCTTCGCGATGCATCCGTCTCGATATCATTCTCGAAGCTATCGAGGCCATTAAGACTTTTTCATAATAGAACTATATATTTTAAAAATAAGAGTGTATTCAACAATGATTGTGGATGTTTAAATATAATTATACTTCCTTTGTGTTATATTTTTTTAACTTATGCATAACAATCTAGGGTATACAGCTAGCGTCCATCTTTCTTTTTTAGATCACATTTGGAAAATTTAAGAACAAGAACGGTGATAGAAACGCTTCATTAGACGCATTTTAAAATTTTAAGAACGAAGAACGGTGATAAAAAAGTTTTTTTAGATTTTAAGAACTTAAGAACGAAATGCAGCAATGTTTTTTAGATCGCATATTAAAAGCTCGATACGTTAAACAACCTTTTTCCAGTCCAAGTTACAAGCAATTGCATTTCGGGAATGCTCCTGTCGAGTTTGTTCAAGTGCGGGCGGATTCGGACGACAAATGTCAATTTAATTCAAAAAGTCGCCTGAACTCGCGTTTGCGGCTTATCGGCATCCTCTTTACATTCCGCCTACACCTCTCAAAGCAAAATAACCTAAATTGTATCGTAACCTGTCTAATATATTGATTTACCTTGCATTAAACAAATTTACGTTTTTCCAATAATAATCACTTATTATCGCGCAATTTTATACTCTTGATGTAGGAAAGGTTTCAAAAGTATTTTAATTGTAAACTCCTAAGAGTTAATTTCTGCGTTGTCATTTTCCATTTTTCTCTTTTGCAAGAAGTTAAAACAGTATGAAATGTTTTCAACAGGTGTTTTTTGGGTTCACATATCTGATCCAATCTCAAATGAACAGATGTCTTAAAATTCTACATTAGTCTTGAAACAGCGTTTTCCACAGCGTTAAGTTTTTCTTCCGTTTATTGTAATTCTATTGGTTGTTGTGAAAGGGAGTCCAACGCAAAGAAAGACTTCGTTATTGTCTGTTACACTTTATTCTTACAGCCTTAAGGTTGTAAAATTATTTATGGTCGTTGTTCCAGCCGCAAAAGGTCAAGAATTGACGATATATAGGGAGAGCAATGTAAAAATTTCAGAAATTTGTGTGCAAATAGGAAAATTGCAAAAGCAGATTTTTAATTAAAATTGCGGAATTAAAGATTACTATTTGTAACGTCAAATAGCTTTTGTTTTGCTAAAAGTATATAATTTTAGAATTTACAGAAAAATTGTGAATCTACATTTTGTATAAAACGCTGAATTTTCTATTTTTTGTTAATTTGCGGGAAACTTATAATGGGCGCAAAATACATTTATATTGCACTAAAATTATCAAGGCAAAAATTTCAATAAAATTTTTGGAAAAAAAGACTTAATGGGTAGGCCATAAGGTAGGCCATCTGGCCTAGGTCATGTCCTATCGGGCATGTTTTCCTTGAACCCCCAAGAGATATACTATTTAATAAGTTAAACCACACGGAGAGGGTTAAATGACAAAAAAGGAAGGGAAGATTTTGGCAAGTTCTGTATTTTGAAAAAAAAATTGCCCAAAGAATTCCAGTGTATTAAATGCACATTGATCTGTTCAAGCATAAATTTTAAAACCTGTGCTTACACTAATTTGGTAAAAAACGGCATTGCTCAGGTGATAGGGGACCTGGGATATGGGCAGTGCTGGAACAATAATAATTTTGTTACTACGATGACGTGCAGCACTTTTTGGAAAACAACAAAGCATGGAAGATTAGCTGGGTGCAAGATTTGAACCATATTGCAAATTCTTGCACATGACTGGCTTAAAATGTCCACCCTCTGTAATAATGAAGGTTGCTATGGCAGAGTCAACAAAATTGAAAGCGTTGTTTTCAAATTTTTGGAATAATTTGGGTGAGTTCTGGAATAATTTAGGCAAGTTCGAGAGTTATCAGCAAAAAACAGTAATTTTATTCCAAAAGTTGTCTAAGCTCCCCCTCATATATACGACCCTTTTCGGGGATTCTAGCCGCTATCAACCATAAGTGACGAAACAAGTATTGTAGTTTTTGCAAACTAATTAGAACTGGTCCTTCTTCTTATTCTTAACAAAAGCCTTCACACAAAAAGCCAACAAAGTATTTGCATTAAGGACCCCATGTTTTTTTTACAATGAAAAATTGTTTTGTTTAACATTTTAATTTAATTATGTTTCAGGGGATAATCATAAAATTTTAACTGGCATTATGTTTAAATGCTGGCTGCAAAAATAATAAAAATCATATTAACAGCGATTAACATGTTTATTTGACCTTTTTGGTTTTTTTGTGCAAAATAAGTGTCCTAACTAACTAAAAACGCTGCATACACAAGTGTTAGTTTGACTAAGTAAACTTATTTTTGACTTTAATAACTATTTCTATAATGGATGAAATAAGGCGTTCGAACAAAAACTGTTGCATGATAGTAAGTAAACAAAGTTATGTGAATTTATTAAACAAGTTGCATCAAATACAGACCTTTTGGGCAAGACACTTACATGAGATGAGAAAAGTGTCTTTGGTAAAATCTCAAATTTAGTATAAATAAGCAAATTTAAAAGAAATTCTTTCATATGACATGTGAGTCATACAGGTCTTTCAGAGTATAAGTTACTGTAAAAATAGTAATAGAAAATGTGCTAGATAAGAACTAAATTTTTAACTAAATCTTAAGTCAAAAAAGTTGTGAAGAAAAAATCATAAGGGAAAGAGAGGGAAGGGGGTGCTTTCACATGTAGTCATTGTGGATTTTTTATGTGCCGACACATATTACTAAATGCGTATTACAGATTTTTAATAGCAGAAGGGATATTGTAGTAAAGTATTGCATAAACAGGCTGCATTTTTTTTTCAGAGGAAAATCATTCTACCATTTATGTAATCATTGAGTCGCATAAAAGATTTCCTGTTAAGTGTGGAAGTGCGAAAAACGTGCAGCGCTATAATACTTGTTAAATAATAGGTTATGAGTGTTTTCATCATTGTTATCGTATTTTTTATTACCCTTCAGAGGAGTATATCAATAACATTGAAGTTAAAGAAAGAATAGTTTATTATCCTTCTAGAAAAAAGGACTAACAAATTCTGACTTTGTTATCTGATTTATCTTGGCTATTTATTTATTTTCTACTTTCAAAATAAAAAATGTCCATACCTGTATATAAACCTCTGAATAAACTATCTGTTTGCATCACTGACATATTGTTGCTCGTTCCTAGCAAGTAGTGCGTTCAGTTGCGGCTCCCAGTTCAAATCCCGCTAACAACCAGGCAGTACGTTAGTGATGTGCAAAGTATCTTCAATGTGATAAAAAATGTTACTATAGAATGACTGGCAGTTTTTTTTTCTTTAGTAAAATTAATTATGAAATTATTATAATCGATGATGGAAGTCCTGATGGCACACAAGATGTTGCTAAGCAACTTAGTGATATTTATGGTGATGATAAAATAGTAAGTTTTTGTCTTTGTTACACATATATTTTAACATAGTGGATATACCTACTCTCCATATCGGTTTTGTTGACAGTAAATTAACAACGAGAATCATGTATTTTTAGCTGTTGAGACCAAGAGCAAAGAAACTTGGATTGGGTAGGTTATTTTTCTGGTTTTTTTTGTTTGTTTGCTTATTTAAGCACGTCTTCGTGGATAAGTATAAGTTTTATTTGCATATAAATACAATTTGCAGAAGTATAATAGGGTAAAACGTGATTTGAATTGAGTTAAAAATGTGGAGTATGGACCTAAAAATTGACTGCAAATGATTCTTTTTTAACATTTTTTTAGCTGATGATGCCAAGATAGTATATAAACTTTTTGCTCGTCCTGTCCCCATTTTTTTATTTTTTAATAATGGTCCTAACAATCTATAATTAAAGTTTTCGATTTCTGTGTTTACTCAAATTATTTTCTGATGTCCATGCAGTATGAAACTAAATGTAGTTTTAAATGAAAATATCTTGGGAGTGAAAGAAACTGTTTAAAAAATGTGTTACATATTTCAGGAGCTCTAAAGTTTAACATTAGTTTCCACCTTTTTCAATATTTTTTCTGGTAGATTTCTCCTCTGTTTACATCTGCATCTACTTTCAGGTACTGCATATATTCACGGATTACAATTTGCTACTGGTGATTTTGTCATTATTATGGATGCAGATTTATCACATCATGTAAGACATTTATAATTGATAGATATTCACGTCACGACACATCGTATTGTGCTGGGTTGTGCTTAATTTTTGAACGAATTTGTGCTCATTTTTACAACGTTTTTTACGTTAAAACTAAAAATAAAATAAAAATAAATTCATTTTAAAACTTGCTTGTAAGTGAATAGCAAATATTTCTTTATTTTCTGTATAATTCCTGTCTACACGATTAGGTGTTTTAAAGAACTACACATTTTGTTTTGTTTTTTAGCCCAAATTTATTCCGGAGTTTATAGCGTGAGTATATTTTTCTTTTGACACCAACACAACTTTCGTTTTTATTATTCCAGAAACAGAAACTCATGTTATTAAGGAAAAAAATTAACTTTAACTTTACCTTATTTTGAGAGAGTGCTATCTCACTGTGTAATCTATATCACATTACACAGTCAGATAGCACTCTAGACATATCAGATTTTTATAGAGATACTTAATTCGAATGTTTTAACTGTTACTAATTTTTGCATGTTAATTTTCATGTGAATACAAATCGAAGTTTTTGAAACTTTTCAGGTGTCAATACTCATTTCCAGCTTCCAATTTAATTACTGACTGAATTGTAGCATAAAATGTCACGTTGTTTTTTATGTCACCCCTTTTATATTAGCCTGCAACAAAAACACAATTATGATCTAGTTTCTGGTACAAGATATATTGGTGACGGAGGGGTGTATGGCTGGGATCTTAAAAGAAAAATAATAAGGTATGCGAAATTAATTTCGGGAACTTCTTTCTAATTTTTAACAAATTTAAACACTAAATGCCACCAAATATTCGCAAAATTAGGTGTCGCAAACTGTTTAACATATTTTTACATCGAACTCGGTATTTTTTACTTATTATTTGACATATTTTGACTCTGTTTCGAATAAAAAAAATACCTTCCATCTTTTTTTTTTATTAGTTATTACATCCTTTCTACTTTCATAGTTTACTTCTCCTCAACTGCATATGTTTGTTGTGATTTCTTTTAGTCGCGGAGCGAATTATGTGACACAAATTTTACTGCGTCCGGGCGCTTCAGATTTAACAGGAAGTTTTCGGTAAGTTCTTTTAACTACAAATTTTGGAAAAAATAATATGGACAGGATTGTCTCTACAACTAATGCGAACTTAATTTTAATATAACCAACTCGTGATCTGAATTTGTCAACAATGACAGCGAGATTAGAGTTTGATTTCTAGATGGCTGTGCAGTCACATGATAGGTTTGTTAATGGCTGTGCCGTCGCGGAATAGGTTTTTTATTGGCTATGCACTCGCGAGAATGGTTTTTATTGGTTGCGCAGTCCCGGGATAGGCCATTAGTTTTTCAGTTTTTAAATTTTTGCGCCAATGTAACTAGAAATTGTTATTTAGGTTATATAAAAAAGAAGTACTCGGAAAACTAGTTGAAGCTTGTGTGTCGAAGGGTTATATCTTTCAAATGGAGATGATAATACGAGCAAGACAGTTTAATTACACCATAGGAGAGGTTGGTTAATTCTAATTGTTTAATTGAATTTAAATTTCTTTCGACAAACTGACTCTCCATTGATAACTTATGACAAAACAATTTGAAGGTTTTAATTTCTTTTTTGCGTTGAAGAACTACTTTCTTCAGTTTTGCCCCCCCCCCCCCCCCCCCCCTTCTTCGTTGAAACGAAATGAGATTCCGTCAGTATATTGCGTGTTTTCAATGTGACGCCTCGTAAGGTGTTTTAAATATTCAAGTTTATTATTTCTTGACAGTATGAACCTTCAAATGTGTAAAAATAATTTGGACTTACTATTTAAACTGCTGAGTCAGCAGAAATTTCTAGTTACAATGTTTAGGTCAGGAAAATTTGTTTTTCTAACGAGCTTTAACTTTTTACCACCTCCTCATTTTTTATTTATTTCTTATTAAAATAAACTTTGGTTTAAGGCTTTTGTTCTGTTTTTTGAAAGATTCCTGCGTGGCATCTGCCGCATCCAACGTTCTTAAAGAAGTATCTAGAGTAAACGCATTTCCGCGCACTATAAACCATAACCATATGAGTTACATCTTTGAAATTTTTAAAGGAAACGAAAATGCTATCGGAAGTTGGAGCTAGCGCAGCACAGTACTATAGAGATCATCCAAGAAATTCTATGTTATGCGCCATCTTTGTTGTTTAGCGTTATATCAATTACGTCATTTGTTTACATAATTTTGCAAGCGCTAAGTTTTAAAACCATATTCGCAGAAATAAGTCCGTGTGTTTTTTTACGCTTGTCAAAAAGTGATCACAGGCTCGCTTTTTAATATTCTTTTTTATACTACCGGTCAAAAGAAATAGTTAAACTTTGCATCCCTAAATAGGGGAAGGATGGAAGGGGAAGGATGGAAAATTCCAAAATACTTTTTCACAATTTCAAATAACCACTGTCTGCTAAATTACAGGCATATAAGGAATGGGATGATAGAAATATTCCAACAGGCAAGTGGAAGACATATTCCATCCGCAGTATCTTTTTATCCACACAGCACCATCCTTATTAGCGTAAAACGTTTTATCCCAAAATTTTCCACGTATTTGGATAATGCTTTCAAGCCTGTTAGCACATATCCACAACTCGCACATATCTACAACTCGCACATATCTACAACTCGCACATATCTACAACTCGCACATCTCTACAACTCGCACATCTCTACAACTCGCACATATCTACAACTCGCACATATCCACAACTCGCACATATCCACAACTCGCACATATCTACAACTCGCACATATCTACAACTCGCACATATCTACAACTCGCACATATCTACAACTCGCACATATCTACAACTCGAACATATCTACAACTCGCACATATCTACAACTCGCACATATCTACAACTGGCACATATCTACAACTCGCAAATATCTACAACTCGCACATATCTACAACTCGCACATATCTACAACTCGAACATATCTACAACTCGCACATATCTACAACTCGCACATATCTACAACTCGCACATATCTACAACTCGCACATATCTACAACTCGCACATATCTACAACTCGCACATATCTACAACTCGCACATATCTACAACTCGCACATATCTACAACTCGCACATCTCTACAACTCGCACATCTCTACAACTCGAATATATCTACAACTCGCACATATCTACAACTCGCACATATCTACAACTCGAACATATCTACAACTCGAACATATCTACAACTCGCACATATCTACAACTCGCACATATCTACAACTCGCACATATCTACAACTCGCACATATCTACAACTCGCACATATCTACAACTCGCACATATCTACAACTCGCACATATCTACAACTCGCACATATCTACAACTCGCACATCTCTACAACTCGCACATATCTACAACTCGCACATATCTACAACTCGCACATATCTACAACTCGCACATATCTACAACTCGCACATATCTACAACTCGCACATATCTACAACTCGCACATATCTACAACTCGCACATATCTACAACTCGCACATATCTACAACTCGCACATCTCTACAACTCGCAGGTCATGTGGCGATCTTCAGTTTAAATTTTGTCAACGATCTTTTGTTGACCTTAGCGTTATCGAAAAAGTGCTCCTAAAACCTGATTTTATAAAATTACCGAAATTAAAGAGGAGTTGTTGAAACTTGACGTTTTAGGGTGAATGATTATAGTATTATAGCTATCGCGATAAGTGTATGATGATACAATTGCCGCAGTATTGCCATAAGTGCGATAAATGAAAAGTCGCTGCAATTTAATTAACCACGAAAGTTATTTTTGTTAGTAACTTACTATATATTATATATTTCCTTAGGGTAAATTGTAACTATTGGAAGTTCGAACGTTTTGTCTCAAGTGTAAATTTCTTCATTTAGGTGCCAATCAGCTTTGTTGATCGTTTTTACGGTGAATCGAAACTTGGTGGCAACGAAATTTATCAATTTGTCAAAGGTCTTTTGTATCTTTTTGCTACCACGTGATTTTTTTGCAACCACGTGATTTTTTTGCAACCACGTGATTTTTTTCTCTGGGTATATTGTATATTTATTAAACTATGTAATCGGGAATATATAAAGAGGGCATGTAGACATCTATACATTTTAAATGTGAGTTTTTTTCTTTTCCCTTGTACTTTTTTACCCCTCCACTGATTAGACCAAAAAAAAAATGTGGAAGTTGTGTACTAGAGCTAATTTTAAAGGTTTAAGGACTTAAATTGTCAATTAAGCCCAAATTAAAAAAGATGCAAGAATATCGATTTTGTCTTCAGGTAAAGAATCCCTACAAGGCTAACAATTCTTAAATTGTAGAGTTCTCTTTTTTTATCTGCAAGAAATGTAGTTGTCAAATCTAGTGACAACCTTTTAGAAAGCTGCGGTAAAGTGTCTATGAAGCTGATATTACCAAAAACGAAGCTCGTAACGGTTCTTTATTTACAGCAGGCATATAACCTTCGCTTTTATGATCTTAAGTGTTTGTTTGTATTTCCTGTTTAACTTATAGGGAGCAAAAAATTTGCCAGCAAAATAGTTAGTTGCATTAGTAAGTTGAATTTTGTGCTCGTATATATGATTAAAATCGCATATATTATGCACCCGTAAGCGAAACTGCTTATTAAAAATATGCACTAGTTATCACACAGTACTATATAACGTATGCTTTTCGAGTTCTTAAATTATTGCAGAAAAATTATTCACGACTTTTTAGACGGGTTTTGAAACATACACGTATTTTTTTAAAAAAAACTTTTTATAAGGAACTATAGAGGCTGGAACATCCGATAAATAAGAAACTTAAGAAATAATTTTCCATGAACATACGCATTTCATGAACATACGCTTGTGTGATTATTGCAGGACCGTTCGTTGAATATCAAGTTTTATATCCACCCTTAGTGAGCAATATATTGCTCACTAAGAGTGGCTAAATCTGATATTCGACGAACGGGCATACGGCCGTGCTTTACAACTAGCGGCCGCGCTTTTTGCCGATAATTATGCCAAATCTGGTTGCATTTAAAAAATCATAACTGGCAGCGACTTATATGTAGCGGTCGAATGTTGTAACTAGCAGCGCGACTAGCTAGCAGCCACGACTTTAACTAGCGTTCGCGACTTATTTTTACATAGAATGCATAGAATGATCTTCCAGCATTAAATTGTATGCCTGACATATTTTTTCCTTCCACACCCAGGCTCATTGGAAGATTTAGTTTATTTTTACAATGGTATGCATCCTAAACTTAAATACAAAGACATATGTCCCGTCATTGCTACACCTCATGAAAAGAATATTAGTATGTATCAACTGAAAGCTCTCTTAGAGAAGAAATGATTCAGCAGAAAGCGAAATGTATCAGATGTCATCTTGAAAGGTATTATTCAAAATGAACTATTATCTAAAGCTAGACACCACCAAATGACTGAAAATGTGTGTGTGAAATATGGCATTCGTGTGTCGAAAGAGGATGTTCGAAACGTAATTAAGGTGGTTCCCCTTGAAAAAATGTCTAAATTTCAAGAATTGTTTTTACCTCTTTTCTTACAGCAAATTCATCTTAGAAGACCGTGGCAAGTAGTGCTTATGACAAATTTAGGTTTTTATTGCGCATTCTGCCACTTTTTTAAACCAACCGCAAATGTAACTGCATAGCAACGCCCATAGCAACCATTTTCACATTTTTGTACAGCTTTTCGGCCCCTCCGTCGATGTTTAATTCTTTGCAATTGCTAGATGATACTTTAGGGCCTCTTAAAGCAATATATGACATTTCTGAATAATAAATGAGGTGTTCCACATACAGTCAGAAAGCTGTCTTAACGATGCACCCTGCGAAGTGAACTCGTCATGAATTAGACTTAAGACTTGGGTATTTGGTGCTTTTCAGGTCAAAATAGTGCTGCCGTACACCTTTTCTCGATGCACAAGTCAAGAATGTCCATAAAATAATCTTTAAACAAGTTTTTTTTTGCCATTTAAGTTCGGAATCCACGCGAAACAAGAATTCTCAAGATCAAAGCAGCCGCGCTTTACAAATTCTTCTGTCGATGCAGGCATTAGTACCACCTAATATTTAATTGAAACCGGTTTTTTAATCGAAGTTGTCCTTCAGTTATTTTGTCGAGGTATTGCCTGTTTTGCCCTGTTTTAGCTCTTCTTTTCAAAAGTTCGCTTGAAATAAAGCATATTATTCAGTTATTTGGTTAGGCCTCGAGCAACCAACCAATGAAATTTTTGACTTAATTTTGTCGTACTGTCACATACTATGGTATATCCTCAAATATCTTCAGAAAAGACAATCCTCTGCATTATAGTTTTTTCTAGGGGAACCACCTTAAAGAAGTTGACCGAGAAGGTGTTAGAAAGTCGAAAAAGTAATGTCGTCAAACGCGGAATGTATTGGTCTCTTGGCCCCGGCGATGTACATCATTTGGGTGGCAATGATAAGTTGAAAAGATTGGGATTCTGCATTCATGGATGCGTAGATGGTTTCAGCAGGAAATTTCTATGGTTTGTTGTTGCATCTTTTAACAAGGATTCAATTATCATTGCTAACTATTATCTGCAGTGTTACTGGTATAAGTTTTGCCCAAAACAGCAACAAAAATATGACAAAGTGTATCACTTTAAATATGATCAACTCATATTTTAACAAAACCACCACAAAAACCCAATTCGTCCTCATTTGCAGTTACGACGTTTTTTAATGGTAAGACGATAGTCTTAGAAGAAGTTGATATTTTGGGAAAAAACAATATCATCCTCAAAAATTATCTTTAAAAGCTCATCAAAACCATAAATCGCGGTCACGTGTTATAATTCACAAGTCGCGGCAGCGTGTTATAAGTTGCAGCCGCGTATCAATGGCTCATAAGTCGCGGCTGCATGTTATATCTCGCTGACGCGTCATCATCATTTACAGTTTGCTGAGCCACTACGTGACATACACATTACACAGACTAGATTCACACTGCTTCTGGCAGTGAAGTTGGCGTCCGCGGCATAAATTTGTAACACGCGGCCGCTAGCTGTAAGTTGCGGGCGAGAGTTGTGACGCGAGTTTTACCACGAGTTATGAACTAGAATCCAGTTCGTTCAAATCAGCTACGGTAAGTTGTTAGTTTAGAGCTCTAAATTGCCACAAGAATTGTTATGATATGCGTTTTAAATTTTCTTTTGAAAAATTAAAATATTTTTTTTTCTTCCCTCACCAAATTGAGACTTTTTTAAGACAAAATTAGTCAAAGAGGAGGGGGTAAGGAAAATGGTGTTTATAAGCGACATCTTACCTGTATGACCCAATAAGATTTATATTGCATGCCCACTCTTGTATCAGATTTATCTATTCGTGGCAAAACAGTGCTATTTAGTCGCGTAGATAAATCTTGACATCCAACTGATAGGCATGCAATATCTGCGCATTGTCAAACGGAGCAAGAATTCAGTCCCAAATCCATAAAAAAATTATTTTAACACAAAAACCTTAACGCACATTTGGAAAAGGAGTCAAAGCACAAAAAAACATTTTTAATTTTACAATATGTTTTTATTAAGAGGATAATAATGATTGTTAATCTTCTCTTGGAGTAAATAATATTTATTATACATTTCTATTTATTCTGCTACATACAATCTTTTTCTTCACCACTTCTCTTTAGAGACACAACCTCAATTCCACCGTCCCCAGTAGGTATTTAAAGCTCTCTGTTTATGTATCACTAAGACACTTTCTCCAGAAAATGTTTCTTGATGCATTTCGGAAGAGCAACTGCTCGGCGGTTATTCTTTTTGCGATGAGTTGTAAATGTCGCTTACTACACCATCTCCCGAAAGCACAATATGCTCTTTTTTTATTTCTTCTATGTCATGTTTGATCAACACAACATTTTTATCATATGTGGATGGATGTAAAGAACTTGGTGGCGTGAGCAGTTAACTTGTGCAGTTGTCAGATTCCTGCATTTTCGATTTATACCACCTCTTATATATACTTGTATGTCTTGATTGTTCGCAAGATAAATGGTGTCAAATCACGTGAGTAAGAATATTAAGATTAAGAAAAATAGGATTTGAGGGTGAGTTAAAATATGTATGTCTTGAACCTTCATACGAAAGTGGTTTCAAGTCACGTGACATTCGTGACGTAGAAAAAATCGCGGATGACTGAGCAAGCAAGACGTGACAATTCTTAAAGGGAAACTAAGGTCAAAATTTTTTTTTTTCATAAAAACGTTTATTATACTATTTAAAAAAGATACTTTAAATTTTTTTTCAAAAAAAATTTATTTTTATGAGGATTTTAGAGTAAAAAGGTTATTATTTACATCTCCGTTAGAGTACATAAAAAAACTCTACGATGGAGAGCAATGACGTATGATCCGCGAGTGAGTAAGTGAAACCATACTATAAGGTTCGCCTGATTTGATGTATGAAGACATAAAAGATGAATTTTACTTCTTAACTATAATTGTACATTTTGTCTTTACTACTCAAAATGCCAAGTTGCCTGGCATATGGATGTTCGCAAACCACAACTGCTAAAAAAAGTTTTTTCATGATCCCAAAGCCAGTGAATACAACTGAGAAACTTCGCGCAGCACAATGGTTGCATAATATTGGTACTGGATTGAATGTAGAAACATTTCCATTTGGGAAAAATAAAGTTGTATGTGAAGACCACTTCCATCCTGACTGCATAAAAGATGATTTAAAAGGACGTCTAACGGGGATACCATCGAAACGGAAAGAGCTACTTTGTGGAGCAGTTCCATCTATTTTTAAACACAAAACTTACGAATTTATTAACATGGATGGCACTACCGTATTAAAACGTGATTCATCTTTAAAAAGAAAAATGCAGGAAGAATGCCTACATGTGAGTTACAAAAATCATGTTTTTTAATTTCAACCTTTCCCGGTACAACTCTTTTAGCGAACATATTTAATACTCCTTTTTATAAATTATTGCGCAATATTCAGCCTCATCATGAAAAAGAGGCAGCCGTTGCTCCAAATCTTTTATATTTTATTATCTCTTACGATACGGGGACATTGAAAAATCACGCGCAACGAATAATGGAGAATTAATTATCTCAATAATAATTTCCCGTATTTTGTGATGACTATTTGATTACCTCCATAATTGTATGCACGTATTTTATGATAAACATTGCTAATTACCATTTTACGAATTTTTTTCAAGAGAGAAGACGTACTATCAAACTTTATTACTTTTAAAACTTAAAACTTCAATAAAACTGCTATTTTAATAGCAACAACTCTCTACACAGACTCAGTAGTTTGTGTAAAAACTCAAGAACAGTTTATTATAATGGAAAACAATGACGGAGACTATGAAATGATAGTAGAAGACTTCAACGAACTATTTGAAGAAAAGTCAGTAGGTAAACACGTTAATATTAAAATTTTAATGGTATACGAGAAAGGGGAGATTCACCAAACTGTGCACACTGATATTATATATTTTGTCAGCAGATAGGTTATTAATATACATCAAATTTTGTACAAAATTTAAAAACTACCACAGCACACCATAATATATATAATAGTTTATCCTCTACTTAGTTTCCTCTTGATTTTATTTAGCTCATGAAAGTATCATATTAACAGAAGATGACATTAGTGACCCACATATTCATATAGATTTTGAAAAACTTTCAAATTACAAAGTCGAACATTTAAAAAGATGGCTGGTATTCTGAGGAGACACACTTCAAGGTATTACAACTTTGAAAGAAGCTCAAGTTCATGTTATGAGCTATTTCGAAAATAAAACTGAAGCCAAAATTGTAGATCCTACACCTGATAAAATCTGGCTACGTAAAAAAGCAGAAAAAATGGGAGTTATTTTGAAACCGCTGTGGAAAGAGGGAATGCTTCCATCAAGGAATGCCAAATTTTACAGTTGAACATATTCAAAATTATCATGAACATGTCAATGAAACATTTTGTAAAAATTCAACAAAAATAAAGAAACATTTTATACGTGGCGAACAATTCCTCAAAGAGAAGTTCTTAGATACTGATACAATATATGTTAAAGAAGATGAAACAATATTTTGTTTGAAGGGTGTAGCTGCAGCTAGTTTGAAAAAAGCAAATAGATGGGTTTTTTTAGCCATAGAGAAAAAAACCTCCAATATTGAGTTTGCGAACTGTCAGTGTCCAGCTGGACGTTGTGGGACATGTTCTCATGCATATGCTATGATGAAACTTTTAGCAAAGTGGGTAGTAGATGGCCTATCTATGGTACCGGCAACTAAAGCATGTACTTCAAAGCCCTGCGTGTGGAATGTTCCGCAGTCCAGAGGTAGAATAGAAAAGGTTCCTATCATGGAAATGATGATCAAGTCTCCTCCATCGAAAAAAACTAAAAAAACTGACAATGTTCAAGACAAAAAGGATAGATATTTTTATATACTTTATATATAAATATAAATAAGTACTTGAAACATATCATAACCTTGTAAAATATGAAATATACTTCAAAGTGATATTTTTTGCAAGGATTGATTTTTACGAGTTTGCAACATTACCACAAAAATAAGCTATAGAAAAAATCATCTCCTTGAGGTATATCTCATAATGTGTGTGTAGCAGTAAAAAACTTTTTAGATATTTTTATGCATATAATTGTAAAGATTTTCTTTTTCTAAACATTCTATACCTTTAAAATTGGTTCTTGAAAATTTGCTAACATTGCACAAACAGTGATGATCTGGTTAAGAGAACCTAGCATGTTAACAGGATCAAATATGTAAAAAGTTTTCAATCTCTGTATCATTCTTTCGACATGTATTCTTTCAGCGGCAATTTGTTGACTTTGAAGAGGATAATAATGATTGTTAATCTTCTCTTGGAGTAAATAATATTTATTATACATTTCTATTTATACTGCTACATACAATCTTTTTCTTCACCACTTCTCTTTAGAGACACAACCTGAATTTCACCATCCCCAGTAGATATGTAAAACTCTGTTTCTTGATGCATTTCGGAACAACAACCGCTCTGCGGTAATTCATTTTGCGGTGAACTGTAAATATCGCTTACTACACCATCTCCTGAAAGCACAATATGCTCTTTTTTGATTTCTTCTATGTCATGTTTGATCAACACAATACTTTTATCACATGTGGATGCATGAAAAGAACTTGGTGGCGTGAGCAGTTGACTTGTGCAGTTGCCAGATTCCTGCATTTTCGATTTATACCACCTCTTATGTATACTTGTATGTCTTAGAATGTTAATCATTCAAGATGCTCCTGAATTTTAACAAAAATTATTTGATACTTGACAATTAGTGACGTAGAAATCGCGGAGTGCGATGAGCAAAATTATTTTTTTTTTTCCTTTTTATAAATTATTGCGCAATATTCAGCCTCATTATGAAAAAGACGCAGCCGTTGCTCCAAATCTCTATAATAATAGCCGTCGTCTGTCTGTCTGTTCAAAAGGGTTACCGATATTCCTTTGATCTTTCCGCGAATTTTTAGAAAACAGGGGGTTGTTTAATCGCAAATCTTTTTAATTAATTGAGCTAAACTCAAGAAATTAATTTATTACCTTAATTAATTACTTTAAGTTATGAACCTTGATGAAAAAAATAAATTAAGAGATAAAAATGAATGAATTACTTTAATACGCCATTTTTAATAATAGTTACCCCCGTGACCTCAATCGCCGTTTATCGCATGTTTTAACCCTCACCGGATAAATATTTACATAAATAATCCGGTTCCTCCCTGCACTTGTGCCTCGATTTAATTGCCCAATCAACAGTCTTGATTATATGTATAAGCCAATCAATAAGCATTGCATTTTCCGCGGCAATTGTTACACTTTTACTGCCCGGATAAGAAAATAGAAAATACGATGTAGCAACGAAGTTATGGCAAGGTAAGACAAGAAATTTTCCTGATTAATTCTTTGGAAAGTATCTCATTAATTATTTGCCGTTTTTACCCTTCCTAATTTCTACTTTTGAAATTAATTTCTATTTCTACTTGTAAGAATACAATTAGCTAGCTACATCTTTGGTGTTTGCTTAATTTTAGTTTGTTGTTTATAAGCTGCGTCAATTTTTATTCTTTAGCTAGCTACGTACCTATAGCTGTGGGCTACATATAGCTAGCTTAAGAATAAACACTGGTGTAGCTGCTAAAAAAATACTCCACATAAAATGGATTTTCCTCAGCCAAATGAACTTTTCTTATTGGAACATAATTATGCATTACCCCGCTTGGAAAATGTTGAAGATGTTGAGCATGCTGAAAGGCAAAGACAACATCATCTTGAAATTGTACGACGAAGGAGGGCCAATGAATCTTTGCAACAGGCCCAACAGCGTAGAGCAGCAGATGCTCTACGCCAAAATGCAAGACGAGCAGTAGAAAATGTTGCAGATGCAAATGCACGACAGCATGCTGATGCACAACGTCATCATGCGAATAGAGAAAATGAATTACCTCAGCAAGCTGCAGTAAGACGCAGGGCAGATGTTTTGCGTCATTGAGTAGCTAGGGCTCCACGTTTACTAAATTTAGCTAGGATTAACAATGTTTTACCTCCTACACATTCTGCAGGTGAGTTTAATATAGTATGTCAGCATTGTGAAGCTATTAAATTTAATAATGAAAATCATTTTAAGTGTTGTCACAATGGCAAAGTGGCCCTACGTGCCATATTACAATTTCCTGTTGAAATACGTGAATTGTTAAGCAACGACTCTGCCCAAGCTAAACAGTTTCGTAAGTATATCAGAGTATACAATAATGCTTTTAGTTTTGCTTTTTGTCAGCAAACATTCGACCACCGCCAGGTCGTGGACCACCCTGTTTTAGAATATGTGGTCAATTATTTCACAGGTATGGTGCTTTATTACCTGCTCAGAATGAACTACCTAATTTTAGCCAATTGTATATTGTAGAAGCTGCAGCTGCCTTAAACATGCGTATTGAGAATCCAACACATGCTCATTGTAATCGCGAAACAGTGCAGATAATTCAAGATGTTCTTAACAGGGATTCTCCATATGCTGCAGCTTATAGCAATATGGCTGAAGTGGAACGTGAAGAAACAGCCAGAGCAGCTGCGGAAAACAGACAGCCTTCTGTTGTAAGTATGGTAATGCGAGAGGGTAATGATCGCAGAAGGTATAATGCCCCCTTGCATCAGGAAGTTGCTGCCATCTTTGTTGGTAATGATGGTGCACCTCCTGCTGCAAGAGATATTGTTGTTTATCCACGTAATCAACCTTTGCGACAAATCCCTTATACATCATGCAATATTGATCCTATGATGTATCCCATTTTATTTCCACGTGGTGAGCCGGGTTGGGACCCAAACATGGCCCATGTCAGGGAGCATGCAACTGGAGTTAGAAATAGGCTAACCCAGTTGGAATATTATATTTACCGCATTGCTATTAGGCGAGAATTCTCTGCCCTTCATTTAGCAGGTAAATTGTTTCAGCAATTTTTAGTAGATGCATATGTTAAAGTTGAAGGTCAACGGCTTGCATTTATTCGCCTAAATCAAAACCAGCTTCGAGCAGAGTCCTACCAAGGACTTCTGGATTACCTCCAAAATGCTGCAGATCAACGTAACTTGCAAGCAGGTAATGTTGTTGTCTTGCCTTCCACCTTTTCTGGCTCACCCCGTAACATGCATCAGTTGTACCTTGATGCGATGGCATTGGTTTCAAAGAAGGGTAAGCCAGATTTGTTCTTGACTTTTACTTGCAATCCAAAATGGCCAGAAATTGTTACTAATTTGTTACCTGGTCAATCTGCTTCTGATAGACCAGATTTAGTTGCAAGGGTGTTTAAATTAAAATTACTTGCTTTGAAAAAAGATTTAAAAGACGGTGTATTAGGTGTTCTGTGTGCACATGTAGATGTTATTGAATTTCAGAAAAGAGGTTTACCGCATGTTCATATGCTTTTACATCTACACAATGAGTTTAAATTATGAAATGCTGATGATATCGACTCATTAATTTGTGCACAGATTCCAGATCAAAACCAAGATGCTGAATTGTATGATATAGTAAAGTCATGTATGATCCATGGCCCATGTGGCCTCCTTAATAATACATCTCCGTGCATGAAAGAGGGTGAGTGTACTAAGCATTTTCCTAAGCAGTTTAATGACAGAACTGTTATAAATGTAGACGGTTATCCCATGTACCATCGGCCTGATAATGGAAGAACGGTAAGAATACGAAACTTAGATGTTGATAATAGGTGGGTTGTGCCTTATAACCCTTTCCTATGTAAAAAATATATGGCACATATAAACTTGGAAGCGTGTGTGTCAATTAAAAGTGTTAAGTATTTGTATAAATATATTTATAAAGGTTATGATACTGCACACATAGAAATCAATGAGCGCATCGATCATGATGAAGTAACAACATTCTTAGATGCTAGATATGTATCTGCACCTGAAGCAACTTGGCGTCTCTGTGAATTTCCTATGCATACTCAGAGTCATTCCATCATAAGACTTCCTGTTCACCTTCCAAATCACCAGCAAGTGTTTTTTAGGGAAGGCAACAAGGCTGTGGCTGCTGACAGGGCTGAAAACTCTAAGACCATGTTAACAGCCTGGTTTCAATTAAATCAGCAGGACCAGCATGCGCAACGATTTTTGTACACTGAAATACCTTACCACCTTGTTTTTCGGAATACACAACAGCAAAAACGGTGGGTAGTTAGGCAATGCGGTGCTGAAAAGATAGTAAGTAGAATGTATATAATGCCAGCATCCGCGAAGGTGAAAGGTATTTTTTGCGGGTTCTTTTGTTGCATGTCCCTGGTGCTACGTCTTTTGACAATTTAAGATATTTCGAAGAAAATCTTTATGCTTCTTTTAGGGATGCATGCTTAGCACGAGGATTGTTAGCTGATGACAATCTTTGGATTCGCACCATGAATGAGTTCGTGGAATATGCTTCTCCATCTAAATTGAGAAAAGCGTTTTCTTTTATATTGATTCACGGTGAACCGAATAACCCACATGAATTGTGGGAATCCTTTCGTGCTGCAATGATGGAGGATTACTTACGTCACCACCCTGAAGTACAGGCAGAACAAATGGTGCTAGGTAAAATTAAAGCGGTTATTCAGCAATTTGGTAAGCGTCTTACTGATTTTGGTCTTCCTGCTTTACAGGAAGCTTTGCTTGATGATTTGCCAAATGCTGAAGAAATGAGGCAGGAGGCTCTAAATATCAGGCCTTTGTTAAATGCCGAGCAACTTCATGTAGCTGATTCTGTTATAAATGTCTTCACCAATAATAACATTAATGTTGCCAATATTTTCTTCCTAGATGGGCCAGGTGGCACAGGTAAAACTTTTACATACAATTACATTATTAAGGAAGTTATTGCGAGAAATCTGTGTGTTGCTACTTGTGCCTGGACAGGTATTGCTGCTACATTATTGCCGAATGGTAAGACTGTCCACTCTCTATTCAAGTTACCAGTCCCTGTTTTAGACGGCTGTACATGTAATATCAAACCCAATAGTGACCATGCAGCATTTTTAAGAAGACAGGACATCATTATATTTGATGAAGCCAGCATGATACCTAAATATGCTTTGGAAGCTATTGACAGAATGTTTAGGGATATATGTAATAGTGAAATTCCATTTGCAGGTAAAGTTATTCTTTTGGGAGGAGATTTCCGTCAAGTACTCCCTGTCATCAGAAGAGCCGGACCTGCGCAAATTGTAGAAGTTTGTTTAAAAAGCTCACAACTCTGGCCCTTGACTCGAATTTTCCACCTCCACACAAACATGAGAGCTGGGGAAGGGGAGCAAGTCTTTGCTGAATTTCTTTTAAACCTTGGTGGTGGTCATTTGCCACAAAAACCAGATGATCCAAATCAAGGTTGTATTGAAATTCCCCATGAATGTGTTCTGCAACCTAATGAAAATATTGTTACTTCTATCTTTAGTGAATTAGATGATGTGGAATTTTCACGTTGTGTCATCTTAACTCCAACAAATGAAGAAGCGTTGGAAATAAATGAACAAATTTTGAATCAAATTCCTGGTGATACCCATACATACTACAGTATCGACTCTGTTGTTTCGGATGATCAAGAAGAAATTGATTTATATCCCATGGAGTTTATTAATTCCTTAACTCCAAGTGGTATGCCACCACACCAATTAAATGTCAAAGTTGGATGTGTTGTAATGTTGTTAAGAAATCTGTCCCTTAAAGACGGTCTTTGTAATGGTACAAGGTTAATGGTTCGGAATCTGCGTGCAAATGTTATCGATTGTGAAATTCTTACCGGTATCCGTAGAGGTGATCGTGTGTTAATTCCGAGAGTGTCCCTCTGTCTAAATGATACAAATCTACCCTTTCAAATTAAACGCACCCAGTTTCCTTTAAGATTGTCTTACGCATTGACAATAAAAAATAGGAGTCAAAGCCAAACTTTTGAGAAAGTTGGTATATACTTGCGTAGACCTTGCTTTAGCCATGGACAATTGTATGTTGCTTTTTCACGAGCACGGTCATTTGCTGCAGTAAAGGTAAAGGTTGTCAGTACTTATCAACAAGGTTATGTAGGGAATAGATGTTTCACAAAGAATGTTGTTTTTCCACAAGTGTTGTAAATATTTTAATTTTCTATTACTGATACAATGATTGACAGCAAGTTACTGTTTACCTCTTGAAAGGTATGTGGGCTGTACTGCAACAAGTTATTGTGTACCTCTTGAAAGGTATGTGTGTTGCGTTTCAGGCAAATTACTGAGTACCTCTTTGAAGGTATGTTTGCCATGTTCAGTAATCTGTTCAAATTAATTGTCCTGTTCAAATTAATTGTCACTTAAAAAAACAGTTCTACTCCCTACTTCACCATGTTGTTATTTGTCATTACTGTGTTTCCATTTTTTTGAATGTGTTTAATTAGCTGAGTGTTTTATAGGGTGGGGTGCATAATTTCGTGGCTTACCTTCTCGTGGTGCACCCTGTACGTATTTTCAATTTTACTTTATTAGTACAGTAAAATTAATGTTCCTACCTTTTTCAAAACTAAGACAATAGATGTTTCAAGGTAATTTCCTACAGCTGTGTAGCATATCTCATTTTATGTTTAGTTATAATTGTATTTTTTATTTACAAGTTTTTTGTTTATATTTTTAGCAAGCCTTATGTTCTTATGTACTTTGTTTTTAATTAAAAAAAACTTAAGAATTACACACAGTCCTAACAATTTATTTTCTTTTTTTCTGAAATTTACTTTTTAAACACCAGCCTTTTTGTGAATCTTTCTTAAAAGATAACCACAAAAATTAGTTATTACCTCAAGTTTCATAGATTACTGAAATTTATATATAGACATAATTACCAATAAATTTTTTGTACTAAGGTGATCCTGTCTGTTGTGTGCGAATAAAGTAATGTTGAAAATGCAAACTAAAAGCCACGGTTAAAACATGTTTTCTACTTTTTTATTTCACTTAAAAATACAACAATTTTGTGTACTTGCAAAAAATGAAGACAAAAACGGGGGTATAAAACCATGTCTTTCCTGTACTACTGCTGTATTGAAAAACATGATCACTACTCACCCTCTATTTTTTTCCTTTTAGTCAAACAATACAAAATTATAATGGCGGAACACATAAAAGAGGGTATTGTGGTGGACAAAAGTGTCAAAGAAGCCGTGGTCCAGGAGGGACGTGTAAATGAAGAGGAACATGTTGTAGAGAAGGTGGTTGAAGGTGGTTGTACAGATGTAAGTAATCCATTGTAACCATCCATCAAAGATCTTTAAATCTCCAAATGCAAGATTTTAATCTATCTTACAGTTTATTCTTACTGTCACACCATTTTATTTTTAGGAACTAACCTATGCTCTGTACAAGGAGTACCGAAATGTACATAAAGGGCCGGTTTCCAACCGGTCCTTTCAATTTTGGCAAAAAAATAGTGGGAAAGATAAAGACGGTTTTCAATGGAAAAAAAAAACCTCCAAAAAAATTAAAAAAAAAGAAAAAAATAACAACATTACAAAAAATTATATGCAAAAGTTTAAGGTGATGAAAGGGGCTAAGATGTATTTTAACTAATTAAAATACATTTAAAAAATAATTTTTTGAAAATCAACATAAAGTTAACAAGAACACGAAATCATTTCTTTATTTTGAAATACGTACTTTTTTCAAATATGCTCCTTTCTTCACCTTATACTTTCTAGGATTTAAGTAATAAACAGTTCCTTCTACATTTTCTTATAGTTAATATAGTTAATATAGTTAGTTAATATATAGTTAGTTAGTATTTTGTCTTAACTCCCGTAGATTTAGTAAACAATTTTGCCAGCATTTAAATAATTCAATTGCAATGCTCAGTTTTCCTGGTTTAATAGGTAATTTTAAAAACATTATAGCTAACAAAACTCTGTATTGCGTTGCCTGTTTACGGATTTTAAGTTTGTCTAAACCGTTCAGTTATTGTTTAGAGTACACAAAAAATAATCCATATTTTTTTGTCCCTACCACATGCCTAAGTTTGTGCATCACTAACCATGAACTTAATGCTTCGGTTCAAAGCTGGCTACAATGAGGTTAAAGATTATCCAAAACTTTGGCCTTTGGATAACCTTTCGGCAAAACTGACACCCCTGTAGGAAGCAGTTAATACGAACACTATAAAATGTTCGGGGGACCAGCAAGCCTGAACCTGTTATATTTTTATATTACCATCATGTTAATTATTTCATTTTTTTCTAGAAAGCTTAAAAACTGAGTTAATAAATGAAATTTTATCTTGGAAACTTTATTCCTGATTTAGTTCAAGGTAATGTTTTATTTATTTCGTATATTTTTTTATCTTTGTGTCTCTCAGGCATTATCATTATATTTACTAAAAGCTGCATGTCTACCTCCACCTAAGCCACCAATAATCAATACTTGATTACTGGTGGCTTACCCCGGCGTTTCGACGCCTGGTTTCCCGGCTAGTCTTTTATATTTTATTATCTCTTACGATACGGGGACATTGAAAAATCACGCGCAACGAATAATGGAGAATTAATTATCTCAATAATAATTTCCCGTAATTTTCCGTATTTTGTGATGACTATTTGATTACCTCCATAATTGTATGCACGTATTTTATGATAAACATTGCTAATTACCATTTTACGAATTTTTTTCAAGAGAGAAGACGTACTATCAAACTTTATTACTTTTAAAACTTAAAACTTCAATAAAACTGCTATTTTAATAGCAACAACTCTCTACACAGACTCAGTAGTTTGTGTAAAAACTCAAGAACAGTTTATTATAATGGAAAACAATGACGGAGACCATGAAATGATAGTAGAAGACTTCAACGAACTATTTGAAGAAAAGTCAGTAGGTAAACACGTTAATATTAAAATTTTAATGGTATACGAGAAAGGGGAGATTCACCAAACTGTGCACACTGATATTATATATTTTATCAGCAGATAGGTGATTAATATACATCAAATTTTGTACAAAATTTAAAAACTACCACAGCACACCATAATATATATAATAGTTTATCCTCTACTTAGTTTTCTCTTGATTTTATTTAGCTCATGAAAGTATCATATTAACAGAAGATGACATTAGTGACCCACATATTCATATAGATTTTGAAAAACTTTCAAATTACAAAGTCGAACATTTAAAAAGATGGCTGGTATTCTGAGGAGACACACTTCAAGGTATTACAACTTTGAAAGAAGCTCAAGTTCATGTTATGAGCTATTTCGAAAATAAAACTGAAGCCAAAATTGTAGATCCTACACCTGATAAAATCTGGCTACGTAAAAAAGCAGAAAAAATGGGAGTTATTTTGAAACCGCTGTGGAAAGAGGGAATGCTTCCATCAAGGAATGCCAAATTTTACAGTTGAACATATTCAAAATTATCATGAACATGTCAATGAAACATTTTGTAAAAATTCAACAAAAATAAAGAAACATTTTATACGTGGCGAACAATTCCTTGAAGAGAAGTTCTTAGATACTGATACAATATATGTTAAAGAAGATGAAACAATATTTTGTTTGAAGGGTGTAGCTGCAGCTAGTTTGAAAAAAGCAAATAGATGGGTTTTTTTAGCCATAGAGAAAAAAACCTCCAATATTGAGTTTGCGAACTGTCAGTGTCCAGCTGGACGTTGTGGGACATGTTCTCATGCATATGCTATGATGAAACTTTTAGCAAAGTGGGTAGTAGATGGCCTATCTATGGTACCGGCAACTAAAGCATGTACTTCAAAGCCCTGCGTGTGGAATGTTCCGCAGTCCAGAGGTAGAATAGAAAAGTTTCCTATCATGGAAATGATGATCAAGTCTCCTCCATCGAAAAAAACTAAAAAAACTGACAATGTTCAAGACAAAAAGGATAGATATTTTTATATACTTTATATATAAATATAAATAAGTACTTGAAACATATCATAACCTTGTAAAATATGAAATATACTTCAAAGTGATATTTTTTGCAAGGATTGATTTTTACGAGTTTGCAACATTACCACAAAAATAAGCTATAGAAAAAATCATCTCCTTGAGGTATATCTCATAATGTGTGTGTAGCAGTAAAAAACTTTTTAGATATTTTTATGCATATAATTGTAAAGATTTTCTTTTTCTAAACATTCTATACCTTTAAAATTGGTTCTTGAAAATTTGCTAACATTGCACAAACAGTGATGATCTGGTTAAGAGAACCTAGCATGTTAACAGGAATAACTCGATCAAATATGTAAAAAGTTTTCAATCTCTGTATCATTCTTTCGACATGTATTCTTTCAGCGGCAATTTGTTGACTTTGAATAACTTCGCTTTCACTGAACTGATCTCGTCCTCTCAAAAAACATGGTATTATCAGCTCCACACCGATTGGATTCACATATTCTGCTATCAAAAAACCTAGATCTGCCATGATCGCATCACCAGGCTCCCAGAGTTCTGGGTATAATATTCCACTTTTCACTACTATATTTTTATCAGATATGCTCCCAGGGAAGGCTGAGGATATAAAAGTGAAGCCACCCCCTGGTGCAATTCCAACCAGAACTTTTACTGTAGTGTGACTTTTGTAATCTGAATACATCAATTTATGGACAACAAGTGAAGGAGGCACTGCAATTTTGAATTCGACACAGTCTATAATGCACCGTACATTTGGAAATTTTTCCATCATTGATTTTGGCATTACATCTTTTACCTGCTGTCGGGTAGGCCATATGCATATTGATCCAAATTTAACGTACATATAATTTATCCAAGTCAACACTGTATTGGTGACTGTAGCTTCAGAAACTTGAAAGATATAAGATAAATGAAAAATATCGAAGTTTCTTCTAATGCGTACCAGGGTCAACAAAAAACTTTCTAAAGGGGATAGCATTCGGGGTCTCCCTCTCTGCGAATCACCTTTGACCTGTTGGTTGTTGTATAATACCACATTTTCTCTATTGTCACCAGTGTTCAAAAATATTAGTATGCCTTTGAAAACTTTAACATTTGGTAAACCAGTGTAGTGGTTACATGCTCCGACTGACAAAAGCACATGTTCAACTAATTTACATTTTGTAGTTACAGTTCTGTGCAACAAATCATTTTTAAGTTGTTCATTTTCCTTCTGCAATGCTTCGATTTTGCTTTGTGAGTCAAAAAAACTTTCTTCTGTTTGGCTTGACATATCACAACTAACATCTGGCATATCTATCATAAATGACTCTGTCGGAGGTTCATAATCTGACACTGTTTCTAAATTTTTTGCGGGGAGAGGGTCTGTTGACAGGAGGTTTCCGTTTACTTCCCTGCTGTTCTACCATGGCTTCAAACAGCATAGGTTTTGCTCCTTTTTTTAATTTCCTTAATGTGCTACCAGGAGGACGAATTATATCAGATTTCTCAAAATGTTTCTCGCACAAAACAGTATAATTAGTAACTCTAAAGTTGTCTTTTCCATCAACTCTTTTTATACGATTACACCACACTTTTCTAAGACTGGGATCTTTCGGAAACTGGAAGAAACTCAAAGCACTTGTGATACGTTCACCCTCGAATTCAACTAAACCTCTACTATCCCATCCCCAGGCAGCACACTGCTTTCCAAGACTTGGTTTTTTATGTTTACCTTTTTTCGATACACTGTCCGCCATAGCGATTTTTTTATTTATGAAGAACTGGAGCAACGGCTGCCTCGTTTCCGTAAGACGGCAATTACGTCATTATGAATTTATAAAAAGGAGTATCTATTTCCATATCCATTTGGTTCCGCAAAATATGCATACAAAAATGCAGAATAACATTAAAACGAGATTATAGTTATGAGCAGTTGTTTTAAACAACAGTTTGAAGTATGTATCAACTAAATGTTGACTTTTACAGCTTTTAACTGGCAGTTTCACGAAATCGTAATTAACACAGTTATAAAGAGGGTATTGGTAGTGATAGTGTGTAAAAAAGGTTAAAATACTGCAGATTTTAAGAGCGTATCTTTTGGTATATATGTCACGGCAAAACCTAAAACCTAGCCACGTTTTGAAAATGATGTAAATACATTTTTATTTTACTGTTTCCTACTAAATTTAGAACTGAAACATATTGTACAGTTTACTAACCCTCAGTGACACTTCATATTACTCTGATCAGTTTAAAAAAATAAAATTGGTTTGCTGGTAGCCAGTAGTCAGCATAACTACTAGGCAAAACACAACAAGTAGCCGGTTAAGCTACAATCCTGGCAAACATTGTGAATTTCTTTTTGGTTCTCCATTTCCCAAAAATCAGTGTTGAATATTGAACATGTTTGGCTGATGCTAACAGAAGTACTCCAGAAACCTGGAGTACCAGAAATAAGTAACATTACCGTAGAATGGGGTGACTTGGGACAGTGTTGGAACATTCATAGCAAGATCTAGATAACAGTTTTTTTGTTTTATACCTCTACATTAGTCATTTTCTCATTAAATATGCAAAGAATACATAATATCTAAAGCATTTTCCTCAAATCCAAGTGTTTTCTTAAAAAATCTGTGCTTGTCCCTTGGGGTGACTTGGAACAGTAAAGACTTTTTAAAAAGTACAAAAAACAAACAAAACGATATATCACTGTTAACTGCTGTTGTGAATTTAGATAATTTTCGTCATATGATAAAAAACCTTTTAAAAAAACTTTATTTTCCTTTTTCATTGTGTTGTTTATATTGATGGTAAATATTTTTGCTAGTTGGTCAAATTCAAAACTTATATAGCTTGTATAATTTGGATGCGTTCAGGGTACTTAAGACCTCTTTTGAATATCAGTTTTTCTTGCCCAGGATCATCTGATAAGTTTGTCTCATCATAGTTCATTTTCTGGAGGAACATCATTCATACTTCTTTCAAATTATCAAAGTATTTTACAAAATCTTCTTTTGGCGTTTCTGCCCTTGCGGTTTTAATGTTTTGACAGGTTCGACGTTCTATTTCTTTATGATGATGTTTCAAAAAACTTCTTGCCCAGTCGTTTCGAGGGATATTGTCCTTGAAACATTTTAATTTCCTGCTTCTTTTGTCCAGGTACCCTTTCACAATCAGTCTAAGGTCCAATGTTGAAAATGGAAATCCCCATTCTGACACCGCTATTAAGTGATGGACAAATACTTCTTCCTCCTTTTTGCTGAAAGCAGTTTGACCACCCATAGTTTTTTTGTGAGTTCCGTTAATCTTCCTATGCAGAGTGGATTTTGAAACTCCAAATCGGTCTTGTACTTCTCTATAAGTAGCTCCTTCTTGGATTGCTGACAGAGCCTTTTTTTAGCACATCTTCAGAAAAGTTTTGATGCTTCTTTTTCTTTGATTGAGTCAATAATAAAACCATGAAAGACTTTTCTAAATGATTCAAAAAATGTTCAAGTCAAAGAAAGGTAAAATATCCATGATCATGGTGCAGTAACAGTAGATTTAGCCATTATCCCAAGTCACCCCAGAGTAATATAAGAAATTATATTTAGAAAAATTTTATACTAAGAACATGATAAAGTATGTTTTCATTTCTTTTCTCATATTTATATGATTGTTAAGAATAAAGTGAAAAAGTTGTTCAATTTTCAAAGAAATCATGTTTGAACATAGATTTTTGACCTAGATGTACAAAAACAAGTTGGAAGCTCTTCAGTTTCAGTTTCCATTGCTTGTGTGCTGAAAAATCAGCTCCCAAAACAAGTAAGCAAGTCCTGTCCCAAGTCACTCCCATGTCCCAAGTCACCCCATTCTCTGTAACTTTTTTTTGGGGGGGTGAAGGGGGGGGGGGGGGGGGGTGGGGAGAGAGAAAAGTAAAGAGATTTTAACATCAAGAATAGTAAAAAGGCTGGGTTTTCTTATTAACATTTTCACAAATTTTTTTTCCAGGGTTGTAGCTACAGCTTGACTACATGAGTGAGGGATCGTACACAAATTTCGTCTCATTTTAAATCGTCTTATGAATTTGTTTTGTTTCTCTTAACTATTTGATACAAGTCGTTTTTTTCTGAAAAACATTGTAGTGGCTTCACTGTCTTATTCGTCTCATATCGTCTCCTGGTAGTCACAAATTTGTCTCCAAATATTATATTTTGAAAACCAATTCATCTCCTAATTTTTATTAGATGATTTTTAAATTGTCTTAATTTCAATTAAAGACTAAAGATGACTCCCGGGGTCAAAATAAACTAGAGAATAATAACTCCCCCAGAGAAATAACCTAAAAAATAATGACTCCCACAGTTAATAAAGAATCCCCTTATTTTTTAACGAGAAGTTCAAAGCCACTTAGTGAAATTAAAGTATATTTGAAACCAAAAACTATCCAGATGGAAAATACTTTTCCATAAGGTTAAACCACTTAGACGTTCTTTTAGCCTCTATTTCTATGAGCAGGTGTGAAGTTTTTAAGCTTTTGTATTCTACAACATTTTTTAAACCCTTTTATTTATCAGAAAAAAAGTTTTTTCATGTCATTGAAAGTAAGCAAACTGAAGCATTTTTCTCATATTACTTTTATACTAAAAACGCACTCTAAACAACTCTTTCATGAAAGGTATCACAAATTATCAAGAGATTTTTTTTGATAGCCTTATTCTAAAAACCTTTTTTACGTTTTCTACTATTTCTATCAAATTATGACGTATTTTAGCATTTATAAACATAACACACCTTATCTTTACCTTACGGGTACAGTATTTTTATTCTTTTCTATTTTTATTTATTTGTAACTTTGCTAGGATTTCGAGAAAAAAATTCTGATCTACTGTACTTCATATTCTGTAGTCATGTGTTTTTTACAACAAGTTTTGTCACTCCCCGCCGATTAACTTTTTAAAATTGATAAATTCTTCTAGATCTTTCAAATCACTAAATTTTATTTTCAGGTCAGGGAGTCAAAATAAACTGAGGGGGTTTATATTTTCTAGAAAATGTTGACTCTAGGGGGTAACAATTCACTAGTTTATTATGACTACGGAGTTATTATTAACTAGTTTATCTTGACTGGGGGTCATTATAAACTAGTTTATTAAGACTGGGAAGTCATTATTTAGGGGAGTTGCGGTGACACCGGGACTGTTAAATTGACCAGGACAGTTTTTGCACGCTGTTAAATCGTGGTTAGCTAGCTGTAGCTATAGCACATATGTAAATTTAGCATTTTTATACAGTTTGTAGTAACCAAATTTTGAAAATAAAATGTTTATATATGAAGAATCAGATAAATCTTTTTAACCATATTATTAGTTAGCTAGATAGCTGATAATTTCATTGGATGGGAAGTTTAGCTAGCTAGCTAGCACATGGTATATTATTTTGGCCTTTTGATTTGCTAAGGAAAGCTTCAAATTAAAAGTTATTAATACAATTTAACGATATTTTACCTAACTTAAGATAACTTGTGTTATCTAAAGATAGCGTTATCTTCGTTTCAAACGACTTAAATTATAAGTAACAATTGAAGCGGTAAAGTGTCAACTTCGTTCCCAGTGGGTAGTAGTTCCCAATTTTAAGCGGGAAACTTTGACTTTTTGAATTAAAAATGAAAAATACCCTATTTACACCTATAGTTAAAATATGTTTTAATATGGTTTTGCGCCATGTTATATATATACCCCTTCATACCACAGTAAAACATGTTTAATGAAGGGTGTTTTATTCGTGTTTTAGGATTAACGATTAAAGGATTAAAAGCACCAAGTAATCAATAATATCAAGAAATTAACCAAGTTGGGCAATATTCCATACTTTCAGCGGGCTGATGTCTAAAACACGTTTTTGTTTTGCTTAGATTGAGAATTCTTCAGTTTTCTGGCAATCTCAAAATAACTTTAGTTATCGATCACACTTTACAGCACTATCAGATGCAGTAAAGTGTGATTGTTGAAGTTGTTGCATGTTTAAATTTATGTAGCTAGCAATAATATTTTGTATTACAACACTAAACTCACGTGGACTCTTTATTAGAAAATGATGGACATGGTGATACGACAAAGGGGGCCATTTAGTTGGATCTTCTTTCAAATCATTGGCAGTAAACTTGTTGGGACACTTTCTTAACCCTGAAACAAAAGTGATAAATGTATAACTTTTTCAACTGAAAGAGCTTTTAGTTTCCGAAGCATCTTCTGTAATCCATTACCTATGATTATTAGCTTGTCCTTATAACGTTGAGAAGCTTGTGTTGGTAATTTTTTGTTGTTGTTCATACGACATTTTATAAACTCCTTATTTGACTAGCCATTTTTTTTTCTTTAGCTACTTATGCTTTATTTACCCTTGCTTCAAGATGGTAGACATTTTAGCCGAAAAATTCCGTATATGTCACGTGACTTTTCGTCCCGAGAATAGCTTTCTATATAGATAATAAAAGTAGGAACCAATAAAAACCAGCAGTATTTCGAAGTAATCATCAAAGAACCACCTGTAACAACCAGCTCTATTTTCAAGTTGCTAGCGGAGAACCAGCAGTTATTATCAATTTACTTCAAATAGCTAAGGCAGCAACGGCGACCCAAGGTGTTGTGATTTTTATGCACAACACTTCATGACCTTAAACTAAAAAAAATATAATTAAAAAAAGAGCATCTAATTCCCAGGGCTTTTTTCAGATACTTTATGCTCCTGCTAACTAGCTACTTCTATTTTTTTTGTTTTTTTGGGGGGATGTCCAATAAAATGCATTCCGCAAAAATTAATTTTCACAAATATGACTAAGATTCGCTCAAATACATAATCTGATTAAGCAGAATACTTTTTTTTAAAAAGCTTTAAAGGAAGTGTGTAATCACTGCGAAAAATAAACCATAATTTGATATGGATTCTTCAACAGTGAATACAATGGCAGTAGAGCTATCTCTCACGCTCGATGACTTTAAACGGTACAGTTTATTCATTCATTAACTTATTATAACTTTGTCTACCAAAAAAGAAGGAATGTCTCGTTTGCATTGATCAAGTAGATGAACCACGGTTAGAATGCTTAACAGTTAACCGTTTATTTGGTGTCAGATCTATTTTACTTTTTGTGTGATTGTTTTTATTTTTAGACGAGATCTTTGGTTTGTCCGAAACTGCTGGACGTAAAATATATAATGTTATGAGTTGTGGTTCAGAATTACGTATTTAGTGCATCTTCGAAATTTAGAAATGGTTAAGCTTGAAGTATATACTTGATCTGTTTCAACTCTGTGTTAAGTTTTATAACCAATGAATTGTATTATATGTATACTAGTCGATAAAGCCCGTGGAAAAATCCACTGAAGCAGGATAAAATTGAAAAATAAGCGTCATATGGATTTTGATGACGTCAACAACCCATCTGCAAAAAAATTAGAACCTTGTTTTTAAAGCGCTGATCAAGAAAAAGTATGTAATCACGTGCTTTTGATGAATGGTTAATGAGATTTACGGGTTTAAAAATTTTGCTGACGTCAGCAAAGTCCCTAATAAAAGTACAGAAAATTATTTTTTCAAAATTTGTATACCTGTTGCCCTCATGTTATAGCTCTTGAACCGCTGATCAAGAAAATGTATAGGATCATGTACTTTTGACCAACGGTTACGGAAATATTGTGGTTTAAAGGTTTTGTGATGACGTCATAAACCCGTTCATTCCAAAACGGATTTGGGGACCCAGGTTTGGAAAATTACCCAAATTGGTCCCAGGCGGTCCCTAGTTACCCACGCGGTGAAAAAACATTGAGGTCACCAACTCGTTTCCAAGTTATTTGGCCTCTAAGTTTTAGGTGCACTGTAATGGCTTCATTAATTTAATATAGGATATTGATGTTAAAGTAGTGTTATTGACGTCGCGCCGTAACGTCAGAAAATTTAACATATTAAACTTTTCGGCGACATCAAAGGAAAATGACGATATCCACTTTGCCTGTTACAAACACACACAGTCTCTGTATTATTATAAGAGATAATCAATTTATATTTGCAGTAACGCTTGTCTGAAATTCAGCATTTCCATTTTACAACTTTTTTTTCGAAAATCCCACATTTCATTTTTTGTGTCCATATGTACTGGTCTATAAAATCCTGCCACAGTCTGCAAAATACACATTTTGATCATGTGACACACAACATGTAAATATTTTTTCATTGTCATAGTAAATGGAAGCTAATAGATTTTCATAATTGGTATGCAAAATCTTTTGACGACTCGGAAAATACACGTTCGACGCTATGCTGCATGGTTATGTATGATACTTACTGAGTATACCAAATGTTTATGTCCCATACCTATTACAGCCTTATATATTGGCTATTGCTCGAAAATACCCCTAAAAATTTCTATGAAATCCTTATAATCGGGAAAATATAATAACCTTCGTTAGGATTATCCTTAGAACTTGAAACTTACTAGACAACTTCATTGTGATAACTTATTCTGTCTGAGAATTTTGGTCACGTTCCCGATTTTTTCGGATTTTGCCTGAAAATCGGGGAAAGACAGATTTTCGGGCACTTTTTGACCTTTATTCATGCGCACTATGTAAAAACCGTAAAATATGTTAAGTAACTTATGTATGGCTGTCAGAAACTTTACACAGAATGTAAAAATTCCCTCTAGAACGCAAGTAATTGAATTCTAAGCAGATATTATATGAGACAAATTTTAAGCCTCTGATGACGTCAAAGAAAATCTGCTGACATAAGCATAAATTTATTGCTGCCATTTTGTTTTTTCATGACGTACTATGATTATGCTAAGTTTGATTCAATTTACACAAGCCTATCAAAAGTTATGAAATAGAAGAATGGAAGTTTTTGACCTCGGTTTTCATTATGCCCTTTGTTCGCACAAGGGAAGTCTTACAACAATCAAACAACAATCAATCAATATTATTTTCTTTTGCAGAATATGTTTCCGTGAAAGTTTAATACTTAATCGTGACACCGGGCTGAGTAAGTGTACAGACGTATATATACATACACCTGTCCCCAGGGCTCGTTGCCTATGTCAAAGCCGCCAGCGGTTACTTGACGGCGTTCTCGATGTCAAAAAGGCAAAAGCCCCTGGGGACACATCCCTATAGGAGAGTAATACTTTTTTCAAAAAAACTTCATTTTAGTTTTAGTTTAAAAAGAAACACAGAATTCAATCCGTTGTTAACACTGTTCTTCGCGCTTAGTATAGGTAAACCGTGTCGCACATGTGTTAGGCGTAATACCCTTTTCCAAAAAAACTCTATCGCAACTTTGGTTTACAAAAAAACACAGGTAAAACAATCACTCTGCCATTTTATTTTGTAAAATAAGTTTTAATGACAGTAATAAAAAGACGTAACTAACTGCATTTGGTATAGGAATTATTGATTAAGAACTTTGTTGTAAGTCAAACTGCATATGGCTACTTTTTTTTTTTTTAGCCAGAGCTAGCAACTAGCTAGATAGCCAAAACTCAACATAAAAATTAAATTCACTTTAATCAATAATGAGATTTTCGATTGAGCAACTCCCTGGTTTTTAGGAAAATCGTATTTTAATGGCCATTGTGCCCGTAACAAATAATCGATGAACCATTTGTTGTTTGCCATGCAGTAAACCGCGAATGTATCTGCAGATGAAAATTAAAAAAATGCTGGTATTTTTTCCCCTCCATTTCAGTGGGACTAAGTGAAATTTTCCTTGATGTATAACTTGCAAAAAAACGTAATGCATATGTGTTATGGTTGTTTATCAGGATTTATTTCCTACATCAGTGCGACCCTCCAAAATTAATTATTTTTTCGGTTACAATAAATTAGAGGAATGGCGATGTATGCCTCATTCTTATGTACGTAAGGCCTTAGCTAAAATCAATTTTCATTTTGCCAAATAGGAACATTAAGACAAGGGAGTGGGGCTATAAATTCTAGTCTGGAATTAATGTTACCAAGGAATCTTAAGTTTGGGTGGTCACCCTTAGGCTAAACCCACAAACAAGAGATACCGGATTTTTGTACCGGACTGTACTTACTGAGATTTTTTAAAGTCAGACAGGCTTAAACTTAAAAACTTCATCAACTTTGTTTGAATTGAGAAACAGCATAACACACGTTTTCGTTGTATTTGTATTGTAAACAACAATTAGCCACGGTCTTATTATGTATGCTAGAACATGTGACAGTTTTAAAGAGTCACCTTAAATGTGAGGTGAAAAAAAATGCAGATGATGACGGAGATAAAGTTGTCTACTGAATCCTCGTGTCAAACAGGGTATGTCATGATTGTGGGCTTCTGCATTTAACAACATTTCCTCTGGCTGATATACAGTTAGTTAAACGGTAAACTCTTTAATCCAGATTTTATCTAACAAATGCAACAACATTTGATTGATGCTTCCCTTCATTAGTGTGCTCCATTTTATATTTGAAAGTCATATTCGAATAATCAATTTATGACAAGATTTATAACATGGAATTTCCAGAATTTTCAAGATCGATTTAAAGGACATCCATTTGATTTTCTTACCATAATAGTACATGTAAGTGTACAACTGCATGTAATTCATTCAGATATAATATAATATGTAATTTAAAAAAGTTTTAGCTACGGTGTAAAAATACAGCTTATTTACCATGGAAGTATCCTTTTAAATTTGTCATACATTTGTCCCTTATCGGGTTTTAACAAAAGCTGTGCTTTCAGTTTGTGGGGGTAAAAATAGCGAGGGGAGAGTTTCCCTAGTATATCCTGTGATGACAGTTATAACTACGTTATTGTTTTCATTTTCTAGCACTTTTCCAATTTCCTACTCGGAAGGTATTTGGATGTTACCACGATAAGATAAAAATTGGATCAAGTTAAATAAATCTACGGTATCAACTTTAGATAAGTGCGAGAAATTGCATTTTGAGAATATTTTTCATTAAAACAACTTTGGAATAGAAAAATATAAAATATCACTAAGTTGTGAAATACACACAATGTTAATAGTGTTAACACTTCATCACTGTCTACCATATTTGTATTTTGTATTTATTTATAAATAAAAGTAAGTTTTTTCCTCACAAAGAATTTTTTATTGAGTTGTCCAACCGGTCATTAAACTTTGGCCTTTTTAAAAAACTCGTAAAACTCTGATGAGTACAACTTTCTAAGTCGCCGATACTCCTGATCCATCATTTGAGTTTTTAATCGACTTTTAAATACGGAAAAATATTTGCGTTGACTTAAAAAAGAGTCAATATACTGAAACAATACCATTCATACAAACGTTTTATCGGTCACTTTTTATTTATTTATTATAAGTAATACATTCCTTCTTGTTGTCTTTGCTTGTTGGTCAAAGCGAACTTTCTCTTTTACTGATGTAGCTATCTATCAATGCATGACCAATCCACACTACATAACTTCTCCACAAAAACATCTCTTCTTCATTGTCAGTTCAATTTTAAATACTTTGCTTGAAATTCAAGTTTACCAACAAACAAAATAACTTAAGACGCATTGCGATATACAACCCTCAATTTCTTTTTATAATTCCAGTCCCTTACAAGCCGTCGTCAAAATTCACCACAATGTCAAACGCTGGGTTTTAAACTATGTCACTTTGTGACGTAAAGTTTATGCGGAGAATAAATTTGAATCTTAAAACTCACAACTGGATTCAAATCTTAGGACGCACAACTCGATTGCAATAAGTGCACAACCGTTCAGTTAAGAGTCTAAAATCACTGGAGAAGGTTGCAGAACATTGTCATCGAATTATGAAAAAGCACCTTTATATTTAAGCACTGAAAAAAACAATTTGATTGTTTGTGATTTCTTTTCTAATCATAGTTAAGAATTATATATTTACATGACATGTCCGATACCTACACCAAACAACACTTTTAAAGATAATACTATCAATCGTTAACTTCAAGGGAATAGCATTTTTTAAAAGCTGTATCTTTCTTTCCATCAGATTGAGAAAACAAAACAAATAATTTATAAAATAACGCCGTTATTATGTTCACGCTCTCAGTTAAGGATATTTACGAACACAATATTCTAGTAATTTTAAGGCATAAGTATATTTGTGAGGTGTTACGTGAATGTTCTTCCATATGGTGTTTCATTAGGACATCAAGGTACCTATTTATTCTTGACATTCAGAGTTTTTCTACATTATATCGTATATTTACCAAAATAGTTGGTTTAACACGGTGTCAAAGAATATCTGTTGCTTAGATCTTCAGCTGCCCCCTAAATAAAAATTATTTCCACAAATTTATTTTCATTTTCGAAGCAACAAAGAATTAATGACGTGAAACATCGTTGTATGTTAGACTTCAATGCCAATTGCAGAAAGGCAAAGCTTTGCTTAGTTGTTTGCGCAATAAACAATAATAATTTCAACTAAGAGGTTAAACGAAAATAATAAATAGAATGTAGAAACATAAATAAATGCATAGAAAATTGGCTAACTAACAAAGTCTTCATATTTTTGAAAAAGAAACTACACTACCTTTGTGAAGAGTTCTGATTGCGCCTCTAAAATAAAAACAACAAGTTGAAATATAACAAAGAGAAGGTAGAGATAAGGGAGTCAAAAAATCCAAGAAGAGATTATGTTATCATTGAGAAGAATAACAGTTTCCTTTGCCTACCGCTGAAATTTTTCAATATAGATTTATCATTCCATTCGAAGTAATCTAATAAAAACGTATTCTTTTGGGTGAAATTTATTGTTAACGTTTAAACAAGTTTCCTTATATTAAATTTAGCAATACCTTGAAATGAAATGATAAAACTAAAAAATAATTAAAAATATAAAAACTTGCATCTTCTAAGTTAGAATTCAAATATAACAGCTACTAACAATGACGTAAAAATCACCTTGGATGGATGTTTTCTTGCCCTTCTTTCCTCCCCGTTCTTTTAAATCTCCATTGATAGATGTCTAGAATGTATATATAGATTACATTAACTATGGAGTATTTTAGAAAAAATTCAACTAGAACTTGGATAGACAAAAAAGATTCATTTCACTTATTGAACACCAAATCAACTAATTGGAGTTAATTTTTTTGTACCGGTGTTTATTTTTGTCAACTTGCATATTTGTAATGCATGGTAAGCAAAAATTATGTTCATAAAAAGGTTATAAGCTTTGATTACGTTCTGACAAGATCATTGCGCTCACATTACAAGATAATTTCACTAGCCATCCCTATTTTTTGGGGGTTTTCGGTGTAACATGCTACCAAGTTTGCGTTATCTCTCATTTACCTGTCTTCTTGAATGATTAGAAGAATTACTTACGTCTCCTGTGGATTTGGACAGACCTTTGCTGGAAGTATGTTTTTCATGCAAACGTTTCAACGCTGCTCGAACTTCTCTGTTTAGGACACAGTAGAACGTGAATATAAACACGCCCTTGAAAAAAGTGAAAAACATGATTACATTCAAAACACACTAGACAAATTTTTGATTAGATAAAACAATAACAGTATAAAATATAATTGAAAAAAAGAATTAAAAAAAATACTTGTAGAGAATTAAGTATGGCGAATATATACTGGAATACGATTGTTTCTTCGTTTACTGCAAACATACCAAGCAACCAAGTCGTTCCCAATATCGGCATTAATATTACCATTGCTTTCAACGCAGCTCTAGTAGTATTATAAAGATTAGCTACCCCGTGATTATAATCTGACGCTTTTACACAGCGGAAAAGAAACTTCTCAATTGAATTGCTTCGACGTTAGAATGAACTGAGACAGCCGTACTACATAATTTTTTAAAAACACTGTTGTTTACACTAAACCCATTTGGTTTTGGCACAAATGCACCCTTGATCAGTGGAGATAGTGTAGCGGTAGCGCATTGGACTTGTAATTATAACGTCTTAGGTTTAAGCCTCCACCTACCCCTAAATGTAGTTTTGTCAACCCCGGCTTTTGTGACAGGCAAGCAATTTGGAGTGATGCAATACATGTCTCTGGCGGTAATGTAAAATAGTTACAGTTGGAGAGAGGAAAGAGTCAGCCATTAGGACAATAAAACTTCCTATTACTTACTTACTTACTTAATGATCACTTTTTCCAATTTAATTTGGAAGAGCACTTTATATGAAAATATCCATCAAATTTCAAAAAAAATTTCATGTGTGTATTTGTAAATTGCAAAGTATACTAATAACACATGATATATATTATTGAAATTAATTGCGTTCCTACTTTACGATCACTAAATGTCAGAACAATGGCATTAATATTCCCTGAATCATAAGCTGCAAGCCTAACGCTGATAGAGATGTATACATTTTTAAACACCATTTGGTACCAGCACGATTACCTGATTTGCTCTTTGGTTTTGTTATTTGAGAGTTCAGTTGGTGCAGCAACAGAAGATATCAACACTTTTAACACAGCGCACATCACTATTAGGTTGATCTACGACGAAACACATTTATAATTTAGAGTAGATGTTTGGACTGAAATAGGCTATGTTCTTTGTTCAAGTGGAAAGGGCGTCAGTCTATGCTTTTTACCTAATAAATAACATAATAAAATGCAAAATATTAGCTACGTTTGCTGTGCTGATTCACTTAGAAATTTTGTTGATAATAGCATTTGTTACAACATAACATACACAAATGATGAGAAGAGCAGGTGTGATGAACGCCCATATAAAACCATCATCTGTAGAAATCCAACAAGCGTGTTTAGTTCCATAACCATCAGATTTTACAGCCGCTGACAACGCTACAACTATTGCAGGAGATCCTACAATTAAAAACGAGTGTTGCTGTAAATCAAGTTCGAGATTCTCAAAGATTGTGATCAATACTTTTTTTTTCTATTTTTACCATTTAGAAACATTTAATGACAAACCAGGATTTATTTTTAATTATCTTCTGTGCAACCATTAAACCCAGCAAATAACGTTTTTGATTTTAGATCTGCACAAGTTAATTGTAGGCTTAAAGTTTCCTTTGTGTGCTATTATTTTAGCATGGCATCTAACAATGTTTTTTCGTGTTTCGTAAATCCTCTTATAAATTCTCCGGATAATGGTAATGAGTAAAGCGTCAACTAAGATTTTTTTAGTTGTATTTTAATACCTACCCCAGCCAATACAATAATAAAACTTCATTCTACTTCGACCATCTTGGAATACGTTGACGACTTTAGCATACAAGTGTATCCCTTCTGCTAGCATCCATCCAAATGCTGCCGTGAAGAAGTAATGCAGCATTACAGCCACCATTTGACAAACAGGCTATGACAGATGATATAGGTGAGATAACAGATTGACAATTTCAGAAACTGAAGGTCAAAATATGACCTTTTTCAGTAACAGAAAAAAGTACGGCAGAAGTCATTGCTCGTATTTTATTACCGTATTCTCTGTGTTGTCAACACCAGTTAAAAATATCACTTGTCCAATACCAAGTGCAACCACTAAGTTCATGTGAATGATTGTTCGATCAGAAGAAAGTGTCCTAAAACATGTATGGATGTTTCAGTTAGCTTCGAGGCTTAGAAATCCTAAAATTACTATATACGTGTATTGTATGCGTACAAAAAGGTTGACGTCTTAAGCTCCTGAAGCTTTTCATTTCACACATATATATAGTATTTGAAATGCAACTTAAACTATAACAATTTAAAAATAACTTTCCATCTCTTACTGTATGGACAGCAACGTTCCAAATGTGAGAAGAAATGCAAACAAGGAGAAGCCACATCCGATGTAAGTGATGATTGATAACACTCGTTGATGAATGACAGGAATCTAGACATGAAGGTTTTTTTCTAACTCTTACAGCATCCGGATCTAATTAAACTTTGCAAAGATAAATAAGGAATCAATTATGAATGTGTAAAAACTATTAACATACTTTAATTACTATCGTGTATCTAGGATAAGGTCTTGTTTACCTCAAACTCATTTATTTGGACTAACAGCGCAAAACTTGTCAAATGATAAGAATGTGTAATGATTGAAGTATTTGTCTTGTTATTTGTCACCAAACCATCATTTTTCCAGCTTCCCATGCTAGTAAAAAAAAAATTTTCAATTGTTTTGAAGAACTATTTTATACTTAGGTAAGAGAAGAAATCCACACCTGCCATTTTTTTTCCAATACCATAAACTTGCTCCTCTTTTTATTGCCGTCTTAAATTAAAAGAAATAAAATTTGTCACAAATTAAAACAAATAAATGATACAACACATTTTGTCATAAGCAACTTCTAACACGCCTCTTTGTGAAGTATATACAATATTAAAAAAAGCTAGCATAACATTTACCTGATCATAGACTAATTGATGGATGACCACAGGAGATGAAAATTTTGAGGGAATAGGGATATTAAATTTGATGGAAAATACATTCGATGTTATGTTGGTTTTTTTCTTTTGTGTGTTTCTGAAAGAAAAAAGTGAATATCTTTTGTAACACAAATTTTAACAAATAAACTCTCAGTTGATTGGCAAAGTAGGCTATCCTTTAATGGCTGGGAGGAATAGACAACTTACACCTTTCTAGATACAATACGGACACGAAATTACATGTTAACAACAAAATAATAAAAATTTACCCGACATGAGACACATTTAGACCAACTGTGGTAATGGATGCTGAATCTAAAAAGTCATGAATTTTCTACGAGATAAAAATCTGTAAATATGTAAAAAATTTTACAAGATAAAAGAGTGAAACCTTTCTATATATCCTCTTAGCACGGTTGTTTCAGAGCGGAAACTAAGACTGCGCATGCGTCAATAATTACGGCCACATTAAGGCGCAAGATGGCGGGCGCAAATAAAAACAATCATGATAAATAAGTAATAAATTTTTGAAATTGCTTTTGCATGATAGAATCTATTTCAGTGGATTTAATGTAGTTTTCCAAAGCATATGAAGACGCCGGAAGCTAAATCGTTCATCTCCTTTGCGACAAGCATGCTGTTGAAGTAATACTGTAGCAGTTTTGAAGGCATACTTTTTTTAAAAATTAACATGACAACTTGTTTCAACTAATTTTTAGTTTTGTAGACGTTGCAAAGTTATGTGGCTGGTGTATTATATATTTCTGGAAAGCTGAAAGGCTCATTTACATGGTAAGAAAAACGTAAAATATGTATCAGTACTTCTGAAAGAATGCTAAAGCGTTGAATTCTGGCAAATAAAGTTAGTGTAAAACCAGAAAATTTTAACTCCTTCTTTGACATATTCTACTGTATGATTTATTGTAGGCTTAAAACTGTTTTAGATTACTAAGCTTATATTTCACAGAATAACAACACTAAACTACATTCTATATAAACAATTCTGTACATTTAAATAAGGATTCTGCGTCTCATACACTACTAACGTAAGCTTAACAAAAAGTCAAATGAAAATGAACTATGCATGTAGTAAGCTAATTAATTGTTTAATTCGTTTTCTTTCTAGACCAGCTAATCCACCTTTGAAATAATGCAAAGACTAAAGGATCTTGCAAAGTAATGGCTAATATGCAGTTAAAAATAAAACTAGCTATCTAGCTACCAAAGCTGTAAGTCTTTTCATAGGTTTGCCACCTCTCTTTTTTGTGCACCTAGTATGCATGTTTTGCACTCGGTGTCTTTATGCGTATACCATTTAACAGGCACCATAGCGGTAGCTGAGTCACGTTTTAAGACATTACTTATGGTAGCAAAGCACGAGTGACAGAATGTTTTTGGATGAATGCCTGCCCGATCAGAGTAAAAATCAGCTCTGAAAAAAATATCCAAGTTCTTTATGTGCTCTTTGATAATATGCAATCGATCAGGCAGTGTTTCCACGTATTCGACACAGCTTGTTCAACCGAGCTAGGTGAAAATCCCCAGTAGCTATCTTGAACTTTAACAAAAATTTTGAACAAAAAGTAGCTAACGTTAGATACAATATCAATTCGTAATGTACTGATACCCCTACAGTTCTTTTTTTATTTGAATCTCGCAACTATCTTAGAATGATTTCTATAAAAATTATCTATGGGATAACTTCGTATCTGAAAATATTTTGCTTTATGTTGGCATGGTGTCCATAGTCTTCAAATCGGAGGGTGAAAGTTTTTGTTTTCTTTTAGCTAGGCAACAACGAATGACTTTGTATTTAAATTAATTTTATTGGTATAGGGCTATATTTTATTTAAACCACTTAATTTCAATTCCTTAATTTGGTTTATCTGATTAAAATGCCCTAAAATTTGTTTAATTTTAGGCGCATCTCGCCCCAGTCCTTATTTTAATTTTGTTTTTTTGACATGCGCAGTCTGAGTTTTCGAAATCTCGCTAGCTGAAACAACAGTGTTAGAGTTAAGTAAAATTAATAATGCTATAAATTTCCTACTGTTGAGAGAATCCAAGAAATCATCTGGAAAAATCACATGATCGCATGCATCACGTGGCCGGCATTTACGCGGAAATTCTTTCCTTGTTTCGTTTTCGGCATGCACCAATGAAACCTCAAATTCTAAAATGTAAGTAATTCTCTCTGCTAGGGGTAAAAGTAATCAATAATTTATGTGATTAAACTCAGTAATTTTGAGAGTTCCTGTTAATTGTCTGCAAGTATGACTACAAAGGCGTTTGTTCTGCTAAATTTCCATCTTTAAAACTTTTCCCCAGCTAAGGTAGTTAAAAATGTTCACAGTACAAAAATTATTGCGTCTAGTCGCTTCATAAAAATTGCTTCTTAGGTAACAAAAAGAAACATCGGAGTACTTAGTTATTGCTCGCTGCAGGGAGGTACTTTCTGAAGGAAACAATGGATTCCAATTCGAGCAAGTAAACACTCTTCCTGTACTTTACTACCTGTTCTTGTCGTTTTAACAGAAATTGATTTGTTTCTCAGTAATGTACTGTCAATGTTAGTTCCCATTTCTTCTAAGGCTAGTGACAAAACAGCTGCTATTTCATCTACCTACAAAACAATGAGAAAACTGATCGCCGCTGGAGGAGGCTCTCTTTGATGTTTTAATCTAATAATTAGATTTGATATCAATTTGAAGAGCACTATTTTGTCTTAAGAATTCATATTTCATTTTACCTTTATTCTGTTCCTGCTGGGCTATTTTGGGGCTCCTTAAGATTGTTAATGTTAGCATTGTTACCAATGATACTATCAAACTTAAATTTGAAATTTGTAAAAAATTTGCATAATTGTTTGGAATTTAGTACTCGTGAATATAAGTATCATTCAAACTTCTGTGGAAACCTTTTAATAACTTAATCAAATCAACAGAGAAGTATGGTAGATTATAAGATCACTAAACAATGTAGTTATGTTTGCATGTCACAAAAGCACACACACACACTCATTTATATGCATATGCTACATACTACATACCTTTCTGACCGAATGCTCAATTTGATGTGTCAGAAGAATATCACTTATCATCACCAACTGAAAAAAGAAAAAAAAACTATTAAAAGTTCAGTGAAAAAGCTTTTGGTGATATTTTTCATCAATGATTTACATGTCAAAATACATGTCATGTTTCGGCTTAAGGACAAACGTCCCAGATCTTTGCTTTCGGGCGTCGTTTACAAATTTTCGTGTAGTGACTGCAACACCGCTTATGTCGGTAAAAGTATACGGAACTTAAGGGTACGGTCCTGTGAACATTTAGGTAATCACAACTCACTGATAAAAGAATTACCACTCAACATCTTTCAGCAATTCATGAACATTTACTCATGAAGTCACATTACGCTGACGACAAAAATTTTAGTGTCTTAACGTCCGACGTTCATAACTATACTTTACAAATAACAGAGAAAATGTCTTTATTTTAAAAGAGAAACCTCTACTCAATAAGACTGCAACATCAGCTCCATTGAATTTATTTTATCAATATTTTTTTGATATCGATATCTTTTAGAAATTTACAACTTTAAAGTTTGTAATTATAGTGATCATGGATCATGTATGAGCAGAAAGTAAAATAAAAGAATATATTCAACACATTGTGTTTGTGTTTTTTTGTTTGGTGATTCGTAAATTTTATTTTTCTATCTTTTTAGTGCCCAAGAAAGCATCATGGATTTTAGAATGCAAAACTTGAGAATAAAGGTTATACCTCCTGTTGACGCTGATAATAACGAGACAGATAAGGCCAAGTTATACTGAACAGATACTGACCAGTTTTGGTGCGCTACATCAAAACTGGTCAGTATCCGTTCTTTTGTGAACAAAACAGTATCCATTTTCTTGGGAACAAAACAAACAAAGCTATATTTAAGTTGTTATTTCCAAGGCATCAAGGAAAAAAACGCATGTTCGATTTTAATACTTTTTGAATTCAAGATCGTTCGATTTTAAAAATTTGTAAGTAAACAAAACAAAAAATTGAAAAGAAAAGATGGTTTTAAGTAAGCCAAATATTTTTTGTGTGCTATGAAAATGTTTTTTATTTGTTTACGTTTTTATGTTACCATTTTAATAATGGCTACCAAAACCGGTTAGTATCGCTTCATACAAAGACCTGTTAAAATAAGCCGTAAACCAATCAAATCATCGGATTTTTTCATACTAACCGTTTTTTTTTTGCATCAGTCAGGTAGTAATCTATAAGACTAAGATGAAGGCGTATCACCGTATTTCATTTCTACTGCTTGAATTCCAAAGTTAGTTGTGTGTTAAAAAAGCAAATAATTTTTGTCACGCTGCAATAAAGATCTTATGGTTAAGTAGATAGCCTCAATAAAAAAGTGGATGTACCTCATTGATTTGGGTGAGTCCTCCATATTTTGCAAACGACGCAGTCAACTGTGTGAATACTTTTACCAAGATGTCCTCTTCCAACTTTGATGTGTGGGTGAATGTCTTACTTACTTTGTGCAACTGCTCTGTTACATTGTTGAAGTTTTGTTTTGTTATGTTTGCTTTCTCCAAATCCTATGTAGAGATGAAGAGAATCAATGCCGTTTATTAAAGACGTTAATCTCACACAAAGAGAAGTGGCATGCATTCTTGCCGAAATAAAAAACATGTGAAAATTAATTAGGGAGGTGTGTCATTTGCTTCATTGTGCTATAAAATGATAATCATAATTTTCCTTCTCTAATTCATAGTAAGTTTAGGACAACCATAACTATACATATACAATACTCAGTGCTCCTGGACGTACCTTAAACTCTTTTCTAACAGATACTTGTGTTGGTTGAATAGAAGAGGTGACCACAGTCTTGGAGAAGTTTGTATAAGATGGCGGTGTTATAGTTGAATTCTTGTTTCTATCAGTGGTAGTAGACATGGTGATTTCTACATAAAATAAAAATGTTTTCACATTAAATTTCCATGCATAAACCTTCCAAAATGGTTTTATACGCCTAAGTATTTACAAAAGAACAAATTTTGTATTTCATTGAAATTTTTAACAAAAACCACTCAAACATTAGTTTCTTATTGTATAAATATATGTTGTAAGGTAGCTCAAACACTTTTAAATACTACCCCAAAATTAAAATATTTGCTAACTAAAAACAGTCTGTATCCATAGCAGCAAGAAAACTTGAGATAAGATATTTTTTTTCAATTTTCTCCAGCTTCAGTTTACTAACCTGACACTGGTCCAGTAGTTGGTAATTTGGTTGGTAAGACATATGGATTTTGAAAGTCTGTAAATAATAAAAGAGAAATGCAAATCTGATATTAGTTCTTCCAAGTTATTAAAAGAAATTCCATTTGCTCAAGAAAGTAAGTATTTTGAAGATTTTTTCGAGAAAAAAAGAATCATATTTATAGAAATTTTTTTATCTAACTAGAACAGTATATCTCACCATAAATGTAGCCATCTTTGCCCAATTTTCCACCCGTCAGATTAATATGAGTTTGTCGGTATGTTTCCAGGTTCGTAAAATTGGTAGTGATGTTCCCTACTAAGACTATCACTCCTCCATCACCAGCCCATGAACTTCCTTCGACTCCACGTGCTGTGATTGTAGCATCTTCGGTCATAAAGTTTATCTAATGTGGCCCAAATTTCCTCATAAGTAAGTCTCTAGCATTCATTTCACAAAATAAACTTTCCTAATTAACGTTTTATAAAAAACTTATTTTAATTCATTGCAGTATGAAGCTATTCATTCGTGAAATTAAATGCCTTACCAAACCATAAAAAAATGCGAATTTCATCAAGTTACTTAAACTATCCAAACAACCGTGTTGCAACCAAGGCTGAAGTGTTAACAACCACTAAATTTAGTATCGAACGTTTCTAAATTTAGCCGTCGTGAAGATGACTGATAGGGCAAACCCTTGTTTCTTTAGATTTCTCTTAATGGTCTCTCAAGTTAGATTGTGTTTATGTGCGATCATATTTCTCTGTTGGCAGAACAATTAAATAGAGGTCTTTAGAAATAATAATAATCAACAGACAACAATATTACAGTTTCTTGAATCTCTTTAAGACCAGTTAAGACAAAGGAAAGATAAATGTTTGACTTACAAAGTCAGCTTCAATCCATATTGTGCCACCACTTGATCCACACACTTCTTTTCCAGAACGTAGTTTTGAGAAAGCATCAGCGTGAATACTTGCTCCTAGAATTGAATTGTATCTCAATAAAAAAACGTGGCAGCCAATTAATACCTTGCATAATTGTCAATAAATCAAACATCCCAGCAAGCCACGATGTGATAATTGATATTTCATCTATAACTTATTAAAATTGAAACTGATAGAGTGTGAGCTAACATTAAGAATTGATTTAACCTTTCGATTATGCTTCATAAATACCATGTGTTTTACACATAATTCCTCAGAGGGGATGAAGAGTCGTTGTTAATGAAATAAAATTTATGTGTAATATTAATATAAAAAATGGTGTCGTACCTAATTGCAAATTTCCATCGCTCACTTTTATTTCAAGCACTCCACCGCCAACGCTCGTTGTTGAATTGTATTCTGAAAAATAATTATCATGTCCTTTGCAAGAACGAACGCAATGGAAATACCCGTTACATGAACTTCAAAGATGACAGGTGAACGTTTCCCATCGAATAATATATTATTTGGTTGTTTATTGTTGGCTGTTGAATAAACATTAATTACCTATACACGTGCTTCCCCCTTTCCACATGAAATGCTCGACACCATAGTGCCTACTATCAGTTGTATTACCATGTGCTGCATATCTGCCATAAGCACCAGGACCTGACGTTGAAACAAATAATTTACTGTGATATGTTTACATTAGCTCCAATGTAAACTAGGTCCAAATGGAATTGAATGTTTTTTGTTCGTGTCAATTAACATTTTTGGTGTCTTCTTTATGTCAAACTTACTTACAAAGTCGCAGCCTTTTATTTAATCACTTGAATAAAACGTTACTAAATAAGTATGATCACATATATAGCTGTAGCATTTCTACTTACTTGCTTTGTCAAAGATAAAATTTTAAAGAAGAAAACACACAAATGTAGGCTTATAACAAACATAAACATTTTTAATCAAAGAAACTGACCTTTATCAATTCCTTTAGAATGATAGCCACCAAGAAATGTATCTCCTTGTAAATGAAATCCTTGCTTATAACCTATTACCAGATTCGATTCCAACACAAAATCGCCACGTAAAACTTTTATGGAGAGCCCGTGAATGCCTGTTGTGGTAACATTTGTGTTTCGAGCTATGCGAAGTCTGTTTTTGAATGTGAAAGTGCATATTTTGACGTTGTTAGGACGTGGTAGAAGCTGTCCTTTGCAGACTGTATCTTGAAATGTGGAGCTTACTAACGTACAGCTAGTTGTATTAATGTTCAAATCCCACATAAATTCAGCTAAAAGAAGCATATATAGAATTTTACATTGAAATTAAGAAAATTGCAGAACAAATGTCAGCCTGAGTACAGTTCCTGTGTGTTAGGCACATCCTTATCATTGATATAAATAATGTGGCTTTTTATTTTTATTTCTTCGCGCAAGAAAGTGGTGATAAAACCTCTTATTTGGTGACATTATGAAACACTTTATTGTCTGCGCTAATGCATAATGCATACACAGGTCTTTAACAACAAAATGATTTGATGATGAAACGATTACAATGCATGTTTTGTTTCTTACTTCCAGTAATAATGCTTCCAGCGCTGCCAGGATTAGACCCATTGCCACCAGCAACAGACAAATCTGCAAATTTAGCAATTGATAAGGACAATGCATTTATTTTGATGATGCCACCTGATCCGCCGTCACCACAAAAACTGGAGGTGTTATGCGACCAGCCTCCAGAACCTCCATTTACTCTGATTGTTCCCTTTATAGCAATCTATGTTAAAGAGAAGTAAATTGACATGATTTGTAAGTCCTTTTAAAAACGTCAGACTGATTCTGGGTTTGAAATATTCTCATACGAATTGATAAATACACAATGTAGTAAACTGTCTTTATTTCAGACACGCAGTAAACCAAAATATTTCGTTGCAATAGACTAAACCTTTTTGTTCGTGCAGTAGCGATTGGAATGTTATTGAAGACTCGCCTGAGTTAGCGTCGTTGAACTACAATTTATTTACATGCACTGTCATGGCTACTCAATGGAAATATTTTTTGTAAGACAATATAATATATCGCTAATAGGCAGAAATAAAAAGGTGAATCTCCTTAAAAACATTGATTCACGTTCTAACTTTCTCATCAGTTGGAAAGAGTATGAGGTGCACTTTTATGTACTTCTTAATCCGTAGTTTACCTTTTTAGCATGTAGATAAATGTATCCCCCACTACTTCCTCCAGAACAGGACAAACTATGCGTTTTTGGAACATTATAACCGCTTGCTGTTAGTACAGAATCTGCAGCTAAAACAGTAATAATATATTACTCTTAATATATCGCCCGAATGACGTACTGGTCACATATTAAGCAACCAATTAAGTGCAGCAAATTTGATTCATATTTGATTTGACTGGGATAGCCCTACGCATAAACAGACTAAGTTATCAGAACTAATATAAGAAGTCTATCATCAGCCAATGTATGAACATATGTCGTGTATTTTAAAAACTATAAGTAAACCAACACATTTGCTTCCCAGGTGTTACAAAATAAAGTAACCATTAAGTACCCGTTGGTTATAAATTCTGACAGAGTTATCGTCATGACATAAAGCATGGTAGGGCAGTAGTTGCTATTATATATTTTGTTTTTCAGTTAGTAATATAATTGGTTTAAAACATAATTTCCTGATTTTTGCACCAAAATCTAAAGACTTTGTATAACTTCTCTGCTTATATCATCAAAATTTACAGCATTTTCTATTGCATACAGTTTATTATTTTTCAGCAATGTCAAAGTCCTGCCGTGAGCTACAGGTGGAGGCAATATTTAGAAAGAAATACTGGTCATAAATATTATTCGGCATTTTAGCAGTAGAATCTGCCCCAGGCACTTTTGCCTCACTCACCCCTTTTTCACTTTTTGGATTTGTAATAGTTTAAATGTATTATTAAACTCATGAATATTGAATAACCATTCTTACCGAACGTTAATTCTCCTTTTGATTTTATCACCAACACACCACCTCCAGTTCCTGGATCAGAATCGAACATTCTGGCACCTATAATGGTAACCAAGATTCAATAAATAGAAAAACTATCTATTGAATCAACATGCACATTAAAATCTTTTGGCGTGGCTTAATAATGACATATACAAAAATTCTGAATGCTTTGGACGGAGATTAATCCTTTGGGAGATTTTTACCTGTACTTCCCCCGAGCAATACATCCTCATTATAGGTCTGTCCATACTCTTTCCACGCACCCCCTCCAGTTCCACCATGACCTGCGCCATGAAATAAAAAACCAGCCCCTGGCCCTGTACCTGAAAAATATATATAAAAGTATGTAATTACAAAAAAAGAAATTCGTGGGAATCTGAATATAAGACACATTATTAAACCTTACATAATTGTAACTACGCAGTATTTGCAAACTCATAGTTACTCATCTTTCCGCTTCCCAACAACGGTAACAACAATTAAAGATATTAATCATGCACTGCAGATGAAGTAGCAATTCTCATACAAGTCAACATCTTACCGATATAAGCGTTTATTCTATTTGAAATACTTGAACAAGTGAAGATCAGTTTTAATTACGATTATGTGACTATAATGTCGTGTTTAATTACAAAATTAAATCACAGGCAGGTAGCGAGTGTTTATACTATACACGGTGGCCGGTGCATAAATGTTCGCCCGTCCTTTATGTACCGCATTTTGTAAGTCCGTAACACAGCTATGAATTCGCGCAGAGAGAGCTATCGCTACTGTGGTATCATTTTGCGGAAATAAACAAAATATTAAAAAATAGAAATGCGTTAGTACGTACCTACGGGACAACAAGTTGTGTTTCCCATGTACCCACCCAAATGGTGTTCATTTCTGTTAACTCTCAATGAAGTGATACCATCTAAACTCATACAAAAATGAAATTGGACATGCTCTGATGTGTTGTATGTTATGTTTATTCCTCGTTCACCGGAAATTTCGACAGTAGTTTGCATGTTGTTAAATTTTTCAAGTTGGATTGGTTTCACTGTGAAAGCCACCATACCAACGCGCCATGTTTTATTGAAAATTGCATACTCTACGGAATAGTTTTTTCCAGTAATAGATTCACCATATGGAAGTGTCATAAACGTCTCAGTGATTTGAACTAGAAGATGAATAGATCTGGGCGATTAGAGGAGAATAAAAACTTTGGAACGGAAATTCAATGCAATCAGTGCAGTTTTTTTAACAAAAAAAAAAGAGAATTTGATGACTTTATGTAGTGTTTATTTGTTGTGTTTTAGTGCGAAGGAATGAAACTAGTTTCAGTTTTGAAAGCACAAGGGAAAATAGTTTTATTCATTTTTTTCTTTGTACTTTAAAATAATTTTAAATAATATTAGCTTTCCTATCGCGATTTTGACGAAACAACAATGCTAGGACACCAAAATTAAAGATTTGATCTCAAAAATCATTTTTTTCTACAAGGTAATAAAATCAGATTGGATGCGTGCTTTTAATTCGCGCGTGCGAACTAAATATGATCGAGTCGAAATCTTTTATTCTTCAGCATGTATGTTTCATCCAATCAACAGCTGTCTCTCGCAGAATGACAAGCCAGCGATTGTGTGGCACGCTCTATATACAGCTAGTCAGCTGTTCTTGTTTTGGAATTGATGTAGCTTTGTAAATATAAAAATCAATCTCTTTTACTCTTACAATAATTTCCTTGGTATTGATCTGCCTAAAAAAAGAGAGATTCATTACTTCAATGAAATGTCACAGTCAAAAGAATAAAGGATCTATTACACAGATAACCTGTTCATATTTAGAAGGAATAAAAATCTTTTTTAAAAAATTTTAGACATCGATATTCTTTTTTCTAGGCTTGCAAAATTATAAGTTATGTCAAAAAAGGATATAATGCATTTGTTTAAAAAACAAAATTTCCAGATTTTTATTTCTTATTAAGGTGACAGAGAACAGACTTGTCATGATTTTATGGCTAAAATACTATTATCTTTCACCAAAAATATTCAGCCTCAACAATTCCACGCACTTGCGAAATTGTGCAGAAAGAAATGACGTTATTATTAGAGAGAAACGTTAATAACAACAAAGATGGTGCATTATGTGGAAATTTAAGACGATCTTCATTATGCCACACTGCACGAGCTTTAACTTTCGATAGCAATTTCGTTTTACTTTAAAATTTTCAGAGATGCTTGGTGAACCATGCAGCCATGATACGGTGTGCAGAAATGTTTTTATTCGTAATATATTTCTTTAAACAGTGTTCGATGCAGCAGGGGATGCTAACAAAGAATCTTTTGAAAAAAACAAAAGGCTATTGTAAAAAAAATAAGAATGAACAAAAAAAATCCGCACACTGTTTTGGCAGGGTTAACGCAAGGTTTATTTAAAATCAGAAGATGATGAAGAATAACGATATTGTAAAAAGGTGGAGCTTGTAGAAGCCGATTTTTTTCTTGTTTATGATACATTTTTAAGTAGAAATTTCTGCTGACTCAGCAATTTTAGTGTTAAGTTAAAAACATTTTATTATGCATTAAGGCCTATATCTTTATGAAATAGTAAAAAAATGGTATAAATAAAACACTGAGTAAATAATTCAGCTATTTACACAGATAAAAAAGGGTTACTGCCACCTTAAAGAAAAAAACCACTCACCTTTAGATGTGGTAAGCCAAATAAAAACGCAATCCACCAAATTTTCTTCATAATGCTGCAACCCTGCTTAACCACATTTTCAGTTTTTAAATTTAGATAATTTTTGGTGATTTTTAAAATCTCTTTTAAATACTTGTCTTATTTAATGAAGAAAAATAGCTTTCTTTGCAAAAGTCCTTTCGGTGTGAAATATAAAAACAATATTTAATCCTGTCTCGCAATTTATTTAGTTTTATTTATTTATTTATGTATTTGTTTGTTTATTTATTTATTTATTTGTATGTAATGTACGAAAGTTTTTAGAAATTGTTTGTAGTACACTTCTGAAAAGAAATTCGATTTTATAAAACAGATCAAAAAATTTTTTATGATAGCTAACTGTTAATTTCTTGTTGCAATGAGAATAGAACGTGCTAATAAATAACATATTTTGATTCATCAGGTTTAATTTTAAATTTTGTTATGGAAACTGAAACCGATGATAGTTAGAAAACGTAGCAGATCAACATTGTGCAAAGTGTATTCGCTTGCATATTTGGAAAGTTCTCTTGCTGTTCATCAAATGTGGACAAAAGTATTTAACGGTGAATAGTTCACAGTCAGAATTGCTACTTTTGCACATGTTCTGGCTACGTGGACAGCTTTTAAAATCTGTCAAAGTGATTTATTTTCACCCTCGCATGTGTTTTTGAGACAGTCAATCGATTTGGGCACGCGCAATTGTTATTCAAACAGGTTTTGCATCATTCTGCAGCGTGCGATCGTTCGTAAAAAAATTTTTTATTGTTTCGACAGGTGTGTTGAAACATAAACAATTGGACAAGCATAAAATGCGAAAGTGTAGTATCATTATACTTTATATTTGCCGTCTTGTTTAAATATGTTTTGATCAAGACCGTAGACATGTTTTGTGATACCTATGCTTTAATTAATCTGGTTTATATTAAACTTGACATAACAGCCAAACAGTTTAAATCATTGTGCTAAATATGTCTCGTTTTATTTCCTATGTTTCCACTTCAGTTAAAGCAAGAACTATTCCTTACAAATGAAAATGTTAGATTTTTGCATCAACTCTTCTTACAGAACCAAATGTGTGCAACATCTAGTGAATACTAACATAACCCTTTGATGGTGAATTATTAGACACAATTCGATTGAGTTTTGTGCTTTCCCCTTCGCCTGTGTGTTCGATACCCTATTTTTCGTCTATTTAAAGCAAAAGAAAATGCCTGTACCTGTTCAAACTTAATTGGAAAATAAGAGGTATTTTGGAAAATGACATTGTTTTAGAAAATGGCAGTTCTTTTAGAAAATGGCAGTTTGTCATACTGCCAATAATTTGCATCTAAAAGGTTGCGAGAGTATTAATTTGGCAGATTCATATGACAAGTAAGGAACGCTAAAAATTCGCTATTCGCAGTTTCCGTGATGTCCGCACTGTGGAAAAATTAATAGGCTAATGTTGACATCAGCAATAAGTTATCACAGTTTAAACTTTTTAAATGAACAGTAAATTTTGACATACAGTGCGTGGGTATAATCATTCAGCATCTTATTTCATCAAGGCTACAACTGATATGTCTTGCAAAAGTAATATTCACAACGAGTCGAGCTGTGGTAGTGTATTTATAAATCCAGATCATACTATGTCGCCGAATGTACAGACATCTGGGAAACCACTTGATCAATATCTCTTTTAGTTTAATTTTCTCAGCACGCACGTAAAGTGAATCATTTTGCAAAATTTTCATTACCTGTAGCCTCGTGTTTCCTCAAAAAATAAATTCATGTAAAATGGATGATACAAAAAAAAAATTCATGCTTATTTCATCAGTTATTTCATCGTTTATACGTTATTTTTATTAGTGTTTATTAGTGTTTTGTTAGTAAAAGAATAAAAAATCATAAAAAATGTTATTCCCGCGTTCAATGTATCAAAAGTGTTATTACTAATATCAATAATAAGTTGTAAGGAAAGTTTGTGAGATGATTAGTGGAAGTGTATCTAATTACTTTTGTGTTTTTGTAGAAAAACCAATGATCAAAATGGACACAATGCAAGTTATCAATAGTGCTACGTCTCACGCTTCACGCTGCTTTTCAGGGCTAGTTGAAAACCAAATGCCAACTGAATAGAAAATGTCCAAAAATTTTCTTGGAATACTTCGGATATTATTGGATATTATTGAGGATAAAAGCAAAAAATAAAGCATCACAAGATATGTGAAAAAATACTAGCAAACTTACGAATACATTTTCCAGAGTAGCAGTCCACTGCAACAGTTTCATTCAGTCCCGTCATATTATTTCTTTGTAAACATTCTGTGCCATTATGTTGAGGAGCTGGATTGTCGCATTTTCTTGTTTTTAATTGCAATCCCTTACCACATTGTGGTACACACTCCCCTACCGTCCAATTACTCCAATGTCCATCCACTACAAAGAAAAAGCTATGACATATTCCATTCCAAGAAGAAATGTTTTTGCGTCTAAATTCTGCATTACTCAAACATAGACAAATTTAAGAATATTGGCTAAGTTCTGCATACCAGTAAGTAAGCTTAAAAGAATAAATGCCTTTGGGATTCCATCCTCCCAGGCCTTTGCCTCCCCCCCCCCCCCCCCCCCCAAGGCTTTACGTTTCTTGTCTTCACAAGCGTGTTTGCGTTGACTTGATGGATCCAAGGGGCAAGAGGAAATCGAGGATAGTGCATAAAGTTCCGCGTATTATAAATCCCAAGCTACCTATACTTATACTGGAGTGATAAAAATTGAGAAATATATAGAATGTTTTAACACAAATTTATTCCAATTGCAAAAGGAACAATTTACATTGATTTACAAAAAAGTATAATTCCTCACTTGTTATGTAGACTGACTAGTGTATTAATTTTAATGACATCATTGGGATATAAAGATCACGCATTTTTTGTAAATCGATAGTTTCTGCAAATCGTATTTATCTGTAGTACATATGTCATCTTATATGCATGTCGCTCTTACATGCATGTCAGCAGTTTTTAAGGGTGAACAAAATAATTCATGGGGCATTTAATACCCGGAGGGTTTAATACCTCCGCAAAGTACAAAATATGTTCAAAAATGTCTTTATCGGCCTAATACATAACAGTCACACTAATTTACTACGTAGTTACAAGTCTTCAAGGGAATGAGAGTCAAAGAGGACGCCAGCACTTTTGTGCCCCTTTCCCAGGATAATCAATTTTAAGAAATGGTTGGTTAGAAATTTTTTTAAAATGATTCTTTTTTTTAGCTATTTTGTAATTTGTTCCCCGTAAATTAGGGGCTAACGGATATACCTAGTTTGTTTGACTGGTAGTGTTCAAGCTACTTCACCCGTGAGAACTCGAAGAAAAGGAAATGTCTTTAAAAACTCTTTAGAATTTAATCATTAAAAAGAAAATGACTTTTATGTTATTCTTTTACCTGGTGGGCATAATGGTTTTGTACACGGCTTCGTCATTGTTTGCGTCCAGGCGGGCCCTTTACTTGTTTCACAAGGAATAGCATCGCCACTCGGTGGTGGACTATTACAAAAACGCATCTCTTCACTGAACCCGGACCCGCAGGTGACAGAGCAAAGGATTGTTACCTGATAAGGACTCCAACCACCAGCCTCGTCTAAAATATAATTTTAAAGAAATTACAGGATAATTATTTATTCAGTTAGAGCATTTGCATGGGTACAATATAAAGGGTTGTTGAAGATGCGTAGAATATTCTTCTATTGTGTAGCGATTCTACTAAGAGACGTGAGGGATTGAAAAAAATTACTTGAAAAAAGGAGAAAAATGCTAAATGGTTTTAAAGCATACCTTCGCATTTGTTTGGAACACATGTGCAATTTCTGATTTTATGAGTGACATTCTTCAAGTCTCTATCATCGCATGTATAAGGTGGACATGAGTTGCACTCGAGTTTTTTAATCGTCATGTTATGGAGCTTACTACAGTTTCCAATATTTATCCAACTGCCACCCCACGTGTTATCTAAACAATATTTTTAACGTTTAAAGAGACAAATCTTACTTATTTCCATAATCTGTCAATGTGTGTAGGAAGACAAAGTTACGTTCCATTACACGCAAAGTAGCAAATGAGATATATATTGTCTGCAACACGCGGGGTAAATCATTACACATTCTAAAAATTGACGAAATAAAGATTTCGAAATTTCAACGACTATTAGTAAATTATTACGGCTAGTTTAAAAGTCAAAACATTATGTCAAAAGTAAGTAGAATTTTTTCTTTTAAAGAAAGTACAGAGTATTATGTTGTTATTTTGTCACCATTCAATAAAAAATACGAACAACCTACTTTTAGGTATACACGTCGTCTCACTGTTGCATGAAACCTAAAAATTAAGGTTTAGAATCGCAGTTGAGATTTTCTTTTTCTTATCTACTATTTTTTTTTCTTCCTTTAAGACGTTTCTAAACATGTTTGTAAAGTTTATCGTAGGAAATTATTAAGGCATTCTATCTATTTTAATCTCATTGAATCTCATCGTAAATAAATAGACATTTAAGAATCAAATATTAACCAAAGAAAGCTAAAATTGGGCTAAAGTATCTTCATTGCATCTCAGTTGCCCACCTATCCATCAGATAAGGCGTAAACATTTGATCGAGTTAGATGTTTCATTTTAAGCGACCGAAATAATAATTACGAATGTTTATAATAATTGGCTTTTTAATTAAAACTGGTCATCCAAAAAAGTTCATCGAGGACTAAGGAAATAAAAGAGTATCTTTAGCTCTTACCATAGCCGTCAATATAAAAAGTATTGCTAAGGCGGTGTTCCATTCCAACTTCATTTTGATATTGTCAATGGTTTCTAAAAAATAGAATGTGAATATTCTAACATTATTGTTTTATCACTACAAAAAAGGGAATAGTAAAAGAGTTGTTTATTGAAGGAGTGCTGTGCAAATCATAATGAAATCTTCATCTAAATTGCATCATACCTATGATATTTTACCCTTTTATTTTCCTCAATATCGACCTTGAGTTATTATAATTGTTGCAATCACTGCCAAAGTTGAAATGTCGTTATTTTTTTTATTTTAAAATTTTTTATTTTTTATAACGTCGTCAAAACTTTTGGTCTGGCGTCACTCTTGTTGCCATTTTTTTTTTTTTATTATTAATTTTTAACTGAATAATGAAACATTCTGATTAAAAGGTCGAATTATTTCAAACTTATTTACATATCTTCATTTATTTTTATTTATTTTGGTTTATTTCCCATCATTATATCATTCTTCATGTTCTGTAATACCGAAAGTCTACACTAAATAACATTGTGCATTTATTCAAACTATACCCAATGAGATAAAAAGTATTTTAAACTTTTATGGTAATGATGTCTCCTTCGTAGGAAGGTTACGATTCAAGAGATTAGCGTAGGTATGGCAATACATAAGATTAGTACCTATGAGTACTAATTAATACCTACCTATTTGTAGACACAAGGATTACTTTTTAAAGATTTACTTGTGACAAGCTTGTAAAAACCAGGTTTTGATAAAAAAAGAAAACGTTAGATTTAAATTTCATTGTATCCTTTTTTAAATACATGTACAAAAAGAAAACAAAATATTCGAATATCTATATATAGATTTTTTCGAACAAAATTTTATTCTCCGTCAGAAGAAGAGTCTTATCTCGCAAATTCAAAGGAATAATTAACATTCCTTGCTGCTTTTCTGGTGGAGTGATGCGAAGTTTTAGATTTACTGCAAGTTAATTTTTAAGACTGTATATAGCTAGCTATTTTATCAATTCTCTGCCTAAGGTAGTTGTTTGCAGGTATAGTAACCCTTTTGGTTGCTATAAGGTTAAAAATTATACCGTGCTGTATAAAGCCCGTACTGAAAGGCATTTTAGCCAATCAGCGTAGCGAATTTGCCGTATAAACCGGTTGGGAAAAGATATCAGTTGATGAAGCCTAGTATTTGATTGTTTTACAATGTCCTGAACTTGGGTAAAAAATGACATCTTTGATGGGCGGCTGTATTACACACAAGGTTTATTTTCGTACCAAGTTTGCATGGGAACATGTAGCTATTAATAATGTTAAAAAAAGATAATGGTTAGAACATATCACACATTTGTTGGTTCCGCTTGCAAAGAACTTTAATTAAAAGTTTTTTTGTGTTAATATACGAACTTCGTTGCGTCTTTAGACTATATTCCATGAACAATTAGAACAAGGTAAATGTGGAGTTCTTAAAAAAAATTATTTTTTATTATCCGAAATATATGATAAAATATATTAAATTGTTATAATTTTATAAACTTAATTTCGCAAAATTTACAATACATTGAAGCTTATAAATATTACCTACAAGGAGTGCACAAAAATTGAATGTGCGCTAAACTTAATTCTGCGAAAAGCTTATGCGCGAAAAATTTCATGATAGAGTTGCCAAAAAATCTTTGTGTGTGTGTGTCAAAACGCATTTTAACATTGAAACAAAAATGACAGTCCTGTCATGTTTGTCAATTTTACGTCTAAAAAAATATCGAAATAATTAAATTAAAATAAAAAAATATTTGTAATCGTGAAAATCAATTTTAAAGTTTCTCGTATTTTTCGAATCTAATATTTAGGCACAGAAGTAGCAAAATAATACATTCCTAAAACATACTTACAAATACGTACACGAACTTTTCTCGTCATCTGCAGTAAGTATAAAATAAGATCTCAAAATTTACAGAGTTTAAGGACAAAATTAATCTATTGCATATATATCATAATTTGAAATAAAAATCTATTTTGTTTTTATTTATCTATTCCAATGGCCTGATGATTAAAGACTTCGTTACCTCACACTGCAGAGTCAATAATTAATTAACAAAGTAACAGGGTGTTTTTAACGCAAATTTTTCATTAATACTTAACTAAGTATGCCAACAATTGATGTATGTAGTTATTATTAGCACAAATAATACATCGAACGTGAGTTGCTACGAGGAAAAGTGGACTCATGTTGCGGTTTAAAAAATAACGTAAAAAATATCGCTTTCTCCAACACCAACATATTGCACCATTAAATTCCGCAAAAAACATAAAACGTAGGAATGAAATCATTTTTTGAGTACGACACCAAAGAATATGCGAAAAATATGTATCACTGTAAGTACAATAATTTGTGCTAGAGATATCCCGGAATTTTTACATCGGGCGGAATGTAGGGCGTTGTGTTCGTGTGCTATTAAAGTAGATTAGTATTTGAAGTATTTGTTTGTTGTGATACCCGCACTGAATATCTCTTATGTAGAGTTTATGGATAAATTTTCAAACTTTTGTTATTTACTTACTTGTTCTCTAAATTATCTAAAGTTGAAATATGGGAGAAAATTCAATAATTTTTCCATAAATATCGTTGTGTGGAAAATCAGACATTATATTCAAGTTTAAAATCTCCGCGATCTTTGTCCATCACATAACCAATTTTAAGATGTGTGAACGCTGTTTAATTCTTTTTAGAAAAATTAAAGTCAAGAAGAATACTCATTGGTAAAAGAATAAAAAAAGAAAAGACACTATAACTTTTCGTTAATGTGATATGAAAATAAACAGAGTAAAGTTGCCAAAACAATTAAAAACTTTATTTAGGTAAAGTTGTTAAAAAATACCGTGGAAGCAATTTTCTATATTTCGTACGCACAAGAACAACAACAATTTCTTTGCAATGTGATACATTTGATGCTATTAAATTAAAATCAGACATTAATACCTCTTTTTCCTATTAAATTTCTCGAAGAGTTTTATCGCATTTGGTCGTTCAACAAAAAGGCCCTAGCGTCGTAAAATGTTGTTAATGATATAATTTTCGATTCCCTCTGCTCCTTTATTTCTTAGCTTCAACGCTTTTAAATATATCATTGAAGAAAGGGTCAAATTTCAAGGATCGTGCCAACAATCAATCGTTTACGCTCTAGTTATGTTAGATATGCGCGCTTGTGACAACGTTCGAACTTTTAATATAATTTGCCAATGTACGAATTTTTTTTGACATTTGTTATTTTGCCCCTTTCGCGTGGAGATTGAAATTAAAAAGATAATTTTTGACGACATTCTCAAACCGCCAAGTCTTAAAGTTTTGTTGAATTAAGTCGATTTTTCCCGATACTATGTAAGTTTGCGGTTGCGGCATTGATTGTTACGTGGTGCAGACATAGCAGAAACTAACTAGCACCAAAGGTTTTTTTTCTCGACTAGACATTTGCCAAGTTAGCTCTTCTAACACCTAACTTTTGCAAAGCATACCAGGCTGTTCTACTTAGCACTTCTAAAAAGGACTGGAAAAGTTTTCCCCACAAGCGCTGTGTCAGTATCTAAGCCGGTAAATATGGGGAATAACACTTAGTCAGATCGAAGATGGTGTCAATGGGTACCTATTGCTTACACTTTATGCCTTTAAGGTAATACAATCACTTAATTGTTGCTTCTATCAGCATAGTTGATTCTTCAAATGTTTGTAATTTGTTTTTGACAAACCTATGAAAAACAGTCTAAGCAAAATACTAAGTGAATAGCAATGTAGTTAAGCAGGAAACGACTCACCTCACTAATCGTTAATTGTTCCACTCCATTTCTTTAAAGTCCATCAAGGCAATCTTAATAGTATTGAGAAATATTGCATTAAAAGAGTTGTTTATGTTTATTTTTGTTCACGTTGTTTCGTTACATTACAATTACAACAAAACTTGCATTCAGTAAGGCGTTTTGCGTAAGAGAAAAACAACTCACTTATAAAAAAGAAAAATTTTCGTGTTTAAAAGAAAAATTAATCATTATTAATTTACTAAGGTGTTTTAAAGAATCAAATCAAATTCTCTTTCGTTTGTAGACATGCAAGTATCACACCAATGCAGGTGGAAGTATAATGTCAACAAACAAATTAAAATTAAACAGTAGTGTGTCAACAGAAAAGAAAACTTCAATCAAAGTTTTTAATTTTATTTCTTTTTATATAGACGAAAATGAAAGATTTGATGTTTATCGACAATAGATGTTTAATAAAAAATAGGTACCATTCTATTGTTGAGTTTATAAAATGTCAGTTAGACAAAAAAAAGGCAAGGATTTTAAGAGGGTTATATATTTGAAGATATAACGAAAGAATTTACGTAGCGCAAATATAAAAAAATAAAATTACTGGTGGACAGCTGCACTATTAACGCGCGAATCACACACAATCTATCTGCTTTTTTAAAGTATAGGAACTGTAAACTGGTAGTCTTATGGTGTAGCTTCCAGCGCGGAAGGTCTGTGGTTCATTGGAAAAATACACTTGGGCAGAAGAATAATATAAAACAATATAAAAGTTACAGAAATTTTGATAGCATCAGCATTGCATATATATTTTTCTTTAATTTATTTGATCAACTACTCCCATTGGGTAGAGCTTGAAATTTTGATCAAGGATATGCATAGGATCGTGTGCTTTTACCGAACGGTTAAAGACCTATAAGTGTGGACATTCTAAACAATGACAAGTTCCAAACTAAACAGAAAGCTCTAATCAAGTCATGATGTACGTTTGTAGCAAAAATATTAAAATTGGTGTGTTCAAGTCTTTTTTTGACTAAAATGTTTGATGATATATTTATCTTAACATGGGAAAACATAGAGAAAAGAAAAGATTCCTATAATTACAAAGAATTTAGAGAAAAAGTCACAAACAGACCTCTAATTCTCACAACACACTTTCAGACCAAAATGGCCTCCGTCAGGGTAGCCCGATACTTGCATTTTTCTTCCGTCAGCATGTCGAAGCTGCGAAGAACTTGGATTGGTTATTATCGCGCCTCGTGATCGGGATGTTACGCAAAAACGATCCAATACGAGGATTCTGAGATGCTGCGCGCAGGTTTTTAAACAGAACACGGCTATTTGTTAAATAAATAATACCAAGTGTAGACTCTTCAGTTGCTGTTGATATTCGTGTTAGCAAGGTTTCTGCAAAAATGTAGGGCATTTAACGCTTCCATTTGAGCTACAGCAGAAAGGATTTATTTACACTTTTATAGTATCTGGCACGACCGGGGTTTGAATTCCCAATTCTCTATTAACTTCTTTCATGTTATTGTAAAAACACAATAAAAAACACATAAGATATGCAATGTATTCGGTGCAGATGCACATTATATTATTTTACACATTCTTGTTTTACACATTTTCCCTTTTACATAAACAAAGCAGATGGCGCATGATTCTGACGATTCATGATTTTAATTATTTTTAAATGATCATCTCCCTCTGTGCAAAAAACTGTCAGTTGCCATAGTCAGTTTCCATAGCCACTTGAGTGCTTTGATGAGCTATTTTCTGAAGAGAATATCCTGAAGGAGAGGGACGATGCAAAAATCATTGTTCCAATGATTGGCTCCATTTCTGTGGAGCTGATATCGTCGGAATTGTCTTGCCCATTGACAATCGCAGCTCATATAATAGGAATGAAAGAAAAAATAAGATAAAAAACAATGTAGCTTTCATTCTGCTGCTTGCTTAATGATGTCAGAACAATCATTATTCTATAGATTTTAATGCCTTATCAAGTAAGTAATTGAATAAAATACGATGAAACTTGACGTTGTGTTTTTCCGCTGCCGCAACTGATCAAATTAGGGATTTCTGCGTCTGCGCGGGTATGCACAGCCTGCTTATGCTACGACATTTAACCGACAAATTTTGCCCTGAACTAAAAAGAAAATATGTTTTCGATTTGGAAGTGCACGCTCTGCAACAAGGCTACTACTCTATCGCCAGATTAAATGTGCCACATTCAAAACTTCAACATTCCAATAAGATACGTGACGCTTAACTGCTTCGACATATTATATTGAGTTACCCGAGGTAGTTAAATAAATATAAAACTATTTTAAATACCAGATATTAAACTTTAATCGATGCGTAGAAATAGGCCATTTAAATTTAAATTTACCCACAATTACTCAGCAATAAAATGCAAATAATTTTTGAGAGCAAAGTTTCTAGAACCTTCCTTAAATTTGCTTAGTTCATCACTATTTTTTTTATATATATCCTGCATTCCAGTCCATTGGAATATTGCATGACGAAGCATAAAAGATCAGGATAAAAAATAAATAAATTTACTTGTTAACGTTTTAATATTTATGTTATATGACTCTGTATCTGTCTGTGGGCTGAAGTAGCTAGTAAATTAACGTCTGCAGTACGTAAGAGCAATGTACTGTGCATTTTTAGGGAAATGGCACATTTATTACCACGCAGAAAGATTGTGGAGAAGGGGTTGAGTTATATAAAGGGAGTGCGAATCGTAACTGTATGAAAATAATCACATTTTTTATTGTTTTAAAGTTAACTTCTTAACGTCTGCACTGGGACGTGGATGTCGAAATGAGATCAACGGTGGAGAATCGTTATATTTATCTTTCAAATGCATCACAAATTATTAATGATCCGTAAACAAATTTCTCAGTGTAGAGCTCCACATTATTATTTTTTCAGACGTTTAAAGAGACACCACAAAGGAGTTCATAAGAGAAGCTTTTAATGTTTATAAAAACTTATATTTTGTAAAATCTATAATTTATTTTTGATAAAACTGAATTATGTTGACCGCGAGAGATTTATATGCAATTGTTTTATAAGAAGTTGCTTGTGGGTAAAGTATGGCCTGTTGTGAAAGGAAATGGAAAAATCATATAAAATCGTGTGAACAAACTTGTATTTATATGTGCGATCGCCAAAGAGGACATGTTTTTACTTTATAAAACGAAGTCGCGATCCAATTATTTATATTTTTTCGTAAAAAATGTCAAATATTTAACATCCTATCTGAGGCTAAGTTTGTAAAGAAAGAATCTTATTCTGATGTAACTCAACGTTATATTTTATATACAAAGGTAGCTAGTATTATAAACAAAATGGCGCCAAAATACATCTTGACGTACTTTCCTAGTGGTGGGCGTGCTGAATGCGCTCGTTTGATGTTTCGTGTGGCTGAAGTTGAATTTGAAGACGTACAGCATACCTTTGCTCACTGGGGAACAATAAAAAATAACGGTAATGTATTTTTTGTGTCAAGTTTTTTTCGGCTACCGTAAGAATTTGTGCAAAAATTTGCTAACAGATGTTTTCTAGGCATTACAGTTAAACTTATTGCTTTTGAAACAGTAGTAAAAGTGGAGGGACCTTAGGTAGGATGATTCTTGCTACTTCTAATTAAGCTAACATTATACTTTTAGTTGATCAATTTCCTTTGGCTCAGCTGCCTAAATTAGAAGTAGATGGACATACAATAATCCATTCTGGTGCTATCTACAGATACCTTGCTCATGAGTTTGGTTTCTATGGTGCATGTAATAAAGAAAGATCAACGGTTGATCAAGTTTGTGAAACATTAAACGATCACTTCACGAGTTTTGTAAATATCATGTTTAATAAAGAATTAACAGAAGAACATAAGGTAACTTGGATTCGAATTTCTGCACAAATTGTAAACAAATTATTTAAAGAAAAACCGTATGCTTTAGTTATATCACAAATTTCTTGTGTGATTAAGAATCATATATAGTGCCATGTGATAATACTTGTATACGCCTGTTACGCAAAATGGTAACCGCAATAGCATGGCACACGAAATGCGATAAATGAAGGACGGGGCTAATCCTTGTTTTTTTCAACAGTTTTATAAGTGAGGCTACAATTCGATTCTCAACAAGAAAATTTTGGTCCAGGATTTATTAAATCTATTTTAACCGTCTGTAACTTTTAATTGTGTTTATGTTGTATAGAAGACGAAGTATGATGAATGTTTTACATCGGATCAAGCAAAGCGATACTTCAATTACTTGACCAAATTACTAAAGACAGCTAATGATGGAGAACACTTCTTCCTGGGAGAAAAGGTAACATAATCTTCCTTTTTATAGATAAAAAACCTAAACAAACCATAATTTATCCGCCTGTAAGTAACACTGATTTACTTAGTCGAGACTCAAAGTCAGTTGTAATATGGTATCGAAGGTTTCAGAGGAACTTTCATAACTAGATAGCTAAACTCGAGGTTGTGCTCCTGTATTTTCTTCCGTTTAGATTTCTTTGGCCGACTTTGTCTTCTTTGCCCAACATGATATGATGAAAAAAGTCTACCCAACGTATTTGGACTCCTATCCGGAATTGAAGGCGTTGGTTGATCGTGTAGGGGCAGTAGAAGCAATCAAGAAGCATATGGAAACAAGAAAATATTAAATATGCGTGACCTTTTTATTTTAAAAGACTTTTTTGTTAGATGTATATCATATGATTATAATTTTCAAAATTAGTTAGTTTTTATTTTTCGTTGTGTTTCATTTTACTTATATTGCATCTACAATGAACATAAACATCCAAATCTTTATCGGCCCAAATTCTGTGGCTCTAAATTTTCGTTGACCCTGGTTTTTAAAACCTCGGAATGCACCACGTATGAAGATTAATAATTGAAGCATTTCCGAATATTTTAAGCTGAGACCTTCAGTCACGTAGCTGGTGGCAATAAATTTTTTTAGGAATTTTTATGTGGATTTTACCAGCATCCAGAATCTGATTTCAGGTATTTTTTTAACTTAGCTCGCATACACATGCATGTTTGTGTTAAATATATCGTGATTCGGCACTTCCATAAGACGTTTCTGGTAATCCTGATCTAGTTTTCTAATGCTGTATCAAGGTTTTCTACCTCGATACTGACTTCGTAAAACGCGTGTTTGAAATGAAAAGTGCGTAATATTTTTGGTGATTAATTCTCAGTACTCAGCACGATGGCGGCAAGAGAAGTCGTGTTTTGTGTTGCTCGTATACTGTTAGCTATAATTATTTGTTTTATGATAAAAAGAAAATTTTTTTTCAATATAGGTACTATTGGTTTGTAATGTGGAGAGAAACACCTGATGCCAGGGGCAGAAACATATATTTCAGCAAGTTTATGAAATAATAAATGTAAAATATCAATGCTCTTAATCAAAACGTAAACATTCATGTCTTATTTTACTACTCGTTGGTGACATTAAGACTCAGCCTGGACCTGAATATATGAAAGAACTGTAGCTATAATTTGTTATCAGAGGTATGAAAATACTTCATCAGAATGTACGAGGTCTGTTGGCGAATATACACCATGTTTAAGTTTTGTTAAACGAACACAAAAACATTGACATATTAATTTTATCCGAGACGCATATAAACACGAAAGCGTATACAGAGAATCCTGACCTTTATATAATGTACATAATGTAATGTAAATCCTGATCTGTGTATAATGTATATATAATGTACGAAATAGAAAATGTTAACGAAGCATGATTTTATCTGAAGTATACACTTCTTAAAGTATTTAACAAACATGCGCCTTAATTCTGCCCATAGATTGACAACAACATCAGATATCTCATAATTGAGAGAGATAAAGCCCTTAGAAAAGCTCGTAAGACAAACGCAACAGCAGGCAGATTAGAAAGCATACAGAAAAATTCGCAGCAAATGTACTACTAACTTAAGAACAGGTAAAGGTTACTACAGTAGGGATCTGTTAGGTCGAAATTCAAAAAATTAAAGACGAGGAAAGTTACTAATGATGCAACTGCAACTACCAATAAATTCGAAAAAGTAAATACATTATGTTCATTTTTCTCTAACGTGGCACATCAGTTAAATTTAAAATCTATTTACCTAAAAGATTTTATCTGGAACAAACCGAAACAGTCACTTTTAAGAACATGTATGAAATTTAAATTTAACTATGTGTCACGCATATTTGTTGAGAAAGAACTAAAAAAGCTTAAGCATCAAAAGTCAACTGGCTCGGATAATCTTCCGCCAGCTTTATTGAAGGACTGTGCATCTGCGATTGCTGAACCACTGTGTTATTTAATCAACTTATCATTAGAAAACTTAGAAGTACCATCAGATTGGAAACACGCACTGAGCACTCCCATCTTTAAATCAGGATCGCCATCTAAATCAAATAACTACCGACCAATATCTATATTGTCAAGCCTATCAAAAATACTTGAAAAAGCAGTTCATATCCAACTTATCAGCTATCTAGAAGACAATAATTTATTATATCGTTCTCAATTTGGTTACCGCAGACGTAGATCCACGGACGTTATTTACTGATAACATCAGAAAAGAACTTGATAAAGGAAATTTAGTTGGTATTTTCATTGATTGTTTCACATAGCTTCTTGCTTGAAAAGCTTTGCGCATATGGTATTTGAGGAAAGAGTTAGAATGGTTTACCCACTACCTATTCAACCGTACACAAAAGGTGGCTATTGATACCATCAAATCTAACACTGAAAATGTAAAATGTGGAGTCCCTCAGGGATCTATTTTAGGACCGCTTTTATTTATAATTTTCTTCAATGATTTTAAGACCTCTCTTACAAGAGCACGTACTATTCAATTCGTTGACGACACAGTGGTTTATATTGCTGGAAGCAATGTGAATTATATCGAAGATATTTTAAACTTATAATTAAAAAATATCGAACAGTACCTAATCGATAATGATCTTGTGATTAACTTAAAAAGAGGAAAAACGGAAGCGATGTTATTTGGAACTGATAAAAATTTGAATTCAGTATCCCACAAGCTCAAGCTATTGTACAATTTTGTGGAAATCAACAAGACAAGCCAGTATAAATATTTGCTTTTGACTCTGGATTCAAAACTTTCCAAAATACCAAAAAAAAAACCGTTTGCATGAAATAATTTTAAGCCAACTAAAATCGGCATTTTGATAATTTTGCATACAGTCCCTTCCCACAAAAGCTTACACAAGGTATAAAAATAACAGTTTAAAAATGAGCAGATTAAAAGAAATTTGCAAAATTCAATCACTTCGTTATTAAATTTGTTCGTTAATAAATTTTAAGATAAAACCTCCTAATTTTACGATTTGTAGTCTTAAAAAACTTTTTCTTATATCATATGTGACTCACGTAACGTTGTATAATTTACTCTCTAACAAATGATATTAACGGCATTGCAACTACACCGGTGCAATTTTTTTAGGCGGTTTGTCTCGCATCCGTCTTCGCTTTCTTCGCTACCCACTAACTCATCCTCATTTCCCACTGTGTTTATTCCCATTTTCTCCAGATATTTTTTTTAATACTCAGTTTCACAACAACAACCTTTTTTCTCGTTGTAACCCAAATCCAGGTCATCAATATCAGTAGAACATTCCGCTATTTTATCATCACTTCTCAGCTTTACAGTATCATAAACGTCTTCGTTTGCAGCCATTGTGTATTGTGTTGGGCATATGTGGCGTCAAAAAACCAGTGGTTTCCAGAAGAAACCGTTTATTTTTGAAATTCATATAGCAGTGAGTATGAAAACAAAAATAAATGTTGCTTCGGATATTATAGAAAAAGGAAAACTTTTTTCACAAATTTTTTATAAAATCAAGAAAATATTCTGTGACCTTCGTTCCCCATTAACCTTAACTTTAATATTTATTTTGATTTCAACGAAAACCAATACAAAGAGAATGAAAGTATTTTTTTTTTGCTACAAAACGTCATATTTTTCATGCACGGGAAGACATTAAACGTACAAACCCCCTTATTTCATTTTATTTGTCAAATAGTAGCAAAGCATGACTTTACATTCTACGCGACGAGAAATTGCTCTAGTGGATACTGGAACATTTGCATAAAGGGAATCAACATCAAAACTAATTACTTCCATGTCGCCAGTAAGCGTAATTTTTCGCAATAGTCTTTGTGGAGGAGTTGATTCTGCATTCTGGAACCACTCATAGCCACTCTGCCACTTGTTTTGCAATATTAAAGTATACGATCCAATCATCGATAGAACTGGTCGTGATGGTACGTTGTTTTTATATATTTTAGCTTATACATATAAGAGGGGTGGTTGATTCGCAATAAGTTTTAGTCTATGCAAAAGTATCTCACTGATCTTTTTGTCCTGTCTAAATTTTTATAACATACTAACTTTCTCCTCCTCCTTGAGAACCAAAGTATTTCAATCCGTTCTGGTTTGAAGGCACCTTATGAATGGAGGTATATTAGCGGATAAAAGTATCAATCTTTATCAAAACGTATATCAACTCCGTTATTAAAGAGATTGTTTTGTTTCAGATAACGCTTAGTCAGACAAATGTTGTTTTTTGTTTTTTTGCATTCCATTATGAAGGCCCGTGTTTTTACATTAATATCAGTGGTATCGGTTCCATTAACTGTTTTGTGCATGCAGTAATTTATTAAATCATCTAGTTCCACTTGAATGTCGTTTTGCTCAATACGGTTAATAATCAAATTTTTGAATCAAGAGAAAGCGTTCCCATATAGCATATGACTGTATTTTTAAAGTCAAACAATGGTTCGTCTTGTGTTTCAGATAATCGAGATTATTAAGGTTCGGTGACTGCTATTCTCTGAGTGAATGTAAATCGTGGAATAAAAGATAACGTATCCACGACATTTTGGAGGTAATCTTTCTTGCAAGCGATTTGTTGATAATTTGTCAAAAACTGCAGACTTTTCGGACTAATAACTTATAATTTTTCTGCGCAAAAGGTTAACTTGAACTCTTTAACGGAACGAACAATCAAGAATCAGTTATTTGGTATTTGAAACTTTCCAATAATTTTCCTGTTCAACAGTGACTGCAAAGTGCAAACATGCGCCTGATTCGTTCCGCAAGACTCAAATTTGTTATTGCTAAAATCATCAATTTCTATGTTATCATCTTTGCGTGTCTTTTCTTTCCCAATTGGATGTGTTTTATTTAAAATAGATATGCGAGGCATAACCATAAAAATAAAAGAAAGAAAACCCAATTCGTATGTATCTGTTACCTATGAAATATAAATAGGTAGGATTAGCTCTAGATGTTAACGAAATAGTAAGAAGTAGCATAAAAGAATGCATTGTGGCTTGTAAACATATGCTGTAAAGCAAACAATTAGTGTTTACAGTTAGATCAGGAGAATGGATCAGGAAGAAATTTTGTTTGCTTTTCACAGGTGAACATAATATTTCGGTGATAGCTAAACCTTACTTGTTTACACCGCCGCAAAAGTTTTTGGCTTAAAAAGTGATTAGATGATGGAAGTAAACTCTTATAGCGAAACAAAGTGTATGAATATCTAGCCCGGAACAAAGTTCTCTGTACTTTATATCGCTTCCCAAATTTTCTGGAAGATTGACGACAGAAGGGAAAAGGGAATATTTCCAAGCCGACACCTTAACGTTGTAGAGACGTCTCAGCGACGTCAGATTTAATGTCGGGAAACGTTGCACATAAAGCGCAAATTGACTTGTTGTTCCTTTCCATCTTAGGGTATTGACCTTGCAAGTGTCGAAGGTTTTTTGGGGAAGAAAACCGACCCAAAAAGAATACACATACATTTAATAGCATACCAATATGGCGAAAAAATCGTTCTTTAAAAATGGAAATGTTAATCACCGATGAAGGGATCGATATATAAGTGCAACAATTTTGAAAGAGGTCATCATGTTTACATGAACATTTGGAACTCTATCGTTGGACAGTGTTTAAAATGCAAAAAATGGAAAAGAACGCAGTTGCTGTGATTAGCATCAATTATCGCAATGAAGAACAGCTTCCGATCATGATGGACGAGTATAATGCGTGTAAGTCATATTCTCTGTTGAGAATGAAATACGGATATGCTGTGATAAATATTCACCTATGTATACACACCATCCAAATAAACTATCTGAGTTCATCACAGACATATTGCCGCACGTAGCGTGGTGGGTTCGTCTGCAGCTCCCAGTTCTAGGGACCGCGGATCGAATCCCGCACGCTTCCAGGCAGTATGTTAGTGATGAACAAAGTAGTTCTTCTTCAATAAGAACAGCTTGTTGGTCAGGTGCTGAAAAATATTTCCAAAATAGTTTCTATTTTCCTATTCTTGCCATATTGTTGCGTGCGCATCGTTGTTACTGGAAAACCCATCAACCGTGGAGGTGGGTATTGTTTAGAAATTCCCTCAGATTTTTATTTGCATGGCTTTGAGATATCTATAAACTGGTTTAAATGAAAATTATTATTTAATTCATTAGGTCCAAGAAGAAAACATAAATTATTTAAAAGAAAATAATAAAAAATATAAAAACATTCTAAAAACATATTTTTTCTGTGTTCACTATTTAGAGGTATTTCTAGGCACAAATTTCAATCGGGATCCAAAAAGAGTGACTGTTAAAGAGAGGTGTCCGCTAAAAATTGTCCCTTACATACAGGGATGAGAGTTTGACCGTAATTACAACCTTTCTTTACAAAACTAGCTCTAGCTACTTTAAAACCAACTGCAACATTTTTGTCAAAGGGCTGTATACTAATTTTTATTTGCAACATTCAATTTCTACGTTCTATGACAAAAACATAGCTATCTAGCTGCATAGAAACAAAACATATTACAACTTTCAAAATTGAATTCTGTTATAGCACCCGCATTGGATGTACATATTTGAGGTAGCACATGAAAAATTTGCTTTTGAAATCCAACTTAAAATGCTCTCTTCAAGCTCTTGCAACCAATGTTGGAGACGAAAAGATTCTTTCGTGCATAGCTAAAGTTAGGTATAGAAAAATACCACGCCTTGTATGTAAGCTATGAATTTGTGAGCTATAAAGTCTAGTGTCGTGTTCAAGTCAACATCGGTTATTCGAATTGGCGTGTTATGTGTCAATCTGACGAATTTATAAAAATTACTTAATTTTTATTAAAGATCCATCACATTGTTCTTATAGACATGTAGACAACAGTTGTTTGTCTACGGTGAATCATCATTCCTTTCTTTTTATCATATCAGCTTTTTGACCATGGAGGTAAGAAATACATTACCAAATTTGGAATTAGTTTTTAATTGCATCCATGTGTGGTACATTTAAGATTGTTTCCATAGCAGCATGGATAAATGAGCAGAATATTTTTTTACCAATTACATGACAGTTTAAGTGATTCAAAAGTTTACAAACATTGCTTCATACTTTTTATATTTGAAAGTTATTGTTTTTCTTTATTAGCTCTCCCCCGCTACTTTTCTACATAATAGAAAGGCTTAAGCTTTCCCATATCTTGTCAAGCTAGAAAACTATATGCCTTTGATGCCTCCCACTACACTCAATGCAGAGGTTTTCATTCATTACCCTTTAATTTAATAGCTTATTGCGACTTTGATTTGTTTAAATGTCGTAAATAGACAATATATTCAATCACCCCATCAGGAGATTGTCTTTTAAAGCTGAAGTTATATAATGAAAAAAGTACAAAACTGATATAAAGCACAATGCACTGGATAATTAAATACAAGTTATGAAAAACTATAAAAACTGACTGAGCAATTTGGCAGCATAGTTCATTTGCACTTAAAATATGAAGAGCTACATCCCTCTAACGTTCGTACTTCTCACATTTATAGTGGAAGGTGTGAATGCAGACTGCTTGATTGCTGATGTTACAACTAGCTCGTGGTCATCTGGTAAAGCTGATTTGTTGATAAATTAATTTCGTTATGTTTTTTACTATTTTTGTAAACAGAAATGAAGCTTGTTTGAGTTTTAGTATAAGTAATTTTTTGTACTTTGTATGGATGATGAAACAAACTCAGATAAATTCTCTCGTGTATAGCTACATTTTTTGCCAGACAGACGATATAAATAGATAAATATTATAGATACATAGCTTAAATTAAGTTATTATTAGGGAAGAAGTTCCTCGGGAAAACTTTCAACTTACCAAAACCACCGCGAAATATTATAAAAAAAAAACTTTCGCTTTTTTAACAATGAAAAACGAAATTTGAAATGGGTTACTAGAAAAAGTTTTAATACCACACTATGCCAGCATGTAATTCTAAACCGAAATATATAATGCTTAGACAAAGACCAAAAAACAGTAAGAATTATGGGTTCCTTATTGACTCATGCAGTTCCAGAGCAATATAAACAGTTCTTGTGGATATGTTAAATGTAATTGGTTTAAGAAAAAGAAAAAGAGTTTTTTTATCGTTTTTTCCTTTTTTTAAAACTTTTGCCATTTTGAAAAAGTAGAATGTTTTGTAGAAGTAAAATTTTGCAGTTGACCAAAATAAACACAGAAGTGAGCACGAGTAGTAAGAGATATTATATCACAATAGGTCTTCTACTCTGCATGTTTAGGAAGAAATGGAAAGTTGCTTATCCCGGCAAAAAATCAAGACCGGATTGTTATCTTTATTTCGACACCCGTTTCGGGATTTAACCCTCATTGTCTGAAGCGAGTTTCCAAAACTGGAACGAAGTATGTATTTAAAATCCGAAGTTGGTGTCCCTTCGAAGATGGAAAAAGAAAAATTGAATACAACATGAATTATAAGCAAGAAAATAAAGCAATAATCCAAAAAATCAAAATATCGAAAAAAGTTTATTGTAGTGATACTGTGTCACCTTCGTCTACTCCACAACCAAGGGTACCGCCTGTTGTTACTTCTTCATGTGTATCTTATATTACTGCACTAAATGAAGAAGTTGGATATGAGAATGGTGACATTAAGTTACCTACACCAAATACAGTTTCTGATTGGAGTTTAACGGTATGTACTTTTCTTTTCTTTCTTCTACCTTTTCTAATTTTCCATTCGGTTCACGACATTTTATGACTCTTCCTGAAAGTGCAATAATGGTGAAAGCAACGAGACTCTTATGTAGTTTTATAATACTTTATTGAGTTAAATCCACATCCAAGTTTTTTTCCTTAAAAAATTAGTTTATCTACTATACTTCTGTTCAGAGTCTGAGAGGATAGTAGACTGAATTGGATCCACTGCTGTGCAAACAATATAAACGAAACCGATCTTTTTTTATCTTTTTTGTTTAACTGAAAATGTCCAATAACGGAATGTCGTCGATGACAACTCTTTAATTTTTTCACCTTTTTTTAATTCCACTAAATCGGCTTTGATGGCTCCTATAATGGATTTAACATAATTGAAGGACAAATTACTGAAAATAAAAATTGTTTGAAAACCTATTCGGCATATAATCACAACAAACAATTAACTGCCGGAGATAAACTCATCCTCACGTATCACCTAAATTATGACAAATCAAAAGTTAAACCCAATATTGTTTACGTCGAATTAAAAAGTGGTAAAAATAATCAATTGACGTGTGGAATAAAACCGTCATGTTCTGTAACTACAACAACAACGACGATGACAACGCCAACAACGGCGACGACGTCAACAAAAGCGTCAACGACTGTATCAGGATCAACTGGAAGTAGCTCATGTGATTCCTATATTTCATCAAATCCATGGCAAGGAGGAGATGCTGGAAGTATACAGTTTAAAGTTCCCGAAACTTCTAATGGTTGGACACTCGAAGTAAGTGTGTTAATATAAAAGTGTGGATGATTTCAGGGTGAATAATTCTTTACTGTATTTCCGTTATTACTTATGAAAAGTGTAGTTATAAATGCATATTGAATAATCTGTTCTCTTTGATATCTTTTTTCGGCGAGTAAAATTCTTCATCGTTCAGCCTGTAAAAAGTGTCATTTTAAATCTTTCCTAGATTGGTTTTAATTATCCTCCAACAGATTTCTTTATGTCAGAAGCGCGACGAATCAATGGAGGTTCGAGATGCACGTATGATTTTACTAATTGGGTTTACAATAAGAATGTAAACGCTGGATCAATTGTAAAATTTGACTTTAACTTTCATTATCAATGGGATTCGACAATTGTTCCAAAAATTGAATTTCTTTCTTTTTCGTCGACGTCTGTTATTTGTGGTGCTCCTTCATCATGTTCAGCAACACAGCCAACAACAACGACAACAACAACACTGCTGTCATCTTCTTCGACATCAACGTCAAGATCACCAGCCCCGTCGACATCAACATCAACATCAATTTCCACACCGGCGTCTTCTTCCACATCAACTTCCAGGGCGCCATCCACGTCGACGTCAACAACAACGTCAACTTCCAGATGGTCCTCTTCTGCCACATCAACTTCAACGTCGTCATCCCCGTCAATGGCGACATCAACGTCAACTATCGGATCTTCGTCTTCTTCCACATCAACTTCAAGATCACCAACCCCGTCGACGTCAAAAACATCGTCTACTTCATTCTCAACAAATACTTCAACTGTCACGTCGACACCAAGCACGTGTGAGCCGGACTATAATTATGCAGATGTCATAAAAAAATCGTTGATGTTTTATGAAGCTCAGAGGTCTGGTCAGTTACCTATTACAAATCGAATACCTTGGCGTTTAACATCAACATTAAACGACGGAAGCCTTGTCGGTGTTGATCTGTCAGGCGGTTACTTTGACGCTGGCGACTTTGTAAAATTCACATTTCCAGCTGCTTCAGCGATAACTGTGCTAGCGTGGGGCATGCTAGAATTTGAAGAGGGTTATAAATTTGCTGATCAGTACCAGCAAGGGTTAGATGCTATTAAATGGGCAACGGATTTTTTTATCAAATGTCACACAGGTAGTCATTAATTTGTTGACAAATTTAGTTTTCGTCTCCACTTACGTTTTCTTTTTAATGTTTTTTTGTTGTTGTTGTTGTCATTTTTATGAAATCCCGCTTATTTGTATTTAGAAAAATATAAATTTTGGGCACAAGTTGGCGAAGGTCACATAGATCATGCTTCGTGGGGCCGTGCCACTGAATTAGACGATTCCACAAGAAAATGTCATGCATTAAGTCCAGGTAAACCTGGATCTGACTTGCTTGGAGAAGTATCTGCCGCATTAGCAGCCAATTCTCTCGTTTTTAAGAAAGTAGATTCACTTTATTCTGATAACCTATTGAATCATGCCAAAGATTTGTATGATTTTGCTAAGACATACAAGGGAAAATATTCTGACAGTATTTCTGATGCAAAAGTTTTTTATAACTCATGGAGCGGTTATTATGATGAACTAGCTTGGGCAGCATCCTGGCTTTACTATGCAACTAACGACCTGATTTATCTCACCGATGCTGAGGCAACATGGAACAGCGGTCAAATGAGTCAAATTTCAGAAGGATAACAAGGGAAGAGGTGTTGCGGTCTTACTAAGCCATTTAACAGAAAAATCAGCCTATACCGAAAACGCTAAGGATTTTTGCAATTGGTTGAAATATAAAGCTCCATCCACACCAAAAGGAATGGTATTCTTGCAAGAATGGGGCTCCAACCGACATGCAGCAAATGTTGCTTTCATTTGCTTAGCATTGACCAAGTATAACCCAACAATAGAATTTGTTTCATTCTCTCGAAAACAAATCCACCTGCTTCTTGGAGATGCAGGAAGAAGTTACGTTGTGGGTTTTGGTAACAATCCGCCCCTACGGCCACATCATTCAGGTGCGTCGTGTCCTGATAGACCTGCTCCTTGTGGTTGGGATTATTTGCATACCACTAATCCAAATCCCCAAATTTTATATGGTGCGTTGGTAGGTGGGCCAAATTCGCAAGGTATATACGAAGATCGAAGAAACAATTATGTGACAAACGAAGTAGCCCTTGATTACAACGCCGGATTCCAATCTGCTCTTGCTGCATTACTTGTCCAACAGAAGGCAGGAAAATGCTGAAAAGTAAACGTTACTGCTTTCGTATTTTTTTGAAAGTAAATTAAACATAGATTTTACATTCTCATCAAGTAATAAAGTGTGTTATATTGAAAACATCAGTTTACTCCTTATTTTTGTACTATTCAATTGCATCTTTTTTAGACGTATTTCCGACATTTTTTTTGTGCCGTGCTTTGCATTGTAAACGCTGTAGTACAAAATGTGATTGTAACTTTTTCGCCTTAATGCTCTGAAAGACAGTGCCAGCTAGTTAGTATCTTGTGCAATTATTAACCCCATGTAATCTGAAAAATATATAATTTAAAGTTCTTATTCTCAGTGCTAGCTTTGCAGAGTTCGTTAACTTGTGTAAAATCTCCGTCTTACATACTTTAGTTATTAGGTTTTCGCCTGTCGTATAAATCCTGGAGGTCACTCTTTTATACATCCTTAGGATGTAGTACCGATTTGGCTACCATTTTGAGCAAATCATGGTGTGAATAAAGAGAGTAGCTAAGTAATTCAGATTACTGTATTAAATATTGCAGGTATTAAATAATAATGTTTATTTGGAATTTTGTTCTATATTTGGTTATACATTCATGTTTTTGTTTCAGCTAGCTAATAGCAATCCTGGTTGAAGCTTGGTAAAAATCAGGTACATAAACACTCAATAACCCCTAAAATACAGCGTGCCTAAAACAACATAGAGTCAAGTGAGAACCCCAACTAAAATTTACCAGTCCGAATTAGGTTCAGCTGGTTGATTGAATAAAATATAAATGGCAGCTATTGAATTATGTGTGCGGCGAAATATGTCGCGCATCAGAGTTTTGCCTGTTGTAAATATACATGAATTGCCACCCTTAGTACAAAAAAAAAGCGATTCAGAAAATGTAGTCTTTTTTTGTTGTAAATGTAGTCAAATTTCAGAATTAATCAGCAAAAAGAATTGTCCAATTGTTATTCATTTGCTCATGTAGTTAATTTTACTGCAGATTCTTACCATCCTTTATGTAGCTGCAGAAATTAAACAAACATTTTTTTACGCTTGTATATATTTCTACTCTGTTTGGGAAAAACACATTAACCCTATTATACCTGGGGGGGGGGGCACAAAGTGCCCGCGGCCTCTTTACCTAGGCATAACTTTGGATACACAGGTGATTAAGTGCTAAAATTTTGTGACTATTCCTAAATTTCATTAGGGCTTCTGATGAAAAAAAACCTTTCGGAAAAATTTTGAACTTTGCTGGGGGTATTGCATTTTTTGGACGGGGGTAAATTTTTTGGAATTTTGAAAACCGTTGACATTCATGTAAGAATGTTATAAGATGTTGTATTGGGTATATAATTATTTATTACATGTATGTTGGTTACTAAGTGGTAACCAAGGTATTGCTAAGGTGATTATATGGTTACAAGGGACAAAAACCAGACAAGATTTGAAGGAAATATCGATCCAGCAAATTGACGTCATTTCGGATTCCAATGACGTCATTATATTACCTTCCTTATCTCGATTTTCTTTACATGCCCTGTTCTACATATATGCCAAGTTTAATGACATGAGCATCAATATTTCTGGTAGAACGGTTCTTTGTATCTATATCGTTAAAATAAGAATTTTTTTGCCCGAAATGACGTCATTTTTTATCCCAACGACGTCATTTAAATTACTTTTTTCATGTGAAACACATATTATGGTATTCATTCCACAAATCTACCAACAATCAAGGCCGTATCATTATTAACACGCGAGAAATTAAAACGTACTGAAAATTTGGGAAAATGACCATTTTTAACATTTGTGACGTCATTTCTAATCCCTATGACGTCATCAAATTGTTTTTTTTACCTGGATTGCGTTTGTACTAACACATTCTCCAACTGAGTCAAGTTTCATTACTTAAGCACCAGTAGTTTAGGATTTATGTCCCGCGGGCACTTTGTGCCCCCCCCAGGGTTACAAGGGCCAAAAAAGCTCAGGTATAATAGGGTTAATCTGCAAGGGGGGAAAATTGTATAAACACTGCTAAAGTTAGGTGCAAATCTATGTGTTGAGAATAAAATGGCCTAGTTAACTAATATTTCTTTTAGGACATTATAACGAGTTTCTCTCATACAAAAGCTTAGACCAAAAGATTGTATCCAAGCAAATTATTATTCAAATCAGCCAATAAACACAAAATAATTTCTCCGAGCAAACCCCTGATTTGAAAATAAATTAAAAACATAAAGCCACATAACATCAAATTAATCATATTTGTTCGGGTGAGTGAGACCACACTCTTTCAAAACAATAAAGAAGAACGGGTTTCCCAATAATGGTCACGTGTGCAAAGAACAATAGAACTACCCAATCAAAAAGCGTAGTTGGTATTCTGTCCGAAGAAATTTAGTTTACGGTGCAAGGTGTCACAACAAATTTTCCCACCTTACTATTCCGATTTCCCGATTTAAAAAAAATATTATGCTAGGTCTCCTGGCTAAGAATAAGTAAGAACCAATATTGACTATAGTTTTAACGTTTTAAATATTTGATCTTAACTTTTTTTATTTTATTCTTGCCATTGTACCGTGTGCTTCTATTTGTGCATGAGTGATTATTTAAGCGTTAATTTGATTGTTCTTTTCGTGCTTTTTGTTCAAAATATTTTTCTCTCTAGCACGATAAATATCGCAAATATGTAACTTCACAAAACAAGCCAATTTCACCTACAATACTTTCGCGGTAGCATTCATGTGCATTGAAATTTTTACAAACGAAAAAAGTTTTAGAAAATTTCGTGCTACCTTCTTGAAAAATATTTTGTGCCAAACAAATTACCCTTATATTATAAAAAAAATTCGTTTTCTTTGTATTAATGTTTTAAGCTACAAGGTGGTTTAAAAGTTAAAAACAAGAATAAACCATGGTCTTAGTGAGAGAAAAGAAAAAAATTATACTGGAAACAACCCACCTTTCATCTAGAGAAAATGTATACCTTCTGAACAGAAATTTGCCATTTTATTATCACTTTAGAACAAAAAAGCGGCAATGAGAACGAGAGTCACTCAAAAATACATTTCGCTGGCAACCACAAACAATGGGGAAAAAACAATCACTTAAAGTTTGATCATGCCAACAAGGATCCGTCAAAAAACAGCATATTTTTTTGGGGAAATTTGATTTTAACTTTTTAAAATTAAATTTTCTGACGTGACTGCTACAACGTCAATAATATGAATTCAACGTCAATATCTTAATTTACCTTAATGAAGTCAATGCAAAAGTCAATACAGATATTATAACTTTAAGGCCAAATAACTTGGAAACGAGGTGCTGACGTCAGTTATTCTTCTCCGCGCAAGTAACTTTGGATAACCTGGGACCAAACTGGGCATGTTTTTAAGCCTAAATCCTGAAATCTGTTTCGGAGTGGACAGATTATGGCGTCATTAAATAAGCTTTACATTACGCAACATTTCAAACCCGTCTCTATCGGTATTCCACGAAAATTTTGTTCAATGGCGAGTCCTTGCTGGGATCACCAAATCTTTATATCTCCTTATACCTTCGTCAAAAGCACATGATACATCCTTTTGATCAACAACAACTAACGCTTTCAGTTAAATGTACTCTTCCGTTTTGTCATTATTCAGGGGGCTGACACTTTCGCGGGCAGAAACTTTCGTTAATTGTAATTTTGGGACGAATTTCGCGTTAAAAACATAAATCATAAATCAATTCATTTGCAAAGGAACACTTTCCCTGATTGCAACAATTCTCTTTTTCTTTTCTTTTTTCTATTGTAAATAATTAAAAATTTGAATCCATTGCTGTTTAAAGGAATCGGGATATCCGAGAAATGTCCGTAGCGCCAAAAAAGAATGAAAACATCAAATGTTATTTTAGTTGAAGAAGAAAAAAATCTCGAACTTGGAAATTTCTTCGAATTTTATTTATGACTCGATTTAAATTTTAAAAGGCATAAACTTTTGAAAAAATGACCAAAAACGTTTAAATGCGAAAGTTTCTGCCCACAAAGGTTTCTGATCTTGAAGCACAATGGCGTTCGTAACACCAGCAGAATAATAAGGCCAGAGTGTGGTTTATACATCTGCTTTTTGTTGTGCCGCAAAGTCATGAAAAATTACATTTTAAACAATTCCATTTGTTCTATTCTTTTGCTTTTTTTTTTTTTCTTTCTGTCCTTTGTTGGAGTAGCTGTGTATTTTAATTTATTGCGAACTAAAGTAAATATTCGTATTGAAATACAGCAATGCCGGCTTTAGTCACAAGTAAAAGTGTTACCCTGTGGGGCAATTAATAAGAACCCTAAACTGTGCCACACATTCAGGTGGAGCACTCTAGTGCAGCTATAGAGTTTATCGTAAATCAAGTGAAGCGCTCACAATATAACGCCTTTTATGTTCCTGCCACTTTAGCTGAAATAAAAGTACTGTTTACAGCCCGTTGTTACCCCGTCATAGCCACCATTGCTTAGATCGTCCACCAAGCACGGTCATGGGGGTTTTATAATTAAAATGGCGTTAGTTATATTTCACGATTTTTAAATTTTATTTTATGTTTTTGATAACACATGTATTTTTTAAAAACATTTTAACCCTAACAAGTCTTTTTAATTAATGAATAATAACAATTAGCATACTAACATATAACAAAGGAAAATATTTCAAACTTCCAGTTTTTCAAAGGCTTAGCAAGATCTGAGAAGCAGCCGCTAGCATCCTGCGTATACGGGTATTAAAATATTAATTTTCTTGTAAAAAATACCTTTATTTATTCTGATGTTGGCATATTCAAAAAAAGAACAGTGCATTTTTTTGCAGCTTGTTTATCCTCTGTTACTGCTGATTAAAGAAAAAAACGCGCGTTTTTTTTTTTGTTTAGTGCTTGCCAAAGAATATTAATTTTATAGCATTATACCAATGTGTCCACGCAAATTTTTTAAAGAAAAAATGTTTGCTGTTTGCGATGCTGATCAAAGAAAAAACTCGCTCTTTAGTAGATTTTGAACAACAACAAAATATAAAAAAATGAGCACAATTTGAACAACTGCCAATCGCCTTTTTTCATCTGATGGAGGTTCGTTAAGAATTTCTCATATAGCTTCCTAGAACGAAAAAAATTTAATCTTTCCCCCTATTGAAATTGAAAACATGTCGAGAAGTAAAGGTATAAATGACCATGACTTGATATCATATTTCACATTGAGTGTTGCAAACAGACACCACAATGAAGTCAATTACTGTCGCCTTACTGTTGCTGGCTTCTTGCTTATCTGTCAGATGTGTTTGGGTAAAAGAAATGGAAAGTAAGATATTCGACTTAAAGTTTTTAAATGTCTAACGAATGTATCTCTTTTTTAAAAAAATTCTCTTTTATAGACCCTGGTGTTTTTGAGGGAGATATGGTTTTGGATCCAGACGAGAAGGAGGGCGTATGGAAGACTGGAAATGCTTTTGCTAGCATAAAAGGTGGAAGATGGCCCGGTGCAAAAATTCCATATGTCGTTGAGGGGTCAATCAGTAAGTGAATTATTATACCTTGACTGAATATTATGTCCTTGTTTTTGTATGAAAGAAAGAGGTTGATTAGGGAGTAAGTAATTTTCTTTTAAGGACCTAGTTCCTTAGAGTGTTGACGTTGAGATTTTGCAAAACGTTAGGAACATATTATGAACGTTTTCAGCCTGAATTCTAACCTTTACATAGATTAACAACAAAGTAAATGCTGTCTCTTTTTCTTAGCCCATAACAAGTTGATTAGGTGGACTGATTCGGTTAAACCCGCAACGGTATAGCTCTTGTTTTTAGATTGTGTCTTCTTCTATAACACAAATTCTTTCAAACGCGTTGTCGGATCAACAGAGAAGATCCGCCCTATAAAACCAGGCTCTAAAGAGATCATTAAGGATTTAAAATATATAACAGAAATGTAAGAGGCGCGTTATACAATTCTTCCTGCTCTAAACTCTTTTATAATTCTTGGGAAAAGCTGGTACTGTTTTTTTCTCTTTTTTTGCAAAATATAATACCGATAGTTTAACGCCCATAACCCCCAAGGTATTCGTGATTATTGACGAATATTTTTTGATCAACAGTATGTGTTTTTCTCTCTTTCTTTTCATTACGTAAATTTTCAATTATTTTTCTCCGCATCAAGACTGTGACATATCTGGGCCGCTATCACCAAAACCAATTCACAATATCTACACTATACGTTGCTTCAAAAAGCCTCTTAGCAAACAATTTGATTTCTATAGAATCCATTTGATTTATATAGACTCCTCTGGCATATGGTTTGTTACAAGAAACATCACTCACTGGTTTGCTGAATTTTTTTTGGACTTTCTAAACATAAACATTACAAAATATATTAAATAAAATTGGAAAACAAAAAAAACATGTATGTTATATGCAGGACTGTCCATGATTAGATGGTGCGTGATAGCTAAATGGCAAGGAAAATATATTACTTACTTGCATTTGCGACTCAGGCTATGAATTGTCTTAGACTTGGTTTTTAAAAACATTCAATTAAGTACCAGTGCTTTTGATTAACTTGGAGTGTGGTATTTCTTCATGGTGAAGCACCCTAAAAATAGTTTTTTGTATATTATACAGGTAGCAGAGGTATTTCAGCTATTAATGCAGCCATTGCTGATTATCACAAATACACCTGCTTGAGATTTCACAGGAGAACTAATGAGAGATCTTATATCAGCTTCTATAGAGGAGGCGGGTAAGTGGTAAAACTTACTGAACTTCTGCAACAAGCTCACCAATAACGAAGTGCAGTAGGACTTATAATATTCTAATTGACTACACATTCATAAGTAGCTACGATATTTCAGCTGCTCTTCACCAGTTGGTTATCGATATGGACGTACGAACAGGATATCACTGGCTAGTGGTTGCTGGAATAAAGGCATTGTTATGCATGAGATTGGACACAGTATTGGTAAGTTTATTCGTTCGTTCCTTTTTATTGGGATATTGATTTAATTCCCTGTTTTTTAAGTATTTTTTATATATATTTTATATACTTTTTATATATTTTTATATATTTTTTTTATCTATTTCTTATATATTTCTTTATTTTTTTATATATTTCTACATGTATAATTTAATGTATAATCTTATTTATACTTCAGGAATCTATCATGAACAAAGTAGACCAGATAGAGACGACTTCGTGCGAATTTTGTGGAACAACATTCCTAGGGGTAACTAATGTTATAAAAACCTCATTTTAGACAGTTTTAATTGATGAACTCTTCTTGCCCGATAGTACCATGCTCTATGCTATATCGTCGCAAGCTTTAAGTGTTACTAAGATTGCTTTTAGAATCTAGAAGCATTTTTTATTTTTACTTTTGTTTTTTTTTTTCTTCCCATTTTTATTTAATGCAGACAATAATAAAAAGTAAGAGAAAATGTGATAATATGCGTTTTCACTGACAGCAAATGCGTTCAATTTCAACAAACAAAAGGCATCCAACATCAATTCTCTTGGTACGCCTTATGACTTCAGATCAATGATGCACTACAGTTCCGGTGCTTTTGGTGGTGGCAGAAGAACCATTGAAGCTAAGGATCGTGCAAACCAAAATTTGATGGGTCAAAGAAATGGATTCAGTGCAATTGACGTAAAGCAAATAAACCTGATGTACTGCGGTAAGAACCTTATCAAGATCATATGTGATCATGTAATAATTGGAATTAGTAGGACTTTGCATATAGCATCCGGTGCATCATCAAAAGGAATTCACTGTTTAGATAAAATTGTAAGTGAACAGGTGAATGCATCTTCAACAGATAGCTTAAAATTGATGTATAAATGCTACGATCAATGTTTCGGAAACAGTCAATATTAGTTACAATCAAATCAAATATTTAACATTTATACGGCTCAGTTGGAAAGATATACTGAAAAACGGTGTGATTAGGTAAAGCTATGAAAGAACATTGCAAGTAAAAAAAAACAAGTCCCAATTTAAAGAAAAATTCATAAAAAGATAATAATTTTTAGAATTTCTTGTGTTCTGGATTTAACAGAAAAATATTTGGACAACAGAAAAAGATCTGCTTTTATTTTTTCTATTTTATAGGCGGTTCAGGTCCAAGCTTGCCACCTCCTACTTGCGAAAACAGAAACAGCCGATGTGATGAATGGGCAAACCGTGGAGAATGCAACAAAAACCCTAACTATATGCTTAAATGGTGTAAAAAAGCATGTAACGTTTGCTAATTATAACAAATATATGAAGACGAAAGCGAAATTAAGTTCTTTTTGTCTTTTCTTTTTCTTTGTTGAAAAGACTAAATTCTAAAAGGCAGAAGGTAAAATTAACGTGCTCCTTGAACCGACATGCTTAAATCTTAAAGTGGACTTTCGCCTTTAGATACCAGTAACTTCTTTCCAACCACAACACCAGTTCTTACTTAGATAAATTTTATCAAATCGATCAAGGGCAATGCTAAAGTAGAACTGCTTTCATTTTTTCTGTTGCCGTTGGTCGATTCTCATTTAACCCTTTTAACACCAGCCTTTTTGGTGTTTTTGGCACAATTTCCTAATTTTTCAAATTTTGCAGTAAATTCGAATTTCATAAGCATTACTGATAATATGTTCTTAATTCTTGTTAGCCTTACTTAGTGTCTTAATTTAAATGATACTCATAGTAATTAACTTAAAGAAGTTGAAAAATATTTCTTGGCAGACTAGAAAATATTGATTTCATATTGATAACTACTTCATTTAAGTAGACAATCCCTTATATGCAAACATAACAATACTTGAAGTAAAACAGAAAATCCTTCATCACTAACACTCTTGCGAGAATCTGTCGAACCAGTTGTCAATCCTGACCAAAATAATACTTATAGTAATAAACTAGAAGGCCATTTAGGCCGGTACACGGTACGGACATAAATTATAGGCATGCGCGGATTGAAAATTGATAAATCGGAAATATTTTGCAATTTTCATGCGAGGCCTATATCTAACCAATATATAAATTAAGCTGTAGTTTGACAAATAGTCAATCATAAATAGCTTTTGTGGAGTAAGATCGAGAGATTGTGGCCATGTATATATTTTCAAAAAAAATAATGTCCTGTTTGCTTTCAAAACAGTAAAAAACTGCGGGAGCTAGCAAAAAAAATTAGAAATTGACCTAGCTTCAACCTTCAGAACTTTAAATTCAGAGCATTTTTTTCCTTTCGGTTAAAAAACAGAAATCTGCTTTAATTATTACCCTGCCAATTTTTTTTAAATATGAATTTTCTCACATTATTTGATGACACGATTATATCAGGAGCGTTTCTAAATTGACAGACAAAGCTAGTGTGTATTGAAGTCATCTAAATTACGCAGAGTATGCGGGTTTTTTCCTAAAAATATAAATTCCTAGACTTAAAACATCACGGGAGATTAACAAAAGCGTTGCTGGAGAATTTTAATGAAGAAAACCCAAACACTCACCCGACTCATTTTTGTCTAACGTGTTACCCAAAACTAAAAAACATCGACAAAAGAGGGTCGCACTCTGCAACAAACATAAAAGCTTGGACTGTCCACAGCACAGAATGTAAAGTTTCCACCTCTGTACTGTCGTTATTGAAAGGTAGCAGGAAGAAAAACAAGAAGCCTGATGGCTTGAAGAATTTCGTCAGCAGTGATAATAACTATGGAATTAAAATATGTCATATAGTGTGAGATTATTCTCAGAGAACAAAAACGTGATGCATGTTATTTGCAACTAAAGTTTAACAAGTTTAAAAAATAAAAGAAAAAACAATGTAAGCCCAGCGTAAATATATTTTGTTCTGAGGACGAAACAAAGTATATAAGAACATAAGTCTTAAATCTAAGAACATGTTAAGATTATTCTAAGGCTTTGTGAAGCTTGACTACAAATTTTTTTAATAAAAATGTTAAAAAATCTAAAAATTCCAAGTGCTACACTTTGTAGCAATTATCATCAAATTAAGGTAACAGCGTAAATTACCGAATAACCACCCCCTGCTTCGGAATGTCTTAGTATTTAGGCGTTATTATTACTCTCTCGCTCAATTTGAAAATGCCGACGGTGGATGTTTTGATAAAGGCTGGTTTAGAAAAGAAAAAACATTCAAAAAATGAGGAAAAATAATACAATTGGATATTTTTCCATACACAACATATTTATCCCTCATTCTTATCCCTCCATCTAATTTTAAAGCCATTAGGAAAGATAACGTATACACATGACAGATATATCATTGATTTTATTCAAAGTGTTCACAACACATGTAAGAAAGACTAATACAAAAATTATTACTACCTGTGAAAATATTTGATTTTTTTAGTTATACTTCTTCAAAAATTTGTACAACATCGGTAAAACACAATTTCAATGAAATATCACCAGGAAGACAAAAAAACATTTTTTCTTCCAAGTATAAAGCTGCTTTTATTTTAATAGGGTCAGGTTTTTTAAAGTAACTTCTAAATTTCAGCAGATTTTACGCTTTTTCTGCCTCAAGTGTTCTTTAATTGTATTATACAGCAATATTTTAGCCTGTCAATTTGCGTTTGGGGTCTGGAAATAAAAACACCATGTGTCATAATGAAACATGTCTAGCTACCTAGCTACTATATGATGGGTTTAACTGTAGCTAGGGACAAGTGATTTTACAAAATTCAATTATAATTTTATCCAATCGAAAAGGTTTTTTTACCAAAATGCTTCTGGTTGGTTAGGTAATTTAATAAGCAAGTTCGACAAAGTGCCCAAGCTTTCAGATAAAAAATATATATGAAAGTTACCGAAATGGATAATTAAAACCCTTGTAAAACTACAAAAATTACCTACGTCTAGTTGGCTAACTATTAACACAACGAAAAACTTTGCTTGTCTGGTAGCTAGCTTTACCTACTCTATAGCTTAGCTAGCTTGATGAATAGACAAAGACAGGTACAGATCAGCTAAAAAACACCAGCTAGCTAATAAAAATACAATAATTCTTACTTTATATCAAGTATACTATAATATAAACTATTTTAAAGTTCCCACCAGCAAGCTAACACTAAAAGAAATTTCCCACAGGCACAGCCAAAGGACAAGATTCGTACAACCAGAATTCAAAATGCTTTTGGTCATACTCCAAAGCTTTGGCCAAGGAATGTAGAATACTAGAAGATCGTGAAGATCAGATTATTTACATCTCTACTCTTATTAGTTGTAAACGAAACGAAGCTTTGTCCGCGCAAATATTTTAGCCTGAAGCCTAAATATCGCAACCACGTGTATCCAGCCTAACTGCGCTGTCTTTCTCTGTATCCCTCAAGGCGATTTTAAAGATTCCGCCTCGCGTAGCGGTCAGCGGAAATCAATAATGATACGCTGGAAGAAGAAGTGCACTACTCCAAATTTTGGACAAAGATACTTATCCAAAACACACTTGATGAACTGAACTTACATATAAAGAAAGAACTGTTGAAGCAGATATAAGTCCAGGGGCGGATACAGGAATTTAAAAGAGTTGTCCATTTTTAAGAAATTTGTTTTAACGCCTATTTTACTAAGAAATGGGCGTTAAAACTAAGCAAGGCGTTTTATTCTGTGTGCTTTTTTGAAATGCATAAAAATCAGGAGGAGAGCAACATTAATATGAAAAGTCTGTCTTTACTTGAAGTTGTAAACACAGCTTTTGTTCAAGATGCCTAATTAAAAAAGGTTGGAAGGGAGAGATTTTAAAAAGCTCGGTCTATAAGAAAAACATTTCACCCACCAATATCCATCATTCAACAAAAAACGTAGACATGCTTAAAACATCAAAGCAAAGACGCGAAAAAAAAAAGTGGTTTGTTTTATAACTTTGATGAGGAGGTAGAAAAGCAAAAAGTGGATCAATATTATACCAGTTTATCAAGAAGTCCAAAGTATTTTCTTTCGTTGTCAAGTTTACCCGTAGAGTAATTTTTTTATATACTTTAAAACTAAGCTGCTGCTAAGAAATCAAACAAAAAAGGTGGTTCAAACCAACCATTGAGCATGAATTGACAAGAAAATTCACCATCTTAAATCGATCATATATCGCCCTCTTAAAAATATATAAAAAAGTGGATCAATATTATACCAGTTTATCAAGAAGTCCAAAGTATTTTCTTTCGTTGTCAAGTTTACCCGTAGAGTAATTTTTTTATATACTTTAAAACTAAGCTGCTGCTAAGAAATCAAACAAAAAAGGTGGTTCAAACCAACCATTGAGCATGAATTGACAAGAAAATTCACCATCTTAAATCGATCATATATCGCCCTCTTAAAAATATATAAAAAAGTGGATCAATATTATACCAGTTTATCAAGAAGTCCAAAGTATTTTCTTTCGTTGTCAAGTTTACCCGTAGAGTAATTTTTTTATATACTTTAAAACTAAGCTGCTGCTAAGAAATCAAACAAAGAAGGTGGTTCCAACCAACCATTGAGCATGAATTGACAAGAAAATTCACCATCTTAAATCGATCATATATCGCCCTCTTAAAAATATATAAAAAAGTGGATCAATATTATACCAGTTTATCAAGAAGTCCAAAGTATTTTCTTTCGTTGTCAAGTTTACCGGTAGAGTAATTTTTTTATATACTTTAAAACTAAGCTGCTGCTAAGAAATCAAACAAAAAAGGTGGTTCCAACCAACCATTGAGCATGAATTGACAAGAAAATTCACCATCTTAAATCGATCATATATCGCCCTCTTAAAAAAATATAAAAAAGTTGAACAACTGCACAAATAACCTTACACTTTTCTTTTTCAATGTGTACAAAGTATAAGTGATAAACTGTTATATGCTATCAAATTTTGTTGAAATGTGAAAAAGCTGACCAATCATTATGCTACCCATCAAGCTGAGTGTTTGCTATGTTTAAAAAAGGTAATAAAGTTTGATTTATTTTTAAACTGCTGATCAAACTCTTTTTGTTAAAAGAAATCAGCAAATATTAATATTCAGGAAATGTTAAATCAGCACCAAAAAGAATTTTTCACATTTAATTTATACTGGAAGCAAGAAGCCATGATGTTCTGGTGTATTGGATTAATGTTTCTGGCATCTGCCACAGCAATGTGGAGAAAAGAAATGGAAAGTGCGTATTGGAATTTTTAGTTTGCATTCTGTCAATTTTCTTTTCTTTCTTTTTGGTAACTTCTTGGCTATTCATTACTCAACCTAACTTTTAAGTTCTACAATTCTTTGTTTATTTTTCTGTCAATCTACACAAGTATTTCATGAACACCAGGAAATTTCCATAATTAAGGCGCGTGGGAGGCTTCATCATTTATCAGAAAGAGCATTGCTCAGAAAGGCATATCTTCTCAAAATGTCGTTGGACAAAACTTTGTCAGAAGATAGTGTGTACTACTGTAACAATATCTAAATATAACCTTTCTTGTTTTAGATCCAAATTTATTTAATGGAGATATGATTTTAACTCCCACACAGTTATCCCAAGTTAAAGATGGAAAAGCATATGGGTCAATAATAGGATACAGGTGGCCAAATGCAAAAGTTCCGTATGAAATTGACAGATCTATTGGTAGGTAGACTGTTTTGCTTACTGCTCACTTTCAGAATAAAAGAACACAATGTAGTACTAGATTACCCAAGAAAGAAACTTTTGCACAGCAGAAAATAATTGATAATTTTTTTGGAGAAATTCCACTGGACAATTATTACTATAAAAAAAAAATTTCGAAATACGAAATACATGACATTCCTAACTACGGAATTTAATCTCTCCTTTGAACCTTATTCTATTAATAATAAAAACTTTAGAACACTAGAGACATGGTAAAACATATAGATTTCAAGTTATTTTTGCTCAAAACCTGAAACCTTTAAAGAAACTTTAGAAGATATTTTGCTATTCAAACTCACGTTGGACGTACAGAGTATTGTAGGTGTAAGAAAGAATAACGTTATATATACCTATGCCATAGTATACATGCAAATACATGTGAGAATAAAGAAATTTCGTTAAACTGATAGCTTACTTGGCATACTGGCATACCGGTATGTCAAGTATATAGATAGCTTACTTGGCATGCTGGCATAAAATCCACGATCCTCGTGGACTAACACTATTAACCCGATTGCGCGTAAACTTTAGTCACCTTAGAGAGCATAAATTCAGACATAATTTTCGCGATACTCTAAATCCTCTTTGCAGTTGTGGTCTTGAAATCGAGTTTACTAACCACTATCTCTTGCACTGTTTTTTTACAGGCATATAAGAAAAACACTCATTGACAATATTAAAAATACCATAGGTCCAATATCGGACCTCTCAGATTACACACGAGTCAATTTACTTCTCTATGGCAATGATATTTATAATACAGAACAAAATTGTTTTATACTAAAAACCACTATTGTTTTTCTAAAGTCATCTGAAAGATTTGATGTTCCATTATTATAAATAAACCCCCTCAACCTCGTCAACAGTATTTTCTCTTAATTTTCTCACAGTTTTATTGTCTAATTTATGTGCAGTACCGCACAGATAGGTTTTTCTATCGTGGGGTATGAAGAGTTTTGTATTCGACGTCTTTTAGTTTTGTAATTTTGTGTTTAAATATATATAAAAAAAGATAAGAAAAAAATACCGGTTTAACCTCTGACTTTTCAAACAGGAAGCACTGGTCGTTCAGCAATTCAAGCAGCTATTAATGATTATCACAAATACACTTGCTTGAGATTTGCCCCCAGAAGAGGTGAATCAGGATATATTCGATTCTACAGTGGCGGAGGGTATGTGTTATACATTTATGCGTAAATAATTCACATAATTTCAAAGTCAAATTTGTCAAAAACATTAGACTTAACTACGATACATTAATCTACTTCACATCCACTTTACATCTCAAATATCCACCTTGGTCCCATTCTGTAAATTCAAGTTTATCTATTCTTTCTACCTTGCAATTTCCCTATTTGGAGAAATATACCTGTCGCTGAGAGAGTACTGTGGCTCAACCACTTTCGCATGCCTACTAATAACTACTTTACAAATTGCACGACGGTTTAGATAATGCTTCAATTTTTTGAAAATCGTAGGTGCTCATCTCCAGTTGGTTATCATCGACGAAAAAATAGTATCTCACTTGGGAGAGGCTGTCAAAACAAAGGAACTGCAATACATGAAATAGGACATTCTATTGGTATAAACTATTGCTTTGTACTTCATTTTTTTTCCTCATGCCGTAGTCTATATTTTGTTAATTTCGATTTTCCTAGGTTTGTATCACGAACAGAACAGACCTGACCGTGATCAATATATTCGAATCAACAGGAATAACGTTCAAAGTGGTAATTTCTTTCACATACTATTGTTTGCTAGTTTTGTTTTCTTGCTAGTTTGTTTGCTTGAATGATACTAAAAAATAAATTACTTTGTTTTAAGGAATGTACTACAATTTCCAAAAGGAGCGCAATATTAACTCTCTCAACACTCCGTATGATTTAAGATCCATTATGCACTACAGTTCCACAGCATTTGCACGAAATTATCGTTACAAAACTATCACAACCATTGATCAAAGTCAACAACATTTGATAGATCATGGTGACCGTATCTCTGATTTCAGTCCAATTGACATCAAGCAAATAAATTTGATGTATAACTGCGGTAAGACGTGTTTTTAAAGTAAAACATGATGTGCCAATGTGTACTTTTGTATTCTTGTACATTTATTTTATTTTCATAGCTGGTGGAGGTCCAAGCTTACCACCTCCTACTTGCGAAAACAGACATTCTCGATGTGATGAATGGGCAAACCGTGGAGAATGCAAAATAAACCCTCGTTATATGCTTAACATGTGTAAAAAAGCATGTAACGTTTGCTAAATATAAAGACTGAATCAAAAATAATATCCTTATTTCTTCTAATTTCCTTAGCTGCGAGTTTTAAGTGAGAGAAGCATACAAGAGTGAGAATAGATAAAGCAGATATTTGGAGAATGAAAATAACTCGAAATTTAATACCTTGATGATAATGACGGGGAATGCTTCTTTTTCAGATGCATAAGTTAGGTAAGCAGCGTTTAAACGTTTAAGACCCGCAAGATGTTAGAGAAATGGTAACAATTGACAATCGAAAGTCACTTTCCTTCTCTTTTATTCTGTGGGCATAATACCATATCCTACATAAAAAACGAAAAGATCGCCTCCTACCAATCCCGTTGTTGCCACATAGATGCCGTAGCCAGTAAAGGGTTAAAGTACTTGCAGCTAAATTCCACTAAAAAACTGATGTGAGCGCTGATGACTTTGCTAAATCACCAATAATCTTGATATACCGTGTCTGCAAAAATTAAACTTTTACTAGTGCTTAGCCGTGGAAACAATCCACAGGTTTACTGGTCCTCTGATTTTCGCCGTCGTAAATATTTCCCGTATTGGTATTTTGTGTATTTTGTTCGCCTGTCAACGCGAAGTAATGAAATTACTTAGACGGGGTTTCGAAATAAACAACCGGGCAAAAATTTTGAACAGACGGACAGAATACAGCTATATGAAGACTAGTTGGTGGTCGGTGGATAAATCCACGGGTTCGCCCGTCCTTTATATACCACATTTCGTGTGTCTCGCTGCTCGAGGTACCATTTTGCCTAGAGACAAAACGAATACAGCTATTATTATAGAACTGGGATTTGATGACGGAAGGAAAGAAAGTATATAAGCTCACAAAATATAGCGGTGAAATGTATACATGAAAGCCGACCACATTTAGAACTGCAGTACCTTTCAAAAGAACTTTTACATAAACGTATGAAATTTAAATTATTACAAAGACAAACAAGAACGTCGGGTGGATAAAGAACGGTTGTACTGTTCTATGTGTGTTGTAAATGTTATCCCGTTTTAAAACGCTTCACCGGCCTGTTTATAAACAGCACGGAGCGCTTTTAAGCGGGTTCGTTTAGTGAACCGATTTCTAAGTTGTACGTCCGGTGCGACACAACTTTTATATTCAATCCAATTCTTCAGGCCTGTTTCTAGGTCGTATGACGTAATGATGGGCGCTTATTAAATTTTTTGCATGGGCGCTTAATCGAGGGGGCGCATATAAATTTTTCCTAATTTTGTACAATTTAAAGAGACAACAGTAATTTTCAACTTTGTTTTTTTCCCCTGAAAAATAAAACTAAACAAAAGATGTAAAAAATGGAGTTTAGTCCTTTTAGGGTTCTCAATATAAGAAAGAAAATTTTCAAATAAGCACCTAGTTTTACATGCAGTAATCAGATATATAGGTGGACAAGTGCCCAGATGCTAAAAATATGATCATAAAAACTCTTTTCTAATATCACTTAACTTCAAAAATCATCAAACAGTGCAGTTCGAACACCAACTTAGCCTTAAAAATTGCTACGCCTCAATTTTGCATTGGAATAATTTTAATCTGTAAAGTACTAAGTTTCAACCACTGCGAAATATAAAATAAAGGAATACACTGTGGTTAAAATAAAGAAATTTAATGGAAAATAACTTTTTAAACAAATTTAGTGACTTTAACTGTGTTAGTCAAATATTTTCGGTTGCCAATTTTGCAGAATTGTGATTGTCATTAATATACCCCGTCCAACCCATGCTAGCATGGAAAACGGACGTTAAGCCGAGAATGATGATGATGATGATGATGATGATGATGATGATGTTGATGATGATGATGATGATGATGATGATGATGATGATGATGATGATGATGATGATGATGATGATGATGATGATGATGATGATGATGATGATGATGATGATGATGATGATGATGATGATGATGATGATGATGATGATGATGATGATGATGATGATGATGATGATGATGATGATGATGATGATGATGATGATGATGATGATGATGATGCTGATGCTGATGATGATGATGATGATGATGATGATGATGATGATGATGATGATGATGATGATGATGATGATGATGATGATGATGATGATGATGATGATGATGATGATGATGATGATGATGATGATGATGATGATGATGATGATGATGATGATGATGATTTTATTTTCAATCAATTTCATCTGTGCTCTTTTTTATATAACTAGTTAGCTATACTTTGCAAATAAATCCTTTATTAAATGCTCTTCCACGTTAATCCATGTCAAACTTGCAGATCCATATATGTCTAGCTAGCTCTATAGCTTACTGTAAAAAAACTTCCTTTAAGTCTTTCTATAGCTAGCTCTAATTTTTATTTCTTCATGCCAAAGTGCACTGATAATGATAGAACAGTGTTTCTTTTTAACCATTACTTTATTCCTCACAACACAAAATGTATGGTATATGTAGCTAGCGACAGGAAGCTGACCCCTAAAACCAACATCAACAATATGTCTTTTCTTGCCTCTCTATAAAAGTTAGCAATGTAAGTTCTCTTCGATTCCAGCATCTTACCCGTGTCCATATACCACAAAGAGGGTTCGCAACACCATTAAAGCGTGTTATTAAAAAGCAAAACGTCAGTTAAAGTAAAAAATTAGTTGAAGAAACATCAAGCAGGGTTTTGCATTTCCGCCTCTTTTCGCAGCAGTAACCAGAATAGTTGTGAAAAACTGACCATAAAAATTATTTGGGCTCTCGAGACAAAGCCAAAAATTTGTCCTTACGAAGCGTTTTGCTCGCGCTCAGACCTGCGTGGTATGAAACTCCGTTATAAAAATAAATATTGGCTAGCATAAAAAGCTGTTACACCGTAAGGCTCTAGTAGTTGGCTAGTTAGATAACAAAATCTTTGTTCCTCGCCAAAAATCCTAAAAATGGTGCGTTTAAGATTTGTACGTGGCTAAAAAACATGGCAATATATTATCCCAACATGTGAGAACATACAAAAAACACATATTACAAAAATAGTACAAAAATAAAACACTTTTAGAAGACAAAAAAGGTTAAACAGAACTACAAACGTAACAGTGACCATGACCATTTTTAAAACCAAAATGGCCTTTGTTAGCATGGTCCTTCGTTGGCATGTCCAGGCTGCGAAAATATTGAAGTGGTTTTTCAAAAATCGAGCATTTTGATTGGTGTACTACGTGCGAGCGATCAAAGTCAGTGAAACTGTCATTAAAGTGTCCATTTGTTTTTTGTGGTTGCTGAGTGAAAACGGCGATTGGGACCACGGGGGTAATTATTAAAAAAATGGGGTATTAAAATAATGAATTCATTTTAACCACCCAATTTATTTATTTAGAGGTTATTAAATTAAAACACTTAAATTATTTCAGAAAAAAAATTATTTTCTTAAACATACTTTAATCAATAATAAGATTATTGATTAAACAACCCCCTGGTTTTTAAAAATTGCGGAAAGATCATTAAAGGATTCTTGGTAGCCATTTTGCGTGACGGACAGACGTATACGGGTATTATAACATAGACTAGTCGTTGCCCGTCCTTTATATTTACCCGGCGCAACAAAGTGGATAAAAATATATCGCATTTCATATTAGTATTTCCGTAACATAATTTTCTAGCTCAGCGGGGGCTCCGCGCAGAGACAGACAGACGGAATACGGCTATTATTAAAGAGATATTTTATTAAAAGAAAGTTAAATTAAAATCGGGAATTTTAGGGCTATGCTTGAAACGTTTGTAGTAAACCAGTTGTGGAGGAGGGCTGGAGAGCATCTAGTCAATTGCAGAATTAATACCTAAATTTTAAATTAGAAGAGAACGTATATAAACAAACTTTTTGTTAACTATTTTTTGTAAAAACTACAGAAGATAATTCATAGATTGTTCTGAAAATGATAATAACAAAATTGTTATGAGGATAAAATTGAGGCCAAATTTAAAAATGCAGCCATTTAATCTCTTAGGCATAGTTCCTGACCTATAAACTTGACCAACTGCGCCTTCAAAACCAAAAGAAAATCCAAAAGGGTTTAGAACATTGTCCCAGCCAGATCGACATACCGGCAAATTTAGAAACTGTGTTGCACAGTACACTCTTACGTTTCACCGTGGAGTTAACCAAGGCCTGTCCTAACAAGAACAATTAAAAATACGTGCAACATTCAAAGCAACTCGATACCATCAAACTATACTTCAAGATCTGACTGTATTTCTGACTGTATTTTGGCATGTGTGACATCAATTCCTATGAATTCATCAAATTACTTTTTTTTAACTGAAATAGTCTAGGATTTATTGTCCGTTTACACTTTATGCCTTTATCCAAAATTATCAAGACAGAAAAAGCTCAAAAAGCTCAAGTATAACATGGTTAAACATCACATGTGTAAGGCGTATGTGTATCATGAAAATTATTATATATATATATATATATATATATATATATATATATATATATATATATATATATATATATATATATATATATATATATATATATATATATATATATATATATATATATATATATATATATATATATATATATATATATATATATATATATATATATATATATATATATATATATATATATATATATATATATATATATATATATATATATATATATATATATATATATATATATATATATATATATTTCCTTTCATTTCCACATTTCCTTTCACTAAACGGAGAAAACTAAGGATTTTTTTGCGATATTTGGCTTAATAAGGCTAGCCGTACTGTTTAGTTTTTTGTAGAAACTAATCCGCGTGAAATCGTTTAAAATGTCAAAACGTGAAAATAAATCAAAAAGTGTTTAACAGTATAGTACGATAGTTTTAATAAAATGGAGGGATTTTTAGGAGTGACATATTTGGTTAGCTTTACGTCAACAAAATGTCCAGAAAAAAACAATAGCTCTATTATTATACCAAATATCGATGAAGAGAAAGGAAGTTTGTCATCCGTCCCAAACAAAACAAGAATGTTAACTACAAAGGTGTATTTATGTGAACAAAAAACATACCAGAAAAATCATGTTTGTACTTTTAATTGGAAACAGTTTTTAAACAAAACATTTCCTGTGAGTATTGACGGATAAAACGCAGTGAAAATAAAGATTTGCACGAAAGACAGATAGAATCAAAATCTTAACAAACCTTTATTCATACTTGTTTTTAATCCACGATGAGGAATTATGGAATTCACAATGCTAACGATAAAAAGGAATTTGTTGAACAGTTATATTAATATATCAAATTAATCCCTCTGCGAGTGATGTTATTAAAAATAGTACATGTCTATTTGTTTTATGGACCATGTTGTGAGTTTTTATATCAAAGCGATTAGGTGAAGTGTTTGTTATTCAACTGCAGTAAACTTTAAGATGGTTTGAAGTATGGAATATTGAGCTAAAGCAGCGTCAAGTAAAGTTTTATTTGTCTTCTGTAAGAAATGAAGGATATTTGAACTTTCTTGTTACAAATGTGATATTTGATGTACATCTCTAAGTTAGATATGTTAGTATGAAGAATAAAAAAATTCATGATTGTTTAAAATCTTTTCTTCTGTTAATCAATCTCTAAATGTTCCATCATCAGAGAGAAATCTTATTCGCTTCCATGTAGGCTTTTTTATATTTGGTATGATCATATGGCCAATAGTTGATTGATTGAGATTTAAGCCTTAGTTTTACGCCTATGTTTGTCTTTTATAAGTGTTTGTCACTTCTCATAAAAACATCTACTAAGGGCAAATCTCCACGGCACGATTTTTACGACGATTGTCATAAATACTCGAATTTAATTGGTCGCGATTTTCGTCATGACGAAAAGTTAAACTTGTTTCTACTTTTCGTCTCAAAAAAATCGTCGCGAATATTGTCCAGTGGAGATTCTTAAGTAACTTAAGTAACTGTAGCACAAACGCTCATAGGGAATTAAAGTTAGCGTGAATGAATAAAATAGATTTTTTGCCGTTATTGAATGCACAGCTGTTTTATCTATAACAGGTTTAAAGTTTCTTTCAGTCAAGTTACATTCGAGGGGAACGAGGTATATGTTGTGACGTTTAGACTTTCAATGTTGTAAACAATGATGTGGAGATGCTTTTGCTGTACGCAATTCTTGGTTTCGACTTAGTCAATATTAAGTCAATATTTAAAGGGAACTTTTCCCTTGTAATGACCTAGTAAACGAAAAAAAGAATAATATTATTTTTTTCATCATTAATAGTTAGTTGTAATAATGCATAATTTTGTATCGTCAAAAAAAACTTTTTTATTTTGTACTTGATGCATATAACAATTTGTTAGCCAATCCTTTGATTGAATTAAACTTTGAGACATATCTTGAACCATTAGGTAAAAAAGATATTTTAATTGGATTTTCTAGAAACAAATCAAAGAAGATTCCATAGTAAGTAAATCACTACAGAGCTAATTGTGCGAATGCGTGCGACTCTCAAGGCTGTTTCTATAGCAATAAGTCCAAAAGAGGATTATATTTTCATAAAATATACACATCAAACGGGAGAAAAAATTCTGAGTATGTGATTAATGATAATCTATCAATTATAACCATTTGATGTGATGTGATTTTGCTAAAACACAACAACATTCAAAAGAGGAACGTCTTGATAGGATTGAAACCTAACAATTTTTGTCACCGCGAAACCCTTCGAACTTTCAGAAAAGGGAGGATGTAAGAAAGTCTCATTTGGTAGCATTCAACATACAATGAAAGTGGAAAAAATACAACAATCATTTTTTACTCAAGCGAATTTGGGTAAAACAGAGATTCCAGGAAAAGAGCGATTTTTAGATATTGACGGAAAGAAACGTATAGTGTCTGCATTAATGAGCAAATATGAAAGAAACAATTTCGATTCCAAGATAGGTTATAAAAATATTATGAAACAAGACGGAAATGTTTCAAATTCAAAAGTAAAGGAGAGCTCTCCATCAGATGCGAAGCAACTAAATACCAGTCTCCCGACAACAGATAATAATCAGGTGTCTGAAATCACTGATCGTAAAGAAGAAAACAATAAAGTTTATGCGCAACAATGGGGTCAATTTCCATCAACCTGCAGTCGAAGATTGGGTAGGCAACGCGCGTTTTCATTTGACAGCTGTCAAGATAACCATGATGACAAACAATGTTACGATAACAGCTGCATGAAAGATGCATGTGACATCAAGAATAAAAAACCACAACTCCAACGTGCTGCTAGCTTCAACAGAATTAAACCAATATCATTAAAATCGTTGAAAGAAATTCCTGTCAAGTTGCAACAAGTCAGTCCTGTATGTAGCAAAACATTCAGTTTTTTCAATACAACATTTGAAAAAAGAATTGACAATGTTGATGCTTGCGATACTGAAGTAACCACTGCAGACAAATTTCCCCAGCAAATACATCTATCTACAGAGACCTCGGGTTTACCAGCAACTAGTAGCAACAGAAAAGAGTGCGTGAATGAGTGCCTAAGTTTTCAAAACAAAGAAAAAAATAATATATCTCGATATCAAGTACTCAACGAAATTAAATTAGACAAACATGATAAGAATGAGCGCGAAATGCAACGCGTTGCCATGCCAACCTCACAGCTTCAAAAGACTTCACTTAACTTAAATAATTACACAGATGAAATAAACAACAAGAATTCTGATAAGCCTTTGTATGAAATTAACTACGCCATGCAACGGGATTTAACCTCAAGTAGAAAAGAAAAAGAATCAATTGGTTTTGATCAGATCATCTCAGAGAAGGATATACTGGTAAATGTTGATGAAAAGTCTCGACAAAATGGCGCATTCGATGAAAAGGATAGTTATGACAAGTTTGTGAAAGATATTAAAATAGAAATTTCTGGAGAAGATTTGTCGGTAATGTTAGGTATATCGTCGGCAAAAGAGTGCCGGCGTCGTCGTGTGCCGGCAGAGTTTCATCATAAACAGACCTTTCATGAAACAATAGAGAATAACATATTATATATGGGTGGGATGTCAAGCAGACGCCGAAAAAGTTGTAACGATGCAGACACGTCAACAAATCAATCATGCAGAGCGATGAAAAAATCAAGTTCTGCAAGTAGCCTTGGAAGAATAGCCGAAGAAGAAGGAATTGACACAAAGGAGAAGTGTTCCTCTTCGTTTTCATCTTCATCTTTGGTGGCTTTGATAAGAAAATGGAATAACAGAGGTAATTTTATATTTACTATCATTTATACATCTTCTTTTAATCAGGATGCTTTTTTTGATCTCCAAGATTTTATGCAGAGTGGTTTTCTACGGGCGGTTGACAAATTCATTTGCAGGGCAGAAAAAATTAAGACAAAAATTGGACTTCTAGATTCGAAAATTTCGTGCAATAATAAGGAATAATATACCTATTTGGTCGAGCACTGCCAAGAATTGGCAAGGCGTTTTCCTAGAACTGAAACCAAAACTGCAGCCAGAATGCAACGAAGAATTTAGAATCTAAGTTCTCTATTAAAATTGCGCAAAAGGTAACCTAACCCAGCTTGATGGAATGATGAAAAGTGAGCAAAATTGTCTTCTAATAAACCATTTCCGTCAAACTTATAATTTTTGTGTTGTAGCTGATAGCTTAATGAAAAGCAAAACTTTAACTAGTTAGTAACTTAGTATCGTTTGGAGTTAAAGGTTATTGTTAATAATAACACATGTATGATTATAACATAAATTTTAACATAGAGAAACTCGTCTTTAAATTAGAACCATGCCACACGAGAAAACATTATTGACACATAATAGGTGTCTTATTATGTAAACACGCAATATATTTTTATAAGCATGTTTTTACCACATTTTTAACCAATATTTTTAATTAGTGATATTATAACATTAATTAACAACTAAGTTTGTTTGAAATATCGAAATCATTACTTCTGTTGCAGAATGATATTTAACCATCAATTCAAGTAGATAATTTTCCCATTTGATGGAATATTTAAAAGGTATGCTATATTGAATTAATATATAACTTATAATCAGAATTGTTTGTATAAGTTCTATGACCTACAAGAACAAGATATTTAAAGATGCAGAAGGCATATATTTTATTTATGATCGCCTCACACAGCAATATACACCTAATGTAGCAATTGTAAGAGTGTTTGTGAATAGATATCTTCGTCGCATTACTTAAAAAACCCGAGTATTTACAGTTTTGTAGGTCCCTGATGGATTGTAAAAGATGGATACATTTTCTTGTATACTTCTTCTAATATATGGTTATTGCGTTAGTACCTGAATCATTGTGTGAACAATCTTAGAAATAAATTAGTGGACAAGTCTTAAATTTTGGTCCCCATTCCTTCTCTAAGTTAGCGTTGGAGTCAAAACAGTGGTTGGGCTTTAAATGAAATAAAAATAAAAATATTCATATGTCTTTCATTAAGATTGTAGTCAACAAATACACTTTAAATACTTTAAAAGTCTTTTGTTTATTTTAGTAAAGACAGTGAAAATTAAAAGCATGCATGTAGAAAGCAACTGTTCTCTCAACCAACTTAACCATCTTTAGTACAATTTTTTCTCTACTATATTTCTTAGGTTAAACTAACGATTGTTTGAATTGTTGATTGGTTATAATAAAAAAATAAACAAAACATGTGTGCATATTTACTGCACTCATTTAACAACATCTGCAAAGAAAAGTATTTTATTTTTTAGAACAAATTTAAATAGCATAAAAGAACAATTAAACCTTTGAAAAGTAAATTGTCACGTATTCAGAGGGAAAGGGGGAAAGCAGTGACGCTTAAGAGTCTTGAAGTGTATTGTTTTCACTTTGCAAAGCGAAAGTATAACTCAACTAAAAACAATTTACAAAAGGAACTGGTGTATGAAAATGTTGACATTATTCAACTTTGATGCACGAAAATCCTTGGATTTGTTAGCTACTCTAATTTATTATTTATTACTTCAAAAGGTTAGAATAAGATCCACTAGGAAGCAATTAAAAATGTGTATTTGTTATCCTAATTAAAAATATAGATATATAGAATAATAATCAAATTTTTAAATAGTGCAATCAGGTTGACATTTGGAAGGAGGTAAAATTAACCATAACTATTGATTTTGTAAAAATTGAAAAAAGTTGAACAAGTTATGTATCTATATTATAATGCCCGTATACGTCTGTCCGTCCGTCCGTCTGTCTTTCACGCAAAATGGTAGCTTAGCTGCGACGGGCGAACCCGTGGATTTTTCCACGGGCTAACGACTAGTTTTTAAAGGATACATGACACATAATTTATATACATTTATATATGCATCCGTTAATAATTTTTTTTGAAACTGTTCGTGTTGCTTCATGTTAGCTTTAATTTTCTTTATTTTATCTTCTATTGTGTTCCGCTTTCATTTTTCGCTGCGTCACTGTCACATGACGTCATTATTAAGTTTTTCATACATACCTGTTATCGGTTTACGAAAGTGGTGTGTAAAATACACGACACTTAATCAAATTGTACCATCAGTAACAATATGCACATTTAGAAAGCGAGATATGGTCAAAAATAAGGCGAGGTCAGCAAATTTCTTCAAGATTTTTCTAAAAGAAATTTATAAAAGGTAACGATCGAACGAGTTACTGGATAAGCCTGAAAAAAATACTTTGAAAACATTTATATTACTGGACCTACCAACACCTTAGTCTGGGAAGTATTTAGCTACCTTATTTTGACGTCATAATCACCTAAATTGTATATCACACAAAAATCAGCTCTAATTAATTACAAGTAGTTGATAAATCCGGAATTCGTTAAATCGTTTCCATTCGAATGCAAGGTGAAATAACAAGAATGTCCAATTTGTAAATACATAAATACATAAAGATTAATTATACTCCATGACAAAGAAGTCTAAAAAAAGATCTGACAAAATTGTTTAATACCCTGTTTGAAATTACTTTACCCAAAGTATTTAGTTGCATCTTCCTGAACACTTAGTCACGGAAACACTTTTTTGAAACACTGGAAATTTCTAAACTCGAGTCCAATTTCAATTTAAAGTCCAATTTCTGACCACCGCTACCTTAACGTTGGTGACCTTGAGCAATGCAAATTTGTCTAAGGGTCACCATTTTAATATCTTAAATTCAAATGATCGCGATTAATGACTAATAAATGTCACGTCTGTATTTCTATCTTGCTGTGGCGACAATTTGCGTTCTTCAGAGTCTAATGGTTAAGTTATTTTTTGAGTTGAAAAAAAAAGCACTATGGTCATTGAACTTCATAAAAAGTTTTCCATAATCAAACCTTTTTGTTTCCCTAAAAAATTCCAATTTTTAACTTGTCTTTTCGTTCTTATTACCTTTGTATAAACATAGAATTTGTTATTGTTTGCTCTATTGTTGTTTTTTGTTTTTGCTTAGCAGGGACAAAACTCCATTGGTTTTAAAATCTAGATAAAAAGTCGTGGACACTAGATGAAGCTAGGTTTTCTTAAGTTTGTTATTATAGGTAAAGTGATGTATATATCAGAGAATATCACTTCGATTATATAGATAGTAATGGTTGTTTTCTTTCTCTTCTTACTCTTTTCTTTTATAACTCTAATAGCTTATTTCTGCATAGACATTTTCTACAGACATGCATAATCCTACATCGGTTGGACCGCACGATTTTTTAGTGAAATACGGAGCGAGATTAATTGCCACAAAAAACACCAACATTTTATAGAGCACATGTTAGCATGTAATACAGAGTGAGTTTTAAGAAAAAAATACGGTTTTGATTGTCCCGAAATGGTCCTAAAAATTAAAGTTCCTCAGGTCTTGGACAGTGGAAAGGAAATATAAGTTAAATAAATAATCGAGACAAAACTTACCATATTTTGACAGAGTATTTAGAAAGACAAGGTCTAAAAACAAATCAGTCATTCTTTTACGATACAAAGACTACACAATGAAATTTAATTTTCATTTGACTAAAATAGGTTTTCGAAAACAAGGCATATATTTAGTAGAGAAACATTGAAGCAAAATGCGAGCAGATTGAAAAAGAAAACAATATCATTTTGACAGTAACGCAAAGATAAACTGCCGAGTAATATCAAATGATAACTCTGGATATCATTACAATCATCTATTTAAAATTACAGAATTATTAGTCTTAAATATAAACGATTGTGGTCCATAATTAATTGTTGAAATAAAAAAAAAATCATATCAAATTGTACTTCCGGTTTGACACGAGCATTATCATATCCTTATATGGTATTACATATGCAGCACGTAGATTGGGTTAGAGATTAGTCATAAACGTCACGCTATGCGATGTTTTATATACTTTGTCCTATCTATACCATGATCAATGTTCTATTATGATATATGCAATGTCACATGATGTGTTCTATATGCGGTGTCTTTAATAAGTACTGTACCCTTTATCCTATATTTCCAAAAAAAAATAATAATTGTTAAGGATGTTCGGCGTTCTATGAAAAAGTTTAAATTCTTCCTCGTCTGTCTGATTCTTCCTTATGTACTTCCCTAGGTGGATGTAGAAACACAATTTTAATGGCTATTCAATTATTGTATTAGATATTAGGGAAGTTTGCTGCAGGAAGAGAAGCATAGTAGAAAGTAATATTTTAAATTTTTTTATCATCGTGAAGGTCTTCGTTTTAATGAAGGCAATTACACTGTCTGACTAGATGTCGTCTTTGTTCTAGGTAACATACGTTACTTCGAATCCTCGTTTTTAGGTAGCTAAAGAGGGGAAGCAGATCAGTTAAAATAAATACATAAATATATAAATCACAAAATAATGGCGCTTTCTGTTTTACCACATTTAAAAGGTGATGGACAAAAGAAACAACTTTTGTTGACGCTGGATAATTTTTAAGTGTTTTTCCGATTCGACGCCTGTCTTTTCTTGCTTTACCTCGGCAACTACAGCAACCTTTACCAGGGTCATATTTATACAGCACAATCATTCATGTGTCCTGCACGATTTAGTTTAATATTTTCAATTGACTGGATGCTGGAGATTGTGTTGCAGTAAAAACATTATGCATACAATTGCTGAAACTCTTGATTTTAAGAAGAGTTTAGAAGGTGCTTCCAAGAGCATCTCTTACAACGATTTAAAAATTGAAATTGATTTGACAAATCCCATGACCAGAAAAAAATGTATTATATATCTAAAATAGTCACCATAACTGCAACTCTTTGTATCATGCACAAAATGCATGCACAAAATAAGCACAGCTGAGAAGCCATATTTACTTTGACATCAATTATAAGTTACAATTTTATTTATCTATAATTTGAGAGGATAACAAAGTATAATATAGGGTTAAATGAGATTCTGTGTTTTTTTAAACCAACTGTTAAAAGGAGATAATAATTAAAAAAGTAATATGTATAATAAAATAGAAAAAGAAATAAAGATAAAGTATTTGGCATGTTAAAAACTAATTATTAACAATATTTGCTGACAAGTTGTGGTAACGTCAGGATGTTCATAACGGATGTGTAATAATATTAATTAAGTCTATACAAAGCTCTTTACTATTAGCCACATTACACTTAAGTTACCATGTTGTCTAGTTTTAATGAGTTGTATTAATTAGCTAACGGAAAACATTAAAAATTTAAAAGGATACATTATCGAAGTAAGCAGTAAGACCATGCTATTTCTGTGCTGATTGTGTGGCAAGGTTATGAATGTGTAGATGAGAAAAGAGCTTTAAGTTTTTATTAAAATAAAAAGCTGGAAAAATGAAACGTGTTAAAAGTAGCTTGCAGAATATATTTCAAAAGTGCAGAGAAGAAGAAAAAAAATCAATCCTTAATGAATTTGTTCGAACATCACGTTTTTATGGTAGGAATAAATTTTTTTTTTTGATCGGTTTTAATGATTCTAATTAAGTGGTTACCTTGGACTCATCACGATAAAATGAAAAGCTACCTCACTTGTGGTTTTTTTCTATTTTTTACTTGTTTATTTTTGTTTTTTGTTTTTACTTCTCACCAAAAAATCACGAGAAATCCATGACATTTAGACCCAAAATTGCGTAAATAATTCTAAATTTATAATATGTCTAGTTTCACCGAAAACAAAAAGCAGTATTCAGAATACTGAGGTGGCTGGTTTGTTTTTTGCACTTGGAGTTTCTAGTATCATTTTTTTATATTTAAAAAAATCCTATTAATAGATAGAAAAGGTCGTACAAAAATGCTATATGCATAAAACGAAACAGATGTTTTTTAATTTTTTAAAAAAAATTCATAAAGCTGTTTACTTAGACGTTACTGTTCAAGTTACTCACATGGCGGCTTTAGATGGTAGATATCAAGTCGCATTGAGAGATATCGACTTTAAGTTTTAGATATAGAGCACCGCTGTTTAAGGCGATGTTGCTAGCAGTTACAAATGATCTAAATCATTGTATTTGTATCTTTCATTTACATAAAAATAATTGATGTGTGTTTTTATACTTTAAAAGATTCTTTGGTTAGGCGATAAACTCTGATTATTGAAAAGGACTCACTTTTCTTGTCCGGATGTTAATCGGTAGCATATTTTTTGTTTGTTGTTGTTGTGGTTGTTCCTGTTTGGTATTTGTTGCTTCGGTTTGTTTACCTTTCCCGATCAATTATTTCATGATAAGGAGCCTATTAATATAAAATTTGTGGGCAGAAGAATTAAATTTGTCTGTTAGAGATAAGCATTTCATCATTGGTAATTTAAGGGTTTTTTTATTTCAGTTTGCTTATCCTTGTTTGTTTTTTTTAGGCATTTTTTCTTAGAAATTAGCTATCAAGAATTTTCGTTTTTTAATGAAAACTTTTTTTATTATTTCAGATTTAACAAGAAATAAATTTAAATTCCATTTTCTTAATCTAATATTATTCCATTTGCTGTTCATCACAACTGACATCAGATTTTATATTTAGCAAATTCGATGCAGTTTTGACAAATTCGATGCAGTTTTGACACGTTGGGACTTTTATCTTCCTTTCTTTTGTTTACTTTAATTACATAGTTATTCACAATTTTCAAAAGTGTCAACATCATATCTCATTAACTATTTTGTCAACTAATTTTTTGATGTGTTGATTTTATAACGAATTTATATTAACTTTTTTTACTATTAAGCAAGCAGAAGATTTCAGCAACAATAAATTTTGTTTGAATTTGTACGATTGTATATACGTACTTAGCAAAAACAGGCCCAATGAAGAGGCAAATAATATATTTTTTGCACCAGTTTCACAAGGTTTATCTTTTGAATATTAATTATTTCTTTCTTCTTATCAAACTATCCGATTCAGCACATTCAAATGCCAAAAAAATTCTACCTGAAGAAAATGAATTCTGTATTTTAGGATTCAAAGTTATTTTCAATCAATTAGTTTAATTAAACATTCTCCTTGTTCCTGTACCATAAAAGATTTCAGACACGTAGAAATTATTATTATCACCAATAAATCAGGTATCTGTTATCATTCAACAACATTTTGCATCCTGTATAAACAGTTTAAGTTGACCTCTTTTAAACCTTTTCTTTGTACGCATAACTAATGTGTAGGCAGCATGGCAATCAACAACAGTTATTTAGCCGCTTGAAATTAAAGGCGAATGTTAAATTCCGTTTTTTATCACGTCGGTACAAGACGCACGCACAAAGGTCGAAATCAATTGGTCGAAATCATGATTTCGACCAATTGATTTGCTTAAATCGCCGCCGTTTTATTTCTACTTCCACTTTGTGCCTCTTGAACGCACGATTTGCGCAGCGCTAAGTACGTCGTGCTCGATCGAAAAAGGCGTTCGCCTTGACGTTTACCCTTCTGCCACTAGTCATTGCCGATATTTTTTGCAAATTTACTTGTTCTTTTTTATTTACATCATGTTTTACCAACAGCACCAAGGTAGTTAAGCCTCGATAGTCAATGCCATAAACGATGGTTTTGGTTTGAGATGAAGCCAAAAATTTATTCTTAAATCATAGTGGCAAATACTGATAGAGAAGGCTTATGTCATTGCCCTGTTGTTGTTTGTGATTGCTAAGCAAGCAGCATTTTTAAACCTATTCCACAGATCTGCATTCAGTAAGAAAACAATGTTGGCTCATGGTAGCAAATTTTAAAGTCCTTTCCCACAAGTAGTAATTTATGCTATTTTTAGGATGTACATAATTTGAAATTGTCAAAGTTCACTTGTCAATGTTTGCGTTATTTGATCAAATTTAAAGTGCCTGTGCTAGCTGTTGCTGACGTTACCATGACACTAGTCCGTTAAAACGAAATTGCGTAATTCCGGCATGTTAAAAAGTGCGACCGTTTGCGCCTAATCTTTTGTCACAATTTGTAGATTTTAATCTTTAATCCCTGCATGATATGTCTGCTATGTTATTGCTTTGAGTGAAAATTTTCTCAAAAACTCCATCACCCGAACAATTTACTAAAATAGATATTTGATGTAAATATATCACTTCAATTAAAAGTTATTTAAAACACGGGACTTGAAAGGAACTCCAAAATATCCTTGCACAGTAATTTTTGTAATTAGAATATAGTTTTATATTTTTAGGTTCTGGTATAATTAATTTGGTTAATTTCCCCAACCTCTTGTTTTCAGATCGTTACATCACTGATTTCTTGATGTTGATTCAATGAGGTTGATTTTATTTAAATTCAATGATAATAATTTTAGATTTTATAATAACAATTATGAGATACAATGAACTAATTATGTAAATACTTTTATACTTATATTTTCCTTACATAACCTCTGTGTCTGTTTAAAAGCATTTATACAGAATTCAATAGAAAGAAATTTTAAAAGGGAACTGCAAATGACTGAAAAATAGGAACAAAATAAGAAGTTAAGAAATTGTAATGATATTTTATTATATATTCTTAGTTATTAGTTACTTTTAAAATAAATTCTCTTATTCTAAATTAAATTATGTGATTTTCAAAACTGTTATAGGAACCTAATATCGTAATATGAAAATATAACTCATGTTTTCGACCGCATTTACACACGTGCAACCGGCAAACCAGATCCCACATAGATACTAATATTAATTCGTTATACAGCAGTCCTGTTAAGATTCTTCTCACCGGATTTGACCTGTGAAATGAATAAAACGTTGTTACACATGTTTGATTTTCTTTTCTATGAAGCAGACTGTATTGCTGTTAGGTTTACATATTTATGTTCAGACACGATAGTTTGTTCAGTGAATTTAACTACAAGGTCACGCCCACTAATTCCTACCCTCTACCTCCCTCACATTACCTTATCTTTCCACTTAAATTATTCACTGTCGATTAAACTGGCTATCAATCCAAAGTTTAAGAGCTAAATATGATTCTTATAAAGATAGCATTGTATGTAAGGTATATAGGTTTTGACATTTTTGTGTCTGCAGAAATAAAAAAGCTCTTTGTGTTTCTCGCAGCGGGCGGGGATTGGAATAAAAAGTCACGACCAGTTGCAACGCCTAAAAGTAATAAGATAAGATTACGTTGCTTAGATACATGAAATAAAATACTTTGTTAAGAATGCAATATTATGTTTGTATTTCATATTCTGCTTTGAAAGTTTCTTATACCATTGGTTCCCAGACCGCTGTCACGTTAATACCCAAAATTTGATGGTAAAAAATAAACAATTATATGTATTATTGTGGATTTCTTTAATTCCGCTTCTTAAATTGCTTCTTTTAACTTCCTAGAATCGCTACTAGGGTAAAAATCTCCTTAATTAACGCAAAATATTCGTCTTCAGGTTAATTCGATTAAAAATACTTTTTACAGATCAGAGATTGAGTTTCATCCAATAAGAAATAAAGATTTATAGCTAAGCAGATATGCATGAATCTTTTCATTTTGTTGTTATTCAATGCGTATTTTTTGTATCGCACATTACTCCAAAGGAAGCGATCATTTCAAAAAGTAATTCTAGAAACCTGATATTATGAAAGTTGTTAAAAACAACTCTTTCTTTTATTACAAAATTTTCTTACAAAATATTATTGAAGTCATCTTTAGTATTGTTTGTAAAGGAAAGTCATTCCTGATATTGAGAGGATCGATGCATGTTGTATGGTTCGATCATGCAAAAATATTCGTTGAAACACCAAGGTAGGTCTGCACCCATAGTTTTTTAACACTAGAGAACACTAATGAAGTTTGGAAAACACCTTTTTTAAGAAATTGCACAAAAAGAGGCGTGTCACATCGTTTGCAAGTTATACAATCGTTTTAAAATATGCGGTTAATTACGTAGAAATAGCTTTATTTGTTTACCTGCTAATTATTTTTTCGTTTACCACACACCAATATCTAAAAGTTTGAGGAGCATCAACTTTTTGAAACATTTTCAATTTTAAGGTTATTGCATTTAAACGCTGCATCGAAATCGAAAGCACATTTAGCTGTTATTTCTTTACAATCGTAATAGCTATAGGGAAAATGAAAATAAAGGGTATTTGTCATTAAAATCGTCTTAACTTCTTCTTTAACACAATAGCCTCTTTCAAGTTCATTATAACATTTAAAAAAATTAAACATAATTATTTCAAAGCAGCGAATGAGCAACAAAAAAACATGTCCACCATATATGAAATTGTGACATTTTATAAATGTGGAAAGTTGATTGTTTTTTTTTTTCGTGTCAAGTGGAGTGCTGAATCGATGCAATGCAATGCCAAAAATATTGAGTGCTTGTTTCGAGTAACTCTTCGCGGTTTTAGGATTTCACTTGAAAAATAACAACACGTGTCTATGAAGCGTGCTATAAAATTCCGCTTGATTGATAACTTTAAGCACGTGTACATTTAATTTAAGTGAATTTTACATAAAACCATCTATGATTTGCAAATTTAAGTTAGCAGTTATTTTTTATCTTTGTAGTTGCTGTTAGTTGTAGTTAGGGAGATTATCACTGAAATTCTTAGAGTTGCATCATAAAAACAGTTATGTTGAAGCTTGTCACAAGAAAAAACAAAGTAAAGTCAGCATTCATACTTAACCAGCATTCATACTTAACCAGCATTCATACTAATATTTTATATGAACGCATAAGAAACCAGGCGAAGAAAAATATAATAAAGTTTAAGAATACTGCTAAGTGAAAGTCCCCAAGATATTAACGGCACTAATCAATATCGCAGTGTGTATTTGTGCACATTGCGATATTTGATTAGTTAATTTAACTTATAAGTTTATACAAATCATGTTACGCCCATGTTCTAAAATAGAAATTGTTGACATTTTAACTAATTGTAAAAAATAACTGAACAACTATTCAAAAAAATCAGAATAATAACATTTAAAAATTTGTGTTGAAGCTCATAAACAAGCGCAAATTGAGTCTCAGTAAGTAAGCAACGGCAAGTTTTAACATCCTTAGGAATTCCATCTTAATGGCTGGATAAAGTGTTCCTGCGACGGTAGCTAGCTTATAGTATCCGATAGATATACGTATAGTATTGCTCTAATTTGCTTGCCTGCTAAGGTTGTAGAAGTAGGGAAAACTCTTCCAGTTTTGAAATATTTTGTAATGTCTTTAAAGAGGTGTAGAGTAACTTTAAGTTTTTGATTTACTTTTGATTAATTCCAATTACTTCTAATTAAGTATGAATTTTGCAATCCTTTTATATCGTGTTTCAGAATTTGTGCCCACCATCTTGTTCAATTGAAGGGAATGCGAGAAATTTCCGTTGCTGACATAAGCAAGAATCTTCAACTCGGTGGACCAAAGAAAGCGATATCTTTAAATAGATGCACCCTACTTTTTGTCTAATAAGCATTAAAAAATAGAAGTTTTATTCAGATAAATCATAGGACTTCTTCAACATTCAACATTCACATCCTAAACAATAATTTGAATTTCTACACCTTTTTAGCGGGCTCTTTCAAACTTTTTGCAATTAAATCGAAATAAATTATTGAATTTCAAATTATTAGGCAAATCTGGGATAATGTTGCTAAAGAATAATTTTGAAGTAAACATTGTAATTGGTTGGAATATAGTCCAAAAGGATATTACTTTGTCTATGATCCAGTGACGTAATATTAAGAACGCTTATTAAAAATTACAGTTAATTTATTTGCGTGAACTCTTCACACGTTTATCTATTTATTTCACCACGCAATGAGACTGCATTAATACACACCCTTGAAATTATACCGTGTCTTCTAATTAACATCCGCTTAATCATTGAAATACGTTAAATGATGATGCTACAAAAAATGAAGTGTACTTTTACTTGTGTGTATGTGTTCCTCTATTACTGGAGATTGAATATTCTTTTATCCCATGCATAGTGACATTCCTCGCTAACAGCTACTCTTCTATACTATTTATTATTGACTAATATGTGGTGTGTTACTGGCTACACAATTTGGATTCCAGTAAAAAAAGCACACACATTCGTATTTGCCTTATCAGTTCATTATAAGATCGGTTGATTTATACCGAACATATTCATTTAAAATTTGTTAAAATTAGTTTTTAAAAGTTTGTAGTCACATTTTCTGTAGAGAAAACAAAAACCCGTTTTTCGTTCACCACGTCAATAAATGCAGATGCGAATTTCGGGTGACGTTACCAGAACCTAGAAACTGCTCATTAAAAAACCAGCTTAACACGAAATAAAGCCCTCTTTTTTGCCAGCGATCAACACTTTCAGTGTTTTTTAAGCTTTAAAATAATTAACTCTTGGTTCCTTCTTATCGTATTTCTATTGTGTTTTACAACTTCAGATTAATGACTAAAATTGAATAGGTTTAAAAATAGTACCGATGGATATTTTAGTCACAAAATTAAAACTCCCATTTCAAAAATGTCAATAGCCATTTTATAGAAGGATAACATGTCCTTTGGTACACCTCACAAGACTAATCTAAAAATAACTTCGTAACTAAGCAACGGTACCAATTAATTGATTCGTTACTCAAGCAACAACCTAGCAACTGGATTAAGTCAACTCCTCGTTAATCACAGGCTTCTAATCTTATTAAGGGATATTTCTGTCATAAATATGCTTAAATTTGTAAAGTTGCAAAGAAAATATCCATGATGCAGAAGTTACTAGTGACATCAGAAGTCGGATATTTTGCAGCATAAAAGAGTTATATTTTGCAGAGCAGATGTTAGATATTTTGCAGAACAGACGCAATTTCACACTTATTATTCGTTGATACATTCATTAATTTTAATTAGCAACTTTTAGAGAAAATTCAAACTATACGTTATGTCATTTTTAATGACTATATTCGAAGAATTATTTATAAGTAAGTATTTTTTCAATGTTTTTGTACAATGTATTTTTCTAATCAAAGCTATGTTAAAAAGATGTTGTACTTTAGAAATATGATTTTTATTATGAGGAGAAAATTGAAAATGGTCGCAAATTTATATATAAGCAACCACGTAATTCTTTCTAGAGTCATAAGCAGTGAGATCTCACATTAATTTACAGACCTACCCAATTAAATTAAAAAAAGGCTTTGTGAGAGCATTCTTGTATGTTTTAGACGGTATGCGAATTTCGACTTTAGGATAAAAGACCCCGATAAGTCGATTGTTGAGGAGATAGTAGCTTTTTTCGACACCTAGAACCCAAAGAGGTTTTTAATGTCTCGATTATGCAGTTTTTTCAAGTATTATCATATGTGTTAGATTATTGTCATGGCAACACATTGATAAAGAACTAGCAAAGAAAATGAACTTGCAAAATAGAAATTGCAAGCAGAGGAAATGTTTTTAATGCGGGTGGCAGTAACGTCTAAACTAATTTTCGCTTCTAAGGAATTAAACTTTTTGGAATACCTACTCAGTTCAATGTCAAAATATTTATTGTGTGGTTTTTATGTGATATAATTTTGTCGTTATCGCAAGAGAGGGAAGTAAATTTGCAGACTTTTCAAAGTTGAGACACTTGGAGATGCTTTATAAAAAATCTCTTTCTATTTGAACACAATTTAATTTGCAAACCTAAAAGCAAAAATTACCCTGACTTACATTGCTTATTCTCGGGAATTTTTGTTCGTTGTATTTTGTTACAAGAACATTTGTATAAAGTCTTTTATAATGGCTGTTTAAAGTTCCGCTAACATTTCTATACTGCTATGGTAAACTTTTTTAAAAACCATGAAATTTGACTTAAACTTTAATTGTTCTATCTTTTACATGTTCAGCCAGAAATTTCTGTTGTTTTTTTTATTTATTTTACAGTATATTACAACTTCACTAAAATTAATTCTTAGTGACAGTTTAGTAGAATCTCAACGATCGATTCTGCAAAAAATTCCTGTTAATAAATATGTTTCTCCCTTGGGGAAAAAACTATTGCACCGCCGTCTTCTGAGGTTTAGGTTCTTATAAAATATGTTCTGCATGTTTTGAAAAGAAGTTAAACTGGGTTACCCAACAGTGCCAAACATGAACCATCTAGGTCTTGTCTTCAGCCACCACGCTGTTTGTTTGTTGACTAAAAAGGGTCGTCCTATAAGGGTTTCATTTGCGACACTCACTATCGAGTGCATAAACAAATCACTGGAAAAATTTAGTTGCACAAAAACTGATATTTTGATTCTAATATTTTAGTATTACCAGAGTATTCTTACTTGTTTTGTCTTCTTAATGTTTGGATAAGCGACATAAAAACCACATTTTTCAGTTACATGTAGTCATCTCATGAGAAGTACTTATTCCGCATCTAATCACACCTACTAAAGTGGATTAAATAATATTTTATTTTTAACTTTGTCAGATGATATTCATTGTAAAATTAAATGAATTAGAACTATTTTTCTAACCCAAATTAAAATTTTCGTAGCTTGCCAATAAGGAGTCTATCCATAGCTGTGCTTTTAACAAATTCATGGCCTATCCAATATTTCATGTTGATTGACGTCACATTTGATATTTGAGCGGAAACAATTTATTCAGTTGACTGTTTTGCTTAGCACTGGTTCGTGAAAACGGACAGAATTTTAGCTGAGATTTTTCTCTTTTGTATACATAACGGTGGAAAGTTAAACAAATATGAAATGTAAATAAACTAACCTTGAAAGAAAATATGAATCAACTGCAAATAGAAATGACAGTTAGCTTTGCAAGAAATCTTACGATAGAATATAGTTTTTCTCCATCGTGATCGTTTTCATTATTTTGTTTATTTCACGTGTAAGCAAACATGGCTTCTGGCAAGTCAACAAATTTACCGATAACAGTTACGAGATAATGGTCTTTTATGTAAATAGTTTTTGCACTGGTTGAGATAAATCCTATCAAAACTAAAATATTAAAAATATGCGGTTAAACTTTACATTTTAGGCTTTGACCTGCGTTAATAAAAAAACTGCACAAAGGTGTAGCTACCTACCTAACTTCGATCAACATATTTAAACTTCTTCAAGAGGGACACCAATTTTCTTTTGATCACAGTTTGCACGCGTGAATTTTATTTCTTACTTCACAGTTAAGAAATAGGAAACCTACTAATTTTAAAGGAAATACGAAAACAGATTTCCTTATAACGGATAAGCAGTACACGTTGAGACGAACAAGAAGAGCACCAAATTTCCACGTGTCCACGTGTATGTCAAAAACCTCCCAGGAAGAAATAGCCAGAACTGTAATTTCGTATCCATTTAATCCTTCGCGAATAATCTCTTATAATCAAAAGTTTGTGGCTAGAAGAAACATTTAGAGCCCGCTTAACATCAATAAAATCTTCTTCCTGATAACTATATTATATAGAAAAGTAGCAGGCATGTAGTCCTTCCTTAAATTGCAGATATTTTATCAAACACTTTTTTCCGTCGTGACAAAATTGATGAGTCACAGAAGCTCATTATAATAACCTCAATGTCGTCCTAACCACGTGTTTATCCTACTCTGCAATTTACAAGTGCACTAGTCAATTTCCTGATATAATATTTTATACATACAAGAAATTATAAATGCATCAATGTGTTTAATTCAAAACAAATTCAAGTAAAGACATGACGGTTAAAGGTATCAAGTTTTTTTGTAGTTGTAAACACTTATAATTTTGTTTTTGTTTTTGTGAATGTCAAGTTCTAAATTAATTTATATAACAGCGTTGCTTAGTTGGCTAAAATTAGCCCTGACTACAAAAAATTTCAAAAGTATTTAAGACTAGTTCTAAGGCCGTTTAGATTTAAAATCGCTACAAGTTAGCGATACTATTAAGGTGTAATTTAGTGACATTGTAATAGTGCTTATTCGAACTAAATTTATGAGAGTTAAGATAAGATTATTAAGATAAGAGAGATAAGATTTTGGACTTGGAAAAAGTTTGTATTTGTTCTCGCTGTAGATATTTTATTATTAAGTTATGTTCTTTTGTTCTACGTGACAGACAAGTTGTGAATGACGCTACCTCTATCAATGCACAAAAAATCTTGCTAATCCTCTTACTTCTAAAATTAATTAAACAGTGCATTTCAAAACTTCACAACTAAATTATAATGGCCTAAAGCAATTTTATTAACAAAATAAAATTCTATATTGACGTCAAAGGGGTTTCTATGTTTTTTCTTGTGTTTGTGTTTGATACAGTACCGCAGATGCGATAAGGGCTGGTACTATAATAACGGTTTCCTGCTAAACTTTTTGCAACGTGAGAACGTATTTTATTATCTTCATTTAATGTTTACATTTGCCGGCTTAGTAGGTTTAGTTTATCCTGAAATTTAAGATGCACTGATCACGAAAGCAAATCTTGTGACAAAAAATATCAACAGTTATGGAATGTCCCAAGCTTAAAATATTTGCCTAAAACTTACTGTTAAAGTTCCCTTTAAAAATGAACAAAATCTTAACTTCAAAAAATTTCAACGTGGATTCTGATGCAATGGAGAAGATTGTTGTTGGGTAGTTAAAAGATTTTGTTTTCCGTTTTCATGAATAACTTTGAGATTGAATTATTCCGGTTCAATTTTGTTTACAATCCTGTCCGTTTACGTGTGAAAAGTTTCTGTCGCCTCGTGAGGAAAGCAGCAATTTATTTCGACTGCAAAAGCTTTTTGACGATGGCAGCTCTATCTTTCTATCCTTTTTCTTTTTCTCTTTGTTTTATTTATTTATTTATTTATCTATTTTATCTTATATATATATTAAATTCTTAAAAGTTTTAAGAAGTACTAAAAGATATCTGCATACTTACTGCATGTTTTTTCCTGTTCGTAATTTTGTGTTGTCTCGGTTGCCATTGACAGCTCTCGGATATAAGTGTCATTCAAATTAGACACGGAACAAACAAATGCACCAATTTTTCACCCCAAATTCACCATTTTATGGTACATTTTATTCACAGTAAGGCTCAAGATTGTTAGCCCTATTTTACCCGTTTTCCAAAATTACGTGAGTTTCGTGAGTTTCATAGTACAGTATCCAATCCGGGTTTATTTCATGCTGCATTGAACGCCATTCATAGTTGAGCTATGTCATGCAGAAAAAAAGTTTAACCTTAAAAAATACAAAAATTTTTAAGTTCTAAAGTAATCACCAATTTACTGTTGTCATCATGTGACCTTCATGAAAACAAATATTTTAATGTTGTGAAAATGCTTTAATTTGATATATATGTGATGGGTTTAACTTATAATAAATATTATTTGGATTCAAACCTGATTTTCTTGATTTAAGTTTAGAACATTTTTGCGTACAATTTTGTATCAATGTTAAGTGGAATAAACAAAATGGTAGTTCAGCAGTCATTACTATGAATTAAATTTTACTACTAAGGAGACGGAACTAGCTTGTATAGCTAATTATGAAAATTGAGCTTTCCAAAATCTCATTACATTTATTTAATTGCATCCTGGAAATTAACCCTATTAAATGAATCAATTTTTCTTCTTATTAATCCTTCTTTTCATTAAACTTATACTTTATGCCAATCAAAAAATAAAAACAAAAGCACTACTATTTTTTGTATTTCAATGTTTATGCTGATAAGAGATTTCAACAGGAGATAAGAAACAAGATTAAAAAGAACAGCGACAAAGTTTATCTCAAACGCAATCTAATTAACCACCAGCAATTCTATTCTTATTCTGTTTATACAAATCAACCTTTTTGTCATTTTCGAAATTGCTGTACAGTGTCAGTTAATTAACACTCCAGTGATTTCTTGCTACACACTTTCACTTTGGAGTATGTATAGGGTAGGTTACCAGCCTATAAAATTCCCTTTCTATGTCTTCTTTAAGAATTTCTACTGTTTAAGAATTTGAATCTGAACCTATTATATGAAGACGTCTATCTCTGAACAGTAACAAGTAAACTTTTAAAGGTTCACAATTTTTGTATATAATGCCGCCTCTATTATACACAAACATTGTGAGCCATATTACTAGTCGTACGTGATCTTTGGATTTCTAATAATATTTTGCACTCATCTCTTTTTTTCTCCTATTGTATCTTAGCAAGTAAGCAAGTAGTCAAATGTTTTTAAATCTATAATGTAGAAATTGCAAAGCATATAGTTGGCTTGTTATATCTAAGCATCGACTAATCGAAGTAAGTTGAAATCCGCTTGAATGGCAAAAGAAAAATATAAAAAATCAAGTTAAGATATGATGCAAAAGATAAATCACGGAATGTAATGCTTAAACTATGATGTGGTTCCATCAATGGACAATGAATAGACAATCATAGATTACTGAATACTTTTGTAACGTTGTTAAGTTTCGTATATACGGCCAAGATTGTCTAGTCATGTTAAAACTTGGGTTAGGTGAGAATTTTGTGGTCTCCTTACAGCCAAATATTTTTGACAAGAATGCAAAATCATTTATGAGTCAGGAGAGTTGAGTTAGTTGCCAGTGGAAAACCTCATTTTGATCCCACTCATTTAATTAAAAAAAATATATTATCTAAAGTGAAGTAGCTATTATAGAAGATTACCTAACCACGCGTTTACCTGGTGACTAAAAAAATTACTGTGTGTCCTCTTTGCTATAGCGTTACGTCAAACGAATATGTTGTCATTCTACAATATCGCACTCGTCGTCATTAGGTTGATTTCCATAATGGTAGCAAAGATGTACAAAGTTTTTACAAAGATGAAATCATATTTTTTACACTGCATGAGATAACGTTTTACGGATCAGAAGTAGATAGCTATTTTTGTGAGTGGATTTGTTTGTTTGTTAAACAACAACTTCTCTAAGAACACTTGAATAAAACTATACGTGAGGTAGCTTCTCTTCTATCAACACAACTAAGCTTCCTGCACATAGTCAGTGAATAAGATATCTTATAATAACTGTTTATGATTGATTACTGCACATCCGGAAGGGATATGCATTTTGTTGTTCCGATGTCTCAGCTTTTAAAAAAAACAAATGACTTTAAAGAGAAGTCGTTACAGTTGTAATGGCAGTTCAGAATGTATGAACGCACAAAATGTCGCTTCAATTTTTTTTCTTTCACTACAAGTGCCTGTCCATATATGGAACAGGGGAATGACGTATGCAAATTTTTATATATAATCAGAGCATAACGGAGACAGGGTAATTATTTCGTGATACCAGAGACACGAAGTAAGAGAGCGATTTTAAAAGTGACAGCGATACATGCATTAGAAATTTCGTGAATATAGTCATGAGAAATTTAGTGTTTTGGTGCGCACCTGTGCGAGTTCCAAGCGGGAAACGAAGGCGAGGTAAATATAATGGAAGTCCTATGTATTACTATATGTGGAGGAGTATTGTGTCAAAAAAACATACTGGGTTTTGTTATTTTTTTGATAATAAACTTTACAAAGTTGATATATCATAGCAGAGTTAATATATCATAGCAGAATTGTATTTTCATGTGTTTTTAGTCTTATTTTTTTTATTTTTTTTTTATTTTTAGACCAAGATCAACGACCAACATTTCCACCGCAATGTAAAAACAAAATAATGGTCAACGAAGGTGAGATACCGTATGGTAACACCTCAAGTCTCGCGTCATCGCCTTTCTCTCAAGGAGACAGCAGCCTCGAGGCGATACACATATCTGAACAGGACCTTGGTTCTGATGCTGACAGTTTACCATCATGCGGCGACAGCTATACTGCAAGTGAGAGTCCACCAAACAGTCCAGAGCTTTCGTTTCAAGTCAAATCAGTATCTGAATGTAATCGACGTGTCTCCGCCCCAGAGGTAATAAACAGAAAAGCTTTAGTTGGCGTAATACGTGAAGATGAATATAATTTACGGCGTAGAAATAGCTCCGTGGAGGAGGCTGCTAACAAAGTGAGGTTTCAGCTAGAGGAATCGTTCAAAAAAGAAGAGTATCGATATAAGAAACAATTTGAAGATGAGCATAACGGTGAAAATAAATACGATGATGTTGAACAATACAAAACAACAGAAAAATCCTCGCCTTTACATCAACGAAAGGTATCCTGTCCGCCGAATCTGAATACACATGAAGAGAGAAGAAGAAAGATCTCTGTATTTAGTGACGCGTCTGAAAAGTCGCACGAAGGAGACATGGTTCAAGATCTTAATGATAGAAAATTAAGTTTACATGATCAAAGTGCAGCGAGTAATCGAAAAATGAGTTACCAAGAGTTAAAAAAAAATTCATATAACAATAAAAAATCAAATCAGGATCGCAAACTCAGCTTACAAGATAATAAAACGCAGACCAGAAAAACGAGTCTGCAAGAGAAAACGAGTTTACAAGTGAATCAAATGAATTTACGAAAAGCAAGCTTGCAAGAAAGAAAACTCAGCCAACAAATGCAAGATCGAAAATATTCCACTGAAAGAAAATTAAGTTCTCATGATAGAAAATTGAGCACTGGAGATAGAAAAAACAGTTCCACTGAACGAAAAATCAGCCTTACAGAAACCTTTCGTGCTGTTGTTGGAACGAGGAAAAAATCCGAACAACGTAAAAATAGCGTTCCCGAAAATCCGAATATTTCCCCGGACGAGAATAATAATACCGACAAAAAGTCAACTTGGGGAATTATAAAAAACAAAATAAAAAAAGATAGAAAGGGTTCCACGGAATTTGGAGGCAGTCCCAATCACAGCCCTCGAACGAGTTTTATTCTCTCAAGAAATAACAGTACCAGTTCAATTGAAAGTGGATCGATAAAAAAACGAAGTGACTCTTTAACGAGAAAAGAAATGTTTCAAAGGCGAACTCGCTCGATCGATTATGATAGAAGATCATCGTACATCGGCCCTGATTCAGAGGATGCTATTCAAGAGGTCGACAAAATGTAAGTATTTTCTATAAAAAATTTTCTATAGGTTATATGTAGAGGAAACTTATGAGTTATTTAAAAAAAATCATGAGAATAGCTTAAATTTACTAGTTTAAGGAAGTACGAATGTGCCCGCGTTTAATCGCTAAAAACCGTTATTGTCAAGGATGTTTTAAAACGATAAGATATATTTTTATTACTTCTTAAGCGACGTATCATAAATTTTTCTACTACAAAAAGATCAAGTTAAAAGCGGCTACATCCTGATATCAAGTTATTGTTTTTGTTAGTTTAGCACTTAATGCATCCTTGAAACGCCAAAATAAACTTTAAGTTCCGACAGCAGGAGGTGATTAAAGGAAACTTGTTATAAAATAATTTTGTGGGTACGGGTTAAACTATAAAGATTTCCTTGCTAACGGAAAGTTTTATCGACGAAGTTTATATAACACACAGTTTCGCTTTTTTGTTTTTAAACTCGCTTATCTGTAAAATCTAAATAGAGAATCGGCTCATTCACTTCAAAGCTCAAGATTTAGCCAGCTTATTTGATATTTGACTCTATTTAGATAATTGGGATTTAAATTTGTATATTCTCACCTTGCATGAGTTATCTAACCGAACGTAGGTTGATAAATTTTGCGGTTGTCAATATCGATTACGACGCGCAGTCATCTTACCACAAAATTTAAGTTTGTTGTATCACACATTAAAATAGTTCCCTTATTTTATTCATAATTTCCCCAGCAATTAGTAATGGCATTAAAGTGTGTCATTTTAGAAATGTGAAAATTTGGATAAAAATATCAGATGATGTAAGATACACTAAAATACAACAACGTTACCAGGGCTTTTTGCCTTTTCCAAAATAAAATATAGCTTCGAAAATTATTTTTTTACAGGGCTGTTATGTCGATACTTCTCTGCATCTTACTTATAAGAGAATATTATAATTTAAGAATCATTTTCTTATGTTTCTTTATTGACTTTAGAGTACCAAAGCGTTCTTTTGACATATGGTCTGATGGCAAAGTGGATATTGATTTAGATCATACCAGAACTCTTCCATTAATACACGTAGCAGCAGGAGAAGGAAATATTGAACTCTTAAAGACATTGATTGATGTGGGTGTTGATATAAACGAATTAGACCATGCAGGCTGGCCAGCTCTGCATTATGCGATATGTGCAGGACACTTTGAATGTGCACAACTTCTGATGACAAAAGGATCATCTCTACAAGGTTACTCGAATCGAGTCATGAACTCATACTGCTCAATTGTGCGGGAATCAATTCGAAAATCCGATGTTTGTTGACGCATGATAAAATTTGCTATACCCCACACTTTCCATGAAAGTACATCTTTAAAGGCTGACTATAATCTATTGCTCGAGACAACTTAACTTTGTTCAGTGTGTATGGGCGGAAGAGAAACTTTTTCACAAATTTGTACCGCAATATATGATTTTTTTACAAGTTGTAATTTTAAGTAAATTATTTTTTATAGTATAATAAGAATGTTTAAAAATGATATTACAGTTTTTGTTCAAATATTTCATTTTATAACTTGCTTTCTGTGAATTTTTGTGAAGCACGTATAGAAACCAGGGAAGTTTGAATAATTCAGTTAATATTTGACGTCAAATATCGAATTGAAATATATACGAATGTAAATATTGATAAAGCTTAAAAATTCTCTTGACAAACATAAGAATTCGCTGTATTTTGTACTATACCGAGCCAGGACCCCAGGACCTGTTGTCTCTTTTTGTATATTGGACAGATCAATAAGCGCAGCGCATATAAGAGACAAAAAGCCTTGGGAACGAGGTTGCGCCTGGACATCAAACGGTAACATGTGTGAACGGTTGTGAAGGATTCTTAGTGGTTTAAGTCAAATTTGAAATCTGGATTTCATTTAGTTCGTTATTTACAATGGAAATATCCGTTCGAAAAACGATTTTTTTCGTCAAGCCCATCTGGTTTTTGTAGAGAAAAGGGATTATTTATGACCTTACGCCCAGTCACAGCGGTGCATAACGTGATGCGAGAACTTAAACTCAATCTCAGACCCTTCAACATAGCAGTATATATACACGACTGAGGAACTATTCTAGAAAGTATTTGACTAAAAAAAGAAGAAAATTTTGTTTCATAACTTTCTATATTATAATACTCGTATATGTCTGTTTGTCATGTAAAATGTGGTACAAAAAATCTGGTACAAAAAAGGACGAGTGAACCTGTGGATTTTTCCACGGGCCACTGACTAGTTTAACTCTAATGCACATTTATATGTTTCTTCAACTAAAATAACCCGTGGGATGTTTTTTTTTAATTAAAAAAAGACAGGAAGTCAAAGTTAGCTTATCACTCCATGAATTCAATGCGGAGTTATAGAAGAGATAAGGTTAAGAAAGACAACTTATTAAATAATAAGAAAATTTAAACCGTTTGAACAAGCTGTGTATAAACTGTGGTTTTTTATCTTGTAGACAACATTTATAGTATTAAAACCAATCATTTTCAAGAGTTTACTACGAGTAGTATAAACTCGCTTGTTCATGACATGATAATATTTATACTATTTAACGACAATGACTGAACAGATGCAGCGGAATTTCTCTATCTCGACTACTCTCTATCTCGAACTAAAGTCTCGGTATATTATCACTTTCAGTGGAGATAAAGAAAGGAAAATACCTTAGGTGGACCACAAAGGGACCGAGACTTTAGTTGGAGATAGAGAGAAGTTGGAGATAGAGAGTAGTCGAGATATAGAGATTCCACTGTATTTTCAATGATATGAAAGGATATTTGGAGTTTAGGGTAGGGCCCGGAGTGATGTACTCAAATGCAAATCGCAATGAAATCTTGTCTTGTTTACGTGGACTGTTTTTATAAGTGTTGTGGGGGTTGCAACATGAATATTTGAAAATGAATTAAAATGTCATTTTATTATTTCGCACGAAATTATGCTAACCCATCAAAATTTTAACAAAGACATAAATAAGAAATTTCATTTCGCTGCCATCACAAAACTTCATGTAAACGGTATCTTCATTAAAACACGTTGTTGTCTTTAATTCTTGGGAGTTCCATAGTTTAAAAATTGATAATAACGTCAAATAACTTCCTTAATGAAACTTAAACTTCATCTCGAGGACGTTTTCATTAGTAATGAAAACCGCATTATGGGTTTCAAATCATGACTAATAACCATGCAATAATTATTTTTTAAATACTACATGTTGCAATGATATTTCTACAAATAAATCAGGAAATAAGTTTTCTGGTTAATACGTTTCTGATGAATCTTACTTGCAATACCGAATACCATTATCTTTTTAATACTCGTTTAAGTGATATTTATAAACAACGCAAATCAATCTTCAGTATATAAAACATAAGTAGGAGGGGGTTGTTTGTTTGATACAAAGAAAGGAAGTAAACTTATTAGTATAAAACCACAGAGTCAGGATTTTAATCCCCTTAGAATACAGTTTTCAGATGAGAAAAGAAAGCGCAATACTATGAATATCTAAAGCCCATTACACAAAAGTTAAGTCCAAAGTTCTTACCTAAAATTAGCACAACCTAACACTTTACTTGTTTATATTAAACTAGCCAGAAAAAACTTTTTTTTACCATCAGGAAATCGGAATAGTTAAGGCGGGAAAATTACACTTTTGGTCTCAAACGATTTTCCTGGGGTCAGAATACTGACCGCGCTTTTGGATTGGTTAATTCCATTATTCTTTACTATTCTATTTTCTTCTGATTTTCTGCAAAATCGGAAAATCCTTTTTGTTTGAGCGCGAATGGCCTCACTTACCCGAACATTAATTTACAAATATAATTAATTGTTGTATTATTTAACAGGGTAAGATGTGACAGGACCAATTTTGTGCACATTGGTTTTTTCATTCGGGCTTTGCTATGAGGTGAATTTAAATTTTATGGATTTGCTCTGACATTTGTTTGTGTCTAAACAACTGAAGCTAAATTTTTATATGCTCGGCAAAAAAGCTTAGTTAACTAGGCTATTGTTAAACACAAAGTTTGTAAAACGTTGCACTGCATACAGCGTGGTGGTTACACGAGCGATATTTCAGACGCATGCGAAAAATTGCGTTGCATGCGCCTGAGAATTATTGCTTGGGTCCTCCAGGCTTTAGTTTCATAATTTATAGCCGTTCCAAGGAGACACGCTCTATAATATGTCATTGCTTCTATGATGAAGAAAGTTAACACTGACATGTTGCTCCAACATCGGAAAATATATGGACAAAACAGAACAAAGTGTGTTTGCAGCTGAAATTGATCATCACTACCACCCTGTGTATTTTTATCCTTATGCTGGATATTAAACTCCTTCCTGATTTTGACATGGAACATCGAGAAACTAGTAAGAGAAATATTAAAAGAAGAAAAAGAATTTCAGAGTTCGTTTATTACTTTTTTGCTTAATTGTAAAAAATTGTAACAGGCAACCTTGTTTTTAGGCTTCCTTTCTGTTCCCAGAAAGACTGCAATATGGCATAAGAACGAGTTTTGGCAACCACGGGTTTCCAGGGAGCGTGGAAAGTACACTTTCTTTCTTGTTTGTCCAAGATAAAAGATCTGTAAAACAACGTTTCAAAATTGAGTAACTTTTCCAAACAGACAACACATTCGAGCAAATAACGACACAACAGAGCGACAGCCACACAATCATGCGTGCGGTTTGTGCACAAGAAATTCCAACCTCGAACCCAGGGGCCTGTAGCGTTTTTTGATATGAGGATGAAACCAAAAAAAGCTACAGGCCCTGGGATCGAGGTTGAGGAAATTCTAGCTTACGATGGATACAACTGTTTCATCCAAGAAAACATGTTCGGTTGTCTAGATACACATCGTACGCTCTTTTGTGTGTCTCATGTTGTCACAAAATATGAACAAAGCATTGAAATAATGGTTGGTTCAGATTACATGTTTTGCATATGTATCCAGAGAAGCATATTAAAATAAAATAAAAAAGACGATTGTCTACGTTGCATTAGTTGGAAAAGAAAAAAAGTTAATTATCCGTGTAGCAATAAATTTAGTAACTTGTTTCCAGGTGTTTTGCTGGAGGAATTCAGATTCTCATAAATTGATTAAAAAGTACATGGTACGAAAGTGACAATATCAGTACTATATTTAGATTTTTTTTCGAACAAATTATGTCCGATAAAAACTTTGTCTTATTGAAAAAAAAATTCCAAAAACTATAGCCAGCGGAAGGAGTCAAATGAAAGTAAATATTCATGAAAATCATTATTTCCAAATAATTATTTTTTTCCTGTCCAAATTATTTATACCGAAGGAATTTGTAAATTTGCTGCTCTGAAATACTTAAAAACATATTTTACACACTACAATCTTGGACAAAATGTGTATGGACTTTTCAATTTCCCCCTCCCCCCCACTAACTTCAAGGTTGAATTTTGAATGTTCAATTACTGTTTTGGCTGCAACACTGAGTACGGGGGAAGGGGGTGTTAAATGTTAATACTTGTCCACTAATTTATGTCCAAGATTGTACCCAAACGCACAGTAAACCTAGCAAGAAGGTTATGTTATTATTATTATTATTATTATTCCGAATATTTGTACAGGATAGCCACTTCAGTGTTGGAAACACTGTTATCAATGTGGGTCCTGTGTTCGGAATGTATGCATTAAGTATGCACCGGTAATAACTACCCAATTTCCCTCACATGGCATGGGTAGACCCGTAGCTGTGAAAAAGGCATTTTCTAAACATGTCCGCGCTGTGGACCGAACCACGGACCTTGTGATTACGAAGCGAACTCCATAACCACAAGGCCACGCGCCACGCCACGCGCTTGCGTTCATAGAGAAACAACAAATACAACGTGTGAAATTATTCGTGTGTATCTTCTACAAAAATGATGATGATACCAAAAAAAAGCGTGCGTATAAATAAATAGGGGGTGAAATTAATTACAACTTTAATCTTTGAATGTCTTCCTTTCGAAAATCGTTTCTAAACAAAATATAAAAAAGATTCACCTAGAAGACGGTTTGCTTACAAGAATAAAAATATCAATCCAAAGTTAAACAAGCGGTCGTGAAATAAACGAACATGAAATAAACAAACAAAAGAAAACATTACACACCTCAGAGAAAGAACATTCCGAACTTCACCGGGCGTAAGCCGCCATGTTAACGGGCCGGAATTCTCGCCCCAGTACTCTAACAGTTCGCTAACCTACAACGACATACAATAACAAATGATTTGCGTTAACAACTAAGAGGAAGAAGATCAGAAAACTAAGTTGTATACTAAATCGCACTTTCTCCAGGTTTAATATAGTCGCGATTTGGGATAATCGAGCAAATTTGTCTCTAACAGTCCATTCTGTAATGCTGGTCAAGTATTGTATTAACGATCTCAATTCTTTATCAAACTGCAACCCTCCCAACTAAACAAAAATAAAAGATGGTTCCTGATCATACATTCTTATTCATACAGAGAGAGAAAGTTTGATAACAATGATTCAGCTTTAACACATGTATACTTTATTTTTTAGTTTTAACCGAAAAAACGGAAACACTGCGGATTCAGTCGGAAAGCTTGTAAATAGAAGTGTTAATTTTTATGTTACAACAACACGAACTTATCAGACGAACATCTGTTGTTTTAAAAGCCGACCGAGCGGTGTAAAAGACATGTTTTTTTAAAACATAAACACCTTTCGGTTTTAAAATTAGTTTATGCTTAGATAATACATTTTGCTGTCAACGGTCAGTGAATATTAAAAGTACAGTCGCTAAAGCAGACTTTTTCTCTAGCTAAGTTCAGATAGGAAAATCTGTTAAAACTACTTTAGGCTGGTATTTATGACGTTTCTCTAAGATGTTGCTATACCCTCCCGTCTGTACTATGAATTCTTCACTAAATGTTATCAGGCCCAGTCATATTTAGTTCAGTTTAGTTAAAAATTGGAAAGTATTTATCTTCCAATGATCATAAAAAATTAGTTTAATAACTAAAACGGAAAAATATATTTACCCTGTTAAAGGTTGTTTTCATGACTGCTTTTTCTAACCTGACGGAAAGTTCGTGACACGTTATACCGATTGCTGATTCATAGTTCGAATGAGTCAACCATTTCTGAAAAAAAAATACAGAATAGTCGAAATATTATACAGCAGTTGAATTCTCTATATCAAAAGGTTTAGACGGAGTGTTGGACTCTTTTTCTTAATATACTCTTTTAGAAAAAAGATTCGACGTGCCATGAATCAAATTTGCAGGCTTTAATACTCCGGTATTTTTTTTAGAATCATCCAGAACGACATATCATGGATGAAGAAGTGGGTAGATGTACATTTTGAAGATGAAAAATTAACTACGCAATTTAATTTCGCGAATTTGTATTAGATAATTTACGATTTTAATATATCCAAATAAATCACTTAATATAGCTGATTATATATCTGATTTAGAGACAATTTTCGAATTGCCACTTGGGGTCTCCACGTGAACAAGAATGTAGCTACCTTAGCTGCGTTTAAACTTCCATCTAAAGTTGCAATCAGATTCTGAACAAATGGATCATTGACTTCGTAGTATGAGAAATCTTCCTAAAATAAAAAACAGTAAATGATTATTTTTTATTACCAAACTGCTATGTCAGTAAATGGGTGGCATGATATTAGAAATTAGTTTCGCATCAGCTTAACCAGCGAATGAAATCAAACGTCGCTGGACACAAGAAAGAATGTTTGCAGATGTTTCAAAATCTGTTTGTGAGGTTTTTTTATAAACAATTGGTTTTTTCCACTTAACCCCAAAAGCCTTAAAATAATTCAAAAACGGCTTAAAAATTAAAAAAATGCACTAAAAAATTAAATAACGTCTTCAAAAATTTTTTAAGAAAGAATTAACCTGGTTAACAGGTAAACACAGGTTAATTCTTTATTTTCAAAGTACTTTAAAATGAGTCAAAATTGTTTAAAGTGAGAACATTAAAATTTGCGAAATAATCATTTGAAGCTAAAAAAAAAGAAATATTTTCCCTTTTTCTTTGAAATACTTTGTCTGTTCAATGAACGTTTAATGTCTAATTCTTGCGAGGGTTTTATCTCTGACAAACGATACTTAGGATCTAAATCTGCTATTCTAATCATATGCTCTATCTAGAAAAAACGATTTCTCCTGCCAGGTATCTTTTTCGCCTGCTTATTGTCTGTTTATGGCTTTAGGAAGACAGATCAGCAAATATAACAACCTCTGATAAATCATGTTTGATAGATGAATAGCCATCAGTGATCGGGTTCAACTTGGGAAGTATTGTATTTGTTGACAATTGAGTGATACCAGTCTAAAAATAGATGAAAGAGTAAATTTAATTTGAATCTTAACCTGAAGATATTTTTATAGCCTTATCTTAAAATTATCAGCAGTTGAATTACCTTTAATTTTGCAAAAAAATTACAATTATCCTTGGGGAGGTTTTCTTTAAAAAAAAACTGGGGAGAGGATTCAGTACCATTAGCAGTATCGGACTTACTTGAAGAATTTCTTTAAAGGAATGGCCACACGCGCCAAGATCAAGCAAGCAGCTCTACAAATAAGATGAACATGCATATAAAACACTGAATGTTCGACCATTAATTAGTATACACGACAAGTTAATGAACAAAAATCTAACTTCAGCTATGACGTAATGAACGACAGAGAAATCGAAACATATCACTTCTGATATCATACCCACCTCGAGTTTCTCTCGTTCACTTCCATCCGTTTTAAACGTGCGATTACATTCAATCTATGGCAGAAAAAAAAAAACGTTTTTGACTTGTATTCAATGAGAGACCTTTTTATGTATTTACTTGCGAAAGGTCAATTTTATTGTTTCTCAATAAAACGGCCTAGCCTTTCATCGTCTAACAAATCGCGTGGCAAAAAATAAAACCTGGCAAAAACCCAACCATCCATATACACACACAAAAGTCAAAAGCTTTGCTTCGATGAATACCATTCACAGTATGAGAAGAAGTAGAGCTATACCACATGGCTACACGAATGTACAGTCGTTATTTTCGGAAAAAATATTTGCGAATGACAAAATCTGTGAAATTAATTTTGTAAATGCAGAAGATTCAGAAATTTGTTATTAATGTGACTGTGATTGATGGTGTTAAGCTATAAAACTCTATAGCTTATCACCACAAGAGATCGAAGTAAGAAGAACTGCATAATGTTACGGCAGAAATTGGTGCGGAAACAAGAAATAGGGAATTTTGCAAGAAGCATTTTTGCAGATGAACGATTTAAAAAAAAAATTGGGCCAAATCTGCAACAACAAAAAAAATCCGCAAAAATTCTTCCGCAATGAATTTGCTCTCTTAGGATAACTAGTCTTACCTTTATATCATCAACCAATTTCTGCAAATACTCGCCGCTTGTGTCAATATTATTAAGTACGATCTAAAAAGAAAGTGAAAAAATCATGTTACCAGTGAGAAATTTCTGATAATTTCTTCTGCATTTTCTGTTCACCCCTTAGCATTCATATTTTCCCAATTTTTTCTTATTAAGTAGAAAAAAGATAAAAAAGTTTCTTATATACACACGTAAACGTGTAGATGACTTATCGACACACAGAGGAACGTCAGAGAACATACAAGACAATCCACGTCAAAATTTACAATATCCAAATATCATTAAAGGCGAAAAGTGACACATGACCTCCTGTACTTTCTGCACACTTATCATTCAGTATTTGACTTAAATGGCAATCATCTTCAAAGAAAAACATAGATTATGTGAAAAATCGATAAATACATAATAATAATAATAAAATGATAAAATACAAAATAAAAAACTTTACAAACATCTCTCCCTAATAAAATTCAAACTGTGTTACTCAAGTTTTTAAAAACCCATGCAACGATGTTAAAACATTATAACTCACCAAAAAGTTTTTTTTGGCTTCTAACAGCTCGCTTATATTTGTTTGAAGTTGAAGTTTGCCTTGGAACATACCCGACAAATCGATCCTATGAAACGAAAAGGTTAAAAAACTCATAAAGGAGTGGTTCACAAGTTTTAAATCCTCCCGAAGAAAACTATTAAGTTGATAGTACCACCTTTAAGACAGCAGCTATCTTGAAAATTATGAAGCTAGTTATTTTTATGCCACCTTGCAAACGCACTATTCCTCGATTTTCTTCACACACTCGAATAAGCATTAAAACAACATTGAAATGATGCTCAATACTTTTAAAATCTTCACTTACGTGCTTGAAGGAAAACCAGTAGCTTTCAACTTTGCTTTGAGCATGTCTTTATATTCAGTCATGGCGATCGAACTAGTAATATTAATCGTTCAAACTTGAAGAAAATATTTACACGCGGGAAGATAGAAAATTATTATTACCAGATATTTCGTCTGTTATAACCGAGTACTATAAAAGAAAGCTAAAATACCCCTCCCCTGGGCCAAAAAATCGTGTCTCCTATAATTTATAGAAGGGAGTGAGTATTGAGGAAACTCTCGGATTTGAAATTGTTTGGTAAACACATATAAATAACAATACCTAGCGTTATTCAAAACTGCACATATTATGTTGATATTTGATGTGGACAGTGTACGCCTAAAAATATATACCCAAAATATATCTTCAATAATACACCAGAACATATCTTCAATAATACACCAGAATTATCTTCAATAATACACCAGAATATATCTTCAATAATACGCCAGAATATATCTTCAATAATACACCAAAATATATTTTTAACAACACACCGTGCTTCAAATGATTCACATTTTTTATAGCTCACCGTTGATGTTCACTGTTGCATTTTGTTTTTCAGAAACTGAATTTCTTCATTTCCAGTCAAATTTCGGCAAACTTTAGCAATATGTTCTGTTTTTTTGGTTACAGTATAATTTTTCTTCTTTCAATCATGGTAAATTGGCAAAATTTGACAAAATTATATTTTAATGTAAAAAATAAAGACTTAAATAAGATTTTCCTCAGTCTGAAAACATACGCATGTAGATCCCTCAATGATTAATGCACTTTTTCTTTCGTCATTCTTAGTTAGTACTGCTAGCTGCTATACTGATCAAACAGACATACCGTAATGATTTTTGTAGAACAAAAAATACATCATCCACCATACTCGAAGTCAATGAATCACTATCAGATGAATCCATAGAAACAGCCTAAAACATGAAAAACATCTATAATTCTTTGCTCCAGATTAAAGGGAAAAGTGAAGTTTTATTCAAGAGAAGATCAAAAAGGATCCCCCCTCTTTTACGGCTTGGAATATGTATAGCAAACGCCAACTAAAGCTAATTTGGATTACATTACAATGAATTCAAAAATTCTGGCAAATTAAAAAGTTTTTTTTTCAAGAACAGTACTAAATAATCCTCTGATTATCAAAGCAGTGGGTGCTGTATTTAACAACAAAAATATAGTATCACTTATCTAGCATTACAAAATTTGTAAAAACCAAGAATTATGTCATATTGTTAAAAAGGATCTTACTTTAGCCATCATTTCTTTCATAAAGTAACCTTCCATCACAATATAGTCACCCATTAATGTTTGTAGTTTTCGACTCAATCCGCTATTTGATATCAACATTTCACACGTTTTTTCGAGATCTGAAAAAATTGTGATTAACTTTAAGTCTTTGTGTATTGGTTAGCACATTTGTTTAAGATTAGGCTCAGTTCTAGTCTTAGTGAATTTTATTAGACCATAAACAAGTCATTCAAGCAAAAGTGCTACACACATCTTCGTTGGGTAATACAGAAAAAAAATGAAGCCATGAGCAATATAAAAAACATATAAACAAAAAAAAATCAATTTATTAAAACCAAAGATTTTTGTACTTCAATGTACATTTTTAATTCATCTTCAGTTGGAGAGTGAAAATATACATATTTTCATGAATATATATACGCATGATATATCTACGATATTCACATGGAAATATACATGAAATATATGCTTCGGTTTTAATTATTCTTTGTTTATATGTTTTTCTAATACAGAAAAGCTGAAGAATCTACATAAATAAGCTCCTTATTTTTATATTAAAATTAACAGATATTTTCAGTTGAATGAACTTTCCACATGTTCCAACTGTATATATCTTATTGATAATTTAAGATTTTATAAGGAGTAACCATGAATGTATACCAACCTTTTTTTACTTCATCTTCAGGTAGAGAATTGATATCATTCTAAAAATACCAAATTAAAACAAGAAATGAAAGCAATTTTTTAAATGTTAAATTATCAAAAATAAATGTTAAGTAAGAACGACTTTTAGTTACTCCACTAATAACAAAGTAGTGAAATATATTTTGTGATAGTGGACACATAAAGTGTCATAATGTTTGTTTGAGTGGGATAATGCATAATATTAAAGGAAACAAACTCACTTCTACAGTTTTTCGTAAAAAGTTTTGGTATAGTTCAGTTCTCGAGCTCAGGAGAACAATTTCCCCTAGTAAGATATCTAAATCTTTGGGGTCAAGTCTAAAGAGAAAATATAAAACTTTATACATAAAACCAAGGGAATTAATGTAGTTAAAGAACCTGCTGTTCTATTCAAAGTTTTCGTTTGCCTGATAGAACTGGTATACTTACTTCCCCTTCACTTCTGAACTTTTTGAAGGCTTATGACTTTTTCGTAGATTTTCACACTAAAGAAGAAAAACTGTATATTACATTGCACCAATATTTAATTTTTTTAAATCTGTGTAAGTACAGCATTTTAAGAGAAATATGCACATGCCATGCCAATTGCAAGTACAAATAACAGACCATTGTTACAATTCATAGGTACAGGGTGACCACCATAATTTTATGTCTCACTTGTAGGAGATTGTAGGTAAATTTTCCGTTCATTTGTTTGGGATTACACGGTCAAATTGATAAAAAAGTAACAAAAAAGTAGGAGATTGTAGGAAACTCTTTTCAAATTTTCAATTCGTAAGTAGCTCGTTTAGTATAATATTGTATATTATCACCTTAACAGGTCCTGCTTCACAAAATAGGATTATTAAAACTCAGCAGGAAAACCAATTATGTCCCAAAAATTACAGAAAGTAATAAGGTAACAATATGTTTATTTGAAGGTCCAAAGAAATGTTAAAAACAAAATTTTGCTAAAAAAGTAGGAGTTTGTATGAGAAAATATATTTTCAGGTAGTTTTGTATATGATTGTAGGAGAATAGAGGAGATTTGTCATTTTGTATGAGATTGTATGATTTTGGATGAGGGTGGGCACCCTGAGGTAATGGTTACATATTGAAACTGGTGCAGTTCACAAATTGAAAACCTATTGTTATTTCTTTGTTGAAAAAACACACACTTACAACAATATCAAACTTTCTTGATTTTAAAAACTGATCTATGATATATTCTGATTGTTTATCACATTCCTCCTAAAAAGACAAAAAAAATTGCTTTTACAACTAAGTTAACATTATAAAAATCAAAAAAATTGCTTTTACAACTAAGTTAACATTATAAAAATCAAAAAAAAATGCTTTTACAACTAAGTTAACATTATAAAAATCAAAAAAAAATGCTTTTACATCTAAGTTAACATCATAGAAATCAAAAAAATTGCTTTTATAACTAAGTTAACATTATAAAAATCAAAAAAATTGCTTTTACAACTAAGTTAACATTATAAAAATACAAAAAATGCTTTTACAACTAAGTTAACATTACAAAAATCAAAAAAAAATTGCTTTTACAACTAAGTTAACATTATAAAAATCAAAAAAAAAATGCTTTTACAACTAAGTTAACATTATAAAAATAAAAAAAATTGCTTTTACAACTAAGTTAACATTATAAAAATCAAAAAAATTGCTTTTACAACTAAGTTAACATCATAGAAATCAAAAAAATTGCTTTTATAACTAAGTTAACATTATAAAAATCATAAAAAATTCTTTTACAACTAAGTTAACATTATATAAATAAAAAAAATGCTTTTACAACTAAGTTAACATTATAAAAATCAAAAAAAAAATGCTTTTACAACTAAGTTAACATTATATAAATGAAAAAAAGCAATTATACTACCTGCAATTCTTTCTGAACCGCCACCATTCTCCCTGGTCCTTAAATTATATATAAAAAACATTAAATAAATATTTTACAAATGTTTTATACTGATGCCTATCGGAACCTTAGAAAAAATCTTTCAAGAAACGCACAATTATACATTAAACGTTTTTATACAATAACCATGTGTTAAATTTTTTGGATATGTGTCAAAATGAAATAACTCACCATAAAAAGTATCTACAAGGGGTTGGTGTTCTTCGACAAGTTTTGCGATTTCTTCGAAAAGCAATGTCAATGTTTTTGCAAATATTACAGTTGCTTTATTGTCTAGAATATTAAAAAGTCATGTATATTTATCTAATTTTGTATTAAATATTTTTAGCTGTCAAGTGGGGCATTTTTTATGCACAATGAATATAACTCTGGATTCTTTATCTGGCATAACTCATTTTTACAAGGCAGTATTTCCTCAAAAGAAGCAGGCTTATTAAATGCACAAAAACAAAGTCCAAATAATTACATTTTAAAAACCATAATATTTCTAATTTCTAACATGAATTGATGAGAGTCATATTTAGTCAGGATCATAGACACAAAATTCTTAATGCAAAAAATTGGATGGATCTAATTTTCTTGAGAAAAACTGCTTCGTGAACATAATCTGACTAAAAACAAAAATGTAAAAAACACTTTTAAAACCTACAAAGGGTTATATGAATTTTTTCCATACTTAAAGTGTTTAAGCACAGAGACACAAGAAAAATCTCAAAGGTACGACCAAAGTAATAGAAAAGAAATCCCAACAAATGACTTTGCCAAATATTAAAACTTATGAGAAGGAAAATATTAAATGGGCTGCAAACAATAACAGTTACCATGAGATAAAGTATTACAAGACAAAATGATTTGGAAAATATTCGTACTTTTTGCGTTTTTATTTAGAGAATGAGAAATACTTTTAAGGTTTTTATTGAGTCTAATTTTAACATATTTGTTTGGTACTGTGTAAGTTATTTAAAACAAAAAAAATCACAAACAATATGAAACATCAATAAAGAAACTGAAAGAAATGCTTTGCTTATACATAAAAAATATACTAAAAATAAGAAAACTTACCATTGGTATTAATATTAAGAGCTGTATCGATGTTGACTTCTGATAAATCTGCTATCTAAAAAACATGAATATTGTTCATGAACAAAAAAGGATACACATTAAAAAAAATTATGAAAAAATAAATTACTACCTGCTGTCGTAAGTATTTTGAAAACTTTAAAAGACCTTCTTCATGCAAACCAACTAACGGAAATAACTTGAAAAATCTACAACAAACAAGTTAAAATAAACGTAAATAACTATGCATTACGCAAGTAGTATAAAAATCTAATTTATTTCTAACAAGATGACAATCTGGAGTTACAAAACAACACATAGCAATTACGACAATACCAAAATTATAAGTTTCAAAACTCAACTGGAAAAAGTATAAAATCCATAAAAAAATAGTTAAAAAAAACTCTAACTGATGTGGACTTTTACTTTTCTTTTGTTTGTATTATACACTGCTGTTACATTACATCACAGTTTTATATATGCTGACATATACCTTTCAACTTCTGATTTTTTACGTTGTACTACAGCTTCATCGAATTTCTTTCTTACAGCTTGCTGCAAATCTTCTTGTGCTTTATGTAGGTATGTGAATGACGCATTTAAATCAGTTTCTACAAAAGGTTAAATTTATTTAGTATACAAAAAAGAAAAAAATGCAAAAAAGATTGGAAGGAAACTAGAAAATGTGACGATAATGACAAAAGCAGAATGGAAAAAGAAGATCAAGAAAAATATTGAGAAAGAACTATATACAAAGGGAAGTAAAAAAAAGGAAGAAACAACAAGACAGTGTAAGTGTGGAATGAAAGAATTGACGAAACACATCATTAAATGTCTGAAAATAAAATATAGAACAACATAAACAAAAATAATTAAACAACAATGGTTAAAGGAAACAGAAGATTTGAAAAAGATAGGATATCAAATGAATGGATACAAATGTACATTGAAAAGAGGAACAGAACAGAATAAGGAGGGAGGGAAAACAGTAAATAAAAATAAATGGAATACACAACAGTAATAGTTATACTTTTATTTGTTCCTAGGAGCTTGTTGGAAACAACAAAAAGGGCGATCAAAAGATTCAAAGATTCAGATTCAAAGTCTTTCTATTTTATTCAGTACTGAAAAAAGTTCCTTGTTGCCATTGACAATTTTTGAATGCAGTTTATGATTTTGGCTACATTTACAAAAAAAAAAAAAGAAGATTCAACATTCACCTTCAGTATCAACTGGCAAAATCTCTCGCATTGCTCTCTCATCTAAACTCAAGTATCTGTGAATAAATGCTGCTGCCTAAAAAATTAAACAGTGTACAGGAAAAAAGAAGCACATTACATTATAAAGAAGAAACGGTTATGACTTAGTTCAAATAATGGTACATTAATATAGTTTGTGTAACAAAGACTTGAGATTTTAACAATATCAATTACATATATGTATACGTCTGTCTGCTACGCAAAATGGTAACCACAGTGGTGAGACACACAAAACGTGGTAAATAAAGAATGGGTGAACCGTGGATTTATCCATGGGCCAACGACTAGTAAGGTACTAAAATATGTGATCAACTTCACTAACCTGTTCATATTCTTCTTTTTGAAAAGATGATTGAACACCTTCAACACACGACTACAGTGGGAAGAAATGCAAAAAATAAAACATAAAAACTGCAAAAGAATCGAAACATTTTTTACAATGTTATAACTTTCCATGTCACAAAAAATTCTACATTACAAACATACTTTTAAGTCCAGAATGTCATCCACTCTTTTTATTGCTTCCTGTACACGACTCTAAAAATAATTTACGCAATCATACTTTGCAGCTTATTTCCTAAACTTTAAAAAACAGATCATATCAATTATTTTTTTTCTCACCTTAGCTAGGTCTAGCTCCCTTACTTTGCTGCTCACTTTCTCAGCAAGTGAGCTTGTTTTTACAATAACATCAGTGAGATGACCTGCTTCTTTTGACAATAATTTCAAGTTTGGTCTAACATTTAAAATAAAAAACAATTCAAAGCTATATTAAACAAGTCTATATACTAACACAAATAAAAGACAGAAACACATATATTTCCACTCTTTGCAAAAGCGAAAACAATTTTGAGCTGAAAAGATGAAAACAAAATAATTTTTTGTTCATCATGTATGGGTAATACGAAATGTGAACTTTTGAAAACATTTATAAAATTATTTGCAATGGAAACATTTACAGAAACAAAATTTTTGATGATGTTAGCATTATTGATTACAGACATTACATATGTTGGTTTGAAGGCCCTTTGATAATTTCATGATAACACTTTGACATCAGTTTTTTATCCCCACATAGGTATAAAAACTGATGTAAAAATGCTGTTTTCAACTTATTTAAGCATCTTATAAGTTGCAAAGCAGGGTCTTTTAAATGCTATTGACATCATTCAAGTTATATAAGAAATAATACACACAAATTCTTAGCGATTTAAAATGGTGGTCGTGCAACATAAAAAAATATTTAAAAAGCTATTCTGGAGTCACATGAACTTTTACTGATGACACATATATCATTGGGAATTTCTCATGCAAATCTTTTAGGTATAAGTCCAACTTGTAAAAGTACTTTCAGATCGCTTTAAAATATAAGTATATACAACTTTTTTGAATTAAATGTCATATCTATTTAACTCCCCACAGCCTTCCTTTAAGAAAAATACCACAACCAGTACACCGAACAAATTATATATTATTATATGTAACATTATTAAAATTATATACAAAAAGGTAAACAACTTACAATAGTTCTTTTATGGACAGTATGCGCTGATCAATTTTATTATGATTTTCTAAGATTTGGTCCAGTTCAGCATCATGTTCTTGCTAAAAAATGATAAAAATAAAAAATGATAAAAAATTTTGAAATGAAGATTTATTCCTTCTACTGAATAAGAAAACTTTATTGCTGTTTTTCATTGCAACAAATATTCCTAACTTTTTTTTATAACAATGCATGGTGCTATTCAACCAAATCTAATAGCGGAAAATGATATTTATAAAAATATTATTGCATTTACATTCACCATTTTAACTATCAAAAAACAATGACAACATGCTCAAGTTAATCATAGATAGCTTAACAAATATTACCTTTCCAGAAATTTTTAAGACATCTTTTAAAAGGTAACATTAAAAAGTTGAAAATATTGTTGTTACTGGTCATTGATTACATGGTCAAAATGGTTTAGTTTTTGGGTTACCATTGCTGAGTAATTGCAATATGAAAGCATACAATGTTGGGGAAATTACTACAATTACTTAGAATGGTACTTCCATGTTGATAAATGGTGAGTTTTGTTGAAACACGCAAATTCAATATTTTAAACATGTCACACATTTTTGACCATGATCAAAAAGAAAATCCTCCTCCCGAGTAGAATTCTGATTTTTTACAATGATATCTTTTAAATATTTAGGCCCTTAGCGATGTAGTCACAATGTTATTTTTGACACTTATGAGTAACCTACCTTAGAATAACTTAAAGTATTGATAAACAAAAAAATACCCTCGCATACAACCAGGAATTATGCATACCATATTTCCTCTATTAAGCGCGCAGGCACTTATTAAATTTTTTAAATTAGGGAGGGACGCGATTATATTTTTTTTTCAAAAAACTTGTGAGAGGTGTTAAAAATAAATACTTATTTGCACTCAAATCAATCATTATCAGTCAACTTCACTAAATAGAAGAAATATCCAGCATAGTTCATGTTTAAATTTTTTTTAATCTTTATAATCTTTGCCGTAACATTTTGTTAAAAAAATAACAGAATAAAATGTTAAGAAAGATATTTTTTAAACGGGTTAACTTTTAAAGATTATGAGAAAATAATTACAGTATTGTTTTATCGCAAGGCTTCTGTTGAATCACTTGCAACATAATTACGATAAACAAAAGATAAAAGTGCTTTCGACGTGCATGAAAAGATTTGTATAGCACGTACGCGAAAGCTTACATTTGGACTGTACTCAGTGTCTATAGCATTTTATAGAAAAAAAGAAAAAAACTTTTTTTCAAAATATTTCTAATGGTTTTGTCAAGCAAAAGAAGACTTTTTTGCTAGTTTCCAATAAGTGCTAGGGCGGTTATTTAGGTGTTTGACTTTATTATTGTTACTCTAATACGCTTTTCAATCTTAAAGGGGAGCGCTTATTCAATTTTTATTTTTATTTATTTACAGAAACAGAAGATAAAAATAAAGCTACAGTGAATATCTCTTTTTAAATGTTTTCTACATTGATCAATTCATCTTCATTCTCGTATTCATCAAGTATAAATATTTCGTTCCCAGCCTCCTCAATATCTAAATCAGTCATATTGATTGAATTAAACAGGTTTTCTTCACAAAGAATCTCTTAATCGCAATGGTTACAGGCAAGAGAAAGAGAAAGGTTGGACTTTTCATCCCTTCAAGATATAGTGCTTTAATGCAAAATAAAGATATGATTATTATTCTGAACAATGAACTTTTGAAGAAGAAAGAAAAATATAAATAATTTAAAATGAAGTTTGACCATGAAAAAGAAATAAAAAAGAAAGCTATTTTCTTTTAAATACTTGTTGTTTTCTATTTTACAAAAATCCAAATAAGTGCCCCCTTTTGCTCCTAATATATACTCGGAAGGGGCGGTTACTTGGAAGGGGTGTTTATTCAATCCTTTACAGTAAGGGGCTGGTTATTAGGAGGCACCAAAAACGGGAGTGCTCAAAAGAGGAAATACAGTATGTGAACTCCATTGCATGTTAGGGACAAATTTTGTGTACAATTATTTATTCATTCAACTGTATACAAAAGTTACTTCAGCACCTCAAACTTATTCCATATTTAGAAGCTCAAATTATGACTCGCACCATATTAAGATTGAAATGCTGCCATACTGTTAAGAACTTTCTGAGCTTCAGGAGCCCTTAATTCAGAATAATATTAAGGCCTTAATATCATTCTGAATCCAGTATTTTTCTTTACGGCCATTGTATGGAAAAGAGCTTAGTGACTTTCTTTGGTCCCCTCAAAAAAACATTAATTCTAAATCATGAAGAAGACTGAGAAAAACCAGGATGGCTGCAGAGCTCTGTCTTTAACTCTTTTTTCTAACCTATTTTAAATGGAGCAAACCCAGATCTGGGTTTGTCTTTAAACGAGGGTGCTGATAAGCCGCATACGCCGTAAAAAGTGCGGGCCTTTTCGGGCGAGTTCTGCGTTTTAAAAAAAATTCAGGTATTTGCCTGAAAAAACCCGCATAGTCCTGAACAATGCCTGAAAAAAAAAAGATTCACCATAAATGACATTCGAAGAATTATTTAAAAAAGTATAAAAATTAAAATGAACTAACTAAATGGTAGCTAAGTTCTTAAAAGAACTGTTTTTTATGGTTTTTGATAAGATTTACTTGATAAATAACTTATATATAAACTTTATTACCTCCTTCTTTCTCTTCAAACGCGTTTTTTCAACTGTCGTCCGCCATGTTTATGTTACAAGGTGTTGCATTTCGAGAATGTTCCGGGCGAGTTCGGGAAAGTATGGACGGTTTCGACGGACAACCGTCAATTTAATTCAAAAAGTCGCCCAAACTCGCCCTTATATATGCGGGTGTTTGCGGCTTATCGGCACCTTCTTGTCTTTAATGGCGGCTTAGCCATCTCTTCTTTTTAGTTTTTTTCACGTTTAACTCTTTCTTGCTGTGCATCATGATGGTTATGATACTTACTGAGTTTTCACATTTAGCTAGCTAGCTAGGGTGGGCTAGCTATTGGACCACCGCGTGTGACGTAGTTGTTTTGATTGCATTTTGAGAACAATGGGCATGCTCATACTTTAGTGTAGGTAAAAAAGCAGAACTCTCAAATAGTAAAATAACTATTAATGAAGATTAAAGATTTCGGCGGGAAGCATAAGATCCAAAAAAAACTCAAATTAAATTTTAAACGGTATTCTTCTAGCTAATTCTTCTTGAAAAATTATCTAATTTAAAGCCGGGAAAATGACCTGCCTGATTACGAAGTGAAGGCAGAGAGTGTTCGCCAATCTAACGAATAAATAATTGTTTTACCTCTTGTTTCTGTAAAAGGCTATGGTATCGCTTTAACTCATTGATATCTGTGATAGTGTCTATATCAATATCATCGAAAGTTGATCCATCCGCCATCTTTAAAACATGGTCCAGTTCCACGAATTCGAAAAACAAGCTAAATTACAGAACCAACCAAAGCATATATTAAAGAAGCCAAGCGTTATAATTACCATGGTACCAACGTTTTCTAAACGAGGCTGGCTCCTAAACAACGCGCACGGTACTGTACAACTGGAGACAACACAAAACACAACATCCGAAAGAGAGTGCTGGTTTGCAGCTAAAATAAAATTTATTCACATATTATCATTGTTGACCAATATTAACATTTACCATGTTTAAAACTACGTTCCAATCAGGTTTTTTATCAGTCTTATATAGCATAGGAAGTAAGCCACTTCAAATATGGGATCAGAAGGTATGAAGCTTTTCTAACAATTGATTCTATTTCTTCATTATTACTAGCTACTAAATTGTAGCTTAATAGGATTTAAATGTTGTCATGTAGCTAACTAGTTAGTTTGCTATAGCTATAGAGATTAATTCACTGTGTCTAAAAACAGCTTCCGAATACCATGGGCCTTACCAAACTTGGTACCTAGATAGATAGATAGATGTGCATATTTTACATGGCTAGCCTCACAAATATCGAGGGATATACCCTGTCTATTATTTCCAGGAGGGGCCATGGCTTAGATGGAGAGTCCTAGAGTATTTAATGCTCATTTTTGAGCGACGCAGACCCAATTAGGGCCCGCGCTCTACTAGACAACTCCCGGCAACATCCAACGGCCCACACAGTGTGCCATCTTCCCAATTTCCCTCACATGGCTTGGGTTAACCCGGGGCTATGGTAACATTCACTTGCCCATGTTGAATCGCCGTCAAGAGGAATCGAACCCCGGTCTCCCGCACAGAGTACGAGAGCTATAACCACTAATCTACGGCGCCACACTATTATCTTATCGGCTACAGTTACATTCCTTCGCTTACATTACACTTCCCTAACATGTTTTAAAAAAAAAAATTGCAAAGTTCCTTATTTGCTCTTTAATGTTTACAAAAACATACACGTTATATAGCTAGCTGTAGCACAAGTGTGAAGTACAAAGTTCAGAAGCGCTTCAAAATTTCACCTGAAAAAGCTCGCATCCATTTTAAAAATCAAAAACCGACTAGAACAAACTAGAACTTACTATGTTATAAAATACGGAGTTTATGTCAACATATGCTTCTAGAATTTTTGCAGACGTCAGTGGTGCAGATACAAAAAAAATGGCGAAATTTAGTTTATTTGTTGCTAATAATGTGCAGAAGTTGAAACGCTGATCAAAATTATGTATGGTCATATGTTTTCGACGAACATAAGGGTTTAAAAAACACAAAAAAATTTTTTTTATAAACTTGTATACCCGTTGCTTTCATCGTAAAGATCTTAAAACGCAGACCAAGAATATGATCATGAATCTTTGACAAACGGTTGCAGAGATATTGGGGTTTAAAGCTTTTTTGATGATTTCATCAACCTGTCCATTCCGGTTCCCACATTTCCTAAAGTGAAAAATGACTAACGTCACCGTTATCATGCACGGCACGTTTACGCATTGGGAGGGTTGCTGTATGCAATAGACTAAATAGCTAATTTGGTATGATGCGTTAGAAAAATTTTGCAATTATCTTTTTTGTGTGACTAACGATTTTTTTCTTATGTCTGGTAATGCGTAAACGTGCCGTGCATGATAACAATGCAGTGTTTTCAATTTAAGAATCGAATATATTTCAAACGGTAACGTAACAGATGTAAACATTGATTTAACTTTGTTAACATTAAGGTTTATTATAACAACATCAAACACTTCGTAGCGTTAAAAACAGTAACAACGGAAAAATTACTTTTTACATTTTATATAACCTGCTTATATTTTTAAACGTTCTGTATAATGCAGATTGTGAGCAACCTCAATCCCAGGGCTTTTTTTCTCTTTTAATTTTATTTTTTTATTGCTGCACATGCTAATTTTTGGGACGTTTTGATTCAGCGGTTATAGATATAGAATACTGTGACTTTTAAAAATTCAAATTACTGTGTTCTTTATTTTTATTTGGCACCCATCATATGGACTCAATGAGAGATTCAGTGGAATCTTCCACGGGACTTTGGCTAGTCTCTATAATAATACGCCACTCTGTCTGTCTGTGACTTTTGCAAAGTGGATTATATTCTTCCCTATTTTCTTTGATAAAGTCTGTAAAACATCGCCCATAAAATTGTTCCGTAATTTACCAAACTTTATTGTTAAAATAATATTAACGTCAAAGAAAAGTATAATAAATTAATGAAGCCATTACAGTGCACTTAAACCTTTGAGGCAAAATAACTTGGAAACAAGGTAGTGATGTCAATTATTTTTCACCGCGTGGGTAACTAGGGACCACCTAGGACCCATTTTGGTAATTTTCCCAAATCTGAGTTCCCAAATCCGTTTTGGAATAGACGGATTGAGGACGTCATCAAAAAACCTTTAAACCCTAGTATCTCTGCAACCGTTTGTCAAAAGTACGTGATCCTATACATTTTCCTGATCAGCACTTTAAGATCTTCACAATAGAGGCAACGTGAAAACAGAATTCTATATTTTTTTTGTAGATGGTTTGTTGACGTCATTAAAAATTTTATCCTGACTCAGTGGATTTTTCCACGGGTCTTATCGACTAGTCTATGTAATAATACGCTAAGTGTGTCTTTAACAGGCAAAGTTGATATGCTTATTTTCCTTTGATGTAGCTGAAAAATACATATCTAATATAATTAAAACACATATACATAGTTGTTCAGCATTTTTGTTTTTCCCTTAGTAATATTTCAACCTCCTTATTGGAGGTCTTCATCAAAGTATACAAAAATCACTGCATCTAAGTTACGCGAAAATTGGTCTCCAGAATTTCGTAGTCACATACTGGCCATCGTCTAGATTAAGACCATGTTCACTACTCGGCGACGTACCCTGGAACTGGATTTCCTACGTTAAATTTTCTGACGTTACGGCGCAACGTCAATAATATATCAATAAGATATATATCAATAAATTTAAACTATGTAAATTTGTGCTCTCTTTAAACAGGAAGCCATTGTTTTGTACCAAAATTTCTCCACAGCATGAACCATAACAATAGCTTATGTCGCCATTTTTAGCGTCTGAATGGTATAATGAGGTTTTTGAAGGTAGCAAATCAGTACAAAATATATGCATGTGATATAAAATCATCGTTAACTGTCAGACTTTTTGACCAAAACTATTTCTTTCATAGGTAATGAATGGCCACATTAAAAGAATTACAGATAATGATATCCAATCACTTGTTTTAGAAATAGTTGGCACTAATGTTAGGTAAGTTGTTCTCCTTAAATTTATACTTTTCTCTGTTATTGGTTAAGTTGACTTGATATAAAATATTTAAGAAATTGACAACAGCAATTTATTATCAAGTTATTGTCATGAATTTGATTTACAATGGCAAAATCACTAAACAATATGCACAACTGTACAGGACTCAATAAAATGTCCTAAATATATGGAACCTCTCCTTGCAAAAATGAGGGCAAATCTTACTTCTTGCGTGCTGTGTCGTGCAGGAGAAAAACCTTTGAGGGGTATATCACATCGTGAACTTCTGTTTGATAGATACACAATATAGTTAGGATTGGTAGTGTGGTATTTTCTTTTCCTTCAATTTTCACTTAGTGATAATGGCCTAACATGTCTAATATATTTAGGGTAATAGATTTATAGACAAACTTAGCAAGTGTGTGTTTAATTCAATAACATACACTGCAGGGTACCTAATTTTTGATGACTGTCTATTTTGTACCTTATTTACATTTAAAATTCTAAGCAAGAATAAATTTCATCCGTTTATCTGCTGTGTTTTGCCTTATTTCATGTATGTTATGAAACTTGCCCCTTTTGTTGTTATTGTGCGTTTCCTAAGATGCAATGCATTTGCTGTAAAACTCTTTTTGTTTCTTAATTTTAGTACTACGTTCATCACGTGTCCGCCGGTGGAAACAAGAAAGACCCTTGGCATAAAACTACATTTCTTGGTCATGATTATAAAGAATTTGAAAAAATATTTCTCATTTGAAGTTACAGTAAGTATCTGTTTGTTTTGTATTAACAGCGTTTATACTTGAGCAGGAGATTGTTTGAACTATTATGACAAATACTTAAGTAAGAATTGTGGAACACACAATCTATCGTACACCAACGTCTTTTATAAGCATATTATGGCTTTAAATTTCAGTGTATGCTATGCACATGGTAAGTCTAAACAAATTCTTCATGCTAAGTCAGCTTGTGCGGTAGCTAAAGGGATTTGTCTTTCCCACAAATCACGGTATATCAGAGTGAGATTCCAAGTTTAAAAACGTCTACCGTTTAGAGCCTTTTGGCTATAATTTTGATATTATTATAATAAAAAACGAGCGTCTTGATGTATTAGCCATTTGTGCAAAGTACTGACGAAAATATACCAAATCTATATGGTTAGTTTATAAAATATAAAATTTAACAACTTCTTTTGTATGCAATTTTAACTGAAAATGTTTTTCATAGTTTTTATGGACTATGAATGACAACGACTATATGTCTTTTGTGTGAGTACGTTAGATGTAGAAACATTGTTCTTCTGTCTCTGATTGTGTAAATCAAAATACACAGGTACTTGATGATAAAAACGTGAAGCGTCGATTTCGAGCATCAAACTACCAATCAAGAACGAGGGTGAAACCATTCATCTGTACCATGCCTATGAAACTGGACGATGGATGGAATCAAATCCAGGTATGTTCGTGGTAATGCTTTTTTTGTTAAATGCACTAAACATATCACTTTTCAAAATGCCAGAAGTTTTTTATTGTTATTCTTATTGAGCTCCACTTTGGCTCGTTTGATACAACCTTAACTGTAAATCACAATTTCGTATATTTTTGTTGTGAAAATCTTGATTTAATCTGTCATGTATGCTTTTAGTTCAACTTACTCGACTTCACGAAAAGGGCGTATGGAACTAATTATATCGAAACGTTGAGAGTTGAGGTGAGAAGCTGTTTATGTTGATATCTTATGTTAGACGAAACAACCGGGACACGATTATGTATGTTTACGTGCAAAAAACACCAGAACTTTTGTATAATGCTAGATGTCAAAACAACTGATTTAGGAAAGCCTACCTAATGCAATAATTTTCACTCTTTTTGAACAGAAATGTTTATAATGTAATTGTGGTTTTTTTCCCACTCCGTCGGCCATCTGTTTCGTCATCTGAAAATAACTGGAACACGAGAGCTTTGCATAATATACGTGAAAAAACCCGGAACCCTGAACCTTTTATAGAATGATTCACACTTGAGATTCTATTTCCTGGAAACGAAAATTGTTTTTTTGTTTGTATGGATGAAGTAGGATTAGTTTTGAATGTACCTTTTTTGGAAATATAGCTGCAAAAACAGAAACACTACCTATACATGAAAACTAAATAAATGCACAAAACACTTCTATAAAACTCGCAAGAGATAATTTCTCGTCTAAATTCCACGTTTCTTGTGGAAGAGAAGTTTTGATTTGATTTTCCAGTGAAAGTTGCGAAATGTTGACAAAATGTTGTTGCATTTAGATTCACGCCAACTGCAGAATACGTCGCGTTTACTTCTGCGACAGGTTATACACCGAAGACGAATTACCAGCAGAATTCAAATTATACCTACCGGTGCAAAATAAAGCAGGAAAGGTAGGAAGAATTTCTTTTTTCATCCTTTAGACTGGCTATTTTGATCTTATAAATGTTTATTCGGGCTTCCTTCAAAAATTTTAAGGTCGAGACTTTAGTTCCCTATATAAAGTGTAATTTTGTAGAATTATATTTGGTTCTCGAAAAATGGTCATAATGTTTTGTATTTACTTTGATAAGTTAGAAGTATTTTGTGTAACATAAGATTCGAGAGGATGCCACTTTCGCTGTTATTTTGATAGAAGCACAATTTTTTCGACTACAATTGTTTTCAGTACACTTACTTACTTTTTTTCTTTCGTTTTTAGAATTGATGTCAGTCTAACCACATTGTAAATTATTTTTTGTTATTTAAAATTTCATTTCTTTTTAAAAAGCTTTGAGTATTTCGCCTTCCCTAAAATGTCAACGCGTATATTTGACTTCTTTTCATTTTTTAACAGTATATTTGGGGTTTTTTATATTAGATTTTTTTTAAGTGAGCAATCGTTGAAAGGCAGGTTAAACGTAAAACTTTTCTCATTTCTAAGTGCCAACTGTAGTTATACGACTACAAACTGTTTTAAGGTAGTTGATATCAGAGCTACTTCAGTAGGCGCGCTGATTATTTGAATAAGAAAGTGTAAATATTTTATGACGATACATTTCTTTCTATTATATTATGTCACACTATGTTGTTGTTGTTTCTTACCACTTGACCACAGACCGACCTTCTTCTATCGCAGCCCTCGCTTCGTTCGCTTTGAAGTTGGCTTCCGTTTTAAATAAAGGAGGGAAGAATTTCGGGGAAAGCGTTTTGCGATCACACTCAATTCTCTTTAATTTGACATTTCGTGTTCCTTTTTTTTAAAGTGCACAGGCGCAGTAGTCGTTGCACGCATGAGAAATGCTTTTATTTTTGATAAATTTTTCTTTGCATTAACATTTTAACCTAAACCAGAATGGGCCGTTCATATCGCCGTGAAAATGTTGTTGCAGGGACTTTTTTCAAGTTGGTAGCGTGTTCGCTTTAAAGTTGGCAGCTTCTGATGTAGATAAGGGAGGGAAGAATTTTAGGAAAAACGTTGTGCGGTCACACTCGATTGGCTTTACTTTAACATTTCGTGTTCGTTTTTTAAGGTGCGTTTGTAAAATTTAGTACCACGACCAAAAAAACAGAACTAACATAACAGAGCGGTCAATGTTTTGCATTTTTTGCACCCAGTGAAATCGAATTTCTCCTACCGACCATCCATAACTTTTCTTTTTCTTAAAATTAAAGTGAGTATTATGGATTTGAAACATGGAAATCCAGCGAATGCCATAGCTTTTTAACCAGTAAAATGCTGGTAGAAGACAACAAAGTGTTAAATAGATCCAACTTTTTAAATGTTGCGTTTTTCTTTTTCTTTGTAAAAGTGATAAAGTATGTACAGTTTTAGAAATAAAAATAGTTTACTTTTTTGTAAAAGTGTCAAAAGAACATAACTCTGTAAGAAGCGATCAGTTCGATATTCATCACACCATTAATCCTAACTCTTTCAAAGCCATCTCCGCTGCACTTCTTTCCGCTAACTTTTTCGATTGTCGTGCATCGCTCGTGAACGTTCTTCCCTCCACAGTGACCGTAGTTAAATATAACCCGTCAGCGCCTGCGTTTGTGTCGTATTCCGGCAAAGGTTTTTTTAATCGTTGACAATACTCCTGCAGTCTATTTTTCGGGGACACGACACCACTGCTGTTGGACGCTTCCTGACGTGCTTCTGTGATCATGTTGCTTACATCTAAACAAGTAAAAAGGTATTCGAGTGTAAGAAAATATTCGAGTAAAAGAAAATGAAAATATTAGAGTGTAAGAAAATATTAGAGTGTAAGAAAATATTCGAGTGTAAGAAAATATTCGAGTGTAAGAAAATATTCGACTAAAAGAAAATATGCGAGTAAAAGAAAATATTCGAGTAAAAGAAAATATTCAAGTAAAAGAAAATATTCAAGTGAAAGAAAATATTCAAGTGAAAGAAAATATTCAAGTGAAAGAAAATATTCAAGTGAAAGAAAATATTCAAGTGAAAGTAAATATTCAAGTGAAAGTAAATATTCGAGTAAGCGAAGAAATTAGAGTAGTGTGAAAGCAGACCTCCAAGAGGCTGTAACTGATTTGAAGTCAACTCATAATTTAACTAGCGTGAAATCCGAGGCTAAATCAAACTGTAGCTAAATAAATTTCAGACAAATAAACCAAACACCAAAGATTTCTACAGCCAAAAAAGAAAAATTAGCTATCGCAAAAAAAGAAAAGATTACTTGATCTAATTCAACGAACTTGACGAACGGAATCGATGAGCTCCGCGACATAGTACTTTGCGCTTCAACTAATAATCACAACCGATGAGAGTTAACATTATTTAGCAAAACTCTACCTGTTTGATCAAGAGATGCGCTTTGTTCAGCAGCTTGGTCAGCATTTTCTATAGGTACTCCCGCTATAATATGCATGGCCATATGAGCTGCATCTTTTTCCGCGTCCTTTTTCTTTGCGCACGGCGAAATGCATTTGAATTGACGACCGTTAAACGTCACCGTCGAAACGAAGCCTTGCGACGTACCAACAGTTTCGTAAACTGGTGTTGCCAGTTTATTTTTCTGCGCAAGTTCGTTCAGTTGACTTTTGTATGTTCCGTGAAGCTTGGCATCACTACCCACACAAGTTTGCTTCTGTGGTGGAGTGCCTTCAGTCCCTCCATCTTTACGTTTTAACGCTAGATAAAGAAAGCGATAGTGATCAAAAATGTCGAGTTTGTAAATGACTCAAAAACAATAAAAAAACGAGAAAAACCAGGCGTTTATAAAAATGTTTAGGAGCACAAAAATGAGATGAAATTAAAATTATGTAGTAAAATTAGAATATAAGAGTTTGATGAGAAATGATTATATTTAAGAAACAACAAAGCTTGGCATCCCCTCAAACACGAAAAAGGGAGCTGATTCAGCAGAGGGCTTTATAGATAAAGGATTGCTTATTATTTTTAATATTCTTCGGGCTGCTTTTTCAGCACAGGGTGTTTCTTCAGTCGTTCATGATTATAATTTATACGAGAAAATATTTTCTGTTCGCTTTTGCGTATGTACACTTACTATTAAGATTTTCATAGGTGCATGATTTGTCAAGATATCCTAGCTGTTTCAAAGCTTGGAAAGCAGCTCGTTGATCGGCTTCTTTCACTGTGTCTGTCGCTTTCGCTGCACTCACAGATTTCGATGCAAATTTCACGCAACCCATTAACCCGTACGAACCTCGTGTAGACTTGTACTGTGGAACTGGCAAGTGTAGTTTTTGACAGTATTCTTGAAGGCTGTTTTTATAGGACGAAAATTTACCACTGTGGGGAAGATTAATAGTCGGTAAGTCAACAGCTGGTGGAGTTTCTAAATGGAACGAGTACTCTACAGCGAGACACTCCTGTCATTAGAATTACAAACAATGATGTAATGTGCAAGTACTTCGAAGTCGTTATAGTTAAATTTTAAAAAAATAGTTCAACGTTAAGCTTTTGCTTTAGGTTTGGACAGGTTTTGCTGACCTAGTGAAACATGCATTTTCAGGACCGCCAGTAAATCAATGTAATTTTATTTCTTTTAAAGCCACGCAAACACTTGTTTGTTGATAAGAGAAATTAGTGCAAAAGCATTATCCAAATATCCACACTTGATATAAACAGCCTAAATTTGGGCGCATACATATTCTTCTCGTTAATTATATATTTTAATAAACTACACACAATTTTATAACAACAACTAGATCATCATAGGGTACTAAATTACGACGCAACACAACATATTAATGAAGAAGGGTTCACAACAATCATTGAGTGGACGTTTGTATTAATCTAACTTGAATTTAGAAATAGATCAGCTAATTGTATTGGTCGTTTTACCTCGCATAAGGGGAACTGAAAAAATGGAAAATATTGTGACCAGCAAGAAGCTTTTATTTTTTAAATGAATCCTCTTTAACACACTCGAAGAGAAAATGGAGAGCGAATTGAAAAATGACAGTTGCCATTCCCTCATACATGTATGTTATAAGCAAGTTAAAATTGGATGCTGGGATATGCTTATATGTTTACGTTATGAAAAACCTTGTATTTGTGAAATAAGATAAAAATGGTCCCGTTTTTACCTTAAGAAGAATAGCAACAAGACTAAAGGTATAACACAAGCAAGTTCAGATAGCATAGCAGACATTAATTGAGTTTTATTGTGTATAAGGAATTAAAAAAAAAGTCTGTGTCAAATTAAAATACTTATAACATCAGAAAGAACAAACTTACATTTACAAAGGCTGGTAAAAATGCTTAGCATATGCTTAAGAAAATCCCATACTAAACCATGAATATGGATATAAGCGTTATACTTATAAAAAAACACGTAATGAAGAACATATCAAACGATTTTAATAATCACAGATGATTTTTGCATTATGGAATCACCGCTCTTAAAGGAGCATTGATAATAATATTTTGTATGTTATAAAGGATAAAAAGTTGTTGATCAAGTTTTTAGGAAATTATTACTTATCATTTAGCTTTAAAGATTTCCATCAGACCTTATGACATCATCATTGGTGATGTCATAAGGAAGTAAGCATAAAATAATACTTGATATATCATGCAAACTTTAATCACATCAAAACTTTTAAACAGTGCGGACTTATGCTCTTGATGATATCTTGAAATATGTAAAGTTTTGTAGTTTCAGAATGGCCTCATCCTTAATTGAATTTCCGCGCCCGAAGGCGTAGGAAATTCTTTAAAACCGTCGTTTTTTCTTTTGGAGCATTTTTTGAGAAAAAATCGACCCTAGGATTTCACGTTCCTCTGATTTTTTGTTACCTAAATGTCATTTTACGCCAAAATTGGTTCAAAAATTAAAACTACTTTATTTTCCACAATATTTGGCACAGTTAACAAAAAAAGTATACTGAACATGATGGTGACATCAAAATTTCTATTTTTGGCCACCTTAAATGTCATTTTAGGCCAAAATTGGTCCAAAAATTAAAACTACTTTATTTTCCACAAAATTTGGCACAGCTAACAAAAAAAGTATGCTGAACATGATGGTGACATCAAAATTTCGATTTTTGGCCACCTAAATCTCATTTTAGGCAAAAATTGGTCCAAAAATTAAAACTAGTTTATTTTCGACAAAATTTTGCACAGATCACAAAAAAAATATGCTGAACATGATGGTGACATCGAAATTTTGATTTTTTGCCACCTGAAATTTCATTTTAGGCCAAAATTGGTCCAAAAATTTAAACTACTTTATTTTCGACAAAATTTGGCACAGTTAATAAAAAAAGTATGCTGAACATAATGATGGCATCAAAATTTTGATTTTTTGCCACCTGAAATGTCATTTTAGGCCAAAATTGGTCCAAAAATTTAAACTACTTTATTTTCGACAAAATTTGGCACAGTTAATAAAAAAAGTATGCTGAACATGATGGTGGCATCAAAATTTTGTTTTTTTGTCAACTAAATGCCGTTTAAGACCATAAACGTTTCAATCCGAAGACTTTCAACCATGAATGATAGGCTATAATTTGTGTTCGCAATTTCTTTTAAAGTGTGAGTTTATTATGACACGTTTCGTTTTGTTTGCGTTTGTTGTAAGATGTAATGTCACTTGTGTGCTTTATCTTCAGAGCTTCAAGCACCAAACCTCTTCGAATGTTTGGCACGATAACAACGAATTAGCAGGTTGTCATCAAATATTTTGGTAGCGAGCGGAAATTCTTAGAGCCCCCAGGTCTTCTTGTTATAAGTAGAAATGTGATGTCAGCATTTTTAAAACTTACTTACTAAAATAACACAAGAACAGAAAAAGATTTTTTAAAAATTCCAAAGGATTTGATAAACAACTTTTTATTCTCCACAACATATAAAAATATCATTTTTGATGCAGGAATTCCTTCAAGGTCATTTATTTTCATTTGAGCTGGGTGCAAATATATATTTAAGCCAAATGTTAACCCGATCGATGTCAATAACAGTAGCATATGTACACAAAGAATGAAAACATTGAATGCTGTGAACCCCATTATAAAATAAAAACATTTACAAACCTTTGAATGGCTTCTACTTGCTGTTCAACTAACTATGATCAGTTGAAAACATTGACATGAAAACAACGATTTAATTTTTATAAACAAAAACAATAAAAAAAAAAGATGGAAATTTGTTTTCATGGCAATGCCACCAAATGATCATACCTGCATTTTGTGCAAACGAATCAGATTTTAATGTGGTGTATGCCGTATCTAGAAAAGAAAACACAGATTAAATTTCTGTGATAACAAGAGACAATTTTAAAAGTATAACTATCAACATAGCATTAAATTGAATCTTTTTCAAGTGATAAAATAAAAAAAAAATAATGAACGAATTTGTTGCAAACAGAAAATCCTAAATATGAGTTTGAGAATATTTTTATTTCGTTTTGCTTGCACAAAATCACTTCCAGTACACTTTATTGCGCATAATGATTTGAAGTTTTATTTTTCAAGTCTAGCAAATTAAATGAAGAACGCGTTGTCTTTCAAGATATTATAACTTATTTTTTCTAAGTGATAACCCCTGTCTAAAACTCTGAAATTATATTTATAACGGTGAAACATTATGTTAGTTTTATTTTGTCTAAAACTATATTTATAATGTTGAAAATTTTTTTTATTCTGATAATGATATTTATTTCAAAATATGATAAATAAAATTACTCTTGGACAATCACAGGAGGCACAGTTTAACATTCCCTTGGTGCGTTTATTCAGAATGCGCTTGTTTATATCCCAGCGGACGTACGTCACATAAGTTAGTATTTACCAAACAGAAAGCCCCAATCGACACTGCCATGGCGGTGATCGTAGGCCTAATTTGACCTTAAATCTCTCGAAAACCAAAGCACACAAATATGAAAAAATTAATACAGTTTATATTCACATTATAATGAATATTTCAAGCACAACTTGTTATCAATTTTCAGTTGTCTTTTAAACTTATACAGCTAAACACATTAGAAGCAGAATAAATAAATCAAAAATATAATATCTAGGTTTATAATGCAATCAACGATGCGACAACGAAAATAAGAAAACAGCTATATTCTTCAGGCTCATAAACCTGTTTAAAATAGGTTTTTTATTGGGACTAAAATGGCAAGAACTTTTAAGGGAAAAACAGGCCTATTTATATAAAGGAGCACATGCCTACCTGGAGTTTTTGAGATTTTCCATTTCTGCTCCTGAGGAACTTGTTGTATGCAACCGCTGTTTAATAAAGCCCACAATCTTGGTTGAACATCTTTCTTCTCTTTTAATCCCGAAAGTTCAACAATGTCATCAATGTGTAATCCAATGTCACCAGCTCCACGCAGGGCATCAACAATGCTGCTGTTAGCTATACATGTATAAGATTTTTAATAACAACTAAGGAATAAAGTTTGTCATACACATTGTTTAACGATTAAGCAGTTTTATGAAAAGAAAAAGGGAATAATTTTTTTTATGACAATGTGTTTTTTATAGCAATTTTTATCTTTTATGGCACAACTTTACTTGCTGGAAATTATGGTCATATCATTTTATGTTTACTTTGCATGACCTAATAGGTACATGAATTTATTCTATTCTAACTACATATAAAAGCCTTCTGATATTGGCCCTTCAATAGGGCAGAAAAAAAAAAGAAAATGAATTCTTGAAAATGAAAGCGTAAAATGTTATATCCTTGAGTTATGTAACTTTTCTGTGTTATTTTACTCTTGATAAAATAAAAAATTATTAACACAATATACCATTCATATTCTGAGATATTTAAACACCATTATTTTATTTACATTAGACTCAGGAAAGTTGATTATCTGTTTTGAATGATTTGCCAATGTTAACGAAAGTTTTTTTTGCACATGCGCAAACATTTCTCTAGGTAGAAAATATAAACAAAAGTAAACAAAGAAATCCATCCAAAGAAAGAAATTATATTTGCTAAAAATTAGTGAAATATTTTAGAAGAATTAGAAAAATATAGTTAAAATTTAATTCCAATTTCTCTTGAATCTTACGCTACCCAAAAAATCTTTAATTTTCATTAATAGCCATTTTACCCTGTGTGAGTCCTGCCTTTTTTACTTACCCAAAGGTGCGCACATCTACTAAACTGCAAGTTTTGTTCATGTTAATTGTGGTGGCAGAAGTACAGTTCCATAGCATTGTGGTTAGTATACATTAGGTTTACCTTAGTCATTGAGAATGTCATGTAGAACCTTGCACAGTGGGGGTGGTTTCTACCTATAGACCTGATCTATAAGGTTGCAAGGAATACAAGTCTCACTTGTCAAATCGAAATCGAATTATCATGGAAATCTCCAACATAACTAAAGACAACTGCATCACAGCTGTTCTGGGAGCGCGCAGCACAACACAACCAGACAAATTGCTTCTGCGTCAAGGTTTCCCCGGCATTTCTTTTGGCTCATGTTATGTTAGGGTTTTAGTCCAGAGGTAGAAACAACGAGTCTGCAGGTAGCCTCTAATTTAATTGGTTCCTTCGTCAGCCATTTAGGCAGGGCATCTCAATCAGAAGCATTTAAATAGAAAACAAGCACCTGACACTCAAGGCAGGTCGATGCATGTGACGCTCAGGGCATCTCAATAAAAACACCAGTAATTAGCCTGACGCTCAGGCCATCTCTAGTGTGGTCATCGTGTGAATATGAAACATACACCTGACGCTCAGGGTATGAATAATAACACCAGTATTCTCTCATACACCATGAAAGAAAACATCATAATTAATATAATTATCATAATTAGTGCATCTCATCTGTCTTATGCACCTGATGCTCAGGGCATGAAGACGCCTATAATGCATATCCTGATGCTCAGGATATGCATTAAATATTGGGGCATATTTTGAATCATCCGAGGATGATGATGAATGATGATTCTGACGGTCAGGATATGCATTATATATTTAAGCATATGACGAATCACGAAGGAGGTATGTACCTTCATTCCTACCAATTCCCCTAAAAATTTCCATAAATAGTCTACGCATACTGAACGTGTTGTATCTACTCATTCCAATAGAAATACATCGTTTCTATCAATGTGTTATTATTCTAGAACCCAAACCAATTAAACGTGTACAATACACTTAATCATAGTGTCGTGTTTTTCCTGCGCGCACAGAAATGGATGCAACTTCTCTGCTTACTTTGTTCACATTTTTACCTCCATTTGTGCGCGCGCATCGGGCATTACGTAATCACTTAGATGCGTGTGCAAGTAAATATCAGGACTGTGATTCCATGTATCAAAATACATGTGGCGAAAACATTGAGTTGCCGTCATCTTGCCTGTACATGCAGTTTGGGTTAAATGAAAACAAGATCGATATTACAACTTATTTAAGCAAGGAAGTTTCCATGTAAAAACATGTCCCCTTCATCATTTTTTTTTTAATATTGCTTAAAGGGTCACACATCCTTGTTGCTTCTCAGAGCACTAAATTGATTAGATGTGAATTTCAGCTGAAGTTGTGAATTTTGGAAATATTAGTTTTTCACAGTTTAAATAAGCAATTTGCTGCTAAAAAAAGATGTATTAGGTGCCAACAGGTGTAGTTTATTTATTGTACTGTGTAGCAGCATATAAAAGTTTTCCCTCACTTTCGGGACACTATCTACTAACAAATAGGATAAAAAATGTAAAAAATATTTTACCTGTACCTCTGCTGTTGTCAACAGGAATACTCATATCTATTTATTTTGGTGAGCTAGCTATACGTATTATGCTAAATAATGACCGCAAAAAACGTGGCTTAATATGGCCACTTTCGCTTTTTGCCTAGCCGCTTTTAGCGTGCCATATACTTTTTGCCTCGTTTAAAAGAAATAAGCGTCATAAAAAACTATAGTCAAGACAACGCAAATGCTGACATAATGGTAGCTGTAAACATTCTACGTTGATCTTTACTAAAGGTCTCTTGTTTTAAACATGGTAAAACCAGGGAAAATTGGCAATGTTGTTGCTGAAGATTTAATTTGGTAAGAGTAGTATCTATCTTAAAAAATATGAAAATATTTGCTTGTAGTAGTAGGGCTTTTAAACGAACAAAATGTTAATGTATAATTTACAGGAAAGATCATGTTTTAAAAGAACATACTGCAGTTAAACAATGGTCTAAGAATTGGAGCTTTTTAGCAAACTTATCTATTGAAGAAAGACAACAGGTAAGGATTAGTCATGCTAGCTAGCTAAATGCTGGTAAAATGTATTTATTTAGGCAAAACCTGTAAAAAATGTTTACCATCAAGTCCTTTGCAATTTTTTTCAAAAAATTTTTTGTTCTCAAGTTATTCAAGGTAACAAATAACTTCAGAAAATCCGAGAAAATGATGCCATAAGTAACCTTCAAAAAATGCTGACATTTTACCTGTACATAGCTACACCTTATTCCAGGAAATTAACAAGGCATAACTCAAATTTTGAAAATTTGTGTTAATTATTAAATGCCTCTAGTTAAAATGTAGCGTAAATATCTATGACATTAAAAAAGTTACTACATATATATACAGTTAATTTAATTTTGCTTGCGTATATGCAAAACAATTTAGTAGGTTCACCTACCTAATTAAGCACGATGAAGGGTAGCTGAACAAAAGAAACTGATTGTCAATGAACGCATTCTCAAAATAAAGATACATAAAGATATTTTCTGATTTGGGTTATTTTAATGCTTTTTGTAATTAATTAAGCTAAACTGTGTTAATTATTTTTTTTCTATAAAAAGTAATAGGATTTAATGTTAATTTTATTTGTATTAATTTTGTGCCTTGTTAATTTCCCAGAAAAAAGTATTTGAAGATATCATCAAGAGCCTAAGCCCCTGATGGCTAAAAAAGTTTAGATATTATGTATAAGTTTACAAGATATTTTAAGTATTTATTATTTATGCTTACTAACTTAACATTACCGTGGATAAGGTTACTTGGAAATCGGTAAAGGTGAATATCTTAAATCTTACCTCTGGTTAAAAATAAGTTATATAGAAATCTTTTTTAAAAAGTCAAAAAATAGTGTGCTGTTAAGGGGAGGTAGAAAAGGTCATAAATTACAGCCAATTAACAATTAAATGCCGACGGCCCCTAAATTATCATTGTTGTTAATTTAATTATTCTAAAATCTAGAGGAAGAAGCAAAGGAGTAATTATTTAAGTAAAAATGAAGAAAATGAGTTAAAACTACCACTATTAGTTGCTGTTAATACACAGAGTAAACAAGATACCTCCTTTCCAAAAACATCGACAGGTCTTATTGGTTGGAAAAGTTCAAATCCAAAAATGAACTTAGAGAGATATGGAAATTATGCAAAACCAGTCAGGACATTTTTATGTCAAATGAATTGGCCAGCAGAAGGTATGATGTGAAAAAAGCATGGCGCTTACAATTGCTGCTAACCCAATGTTTTGGACATAACTTGAGTGGTTTTTGATACTATTCTTAATCTAATATTCTTAATTTTAGCATTTTAACCACTTTTAATTTTGTATTTGCTTCTTTTTATTTGATTTTTTTCTATCGTTTTTTTTTAGAAAAAACCTTTTTGCTAGTACTAAAAAAGAAACAATGTGTCCTATTAATCAAAATTTCCCTCTTAATTTTTTTCTAAATTTTTAGCCCTGTTTTTAAAAAGTTCCATCAACAAATAAATTTGGTAATATTATTTTTTTCCTATTAAAATAGAAGAAAAAATGTCTGATTTTTTATTATTTTTATTAGCAATAACTAATTTCTTCATTTAAACGACAATCCGAATTTGCATTGTTTGTATATACACTTTTCAAAATAATATTTTTTAGTAATCTTTTTTGAGTTAAAGTCGTGCTTGTGTAATGAGTACGAAAATCAACTATACTTTTCCGTTCTTTTTGCAGTAAAGTCCTTAAAAAAACTAACTTGGTTTTGGTCGACAAACAAGCAACAGATATAACTGTAGAGATTTTGTGTTAACCCCCTGGATAGGTTACCAAATTCCCCTGGTTGCCACTTTTTTTAGAGCTAAATATGAGGATTTTTTATGAGAATTTTTAACCTTTTTTTGAGAACATGACAGTGATTGAGGCGATTTAAGGACATCCCCATATTGTTTCAAAAAAATTGAGAATATTTTAGACGATTTTAAAGAATTAAAATGCAGGAGTTTGAGGAGAAAATTGTTATAATTGAGTTAAATACATATTTTTTAAACAAAGGAAAAATTTTGAAGAAGAAATTAAAAAAATTGATGAAACGAATGAAATGGTTGATCATGTTTTTGTGATTTTTAAAAAAATTTATTAAGTTCCAATGAAATAATAATAATCGTGTTGGTAAGATTCGCCATGAAAAGTAAAACAAACAAGTTAAGATAAAGCAAAAGGTTTTCGGTATAAAACCATAGTCAGTGCATATAAAATTCTTTTACTATGTTACAGTTATTCAGTATAATAATCGTGTTAGTGGTTTTTAATTATATTTTTATATGTATGGATTGGATTTTTTGTGCTTTATTGGTACGATTTTTTACATATATATATATGAATTGTAAATGAAAAATAGTTGCGTAAAGAGATGTTTGTTTAGTGTGAAAAAAAATAGTATGTGAAAAAAATTAGTGTGTCAAACAAATTTGGTGTGGCAAAAGCGTTTTTAGCACCATTACTCTGTTGCTTCTCTTCATTCAAGGAAACATCTTTAAGAAAAGAGATACGCAATGTGTTATGGTGAATGGAGAACTCATAGAAAAATAGATTTATGTCCAACATTTTCTTGACGATTTGAATAATCATGAAGGTAATACCGTACCAAAAAAGAAAATCATTTGGTCTGCAAGAAAATTCAAGGACTCTGCCAATCCTACAGCTATATACTTACTGTAACACCAACTGCACAGGGTTTGCACGTCGATTGGTCGAAATCAAAAATTTGCTGCGATATCTTTTATGTAATCAAATTTATTGCTGTAAATTTAAACAAGAAAATGATTGCAGGGAAATGATAAAAAAGTGGAATGTTGGATTTCATGTAGTACCTTGGTGGATAAAATTTCGCGTTGATTTTATTTCGCAGTCGACCGAAATTTTTGATTTCACGTGGATTGGATTTCGTGTTTAAGCCCTTTCTAGAAAATTTCGCATAGATTTACTTTCGCGGACGAGCGAATAAAGTAATTTAAAAAAAATTGAATTTTACGCATAATTTGGAGATACTCTGGAGATACTTGATCTTCTTAAAACAACTTTTATTAAACTAACAATTTTTAATATTTACTCAAGGTAAAATCAAAAAGTCTTTTTCCTTGTTTTGAACTTCATTCATCTTCATCTTTTTCACTGCTTTCGTCATCTTCGTCCTGGTATTCAGACTCACTTTAAGAATCATTGTTTTTTTTCATTAACGTCTGGGGGAAGTATCAATAAAACGAAGAAAAAAAGTCGGAAATCCGCTAATACCCCCAAAAGGAAGAGTCACGTTGTAAAGATATTAGAAAATTTTTCATGCATTCAAGAAATGTGAAAAGTACATTTAATCAAGGATATACAATATGATATAATAGAAGTTGATTAAAAATTGTTTTTTAGTCTTTATCGTGTTTATCATGTAAACAAAAAAAGAATATCATCAAAAATGATTGAGATTTATGTCTGTTTTACTCTACGCCTTAGAAAAACTCAAAAAAAAAAAGTTTTCAATAAGTTTTCAATTCAATTTCGCGTGGATTTAATTATACGTTTTTTGCAAAAACCGCGAAATTTAATCCACTGAATACACTTAATTAAATCTCGCGAAAGAAGAAACTATTTTGCGCATTTGTGCGCAAAAGGAGAAGATCCCAAAATATGTTTTTAGGACATTTCTGAAGATTTGATCATTATCTTATTTTGATTTTTGATAAAGATAGACAACAATACACCCTCGAATGTGACGAATTCAGTTTTTTGAGAAGTTTTTTTTCGGCTTAATAATGGGGATTCGTGGGTAGAATGAGTCAAAACGTTTCAAAAATATGGATTTCGAATTTTTTTGAGGATTGAACTGTTCGTTTTTTCTGATGTTTTAAATCTAGGTAGGTCAATTAAGGTCTCGCTTGTTTATCTAAACGATTGAATTTTTGCCTTAAACTTAGCTATGCCCAAAAAATGTTTTAGTCATTTTCGTCATCTGGGTAAGATGATACAGGGCGAATTGTTTATTTCCAAAGTATTTTAAATGATTCGTGCTATCTACAACGATTGAGGGGTTACTTTGTTGCTGTTTTGAGTTTTTGTATATTTTGCTTCATTTAAAATTCTGCCTTTTTCTTCGATCTAATTTAATAATTGTTTAAGTCGAATTCTTGAAGTACCACTGCAAGTTGAGGTTGGGAGTGTTTAATTTCTGGGGGCACCACCACTGTAAGTTGAAGTTTCAAGGGTTTAATTGCTGGTAGTACCACCACTGTAAGTTGAGGTTGCGAAAGTTTAACTTCTGGTAGTACCACCACTGTAAGTTGAGGTTGCAAAAGTTTAATTTCCGGTAGTACCACCACTGTAAGTTGAGGTTGCAAAAGTTTAATTTCTGGTAGTACCACCACTGTAAGTTGAGGTTGCAAAAGTTTAATTTCCGGTAGTACCACCACTGTAAGTTGAGGTTGCAAAAGTTTAATTTCTGGTAGTACCACCACTGTAAGTTGAGGTTGCGAAGGTTTAATTTCTCACAAAACTAAAGTGCGCATTATGGAAATTATTTGTTATTTGACCAATTATTTACCAATCAAATTGTTTGATTTTCGGTTATTCATTTGCCTCATACAAAGTCTTTAGCAATTGTTTAAACTTAAAAAAAATAGTGCGACAGGTCGAGGGATTGCAAAATGCGATAGGTTTGGGATGAGATTACAAAGTGCGACAAAATGGGTTACAAATTACGATGGGATTACAAAATGCGACAAAATTAGATTACAAAGTGCGATGGGATTATAAAGTACGAGATCATACACTATACGGGCTTTTATAAAAAAGTTTTGGAAACGTCGTTGCAGATAATCCAAGTTTTTGCTCCGTAAACTTAGCAGGACCACAGCAAGTAAACTCGTTAAGAGATAATATATCTACGCAAAAGGACTTTAATGGTCGGTCTCGGAGGCGAAAAATAGATTAACAAGCGAGTTCAGAAACTGAATATATTTACGATTACGCAACCTCGTCCCCAGGGCTTGTTAGGCTTTTTATATTTGGACAAAAAACCTAACAAGCTCTGGGGACGAGGTTGGCGATTACTTGAGTAAGCAACATTGTGGCCCAATAATGATAACAAAGAATTGCCCCCTACCCCTTGTTGTTATTGATCTATAGAACTTGTGGGAGTTTCATGCTTTGTATTTTTGGAAGAGTGAAGATGTACAAACGGAATGTCGAAAAAATTTTTGATTGTGAACACGCTTATTTATGAAACAATCACTACTTTTATTCTCACAGTGGTATTGTAACACGTGGCTTTTTCTCCTTCTTATATTGTTTACAATTTCGTAAATATCAGTAAAAAGACAAGATATGCTTTATAAGAAATGATATAAAATTAAAATATTTGTTTTAATAATTCGGATGTACTATTTTTCAAGTTTAAATTCTTCCACAAATAGCAAAGAAAAATCAGTAAAATTCAAGATTTTACACAAAATATTGGTGCGTTTCTTTTACATAAACTAAGAAATAATCCTGTTTTAGTACAATAAGGTAGATGGAAAAAATATATATTTCTATACAATAAATTATATAAATTCTTTGGGACACAAGACTAATAAAAAAATTGAATAAATAAAATTTATTTAACTTTATTAAAAATTTGAAAAATTTTCCATACCCGTGGACAGAAGGTATTAAAACGTAACAGCTAAAGTTGATTAATTTTTGCGAAGAATTATTTTTGCAAGGTCCAAAAAAAATATATTTGGGGAAGATTAATTTTCGCGAACTAGCCAGGTCAAGATATTTTTCTCGCGAATCTAGTATATTTCAGCATTTTTTATTTAGTTTTCAGGCCTATTTATTAAAATCAAACTTGCTTAATCTACTACAATATATCTGCCGAGCAAAAATCAGAGAGAAAAACAAAAAATCTTCTTTTAGAAAAAAAGTAATTTTTAGCAATTTCGCGAGATTTATTTTGGCGAATTGACTGGGAATTTTCGGGCAGGCAAATGGAATATGAATAAAATTTGCGAAAATTAATCTTCGCAAAGATTAATCAACTTTTAAGGTACAACTTTATTGTAAGAATACCAAAATTCTAACCAGGCTGGTCATTTCTTATTCTTTCATTATTTTAAACAATACACCTATTGTTTTAACATAAAATTGCAGCCTGATATTCTTATAAAGGGTATTCTTATATAAAAAACGTGAATTTTGTAGTTCTCCACCACAGCAAGTACGTAAGCTAGATTCATACACTTTAAACTTGTCAAAGTGTATGAATCTAGCCTACGTCAACTTGTCCATTTCCAGAGCAAAGTTAGGATCTTAAAGTAAATAGTTAACTACTAAAACCGAATTTAGTAACTACTACTAAACTAACTACTAAAACCGAATTTAATTTGTCCATGCTTCAAAAATGACGAAGAGAATTGCTTTGTTTAAATCATTGTACCTAACTAGTCGGTGGCCTGTGGGAAAATCCACGGGTTGGACCCTCGCTGAGTTAGATAGACGTGTTACGGAAACACAAACATCAAATGCGATATATTTTATCCACTTTGTTGCGACGGGTAAATTTGAAGGACGAGAGAACCCGTGGATTTTCCACCGGCTATACGTACACGTCTGTCATGCAAAATGGTACCGTAAGTAGCGAGACGCACGCAATGCGATAAGAAGGACAGGCGAACCCGTGGATTTTCCCACGGGCCACTGACTAGTTAGGTACAATATCGCTTGTACTAATTCAATTAGCTCCAATATCTCACTTAAAAAAAACTTTAAGATGAATTATAGCCATATGTTAGATACTGTATATTAAATAAGGTTAATAATAAAAGATATGTTTAAATGTTTTAGTCAACTCGAACATATAGCAGTAAAATATGGCACATTTAGAGCGATAATAATTCGTTCATTAAATGAACAAATAAGCACTATTTTCCAAAACGAATTCTTAACCAGACCACTTCTGCTTCCGTCAACAAACCTGACAGGCTTGTGATTGCTTGAAATAACCATACACATTGACCAGCGGAAATATAATCAACGCGCCTACAAGTGATCCGACTTGAACACTTACACCACATAATAGAAGTCCCTTGTAACCATGACTACGAATAACGGTACTGATAGCCGTCTTTAGATAGCTAACCAATCCAACGCCGAACACAGTAACGAGAAGCTAAATACACGAAAATGACGTAAAAGTAGTTCATACAATGACATCAAGGTAGAGTTTGACTCAAAACGAATTGAAACGGGTCGGAGCGGACAATTGTGATTTATGGAATCTGATTGGTTGGTAAGATTTTCTGTTCCCATCCAAACTAAAAGTTGAAATCATTTCAACTTTTCTTGTGGAACGGAACAAAAAAAAATTAAAAAAACAACAAAAATATAATTAGCAGACGCCCAATTAAATGTAAGTATTTCTCTTGCTCCATTCTGATCCGTTTTCCTTTTTGAGTGGAAATGCACCTTTACAAACAGCAAAATAAAAAATCCCTAAGTCCTAAAAACTTCGGAATTCCTATATCTGAAAAATATAGTGCTGGTGACACGCAATAAAATCTACAAGACGTGCGTAATATTTTAACTACTTTTAAAATCCTTGGCTACAATAGCGTATATATAAATGAATTTAACGCAAGACGGGGGAAATATTTTTTATTTGTAAACACAAATAAATAATATATAAGACTAGCTTACTTACCACGACAACACCACCAGCTGACGAATCACGCCAAAGTGGACACGGGCTAGTCGCAGCAATGCCAATGGTATAACTTGCCGACGCAAGATAAACGCAGACACCAATGAATATAGCAACACTAGACTGGACGCTAACAAGAAAATACAGAAAACAGCACACAGGATTGGCGACAGCTGACAATGTAAGAGTCAAATGATAAATATTGTTTCCATATGGTAAACATGCGTATGATTGCAAGGCCGGTAGCACACCATTACTTATACCGTTGATGACACCGTTCAGTGACAACAAAAAATAATATTTTCGGTTATTAAGCTGGTCAATCGTGCTTGGTGCTGAGGACTTCGGTCCTGAATTTGTATCGTTATAAAAGTTTTGCAAGCATTTGGTAGAATTGTATTGGTCCATTTCTTGTGCGTCGTGCGTACATTCAAGTTTAACATTTTTGTTCTTGATTCTTATCAACAAAATAAAGGCTGTCAAACTGCAAACCATAATGGCGGTTATAACGACAAAGAAAACGGTTGCTGAAAAACGTGGCTCTGTGTGGAAATAGGATGGTACGATTTCCGTTGAATTAAACATGGTACCATTTTTCAAACCAGTGGTACTTTCAGCGTGTGCCCCACCTTTCTTGGTTGTATAATTCAAGGACATATTTTTAAGTACTGCTCTTTCTTCACAAGTATAAGACTGCTTACCAACGCCTTGTATCATAGCAACGACACTTGGTACCAGGCCACTCATACCTTCCCCAACATAGTATATCGTCATAAACTTGGAAGGAAAGTTCGCCATGAACGGAAGGAAGGTAACTGAAGATGTGCAATCTACAGTTGCCATAAACAAACTCAATACAATCAAAGACGTGCTGTAAGGCTTGTTATTTATCACGCTTGTCTCTTTCCATGTAAACGCTAAAAGAATAGATGCTAGTGCACCGACAAATAAAATTAAGTAGATCGTACGTGTCTCTGTTACAACCTTTGATTTACAAATTGCGTATTTTTGCAATAAAAGGTAAACCAACGGTCCAATGTTTGCTAACTGAATGACAACCGTTAAGTATGACGGCAAAGACCATTGCTGCGGAGATTGTCCAACTAGCACAGGTAGTTCCACCCAAAGTCCGTTCACTGCTACCCACGATCCAGTACCAAACACACAGATAAGAAAAGCAAGTTTAACTTTTTCCAATGTGATAACTCTTGCGGCTTTCATTTTTGTGATTTTTCCCAAATGTGATTGCCAATATGCAGTGGTTTTTAGGCTGAATTAGTCACCCAATCAAGTTGTACTGTTCTGTATAAATTTACAGCCATGTTGAATTCGCAGTTTCTAGTTTCGTTTTACGTTATTATAACACTACTTATCCTGTAAAAAATATATAAATCTTATATCATTCACAGTTATCACGCTGTTTGTTGTGTTTGTAATAAGTTTCAGACTCAAACTCGCGATATACACAATACAGTGATATAAAGTAAGTCTTTTACCATCAAAGAAACTTCACATAAATAAAGATAGAATAGCATATTTCAACTTATCTGGTGGGAATAAAACTTTCGCGATCAAGCTTTTAAAAAAATTTTCGCCAGACCTATCTTCAAACCGCGAAAGGTTCTTCTTTTAAAATATGATCTTAATGCGAAAATTTTCAACACAGATAGTTTTGAGCATGACTCCTCTACTTTGAAATTAAGTGAAATGTAGTGTTAGGCTCGACTGTCTTTATCATTTTATTTTCTTATTCGGAAGGAGATTTCGCAGCAAAATTACGAGCCAGTTTGTTTATTCACGTATTAATAATATTTCCTTTTCGCCGGAACTTATTCTTGCAACTTCGGACCGAATTTAGTTCCGCAAAATTGCACTTTTAGAACAAATCGCAAAAATAAGTTCCTGCAAAAAAATATGTAAAATTCTTAAAGACGATAAGCAAAAAGAAAATATAGAGGTAATTTTGAGACTATTTTGAAATAAAAAAAACTTTTATAAATAAGTGTTTCAAACGGAAACAATAACTCCGCATACTTTTCGTTGATGCTTCCAATTAATAAAATATGTTTTATTAAGGTACCTTATCGTTCTTTATTTTACCAACCCTAAAATAACACTCGCATTAAAACCATCATTCCCAGATTTTAGCCTAGCGCCGTTTAGGACCGTGTTTTCGCTGCCAATTGATTAAAAAAGAAAAACGCGCAATTCACGCGAAAATTGATGTTGAAACAAATGTTGAGCTATGTTATGTTCGAAATTATCGTGTTCAAGGATACTCATCGTCAATCTTAGCTGACATGATGGTTAATGAGAAAGAAACACATATTTGCAGCCAGCTTGCTTAAATTTCTTAAAATAAGGTAACAGAAATAGACCTTAAGAGCCTAAAATGATGGCCATATCCCTAATTAAAATATGCGCTTAAAAAACAAATAAAAATAACGCCACCTTTGGCCTATATTTCAAATTTTCGATCTTTTTAACACTACATGGCAAAAATAACGCAACTTATGATTGGCGATAAAAGTCCGATAAGGTACTGAATATTCGCGCATATTTACGCGCATGCGTTATTATTAACTGCGAATAAAAAACTGCAAGAATATCCTTAACCTGGACAGTTCTAGTTAATAATAAAAACAAACAATCAAAAAAATGCGGACAACTGAAAAATATATCTCCACATAAATAATCTGAAATTACAATATCAAATAAATTAAAAGCTTTGAAATAATTTTTACGATTCAGATACTTCAACCCAAAGCCTGCGTAAAACCAATGACATAAAAATGTTGTATAGTGTGAAGATAAACTAGCCTTAAATAATAGTGAAAACTGTCTTTAAAACGTTTCCATGTCCTGCAAGCGCACAAGCGGTTGACAGGTAGTGGCAATAGAAATAACTCTGGATTACATTAGATGGGAGTAGAACAAATAATTGAAATATAACCTAAAATAAAATGAACAAATTGGATTTGTAAAAGAAATTCGCACGAAATTCGCCAAGATTTAAATGAGTGGAGAAAACTTTTAGAGAAGTCCATCAGTATAAAATTGTTGTTTTTTTCGATTCTGAAATTTTACCCAAATAACCCTTGAATTTATTTTTTGGGGTTCTAAATTTTAAAACACTTTTTGTCAATTGCATAGCATCAGAAAGTAATTTCTCTGCCCTTTTTGGAAGATGTTTTCCAAAGCAGACATCTCGTCGAATTCTCTAAATTCGAATTCCAGTGAATTATTGAAGGTTGTTTTCAAATAAGTTTGCACTTAATACTCAGAATGTTTGAAACAATGAAAAGGAGTGTCCTTTTTTAGTTAGCTTAAAAAACAATGTTCATGCCTAAATTAAAATGTCACCCTTACTCTCTTGTAACTGAGAATTGTATATTAAATTCAAGATTCAGTTGAAGATAACAAAAATATATCTCAATGCAACAAATGAAAATAAATTATGTCTGAAAATATAGCAATTCAAAAAAGTGCGATAATTTTGTTCCGAGTGTGGGTGAATGGAAAATATCTTTATTCTCAAGAGTGAGATGGAAACAGTACAGTAAATAATGCACAGCTCAAAACACCGTGCAAACATAACACTAACTTCCATGGCTTGCATAGAATTCCTGAAGTTCCATCTTTAGTGTTTTAGGAAGACAAGCTTCTTGTAATTTATCCTCCAGTTCTTCCTCTGTATAAGATTGCCATAACAAATTCTTACAAAACATTGATAATGACGGAACTGTAAAATTAAAAACATAATTTTGCAAAAACTGCAATCTTCTACAAACTGCAAAAAATTCCTATTTATAGTGTTAATTTAGCCGACCTCCTGACGAAAACCAGCAAAAATTAGCATGTATGTCGAGTGAAATTTTTAGGCCAGATTAATTTTGGCGTCGCATCAACCTTTCCCCTTCTCTCTTTTTCTATTTAAAAAATGTATAGAAATGAGAAAAAACACCAATCATAATCCTTACCTCCACAATTTACAATCTGTACTTGTTTTGTCGCCCCATATAAATCCACAACTGCATAAATATTGCTTCGTGTTGGAATATTCTGTACACATGGACCAAACTGTTGTCCATTTATTAAAAAATACAATTCGCCTTTCGGTGAAACAAAAAATCCTATTCTGCTGTTTATACCACAGGGATTACAAAACGGATCTAACGCTAGAAGTTTCTTGTTAAATTTATCACAATATTTCATTTTTTCACACCTTCTTATTACAGTCTCCACATTTTTATTTCCATTTCTTTCGCCACGCAGCATTCTATTATTCCAGTTCACAATTTTCATATTCGTTTCCATGTCATTAAAAGGATCATCAATAACGGGTTTTAGTGCAAAAACATACGATTTCCCCATCTTTTGCAAATCTGGAAATAAATATTGTGGTATTTGAATGCTTCCTGGATTGTGTAGAGTAATCCCACACCTTATATTTCCAGCCCAACCGATTGCTTGATCTTGAATTTCAATAAGGAACAACTCATTTCGCTCTAAAGGTCTGTGGCTGAATACCAAAGCATTTGCAAAACTTTCCACTCTGATAGCAGTACGTCTATTTTCTCTCAACTCAATATTTCGACCATGTGCACGATGAAAACGTAGCATATTATAATGTTGTCTATATATATATATATACAGTAGGTGATTGCAGTAACATAACATAGCAGCCGTTCGTTATTTTAAGAGTTTTAAAGAGATTGACAAACTTGTCAGATTTATAAAGATTAAACTCTTTTACACAAGAGTAAATAGATTAGAAGATTACATTTAAACACACAATGTGCTCAAAAAGCCTGTTGTTGTAGTTTTGACATAAAATTGAGAAACAAATCAAGAAGCACTTATTCCTTAATCTTAAACTCCACTAAAATGATAAAAACATACGCAGACATATTAGGACCAGGCAACACGCACATAAACCGTTAAACGGACTGAGTAAAAAACAGATAATGTAATAGACGAAAAAGATAATACATAGGAAAGTACAAATTGTGAGAGAACAAACAAAAAAAGCTTACAAAAACTTTCTAGAACTCTTTGCAAAAACAACAAATATACCATCAAACAACATGACCAATGCAAAACTGAAAATACTATATATACCTTGTAAATATTGCAGTGCATAAGATAGTCCTAGAAGGACAATACTGATGAAAAAAAAATAATAGACACGTTGATAATTATACATGTCATTAAAAACTAATCAAATAAACAAAATATTAACTGTGTTCAGGCTCTGGCACATGATTGGGTGATGAGGCATGTGGATACAATAATTCATCGAGCCATTCAAGCCATTTGATTAAAACCATTTTTATTGTCTAACAAGCACTATTTAGAATTTCTGATTAAACCTGTTCCTAAAATTTTACAGGGTTGCAGGGGAAGCTATATCAATATAAAGAGGAAGTCCTGGTGATAAGGCTTTTCGATATTTTTTGACCATGAGTCAGTATACCATCTGTTTAATTTTGTGCTGAAAGATGGATTTACTTAATTCAATAATTTGTGCTCCAAGACAATTTTTTATGCTCAAATACTAAAAGTAAGAACCAGCAGTAGCCACCAGTGTTTTGAAGTAACCACCAGAGTGTTAATCTTCCATTCTAGGCAATTACTAATAAGAATCAATTGGTGATGGGGTTTAATTGTGTTGAATTGTTGCAATATGTGTATGACTAACCTACAGGTTAGTCATACACATACTGCAAGTTTAACAAATGGTAGCAGAGGAATAAAATTGCAAAGTATCATAGCGAATCGTCGAAAGGTTGGGTATCCCAACCATCATTGAATACAGGCTCCAGTTACAAAGACTGAAAAAAAGAAGTTCAAATATGGCAAGCACTCACAGAGCTATAAAGGCGGAAAAACAAGGGCCAACTGTTTGAAAGAAAAAGCTAAAGAAGCAGTATTGGAATTGGAAATTGAACAAATCAGTGCCACAACTGAGGTAAAAGCTATTACTGACAGATTGGACAAAATTTACTTAAAGGATGAAAATCAAATTGCATACCTGGCTTATAAAACCTTTAAAAAATTCAAACGACCCTCTGAAATGAGCATGAATGATTACCTTATAGAGTTTGAACGATTGTATCACAAAATCCAAGTCCAAAGAGGAAGGGCTGCAGCACCAAATCAAAGATATGGATGGAGAAAAACCAGATCCAGTAACAGAGTAATGAATCCGCCTGATGAATTTGGAAATTCTTCAAAGTGCAATATTTTTCAGTCCATTTATCACTGGGCTGTGAATTGTCCCCATTCTTATGAGAATCAGGAGTCTGAAGATGTGAAAAAGGAAGACAGTTGTTCAAAAGTTACATTTTTTTCGAAAATTAAAGAAAGTGAAATGCAATCCCTTGTTGGTGAAACTTTGTCATGTGCAGTTTTAGACTGTGGTTGTACCAAAACAGTCTATGGTAAGAATTGGTACCAATGTTTCATTGATAATATTGATAGTGATAAACTGCCAGAAGAGTATCCAGGTGGAACAAGATTTAAAATTGGAGATAGCGAAGCAGTTCGTTCCGCAAAAAGAGTAACCTTACCTGTAATTATTGGTTCAAAACAGATAAATCTAGAAACAGAAGTTGTATTCAATGAAATACCTTTGCTTTTGAGTCAAACATCTATGAGAAAAGTAGATGCAGTTTTAGATTTTAGCAATGATGCTGTTAAAATGTTCAAACAATGCCACCCTTTAAAATTTACCACCACAGGTCTCTGTTGCATACAGGATAGAATTACATGAAAAGAACTATGACCATTTGCTTCCTCAAGTTGCCTTTGCAAGTGAAAAATCCAAAAGAAACAAGATCGTCAAACTTCATCGTCAGTTCTGTCATCCAAATGCTGAGAAATTAAAATCTCTTCTAAAGCATCAAATTCCTTTTTAGAGGACCGGAGTGAAATCATGAAATTAATTGATTATGTCTCACACTCTTGTCTTATATAGAAAACCAAGGACACATCCTATTGTTGGCTTGTTATCTATTGTCGTCGGAATTCATCAATATATGGCTTTAGATTTCACAATCATTGTGGTTTATTCATATCATAGATACTTTCACAACATTTTCATTTTCAAAGTTAACAAAGACAAAATATAAAGATGTGATGACAGACATTATCTTTAAAATTTGGTTAGCAAGATTTGGTCAACCAAGAAAGTCTCTGGCTGACAATGGAGGAGAATTTATCAATAAAGTGTATGAAGAAATGTGTGAGCAATTTAATATAGAGTTTTCCACAATGTGAGCGGCATAATGGTATCATTAGGGGAATGCTGAGTAAGATTATAGAGGATACGAAATGTACACCTAATCGAGCACTTTTTGGGGCTATTAGTGCCAAGAATTCTTTATCAAACAACAATGGATTTTCACCAAACCAGCTTGTTTTTGGTAAAAAATCAGACTATTCCTGCATCCTCACTGATCAGGAATGATACAGTTTCAAGTAAATCTGTGGCCCATAACCTTACTATGATGCATGCGTCACGAAGAGCATTCGAAGCAGCAGAATCTTCAGAAAGAATACATAGAGCATTGTGGCATAATGTCCAGTGTTACAATGATGTGCAGTATGCATAACTGGAGATAAAGTCTTTTATAAAAGAAAAGACAGTAAAAATGGCATGGACTAGGCACTAAGGCTGCCTGTAATAAGAAGGTTAAGTACAAGGCTTCATGTATGAAAGCTTGCATCAGTAAAAATTTGCAAACATAAACCTATAGCTTTTTTCAATTAGAAAGGCTGACACCCATCTTTTTCCTGTCTAAATGCCAGAATTGTAGGACTCTGCTGCTAAAAATGTAAACAACGGAATTCATCTATGCCACACCAATGTGGGCTGTTGGATGTTGCAGAGAATTGTCTTGTAGAGTGGAGGGGCATGACTTAAAATCATTTTAATTTTATATACAATTAAATTAACCTACCCGTAGGTCGCGCGTAAAAACAATGCATTGGAATCACATTCGTTAGGGTTAGGGTAAGGGTTAGATACTTTTGCAGGAATTCCTCATCCTTATACCTAGCATGCGTTGATCACATAGATTACGTAGGTTACTTTTGCAGGAATTCCATCATCCCGATACCTAGAATGCGTTGATCACATAGATTGCGTAGGTTACTTTTGTAGGAATTCCATCGTCACAATACATAGCACACATTGGTCATGTAGGTCTGGCAAATTACTTTTATAGGAATTCTTACATATTGCAGTAGGGGATTCTACAGTTGCTCGTTGGAGGCTCCTAATTTGGTCTGAGTATATGCTAATATTATTATATTAAATATAAAAAATGAACCAGTTCCAGCTCTTTAACTAAAGAACCAGTAAATTTTTAGCTGGCTCTTTAACTAAAGAACCGGCAAATTTTTAGGTCACGTGATTCATCTAGACCACCATGCTATATGGTGTGTATTCCCTCATGTGCGCTCTTTCCAAAATCTCATTGCGGAAGGTCAGTTGTACTCTTCGTTTGAAAAACTATACAACAAAAAATTAGCTTGTATAATCAGAGAAATTTTGCTGAATTGTGGATACGCGATTTTAGAACCATAAAAGCAGCACAGGAAAGGGTCAAAACAGTATTTGGAAATATGGCATGACAGGTGAATAATATATTTATGTTTTTATAATTCTAATTTTAGAATGTTCTCTTTCTATTGCATTTTTTGATAGTATCTTACTCCAATATCGACTTTTATTTCATAAGTTACTGATTACTTACCTTCTTTAAAAAAACTTTTAACCAGCACTCTAAGTATCTTTAAAAAAACAGTGCTTTAAGTGTATTGAATAGCACGAAAAAAACTGCGATCCTAATGAGTCGTAATATCTCCACAAAAAAAAACGGCACTCCAATTGTAAACTTGTCTTCTACAAAAAACGACACTCTAAAGGTAACCTTGTCTCGTACAAAGTAACTGACACTCTAAGTCTAATGAGTATCTTCCAAAAAAAACTGTTGTCACTAACTGTTACGAAAAAAAACGGTTTCCTAAGTATCACTGCAAAAAATCTTGCACTCTCAGAACGCTTTCAGCCTAAAGAACCATTAGTTCCTTACGCCATTAACATTGATTATTTAGCAAAAAACTGCTTTGTTGAGATTCAGATGGTGTAATACTTCATTCAGTTAACAAATATCATGTCAATTTGTTACATATCGTTGCACACATGGCATTTTTAAATTTACCAGTTCTTTAAGAGATTTTGAGCTTATAAAGAACCGGTACCATGTACTGGCCATGTTCTTAAATATTCCGGGATATAAGGCACCTGGGAATGATGGACAGGGTATATCCTTGGATATTTGCTAGCCATGCAAAATATGGACGCCTATCAATTTCCCAAAACAGGAGTCAGTTGGGCACAGGAGCCTTTGGCAGGTGAAAGAAATCCACTCAAAAAAAGTGCCACATAAATGGAACAATGATGAAAGGATACCTTGAAACTTATCACAAGCCAGTCGTCTAAAAGCTAAATCTATAGCTACCTGAATATAGCTTAGCTAGGGTAGCTAAAAGCTATAGATTTGGTAACTATAGCTAGCTAGCAAATAATATCTTGCAAGCTAAATAAACAGAGTATCATTGATTTGTGATGATTCTATTAAAAATGCAACAATAATTAGTACACTTGCTGCCATTTTGTCTGTTGACATAACATTTTACGCAGTGGGACAAAAAACAGGAAAAAAATCTAACATCCCAGTCCAGCTGGTTATTTTGTTGTTGCTCTTTTATGCAAAAACTTGACAACAATTCAACAATATTTCACTTGGTACAAATGGAAACGTTGATCGCAATGATGTGCTGTGGAACCTATTTTTGTGATTTTAGACAAACTCGATCCCAGGGCCTGCTTGGACAATCTTCGAATCTGGAAAAAAATCGCAAAAATATATTTGAATCTAATAGAATTTGATGTCAATACGCTGTTTTAAAGATCGCGAAATCCCTTAGGAGTTTAAAAAATACCGTTGAAATACACTTGAAGAACTTTTAAATAAAATAAATTTATTGACACCAATCGTTGTAATTACGTAATGTTATTAGCTGATACACAAAATAGATTTTTTTTTCGATTTTGCGCATCCTTTAGGAGAAAAAACGGTTTGAAAACTGAATTTTGACGTGGTTTGGTATTCCCAAAGAAAAACATTGCGTATTAATAATATCGATATATTATGCCAAAAATGATGCATTGAATCTCCCTGAAGAACCAGAAGAAGACAATGGCCTGAACCTCATTAAAGAATTGTTAGATATTGAATAAAGAAAACCTTAATAAGAAGGGTGCAAAAAAAGAGCGTTGGGAGCAGTTGTTGATTTCTTAGATGAAAGACGCAAGGCTATCAGTAAACAGATCGAATCGAAAACACAAAAATCGCATAAATGAAATGGAATTGACATAAAGAATGGAGGTATAAGACATGTTAACAGTGATAAAGAAAAACTGAAATCTTTTTTTTAAAAAAATATGTAGCGACAGAAATGTGTTTATGAAAACAGAAAACAGTAACAATTTATTAGTAAAATTACCGCATTGCAAATATGGTAAGCTATTGCTCAAATTACATAACAAAACATAAAAAGACTCGGGATGTCCATTTCGATGACTCTATGCTAAATTTCACCTTACATGGAATTATAATTCTTTAGCCAACATAGCCAGCCATCACAGAGAAAAAAACACAACTTAAATCAAAGTATTTGGTTCTTGTGGTCCATACAACAGCGTATAAACTTTGCAAATGAAAGATTTCTTTGGGCTACAAAAATGCATCCATGGCAGAAAACATATTCTTACTGCCAATGCCATTTCCCATCCAAGGTTAAGGGTGTCAACAAGGCCTCACGTTCTAGTCGTCTCGTGTTGATAAAGTTGATCTGACCATGTCGTTCGACGAACTGATGATACACATAGAGTATAGAAAAGAAAAAAGAAACAAGACATCATCATTCGTTTAAATTTAACATACTAATGTTTCAGTTAACAACAAATTGCCATGTGTTTGCATGACAATTTGTTTTTTGATGTCGAATTAGAAGCATTATAACTCCTTGAAATCAAATAGACAAGTTTTGGAAGATGTTACATATTATTTGGACAACATTAAAAGGGTTAAGTATGAAAAATAAACCTTCCATTATTAAAAAGGTACATGTTTTTTATAAGCATAACATTTACAAGCATCCATAGGCTTAAATTTGGTCATTTCTTAGGTATATGCTAAGCATTATGTGAAGATTAAGAAGATGTTGTGAAATTTTTATGTTTTTTGTTTTGTGAGCAATTTTTCTTTTTATTCTTTCTGTCTGAATTAACCAGTATGTATTGAGATTTATGATTACTGATGTTTAGAATTCAAATGCAATATTTTTTTTTCAAATAAGCATATTTTGAGCCTGATCATGTGTTTCATAAGCATTTTCCAATAAATCTTTTTGCCATTAAGCATAACCTAAGCATATTTTAAGCCTGATCATGTGTTTTTATAAGCATATTCCAATAAATATTTTTGCCATTAAGCATAACCTAAGCATTTTCTTAACCTGAAAGCCTCAATTCGAATCTCAATTGCTTATAAAAAAAACATGTATGTCTGAGCAATGAGGACATGCCGGTCAATTATAATATGCTTCGAATGGAAAAGGTAATGACGGGATATAAATAGCAAATGATTATAATGCTAGAAGAGAAAGTAAAAGAAGACTTATGTCCAGGTGATAGAGTTCTTGCGTGCTCAGGTAGATTACAAGAGTTAATTTTTGCAAAGGTTTCAACAATTTTTTCTGTCACTTTAAAGGTGAAAAGGTTTTGGAAATATCATACCAGAGATATTTTAGATCCCAAGGATCATTCGTGTGTTACGTCAATTGGATACAAGACGTAAAGACGAGATTGTCTGAACACGGAAGATTTGTTAGAAGTGAATTGTATGCATGAGGGAGAACACAATATAAAATGTATTATGTGAAAAGCAAGGTATTTATAAATGATGATGGAGTTTTTAGGTCAGAATGTAAATCAATTAGTGAAATTAAAGAAATTAGATTTATTGAAAAAACATAATTATTACAAATGCTTGTTCCTGTTGAAAATTCGGATTTTACTGCTAGCGAAAATTCACTGAGATACTGAAATGATTTACGAGCGATGACAACAAAGACAGTAGATTTAAATAATCTGAGATAGTAATAGAATTTGATGAAACAGTAAGAATAATTTCTTATCCGGGCAAGGACTTTCGTAGGGTTTTTACTGTCTTTTTTATTTAAATCCTAAAATCCAAGGTTTTATTAAAATGAGAAAGTTGGAACCTCGACAACATCTTTAATCATTTATCATCATTTGCTAAAATTTGTTTGAAAGACTTTAAAGATTTGTAAAGAATGAAAGTTTGGTTCGTTATTTTTATGTTAATATTATATTATCATTTGTTATTTTTGCTTTGTGATACAAAAATCGTCTTCATTTTCTAACTTGCGACTTAAAGTGTGAAACTTTCCAAAAGGTAGACACTTCGGTCATACACCGATGATGTCCGTTAATTGGAGCGTATACTGCATATGTAAATTATCTTCCGATTTACGTAAACCGGAAGATAATTCGGTTTCCACTTGGTTAGAATTGGTAGAGCTTAATTTAAGTTTTAAAGATTATGACATTAGTCTTTTTTTAAACAGAATATGATTTTCGTGTTATATTGAAGCCGTGGAAATTAGAGACGACATAATATTCCTTCACAAGTGAAAAAAGTCTGAAACAAGATGTATCATGCGACCATTGCTAAACTAATGTCTTAAAAAGAACAATTTGCACTTGTTTTGTGGTATTACAAGTGTGTTTTTACGACTAAGATGTGGTTTCTCTCTTATGGTATTTTTGAGCTTTTTAAGAAATGTTGCTGTGGGGGTTAGACAGCCTTTAATATGTTTGCAATAAATTACTTCATTCTGATTTTCTGAAAATTTATTCTTAAGGTGCAAAGAGTAGTTATATGGGAAGAAATGGCTTCTATAAGAAACAAAAGAAAATAATTTTATTGTAGATTATAAGGAAATAAGCTGTGAGATTCTCTATAATAACCCCCTGGATGATAGAAGCAAGCAAACTAAGTCAGGTCCATTCTTCCACGCTTATATAAGGCGTGAACCAAACAATATCCAGCACGTTGTCGTTCAGAAGTCAACATGAAGTCTGCACGCTACATCATAGCTACCATGGTGCTTATAGCATTAGTATCAGGTAATAAGAAATTTATATTTTTAATACAAGTTCTTTTTATACACACAATAAATAATTGGTACATTCAGACATTCCAAATCTTCCTTAAATGTGACGCTGATTTTAAGAGGTATATTAAAGAGGCTACGAAACGGCTGTTGGTTTTCTACCTTAGTGACTTACACAAAAGTCAAGCTAATGGCGTTTGAAAAATTTATGATCACTGAGGACGAAAATAACATCTTAAATATAATATTGGGCATCAAAATATAGCTAAAAATGACAGAAAGGTCCTCTACATATATTGGATATCCATAATTTATTCGATATAAGCAATTACCTTGCTTTTAACTCAAGTTTTCTATTCAAATAAACTTCAAACTTTTTGATCTAGCTAGCTAACTATATCTTTGCATAGAAACGTACAAGTTTATTGCACATGACTTTTAAATCTTTTTAGAGGTACTAATTACCTTCTTAAAGCTAGTAGCGTAGCATTTTTCAACAAATACAGCTCCATGTGTTGTTTCTGTTTGTCAAAACAAACTTTCGATTTACCGATATTTAATATATTTTACAGATCGTAGCATGTTTTACCGCTAGAAAGAATACTGATGGAAAAATAAAAATAAAAAAGTAGCAAACTCATCAAAAAAAATTGGAGTTATTCATTAACAGGTTGTCTAGACGTGCGGTTTTAAAGTGTGTATAATTTCCCACCGTTTATTACACCCCATTTTTCGGAATGTGCGGGGATTGAGCTTATTGAATCGTTTCGTAGCCCCTTTAAATTAAAATTACAGGAATTTGCTAAACTAATCGGTGGCCCATGGAAAAATCCACTGGCTCGAACGTTCTTTTTACACCGCATGTGTGCTTCTCGCTACTTGCGGTACCATTTTGCGTGACAGGCAGACAGAAAGACAGACGTATACGGGTATTATACCATAGACTAGCCGTTAACCACAAGAATCCACGGGGTCGCCTGTCCTTTATATATCACATTTCGTGTTTCCACCACGGGACTTGCCTATCGCGGACAGAGAGACAAATACGGCTATTATTAAAGAAACTAGCCGATAGCCCGTGAAAAAATTCACAGAGTCGCCCGTCCTTTATATATTGCATTTCGTGTTCCCGTAACAGGACGCACCTTTGTGGACACACAGACAGACGAAGGCTATTATTAAAGAGATACAAATTTATTTATATCCAGTGCACGCCTCGAATGTCTGTTTCATTGATTTTGTGAGAGTTTTCTTCGGGTGTCAGAAATCGTTTTTACCTTCTTACAAAGATCATAGCCTGTCTCAATTTCGCAACATTTCCTGATCAAATGTATCTGCTGCAGTTTACTGCTTTCTGTTCTTTTATTCTGTGTTATTAAGTTATTTTTAAGAGCAAACAATCGGGGCGACTAGCGTCTTAATTTTCATAAAACCAACTATCATGAGAAGACACCATCAAGTATTTTTCTTATTGCCATACAAATGAATTCCAAGAAAGTCAAGTCATTAGAAGTTTATTATTACTAACAAGCAGAACAAACTAAGTTTTAATATTTTTACCAAAACTTTTAAAACTCAAATTGTAATTAGCTAAACAAAACAATGTATTTCCCAGGCAAAATCTACAAGAGAATCTTTCATATTTAATATGAACTATATAATTTTTTTGTTTCAATGACATTAATTATTATTTAGTGTATGGAGAATTGGGTGATTGGTCAAGCTATAGTTCATGTTCCAAAACATGTGGTGGAGGTGTCCAGACACGTACCAGAAAATGCAACAATCCAACTCCAGTGAGAAGTGGTAAAGACTGTGCTGGTGCGCGAGAAGAAACTCGCGGTTGTGCGAATGACTTCTGCAAAGGTGAGCAAGTTATAATCAATTTTTCTTGTTGAGACATATATCTTTTAAATTTAACACGCACTACTTGATTATAATATCTGATCTATTTAATGTCTTTTGCTAACTAAAGACAAGACAAAAAAAACACTTTTTGCAAAAATCAATCTTGGTATTTCACATATTTTGAATTTTTTCCTCACTGCTTATTACAATTCTAGTAACATGTAGATAGCACATGTAAAGTGTTTTAGTTCTATCACCAAGGACCCATGTTTTTCTTGTTGTCTGTGTTTTCAGTAAGTTGACACACATAGATTTCGATACTTTTAATTGAACCATCGATGGACATATGATTTCTGCCAATGTATCTAGAGTATGTCAAGCAATGTTCCTTATCATCGACGTTTTTTTTTTCCTGTTCCTTTTTATCTGTCTTCCATAATTTTTTCTTCGCTTTCACAAACACAGCGTATTGACTAAACTCGTCATCATGTTTTCTAAGGCAGAAGTTTAACGGTTGCTCTTTGAGATATGATCTGTGCAAAACCCTAGATGGTAGCAAAGATCATTAGGTCAATATTATTTAACGATATTCGTGATAAATTTCTCTTGATGGATACGGATTACCAAGGAACGACTAAAATATGACTAAACCTTTTTTTATTATTCCTCCTTTAATATAGTTATATTGTTTTTATGCAGGAGTGCTTCTTTATTCTTTTTTTTTGTCTGTTATGAAACGTCTATCCATATACTCACTTCTTCAACGTTCTGTACAGACGATAAGCAAAACTGTAGATTGGTCAAGTCGCAGATAAGTTAATAAAACAAATACTTCCAGCTTTACGGTATAGATTATCATATTTCTTAGATGCGACACGTAGTTTATCTCCGACCCATTAAGCTCTGTAAAAATAGAATCGATTTTTGTATTTTTGCAGGACCAACTGGTGTAGCAAAAGCCCAAGCACTTGTCGAAAAAGTCCTGAGGAACTTTTATAAAGCCGAACATCCCAACAAGACAGCATCAGGTAACTAACCTTTTATACAATTAGACTATTTCCTCTTAGAAAAGTAACATAAATTCAATTACAACTTTAAAATATCAAAGAAAAAGTAAAAAAAAATAAAAAAATTCTACTCAATTAGGATATACATAGTTCTTTTCCAGGTAAATTTTACAGGACATTCTTTGATATCCAAAACGCAGTTGCTGAAGAATTCATTTCAGTTGATCCATCAACAAAAGGAATAACAGTTGAAGAAAGATTGAAGGATTTGGAAAGCTTCTTGAAAGTGGCTACAGAAGGTGGCAGCATTGATTTTGCTCGTGCTACTTTGGGAAAAGGATTGTTCACTTTTATGAAGGTAAGTGATAGAAAAATTAACAAGGTTTTCCAACAAAGATATATGTTCAAATTTAAAATTCCCATCGTTACAGGAAAAAATCACGCACGGTCTTCCAATTGACGAAATTGACAAAGCAGCTGGTGGTTACCTACAAAGCATCAAGGATAACATTGGAGGAAAAAATTATAACCAAATTCTCTCAAGTCAAGGAGATAGCACCTTGATGTTTGTTATGGATACTACTGGTTCAATGGCAGGTGAAATTATTGCTTCGAAGTCAATTGCGAAATCTATCATTGGTGCAACACGTGATTTTAAAGTTGACTACATCTTGTCACCATTCAACGATCCAAGTAATTTAATATTAAATCAGATCTTCATATTTTACTACCACAAAAATAATACGTCAACTTTCATTTAGAAACTGGACCAGTGACCTACAGGAGCGATAAGGAACGAGCTGGGTTTATCAGTGCCATTTCCAACTTACATGCTAAAGGTGGAGGAGATTGTCCTGAACTTGCTATCAAAGGTATGCTTAACGCCTTGGATCAAGGACCTAAATATGGAAGCCCCATGTTTGTGTTTACCGACGCGGCAGCCAAGGACGACTCTGCTGACAACATGAAGGCTTTAATGTCAGCTGCCGAAGTTACTTCTGCAACGATTATCTTTTTCACAAACCTAAATGGCTGTGGACGTGGAATTGAAAGTTACAGGATAATTGCTTTAGACACGTCAGGTTCGCTATTTTTACAAATACTTCTCATTACAATTTCAGTACCTAACTTAGATAGGTCCTGTAGGATAACTAAGCCCGTCTACACATTGTATGAAGCAGTAATAAAAGTTTTTATATACTTTTTGTTTCAACATACAGGTCAAATCTTCCCCTTACAAAATAATGCTGAGCTGTTAAAGTTCAAAGACTATGTTGCAAGCAGTTTAAGTCGTGACACGATGATTGCATCAGGAGGTACCATCAGAAGCAAACCAAAGCGATCTGTTTCACTCAGAAAAAACAAATTCTCAGTTGACGATGGTATTGCAAAGTTAATTGTTTCGGTAACTACAACCGTTTAAAATACAGCGCAATTCGTTACTCTGACAGATCCAGCTGGAAAAACTGTGACTGCATTGAGCACAATGTCAATGATCCGTATTTACCAAATTGACAATCCAAGTAGTGGTGTATACAGCTTGGTGTTCCCATCAGGAGTTGGGAAGTATGAATACACCGCTGCAGCTGTTTCGAAGAATGCAATTGACTTTGCTCATAACTTTATGTATCAAGAAAACACGAGAAAAGAATCCCCACCATTCTCGTTGTATAACCCTATTACAGGTACTCTTTATCGGTTTATAATTACCAATATCTAAAAATAAAGCCTCCACATAGGACATCAAAAGTTTTACAAACCAAATTAGCTCAAGCCACATTCTTAGTTGTCTACTTCCTAACATTTGCTCGAAGAAGTTTCTGTTTTAATGATAGTTAATGCTTTTATCTTATAGGTGTTGCAAACCAAATGATTATTCGCTTGGGAGGTGCACACCGAATTGACATGAACACAATTCGAGCTGATCTTGTAGACATACATGGAAACGTTTTGCTCTCCAACTTAAAGCTGTCAGATTTGGATGCTGATGATAAAGTACTTAGTACGATGTTGACACCGCCTACGCAAGCATTTAAAGTCAGATTGACTGGCAAGTGCATTTTATGTTGTAGATGAATTATTGGTTAGGAAAACAAAAAAATTAACTTGGATTGCAATAGTATACCTTAGTACTTTGATTTAAATTCTGACTTGCAGGTCAAAAAAAGACTGGTGCGCCATTTGAACGAATTTCTCGTGGTGTATCAAAAGCTTCTAACGTATTCGTTCGACCAACGTTTGCTGGAGACCAGTTCACAGTTACATCGGGTGAACGAAACGTAGCTGTTCAAGTTCAAGCTCTTGTTTTTGGCTCAAGTGAATCTCAACCTTTAACATTCACAGCAAAGGCAAGACGTGGAAGCATCACAAGAACAGCATCGAAAAATATACGCAGGATGGGTTTCGTGACGTTGATCTACAACGCACCATCGGGCATGAAAGGAAAGACAGAAACTATTGGAGTAACTGTGACCAACACAAGAACAGCTGAAAATTCCACACACACCTTTTCCATCTTGTTGAAGTAAAATTTTATATGGCCTAGCCTCTAATTAGTTTAAGAAGAAAAATTATACAAACACTACCGCTAGTGGTGTTTTTCCTAAAGTTTGTCAATTGGTTCTTCTATATTAGGGAATTATTTTTTGAATTTGAAGTAAGGGATATTTCATAAAGTACATTATTTACATTAAATACATTATTTTCTTGACAAAACATCAATTAGTCTCTTAATCCTAATAAACAAACTTTGTCTGTCATTGAAAATACCGAACCTTGCCAAAATTTGGCGTTCCAAAGCCATTATTTTCTCTTGAAGTATGTGCAAATTTAAAAAAATAATTTTAAAATTTCAAATAATTTGTTTACAGAATTTGATCAAAGAATATTTAGTAAAACCAATGCGCTGTACTTCTATGTTTGAGGCAAAACAACTTGGGAACGAGAGGAAATAACTGACGTCAACTTCTATGTGAATATCTAGGAAACAAATGAAACTAATTTCTTACAGCTGCGTAAAACTATCCGTTTTGAAACATACGGGTTAATGATATCATCAAATACCTTTAAACCCCAGTATTACTTCAACCGTTCGTCGAAAGGGCATACAATCGTATACATTTTCTTGATCGGCATTTCAAGTTTTATATATTACAGAAAAAAAATTATATAAATTTCCAATAATTTTTTTGTATATGGGTGGGTAATTGCTATCGTCATCTTACTTAAATTGACAGATGTTTTTGACTGTGTAATTTTTTCCACGGGCCCTATTATTGTCCTTAAATAACGCTCTTTATTGTAATTCATCAGTTGAAGGTTGTTTATCAACCGTTTCTGTCTGTCAGAACCAATATAATATCACAACGGGCTGCCCAAACAATAAAATAACAATTGGTCTATCTCTAACAGCTTTCGGTAAGTCAGACAATGAAATTTTGTTAAAGGTCTTTTATTTTGGAGGAATACAATTATGTTCTAGCTGTTCTAGCTTATACTAGTAGCTGAAATGGTTAGCTCCAACATTACTGCAGACTCAACACGAAATATCATCGGCACAACATAATTGCCAGTTTACTCACTCCAGTCATGCACGTGCAAGGCCGTATTTTACCATATTTTTTTCAACAGTAGCCGCAACTTGGTGTGTTGCGAACACTTAGGAATTTTCTGCACTGTGTGTTTTTTGTATATATGTGCAAAATTTTTTGCTTGCATTTAAAGTACATGTAAAAGTTAAAGATTGTACTATCTATTTGTCTAGAGTTCTTATAATCATTTAAATCTTAACTTCCAAACTCAAAAAAAAATAATAAATGATTATGGTTTGATAGAAAACCATTGGATTAGCTATACATCGTCTTGCTCATTAATCAAATAATTCGTGATGAGATAAAGGTCAAGAGTTTCAACCTGCTCTCTAAACTAAATGTTTTGTAAATTTCGTTTAACTTCAGTAGCACATAACGCTGATTTCAACAGCAGACCCCAGCAAAAATTTCTACTAGGAGCAGTAACTTTCAATTCCCGTAGTGTAAAACTCTTTCAAAGATCTGCCATATTCATACAAGATATCATAATTTATTTCATAGTAATCTATATTATAATGCCCGTATACGTCTATCTGTCTGTCTGTCACGCAAAATGGTAGCTTAGCTGCACAATAGCGAGAAAAACGCAATGCAGTATAAAAAGGACGGGCGAACCCGTGGATTTTCCACGGGCTAACGACTAATTATGTATAAAAATTTTAAATTAGTACGTGCAGTTACTTTATTTTGTCAAGTTGCGATCGTCGTCCTGTTATCCTGGATTAGTTTACATTAAAATTTCGGTTATCAATCTATCTGTCATATCATATCATAGGTACTTAGCCTACATCTACAAATGAAGATGACAACGATGAGAATGAATAAATCTTATCATAAAAAAGCATTTTATTAATTATTTGTGTATTTATTTTCCTTATTATTTTATTAAAAATAAAGACTGAAAAACACACTTAAATAAACTTGGGACTTTTAGGACAATTGAAAGTGCAAACATTTAAAAAAATCAGATTAAAAAATTTTGCGATTTGTGGCGTTCACAAAATATATTGTCAGCAAGAGGACAGAACTCTAATAATTTAGTTCCCAGTCCTTTTAGCATCAAACGAAACAAAACTTATGCCGTGTTATTTGACTTTTTAATGTTATATTCTTTTTTTACCTTTATTAAAATAAAGAAAATAAATAATCAAATTACTTTTTAGGAATATTCGCCATTGTTGCATCCTTGAATAAAATTACCAGCAATGGTCAAAATCAAATCAAAGTCAATAACATTGAAATATTTTTGCGATTTAACAGTTTTTTTTAAAAAAACTTACCTGAATTTTTCTGTTACGAATTTTTAACATTCTTTATAAACAAAACGTTATTTTGGGGTTTTCGCGATAAAAAATGTTCTTGGTAGACACCTAGCTTAGAAGTGTAATTTTTCAGTATTTAATTTTCGAAGTGTCCATCCAAAATCCAACGCATATCAAAAAACGCTACAGACACTAGGATCGAAGTTGTTCAATTCGTTAAAACAAAATTCGCAGAAATTGCGGAGCATCAATGGATAAAAATTGAGAAGTGGATGAATTGTGCGATCAATGTTGTTCTTTATACCAGGTGAAACATTGTTAAATTGACGAAGGGAAACAAACAAAATAACCAGCTGTACTGGATTGGACGGGATGTCGGATTTTTTTCTGGTTTTTATCCCACTTTCATTCACCAGACAAATGGCAGTAAGCTAATTGTTGTTGCATCTTTTGATAAAACCATCACAAATCAATTAAATTTTATTTAGCAATCAATGTACCATCTAGGTAGCTATAGGTACCGAACCTAGCTAGCTATTTTAGCTGAAGTTTTTGGCACTTCAGTAGGGTTTATTTCAAGAATACGTTTTGCTAACCCGTTACAGCATAATTTTTCTGTTTTTTTACATAGATTTTTTACAGACACACCAACCGACTTCTGTGCCAACTGACTCCTGTTTTGAAAAATAAATAGATGTGCGTATTTTACATGGCTAGTCTAACAAATATCTAGAGATATACACTTTCTAGTATTTCTAGGAGGTGCCTCGTTGTGCCAACTCTCTCATAATAACCCTATGAATGTTCATTAGTTGCATATCTTCCCAACCTAAAAGCAACATTTATGTATGAATGCATTGATTTGGTTATGAATTGATGCCAAAACTTGAAACCCAAGTTTTCCACATGGCGGCAGGGAAATAACGTAGCATTTTGTCGATTTGATGCTTTAGGAGCATTTTAATAAACATCTGAAACCATGAACTTCACACAGAAATGTTATCCATCCGTTGCAAGTGCGAGTTCAGTCATAGTGTACTGGAGTACGCACCAGTAAAAGTTTGATAAAAGAATCAGTGTTTTGAACTCTTTTTATAAATTCTGTGCCTGATGTCTGAACTGTGCGCACCATCCACAGCGTATAACATTGGTTTCTGTAGTTCCCGCCTGTCAAGACCATCCAAATCTTCTGTTTCTACTTTAAAGTGAGAATGTTTTGTTTCAGCCTGCGATAAAAAATGTTTTTGATATAATACTGCATTGCTCAGCTTTTTTTACTATGAAAAACATACTATTTAATGTTACTATTATTAATTTATTACCATTACCCAGTAAAGCTTCTTCAGTTACAACACGTCTTTTTTTTATAAAAAACATGAGGCTCATATTGTCTAAATTTTAAGAAACATTGGCAGGCTGAGTTAAGCAAAGAAAAAGTTTTTGTGGAAAGTAATGATGTTGAACAATAAAAAAAAATACATTATCTATAATACTCGCTGTCTGTCTATGAGCCACTTTTGGAAATAGGGGTATAATCGTATCTATTTTTATGTTCAGCAATTTTCAGGCTTATTTTTTTAGAAGTTTCTTGAATTTCACTTAAATTCACAAAAATAATTCTGTAAAGCCGAAGAATCGGCTGTCTTTAGGAAAAACACAGCGGTACGAACTTTTTCTTCCAAAACTAACTACAGACTAGGTCCAAAACACGTTAAAATTGATAATGGTAGAATGCTGTGTCGGATTGGTGTAAAGTTTGCGTCTCCCGATTTTCGCGCATAGTTAATTTTTCCACAAAATTCAAGATTTATTTGCAAAAAAAAATTCATTACAAAAAAATTGCACATTTGTTCATTTCAACAAGATGGAAAAGAGATTGGTCGATTTTTCTCCTGTTTGTGTGTTAGTCAGAGTGACTGCAATGGTTTCCGTCTTTCCTTTCATGCCAGTTGGTGCGTTGTAGATCAACTTCACGTAACCCATCTTGCGAATATTTTTCGATGCAGATCTTGTGATGCTTCCACGTCTTGCCTTTACTTCGAATGTTAAAGGTTGAGATTCACTTGAGCCAAAAACAAGAGCTTGAATTTGAACAGCTACGTTTCTTTCACCTGATGTAACTGTGAACTGGTCTCCAGCAAACATTGGTCGAACGAATACGTTAGAAGCTTTTGATACACCACGAGAAATTCGTTCGAATGGCGCACCGGTCTTCGTTCGACCTAGGAATCAAAATAACAAAAAATGGTTATGTATATTATGGCAACACGCGTTATTTGTTGTTGTTTTTGTGACCAGTAATTCATAAAATGCACTTGCCAGTTAACTTGACTTTAAATGTTTGCGCAGGTGGTGTCAACATGGTGCTGAGTACTTTATCATTAGCATCTAAATCTGAAAGCTTTAAGTTGGAAATCAACGTTATTCCATGGATGTCCACAAGGTCAACTTGAATTGTGTTCATATCGATTCGGTGTATACCGCCAAGGCGAATGATCATTTGGTTTTCAACACCTATGTTGAAAGCAGAATTAATAAATTAAACAAAAATTTCTTGCAGCGGATGTTAGGAAGTAGACAACAATGTGGCTTTAACAAAGTTGCTCAAGAGTTTCTCGTTTAACGGGAAAGATATTGCAGGCTTCATGTTTAGTTTTTGGTAATTATGAACTCGAAAAGCTTACCTGTAATAGGGTTATACAATGAGAATGGTGGAGATTCTTTTCTTGGGTTTTCTTGATACATAAAGTTGTAAGCAAAAGCAATAGCATCTTTGGAAACAGCTTCAGCCGTGTATTCATACTTTCCAGCTCCTGATGGAAACACTAAGCTATAAATACCACTACTTGGATCGTCAATTTGGAAAATACGGATCATTGACATTGTGTTCAATGCAGTCACAGTTTTTCCAGATGGATCTGTCAGAGTAACGAATCGCGCCGTGTTTTGAACGCTTGTAGCTACCGAAACAATTAACTTGGCAATACCGTCGTCAACTGATAATTTGTGTTGTCCAGGCGAGACAGATCGCTTTGATTTGCTTTTGATAGTGCCTCCTGATGCAATCATTGTGTCTCGACTCAAGCTGCTTGCAACATAATCTTTGAACTTCAACAGTTCATCTTCATTCTTTAAAGGGAAAACTTGACCTGTGTAAACAAAAACTGCATTAAAATATTAAAAACAATTTCGTATAATGTATGTAGGGCTTAATTTCCTTACAGAGCCTACAGATACAGAAATTGTAATGACAAGTATTTTTAAAAATAACGAACCTGACGTGTATGAAGCAATATCCTTGTAACTGTCAATTCCCGTTTTTCCTCTTCTAGTACAACCATTAAGATTTGTAAAGAAGGTAATCGTAGCAGAATTCATATCAGCAGCTGACTTCAAAGCTTCCATATTTTCAGTTGAGTCATCTTTAGCTGTTGCATCAGTAAACACAAACATGGGGCTTCCATACTGAGGACCTTGATCCAAGGCATTAAGCATACCTTTGATAGCAAGTTCAGGACAATCTCCTCCACCTTTAGCATGTAAGTTAGAGATGGCAGTGATAAATCCAGCACGTTCCTTCTCACTTTTGTAAGTGACTGGTCCAGTTCCTAAAAAATATTAATTTTAAGATTAACTTGATTAATGTGAATTGCACATCTATCTGATTTTCTTGTAAATTGTCGCTTTTTTCAATTTTCTTACTTTACTTATTATTAAACATACATAGCTACCCTCTTACAAAATTCAACTTTGGTGACATTTTAGGTCATATTACGGCCAAATGAGGAAATAAAATTTACCAGGATCGTTAAATGGTGACAAAATGTAGTCAACTTCAAAATCACGAGTTGCGTCAATGATAGATTTTGCAATGGCTTTAGAAGCTGTAATTTCATCTTTCATTGAACCAGTAGTATCCATAACAAACATCAAGGTACTATCTCCTTGACTTGAGACTATTTGGTTATAACTTTTCTCTCCAATGCTATCCTTGATGCTTTGTAGATAACCACCAGCTGCTTTGTCAATTTCGTCAATTGGAAGCCCGTCCGTGATTTTTTGCTGTACGATGGGAATTTCAAATTTGAACTTTGTTGGCAAACTTTAACACCCCATTAATTTTTCTATCACTTACCTTCATAAAAGTGAACAATCCTTTCCCCAAAGTAGCACGAGCAAAATCAATGCTGCCTCCTTCTGTAGCCACTTTCAAGAAGCTTTCCAAATCCTTCAATCTTTCTTCAACTGTTTTTCTTTTGGCCGATGGATCAACTGAAATGAATTCTTCGGCAACTGCATTTTGGATATCAAAAATTGCTTTGTAAAATTTACCTAAAAATACACACATTTAGACTGACACTTCATAGTAGGGCAATGAACTTCTTATAATATATATAATAAGACGTCTACCTGATGGTGACTTCTCAGGATAATGAGTCTTATGAAAATTCTTTAAGAACGTTTGGACAAGTTCTTGAGCTTTCGCAACACCAGGGGGTCCTTTAGCAAAACAAACAATACTTTAAAAATAATAATTCTTAACTAAACATGTGGATTTTTAATAGTAGTAAGAGACATGTTTACCTTTACAGAAGTCATTTGCACAACCGCGAGTTTCTTTACGTTGACCAACACAGTCTTTACCACTTCCCACTGGAGTTGGATTGTTGCATTTTCTGGTACGCGTCTGGACACCTCCTCCGCATGTTTTGGAACATAAAGTGTAGCTTGACCAATCACCCAATCCTCCATCCACTGTTAAAAAATTCTGGGTGATAAAATAAAAGTTACTTGTTTACAAAAACAGGTGCCAAAGTTACTATACCTGAACATTGGCGCACTCCGCACTTTCGTGATTCTGTTGTGGGACCAACACATTTCTTTCCAGTTCCAACAGGAGCAGGTGACTTACATTCTCGGGTTCTTGTTTGTGAACCTCCTCCACATTTAGCACTGCATGGTCCGTACGATGACCACTCACCAAATTTACCATCGACTAAACATGAAACATGTCGTTAATAAACTACGTACCATAATTACCTTATCAACGTCGGGTCAGAATTGCGTTAAATATCACAAAGAGCATAAAAATGGTTATATAGTCCAGGTGAGGATGGGAGTGAACAGTATATGCAAACTAACGGCTGTGACGTTTCGACTTAACGAACGCAAGGGAAACAAAAAAATGATACCTGGGCAAACTTTCTTAGCGTCGCACTCTCTTGTTTCTTCAGCAGGACCAAGAACATCACATTTGTTACCATTTGCAATGGGCTTAGGATTGTTACATGGTCGTGTTCTTGTTTGTTGGCCAGTACCGCAAGATACGCTACATTTTCCGAATTTTTCCCATTCTCCGTAACCACCATTGACGCCTATAAAAACAGGATGGCGTATGATAGAAGTACACTTTAGTGTATGGCATGGAAAAGAGAATGTTTAGGCAGAGTTTGCAATACATACCAATTTCATATATAGTTTCAGCAAAGTCCTTTCCAGTGCATTCGCCTGGTGCAGCATCATCACAATCTTTGAAGTTTGCATTCATACAACCTCCTTTGCGTTTTTTGATATGACCAATTTTAGACAAGCCAACGCAAATACCATAGTATCGGAGAGCAAAGAAGTCATAACCTTTTTCTTTAGCAGTCTTGTCGCATTTGCATGCGATTCTGTAAAATATAAACTTTTCACATTTTTAAACATTAAAAATTGTGTCGTAGCACATGATTTTTAACACTTTCGAATCTTGGCAAAAAGGAGTATAATTGATAGTGTGAAAAACAACGTCGTTCCTGGGTTCAAAAATTAGAAAATGTACTTTGTATTTACCTCGTTAAATATCTAGAAAAATCCTTCCAGTCAATGTTATTTCTGTCGTTAAATAGAATTTCTCCACCCTTATGTTCCCAATAACAACCTAGTTTTTTATATTTCTTTTCGCATCCTAAAAGAAAAGACATTATGTATTAAGAAAAATTGAACTAACAGTATCGCAAAAACCAGAAATTTAACTTTGTTTTTCCAAGTCACTTCTTCTCCTTCTTTGAAATATTTTTCGTTTAAACTTATTTCGGGTTTACTCCGTTTGTGAAATGATTACGTTGCGCTAGTTACATAAAAGGGTCAAGCGATAAGGGTTTATAGCTATTTTTGTTTCCAAAGACAAATCCAAACTCATTTTACCGACTTTGGTATATAAATGAATTTTCTTCATACCCTAAAGTTCGATCAAATGCTGGCAACAAGCAACGTAATACGTCAAAATGACTTTAATGTTTGGCGACAAAATGGTGATCGGATTTGCATGCAAGAAGCTTGAACCTTTTTATTTTATGTTCGTACTGCTTGTAAAAAAAGTAAACGAGGCAATAAAAGCTCTTAAATATGTTCGAGTATTTTGAGATTAATTTGTTTTGAATTGAGAGGTAAGATGTAAGCACGTACGCTAATTTAATTAAACAAGTAAAATTTCAAAGCTTTTACTAAACGTTTCGGTAAATTTCTTTCACCATGAGAACTGTAATAGTTAATTTAATATCCCCAGAGGATACGATGCAACATTAACATTTAAGATCTTTTTAACAGTTAGTGATTTTTAATACAAAAGTTTATTGTCACTCTTCTCCGTTGCAATAATCTTTTAATAAGATTTTCACTAACAGCAGAGGGTTTTCAGATGTAAGTTTCTAAACATAAAAGGATGAGCTTTCTGCGCAGTGTACTCCATGTACAACGAGCAAGATAAGTCTAATACTTCCAAAGAAAATTTGTTTCTTCACCTGAAGACAAATATCTGTGAACAACCTGATCAAACTTTTTTCAATTTTCCAAAATGAAACCGTAAAAATATTATCGGCAACCCACAACTCAACAAGTACACTCCCGTCTCAGTTTCTTCGTCCTTAATAATAAAATTACAAATAAATGCATTCTATAGCTCCTTAAGATATTGATTTTTGAACAAACTTTTTATTAAAACTAGATGTTAATATTAACGTTGCATCTTATCATCTGGAGACGTTCGAATTGTTATTCCATTTGTTCCAATCTAGTGATCATGGCGTGAGAAATACACCAAAACGTTTAGCGATGAACAAAGTTCTATTTTTTATTTTCGCCGTAACCGTAATATACGCTAAGATAAAAATTAAAATTAGAGAGGGATTCGAATTTAAGAAAGTTTTCTGAAAACACTTTAAACTGCAAAATAGAACGAAAGAAAACACAGGTTTCTGATGTACATTAACCCGCGACTCAATTTTTCCATTTAAAATAACAAGTCTCTTGTAAATTCAAAAACATTGAAATTAATTAACTCAGTAATTTGAATTACACATATAATTTTTCGAAAGTAACTTGTTTCGTTCGCTTTATGCGATTTTCACTCGAATTACAAAAGAAAAATTAAACACTGAGGTTAAATTTGTTTGAATCATGGAGATATTTAACTTACGCATGTTAGAAAGACTACAAAACTTTTGAGAAACAGATGGTAAAAAAAGAGAACGAAGGGTATATTATACTTTAAGAACATCTTATATAACTATTTTTAAAATTACAAGAGTTAAATGCAGTTAAATGTGTGTCAAAAATTCGCGGACTTAAAGAATATGTTACCTGATACTAATGCCACCAGCACTAACATAGCTATGATGCAGTGTGCACACTTCATGTTGAATTCTCAACGACTACTTACTGGATATCGTTCTGGTCACGCCTTATATAAGCGTGGAAGAATGGGCCCGACTTAGTCTTGTTTGTACTTAAAACCAGGGTGACAAGTTCAAGACTGATGCTGTAAAAATAACCTATAGAAAATACTAAGTATCTGTAAACCCCAAATGAATTGTGAAAAACGAGTTTCTTTTATTGAAGTAAACGTCACTACCCCCATAATTTGTTATAGCGATTTAGAAATACATTTCGTGCGCAACGAGCAAACAATCATATCGAGTAAATTAACCATTAAATGAAATATGAATGTAAGGTGTTCACGTATTGTGGCAGTTGAGGTTTTCGTGTAATTTTTTTCAACTAGTTTTAATCCGCTCAGATTCTTTATTATAGACCGATTTTCCACATTGTGCAGGGCTTCATAGGTCATAAAAACGTATATCAGTCCATACAACACAAGCCTACATTTGTTAACCAAGTAAACAACGCCAAAAATGCGCTAGCTTCACTTTCCGTTATGTCCGCATTATGGAATAACCTGATCCGTTTTCCGAATAGGTTCAAAACCTCGGAGAACAGGTCAGGGTGACGTCATTAAAATTTAGTTCAGGTTAAGATTTTGAAAGTAACCAATTAAGCTAAGAACCTAACTCAGTCAGCGACCATTAACAAGTACACGGTAGCAAGTTCAGTATAGGTATGTCCTTCCAAATAAAGTTGAAAATTCTTTTTAAAAACTTCGCTCTTGAAGACGAAATTCAAACATTGCGTCTATTCTAGTATAATAAGTCCAAAGTTACATACGGCATATCAGTATAATGACTTCCCTATGACGTCAATTGGCGTGTTTCGTAGTTGAAGATCTAATAGATCTTGAATGATAACGGGAGGTGATTTACAGCGTGGTTTTACACAATGATAAATGTACCATGCCTGTCCTAATACAGAGTTAAACCCTTATTGTATGAATTAGCTGTATGTTCCGAGTGTAAAATGCACTTAAAAACACTTAACTGTAGGAGAACTGACTTATCCAGTGAAATATAAAACTACATTGACGAAATAATTTGGGCAAATTTTGGGAGGATGTCAACGCATGGATATGGCGTCTTAAATACAACAGTTTCATTTAAGTTTTTTATTGCTTTGATTTGAAAAGACAAAAAACAAACTCAACATAAGCAAAAATTAGGCAAAAATAAAGGTCATGTGTTACTCAAAGTAAAAAGTTCGTTGTTTATTTCAACAAAATTAAGAAGATGTTTCTGGATATTTCTCCTGTTTTTGTGTTGGTTACAGTGACTGCAATGGTTTCCGTCTTTCCTTTCATGCCAGTTGGTGCGTTGTAGATCAAGTTCACGAAACCCATCTTACGAATACTTTTCGATGCTGTTCTTGTGATGCCTCCACGTCTTGCCTTTGCTGTGAATGCTAAAGGTTGATATTGACTTGAGCCAAAAACAAGAACTCGAACTTGAACAGGTACGTTTCTTTGGCCTGAAGAAACTGTAAACTCCTCCCCGGCAAAAATTGGTTGAAGGAAAACGTTAGAAGCCTTCGATACTCCGCGAGAGATTTGTTCAAAGGGTGCACCAGTCTTTGTTTTACCTGCAAAGTTGTGATTTTTAATTAAATATAGTTTTTCGAGCTTTGCCTTGGATTGAACCAACAACAGTTCTTAAATATATCAGGGGGCGCTAATTGTGCAAAATCAAAAAGACAGACTGCTACACTTTTTGTCCCGATAAATTCTCTTAATATTTAAGGTTGTAATTAGGTGTTTTCTCACAAAGTTATCTTAATCAAATGGCTTTCAAATTATTTTTACTGTTTTCCACAGGTTTGTTTTAAATGCAATTATCAACTTGCCAGTTAATCTAACTCTGAATGATTTTGCTGGTGGTGTCATCATCGTGCTGAGCACTCTATTGTCAGCATCTAAATCTGACAGCTTTAAGTTGGACAGCAAAACTTCACCATGGAGGTCAACAAGTTTAACTCGAATTGTGTTCATATCAATTCTGTGTACACCACCCAAGCGAATAATCATTTGGTTTTCAACACCTATAAAGATGGAAGCAGTGTGCTATTGTATAATTCTGTTCTTAAGCATAGACGATTGATTGATTTATCATTTTATAAATGTGTTTTACTTCTGGGGATAAAAAAATTTACCTGTAATAGGGTTATACAATGAGAATGGGGGAGATTCTTTTCTTGGATTTTCTTGATACATAAAGTTGTAAGCAAAAGCAATAGCATCTTTGGAAACAGCTTCAGCCGTGTATTCATACTTTTTAGCTTCTGGTGGGATCTCCACAGTATATACACCACTACGTGGATTTTCGATTTGGAAGATACGCATCTTAGACATGATGTCCGATGTGGTCACAGCTCTTCCATATGGATCTTTCAGTTCAACATTCCGCGCTGTTTTTAAGTCCGTAGGTATAGAAACAATTAACTTTGAAATTTTATCGTCCACAGAGAATTCGTAGGATTTGTAGATTTTGAGGCTAGGGTAATTAGCTGCTCGTTTTGATCTAGATTTAGTAGTACTTGCTGATGAGATTTTCGTGTCTAGTCTTAAACTGCTTGCAACATAGCCTTGAATTTCTGAAAGGGTAGCTTCCTTAGCCAGGGGAAAGATTTGACCTAGTTAAAAGAACATTCTAACAATACTTCTGTTAATAATAATAACTTCAAACAATTTTTTTAACAATACTAAAATGCACTAAAAGTTTGATGCAGTAAATTATAACAAAAAGTTTGATCGACATGTTAATTTACGGATAATTCGTCCAATCTCTATGGACATTATCAGCGCATAAAATTTAACAGTGCAAAAGTTCACTATTATATCTTCGATTATTATACTCACATTATATTACACATAATGAAGTTACTATCAGAGCATATAGCACATAGATACATAGATAAAGGAATTACGGTATAGTAATTTTCTACCTATCACAGAATATAACATAGATCACGGCACAACCTAGTTACATGGAACCTACCTGAAAGACTAGTAAGGATAACAAAGTCGCTAGACATACAAATATCTCTTCCCTTCTGCTGATAACTAATTAAACAAAGATAATTTTAAAGATTGTTTCTGTTTATTCAATGATGGTTTATCGCGTCAATGTACATCATCAATTTTTCGACGTCTATATCTTCCACAATTTCTATTTAAAATTGTAAAGTTATCTATTGAAGTACGCCCATTAAAGTACGTTCATGACCTGTCCTCTCCGCATGTTGACAAACATGGGAGTTCTTGCTACATCTCTGATGGTGTTGTCATGATAACTTCATTATGTGTATATAATGTGTGTATAATAATCGAACATATAATAGTGAACTATTGCGCTGTTAAATTTTATACGTTGATAATGTCCACAGAGGTTGGACGAGATATCTGTAATTAAAAATGTCCATCCCATTCTCGTTATAATTTACTGCATCAAGTTATATGTCCACACAAACATACTTTAACTAAAATATTAATTGGGACCTCGTATATATTTCTTAAAATTACTGTTTTGTGACCTGTTAATTAAAATCATAGTGTGACTTTTATAAAATTCTTAATATACCTGAGGTGTGTAAAGCAATTTCTTTGTAACTGTCATTTCCTATTTTTCCATGTCTCTCACAGTCAGTGTTTGTGAAGAAAGTAATCGTTGCAGAATTCATATCAGCAGCTGACTTTAAAGCTTCCATGTTTTCAGCTGAGTCATCTTTAGCTGTCGCATCAGTAAACACAAACATGGGGCTTCCATATTTAGGTCCTTGGTCTAAAGCATTAAGCATACCTTTGAAGGCAAGTTCGGGACAATCTCCTCCACCTTCAGCACGTAAGTTTGAGATGGCAGTAATAAATCCAGCACGTTCCTTATCGCTCTTGTAAGTAACTGGTCCAGTTTCTAAAGAATATTATTTTTGGATTATTCTGAGCAATACAACTAATTTCTGTTGTACATTTATCTTTAAATAAGCAAAAAGGACCGCATTTATTAATATTTTCATACTTACTATACATATAATACGTGCAATCGAACATAGTCACAGTCTAATTTCCGCTGCAGTATTTCTTTTAAAAAAAAAATTCGGTAGCCTTTAAAGGACACGCAGGAATGACAATACACTCAAGATATAAGTTACCTGGATCACTAAATGGTGACAAGATGTAATCATCTTTAAATTTACGAGTTGTATTAATGATAGATTTCGCGATTAACTTGGAAACAGTAATTTCCTCTCCCATTGAACCAGTAGTATCCATAACAAACATTAAGGTACTATCCCTTTGACTTGGAATAATTTGGTTAAAATTTTGCTCTCCAATTTTATTTTTGATTCTTTTTAAATAAACATCAGCTGCTTTAACCATCTCGTCACTCTGCAAACCGTCTTTGATGCTCTTCTAGAATGATAAAAAAGGATTTAGCTCTAAGATAAGTAAGCTTCTTCATAGTTTTGAAGTACAGGCAACCTTAATTGACCGTTACTTACCTTTAAAAAAGTAAATAACCCTCTTCCCAAAGTTGCACGAGCAAAATTAAAGCTGCCCCCTTCTGTAGCCACTTTTAAGAAGTTTTCCAAATCCTTCAATCTTCCTTCAACTGTGTTTCCTTTAGCTAATCGGGCAACTGGAATGAATTCATCCGCCACTGCCTTTTGGATATCAAAGATGGCCTTGTAAAATTTACCTGGGTGGAAAAAAATGGAGAAATTAGTGGAATTGCACTCGTTGCAAAAAATCTTCACATTTCTTTTTTTCTTTTCTTTTTTTTTTTTGAATGTTGAAATAGAATTTCTTAACAATTATTCTCTTAGTATAAAATGTTACCTACCTGATGGTGTCTTGTTAGGATATTCGGTTTTATGAAAGTTCTTCAGAAATTTTTCGACAAGTGATTGGGCTTTTGCTACACCAGTTGGTCCTGTAAAAAGACGAAAATACAAGACAGTTTTATAAGATATTATAACCTAGGTCGTAAACCTCGAAGTATAAGACTTGTGTTATGGCCTTATTTTTCAAAATCCTTAAACTTTTGCCTTAGAGAACATGATAATGAATTTAGCCAATACGCTGTGTTTGTGAACGCGAAGAAAACACAAAAACACAAGTAAAAGGGAGAAGAAACTTAAAAAGTTAATGATAACAAACATTTAGTCGGTTGACACATTTTAAATGCTTTAAAAGAAGTCGTATGTCGTGCCATGGCTCAATTGAAAGTATTGAAAGCCAGGTCCGTAAATTCGCTGAAAACACAAACAACAAGAGAAACATGGGTCACTAGTAATGGAATTAAAACACCCTATGTGTGCTATATACATGGTACTAGAATATTAAAAGCCAGTGAGAAATACATGTGAAATACCAAGATTGATATCGTAAAATAATGTGTGTTTTTTATTATTTTTTATTGTTTCACATCCTTTTCCTTTGGAATTATGATCGCGAAATCTGGAAGGTTTTTTAAGCTTAATTAGCACTTTTGATAGGAATCTATAATATACTGTGGATATTCATTCAGTTGTGACATCTGTTCTATTCTAGTTGTAAATGTCGACAATAAGGAACTTTTTTACTCCTCTTATTTTAAGATTTTTGTTATAGTTTGAGGACAACCTTAATAGAGACTTTGATAAAGTTAAAACCATGGATAGGGAGAGGCTGTCCTAGCCTCTCGAAATCCAATAAATCTATCTTATTTTAGGTAAATTTGTCTTGGGCTGCGTGTAATGCACGATGATCCTAGGTGTGGAGTAAACGGTTAACAATTCATAAGTTAGACATCTTACTAGCATGTCCTAAAAAAGTGGAGAAGGGTGTTGAGTGCCCTCAATGGAATCTCTATAAATATTTCTGAGGTGAAAGTCTATAATGGCCTCCTTAAAGATTGTGCAATTGTTATCATAGATAAGACAGATCTGTTTTCTCTCACTGGAAAGAAAAGCAAATGGATCACTATTTGTATGCAATTTACCCTGAAGGACTCTACATGACTACTATTTTGACTTGGCTACATAGCGTTGAATTTTTATTTTATTTCTCAATAGCAAAAACTTGTACTTGCTCCTACGCAATTCAACTTTGTGATAACGTAAAATCTATGTGATACAGTTAGCACAAGAAATCAAATTGAGCAGATATTAAAATTAAGCAGTGCAAATTGTAAATGTTAAAGATATATGTCTTAACAAGTAAAACTTCCTCACCTTTGCAGAAGTCATTTGCGCAACTACGAGTTTCTTCTCGTGAACCTACACAGTCCTTACCACTTCCTACTGGAGTTGGATTGTTGCATTTTCTGGTACGTGTTTGGACACCTCCACCACATATTTTGGAACATGAACTGTAGCTTGACCAATCACCAAATCCCCCATCCACTAAATTAAAAGACGGGAATTATATAGTTTATCTTAATTACAACATCAAAACCGGTCAGTACCCCCTTTATTATCTAGCTGAACCTTATATAAAAACAAATTCTATAATAACAAGAAAATCAAATCCATTATTTTGTTTGTTGCGGATGAAGTTGTCAACAATTTCCGCGGGAAACAAGGCAAGGCCTTTCCTTTTAAGCTAGCTATCCAGCTAGCTATATTTTATTCTAGTAGCTAGCTAGCTAGCTAGCTTGGCGTCATTACTTTAATCATATAAATAGACTTTAAATGCTGTCCCATGTTTTCTTAAGAGATGGATTCTTGCTTAAATATTTTTCTGATTGAAAGCCAAAATAAAAGAGCCAATCAATTATAATGAAAACAAATTTAGGCACCAATCAGGCAGATCAGGAAATTTGGGGGGCAACAATCGTTTCGTTACCTCGTCGTTACCTTAACATTATAATGGCGTGAACCATTTTTCGCAACCTAAGAGTATTATTATTTATAAATATCTTCAGGATTTACTTGTAACAGTCATTTTTTGAGGGTTTTTTCATATCAGTATTCGTTATATACCCATTTGTAGAGATTGTTACCCGATTTTATGTTCAATGCGTTTTGTTAAGTGGCACTTCGGGTTATTACTGCAAGAATCGAGTTATTAAGTCGCACTTGATGTGAACTGATGTCTAGAATTCAACGTAGCACTATATTTTTCTTTTGAGTTGATGAGTTTTGTTTGTTGGTAACACTAGTTTCCTTGTTAACATCGTAATTCATAGATGTCAAGGTACAGCAACAATAAAAAATTAAAAGAGAATATTCCTTTGGTTAACTTAATTCATTAAACATGGAGCAGACCGAGCAAAGAAGGGTTGAAGAAAAACCCAACAGTAAATACAGACATTTCAAGTAGATATTTTTAATCGAATTTTTATGTACATATTTTTAAAGACATTGTTTAACCATATTTTTATGTACATATCTCAAGACATCTTTTAACTTTTATATATTTATTTATTATTTTTATGTATATATTTAAAGATAATATATTTTATTTTCAGAACTGCTTCCTTATAGTCCTCTTTTTTCCCAAGTAAAGCAAATAACGTCGTATACGAACGTTGGAGAAGGTTATATGAACGTTGATTAATCGTAATGATAACGTTAAAATAACGTTTTTATACAACGTTAAAACACAGTCGCATAGGAACGTATATTAACGTTAATACAACGTTATGTTAACGTTTAAATAACATTTGTTGATAACGTTATTTTAACGTTCAAATTTGACTTCAAATTTGTTCCAAGATTCCCTTTTTTAACAGTGTTGTAACGTTACAGAGTGACGTTAATTCAACGTTAAAACAATCGTTGTTGTGCCCACTGGGATGGCAACAACTTGCAGCTCTTATTCAATTTAACGTTGTGGTAAATTAAAATCTATGTGATACAGTTAGCACAAGAAATCAAATTGAGAAGATGTTAAAATTAAGCAGTGCAAATTGTAAATTTTAAGGATATATGTCTTAACAAATAAAATTGAGTATAACTTCCTCACCTTTGCAGAAGTCATTTCCACAACTACGAGTTTGTTCTCGTAAACCTGCGCAGTCTTTACCACTTCTCACTGGAGTTGGATTGTTGCATTCTCTGGTACGTATCTGGAAACCTCCACCACATGTTTTGGAGCATGAAGTGTAGCTTGACCAATCACCAAATTCTCCATCGACTAAATTGAAAGAAGAAAATTATATATTTGTATCTAAAAATTTTTATTAATATTTTAATTTAATACGCATCCTTAGGCACTGTTAAGGTTTGATTTAGGGAAGATTTTGAAAGTCTAAACTGTGCCATATTAAAGACCATATTCTATAAGGTCTATTTAAAAAAACCTTGTAAAATAGAACCTGAATATACTAATTTTCATTTTTCTTTACCTGAACCTACGACAACCAACACTAAAGTAGCTATAACGCTGTAAACAGACTTCATGTTGACGTTTGAACGACAGCGTACTGGATTTCGTTTAGTTATATAAGCGGGAAGAACGGACCTGGCCTATTCTTGCTCGTTTCTATTCTCCAGGGGGTTATGATGAAGAAACTGACTGCGTATTTTTACATCATGTGCCATAAATTTCATTTTTTGGTTGTTATATAGAAGCCATTGCTGCCCCTAGAATTACTCTTACCAACACGGAATTAAATTTTCCAGATAAATAACAAGAATATATTTAGAATGAACTAATTTATTGCAAACACACAACATATATTAAAGTGAACTGAACTCCCAAAGCAACATTTTTTAACCATATCTTATAAAAACATACTTGTAATACCACAAAACCAAAACGAAATCTTTCTCTTTGAGACTTGTGTTTAGCAATGGCCGCATAACTACATCTTCTTACAGACTATTTTGACTTATGACGTAATATTATGTCGTCTCCAGTTTCCACGCCTTTAATATAACACAAAAATATTATTCTGTTTAAAAAAAAAACTAATGTTGAGAAATAAAAACTAAAAATGTACGATGTATCCAAAATTTATTCTCTTCTCAGGAAGCATTCGCCAACACCCATGTTCCCACTTTCATGTTCCATGCTCAAGATAAAATACTAAAGATAAAATACTAAATAAAATTGTAACAATAAACTATCAAAAAAATTCTAAAGGCATAAACCGTGTTATCCAAAATAGGACAGTCACGCTTAATTAATAAACTCTCAAATCACAGTGAGTTTAAAATCATTGGACTTTTCCGCCATTAGTGAGAAGTTGTAACACGACGGACCAAGTTTAACGCGTTTACCTGTAAGTGCAGAAATACATGCGTGCTCAGATATACAGACTTTAAAATGGCGTTCAGTTTTGCCATAATAGGTGGCGTTGCAGTCACTACACTTAAACAGTAAACGAGTCTGGGACGTAATGATTTGGGCATCTCTCCTTAAAGGCAAAACAGCTACCTAGCCTCCTCTTGGAAGTTTAAAATCACATGTGTTAATTTTTGCCAAAACAAACGGTGCAAACGTTCTAATTTGTTCTAATTTGTAAAGAAATCTTACCTAAGAAAAGTTAAAACAAAGACCAACTCTTTCTTGGGAGCAAGAGACACTGATTCCATTGATTCGTAATTTCTGCTCCTGAGTATTCTGATACAGAATTCAAAAAACCTTTAAAGGGTATCCATTCCCTCCGAGAATAATAATCTTCAACTGAGATACTTCACATGGAATTTCTCGAGATCTGAACCCAGGTGGTAACAACGATAAAGTAAAGAAAAAGTTAGTACATAATAATTTCTTTCCTAATTTCTTTAAAACTGAAAGTCCATACCTTTAATTAATAACATCAGCGCGAGGTTTCGAACGTGGAAACCGGATACGAATGATGAAAACAAAAACTAATCTAAAGGCTTTTATAAACATTGTGGGTAATCAACAATGCTTTCAGAGGGGCGTACTACGTTAATGATTGATAAATGACTTACAGCGGAGATTTTGAGTTCGGCATACTGCGGTTAAACAAAACTTGAGGATGAAATTTCGTGATACAAATATGACAAATGTGAAAATCACTACGGAATGTCTTTACTTTAAGGAAATATATTGTTTAAAACCGCCGTAAATGTATGTATTTTTTGCGGAGCTAAACCAGTGAGCGAAGCCCATTTGCCATTTGAGCAAGCGGAATTATTTCTTACCTGGAAACATTTTTGGAAGAGTTAGTGGTCGACTTATGACTTGCGCTTATGACCTCCAGATTAAAAAGTATTTTACCTACTGGCGTATTTCAAGGAAGACACTAACAATAACAATAATACTTTAACTATCTCACGTAAAGAACTAATCTTCTTTGAACTTAACTTTTGTATAACTACCTGACGAAATTTACCAACAAACTTCCGAACCTGCTTTTTTCACAAAAATGAAACCTTCTTTTATATTTTAGAAGAAGCAACCAGTACGATGGCGACAGTAATGGATAGTTTTAGTATAAAAATATTCTTCAAAAATATTGTAAAGAACTTTAAACTTCCTTGCTGGTAAAGAAAATGTTTGAAACTCCTTTTTTGTACCTTTCCTTTGTTTTGTTTTGTAATTTAACTTAGTTTATCGAAAAACAATAAAATGTCATTTTCTCTGTTTTAATTGATACTTTCAATAGTCAACGCACGCAGGGTAGTTCATTGTTGTTGCTGTTATCTAATAAAAACATAACAAAGAAATCAAATTAGAAGACGCTGCATTGCATGTCAGGCATGATGCTTCGTGTGTACTATGCGCTGTTTTTGTTGTTGTTGTTGTTAATGTTACACAAAAAAGGTTTTTCGATGTTTACCTCAAATAGGTCTAAGTACTACAATGCATATTCTCCAAACTTTTTAATGAGCGCTCAGTGACCAAATAATCGTTGAGTCAGAATAGGCATAGGGTTCCCGCTCCGTAATTCTTTATATATTGATTTCCTGAAATCGATGTTGACAGACAAATATATTTTAAAATGAGCGTAATGTAATTTCAATTTTAAAGATGAAATGCATAACGGAACTCCATAAATTTGGTACCTTTTTTAAAAAAGTGAGTAACGCTCGTTAGCTTTGACGATCAGAAAGATGGCCACATTTCCATATCAGCAGAAGTTCTTCCAACTATGTAAGTTAAAAAAATTGGTTTGGTGTCACTATATGTCATTGTTTGATCCTCTGCTCTTTTAGATACGTTACTTATAACCGTTTGAACAATTGTAACTGAAGATTGTCTGAGGGTGATTATAATGACAAAGACGTGATTTCGTTAAAAAAGACTTGAATTCTAATATGCATTTCGTTTCAAATGAATTAAATATTTTGCTTATCTCAATAAATTTAATTCGACCCCATTGAAAGCAAAGGAAAACTGGACATTAAAATTTTGACATTAAAAATTTCTGGAAGTAATTTTTGTAAACACGCCGGGGGCCGTTAATCTGATTTTTTGTTTCGTTAATGTAAAAAATTTATCTATAAAGTTGAAATAATTTGTTTGCATTGAAACATCCAAAACTGGGCAACATTCGGATGTACAGACAGTATTCATTCGGGATAATTAGTGTCTATATTTGTTTAGATCAAATGGTCGAATATATCGGCGCTGTTGACTAAATGCCATTTAACTTCTGTGTCCCACGCTAGCAGGAAATAACCATACACATTGACCAGCAGAGGTTACAAGCAATCCAGCTTGAGTACCAAAACAGAGGATCCTTGTATCAATGTCAAATAATTTGATCTTTTTGGGATGAAGCGAAGTTTAGTAATCGAATTAAAAAACTGATTAGACTTTGATCCAGAGAAGGCTAGCAAGCAACCTACTCAAAAAGCGAAAGAAAAGCAGGTGTGTTGTTTAGATTATCTGGTAGAGAAATTAATTTAGGTGTATAACGACTTTTTATCCGTTTTAACTTCGAAGCTAAATTTTCCCTTAAATATTAAGTTTCTTGTTGTGTCTTAAACCGGAAAATATTTTCTTTATGCACTTTTTGTAACAATGGGTTAGAAGTTAAGAATATGTGTAAGCTTGATTGTTTGTTCTAAACATAAACATTTGTATCACGCACAAAATTGATTAGAAGTTTAATTTATTATTGTATATCCAACAAACTGAGCTTTTTCTTGCCAAGCAATTGGCCGTTACTTTTGCCATCAGCTATAGTAACTTATAGCAGGGTTTATTTTATCAGGACATTACAGAACATATTAAAAATAATGGGGGCAGTATTTGTCAAAAAATTAATTAACATTGAGGGTGAAACGAAAACACACTATTTTTATAAAAATAGCGTATATATCCTAGAAAATAATTTATACAAACTAAAGAAAGTAAATTTTCGTTGGAATCAATGTTTAGGCAGGTCTAAATATGTTGAATTCAATAATATTAAATCCAAACTAGGTCCACTTTTATTTTTAATTTACATCAGCGACCTTCACATGGCAATACAACACTCTGAGATGCAGATGATACACAATTGTTATATTGCATTAAATCTCTGAAGGTAATCAACAAACATATTAACCATGATCTTAGCTTAATATCTCAGTGACTTAGGTGCAAAAAATTCTCATCAAACGCAAAAAAAAACTGAACTAATAATATTTAGAAGTAAAAATAGAATCATCACTAAACATCTAAACTTCAGAATATGTGGCTAAAAGTTGACTCCTACACACTCTATTAAATCTCAAAATTTTCGCTCAGAATTTGGTGTATTCTCCATAGCTAATCAAGCTATTCTAGCTTGGAACGGCATGAACATTAAAATACCCTATAAATACCCTAAAATATCCTCTGTAAAAGTAATAATCAACCACCCTAAAATATAATTTCTTTGTAGTTATTTATAGACATGTCATCACTAAAGGCATTTTCCATGTAGATACCACGGCTTTCTGAAGTAAACGGTTAATCTATAGCTTTAAAACCAAATAATTATTTTTCGCTATATTTTGTTTCAAGCTATTTTTACGAACTATTTCTATTTTCACGAACTATTTTTATTTTCACGAACTATTTTTATATTTACGAACTATTTTTATTTTTACGAACTTTTTTTATTTTTACGAACTATTTTTATTTTTACAAACTATTTTTATTTTTACGTACATTTTTTTATTTTTACGAACTATTTTTATTTTTACGAACTATTTTTATTTTTACAAACTATTTTTATTTTTACGAACTATTTTTATTTTTACGAACTATTTTTATTTTTACAAACTGTTTTTATTTTCACGAACTATTTTTATTTTTGCGAACTATTTTTTTTTACGCACTATTTTAACGAATCTCTGTATTAGCGTGTTTTATGAGTTGAAAATATACTGATTTACTGATTGATTATATCTGTTACGTTACAACCTCTTGGAATATATTCGATTCATAAATTCGAAAACGCTGTATTATTACCATGCACGGCACGTGCTGTGCATGATACATAAAAGCAAAATAATTGATTTTCTTGATTATGAGTTTGGGTCTGTTAGGCAAAATGTTCCTTGAATATTATGGATTGAAGTACTATAAAATATATTATTTCTCTATTTTATGAGTGATAGCTGATAGCTGTTATATTTTGTGTAAAACTTTGGAATAGAAGGGTTGCTGGGGGTTTCATGCACTTAATAAGAGATTCAATGGATTCTGCCACGTGATACGTCTAGTCACATTCATAGTACCCATATTTTTCTGATCTCTGCTCAAGCACACTAGCGATAGCTCTCACTGGACGTTTTTAAATTTCTATTTTAAATACATGTCTCCGCTTCACTGCGCATGCTCCTGTACCAATTATGATTGGTTAGCGTTTTACACGTGATTAGAAAAACACATATTTGTTCGAAAATAGTCATTTAGTGACGTCAATGGTAACTAGTTTTTTTAAATTATCTATGATGTTTCACATAGGACAAGATTTGTTTTTTTCACCATCGCGTCGGATTGTAACATGATGGGTTTTAAAGTTTTCTCTTTAATCATATTGTTTTTTGCTGTTAAATACATTTTTACAGATAATTATTTTCACATTATTCACAACGTCAATTCCATTACAAAGGGAAGGATCATAAAGCATGCTAGAGGATTTATAAGAACAGCTTGTCTGCTGAAATGTCGTAACAATGAAAATTGCGACAAAGTATATTTCAAAGCAGACAAAGGTAGTAACAGTATAGGAGAGTGTTGGTTTGTCAAAGAAGGTGATGACGATGAGTTGCAAATGAAGCACATATCAAATGGTGAAGAAATGGAATCATTTCAGGTAAAATTTATAAGGAAAAAAAGAAGTAACAAGGTCTAAATTCTCCTTTAATAGCGACTTTCTTATTTCGTGAAGAACTGGCTCTAACACATTTCTGTGGAGTAAAATTTTAATGGAAAGTATACAGAATATAGGTTGTTAAATATTTAGCAAAAATTTGAAAATACGCGAAAAGATTAGGATATTAACCAATTTTTACCAATAGATATAATAAAACCAATGTTGACAAGTATGTTAGGTTTTTTGCTTAAACGGGACAGGGTTACTTCCTGTGCGAGTGTATATTTTATTCCTTATCTTTTAGAACAAATTATCCTTCCCACATACCAATTTATGGCACGAAGTTGGTGCAGCTCTAAATTTTAAGGTGCAAAAATAGTATTCGTCGAAAAAAAATTTTTTTTTCAGAAAGTTTAACTTATGAGGTTGACCAAACACATAAAAATACTAATATCCGTGAAGATAAAAAAATTCTCAAATTGTGTACAAATATTGAAACACGACCAGGGTCAATCTGCACAGATAATAACAAATTTGCTGCGTAAACGCTTAAAAATTGAACAGTTCTTTTCTTCATTGTTTTTTACACGCGATATTCATTTCCTTCGGGCATATAGTGTTACGCGTTGCGAGCAGTAGGGGCGAGTGTTACAACCGCAAGGGTTTTCTTCCTGTGTTATTACTGTTATATATATCTTTTAAAAAAGTTATTTTACAACTGAGTTTCTCAAAACATTTTCTGACGTTCACCAATTCATTTCAAATGTATACTTTACCTTAACAAGATGAAGAAAAACATATCAATTTTTAACATGTTTGCTAAGTGAAATGTAAACCGACGCCGTGCTGGCTATGTTAGCTTATTTCTTATGTAAATGTTGAATATGATTGAAGATTGAAAACAAGCCTATATTTAGCATATCGACCACATAAATCGACTGACTATATTCACTGAAAAAATACGTGTGATTTTAACCCTATTCGTGCTGGGTAGGAGGAGGAGGGGCGGATTTAGCCCCTCTCCTAAATTTTTTTTAATAACTTTTTATGTGTTTATAGTTACACCTTCAAATTTTGTGACTTTTCCTAACTTTTATTTAGCCTTTTTTGAAATTTTGCGGAAGTGTTCGCAACACCTATTTATGTTGAGTAAAATTCTGAAAAAAAAACTTTTACTAAAAAATACTTACATGTTTTTAAAAGCTTTATATTGTTATATTATTTTGTGTTGGTACTAAATTCATCGCAATTATACAAAATTCAAAATCGTTAATAAAATTCCGACTTTTTTTTCTATATGCCACCGAATTTGATGACGTCATCACCAAAAATGCTGACATCATCAAAATTTACATTAAATTTTTTATTAATACCTGGACAACACTTGTGGTAAGTTTCAAGTCCAACGGAAAACAATTGTAGAAAATACACTTAATGCTGGGGGATGGTCGAATTAGTCCCTCCAAGTATTAAGGAGCCCCTAAAAGGCCCATGAGGAATAGGGTTAAGACAATTGTATGCTAAGAATGTTGAAAATAGGTCTAGAAACTAATTTCTCAGTTATTATTGGTCAGTTTTCAACATATGTATTCATCATACTTCTGCCCCCATTGGTTACATTTTTGGCTACAACTGGTAACCTTTGACGTCAATTCAAAAAAAATAATTTTACGTGCAATTTTAACTTCTCAGTGGACTTTAAGTTTAATCTTTTTACTTGCTGCATCAAATATATATTAACAAAAGAGTACCTTTACAACATACATGACGTTGATTCCATCACAAAGGGAAAAAATAAAAGATTTTCAAAACGGCAGATAAGAACAGTCTGCCCATTGAGATGTCGACATGACGAATAGTTTGACAAATCATATGTTAAAGCGGAACAGGTCAAAAGCGGTTTCAGAGTGTTTGTTCATTAAGAAGGAGGTAACGATGACTTGCACTGAAAAATCACCAGATGGTGGAGAACAACGAACATTTGATACGAAAATCGAATTCAAAGTCCCCGAATTTATTCAATTCTCCATTGTTTTCCAGTACATTGAATACATGAAAAGTAATTGGATGCAGGTGATTGATTTTAAGACAAACTTTAGGTTTACTTTGGAGTTAGCTGAATTGGTTTTATTTTTCCTGTCAAGTGTCATTGTCAGGTGTTTTCATCTTTTTAACAAGCAAGTAGATGTATTATAATGTCTGGAAGACGTCCTAAGAAGAAGGCTTTTCTTAAATTATTGTTTTGAAAACATTCTTAGACCTTGAAATATTAAACATTAACGCTGAAAACATACATGTATTAACATGTGTGTACGTTTTTCTAGGAAGTTTCTTATTGTGGAGCTAAAGAGCCCTGCGAATATGAAAGAAGCAAGAACATCTACGATGGTATGATTTTTAGAATACTTTTTAATGTTTAATTTTCTTTACCTTTTTTTTAAAAAAAGGATTTCGTTAATACTTTAAACTTTACATCATTATAAGCATAAAATATATTTCCAACGTGTTTAGCTAAGAGGAGAAACGTATCGCCTTATATCAATAGGCTACTGCCGTCTGTCTGTCTGTCTGTTACTGGTAAAGTGAATGTCTGCATTTTTCTTTAATGCACCCAAAAACTTTTGTCCAATTTGTTTATTAACGTTACGGCACGACGTAGATAAACTTTAGACTGACGCCAATAGCACTTTTTAAATTAGCGAAGCACTTTTTCATTTGAGACTTAATAACTTGGAAACTGATAGAAATAACTGACATCATCTACTATGTAGGTAACTGGGGCCACCGTGGACCAAATTGGGTAAGTACCAAAACCGAAATACATTTAAAACCTAATATATCTTCGAACGTTTGTCAAAAGTTATCCTATACATTTTCTTGATCAGCGTTTCAAGATCTACACATTGGGAGCAATGGTCAAATAATAACGTAAAAATTTTTTTGGTTTATCGGGAGGTGATATACAGAAAAGTTTATCACAATGATAAACTCAACCTGTCTGGCCTAATACAGAGGTGGATATTAGTCAAACAGACACGGTTTGTTTGTAAACTGCAAGAGGTTGTTACATGGAAATAGCAACAACTTGATATAGTCTATTTCACCAAATTATTATCTTAGATCATATTTGACTTGGTGTAGCTATCGAATCAGAAATTTGGCTACGGACTTAAAGATAGTCAGTAAAGCCCGTGGAAACAGTCACTTAGGCAGAAAAACAATGGAAAAGAAGCGTCATTTGCATTTTGATGACGGCAGTCAGTCGTCAGTCTAGTCAAATTGGTCCCAGGTGGTCCCTAGTTACCTGTGCGGTTTAAAATGAATAACTTCACCACCTTGTTTCCAAGTTATTTGACCTTAAAGTTTTAAGTGCATTGTAATGGCTTCCTTAATTTAAGGTATTGACGCTAAATTAGTGTTATTGATGCACGAAGTTAAATTTTCGATCTGTATTCAGATTGGTCAAATAATTGGATAAGAATGAAAAGAGGCTTTTTATTGGATTTTGAGAAATTAAAATTTCCAGAAGTTAAACGTTTGACAACGTGAAGAACACATTCTTTTCAAGCGCGGCCCATGGTGATTATTTGCAATCCGTGTTCAGATTGATCATTGAATTGGTTAGGAATTAAAAATACCAACAACTTGAGCCCGGCTTTGCAGTCTTTCTTTATATAAGTATGTAATGTAAACATATCTTATCAGATTATTTTAAAGATTTCTGCCGCCCCTCCTCCCCCCACCCCCACTCCCGGGCCATAGCGGCTAAAATCAACATTTATCGGGTATAGGGACACACACAACTTATGGGACACACACAACTTATGGGACACACACAACTTATGGGACACACACAACTTATGGGACACACACAACTTATGGGACAGAGATAGCATTTGTTGTATTTAACAAATTATTAGTCAACTCATATGTGCTTTTGTTAGGAACGCAGGTAAAGAAATGTCAAGACTTGCGGATTTTTTCATTTAATATATCGCTACTAATAATTAAATTCTAACCGCAACATAAAAAATCTAGTCCATGACAATTTAACAATCCTCGACATAAAACAGTATCCAATTGTCCCATAACGCGTACTGACACTTGTGTCTTCTGTGTATAGAAAATTCGAGTACAAATTTAGTAGCAAATCTATCACTTTATAAAATTAAGAACAAAGTAACAAGAAGCAAAAACACAATGTATCAAATTTGTGTATCATTTGTCCCCACAATACAGGATTTTAATAAGTGCATGACACACAAAATGGCCCATAAGTTTGCACACAGACACAGACACAACTTATGGGGACACTGCTTGTAAACAGGATAAATAACCTTATTTTGCAGTTTAAAATTGTTTTTAAGGAAAATGTATTATGGGCCAGAGAAATTTGTCCCACAGTGCAGCAGGTCCCCATAGCGTTAGTTCGCAACGCACAGAAGTCCCCATAAGTCGTATACACGCAAACACACACACACACACACACACTTTCGGGCACTTTCTCACAGCTCACGGATTGTCTCCACGAAGCGTGGCGTTGCGCTAAAATTTAATACAGGGGGGGTTATTTTCTATTCATGTCAAAGCCTATACATGCTTGTGCTGTTTCTTTGATACATAAAATCAAAATAAGCTCTAGTAGTTGTTCAAAAATAAAAGCAGGTGTAAGAAAAATAAATAGATAAAGAAGAAAATAGAAATAATATAAGTACACCAGGCAAAAAGTATTCCAGAAAATAAGAAAATCCAACATATTATGTTAAGTCATACAAAAAGGTTATTGCAAAATTTCCACACTGTACAGTTTGTAACACGTCATAACAAAATCAGCTATTCAGTCTATTGCATACAGCAACCCTTTCACAGTTTTACACAAAATATAAGAATTAACAATTTTTACCACATAATAGAAAAATAAAAACTTATATTATTTCGTTATATTGTATATCTACTGCAATATTCAATTCAAAATATTAAAGAAACGGTTTGCCTAACAGACCAAAACTCATGACTATGGCCTCAAAATATGTAATGCCTTAATTAAATAAAGCCAGCTATAAGTTGCTTTAGCTAATGGCGAATTCTGCTACACATAAAGGGCCATTGCTTTGGACATAAAAAAGTTCAGTTTGTTTAATATGCAAAAAAAAAAGAACTTAAATTTTGTGCATCATTCAAATTTTCAAATTTTGAACAATCAATTAAACTTGGGCATAATCTTAGGATATTCTTACCTTCTGACCCATTGTTCAGAGTATATTCTTACAATAAAGTGCTTAGAAAGATAGCTTTAATGTAAAGATTAATTAATTAAAGTACGATAATTTTGAAGTATTTTGCTTTGTAAAACCTGACATTACTGTTTTGTTTTTTAATCCAAAACTTATCAAACTTAGTGGATGAAGGATTCGGTGAGTAAATTTACTTGTAAAGCTTTCTAAAAATGCTCAATGTCAAGAGATTCGATATGAATCCTCAAATAAAACCTTGTTACAGTTCTTCGTCTGTCTGCAGGACCAACTGGTGTTGCAAAAGCTCAGGAACTCGTCGTGAAGTTTCTCATGAGCTTTCAGAAAACCGAATATCCTGACAAGACACCATCAGGTAGCTAACATTTTATACCACTTTACTTATTGTCAAAGAAATTTAATTCCTATTTTGAAAGATCAAAGTAGAAGAACTATGAAAATTATTTTTGCCTAGGTAAATTTTACAAGGCAATCTTTGATATCCAAAAAGCAGTTGCTGAAGAATTCATTTCAGTTGATCCATCGGCCAAAAGAAAAACAGTTGAAGAAAGATTGAAGGATTTGAAAAGCTTCTTGAAAGTGGCTACAGAAGGAGGCAGCATTGATTTTGCTCGTGCTACTTTAGGAAAAGGATTGTTCACTTTTATGAAGGTAGGACGGTGTTACCAAAAGCTTTCTGTACTTGTAAATTTACTAATTTTATTCCTCTCTGAAACAGAACATACCTATTTGAAGAATAACGGAAAGTAATTTTGTGACTGCCCTACATTGGACATAGGAGAATACAGCATATATTTCTTTTTCGTTATAGAAAAAGATCAAGGACGGTCTTCCAATTGACGAGATCGATAAAGCAGCCGATGGTTATCTGAAAAGTATTAAAGATGAAATTGGAGAGCAAAGTTATAACCAAATTATCTCTAGTCAAGGAGATAGTACATTAATGTTTGCCATGGATACTACTGGATCAATGAGAGCTGAAATTGCAGCTTCTGAAACCATTGCAAAATCTATCATCGACGCAACTCGTGATTTTAAAGTTGACTACATTTTGTCACCATTCAACGATCCTGGTAAAGTTTATCTCTTCCCTTACCCTAATATGACCAAAACATGGACATTTCTTTTAAGCCTTAGGTTTGTTAAAAAATATCACCATTTCGTAAGAGGGTAGCTATGTATGTTTCATAAGAAGTAAAGTAAGAAAAATTGAAAAACACGACGATTTTATATAATATACTACCAGGAAAAAAGATTTTTTGAATAGATGTGTAATTAACATTGATCAAGCTGTAATATAATATTTTTTAGGAACTGGACCAGTCACTTACAAGAGTGAAAAAGAACCTGCTGGATTTATCACTGCCATCTCCAACTTACGTGCTAGTGGTGGAGGAGATTGTCCTGAACTTGCCATCAAAGGTATGCTTAATGCTTTGGATCAAGGACCTAAATATGGAAGCCCCATGTTTGTGTTTACTGATGCGACAGCTAAAGACGACTCAGCTGAGAACTTAGAAGCTTTAAAGTCAGCTGCAGATATAAATTCTGCAACGATTGCCTTTTTCACAAATCTCAATGGTTGTACTAGAAGTGGAAAAACAGGAATTGACAGTTACAAGGATATTGCTTCACACACGTCAGGTACGTCAAGAATTATATAGTGGAAACAATGGAAGCATGTTAAATAGCAATCCAAATATTTCTTGGTATATGTTGCCAAAGGATGCTTTATTTGCAGAAGCACTACAACACAACAACAAGTTGCACAAAACTTGTAAGATTCATGGAGTTTCGTGCTTTATACATTCAATAATTTACAAACACGTTACCTAACTTAAAGTAGAAAATGTACAAACTAACTATGAGAATATTTTGTTTAATAGGTCAAATCTTTCCCCTGAAAAATGAAGCTGAAATTTTAAAGTTGAAAGACTATGTTGAGAGCAGTTTGAGTCGAGACACAATGATTGCATCAGGAGGTACCATCAAAAGCAAATCAAAACGATCTGTTTCGCCTGGACAAAACAAATTCTCAGTTGACGATGGCATTGCCAAGTTAATTGTTTCAATAGCTACCAGCGCTCAAAACACATCACAATTTGTTACACTGACAGACCCAGCTGGAAGAACTGTGACTGCATTGAACACAATGTCAATGATCCGTATTTTCCAAATCGACAATCCACCAAGTGGTGTATATAGCTTGGTGTTCCCATCAGGAGCTGGAAAGTATGAATACACGGCGGAAGCTGTTTCAAAAGATGCTATTGAGTTTGCTCATAACTTTATGTATCAAGAAAACCCAAGAAAAGAATATCCACCATTCTCATTGTATAATCCTATTACAGGTAAACTTTATCCCCAGGAGCCAAAAACATTTTTAAAAATAAGAACAACTTCCATCAATTAGTATTTACAAGGTGCAACAATTCTTAATTCATAAATTACTTTATTGTCGAACAGGATTCTACACCATTTATCCTTAACAGCACAATTCCATAATAACATATTGGTGTCATTTTATAGGTGTTGAAAACCAAATGATCATTCGCCTGGGTGGTGTACACAGAATTGATATGAGCACAATTCGAGTTGATCTTGTGGATCTTCATGGCAAAGCTTTGATGTCCAACTTAAAGCTGTCAGATTTAGATGCTGCTGATGAAGTACTCAGCACGATGCTGACACCACCAACAGAATCATTCAGAGTCAGATTAACTGGTAGGCTATTGATAGTAGTATTATCTACAAAACTATAGGCGACGAGAGAAAGTAAAAATTGATTAAGAAACATTAAGACAGGTTTTCAGAAGACATTTAATTACAACAATTAAGAAAGTTAAAAATTCAAATGGAATTTGTTATTCTATTTAATATTGCATTTCGCCTTCATGAAGATTAGTAAAATCTGTTCAAATTTTCAACTTTACAGGACAAACAAAAACTGGTGCGCCATTCGAACGAATATCTCGTGGGGTATCAAAAGCTTCTAACGTATTCGTCCGACCAATGTTTGCTGGAGATGAGTTTACAGTTACATCAGGTGAAAGAAACGTAGCTGTTCAAGTTCAAGCTCTTGTTTTTGGCTCAAGTGAATCTCAACCTTTAACATTCACAGTAAAGGCAAGACGTGGAAGCATCACAAGATCTGCGTCGAAAAATATTCGCAAGATGGGTTACGTGAAGTTGATCTACAACGCACCAGCTGGCATGAAAGGAAAGACGGAAACTATTGGAGTCACTGTAACCAACACAAGAACAGGAGAAAAATCCACCAATATCTTTTCCCTCTTATTGAAATAAGCAACGAACTTTTTACTTTGAGTTACAAATTATGACCTTTACTTACCTTCTGTATTTATTTAAGACGGTATGCCGATATTGAACTCCTGTCAAATTTTACCCAAATAGCCGTATTCCGGTAGAAGAATCCACTGTATCTCTCTCATTGAATGCATGTATGGGATACCGATCAAAAACATATAACACGGTAATTTGAACTTTTAAAAGTCAAAATCTGATTATTCTATATATAAGCGCTTAAACAAAACGTCTAGAAATATAAGCAGGTGCAACAAAAAAAATGCAAATATCCAACAGAATCAAAGGTGTTTAACAAAAGTTACGTAAAAAGCTAAATCTGCTAAAACTGTATACTGGCTTTTCCAACACCAGATGCACACCAGGGACATATCATTCCGACATTGTTAAGTTATAAAAAAACTGTTATTAAAAATATTAACAAATGTTATTAAAACATTTACTTGGTTGTTGTATTTATAAAATAACAAGTATAAGTTATATAATTATAATTTCAAATTATAAATTATTAAAACTAATTACATATTTATTTGCTTATAAGTCCTATGCCTATCCAAAGCACTTAAGAGAGAATTCTTATTTCAAGAAGCAATCCATGGGCATGATTTAAGTTGGCATTTGTAAATAAGGGTTTTGCAATACATTTTTAGGAGGAATTCCGTTTTTTAAAACAGTCCATAAGTATAAGATTCGGTTACTTCCGCAATATATACAACTAGTCGTTAGTCCGTGGAAAAATCCACTGGTTCGCCCATCCTTTTTATACCGCATTGCGTACGTCTCGCTACCAGCACAGCTAAGCTACTATTTTGCGTGACAGACAGACGGACGGACAGACGTATACGGGTATTATAATATAGACTAGTCGTTAGCCTAGTCTATATTATAATAATTGGTATTGGTGCACATTATAAAAATTTCGTGATTCCGTTACGGGACGCTGCTCTCGCGGACACACAGACAAGATACAACTATTATTAAAGAGATACAAATCACTTAGGGGAAAGTTCTCAGTTGAACAATCAATCTATACACATACCCATATACATACAAAACACAGTTCAAACAAAAAAAAAATTTCAATCATCAGCACTTTTTTAGATAGCGCAATTTTCTTTTTCCTAATGTGATTTATCTTTATATTGATTTCACAAGTAATTTTATAAAATTGCAGATGCAATGCAAAATGCGTTTGGGACATCAAATTACAAAAGGAATTTATATTTTGAATATAACTATGAAATTGTTCACAAATGGAAGAACTCATCGCACTTGAATCAAGGAGACGGTTGTACTTGAAAGCGTTGGTGCATTTGTGCGTATAACCATGAAATACGTCGTGGAAGAACCTTGTTTTGCAAAAAATCAAGATTCTCAATTTTTGCAATACTCTGAAAGACTGCATGGAAAATCGTGAAAGATTTCGTCAGGAGCGCTGGTGATATGGGTTAATAGCGACGCTGCAGGAGGGTCCTTTCGTCTTTCGCTCCCCGGAATTGAATGAAAGCCGTAGCAATGTCCATGCAAAGGACAAAGCCAAAAAATACGTTGGTTGTTCTCTTTTTTGAAACTGATGGAAAGCGTTTCTCACATGCGTTGTCTGGTGGGTCATCAAAATATTGCATTTTACGAACTTGACAACCATGTGTATTAAAGTAATATGCGCATCCATATTTAACAGGATTGTAAGTTTTCGGTATAGAAACTGGATCTTCTGGTGGTTCATCATGAGTATGTATATTTTTTATAAATGCCACCAGGTATCTAAGTAATAATATAACATCGTTGCTTGGAAGTTCAGTCGGTGACGATATAGAGGATGCGAATAACAAGGAAGATAACTCAGGAGCATAAAACCTCAGTTCGTACAAAAATAATCGTAGGTCGGCAGTTGTTAATTCCTCATCAGTAATCTTTTGAACAAAATCTAACACGTCTTGACAAAAACGAAATGGCAACACAGTGTCTACTGAAGCGTCGGATGAAAGTAAAAGAACGAAACTTGGCCAATGCATACCGTTCTTTGTTATCTTAATTGCTAGAAATTTTTTGATACACAGGTCGAGCATACTCACTCATAAATTCTTTAATTCCTGTCTTAATTACACTAGGGTCGCAATAAATAATCTTTTGGAACTGCTTCTTTAGCAAATTTCTCGCTTGACTGAAATCACGAGAATCATGGTCGGGGGTATTAAATATAAAGCAACGATTAAGCCGTTTTAATGTTGGCTCCAAAATCTCCCAAACCTCGGCACTTTCGATAGGATCAACAAAAGCATCTTTAACACCTAATACTACCTTTGTACTGTCACAGTTAGAGTCAAAAAAAGTTACCTTAATTAATAATTTTCTTTCGGTTCCACACAACCCACACTGCTGACAAAATTCAATTTGCATAGCTGACACCCATGCGAAGAACCTATCAGTAAAAAATAGGACGACATATACTTTTGGGCACCGTGATTCCTTCTCATGTAGTTGTTATTCTTAGCCGTGACAAAACCGCTAAACGTTTGACCACTTGTTTTTATTGCATCAACAAACTTCCAGCCTATTTCATAACCCGCACAATTAGCTAATGAAAGCCGGAATATGGATTCATTTCATCCATCCTCTTTCCGTTTAGAACAATTTTGCAAGCACAAACGCTTGGAAACGTTGCACTCCACCACTTTTCTGACTAAACACAATTTAGACTCTGTTGACTTTCCATTATCCCCCTGCGGGAATTCATTTGAAAACCAACAGCCTAAAGTGACAATGTTGATTATATTTATAACGAAAGTCTTCAGGGGCGGATTTAAGACTTTTTTAACTGGTGTAAAATATTCCCGGGGAGGCTCAATTGCTTGTCAGCGAGATTAAAAACAAATACGGGTTTGAAGGACGTTTTGAGCCCTACACCCGCCCTTTAACGCCTATGGATGGTTACAACACATTTCTGAATGTAACCTGAAGCCTCTGCGGCATTTTCTGCACAAAAATGCGAAACCAAAGACCAAAAAAGCGGCATTGTTTATCAAATTAGTCACAGTTAATTCCGCTACTACATTGTTTTTTAAACCAATCAGCTTGATTTGATGAAAATTTGAACCAATCACGATATTTTAAAATCATAATAAACTTTTAATCAACATGTGAGGCGAAATAAACGTTATTTCAAAACCAAAGTCAATTTTAATTGAAAACTAAAAACACTAAAAACCTATAAAGCTAACAAAAACATTTAATTTGCTTAACCGTTCTGTATGGAAGAACAAAATTCATTTTACACCAGTTGCGCACACTAGAGAAATACACCAATGAAATTCTTGCCTAACCAGATGGTAGCTGACACCAGCACAATCGGTTTTAATACTGAAGTCGGCACCGACATGGAATATCAAATATTTTCAGGACAAAAGAGCTGCGAATTGTATTTCTTGATAGAACCAAGACCATCGCATTTGCCGCGGAGAGTTAGGACTCCAAAAACGACCCTTTAAACGCCAAGGCGTGCGCACGGTTGCTTCCCTGCTTTTTGTAGTCTTCGGGCGTAAAATTGAAACAACACTCTTGCAGAAATACACCTTATGTTTTTGAAAAGAAATTTTTACTGGTGTATTTGCACCAGTATATAGAGCTAAATCCGCCCCTGGTCTTAGCAATAACTTCTACATTTCTTATAAGAATCATTCCGTAAACATACATGTACGCATAAAAACAAAAAGTGTAAATATTTTATCTCATACATTCTATTTACTTGAGACAGTATACTTTTTCCTTATACTAACCTCACATGGGCATGTTCCATCATATCAGGTACAAAATCGATGTCTTTGTTTTCCTCACTCTAAAAACTCTTAATTCTAGATTATCTTGTAATCTTGTAGAAAATGATCAACATCTACGACACACTTGCTGGGACATTAAAAATTAAATTGTCACAAACCAGTTTCCTCATTGAATACATCTTTCCACTATAATACAGAGTTATGATTATATGACATTTTATGATATTAAATAATCATATTTAAAGGCGCTCCGAACCGGTATTACATATTAAAAATCCGGCAAACGCGTTTTGCGCAATACGTTTATTGCTCGCTGGTTCAATATTTTGTTTCGAAAAGTATATTACAAAGAAATATTTCAGCAAGACTCATTCTGGATAAAAACATGACCAAGGCTGGAGAAGATAAAAATTCTAGATATATCTATATGTTTGAGTCTGTAAATTACATACATGCCGGAAAAATAACCATTTTTGTTTTTCGCCGCCTCCAGGTCGACTTTCGTGTAAGTCACTCAAGTCGAAAACCAACAGCCGTTCCTTACAAATGGTTCTAACTATTTAAGAAGAGCTGGATTTTAACTAGCGAACTTCGCTTTGTAAACACAATCTGGAAAAGAGATGCGTTTGCTGACCTGTTTTAAGCATCCTGCAAATTGGATGTTCTCCAGATCACATTGAAAGTCTTGCTAGTTGAAGTTGGAGTAATCTCTCATATATTTACGGTTTGTAGCGCGATTGGTGCTAACATTTTTTATCATTAGGGAATTAGGTAGTCTGATATTTGTGGTATTAAGTTACGGCAATCACAAACATCTGTGATATTGTTTTAAAATTGTCAGTTAAGGTGTGTTTATAGTTATTGTTAAGTCTTGTTGGTTGTAATGATATAAAATTAAAAAAAATTACTAAGTAGGATTTCTAGAAAACTATTTGTTTCTTTACGTTATTTAAAGTTTAAAAGGTTAATATTGAAGTCACTTAGGATGATGATAATTTTTGGTAATTTTTTGTAGAAGATGTTGTATGTCAGATTCAAACTGTTGTGTTTCCGCTAGGATGTCTATTAATAACCCCAATGATTGCATTTTAAGAGTTACCAATTAAAATTTCGATGAGAAGCATTTCAAAATTCCTCTGCATTTTTATTTGTACTTGATGATAAGTCATCTCTTAATTTGTATTTTAAGTCACTGTTGATGAATAGGCCACATCCAGAGTTTTAAGACTTCCCATTTATGTATTCGTAAGGATAATTATCTGGTAGACTTTGAGAGTTAAATGTCTTACCTAAATGTTATGCTTGTGAAAGTCCTAACACATCAAACTTGAAATCTAGAGACTGGATTAGTCTATACAAATTATCAAAAAAAGATTTGGTATGAAACGTAAATTAGTGTGAAAAACAGAAAAACAATTACTGTCCAGCTTCTCCAATTTTACAACGGTAGCTTTAACCTTTGCCACAGCGATGATTGGCTAACATTTAACCTGTAGCTAGAGCCACGCTAGCTAGCTCTAGATATAGGTAAGTTGCGAATGTTTACAAAGTTCCTTATATTTACTTACAGACAATAAAAGAAGGACCAGAAAATTGACTATTTCCTTTAATTTATAGATTTAAGGAATAAACGATTTAAAAAAAGCTTGAATTGTTTTTTCATAACTATCATTTCCTCTTTTTAAGAACAGGTTTTAATTATTTTAAAAAGTAAGTTGCTTTTTTAACTTAATTTCTTCGATCGTTGCGGTCTGTTCCTTATATTTATCGCCTGTGTGCATGCGTGTGGATAGTTGTGCGGTTTGTGGTTCATACAAAGCGATTTAGTAAGTTATTGTATATTGTTTCTTAGTTTTTAATTCTTGTGTTCAGTTGTGTTAATACTACTCGATTCTTTCCTTTTTATTACTTTTTTCTGTGTTCTTAGTTCTTGTTTTTATACATGATTGTGTTTTATCGTCTACAATTGTATTTATTTTATATGACATGAGTAAATCAGCTGTGTGGTTGGATTTTTTGTTTCCTGTCTGAAAGACCCAGCTACCATAATTGGGTCACACAAAAAAGGTTATTGTAAAATTTCCACAATGTACAGTTTGTAATGCCTCATACCAAATTAGCTATTAAGCCTATGGCATAGAGCAACCCTTTCAATGTTTTACACAAAATAACCAATAGTTAATAACAAATAAAAAAGAAATATAAAAACTTGGTTCAGTTCGGTATATGTACATTTCCTGTAATATTTCAATTCAAAATATTAAAAGAGCATTTTGCCTAACAGACCTAAACTCATAATCAAGAAAATCAATTATTTTTCATTTCATGTATTAAGAAAACAGCGAAAACGTGCGTGATAACAATGCAGCGTTTTCGAATTTAAGAATCGAATATATTTCAAAAGATTGTAACGTATCAGATGGTAATATTGATTTAACTTCGTTTGCAATTAAAGGTGTATTATAACGACATCAACAGTGAATAACTTACTTCGTAGCGTTAAAAACAGTAACAACAGAAAAATTACTTTTTACATTTAAGCTATATAAATTCTTCTCTAGGATATACACGCTTTTTTTATAGGAATAGTGTGTTTCAGCCTACATGTTCTCAACTTTCTTGACAAATCCTATCCTCATTATTCTTAGTATATGCGTAACATGGTTATGGTCTGAAAATATATGCCTTAAAAAGTAAGGCTTCCTGTAAGTTGCTATAGCTATCGGCAAATTCTTTTTATATTTAGAGCAAACATTCAAGATTGGACATTCTTAGGATATTCTTAGGTTCTGACTCACTTTTGAGAGTTAAGAAAATATGTTCAGGCTAAAGACATAGCAAGGAACCTAATATTTAAGGGAAAGTTTAGCTCTAAAAGTCAAAATAGGTAAAAATCGTTATACACCTAAATTTATTTTTGTACCAGATACTCTAAACAATGCACCTGCTTTACTTTGGCTTTCTCGGAAGTTCGCTAGCTATCGTTCTCTGGACAAAAGTTTAATTAGTTTTTTACTACGATTATTAAACTTCGCTTTACCCCACAAAGAACGAATTATTACGTAGACTAGCTGAATTCCTGTGGAAGAATCCACTGAATCTATCATTAAATGCATGTAATGGATACCAAACAAAAACAGCAGAGTAATTTAAATTTTCAAAATTCACAATTCAGTCTCTGCTCTTTGTCTCTTTTATATAACGGGAGGCAAAAAGAGAAAAAAAGCTCGAGGTTTCTCACAGTCTGCATTACTTTATATTTATACCCGTTGAAACCAAAACGTTTAAAAATATAAGCAGGTGCACCAAAAAAAGTAAAATTAAGATACAAAATGTCCAACAAAATCAAAGGCGTCTAACGACCGTTACGTAAAAAACGAAATCTGCTAAAATTTATACTTGATTTGCCATGCCTGAAGCACAACAGGGAAAAAATTATAAAAGACATTAAAAAGATCCAACATATATTGCCAAGTCATACAGAAAAAGGTTATTACAAAATTTCCATACTGTACAGTGTAAGCATATGACTTTAAGATATTCACGAAGACTTTAATTTGCGCTAGCTGGAGGTTTACTAGTAATTTTTTTAAGCAAGTTTTATTCCACTCAGATTATTTATTATAGATTGATTCTTGACATTCTGCATTGCTTCTTAGGTCACAAAAAAGTATATTAGTTCATACAACATTAGCCTACATTTTTTACCAGATAAACAACGCCGAAAATGCGCCAGCTTCACTTTCCGTTATATCCGCATTATGAAATAATCTGCTCCATTGCCCAAATAGGTTCAAAACCTCAGGGTACAGGCCGGGCTAACAGTAATATTTAGCATAGGTTAAGATTTTGAAAGTCACCAAATAGCCTGAGATCCTAACAAGTACACGTCAACAAAATGAGTTTACAGCAGAGTTAATAATTGCTTCTAAACTTCGCTCTATGAATTCAGTTGGCGTGTTTCGGAATTAAAGGTTCGAGAGATTTTAAACGAGAGCTGGGGTGCTTTATAGAGGGATTTCACACAATGATAAACTCAACTTGTCTGACCTAATAAAACGTATTATTATCGTATGAACTAGGTATATGGTCCGTAAAAAATTCACTTATAGATATTTGGTGGTAAGAGAACCGACTTGGTTGGCAAAAGATCGAAATACATTTACGACATAATTTGGGTATAATTTGGGATGTCGTCTTAAATAAAATACAGCAGTTTCATTTCAGTTTTTTATTGTTTTGAAATTAAAAGACAAACATAACATAAACAAAAATTAAGCGAAAATAAAGGTTATAATGTTTAAACCAAAGTAAAAAGTTCGTTGTTTATTTCAACAAGATGGAAAAGAGATTGGTCGATTTTTCTCCTGTTCTTGTGTTGGTTACAGTGACTCCAATAGTTTCCGTCTTTCCTTTCATACCAGTTGGTGCGTTGTAGATCAACTTCACGTAACCCATCTTGCGAATATTTTTAGATGCAGATCTTGTGATGCTTCCACGTCTTGCCTTTACTGTGAATGTTAAAGGTTGAGATTCACTTGAGCCAAAAACAAGAGCTTGAACTTGAACAGCTACGTTTCTTTCACCTGATGTAACTGTAAACTCATCTCCAGCAAACATTGGTCGGACGAATACGTTAGAAGCTTTTGATACCCCACGAGAGATTCGTTCAAATGGCGCACCAGTCTTTGTTTGACCTGTAAAGTTGAAAATTTGAACAGATTTTACTAATCTTCATGAAGGCGAAATGCAATATTAAATAGAATAACAAATTCCATTTGAATTTTTAACTTTCTTAATTGTTGCAATTAAATGTCTTCTGAAAACCTGTCTTAATGTTTCTTAATCTATTTTTACTTTCTCTCGTCGCCTATAGTTTTGTAGATAATACTACTATCAATAGCCTACCAGTTAATCTGACTCTGAATGATTCTGTTGGTGGTGTCAGCATCGTGCTGAGTACTTCATCAGCAGCATCTAAATCTGACAGCTTTAAGTTGGACATCAAAGCTTTGCCATGAAGATCCACAAGATCAACTCGAATTGTGCTCATATCAATTCTGTGTACACCACCCAGGCGAATGATCATTTGGTTTTCAACACCTATAAAATGACACCAATATGTTATTATGGAATTGTGCTGTTAAGGATAAATGGTGTAGAATCCTGTTCGACAATAAAGTAATTTATGAATTAAGAATTGTTGCACCTTGTAAATACTAATTGATGGAAGTTGTTCTTATTTTTAAAAATGTTTTTGGCTCCTGGGGATAAAGTTTACCTGTAATAGGATTATACAATGAGAATGGTGGAGATTCTTTTCTTGGGTTTTCTTGATACATAAAGTTATGAGCAAACTCAATAGCATCTTTTGAAACAGCTTCCGCCGTGTATTCATACTTTCCAGCTCCTGATGGGAACACCAAGCTATATACACCACTTGGTGGATTGTCGATTTGGAAAATACGGATCATTGACATTGTGTTCAATGCAGTCACAGTTTTTCCAGCTGGGTCTGTCAGTGTAACATATTGTGCTGTGTTTTGAGCGCTGGTAGCTATTGAAACAATTAACTTCGCAATGCCATCGTCAACTGAGAATTTGTTTTGTCCGGGCGAAACAGATCGTTTTGATTTGCTTTTGATGGTACCTCCTGATGCAATCATTGTGTCTCGACTCAAACTGCTCGCAACATAGTCTTTGAACTTTAAAAGTTCAGCTTCGTTTTTCAGGGGAAAAATTTGACCTATTGAACAAAATACTTTCAATAGTTAGTTTATACATTTTTAACTTTAAGTTTAGTAACGTGTTTGTAAATTATTGAAAGTAAGTCTTCAAAAAAAACAGAAAGAGTGTTGATATAAAATCATGAAACTCCATGAGTATCATCAGTTTTGTGCAACGTTTTGTGTATCTCCGAATAAACTATCCTTTGGAAACATATACCAAAATGATAATAGGATTGCTGTTTATGTGACGCATTTAATAAAACCATCATATATGTTGCAATGATCTCCACTATATAATTCTCGACGTACCTGACGTGTATGAAGCAATATCCTTGTAACTGTCAATTCCTGTTTTTCCACTTCCAGTACAACCATTAAGATTTGTAAAGAAGGTAATCGTAGCAGAATTCATATCAGCAGCTGACTTCAAAGCTTCCAAATTTTCAGCTGAGTCGTCTTTAGCTGTTGCGTCAGTGAACACAAACATGGGGCTTCCATATTTAGGTCCTTGATCCAAAGCATTAAGCATACCTTTGATAGCAAGTTCAGGACAATCTCCTCCACCTCTAGCACGTAAGTTCGAGATGGCAGTGATAAATCCAGCACGTTCCTTCTCACTTTTGTAAGTGACTGGTCCAGTTCCTAAAAAATATTAATTTTAAAATTAGCTTGATTAATGTGAATTGCACATCTATCTGATTCTCTTGTAATATATTATATAAATTGTCGCTTTTTTCAGTTTGTCTTACTTTATTTGTTATTAAACATACATAGCTACCCTCTCACAAAATTCAACTTTGGTGATATTTTAGGTCATATTAGGGCCAAATGAGGAAATAAATTTTACCAGGATCGTTAAATGGTGACAAGATGTAGTCAACTTCAAAATCACGAGTTGCGTCAATGATAGATTTTGCAATGGCTTTAGAAGCTGTGATTTCATCTTTCATTGATCCAGTAGTATCCATGGCAAACATCAATGTGCTGTCTCCCTGACTAGAGATAATTTGGTTATAACTTTGCTCTCCAATTTCATCTTTAATACTTTTCAGATAACCATCGGCTGCTTTATCGATCTCGTCAATTGGAAGACCGTCCTTGATCTTTTTCTATAACGAAAAAGAAATATATGCTGTATTCTCCTATGTCCAATGTAGGGCAGTCACAAAATTACTCTCCGTTATCCTTCAAATAGGTATGTTCTGTTTCAGAGAGGAATAAAATTAGTAAATTTACAAGTACAGAAAGCTTTTGGTAACACCGTCCTACCTTCATAAAAGTGAATAATCCTTTTCCTAAAGTAGCACGAGCAAAATCAATGCTGCCACCTTCTGTAGCCACTTTCAAGAAGCTTTCCAAATCCTTCAATCTTTCCTCAACTGTTTTTCCTTTTGTTGATGGATCAACTGAAATGAATTCTTCAGCAACTGCTTTTTGGATATCAAAGATTGCCTTGTAAAATTTACCTACGAATAAAGTAATTTTCATAGTTCCTCTAATTTGATCTTTTAAAATTGGAAATAAATATCAATCTTAAATTTTAGTATTACGCTTTTGAGAACAATTAATCAAATGATATGAATTGTTAGCTACCTGATGGTGTCTTGTCAGGATATTCAGTTTTATGAAAACTCTTGAGAAACTTCTCCACAAGTTCCTGAGCTTTTGCAACACCAGTTGGTCCTGTAAACAGAAGAAGAACGCAATTACTTTAACAAGGTTTTAATTAGAGATTACCAGCATATTGCGTGTATCGACATTCAGCATTTTATAGAAAAATTGACAAGTAAACTTGCTCACCTTTGCAGAAGTCATTTGCACAACCACGGGTTTCTTCTCGCGCACCAGCGCAGTCTTTACCACTTCCCAGTGGAGTTGGATTGTTGCATTCTCTGGTACGTGTTTGGACACCTCCACCACATGTTTTGGAACATGAACTGTAGCTTGACCAATCACCGAAACCCCCATCAACTAAAGTTAATAAATAGTAGATGGAAGAATAAAACATATTGAAATTTTAGACAAAAGCAGTAATCAAGGTGATCTTCTTAAATTGGCACAAGCGCGTAAAGTCATTTTTTTGATAAGCAAACTACTTTAAGATTGTCGTACATTATTCACATTTTTTTTTTACATTTAAGCTATCACTTCACAAAATAGCATTTCATAGCTAAAGAAGCTAGTTTTTTTAAAAAACTTGAGCGAGTGCTTCTAATTGCAACCTTAATGTAAGGATAACATAAAATGTTATTGTCGTTACTGCACATGCTACACACCTGAGCAATCTCCCTTTCCACACTCTCGTGATTCTGTTGTGGGACCAACACATTTCTTTCCAGTTCCAGCAGGAGCGGGTGAGTCACATTCTCGGGTTCTTGTTTGTGAGCCTCCTCCACATTTAGCACTGCATGGTCCGTACGACGACCACTCACCAAATTTACCATTGACTAAACATAAAAAAGTTAGAGGATTTCAAATTTATGAAAGCAGGTGAAACTTTATGAAAGTAGGTGAAACAAAAAAGGTTATACCTGGACAATCTTTCTTGGCGTCGCACTCTCTTGTTTCTTCAGCAGGACCAAGAACATCACATTTGTTACCATTTGCAATGGGCTTAGGATTGTTACATGGCCGTGTTCTTGTTTGTTGGCCAGTACCGCAAGATACGCTACATTTTCCGAATTTTTCCCATTCTCCGTAACCACCATCGACGCCTAAAAAACAGGTCATTATGGCGTATGATAGAATTACACTTTATTGTATGGCATGGAAAAGAGAAAGTTTAGGTAGAGTTTGCAATACATACCAATTTCATATATAGTTTCAGCAAAGTCCTTTCCAATGCATTCGCCTGGTGCAGCATCATCACAATCTTTGAATTTTGCATTCATACAAGCTCCTTTGCGTTTTTCAATATGACCAATTTTAGATAGACCAACACAAATACCATAATATCGGAGAGCAAAGAAGTCATAACCTTTTTCTTTAGCGGCTTTGTCGCATTTGCATGCGATTCTATAAAATATAAACATATCGTTCAATTCACCAATATGATACTTTCACGTTACTAAATAAATTTAAATAAAGGAATCCGCAATTGATATCATAAAAATAAAAGCGATACTCGGTACGTGAGGGAATTTTTCGAATTTTGTGCACCTATCATATGATATATGATATACAAATGTTGCGTTAGGCACATTTATTTGCGCAGGAATAAAGGAAAAAAACACATAGTTAAACATCTCCCGCTTAGGACGAAATATGTTGCTTTTTGCCGATGTGCAGAGTGTGTTGTAATTTCTGGTGAATCATGAATAAGAAAAAAAATCATTTCCATACATTTTTAATGTTTTTACCTCGTTAAATATCCAGAAAAGTCTTTCCAATCAATGTTATCTCTGTCGTTGAAAAGAGTTTCTCCATCTTTATCTTCCCAATAACAGCCTAAGCTTTTATATTTTTTTTCGCATCCTAAGGGAAATAGAAATATAGGTTAGATTAGAATAAAATTATCATATGGTAAAAGCAGCAGTGAAAGATTTAAGACAAGCAGAAAACAAGTAGAAAGTCAGTAAGAACTTCAAAAAACAAGAAAGGCTTGAAGAGAGCATAAAAAACTTGAAGCAAGTAGTAAAACCCTCAAAGAAGCAGTGAAGACTTAAAGCAAGTTTTTAAGACTCAAAGCAAGCTTTGAAGAATTAAAAAAGCAGTGGAAACTTGAAGCAAGCAATAGAAACTTGAAGCAAGCAGTGAAAACTTGAAGCAAGCGTTAAAATCTCGAAGCAAGCAGTAAAACCTTGAAGTAAGCAGTGAAAATTTAAAGCAAGCAGTGAAAGATTGACGCAAGCAATAAAAACTTGAAGCAAGCAGTAAGAAATTAAAGTAAGCAGTGAACCTTTAAAGCAAGCAGTGAAAGCTTGAAGCAAGCATTAAAACTTGAAGCAAGCAGTAAAAACTTGAAGCAAGCATTAAAACTTAAAGCAAGCAGTAAAAACTTGAAGCAAGCAGTAAAACTTAAAGCAAGCAGTAAAAACTTGAAGCAAGCAGTAAAAACTTGAAGCAAGCATTAATACTTAAAGCAAGCAGTAAAAACTTGAAGCAAGCATTAAAACTTAAAGCAAGCAGTAAAAACTTAAAGCAAGCAGTAAAACTTAAAGCAAGCAGTAAAAACTTGAAGCAAGCAGTAAAAACTTGAAGCAAGCAGTAAAAACTTAAAGCAAGCATTAGAACTTAAAGCAAGCAGTAAAAACTTGAAGCAAGCATTAAAACTTAAAGCAAGCAGTAAAAACTTGAAGCAAGCAGCAAAAACTTGAAGCAAGCATTAAAACTTAAAGCAAGCGGTAAAAACTTGAAACAAGTAGAAAAAACTTAAAACAAGCGATGAAAACTTTTCCTTAAAACTTGTTTTTGAAAAGTCAGAGACGCATTCATTTGTTGAGTCCGCAAAAACTCTCTAAGCGGTCAGGTTTCTTAATATGTAAGCATACGTGACTTCCAAAAGCAAAATGAGTTTAGTAATCCACTTCAAAACGTTATTTAAGCTATGAAAATTCCACAAAAAACAATTTCACGAAAAACTCTCACGCAAATAAAATTTTTGCCATTAAAATATATTATATATTACAAAGAAAATAATAGCTAAAATAAAAGATATATAAAAGTATAAAAGAAAATATTTTGGATTTGTTACTAAAAAATCTCTATTATAAATTTCCCTTACGTTATAATTACTGTAAAAGAAAGAATGAAAAATGCTTAAAAGCAACATCCTTGCCCGGAATTCCCTTAAAAATGAGTTGTATAAAAAATATTACCTGAGACTACTGCCACCAGCACTAAGGTAGCTATGATGCAGTGTGTAGACTTCATGTTGACTTCCGAACGACAACGTACTTGATACCGTTTGCTTCACGCCTTATATAAGCGTGGAAAAGTGGGCTTGGCTTGTTCATTTGTGATCCCATCCTCCAGGGGGTTATGGTGAAGGAACAAGTTCTGTTTTATTTATACATAGTGCCATTAGATGTCGTGATATCTTATTAAGCAAACCATTACTACCCCCGTTGCTTGTCTTATCACCAAGGAACTAAATTTTCAAGGATAGCAACAAGAAATTAGAATGAATTAATTTATTGCAAACGCAAAATAAATATTGACTGAATTATTTTTAACACGTAAACAAATCCATTTTTATTAGCATTCTCTAATCGTTTTACTTTGATTTCTATGAGATGATGCAAACGAGGCACTCTCCATCTCTAAAATCAAGTATAAAATTCACGTAACGTACAAAAGAAGGTATTAAATGTAGTAAAAAAATAACCAATAAAAAATACACTTTTAAACAGAAGACATGTTTTAAATTTCAGACAGACCCGGAACACTTAGTTTCCAAGTAATTCACACTCTCATGCAAAGAATGTTTCCCTGGGCGCCACTAACTTAGTAATATTAGTCAAACAGACATGATTTGTTTGTAAACTTTGAGAGGCTGTTACATGGAAACAGCAACAACTAGACGTAGTCAATTCACCATTTGTCTTGGGTTAAATTTCACTTGGTGCAGCTTAAGAATTAAAAATTCGGTCACGGATTTAAGGCTAGTCGGTTAAAATAACACGCTTTCTGTGTGTATGGATGTGTGTCACGTATTTGTTTCGAATCAGCGCCCCCCCCCCCTTACCCCCAGCATTGAAGAGCCCCTAAAAGGCCAGCAGGAATAGGGTTAAAACGTCATTTCGCTTTTTGAACAAAACTAACAAAAGTGATTTTATTATTGACTGAAAAAATGATTTGAAAAACAATAAATTTCAAGAATAAGGTACGCTGGCAGATAGAACACAAATAGAAGCTTATGAGCGCCAAAGCAGTGTCTTTGCTTACATAAAACATGCACTTGATGACTTACAACAGACTACACAGTGCGACATTAGAAGTAAGCCAGAGTGTCGGTCGAGGCTATGAACTTACGACTGCAAGTTCAGTACACCGTGCCCATTACATTTTCCCCATTCACCAACAACTATAGATTAAACTGACAATTCTACATACAATGCTACAATAAAAGTTGTGCTTGATCAGGACGTACCCAGTTAAAAATTTGCGCGAATTAAATATAAAAGTTTTTTTTTCGAAAAAAAAAATTCAGATTTTCTATAATAAAAACCAAATTGCATTTGTTACTATCGGCTGAACACGTTGCTATGTGTTTCCGTGACTTAACTCAGCAAGCAAATACTTGAAATTAATTTTCAACCAAAAATGAAGCGACAGTTGAACTTGTATAATATTGGAGATTAAAGTACAACAAGACTCATCCAGCAGGTGTATGAGATTTCTTTTAATTTCAATTTAATTGTGTAATGAAACCTATACAAACTATGGCGGTAACATTACGCAAAGAAAGAAGTGGCCATTTTGTCTACATTTTCACATGAACTTTTGATATCATTACATCAAACTTAAATCTTGTTTTCATGCAATCAAAACCATGCGTTAAACGTCAATAAAAAAGAAAAAACATCAATACATGTTTCCACAGCTGTTCTTAAATCCTTCCGATATTTTTTTACAGTTAGCTTCGAAAAGATCAATAAGAAGTAAAGTTTATGAGTTTTGTCAACAAACATTTTATTGAGTTGTTATTAAAATCACTCCAGTTCTCCGCCGTTGGAAAATAGCAGTGACAGACGAGTTTTCTAAGCAACACAACATTTTGGATGAGACTTAATACTGCTTTTAAAGGAGAGGCGCCGGATGCTGAAAAAATGCTTATAATACCAGTGTTGATTTTGAAGAAGGACTGGCTTGGTCAAAAAGTCTTAACTATTATTTTGCACGTAGCAGCTATCATGATAAGAAAAAAGTCCGGACCAAAGACTAAGACTGTTTTGATATTGAAAATATTCTAGAAAAATAAAAGTTTGATATTTGTGTATCTAAAAAACGGTCAATTTTCACCTAAAAAATTTGCAACAAAACCGTAGATCTTAAAAAAAATAAAAAAAAAAATAGTCTGTTATAAATACCAGATTTGTTTACATCTTTGTGAGTGCTGAATTGGTCAATACACACAAAATAATTAAACAAGAAAGTTAAAGATCAAAATAGCAAAAATGTTGAAAAACATGTGGCGAGCAATTTTTATTATTTTATACAACTTAAATTGCTAGACAAAGTTTGGAATAAAGAAGATAAGTAAAGATTCGTAAAGGTCGACGCAAACTGTTCCGACTTTTTATCCGACTTAGAAATGGAAGGTCGGATGGAATGTTGGATAAAAATTCGAATGTCGGATGAAATTGAGTTTCACGTTATCATATTTTATCCGACACGTGAGTTTAGTAATTTAAATTTTCAAAATGGAGGACAGCACTTTGCTCGCAACGGTAATTGTATTAAAATAAACGAGCTTGCAGATTCTGATGACGAAAAATAATGCAGAGGAAAAACATAAAGTTGGATAAAGGAGCGTGAACTACTAGACGTTTTGTTTTCTTCACGTTGTGAACACGATGAAAGACTTTTATTTTGAAGAAATTCAAATTTTCACGCGTTCGAAAATCAACCAAATCGTTTGAAACGCAAATTTTTTGATTTTGTGCAGAAAGACTCCAAAAAACGGACGAAATGGTACACCAATCCTATCCATTACACTTTTATTCATTTTTTTGTTGGATAAAGTCAGATGAAAATTTTGTTCTGAAACAAACTTTTATCGGACCTCATCCGAACTGATTTTTGCCTTTTGTTAAAAAAATTTGTTTTTTTGTACATACGCAAACCGATCCGACTTTTCATCCGACATGGGAAAAATCGATTTGTTGTTCAATGATTCCGGTCTGTATATTTATCAAATTTGGCGCCATCTCATCACAAAAAAACTTTAGCCTTTGAAGCTGGTAGTATTAAAATTTTTTGTTGTTGTTTACGCAAAAATATTTCTTGAGTTACAAAAAGTTTTTAAACAAGTTATCAAATGCTGCTACTATTTTATAGCACGTCAAATATTCTCAAATATATTATATATATCTCCAGTCAAAGATCTTTTTTATGTTTACTGGTAAGTAAATCAAAAACCTATTTATTTTCACTCTATAAAATCATGAAAATTCTGCAAAAAAAAATATAGATTTAGAAATCATTATATTTTCCCGCTTAAAATTTATTTTCTGGTAGCCACAAAATAATTTTCTGTTCGCCTCCCCTTTAAGTTCTGCATTTTATTTTCTAGTTGCTCGACTAGCAAATGCGATAATTAAACTCGTTATCGCTGTTTTGGTAATCCTGTTGTTTGTTTGTTTGATTTTTTTATTTAGCCACTTTAGGATTACTGTTGCTTAGCAATAATTTCGTTTTGTGAAGATCTGGGCATCGCGTTAAGACTGAGTTACAGTCGTGTGATATTAATGAATATATTTTATATTTCAAAATTGTTTTGTGTATCATACCTTGTTTATTTATTAATGCGAGATATATTCGTATATTTGTGCGGAATTGATTTTTTCAGAATGAATTTTTGCGAATTTTGCTCCTTAGTTAATTCCTGCAAAAAACATTTGGCAAGCTATTCGCAAAAATATCTGTGGACTTGCATTCGCAAAAATAAGTATCGCAAAAAAGTATTTTTTTAAACAGGCTGATTAAATTTTATTTCGCCACTCGACGTTTCTCTGTCCTCCAGAGTGGTGTATTGGCTATGGAAAATCAGTTTGGGCAGACATTTAATTTCCCACGGGCGAAGAGACGGGAAACTGTTAGGGACTGTGCGTGTCCGCCATTATGAATAGTCTTATGTTTATATTTGTCGGTTCCGGCAATAGGGATTTTTAAGATTCGATTATAACATGGCGCTGCGAGTAGAAAGCACCACGAGGGAAAATTGAAAATTGTTGGAAAACTGATGCTACGTTTCACTTTTACTCCAGAAACAAGTAACATTTACGAATCTCTTACCTTGTCGCCGGAAGCAGCGGCCACTACAAAGGGCATTATCGATGCCTTAGAAGTGTTTGAAAAGGGAGCCATCAATGAAACCATGGAGAGACATACGTTCAATCATCGACCACAACAGGAAGGAGAAAAGTTCGATGATTTTTGCACAGACCTTAAAGTTTTGGTCAAAAACTGTAACTATTGTGACAATTGCGTTCAAGGAATAATACGAGACAGAATTGTGGGAGGTATTTTGGATGACAATTTACGACAAAAGCTGCTCAGCAAAAAGGTTTTAGATTTAAAAACAGCGGAAGAGATGTGTAGAGCGAGTGAAAAAGCGACAGAAGGTATAGGTGCATACAAGACGACAGCCACAGCTGTTGACCAGGGACAGGGTGATATCAACGCAATATTGGGGAAACCAATTCCACCAGGAAGACGATACGACCAGAAGCAGCAGAAATCTGCAGCAGCAAAGAGCAACGGGACCAACTGCAAGTTCTGCTTGAGACAGCACTTATTTGGACGGAATTTTTGCCCAGCCTGGGGAAGAAGATGCAACACCTGTGGAAACTTAAACCATTATGCACAGAGTAAAGTATCCCGAGGAAGAAATGTGAAGGAAATGCAAGCAGAAGAAGCCGCAATGAACAGCCTTTTTCTTGGAACAGTGGAGGGTACGCAAGGGTTGTCAACTCAGGATGAGCCATGGGAAACAGATATAACGGTCAAAAATGGAAAAATTCAAAGTAGACACTGGAGCGGATGTCACACCCGTAGGCGTACCACAGCTAAAGCAATTCGGAAGAACCATGAAAGACATCAGACGCACAGGAAAGACACTGACCGGTCCATCAGCAGAAAAGTTACAATGCCTTGGATATATAACAACGCTGCTAAAATGGGGTGATAAACAGTCAAACGAGGTAGTGTATGTTTGAAGAAACTTGAGAGTGCCCTTATTGGGCAAACCGGCTATAAAACGTTTAGAGATACTCACATTCAACAAGCCAGTCAATAGCACAGTGTCACAAGTATCTGAGGACAATCAAGACATTATTCAAGAATTCCCAACACTATTTAACGGATTAGGATGTATCACCGGAGACTCAATCAACATCAAATTAACCGAAGATGCAGTACCCTACCACTTGACAGCACCACGGCATGTAGCATTACCACTGTTGGAACCCTTAAAAGCAGAGATCCAGCGAATGAGGGGTATGGGAGTCATACGAGAAGTTACAGAACCAACAGACTGGTGCCACCCAATTGCTTTAACCAAGAAATCGGATGGCAGTATGCGCTTTTGCATTGACCTCACAAAGTTAAACGCATTTATCAAGCGAGAATTCCACTAACTAGAGAGTGTTGATGAGGCTCTTGCGAAACTCGGAAGTCAATGCCACGTGATGTCAAAACTTGACGCCGATTCGGGATATTGGCAGATGCCATTAGATACTCCAGCCAACTGATGGCAACATTCATCACACCGTTCGGACGATTCTGCCCAACAAGAGGTCCCTTCGGACTAACATCAATGCAAGAGATCTTCAATAAACGTCTCGACCAAATCATTGAAGGGTTGCCGGGGATAGTGAAAAGCACTGATGACCTACTAGTCTTCGGTAAAGATTTAGAGGATCACGATACGAAATTGAGAGCCGTACTAAAGAGACTGACAGAGGCAGGTGTTACGCTCAACACTGACAAATGTGAGTTCCGGAAAACAGAGGTAGAATTTTTGGGACACCGAATCACAGCAAAAGGGATACAGCCAGTACCGGATAAAGTAGAGGCAATTCAGAAATACCCAGCTCCAACAAATATTACCGAACTTCGAAGATTCCTGGGTATGGCGCAGCAACTGGCTAAATCCAGCCCAAATTTAGCACAAGCCACAGAACCATTACGGGACCTGTTAAGTACAAAGAACAGTTGGACCTGGACGGCAGTTCATGAGCAGGCATTCAGCCGCATTAAGGACACATTATCGACCCAACCAGTGTTAGCACACTATGATGTACACCGACAGCAGCAATGGAAACCAGTCGCTTATGCATCAAGGTACCTCTCTAAAGCGGAACAAAACTATCACAACATTGAAATCGAAATGCTTGCTGTTACATGGGGTTGCGAAAAGATGTCTCGATACATTCATGGAATGTCGAAGGTCTTAGTGCAAACCGACCATAAGCCGTTAGTCCCTATCTTGAATTACAAACCATTAGCCGAGATGTCTCCACGGAACCAGCGTATGCGAATGCGTTTACTAAAGTACGACATTTATGCTGAACACGTCAGTGGAAGTAAAATGACAGACGCAGATGCTTTATCACGATCACCATCTTGCCAGCCGGAACTGGAAGATGAAATCGCCGAAAAGGACATCACCGCACATGTTTCTTTGGTGTTAACAAACTTACCAGCAACTGATCAACGCTTGGAGGGAATTCGCACAGAAACCACTAAGGATCCAGTCCTATCAGATTTAATAAGAATCATAAGAGAGGGATGGCCAGCCAGACAACAACACTGTCCCATCAATCTACCGTATATTGGCCGGGTATAAATTCACACATCGAACAGATGGTCAGGAAATGTGAAGAATGCAGCAAGTTACTACCGTCGAAACCGTCACAACCACAGATGAGCCATCCACTACCGACCAAACTGTGGCAGCAGGTGGGGTCAGACATTTTTCCATTGGCAAATCGAAACTACCTGATCATCGTAGATTATTACTCCTTATGGCCCGAAGTCTATCAACTAAAACGGCCGGACTTGGAAACAGTGATCGAGTCACTCAAAGATGCATTTTCTCGACATGGCATCGCAGAGTACGTCATCAGTGACATCGGAAGCCAGTACGCATCCTACAAATTTAAACGCTTCGCCAAAGACTGGTCATTTACACACAAGACAAGCAGTCCTCGATATCCACAATGCAACGGACTAGCCGAAGTGACCGTGAAGGCTGTGAAGCGCTTACTGAAAAAGTGCATCCGTTCGAATGAAGATGTTTCGCAAGGCCTCCTGACGTTACGAAACACACCGCTGAAGTGTGGACAATCTCCAGCACAGCTTCTAAAAGACTTCTAAAACCACGCTCCGAGACAACCTACCAAGATACGTAACAGGAGGCAGAAGAGAGCAGACAATTCCAGCACGGGACTTGCAGCAGGAAAGACTCAACACGAAACAGTGGTATGACCGAAATATCAGACACAGTCGACAAGCCAATTTTAAAGAAAGTCAACTCGTCGCTGTTCAGGATGAAGTCACCAGAGAATGGTCGAAACGAGCAGTTATCATTAAAGAAGTTGCACCTCGTTCGTACGAATTACGACTGAGCACCGGCAACAAGATACATCGTAACGAAAAGCACTTGCGTAAAGTCTACACCATTACAGCGTACCAACCTCCAAACAAACCACCACAGAGGATCATAAACCACGACCCGCCCGTGGAGCCCAACACAGACGAGGATGGGAACGAAAGCGACGCCTCGGACAACACAATCACAGACGAGGATGGGAATGAAAGCGACGCCTCTGACAACACCATACCGTATGTTGAAGGAGAAGAGGAAGACAGAGCAGAGAACGAGGTCAAAAACGAACGAGAAGAAGTCGTAAAAGAATATGTCACACGTTACGGGCGAACGCTGAAGAAGAAAATACCCGTGGATTACGAAAATTTATAAATTTCTCGTGTTAAAACTTAATGGACGTGTCAAGTTTTGTTTGAACATTATGAACTGGATGGGTCGTTTGAAACTCAATATGGACGTGCTGGGTTATGTTTGGACAGTACACGCTTGGGTTGGGACTTTAAAGGGGAAATGTTAGGGACTGTGCGTGTCCGCCTTTATAAATAGTCTTATGTTTACATTTGTCGGTTCCGGCAATAGGGATTTTTAAGATTCGATTATAATAAATCAGTTTGGGCAGACATTTAATTTCCCACGGGCGAAGAGACGGGAAACCCCCAATTGATAAGATTTTTGTAATTCTAGATGACTCTATGTGAATTTTAAGATTATGAAAACACAGTTCAAAAAAATAAATGTTACCCTTGATCTTTGTTTAGCACACTCTTGAAACCTCCTTTTCGCAAAAAAATATCGTATTTTTTTGCATTTTATAAACATTCGCAAAATTAAATCCCGCAATTTACTTCCTGAGGCCCAATTCGCAAAAATAAATCTCTAATTCTAAAGTGTTGCCTATAAAAAAAATTGTAACGAGAGTCAATTAAAAATGAAAAAATATTTAGAATCATGTTTAACTCTTTTTAGTCTGAAGATTGTATAAATTATATCAAAATGTATGACAAATTAATATAAGCATTCATTGCTGGTCATTTCATAATTTTTTTTAATCATTTTGTGTTATCCAGAAGAATTTGCAACAGAGTGATAATGAAATCGAAATTGGGACTGATTCAACATACACGTACTTAAACACTATTGGGATAAAAAAGAAACTGACTAAAAATACTATACACTCAAGAAACTGACTACTTCTATATACTTCTATATATACTATAAACTAAAGTAATTGATGTCTAGCATCTATATGCGGACTTGAAGAAAAAAAATTTTCCTCCAAGATCCAGCAGACCTTGTTTAACAGCTGAAAAAAAGACGTATTTATTAAAGGGAAACGTTAATAACATCAAAGATGGCGCAATATAGACGATCTTCATTATGCTACACTACACGAGCTTTAACTTTTGATAACATATAAACTTTAGGCTTTAGCCTGGATAATTTTCGGGCGTCCAGCCTAGCTGCGCTGTCTCTCTACCTATCTATCTCTCTATCTATCTCCTCAGTCGATTTTTAATTCCGTCTTCGCTGGCGGAAATCAAAAACATTATAGTACGCTACAACGCCACAAGTCAGACAGATAACCGTCTATTTGTTGCAATTGTGTTGGTTTAAACTCAATTTTACACTTTAAACAAATTACTTCACGACATATCTTCGAGTCCTTGAAGCACTGTCTTTAAGAGGAAGACTTGTATCAGTACTTTTGCTCTAGGTGCGAGCAAATCTGAGGATTTATCACACCCGCCCCACCCCTTCAAGAAAATAGAACACAAATTTTCAATATTAGAAATATATATTACGTGATCGCGTCCTACAAGAAAATAGAACTGTAAAAAGCACAGAATAAGAAGAAAAAGATAAAAAATAATTTGTTTTGAAGTAACCAAACCCACAAACTTCTTGAACCAATATAAAAGAAATGATGGGCCCTGGTGAGAAGTTTGGAAGCTGCCAGATTTTGTTAAGTACGGTTTACACATATATCAAAATAAATCAATAATTTAAGTAGAAATATTTGCCTCTGTTATTCAAATTATCTCAATCTTAACGCCTCGTTTAGTCAATCGCTCCAAAAACTGAGTTTCTCTCAATGCAGACCCAGGAGTGAGTACACCACCACTGAAAAACAAAAAAAACTTTATATTATTATGAATTAATACGTCTTTGTACAACCTACATTTTTCAAAAAGAGGTCTAGTTCCAAAAACCCTTTCTTTTATCCTGTAATTTTGGTAAATGAGCTTTTTAAATATATTTTTGTCTTCCTTCGCAAATTGGTTGTGTCAGATTACTGCTTTTCTTTTAGAAAGTATTGGCAGAGTAAACTAAAAAACAAATTTTTGTCATAAGAAGAATGACTAAAATTATTTTTAAAATTATTTTTTTGTGGATTCTAATTCTTTTTTTTTTATTTTTTGAATTTTAGTACAAATTTGGTTGTCAAGAGGCTTCTTACAAAAACGCGTACTAGGTATTTTAAAACTCGCAAAGGTTACAAGATCAGATCGCAAAAAAATCCCGACTTGCCATTCAAACAAAGAAATTACATCATGAAAAAATGCTGACTTGTCTTACCTGTTTCTTAGCGAATCATCCAAAATGGTACTCGCAGCAGCCACAAGACTAATGGATGTAAATATATATCCAACTTCTAAAAGAATTTAGCACTGTTAACTCAGCCATCCTAATTTTTAAAATTGATGACACAAGTAATTGCTGGGCCTCTTCACTAAACCGAAAAAGTCTTGACCATAAAAATGTGAAACAAGTTTTTTAGCGAAGATGTGAACATACCTGGACCACAAAATTTCATTGACATGCTTCGATCAGGACGACCAGCTGACGTGCTACAGAAGTTAATACAGAAAAAACAATAAAAACAAAAAAGGCTTATGAAAAACGTTTAATGTAGGTTCTATAGCCTGGATTTAACTATGGGCTAACAATCAGCGAACCATTTACATAAGTTAGCTGAATTTAATTTTAGAGCTACAGATGTATTTGTTCCCCGTTTACACTACATTATGTAGCCGAAATCAACAAATATTATATCCAATTTGCACTTTCCATTCTTAAAAATTTGATAAAAAATTCCTTCACCCTGGGCAGCTGTTCTTCAAAGATCATTTTTTTTAATTTTGTCTGGCCGTTTTAATGACCTCTTACAACGAATCTAGGTATACGTCTGCCTGCCTGCCTGCCTGCCCTGCCTACCTGCCTGCGAACCCGTGCATTTTTCACGGGACACCGACTAGGAATGCTAATATTTTTAAAAACATTAATCACTTTCAGCACGATTTTTGTCGGCTTCCTTTAAAGTTTGCCGTTAGCCGATCTTTTTAAATCAAACTTTCTTTGTATTTTTTTTGGTTGACGATGAGCTCACGATGAGTTCAGCTGTGGACAAAGCAGGTATTTTTACGTTCACAGTGTGGACTAAGCAGGTATTTTTACGTTCACAGTGTGGGCTAAGCAGGTATTTTTACGTTCACAGTGTGGACTAAGCAGGTATTTTTACGTTCACAGTGTGGACTAAGCAGGTATTTTTACGTTCACAGTATTGGCTAATGTCTAAGCGTATCATGCTTACTATGGTTGGCTCGTTATTCATAGTTAAAACCAGGCTGAAAGGAGTAAAGAGAGAGCGATATGCGCATGCACATGGAGGCAATAAAAACAAGGGATTGTATTCAATTTAAAAAACTACAAAAAAATCAGTTCGAAAGATGAAAAACAACTTCTCTTTTTCATCAAACATTAAATCCTGCTTGTAAAACACGTTTACCTCGATTCAGGCTTCTTACTGTATCCCTTTCCATGAAACACCATTTTGAACCCACTTTTAGCGAGCTAAAAAACAAAAAATGGAACACTTTTTTAATATAAAATATAGAGACAAGCTGGCAGAGTCCAAAGTTCGTGCCCACAAATAATTATATAGGCTCTTTCTATACTAGTTTCACGCAATTTGAACTTGTAAAGTCCACTTATCAATGTTTAGAGGGGCCTTAGGATCATAGGTTATTTGGGTGATTTCGATCGTAAAGCATCAACTCGCGAATTCTTCGCCGGTGGTAGGCTGTAGAAGTTTTTTTTTTAAGATGTGTAGGTTAGAAATCACGAGTTGATGTTTTTTTTTGCGAACTTTGTAAAATGTCTCAATATTTTGGCTAGTTTTAAGGTGTTACTATTACTCGCAGTTTTTTGCAATCCTGGTGACTGAAGCCTGTTTATTGTGCCCTCCGTAGTAGCAATACCAAAAGAAGTAGCTAATATTGATAAATTAATTAAAATTATAACTTGAAGTTCACTTACCTCTTCTGGAGTGACGCCATCTTTGGAGAAAACACCAAACGAGAATAATTTCGGGTACTGAATATAAGAAAATCATAAAGTTTAGAAGAAGAAAATATCAGTTGATATAATAAAATGTCTTCATAAAATTAATGGAAACAAATTTCACTTAAAGGATCTTTTTCTGTGTTAAATTAATTCCTCTTGAATGAACGCTTTTTTCTCAAACTTTAATTTTTTTTTCATTTACGTTAAGTACTAGAAATCTTAACTAATTATAAGAACCGCTGTGAATATGTAAGATATATTAATCTGATTTTGTTAGATATACCAGCCTGATTTTTTCCTCACGAGTTATTAAATTAATAAAAATTAATAAAAACTTGTAATAATTAAGCACGCCTTTTTATTAAAACGATTTAGCTAACCTAAATATTATAACCCTTAATGATTGAACTGTCACTTCTCAATGAACATTTAGACATATCTGTTGCACGTAATAAGTGAACAACAAGTATGGATGACCATGAACATATCTTGAACCAATTCAACAGTTCAAAAGAGCAAAAAATATTTCCTTGATGTCAGACTTATTGCAGTAAAAAGCGTATAAAGTGCATGTGTTGATTGGCAATAAAACACAACTTACCAAAAAATCAACGTTTTCAATTTGTTGGCAAAACACAACTTATCAACAAAATCAACGCTATCAATTTGTTGGCGAAACACAACTTATCAACAAAATCAACGTTATCAATTTGTTGGCGAAACACAACTTACCAACAAAATCAACGTTTTCAATTTGTTGGCGAAGCACAACTTACCAACAAAATCAATGTTTTCAATTTGTTGGCGAAACACAACTTACCAACAAAATCAACGTTATCAATTTGTTGGCGAAACACAACTTACCAACAAAATCAATGTTATCAATTTGTTGGCGAAACACAACTTATCAACAAAATCAATGTTATCAATTTGTTGGAAATGATTTGTAAAGTTGCATTTTAACAGAAAAATAAATCTTGACAAAATTCCTCACATCAAAGTATATATTTAGTGAATAATTGAATGACAACACTTAATATTTGCTAACGCTTTGTCTTTACGTAAATCTACACTTACATCTTCAAGAAGTTTAATTCCCCATGCACATTTTGTTAACACGAACATCACTAATGCAAACAAAAATCCACATACAAGGTGGAGTATGGAACCCATTGTCATGTAGGCTGCATACTGCACTGGTGTTTTGTTGTGCACGCTTGATTCATGCAACTGTGTGCGCTTCACTACAGATGCATCAGCGCCCAAAAATGGAACAAACCATTTATTCTCGGAATTACTGAAACCAGGATTTCTTCAAGAAAAAAGAAATAGTTTTACAAAGAACAAATAATAATGAACAAATAATTATGTTAATCAAACTTAATATTGTTTATTTATACAATAATCTAGCTCGCAGAAAAATTTATATACATTATCCACACTTGACATGCAATACACCTGTATCAGATAGATTTTTGCTATATGTTTAGCTAATTTTTTACCAAATCAAAATCAAAAACAACTGTTGAACCACAGGTAATTATGTGGCTAATTTCAACCCTGCCAATTTACAGAGACCCTGCCATGCTAGAAAGACCCGACCTTGCTATGTTAGGAACACACAAAACCGAGAATCGCACCCTGCCATGTAAGGAAGACCCAACTTAGCTATGTTAAGAAGACCCAATCTTACTATGTTAGGAACACGAGACCCACCATGTTAGGAAGATTCCAGCTTGCCATGTTGGGATGACTCAGCCTTCCTATGTCAGAGACACAACCCTGCAATGTTAAGAAGACCCAACCTTCCTATGTTCGAAAATCCAACCCTGCCATGTGATGGACACACAACCCTGCCATGTTGGGAATTCCCAATTTTATGTTAGGGACAGAAAAACCCACTATGTTAGGGATATCGCACCCTTCCATGTTAGGGAGAAAACATTCATTTAGAAAAAAAGATCGAAGCTTAGTAAGTTGTGCAGCAAAACTTAATACCTTAGTTTCAATCTGGGTCCAGTGTAACTCAACTTTTCTTTAAAGATAACTTTCTGTTGGGCTTTGACATTTGCACGAGTTACGATGCTGTGAATAATTGTTAAGTATGTACCATAATTTCCCTGAGAAAAACGTATCATTTTTTGAAAGATGCCCTTTTTTAAAAAACAACAACAACAAAGTGTTAAGGACCAAGATAACTTGACTAAGATTTTAATTTTCTACTACTGTGTATTTATACCTTTCCTGCACCATACAAATGTATGTAACTTTCTGCTGCAGTCAATTCACCTAAAATATAAGAATTAACTGGTTTTTAATAACATTTACAGCATTTATGTTAAAAACAAGAAAGCTCAACAGTTTCAACAGTTTCAACAGTCATACTGTTTTTAAAACTCACCCAACGCACTAGTAACCTAAGTCAGTATCCAACAGAAAAGGTGTGGAAAGCCAAAAAACGTTTCTGACTTTCATTTTTGCCTGGTGAAGATTCAAATTACAGAAAACGTTATATATTCTGCCATTATTTGAGTGTTTCAAACACGAATCTCTCGCAAAAACTAAAAGTCGGACAGACACAAGCCAATGAATATCAAAGATTTTTTTGTAAAAAAATTATGTGATGGCAGTAAACAAAACTCAATGAGTCAAAACTACATTCAAGCATAAGTTATGCTTTTAATTAATTTTGACTATGTATATACATAACATAAACTTTGAACTACAAATAACCCAACCTAAATAATATTGCGAAAGGCATTTGCATTTATTGTATAAATTACGATAAATGAGTTTTTAAATTCTTATTTAATTATAAACCACATTTTTGCTGTTACCGTCTTTATAGTACCATCAAAGGCAATTTTTGCTGCTTAAACATTCATACTTTGTTTCGCAGAATAAGTGAATAATATTTAAAATCAGGCTACCTGTGACATGACCAGTAGTAGAGTTTGTGTGGGAAATAATGATATATTAATCATAGCCTTATAGTTCCTGATATTTTTGGCTTTATTACTTAAAGGGAACGCGAGGTACAAAATAATGTTGGGTTAATATTATAGAGCTTAAAACGTCTTTTCAAATTTTTTAAAAAGCTCTTTTCGTTCTTAAAATATTCACATTTAAAAATTTAAGATTTAATTATGTTGCATATATTATGATGTCATATTTAAGTAATAACAAATTTTGACATTTTCTGTCATCAGTAATTTTAGACCTGTTAAGGTATGTACAATCAAACTTTATTAATGTATAGATATTATAAAGATGAATTAATTAACATAATTTTTTTTAAGAAAGTGACATTTGTTTCTTCATCCCAGACCTTTTAATTTTTTTAATGACCCCATAACTTAGGATCTGCATGTTATTTTGCAATTAAATTTTGTGAGTAAACATATAGGGCCTATATAAGCTGACACAGAAAATTTTTTTGCAAACCAAGTTACACATCCCAAGTTATACACCTCTGGATTAGGAAGGATAACAGACCTGGAAATTTATCACGTAAAACCTCTAGCCCAAAATCTGCAGGAACGCTGTCAAAACCACAAGCACCAACTATGTGGATCCCCTTTTCCTTAGCCTCCTCGTGATACTTTATTTGACAAGTTTGAAGAAACTGCAAAGATACAATAGGTTATTGTCATAGTAAAAATATTGATAAAAATAAAATAAATTTGTAGGCTGATTATTATATAATATATAAAACAAACATTAAATATAAAACTAATGAAAATGATCAACACATAAAAATAAAGAAGGCAAAAAATTTAAAAAACTAGAGACCAGTTAACAATATATTTCGTTGACATCAAAATATGCAAACACCTAAATGGGTTGAGACCACCGAGAATGAGTAAAATGGCAAAAAAATTGAAAACATCTGCTTTGCAAAAGACTTTTCTACTAGGTGCAACAGACAGTCTAACATATGTAGTAGCAAACATAAGTTTGATTATGATATTAATATATTTACCTCTGGTTCACCACTTATATCCACATAATTTGACGATGCCTCAACACAGCATCGTACGACTTGTTCACCATACCAACGAAACTAAATAGGAGAATAACCTTAAAATGTAAAATTATTTTTGCTAAAATTCTGCCATTTAGGGAGATAAAACAGGATAATTCCTTTTCCCACAATATCAAAAAGGAAAGAGTGCCTTTCTAATGTTTTAATCACTTTTAAAATCAAGGAAAAATATACAACTTACAGGACCAACACAGTTGATTACAATTCTACTTTGTCTACACATTTCCATTACAGAATCATTGTTTGAATTATCTGCTATAACAATCCCAACATTATTCAATGCATCATCAGTACCTTCAAATAAATAATAAACTAGATTTCTGAAAATATCTCAATATGCATAAGCAACTTGTAAGATATGTTTATAACTCGTGAACAGTAACATTTTCTAAATCAAAACAATGTTCATAAAAGTGCTACAAGAGAGATAAAAAAAAAACGATATATATCAAAGGTCACATTTCACAATTTGCGAATCAAAATGCCCACTTTGCAAATTACTTTATGAAGGAAATGTTAAAACATTCATTTGTTTCACCATTTCGATAACGATCACTGCAACAAAATATAACCATTATCAAAAAATCAATAGCAAGTGGTGTACAGTGCTCCCACACAATTGCAAAGTAGTTTTCTTCTCTACAGTCTGCAAATTTTTGCAAACTGACTTTTTTTTTCTTCTTTTAATTCAAACCCTGTAGAATGAATTTGAAAAATAAGTGCATGCAATGCCTATTATTTTTCTTATTTCTACGGATAAAAGAAGTACTAACTAACAGCAGAGTTAGTCAAAACCAAAATGCTGGAAATAATATTTCCTCTATTGACAATGATTCATTAATAAAATTGTGTCAAGAAAAAAATTTATACCAACAGCAAAAAATTACTCCTCTGATTCGGAAAAGATTTTAATTTGCAGAAATAAAAAATCAAAGCCTCAGAAATCAAAGCCTCTAAAGTTCAGGATTTACATAGACGTGAAACAAGATAGGCCCAAAAAAAGATTTCCATCTGCAATGAAACTAAGTTTTCGATATTTGGCTTGTGCAGACTGCACATAAGCTGTAACTTGTTAAACATACACAATAGCTTTGTATAAATGTGCAATAGTTGACGCTAAACTGCCAGTTTTGCTCATGGTAATTGTGGTGACAGAAGTATAGTTCTTTAGCACTTGTGATTAGTATACAATAGGTTTACCTTAGTCATTGGAAATGGCTAGTAGAGCCTTGCACATTTGGGGAGGGGGGGGGGGGTAGTTTCTAGACCTGATCCTAAAGGTTGCAAGGGAGGTTAGTCTCATTTGCTTGCAAAGAAACTAGACCCTACTCTTGTCTTGATTTATTATACCTGCCTTTAAAACCCCAACACCTCACACTGCACTAGTTCTTCAGATGTACCTTAGAACTACCGTTGCAGTTCAATTTGATATGGCCGTTGCCAGTCAATTACATATGAGAATTTATTATTGTGTTATTATATCATGCCATAATGGAAAATTGTAACAATTAATGATTTCTTTTTGTTCCTTTTCTCAATATGGAGAAATTTGGGTATGCTGGGCCTCCTTTGTCAGCCGTTTAGGCAAGTAATGTGTTAATACAAATCATTGTAATCTTGGAAACGTACCTGACGCTTAAGGCATGAAGACACCTATATTGCAATGAATCAGAACGGCAACTAAATCTCTGTGCACCAGTTTGTGATTAGTTTAAATAGTATCACATGGATTTGTTCCCGTGTGAATAGGAGTGTTTATGAGTTCTCAAACATCTATTGAGACACAAATCACACAACTACAACATTATTCAGCTGATTCCTTTTTGCTCGATCCTATGCAAAGGCCTGTCGCATTCACAGGCATTTTTGCAACCTTATTACAGTCTATTAAAATTTTCCATCTTCTAAATAGACTATTCTCTCCCAGTCAGGGTAAACACCTAATTAGGCGGCATGACCTAATTAGGCGAGTCGTTTAGTTAGGCGACATGATATAGTTTAATTAGGCTACCGTAGTTTAACTAGGCGATTGAAAACTTTCTTTTGTAAATACGTCGAAATCATTGCATTTCGCACCACAATTTTTATGTGAATCAAATCTGTCAACTTTGCAGATAATTTTGACCAATTATCGTTTATTTGCATCGCGCTGGTAACTTATGGCCCAAACCTCGTGTGGCACTATTTGTTGCTATAAATAATGGATTTCAGCCATTCATGCCGCAGGGAAAAAATAAATATGGCGGACGAAAACGTCACCTAAATAGGCGACACTTAACCTAATTAGGTTATATATTTCATTTTAACATAATTCTTAGTTGTGCGGACATATCAAGGCACGAGGGATAATTTTGGAATCATGGTCGCGTAGACTATCCATTCTGAACAAAGATTTTTTGCGATTTTTTCTTGGAAATGTGTGAAAAGCCAAAAGCTGCCAGATCGTGGTTAACCAACTAAACTATAATTACAGTTAGATAGCTACATACTTCATCAAACAATTAATCAAGACTTTATAAAGTTAACAAACCTATTTCCTTCCTAATAAATTCTAGAACCTTCTCCAATTTATCTTTTTTTCTGCCAGCAATTGCAATTTTCTTTTCCTTGCATGTCCTTACAGCCTCCGCAGCTACATATTGACCAGTAAATCCAGAAGCTCCATAGATAGTTATGTCGTATGGTCGATGATCCATTCTTTGGATGAATTCACAGGAGATTTCAGTTTTCAAATCTGACGATATGCAAAATGCATCAACTATGGAATCAAATGATATTGTTGCGACATAAATACGGATCACTTTCGGTTTCGCTTATTTCTATTTTTCAGGTGAATGCGTTGTATCATTTACAGATAAGCGAGACAATGACGTCATAAAACGTGGTCGTCATCATGCTTTTTCTTGACCTCCGCGAAATTTGTTCGATATATGCAGATTTAGCGATTTTAGAACTTTTTCAACCCTTTAAAGAACGGGTCTTAGAATTATCCGGGCGATAGTCGGACAAAAACATTCCCATCGTTGGAACGCCATAGCTCCTGGAGGAAAAGAGAAATGAAGAGTGCTTCTCATGTTTAAGAAAGAGAAGGATAAATTGGCAACCTTGTTCCCCCGGGGCTCTTTTTCACTTTTTTATGGCTGCCGGCGCTCTCAGCCATAAAAAGTGAAAAAAGAGCCCTGGGAACGAGGTTGGATGAATTGCACTATTTAACGTTACCAAACATGAACTGTCTAGGGCTTGTACCAAGCCACCACACACCACGCTTCAATTTCGTGAATAAAGCTGATTCGAATGGAAAAAAGGGGCTTTTAAAAAACGCATTTCCACTGGCATATTTCTTTGCCTCATGAAAGGGTTGGATTAAAACGGCAAACAGTTTTTTGCGGTCAGAATACAACCAGATCATTGATTGGTAACTTTTTGTCGTTTTTAGCGTGAAAACCTTCTTCGAAAAACACATTGGGCTTTTAGATCGAGTGTGGATTACTGGGTGCCTTAGACATCAAGCTGTCCAACTTAATTCCCAGCCCACCCGTTGTCTCTTCCTTTGTTAGAAAAGGTACAAGATGCCCTCCTGTGGATGAGGTTGCTGCCAGGCCACATATCAAAATAAAGCGAAAAAAGAGCCCTGGAAATTTAAATATTGAACATGTGCTTTTGTATGAGGAGAGTAGTGTTATTTTGTTTTGCTCACAAAAAGTTAACTAACCTCCTGCCTAATTCTTTTCATAATGTCAGATCACCCTCGTCCCCAGGTTTTTGCCTTCTTGATATAAAAGATGGCGTCAAAAAATATTTTTCGTCGTCTTCTCCCATAAATCAAAAAACAAAAAAAATGTTGGGACGGGGGTGAATGTCAGATAATAGCATTCTCTTCCCCAGAGCTCTTAAGAGATAAAGCTGGGTTTTAATTTCAAAAACGTGTGGGGACGAGAATGAAATAATAGCTATAAAATTCGATTTTATTCAAGGATTTAATTTGTAACTGTCCAAAAAATATATTTATACAGGATAGCCAGTTTTTAAATCTATTTAAAATCTATTGTCCTTTTTATGATTAAATTTCAATTGTTGAATATCTACTCCCGGAAAGAACAAATTCACATGTCTGGTTTTTTAGTTTAGGTCTGTGCAACCAATCAGAAATGTAACTTTTCATCACATTTGTTGTTAGATGAAACTCGCATGATTTTTGGGACAAGAAAAGTGTCTGAAAGCAAATTCTTGTTGTTTCTCAACCTCGTTCCCAGCGCCTGTTGTCTCTTTTCTATAACCGGGACGGCGAGACGAACATTAGTATCGCCGTCCGATGTCAGAAAAGATACAAGATACCCTGGGGACGAGGTAGGTCGTTTCTTTTGTATATATTTTTGCTTCGAGTTGGATGTGGCCTAAAAGTTGCTTCGCTTTAAAGGTTTTATAAGTTGTTATTATTTAAAAAAAACATGTATTAATTGTTCAATTCCGAACTATTTTTTGGGGCCATTCTCGACCCCAAAGCTCTTTGAGATGCACAAAGAGCTCTGGGGACAAGAATGCTTTTGGGGCACAAAGTTTTAGACGAATTGCGCGTAATTAACTTTCGCGAAAATCAAAAATTAATTCAATTGAAAGGGAAAATCTTTCGCCTTAAAAAAACTCACGTTTCGCTGATTCATATTTTTTATTTTCGCGAAAATGACCAAAAACGCGAACAAGAAAAGAGGGTTAATTTCAGCGTTGCCCTCATTTGGCGCGATTTCGATTCCAATTTTATTTTATTTTTTTACTGATTTTTTACAGGCGTAACAAAATATCATTTCTGTATATCTGGCTTAATAATTGAAAGTATTGCTCATAAATTTAATGTTTTTATTTTTCTATGCAAAACAAATTACCACAAATATGTACATGTAGATCAGTGAAAGGCTTCTTCATTTTGATTTCCCTGTCTTCAATATCTTGATAACCACCCTCCATGCACGTATCACTTATTGGGTGTCGGTAGCGCAGAAACCTTCGTGCTGCTTTTTCTAAAATATGTATACTTGCAATGATTATACTTGAAAACAAAAAATTCTTTTTTGCCAAAAAATATTTTAGAGGACAAAGGTGAACTTTCACGAATTTTTCGGTGATTTTTAACACATATATACCTGATATGAGTGCATTCATTTGAAAAGAGCTAAACTTTTTACATAACTTTTGATCTCGCCAGCAATATGTAAACATGTATTGAAATTCTTTCAATTTAAACGTCTTTTCTTGAATGGAATTTGAAGAAGAACAACTCACAATGTCTTCTTGAAATAAAACATTTCTGCTGCAAAATAAAACTGAAAATAAAAATAAAAAACTCCAGCAAAAAGGTGTCGACATTCTCAAACAAGTAAGAGTTTTTGTTATCCGTTCTTTCTTTATTTCGAACGATTTTTCGAACAAGATATGTTCTAATGCTAAATGGGAAACTTGATGATTTCCCTTTCGATGATGGCACACATCGTGTTTTTCCTATTATAAAACTAAAAAAATTAAAACTAAGAATGGCTGAGCTGAGAAAGGAACCGAGAAAGGTATCTTCGTGTGAGATATAATTCTAACAGAATAACTGAATGATTAAAATGTTATCGTAACGTTCAAACTTGAGTGTTTCAAGTTTAGAGATCAAAGATTTCAATCTGTTCTGATTCGAGATTGTTCTTTTGTTTTTTACTTTTCGGCAAAATCTGGGAGTTTTACGTTGTTATAAAATAGTTCGTTTACAAAAATCTTTTTGCGCTTTTCAAAGTTTTAATGAAAATACTGACATTGTGTTGCCTTAGATGTGGCGCCGTAGATTAGTGGTTATAGCTCTCGTACTCTGTGCGGGAGACCGGGGTTCGATTCCTCTTGACGGCGATTCAACATGGGCGAGTGAATGTTACCATAGCCCCGGGTTAACCCAAGCCATGTGAGGGAAATTGGGAAGATGGCACACTGTGTGGGCCGTTGGATGTTGCCGGGAGTTGTCTAGTAGAGCGCGGGCCCTAATTGGGTCTGCGTCGCTCAAAATGAGCATTAAATACTCTAGGACTCTCCATCTAAGCCATGGCCCCTCCTGGAAATAATAGACAGGGTATATCCCTCGATATTTGTGAGGCTAGCCATGTAAAATATGCACATCTATCTATCTATCTATCTTCCGTGGATCAAAGTTTTGACAAGATGTAATCTTACGACCGAAAAAAAAATTCAGTGTTATGTTTTGATTTATCTTACACAACATTGTCACAATACACCTTTTTTTCATGTACCACTGCTATTTCTCAACTGTTTTGAACAGAATGAATGTTGTTTTTGAAATCCTCAGCTGAAACTTAATTTTGTGCTAATTGATCTCTGTTTAAAACCGATGCTAGTTAGTACAAGCGTTAATTTCACTAAAACAGCATTTTTACATGTCGGGTTAATTTCAAAATTTATACACACACCAATGCAGGAATAATGAATATGATCTTTAAGGCAAAACATCAAAATTGTAAAAAACATGTAATTCGGGGGGAAAAGTGTGTGAATTGAATTAACAAAAAAAGAACAAAAACATTAAAAGAGAATGCTCCATAGACAACCATTTCGCATATTTGACTTTGCATGACTTTACAGAGTTCATATTATTAATTATTCTGAATCAGTAAATGATTTGAGTTCTTATATTTGTAACACAAAATCAAATGTTAAATCCCGTTTCCACGATCGTCCTATCAACTGTCAGGCCAGCTCTACGTCTCGTCATTACTTGGACGTGAATGAAGACTTAGAGAAATGATCAACTCATTTAAATTTAGTGTATATGCAAAAATTAGAACACCGTTTTAAAAAATGGTGCGAAAAACGCACGACAAATCAGTAAATAAATATATTCAAAAAATTCATTGTTTCTCTTTGCAACTTAAAATAAATCAGATTCTCTGTTATAGAGCAATCACACAGCTTTTGCCTTCTTTTCTGTTTTGTTGTTTTAAAGTATGGGATTTAGTTATACATTTTAGAAGCATATTTTTTCCCAAGCGATACCATAAAATTATCCCCATAATATTAATAATAAATACGTTAAAGGTTTAGAACTATGAATGTTGAGTTCGGTGACGCAAATTGTTGTTCTTAATAAAAATTTGCACTGGTGGGAGTAGCATTATCCGTTGTGTAAAAATTAAACGGGTTTTTGCATGAGTGAAGCTTTAGAAAAAAATATGGCTGCTCAGTATGCATAAGATACCGCCAAATCGTCGATGCGTGTGATAATCTAAAGCTCAAAAAATAAAGGTATAATTGAGCATGATATTTTTTAAAGATGGTGGGAAAGTAGTGCATTAGTATTTTTTAAATAGTTTAGTTTTAAACGAGCTCAAATGCTGTGTTTAAAAAGAGATTTACTTCGCAGGAAAGCTGCCATTATACTAATCGGTGTTTTTGTAGGTTTATCATACAGAATTTTGATCAGTCGTGGTAACTTTTTGAATACGCAATTTTATCTTCCAACCTACACTGGACAACATAAAACTTTGTCAAAGCGCGATGCTATGACTGCGAAATTACAGTTCATAACTGATTGGACAGAATTCATAAATTCGAGGACTAACTTTACACGAATTCATAATGGCTGTAACATGACTTGGAAAAAGCAAAACGCTATACCATGGATGAAAAAATTAGAACGAACTTGTTCAGATAAAAGTTTTATATCAATCTGGAATATCAACCCTGTTGGAGAGTTTAGCAGGGTAGTATTGCAAACACAGTTTACTAATGGCACTATTAAACTCTATGGAGGAGATTATTGGAGAGTGTATGTTAGAGGAAGTTCGTCCGTTCCAGTTTTAAAAACCGATTTAGGAAATGGTTCTTACGAATTCAAATTTTTTCCTCTTTTAAGTGGTTCCTACAAACTTGATATTAGTTTGGAATACACATTGTGCGATGGTATAAAAGAACCGCCAGATGATTGGTTTAGAAAAGGTCTCTATTTGAAATCAGCTTGATTTAAACACTTTTTTTAATGGGAAGATTTTGTGTTGGCGCTAAAACCAAGTTGTGGAGTGTAAACTTGAAAAAAATAGAACTAATTAATTAAAAACATTTAAAAACTAATGTTACTGCAAAATGGTATAAACGTTGCAATTTACCTCGTACCCAGAGCGCTTTAAGATAAACTTTAAAGGGTTCTGGGGACGAGAATGAGGTGCAAAATTGTAAAAAGATGCAAAGCATGACAAGTTTGGCGGGAAAAACAAAGTTGAACTCAATTCTTTTTATGGTGTTGTGATTTGTTCTGCATATTTCACGCATGAAAATATCTGATTGTAAAAAGTCATTTTTTTTTTAAGCACCCTTAAATAAGAACCTTTCTTTAAACTTTAAAATTGTATATAAGTTCTCTACATGTGATTAGAATCTGTCGTAAGAAATAGTCATTATATGATACACTAGTCGTTAGCCCGTGGAAAAATCCACGGGTTCGCCTGTCGCAGCTAAGCTACCATTTTGCGTGACAGACAGACAGACGGATAGACGTATACGGGTATTATAATATAGATAAGATCTACAATACACACTTTGTAAGCAAAAGGTATCAACGAGTTTAAAATTCGCTCCAGGCGTTGATTGAACCATATTGGTAACTGTTTTTATAACTATCTCCAGACGAAATCACGCGTCAAAGGTCTATTAAACCGTCTTGAGTTTTTTGTAAACATTTCTGAATAAAATATCGCAAAAACCAATGCTACCAAGGCATCCATTGAACTTTGTGTTTCATCGTTTAAGTCTATTTTGAAGGGCTGGCGAAACGGGATGATTATTTTCCTTTCAATGAGTTACATGAATGTCGAACATGGATATACGAAAAGAGAACCAACTATCAATGTTTTTTTAATATAATATGCATTCAATTTTTTTAAGGCAATGTTCAAGGAAAAGAACAAAAACATGGTATATTATTCCACGATATGCCGTATATCAACAAAACACTTTGGTCTGGAACAGAGATCAACTTTTACGTTCCTTCAAACAGATTGTTAGCAAAAGGTATGCATTTAACTATATTAAAATTTGCTGACTAGGGATTTTGAGCAGAGGATCACCGACATCCATGTGATGTGTGAGGGCCGTCGACACGGTTGAGGCAGGACAGTTTGTTTTTCATGGTTTTAAAAATGAATATATTTGTTTTATGAGTTACAACACTTACGACAAGGTAATATGCGATAGTAGATAATCAACTCAACAAAAAATGAAAATTCAAACGAGGTGAAATTTTCTTCGATAAGTCGGACATAACTTGTCCCTACAGTTGGACTGTATTATAAAATGTTGTGTTAGTGTAATCTAACGCTATAACCTCTGTTTTGAGAAAATTATTAAAAACAAATCCTTATACACAGTTCTTATTAAATTGCCTCTTTTAATTAATTTGGCTGTTCTCACATAGTTTTAACAGTGAGATAAAACATGACGAGGTTGGCTCGTCGCTCGTCACCTGTTTATTGTAGACTAGCTGACTCATTGTAGCTAGTCTAAACATAGATAGTCTACACATACTAATGACTTTCGTACTAAATAAACTCAACCTTGCTTGCAAGACTTTGTGACGAAACTTCACGACCAGCAATGAAATGCAATAAGTAAGTAGACATTCTGAATAATTGTTTTTTTCACTTAGAAACATCATTTTTAATGGACGAAATGTGTGCTGCAGATGAAGTAAGTAGTTGTAAGTATTTATGGAATGGTTTTGGTGGATGGTTGAATAAAACAACATGGCAACCACTGTGTTTTGGTGAGTACATAATCTAATAGGTTGAATTACGTAGCTTGTCTGAGTGTTGTGTAGTTTCTCTGTGTGTCTTGATGGTAATGAAAATGATGGATACAAGATGCAGAATGATTTTATGCGTAATAAAAACAAGACAGTGCAATCGTAGCTTCGGATGGAAGAGATAGGAAAATATGTTCTCTCACACCAAATTTTTGTATTTTTACAGCTGCTTAATATTTTGCAAATTAATATGCCGTTGTTTACAATTTTTCGAGGTTTGTTTTAAAAAGCTCTGTGGACGGAAATGGTTGTTCACCCAACTTCGTCCCCAGAGCTTGTTTGTTTATTTTTGGACGAAGTCTAAATAAAAAAAAAACCGTAAGAAGCCCTGGAGACGAGATTGGTTGTTTACCATGACTGTATGCATTACTTCAGCTAACATAAAAATTCACAAGTTTCTTCCCAGGGATTTTTTGACAGATTCATACAAGCCATGTTATTTTTTAGTATTTCCTACATTTTAAAAAAATGCTTAGGCAAAGTTCTATTTTGTTTCAAAGGTGCAGCAATACCTCGCTATCCCAGACACAAGGAAGGAATTTTATGGATATTTGGCGACTCCGTTTCATCACAGTTCTATCATAGTATTAAACGAAACAGAATTTGTAAACAGATATTCAAAAATTGTATGTATTCATACAACTGGATTTACAGCCTGGAAAACTACAATCTCACTCTTAAGAGATACGTTCGACGTAATAGTACGGTTGAGAAAAAATTGTGGAACGATCTAGACTTTGATGCTGGAAAAGTGATAAAGGAATTACAACAAGCTGTTTTAAATCCTTCTATGGACTCAAAAAGTGCGATTCTTTTAAACTACGGTCTGCATTTTACCGAAGCCACAAATTTCACAAACTTTAAAAAGTTAATAAAGGAAGTCGTTAATTTAAAAGATCAGATCAAATGTAAAATAATATGGCGGACGACGACTTCGTTAAATCGACATAAATATTCGATGCCGAACCTGCATTCTAGAAGGTTCATGACGTCACAGGTAGGTCGATATCAGGTCTCTTATTCTACTCATGTACAAGAAAGGTATTGTAAATGAAATAAATTCCCTACGCACGTTGATCCTTTAATCAAATCAATTGCGACCTCGCAGTATCTACTCTGGCATTTATTTTAACTTTTTTTTAACTTTGGTGTAGTTTTATATTTACACAGTTAACCCACAGGGCACGTCAACGTTGATTCAACGTCGTATTGACGTTACATAGCTATTAAGATAACAAGCGTTGTGACAGAATGTTATTACGTTAGTACAAGCTATTTTGATACGTTTGTTTTTAGCGTGTCCAACTGTACAATGCATATGCTACAAATGAATTCTGCAAAGCTGGTATCGATGTGCTGGATATCTATCCTCTCACGGACTCATACCCATTTGGAACCGGAAGTGCCAGGTCACGTACTGATCCTGTTCATTACGAGTACCACGTGATGAGACCTATGGAGGTGCAGCTAGAAAGAGTGTTCCAACCTCTGTAGTGGTTTCCGTCTGATTTTGAATATGTGATGTGCATAGCTTTACCAGCTAGCATTTGCAGGAAAAAGAATAACAACAGGACATTCTGATTATGCTGTGGTGCAAGAACAAGAACGCACAGTGAGCGCAGGTTGAAAATTGTTGAGATACATAATAACGAAAAGATCACTGTCACAAAGAAAAACAGTTTAAGCGCATTAATTAATTCATAGAAGAATTGTGAGATGGGTATTCACTAATAGAAATATACGAAGCGCTATATGTGTATTGATGCTGAACCAGTGCCTGATATAGTGAAAATAGCGCCCATGAACATAACATAAATTATTGAGCTATCTTCGTAGTTGTTGTTGTCATAAGAAGGGACTAGTACACAAAGAAACATCCATTTGATCATTAATATCCGAACGGAGAAAATAAAAACAATGATAATATTTTCAAATAACATTATTTTTTCAACAATTTCCTGGCCATAAACGATGTCCCCAGTATCTCCATTCGTAAGGACTTTTACTGAGACACATAGCAAGTTTGCGGTCGCATTCGCATGTATTGTATGGGCAGGTGCCTGCAGGGTCATCTAAAAATAAATAAAAATATGTTAAATATATTAGAAGAAATAAAAGAAATAATCCGAAATAAAGAAATAATGATTAATTTTGAATTTGTTTATGTGTTCGATAAGAGATTTTAGAAAGTCGAGTTTTTCTTATTGTTTCTACTGCTATTGTACTTTTTGTTATTTACTTTGCTCTATCTTATTTTTCCTGATCAAATCGCCTACTAATTTTTAATTTGCTATCTACCTAATAACTTATTTTCATTGAGAATTTAGCCACCCTATCTCCTCTTTTTTGCAGTACTGAGCACTTTAAATTTATCCAGAAACAAATACAACTGAATAACAAGGAAGTGGAAGTAAGAGGAGAATATTCATTACAATTAACATATTGGACTATCAAAGTCACAAGAAAGAGTGACACCGTTTGCTGATGTAGCGGCATGACAACACAATGCATTATTGTTATGCACGAGGTGATTTGAAACAGTGTCAACAGTAAGTCAAACACAAAAGTCTTCCATATTTAAACGAAAACTTGCATTGCATACAGATTAGATTTTTCCAGTTAAAACTCGCTTTCTTTTGTCCCTTAACTACACTAAACAAGGAAATATTTTTTGTTTATTTTAGATGTTATATGTTTCCGAAGAATTAGTAAAGAACGAAATTTCAATCACTGGATAGATATGCAAAAATAAAGCTTTCAAAATATGATCCATCAAGACTTACAACACGTTCCATTGCTGTGCTCATATTGATGTAGATACGGACTACATTCATTCTTTTGAAGTATTCTGTCATAACAAAAATCATGTCTTTGGCAGCATCTATCTGTTGCATCTACTGGTTTACCCGACCCACCTGAACCGCACCAGCATCCATAATTATCGTAGGTAATACACTCAGCAGTATGCTTTGCTTTGTCATAGAAATCAATAAGTTCACAAAGTTGATTCAGTCCACCATTTGTCGGAGAGAAGAGAAAAATGATGGAAAGAAGACTAAATACACCTCCCAGCATCATACTTTGTCTAAAAAATCACAATGGTGTGGTGAATACCACATAAAAAACGAGGAAATGGTATTAATTTTTTCTCAGATCAATATTTTTTTTTTATTTATTTTTTTATTATTTTGATTTGTTTTGAATTATAGAACTATCGTGAAACATGTTTTTTCCCACTACAAATTCGTTTCCTTAATAATTCCATTTATCGTTCTCGTTTTTGCTCTCCATTTTCATTTATTTATCCTTTAAAGAAATGCAATTTGATGTATAATTGACTATAGAATAACCATCACTCCCTCGATCTCTTGTATGAAACTCAGAAAACTTATGATCAGAGTGAGACACAGACGCGCTTTTATAACACTTCCCGCGTTCAGTTAAGAGTGCCTACAGCGCGCAACACTGGGTTTTTAAAAACACAGCAAAAGCGCGTTTTAGTAATTTCGCAGGAAACGCGGGAAGTGGATTTTTCCTTCTTGCAACTTATTCAACATAAACCAAAACACATCAACACCTAAGGCTGCAATGACGATGTCATTATTTTCTTAGACACATCTTCTTTTTATACAAACAATCCTCTTATATTAATGGTCTCACTCATAAAAAAACCTTGTTTTCACGAATGAAATTTCGTATATGTTGCATGAACAAATATTTTAATATTTGCACAACTGTATTTGTGTATTCTAAAGTTTGTTAGTAGGACATGTATGTGACGGCAAGCTTATTAATTTGGGCTATATAGCTAGTCTTTTTACTTATTTTAATCAAGATAGATCGAATTAAACTATTAGTAAAGCGACTTCAAAAAGTATCGAGAGATTTTGTTTAGTCTTAGCTAGGATCATAGAAGGTCTTAGCGACTACTAAGTTTGAATTCCAGCATTCTGCGATATTGTTAATAATTCGTTAAAATGTTAAAGCCAACACGTTGTTAACTGTTAAAAATAAAATCTTGTTAAAAAATGTTGAAGTTTGTACAAGATTTCTCCTAGTTTAAAGAACGGGAGAGAGCTTTTTACTTTCAACGATACCTACTACTTTCAGCGACACCCAAGATTGACGAAATGTAACAAAAACACATTAAATTAACGGTAAAAATGCGTCTGATTTAAAACGAATTGAATATGATATATTTGATGTGAAAATTTTAAAAAAAGAAATAGGGAAGAAATAAATAAATTAATAAAATGTGAGTAAAATAAAAATTATCACCCTTCTAAAAACAATGACTCTTCTCTTTTTGACGTTCGATATGCTTGTCACATAAAGCGTGTATACTTCACGCTCGTGGATGTAATTATTTACTTCTAACGAACCCCCTGGATACAATCCCTGTTCTTGTGCGCTGTTATTGTATTGTGTAAACAAGAAGGGGGGAGTTAAGATACAATGTCAATTGTTTATTAAGCATACATTACCCTTGTTTCTCTCCACTTTTAAATAGTCGGTTTCAGCTTTCGCGAGAAGAAATAGCAACTGACAAACAACGATGGAGACACGAGATACGTGTGTGATTGTTTATGATAACAATGTTGGTCCGAATAACGTAGCTTTGTGAAATTTTTCGTTGTTTCTTGTCAAAGTAAAGAAGAGGATAATAGAGTCAAACAGCGGACAAATTCCCTTCGTCAACTTTTAAACCAATTACTCTTGGGTGCTTAATACAAAGGGGGGGACGCTTATTAATTTTCTGATTTTTTCCCACCCAACAACCACACCTTATTATGCCCCCCCCCCCCCCCCCCCCCGCTTAATTTCGTCCAATGAATAAGCTCCTGATGTTCCAAAAATTTTTTGGGGAAGTTATTTTTTGTTTTCAACGTCCATGCATTTTGTGTTTGCTGGTATTTACTTACCATAATTGATTTATTGTTACGCACTGCATTTGTATCTACTTTGTATCACATAATTTTGTCGTATGGGCGAATATGATTTGAAAGGAAGCCACAAAAAATTCTGACCTCCCTGTTTATTAACCCACCCCCTTGCTTATTGTTTCTCCAAAAAAATTCCGACCCCCCAGCTATTAAGACCGCCCCCCCCCCCCCTTGTATTAAGCACCCGAGGGTATATTTATGTCCTCGTTTAAATAATTACGTTTCACCGCTCATAGAAAGTACTTGAGGCCGGTGTCACCGCAAAAAGGAAGAAAGTACTTCTGGGTGTGCTTATTTCCAGGGACTTTATATTACAAGTTGTAGCACAACAGAACATCGTTTTGAAGATACGAATATACTGATGTTATTTTCATTGCACCATGTAGAAACCAGGTCATTAAAAATTATAAAACCAAGTGTTTTACATATTTACAACGGGCTGGCTTAGCTAATTGGATACTTCGTTATTGATGGATCACATTCCGTAAAATCGCTGGTTCGTGCCCGCTATTCGCGTTCGCACGCACCAGCATTGTTCCAATGGCGCCGTCCGGCTCACTTCTTTACTTTATTGATCGTTACGCTTGATAAAATTAAACATGTTTAAAAAGTCTGTAATTGATGACAACCTCTTGTTTTTACATTGCGTTCTTTTCCTCTCCACCATTTTCTTAACAATTTTTACAAAATAACCACTAAAAATAGCATATATTCTCAATATATGTTAATGATTTGCCTTATACATCGACACTTTTATTCTATTTGCTGATAATACTAACTTATTATAAATGCTCATAAAGATAATGCTCATAAAAACACTCTTTACTGCGGAAACAAAGAACTGATTTATGAATGCCGGTTATATTTACTTTTTTTTCTTTTTACAACAAGCGTCGGTGGTGTAAAGGTTAGCATTGTTGCCTTCCAAGCAATAGATCCGGGTTCGATTCCCGGCTGACGCATAATTTTTATTTTTTTTTAATTCGGGTCGTTTATAAAGAAAGACCTAATTAATTTAATATCAAAGGAGGCCCCACCAGGCGACGGTCTAAGAAAATGTTTTAACTTTCGGGCCCTAGATTGGCTAATTCAAATTCCGAAATATTGCGCTCCAGGCCTTCACAAAATGCAGGAGATTATATATATAAATATAAAAACGCCAAATTTTATGTAAGAAATATTTTCAAAATAAGCAATATTAACATAGAAGGCAAAATAAATATCATGCAGAGAAAGGCTATAGTAAAATGACAACTACCAGCCCTCCTTTGTAAATTTTCCGAATACTCGCTTTCTGTTGTCGACCGATTGAACAAATGCGTTGGCAATTTCGATCAGATCTAGTTTGTCAGTCCTAACTTTGTGGAAATTGAGAATCGCTGTGGAAGGGAAACGAGCTGGAAGCATTGTTGATCTCATACACAGAGCATGCGTATATATAGACAATTAAAAATTGATTAAACAACACATAATAACCTTATAAAAAACATCACTTCTTGGCAAAGTGCCTGAAATAGGACAAGTATTATCATGTTGATATCCTAAACCTTTTGTATCGAGGATTAGCTATACATTGGCACAGGCGCTGAGATGAGTAAGATTGGCTTCATGACTTCTTCCATATGATTAAACAGATCAATCGTTTCTTTTAGTAACTTCTTCTTACATCATGTTTTTGGGTTGAGAGATTAATTGCAATTTTTCGAGATTTTTTGACTTAGAACGTTTTAAACCATAATTTTAAGGCGCAATCGTGATGCCTGTAATTTCTCATCAACATGAGGTAAAAGTTTTTTCTTAACTAAAGAAATTTCGTTCAAAAACCTTGTTAAAATAAAGAATTCAGAGAGGGTACGGGAATATCCAGGGTGAACAACAACAACGTAAAGTATTTATATAGTTTTATGATCAATAACAGCTTTGGATCCTGATTTACATTGGATTTAAAATTAAAATATAAATATAAATATACATAGATCGGCTGATACTTGTAAATCAATCACAGGTTCATATTTTTAAGTTAGCCAGTATGGTTTAAGGGAAACATTAAAGTAAAGGATGATTTTTGTGATGTAAAAATTATAATTTCTTCCATTACACGACCGGTGTTAATCAAAAACTCCAGAGAAAGTTGTACCACGTGATACTGGCCTTTGCGAAGACGAAAGTTCTAGCAAAGCTTTATACCATTATTTCTCCAAGGCGTCATTTCTCTAAATTTACTTTTGTTTTTCCTCTAATTTAATGCAACTAAGGTCGGATTTGTCTCTTATTAGATTGCGAACCAGATAATTTAGGGAACATGTTACTTTCTTTTTCTTTATTTCCTCGAGTTCGAATCAAAGTTTACTTAATAAAATGGCACAAGCAGTCGTAACAAAAGTAAATAAGCCCAAGGAAAAACGAAAATCAATGCAAAAAAAGAGATAAAAGTAATATAAAAAACAACTTAAAAAAATGGTATTCCCCCACCCTCTATTTTAGCGCGACTAAGGTCAAATTTTCCTCTTATTTTTAACGCGAAGTTAAATTTTCAAAACAAGATTTGTTTCCTTCAATTAATTTTAATGCCACCTTCTACAAATTTTTCCATTAACGTTTTTTTCGGTCACTTTTTTATATAGACGGTCTAAAACACTGAAAATAACCCTAAATCGTAGTTTCACTTTTTACTCCTTTAATAAACTGCTAAAAATCTACAGTATATATCTAAAAAATTTTACAGTATACTACACGATAAATATAACATGCAAAATATGTACAGAGTAGACAAAAATGTCTAATGTTTTCTACAAACCCACTTAAAATCAGGCTTGTATGATCTCAATTCAAGTAAATCTTTTACGGACAACCAGCTACATTGACAGCAATAGGAACGAAAACCTAAAACCATAAAAGCACATAATCTATTTCATTTTATTTCAGTCTTCGCGAATAAAAAATTTGATTTAAAACGATATAAGACTTAGATGAAGAAAATTAACTATATCATCTGAGAGTAATCTCCAACACAATTGTTGACTCTCGAAAAAATTTTCTATTGCAACAAGATTAACAATTCTCACTTCCAACAAAAAAACACAAGTACAACTTACCTTTTCGCGGTAGAAGTTTAGATTTTAATCTACTGAAGTCTGGATAGTTATTCCGAAATACCAGATAATTGCAGTCCGCTTCCGCCCATTTGAAATCATCAAATGTTACAATCTTATTATCACATGATGTGCAATGCAGTCTGTCGCATGGACTGAAAGAAAATTGTTTCAAATAATTTGAGCCTGTTTCATATGGAATAATTAAATAATTATTAATTAGCATGTATTGTTTCTCAATAAAACGTTCGTTCTTTGCAATACCTTACGGGGAAAAATATAAGCACAAGATATTTTTGCAAAATTTAATAGTAATTTTTATTAGTTATATTTAGCAATTTTAATAAAATTAAAATCAGTTGCGTGCCCACCACAGCTTTCAGTAAAAAAGCTCATGTTAAATGAACAATAAAGACCTCAAAACGTTAGGTCGTAAAACAAATTAAGGAGGTGAAATATTTTGTGGTTGAAACTGTTGTGGATACAAGAAATGGAAACATTTTTTAGGGACGATTAATTTTTTAAAAAATTAATGGAACTTGATCAAAACAAAACGCAAAGCAGCATCTTATTGTTTAGCTTTCTCTCGTTTCTTTAATAAAAAATATAAACGCTTCGATGAAGCAAAGAAAACATAAAAAACAATTGCATAAATTTCGAATGTTTTAATTTCAAAAGATAAGAATATAAAGATAGATTCAAAGCAAAGCATACGGTTTTCATTGTGCGGAGACGTCTTAAAAAATATTTGCTTTATTGGTATTCCACTCCACTGTGTGTCATCTTTTATCACAAAGCTGGATTGAACCTTTTCAGACGCCCCATTAAACCTTGTCAAACATTTGTGTAATGCTATCTTTCATTTATAGAATTGTTTCCTCAAATAATTAATTTGAATCTTCTGTTATAATTTAAATGAGGTAAAAATGTGTAGAAACTTGATAGTTCCTGGGGCACAGCCCAGAGGCAGACCAAGAAAGACTTGGCAGGAGGTTATAAGGACAGACTTGATACAGAGGAAGTTGGGTTTAGATTTAACACAGTCTAGATCAGATTGGAAGAGGGTCATTAATATACCCCGTCCAACCCATGCTAGCATGGAAAACGAAGGTTAAACTGACGATGATGATGATGTTCCATTTCCAGAAATGTTTCCTCAAATAATTAATTTTAATCTTCTGTTTCAATAACAGAAATGTTTCCTCAAATAGTTAATTTGAATCTTCTGTTTAAATAACAGAAATGTTTCCTCAAATAATTAAATTAAATCTTCTGTTCCAATTACAGAAATGTTTCCTCAAAAAATTAATTTGAATCTTCTGTTTCAATAACAGAAATGTTTCCTCAAATAATTAATTTGAACCTTCTGTTTAAATAAAAGAAATGTTTCCTCAAATAGTTAATTTGAATCTTCTGTTCCATTTACAAAAATGTTTCCTCAAAAAATTAATTTGAATCTTCTGTTTCAATAACAGAAATGTTTCCTCAAATAATTAATTTGAATCTTCTGTTCCATTTACAGAAATGTTTCCTTAAATAATTAATTTTAATCTTCTGTTTCAATAACAGAAATGTTTCCTCAAATTATTAATTTGAATCTTCTGTTCCAATTACAAAAATTTTTCTCAAATAATTATTTAAACGAGGTGCTCTGTTAAATAAAAATGACTAAAGTTTTTCCTTCGGAATATCCACAACTTTCTTTACTAGAAAATGTGCACAAGTCCACAACAGATGAAACTTCCCTTTTCCACTCCAAAGAGTTGTAGACAAGGATGGCCAAACCTTGCAATAGGCTTTTACTTGTAAATTTTTTTTTTAGGTAAACATTAGTAAATTCAAAAAGTAATAATTTTTGTGATGAAAACTTTCGCGAAAAAAAACTGGAAAGTTTTTGCCAGATAAACTTTCATGAAGCATGATTTATAAGTTTTTTGGATTGCTTGCTGAAAATACATGACTGGCTTTTTGATTAGTTATGTTTGTCTGAAAAATATATCAACGGTTTGCAACAATATCTTAATCAATTCCCTTCCAGTTATCTAAAATTCAGCAATTGTACCTTCACAAAAATGTTTCCTGAAAATAATTATTTTTATTGCACATTGTTTTATTGACAAAAAATTTGTAAAATAAGAAAAAACGAAAAACTTTTCTGTTCCAATTTGCTTTCAGTGCAATTTTATTTCTTATATGTATAGCACATACTATTATTAAATCAAGATTTAAACAAATAATAACGCAACTGTGTATTTACTATTTAGAAAAACACTTACTTTTGATGTGCACCAGAAGCAGCCCCGAAACGTTTTGTTGAACCACCAATGTAAATACTGACACATTTTAACTTTGAATCAACACTACAGTTTAAACTATTGTTGGAAGATAATGCTGAATCGCTTCGATTCTAAAATTATTAAAATATTTAAACTATTTAATGCAGTAGGTACAGACAAGTTTACTCTTTTGTGCTTTTGTGCTTAATTGTAGAGGGGTCAAATTGCACTTTTTCGAATTTTTCACCCCTAAAATCATTTTATAATGACCCCTCTTTTATTAAATTTGAGAATGAGACCCACCTCCTCATTTTATTATCACCCCCCCCCCCCCCCCTCCATAATAAGTTTTTTGGATATCACAAAGCAGCATCTTTTCTTATAATCAAAACACAACTCTCTTTTGGAACAAATCTCAAGAACAAATACTATTTACAGGTTAAAAATGACAAATATCAACAAAATGTCACCACAGTTTATTCCTTAAACATGTCAAAAGCATTGTTATCTTTATTTTTAGTTGTTACACTAGTGTTAGTTTATTTATAGTTAGTCATTTTATCCCCCCCCCCATTTTACAGAAAATTTCGTAATAACCACTTAGGTCAATTTATTATGACCCCTCCCCCAAAATTTTCCCAGGAGTACCCCCTCCCCTCTGCTTATTCACCCCCCCCCCCTACAATTAAGCACAAAAGAGTATTTGTGCATGGCTCATTAGAAATTTGGAAACAAAAGAAGAAAAGTATTAGGGCACTGTAAGACCATTTTTAGCAAAGTTAAATATTTGGAGTTTTTTAATGATAAAACAAATTCTCCAAAATTTTAATTCTAAATACAATTGAATGAGAATAATATTTTTATTATTAAAAAAATATTTTTAATAAAACATTTATAGAAATATTTTTTTTCCAAACAAACTATGAGTGGTTGCAAGCAAGTAAGTTCACACGTGGTTGTAAAAATATGCGAAGTTGTGGAAAATGTTGAAATGTGTTTTCTCTGACTTAATTTTTACAGAGGGGTTGATGGATATATCAAATTTCTTTGACAAAAGTAATAAAACTATAAGAAAGAGAATTACTGCATTGTGTTCCCAGGGCTTAAATATATGTTATATTTTTTTAGCCAAATTAACACTAGTAAATACTGCATAACACTATATTAACAGACTAAAAAAATCATACCCTTTTCAAAACTGCTTCCAGACCATCATCCTCAATAATGTCATTTATAATATCATCAAGATTATCCGCATTTCTAAAATAAAATTTAAACATATTTAAGAAACACTACTAGTTTAAATATCAGATGTTAAAGAAAAGTGGAAGAATATAAATTTTATTTATAAATATTTATTAATAAATATTTTACTTTATATATTCAAAATGCCTTACCCTTGAATTAAAAGAAAAATTGGAGTGCTTGGTAGATACACTTTGAAAAAATGTTTCTAACTTACAAATATAAAATAATATTTTATATATAAATATAAAAAAAAATCCTGACCAGCCTTACGTATTTGCAGCAGCTATAGCCATTTTAATGTCCAGTCTTATTATATATACAAATGTTTTTATTATGGAACATTTGACATTTAAATAAATACATATTACGCATGTAGTATATATATTGATAAGTTATTAATAACTGAACTTACATATTTGAGGATGTTGAGGATTTCTTTGGCTTTATTGATTTAACTTTACTAGTGCTGGATTGACCATCTGAACAAAACTTTGACTCTACCTCATCAAGAAGATCATCAATATCACCCATCTTGTTTATAAGAAGGAAAGCTTGTAATTTACTGTAATTTAAATGTCGGCTATATACTGTAATGGTATCATAAAAAGCTTTGTCAAAAGACTGTTGACATGGAGTTTTCAAACAGGCTTCATTTGATACAATTTGATTGATAAACATGTAGTTAATTAAGTCACACGATTCTGTAATACTTTATAGGTTGCCATTTTTGTGGCCAAGTCAATGAAATTGAAAGCACTATTTTAAACCCTGAGCATCATAACATACAGAGAGTTGGCACCCTCGTTGTTAATGCTGAAAACCCTACTTAAAACATATGTGAAGCAATTGTTATGCAATTGTTGTTTTCTTTTCAAAACTTGTCAAAAAAAAAAGATTATATCACTTTTCTTTAAGCTAGAGCCTTCTTAAATTAAAACAGTTTCTTCCTTTTTTTCAATTCTCAATAAGAGCATTGTAACAAAAGTGAGATTTATTTAAATAATGGTTAACTAAAACTGTAAATTGTGTATTATCCAAAATTATGACATACCTTGAGAAACAATTGCTAGTACAAATGGTAACCTGGATAACAAAATATTATTAAATTACTAGTCGATAAGACCCGTGGAGAACTCCACTTAGTCAGCAGCCCTTAAAATTAGCGTCAGCATTCGGCACTGCCGCCGTAATTGCTGACGTAAAATACGAAGATACCGCTGTTGCGTTGGCAAAAAAATTGCCGACATAATTTTGTTGTGAAATTTTTAAATAACAATAATTTTGGTTTTGTTTGAGCTTCTTTCACTCAAATCAAAAAGCTTATAAATGTCAAAATTAAAAATGGTGGGTGTTATTATGAAGAACGTAAGGTATAGAGAACATTAAAGTTGCGGCCCCTTTCCTTCATGCTGACACTCTTATGCTTGGCTGGTGTATTACACTGAGACTCGAACGAAAGACGGAAGACCATTTGGAACCATGCCACAAGTCAGTCCGACCTTCATCATCACAGAGAATACTGCGAGAAAAGTGCGCACCCATGCAAGTTAAATATAACCAGAACATGGGAGAGGTTAGGTGTCGTGTACCTTAATACAGCTTTCGGACGAATGTTCTTGTGATGTAAAAAGAAAAAAAAATGTTGAATAAATTTTAAAAAACCCTTTTAAAAGAGGAAAGAGAAATCAAATATGTTTAGTAATAATAATCGAAAAAATTGTACATCGTATTAAAAAGAAGTCCAGAAGTTCTTTCTCCCACAAGACACAGCAGGCAATAAGTCAGCCCTGCCCTTGGTTTTGTGAGAAGAGATGTTCTGCGAAGACTCTAACAATTGAGTCTCCTGTACAGTTTTGCTTCATGTTAAACTGTGCCGCTGACAAGCATTTTTGAAGCATGTCACTGGCGACTTCTGCGATATACAACCTAATGATGCTCTAACCTTGGAATTTATCTCGAAACATAAAAAGCCAGTTGGCAGTGGACTAAACTAACAAAGTTCACCATCTGGAAGTTGATGGCAATTCCTGTTTTTCACTGTCTGAGGAGATCAATGCATCAAAATTATGAGAGGTCTACCTCTATTAAAACGTGAATGACGAAAGTTATTGCCAGCTAAAAAATTTCACTAAAAAAAAATTGCCGACGCAAATCAGTTGAAATGTATCTCACGTCGGCAGTTTTATTGCCGACGTAAAAAAATTCTAATTTCAAGGGCTGAGTCAGACAGACAATTAAAAAAAAAGGATGTTTCAGATTTTTTGCTGACATCAGCAGTAGAGATGCAAAAAAAATGGTGAAATTTAGTTTACTGTTGCCTGTAATGTGTAGAGGTTGAAAAGCTGATCACAATAATGTATAAGATCATTTGTTTTCAACAAACGCCCCAGGAGAAATAAGGGTTTAAAAACTTTGCTGATGTCAGCAAAGACCCGTAAAAACACAAAAAAATTTATAGCTATAGATCTTGAAACGTTGATCAAAAAATGTATATGACCATGTACTTTTGACAAACGGTTAAAGAAATATTGTGGTTTTAAATGTTTTTGATGACGTCATCAATCCGTTTATTATGAAACATATTCGGGGACCCAGGTTTGGGGAAATTACCCAAATTGGTCCTGAGTCGTCCCTAGTTATCCACGCAGTAAAAAATCATTGACGTCACCACCTCGTTTCCAAGTTATTTGGCCTCAAAATTTTAAGTGCACTGTAATGGCTTCATTAAGGTAATAATTATTAACTTAATGAAGCCATAAAAGCCATGAAATAATTATTGATGTAAAGTAGTGTTATTGACGTCACGCCATAACGTCATAAAATTTGAGGACAAAATTGAGACATACTTTTTTTGGCAACGTGAAAGAAAATTTCGGCAACATCAAAGGAAAATGACAATATCCACTATGACCGTCACAAACACTCCGTATTATTATATAAGAAAATACTGAATAGGTAAAAACATATTACATCACCCCTTTCTTCAACAAACTATTAAAACAGAACTTCGTTTACAAATACATGACGTGATACATTAATAAGCATAATAATCAAAGCTTTTAAGTCAAAATGTTTGAGAATCAATCAAGATTTTTCAAAAAAGTAAGACGGGAGGTAAGCTTTAAACCATTAATTGTTCAATATATCACATCACATGCATTTAAAGAAAGTCACCCGCTGCATTGTGCCCGGCAGTGCCTAAAAGGGAATGCAGCTTTGTAACTATAGCCAACTCATCTCTATCTTCGTTTCTCTCTGTTTTCTGGATCCCGTTTTCTTCGCTACGGTATTCCGATAGAAAAGACGGGACACCGATAACTTTTACCCGGGGGCTCATAGCATAAATAATAATGTGACTACCACAGTTTATGAAAAAGTATTTTCTTGCAAGTTTAAACTTTACTTAAAAAACTAATAAGCTTAAAGTTAAAAGAAAATACAGTTTAGAATATATGTGCAAAAATAATGTACAAAAATAATGTTTTAAGTATTTTACCCCCGCTTTGTACTCAAGGATTACATGAATTTGTCAGGTGACCAGAGTTAACTTCTTTTCCGAGAATTTTTGGACAAAGTGAAGGTGCAAAAGTGCAGCCAAAACAGCAACAGAGAGAAAAGATACAGAAATGGCAGAGGCGTGAGTTACTTGAAATTTTTTACGCTATCAAATTTAAAGAAAGGGTATTAATTTAATGCTTTATCGGAAAAGTATAGGAAAATATCTTGCAGTTCCAACACATAGCTAGAAAGCCCAGCTAGCTAGCTATACCACAATGTTTACGTTTTTCAGGTTAAAACATACCTAGATTTACCATTCCATTGTAGCAAAAAAATGCAGAAACTAGGTGAAGTAACGTCTTTTTTATTCTTTATATATATAAGTCAGACTGTCAGGTTGAACCAATAATATTAGCTTGTTGCAGGATAATTTAGCCAGTAGTACAGGATAATTATATATTGGGATAATTATATATTGGGTAGCTACACAGGGGCAAATCAAACTTTTTCAAAAACAACAACAATATAAAAAAAAAATGTTAAAAAAAGTTAAACTCAAAATTTTTAAAAAAAGGCAGAGGGATAAGCTACGACACCTTTAATGTTTACATTTTCGTGGCATTTGTGCACATGCATAAAAGTCTACAGACAAAACATTTTCCATGTCACTTTTCTTTTGCAAATTCTCTTGAAACTTTTAAGAAATCTTACAAACAACATCTTCTTACAACGATTTAAAATCAATTAAAACCTGAAACCAAATATCACTGTAATCACTCATTTTAACTACTCTGTATTCCTAACATATTTCTACATTCTAAAACACTACTACAGACTTTTACTAGAGTCAGTCTTTGACCCATGTCATCACACAACCGCTTTCGCTGCGCCATGCATGAAAAAAACAAATTGGTACTGAGCTTGTTTAATCTTTCAAGATTTTTCTCAGTATCAACAGCCTAAATATGTTGTCTTCTTTGAACTAAATATTTCTAGTGTATATTTATCCTATAGAATTGGTCATACGTTTTTATAGTGAAAGTTATATTTCTATAGTTGTTAGATATACAAAATATAGTTAATTATATAAATTTAATATATATATATTATATGGTACTTGTAACATGGTTAACTACTGAAATGTATACATTTTTCTTCTTCTTCTTCTTCTTCTTCTTTTTCTTCTTGTAAAGAGTTACTGTAGGAATATGGATCAAATTTGTGATACTAGCTATATTAATCCTATTTTTTTTTAAAAAACTGTTAGTTTTATAACAATTTTTGCTACTGTGTTCCTAATTGCACTAACAGATAAAGAAAATGTGATATATAGTGGTGGATTCTACAAAATTCCCAGCACAAGAGGGTGAACTGCAATCCAAAGAATCCAATGGTCAGACAAACTGATAAAAATGCTAAATTGTGCTACCTACCTGATAATTCAACTTTCTAATTTAAAATATTAATTTATAATATCATAAAACTTAACTTAACTAGCTAGTTATAGAGTTTTCATTTGTCGAAACTTTTGTTTTTGTATGTGCTAAGTCAAAAGAACCAACACACACAAACCCAGATTATGTTCCCTCTGTATTTACCTATAGAGGAAAAGGGATAACAAAAAAAGAAAGAAAAAGCACAAGCCGTATTTAAGAAATTGCTCAATGATGTAGATTTAAGGAAGTTGCTGTTGCTTTAATGCTAAGTCTGTCTAGCCATAAGAATACTAACACCATGAAATACTTAGTTGGGCATACACCTCCGGTTTGGTATGCTCTTTGTTAGGAGGATGGAAAGAAAGAGTCTCTGACAAAGTGATCACTATCAAAAGTGATTTTCTAAACTTGTTAGCTTGTTGAGATATGGTATTGGCGGATAGAGGATTTTTAATTGAGGAAGAATTTGCTGCAAGAGGAACTTTTTTAAATATTCATGAATTTGCAAGAGGAAAGGATCAAATATCACCATTTAAGGTGGATTGATCACAACAAATCACAAATGTCCGGATACACATTGATCATGTATTATAATTGTTAAATGCAAAAATTCAATATTTTGAACACCACAATACTAATAACTGAAGTTGACTTATTAGATGATAGTAATGGTTGTGGTGTGTTCCTTGGTTAACATAATAAAAAACACTTTTTGTAGGTTTATGTACATAATAATCATTCTCACAATAATATGATATACGAGCTATAAATATAAACGAGAATATCCCATACAATGGAAATTTTTGGGTACCTGTCAATTTTAAAGATCTGGGAACCATTACAAACCGTGTGAAAATCGTAAAGTTTGTATATAAAGTGAGACAATTGTGAATATATATTTCAATAACAATGTCTTGCTGGTTCTGTCAATACAAAGCTTCGTCAAAATGACTATTACGTGTGATCAAACCATTAAACCAAAATTACTAACTAAACTAAAATAATAAACACAAATATAACACAACAGCAATAACAATGGAAAGACTAGTTGAAACCTAGCTTCGTATGCTGGACGCAACACTGCAAAATGAATGTCTTGTCACCCTTTTTGTTTCTTTCTTTTTCATGAAGATATAATTGTAGTCGTATTATTAGGGCTTTAAAGTATCCCCTTTACAAAAATGTTCATCTTATCCTGTTTGTACTATATATATTAAGAATTAGTAATTTAATATTTATTAAGTATAATTCAAAATAATAGAGCAAATATAAAGCCACATTATCTTGTGTTTACAACATGCTGTATTCTTCTATTTTTGGTAATCTTTTCTTTAAATTAAACGACGTCATCTTCTTGAACATATTGACACAAAACTCATTAAACGAATCTAAGAGAAAAAGTAGAAAAGTAAATTATTACGACAAAGTTTAATTTTGTAAATAGTTATAAAATGTCTAAGAATTAATAAGAATTAGCACTATAAAATGTAGCACTATTTCAGTAAACATTTGACCATGTTCTGATCTTTAGTTTTTAATAAAATTTTCAGGATAATGTTTTCTTATCTATTCAGCTTTTACAATAAAATAGGGACCTCAAAAAAATTGGCCAATAGATAAAACGCACCTTTAACAATGTCATTTCTAAACTATTTTATTTCACAAAGTTCCAATTTTCTAAAGTAGGAGTTCCGTAGTAGGTATTTGTGAATGCTATTATGACTAAAGCTTATATGTAACCAAAAATCTCAATAATGGCACACAAAGGCTTTATTCTCCAAACTTTTTGGCTGCCTCTAAATAGTTGTGCAGTAGAGCATGTTTTTCAACTTTGGAAATATGGTATAGCTGAAGTTGCTTTAAAAAGTTTACAAGAAAGTGTATTTTTACTCCTTGCTCCAATCATTCTCATCATTTGAAATTTGAAATGGCTGTCAACAAGCCAATTGGTGTATAAAAAAGCTTGAAAAGTTGTATAGGAATCTTTATTTTTTGGTTCTTACAATTTTTAATTTCATAATTTTATTAATTATCTTTTAACTAAACAAATGCATGTTTAGTCAAAACCTGCATAAATACAGTAAAGTAGATCTCAAAAAATAGAGTGCTAGAAATATGAAATTTTAGGGACATACATAGCTAGAAGTTGCTTTCCAATATTTAACCTTCAATATTTAATATTTTCCCTTTTTTCAGGAATTTTCACCTTGGTCTTCAAACCATGAAAGTACCAATGTCTTTACATGCTGAAAACAGAAAAAGATTGGTGACAGAGCTTCAATCCAAAGCTGCAGGCTCTATTGTCCTGATCCAAGGTGGAGAGTCTGAGACATTGCATAGTACAGACAGAGAACGTCTGTTTCGACAAGTAAGCACCTTTTTGTGCTAAATTTTATTTATTCTGGAAAACTTTTTGTTTTTTTCGTCTCTTAGATAGATACAGTTACCAATTAAGAATACTAATTGACTCCCCAATTTTCCCCTGTTGTCTAGCTGATTTGTTCATTTTTGAAACCTGCCTGACAAAGTGAACCAGAAATTCTATTTTTCATTTGAAGCATGCAAAAATAAAGCATCTGTTAAACATAAAATTATGAAGATTGATATGTTTGCTTACAAAATTTAAAAACAAAATTGAAGGTGAGTTACAACCTTGATAATGATTTAAATTCTTTAATTGATGTGACAAAGAATTACAGTGGGAAAGTTTCTTCTAAGCTGAGTTGTTACTTCAAAGTTTTTTCTTAGGACGCCACCATGTGTCATCCTCTGTGAGAGTCTTTCAGGCATAACGACCCAATTGGATATTTTTAATTACTGATTAATTGTTTTTATCAGTCTATATCATATCTTTCTTTACAACACTCTTGTCGCGATTTTAGTATTTTTGTCACAATTTTATAGCTATTATACTATCATTCAGCAAAAATATTCAGTTTTAACAATATTCAACAAAAGGGAAGTTAACGCAACAAATTTTTTTTCGGTATTTGATCTAACTAGTCCATAAAATCCTAAAATAATGTAACTTTGTTCCTGAATTTTGTGTATTCCATAAACATATATATAACATATAAACACTGATTAAATAATGCGACTGATTTGACAGCTAAAAAGGGTTATTGCCACCTTTAACAGTCAAAGCCTTTTGGCATATGATATTTTATTTATGTATATTATATATTTTATTTATATATTTATTTATATCTTATGAGCCTTCTGTTTTTGATGCAGGAGTCATATTTTCACTGGTTGTTTGGTGTGAAAGAACCTGACTGTTATGGTGCAATAGACATCAACACAGGAAAATCTATTTTGTTTGTTCCAAAGCTTCCAGAATCGTATCTTGTGTGGATGGGAAAGTAAGAATATGTTTTTATTGAAATAAATCTTTCCTTTGTTTCAATTCATTGTTACTGATATCAGTTTGCGGCTACAAATAGTCAAAATGTCGCGTTGAACTTCTGAATGACTTGGTATTAAATGATTTTTTGTAGAATACATCCATGTGAACATTTTAAAGAATTGTATTCTGTCGATGAAGTTCACTACACTCATCAGGTCATTGCATATAATGTCTTATTTTATAACAGCTTGATCATTAGAATGATGCAGTTTTTTGCAGATGCTGCAAACCACACCTTTATTTTTATTTTTTTATTAGTTGGGACCAACATTACAAGTGTAATGTAAAAAAAATCTACTAAAATCTAGAAGTTTCATTTCAGAGGAATAAATGGTCTTGTGAATATTTCACAAAGATCTAGGAAAATTTATCATAAAAGGAGAACATTGTAAATGTATCTCTGGGTCCATTTTAATAAAAAAAGATGAGACAAAACTCATACATGCTGCACATGAAGATATTATACAGTGAAAAATATACACATTCTAAGAATAAGTTTTTATATTATGTCATCTTCAAAGTAATATGAAACAACGAAAACTATCATTTTTTTTAATTTTTTGATATAATTAGTTTAAAAGCTAGAATTTTTAATACAAACCTTTTTTTTCATTTTATTTAAAGCAGGAAAGTGATAAAATGGTAACTTTTTAATCTGTGAAAATTTATCAGGAAAGCAAAATTAAAAAAAAATCTTCAAACAATCATAAAATGAAGCAGTTGTTTAGCAATGTTGTGTTTTTATCATAAACTTATGTAAAATGAATTGATGCTTTCTAAAATTTTTTAACCTAGCCCATACAAACTGACATATTTGTCAAGTGCGCCAGATCGTGTAACATTTGGGAATAACAACCAGAATTATGGGCAAAAAAGACTTTTTGTGATTTTTTAACCTGCAACATTGCTGCCTAATTTTAATGATCATGTTCATAACCAATTTTATATAAATTATTTATATGCATTTTTATTTCAGAATCTAGACTAAATTGTTTTTTATATTATTAAATGTTTTTACATTAGAAAGTTTATGTTTAGAAACAATTTTTAATATAGTCTGTTTGTGTCATAAACACTTCTATTAAAGGTAATCTGATAGAACTTGATTTTGAACATTTCATTATATACTTTCTTCATGTTATATTATAGATAGCATCAAAACTCGAAAAACTTAAACCAAAATCACTGCTAACTTTGGTATGTGTAAAAATTATATAAAGTTGAATGAAATTTGTGAAATGTGGTCAGATATTCGGTTATAATGCACTTACAAAGTCTTGTTCGAATAACAATTTTATATTTATTATAGCACGGTCTAAATACAGATAGTGGAAATCACACAAGAGAAGCTGCATTTGATGGAATTAGTGAGTAAGTCTCTGCTTGTATCAAGTTTACATTAGACTTACAAACTCAATAAAAATTGTACCTGGAATAAATAAAAATTTTAAGCGAGATTAATTAATTAAATCGAGAAAAGAACGTCTAATGGGAATTTGTGTTTTGTCTTTTTTTTTAGGTTTACAGTAAATAATGAAATATTATTTCCCATCATCACAGAACTGTGAGTATTTTCCACTGGGCATCCATTTTTTTATTTATTTTTCCTATTAATTTATAGTATAACATCCATATCTGAACTAAATTAAGCAATTTATCATAGCAGTACACAATTTTACGATTCGAAAACCAGCAAAAAATTGTACACATTATTTGTTTACCTTGTCTTATCTTAAATTTCTTCAAGTAAAAATCTGTTCCTGCACATTTCTTTCCATCGCAAAGTAGACTTTATAATCCATCAGTGGATAGCCTGTGAGCTTGTTGAAAACGTTTGAGCTGCCTAGCTTTACTTATTAAAATTAGCTTGGCCAAGTCTGAATTTTTTAACATGACTTATGGATTTTTTGAAATAATCAGTACTCTATTATCACAAATGCTATCATAAGACAAATTCTGCAATGCAGATGCATCACGAAATTACAATGTGCATACAATCATTTTATTTTTTTTTAGTCGTGTGATAAAGACAGCAAAAGAAATCGATGTTATAGAGTATGCAAACAAAATCAGTAGTGAAGCACATAAAGAGGTAATATAAACATTAAGAATTACGGTTAAGAATACACACTATGTTAACTTATTTTTATCTCGTTAATGATGAAAATCATTTCTATATAGCTTGTAAAGTACAGGAGCTAAAAGTTAACATATATGTTTAACTTATGGCCTTTTATCTATATAAACATATCAGTGTGTATAAAAAAACATGGAATTAACACATTTGTTCTTTTCTAGATCATGACGCATATCAGGCCAGGAATGAAAGAATATCAGTTGGAAAGGTAGGCTCAACTTTCTGACCCAACAAAAACTGATATCTAGTCTTTATCTAATCATAATCGTTTTTTAATAATTAACAATCCTGCTTTTAAGCTTTGTTTTTTTTGTAACACCAAACGATTAATTCAAAAAAACAGATGAATCGCTGACCAAGTGTAAAATAATCTTTACTTTTTTTTCTACATTCATATTTATGGTAACTCCCTCTAACCACGGCTGAACAATGCTGAAACAACCATAGTATTCGGGTTTTTTCATAACCTTTTTATCAGCCTACCAACCTTTTTATACATCTTTTTAAAATCACGTCTCTTTTCACCTTTTATCTTTCAAGTCTATCAACCCTTTTGCACCGGACTCTACATGTGCAGCCATGAGGACGGATTGGTTTTACATGGCTTCACACATTTCATCTTTTTCCATTCTTTTCCTATTTCCTTTAAAGCACTTAGCCACACCTTAACGTTCCACCCCTTTATATTTTCCATGATAGCTGCTTATCACATAACTCTAGAGGAATATGATGAACGTTACCTAGCCATGTATAAATCATGAATCAATTTTATGATTTAAGATAGGAATGTACATTTTGAGGCAGCATTCTGCTGATGCTAGCTAGCTCTATATATCTGGCTGTATTAATTCCCATTCTTTTAAAGTTTTTATTCAATTTGGTATATTAATATCTATTTTTATGTGGAGGTTGTGGCTATCTTGCTAGCTCTTGAGCTACCTCTGGCTAAAAAGTGAAAGTAGCCAAATGCAGTTTTTAGCTAGCTAAAACAAATTTATTCAATAATTTTTTTGATGCTTATGTAGTTGATAACTAACTACACATTTTACTACTGCAATGAAAATTTATTCCTTGAAGTAAATTTTGTTACCTGGACAGGGTAACAATTGGCTGTTTCCTGTGTTTTTATTTAAACCGTTTTTTTTTAAAGTGTTTTGATTAATAGTATTACGCCTATTTCTCATGTGTGACATGGTTTACCTGTAATAAAAGTTCAACCTGGTGTTAACAATGGGCTGTTTTGTGTGTTTTTATTTAATTTGCAGTTGTGATAAGTTTTTTGTGTGACACATTTAGGTGCTCAGTCCAGCGGTTACTGAAAGTTATTCTGCAAAATAAAATAATATTGAAAAATTTTTTTGGTATGACGGCGTAACAACGGGTTGTTAACTGTGCTAAAGGGGTATTAAGCATAAACCGTGTGCAACACGGTTTCCCTGTACTATTGAAGTTGCGTTAAAGTTTTTTTCGGGAAAGGAAATCACTCCTTTATGGATGTGCAACATTATTTATTTGTACTCAGTGCTCAGCCTGAAGTAAAATTCATTTTTAAACTTTCACCAGCAACATTCTTTGAAAAATAAAAAAGATTGGCCAACTGTTTCTGCTACGACTGAGTACCAATGAGTTGTAAACTGTGTTTTGATTTTGGCTAGAGTTATCTCTATAATAATAGCCGTCATCTGCCTGTTTGTGCGTCTGTTTGTCTTTTTGTTACGGAAACACGAAATGCGATATATAAAGGACGGCGACCCGTGGATTTTTCCACAGGTTAACATCTAGTCTCTTTAATAATAGCAGTATTCCGTCTGTCTGTCCGTGCATTCGTTTGTCTTTTTGTTACGGAAACATGAAATGCGATATACAAAGAACTATATAATAATACCCGTATACATCTGTCCATCTGTCTGTCACGCAAAATGGTACCTGAGCTGCCCAAGTAGCATGAAGCACGCAATGCGGTATAAAAAGGACAGGCGAACCCATGGATTTTTTCACGGACCAACAACTAGTCTATATTATAATACCCGTATACGTCTGTTCCTCTGTCTGTCACGCAAAATGGTTGCTTAGCTGCGCAATTAGTGAATCGCACGCAATGCTGTATAAAAAGGACCGGTGAACCCTTGGATTTTTCCACGGGCTAACGACTAGTATTTTAAAAAGTGCATTGCAACCGAAACACTAAAATGTTGTGGCCGCCTTTCTAGACTCACAACATACTGCATAATTGCACTAAAACATTTGCGGTTCTTATTAGGCACTGCACTGGGCCTTCAATGCCAGGCCGAAATTATCACTAATTCCTTTAAAACCGTATTGTTAACAAACTTGATATATGATGATGTGCACATGACAAGAATCAAACAAATAATTTAATGGGTTATGATTACAATGTTTTTGTAAAAAGAAAGATTGCAGCATATGCAGCGTATACAGCGCAATCGGACTGAAACAAGTAGTCCCCAATTGCACTAATAGGACAATATGCAACTCTCTTACCAGTAAAGTGCGAAGGTTATTGTGATATTGTCTCACAGTTCTTTAATTAAAATTGCCAACTTTTCACAAATTAAAAATAACTAACTTGCACAAATGTGCATACTACTACTAACCACAACTTTTGATGCTGTGTGATTGTTTGATCAATAAATCCATCAACCAATCAACACTTAAATAAGTAAACCCACCTATCTAATTTCACCTTATGTTCTTCTCTATATATTCTTATTTCAGTTTATTTCAACACTATGTATATGCAAGAGGTGGCTGCCGCCATGTTTGTTATACATGCATTGCTGCTAGGTAAGATGTTAATGCACCCATCAATTATATTACAACGTTAAATGAAGTTAGATAGGGAAAGGTTTCTGACAGTAGCTGGATGTTTATATGTTTTTACAGGAATAGTTTGTCTCTCATTTTCAGTACCGATACTTTTATTAGATAGACGAAAACTATAGCCTGCATTATTATGAAATATTTTAGTAAAATAAAGTTGTTGTTTTGTTTCTGCTTACAGAATATGTCCTATGCTTCCATCTTTTTTTCATATTGTATTTCGGTGGTTAAAATAATGTTTAATCTTGTCTATTTAGTGACATTAATTTTTTCGCCATAATATCAAAAGCTCTAGCTAGGAGATTGGGGTAATTTTCGGCTTTAGATCATTAGAACATTTATTTACGTTTTCTAGTGGAGATAACGCTTCTACATTACATTATGGACATGCTGGTGCTCCAAATGATAAAACCATTGATGATGGCGATATGTGGTATGTAGTTTGTCCTTGAAAAACCAAAAATTATTTTTTCCTTTAAAGAAACGTGAAAAGCTTTTCAGAAACCTTTTAAATAGTTAACTGAAGTTGCTGCAAAGCAATTTAATAACAGTTATTGATCTTTGATGTAATTATTTTTGATATTTTCGGCAGGTCTTTTAAAAAATTCAAAACTAATCAGGCTTTATTTTTGTATGCAGTTATTTCAAAGAATAAAAAAAAATAGAGGAAATAGAAAAAAATTTTAAATTAACAAAATGCTGAATTAAGTTATTTAAGCAAGTGACTGAAATTTTTTTTGATGACTTATTCAATTAAATAGTGCTTCGAATGCATGTTAAGAACTATTCATTTAAAGCCAACGAATTAATCCACCATTTTTTGTGTCTCGCAAAGGTTTTCAGCCAAACCTAAAATTTCTAAATTAAGCTATTTCTTGGTTTGTTTTTCTCCTCAATTTATTTAATGACTACCTCTTTTGAAAAATTGCCTTCTTCGAATAAACACCCTCTTCTCAAGGTCCCCAAATTACATTGAGCTCTGGACGATTTTCGAGTAAATCTTTAATGAAATCATCCTAAAATCACTGTATGTTTTCTAATATTGCTTGTGCTCTGTATGAAGCTTTTCTGTCTAGAAAGAATTCATTCTTTGTTTAGTTTATTCGATATGGGTGGTGAATATTATTGCTACACGTCAGATATAACTTGCTCATTCCCCGCCAATGGCGTGTTTACGGAACAACAAAAGGGTATTTATGAAGCTGTGTTGAAATCAAACAGAGCAGTAATGGAGGCTTGTAAGCCTGGTAAGTGTATTTTTACTAAAACCGTGTAATTTGAATCTTTATATGGTGCAGTGAAGCTTGTTTTTATTTTTTTGTGGTTTCCCATCTAGTCTTAGATACTAAAATTAATCAGCCAAATCCATCCTGGCTGATTTGTTTATACATAACGTGTTGAGAAACGAATGCTATCAGGTTCGTAAGTAAACCATGGAAAATTTTGAATATAGTATTTAGTCCTAGAAAATGTGAAAACAGACCTTTTTCAATAATAATCCTGGCCAAAAGTCCCTCTCAATATTTTGTTTTTTGTGCTATTGAATGCTAATTACTGGCTTATGATGGGTTACGTATACTCCTGTAATTTAAAACCATTATATAATTATTACAGCCTTAATTAGGTGTTGATTCATCTAGTACATAACATTTTTTAACCCTATCATTGAAAACATCAAGACCTACTTGAAACATTAGTTAATTTGTCCTGGGCAGTCTTTTTGAAATGTCTTGTCCAGCCTAAATACGAAAGATGTTGTATATATTTGTGTGTAAGTTCCAAACCTTGTTGGTAGTTGTTTCTTGAAGGAGATAAGCTTACTTTTGTTGTAGATGTGAGTTGGGTTGATATGCATTTGTTAGCTGATCGCATTCAGTTGGAAGAGTTGAAGAAACTTGGTATTTTGCAGGGTGATGTGGAAGAAATGATGAAAGTCAGGTTAGGTGCACTGTTCATGCCACATGGATTGGGACACTTTCTTGGTTTAGACGTTCATGATGTTGGTGGTTACCTGGTAAGTGTAGTTGTCACTCACAACCCTCATCTTTGAAATCTTTCAAAAACGTTTTAGGGTGATTGGATTGAAGGGTATTGTAAATCAGACACAATATGAGGTTGACTTATAATATTTGATTGTTGCTTGATCTTCTGTTCTACAATAAATAAATATTAAAATTATCTATTAAATTTATATGGTAAACTGACGATCAGATCAATTTTTTGTTCCATATTAAAATTCTCAGATAAACTACGATTATTATTTTTGTTTTGTTTTTGTTGTTTTGATAGGGAGTTGAACGCAAAAAAGAAGATGGATTGAAGAGTCTTCGTACAACTCGAAATCTAAAAGAAAACATGGTTTTAACTATTGAACCTGGAATTTACTTTATTGAAGCTGTAAGTGAGAATTCGAACTATATTTTTTTTAATTCTCTTTTCGAATTTTACGAAGCTACTATTTGCGAAAATAAGTCCATGTGAAATCTGTTTTTAAAACTTGAAACCGCCACTGTGCAGCATTTAAAAGTACATAAGCTTGAATTTTACAGAATTTGTCCACCCCTCCCTCCTTTGCATTATGAGGAGTGATTTTGGGGCCAAAAATTTGGACCCAAAATATTCTTTTCTAAATTTTAACTCTTTCTTTCCTCATAAAATTGTGGCAAACTAATTTTTTTTATTAATTTTATATATCTTTTATATATCTTTCTTAGTATTTTTTCCCAAAACTTAACCCCAGTACCTTCTCCTAAAAAAGGGTTTAATTTAAGTAATCCAAAGTCACTTCTCTAATCTTTCACACACAACTCAATTTTGTTCTTGTTCTTTTCCGCCTTTATCTCTACCCCCGCTAAAGTAGGTTTTTGTTGTTGATATTTAGCTAGTTGAAGCAGGTATGTTCTAAACGCAACACTTTAAAACAGAAAACGAAATGTCGTTCATCAAAATAACAATCAATAGTCGTTTTTTCATTCGACCTGAATTTCTTGTTGTTGTCTGCAAAATGTTTTTCCTGCGAAAATGAACCACGTAAGAAATTCAAAGCCCTGATGTAAACACACCTTTAAACGAAACAGATATTTGAATATCCTCGTTTCTTTAGATCATCAGACAAGCTTTAAATGATCCTACGCGAGCATGTTTCATCGTGCAAGAAGCAGTGGAACAATACTACGGATTTGGCGGGGTAAGTTGAAACGTTAAATTACCTTACCTTAGACGGTAAAATACATACCTTGACCATAATAGTTAAGATGGTAGCATTTTTGGTAATTTGATTGGTTGTTGAAAATGATGTTTGCTGCCAAGCTAAACCTGCAACACAGATACTGCCGAATGTACATATCTACATCCTACATATTAAGAGGGATTTTCACGAAGCGATTTAAACGGCGAATTCGCCGGCGAAAATGTACAGAGCATGCGCAGTTTTGTTTGTTTCAGAGCGTAAAAGAACATAAACTTGATTAGCTAACTCCATTATCCTTTTTTCTTTTGTCTGAAAAGTTGATATGATTTCAACTTTCAGTTTGGATCGAAAAGGATTGGGAAGGTGATTTCTGGAATTGATTGGTTAATAAATGATTAACAAATCATATTCCAGAAAGCAAAATTGTTTGTTCCTACCGTTTTAATTAATTTTTAAGTTGAAATTCACCTTTGACGTTCTCCACACTATAGAGGCATCACTTATGATTCTAATTGTGTATATTCGAATTTTAGGTTCGAATTGAGGATGATATCGTCATCACTGAAACTGGTTGTAGATTGTTAACTGATGTTCCACGTACTGTTGAAGAAATCGAGACGCATATGGCTGCAGGTCGAAATGCGAATGAAAAGGTTCTTTTATAACGAGCTGACGTATTCTTTTTATGCCATGTTGTCGAAATCTTGTACTGTTACAGACACAAAAAAAACCAGCAACTTGATCACAATTATATCCTACAATATAATTAATATTTTCCAAATCAAAATTTTCTATATTACGTTTTTACGATGATGCAAAAAAAGTAAGATTAATTTTGAACCGCGAAAATTTTTCCCCCGATATGTGCCAATTTTAAATGGTCTCTAAGAATTTTGCAGCTGCAAGACAAAATGTATTGAAAGCTAGTGGGTGGAAATTTTTTCCCAAACACTTTTTTTCCTTAAAGCATATACTACAGACACAAAAATTGATTATCATACGATATATTTTTTCGAATCTAAAATTTTATGTAACGTGTTCTAGCAAATTCACAACCTTGGTCCCAGGACCTGTTGTCTTTTTGCATATCGGACGGCGAGACGAACATAAATAAGCGCAGCGCCAATGAGAGACAAAAAGGCCCTGGGAACGAAGACGTGGGAATTCGTTTATCAAATAAGTTGATGAAATAGTTTTCTGGAAATATAAAAAAGCAGTAATATATATTACCAACAAAAGCTGTCTTTAAATGTTTGAATATTACCTTGTCGTTGTTTTTGTTTTGAAAAAAAATTACTAAGCATTCGAGTGCATATCTCGTTCTCTTGGATTTATCGAAACAAATTTTGTATACTTTTTAGAATTATAATATAAATTTAATTGAGAATGTACGTAAAGAGAATTTTAGTTTTGATTTTTTAGTTGGTGACGAAAAGTAATTAGACAAGATCGGTTATTTTATCTGTTAGCCAGTGACGACGAAACCAGGGTTGGGCATGCCACACAATCACGTACTAATTGATGTTTTCTTCTCCACAATGTTGAACCCTCCACTTTTAATAGTGACTAAATTCAAAAATGTAGTTGGCAAAAAGTGACTCAATTTTGTCCAAGTGACTAACATTTTTGCCGACTAATTTTTTTGCCGACTTTTTTTTATCAATAAGGTAATGGATCCAATGCTTTTATTTATATCACTACTGCTATCCTCTTCCCTGGTGCTTATTAGATTTGAACCCTGGAGAAATGATTGACTTTGCACCAATGGGGTTCACTGCTTTTACTCTTTCGAGCGTCCATGGAGAATGAATAAGTGACCACTGCTTCACCCTAACCTTTTTCTTGCAAGACGGTCTATGTCAGTATGGTGTGATCCACAAAGACCTCTTCGTGGATCACACCATACTATGATACATAAACATTGAATAAGGGTACGGCTACCTTGAAAATGTCTCCAAAAATATATTAAGGGCCTTGGCACGAGGTTGGGAGTAGGAGATTACGTTATATAAAATGCTCTGAAATTTTTTTTTATAATTTTTCTTGCTTCCGAAATTTCCTGGTAAAATTATGCCGTCCTAAATATCTGGAGAAGAGTTTTAAGAATTAATACAAGAGTAAGCAATATGAAGTATATATTTAACAAAACCAAACACCTTTGTACCTAACAAAAAGTACTGAGAACGAAATTGAAGCTGATCACATGATCAACACTTTCCGCATGTTTTCTTGCAATGTTTTATGGTGTATGGGTCGTAACTACAAAATGATTTCCAATCTTTACATCCATTGTCTGTATCTTGACAAGACGAACCTGTACAGATTTAAAAAATATAAGTAAACAAACATAAAAGGAATTGGCAAAACAATCAACCCCGTTCCCAGGACTTTTTATCTCTCATCGGCGCTTAATGATGGGTCTGAACTAAATGCAAAAAGAGACAACAGGTCCTGGGATCGAGGTTGGGGAAAAAGTGTTATTTCCAAAAAATGATGCTTGGGAAATTAAAAACGTCGCAAGAATAAAGATAGAGATATGCCTAATTTAAAATAATTAACCGCAAAAATATGCTGAATTTTGTGATGGAGCGTATGGAACTGATCTGGACGGATCTTTTGGTAAGAAACAACCCCGAAAAACAAAGAACTGATCAAGCAACCTCGTTACCAGTAATTGCAATTATGATGTCAGAGAAGATATAAGTTGCGATGGGGATGAGGTTGCTGGTTACGTAAAAAATGCTACTTACTTCCAGTTCCACTACCATTGCAATACATTTTGTTCAGTTGAATTATATCACCCTTACTGAAACCTTTTCTTTGACCAATCTTATCTTGCATAGTTGGATCGTGTGTTTGAATTGTTAATTTGTTCCAATCAGTGGTGAAATATTTCTTCCCATAATGCATCAAACTTTCGTAATCATAGGGAGTACCAAGTGAATCGATTGTATCAGTTGTGTATTTGTTGAAGTTAAACCGAGAACCTTCAGAAAAAAGCAAAAAAGATTTAAAAAAGTTTCTAAACATAAACTTTGTACCTTACCCTTTTAAATCCGGCTATATTGTGTTTTTTTATTTTTAACGCAGCGTACACAATCATTTTTCGGTCAATACACCTTTCCCGAGACTTATTCTTTTGATGTTCCGCAACTTTTTCTGTTGAGTTTTATGAAAAACGGGCAACAGATTTGAATTTCTTATCAAAAATGTGATAAACAAAGAAAATTTCGAAATAATGCAGCAAGTAAACAACCTGCTATTCTAATTAAAAAGATTTATGGCATGTCCAACCTCTTTTTGAAAACGAGGCGATCAATGGTAACTTGAGCATTAGGAAGACTTTAACTGTGATATATATCTCCTCAAAATAGCACTTTCTGTTGGCGTATCAAGTTAAACTTTTACACATAAATTAAACAAACTATGCTGAATTCAAATATGGTATTCATATTTTACGAGTTTAAAAAAAGTATGACTCATGGTCTCGGGAAAGGTGTAATAAAGTTTGACCGCGTTGAATGTAGAGTATAACATTTAAAAAAAAAGAAACTAGTTGGCTGGTAACGAAGTTTCGATGTTATAATGAAAATCATGCACGTTAGAAACTCTTACCAGGGTTGATGTTTTCCAAGTGGATATAAACGTAATTATCACGGTCAGGTCTGGATTGTTCATGGTAGAATCCTAAAGATAGATATGTTGTTACTTAAATGTGTGCAATTAAATGTATCCAAGTTACAAACTAAACTGCTTTCGTGCTTTTTTATACACCCAGGGTAATTTCGTTTCCAGGGTCTTTTACTTCTATACCTACAATCACCCACATAAATATTGAGACTTTTCGATTTTTGACAAAAAAAAAATTCACAAACTCGTACCACAAGTCTTCTTAAACTCGACGTAATGCCTCCAGGCTCACGGAACTTCAACTTTAGCTTCGACTTAAGAAATTCTGAATTCAACTAGTAAGACCGAAAAGTTCACTAGTGCGAAGCTTAGAGTGCTGCTATAGGCTTCTTATAGCTTTTTACATGATTAAACCGTCTCAGTTGGAAAAATGGACATTTGCGTCAACGGCCATTTCTGGTTTTTTGATAGAATTTCTAGTTTGTCTCAAAGATTATGTAGATGGTTGTAGAATAGACGGTTAGTTTAATTTCACAAGGTTTAATTTTTTGATTGACCTTGAATTGTAAAAAGTTAGGCTGGTAAGCATAAACGCCCAAAAATGAGCTCAATTTTAATCATCATATCATACCTAAGCTATGACCCATCTCGTGCATAACAATTCCCTTTGTCCAGCATCCTGTAGCTAAAGAAATTCTGTTGCCACTTCTCCATCTCCCCACAGGTGAAGAACAACTTAAAAATTAACAATAAATAAGCAAGTAAGCAACAAAGAAAAGACAAAAGCATGTCATCTCACATATTCAGAAAGGGGTACGAAACGGAGTTTTACTGCTGATTTTAGCGACTTACACGAAAGTTAAATAAGTAGAATAATACATAAGTACTCTATTTTACCTCAAAAGATGTCTAAAAAAGTGATGAAAAGGATAAACTCTTCGCACCAATGTAAAATAACCACCAGGAGGAGAGTGCATGGAACAGTTCGTGTATCTTTGCTGTTAAAAAAAAAATTTTATACTCACCCTCTTCCAGTTGCGAAATATAGATGCGGCTCGTTAGTTGGTCTATAACCAAGTTCTTGAAATCTTATGCATGTATGTTTTTGATATTCTGCAACAGCCTCAAGTATCACACCACGTGCTTTGGCTAAAAGAAAATGGCGAGCGGTCGTTGGTTCGGGTCTTAACCGCGTGCATATTTTTATTCTATAAAACATACATACATATTGCGTTGTCAACGTAGAACTTGATCACATCGGGTTTTCCATTTTTGTCTTTCCAGTGGCTTGCTTTGATCGAAGCGAACGAGTTTTTCTTTCTGTTTTGTTCTTGCAGTGCAGCCATTTGATCAGGTGAGAGAATCATATCTCCTTCAAACATGTCTCCTAAAAAGAAACAAAAAAGGTTAATTGGTTGTGTTTTGAATAGCTTTCACGAGTAACTCATGCATTTTATTACAGGTTTGACGAGGTGTTTAAGATTCTGAGATTTTAAAACGCAAGCCCCTAATTCTTTTTGCTTTGATTCAGCAAGTTACTATAAGAAAAGCATCCACATCGTGTTAAGGAGGGTGGACAATGGGAAGGAAAACAAAGTTTTTTCTTCCTTTATTTCCTAGTTAGTGCTAGAAAAAAGAATATGTTCTCAGAACGAACTTGATATATCCCTATTCATACCTTCCTCCGGACTACTGGCTTTGGCAAACGTCGCCATGGCAACGAGTAAACAAACACATGCGATATTCATCTTGATAAGAACTTTCGACGCTCTGTGGGATGAAGGATGGTAGAGAACGCCTTATATACATTTACTAACTAATAAATATTTGTTCATTTGGCACTGCATAAAAGGTTTGGTAAACAAAAGCGCTTTTTGTAATTATTAAAATCGGAACAGGAAGGTAAGCTCAGTGAAGTAAGTTTCAAACACATCTATTGTCAATTGATGTAAACAACTGAATCAACTATAAGCGTAAACAAGTTGAATTAACAAGAATAATGTTGTTTTCTTGTTTGCTCAGGAAACTTGTGCATATAATTTTAATTTGATGGTCCTAGGTCAATGATCAACAGTGCCGTAGCATACAACAATGTTTTTTATTTCTTTATTATTTGCGAAAGGTTATTAGGGGTAAATTTTAAAATTTGATCTCCTAGATTGGATAAAAAACGCTTTTTCTGCACAAATCTATTCCATTTAACCATGATTGACAATTTCTTTTGGCTGATTGGATTACACCTTCCTCCTTCATCGTTTTAATCGGAGTCTACTGAAAATTAACCTTCCCTTCCTAATGATGTTATAAGGTGACCAACGAGGATGCGGGAAAGGGGTCACGCGTCATAGATTTGATGTTGTGAATGTTAAATAAAAGTGAAGTAAACGGTTGGTTACTGAATGTATGCAGATCTCCTAATATTAATAACATTTGCTCTATTTCTATATCGAAAGGCCGCCGCTTTACAAGGCTGTACTTTCAGACCCTAATCACCTACAATAACAACATTTTATATATTATAGAAAGGACTGATTAATTAATTATTATTTTTCAAAAATTGCCAGAATTAATGTTACATTCCGATACAGTACTCTGGGGATCAAATTCACTCATTATAACACATGCTGCTGTTCTTCCAACCTCGTTCACTGGGCATTTTGCCTTGTTGATAAGTTGGTAGCAGCGAAAATAACGGTAATAACGGCTCAGGCGTCACAAGACCCTGGGGACGAGGTTGCTGTTCTTTTTGAGATTTACTGTTCTTTTTGTCATGATGGAAAAAAAAATTCTGGCCAATTAATTCAAGCAACTTTTTGTTGATATTTTTCCCCTAATCTAAACTTACTAAATAACACTTTGACATTCTGAAGCTTTCTCGGAGTGTAACTAAAAAAGCCTGTTTTAAATAAGTAGAAATTTGGGTCAAAAATCGCGAAATCGCGAAAAGTTCTACGCGACAGGTGTGACAACAAAAATTAAAGTGTTGTTTGGATGAAAGTTGTGGTAACGATTCTGAATCATGATGTGATGACAGTAAATTCGTCGGGTAACTCACAAATCGATATGCATACGCAAATCGTCAAGTCTATGCACCATCCTTTCCCTTTCTTCCCTAAACTTAATTATAGTCAAACAATGAAACCACAAGCACGTGTGGACGACCAATTCCAAATACTTTCTATTCTCTAAAAAAACGATGTTTCATTGTGTGAAATATTTAAACGTGAAATAATTCCTTCCTTCCTTCCTTCCAACCTCCCTTCCCAACTTCCTTCCTAATTAAATTTAAAGTTTGGCATGTACTTTCTCGATCTGTGTGTCACTGTTTATCTGATCCGTCACCAAAACACGGGTCATGCGGTAGTGAACACTTTACCATACATTTATGATTAAAAATTAAATCAATTGCCACCATAACCCGGATTTTAAAACGTAATTAAAATTATCTTAATTAACCTTCTCAGTTTGCTATACACCACCCCGTCACCTCGTCCCCAGGACTTTTGTCTCTTTTATTTTGTTCAACCATCCCGATAAAAATATATTTGTGATTGTATTGTGATCGTGATTGTGTCAGCGTGACGAAGAAAAAGACAAACCGTTTCAAATAATCAGCTAAAAATCTTTGATAAACAAAAAAAAATAAATAAATAAATAAAAAAAACGGTAGAGTATTTTTATTATTTCATGCTAACATCACTGATGACGGGTGATAGGATTATGGATTTTTAAGGCTCACGAATATTTTTTCTCAAGTAGAGAAGTTATTTTTAACTTAAAGAACTAAAATATTTACCCAAAATTTTTGCTTACAAATTAAAAAAAGAATGTTTAATTGAAATATTTACACGTTTGTTATTTAGCCAACTCGACGTGATTTGATGTGTATTTAAAGCTGGCGCGAGTTTGTGTAAGCTGTCGGAGACACAAAGTTGCTGTGCAAATAAAAGAGCTAATGATGACGCTGCTGTATTACTTTTATAAAAACTTTAATGTCTTCACATCCAAAAACATTTTTGAACCAAATAATTACATCAAAAATAAATATGCTGAGGCTGGATGTGGTTATTTTACGCATTTCAGCTTCCAATGGCCCTCATTGAGCCCTTCCGAAAATATATATATAAAACATACAGTCAAACCTGATATAACACCCACCTGTATAAGACAGCCACCTGTATCATAGACGATCACATTTGGATCCCCCAAAGCGTTTATGGTCATTTGCTACTCCATATGACAAACACCATTCCAACACGACTATCATTATCCCCCCAGACAAGATAATACCTGTTTAAAAGAACCATATCAGGGGCGGCGCCACAATTTTCAAAGTGGAGGGGGGGGGGGGGGCTTAGGCATTGGTAGATTTTGAGATTTTAGTGACAATCAACGAGGGAAGCAAGTTCCTGAATCAGCTGAGTTCCAGGGGTCTAAGGGCGAAGGTCCTGGAAGCCAACGCATATTTAGAGTCACAAAACACGTAAAACGGCTATATTAAGCGAGATAACCTGCAGTTTCTTTGGTTGGATGCTATCAATGTTCATGCAGTGATAGAGACACTTATTGGCGGAAAATAATACTTAGCAAAAAAGCCCCCCCCCCCCCAGTGGCTCCACCCCTGCATATTTTGTTTTTTAAAAAACTGAAAACAAATGTTACCAACATTTCAATTTTTGTATAACTTCAATTAGTCTGTCTGAAAGGCGGCATGTTCTAATTGTGGTTTATAAGACTACCATCTACCCAAGATGAACACTTCGTGCCCGTCTTATACAGGTTTAACTGTATGAGGGAATTTTGCCTGAGTACGTTTCTGTATGTTATTTTGTTTCAGCAAAATCTCAGCATGGACACACCTATATACTTGTTATAAAGCGTTTTTATTGTGGTTTATGATTTGGTTAGTGAGTATCTCTGAACCAAAAAAAGACGAACAAAAAGAGTGTAAGCTACAATTGTGTAAAAGGCCTTCCTCTCTCTCTCTCTTAAAGACCATTAAGACCCACATTTAGATAGGGGATATTTATGTACACAATTGTAGCAGCGTATTTGCTTTGTAATTAGCGTATAAATAAAAATATATTTTGTTGTTTTACGTTGTTTTTCCAGGGGTTTGTCTTACTTGTGACGCGAGTATAATTTGACATCATCGGCTGTTTTGATTACAAATATTACGCTCTCTTTTTCTTTCTCCTGCTACTGACGAATGTTTAAATGAAATAAGTGTCAGAGCCTTATCAGTAACGTTCCTCTCCAGAACAATATCTGTCTTTTTGTTGTGCGGTAAAAAAGAAAGTAGATTAGACATGAAAGTGTTTTAGTTTCGAATAGTTTTGCCCAACCTAGTTAACTAAGTTTACTTTATGGATATGAAAATTAAGTTTCTCTCATACGAAAGCTTAGACGCAAATGAATGTGTCAGGAAATCTCTAATTTAAACCGATCCAGTAAAGTCAGCGTGGGCACATCTTACGCTCTGAAATAATAGGGGGATTTATCGCGTTTGTTTTGAGGGGGATGAGTTCAAACAACGGATTATACGTTTGGTATGATAATTGGATAACGATTTCAACCCTCAAATCTCTAACAACGGAAAACTTTATCTTCTGCTGCATTCAGACGGAAAAATAAAAAAGTGACGTTAATGAAAAAGCGCTTCAGGGGTAAGAATGTCTGCTTTTCCAATTCTTTCTATTTTTACTTTTAAAAGTTCTTTTACTGCAAATTTTTTGATTATTTTCTATTTGCGAACGCCTAAAGAATTTAAAATTTGTAAATTTACATGTCTAAAGTTTCTGCTATCTACTTGCCTTTGTAGAATTTTTAGCCATGTAGAACCATCTTTAGATGTCGCTTTTCGATTTATTTTATTGTTGTTACGGATTTGTATTTTAATATATCATATGATTTACACACAAAAAACAAAATTCAACTGCACTGCACTGCGGACCACTGTTTATTTAGGAAATATTGACATAAATAGGTGGTTTTACAAACTTTGAATTTTTCTCACAGCCGATATAAAAGCAATCGTTAAAATAGATGTGGGACAATATTCGTGTATGGTTTTCTTCGCACCGTGATGGTTTTCGTCGTGTCGTATCTTTCTTCGTGGCGTGATTTTCTTTGACTCGTAATAGTTTTCGTCGTGTCGTATCTTTCTTCGTCGTGTCGTATCTTTCTTCGTCGTGTGGTTTTCTTCGCACCGTCGTAATGGTTTTCGTCGTGTCGTATCTTTCTTCGTGGCGTGGTTTTCTTTGACTCGTAATAGTTTTCGTCGTGTCGTATCTTTCTTCGTCGTGTCGTATCTTTCTTCGTGGCGTGGTTTTCTTTGACTCGTAATAGTTTTCGTCGTGTCGTATCTTTCTCCGTCGTATGGTTTTCTTCGCACCGTAATGGTTTTCGTCGTGTCGTATCTTTCTTCGTGGCGTGGTTTTCTTTGACTCGTAATAGTTTTCGTCGTGTCGTATCTTTCTTCGTCGTGTCGTATCTTTCTTCGTCGTGTGGTTTTCTTCGCACCGTAATGGTTTTCGTCGTGTCGTATCTTTCTTCGTGGCGTGGTTTTCTTTGACTCGTAATAGTTTTCGTCGTGTCGTATCTTTCTCCGTCGTATGGTTTTCTTCGCACCGTAATGAACACAAATACGACTCGACAAAACGTTAAACCACCCTACAAAGAAAGATACAACACGACGAAGAGCATTTACGACGCGACAAAAACCCTACACGAATATTGTCTAATGGAGTTATAGCTATAACTCCATGGTATATCGTGCTTCTGCAACCTCAAACAAAAAGATTTGTTTGTTTATATAGTTTTTGCGCATAGTTTACGATTTAAAATAAAAAGCCGTTTAATGCTGGTAGAGGTCGACCCATGGCAATTGTTTTTGGTTTTGTTTAAAGGTGCCCAAATTAGAAATCAATTTATTTATACGGGCACCTTAAGTATAGCAGCGGGCCGTCTATTGCCGGGGCGGCCCTGTACTTAAGCACAGATTTTATTTTGTTTTTTTTCACTGAGCGAGCAAATCCTTGAAATGACGAATAATTGATATGACAAGAATTATCCTATGCGAAACACACAGGTGACAGGAGTAACTGTATTCCTTAACGGGGGATACCTTTGTAATTGTTTTTAGAACTGAAACCAGCTTTTGTAGCTTTAGTTATTTTTTGCAATTTGTCTTTGTGATTCAAAAACTGAAATCGATACAAGTAAAAGTTTATCAACATGACTTCACAAAAAAATAGTAGCTGTATTATATATGATGGTATACAGCTGATATATATATTTTACTTTATTTTTTCATAGTATATTTCTTTTATTAGTGCTAAAAATAGAAGAAGGATAGAATCAAGTAGCTGAGTATGCCATTTGTAGCAATTATATCATCATAGTCTGATGTATCCGGCATTGTTATCTAACTTAATAAAGTTTGTATTACATAAATAAGCTAACTTTATATATACTGTCAATATGTGTGAAATCAAAATGAAGTTATTGGTATTTTTAAAAGTAATTTGGACTAGCTCTGTAGTATTTTCATTGCCCGAATATAATGAGGAAATACTTGATACAGATCAAACATATCCACATATTTATACCAACAAATGGGTTGTTCATATTGAAGATGGACCAGATATGGCTCAACAAATTGTTGAATCCAATGGCTTTATTTTTCATGGGCCGCTTGGTAGTTTACCACATTTATATCACGTTGAACATAAAGATGTTAGTCAACGCAGTCGTAGGTCAGCAGACGATCATCACAGTCTCTTGGTTAAACATCCAAAGGTACTGTGGACACAACAACAAAAAGTTAAAAGTAGACAAAAGCGGGGCTATTTCTCTGATCCACTCTTTAGGAACCAGTGGTATTTAAAAAATAATGGTGAGTACTTAAAGTACCTTAGATTTGAGGAAAAAAACAATTTTCCTCTCATCTTATTTCTTGGCGAATTTAGCCTAATTTAACTGCAAAAATGTCCTGCATTTTGCTGCTGTTTTTATTTATGAACAATCACATATGATATATAATTATATATATATACAAATACACCTTTGAAATAATTCAATTGTACTGCGTTCCTATGGCTCCCAATCGTTTTACAATTTTGGAAAAAAGGAGGTAAAAAACGTGTTTTTTATGAGTTTATTAGAGACAAAAGCGTGATTTTTTGCCAGTTTTTTAACTTCCTTTGTATCAATTTCTTTCAAGTTTTCAGGAAACGTTAATAATGATAAGATAATGTGTATTTTTCATTTAAAACAAAATGCAGCAAGAGAATTTATCACTAAAGAACACGTTTTATCCGAAATAAACTCTTATAAAAGTGTGATGTTTACCTCCTCTGATCGCAAAATAAGCTGCGATGGCGTGTTAGTTTTCCCAAATTATCGTGAAGGTGTATTGGTTCATTCTCATCAAATTATTATTGACTATGCCTTTAAAAGTATAAGTATCATCCTTATTGTTAATACAAAGTCCAGAGTTTGGGAGAATTAGCAAATAAAATATTTTCATTTTTAGCTGGGCAGAAAAGGGGTAAAAGTGGGGGTGAGTTATCCAACATGGCTGGTGACTGATAATGAAGTTGTTTTTAAGAAATATTTCTCATGGCTTTAAAATCCTTTCCAAATCCAACAATCATGGTAACTAAGCCATGTCATTTTTTTGCTTGCCCAGATCGACTTTTAGGGTTATAGTGGGACACCGACTAAAGTATACTATATATACTAGTTACATTGTAACTTTTTATCTTGTAGTATATTTTCAAGTCTTTATGTTTAACATTAAAGCCTCTCTTCATTTTTTTATTCTTGTGAAGTTAGAAATTATGGTTATGTTGTTAATTATCACTCATCAGACATAAAAATGTCAGTTGTTTAGTTTTGTATATGTTTCATTTTCTGTTAGCTGCTAAGTAAAAAAGCTGCTGCTGGTTGTAATAATTTTTGGACAGTTTAACAGAAACTCAATTTGCACAAAGGTTACCATTGCCATATTTTGTTGTAAACTCGTATTCCTCTAATAAACTCATATTCCTCTTAATATCCAGAAGTTAACCTTACTTATAGGATCTTCATGCATCTTTATTGTATATACTGACATTGTCTCTGTTTCTACCTTTTTGTTCAAACATATTATCAATATCAAAATATTTTTAGGTCAAACATTTGATCGATGTCGGTCTTATGACGGTTATGAAAAACTTGACATTAATGTTTTTCCCTGCTGGAACTCCAACATAACAGGTGAAGGTGTTGTTGTTTCAATATTGGATGATGGTTTAGAACATACACACAAGGATTTGAAGAAAAACTATGACAAGAAGGCCAGTTATGATTATAATAGCAATGACAAGGATCCTTTTCCAAGATATGAATCTACGAACATTAACAAACATGGAACAAGGTCAGACCATTGTTTCTTTGTCTTTGGAATGATTGGGGTCTTGTGAGGTCCACTTCAGTCACAAACCACATGAGTCCTTTAGAGGTGAAAAAAAGATTTTGGGGACATTTAATTTGGGCGCCCAAATTAGAGACCCATAGTTTAAAATGCTTGAGAATTGCATTATTTCTTATTTTCTGGATATTTTATATCCTCTATTATATTTATATCTTCAATCAAAGAGAAGATATATGTCCATAAAGAAACTATGTCTTTACTAAAGAAGACGATGCATATGCTAAAGCCATGTATTTTTGCTTCCCTAAAAAAAATTTATCTGCAGGGCTATCCATACCCAAGATAAATTTCTTGATCAGCCCGTGACGGAATGTAATATTGGTCATGTCCGATGACCGGGTGTTACATGGATTTTGTTTGTGATGTTGTCAGAAAAATAATCAGTACCCAATCTTTAAAACTAGTGTGATAACTCTGATTGTGGTGAATCATGTGGATAACTTATTATGTCATTTTACTTTTAATTGCTAAAGTTAAGCAGTCCTAGAAAAAAAGGGGGAAAGTCACAGCAAACCAAGTTGTACTGTCATTAAATAAAATTACAAAGGTTTATAATGTGTAGTAATATTTCTGTTTCTGCTTGTGACGCTGTAATAGATGTGGTTTACATGTATTATTTCCTAATCTTACAAATCACCTAATTTAATTTTTAACCAATATAAAAATATAAACGAAGAAAGGAGATTACTTATCATTATTTAAAGTGATTTGTGACAGGAAATACTGCAACCAAATTGTTATTACTAACAATTTGATTAATACTCTCACTTTTTTCATATTTTCGTTATCTCTGAAAACTAATTTGTTGAATGTTTTTTATAAGTAAGCCTACATTGAGGAAGCTAGGTTGTTATACTATAACATTAGAAATGTATAAAACTCAGAAAAACCCATTTTCTAAATTTAGATGCATAACGCCTTGAAGTGTCATCATTATCACATTCTATTACTTTGTAGGTACAAACCAAACAAAATTTTATGATTTTCTTACTTGTTAAGTGGTAAGAAAAGAACTCAAAAATATTTTAAAGTGTAAAAATTTTTTTGTTTTTATCAAAATATTATAAAAGATTACTCTAATGCTCTCTACTAGTAAAATATAGTTTTGATAACATGAAAATCTAGTCATGTGTAACATCATTGTAATCCCTATAGTAGGATTTCTATAATAACATATTTTGTCAGCCAGAAAACATAAAAACAAAGGAATTGAATAAATTATATTAACGTTAGTTGTTTATTTAAATCCCTTAAAACATTTTTTGTTTCATTGAACTTAATGAAAATAATAAGAAATCAGTATTTAAATGCATTCCAGGTTTTCATTGTGGGGTTTTAATTAATAAAATTGCACACAAATGTTGAATGAAAAGGAAAAATATTCTCACAAAAAAAGATATGTCAAATTAAACATTACGTGGTCAAATCTGCAGCCTTAGTAATTCAAATCTGTTCACGCCGCAACTCCTTCCCAACGTTATATTTTGTTTTATGTCTGCTTTGTTTACACGTCAGCATTCGTGTCACCATTTGCTGAGTGTGTCGACATGGATTACAAAGGCTGGGTGTGTGAGATTTTATAATTAGAATTGCCTAAAAATGTTTGGCAAACACCCAAATCCACTATTTATTTTGTTTTTATCCTAAAGACGAAGGAAATAAGAACAAAATCTTACAGAGTGAAGTAAGAGAATGTTTGCTATTTGTGAGTGTAAGATTTCTCTTGAACAACTGTGAGTCACACACGGACTTGACTGGTCCTTGTGATTAACATTTTTTGCAAAGTGAAGGTTTATATATATTTGTATATATTTGTATATATTTATATATATTTGTATTTTAGAATAAGATTAAGTTTAAATTAATTGCTAAGAATAAATAGCCTGAATTGCAAAAACAATATTCTTATAGAATCATTTGTATGTACAGATATATTATAATTGAGTGATTGTGTTTTCCAGGTGTGCAGGTGAAGTTGCAGGGGAAGCTAACAATGGAATTTGTGGTGTCGGTGTTGCATATAATGCTAAGGTGGGAGGTATCAGAATGTTAGATGGAGAAGTCACTGATGCTGTTGAAGCTGGCTCACTGAGCTATGCACCAGATCATATTGATATTTACAGTAGTAGCTGGGGGCCTGATGATGATGGAAAAACTGTTGATGGGCCTGGACCTCTTGCAAAGACAGCTTTTGCTGATGGTTAGTTCTTTCTTTTCAATACCAACTACTCCCACATTAAAAACAAGTCAGAACTTAAGGATTGATTTATTTATTTAATTATTCACTTATATAAAATTAATTTAACATAATTAAATAAAAAACAGCTTCTGAAAGTTTTGTATATACTCATATTAAATACACATTTTTTCACAAGAACCTATGTTCTTGTGAAATGTTGAGGTTGAGTATTGCTAAAAATTAAGAACATGTGAAGAACATACTCCGCCTATAGATACCAAAAATTATAAAACCAAATAATATTTTTTCCTTGTACTACTGTAGTAACTTAACAAAAGATATAAAACGTTGCTGTCAATTTATACATTGTCTCTAATAACTCATATTTTTCAAGTGCTAAATACTTTCATCTCTGCAAGAATAAATGTTAAGCAAATGCCGTTTTTGGATCTTTTTTACCTTCAGCCTGGGTTGTATCTGTGTGCTTAAGAACCCTGAAGTATGAAGAGAGAAAAAAATTGTAGGAACAGGCAAAAATAGATTAAAAAACCTTAGCGGCCAATAGTCATGATTAAGTTTTTATTTAAGTTTATATTTTTAATTATTATATTATTATTAGGTGTCCGATATGGGCGTAAGGGTTTGGGTTCTATATTTGTGTGGGCAACTGGAAATGGTGGCCGTAACCAAGATTATTGTTCATGCGATGGTTACATCAACTCGCCATATACTGTTTCAATTGGTGCTGTTGATAACTGTGGTCGAAAGCCATGGTATGCGGAACCTTGTCCAAGTACGTTTGCAGTAACGTATAGTAGCGGGGAAATGAGTGGAAAGAGAGACAAACAAATCTCCACAACAGATTTGCACGGTGGATGTACAAATGCTCATACTGGAACTTCAGCTGCAGCACCTTTAGCAGCTGGTAAGCTTTTGAGTAGTTTGTTTCATAAAGGTTTTGATTGTTGTGTAATAAGTACCTGGGATATTTTACTAACCAATTTTCCTTGTTCCAAGTAAGAAAATGGTAGGGCATGCGAGGCAGTCATTTTTTTTTAAGAAATCTTCATTAACTTGCTCTCCTCTTTCGTAATGAAATTATGGTTTTTTATTCGAAAAAAATTATCAATTTAAAACTTTAATCGCACATAGGAAAACACAAGAAACATTTATATTTTCAAGCATCGTTAAATGTCATTAAATGTTATTGTGCTGGTTTTCAGGGATCTTCGCACTCGTGTTACAAGCAAATCCAAAACTGAGTTGGAGAGATTTACAACATCTTATAGTAAAAACATCCAAAATGGTGAGTCCTGGAGACCCCAGCTGGCAAACCAACGGAGGAGGTCACAAAGTTAACTCGAAATTTGGTTTCGGTGCGTTGGATGCTGGAGATTTAGTTAAAATGGCTAGCAGTAAAGATTGGAAAACTGCTCAACCTCAACATACGTGTAAGACATCTGTGTCGAATACTCATCTGAAATTAAAACCTGGTGGGACCGTTTCGACAAGTATCACTGACAACGCATGTGCAAAGAGCGAGAATTGCGTCACCAAACTGGAACATGTGCATGTTGTTATAACTCTTGAAAAACCTACACAGAGAGGTCAGCTTGAAATCACATTAACCTCTCCTTCTAATACACATTCAGCGATCTTGCGAAGAAGAGCCCGCGATACATCACATGAGGGATTCAAACACTGGGCGTTTCTTACCGTTTTTAACTGGGATGAAGATCCAAAAGGAAAGTGGACGTTGACAGTTACAGATTATTCCAACAGTGGTGGAAAACTGGTTAGTTGGTATCTTAAGTTTTACGGTACATGCAGTATGAGAGAAATGTTTAATGTCGAAATTAACGAGACCGAGATCTGCGACGATAAATGCAAGCGAGGTTGTCCCAACGTGTTTTCATCAATATGTATGGATTGTGCGCAATATTGTGATTGCACTGTGGGAGAGTGTGTGCCTACGTGTGCTGATCATTTGGTTACAGACAACGAACTTCGTCATTGCAAACGAACAACAGACAATTTGAATTACAGATACATTCCTCATAGCAACCGTGATTGGAAATCCAAATCAAAGCACCAGTCTATGATGGGGTTATCGTTAACAGCTAAATTTTCCATCATCGGATTGTCCTTGGTTGTTGTGAGCGTGTTGATAGGCGGCATAGCTTATTTCGCGTCAAAAATGCCACCCAATAAAAATCTCCCTAGAGGATACCAATCTGTGTCACGCTATCCTTGTTCAGATGTGACTGTGGAAGGGGATGAGACAGAGGAGGTTTTAGAAGCGCCTGTAAACACTGTAAACTCCTAGTTAACCATTTATATATCAAAAAATAAGAAAGAAAAGAAAATCCATCTGTAGAGCAAATCGCTGCAGTACGTCTCTCCTTCGATGGACTACATGACTTTTTAATGACAAAGCTTTTCATAATTAAGTTCAGTAGGGCGTTACTGACACCACCCCGAAGGAGGGACTCTGAGTTTTTAATGCTCCTCAATGCATATATTGCATTTTTTATAATATGTTGTTGTTGTCACTGAGATGTGAATGCAATAATTGTTGCGTGAATTCACAAATCATTAAAACAAGACATGACACTCATTTTTTGTTTAAACCTTGTGGCGTAGATGTTATCGGCCAGATTTACCCCGACGCTTAATAGGATTAAAATTCGTAATGCAGGGTCGGTGTAATAATGGTCAGTAAGTTGTATATTTATGTCTGCGTCACAACTTTGAATTGTAATGTTTTGGAGACTAGTACATACATTTAACGTGCAATGTTTTTGCGAACGAACATTACAAACTTCGTGGCTGTGTTTTCAATAAATCTAATGAGGATTTTTTCATTTAATAATTTCCATTTCTTAGTCCCATCTTAAAATCAATTGTTCTGGAATTTGTTTCAACTTCAAATTGTCATAATGGCGATATGACAAATTGAAGTTTGAAACTGGTATTCTTTTATTATTTAGTATTTTTTTTTTGCAAAGTACATTAACTGCGGTAAATTTTAAGATGTATTTATATTTCACAAAAAACTATTCAAAAATTTAGTTGTTTCAAAACTTCATTTTCCGGTTCAGTGTAGTTTGTTATAAAAGTTACTTTCATATTTTGTTCAGCTTTAATTACTCGACCCTATAAAATATTTTTTTGAATTTGATGTACTTTGCAAAGAATGTGTTTTGGTTCTTATTTGCAAACCAAAAATCTCTTGTGGAATTCACCTATGATATATTTATATGTATATATATAAACTTGTTGTCTCGATTATACAAATTAGCAGATTTCTAGATACGCAAATAGTATTTCTGGATGTTATTTTTGTACGTGTTTTTTATCTGTTATAGTTCTTTGTTCGTTATCGTTGCTATTAGCCATAAACCGCTAGCTGGAAATTTGACTGCTTTGTCCAGGGTTCCCACACGCCTAAAAAATGAAAATAAAGAACTGCAAAGAAATCCTAAAATTTCCTGATTTTTGTGAAAACTCTTTAAAATCGAAATTTTTATAATGGATTTTTTTTAAACATCAATCCAATTTGTCTCCCTTGTTCAATTCCTTTGCAACCTTGATTCTTTTGATTCTGAGTTACACTTTCACTAATTTAAATTCTCTGAAATGTTTGCATGTGCTTTTCCTGCCAATTGATATCTGTCTAAAAAAAACCCAGCTAAAATCCACTTAAACACCCTAAAAAAACCCAGCTGAAGTGAGTAGGAACCCTTTTGTCATTTCGCAACCTTGGTCATGCACATAACATATCGTTCTTGTGCTTGGATGGATGATCATAGAGTGCCTAATTGACAAAAAAACTTCTGTTTACTTGCTATTTGCGCAAGTTTAACTAATTTTTCGTACACTATATTTGTTAGTGGAATTGTATTTAAAAAGACTGTAACGTTGTATTTCATTCGATTTTTTTTGTGAACATTTTATATGGAAAATGTAATCATACAATAATGTTATTTTGATCTGTTTTCCTCCCAAAAGATTAGTTCCGTCATGTGGCGGATACACCAAAGAATATTCGAGATCATTCTGTGTTAAACGCGCGTCTTTTAGTTTTGCTTGCATCTACCTTATTACACGAATATAACTAGACATGTAATTAACACGAATGACCCTAGCTCGCGTTAATGTATCGCGTGTTAATTTTGTGCTTTATGAATTTTCTCTCCGTTAATTTTCGTAGGCGTTAAAAAAACCTCCGTCAAAGTTATGATTGTTGCCAAAGTTATGATAGGTTTGTATAACTATCCAAAAATGGAACATGGGAGAAAGATTATCAAGTCTGGTCGGAAAGCTGCAGGCATTACCGAGAACCTTGAAAAAGCCCGTAAAAACCAGAAGAACCCCATCAAGGACAATCCTTTCCGATATATAACATTTGATCTTATTTTTTCAGACAAACTTTAACATAAACTTCACTGAAAATATTTCATTGTTTCCTTACTTTTCTTCTGGTTTTGTTTATCACGAAAACTGGAACTTTTTTGAAACAATTCGCGTTCATCAAGGACTGTCTCACACAAAGTGGGGCCTTATACAATGTCGGGCATGTATGAAAAATTACAGTGCAGATTTAAAAAAAAAGAATTACTTTTCTAATACAATAAAAATAAGAACGTGTTTTTATATAACATAGTTTTTATATTTTATATACATGCAGATGAAGCCAGATGGGCAATTCAAATGGATATGTTACATCGTGGACCATTTTTCGAGATTTCACACTATTTACCCACAGACAACAAGTTAGATTTTGCGTTTTTGGTTTGTTAAAAATTATTCAGCAGTCAGACAACGGCTCTGCATTTGTGAAGGAAACCAACCATTCGTGAAACAGTTATGTTATGACTTGGAAAAGCAAAATTTAATAATGGTAGTCCAGGTCTTTTACAATCATAAGGCATGGTGGAACAAGGCAATACTTTAGGGGCAGAAATTTTCGCGTTTTTGGCCCCTTTTCACGAAAATCTCTGCCCGATTAGAAATTTAACCTGAAATTCGCTGAAAGTTATTTTCGCGAAAAATCAACTTTTCATAAAAATCGCGAAAGTTTCTTCCAAGTTTTAAAAGCCGAAAACTCTTGAATAACGAGGGCTTCAAGAACAAGGCTAGAAATAATAGGATCACAACGAAAAAAATAATCAGTCCAAAAAATGGATCTAAAACTATAAATCTAAAAATAGCTCCAAAGCCCGACTCAATGTGGGGAAATCAGCTAAAAATGGAAAAACGGAAGGATTTAAATATCTTCGTATCAGAAATTTCCAGAAAAAAGCAAAGAGACAATAATTTGGTGAGTTTTTCTATATAATTGTATTGTCATATTTCTATATAACAATACAATTTTCTTGCTGGACACTCTTCTTTTTTTTGCCGCCTAAAAACATTTTACGAATATCTCTACTCCCATTTCTAGAATCTTGATCCGAAGTTGACATTCCCTTTCTTTTGTTTTTCTTCAATGGCGTGACGGGCATGCTAATTAACGGAGGAAGTGTCATCACAAAATTGAAAATAAGTTCCCCCATCAGTTTTTCTTCCAAAGGTTCAGTGCATCTTTCCTCCAAGAGTGCATGTATTGTGAACCAATTCTAAGTGTGTTGTCAGTCTTGTTTGAAGCATTGTTAACCGCGCATTTATCATGACTTCACACTTGATTTCAAGTCCACCTTAAACGTAAGAAGAGCGGTGGTAATGATTTGAAGTCAGCTTGCATGGCATTGTGAAACATCGATCCAAAAAGTACTTTGTCGCTCGTGATATTTCTTTTGGCAAGTGTCCAACTGTGTCTCCATTTTTATCAACTGTTTTTATAGCAAACCTGTCAAAAACATTATCTGGTTCGTATTTTAAGTTGTTTATTCTCCTGCAATTCATTGTCATTCGCGAAAGTTTTTTTTCTGCAAAATTTCTTCCAGAAGTAGAATTTCGCGAAAATTTCTGCCCTCGGACATTTCTGCTCTTAAAGTAACACAATTTAGACAATGATTAGCGCCCGAGAAAATGACACGGGAACATGCAACTGGCTTCCAAGAAATCGTCAATATGAAAATGCTCTGCTCTGGTTGGTTTTTATTCCTACCTAATGTTGATCAGAAAATACCCAACTTTGGGTGGTTGCTATTCCTGCCCAAAGTTAGTCAAAAATCGTCAATATTATAATGCCACTCTATCCGGACATGCTTTTACTGAAATATTAAAAGTTTAAATTTTGGTTAAATATGTATTCAAGAGCGAATTTTTGTTAAATTGAGGCATAAAAATAGTAGAGCAGTTTAATGAAATTAGGAATTCAGTTTCAACTTATAAAAGAATCTGTTTTACCTTGCATAGGTTTGCCTTACTTGGGTTATGATTTGAAAATGCCCGATTTTGGGCAACCGCCTTACTTTGGGTGAAATAGGACCATTCAAGAATCTTAAAAGTGCCAATGCGCATTAATTATCACACACTTTAAGGTCTAAAGTGGGATAAACTTAACGTCAATGTATGTTTCTTATTAAAACACGTCTTATGTCGCAATTTCCCCATCTCTATTTTTGGCAACGCCCTTGTGTGACAATACAGATAGGGAAGACTTCATCCTCGTCCCCAGGGTCTTGTGGCCCCTGAGCCGTTATAACGGAGCGGCTATCAACTTCATCAACAAGGCAAAATGCCCTGGGAACGACGTTAGGAAGACTTATCCAATCCAGAGAGTTGCTTAGGGATGAGATTTGGGTCAAAACTCAAGCAGTTGCTACTCCCCTCTCTCCCAATTCTATTGCTGTCTGGAGAGCTGAACTCTTATTCTGTACTGTTTGTATATGGGGTTTCTGTTCCTTATAAACGATTACTTATAAAAAAAAGTACTCGCCATACAAGAAATGATATAATAACTATCAATCTATATATAAAATGACAAACGTGTGATGTAATATATCAACCTAGTCACCAGAACACTTTTTGCTTTTTTTGTTACATTAAAATTCGCGTAAATTTATTTATCGCGTAAATTTCCCCCCCGTTAATTAATGTGTGGCGCTAAAAAATCCCCCGTTAACCTTAATTTTCAAAAAAAAAAAATTAAAAGCCCTCAAAATAACTTGTGGATATATAGTTTTGATCAAGAGAAATAAGAAGAGAACAAACATGTTGAAATTTTTAGGCATTTTTAATCCTAAGTAGGAAAAGGGATAATCAACGCAGAATTGAATGCAGTAGGTATCACGGAAAACTTGACAACTGCCCGTAAAATAAACCCTTCTCAGTAATCTTTTTTAAGCATTTGAGACAGAAAGATAAAATACATGTGATGACATTTCATTATTTTTTTTATTCTGTTAGTTGGAACCTGTAAAAGTGTCTACCTTTTTAAGAATTCGCGTTAATTAAATACATAAATTTTGATCGCATTGATTAATTGCTTCGTTATTTTCGTGTAATAAGGTATTCGAAAAAAGTGAATGTCCGCAAACAATTTGAGGATATTTATTTTGGGAAAATCATTATTTTTTGGTCCAAATTTTAGGTTTTTTAGGAGAATTTTTTTAAAATATTGAGTAGGTGGGATCACTCTGAAACACACACATAAAGAAAGTTACAAAATACGAATGAAATAACGGAAACATTATGAGAATGACAAAATACTTTTCCTGTGACAAAATCACCGCTATGTCTTTTGACAAATATTCGCGGGAGTCAACTCTCGCCGACTCGAGTGTTTTGTATACCCCGCAAGAGTAAATATTCTCTGTTTTCGATTTTAAAATTAAAAATTCGAGAAATGAAAAAAATAATACAAAATAAAATCAATAAAAAAAATTAAATTATAAAATATATTCTCAGTATAAAATATCAAGAAAAAAAAATTAAATACATATAATTAGTTTATGATACAAGAATAATGAGCGCTATTTCGACAATGTGATCAGCGCAGCCTCTTTCGCTGACAACTGCTTCGGTTCTTGTCCTGGTGCAAATGGTGCCTGTCGCTTTTGTGATGTGTTTATGTTCATGCTACTCATTCCAGCAACAGGATAAGGTATTGCTCCACCCTGTGTAGGATAGGGCGGTTGACTACCTGTTGGATATGGGGGTTGACCACCTGTTGGATAGGGGGGTTGACCACCTGTTGGATAGGGGGGTTGACCACCTATTGCATTATTTTCTGTAGGATATGGAGGAGCTGAGCCTTGCTGTGGGTATGGCTGACCAGGCATAGTGACAACCTGTTGTGCAGTGTGTATGAGGCCGCTACGTTGTCCAGGGCGTGGCTTGATGCCTTTCTGTGTCATAAAAGATACCAACTGTCTGGGTACTTCAAATAAAACTTCTTTAGCTAAGTTATCACTTGCAAAACTACCAGAAAAGTTACGGTAAGGAACAAACTGAACTATATCTCGTTTAGCAACAGTAGCTCCGTTACTTAGCATGCCATTGTCAGAATCTAGTTGATCCATGGCATCAAATTCAGCCGAGCCAACACCAACAATAATGATGGACATTGGTTGTCTTGATGCATTGATCACAGCATCAATAGTTTGATGCATATCACTTATAACACCATCGGTTAGGATTAAAAGAACGTGATACTTCTCAATAATTTGCTGATCTTTAGCATCCCGTGCAACTCTGTTAATTATTGGGGAGAAATTGGTAGGACCATACAATTCAGCTGTTGGTAAAAATTTGTGGTATGCATCTAGAACTCCAGCTACACCATAGCAAGTAGTGTTATTTGATTGGTTTAAATGAAAATCGTGATAAACCTGATTTTGGATTCTTGCACCAAAGCCGTAAGCGGGGATAAGTTTATCGGAATCATAATCTTCACATATTTTACCAACACTCATTAATGCTTGAACATATTGATTAGGTGCATTGTTATCCATGAAGTGTAAAGACGTAGGTTGTAAAGGGTTTCCATTAGAAGCAGTGAAATCAATCGCAACATGGAAACACAATTCAATACCACCTGTTATGTAGTCCAGAAAAGATGGTTCATTCTTCAACTCAATACGACACAATTCGATAAAACCTGAATTTTTATAGCTTTTCTTCTTTGCTTTCTTTTTCTTATTGATAAGTTCATAAGATTTTACTGATTCTCCAAGCAGTTCATGTAATGTTGTTTGGAATTCTCCAATTAGATCATGACTTCCATCAGAATCCCAATCAAAACACTCGACTTGGATAGGCCGATGCTTATCCCCATTACATAATGTTGTCACTGATATTGAAAATAACTTCCAACACGGATTTAAATTGTTCTTAATAACTTCAGTTTTATGAGCTGGTACATAATTTTCACCCTCGATTCCATGCCGATAAAAAGTTAAAAAGGGGTCAGAAGAACCAAAAAAGTCTTTTTTATCCAGTTTACGTCCTTTAAACTGTAAGTTGACCACTTCCTTGTTGTTATTTAACTCTTCTGCAACAAACGTGATTGAGGAATTTAACTTTTCATCCTTTCTACCTAAAAGCTGTTTTGTGACCTTTCCAGCATATTCCCCAACGATACTGCCCAAAGTTACTTCCAATTTGCCCAAAAAATCATGCTCATCAAGCTTTGCTGATTTTGAGTCACTATCATACACTTCAAATTTTAACTTTTGAAGTTCCTCAAAATGATAATCCATCACAAAAGACTTCACAAAGGAAGGATTTAGGCTATCTTTAACAGTTTCAGTTCGATCAAATTCTTTCCATCTTTTATTATGTTGATCTCTTATTTCAGTAAACATTACAACCATAGGATCAGATTTTGATAACAAATCTTTGTCACTTAACTTACTGCATGACACATGTATCTCCACCCTGGTAACAAGAACATCATTTAAAAAGCCAGGATAGATTCCTGGATAAGTACCACCATAAGATGGGGCAGCCATACTATTTTTTAGAATCTAAAACAAAATAAAGACTTAAATACGTAAACCATAACTAACTTTTCATACCATAAATAACTTTTGTATACATAGGTTATTGACAAAATTGTTGACAGCACTTGTTAAAATCTAATTGTAGACATAAAGTTTTAGTGACCAGACAGTTGCTGTAACTACAGTAATATGCATTTTAACTTGGACCAAAAGCCTGAAAATGAGTTACTGGCTACAGGGAACAAAAAGGTTTAAATTTTCAACCTTTTAAAGCAGCTTTCCAGCTAATTTTAAGAGTCTATTCAGGATTAAAAATTTAGGTATTACGGCATGAAATAAAGAAAAATATTTGTAGTTTAGAAATTTGGGCAAGGTTTTGTTGCTATTTATGAGTAACGTCTCTTAAATGTGTGTGAATCATGCGTAAAAATTGACAGGTCTGGTACACTAAACATTTTGTGAAACAAAAATAAGAAAACAAAATAAGTAAAGGCAACAGAAGTACATGTTGGTATCTATTTATTGTAATTTATCATAAATATAACTTTATTAACTCATCGCTAACTGCTGAAGGCGTCAATACACCTAAATCAGTAAAAAGTAATGCGATATAGGATGGAGGTGTATAGTCCACAGATGGGTGTCCATCCTCCTTTGTGTTATATTTGAAAGGGTTAGGTACTTCTTTTTGTTTCAATGGATATTCACGTAAAAATTTAAAGCTTTCCGCAGCTACGTAGACAGGTTTATTCATTGTTTTTGCCATTACAGATATTTGATAGCTTCCTATTTTGTTTATAATTCCACCACTTTCAACCACAGATTCTGCACCTAATAAAACCATGTCCATGCGTTCCATCATATAACCAACAGCAGAATCAAGAATAACTTTACATGGAATGTTGTTTGCGGTTAGTAAATGATGCAAATCTTCACCTCTGCTATTTGGCCTTGATTCTGTCACATAAACAGAAAATGTTTTATTCTTTGCAGCTTCTAATAAAAGCTGAACGACAACCCTAGACATAGAATGTGTAAGTATGACAGACCCATTCTGGATAAATTTTTGACTAAGTTGAGCTATCTTTTGGCGGGAATTTTCAGCTTGTTGCAAAAAAAATTCTCCCCTTTCAACTAAAACTCTTTTGCATGTTGAAAAATCCTTTGAAAGTAAGGCATCTTGGGCAGCAAGAGTGATAAATCTCAATAAAAGCTCGCAACCAGAAGTAATAGATGTGACTGAATTTTCTGCGTTCTCTTTTAACTGCTTTATTACCGATTTTAGACAATCAGAGAGTCCTGAAAGTGTCCCTGTGTCTGAAATTTGGATTACACGAATCAGAGTTTTAATAGCGGCAAGTGGAACTGAAATATCTGGGTCTTCTTGCAGACATTTTTTGAAATACTCCACAGACTGTTGCTCCACCTCCATCTTGTCTTGACCCGTAGGAAGCAATAATTCGCCCGACATAATCCGTTTTTAACTTTATGTTTTCTATCGTGCATTTATTATGAAAAAAACGGGCATTTTTCTATAGCTTCATGACGCCTCGATAATAACATTAAAACCAAACACAGTTAAAAATGTATATGGTCATTTTCATAACATATATGACTATCTTGAAAAATATATGGTCATTTTCAAATTATATATGGCCATTTTTGAACAATATATGGCCATTTTCAAACATATATACATTTTTAGGGGGACGGATGCTGACGGACGGATTTTATTAACTACCGTAAATCTCCAAATAAACGCCAGCGTTGTGAAACCATCTTTGAGAAAGAAAGTTTCGAATGTTTAACGGGTTTAATGTTTACAACATTCGAACATGTTTTAGATTCGGATGTTTTGAAAATAAATCATTGAACTTTTTATTTACCAGTAAAAGTGAGGACTTTGATTTTAACATGGCTAGAGTAGAGTCTTTTGGTAAATATCAGCTTCTTCACAGGGTAAAATACAGAAGTTTAATACGTGGGCGTCATGTTTACAAAGCCGACTGGACTCCCGTTTTAAATGAAAAACTGATTGCTGAACCGGACAGTAGAGATGAAGCCTTGGAAAATGATAAGTTTGCAATTGGAATTTTTAAAGAAAAGGATGGGGAAACAGAACTGGTTGGGTATACCCCAATAGAATTATCAAGTCTCCTTCATCATTTTTTGAACGCTGACCCAAACAACTTTATAAATGTGACAGTGATGAGTAAACGTAAGTGCGAAATTGGTTTGGCCGTTCCTGGTAAATTTGATTGTTTCACCAATTCCAAACGGATTTCATGTGTGTTGGACGAGCAGCTGGCATCAACGAAAGAACACTTTGGAAAACTTTGGAACTTATTCACCAAAAAAAATCTTTATACCGGAAGTTTCCTGTAATTTCTGAAAAAAAAATTCTCATCATTAATTGGTTTCTCTTCCTTCTTTTGTATCATATCTACAAGCTATTACATAATAGGGTTGACCCGTTTGTCAGTAGGGATTTATTAAGGGGTTTATTAAAAGTGCTTCTATTTAACGCCCCTCTCGAGGGGGGCGTTTAATAGAAGGGGGAGTTTAAAAGAGGGAGGCGTTTATAAAATATTTCAGATTTTAAGGGGGGCGTTTATTAGAGGGAGGCGTTTAAAAAATGGGGGGCGTTTATTTAGAGATTTACGGTATACGGAAAAGACGTTTCCGTGAAACAGATTTTCAAAAAACAAACATTGCATGTTTCATTGCATGTACGTCTTCGTCTTCCACTTATGTATGTTCTTATTTCTTCGTGCGATAGTATTCCTTCGATTTCAATTAAGGTGAAACCAGAAGCTTAGCAACTAATTAGGTGATCTATTTTTCTCAATGCCGAGCCCACAACATCTGGTTTTTCTATTTCGCAAAACAATTTAATCAAAATTTGGCAAAACCCTTGGTAGACATCTCGTTGAAGACATTCTCGTGGCAGAACTTTTTAAGATGAACCTGAAAGGATCTCAAAAGGATCTGCGGACGACGCTATAAAGACGTTTAAGACTTTATTATTTAAAGTTGTTTTGGAAGTGATTTATTTTATGTGTTCTCGGACCTCAAATTTACAACATCGATACATTAGTAGCTACAGAACAGAACAGAACTCAAATTGCGTAAACTAACTTCGAGCTCGAGTTCCGCAACCTCGTTCCCAGGGCATTTTGCCTTGTTGATAAAGCTGATAGCGTACTCCGAAATAACGGCTCAGGGGCCACAAGACCCTGGGGACGAGGATGCGAGTTCCGATGACCAGTAAGGGTTTAGAAAAGGTGCCTTTTTTGCAATTTCAAGCTGTGTTGTTTCTACTCCATTCCACAATGATTTTTTTCACCTTTACACCTTCCAGACTATGACCAGCCCTGATAGAAGGCGAAATACAGAGACTACATCGCATATTTAAATATATCACCATTCAGCTGGAATTCATCGATGCAAGAATGCGCAACTCAAATCTATCATTTCGTGATGGTCATTAACGCGCCACTACAAAGACCTTGGGGCAGGCACAGGATATCATAATGGCGTTTCAGTTAGACCTATTTTTTTCACAGTTAGTTAGTCTTATTCTTTCTCGCTGTACATTGCAACTTTTATATGTAAGAAGAGCATCTATCTTTCCCAGTTGCTTGATATTGAGGGTCACTTTAATGATTTCTTTCATCGCAGATTCAAACTATGCACGTGGTTTCCGAAAAGATAAACACGCATGGTAGATAGTAAAGTAACTGAGAATTGCAAAATAATGTCTTGCAATACGTCCCCTCACTTGTGTGGAGAAAACGCTGACGAAGCACGGATGGAAGAAATCTGTATAATTGGAACCTCACCAGGACTTGTTAGGCTTTTTAAATTTTAAAAAGTCCAGGGACGAGATTGGCATAATTGTACTGCTTCTATTTATTTCACCTCGTGAAAAATATCTACTTGCTGAAGATCAACCTCGTTCCCAGGGTTTGTTAGGCTTTTTTATATTTGGACTGCCATGTTGTTGTTGTTGTTCAGGCTGTTCAAATATATAAGCCTAATTAGACCTGGGGACGAGGTTGCTCAAAGATCGCATCTGTACTCTGGAACAAGAGGGAGTCTGGTCAAATAAACTGCAAAATTCTATATATATAATTAACCATATAAATTTTCAATTTGGTATATAGTAGACTCCCGGTAACTCGAACACCGGTTAACTCGAACGTTTTTTAGCTCGAACTGTTTTCTACGTTCCCTTGGACATTTCTTTATAATACTTCCTTTCAACCTCGAACCCAGGGCCTGTATCGTTTTTGAGGTCGAGGTTGACTTCCTTTTAAAAACTACTCGTTAATTCGAACCCCGGATAACTCGAGCATTTGTTTGCTCGAACCACTTTTTGGTGCCCCTTAAGTTTTTTTCGGATAACTTGAACTTTTTAGTGTCTAAGTAGAAAATAAATGTTCGAATGTAGCCAGAAATTTTAAAAAAGCTGTTCTTAAATTACTTTTCTTTACAAAGAAGCCAAAATGTTCCTTTTGATGACAATATGATAAAAGAGAAGGCTCTTCAATTTGCTGACAGTGTTGTTCTTACAAATCTTAAAGCGTCAGATGGATGGCTGGAGAAGTGGGAAAAAAGTTAAAAAATAAATACATTGTTGCACGTAACAAAAGTCGCCTTAACTCGAACTAATATCTTACTTTTGCCTTTGTTCAAATTAACGGGAGCTTCGCTGAAATCGAACATTCGTTAAGTCGAACTGTTTTCTCTGGTTCCTTGGATGTTCGAGTTACTAGGAGTTAACTGTATATATTTTATAATTGACAATATGCTGCAGGTTTTTATTTGAGCGTACATAATGTGAAGATGAACATATATATATGGCCAAAATTCATATCTAATGTAACACAAAATATGTAATATCAAACCGAGGTCCAAAACTTCGAAATGAGATGAAAAGCATTCCATCTACAAAACATCTTTAAATTACATTAAGAAATCCGCTGTTACAAAGTAATAACGAACAAATCTACTTCTAAAAATACACTACGTTTAATACCTAACCGCCTTCTTGTTATTTAACATAACATTTAACATTTTTTTATTCAAATTTTTAATTGTGAATTTCTATTTGACAGTTTTTTTTAATGACAGCTAAACGGGGACCAATATGATAAGACTGCATAGTCATCTTGTTATTTCATACTTTAACATTTGTTTTTAATATACATTATTAATGGTCAGCTTTTTAACAGCTACTTACTTGACAGTTCTTTTAATAACGGCTAAATGAGGTGTTAAGCCGGATTTCCATGAGGCCGAAAATGTCGAGGCGGACCAATTTTTTCGCCGCTACAGTTTCCGCTTGCAATTGTTGTTGTTGTTGGTTTGCAGCTAAATTCATATTTTATTAAGAATCATACCTACAAAGGAAGGATATCGTGTCGACCTTATTCTGTTTTTCTCAAATGCTCAAAGACAAGAAGTTTGTTTTTTACTTTGTCTCATTTTGATTGGCTAATTTTTAAAGTAGCCGCGAGAAGTAGAAACAGATCCTACCATTTGTACCTCCGCTTTTTTACCTCTACTTTGAAAATATTGATTTACCAATGCGAATGTGCCGCAGCGAAAAAAGTAGTCCCCCTCGACATTTTCCGACTCGTGGAGACCCGGCTTAAGACTGAAATACACGATATGTTTAATCGGAAGGTCAAAACCTGACGGATAACCTGTAGGGGAAACATTGTGAAAGGTTTCTTGTTTACATGTAATCTGTTTAAACGTACAACGCATGATACGAAAGTCTTTCGAATCGTGGCTAAAAAGATGTGTTGCTACGGCTGCTGTCTCCGCGATTATCATAGCGACCGTTTTAATAAAAAGAAAGAAAAAAGGGAAGAGATCTATATGGGTAAAACCTTGGCTATAACGAAGAGAAAATCTGGTTATAACATCCACTCTACTACGCGAATCTCGCAAAGAAGACAAGTTTGAAAACTAAAGGTTTTTGAGAATGAGTCCAGATGTTTTTAGATGAGTTGCTTGCAATTATACGGTCATCTGCGTTTAATCCTAGCATAAAGCTTGCTGCAACAATTCGTTTTTAGCAACGGGTGCTAGTTATTCCGAATTGAACCTGTCTGTGGGATGTAACGTTGGCTTCGTATAAAGACAGAGATGAAAAAAAGATTAGCTACAAAGAATTATCAACAATATTTTCAATGACCGGTACGTACATATATTTATTTTTACAGGTTAACATGAAAAATTTCCTCTTTAAAAATCTCTTTTTAAAATTTCTCTTTTCTCTATTTTTAGAGAACAATGTGAAGGTGAAGATAAATTCGTTAAGATTTTATTATTTGAAGGAGTTAATCAAAATAAAAAAGTTAAAAAAGAGTGGTGCAGGAATTAACGAGACATTTGAATCAAAGTGGTCCTATTTTAATTCTATATGGCGTTTATCCGCCATTTTACCCATACAGATCTCTTCCTCTTTTTCTTTTTTTTAAACGGTCGCTATGATAATCTTTTTATTCGAATTCAAAAGACTTTCGTACCATGCGTTGTACGTTTTAAACAGATTACATGTAAACAAGAAACCTTTCACAAAGTTTCCCCTACAGGTTATCCGTCAGGTTTTGACCTTCCGTTTAAACGGATCGTGTATTTCAGCCTTTAAATGACAACACTGTAGAGTCTTTTACTGCTATTTTATTCTATATACCTAATACGTATATAGAATAAATACGTATACACATACTATTGTAAAAATTTATGCTTGTAGAGCTTTTATCTGTAATTTTGATATAGCTTTTTGTTATTTTTTTGACAAAAGAATTTTAATTATATGTATTTTTTGGCCATTTATATTTTAAACTTAGCCGTAGAAATTTGTACTTGGCCTTGGATATTTTATCTTGACCACGTATAATATGCCCAAGGATATTATTTATATCCTTGGCCTATATGATAACCTTTAATAGCAATATTGTCAGTTTTGGCGGCGGCACGATAGCTATTCCGCCATTTTTGATCGCGGGGTTGCGTTTTGCAAGACAGTACAAATTATATTTCGATTGATTAGAGGGAGTTTCTACGTTAAATATTTTTTAACAGGTGGAATTGTAAAGTGTATTATTTTCTGCAACAAAATTGTTGCTTATTTAGATACATTTTTGCACATGTGATGTACGCAAATGTATAGGTCATTTATACAGCAAACCCAGTGTGCTTTGTGTGGACTTTGGACCTAAACCAGCTAACTAGCTGTAGTTAATTAGCTAGCAGCTATATAGGCAATATGTGACTTGCTAAAAAAGCAGGAGGAATGGGAGAGATCTCACACTGTGGGATCATTTTGTCGAATATCCAATATTTGTTGCTGAGAGATATCAATATCAGGGCTGGCATAAAATCATAAAAAAATCATAAAATGAGCACTTTTTACCATAAATCATAAAATTATTTTTTGTACATGTGTCCTCCAAAATATTGCTTACACAGTTATTTTAAAATTTATTGCTCTTTATTACGCGGCATTTATTATTTTTATATATTTATAACATTTCCCAGAGTTTTAAGTAGCAATTGATAAGTCGAGAAGAGACTAAAACAACTAGAACAACTTTTAAGGTTAGTAATTTACTACAGGAGCTGAGAGCAGTCTCGTGTAGAGGTCGTTGTAGACAGGTTTTGAATTTGGATTTAACCAAATAATGGTCCAAGTTATTAAAAAAAATTACTGCCTTTTTTTGGTTCATGGTCAAATCTGGGCATAAAATAGCATAAAAATAGGGTTACATTGGCATAAAATCATAAATAAAACCTGTGTTTTTGCCCTGGGTCCCTGGGGATATCTAGTAGACTGCACATACCAAATTAGGGTCAGCGACCCTAATTTGGTATGTGCAGTCACATTGGAACACAATTTGTATAATTTGTACATTAACAGGATCAGGAAGAAAAGTAATTGAACACAATATGATATCATCATGACAAAAGATAAAAGAGGGTATATAATTACACAATATAATTATATATATAATTCGTATTTTGTAATTATGTATCTGTCCAAATTTTGGCTGATGTATAGGAAGCCTAACATTCCTATCTGTAAAAATGTGCATGTGGAAGTTGGAATAAACCATTGCTGACACTGTGGGACTAAAACCTTGACAAATCTTGTTGCCAAATGGTTGTGCAAGAAAACCTTACAGCTAGAGCAAAAGTGCAACTATATTTAATGATGGTCAACATTAATCAACAACCTAGCAATGTAAGCAAAACCTAGAGCTTGATTGCCTGCATTCTGTGCTTAGCCAGTCTGTTATAGCTTGTTTGAAAGGTTGCATAAGTCCATCATATTCAGCAAGTGTCTCAAATTTTGGCAGCACATAAAGAAAGGAAACATTGTTAGTCTAAGAAAATTGCATGCAGCTATACCTATGATAAAGGGAGGATGGTCTTTGGGGTCTTTAAATCTGAAGAGCTCTTGTTTTTGTATTATATATTAGACTAGTCGATAAAGCTCATATAAAAATCCACTTAGAAAGGAGAACAATGGAAAAAATATGTGGTTTTAGGTGTTTTACTGACATAAACATTGGATAAACCAACAAAAAAAATGGAAAAGTTTATTGACTCGTACTGTGAAGAGCTTAAAACCCTGTTCAATATTATGTATATAGGATCATGTCCTTTTGACGAGCATTAAGGAGATATAAGAGTTTAAAATTTTTGCTCATATCAGTAAAGATAGTATACCCATTTCCTCTGTTAGATAGATAGATGTGCATATTTTACATGGCTAGCATCACAAATATTGCCTATTATTTCCAGGAGGGGCCATGACTTAGATAGAGTCCTAGAGTATTTAATGCTCATTTTGAGCTACGCAGACCCAATTAGAGATGGTACATTTACTCGCCAATGTTGAATCGCCGTCGAGAGGAATCGAACTCCGGTCTCCCACACAGAGTACAAGAGCTATAACCAACAATCTACGGCACCACACTCTGTTGCATATTGTTTGATACTGTGATGAAAAAAATGTATACAGGATCTGATGTAAAATTGTGTAAAACTATAAACAGTGCTTTTAATTCTGCAACCTGACAACAACCTCAAATATATACTCCAGAACTGTAAGCCTAGGAATTTCTAAATCTTATCTTTTGTGGAAAAACAACTTTAGCACTTTTAAAAGAGCTTGGAATGTTGGCTAGAAACTTTTTCTTTTTTTAAAAAACATTTTGAGACATGGGACTTTAAATATGTCAAACAATTTGTTGATACAATTGATAATCAGGGTAAATAAATATTAATGTTCATGTAAATATGTTCCAAACAAACTGATCTCTAAGAGTATAATCCAGTTTTACAAAGTGGATTATGTTCTACTTTGATAAAGTATAAATTTACCTATAAAATTGTTCTGTAATTTACTTTGATAGTAAAATCTATTAATTATTACGCCAGTTCTGTCTGTCTGTCTGTCTGTCTGTCTGTCTGTCTGTCTGTCTGTCTGTCTGTCTGTCTGTCTGTCTGTCTGTCTGTCTGTCTGTCTGTCTGTCTGTCTGTCTGTCTGTCTGTCTGTCTGTCTGTCTGTCTGTCTGTCTGTATGTCTGTCTGTATGTCTGTCTATCTGTCTGTGACTTTTGCAAAGTGGATTATTATCTTCACTACTTTCTTTGGCGAAGTCTCTAAAACATCGCCCATAAAAAGATTCTGTAATTTTTCCAACTTTACGTTAAAATAGTATTGACGTCCAAGGAAAGTTAATTAAGATTAGTGAAGCCACTACAGTGCATTTAAAACCTTAAGGCTGAATAACTTTGAAACTTGGAAATGTGGTGACATAGTTTTTATCCACTGTTTTGGTAACTAAGGACACCTGGACCAAGTTGGGTAAGTTTTGCCAAATCCGATTCGGAATGCACTACAACTAAAAAAGTTTTAACCACAATATTTTCTTAACCGTTTGACAAAAGCGCATGATCCTATACATCATCTTCATCAGCCTTTTAAGCTCTACAGGGGCGTGTAAACAAATTACCTAGGAAAAAAATTGTGGATTGATATCAGCAAAATTTAAAAACGAATACATCTCAACTTTTTCTTAAAAATGTACATGTTTATATACATTATTTTAATCACTGTTAACAAAATTTAAAAAAAATAATTTTATATATAAAAATTGACAGGGTCATCAAAATTTTAATAAAGGGTCTTTGTCATTTTTTCTCTGCCTTAGTGCATTTTTTCATCAGGCTTTATGAAATCTAAGCTGATAGAGATAATCAAATTAAAAGGATTTATTGTAAAATTTATTTTTGTGTTATCATATGAAATAACTTTTTTCTAAGTGGTAAACTATATATCAACCACTTGTTTGCAGTACATCTTTCAGTACATCTTCCATTTTTCACATAGCAATAAAATTGCCACTGGTATGTTTTCTTTTTAAAAAAAAATACAAATGGCTAACAGGTGGGCACACAAACTCTCCTAAAGTTTTCTACCAACAAGATACTGAGAATTAATTAGGAGATGTGGATCCAATTAGTATAGATTATGTTTTTTTTTTTTATAAAATAATGCAATAAATATTAGTTTAAGTTCAGTAAGACAAGTAAGATTTGTACCGTCCAACCCATGCTAGCATGGAAAACGGACGTTAAGCCGAGAATGATGATGATGATGATGAAGACAACACGTAAATACTTTTTCCTGAATTCTTATAAAGATCAATGTTTTAATCTTATTTTAATAACTTTTCTTTATAATTTTCGATTGAAATTACCAATCTAGAGGCTGTGTTTCTCGTGTTTCAAGGATGTTGTTTAATAATTGTTTTATATTTAGAATTAAAATAGTGTGCTTTTTCCAATCATATATTTTTTCATTATTTCTCTTAGGACTAAAATTAAAAATGTCTGTGGAAGCCGCAGAGGCATATGCTGTTGGACCGCTTGATCTTATCCTTCTCTTTTCATTTATTGGATTGGTTGTTTATTGGTTCATGCGCAAGAAGTCTGAGCCTAAGTCTGGAGTAAATGGGTTAATTGACTTAAAGCCAGTAAATATACAGAAGTTAAATAATGTTGATGTTGTCGATTCATCAGGATTTGTTAGTAAAATGAAAAGATCAGGTAATGAAATATTTTCAGACTTTGGATTAGAAATTTAGAGTTAGTTTGTAAAAATTTGTTGACTGTAGAGAAAAAGCCTCTTTTCAGGTGTTGCTTAAAAGCGGTGTGGGCCACTTGCCATTGATCTCTATAACTTTGTTGCAACAACAAAAAAATACAAATGTTCAATGAAAATACAGGATTCTCAATTTTTAGCATTTTGTGTGTAGAATAATTTTCTAAGGTTGCATTTTGATTTTCAAATTGTAAATTGCAACCCATTAATTTGAACCGTGATTTTTCCTCAGGCGAGCCACTAGTTTTGTGTTCTTATTATGTTGTTGTTTATAACATGCTGGTATCCAAACTAGATATAAATGTTGCATAAACTCCAAATTATCTTGTATTGTCTAAAAATAAGCTGAGATGCAATATCGCTATGAATTTTTCCCCCCAAATAAAAGAAGTTGCAATCTATCTGCATTGAAGAGACGCATGCAGACAATTTAGTTGGATGCAAAGAGAGACGTTGTTATACACCCTCTTCATATCCTGTTTTTTTAAAAGAAGTGTTTGTTTCCTCTTTAGGTAATAGTTTAGTTTTAAGGCTCAACATTTTCTTGTGTAATGCAGCATTCACAATACGTGACAGAGTTTAATTAAGTTGAAAAAACAACAAAAAATAAAACTTGAAAGATTATCGAAGAAAGAACTGAAAAATTATGCTGGAACTACTTAATCATGTTTGTTATCTTTTCAATCCAAATCCTAAATAGCTATATACCTGATTATACATTCATATTATATGTATGTTTAATCAGGTACTAATTTTTTAATCCGTTTGGATTCTGCTATTACGAAGTTGTGCAAGGTTTTATCCAGTTTGTCTCCTTGTTAACTATGTTTACTGATGTTGACATGTGTACCATCTTTGAACTTTTAAATGCATGTTTATTTTCTGAAAAATGCTTTTTCCGAATGATGGTCCATTTTCGAAGTTTGAAAATTAAAACCCTGGCGTTGATGGGAGTATAATAAATTTGGTCTTTTCAACAGTTTTAAACCTTTTTAAATTCTCTGCTGATTTCAGTTTTTAGGGCTACTTAGATGTTTTTTAAATTTAAAATAAAAGATTGTATGTAGAGGTTTATGATAACATATAGTATAGCAATCAGACTTTGAAACAAAAATGCAGTTGAGTTGTTTTCAAGCGGTGCAGAAGTCGAATTTAAGTAATAGACCTGTGAAATGTCTTTCTTAAACTGAGGATGCTTTTTTACTGTTTCTAGATAAAAATATTCAGAAAAGTAGTTCTAGTAATGATTATAAAAGTATTGTTTTAAAAAACTTGTTTTTGGAGGCTTGGGTGTCGTTGCCAAAATGCGGACCAGTATTGTCAAATTGGAATCTAAAATATGACTTTTGTCAAAATAACTGCCGACGGATGATATTTTTTGTATTTGTTTTTTTAATTTTTATTTAGGTAAAACGATCGCAATTTTCTATGGTTCACAAACAGGAACTGCTGAAGAATTCTCACAACGTCTGGCTAAGGATTCACAACGTTATGGTTTAAAGTCTAGTGTGTTTGACCCTGAAGAATGTGAAATGGACGAACTGGTCGAGTTAAAAACTGAAATTGACAATTCTTTAGCCATTTTTGTGGTCGCTACATATGGTGAGGGTGATCCCACAGACAATGCTATCCCGTTTTATGATTGGCTAAAAGAAGAACAAGATTTGGAGGGCTTGAACTATGTCGTGTTTGCTCTTGGGAATAAAACATACGAGCATTATCAGGGCTTCGGAAGGTACGTCGACAAAAGGATCGCTGAGTTGGGAGGTAATCGAATTTTTGAGATTGGTGAAGGTGATGATGATGGTAATATTGAAGAAGATTTTGTCAACTGGAGAGAAAAGTTTTGGGTAGCGGCTTGCGATTTCTATGGCGTTAGTAACGACTCAAGGAGGTTGAGTCAATGTGTGTCGAGAGATTTCACCCTGCGGGTAAGTCGTCGCATTCGTTTCATGCGGATCTTCTCCATGGTTTGCTAAATATCTGTAATTCATGCATATTTTTTAATCCGTATGTTATTGATTATATATAAATATTTTAGAAATTTCCCGATATAACGGATGAGAAAGTTTTTAAAGGAGAAATCACTAAACTTGGTGCTTTTGTAAATCAGCGCCCTCCCTATGATGCGAAGAATCCGTACATGGCCGATCTTGTTGTTAATCGGGAAATACACAAAGGAGGAGAGCGTTCGTGTATGCATATTGAAATCGACATTTCTAACTCTGGCATTCGATACGAGGCTGGAGATCACGTGGCTGTATACCCTACAAACGATCCAGAATTAGTTGATACAATCGGTAAACTGTTGTCTACCAACCTCGATGAAGTAATTTCGTTAAACAACGTCGACGAAGATGCAGCTAAGAAACATCCATTTCCGTGTCCCTGTTCGTACCGCACAGCTTTGTTGCACTATATTGACATCACCAGCACTGTCAAACATCATATTCTAACCGAGTTGATCCAGTATACTAAAGAAGAAAAAGATTTGGAAATGCTGCGCAAACTTTTGAGTTCAGACGAGGAAGGCAAAAATCTTTATAACGAATGGGTTGTTAAGAACCATCGCCATATCACAAGTGTATTGGAGGACCTACCGTCGTGTAAACCACCCCTTGACTTATTATTAGAATTATTGCCCCGTCTACACTGTCGCTATTACTCTATATCTTCTTCGCCGAAAATGCATAAAACCAAAATTCACATTACGGCTGTGTTGGTTGATTGGATTGCGCCAACTGGGAGAAGACAAAAAGGTGTTGCTACCTCGTGGCTTAAAGGAAAAATTCCGTTAAACGGAACTTTCCCAAAAGTTCCTATATTTGTCCGACATACAACCTTTCGTCTACCGGATAAATTACATTTGCCGGTGCTTATGATTGGCCCTGGCACAGGTTTCGCGCCGTTTCGTGGTTTCATACAAGACAGACACTCCGAAAAAGAAACCGGGAAGGATATCGGGGAGATTAATTTGTATTTCGGTTGCCGTCACAAATCCGAAGATTTCATTTATGAAGAAGAAATAAACGAGTTCGTTACAGCAGGTACAATTACCGACCTGCAACTAGCATTTTCTCGTGATCAGGAAGAAAAGATTTATGTGACGCATAAATTAAAGGAAAATGAAAAGAAGATATGGGAATTGATAAAAGCAGGTGGACATCTGTACGTTTGTGGAGATGCACGTCACATGGCGAAGGATGTACATTCCATTTTTATAAATGCCATCAAAACGTACGGAGAAAAGTCGGAACAGCAAGCCAATAATTTTCTTAGTAGTTTAAGCAATAAAGGAAGATATTCGGTGGACGTGTGGTCCTAACGAAGTATGAAATACATAGAAAATTTGATCATTTATCTTCAATGGCTTTCTACAAAATAAAATCGAGAAAACCAAAAAAATGATGTAGAAAAATATTGGTAATTTTTATAGACGATCACAGAGATAATCAGCCGCCCTTCAAGATAATATTTGACGGGCGAAATTTGACTAAGCAAATTTTATAATGTTCGTTCTCCTTGCAAGGGGAATGTATGTGTTATCTTGAGGGTAGAAATTTTCGCAGTATATTTCTTCTTGTGACGAAGTATTTTATTATCCTTCTAATAGGTAAATTAGGATTCCTTCACGAAGTTTTTCGTATGATTTAATATGTTAAGATAGTAAGCAATAATATGTCTTGATTTTTCTTTTTACTTTTATCTTTAATGAAATCTTTAAAATGGTTATCCTGTAAATTCATGACGGAATCGCGAAAACTTCGTGATTTTTACAGTTTTTTAACCTGCCCTTCACAAGAATAAGTTCCGCGAGGCTTTTTATTCTCAATGTAATACTTAGAATTCACACAATTAGGTGATGAGTATTTTAAGGGATAGAGTATAGAATCAATCTTTTTTGTTAGTATTTTTTATCTAACATATTTTAAGTTACAGATCATTTTCCGATATTTAATTTTCGAATATGGAACACTTAATGGAAATATATTATCTTCTGCTTCGTAAGAAGTTCGTTTTTTCCCTCGTTGTAGTGCTTACCTAAGGGAAATTATTTTTTTCGCGAATTTGCGAACGCAAAAATAAGTTCAGGCAAATTTTTTGTCCAAATTCGCGAAAATTAACTATCTCTTTAATAATAGCCGTATTTTGTCTGCCTGTCTGCGATAGGCGAGTCCCGTGGCGGAAACACGAAATGCGATATATAAAGGACGGGCGACCCCGTGGAATTTTCCACGGGTTAACGGCTAGTCTATATTATAAGGCCCGTATACGTCTGTCTGTCTGTCACGCAAAATGGTAGCTTAGCTGCGACGGGCGAACCCGTGGATTTTCCATGGGCTAACGACTAGTATATAATAATATGATACGAAATACTAAAGTTTAGAGACTGTTAAAAGACATTCTGCAGATAACAAAGCAACTTTTTGAAAATCAAGTAACCCAGAAATTTAATTTCTGCGAAAAATCAGCATCCACTCAAAATTCGTTAAAATTAATTCGCACGAGCGATATTAGTTTCCCTTTGGTATGCAGATGAAGATTCATATTTCGGAACTCTCGAAAGGTTTTGAAGAATTAGCCCTACAGCAAAGTACTGTTCATTCATTGAACTTATTTTCGTCTTTCAAAATTTTATGTTTTTTCACTATCTAGTCACAAAAAGAAATTTTTATCCTTTTTGTTGTTAGCAAATAAGTTTCGTTAATGCTTTTCAAGCTCAACCCACAAAGCAAGGTTATATTATTTACTATTGAAAGTTACTACCCTGCATATCACGCAATCTTATCGCCCAAGCAGGTACAATAAGACTAATTTAGATGCGCGAAAATTTAATTGCGCTAATGGAATAAATGTTCTTTCCGAGTTGCAAACATTGCTTTAAAAACGAAGCGTTTGGTGAACGACAACCTAGGCTGACGTGGTTAAATAAAAAACAGGGTGTCCACTTAGCCAGGAATTGTCAAGAACTATGAAAATTTAGGCAAAATGCCAGGAAAATTTGGTCTTTTCACTATGATATGTCGGGAAAAATAAACACTTTTATTTTTCACTAAGTCCCAGTAATGATTATGTTTTTTATTTTAATACAATGTGTTTTCAATGTAAGTTGTTACGAAGGCGATTTTTACGAATTCGCCGGCGCAATGTATCTGAGCATGCGCAGTTTGGTTTGTTTTGATTTTACTTCTAAAACTCGCTTCGGTGTAAAGTAGAAGTAGTTTTTACTTTTTAGCGGCGAAATGCTTCGCTGCAAATTTTTAACTAATTAGAATGCAAACTTAGTCTTCTTAGTGTTTATTCTAAGAAAAACTTCTTACTGGAAAGAATTCAAAAAAACTGTTTTGTCTTTAAAACCAAAAATAGTTCTTACACATCGATCAGTCATAACCAGGAATAAGTGGGAAAGAAATTTATAAACATTTCAGGATAAAGACAATTTTTGAGTGGACACCCTGAAAAACAGTATAGGGACTGTTTTGTCCTGGGGACGAGGATACTCTTTTGTATGATTTTTTTGGAGATAATACATTTGCACTTCAAAACACAGCACAAAACGGGCGAGCTTGAAAAATATCAGAACATTTTTTTTTTTTAGATTTTTTTTACTACAAGAATCCTCTAGAGCTCTAGAAAGATGTTGGGATACAACTTTCTCTACATTGGCGTTGCACAATACGCTAATCCCAAATTCCGCCATCCGCCCTGTGTGTGTTTTGTTGATTTTGTTCTTGAAAATTGCGAAGTGAAGAAGCGACACATTGAATGAACTCTGCAATGGAAGTTAAAATAACTCTGAGGATGATAATATGTAAAATATGTTTTATTATAATGTTTGTTTTTCTTGAATCACACTCGTCATTTTTGGGTTAGGTTTCTTTACAATCTTGTACCCGAGCTTCTTTTTCACCTTTTGGATATGCTGATATCCAGAAAGCAAAAATAGACCTGAAGACGAGGTTGGTTTCTTTAAATTCGATGTGTAATGTTAATTTCTGTGCATTTTGACTGTTATTAATGTTTTTTATGCTTAGGCCTTTTTTGGATGTTCCGTTTTCATGTCACTTTTGACTTTTTTGATGTTACAATGGCTTGGAGCAGTAAGATAAATAATCTACCATATGTCAAACGGGTCTAGTCGGTTGTTCAACAATCTTATTTTCGGATTTAGCCTGTTGTACAACCTTGTTCTTGGGTCAGCTGGTTGTACAACCTTGTCTCCAGGATATTTTGGCTTTTTGCTCATGGACTAAAAGAACTTGAGCGCAAGGATGATGAATGTATAAAATTTATGTGGTTATCTGTTTGCTTGCAGTTAATAATTTGCTAAGTAGATTTTAAACTTATCAACTTTTATTCAAATCCCGCTTACCATAACGTTAAGATAATCGAACAAGCAAAAACAATATACTGGCATGCATGTTCATCGTAACTTTATTTTTTTTACACTTCGGAATTATCTTGCCTTCTTGCCTATTGCCTTCTCTTCTGTTGGCTTTCCTGCTTTTCTGATTGAGCTCCCTCTTTTTCTTCTTGTATTTTTTACGCCTGTCCTAAAATACAGTGGAATTTCTCTATCTCGAACTCGCAAGGGACCAAAAGATTTGTTCGAGATAGAGAAAGTTCGAGATAAAGAAAGGAAAATACCTTAGGCGGACCACAAAGGGACCGAGACTTTAGTTCGGGATAGAGAGAAGTTCAAGATAAAGGGTAGTCGAGATAGAGAGATTCCACTGTATGGCCAAAAGAACTTCGCCGTGTGTGTGTGTACACACACACGGCGAAGTTCTGTGTATTTAGCGTTCGGCAATATAACAATTTTAAAAGAAGCGGACGGCAAATTCAAGATGGAGGGAGGAGATGTTGCGCGTATGCCTGAATTTAATTTATATATTCACTTTTTTAGCCGTTAGTTAGCTAACAATCTTACTGATATTACTTGAAGCCTATTCTAATATAAGTCAAATATTATTATTAAATAAATTAACCTGTATAGCTAACATAGCGCATGTCGTGTGCAAGAAACACAACAAGCTATATAGCTCGAGCTAAGTAGCCTAGCTATAGCTCTAGCAAAGTTAGGATTACCTATTACCCCATTCTTAAGATTAGTTTTAAATACATTAAAAGATTGCGAGTTTCGAATTTGAACAGGAAGACTGTTCCAGAGAACTGGACCAGAAACCCTAAACATATTGCCACCAATAGTTTACAAGGTTAGACCCGTTATGATGAAGTGTAAGTAGGTCTGAAACAGTACCTAAATCAAAAATATTTTTCCTATTAATCAATCTATTACTGCGTGTGTTGTAGTTGTGAATAAAATAAGTTGGTGTAAACCATTCTAGAAAATTGAAATTGTTTGAGCTCTTGGTTGATACAGTTTTCAAGCTTGAGAAGACTATCAGATTCAAAATAGATGTTTGTGTCATCCGCAAAAAGAAAAAATAACAGTTTAGATGAAATGTTAAGCAGATCATTGATGTAAAGTAAGAAGAGAAGTGGGCCAAGTACAGACGCTTGGGGGACTCCGGTTGTAATTGTTTTGAGAGAAGAAGATTCATTTTCAAAAACTACATATTGGTGATGGTTTAAGGGGCCTTCGAAAAATTTTTTTGGGCTCTGTTAGCGAGATATCGTTGCTAAGGGGGGGAGGGGGTCTAAAGTTTGAAAAAAAAATTCGCTAAGGATTGAGAAATTTCAAAAATTTGTTTGTGGCCTGAAAATTCTTCATCGTTCGTGAGCATAATGCCCCTTGTCATCAATTCCGATAACTTTTATCTACAAAACACGCCCCTGAGCCTTCCAAGATATATCCGAATGTGTATATTTCACGGACGGAAATCTGCTAAAAGAGGGGGGGACAGCAAATTAACAGAAAAAAATAAAATTATACATATATAAAATTATATATTGTGATAATTATGAAAAAGTCATTTTTAAATCAAAAGGAAGTGAAATGTATATATATATGAAGTTTACACTAAGATATTATTTGGTTTACATATTGAACCTTGTGTATAATTATTTGGAGGGTACAATATATGTGTGTGTGTGTGTGCATGGTTTGGACTTATACTATACAAGAGAACTCAAATTTAGATAACCTAAAATTTGACCTTGGCATACTGTATTTGAATATCCGCAGCTTTGGGTCATTATTTATTTTATACAGCTTTTCCCAATTTTTGCTGACTAACTGATTTTGCTAATGATGCATGCATACTTTATAACAGACAAAAACCCGTCTTTATAAGACCAGATAGTGCAGGATTTTGAATTAGCACACACCTTAAAAACAATTGAATAGAGACGTAAGTTGCAACCGAAAAGCAGTAGTCATTGCCGGAGATTGTTTACATGGATAATTTTGAATATTTTGTTAACATTTTATTTTACTTCACATTTGCAGCAAAAAAAGTTGACAAAACAATGGAAAATATATAAATCCAATTCAGAAATACTATGTAATCGTGGAGGTACTTCCGCTGATCAGTATGGCTGCGACAAAAAGATCCTGGAAACTACGTAAGTATGATGTTGTTTGTTTCTATATTCGGCTTATGGTTTGAAATCTTTAAGTATCAGTTACAAAGAACTTTATTGGTTTAGGTCCTTTCTGTGTGTTTCCATGGAAAATTATTTTTAAAGATGCTATCAATCATAAATAGTACTTGCATGTGTCTTTATTCAAAATACTTTTATGTGCTTAAAAAAGGCATATTTGGAGACTTGTGACATATATATAAGCAGAGATACCCTTAAATTGTGAATGACAAAAGATATCATAAACTTTTTGATATTCTTATGCTTATGTCTATCGCTATGTTATTGTTCTGTGTAACTATTCATGCGAGTCCACGATAGATTACATTCAGACTGTACTGTATGCTTATGCTTATGTCATGCTTGCAATGGTAACATTAAAAACATAATCATAGTCATTCTTTTTCCACAAAATGATCAAAAACAAATCCTTAAATGATTCCAAATACATCCTTGTGTATTTATAAAAAATTTAACAGGTGTGGATTGATCAGAAAGAGATTATATAAAGAAATACTAAAAATTACATTTGTGATTAGCTAAATGGAACTTGACTAATGTTTTTCTTTTCTTATTACTATTTTTTTTATTACTAATAACAATGCCAAAACTCAAAAGTCCTCTCTTATCTTTTGCTAGATGTTATGTTTATGTTATGGGATGGAAGGTGTTATGCTTATGTCATTTCACATATTCATTATCCAGGATTTAAAGAAAGCTAAAACATGCAGAAAGTATGAAAACAGTTATGTGCTTTCGCATATTTACTTTTCTGATGTGAAGTCAGTATTATGTTTGTAGCATGCATCATATGTGCAACTACGTAGAAATAAAATGCTAAGCCTGCGTGTGGCTGCAAATATAACTGTTTCTGGAATTGTCAATTCACAAAGTTATTTAATATTGATGTATAATTTAATGTGAAAGTAAAATTAACTCAGAACCAGTGTGGAAAACTGATGTGTTTTTTCCAGTGGGTAGAGATGTATGCCCAGAATTGGTCCAATTGTTAAAACGTGGAATGAACCCATCAGCTCAAATATCTTGATGTCATCAAAATGTATTTTTGTAAATGTATATGTTTTCTTTCCATGTTTCATACAACTGTAGTAGTAACAAATGAATAAAAAATATATTTATATGTTATGTTTATATGTTTCACCCTATTATTCCTGCTGTAGGAATAACAAATTAGCTTTTTAAATTAAAAAAATATTGGCTTTCGGAGGGCAGGATTATTTTTCAGAGCATAGAAATTGCGTTTTACAGAGTTGTGATGTGTAAAAAACAAACCTGTGCAATGAAATATAAAACAAGTGGAAACTCTTTCAATCTTAACTTCTTTGTCTTCAATAGCCAAAATAATGTTTAAAGGAAAATTAGTTTAATTTTGGTCTTATGTTCCAAAAAATGTTCAGTTCACCAACATTAAAATCTTTTTTTCTAAACACCAGTCAATTGTTTTACAATTTTTTCTTCGTAACCACAATATGCTATGTTGTTAAATAAACAAGTTTCTGATCTTTTTTTAAAATAAATTTAAGAAAAAATCCATGTGTTATTTCTGTATGAATTGTTGCATAATTTTTACATTTTATTTTACAACCCATGTGGGTAATTTTAAAAGATTTTTTTAATTTAAAAACAAGGCAATCTTTATGCTTATGACTTGCATACCCACGGTTATATAAATAGTAACACCAAAAGCACTTGCAGGCTTCCTAAAGACTGAAATATACCTGATTTATAAAACTAGTTTTTAATTTTGATTTCTGTGATATTTTGTAGATATTTCTGGTATGTGAATTATCGCACTGAAAACAAAGCAGTGTGTGTGTGGATAGATACAACTGTACATCATTCCTGGTTAGGCTTATGTAAAACTGTGTTCTATCTTTAGAGGAATTTGTTGCACACAGTGATAATGTAACATGCCTTGCCATTGGGCCAACGTCTGGCCGAGTTATGGTCACTGGTGGAGAGGACAAGAAAGTAAATATGTGGGCTATTGGGAAACCTAATGTAATCTTAGTAAGTAGGTTTGTTTTGATATTGTGGTTTGGTTGCTTTGGATTTTAATAAAAGAGCTTTACTTGTAATCAATACAAATTTTCAACCTGTGTTTTGATATGATAGAGTTATCTGTTTTTTGCTATTTTAGAGTTTATCTGGTCACACTACGTCTGTTGAATGTGTTCAGTTTAATGGAAGTGAAGAGTTGGTTTGTGCGGGATCACAATCTGGAACTCTAAAAATTTGGGACTTAGAAGCTGCTAAAGGTATTTGACAGATCAAATATACCTCTGTTGAACTTTTATCTTAGGATACATTTTGCATTAACTTTTGGGAAAAAAAATTGAAAAAATATTTTCTGACTTTTAACTTTAAGATGTGACAATGTGAATTTTATTGGTTTTTAGTTTTGCATAGTTCCAAAAGTTTGAATTAGAAATGCAAACAATGTTTTAAGAACAAGAATAATAGAAGTATAAAAAACATGTGTTTACTTCATTGTAGTTGTGCGTACATTAACTGGGCACAAGGCCAACATTAAGAGTATAGATTTTCATCCATATGGAGAGTTTATTGCATCTGGGTCATTGGATACTACCGTTCGGGTAAGATATACTCTGGATCATTAGATATACCACAAGTCCTATATGTTCATATTTAAATTATCTGCACTCTGAAAACATAATTTCTTTGCAGTTTAAGTTTAATTTAAGAAGTTCATGGATGTATAGATTTTTTCTGTGAGTTTTTGTATGTAAATATTTAATATGTCTTGATTCAAAAAGTTTTTAAAAATGTGTATTTTTAGCTGTGGGATGTTCGTAGAAAAGGATGTATTGTTAGTTATAAGGTTAGTTAAAGTTTTAACTTACAGCTACATGGTTTGATAAAGTGATCAAAAAGCTACTTTATTATACTATTATTTTGTGAAACATTGTACTCATTAATATTGATTTTTTTTTAGGGTCACACAAATGCAGTAAATCATTTAAGGTTTAGTCCTGATGGCAGATGGGTGATATCTGCAGGGGAAGACGGGCTTGTGAAGGTATCTATATTATACCTGTTTTAGAATTTCTGATTTTTGAGCATTTTAAAATGTTAGTAAAATACATAGCACTACTGTGATAATTTTTAAGAAATACAAAGGAATGATGAAAAAATTAAAAAACCCTTACTTTTGTAATAAGTAAGGGATAAGTATATTTTTTATTATAATTTGATTCTGAGCTAACAGAGTAATAAAGTTCTACTGTTTGTAGAGTTGAGATTAAATTTAATGTGAACTCCTGTCAAGCTGTATAAATGTAACCTGCTGCTAAATCTACTTTAAAGTTCGCTATTGTTTTGTACTTTGCTATGCGTATTTATACCACTTATCCAATAACTTCAACTAATAAAAAACTCTGTAAATTTAGCTTTGGGACTTGAATGCTGGTAAGCTTCTGGCTGACTTCATATTACATACTGGGCCAGTGAACAATGTTGAGTTTCATCCTCGGGAGTTTCTTGTTGCAACTGGCTCATCTGATAGGTATTTTTACTTACTCAATATTACTTGATTCAGTCATGACTGCACATATTGACTAAAGTGATTTGAGTTAGACCTTTATTAGCTGTACAGTTTGTACAGAGTAGCTAAAATAAACCATATGAATTTACTCTCTGCAAATTTGAGATTTTTGTATTTACAAAAATTTACACATGAATCTACTCACCTAACTTGAAAATGAAAATATGTATAGGATAACATTTTGCAGTACAACAGAAAAACAAAATAATTAGTATCTGCATTGCAAACACCTCTAAAAAATTGACAATATTTCCCTTGTTAAAAAAAATGTTCTAAACATTTATATGTCTTAAAATTCCAGAAAACAGACCATGAACACACTTGGGATACTTTGTTATATTTTTTTTATATACCATAAGCAGTAATAAATAATGATGGTTTTCTGAAAAAAACAACAATTAAGATAACAATGAATTATTTTAATCCCTAGAACTGTCAAGTTTTGGGACTTAGAGACGTTTGGATTAATCTCTTCGACAGATGTTGAAGCTAGTGCTGTGAGGTATGAGTCATGTTTTGGTATCTTTTGTGGATTGTTTGATATGTGTAAGAGTTCTACCTTCTCAAGAAAGTTTGAAATGCAATATATTTTGTTGTATTCCAAAACGTTATGTTTAAAAACAATGTTATGCTTGAAGGGATCCTTGGCTGTAAGCATTCACCCAATCAGCACTCATCCCAGTGTTGCTCAAGATTATATTCTGAACCTTCTCAGGAACTTATATTGCAAAAGGGAAAATGATGGAGGGACTGTTTTTGCTATAACAGGGTAAAGAACAGTTGTAGCCTAGGTTTTTTAGCCAAAGTTGTGGGAAAGTTATTTTTTGAAAAAAGCATTTCTCCTGAATTGCTTTTTTGTTGTAAGTTCTTCACTCTATTTTTAAACTTTCACAGGAAATTATTTTGCAAATGCCAACTGTTTTTCCTGTCGGGTATTGATAGATTTTTATTTACGCTGAACCCAGATATGCTACAGTCTACCTGCACTTAATTGCTCAACTTGGCATTTAGCCCCTGTTCCCCAAGCTATAATAATACCTTATGTGTGCCTGTCTGTCACAAGAACCAAAATATATTTGGCAGAAATAGCAAATGTGACATATTTTTTAATGACTCCCGTGAATTTTCCATGGTCTAACTACTAGTTGACAATATTTTTTAGGACTGTAACCTTCCATCCAGAAGGTTTATGTTTGTTCAGTGGTGGCCACGATTCACTAAGGGTATAGTTTTTACTTTTTTTAACTTTTTCTGGGAACTTTACTGTTTACTTTTTAAACTGTTTTGTGTGAATTTTCTAACGATTATGTTTTTTTGTTTCTTCTAGTCCTATTCGTGGGAACCAAGTTACTGCTACGATGCTCAAACACTAGGCTGGGGAAATGTGTCAGACATGGCTTTTTCTTCAAATCAGTTGGTATGTACCATCTTTAAACACTTCGGATCAAATTATTTTATGATAAATGTAATTTTGATGATTGATGTCCATTTTTAGATTGGTGCTTCCTATCAAGCTACAAATGTTTCAGTTTGGGTTGCTTCGATGGATGTAAGTTTTAACTATTTGTGTTGTTCAAATTTCATTTGAAATGAGGCTTTGTAGAAGTGTTAAATAAACTTGATGCTTTCACTTCCTACAGTACTAATATTTTGATGTATTAAAAGTCCATCAGTCCAAAAATTATATTTATGTTTACAAAAAGTTACTCCTACTTTTTTTCCTTGCATACAAAACAAGTAATTGCCATATCATCCTAACTCATCCATTACTTTTTAAAAAGTTTGATGAAAAATCCATCGATAAACTAGAATATAGATGTTTCCACTGATATAGATGTTTTTATGGAAAATTATTATTTTTTATGTTTTAGGGTTTAGAAGAAGTGATAGAAAAGGCTGACAACGATTCTTACATAGGAGCAGTTGAAGTGGTATGTAATATAATCGTTCTTTTGTTTTGTTTTGTACAGAAAAATATAGATTGTTTACATTTTTATATTTCATTTTCTTATAGAATCATTCTGTTCAACCATCAGAACAACCTTCGTATAAAAAGCAAAGGTATTGATATTGTTGGATTGGTTCTGATTTTATTTAATTTTTCATAGCCAAACCACATTAGGTACTTTTTTAAGACAAATTTATAAATAGTAAACTGTGATTGGTTCTGTCATACTCAAATTTGGTTAGTTGTCATCATGCAAATATTTAAACCTGATTGGTTGAGTAAATACTCTTAGTAAACAACTGTCTATAGACAACTTAGTTGTCATAGAAAATTAAAACTAACATTAGAAATTAACATTAGAAATTTTGTTCTGTTTTTACTTTTTACTGTAAGAATGCTGCTTCTACTGATTTCAGCTACTAATCTCCTTTCTGTTTTTTTAGTCCTTCAAGGAAATCTTTCACAAGACCCAAAACTTCATCTTCGAAACCAAAGTAAGTTTTTTCTTTTAATTTGATATAAAGACGTGGCATTAGAGAAAAGTGAGAACTGGTAACCCAGGTGATCCCCCCAAACGGATTCCTAAAAGCCCAAGACATTGATGCCGTTAACTTTTATTTTTCATATGTTTTAATTTTTTAACTAGAAGGACAAACAAAAATCATTTTTGGCAGATTTTAAAACCGCAAATAAATTTAAAAAACACTCTGTACAATAAAAAGTTCCTCCGGTCTTGTCCCCAGAGTTTCTTTTTTGGTTTCGGATATGCGTGATATAGCGATAAATGAAGGTAAATATTCTTGTTCCATATGCGTTCAAATTTTCAATTCTTCGTTTTGGATGAACATTATGAAGAAGACCCGTCAATCCAAACTTGAGTGGTAAATTTACTGGCCAAATATATCTGAGCATATCTTTATTTTGCTACTGAAAATCTGCATCGCTGAAATATAAATACAGTTACTACTTTTGGAGACCTGCCTTAACAAACGGAATTTGATAAATTATAGTAGAAGAACTTGAACGCTGATTTCTTTCCCATTAAAATAATTAAAAAAACTGAAGATGCATTACATCGATTTATGGTATCAGGTCCTGGGTATCAGCTAGGGTATCGGGTCTCCCGTCCTCATATTTCATATTAGTGTATGTAAGTTTTGTAAACACTTTAACAATTCCCCAGACACTGATGTTCAAGTACTTGTTAAGCTTTTGAAAATGGTTTTTTTTTTGAAAATAATTTTCGTTTTTCGCAGAATACAGTAACAACATTGCAATTTAGGTCGTTTTATTTGAAAAACGGTTTGTTTCTGGGCTTTGTAATGTGAGATTAAAACTAAAAAAATTGACAGCAGACAGGAAAGAATGATTTCTAAGAAAATAATGAACATAACGTTGAGTTTGTTTCAATTTTTAGGAAGTCAGGAAAAGAAGATGAAGGTCTGTCGCAATTCAATAAAGCAGTGGAAGAGAAATTGAAAGACCCAACCGTCAACTATGAAAACGTGTTTCAACCGAAATCTGCACTGAGTAAGTATAACCATTTTGCGAAAAATAAAAACTTCTTTTTCTTTTAACACTTTCTGTGTTGCTAAAAAATCAAACCTTTACATGTATGACTTTACTACCCTTTAGCTGTTTGTGACTGTTTTTAAAAAGCCCCTTTTTCTTGGTCAAAAATTAATAAAATAATTTTTCGAAACTTGGGGCAATTGGGGTGACAGGGAAACAGTCCTAGATGGTTCATGTTTGTTTCGATGGTTGGTATTTTTTTGATAATCTTGTTGTCTGGAGTTATGGTGATCCAACTGTGAGGTCGTTTTTTGACACAAGATGTCCACAAAACGACGCCTATGGGCTGAGATGATAAGAAAAAAAATGGCTGAGATGAATTGTGCTCTTTAGTTGTAGCTAATTAATTGGATCGAACAACATTTAAACTCAGTAGAAGATACTAACTCTAATACTCTATTATAATATCCTGAATAGCTACAAATGTTTTGGATTGAAAGATTTTTCTTATGTTCTATGTGATGTTATCTATAAACTCTTGATGTGTAGATCGTTCTCCGTCAGCGCAAAGAAAGAATCCTGAACCTTTCTCAGTTCCAAAAGATGAAGAAAGACAAGGTAGACATGATTTGTAGAAATTGGCTGCATTTATTGCGACGTGTTATATTAATACTGAGTTTTTATTCCTGACTTGTTAACATTTCTTTTAAAACACCTCTCTTTTTTTCCTCTAGAAGTAAGCGTTTCATACCTCTCATTAATGATAGTTATGATAGTTAAACCCTATTCATATCTATGTAAGTTATAAAAATACAACGATGTTTCAAGTGTTATTTTATGTTTAGGTCCAAATCTTCGGCCCCCAACTCAAGTAAGTACACTTCTTAGATTCTGTATCTTTTTTTACCAGCAGGAAATTAGCATTCACCAGGACCCTCTTGCGATCGATTTTCTTTTTCTTAAACCTTACCATCCGTGAAAAAAGAAGTTAAAGTTGTCTAAGAATTTGTTTACTTTTTAAAAAAACTGGATAGGTTGTAAAGATTTTAGACTTAAAAGTGCTACTAATTATGCATGACATTATAAACTAGTTCTGAATGAGGTGTTTTATTTAACAGTTTTACTAAAGCATGGAAGGTTAAGATTTTGTGGGCATTCAGTTTTAAACATAAATTTTATTATTCACTTATTATAATTATGCTCAACCACTGCAGTTATTCGAACTAGTTGATGATGTCATAATTTCACATAATTAACGAAACTATTAAGACCTATCTCGAGAAGCAAAGATTTTTCAGAAAATTATTTTTCGTATAAGTCCGCGGGAGGTAAATGTTAAATTCCCATGGATGTTTTTTTTTTTGTATTTTCAATGTATGAGTTTGGTGATAACCTGTTAGAATAATAAAGCCACGTCTAATTTTTGCGATTCTTTAATATCGCATACTTCACAACTCGTTTTGAAAAAAAATCCAATTACAGATTTTGTCTAAGTGCGCACCTCGAACATAAAAACAAGAAATACATTTTCGCAAATAAGGAAAATTGAGAGTGTTTTCCGGGTCATCTTTTTACTAAAATGGCAAAAATTAATCATTACCAACTAGGGTACATTTTTGTATTTTTATGTTTTCATAATTCTTTTGTTATCAGCCTAACTCAGCTCCACCCAGCAGACCAAGTGTTGAACATATCCCTCCTCCTGTTGCAAAACCGGTTCCAGAACCAGTCCCTGTGGCAGCACCTGTTTATAAACCACCTCCAGTCGAGCAGGAACCATTCCAAGCACCACAACAACCAGCCGCCAGCCAAGCTTTCCCTGTACAGTATCAACAACCGTCACGAGCGGGAACGCCGTCATCACGAGGCTCTCAACCCGCATCGTCGCGCAGTTCGCAACCCATGCAGTCGCGACCACCCCAACAGTCACGTCAACAATCTCGTCAACCAGTACAAAGACATGCACCGTCTGAACCAGAAATCAATGACGGAATGAGAGGGATGAATTTGAATGACTTTTCTAAGGTGTGTGGATGCTTTAAAAATTAAAGACGCAAAACTTGACCACACTGAGTTTGTTGAAACCCTAAAGTCTGTTTCTTATAAAAACGCGGGTTTCAATTCAAACGAGTTCAGTAGCTAATGTATTTCGTAATTATATATAGGTGAAAGACAATAATCGTGCCCAGACTCCTAACGATGAAGAAAGCACGCTAACTATACTAGAGAGAAGTAAGAAGAATTTTATAGCAACTACGGAACTAAATTTTATTTGTACACATCTGAAAATGAAACTATACCATCCTTTTTTCGTTTACACTCTTTGAGTATCTAAGCTATTAATCGTCTTCGTTTTGTTTTTCTTTTTTTATGTTGTGAAGTGTGTTTTTCTTTACACCTGGCCATAAAAATATGTGTTTTTACAAATACCAGTATATTTTAGTTACAACTCAATGTTTGTTATTTATCCAAGATGTTGATTGAAAGATGATGGTTAAGTTGAACAAATTTCAGGCTAAAAAATTCCCTCTAAAAATGATGCTTTTAAAAAAACGCGGAGGGTTAGCCTCGTGAACTTTGATAACCGCTCTTTGTTTTGTATTTTAAGGTCACAGTTCAATATGTCAAATTATGGAAGCTAGACTGCAAAACTTATCTCTTGTTAGTAGACTGTGGACTGAAGGAGACATCAAGGTATGTGAGTTAAACTCATTTGATTCGTTTTGCACTGTTATACATAAAAACTATACGCCAGTATAATATTTGGATTTCAAATGTATAAATTCTTGCAATATTTAGAAACATTTAACATTAAATGAGTATGAGATTTCGCTGTTTATACGATGTCCCGGAATACTTAGGTTGTTCCATTCTGAAAAGCATCACACTATATAAAAAATATATATTTTACTCAATTTACAAAATCCCAAAAAATACTTTATGCGAAATTGTAAAAATAGTTTACGAAATTTTACGAATATTTAAACTTTTTTTTGGTTATTATGTCATCTGGTCATAAATATATAGGTGACGTGACATTAGTTTGTTGTTGAATGGTGCGAATAAAAGCATTTTGCAACTAAGGCTTCTTTTTTCTATCATTATTCCTAGTAGATGAAGAAAGTCCTAATTTTTATTAGTTAGATTCCTTTTACTAATTTTTTTAAACATAGAATATATTCCATACTTGCGGACTTTCTAAGTTGCAATAATAGGTTGATCTCTGTCCACGTTGTTTCCCCTTATTGGATATTTTTCTGACCGAACGTCCTATTTTGGGGATACTTCGCGGATTATTGTGTAGAATTGGTGAAATTTGTTTTCGACTTGCGTGAAGTGTTTTTAAAGAATGTGTGAAGTTCTCTTTGGAATAGAGGAAGAAATTTCTAACTTCGTGAAGAACCTTTTGCAGTTGCGTAGAGTATTTTTCGAGAAGTATTTTCCGAATTACGTGAGGTGTTTTTCGAATTATGTAAAGAATCTTTGGAATTACGTGAAGTATTTTTTCGAAGTACTGTCAACATTAACCTTTCGGGTCATCGTAGTTTTGGACTCAACTCACTTTTCTTATTGCAATTCAAATTTTTCTGTTCTTGTTTTTACAGGCTGCTGTGGAAACTGCTAGCTCGATGTCAGATCAGTCTGTATTTATCGACATCATGAATGTTCTAGTTTTAAAACAGTAAGCGACTACTTTTGTTGACGCCCCTCTTAACATCTCTGTCTTTCAACAAAATTAGTACCTGTGTCTCTCTAACCTTAACAGTTAGAAAAATTGTACCCACAATCTCAAAGTGCGACATATTTGCCTCCATTTGTATTAAATACTTTTTAGCTGGTAAAAAACAGTTTTTTTTCTTCTTAGAAGCCTTTGGACGCTTGATTTATGCGGAAGTGTTCTTTCTCAGTTGAAGTCTGTATTCTCTAGCAATTATGAAAGGTTAGTAACAAAAATGTAAATTTTTTTAGAGTTTGTTTAGTATCGCGTTTGAAATATGTGGACACACTTACCTGTTTTGTGTTTAGTTACATTGAAACTGGTAGTCAATCGTTAAAACTAATCCTAAAGAATTTTTCACAACTTATAAAAAGTACGTTGAGCACTCCACCGGGAGCTGGAGGTGTGGACTTGAGTAGAGAAGAAAGGTAAGATGTTCAACATCTGCTCAGAAGAGCCAAAACAATATTTCTCATTTCCTTCCAACTAACAGGAGAGGGGTGTGCTTTCTCTTATTGTTATTGGTGTGCAAATTTTTACTTCTCGCGAAAATCTAAAAAAACATAAATTGCTGAAAATGCAGTTTATATTGCATTCTGGGTAAAATACGTTCTTTACAAATTTTAATTTAGATACAAGAAATGCGAGAAATGTTATAGACACATAAAAGACATTCGATTCGTTATAAACGATCGCACCCACACGCCCGGGCGTATCGGCTCGCTATGTCGAGAACTATCTTTAGCACTTAATATATTTGATTAGAATGCATGATTCTGATTGATTGATTGCATAGTCACGTGTCATCGTCGTCATGACAATAATTTGGGATGAACTGGACCGCGAATATTTTGTTATTGATAAATTCGATCTAATTTAATATATACATATATTCTATTTTTATCACAATGTTTACAAGTTCTGTTACCATAGTAACTTACAGTGTTGAGCAAAGTACAATCGTTTTATAAAGGATGCAAATTTTGGCTACTAAAAACAGTTTCTGAGACTTTCCTCATTTTAAGTGTCGAAGTGTTATACGACATCAAATGTGATTAAAAGGGAAGTCTAATTTTAATTGGAGCTTAACTGGGCAAGCAACACGTAAATTTTGTCTTCCCAAGTTAAATGATGATTATAGAAAAGAAAAACCTAACAAACATGTCGTGATACGGGAAATGGTTTGTTAAAAACACAAATCGTTGCGTCATATTAACCTAGCCTCTCATTGAATATGTGTACAAAATTTTAGTCGATATTTGAAGTTTTTTTCGATAAATTTTCTCTAGGATAATTTTGGGTTTTTTAAAGCAAGTTGTTTGTAACTTTCTTACCACTACGACCACTGTAAAGCTTAGACAAGGAAGGTGGTCGTTGTAATTTTTATTGATTGTAAATACAGTAAATAATCTCCTTCGCAGAGCCTGTATGTGTATAAGCTGTGCAAAGAAGATATTTTCGTGTATTTAAGTTGTGTCTGCTGTTAGGATGACACAGTTGTATAATGTAAATGCTGTCTACAAAATTCTTTATTTATGGAATGAATTTTTAGTCTGATTATTTTCCTACACTTTTCATTCGCCATGTCAGGAAATCCTCCTCCTCCTATGTTTTTAAGCACCAGCAGAAGAAAGGTTTTCTGATTATCTGGCATGCTATACCAACGGCATCGAAAAGTTTTAACTTTTTTTGTGGACACAAACTTTTTTAGCAGGGTGTCCTTCAGACCCTTGAAATCAGACTAGACTTTCTTAAAAGCCTAAAATATTAATTATTCTTTACAGAAAAACCTTAAAAACCTTATGAATACTTTAAAAAACAAGTTGCACAAAAACCCGTAAAAACGTTGATATTATTAAAAATGGAGCAGCTACCCTGTTTAGGGTAAATAAATTTACAAATTTTCCAGGTATCATTTAGACTAGCACTAAGGAACTGACAATGTTTGCAGTCTAGAAAAATGTCTAGAAAACGTGAGTAAATAAATTTGTCATAATGCGTCGATATATTTTGGCGAAAAAGGTATAAATTGCGCCCTTATCTGATAAACACCCAGCACAGAGGGTCAAGTCTTAGCTAAACTCATGTTGCGCCATACTTGTCCGCCGTGACATAAATTTGTCTAATTTGCGTACTTATTCATGTTTGGAACTAAACAAGGGACTTTTTGTTGTTGTAAACATTTGCTTTTATTCCACTTTTCTTTACTATTCAAACAAGTCCGCACCTCGCATAATTTACGAAGTACGGTAAAGGACATTCAAAGCTGATTGTATGATATGTATGCAGTAGTCAATTTTGTTGCATGTATTGTAAATCCATTATCTCCACCAATAATCGTTTTGAGTATTATTGCAAGAATGTGAATTGGTGACGAATCTTTAAGTTTCAGTGCATCGTGCAGTAATTGCTAGCTATATCTATATCTTTGGCTTTTCTCCCTCTAAAACAAGAAATAGAAGCGTTGAAAACGTTTTTAACCCTTTGCGATCTAATCGCTTTTAAACATCAGGCTCATCACCAGTACTCTGGATGCTTTTCTCAGTTAAAAACCTACAATAGACTGGGGAGAAACTTGAATTCTGACCTTTATTTTTCGCTGTCCTATCTGCTCCTCTGTTCAACAACACTATAATGACTTCACCCTAAAATACGATTTTTAAAAGTAGTACCGAAATTTAAATAAAAATATTACGAACGTCCCCAGACCCTTTCTTCTCTTTTAGATATGCGAGCTCTGACCCCGCGCTAGTCACATCATAAAACGCAAAAAAGCCCTGGGGTCAGATTAACATTATTACAGAACTAAATCTCTCGCACCTGTTCATTTTCACAAGCAACGTGTAGCGGAGTTTCCCAGAGAGTGTTTTTCGCGTTTACGCATGCGCCGTTATCAATCAACAACATGGCTGCTTCCTTACTTCCGTGTTCAGCGGCGTAAAACAATGCCGTTCCCTAGAAAACATATCACGGCTTAAATACTTGTGTTTCTCTGTGCGTTTCGTAGTCATCTCATATAATATTCTAGTACCTTTAAAACTTGGTCTCGAACATTAACCTTTAAGTTCGTTTCTTTTATCAGATATTCCAGACACTAAAGAAAGAAAGAAAGCAGGATTGTAGTGGCAAGCTACAAATAAGAGAGGTGTCTTTGTTTATTTGGCTACCTTGACGGAATTGTGCTGTGCTGTATGATGGAGAAGACACTTCTCCATAATCCAGAACTTGAAATCAAATGATTTATCTCCAACAATCTCTTGCACCTAGAAAAATATTATTACTATTATTACTACTATTACTCTAGTGCAAAGTAAAAAACGGATCCATCAATGTAGAAAAAAACTCGAGAATTTATCCGTAGGGAGCGATCTTTCGGTGTTCTAAAGAATTTTTTTACTTTGAAAACTCTGAGATAAAAGAAAATTTTTCTTACGTAAACACCCCGGAAAAAAGTATCAATGGATATGCTCTCTTACAAAACCAACCGAGAATTCTTTTTGAAGTGGGGAAAAAGTACAGTTAGAACTAGAACAGTTTGAAGCACACAAACAGAGGTTTTACTAACCTTCTCGATATCATCAACTCTACAGGCTTCCCATAAATTCATTTGATTCTCTTCGTTAATAGCTTCCTTTGGAGAAACAAAAATGATCTTGTCAAAATGTATAACACTCGCATGTCACAAGTAGATTTTTAAGATAATATATCGCAAGAAAATATATAGCTGGCAAATAACACAGTACTACTAAAATTCAACCTCGTTTCAAAGGGCTCTTTGCCTGTTATATCTAGATGGTGGCGGGATGCTTTTCCAAATAAAAATAGACAAGATCCTAGGATTTAATTTGGCCAAATTTAACATTAAACGTGACGACAAAAATAATTAAATACCCTGGTTTCATCACTTTGCATTATCGAATCAATATCAGAATCGCTCTCAGTTTCAACTTCTTCAAGCAGCGGTTCTGTACTTAGCTGTTGTGTATTTTCCGGAACACCATCTACCGACTCACTGCTTCGTAACCGCAGCTTTGATTTTCTTTTCAAGTAGACTGGAGAAAGCTGAAAGATATAAATCAATATTATAGCCAAATCGAAAAAAAACTGAAGAGAAAGGGTTTGGTGACTAGATTGGAACTACGACACGCGATTGGAAGTTAATATTTAATTAAATATGTTTACTACCACTTCTGGTTGACCAACCAGTCGGATTCTCCCTTCTACCTAGATATAAAAAAAACATGTCAAAATTTAATGTGCTAAAAATAGGTACGGGTTTATTTATTTATCTTTCGCTATATAGCGCTATAAACGTACTGTCGGTGCCAGCTTGCTTCGATGTTGTTCCATAAAAGCTTGAACTTCATCACGTTTACTAGAAACAAAACAACACAACAACATTAATTTCCTTTCAAGAAAACATTTTATTGTTTCTCTATAATATTATTTTGTTCAAAATTGTTAAACACAAACGAAACAGCTCTGGCTAAAACGCTTAAAGACTGGGGACCGCTTGATTTTTTGACTGGGTAACCATTCTCGTACTCAGAGCTCTAAGGTTTATCTTAAAGAACTCTGGGGTACAGAATGCTGGCTAACATCTAGTTTCAAAAAATATCGAACGTATATTCTTAGTTCTGCGCATGCGTATAAAAGTTAAATCTTACACCGTTAAGCTTTGTCTGTGGCCTGAAATACTTTTTCGACGGCCTGTATAAATGCGAATCGATTCGAAGTGGTTTTCAATAATGGCTATTAATATAGGTCCATTTTCAGCATCCACCTACGAAATAAAAAACTACTGTTCCTTTGGTTGTCATTCACAATATTAAAAAAAACAAGAAACATGAAAAGAATTTTAACCAACCTCGATCCCAGGGCCTGTAGCGTACGCTACAGGCCCTGGGATCGGAGTTGAATTTTATTTGCTTAGGTTTATCTTCACGCAGAAGCCGCAAGCTCGTTCCAGAGCAATTTTTTTTGACAAATTCCTAATAACGACATTAGGCAAGAGTCTGGGAACGAGGATGCAACATTATTAGAATAAGCGTTATTTTCATCCATCAACGACATGTTATCCGCTTCCAAATTTCATCATAAAGAGTCCTGGGAACGAGTTTGCCTGTTTTGGAATGCATTTTTACTTACCAATACTTTACATGACGTCAACATATCAAAGCCATCTTTACCACGTGACAAATATTCTTTGGTTACTACTGTATATTCCTAAAACAAAACTTCTGTAAAAATATTTTTTGCGAAAGGTATATTTATTTGATTTTTATAGTTCTGGTCGGCATTTTATTACTTTATGTATAATAATTACACCTGATGAGACTAGTAGAATAATTTCAGGAATTTTGATACGCTGGCGGATTTTCCGCTGAGCAAAATATCATGGATTTCTATTTTTAGCAACCCGATATGTGTCAGGAGGGATTTGTATCTTATATTCTTTGTGCCGCAAGAATATTTCGCGTAATGGAGAATGGACCTGAATGTAATACGCCGGGTTATACTAATAGATTCCTAAGTAAAAAATGCTGACCGTGAATTTGTGTTAAAACATCTCTATGAAATTCAATACTGACATACAACACTAAATTGTTACAACAGAGTGTCGTGTACCTGTTCGAGTGAAATTGGAATACGATCGTACACCATCACTGTGTCTTTTAACACTCTTTCCCCTGGTGGTTTTTCTGGATCGAATACAAAAGAAAGACCGGAGACCTGTGAAAAATATGAAACTGTTTGATTTTGCATTTAGGGGGTAACTTAAAAATCGGAAAGTGTATGCAAAACCTCAATCCGATGTTAAGGAGGAAGGAACTTTAAATATCGTGAGCACAAAGCATTTAGAGCTGGTTTGTCGCCCACACACATACATTTTTTTTTATTTTTGGGTTTGAAGTGGGAAGGAAGGGATAAAATGAAACCGTCGGACGTTTATCATACACTTTTTGATTTCTGACTTACTCACAATTCGAACAGAAATAAAAGGTCCACGTGAAAATAAAAGAAAAAAACAAACTTGTAGGAATCTTCCTTCAAATTTTGGATATTGACAAACTGAATTTTCCAAAACTTCAAGTATTGTTTTTCCTACAAAAAAGTTAAACATCTTTCATGAACTCTTAACATCCTCCCTCTCCGTTTGTCGAATGACCAGAGGTCTAGGGACGAGTACGAATCTAACCCTCGTTCTGACATTGGCTGTTCGGTAATTCCAGTGGAAAAATACAAGGAATTTTGAGCTTTAAATTATATTAGCAACGAAATATGCTTTATGTTAAGCCTTGTGACCAATAGGTGATACTTGGTTGCATTGACAATTCTGATATGCACGCACATGTGAGGAAGATGAAAGCCGGACCGCATAGGAAGATGTGGCCAATGACAGTAAATATTCGCTTGTGCTCCCTCCTTCCAATAATGCTCTTTTCGAGCAACCCCCTGCCTGCACACCCATTTCTGACAAATAACCCCATGTGGGCTTTACCTGAGAATACAATATTTATTTTGGAAAAATAAAACACTTCATTCTTCCGCTTTTTTCAAAATGGCGGAAAAGGAAGGTGCAGCATGTTTATTGCTGGCATTGATAATAAATGACAATGAAAAAAGAAAGCAAAGCCCTTTCAGAAAATGGATTCAAAGAAGGAAAGAGGAAGAAGGTCAATCATTTTCTCCACTAATTCATCATTCCATTTAAATTTTTGTTTACCAGCAGTGGTAGATGCAGGATCACCTGAAGCAGTGACTTCCGCCATTTTCAAAATGAATATATCTCTATGTTTTGATCTTATTTTCATGGAAGTCGTGATACACTCGAACAAAAACATTCAAATTCGTGCTAGAACACTCGAATTAGCAATTAAATTATTCGAAAATACTGAAAAATGTTGCCAGAAATGTTGATGGCTATAGCAAATTGCAGCAACATACAAAACTCATCAACAATGTTGATCAACATTGATAAAAAAGTTAATAAATGTTGATCAACATTTTTAGAGGGTTTTTTTCTTCTTCAACATGTCGATACCCATAGCAAATCGAGTCAACATGTTCATCAACAAATGTTGACGGGTAATGTTGCTCAAAAAGTTGCCTCGATTTGCCCCGGCCTTTGCATATTTATGTCAGCAACTGTCCCAGTTACTGATTTTTAACCATTTCATCGAACAATATATTGAAAACTTTCACACATTTTAAAAAGAATATCCTCTTTTAGGATTTTTATGTTTTAAATCTTCCCTTCAATGTATTAAAGAATTCAATGTATCGAACAATATAATATTTCTTTATGATATTACAAATATTTCTGAATGATATACTCACAAATTGTCAATGTATCAACCCCCTTCTAATAACCTCTCTTCTAATAAAACCCCGCCCTTAAATTCATCCTCAATGAATAAACTGTCGAGGGTTTAAATGAGTATTTATTTACTGTACCCACATTTAAAAACCTTTCAAAACTGCCAGATTCAGTTACTGGACTTACTGAATAAGTTATCCTAAATTTCGATGCAAAAACAGTCCTTGGTTAATGAATAGTTGTTCATACTTTCTGTCCTGTGTACACGCGCGCTTACCGACCCTCGTCTATATAAACAGTAGACTCTTGGGTTTGGTAATAATTTTTAAAAAACAAATTGAGCCTACCTGTCACGCTGAGGACAACTAAACTATCAACCATTGGTAGAATAGAAACCAGGTCCTAAAACATGGGAAATAAAATAATCCTATTCTTATTACACTAGACGACGGTGGCTTGTGGATAAATCCCTGAGTTCGCCCGTCCTTTATTTACCGCGTGACCATTTTGCGTGACAAACACACGTGTACGGGTAATTACAATATAGTACCTTAATAGTAAAATTTGCGCGGGGCAGATAGGTAATTTAGTGCGCCAAAAATGGCCCTAGTCGCATAGTTTTAAATTCGCTCTAAATAAAATAACTGAACAGAGAAAAAAAATATGATTTTAAGCTATTCACTAATATAGTCAATATTTTAAAGTAGGTCTTAGCTCTGCCATCCTTGGGTTTAGTCTACCCACATTTAGAGTTATTTCCAACTATCTGGGATGACTAAACATCAGAAAAAAATGACGATATTTTTTATGTGTTTAATAGGTAAAAACAAGATTAGAAAAACAATTTTTACGCCGATCCAAACTACGCCTCCTGCCACCCGGAAAAAATTAATGCCACTTAAAACATGCGGGAAAAAGGAAATTAAACAACCTCGTTCCAAGGGCTTTTTGCCTTGCGCTGTCCAAACCTCAAAAAGTGTGAATATGCCCTGCAAACGAGGTTGGTAATTGAGTAGACAAACTTGCCTAGTTTTACATACAAGGCTTTATCGGTTTGGAGTGTAAAAGTTAGCTATCAGGCCTATTTCTGCAAAATTCTTCCCCCTAGTCTGGCTATCTCATTTTTATCGAAACGAAAAAAAAGGTGATAGAGCTTGGGAAATAATATACCATGCTTCAATGCATAAGAGATTCTCTCAAATATAATTTCATACGTTTAAAGTAAAATTCTACAGGAGTTCATGTGAGCGTGATCTGGGAATATGGTTAATAAGAATGGGGGAAGAAACAGTGGAAAAGTAAATTTCTTACTCTCATTTTAAAGGGACCGGCGTTATGAATTGTATCAGATCTTAAACTGCCACTATTTAATATGGCAATATCGGTTTGCGTCGCCGCTCTCATGATGTCACAAATGAAGTTCCCTGCAATATGAAAAGTATTTTAAAAAGTTGCAAATATATATAAGAAAATAAATATATTCATAAATAAGTGGAAGAAAGAAAAAAAAGAAGAAAATTAAAACGAAAAAAAGTACACATAGACAGCTGTCACAAAGACAACTTTCACATAGACAGCTCTCACATAGACAGCACTCACAAGGACAGTACTCACATAGACAGCTCTCACATAGACAGCTCTCAAATAGACAGCTCTCACATAAACAGCACTCACATAGACAGCTCTCACATAGACAGCCCTCACATAGACAGCTCTCACATAGACAGCCCTTACATAAAATTCGCACAGTAAATAGTGAGGAAGATCATGAAAAATATCTCCGATTATGTTATTACACATATTAAAATTTAAAGTGATAGACGCCCCGAAGGAAAGTGATTTATTAAAACAGGCTTCTGCGGTCATGGTAAGAACATTTTTCAGTCTCGCATTCAAATATGATAGCTCGTTTATACGACGCCGTTTTTCATGAGCTTTGTATAAGTGGTTTTACGGACTTACTGACTGGGGCTTCTTTTTTGTTTTGGCAATAATCAAGAGTGCTGAAAATGATGGCAATGTCAAAATCTTCATTTTTTGTCATCTTAAAATTAATCCAAAAATTCAAAATACTTTGTGTTTCAAAAACTTTTTGACACTGAACAAGAAAGTATGCTGAACACGACAGTGACAATAAAGTCTTGTTTTTTGTCACCCAAATACTTTTTGTAGGCCAAAATTGCTTTAAAATTTTTCAAAGCCCTGGCTTTCGAAAAAAGTGGCAGTTCGTAATTTCTCCGGACAAATACAGTATTGCATTGATTCTGCCGCTACAATCTTCTTTTAATAAAAGTCTTAGTGAAAGTCATAATTTTCCAAGCAGTGTGTCGGCTCCTTTCTTTGAAATGACGTAAAACACTAAAAGTTTGTTTCCCTATTAACCGATCGTGGTTCTTGGTGCAGGAGAGTTTTCACCACTTCCAGTCAATCGTCGCTCAATCGTCTTTCTTTTAAACTTTGAAGACACGCAGCCTTATACGTTTCTTCTCTCTTTATGAGTAAACTAGAACATGGCCTGGAAGCGAGGTTGTTGTTTATATACAACCAATGGCGTTTAAAAATTTAAAAAAGGATTTTATTTCCATGACAACCTAGCAATGATTTAGGTTATCAAATATTTGCTAAACACCTGGTTTCCATTATCACTGAATTTCTTTTTCAATGCAAAAGGACGGAGGCATGGTTGACATTTTGAATGAGGGGAAAGAAAGTTGTTTTTATGGTAAGTTATCCAATTTTAGAACCTAATTTTTAAGGAAATCCAAACGGTCCAAATTCAAGTTTTAACTACGCGAGTTAGATATGCAAGTCTGTGTTATTTTGTTATATTTTTAGAAATTGTTCAGCTTAAAGAAACCAGGTCATAAAAAATATAAATATTTAATTACATAAAATATATAAAAGCTGTTATTTTGCTTGTTCGTGTTGAGCTGGCTTAGCTAAGTGGATACTTCGATTACGAGTCTTGTTTAACATAACTAGTTGGTTCGTAGCCAGCATTGTTCCACCAGCGCCGTCCGGCTCTTTTTTTTATATATAAATCAGTATGGCCATGGTCAAACTTTCTCTAAATTTTTGTTCCTGCATAGTAAGTGATAGTATCATACTATCACTTTTTCAAGACAACACGGTAGTGGTTTCTCAACTTAGCAATTATTTGATGATCCGATTTCTATTATTTTACAAACATGATAGTTTATTCTCCCTTTCATTTCGGGAGGTGACATTAAAACAAACTGTTTTATGCTAACTCATCAAAATTTAGAACCAAATTTTGTATTAACCCCATTCGGCCGCCGTAACAGGGCGGACACGGAACATGTTTTCAAGACACAAACTCAATTAACAAGATGTTAGTGCAGCATGTGAAGCGGGTCATACAGTAACATTAAATTTTAATTACGTATTATCAGAAAATCTACGATTTTACTAATTCAGGTTGAGCCGGCTTAGCTAAGTGGATACTTCGAAATTTAATTTCATTTATGTCTGCAAAAGACGATCTGGTTCAAATCCAGCATTGTTCCACTGGCGCCGTCCGGCTCTTTTTATTTTTTATAAACCTGTCCAAAAGAAAAATGACGTGAGTCAAAATTAGTTATTTTTCATATTTTTTTTAGATTTAGTAACTGTTATTTCTGCTGCTATAACTTTGAGGTGTTTAAATATTCTTGCTTTAGAAGGTTGTCATAACAAAACGTTGGCAATAAACTCTTCAAATTCAAGTTTGAGTTCTGTTGCAGGTTTTGGAATATATTTGAATTTTTTTGTAGTTTCGTGATACCGTCATCCAGCAATAGTCTTCTTACCCACCAACCACAAAGTCTTATTCATGGAAATCGTCCATAACATTTGCTAGTTTTCCAACAAATTAATTTACAAGTTTTCAGCACGATAAGGTGTTTTAAACCTTTTTTGTAATACATTTTGTGCAGAAATATTTTCTGCGAAAATATTCTTTTTTTTCAAGAACCAAAACTAATTTCGGGACGCCGCGGACAAGAAAAGTAATTCCAACAAATGCTGCTAAGTTTTTTGTTTTCTTTTTTGCAAATAAAAAGGTTGAAAAATGTTCTACTTAGCTAGCCTTTTAGACTTACCTAAATTTGATTCTTTTGTCCTCACAGTAGAAAATCGACCATCTAAATCTACCTTCATATATCCTAGATCTTCCTCCATTTTCTCACCAAGAATGACTAAATATAAAAACAGATCAAAGTCAACTAAATAAAGTAGAAAATATAACAGGAAGCTTCAAATTAAGTTGCCCAGGACTCTTCACTCTTTTTCCAGATAATAGCGGGTGAGGACTACCCTTCGCCTAGCTGGCGTAAGAGCTTCTAATACTTGGTTCCAATTACGGAAAAATGACAACACCAAAATGTTTTATTACGTTAAAACTTAAAGGAATTTTGACAATGAAAAACACCTTTGTATTGCTTCAAAAACATTATTATAATATTTGTTGTCAAGGTAAAAATAATACGGCGACGTACCGGAATATTTATCACATTCCTGTTTCATTTGCTCGTCTTCTTCAATATCTTTTGTAATTTCATGACGCTGTGTCGTGATTTGTCTGCTGTTATCATCAGTGGAAAAGTTAATTGTTATTTCCGACAACTCACGGAAATCTGTGCCACTTTTTACCAGGAAGTTACCATTACGCTATAATGGTGATAAGCCAAGGTTTTAACCAATCATAATATCAAAATTTAGTAAAAGATACAATTAAGGTTTTTTTAAAAAATTGTGGTAAAACGAGAATTTTTACTAAAGAGCAGAAATGTTTTGCTCAGTGATCGTAACATTGTGTAAAATGCGGCTTGGAAAAGAAACAAAAATGTAGAAAATATTTTTGGCGAATTAAAGAATTTCAGTTGCAGGCATTATCGCTTTCGCAATTTTCCTCACAAATCACAAATTGCTCCATTTCCATGGTTACAATACTTACTTCTTGTGTTTCGTAATGATGATCATGACCGCCTAAGATCAAATCAATTCCTACATCACTTTCCAATAACTTCAAATCGTTAGGAACTCGCATATGTGTTAAAGCTATGATGAATTCGCAGCCCTAAACGAACGAGTTATATGACATGCTAGCCCATGGAAACAAAAAAACAACAACAATAAAAACAAAAACATTACCTGATTCTCCCTGAGTTCTTTAACCAGATCGCGTGAGCACTCGACAAAATCTATGTACTCTACATCCTCAGGGTCTATTATTGCTAACGTTACTAACCATTCTTGCTCAACCACGCCTATTATCCCAATCTAGAAGAGTGAAAAACACAGACCAATATACCCCACAGATAAATACGTTATCAACTTTGACCCCAAGACCCCTAAGACCCTTCTAGTTTTCTCCAATGCGTTCGCTTCCACGAAAATACAACAATAGGAGGTGGCGCTGTGAAGATATGGACTAGTACCCAATGTGACTTTAATAAAAAGTGTATCAAATCTCATACTAAAAAATGAAAGATACAAGCTTGTGCCCAGGATCTTTCTGGCTTCTTTACACTATGCTGGTAGCGACAAAAAGTTCTCATGTTAGCAAAAAAATGTTTTAAATGTTGTATACTCCATTGAAAATCAAATCAGGACGATACCATTAGAAATAGGTTTAAAAAGGAGGTGTTTTTTGAAAGTTATAAGTTTTCACCGCTTACCTTTCTTCCGTACCAATCACAGACAATCTTTTCCACACCATCAGCTAACAATGTTTTTGTTAATTTGTCTTTCACGTTGCTCATCAACCAAGGAAAGTTTGTACGCTTCTTAAACTCGATCAATTCGTCAACACCAAAATCTGTAAACATAAAAGTATAGGAGTTGATAAGAAACAATAAAGGTAATTAAAATGTTAGACGCAAAACTTAAATGACTGTTCTGATTGCAGTGAAAATGTTAAAAAAAGAAACGTACCAAAATCGTGATTCCCGTACACCGCAGCGTGAATGTTAAGCGCATTCATCACAGGTAGCATTTGTTTGCCTTTTGTTACACTGCTCACTAAAGAAACGTTCCAGTAAAGCCAGTTTAAAGAACAACTTCGTGAATGCAATATGCAGTGGCGACAGAACGAGCTGCGACTTTTTATCCAGTGAGATATTAGCTTGAAGAAAAAACTTATCAAAAGCTACTTAGGCATTTACTAGGGCAAGACAAGCGTGCTTAATTACGATTTTTTTTATCCAGTGGTATATAAAAGAAGGCAACCCTCGTCTCCAGGATTACTTGCCTATAGCCGTTATTATGAAGATTCAGTGCCTTAGAGAAGAGGTTGGTAATGAGGGGTTATTTATTGTGAGTCAGCAGTATTTTTACTTACTTAAAGAGGGATTCAAACAATCACCACTAAACAGAATTATTGGATCATCTGGAAAACTTCGAACTTTCGTCACAAATCTTGCAGCTCCACCGACAGGTTCTTGATCACGTGACTCAATGTTGTACACGTCATTAAAATGAATAATCGTCAACTTATTGGGAGGTGTGTCGGGTTTTGTGTCTGAAGATATATGACAAAGTTCTCGATTGTAATCAATATTTTTAACTGAAATTTTCCTCGCTTCGATTTTTTCTGTCATCTTTAAAAGGCTATCTGTTTTATTTGATGAAACACCATCCGTGGAGGAGAGATAAGAAACTGGAATGTATTCGTCTGAGTTGCTGTTGTCAGCATTCGATTCTGTTTGCAATGCAACAGGTTCATATGGAGGTGGTGGTGTATTGTACGATTTTTCAGTTTCTTCTTCTTTTGCCTGCTCCTGTGGCTTTAAGTTTTGTTGGGAAGAAGATTTGGGTTGTTTCACAGAAGCCTCCGGTGTAGCGACCGGTTCTTCGAATGACACTACTCGTGTGGACTGAGAAGAAGAACCACAACCCATGACAGTAGTCCGGCAATATGATATAACCTATGAACTAAAAATTACCAAGATCAAATTTAATTAGGTGTGCGTTTCAAACCGCTCAGGTGAAATATATATATTTGTTAGCACCGACATCTGTTATTTAAAAGTTTTAAAAGGTAAGAGGAGACAACTGCGAAAGCATTTGTAACGGATACCTCTGTCACCAATCAATCAATTTTTTTTTAAAACAACAACTTCAGATTATATTACGCCGAACCTTGAGCACAACGGATGGGAAAAGCGTTTTACAAAAACTATGAAAAGAACATGATTTTCTGTGCAATTTGAAAACACTGTCTCGCTTCCAAACACTGTCTCGATTAGTAGCGCGTCACGTTGTGGTTATGGGTTCGCTTTGTAATCACAAAGGTCCGTGGTTCCGGTCCACAGCGCAGGTATGTTTAGCATTTACCGTTAACACAATTATCAAAAAATCAACCCATACGATAAGAGGGGAATTTGAATTGCTGGTGAATTGAAAACACAGGACCCACATTGATAGCAGTGTTTCCAACACTAAAGTGGCTATCCTGTTTAAATATTTGGAATAATAATAATAATCGCCAAGCATCGTCTTGTTTTTAAACACCGTTTTGTTTTAAAAGAAACTATATGTATAAATACCTTCTATTGTGTACGCATGCGTTCTAGGAGCCAAATCGTGTCGAATGTTTTAATTACCGTGAACCGAGATGATGATACAGTGGAAAAAGGGTGAAATATTGACGAAAACAAATGATTTGTCTTGTCTCGGTGAATCTTCAAAAATTGTCAATTTTTTTCTTTAAGCATCCATTAACACAAGAACTAGGAAACGATGAGTTGAAGTAGTTTCAATGAGTTATCAAGCGTTCGTTTACTGGTTGTGTAAAAGTTTATAAAAAGAAACTCTTTTTAAAGTACGCACATGACACATATATAATCCACTCAAATTTTACTTCCGTTACAAAGTGACCGCTATTCAACACATGTCAGCGCATCCGAGTAATCACTATGGTAACAAGAATAACAAAAACGCTTGAAAAAGTGATATAAGTGGTCTAAGATAATTCTAAAATAGCGCATGAATGCGAAAAACTTTAATTGTCATAATGGTATGCGCTCATGCATGCGTTAATAATATATTGCACAACGCGTGTTGAATGTGAGACTTATAGGACCCTTTTTATCAAGCTGTAATTTTTCATCCCTGCCAACGGTTTGTTCTCCCCCAGCCCTCAAAAAATTGTCTCTCCCACCATCAATCATTAATTTTTAATACATTTTCCATTCTTCTATTTATCCCCTCCTCCACCCTCTGTACGACAGACCTCAAAAGTTGTAAACTTTTGATTTAAGAAGAAAGATTAAACATAATGCAAGCCAAATTTGGCAGCGCTGTTGCCACAGTTTATCAAGAGGAATTTTGAAAAAAGCAACACTTACAAACTGTTGTATTTCTTTAACGTTCTTTCGAATAAAAATAACAATTAAAAAGCGCAAATAAATATTCGTAAAAATTTTCGATGAACGAATGAAAAATATTCTTGTTGACACTTCTGATTTTCAAATTTACAAACGTTAACCAAATCATCAAACATTTACATTTCGTTACCCATGACAACCACATTGTATGTTTAAACAAAGACAATAGATAACGCAGTAACCAACAACAACGAAAGCATTTTTATGGATGTAAAGCATGATCGTGCGGTATATGAAATTTCATACGTGGACGAGAAACCACAACTTATGATTAAGATTAAATTGCTTGAAATAGGAGTACAAGAATCACCATTTTGTTGGAAAGCTTGTTGCTTCAGGCATTTGTTAGGGCGGTAGGAAGGCGGCGCAATTTTTAATAAAAATAAATGATCGATTTTTGTAACCAAATATTTCTGAGTCATTGAAGTGACCGATTTTAAAGGTCAGTTCCCTCGGGTAATAATTGTTCCCAAACAGAAATTTTCTAAAGCTAAGGCGCCACGAGGAACATTTTCATGCGCGTGCTATGCAACATTGCTGCATAGCACGCGCATAAAAAAAATTACTCGTGTCCCATGCCTATTTTTCACTGCAATGCAGCAAAAAAATGTTGCATGGAGCAAACATTTTGCTCCACAACTTCGGGGACAAAATAGATCTGAATCTATTTTGCTCCCGTGCTCCGGGGACAAAATGTGCTGAAAAATTTGTTGTGGAGCAAATGTTGCACGTGTCCCCACCTTCTGCAACAAATATTTTACAAAATTATTTGAGGCATTATTTTATTGACCAATCAAATCACAGAAAGATATAAACAAGTTTTTTTCTTGAGAAGTTGAACTGCAAGTGAAGAGTAGCTAGTGAGAAAATAGCGAAAATGGCGGATGAAAAGAAAAAACTATCAGACGAGGAGAAAGTTACTTTAATAAACTTTTATAAAGCGAACCCAACGTTATGGGACAGTGGGAATATATATTACAAAAATAAAGACAAAAAAGAAGCTGCGAAAATAGACCTTGTCACTGAATTTGAGGGGGCGTATAGCTGTGATTTTCTAGAAAAAGCATTCCATTCTCTTCGTTCATCGATGCTCCGTGAAGTTAAACGTAATGCTGGAAGCGAAGTTCCATCGAAAAAGTGGAAGTTTTATGAACAAATGGAGTTTATCGTAAGTGATCTTACAAAAGAAAAGAAAAAAGCGCAACTTTCGTCCGACGAGTTGGAAGAATTGATTGATTTTTATCGTGAAAATCCCGCGCTTTGGAACCACACTCTACAAGATTATAGAGACAGAGTGTTGCGCGAAGCTCTGATGGTCAAACTGAGTGAGCGTTTTGATGGGAAGTATACCGTAAACGAGCTCAAAACGTCATGGCATAACGCATTGACAAAGTATAGAAGTGAGCGCAATAGGGAGATTGGATCAAGATCCTCTGGTGCAGGTGTAAACGAAGCATATTTTTCTACCTGGGACCATTATAATCAAATGGATTTCGTTGAGATTACTTGCGATATGGATGAGACCGTCGATACAATGAACGAGGATGAACCACGTACCCCTGCTCCTAAAAAACGACGGGAGAAGAAGATGACGGAGGAGCAGTGTGCCAAAGCCGAACTGTGGAAAGCGTTGACAACTTCCATCACACAAAGGGCTGATCACCATGAAATCCGGCCGCAACAAGCTTCTACATATGGATGCGAAGCGCAATCTGCTGTCGAAAAACGTGCCCAAATTTTTGGAAGTACAGTGGCCGACAGTTTGGTCCAGTGCGAACTAAAAGATTGGCCAAGGTTGAAGAAAAAAATCATGGATATTTTTTTCGAGTATGAAGAGCAGAAACAACACCAATCTATGCCTACCAACCATCATGCTCGTATGTTCGCAGCTTCAACGTTTACTCCATACACCCCATCATATCCCATGGCAAATACATATACTGGTATGCTGCAATCGCCACTTCTACCTTCTCAAAATCAGCCGTATTCACCCGCAAATTCATCCTGTTCGAACGATACGTTTTGATACGTTACGTTATGGTTGGCAGACATTTTCTGGAGTAAAATAAATCAGAAAAATATATTAAACGTTCAGTAAATCTTATCATTTTTTATTTATCCTCGCAAAAAATAAAATTAAATGTCAACTCTAGCGCAATGCCACTGCCAGCGTACAGCACCTTCCATTACGAAATACTCCGTGAACTCGTCTCTTATTGCTTTGGCTTGATTACTAGATCGATTGTCGTAAATGTCATTGGACAGTGAAAACCATGTGCCAGTAGGAGTATCTTCTCTCCAAGCACCTTCGATAATTTCACCACGCTCATTCTCTCGGTCGACAAGACCAATTGGTAGCTCAATTTTGCCCACAGAACTTTTGCTCCTCTGCCAGTTATGCAATGCCACTGTTGCCATTGTGATGGTAGAAACCTTTTCTGGTTCTAAGTTTATGGGTCGACGAAAAATGCGCCACCGATTTGCCAATATCCCAAATCCGTTTTCAGAAATTCTTCTCTTTCGTGACAGTCGATAATTGAAGATGCGTTTGTTTACTGTCAGATTTTTTTTGGATAAGGCTTCATCAGGTAATTCTTAAGAGGAAACGCATCATCTCCTGTTATCACATACGGCACTTTGTTGTTTCGACCTGGTAAATTGCAAACCTCTGGTAAATTTAGCGATCCACTGTCTAGCGCCTTCTTTAAATTACATTGGTCCCATATACCTCCATCAGAATTTCTACCGTTCGCTCCAACTTCCACATAAAGAAACTCATATTCTGGCCCGACAAGAGCCATGAGCACTACACTGTCTGTCCCTTTATAGTTTCGGTAATGAGACCCTGAATTTGGGGGCTGCTGAATGACGATATGCTTCCCATCGAGAGCACCTAATCCATTTGGGAAGTTCCAACGCTCATTGAACTTTCTGGAGATATCTAGCCATTCCCCCTGTGTTTTCGGAGTTGAAAGGAAGGTTGGACCCAACCTCTTTATGATAGCTTCAGATACCTCCATAACAGCTGCTGAAATTCTTTTTCTTGACACTCTGAATTGAAATTCTAAAGACCTGAAAGTCTCACCAGTCGCTAAGTAACGTAGGGCCACGCAAACGAGCTCAGCTGGTGTGATAGAATTCCTCATATTTGTATCTTGTTTCTGCAAATCCTCAGAAAGAAGACCGACTAGGTATTCGAATTGAGCGTTATTCATACGTATATACCCTCTACATTTCTTCTCATCGTTTTTTATTTCGTTGAAGATTGTATGAAAAGCGCCAAGACACTCTCTATTCCCAAGCCACGGTTGCACCCAGCAATTTCTTGGTGGTTCTTCACGATCTTCCTCTTCTTCTTCGTCCAACAAAAGTAAAGCTAAAATAACTTCTCTGTTTATTCCTGCCATATTTTAATCACACATGAACTCAATAAAAAACTTAAGGATACGGTATACCCTTTGAGCATGATTTTTTAACTTCGATTTTCGAAATAATCTTGCAGCAAATAAGATGTGGCGCCACGAGAAACATTTTCATGCGCATGCTATGGGACATGTTGCATAGCACGCGCATGAAAATGTTCCTCGTGGCGCCTTAGCTTAAGTTTACTACCAGGGTTTTTTATTATTATTATTATGTCTGAATTTTGTTCAGATACAAGTTAATCAACTAGTTTCCATATTACCTTACCAATGAACTTTGAAAGAAAAAGATAACAAGGAAGAGAATAGTTTTATTCTCTTTACCGAGACTAAATTTAGACGGGAGAAACCAATTATAATGCTATTCGACTAACTCACACCGCGGTTTTTTTCTGATATAAAAACTAGTTTTGAGAAGCTAAACTTTTGCGAAATATCTGGATACAATCGGATTGCACGATTCACGAAAATATCTAAAAATATGGAGCTTTAACATAAAATTGTACAGCAGCCAAAATAATGTTTTTTATGCAAGCCAAATTGTCATTTAAATAAACAAACGAATACAGGACCTTCCGTGCAGCGTAATGTTTTGATTTAGCGTTGACAGCAACAGACATGTGCACGCATTCCTTCAGTGACAAAATATAAACAAATACATTTAAATAACTAGTTAAAATTTTTTTTAATCCTATTTCATTATTAACCATCTTGCACCAAATGGTCCCGCTTTATTTCAAGAATGTTTGTGCATGTAAGCAACAAAAAGTATTAACATCCTTGAAGAATTCATCCTAATGACTGGTTGTTCCTTCCGTACGACTGTAACTATGTTATATTACCGCCAGAGATACGTATTGCATAGCTCTAATTTGCATGCCTACCACACAAGCCGGTTAGCCAAAGATGGCACCAAATGGGCTAAAAACACTGCGTTCATAGTGCGCCAGGATGGGGACTCGAACTGGAAACCTTACGATGACAAGTGCATATGCAAAAATAGTTGTTACCTACAAGAATGTATGTGCATGTGGAAATTGATTTATTGCAAAATAAAAACAAAAATAAATAGGAAAAACTAACAAACAAAAATAACTAATATAACAAACAAAAATTAGTGTTATTTAATCTTGCTTGTTGTTTTGTGACAGTCATAAATTAGTATCGGTTCAAAATTTGTTGGACTAATTCCCGTTACATGGTCACCTAAATTCGTGTTTATATTTTACCATCTGCTCGTTGCGTCTTATTATCGTCACAAAATCTTGAAAATGAAATGTTTTTGTTAGTTTTAAATTTCCCACCCGGATTCTCATCACCGCTTTAAAATTTCAACAACAAAGTTTTGGACTGATAAAGTAGACATATACGCTAATTTACATTTGTTTGGCCTGCTACTTTTACGCAACCAACAAAAATAATCAGTTCTACTAATTTTTATGAAACAAATAAATCTTAGATCTGCCTAGCATCCCATACACAAACGTCCCAAACTAAGTGTAATGACAGACATTTAGCTACCAGTGCTATACGATGCTACCAACTCACTTAAAAAAACTTTTTTGCCACCCACTTTTTTCTCATCTATTTGAGGCGGTTTTGCGATAATCCTCAGGGCGTTAAATTTGCAGTTCGTCTACGACGTTACGTATTTGTATACAAAATTTATGCGCATAATAAAAACTATATACCACTCATGAGTTTTATACCACCCATTCTTTATCTACCATGGTATACAAATCATATGCAACAGGAGATCACAATACGTCATTAGGTAAATTAATTTTCGCGATTTTAAGGAGTTTTTATCAATTTATACGAAAATTAATTTCCCCAGAATTTCAGTTTCTTTCTTTTTAAAAAAATACTATCTATACTAATTTTTTTCCCTTCGATTTACTATTCGCCAGGACTATACACTATAGATATGTATAATGTAGAACTAACACGTCATTAAAAGCTCTGCTCCAAATGAATTTACATGTTTTAGCCATTCCAAACTTTGCAAAATATTAGGACTTGTTAACTTGGTTAAAATTAGTTCTCACGAAAATTATTTTTTGTTTTAAAAAATATCTTGCGAAAATTAATTTCCTTTAAGGTTGTAAATGCCGCATTACTTGTTGTGTTGTGTTGTGTACTTGTTATAAGGAATATCAAAAGCTATTTTGAATTGAAATTTCAAAAAAAGAAAGAAAGAATAACAAAGTAATCTAAACAACGTGTTTTTTCGTAGGTGTAACTAACATTATTTCTCACATGTGCAAACAACGCCCGGGTTATTACTTGGCCAAAGCGCCTCTGGTAGGGCGGTATTATGTTCAATAAAACACCAGAAACAACATTTGACAGAATTGTGACGACAACCTTTATCAATATCGTCATCGTTCGTTATGACGTCATTACGTATGACGTCACATGATTGAATATTCTCCTGTTGCTGCAAAGTTTGAATAATTGAGTCGCTGTTAAAATATTTGCTTGTAAATTGTTCACATGAGGTATTTTTAATGTGAGTTAACTCACTCGAAGACTCGCCAGTAGCTTTTTTATCAATTTGTATACTATTTAAAGTTTCTACCAGTGATGAGGGACTGGACACTACTTTTGTTTCAGTAACTATTTTTACCTGTGAGAGGACACTGGCCACTGTGGTGTTTTCTTTTTGTAACGAGTCAGTAGTTGCAGTACAGCTTGATAAATCAATCTGATTGGCGTATGAATGGTCAATAAAATTCTGCTTAGCTTTGCAAGACAAAACCTTAGCTCTCAAAGATGTATTAATGTTCTCTTTATTACAAGAACTTAATTTGATAACTGGTTCTGTACTATAATTTTTCTTCATCGATTCAACGACACTATGTATTGATTTTTTAGCATGTTTCGTTTCAATACATGACGATCCCCCATCACTTAAATCTGCTAAAACACTCTCCGGATTCTTATTGTCGACACTACTGATAGAAGATTTCCCATGATGCAATGTTTTTGTTTTGTTTACTTGGGATGATGGCAACTGCGATGCTTGCATCCAGGCCTCTCGCTTCCATGCGTCAGGTGAACGTGCGACCTTCTTTCGAGGTGGAGATAACTTAAACAAAACACACGAAAAGTTACACAGTTACCCAACTTAAATGTTGAATCACTAAACACACGAAAAGTTACACAGTTATCCAACTTAAATGTTGAATCACTAAACACACGAAAAATTACACAGTTATCCAACTAAAATGTTGAATCACAAAACACACAAAAAGTTACACAGTTATCCAACTAAAATGTTGAATCACAAAACACACGAAAAGTTACACAGTTATCCAACTAAAATGTTGAATCACTAAACACACGAAAGGTTACACAGTTATCCAACTAAAATGTTGAATCACTAAACACACGAAAGGTTACACAGTTATCCAACTAAAATGTTGAATCACAAAACACACGAAAAGTTACACAGTTATCCAACTAAAATGTTGAATCACTAAACACACGAAAAGTTACACAGTTATCCAACTTAAATGTTGAATCACTAAACACACGAAAAGTTACACAGTTACCCAACTAAAATGTTGAATCACTAAACACACGAAAAGTTACACAGTTATCCAACTTAAATGTTGAATCACTAAACACACGAAAAGTTACACAGTTATCCAACTTAAATGTTGAATCAAAAACACACGAAAAGTTACACAGTTATCCAACTTAAATGTTGAATCACTAAACACACGAAAAGTTACACAGTTACCCAACTAAAATGTTGAATCACTAAACACACGAAAAGTTACACAGTTATCCAACTTAAATGTTGTTGGATGTCACTTGAACGTAAAAAAGTTTTGCACTTATATTCTCTCAAAAAGTTTTGCACTTATATTCTCTCAAAAAAGTTTTGCACTTATATTCTCTCAAAAACGTTTTGCACTTATATTCTCTCAAAAAAGTTTTGCACTTATATTCTCTCAAAAAAGTTTTGCACTTATATTCTCTCAAAAAAGTTTTGCACTTATATTCTCTCAAAAAAGTTTTGCACTTATATTCTCTCAAAAAAGTTTTGCACTTATATTCTCTCAAAAAAGTTTTGCACTTATATTCTCTCAAAAAAGTTTTGCACTTATATTCTCTCAAAAAAGTTTTGCACTTATATTCTCTCAAAAAAGTTTTGCACTTATATTCTCTCAAAAACGTTTTGCACTTATATTCTCTCAAAAAGTTCTGCACTTACATTCTCTCAAAAAAGTTTTGCACTTATATTCTCTCAAAAAAGTTTTGCACTTATATTCTCTCAAAAAAGTTTTGCACTTATATTCTCTCAAAAACGTTTTGCACTTATATTCTCTCAAAAAGTTCTGCACTTACATTCTCTCAAAAATGTTTTGCACTTATATTCTCTCAAAAAAGTTTTGCACTTATATTCTCTCAAAAAAGTTTTGCACTTATATTCTCTCAAAAAGTTTTGCACTTATATTCTCTCAAAAACGTTTTGCACTTATATTCTCTCAAAAAAGTTTTGCACTTATATTCTCTCAAAAAAGTTTTGCACTTATATTCTCTCAAAAAAGTTTTGCACTTATATTCTCTCAAAAAAGTTTTGCACTTATATTCTCTCAAAAACGTTTTGCACTTATATTCTCTCAAAAAGGGGTTGCACTTATATTCTCTCAAAAAGGGGTTGCACTTATATTCTCTCAAATTTAACTGATGCTGTTGTTCGTGATGGTATCGCAAAACATAAATTGTTGGCATGAAACACAAGTTTGCCAACGCGAGAGACGAGTTTGCCAATGCGATTCACAAGTTTCCGGACGTGATTCACAAGTTTGCCGACGTGAAACACAACTTTGCCGGCGTGTGAATTAAATTAAAATAGAGAGACTGACTACGTAAATTAGTCTTTTTATAGCGTACAGTGACATTTTAAAACATTTTCGACAAATATGTTCAGAAAAATTACACTTTTTCCCCTGGTCCAAACGACATTAATAACATAGTTAACCCTTACACAAATTCATATGTGCAAAAATGATGTGCACTCGGATTGTCTTTTATTTGTTCTTAGCCTCATTTTTTTATTAAAACTTTTAATCTATGAAAATTGCCAGCGAATTTTCATTTAGCAACAAATCTGCAATAATAAATTCCCTTTTTTTCCGAAAATTAACTTCCTTAATGTACATTACTGGAACCAAAGTTGTTTCATAAAATACACAAACCTGTTGACTCTCCTCTGTACATTGTTGTTGACTCTCCAACATCCAGTAACTAGGGGTGGCTTGCCAGCTATCGTCCAAATTTTCGGTGCTTGGTTTTGCCCAACCTGTCAAAAATATGTGAAAAGAAAATACATTACAAGAAGAATTTTTGGGGAAGAAACTTTTAACAAATTAGTTCACCTAAGAAATACATTAGCAAAGATTTCTTCCTGCGAACCTCTTACGTCAACTTTCAAGTTACAAAATTAAAACTGGTTTGGAATTAAAATTTCAGGCCAATTACACCTTCGTTTCTTTCAATATACACAGGATTTCGAATTTATTTATTCCTTAGCAATAATACAATAGTGATAACATATTTACATAAACGCCCTTTTATATAAACGCCTTTTTAATAAACGCCTTTCAACAATTATTAAATACCTGGGTTATATAATTCAACTATTTTGAACTCTGCTTCCCTTCGCATCATCAAAATTGAAAGAAAATTTGTATTTAATGCTTTATTCAATAATTATAGATATCGCATTAAAATAGAAGTACATTGAAAATCGTTTATAGTTGTCTACCTTGCAGTGATTTTAATTGCATTTCTTGATCTGTTGAAGGAACTATATCCACATCCCATAAACACTCCGCAGATGTTTTCATGAACTTTTCACGAGCAATATTTTGACAGTTTCTCCTACTCCATGCAAACACACCTTCGTTCGTAAGCAAATGGTGCATGTTGTCAGCATTGCAACTACCTGTTACTCCACCAGGTGAATCAAATTCGTATATGTAGAGAAGAAGGTAAAAGTCACAAGGCTGAAAAGCAGAAGATGAAATAGATAATTATTATTTTTGAAAAAAAAATAGTCATGAGATCTGTCATTAAGTTTAGCATATATAAATTATTTTGTATAAAAAGAACGACCTTTTTATTACATAGCTTTCGAGTGGTCATTTTACAAAAACATACTTTGTATATTGTCCACATCAGGATTTTGGCTACCATTTTGTCTTTCCAACAGAAGCAACGGTATCACAAAAGAGATCTTTAAAAGAGGTTTTACCTTGGGATTCTTGAATTCAAATGATTTACACAAAACAGATGCACGTTGTAAGTTCTTCATTGTCAAATTGCTTCGGCTGAAAAATACAACAACTTTGTTTAAGACGAAGCTTTTTAATGCATGTTTAAGTTGGATAAAAAATATTGGGAAGGGGGGAGTTAAATTTTTCAGTCTTTAAATATTTACTTTATACTACGAAAAAACTATCGCTATTTCGTGCATCTGTAGCATGAGTAGCGATATTCTCTAGTCCAGATTCTATAGGGAAACTCTAGGTTCAAACGAACGAGACCCAAAAATGACATTACTACGTTTTAAAAGTCTGGCCAACACTCTGGTTATGTTTTGCACCTTTACAAAGTATGTTTATTTTTTTCACACTTTTATCATAAAATAAGAAAATTCCACGAACCAATCTTAACTTAACAAGGCTAGTCAGAAATAAAGAGACTAAATTTAAGCAAAAATTTCAGGTAAAACACCCTCTATATATTTAAAGAATTACAATATTTGAAATCTTACCTGCAAGTGTTAGTGGTTGAATTAGTTTAAAGATGAAACAAAACAAAAATACAAACAATATTTCGTACATAACATAAAACAACCTTCAAAAAATACAGATAACAATTATGAAATCAAAATATTTTATTTATGCATTTTGTACATTATTTATGTATTTTGTATATTATACTTGTTGCATAGTTAAAAATTATTAAACTAAATTGGAATTTTTAAATGATGGCTGTACTTGTACATAAAAATGTCATACCTTTCAAAATCATCAATAGAAGATTTTGTAAATAGTGCATTGATAAAATGCTGTGAATCACTAACTTCACAAATAAAACCTTCCGATGTGTGATTGACGAACTAAAAAAAGTTGCAAATCACATAATTTGAAGATAGAGGATTCGAGGGGGAAAAATCATGCTTGATAAATTTTGCAATTCACAAAAGTACAATAGTCTAGCCAATAAGGCCAATACAAAATCCACTTATGGAAAAAAGAAATAACAAAGATCGTCATTTGAATGAAGTCAGCAATGATTTTTTCACAACTTTTTCAGCTGTTACCTGTATCGTGTGGAGCTTGAAATGCTAATGAAAATAATTGTACAGGATCGCTTTGATCAGCGGTTAAGGAGATATAAGAGAAATTTTGTAACTAGTACTACATAACTAGTACTGTCTGTCTGTCTGTCTGTCTGTCTGTCTGTCTGTCTGTCTGTCTGTCTGTCTGTCTGTCTGTCTGTCTGTCTGTCTGTCTGTAACAGGCACAGTAGATGTGTTCATTTTCCTGTCATCAAAATTCAAAGACATACCAGCCTAAGAAAATTTTTCACTGGCTTATCGACTAGTATTTTTGATACTAGTGTAGTAGTATAGTAGTAAAAAAAACAGGCAACTTACGATCTTGATCAGATCTCAAGTTGCTTTTTTTTAGTCAACATCTAGATCTGAATTTGCCTAATTGTTGCTTAATGCTATTCAATTGATTTTCGTAATTTTTAGAAGGGAAAAGAAGGCAAATTTTTGGTAAAACAAAAACTGAGCAAGTTAAAACATTTAATTCATATACAGAATATCACTGAAACTTTGATCAATTTATCATAGTGGTAACTTTGTTGATATATTTATAAAAAGCCTTAAGATGGAAATGCAGCTATGCATGTTCTCCCTCTTTGATTAAGTTTTGGGTGATGGCATGTATCCAGCAAGCATGTGGTTGATGTTGCTGTGTGTTATGATCGTGTGAATCGTGAAATGAAAAGCAATGACGTGAGCAGAAAGAAATCAGGGTGATTAATTTGATTTTACCTTGGGATTCTTGAATTCAAATAATTTGCACAAAACAGATGCATGTAATAAGTTCTTCATTGTCAAATTTCTCCGGCTGAAAAAAATACGTTGTTCAAGTTTTTTAATGCATATGTTAAATATTTGTTAACTTTGTTTAAAATTAAGCTAGATTAGTATGTATACTACGAAAAATCCACAGTTGTTGTGCAGGAATAGTTATTTCGTGAATATGTAGCACAAGTAGCAATTAGGCATACATTTTAAACAGAGTTGAAGCCACATATGAACAGGAGAATGTGTTAAGATTTATAAAATGTGTTTTCCAAGTGCACACACATTGTGTAATCTATTTGATGGTTCTGTGTGAACACAAAAGGTGTGACTTCCTCAATCAATGTTAAAACACTTTCAGTGGTTTTACATTTTTTACTATGAGGTTTGCCATATTCTCTAGGCCAGATTCTATAAGAAAAACAAAAGACTCGAAAATGACATTACCATGTTTTAAAAGTCTGGCAAGCACTTTGGTTATGTTTTGAACTTTTACAAAGCATGTTCATTTTTTCACACTTTCATCATAAATAAGAAAATTGACAGACGAACCTTAACTCAACAAGCTCAGAAATAAAGAGACTAAATTTAGGCAAAAATCTCAGGTATATATTTAAAAAATGAGAATATTTGAAATCTTGCCTGCCAGTGTTATTAATGTGGTTGTTTACACAGAAACCGTTAGGATTTACAATATGAGAATGCAGTGATTGAGTTAGTTTAAAGATGAGACAAAACAAAAATTAAAACAATGTTTCGTACATAACATAACAACCTTCAAAAAAATACAGATAACAACTATGAAATCAAAATATTTTTTTTATGTATTTTGTAAATTATACTTGTTGCATGGTTAGAAATTATTAAACTGAACTGGAATTTTTAAATCATGACTGTACTTGTACATAAAGATGTCATACCTTACAAAATCATCAATAGAAGATTTTGTAAACAGTGCGTTGACATAATGCTGTGAATCACTAACTTCACAAATAAAACCTTCCGATGTGTGATTGACGAACTAAAAAAAGTTGCACGTCATATTTATAATTTGAATATAGAGTTTGACTTTTCATGGACTTTATTCTTTAGACTGTTGACTACAAAAACACGCTCACAGGGTGGGATATCATTTTTTAGCTTTGTTACAGAATTGTTACAGAATATTTACAGAATAACCTTTTTCTTCTCATTGCAACTACCTGTTACTCCACAAGGTGAATCAAATTCATATATGTAGAGAAGAAGGTCAAAGTTGCAAGGCTAAAAAGTAGAAGCAGAAGTAGATGGATATTATTTTTTAAAAAATTAGCCATGAGATCTGTCATTACGTTCAGTATATATACAATACAATTAATTTGTTACTAACTAACATGTCCCAATGTTCACTGACAACGATAAACTAGTGTAATCATGATCTGAATACAAACCTATGCTTTTAAAAAACTAGATAGACTAAAAAATCTTAAGAATTCTTTTTATTGTGACATGTGCTCTTCTCCACAGATCCTCATTGTTAATGGATAGATAGATGTGCATAGTTTAAGTGGTCAGCCTCTCAAATAGTAAGGGATATACACTGTCTATTATTTCCCTGAGGGACAATGATTTAAATTCTAACAGACAACACCCTGCAACATCAAACAGCCCACATAGTGTCATCTCCCCAATTTCCCTCACATGGCTTAGATTAACCCTATGACATTTATATCATATTGGCACCCTCGTTTCTTTACAGGATTTTGTTAAAATTAATTCTGATGTGTTTTTTAAACCATTTTATTGATCTTGAGCATGATTGACCATGGGGCAATGTGGGTCAAATTAAAGTAAAAACCGTCTTGAGTTATCTGATATATACACTACACCACCATAGACTTTTATATGACATGTTTTGATATCTCAAAATATATCTCATCCCCTAGTGTCAAGACAGATAAAAGTTTGCCAACATTTGGTAAACCTAAAACACAATATTCTTAACTATAGTGTTAGTTTTTATAATACACTATAGTTTAATTTACTATAAACAACGGACCCCAGAAGTCATACAAATGCATTTTATAAAACAAAGTATTTATTAACAATCATTTAAACTTTTTAAAACATGATTTAAAAAACTGATTTTAATGCTCTTTTGGATCATGTTCATTTGGATGTATGGTTGTATATGATTTTATAGCCATTTAACCCCACATGGCTTTGAGTTTTTACATACAGGCCTGGTCAGGAGACACGTGCGATCGCACGCGCACACGCCCACACATGCGTTTTTTATGAAGGTGTTAAAGTTGTTTTAGCTGTCTCTTTCAAATTTTTCACTCCAGTGGGAACAGGTGAAACTGTTTAGGCCATGTGTTATACATTCACTTTTATAATATCCTATTTTATTGAATAGAAGAATAGAAGAAGGACACGTTTTTTTCGGCAAAAATGAGTTAAAAATAAAAAGAAAGAGAGGAGATTACAGAAATGGCTGTAATAAAATATCTCGAAAAGCGGCGCAAAAAGAAATGCATAACATAAGAACCACCACATAAGAAGTCCTGCTCTAGCTTGTGTCACGTAACCACGATTTCATCGTCAGATAACGAAGACAGCAACAGTGATGATGATGACAGCAGCAGCATTTAGGCGATTTCTCTCTCCTAATTAGGCTATCAACATGGTTTTTGCTGCCTATGGCTGTTCTGTTGCATAATCGCAATGATTTTATTAGCTAAAAACATTCTATAGAACCCCCTTTTGATGCTCCAAAAATTTTTCTTTATTATTTGCGCTGTCAAAAGATATAGCATTTAGTTTGTTTTGATTAAGAACGCATGCGCTGTGTTACGGCTTCTTTGTTTTACGACCACGGTTGCTTCTGAAAAAAGGCTAAATTTCCCGCGCGCATATTTTCAACATGGTGCGCATAGCCTAAATAGACTATTTCTCGTCTAATTAGCCGATCCAAAGACTTTTGACATATAATTTTTAGTCCCGTGAAGCAAACTATAAAAAATTTTGCTCGAACGAAGATGATGTAATGAGCAACAAAGCTCCGAAAGAAGATAGCGCGACCAGACGTTGTTTTCGAAATAATCATAAAAGAAGATAGCAAATCACCTAAATAGGAGATACTCGCCTAAATAGTCTATGAAAAATCTCCTAACTAAGCTACTAGCCTAATTTGGCGTGATAGCCTAATTTGCGGTTATCCCTGACTGTATATATGGGTCTGTAGTGTGTAGCTAACTCAAAATGAGCATTAAATACTCTCTAGCTAGGACTTTCCTATCTAAGCCATTGCCCCTCCTGGAAAAAATAGACAGGGTATATCCCTCAATATTTGTGAGGCTAGCTATGTAAAATATGCGCATTTATCTATCTATTTTAAATTTTGTGAGCTGCAACTATATGGATAAACTTTTTTTGGAAAGCATTACATTTGCAAATCAACTAAAACGAATCTACAATAACTAAAGCAACGGTCACAAACAAAAACATAATTTCTTTATTTTTCAACATAAATATTAAAGCAGAAACAATGAATTACCCGGATGAGTTTGACCCAATGATCCTTGATCTGATTTTTACCTAAAATGTGATTCACAAACCACGCTGGCTCCGCCATATTTGTTTGGTATAATTCGACGGCTGCGAAAATTGCTGGATATCTTTTGTCCAGCGGTTTTGTTTCGTTGCGAACCTGAAAAACTTAGGAGCCTTCGCTATTTTGCCAGCCGTTGTAACGCATCGTAACAAATCTAGTATCACCCACCTAACCACCACCTTGAAACGTAATATTTCGAATCTTAAGACCTCGTCTATTTATTTCCTATTGTACTAAAAACCTTCATGTAATAGATAATCAGGCAAACAAGTGCTTCTACTACGGAAAAGATAATATTGTTTGTTTTTATTGTACAACCTGTGTTTCCAAAAAGTTGTGACAGTTATGCAAATGTTGTGCAACAAAATTTAGGTTATTAAAAACCAAGCTTTATATTTTGCGGATAAACGAGCTCCAAAGTAACTTGCTGCTAATTAACTAAAATTTCGATTTGGGCTTTCCAATCTGGAAATATTTCTTTCTATTTTATCGTAATTGTTTCAGCTACGTCAACTGCAAAAGAAATTAACAACTTCTTTTTTATAAATAACAATTTTAACTAAATAAGTAAAACTAAAAACTTTCCACCTTGCTTTCCTCTTATTTCTAAGTCATTTTTATTCTTTTTAGTCCGGTTTAAGATAATGAAAACAGATCGACTAGAAAAATTCAACAGTCGGTAAAATTTTCGTTCAACCGCGATCTCATTTTTTCTCTTTTTGATATAAGGGATAGCCGGAAAGAAATATTTCTTTCTTGCTATCCCTTATATCCTTGGGATCGAGGTCGATTTTTGATGAGTAAAGATATTAATCACCACGGAACAAAAATTTGCTCACATTTCACTGTCTTTTCTTTGGTTCACAGTATATTAATTATCATTTTTAGTCCCTTACAACTTTATATTCGTTGTTTTTCATGTTTATGCCTCCTTCCTTTGCTTATTGTTTTTCATCATTTTTTCACCACCTAGTACAACGTTGGGCCTCGAATAAACTGTCTCGAGAAACTGTGAGGCTACTTTTATTTAAACATTTTTAACCATACATTTCAATTTTATAAGAACAAACCGTATAGGAACAGGAAGCTAGCATTTTCTACTCTTTTGTCTTTTTGTAAGGTCATGAACACTCCTTGTGACAGAAGATACAGCCATTTTACAATCAACAATTGTTGGAAGACAAGGGAAGTTATGTTGAATTATTATTATTATCTGACCCTCAAATTGTTGGCTGGTGTAAGTCTTAACAAAAACGTTTGTGTTTTAAACTTTTTTAGTATCAAAGTTTTGATAAACATTATCTAGTGGATTGTTTATGTAGTCAATGCTACAACTCAAATATTCTAAAAAACCGTTATTATCAGTCATCGGATTTTCCTCATTAGAACTGTCAGGAAGCAGAAATTTGATTCTTCTAATGTTAATTATAGATTCCTTCCTTTCGTTGATTTTTACTCTTCAAAACCAATTATATTACTCTTCAAAAACAATTGTTATTCATAAAACTCAGTAATGAGTCAGACAACCCCACAGCTTTACGGGACATATCCTCATTTTTCTAACCTTTCACGAACGGAAAAAAGTGTTTCATGATAGATCTTAGAATAATTGGAAATGTTCAGTGTGGTGAAGCGAACGAAGCAGACCACACAGTATCCTGGAAAAAACCTGGCAAGATGTTTTCACATTTTGAGTGAAATGATTCTCTTCCTTTTCTAAAGTTACCCTGAGTAATGCTGCCTACGCTACAACTTGCTTTTCCTACAACAACAAAAAACTATGAATCTTGATTCTGTAAGGAGTGATATAATATCAGTAGTTCCACTGAAAAGGTAGAGAAAACATCCCTTTCATTGTTGTGACCACACAATATGTTCTTTGACTAATAAAATTTTCTTCTGAGAAAGAACTTGATTATAACTTGCCAGACGAACATGTGAAACAAACGACAAAGCGACAAATATTAATGATTTGACATGGAAGCATTTACTTTAAATGAAAACACTGCGTAGAAACGTCTGGTTTTAAGATGACAGATCTTACAAAGTGTTTTATTGTCATCAATCAAATAGCCAGAGAAGGTTTCTGCTAAGTAACGAAATACTTAGTATAGTGCCGGAAAGAGCTTTTAAGAATATATATCCTATGGAAGACGAAGTAAAATTATCAAATTTTAAGTTTTCTAACGGATCGATTTCAACAGGATAATTTTTTGTGTGTAGTTACTCGAGACAACATGTTGCCATGGTAACATTGTAAACAAACAACAAAAGTTTAGAAGCATTACGTGTAGCCTAGAACATACTTTTTTCTTTTGCATGACCAAATAATACGGACTGACGAAAAAAATCGTCAAGTGTACACTAAACGTCAATTCGGCGTGAGGGAGGACGTCAAATCCGTTGACGTCTTAATATTTCATTTCGTAAGACATTTATTTTTTAGGTGAAAGGGGTAAGGGAGCAATATAAGAGGTGAAATCTAAAGTCGAAGTGACATTTTTCGTACATTTTACATTTTGTATTTTTTTATATTTACATATTTTTACATTTTACATTTCTAAATCCTTAAATCACTAAAGCCACTTTACAGATTAGAATCTTTGTGGCGCGTCATAGATCCAAGGGAAATGTTTTTTCAAAAATATAAAACAGTGCAGATTACCACCTCTTGATATAAGAGATGACGTCGGAAAATATTTTTCGTCGTCTTCTCTCATATCAAAAACACAAAAAACCCTGGGGACGAGGGTGTGCATATTACAAACAATGCTTTCAATGAACATCTTTTCGTCACTCACCAAGATGCTTCATTAGTTATACACTACGCAACAAGCTAGAGCCTGTCAGCTATAAATAATGTTGAATTCTTATTCTTAAACCTAAAGTGATAGAAGAAATATCTGAATTTTTAAAATAGCATGTTTCTCAGTGTAGGAAGCAACATGACATGAATTTCAAAAAAATCAAGGCACAGCCTGAAGCCATCTGGAAAGGAGGTAGTGAGGAGGAACGTGATTTTTCAAAAGGTTTACAGTTACTGCGAAGTAGTTGTACTTCTCAGCATTTTGAATGAAGCAGCGAACTGAACAAGTCACGAATCCATGTGGATGCGATGCATATTGAAATACAGACTACGTCATCTTTTTGCTTTTTGTCTATATAATAATATAAAAGAAGTAGATGTTATGGCGTTCGGTTGATTGAGGCAATGTTGATTTCAGACCTACTTACTACCAAGTGAAGGTGTCCGATCTTATCTCAAAGTACAAATGCAGAGAGAGATCAATACATCGTTTTCACAGTGTCGGTTCCGTAATCATTTCTTTCCGTAAAATAACAATTTTAGAAAAGCAGCCGCGGTGTGGCAGGTGATATTGCGACTGAAACTCACATCGTTAAAAATCTCAAAAATGTCACATGAATATTGTGCTTTATTCTCCAAATATAATAAACACTTTCCGAATTTATTTACCTTGATGTGCAGAAGATATTTGGAAAATAGTTGACAAAAAAATGGATAAAATATTTGAAATCCTCACCACAAATTGAATAAAGACTATAATTTTAAAATCCACCGCAAAAAAATAACCTGCTACAACAATTTATTTAATTAAGTTATATTTGATCTGTGATTAAAAGTGCAGCTTGTGAAAGAAATCAAAAGAATAAAAATTTTTTAAGTTCAAACAAGTTAAACATTTGTATACACGCTAATTTATCTATACTAAATTAAATATAGGTTTTAAAAAGCATAAAATTCGTGAACAGAAGTATTGCATATGGCGGTAATGGCCAGAGTTCATACGTAGGGAAATTAACATGAATTTACTATCAATTTTATCATAACATGCTGTTAAGCTTGGAAAACATGGTAACTGCTTACAGTAAGCAACGAAATATGAATAAATATACTCTGTTGCTATATCACATTTCCCTACGCTACATATTTCATCTCGCGCATGCGTGATTGACACTGTAAAACGGTGTGTTTCTGACTACCGACGACCAACTGGGAGAAAGTGTGCTAACTAATGCCAGGCTGACTCCCTATTATTCGGTGAATACAGACTCAATATATTTACCACAGCTATATTTTGAATGGTTATTTATTAATATTGTTATTAGATTTTGATTAGTAAATAAAAGAGTGTACTGCAATGCACTTTTTTCGGCAAAGAATGAAACATTAACATGCTTCATTAATTTCCGTGATGTGTCTACAGCATTCTACCTATGTCACAGATTTAACAAAAGGTAAACGCTTCGGACTAAATTCTGACCTGTACAATGGCTCACAAATAGCACTGCAAAAAAAAGAAAAAAAAATAGTCACATCAAAACTAGCAGCATCATATGTTACCGCTACAAGAAAACGCCACGGCAAAACAAAAAACGCCCTGGCAAAACAAGCAACGCCCTAACAAAACAAGGAACGCCGCGGCATAAAAAGCAAGCCATAAAAGAGCAACGAAGTTTATGACAAAAAAATAAGAAAGGCCAGGGCTAAACGATTTTGTATTATCGTATTTTGTGTGACGCGTGGCTTTTATAATCTCGCCGTGGCTTTTATTTTGCCGTGGCGTTCTTTTGTTTTGTTGTTTTTGGACCATATCGTATACTTCGAACTTACGTAATTTTGCAATTTTTAGTATACCGTGCCATCTCGGTTACATTGTGAAAGGGTGGCGCGTCTGAGTAAAATTGGAATGGAAAATGGCTGACATACAACAATACTAAATAGGTCGTATTATTGGGTGGTAGCATGCCTAACTTTCCCACTGTGTGTTTATAATGGTAGTAAATGTATTATAGATTTTTAATGATATCCACAAATGGGTTGCAATCAAAGTGTAGAGGAAAGTAGAGCTTCTGCTCATAGTAAACATATTGATGTGTTTTTAAAAAAAGATGGTGACAAATCCCAAAAGGAAGTCAAATTGTTATTATTAGGTATGGAAAGAACCACTGAATTTATTTAAAGAGTACTGTCTTATTATAAGATCTATGCTGTTAAATCAACATGGTTAACAGCTATATTGTATTTATGAGATATGATTGGGCTTTGTGAGGAGTCACAAGGTCAAACTAGCTACAAGCAAACAAAACAGTCCCATGACTACTGCAATTTAGAATATGCCCTAATTTAAGCCATAGATGGCTTGCTAATGTTTAGTTAAAAAGTTTTTTTTTTTTGCACATGCACAAGCACTTCCATAGGTAGAAAATATGAACAACAGACCAGAAAACTATCCAAAGAAAGAAATATTTTCTTAAAATTAGTGAATTTTTTTAAGAGGAATTAGAAAATATATTTAAAGTTTAATTTCAGTTCCTCTTGGATCTTTTGCTATCCAAAAATTTTTAATCTTCATTAATAGCCATTTACCCTGCGTGAGTTCTTTGTTCTCAAAATGAAATCAAAACAACTACATTACTATAATTGGTCTATTGACATGGTTTTTGCTGTTTTAGCTAAAAACTTTCTAGTAAACCTGTTTTGTTATTATTATTTGTTCTGTCAAAAGATATTGTGTTTGTTTTGATTTGAACGCATGTACTATATAAGTTGTTTGTTTCACAAGAAGGGTTACATCTAAAAATGGGATTTTCTGTGATATGTTTCGGCATGGCTGTGCAAATTTTTTGCAATCAGCTTGCCCATATAAAATTTCTGTGATATGTGATTGTCGAAATATTTGCAAGATAATATATCAAATCTTCTAATTATGCTACCATATTGTTTAGTTTCTGCTTATAAATGCTCCTGAGTACACAATTTAAAAGAGAACTAATAAAAATATGTTGTTGGTTTATTACCACAGTCTTCCATATCGCTAAAGCAACATAGCATTAAATTTTTTACATTTTGGCAATTTTAATGTCCAGAATTACATACCACCAAAGTGTTCAAGTTGGCTGCCATTTTGGAGCAAAAGCCAACCTGGTTCACATATATTTTGGTAAAGGTTTCTTCCCAAGCAAAAACAAGTGGAGCTCTAAAAGTTAAGAATATATCAAAACCTAAGAAACACTTTCATTTTGCCTCAAAAATTGCTTTTTGATAGATATTATAAAATAAAAAAACTCTTTACGTGTTACGAGCTTCAACAACTCATTACCAGCCATTCTCAAACGGCGAATGCAATTTTTTTACGTTAAGTCATTACAAGATTTCATCAAACGCTAGAAAAGAGTAAGTCAGTGACAAACGCGTCTAAACTTTGAAATCGATGGTTTCCAGGAAGAGTGGATTATATATACATGTTTTTATCAAAAAGAACATAATCGCTACAAAGAAAGTGAAAGTATGGCCGACAAGCACTTTTTTTACTGACAAAGTTTTTTTTACCGACAAAATTTTAAGAATAATTTTTAACGAATTGGTATATTTTATAAAGCAGTATTTTATAACTTAAAAAATCCCTTAGGTTATCTACTCAACCATAAATTTGATTAAAACACTTTCTGAGCGAAAGTGTTGCTAATGGTTATTTATCACAACGATATAAGGCAGTATAACATTCAGATTTCATAGACACTAAGTTGTATTATGAACCTATACTATTAAAGGATGCAGGATAGATTAAACCTAAATAGAGCTTTAACAAATTGTAATAAAGGCCGTTTTTTTGCAAAACTAATGTCTGGTCACAAAGGTAATAGTGAGATTTTCGCATTAGACATTTTTTTTTTAACATTTGACATTTGTAACGTCATCACTTGCATGTTTGTAGAGTATGTATCAGGCGTGATACATACAATTTATTAATAAGTCCAAAATTTTAATGACATTAGTTAGAACAGGTAGTGCGAACAAAGATTTGACCCAAAGAAAGGGTACAGTACTGGAAAAAGGTTGTTTAACATATCGAGCACGCAACGTGCGTAAACTCCCTTGATACGCGGTGTACCGCGTTTATAATAATAAGAAACATTTAAAATAAATAGTCGCGATCTATCAAGAATCTAGTATCGTGACATATATATATATATATATATATATATATATATATATATATATATATATATATATATATATATATATATATATATATATATATATATATATATATATATATATATATATATATATATATATATATATATATATATATATATATATATATATATATATATATATATATATATATATATATATATATATATATATATATATATATATATATATATATATATATATATATATATATATATATATATATATATATATATATATATATATATATATATATATATATATATATATATATATATATATATATATATATTGTTCCAGCAAATGTTTTTTCCTTAAAGTAAATAAATCCAGCCTCAAAGTTACTTAAAATCTCTTTAAAAAATTTACAGCTGAGCCCAAAACCTCTGAAAATTTTCTGTATTGTTATGAGAAAAAGTGGGTGTGTTGTATATATTTAAATCAGACAGAGGAAGTATTATGAGAGAAAAAATTATTTTAGTTTCAGAAGAAAATTAGGAAAATTTATTAGAATTTGTTTCTTTATTTGTTTAAAACAAGGGTTAAAGTAAATTGACCTGTGCCTATACATCACAATCTCTGATGTTAAAAGAACTGAGTTAGCATTTTGTATCGCGTTCAAAAGGCCAGTGAGAAAGGAGCTCAGAGAGAAAGCCAGAGGTTTAAATTGAGAATTAGCAAACATAGCAAAAAAATATTAATTTGTTTGGTTAAAAAGCACTTATCTAGCACATACACATCTAGCACTAATATAGATAGATAATAGATATATGAATTTCAACCTTAGTAGTCTATATCTTATATCTCTGGCATCAAAACGGTTTAAATTAAAGGGAAATAATGTCATGAAATTTTTTCAGGAAATTAAGCTCTTATGAAATTTCAGGACTCACTAACTGTGTGAAAATTAGTTTTTGCAAAAAATAATTGTCTTATGTTATTTTTTTTTTTTTTCACAACATCACTTTTAGCATGTTTTTTTAATCTTTAAATTTAAATAAATATATATTTTGAATGCATTTTTTGATATGTAAAGTTGTGTTGTATGTCCATGGTTTCAGTTATAAATGTAAAATCAGCTCACAAAAATTTGCTCAACGTGCAAAAATATACCTTGCAGCTGTGGCTGTCGAGAAATCGCAGGTGCTTGTGCAGGCATATGTGCAAAATTGTTTAGATGAGCGAAAATATCACAAAAATTTGCTCAACGTGCAAAAATATACCTTGCAGCTGTGGCTGTCGAGAAATCGCAGGTGCTTGTGCAAGCATATGTGCAAAATTGTTTAGATGTATCACACGTAATATCACACGTGCAAGTTAATCTTGATTTTAATTTATGTACCTTGCTTATGCATGTTTAAAACAATTTATAAAGACCTTAAAAACTAAATATTTAAATTTTGTTTCATAAATAAAACGATGATCAGTTGATCTCTTAAAATATTATTGTTACTCTTTACATCTGCATAATATAACAGCTGTGAAATTTGGAGATAATAAAAATTTAACTAATTCAGACTGGTTACTAACAATCACAACAGTAGGGGGTGTCACAACAAACATATTTTGCCCTGTTTTTATTTATGCAATGTCAATTAATGTGTAGTCTCGCTATATTAAATTTAAGTTTAGCCTAAAAAAGGTGCACATTTAATGTTAAACAGTTGACCTAATTTGTAGCACCAACCCCTATTCAGGCTTTGATATACGTATCTAGCTTCTAGATGAAGGTAGCTACAACTTTCTGTGTTTTGCATAACCATTTTTACTTAACAGAATTTTAATAACAACCGCTTAAAAATTGCACTCACAAAAAAATTACATGTTTGTTAATTCACCTGTCATAGCACATCTAAATTCAACTACAAGTGTTCATTGCAGCACATGCACAGAAATAATCTGTACATAGTCTGTTGTAATGTTAAAGCACTGTTTAGACCACTAACCATAGATTCCTTTTTACAATTATAACTTTTCAAATGGTTAAACTTGGCTGTACCTTTCCATGTACTATTATTTCACTTGTGGTCTTATAGTATTAACATGTAAATATTCGTTTTCATTTATTTATCAAGGACCAAGCTTAATGAGGTTTTAATAAACGTTTTGTATATAAAAGATAAACAATTGACTCTGCTGTTTTGACTATGCTAATTACCGATAAATGAAAATATTGGATTCACAATTTTAAAATTTCTTTCTAATAGTGACTCACAAAAACAGCTTTTTTAAATTGCAAATTACAGCCTGCTAATTCAAACCCTGGTGTCCACAAGTTAGAACTGGTAATGTTTTGTCTATATCTGTGTCAGCTAAACATTGACCTTTAAAATCTTAAGAACCAATTTTTGTGAAAATGAAAAAAAAAAATTCATATTCATACTAATAAACAATTTAAGCTCAACTTTTTTCCAAATGTTAGTTCTCCTTTAACATGAACTCATCAAATTGTGCGTGTCTAGTTACAAAACTTGACAAAATATTCATGTGACACGCTTAGCCTAGTGTCGTTATAGAAATACCAAAAAGCAAACTTTTAAAGCCTAAACATTGACATACTTTAGTAGAAAACTGTCAAAACCCCTTTGCTCAAAGTCTTGATATTACAGTATTTTGTTTCAAAACTGTGAAAATATTTTCTTACAAAGTCTAATCATTATAAACTATCTACATATCTTAGCATTTCCATATTTTATTGTGAATTTATTAATTGAGTATTAGTTGTAGTTTAGACTATTACTATGCCAAACAAAATCAGATGTATATATATGTGTAAAAAAATGTATATCGTCGTATAGTAATTACATTTTGGATAATTCTAACACTACTGAAGACAAGTGTGCAACTAAGGTTTATATGTAAGCTTATACATTCAGGTATATACACTAACACAACTTTTGTGAAAATTATTATAGTAATTGTAAAATTATTGTTTATTTTCTAGGCGCTGGTGAGTCAGGCAAGAGTACTATCGTGAAACAAATGAAGTAAGTATAAACTTTTTTAAAAGTGTGAGAAATTTTATTGCTATTGTCAACCTATTATTAATACACTAGTCCATAAAGCTTGTGGAAAAATCCACTTGTGCAGATTATAAACGAAAAAGAAGCGTCGTTTAAGTTTTGATGACATCAGCAACCCATCCATAAAAAATATTAGTAGAGCTTAAAATGTTGGTCAAGAAAATGTATATGATCATGCGCTTTTGATGAGCGGTTAGTCAGATATAAGGGTTTAAAAATTTTGCTGATGTCAGCAATGGCCCATCAAAACCAAAAAACTGTTTTTTAGAAATTTTTATACCTGTTGCCTTCATCGTATAGATCTTGAAACACTGGTCAAGTATATAGGATTATGTACTTTTGGGAAACGATTGCAGAGATATTAAGGTTTGAAGGTTTTTTAATGACGTCATCAACCCGTCCATTCCGAAACGGATTTGGAGACCTAGGTTTGGGAAACTTACCCAAATTGGTCCTAGGTGGTCCCTAGTTACCCACACGGTGAAAAATCATTGACATCACTACCTCGTTTCCCAGTTATTTGGCCTCAAAGTTTAAAGTGCACTGTAATGGCTTCATTAATTTAACATACTTTCCTTTGACGTTAATATTATTTTAACGTTAAAAGTTTGGTAAATTACAGAACCATTTTATGGGCGATGTTTTAGAGACTTTATGAAAAAAAGTTGTAAAGGATATAATCCACTTTGCAAAAGTCACAGACCGACAGAACTGGCATATTATTATATAGAAGTCGATAAAGCCCATGGAAAAATCCACTGAGGCAGAATAAATATGAAAAAGAGGGATCATTTGAATTTTGATGACGTCAGCAGCCCATCCACAATAGAAAATTATATGTTTTATCGTTGCCTCTATTGTGTAGAGCTTAAGCGCTAATCAAAAAAATGTATTGAATTATATGTTTTCGACGAAGGCCTAAGGAGATATAGGGGTTTTAAATAATATAATATATAGGATATTGACGTTAAAGTAGTGTTATTATCGTTGCGCCGTAACGTCAGAAAATTTACCAAATTAGACATGCATTGTTCGGCAACATCAATGGAAAGTGAGCATATCCACTTTCCCTGTCACAGACACATGGAACTGGCGTATTATTATATAGATGATCTATTTTTTGGTCTCTTACACAAAGTTTAAAAAGAAAGTAATATGTAAAATATAATAAGGCCAAGTTTTAACTGTTTCACACTAAACAATAACCATAACCATGTGTATCATATGAAATGCATTTTAATTATAATTCACTGTATTTTGTTTCAAACTGGGTTGCTGTATTAGATTTAAAAGAAAGAGAAACATTATTTTTAATTGCAGTGAAAACGTTTCAAAAACAGTAGGTGTAAAATTAACAAAATAATTTGTAAGCATTTTTTTACATGTGGATGTCCACATGCAACACTTTAAAACAATAGCTTGCATGTTACATGTGAGAACAAATGGCTTTATCATCTCTTATTAACATGGCTTTTGCACAGGGGTAACTATAAGAAGTAAAGTTACTGGAGATTCTTAATGTGGGCATTAGATTGTTATGTGACATTGTAAAACTTGCATGTAGTGTCTGATATTACATTTCATGTTAGAAACGAAAAGTAGTAGTTAAAATTTGATTTAATTTAAACGTGTCTCAATTTTCATAGAATTATACACGACAATGGCTTTACAGAAGAAGATCATCGGCGATTTAAGCCAGTTATATTCAGTAACACGATCATGTCCCTCATTGCAATGCTGCGGGCTATGGAAAAACTACGTATAAATTTTGCTGATGAAAGGAGAGGGGTAAGCTTTGACCTGTTGTTTTATGCATCCTGTAAGATGTTTAATCGCAAAGTGAATAAATTGAGTAGTTGTGTTCACTCTTTTTTTGTAGCATGTTTCTAGTTTTAAAGTGACGGGACATATTTTAAATAAGTTTAAATTAGCAGTGTAGTGCATACAAGTGCCATAGCATGACACTCTTGAAAAGTTTTGAATGGCATTGAACTTATTTTTTAGAGTGATGCTAAGATGGTCTTTTTGATAGCTAACAGTGGTCAAGACACAATGCCCTTCTCACCAGAACTGACAGAAGCCATGAAGAGGCTATGGGTGGACAAAGGTGTACTTACGTGTTTTCGTCGATCACGAGAATACCAACTTAATGATTCAACCAAATAGTAAGAATTTACCTTTCATATTCAGTGCAAGGTGCATCCTGAGATTTTTTACTTAGGGAGTGGTCTATTTTTATATGTCTAATATTCTTCTGTTGTTTTTTTAGTTATTTAGATGCATTAGACAGACTTTCGAAACCTGATTACAGGCCGACGGAGCAAGATATACTTCGAACAAGAGTAAAAACTACAGGAATAGTAGAAATACAATTCACCTTTAAAAAACTAAATTTTAGGTAAGTTTGTTGTGGATATATAAATTTATCAGTAATCAACACTAAACGACTAACTCACTGACTTATCACGACTTCTTCAAATGAACTGAAGGTGCCTATTTAACATGACAGTTTTTTTTTACAAGTGTTTCTTTAATGTTTATTTTATAAAAATGATATACATGCACTTTTTACTATTTCACAGCTTTTTCACATAAACATGTTTAACAGTCCATGAAAGACTTTTCTTTAGTTACTCAAAAATTGCATATGAAAAATTGTTGGCATTATATCTCATCAATATTAGTGCACTGTTAACGTCAAAAAACTTCAGAATTCAACTGAATATTAGCACAAAAGTTAGCACTAAATTTATGGCAATGGAAGATCACACAAATCTACCATTTCTAATCATGTGTTTTGTTTCAAGATGACAAAGCATGTGCCTGTGTAATAAGTCAAATAGTACGCCATTTTAAATGCACTCAGGGAGTGAGTTGATGTGCTAGAAAGCAAGTCTCATCTTAACAATATTATCCATGGTCCTATAGCAAAGAATTCTTTGATGGGACATGTGATGTCATTTTAAAGTTTTTTGGTAAAACATTTCATATTTTTTTAAATTATGACATTTTTAAAAAGAAAATTTTTTGACTACATGAGCAAGCAAAATCTTTGCAAGAACCAAACTAGCAAATTTGAACCAACTTTGCCATGTTGATTTCTTCAGGGGAAAAAGATGGAGATCCAACAAAGAAATCAAAATGAAGTAATTATACTTTGATAAGCTAAAAATGCTTCAAATCTTTGTGCTGCATCAATACCTTCTAATATCACACAAAACTAATGACTAATACGAACATCTACTAAAAATTGACAAACGTTTTTTTGTCCATACTGTTCATATTTTTACTGACGTGTGACCACAGTCGACTACTTGTTGTGTAATGTTTTATTTTTTGTATGTGTTACAAAGTTATTGTATTGAAGATGCACTGGTGATATGTTTGCACAATTTGTTATTGTTTTATTTATTTTGAGATGTGAGCATGCACACTAAGATGGAAGAATTTTTAGAACACTTTTTTTATGTGTTGTGGTGCTGGTTGTTGTTCTAACCCTGTTTGGTATTGTCAGTAATGAGGGGGTGTGGGTGCATAAAGTTCCGGCTGCCTATAACATCTGACACGTGATTAATGTGACAAAAAACGTAGCAAAATTTCAGTATAAGAGAAAACAATAAATTAATTATTGCTGACATCAGCTTTTTTGTTTAACAAGGGTTTTCAAAAATTAGAATGTCAGAATTTGTAGCACTTTCAGTTTTAGAGGTGATTTCATGCAATGTCTTTACGTCATCAACGTCATAAAAATATTGATACTTACAAATTGTTGTAGACTTTTATCAGTAATTTGGAAAACATCAAATTTTGAATCTTGCGTAAGAACTTTATCCCCTCCCCCTATGCCAAATAGAGTTAGTAAGTTGACTTCTGAAATTGTTCATTAGAATAAACATGTTCAGAGAACTGTACTTCCTTGATTACAAACACCTCCAAATGGAGATCTGAGTTGTAAAACTGTTTTTAAATAATTCAAAATGCCAATCAAATTTTGCATTGGAGAATTTTCTGGCTATCATGTTTATTTTTATCTCCAGATTATTAGATGTTGGTGGTCAACGAACAGAAAGGAGAAAATGGATACATTGTTTTCAAGAAGTGACAGCTATCATATTCTGTGCAGCATTAAGTTGTTATGACTTAAGACTTGCGGAAGATGACACAACAGTAAGTATATCCTTTTTTTCTGGACTCATTTCAAGTGTTAAGTTGGGTCAAGCGATGTCTTCGCTGAAAGTGATATTCTTGTCTTTTATTAAGAATTTTAAACCGGACTACGCCTACCTTCAAAAATAAGATATATTTTAGTTGTGGAAGCCTCTTTACTTTAATGGAGACCTGTTGAGTAACAAGGGAATTTGCAGGTTGTCTACTTAGTATTAAAGGGTTGGATAAAACCTAAAAAGATACTATGCAATGATATAGAGGAGAATCAAAGAATGACTCAATTATGCCTGTTACTACCAACCGCATGGGAATTTCATGGGAACCCCCTTGTAGAAAATACAAAATGTTAGGCACAATTAGGCACCACGTGGCAGGCTAGTTTGTTTACAAGCAAAATAAGAACTACCTTATCCGCAAAACCTTTTATTTACTCATAAGTGAATTAATATGCTGTATAACTTTCTCCCCATCAGATCAAGTGACTTTAAGCATTATTTAGTTGAGTGATCCCCACTGCTGACATCAGCATGATAACATGTTCTTCGCAATATATCGTCACATGTTATCTTTAAAATTTATTCTAGTCTGTGTTTCGTTTTTAAAGAAAGTCATGGGTAATATTTTGAAAAAGAATTGGCTGGAACACACAGTTTTCATCTTCTTAACTTCTGTTTTTTAACCTCTTTTTTTTTAGAATCGAATGGTAGAAAGTTTGAAATTGTTCGATTCAATTGTAAATAACGAATGGTTTCTCGCGACCTCTGTGATATTATTTCTTAATAAAAAAGATTTGTTTGAAGAGAAAATACCTTACTCACCTATTACAATATGTTTTCCTGATTACAAAGGTAGGGCGATAATTTTTACTTCTAACCATGTTTTATAACAGAGATTCTTCCTAACCAAGCATTGTCCCATGTTTATTCAGTAGACATTAGTTAGTGAAGGGAGGAATTTCGGGGAAGTTGTCCTAGGTGGGAGGTATCCAGGAAACAATTATCTAGGGAGAGTTACCTAGCTTGGAAGTCCGCAAGAGATTGTACAGGGGAGATTGTCCTAGAATCCATAAATAGACATTAAAGAAATTTTTGTGAAACTGCTCAGGCAGGAAATACTTTTGGAAGTATTGGTGTTATCTAACTTATAGAAGTTGTTGGTGAATTTTATCTTTTTCTTTTTCCTGACCAGTGTTCTGTATTCCATGTCGTACTATTTGTTATAAGAATCCACTTGTATTGAGCTTGTAGTTTTTTAAATGCATGTAGGCTTAAAATCCTTTTTAATATCATCAATGTTTTTTCCTTACTTAGGTGGCGTTACATTCAGAGAGGCAAGCGACTTCATTAAACAAAAATATTTAGAACGAAATCGTAACGATGCAAAAGAGATATATGTACATTTAACTTGTGCCACAGACACTGAAAATATCGACTTTGTTTTTAAAGCAGTCACTAATATGATTATAGCGGCGAACTTAAAGAAATCTGGACTGACGTAGGCTTGTTTAGTGTAACTGCGGCTATGTATGTATGACGTTCCGCATAATGTAAAACAGCCGTTATGTGCAAGTTAGCAGTGTATTGTCTTGGAGAGATTTTTCCAGACCGAAGTGGACTTGAGATGAAACAAAAATTACAATGGAGAGAATCTGAACCATAGTTGACATCATCGCAATATTAGTTACTATGTTCGGCCATGGTTCCATGGTTTCACACCAAATTGTCATGCAAAATTAAATTAATTTTTGTTTAAGTTATCCGTAAAGCATAATTAACTCTCGTGTTTTTAAATTAACACTAAGAATGTCCTTTTAAATGTCACCTCTTAAGCGCCAAACTCCTCCTATAATTTCTAACGGCTGCAATGTGAGTCATCTTCAACCACACTAATGCACAGTCAGACATTTTGTATATACATGCATGCATGAACCAATACGTAAACAACACGAGAAAACAATATTAAGAATCCATGGTCAATCTTACGAAAATATATTTTATTTTGTTTACTAACATGTTTTTATATAATTTGTGTCATCTCGCACCACCTCGAACTTCCGCCTACAATAATTCTTTTTCTTACCAACGTGACTACATACACAGAATATTTTTGTAGTGGAGACTATTTTAGAGTGCTTCGACAGTCTCAATCGAAGCTTCGACAGGTGTTAATTCTTTAATACAATCATTCACCAACCTCGTCAAAGATTTTCTTTGTTTCCGAGATTTTGTGAAATTTTCTGTTTTAACTTTCTGTGCATAGAAGCTGGATATATTCTTATTACTTTATACCACATATTTCTGACGATACTAAACTTCTCCAACTTCTCTCCCATGTCTTAGTGTTTTTCCTAAGAAAAAGCTGACTGAAAGATCTGGGGTCGAAGTTGGTTTATCCTGTGTAAATTTCGCTGTTTTTTAGCACAGCATATAAATATTGGAATTCGCATCCCCTATTTCGACACCAGTCTACATTTTTTTTTACTTTCTGCATGAATTTGGGATTGGTGACGAAATCGGGAATTGTTTAATTAATAGGTGGATTTTTTTCTTAAAAATGTTAAATCAACCTTGAAAATGTTGTTATTCTATAATGGATCCTGTGTAATACATTTCAGTTGAAACATCATCAGAAGTGTTAAAGCATGGCGATTCGAATTAGGTGCTGTTCGGTGATCTTTCTGTTTCCATAGCAATGCGTTGACAAAAGTAAGGCAGCCCTAAAATACATCGCTTTTATCGTGTTTCTTATGACAGTTATAATAACATTTTAAATAAAACAGTTACGTTGCCTGTATGAAATTTGACATATACAAAGTTTTTAAAAAACGAAACGATGTATATTATTCGTATGCCATATTCTTATTTTATTCTATTTTGTGGAAATTGGAAATATCTGTGGAACTTCGTCCCTGACTTATGTAACGAAATAATTTGGGGACGAGGTTGATTTCTGTATTATTAGTAGTCTTTATAACTTTTACTTTTAATAACGACATTTAACCGGTAAACGAAAAAATAATATCTGCCATTTTAAATAAATTTGTTTTTTGTTTTGCTGTAATCCTTGGCAAGCTATTGACCCCCGTGTTTTACATCTATATTTGCACAAGAATTTTTGACGAATACCTGATTACCTATATTGTTTGGTTTTTTTACCTTACTTGATGCATGCCAGTACCTTAAGAATCTCTGCTGCACAACAAAAGTTTTAAGATCTTAAGAAGTTCTTATACCTATAACCTGAAACATATTCGTGGAAATAGACGTCGCCTGATGTCTATCTTATATCGAGACGGGGTCGCCCTAATTAAAAAAAGAGACAACAGAAGCTTGGAACAAGGTTGAGCATACATCAAAAATCTCAGGAAAAGAATTGAACAGGTTGACAGGGTCAGCATTAATTTGACCAATTAAGTTCTGGAAAACCTCAGGAGGCGACGAAATCGGCCCATTTGGGGCAGGTTTTTAATTTCGAAAATTCACCATTGGTGATTGTTGCGTGTGAAATGTCTGGTGCAAACCTGAGATTTTAACCCCCTATATGATAGATAAACCTTTTATGACCGGTCTCTGTATAATAATCTCATAAAAACGCTACATGTTTATGGCGGGATAAATATACTGCCAACAACTTCTTTGGTGTTGAATGAAAAAAACGATCCAGGTGAATTTGAATATTCCGGGAAACTTAAATGACTACACTATTAAGATCAACACTAAAGAAAGTTGAGAATTTCAAACGTGCTTGTTTTGAAACAAACAAACAAACAAAATCAGCATAATCATTGTAAAACTATTTTTTAAGTTATATAACCTAAACTAAAATAAAAATATCCATTATTAAACTATCAATAACACTTTAAAAACCAGCTTTCTTTTTTTTCTTTCTTTTTGGTTTTTGTTTATTTTGTTTCGTGGCATCAACAACTGCTTTTTCAATACTTTCATTGTGTTTCTCTGTCATCTCTTTACCCTAAATAACAAAAACTTCAGAAGTGCGTTTTGAAAGTTTATTTCTGTAAAGCAAAAGTTATATATTTGTGAAACATCTTCATATCTAATTACCATGCGTTTGTTGTCAAAAGTAGCTAAAGTTTATAGATAAAAGAATTTTTAACTTAGACAAGCTTATACAATATTAACCATGGTTTCAGGAAACAAAAGTCTGGGATGATTATTATATATCTGTTAACTCACAAAATACAGTAAAAATTCTCCTCTTTATTAATGAAATGACTGTGTAATTGTACACAGCATGAAAGTGAGGTATCCTATGCTAACAATTTTATTAATAATATCGGTACACAAGGAAGTGGTCATGGACCCTCTTTATCACTTAAATGTAAATCTGCTGCATTTGGTTGATTAATGCGAGATTATTACTTCAGGAAGAGAGAGAGAGCAGAAAAAGACTCTGGTTAACTTGATTAAACGTCAAGATGGCAGGGATGGGTTTAGGGACACCAAAAGTACTGCATTCTGTAAGAAACACTTAACATGTGATATATATAGGCTTTCAAGAAGTACAAAGAAGCATTTACTACCAGATGCTAAACCCAGAAAACATGGTTGTAATAATAGTACAGCAAAAGAAAACCATTTCGAGAATCAAAAATTGCAAATGAATCTTCAATGACTGAAATTGATATTATTAGAGGTGCACTGCAACAAATGACGGATAATTTTTTGAAAGCAATGTCTCAACAAACTCAAAGATGCTGAAGGGACTGGTCAAAATGTTGTAAATTGACAGGTCTCTTGCTGGAAGATCAAAAACAAGGGTCAGAATTTTAAAAAGTAGTTAGTTTTAAAAAGTATGTTTATTTTAAAAATTGGGTATCTTTTTTCACGATAAGTATACAGAATACCACTGTAGTTGCAAAAAAAATCAAAAAAAATTGTGAAATGTACGTCTTCACATCGACAAAAGTTTATTTTAGAACTTCTGATCTTTCTGATCTTTGGCAGTGCTAATCTGCAGTTGTTCGGGTTTATATGTATAAGCGACATGTTGATCTTGGCAATTAAGAAAGATTGTTGTATATTAGGGACTCGTTCTGGAGCAACTTTGGCAAAATCTTGGTATTTTTGTATCTGCAACGCAGATACGAAAATATGCGACTTTAAAGCACGAGAATTTCTGACAGGCTCTGGCGATTGTTATCGAACTCGTTCTTTAGCAAAATAAATAGTAACGATGTACCACGAGTTTCTACAAATGACTTTTTTATATTGTGTCAAACAGGCTTCGCTTCTGATTGTCAAAGCGAACAGGGCAGAATTGCATGTCTAATATTTAACTACGAGTGATAACCAAATTACCATCATCAAACGTTTATCATTATTTTTGCATAGTTATATGCTGATTGAAAAAACATACCAACCTTAGTCATAGCGAGCGTAGAGAAATCTGATCGTTTGATGATATTAATACCACTATCATCTATGACTGATTGTAAAAGTTTAAGTTCAAGAGTAGTGCCAATGACAGCCATGTTTGTATAAACTAGTTGTTAAAAAACAACGACTGTGCAGTTAACTGTTTCTGTGCACTATTGAGTATTCATTCGTATGAGTTTTAAACAAACGCCCGCCCAAACAAACGTCATTATTATTGGTACAACCTGTTTTAAATAGTGCATGTATGGCGCATGCAACTGTAATCTGTTGAAATTGTTAGAACAGCTTTGACTATTACGGTTAAAGTTACAGTATAATGTCGTATTTGTCAGGCGTAAATGAAACACTGGATAAGTAGGACTTTTCCTTACATGCCCCCTGAACTTGCTGCACACATAATAACTCAACTTTGTGCTAAGTGTGACCATTCGCTCAGTTATACTATTTTTTATCCCACCAAGTGGAACACATTTCCACTCTGGAAGTTCAAACATTTACCATCAAGAAACTAGTTAAAATCTCAATTTTCTTTTTTTAAAATGGCTACGAAACGCTTCAATAAGCTCAACCCCGCACATTTCGAAAAATGGCGTGTAATAAACGAAGCACAGAAAAGGTCAAAGTGTAAGAAATTATACACACTAGAACTACATAGACGTCTAGACAGCCTGTTTATGAATAACTAATTTTTTATGATGAATTTGCTGCTTTATATTTTTATGTAATACCCAATATTATATGTAAGATGATTTAAGTTGTTGTTTTTGTCCTCAGTGATCATAAACTTTTTCACCGCCATTAGTTGACTTCCGTTGAAACCACTAAAGTCGAAAACCAACAGCCGTATTGTAGCTCTTTCAAAATATATCACTTATAATTATGTATTACAAAATATATTACTTTTAATTTCTTACAATCTCAATAAGCAACAATTCTAGAATGTAATAGAGATTCGTGGGCTACTAGTGATCCCTGGAACTTTTACCTTCTTAATGCGTAGACAGCAACTTCAACCAATCCATATTGTGGCCATTATTAACGAAATACAACTCCGAAATTATTAGTATTAACAAAACACAACTCCAAAACAACAAAAATGTTTAAACTATGTACACATCTCTCCTCAAATCTCAACTATCTTTCTTTTTCTTGTTCGAGTACACTAGTTGCCAATGTAAAAAGAAGATTCTTGCAACAAGCTCCTCGTTAGGTAAGACAAACAGCGATTTGCTGTTTTTTTGAAACCCATGTTACTCTTTGGCAGCTACTTGTAGGGGGGGGGGGGGGGGGGGGGCGTTTGGAATTTTTTTAAAAAAATCACCACCCATTTCCATTTATTAACACCCCTCCCGTTTATAATCTTTCCCAAAAATATCGACCCCAAGGGGGCTTGCTATTACACCCCCCCCCCCCTACAATTAGTTGCCGAAGAGTATCTGATTCACTTCTTCATTTCGAATCATTTCTTTTTCAAAATAGCCAAATCTACTCTTAAGCTTGTCCAAAACTTGTTTTGTGGAATGTACAGCATCGTAAAGTTTTTTACTATCGGTTAGACATTGAATTAATGATGCAATATTGAAAATTTCTTCGTATAAACATCGAATCCAATATCCTTTGCCAGCAGCATCGATCAATTGCATGGTCTCTGCAGAAAGCGTACTATTAACTACTCTTTTTAATTTTCTTGACTGCCACGAAATGAGGGATAGTGATTGATTTAGTTGATTCGCTAAGAAAATTAAGAATCCACCTTGAGACCCTTCTCCCTTTAGATTAGCAAATGATGCATCATGAAATACTAGAAGTTTAGCTTCCTCTATGTTTCCAACTGCCTTGAATTTCAATTCCACAGGTTCACACTTAGCTCTTTGTAACACTTTGATGGCTCTTCGCATATTTGAAAGAGTGGCATCTTCGATGCTACCCATTAGCTCACAGCAGTCAATAAGGATGTCTGGACGTGTCTGTGTAGTCAACCAATTTAATTGTCCAATCAATACTCTCAAATCATATTTTCGTTTCGTTTCGTATTCAATAATTCATCTTTATCTTTGTGTTTATCAATGTTGAGTACTGTAGTCTTCTGCAAATATGAATCTTGTGATGCAATAATGCTATCTTTTCTTTTAATCAAATCTAATCCCAAATATTGAAATGCTTTGTTGTGCACTGTACCAATTTTAAAGGTCTGATGCAATGGCAATATCACATTGTTTAAAAACGTTTGGTACCCCCCCCCCCCCCCAACAAAAATCATCCACATGGGTTGTCATAATTCCATGTAGACGTCCATCTTTTCGATAGTAGAAAAATCCTGCATCAAATTTACTTACTGCAACTCCAACCTTTAAAAGTTCCTTCTTTGCTCTGAAATACCATGTTCTAGATGCATCTGCAGGGCCATAGACTGTATTATTCAATTTCCAGACATATCCATCTTTCTGGAACTCTTTAGGTGGTTTAAGGTGTATATCTCTTTCAATGGGTTTGCCTTGAAAAAAGGCAGCTTTAATGTCAATAGAGTTACATTCCCATTCCTTAGAAGCTAAAATTGACAACATTAAACGTAACGATTTCTTTGTTCAATTCAGGGAGTCTGCATGGATTGATTTTCCAAACTCTTCAAAACCTGGTGCCACTAATCTAGCTTTCAGAATTCTTTCTCCATCAACATTCTTCTCTGTCAGAATCCATCTGGTGCTAATGCAACTTTGCTTTTTATCTTCCACTTCTTCAAGAACTTTATCTTTGATCAAGTTGTTTAATTCCTTCTCCTTGGCAGACCTCTTTTTCATTGGCTTTATTCAAGCATATAAAAGCTTCTTGTGATACCTTTTCAGTAAAATCCCACTCTTTAACCTTTGTCCATTCTAAATTCTTAACATTTCCAATTTAATCAACAATATTCAGCCAATTCCTACACTTTCCACTTGCTTTTCCAGCCCTTAAGTGCACAGTTCCTGTTTTCCAACCAATTTCCGTTTTGTATTTCACTTTATCTTTATCATTTAACATAAAAATCTTTGCTTTCACATTTGTCTTCGATAAATTTTTATTTACAAATGAAGTATCCATACCTGTATCATTATTAACATTGCTGTTAGTAATTGATGCTTCACTACTTAATTCCTCATCTTCGAATATTTCCTTTCCAGTTTCCTGTTTTTCTTCATTGTCAATTTTCTACATGTGCTTCTAATTTTTATTCTTTCAATCGTAGTCTGCATTGATGCATTCTAACAATGTTGATCCATGCCTCACCAGGATTTGCTGACTTTCCTGTCCTATCGCGGTAGTAGAGCCATTCTAAGTATTATCAGATCTCCGTTTATAGTATGCTTTATCTCCTGTTACATACTTTGCACCTGTTGACGGTACTTATATTATGTTTCAAGGCTCTTCTAAGCTTTTCAGAGTATTAAGATTTTATAAAGGCTTCTCTTGCAGCATGCAATGCGTTCAACTTATCAGCAACTGCTTGACTACTTGCCCTTCCTTCTGGAGCTGGTGGATCATTCACTTCTATAATTAGAAAATTGGGATTGCTGCCAAACGCTAGTTGATTTGGTGAAAAGCCATGTACGTTTTTAAGGAATTTTTACCAGCAACAGCCCATGTCACAGCTGTTTTTAATGAATAATTGGGCTTGTCCATCATTTTACAGTCTGAATTACCAAATGTGGAATTATGTCGCTCAACAAATCCATTACTCCATGGGCTCTCAGCAGCTGTTGTAACAATATTGATGTTTAAATTCTCGGTAATTCTCATTATCAAATTCCCCACCATTATCCACTAAAAACTTTTTAGCAGACCCAAATACGGAAATCCAGATCTTAAAAATTGAATAAATGATAATTTCTTTCCTTTTACTTCCAATAACACAGGATGCACTAAATCTCGTCAAGTGATCAAAAAGGTGTAACAACCAAATTCTATCACCATACGACCGTTGTTTTAAATTCATGCCAACGCATTCATTAAATACCCTGAGTGGATTAATTTTTGCGAGGACTAATTTTCGCGATTTTCGCGCATTTTGGCCAAATTCGCAGAAATAAGTACTCGCGAAAAGTTTGAAGAAGTCCAATTCGCGAAATTTAATCCTCGTGAAAATTTTGAAAAGGGCTCATTCGCGAAAATAAATCCACGCAAAAATTTTAAAAACAACATTTTTGTTCATCTTTTTTTCTTTTTTTTATAGAGTTCTGTAAGTCATGTAGAAGCTTAATCTTTTTTGTTTTTGCCTCGTGCTTGCAGTATACATAAATCAATGTTTACAGTCTCTGAAAGAAAGATCGAATGTCTTTGCATTCTGCGGGTTTTTAAAGAGGATCAGTTTTCCTTTTTGCTTTCGGCTGTGCATCAAACTGAACGTTGGCTTTAGCATTCTTCTTAATAAAACTACCTGTTATTACTTCATCTTTTGGTTCCCAATAGAGTTCTTGTACCATTTTTTCATAGCGTTACAACAGCAAATGGCCTTTAATACTGGAATGGTGACCGTTACTTCACACGCATTTATTTATTTGATTCGTCTTTTTTTGATGGTGAAGCAGATCTGTGATGACATATTGATCTTTGTAACATTGTTACTATAGAGAATACATAGTTTCTTTACAAAAGCAATTTATTACTTGTAATGGTAACCCCACACTCAATAAAAATTATGTCCTAAGAGTTTGTGATTCGCGAAAAAAATTTTCGGGAAAGATTAGAGAATGGTCAATTCGCGAAAACTTTCCCACGCGAAATATTTGGAAACGACCGATTCGCAAAAATTAATTCTCACGAAATGTACTTTTTTTGACCTCGCGAAATTTAACCCACTTCAGGTACTGGCGCATGTGGTAACCCAAAAATCGGGCAAAGTAAAATGATGTTCAGCATGTGTTTATATAATAGCAGAGGATCGAAATTCATAAAAATTAACCAATCAGAAACGAACTGATAATTACAGTTAATTACGGTAATTAACATTTTCGGACCTAGCCGTAGGTAACTACTTCTTCTGTAGGGCTGGTAACCAAATCTCAGGAAGTTGATACGAGATGCTGTTTATGTGTTTGTTACGTTCTACACTGTTGATGGTTTCTTTAATCTTCCTGGCCGTTGTTCTGGATTCTCTCTCAATGATTTTCTTCTAATCCTAATTAAACTATCATGTTCAAGAAATGATAAACTTTCCACGGTAAGATATGTAGTGTGTGTAGGTGTAAAAGCAGTTTAAGTCCTTCGAAACGTTTATAACTTTTTCTATAATGTCAAAGTTCAGGTAACAAAGCACTTGATATTTAACACGGACTTCTTACTGACAAAACTTTTAACTTCAAAGCTGTTAACCCCATTAGCATAAGCAAAACGTAAGTTATTCCCTAGGCGTTGTTATGGCTTTTCTTGACAAGTCCTCACTGTAGTAATTTTAGTCAGCACATGAATGTTTTTAAAAAATATATCAGACAGATATCTTTCTCATTTAAACAAACTGTATTTAAACACTTAATAACTTTTTTTGCAATCATTTTTAGGAATAGAAAAAGAAAGAAAAGAAAAGAAGTGCTTTTAATAAAATTATTATATACATAAATAAATCAAATTGGTTAACATGTTTGACTACAAATGGAACAAACATTAATTTAGGTTTTTATACGTTTTTGTCTAGCTTTTTCACAGTTAGTGTTCATGCTGCTACTTAGTATAAAATATATAACAAATGAAAAAAAGACATATAACTATGGAAACATATTGTCTTCTTCTATGACCATAGAATGTGCTGCTAAATTTGTATGCCAATCTTTTTGTAGACCCATGTCATATCTCATTATTTACAATACAAATGTCATTTCTTCCCAAGCTATATAAATAAGGAAAATATATTATCTAATAATAATTACACAGTTTCACAATGTCAACCACCATTTATGTAAATAATTATTGTGGCGTCGCGGCTTAAGGGTTTTAACTCTCACACTTTGTCTGAGAGACTGGGGCTCAATTCCCCTTAGTGGCGATTTATTATGGGCAAGTAAATGTTACCATAGGTCTGGGTTAAACCAAGCCATGTAAGGAAAATTGGGGAGATGGCACACTGTTTTGGTGGTGCGATGTTGCACAGAATACCGTGTCCTCCCTTTACCATGGCCTCTCCTGGAAATAATAGACAGGGTATATCATCCCTCGATATTTTCAGGCCAGCCATTTATCTCGAAGGTTTAAGTAACACTCATACTCATTAACACCTATGTCTACAAATATTTGCTAATTTTTGTTGAGATTTAAATCTAAGAACACAAAGTAAATATCCTTTTGAAGTGTATTAGAAAAGCTTGGAGTACTACTAGTGCGTATCATCAATGGTATTGTAGCTGCAAAGCTAGCCACACTGGTGGCAACAATGACTCTCTAGCTAGCTAGATAGCTAGCTAGCTACATTTTTTATGCAAATTACCATAAAGCTAGTCAAAGAAAAAAAAAGTTGGGTGACTATACCCAAGTATAGGCCCGCAGCTAGCACATCACCTTTAAAAGGCCTTTGATATTGTATCACACGAAATTCTCCTTTCAAAGCTTGAACATGATGGAATTAGAGGTGTAACAAACTCTTGGTTTCGCTCCTATCTCAGCGATAGGGTACAATATGTCTCCCTAACTAACACCAAATCTAAAAAACGTTTTATCAAACATGGAGTTCGCCAAGGTTCCGTTCTTGGTCCTATTTCATTTTTACTCTATATTAATGATTTAATTAACTCAATAATTTTTTCAGAAATTTTTCATTTTGCAGATGACACTTGCATGTTATATGCTAACCATAATCTGATAAAAATGCAGAAGCATTTAAATATAGATTTAAAATGTATATATAAATGGCTAACTGCAAATAAAATAGCATTAAATATAGCAAAGACTGGAGTCATTCTATTTAGGCAGAGAAATAAAGCAGTCAACTATAATACAAGGCTGAAATTAAATAGAAAAAAACTTGAATTTTCATCTCATGTAAGATATCTAGCTAGGTATATTAAAAGATGAATTTTTAGATTAGGATTTTCACATATCTTATATTGACAATAAATTAACAAAAACAAATGGAGATCTTTGCAAACTAAGATATTATGTGCCTAAGGATATCCTACTTTTAATTTACCATGCATTATTTTCTTCTCATATTTCTTATAGTCCGCAAGTGTGGGGTCTCACTTCAAAGTCATGTAGAATTTTTAAGTTACAAAAAGCTGCTCTCCGAATCATTACTTTTTCTAATTTTAACTTACCATGAAATCCTATTTTTCTTAACCTTAATATTCTTACTCTTTCAGATCTTATAAAATTTCTCACTATTATTTTAACTTTTATTATAAATCTTCATTCTCCAGGTAATATTTGTGATATTTTTGAATTGGTCTGCCATTCATCTAATCATTCTACAAGAAGTAAATCCATTAAACTTTTAGCTAGAACTTCTGTTAGGACTACCTCATTTGGTCTCAAATCTATACTACTACTACTTTATTCATTTTGTGTTGTAATCACCCCAACAAAAAATTTTTAGCTACCAAAAAAATGTTAAAAAGTTAAAATGAAATTTGAGAAGTTCACATCAATCATTCTCGTCCCCAGAGCTCTTTGAGATTAAAACCTCGAGTTTATGTCAAAGTGCTCTAGGTTCAACAATTACATCAACCTCCCCCGCAGCAAGTTTAACTTAATGTTTAAAGGGAAACTAAGGTCAAAAAAAAATGTTGTTAAAAAAAAAATTAAGAACGTTGTATAACATCTAAATAAACTATTGAAAAAAAATTAACTCTTAATTTTCATTATTTAGGCTGTTTTAGCCCATTAAAATTCTAAGGTTTTCTGAAATTAACCGTGTACTCCATTCACGGTTCCTCGTGAACCATACAGAATTATGACGTATGAGCCGCGAGACTCAAAATCACTTAGTCGTGGATAGCAGCGAAGAAAGTAGTTGTGCTAGTGAACATAGCGAAGTATATAGTTCTGAAACAGATGAAAGTATTTGCAAAGGGTGTTATGATAACGAACCTGAATATACTGAAAGTCAGTTGAAAAACATTTGTTCATCAAAAACTGCGAATGATATTTCAGACGACGACGAAGATGAGGATTTAGACTCAAGCAGGTTAGAAAACTTACATTGGTGTAAGTGTAAAAAATGTGATATACACGAGTTAATGACTGTTGAAGAATGCAAGTGTTGTTTGGAGTTACAACTTTACTGGGAGAAAAGCTGGAAGAGAATACATGTATTACCTTGCATAAAGTTTGTAATATTCTTTGTTTAAATCGCACCGTATTAGAGACAGCAAGCATTAGACACCGCAGATATCAAAATAATTTCAAGGATATAAAATCTTTTCAAAACAAGTAAGCTTATTATTCTACCTTTCAAAACAAATATAAAATATTACTTCATATGCGAAAAAAAAATGCGTTCTTTATCTACATAAAAGTTCGTTTACTGAATGTGAGTCAAAGAATATTTAAAAATATATATACAACATTTTGTAAGGCCTAGGTTCCACAACAACAAAACATATTATATTCTTTTTAGACAACTACGCTTTTCAGCATACAGACAATATACGGCTTGGGTGCATTGCTATGAAACACTGGAAAAAGGATGTAGAGTTGTTATACCGGCATGCGTTGTGAAAAAAATTCGTAAAAGTTTCCCAGAAAAAGATGGAAAATATACAGGATTCAAAGCTTTTGTAGATTTGTAAAATCTGTAATTTTAGTTTACGTATACACTTTTTTTTATAAGAACAATGAGGTTGAATGATTGAAAAAAATAGGAACACTTTAGGCTGAAGCCAAATTTCCTTGTTCTTATAAAAAAGTGTATAACAAACAAATCAAATCTACTTAGAAAATCGTTTTACTTTTTTATTTTTTTCATGTATACTCAATTTTTCTGGACGATCTGTATACGCAATATTCCTTGGAGTGTCAAATCTGCCTTCTATATTTTCTACTTTCTTGTAGATGTTTTGGCCACCTAGTTTTCGTTGCACTACCTCCGTAAGCAACTTCTCGCCCAAAGCGCCGCAACCACTTCTCTCCTTAGTGATAACAGCCTGCTTTCTGTCTACGTTACAGTTGTGATCGAGAATAGCTAAGTTTACCCGCGAGGCCATCACGTCTTGGCGTTTGGGTGAATAACAATTTATCAGGGAATGGAATACTTTCAAACTTCCAGTGTGATAAGGTTTCGTCAAATGTACCATGTCATTTAGGTTTTTCGCATCCATTATCACCTTCTCCAGGTTATTATAAGCAGGACTATCCTTTTCGACCAACTTTTTTCGTCTTACTTGTTCTTTAGTGTAACTTTTATGAGCACAACGCTTATATTTTTTGTAGCATTTAAATTTGAGACGGTTTGTCACGTGGTGTAACAATGATTTCCACATGTCCACTAACTTTTCTGCATCTCCATCACAATTTTCAGCACACCAAAATAGGTGATTACCGACGGGTTTGATCCATTCCTGCAGAATTTTACATCCCTTTCTTAGGCCAAGTGGTCTCAGTTTTGATTTAATGTTTTTCGCAAAATGCCATGGATCAAATTTATGGCTGATATCGTTCCTTTCTACACGCAGCCATTTTGCAAGTTGCCTATTGCGGTCGGTTGCTACAGTATTAACTTTGTATCCATCTTCCTCTAATTCAGCAAGACAGTTCTTGAAGCCACTATCATCTATGACTGATTGTAAAAGTTTAAGTTCAAGAGCAGTGCCAATGACAGCCATGTTTGTATAAACTAGTTGTTAAAAAACAACGACTGTGCAGTTAACTGCACTATTGAGTATTCATTCGTATGAGTTTTGAACAAACGCCCGCCCAAACAAACGTCATTATTATTGGTACAACCTGTTTAAATAGTGCATGTATGGCGCATGCAACTGTAATCTGTTGAAATTGTTAGAACAGCTTTGACTATTACGGTTAAAGTTACAGTATAATGTCGTATTTGTCAGGCGTAAATGAAACACTGGATAAGTAGGACTTTTCCTTACATGCCCCCTGAACTTGCTGCACACATAATAACTCAACTTTGTGCTAAGTGTGACCATTCGCTCAGTTATACTATTTTTTATCCCACCTCAGCTTAAGTGGAACACATTTCCACTCTGGAAGTTCAAACATTTACCATCAAGAAACTAGTTAAAATCTCAATTTTCTTTTTTTAAAATGGCTACGAAACGCTTCAATAAGCTCAACCCCGCACATTTCGAAAAATGGCGTGTAATAAACGAAGCACAGAAAAGGTCAAAGTGTAAGAAATTATACACACTAGAACTACATAGACGTCTAGACAACCTGTTTATGAATAACTAATTTTTTATGATGAATTTGCTGCTTTATATTTTTATGTAATACCCAATATTATATGTAAGATGATTTAAGTTGTTGTTTTTGTCCTCAGTGATCATAAACTTTTTCACCGCCATTAGTTGACTTCCGTTGAAACCACTAAAGTCGAAAACCAACAGCCGTATTGTAGCTCTTTCAAAATATATCACTTATAATTATGTATTACAAAATATATTACTTTTAATTTCTTACAATCTCAATAAGCAACAATTCTAGAATGTAATAGAGATTCGTTGGCTACTATTGATCCCTGGAACTTTTACCTTCTTAATGCGTAGACAGCAACTTCGACCAATCCATATTGTGGCAGGATTAACGAAATACAACCCCGAAATGATTAGTATTAACAAAACACAACTCTAAAACAACAAAAATGTTTAAACTATGTACACATCTCTCCTCAAATCTCTTCTATCTTTCTTTTTCTTGTTCGAGTACACTAGTTGCCAATGTAACCAGTATAGAAAGTGTTGCGGAGAGGTTGCCAAGGCAAAGGCATTAAGGAAAGGGCACGGCAATATATTTAGCGTTGCACGGCAAAGGCAGGCAAGGAAATAGGAAGAGGAATCAGCAAGGCAGGGGTAGGCAAGATATTGTCCAATCACAGTTAAAATTTTTCGTTTTTTATAAAAGTTCACGTGATCTATTTTGTCCAATCAAAGCAAAAAATGTTTGTTTTTGAAAAACTTAGTTCCCAGCGCTTTTTGTATTAGCAAATGCACTGTTTATTCCGGACGCAATATTTCACGTGCCAATGACATTACGTATTTTTTATAATCTAATGAATCAAAAACTACTAAAATGTAAATAAACAGTATCCCGCGTCTGTTTTCTTACCAATAGGTTAAAGAAGTGTCGGTATGATATTTATTTATTTGAAAGGAATATTTTTTACAGGATAGCCATTCAAAAGCTTGTATATTATATACCAAGTTTTTTCCATGGGTCCTGTTAGATTCCTAAGACAGAGAAAAAACAGAGAAAAACACAATGAACTAAGAAATATAAAAGGAATACAGATATAGTTGATAGTTTTGTTCTCAACTTTTTTCAACTGGCTCTAATTTTGTTATTATTCAGCCAGAGGTCGACTTGCGAAGGTTCTAACTCGACCTGCGAGACAAGGGTATCCAAGTTTTTATGGGATGAAATAATTATTGTATTATCTGCATATAGGTGGTGGTGGTTTGAATTGATGACAGATTTTAAGTCATCAATATACAAAAGAAAAAGCAGGGGCCCAACACAGATCCCTGCGGCAAAGGTAAAAAGTCAGGGTAAAAATCAGAATATATATATATACATCATAGTATACGGAATATAATATCCTTAATACTGCAATATATAGCTATATGTGCAACATAATTAATGTTTTTCCTAGCCCTGTCCAGGATTCGAACTTGGATCTCTCATTTATAAGAGTGTCATAGCCATTAGACCAACAGGGCATGAATGCATATATACTTTTATAGTTGCACATTATAGCCACACATGTACAGAAAGTCTGATATATATATAAGAACATCAAAATTTAGTTTTCTTTATACAAGTGTCTCAGAACTGCAATATTAACCACAACAGCAAAAAACAAATCAAAATATAAAAATATATAACCAAAATGAGTCAAAACTTTGTACTCTCTGCACACCATATGTTACTTATGTTAACTTTTGAAGTTGTAGCTTCACGTCTGTCGTAGACGACCGACGTCAGTCACTTCTTCCTCTTCTTCTACTTCATCTCTAGAGAGAGAAGGATGCGGGTTAGATCGAACTACAGTGACTATACTGTTTTCTGAGGCTTTATATATGGAGAATTTTTACTCACAAATTTTTATATGTCATGGGGCTTCTTTATTAGCAAAAACACAGTCTATTCTGGACACAATATTCTATATGGGTCAGTGACACATTTCATTTAGAACAAAACAAATCAGAAGATGCTACAAAACGTTACGAAGGATTTTTCTAATGCGAATTGGATGGCAAATTTGCAGGCGAAATGTATCTGAGCATGTACATTTTTATTTGTGTTATTTTGCTTCGAAAAGTTTGCTTAACTGAAAAGTAGAAACAAGGTTCTTTTTTCATGTAAATATACATCCTAACAAAGTTTTATCCTAACATAGAAAAAATAACAAAAGAAGTCTTAATTCAAAAAAAAAAGATGTATATATATACTCAATAAAATGCATAACTATAAATTCAAATAAAAGCTCAATGTTGTTCAATGTTTATATATATTTGAAGATTTTCTATGTTTCTATGTTATTTTTTCTGTTATTATATAGATGTTTGAAGATTTTCAGGACATGTTAATGATTGCACAAGAACCACTCCTTAGAAATTAAAAAAAATTGTTACTAGAAAATATGGATGTTGGTGTTAATCCTGATATATATATATATATAGAAATAATTTCAGTTTCTATAACATGACTCGCACTAGTGTATAAAATTAATTTGAAGACACATGATCCTGTTGCTGTATTAGCGAAAGAGTAGTCTGTTTGGAACGTCAAATAGTGTATGGGTCTACATTTTGTTTAGAATCCGACGACTACAAATTTACATGTTAAACAAAAATTGCATCCAGCACCGTGATGCCCCAGCGGTAGCTAAATATTTACTCCTCTGGGTGTTTGGTGATGCCTCTTAATTTCTAGCTAGCTCCACAATCATATGACTCTCCTCCCCCTGCCCTCTCCCCAACACTTCTCTGTCATCCAATCTTGAAAAAAATTACCTTTGGTGTCGGTAACATGTGACCATGTCAATGTCTTTATAAACATTGACAGGAAGTATTATATGTGGAAAAATTAGCGATGTTCTTTTGTTGATTTTGCTAAGTTTTTTTAGTCATTCTTTATATACATTTGAAAAACTTGTCAAGAGCCAACACATTTTGTGGAGCTGGATAAAACTACAAAGTAGTTATGTGATGGACATCACTCACTGTGTGCAGTAGCAGCTAGCTAGCTCAAAAATCCGTCCTAAAGTCTTAGGACGGATTTTTGAGAATTCTCTTATGATCTTCTAATCATCTAGCATAAGAGAAAACTTAATAAGCATTTTTATGCTAGTTAAATTGGTAGTTTTATGCTAGCTTAGCTGCTACTGTTGTGCTAGATAGCTTTAGGTGTATGTAAGGGGTTTTCACAACCTTTAAAAAACAGTGATCATAACCTCCACTTCTTTCTTGAAAAATCTCATCATTTCGCTTCCAGCTGGCTGACTACGTTTAGCACCATCTTTAAAACACAACAAAAACTCCATCGCCGTGTAAAAAACACGTTGTCTCGCTCAATCAGATATTTACGAAAATTTACCAACAAATGACCAGATAAAATTACTGGGCAACACTGATAAAATGGCAGAATTTTTTATAAATTTGATGTATAGGGACGAAATCGTATAGAAATCCTATATACTCTCCACCGTACTTCCTTTTTCTTTTATATTTGGCTTATTTAATGAGGAAATGGGCTCCGCTACGCTCCGGGCGCTGACGCGCCCTCCGCTTCTCTCCGCAAAAAGAAGATTCTTGCAACAAGCTCCTCGTTTGGTAAGATAAACAGCGATTTGCTGTTCTTTTGAAACCCATGTTAATCTTCGGCAGCTACTTGTAGGGGGGGAGGGGGGGGGGCGTTTGCAATTTTTTTTAAAAAAATCACCATCCATTTCCATTTATTAACACCCCTCCCGTTTATAATCTTTCCCAAAAATATCGACCCCCCCCTTGATATTACACCCCCACCCCCACCCCCCCCCCTACAATTAGCTGCCGAAGAGTATCTGATTCACGTCTTTTTTTCGAATCATTTCTTTTTCAAAATAGCCAAATCTACTCTTAAGCTTGTCCAAAACTTGTTTTGTGGAATGTACAGCATCGTAAAGTGTTTTACTATCGGTTAAACATTGAATGGATGATGCAATATTGAAAGTTTCTTTGTAAAAACATCGAATCCAATATCCTTTGCCAGCAGCATCGATCAATTGCATGGTCTCTGCAGAAAGCGTACTATTAACTACTCTTTTTAATTTTCTTGACTGCCACAAAATGAGAGATAGTGATTGATTTAGTTGATTCGCTAAGAAAATTAAGAATCCACCTTCAGACCCTTCTCCCTTAGATTAGCAAATGATGCATCATGAAATACTAGAAGTTTAGCTTCCTCTATGTTTCCAACTGCCTTGAATTTCAATTTCACAGGTTCACACTTAGCTCTTTGTAACACTTTGATGGCTCTTCGCATATTTGAAAGAGTGGCATCTTTGATGTTACCCATTAGTTCACAGCAATCAAAAAGGATGTCTGGACGTGTCTGTGTAGTCAACCAATTTAATTGTCCAATCAATACTCTCAAATCATATTTTCGTTTCGTTTCGTATTCAATAATTCATCTTTATCTTTGTGTTTATCAATGTTGAGTACTGTAGTCTTCTGCAAATATGAATCTTGTGATGCAATAATGCTATCTTTTCTTTTAATCAAATCTAATCCCAAATATTGAAATGCTGTGTTGTGCACTGTACCAATTTTAAAGGTCTGAATAATATCACATTGTTTAAAAAACGTTTGGTACCACCCCAACAAAAATCATCCACATGGGTTGTCATAATTCCATGTAGACGCCCATCTTTTCGATAGTAGAAAAATCCTGCATCAAATTTACTTACTGCAACTCCAACCTTTAAAAGTTCCTTCTTTACTCTGAAATACCATGTTCTAGATGCATCTGCAGGGCCATAGACTATATTATTCAATTTCCAGACATATCCATCTTTCTGGAACTCTTTAGGTGGTTTAAGGTGTATATTTCTTTCAATAGGTTTGCCTTGAAAAAAGGCAGCTTTAATGTCAATAGAGTTACAGTCCCATTCCTTAGAAGCTAAAATTGACAACATTAAACGTAACGATTTCTTTGTTCAATTCAGGGAGTCTGCATGGATTGGTTTTCCAAACTCTTCAAAACCTGGTGCCACTAATCTAGCTTTCAGAATTCTTTCTCCATCAACATTCTTCTCTGTCAGAATCCATCTGGTGCTAATGCAACTTTGCTTTTTATCTTCCACTTCTTCAAGAACTTTATCTTTGATAAAGTTGTTTAATTCCTTCTCCTTGGCAGACTTAATCTCTTTTTCATTGGCTTTATTCAACCATATAAAAGCTTCTTGTGATACCTTTTCAGTAAAATCCCACTCTTTAACCTTTGTCCAGTCTAAATTCTTAACATTTCCAACTTAATCAACAATATTCAGCCAATTCCTACACTTTCCACTTGCTTTTCCAGCCCTTAAGTGCACAGTTCCTGTTTTCCAACCAATTTCCGTTTTGTATTTCACTTTATCTTTATCATTTAACATAAAAATCTTTGCTTTCACATTTGTCTTCGATAAATTTTTATTTACAAATGAAGTATCCATACCTGTATCATTATTAACTCCACTGTTAGTAATTGATGCTTCACTACTTAATTCCTCATCTTCGAATATTTTCTTTCCAGTTTCCTGTTTTTCTTCATTGTCAATTTTCTACATGTGCTTCTAATTTTTATTCTTTCAATCGTAGTCTGCATTGATGCATTCTAACAATGTTGTCCTTTCACAGTAGTAGAGCCATTCCAAGTATTATCAGATCTCCGTTTATAGTATGCTTTATCTCCTGTTACATACTTCGCACCTGTTGAAGGTCTTATATCATGTTTCAAGGCTCTTCTAAGCTTTTCAGAGTATTAAGATTTTATAAAGGCTTCTCTTGCAGCATGCAATGCGTTCAAGTTATCAGCAACTGCTTGACTACTTGCCCTTCTTTCTGGAGCTGGTGGATCATTCACTTCTATAACTGGAAAATTGGGATTGCTGCCAAACACTAGTTGATTTGGTGAAAAGCCATGTACGTTTTTAAGGAATTTTTACCAGCAACAGCCCATGTCACAGCTGTTTTTAATGAATAATTGGGCTTGTCCATCATTTTACAGTCTGAATTACCAAATGTGGAATTATGTCGCTCAACAAATCCATTACTACATGGGCTCTCAGCAGCTGTTGTAACAATATTGATGTTTAAATTCTCGGTAATTCTCATTATCAAATTCCCCACCATTATCCACTAAAAACTTTTTAGCAGACCCAAATATGGAAATCCAGATCTTAAAAATTGAGTTAATGATAATTTCTTTCCTTTTACTTCAAATAACACAGGATGCACTAAATCTCGTCAAGTGATCAAAAAGGTGTAACAACCAAATTCTATCACCATACGACCGTTGTTTTAAATGCATGCCAACGCATAAATTAAATACCTTAAGTGGATTAATTTTTGCGAAGACTAATTTTCGCGATTTTCGCGCATTTTAGCCATATTCGCAGAAATAAGTACTCGCGAAAAGTTTGAAGAAGTCCAATTCGTAAAATTTAATCCTCGTGAAAATTTTGAAAAGGGCTCATTCGCGAAAATAAATCCACGCAAAAATTTTAAAAACAACATTTTTGTTCATCTTTTTTTCTTTTTTTATAGAGTTCTGTAAGTCATGTAAAAGTTTAATCTTTTTTGTTTTTGCCTCGTGCTTGCAGTATACATAAATCAATGTTTACAGTCTCTGAAAGAAAGATCGAATGTCTTTGCATTCTGCGGGTTTTTAAAGAGGATCAGTTTTCCTTTTTGCTTTCGGCTGTGCATCAAACTGAACGTTGGCTTTAGCATTCTTCTTAATAAAACTACCTGTTATTACTTCATCTTTTGGTTCCCAATAGAGTTCTTGTACCATTTTTTCATAGCGTTACAACAGCAAATGGCCTTTAATACTGGAATGGTGACCGTTACTTCACACGCATTTATTTATTTATTTGATTCGTCTTTTTTTGATGGTGAAGCAGATCTGTGATGACATATTGATCTTTGTAACATTATTACTATAGAGAATACATAGTTTCTTTACAAAAGCAATTTATTACTTGCAATGGTAACCCCACACTCAATAAAAATTATGTCCTAAGAGTTTGTGATTCGCGAAAAAAAAAAACTTCGGGAAAGATTAGAGAATGGTCAATTCGCGAAAACTTTCCCACGCGAAATATTTGGAAACGACCGATTCGCAAAAATTAATCCTCACGAAATGTACTTTTTTGACCTCGCGAAATTTAACCCACTTCAGGTACTGGCGCATGTGGTAACCCAAAAATCGGGCAAAGTAAAATGATGTTCAGCATGTTTATATAATAGCAGAGGATCGAAATTCATAAAAATTAACCAATCAGAAACGAGCTGATAATTACAGTTAATTACGGTAATTAACATTTTCGGACCTAGCCGTAGGTAACTACTTCTTCTGTAGGGCTGGTAACCAAATCTCAGGAAGTTGATACGAGATGCTGTTTATGTGTTTGTTACGTTCTACACTGTTGATGGTTTCTTTAATCTTCCTGGCCGTTGTTCTGGATTCTCTCTCAATGACTTTCTTCTAATCCCAATTAAACTATCATGTTCAAGAAATGATAAACTTTCCACGGTAAGATATGTAGTGTGTGTAGGTGTAAAAGCAGTTTAAGTCCTTCGAAACGTTTATAACTTTTTCTATAATGTCAAAGTTCAGGTAACAAAGCACTTGATATTTAACACGGACTTCTTACTGACAAAACTTTAACTTCAAAGCTGTTAACCCCATTAGCATAAGCAAAACGTAAGTTATTCCCTAGGCGTTGTTATGGCTTTTCTTGACAAGTCCTCACTGTAGTAATTTTAGTCAGCACATGAATGTTTTTAAAAAATATATCAGACAGATATCTTTCTCATTTAAACAAACTGTATTTAAACACTTAATAACTTTTTTTGCAATCATTTTTAGGAATAGAAAAAGAAAGAAAAGAAAAGAAGTGCTTTTAATAAAATTATTACATACATAAATAAATCAAATTGGTTAACATGTTTGACTACAAATGGAACAAACATTAATTTAGGTTTTTATAAGTTTTTGTCTAGCTTTTTCATAGTTAGTGTTCATGCTGCTACTTAGTATAAAATATATAACAAATGAAAAAAAGACATATAACTATGGAAACATATTGTCTTCTTTTATGACCATAGAATGTGCTGCTAAATTTGTATGGTAATCTTTTCGTAGACCCAGGTCATATCTCATTATTCACAATACAAATGTCATTTCTTCCCAAGCTATATAAATAAGGAAAATATATTATCTAATAATAATTACACAGTTTCACAATGTCAACCACCATTTATGTAAATAATTATTGTGGCGTCGCGGCTTAAGGGTTTTAACTCTCACACTTTGTCTGAGAGACTGGGGCTCAATTCCCCTTAGTGGCGATTTATTATGGGCAAGTGAATGTTACCTTAGGTCTGGGTTAAACCAAGCCATGTAAGGAAAATTGGGGAGATGGCACACTGTTTTGGTGGTGCGATGTTGCTCCACAATCATATGACTCTCCTCCCCCTGCCCTCTCCCCAACACTTCTCTGTCATCCAATCTTGAAAAAAATTACCTTTGGTGTCGGTAACATGTGACCATGTCAATGTCTTTATAAACATTGACAGGAAGTATTATATGTGGAAAAATTAGCGATGTTCTTTTGTTGATTTTGCTAAGTTTTTTTAGTCATTCTTTATATACATTTGAAAAACTTGTCAAGAGCCAACACATTTTGTGGAGCTGGATAAAACTACAAAGTAGTTATGTGATGGACATCACTCACTGTGTGCAGTAGCAGCTAGCTAGCTCAAAAATCCGTCCTAAAGTCTTAGGACGGATTTTTGAGAATTCTCTTATGATCTTCTAATCATCTAGCATAAGAGAAAACTTAATAAGCATTTTTATGCTAGTTAAATTGGTAGTTTTATGCTAGCTTAGCTGCTACTGTTGTGCTAGATAGCTTTAGGTGTATGTAAGGGGTTTTCACAACCTTTAAAAAACAGTGATCATAACCTCCACTTCTTTCTTGAAAAATCTCATCATTTCGCTTCTAGCTGGCTGACTACGTTTAGCACCATCTTTAAAACACAACAAAAACTCCATCGCCGTGTAAAAAACACGTTGTCTCGCTCAATCAGATATTTACGAAAATTTACCAACAAATGACCAGATAAAATTACTGGGCAACACTGATAAAATGGCAGAATTTTTTATAAATTTGATGTATAGGGACGAAATCGTATAGAAATCCTATATACTCTCCACCGTACTTCCTTTTTCTTTTATATTTGGCTTATTTAATGAGGAAATGGGCTCCGCTACGCTCCGGGCGCTGACGCGCCCTCCGCTTCTCTCCGCAAAAAGAAGATTCTTGCAACAAGCTCCTCGTTTGGTAAGATAAACAGCGATTTGCTGTTCTTTTGAAACCCATGTTAATCTTCGGCAGCTACTTGTAGGGGGGGAGGGGGGGGGCGTTTGCAATTTTTTTTAAAAAAATCACCATCCATTTCCATTTATTAACACCCCTCCCGTTTATAATCTTTCCCAAAAATATCGACCCCCCCCTTGATATTACACCCCCACCCCCACCCCCCCCCCCTACAATTAGCTGCCGAAGAGTATCTGATTCACGTCTTTTTTTCGAATCATTTCTTTTTCAAAATAGCCAAATCTACTCTTAAGCTTGTCCAAAACTTGTTTTGTGGAATGTACAGCATCGTAAAGTGTTTTACTATCGGTTAAACATTGAATGGATGATGCAATATTGAAAGTTTCTTTGTAAAAACATCGAATCCAATATCCTTTGCCAGCAGCATCGATCAATTGCATGGTCTCTGCAGAAAGCGTACTATTAACTACTCTTTTTAATTTTCTTGACTGCCACAAAATGAGAGATAGTGATTGATTTAGTTGATTCGCTAAGAAAATTAAGAATCCACCTTCAGACCCTTCTCCCTTAGATTAGCAAATGATGCATCATGAAATACTAGAAGTTTAGCTTCCTCTATGTTTCCAACTGCCTTGAATTTCAATTTCACAGGTTCACACTTAGCTCTTTGATGGCTCTTCGCATATTTGAAAGAGTGGCATCTTTGATGTTACCCATTAGTTCACAGCAATCAAAAAGGATGTCTGGACGTGTCTGTGTAGTCAACCAATTTAATTGTCCAATCAATACTCTCAAATCATATTTTCGTTTCGTTTCGTATTCAATAATTCATCTTTATCTTTGTGTTTATCAATGTTGAGTACTGTAGTCTTCTGCAAATATGAATCTTGTGATGCAATAATGCTATCTTTTCTTTTAATCAAATCTAATCCCAAATATTGAAATGCTGTGTTGTGCACTGTACCAATTTTAAAGGTCTGAATAATATCACATTGTTTAAAAAACGTTTGGTACCACCCCAACAAAAATCATCCACATGGGTTGTCATAATTCCATGTAGACGCCCATCTTTTCGATAGTAGAAAAATCCTGCATCAAATTTACTTACTGCAACTCCAACCTTTAAAAGTTCCTTCTTTACTCTGAAATACCATGTTCTAGATGCATCTGCAGGGCCATAGACTATATTATTCAATTTCCAGACATATCCATCTTTCTGGAACTCTTTAGGTGGTTTAAGGTGTATATTTCTTTCAATAGGTTTGCCTTGAAAAAAGGCAGCTTTAATGTCAATAGAGTTACAGTCCCATTCCTTAGAAGCTAAAATTGACAACATTAAACGTAACGATTTCTTTGTTCAATTCAGGGAGTCTGCATGGATTGGTTTTCCAAACTCTTCAAAACCTGGTGCCACTAATCTAGCTTTCAGAATTCTTTCTCCATCAACATTCTTCTCTGTCAGAATCCATCTGGTGCTAATGCAACTTTGCTTTTTATCTTCCACTTCTTCAAGAACTTTATCTTTGATAAAGTTGTTTAATTCCTTCTCCTTGGCAGACTTAATCTCTTTTTCATTGGCTTTATTCAACCATATAAAAGCTTCTTGTGATACCTTTTCAGTAAAATCCCACTCTTTAACCTTTGTCCAGTCTAAATTCTTAACATTTCCAACTTAATCAACAATATTCAGCCAATTCCTACACTTTCCACTTGCTTTTCCAGCCCTTAAGTGCACAGTTCCTGTTTTCCAACCAATTTCCGTTTTGTATTTCACTTTATCTTTATCATTTAACATAAAAATCTTTGATTTCACATTTGTCTTCGATAAATTTTTATTTACAAATGAAGTATCCATACCTGTATCATTATTAACTCCACTGTTAGTAATTGATGCTTCACTACTTAATTCCTCATCTTCGAATATTTTCTTTCCAGTTTCCTGTTTTTCTTCATTGTCAATTTTCTACATGTGCTTCTAATTTTTATTCTTTCAATCGTAGTCTGCATTGATGCATTCTAACAATGTTGTCCTTTCACAGTAGTAGAGCCATTCCAAGTATTATCAGATCTCCGTTTATAGTATGCTTTATCTCCTGTTACATACTTCGCACCTGTTGAAGGTCTTATATCATGTTTCAAGGCTCTTCTAAGCTTTTCAGAGTATTAAGATTTTATAAAGGCTTCTCTTGCAGCATGCAATGCGTTCAAGTTATCAGCAACTGCTTGACTACTTGCCCTTCTTTCTGGAGCTGGTGGATCATTCACTTCTATAACTGGAAAATTGGGATTGCTGCCAAACACTAGTTGATTTGGTGAAAAGCCATGTACGTTTTTAAGGAATTTTTACCAGCAACAGCCCATGTCACAGCTGTTTTTAATGAATAATTGGGCTTGTCCATCATTTTACAGTCTGAATTACCAAATGTGGAATTATGTCGCTCAACAAATCCATTACTACATGGGCTCTCAGCAGCTGTTGTAACAATATTGATGTTTAAATTCTCGGTAATTCTCATTATCAAATTCCCCACCATTATCCACTAAAAACTTTTTAGCAGACCCAAATATGGAAATCCAGATCTTAAAAATTGAGTTAATGATAATTTCTTTCCTTTTACTTCAAATAACACAGGATGCACTAAATCTCGTCAAGTGATCAAAAAGGTGTAACAACCAAATTCTATCACCATACGACCGTTGTTTTAAATGCATGCCAACGCATAAATTAAATACCTTAAGTGGATTAATTTTTGCGAAGACTAATTTTCGCGATTTTCGCGCATTTTAGCCATATTCGCAGAAATAAGTACTCGCGAAAAGTTTGAAGAAGTCCAATTCGTAAAATTTAATCCTCGTGAAAATTTTGAAAAGGGCTCATTCGCGAAAATAAATCCACGCAAAAATTTTAAAAACAACATTTTTGTTCATCTTTTTTTCTTTTTTTATAGAGTTCTGTAAGTCATGTAAAAGTTTAATCTTTTTTGTTTTTGCCTCGTGCTTGCAGTATACATAAATCAATGTTTACAGTCTCTGAAAGAAAGATCGAATGTCTTTGCATTCTGCGGGTTTTTAAAGAGGATCAGTTTTCCTTTTTGCTTTCGGCTGTGCATCAAACTGAACGTTGGCTTTAGCATTCTTCTTAATAAAACTACCTGTTATTACTTCATCTTTTGGTTCCCAATAGAGTTCTTGTACCATTTTTTCATAGCGTTACAACAGCAAATGGCCTTTAATACTGGAATGGTGACCGTTACTTCACACGCATTTATTTATTTATTTGATTCGTCTTTTTTTGATGGTGAAGCAGATCTGTGATGACATATTGATCTTTGTAACATTATTACTATAGAGAATACATAGTTTCTTTACAAAAGCAATTTATTACTTGCAATGGTAACCCCACACTCAATAAAAATTATGTCCTAAGAGTTTGTGATTCGCGAAAAAAAAAAACTTCGGGAAAGATTAGAGAATGGTCAATTCGCGAAAACTTTCCCACGCGAAATATTTGGAAACGACCGATTCGCAAAAATTAATCCTCACGAAATGTACTTTTTTGACCTCGCGAAATTTAACCCACTTCAGGTACTGGCGCATGTGGTAACCCAAAAATCGGGCAAAGTAAAATGATGTTCAGCATGTTTATATAATAGCAGAGGATCGAAATTCATAAAAATTAACCAATCAGAAACGAGCTGATAATTACAGTTAATTACGGTAATTAACATTTTCGGACCTAGCCGTAGGTAACTACTTCTTCTGTAGGGCTGGTAACCAAATCTCAGGAAGTTGATACGAGATGCTGTTTATGTGTTTGTTACGTTCTACACTGTTGATGGTTTCTTTAATCTTCCTGGCCGTTGTTCTGGATTCTCTCTCAATGACTTTCTTCTAATCCCAATTAAACTATCATGTTCAAGAAATGATAAACTTTCCACGGTAAGATATGTAGTGTGTGTAGGTGTAAAAGCAGTTTAAGTCCTTCGAAACGTTTATAACTTTTTCTATAATGTCAAAGTTCAGGTAACAAAGCACTTGATATTTAACACGGACTTCTTACTGACAAAACTTTAACTTCAAAGCTGTTAACCCCATTAGCATAAGCAAAACGTAAGTTATTCCCTAGGCGTTGTTATGGCTTTTCTTGACAAGTCCTCACTGTAGTAATTTTAGTCAGCACATGAATGTTTTTAAAAAATATATCAGACAGATATCTTTCTCATTTAAACAAACTGTATTTAAACACTTAATAACTTTTTTTGCAATCATTTTTAGGAATAGAAAAAGAAAGAAAAGAAAAGAAGTGCTTTTAATAAAATTATTACATACATAAATAAATCAAATTGGTTAACATGTTTGACTACAAATGGAACAAACATTAATTTAGGTTTTTATAAGTTTTTGTCTAGCTTTTTCATAGTTAGTGTTCATGCTGCTACTTAGTATAAAATATATAACAAATGAAAAAAAGACATATAACTATGGAAACATATTGTCTTCTTTTATGACCATAGAATGTGCTGCTAAATTTGTATGGTAATCTTTTCGTAGACCCAGGTCATATCTCATTATTCACAATACAAATGTCATTTCTTCCCAAGCTATATAAATAAGGAAAATATATTATCTAATAATAATTACACAGTTTCACAATGTCAACCACCATTTATGTAAATAATTATTGTGGCGTCGCGGCTTAAGGGTTTTAACTCTCACACTTTGTCTGAGAGACTGGGGCTCAATTCCCCTTAGTGGCGATTTATTATGGGCAAGTGAATGTTACCTTAGGTCTGGGTTAAACCAAGCCATGTAAGGAAAATTGGGGAGATGGCACACTGTTTTGGTGGTGCGATGTTGCACAGAATACCGTGTCCTCCCTTTACCATGGCCTCTCCTGGAAATAATAGACAAGGTATATCATCCCTCGATATTTTCAGGCCAGCTATTTATCTCGAAGGTTTAAGTAACACTCATACTCATTAACACCTATGTCTACAAATATTTGCTAATTTTTGTTGAGATTTAAATCTAAGAACACAAAGTAAATATCCTTTTGAAGTGTATTAGAAAAGCTTGGAGTACTACTAGTGCGTATCATCAATGGTATTGTAGCTGCAAAGCTAGCCACACCGGTGGCAACAGTGACTCTCTAGCTAGCTAGCTACATTTTTTATGCAAATTACCATAAAGCTAGTCAAAAGAAAAAAGAAAGTTGGGTGACTATACCCAAGTATAGGCCCGCAGCTAGCACATCACCTTCAAAAGGCCTTTGATATTGTATCACACGAAATTCTCCTTTCAAAGCTTGAACATTATGGAATTAGAGGTGTAACAAACTCTTGGTTTCGCTCCTATCTCAGCGATAGGGTACAATATGTCTCCCTAACTAACACCAAATCTAAAAAACTTTTTATCAAACATAGAGTTCGCCAAGGTTCCGTTCTTGGTCCTATTTCATTTTTACTCTATATTAATGATTTAACTCAATAATAATTTTTTTTCAGAAATTTTTCATTTTGCAGATGACACTTGCATGTTATATGCTAACCATAATCTGAAAAAAATGCAAAAGCATTTAAATATAGATTTAAAATGTATATATAAATGGCTAACTGGAGTCATTCTATTTAGGCAAAGAAATAAAGCAGTCAACTATAATACAAGGCTGAAATTAAATGGAAAAAAAACTTGAATTTTCATTTCATGTAAGATATCTAGCTAGGCATATTAAAAGATGAATTTTTAGATTGGGATTTTCACATATCTTATATTGACAATAAATTAAGAAAACAAATGGAGCTCTATGCAAACTAAGATATTATGTGCCTAAGGATATCCTACTTTCACTTTACCATGCATTATTTTCTTCTCATATTTCTTATAGTCCACAAGTGTGGGGTCTCACTTCAAAGTCATGTAGAATTTTTAAGTTACAAAAAGCTGCTCTCGGATTCGGAAATCATTACTTTTTCTAATTTTAACTCACCATGAAATCCTATTTTTCTGAATCTTAATATTCTTACTCTTTCAGATCTTATAAAATTTCTCAACAATTTTTTAACTTTTAATATTATAAATCTTCTAATCTTCATCTAATCATTCAACAAGAAGTAAATCCATTAAACTTCTAGCTAAACCTTCTGTTAGGACTACCTCATTTGGTCTCAAATCTATACTACTACTACTTTATTCATTTTGTGTTGTAATTACCCCAACAAAAAATGTTTAGCTACCAAAAAAATGTTAAAAAGTTAAAATGAAATTTGAGAAGTTCACATCAATCATTCTCGTCCCCAGAGCTCTTTGAGATTAAAACCTCGAGTTTATGTCATATGTCAAAGTGCTCTAGGTTCGAGAATTACATCAACGTCCCCCGCAGCAAGTTTAACTTGCTTGCTGAGTCATCCGCGATCTTTTACATGTGCGAATGTCACGTAATTTGAAACCACTTATCTTACGAACATTCCCGATACACACATATTTTAACTCATCATCAAATCCTATTTTTCTTAGCCTTAATATTCTTACTCACGTGACTTGACACCATTTATCTTGCGAACAATCAAGACATACAAGTATACATAAGAGGTGGTATAAATCGAAAATGCAGGAATCTGACAACTGCACAAGTCAACTGCTCACGCCACCAAGTTCTTTTCATCCATCCACATATGATAAAAATGTTGTGTTGATCAAACATGACATAGAAGAAATCAAAAAAGAGCATATTGTGCTTTCAGGAGATGATGTAGTAAGCGACATTTACAACTCATCGCAAAAAGAATTACCGCCGAGCAGTTGTTCTTCCGAAATGCATCAAGAAACATTTTCTGGAGAAAGTGTCTTAGTGACACATAAACAGAGAGCTTTAAATACCTACTGGGGACGGTGGAATTGAGGTTGTGTCTCTAAAGAGAAGTGGTGAAGAAAAAGATTGTATGTAGCAGTATAAATAGAAATGTATAATAAATATTATTCACTCCAAGAGAAGATTAACAATCATTATTATCCTTTTAATAAAAACATATTGTAAAATAAGAAAATGTTTTGTTTTGTGCTTTGACTCCTTTTCCAAATGAGTTAAAGTTTTTGTGTTTGGACTAAATTTTTTATTGAATTGTAACTAAATGGTTATCAGACTCTCCAATGCGCAGATATCGCATGTACATCAGTTGGATGTCAAGATTTATATAAGCGAGGGTAAGTAGTATTGTTTTACCAAGAATAAATTAATCTAATGCAAGAGAGTGCATGCAACACAAATTTTACTGGTTCATACACGTAAGATGTCCCCTTATAAACACTCTTTTCTAACCCTCCCTCTTGACTAATTTTGTCTTAAAAAAGCTCCAATTTGGTAAGGAAAGAAAAAACCTTTTCTTTCCTCAATAAAAATGTTGAAACATAATTCAGTTTTTTGTGAAAATTCAGAGCTATAAATTAACAATCGAAAATTACTAATGCAAATAATGTTTATTTTCTTTGGTTGACAGTTTCTTGGGAGTTTGTTATGTTCAGAGTTAGAAAATGGTTTTAATTGGTACGTGTAGCTATCGTGTCTTTCTTTTGACGTCTTTTAGGTGCATAACTCAAAAAATATCACCATACACTTTTTTTTTAAAGCTAATGTTCTTAAAAATTATCTATTTGATCGAGCCTGATATCTGTCTTAAATTATTTTTTAGGATGCTCTATTTGATCGAGTCTAATATCTGTTTTAATTGTTTTTGTAATAGGCTCGTAGTGTTATTGTTTCGGCAGGAAGTTCTACGGCGTATTACTGATTTATTAAATCTCTACGGGGGAGTATTTGCTTTAGTTCTCTATTTGTGCAGAAAAAGCGATCACATTACAGTCTACTCTCGATAAATGGGAACCCCGGATATGTGGAACTTTCGTTTAGTGGAAGCCATTTCCCCGGTCCCTTGGATTTGCATTAACAAACCTCTCTTATTTTATTCTGATAAGTGGAACCCTCGATAAGTGAAACTTTCGATAAGTGGAACCATTTTTTTGACCCTTGAGTAATATGTAGGCTGATCAGGCCATTTTTAACGGCTTAGTTGCTCGCTTCAAAAAAGCTATTCTTTAGCTTTCCAACGAGGGGTCATTTAACTCTCAAACATTTTTCGTTACCAAGTTATAAAGATTTGAAGATACCTAATTAGAGTAAAAAGTTAGACAAATTCTTGCGCATCTTTCCATAAAAACACTCTGGCAACATTTTCGGCCCCAAAAGGCGTATTTTAGTACTCAAGAAATAGTTAAAATGATAGTATAATGCAGATTAACATAACTCGCTAAAAAAAATCATGCAGGGCTAATATTTGGTTGGAATAAAGACAAAGATAAATAGTACATGACAAAAACGTATATTTTTACAAAATGCCATTGCGCATGCGCCAAAATAAGTTACCAATTATGATCAGAAGTGATAATAATATAGGAAGAAAACATCAATACATAATAGAAAAATGCGTAAACATGGTGGTTATACTACCTACTAGTCTGCAGACAACCTCGATCCCAGGGCTCCTTTCTCTCTTTTTGATATAACGGCGAGACAAGAAATATTACTGTCTCGCCGTCCTTATATCAAAAAGAGAGAAAAGAGCCCTGGGATCGAGGTTGGTCTGCGAACAAAATTATGTGGTATCACGTGATCTCTTAAATGTACATTTTACAGACCAGACTTTTTGTAATTTACAGACCAGATCCAAAATACCGCCAAAAACTGAAAAAACTAAAATAAAAAAAAGAATATGAATAAGCAGGATAGTATATGGCAACTGTTTTGCAAAATAAATTACTATCACCACTTAATTAGTTCCACTCTAGAAAGTAGATTTTGCAGACCAGATACATTGTAATTTACAGAACAGAATTGGAAAGAGACCTAAAAAGAAATCAAAACCTTTAATTAATACGTAAAAATGTGACTAAAAAGGGTATAATTATATTGCTACAACTTAGCAAAATAAATTTTGGTGTATCACCATAAATAGTACATTATACTGACCAAAACGCATTGTAATTTGCAGACCAGAACTAGACAAAGGTCCAAAATAAAAAAGAAATTACAATAATTACAATAAATAAATAATTGATGGTATTCTGTAAACTTCATAATCCTACACATAGGTAAATATACTAAATTTGTACTAAACCACTGTTTTTTATGTCGCACTGTAAAATACAAAGGCCAAGGTCAAAAGTACAGACCGAGTTTGCGTTGTCAGTATTTGTTTTATTACCTGACTGCATCTTATCCAAAATATATTTTTTTTTTTGTACACAAAAAATTTCTAGATATTATTTTAAAGTTGTTATTTTCAAGTCAGCAAAAGAAGGAAACAAAACATGTTCAATTTCGAAACTTTTGAAATTCAATATAGTTCGATTTTAAACTTTTTTTAAGTTCACAAAACAAATTCGAATCATTGTTAAACTGAAACGAAAAGATGGTTTTAGGTAAGCGATTTTTATATTTTCTTGTGTACTATAGAAATCCCTTTTTAAATTGTTATAATGAGCAATTAACCGAACTATCGCATTTTTCATACAAGTGTTGTTTTGTATCAATCAGGTACTAAAAAAGGAAAACACCATCTTCGTACATATCATATATGTTAAATATAATCACAACATCTTCTTGTAAAAAGTTCAAATTACATTCCAAGTCGTCAATCACTTTATGTGAAGTTTTCTCTAGACAAACATAAATTTGATAGGACAAAAACATTGTATCAAAAAATATTGCGAACATGAACTAGAAAATTCCACTCAAAAACACCAAGACGACCTACTAAAACTACAAAACCAGAAAATCTCCCTTTCAAAGATCTGTCAGTAAAGGAAACATCCACTTTAGCTATTTACTTTAAATTTTCATTTATATATACAGAAATCTTTGTGAATCACGCAATCTTTAAAATTTAATACAATTAACAAGAATTTATTTCAACCAATCGAATTATATTTCTCAGAAATTTCTTTTCGCGACTACACTTTTTTTGAAATTTTTAAATAAAAATAGGTTAAGATACGTTTCCATTTATCGCATAGATCTTGAAAAGCTGATTAAGAAAATGTATAGGATCATGTATCTTTGGCAAAGGTTTTATGATGACGTCATCAACCCGTTCATTCCAAAACGGATTCGGTGACCCAGGTTTGGGAAACTTACCCAAATTGGTCTCAGGCGGTCCCTAGTTACCCACGCGGTGAAGAATAACTGACGTCACCACCTCGTTTCGAAGTTCTTTGGCCTCAAAGTTTTAAGTGCTTTGTAATGGCTTCACAAATCTTTATATTATTTTAACAAAAGTTTGGTAAATTACAAAACAAATTTACAGGTGAAGTTTTATAGAATTTCTTAAAGAAAGTTGTGAAGAATATAATCCACTTTACAAAAGTCACACACAGACACACGGAATCTCCGTATTATTATATAGGATCAACAAAAAAAAACAAGATTGCTCAAGAAGAGATTGAAGTTGACTTTCGCCTTACGTGCACATAAAACAGGACAACTTTTTTTCCAACCTTTAAAGACGTTTATTGCAGTCACCAAGATAATTTTTCATGTATTTTTTACTCCTTAGACAATACAATTGTTAGTGCGTTTTCTGTTCCTAAACTTTCAAACTGTATTCCTTATAACATGTTCGCACAATCTTGCCATATACTGGACAAAAATCACTCAACGATATCAGGGTATTTTTTGATGCCTTCCCTCATAATAAAAAGACAAAAAAACCTGGGGACTAGGATGAACCACATCATACACTATAACGCAATTTACAAAATCGCTGAATTTGTTCCAGGAACACACATTCACAATATTGAGGAACCAAACTATATTTTTATGAGATGCTGTTTTAAGTCAATTAAAATTAAAAACACAGCCACTGCTTGATAAATTATTTATCTAAGTGAAAATAAATACATTCTTTTTTTGTAAACTTAAAGAAAAGAAGGAAGAAAATCTCTAAAATATTTTCAAATAAAGACATTTTCCAATCTGATAAAAGTTTTAACTGGATATACGATTATAATTATTATAGAATTATATTTATATAAAAAGAGTGTTAAGATATTCGACTTCTGCAATTGAATTGCTTGGGCACAGTTTTGACCTCGGGCTTTGTATTTCACAGTACAACATCAAAGCCGGTCAGTATCCGTTTAATATCATTGTATATATTAAATACAAAAAAAACAAAAAAAAACAGGATGGAATATTGCACAGCTCTTAACAGTTCTTTATGAATTAAATATAATTTTACAATCGTATTGCCTAAGTTTATGCGTGATCCTAAATCGTCGATGACGCCATTATTCACTAATTACAGTGTTTTATTTCCTCATACAATATAATGATAACATGGCAATAACGCTACTCTACTGTACTACACGCGTAATTAGCAGGCAATCAAAGAAGCAAGTTTTCATTTGGCTTTCTCCGTACCATCATCAACGTTTTTTTTAACTCATACGAATCAAGATCATCAGGTACATTCCAATGTCTCCAAAAGAATCCCCTTGTTGAAACATACGGTCCGTTTACATTGGCAAGATTGCAGTGATTAAACCAAAAACCGGCTTTGAAATAGGAACCACAGTTTTTGTTGTCTGCATTATCGTTGTCCTTATCATACGTAGTAAATTTGCTGTGATTAAAAGTTGAGTATTCTGCAGTAAAGGACGGGCCAGTGCTATCTCGGTAACTTAATTGGTAGAAATTATCTTCATCAGCGATTTTAAAATGTGTGAAAACTGAAATTTTCTCTATGTTGTTCTCGGCAGTAGAATAGACTTGAAGAGTGGTCTCCCCCATGGATGTCAGTTTATGTAGGTGATCGTTCCCAAGCCAAAATTCTGTTTCCACATCCCCAAAGCCGTTTTTGTACTCATCCCAATTTCTGTAAAAATTCACAGCATTACTCGATCTCTGTCGCTTTTGAATCACAGTCCACCCTCCTCCGTCTGTTGTCATGTCACACAACACTCCCTGAGTTTTATCACCCACTTTTATATTATACAAACCATCTTCCTTTGCACCATTTTCTCGCCATTCCAAACAATCTCTTTGAGCACGAGGAACTGATCGGCAATCACAAATCTGAGGAGAAGAATTTTTGACAGGTATGCAACGATGATGGAAATGCACTTTAAAGTGTTTAAAGCCAACTTGTGGAATTAACAATTCTTCTCCATCCAGTTTCGAAAATAATTCACACTCAACATTTTTACTAGTCATATTGACGTTGTATGACAAACAAAAGTCATTATACAAACACACATCAAAACATTTATTTTCATTTTTCACAGTTTTTGTTAAATACAGTTCAGCATTCAATTTCTTCTCATTCGCTACTTTCACGATCTCCAAAGTTTCCCGTGCACAAGATAAAGAGGTACAGAAGCTTGTTTTTGTTAGAAAACCAAATATTACGAAGAAATATATGGACAACATGTTTCTTCTTCTACCCCGCGTAAATTTAATCGACGACGGAGAGGTGGAGAGAAAGAATTTGGCAACCTAGTCTCTAAGATTTTTTTAAGCTAAGCATTGGTGTTGTTGTGAATAACATACACGGAGCCTGGGGACAAATTTCAGTTTCATAATATTTTCTGTTCGTTTGCCATGGATACATTTTAGGAAGTCATAATCAACAATTTTAAATTTTAAAAGAAAACAATGAATTACAATTTAACATTCAAATCATTCTATTTTTTCCCTTTATTATTATTATTTTATTTCTTTTGAGTACTTCGTATTGTACAATCTATCTGTCGTTCAAATACCTTAAAACCTCAGATTTTTTGCAATTAAATTCTCGCAAACGAGCAGAAGATTTTTGGCATTTTTGCCGAAATAAGAACCATGAAAAGATTCTCCTTCTTCAAACTGAACTTCAACATGGTAGTGAGAACCTGCCGTAAACTTTCTTTTCCTAGTAAACCTGTGAGATTAACCAGACCAGACGATATAATTGCGCTTGAAAACAAAAAATAATTTTTGCAAAGTTTTATTTTTTAATTCTGATGACGTCATCAATTAGTTTTATACCTAGAATCTTTTTGTATTAAGACTTTATACAGGTGTGCCATGTTTGATTATCTAAGTAGAAGTTTACGGGTGTTAATAGGATTAGAGCTAATTTTGGTCAACCTGATCAAAATTATTATATATTTTAGTGTGGAATACGTATGTATTCAAGTGTTTCATGTGGTTCTGTAGTTGGCTAAAGCAGTTCCATCAAGCTTTCTAAAGATGACTTTTAGCTTGACTAACCATATCACAAATATAAACCTTGAATTTTGTGTCTTTTGGATAGAATACAGTGCATAAACCATTAAGGAATACCCCTCTTCAAATTTAGTGTTATAATGTTAAAGCCACAAATTAAATTTTGTGTTAATGTTGTTGTGTTCTTCTTGTGCGCTACTATTATGAAAAATGTATCCCTACAAGCGCTTAACTAGTGCCCAGACTGCGCTGTGTGAAAGTTGGCAATGTTTGTGCATTCTTTCGTCTCATTAAACCAGACAGGTTTCAAATTTTAGCGGATCTCATGCTTATCCTATAAATATTTGTACCTTGGTGAATATTTCAAATAGTATGCTGTTAAAAAAATGGCAGCATTAAAAATTCTGGATTTCTGAATTTTTAATGAACGAAAAAGAAAAACAAAGCGTATATATTTATCTAATAATGTTTAATGTTTCATCTAATTTATTGTTGTTTATTAAACACTTTTGGTATTTGAAAGTAAAACAGTAAACCAATTCCAATGTATCTTTACTAACACGAACTTTGTACCCAGTACCGCTGTGTGTTTCTTCGAAAGGGTTATGTCAGTACACTTAAAAGGGATCTAATAACTATATTGCCAATTAAGTCACCATGCACACACCAGAAAAAACATTTCTGAAGAGGATTTAAGGCGTAGAAGAATGAAAAGATGGCAGTAACATATTATTTCAAAGCAAAGTTTAGCATTTTTTTATCTTATGTGTATAAATAAATATTGTGAAAGTAGCTAGTGACAGGAAATTGAATACTGCGCCGTTATTACAAAAACCGCGACCAAAGAAAATGACTGGTTAGGTGGTGTGGTTTTACAATGTTAATTGTTGTCATACAACGTCGATATGACTGGTATAAATGTCAATTGTAAATTGTTTTACGCTAAGTGGCTTCAAATACTTCAAAGTGTATTTCAATCATCGTTGCATACCTGTTAAAAAATCTCAGATGAAATAGATAGTCTGGAATGGCGGGAAAAAGGTGCAAAGGACGATGGTTTATATCATATAAAAGTGGGTGATCAAACTGTAGAAGTGTTTTGTGACATGACGACAGACGGAGGAGGCTGCACTGTGTTGCAAAAGCGACAGAGATTTTGTGATTTTCAACAGAAAAGGGGACAAATGCAAAAGACTTCCCTTCGTATCCATTCTACTGCCAATGACAGTATAAAGAAACGTTTTTATTCTAACACATTTTGAAGTCGCATCAAGTGAGTTACAGAAGAAACACCAGGCTATCATTGAATGCATATTATTCGAGACTTAAAAATACTAAATTTTTCATTTTTGTTCATGACAAAGATGTCTAACGGTTGTTAACTGCGCAGTACGATTTGCTGCTGTTTTTTGGTTCAACCACTGCTCTGTTGTCAGTTTAAGTGGACCCAATCTTCCGCATGAATCCAAGGCTTAGATTTTTAGAGTGCATTGTTTGAGCGTTTCAGTGGAACTTTTCCAAAAGAAAAATCATCTACAGTACGTTTGAATCATTTTAATCAAAACATTCTTTTTTCGAATGCAAACATTGCTATCAAGTTTAAAAATTTAAAACAAGCTAGTATAAAAGTTTATTTTTTATAACTTCATTGCTACGAAGAATCATCATGTGGAACTGTGGAATTATCTATAAAACATTTTTTTTATTCCTCCCCCTGTTTTTGATTATTCGTAAATTCCTCGGTCTCCTGAGATTTCAGATAACAAAGTAGTTTGGTAAGTGGAACTTTTTTCAGTTTCATAGAGGCTCCACTTATCGAGCAATTCGGATAAGTGGAACATTCGATAAGTGGAACCATTTTTTTCTGTCCCTTGGAGGTTTCACTTATCGAGAGTAGAGCAGCAAAAGGTAAAAGAAAAATATGAAAGTAGAAAAATGAGTTAGTTTGTAAACACCGCTTTTTTTTTTGGAAAACTAATGAAACGTAAAAATCAATAAAAACAACTATTTTTGATTTATTTCGTTTTTTTAAAAGAATTTTAGTCTGTTGAAACTCTTTGTAAGCAAATAAAAATCTAGCTCCATAAAAGTTCAGATCACCCAATAAAAATAAATAACAAACGACCGTTGTAGCTTGGTGAAACTGGCGAAACCAACTTTCCCGTTCTGAAAATGTTTTTAAACGTATTTTTGTTAAAAAACAAACAGTGAACGGCTTATTAGTGACGGTATCTTAATTTTTTCTTAAGTTACTTTTTTTTTCTTAAACTCAGATTGCATTCAGATAAACACCTCCATGGACAAACTAAAAGCTGTTATGACTTGTATTACTATTGTTGTATTGGATAGAAACAAGGATTGGAAAAAATGAAATTATACAATACACAAATTGAATTTGTGCGTTTTTGGATAAAAAGATACTGCTGATGGAATATGTCCTTTATTTGCCTGTTGGAATATTTCTATTGTTTCATTCCTTATATGCCTGTAATTTAGCAGACAGTGGTTATTTGAAATTGTGAAAAAGTATTTTGGAATTTTCCATCCTTCCCCTATTGGGAATGCAAAGTTTAACTAATTTTTTTTGACCAGTAGTATAACAAAGAATATTAAAAAGTTACTCTGTGATCACTTTTTGATAAGCGTAAAAAAACACACGGACTTATCTCTGCGAATATGGTTTTAAAACTTCGCGCTTGCAATATTATGTGAAAAAAATGACGTAATTGACATAACGCTAAACAACAAAGATGGCGCATAATGTAGAATTTTAGGAGGATCTCTATAGTACTGTGCTGCGCGAGCTCCAACTTCCGATAGCATTTTCGTTTCCTATAAAATTTTTAAAGATGTAACTCATATGGTTATGATATGTAGTACGCGGAAATGCGTTTACTCTAGATACTTTTTTATTAACGTTGGATGCGGCAGATGCTACCCAGGAATCTTTCGAAAAACAGAACAAAAGCCTTAAACCAAAGTTCATTTTAATAATAAATAAATAAAAAATGAGGAGGTGGTAAAAAGTTGAAGCTCGTTAGAAAAACAAATTTTCCTGACCTATTATACATTGTAACTAGAAATTTCTGCTGACTCAGCAGTTTAAATAGTAAGTCCATATTATGTTTACACATTTTAAGGTTCATACTGTCAAGAAATAAACTTGAATATTTAAAACACCTTTCGAGGCGTCACATACCGTAAATTATCGATTAAGCCCCCGGGGGCTTATTTGTCAAAATGGGTTTTGGGGGGAGGGGGCTTATTCGGGAGGGGGATTAAATGGGAGGGGGCGGGGCTTATAAAATTATGCAAAAATCTAGTGTGCTAAAAAATAAAAACAACGATTTCAACACAACATATATTTCTAAAAGTATAATAAAAAAAAAACCCTAATCGATCTCAATATCACTATCGCCTTCTTCGTACTCGTGTACGATCGTCTCTAAGGGAGCCGCATCAATCATTTCCTCGTCATCTGGGATAAATGGGTTGTCTTCCGTCTCGTTTACCAGTTGTATTTGTTCATTGAGCATTGCAAGACCAGCCTGACAGGGTTGATGCTCTTTGTAACAATGGATCTCTTTATCCTCGCTCCCATCAGTAGCCGATGTTAAGGCACACGCTTTTAACGATTTACGTATTAATTCAGCTGGCAACCCCTTCCAGGAATCAATAAATATAAAGACGCTTAGGCACCACATATTGGACAAAAATTAATATGCAAAACAGACATCCGGGAAGAAGCAATTGAATATGATCAAAATGCTATTGGCGTTTTTTAATCAACCGATGAAGTAACACTACTAGTTGGACATCTACCAATAGAAATTTCTTGTTTACTTACAAAATTTTTAAACGCAGCGCCTGAAAACAAACTTGAAGCATTTGTGATTGGAAAGAGAAAAAAAGAGGTCGGACTTGTTGTTCCAGCAAAGTATGTTGCTTTAACAGGAAGCGAGATTTTCGCTTCAACTAGTTTTTCGAGTACTTCCTTTTTATGTAATCTAAATAACAATTTCCAGTTATATTGGCGCAAATTTTAAAAAAATGTGCGGTGACAACCCTGAAAAACTAATGGCTTATGTCGAAGTAGACACATGTTTTTTCAAACAATTATCGACAAAGCGTATTTTTTGGCTATTATGTTCTCATATTACATACTCTTAAAATTGACAATTGTCATAAGTAAATTGGGCAAAACTTTGCAGCCGGAGAGGCATGAGAAGGCATTTACATTTGAGATTGAAGTAAGGACCGATTTATAACATTAACCCAACCTCGATCCCAGGACAAGTTGTCTCTTTTTGAATATCGGACGGTGATAAGCGCAGCGCCGATGAGAGACAAAAAGCCCTGTAACGAGGTTGATGATTACCCACGCACCATGAATCATTTTGGTCCAACAATTGCAACGCAAGTTTTGGAAAGCTATTATTTTTTGATAAAAATTGTTGTTACCAAAACAAGAGTGCGTATTATGTGATGTTAAAAATGATGACATCAGCATTGTCTTTCTCTCCTGATTTTATATCATTTCTTCCGTTTTGGTCAGGTGCTGTACTGGGGACCACCTAGGTTATGTAAGGGTGGTAGAATTAACACCCCCTGCTGTGTGTAAAACCGCCCCTCAAAATAAATTACAGCACGGAAGGCATCCCCTTTGCTTTGATGTTTTTACTTTTCATAATGGCGGATGTAGACGAAAACAACATTGAATGAAAATGAAAAAGAGACGGAAAAAAAAAAGAAAAATTGTGAGTGCTTACTCACCCAATTTTTATTAGACACATCAACAAAATTTTCTTTTTCTTAAGCGTGAGCTATCTGAAAGATTAGTGTCATGAAATACCCCTCTTGAATCTAAATCCTAATCTAAATCTATTCTATTTGTTATTTTATATAGGTAGCTAATATTTTGTTCTTTTGACTCTGATGTCCAAAATTTCAATAAAAAATAGAGTCGTTTTGGGCCCAAAACCCTAATCCCAATACCAACAGAACTTTCCTTCTTCAAAAACAACGTGTAAGGCTTTTGACATTTTCTGATGTTAATGCACATACTTCTTCTTTATTTAACGAAGTCCGCATTCTAAAGTACGATGGCCCCTCTATAGCTAACTTCTCTTCTGTATAAAAGCACTTTTCTTCTTAGTCAAAACGCTTCTCTTCTAATAATAATAATAATAATAATAATAATAATAATAATAATAATAATAATAATAATAATAATAATAATAATAATAATAATAATAATAATAATAAATATTTAAAGTGGCTAGCCCAGAAAATCACAAAAACCTATAGTTAGTGGATTGTTTCCACTGGGGGCCACTAGAACAAAAAAGAAACAAAAAATGATAAACCTTAGACTGCCTCAGCTCAATCAAACATAGTAACATTTATAATCTGTGAAAATTGAAAAGAAAAAGAATGAAAAACAAAAATTAAAAAGTTAAAAAGTGATCTCCATTAGAATTTGCCAAATACATTAGAGATGGAAGTCTTAAACGAAAGCACATGTAATCAGGAGCAATGTGATTCATGGCTTTGAAAACTAATATGGCATCGTTTTTGATGAGTAAATTATTCATTGAATATTCCCTCTCTTTCCCAAGAAAGGTACGGACACATTTTAATCGTTTTTCTAGTTTTCCCAATCTACCTTGGGTGGCACAAGCCCATGCTGAGGAGCAGTAGTTGAAATATGGCATGACAAGTGCATTAATTAAAAGGTTTTTTGTGTGAGGTGTTAAACAGTATGCAATGGTTCTAATTTTAGAATATTTAATTAGTATTTTTCTATTTATGTCATTAATGTGCTTTTCCCATTGCATTTTTTGATCAAATGTTACCCCAAGATATTTAACTTTTTCGCTCCTCTTCAAAGGAATACCCATATAGTTGATAGTTTTGTTCTCAACTTTTTTTAACTGGCTGTGGTTGCCGAAAAAGATTGTTTCAGTTTTGTCCGTATTAATAGTCATTTTGTTATTATTCAGCCAGAGGTCGACTTGCGAAAGTTCTAACTCGACCTGGGAGACAAGGGTATCCAAGTTTTTACGAGACGAAATAATTATTGTATCATCTGCATATAGATGGTGGTAGTTTGAATTGATGACAGATTTTAAGTCATCAATATACAAAAGAAAGAGCAGGGGCCCCAACACAGATCCCTGCGGCACCCCAAAAGCGTCTTCATGAAGCAGATCTGATCCTGTGTCGTTTACAAGAGTCAGCTGCATTCGGCCCGTTAAGTAGGACTCAAACCAGTCAAAGGCAGCATCTCTGATGCCAAAACACCATAGTTTTTTTAACAAAATTTTATGATCAACAGTGTCAAAAGCTTTTTCAAGGTCAATGAGCACAGCACAAACAAAGTTATGTTGGTCGAGCTCAGTAAGAATAAAATCAGAGACATCGACTACTGCAGTTTCTGTGGAAAAGAGTTTTCGAAACCAGGACTGTCTGTCATTCAGGAAGTTGTGCTCAGAAATAAAATGAGACATTTGCTCATGCACTAACTTTTCAAAAATTTTCATAGGAATTGGCAAAATGGAGATAGGCCGATAATTAGTAGGATCTGTTTTATTGCCACTTTTAAAAATAGGCGAGACCCTTTTAGTCTTCCAACATTTAGGTACATAACCAGTAAATAAAGATTTGTTGAAAAAACTTGATAAATAAATACTTAAAACTGACGAACCTGCTTTTAGCAGTCGTGAACCAATTTGGTCCAAGCCTGTAGCTTTATTAAGTTTTAGTGAACTATATAATTATTTTTTTGACACTTTTGGTCTCAATACGAGCCCACCGAAAATCGTGTCCGCTAACAGGTGGATTAACATTAGTAGTGTCAGAAGAAAATTTAGAGGCTAGTTTGGCACCAACACTGACAAAAAATGAATTGAATGTGTTGGAAATTTCTTTTGGGTGAGAAGTTTCTGTACCATCGTTTTGGACTACTCGTTTTATCGAGGTAGTGTTGCCTGACTTATCAGGAACCAGTTTTTTTAGGGTTTTCCAAAGTTGTTTTGGCCGTTTTTGAAAGTCCTGCAAAACGTCATTATAGTACTCGTTTTTAAGTCGATTTTTGAGACCTATTACCTGGTTCCTTTTTTGTTTGAAAGCTTCCCAGTCTATGATGGATTTTGTTTTTGATGCTTTCCGTTTCAAGAAGTTTCTTTCTTTGATGGCTATTATTAATTCATCAGTGACCCATGCCTCAACACGGCCAGAAAATCTATGTGTTTTGAAAGGGGCATGTTTGTCAGCCACTGTTTTAACATTTTTATTCAGTTTCTCACATGCTTCATCAAGGTCATTATAATTATTAAAATATGACCAGTCTAAATTCCTGAGGTCCTTCAGAAAAGCCTCTTCACTGAAGTTCTTGTAGCTACGAACCTTGCATGTTTTAGGTTCAAATTTTGGACTTTTGAATTTTCTGATCACATAAACTAAATTGTGATCACTGATGCCTAAATCCATGACACCAGTTTTAGAAATACAAAAAGTTCTCTTCCGTTCGAAAGACTTCTCTTCAAGTGCGAAACACTTCTCTTCCATAAGCTCGAAAATTTCCCAGACTGAATCTGGTCCTTAATATATGAAACTATCCAGATCTTGTTTATGAATAAATGGCACACCCCGGGCTCTGCGCATAGGAAATTTTGTATCCAGTAAAGTTTGCATAAATTCTTACGGGGGCATATTAACGTTTCTACAAAATTAGATTTTTCGCGGGAAAAACTTTGCGAAATTTCAAGCTATATTCTCATACGGTCCCAGAAGCGTAATACGAGATTGCTTTTTTATCTAGTTTCCACTAACTTTGAACTTTTATAATTGCGATTCGGGGAAACTAGAACGTTTTGCGGCTTACAATTGACCCTACTTTATCCGGGAATAAACATTGATTGTGATGTCTGTTGGGAACAGAACTTGTGGTTTACAAAAACCAAGATATTTTTTTGCAGCAATAAACATTGTGATGTTTGTTGGGAAAAGTACTCGTGGTTTTCAAAAAACAAGATATATATTTCTAAAATCCAAGCATTTTACATTGTTACAGGTGTTGTATTACATATATCTTTTGACTGCACAAATCAAGGCGATATAGTAATCAATAGCTTCATGAGCTGTATCTGGCTTAAGTTTGGAGAAACCCTCCATTGGAAGAACTGTTTCCGCAAATTCAATAAATTCAGGCTCATTATCGTGATCTGGTACAGATAGTTCGCTAAACTCTTCTATGTCATTAAGATCTAAAGTTTTTTTAAAAGACTCGCAACCATATAATTCTGGAACAAAGTACAATGTATCAGGCCTTCCACGGGGAGCAGTAGCACCTTTGCTTGGTGCTAACAGATGTTGATTCCAATGAATCGCAAATTCATTAAGGTTCTTTCTGATCAAATCCATAAAGCAGCAGCGTACACATTCAGCAATGAGTGCATCACCAGCATCTAAAAATCCTAAGTCTGCAAGTTCTCTAAAAAATAACCTCCACCAACTTGGTCTGTCTTTTGAAAGTTGTGACCAAAAAGATTCGATTCTTTGATTAGCTGTTGATGTACCAACAATAAAGCTGCCAGTGCCAGCATATTCGTTATTATGCTGAGATCTTAATGCAATCTCAACAGCTTCCAAAATACAGTTTTCAGTACCATCATCAGACCTTATTCTTGTTGAAAAAATATGTCACATGGCGAGGGGACTGGTCCCGTGTAATAAACCTCACAAAAGGTTAAAACCATGGACCAATGATGTAAAATTGCGGACCAGATTTTAGAATTCAAGTTGTAAAGAGCCACATGCAGAGAAGTGTTAAGTGCAGAAGAGAAGTGTCAAAATACTGAAGAGAAGTGTCAAAATACAGAAGAGAAGTGTTTCGTTTTATAGAAGAGAAGTGATTTTGATTTGGAAGAGAAGTGAGCCATAGGGGCCATCGTACTAAAGCTTACTGACCTTATTACAATACACCTTTAAGATAATTCGGGAAAACTAACACTCCATCGCAGCTTATTTTGCGATCGGAGGAGGTAAACATCACACTTTTATAAGAGTTTATTAATGAGAAAACACGTTTTTTCGTGATAACTTTTCTTGCTGCATTTTGTTTTTAATGAAAAGTACACATCAGTTGTATCTTATTATTATTATTATTATTAACGTTTCCTGAAAATTTGAAAGAAATTGATACAACGTAAGTTAAAAAACTGGAGAAAACACGCTTTCGTCTATAAAAAACTCATAAAAACACGATTTTTGCCTCCTTTTTTCCGATATTGTAAAACAAGGGAGAGCCGTAGGAACGTGTGTACAATTAAATTATCGTAAAGGTGTAATAAGTCCTTAAATGTTTTAACGATTTATCAAATTTTAGACAGGCAAAATTCTTCTCTAAGTAATACCTTTGATCTCAGATACTACTCTAATATTCAGTCTGCAGTCTCTGTGTCCTGAACTAGATCTTGCTATTCTATCAAAATCTAATCTAACTAAATTGTAAAATAGCATCTTTCTAAGTAATTACATTGCCTAATTTATCCCAAATGTTTATTAGGAGAGGCATTCCTAACCTAACTTGGCTATGCTATCCTAATTAGGCTATAAAAAGTTTTTAAAACCAAAAAAATCACAGTTAACGCGCTATTTCACTCTCTTTGTGCAGTCAAATTTCAAAACTTTGATATTTGAAAGATCATTGCATTTGTACGACAGAACTAAAAGATATTGACCGAAATCAGCAAAATATTTTGAGCATAGTCTAATTAGCTTATGATGGCCTAACTAGGAGATTCTTTCCAACCAAACATCGTCTTTTCGCAACCGCTGTTTTGAAAACCACATTTAGTTCGACATCCTCATTAGGCTATTTGATATCCTAATTAGGTCATTTTTGCAGGAAATTAAATAAATGTAAATATTTCGCCAACCCGTCGTAAGTTTTAGTTGAAATTTTGATTAGTTAGGCGCAATATTGGTAAAAAACAAGTAATAGTTTTTTGCGAAGGTTAAAAATATGATTTCAAATCCTAATTAGGCTATCAGCATGCCATAATTAGGAGATGATAGCCTAATTAGGTTACATAACCTAATTTGCCGTTTTCCCTGACTGTGTAACTGAGTATATCCTTCAATATTTGTGAGGCTAGCCAAAGTATGCCCATCGTCTTGATGTACCAATCTATACCAGTGCCTTTATACTGTTATAACTAATATGATATAATAGCTAGTGCGATTACTATCTTATGTGGCTATCTTTACTAATTTTAATAACAGCATTAGACAACTAATTGTGTGGATTGAACTCAGTCACTGACAATGGTTTACATTATGCATTTTTGTTTTAACTCTTTTTATTTTATTTAGTTTAAAATATACTATATATAATGGCTACTCGCAGTCTCACTAGACTTTTTATCAGTTTCCGTAATACATCAGTAAATAATGCTACAAGAGAACCAGAATATAAAATTAAAGGCACAAAAAAACGTCAAGCGGTCAGTATGTTTTTTTCTGTATATATATATGCAACTAATATTCCTGAAATGATATTAAATGATATAACAATTTTGATAACAAATAAATGGAAATTAAAAGGTAGTTTTATGTATTTTATATACAGGATGATACTGTAGCACTTGTCTCAGATGAGGACTTGGAATTGGGAAAAAGCATGCAACACCCAGGTGTGGCATCACTTCCCCCAGAATGGTGGGTGTTTTTATTTTGCTAACAATTTTGCTATATAAAACAAGGGTGCCATTAATAGCAAAATAGTCACGGCAAATAGTAGAGATAGCTGACTTTGACATTAGAATATTTCCCTTTATAACGGAAATAATTTTTGTTTGTATTTTAAGCTATATTTATACATCTGTTAAATTCCTCATTTAAAAACCTTAATTTCTAACAAAATGTATATCAGTGCTTAAAATTAATATTTGACCACTGCCGGTCATACTGACCGTCGGAGATCCAAAATGCCCGGTCAAATTGAATTTTTCAGTCTGACCGCTCGTAACGCGATCCTGACGGTCAATTAACAAAATTTAGCGGTCAGTGACCGTTGACCGGCCGTTATATTAAGCGCTGTATATACATCTTTTCGTTTTTATTAAAAAGCCTACATGGAATTTTGATAGAACAAACAATTATTACATTCCTTTTTACTCAAAATTATTTAACATGCGTAAGAAATTGGCAATTTTAAATATAAATACAAACTTTATGGAAAATAAATTAAAAAAAAAATTTGTTTATTTAAACTGATATCATTTAGTATATGCAGTAGAACCAAAAAATATAATTAAAATTCTCAATCTTATTTTTAGGAGTGATGCCGTGGAAGAGGTAAATATTTTTTCTTTTTTTTTCTTCTCATACAAACCTACCTGCAACATTTAAATTTACTTAAACCAACGTACCACCCAGCACTAACGTACAACTCAGCACCAACGTACCACTCAGCACCAACGTACCACTCAGCACTAACGTACCACTCAGCACTAACGTACCACTCAGCACCAACGTACCACTCAGCACCAACGTACCACTCAGCACAAACAAAGAACTACCAATAACTATCAGTTAATTCAAAAACCATTTTGGATCCACCATGTATGAAAAATGATGAAACAAAATTATTCCATTTACCTTGAATATAACAAAATTAAATTGATTTAAATTTGACCCTTGCAAGTGATAATAAACACAATGCAAAAACATTTCTTGCACAAAAACAACAATCTTTCAACTTCTTTTGTACAACATGTTTAATTTCTCTTTCTTGAATTATTCTCTGCTGAGTAATTTCTAGTGATTTCAATAGGATTATTTTTTGCTTTAGTCAGGGTGGGTTGCAAAGTATTTGTACGTATGACATTTTTCATGAAAGTGTAATTTCTTATAGGTACAATATGACATTTCAAAAATAAAGAAAAGAAGTAGGTTAATAGTTTTTGTTTTTACTTTACAAATTTTTCTTTAACAGAAATTCTATGGAAATTTTTTTCCCTTTATTCAAGACATAACAATTTGTTCAGTAACCAGTTTTGCATTCTGATTTGGACATGATATTGTAACCAGTGTAACATTGTGTTTTTTCAGCGAAAGATTTAAATGCTCTTCATAATAAACATTTAAACAGACCTTCATTAGATGATAATGTAAATGAAGAACATACCATAGATGTTACTACACAAGAAATTACACAGGTTATATCTCACGAGACAACTTTTTATCATCTGTGTTAAATCTGTTTGCATAAAATAATCAAATGTTTCAATTTAGTATTACAATAAAATAAGAATTTTTTAAGAATTTGCGATTTTTGCCCAAGTAACGAAAGATAGACATGAGAAAATTTAAAAAAAGGCTTAATCACCAACGTTTATTTCTTTAAAATATGTTAAAATAGGCTGTTTATTCACAAAAGTTAATTCTTACAAAAACCAATGAACATTTAATAGAAAACAGAATTAAGAAGATTTCTTATATAGTGTATTTGTGAAAGTTTAATGAAATCTTGTGGAAATAATTGTATTTCTTGAACAATACCAGGATGAGGTGGTTTTTTAACGCACATTTATATTGAAGAATTGCATTTGAGTGTGGTTTTTTTTTTTAATTTATTGTTTGCTGAAGCAGGAGTGGAAGTGAATTTTGTGCAAGTGGGTTTTGCTGAGTTCCTTCACTGTAATCTTTACCTAAAAATGTACACATAATAGCTTTATTAAGAAAATATCTCTTTTCCATTTTTTTAGTTATTTCATCAATGTCAGCGGTGTATACAAACTATACAAGCAAAAGCACATGGAGCCAGCAAGTCTGAGCAAACTATAGTTCGTAATGTTGTATCAACTTTAGCGTCACAATTACAAGAATTATCAATCTCCTTTAAAAAAGGACAATCAATATATTTAAAAAGTAAGTTGGACGATTTCAATTGATTACTCATTGTGATCTTTGCTTAAGTTCTGACTTAAATGTTCTTTTTTAAACCACGTCAGACATTTCGCAATTTTTTATTCTGTATTTTACTGTTAAAGTTGCTACTAAAAAAGAGCTTTGTTTATCTAAAGTAGTAATTTCCAATTTTCAGAATATTTACATAGCTCCCTTAACAGAGAGCGTGAATTACGTGTTTGGCATAACCTAATCCGTCAAGTAAACGCCCCCTTCTTTTAGTCTCCCTCAATAAACGCCCCTTTAAATGACTTTTTTCGATAAAGGTTGCTTCTAACGGGAGCACTTTTTAGAGGGACTTTTGTTTGAAACATAGTGCAAATGTTGAATTATTCATTGTCTTCTCCCAGGGGATGAGATCTTCATTAAAATAGCAAAAGGAGATATGCTCGAACAAATTCTAATATAATTGACTCGATGACCATATTAATAATCATGTCAATATGATGTTAAGAAATATGATTTCTTTAGCCAAGGACAAAAGATAAAATGAAATTTAATTTCCGCCCTCTTTAAAACACTCCCTATAAACAAAATAAGCACATTATCAAAAAATTAGCAAACGCCCTGGGCGTTTATTTAAAACATTGCGGTAATTAATGATAAAGCATCGGAGGAAATAAAATTTAATATTTGTAAATAGATAAATAAGGCGTGATTTTTCCATGATTATTTACACATTTTTTATTACAGAAATGAAAAATAGGGAAGAACGCGAAAAAAAATACTTTAATAACGATTTTCAACCAACCAATGCTTTTATGCAGGAAGAAGATGAAAATTTTGATGACTTGTATGACAAGGTTAGTTCTTCTACGTCTGCATATAATGTTATTATTTCACAGTCTTATTGTGGAATTCAGGATAAGCGAGTTTTTTTATGAATTACATGAAGAATGTAATTTATGGAAATGTAATTAAAATAAAAATAATTGATCTGATACAATCGTATCTATGCATTGGTAATTCCCGCGAAACTGAAGTAGGTGAATATGTCTGTTAGTTTGCTAGTAGCATCTAGTTTGTTTGAGAAGTACCAAATTGGTAATATTGTATTTACGGCACAACGACAAAGTAAATTCGCCTTCCTAAAGAATTTACGAGAGTGTGTGAAGTGTAAGCATCACCTTATACCAACAGTTGTGTTTGATTGTAGGGTTTTACTACAGCACAGTTACAAATGGTCGAAGAAAACGAACAAATCGTGAGACAACGTGAAGAAGAGATTTCGCATATAGTACGATCTATTGGAGATTTAAACACAATATTTAAAGATTTGGCTATGTTGATAGTAGACCAGGTATGCAGAGTTTTGTGATACAGTGGACTCTCTATAACTTGAACAGCCACGGGGAATCGGAAACCGTTCGAGTTATAGAGAGGCTTGGGTAATAAAGAGTTAAAAGTTTTTGTATAATTTGTGTATAAATGGCCAATTAAGCGTGATTTTTCTCCCTTATATGAAATCTAGGCTAAGAACGGATTAAAAAAATAAAAAATAAAAAATATCTCAACGATTTATTCTTGGGAAGAAAAGAAAACAAAATTAGAGTTTGCTTTCTTGTATGAAAGACACATGTTGATATGAAACATTCGAATCAGTTAGACTCTATTTACGTTTACAGAGCCAAAACAATGCAAAAAACTGCTTGTGTCATTTAAAGTTCTAGATACATGTTGCGAGGTTCGAGTTATAGAGAGAAAATACATGAAGAGAGCAAAAAAAAAACATTCGAGCTAAGGAGAGATTTGAGTTATAGGGGTTCGTGTTATAGAGAGTCCACTGTATATGTTAAGGGAATAAATTCAAATTTTTTTTGTTCTTTTTATTACAAGAAATTTTCGCGAATTGGTGTTTACAAATTTTACGGGAGAAAAAATTTTCCGGAGTAAGAAGATTTCAACTTTCCATTGAGATTTAATGTAGTTGTTTATTAATGAGGGCGATATTTTTCTATCCCTTTTCTCTATTTATTCCCCCTCCTGGGATAATTTTACTCAAATTCACAAAGTAAGGTAAAATATTATGTATAAAAAAGACTTTTTGAATTAAAAACAATCGTTGTTGTTGTTTTTTTGGTTAAAGTACTCCTGCCTAGCTTAATCTCAACCATGAATTTGTGTGCTGCAGTTTTTTTTTTGTTTTCTTTGATTAACAATATGTGATTCATGGCGTTACTGCTCCTAACTTTGCTTCCCTGAGTGCTACTGCAGCTGTAATTTGTATGAAGGTTATTAGAATATAATAGAATAAAAACTGCTTCTTTTTCACATTCATATTCTCAATATATTTTTATATTCTTTTATTTTTTAATATTCTTTATATTTTTAGGGTACAATATTAGACAGGATAGATTACAACGTCGAACAAGCATCAGTTCAGGTTGAAAAAGGTTTACAACAATTGCAAAAGGTACGTTTCTTTCATCAGCCGTGCGATCAGTAACAAGATGGTAGGTGGGCATGTGAAAACTTCGACAGCTTTGGAAAAACTGCTTTAACCATGCTTATTTTTGCATCAAATGTTTTTGTTGTTTCATGTACCTGACAAGGGCTTCGCCTTTAAAAGCTGTTTAACGTGGTGAATACACCCTTACTGTTTTTCTCCACTCCTCCTCGCGATTAGTTTTAGATAAGTCCAAACACAATTTTTGATTCTGATGCCTGTTATAGGATCAACCTAATAATAAAATAATTGGCTATCTAGTCAGAGTTGTACTTGTAAAGCATATTTCAAATGCTGTTGAAATTTGTTTAGAGTGAAAAGCACCAGAAGAGTAGTCGAAAAATGTTATGTATACTAGTGTTAGCTGTCGTCTTGATCATCATGATCATCGCACTCGTACTCACCAAGAAGTAACCTTGCTGATTGTAACTCACTTTACTGCTTTGAACAAACAGAACAACTGCGCGATGCTATGAGGTGATCCCCAATCTAGCATTATGTTGTGACGATGTCATTCACATCAAAAGAGTTGCTACTCCCAGTAAAGCTTCTACAATCATTCACTTCCAAACTGTTGTGATTGTGAGAATCTTGCTTGGAAACTTCCTGAGTATTGACATAAATGTGAGAGTTTAAAACTCACAAACAACTTGTGTACATGTTTTAGTTTTAGTCGTGTTTACTTATTTAGCGTTTGCGCTTTTAAATTATTACCTTATAAATAATCAATGAAAGGAATTTAAGTAATACAATAAGGATAGTTTAATCGGATTTGCCTAATGTTGCATTAAACGGAAAAAATTCTACAACTTGTTTCTTGTGCTGGATGTTAGACGATGATCTAATGGTAAAAATGTGTCAGGCAGTCTTTTACTTAATCCTCAATATCTGAATAATATTGTATTGTTTGTTGTTATTATTTCAGTCCTGATCTAAAAAAGTGTTTTTTACGCCTGCTGTTTTGTTCTTTTGCTAATCAATATAGATAATTTGAATTATTTATCATGTAAATAAATTATTCCTATGTTTTTTGTATGCTGTGCCTATCAAATATATATATAACAGTTTCCAAATAGAGACAATAATATTTGCGAAGTTAGCAAGTCTTCATATTTCGCAAATTTCACGGAAAGAAAGTTGCCGAGACTCATTTCCTAGATTTATACCGTTATCATATTATATTTTAAAGAAATATTTCACCTGAACTTTTTTGAGATATTTCGTGTATAAATACCTCTCCATCGATTAGTTGTTTCAAAGGTTACAAAACCTAGTCAACCTAACCTTAGCAGTTGTAACTCAAAGCTTTTAATCACTACTCTTAGGATTTTGAAGTATATTTTGAAAATTTGTCACGAATTCGATCTTAAACTTGATCACTTCTCACGACAACCCTTGTTCCTAATTTTGACGCCACAATATTAATTCTTATTTTATCTACAGAACGAAGATCATTTTTTAAAACGCACTTTTTCACACAATCCGCAGGAATCTGTGTTTGGTTTGGCCTTCTTCGTCTCCGGTAAAAAAATAAACACAATGGTGAAATGTTAAGACGAAGACAGCTGCGAAATGTGTTGATACGTGAAGTTCTTAGTATAGTTTTTATTTCCCTGGATTCAGTTTCTCAAAATGTTCTATTGGCATTGCCTGACCGTGTATCGTTTGCTGCGAGGTCAGATTTCGTTCAAAAGGCTTAGACAATAGTAGAGAAAGGGAAAAGTGTGGACATAGTCAATAGTTTTTGTTATGATCTGAACTGTTTGTGAGACGAGGTAAAAAAAAAGCTCAACCTTTTATATTTTTATAGCTATAGCTAGCTAATAAATGTTGTGACTTACTAGCTCTGAGTTGGCTGCTAGCTAGGCTAGCAAAAAAGTCAGTGTCCGGTTTAAAACACGGGTAAAGGCAGAGCTTGTTCGGGTTGACCAGTTGATATCAGTTGTGGGGAGAAAATAACATAATTCGCCGAATTAGGATTCCTTTAAGATAAATTTAAATGTATTACAAAATAGCACAGAGGCTAGGAGACCCTGGGGACGAGAATAACATACGGATTGAAATTTGCGAAAGCTAAATAAAGTACACGCTTTTACTGCGGTCTTTATATCAGAAAAATACAAGATGGCCTGGAAAAAAGGTTGCATCTCTCATTTACGTCAGGTAACATTTAGCGCGCACTTGTCAATCTAAGAGTTCTTTTTCATATGATATCATGTTCTCGAGATTTTAATGTTTTCTTGAAGTAATACAATACACATGCGCACTGGAATTTTACCGGTTTTTTGCCACAATATTTTTTGCATGTTGGGGAAACAATTATTTTCATTTTTCCAGACTGGGATCAAACACTCCATGTATTTCGTATGACCATTTAACTATTTACTTTTTGGCTTTATTATCTACTATAGCTTATTTTTCACCGGAGAAATTTTCAACATTGGTTTTCTTTCAATATCTTTGCAAGCATCATTCAACAATCCTGTCAGTCAGATCAAATCATTGTTGTGTCTCTGCGCAAAAAAACCTTTCTGGAATGACTTTATATGTCGAAAACTTATATTATGCTAAAAGGATTGGAATACGCCATGAATATCTCAAGCGTACTGCATCTCAGAACTACCCTTCTTCCTTATTTATTTAACTTTTTTACGCTATACTTCTACCTTCCTTATTTGTCTTACTTTTCCTACAATCCCCGATTCACTCAGCTCACCTAGAAGCGTTTTTTATTTAAATGACATCTCGTGACAGCTGGTAAATGCATTTCTAAAATCTTGTACAAAGGTAAGGACCAATTACGATGATAGTTCTTATGAAGCAAATTTCCATATTCAGCGATCTTTGCAATTCTTTGACAAAACTGCAATTTCGTAACTCATCTAGTTATCCAGGATAGTGATGTAGTTTTCTTTATGCTCTTGACTTTCAAAACTTAACTTTATGTTGGCCGCGTTACCAGTTTCTACCCATTAAGTCATTAAACGCAACCATTGTTACACCATTGTCCAATTAACATAGCATTAACCAGGAATATTTCCAAAATGTTGTCATAGATGTTAGGTCACCTGTGTGGTCTTTTTCACCGAGAACAAACAGAAGAGCAGAAATGTTATAAAAGCAGGGATGTAATTGTGTTGAAAACTTCAGCCTGAAAAGTTGTAAATAAAAATTATACCAGTTTCTACCCATTAAATCATTAAACGCAACCAATTTTACACCATTGTCCAATTAACATAGCATTGAACAGAGGAATTTTTCCAAAATGTTGTGATAGTTGGGTCACCTGTCTGCGTGGTCCTTTTCATCGAGAACAAACAAAAGAGCAGGAATGTTATAAAAGCAGGGACGTAATTGTGTTGAAAACTTCAGCCTGAAAAGTTGGAAATAAAAATTATCATAAGGACTGTATAATATATAGTTCGGCAAGCCAAACTATATATTATAGGCTCCCTTTTGTATTCTGACATCGATCAACAACATTTAAGGAGAGGAATTTTATCATTCTCGACCCCAGAGCTCTTTAAGATAAACTAGTAGTAGTACTTTCGAGCTTTTAATCTCAAAGAGCTCTGGGGACGAGAATGGAATGTTATGGAAATTTTATTCTTTTAAAGCGAACATGAATTTAAGAATAGCGTTGGGTGTACGGCTACATATTGTGCAACAAAACTTTAATAGGGTCGAAAACTTACTAGCGTCGGCAAGTAACTACTTACGTCTCATCTATCTGCAAAGCATTCACATATTACGGACCACTCCTACACAACAACCTTCGTGACTTTTAATCTTACAGCTGACTTACAAACATCATCTCTGAGTGGCATTAAAAGACATGTAACAGTGATTATTATAGAGGATGATTAATTTAATCTAAAGACAAGGTTTTCGTACACAGTTTATATATAGTATATCGATATATAGTATACATCTGAATCGAAAAATATGTTCAAATAAACGAATGTTCGAATTAAGCAGCAGTAAACAGAACAATCTCGTCCGCAGGGTCTCTTGGCCTGAGCATTATTAAAAAAACAAATAGCCATTGGAACGAGGTTGTAAGTAAAAAACAACAAAGGACCAAGATTTTAAATGATATTAAAAATGGCCCTCTTCCAAACAATGCTCAAGGTTTTCCAGAGACCCTTGTTTACAGTTCTCGATAACCCAGTTTTGTGCATGGTATTTTTATAATAAATATATGAGAAGTTCAAGACAATGTTAGGTTGGCACAGTGCTTGACCAAAAAAAAGGCGACCATGAATGTTGAACAAGATGGAAGAGTGTTAATTTTAAACTTCCTCCTTAAATGGTTTATTAGGTCTTGTAAAACGTTCATCAACTGTTTGTTATTCATTCCTCAATCCCACTTTCCTTTACTTTCTTATACTTTAATTTTAGTTTTAAGTGGTGCTTAGAGTATTGTTTAGAGTTGTTTAGAGTATAGATTTTAATTTTGTTGCTATACTGTACAGGAAAAATCAGATTAGCTATGTTTAATTAAGCATTCATGACAAAGATCTAACTTACTTTTGATTTGATATTCCCCTCAACAATCCCATTGATATTATTTTTCTAAAAATAATTGATAGCTAGCTAGCTAGTTAGCTATATTCTTGGATATGGATTAACATGCTTAAAATTTTCTGATGATCTTTAACAAAAATGATCAACATATTTAAATTCAGCATTAAAATTTATGGACACATGCAAATTCCCAAGTTTATATACTAAATAAAACTATTAGGTAGCCTTAGTTTTGTGGCTATAACTCTTGCACTGTGTGTGGGGAGACCGGGGTTCGATTCTCCTTGGCGACAATTCTTTAGGGATGAGGGAGATTGGAAAAATGACACACTGTGTGATGGTTGGATCCTGCAGGGAGGTGTTAGTAGAGTGTGGACCCTAATTGGGTCTGTATAGCTCAAATAAGCATTAAATACCCAAGGACTCCCCATCCAAGCGGTGGCAGGGGATAATAAACAGGATATTCCTTGATATTTTTGAGGCTAGCCATGTGAAATATGCACATCTATATCTATCTTTCTTTTAAGTTCTGTTGTTTCACTTACTTTAGTACAGTCACTTGATAGAATTAATACAAAAGTAAAGCGTTCAGTACTGAAATACACGACGATTTTAACTATATAATCATTTAAAAGATGTTTATTTAAAAATGATCATGTAGACAGGTGATGAAAATAAATTTGAAATACCTGCCATTTAAAAACGTGATCATTTAAAGTGATCTCAGCCTTTAAATACAAAGGCTTATCGACTAGTATAAGAATATAGCTTTGGAATTTTGTTATCCACATTTATCTTAACAATGGCACTTATAAAATGAGTTGCACATATTTACTTTATATTTTCATATTGAAATGACCACCTGTTATTTGAATATATAGCCAAAAGCAAGCACTTATCTCGATATAAATTCCTATTCTTCTGTGATAAGACTTATTATTAAGTCTTCTCAGTGTACCTCTAACCTTAACCCTTTGAAGTCTAAAGGTACGCTATGAGTAAAACAATTTCTTACTGAGTTGTTCTCTTTCATTATCTCCAAGTGCATCAACCAACTTGATCTTCTTATCTGAATAACATCACTTATGCTACCAATATATTGCCTGTTTTTAAGCTGGAGTTACACATCTACCTTAAAATTCTCATTTTAAATTCCTTTCTGAATGGTCAAGATTTTTGTGCTATATATGTACAACATAACAATTCTCACATAGGCCTGATTTCTCACAATTGGGCGAGTCTTTGCGTGATCAAGAGCAATTGTTCTTCCCTTATTGATAGGCCTGCAACTATCATTTAAGTAACAGAAGTTCTTACTGTTGTACCTCATTAAAGCTGGAAAAACTTTAATGTCCATAGTCTAACCCGTACAATGGCCGACATCCAAAAGGCCAGTTCTTAACCTTCCTGCACTTGTTATGTATATGCGCCCAATGCCTAGAAGGCTAAAAAATAATCAAGTTGATACCAAACCCTTTCTTGCAAACTTGCCTTCAATGCTACTAATCATGTTGTTATACTGTGCTGCTTTTACTCTCAATCCTTTCTCTTATATCCTTGTCCTTTTTCCACTTCTCATCAACTCTGATATGAGAACCAAGTCATGTACATGCAATAACTCCCTGAAAACTAATAATGGTAAATAATCTGTATGTAATGATTAAATATTGTTGTTTTACCAAAGGTTTTTTTCTTACTTAAAAGCCAACTTATTCAAAAGATAAGTTGGCAACACTTTTGTGATACAAAGCTGACTTCTTACCACATTCCTGCTCGAAATTTGGCTCACATTCTTGAGAAAAAATCACAATTATTGACTGTTTCCCCAAGTTACAGCATTGTCTTTTTTTTAGGGTTGACTGATGGTACATAGAAAAGCGAATAAAAACACTTTTAGTGTTTTCTTATTTAGTTATTCAACATTACATTACAATGTGTTAGAAAAGTACAATCTGTTGCCTTATTTGCATATTGTGCTTAACGATTCACCTGGTTTTAATAATTCATTTTCATTAGTGATCTCATCACAGTGAAATCTAAATAACCATTCATTTTTTATCTTGGCGTAAAACCTCAATATATACATGCACCGTGGTTCCTCTTACGTTAAGAAATTTAAATTCTCTCTTTAGATAATTAGAAATTATTTTAGTAGACAAAACAAGAAAAACTTATGTAGTGTATGATATATTGCTATTTTTAGTTAGTAATAATCCATAAAGATTTTGAGTTGTCGTGGGCTGCTATTCTGTGCATCCCGTACCAATTTAGCAGCCATTTTTAAACAAAAATTCAGCAGTTTCTTGATATCAACATATAGTAATGATTATTTCTTGTTGACGTTTTGAATGAAACACACAGCATGTTAGCCTGTAATTGGCTTAGTAATTATGTTACAGCTAATCTTTTTCTCATTTTAGCTAGCTAACATAATTATTTTTTTTTTAATTCTCTGCTCTATCGATAAGCCATTATTTTTTTTAGGATTAAAGTTATACATATATCAATCATACGATTTCTACAATCCATTCAATTTTTTGGTGGTAAGTTTTTGGGATGTGCCGCTATAGTGATTTCAATGTTTGGTCTGTCTTTTCTTGTTTAAAGTATCGCTGCAACGTGAAACTTCTTTTATGTATAAGAAAAATTTAGAATGTATAAGAAAGAATCTATAGAATTAACAACAAAATGCTTGCAATATTTTGATTTTTTTATTGTTAATTAAAGTACAAAAAATGTACCCAACTGATAATATGTAATAACGTGTTTCAAAATTTCCAAATGCTTTATACATTTACATGATATTTTTGTATTTTTTTTTAAGATGAGCTGATGAATGATGGGCGACACACAAATTCTATTTTATATGTAAGTTTCATCTTTTTTGTCTACCGTTATGGTGCCTGCAAGACTTCAAAATTACCATTACCTCGTAAATGTTGTATTTGTACTCTTATCAAAGAACTTTCCATAGGTTTAAATGTTTAGTATTTTCATTATTATTATTTTTTGTACAATTATGTACGTGTATTCTGGAAGCTTGAAATATCACAAAAGATAGTTACTGTCAAATCTTGAAAAACACCTAAAAGTTGGTGAAAACCCCCTGAAAACGTTCAGCCTGATAGTTTTATTTTTGAAACTATTCTCACCTTCATGTGATCAGGTTTACAAACTCGGACATTCGTTAAATTACACATAGTTCTATAAACAGAAGCGAGGAGAAAGTTCACACTGTTCAAACTAGAGCTTGAAAATTGACATGTAACAGACCCACAATTATTACCAGATTTCTTCTGTGTTCCATCAATATTAAGCATACATTGAACATCTTGCTAAAGCTTTCATGTGTTTTTGAGGCTTTCTTCTTTAAACTTTTCTCAGTTATTCTTATTACCTCCAAATCACAATTCTTGGCTGCAACCCAATCGTATGTAACTCCATTTGTGATTTCTCGTTTAGTATTATAATTGTGGTTGTAGTGGTAAAAATTTTATTTTGGACGATATATTTATGCATTCGTAAAAGAAGGCTTCAAAGACAAAGACAGGAATCGAGCAGGGTACGTGCTGCATTTTTTTAATGCACAGTGATAGGTTGTTTGCACCTCTATAAAAATCCTCATCTATTAGGATTTTGTTAACTTAGAGTAGCCTTGAGCACATAGCAAACCTCATGAAAAAGTACAAGATACACTGGTGTTTTAGCAACAGAATACCTCATATGTTCGGTGGCCTATTGTTAGATTCATTTTTAAACCTTTATACAAATAACGATATGTGGGTAAGACATGCAAATTTAAGTAGTCGTGAAGTGGGGATCACGCTTAGCTAAATCGTGATTCCCCATAGACGGGACGGGACAAAATTGTCACGTGACAGTAATTTCTCTTTTAACTCAAAGTGATTGTTTATATAGGTTATTGACACGTGTTATGAAGAAGTACCTGCCGTGCCTCAACCTGCGTACGTGTTCAGCGGTTTATCACCTGAAGATTTAAGACATACTATACTTTGCGAATCTCTTCCGGGGTATCAACCGGATGATCCGTATAAAATGGACTTGCCTCCGCCATCTTACGGAGAGAACTTTCATTCTACTTGTGAAAATGAACAACAGCCCGGTACATCGAGACAAACGTTTGAAGATTTAGTGGGATCGTTTGATACAAATGATAGCACGTGTCTTCTTGGAGACGATGATGAAGACTTCATATGCTTACAACAGATGACTTGATTGAGCGAGACGGTGTGACAAAAATGCCGGCAGTGGAATATGGTCATTGTGTAACCGCTATTATGGTGCAATAAATTATTTTTGTTCACCGTCACAATAAGCACGTTGTTGAAGCATTTGGAAAGAGTCAAACCCTGTTGTTTATTTTTTTTATACATATGTACATAGCTAGGTTCCATGCTTTTTTTCAAATAGTCTCAGTGACCAAACTAACTTAAGTTCTGATTAAAACAAAAAAGTATGCGTAAGCAATTTTTTTTTTTTACTCTAAAAAGTTTTTGACCTTCTGGTGGTGCTTGTAGCTCGGTTTCTAACGAAAAGGATGTGACTATTTGAGCAAAAGCGTTTTATTTTATACGAAAAATTTGTTTTTACCAACTTTGTATTCTTTTCTTATTTGTGCACAATTTTGTACACCACATGGATCTGGGAACAATTTGAACCACGTGATAACAGCATGATCAAAAGTAAGTAAGCCTGTATGCACGAGCATTGAAAATGTTGCAAAATGATGCATCCAGTGAGATTTGCACGAAGCTCTCTCGTTGGTAGGGTGAGTATCTAGTCATGTCTCACTTACGCACCTTCAAACGTAAGTACCATCTTTTGATGCTGTCCTATCTTTTAAATGTAGAGATGGATTTTTTCTAATGGGTGAAGAAAGTTGCTACAAGAATATTCCGCCAGCTAGGGAGGGTCAACAAAGTATGTACTTCTACTTTAATGTCGCGGATTTTTAAGGATCCTGAAAATATTTATATGCTATTTCGAATTTATTTTGCTAAGTTTTCTTTTATCTTCTTTTTCGGGCGATTTTTTGGCACTTTCTCTTGCGAACTATTTTACTTGAGACAATCTATTAAAACTTCGAAATAATACATTTTCTGCGCTAAGACACAGCAAAATCTGATAGTTTCTTGTGAGATTTTGAGTCTGTTTTAGTAGCATATTTACAATATATTTTGTCTTTAGGCTACTCCTTCGAAGTCAGACCGTAAACCAATTTTACAGTCGATTTCACTATACGCTAAACACTGCAGAGCAGATATCCAAACCAATATAATAAAAATTGGCAAGTATCTCTTACTAGCGGACATTTTTTTGAGGTGGTCTTCGCTATAGAGAGGTATTTCTGTAAAAAATTTTCTAAAAATCAGACAAGAAATAAGATGACATTAAGATAAGATACATTCTTTTGCATGAAAAGAGTATTTTTAAACCTTCTCGTTTTAATTAGCGGTCACCTGAAGGGATACTGACACCTTTTTGTAGGAAATTTGTTGTTGTTGCTATGTTAAACATTTAGAATACATGTTTTTTTATAAGTAATAAAAATTCCAAAATGAGGCTTATAAAAAGTGCTTTTTTCAGGCTCAAAATATGCTTAGATTATGGTTAATTATTGTAAAAAGACTTTTGGAATATGCTAATGAAAATTACATGATCAGGCTCAAAATATGCTTATTTGAAAAAAAATATTGCATTTGAATTTTAAACATCAGAAATTACAACTTAAATCTCACTACATACTGGTTAATTCAGACAGAAAGAACAAAAAAAGAAAACACTGCTCACAAAACCAAAAAGATAAAACCTTACAACATTTTCTTAGGCTTTATATAATTCTTGTGCTTAGAAAATGAGCAAATTTAAGCCTGCGAATGTTTATAAATGTCATGCTTATAAAAAAAACGTAGTACAGTTTAGTTCTGACAAGCCACACAATATCCCCCCCCCCCCAACAACAAAAAGACATAAAATATATACTTCATTTTTCAAAAATAAGCTTGAAAATATCAACTTTACAAGAGGCGGACACTTTTAATTAGCGGACAGATTTTTTGTGCTTTTAAATTGGAAGGCATATAAATATAACTTTTTTCACTTCTTGAATCGGGAAGTAAAAACTATAAATATTCAAGAAAAGCCGCAGTCCTTAATAAGCGTCGTTAATGTATGTTTGCCGAATTATTATTATTATGATTAATAATCATATTTATACAGGTTTACATCAGTATGATATAATATAGCTCCACTGTTATCAACGAGTGACCTGTTAAAACAAAAATAAACAAAGTAAACAAAGAGCCAAAAATTGTTTTTTGTTTTTAAATAATATATATAAAATTATGAGAATGTTAGAAAAAAAGAAAGAAAAGAAAATAAGAATCAAATAGCAGACTATGAACAGAACTTAAACATTTGTTACTTCCACTTAATGTACTTCAAAATTTGTCAATCTAATCTATGTTTCATGACCTTCCACTTTGATACGCCAACAGGCTGTTGGTGTATCATAAGTGGCAGCAGTGGTCGGAAATAGCTAACCAACTGGCTGTGCATTCGAGTGAAAACGCCATTATGTATCCATGTGTTTATTTAGTAGTCATTCTTATTTTCAACATGTGCCGCTAGCGTCTATCAAATGCTTATATCAACCTTAGTCCTCCATGTACAATTTGGCAATCACATTAATTTTTTGTCCTGGCACATGGTCTTAAAGTCCTAAACATCATTGCTAATTTGCCAAAATATCGGATGTCAAAATCCTCTCCGGTATAAAGATTTATCACTGCTTTCCATTGATTTGTCATTTGCAAGCACGGGGCGCTGTTTGCAGGGTGCACTGGTCCCAAAAGCCCCCTGTGAGTTTATTTCATAAAAACGAATAAGTAGATAGAAGTTTTCTTTACGAAAAACATTGTTGATGTTTTCTAAGTTTGAAATGGTATTTTCTGAAAAGTTTATAAAGCTAGACCCCTAAATTATTTTTTTAACTTTCTCAATACATGATTTCTTAAAAACTTTTTTGATTTTTAGTCAGATCTCAAATTGCTAATTTTCAAATCAATATCTAGTTCTGAAGTTGTTTAAATTTATTCATAGAGGTATAAAGATGATTTGTTCGACTAATTTTCGTAATTTACGTAAGAAGAAAAAAAAGAAGTCATATTTTTTATAAAAGAAAGTTCTTAAAAATAAACTGAAGTGTGTAAAGAAGTTATTGTAGTTTCCTTGTCGTGGAGTTTCATTTTTATTAAGTCTTGAGAGAGTCTTTTTCTATTTTAGCAATAAAATGCTTTTGTGTTGTCTCTGCTTATATTGGCATAGAACTAAAGTTACTATTAGCAATTAAATGTCCAACATCATTTCATTTTGCTCAATGATGCGCCTACTAAACTATCATGTTTAAGAAATGAGGAACCTTCAATACTAACATACTAAGCAGACAAAACAAAGCAATTATTCATACCCAGTTCAGTTGATTATAAACGAGTTTCTTATAAAAATCGTGTATTTTGTGAGTTAACTGTTGTGAGCACCTAACCTGAAGTTAAAAAAAACATTGCGTTTTTTACAAAAAGGATGTCAGGATGAAGGGATTTTGCAGGGATCAGCCATGATTTTCTCAGCAAAAAGGGGTAACTAAGTTCAATACATCACAAATCAATATTACGAATTCTTTTATATTTCAAATATACTAAATAAATAAATTTATCCAAACTTCTCTCAATATTATTATTATACATTCAACAAAATTTCCCTTATTCCACGTAACACAAAATGAAAAAAAAAATGTCTAAAAGCTAAAATTTAGAAATAATATAAAAACTTCTAAATTGACTCATTATAAAGAAACATTGTTTAGAGACAAAATGAATCTAAAATACAAAACAAAATTTCTCTGTAAAAAGACAAAATTAGCAATGCCTTTGAGAATAGACAGAAAAGACTTATATTTGTTTAAAATAATTGGGGCAAAAACAAAAAAACTAAAAACTTTTCAAGGGAATGTTTATTTCTACGGTAGGTGTATGCTGTTTGTAAGCAACTTCAAATCTTCAAAGCTTCCTAGGTTTTTAGTTTTACTTAAAGACAACACAGCGTTGCGCTTATAAATGTTTTAACTATCAAAGCATTGACTGCAGGTATGTCCTTGCCCATCCCCCTTCCAATAAAAACATCTCTTTATCTGTATGAATACTGTTGCCTTTTCATTTTTCTTTCCATTTTCTTCTGTTGCTTTTCATCTAACTCAGGTGGTGGTTCAGCAAAAAACCAAGGACTGAGTATGTTTACCCAAAGCATGTATACCCCTCTGCCAGGTACCTACAGTGAAGTTAGAAAGAGTTGTTGTTCAAAACACAAAAATATACTTAGTGCACCCTTGTGTTAGGTAAAACACACACAAAAACTTGTGTTAGGCCTTTTTATTCAGTGGACACTAACCAGAATTATGTTATATTGGTTACATCAACTAAAAGCGAGCAAGTAGAACAAGGAGGAATCATAGTATCAAAGAAGCATATAATAGTGAACAAATCAAAGAAGGGAAAGGGTACGTTTGCTTTTTTAAAATTAATATAATTCTTCTTATTGATTGCTTGTTTACGTAATATATACCCTATTTACGCGATACTGTATTGGTTATTTTCGGCAAGATACTTCTGGTATTACCACTTACCACTAACCAAAGCAACCAGAAATAATTTGATATAAGACTAAGTGTTTGGATGATGGCAGTTACCAACAGTAGATCTTTAGCATGTTCAGCCATGCCTCCCTCCATGGTCAAATCCATGCCTCCTTGAACCATATGACTCATGAATTTGTAACATGCAATATATATCAATGAAGACAGGCATATTGCCAGCTAAAATAAAAAAAGACATATATGCTAATCATGAATATCTAACAGAATTAATGAACAATAACACTATGACTGATTTTAATCACAGCAATAGTACAGTAGTGTTGCTAATGTTTTATGTAATGCCACATCTCCCTCCTGTGAAAGCGTGTATTACCTATTTTTTAATTAAACACTAAGTTAAACAAACTTACGTAACTCTTCCAATGTAATTCAAAAAATACTACAGTAACTCCAACATATACGACCTAAAACAAAGAAAGATTGATTCACTTAAACAAAACACTAATGTGGTGCTTCAAACATTCCCTTAAAAATAAAATTGTAGAATTGATGGACTTCAGGTGTAGATTTACACCACACCTATCCCCCTAATTTGATTTGGTACAGTTTAACTGCTTTTGGTTGGCAATCAACGAAATCCTGGAAAAGTAAGATTGTTGGAAAATCCTGACAGAATTAAAAAATATATAATCATTTTTATTCTTTTTAAACAATATTATTATGTTATGCATGATTTAGAAGCATACGAAAAAACTGGCCCAGAATCCTTAGAGAGTTGTAAGTGCCCTCAAGACCCCTCAACTTTTTTATCTTGGATTCTTTTTGGACAAGTCTTTTCATCATTTGCAAAATTTAAATTCCTGTCCAAATTACTTACTTTTTGCTTAAATTTAATACAATTATGTCCTACAAATGTCAAAACGTACATGTGCATAATTCATGAAATCACAGTCCCAATATATACTTGCGCACGCATAAGTGATTATGTAATGCCCGAAGCACTCGCAAAAATGGAGGTAAAAAAGGAAAAAAACCAAGCGGACACATTACCTCCATGGAAAACCACGGCAATATGATTGAGTGTATTCATGATATGTTGTTTCATTTTCATAGAATGCTGACATTACAATAGATAAATTCCTTTGATTACATTTTCAGCGGTAAGCTATTTTGGCTTTGGCAATTGCCTGGCAGGAAAAAAGATGAGGGAGCTAGGTGAAGCAAAGTATCATTCTATTTCTCCACACAAAGGCGTTCTTAGGACTTTTAATGAACTTAAATAAATCAGAAGGCATCAACCTACACCTCAATAATAGTTTATAACCCAAAGGATGTTCCTGTTAGAAGAAATTCACAATAAAAGACCTCTCTTCACTAAATCCTAACAACTTTTTTCCCTCCAGGCAACTGCCAGAGTCAAAGCGCATACTGCTAAAAATTAAATAAATAATGTCACACTTTGGAATATGAGGGTGCTGACTCACTGAAAACACAGTATATGTTAAGACGTCCACGGGCGTTTTTCTGGGGGGTTTCAAGGTTTTCATCTGTAACCGCCCAGAAAAGCCTGGGCCCGTCCAAAACTGCCAAAAATGCAAAGCGCACAAGGCTCATTATTCTTATTTAAATTTTGTCACAAAGAAGGAAGGTGTTTTTTGTCATTTTACTCTCAGTTTATTATCTGTGAGATTATATTACAGAGCTATATATATTTATTGAATAAATGATATAAAAACAGTTTTTTCAGAGCTCCCACTGTTGAGTATATGACTATTAGTCTACCATTATGTTTTGGTATTGGGTACTCAAACCACGCCGTTATGTGCCAATATGCAAATAATGCGCTATAATGGCGCGGTAGCTGTACTGTAAACTATCTATGGACTTCATTAATACGCAGAAGACAGATATTTATGTTAATATGAATATACGCGTTCTTATTTCGTTGACTAACCCTCCTTCATAACCAGAGATTTAAGTCTAACATCCACTACCACTGGTAATAAATGTTTAAAATAATGTTGTTTTAGGTTGATTTGGGTTTCTCCGGGCAAAACGTTTTAAAGCACAGGAAATCATTCGACAGCCCCCGTGGAATTTGCGACGTTTCCGGGGAGTCGGCACCATCTATATCCATCTATCTATATATCTATATATCATGGCGCAGTAGATTAGTGGTTATAGCTCTTGTACTCTGTGCGAGAGACCGGGGTTCGATTCCTCTTGACGGCGATTCAACATAACCCAAGCCATGTGAGGGAAATTGGGAAGATGGCACACTGTGTGGGCCGTTGGATGTTGCCAGGAGTTGTCTAGTAGAGAGTGGGCCCTAATTGGGTCTGCGTAGCTCAAAATTAGCATTAAATACTCTAGGACTCTCCATCTAAGCCATGGCCCCTCCTGGAAATAATAGACAGGGTATATCCCTCGATATTTGTGAGGCTAGCCATGTAAAATATGCACATCTATCTATCTATTTCCATCATTCTGTAAAATCATTTATCTCCGAAACTCTGCAATGACGTTTTTTAGACTTTTTTTATCCACTCAAACAGAGATGCTATAAAATAACTTACACTGACAGCAAAGACAATATTTCTGTAAAATCCAAGTGTTGCAGTATTTTCCTCATTGATTTGTTTCTGACCTTTCTTTAAAACTTTGGGCTACAATGTTCAAAAAATACATTGAGTTGGAAGCTTGCACAGCTTTTTACGAAAAATAATTTGCAAATTGTATAGCCAGCTAGCTAACTCTTTTAAAAGTGAAAGCAGCAGTTTATTACAAAGTTCCGTTAACAGGTTCAGTTGACATTTCTACGTTATAACTTACCGCCATCTTGAGGAAGATCGTGTGTTTACTTCTTCAACAGCCCCGATAACCTTCGTTTGGCATTTACCCCGCGGAACGAATTACCGCAAAAAGCGGGGCAGTCTATTCTTTGAATTTTCAGGAATATAAACTTTAGTTTTATTCGGCAACTGCTGATAAAATTTTATTAAACATCATATACCGCACAGGATATTTTTTTAAATTTTATTAAGTGGTTAAATTTAAAAATGTAGACAACATTCAACCTCTTTGAGGTTGGATAACATTGAACTATACCTAATAAATTTAATACACCTTTACGATAATTCAATTGTACATGCGTTCCTACGGCTCTCCCTCGTTTTACAATATCGGAAAAAAGGAGGTAAAAATTGTGTTTTTAAGAGAGTAGTTTGTTAGAGACGAAAGCGTGTTTTCTCCAGTTTTTTTACCTTCCGTCGTATCAATTTCTTTCAAATTTTCAGGAAACGTTAATAATAATAAGATACAACTTATGTGTACTTTTCATTAAAAACAAAACGGGGCAAACATGCCACAATCATCTGATTGAAAAATGTTAAGTCAATTTTTATGATTATATGTTACGATTGCAATATTTCGGTCAATCGGGTGGTTCAAAACAGGGCCGTCCTGAAATCTTTCATTTCGTGGTGCAATGCGGGACAAATATTTCGTTCTTGCCGTGCACGAGTCTTTATAAAATTGTGGCAGAAGAGGTTGTATCCTCCATCTAAAGAAGTCATAATGCAGATCTTTGTTCAGGGCCAATCTACTAATGTCTACGACATCAGCAGTTCAATTTCTGTCAGTGACTTAAAGGAATTGATTGCTTTCAGAAGTGGTGTCCCCGTAGAGGACCAAGTCCTTGTTTATGGTGGACATCCACTTCAAGATGAAAAGTCACTTTGTGAATGTGAAATCAATGCGTCGTCTACGATCTCCTTAGGCGTACGAGTACTCGGAGGTATTATCATTGTTCTAGTTTCAACATTAGCATATCATATTTTACCTAAAAAGAGGTCATTTGTATCAATTTGCCTCGTTAGCTAGAGTGTTGGCGACAGAGATTTTGTATGTTAAAACTTACCTAGCACTTTTCACCCACATCTCCTCCTTGGCTAATTTTTTCTTACCAAATACTTTTACATGCATTGTAGACAATTTTGTATTTACGTAACTCTAACGGAAAGTTGATATGACTGATATTATTGCCAAGTCGATCTTTGTCAGGGTACGAGGGTGCCGATAAGCCGCATACCCTGTAAAAAGTGCTGGCGTTTTCGGGCGAGTTCAGTGTTTTGAAAAAAATTCAAGTATTCACCCGAAAAAACCGAGACTAATATGATTAAAAAAACTACAAACATTAAAATAAACTTACTATGTGGTATATATGCCTATCACCCGATAAGCGAGCATAACATAGATAAATAGAAATAAAAGTACAGACCTTTAGACCTAGTCAAATAAAATATATTAAGTTAGCTTTATATATGAAATAGAAAAATAAATAAATAAATTCATAATACCCAGGCTCTCTTCTGTCTACTTTGCTCATACTGAAAAAAAATAATTAAAAGAACTGTTTTTGATGGTTTTTGATAAAGTTTACTTTATAAATAACTTATATTATAAACTTTATTAACTCCTTTATGTTCAGTCCCCTTTTTCCCAACTATTGTCCGCATGGCATGTTACAAGGAATTGCATTTTGAGAATGCTCCATGTTCGCGTGTTCAGGAAAGTGCGGGCAGGATCGGGGGACAACCACCAATTTTATTCACAAAGTGGCCAGAACTCAACCTTATATATGCGGGCATTTGCGGCATATTGGCACCCTCTTGTCAGGTTTAACACCTAATTAGGCGGCATGGCCTAATTAGGCCAGTCGTTAAGTTAGGCAACGTGATGTAGTTTAATTAGGCGACGTGCAATCTAACTAGACAAACAAAATCTTACTGTTGTAAATATGTTGAAATCATTGCGTTTCGCACTACAATTTTTATGTAAATCAAATATGTCTACTTTGCAGCCAATTTTGACCAATTACTATTGTCATCTAAATAGACCACACTTAACCTAATTAGATTATATATTTCATTTTAACATAATTCTTACTTGTGCAACATATCGAGGCACAAATGACAATTTTGGAATCATGGTCGCGTAGACTATCCATTCTGAACAAAGATTTTTTGCGATTTTTTCTTAGGAGTGTGTGAAAAGCCAACAAATATATATTGCCTAACTAGTCTACCATGAGTTGCGTAACTAGGTGGTGTGCCCTAATTAGCCTACCGTCGCTTAATTAGGTGTTTACCCTGACTGTTATATCACCACTCTTTAATGAAGAGTTCATAAAGGAAACTTTTTCACAATATCGGCTTACCCTGGGTAAACATATAACATTCTAATTTAAATAATTTGAGTCTCTCAGTTTGGGTATATCTTGTTTTGAGTATCTTCTACAAGTTGATTACCTTTTGCGCTCCTAAAATTAGACTATATGATAACTAACTTTAATATGTTTCCTAGAAAACCACCATTGCGATAAATTGAGGTATAAAGCAGCAGGCCACAGAAACCTGCCTTGGTTTTTCAAACATTTTTTTAATCATTTTTAATTCTAAGATCCGGGTTGACACGCTTGAAATTTTCTGATCATTCTCAACAAAAATGACCAACATATTTATATTTAGCAGCAACATTTGTGGAAATGTGCATATATTTTGGCGAATAGAAGCAGTGCAACTGCCCCTATTAGCCAAACTTTATACGTTCTGTAAAGAAATCACCATGTAATTTAACTAGAGTGAAGGGAGTTGGATATATATTATTGTCAAACTCTATGCAATCCTTTTAATTGGGAAAATATAATAACTCCTGTTAGGATTATTCTTAGAACTTGAAACTTGTTTTATCAAGAAGAATCCTCCTGCATGTTATGGACACGTGATTAATATGATTTCCTAATTTTTTCAAAAAATTACCTAAAAACAGGATTTTTTGCGAACTCCTCCTGCATGTTATAGACAAACAGGAAAAACAGGATTTTCGGGCAGTCTTTTCACAAAAAAACGAAAATATGATAAATAAATTTTATTTAGCTTTCAGAAACTTCAAACAGAATCTGAAAATTCACACTAGAACTAAAGTAATTAAATTTTATGACAATAGTGGTATTTTAAGCAAATTTAAAACTTTTGAAGACGCTAACATAAAACAAAAATTTATTGCTGCATTTTTTTTCCTTTTGTGACGTACTATAAGTGTGCCAAGTTCAATTTGGACAAACCTATAAAAAGTTATTTAATCAACTGACATTTTTATCGCTTTAATTATCATGGCAGGTGCAGAGGGAATAATGAAAGTTTTCTGCATGGTACTCTTGAGATACAGATATTTCAGAATAATATTGAATATAAAGACAACGGAGCATCAGAGACGGAAATACGAAGGATTTAATGAATGTTTATAAGACAGAGAAACTACCCGTACTGCACTCGTTATGATGCTGCTTTTTTATTTTAGGTAAAGTCCATGGTTCTTTAGCTCGTGCTGGAAAAGTCAAGGGACAAACACCAAAGGTAACATGAAGTTTTTTGTCCTAAGATTTACTTTTATTAAGACTTGTAATTAAGTTGTTAGTAACTTGTTATTAAGACTTGTATAAAAATTTTGCAAAGAAATTTACAAGTCGGTATTTTTTGTGAAAATGGTGAAAATATCTTGCAAATAATAATATTGTGGGGTAACAAGCAAGTTAAAATCCTGTTGAATTGGGGTCTGTTGCAGTTAGTGCTCAAATGTCAATTGTTTTCCGAACTTAACTAAAATATATCAGAAAACGCATCTAGTTGGATAAATTGTCTCGTAGAAAATAAATCTGTTTGTAGTCTTTGAATGTTTAAAACTTTGCCAAATTTTTGAATGTGTGCCTAAATTAGAAATTTCCTAGTGTCTGTGTATAAGAATCTTAAAATTATAGTAGAAAATCTAAAAAAAAAGAGAAAAACAGTGAAGTTGAAAAAAAATGCTTCAGATTCTTTCTTCAAAGTTCAAATGGTGAGTTAGAATCTAGAAATAAAATTCTTTTTTAGGTCGACAAGCAAGAAAAGAAAAAACCAAAGACAGGTCGTTGTAAAAGACGACATCAATACAATTCTCGATTTGCTAATGCTGTCATCACACCAGGACGAAGACGAGGACCCAACTCAAATGCTTAGAATGTAAATGCTTTACAAGCTGAATAATAAATATTCAATTTGTCTTGTTTTTATTTGCCTCTTGCCTCCATTCCTGCTGGAACAAATAAGTTGCGCAAAAATTGTCAAGTCATAGTAATCGCAAAGCAGAAAACTTCGTACGTCTGACTTTCTGAAAATAAGTTGTTTTAATTTTTTGACACATTTGGTACTGTGAGGCTTTATCAATTGACCTGTATCCGTGCATCCATTCGTCACCAGCTTTTCTCAGAATTGGATCAATAGTTTTCTTCTGATCTTTTGCACAATGATTAAGAATAATTGACTCTCAAATGTGAGTCTCCGGCCCAGTAAGGGGAATTCGTGGGTAAAATGAGTCAAAACGGGTTAAAAATATACCGATTTTTGACAAAGTCTGTAAAACAAATTGAATCGTGTACCTGACTTGTTTTTTAATTTTGCAAAATTTATGGAATTTACCAAGAGCAACACAGGGTAGCTGTAAACTCATGAATTTATTAATGCTCCTGGAAACTCATGTTTTTATTATTGAAAATATAAGTATTTCTTCTGGAAGTTTGATTTGCTCTCATCTCATCTTGTTTATTATCTGGCATTCAATATATCCTTGCGTGATTGTTGATTTGTACTAACTTTATTCTTCTAGTTTAATTAGAACAATGTGAAAAAATAACGTCTTTTTCTCTGTTCGATGGTTGCTAGACCAGCGCTTAAGCACTTCAAGCTGAAGCAGAGACTTTTTTGTTTTACATATATTTAATTCAAAGATTTTGTGAAGAAAAAGGGAGAGGATTGAAGTGGTCTTATCAAAAGAAAAACAATTACTAAAATTACTAAAAATCTCCGCGATTATCTTGACAACATGATTTCCTATATTCATTACTTTTTTTCGTCAAAGTTCCTTTCGATATTTCAAAAAGACGTTTTTTATTAAATTCTGTGTTGCGAAGTCTATTTACCACAATTGATAGTTGTTATCTTTTGCAATTTTTACGAGGGATCACGTGTTTATTTGAGGAGCTTATTTGTGGCACGCCTATTATGTAAACTATGCTGCACCGAACTCATAAAATGTTCACGAGGCCTCGGCTCGTCACGCTCGTCTAGGCATTTGGCTTTATACAATCGAGTCAAGCACAGCTGAATATTGCTTTTATAAGCTGCGCAGAGTTGAACTTAGTAAAAATGTTGCGAGTTCTGCACAGGGCTGCTTATATAATGGGCATAAGTGTTCATCAGGTGAAAGTTGTTGCGTCTTACTCCCCATACCATTACCAGCCGTAATTGGCATAAGAATAGTTTTTCTTAAGATCCTGTTAATAAAAAATTAAAGAAGTATATAAATTGAAATATTTATTAAAATAATAAGTAGATTTAGAAAATATTTACAAGTATATACAACTGAATTTTCAGTAAAACTACACGTAACAATAGAAATTAACAGGATACAATTTAGAGGTGATAGTCAAAACAGCGTTTTATCTGACACCAAGAATTTTTCCTTCACTATCCACTTTCCTATAAGCTAATTTTTCACTAAAGTCCCATAGTCTTTTCGCTAGCTCTTCATCGTTGGCTAAACTGGACGGATGACATCCACAACAGTTATTGAAATAATAGCCCCCGACATTTTCCAACTGTGGTGAGGCGGCGCAATATACAGTGGTTGCAGCACCTTGGGCCTACAAAAAGAAAGATTCCTACTACAGTAATCAGAATCATCTGCTTTTCGTCATGGTGAACCTTCATATGAGAGTCATCGCAAAAAAAGACATTAAAGAAACTATGAATGCTTGACTTAAAATTTATGAATGTACTCTCTTTTTTCAACATTTACGACTTTTGTGACGTTCGCTGTGGAAAGAATCACAAGGGAGAAACCAATCAAATTATGTACAAAGCACAATTATTGAAAGGGAGACTTACCTGCGATTTACTGAACGGTCTGCATAGTGTAAACAGCACCTTACAAAAATACGAATGGCGTGCAAGTTGTGTATAGACTAAATTCCCAGGATGCACCGCGTTGCAGAACACACCATACGGGGAGAGTCGACGGTTCAGTTCGAATGTAAACAACAAATTGCACAATTTTGATTGGTTGTATGCAACAATCGACCAATATTCCGACTTTTTCATTGGTAGGTTAGGAACATCAAACGCGTTGTCGTATAAAGATGGATACCTACGATAAACAATATAAGACTAAAAAAATCAGCATGGGCGCTCACTGAATATTAATTCTTAACATTTACGTCATCTCGCCAGCTATTTTAGGCCAGAACAGATTTCATTGATATTGCTAAAACCAAGTGAAAGAATTTGATGCTAATTCCTCAAGAAAAGATCAGAAATTCAATCGACGCATTTAATTTTTGTGAAAAATTAAAATAGTTTGGACTGTTAAGCATCTGAGAATTTTTTAACACAAAGGCAAGAACTAGTTGATACTCTTACATCATGACAACGAATACTTGACATTTTCAAAATGGTACCGCAAGTAGTGAGAGACACGCAATGCGGTATAAAAACAACAGACCCGTGCATTTTTCCACGGGCCACTGACTAGTTTATTATAAATATCTTCAACAACGAAGTACTGCATATGGCAGTAATGGCCAGTGTTCATGCGTAAGAAAATTATCATGAATATCCTCGTAATTTTATGATATGTTGTTAAGTTTAGAAAAACATTGTGGCTGCTAGCAAGAAACAACAAACGGAGCAGGCGCTGAAAAAAATATGATAAAGGATATCGTTGTTGCTATATTGGACACTTCTCTATCATTCCCTTCACAGTAAATTAACGTTTACCTACCGCGCTAAATATATTTTTTCTCGCGCATGCGTGATTAACCGTAAAGCGGTGTATTGGGTGACGATCGAAATAATTAAAATTCATTGCAGCCTTTCTTTAATCTTGATGAAAATTATTTCGTACCTGTGAGATTCTGATGACACCACAACAACACGCGAGGGTGCTGATTCAATGAGAACATCTTTTAACAGATCTGTCAAGTAGAAATGACCAAGATGGTTCGTTGCAAATGTTGTCTCGATGCCATCGACTGTTTGTGAGTAAGCGAGTCCCATCACACCAGCATTACAAACCAAAATGTCAAGTGGACTACGAAAAATGTAAACAAATGAGCGAGACATGGGCTACTTTTACAAAAACTTACTTTCCTTAAGGTGACGGAATTTAGGATGTCTCGATAAATCAACACGCGTAGAGTAAAACAAAATAAGATTGTACAGGGGACATTAACATATCTAAATCGAAAAAACATTTAAAGTCAGCTTACATAAAAACCTACACAATAAGATTCTATGAACGTTCAGAATACGCGTAAAGGAGAATCGTGAAAATTCTTGCTTTTAACTTGACCATGCTAATCTTTTTTTACGCTTTTTTAACAAAAAAATTCTTATTACAAGATACATCGACAACAGCAGTCCCGTATTTTAATAAATATTTTGACGTTGTAATGCCGCTACATCTGTGTTGTCGTCAGAGAAATTTTTTTTTACAGAAATCATTAGTGATTAATGAAACAAAATTATGAATTCTAATGGTACAAGAAAAAGAAAAACAAACCATTTTAATTGTAGAAAGCACTCTGCACACTTTTTCACACTGTCAAGCGACGCCAGATCACACTCCAGAACATCCACTGGCACAGGCAAGCTCTGAAAAAAGAATGATGAAAACAAAACAATTTAAAAAATCAATTTTTATTTAGTGGATACAATTAGCTTAGTATTAATCACCCAATCTGAATAAACACACATTTCGTATTTTTTAACTCGAAATGAAAGTGTCTATTGAAATTCGAGACATTTTCCCAGGATTTATTTTAGCGATACTTATCAGGGTTTAACTATATTTCTTTAACTATAAAAGCAGCCAGCACAGACATATTTAAAATATATTCAATGAAACAGTTAAATCTTAAGCACCAAAATATGTTGCAATAAAGTTCTCGAAACGGCTACAGAATGCATACTGATCACGTGTCATAAACATAAAAATAAAAGTTCTATGGAACATGCCTATACCTGTTTCACTCTGATGACGTCAGCTGCTTTTTTTGCTTTTTTCAAATCACGGCAAGCCAATACCACGTGACAACCATGTAATGACAACGCTAGAGCAGTTTCGTATCCTAATATTGCAACAAAAGTAGAAGCTATTGACGTGGAATGAAGAAAAGTAGAAGCTATTGGCGTCGACTGCAGAAACAGTGATGACAATTTTGTAACAAAAGTAGACACTATTGACGTCGACTGAAGAATAGTAGACGCTATTGACGTCGACTGCAGAAAAGTAGAAGCTATTGACATCGACTGCAGAAAAGTAGAAGCTATTGACATCAACTACAGAAACAGTGATGATAATATTGCAACAAAAGTAGAAACTATTGACATCGACTGCAGGAAGAATAAAGTGACATTAAAAAGCGACAATTTAACTTGCGTTCTGGTGTGTACAAACATGCGTACAACTAACCTATGCCAGAGTTCGCACCAGTTATTAGAGCTGTTTTCCCTCGCATGTCCTGTCCTCTCATGACGGTCATAGCTGAACTGTCCGCATCAAACTTCAACATCGCCTTTTTCTTGTCTGACATAGCATATGCAATACGTGGATCAACATACGTATTCTTTTTATTCACGCGACTAGAAAGAAATATAATTGTGTGAATGTGACCACATCACTGCTAAATGATTGTAAGGCAGATTCTGTGAACATCGACGCTTATTTTTCAGATCACATGATGAAATGCTATACGTACTGGACACTCACTCTCCGTATTTATGTAGCACTAGTTTCAAACGACGCACCTTTCAAGTCTCGAATCTGCTAATTCGAACACGGACGAAATTGAAAAATGTTTGAATAAACGTGCAAATAAAGTTGCATTAAAAAAAGAGTTTATAATGACAAGTGGCCAAGAAGTTTAAGACGATTTATTCTTAACACAGGATGCGAGTGTTACTTAAAGGAGCTACGAACCGGTGAAAATGCTCACATTCCGTATATCCCGCGCACATATTAAAAATCCGGCAAACGCTTTTTGCGCAATGAACAGACCAGCGCACTTTGCTCGCTGGTTCAATATCTTTTTTCGAAAAGTATATTACAAAGAAATATTTCAGCAAGAGTCATTCTGGGTGAAAACATGGCCAAGGCTAAAGAAGATAAAAATTCTAGATATATCTATATGTTTGAGTTTTTAACTTACATTTTTTGCCGCCATCAGCTCGAATTTTGTGTAAGTCACTAAAGTCGAAAACCAACAGCCGTTCCGTAGCCCCTTTAAATACTTCGGTAAATGTGAACATGACGAGCGGCGCAATACTTAAATGTGTAACTGCCATGAAAAATACAAATTAAAACATAAGTGTTCATGGTAAGTAGAGAATCAATAATTGCAGACCACATACTCTAAAAACAGTGTCTGGCCTTCTTCATCTGTTGCTTTTTCCCAACCAAAAGGTAACACTATAAAAAAACACAATAATCTGAAAAAATGAAAGAAGTTTATTATTTTATTTACTACTTTCTTATAGCTTGCAAAATCATCTCGCCCACCTGTTGATAAATATTTCTCGGTACCAGTTTTCGGATGTTGCCACTGTGTTTGTTTACTTGAATGACTAAACAAAACATAGTTCCGTGTTGTTTTTATAGACCAAAAACTTTGCACACACACACAAAACTGATAATCTGTTCAACAATTAAGTCATTCTCTTCAGTAGTTTCGTCCTCAGGCTTTTTCTATAACTTAGAATACTTTGTTTTTAATATTTTGTACCATTTGGGGATTCTATGGGACAAAATCCCTTGATTTCTTCTCACGTGAGAGGAAGGCAGCGTTGTAAACACGAAATTGAGGAGAATAATTAGATCAAGTCTTAAAATGTTGTAAAAAGTATATTCCTTCCCCTCTCCACAAAAAAATATGGCCGGAGGGTTAAATTGAGGTTAATGCGACAACGCTTGGCATAAAGAAAACAAGATTAACTTAATTTTTTGCTTGGTTATTTGTTTTATGGGTTTATTTTTATGAATCTGACAAACAGGTTTTGCAAAGAGGTTTTCGGAAGAAAATGCCGCGCGTGTTTTATACGATGTATTATTTTTCGCCAACAGTTTCTTCGCGATACTTATTTCTACAAATCCTCACTTTCTAAATAATTTGTGGGAATCTTTTCAGAATTAGGCCCAGCTAAATTTTTGTGGGAGTTTCCTTTGCGGGTAAATCCACAGCTGCAATTAAGCATAAAACAAACAAAATATTCTTACTCGACATAAAAAACTCTCCCAGCATCTGTCACTCTCATTTCCCAACCTGTTGGCAACTCATCTTCAGAATCTGTGAACAATTCCTCCAGCTGTTGGTCAGCCATATTGAATTGATTTTATCTATTCACTAACAGTATAAAAACGGCATCAACACGATAAAATAATTTCCAGGCAGTCTTTGAATAAGTGAAACTAAAATGCTAATACAGAAACAAGTTTTTTATATTCTAATTCCCCACTTGTGAAGTCGATCACTTTAGATTCTTTTTCACCTTTAAACTTTCGTGTTAATTCTTATTTTATATATCAAATCAAATCATTGAATGCTTGATAAAGTGTATGCATCAAATATACCATTCATTTTTGTTACACCTGTCAAACGCTTAAAAGATTAAGAAAAACGGTTTCAATCGAAAAATAAAAAAATCAACATCCTCTCTTTTTCATGCTTTTCAATTCCCAGCAAAATACATTTAAAACAAACAAACAAACAAACAAACGAATAAACAAAAAATTAGAAATTTATTATACGTTAAGTATACATATAAAAAATCAATTCCCATAAAAAAAGCAAAAATTAAAAATGGGAAATATTCGCCCAGTTAGTATTCATGTAATAAGTCTTGTTTTCGTCACTGTTCGCTTAAAAAATGATAGAAAATACGAAAGATGTTATTGTTCACCCATGAAACAGAACTTTAAAAAAAACTGACAAAACGAAAATATTGTGTTCTCTCCAAGTAATAAAAAACAAGCTTTCTAATGCTTTACTATCCACTAAACTTACCTATTAAATGATAACAAAACATTCCAAAAATGTAACACATTATTAAGCGCTTCTAATGCAACAAAGCTTATTTTTTAAAAAAATCTTTACTTTATCCGCATTGGTCTGAAATTGGCATTGGTGATTTTTCTTGGATCAACGAACTGAGATTCCGCACACAAACAAACAAGCAAAAAGCAGCACCAAGGAAGTATGCTAATCAACCAAATACAGCCTTCTATAAGCATTTTCAATGTATTCCACTGCTTAGCTATAACCCTCCATCGTTGATAGTATATATAATATTTATATACGACATATAAAAATAATATAGGGAGTTTAACATCAACCATGATGGATCAGACAGAAAGAAAAAAATCTTAACATAACATAAATAATATCAATCCGCGCACACGACTATGATTTGTAATATCGGTTGTTTTTTTCAATTATATTTGTTATCTGTTCTTTACTTCCGCACGAACACGCTTTGTAAACCTTCCAAATATAATGCCACCTACAAAAAGTATGGTTAAAATCACCATTAACGTCATATAGATGTTATTTCTGTTGGGTGATTGATGTACAGCTTGTATCACTGCTGATATACTGTCGAAACCAGCCAGGTCCTACAAAAGAAGTGATAATGGTGGAATGAGTTCTGATGCTCTGCAAAATACTGCGCGCATGGAAATGCATGTACAAAAACAATTATTCTCATATTAACAAATTAGGTTACCGATCAAAATATACAGAATAAGGTGTTCAGTAATTAAAGCAGCTAAAGTGAACTCATTGAATTTGTTAGCAATTGCTTGTGATAATTCCAGAAAAGGACTTTCGAATTTACAAAATCTTAACAGAAATGATAATCTAACGGATTAGAAATCCCCATTAAGGTTAAAAACAAGTAAACATGATGTTATCAACATACCACCTCTGCAGCATTGTATAACTGCATTCGTTTAGAAAGAAAGTTTTCACATCCTGGTTTCAAGTGTAAATTCTTTGCTTTATGGACATCAATGAGACAGAGTACAACTATGAAAAAAGTAAGACATGTTTGAGCAATGGAAGCACACGGCATAAAATAAAAGCAGCATTCAACCTAATGAGGTTTTTATTATAATACTGTGAAAAATTATTTTTAGCAGCTAAATATTCTAAGAAAACACAATCATATGTACACCTAACCTCATATATCCCTGATTTTCATTCCACAAAATGTACCCTTACATAAACTAAATTTTATAAAAACACCCAAAAACTATTTTAAAAAAACCACCATACCATTTCCACTTTTTCTTGGCATGTCGCTGCAGAAGGTTCGAATGTCTCTCGCACATTGTTCTTGAAGATGCGGATCAACATGAACGTCTTCTATACCTTCGACTATCAATTTTCTCACTTCCTATACACAAGATTGTTCAGTTTAAAGTAAAAAAATTCTATAAATCAAGAAAAGGTGGCCCCTTTACAAACTTTTCACTATGGAGCGGGGTTGGATTTAGGAGTTAAATCAGTTGAACAGAGTATATAAAAAAGATAGAAGCAACTTACACCAACGCATTCTTTAGATCTGATTTGTGGCAGATTTAATTTCATACAATCGATGACGTCATCGTGTGAAAGACCTCCACATAAACGATCCACCTATGAAAGAATGATATTTCATAAGCGTTTTGCGAAGGGAAATTTTATACATATGGCACACAAAAAAAATTGGGGTCATTTAACTTACCTAGCTGTAAGGGCGTGGAATTTATTAACCGTATCTACTCGCAGATCTTTGGCTCACAGACGGAAAGTCGGGTATTATAATAGACTAGTTGTAAGCCTTTGAAAAAAAAATCCCACCCGCACTATACGTTATTTGCCTACATCTTATGTAACATGTCCGCAGTTACAGAAAACTGACGGGAATTAGAATGGAGGACTAAGCATCTAAAAAAGTTCTTAGTTTTCTCTACCTAAAGTAGTTATTGCAGTGTATGCACAAGTTAAAAACAATATGAAAGACAAGTACACCTTTCAATGACTTTACGCACACATAAAAAATATGTGCACCCGATGAATACAGCAACAACAACAATCATAAAAACACTAAAAGTGGAATTTGCTTTTACTACTTTCATCGCATACTCTTGTTGGACGCAAAGAAAAAAAATACAAACAAGAATAAAAGTGTTAATAGTAGCATCGAAATCCTACTGCAATCATCACGCGTACATACCTCTTCGCGACAAGATTTAAGAAATAGAGGATTAAGATTAACTTCCATCGCTGCTTCTTCTTCTCTTCTTCGGACAAACTGCTCACAGTCTGATTTTAGTTTCTGAAACAAAAAAAAAACAACTTCTCAACTGACACAGTTCCAAATACACAACCCTCCTCTTACCGTCAAAAAGACACATACCTTCTTATTCATAAGTGCCTGAACCAAACAACCGAAAACAGCTCCATCATCTACACCTCTTTTGGCATTCTTCATTTCTTTGTGACAATATTTCTTCGCATCAGCCTCACAATTTTCTACTAATTCATGATCCAATTCGAATGATTCAGCCTGTTCAATTTGCCGTTCCAAAACGATTTCTTTACACTCTCGACTCATATCCTGATCATGTGTAAACTGTCTCAAGCAACTCATGATGTCTGACATTTGCGAAATGCCAGAGCAGTATCGTTTCACCATGTTAGCACAGACATGCACCAATCTGTAATCCAACTCAGGATCTTTTGCTTCCACCTTTTCTTGCTCATAAAGCAATCGTTTACATTTTGGATTCGAAAGTTTGTGATGGTTTTCACGTAAACATTCTTCCAACTTAAAAAAAATACAAAACACAAAGGTAAAATATAACTTGCAACATACAAAGGTCGTCTGTTAATTAACATCTACGAGGAGGAATTTTGGCCAGATTTGTGAATTTGGAATACTTTTCATACACTAAGAACATCATCAGATTAAAAAACAAGTGTAACATTTTAATATGTTAATATTTCTTTCATCACTTACAATTAAATTAAAGCTCAATTTTTATACATTTAAAATAAACCCAATCTAGGAAAGTCAAAGAAAACTATATCAAAAGCATTGGGTTTAAAATCCACCAGTCAATGGATTGTTCTTTCTTTGGTGAATGGCCAAATATATAAAGTTAGATTCAAGCATGGACTCAATCGGGCATATTTTAGCAAAACTCACTGCTCAAAGCTTTAAAAGGGCGAAGACATATGCTGTACTGATAATTTGCATATAACCTTTACACATCAAAACAAAAATGAATGTTGAAAAAAAAATTACTCTTTCGTGAATGCCATTGGATGTGTAAACAATTAAAGGTTTGATAGTCGCAACAAACAAAAGAAAAGAAACAAAAGCTGACAAACGTACTTTTCCTGCAGTTGGTTCCACGTGTAGACAAAGTTTGCGGATATCTATTTCACACGCTGTAAATAATTCTGGATTTAATCTCAAGTTTTCACTCTAAAGAAATTTAAAATATATCATCTTTAACTCGGCAGTAACATAGCTGTTTTTGTGCCCACTATCCCTTGACCATTTCATAACAAAACGATACATTTAGGCCTGTTCACATATGAAATAATTCATAGAGAACTGGAAAAGTTCCGGCTTGATTTCTAGTTGTTGTCCAGTTATATTAACAAACTTCGTTGAAGTCATTTAAAGTAACCTAATTATTTATTTGGAAATCTTAACGCAAATATTGCCAAAGATCTTAAAAAAAAAAAAAAATGTCAGCAAAAATTATTGTTGACAATTATCACTACAGCTTGTTTTTTAAGTGTTTAAGTTTACAGGGATATTTGCCTCACCTTCTGGCACTCCATCCCCCCCCCCCCCCCACACACACACACACACCCCTCGGTTTTTATCACTACAAATAACAAGACACTTCTCATGTGCTATTTTCTCACTCAGGACTTCATATCGATATACGGCATGACATCATCCTCAAAACACTTCCCAATGACCCAAGGAAGATTAACAGCCGCTTAGTATTAGCTTAGTCCACACATGTCTTGAAAATGCTGCGTGTGAAAAAGGACTACTCCAGCAATTATTACGGTGTACAATATAGATTTATTAATACGAGCCACAGTCTGTTTTATAAGATCAATTTTATAAAAACAATGCAGCCTAAATAACAAAAATAACGTTTAATAAAAAAGAGTATGGCAAAAAGCAACTTACCTGTACCATCAATTCATTCTTGACTTGAGCACGACAATGTTCGCTAACAGATTTGAAGTCGGTTACAATCTTTTGCGACAAACATTTTACAGCATCGAACCTTAGAAAAGTATTTCATGCAGTTAACAAAAATAAAAAATAGAAATTGCACCAAATGATTACCAAATTTGATTTCGTTTTAAGATTTATTTTCTTGTAAATTAAGAAAATATCTTAATAACAAAAAGACAAATTAGAAAGAGCCTGGCAACAGCATACCCAGCCTTTGTAATAAAAGTCACCCTTGGTGAAAGCCGAGGCAAAAACAGACATGTTAACAATTTCCTAATTTACGTTGGCTAGTTTTGCCGATGTGGCTTTTATTTAAACCACATATAACTTGAACCTAAAATGTTATGATCTCATTGACTCTGGAATTTAATTGTTGTTCATGTACAGCCAAAAAAAATATAAACACTGACATGAAACACAACTGCGCCGACATGAAATGGAAAGGCTGATATTTAAAATGTTGGACAAAATAAACTTTTATGTACATACTTTGTTCTTTCGTTTTTACAATGTATTGAAATGTCTTTCATGCACATGTCTTTTAAGGCTGGACTGAAATTGTAATCCTTCATTTCCAACTACAACAGAAAACAGGACTCGTTGCAAACAATACACATTTATTTACTTTTAAAATAGTTAAAGTAAAAACTGCCATGTTACTCAAATGCCTTTTCGTAAAGTCGAGTACATGCAATATTATCTGAAGTGTTTACAGTTTAAAATCCCATGACAATCATAAGAACTTATATCAGTACAAGCATACTATTCCTTAAAGTCGCTGTTTTGTTATGAAGTATCTTGTCAAAGCTGTCATAAACTACCTAAGCCCATAAGATCATGAAAAATCAGAAAATATTTTTGGGTAGCCCACAAAATATTGTTGTGTTTTGTCAGATAACAAAAATTTTGATACCAGTTGCCAGTGTTCAACCGCACTTGCACACTGGTGATCCATGTTAACATCGTTCTTGTGTTGCACTAAACAAGGTAGGACTTTCTCTCCGTCTCCTTCTTCCAGTTCTCTCTGAAAATTTCAATTAATCGCATGTAAACAAACAAGGCTCACAGTGATGACTCCACATTTTAATTAAAAGGCTTTAGTTGTACCTTACCTGACAAAATTTTGTGACCATAGATGCACATTTATCAACTAGATGCTTGTCCAAGTCAAAATCCTAAATAATAAAATATTTACGTAAAAAAAAACTGAAACAATTCTCCTTTCAAAAGATCTATTGTTTTGATATTTTACCTTTGATTCCATCTCTGTAAACTCTTGAATAGCTTTTTTACATTTGTCACTTAGATTTTCATAATTATTTTGGAGGCAGTCAATTTCCTAAAAGAAATAGACAGGTCTAGACTTGTTACAGTATATATACAAAACTAGAAGAGAAACATTTCTTTCAAAATTTTTTGGCAAATTGTACCTCGTTTTTGCCAGTTTTATCCAAACAGGTACTTCCCAATTCTCTCATACATGCACTTTGAATTTGCGGTACTAATTTAACAGTATCTGCCCTACTCGCCATTATGCGATGAATATGAGCAGAGCAATCTTTTGATACCTGCGAGAAAAAACAAAACAAAACTGAAAACAACATACCTCCCCTTCGGCTGTTGTTTTATCAATACAGAGTTTGCCGAGGTCAGCCAGGCAGGGATGTTCTATTTCAGGCATTAGTTTGATGTTAGTGGCTCGTTGGTGCATGACACGGCGTATATGATCAGAACAAACGGACGATACCTACGAAAACGATTATTTGATGTTTATGGTAAATACTTGTTTTAAATCAGAAACATTCTATGTTAATCTAAAATATTTAAAATTACTATAAATACATTACTATATACAAGTTAGTCACAAGTTATTCTTAAATAAAATTGTTTAGGTCAGCAATAAAATGGTTTACATCAGCAATAAATAAAATTGTTTACATCAGCAATAAAGTTTTTATTATCGTTGACGGACTGCTATAACTATTTAGGGTTAATATAGAAATTTTGGAATGTTTTATAATTAAATTAAATAATTTAGTTAAATATTGTCAACACTTTTTTCGTTAGCATATTCGTATGTGAATAAAAGCCAGGTTTTACTTTTAAATGCTTAAATGATTTATTCCAAAAATAAAGTTTCATATTATGTAATCACAAAACAACTTTTAATAACAATGCACAAGTAGAGCTAGGGTTAGCTTTACACCAAACCAAACAGATTTTAAAATACAATTTGCTATCTCTAACCCATAATGGCTGCGTCATTAAGTATGATTATGATTGGCTTAAAATATGTCATGTGTCTTTTTAAGTTGAAGGATAGAATTTAAGACAGCAAGGTAACCTTGGATATTTCTTATTAAGAAATATTCCGTAAGGGTTGATGTGTCACTTATAATTGGATCACTGGCAGTAGTAACCATCCTAAAAAATTTTTAATTTAGTCCCTAAAATTGGGTGACATTCTTACAATTTAAAAAGTTAATATTTTGTTGTCGTTAAACAATAGCTACTACAGAGTATAAAAACAAAATATTTACTGTACCTTTGGTTCAACAGCAAAAGAATTTCTATAGAGACATGCAATGACAAAATTATCTGGTGAATTGGTCTCTGTTTTAGCATCAAAATTATTTGCTTTACAAATTTCTTCAGCATCCTGCTTACAATCTTGATAAAGAGAAGCATCTAACCTGGAAAATAAAAATAGTTAAACTAAAATACTTCAAAGAAGAAGAATGTCCAGACACAACAATGAATTTTAAACGATCAAAATATTTTTACATTTTGCAACATTAGATATTACGTTTTTGGTATGTTTTTAATAATTTTGGGATATCAAATATTGTGATTCAAAAAGATGGATTAACATTTTGTGACACAAATTATTGTGATTTTGAGCAAAAATTGAAATAATTTATGTCTGAACTATTTAATTGTTCAACTTATATCAAAATTATTACTTGCTATATAAAAGTTGCAAAAGACAAAGTAGTATAGGTCAATAGGTCAAGGTGAGAAAAAAATAATAAAACACTGCTGGGGAAGGCATTTCCTGATGCATTTGTAATTACATGATGAAACACAGTTAAAGAACATTTCAATATAAACATGATCAGGTAAAAATACAATTTAATGATGTCAAAGGGAACAGAAAATGACATCACGTCAAATATAGGTCAGCTTTCCTTCTTGCAAAATACTATATTTTTTGTTTTACTGTTTTACTAATACTAGAGCTCTAATTCTTGACTAAATTTGAATTAAATAGAAAAAAAAAAGGAATTTAATGTTTTTTGGATAAAAAATAATATGTTTGCAGTTCACGGATAAAATTATAAAGATTCATTTTCCAGAAATATTGATCCTAAGTTTTATTAATGCTCACGTTAAGTGCATCAGTAGATAAAAAATATATAAAAAAATGGTAGTATCTGGGATTAACTGCATCAAGAGGAACTAAAAAGGGTGAAAAAGTACTTACCGAAAATCTCTTGATAAAAAGTATTGCAAGTGGAAAACTTGTGTGGCGCATACTTCTGGCATTTTGGGGTTGTGAGCATGATCCATTAAACATCCCAAAATCCTAGAAATAAATATAAATATATAAATAAAAACTAATAGTCACAAATAATAGGATATTCATTTGAGATGCCATTTGAAAAAATCAGAAGATGAAAGCCACTAATCTACAAAACGTAGGAATAAAAAAAAGAGAATAAAAATCTTAATAAACTAAAATAATTATACATAGCGTCTTCTTTTCCTTGACATAGTGAAGATATGACTGGTTCACAAGCCACATATAATGCTCTGTCAACTTTATAATTATTTCCAGCATTTGTTTCTTTTAATACTTCACCAATCTAAAAATAAAAGCAACAAATCTGTAAACCAACCTTCTATTTTTATACTAATAGAGATAGAGAGGGTCAAAGATAGTACTAAAAAGATGACCAATAAGGTATTGGTGGCAGCAAAGGTATTGTCAACTTTGGCCTAAGACCCAGAAAAGTTCATCTTCTGTTTAGCATGTCATCTCCTGATGGCGTTGTGGCGTTGTGCTTTAAGAAGTGGGAATTAAGATGACTAGTAAAAACGCTAGTTATCTTGTTCCAAGATTAAACTTTTATAGTAAATAAAACAAAAATGCAAATTAGATAAAGAAAGTCTAAACTGAGGTCTTGCTCCTGCATTATTTCGCCTGTTACTGTGACCTACATAACTTGACTGTGCAACATCACTGAATGCCATAACTAATTTATTTGAGAAGAACTTGCCCACATATGGGTAATTTACTTTCAAGCATTGATTGAAAGAACAAAAAATTAAATAACAATGTTGGAAATAAATAAATCGTATTTCTCACCGCTTCAAAACATTTTGCACCTAATGAAACATTAGTAGTAGCCTGCGTCATTAAGCAATCCATCATGTCACCATCATCTCTCTTGCCAATCAGGTTACTGCAAAAGTTGTGAATTTCGACATCACAATGTGCAACTATAATAGGGCTGATTTGATAATTATCAAACACCATTGTTGCAAAATTTCTCATTTCTGCTTGACAATTTGGAGACACAGGTTTTCCTAAAGATAAAAAACATATATAAAACATAAATTTATTAAAAGGATAAATAGATATATAGCTTTACGCAAAACAGTAACAATCACATTCTTCAGTGACGGGTAAAGTCAAGATTTTGTACAAGACAATAGCAATAGGCATTTCAGACAGATATTTGCCACATATCCATTTCTTTAATTTTACAAATCTCAAGGTAAAATTTATTGACTTACTTAAAAGGATAGTCTGTTAGCCAAAATTTTTTATAAGCGCAATAAGGGCAAAATAAAGGCACTACATTTAACAAGTGTGCTGCTAAAATACCTGTCCTGTCCGAAGAAAAAACCCAACAGACTCGGAGACACAAAGCACGCAGGTGCTTAGGTGCTTAATTAAAAATTTATGTGATAGGGCTTCTTTAAGAGTAAAAACTTTTTAACGTAAAAGAAAAGATGTTCAAGCCCTTATAGATTTTGGATTTGGCAGGGAAGTTTTGACAGCAAACAACAACTGATCATTTTAAAAGTTATTCCGTGTCTTTTTTTAACTTGCAAGTGTTTTATTACAAAGGGGCATTGTTACATTAATTTTTATTTTAAATTTTTTAGGCTTGAGAGTTTAATTGAGGTTCAGCATGTTCTAAGTTGTTATTATTTGGTATTTGCGTCAGCAAATTTTTAAACCCTTATATCTCCTCAGGCGTTCGTCGAAAACATATGATCCTTTATATTACTTTGATCAGTGTCTCAACCTGTACTCATTAAAGTAAAGGAATAAATTTTTTGATAAATTTTTTTTCTATATGCACTGTTGACGTAAGCAAAACATCTAAAACAACCTATTTTCCATCTGACTAAGTGGATTTCTCAACGGGCCTTATCGACTAGTATTTTATATAATATTACAAAAACTTTGGATTATATTTTTAAAATGTGCTTTCACGCCTTCTACAAAACATTGATTACAAAACAATTCCGTCATTTACAAAACTTTAACTTTACTATACATTAGATTGACTTCAATATGTTTAATCAGATATGTAAAGGCATTGCATTGCACTTTTAAATTTGAGGCCAAATAACTTAAAAATTAATAAATAATTTAACTACTATATTGCTTTTCTTATCCTCAAATAAAAATTTGCTGTTGTTTTTATAAATGAATTCTCACAACGCCAGAGAATTCATGCCATAAAAGGAGACGTATAAAGAATGGTACCTTCAGACACTTTTCCTTGCAAACATAACAAAAGATTGGATCCTTGCCCAATTTGTGAAGCTCCATTCTTTTCACACTGATACTTTTCAAAATCACCTTGACATTCCTTCCATAATGGATAGTTTACCTACACAAATACACATGTTGCAAGCATTGGTCGAGACCACTAGAACCCAGACAAAACAAATCCTAATTATTAATAAGTAAATTAATTTAAAGCAATTTTACCTTCACATCTTTTTGCATCATTTTCTCACGTGCCTCTAACTTCGTAGAACACTAAAATAAATAAAAGGAGGACACTGAGAACTGTTTCTAAAACGTTAGCAGCTACTAAATAATAACAATAATAAGTTTTGCAATAAGACTTGCAATAAAATGAAAGTAGAAAAAGAAAAAAGGAACTCTAAAGATAGAAAGATTAGTATTAATGAAATTAAACCCATTGCACCTGCAATTAGATAATTCCTAGAATAAGCAAATTTGGTTAAAAAAAGAAGGGAAAAAACAAAAAAACTTTGATCAAACCTCTGCTGGCATCATTTCATCAGTAACATGATTTAAAAGACACTTGTATATTCTTCCCTCACCAGCTTTTACGTCTGGACAGTATCTTTCTCTAGCTTCCTGACAAGCGTAGAACAATGGACGATCCAGATGGAAGTCATCTGCTTGAAGTTCAGCAATACGTAGCAGTTGATGTTGACATTTATCACTAACACTATCAATACTTGCTTCAAGACAGCTAACTACTTCCGCTTGCTCATGGTGAGGCTAAAACAATAAAATAAGTTCATTCAATTTAAGATTAGTTGCATAATGGGATTACTTTTACTTAATTGATTTTTAAAGTCCCACTAAATCCCTAAAGGTCCTCTATCCAGTTAATCAATCAAAAATAAACACTGAAAATTTTCTGATGATAAATTCTTTAAAAAGCATGCAAAATCTTTTGTCCACTGCAGTTTAAATTTCTCACAATTGTCACTTAAACACTTGCATAAACTCAGCCCTCTTTATGGAGTTTTCCTGCAGACCTAACACAGTTTTGAGCTTTTGAAAAGAATTATTTAGCTTTCAACAAAAATGTGTGTCACAAGATATAAACTGCAAAATCACACTAAAAATTACTTAAAATAACAACTTAAATTTCACATAGTCATGTGATCAGGAAGTTAGCTAGCTTTTATTTCGTCTGTTATTTTAATTAAGAAATACTAGTTGCCAATTGAGCATTTATTTTTCTATGCTGCTGTAAGAAAATTCTTAAATGGTATAATGGCCATAATTTCCAGCTGACACCCTGGTGATTCACTCAATACGTAATTGTTAAAAACTAATATTGGGGCATTATACTCACATCGTCCTCTGTTGTGGCGGCTAACTGACCACAATTCAATGTCTTCACGTCTTTATGACAGTTCTCGTAAAAACCTTTAATCAGACGATAGTCAGAAAACACAATACTTGACATTCGTGTTAAAAATGAAGAACACTTTTGATCTTGAACATTGTGTCTGTGTTCGATAAGACAGTTCATAAGAAATCCTGGAGTGTGATGTGTATCTTTGCAAACATCTTTTAACTAAAAAAAGTGGCCTAAATTAGAGATCTTGACACCTGAACTTAACGTTAAATAATCTTTTAACTAGGTTTTACAATTAATTTAGTTAAAGTCAATGTCAATAACATTAAATACTTTTTTGCTGTCAGGCCAAGACAACCAACTTGTATGGGAATTGATGTGCTGATGACGTTGTTAAATAACTTTCAAACCCTACACAGTGTTCAAATTAATGGTCCGCGAATCGCGATTCGCAAGTCTTTCTTTTCTTTCCCAGATCAAATTTACCTGACAAATAAGAAATTCCCGGATCGAAACTCAATATTGAAAAACGTGTATTGTGCATAAATTTTATTTTCAGTATTTCAAAGTTCCATTCGTTTTTCAATTTTTTTTCTCTTTTCAAATTAAGTTTCATTTTTGCTCAAAACCCCTGGCTGTGAAAATAACTTTTGTATCACAATTTCAACAAAGCAGAATAAGAAAGAATGGCTTCATGTAGCAAAAGTCAATTAGGTAAAGATAACAAAGCCAGTCACAAAACAGTTCTAAAATGGGAAGAGAATTCAAGACAAGATTTGATTGTGATTTTAATGGTAAAGACATAGTTCAATTTCAATTACACTCTGTGTAAATGTGAGAAATGGATAAACAGCAAAATAAACTTTCTTGTAACTTTATAATAAAATACTTTGTTACCTTCTCAGGTCATTTCCTTGAGACAAAGTTTTCACATTGCCGTATTTTATTAAAAACTATTAAATAACTTTTTTACAAAGTTATCACGTATTTTGTTATAAATCCTACAGAAAACCATATCGCAAAACATTAAATATCATTAACATCCGCTATTCAACTATCCGTAATTTCATATAAGTGGAAATATTATTTGTCCTCAAAGTAGATAAAAAGTTTAAGTAATTACTTCGTTTAAAACTTTTTCTACATGGTTCCTGGCCGTGACTTGGAACTTGCACTATGTGCGCTTGCCTTGCTAAAACAGTAGCACTGTACTGGAGTAAAGGAATATTGAAAACACTTCCGTAAGTGTATTTCTGCAGGCAAATAAAATGAAAAGAAATGCTGAAAAAAAATTATGGTAATTTTTATGGATCACTTTCAATATTTAATTCAATATACCGTATTTTCCGGTATATAACCTGGTTATGTTGATTTTTTACGACTTCCACTGTTAGGGTGTGGGTTATAATGTGGTGCGGGTTATTAATAATTTTTATTTTTCAGTCATTTATTGTGAAATTTAAAGTTTATACATTGACTGGTGCCAGTAAGTCAAGGTTTCTTTTTTTTAACAGAATCTTTTGTGCCTTGTTTTTCGTTTATTTGTAGTACTAACAACCTTATAAAATTGTACAGAATAAAACAAAGCAGACATTGCGCAACTCGGTGGTCTGGGAAAAAAGTATGGTACATAAAAGATTAATATAACTGCAAACTGCATTTAATTTTTTTTTTCACCTATTGAAATTCCTTTATATTTATATTGCTTGTCAGTGCCCCTATTACAAGCTCTCTCTAAAACACAATTCTGGAAATCTTTTCTTTTTTGGTGTTAATGTAATTATAATCTATTGATATCGTTGTAATCACATTGAGCACATTGAAATGGCTTGCTTCTGGTAATAGAGCAGTATAGCAGGTATCATGTATTTCACAACCTAGTGCCCAGGACCTTATTAATAATTAATAATGTTAAAATTAAATCTATAGATAATAATTTTCTTTTTTTATATTCACTACCTTCAAGCAACAGGTGACCATTGAAAATATGAAAAATAAATTAAAAATACAATTAATAAGCCACATGCAACTTCTTCCCATTGATGTGATTTATTTTATCATGCACACTGTGATTGCTGAGATATAAATGTATAATAAAATTATATAAACATTAGAAAAGAATGTTCTGTACGTCGCTGTTACAGACAATCCGTGATAATTATTATGTTATTTATTAAGGAAAGAAGTAAGACTGAGAGAGTTGCTAGTTTAGACACTCGGTTCTCGTATTTGGGGTTCACAAGTTAAAACGTTCCCCTCTTTTCTCCATCATGAAAAAAAAATAATGACACAGAACTAAAAAACTAATAAAAAAGCAACAATGTTTATAAAATGATTCGGGTGAGGTAAAATATGCTGAATTTTTTTCTTAATATGATGCAGGTTATACAAAGGTGCAGGCTATCTGATAGCATCGGGTTTGTAATTCTTTAAAAAAGCTAAGCTGCGGGTTGTACGATGTGTGCGTTATATACCGGAAAATGCGGTAATGTAATATATGCTAACTGGTGTTGGTTAAACAAATATCTAAAAAATATTGTCTTTTTAGATAGGCTATTTCTGACATCATTAAAATTTTTAAAATTACCAATCTTTAGTGGCCTTAGTAGAAGTTTTTTTCCTTACTATACAAATAATAAAATCAAACTACAAGATGTTTACCTCTTCTAGAGTTGATTCACAAACTTTAAAAGCAACTTCATCAAATTGAGGATTTCGTGTTAAATTGTATTTGTAATGCCATAGGGTCTAGATACAAAGTCATAAACAGATTAAAAAAGTTGCAGGAAACACATAGGATTATTTTATTTGTATTCATATTGTACAGTTAGCAAAGTACATACCCCATGACATTCATCCGAAACATCATCTTCATCTTTCTAAAATTTGAAAACAGGTTAATCATACAGTTTTTATTAGCATTTTATTTGAAACACAAATCTTCAAGTTTAACTATTTGTTTGTCACTTTATCTTTTTTTGTTAATGTTGGGTGTCCTTGGGGTGTATCCGTTTCAACACCTTCTAGACTTTTCAACCTGCCCAACCAACTTCTTTTTTATTTGGTTAAGCTCTACTGTAACTTCCAAAAACAGAGTGAAATGTTTGAAAGGAAGGTCCTGCTTCTGTACATTTGTCTCTGCCTTTTTGATCCTGTCAATAATCTTAAAAGCTACCAAATTTAATCCAGTAAATTTATTCTCAAAAGTTTTTATTATAATATAGGGAAAAAACAAGGTGTCTTCTTCCATATTTGTTCACATTTACCACATGATTATAATTTGAGAGTTGGTGCATGCATAATGATAGCCCTGGGCTGTGAACTTCCTATTTTGATTTGTTTTAGTCAAGTTGGCCAATGATGTTGACCTTTTTGCTTTCTTTGCCGAATATACAATTTGCTTCTGCTAAACATGACACATGAATCAGGCAAAGATTTAACTTGAAGTGTTTGAAAGGGTCAGTGATTTTGTAAAAGCTCAAACAAATGTACCCTTAATTAAAGATTTCAAACTTACCAGTGCAGCTTCTTGCAAACACAGAAATATTGCAAAGTTGTTATCTTTTTTAACTTTAGGACACAGATTTTTGACATCATGTGCACAGTTTTCATCTTTAGCTAATATATATTTCTCTTCTTCATTATCTATAAAAAAGTTTTAAGTGTCATTCACAATGTCAAATACTAGCCTGCAGCATTCACCCTTGTTAGTTTTCTTACCCATATGTAACTTGAACAGTACTAACTTAAATAAAATGCATGTTTCTTGACATTGAAATGAACTTGTTAAAAGTGAAAACCAGCATTTGTGGTATAATGTTGCAATTGACAAACACGAGAAACTAGCAAATAAGATCTTTATTATGCATGATAGAGAACACTGATTTTTGCACTCTCTATGGTTGTGTGCCATGGTTTACTTGCAATAAGTACTCAACTTATTGTCACTCATGATTAACTTTGAACTTTCGCAAGGAATTCAACAAAATAACAAAAAGCTGGCTGACTGTTTTTTATGATAGGGTAACAACAGGCTGTGTTTTTATTTCAGCTAAAGTTATGGGAAAGTTGTTTTCTTCACCATAGTAGGATCGTAAATAAAACTTTACATCTTCAGGTAAGTAATTATGGAAAAGTTTTTTGAAACAATACATCACACCCAAAAGCAAATGCTGTGTGAGCTTCACTGGATTTTTGGCATACCATATACAAGTACTACAGTGGCATGGTTAAGGAAGGTTTAATTTTTGTAAAGGTTCCACTAGATTTGTCACACGCTGTATGCCTGTACTAACAGCCCTTCTGTCTCCACTTTAAGTGCTTAACCCTATTCGGCCTGAGGATTTTCGAACATTATAATAGGTTAATTCCGCCCCTCTTCATAACTTTTGATATGTTTGTCAAAATTGAATCCAACTTGCTACACTTATAATCATGTCATGAATGGGACAAAATGGCAGCTATAAATTTTTGCAGCCTATAAATGTTAGCAGTCTTTCCTGTGAGATCATCTAAATCTTGAACTTTGTCCAAAATACCACTATTTGCCTAAAATTAAATTCCTTTAGTTCTAGAACGAATTTTCACATTCTGTTTAAAGTTTCTGGCAGCCAAATAAATGAACATATTTCCCTGGTGAAGCTTCTCAATTTTAATAAATGTAAATTTCTACATATCGGTGGAACAATCAACATTGTGAGTTATATATTGATGCTAAAAAAGACCTTGGTGGGTATGTTTTAGTAAACAAGGTGTAGAAGCCGTGTCAAAAGCAAACAGAATGCAAAACCAAAAACAACTTTGCATCTATATTATAATACCCGTATACGTCTGTTCGTCCGTCCGTCACGCAAAATGGTAGCTCAGCTGCGCAGGTAGCGAGACAATGAAAAGGACGGGCGAACCTGTGGATTTTTCCACGGGCTAACGACTAGTTTATACAAATCCCCAGTGAGATCTCATGTTGAATACAGCATACAATCATAGATACTGCTCTGCCCAATCTTAGGACGCTGCCCAATCTTTGGACATAAAGTTGCCCAGTCTTAAGACTGGCCGGCCAGTCTTAAGACTGAGCAGGGAGTCACAAGATTGGGCAAAAGACCATGTTAGGCCCATCTTTGGCGCCTTTTGGATTTTAAAGAAGGGATGTACCACACGAGCTTTGTTTTTTGCAAGTCCCAACAAACAGGCACATTAAAACATCATATTTTGGGTACTGTTGAATTGGCCCGGTCAGTTTTTGGACATAGTAGAGTGAAAATCGTAGCTGGTAGAGCACATGTTATACATTTAGCATTTATATACAGCTTGTAAAGTAGTGGCTAAATTTTAAATATAAAATGTTTATATTTATGAAGAATCAGAAAAATCGTATTCAACCATATTATTAGTTAACTAGCTGTTAATTTCATTTGATGAGATGTTTAGCCAGCTAGCGACCTGTAGCCAGCTAGCTAATATCATAGTCTATAGAAGAAAAACCTTATAGACTATGCTAATATGGTTGAGTAGTTTCAATTTTTTATACATAAAATACATGATATATATATATATAAATTTTTGGCCTTTTGATTTTCCAAGAAAAGTTTCAATTTAAAGTTCCTATTAAGAGGTAAATTCTAAAAAAATTATTGTTCTGTTTGTCTTTCACTATTGTTCTAAGATTGGGCATGTACGTCCATAGATTGGGCAGTCCAGTCTTAAGACTGGCCACCCATTTTTCACTGTCAGAAGATTGGCCTGGCCAGTCTTAAGACGGGGCGCGTTCCAAGATTGGGCAGAACAATACTATTCCTGCAAAAGGACATTGACAAAATAGAAAAAGGCCAAAGAAAATATACTAGGATGATCACAGGTATTGGTCATCTACCATATAAGAAAGTCTTTTACAATGTAATTAAGAGCTGACATCATAGAAGTGTTTAAAATAATAAATAGTAGGCTGAATAAAAGAAAATTTTGATTTGTTTTTTCATTATTAATAAATGGAACATTCTACCAGAGTAAGCAGTGTCTGCCACCTCAATAAACCTATATAAAAAGTTTATTTAATCACATTTCGAGATTGTTAGGTGGCTCTGCACAAGTGTGAAAAAGGACTGCCTGCCCAGTTTTGAAAAGACCACCGATGTTGGCCTATTAAAGACAACAGAGGTGTATGCGGAAAGTTATACAGTAAATAAAAACTTGAGTAAGGGGTTATTGTCAAGATTTTTTTTCAGGAAAACAAAGTATAACTGAAGCTGAAATTTTTTGGAATGTTTTTTCTTTTAAGTACTGCCCTGTCTTCCCTCAAAAATTTAAGATTCAACGCAACGCATGACTAATTAGTTTATTTATATAAATAAAAAAAACATAAAATGACAATGGAACCAAGAGGGTGACAATTAGCCACAAACGCCCTCATATAAAAGGGCAAGTTCGGGCGACTTTTCAAAATAAATTGGCAGTTGTTGTCAGAATCGCCCGCACGTTCCCAAACTGGCCCGAACATTCCCGAAATTCAATTCCTTGTAACATACTATATTAGTGAGGCTAGCCATGTAAAATATGCACATCTATCTATCTATCAAAAACAGTTCTTTTAAGAACTTTGCTACCACATAGTAATTTTTTTTTAATTTTTATAATTTTTTGAATTATTAGTGTCTGTTTTTTTTCTTTTTCGGGCATTGTTCGGGTTTATGCAGGGGTTTTCAGGCAAATACCTAATTTTTTAAAACGGCGAACTCACCTGAAAATGCCTGCACTTTTTAAGGCATATATGCGGCTTATCGGCACCCTCGTATCGGCACGCTTGTATGAAACCACTCGTTAGAATTTAAAAATTCAATGTAAACATTTTATTAATTTTTGTGCTGATTTTATCGAGCAAGGTTAGAATATGCAGAAGTAACGTTAGCACTGCAGGGACCTGAAAAACTAAAACTGGTTTCCCGATTGTTAGGAATAAAAAAATTCCCATTCAAAGCAAGGATTTTTTTTCTGCTAAAGAAAAAGTTTTCAAATATAGAATTATTCTTTACATAACTTGATACAAAATAACTAGTTAGCTAAACTTTTAAAAAGCTAGCTAAACAGAAGTAGCTCAGAAAAAAATTACCAGCCTGGTTAAAACTTTTATGCGCTCTATATAGCTAGCTAGAGTTTAGCTAGCTAGCGAGTTTTTGAGTTTAATATCCACACACAATACACAGCTAGCTACAATGCTATTTACCTTACCTTTTTTAGGTACATTCCTGCTACGAGTATGAGGTACTAAACACAAAATAACCACAAGAAAAAATAATATTCCAATTTTTTTCGACGACATGGTCGCACGCTTCGATTTCCCACAGCTATGGTCTGCCATTTCTAGAATACCAACACGATAACAAAAGAACTTTATCCGCCCTGGTCAAATTTCCCAAAGAATAAAACTTAAATTTTCAGAATGTTAATATCAATAGTGCGTTAATTCTTATTTTTACTTTTGATTTTTTTTAAAGTTAGTTGATCTATCACGAGTTAAATTTTCTTTAAACTTAAATTTTAAATTTTCCTTGTGGTTTTATAAAGTTAAGCTCAATAGAACCGAAAGTGCATGAAAAACTTCCGGCTTTTTGTTTGATGTCTACTTCTAGTATATAAGGCCATGATTCTTGAAAACGTATACTTTACAGAACATCAACAATCACGGAGATAATAAAAATCTTTCGGCGAACCGACCAATCACGTGAACCCTCGTCACACCACTCCATTCGTCATTCAGTTTTAATGAAATAATAATGATAGAAAGTATCTGGCAGCTATCCCAGAAAATTACAAAAATCTATAGTTAGTGCATAGGGACAAAAACAACAACAACAAACGGACAATATAATGACGGGAGTCCCGTAAGAAACGACCACCACACGGAACGTCCCGTTCAGCGAGATTGTTTAAAAAACTTAAAAGGAGCTCTGGGGCAAGGTTTTTAATTTGTAAATCTCTCCTCACGTTACGACGATGCAATGGTTGAAGGGTTTGTTGTAGAAACTGTGTGTAAGAGATCAAGGGGGGAGTTAAAGAAAAAGCGTGCGAATAGTATTCGAAAGCGTATTTGAAAAGTTAATTTTTTTTGAAGCATAAAAGTGGGGATAAAAATAATAAGTTTTATAGGTTACCTGAAAAACTTCTTTCTCATATGACTTTGCAGGTAGAATATTGTGAAGAAGATTCCGTCAAAACGTAAACACTGAAACTCGTTTATTGATTTGGGTACTAATAACTATCGCCGTGCGCCATCACAACACCAATATTTATTATTTTAGATAAATTACAAAAACGATCGATACTGTCGTCGGAACTGTAAATATTTTTCTGTCATGAATTGTACACTTCGTAAATAACAAAACTCAACCTAGAACGTCCTTAACCTATATATGAAATCTTACATGCCATTATTATTATTATTATTTCGAATTTTATACAGGATAGCCACTTCAGCGTAGGAAACACAGTTAACAAGGTGGGTCCTGTGTTCTGAATGTATACATTGAGTATACATATACACCGTCAATAATTACCCAATTTCCCTCACATGGCATGGGTTGGCCCGTAGCTGTGGTAAAGGCATTTGCTACACATACCCGCGCTGTGGGCCGAACCACGGACCTTGTGATTACGAAGCGAACTCCATAACCACAAGGCCGCGGGCCATAGCGAGAATGAATTATGTAATGTCACCTGTACAGTTGTTTGCCTCTCTTCTAGGTGAGACTATTTTTCTCACCTGCATCGCAGTAGTAACAAAAATGCAGGGAGCTGCTAATAGGGAAGCCGTACACGGTAACAGACTGCTCGTTATAATGAAGTTTGAAGACTTGTTAATTTTACATTCTTAATGTTGGCTTGTCCTTATAGCAATAATTAGCCTGAACGCCCTATTAAGGTTACACAGAAAGCATCGTCAAATTAAGTTGTTTTGGCAACTACCATATTGCAGGCTAAACACCATATCCCCCTAACTGTGTCATGTGCTCAATATTAACATACATACGATCAGAACAATATGAGCGTTCGAAAGTCAAAACAAGGGGCAACATCTACTACTACAGTAATTGTTGGGGTAAATGCAAGAAGCTGTATTTCGCAAAGAGTCGATTGTACTAATTTTATTATTATGTTACTTATCAATTATAAATACAATTATAAACTATATGTATTGAGCATCTAACTTGAAGCATTTTTTACTTTCTTTCTTATTTTTTACTGACTCACAACCAAAACAAAATAATCAGATTAATTATAAACTCTATATAATTAACAGTAGTACAGTGACAACACGTTTTGACTATATAGGCATTCTTCTCTTGTTGTCAGGTGCCTTAACAAGAAGTTCGTTGTGTTTTTATTGGCTGATAAAGAACAGTGCAATATTTTCATTGGATAATAAGACAATTTGCTGCACCCGAGTCTGACTTAAGCGCCAAATCTCGAATGTTCCTTTTGGAACATGTTGTACTAACGTTCTATATTTCGATATTATTTTCGTACAACAAAGAACTAGAGGAAAGGGAATAATCTTTGTTAGTGCTGCAATTCATTAAGTGATATTTTAAGATTTCTAGATAAATTCTGTTCCCATGTAAAACAGGCTTTACCGCGCCATCAGCCTAGATATTACATTCATCTGCGCATCTAGATTTCGCGTGGTCTCTTTCTGGTTTTCTGGTTTCTCAAAAAATTTGTGCTCGGTAAGCAAAAAGCTGGACTTGATCTTCAGCTGTAAATATTGATTCTCGAGATTTTTAAAAAGGTGTACCACTACTTCTGTATGTCAGCCAAAAGTTGGGTTCTGCTAACCATGCACAAAGTCTTGAAGCTGCAAATAATAAATTTGTGATATCTCGCGCGTTAAATCACAGGCCTGATTTTTATGAATAACCAATCGTAGATTTAATGTAACGTGATCTTTCAAGATTACAAAATCCTCAAGCTGCAAATAATAAATACAAACAATTTTAACCGACTTTCTTGTGATCCTTCGCACCTTAAACTCTGATTTTCATGAATAACTAATTTTATGTTACGTAATTGTGGGGAGTAAGAATAAAAACTCACAAAATATTAAGAGAGGTCTGTATACTATGAACCTAAAAAAGATTGAAAATAATAACACGGTCATGTGGCTTTCATATGTGAGGCAGTGGTCGGTGTAATCCGCAGAACAAACGGAAGTATGCAAGCTTTACAAAAAATAAATCTTTTAAGATCTTTTACATACTATGAAAACGAGCGGCCTTCGTAGGCCTACTCGGACCGTCTCTTTACATCTTTCTTAAAGTTCAAGAAACGGATAACAGTACAACCAAAATTAAAATGTTCTATAGATATGTCTTTAGATATGAACAAACTCATCATGTCTGATGAGCAAATGCTTGAACACATCAACAATCACCAAGTTGACACATAACCCCCTGAAAAGACTTCACATTGACCGCAAGGATGAGACAAAAAGTGTCGTCTTTCAACTTTGAAAGAATCGCCAGCTTGCTGGGAGCTTCTTAAGAAGCAGCAGAAGTCTTAAATGAGAGCAGGATAAAACACCTGTCGGAAAATGAGTTCGAACAGTTTGTTAAAACCCTGCCACCAATGAAAATAGACGAATCAACCAAGTAGAACCTATTTCAATATATTTGTCATCAGCGTCAGTTTTGTACACAAAGTCAATGCAAGAAGAAGTTGAGAAAATACTTGCAACTGTAGTATTTTTTTCTGCATTGCTAGACCTGGAAAAGAAAATTTTAGCAAGCGTAAGAAAAAATCACGGCAATTTTAAATCAAAAAGGTAAATGCCAATTTGCATGATAATTTTAAAGATATAATTATTTCGAACATGCCCTGTCTTCAATTTTTTACCTCTCCACAAAACATTTCATCTGGGCGTCTATTGTCTCCAATAATCTGGTTTTTCAAATCGACTTTATTACATTTTAGTTGGTATTTTTAAAGTTTTATTTATTAAGTAAATGTTTTTTTGTTATTCCTGTATTGATCTAATCTAAGCTGTCAATCGCGAAAAATAATAAAAAAAGACTATCTTCGTGAGTCTGTCTAGCTAAATCTTCAGTTTTTTTTGTCCCATCTCATAAAAATAATAAATAGTTGAATTCAAATGTGTACTTGTAATAAAACTTCTCCAACTTCTCTCCCGCCTAGAGTAATTGGCCGAGTGGTATTTGAGCTAATAGTAATATCACCCTCTTGCAAATTGAGTCCAGCTATCAAAATATAAAACAAATTGCTATTAGATGTTGAAAACAGTCATTATAAGTTGAATTTAGTAAGATATGATATACTACCAGCATTATTGATGCTCAATATTGTATCCATGATAGCTTCTCCATGACATCCCAAAGCAAGTCCCAACAGCAATAAACGTCCCTGAGGAATTATGGAAAATCTAAGTTATTTGCATTGTCACAAAAATTATTTTTGACATATTATTGAATTTATTTTCGTATAAATTACGTGACCGGCCTTGGCCATACGGCCAAGGCCGGTCACGTGATTTTTTAAGTGTTTAAAGGGCGTACAAGGCATGGAAGCGCTCACATGTCAATTAGTTCTTGAACCGTACACGTTGAAACTGTTTGATTACCTATAAGATAAGCAGTTTTATTTTGAATAGTTTATAATGTTGTTGTTAATAACAGTGTAACTTTTTAATGATACCTTTAACCTTGGAGGGTTAGTGACTGTAACACTGGGGTCTAAGGATATGTTTCCCCATAGAATGGGGTTTTTCGCATCCGGCTTAGCCACGGTTTCGGAAACGTTTATATTGTGTTATGATTACCGATAGCACACGGTTCCTAACTAAGATGACACTACAAAACATACTACTACTACTCGAAGTTCTTTGAGTCCTCCCTGTCGCAAAAATAAGAAAATAAATAAGGTTATTTTCCGTCGAGCGCAACGAATTAGAAACTAAGTAAACTTTCCTGATAAGTACTTGAACAACATGTTGAATATACTTCACTTTTGGGAACTTTGGTTGGGCCATCGGTATTTATACTAGTTTTTACCTTAAGAGGTGTGTCTACCTAAACAATTAAATCAGTATGCAACACCATTTATATTGACATATATTTAATTACCTGTAGTGACGATGCTTTTAAAGCATGTAAAAATCTGCTATTAATACGCATCATTTTGCAATACAATAAAACCAACTCTTTGATTATTGGTTCAAATGCGTGTAATGATTAATCGCCCACCCTAATCAGCTTCTAAAGAAAATGTACAAACTGTTTGTTTGTTTGTGTTGCTGGCCTAAGAAAAGATTAAATATTAAGAAAACATTGCCTCTTTAATAAAGCATTGAATCAAACCATGCACGTGTAACTATTTATTTTAAAACCATATGTAAATAGAAATTATGATAAAGCAGTTGAAAATTTTTACCCAAAATAGTACATCAATTGTCCTTTTAATACATCTTATACAAGGCGAAGGGATATCCTTAAAACGTGATCTTAACAATTGTAAAGGCGTATGGATATGTAGCAACACAAACAGTTACAGCAGCATAATTCGATGGATTATTTCAATACACTTTCAATTTGCATGAGCTGGAATGTTTACGTTTGCTATGGTACAAAAAAATTATTCTGTTTTAGTAGAATAAAAGATGAATAGAAAACGTGCGCGTTGTTAAAATAGTAGAAGAAATAATGATAAACATGAATTGATCTGTTATAATATATTACCATATTATGAAATCATAATGTAAAATGATAGCTACATACGTGGCATGTCATGTAGAGAGAAATTTCCGTTCACGCAATCCAACAGGAAAATAAAAAGATTTGTTGATATATGTGTATTTTATGTATTATTTAATGTATTTATATGAAAAATATAATTTAATATTGCGATAATGTTTACGTAATGTGTCTTTTTAGATTCCATTTTGTCATTTCAAGAAAGCTTTTCCATCTAATCTGTTTAAAACTTGGAAAAAAACGGCGCTTCTATACCTTCGTCAGATTAGGGCTCGCTCTAATGTGTTTTAACGGCGCAATCTTTAGAACGGATTTTTTTCAATTCTACAACTCGAATAAAATAGGTTAAGGATTCAAAATTTATTCAAATTGTAGTATGAAAAATTAACTTTCTAAAATACCTTCTAAAGATACATATAAAAAGACCTTCTAAAGATACATTTAAAAATATCTTCTAAAGATACATTTAAAAAATACCTTCTAAAGATACATTTAAAAATATCTTCTAAAGATACATTTAAAAAGACCTTCTAAAGATACCTTTAACATAAATTTGATTTTTTTGTTGATTTTTTGTATTTTATAGGGATGGAAAATTAACAACTGCATTAAATGGATTTTTCTTCTCAATGTTTAGTATTAATCTAAATAGCATGATTTTCTTTCAGTATGCTAATTTTAAAGTGCTATATCTCGGCTTTTTGGCCTATATCTATTTTCAAGTTATATTCAGAACAGAGATTTAAGGTGGATTCATCCAAACTGTGGTGTTTTTGAGAAAACAAAATGAACCAAAGTCAATTTTGACGTTTTTTCATTATTTATGAATAAGTGAAAAAAATAAAAAAATTAAAAAAACCTTAATGGTACCCTGAGCTTTAGCGCAAAAAATGAGTTATGAATACTATTGTTAGTCGGTTAATACTTTTGGAAGTGGTTGTAGCACACCAAACGGAACGGAAAAAAGCGCGATCCAATCTTTACTTCAGTTTCTATGCAAAAAAAGGATGCTATTTTATATACCGATTCTCAGTGAAATCAATATTCCTGCTGAATGGTCATCGTTTGACTAAAATAGACTTTATATTCTGATTCTACGATTTATTTATTATGAAACATGTATCATAAAGTACATACTAAGAATTTTTCTAGTTGAAATATGATTTCGGTTAGGATAAAACAACCTTAAAACTATCGACAGTGATTTTTGACTATTATTTTTACATTTTCTATATATGTTTATTTTTGTTTAATATTATTTCATTTGAACTTCACGATTACCAGAGAATGTATAAAGTAGGGCACTTTCCATGAAATAGGAGGATTGAGTTAGTTCTAGTAATATAATTTCCTTCACATTTAGTAAAAAGTATCTCGTCAAGCTTCGTGCATGATATATTCCTGAAAATTACAAAATATATATTTTTTACAATAGTCTTTGAAGGCAATTTCATTTCAGTCGCATGTGTACAAAGCTATTGCGCTTCTAATGATAGGATTAGTCAAAAAAAAACACATATACTACAAAAGTAAAATGCTTGAAAGTATTTTTTATAAAACGCTACTCCATCTCAAAGCGTATACGTGTTCGTGGGGGAACTTTGTTATAGTAGACACTTCGGTATAGCGAACTCTTTGTCACCAGGGACTGTATTACATGAGACACTTTAGTGAGGCAGGAACTTTTAAATAGGAGACACTTTTCTCTAACCCTAATAGCCATTGCCCTTCGGACAATTAATAAAAGTTAAAAATTGTTAGTAGTATAGAGTAGTGTTTCATGTGCTCTTCAAACTTTTATTGATCCCCCTTGATTTCTTCTACAATCAATTTACACCGTTTATCCATCCCATAAAAGTTGTTAGAAACATTTAATACATTAACAGAAGTTATGCCTAATATCAGATTTATATTCAAGTTTATGTCCTTGCATCCCTAGCATAAGCATTTGCAACTCTAGGGTGAGAATATCCTTTTCTAAGATTTTTGGCCGCAGAATTTCACAACAGTTACCTAACGTACACTTGATTTATATTTAATTAAGATACGCGGTTATTGATATAATACCTGATCATCTGTATCGCATCAAATTAGATATGTTTGATGTGTTCAAAAACTTTAGTTCTAACAATCATCAATTCATCTTTATACTGATTCATTAAAATGCGAAATAGAATATTTTGTGATTTTTTTTTTCACGTATTTACTCCCCTCGATTTGTAAACGTGTTTGAATTAAGTAATTATAATAATCTGCATTCAATGATTGTTTATTACCAAGTCGTGAGTATTAGAAATATGAATTCCCTTCCGGAAAAGATTCGTTGCTGAGATAAAATAATCAAAAAATTAAGCACGTATACTAAATTATTGTATATTTTTTAAAGAAATCTGTCAATTGCTTTGTAAAGTAAACAAATTATTAATACATCATGTTCATCTGCAATCATTCTTTTGGGTGCATCATGAATGCCAGCGACAAAAGGGGAAGAAGAAGCAGATACTGTTTGATAAGAATAGCTTTTGAATTAACAGCAAAGAGAGAATCAGTTGATAAACAGGATATTATTGTTACGAAAAGCACGTTTGCTTTTTCACAGGGAGTATAAATATTGCCCCAAGCGAAATAACTTTTATTGAAGTAAAAATTCAACATGATGATGAATACTAATTTTTCAGGTAAGTTCACAAAATTTTTTTTAAGGTAAAAAATTATCAAAATGTTTGGTTCTCTAATTTAGTTTTTTTACTTTTTACTTTTAGCATTTCTCTTGATAGTTGGAGTTGTCTTGAGCTGTCATGGAGCATCTGTTTTCGATAAAATATTAAAAATCAACAACGAAGGTAAATTCCAGCATGATTTTAGTAAAAACAATTTAATAGGACACATGCAATGAGATGTTCATCATTGCGCTTTTTTCTATGTTCGTATAGCAAGAAGCAATAACTTCGAAGGAGATATTGTTCTGCCAAGATCTTGGGAGAAAGCAATACGTAACGGAGAAATGAAACGTGATACTATATCTGCAGTTCATTTATGGCCGAAAGGTGATGATGGATTAGTTCGTGTGCCGTATGGATTTGCAGATGGAGCTCAAAAGCTAGGTAAGTTTTATTATTTTCTTATACGTTACCTTACTCACAATTGCGTATGTGTACAACTACCACGATCAAATTTTATTCATTCGTTTCTTAGGTAAGCTCGCCGAAAATCGTATTGCTGAAGTAGCGACTGCTTTGCAAGCAATATCGTGCATTCGGTTGGTACGAAAAACCGACAACGATGAAAAATATATTCGGTTTTATAAAGGAAATGGGTAGGTATAGTTTCTCTTTTTCAGCCAAAACAAACCTATTTGTATCTTATTGTGGCATGGGAACTCGACGCAAGGGCGAAACGCGTAAATTGCAACTTTAATTCAATCTCAAAACCAATTATTCTTTAAATCATTCTATAATACAACTTTTTAATTTCAGCTGCAACTCTTATGTTGGCATGACTTTTTTTGGAGGTTCCATCAGCCTAGGATCTGGTTGTGACACACTTTCAATTATTGCTCATGAAGTTTACCACGCTTTGGGTAATCTTTTGTCAACATTGTCTTCACTAAACGTTATAACATTTATAATAAGTTAGGTGTTAGCCCGTGGGAAATTCCACAATAAATCTCGATTGTACATAGTCCCTGCATCGCTGTATTTCGTGCATCTTTGCCCACCTGTTGGTATAAAGTAACGAGGTTTACTTCGACGGAGATTAATACTGAGATTTTGGGTGCAATTGTAATGGCGATATTAATTAAAAAACCTCCTGGTTTTAGTATTAAATGATAAATTTTAATGCTAAATTTAGTATTACAGTATGGATAATCTTTTTATTCTATTTTAGGTTTTCACCACGAGCAGTCTCGACCAGATCGTGACAGTTATGTTGATGTTAAACTTCAAAATGTGAAATCAGGTAGTTTAATGAATATGTTTTTAGCTTAAAACTACGTTCTGTATAGGAAAGAATTTAATAAATAGAGAGAAACCTTTTTGATAAATCATTATTAACAGAAAAGATAATAATTGGTTCATTCGCGATTAAAATAGCAAATTATGATCGTAATACTCTGCTTGACTATAATGCGGTAATATTTTTAGGATTTGAGTACGCATTCGATAAGAGTCACAATGGTAATACTTTTGGATATCCGTACGATCGAAAGAGCATTATGCAATACGGAAAGTACGTTCTTATCTATATTTGAATCTTTTACCATGTAAAAGCCCTGACCAATTCAAAGTAATTTGTTTTTGGAAATATACTATATATGATATATTATATTATTATATGATATATTATCTGCTTTAAACTAGATACTCCTTCAGCAAGAATGGTCGACCAACTATTGTATGGAAAAGAAACAGATTGTTGAAGTTAGGAGGCGACAAACTATCTAAAGTTGATATTGGCCAATTAAACACGTTATATCAGTGTTCAAATGTATATCCACGTTTTTCAGAATGTATGTCTTATATTTTGCAATAGATTTAAATTGTATCGTATTCTTAAAAGAAGTCAGTAGTTGATTAAAAATAATTTTCTTCTAAAGAAACTCATAGTGGCATAAGAGTCCCTTGACATCTGATATTTACTTTATGGGAATTTTTTTTTCTTTAACATGCCATGTTTTATTTACATGCTAGTGATGGTGAACGCCGAAAAAGCAATACAGCAATTAAGTTGTTATTTAAAATATGGCAGTATCTTGCTATATTTGTATCTTCTTTATATTTTGTAGTACGCGCGTTTGGAGACAGCACGGAAGAAACCTTGGCCAATATTTTGGAAGATATCTTGGACGAAGATGTTTTGCCAGACGTGGGAACCAATATAACAAGGCTAACACTATTTCAGTGAAGCAAATCACAAAGAGATTTCGGGTTGACACTTCTACACATATATGCAATGACACGGCACTATAATTAATTACGGATTTTCACATTTTAACAACTGTATTTTCACGATCAAATAATAACATCACCTTCACTTAAACTTCTTTTTTTATTACGTGTTAAGTTTTTACGTACAAAGAGCATTTTAGTTTCAATATGTGGATTGTATCATATAAAACGATAAAGAGACAACCATTTTTAGATTAAGTTTTGTTAGAATGTTAAGATGTGTCCACTCGCGAAATCTATGCAGCAGATAGCTACGTTGTCACCTTTGTAAACGCTCTGGAATTAAAAAACATTGGCCATGCTGACGTCGGATGCGATTAGTAAATTTTAAGAGTTTGAATTTAACCAAATAACCTACCTGACCTAAGTTTGCTGTGAATAAACTGCACGGATCTACAGTTCTAAACATTAAATTATTGGGTGATTTGAGCTGAGGTGGATTTTTAGTTATTTTTCTACATATGGCTAAGTAGAATCATCCTGATAAAACCCCGCGGCTAGCAGGCGAAAGCTTTGATTTTGCAGACCAAGTAAACAAGCTTAAAAATGCGCAACTTGCAGTTTTTGCCATGTCTGCTTTACGGAACAATCCATTTGATGGCCTGCCAAGGTCCAAAAGCTCGTCGTTTTCGTGACAAAAAGGGCATACGATCACAGTTATTTTGAAGGAAAAGAACACATCTAATTTGCTTGTCAAAAACAGACACAGTTAGTGTATTATCAGAGAAATAGTCTGTTAGCCATTTATTTATTTAAGATATTGGTTTTAAACTTGTAATGAGGTGCTTTAAGGTCAATCTGATGAAAATAATCTGTATTGACTATGTTTTTTTAAATTTTATAAATTAGGCATTTTTAAGGAGACTGCCAAAGTTTTTTAAAGAAAATTATGAATTCTGAACCAAACAACAACAATCGGCAAACTATTTTTATGCAAAACTGTTTGTTTATTTATTGTGCTAAGGAAGTTACACACAGAATGGATAGTTTATCATATTTTTAGATTACACACAATTAAACTGGGCCATCATAATTTTCAGATGCCATCCCATTCATAAAAATGTTTCTAGGTTTATTTTACACATTAAATATTTTTGCTTAATATTGTTTTGTGTGTGTGTTATTAAATATCGAAAATAAGTTGACTAAAAAGTTTGTTGTTGTTTGTAGTTTGTTTTAAGAGCGTTCGTTGTTTTCAAAATAAATCAGCTTCCTACAAATCTATTTCAACATCTTAACTTGGAAGAAGTGCGTAGCTACAGCCCCATGTTTTTCATACAATTCAACAATAGACCTATTTTCATATCCATATCCAATCGTAGTTAACACAGTTATAAAGAGGGTTTTGGTAGTGGTAATGTGACAAAAAAAATTAAAATATTGCAGATTTTAGGGGCGTATCTTTTGGTATATGTTAGCTAACTAGCTAGCTAGCTAAACCTCTATAACCTCCTAGCCACGTTAAACCTAGCCCCATTTTCAGAATAATGTGAATACATTTTTATTTACTGTTTCCAAGTAAATTTAGAACTAAAACTCAATATACAGTTTACTAACGCTCAGTGGCACTTTATATTACTTCTGATCAGTTAAAAAATTAGATTGTTAGTATAGCTAAGCCAAAAAGTAGCCAGCAGCTAAGCTATAACCCTGGAAAAACATATTGTAAATACCATTTTGAGCTCTCAATTCCCCAAAAATCAATATTGAATATGCTTGACTGATGCTAACAGAATTCCAGAAACCTAAAAAAAAATAACATTGACTTCAGGGGAAAGGGGATGGCACAGAAAAGAGATTTCAAAGGCTGGATTTTCTTATAGCATTTTCACAAGCATTTTTCCAGGGTTGTAGCTATAGCTTAGCTGCATGAGTTACCAACAAATCATTTTTCAACATTTGTTGCGTAAACTGATATTTAAAATTAATATTTTGGTATTGGCTGTTGTGATTATGTAACTGTCGCACTCCCTCTGTCACTACTCCCTCTCTTACAGACTGTTAATAATCGTACATTTGTATCAAACATTGCGATGATTAACCCTTAAGTATTATGAATTGATAGAGCACAGAGCTATAATAAATCCCCTTCTTTTTTTAAATGGCACCCTATTTTTTTAGGTTTTTATTCAAAAAAGGAAAATAAAATTAGACTTTCTTATAATGATGTCTAGATTTCAGCTGTAAACGTGCTTAATTTTTGTCAAACTTTTAGTGTCAATGTTCTTAAAAACCAGATCCTTATGTATTTTGTTTTCTTGCTTTTTTGAAATCTTGAAAATTAATCTTGCAGAATTATTCCAATTGTTTATTTACAGAAAATAATCTCAATGAAATATTTCCAAAGTGAAAATACAAAACCAAAAATTTTGTTTTGGACGTCACAAAAAAATTCACATTGTTTTCACTTATCAAAGTAAATTGTTTTCACTTATTAAAGTTTGATATGACAAGCATTTGGTGGACAAAATTTTAAAAAAAATATCTTTAATTCTAGACATTATGTCAGTAAATGTTTTGTGTTTTTTTAACCAACAATTTTTTAATTTTTTTGTAAAGTGATCCTCTCAAGAAATAATTTGTCTCTGACCAATCACTGGACAATTTTATTTGCCTGAAAAAAATACCGAGATGGGAACTCTCTGAATACAAAATTTAAGAAATCCTTTTAGTCAACCTTATATTTTAAAGTTTTAGATAATTTTTTTAACCAAATTAAATCTATGATAGAGGCTTAAAATTTAACACAAATAAGGAAGAACATTCCAAGAAAGGTTTAAAGTCCAACTTTTCCCATCAAGTCAAATTAGTATCCTAATTCTAAAATCACAAATGTGTAAAATGTGAGTTATAAATACCTCCCAAACTACCCTCACTTAAAAAAAAAATTAACAATTTAAGGCAAGGTCAACACAACTACTATTTTAAAACCACTGTCAGTAAGTCTGGCTAATGTTATTTTCACAGATGTTGTTTGAAAAATAAAGTACACTCAATAACTGGACACAAGATATATACCAGCAACATCGCCAATTTTGGTAAACATTTTGAAATTTCAAGGTTGTTTGAAACAAGTCAGTCAGTTAGCTACTCATATCATATTCAAAGCTAGCTAATACCTAGCTCATTTACCACGAAGAATAATAAACAAAAGCATTAGAACTACCCAATGATGCATGCTATTATCTCATATTATCATCAAATGTTAATAACAATCTGTATGACAAATTAATTTTGCAAATATTGCAAGTAAACAAACGATATCTGCACTACTTCGCTGCAAACTAAAATTTTGCTCATAACTAATCTCGTTTTCGTGTTATTCTGCATTTTGAATATGCATATTTCGCGGAACCAAATAGATATGGAAATAGGTCTATCAACTCATATTCTTCCAATTTATTTTAATATATTTATATCATCATTAGGCTATAACTAAAAAGATGCACAGTTAAAAAACAGTAAACATAAATTCAGACTAGACGTACAAAAAAATCTTGTAGTCGTTACAATTACAACTTAATGCTCTGATTCAAAATTTGTCATTTGTATTTACTATTTCAGTTCATTAATCCAGAGAGTTGGGAGTCATTAAATACGTTAATGATCGAATTGTTGATGAAATTATGTTGACGTTGTTCATGGTTGATTCACAGTTACAAGCATTAAAACAATACTGTTTTTGCGTCGATGTTCACACATACGGAAAAGTAAGTGTCGACTTGTTCAGCTAACATAGCATGCGGACACGCAATTTTTAAATTTAGATTTTTTAGAGGGAGGATTAAACCATAACTGGTTTAATTTTTTTAGGGATAGTATTGTCTTTGTGTTGCGGTTTATGATAGACATTTTTTGCAAGTTGACATTTGGACATTAGCAAAAAAAAAGATTGAATAAGTTTCGTTAACAATTTAGACGTCCTGGTAAGACATGCTGGAATTATATAAAAAACGATCGTAAAAATGTATAACCGTTATGACGAGTACGTCACGGTACCCATGGTTTATGTTGTGAATTAAATTGTAAAAATATAGAATTTGAAGTAAAATTAACAACTTTACCAACTCACATGGACAAGCCCAGGAGTTCTTTTTAACTGCTGTGAGACGTTAGAGGGCGTTTGTTTGGTGTACAACGTCCTCCACACCCCCAGTTGTGTTGATCACACTAACAGCTGATTTAGTTTTCTCAAAGATATTTCGCACCACTGAAAAAAATCCTAAATCCGCTGCTGGTTCTTTTCATAATATAACTTTCCAACAAATATGGGTTGAATTAAAGTTAGGTTTTCGTAAAAGTTCAAAAATTAATTCGTAGTTTAAAAAAAGACTGTAGTTTTCAAATTAACTGTGCGCAAACAATAATATAAAAAAAAATTAAACATGTTACAGCAAACTTTTTTTTGTCTACTTTCGTGCTTAACAACAAATAAAAATATGTGAATGTAAGCCGTTAAAACAATTTGTTTCTTTTTTCAAATCTCATGTCATACGAACGTTATGTTTGTCTCTGCACCATGATTTATATATATTTTTCATCAATGCGTTGATTGCTCCTGAAAATAAAAAGAAAGAAAAAGAATTTGAGGTTAACGTTAAGATAAGCGGGTACAGTGACAATAAAGTTACTAACGAGAGATGGAGGTAATGGCTAGAAAATTTTTTAGAGAAGAAAGTTATTATTTAAACTTACTTTGTGCAGGTTGAGAATTTCTTCATTTGTAAGCAAACGATTATAATACACCATGTCATCAAACATTGCGTAGTATCTTTTACCATATACGCCGACAGAAGCCAGTTTTATATGATTTGCATGATATAAACCTAAAATGTTTTCAAATAAATTTTTTTTTAATAAATAAAAACATCTCATGTTTCAATACAGTAGGCAAACCGAACAGTTTGTTTTAACTCCATCATTAAAAATGTTGTATAGTTTTGTGAGAGTGACTACCCTCTCAAATAAATTCTCATATTCTAGCTTCTTGAGTAGGGAACTGCTTTACACTGGATCAAAAGAATGACTAGAAAAGGAAGCTGAAATATACATTTCTTAAGAAACAGCTTTAAGTTGAAGAAGAATAACAAAAGAGACACTGATTACAATGCAAAATATATCAGAATCATTCAGCCATATTATAATACCCGTATACGTCTGTCTGTCTGTCACGCAAAATGATACCGCAAGTAGCAAGGAGCACGCAATGCAATGCTTCGCCGTCCTTTTTTCCACAGGCCACCGACTAGTCAGTGATAATTCATTTCGCTTTCAATATAAGGTTTCTTGATAAAGTTTTTTTTTTGACATTTAAAAAAAATCCTAACTTGAAATGGATTTATTTTAATGGCATTTCTTATATATTATATGGCGATAGTTAATTCATTGAATTTTGACAAGATAGTAAAAGACTTTCATCGACAAAATGTTAAAATTGTGTTATCAAATGATACAAAGGATTATAATTTAATGGAAATTCATACCACCGCCCTCTCTTTTCCTTTTTATCCCATCAATTGAATGGTTGCCATTAATATAAACAGAAAACAAGTCATTCGCAACATCGAATTTTAGAAGTAAATGCACCCATTGTGAGGCGTCTGGACCTTGGTAATTCAGAAAACGGTACTCATGTTGGGTAGTTCGAAGAACAAAAATCCATGACGCAGTTCCTGTTTTTGCATTTCTCTCCTTCAAAGTTATTAAAAAACCGTTCACCAAATGATCTAAAACAAACACTGAACCAAGCGAACGCATGAACGTTCTGTACCAAAATGAAAATATGAATCCATCACTGTCGCAGTTTCTAGGAAACGCAGGTGTTAAATCTCTAAATAAAGCAAACAAAAATTTATACTAAGGTTTGCCAGTTGGTCTAAAAGTTGATAATTAATTTGGTTACCTAATTTCCCCCGAAAGATTTGAATATTTGGATATTGATATTTAATATAAAGGGGAGTGTAATAGTGTTGGAATAAGCCGTGATGTTATAATATTTTTCGCTAGAATTTTACTAGCTAGGACATCGTAGAACACTGATGTGACAAAACCTTACCAAAAATATTCCAGGAAAAGAACCAGTCAAACTAGCATTTCTAGTTTGGATTTTAAAGCACTTAGGTAAAAAAAATAAACAGACTGGACAGTCCAAAACGAGTTTTGAAAATACGCTTTTTTGAGGATGTCTTTTTTCCTTTGTCGATTTTGCTTTATATTAATCCGCGGAATAAATTTGTTCAATCCTTCACTTTAGAATTGTTTAAGCATTACAAATGTGTTTCAATTTATTTATCATGTGTATTATTTTATAAAACATTTGCTTTACCAAACGATATTTAGGCATTTGTACATATTGACGTGATCATGATGGTTGTTGAAGCTAAACGCTTTGAAATATATTACGGATTTCGAACCATAAACCCAGATATTTAAACCTTTTGAGGAAATTTTTTATTTTGCTTCGAGAAAAAAATTATTCTTTTTTGTAAATCCACTTTTAGCACAATAATATATATGTAAATAAAAACATCCTCACCTAAAGCATCCCCCGGGAAATAAAAGCCTTTGTTCTCCTTCACTTTTTTCAGGAAAATACAATACTTTTTTCATCCGGTCAGGAACATTTATTCGTTTTCCATCTCCCCAATGTGCTGTAACGTGGCAACCAGAGCAACCAAAGTCTTTATCAAATGTGAAATTTAGTAAAGGCCGGTCATAAGCTACAGATGCTAATAAAATCCATGAATTAAACTCAACGAGAGCAATGAGATCCTACACACGTTTATAATAGATATGATATTTGAAATGTACATCCTGTGAATACATTGCAAAATAAAAACAAACAAACAAAACAAAATAAAATAAAATGAGATAAGATTTCCAGAAAAAGTCAATTCTATACTAACAAAATTAAGCAAATAAAAACAAAAAGCAGCTGTTGGATCAGACCTTTAAGAGACCAAAAGAAACAATACGACATGGGGGTATAAATAAAATAGTATTTTGCGCAAAATTAAAATCCCTAGCGTGTCACCATGTTGTTGACATTAAAACAGAATATATCCAATGAATCACGGCTTTCAAAAACATGTTTATTAATACGCAGGAATTTTCCGAGCTGAAGCATCACTCAGATGAATTGGTGCACATATTATACAAATAATTTTGCACGTGAGAGTTAAAAGAAGCTTGATCGTTACAATAAATTTGCCATGACTCAACTTATACACGTTTTCTCGAAGGTATCAACTTTTTTTAAAATACTCAACTTACGATTTAAGGAAGCAGCGCATTTGAAGGTTTCATTTTGTGGTAAACATCTTCCATTGCATGGATTGTTATCGCATCTGGTCTGAAGGTTGAATATAGAAAGATCTTCTAATTAAGTCATTGAAAATAATTGTGATTATGTTATCGAAGTGAAAAAATAATCCTACATAACTATTCAGACATATCACCTTACCATTTGTACAAATATAAAACAGTATTAAAAAAAAAAAATTAGACAATTTTTTGAGGCTCAATTAAACTTGAATATTATTGGTGTATAATTACCCAACCGTTTTTCCTAGTGTATCTCAAGTCGATCGTATGTTTTTTACTCCTAAATGTTGCCTTAAAACTATTACCAATGGATTTGGAAATTATAAATCCCCTACATAGTCTTTCGTTTTTCATCCGCTTTAGATCCGTTTTTGGGGGGTTATATAGTTAAACGGTTACTGCATTGCATGAAAGAGAATATCCCACCAAATTCCTTTTCTTGGCCACTATATCTTAAAAACTTACAGCTGTCGTAAAAAGCGACCATCCAGTAGCATTGACAAGTAAAGTTGGATTCGTGTATTTGTCACCACCAAGCAATTGACAAACAAAATTTGATCCGTTGTTTGGACCAACATTAGTTGAAACACATCCATCATGCATTGCGCAGAGTTTAATACATCTTGTAGTATTTTCAACATAATGTGTTGATAGTATGGTTCCATTCAACTTTGTGTTGTTGAGTTTATTCATGCTGATGTAAGCAAATGTAGCGGACGTGTTGGTTTCTTTGCATTTATACTTTGATTTGCAAGTTGATGCTTCGCTGAAGTCATACCTAAAAACATGCTAGTACTGAGATAAGTGCTTCCAGCCGAAATATATCTGACGAAATGTTTTACAAAACTAATCAAAATATGCGCTTAAACTTAGTGATTAAGGTGACAATAAAAAAATAAAAAATAATGATTTTTACAAAAACATACAGGTATAGTATGATTGTTAACAATACAAGAGACATCTTCTCTCTCTCTCTACACTTTATTTTTATTTGTTCTGTAAAAAAATTTCAGTTATAATAACTCCCAATTGATTTTAGAATGGCATTAATAAATTATTTAAATCGCTGCATCGTTTTCGAAATTCTTAGGATAAAAAACGTTATGCAACATTATATCACAGCATTCAGTCCTAATTCACCGCCTTTCTTAACGCCTGGTTACAGTATACTGTTTTTAAACGACCAACCACAAACTTGGTGTTAAATACTTTATAAATGGAAACACCGCCTGTCAACGGCTAGTAACAGTATATTTTTTAGCCAACCAACCAAGTCGATGTTTTTGAATGCTAACGCCAAGATTCCAAATAATTCGTTGTAAGAAAATTGACAATTAGAGCAATCTACTTTTCATCTTGTCTTGTGTTTAAAAATTTCGTAAAAGTGAAAGTAAAAGTCAAACAATCCTTGATTAAGAATGGTGTTTTTCAAATTTACAAATAAACCCATTAGTGACATATTATACTTCATATTTAGTTTGCACTACGATTTTTAGATTTTGGCAACAGTTTCAAAACAGAATGAAGATTCAAGTACGCCAGTAAAAGAAGGTTTAGCAATCTTTTCTTCTTCCAATACAAATACAAAAAATATAAAATTTCAGTTATAATTGTTGAATTTTCTGCATTCTTGTGAAAATAGAATCAATGTATAGCTACGTAACAATAGTATCACGCATAGCCAGCTAGTTTTATGCAAAACTCTTATAAAACCGACTTCACTAAGCATTTGTATGGCTAGCTAGCTACTGACAATTTTAAAGGGTTGTTTACTAATGTTCAGCTCTCTAAAGCTTTGTTAGATTAAGGAGGATATTTTCTAGTCTGTTTTTACAAATGGAAAAATAAAGAATCCTATTCTTGCCAACATCACTCACAAGTAATACTGCTTCTTAACTACTTACTAGCTAGCTATTTATAGCTTCTTTTAAAACAAACATTTGTCGTTTTCTGTCACTGCACCTTCTTTAATACTACCATAAGGATTAACAAAACTTGTATTTTATCTATCAATACAATTTATTGAAAAGAAGTTAAATTGTATATAAAGCTTTAAATAATGTAAACAACCTATCTCCCTTTATTTCCATACATAACAAATAAAATGCTCAACACTTGTCTTGTTTTGATATTTGTTACATTGATCGAAAGGACATGCTGAACATGTTTTGAATTTTTTACACCTGGAGTAATCTGATTTCATGTCATTATGACTTTCAACGTCTGTGTTTTGCGAACTAGCTTATATCATTTGTCTTGTTAAGCTTTCTTCGAAGTTATGAAGTTGATCTTCTCATACTAAATGATGGATTTCATGGAACTGCATTACTATAAAGTTCAAAACTTCCATGTTAACATGATCTGTCTTTTCGACAAGTTTAGATATGGGAAATTTTGCAATAAATTGGGAAAATTTTAATTTCCATTGTTCCTTAAAACATTTCTCAATAAGATTAGCGTATAGAAGTCCATTACAATTAATTTCGAACAATTACAACTAAAATACTGTTAACTTATGTATGTAATGGCTGCGCCGTTATTTGTTTTCTACTTAAAAATAAGCCAGCCTCTTATTAGTGTTAGAGCAAAAAATTGTTGCGTGTCTCTCTATATATCTCTCTATATTTGGGCCTGCTTCCAGATTAGTTCTTGATGAGACAAAGAGAATTTGCGACTGACTGACTGACAAAGCCAGATTAAGCAATTGTGATGTCCCATAAATGTATCATTTACTGTGTCGGAATTTTATTGTTAAGCAACTTTCAAGATTCCTCGTAAGGATTTGATTTTGCGGATTTAATTAAAAAGTGGCGTTAATTATGTATAATGGATATTACTCTTGCGATGATTTTTTATTTCGTACAATAGCCTCTTTATTTCCTTTTGGTACTATCTGCGAAGGATATTCAGTGCAATTAAAGCTACTATTAAATTTTCAGAAGCAGTGCATGCACAGTAATCGCTTAGCTAAAAAACTGCCGAAGATATCAAGTCTGTTTTCATGCTGAACAATACATTACGTTACTCTTTGGCATGACTTTGCCTGGAATTGGACCTACAACGTTTCGAACCAAAAGCGAGAGCTTTTCCACTAGGAATGGTACATGAAATTAAAAGTCTGGAATTGTTATAATCTTAGAAGCTTAGCTATTTTATTTGCTCATTAGAAGGGGTAATTGGCTGGCTTTATTTGAGTATTTTAAAGCTGTAATAGAATGCAGTACGAACCTAATTTTATGTGAAAGCATTAGAAATCAGTTCATACTTAGGATATTACAGGAATATTACTTTAAATCGACTCATACTAATTTTATACTTTACAACTGTAAATAACAAACTAGTCGTTTTCCAGTGAAGGTGCAGGAAAGAAGCTGCGCAGCCATTTTGAACACACCAAACACTATTATATAGATTAGCCGGCGTACTGGTGTCGACACGCTGGGTTATACCACAAGTAACTGTGCAACGTGGGGTTGAACCCCATATTGAGCGCCTAATATACCAATTAATAAATAAAGAAATTAATAAGATCCGTGAACAGTACCATACATTTAGGTGGAGCGCTTCAGTAAAGATATACAGTACGTCATAAATGGAGTATGCACACAATATGCTTTAGGTGTAATATATTGTTCATAAAATAACTGTCCTGCAACTTTAGCTGCAATAAAAACACAGCTTACATCCCATTGTTATTACCGCGTCATAACAAAACAGTCCTTTAATTTTAATACTTTTCTTTTTAAGGCTAATTATTTAGGCTAAGCTGTTGCATTGACAAGGAATTTTTTTAATAATTCTTTTATTTCTTTAATTGCTGAGAAATCGACTTGTTGTCGTCAGTCTGTTGACTGATTATTCCCATCATTATGCAAAGCATCTGTCTCTGCAGTAACAATTTATTTCAACCAGAATAGTGTTATCCTAAACGTAGTTTTAACGTGCTGTAGGCCAACCTAAAAAGTGATCTACCTTAAATAGCATTGCAAATGCTATAGAATGCCAATACAACCCTCCCTTCACCAATTCTGCAATGAACTGCTTCCCTAAAACTTCTCTTAGTATGCTTTCTTTTACTTTTAATTAGACCCTTATTTACTTTGTTAACGTTAGTCTTCAGAAATGTCTCAATACCTCGTGATCTCACCTCAGTCTCCATGTTTAAATAACATAGAGACTGAGGTGAGATCACGCCTTGCCTTGTATGTAAATACTGTGTGTATTAGTCAACCTCGTCCCCAGGGGCTTTTTGACATCGAGACGTCAAGTAAGCGCTTGCGACTTCGACATAGGCAACAATTCTTGGGGACAAGGATGTGAATTAGTTATTTCAAATAATTAAATTTCGGTATGAAGATAACAAACTTGAGCACTCGGTTTTTAAAATTATTTCATCTGCAACGCATTTACGGAAAGATATCCTGTACATAGCTACGCTTTTATTCCAACATAGATGTCCAAAACTATTGTTTTTGACATTGTGACATCAGGCAACAAATCCTGGGGACGAGGATGTGGCAGCGTGTTAGCAATGTCAAAAGCGTGGTTGATAAACAAATTATATTTATGAAAAAAAACGTAAATGACATTAATGTTATCGTTAATCACATTAATTTTATCAAAAGTTACTTAAAAGATATAATTATATGGCCAATGGAATGAAGTTTCGTTGCAGATGTTATGTTGTAATTAGTTTCACCTTAATAAGTTCAACTTCCTCCATTCAAGCTATTCTTTTTTTAAAAAAAAAATCTGATATTAACTGGCTCATGGCTAAAAATTTTTTATTATAATCAAAATAAAGATAAATTGAATCTCCAGTAGGGAACTTTTTTTCCGTAACTTAGATGCTAGACTTAACTTTACTATAGTGTGTTAGGTAAGGGGCTGATTATATGGAGTCAAGCTGACCCGGCTTATATGGCGGAACTAACCACAACTCGGTAGGTGATCAGCTCGCTGACGCGTGAGAAATTTATAAAATGGCGAACACAGATAGGTAAATGAAAACACTCAAAGTACATTGGGCTAAGTTTCGACGATATTTTAGTAACAGCATCATCAGCGTAAAGTTCATGTTAAAACGCAAAGAATTCCACGCAAGCTGGAATTTCTTTTACAACATGATTAAATCTTTAGCCATTGTATTTTTCTATTTTAATTTAAAAGATACTTTAGCTGGAGGTATGCGGTTATCTAGAGTTTATCTACTTATTAAAAGAGAGGCAAACTGCGCACGAAACGGTTGCTGAATACAAGTTCATGATGACAGTGTTGACTTTAAAGACCAGACCGACTGGCTACATCATAAATTAATTTACATGTTACAGCCATCATAACAAAAAAAGTTCTAAAAAAAAGAATAAGAATGTTTTTATATTGATTCGTAGAATAGACCTTTCCCGAATTTCCTAATTATGTCAAACTCAATGAAAGAGGTCGATACTAAAAATCATTCTGCTCCCTAAATATTTCTGTTCGTTAAGTGCCTCAATTGCGAACTGAAAGTTACGGTCAAACCCTTCATCTAGCCGAGCTTTCAGCTAAGAATAGCCTCGTTTTTTAAAATAATTATGTTCTTCAAATCTAAATAAAATCCAACCAGAGTATTATATTGCTCTAGAAACTTCAGTTTTGTCATGATAATTTGATATTCTATCTGAATATCTTTATTTGAACAGCCATTATAAAATTTTGGATGACGTCATAATTATTATAATTAATGAAATTCGGGAAAGGTGTATTATAAAACTTTATGTTTTTTTAAATAAAAACAGTAAATTTTCACCTAAAACTTTGGAAAACGACATCAGACTAGATCCAAAATATAAAACAGTCTGTTAAAAATACCAGTTTTGTTTACATCTTTGTAAGTGCTGTTTCTTTTATAATTCATTACTTTCACACATTTGCCAATCGGGTGGCTAAATTAAAAAACAATGGAGTGTATTTCTCCTTATTGTGATGGTCACGGGTGAATACGCACAAAATAATGAAAAGTTAAAGATCAAAATAACAAAAAATATTACACAACATGTGACGAACATTTTTATTATTTTATGCTACTAAACATTCTAAAGAAATATTAACTTTGTGAGTAAAGATAAAGACTCATGAATAAAGATGAAGCCACCATATTATCATTATTATATCTCGCACAGATATTTGATATCGGATATCTGCTGAGATATTCGATTCTCGGCTAACGACTGCACGAATATCCAAAAATATTCTGTCAGCCGCTCCAACCTGAGATGCATGATGCACGTTATTTGTTCGTTATTATAGTAGTAACCTTAGTAGATTTTAGGATTTAGAAATCTATATTTTTTTTCTCTCGCTTAAAATTTATTTTCTGGCTGCCACAAAAATTATATTTTGTTCGACTCTCCTTTAAAATATACTTCAGCTAGAGACATGCGGTTATCTAGAATTTTATCCTGCCTACCGAGCCAGCCCGGTTGTTAAACTGCAGTTGTAAGAAAAAAATATTCATTTGTTATTTTTGCAGATAAAGAAAAAATATAGTGATAAAAAAGTGCTTAGTCATAGTTGATTGGAGTTCTTGGGCGTGACTGGGAGTGATCAGATTTTTATGTGTTTTTATACCATTGTTATTGTTGTTGTTGTTTAAAAAGCTTCCTTCAAGTTCAGTGTTTTTCCAGCAATTGCAGCTCGTTGCCCCTTGTCGTTACAAAAATAAAACCGACGCCGGCGTTGTTTTGTAAATAACGACAGCCAGTAACATATGAAAAAATGACATTTAAAATGCAGACAGACGTATACGGACATTATAATATAGATTTTATCGACGGCCGACATAATGGCCCTAGTTAAATATAAATTGTTGTTTGCATTTCCTCATAACGGTATCAGTAAACCAAACACTCCTATCTATAATTACATTTATTAATTTAATTTTCTTTAATTATTATCTGGTAACGCATCCCATTACTCATTGTCTTCTTCGTTTCTATACGAGGTATACTCAAATTAAGTGAACTGTATTATTTTAGCAGTTGTTTTTTAGCTTGCAACAACATGTCGAAGAAACAACCAAGCAAAAGCACATTTTACTCATTCTGTTTCGTTTCTGCGCTGGTTGGAGCTGAGTACGCTTTTATCATACCTTCATTGTGGTACTACTTGAAAAAAGTGATTCAAACGCAACATCCTGATGTTTTCTATTCGCTTACCATCGTTTCGTTTTACGTCATGGCCATAACTGGTTGTATCACTCTACCAAAGTATGTGAATCAAACAAAAAGCCATCGAAAGTCATTATTGATACTCTGTGGATGTGGAGTTGTTGGTAACGGCTTGTATGCAATTCCAATCTCTGTAGGGTTTCCTCTACTTGGTAGAACACTTCAAGGTGTTTGCCAGGCCTCATTACCAATTATGGCTGGACAGCTAGGAAGAATTTATTCAACGCAGGGTGCCATTGGAAAGGTAGCAGCTTTAAAATTATGGAACTTTATTACATTGGTGTCTTTTCCTGCTTTGCACATAATGCTTGACCATGTGGACTTGCATGTTCTTGGTATGAAAATCAACAATGCAAACATCACAAGTTTGGTATTGTGCGTGTTATGGATGTTATGTTTGCTTGTTTCCTTTTTTAATTTGGATGACATTTCAGCTGATTACAACTGTTTTGAGGATAAGAATTATGCTAGTTCAGGTTCCGAAACTGTGTCGGAACAAAAAAAGCAAATGGATATGGAAAATCTTCTCGCTGAGAATAATTCTAAAATTTATTCTGACGACTATTTTGTCACTTCGCAACGATACAACGCCGAAGAAACTGTTCAATTGTCTATTAAAGAAAAACCGAATGCAAGTGGAAATACTAAAGCTGAAGTTGCCACTGCTAAACGTCAGAAGGCTTTGCATACAATAATGCAACTATTCTACAATTTAGAGCTGAATGTTATTATTTTTACAATCATATTAGCAAGGCTTCAATCTTTGTATTCATCAGATATAGCATTCTCCAAGGATAAAAACTACAATTTGTCGGAACCAAAAAGAATGAGCTTAGTGCTTGGATCAACTGGTGTATGTTTCATCTTAGTGTCGTCATTTGTGAAAAAATACGCAGTTGTCAATGACAGTGAAATATATATCCAAGTGACTGTCATAAGTTTTCTTGCAAGTGTACAGGCATTTCTTATTTCACTGTTAAGCCACGGCACTTTCAGTTGCCCTGTTTCCGCAACTCTAGCAATTATGTTATGTTTGGCATGGTGTGTTGAAGTGGTTTCACTTAGCATATTCCTCGCAGATATCTACCATCCATCAAAAGAAAGTCACGCGAAAAGCAATGGTCATTCAATTAGTTTGATGCTGTGTCTTGTTATTGGTTTTTTCCCGTCATTTATTTATCAGTTCCAATTGATTTGCATCACGTTTGCAACACTTGTGTTGCTTTCTTTGTTTCTTGTGGTGGCAAGACGAAAACAGATTTGCTCCTACATGAGACTTTAGATTTAGCTGTAATTTCTGAACACGTTTCAAAAGGGAGATAAACCCAGGTTATTATTTGTTATTGAACTGGATGATATTTTCTGAATTTTATAAATAAAATATTTGATTGCACGTATTTTATAAAACGAGTAATGTCGGACCATCTACAATATGTGAGCAACAATTAGCGCAGCTTAAGAGTTTAAATTTAATAATTAACCGATGTCTTGTGAATATCGTGTTTTTAATATCTCGCTGGTGAATATCCCACTGTGAATCTTGTGGCGACTGACTTCAAAAATTGTGGCCATTTTTTTTTTTACTGATTGTAGAGTAGCCCATTTTAAGTTGAAGTTAGAAATTGTTTACCCGATAGAAAATTTGGGAGGTTTCAGCAGAATATTAAACAATCTTTTTAAATGAAGATCATGGACAATTATATTGTGAATATGGTGAGATGATATAATGCACCATTTTTGGATAATTCTATCGCGAAGGCTAAATATATTAGATAAAGTAAAGGAGTCTTGTTTTTACTTTTTTAAATTTTGATTTTATATAAAAAAAAGTAAGGGACTAAAAGCTTTAATGGTTTGCCCGCAAGTTTCAAGTACCAGCAATCACTGTCAGCGTAATAAATCCTCCCTAAATAAATTAAACCCGTCTTTTGGTACCAAAATGTATTAGTTTGGACGACGAGGCGCCCTAATCGACAAGGGTGCTGCAAGTTTTTATAAAATGAAATCGTTTATTTGAGAGTGAAGCGTCAAGCAAGCATTTACGGAAGCACTGGTTGTACAGTAATATTACTTTTAAGTACAGAGCGCTAAGATGGTTTTCGTCCTTTTAATATTCGATATTTTTATCCTTAAATTTGACGATTCGAAGGCAAAACATTTTAAAAAGGACTTGAAAAGTTTTCGCCAATTAAACTTGTGGTCAACCCCGTCCCCAGGGTCTTGTGGCCCCTGAGCCGTTATTACGGAGTGGCCAACAATGATCCTTTTCGCCGTTATCAACTTTATCAACAAGGCACAATGCCCTGGGAACGAGGTTGGCTTTTGGTACCAAGTTTTGTGGAAAAGGCCGGAAATCCCAATATAAAAAGTTGCTGCGATTAAAGCATTTCACACGTTTAAATTCAATCGTTAGTTCGGAAAAAGTAAATAGAGCTTCATTCATTATACCAGCACTTGCTGAAATTAATAACAATATGTTTGGTATTTCTTCTTCGTCGGCGGACGTAAGTTCGCATAAACTTGAAATGGTCGCTATATCTTTCTTTTTTCTTTGCAACATTTACATGCTGATTCACACTCCCGACACTGAACACAACTCTAGCTTTGAGGAATAATATTTATGCGAAGTGACCATTACAGACTTCTCAATGAGTAAACCATGCGACACATGGCACTTTTGCTAAGTTTATAATCAAGGCGTGCGTTTTTTCTGTTCATTTTCTTGCCATAAAATTTTTTTATCGGGCACAAAATTTTGTGGTAATTTTAAAAACACAAATCAGTTTTCTAAATCTAATATTATGTGCATAATATATTAGGACACATTCAGCCTAAAATTGTATTATAAAAGCCCCATGCCCCTACTTTTTAATGTTAGAGACCCAGGTATTTCGACTTTGAGATAAGGGGAAAGGGCAGGCGAAAACGCAGAATCAATGGAGGACGAAATTGTAACTGTAAACGAAATATTCAGGGATTTGTTAGCTGAAAATGTTAGGTATGAAGTCTTGTTCTCTGATAAGCAACTTGAAGCTGCCGAAACTGGGATTGACGAAAAATATCGAACAATGGTCGAGTTTAAAGAAGCCGTCCACAAATGGTTAAAAGATGCCAAAAAAAATCTGAACGAAAAAAAAAACAGTGATGTCACAAACATCAAAGGCATCAAAAAAATTTATTTTGTCAGGTGGTTCAAGAAGAAGCACGTGTTGCAGAATTAAAGGTAAGCAGACTACCTTGAGAAGAAACAAAATGCAGAAATTCTTGCAGAGCAGTTGAAGGTGGAAAACGACATTCAAAATTCGAAAGCAAGGATAAAAATTTTGGGAAAGGAATTTAGAAACTCTTACAATGATTATATGCATCGTGTAACGTACACGAAGCTACTACGAAGCAAGCTGCTGATCATTCTTCAATAAATCTACGTCGAAACTGCGAACATACATCTCCTAAAAGTCCCATACAGTTTTCGCAGGAAGAATCTTCCACTCAGCTTATTGCTCGCTTTCTTCTAAGATATAAATGTTTGTAAACAAACTCCGTACTTTTGTAATACAATAAAATGTAAGCGAGAACTTTAATAACAAAATTTACTGTGCGCATGTTTTTTGCTAGAAAATACTCTTATCTGTTCCGTTAGATACACTTGCCAAAATACAGAACAACATGGAAACGAGTTTGGTTATGATCAAATTTTAGGATTCTAGTTGTGCACATGAAGACTGAGAAAATAAATCTACAAAATGTTGACTTTTACAGCTTTTAACCAGCAGTTTCACAAAATTGTAATTAACACAGTTATAAAGAGATTACTAATGGTATGATAAGATTGTTAAATTTTTGGTATATTTTAAGTGCGTTTCATTTGGCATATGTTAAACCATTTTTATGTTAAAACATTTTTATTTTACTGTTTCCTCATAAATTTAAAATTAAAACTTAATGGACAGTTTAATAACGCTCAGTGGTACTCTTGCATTAGCGATTCGACATCTGCACCAACAGACATATGCTCGACCATTCCTATCTTCATTATTGTCAGTATCCTCATCAAAAGGTTCCATTCGCTACAAGAATCCTCAATGTTATCGTGCACTTGATTTTCAATATCATCATAAACCATTTCTCTTTCTTCTTTTTCAGCTGTCTTAGACGTGACATTTTTCTTGCTTATCACTCTGAAATCTAGGTTTTAGTCTTAATTGACAAAGTTCAACCGATGCTTTGGTAGGGCCGGAGTTTGTAAAATTGATTGAGCGCTTTGCAGCTTTATCTTTCCTTTCTGCAGGTTCTTCACGCATAGATAGTATTGCTTGTGAAAAAACAGAATTAGTTTGATTATCGAAAGACCTGCGCTTACTACTTAATACGACTTTTTGTTGAGATGTTTTCTAAGGTAGCAGAACTTATCAAGCTTTTTTCTGCTGGTTATGTCTGTACTTGTTTCCGGAGATACAGGAGATGTCGATATTACGGTTGAGGACATTTGTTGCAGTGAAATAGGATAAATAACATTTCCTAAAGTAACAGCAGATGAAAAGGTGTAGATTTTTTCCAAAATACATTGAACAGCTTTTTAGGAGGTTTTTAGCAGCTGAAAGTACGTGGGAACTTTTACTAATTTCTGGTACTTTTGAAGATGATCAGGCATATTTGATCTTACAGCCATGCAATTTTCAACGCAGCACTTCTTTTGTGATGATAATTTTGATGTTTCTCCTTATTTTGTTTTTGTTATGGAATCTTTGACTTTGATGTCATACAAACTGACTTGTGCAGCTGCTGCACTAGCCCAACTCCATTTGTGTTTTTGTCGCAAATGACGGGTCACGTATGTTTGTTTAATATTACACGGCGGACATCTTACAGCCTATTTCTTTGACTTAAAGCCTTACAAGTTAATAGAATCACTTTAACTCTCCTTTAATGTTACTCCGCGAGTATCTCCTAAGATATTATTTATGTTATCATTATTTCGTCCATTGTCTTGTATCACACCGACAATCGGTACTTCTTTATGGCAGTTTCCTTTTTTCAAGGTTCGTTAGTTATTCTCGAGCGCAGGCGCGGGATGTCAACCCTGTCACGCCACGTAGTAAAAAAAAATGATCTAAATTTTACGCTGCAGTGCATGAGAAATAATTTCCGAAATTAATTCCAGTGTTTTCAAATTATAACTTCATAACACACAAACCCTGTCAAGATTGTTTCCGTGATGGTTTGGCTGTGGAGCTATAACCCTATTATAACTGTTTATTTCGGGCAATACTATATTAAATATTAAGCGATGTCAAAGTATTGTCCGAGCTAACTTGACAATACTTTGACATCGCTTAATATTCTCCCGTATTGCCCGAAATAAACAGTTTTATAGGAATTTTATAGGAATTATTATCCGGCTACTGCATTTTGAGACAAAAAAAACATGTCTTCGTAGAAACTATTCCCATATGGAACGTACATTCGAACTAAAATATATTTTTTTTAAATCGAATATCGTGTAAGCATTACAGGTCTTTATTGTGTAGCTAGTTTTACTTCTGTTTCGCGTTTTGTTTATTCTTTCCTTGTTTATTTACATTTAATGCTACCATATTTAAACTTTAAACATGGTTACTATGGTAGCGGGCAATACCGTGAAATGTTGCTCTCTATGACGTAAGTTCTAATCAATCACATTGCTTGATTTTGGAAGATATTGATGGCGCCCTTTTACCCAGGTAATAAAACGTTATAGCGCACAAACTCTGTCAAGGTTGTTTTAAGACATCACTACGGTATGTTTTTTTGTATAGGTTTGACCGTAGAACTAGATTTTATAGCACTCAAACCCTGTCGAGGTTGTTTCTTGGTGCTGATAAAGATTATAGGCGTTTGGTAAAATCGGTCGCACATTGTTTGGAAGGATCTTTCCGTTCTCAAAATAGCTTTCAAACGCTTGCGAGAGCATGTGAAATTCGTTTTCGAAAGAGAAAAATCTGTACTGTTTGAAAACGATATATTTCCGTCACAATGGTTTACGACTGATGAATCCTTAGAGTTATCTCTTCCACAATCTTTTAAAAATGAAGAAAACTTAACTCTAACGAAGAAGAGATTTTAAGTTTGCCACCAGACAGTACTGATATCTTGGATAGATACATAGATAGACCAAATCCAGAGTTCCTGTCAAGCTACTCTATGAAATTAAAACTGAAACCAAAAGATAAAAATGACAGCCAACCAGAAGTACTTGAAGAAATAACAGCTGATATTCACATGGAATCCCAAAACTCTACCTCTTATATCCTCAAAAGAAATGTTAACCGTAAGAAATAGCGACCGACGCAACTTTCTGCAATCTTGTTCTTCACCAAAAATTGCAAGTAAATTATTTTTTGCTTCCATCAGCGTCCTTACGTTTTAACTGCTTTTTATTATTTCAAATAAATATGATTTGCCACACAAAAACCAAAAAAATAAAAAACAACGTTGATATAGATGTTAAAGATACCGTAAAATTGATACAAATATTTGTAAAATCATATAAATTGAATTACATTGAATATATAAGAGAACATTTTTATCTGTTGTCACAGACTGGATTGATGCATGCAGAAAATGCGATGATAGCCCAATACTAAATTAATTATTAAACAAAAGAACAGAATTGATTTTAAAATGCTGTCGTAGGAATATATGCACATTAGCAAGTTTTAACCAATAAACTAAATCGTGGTAATGACTACTTCGCTGTGTGGTTGTAAAAACGTTATAGCAAGATATTCCATCTAAAGAAAACTTTTTCTTAGTGAGAAGCAAAGCAATTTATTAATTGTAAGTACCTGGAACTCAGAGTCGCACGCAAAGCTGTAGTTTTTGTTTTTGTTCTGCTCATCTGTTCATCAAAATATTACATATAGAAATTACAAATAGAATAAAATGAAAAATATTATAACCCGAACTGTTGATTCTAAAAAAAAATAGATTAAATTTTTTGTTAAACAGATGCTTGTTGTTTTGCAAAAAATAATAGAAAATAAGGGTCCTTATATAACAGTTCCATTGTTCCTATATCCTTTCTGTCTAGAGTACCAGACAGAGAGACGCCGTTTTGGTTTAACATGATATTTTTAGATGACTTAAAATCAAACTTTTGATTCCACCATTATTTTCAGAATACTTTTTGGTTACTGTATTAAATTTTCTTGAAAACAGAACAGTGTAATTTTAGGACCAATTTTGGTCTAAAATTTTTTTAGGTGATGGGAGTATATATTTTTGTGCCAAATTTTATTGAAAACGACGAGTCCCAGTGAATCAGTCAGACAAACCGAAAACAACCCATGTCACATGTTACCAGGAGATAGAAGGAGACAAGTTATTGAAATAATTTTGTTTGATCAAAACAGCCTTTTTAACAAGTTACTTTCCCACGGGCGCGATTTAAAAACTAAAAACTAAAAATTTGCGAAGTACTCAAATAAAGGACATTTCCGCAACAAGAACTCCGTTATAGCGATTTTTATTAAAACTACCTCGAATTAACAAAAAGCAAAACTACAGAGAATTTTTTACAAATTAAAACTACCGCGAGTTAGTCCAAAATGTAAGGCATGCCCGCGAAAAAAAAATCAGCCAAAATTTTTCAACAGAAAAATTAAGCGTTAAAATTACAGTTTTGTGTCATCCCTGAAGTTTTTTTACCGCGAAAAACTTGTTAATAATTTTTAAACGCATTCCCTGATTTTGCATTAGGGAAAAACGAAAACAAAAGCATTAAAAATTTCCTTATAAATGGCGCTAGTTTACTGGCACAAGATTCCATATATATTTGTTGATAACATTGTAACATTGCATTTTATTGTCAGTTTACAGGAACAATTTGTAAGCCAGTTCCAACAGGTTATGCGTTGTTTCTTTCAAGTTTTTGTTAGAGAATGGCGCGTTTAGGACGTAGAGAAGTTAAAAAAAAATCCCTAATAACTCGAGAAAAGTCAAAGTTGTGCTATCCTGTTTTAAGTAAATATTTATTTAATATTGGGAAAGATTTCAGATTTCAGATGGTTAAAGCCTCCCAAACATCAGATGCGCAGTTTTTAAAGTAAGTAGTTTTAATAAAATCAATAAATCTTATTCTTGATTGTAGCTAAAATGCATGCATTAACATGCTTGTTTGCTACACTCCTCACAATTGCTTTCCAAACTATAAAAATTATAAAATAAGTCTTTCGGTCATAATGGTATGCAAGTTAAAAAGAATAAAATAATTGGTAATGGAAAGAGATATAAAAATGCAATCACTGTCAACAATTTTATTGCTTTTCTTCATGACATTTTTCAGACCCAACTAAATTCCACGACTTTCCCATTACTTCGTGAATTTTCATAACTTGCGGCCTGTCTTAACATTAAATTACAACTAAATATAAATTTCTTCTTCTTTCCAAACCACTAAATAAAGTGAACTTACTTCGTAATCTTTTATCATCCGTCTTATTATTTCACTATTTTGTAGGTTTAACGCTCTTCCTGCATCATCGTGCGCAGTTTTTCCTTCATCACTTCTTGTATTCACATCCACGTTACCATGATGCAACAAAACATCAACACATGAGATGTGACCGCGATTTGCAGCATGATATAATGCTGTTTTGTTACTAACATCTCCAAGGTTGATGTATGTTACAGCATGACGACATAACACATCCAGAATTTTGTAGTGATTTCTCCATGCAGCATAATCGTAACTGTTCCATTTGTTTAAGTTTTCGGCCCAAACATCACTTCCAGATTTGATTAAAAGTTCCGCCATTGATGCATTGTCGTCGGTGTTCATTGTTATCAACATCAATGGTGTGAATTCTAATATATCTGTCATATGGACGATGTTTGGGTCAACAGAGAGTAACCGTTGTAACTTGTTTATATCATTATTTCTAATAAGTTTCTCGATATCTAAAAATAAATGTGATGCGGTAAAAACGTCGATAAATTTGACGCAGTTTTGTGTTTTTTTTACCGACCAATTTTACTGATTTCTTCTTTTGACGACTAATGCGTTTTGCTGATTTTTACTTTTCCCATTTAGAGTATCGAAAACCAAAATGTCTTAAAATAACAAGAAGGTGCATTGTTTGGATATCTTCAGTTAGTTTAAATTGCGCAAGGGTTTTTTTGGTTAATAAATATTCTCTCGATGCGTATGTTGTTGTCTTTACGACGTTTTCTGCAATAAATTCACTTGATTAACGATTTATTTTTAATTAAGTTAAGTTTGTTTCATTCTTAAGCATTCAAATATTAATATTTTTTTTCAGGGCTCCGCTAGTCTTATGTAATAAAACGCTAAATCGTTTTATTGGCTAAACTTACGAAGAGTAATGTTAAAACACTTTTTGGAAATTATGGCTTAACTCTTTTTCGAGAACAAACATTGTTCTTTGTTGACGTCAGGCATTAGCATAAGGACGGGATTATTGTTGACGTCATAAATGAAAAAATCATTCTCCGCTCGAACAAAAGTTTCCGTGGTCGAAAACGTATCTATACTGAATAACACAATTGTGTTTCTTAAATCGTCGGGAAGATTTGAGGGACCTCTTTTTTTGAGATAACAGTCCTTTTTAAACCCTTCTCTTAAACTTCTTGCCCTTTTCTTAAAACGTTAAAATATATTGTATATTACTTATATTTTATTTTTGTTTATTTTGGTAGTTAGGTTTGTCTATCACCTATTTAAATGTCGTACTTTTAGTATTTTTTCATTTTCTGTATCTGTCTTGTAATTTTTTCTAAATCATTAATAAAAAATAAAGAAATTTTTAGCATAAAAAATATTTATTGATACATAAGAGACAATAAATATTGGGTAAATTTTCTTAAAATTAATTAATGTTATTTTGACGTTTTATTGCATTCTAAGGGAATTGACAAATATAAACAATCCCTAAGATGTGATATGAATATTATTCAACAAATGGACGCCTAAAAAGTGAATATAAGTATTCAATGTTATCTAACAATATAACAATACTTCTCAACAACACACGCGTGTAAATAAAATCAAAAGTTTTAAGGTTTAAGTTTTAGATTAAGAATAATTTTATTCTTACCTTTGTCGGTATGATAATGTGCAGTCATCAGATTGACCAACTCGGTTGTTTGCAACTATGAAAAATTTGCACATTTCTTCCACCCTTATAACAGTCACGGTATGTGTGTTCGAGGTAATATTACTTGCTAAAATTCTCCGATCTGAACTGTTACTGGCTTCTTTTTTAATTGCATATTTATCAGCATCCTTTTCCCAAGTTAATTTACATGATGTGTCTGATAAATATGAGCAGATTTTATTGATGACATTTCCAGGGGATGAAGGTTAAATGAAAGGAAACCAGTGTTGTAATAAACTAGCCGTTATTACGTGAAAAATTTCACTTTCGTACATAGTTCCGCATCGCTATTTCGCACATCCTTGTCTGCTTGTTAGTATGAAGTAATAAAATTTGCTTAAACAAGGGGGTTTTACTATGATTATAATGCGACTTTCAATTCAATAATTTCGTGCTTTCCGAAAAAATTCGATAAGATCATAGAAGTATCAGCTACTGGTTTAAACACTAAGACAGAACGTGTGATGAACAGAATGTAGAGATATAGAAGCATGTATAATTCTTATAAGCTTTTCATCACATACAAATTCAACATCTGCAGCTTCCGTTTGCCTGTTTACTATAGTCTCGATCTGTTTTGATACAATACCAATGTTGTGAGTTATAACACCTACATGCTTGGTTGTACACAGATGTGCGGTCATCATTGCATTATCTAATAAAAAATCATTATCTAAAGTATTGGTATCTCTCTTCGTGTGTATCGAATTCCGTAAATGTCATTTTTTTTTTTTTTTGAGTTCTTTCTTTTTAATTTCTGTTTATAAAACTTATGCATCTTAATTCTCTACAATTTTGCCATTTATGAAAAAATATATAATTTGCGAAAAAAATTTTGTGCTGACAAATCACAATATAATTTACTTTTGAAAATTAATACATACAAAAATATTAAGCTTCGGGGCCATGCCCAGCATTTTTCGTCCACGCACAGCAAAAAAATGCAGCAAGTTTTTTGCAGCAAATTTTATCTGTGGCCACACATATGTTTTATATTCTTTTTTTATATTCAATTTATATTGTGCAGCAGGAAGTATAAAATTCAAAATCCCTTTAAAGAGAACGCAAACACAAGCTTGCATTGCATTGTGTATGGGTAAAACCTTGGGTCTAAAAGAGAAGTGGATAAGGAATGTTTCATAATTTGTTTCAAGAGTTACGTTTGGGCGATGTTACATCATACAAGGATTATATACGGTTGGATCGACTCCATTTTGAATATTCCTTATCAGTTAACCACGTGTTTTCATCATGAGAAGCCATTATATTTATGCCGTAGAAACACAAATTCGTCATAACCTCGGTCTATATTTTCCCGCATAGAGCGGCTAAACGGTTAATACGTCATTAATATTGATACGAAACGTTTGTCTGTGACTAAAAATACTAAAGCAGTCAAAAATTCTGCTTTCCAAAGAAGAAATTTTTTTCTCCTAAAGAATGCGCACTCTTGTTTGTCTCTAATTTGTTTATAGGCTGTTTGAACATTAACTACTATTGTTGCTGGTATTATTAAACTTGGTAAATCGATTGCAGTGCACTTTTAAGTTTGAGGCCAAATAACTTATAACTTGGAAACGGATGGAAAAAACTGACGTCATTTCATTTGAATCCAAATTGGATAAGTTCCACAAAATTGGGTCAACTCACCCGTTTCGGAACCGACGGGTTGATGACGTCATCAAAAATGCCTTTAAATCTCAAATCTCTGTAACCACTTGTCAAAAGAAAATGTTTCTATAAAGATGATCTCCTTGATCACCATTTCAAGCCCTAACCAATGAAAACAACTGTCAAACAAATTTTCAAATAAATAATTTTGGGGTAAATTTGCGGATTTTTGTTGACGCCAGCAAAATATTTAAAGGCTTCTCCTTAAATTTTCGTTGTTAGCACTTAATTTTTTTATGTATCAACGGGTCGTTGCATACATCATCAAGTAGACTTTCAGACAATGCAATAGAACATCATACCATTATTCATTTCATTAATGATTATAAAATATATATAATCTTATAATATATAGTTGCATGACTAACCTAGGATTGAAACACATGTTAGTTTATTTTCATCGTCCATTAAACAGATTGATAAGTCATTGATATGATCATTGGAATTGTAAATGATAAGCATTACTTCACCATTTTTGCTTTCCACAATGTAATCTATATTTACCTTAAGCTGTTTCGAATATTTTACTAAATTTTAAGTACTACTGACTTGTATATGTTGCAGAGAACAGATCACTTTGAACAAAACTTAACTAAAATGTATAGTTATTAAAGATTATAAAAATTACTCACATAAAAAATGTTACACGCACAAGTAATAAAAAAAGGGATTTTTACCCAGGCTACTTATTTGTAGTTTTAGGAAAAATAGAAGTTTCAAAATTGCACGATGATGAAGTGAGGAAATCTTTGACAGTCTTCATGTCTTCCTCTAACCATTTGATGTTGTTTTGATTCTGTTTGATTTCGTCCCTATATTTTTTAATATCTTTTCGATGTTGGTTTATGTCATTTTGATTTTGTTTTATCCCATCCTGATTCTGTTTGATATTTTGTTGATTTTGTTTAACACCATCTAGATTTTGCTTGATTCTATCACAATTTTGCTTGATGTCATCTCTATTTACTTTTATATTTTTCTTGTGAATTGCAATTTCTGCCTGCAATATTTTTATTTTAATCGACTCTTTTTTTTTAAAATAAGTCTTTTAACGAGCGAGTTTTCAGGTCAATTATGTTGGTAATATTGTAAACAAGTCTCATTGCACCTGTTGGGGTGTTCCATAACTGATAATACTGTGTCAACGTTAGTGCTGTTGCATGCATAACATAATTTACATCATTTCTTGCGTTTCGTATTCGGATAATTTCAGCACCATCACTAAATCGTTTAGTTGCACTGTTTTGGTTTCCATCCACCAATTGGACTTTGTATCTTAGGACAACAGTTAATTAAAATATCACACAAAATAGAAATATCAAACAGTTCCGAATTTGTTTGTTTACTCTTTGGAAACGCTATGTCCAACTGGTCTTTTTTTAGACCTTTTTTTTAAATCTTTCTTGGAAGGTAACAATGCTTGATATAATTGTTTTTCATCACTTGACATATCACCACGTGCAGGATCATGTAGAATTGAGCGCAAAAACTCACAACACTAGTTAATAAGCATCACTAATTTTGTTTGATATTCATTTTTAGTAATTAAAGTTTGGGTAATAAATCCTCCAGTTGCTGATGTTGCCATAATTGCAACTTCTATAGAAATAATTACTGTGTTAGAGCTAAAAAAATCAATACCTGCACAATGTATATAGACTGTTATTTGAAACATACACGCAAGTAATAGCAAGTGTTGATAGAAATAATGTTGTGTATCGTATTCCAGAGCTTAGTCTCACAGCACTACACAATGATGTCAGGAATTGTATCAATGTTTGAAGGACAAGGATGAAGAACCTTTAAAGCCCCCAAAAATGTATTACATATAGAAGAAACCTTTAATACGCATGCAGGATTAATCAAGAGTACAATCTCATCAGAATATTTCTTTACGAAGTGGCTACAAGTACGTGGCCGTATTCTAACTTTTTTTGCTAGAAGTACGGCATTTACGTATTTTTTACTTTCTTTTGCTGGAAGTACGGCACTCACATATTTCTTTTTTCTAGAAGTCACTTGGCCAGCGGGTTGGTTGGAGAGTTGACGATGAAAAGATATTTTCTTTTTAGGGTTCTCTGTACTAAAAGCTTTTATTTACATCTCTACAACTTTGACTATGTATGTTACAAGGCTGATTACATGTTTTCAGGCTACGGTCATGTTAAGAATATTATCATGAAGATATGATGCTCATATTAGTCAAAAAAAAGAACATTCAGGCTGCAACGAAAATATGTGTACCTTTGTCAAATAGTTCAGCGTTAATGTGGGGAATGAAGAACACAGCCACTTCATGCATGTGTCTAATTGTGATTCGGTAAACGCTGCACTATGAAAGTAATGTGCCAGATGATGTTTTTTAATTGTTTCGTCGCTGTGACGATTGAAATAAAGATATTATGTCTCCAGCTACCACAGTTGCCCCTAAAGAAAATTTGTTAGTTATTATCTTACATTTATTTTCGCATCGGAATTTTTTATTATAGAAGAATAGTAACTACACTCACTTTCATTCAAATTTACCTGGCACACTTTTCATTTCTTCGAGTAGCTGTTGTACATTATTTCGGCCACTCTCGTTGTTTTTTGAGTTCATGTTATGAAGGTCTTTCAAGATAACATTTCTCCCACACAGATTGGAAATATGGTTTTGAATTAATTTTTTTGGCTTTCACTTTTAACATTTGTGATACCTGCAGCGAAAGGTTTTCATCAAAACATTCCTGTAAGAAAAAACGGAATATTTGACTCGCCGCAAGTATGATATACGGTCGGATTTTTTTCTGTGCATACAATCAAGGTGACTTACTTTAGTTACAGGATGATTATGCTCTCCTGTAATTGATTTCACATACAGTTTTTGTCCAGAACTTTTTACCCTCACTTTGATAAGGTATGTACATCCCATTTTGTAAGTTCTAAAATTTATAATTCAGAAGGTACAAGTATTGGCAAGTGCACTGGTAAAGAAATTACATAATCTAGTAAAATCCCAGGTAATAATTAATAAGTTGCAAAAAAAGTGATAGTAATGTAATCTTTTCACAGAAAAATAATTTTTAAAACGAAAAAAATACGGATAGCAATATATATAAAAAAAAACTTACGCATTATGTTTGCGCTTTCCAGTAGAAGCTGATTTAAATTCTTCCGTTAATAGCCTTTAGCAATTCGTCAAAACTACAAAACTCGTTACCAACATTCATTTCAATAAATTTATTTTTTTAATCAACAACAATTCTTTCACTTGTAAATAACTCACGAGGAATGCTATTTCGCACCTTCTGCAATATTCTCCACGCCACACGCAAAGGGCGTCAGCGGTGATTTTATGTACGCTGACCAGCATTTTACGCATTCACGTACTTGTAGCAAAAAAAAAATTAAAATACGGTCACGTACTTGTAGCCACTTCGATTTCTTTAAGCTTCAGTATACTTATGAAAACTTATTTTTCAGCTTCGAAATATGCTCTTACAACATACTTAATACTAATTACCAATCATGTTGTTGTTTGCATCATCGTTGTGGCAAGACAACGATATATGTTTGGCCAATATGTGAACTTTCGAATACTTTTAAAAAGATTTGCTAACATTTAGGATTTTTGTATCCTGGATGTTTATTTAGATGAATAAAAACCATTTCTTAGGTATATCGCTGCAACATTTGAGAAAAGCAATCAAGACAAATCTTGAAGACATCTTGTGAAATTAAAATAACAATACAAATCCAAAATTGTCACAGAATCAAAACTTATTTGGCTTAGAATAAAATAGAACTTTCGCTTCAAATTTCTGCCCTCCTCCGTTTTGCTGTATTTTTTATACCGCATCACGTGCGTCTCGCTACTTGCGCAGCTAAGATTTCATTTTGCGTGACAGACAGACATTACGGGCATTTTAATATAGATGATTTTAGAAAAGAAAACTTATATTGTTGTTTTACGTTGGGTAATTTTTATGAAGTTCACTGTAATTTAACTTTTCTTCTTTTAAATATGGGAGGTTCAAACTGTGCAGTTAATGGATGTTGTAACAGCAATGCCAGGATTTATAAGTGGAGAGCTAAATCTTGTTCTGTTCACGAGGAAAAAACTAGAAAGGAGTGTGGATGTTGGTTAAGCCCCCCCCCTAAAAGTTATACTGCTTCCCTAGTCTGTTAAGAAATTATGAAAAACGATAGAAATGGATCATTGCTTTACGAAGGGTAAATAGAGATAGCTCAGAATAGAAACCTTGACCAAGTATGCTCTGAACATTTTGTTGATGGTGAACCAACTGTTACTCACCCATTACTTAAAATGGTCTATGAGTTTTTTTATAGTCATTTAAATCTTTACTTTCTTACGGAAAAAACATTAAGTAATTAAAAATATCAAGATATAAAACCATTGGCTACAACTTAAAACCATCTTGCTCATTTATCCAACCATCAGTGATGAGATAAGGATCAGGAATTTCAATTTAATCCAATCTTAATTTGCGCTTATATTTTGTTTATATTTTATCTGCAAATTTTGTGTAACTTCAGCAGCACACAACACTGGTTGCACGTTGTTTTCAACAGCAGAAAATACACGAGCAACAAGCTCTTCTTTCATCCCAGTAACTTTTAATACCTGCAGTCTTAAATACTTTTTAAGCTCTTCCACATTTATACGAGATATCATATCATAATATAAGATGATAAAAACAATGGATGTTTATACTTTGTATATATTTATATGTTTATACTTCGTTTTCTGAAGTTTAAATGACCCGCGCTAATATTTTTTAACCAAGGTAATTAGAGTCCAAACTTCCAATTCCGAGCGCGGTACTGTCGTGTCGAATTGGTGTATTGAGGGCATATGAGAAAAGTAAGGCCCGATGCTGCTAGCTCAACAATGGTTTTATATCACCAGGAACTACAATGAGACTTGCATCGAAAAAAAAAATGAATGATTAAAGTAATAGTAGAATTTTTAACATTCATTAGAGTATGTTTGAATTTTCGTTATAGGAATATTTGACTGGAATTATTCTACATAACCATAGCGAGTTGATTCATTTTTAACCCAGCGTAAATATCTTGAAAAAATAAATAAATTGATTTGAAATGACCCCTCTAGAAGATTTCGTAAACATTATGTTAGAGAAAGTTTAAGCCTGACTACATCATGATCACTGAAATATACATTTTTGACGAGTGCATCGAAGGTGTTGAGGACATTCACATGGACATATATGTGGTCAATAAGTGAACCAGATATATGAGTTGGAGAGGTTACAACTTGTTATAATCAGTGAGAAAATCAAGGAAATAGTTTCCGTCACTAAATGCATTTAAATTAAAATCTCCGAGTATAACATCAACGATTTCGTTTCCCAAAAAATGTTGAAGAAGGTATAATGACTCATCTCAATTAACAGAATTTTTACGATATAGTAGTAGTAGAAAATAACAGCATTCTTATGAAATGTTTTTTTCGACATTTTAAAAAATATTGCACCTGGAGTTTTCACAATATCAAACAATTCTATAGTTTCGTTATGACCAACTAAAAAAACTAGAAAACCTATCCACATTGTTGTCTGGAATTAAAGTAAAGTAATCTAGTTTTGTGTCGCAGTATGAATTAAATGGTATCTGAGTTTCTGTTAGGCATAATAAATCACTTTCCATGAAAACGCGGTTGGATTTTATATCATTTTATGTTTGCTGTAGGATCTTGTATTAAGCAAAGTTATTATTATAGAATTTACACTAATTACGCCAGTATCTTTTGATTTCAATTTTGAGTGTTCTCGCATATAATTGTATTGCTTAGTTGCTCGTGTGTCTGATTTAATAGCTGATCTGGAAAATGTTCCCGTTAGGTATAAACCCTCTAAGCTTGTAACTTAATGCAACATCGATTTGTCCTGAGTGAAAGGCTCGTTGCTTTATTAAATCAAAACAAACAACAATTTATCAAACGTTTTCAACAGTACAAGCCTATGAAAGCATTAGTGGGAATGCATTCGTTTCATAGTAGAAGAAGTTAGATTCTATTTATTAAATTTAATGTCCTTTTCTATCCCAGGGGCGGTTCCAACATTTTTAACATCACAACATTTTTAACATCACAATTTTTGCGAAGCAAAAAAAAAACGCATAAATTTGCTGCCCCCAAATCAGCTGGGGGTCATGGGGGGCTCTGTAAGCCTCCCATGGCGGGTCCGGGGCACAGCCCCGCAAACTTTCGCTATTTTAAGCCTCTACGCATTAAAAACGGCCTAAATAATGTCCAAATTATTAGCTTTGTTAGAGACGTTTTTTGCTCTAAAGTTTTGAATGGACAAGAAAATAACAAACCTTCTTTTAAAGGGTTACAAAAAGGTGTATGAAAATTAAAAACAACAGTTTAAGTTCAAATATTTTAAGACTGTTTCGCCCAATAACAGGGGTCGTCAGCATGTCTAGGAAATGGCTAATAACGTAATATTAGCTATTCCAGACATGGACAGTCTGCTATATGCTAAAGTAGGCTTAACTAGGGAAAGCTGAATTGTTTTAACCAAAATTACAAACATTGTTGGCTGTAAAATTATCATCACATCCTTCATCCACACCTTGCAGACAAAACAGAATATGAGCTTGAGCATAAGTATTTTTAGCATTAAATGATGTAAATACAGGTTCAACTTTGCACTTTGCACCACATTTAAGAAAATAGGAAATTTGGTTTTTGGTTTTTGATGTATCTGAACAGTCTGGAGGCACAGCATAATTTTTCTTACCACTGGGAAATTAAAGTATTTGGCGAAAGGTGGCAAAAATTTTATGTGTTCAGAGTACTAACCATGCTATCGCAACTAGTCTACCAAAACAAACTAAACCAAGCCTGATAGTACAAGTAAAAACAGCTTCATTCCCCACAAATTCTATTGTGTTACACCAGTTTAATTGTACAAAGCGGGGTCATCATATGTACGATGGAATACATAAATGACTTACCTTGATGTTCTTCTTAGCAAGAAAGTAAAACAGAATTCTTACTATATATATATACCTCAGGGTAAAGGAAAAACCCTAATGATGGAATGTTGCAGCACGTCAACCAGTGTATTGTTACCAACATGTAGCTAGGACATGTAGCTGTACAAACAAATCTCCAGTGACTTTAAGAGCTAAAATAATTATCCCAGGCAATAAGTAAATTGTCGAAACTAGCTTCTGTATTGTACAACATGTTGGATGTAGCACTACAGAATAAAACATATATGCACCCTTTTGGTTGGTCACTGCCTATTCTGCAAAATTCATTTGCTCAAATATTATTCAATTGATAACATAATAAACAAAGGACAAACAAAAATTTTATCACTTAAACCGTAGTCGTAATCATGATTAAGCTTTTGTAACAACATAATTTAAGTTGAATATTCCGGTACTTTACAATTTCTTTGGACTGGTTAAAATATTTGGGCTTAAACTAGTTTTATCAATTCCTATCTGAGTTATTTCAATCATAAAAATTGCTTTTAATGGTTTTTGTACTTGTATCTGTGTTAAAACAGATATGCTGTAAAAAATGCCTCGTCCCCGAAAATTCCTAAATTAAAAAACTTAAGAACTACAATGATAGGTCAATGTAAATTGGGCTCTCTTTCATTGCTCTGGTCTAAAACTATACCATATCAAGTTTTAAGCTATTGTTTTAATTTTTGCACAAGTTATTGGACTTTTACCATAGCGAAAAGTATGCTTTTTTATACTACCCACTCATAAAATTAAATTAAAAAATTGACAAACTTGTACCAATATTAAAATTCCTCAGATGATATATCCTAGTAGTAAGCTATAAACATCTGCAGGAAGTTATTATCAGTCTACGTGTGCTCTGGGCCTATTTCGTGAAAACTAAAAATTAAGTATAAAAAGGATTTTTCATATGAAAGTTAGGTGGTGCATGGTCTTATTAGCTATATGTTACAAGTGTTTAAGATAACAAGAATAATAAAGCATTATCTTCTTAACATAAAGCAATTGCAGAACTCTCTAAGTTTTTGGTCAACAACAACAACTTTAAAAAATAACCCACTCTGCATTGAAATCTCTAGCTAGCTAGCTACATATGTTCCAATATCTATAGCTAAGCAACTGTAATTATATTTTTGACATAAAGACTTGATTTAATGTAATAACTTTACGTATCTTTCTTGCACATTTATCGCATCTCATTGCAGCATACATGGTGAGTCACCATACATTGTTGCATGCTTTCGTTTGGTCCGAAAATCTCTTGATTGCTTCCATTTGGTCTGAAAAAACCCTCCTAATTGCTTTCGTTTGGTCCGAAATTCAAATTACACGGCATCGGTAACAAAAAAATTCAATGATTATTGAAAAATACATGCTGTGTCACATTTCGAATGCCGTAAATATGGGTCAAAGTCCTCAGTTTTTTGTAAACCAATCAGAACGCCTTATTTCGGCCAGCAAGTCAATCACATTGCATGAAAATTCTTCGGATGTAAGTCGCTTTTTGCCGTATCCATCAACTCAGTCACATAAGAGAAAGGTCCATAAAATAAAGGACAACGGTCGCAGGGACTGCAGGATCACAGTACCCTATTATTTTTTACGATTCTTAGTAAAAATTATGTCAATCGCGTGACGGCGCTGACGTACACTGGATTCGCCCCTGTATCCTGCTTATTGGAATAACATTTTCTTGCATAGCATATGGATCTTTTCTCATGGTTTAACTCCTGTGCTTTTTGTCTTCCATTTTCAAATATACTTTGTTACTTTTCCTAATCCATCGGTTTTTATACGATGAACAGTCCCAATCTGTCCATTAATAAGTTTATCTGATATGTCGATATTTGATGTCAACATGACTTTCGCGTTAAGTTTTAAAAGAAGGTTTTGAGCTACTTCACCTGTCTCCATTTGAGTGCGGCTATTGAATTTTTTCACCATTGGCACAGGAATATTCTCTGAAATCTTGTCAATGGCCTTGATATTTATTTTATCCGATGCTATATTGTTTAGCATATTTTTGTTGTGTTTAGAGGCAGGTTGGTTTTACAGCAAAGATATGAATAGCATCTTCTGGGTAGTTCGGGTCATTTTGAGAAATAAATTTAGATTTCAGTAAATCTTCATGTCGCGTTTCTAATCTCCCTATCCTGATATTGTGTAATAATTCAATCAAACATTGATCACCACGCTGTCTCATAACTTCAGTTCAACAATCTTAAATGCTTTCCAGCAATGCGAAAGATTTAACAATACATCTTTGTAGTCTGCATAAATTGGTCTTGCTTGAATTGGTGGAAGTTGGTAGAAATCACCACATGCTATTATAGATATTCCTGGAAATGGAATCTCATCTGAGCATCCAAATATTTCAGTTAGCTGTGGGTAAATATGCAAAAGCAGCTTGTTTGAAACCATTGAGATTTCGTTTATTACGATAATGCTTAGCTCTGAAAGCTTATTTCGCAACATGCAGCTCTTTTTATCATTCAATTTAAAAAATGTTTTTAGTAAAAATTCTATCAATTGGTATACCTAAGATTGAATGTATTGTATGTCCCTCTACATTGATAGCAGCAACACCAGTTGGCGCCATAATAAGAATCTTATCTTTTTCTAAGTTTCCTGCGCGATAAGAAAGTGCTTTATTCAGCACGTCAGAAATTGTTCTTATCAAATGTGACTTTCCACAATCTCCAAGTCCTGCTAGAATGATGTGAATTGGCTCAATTTTATGGTGTACGTTACATGCCAAGCTTTTTGTGTAAGTTCTGACCCAATCATTTACGACTTCAAAAACTTCCCCTTAAGATTCGTTTAGTTTTCGAATTTTTTCATGGAGTTCGTCATTGGAAAATCTAGGTTTACTAACAGATGAAAAAGTGTTCCCAATAACTGTGAGGTTTTCGGTTTAATTTGGAACTTTGTCATTGCTTTGGTAATTTATATTGCTCATCTCATCATAAACATCGTCATTTTCTTGTTTAGCGAAGGAATCAAGATTATTTACAATCATGTGGAAATTTATCATTGCTTCTTTAACAACTTCACCGAATGGCTTGCATATTCTTTTGTTTGTATTTATAATTTCTGATACACCGTTTTCCAATAATTTCTCTGAGTAAGTACACGAGTTTTTGCTTAACAATTCTTCTTTCTGGCGAAAAGGATAAAACATAAAGAGCAAATAATGTGCATACCCTTCTGGATTTTTCTCTCGACTAGGCACATGCTACCTTAGAACACACTTTTCTTCAGCTGGTAAATTAAAGATATTTGAAATAAAAAATTTTATCAGAAAGTCCGAAGAGAACAGCGTTATTATTGTTGTTTCAGGTATTTTAGTAAATGTTGCGTGACCAAGGATATGCACTATATAGGTGTATATAGTGCAGACCAGAGTTTTTGTATTTTCAGGACCACAATGTTCTATTTTGCAGAACATATGCCATAACTATCCTCGTGTCAGCAGTTACCACATGTAACATTTCACGAATCTTTACCTCGTTTTGTTCGCTGTTCGTCTTTTGTGTGTTTTTCTGTTATAAATTCGATGATAAAATCATCATATTTATTACGACAACCAATGTAAATTTTATTTAATAAAATAAAAATAAAAATAATGGCCTGCTAATAAACGGGAGGAAAACTTCTCTTTACTTGTTTTGATCGCCAAGAGAAAAAAAAGAATTTCAAATGATATGATTTTATTATTGATTAGCCGTGAACACTTTCAGAAAAATAGAGGAAGTTGCAAAAAATGTTCCTCGTTTAACCCAAAAAGTTTAAATTTATTTATAAAGGCGCATGCTGAACACATCGCTGTAATGAATAACGGTCAAACATTCCCAGATACGTCATAATGCGAAACAAAACGTTCTATACCGCTGACCATGTGATACTTCTAACAATGGTCTTTACAATGGGATCAATTTCTTTGTTAGAGTTAAAAATAAATTCCTTCAAAGTTATTTACGCGACACGAGCTACAAAATTAATCTTTACTTTTTCGATAGAATTGATCGATTCACCTTTTTGTATTCTCCTCCTTTGGTACAGGAAAGTAGAGTATATATGCAACACCATGGCATGAGCTTTAGAAGATATATCGAAATATCCAACTGAAATATAATACTGTCTCATATAATTTGAAAATATATAAATAAACGTAAATAAGAACGAACTTTGAAGAAAAAGTGATACGAAAGTAAATCATGTCATCAACCACGGAGGAGAGTCTCCGCAAATTTTATCGTCTTTATTTTCAGCTGAATTTTAAAGAAACATCTGATGTTTTGTTAGGTTTTATTAAGTCACAACTTTTTCTTTTCTTATTGTTTTGATATCATATCAATAAAGAGGATCCTCGCAACGTGAAATTTTGTTGACGTTTTAGGGAAAACAATATGTCGCTAGAAGCTAGTTCCACTAAAGCATGAAACATCAAGAAAATGTTTTTCATTGAAATTCTGCATCTTTTAGGTAGAGACAAATGTTATATGTTGATTTCGTCATGTCTGAATTGATTATAGCTTGGTTATCCTCGGGTTTTTTTATCTTCATTCTATTTCATCTCTCAAAAAAGAAATCCAGACAAATGGCTGGAGATAAATTTCACTTTAAGACAATTATGCGGCTTAATATTTTCGGTTAAGGACACAAATGGATTGATTTAATGAAGGAAAGGCTTTTTTCGCGGATTACTTACTTAAACTTGGATAAAACTTAAAAGTATTATCCAAAACCACGTGCAATCTCCTCAAATATAATTAGCTAATCTTGATTATGTACAAAGAGCAAATTAGTTACCAGTTTTTTTTTCTTAAACCAAGAAGTAAAGCCTTTTTAGTTAATAAAATGTAATATACAAAACGCAATAGACGCTTGGAGAGTTTCAACAACTTCGTTCCCACGCTCCTTTGTCCATTTATTTTATTTGAAACATAGCAAACCAGATTTGAATGAAAATGAGTCCTAGGTCCGAGGTTACCGTTTCAAGTATTTTTCATGATTTTATCAACCGTGCAACTCAGATCATATACAGTTAAACCACAGTGAAGAATAAGATTTCATTGCACAATCGAATACTAATTTATAAAAAAACGCTTCAACTCTGTGTTGGCTTCTGTTATTTATTACATAAACCGACGATACAGCTATGCTTTAATTAAATTTATGCAAGAGATAATTACACACAACAACCAATCGATTCTTTACTGTACGTGAATACATTAAAAGGAACATGCATAATTTATGAGCATACGAATCTATATAAAACAAAGGCGACATTAGATTATATGCTTGGACAAAACTTGTGTCGTTTTTGTTGCCAGTATAGAAGAACCAACAAAGAACATGTTTTGACTTTTTCCGACTCATTCATTGGAACGGTCAAATCAGCTGTTGTATATAAACAGAACGTGAGTTTACAAAAGCCAGCTTTTTATTTTAGGCGAAACACATTACCCAAAACCGCGACGAAATATTTACAACCTGATAATTTAAACATTAATCAACATCTCTCGCAATTGTTTTGCAAACAATTTGAACAAAATTTGAATACATTGATGTTATGGGTAGCTACTTGTTCTTGGTAAGCTTCTTCCTTCTCTGTATCCTGGTGGAGGTTGCCACAGCCTACGATGTTACAGCTAGTTTCAACGGCTCGCAGTATGTGCAGTACAAGATCAAGAATATTCACGCTACGAGAAAGGACAAAGTAGCGTTTATGTTTAAAACGATTGAAGCGTTTGGTGTTATGATGTATGGCTGTGGAGAGCAAGGAGATTTTATTCTGCTCGAATTAAAACGTGGAAAAGTCGTGTAAGTATTTATTCTTTTAAACACTATAGGATTTAAAGGCATTACTGCGCGTAGAATGGCTTCCGCAGTTCATGCAAACTAAAGTTACTAAATGCAAGCTTTCTTCCATTCACGACATTTTAGTATTTTCCCAACATGTTCTATTTGTTTTGGCACCTAACATGTTTTATCTCGAACTCACTAATTTGCAACTTCCTGCAGTCACGCACGCAGTTATTAGTTAAAAACCGACATATATAACTTTTATATTGCGGTATCGTTAACTTGATTCACTAAAGTAGCTTTTAATGTACAAAATTGCCGTCAAATTATTTAAATTGTATAGATAAAGAGTAATTTGGAAAGATTAATTCGATTAGGAAGGTACATGCAATTCGCCTGCATTCAAGTAAAATGAATACCAAAAATTACATTCTACAAAACGTATCCGCTATAGTCAGGTCACACTGAACCGCATAAGTAAGGTTACACTGCGTTCTTGCCAAATTAAAAAACGCAAAAAGGAAAAAAATCAACAGAACAAGTTTAACGCTCTCTCACTTGTTGTCATGGAAACAAAACATGAAGTGAGCACAATAAATTTGAGAAACTTAATCGTGTTTTACGGTGTAAATTACATTTGGTTCACACTTTCAAATTGCTGAAATGGAAAAGGTGTTAATGATATTTTTTGTGTTTTTCGAGAAACTACCATGGAAAACGTGCATCTTATTCTCATTATGTAACTTGTAACAATTTTTTCTGAAATTCTAAAGCCTGCTTAGTTACTTTTTGTTTCGTCGATTTTCACCAATAAGCTTGATACTTGTCCTTGAAAGCGATGTTAAGTTCTTTCCTTTTCAATATTTTATTTAGCAAGGAAAAAAATCATGTTGAGTATTTTGTGTTTTCACAACTTTGTTTCCAGACTTTTTGCTTGACGATAATGCTAATATAAAATACTAATAAAAAATCCTGGGTACGAAGGTGTTTTTTTGTGTTTCCGTATGAGAGAGATATGAAGTCCTTCTGTCTTGTAAGCAAATAACGACATTTTTTCATTGATTTTATTTTGTTTAAGACAGCTGTATTTTTTGACGTTAAATATGGGTGGGACATTTTCAAGTGGACACCTAAAATGAGTTATGTAGCTTTCAAACGCGTACGTAGCTCCTGAAGCATAACAGTAAGAATTTAAAATTTGAAATAAAAAAAGGTATGCAGGTAACTAGTGCACAACTCCTTTGAAATAATAATTTTTAATGCAACAGTAACCGAAATGGGAAGTCTGGTAAAGAGGTTATGTTATTGGCACCACTGCACTTCAATATTTTCACGCGTTGTTCTTACATTCAATTTATTTATTTATTTAATTTATTGACTTGTTTGTTTTTTTGCTTGTTTATCTCAAGTGAGTTCAAATATATTTAAATTGAGTTAATTATGAAAAATAGCAAATATGAACTTCAACTAATGTAAATTCCCTTAATTAGCAACCAAAGTACCAGATCCTTTAAATTATAAATTTCACTTTTTCTTTCTCTAAGAAAAAGGAAAAACAAGAAGATTTCTTTATCACGTTTCTTTTTTCTATTCTGCGTATTTTTTTTAAATGGCGCCTTTTGCTTCCCTTTTTACGTTTTCTGCACGTGTTTTAACTTCAATGGAACGCGAGTTTTTATTTCGCCAGCACGTACAAATTTCACGACGTGATTTTTTAAGTAAAAAGAAAACGTTTTCGGACAAGCAGTTATCATTTTGCGTCTCACTCGACAATTTTGTGTCTCACTCGACCAGAGAAAAAATGTCTTGTCCATGCCGGTAAATTTTCTATTTTGACAGCTACAATATCATTCGAACGGCTAGTTTAATTATTAAGCCTCTCTCTAAAAGAGAACACCTTTCTTTGAAAGATAACCAACAAATTGTTCTATGATGTTAAATTTTAAGTCAAAACAACAAAATTAAACTAACCCGATATGAGTATAGAGTTAATACTCGATATGGGTTTAAAGATATCTCGTTTCTCGTCAACAAAAGCATCCTAAGGTGAAATCAGTTGGAATCTGCTTTTGTTTACCGATCAATAAATAAAATAATGAAGTCGCTTTTTTGTGACTTTGAAACAAGAAAAATAACATGTCCATAAAGAAGCTTTGAAGCTGCCATTATGAAATTACTATACGCAGGTGCTTTTAATACCAATAAAGAATAACAGCATATTATGAAGAAGAAGAAAAGAAAATGAGCTAGTTAATTAAAATAGTTTGAAAATCTTTATCAATCAAATTTTCGACTGAATAATTTCTTTAGATAGGCGTGGTGTTCATATGAATAACTTTTGATTTTGCGCGGATGGAACTGCTATTATCATCAGTCTAGATCTGATATTCAATAATAAAATGACGTGTCTGTTAGTCATCACAACCACTTTCTGGACTGCAAATTCTTCCATCTATAAATTTACCCAAAGGTCGTATCCATCTTAGAGTAAACGGACTCGTACCAGAATTATTTGACTTTTTATATTTTGAAAACACAGAACAAGAATAGCAAAATTCCCTTGAAGGGCTTCGTAGGTTGCCATTTCTGAACAACCGAATATAAATTTTGAAATGAAAATCTGTTTATTTATTTTTTCCTGAGAAGTGCACTCTAGAGTTCTAGCTAACTGTTCCAATTATGACTAGAAATGTCAAATTCTGCTTTAACGTAAGTCAAGTTGTGATGGCCACTGCGCAACTTCGACGCCATATTTGAAAACTTAATACCTTCTTTTAAAGGTACACTGCTAACTTTGGTTCGACAGAGGAAGAGTCTGGAATCCACACAATCGTATTAGACAAGCAATATAATGATAATAAATGGCACAGATTAAACTTGGTTCGCGAAAACGGTACACACGTCCAACTAACGATAGATCACGATACAAAATCGTTAAATTCCGAACTTCAGTTTCAACAGCTAAACTTAGACAACTTTCTTTACATTGGTGGAGTGGGTAACAGTGAAAGATTCGGCAAAAATCGATGTTATAACGTAACACGAATAAAAAACTATATCGGGTGTTTATCGAATGTTTTGTTTAATAGTAACGGGTTATTGTATGGAGCAAGCGAGAAATTTACGGGATTCCAAACGTTTGGAAATATGATGTTTACGTGTCCAACGAAAAAGTACGATATTATCGGTTTGTCCAAATATTCGTCTTATCTGGACGTTAAAAGAAACTTGTTAAATCGTAACGAGTTATCGTTAACAATGGAGTTGCGCACGTTCGAGCCTAACGGTCATATTGCAACTCAAAAATGCACAAACGGTGGCATTGAAGTAGATATTAGGCAAGGAAAAGTTGAAGTGACATTATCTTTTTCTCGCTTATCGAAAAAAAACGCTATATCGATTCCTTCATCGCAAAAAATCGATGATGGAAATTGGCACACGATAAAACTCGTAATAAAACGAAAAGAAAGTTTAGTCATGCTAAAGATCGATCAAGTTAAAAAGACATACCAAGCCCCTCCACATTTTAAATTTACATCCGAACTAGGATGGTACATGGAAATCATCCGGTTTGGTGGAAACACGCCGGAACTACCCAGTTTAATAACGTGTTTCCGAAAAATTCAGAACGACGGAAAAATTATAACTCTAAACTCAACGGATGTAAAATCAGTACATGATGTAAGTGATCAATGCAAGACGAAAGACGTATGCTTTCCTAACCCTTGTCAACATGGTTCTACGTGCACTCAATCTATGGGAAAAGCTATATGTAACTGTAACAACACTGGATATATCGGTGCAACATGTAACATATGTAAATACAAAAGAACATGTCAGGAATATAAAGACGAAGGGGAAGAGGTCAGTAAAATGTACAAACTATGTCCCACCAATGAACGAATTTTCGAGGCATATTGTGACATGAAAACAGGGGCGACAATTATTAATCACTCAACAAAAAATGAAACAGCTTTGGAAGATGCAAAGACGCACGATTCACTTGAAAACGGCCTCTACGAAATTGACTATGAGTATCCTGTGGCTATCGATTCCATAATTAATTTAATGAGTGTGAGCACGCATTGCGAACAATATGTACGTTATGACTGTTTTAAATCGAAGTTACTAGGAGGAGTGGGCAGACGCAGATATTTAGATTACAAAGGTGTTCGTTGGTTATCGCGTGACTATGACATACAACATTATTGGGGAGGAGCATCGCCAGACAGTCGTAAATGTGGATGCGCAATGGACAACTCATGTGCCCGAGACAGGTTCGGTAAGTCTGGCTCCTTTTCCTTTATAGAATCCACTTTATTTTCTTTCCCATTCTTTTGACGAACATCACTTTTGTTGTCTAGGTTACATGAAATATTGCAATTGCGATATGTTTGATTCAAAATGGAGATCGGATTCTGGTTTTCTTAAGGACAAATCAAAACTTCCCGTCTCTCAAATAACAGTCAGTCGTGGGCCTGAAACTAACGAGAACTCTATGATCACCGTTGGAGCGTTGAAATGTTACGGTTCCGTGCCGAAGCCTACATCACCAATGTTAGCTAGTACATCTTTAACTAACTCCATTCTACCTTCCATACATCCAAGCATGATAGATCCATTCATTGTAAACATAACTAGAGGCACCGTGTCTGTAAACAATTCTGGAAACGCGAAGCCAACCGAAGTATCAACACAGACTGTTCTTGTGGAAAAGGTACAAGCTGAAAGTATAGATTCGTTGTTCTCCAAACCATGGTTGATCACGATACTGGTGGTGGGCGTGCTTCTTTGTTTGTTGCTTGTCTTGTTGGTGTTTCTGTTGTTTCGACAGCAAATCAGTGACATTTTCATGAAATGTGTTTACGGAAGCCATGTAACTAAACCACGAATCGAAATTGAAGATTATAATCGCTACTCAACTGCTACAGAAGATCAATCTGATTGGGATATATATAGATTATCTACTACTTTTCCAACCAGTACCCCCGAGCCGTCGTATGGGCCGACAGATGACGAAAGTGTCGGTATTCGCGTGCGTACATTAGAAGACCTTCGTGGTAAACGACGTTTTAAACGATTAACAGGTTGGGGTAGTCGTACAGCGTCAGCACCTACAGTTGTAGGAAGCAGCTCAAAACAGAGCATATCCGACAAAATTGACGATTTTGGTTACCAGAAATGCAAGGCGAGCGCATCTTCAAGTCAACCGTACCAAACGTCTACTGACTCACGTAACAACGAGAGCCTACACACACTTGAATCACTCGACACTGATCCAGCTTACAGCACAACGGCTACAGATGGCGAAGCAGACTCTGTCATAGATACAAATTCCGAGTTTAGTCATAAATCACAAAACAGCTCAATGAAGGAGAGTGAATGCACAGTTACCCCACCAAGTACATTACGAGTTAAGAAAACAAGCAAGGAGGAAAGACCAAAAACATTATGCAAAAATGGAGGTGTTTTCAATAAAGATCCGGCCACAACGCTCACAAACGGACCGGTTATCTTCACAGATCCCGTCAAAGCATACTATCCAATACTTCCCCTAAATGGATTTCGTCAACCGGTTATTAGACGAGCTCATCCGGCAGAATATGGTACCCACGTAACCATGGTGAACAACAGCAATGGTCGATGTCAACATCCAAACGGATCAGTAGCAAGATTACTGCCTGTCAATCGAAGAACGTCAGTAACTTCTGATTCGTATCCTCTATATGCACACCCAACGATACAAGAAAGATCTGAAGATACGTCAGATGATGAGGAGGATGAAGTAAGCTACGAAAATGCGCGTAACTCGGATGGTTTCTACGAACTATACGAGCATGGTGAGCACGGTTCCCCCAACTCTGAAACAAGACTAATATTTGACGATCTTAGCTCAAGAGAAGAGTGTGAAAGAGAAGCAGATGAACGAATCAAACTACTAAAGAAGAAAGTTATAGAGAAAGCAACATCTGCGGACGAGTGCACATAATTGTAACAAGACAAAAGACAAACCTTGCGGAGGAGCACACTCAGCTGTAACACGTTGGTGTAAGCAAAAGAAAACGTTGACATTTTTGAAAAAAGAAAACGAAACTTGCTGCGAATTTTACAATGCAGCCTGTTGATAAACTAGAGCGTCGAGCTTACTGTTGAAGACACTCTCCACCATAGAGATATAAAAAGAACAAAATTATTTTATTATTTATTTATTAATAGTAACATTATTCATTACAATTGCGATACCAACCATTGGAGGAAAACCAAATCGGAAAAACGGGTTGCATTTCTTTTACTTTCTGTTTGGAAAAAAATTTCCTTGCGCGTCAGATGTAAGACAGGCCCTTTTTTGGTCGTAAAAAATCGCTAAAAATATAAACAACAATTCTCATTTTGTGTTTATTTTTTTTCACGAAGTATTTTTATATATGCTGACTCAGCAAATTTGTAATATAAGATTTTTTAATTTAAAAAATATATGTGTATAAATTTTATTGAAAATATTTGTTCCACTGAAGTCGATTCATCTCTCGTTTGACCAAAGCTTGGAGAAAGATCAAAGCTAGACTACAATCGTGGACATAATATATCGAGACATTTTTGGATGAAAATTTCTTCAAAAATCCCCTCTCCCTTTCTCAATGTTGTGGACAGCCTAGACTTGCATTTGACAGATGTTTTGACTTCACAACATTGAGATTGGGGGGGGGGGAGTGACAAACTCCAATTTTATATGAGTTTCTGATTTGTCTCATAATTTATGTTCACGATCGTAGTTAACTAAATTGGGTCAGAATATTGAAATTCTGCATCCATGCAAAATCATAGACATGTAAATGTGCCAGAGCAAGTTCCGAAATTTAAATCGAAATACAGCTTTTGAATTGAGTTTCTAACTTTTTCCATCTTATAACCTTGTCCCCAGGGCTTTTTTTCCTTACTTACGCTGCCCTTATAGACAGCTCTGACTCACCTCGCCGTCCGATATATAGAAAGAGAGAAGAGATACTGGGATCGAGGTTGTCTATTTTACTTTGAATTACGTGATTAAGTTTTCGTTCTGGGGTACTTGGGATATCCTCACTTGTTATCTTGTTCTCACGAGAAAAAAGGCGGTGAAAAAAGGTGGTGATAAAGAGGTCGAACATTTTGTATGTAATTGAATATAATATTCCTAAAAAATGTGTACAATAAAGGTTGTTCTTCAAATTCAAATTTATTATTATTCCCAACGGGTTGTCTGTGCAAAGTCAAAGAAGTTGTCAAAGAAAATCCATTCAATAGTATGAACCAACAGCAAACAAGATTTTAAAAATTCGTTTTATTTTGATATAAATTTTCGCTATTAATTGCCAGCACATCATAAGAACACATTTATCGGATACTGCCTTTGCGTGCCACTACTTTGTCTCCTTTTTTTGTAAGAAGTCCTGGCGTTAAATGCCAACGTAACAGGCTAATCGTCCTGCAGGCTAAATCCACCTCGTGTTTTCGTAAGCCGGCAAAACTTCCATAAAAGTTAACAACTTTTATTTCGTTTTTAAACTGCTTACCTGAGAGACTAACAAACATATTAAAGTCATTGTCGATCCTCGGACAACAAAATATGGTAAACGTTCCATCGCTGTTCTCCGCCACATGTGCTGAAAGGATACTTTTATCAGGAGATGATAACTTCAAGTCAACATTATGAAACTCTCCTTTGGAGTTCTTTATATTCAAAGATAACATTTTAGTCTCTTCTCCACGGGGTGTAGGCTTTTCGTACAATTTAGTTACTCCTGGAGGCTGTTTATCTATGTACGCCTCATACGGGTTCTCCCCACTTAATAGCGTACCCCAATTCTCGATGGCTAGTTCTTCTTTGTCCCCTCTGTTCCTAATTAAAGTATTCCAGTTCTTGACAGCATTTTCGTTCATTTTTGCTGCGTTCATTGATTTTGGTAGCGGAGGTGTTTTGGATGTAAGCTTGTGCCAGTTTCGAAATAGACTTGATGATCTGGACGATAGGGGACTGGGAACAGGAGAAACAATCGGAGCTGGTGATGCGATTAATATGTCCCAGTTCTTTGCTGGGGATATTTCAAAAGTTCTTTTAGGCTTGATTATTTTACCTTCTAGTAATCTATCCCAGTGTTTATAAGCTGTTTTGCTTGGTTGAGTTTTATTTCCAGATTTAATTATTTTATCCCAGTGGTGGAGTGCCCGCTCTTCGTCGTTGCTTGAAGTATCTTGGACAAGATTTAACCAATTGTGAATAGCCTCATTGTTATTCTCGCTATCTTTATCGATAGTAGTCCCTAAGTATAGGAAACATATTACAATCCCATGGAATTAAAAGTTCTCACAGTTTTATAAAAAATCTGCCAAAAAGTAGTTTTCTAAATTTGGCTACAGTGTAGCAGATTTACACGCTGGGCCCTAGATATGTTTTGGTAGTGTCAACAATGTATAGATCCGCTAATACGGAATATCATATAATCAGATTGTATGTTCAAATATTATATTTGATCTAATAAGCACCTGGACGTTTAATAGAAATTTTGGAAGTTTCAGGGAAATTTAAAACGGAAGGCGCTTATCCAAAGGGGGACGCTTATTAAAAATTCAGAAAGGGGCGCTAATTAGAGAAAGGCTTATTAGAGACAAAAAGGGTAGGCGGGTGTTTATATTAAGCAGTAAATACGAAAACATAAGGTAAATTATCGATAAATTGTGTTGTTTTTATGTACACAACGTTGAAAGGACATTTCAACTATGTACACAATAGAACTCAACCTCGTCCCCAGGGTCTTGTGGCCCCTGAGCCGTTATTCAACTTCATCAACAAGGTAAAATGCCCTGGGAACAAGGTTAAATAGAACTCTTACCTTGAAGTAGTTTGTCCCATCGTTGTAACACTTTCTCATCTTTTTTGTGTGCTATCAACATATCCCAGTGTTTTAAAGCTTTCAAATCATCTGGTTTTGTTCGCGATATTAACTTATCCCAGTTTCGTTCTGCTTCGTTGTTTTTTCCCGGAGTTCCATTAATTAATTTTAGCCAATGTTTTTCAGCAGATTGAGTATCTACTTTTCGTTGGTTTTTTGTTAGTGGTTCATATATTTTATTAATTTGTTCTGGTTCGACATTTGCAATCAGCTTATCCCACTTCTTCTCCATTTCACTAATCTTGTCTTTACTTCTTGCTCGTCCAAGTCCAACTTTTAACTTATCCCAGTGATCCTTCCCACTTTTAGTATCGTCTATTTTTGTACCCTCAATAAGAACATCCCAACTTTTTTTGGAGATTTCGTCTGACGCATGCTGCTTGTTTTTTAGCCCTCCTTCCTTCTTGTTTTTCAGTCCTTCTTTTATATTTATTGGCGTTCTTGCTATTAGTTTGTCCCAATCATTCAGAGAGTCAAAACTTTTTGACTTTCTTTTACTTAGAGATGGTGTATGGTATATCAAGGCATCCCAGCTTCTCAGAGCATCTCGACTCTTCGCTTCGGTGTTACTCTCATCCATGTTACCTTTTGATAAGCATGCCCAATTTCTTAATGCTTCATTCTTCTTTACTGATTTTACTGGACTGTTAATGAGGTGATCCCAATTGTTGACAGCCTCTTTTTTTCTGGGTATGATGTTAGAATTGCTATTTGATGTCTTGGACGCACCTCTAATGAGTTTGTCCCAGTTTGTAAGTGCGATGGTATCTTCAGTTGGGATACTTCCTATAAGCCTATCCCAGCTTGCTTTTTGTTTCTCCGAATTTCTGTAAGGGCTGGCTGATCGCGGTCTTTTTAGCTTCGTACCTTTAATGAGAATATCCCAGTTGCTCTTAACTGCGTTTAAAGACTTAGTCGGACTGATTGATTGTGTTTTGCCTTGGTTATTCAGTTTCCCGACGTCTTTTACTGGCGATATTGAACGACTTCTAGACTTTTTGTCTCGTCCTTTGTCTCTTGCATTCAAATGATCTCTATACAAACCATACAATAAAATATCGGGAATTCGAGATTTAACAATCAACCAGTTTGCTTTCGCTCTGATACCACCTGCTATTTGTTTATTGCGAGTGGCTTTGTCTCGATTATTCAGTAATTTCTCTCGATAATTTCTCCAGCTCTCTGCTGCATTGGAAGGTTTCCTTTTTGTCTTGTTGGGGTACGCGGTTATGTCTTTTAGACGAGACGACACAAGCATCCAATTCGCGCGTGCTCGAATTGTAATGGCGCGAAAACGTTTTAACTTTAGTAAAGTCTTGCTTTCACGTTTTCTGCTCGCCATGTTTAAAAACATACCACACGTTAGTGGTAAAACACCTGTTATTCGTCCGTAATCTACGATATCTCTAACACGTGACCGTACAAGAAGCCAGTTGGCTCTAGCACGCGCTTTAATAGCATGTGGTCTAATGGACTTTCTTGTTTTGGTTAAAGAACTCCAAACATTCAAAGCGTTCATTTGTTTGATACGTTGTCGCGCAAGTTTGGGAGGTGGCTTGTTTTTTAAAACATCAGATAAATGAGACTTCAAAATCAACCAATTACCTTTCGCCTTCATTGTTCTCGCTTTTGAACGTCTCAATCTCTTCATGTATACATCAGATTGTGAAAGTTTCTTCGGTTTGTGTTTAATACAATCGCGAAGTTTACCATATTTGATGATATCATTAACACGTGATCTCACAATCAACCAATTACCTTTCGCTTTTAGTTGCTTCCCTTTAGTATAATCACAAGAAGTATCGACAAATTTCGCGAAAAGATTTTTACTGTTTAATTGACTGTTCTTAGCTTCATCTTCAAAATCACTAATCAATACAGCATCATCTAAATGTCTTTCTCCTTTTCTCTGACCTAAAAATTTCGATTTTTTATTGTCATTAACCGGGTCGCCCACACGGAAAACTTGACCATGCTTTGAAATTTCATTTTTGATGTTGTTTTCGTTCGATTTGAGCAAAAAAGTTTCCTTGTCCACGGTTAAGTTAGGGTTGCTTCTTTCTAAATCATTCAAACACTTCTCAAGAGTGGTTTTCATCTGTAGCACTTCAACATCATTTTTATGGTTTTCCATTTCGTTTAAAACTCGACCGCAAGCTTCGATTTTCTCTAACTCGATTAGTATTTTTTCTTTTTGCGAATTTAATCGATTAATTTTCGATTTGTATACACGATCCACACTTTGATATAAGTTTTTCTCCTTATCTTTCAAGACAGCCATCAGTCGTTTCATACTTTCCGAGATTTCGCTTCTCACTGAATTGACTTGCTTTCTCAAAGTTCTTTTGACTCGCTTAATATCTAGCAAAGATATTTGTAGGTTCGGTGCATGACTTTTAATATTTAGTATCTTTCTTTTCGTTTCGTCTCGATTAATCTTCGAGGCATTTTGTATTGATATGCAGTCATGTTGGTTGCCATAGTGATGCTTTGATACGCATTCAGAACAAACAGACTGTTGGCATTTTGTGCAAAATGCATCAAGTGACTTTTCATTATGTTGAGTACAAAAATATCGCTTCTGAATTAAATTCGAAATATCTGACATCTCTGAGATTTCTTTAATAAGATGCTCTCTAGTATACTTGACAACTTTGTGCGCATCAACACACTCTTCGCACAAAAGATCTGAGCAGTGTTCACAAAAATATTCAGCCTCGTTTTCATCTTCACATACTGAACAGATAAGATCTTCATTTTCGTTTTTCGCGCCCTCGATTTGCTTCAGGATGGCAAAATTTGGACAAAACAGTTCTTCATCATCTCCAGTTAATTTTATTTTTGTCAAACAAACGGGACATTTGAAAAATGTTCCATCACTTGCTTCAACAAATATGGTAACACAGTCTTTACAAAACGTGTGGGCACACTGTAACAAAATCGGACATTCGTAGGGTTTTGTACAAAGAGGGCAACATGGTGTGACCACGCATTCCTTTTTACTAGACTCTTTCTTTTTCTTCCTATGCTTGTCTTTTCGTGGTGATTTCTTCGCATCCCTTAATTTTGAGGAGTCTCTCCGTCGTGGTGACTTACTGTGTCTGTTGCTATCTTTTCTCCCTTGATGTTGGTGTTGTTGTTTTTCTTTCGAAGAAGGCGCTGGTGGAGGAAGCTCTGAAGTATCTGTAGTTATCGACACGCGTGCGTCAGGGTTAAACGTGGAGGGACTTGAAATAGCTATCATTCGCGTTGATCTTGTAAATGATTGATTTGATCTGGCGTCATTTGATTTTGTTTTTTGCTTCTTTTTCTTTTTTTTGCAATTATAAGTAGATTCATCAGTAACTTCTGTAGTCTCTTCCGTTTCTTCAGTGTTCTCGCTTTCTTCACTCGTGCTACGGCGTCGGCTTCGTCGTTTCGAACTTGATCGATGCCTTGTCGAGTTTTCTCGCTTCTTTTTATGATGACGTGACATCATATAAAGGTATTTGAAAACAGAGGAAAGTATCGCTACATTCTGTTAAATTAAATATAGAAGTTTATCTATTTTTATAAAACTTCGTACGAGAAAACGTTGTAGCAGTCACAACCATCTACAGGATCTGTGATCAAAATAAAAAAGCACAGCACGCTTAAAGAACGGACGGGGGTTTTTCATAATAAATTTATTTGATATCAAGTTCCAAAAAAATTGTGTATATTTTTCAAAAAAAATCATTAAGTGATAAATAACAGTAACGCAAAAAAAAAAAAAAAGAAATTTACAAATAGATATATTTTTATTTGGAATTTTTTTAAAAATACGGAGCTGTTAAAGATAAATATACCCCCGTTTTATTTCTGTATACATAAGTCACTATAAAATCAGCCATTCATAAGTTTTCGCGTTCTCTTTGTTGGTTTCATACATTAAGTTTTAGTAGAGGATGCAACATGAATGAGCGAGTCATTAATTACTAATCGAGATATTCAACATTTATACGCAGCTGGTCATTTGATTTGCTGATTGTGAGCAGGTTTGATAGTTTAAGACATCTGTACAAGGTCGTGTGCTAGAATCTAGCTGCCTGTGTTATATTTAAGAAATATATCTATAAGAAAAGTGTGTTTTATCTATCTGTATAGACATAAAATAAAGGACCTCAAGAATATGTATTAAGCCCTGAAACTCGATTCTGTTTCAACCTGTATATAGCAATCGGCTACCGTATCTTTAGTTATATTTTAGTTGCACTTTGTACGCTCCCTTTTTATTGATGTGTTAGCTGTGTGAACCTAAAAAATGCACAACGAATCCTGATATAAAAAAATGCTGCGGGTCCTGGGATTGAGGTTGTTTAGGTCCTGTGACACCTATTATACAGCTGATGTAAGAAAAGAAGAAGAAACGTATGGATCGAGTCCGTTGGTGGTACCACTTCAGTGGTAATGTATTTGATAATTATTATTTGACACACAGTAACACGGAGCTCCGTACAAGGCGATACGCAACCTCGTCTCCAAGGTCTTGTTGCCCCTGAACCGTTATTACGGAGTGGCCAACAACTTTTCGCCGCTATCATTTTCATCAAAAAGGCAAAATGCCCTGGGAACGAGGTTGAGCGATACGTTTTAACTTGCCACCTCGGAACAGCACACTGAAACTCATAGCAGTGGGGCATTCTCTTTCCCAGTGTTTGTTGCCTGATGTCAAACCTGCTAACACCTACTTGAAGGCCAACAAGACCCTGGTAGAGGTGTATTGGCTACTATGAATAATTACTGATTTGTCCTGCTTACACATTTTCTGTGGCTAAAATAGTAGCCTGATCAAGCCCTCGTTCTTCACTTGCACATGGGGATAATTTTGGATCTTGGTTGTATATGTTTTTCAATGCTTGGCTTTAGAAAGTTTTGTCTCAAACCAAGTTATTAGCTCTGTTTCCGACGTTCTGCGATAAGTCGGGAACGAAGTTTTTTTCCGATTCTGCACTACAATGTAGCCCGACTTTTCGGGTTATGCGCATGCGCATGAGCATAGTATAAATGCACGTGTTGTATCCTCGGCCAAGCCTCGGTCTACTTTAGCTGTCATTAATATTAATTGATGCAATTTTCGTTTTATGTACCTCACCGGCGCAAATAATCAAAAAAATGTTAGCGTGAAGAAGAACAGACGGACATCCACAACTGTAAAGTGACCAGCTTCACGGTTTTCTTTCCTGGAAAATACGCACAAAAGATGCAATCCACATTTGGCCGTAGATACCGAGAAAGTTTTTAATCCAGTTGCTGGTCACAAGTCGATGTCAAGTGCAAAGATTTGTGATGAATAGGTATGAAATATGTTTTATAAAATATGTCATGCGATGTACCACTCTTGCCAACCAATTACCTAACCAATCCAATATAATAAGTTACTCCAATACTGTTGTTTTTTCTGTTCCAATTTATTGTTAGGATGATATGAAAAGAGATTGTTTATCCTGAAATTATATTTTATAGTGATGAAATCTTTAAAGAAGCATTGTAATCAAGAAAATGTGATAGCGTGTAATTCCCCGTTCCCTCTATACGATAAATGCGCAATGCATTCTGGTAGTTGTAGTCAACAGCAAATTAGCAAAAGTTTGCTCGCAATAGCGTAGTTTGTTTACATCTGTTAAATACGCAAACTACTATGGGGATAATATTATCTCCAGCATTTAAAAATATAATTTTGCTATGGAAATAACGGAAAAAAGATTTAACGCCATTATACTGTGATTCCATTTTTAAATAAGCAGTAGCACCATGGACAAATTATTACAGCCTGAAGATACATCCTCAAATATTTTATCAACAACAACCTTGGACCCTAGTTTTTCTAAAAACTCTTGCACGGGTACAAGACCAGTATTTAGAGAGATTACTAACGAGGAATATTCCTCCTGTGATATCGAAGAAAAGGTGCAAGGAGAGATTAAAGATTGGTCACAAAGTTTGGAGCTTCTCCCACCTTTAAGTCACGAAAAAATACATGGCTATATGGTTTTAGGAGAAAGCTTTGACAATAAGGAGAGAGGAGCTATAAAACATAAAATTGCTGGCTATCAACTATTTAAAGATGGTTATGTCAAGAAAGTTAGGGTAAAGCCAAACATAAAGGCTGAGAAATTATCCTTCATTGTGAAAAGTTTTGTGGTTGCTTCAATGAGGAAAGATAGATACACTGTTTATGTACATTTGTGTCAAGCATCTGGAGACATTCTGTATGCCAAATGTAATTGCAAAGCTGGTGCAAGCGGATGCTGCAAACATGTTGCAGCACTACTCTACCAACTTGTGGAATTTAAACAGTTAAATTTAAATATCATTCCAGATGATAAAACTTGTACTGATAAATTGCAGCAATGGCATGTTCCTGGTGAGGGCAGAAACGAGGCAATAAAATTTTCAGAACTGAAATTCGAAAAAGCTAACATAACGAAAGATCTGTTGTCGACACGAAAAAGACCTATTGTGTGTGGTAAAAGAGATTATTGTGCATCCCCAATTTTTACACATGAGCCTTCACAAGAAAAAATTAAAAAACTAAGCGATGATTTATTTGCTTTGGGTCAAGGTGTTGTTTTTGCCAATTTATTGGAAAGTAATAATTATGTTCGATCTTCCTTCTATGAAACGTCAATTACGACATATAATAATTTGGAAGTAGACCAAATAGAAATCAGACAAGTTGTCAGTGGAGTGGTAGAGTCATTAAATGGTTCTTTAGAACTTAATTTGCTTAAGTCTGATGATCAAGATTTTGTTACACGCAAACTTCAGATGTCACATGCAGATGTTGCTCAAATTGAGTCTACCACGTTACAACAGTCATTATCAGATACCTGGTATGACGAAAGAAAAAAGAGATTAATTTCTTCAAATTTTGGTTATGTTATCAATAGACGTAAAAACATATACCCTAAATCAATAGTACAAAAATGTTTTCCTGAAAACTTAGGTAAAATAAAGTCAACTGCTTGTGAGTGGGGCAAGAACAACGAATCCGAAGTATTGTTATTGTATGAGAAACAATTTAAAGTTCAAGTTGAAAAGTGTGGCTTTTTTGTTAATCCGAAATGGCCATGGCTGGGTGCAAGTCCTGATGGCATTTTTAAAAGTGGCGATTCAGTGAAGGCGATAGAGGTTAAGTGTCCCTATTCAAAAATTAACATGTCAATACTTGAAGCTTGTGGGGATAAAAAATTCTTTCTCCAACTCGACAATGGACAGCCAAAGCTTAAGAAAAATCATGTACATTTCTTTCAGTGTCAAGGCGTTTTAGCCATTACAGAGCTACAAGAGATTGACTTTATTGTTTATACTGTGAAAGACATGCACATGCCAACTGGTAAATCATCGTCTAACTCAAAGCCACGGTCAGCCATAACAGAATCTCCTGGTTCTAACAAGCTATAAATACCACTATCAGCTGTGATTTTTTTGTCTGAAATGCGCCCAACATATAAATCTGAAACAAATGTAACAGCCCCATTTGGTGCTATTCCAATTAAACCTTTTGCTGTATTGTGGTGTTTGTAGTTTGAAAATGTAGCAGATTGGCTTCTATACGAAGTTGGCATTTCGATAAATATTTCAGTACAGTCTAAAATTATTCTAGTGCTTGGGTAGAGTTCTTTGAAACACTTCGGCATTGTTTCAACAACTTTAATTTTTGTAGCCCATATTGGCAGCATACGTAATTGTGAGTAGAGGAAGTCTATCCATGTTATTAATATACGACTGATGTGACTTGTTGATAAGTTAAATCGCACACTCATGTCTTCGATAGGAAATCCACATCGCAATCGGCATAATGTTAAAAAAAATTCTTCTTCAACAGATAAAGTTCCTGGACACCCTTTTTTTATACAATCTGGTGATATGATTTTTTCCATATTTGTATTTGACCCCCAATATATTAGTGAATTAGCACCAGGTTTTAAATAATCGAGTAGAACTGTGAATAACTTGTAAGATTCAAATCCAGTATAGAACCTAGAGTGCATTTCATTATGTTTAAACCGGTCAATTGTAAATTTATGACCTTGTATTTCTGATTGTAAATGTTTTACTCTTTGTTCATATTCTTTTTCTTTTGATGACATTTGTACTTTTAAATTATCCATTTCTTTTTTTAACCTGTCTATTTCATTTTGTAACTCCTGCTCAGCATTAGGAGGGTCATTCTGTTCAAGTTTACTTTTTTTAGCTACAGGAATGTACTCTTTCTTTAGACCTTTACTATTAAGAGTTTTTCTAGGTATGGTGACAGATGGCTTGATAGTTTTTGGCACTATAGTAGGAATGTTGTTCATGTAGGTTTTTTTACCTCCCACAAAATGTGCTGAACATACTCTGTGTGCCACTGAAGGTTTAAAATCTTTCCTGCTAATCTTCTGCTAATCCATTTTTGTAAGTTGTGCACGATACATTGCATACAGGAGGCTCGACTGGTGATACAAAATTAGGAGAATGAAATGAGTTTTCAAAAAAACTGTTGTTTTCTGCCGGTGTAATAAAGTTTTTATCTGATTTTTCTGCCACTGTGAAGTCCGTATGTTCCGCCATATTGTTTATTATGTTGACTACAACTACCAGAATGCATTGCGCATTTGTCGCATAGAGGGAACGGGGAATTAAATGATACTAATTAATGATTCTGTTGAAATATACTGATACATAACAGCTAGCTAGTTAGCTTTTATATTTTAAAAGTCAAGTACATCTTTTAAACGAAGTTTTAAAAGAGTGCTGATTTCTTTAAGAAAAAAATGAAAATTTTAAACCAGACGGAGTATACCCCACTGCTCAAGATTTCTTAAAATGATAAAATGATTTGCATTTTGTGTTGGCCATCCCCATTTACACCTTAAGGCGTCAAAAGTTTTTCTAGTATATGACCATCTTGAATTTTATAGCGCATTGTTTTTAATTGCGTTGCGTCAGAGGTTACTGGTAGCAAGCGTCAGGTCCAACATAAACCAACACGAAACCTTCCAGTCGTTGCACGAAATTGTCGATACAACGGAAGTTTTTTACGGCATTGTTTAAATATGATAAAAGCGTCAGATGGTCCAAATAATCGCTGCTTTTGCACATGTATAATTGAAGATGGATGTTGTAAATACAAACAAGCGAACATTGACCAGTAAACTTTGATAAGTTATAAATGATTGAATCTTAATATAAAAAACTTGTGCTGATTTTTACCAAGATTACAGCTTGTGGAGCTGTAGCATCTTATACAGGCCCTTCCAAGGTTTTTAAACCAGAGAGAAAAGTAAAACACGCTTAAATTAAAATATTAAAATTAAAATATATACTGAATCTTTGGGAGTTATAAGCCCCGTTTTCAAGCAGAAATTACATATATTGAAGAAGTGAAGACAGTTTCTAAAACTACATTTCATTAACTTTCTAACGGTACCAGTTCGTTTCAACAGTTGCACCACATATTTGTACCAACATGAATTTAGCGATAATCTTCCAGTTTTACTAGGTTTCATCGCTTTTAATGATGAAACGATTAACCTTTGGGACGGGAGTGATATTATTTCAATCAAATGCTTTTATCAAGTTGTCAGTATAACACAGTGCAGTCATAGACTCAGGTTGTTTATCAATCTCCTTACGCTTGAAGAAGGTGAAATAAACATTGATTTTAACAGTTAATCTAAACACGTTTTGTCTATCATTATGGAAGCTAGCCTGCTAGACATAACTTCTTGTATTGGCACTCCCAAGGACTAAAGGCGGGTTTCCATTCCAATTATTTTCATGCTTAGGCGTATAAAGACAATAAATCGATATGGGCATGTTAATCAAACCAGTGATTGCTTTATTCTACAGCGTGCAATCGGTCGCAAAAAAGTAGGAACAGATCCTACTTGTGCGATCGTGAAAATGTTAATTGTTCAAAAATTAGCCAATCATAATCCTATATAGTGTAAACAAGACTCAATACTGAAGCAGAGCACGAAGGATTTCTCTTTTTTTTAAAAAAAAAGACACGAGGAGCCAGAGTAATTTTACGATTAATGTTAAGTTTATAAATACGCGTAAACATGGAAATGATTTGAATGGAAATCCGCCTTAATGCAGATAGAGAAACAAAAACAAAGAAAACATATCGCCATTGAAGTTAATTTGTATATATTTATTTAAAAATAAAAACAACATACATTAGTGATGAAATGCATTTTTATTTAAGTTAGTCTGCTTCAGAATAAGCCTCCATGATTGCTTTCGTAGAGTAATACATACCTGCTCCAGCTGAGACACTACCGAAAATGATAATTACTGTATGTAACATAATCTCAAACGGACCCAATTGTCTTAATTTCATGTGAAATAAACACGGAAAGATGAAAGCTAAACACATTCCGGTGAAGTTTCCAACGAAACTCATATATAATCCGAAATGTGGAACGAGTACAGCTACTGCTAGGGCTAAACTGATGAGAAGTAGCCGAACAAATGCTCGTTTTGGTCTTGACATAGGTACATGCTCCATCTCATCCGATTCGGATTCTTCTTCATCTTCACTATCAATTAGAACAGTATTTTCCAATATTTCTTCTTCGCTATCCATTTGTTTTCTTTCTTGCTTTGGCGATGTCAAACGTTTCATTTTTTGGTTTAACCATTTTCGGTTGACGTGTATTTTGTCAATCAAGACAAACACGGTGTATGCTGGGAAGGTGAAGGAGAACACAGCCAGCATCATAACACATATATTTACAGTTATTTTGAAGGGACCATGTGGGAGATTGTTGGTAATTACTTGCTTTGTGTCTCCTTTGAACGTTAAATAGCCAATTAAACCGAAAATGATTTTAACCAGTGTTATTGCGATATATGTAATGTCCATAAGTTTCCCATAATGTTTTTTCTTTTTCATGCTTCCTTCAATGGCGGGCATGTAGGGTTGAGATGAATAGCTTACAACGACAATACCCATAGATATAAAGAACTTTCCAATATCCCAGTCAGGTGTTTCGCTAATGGACCAGTTATCAGATCGCCAGAAGCTGTAAACAGCCACTGTAATATAGACAACTTGACCAATGACAACAGTGAGCAAACTCACGAAAGCGACTTGTCCAAGATTCATCATGAACGCGTTTGGAATGACCAGTATGAAGGCCAACATTGACCAGTGCATCTTGTTGAAAGGCGCATTTGGAAATGAACTGTGCAAAATTGATCCACATAGAATCAAGAGTAGAGTACAATATGATAACTGCTCAACCAACATGGCTAGGTATACCATCCATTTACCAAAACTTCCACCGAATGCTTCTCCAATTTCTTCGTAACTGTGTCGGACACGTATATCGACACCAGTAGCTGGATCAGGTTCGTATAAACACCTCACTAACTTTTTACTTGTATAATTTGACATGGCTGCCACAATCGCGGTAAAGATTAAACTCATGTATGTGCCGGACAAGGTGACAAAAGGCATGGATAAAATTACTACACCTTGGTTTGCGTTGAAGATGTTCCAAAATGTTTGAAGATTGGAAACTTTATCAGTTTTACAGTGCGGATCCTCTGAGCAAGCGTCGGACGATAGAAAGCCTTCCTCTTCTGCGTCTTGATCTTCATGATCGTTGGAACCACACATGATGTCGTAAACATCGTGCAGACCTCCTCGAAAGGTTTCGAATACTGGAGCTGTAAACCACATCTTGCTGAGTGGATGTGTTTAAATCTAAAGAAACACAAAATGAAAAATTTAAGAAGAAGAAGAAGAAGAAGAAGAAGAAGAAGAAGAAGAAGAAGAAGAAGAAGAAGAAGAAGAAGAAGAAGAAGAAGAAGAAGAAGAAGAAGAAGAAGAAGAAGAAGAAGAAGAAGAAGAAGAAGAAGAAGAAGAAGAAGAAGAAGAAGAAGAAGAAGAAGAAGAAGAAGAAGAAGAAGAAGAAGAAGAAGAAGAAGAAGAAGAAGAAGAAGAAGAAGCCTTGTCATTTGCTCGTGAAGACGTAACGTTGAGAATATTAATAGAAAATCTTTCCCAGCATGTAAACTGCAATATTATAAAATTACACTATTTTCAATAGAAGGCTATTAAAATAAAAACCAGTGCTAAATCTTTCTTTCATATTTAATGAGATTATCAAGGAAATAATTCTTCTTTTTTATATAACATAAACTTTAAATGGAAAAGAGAGTTCATAATTTGTCGCATTAAACTAATAAAGAATTTCCAACAGTGAATAAGTGATCCTATTTCCCAAATCAGCTCTCACACAGAAGGAAGAGGATGAAAATATTAGGGTCATTTTGAAAGATTGTTTGCAGATAGCAGATGAAACACGAAATGTTCATACAAGATGATTTTATACCTATGTGTTTGCAAACAAACTATGTTTTTAGCATATTTATATTCTACTGTCTTGAAAGAGAGAGAAAAAATATTAATGCAAACATAATTTTGTAAAAAAAATTATTTTATATATATTGTTGTTATGCAGAAAAATTGACCAATTTTATGGATCCAAAAAATTATTTTGTGTCACGACCGCATTGTTCAAAGCTTTTATTTTTTAATTCTGAAAATTACCGTTTTTTATTAAAATAGTAAAATTTGGATATTTTTGCGAAATAACTATCGATTTACTAAATTAGGAACGAATTTTTTTTCTTTTTATACTTCAACTACCTTGATAGAAGAAGAGATCGCGAAATTAGAGTTTGATAACAGCCCCAAATAACTAATGTTTTACTCATGGCTAAATAAAATTTTACAGGAATAATGCAAACGAATCGGGAAAGAGTTAAAATACTTGGGACAAGATTTAGAATGTCTGTCTTTTTAAGAAGAATTCGGAATTTAAGTTTATGAATAAAAGTCAAATTCGGAATCATTAATTCCGCATTCACTTCATCCCTTAACGTAGCTAAATCTTTGATTTCAAATCAAACATTCGTGAAAGTTCCTCGTCAACATTTTTTTCGATTTTTCGATTCTGAAATAAATAGCCTTTCTCTTAAACGCTTGTCCCAATAAAGTTATAGATAAAAAAGCCGTACCAACTCATCTGGATCCAGTCGTGATGAAAACAAATTTTTCAAAAAACAAACCTTCTGATGTCAACACCACTAGAGTCCATCTGTTTTGCGAAAGGTGAGTTTTCTTCTGTGGAAATATTTCTTTTTTGTATTATGTTCTCAGATTTTAGTGAAAAATCTGCGAACGCTGGTAATACGTTTGTTGGCATATTGTGAAATATTTTACACATACGCAATTAAAAAGAAATTTCCACTTCATTAAATATATATTCTCTGTATGGGAGCATTTTCACCGAAAATAGAAGTTATATTTTATTATTTTGTCATAGCCTTTTTTGCGTGGAAATTTATTTTCAATACATTTTATTTCGAGAACAAAATAGACGAAAAAATCACTGTTGATTTTTTTCTTTCTTTGATCAGAAATGTTGTTTGCATGTTTAGAAACACAATATAAGTTTTTTTGGCTTGAGAAAATGTCTGACTCATGTAAATGGTACTATCAAAGTTTACTAACTTTTATATTAGCTTCACAATGTATAAAAAAAAAGGTTTATCTGTGCATCTAAGTTTGTTGGTACCTAACATCTCAATTTTAATAATTCAACTTATTGGAAGCGATTATAAAACGCCTAAGAATTCATCGAACTTTGTTAAGTATGTTTTTTCTCTTTGAATGAAACCGATTCTCGCTGTACGCAGAAAAATTAGGGAAAAAATGAAGATTTTTAAAAAAAACTTTATTAATTTATTCTTCAAAATTTTATTATCATTTTTAGTATGTCGAAATCAAAAGCCTGACATGGAGGAAAATTTTGCCATGTATTTCGTGCCGTGTGTTACATGACGTTAAAAATTAATGGCGATTTTTAAGCGAAAGGGAAACGAAATCATCTAGTTTCGTTCTGTGTGAGTTATTAATAACCATAAATAATAAACGGCAGACGACTTGAGCAAGAAAGGAAGTTAGGCTTAGTTCACACTGTACCTTATTCTACAGGAAAACACATTTCAAAATGACAATTTACTGCGATTAGAGAGTTGTATAAAATATACGGTTTTTGAATTAATTTTAGTCAAAAAGTATGGACAACAAAATTTGAGTAAAAAGGGAATACTCTCTTGCTTTTAGATTTTATTCCCTGAACAACAAAACCTTTTGATGTTCTTCTAATATGGACTGTCCATGAACGTCAGCGTTTATTTTACAAGAAGCACTGGTTACTGCATATCTGCCATATTATGAAATGTAACTGGATGATAATCGGGAATTTAAAAATGCCATCTTATCATTGATCGACATCGTATTTTCGACTGTGACAACACCTCGTTCTCTTTAACATTCGTTCATTTTTGTTGTCTTAAAAATAATATGTATTATCAATGGTGAATACCATTGCAGGCCCTTTAACACTGTGGGGCTCGGAGTAGGGGAGATTGGGGGATCAACCACTAGGATTTGTAGGATGTCTTTGCTAGCAATATTCCATGCGTTTAAATAAGGTTTTAAATGAAGAACTGAGGAAAAAAATCAGGTTAAACAAGGCAAATAGACTTGTCTTGATTAATCTTAGCCTTTTCATATAGAGAGTTTATAAGAAGTTAATTAATTTAATACCACACTTTCGGTTTCAAAATATAAAAACAGAATTAATAATTATAATTGCTTTACAGAAAATAAAATAGCCCTATCCTAAAATAATTAAAATCTACTTACATATTTTCTTCCAAATTTTTTTGCGTACCTAATATTTTCTTGTAAACATGTAATTTTTACATCCTTCGTAGAAAATGGTCTAGGAGGAGACAAGTAATAGAGTGTAATGTTATATTTATATACTTTTTTTTAAAAATATATTTAAAATTATTTGCTATAAATTTTTTATAAGGAGTGAGGGAAAGTAAAACTATACATCGCCATCTTAAAAAAAAATGTATGAAAATAAAATTACATAGAAAAAAGGGTGTGGAAGGAAGAATATAACAATATATATTGTATGAAATAGAAAATAAAAATAACCGAGCGTGACATCAAAATTAACTTTCTTCTTTAATTTATTTCAAATACAGCATGACGTCATCACAATTGAATCTACCCTCTTGATTGACATGATCTTACAAAACACAAAAAGAAAGTTGTCTTTGAAACATTAAACTTTTTACAGGGTGGGCAATCAAAATCAAGTATAGGTCGGGTAATTTTAAGTGCAATATTGAGACTCATATAACATACGTGAAAAGCGTGAACACACTGTATTTTAATATAAAATGTCAGCTAAAAGTAATATACTGAAAGCGCGAAACACACAGTGCAAAATGCAACAAACTCAATACTAGAATTCTCTTGGTCGAAATGTCACGTGGTACAACTTTTGATTGGAGGAAAACACAGACGTTTCACGGTTAAACGCTAACGAAAGAAGATTTGAATAAACAAGAACTACAAGTATCTAAATTAAACTAAATTAGCAAAAACTCACCTAAAACTACACTATAAGACGATTGAAGTAAGAAAACAAAGATTCCGTGAAAAACTCAGTCCCCCTATTAAAGAATCATAATGGCTCCTTAGTAATATACGGACTTATAATTGTTTGGCGAAATAAAACTCATTTCGGTGATTTAATTTTGCCCTCAGGATAACCATGTAAACCAATTTCAATCCTAAAAATCTTGTTTTTTTTTGTATACCTGATGGCGATTATTGTGCATGTGTACAAAGTTATGGCACATTTCATTTCGGGTAATCCTCATTTCGACTCTATAGTGGTTTTGTGTGTCTTTCGTTAAAATTAAAAACTTTTTGTTTTATGCGATCTTAAAGTGGTGTTAATTCAAACAAGAATTTGACATAACTGCTTATAATAATGTACTACGGAAGAAACTTGAAGTCCCCAAACCTGAAGAATTTTCTGTTTTAATGATTAACCGTTTATCAACAATGTGGTCAGAGATATTGTTTGGTCTTGGAGGATGAGCGCAGCGTCTAGGGTACTACCCCAGAAAACTTCAAACATTCCAAATGACTTACTTTTATTTACCTTCATCAAATTGTATCAAATGCTTCAATATAATTTGACATTGTGAGATGCGAAATTTCCTTCGTTGCGCAGAAAAAGAAGGAAATGAAGTTTCTTTCCGTTTCCGTTGAAGGAAGATTTGCATCTGCGAAGGAGATGTCTTCAGGCATGCGCCGTGAAGACGCATTTAAAAAGAGCGTTTTTAAACTTGTGAGACCTCGGATTGTTGGGACAGCATCAAAGACATTCGTTTTTTATTTTTATTTATTTAGCTAAAATATATTTCTCTTTCATGTGTCCATGGTAACAAGCGCGTTCAGCAGGATGAAGAGAAGGAGAGCAACCAGTCAAGTTATTCAAACGACGCACAACGCTACACAGAACTAATACAATCTATGTATAAACGAGTTTAAGGAACCCGTGCACGATTGGGTAGCAGTACTGCATGGATCGTGTGGATGTTCCATCACAAATATCCGCTTTTGGTTTCGCTCCCGGCTTTACTGCATCTGTTTCTTGTAAAAATTATAATGTAAAATATGAGTTGTCAAAGAACATAACGGTTAGAAATTAACAGAATGCAAGCGTTCTTACGTGAAGTGAAATTTGTAAATATAAAACCGTGCGTGCTGTCAAAATACCAACAAATACAAAAATAAATACCAACAAATACCAAAAACGGATGTTTTTATTTATTGTCCGAATAAGGAATGGGAAAGAAGACATTGTTCAGTTGACATTGTGAAATGTGATTTAGAATGAATAGTCACCAAATTTTGACCACTAAGACGGTATGTTTCAGAAGTTAACAAAATTGGAAACGCGGATAAAATTCGACGGTACTTAACATAATTTTAAATATTTGACAACTCGCCAAATCTGCAGCAAAAAGAAAGAACAAAATAAAATTGAAAGCACTAAATTTAGCACAAACTTTCTCAAAAATTATTTATTTTCCTTGCACAACTTCGGTGAAGGGTCTCCTTAAGAGACAAGAGAGGAGTTGAACGTCCTCCACCATACCTTAGTTTAAAGGGGCGATTGTGGAAGTCCCATGAAATGCCACATAGTGATGGTGTCACTTTAAAAAACACCCAGTCCGGTCTGTGAACGGTTGGCGCTAGGAAGGGCATCCAGCTGTAAAACAATGCCAAAACTCTTTATTAATGGCCGTAAGAATAGTTAGTCAGACAAACTGCGTAAACGGGGCTGGAACTCTAAGGAGTGAAGGTGTCGCGCACGGTAGGACAGATGTCAGATGTGAGCATCGTCAGACCGTTACCCAGCTATCACATCACAAGGTAGATAACACTAGGTTGAGGATGGCTAGTGTAAATGTTGGTACTCTGAGAGGTAGAGCAGGTGAAGTAGTTGAAATGTTAGAACGTAGATCTGTTGATATGTGTTGTGTTCAGGAAGTTAGGTGGAGAGGAGCTTCAGTGAGATTTGTGGAAGGTAGGAGGGCAAGGTATAAGCTTTTTTGGATTGGTAATAGTGATGGATATGGAGGAGTTGGCATATTCGTTGCAGAGAAGTGGGTAGAAAAAGTAATAGATGTTATGCGTGTTAATAGTCGTATTATAGTGATAAAGTTTTTGATAGGTAATAGGATTGTCACTTTTCTGTCAGTTTATGCTCCACAGTGTGGACTCAGTGAGGAAGATAAAGATAAGTTTTATGATGAGTTAATAGCAGTCACATCAAAGTTTGGAGACACTGAACTTGTCATGGTGGGCGGCGACTTTAATGGTCATGTTGGGAAGTCATCTGAAGGTTATAGAGGTGTGCATGGAGGCTATGGATTTGGGAGCAGAAATAAGGAAGGGGAGAGATTGCTTGAGTTTGGAATGGCAACGGACATGGTGGTTTGCAACACATCATTCAGTAAGAGACAGAGTAGGCTGATAACATATGAGTCAGGTGGTTGTAAGACACAGATAGATTACTTTTTGGTTAGAAAGTCAGACAAGAAAGTAGTGAAGGACGTGAAAGTTATATCGGGGGAAGAGTGTGTTTCCCAGCATAGGTTGCTGGTTTGTGATATTATCTTGAAGAGTGTCAGAGAAGCCAAGGGAAAGTACAGGCCCCGTCGAAAAGTCTGGAAGCTGAAGGAAGAGATTGTAGCAAGACAATTTAGTGCAAAAGTTCAGCAGTTAGCCTACAATAGTCAATGTGATAGTGACAATGTTGAAAGTACTTGGACTACTTTGAAGAATTGTCTTCTGGAAGCTTCTGATGATACCTGTGGGTGGACGAAAGGACCAGCTAGACATAGACAGACCTGGTGGTGGAATAATGAGGTTGACCAGTGTATAAAGGAAAAGAGGAAACTTTTGAAAGAGTGGAAGTCAGGTGGTAGTAAAAATATTTACTTAGAAGCTAAGCGTCGGGCTCGTACAGCAGTGTATAAGGCAAAATCAGAAGCAGAGAGAAACAGATTTGCAGATGTGTTAAGAAGGGAAGACCAGCGCAATGAGGTATTCAAGATAGCAAAGCAAATGAAGAAGACTAATCAAGATATTGTAGGTGAGAAGTGTATACGTAATGATGAAGGTGTTTTGGCTAGCACAGAGGAGGAGAAAAGAGTAGCTTGGAAGAATCATTATCAGAGGTTGCTTAACACTGAGTTTGATTGGGACGAGGATAATTTGTCTGATGATGATGTCGTAGAAGGGCCAGCTATGCAGATCAAGACAGAATGGGTAGTGGAGGCTATTAGGAAAATGAAGATTGGCAAGGCTGCAGGAGTATCAGGTATTGTTGCAGAGATGGTAAAAGCATCTGGATATATTGGAGTTGAGCTTATTACAAGTCTTGCTAACCAGATTATAAAGGATGGTGCTATTCCGAGTGAGTGGCAGTCGAGTGTAATAGTGAATTGTTTCAAGGGCAAGGGTGATGCATTAGAAAGGGGTAACTATAGAGGTTTGAAGTTGGTTGATCAAGTAATGAAAGTTATTGAAAGAGTGATTGATAAGTTACTTAGAGAAAGAATTGATATAGATAAGATGCAACTTGGTTTTGTTCCAGGGCGTGGCACTACAGATGCAATATTTTTACTCAGACAGCTTCAGGAAAAGTATTTAGGAAAGAGAAAGAATCTCTATTTTGCCTTTGTAGATTTAGAGAAAGCTTTTGATAGAGTGCCACGTAAAGTTATTTGGTGGGCTATGAAAAAATTAGGTGTGGATGAGTGGCTAGTTACGATGGTTCAGTCTATGTACAGCAATGCTAGAAGTCGTGTCAGGATTAACGATTCACTTAGTGATGAATTTAGTGTAAATGTTGGTGTACATCAGGGTTCTGTACTTAGTCCTTTGTTGTTTATTCTAGTCTTAGAAGCGCTGTCGATGGAGTTCAGAACAGGTTGCCCATGGGAGTTATTGTATGCAGATGATTTGGTTCTCATAGCAGAGTCGATGAAAGAATTAGTTGAAAAGTTTGAGAAGTGGAAGAAAGGACTAGAAGAGAAAGGGCTGAAGGTAAACACAGCAAAGTCTAAAGTCATGATAAGTAGCATTGCAGCCAAGTGTGACCTTGTAGTTGAAAAGTGGCCTTGTGGAGTTTGCAGGAAAGGGGTTGGTAGTAACTCAATTTTTTGTCAGACTTGCAAGCATTGGGTACATAAGAAGTGCAGTAGTATTAGTGGAAGGTTAAGAGCTGACATTCAGTTTGCATGCAAGAGTTGCAAAGGTGAGATTATAGAGAATGAAGTATTTCCAGCTTTAATGATGTACAACAGTGGCTCGTTAGAGATAGTTAAGAACTTCTGTTACTTAGGTGATATGTTGGGCAGTGAAGGGGGTGTTGGAAGAAGTGTTACTTGCAGGATAGGTTCTGCTTGGAAAAAGTTTAGAGAGTTACTTCCTTTATTGACTAGCAGAGTCCTGTCAATTGTGGTAAAAGGTAGGTTGTATGAGGCCTGTGTAAGAAGTGTTATGTTGAACGGTAGTGAGACATGGGCAGTGAAGCAGGAAGATCTTGACCGTTTAGAAAGGAATGATATGAGAATGGTTAGGTGGATGTGTAATGCCAGTCTGAGAGACAGAAAGAGTTCAGATGAGCTAAGAAGCAGGCTAAGTCTCTGTAGAATTAAAGATGTTATCCAGATAAGAAGATTGAATTGGCTGGGGCACTTGGAAAGAATGGAGGAGGATAATTGGGTAAGAAAGTGTAGAGACTTGATAGTTCCTGGGGCAAAGCCCAGAGGCAGACCGAGAAAGACTTGGCAGGAGGTTATAAGGACAAACTTGATAGAGAGGAAGTTGAGTTTAGATCTAACACAGTCTAGATCAGATTGGAAGAGGGTCATTAATATACCCCGTCCAACACATGCTAGCATGGAAAACGGACGTTAAGCCGAGAATGATGATGATGATGATGAAGGTGCTATTAGTCTTATGCATGACAGGGAAAATGTATGATCACTTTGATTGTGAGAAAATGTTAATTAAGAACGGCCTTTCCAAACTTACAATGATTCATTTCTATCCAGATTGAATTCGGCGGAAAAAGCGATGGTTAGAAATTTAAAGGCATCCTGGATATTTTTTCACAAATCATGAATGTATGCACAAATTAATAACGAAATTTTGCAGCATTTTTTCGGTGAAGTGTTATTTACTGGCGTATCGAGGAAACTTCGCCTACATTATAATCGAGAGTGGTGACTAGCGCGCGGTATCACAGCACAAAACTCCATCATAGTAAACACAATATGAATCAATATCCGTTTTAAATTTCATTGATAATTGATCAAATGTTGCATTTATCTATTCCATATCATTATATATATATACATATAAATATAAAAAACATTACTAGACAAATTGTATTTTGGCTAGCATTGAAAATTTGAGAGTTAAACAGTGTGAGAGTGAATTAATATTTTGGAAATTAACCTTGGTTTGTTTTTGCGTTTACAGTTTAACAAAATTTTTTAACAAATCTTTTCTCTCTATAATTTCATTGAAATTTGTTAACACAACCCTCCTTCAAAATCATCAACGACAGTTTCTGGTGCAGCATCTTCATTCAGTTCATTTTGTTCAAATTCTTCTAGCTCACTCAAACCAGACGTTGGTTTACTTGGGACGGCTACTTCACTTAATCTTAACAACTTCGCCAGTCTTGCGAGCTAAAACGAAGACGCAAAACAACTTTATACATTGTACCTTAAGCACCCAAATTCTCTATTAGTGCATTCTTGTGATTTTCCTGATTTTGTGTCGTACTGTTTCTTTTGGTGTCTCTTAAACTTACAAAATTGAACAAACAATGAGGAATTCATCTTTGTTTCCAAACCCTTTATGCAAACCGTATGAGTTGGTTAACTATTGATTCCAAATTTGATAATAAGAGTCCTGAAGAAGGGACGTTTCTACGCAACCGCTTAATCATACAGCTGCCCAAGACATGAATCAACCCATTCTGTTTAGCATTTAGCACAAGAATAGTCTCGTGCTGAATGCTTGGGCAGAATGGATTGATTCATACTATTTATAAGGATTTCAAAACATCAAAAGAATTAAAAACATTTCTAGACTTTTAGTTTTTCTTTATTCATTTCTAAAAAAAGCATTAGATTCAAACTCAAATATAGACAACAGACTGCAGAGAACAAGCCATACCTCAGTATCCAAATGCAAGACGGTTGGTTGTGATCTTGTTTTTGAAAGTAAATCTTCATCTCCTTCTTCAAATGCTTTCAAGAAATGTTCACAATACATAGCCTGGTCACTTTCGCCAAAACCACTCAGGCTAAATAACAGAGGGTCCTTATATTATTTACTAACAAAAACAACACACACTGTCACAGTAACACGATAAAGCTATTTCTAATATTCCAAGGGTATAAAACAAGGTTCAGCTTCTACACATTTCCAGATAAAGAACAAATAAATACCATTCTAAAAACAGAATAAGTAATTCAATAAATCAAGTCACACACCTGAATCCTTCATTGTAAGAATCATTAGCAGATACGTAATCGCCTTCTGATAGGTAGGTAATAACCATGCCTAATGTCACCTAAACATGTAAACAAGTAAATATGTAAACAAGTAAACATGTAAACAGCACACAAACAAACCATAAGAACAAACAAACAAACAAACAAACAAAGCAAAAATGATTAAAAACAAGCATCGTGGCAGGAATGAAACTAGGCGGTCCATATTGTGCACTGTGATATACCCCCCCCCCATCAAAAAATTGACCTCCACCTACATTTTAAACTATCATATCATAACTGTGATCGTATAGAACCTTATTTTTCGCCCGACCCTGCAATAAAACTGATACTGATTTCAACCTCCATATCAAAACATTCATTTTGTACTTTGTACTTTGATGGTGTCGAAATCTAACTTGTTGGCGAGTTAAAAAATTTGACTGATATTGTTGGAGTTAGTGTAGTGTTTTGCTAACTCGTCATTTCGACATTACTCTCGCCATTGACCAAATAATGACCAGGGGACTTAAATTGGTAGTTGGTATGTCGAGGTACCCACTGTAGCAAACAGTGTCAGCACCTTGAACACAAACACAGGTATGCTTACATTATACGCCATATTAACATTTCCAACTTGTTTGAGTAACACTATTCTTTTTTTCATTGTCTCTGCTGATTTTATACCTCTGCGAAAGAAAGAAATATCGTTAGTACAAGAAAATAGGGTTAGGAAATGAGGGTCAGAAACGTAAAACGTAAACATGAAGACATAACTATAAGGTAACGATTGTTTTTTAACAAGTGGTGGTGTATGTTGATCAAAAAGAGAATGAATGGTATTTACAAATGGGAAGAAAATTCCAAAGAAAATTTTAGAAAAAAAGTCGAAAAGAAGACGTATCATAAAGCGACAAAGAATTTAATGGATGGGGAACAAAATGTTATCTTCATTTCAGCATTGACTGTTAAGTACATGGACCATCAACCTAATGAAACACAACACATCACTTACCTTTTTTGTTTTAGTTGCATGCGAACAGCTTGATTCAAATAATCACATGCTTCTCGTACTTTGTCGTCATTCTTTGAAAAAAAATAAAAATGAGAGACGTTCAACATGATCTCTGTGGAAAGATGTTTATCTCTAGCGCTAGGCTGAGACCAGTTTTTAGCTAGGATATTTTTAACGCAAACCTCAAATGAATTTATGAAAACAAAAAACCATTTTTTAGATATTGAATTTATCTTCACTCTTCGTATTTATTTGGAATTATGACGGTATTTTTTTCAACTTTAAAACTTTTAGGACTTCAAAACTTTGAGTTGCATGTAAAAGTTTGTTTCGTTTCTAAAAATATTTCGTGAATTTATATTTCTATATTTACTTAAAGCTGAGTATAGTAAGAATTATGAAGTCTGCTTTACAAAGTTAATATATATAAATATACCAAAAATAATAAATAAAATATAATATAATGAAATAAAAAGCAAATGTACTTCGCATAGATCGGCAGCCTTGAGATACAAATCTATTGATTTATCCGGTAGTGACATTTCACACATCCTAAAAAATAAATTTTTATCTACTGAAAGAGCTTTATTTTAAAATTAAAAAAACCAAATTTGCAGAATTTGCAGCAAAGACTTAATAAACAGAAATTGAAATACATATTAAAAAACATGATTGAGACTGCCTAAATTACAAGGTGCATTCAGCTAAGTGGTTTATTAAAAAACAATATTTTATTCTCTTAAAAGTTATATTAACATAGGCAGTTAAAGACAGATTCATTGCCATCATTGATTTTGCCAGATTCATTGATCGAAATATTCTAAAATCTTTAAATAATCGATAATTTCTGAAGCCATGATGACTTTGCGATCTTAAAACGCTCTTTAAATTATGTTTTTCAGAGTTGTTAAAAAAATGTTATTCTCAATATAAATTCTATCTATCACGCAAAATGGTACCGCAAGTAGCGAGACGCACGTTATTAAGGGGTATGTTAGGCTGAAGGTGTGTCAATTTTATGCTTGTTAATTGCAAGAAATAATCGAAACCTTATTCAACAAAAAATAAATGCCAAATATATAGTTTTATGTATTAAATGCAAAATATATAGTTTTATGTATCAAATGACAAATATATAGTTTTATGTATCAAATGACAAATATATAGTTTTATGTATCAAATGACAAATATATAGTTTTATGTATCAAATGACAAATATATAGTTTTATGTATTAAATGACAAATATATAGTTTTATGTATCAAATGACAAATATATAGTTTTATGTATTAAATGACAAATATATAGTTTTATGTATCAAATGACAAATATATAGTTTTATGTATCAAATGACAAATATATAGTTTTATGTATCAAATGCAAAATATATAGTTTTATGTATTAAATGCAAAATATATAGTTTTATGTATTAAATGCAAAATATATAGTTTTATGTATTAAATGCAAAATATATAGTTTTATGTATCAAATGACAAATATATAGTTTTATGTATCAAATGCCAAATATATAGTTTTATGTATTAAATGCAAAATATATAGTTTTATGTATCAAATGACAAATATATAGTTTTATGTATCAAATGACAAATATATAGTTTTATGTATCAAATGACAAATATATAGTTTTATGCATCAAATGACAAATATATAGTTTTATGTATCAAATGACAAATATATAGTTTTATGTATCAAATGACAAATATATAGTTTTATGTATCAAATGACAAATATATAGTTTTATGTATCAAATGACAAATATATAGTTTTATGTATCAAATGACAAATATATAGTTTTATGTATCAAATGACAAATATATAGTTTTATGTATCAAATGACAAATATATAGTTTTATGCATCAAATGACAAATATATAGTTTTATGCATCAAATGACAAATATATAGTTTTATGCATCAAATGACAAATATATAGTTTTATGCATCAAATGACAAATATATAGTTTTATGTATCAAATGACAAATATATAGTTTTATGTATCAAATGACAAATATATAGTTTTATGTATCAAATGACAAATATATAGTTTTATGTATCAAATGACAAATATATAGTTTTATGTATCAAATGACAAATATATAGTTTTATGTATCAAATGACAAATATATAGTTTTATGTATCAAATGACAAATATATAGTTTTATGCATCAAATGACAAATATATAGTTTTATGCATCAAATGACAAATATATAGTTTCATGCATCAAATGACAAATATATAGTTTTATGTATCAAATGACAAATATATAGTTTTATGTATCAAATGACAAATATATAGTTTTATGAATCAAATGACAAATATATAGTTTTATGCATCAAATGACAAATATATAGTTTTATGTATCAAATGACAAATATATAGTTTTATGTATCAAATGACAAATATATAGTTTTATGTATCAAATGACAAATATATAGTTTTATGTATCAAATGACAAATATATAGTTTTATGTATCAAATGACAAATATATAGTTTTATGCATCAAATGACAAATATATAGTTTTATGTATCAAATGACAAATATATAGTTTTATGTATCAAATGACAAATATATAGTTTTATGTATCAAATGACAAATATATAGTTTTATGTATCAAATGACAAATATATAGTTTTATGTATCAAATGACAAATATATAGTTTTATGTATCAAATGACAAATATATAGTTTTATGTATCAAATGACAAATATATAGTTTTATGCATCAAATGACAAATATATAGTTTTATGTATCAAATGACAAATATATAGTTTTATGTATCAAATGACAAATATATAGTTTTATGTATTAAATGACAAATATATAGTTTTATGTATCAAATGACAAGCGCACTTACTTTCCAGCTTTTGATAATGTCATGGCTGCAGTATCTGGTGCACCGTGTTCTCGATATAAAGAACTAAAAAAAAAAAAATTTACATTAACATCAACAACAAAAAACTGAATCGATAATTAAGGGTTGAAATTATAGAAACAACCATTTGAAGTAGCGTGACCACAAAAGATTGTGAAGAAAAATGTTCCATAAAACATTGTTGGTGTAATTTTTTTGAATACTTTTCACAAGAAAAACCCACCTAGACACAAAATACGTATCTTTACATTTTTTCTCTACTAATATCACGCCCTACATTTTCAACTTCACTACAACATGAAATATAAATACGGTTTTATTAAATGGTAAGGGGCTCACCATGCTCTTTCCATTAGGTCTACCACTTCTTCTGCTTCTTTCAAATCTGCAGCGATGCCAGCTGCCTGTGTGAGCAACCTGTTGCAGCAAAACGTTGGATTATACTTATAATATATATTATATACAAAAATAACGTCAACTATACAGAACATTATAACATGTCTACAAAGTCTCAATCTATTAATTCATATTTATTTAAAATCTTCGTGTGTAATAATACAAAAAATATCAAACATGTACTTACTTGGCACTGTGAAATAAACTAAATATGTATTAAGAAAAAAATCTCTTGAAAAGTAAAGTCCAAATAATTGATTTTAGTAGTACTACAAACCACATTTTAACAACTTCCTCTTCTTTTAAACAATAATTTAATGCATTTGAAAAAGATACGATCCAAGTTTTCGTTGCATGTCTGAAGCTTTTATATACGCGTCTTTAGCTTTTTCTGGTGAACCAGCAAGTTTATAATTTGTTGCTAAAATGGCAATGGTTAGGAGAAGTTTTATCAAGACACTAACGCTAAAAAACAATGTGCAAGAATATAGAAGATGTAGAGAATGGATTACACTTTTGTTAAACCTACTACAGTAGTTAGTATTGAACTTATTCACATACCAGCTTTCGTGTATTCACTAGCAGCAATATCGTAGTCAGGATTCCATTTTAAAAATCCAGTTTTTAAACTAAAATTAAAATATATGCATCATAAATGTACAAACGAAAAATACAGAAGCAAACTAAATTAAAACAACAACAACAACAACAACACAAACAAAAACAACAACAGAAACATCATTTAAAACGGCCACTACAATAACGAAGACAAATACCACAAAACCAACAACAAAACAACAACAACAAAACAACAACAACACAAACAACAACAAAACAACAACAACACAAACAACAACAACAACAGAAACATCATTTAAAACGGCCACTACAATAACGAAGCCAAATACAACAAAACCAACAACAAAACAACAAAAACAAAAACAACAACAACAACAACAACAAAAATAACAACAACAATAACAACAACAACAACAACAAAATTAACAACAACTTACGCTTTCTCAGCTGCTTTTGTGTGTTCCAGTGCATCTTTTAGTTTGGAAGACATTTTTATTTATTTTCTGTGAAGAAAAAATGTTTCTCTGTAAAAATGACTACCTTAATATCAGTTTCAACTTTAAAGTATTGTGAAGGAACATAAACATCCCAACAAAAAATTGAAAATTTTTTAAAACTAATTTATTGATAAAATTCACCAAATATACAATCAAATAATGTAATAATATAATAACAAATAAAATCTCATACGTACAACATGTTTATAATTTAAATATTTATCCTGTAAAAGAAAAAAGTTTAAGTGGTTTCTTTATCATTAAAATTCTTAAAACATCTTAGAATCAATAAATTTCTATGTTTTTTTGCTTGTCAAATTTTAAAGAAAAATACATTTCTCTTTTTATAAGAGGGAGTTCTTATTTCTATAAACATTTTCCAAATGTGTTAAATCCTGGAAATTCTGCTACAGTCTATACTTTTTTTTAAACTAGGGGAGAATTTAAAATAAAATATAAGATATCCAATACATAAATTACAGCCTATATGAAAAACCATTCACACATTTAAGAAATAAGCCTAATATTAAAATATTTTATATTTTATTATTTTTGACAAATTTTTGAAGCATTAGGGACATCCAGGATTACATTGAATCCTTAACCAAAATCTTTAACCAAAATTAGCAACCATTGTCATCATTGGCAAGAAAGTACATCATATCGTTTTGTGTATGTTAGAATAAATAAAATAAATATTAGCGTCACTTAGAAATATACAATCGCCACAAATATATAAATATATAATTAAACACACAAAAAATGTTTTGTATATATTATCTTTCATAAAATCTCATCCAGTTGCTATACAGCTAATAAAACAATGTGTCGTGTAATAAATGTTTTGAAATACCATCACCAACAAGAAATTCAAAAACAATTAGAAATGTTGAAAAAAGCAATAAGAAACAGGTGAAATGCTAACCTTCAGAAAATTGCATCAAAAATATTATATAGAATAATATAGTAATATACAGTGTGCAGTTTTATAACAAAATATTAAATAAAATAATTTTATGTATAATAAAAAATAGTGTATAATAGAAATAATGTTTTAAATTTTACTTACATAAATAACATCCTACACCACATTATTATCTAACAATAAATAAATAAATATTTGAAATGATAGCTAAGCATAAGTTAACATAAGTTGAAATTTTCAACAATGCATGGTGGATGATGTATAATATTTAGGGCAACTGTTTGAGATAATGAAAAAAGACAGAGAAAAAATCAAGAAAGCCTCCATTGACCACTGCAGTAAAATCCTTAATATATATCAATTAACTTAATGTTACAATGGTTTTAATAAACATATTACTTTTGTATATAAAACTTTTGCTTTTCATTTCTTCAACCGTAAGTGGTATGCTGAAGTATTTGTTGACTTTTGCGGTGCTATTGTTCTGTAGTTCACCAATCAAGCTGTCAGAACAAAGTAGTTGTTCTTCGTACTTTGGATTTAAAATTAAAACTCTAATGGAAACAGCTGTAGATTGATGTTGAATGTATGTCAACTTCCAATAGCCCTCTTTTGTCTCATCCTTGTATAGAAGCAATCTTGCTTGAATTTGAGGGATTGGTGTAAACATCGGTGAGAAGAATGCATGTTGGTTATCTAAATCTAACATGCTTGGGGTGTTAATTTGCCAAATAAATGCACCATTACTGATGTTGAGATTTTGAAGTAGAGACATTACTCCATGGAAACGTACTTCATAGGAAAATGCTATTGATATATTGGCATAGTAACCAGCCAATAGGGTGTCATATTTAAACTTGACAAGGTCTATTTCACGTTGAACAACTTGCATCAGTTTAGTTTGGTTGATTCTATGATATGTTTCAGTTACATTCTTCAACATTTCTTTAAGTAAACTGAAAACTTGTTTGTTTCTTTGTTTATCAAGATATTTCTGTTTGGAAAGAAAGTTAAGTTTTGTGTGTAGAATTTCCAGATCATATTTAATCTGTTTTACTTCAGATTGAATGTTCACCATGGCTTCATATTCTAAATCATTAAGGTCTGAAAAAATCTTCTTGTTTAAGTATGACGCAGTGCTATGAAGAAGGGGCTGTAATGAAGCAACATTTTCAACAGATGACTTCAATTTTGCTTGATGGTCATATAACGTAATATTTTTGTTGATTTCTTTGCTCGACTGATCAAGAATTTCACTAAAGTGTCTTTCTAATTTGTTTATAGTTCTATTCTGTTTGGAGTAAAACAAACTGATTCGATTCATATATTCATCTTCTTTCAAACGTATATCATAGAGGTATTGTTGTACAATAAAATTCAACAGTTCACCCACATTTTTAACATCAAATGCATAACCGTTGAACTTTTGAGACATCTCTTGTAACACATTATCAAAATATTTGAAAGTTGAATCTTTGCTTTGAGAATCATCTGTGCTGTTGTTGTCCATTGAATGAAAAACTGATGCTGTGATACAAAACAGTGACACAAGAAGGACAATAAAAAGCAAGGTTAAGTAAGTTTTGAAATTTTCATTGTTAATGTTCATAAATGATTTAAGCTTCTGCACAATGTCAGGAGTTGCATGTGCAATGTTTACCCTTGAAGAGCTTTCCTTTCTTTCATGTTTCAATCTGGTTAAATCTTTTTGTTTTTCTTGGTGTTGTTTTGAATTTATGGAAGAATCATTCTGTTTTTGTGCAAGTCCATTTAATTTGGTTTCGAGAGAGGATACTTGTTCAGCAATCATCAATAACAAATCATTCTGAATTGATTCACTAGTTGCAAAATGTTTAGGCTAAAAAATAAATAACAAACTAATTAGAATTTACTTTAATGAGTATAAATATTTACTGATTTTATTACACCGAAAACAAGGAGTTTATTTTCAGAATTTAGTATTGCTAGACCTAATATTAGAGGAATGAAGTTTTATATGCGAGATAAATTTAATAAATACGGCTTAACTGAAAATTTGTTACTTCAAACAAAGACTTATCGTGGTTGTTGTTATTAAAAACAAAACTAGAAACAAGCACGCAAAAACTTTAAATTTACCTGTCTTCTATGAAAAGGCACACTTCTGATGTTGGAGTCTTTGACAACACATTGCTGCAGATGATCCTAGGCATTGAAAAAAATGGTAAGAGAAAAATATTGAACCAAAACAAAACTTTAATTAATTTAACAAGTAATTTAGCACATTCTCTAGCAATCCTACAAGCCACTAATTTTTACAATACAGCATTAAAATCAGCATAGCAGGATTGTATTTGGGCAGGGGACTGAGTATTATTGGGAGAATGACAACAGTGCAAAGATAGAGGGTCAATAAATAAACATATAATCTTACATCCAAATCTCCCAGCTCACCAAACCAATGGCAATCGTCTTTGTTAGAGCATTTCACTTTTAATGTCAAAATCAAACGATGTAACATTACATTTGATACAACCTAAAAAATAAGTCTGCTAAATTAATAACCACTAATTTTAAATAGTTTCAGATAAGAAAAACTATATAAATTCCTCTACCTGATTATCCCTAATAATTTCACGACACTGTGGACAACTTGGATCATCTCTTGATCTGTTAATAAACAATACAAGAAATGAGAAATCAAGGTGTTTGTCTTGGCTTACGACTATTATGAAAGTTTTACCAATGTAACATTTCTGTTATGGAAAAAAAAGAAGCATCGTGAATTTTATCTATATTTAATAAAGGTTTTTAATTGATTTTACAGAAAAACATTAGCACATACCTTTGTCTGCTTTTCTTCGCAAGATTCTTGTAACAAGGACAACACATTCCATGCCCACATTTGAACTGAACAGGATTCCTCATCAGCTTCAAACATATCATACAGTAGAAATCATTTGAAATATCATAAAGCACATCTACATCATAGCCCTCAGCAGCCATCATTGGAGTCAATATTTTATCATTTTTACTTTTTTTTAAAAAAAAAACAGATGCTGAATAATTATCAGTAAGTAAAAGTAACAATAAATAAGGAAATTAGCTTAAAAACCAGTCAGCAATAAATTGTTAACAGAAGAGTCAATTGCATCGACAGTCAGTCAGCAATAATTTGTAGATCCAAGAAAGTGATGCATCAGAGTTTGAAATATATTTTTGTACGCTGTAACAGTCTTACCTATTCTTTAAATGTATTTTTGTTATTTTAGTTATAAATAAAGTATACAAGTTTTGCTGTTAACAATAGAAAACTTTGTCAATAATTTAAAAAAAGAAAATATTTACAACTAACTATTATTATTATTATTCCCAATATTTATACAGGATATAGCCACTTCAGTGTTGAAACACTGTTATCAGCGTGGGTCCTGTGTTCTTTATACATTAGGTATCTACCGGCATTGCCGACCCAATTTCCCTCACATGGCATAGGTTGACCTGTAGATGTGATGAAGACATTTGCTAAACATGCCTACACTGTGGACCAAACCACAGACCTTGTGATTACGAAGCGAACTCCATAGCCACAATTATTTTTTACTTCAACCTTGATCATCAGCAAAACTTGAACGAGAAAAGAAACTTAACTTTATTAAAAAAACATAATTTTTTTCTTTGACAATCTCCATCATCGTACCAAATTGATTGTGTTTTCAAAGTTGACCTGAATAGCTTGGCAGATTTTTGCCTCTACAAAATGTAATAGCAAATTGTTGATGCTAATTTTAATGGCTGGTTCAACTACTATTAAGGAATTTACAAACAATTAACATACAAAACTAAATGTTAATCTAAAAAATGGTGTAACTATTTGGAATATCCAGTTGCAGATCCAATGTAAAATAGAAACAATTTGACAGAAAAAAACCCCACATAAATTATGATTTTAAAACTTGGTATAAGTTACCAATCAGAAAATGTTCTGAAATATTTTAAATGTATATGACAAGCTGGCTCGAACAAGTCTTTATGTAACTAAAAACATTAGTCAATATTTTAAAAATAAGGGCATCAAATAAAAATGAATCTCACCACATATTTTGTTTTCCAATGTTACAAACTTATTTCTAAATCATTAAACATTGTTTGCAATACACAATAAAAGGAAACAAAAGTACAAAACGCAACAACAACAATGTATTTTATATAATATAATATTAAAAAAACTAAACATGTAGATACAGTCATGTGTACTTTACCCTACTAACTGCTACATATAAATATTTTAAATTCTTAGTATCTTGATAACCAATGGGACCAATTTCACAATCTGCACATACTAAATACTTAATACCATTGACAGTTTTTGAGAAGCCAACATTTTCAAATGTCATCATATCTTCAACTAACCAATACCGACTTGTATTTTCTAGCTTATCATTCAAGCTGTTTCCATCCTTATCTTTTGATTTCATATATGGCAATGGAAACTAAATAAAAATTTTCATCAAAGTCGTTAATCTTTCTAAGCACCACCACTCAAGTGCTTAGCCTACCTACAAAATAGCTTATGAAAAAGTATACAGGGCAAAGTTGTATGAAGAAGACATTGCCTATAAGCAGTCATTAATACTTATTAATACATGTTGTTTTGATTTATTAAAGTGGTATTCTACTTGTTTCATTTGTTTTCAATCTCTATTTTCTTCAGTGAATTCCCTGAATTTGAAACTTAGAAACCCCTCCAAAAAGACCTCATATAATTTAGGATAAAATTCACTCACATATTAATTTTACTACTATTTATTTTAGTTAGGCTTGCTTCAAAAAGTTACTTTTTGTAAAGCTAGCACAACAAACAGGAGACTTAGATCCAAAATCTTTAAAGGTGATGATTTCTGCTGATATTAGCATGCCCCAATTTATGATATTTCGAACCTTTCATTGCAGAAAACTTTTATGTTGGTTAATTAGCCCACACTTCTGCTTAACCTATACTCTTACAGTCTGCAGAGCAATAGCTAATTGATGCTGTTTGCTCATTTATTAATTTGCAACAACATTGTAGCTCGTATTTGTCATGGCAGTTTAGTTCAAGTTTTCAACACAACCAAAGAGCTTTTTAATTACTGGTAATTATTATTAATACAATTCACACAAACATTAAAAATACTTAATGGTAAATAAACAACGGCAAACCCGAGGATGTATCCACAAGCTATCGACTAGTCGTTCTAAATTCTTTTTGAATTGATTTAAGGGGAGCAGGTTTTTTATTAAACGTGGCATTGAAAAAAATCCTTGCAATGTTTATTTTATTAATCCACCACCAGCCAAAAGAATAGAGCGAGGTAAAACATTCTTTTTCTTTAAGTGTTAATAATTTTAACAACATAGCTAACGTATGATCCGCCAAGTCTGTGAATCAGATAACTCCTTGAAACTGCTTTCGAAGCCTACAACAACTTACCACAGCTCTGTCTACCATTTTTAATGAATGAATTCGATTTAGGGGGTTTGATACTACCACTTAATCATTTTAGGGGTGTCGGAACTCGCGCATGACAAAAATTTGGAGGTAAGTTTAGCCAGCTACACCTTTTTGTGATTTTCAAGTCAAGCCCAACAGTGGTCATTTTTGATATATATATTGTTATCTCAGTTAATTGATTATAATTATGGTCATGTTATATATACCTTTTCTGAGGGTCCAATGATTCGAGAATGTTTTCTAATGAATATTATAATTTTTAAAATATTTTTGCTAGTCATCAGAAAGCAAACGTGTTTTTCAAATTTCACGGAGTTAAAGGATCTATCACGGCATTATCAGATGATAGTACATGTCGGATCCGGCTTATTTGTCCACAAATAAATGTATTTTTTTTCTTGTCATACCCCCGAACGGTCCACGACAGATAGCGCTACGATAATAAAAGTTTGAAATAACCGATATGTTGAGGATATGGATATAAGGACGTTATATGTGTTTTTTTCACGGAGTTGGCGGATCATACGCTAGCTAACATGCAAAGCCTTGTAAATAGAACACAACAAATTTTAAGAAACTTATCAAAAGAACTTGGGTTCAATCAAATGCCTAGGTCTCCTATAAAAAAGTGACTTCTGTGTCCTGCTTTTTGATTGGCAAACAGCTTGTAAACGGGTACGCCTTCACTAACAAAAAAACAAAAATATCTCTGAATTTGGAGACAATCTCCTGAAATGGATAAAATCCTAAAATGAGATTTATGGGGTAGTGACTGTCGCAAGATGTAAAAATATTACAACAACAGTTTTGTTGATACATGTGGATTGATTCTTTTCTGTTGGGACTTTCCGGCACTTTCTGGGCCATCCGGGTTTTTCATATATCGCTTACCGTATGAGTGATTGTTTAACACACGTTAAAACTTTACCTCGTTTTTAGCGATGCTGCAAGTATTTTGCCTCAAAATTTTACTACCGCATATTTTACAAACAATAAGTTTCGTGTTTTTTAAAGTTACCAAGTCAAACAGTTGATCACTTTCAGACTCATCCGCAACTTTGTCAGCCATGTTGTTTGCGTGATATGTACATTTTACCGACACTACAATGTTCGAGTTGAAGAGTTAAATTTCTAAACCCTTGACCCACAAGTTCGTCCCCAGGGATTTGTAAATTTATTTTTTAAAGAAAGCCTTTGGATGAATTAGCTAATCCCACTTTCCCCTTTTTTGCTTTATGTGATTTTATAATGTTAGAACGAGACATAAACTTGTGAACTACCATAGGCAACATATTTTCTCGGAATTTTACCAAATTTCCTCTGTGCGAAATATCAAGTAACCACAAACTCGTTCCCAGCGCCTTTTGTCTTTTTTTTACTGAACGGCGAGACGAAAAGTAAAAAAAAAAAAGAGACAAAAGGCGCTGGGGACGAGTTTGAAGTAACCGCAAAATTTTTGAAAATTTCCTATCAGGTGAACATCACATTTTCATATATTTAAAAACTTAATTTATACGTATTTAAAAACTTAATTTGTACGTATTTAAAAACTTAATTTATACGTATTTAAAAACTTAATTTGTACGTATTTAAAAACTTAATTTATACGTATTTAATAAATTAATTGTTGACGTAATACTTGAAGGTTGTTAAAAACTTGCTTTAAATTTGATAAAAAAAGGTTGCAAAGAATGGAAAGTTAATATATTCAAAATCAATGCAAGCCCAGTCATGCATTTTGTAAAGTGAAACTGAAACTCGACTTGTTATTTGGAACGCAACAACTGTCTCCGCTCCTCCCCACATTCGAATCATTGAACATTGTTCTATTATTGAAGATTTTTGAAGCTGTTTTCTCGTACCCTTTAAAACCACGTTTTTAGAGCAACTAACTTTTCAAACCAGCCTCGATTGCAGAAGCAAAAAGTTGTTTTTTCTCAGCACGTTTCTCAGCAGGCTGCTAATATTTAAAGTTACAAAGTATAGCTTCCCACGTGTTTATTATCATTGTTATAAAAAATTAAAAAACTTTTCCTTATTTTAGAATCTATGTTGTGGGTTGTTTATTAGTTTATCCAGTTTCAAACCTCAGCTATTCACCATCCAAAATTTGTTTACGTGTTGACCCTGATCGCAGCCTTACCCGTAGAAACTGGATTGCTTATAAAAACACTAGTTACTAGGTCACGCTATAGAACGTAAATGTGTTTGTGATAGTGAATGGTCTTATTTCCTTCGGGAAAAAAAACAACTTTTAAAAATTAATTGAATTTTCCTTAAAGACTTGCGATGTGCAAAGCCTTAATGGGAACCCGTAAAATGTCCTTTCGACAGCTAGAGATTTCCCCATCCGTGAAAGTAAATTCCCACGAAATTTTCTAACCTTTGCAAATTTTTAAACAAAAACTTAAGATGAACACTGCTGATGCATTTCAATTTAAAAATGTTTATATTTGTCGTAAATACAAGTTAATAAAATTCTATATTTACAAAGAAAAAAGAATTGATAAATATATGTGACAAAAATTTTATATACATTGAGCTATATAAATATAACATTAAAAACTTCTTAAGTTTATTCCAATTATTTATCGTAATTTATCGTATTGAACTTGGTCTGATAAAAAAAACACGAAGAAGCGATAAATTAGTTTTCTTAGAAAGCCTCGTAAATCTGGTCCTTGTTTTAACATAAAAAGATGCGAAGTAGAATATTAAAATAGCTCGTCGTTTAAATTCGGCTTTTTCATAGATGCAAGTCGTTTTTGAAAAGATGGCGCGATTACTGTATCATCCTCATTTTCTTCATCTCTTGAAAAATCTCGCAAGAGTTGAGTCGATTTTCGAAAAGGTGGATTGCGGTCAAATTTATCGTCTTTCTAAACAAACATGGGGTTGACAATGACAAACAAATTGTTAAGATAAAGACTAAAAATTGAAACAGCCAATCGCAGCCTGCCATTGTCATCACATGGTATGTTAAGGTCTTTGTATTATTATTATAACGGTGGTCAAACCTTGTCGTAAATTTAAACGATGCTGCAAGTTAACGAAATAATATAAAAATATTTTTACCTTTCCAGATGTGGAACCACTTTTCGCCCATTTATCTGTGATATCATCGCGAAGTCGTTCTAAAACGATAAAAAACGATGCTAAATAATCATTTTTCTTTATATCTTATGGCTTTTTCATCACTATTTTATTTGTAATCATTTCAAAAAAAAATTTAAAAAAAGCTCGCAGAGTATGTTAGAGTTTTTCACAATCCTTGCAAGTGGTGTGTAGAAGAGAAAAATAATAACCGTGGTAAAAATTATTTATGCAGCCAAATGTTACTGTGAAAGTGCATCGAAATCTGCTCAAAACACTCACTTGAAAAAAATAATTCATCGTGGACAAGTGGAGGACGCGGTTTCTTTTAAACATAATAACACTGTAGTAAAAAACATACCATTCCGATTGGTCCTACTCTCCTTTCGAGAGTCTTTTCTCTTGGAGCTGTTTTTTGAAGTCAGAATAGTATCTTCCTGCTCATCGCTGTCGTCAATCTGGTACGTGTTTTTCCATGGTGATGACGACGACTTTAATGTACTTATCGATGTTTCTAAAGTAGAAGATTCTATATATTGTTTTTGCAAGAAAATATGGGAAATTGTTGAAGATGGATAGCGTTTTAAAATCCTAGGGAAACCTTTAGATGACATTTCCGCTACTTTTGTTGCTCGGATTAAAAAAAACCCATTCTGATTGGTGTTAATTAGGATCCTTTTTCGTTACTGTCCTTACTACGACACTGGTTCAATACTGGATCTGGTATTAGTTTGGTGTAGCGCCACAGATATTTTTTGAGTTATTGAGTGTTGTAAACAGAATTACTCTTTTGAGCAAGGTTCAGTTTTTAGGTCAAAAAATATGTCCTGTCTAAACGGCTTGTGTATTACCACTCGAATGTTGGTCTACGCAGGCAAAACATGTCAGAAGAACTACGTGAGATTTTAAAAGATACGGATTTATAGATTCGAGTAGAAGCAGAAGATAGAATAATCTAAAATCAACGATCGATGGGATCAAAGAATTAGTTCGCGTTAGAGAGATTAAAGTCCACCGATGTCATTATCAAGAAAAAAGTAAGACGCGCTCGCTTCATGACATTTATACCATTATTTCACTGGTTTTAACATTTGCTTACTTTTTGTATTCATTTCCTCCTCATCATCACGTCGAAACCTTCTAGAAAGTTCTTCACGAGCTCTTTCATCGTCTTCACTTTCATCTTCATCTAGAAATGCAGCCACGCTACCTCTATTGCGTTCTTTGTTGCGATCGTTCCTATCTCTGCCTTTATTACCACGCGAGTCACGTTTGTCCTGCGTGTCGTACTTTTCACGCGGGTCGTATTTATCTCTCATATTATGTCGATTCCGTGCATTGTAAGACGGTGCATCTGGGTTTTCATATATTTTGGGTTTTCTCGATTTTCTGGGCGAATCTCTGTATTTACTGAGACTGGCGCTGCTACCTATGACTACGGCATCGTCTTCATCTGTCTCGTCGTCTTCTTCATAGTATGGCGCTCGTTGATCATCTAATTGTCAAGAAAGAAGTGTTAGTACAATGTCGTTTTTTCTTTCAGTGGTTAATTCATTTATTAAGACAAAACATTATTTGAATGGATAAGAAATATTTATATCGGATATCACATATCGGCTGGAAATTTTTTCACATTACCCAGCATCGGCTAATTTCTGATTGGATAAGAAAACGATGCAAAATAGCGAACAGGGTTAGAACAGTTATGAGTCGAAGTTTTGTTATCATTGACGTAAAACATCATATCTTAGTTCCACTTTCGCGGACCCTAATTTACTGTTTGCACAAGAACTTTAGTGTTTGCACAAGAACTTTAGTGTTTGCACAAGGACTTATAGATCTAGGCAATGCCTTTCAGTTATTTCAGAACGAAATTATCCAAGTAAGATATATGTTGTATACAATACCTTGCATGTATTTCGAAGATTTTCGTGAGCCTCTTCTATGAAAACAAATATTAAAAATAGAAACGATATTTTTTTGTAGGTGGTGACACAACTGTGTAAATAAAAAAATATAAGACCATAAAAAACTTGCAGAAAAGTTTGATTTGAAGATTCGTGGTGGTGGATGTATGTGGTATAAACACATAACATTGAATGACATATTTTTCTATAACTCTTTTGCTGTGCACTGCTATTTTATATATATTTTTTACCAAGAACTTAGTATTACGTTTGAGCTAGTGACTTTTCAGAAACAACACAATGTCTCAATAAGTGTTACGTGAAAAGTGTAGTGTGTTTTATGTTAAGTAGTCAAAGATATGCAGAAACGTTCATTACAAAATGCAAATGAATGTGAAGAAAGAGGGAAACGTTTTAGAGTAAAAGTCCCCAAGAAAGAGAGGGATAGTACAAGAGAAATCAAATATTGAATAAAATGGGCATACAATGAAAGCAATATATGGCTAGTATTAAACCAGCTAATTGTTCCTAGAGTATGAAACCAATAAACGCGAGTCGTTAATATATAGCTTCTCGCCGAACGTAGACCAAATTTTACCAACTTTAGGACAGTTTTGCCAAATCTTCTGAATTTCATAAGGTACTAGACCTTAAGGAAATTAATTTTCGTGACAAATTTTTTGAGAGTTGAACGTAAATTCGCGAGAACTAATTTTCGCGAGTTTGGAAGTCTAAATATTTCGCAAGAATGACATTTTGTTTCTTTATTTATGCTGTTTTTCAAGGACTTTTATGTAGTACACATAAAATAAACAAAATTAACATCCAAGTTTTGCGAAAGTGCCAAAAACGAAAAATATTCGGGAAATTTAATTTTACGCGAAAGTTAACTCCCTTAAAGCATACGTAACAGTTTTGCAACGCTTATTTTACCTGTTATCTTGTCTTATTAACGCATTTTTTCTTGCAGCATGTCCTCGAAAAGCAGACTGGATAAGCAAGACATCATCATCATCCACCTCTTCTTCTCTTTCTTCATTTGTTTTTAAAAAATCTGATCGAGAGCGATGTCCTCTCCATGCAGACTGCACTGAAATTATCGCCTAAAAAATTTGCAATGCAGAAAGTAAACAAATAAACAAACAAGCAAGGTTCGGAAAATTGACGATTTTAGCAAGAAGCATGCGTTTCATATGGAGAAAAAAATTTGTTCGAGTTAATAGAGTAAAAATATATAAGGAAAGACATACTTAATACACTTATAAGCATACAAAGAAAAAAGCAAACATACATTTTCAAGTTCATCTTCTTCGTCCATGTACACACGATCTGACTAAACATGAACAAAGCAAATTCTTCATTGTAAACAAAAAAATTTGAAAGTTCAACAAGGTGCAAGCGCATAGTGTTCGGAAGATATCTTTTACACTCAAGAGCAAACAATACATTTCCCGGATATTAAAGGTGGGAATTTTTTGGGGACAAAAGGTTTGGTTAATTTTGACGTCAAAACAAATTGAAGTAAATATTTGTTCATCTGTTTAAGACTACCTTTTGTTTTTCCTTTCTTGGTGACGTCGCAATGACGTCATTCTTTTTCAGTTTTATCTTTTCTTTATCCTTCTCTTCGTCACTGTTTTTCGTATTTTCACTGGACTTTCTTGGTGTCACTGATCCAGATTTTTTTCTAAACATAACAAAAAATCGCTAAACAACGACAGCGACGACAATATACACAACAGAAAAGGCGACTGAAAACGACGACAACATAACAACAACAACAATGACGACAGCATAAACAACAAGTAAAAACGAAGACGACAACATACAAAACAGAAAAGACGACTGTAAACGACGACAACATAAACAACAACAATGACGACAACGTAAACAACGAATAAAAACAACGACGACGACAACATATACAACAGAAATGACGAATGAAAACGACGACAACATAACAACAACAACAACAACAATGACGACAGCATAAACAACGAGTAAAAACGAAGACGACAACATACAAAACAGAAAAGACGACTATAAACGACGACAACATAAACAACAAAAATCACGACAACGTAAACAACGAATAAAAACAACGACGACGACAACATATACAACAGAAATGACGAATGAAAACGACGACAACATAACAACAACAACAACAACAATGACGACAGCATAAACAACGAGTAAAAACGAAGACGACAACATACAAAACAGAAAAGACGACTATAAACGACGACAACATAAACAACAAAAATCACGACAACGTAAACAACGACGACAACAACATATACAACAGAAATGACGACTAAGGGGGACTAAAACATAAGCAATTATGATGACGACATAAGAGCGTTGACGACAGAGAAACTAAAAACAACAAACAAAAAAGATATACAGTGAGTCAATAAATTCACTGTGAAATTATTTCATTAGAAACACAATTTGTACAGCTTATAAAAGTGTGTACAAAAGAAGAAGAAGTGATTTAGTGACGAACGCAACAGAACAAATGCATAGTAATATAAATATAATATTAATCAGAAACCACTTCGATCCAGATCTCCTTCTATCCTTTGAGTAATTAAATAAATAAAAAAGGCTAATTCGAAATTTTTTGAAAAACTGAAGCTAATTTAGTAATTCCTTTTTTTATTTTGTTAACAACCTCCGTGACCACCATCGAAACGTCCTTCATTCGAACAGTCTGTTGTTTGCAAGAACAAAATTTTCTTCCATAAACAACAAACAAAAACATTCAAAATTAAAAAGAATAAAGGATGTAAAATATGTTAAATTATATTAACTAAAAAAATACTAAAAGTAATATACACAGAGACAAATAAAAACTACGTATGTATGTTAATAATGAACAGTAACAACGACATTAATGACATGGACAAAACAGCTTATTTTGCAGCAGCCAACACGTACGTAAAAATGATATTTTTTCATATGTATCGTAGGTGTATTTGATAGGTAAGAAAAAAAGATAGATAAGAGAGAAAAAAGGCAGATATGAACTGTAGTGACATACTGGCAGTCAATAGAACTGGCAATTGGAGTAACTTAACAAATTGTGATGACGCCATAATACCACATAAAGGTTGTCTTGACGCGTCACGTGTTGTTCACATCATCACACACTCCATTATTATTCAGCTCGTCATTGCATGCAACTCCTTTATTCTCGTGAGACTGAAGCCCTTTGAAGCTCAACGACGCACCAACATTGAGGTTTTAATTTTATACCTAAGTGTGTTCGACATGATGTCATCTGTCATGCTGATTGTTGACGTTTATGAAAACGTGACATGCTTCAAAAAATGGCCGCTGGGTTTGTTTGGATGCAAAATTATATACCCTTTGTATGCTATCTCACTCAACATGTCTGTTTGCATATTGATCATAATGTCCGTGGATAGGTGTCGTTCCATCGTCACGCCACTGAAAAAAAAGTTCTCACAAATGAGCATACATATCGCAGTGATGCTCTCCTTCCTCGCGGTTGTCATACTACAATGGCATCAATTTCAAGCTCAAGTACTGATTGGTCAAAGCTGTAACCTCCTTCGATCGAAAAAAACATTTTCCATTACTCGAGTCGTTATCACTATAGTAAGAGACAATACCTTCATTTTCGTGTTCACAGTTACATCGGTTTTGATCTACAAGTCACTGAAGAGCAATGTTTTGTTTCTTGGATCTGGTGAAAGAAAGAAGAAAGAAACACACCGTGTTGTCGCCATGTTGATACTGATGGAGCTTGTCTTCACTGTGTTAGTTGTGCCGTATGATGTGTATGACTGTGCTATGTATATCAGCAGAATGTGGGGTGGACCAGGAATTAAATTTACGTAAGTAATTATTAACCTACATTTTTGCTCCTTCGCCTAAGATTTTAAAAGCTTACAGATACTTTAATCAAACCTGAAATATTTTTGTTCGATAACACACAGTCCATGATACTGCAATGGTGTTAATGGTAAATTTAATGTAAAATCTATTTAGGTAAAAATCTAAACATAGAAGGTCGTGGAAGGGCAATTTTAAAATATTTCTGAGAAGTCCTACCATATCCTACACGACGTTTTAAAAGATGTATTTGTGGACAATTTATTAAAACAGATTATATTATTTTCATTAAATTGTGAAAGTCCATTACGACAGACTCCACATCCAAGGAAGTAGTGAATATGTAATGTAAAACATAAGAAGTCAATGCTTAAAATTCTCCATTATTCTTTAATGCAATTCGAATGAGGTTTTAAAAGAGTCTTGTTAGAAAGTTTTATGAGTCCTAGGAAATTTTCGAAGTGTTGACATATGCTTGTCATATGCTAAAAAAATTTGTTCAATAATTTGAATTTCAGGAGGACAATACAACATGTTGATCGTATTTTATCAGCGTTACAAATGTCCAACAGTTTTGCAAATTGTTTCATCTACGCCAAAATGCACCAATACTTGCGGGTGCGTTCAACAAGCACCTCAACAATAAACATATCGGAATATAATAATGGTAGACGAGAAACGAAGCAAGAAGTGATGTGGACCAACCCTGCGTACAATCCCGATGGAGAGTTTACCCTCCAAACTTGAGACTTCAAGTTATCCCTAAATACTGTCCTCACAGATGGAATCCTCACAGATGGAGTTCTCACAGATGGAATCCTCACAGATGGAGTTCTCACAGATGGAGTTCTTACAGAAGGTGTTTCTGTGTGACGTAGATATTGAAAAAAAACACAATACAGTTAACATTTTCGTCAAAACTAAATTTTCATCTCATGATAGACATGTTGATAGAGAGTTTCTGATAATGAGACGGACTGGAGCTACAACATTGAAACAAAAGTTGATTTTTAAGAGAGGATATATTGAGGACAATGTACATAAATGTAAAAAGATACATTATCAGAATATTGAAAAGTATATTTAGCTGATAACGAAATACGTAGTGTACCATAAGGGTTGATCAGAATCATCATCATACAAATTTCTGATATACAGCAAAATTTATGCACTTTCATTTTTTCTTTAATAGGTTAATTAGCAAATTTAACATAATTTTTGTAATTAAAATGAAACAGTATGTATATAAATATTTGAATTCTATTTTTTAATTTTTCTGTCAGTTATTATTATCAAGTAATAAATTTTATATAAATGTAATTATATACCTATGCTGAAGTTATTTTCATTTCAGCAGTCAATATCTGGTCATCTTGAAAAATTATCTCAACAATAACCGAAATAAATATTCGAAATTTCTAAACCACAAACAAAATACCTCTTCACAGTGTTCTCACTTTTCACAGAAGCAGTGTCAGAGCATCCATCTTGATTTTCTTTAGATAAACTTTCTAATTGTTGTCTAAAAATTGTTGAAATGTAAATTTGTTTTACATTTCACATTTAATAAATTTTTGCTACAAAACTGCCAGGATTTGCCTGATCAACGTATTTCTTGCAAATATTTGCACAATAGCATTTCATTTCTATCATAAAAGCTTTGTTCCAATCACAGAAAAAGTTCCTTGTATCGAACAGTGTGAAAAAATAAGACTCTTTCCTGGATTTATAATTCTTGATGCTAGTCTGAACAGAATAGCGTTATCAACACATACACAAACCTAAGCACAAGACTCAACGTCTTGGAAACACATCAGGTTTCAAGCTAGGTCATTCTATGATTAGTATGGGAATGAATAAACAACAACCGAAAAAACATGGTACCCAACCTAAAGGAAACTCGAGGTATAAAATGATGTTGGACAAATATTATATTAAACAAGTGCCATGTCGGCAAAAATTTTTATGTTAATCAATCAATTCACCTTTATAATATCTATGCATTGATAAAGTTTGAATGCACATTCCTTATCAGGTCTAAAATTACTGATGACAGAAAATGTCAAAATTTGTTATTACTTAACTATGATATCATAATTTATGCAACATAATCAAATCTAAATTCCTTTAAATGCGAATATCTTGTGAACGAAAAGAGCTTTTTTAAAAATTTAAAAAAGACTTTTTAAGCACTATAATATAAGGCCAACATTATTATATACCTTGGGTTCCCTTTAACAAAATAACATACCTGTAGTCATCAGTCATCTTTCTATAGTGCGATCGATCTTCTTTCAATTTTTTGATGGAATTTTCCAGTCGTTCGATATCTCCTAACAACTCTTTTTCACGAGCACGGAGCTGTTTCACTTGTTGAGGAGGAGGTCCCTTTAGCTCAATACAACCTAGAAAGTATAACCAAATGATTTTGTGTTATTCTGTTTAGCCGCAATCCTGTTATAGGGATACGTTACTTACGGTCATCAATAGCTTCTTCGTCAACCTCAATATCTTTTTGCACATCAGTTTCCTTTAAAGTTGAACTTTCCTCCTCTTTTAACCGCTAAAACACATGTCAGCTTATATTACACATAAAAATATTGAAGCAATAATGTGTTGATTTTAAAATTAAATTTAATATCATTTTTGTGTTAATTAGTAAAAAAATCATGTTGTAGCTGGATCTCACTTAGGTAGAAGAAAAAGATTCATCATTTGAGTTTTGTCATCAGTTGGTGTTACTACATAGAACTTGAAACGCTGATCAAAAAAATGTATAGGATCATGTGACACACGACGGAAGAGATATTAGGGTTTACAGATTTTAATGACATCATCAATCAGTTTGTTTCAAAATTGGTCCAATAAAAAGTGATAAAAAATACCTTAACAAAAAAAGAAAAAAAATCTTCAAGTTGTAACGACAAGTAAAAAAACATAGCAGAGGGGTCAGAATCCCCTATTTTTAAACCATCCCCCCTCAATTATTAGGAACCCCACCCTCCTTACTTTGAAGGTAACCCTGTATCATTTGGAGGTCAAGCTATCATCTTCAACTTGTAACGAATATGTAACGTAAATACCCTATTAATTTAAACTCATATTCAAGAACATCAGAATACATTTTTAGAACACTTAGCAAGATCTCTAATGCATAGAAAGTCTCTCTAATTTCCAGCGTTTCCAACTTTTAAAATTGCCACAAGCTTACTTTAGTTAGTTTATTGAATTTAACTGAAATTAGATGTTTGATTGAATTAGTGAGAAAAAGCATTACACTTCTAGTAAGAACAAAAAAATTTTCAACAAATGTTCAGTTCAAATGCACATCGTTCAGTTGCTTTATAATGGGGATGTTCGCAAGTCCACTTAACGTAGGTAATCTAAGAAAGAATAATTTATGTTGTAATATAAAGCAGCCACACCCTTTTTACTGTGAAGCTTTAACCCCCCCCCCCCCCCCCCTATTTTCACAAAATAACTAAGATCCTGGCAAGGAGTTAAAAAAAAACTTTTATCAACAAATTTATTTTTTCGTTGAATGAAATAGTTTATAATTTAATTAGTTAAAAACTAACTTTCAACTAAATTGAAAAATAACAATATCATGAAACTATTTTTCAGCTCGAACTGAGAAAATGTTATGTGGCAGCAAGCTGCTTGCAACCCAGCAAATTCAGCCAGCCCAGCTAACCAGGCTCATGTAAACACTTTCTTATACAATAACACATCTTTTTGTTGGTTTATACCTGTTCTAAACTTTGTATTTTTTGTAAAAGTTCCGTTCTGTTCATATCCTCATAATCTAACAAAGAAAAACAATGAAATATATCAAAGAAACACTTCACAAACAACAACAATAACTACAACAAACAATAATAACAACAACAACAACAAAACTTTGAAAGATAAGATAATGTATACCTTTATTCAGATTTTCAGTAGTACTTCCCTGTGTCAATTTCATAAGGTCATTTTTCAACGATTTGTTCTCTAGTACAAGGCTGTGATTATCCTCTAAGCAGAATAAAAAAAATTAAAACCTAAAAAAGTTTTACTTTTTATATAAAGGATTTTACTCAGATATATTATAAATTTTTCTCTACAACAGAAAACATATTATGGTCAATAAAAACGTTAACTCTTTTACATTTATTTATTTATTTTATTATTTATGTTTCTTACCTGTCAATCTTTTGATTAAAATTTGGGCTTTTCTTCCTTTATTATCTCTCAATGCATCATTTATGATGCTAGAAAGAAAAAAAAACAGCTAGATTTCAGTGAAAATAAACAGTGCTCTTCCTTCTCTTTTTTAGTCTCAAGATGAAATTACAACAAAACCATTTGACTTAACAATGGGCTCTGTCTGACTATGAGCTAAATATGGTAGCTGCAAATAGCGACTAGTAAATTACTATTTTTCTGATGAGTTAACTCCCATGGATTTTTTCACATGTTAATTTTTTAATAAGTTCCAATGTGAAATAAGATTATTTTTATACAAACGTCTATAAATCAAGTTTATTGTTATTTCATTTAAAATTAAAATTTAAAATAAAAACTTTCTTGATTTTTTAAGCAGAACTCAATGTTTACGTTTTTTGCAAAAGTTTATTTTTTATCTTCGACAAATTTCCCAGCTACAAATAATTTTAATAACCCATAAAAAGACATTTTTAGAATATCCCAATGGGAAAATGCTAAAATTTATAAAAAATCTGATTATGCAAGGTTCTTACTCATCAGAAATAGTATTGTTTCCTGCATGAAACTGACTTTCTTGTACCATCTGTGTTAGTCTTTGTATCTATGATAAAAATGAAATCATGCATACATACATAATTAAATGTGAACAGGAAAGGCTACTTACAAGTAAATAATCACACACTGTTTTTTTTTGCTTTTTTGAAACCGATTTCGCATAGGCTACCAAATACATTTCTATCACGAAAAGGTTTTGAAGACTATACAACATACTTCGTAGAGATACATCTGATTTTCAAGATTCAACTCATCCAAATTGGTTACTTTAAGATCACTAGAAATTTTTCTAAAGAAAAACAAAACAGTTATGTTACATCAAGTAGAGATTTGAATAAAGTAACACAAGATTGTTTTAAAACTAAAATCTTCATTTAAATCTTTTATTTAAAAGTTCTGCATTTTGTGTTTGTTCAAATGCATAAAGAAAACGATTTGAGAACGACATGATGAAAAACAAAATCAAGTTTGATCATACCTGTGCTAACTCTTCCACTAACTATATGCGAATTTATTTTCAGATAACTAATTTATGCAAATTGCAATTTTTTTGAATTTTTGAAAAATTTATTCATGCAAAAAAAATAGTGAATATATACAATGCTTTTAACCTAATGTATAATGAATTATTTGATAAGGTAAAGTACTTTTTCTTTTTTTGGAATTTTTAGAATCCCCACCATTAAATTAATTCAAGTGAAGATAAATTTGCTCACTTGGTGAAAATTAGTCCCAAATCATAGTGAGAATGGAGATAAAACTTTGTTTTGAAATCATCAAACCTTAGTTCATTTTCCTTTCCTCTCAAAGTTTCTTCTAATTTATGAATTTTCCTACGTAAACTCATAACAACCTAAAACATTAGAAAAACTCAAATCAGTCATCTACATACACCCTATATACAACATTGATAAATTTTGCTAAACATACTTCACTAGTTCCAGGCCTTTTTGACGTCAATGTTCGTCGCAAATCATTACTCTATAAAAAAATAAAACAATGCATTTAGTTTTTATTATCGTTAACATTTGGTAATTAATCAGCATGCTGGTTGTGAATTTTTATCAAACCTGTGTTTCAGGGTTCAATAATTCATCTATCTTTTTTGACTTTGCAAGTACTTCATCTTCTAAGCGGTTATTTTTGGCTTTCAAAATATCATTTTCACCTTTAGATTGTTTTAGATTCTAAATAATAACAACAATTAATTTGACTACATCAAAAAATAAAAATTATATGGCTTAAATACTTTTGAATGGTGTTTTGAAGCATCTATGAATTAAGCACAGATATAATTAGATAAAATCAAAATTGACCTGTGTTTCAAAGTTAGCATTGAAATTTAGTATTTTTAGGTTTGCAATAAATAGTTGAGCGAACATACTTCTAAATGCTCCCTCATCCAATAAACCTTAACTCAGTCTCTAAACAATACCACAAGTTTTTTAAGTCAAAGAATATTACGCACTCGTTTTAAAACTTGTATTTCATCATAATATGATTCAGCATCTTTATAAACTGGTCCAGAACCACCAACTCTAGCTGTGGCTGAAAAAACAATCCTCATACACATAAAAAGATTGTTACTTGCACAACCTGTATGGCATATTTATGTACACTAGTTGTTCACTTGTGGAATTTCACAAAGACATTAATTTTTAGCATGTTATTATTTTACTCTGGTAATTCATAATTTTATACTAGAGCACCTGCAGAGTAAATTATTTACTGTGCAGGTGTTTTAGAATAAAATTATGCTTGAACACGCACACATTGTAGAAAGTAGTTGCAAATCTGTATATAAATGCAATGACATATACCTGCCATACATCTTTTAAGCATATTTAAACAAAATATAGAGACTAGTGGTAAGACCATGAAATAATCCATAGATAATCCATGGAATTCGCCCATGGTAGAGATTACCTAAATCGATATTTTGTGCAACCTTGTATGCATGAAGTAATGACACCGGCTTTCGATAAAGCTGCGAGACAGCAATTTGAAACACATAGGCAATGAATTGCAAAAGAGAACAGTGTGTATTGACGTTAAAATTTACTCACCACTTGATGGTCTTGTTTGTTTTTTCGAATTCTAAAAAAAGGATATACCTCTTCATTTTCACAAATGGTTTCTACAACATATGGATAATAATTTTTTTTGAAAAACTACTTACAGGAAGAAGTTGTTCCATTAAAAAGTTGCTTCCATTTGAGCGGTTAGCTAAATTTGAAGGCTTGCCATCTTTCCATGTGTTCATGCCAGCACTTTCAGCACTCATCCCTTAAAAGATTAGTAAAGAAATATGTTAGGTATCAAAAGTATTCGTCAACTTAACTAATTATGTATGTCTTATAGAGAATCTAACCTCCTCCATTTTGAATAGCAGCTACCCATACTTCTCGTCCAGTTTTTAAAGTTGATTTTTTGGAAAGTGATTTTGTAGGCGTCCCATAAGGAGAGCCTAAGGAAAGATATCGAATGAATTTAATTTACTGTCAAGAATTTTTTTTTATTGAAATAATTATTTTTATTTAAATAATAGGGTGAATAAACCACAACACTATAGAATAACAAATAAAATTCAACTACACTGAAAAGATATAAAAATGTACCTTTCTTATTTTTCTTTGATGCACTGGAAGGTCGTTTTCCTAAAGAAAAATTGCATACTATAACATAAAACTCTACAAGCTTAAGTCAAGTGTTACCTCAAGTAACTGCTTACAAAAAAAGAAATTTTTATGACAATTGTCATACTAAACAGACTCTGACAGCTGTGTAATGTGAGGTCTGTTTCCTTGACAGAGAACTTTGTATTTTACAGTGCAACATCAAAACCTGTCAGTATGTCTTAATAACAAAAACGTTTTTTATACAAATAAAAGAATCAAAGCTATTTTTTTAAAGTTGAGTTCCCCGATAAACAAAATCACAAACTATGTTATATTTTAAACATACCTCGAGGTCTTTCAGATTCTAGTCCACCTGCATCAGAAACACTTCTCTAAATAATTAAAATGAAATTACAAATTTTTAAAAGACTTAAAATTTAAATTTTCATCAAACTAACAAATTAACAAACAAAAAAAAATTTTGTTGCTTACCAAAGAAATAACAGATCCAAAAGACAATTGATCTGCATCCTGCAAAAAAAATTAAAAATAAAATAAATAAGAAAACAATTTTAATCACAACAACAAAAAAATTACTAACACTATGCACATACCTTCATTATGACTCTTGCAGATGTGAGATATATATTGTATATATAGCTACAAATCTAAATTTGAAATAAAAAAATTAATTATTAAATTATTAATTATTAAAATTAATTATTAAGAAATGATAACAAAGTGCAAATTTTGCTGTTTAGAAATTACATTTTTGCAGTAAAACCATGGCAAAAAAAGACATCGTGACATAACAATGTGTCAATCTTTCTATAAAAAAGATAGTCAATCCTTGCGTTAATGAGCCAACTTAAAGATCTAATCTCATAAAAGATGAAAAGGTTTGGGTACAACAGCAATACTTTTTATTTTCTTGTTTATTTTTCTAAGCTTGGCTTTCAGTTTTAAAGTTGAAGTATTGGGTATTTGTGGTTATCTACATGAGTAGCTAATAAAAAACAAGAGTGGCATTCAAGAAATTGCTATTCTCCACAAATGCTGCAGGGGAATTAAATAATAATTTTTTTTAGCAAAAGCCACTTCTAACCTTTTAAAATCTACAAGACAAAATAGAAAAATGAATATTGATAGAACAACAAAATGCAACTAAATTGTTACTTGCATACATATTTTATAACTAACTTGATGTATGTTTTGACTGATGACATAAGATATGTTAAAATTTGTTTCAATTCAAAGAAATGCATTTATTTTTTCTTAAAATTGTTAGTCAACTACGATCTTTTGGCCAGACAACAAGAACAATGTTCATTGTAAATCTACAAGACAACTTCAGCTTCATTCTTATAGCTATGTTATGTGAAATCTTGCACATCTACAAAAGTGCCTAACATTTCTAGTAAAGCTTTTCCTCCCTTCATTACACTTTTTGATCAGTGCACTGACAAGAAGTAAACATTTAACAATATAAAAAATAGAATAATATATACATAGTACAAAGACTTCGGTATTTTTTTAAAATAATAAAAAAAACAGAAAAGTTAAAAAAAGTTTGAATTTATGTTATTTGTTACTGTGAATGATCTCAGTTAACTAGAGTGAAGTCAATTTACGGCCACAGATAATAAATTTCAGAATGATTAAAAGTCGTTTTGACATTAAGAACAACTAACTACTTTATTTGTCGAAAATATTAGTTTGAAGCTGCACATTAAAAATTACTTATGCAATATTGTTCCTAAAATCCTGGGAACTCTGCTCAATTACACACACGTTTTGTGCACATGGATGTAAGTTTTTGTTTACACATGTTACATGGTTCACATATCAAGTAGTTTATTAGGCATCACCTTTTGGCTACAACATTAGTTATATAAGAAGACGTTGCCGCCGTCGTAGAAATGCAGCAGCAATACTAAATAAGAACAAAAGAGCCTGGATCAGGATTACCAACAGGGAAATTTCATTATCATCCGCAACTGCTTTTCATGCATTTCTTTTTACATCTATTTGATGGAATTCTTTATAGATGTCCTTTATTAATAAATGCAGTAGTACAGAAATAGACAATTCTTCTTTAACTCTGTTTAAATTACATACTTGGTGCTCTTTTTTAGCCACTTTGTTAATAATACCGAAATGCTGCAAAAACCACAGGGGTATTCGGAAAAGTTCAGAATTTTTTAAAATACCCAAAACTTTTGCTTCCAAAAACCTGGTTTCTTGTTTTAGTTTTTGAAGGGGGTACACCCTTCAAAAACTAAATTTTCTAAATAAACAAAAACTCATTTAAGCCATGCCCCCCCCCTGGCAACATGAGCATCAAATACTCCTGGAAATCTCATTTAAGCCATGCCCCTCCCCTGGAAATTATAGTCAGGGCATATTATTTGATATTTATGAGGCTAGCCATGACGTAATAATTATAAGTTATAAGTCCCATTTGTAAATGAAGCACGGAATTTACATTTTTTACAAGAAATCAGCATTTGGTACAGGAGATAGGTTTCTTAAAATTTAGATACATTTGAATTCAATTTTTTTCAAATAGTAGAGCATTTCTGGAAGCTTCAAACAGTGCTGATAAAGCAATGACAAATTGACTCTTAAACCATGATTTTAAACAGGGTGTTCACTCAAAAGTCGACCTTGATTTTCCTGATATTTCTAGCATTTTCATATTTTCTCCCTTACTTTATCCTATAGTTGTTATGGATTATGAACTAGCTGACAGTTCAAGAAAAAAGAAAAAATGCAATACACATAAAGAAAACAAGAAACAAAGGATAAACAAATACAAGCAAAAGATAAGAAGTAACATTAAAAAACATTATATTAAAATGAAAAGCATATATTTGGGGGACTTAGTGGAAAGTTTAAAATTCCTGACAAATTTCGCAGATTTCATAAAAGAACAAAATTTTGCTTAATGCATGACTTGATGGATTAGAAAAAATTCATATGTTCCAACCCCCTTATTTTGAACATACAATCCCGTACTCCTGTTTGGAAGCACATATTAAGCAGCCTTCACGTTCAAAAAATTTTTGAATCAATGTAAATAATTCAAAAAAGATTCCTGCACTCGGCCAGATGAAGAAACTTGTCGATTCTTTCGCAATTTGGTTACCATCTTGTCTCCATTGGTGCGGGTAAATCGTGTACGTGATAAAATTATTTACGTTAGGTAAGTTAACCCAGAGAAAATCTAAATTCGTAAAATAATGTGCAATCAACGCTATGAAATTTGTCTGGTGGAAAACAGCCCTAAACTCGTACTGCCGTAGTCTTTTACTGTTCAGTTATCGTACCTTGCAGATTCTCGGAAATACATTTTCGAAGTATCTAGAGGCTCAAAATCTCAAATTTGTCCTCTCAGGCCAACCCTGGTGGCGCCTTATGGAAACTTTAAACTAAGTTTCACTGAATGTTCCGTTTAGGAGGATTCTGGGGTTGGAAGGTATGATGATGAGGTGCTGTTTAAGAGCTAATCAAACTATGCGGTGATGTTAATATGCTTTCACCTATCCAGTTTGATATTTTGAAAGATAATTTGTGATCCAAGCCAATGCTTTATCTATGGATTTTTGTTTTGGTATAAAAGATGCACAGAACATCTAACTTCATGATTCAACTCCATCGCATAGATCTTTTTGTTTTCTCGCGGTTTATGATGCACATTGAAATTATTCAATTGAATGGCCTAATTTTAAGAGTGTGAGAAGCAATCAACTTTTAAAAGACGCTTAAAACAAGACAAACTCAAACTGAGAGCTCTAAATTGTTCAAATTAAAACATTATATGTTTATACAGAGTAGGTTTGTAGTCTGAAAAAAGTTTACTTCATAAATTTTTAAGAGGGTGGCAATATAAGGACCGACTTGCTGATAATAAGACAGACCAAAGCAAAAGTATATTATGATACTTAGGCCACCATCAAAAATATGTTGTGTTCGCGTTCTGAAGATCCCACAAAAATGAGTCGGATGGGCGGTCAGGTGTATTTTTTCCCGGGATTTTCAGATCGGAGCAAGCAAATTCGTTCCCAGGGCCAAGACAGTATAGCGCCACTCGACATCGTTTGTAGACCATTTTCCGCTGCCCTGTATACTGTCAGTAGCCACAGGAGTGCCCTAAAAGAATTAATTTTTACCGGAATTAATTTTTGCGAGTTTTTATCAATTTTGCATAAATTAGTTATGGCGACTTACCGACTCGGGTTTTTTTATAACCAGAAGGGAGTCGGTAGGAGGACGCGAACACAACATAATTTTAATGACGGCCTTATGAAACCAATGAAACAGTTTGAAAACCAATTTTCGAGCGCCAGGAAGATAGAACTTTAAGAGGGTGCTGATAAGCCGCAAACGCCGGCATATATAAGGGCGAGTTCCGGCGACTTTTTGAATTAAATTGACGGTTGTCCGCCGAAACCGCCTGCACTTTCCCGAACACGCCCAGAACATTCCCGAAATGTAACACCTTGTAACATAAACATGGCGGACGACAGTTGAAAGAACGCGCTTGAAGAGAAAGGAGGTAATAAGTTTATATATAAGTTATTTATCAAGTAAATCTTATCAAAAACCATAAAAACAGTTCTTTTAAAAACTTAGCTACCATATAGTTAGTTCATTTTAATTTTTATACTTTTTTAAATAATTCTTCGAGAGTCATTTAAGGTGAATCTTTTTTTTCAGCATTGTTCGGGACTATGCGGGTTTTTTCGGGAAAATACCTGAATTTTTTCTAAAACGCCGAACTCGCCCGAAACCACCCGCACTTTTTACTGCGTATGCGGCTTATCGGCACCCTCATAGAACTTTATGAATAGATAGATAGATAGATGTGCATATTTTACATGGCTAGCCTCACAAATATCGAGGGATATACCCTGTCTATTATTTCCAGGAGGGGCCATGGCGTAGATGGAGAGTCCTAGAGTATTTAATGCTCATTTTGAGCTACGCAGACCCAATTAGAGCCCGCGCTCTACTAGACAACTCCCGGCAACATCCAACGGCCCACACAGTGTGCCATCTTCCCAATTTCCCTCACATGGCTTGGGTTAACCCGGGGCTATGGTAACATTCACTCGCACATGTTGAATCGCCGTCAAGAGGAATCGAACCCCGGTCTCCCGCACAGAGTGCGAGAGCTATAACCACTAATCTACGGCGCCACATAATAATTTATGCAGTTCCGCAGGAAAACATGTTTATTTTAAAGAACTCTAGAAAAGTGGCAATACTACGGTGGTATACACTATAACTCTAAAACCAAAAGAGAAAAGTTTTCAAGAAAATTCTTCTAGCTAGCTAGCTACTAGGCTAGCTATAGCTATATATGACCAACTTGTTCTTTTGCTTTAGAACATCGATGAGGAATATTTTATCAGAACTGAGAAAAGGCAATCTTATAATAATATAACTAGAAGGCTTTAAAATAGAGAAACAACTGTTGTTAAACAAAAAATAAACAATTTTTCATAACAAACAACACAACACATGTTTTTTATTCAAAAGTATTATTTTAAAACAACGTTCACAAAGTAAACCTGAATCTTCTCATTTATTATCAATGTTACGTTCAAATTTGTACTTCCTTCAAATTAGTTTAAAAAGAATTAAAATTGACAGCTAGCTCTACTAGCTAGCTTGGCAAACAAAGGTTATTTTGAAAGACAACTACTTTGTTCATCACTAACACACTGCCTGGTAGTGAGCGGGATTCGATCTGCGGTCCCCATAACTGGGAGCCACAGACGAACCCACTACACTACGTGCGGCAATATGTTAGTGATGAACTCAGATAGTTTATCCGGATGGTGTATACATAGGTGAATATTTATCATAGCACATACGTTATTTTCATGTTAATTAAGTCAATTAAGATCAATGCTTAAAAAAGACCTTAAAATAAAAGAGAAAAACAGTAGAATTTTAAAAAGCGTTGTGTCAAAGAAAACGATTACTCGATTAAAGAAATAATATAAGAACAGAAAAACAAAAACAAAAACATCCTTCGTTTCGTTGCTAGTTAACGATCTATTTTTTTCTGCGGTAAATTTCGAAGAAATATCTGCCATTTATTTATTAAACTTTGACGGTGACCGAAACCTAATATGACGTGAAAATTACCAGGACTGAATAAAAAATAATTACATGCAAATAAAAATTAAAGAAGGATATTTTAATAAAATAAAATGTTTTTATGAACTTAATTTGAAAAAAAATTTACTTACGTACAGGTACACAACAATTAAGTTATACATTTTATTAAGTTTTTGGTCTGCATTTTCAAGACGACAAAAACAGGGTCAGGGTCAGAAAATCTGCAGGGCCAGCACGAGGGATCCCACAATTTTAATTTATTACTGGCCATTACATTACAGCCGTAGAGTCAAAGGTGTAGTCAAAGGGACTTTGGGTTTATTAGCTAGTTATAGCTAGAGGAGATAAAATTGATTAATGATTTGATTGCTTCGTGCAGGCATTATATGTTTTCTTTTGTAAACGAGAGCGACGCACATGCAAGTTGATGAGGAAACCCGCCTGTGTGGTGACATAGCTAGCTAGCTAATGTGAATTTGCAAAATTTGCATTGAGCACAACAGTAAAATGGTGCTGAGAAGCTGCATGCTCCATAGATAGATTCCAGCAATGAATTCAAATAAACCAGAAGGCATTAACCTTGCCTCCATAATACTTTATAAGCCCAACGATCAGTTAAAAGAAATCCACAGTAAAATCCACAGTAAAAGACTTCTCTTTGCCAAATCCTAGCATCTTTTTCCTGCCACACAAATGCCAAAGCGGAAAGAGCTTACCGCTGAAAATGTAAGCAACTGAATTCATCTGTAAAAAGTGCAGGCAAAACGGCTTTGTGGTCTAGTCTATATTCTTATTACCACTTATTAGAAATTATTATCTTAACCTAGCTTGCTACCTAGCTTAATGTTTATGTTTTGACAGAATGTGCATATGCAGAAAAAATCTGAAAAATCAGTAGGCAATAAAATGCAAACTTTATATCACGAGGAGAAATTTTTGCAGTATTTTGCAAATTTTGCCCAAATTTGCGAAATTAAATCCTCGCAAAATATTACCAAAGGGGGAATTCACGAAAAATAAATCCTCACGAAATTTGTGAAAGCCTCGATTCACAAAAAACAAATCATCGCGAAATTTGTGTAAAGCCTTGATTCACAAAAATAAATCCTCGCGAAATTTTCCTTAAAAAGCTTTTCTTTTTTTGTTTTTCACCATTTTTTCAAAAGTATATCAAAATAGTTATAAAGTATCCTAAAGTTATAAAGTATCCTAATAAAAATATATAAAAAGTCACTTCAGTCAAAACAGCAGCAAAATCAGTATCTGGAAGGTTTTTGTTTTTCTCAACTTTTCTTTGTGTAGTCTCGTTTTTCCTTTCCCATTTTTAGAAGAAGTTCCGTATATCTTTATGTTTTTTCCACTTGCTTCAGAGTTTTTCCCTTTTTTGGCCATACAGGCTCCATAGGCAGTTAAAAAGACTTGATTTGCGAAAATAAATCCGAACAAAATTTTCGAAAACATTTAATTCGTAAAAATAATCCTCGCGAAATCCGTTTTTTTAGCTTGCGAAAATCAATTTTTACGAAAATTTGTACACTATAAGTATATAGGTATAGGTATATAATTATGGTTAAAATGTCTGTAGTTCATTCTTTTACTGTTATTAACTTCCAAAACCACCATTCTCAATAGTCTCCCTTGTTCTCATGTCTTTTCTTTGGATATGATATTTTAATGGAACGTTGTTGAGGACAGGGTTGATTACGAAGTTTCCCTTTCTTAAAGTAAACGGGAACTACAATCAAAAAATGTTTTTTTGTTCTGCGGCTTTAGCCAGTAGAACTTTAAAATGGGCCTCTTTTTTGTCGCCTTTTTACTATCAAGACTAGTGAAGCAGGGTACTAGTCTAATGTAGCAGTACAATTAGTTTTTGAGTGTTGATAACAGATCCTGTTGAACGGTACAAAAACCTATTATTTTCACAAATAAATCATTTTGAATTATTATTTTATGTTTAGTTGGTTTCGCCAGTTTCACGAAGCTGAAACGGTGGTTGGTTATTTTTTTGTGATCTGAGATTTTCTGAAGCTAGATTTGTATTTGCTTCAACATTCGTTTCAACAGGCTAACATTCTTTTTAAAAAACGAAATAAATCAAAAATAGTTGTTTTTATTGATTTTTACATTTCATCTAGTTTTTAAAAAAGCGGTGTTTACAAACTTTTCTACTTTCATATTTTTTTTTTGTCTTATGCAGTGGCAGTTAAAAATAATTAATTATTAATAACGTAAGCACTTTTTATGCACAATTGGAAAACCAAGGCAAATCTCCCCCATGGAGGATTTGGTATAAATCAGTAATACGGTTTATTTAGTTTTAAAATGGATGCAGGCTTATTCTTTTTTTTGAAAACACTAAAGCCTCCTGTCACCGAAGGGATTGATTTTTTTGTAGCCAGGTTAGTAGACTTGAAAAGCACTGTTTACCATTTTAGGAAATAATTCCAGCAAACTTAGGGAAGCTTTAGAAAAAGTTTTATTCGTAAAGCAGCTTATCTGCACCCTCATAAATATGGCATTACTTACTTTAATTTGTCTCTCAATTAGCAGGCTGTATTTTGTTTTTGTTTGCATCATTTGTTTCTATATGTAGATATTTGTGGAATATGACACTAACCTCAACATTATTACAACGCTCAAGAATCTTGTGGAGTTTTACAAAAATAACAAACATAGAGAAGATCAATAGCTTTCTTTACAATCATCAGAAGCAATGTCTTAAATTTAATTCAACATGGAAGCCAGTCACTTTGCCGAAATATATAGATGGTTTTAATGACATCCAAGAGTTGGAGAACGCTGATGAGACGGTGAAGAAGCTATTTAGTTTAGATTTTGCAAGACATACAGAGCTCCGAAAAGTTGTTAGAACTATAAATGCAGAAAGGTATGAAAGTGATCTGGAAAAAAATATTGCTAATAATACATGTCATATCCGTATGTTGGTGGAAACATTGAAAAAAAACAAGAAAGATAAAAAAGCTAAAGTGTTTCTTATATGGGCAATAGATCAACGAAAGAAAAGGCTCCGAAGACTGCAAAAACTTGATATTGATAAGTATATGAACATTATTAAAGAGTACAACATTCCTCCTCTTCAGAGTCCACATGACCCAAAGAACAAATACAAATTTCGAAAGTTTAAAATTAATGTCCCACTGAAAGAAAAACGAGATATTGAAGACTTTGAGCATGACCGTGTTTACTAATATATCAGTTTGTCATAAATGTAAACATTATTTATAACAAAGGTAACAAAATATGGTCGTTTTTTGTTCCTGTAACTGAAAATCTTATTTTTTCCTTTATTGTTACTTTGTTGTGCACACTAATTTTTGTGCTTGAAGGTAAAAGTTAGAAAATGCATAAAAAAATTTAACACATATGAATGCACAGACTTTCATTGTCATAAATTTCACAGATTATGGCTCAACATGTGTTCGCGAAAAAGTCTTAACCCATTGACTTGTGAATACATGTTTTAACCTTTCAATGATGAGCACAAAAATACCTATTGTTTTTTACAAAAAAGACAAAATCCCTTTTTAAATTTATAACAGAGAAGTTGTCAATAAATTAAGGTTAGTGATTTTTTATTCTGAGATCAGAAATGGAAGGGGTTATCAATAATAAATTGTATCACTAAGCCATCTTTAAATACACGATTTATTTTTGTCAACAAATTCGACTATTTCTTGTGTATGTTCATTCTGATTTTAAATACTTTCGTTAAAACATATTTTAATTTTATTATTAATTCTACATCATTAAGTTATAAAAACAAAGTTTACAAAGTTAACTTATTCCATGAAATAAAGTAGGTTTTATTAAAATCTTTAAAACCTTTGTTATGGGGTCTGTTAGAAGTTAAATTCCACACAAAGAAGCAAATGGAACGCTGACACTTTTGTGATTGTGTTCTTGAGAAAATTATCGCAAAAATTATTATCCGTGAAACTTTATACAAACCATTATCCGCGAAATACCAGAAAAAATGTAAATTTATCGACCCGCGAAAATGATTTCCAGTAAGGTATATTCTGTCTAGAATGAGTTTTAATTTGAATTTACAGGAAAAATAAGGAGAAAAAAGAAATAAAATGCGAAATAAAAGAGTTCGTTTAAAAATACGAGACAAAATTACAAACAAAAATTCCGCCTTCTTTCTACCGCCGTATTTATTTTCTCTCCTGCAAATTATGATGTTCTGCAACCAGAATATGCATTTAATGCAGAAGCGTTTTTATTAACACTAATCTTTTGTGGCACAGTATGTAAAAACTTTAATCTTTCTTCTCGGATAAATATTTTCGATTTGACAAATCAAAGAAGTTTTACTTCGCAAATAAAGGAATTTAGAAGATTTCACGAGATAAACTTACGTAAGCAGCGACAACAAATTTTTACAAGTTTTTAAAATTATTAAAAACCATTTAAAAAAGGACCATAAGTATCAGTAACGCCCGTGAACGCCCACAAAGGTAGCGTTATTGGTACATTATCCTTTACAGAGTGTGTTGTCTGTTGTCAAAGCAGCTATCACTTACTGGCCCCCAACGTGAAAAGAAAAAACAGTTATTACTGTTATACCGTATATGACTGATTGAGCGCCCAACGCCTGATTACCACCGAATTCGAATAAGCGCCCACCCTCTGAAGCTGCTAATCCATTATCGTGAAAGATGATATATTCGAGGCCACGCCAAGTATTCTAACGTTTACAATATACTGTATTATAATTAGAAAAAAACACGGATTAACTGAACATAAGATAGCATGTTGAAAATAGATTTTATCATATTTTAATAAGCGCTAAGTTTTGAGCATCGCAAGAAAAGCGCACAGAAAGCTTACGGCAATGAACATTTATTTTCACAATTTTTAAAATTTAATTTTCTTATACAAGCTTTAGAAGATTGTTGTCGAATAATAGGATATTTCGCCAATTTCCATTTCTAAAACTTTCACTAAAAAGTATCCCAGAATAATCTAATCTTTAACTTCCAACCTCCTCCCCAGGGCTTGTTAGGTAGGTTTTTATAGTAGGAAAGAGCCTGAAACTTGTTTTCATGTTTCCTTCCTTCCTGTTGTGTAGAGGCCTTGGTTCTGACCGGTAACGTGACGAATTTTGATTGGATGTACGATCCTGCATACTAAAATCGCACGAGTAGTATAATCAAGTACAAAGGAACGCATGCATGTGTAATTTCTAAAAATGGTAGAAATATTTATTTAAGGCTTCCAGCTAGGGGCACAGGATACAAATATTAAAAAAAAATAAGTCTTGAGGACGAGGTTACTCGACTTCTTAAAATCTTAGTCGTTTTATAAACTTCTTAAAAGGATGTTACGAACAACATTTCATTCCAAACGGCTTGACGCGATGTGTTCGTAAAAATTAGTTCGCGTGAAATTACAACACAGATCTGCCGTACGAAAGTTATATACAATGACAAGGATATGTTCTTTGTGCGAAAAAAATATGCGTGAAATATGTCAAATATTTTTGATGATCTTTGAGTTCAACAGAAACAGACAACAACAAAAAAATAGAATATTAGAAAATAACTTTGAGTCAAGAATTATCTGTAATAGACCTTTCCCGAATTTCCTAATTATGCCAAACTCAATTAAAAAGGTCGATACTAAAAATGATTCTTATCCCTAAGTTTTTTTATCAAAAGGTAGAATAAATTACCTAATTTCGTAAATATTTCTATTCGTTAAATGCCTCAATTGCGAGCTGAGAGTTACGGTCAAACCCTTCATATGGCCGAGCTTTCTAAGAATAGCCTCGTTTTTAAAATAATTATTTTCTTCAAATCTAAATAAAATCCAACAAGAATATTATATTGCTCTAAAAACTTCATTTTTGTCATGATAATTTAATATTCTATCTGAATATCTTTATTTGAAGAGCACAGAACCATTATAAAATTTTGGTTGACGTCATAATTATTATAATTTATGAAAATCGGGAAAGGTGTATTTCGCGATTTTTTTGATTTTAAATGTTGCAAAACAATGGCGGAAAGAGTCAAAACGTAAGACTTGTGACTCTCTCTGCGCACGCAAAACTTTCCGAACATATTTTTTTATTTCGCATAACTAATCGATTATGCATCGTTTCCACTCATGCTTATTTCATTTAAAAAGACGAAGTTTTTAAATGCGTGCTTTTAAAACAACGTGTTTACCTAGTTTTCACACAGCTTGTTTTGCAACACACATTTGCATGGAAATATCGGTATTCCTTTGACGTTTCCTTATTTCATAAAATAAACGATGTTAAAAAATGTTGATGTCAAGTTCACGTTATTTCATGAAATAAGAAGTTGAGTTATTTTATCATAGTCACCAGTTAATTCAAAATAAGCTTAATTTGAAAATAAAATATGAATGAATTCCACATTAGTAATACTCTTTTTCGACTTTACCTTTCCGGGTTATAATTAAATTTCGGTAAACGAGAAAACAAGATCAGTGAGTTTGATGTGTATTTCTTATTTAAATTACAAGTTCTTTCACTTTTAAATACCTGGATTTAAACGCCAGGAGAGAGATTGTTTTATACTCTTGTGATAGTCTTAACTTCGCCAATTAACATACACATCGTCTGTGCGATACCTGTAAAAAAAATAAACACATCAAAGACTCTCAATACCTATAAATTTTTGCATTGGGAATATCTTAAAGCAGCATCTGCTAGATTAAGAGGGACAACGGATTTTTTCTAATACATTTTAGCGAACGACCCAAAAATTTCATACGAACGCGAAATTTAATTCTATCGAACTAAAGATAATTGTATTTGCACCCTTATGATTGGTCACTGCCTGTTTTCTAAAATGGTTAACATATAACAAGACAAACAAAAATTCTATCAGTTAAAGTGTAGTCCTCATGTAGTGGTGATTAAGCGTTAATCAAAAATGCAATAACTTGAGTACAAAAAAGATCTTAAACTTAAAGTTGTTGTGTTGTGCTTTTAGATCAATGTAACATTTCGAAACAAAATAGCATATTTTGACCAAATAATTAAGAAATAGGTATGACGTTTTTATTAAAGTAATGTGAACAAAAGGGAAAAAACAATTCAGACCAATCGAGTCATTTCAACTAATGTTTTACGAAAGTTTCTGGCTTAGTGATTGGTTAGTTGTTGGTGATAAACTTAAGATTGAAATAATTTTTTGATAAAAATTAAAACTGAAATGGTTTCATTGGAGAGAAGCACCACACCTTTGTGTACACCACGTGTCTTCGATGGGTGTCACATGACCAGCACGAAACATCTCCCAACCAGCTTGCGCAATCATTACTCCGTTGTCGATACAAAATCTATAAAAAAAAAGTTTCAAAAAATATGATACACAGCTAATCATATTGAATCACCACTACCTTTGTGTGTACACTTCCAACACGATGGATATAAACAAAATTAGCAAAACAGCTCACCGTTCATCAGTAGCGAATAATGTTGCATTACGTTCCTTTGCCATGATTCCTAATAAGCAGAAATAAAAATTTTTTTTACACAATATACTTTGAAAAAGCTGAAGTTGTGAATGTTTTTTAAAAGGTTTATGATTTAGATAAGCATACAAATACGTGTAATGTTACATAGAAATGAATAAAAGAAGACTGCTGAAACTACAAGGAAAATGTTTTTTATGTTAGTCTTCACAAGGAGTTAAAAGTGCACAAATAAAAAAAAAACTGATAAAAGTTTAAAATTGGTCATGCATAAAGTGCAGGGACAGCTGTATCAATCACAGAAGAAACAATCTAAAATTGCAGCTTAAACGGTGCCTGATTAAGAAGAACGTTGGATAAAAATTTTCCACTTTGTTACTTTTTTCAACATGTTTTCAAAATGATTTTTTTTTGTTTTGTTTTCCAGAAAAAGAATTTCCTTTACTAATACCAGTAGTCTTTTTTCTGCGCAATTTTGTAGTCATGATACGGATATACGGGAATGTTTTTCCCTTAGACGAAATTTCTTTTAGTTTTCCCTTCCGCAAAATTTAATTCTCGTGAATGGTGCCTGCAGGTGGTGTACGTGACCAATCACTCTCTGAAAATAAGCCAGGAAAACTCATAAATAAGTAAATCAGGTGTAGATACTAAAATGTGTTCATTTAATTTTCACGGGTAAGGTTAGTCGAGAAGGCTTTTTTATTTCAACATCTCTCTTGACAAGGGGGAGGTCCTAAATTAAGTATTTACACAAACTTATGAATGCATATTGAAGTAACTTGTATGACGTACCCATCATTTCTTGAAGTCTTTTGTTACCTAAAAAAAATATATACTACAATTTGCAGTTTCACCCGTATCACTGATAATTAATCTTTATGTGATTACACTTAAAAATATTTTTTACAACTTACAGCCCACCCCTCCGACGATGAGAACTTCAGACGATCCACAGTGAGCCATCGCTCTCTCTAAAATTACCAAACAAAACACATATATAACTGTTTTGTAGTAGGTTGTAGTGTGCAATGGACTCTGAGAACTTCTGAATGCACACATTGTTAGCCTTTTACATAAGTTCAGAATCAGAATTAATCAATGTAATCAGAAACTTGAAACAATCTCACATAACTATATGGCACTACGAATACAAAATGTTTCAGACATTCAGTTGAAACAGAAGCCAATAAGTTTCAGTTCGAATTTCAAATCCGTTAACATTGATATAAAACTTTTAAATTCGATATAGATACAAGTCTGCTGTATGCCCTACCTGTACTGTTACTGTTACAACATGGTTCAACTATTAACTTGGCCCTGTTCATTTTTTTTTATTTTACCTATATGTGTATCTACTTCGAGCACACTGGATAATTGACTAAGACTAACAGTTTAAATCTTTTCTGCTTAACGTTCAGCATGAGAATAGGATTGATATCTAAGGCGGTTGTCTAGTTGAGAGATTGTTGTGCTTACACGGCTTTCGTAGCACAAATAGGAACTTTTAATGCAATAGACCCCTTGCAAAACCCTCATCTATGGCTGTGTGGAAGACTTATCTTAAGAAAACATTTCTAATCAAGATAATAAACGTACCTGTTATTTCAATTAACATTGCGAATAAGGTTTCCTAGAAATGAAAATATTTAAAATCAAGTAAAGTCAATTACGCTCTCACTTAACTTTTTTTTACCTTTTAAAGGTCTTTGTGAGCATAAAACCTTATAAAAATACAAACCTTTTATTAGAAAGAAAAAAGAAACAGTAATTAATACATCCTAGGAACGATAGAATAATACAAAATATGCAGTTTTCAACTTATTGGAAAAACTATAGGAGACATTATTAACTACAAGAATAACATCTCCACATCACTGCTTACAGGCGTCACTATTTCTATATGTGACACTTTCGAAGTTTAAACATGACTAACCTGTAGTGAGAAACACAAATCTTCTTTCGTACATTCTCCTTTCTTCAGCATCCGATGTGCTGCAGACTAAAACACAGTAATGTCTATCAAAACTCTAATAACAGAAATGCACAACAATGAGTTAATGGAGCACACACACATAAACTGTAAAATCTAGTCTAAAATATTTTCTCTAGTACACAAATCACATGAAGAATGCAGTAATTTTACTGAGTTGCAACAAGTTTTACGTGTGTTAATTCTCATGGCTAAAGGTTCCTTGCAATTCCTGCGAAACAAAGATAATTAAAATGCCAGTTAAAGTGTGTTCTTTTTTAACCACCAAAAATAACCTTCAAAACGAAAAAATGTAATTTCCAACATTTATTTTTTATTGCTTATTAGAACAGAAGAGTTCTCATCACTTGAAGCGCCAGTCCCCGTATTAAGACAACAAATTACCTCAATAAAAGATAAAATGCCAGAAAAGCTCACATCCATCCCTTTTACAGTATAAGGAAGTTCTATGTACTTTGTACCTCTAAATAAAAAAATAAATAAATCCACAATAACCGCTTTGACAATATAACCATCTTTGGTCAATTGATTTTTTTTGTTGTCTATATTGCTGTGGAAAGCTCAGAATTTGCCATCTCTATTCTTCTCACAATTGTAACACGAGATAAATTAATTAATAGTTAGTTAATTTTAAGTATTACTGCTTACTTTTTCGCCAACTGCTCGATGTTATAACCAGGACTTGGATCATTTGAAAGCTAGAAGAAAAATCATTTAAATAAAAAACATGAAGAAAAAAAGACCTGCTTATCCAACGCAAAAACAATGCTTCTCGATGCAAGGGTTCTGGGAGAACAAAACCTGCCTAACGAAACCTGAAAACTACACCTATACAACCTTTATCTAGACTGGGATGAGAATATAACCTTGGAAAATAGTTCTTAGTTACATACTTTTAGTACTCGGGCAAATCTGTCCAGACAGTTTCCAATTGCCATATCGATTGTTTCACCAAATATACGGTATCGATTCTTCAAATAAGCAATCACCTATATAAGTATAAAAGTTTATTGACATCATAAAATCAAGGTGAAAAAAACAGTATAGTGAACAGTTTATCAACATCGACTTTTATGCATAGACTATTTGAAATAGACATTGTATCACCGAGGGTTGATCTACAACCAAATCTAAGCTAGTGGCGGTTTGATGGACAAGCTAACTAAGACGTTAACTGTAGAAATACTGTCACTTGAAACAGGGGAACATAAAGTTCCAAAAGTCAAATCGAATTCTATCCGACTCTTCTCATGATTAGACAACAAAAGCATAGTTATTGGAGATGCAAAATGTGCTTTCTAAATTTGTGTACTTTGGCACCATGTTAAATTTTTTATTCACAGAAGATATCAATATAGAAAATTGTGAGAATAGTCACTGATTAGAACACGCATTAAATACATAAAACCTTGCAATCAATATAGGTTTTCCCAAAAATAAAAACAAAAAAACAAACAAGTTATTTGCCACCATACCTGAGTGTTTCCTCCACTGACATATAAAACTACAGGATTATCAGCACCTGTGATCAAACGTCCCATTTCAATATCTTCATTACGTTAAAGTCTGTTTATTCAGATGCTGTAATTTAATAAATTTTCATTTTTTACATGAAATCAACTTAGCACAACATCAAGCTGTAAATCCCATCACCAAACAAATAATTTCTCTGGTATTTCACCAACAAATTTCTATTTTAAATTACCTTCCTGTTTTAAAAGTTTATTTATGAATTCCAAACAGATTATCTAAATATTAAGAGATGTTTAATTCGTTCAAAAACGATTGTTACTTTGCCCAAGATAAACTTTAGGTGTTAGGTTGAAAACACAAAACCCAACAAAAGATGGCATAAACTGGTGGTAGTGTAAAAATAAGTTAATATGTCCGTTACCATTTTTAAAAAAGACACAGAAAAGATACGACCAATGCAGTGATTGACAGCTACTAAAGGTTTGTTCCATAGCTGTGCAACAGTACATGCTACAACAGCTGTTGAAACCAAAGGTGCTCCCATGCCAGGACCTAACAAAAATAGCATATAATCAAACAGATTAATAAACGGCTTGTTAACACACAGACGAACTTGGACTTCCTGTATTTCCAATACAAAAGGGTTTCATATTTTTATTTGAAAACATTCTAACCTTTTGTGAAGCAAACGCAATCTATATCTTGTGGTTTAATTTTTGCATCTTCAAGAGCTCTAAGAAAAGAAACACACGTAAACTCCGAGATGTTTTTTTTAAACTTGTCATGTTATTTTAATTTGTGTACATACTTTTGAAGCACATCTAGTATATGTTTTTGATGATGTTTCGCTGTATCTCTAGGAAGGAATCCTGCAACAAGAAGGTTATGGAAGTAAAGCATGTTAAAGGATTGATGTATCATTATGCAGAGGAATCCAATGCGTTTTTTAACATGATAAAAAACTGTTATAAAAGTTATAGAAACTTTATCGAAAGTTTGGCATCAGTTAACTACCATTGAGATACCACACAAACAGAAGAACAATCACAGTTTTACACCACTTGATTGATCTTTATCATTTTACCAGACATTAGTTGCATTTGGATCTACTTAACGTATATGCAGTAGAGGTTGTCTGTCAACTCATAAAAACAAAACCCAAACATTACAAATAAGTACACAACATGGAACAAGAACTGTTACCTTCACCAGGATGGGTTATATAAGGATGTCTAACATTACACACAAATACACAACATGGAACACGATATGTTACATTTACCATAAAACATAATAAGAGGGGTTATATAGGTATGTCTAACATTACACAGAAGTACACAAGATAAAACATAATAGGTTACCTTCACCAGGAGGGGTTATATAGGTATGTCTAACATTGGATAACACAACACCATCATTGATAATTCCAATACCAAGCTTGTTGGCGCTACCTTCAAAACCAATTGCAATGGTCATTTTGTCACTGTACTACATTGTTTTGATTTGTTGTAAAATTTTACTAAACAAGAAAGTCAATATAATGATGATGTCAGCAAATAAACATTTGCAATGCATTGAGTGTGCATGTGTAAAAATTTATAAAACAAGGAAGTATGATATAAGCATAATAAAAAAGTTTTTCCTTTATGAATGTGTGATATATATTTCATCATTTAAATCATTTTGAAAATAAAATCAAAATTTGTTTTTTACAAATAATGCTTCCAAATTGTTAAAATTGTTAAATACTTTATTTCAAAACTCAAAATAAGCTAAGATTTTGATTAGAAACAATTTGTTGTTTAAAACAGATGGATTGAAAAATTAGAAGTATGGAGACAGGGGACTGAATAAAATATGCTGAAAATTACGTCACTGAAAGCAACCAAAGGGTTAAAAATTGAAAGGTCTCAAGATATTGGAAAACTAAAAAGTATAGAATACAGACCAGTAATTCCTAGGCAAGAATCTTTTTCAAATTTTTTAAAAAAGAAACAGTCATGTAGTAGCAACAAACTACAATAAATTGTATTCATTAAAACATCACTCCACCAAATACATACAAATCAGTGCAATAGTAGTCTATCCTCACTATAAAGTTAATATGAATTCATAACACTCCTAAAAAATATAATAACAAAAAATGGACAATTTTAGACATTGTCAGTAAACTCTACTTGTAAATATTCTGTATATTATTATATAATATAAAAATGATGTGAAAATTAGCACATTGATTTATTCAAAAACCAATATGAAAACCCTACAATCTATGAAAATGTTATGATTTCTATAGTGCTGCAACATTGGCCAGTAACTTATTACTTATGTGAACCAACCAAGATTTATTTGGCAGATATTATAATGTAGCCAACATGGAAGGATGACAGGTCACTTTTCATACTGTTGTAATTAAAGACAAATAAATCTAAAGCTTGCAAAAATGATTCTAATAAAGGTATTTTTTTTACCAAAGAAGTTGGGTCCACCTAGTGTCCACATATGGAATAAACGATGTTGATAGCAAACACACAAAAGTGAGGAATCCAAAAATCAAAATAAAATACATTGATAACTAAACACATTGATAACAGAGAAACTGACATACATGGTTTGTACTGTTAAATGTTATTGTTTTTGTTTTAATTCTGCTAAAAATTAACGATAGACAGATTACTATAATTTGGTACACAACCAGATTCTTGAAGGGTCAAAAGATGCAAAATCTGTACAAAACTCTAAAAGAATATGAAGATATAACTGAAAGCTGTTGTATTGACACTTTCCAAGAAAGTTCGATCTTTCCAAAGAAAGAGCACAAAGATAATGGTGTGTAAGCTATTGTTATTTAGGATCAACTTCTTGTTAGGAGTTTAGTGCATCAGAAAGCACTGCCTAAGTAAATTTGTTGGGTACTTTAAATTCAAATGCGCCAAAAAAACAAACAAAAAAACACAGAGGACAAAAGAATGCAGTGGCTTTGCATATAAAACCATTACAATGCAGTTATAACTTGGAGGCCAAATAACTTAGAAATAAGGTTGTGACGTCAGTCATTTCCCCCCACGTTGTAAATAGAGATAACCCTAGACCAAATTGGAAAAGTTTTCAAAACCTGGGTCCTCGAATCTGTGTTGGAACGGGTTGAACACGTTTGAAGATCTATAGGGTAACATGTTTGAAAATTTCTGAAAATATTTTTTTGTATTTTCAGGGTCTTTGAGCTTAAAATGCTAATTAAAATAATGTATAGGATCATATGTTTTGAAAAACAACTAAGGAGATGTAAGGACTTAATTATTTTACTGACTTGTTTCTGTAATTTACCAAACTTTGATGTTAAAACAATATTGAAAATAAAAGAAGATACATGCTGTAATTCTATGCTGTGAGCTTACTGTCATTACTTTTGTCCTCTTTTTTTTTGAATAATCACCTTCGTTGTTTAGTGGTGAGAAAATATAAACCACAAAAGGTATTGTCTACAAATGGTAAAAGAGTTCTGCTGCTACAATGCTAGAGGTAATTATACATCCCACCTATGATGGAAACCGGAGCTTATCGACTATGCTCCAACTGGTACAATTGGGGCTTGCTGAGACAATGGCTGGATTAAAACTAAATCATACAAACAATACATCCAACATTTTGACAAGTAATCTGATGCATCCAAAACAATCCCTGTTTTATTAATTCTCAATGGTCATCAATCTCAAATCAAAAATTTTGAACTTATTGATTTCGCTAAAGATAATAGAATTGTTATACTTTCTCTTCCACCGCGTACCTCACTTAAACTTCAGCCACTAGATCGTACTTTTTTCAAGCCATTAAAGAGTGCTTACAATAATACTTGTACAGCTTGCATGTGTAAACACCCAGCAAGGAGAATATCAGTTGATTTTCTTGGGGAATTGTTCAGAAAAGCATATTTAAAGGCAGCTACAATGGAAAATGCTGTTTCCAGTTTTCGTCGCACTGGAATCTAGCCATTTAACAGGGATATTTTGCCAGAGAATTAATATTTAGAAGATCCTTGCCCAAACTTGACCCACGAAGAGTGCACATCAACTGCCTCAATTTTAGCTTTACCGTTTGCTGAGTGACATTGAAATTGCAGAACCATCCACATCAACGTCTGATGCTGGTTTATCAACAGTAGCGCGCATCCCACCTATGATGATTTTTAAGCTCAAACGGATGAAACCGGAGCTTATCGACTACGCCATTGTCTGAGCAAGCCCCAATTGTGCCAAAAGTGCCAAATATTATTGAAAAACCGAAGTCAAGGCGTTCAGAAGAATCAGAAATAATAACTGGCACACCTTATAAAAATAAACTGTTAGATCTTCAAAGAACTAGGAAGAGAAAAACTGTACCTAAAAGTGGTAAAATTAAGCAGAGCAAGCAGCCAAAAAAAATTGAGACCGAAAAAACAAAAAAATTGAAGAACATTAGTGCGGATTTTGGAGCCAGGCTTTGGAAGTGGAGTCTTGGATTAAGTGCGAGAAATGTGGAATATGGCTGCATGAGGATTGCGCTATTGTGGAACTAATTTTATAAGTATATAAATTTTTTGCTTTTACTAAACATTTTTCAATCATCACATTTTTACCTTTTTTCAAAAGAAAAACTGCCCAGTAATTGCGAGGCTTTTATCTATACGTACACAAGCATTTAATAATTACCTGTTTTTTTATTGTATTAATGTACAAGGGTGTGGCAGTGGTATTTTTACCATAAAGTGCTTAGGTAAGTGCTTTGTAAGATTTTTCAATATAAGAACGTTTGTTATACCTGTTGGCTCGTTTTGCCCTAATATGGTGGGGTAAAACGAGCCACCACTGTGTGTTTTTATATGCTAGGTATTTTTCAGACATCTTCGGATTTTTTTACTAGGGTTGTGCAAATATGCTAAAATGTGAGTTATATATCCGAAAAAGTTAATATTTGCATCTTGTTTTCAATGCTTTATGAGTTAAAATGCCCTTAACTGACTCGTTTTACCCGAAATTTATGCTTCACCTGTTTTTCAAGCTCGATAAAATAAAAGTAACAGGTAAAGAAATTTCTAAAACATTTTTTGAAGTAGCGACAGGTTATTGCTGACATCATCAAAATTCCAATGACGGATACTTTTCAAATTTTCTTCTACCAAACATACAGTTATTGTATCACTTTCACACATAACCACACATGCTTTAAATAGATCATTACATCATTGGTAAGGATTTTGATTGTTGTGCCTGATATTGCTGAGCCCCGGGAAATTCATTATAATGGTACCGAGATAGCGACAGCATGCAAGACAAGACCGTGTAAAGACTTAAAACTCCTAATCTTAGTGCGTTTGTGTCTTGTAAAGCGAATAAAACATGCATATGGTAGGTAATTGTTAATGTGCAATGTGGTTAATAGAACTTTTAAAACTATCAAGAAGCAAAGATTTCCACATTCCATGTGAAAAATATGTTTTTGTGTAGTGTGTCCGTCCTCTCCTTCAACACATAAGTATTAGACAAATACATAAACTAACACAGGGATTAATGTCCCTAATATTTTACTAAATAAATAAAGGTTTTTCCTTAAATATGAAAGCTTAGCTAGCTAGCTAGCTATAGACAGATTTCTTTGTTTACATAACCAGTGGTCTCTACGCTAGGAAGACATCCTTATTAAAATTGCCATGCTTATCCGCTATACGCCATTAGATTTTCGTCCTACATTTATCCTTTCTTTACAGTGATGTATTGTACTTTTAACGTTTGAAATTTTATTTATGTAAAACTGACATGTCTTACCGTCTGGAAGGTTAACATACATAGCTATATGCTTCCGCATATAGCTGTTAAGTATGGAAAGTTTAGTAAGGACTTTAAGTTAAAAAAAACCCCAAAACAAATGTGTTTTCTCCGACACACATCAGTAAACAAAGTACATTTCAACAGAGTACATTTCAACAAATTCCCAATTCTTTTAGAGACTTGTCAGTTACTTTTCTTAAAAATGTAGTTTTTATAATGCATAACAAAAGCAAGTGATCAAGTTAGAGAAATGAGAAGTAAAAGCGATTATTTGCATTTAATCTAATTATTTACAGCATGGAATTGTGTGCTTATTTTTAACTAAAGAACATATTATAATACTATTTTAAGTTGTTCATTTGTTCAGATTGAAGTTTAGTGGAATATGAGAAACTTGTGCTAGTTTTTTAAATGAGACAACAAAAAAATATCCAATTAAATGACCATTCAATCTACAAGAACAATTCAAAGTCGTTTTTTTTCTCTTCACAACTATCATAAATGAAACTGTACAAAATTATTAAAGAAAAATGTCGTCAAGGAAACAGAGCCACAGCGGATAGACAAAAGCGCAGAAGAAACACAGTACCCACATCTCCTATATATGCATATGTTAAGCACACTGTCAATCTGTATTTTGATTATTTATTGTATATATATTTACCACATTATCCAAATAAGCATTGGGGAAGTTTTTAAGCTTGTGCTAGGAGGGTACTCATTCAGCTAGGCTCAACCTACAAAAAAGGAATCCAGGCATTTTTTCTTCTACCTTTTTTGGCTACTGCGTTTGATGGATCTTGTGCTACGGTATACCAGCTCAAACCAAGGTTGGTTGTCATGTGTTGTAGTTCTTGTATTTGGAATGCATGACCAACATTGGTTACATTTAATAATCCGTGTATAACGTGCAAAACAATGTATCCCATGTGTCATGTTTGTCAAGCCTAATGTTTTGATTGATTATTTCCAATATATATGTGTCGACCAAGGTGGGTTTAAGCAGCCATGCTGTGGTAGGAAAACGAAATTGTGGCTGAAACTTACATCAGAAAAATCTCAATAATGCCACATAAAGATTGTGCTTTATTCTCCAACATAATTTGCTTAAATGTAAGTTGTATTTGCAGTAGAACGAAAGTATTGCATTATGGTGATAATGGCCAGTGTCTATTTACAGGAAAATCATCAAGATTATCCCCAAAATTTTATGATAAGCTCTTAAAATTTTGGAAAATGGTAGCTGCTTGCAAAAACAAAAAACAAAGCAGGCGCTGCAAGAAAGTTTGTGAAAAAGTGTATTTTTAACATTTTTCTATCAATCTCCTCACAGTAAATTACTATTTACCTACCAATTAATGCAGTACTACATACAATTCCTATTTCCTCCAGTACACTGTGTTGTAGAAGGTCACTATCTGGAAATTCACAGAGAAACCAATAACGGTACTTTATATTATGTTGACCATGCACGCAACGCACTGATATCTGCATACTGTATTGTTGGAAACTGTCCAGAACCTCCTGCAACAGTGCAAAAGAAACGTGGTAAAGACGTTAAAATGTTTATTGTAGACCATGATATTCACCAAGTACTGTCTGAACTTGCAATTTCTAAATAGATCAAAAATTGTTCCAATCCAATTTGATTAATTTCTTATTCTCCTATTTATAAGGTTGTTGATGCCTTTAAGCTTCTTTTTTCATCTTTCTCCAAAACTTGTGGAACTGTGATTTTGAGTAATGTAATAAAAACCACATTCTAGTTGTTTTTAAGGATTCAAATTTTAGTTGGGCCGTGACGGAAAATACTAAGTGGTTGAGAAATGTTGGAAAGGCTGAAGGTTTAGATGTATTTTGTGGTGTGAAGTTTGAACCCCTATGGACCAATAATTATCATTAATAATATTTTAGGAAATCCAGTCCTACCAACTTTACTCAAACTTTTTTATTTGAGTTGCGTCGTGACGGAAAATCTAAACCAACTCATTTAAGTTGACATTTTTTCTAAAAAACATAACTAGGAAGGTCGTTCTTACCTTGACGGGTTAGATTGAAGCATCCAACCTTGTAAAATCCCTTGTAAATGCAGTTAATGCCCTACATGAGTGGTATGAGAAAGCTGTATCTCTAGCTCAAACAGTATGTGTTTTACTCCTACAAAACCTAGAACATTTATGATTATTTTAAAAGGACAAAAACTATTCCAATGTTGGACCATTTAAATTCTGAACTGAAGTTACGTTTTGACATATCTACTGTGACTTCTTATCAGGACTTGTAAATTATTTCATATAAGATGATGTCTTTAGTAAACATGTTGGAAAAACTTTCAAGGTGGTCTACCAACAGATATCACCTCTTTACTCAAAACCACAATTAGGCACACATTTCCATCGATCCGTGAAGTTATGAGAATTCTGGCTACAGTTCCTGTAACCTCATGCACTTGCGAGAGAAGTATCTCTGGGCTTAAAGACTCAGATGCGAAACACGATGTTGGAGGAAAGATTGAGCAGCCTAGCAGTTATCATGTTCAGCACGTCAATCACTGTGAACTCCGATGACGTAATAGATGAGTTTGCTGCACAGAATAAGAGACAAATGGCTTTTTCGAACATACTTGCTGATTGAGTTCATTTGTGTAGTTGAAAATCTTGATGTTTATTTTTACTATTACTTATTGTAAATCATCAACCTTATTTCCATCACTGTTTGTTTGTAACTAAACAAATGATTTAAGGTTGGTTTATACATAGTTTATATGCTTTTATATATTTTAGCTGTATATTTTTTTATGTATTTTGTTACTTATTGTACTTTTTTATAATGCTGGAAAAAGCCTGAACAAGGCTAGACCCGGAGAGAAATTTAGGTAAAATTAGATACGCCCATTTGGCGTACTTAAACACCTATTCTGGGCAGTTATCTCTAAAAACATCGTTTTGCTTACAGTGCCGATCGTGAGTAAAGCTATACATTTTCGAGAGTAAGAGATTTCATTCATCATCTAATAACCTTTGTTTTTGCACTCTCAAGTATACTTAGAATAAGAAATAAAAAGGCAGAAAATCAAATTCCTTATTTAATGACTTCTGTTTTGTGAGAGTAGGAATTAAAAAAAAGTATAAAATTTCATTCATCATTTAATAACCTTTGTTTTTGCACTCTCGAGTATAGTTAGAGTATAAAACAAAGCAGGTAATTAAACTTCTATCATAATGACTTGCTTTTGCACTCCCGAGTACAATGAGATGAAAAAAACCCCAAAAACTAACTATAAAAAGTTTTCTTATTTATTTCAAGTGTCTTCATTTATCTGAGTTCACCATGGCATCATCATTTTTCAGTCAAACAAGAGTTAAAGCATACAAATATGCATGCCTCTTCTTCGATGAAGATAAATGTATTGGTTCTGTCAAAACTAAAGATATTGTAAATAGGGAAGAAAAGTTACTGAGCGTGGACGACAATGTATTTGTGCGATGGGGTAGCAGAAGGAATGTACAAAATCACAAAGCTACAATTTTATTTCTAAACAGTATGTATAGTTTGGTAAACCTAAAGAAAAACGGAGGCTAAGTCAAATTTTTACTGTTAGTAGTGATGATTTTTTCTTTCTTTTTGGATGAATGGTCAAATTACACACAGTTTAAAAGAGATTGGTTGAACAACGAGAAAACATTAATTATTGAAGAGGTCGAAAAATAAAAAAATAAAAAATAAAAAACATCAAAAACAAAAAACAGACAACAGCTGAAACATAAGTAGCAGAAGTTCATCAAGAAGGATGTTAGTTTATAAAAAACGTGTCGTAAGAATCAGCACAGAAATTTTTTTCTTATCTAATTTATGTAATATAAACTTCTTTTTAGATTGCAGCTGATAATAAAAAACAACCTGCAATTACAGAAATAAATTTTACAAAGTCCCACAACTAAATCACCAAGTTGATTTTAGCGATGTTTTACGAGAACTGCAGAGGGCACAAAATGGTGAAGTGAAAAACACCGTCAAAGAACCGCCAAAGGATAAAGTGGAAAACACTGCCAAAGAACTCTTAAGACACAAAACAATAAAGTTGAAAACAATTTTCATTTCTAAAGTTATTGGCTTCACCTATAAAACCACTGCCATCATTTTCGCCACCAACTTCAACACTATCCCTTTTTCTCTGCCTTCACCAGTCAGACCTTTGCAATCAACACCTGCCGTTAGAACAACGCTTTTTCCGAATTATCCCAAGCCAACAAATCACTGCACGTACAATTGTGCTGCTATGTGACAAATCATTAAAAGACTAGAAAAGAGAATAGCTGCGTTGGAAGGGAATGCCTTATCTGCAAACGTTATCGATGACACTGATGAAACGTTACCTTTAGTCCAGGAGTTGTCTCCACTAAAGTTGATGCAGAGGACGAATATTGATGATGAAGATTTTCAAATAAATCAAAGATTATATAGAAAAAGTACAAGCTAGACACCGCTCCTACTATGGAAATTCCCACTGAATCCTGGCTGATAACCAATGAAGTGAGACAAAAAGCGACATCTTTCAAAAACTTTAGCTATCTGTTGTTGGCTAAATTATTGACCACAAGGAGCTTGTAAGAAGAAATTGTAGAGGAGTTAAAAAACCCACGTTACAAATAAGATATTGTTAAAGCTTTTTGTTGGAAGTTTTATCCAATCAACATGGCTGCACCTGGCGCATGGAGAGACTGTCAACATGCAATTGATGAATTTATACGACGTAGCAATAGAACGAAAAAAAATTATAAAACATGTATGTTACATTCATAAAACTTTTTTTTAGTTAAAAACGTTTTTGTAAATATTATTAACCATTAAACTGTTTTTTGAATAAAAAACATCCCTCACATTATTTTTGTTGCTTGGATCTTAAAACAAAAAAGAAAACAAGGTTTGTGACATCCTGCTGTTACGACAATATTTTACAATTATACAGATTGTTGTCTGAGTTATAAAGTAATGTTTGTTAAAAAAATATTCAGAAAGCAAGTCTGCATGTGGCAATTGATCACCATAACTATAATTAGATATCATGCTGAGTCTTTGCTTGGGAAAGAACATGCTGGAAGTGATTTTATATAACGAAGGTAGCAAAAGCATTTAAAGAAGTGAGAGACGGAAAAATTGAACTTTAAAATTTATTTTTTAAATGGTAAATTAAAATTAATGCCTTATATTTCTCTTTAATATACCTCGCGAGTAACATGATATATTTTTTAAAGATTTCTCTTGGGTAGTTTAATTACTGCGTACTCGCGTTATTAAAGAGATTACTCTTATTTATTTTACTTGCACTGACATTGTACTTTCACTCTGGACTATTTTACTTGCATTTATTTACTCGCGTTAGTCACTGTAGTTACATAAAAATCCTGGATCCGAACCTCTCAGAATAAAGTTAGGTAAGGTTTTGAAATACAATGTTGTGCTAGGTTTTAAAACATAAATACTTGAACCACAATATTTTAGTTATACCCAAGATATATATTTTCTTTAAACTTTTTGGCCTAATTTTAGTACTATTTTCGCTTGTTGCGTACACATTTTGTTTGATGAAGCATCTGCTTTCGTACATTTATTTTGTTACACGACTGTTTTCCTACATTTAACTAACAGGTCATAAGTTGACATGTACTCGTTTGTTTTATTTTGATTGAGTAATATTTAGAAAACTGTATATATTACGTGTTTTGCATTACTCAGACATATGAACGTTTTATTTATGTTATATTATGAGTTAGTTGTTATCAGATTTGTTGTTGTATATTACAATACGCTCATGTAAACGCTGCGAAGGTTGGACATGTATTAAGTTTAACTTTCTCACTGAGTGTTTACTAGTTTATAAATTTTTCATATAAATTATATATATACATTATACATTATCATTAAACGTATACATTATCCCATGCATATACATTATCCCATGCAAATGCGGTAAAAAATATGTCGGGGAGACAAAGTTGAAAATCGCCACCCACTTCGAACAACACAAGGACACCATTAATAAAGAAAGGTGGAACGCATCAGGAGTTTCATTTCACTCCAGTTCTTGTTAGACTGGCTATGATTGATACACTGCAAAAATGCTAAAACAAGAGTGTAATAAATTTGATTGTAAGTGCGCGTTACCAAACATCTTAAAATTGTAGATGAGGTAAAACTGTAGCTGTGATCTCTAACTTTGCAAATCTCTGTGGTTTCTTGTTTGTTGATCATTTTGCTGCCTTACTATGTTGGGTCAAGCAAACACTGATTTTGTAAATAGAAACCTTAAAGTGCTATTTTTTTAAAGAAGTTGAAGCCTGACAAGAATCTGCAGGGAAGCTACTTCAAGTTATGATAGTTTGTTTGTTTTAAAGAAAATAGATTCACTCATTTTTAATATATAAACAAAATATTTTTTATCATAGTGTACAAAAGGCAATTGCTAGATATATTTTAGGGAAGTTTAAATTATTTCATTAAAAAATTAAAATGAAAATGGCCAACAGAATGTGCTAAACCACTGAGATTTGTTCGCATGAGAGAACCAACTTCCTCCTTTTTAGTTTCTTAACGTCAATATATATATATATATCTCTCATAGTATTAGGCGTGGTTCTTTGTAGAGGATATCAATATTATAGAGAAAGTTTACGGGTGATGTGATTGGTTTAAATGAATGTAGGCGCACGCGCCATTTTTGTGGTGGATCTTATGCCACGTTAAGGTTTATTTTAATTAACCACTAATTGCTTTATAAAAAGTATATAACCATGTTTTAAAATCCTCCGCAGCATTACCAATGGAATCATTTATTCAGTATCAACTACTTGGAGTATTAGAAGAAGAGGAAAGCGTATCTGATTTTTTACTTGATAACATCGTACGTACAGAGAATTTATATCCTTTTCAAAAAGAATGGAGTCTCAACGAACACCGGATAACACTGAAAGTAAGCCAAATCTTAAACGCAAACAACTACCCAGAGATTCTCAACCTGTCAAGCTAAGACTTAAAGACAGCACAGGATTTGATAACGTGGACGCTCCCACAATGGAGCAAAATGATGGAGAAAATGACGTACAATCAGGAACATGCTAGAACATCAAGTTAATGGGTTCTGTAATTGCATTTTTCTATCCAAGTGTGCTACTTTACGTAATCTTGAAAAGAATATCCACCCTCCTCAGCTTGAAGCTGTTAAAAACTATTTGATTGCGTGTAAACAGTTTAAGCTACCTAAACAAAATACTTTAAGTTGTAAATATGTTGGTGCTATTCGAAAACTTTTACAAACTATTGCGGATGAAAATGGAATGCATTTGGAAGACTTGTCTAAAATACTTGCTAATTGGGCATTCAATATTAATCCAAAAAAGAAAGGATTGATATTATTTGGTCGTTCTAACAGTGGCAAAACATTTCTTGGTAATTTGCTATGTAGAATGTTACCGATTGGGTACAGGGCATATTCAATTGCCCTACGGGTAACAACCCATTGCAATTTCTATTTGAATGTTTGTGTAGTTCTCTCGTATACCGTTGCGATGAGTTTGTTTTTGAGAATGGAGCTGTTTTGCAGCAGATGAAAAATCTTTCCGAAAGTTCACAGTCTCTTCGGACAGAAGTTAAATATAAAGCACCTAAACGCATTACTCCGCGACCTACAATTCTTACTATAAACGCAGACTCAGTTGGAGACATTTTCAAGTGGCACTATTTGGAGATGGAGAATTTCAAAAAACGATGTTTTTTTATACGAATGGATATGTTACTTACTTGTAGAATAGATTATGATTGTATAGGACCCTTATCTAGTTGTGGGGAAGATATGTTGTATTATTTATACGGGCTTTTGACAACACATGTAAATAATGATAAGGATGTATTATTAAGATATTAAATTTACAATTTTTCGTCTTCATTTTTTACAATACTACTAGTAATGAGCATTATTAAAACTTGTGGTTCGTACCAATTGAAGTGATTATCTTGAATTGTGAAGGTAGCGACGTCCATTTGAAACAGATTATGCATTTTTGCAAGTCTGTTTGTAAAATCAGTTGCTTGTTCGAATCTTACGCGATTCAGGAATGAAGTTTCCGAAAAATTCAGTGAGGTTCCAACTTTTCGTCTTAAATCAAAATGGAACCCTCCTACAAGAAGTCCTGCTTTGGAACTATTTCTTAGTAGATTAGAGGCTGATATTTTTGCATTATTACCGGGTATAAATCGTAACTTTAACCTTAATAGGCTGTCAAGGGTCGTGTTGTAGTCTGGGGAAGGGAAGATTATCTTGCAGAGGCAGAGAGGCAGCTTAATGACAATTCTATCTACGAAACCTGTAAGAACGATAGAGGGGTTTGCAGTAAGTTAGCTAAACGTAGCAATGCCATGTTTCAAAATTTGGCCAAAAAGAAGTGCATAAGTGAAAAAGAGCTTATATACTTTTTGTACCCGTATGAGAAGGCAGCCAACTTGGGAAAGTTCTACCTCGTGCCTAAGATCCATAAGAGGTTAGAAAATGTTCCTGGCCAGCCAATAATATTTAATTGTGGTACCCCCACTGAAAAAGCTTTGGAATTTTTAGATCATCACATGAAACCTTTGATGCAGAGTGGTAGGTCTTACATTAAAGACAGTGGTCATTTTATTTCCGTGCTCAAAGATCTCGGTGAAGTTCCAAAAAATTTGATTCTTGTTACAGCTGATATAGTTGGCCTATACCCGTCAATTCCTCACTTAGAAATTACAAATTTTGTTGTTGTTGAACTGAATTATAGGTAATTAATATTTTAATTTAAAACTTCCCTGTAGCTACAGTATTTTTCTAACTTAACAGGGACTAGTATTTTAAGTATCTAGGCTAGATATATAAATCTTTCAATATTTACAAATAAAAACTTACAAAGTTATGCCATGTGTGGTCTCATTTAGCTGACTGCGAAAAAATGGAGTATATATATATACCACTTTCGCTAATTACATACCTTCCAACCCTAAAATCCTGTAAAATGGGAGATTGAATGAACTTAGTTTAGAGTTTCCATTAGGTGCTGCCATGGTTGGGGCCAAGGGTAAAAATTGAGACTTTGAGCCTCTAGATCCTCAGAAAATTTTAATTTTTTTTTTTGAAAGTTTTGTTCCAAATTATATAACAACAAAAGGGTGAAAATTTCATGATGATTCCTTTTATACTTTTGTAGATATTAATATTTAAGTTAGTAAGGTTGAATTCCAAAGAAAATTCTCTGGGAATATAGGGGAAAAATAGCTGGAAGTGAAAGGGTTAAAACCTATTAAAAATAAACTTGTAAAATTGAGTAATTTTTCTATTCAGTTTATTCAACCAATCACTTGATACACTAATAGTTTTAAAAATACGAAATTCTATTTTTAAAAATAGAATTTCGTAGACTCTATCTTTAAAAATAGAATTTCGTATTTTCTATTTTTAAAAAATACGAAAATTCGTATTTCGTATTTTTAAAAATACGCGTATTTTAAAATATGAAATCCGTATTTTTTAATACAAAATTTCCGTATTTCGTATTTTTTAATACGAAAAGAGAAGTGGTTGATTTTCCTAGAGAGCATCACATTTTGTCTGTTTGATGGACACCCTTCCTTATGTATAGGAGTCTCTACTCTATATTAACAATTTATGTTGTTTTGAAATTATGGTGATTAAATAACTGTATATAAATGCAAGTATGAAGGTCTCCAAAGATTCTTTTCTTTTTTTTAGGTTCAACAAACTTCACTCGGCAGAGTATAAAAGAGAAAAAACTTAACAGAGTATAAAAGCTAGTTATTTAGAACATTCAGATATTCAGAATTAATTGAACTTACTGAACCTTGAACTTGAATTTACTTATCGGTGAACTTAATAGTGAATTATTAGTGAAATTATTGGTGTCTAGTCTTTTAGTTGGCCATAATAAAACTAAAGAATTGTTTGATAATGTAAAAAATTCCTGGTGCAATATTTTTTAGAATGACAATATCTATATCGTAAAAATTCCCTCAATAGAAATGAGTCATTATACCTTATTCAATATTTTTTGGGAAATGAACTGCTGATATTATACTGTGAGATTTTAATGTGAATGCATTCAGCTCGAAAAACTATTCCCTTGATTTTCTTACAGGATATAAACAAGTCGTAATCTCGCCAACTTGTATATCAGGTTCACTTATTGACCATGTCTATCCGTGAGAATGTTTTCAACACTTTTAATGTCGAGACCTTCGTTAAAACTGTTTATTTCAGTGATCATGATGCAATCAGGCTTAAACTATCCCTCTGATTTAGAAAAAACAATCTATGGAATATAAAATCTTTACAGACGACTTCAAACAACTTTTTTCTTCGTGTTACCTCCTTTATTTTTATTTGCATTTTAAACTTTTAAATTAATATTGTCTTTGATCGCAACGCATACAATTGCTTCCCAATATTTTTTCCCAATAAGGCGGAAATCTTCATTTTTGGTATTTATTTGTCTAGTTAAGTTTAGTTTTTTATTAATGTTTTGCAAAGCAATTGTAACCTACTGGGGAATGGGGACGAGCATCAAAACATCATAGGTAAGTGTATAGCCATTTTGTAGGAAATTGACTCTAAATTGGTCCCAGGTAATCCATAGTTACTGACACAGAAGATGAAATCAGTTATTTACACTTGTTTTCAAGTTATATTAGCCTTAAACTTAAAAGTAAAATGCAATGGCTTCACTTATCTTATTTATTGTCAGTCTAAATGCATTGATGTCGTGCCCTAACGTCTAGGCAGTTCACAATAAGATATACTTTTTCAGCGACTTTAAGGAAAATGAACACATCTACTATGCCTGTCACAGACACTTTGTATCATTATATAACAGTAAATTAAATACAAAGGTTGGTAGCAAGTATCTAGATACTACCTACTTATGGTGATCAAGAACACTTGTTAGTTTTTAAGGGTGCAATAGCACCCTTTTGTTGAATCATTATGCTTTTAGGCATTGTCATTTAGAAAAAACACTTCTAGCATGTTCAAAAATTTAGCCACGTTGGGGCAATTTGCTCCAGGAAATCTACTTGTTCAAAATGTTTATTAAACCAAAGGTTTTTTTTATTTTTCAACACCAGCATATTTTTGTGTACTCTTATTCATATTTTAAATAAATTCTATTTTGTAATTCAGGTACAATCCAGTTAGTTTGTTTAAGGGCTAATTTTCACATCATAAATATATATATATATATTAAGTTTGGTACTTTATTAAATAGGTGACTGATTTTGCTACTATTAGAATACTGGCAGGAAACATAATATAGAATTTAAAGCACAAAAAAACCTTTAAAAACTGCACATTTAAAGGAAAAACAGAGATACATTTTATTCTTCATTCCAATCATCCTCTGCCCATTTTGGTTTTGAGGTCTTGTATGACCAGCCAGGACCCTAAATAAAAAAAGCAGTTACTAAAATAAAATGGCTTTAAAATATACATACAAGTGTTAAAAATCAATCATTGGCATAAATGTTGCCAGCTTATTCCACAAAAGATAGAGATCAGGCAATGTGAAAGATAAGCCTTGTTTTGTTGTATGAGTCTAATTAATATAAATTAATAAAAATGCAAATGTACTGAATATACAAAAATTATAAAGCAAGAGTGGCCCTTTACCAGAAAATTACAAGACACTGTGAGAGAAAGCTTTGTCAATTATTGCAAAGATATGGATTATTAAATAACACTGTGAGGGAAAACAGCATGATATTTGTTAATGTGAGATATGATAATGCTATTTAAATTACCATCTTCTATCAAAGATTTTCATGTGTATTGAAAATAGCAGTCTTTTAAAAACACACTACTGAAGTGTTTCATTGGTCCATTTTAGTGTGTTGAGAAGTGTGCTCGTCTGTTATTACTCTATTAATTTCATGTAAAGTGATAGTCAGAGGAAATAAGGAACCAAACAATGAGGCATGTATTCTCCCTGTTAAATCTAAACTACCAAAAATGGCCAAATTAGTATGATTTTTATTTAAAAGTACAACAATAAAGAAATTATATACCTTGTATTGATAAGCATGCAGATACATAACAAGTTCAGACTGCAAAGGTTCTTTCCATTTCTTCTTACATTCAGTGCAATCTTCATCGTAATATTCTTCACCCAAGTCACGGGACATATAACAAACTCTTTTTTCTTCTTTCTTAGCGCATCCTTTTGAATAATTGGCTTTACCAGTACATAATGGGGACTCTGTTATGCTTTTGGTGTCACTTGAATCACACTTTTCTTTTTCTATTAAGTCATTTTTAATTTGATTATTTGAAGAAGCCAACTTTCTTCTCTTTAAATCTGGACTACACAATTTATTATTCTCAGCATCATCCATTGTTTCTTCTGTTGCATTGTTTATATGTTTTTCGGTCAATGCAGACTCTTTGTTTTCAATTGCGTTATTTATGTCTGTTGAATTAATTTGTTCAGGTTTGTTAGTGTTTATTTCATCTCCATACGAATTATCTTTTCTTGTCCGTATTAATTCTGCAATAACCTACATGTAATTTCTTACAAGTAATTTCTTGATTCTCAGGCAGCACATTTTTGAGAAAACATTAAAATATAACTTATCAGAGTAGGGCGATAGGCTAAACTAAAACCGAACAAGGGATGAAAAAGTGAAATCTAATAATGGGGTAAATACTTAAGCCTATATCAACTGGTTGAGGGCATTACCAGAGAATATTGACAGATGTAATGAGAAATCTAAGCGAATTTCAGTATATATAAGAGCATAAAGTTAAAGATCACTTATGCACGTTAACTTACTGCCTGCCATGGTAATAATAATTCGCAGGCTGATGGTTCGTTTAATGATGTAAAAACAGCGTACCAGTTATTTTTACCAACCCTGAACATTATGATTGCATTTTAATTGTCTAGAACATATTGTACAGTAAAAGTATAAATCGAAAGTATGAAGAAGTACCAACCTTTTTTGCATCAATCTCAGTCCCCTTTTTACCCTTGCCAAGGCCCCACGCTGTTGCATGGTTATAAATTGGATCATTAATGATCGGAAAACCTAACCATTGCAAGTGAACACGAATTTGATGCATACGACCAGTGTGAGGTTTACCTGAATAATAAAAATTGCATATGCTTTGAAAATTAAAACCTTTTTTCATACTGAGCTGTCAAAAACTAAAAAAAAACAGACAAGTAAAACAAAACAAAAAAACTTACATGACACCACACTACTTTTACCATTGTAACTTATTCGTTGAAATACAGTAGAACACGGTTTACCATCAGTGTGAACTTGACAAACTCCTATCTTGTGTGATGTTGTCAGAATTGGTTCATCAAGTTTAACTTCTTCACTTTAAATCGAAATATATATATTTATACTTAAATGTCACTCCGCTATTTTCTAAATATGAACAAAACCGTAGGGACAGAAACGGAATTCCTATTATCGATTTAAGCATTGATCAATTAAACCACTGATCAAAATTGAGAACTTTGTTGCTAAAAACATGCAAAAGAGTTTTACATTTAACCTCAGTTCACGAAATTAAATCTTAACAGATTTGTGTCATGATTATGCAAGTCTCGATGCAAAAGTTCTGTACTGTTTCTAATTATAAAAAAATGTCAATAATTATTACTGTTGCAACTTTTATTTGAAATTAAAAAAACAATTGCAAATATACCTTGGAAATTCTCCAGCAACTCTTGCCAAATATTCCTTTTCGACTTGCCTCTCATGAACAGCTTGTTCCATCTCTCGTGCCTTTTCAGGAACTCTTAAAAAAGAAAACATTTAGATAAAAAATTCGTTGAAAAGGTATGGTTAAATGGTTGGGATGAAAAATTTCTTGTGCTACAGCTTATTGATAAAAAAATAAGAACATACTTACTTTGAGAACATCAGAATACCAGATGTTAAGCGATCAATGCGATGGATAGCTAAAATTGTAAGAAAAATATATATATATATATTATCGAATATTTTTTATGACATTGAACTTAAAGTTAATTTTTTCACAAGAAAAGTTATTTTATGTGTTTTTTTTTAAAAATGATAACAATTTCTGAAATAAAAATAATCAAACATACTGTGAAGTTTTTCTAAACCATATTCTTTACCCAGTATAAATACAATTGTATTATGACGATATCTACCACAGGGATGAACCTAGAATAACAAAATTGTTAATTACATTTTAGTACCGTATTTTCCGGTATATAACCTGCGGGTTATAAGTTAATTTTTACGATTTTCACCGTTGGTGCGGGTTATATTGTGGTGCGGGTTATGTGATAAGTTTTATATTTTCTGTCATTTATTGTGAAATTTAAAGTTTATACATTCAATGAAGGCAATAGTACCTACGGGATAAAATGCGTACATTAATATAATTGCATGCGTGATCCTATATCTACGTAATCAACAACTACGTGATTTAATTTTTTTTACACAGTTAAATTGCTTTCTGTAACTTTCTATTGCTTGCCACTGCTAATATTACGAGCTCTCTCTGAAACACAATTCTGGAGATTATTTTTTTTTGTGATGAGTGTAATTTTAATCTATTTATATCTTTGCAATTACATTGGGCACATTGAAATTAATTGCTTTTGGTAATAGAACAATATAGCAGGTATCATTTTTAGGTTTAATTGACACGTATTTCACAACCTAGTGCCCAGGACTTAATTATTAATTCCTGTTAAAAATTTTGAAAAATGTTAAAATTAAAGTATAGATAATAATTTTCTTTTTTTTATCTTTGCTACCTTTGAGCAACTAAAAATATCAAAATAAATATAAAAATACAATTAAGATACACACAACTATCTCCTCCTCATTGCCGCCATTCATTTTATTATGCACACTGTGATTGCTAAGATATAAATAGATAACAAAATTCTATAAACATTAGAAAAGAACGTTCCATACATCGCTGTTACAGACAATCCGTGATAATTATTATGTTGTTTATTTTTATGCCAAAAAATTTAAATATACATAAAAAACAGAGATTTTACTTTAGGTTTATAAGCTGATAGAATGGTTTTTTATTTGTTTGTTTGTTTAATCACAGGAGGCAAGAGTTATTATTGGCTGAAACTAATTTCTACAAATAAAAAGAAAACAACATTGTCTGATTTAGTACTGTCGGCATTAGCAGAAGATTGACTTGTCAAATTAATTTTAATTCATTATATTTTGGCAATCGGAGACAAGGAAGTTAAAACTAAATGATTCGCTAGTTCAGACACTCGGTTCTCGTGTCTAGGCTTCACGAGTTTAAATGTCCCCCAATTGTCTCCAGCATGAAAAAACAAAACACACGCACATGTTTATAAAATAATTAGGGTAAGTAAAAATATGCTGAATTTTTTTCTTAACATGATGCGGGTTATGCAAAGGTGCGGGTTAGTAAAACACATTGATTAAAATTTTATGCAGGTTATACGAAGATGCGGGCTATCTGATAGCATCTAGTTTATAACTCCCTAAAAAAGCTGAGCTGCGGGTTATACAATGTGTGGGTTATATACCGGAAAATATGGTACACATCATTAGAAACAGAAGGAAAAGGGTCTTCTAGTGAAATGTTTGAAAACATTGTCAATAATATTCAGGGGGCAGGTTTATGAGAAGATCGACACTACAAAAAAATGGTGGACCATTGCAGTGAATACAACACGGTACATTCAGTGTTTTATTAGTTTAATTCTGCAGGTTAATTCCTTTGATGAAGCAACATGTTTTAATATTTTTACCACTTTTACAACTTTAGGAGCTATATCAAGTGAATAAAAAATAAAATTGCATTCACAAATTCTCTACTATGGATTCACAGGTGTGATTTGCAGCATGCGGAATGTTTTCTTTCTGGAATTCCCTGATTTTTGACTCTTGACTCAGAGCTTTATCATGCTAAATTTAAAAAAAAATTTGAGCATATTCTGCTTAAGATTGAAAAACTCATCAAAAAAGCTTATTTCTAAAAAACAACCTGCTTAAGGATTACGAAATGCTTTTTTGCACATTGCAATGGATATCAAAGGGGTGCCAAAACAATAGCAATTAGCAATAAGTTCCACCTTTTTTATATTTCTACCTCTATGGTAATATTAACAAAAAAATGGCACATACTGGTATTGATGATGGTTTATTTATGACAACCATATCTGTACTATTTTCAACAAACTCAATCTCTTCTTGAACAACAGGTGGTTCATGCCTAAACAATGGAAAATCTGATTAAACAAAATTACAGACCTAGATCATTCTATAAAATAAGAAAAAAATAGGAATTGACTTTGTCTAAGTTCTCTGACTAGTTAATTTACTGCAACCATAATTTTTCATCAGACAGCAATTACAACTTAGTGGCCAAATAACGTGACTAGCCACAAGTAAAGCTCTATTCACAAAAATATAGAGACATTTTACCACAGCAAAATTATTGTTCTCTAATTTGTAAGAAAAACAAATAAAATAAATATTGAGTTTTATCCTTTTTGGTAAATTTGCTTTATCCTTAAGTTAAACCGTAAAATTGTTTTTTAAAGAAAAATTTTTTTTCGTCTTCTCTTTTTCTTGTTTATCTTTTGGGTATGTTACAGGTTGCAAAGTTAAAATGCATCTTGTATGTATAGCCTATACGCAATGATTTCACAGCCATCACATCAGTTCACAACAATGGACATAGTGAATGCTTAATAAACAGGCATGCAAATGACATATTACATTGGCAATGTTTCGCCAATGTGGCAAAAATTGTAAGTTGCTTTATATTTTGAACTAACAATAAGCTTTTTGTGCTGTATCCTGCTATCCATCAAGGGTTTATCCATAGAATTTTTTGTGTACGCATTTTGTAGCCACCAAGTCAGTTTTCCCCTAACTCATAGTGTGATTTTCGTAAGTGAATAATGACGTTAAAGGTTATATTTAGCATTTTTTTGCCACCAAAAATCCTTTTTAATAAAAAAAACTGTGTGTAATAATTTTTTGCCAAAGATCCTATGAAGCAAATAAAAGGACAAGCTGCAATTTTTCCATACTCAGGGTCCAACTAGCAGGTCGTGATCTACAAATTCGAAATGTTGCCCTTGTAAATCATTCTATTAGGAAAATAGTAAAAAAGAGACTCCCATTTTTTCAAAAATCATTTGTATCAGGTTTTCTATAACAGTTGTTGTAACAAAATAAATGATGACAAGTGACCTAAAAATGCTCCCAGATCACAGCTGCGAAGAGATTTTTTTCTCTACTGTCAGAATTTTTTTTAAAATGATTTCATTTTTCTAATTCTAATCCTGATAATGCTGCAATACAATAGAAATAAATCTGTTTTTCGATTTCATGATAGGTGCAATTTTCATTGATTTTATTTCATTGTTGTAAGATTGTATATACCTGTGGACTTGTGTTGTAAGAACTTCATTATTCTTCAGGATATGGTCTGCTGAAACAATTTTGTCATCAACTGAACAAACGTACAAAGACAAATTTAAAAAAATACACATTCTGGACCTACTGGGCTAACATCTTTTTTCTATATTTGAAAATTTCCATTTTAACAAGCAACCTGTAAAACATTTGGTTTGTACAGTTTTTAAGATGTTTTCTTACCTCTTATCTTTCCGATTTGGATTGCTTTTTCCTTAAAAGTAAAACATTTTTGTACAAATACATAGACCCTTCATAAAAATTCAAATATGTCAAAGATCATAAGGCTGATGTTTGACAGTCCAATAATAAATAATCAGCTTGACATCAGTAGCAATACTAGTTTTAAGTTCTATAAAAAAAAGAGATAATTGGAATTTTAATGTAAGCAATCATATATATGAGAAAAGAACGTTGGAAACCTTGAAATACTGAATGTGATAAGTTTGACAAGGGTTAAGGGAATATCAAAATGTTTTGATGACACCTGTTCATTCAAAATGGGTGTCATCAACCTGGTAGTTCAAAATAGCTGGGATGGTCCAATTTGAGCAATATCCACCTTATCTTCTGCTATTTTACCTTTTTTGAGTTATATCACCTCAAACTTGCAAGTGCAATGTAAAGGCTGAATTTTTGACGTTAAATTAACTGACTTTGTGGATTAAAATTTCAGAATCTATTCAGTGTTTTGGTCAAACACAGACTTAGTGCATATTCATAGTTATATGTAAAAAAAAATAAAAAATGCAAATCATACATAGTATTCCATTGTCTCCATATGAAATTCTTTACCAAAAAGTTCCAAAACTGTCAGGTTAAGCCAACGACCTTTAACATGAGCAGTAAATGTGAAAGGATAAGGATATACATAACGTAAGCCTAAAAGAAAAACATTGTGAATTTACTTTGCAGATTTTTTTTCTTTACTTGCAAGTTACAAAATAAGGTAACTTTCTTAACCTTTTTTAAAATAATATGAAGTTTCCTCAAACATAACCTTGTGAAATCCAGGTTCATTTTTCCTTGGTCTAGGAGGTTTTGTCAACTTGTTTCGTTTATTCCTATCATTCTTTATGTGTGAGAGCTGCATAAAATATAAAATTAATATGCCAAGCGGTGCTAATGAAAAACCTGAGATTTGCTTGCAATGTTTAAAACTAAAGTAAAAAATTGAAAACAAAGTTTTAAATTGTCTGTATTATCAGAAGTGAAGAATCTGAAGCAAGGCTAGAGTGGAGAATCTAAAGCAAGGCCAGAGTGGAGAATCTGAAGCAAGGCCAGAGTGGAGAATCTGATGCAACACAAGAATGAAGAATCTGAAGCAAGGTTAGAGTGGAGAATCTGAAGCAAGCCTAGAGTGGAGAAACAAAAGCAAAGCTAGAACAGAGAATCTTAACATATTCTATTAGTAAACCACTCACTTGGCTTTCATCCTTATTCTTTTTTTCACAATTTGTAATAGCAGTTTCATCTTTTGTGCATTCCATAATTTTATCTATGTATTTTTGTAACCTGCCACTGAATCAAATGATATAGAATCTTGGTAAGAGAAATAAATATTAGAAGTCTAATTTTATTCATAAAAAAATGTTATCTCCTACTGTCTGGTACTTTTAAAATTCTGACTAGTAGAAGAGTTTATCAGAATAATAAAATACAGGTCACACAATCAAAATCATTTTATGAAAAATTTTTATAACAGTGAAATTCCAGTAAAGTTAATGGTTCTTATAACCATTAACTTTACTTTATATTCATTAAGTTGGGGTGATGTAAGCCAGGTTTTAATTTTTTTCACTTTGACTGCAAAATGGTTTCTGTTCAGTATTACTAACACTTTATCCAGTATAAAACTCATAATTTGATTGTAGACTTCCTTGACGGTCTTTGAAAAGAGGTTTTTTAGTTTCTAAAAACAGTCCTTTTTATTTTTTGCTATAAGGCTCAGTTTTAAGAAGAGATTCAAATTTTTATAAAATAATGTTTTCTGTTTAAATTAAAGATTAATATAGATTGGACAGGTTAGTATACAACATGTAGATGTCTGTTTATCAACATCTAATAACATCATGTCACATTTAGTTCTTTAATTTTCATGTTATTTTGGGAAAAACTAAAAGTTCAATAACAAATATACTCTATTCCAAAGGCTCATAGGATCAAATGCCAGTTAAATTACTAATATGTGACCAATATGTGACCTGGAAATGCTTTAAAACTGTTCTTGACAGAGAAAAGTTGACCTATCACAAGATTTAGGAGATAGAACAACGGTCACTCATCACGAACGACCATTTGCTATTTCAAAACCTGGTTCTATAATTTCAAGGAAAGTAGTGAAAAAGATAATTAGTTGATTATACTTACTCAATAATTAAACAACAGTACAAGCGCTCAACATAATAAATAAAATTCTGCGACCGACATATTTAATATACAAATAAAATAAAAAAATATTCATAAAACCCTGTTCTATATATAAAAAAAAAATACTGTTCAAAAAACTATTCTTAAAAGTTACTATTATAGAGATGACTTTCAGCCTTACCTGTACACTACAAACTAACATTTTGGAAAATTACAAACCAGCAAAGTCTGAATATGGAAACTTCAAAAAAAGTGTTTTGTTAGTCTTTTTTGGTCCAACCAAAGTTAGGTTTAGCTAGATAACAAGATGAGATAACAACAATCATGTAATCACATAAAAATTCAAATTCAAGTTTGGATTACTTATAAATATTGGTATAGATAAATTTGGGTATCATATTTCGATATAGTACAAGATAAATCAACCATTCTATAAGCAATATATTTTTAGTAACTTTGTAAAATAGTCTGGTGAATAGTTTATCATTAAAACAGGGCCTTAAGTTAGAATCTCTATATTAATAATATACTGAATATTATAAAGAAAGTTATAAATAAGTAGATATCACAATGATACGCAAATGTGTACGCAAAATGAACCAAAATTTCAAAAAATGCGGCAATAACTAGTTTGACATTAGTACACAATAAAAAGGGAGATTCGTAAAGTATATTTTACCTTTATAAAAGAGTAGGCCTTTATGGACAGTACGTATGCAGTTTGACTATCAACCTTTAAAGCTGAAGTACGGTAATAATTTTTACTCTTATTATTTAACGCACAGCTTCACTAAAAAGTTCTGCAATCTCTAATTTATTAAAGGAAAAACGTCTACATTTTTTTTAAAAAAAAAACAATACAATATAATAAAATAAAATAAAGAAGATAAATTTGTAAAATTTGAAAAAAAAAATGATTAAAGAATACACAACTTGTAAAGCATATTGCAATTCTGCACCAATTACAAAATATTTCAGACTTCAGGACTGTTTTCTTTTTGAAGTACGTCTTCCGAGTTCATTGACTGGTGTAACAAAATGGAACACACTCCACCACACAGCAGTAAACAAGCACACAAGGTAAACATATGGGAAATTCCCACATTACTATGGCTGTCGTGTAGTACCAATAAAACAACACTTGCTATAGTGTTCAATGGTACTCTAAACCAATTCATGATGGCTGAATGTTGTGCTGCAGGGAGAATTTTCGATCTCAGTCTTCCCATAGCAGGAAAATATATGCCACATAATAATTCGGTAATCAAAAATAAAAAGAATGATGTACGAGGATGGTTTGCACTTGCGAGTGAGGCTAAAAAATTTGCAAACATAACGCCATAAACGACACCGGAAATAATAGTAGTAGATTTAATGTTTCTTTTCAGCAAATATTCAAATATGCTACCACCAATCCAAATTGCACACATAAAACTTGAAAATACAATACCTAGTGGTGGGTTTGCTGGTAATAAAACAGGTGTCCATAAAAACACAAAAATATACATCACACTTTCAAACATGGCCTGTACTGCCCCAATGAGAAAAATAGATTTATTCAAGACAATGGAGCGTAGACTTTCAAAACATCCTCTACAAGCATGACCAGATTTACCATGATTCTCTGTCCATGTAACCTGTATAAGAATTCCAGCAATGACTAAAAACGGAATTGCAAGCAGAAATGGAGCAACGGCACCGAACCCCATCCACTCAGATAACATATTTGCAATTAATCCAGCAGAAATAGCAATAACACTGTTATAGAAAGTTGCCTTCGAGAAAGTTACATCTAGCCATTCCGATGGAAATTGGTATGTTTGTGTATGCTCATACATATACCAAGCATCAAATGCAGAGAACAGTAAACTCGTAGATACACCGCCAAGTATCCTCCCAACACACAATATTGTAAAGTTACTTGAAATTTTTGTTAAGCAGCAAATTGAATACAAAATCGTAAATAAAACACATATCTTCTTTCTGCCCCATTTATCAGCTATTACACCAGTATAAGTACCAAACAGAATACTGGAAACAAAACCACAAACATATATGATACCAATGTAAGGGTCAACAAAACTGTAATCACTGTATAGTTTAAATAAATAAGGTCCCTGCAGCCACTCAGCCAGCAGCGCTAAAAAATATACTCTGAAATATTTACTTTGAAATTCTATGAATGCTGGATTGTTAACAACTATTTCTTCTTTCTTTCCCTTCCATGATTTAAAACCAAGTCCAAAACCAAGAATGAATAGTACCACAAACACAAAGTATGCAATGATCAGCATCTTTGTGTTTTGTTTTCATTTCTAAACAAAAACAAAAGCATTACTTTTATTTAATGCTTTGTATGTAAAAATTTCTCAGACAAATTATCCGACATACTGCTGGTGATTGGTTTTACTTGGAAATATTTCTGCAACCACAAATAACTACAATTCTGGTTAATGTTTAACATGAAGCAAAACTGTACAGGAGACTCAATTGTTACAGTCTTCGCAGAACATCTCTCCTAACAAAACTGAGGGCAGGGCTGCCTTATTGCTTGCTGTGTCGTGTGGGATAAAGAACTCCTGGACTTCTTTTCAATACGATATACAATTTTTCGATTATTATTATGAATCGAATGGTACCACAGTATTTCAGTAGCCTGAGTAATTTTAGTTAGTGATAATGGCTTAACTTACTACAAAATGGAATGTAATTATTTTGTAGTCGCAATGAGTGGGAATAGCTTAAACAAAATCAAAGTTATTGTTATTTCAAAATTTCACAACAAAATTATGTCGGCAATTTTTTTGCCGATGCAACTATGGTTTCTTCGTATTTTACGTTGGCAATTACGTCGGCAGTGCCAACACTAATTTTAAGGGCTGTGATATCCACAGCATCTGCAAAAAAAAAAAAATTTCGGTTTTCAGCATATTGAACATTTTATGGTGTAAAAAAACAGAATAATTCTTGAGAAACAGCTGTTGTCTTAATAATGCTGACAAGAATTGTGGGTTAAAAAACACACCCACACATTACACTAAAAGATTTTCATTAGAATTATTTGCATTAGCACAGTATGTATATTTTTAAGAAGCGTTCATACAACACAGGTCCTCAAAACAGCAGATCCTTTGACAATAAAGAATTAAACTCTTGAAAAAACTAGGGGATATGATTGTTACTAAAAAGGGTCTGAGATTATAAATGTCTCTTGATGTGAAGGATTTGAACTTCAACTTTTGTAACTTCCTCTTAATACACAGAACAAAATGCCACATGGAACATTGCTTCACTTAATATCATATGCTGATTAATATGCTGATTTCCTATGGAGACAACTAATTACTAGACAAAATTGTAATAAAAATGCTTAAATTAACTAACACATTATCATACAAAAATTCTTTCCTTAAAAGCATTAAGGCATTTGAGATACATATGACAATTTTTTAGTACTTTTACGCTTTGTAGTTGCAGAAAGTGGTGCCTTAATATTTGCGTTGTTATGTGTAATATTAATTTTAGTGATTTCAACAGAGCGAATACTTCCGAAAAAATCTGTAAGTAATGTCTCGCTTAAAGATCGGTGAAATAAGTCCTTGCGCACAACTGGTTGTGAACGAACCAAGTTATAATTACTTGTTTCATCAAAAAATTCTTCCATTGTCTTGCGACTTCCTGGATGTACGCTTTCAAGAAACTGTAAAATGTAATAAGTCCATCGATCAATAACAGGGACACCCAGTGTCGGATCATCATGGTGAGAAAGAGAGTCTTCCCCAACTCTGCTACTTGCTGCAGCTAAAATGTTAGGTGAATAACACTTCTGGTGTAGAGATGCGGCTTGGCATGTATCAGCCAGCAGTAGTATTTCATTATATCGTCCTTTTTGCCACATCTGTTCAAACACATCTGCTAACTCTATATTTGTTATTTCTTCAGCTTCCTGAAATTTAATAAATCCATCACCACCATGTCCTGTCAAATAAACCAAAATATTACTTGTTTCATCCGATAGTAGCTGTTTAGACCGTGGTACATTTTTTTGTACACGGCCTGTCAAAACTCGCACTAAATTTTCAGCAGTGACCTCATAACCTTTATAATCCACTTCTATATCATCACCATAAACATTGATGTGCTGGTTAGCATTATTAAACACTGTAGCTGGTCTTGGATTTCGTGGATTGCATGGCATTTCATCTGCAATCATTAAAATAATATGACTGTCAGGTATGCCCAATCTTTTAATACTTCGATATATCGATAAGGCATTTGCAATATGACGATAATTAAACCAATACCTTGATGTGCATACTAAAACAGCCCAATTGTTTGTGTGATTGCCGCGTGTAATCTTTGCAAGTCCAATGGAGAACAACTGAATTAAAGAAAAAACTATGAACAACTTCATTTTCGGCCTAAAAAACAAAGAAAATGATCACGGTTACTATATTGATTTTTTTCTTAGAATGACCAAAATTTTATTTCACAATTGAAACCAAAAAATTAAAAAATTAAGAAATAAAAAAGTGTTGCTAAACAGTGTGGATTTTTTGTCTTATTTTTTCAAGCAGGAATGATGTCGGTTTTGCGTTGGTCAACAAGTTATTCACTATAAAATATTTGTATTTTAAAAATTCAAAATTGAATTGTCTATCTATATAAAATTTAGCACAAAAACGTACAATTTTTTTTTATCTACCAGTCTGTATGCAATGATTTCTTATAATCTGAATGAATCGTTTATCCAACACTGCCAATAATTTCTAGCAGTTATAAAGTTAAAAAAAATGAAGAAAAATAAGGTTTATATAGTGAAAGCAATATTAAAAAACTGACAAAAAAGATTACAGTAAAGCCTATTTAAATTGAATTAGTCTTCCTTTTACACCCACAAGTGAATAATATTTCTTTAATTTCTTTTTATCACTTTTTGCACTAGATGGTGCGATAATTGTAGTTACAACGCCATTTTGTCCAAGTCGCCCAGCCCTTCCTGCTACATGTACATAACTCTCAACACTGTATGGAATATACGTTAAATAAACATGTTTTACAAAAGGAAAGTCTAAACCACGTACTGTCTCTTCTGTTGCAACAACAATTTGTATATTACCATTTTTAAAATTTTGCAGAAAATTTTCAAAACTGTTGGGGGCTGGCATTAGTAACTCTTTGTACAAAGCTGAGGCAGTGTATCCCATAGATTTAAATTCTTCAACTGCCATTTCAACAGATTTGCTTCTAGCAATAAACACAAGAGCTGAACTAACTTTTGCATGTGTAAATAATCGTGAACAATATTTCAGTAGTGAATTATCCTCTTCTTCAGGTGCAATTGAAAAGAAATGACTTATATTTTCTGGTATTTTACCATGTTTATAATCAAGCGGGTTAAGCTGGATAACTTCACAACTTTTTGTCAATCCAAGATCTTGCAATTCTTGAACAAGTTGCCAAGATATTGTAGCTGATGTAGCAATTATTTGCATAGAAGGTCTAAAATGAGTCAGTATTGCTAGCAGCTTTTCTGTTGGTTTTGTTTTATTGAGACGATTCTTTTGTGCTTTGCCATGAAGGGACTTAAATGGTAAAAGTTTGTCAACTTCATCAACAACTGCGCATTTAACATTGCGAAAATGACCAATGTTTTCCTCAACAATCTCCAGTAACTTCTTTGGTGTACCAATCAAGAGCTTGCTGTCACGTAAAGCATGGATTAACTTTTTTTCATGTTCGATGTTAATGCCACTGCAATGTCTCGACACTAAACTTTGATCTGAAACATACTTTAAAGCCTCTTTGTAAATTTGTGATGCCAATTCTCTTGTTGGAACAATGATGATATTGCTACAAGGCTTCTTGCCAATATTTTGCAAAATTGGTAAAAGAAAAGCCAGTGTCTTTCCACTACCAGTTGCGGACTCAATAATGGCTTTGCGACCTTTTAACAGTAAGGGTAAACTGGCTGTTTGAACTAATGTAGGTTCTGTTATCCCCTGCATATATAGCCTATGAGTTAGTTCTATATTTACCCCAAGTGAATGAAAACTCTTACCCATTTGACTAACAAAAGGCAGGGTGATAGTTTTCACATTGGTCTTTTTTGAAGAATAAATAAAAGGTAATTCTCTTTGGGATTTTAACAATTTCATAAATTCCTTAAAATAAGCATCTCCAGTTTCATTTTTAGGAAGGAGTCTTTGGTTTGTTTCCACTTTTTTTCTTGTAGATAGGAATCGAACATTCCAGGCCTTTATAGGGTATCTCCAACATTTTCTACAAAACATTATTTACACTAAAGTAAATTTTTACTTACATATTAATTCTATTTAAAATGCGGTTAAAGACAAAATTTCACTAGTGTCAGAAAACACTTCTCTTAATATTTAGTCTTGTGATAATTAAAAATTTTCAGTACATATAATATATACTCAACACAATTTCTTACATAAAACTATCAAGACACAAAATTTTACAGAATGCTAATTTCTCTGAATGAACTGGTAAAATTGCATATCCATAGTTTTGAAACCAATTGTTGGAGACTTTGTACAATTCCCAATCATGGAAAAAAAAGGGATGGGCAGCTTTTGACCAGGGAAACTCTAGCTACTGAATAAAAAGTTAAAAACATGCACAGTCAAACTGGTATATAATGTTCCTGCCGTATTGAAATTTATATTTGTTATGTAATTTGTGTTGTCCTTGTGTTGTCCCGTTTGTGCTCTGCTGTAGAGTTCGCTCTGCGGTGGAGTACGAGATGCATTATATTCGTTAGTTTTGTGTTGTGATGTCCTGTGTTAATTATGTAAAAGAATAATTGTAATTTTGGTACTATTTTTAGTTAAATTTTCCCCTTGAGTCTGTTTTGTTTTGCACATCTTGCACATCCTTTTTCTGTGCTAGCAGTCTTCAGCATGTAGCGACAAGGTCGGACATAAACTTCAGGAATACATTCGCTGTTGAGTGAATTAGTAATTTATATTCGCATATCACAGGAGTTGTCCTGTATCTCAGTTACATTTTCAACTGTTTTCTCTCACTTGTAGTTGGCTTGGCTCACGCCACTATATTTCTAGTAAGTGTTTATTTCCTAATATTTATGTCATGTTACATGTGTTATTTGTTACTTAAACTTCGCCTTGTATTTTGTTTGTTTAGCGAGTAAGATTGTTAACTACTCCGTTGGAATCGTGTCTTTAATTTCCAAGCACCTAAATATAACAACCAAAAGGAACCAAAAATACTGGTTGTTTAAGACAGATGGCCATTATAGAGAGAATCTGTCTATAACTGCCATCTCTAGTTTTTGCCGTCTAGGACAGATTTTTGACGTTGCAATTGTTGAATCTAATGCAATGAACTCAACTTGTTTCTTCTCACTGGCACCCTTAGAAAATATGTGTATATTGTGTTCTGTATCATCAGACAACTACTTAGTGTAGAAGCAGTAAAAACAAAAATTGGAGTACTATCAGACATAAATCTGATAAGTTCTAAATAAAACCTATTTTGACTTTATTACTTTGGTGGCATATTAGCCAACCGTGTAAATATTTTTACAATTAAATATAGTGCACTGTGCAAGATAAATAATTTTGTAAGACAAGAGCAGTTTATCAAAAAAAAATAATGTAATCATGTAGCATGTAAGTAACAATAGAGTTAGCTTTATTGAACATTGTGCAGAATAAAGGGAGTTCCAAACAATAAAAATACCAGGAAAACAAAAACGCAACTACTGGTTTGTGGTCGTTTGTTGTGTTAGGGAGGTGGTCGCTATAAGCAGGTTCAACTACTACAAAATTGAAGGGGTGTATTTTAAAGTGGTCGTTATAAGCAGGTGGTTGTTATAGAGAGGTGGCCGTTAATACAGATTTTACTGAAGCTGGAGAAAGACAGTTCAAAGACGTTTGTAATATATACATTTCTACATTAAAAACTTGTTACTAGATACATGGATAGATGTGAAAATATAAAATGGCTAGCCTCACAAATAATGATGGATATACCCTGTCTATTGTTTCCAGGAGGGCTTTGACGGGGAGTTCTAGAGTATTTAATGCACATTTTGAGCTACGCAGACCCAATTAGGGTCCGCACTCCACAAGACAACTTTCTCCAACATCCAACGGCCCATATTTTGTGCCATCTCCCCAATTTTCCTTACATGGATTGGGTAAACCCGCGGCTACAGTAACATTCACTCGCCTATATTGAATTGCTGCCAAGGGGAATCAAACCCTGTCTCTCGCACAAAGTACAAGAGTTAAAACCACTGAGCTACTACAGGTAAATTCCCACTTAATTTATATTCATGCGTATGTGCAAATTCTTATTTTAAAAATCACCTTTACTTATTTGCACACATGCCCTTTCCTACACAATAGAAAGGGGATCCTACACAATAGAAAAGGGATCCTACAATTTGCGGGAAATTAGTTTAACTAGATGATGGCTAAAGCTGACTTTGGCCAAACGAATTAATTGTCCCCAAAATAATGTAACCTTTTTTAAAGGAAACACCTTTTCATTTTATTGCCTTATGACTCAGCAAATCTCTTCTGGACCTTCAAAGGGACACTAACCAAATATTTTTTGTGTCATACTTTTTAAAACAGAAGATCCTGTTGTTAGAAAAACTACACCATTCTTCTAACAAGTGTTTTTTTAATATATATAATATCAAAAAAAAAACACTTGTTAGAAGAATGACTAAGTTTAAAATTATAGACTTGCAAAAGAATTCGTTAAGCTGAGAAAGAATAAAAATTTTGGCTTAAGACACTCTTCTGGGGGCTTGAGATATTTTGTATAGCTAGCTTGCTACCTACTTAAAAGCTTACCTTCCACTTAGAAAAAAATATAAAAAATCAACTGAAAGTATTGTACTAATTATGAAAATAATATTTTATACTTGTTTTGATTTGTTAGCAAGATATTTGACGTTAAAGTTGCAAAATATTAGTCAGGGACAAAGATTTGTCTCAGTCACCATCTTGTTTCCTGATTGTAAATTTTGTGCAGGACCTATGATGCAAAAGGACTAGCTATATAAGATTAAAATTTGCCACAGGCTTCTGTCAGCATTGATCAACCCATCTGGTAAAGTGTTCATTTTGTATCAAAACGCGTTTTAAAAGAGTATTAATCTTGGTAATGAGTCCATGCAGCTCATTGTTTTTAACCCATCTCTCTCTAATGCATTCCTAGCACTACTTCTATTATTATTCTGGCAAAAAGGAATATTTAATAATAATCCACAAAATAAAATTTCTAGCTAGTTATAATAATACACCTTTACGATAATCAATTGTACATGCATTCCTACGGCTCTCCATCGTTTTACAATATCAGAAAAAAAGGAGGTAAAAATCGTGTTTTTATGAGAGTTTGTTAGAGACGAAAGCGTGTTTTCTCCAATTTTTTAACTTCTGTTGTATCAATTTCTTTCAAATTTTCAGGAAACGTTAATAATAATGAGATACAACTTATGTGTACTTTGCATTAAAAACAAGGTGTGGCAAGAAAAGTTATCACAAAAAAACATGTTTTCTCATTAATAAACTCTTATAAGTGTGATGTTTACCTCCTCCGATCGCTAAATAAGCTGCGATGGAGTGTTAGTTTTCCTGAATTATCGTAAAGGTGTATTTACTCTTCTTCTTTTTCTTTAAAGTCTTGATTAATGGGTTTTGCAGTAATATGTTCAAGGGTCCTTTTAGTCACTTTCGATGGGGAAACACACAAGAAAATGTGGCTTTATATTTGCTTTGTTATTTCCAATTTTATTTAATAATTGCTAGCTTAAATGTCTCTGATTTTAAAGACAATGTCTTAAAATGTACAGTTGCAATCTGAAATATAAGATCTGAATGTTTACATGTAGTCTGTGTGCTTTCTTACTAGGTCTTATAGGGTTCATTCCAACAAGAAAGATCAGAAAAACAGTGGCACTTTTATGATCCACTTTTATTTCTTCCGCCATTTTAGCTAGCTTTCCAAACACGCATGATTCAAATCCGCTGGTTCCCAAAGATCCAGCCACAACTTCATTTAGCACCGGGCTAAGTGGTCCCGACACACGACGTAAACGTAACTAGCACCTCCTTCATATTTTATCGACAAAAAGACCCAACAGACGTTCATTGAAAGTACTACAACACACAAAGCTAGGCGTTTAACAAATTAAAACAATTACAACGACTCTTCCTAGAAGAATGCGTCCAACAAAATGTCAACGAGGTTGCGCCGACTCTTTCTAGAAATAGGCGTCCAGACAAAATGAGCAAAGTTGCGCTGACTCTTTCTAGGAAGTGGCGTTTAGAGAAAAATGAGCAAAGTTGCGCCGACTCTTTTAAGGAAAAGGCGTCCAAACAAAATGAGCAAAGTTGCGCTGACTCTTTCTAGGAAGAGGCGTCGATCCTGCATAATTGCCCTGTAAATTTGTGCGGATGCTTTCTAGAATTTATTTCTAGACATTTTTAGTTTGAGATACAGAGTCAATAATATGATTCAACTTATACGTACATGCTACGAGCTGTTTATTATTGACCAGAATGTTATAAAATCGATAAAGGAAAAAAAAAATTCCTTAAAGTCGCAATATCATGCACGCCACTTCAAACCAAGGACGGCCACCTTCTCGCAACATCTCAACTTGAAATGTAAGATATCAAAAATGGTTTCATTAAGTAAGAGTGCAATTTAGGGACGTCTTCGTCAATTTGGATTGTCCGTCAGTAGTACATACATACATATTGATGACAAAAAGCTGGATGAATCTGTTCAACAATTTGTGAAACTTTTCCCTAATTGTGGATATTGACGAATGGATGGATTTTTGAATTTCCGCGCCCGAAGGCGTAGGAAATTCTTTAAAACCGTCGTTTTTTTCTTTCGGAGCATTTTTTGAGAAAAAATCGACCCTGGGATTTCACGTTGGTCCGTCACAGATGTAAACTTCGTACCCAAGCTTCTTAACTACTGGGAAGTCTAGTATTGACGCTTCAGGCTAAAATTGGTATTTGTTTTCGACAAAATTTGGCACAGTTAACAAAAAAAGTATGCTGAACATAATGGTGACATAATAATTTTGATTTTTGTCACCTAAATGTCATTTTAGGCCAAAATTGGTCCAAAAATTAGAACTACTTTATTTTCAACAAAATTTGGAACAGTTAACAAATAAAGTATACTGAACTTGATGGTGACATCAAAATTTTGATTTCTTCTCACCTAAGTGTCATTTCAGACCAAAATTGGTCCAAAAATTAAATCTACTTTATTTTTAACAAAATTTGGCACAATAAACAATTAAAGTATGCTGAACATGATGGTGACATCAAAATTTTGATTTCTTGTTACCTAAATGTCATTTTAGGCCAAAATTTGTCCAAAAATTAAGACTACTTTATTTTTAACAAATTTTGGCACAATTAACAAAAAAAGTATGGTGAACATGACGGTTACATCAAAATTTTTGTTTTTTGCCACCTTAAATGCCATTTTAGGCCAAAATTGGTCCAAAAATTAAAACTACTTCATTTTCAACAAAAATTGGCAAAGTTAACAAAAAAAGTATGCTGAACATAATTGTGACATCAAAATTTTAATTTTTTTCCCACCTTAAATGTCATATTAGGCCAAAATTTATCCAAAAATTAAAACTGCTTTATTTTCGACAAAAATTGACACAGTTAATAAAAAATGTATGCTGAAAATGATGGTCACATCAAAAATTTGATTTTTTGTCAACTAATGCCGTTTAAGACCATAAGCGTTTCAATCGCAAGACTTTCAACCATGAATGATAGGCTGTATTTTTTGTTAGCAATTTCTTTTAAAATGTGAGTTTACTATGACACGTTTCGTTTTGTTTGCGTTTGTTGTAAGATATAATGTCACTGGTGTGCTTTATCTTCAGAGGTTCATTCACCAAACCCCTTCGAATGTTTGGCACAATAACACAACGAATTAGCAGGTTTTCATCAAATATTTTGGTAGCGCGCGGAAATTCTTAGAGCCCCCAGGGCTTCTTGTTATGTCTAAAGAAATTCGTGTTATTGAAAAAAGAATTAGAGTATCCAAGAGAAGAGTAGAAAAAGAGTGTAATAATGTCAGCTCAAACGTATTTCCCTAACTAATTAAACACATTACTTTAGATTCTGAGGTTAGTAATGATAATATAGATAAAATATTATTCTGTCCGAAGAGTCAAAAAGGTTTTTCAGGCCAAATATGTGACATTTATTAAACAAAACGTCATTCAGAGTCAACTGTTTCAACATTTTAGTTTATCAGGATAGTAGACAATATCTCAAGTTGTGCATAAATAGGTTATTTATTATATACATTAAATATATACAAAGCAATCATTTATTAATGTTTCTTTATAAATTGTATATTAGCACCCAATCTTGCGATAAAGCGAAGATTAGCTAGCTAGCTAGGCATAAACATCTTTGATTTTAACAATTTAATCTTGAGAAAGCCCACCAAAGTCTTAACTAAATATAAAAAATAATTATTAAGTTACTTAGCTACAGAACACGATGCAAAATGCAAAACTGTAGGATAAAAAATGGCTACTCTTTACAATAAAAGTATAAAATAGGAAAAACAAGAAAAAAAAAGATAACTATTAGCCATTGTTGAAGTTTTACAACCTAGAAAACAACTTCTTAAAATCAAAGCTGCTCTAATAGCCAAAAAATAATATCAAAGTCCCTGCAAAATAAAGTAATTTAGTGTTTTGTCCCTCCTCATCTCATGCACTGCCAAACTTTAGCTAGCTTCAAAATCGATTTTCTAGAAAAAAAAGAAAACTATAGCTAGCTACAGTTGATTTTTATATATATAGAACACAGACAAAATACAGAATAGTTTGCTGCCAAAGAGAAGGAAAAAATTAGGTAACTATCTAGCTAGCTATTTAAACATAATCTTCACACGCGAGATCATTGAAAGATTCTTTTTCATTTGTATTACCGTTAGTGGCGTCAGTGAGAATCCTTGCAGCTTCCTGCACTGCTGCTATAAGGTCTTTCTTTCCATCCAGCCATCAACTTGGCCAACCATGCTTCGTCCACACGTTGTTTTCCTAGAAATTTCTAATTTACAGGACAAATTATTTAGGCCGAACACCTCTTTCTAGAAAACATCGACGCAAATTTACGAGTCAAAAATGCAGCAGGATGGCCTCTTTCTGGAAGGCATCTGCGCAAAGTACGGGGCAATTATTTAGGCTGGACGACTCTTTCTAGAAAGGACGTGGATATTCTGCCGGTACCGGCAGAATAAGTAGGGGTGTTTATTCTGCCGGCAGTAACCAACTACCGGCAGAATAAAGAGAGATAGTCTGCCGGCAGTAACTACCGGCAGAATAAAGGGGGCTATTAATTCTGCCGGCAGTAATCAACTACCGGCAGAATAAAGAGAGATATTAGTCTGCCGGCAGAACCTCTTGTTCCCAGCAATTGTACATCAACGTCATTGTCCCAATACCATACAAGTTTCTTTAGAACATCCATCTTTCCCAAAAACCGTTTCGTACCTTCACTCGACACAATTGTCTTTATTTCTTCGCAGACCCGATGCACATTGCGGTAACGCTCGTTAAGATTCAATACCTTCTTTTCGCCTTTTCTTAAGGATACATGAACTGGTGTGACTGGAGATGGGTGCTCTGATATAAACATCCGATGTGTTTTTCTATGAAAATCATTAGTCCACCGGTCAGCGCATAAACTTTCGTCAAAAAGAGGTAAACCTTCAAGTTCTCGTACAACAAATATGTGCCGACAGGGTAACAGCATCGAGGTTGTAAAACTGCATGTGCACGAATTTGTGTTGACATTTAAATGCATTTCACCACGAACTTTGAAAACTGTCCCCTCTTTATGAACATTTCCGACATTTTTCATTTCTTTTAATTGGTTCAGCACAAAATTTAAGGCGTAACTTGTTAACAAATTTGAATATTGGTATTGAGGGGTTGAAATATTAAATGGTATTACTTTGCGCTTGAGTAATGTTGATGCAGCTTTGTGATCTCGTTCGTTCCTTAAGGAGTACAAAACCGTGAAAAAACCGTCAATAAAGTCTTCTAACGGACTGTACAACTTAATGACAGATTTGAGTTTGCCATTTAAGCTCTCAAGTCTATTGTTAGTCGTATTTAGGAAGCTATTGACATTAAGGACATCACCTAAAACCCACTCATTCTTTATATCGTGCCAATTCTCTGTAAAGTAGCTTTGAACCATTTCTGGAGCAGCCTTCATAAATAGATCGTATTGTTCACGATATTCACTTTCCGTTTTGCTGTAACACATTTTCTGAAAAAGTTCTTTTAATACCACTTGTTGGCATTCTCGTAAATTAAATGATTGGTTAGAAATTTCACGCTTAAAACTACGTAGTGTGTGAAATAAACAAATCAATAGTTTACAGGTGGGGAAAATTTCTTTAACCACCTTTCTCAATGTCAGATCTTTGTCGGCCATTACGATGCGAGGAATTAACCCATTATTATTTTCTTTAAAAGTGTTTAAAAGCCAAGTAATTGACTCCTCATTTTCAGATACAAGAAGCCCCACAGCAGCAACCTCGGTTCCACCCATGGAATCTTCAACCACCAACAAATAAACAGGAATTTTTAGTTCTGTCAACTTATATGTAGCATCAATGAAAAATATTTCAGCATATGCTGCCGTTACAATTTTCATGAAATCATCTTGAAAGAAAATCCCAATCAAATTTTTTTCTTCATCAGCATGAATGCTAACAGTGCAACCTACAGTAGATTTACAAATTGTTTACAAAGTGAAAATTTTATTGCAATCATGTTTACAGTATCAATTGGTAAGTCAAGAGTTAAACCTCTGTATTTTTAGAAATTCTCTTTCAAAATAGAAGCATGAAGGCTAAAAAAACCCAAAAGAGAAACAAAGAAGACAATAACTGCCCCATAATACAGAGTTGATAAATAAGTAAAACCAACCGTATTTATTTGTTAAAATATCTACAACTGAGTTTAGGTCGTTACGAGTTTTTTCTCTTTTGTTTTCTGCAGCGATGTTGGAAATATCTCGGAGTGTTACAACTTTCCCACATTCTCTCGAGAGTTCCTGCTGCAATAACTTTTTGTTGACATTCATCGAGAGCAGGTACTTAGCCTTTTCCTTGCTTTGGTCTGTGAGACGCCTTTGTTTTGGCAAGTGGTTGAACAACTTCTATGAAAAATATACCATTTAAATGTATTACATTATAACATTAACATTAAAAATCAAATTTATATTAAAAAGATTACTTTTAATTTTATTATGTATATACAGATAATAAATGAAGGCAGCAGGAATTGAACCCGCAACTGCAAGGCAAGAGCCATGCCATTTTTCCGTTAAACTATACCTTCGAACATAACAATTTTTAAGTTGACTTTGTACATTATTTTTACGTCTTAAGTTATATATGACTGAACACTTTATTATTGTTACTATTATATTATTATTATTATATTATTAGGTTTCAATATTTTATTGTATTTATTATATAGTAGTCATTTATATGTAATTGTCAGTGTACAGCAATGTTTAATCTCTGAAATACGCCACAACAGGGTGGCGAAACGTCATAAAGGTAAATGATGTTTATCATAAAAATTGTACCACTGTGTGTAGCTAGCAGTTACCTGGTTGAGTTCATGATTATGTTTATCAACTATATCTTTTACTTCTAAAGTTTGGCCATCTGCAGATGCCCTAATCTTGATACTAAATGGGCAGTTATTCTTCAGTGTTCTGCAATAAAGAAAAAAGAACAGTAGCTAGCTAGGCTAGGTGAACACAGAGGAACAGAGCTTGCTAAACTAATACTATGCAGAAATTATTTTCAATAAAAAGCTAGAAATAAATAACTTATTGATATCTACTTACTGCGAGGAGCGTTTTCCTGAACTTTCTGAGTGAAATTTACGACCACCATGAACACAAGACAGTTTTAGCTCATAATATTTTAACTCAGGATTTAGTGTTTTCTTTACTCTCCCTTGAGAAGCTTTTATTAATCCATAAATCTACGAAGTGTGATGCTTTAAAACGTTCTAATTTATTACATAAATCCTTATAGCTCGCAAACTTTTCACCAACAGTAAATGCACCATCAACATCATCCGCCATTACGATTATGTCTGAATGATGTTAAGTACGCGATTTGGCGGGAAATTTACTGCCGGCAGAATAATTTTCTTCCTTAACCAGCCGGTACCGTCCGACTAACGCGTGTTACTATTTCCGCCGGTACCGGCAGAATATACACTCCGTTCTAGAAAAAGTCGGCGCATCTTTGCTTATTTTGTCTGGACGCCTCTTTCTAGAAAGAGTCGGCGCAACTTTGCTCATTTTGTCTGGACGGGACGCCTATTTCTAAAAAGAGACATAATTTCTCAACCTCGTCCCCAGGGTCCTGTGGCCCCTGAGCCGTTATTACGGAGTGGCCAACAATGCCGCTATCAACTTATCAACAAGGCAAAATGCCCTGGGAACGAGGTTGATAATTTCTGAGCGCCGGCGGGAAATATTTGCACCGATGCTTTGTAGAATGCGTGCTTTCTAAAACGCGTGGCCGAAAAATATATTTTGACGCCTATTTCTAAGAAGCACCGCCGTTTTTGGATGCTGCTTTCTAAGAGGGGGTTCAATTTTCGACCACTATTTCCAGAAAGCGCCGTCGTAAGTCTTGGATCACGATTTCTATAAATGGTGGTCGCACAATAAAATGCAACAAAATTGGACTACGCATTATTGGCCCGCTTCCTGCTTCATACATTCTCGTCCACAGATTTCGTATCCAGGAAACTTATCACGGAGGTTTGGGTCATTTTCTTTAAATTCGAAGCTCACGAGTGTTTATAAAATGGGTGAATTTTTATTCAGAGGTCTTAAATAGGGAAGAGGGGGTCAGGAACCATCCCAATCCCAAAGCACGACATACTTATCGCCGTGCGCAGATGTGCGTCAAGCGCAAATGTCCATTGGAAACAGAAAAATGCTACAATGGCGGTGGTTGTTTCTTGTGTATTCATCATAAGAAACAGGTATACTCGTGTTTTCTATGTTTTTTAAAGATTACATATTCTTCTGAAAGTTTTTTTGTAATCTCGATGATGGAGGGAGTGTTTTGAAGGTTTGAAGTTAATTTTTTGAATTATTTTAATTCGGCGGAAATTGTTAATAAATGTAATGTATTTTCTGTAATTTCCAGACCAAATAGGAATAATCGAACGTTTCTGAATAAAGAAACAAGTTACCTGACCAGCATCAGTATAATATACCTACATATTTTATATATATATTTAGTTTAAATTTTCGTATAATACATCTGCTGCTAGAATACATATTGTTTCTACACGTGAATAAAAGACAGTAACTCGCCCACCTATAAAAACTGTACCAACCAAATAAAAGTACAAAAGATAAACAAGACTGTAAAATCAAACGCTATATGAAAAAAGTAGCAAGAAAAAACGCACTAGACATATTTTCCTCCCGCTATGCAGTAAATCATTTATCTGGCGCATATGTTTCTGGTCATTTCAATCAGTTCAAGGGGTGCTTACAAATCATTATTAGTTATTTTAAAAAAAAACAAAAAAAAACTGGCATCAGAGATTTAAAACAGTGGAAATTTTTTTTAAAAAATAGGAAAAAGGAACACGTGAAAAACAATCCAGATTCAATACCTGAGGTTTGCGAGAATACCCTAACGTAGCTGATTTTTCGCGCTATCACTGTCAAAGTAGATATTCACGACTATAAAAAATTGACAGAATTGCTACTCGTTGCTGCTACTATCGCTTGATATTAAATTAATTGTAGTGTTCAGTGGGGCGGTGTCTTGCTGAAACTTTTCTCTACTGCAGTCTACATAAATAGCATTGTTCACATCCGAACCTTTACTTTGGCCTGTCGCAGATTCACAGGTTTTAGTAACTGGACTATCTGGAATTTCAATCACTTTCATATCGGTATTAGCCATATTGGAAGGCGATTTTGGTCCGTTCGTACTTTGGCTGGAAGTAGAAAATGTACAGCTTTTATTAGGCATTGAGTTCCGACATGTGGTATTTTCAGTTCCCTTTATAATCGCACTAGCAAATGATTGGTTAGAACTGCTACCAGTAAAGTTAGTACGCTCATGTGATTGATTGTCCTGTTGTTTGTGCATATTTTGGTTTCGTTGTTGCGTGTTGGCCACATGCTGCAAAGACGACAACGTAGGATTCGTGTTGTTGTTACACGAAACCGTTTCGGGTGAGAGTACAGGCGTGGTTGGCGTTTGTATAACTTGTTCAATTTGTGGAGCGTTAAATACACCTGGTACAACATAGCTCACTTGACCTAACTGTATCGTCGATGACATGGAATTCGAGCGTGGAGGAGCCATGTGTAAACTAGGTAACCGATTAATCTGTGTAGACGGAGTAACACAGTTGTTGGCGGATACATTATGTAGGATTACTTGCTGTCTTGGTACGGAGTTGCTAGCAAAAAATGCGACAGGGCTATATGGTATTACATTTGAGTTTGTTGTGTATGGTGAAAAAGGCGGTGTGACCACAGTCAAATGAGGTGAGTACGGACTTGGAGGGGTAGGTAGCAACGCTTGACGACCATTGGCTTGCAACTGAGGTATATTAACTTGATATAATGGTGAGATGGGTGATGGAGTCTTTTGACGATGAATCAACGTATGGTAGGTTTCTTTCACCCACCTTCTGTATTCTATCAAATCTTGTGGAACGGATATAATACGGCTAAGATAGGTGCTAAAAGAAAAGTGTCACGTGATAAAAGCCCAATAGAACAACAATAAAAACGTCGGGTGCTTAAAAAAACATGTAATTAGCTGCTAAAAGAATATAAGGGACATATAAGTTTTCCGCAAATCTAGAGGTGATAATTTTCAAAATCTCACCCACGGGCAAAACAGTGATTTGTTTTCCTGTGGGGCTGATGAGGCTGCCTAATGTCTAATTCTAATATTTATGTCCAATTTGTTAATCTTTCTGACGTAACAGCGCGACCACAATGCATTTAGACTGACAGCAATGCGTTTTTAGTATTGGTGAAGCCATTGCATTGCAGTTATAACTTTTAGGCCAAATTACTTGGAAACGAGTTGGTGACGTCAGTTATTTTTCATACAGACCAAATTGGGTAAGTTTTCCAAAGCTAGGACCCCGAATCCGTTTCAGGAATGGACGTCACCAAAAAACCTTCAAACCACAATATTTCCGTAACCGTTTGTCTAAAGTACATAATATAAATTTTTTGATCAGCGATCAAGATCTATACGATGAAGGCAACGTGTATATAAATTTCTTAAGAAAATTTTTTTGTACTTTTAAAGGGGAGTTTGCTGATGTCAGCAAAAATTTTAAACCTTCATGTCTCCTTAACCGTTCGTCAAAAGTGCATGATTCTATACATTTTTTCATCAGCCTTTTCAGCTCAACACAATAAAAGCAACGTGTAAAGAAATTTCTGAAAAATATTTTTTGTGTTTTGACGGGCTCTGGCAGACGTCATCAAACTTCAAGTCTTATCGATAAGTATAACAAATAAAGATTTGAAATAAAGGTTAGTGCACTATTATCTTCAAATAGACAAGTAACAAATGAAAAGTACCTCTTTGGATTGACTTTAAAATAACTCTTATTGCGTAGAGCACTGTCAACAACATTGAACGCATACTCGAACGTTTCCTTTACACGAAGAATACCATACGAACTTCGGCCTATGTCGAGAGCTAAAAAAAACCATGTAATTAGCTGCTACAAGAATATAAGGGACGTTGATTATATAAAACTGTGTATATGGAACGAAATGTGAGAGCAAGTAAAAAATCGCATGGTTATAGGACAAACAGATGCGCTAACTTCTTTGCGCTTTATAGAGAAAAATGCAAAAAAAGGGAAACCAACCTAAGAATACTTACCTAATGTGACAGGGTCTTCGATACAAAGTAATGACGGATACTCCCCATTACCTAATTCTTTTTTAATCTAAATTTAAAATGTAAATTTCGGTGAGGTTGGATTTAAAGTTACCAAAACGACACTGAAAATATATATTAAACATTTAGATTTCATTACATCTCTTCCATAATACAAAATAAAAAAAGTGATCGCACATAATTCTTACTTGAGATTTTGAAAATTAAATTAGTGCTTTGACGTATAATCGGTCATCATTCACGGTAGCCAAAAGACACACGAAAAAATTTTTAATGGTGGTAAAAATATTTAGTAATAATGGTGGTCAAAATACTTTCTTTAGACAGTAGTATAGTTCTTACTTCTTCTTTGCTGACATAGCATCCACCATTTTTTATTTTTATACCAATTCTTTGATAGTTAAAGTTACGTCCATAAAGTTCAAAGAATTCCATTAATAGCACTCCCAAATTTGCGTCATCTTTCTTGACGTCATACCTTCTTCTGTGCCTCTGTACATGGATTCATAAACAAATAATTAAAATGAAATAAATTAAAACTTAACAATTATTCTATATTTTGACACATTACTCTCTTCTTAAAGAACAAACGACAATATTTTACGTTTTTCAAAACCAGCTTAGCATAAAAAACTATTTTCACATTTTTTTAGTTCCAATTTTAGTACCTTTTAGTAATTTTAATTTTACCAATAGTCGCCATAAAAAACAACACAGTTTTTCGTAAAAGGACTTCATAACTTTAATGAGAACAAAAATTTACAACAACAGAAAGTTCAAAAGTGGCTATTAAACACATTTCCAAAAGTAGTGTTTCTTAGTTTTATACACTACAGTAATTACCTGAAGAAAACTTATCGCCAACAACATCAGACAATAAGAACTAATCCCACCAGTGAACACTTCATTTAAGTCTCGCTGCACCAAAAAATGCTTTAACGTCAGGAACAAGTAAGGCAAAATTTTGTATTCTTTTATGTAAGACTAAAAAAACAAATTTTTGTTTTATGAACAAAAAAGTTTACACAACGTCTGTACAATAAACACATATGGTGTGCAGCTTATCGGCACTTAAAAAATATAAGAGATAAGGAAAAAACACAATAAATAGATAAAAACTTGTTTCAAACAAGAAGACATCTGCACATAGTATGAAAGCCAACCTTGACCATTTCTGCACTTCTCACAGATGATTCTGTGTTAAAACTGATGTCCACTCGAATTTTGCTCAGTTTGTCAGTAAGCTTGATAATGGGAACCTGTACAAAATAAATAACCACAATAAAACACAATAGAACAAACAAAAGAACCATACACATGGTGATAATACGTTGACAAAAAAAAATATAAAATATTTACTAACACTAGCTTTATCCAATACTTTAATTGTTGCAGGTTCAGCTATCTCGTTACTAATTAGAGCTTTCTCTAATGTAAACAATGGTAGCTTCTCCCATTTACCAAACACAGCTAGATCAATATCACTATAAACAATTGATGTTATCAACATTTTTATGTAGTATGTAAAGGATGGCCAATCATTTTCAAAAAGTAAACTTGAAGATTCAGAAAAAGTCATTTCTAGAGGTTTTTCCCATTTCTATAACTTTTTTTCAAAATTTTCGCCGAGATCACATTCCATTTTTAAAAGGATTTCAACGCGTATTGGTAAAAATAACAGCCATAGTTTATTAATTAAGAAAAAATTAAAACGAGTTTGAAAGTTAAAAAGTATTTATTTGTTAAGCTTATCGTACACTAAGTACATCTTAAGACTATTTAAACAACCAACCTTTCAGTTACTAAACTAATAAATACTTTGTACTATCTCGCCTGCAAGGATAGTATTGGTTTCCAACTCGTAACTATGTCCAAAATGGTTAATTGCAACAACACAGATTTAAACTTCGTACCTACAACTCTCTAATTACTTGGAAGTCATCTAAATGACGTTTCAGGTCAAAATTAGTATTTGTTTTCAACCAAATTTAACACAGTTAACAAATAAAATATGCTGAACATGATGGTGACATCAGAATTTTGCTTTTTGTCACCTTTAATGTCATTTTAGGCCAAATTGGTCCAAAGAATAAAACTACTCTATTTTCAACAAAATTTGGCACAGTTAACAAAAAAGTATGCTGTAAAAGTGACATCAAAATGTTAAGTTAACATTTCAATCACGCAGCTTTTAACTATGAATGATAGGCTGTATTTTTTGGTAGCAGAAATTGTACAATTGGGTCGCATTGACGATGTTTCATAGTTGTGAATTTTTATTAGCGAGATTATGCAGTGCCTGCATCTTGTTAACTTTTAAACTCGTTTTTTTTTAAATCAATTTTAGATTCTTTTTTATAAAAAAAACACCCCTAGAATGAGCAGTAAATTATCATAGTATATATGTGTTCTCAATTAAATTTTTATTTAGCTAGGTTTGTTTTGTTGTTAATTAAAATATTAAATTATGATTTAAAATATTATTTTTAACTCACTTAAAACAAAATTTTTAGCCAAAGAATGTATGTTGTAAAGTATTATAATGGATGGCTCACAAAACGGAAGCTAAGAATTGGACATAGATTTTACCCTCCCTTACCTCAAACATTAATGCAAATTAATACTATTCCTCTTTGTTTGTTTATCTTGAACATTTTCCTTGTTGATTTCGTGTGACAATCTGGGCAACAAGTTATTACTACGTACAGAAAGTGTACCTTGAATAATCAAGTTTAAATTGTATTCACTTCAAAATCTATTATTATTTAGGAATTGATGTTTTAGGGTGTAACACAAGGTTTGCCCATTCCTTTATGTAAGATTTTGTTTGGCATACACTTTGTGAGTCATCCCTTACACACTTACATAGAGTTCAATATGAGCACAACAAATAAAAAAAATTGTATGGATTTGTGCACAAGAAATAAATAATTTGTCAAATCTATAAACCTTGTATCAAAACATTGCAGTATTTAAAAGACTTACAAATACATTAAGACAATTTTATAACTGTCTAGCCTTTACCTGGTTGGAATGTAGAGATTGGTTCGAAAACTTCCAAATACTTCCACCTACAAATTTTATATATAATATAAAATAGACACTGCAAAACAGAACACAGTCTTCTTGCCAATAAATTGTGTCTATAGCCAAGAGTCAGTAAATAGTCAGTCTATTTTCTTTTACAATTGTAGAAAAAAATAAACTTTCGCATGAGCAATATACATGTGATTCAGACTAAAAAACAGTATGTCAAGTATTTTGCGTGTATGTATGGACGTGTGTGAGTACAAACACATGCTAGAATAGCAATATTGACAGATCATAAGCAACACACTGGGTACCTTTGCAGCTGGCCAAATGCTTATAATTAGATCACTCATTCTTTTTACAACATCTTTTCTCATCAACTCTTCCTCTGGTAATGGTGACATGTATGTAAAAAAATCCTTAATTTCCAAATGCAACCTGTTAAAAGTATATAAAAGATAATATAAAATTTAAAATTTATATTAGAAATACAGAAAACCGTACTTACTAAAACAGGAAACCATCAACAACAAGCAGAAACGACCAAAAACCACCAGGAAACGAGCAGAAACGAGCAGGAAACAAACAGAAACAACTAGAAACCAGCAGTTAACAAATAATAAAACCTGTACTCTCTGTCTCTGTGACCCACGGAGGACTCACCAGAGTAAATTAGCACTTTACTCTGCAATATTCATTTTCACAGATAATATCTTCAAAACCCCAGGTCATTTTAAATTTGGCCGAAAGCTTTATTTTTATGTAACTAACTGCACAATTTTCTCGTGAATTTGCGAAAAAAGTTTCGTGTGGAAGAAAAAAGAAAGAAAAACATGTCTAGATATTTACAAATCATTCATGAAGAAATTTCTAAATTTGTTTAGTTTTTGTTCAATATGAAATAATTGTTGCTCGCAATATGCAAGATCCATGTCACTTTTAGTTGTCTACTTAACCGTCAATTGGGCAGGAATGTTGAAGATATCATACAAGCTTGTCTCAAGGGCTCTTGTACGCTTATGTGTCGGCATATCATAGGAGTAGAAGAGCCCTGGAGATGAGATTATCATCCATATATGTATCATACCCAGACATAGAAAAACCAAAAGAAAAAGTTTATAAGTTTCCAGACATGCGTTAAACAAAAATAACGCCCCCTTCATGTGGGAAATATTCTAATACTCGCGTTAAGTGGTACCCAGGATAAGTGGAACTTTTAGTAATATGGGACTAAACTTCTCGGTCCATTAAACCTTCTTACTAAACCCAAGCAAAAATACTGTGAGAAAAGACCCCAGATAACCAAGATCTTTTTTACAGTCCCGTGAGCAAAAAAACTTTGATTAAGTGAGACACCAATGCAATGGCTTCCTAGAAAAAAACAAAAAATAAATGAAACTTGGGCGCATAATCAAGCATTTTGGTAATCTTTTTCGCCTGTCATATGGCCATTTGCTTTTGTATTTTGGTTGTATTTTGGGCTTTTTGATGGTTTTCTGGTCGATTAATGCTTGTTTCTGCTTGTTTACTGCTCGTTTCTGCTTGTTTCTGCTTGTTTCCTGGTTGTTTCTGGTAATTTCTGCTCGTTTTCTGTTTTAGTAAGTATGAAAAGAAACTTACAAGCAGTCAATTTTAAAGGGCACAATCTACCAGCTAGTCCCACCCTTGGAACTGTGACATAGCTGATAAAATGGAAGTTGTTTCACTTAAATATGAAGAAAGTTGTCAATGTTTTTTTGATAATGTTAATGATTGGTTTTCGAAGAAAAAAAAAATCATTTATATCTTGATAAGGGTAATTTCCTGAATAGGTTTGTGTTTTCGGAGTGCCAATTGCTACTAAATGTACCTATAGCATTTAAAACACATGGGAAAAATTGTCAACATAATTTGTATGTAAACACGTGGAGAAAAGAAATGGACATGGATTTTTTTTCCAACCCAGGTTTTTTATACCATAAAAGGGTCTGTTGGTGAATGAACATTGGTAACAAACTAGGCGCTGAATATAGCAAAAAGTGCTATTGTCAATGGTTTTAAATTGAAACCAAGTGATGTGTTACCAGGGGTCCCACAGAATCTGTACTGGGCCCGAATTTTTTTCTGATTATGAACAGTAATATTAAAACAGATGTCATAAGCTGAAAAGCATAAAAATGACTGACAAATAGCTTATTGTAATAATGGATTTTTTTACAAAAATAATTAAAATTTTGAAAATAATTAATTTTTATGATGTGATTTTCCTTGACCTGATTTTCATGTACATTATTAATTAAACAAAACAAAACCTTCTTTTTAAAACTGGTGATGGAAAGACAATTTGTGATATAGGTAGCTAGCTAACTGTTTCTTACCCATAAGCATTTTCAGGATATTTTTCACAACCTTTCCAAGGAGCTATATTAATGTTGTCTTTCTCATCACTATCATCATCCGAAGACACCTCTGAACTTTGAGATTTCTTTCTTTTTAAGTTAATCTCATTTTCTGGGTTTGTACTCGACTCGTTTGTGTTTACTAACGGTATAAACTCGTCTGCTTTGGGAAGGGCCTTTTTAGTAGTGTCAGAAGAGTTTAATTGAAATCCAGACGGCTGCATTACTTTACCCATAGTTGTTTGCATGATTAATTGCCATGTTCTAAATGCACGACCTTCATGTTCTGGTAAACATTCCAAGCGGGGATCAAGTGCCATTAGGATAATAGTCAAAAGTGATTGATATGCCTTAGTCAACTTGCTTGCTGAGTCACAACCGAGTCACACACACACTTGTGTTTTGGTTTGGTTTATGTCCGGCACGGGCTTGAAAAATCAAAGACCGCATGATAAGATGGCAAGCTATGCCGAACATAAGGAAACATACAATGATGAAATCAATTCATAGTGGAATTGATTCTTTCAAAGTTTTTTAACATATTTATCAAAAACAGGAAGTGTTAAATCTGATTATATATTTATGATAAACATTAGACCATTTTTGTATGTTTTATACAAATATCGGCGTTCATTTTGCTAGCTAACTTTGGTTCAGACATTATAAGGTCCTCATAATTGTCTACGGATAAAGTTAGGTTTCGCACCTTATCGATCAGGGGCCGTCGCACAATGGTCGGGCACTTTGGCCTTTTCTAAATGAAAGAAGGTTCTTGGAAGAAATCTAGCTAGCTAAAAAAGTCCTGTTGCAAAAGGATTTTCATCATATAATTAACAAGGTACATATATATCACCTAGGTTTTTTTTCATGTGTCTTATTTCTATGAAAAGTTTAGGGCTAGGCTATCTATTTCCAAGCTAGCGGGAGGCAGAAATTATATTTTAAAATAGTTGTGAAGCACAAGCAAAATTGGTACTGAGCAACTTTTTCTTTAGGCTTTTAGCAAGCAGGGTACCTCTTACAACTAAAACTGGAAAACATGATGTTTTTTAGCTAGATAGATATAAGTAGTAGATAGACGTGCATATTTTAACATGGCTAGCTAGCCTCACAAATATCAGGTTAAGTAAAGCTAGCCGTACCTAACAGCCGCACCTTAGCCGTACCTTAGCCGTACTTAAGAAAATTCGTAATTAGCAGCTCTGTGTAAGACCACTTGCTTCTAAGCTTAAAATTAGTAGTTAATGTATATCAAAGTTAAATTGTCTAACTTTTATTTCGTCTTTTAGGTGAATATCTATGCCGATAAAAATGATGCAAAATGGAGCACTCCATCGTCGAGCCCAAGTAACCCCCAGGGAATCCTCAATGATGAAACACCGATAATAATATATCTTACATGTATTATAATTTTTATAAAATGATTTTGATACAAATACAAAAGAGATTTTTAAAATTGAATGTATGAAAAACATTAGTAAAGTAAGATTGAACATTATTACGCTGCGGACAATATTAGAGCTAGCGCTAAAAGTGACTACAGCTGGCTAAATTTGAATACGGTTGCCAAAATAAGGTACGGCTAGATAATATTAAGGTACGGCTGGGTCTTATCATATAAGAAACAATTTCAAATGCTAAAAACGTTCAATAAAAACGAAATTATGTTAGGTACGGGTAGCCAAAATAAGGTACGGCTGGACCATATTAAGGTACGGCTGGGTCCTATCATATAAGAAACAACTTCAAAAGCTAAAAACGTTCAATAAAAACAAAATTAAGTTAGGTACGGCTAACCAAAATAAGGTACGGCTGGAAAATATTAAGGTACGGCTGGGTCCTATCATATAAGAAAAAACTTCAAATGCTACAAATGTTCAATAAAAACGAAATTATGTTAGGTACGGCTAACCAAAATAAGGTACGGCTGGACAATATTAAGGTACGGCTTGGACCTATCATATAAGAAACAACTTCAAATGCTAAAAACGTTCAATAAAAACGAAATTAAGTTAGGTACGGCTAGCTAAAATAAGGTACGGCTGGACCATATTAAGGTAAGGCTGGATTTTATTATATAAGAAACAACTTCAAATGCTAAAAAAAAATTAATATAAACGAAAAACAATAAGTACGTAGAAGAAGTAGAGTTTACTGGAAAGTAAAGTGCGGGCGAGGTTAAGAAAAAAATTGTATGCAATATGCTCTACTAGGTTGGCTCCACATTGTTTTCTGCACAGGAAAATAAAAAAATGCTACTTTGAAAGTGATGCGGTAAATCTTCTGTCTAACTGAGGTATAGACAGTGAATGTCTGAATAAGGAGTAGAATTAACGTTTTCGCCAGTTGAAGGACACACGCGTTTTTATTCGTTGGATGTTATTGTTAATGGAAGAGATGTAAACTTTTTATTTAAAACAAAAGAACTTTTAAAAAATTTTAATATTCGTTGTTGTTTATGAGTGCACGTTATTTTAATGATGGAAAACGATAAGAAAAAGGAAGAACCTAATAAAGCCGCGAAACAATGTGTGAGTAAAGGTTTTTGATTTTTAATTTTGATTGTGTTAACTGTGTCCTGATTTAATTCAGCATATACACTTATTATAAAAACAATTTTTTATAAGAACAATAAGGTTAAAAATTATTGACAAATAAGAACGAAATAACAACTATACTCAAGGGCAAAATTTTACTGATTTTTCTAAAAACAACCAACAAACATAAAGAAATATTTCTTGACAGAATTAAAATGAGAATGCGCTAACACATTAACAAATAAGATGAAAAATAATAACCAAGAGAATCCAAGTCTAGGTGGTTTTTACAAAAAAAACTGTCACTTCATTCCTCACACACTCTTTTTTTCTATTACAAGAGCAAAATATACACTACTATTTTCTATTTTCAACACCTAAAAAATATTTTATGCTCAGATAAAGTACACTTCTTGGCATACTAGTTTAAACATGCAAAATCACGCCTGGTATTTTCGGTATGTTGTCAAATGTGGTCAGCCCGTGTTATGAGTTGTCCTTATTGAAGGAGAATGCGGAGATTTTGATTCTGATAAGAAAAAGCAGCGAGAAGTTGGGACCGAGGAACAATCATACATAATGGCAGATGATTCTCCATTTAAAAAACATTACACGCAATTGTACTACACAAAAAAAGCTGTTATCGAAAAGCAAGTTCATGAAGACAAGGTTTCAAATTTGTTCTCGCCAACATTATGCAACATTATGCTGGCATCGTGGGTCATTTTGCTGCGTTCTTGCTTTTAATTCACCAACTGATTTCGATAACCAGAGCTTAGAATCGATGTTGGCGAAGACAGCAATAAAAGATAAGAAAAGCTTAAGGACTGACTTGGTGTTCCTTGTACTTCCATATGGTGTTCTTTTAATTGATATCAACGAAGTCAAATTTTACAATATTGGCAATGAAACGTTTTTGAATTCAAGTTAGTTTTATTGTTACTTCACTGCTATTTTGTAGCGTTTTTAAACTTTTTAAATGTAATGAGGTTATAAGGCTAAAAGTGTTCTTGAAGCGTTCTTTAAAGTCAGGAAACAGGTAACACAGGTTCTTTGATTTTTGTGACAAATGTTCTTACCTACTAAGATACTGTTCTTAACTTGTTCTAAATTTTAACCTAGAAATGCATTATGTTGTTTTACGGCTTTACATGCGTACACGTTCGTTCTAGTAAAATGATTTAAAGCAGTAGGAGATGTTTTTTGAAAAGCATAAATATAATTTCTTCTTATTTTCTATTTCAGGTGTGACATTTGTAAAACTTATTCATTTTGCAAATGTTCTTTATTTACAAAGGACAGGGATCTATCCAAAAGATACATTTTCTATTGTTAAATTGAAAAAATCGGAAAATGAAACATCTCAATCTCATCAAACACATGCTATTTGTTGCGAAGTACTATTCGGTCTTCTGAACAAGAGAAACATCCTGATTTATCCATATAAGTTTCGGCAATTGCTTTTGGTAGCTCAATGTTTGATTGCAATCGATTTGGAGAATACGGATGGTTGTTTACGACAGATTAAAGCCTTTTTAGAGTCCCGTTTCTCATACTTAAAGCTGATCACGCTGGACAGCCATCCCAGCTCGCATTTTTCGTGCCTTGTTGAATCAGACGAAACACTTTTTGTAAAGGAGATTGCAACAAACAAAGTAGTTAAAGACATGCAACGTCTTTTACAAAATGATATTTCATATCAACTTTCTTAAAATATATGTAAGCATGTTTTGAAATTTATTTGTTCTGAAGCGTCCTTTATACGTTCTTACTGTTGTGCAACAGTCAATGATGAAACCTTCGATAAAAGCATCGCCACTATCATCAGAAGTCGACAATATCGAAGTAATATGGAGAGAATGTCATTAGCAGCGTCAAGGAAAGAAGCCCTGGCCAAGTTCTTACCCAGTATTTTTTTGAATTGTTTGGCAATTGGGTTAAGAGTCACACTGACTGACTTTAAACAGAACTGGCCTGTATCTATCCCAGCTACCTCTAAATCACTCTTTACGACCTTTGATTTTATCGACATCTTTCTTTTACAGTTGTTAGCGTTTCGATATATTGCATCAAGATCGGATAGATCTGTTACAGATTTGGTCCTAGAAATGCAAACGTTAGAGAATGTAAGCAATCAATCTGACACTGATAGTGATATTTATTAAAATATAATTATATATTATCGTGTTCGTATTTGTTAAAACATTTTGTTTCTTAGGTAATATTTTTTTTATATTTTCAGCTATACAATTTATTTTACTTTAAATAGATATGCAGCCGTACTTTAATTTTGATCAATGGTAGCCGTACCTAACCTAATTTCGTTTTTATGAAACATTTGTAGCATTTAAAGAAGTTTCTTATACGATAAGACCCAGCCGTACCTTAATATGGTCCAGCGTACCTTATTTTAGCTAGCCGTACCTAACCTAATTTCGTTTTTATGGAACATTTGTAGCATTTGAAGATGTTTCTTATACGATAGGACCCAGCCGTACCTTAATTTTTTCCAGCCGTACCTTATTTTACCTAGCCGTACCTAACTTAATTTCGTTTTTATTGTACATATTTTAGCATTTGAAGATGTTTCTTATACGATAGGACCCAGCCGTACCTTAATATTTTCCAGCCGTACCTTATTTTAGCTAGCCGTACCTAACCTAATTTCGTTTTTATGGAACATTTGTAGCATTTGAAGATGTTTCTTATACGATAGGACCCAGCCGTACCTTAATATTTTCGAGCCGTACCTTATTTTAGCTAGCCGTACCTAACCTAATTTCGTTTTTATGGAACATTTGTAGCATTTGAAGATGTTTCTTATACGATAGGACCCAGCCGTACCTTAATATTTTCCAGCCGTACCTTATTTTAGCTAGCCGTACCTAACCTAATTTCGTTTTTATGGAACATTTGTAGCATTTGAAGATGTTTCTTATACGATAGGACCCAGCCGTACCTTAATATTTTCGAGCCGTACCTTATTTTAGCTAGCCGTACCTAACCTAATTTCGTTTTTATGGAACATTTGTAGCATTTGAAGATGTTTCTTATACGATAGGACCCAGCCGTACCTTAATATTTTCCAGCCGTACCTTATTTTAGCTAGCCGTACCTAACCTAATTTCGTTTTTATGGAACATTTGTAGCATTTGAAGATGTTTCTTATACGATAGGACCTAGCCGTACCTTAATATGGTCCAGCCGTACCTTATTTTAGCTAGCCGTACTTAACTTAATTTCGTTTTTATTGTACATATTTTAAAGTTGTTTCTTATATGATAGGACCCAACCGTAAAATATATGTTGTCTTATAATTTTCATATTTTTCCTCTCTTTTCCTTACCTATCCCCTTTATTTTACTTTACTTGATAAGTCGCATTGAAGTTCACCGTTCGTACTAACCACCTTTTTATTGCCAGCCGTACTTAATTTGTCGATTTGGGAATCACCTTCCCGCGCTCTCCCCCGTTTGGTTTCTATAAGAGCAAGATGTTTCGTTAACATTTTTTCGTATTTTGCGGGTTCATTGGTGATTGAGAAACAGAAATTCAGTGACACAACAAATTTACCACTACGATTAGCTCAGTTTTTTCCATTAAAATACATTACCTCACCTTAAAAAGAAAAGTGTAGTTACGTACGGCTAAGGTACGGCTTAGGTACGGCTGTTAGGTACGGCTAGCTTTACCTAAGCCAAATATCAAGGGATATAGCTACCCTGTCTATTTTTTCCAGGAGGGGCCATGACTTAGGATGGAGAGTCCTAGAGCAATTAATGCTCATTTTGAGCTATGCAGACCAAATTCGGGCCCATGCTCTACTAGATACAACTCTGCCAACATCCCCAACGGCCCACACAGTGTGCCATCTCTTCCCAATTTCCCTCACATGGCTTTGGCTAACCCGGGACTATGGTAAAATTCACTCACCCATGTTGAATTGCCGTCAAGAGGAATCGAACCCCGGTCTCCTGCACAGAGTGTGACAGCTATAAACGCTAATCTATGGCGTCACGTCTAGAGATGCCCCCCCCCCCCCGCTAATATGGATTTTATTTAACAAAACCATCCTTTTTTCACTTTATTTTTGGTACAATTTTTGACAGTTTTGGCAGTATTTATAACAATATTGAAGTAATACTTACTTTGAATACTTTGAAGTAGATTTTGTGAGATCTTCACGAATCCAACTCAGCGAGTCCAATGCTCATCATGTCAATGATGCTGTTTGTGTTGGCCTTTCGAAACTGAACATAATTTGGTAACAGTGGCTCATCAGGAACAGTAGCAAGAAAGCAATCCAACTTCGACTTAAAAGAGTCTATGCTGCAATCAGATAGGTTGCGTATTGCTTTTGGTAGACCATTAAACAATCGTACTCCTTGAACAGCCAAGCTAGCACAACAAATCTTATAAAATGGCCCTTTCTTCACTACAGGAACAACACATTTTCGACCCAAACGATCATTCGTGTACCATGTGATGCCTCCTTTACCAGTTTCCTGACCAAAGTTTGGTACTATTTTTTCAATCACTTTCCAGATGTAAATTATGGCATACTGTTCCCTTCTTACAGATTCAAATACAGATTCAATCTTTTTAGTACGTCCCAGTACGAAAAACCTTGAGTTCCAAGGATTTTTCTAGTAAAGGTTCTTTGCACCATTTCTATGTCTTGTATTTGTCCTTTCATTAGTGGAGACCATAACTGGGAACAATAGTCAAGGTGGGGAATAACTAATGATTTCCAAAGAGTCAACATCACGTTTTTTTCTCTGCTCTCGAATGTTCGTAATATCCATCCAGTTATCCTGTTTGTCCTTCACAGTGATTTTTTTGTTAATCTTTTCTGATGTGTTACTTAGATATACAGAGAGTGGTTTCAAAGACTCAATCTTAAGTAAGACTCAATCTTAAGTAACCTATTAGATTGTCAGTAAATCTAATATGTTAAGTAACCGGTTAAGTAACTTATTAGATTGCCAAAGACTCAATCTTAAGTAACCTATTAGATTGTCATGGATTTTTTTGAGAATGATTATGATGCTTCAAATAATTCTTGAATGCAGACTTGTTGGTTCATAATACAAATGAAGAAAAGTTTTTTTCCCTTTTTGGTGTAGAGTAAGTGTATTTAATAAAGTTTATAAGTTTTACAAAATTTTTTTAGATTCCTTTTTTATTGTAAAAACTGAAAGATACAGTATGTAAGCTAACGCGTATGCGCTATACAACACTTTTTCCTGTCGGAAAATCGGAAGCCCTTTTATCTTTTGTTTATCATAATTATTTTAATGATCTTACCGTGAGTTATGTTGCTAGTAAATAAAACAATACTGTATTTATTTTGTCAAAGTTCAAATAGTTTATAGGGCTATACGGCAATACTACACGTAGAAACGTGATCGTTTACCTCAAAATGAGAACCCTGAATGGAGCTATAGATATGTTCGACCATACTGGAAATGTTGCAGTCATTTTATCTGAGGAGTCACCAAAAATTATTTCGAGGGCTGCCTCCAGGGAAGTTTTTAAGGAATTGCACACCTACTATCTTTCTTTGCACCCCTCAATAGAACTCAGGAGTATGGTGTTTGTCACAAGCCATTGCAACTTTAGGAATGTGACCTACCACACGTCAGTCATTTTATTCATGACCAGGCCTGATACCACAATTATCTCTCTGGCTGTATGTGATACAAAAATATTTTTAGATATATTTATTTTTCTAAAATCTAGGTACAACATTTTTTTTGTAGAAAATCCGGATAGAACTTAAGGATGCTTGATATTTGGAATGTAGACTCACTGCTTACTGAGTTAAGTCCAGAAAAATGGCATGATACTTGCCCATATATTCCCATATCAAGATTTTTATGAAGGTGTGATTGGCTTAGCCTACATTGCAGGTCCTTCAAAAGATTACGTTGGGGTGTGTGTACATCATTGTATCAAGATGCATTAGGAAAGCATAATCTTAATTGTGAGCTTAACAGTGGAATCAATTGGGACGACGACTGTTAACAGTTAAGGTAGATATAGTAGCAGCACATTAAATCGGCCACAATTTTGGAGCGAATCACAACCTTGTTTGAAGTATTCTGAAGGAAAATACATATTCATCCAAGTTTTGGCTCGGTGATCAAGGAAACAAGGACAAATTCTTGACATGCAGTAAAAATGAGATGTAAATTCTGTTTTGTAAATTCTGTTGACCACTACCATGGTAACAAAGGGTTGAAAAGAGCAGCTTTATTTAGTGCACATTAGTCAAAAAGTAACAACATTACCAACAATTATTTTCATATGGAACATATGGTTTTGGTTGTATTAAGATAAATCAAGTTACATACCAGAACAGCAACTCTTCTTATTCATGCTCAAGTCATTTAAAATTATATATTTATTTATATTTTCATTTATTTATTTATCTATTTTGTTTAATTAAATTAAATTTTAATTTTAATTAGTAATATAACCCTTTTGGGCAAGAAATAGTGGAGTTAACTAAGCTTTATTCAAGAATATTTGTATCATACTAAAGCTTAAATGCGAAAGTATGTGTTAGAGCAAATCCCTAAAAATCAAATCCACCAATTAACACAAAATAATTTCTCAGAGAAAACCCTGAATCAAAATCAACCAATGAGCATAAAGCCAGCATTGCCACATCTTACCCTCTTACATAATAGGGGAATTTATCATGTTTGTTTGGGTGAGTGAGTGAGACCAGTCTTGCTCAAAACATAGAAGAAGAAAGGATTTTCTAATAACAAACATGTCTGATTTCCTGGTGATAAGAAAAACTATGCTGGGTCTCCTGGCTATACCAGAAAAGGAAATTATTATTACTTGTATAAATACCCATATAATCATAAAATTTACCATGGATTGTTATGCTACCACGACTACTGCTACTAATTTATTTGATAAAATAGGTTGTACAATAAGAGTCAGCATGAGCTGATGTGGACCTACAAAATAAAATATCTAACCAACAAAAAAGCGTTTGTGATAAACCTTGAATGGTGTTGAGTGTTCATTCAAGGATTCTGGATTATGTTTGTAAATATCTAAAAATGTGTATGAAGTTTATAAATGTTTAGTTTAAAAAAATGTATGGGTAAGTATTTTGAACGAATTTTAAACAAATTTCAAAAGTAATGATTAGGGAAAATCACACAAAAGAAGGCTAGAGGCATTTATATTGTACTTATATTCAATCAAGATCTAAAAAATGGTCTTCAGTATCCAACTTTATATATAGACCCTTAGCCAAATGTGAAAATAACGAAAATAATTCAAAAACTACAGTAATTTCTATGCATTAATTTTTTTTAAAAAAAATTAGGAAAACCAAAATTTTTGGCCAAAAAACCTTCGGCAGACCCAAATTTCAGACAGGAAAATTTTTGGACAAAAAAAAATCCAGAAGTTTTTCTGTCCAAAAATTTTCGTTTCTTATTGTACATATTTAAAAAATAGAATAACAAAATTTTGTAGTGAAGTTTCAATTCTTGCAGTTTGTGTACACTATGAGATATATATGGGTTTGTCTTTAATGACAAAAATTAATTTATTAAAAATCCTAAACAAATTAATTTGAATAAAATTCACCTAAAATCAATATTACAATGTGGTTTTCCCATAAATTACTAATCAAATTATGACTATATAATTATTAGATTGTAATTACAAATTTTGAGTCCAAAAAGTAGTAAAGTAGTAGTAAAATATTGCGCTTGTTACTTTGTTATCACATATCTTTCTGGGATTAGTGTTACTTTTCTTGTCTGATGATGGAAATCAAGGAGATATTAAGGTATAGCTGAAAGATCGAATTTGGCATTTTTGGAATGTTCACATCCTTGCCTCTGTTTTTTGAACATGTTCTACTCACCTTATTTCTAATAGAGTTTAACGTACAGTCTTAATAACGCTGGTGTTCTCGTAAGTTTGAATAATATTTTTTCTAAATTTAAGATGTTCTATAATTGCTACTTTGCTATAATAAACTGAAAAATAAATAAATTGACCTTATCATAAAATGACCACTGTAAAAATGAACAAAATTGCCTTGATCAAATAATAGTAACTTATTTACAACCATAACATAGAAGTAGGGTATAAACTTTTTTAAAAAACACAAAAGGTGAAGAGAGTATTTGATTAAAGAAAAACAACATCCTACAATATATGTATGTTAGAGTTAAACTTTCTTGTTATTATTGTTAGGGCACCTAAAAATGAATTGGATATACTGCTTTGTGTATGGTTTGATTCAACTTCATTTAAATGCTGGAGCAAGTTATAGCAGATCTCTAACCGAAACACTGTCTTATTTTGAAACGCTGAATAAGAATGACATTACTCATCGTATTACGAGAAGAAGTATTTCAGAAACTCATATTCGTCATATTGCATTTAAAAGCCATGGTGAAAAGTTTGATGTTGAACTTATTCCTTCCCACAAGATTTTTTCTCCATCATTTGAAGCAATTTCAATTGATAAAGATGGCAATGAGCACCCCTTCTATGTTGACAAAGACACTTTTTATAAAGGTCACTTGAAAAACCATGAGTATTCTAGTGCAGTGGTACATGTTGAAGATGGCATGGTCACTGCTACCATTAATACAAATAATGCTACTTTTGTTATTGAACCAATGTGGAGACATGTTGACAAAAATCCTTCCCATGATATGATTATTTACAAAGTTTCAGACATTCATTGGAATTTGACACATGCAAATGAGACAAAGACATGTGGTACACACTACAATCGTTTCTCTCATCACGATGTGCAAAAAGACATTTTTCACCAAGGCAGATCAAAAAGAGCTGTAACTTCAATGCATAAAAACATATGTAGCTTAACACTTGTAGGTGACTACACATTTTTCAGAACAATAGGAGGTGGAAAAATCCCTCTCGCTGTAAATTATATGCTTCAAGTTATAGCTCGTGTTAATAATATATACAAAAACACAGATTGGCCTGGGGTTGGTCGAAACATTGGCTTTCAAGTCCAAAAAACAATAATTCATGAATCGTTTAGTAGCGACCAGTAAGTAATCCATCAGTTTTATTTATTTAAGATATATAGAGGCGTTCATTGCTCAATTGCGTAGTGAGTTGTTATATACACCCATGTGACTGCTAGAATCTAATGGTTTTACAACCAGGACAGCTTTTCCATGGCAAAAGAGCTTTCATAAAAAAAAAACATGTAAAAAGTGGAAGAGCTGAAAGAAAAAAAGAACAGAGATTCTTGATTTTGGTTTATTTGTTTTACTAACATCTGGAGAATAAATCCTCACAATAATCTTTTAAGGAGAAAATTTTGGTTTAGTTCTTATAACATATTCTTATAACATAAAAGTTTGTTTAAGCTATGGATGTAGGTTTTATGTCTAGTTCGGCAAGTGAAACTGTTTTTTTTTATGGACTCACATTTTTGTTCTAATATAATTTTGTAAAAAATTTAAGTAAATATATAGGCCCTATACAAGCTTACCCAGAAAATTTTATTGCAAACCAACGTGCAGATCCTAAATTATGGGGTCATCAGCAAAAAATTAGAAGGCCTGGGACAAGCAAACGATTCTCATTTTGTCAAAAAGATTTATGTTAATCAATTCACCTTTATAATATCTATGCATTGATAAAATTTGAATACATATCCCTTAACAACTCTAAAATTACTGATGACAGAAAATTTCAAAATTAACTATTACTTAAATATGACATCATAATTTATGCAGCATAATTAAATCTGAAATTCTTTAGACGACTTGTTAATTAACTTTTTAGGCTCTATAATATAAGTCCTACATCATATAAAAGTTATTTTCATTTAACATTATTTTTGGCTATCAGAGATAAGGAAATTAAGACTGAGAGAGTAGCTAGCTCAGACACTCCGCTCTTCTGTTTGGGGTTTAAACCTCCCCCACTTGTCTCCAGGATAAAAAAAATTAGGACAGAAGTGGAAAAAAAATGCTACCGAACAGCACCGCATCCCATAAATTTCTTTCTAAAATATTCTTAAATTAATTATACTGTGCAAATGACTGCGTGGCATCGCTTTCCTTCCTGGTAAGGTCTAAATATGCTTGATTAATAAAACTAAATGATTAAGTTTCTGCTGGCCAAAAATCAACAAAAAAGTATTCACTCAAGAATAAATAGTAAAATTAAGAAGTGGTACCTAAATTTTTATTTTTTTTGTATGTGTGCAGGCATGGACATCTTTGCATTATTGTTACCTTTTTTAATGTAGGAAGCACCTCTATAACAAAGAAAAGGCTGGTCCGTGGAATGTGGATGCGTTGCTCACTGAATTTAGTCGTGAAAAATGGAGTGCTACTTGCCTAGCTCATCTGTTTACCCATCAAGATTTTGATCGAGGAGTGATTGGATTAGCTTATGTTGGAAGTCCTTTATCTGAACAGGTGGGTGGTATATGTACACCAACACATGCGGATCTAATTGGATTGCGCTATCTTAATTGCGGGCTTACCAGTGGAACCAATTGGGGGCGAAGGTTGCTAACGACCGAAGCCGATTTAGTAACAGCTCATGAACTTGGTCATAATTTTGGTGCCAACCATGACCCTGCAAGTTGTTCGAAATCATCTGGAGGGAAGTATATTATGTATGCAACTTCTGTTTCTGGAGATCAGCCAAACAATTTTAAATTTTCACCCTGTAGCAAGCATCAGATTGCTGAAGTTTTAAAGGCGAAAAAGAACAATTGTTTTACAGATCCTGTGGATAGCTATTGTGGAAATTATGTTGTTGAAGAAGGTGAGGATTGTGATCCTGGGATCACAAAAGACAAATGCTGTACATCAAGTTGTACATTCCAAAAAAACGCACAATGTAGCGATTCCAATCATGGCTGTTGCACCAACTGCATGTTTTCGAATAACCAAAAGCTCTGTCGTGGAGAATTCAAATTGGAGTGTATAGGTGAAACTAAATGTACAGGTCATTCAAAAGATTGCCCTGAGGCTCCCAAACTTACTAATAGAGAGGATTGTGGACTTAGCAAGGGAAATTGTGTTAATGGCAATTGTACTTCTTTATGCGCTCAAAGCAACAAACTCTCATGCTTGTGTCAGGCAGGTGGGGATGCGTGCAAAATATGTTGTAAAGACACTGAAAAAAGTGACTGTAAACCATTGGTAAAAAATGGAGGTGAAACAAAAGAAAATGATGGTATACCATGTTTTCTGGCTCAGGGACAGGGTCAGTGTGTTAGAGGAATTTGTAAAACATCTCAACAGAATGTTAAGGATGAATTTAAAGATTTACTTAAAGATTTTACCTTTAGCAAATTTGCACGATTCATGGAAGCTAATATTGTGGGCACGATTTTAGTATTTTCTCTAATGATTTGGATACCAGCATCATGCGTTGTAAACTATTTAGACAAAAAACAAGAAGAAGAAGACAAGGAAATGACAAAGTGGTTGAATCCATTTAGTAGACAATTAATGAAAACAACTCCTGCAAAGTTTAAAGCACTTTTCCAGAAAGGAAGAGCACAAAAGCCTTTAAGGACACAATATCATATATCATCTTAGTATTAAAAATGAAAAACATAATAAATCAAAGCCCACCATATGGTGTGAAGTACTATATAGCTGGAATTTTTGTTTTCGCTTTTTTAATCATGAGAATTTTAAATGCTAATTTTAATTTTTTCCTGTTTTCGTATTTTACTGACAGCTGTACTTATTAATCCCTTAAAAATGTATTTGACTTTGAATCTGTTTGAGACATGCTCTGCCATAAAATATTCTAGAAAAATTTTTCTTTTGATTTTGCACATGCTAGCATTTTTTATAGTGTAAACAAATTATATCAAACTTTAGCATGATGCTGTTCAGTAGAAAATACTGTTCGCTAGGAGACACAATAAATGCTTGATTAATCCTAATAAATAAACTCCTATGGGGTTTAACTAAGTTGAATCCAGTACACCTAATAAATTTTAATGCCGGTAACTGCCCTAGCTACTCTATCCAATCGATGCTAGCATGGGGAATGGGTGTTAAACCGAGAATGATGATGAGGTGAATGATAATGATGATAAGGGATTTAATTTTGTTTTTAATACCTTGTTACTTTGTGTTGTTAAATAATATTTGGATATACATGTTGTCAATTTATTAAGCCACCCTCTAATAAGCCCTTCTTTCCAATAAGCTCCAACCTCAAAATTAATTTTGGAAGTAAGCCCACAGGTACTTAATTAAGTATTTACGATGAGTGGTTAACATATTCGTTTTTAATTTGAGTGCCTCAAAAGAAGTTGAGTTTTAACTGCATAATATCCACAAAGATTGTGTGTGCTTGTCTGTTCTTCCTGATTTTGTATTAACAACAGAAATGTGATTTCATTTTTAATTGCTGTATTTACAAAATTAAAGTATATAAAGTATGGATATGATTTGTTTTTTTTATTTGCGTAGCATAGTAAAAGAAATATAGCTATGAAATGTAGTATGTATATGGTAATATTTATTTATAGTTGGTTATTTTCTTATGTCCTTATTATGTGTCATTCTATATTCAGATATGAAGCTTTTAATTATATGAATACATTTAAATGTGTGAACTTTCAATCTAATGGGGTTAGGCCTAAAAAATATGTTTTCTAACTTTTATTCAAATGTCACCAGGATTCAATTTTATACCACTAACAATTCACAAAGATGTTGTTGTATGGACAAGTATAGTAATTTGCCTGTGTTGTGTTTTGCTATGAGTGAAAATTTTCTAATTATAGGAGATATAAAACAGAAGTGTTTAGCTGAAATAAAATTTACCCTTGCACTCATGTACAAGCATTTGTTATAATACCATCTTCTGTTGTCGAAAACATTCTTTTCCTTTCAAGAATTATTACATATCTATAATATTGTTTATTTCTGTTGTATCGTGAGATCCTGCATTGTGTATTTGATCTGTAAACCTTCCATTTACAATTGTTCCTTACAAACAGTAAGATATAATGGTCAAGATTTCAAATAAACCTTGTTCAAAATATGTTTTTATTTTAATTTGTGACAGCTACCTTACTGTCACTTTTCAACTTTTTAGTGTGCTTTTTTTATTTAAACTTTAGCATTTATAAGGATGTAATAATCTTCACTGGAATGCACAAACTAAATTTTTAGCTCAATGTTTGTGTCGTTATCATAAAAATGTCATAGGAGACCATGACTTCTGCCACATTATTCAGCTTTTATAAAAGATTATACCACTATTATTTTCATCTCATAGGTACATGCTTAGCTAGCATATGATGAAATGATATGGTTGATTTACTTGCATCTTTTCAGTCATGCTTTTGTTGTCGATTCCAATGACAGTGAAGCTCTAACCCAAATACTAAGATATTATGAGGGATTAAAAAAAGACGATTTAAAACATAACATTATACGTCGAGATATTAACAATCACCATGAAAGACATTTATCTTTTCAAAGTCATGGTAGAACTTTCCGTTTGAAACTTTTTCCTCATTCAGAGATTTTTTCACCGTCATTTGAATCGGTAGCAATTGACAAATATGGCAAGCAGACAATTGTGCATATTGACCGAAATAGCCATTATAAAGGCTACTTGAAAGACCATGAGTATTCAAACTCAGTGGTACATATTGATGATGGCATGGTTACTGCTACTATTAATACAGATAACGATACTTTTGTTATTGAACCAATGTGGAGACATGATGATAAAAATTCTTTCCATGATATGATTATTTACAAAGTTTCAGACATATATTGGAATTTAACACACAAGGAGCATAACTTTAAAATGCACCATTTAAGAAACCATGAGGAAGATAACAGAGTCAAAAGAAGTGCTGAAGATTTTATAAAGAACATGTGTAGTATTATTTTGATTGGTGATCATGTGTTTTTTAAAGAGGTTGGGCGTGGTAGAGAAACTGTGGCTATACACTACATGATTAGTATACTTGCGCGTGTCAATCTAATCTACCAACAGACAGACTGGCCTGGTATTGAAATTAAGATTGGCTTTAAAGTTGCAAAAACAATTGTGCATACAAACTACAGTGAGACAGGGTATAACATTTTATTTTGTTTTTTATTTTTCCCAAATTTCTTTATTATATATTTGTATCTGGTATATTATTTTATTGATTATTATTTGTATTAGATATAACAAGGACATTAGCTGGAACGGAAACGATTTACTCAATACACTCATTGTTGCTAACTGGAGCAAGTATTGTCTCGCTCATTTATTTACCCATCACCAATTTGATAAAGGAGTTGTGGGAATGGCAAAAATTGGCAGCGTTTGTTCCAGCCATGGAAATTGTGCGATCAGCACAGATACGTTTTATGGGCGACGCTTGCTTAATACAGAGGTGGTTTTAGTTGTAGCTCACGAAATCGGTCACAATCTTGGAGCAGACCATGATCCAGACTCTTGTTCATCAGATCCTAAAGACAAATACATAATGTGCCCCACAGTAGGTACAGATGATGCCAATAAATTAAAATTTTCTGCCAATAGTATTAAACAGATTGCTAACACTCTGAGACAAAAAAAGAGGTTGTGTTTTACTGCTGAAAGTGATCAGTATTGTGGAAATTTTTTTCTTGAAAAAGGAGAGCAATGTGATGCAGGATACAAAGAAGATAGTTGTTGCACAAAAGATTGTCGGCTTAAGAAGAATGCTGTTTGTAGTGATTCAAACCATGCCTGCTGTTTAGATTGTCAGTATGCTCCAAAAACAACAATTTGTCAAAAGGAATTTAGACTGGAGTGTTCAGGAGAAACTAAATGCAATGGCAGTTCCATGCATTGTCCCCTTGCAACAAAATTAAACAATGAAGAGCAGTGTGGAGTAAGTAAAGGTAACTGCATAAATGGTACTTGCATGTCTTTATGTGTCCAAAATGGTACCCGATCATGCCCCTGTCCGCATCAACATGATGCTTGCAGAGTATGTTGTAAAAATAGTGAGAACAATTGTGTGCCATTACTTCGTTATGGTAGAAAAATGAATGAAAATGATGGTGTGTCTTGTTTAGTTGAAAAAGAAAACCCGGGGCAATGTGTGAATGGTACGTGTGTAAAAACACAACAAAATGTAGAGGATGAATTTCAGGACTTGTTGCATAGTTTTACATTTAGTAAATTTAAGCGCTTTTTGCAAGCCAATATTGTAGGGACGGTTCTGGTGTTTTCTTTGATATTGTGGATTCCAGCCAGTTGTATTGTCCATTATTTGGATAAAAAGCAGGACAGGTTGGACAAAGAAATGATGTCTTGGTCATACCCATTTAATCCTTATTTAATGAAAGAGACATCAAAATCAAGTAAAAACAAAGCATATCATAACCTAAACAAGTTAAGGTTGAGATCGCATTACCACATATCTTCATAAACGTATTTATGATAAATTGTCAACTGTATCTAGATGAAGCTAAATTGTTGTATAAAATATGATGTTTTTCACTTTTTTTAGTTAAAATAATTGTCACAGTCTTTTCTAGAATTATAGAAATTTTTTCAGTTGTTTTTCACACTATTCACTATTTATAACAGTGTCTTATAAATACACTTTTTATTTATTTGGGTTATTTCGTAATGTCGTAGATAAGTTTGAAAAAAATGTTTCGATTTTTCATGTAAATAGTTTAATTATTCGTCTTTCTTATTTAAACAAGTAATTTTCAATTAAATTGTAAGTTTTAATATTTTGTTTTATTTATATTTTTTAGATCTTTCATATGTTATTTTTTATATATATATATATTTGGATGTTACAACTTTTTTTTATTTTTATTATTTTCAGAGAAAAATTGGTAATAAGATGCCATAATTCTGCCTCGAAAAAATTTGATAACGAATCAAAGTTCAATCTGGCAAGGTCTTGATATATTCTTTCGTATGGGGATGAAATTTTGTTAAAATACTTTAATTTCATTACGCTAGAATTTTTTAAATTTTTTATCATTTTCCATTCGAACTTTAAAAACAGAAAAAATTTGTGTGAAAACGCACTTGTTTTCTTGCCTCTTCCGGATTCCTATAACTAAAAGGTATTTTTAGTTACAGAAATTTTTAGTTCAGGTAAAGTAAGTCCTCAACATATAACAGTTGTAACTAGAAACATATGCAAAAAATGTGCATTGCCATTTTTATAGGTTGAATTTCATGCTGAAACCGTTTGTGCTTCGGTGCAATGATCCAAATAACTCTTATTTGTATGTTTTTTTTTAATTTTAAATTTAAACGAATTATAACGTTTTTATGCATCAAATTATCAAATTGTTTCTTTTAGCTTTTATTGTATACATTATTACGATTTGAGTTTCCTAGCTGAATGTCGTACCCTATTTGCGTGGTCTATTACGTATTCTTTTGGATATACTAATCAAAAAAATGTTCATCTAGTAAGTGTTTTAAGGAGACGGAATGTTTAAATTGTGCATTGACTATAATCAGCACGAAGAGTGGTGTAAGTTGAACAGTTGTGTTTTAAAACTCCCGACACAACAGGTACTTAATCTAAATTGTAAATGCACTTAGTGATTACAGTATAGTGTACTAAACCTTACAATGAAAAAATGCACAAGATACTTTCCATCAACATTTGGTATCCTACTTTCAAATAGTAAGGCTTGCACAGAGAAAGTCTGTTTGATATCACAACGCTTTATCAGAAAGAAACCAACGGAGCCAGCTCACCTTTATTATCGATGGGGTTTCAAACCATTACCAGTAGATACTTCACTAGGTAAGTAACATGACCGAAATGATCCTTGATGTTTAACTATGTCCCATAGCTAATAAATTAAACTTTAGCCACAACATTTAATTACCGTTGCTTTTCCTACACACTTTTTGAGTTTTTTATGATCCCTGTATATTTTTGAATGTAGTTCTTCCGTAATCAGATCACGAAACAGGTAAAACCTCTACGGTTCTTTTTAGATGAGAAGAATCCACAGTTTGCTGTCCGTCCACCAGAGTTTAAACTACCCAATCCTAAAGGTAGGCTATCAAGACGTGAATGGCGGCGGCGGCTTGCTGAACTACAAAAATCCAGAAGTGATCCGGAACTAGAAAAACTTTCAAGAAATAGACAATGTATGTTTTGTTTATCATTTGGTGTTCAATTTAGAACTCCTAAATTCACTACTCATACAGGGTGGCTACGTCTTCTAAAATCTCCTAAATGACCTAAAAATGAAGCCCCTTCGAAAATCTCAAACTTAAAATTTGAATCCAAAATATCGATTCCTACAAAAAGCTCCTAAAATCATTAATTTTATTTTTACGTTTCATGTGATGAAAAATGAACAGATGTTCATTTTTGACACAGGACTTCTAAATCATATTTTAGACTGCAATTCAAGACGAACAGCCTCTCTCACATCCAAATAAAAAGGCTTGATCATTGATAACTGTTTATTTCCTTAAAAATTTTAAAAAATCTCCTAAATTATGAAATAGTTTTTTTAATATTTTCCTTTAAAATCTAACCCCAATATGTAAATTCTCCCAAAATCTCTTAATGTTTTAAATTTGTGACCACCCTGCCGTAAATAATTTATATAAACTTGTGTGTTAGTCAGTCCTGGAATCGGTTTTGAACTTTCGGACTCTTTCAATTTATAGACATATATATTTTTGTTAGACGTGGAAGGCGAATAATATTTTGGGTGAGGAAATATTTTTGTTAGGGCATATAAAGTCTTACTAGGGCGGTATACTATTTTTGTTTGAAGAAGTTTTATTTTTAGTGATGGTTTCACTTGAAGATATTGACAAAGAATGGCGTAAGGAATTTGGACTATTTGATTTGAATAACCTATCAAAATTCTATGGGCTAAATCGAGATCTGTTTAATAACGACGATGTTGTAGCAAAAGTATGGCTTGATGTGGCGTTCAATGATGTGAAAATACACAGAGGAAATATTATCGAGCCTAAGAAGGTACATAGTTGTATTTGATACTGTATACGAAGGTATCTCATACCATATAAGAATGTATTTCATGCCATATACGAAGATGTCTTATACCATATACGAAGATGTCTTATACCATATACGAAGGTATCTCATACCATATACGAAGGTATCTCGTATCCTATACGAAGGTATGTTATACTATATAAGAAGGTATCTCATACCATATGGTATCTCATACCATATACGAAAGTATCTCGTATTATATACGAATGTATCTTATACTATACACAAAGGCATCTTATATTATATACGAAGCTATCTCGTATCATACACGAAGGTATCTTATACCATACACGAAGATGTCTAATACTACGTGTTGTTATTTTTAGTTACTGCAAGCACCAACTTCGATATCATACGAAGCAGAAGACAATTCACTGTATTCGTTAATATTGTCAAACTTAGACGGTCATCCACTTGATTCGACAAAAGAAATTGTTCATTGGATGGTGTAAGTTGTTTACAAAATAATACAGTGTCCTGGGATTACTTAAAACTCATCTAAACGTTTATTGTCGTCAGTATACTTGAACAAAAGATGTCATCTCCACACAAAGTTAAGCTGGATTAGAATTTGCGCGTGTGATAGCCACAATGTTCTTTTTTTAATGTCTGTATTTTACATTATTTTCTTCTTCAGTTGCAACATCAAAGGGAATGATATCTCCAACGGTGAAACCGTTTACAACTACCTTCCTCCTCTTCCTTGGAAGGGGACTGGTTTCCACCGAGTTGCTTTTGTATTGTACGAACAAGAGGACGCGATAAACACGAGCGATATAAAACCAACCAATGAAAGGTGAGTATTCTGATATTGGGAAATTTTGTATAATTTTGAAGAAAACTTTAAAACTTAAGCAGTTAAAAGCAGAAAGTTTTAAAGGTGCAATAGACATCAATTTGAATTTGCAAAAGGTCTTGACATTTCTCTGAACGTTTTTTTTTTAGTTCACTGTGTGGAAGAACATTTTCTACCCCCACTTTCTGTTCATCAACTCGTGTTGTTCCAATCTCGTATGCTTGGTGTCAGCTTGAGTGGGATGAGAGTGTGACGCAATCGTTTCACAAGTTAGGTGAGTGTCGAATGTTACCTTGATAAGCCCAAGAAGCTTCATAGATTTGCTTATCATCAAAAATAGAAATAAAAAGGAGAGATAGTAAGGCGAAGAGATTTCCTATTTGAAAAAGAAGACCAGTAAATACTGGGATGAAACGGGCAGTCGACATGTGTAAGAAGATAGTATGGTTTGTTTTATATCTTTAGGTTTGAAGGAAGAACCCATATTTGACTGGGAAGAATACATCGAACCTAAAGAAGAAGATAGAATGTTAAAAATTAAACTAAGCGAATTAAAATACAGAAATATGTAACAATGCAAGAAAAAAGAAAAGTGCTTTTGCTCATTTGCTCATTTGATGATATAAATCTTTCGTTGTCAATTCGAGCAGTCAGACAACTTTAAAGTTTGTAACAAACTTGTTTAGGAGAAATATAATAAAAAGTTGACTGAACAAAATAGTGATTTGCACAATATGTCACTTTTTGCCAATTATATTTATCATCGTAGTAACTTTATGCTCTATTTTGGAATAAATCATATGAAAACAAAGAACTATTTGAAATAAAAATAAAAATAATCCTTCTTATATAACAATTTCAGATAAAAATGTAAACTGAAAGTCTTTATATCCTATGGGAGCTGGAAAGTGTAGGCATTTTTTTTTTTGGGGGGGGGAGGGGAGCGTATTGCCAAATAAAACTGGGGCTTATGTTCTGGGTTACCATGCCTGCTAAGAATATCTGGAATTACAGTAAAGTCTGGTAATAGTCTGGGTTTGCCTCACTAGTCTGAAAAATGCCTAGAAAGTAATTTTAGAAAAAAATTACAATAATTTTTAGATATGGTTTTAACAATTTATATATAAAGAGTAGCAACAAGAGGAAAATATGTTTCGAAATTATTTAATCAGGTTTCTTGTTTGTTAAATGTCTGGAAATTAATATCAATTTAACTCAAGAGTCAGGAAAAATAAAATCAATTTTTATACCGTAATTCCTCTTTTTAGCCTCCGGAGGGCTTATTAAATTCTGGAGGTTTTGAAGTCGTTTCATAGGTCACAGAAAATTGGTTGTTGGACGATCTCGTTTTGTAAAAAAAAAAAGAACCATATATATTTTGCAAATAAAACTTGGGGAGAAAAAATTAAACCTGCAGCATATGGATATCGTTGTATATGTCATAGAGGAAATACGGTATTTAATTGAGAAACGCCTGTGGCAACCGAGGCGTCACATTCGGCATAAACTTTTATTGAATTTCCGCGCCCGAAGGTGTAGGAAATTCTTTAAAACCGTCGTTTTTTCTTTTGGAGCATTTTTTGAGAAAAATCGACCCTGGGATTTCATGTTCCTCTGAGAGGAGGATAGTATTTGGTATAACAAACTAACCCTGTCCAAAATGGTCATTTGCAACGTCACATATTTAAACTTCGTACCCAAAATCCCTAAGTACTGGTGAGTCATCTAAATGACATTTCAGGCCAAAATTGGTATTTGTTTTCGACAAAATTTGGCACAGTTAACAAATAAAGTATATTGAACATGACTTTTTCTTAAAGGCGATGCCTTCTTTAATATCGCCACAGTGAAAGGTAATGGGACCAGCTTTGCATTGCATAGTGCAACATCAAAAGCCGTCAAAATATCTGCATGAAGCACAATTAGTGCTAAACTCGAATTTTTGAGCTGTAGATTAGGAGGTAAGTCGCCGAAACAATTTCTGGGATAAATCAAACCTGAAATTATTTTTATTGTTGCAACATACGAACTTATTAGTTTGAAGCAATGGAATTTCCGATATACCGTGACTTACCTAGCTTACTTGGTAAATAAATTAAGCTTGTGGTTTGCCTGCTGAATCATAATTGAACTTATTCGACTAATTACGACACTGATTTTGTTTTTTACGTATTCCTGTAGCAAAACACCTAATTTCAATAGGATTTCCACCGGTGATCGGTTTGAATTTTTTCATATAGTATCCTTCGGTTCTTAAGTACAGGAAAATGACAATTCAAAGAACTCAAAAAAGTTCGATCAGGGTTTTGATTTTTGATTTAAGTGAATTTTTCCCATAGCGAATTGTGGGCCATGTGCTTAATTAGTATTGGAATAAAGAATAATACTATCATTTACGTTACTTCTGTGCCTTCCCTATATTCATGATATACAAGCAAAACTTAAAATTATAAATTAAAACGAAAAATGTTTAGGCTTCTTCTTCCTCCTCTTCATCCTCAAATTCTCCCTCTTCCTCCGCAGTTGCATCCTGGTATTGCTGATATTCAGACACCAAATCATTCATGTTGGATTCAGCTTCAGTAAATTCCATTTCATCCATACCTTCACCAGTGTACCAATGGAGGAAAGCCTTTCGACGGAACATAGCAGTGAATTGTTCACTGATGCGTTTGAATAACTCTTGAATAGCAGTGCTGTTGCCAATGAAGGTAGCAGACATTTTCAAACCACGTGGTGGAATGTCACAGACAGCGGTTTTTACATTATTGGGGATCCATTCAACGAAGTATGAGCTATTCTTGTTTTGAACATTAAGCATTTGTTCATCAACTTCTTTCATGGACATGCGACCACGGAACATGGCAGCAACTGTTAGGTATCGACCATGTCGAGGATCACAAGCAGCCATCATGTTTTTGGCATCAAACATTTGTTGGGTAAGTTCTGGCACAGTCAAGGCTCTGTATTGTTGAGAACCACGACTGGTCAAAGGTGCAAATCCAGGCATGAAAAAGTGAAGTCGTGGGAAAGGTACCATGTTGACTGCAAGTTTTCGAAGATCAGCATTCAACTAAATAGAAACAATAACATTTAGAAAAAAGAAAAAGTTGTGTGTCAGAAAACAACGTCATCGACTTACCTGACCAGGAAATCGGAGGCAGGTGGTGACACCACTCATTGTAGCAGAAACAAGATGGTTAAGATCGCCATAGGTTGGTGTTGTTAATTTCAATGTACGGAAACAGATATCATAAAGAGCTTCATTGTCAATACAAAAGGTTTCATCAGTGTTTTCAACAAGCTGATGAACGGAAAGTGTGGCATTATATGGTTCAACAACAGTGTCTGATACTTTAGGTGATGGCACAACGCTAAAAGTGTTCATTATTCTGTCTGGGTATTCTTCACGAATTTTTGAAATGAGAAGAGTTCCCATTCCGGAACCAGTACCACCTCCCAAGGAGTGTGTCAATTGAAATCCTTGTAAACAATCACAGCTTTCTGCTTCTTTTCGTACAACATCTAAAACTGAATCTACAAGCTCTGCTCCTTCAGTGTAATGTCCTTTAGCCCAGTTATTACCAGCTCCACTTTGTCCAAAGACAAAGTTATCTGGTCTAAATATTTGTCCAAAAGGTCCAGAACGTACAGAATCCATAGTGCCAGGCTCTAAATCCACCAAAACAGCACGTGGGACATATTTACCACCTATAAAAAAAATAAACATTTAGCTAGATTGCAAAGTATGTTTACAAGGAACTAGCGTAACATCGAGCTAGTCTGCTCGTTTCTCGTACCTGTTGCTTCGTTGTAATATACATTAATTCTTTCAAGTTGAAGGTCTGAATCTCCATGGTATGTTCCGGTGGGGTCAATACCGTGTTCATCAGAAATTACTTCCCAAAACTAAAAAATATATAATTATACGATCAAATAAAAACATGTCAACCTAGCAAATTAGTCGACACCCAGAAAACAACAAGAATGGCATGGAACATCATTAGGAATATCATACCTTGGCACCAATTTGGTTACCACATTGACCGGCTTGTAAATGTACAATTTCACGCATATTGAAATTATATAGTTCGTGCTACAACACCTAGTTTGTAAGAGTTTGTTTTTACGAGCTTCTCTGAGCCGCCTGCGACTTGCAATGAAAGATTTGTGATGGTTGTGCAAAATCGGTTCCTCTAGTTGCTATAGAAAAAGTATAACCAGGGGGTAATGTTTTAAACACATTTACCAAATAGATATTATACTAGAGCAATAATAATTATAAACTTTAAATAAAATATAAAAAAAGAAATCTTTTATATAAAATGTTTAAATTATCTGAAATACTAGCAACCTTTTTTAATTTTTAAACTCTAAATGCTTTATAATGTCCCCCGTCTGTTTTGTGAGGCGTTCATTGTAGTGCGTTCTTGTATAAGCCAATCAACTTTTAAAGTGCTTTAGATGTTTATTTTAATTGGCTAGTGAAGAAAGATTGGCGCGTTTTTTGTTATGTTGTTCGGACAACATAATGCAAAGTAGATTTAGTCACTATGACAGCCGGGCGATGTTTACCCTGTGGACCAAGTTGACAACTGGATGTAAATAATATGTTTCTCAAGATTTTGTGATGCAGGAAATTATCGCCCTTTAATTCTCTCCTTTTTCTGTAAATTGGGTTTTATTTTTGTTAGGAGAGGTTTTAGGGTGTGGCACTAGAAAGGACAAATTAAAAGTAGCCGGCTCCTACAAACTGACTTTTTTTTGCGAGTATATGAAAAGATTGTGGAACAAAACAAATTTTTGATAATCTAGCTGACTATACATTGTCTTGTTAATAAATAATTCGAAAGTTACATTACGTTTGTACAATAATTCACGCTGTTTTTTCAACCATCACCCATGAATCTAAATTCATCCAATATGCATTACCTTTAATGTTTGCTTACAAACAAAGCCATGTCAAAGCGGAAAAATATTTCTTTAGCGGTCAGGAGGAGATCTTAAAACAGGAAAAACTAATGGTCAGTTTCAACCTCGTCCACCAGGGCTTTTTCAGTGTTTGCTCAAATATGAACAAACGTAACTACACTGGATAAAGTTGAGTCAATTTTACAGAAGATGACGAACATTGCATAGGGATGGAAGAGGTAGCTTTCGAGACTCACATTATTTTGTTCAGGCTAACCACGTTCTTATTTTGTTCTTAAATTTTGGAAAAAATCTCAGACAAATGTTTCTAAATAATGTGTAGCTACTTTGCATTTTGTTGAGGGCGTGCGAGAAGGTAGTTGTTTACTCGTCAAACCAATTAACAGTCCTATATAATTGGCTTAAAAACCTACTAATTAAAAGCGCATATTGCAACACAACGGACATTTTTTTAATCGACTATAGTTTCCTCCTGAGAACTTCTATAAAAACAGATGGTTATCATTCAATCAGCTGAGAATCATGATCGTACGTTTATTTAAAAAATTCTTATATTTGCGAGTTACCAGGGAACAAATTCATATCAAGTTCGTTCCCAGGAACTGTTTCGTCTTTTTCTTTAGCGTACAAGTGGAAAAAGGTTGGCTTTAATACTTAGTTGAATAAAGAAATCGCTTTACTTTAAACGTTAAAAGCTTAAACTAGAGTCTAGGGTATTTTCGGTCTTTGCTTAGAGGGTTGTGCCTAATAGGTTTTCACCTGAATGTTAAACAGCGGTGGAAGTGGTTTTTACGAGCGGTTTAAATTTATTTTGATTTTTCTTGATTCATAATAAAAATTCAACGCACATTTCGAAGTTTATATTCACAATCAAGAATAATAAACAATAAATTATGTATGTGCCAATTACGTTAACAAGTAAGCGAATACGTACTGAATTGAAATTTGTGGGTTGAATAGAAATCATTTATGAAGCGAGATCTTTTCAATTTACTTTAGACAACACGTTTAATGTCAAAAGGAATATTTTAAAAAACAACTAATTTAAATCTTGCTTTTTCTCAAAGAAAAAAGTTTTCCAGAATGTGAAAAAAAAACATAAAAAGTCCACATATGGAATTTAAAAAACTCCTTAAACAAAAATGTAGTTCGGAAATCCGTAGGAATCTTCGATGATTTATTATTTTCAATTTTAACTTGGCAGCTTCAACAACAAGCTATCGGTAACACAACTTGCCCCTAAAAAATTCCGAAAAGCTAACCATATTGAAATTTTTCCGCCCAGTAACGAGAGGTGCCAAATATATTTATGCAAAAACGACATTGAGTAAATGTGATCCGTGCTCAAACTCTCATTTCTTAAATGATGTAGGATAAGCTATAATTTTATTTTAGTAAATAAATATATTCCACCCTGGAGTGTTTTAAAGGTGGGGTCTGCAATATAATTTTAATGAAGAATATTGGACGGCTGTTATAAGAAGCATCTGTCAGTAGGATCGACCGATAAAATATATTTTATTAAAATTTTATCGCGGAAATTATAAGATCTAACAATGATCTCTCAAAAAGAGAAAATATATATTAGATATGCAATATGTGGACCAGAGGGAGCAGATAAAAATAATTCACAGCGAATTTTTACAATTTATGTATTTTGAGGTGTGTATGTACAAGTACAGAGTTGCAACTGTCAACAAAAAATATTTTATAAATTTCAAAGCACTAAAAACAATAGGTTTATACAATTCTTATTTTTACACAATGTTGCTGTTATCCTTTGGAAAAAAATATTACAAAAATTTATATTCAGACTTATAAAAAAAAGTAGCTTTCTTTATCACAATGTAGAAAATACTTGTGAAAAAAAAGTGTTGAAATTTAAATGTCTTTTGAGGACGCTGCGTGAGTTTCCTCTGCGCAAATCATTGCTGGTGACGAGTAAAAACGTCACAAAAAGTTAAACGTCCAGGTAATTTGAAGTGACCAAGTGTCAGTGTGTTGCAACCGCAAACGTTGTTTTTATATGGTAAAATATTCAAAACTAGTTAAAACGGAATCGATTGCTAAAGAATATTCAATCTATATAGACCATTTTTAAAAACCCCAAACTGAAGAAAACAGCGATTAAAATAAAATTTCTGCAAATAATTCCTTTTAAGTAAAAAACTGAGCAGAGATAAGCAAAGAAAAATTTGAAAATTTTATAATCAAATTATTTCTTTGAAGCAGAAAACTTTATCAAAGAGTATGCGTTGTCAACAGTCACGTGACTAAGTCCTGGTCCCTCGTAATTAAAATTTTTGTAATTACTTAAAGAAAACTTTCGCCATATTCGTTTACTCGAAGATTATTCAAAACGTTTAAATAGCTGGATTGAGCAAAAACGATAAAGTTTCTGGAAGGACAAAGTACACAGTTATCGTTTCTAATCATCTTTGTAGTAGAAATTATAATTTTCCGGCTCACGAGGTATTGCGGGAGGATTTTCCGGTATCCGAACATCTTCTAAATCGAGCAATAATAACTTCATTTCCATGTTGAGCAACATATCTAAATCTTCATGAAATTCTTGTGACGTCATCTGGAAAAAATAAACACAGTCAAAATGGCATTGCTTAAGGTTTTCAAGTACATTAAATTTAGATACGTATCAACAAATTTTTCCGTTATTTGAATTTCGTATAAGTCACTAAATTAAAAGAGAAGACTGTTTCTTTTGAAGAGAAAACGGGATGGAAATTTACAAAGAAATTATCTGGGTAAAAACATGTTTTGTAGCTGTTCAGAGGAAAACGGCTTTTCGGTTCGTACTCAGGTTTCTAAGCAGCAGAAAACTGGGTTCTAGATGGCTATTATCTGAAAATGTCACGCCCCTCCACTGGTAAAGTTTTCACAACGTCCTCAATGACCATGAAACAGCTTTTATTGATAACTTTTATTGATAGCAGTAATTTCATAAGAGTTGTCATGGAAACATAATGACAATTCTAATTAGATTTTGCAGACGACAAAAGATTGCATCTGGAGATGTTAAAATAATTACTTGAGATTAAAACTTCTTATACTGTATAAAACATAAGGCAATAAAAATACCGTCTGAGTAATAGAGAACAATATATTTCGTGTCAGATAACCCTGAAGCTTAACAATAACTTTGATGCCAGCCTTACAACTGTCAAAGAAAAGGATTTATCCACTTTGCTGTTACTACCATATTGGAGTTAAAAACACACTCCTTTTGACAAACACTAAGCAGTATAAAAATCTATTTAATTGTTGTCATGTGAACATGACACGAAAACTTATGTACGCCTTCTGAAGACATGATGGTGTGAAAAACAAACAGATGACCTTATCGCTTGAATCAGGAAAAATAAAAATGTTGAAGTTATAAAAGAGCATGATAAACAGACTTGATTAGTATTAACAAATTTTTTTTGTGAAAACAACAACAGCATAACGATGTTTGTTTATCGTTGTTTTGAAAATAAAAACCGTTAAATTATTCAAACAGTTATACAAATAAAAAAACATTTGATGGATTAAATATTTTATAAGTTGAACAGACAGTGTCAATAAAAAGAGGCGCACATGCCAGGTTTCTTTTAAACTGTTTTAGTATTTCGTTTATTTATTTGTTTATAACGAAACTCGACAATCATATGATTCTCAGTACAGCATATGGTAGACAAAATTATAGATGTAATCCTAACTACTTTTAATATTTAACTGAGTTGAATATTTTTTTTTTTACAAAAAGATGACGTAAGACATGGGCGTGGCATTTTTTGAATGTCAGTTAAGGTTTATTAAATTTGGTATTGGAAAAATTTTTACACTTTGCTATACAACATTTCTTGTGTCACTTTGTTGTACATGTATGTGTTTACAATAAAGTCGTAAAAGTTTATGCTGTGCAATATTTGATTTGTGTTTACAGAAACCGACTCTATGCTCATAGACTTAAACCTTGTGAACGAAAATTTAGCAAAAAAATTTCTGCATATTTAACCAATATGTGTTCCATGGGGAAAAGAACTATTAATTTTTCTCCAACTTCACCTGGATATTTAATAGAGTTCTACTTAGTGAGTTTGGCCATTCTTTTGAAATAACTATCTTATATTCAAGTGATGGTAAATTGCTGACACAGCATTTTTTATCAAGAATACAACTTTATAAATATCCAGACGAAGAGTGACAAATATTGCGTGTGTCAAAAATTTGTTTCCATAAATTGAACATAAAATGCTTTAGGGACCTTCCCGAAAATCCGAATGTGTCCGGACGTGTTTGGAATAGCTGCATCGTATTTTTCGCAACTTACCTCTTTACCAAGAAGTGAAGATAATGCATCCGTCCAAACAGACAGCTATAAAACACATTTTAAAAAATTATTAAAAGTTGATCAACAGTGACGTCTTCAACTTTAAAAGCATAGTTTAAAGAAACATATACATGGTCGTTCAGCATAGAGAACCCTTAAAAGCACTTAAATACAACTCCTATGCACAACTTTGAAAGTCTTTTATAATAAAGAAACGCATGCAGAAAAATCACACGCAAACAAATTTGACTCATCAATCAAAAGAGTACTCTGAACGTCAGCCTGGCGTAAGGGAGGGAAAACTAAATCCTTTGATGTTAAATATTTATTGACGTGAACATGGATTTTTTTTTAAATCTAAACTTCGGATTAACGATTACTAGAGTCACCCATGAAGTCAATTATCAGAGTTTTCTGGTGCATAATTACAACTTACAAGTCTCTTAAACAAACAAAAGAAAACGTACAATTTGTTGAGTTGGTGCTACAAAGTCCAAATGTTCTTCTTGGCCATGCATGATTGAGAACGCCAATTGTACATGACCCTAAACACAACCATGAAGTCATTCTCAGATCTAATGTGTTGAAAATAAATTGAGAGCGAGTTTTTTTTCTTTAAAAAACGTCGAAAGGAAAGCTCCATTTAATTAGCTATACTCTTTCAACTTTTTAAAAAATATTTAACTGCTCTACCTCCTGCGTACGGTATTAACTACGGATATTTTTATATATAGAAGTTGAACTTTTCCTTTTAAATGACATTGCAATTGTTTTTAAAAAATTATTTCCTTCAACAAATAACTTTAATTTATTTGGTGTCTATTCTGTTGATCTGCATTCCGGCGGTGACTCACCTTTCTTAAGGTTCTAACATGCGGACAATCTTTTCCTATTTCGAGCTTTGTCACATCCGACAAGGGTACTATAATTTAAAAATATAAATTCAGTTTGAGGTTAGCCACATAAACAAATATTAAGCTGACGCATAGCTTTTTTTTCTAAACCAGCACATACATAAATCAATTTACCATTTTAACTGAGTGTATTATAAAGAACACGTGATATTTCCAAATACTTAAGCAATTACGATGCTGTATTTTAAAGAACATGTGATACTTTTACATCCTTAAGCAATCGCGCTGCATCACTTACATTTGTTTGGCAGTGACTCGATGTTTGGTATCACATCTTTAGTTGCAACTTCACCATGGTGTAGAAAACGATGATTGGGTGATAAACAACAGAACCAGTACTTTTCTAAATTGATTTATATAAAAATATTTTCACTTATGAACTATCACATCAATATAAAGATATATGTTATGAAATTACTAATCAAATTTTCGTTAACACACACACACACAGCATGAACTTGTACACAACGCATTTTTTCCACTTTTACCTTGTCTTTGTCTCCCTCGTGATGAAAAGAGACTAAAAAAATATCCTTCAACAAGTTGTGCTAATCTTTGTTGACGAACCAACTCTCGAATTTCTGGCTCGATCTGTTCCCTTAATTCCCTAGAAAATAATTTTGCATATTTGTACCAAAAAACAAATTTATTTAGCAGTTCTGAATTGACAACAAGCACAGGAAATTTAAAAATTTCCTTAAGAATATTCGTTGGAACCCGAAGGAAACTCTGCACTAGACAGTGTGAAATGAAGTTAGTAAGGACATTTAAATTTGACGCTATAGAAACTACTTTCGCTTTACATTATTGCTAAGCTGTGTCTTTAACTCTGACATTAAAAAAAAGCCTACGCAGACTAAAAAAATAATAAAAACAATTGAATGTAAATGAGAGCACAAAAAACATTTGGAAGGTACATAAAATACAATCACTGAAGTACGGAGATGTTCGAATAATGGAGATGTTCGAATAATGGGGATGTTCGAATGATGAGGGGGTTCGAATAATGGAGATGTTCGAATAATGGAGCTATTCTAATAATGGGGGAGTTCGAATGATGAGGGGGTTCGAATAATGGAGATGTTCGAATAATGGAGCTATTCGAATAAAGGGGGAGTTCGAATGATGAGGGGGTTCGAATAATGGAGATGTTCGAATAGAAGGTTTCATAACACTTTGTTCAGGAATTTTCACTGTGCAAGAAAAAGGGTTCAGAAAAAGGGTTTAGAAAAAGGTGTTCCAGTTATAGGGAGTCGAATTACAGGAAGTTTACTGTACAATATTGCATATAAATCGTGTCATCTTTTGTGCCATCTTAGTACAAAATCTCCATTCACTCGGATATCGCCACTACCATCAGCCGATAGATGACAAATTTAACAATGGTAAACACAAAACTACTTACAGTACTGGTTTTGTTTGCGAGTCTAAAATATTTCTTTCTTGTGCTTCCTGTTGCATGAGCCGTAATATTTGTTGATATGTCAAGCCAAATGCTTTTGCCTGCAATAAAAACATGTACAATAAATATTTCAAGTTTATTTGAAGTGTTGCAGTGTGCTAAAATAAAATTTGACCAGTTATGAAATAAGATTTGACCAGTTACTTCGAAAATGTCTAGACGTATAGACAGAAAACACAATCATTATACCTAAAACGATGCATTACTGAAGTCACTGAAATGTTTAATAACATGCATACATGCTTTTCGTTTGATAAGAAAATATGTGTTCAATAAGATGCTAATAATTTTATTGAGACACACATCTTTTAAGATTTTTAAGTATTTAATAACTTAATTCATCATGCAACCAAGTTTTACTTCGACATAGCGAACCCACGTGGATAAAAAGAGCATTCCTTCTAATAACTGACTTTACACATTCCTTTAAAAAATCAACCAGGTTCTGATTTAATTTGATGTTCAAAAATACATGGTACCACTGGATATTTAAAAACATAAAGCTCGGTCGTTTCTATAAGTTTCAAATGACTACAAGCACATTAAATCATACATATATTGTATGACACGTAAAAAAGGAGTATTTAACGAAGCCCTACAAAAGACATTGGATCCAGTAAAAACATCATTACCTTGAACTTTTCTACACTTTCAGGTTTCTCATTCAAAACTCTTTTGATTTGGTCCTTCACAACACCAATAACCTGCATAAAGATAATTAGGATATATATTTCTATTTTCTATAATAATCTTCATAATAATCTCTATAATAATGGCCATCTTCTGTGTGCCTGTGTGCAAGAAAAAAGGCACATGAAATAGTTATGTACCAAACAGCAGGCTAATTTCCTATGGATATTTCTACGGGCTAACGACTAATTTTATATCATTCTACGAAAATATAATAACTTTATAGAGCAAGAAATAGGCATAGGTAGAGTAGTGCCTACCCTAGAAAAATCTTGTGAAGTTGCTCTCATTTCCTTCCAGGTTTTGTTTAGCAACTGAATTGCAACACTAAACAGCTCGTGAAATAGATTGGGTGTTGCAAAAAACATTGGTTGATAGTCTTCACTTGTATCTGATATTGTTGATCCCACCAAAAGAACATCACACAACATTTTCGTAAGCTGTTTTGTGCACTTAGCAAACGGGCATTCATATTCTTCATCCCGACCAAAACTTTCAAGAATGATCTAGTGTAAAAAAATAATCTGGAGTTGTACAATAAAAGAAGATTTAAAGAATAAAAACAAAAGAAGACATTAAATAATTTTTAGGGTTTTTGCTTGTAACACTGTCATCAGTAAAAATGTCAGTACATTATGTATATGATGTACAGAGATGACATACTAAGTTGGTGGTAGTCCCAATTTTTATTTCGGAATCTCTTCAGGTACTACACCAAGCTCATTTTAGATTTAGAATTGCACTTGAAGGGCTGATGGGAAGCTATTGTACCTTATAGAATCTAACTCTAGCTAAAATAGCATCTAAAGTTTTACACCAATGATGTCAAAAGACATCCTACCTTTACATACTGATCTTGATGCTTCTTTGCAAAATACATCATAACATCATGTGCTAGTATGCCTGGGGGACATTCTTCAAAATCAATAAGAGGTGCTCCACCACTCTAGAATAATAAAGAAAAATTGTACCATATTATTAAGACCTTCTCTTTAACCAAATACATGGGAAACAAAAATACAACAGTTTAAAAACAAGCTCCTACCACAAATCCGAGTCTTCTATAATCTGGCTTCCCAGATCCTTTTGTGGGTACAGACTCGAAAGCAATGTTGTATATGTCATTTAAATCAGTCAGTAGTCTCTTAAAAAGATATGAAAATGATCTTTAATACAGACCGTGCTTGAAAAAAAGAGTGTTAAATATGCAAAGTAAAAACGACATCCTTGTGAGATGATCAAATCTCGACTCAACCTTTCTTATTCAAATTAAACTCTTGACAAATGTCAATCAAAAATTGATTTAAGTTATGTTTCCATTATTGTAAAAAAATATGAAAAAACAGCATTCTACCTGATCACTAAAATCTGGCTTGGAGTTCATTCTTGGTTCTAGCATACTTAAAACCAAGGCTTGATATACATACAACTGATGGTTCATCTCACTTGGTAATGGAACAGCTTGTGCAAAGGAGTGTGATACAATCTACAATATCAGTTGACCTGTAGATTTTTTTACGTACAAAATAGAACCCTAAAAAGAAGAAATTCAAACCTACCCTTTCTTTGGGTCAAATCTTTGTTCGCACTACCTGTTCTAAGTAATGTCATGAAAATTTTGGACTTACTTATAAATTGTATGTATCACACCTGATACATACTCTACAAACATGCAAGTGATAAAAACTTGTTTCTGCATTAAAAGCTAGATCAGTATCTTATATCCCTATTGTTATCCTTAGCCAACATGTTTGTTCTGTATGTATGATTTCAAACCCACCAGAATTATTGAATAATGCACAAGCTTTTGTAACCCTCTGCACGGAACATGATAATGCATGTGTGACATTAGCTGTTTCCGTAAAATATTATTATTAAAGCAAAAGTATTTCAACAACATATCATACCCTTTGCAACGCACTGTTATATCCCCTGTTAACCAAGTCATTTGAAAACTTCTAAAAAAAGGAGAAATAATTTGGTAAAAAATGCAAAATTGTAAACCAAAGTTGATAGTCCTGCTGTCAAAAGTAGATAGAAACCATCCAACCTTTCTATTTTCATATTCCATTCGTATCAAAATACTGTTTATCAATGCCACTGCACTTAACTGCAACTTTTGGTCAGAGCTAAACATAGGAATTATATCTCACAGTAAAACATTTAACAACACATTGACTACAAAAGATTTTTGTGGCAATTTTATTGGTTGTTATACAGGCAGCGAAGGTTCTTGGGTTCCATAAGTCAGTAAAATATGCAGAAAAATACCTTAAAATAACCAGCCAGAGACGAAAAGCTAAAAATATGCATGTGCAAAGACTAGTTTTAAAAAATATGCAACGAAAGTTATTCTCATGCTATTTTAGAAGTCATGTAAGTTATTCTTGTAGTAAAAAAGTGGCAAGTATATTATTTTAATGTCTGTTGTGTATGCACTTCATTAGAAAATATAAACATGCAAAATCTTTTTAAGAACTCTAGTTTTGTAGCTGAGGTTTTCCCAACATTAAATAAAATTATTTAGCTAGTACCTACAACTTAACAACCAATATCACCAATGTTATTGGATTATTAACAAAAAACCGAACATATGATAACCACAAAGTCAAATGTTCAAAAAACAAAACATGTAAGGGATTACACCACGAGAATAGCGCCTTTGCTAATTTTTTTACATTACATACACAATGCTTAAAGGTTGTCATAATAAGGGCAGTAACTGATGCAGGATGTATGCATCTGTTTCTAACCATGTTAATTTAATATCAACGTTTGATAACATTTAGCATGTTAACAGAAAAATAAATAAGCACACCTTTTTAAATGCTGGATGATATTGTCTAAGCCAACTTTATTCATTACCAATATAAACAAAGTTGAGCTAGAAAGACGCAGAACTATAAAATTAGGTAGCTACTTAACTAATAATTAAGCATCACTGTACAGTGGATTCTCAATTAGACAAATGTTTAAATTGAAAGCTTGTTAAGTACATGCTTCTGTGCAAGGAAAATTATAAATAAATGTTTCATAAGCAGCTACAATAAAAAAACTCTATATACCTGACAGTAACAATATTGTCAAGCAATGCCAACGCTTTCTGAACCACTTTTGGGTCAGCGTGATCAGTTTTATTAGCATACAAGAGTACCTACATGAAACAATAGGAGCAAAGTTAAGAAAGAGGAGAAAAAAAGTTTTCAGTCTTTCAATTCTGTCAATTTATTTTCACCCAGGAACACTTGTTTAATATGGTGTTTTCTTTTTTTATCAAATCAACATACACAATATAACCCTATGAGTATTGCAATAGTAACCAATGACAAATTTCATTCAAGTTTTTAAACACAAAGAATGTATGTTCAGTTATTAAAAAATCGGAAAGAATAGAAAAATTAACTTCTTCCTGCTTAACTTCCAATTCAAATTAAAACGGTAGATAGATATTTAATGTTTAATTTTTTAAATTATGGTAAATTGTATTGTTAATTTTTTGTGAAAAGAACATTGTAAACTGACACATTTCTATCTTAATTGGTATAGGGTGGACTTGTACATTCATAGACAAACAATTAGCTTTCAAAATGATAACTTGTGAATATTAAAACAACTGCTTCTATCAAGATAATACAATTTTGTCAAATATTGTCAATTTTAAAATGCATTAAAATATAGATTCTTTTTAGCATCCCTTTGTTAAAATTTTATTCTTTATTCTGATTGAGAGTGGAATAAGAATGTATTTTGAAATTATTACTGTTTAGAATGACCAGATCACTCAAAAAAAGAGAGTGAAGTACAAGGTAGGGTTGTAATAACGATACTTTACAGAATTTAGTACTTTAAGTGCAGAATATTTTGACATATAACAAAAATGTCAATATATCAAATATATAATAAACAAACCTTTTCTACAAATTTTTGATTTACACTATGGTCCCAAGTCACAAATCCATGCTCTAGAAGATCTTGTATAGCTGCCATTGCTTGAGCTACAACATCTGCAGTCCTGTTAAAATGCAAACATAGAATTAAAAAACAAAAAATAAAATAAATATAATAATTCTTAGATTATATTATTTTTATTCACATAAAAATTCAGAAGAGAACCTTTAAAGAAACAATTTTAAAAATAGTCCAGTTCTTTGTAGCTTAAGGCTAAAATAAAAACATCCAATACTTTCAGCATTCAGAAGAATTTTTGAGTTGAACTTGCAATAATTGCAAAATTTTACTAGCAACCATAATTAGGATTCGTTTGTGCATGAATTAAATATCCTGGTCATGTTTTGCACTAATGCTAAAATAAAAGTTGCAGTCTTTCTGTTGATTGTAATTTAAAACTTTGTCTATAATGTAGCATGTTCCCTTTAAAACTTCAATTAACAATTATAAAAAGGAAACATTTTTCACTGCAAACCCACTACTTTTTACACCACGGGGAAATAAATAAGAATTCCATGACTAGCAGGGTTCGAATTAAAAGGTTGCAATACACAATTTTTTTAAATGATTCTATAAAGAAAATGTTAAAATTGTGAATTCCATCTTTTCAACAACCATTAGTTCTCCCAGATCTCAACTGCAAAGATGTTTTCTTCTCTAGGGTCAACAAACTTCTGCAAACTTTGCGAACTTATATTTCCAATTTAAACTTAAATTTTTTTATTTTACGTCCTGCTCAAAACAACAAAAGCACCTACTCAGCATTGCTTTCAATAATCCGAACTAGAGCATTTATACCATTCCTATCAACAAATTTCCGTGCAAAGAGTGGATCATCTGCCTGACCAGCACCGTCAACACCAGCTAATTGATCAAGTGCTTTGCGTTTGATCTGAAAGTCTGGCTGTTCAATGTCAGATAGGAATTTTGATGCTGCAAGTTCCTTAAAAAATATCAACAACATTTGCATTGGCACCAAATGTAATACACCAGTACGAATCAGTATTAAAAGTTATTTTACTTTAAAAAAGAACTTTCAGAAGTACAGTACAGTCGAATGTAATCCACCACGAACACAAAACTTGCTAAATTATTAAGCAGAACTTTGTTTGTTCTTAGCTTAGTGTGATTTATTATTTAAATTACAATAGGTTTTAAAATCAATTTAAGAAATCCATTTTGCTAAAATTATTTTAAAAATAGTAATTTCAGTAAAAAATAAGTTACAGAGCAAATAAGCTAAAATGTCAGCAAAGTTTACTAGAAAACTATCCACATAGGATCGTAAACAACTAAAATTTCATCATATTTCGAAAACCATAAACTCGGATGGTACTACGAAAACGAAATCGTCGAAATCGTTATTTTTTTTAAAAAAAACATTTAAACAGAATTGTACAAAGCTCTGAATAATAAATGGTTTCGAAAACATGAACAATTCGTTTAATTCTTTGTAAAATTTCTTTTTCATTCATTTCTTAAATTGGTTCCTTAATAGTTTTCGGCATCGTTTACAATTTATACGCTGGAGTCTTTTTAAGTAATTCCAATATTAAATAATCTCTTGCACAACGTATTATAGTACTTAGCAAAAGTTATTATTTTTCTCTCAAGTCATTTTGGCAGTTAAAGGAAAATCTGGGAGTAGTTTTCTTTATAAATTTAGACAAATAACGATAACTCACTATTACAAAAAATATAAATGTTTTAATATTTTTTCACAAACACATTTTTTTAAACAAGAAATTATTATTTAATTAAAGGATTTATTTATAACAAAAGAAAAATGACTGCTGTTTGTCCACCACGTGTGATACTAGCGACCATACATTCAAACTATACTGTAGATTTTTATTTTTAACATGATTCCTCTTAAAATTAGTGTTTGCTCAAGTTAAAAATAAAAATCAAAAATCATTTTGCAAAAAATAATACAATATAAAAATTCTTGTCTACCGTATTTTCCGGTATATAACCCGCACATCGTATAACCCGCAGCTCAGCTTTTTTAGTGAGTTATAAACTAGATTCTATCAGATAGCCCGCACCTTTGTATAACCCGCATAAAATTTCAATCGATGTGTTTTACTTACCCGCACCTTTGCACAACCTGCATCATGTTAAGAAAAAAATTTAGCGTATTTTTACTTACCCTAATCATTTTATAAACATGCGCATGTGTTCTGTTTTTTCATGCTGGAGACAAATAGGGGACTTTAAACTTGTGAACCCCAAACACGACTCTCTCAGTCTTAACTTCCCTGTCTCCGATTGCCGAAATAATAATGAATTTAAAATTAATTTGAACAAGTCGACCTTCTGTTAATACCGACAGTACTGAATCAGACAATGCTATTTTCTTTTTTATTTGTAGACAACTCTTGCTTCCTGAGATTAAACAAACAAACAAAAAAAAACACCTTATATATAGGTTATAAACCTAAAGTAAAATCTCTGTTTTTTATGTACATTTAAGTTTTTTTGGCATAAAAATAAACAACATAATAATTATCAGGGATTGTCTGTAACAGCGATGTACAGAACGTTCTTTCTAATGTTTATAGAATTTTTTTATCCATTTATATCTTAGCAATCACAGTGTCTATGATAAAATGAATGGCAGCAATGAGGAGGAGATAGTTGCGTGTGTCTTATTAATTGTATTTTATATTTATTTTTGATAATTTTAATGGCCACCTGTTGCTCGAAGGTGGCGAAGATAAAAAAATAAAATCATTATCTATACTTTAATTTTAACATTTTTCATTATTTTAACAGGAATTAATAATTAAATCCTGGGCACTAGGTTGTGAAATACCTGTCAATTAAACCTTAAAATGATACCTGCTATATTGCTCTATTACCAGAAACAAATCATTTCAATGTGCTCAATGTGATTGCAAAGATATAAATAGATTAGATTTATATTCAACACACAAAAAAATGAGCTCCAGAATTGTGTTTCAGAGAGAGCTCGTAATATTAGCACTGGCAGCAATTTCACAGTATGAAAAAAATTATATCACGTAGTTGAAGTAAGATTACGTAGATATAGGATCGCGCATGCAGTTATAATAATGTATACGCATTTTATCCTGTTGGTACTATTTTCTTCATTAAATGTATAAACTTTAAATTTCACAATAAATGAAAGAAAATATAAAACTTATCACATAACCCACACCACATTATAACCCGCACCAACGGTGGAAATCATAAAAATCAACTTATAACTTGCGGGTTATATACCGGAAAATAAAACATTTACAGTCTATTAAAATGGACAAAACAACCCTTTATTTAGATGGCTTTTTGGGAATCTAAATTCACAGCAATTGAATTTCTTTCAACTGATTTGTACCAGGGACATATCAAAAATTTTTGGATGGATACAAAACTGCTACAGCAAAATAGCGGGCAGTCATGGGTGACCGTGGGTCCATGAATAGGGATTACCCTGAGTTCAGATGGTTAAAAAAATTAAAACTACTTGATGGGCAAAAAAGTAAGTGGTTTACCATGGGTTGAAAATTATAATTGTCTGTAACATTTATTTGAAACAGTTGCAGAAAAAGAAAGGCTCAGTAGGTCACCAAGATTCAAAAATACAGGTCTGTGTTTGCCATTTTTATTCTTTCCCTATTAAATTATTGGGTTGATGATAATACTTACAGCAGTAAACGTAATTGTTAAAATATGGCCATCATGTATGTCTTGTCGGTTCTATTACAAAAAAATATCAATATATTTAAAGTATGTGCAACACACAATTGAAAAAATTCAAGACCAGTGGAAACAAAATCAAAAACCATTTTGCATACATGCCATACCTCCTCTGTGATGTATATCTTTGTGTCAGCATATTGTAAGGCATACTGTTCTGGTTTACCCAACTGCCATCTGCAATAAGAATATAATTAAGTAATGCCAAGTCTTATGAAACAATAGAAAATTGATCAAAGTGAGCACTTACTTGGCACAAATGTCTTTCACGACATCTGGGAGGGGCACAATCTGCAGAAAGAAATCAAGAGTAATTCAGAAACAGTATTAGTCCAAAATATACCTTTACACAGAATACTTAGAGTTACTGTCTTATGCCTTAAATACTATTGTCAAAGTAAAACACTAATTTTTAGACATAATACTTACAGCATTTAAATGATATAATATGGGGAAGTAGTTATCCTTTTTTATTGCAATTTTACGAATCGATGTATCAGTTGATGTCATTTCTTTTATTTGCACTACAATAACAACTTTGAAATTATAATTTAAACCATACTCTAATAAATTAAACATGAGAAGTACTACACACTTTATAACAGCATAAATATATCTCAAACTTGGTTGACTTTAATTACCACGACTATAAGTTCTTTATACGAGAACCATAAAGTCTTAAGACATTTTTTCTCTTACTCTTGAAGTTTAACAAGCAAAACTTCAATGAAGCTACCTCAGAAAAGTTTGAAAATCAAATTTTTGAACCATTTTAACTTATTTTACACATGAATCTGGGCCAGCAAACAATTCTCAAAAAACTGACTTTGTCACATTTAAGGGTCTATTTTTCCTGTCATTGTGCAAAAAATTAGAAAAAACTAATGATCCGATCCTGAGATATGTCGTAATGTCGTAAACTAGTGTCATTTATCTTTAAAGCCTAATTACAAGTTGTGGCTGCAACAATTATTAAAAATAAGGCAATACAATAAACTATGTTCAGTGGTATTTATGATTTGACCAATGTTCAATCTTTGATATGTTTACTTTATGATGATTTTCTGAACAAGTATATGAATTGTGTGTATTAAGTTTTTTAAAAAAATGGGAATATTTAATCTTGTACGGGTTTGAAAATTTGTTAAAAAAATATAATTTAATAAATGCCTGAAGATCAACCCTTGTCTTTACAGTCAAACCTGACAACATCTGTATAATTATTGGCCTTTTAAGACATAGATAGAGAGATAGATGTGCATATTTTACATGGCTAGCCTCACAAATATCGAGGGATATACCCTGTCTATTATTTCCAGGAGGGGCCATGGCGTAGATGGAGAGTCCTAGAGTATTTAATGCTCATTTTGAGCTACGCAGACCCAATTAGAGCCTGCGCTCTACTAGACAACTCCCGGCAACATCCAACGGCCCACACAATGTGCCATCTTCCCAATTTCCCTCATATGGCTTGGGTTAACCCGGGGCTATGGTAACATTCACTCGCCCATGTTGAATCGCCGTCAAGAGGAATCGAACCCCGGTCTCCCGCACAGAGTACGAGCGCTATAACCACTAATCTACGGCGCTAATCTATGTCGCCATTATGGACAGAACTTGACTACAACATGTTTTTGATGTTACAGTTAGCAGACAAATATGAAATGTGTTAGGTTAAATTATTATAAATTATGTATGTTGATAATACGTCTAAGATGGCAGCAAATTGAATGACTTGTTTCTTTTTACTGGTACCTTCAGAAAACATACATATCATCTTCCCATATTGTATTCTGTATAGCCATTATACAATTACAAAACAGTAAAAGCTGGTAGTGGGTCACATCAGTTTTGGAAAAGAAATATCACCTTTAAAGTTACATTATTATAATTAAAGAATTATAATAATTAAAGATCACTACTCAACAAAAAAATCATACTTGTGGGATAAAAGGCTCAATATAAGTGCAGATGGGGCCATGTACGTACGTATATAACCTTTCTTTACAATTTTAAACTTTACGAAATCTATTCCTCACATCCTAGTTCATAATTGCACACAATCACAACTCTCACACTTTCACAAACATTTTTCTTCAGTATTGGATGTTGTAATAGGATGATCACAGGTACAAGTCAGGTATTGGTCATCTACAGTACTATAATCAGAACACCTAACATCATACTGTACCAAACGAAGAAAGACTTAAACAATGTTATTTGATGTCTTTGGAAATGAGGAGTTTAGAAACTGACCTCATAAGTGCTTAAAATAATGCATTGGTATGAAAATTTTAACCCTAATGACTTTTTTAAACTCAGTGTGAATTTACTGACAAGAGCACACTCAAAAAAAAGATATGGAAACCTTATAGTAGGCTGGTAAAAAAAATTCATTTGTTTTTGGGGTTATTAATGAACAGTCTACCAGAGAAAGCAGTGTCTGCCACTTTAATTAACCTTTTTAAAGTTTCTTCAACCACATTTCCAGACTGTAAAGGGGCTCTACACAAGTTAAAGAAGACTGCCTACCCCAGTTCTAAAACGACCACTGATGTTGGCCGAATAAAGACAATATCAGTGGTCACATTGAGCACATTAAAATTATTTTCTTCTGATAATATAGTAGAGCAGGTATTATTTTTAGGAGCTACTAAAATGTACTTAGTGCCCAGCATCTTCCTAATCTTCCTTTGTTCATTAAAAATAACCATTTAGTTGGGAGTCTTTATTTAAGCAATTATGGTACCTGTTAACATTTTATAAGGATTGGGTTAGGGTTTAAGTTACACCTCTTCTGTGAAAACTTTCATCTCTTCCCTTAACTAAAAGTGATACCGTCTGATAATTTGATGTCAGACTGGTAAATCGATTTTAAGTTTTGTATCACCCTAACACGAACGGACCTAGAATGTTGCAGTGAAACCACGTCAATTACTATATCAATTATATACTACCTTATTACAATTTAACAGGCAAGCTAGCCAGAATTTATATGTAAAGTGATTTTTAGTTTGATTGGAAGAGGGTCATTAATATACCCCGTCCAACCCATGCTAGCATGGAAAACGGACGTTAAGCCGGTATGATGATGATGTTGAGAAGAATAGACATGCACTTGCATTTACAGGGTAGGTAGCTATAGGAAATATAACAGAACACAATCAAAGAAATTCACGTGACAAAAAAAATATTTAATTTGTTTTAAAGAGAGTTAGCTAGCTATATAAACATTCAAAATATTAATTTCAGTGCCTTTTGATCTGGTTTTTTATATGAAATTTATGTATAACCATTTTATCCCATCATACGATGGTCCAATGCTCTTCCCCCCTAACTTATGTAGCAAAGAAATCGCTCATTTACATCCCTGTTGAAATCTAATGCTGAATAGCCTAGGCTAGCTTTGTAGCTGGGTTTCTGTAAAGAAGGGAAGGAAAGGAAAAGAGCTTGGCTTCTTGTTTTTTGTGGAGCCTTTTCAAACAACATTACAGTCCGCCCTTTTGAAATCTTTTTAATATCGCTTTTGCTCAGAATTTGATTACGTCAGCAAAGTATGGTTGCAGAATGAAAGTAGGAGTGAAACAAAAAGTACACATAGCTAGCAACAATATTTTTTTTAATTTAAATTGGACTTTTAGTTGAATTTAAAAAGAAGACTAATACCACTTAGCTAGCCATGGCTTATAGACAATGCTTCTCACCTGAACTTCCGGAGCATTTTTTGCTGTCATTGATATTGTTGCTATATTATATAGCTAGCCAGCTAGCTAGCTATATGTTTCGGGAGTTGATTCTCAATCTCAAATGAAAGTATAGCTAGGTAGCTATATATAATAGCTAATATCTAATTTGATACGACTACTTTCTTCTTTTTTTATGTATTGGCTTATTGTTATGTTGTCCTACAGTTACAATAGCTTTAGATATTTTTCACTGTCTTTCTTACAATACCTCTCAAAATATTCTTCTTATCCACAATCATTTTTATTGTATTAAATAACTAGCTAGGTATCGATTGTGTGAAATAAATAAATATATTCTATTCTATTCTTTTAGGCAACTTTGAGTATGTCATATTAAATCTGCCTTTTTCACAAGTTTATACTATTATTATTTGCTGATTCACTTAAAGGCCACTATTTAAATAGACAATGTTGTTTGAGATCCTCCCTTATCTTCTGAACCTCTCTTTAGCAAGTCAAAATTAACCTGGAAAAAGGAATTACATGGTGCTAAGTTACTTTTGCCAATCTAAAAATCATGGGGGGGATGGAATCCATCCAGCCAATTGCATCGCTTTGAGAGAAATTCAGGATACAACATGACATATTTTTCATGGTGGCCTAAAGTTCATCAAATATACATGATCCTACACATTTTCTTAATCCGTGTTTCAAAAAAAATTTGAAACAGGTTATATGTTTCAAATGTTTTTTTGAAACAAGTCTTTACGGGTTTTGCTATTGTCAGCAAAAATTCCAAACCCCTATATTTGCTTGAATAGGTGTTCTGTTAAGGGGAAATATTGTCCCTCATACATGATCATCAATCGCGGAGAGATTGTGATTATTCCCCTAGCTTGCTTAAAGGAAATCTATGTTAAGAAAAAAGTTATAATACATTCAAATACACTTAATATATACTTATATTTTTTAAGTGATAAAAACTTATGTCCAAAACTATATTTATGAAAACATTATTTTATTCTGCGAAAGATATTTATTTCAAAACATGATGAATAAAATCACTTTCAGACAATCACAGGATATAGTTTTTACTATAGCATTCTTTCACTTGGTTCATTTGTAACACAAGTTAGTTAGTTACCAAACAGAAAGTCCTGTAAAGCGGTACTACTTTGACCTAATATCTCGAGAACCAAAGCTCACAAATATAAAAGAATGTACAGAGTTCATATTCCCACTATATAATGAACATTAAATAGGCAACCGTGTATCTACAGTACAGTCCAGATGTAAGCGTACATGTACGCTCCAGTTTCACACTTCTCGGAGGCAGTAGTTGTTTGTCTTTTGTTCTTATCAATTATCTTGCGAGTCTTGTAAGCCATTAACTTGCGCGTAATAAACAAAAGATTATTGAAGAAAATATAGCTTATTATAACTGCGCGTAACTATTGTTAAATAGTGTTAACATAACTATTCCCAATAGTTCAAATGTTATCAACTCTATCAATGTGACACGAACAGCCATTGTTTAATAGTTTTATTAAATAAAAGTTTTGCGTGGAAACTAAATAAACTAAGGAGAAGGCATTGTTGGTTGCGCGGGTTAAATATAGCTTTTAAGCGATAGAAATTATTATATTTTAACAAAGATTGAAACTTTAATTTTTGATCTCGTTTTAGAAGTTTAAGAACGAAAAACAGCGATAGAAATGTTGTTTTAGATCGCATTGTAAAATTTTAAGAACGAAAAGCGGCGATTGAAATGTTTTTTAGATCGCATTTTAAAAGTTTAAGAACGAAGAACGGCGATAGAAAAGCTTCGTTATATCACTTTTTATAAGTTTAATAACGAAAAACGGCGATATAAATGTTTTTTTAGATCGCATTTTAAAAGTTTAAAAACGAAAAAACGCTATAGAAGAGCTTTTTTAGATTGCATTTTAAAAGTTTAAAAACGAAAAACGGTGAGAGAAATGTTTTTTTAGATCTCATTTTAAAAGTTTAAAGACGAAAAGCATCAAAAGAAATGTTTTTTAGATCACATTTTAAAAGTTTAAGAACGAATAACGTTGATAGAAAAGCTTCGTTAGATCACATTATAAAAGTTTAATAACGAAGAGCGGCAATGGAAATGATTTTTTAGTAAGTTAAAGAATGAAGAACAGCGATAGGAAAGCTTCGTTAGATAGTGTTTTAAGTATTTAAAATGTTATCAACTCTATCAATGTAACACGACGAGCCATTGTTTGATAATTTTATAAAATAAAAGATTTGCGCGAAAACTAAATAGACAGTGAGATGCATTGTTTAAATCTTTTAAGAGATAGAGCTGTTGCGCGCTAGAAAAAACAAAGACAATGTTTTTAACAATAAAATGTAGCGTGATACTATAAAACGTGATACTATAAAAAGTTATATTTTTAGATTTTTTCTTTCTTTGGTATTAAATTTTAATTTGTTTTCGAGATCTTATCGCGAAGGAAAAAGTCCTGAACGTAGGGTTTTTCTGTTGGCATTGCTAAACGTTGCTTTTTATAAAAAGAACTTTTAAAAGTTTTGCATGTTAAAAAATATGTTTCTACGATAAAGAAATATTACTAAAAGTTTACTAAAAGTAGCTTTAGTTTTTTTTAAATAATTAGATTATTGGATTTGTTGTTTTTTAAAAGAACTTGTGCTTTTTAAATATATCAAGGTTAAAATCGCCTTACTATAATTAGTTTCGTTGTTAAAAAAAATAAAAATTCAATGGCCTTCATGTACAATTTTTTCTCGCGCAAAGTATTGTTTATAAACAATGTTTCTTACTATGCTTTTGTTTTTAACCCGAAGTAATTATTTTCGCGCAATTTGAAAGGAACTCGCTATCCTATTATTTTTTTTTTGAATGAAAGCAATTATTTTTGCAAGTTGAGCGTACGCGTAAGCTTACATCTGGACTGCACTGTATCTATTGCTGGTTGTTAACAGTTTTTTTCTTTTTTAGGTAAAACAATAATGAGTTATCCCACTCAACCAAGAGGAGTAAGTACTTCTAAACCTGTTTTAACTGTTAAAATAGACAATTTTTATTGTTTTACAGTTTTGTTGCATGTATAAGGATTAGAAAAACTAAAAAATATATATCTGCATGATAATACTAATGTCATTAAGAGGTTGTTATGGGTAAAATTTTAGTGAAAGCCTTACCAAACTTGTTAGAGTATTCAATTTTTACAAAACAAAATTGAAGACTGCTGTAGGTTTTTTCACATTTTTTTAAATCCTTTAATCTTTTTTTAAAATTTTATATACTGTATGTTTTACAAAAACTCTTATTAACTGATTTTCATGTTCAGTCAGCAATTAAAAGTAAAAAAAAAATAAATAAAAAATTATGTTTTTTTAACTTTTAATTTGCAAAGCTCTTGTAAAAGGCACATGTAAAAAGTTAGCAATTTTTTTTTAACTTGGTGACATCATCACAAAACTCAACCAGTTATCAAAAGTGCATGATCCTATATATTTTCTTGATCAGTGTTTCAAGCTCAAGGTAAACAAATTTCCATAAAAAAAATTTGTGTGGGTTATTGCTGATGTCATCGAAATTCAAATCAATCACTTTGGCTTCTCACTTGTGTCAAACGTTGAATCCGAATACATGAAAAAATAGATCGTAAACCATAATATATAGGCATACAAATAAATTTTTATTTCCCTACAGGATAAATAGTTTTTTTTATTTGTTTGTTTTTAATAAAGTACCAAACAGTCTGTAAACAAATTGAGACATACAACACAACTTTACAATGCCTAAGTGTATTTTTTGAGGATTTCCCATTGGTAGTTTCGTAGGAAGTTGCTAATGTTTGTCTTGTTTATCAGGGAAAGTAATCCACAGCTTAACACTAATAAAAACAGGCAGTTCACAATCAAATTTTGTAGGTTTATATTACCACTGTTGCTATTTTCTTGGAATTATTTTGTTTTGTATTATATTTAATTGCATGCACAACATATTTGAGATTTAAGTTTTTTGCTTATTATGGTAATGTTGAATTTTTTTTTATTATTATTTTTTTATTATTTTTTTTTTAGTTTTTTAGTTTTTTTTAGTTTTATGAAATATTATTCTTGGAGAATTGTTTTGTTTGACATTCTTAATTTCAGTTGGGCTAAGAAAGCTACCTCTTAAGCACAATTCTTATGATACAGTCTTTTTCTTTTCTAGCAATATCCACCACCTGGTGCACCTGGACAGTATCCACCCCCAGGAGCTTCCGGCCAGTATCCACCCCCAGGAGCTCCTGGTCAGTATCCTCCACCAGGAGCTCCAGGACAGTATCCACCTCCTGGTGCTCCTGGACAGTATCCACCCCCAGGAGCTCCTGGCCAGTATCCACCCCCAGGAGCTCCTGGCCAGTATCCACCCCCAGGAGCTCCTGGCCAGTATCCACTCCCAGGAGCTCCAGGTCAGTATCCACCACCAGGTGCTCCTGGACAATATCCACCTCCTGGACAATATCCACCCCAAGGAGTTCCAGGTCAGTATCCTCCACCAGGTGCTCCTGGACAGTATCCTGCCGCTGTCCCACCTGGACATTATCCAGCTCCTGGGATGCAGCCAGCCCAAACATCAGTAAGTTTACTAAATGGTATTTCTTTTGAGTCACCTAATTATTTTAAGAATGGGTTGCTTTCGGTCATGTTAAATTAATTTTGTGTTTAGTGAAAAAATAGGAGAAAGATTATTTGGCACTACTCCAGACTTTATTACATACCCAAGAAGCACTGCATTTCCCTATATACTTTCAATGCAACAATCATGGCAATAATTTTATTCTTTGTGCAAACTTTGTAACCCCATGCTATTAAAATCGATGAATTTGTATTTTTTAGAAACATTTTTATTTTTATGATAGAAATTATATAACAAAAATCGAAAAATTAATTTTGACCTCAATTCTCCTTTAAATAAAAAAACTGAAAAATATTATAAACACAATTTTCAGGAGTAAATTATTAAATAAATAAAAGCTTACTGGTTAATAATGTATTAAAAGAGTAAAACAATGCAGCAAAAAATATCATTATTAAATAAAAAAAAGTATGAAAATGCTGATCATTACATTTAAAACTTAGGGATAAGTTTTATTATTTTCATCAGGAAAAACACCTTACTAATGATGGCTCTCTGTTTTGTTAAATGCATTCTAACCCTCATCCTTTTTAGGGATGGGATGCTGAAGATTCTGATTCTGAAGACCGTATGTGTCATCTTATATTTTAAATATGCATGTTTGTTTTCTCTTGCATATACTTTATCCTTAATTCCTTTTCAGACATTAGATCAAAACATGAGAGAGTTCCAGTTACCGTAAAATTTGTCAACAAAACAAACCAGAAGATATCTTTGTACTGGATCAATGAGAAAGGAAAATTTAAGAAGATGGAAAAATTAAAAGAAGGTCGTATTGAAGTGATAAAGACATTTGAAACACATCCTTTTACTGCTGAGGGAAAGACAGGTCGTGACCCTGTTATCAATGGTAATATTGTATTTTTTCCACAGCCTTATCCTGGTGGACACGGTGAGGTGACAGCAGAGATTATGTTAGGCCCAAGTAAGTTTTTGTTCTTGTTTTTAAATAAACATTGTTTTACATATTTCTTTGTAGGATTTATTTTTTTATCACATAATTACCTTGACATTATGTATTTAAAAAAAAAACATTTTATAGAGGAACCATCGAGTCTTCGCTCAGCAGCTACTGGTCATCCTACCCGTGTAAAGTTCTCCAATCGAACTCACATGTATGCCACATTGAAATGGATCGATCCACAGGGTAAAGAACACAAAGTAAAAGACATTCCACCTAAAAAAGCCTGGGTAACAGATTCGTGTGAGGGTCATTATTTTATTGCATGTGAGCAAGGCAGAGAACATGAAATTCTTGATTTAAATTATGGCTGGTTTCATTTGGTTCAGCGAACAGCAAATCCCCAGCAAGTTCGAAAAATTTTGATTACAGAACGTAAGAAATTTGTTTTTTAACAATGCTTTTTTTAGTAACTCTAATTTCTAAGAAGCACTGCAATGTAAATAGGTTATGGAATTCTAGTGTGACTCCGTAATTGCACTACAACTTTTTTAAATTGCGAAACACATCAACAAGATTATGCTAACAAAAATATCTTTTTTTATGGCAGTACTAGTAATAACAGAACAGTCATTAGCGAAAAGTAGTTTTTTATTTAATTACTAGTCGATAAAGCCCGTGGAATAATCAACTGAGGCAGGTTAAAAATGAAAAGGAAGCGTCATTTGAATTTTGATAACGTCAGCAACCATTCTACAAAAAATACAACAACTTGTTTTCATGTTGCCTTTATTGTGTAGAGCTTAAACTGCTGATCAAGAAAATGTATATGATGATGCACTTTTAATGAGCGCTTAATGAAATATAAGGGTTCAAAAATATTGCTGACGTCAGCAATGGCTCGTCAAAACCCCCAATTTTTTTATAGAAATTTGTATACCTGTTGCCTTCATCGTATAGGTCTTCAAACGCTAAATGTATAGGATCATGTACTTTTGACAAAAATGAACACATCAACTTTGCCTGTTACAGACACACGGAACTGGCGTATTATTATATACTAGTCGATAAGGCCTGTGGAGAAATCCACTCAGGCAAAAGGTCAATAAACAGAAAGTTGTTTTAGATGTTTTGCTGACGTGAGCAGTGCTTGCAGATAAAAAAATTCTCGAACTTTGTATATTTATTGCCTGTAATGTGTAGGGGTTAAAACACTGATCAAAATAATGTATAGGATATTATGTTTTCAACGAACGCCTAAGAAGCTATAAAGTTTTAAAAATTTTGCTGACCTCAGCAATGGCCTGTCAAAACCAAAAATTTTTTTTTTTGAAATTTGTAAACCTGTTGCCCTCATCGTATAGATCTTGACACACTGATCAAGAAAATGTATAGGTTCATGTACTTTTGACAAACGGTTGCAGAGATTTTATGGTTTGAAGGTTTTTTGATGACGTCGTCCATTCCTAAACGGATTGAGGGACCTAGGTTTGGGAAAATTACCCAAATTGGTCCTAGGTGATCCTTAGTTACCTGCACGCTGAAAAATCATTGACATCACCACCTCATTTCCAAGTTATTTGGCCTTAAAGTTTTAAGTGCACTATAATGGCTTCATTAATTTAAAATAAGATATTGACGTTAAAGTAGTGTTATTGACGTAGCGTCGTAACGTCAGAAATTCTAACATTTGAGACATAACTTTTACGGTTACATCAAAGGAAAATAAGCATACTCACTTTGCCTGTTACAGACAGACAGACACACACACACAGTTAGCGTATTATTATAAAAAAGATAAAAATCAAAGTTTGCAAGAATTTCTAATTTGTAAGGCCCGAAAATATTATTTTTTTTATGTTTTTCAATTTCTAATTTATCTCTTTTAGCAATGGATGACAGTTCGAGCAGCAGTTCTGGTTAGATGATCAATCAAAGAATGTTAATGAACAATCACTTTTTTATAGATGCTTTCTAATTTATGTTCTTTTATTAAAATTCTTGGGAAAACTTAATAAATTTAATTTGTATATTTTGAATGATTTTGATGATTTTTTTCTGTTTGCCTAATTGTTAGTATACGTAAGGTGTTTGTCTGGAAAAAATCTTAAAATTAAACTAAAGTAACCGTGAAAACCTTAAACATGAATATTTCTAAGAATAATTTCATCAAGTTATAAAACATTGTCTTATAGTTGTGTTGTTTCCCATTTCATAGGTTTAAATGTTTGGTGATGTCATATTTGAATTCATTTCACTTGCACCTTGCTTCTACGAAGTGATTATCTTGTGCTTGTGTACATGAGGACCTTAACCCTATTCGGTCCGGGGGGGGCGGATTCCGCCCCCCCTGACGGTTTTTTTTTTAATAACTCCTGATTGCTTTCTTATATGGCTAATATGGCTATGATACTTACTGAGTTTCAACATTTATCTATTAGACACCTGCATGCTAAATTTTTAGGTCCAATACCTTTCAGAGGCTTTGATATTGGCCATTACTCGAAACTACCCCTAAAATCTCTATGAAATCCTTATAATGGAGAAAATATAATAACTCCTGTTAGGATTATCCTTAGAACTTGAAACTTGCAACACAACTTTGTTTCATCAAGAAGAACCATTTTGAATAATTTTGACACATGACTAATCCGATTTCCCGATTTTGTCGGATTTTACCCGAAAATCGGAAAAAAACGGATTTTTGGCAATTTTTTATTCGATCCATGTAAGAACCGGAAAATATGTGCAAAAAAATTTTTTTTTAGCTTTCAGAAACTTCAAACAGAATGTAAAAATTCGCTCTAGAACAAAAGTAATTATATTTTAAGCAGATAGTGGCATTTTTAACAATTTTCAAACTTCTGATGACGTCATAGAAAATGTGCTGACGCAATCAAAAATTTATTGCCGCCATTTTGTTCCTTTTATGACGTACTATAAGTGTGTCAAGTTTGATGCAATTTGAACAATCCTATGAAAAGTTATTGAGGGGGGGGCGAAATCAGCCCCCCTCCCCCCCCCCCCCCCCCCCGTTCATAGTATATTCGAAAACCCCCGGAAATAATGGGTAAAAATAATAGCAAAGAACAAATAAATAAATGAAACAATCCTTAAAATGTTGAAAGCAATTTGGTAGCCACTCGCTCCTCGTGATTTTTTTTATTTATATAACTTGTAAATAATTTTCCAACCTGCATATACTGCTTATGTGGATGAAGATATGTAGCAGTGAAAGCGACGTACAATATCTGTTGCTTCAAAGTTTTAAGGCAGGTTTTCTTGACAAATGATGTAGAAAATGAAGATTTAATATTGCTTGCATAAAACGATCAGGTTATATTTTTTCCCTTATTGCATGGCAATTATTCTATGTGAAATAATCAGTGATTTATGTACAAATTCATGAAAAAATACTTTAATAACTATTAGCTGTCCTGATTGTAAATTGGGAACTACCATTAGTAGTGGTAATGATGCTAAATTTTTTATATTTTACTAGGATTCTATTTTTTCGAGGTCAGAAAAAATATATCGGCAAATTGGAGCTAATATCATTAGGTTACCATAATAGAATTCTGTTCCACAACATACAGCTTCTCTAGATCATATATTGTTTACGATATTATAGATATTTCTTATTTATGTACCAGTAATGCAGCATAAAGAATTGAAAGGGTCAAACTCAGAAACCTCAAGATGGTTAACTGTAGTGTTATTTGGAACATTTGTTCGTGTTGTATTCATGGTATCAGGCTTTCATGAGTCATTTTATCGAAATGTTCAAGTTGTTAGTCCTGTGACTTCTTGGTTCAGAGGTATAAAATTATGTTTCTTTATAAGTTACTTTCTTGCTCTTTCATTAGTGATCTCCGTGACATTACCACCACTGTCATTATAAACGTCACCATGTTACCAGAACCATCAGTTTTCCGTGTTAACTGTCAAGTTTCTTCATTTTTATTTCCAACGCTGTTCCTCTGTTCTCTTTCAGTGCATTTAACAATCCCTAATGCTACAAATACCTTGCTTTTTTCTTAGTTAATCTGGTTTCTCAATATTATAAAATTGTGTTTATATGAGCTATGCCTTTCATTTAGTGACAGAATGTGTTGCTTTGGCATCAAAACAAATGTCACCTTACTCTGGCGACATTTGCCACCATGTAAGTCAAAAATGATGTGTTTAAAGGCTTATTTACAGTTAAATGCATGAGCTGTTGCATTAAGACTCTAAAAAAGCTAGTATGGATGATATAAAGACTAGGCTTGCATTTAGGATATGAAGAATAGCCTAGTATAGATGGTATAAGGACTAGGCTAATATGGACGATGTGAAGACTAGGCTAGTATAGATGGTATATAAGGACTAGGTTAGTATGGACGGTGTGAAGACTAATCTAGTATGGAGGGTATGAAGGTGGGCTAGTATGCACGATGTGAAGACTTGGGTAGTATAGGTGGTATAAAAACTAGGCTAGTTTGGATGGTATGAAGATTAGAGTAGTATGAAGGGTATGAACACTAGGCTAGTATGGAGGGTATAAAGACTAGGCTAGTATGGAGGGTATAAAGACTAGGCTAGTATGGAGGGTATGAAGACTAGGCTAATATGGAGGGTATGAAGACTAGGCATACAGAACATATACATCCGTAAAGAAATAGTTGCAAGATACTTTAATGTTATTGTATGAAAATGCATATTTTATATTTTTTAGCCTCCTTTGGTTGTTCAGTTCTTTCAAGCATTACCAGCAGGGTATTCGTTTTGGTTTTTCTTGGTAAGAACAAAATTATAATTTCGTTGTGTAAAATAGGCTTGTCAATGGGACCACGTTTTGTCAACAAAGTGTCAACAAAGCAAATTATTTATGGAAGAGAATTATACAACTAATAAATTTATTATACGTTATATGTTTATATGATTTTAACAAAAGCACAAAGTTCTTTCATGGAATTGACAACAATTGTTAAGTTTATTTTTTTTTATCTTTGTAGTTTTGCGATATTTTGACTGCAATGGTACTCTACACTGCTGCTGCATCATATACATCCAAACAGGTAAATAATCTCCTGTAGCATGTTATAAAACTCATGTTATAAACATTCATTTAAAATGATCAATCAGTTCTCCAAAGTATTTTGACTATAAGGATTTAGACTAAATATAACACGTTATATAGTAATACAATAACTGTGTGTCTGTCTGTATCAAACAAGGTGGATGTTTTTATTTTCTTTGGTAGTAGCTAAAAAATCGTTGACTTGAACTGTTAAATTGATTACGACAGAGTGTCAATGCATTAGACTAACATCGATACATTAAAGAAGTTAGTTGAAGTCAAATTTGGGTCAAATTCCTTAACCATGACCCACTCGTTTTAGTTGTTGCCATCATTAAAAGCAGAAATGTGTCCTTGGCTCAGTGAAAAGGTCAACAAATTTATAAAAAAAAATACTTAAGGTTGCAGTAACCCTTTTAAAAATCGGAAAATTTTTTTTTACATAATTAGTTACGAAAGGTTATTTTGAGACTATATATCCATATTTTTTCTGTTATAACACACTTGTCATGATTTTATGGCTAAAATACTATTATCTTTAACTAAAAATATTCAGCCTCAACAATTCCTAAAATATCATGAATATTTAACTAGTTCTGTCGAATATAGTTTATATCTACGCGCTTGCGAAATTGTACAGAAAGAAATGATGTAATTATTAAAGAGAAACGTTAATAACAACAAAGATGCCGCATTATGTAGAAATTTAAGACGATCTTCATTGCTATTCTGCATGAGCTTTAACTTTTGATACCATTTTCGTTTTACTTTTAAATTTTCAGACATGCTTGGTGAATCATTCAGCCATGATACGGTGTGCGGAAATCTTTTTATTTGGAATATTTTTCTTTTAACAGCGTTCGATGCAGCAGGGGAGCTAACAAGGAATCTTCTGAAAAAAGAATAAATAACAAAAATCCACACATCGTTTTAACAAGGTTAACCCAAGGCTCATTTAAAAAACAGAAGCTGATGAAAAATAACAAGATTGTGAAAAGTTGGAGCTTGTAGAAGCTGATTTTTTTCTTGTTTATGATACATTTTTAAAAAGAAATTTTTGCTCAATCAGCAATTTTATTGCTAAGTTAAAAACATTTTATTATGTATTAAGGCCTATATTTCTAGAAAAATAGTAAAAAAAATGGTATAAATAAAACACTGAGTAACTAATTCGGCTATTTACACAGCTAAAAAAGGGTTACTGCCACCTTAATGACATAATAAAAATATACCTTCAACTGTTTGAGTCCCTCATCAAGTGGATTTTTCCACAAAATAGTACCTATAACTTTGCAATGTTTCTAAGTTTATGATTGTTACTAGTGCTATAGTATTATTTGCAAAGTCTTTTTTAAATATGGAAAAAAAATTTTTAAAGCACAGCATATTGAAAGTTAGAGTGCATGTAATAGTTTCACATCAGCATTGAAGCATCTTATAAGCCATTCGATTTAGAATGAAATAGCCTAAGCCGTACCACTGTCATATGTATTTCATTTATGTTTTAATTTTCAGCTAAGTGATCAAGAAAAAAACAAAACCAAATATGCATCAGATACAGCTGTGTTATTGTTAGATGAATGCAAATTAAGAAACGTTCCATTAACTGTGATGGCTTTGTAAGTTAATTAAGCATATAATCTCCTAATAGTCAGTGACTAAATAAATCAAGGCTAAATAAAACCTTTTTTAGAGTTTAAATCGGAAGTGTCGTCGTTGTCTTTGTAATTTTAATTGAATCATACATATTGACATTGCCATTAACACCATGGATTTTTCTGTATTGCTACAAAAAAAACATGTGTTTATCTTTTAGTTACTTGGTGAATCCGTATACATTAGTATCATGTGTTGCTCAGTCAACTGTTATTTTAAGTAATTTGGTCACTGCAATGGTTTTGTTGTGTATGATCAATGGTATGTATGATCTTCTATCTTCACTATATGTAAATCTTTTCAAGTTATTTTAAATAACAGGACGAAAGTAGCATCACAAAGTAAGCAGCTTTTTATCTGTTTGTACATCATCGCAGGTAATCCAATCATTCAAAACAACCTGACTGGTCTGTCTGTCTGTCTGTCTGTCTGTCTGTCTGTCTGTCTGTCTGTCTGTCTGTCTGTCTGTCTGTCTGTCTGTCTGTCTGTCTGTCTGTCTGTCTGTCTGTCTGTCTGTAAAACATGGTACACTTTACTATATTAAGAAAATTCATTTTACAGGATGGTTTTCACTGTCATGTGTATTTATTGCAATGTCTTCATATTTATCTTTGTATCCAATCATGTTGTTGGTTCCTGTCACAATCTATGCATGTCAGGTTAGTTAAGTGTAATTCCTCCTCTTTGATCTACATACAAAAGTTGTGTGTATTCGTTTGTATTTTTTACTATGCTGGGGAGGGGAAGCTATTAAGATAATAAAACACGTTTTTTCTTTATAAGTAGCTAGACCAGCTGTTATCAAATAAATGCTTGTTCATAGTGCAATGTTTTCAATAAAAGCCTCTCTTCATTAAAGAATGAAAAAATGTAATTTTATGAATAGGGGCATCTGTTTAGTTTTCAAAGCTTCAAATCATGTTTATTAATTCCGCTCCATTGGCAAAAATTTACTTGCGCATGCATTGAACTGGAATTAGCTAACTTAGTAGTAAAATAAAACCATTTAAAATTCTTCTTATAAGTGAAGCTTGCTGCAATCTTGGCCAACATATGTGTAAACAAATCAGTAAAGTTTGCTCCAACCAGTAATCATGTGAGCTGTTTCGATATTAGATTTACCATTGCTTTCAGCCGTATTTGTAGAAAACAGTAGACAGTAGCTAGCCCGATGCAAAGTGGTTCCTGCACATCTAATCCTTATCGAGTTGTAGGCCAGTACACTTTGTCATACAGGTGAACTTTAAAATTAACCCTAAAAGTTAAAACAACTAAAAGAGTAGATTTGAATTTGTATCCCTGCGACTTTAGGGGTTTTTAAAATGTTTTTAGAAAAGCTGATGGAATTATCTCTACTTTCTTTTGAAAATGATTTAAAAAACACTTGTTATGCCAGGGAAAAGTCAAGAAAATTTTCTCTTGCATTTTGTTTAAACTACCTGTGTCTTTTGTTGAGTTAAGATGCATCAAAATTTAATTTCTGATACATCCAATAACACACCAGTTAAAAACCATGACATTTGGTTAGTAAGAATTTTCTTTTTTAGAAGTCATCTTCCATCACTGTACCTGTCATAAAATGCTTGACATCACTGCTCCTAATGTTATGTGGACTGTTTTATACTTCATACAAGATGGATGGTAGCTGGAAGTTTGTGTATTCTGTGTTTGGCTTTATGTGAGTTCATTAAAATTTGTAAGACTTCGCGTGGGTCGTAATCTTGTGTGTGTCTTTCAAATCGACTTAAGTTTAATCTGGTAATTATATGATTATTGTATATATAAGACACCAGCAGATGCATGCAGATTAGTGACCTGTAAAGAAGAAGGAAAATTTCGATGCTCTGCTCGTTAAATAAGCCATCTTTGTTTTTTTATTTTTGACAGTTTTAATTGAGCAAGGCCAGACCTAATTTTTACTAAATGACTGCTAGTTTTAATGTTTTTTATACTTTTAGATTAGAAGCTCCTGACCTTACTCCAAACATGGGTTTGTTTTGGTACTTTTTTTTGGAAATGTTCGATCATTTTAGTTTGTTCTTTTTATGGGTTTATCAAATCAACGCATTCATTTACACTGTACCCTTAGCTGTCATATTCAGGTGAGTTTTGAGGATGTTCTAAAATTTTGACAAAAAAAACAGTACTTAAACTATTAGGAAGTAAACAAACAAATAAAACAAACAAATCTAAACTAAGCATATGTAAAGAAATCGTTGTGAAGTTTTTATGTTTTTTGTCTAAATTAACCAGTAGTGAGATTTAAGTTGTAATTACTGTTATTCAAAATTCAAATGCAATATTTTCTTTCAGAAAAGCATATTTTGAGCTTGATTATGTGTTTTTCATAAGCATTTTTCAATAAATCTTTTTTAAGCATAGCCTAAGCATATTTTGAGCCTGAAAATCTACTTTTCATAAGCATACTTAAGCCTCATTTTGGAATTTCATTTGCTTACAAAAAAACATGTATATCAATTTACATTTTTTTATCCTACTAAATGGGCTATACTTTTCTTACTACACGAATTAATGTTATGTGAGCAGTCTTCTGTCTAAAAACTGACAGATAGTATCTAACTTTTCTCATTTCAAACATCATTTAAACTTTGTACGATTTTATACGATATGGTCAACCTTAGTCTTGAATGTTGTCTTTAATGCTTTTATCTATTTAAATTGGTGTATTCAATATTCATACTGTTTTCCACTTCTACATCTACCGCAGGAAACAACCCATGCTTATATGCTACGCGCTAATCTCACTGATGACACTCTTTAAATCATACAGCACGTTTGGTGATCTAAGTCTACCCATAGCTTTGCTACCATTATGGAGTTACACATACAGATGTAAGTGTTTTTTGTCTCCTTCGCTTTCTTATATAGTGTTAATAAGACTTGATCACGTGACATTAGGCTGACCTGGTATTTATGATTGTTAGAATTCGTGATGGGTAAAAAAAAAATTAAGTGCAACTATTCTTTAAAATTGCTACAGTAAGCACATGTCAAAATACGTTGACTGTCTAGACTTTTAAAATACTCGAAATATTATAATTTTTCCTTCATTTTAAAGGCCCACTTAAAAAACAGTATTTTTACTGAAGTGTATGTATCCCGTTATTGGAAAAAGTCTTGTGGGTTATTAAAGGGGCACTCCAGTGAAAAAAATATTTGAAAAAAAATGTTATTTTAAGAAGAAAATACATAAATATGGCAGAACAAACCTTTTATAATCGTTAAAAATCTTTATTTATACCTTAATCGGGTCTGTAAACATCTTCAATTTTAAATAAATTTGCAAAGTCGCGTAAAGTTGAGAGGACTAGGTCTGAATAAATAAGCATACGTCACATCGTGCAGAAAGTCCGTGAGCTCAGCAGCACACCTTCTAAACTTTACTTACTGTTTACATTGTTCGTTGATAAGACGTCTTGTAGTAATGACGAAGATTTTAACTTAGAAAACGTAGAATAGGATAATTCTCTTCATGAAAAAGACTTTACAAAGCTACAGGCACACGACTTCGAACCTCTTGTGTCTCACAAGGGAGAAATTAATAATGATGCAAAGTGACAAGGTGTCTTTTACTGACTCAAAGTAAGGTTCTTAGCAAAATACATTTAAAAAAAGTAGAAAGTATACTTAATCGCTTTTTTAACATTCTTTTCGTCAAAAAACTTTACTACTTTACAAGCCAATTTATTTTTATTTCACAATTCTGGAATATCTTTTCTCCCCACGCGCTTTTTTGCGCACAAATGCAAACAAATTTTATGTAACGTTGAAATTTTCGCCATGATGGAGGACCATTCAAATGCGTGATCGAAAGATCGAATAATGTTCGGGTCGTGATAAGTTGGTAAAACGGGGGTTACTTACATCTTACTTCTTTACACTTCTCTAATCGATTGGTACATCGAAACGCAGAGCAACTCACCATTTTTTAAAGATTTAAACGTAAATCACAGACAAGAAGCGATTTAAATGTAAGCTATAGGTCTTAACATGAACGTTCTCTGCGCTTGCCTAAACTTTCTGCACGATGTGATGTCATTAATTATAATCGGGTCTAGTCCTAAATGAAATCGCGCCTATCTGTTTTTTTATGAGAAAAAAATTGAATATGCGAAGGATTGTACAACAATTCTAAATAAGAAAAACAAGTAAAGTAAGTTTTTTTTTGATTTCTTATGCTTTTCTGAGTACGTATATAACAAAAAAGAAAAAATTGATTTTTACGGGAGTTCCCCTTTAAGACTACCCATCAAATAAAAATACTCAAACTGCCCCACCCAAATTAGGGCGTGAAAATTACAAAAATTTAAGTGAACTGTTTCTATGTTTTAGACATGCGTAATGTGCTTTTAATAATGGCGATGTTATTATTTACATCTGTACTTGGTCCTGGCATGTGGCATTTATGGGTATACGCCGGTAGTGGAAATTCAAACTTCTTTTACGCTGTCACTCTGGCTTACTGCACAGCTCAGGTTTGTAAATACTTGACTCGTAGTATTTTCGATTCTATATACAGAACTAAATAAAAAGAAAAAAAATATCAAAAGCGTCCAGCTAAACATTTTATACTATCGATTTCATACGATACGGTCACATTTTATTACGATCTATTTGTAAGTTAGGAGGGTTTTCACAACTTCCAAAAAAGTCGTCTTTTTATTTAGTTTAACGTTTTTACTCCATACCTTGGTCAAGCTAACTTCTGCGAAGCTAAAAAAATGAATGGGTGTAGGTGTTGCGCAAAATAACGCCAAAAGCACCGGACGTATAATAATGGCGGTCGTTATAAACTTGAAAAAAAATGTTTATACAACCTTGTTTAGCTTAAAAGTCCTTGAAATTTAAGCTTATTATATATACGCTTGTCGGAAAATGCTTAACATAGAACAACGTTTGCATTGAGTAAATTTTACTTTGAGTAAATTTTTAATCATTTAAAATGACTCCCAATGTTTTGATTTCTTTTTGAACTACCTCAACACTTCATTTAATAATGTAACATACCCTGGGAAAGATATTAGCTTTAATTTGGCCAATAACAGTAATTTCGTGTACCAAAAAAATCTTGAAAAAGTGAAATAAATCTGAAAAAAAATCTAGGAGAGAAATAAACATTAATTCCGGAAATGAATAAGGCACAAAATTGATTTATAACTTTTATATGAAGTTTTAAAATATATTTTTCTAGTAATTGAAATGCAAATCATACACACACTCCGTTAAAAATGTATCGTACTGATACAGTTTACCAAATGTGATTAAAGCAGGCTAGAGGGCTAATTCGCATTAATTAAATTCTATTTTATAAGTTTTTATAGCTATTCTAAATTCGTGATCGTTAATTTTGTGTCTCACTAATTTTTTCAGTAAGGGCGGCTTAAGTGGGGGAATGACTGATATTTAGGTTAGGGTGAAAAAATACTTCGGTTGCGTACAAAAACCTATTAATGAACGGATCATATTTAGATATTCTTATTATCTGACGTTCTGTATGCCCATCTACGTTACGAGTATCATCTTTGTAATGGAATGTCTCCTAAAACATCGGATGGAAAAGAAGGTACTGTTGTCATGAAGTGAGGTAAGCGAGTCTAAACTCTTTTTAAATAATTTTTTTTCTGATTAAGAAAATAAACATGGTTTGTTGTCGTAGAAAAATAAAGCACAATACTTCTAAAGAAAATTTATGTGAAGGAGAGTTCTTTTTCATGGTCACTCCATTGCGTGTCGTATTTTAATAAGGTCAAAGTACAAAGTTTGGTGGTTGTAATCTGGTCTTGTGGTCGTAGTTTTTTGTCATATTTATATTTTTTTATTTTATCATGTCATCTCTTCACGTCATTTATTCAACACTGCTTACTTTTTTTCTCTTTCTTTTCAATCGTAAAACAACGACGGATAAGCGTTTGGATATTTTGTAACAGTCTTAATCCAATCCTCCACCGCTGTCATTCTTGTGTAGACACCATACCTTTTGTACTGACCACACCCACCACTGTGACCCCAACTTGTGATACCAACTAGATGCCTATACATAAAAATTTTGTGTGTTAAGTAACAGACAAAAGAAGGCATATTCCTGCAAAATAAACCGTGACTTCACTTACCATCTTCCATTTCTTTCAAACATAAGTGGACCTCCGCTATCACCTTGACACGTGTCGGGTATACCGATGTCTTCGCCAGCACAGAGCATATTGTCTGTAATTAGACTACCATATGTCTTATAGCAGTGATAACGACTTCGCATGCTTACCTCGCCATCTTGTAAAACTTTCGGATATATTCCACTATTACCACTCCACAGCTTTCCCCAACCTAAAAAATCAAATATTTACTCCTTTTTACTTTTTTACGACGCCTCATGGTACTAATTGCCACTACGTGCGACTCAAATTACGACATAATTGACATAGTGGGTACGGAATATGCCTTTAGATCTAAACCATTAAAGAGACCTAACTCTAATTTTTTAATTCGCGTTACTGTTGAAGCAAATTCTACTTTCATTTATCCGAAATTCTAATTCAAAATAGTACGTGGTAAAGCAACAACATTCGAAATTATGTGGTAAAAAAACTGCTTGAGGATGTAATCGTACCTGCAATTACGCATTTATCTCCTGCTGCCGGCTCATATTCATTTCCCATTAAACATATGGAATTGACTTGATCATTCAAAAGTGCTGGTTTACGTAGTTTGATCAATGCTACATCATTATTGTAAACTTTCTGGACTCGATAATCCGGATGCACGTAAATTTGTTCTACGTCGTAGTCAGTCTTTTCCAAAAGTCCGTTCGATATTTTATGAGCACCCAATCTGATCTTAATATCTGTCTTTTGTGGTATGTTGGCGACGCAATGAGCAGCAGTGATTACCCAATCAACTCCTAGAAGTGTTCCACCGCACCAAGTGTTGTAGTTCATTCCAATATCATCTCGTGTCAGTATCATAGCCATCCACGGCCATGCGCCAGCTTTTGTAGGATTTCCACCGACTATCCGTTGACTCCCTTTCGCTATCTTTGTCTGGTTCAGTGAGGCGTTTGTTTTGCGTCTACCACAAGTCAATTGATTTTCTAGAAGATAATTGATGTGGCTTTAAGGATGAAATTCTTTGAAATTATAATTTTTAGGAACAGGAACATGCAAGAAAAAGGGGAACGTTTTCCCGGTTCCTATATGCATCAATTTATCTAAATTTCTTATTGAATAAGAAAGAATATTCTAATGTTTTCTGATCCTTTTATTTTTAGATATTGTTATTCTTCTAGCTGACAAAGAAGATATTTTTACCTGGTCCATAACGTGGAGGTGTCACTGTGGGAGTGACGCTTTTTGGAACAGCTTCGGGTGGCCAGAACGAACAAACTGACTGTCGAGATATTTTGATGTCATCCAACGCGATGTCACCGAAGAAGCTGTACGATGTTGTACCTTGGAAAACGATCTAGGGAAATGTTTATTAGTTAGCGAACTTAAAGCAGATAATATAGTTGTATCGAAGAACGTGTTTGCCATTTAGAGAAGAAATGTATATAATGAAGATTATTTCAACCTTTTTATTTTTGATTGAAACGCTTCTAACCCAGCTGTTTTGTGACAACTTCGTTTTCAAAACTTTGAGTATGTATAGATGGCGAATTAGTTGCGAGATAAAAGAGGGAAGGCTTACCTGAAATGGTTTTGATCCTGGTTGAAATGGAAAGCGTCCCTCAAACCATTCGTCTTTATTTTGTTTTGTGGTTATTTGAAACTTTAGTTTCTCCTTACCACTTTCACGTGTGAACACGGCTAAGTCACCCATCGTGTGACCACGCATATGATAAAAGAATGTGACGCATACTGTCAAGTCGTGGAGGTTGTTACTAAGGTAAGGAGTCTGGAATCTAGCGATTTCTTTATTCAAACGAAATGAACTTTCCATATAAACATATTTGCCTATAAATTAAAACGCATCACATGTAGGTTATGTAAAAGCGATGCAATAAATGACCTGGATATCCACTTTGGAGGGACTGTCAAGAATTTTTTTGAAACGTTAAAATGTCAGTAAAAAGTGTTGAATATCTATAATTTATTTGATATGTCAGGCAAATGTCAGAAATTTTAGGCTGGAATGACCAATCAAAATAATTTGAATGTGAAGGAAGCATGTAGAGTTAAATTTATTTGACTCTTTGTTTGTCCTTACCTTAACGTCGTGTGTGTAGGGGGAGGGGGGAGGGGGTGAAAGTAACGTACTGGAATAAGCGCAGTATTTCGGGACAAGGAGGAGGAGCGCCCATTTAAAAGAATCATTCTTAGCTACGTTTGTTTAACATATTAGAAAGTCACTGAAGTAAATTAACATTTTAAAGCGAATTAAACCAAAAAAAAAAAATGTCCACTTTAAAAGTATTCACATCATTTAGCAAATATAAAGCTCATAACTACAGTGTACGATATTTTAAAAAGTTACAAATTTCTAAATTCCACTTTGCATAATGTGAAACAACTTCGTTCATAAGCCCTTTTGTTTCTCTTATTTTTCATGTATTTTTCACTATTGTTATTGACAGACAATAGACCCTGGGAACAATGTAACAACAATATACAGTTGCGTGGGCTTTTATTTTTTAACTAAAAATAGCTGACGTCGATGAATTCTGTTTACAGAAGAAGTTTGGGTAAACGATTGTGTAAACAAGCTTACCTTGTTTCGTTTCCAATGTGTGATCTTTTGTTGGTCCTGTCATCAAGGATTGAGTAGTACCACTGTTGATTTTCCATTGAAAGTTCTTGTTGTTATCATGTGTGTATCCTGGGCACAGCCCATTTTCAAAGGTGCATATCGGAAGAAGGTTGGTCGAGTCTTGAAGGGCTACAATAATAGACAACAAAGTTATGAAAGAAAGTGGGTTAGCATGTCAGTGTGAAACAAACTGTAAACATATCAGCTTGCACGTATTTATCTCTTCAATGGTAATCAAATATTTACACATGGGACTAATTTTTGGACTGCGTCGGCTTCGTTTGCATTTGTAAGTTTTTATATCCTCCATCCAGCTGTTATTATCACCCCTTAAGATCAGGATGTTAATAATTGTAACCAGAATGATCATGTGGAATATAAATTATAAAGGGACTGCTTTATAAATAGATATGTTTCAAATGTGCGTGTGAACGAGGACCGAACAATGTTACAAATGTGCGTGTGAACGGGAACCGAACAATGTTTCAAATGTGCGTGTGAACGAGAACCGAGCAATGTTACAAATGTGCGTGTGAACGAGAACCGAACAATGTTTCAAATGTGCGTGTGAACGAGAACCGAACAATGTTTCAAATGTGCGTGTGAACGAGGACTAAACAATGTTTCAAATGTGCGTGTGAACGAGAACCGAACAATGTTTCAAATGTGCGTGTGAACGAGAACCGAACAATGTTTCAAATGTGCGTGTGAACGAGAACCGAACAATGTTTCAAATGTGCGTGTGAACGAGAACCGAACAATGTTTCAAATGTGCGTGTGAACGAGGACTAAACAATGTTTCAAATGTGCGTGTAAACGAGAACCGAACAATGTTTCAAATGTGCGTGTGAACGAGGACCAAACAATGTTTCGGATGTGCGTGTGAACGATAACCGAACAATGTTTCAAATGTGCGTGTGAACGAGGACTAAACAATGTTTCAAATGTGCGTGTAAACGAGAACCGAACAATGTTTCAAATGTGCGTGTGAACGAGGACCAAACAATGTTTCGGATGTGCGTGTGAACGATAACCGAACAATGTTTCAAATGTGCGTGTGAACGAGAACCGAACAATGTTTCAAATGTGCGTGTGAACGAGAACCGAACAATGTTTCAAATGTGCGTGTGAACGGGAACCGAGCAATGTTTCAAATGTGCGTGTGAACGAGGACCAAACAATGTTTCAAATGTGCGTGTGAACGAGGACCAAACAATGTTTCAAATGTGCGTGTGAACGAGAACCGAACAATGTTTCAAATGTGCGTGTGAACGATAACCGAACAATGTTTCAAATGTGCGTGTGAACGATAACCGTACAATGTTTCAAATGTGCGTGTGAACGAAGACCGAGCAATGTTTCAAATGTGCGTGTGAACGAAGACCGAACAATGTTTCAAATGTGCGTGTGAACGATAACCGAACAATGTTTCAAATGTGCGTGTGAACGATAACCGTACAATGTTTCAAATGTGCGTGTGAACGAAGACCGAGCAATGTTTCAAATGTGCGTGTGAACGAAGACCGAGCAATGTTTCAAATGTGCGTGTGAACGAAGACCGAACAATGTTTCAAATGTGCGTGTGAACGAGAACCGAACAATGTTCGGATATGCGTGTGAACGGGAACCGAGCAATGTTTCAAATGTGCGTGCTAGCGAGAACCGAGCAATGTTTTTAGGTGGTAGGGTGGACTGTTGTTACTGTTGGTCATGGTACTCAAATAGCCTTATTCCTAGCGTCTGTTGTCTGTTTTGTACACAAGTTTTGTGAAAACCAGTTCGTAGCTTGTTAATGTGTTCGCACTTCAGCAACAACTAGATTGTGTATTGTCGTGAAAAAAAAAATGTTTTCAAAACACTCAGGTAAAGAAAACACACAACCTGTCATGTTTGTTTTGTTTTGCTGCCTGATGCTGTAAAAACAACAACACGTTTGCATCAACAAAAATGTTTAATTGTGAAATATTTGAATAATAAAAATTCCTCTGCGTGCGTCATTAAAATGCTAAAAAAAAAATCTTCTTAAGTGCGTGACTACAGCAAGATTCAAGTACTTAAATTTACACGTGAGGGCTGGGCGCGACAAATTTTGCGTTTCCTTGACTAGGCTGAAATTGTTACATGGAATTTTTTCAGTCTGCTTTGCTATGATCTCGCTTTTATAAAGAGATCACGGTTAGCCAGCTCGTTTCTTATGTCGTTGCATATTGTGTTCTGCCCGATTGCTTTTTGGATGAAGCATTTAATTTGACGGAAGTAAAATCTTGACCAAATGAAATTTTTAAAATTAACTTGTGTGCATTAGTACAGAAACCTCGACCCTGAAACATTACTGACATTAAATATCGAGTAAACGGTTTAACTTTTCCAACAGGTTTAAAAAGCGACTGCGCCACAACAAAATTTAGCAATCTTGTCAGGTATTCCGTCATATTAGAAGTTATTACGCCCACGTGGTCAGGTTTTAAGGGATTAAAACTCAAAACAAGCTCACCTTTTGCTTCAATGAATGAAATTCCATCGAACAAAATAAATAAACAAATAAAACATTCCATTACACGATGCACAAGTTTTTTCAGTTTTTTATTCATAAATTATAATAAATTATTTCGAGCTGTACCAGCCAGCTTAGTGTTTCTTTTTGAAGTAACTACGCAAGGTGCCATGTTTTGCTTTTATAGACAACCACGACAATGGAATGTCAGCCATTAATGACACGTGTTTGTCAACAAAACATTCGGTGGTGTTTCTTGTTTTCTTCTTATAATAGCAGCTAGCTTTTTCGAAACTCATGACGACTACATTTGACAACCTTGGCATCGGAATAGATGTGTTTCTGAAAAAGAAATGCTTTAGAAAGCCAAGCACGAAGTTGCAATTTCGTATGCTAAGTCAATGTTCGTTCAAAGTTCAGTACCAAACAGTAAACTGTCCTATAAATAAACACGTTGACAGCAGATAAACGTTTTATCCCCTTCTGTTGTCACGCTTATCTTGATTCCTGTTTTTTCACGTGCTGTGTTACAAATTTAGTGTGCAAGAAATCAAACAAACAGCTTTTTAGCTTGAATTTCAACTTTCATCTCCAAACTTTTAATATAAATTCGCGCTTGTTGTTCAGCACACTTTCATTTCTTGATATAGAGTAAACAACTATAAATTATATAAGAACATATATATACTTAAAGACAGGGCGTAATGCGTTTATTAAACGCCCAAGGCGCAATGCTTTGATTAAACGCCCAAGGCGCAAAGTAATCCTTTTTTTACCTTTTTCGAACGTTTATTTAAATGGTAATAATCTTATTAAGATTAAATTTTAAGGAAAATTATGTAAACACTGCTACAGAACAGCTACAGTAAGAAACAAGGATGGTTGTGGGTTTAATGTCTTCCCAAGTGAGTTTAGGCTGTAAAAGAGAATATATTAAACAACATTGAGACTTATCTGAGTCAGCTAAATAAAAAGCTAAACAACGAAAGCATGCATGTATTAACTGACAGTTTCTGTACTGAAACTTTGTTTTTTTACGTCACCGTTGCGTAGTGAAATTCGAGTTAGCAAAGATTGCACAACCTTTAAAATTTCGTGTCCTGTTTTCTCTTTAAAACGGAAAATATCAAACGCGGTATTTTGGTTAAGTTTTAAAGTGGGAGATAAGAAAAGTTGAGAAACATTCAAGATTCCGGCAAAAAATTTTTTATGATGAGCTCCGTGAAGATGATTTTGTGCTCTACATTTCGATTGCGACAAAACTGATATGACCACGGTTCTTAAGTAGCCATTTTTTAAAACAAGAATCAAAAACCTATATTTGTTCTAATTATGTCATTTAAGTCTGCAAACAGTCAATGTGCGCTTAAAAGTAAACATTCAAGATTCTTACGTGCAAAATCTTTTCATTTGATTACAATTCACGCATGCGCAATAAACAGCGATTGTGTAGACAAAATTTGCACATAATGAAACTACGTACTTGTTTACATTCCGGTAACTGTAGATAAAGATTGCTGCATGACCACCCTTGTTCCCAAAGATTTTCGCCTTAAAGCATTGGAGAACATGCATAGAAAGACTCTATAGCATTCCCATCCCAAAAACTCTTTTGAGATAAACATTGAGGCATGGGCGAGGATGTTTTATTCGACTTTAAAAATCTTTAGCAACCAGACTGACTGTAATATCAATATCAGTATTTTGAAAACCACTAGGTCTGAAAGACAAAATTTTCAGAAAATTCGTCTTAAATGGTTAATAAAAGACATTAAAAAATTCCTAAAGTAAAGGTCATTACATCACGTCCACATGTCGCTCGAATTAGGCTAAATTAATTGACAATCAAAAAAACTTTCGGAAACACTTTTCGAACGTAACAATACAAGCAAATTCTTCATAGTGCTATTTTCCACCGCCAACAGTTGTTTTTATATATCGCAAAATCACAAAGCTGGTGGGTTGATAACTCCCCCATATTTGTTTATGCTGCCATTATGAAACAGACAACACATCACATTGTGCGAAAAATATGTTTTCTTTTAAACTGTCCTTCAAAATGCCGATAGATGTGGCAAATTTTATATTGTTTAAATAGGCATACCCTTTAACATGCTGTCAGGAGGATACATTATGAATGTTAATGAAATTCTTCTCAAAGTGCATACTTTTCGTATAACCGACATTTTTGATGAGTTCTGTTTATATGAAATTTTATTTGACGTAAATGTGGAGTGTCTTCCCATGAAAAGAATGGCAGGTGGAATGTGAGACATTCTCATCTTGTCCCAATTTAAAATGTTTTAAAAAACAAAATGTAATATTAAAGTATCGCTTAAATACTGACTATCAGTTTTAGCGATGTTTCTATCCCAGATCTCTTGCTGATCGATACACCGGGCTATCCCTTTTTTATCTCCAGTCTCCTTACATTTTCTTCAACTTCCCCAATCTCGCTATTGCACAAGATCACCTTTTGTGTTCAGTTTTGATAGGACGCTTTTTGCAGTGTTCACAATGTTCCCTAAAAGTGGCATCATCTATTTTCCACACTTTCACCATTCTTGAACTTGTTCTGTACATCCTTACTTGTTCAAAATCCTTCGCGCCTTTTGTTTATTCAAATTTCTAGTCTTTTTAGGTATATCGTCTACGGTAAACTCTTGATGTACTAAGCGATCTTTTTATAACCTTCTGTCAGGAGTCTACCATTCTTTTTAAGTAACTCTACATAGTCAGCACCATTCACATACCATAGTTTATCTCGCAACTCAAACATAACATAGTGCTCTGGATTTGTTTGACCTCTTTCGTTCCTCCCGAGGGCCACGCTGTGTGAGCTTACGCACATGTTTCTTCTTTTCTTGATTTGTTGTATCTATATTCCGAGGCCTACTGAAAAAACCCCTTGTTGTCTTATCACCATCTGAAATTTGTGAAATCTGTAATATCAGGTTCATACCAGGATTTTCTCCTATTTATTCGTGTCTAATTTTATCTCAATAAACACGAGTTATAACGTAAGCAATGTATTTGACAAGACGTTTGATTCTTGTAGAGATCAAAACAATGATGACAGTGAAGGCAGCTTATAAAGTTGAATCACGTACCGAATACGATCAATCAGAACAAGGACCTATACATAGACATACCGAGCATGGATCAACATCATGTTATTTTTCCAAGAAGTCTAAATCTTCTTTTGGATCTGGAATTGACTGGAACGAATACCAAGCGTGTTATATTGAACAATATCAGTATGATTCTTGTACAGAACCTCCGTATAACCTTCAACGGCAACGGGGTGCAAAGTAGTAACGACTATAATGTACTCACTGTATACAGAGATATGTGGCTGCCCAAGTCTGAGCTTGAAAATAACCTGATCGTCGTATCAATCCAAACGACGGTACGATCAGTTGAAATCTAGTGATCATGTGGGGACAGACGATGAGTAGGCGATTGCAGCAGCCTACGGCAACACCTTTTGTGTCCCTATTTTTATTTTATCAAGTGACCTGATTTTCTGCCAGTCATGACTACAAGACAGATTGCGATTTGTTTTCCACTTTGCACATCAGACTCTGATACAAGATCACCAACATTGCACTTGAACTTAATAAGGTAAACCATGAAGGTCTTGCAAGTATTACTGTATCACTACACAGTCGTTTTAGCACTGCCCTTAGAAAGAGTATTGTTGAACAAGGTGATTGCAATGAAAAACGAGGATACGAACTAAGATACTTATAGATATACATAGATAACGAAGTGTTTTATATTCCTAAGATTGAGAAAATTGCTATAACCGTTAAGGATAAGCCATGGTATTCTCCAAAAAATCATTTCAAGCAGATTGTCACCCTTTTGAAAGCCACCGTCGGGAATTTTCGCAACGAAACTTATGTACTTTTTTTAGACGTAATATCCGTGCATGATGACAGCATTTATGACGATAAGTGATAAGCGTAAACAACCCATACTTGAGTTAGTCATATCCGGCCGGCATGTAAGCATAGTTCATGGCTGGTAACTCGGTCCTATACTACTCCCCCTTAAAACCATTCGAAGACCGGAATATCCACTCTTCCTGCGGTATCTTCATAAGAGACAGATTATAAGACGATCGATAAAGGAACAAATATGATACTGAGAAAAGATAAAAAAAGTCGATACATACATGCCTGTACGTGAGACTTGAACATGACTGAAAGAATATACCCAGCCAGGGCAAACCCCAACCTAGAGGGGGGATAAACAATGCATCGGCGTGAGTGGCAAACCGACCTCTCAATCAAATTCAAAACTGCCACGGTATCATCGTCACATAGGACGATGCTTAAGAAATTTAAGAATGCTATCTTGGGTATTCCAAAATGCAGGCGAGTCACATGAATGTAAATCGCTTACGGTCATTGTGTATAGAAATCTCTAAAACTATAAATAACAGCAGCCCTCTTTTTATGAAAGATATATTTTGTTTAAATGATAACGGTAGGACAGTCAGAGAACAAAATACAAATAATTTGGTAGTCTCAAGGAAAAGGACCGCGACTTTTGGAACTAATAGCTTATCAGCCCTGGGACCAAAGATTTGGAATAACCTACCATCACATTTGAAACGATGTGACAACCTTAAAGTTTTTAAAAGCATGATAAAAATGTGGGACGGATCTAAATGTAACTGTGACGAATGTAAGGTCCCTTTATAGAACTTTGTTGTTATTATTGTTTATATATATAAAAAAATGATTTTATTTAATTGTAAACATAAAAAATTTAGTCGATTTAGATTAGTTTTCTTAATTACTTTTTTTTTTTTGGAAACTATTGTAAATATGTGAATAATCGACTTTAAATAAATTGAAAAGAAAAGAAAAGAAAAAGAAAAAGAAAAGCAGGCAGTATAATCTGACTACGGCCTACACAATCAAAACACTTAACCGATTTGTTCGTAAAAGTGGATGGCGCTTTAGAAATTGCTTGCTGGTCCATGGAAGCAAAAGCTGTAGGGCTTACTAAATGGCTAGGATGAAAGGGTGTGGATAATCTGCAGGATGAGGTTCAACAGGCTTGTCAGTCAAACAATGGATGTAATCAAACCATTAAGGAAAGAGATAGACAGGCTTAGGGACTATAATTCGATTTCGACAATATAGAGAGAGAGCGTGAGGCACTCACCTACGACCTCGATGCCAGAGAAAAGGAGGATGCGATACTTACCAACGATAAGAATCAGTTGCGGCAGAGACATGTTCGAAATTCTAATGATCCTAGGAAAGACAACACGATCGCAATCTACCGCAAGCATACCACACAAGACAAAGTGCAAGTAGATTTTGATCCCTGATTCCTTCATCGATTATAGGGTTGATGTAACGATCTTTTTTTACTACGATGTTGTTGAAATAATGCCCTAGATCCTCAACCTTAGCTAGAATTTGAGTTTATTTCACCAGCCACTCAGGGTAGTCCTGAATATCTAGCGACATGATCAATTTAGAACTCTCGGAATACTGCGAGATACCATGGGAGTAGACATGGGGAGATGTCATCTTGACCGCGGTACCCAATATGATATCTCAAATCCTTACCCTTATTGGTGGGTATAGCATCGCTTAAACAATAGGCTATCAAGTTTCACTAACTCAATATTCTTGATAGAAAGTAAAGCTCTTCTGCTTCACTTCTATCGAGAGCAATGGTGAGCAAGAGATTCCGATACCAGCCAACCCTTATAAAGAATGCTACATTTGCAAATCATTTAAGTTTTATTTTGTCTTTGTACTTACTTTAATTGGAGAAACTTCCGCGAGAAAAATTATTCGCGAAATTCTTTTGACAAGCTTTGGCGAATGAAGAAATTCGGAAAATGTCGCGAGATTAACTTTCGCAAATAAAAAATCCAGCAAATTTTCGCGAGATAAACGTTCGCAAACAAGGATTTTTCAGTTAGAAAAGTCTTCAAAATTCTTAGCATAATCGTCAATATTTCTAGCCATAATAAAAACTTTCAAAAACTCTTATATTTTACAAAGATGTTTCGTCATCAAAATCGCCAAATAGATCGAATGTATTGGCATAATGTTTAGGAATTGCTGCCGAAAACGCCGGACAGCTGACGTGTTCCCATGTTCGGAGGCATATTTCATTTGCCACTTGAGCTTTCAAGAACTCTAAAATTTATTTTGGACAGAAGGGCAAGAATTCTGGCAGTTTTGACATCGACACACTACAGAAAATCACCGTTGGTTTAAGACGGCTTGGAAATTCTATTTTGGCAATGCTCTTGTGACTGTAACAACATCGGTAATAAAATCATCCAGTGTTATCTAGTATCCGTTATACTAGATAACACTGGACAGACATCTTATTCCAACTCCACTGCGAATATTTTTAACAAATTGCAAAAAAGTGTTTAGGGTAACATGTTTGGTTCCCATTTAAACAGTGGAGCATTTCATCTTCATTTCCAAAGTTAACGCTGTAGCGTTCACGCTTACTTATTTTTATTCTCAAAATTTGTGGGTTTAACTGTTTAACTCAGAGCGTGCCACAAGATTTTTTGGTTGATTCTGTTTGCTAAAGTCTTATCGTGTCAAAAAGAACACCTATCAAATTTATTAGACAATGTTTTACCTTTAAAAACTGTTTTAACCGCTGTGATTCCCTCGTTGCAAAAATCAGTCATAGCTTTGGGTCCACACTGTGAAACTCAAATCTTTTTATTACTTGCAAGGCTTTGATAATATTTGATGTGAAACTCAAATCTTTTTCTTACTTGCAAGTCTTTGATAATATTTGATGTAGCTTCTGATGCAACAATCTGATAATCTATGTCAGTAAAGAAATAATGGGTATCTGACTGTTTGATATGTTGCGTCTAAAACGTCATGTCGTTGCCACATGAATAAGACTGAATTCACTTTATTTGATCTTATCCAAAAACTTCATTTTAACGACCTCTTTTTCTAATACTTCCTTATCAATAATATCTTTGTCAACACCTTGGACATAGATATAGTCCGCAATTAAACACTTTTGATCGAGGTTTTTATGTTAGCAACATATCTGTAACTCCAAAATTTTAAGTTTCTTTACAAGTGCAAATTGTAGAGTCTGTTCTAATTCATGTTTTTTATAGCCTAAAATACTTCTTCAAATAAATTATAATTTACGGGCAATTTTATCTTAAATCAACTGAAGAAAACACGTGCTTCTTGCTTAAGCTTAATTTCGCTCTTGTTTACATTTCGTGTAGGAACTGCACGAAATCCTTTCTGCATAAATTATCGATCGACTTTTGACCGCAACCCCTTTTTCTCATGAGAAAGAGAAGTCGAATTTAAGAAACGAAAGTAAGTATACAGCTGCCTCCTAATCACTCCAGTGCTCATAGTTTTCTGTTTAAAAATCTTACTGAAATTTGCGTAAAGAAAGGAAGTCATCTCAGTCGTCTGATGAAACTATCTAGTCCTTGTTGATGCAGCTGCAAAGCCACCCCTCCTCCCCCCAAAAATCTTTTTCAGTAGCACGTGTAGATTGAACGCAAAAGTGACAGACAGAATTTCCTTGGTGCATGTTGCTAATGAGTTTTTTGGCTCAAAACTAACTAGAAAATAATATTTCTGTTAAATCTGTTAAAAATGATTTGTAAAAAATCAATGTCTATTATATTTTAGATAGCGTTCCTACACTTGCAAATAGGTTATGGATTTATTATTTAAAGATCTTATTTCCAGATCTTATTTATAAGATTTACTTTATTGAGGACTTAAAAATTTAATTTACAGTAAAGGTCATTTTAAAACAATGTAGACAATGTATTTGCAGTCTTGTGCCCTCAGAGTAAACCATGGTAATGCCTCAGGTTGACTCTAATTTTGCAACATATTTTAAATGTGCCCATCACTTTCAAAACCGTTGCATGGGTCTAAGTTGATGAAGATTGTTGCAGGCCTAAAGTTGTTTGTCATTTGTTTTAATATGGGGTTCTGTTCTTAAAATACTTCAGATTTCTGCAAGTCTAATTTATTAGCCACCTGTTCCATGTTCCTTAGTCAATTTTATAAGGCTAAAAGCCTTTTAATTGAGGTTTAGTCATTATATATCTGGAATTTTATCGAGGGTTTTACCTACATTTTTTAATATATAATTTGATGTTGTTAATACTTTGTAATATTTTCAATGTATATAGATCTTCCATGAAATGGACTACACAACATGAAATACTTGTACAAGAAAAAATAAGCCTTTTTGGTGGCAAATGTACAAGGAAGCCCAAGATGATGACCATGGTGGACAAAAAGTTATAAAGAGCTAGCTACATTAAGAGAAAAAGTGCTTGAAGAGAAAACTTTTAAGGTTTTTGGCTTAACATGCATGTTCTTCCGTAAAATAGTGCTCTTTATTAAATTTGTATTTAAACTAGCCTCAAATAAGTGTTGAGCATTATATCTGTTTTTTATGAAAATCTAAAAATAAAATATGCTGTATATATAAATATGCTTGTATTTTCTTATTGAAGTCTGGAGAGCAAATATATGTTGACAACATTATTGTATTTTCTTATGAAAATCTAAGGATAAAATATGCTGGAAGTTTGCCCGCCCGTCACAGTTTCCTGAACTGTACTGTTTTTAATTTAATTTTTTTAATTTAATTTTACAAGGCTGCAGTTGCTATTCTACTCTAAACCCTTTTTGCAAGGGTTTATTATCCAAATACATCTGGCTGTGCTTAAATAGGTACACACACACACACACACACAAGTTTGCTTTTTGACTACACACATTCAGTAAAGAAACGCAATTCTTTTACAAAAATGCAAATTTAGTTGACATTTTGGTATGTTTCAATAAAAGGAGCAGAATTATGGCTATCTAGTTAAAATAAAATAATTTGTTTTCAGGAAAAACTAATAAAAACTTGTCTTCCTACTTTCACTTTGTTTGTGATAAGCTTTATTAATTAAAAATTCTTTTGTGGTGTTAAATTTCAAAGGGTGTGTTTTTCTCGGCAACTATTCAAAAACAACAGTTGTGAAAGAGTGTGTGATTAAGGATCATACTTTTTTATCTCTATGATTTTCAATAATTTTGCAAATTGAGTCTGGGATTATTTTCTTTTGATGTTGTACCTTAATTTTTTTTCTTGTATAGAAGCTTGCTATACAGAAAATGACAAACCTTAGCAAAACAGATTTGAACTGGATCAAATCAAACTTCACAAAGAAGTTATCAGGCGAAGATGTTTTGGATGGATCTCAGGGAGAGGTTGCAACTGATTTTGGACAAATTGATTTTAAAGGGGCCACCCGAAGAGCTCGTGCAAAAGTATGTATTTGCATATTAAGAAAAATCACATTTTTAAATAAAAAATAGGTATATTTTTGAAGTAGGATCCACCACCTTCAATAATTGTCATTCCATGGTTGTGAAAGTACAAAGTTATAGAAGCTTATAGACTAAAATATCTCCTTGTTAGCTGCTTATATTATAAGCTCAATCCTTAAACACTGTCTCTTTTTTAAAAAAAACATACTACACATTCCGTCTTTTTGTGCGCAACAAAATAAAATTTCTAAAGTTGATTTGCTAATACTAACGAGTAATTTTCTTTTTTATAGTTTATTCGTCTTAAAACTAGTGATTCACCTGAAAAAACGTTTGAATTAATGACAAGGGTATGGCAATTGGAAAAACCAAGATTACTGATTTCTGTTACTGGTGGTGCTAAAAGTTTTAATATGGATCCAAAATTAAAACAACATTTTGCCAGAGGGCTCCTCAAGGTATGTACAATATGGTATATTGTTCTATGTTAAATATGGATACTTTTGCAATCACTCACAACACATGCAGGTTGCGTCATATTAGGTGTGTGATCGCGCGCGCACATTGGCATGCTCCTAAAATGCGATAGACAAGTGAAAAATAACTCGCCTAAAAAATCAATTCATTCCTTAGGTGCGTGAACAATCACGCTTCTAAATAAAACTGCAGTGAGCAATAATTCTTAGAAATTACATTACGGAAATAAAAAAGCAAAAATCATGGGAGACTGCAAAATTTTGCTTTCAAATAAGGTCCCACGATGTCTAGAATATTAAAAAAGAAAATGATTTGCGTGTTTGAAAGTAAATCGGTAAAACTCATTGATCACTTTTTATTTTAAATAAAAATGTAAAATAGGTAAAATCAATTGATCATTTTTATTTTGAATGAAAAGATCACAACGGTAACACTTCTTTGATAAGAAAAAGAAGCAGAAAGAGATTTCTTTAAAGTACAGAATTGTAAGGAGGAATCTAGATTCCAAACAAGGACATTGGAACACCATTTTTAGTGGTTATAGTTTCTCGCCTAATTAAATAAATGTAATTGTGACAATTTGCATAATAGAGTTGCAAAAGTCTGACTGAAACTAGTGGTACTCTTACAGAACTTTTCGTTGTTGAAAAAGGGGGATAGACACAAAAGGAAAGTCAGTCAGAACCCTTAGGATACTTTTTCATTCAAGTTTGGAGTTACCACACCTAAGTTCCTACTACAGGCATATCGGCTGGTACTTATAAACTTCCTAGGTGTGCTTGACGTAGTACCATAGAAATGGGTGACAAAAAGATAAAATGTAGCATTTGAATAGATTTTTTATTGACATTAATATCTAGTCATCATAAATAAAGATTTTTGACATCACAGCTTTATAGTTCTTATCTACTTGAAAAACTGGCATCCCAACATGGTTATTGTTCATGATCAACTGGTTGGAAATCTTTCTGGTTCCAATGGTGCACTTATTGGTCATATAAATATAAATGGACTGCGAAGAAAGCTTCATGAAGTTGCAATTTTATTAAATGAAGTTAACTTTGACATTCTTGCCATAACTGAGACACATTTATCAACGGAAATATGTGATTCGGAAATCTCAATAGAAGAATATAAAATATACCGCAAGAGGTTAATTGGGAGAGTGACCATAGCATACAGCACATATATAGAGTAACTCCATGTATTAACACCATTAATTGTTCCTATGAGTTGTATGAAAAATCATTTAAAAACAGCGTAAAAGAAGGTAAAGCGTTTGGTGCTGATCAGATATCTGCACAGCATTTAAAACTTATTGGACCTCAAAACTGTGGCCTGTATGAAGTAATTAAAGGAAGTATCAACTCAGTTAAATATCCATCAAGTTGGAAAACAGGGAAAGTAAAATGTTTATTTATGAAAGGTTCGAAACAAGACTGTGATAATTATTGCCCTGTAACACTGTGAAGCATTCCTAGTAAGATCTTTGAGAATATGCTTACAGCTCAAATAGACAATCATCTTAACAAATTAACCAATTCAATTTCAGGAAATATGTATTCTTTGCTTAGTGACTACCTTAGTGAACGTAATCAGTTTACTGTTGTGAACGGACGAAAATCAGTTTCAGAGGAAGTGGAGTTTGGAGTACCTCAAGGCTCACTACTTGAAGTCCTCTTTTTTTCTCCATTGATTCCAATGATCTGTCTGATAACATTGATGATGGTGAGACTGATATGTTTGCTGATGATTCAACATCGTTTTGTACCACAGGTTCATTTGAACAAGCTTTTCTTGAAATCCAAAGAGTATTAAATCAAGTTAGCAAGTGGGCTTCTCTGAACGGCTTCAATATTCATGCAGGTAAAACAGAAATTATGTTTATGTCTCGTCAACAGTTCATCAGTCCATATCCACATTTTAAATTGAATGAAAATACAATTAGTGTTACCAGCTCCACAAAATGTCTTGGTCTTATCATTGACAATAAACTGTCTTGGAATGACCAGGTACATAAATTATGTAAAGATTTTCGATCAAAGGTAAAGAAGCTATACTCAATGAGGTTTATGGAACCTGGTGATTTGAAATCGATTTATTTTCGTGGAATACTTCCATCTGTGCTGTATGGTATAAGTGTTTGGGGTAACAGTTCGTCTACGCTTATGAAACCAATAGAAAGTATTCATTTAAAAGCTGCCAGGTTCATCGGTAGAATAAAAAAGAATGTGAGCGATAAAACTGTTCTTAAAAAATGTAACTGGAAACAAGTTAGCTGGTACTACAAGAGACGTGTTACGTGTTTAACATATAACATTTACAACGAATTGTCACCATCTCCTTTAGCATCTGTAGTTGAAAAACGATTGACCACTCGTTGTACTCGAAAAAATATGCTCATCAAACAGCCACAATTTAAAACTATTCGATATAAAACATCGTTTCGTTATAGAGCCTCGGTATTGTGGAGCAATCTAGCAGATAATATAAAACGGAAATCGTATGAAACCTTCAGACTAGACCTAACAAAAGACGTTTCAATTTTGAATCAAATTCAGTTTCAAACCTTTATTTCTGGTAAAGCACTAGATGATGCTTATGAGTATTATCAAACTACAGAGTTTTATGTAAAGTTCATTTAATTTCATGTATTTGTATATATAATGTATTGTTTTAAATTTTATATTTTCAGCAGGTCCACATCAGTTTTTCAACTGCCATTGTAACTAACCTTCTTTAACAAATAAATTATCTATCTATCTATCTATCTATCTACTTATCGATGAGTAAAGGATCTATCCCAAACCTATTGAAACAAAATTCTGTGCGACAGAATTTTAATGGTTTGTTTTTATCGGGAAAAACCTTTCCATGTTACGTTACATGACTTATTTAGAGGCCTGTTCATAATCACTCGTCATCCTGTGCCTAATGTACTCAGGTGAGTGATATGTGCAATCAGTACAAAACAGAAGTGGGAGTTTAAATATTTTCGTATTTTATTAACAGTATTTTATAAATAGTGCAGGTGCTAAAAACAAACACGTTAACAAGCTTAATGGAAGAAAAATTTATGTTTAAGTTAAGAATGTCTCAGGCACTGGTTAAGTCATGCAAACTTATTTTTTGTTCTTTGAAGATGTTCAAATTTGAGATTACACTATAAAACATTTTTACAACTTTAAGGCGAGAAGTGTTTTTTTTACTAGTAACAATTTTTAACCCTGTCATATTGTCCTACAATGAGTGATCCTTTTGAGGTTCTTATTTTAACTTTTTTTAAGTTCATCAATTTTGATCAATAGGTTGCACAAACACCAGGAGCTTGGGTAATTACTGGTGGTACCAACACTGGTGTAATGAAGCATGTTGGTGAGGCCCTTCAAGGTGCATCGAAAGCATGTATTGGTATTGCCACATGGGGTATAGTCAGCAAACGTGAAAAACTCATTGGAAGCAACTTAAATCCTGTTGGAGGAAAATTTTCCTACAATGTTGCAAGCAGTTTGGTTGAAAAAGGCGCATTCCTTGATCATAATCACACTCACTTTTTATTAGCTGATGATGGATCATCAGGCAAATATGGTGTTGAAATTTCTGTTCGATCTGAATTTGAGAAATATATCATGAACAGTGTACAAGGTACTTTGGTTTTTTAAAGTTATTTAAATTAGTGCTTTAAAGAAATAGGTATTATATTTATCTAAATTAACAGCTCTCAAAATAATATTTGAAGACTCGTCAGACAAAATGTCTGCCACATTTCCAGTTTGGTTGGACATGTCTGTAGCTCGTTTCAAACTTTTGTCGGACAAAATGTCCTATAGATTCCCGTCTTGGTAAGACGCTACATTTGTTTAGATCTCAGAATTATTAAATTAATTTTAATCCATGAGCAAGCCTATTTATAGCCAACCTGACCATCCTAGCTAATTCACAGATTCCTGACTTAGATAATAGAACTGTGTAGACATGAATCTCTATTGTCTGGCCCATTCGTTGTTGGTAACCATGTCTTACACAAAAAATGCAGCCATGCGGTTCTTAACTAATGTGGTAGTGAACCAATGGAGCATGGGTTAGGCAAGTCTGCAAAACTGCACTTGCAGAACAGACATATCATGGACTAGTCGGTAGCTTGTTGATAAATCCACGGGTTCGCCCGTCCTTTTTACACATTTTGTGTGTCTTGCTACTTGAGGTACCATTTTGCGCATAGACAGACATAATACGTTTATTATTAAAGGTATTTAATTGTAGATAACGTTCTATTACCAGTTTGAATGTTGTCACTCAGAGATGTTAGAATTGACAGATGTTAGAATGTTGTCACTCTAAAATGTAGCTAAACTTTCTGAATGACTTTTGAAGTTTTATTTGAGCCACGTGGATAAACTTAAAAGATTTTTTCTTTAATTGAAAACGAAGCATATCTTTTCCTGTTCTCTTGTGATGACTTTACAAATAATAATAATACAAACTTAAAAATTTATTTGTTTTATGTTGTAAGTTTTCTTTTGTGACGGCATTTTTTTGTGATTTAATTGGCTTATCAAGATAAGCAGTCTATTTTGTTTTTAACATTGCGTTACACATTTATTATTCGTGGTATGTGTGATCATGATTAAGAAACTTTCATGATGGCACATGGCAGATGAAACAAAATTAAGGAGATGCGAAACGAAGATTGATTAAAAGAGACAGATTATATTTGAATTATCTTTTTATTTTGCATGTGTCAATTTTTAATTTTTGAAGTTACAGAAACGTGCTGAATAAACGACAGGCCAGAACTGATTTTCGTCAAACATATTTGCGTCTGATGCTATTTTAAGGGCTGTTGGTAACCTGCGTTGAATGTTTAACTACGGTTAAAGATATTGCTGAAGATTACTTTTGGAACTTTTATAGAAACTTATTCCACGAATTAGAACCAAAAAATTATTTTCTTTGTAGTTGTATCGAGTAAGGACAAACTGGTGCATGTGTTCTGATTTAAGTTAAAGTTGTGAGAAAGTTAACAGGCCTTGCCATGAGCAAATAACCTCCCGAGCAATTAGTTGCTCGCGTCAGAGTGTCTACGCGAGCAATTTTGCTCGCCATATTTTTCGCTAAAAAAACTAAATCGTTTCGGGGGTGTGATTAAAACGTCCGCCACATTTCCAGTTTGGTCGGACATGTCCGTATCTCAATTTTCGAACTTTCGTCGGTTAAAACGTCCGATAGATTTCCGTCTTGGTCGGACACTTAGATCCCAGAATTATTGAATAGTCCTGGTCCTTTAAATCCACAAGCAAGCCTATTCGTAGCCAACCTGACCATCCTAATTCACCGACTCCTGACTTAGTTAAAAAACTACGTAGACATAAATCTCTTTTGCCCGGCCCCTTCAACGTTGGTAACCAGGTCTTACATAAGAAATCCAGCCATGCGATTCTTAACTAATGCGGAGGTGAACGCCGACAGAGCACGGATGACGCAAGTCTGCAAAACTGCACTTACAGGCGGAACAGACAATTTATCATGGATTTAATTGTAGATAATTTCTTCATTTGACGAAACAATTGGAAACCATAGCAGGTCCAAATTTAATGGATTATTTTCTTTATGCCGCAACTGTTATTCAAACAATTTTAAAAACGAAACCCACATGCGGTATAATTTTTTTTCTGTATAAATTTTATGTACCTGACGTGTACCTTAAAAAGAGATTTTATTTATTAGTTTTATTTAAACCACGCGGATAAAGATTTTTTTTAATTTGAAAACGAAGCATATGTTTTCCTATTTGCTTGTGATGACCTGAAAAATAAACATTAAATACTATTTCGGACATGTAGAAAAGGAAGTTCAGATTGAGAGAGTCGCTATACCAGTAGACGCTCATTCATAGTGTTTGGGGTTCACGATTAAAACGTCCCCCACTTTTCTACTGCAAAATAAATGCGCAACAAAGATTAACCTTAATGCCCGTATCGCACGCGTTTTATAAAATGGCGAATGAACTGTTGCACGATGGGTGGAAAATAATCACACCAAATATCTTTTCAGTTTCACTTAAAAGACCAATCAATTCTTGAGAAAAACGTTTACACTTATCTCAAAATGTTAATATTTACGCGAGCAATAGAATGCTCGGGTGACAAGCATTTACGCGAGCACTACGCGGGCGCGAGCAATTGCTCGCTACTCATGGCAAGGCCTGGTTAAATACATTCTTCTTAAAAAGGTACATTCATGTAAGCACTTCACATATTATTTGTTATTTTTGTGTAAAAGTTTCTCCAACATTAGTTAGCTACAATGATAAATGATAATGTGAAAATTAGTTTTCTCTCAAATACCTTCTCAATCCTTCCGCTTTTTGGTTATCATCATGTCATATAATAATCCGCTAGCCAAAATTAATTTATTACTAACTGTAAAACTTCAAGATGCATGTTTAACCGATTGTTTCTAATTGTTACAATGATTTTTTTACACAAATAACCTCTGCAGAGACTTTCAAAGTTTGCATACAATCCTTTTGTTTTTAAACAACTCTTTCAAATTTTATTACAAGCATTAAGGATACATAAGACGCCAATTGCACATGTTGAAAATACTGTATATATATTTCATATATTTCCTAAACTGCCAAATGAAAGTGATTATTTTTGTATTAGTACTAAGTCTCATCCTGGTGCCAGTGCAAACACATTTTATACATACTCCTGGATGCTGTATTGTTGTGAGCAATTTCCTTAATTTAAGTCATACCATTTATTTGATACAGTTGGTAGAGGTCAGAACCTCTCTTATTTTAAGAATAAGCCTCCTATTATTTCAAGCTATTATCTTCATCCTTTTTTTTTGTTGTTGTCAAAAAAATTATGAAACCTACTGAAAAGCCATAATAAATAGTTACAACAAATTGATATTGAGAAAAATTAAATTGTGCTCTTGTTAATTCCATTTGTCTACTCTGTCTGCCTTTTATGGTCTGTAAATGTATCTAAAAATACCTGGTATTTTCAAATCTCTCAGTAAGACATAGATATGTATCTCGATTTTCTCATCATCTTAGTTTACTGATTTTTTATGAATCTTTTCACAATATTGTACGCTTTTAATGATTTTTTCTTATCGGTTTTGACAGGCAGAAACATGAATTCAGAATATTTATAAATAAACAGAATGTAACTCTTAAAACAAAGAAATAAAAACTAACTGCAAACTAAAACAATACAAAAAATAGCAATTGCAGTTTGAAGGGTAATTTAAAAAAAGTAGGTAATCTAAAAAGCAATAAATTACTTTGGAATATAGAGTCACCCCACCCTATTTACAACAACCCCACTATTTTGCTCAACCCCACTTTTTGTACTGAGAAATTTTTAGCTTACATCTACCGCTTCCCCCACCCTCTTTCCTAAAACTACACTTAGGTGGCCAACCTGAAACTCAACACCAGCTGAACCAGCTAGTCTATATTAAAAAAAATGTTCCAAAAATCACCAAAACCGTGGCTATTTTATCGAATTGAAGACTAGTTTTAAAGAATATGAAAATAGAATATGCTTTATACAAAAGCTTTTTGTCAGTTTATCAACAAAAGTCTAAAAAAATATTCCAACTGGTTTGATTATTGTTTGTTGCTTGCTGACTGAAATATGACCAGTTTTTTTTTCTTTTTTGTATAGAGCAAGTTCCAACTGTTTATTTACTGTTGGAAGGAGGCCCAAAATCACTTGAGACAGTTTGTGAAGCTGTTGCGAAAGAACCTGTAGTTCCAGTTGTCATTATCAAAGACAGTGGAAGAGCAGCTGATGTATTGGCAGATGTCATAGATAGGATTAGTGAGGATGATTTGGAGAGAATCAGAGATGAGGAAAACATGGACCAAAATTTATTAGATGTTATTTTGAAAAATTTTAAAGAATTTGTCATTGATGAAGAAAAAGACAATGAGGAAAAACAAAAACAAAAGAAAAACAATTTGAAGACTGCATATTTTAATGTTTTAAAATGTTTGGAGAAGAAAGAACATGTATGTTTTCTTAACAATTTGTTAGAGCTAAATAATAGGATAAAGTTAAATTTTAATTAATATTTCTCTTGGTACTTAACTGTACCTGTAATTATGAATTTGAGAAGTTATACGCAGTAGATAAGGAGCCGAAGAGAGTACAACAGATCTGAAAGCAATAATTTTGCATGTATGCATTCTTGTTTTTTTGTTACTCAGAGTCATTATTTTATTTTAGATTACTGTCTTTCAAATGGGAGCAGAAGCAAATGTTGATGAAGCCATATTGATTGCTTTGTTAAGTAGTAAGTATATCTTATAAATTCATTAAATTGATTTTAAATTTATCATTTCTTATCAATTTAATTTAGTTTAGTTTTATTGCCAATATGTGTCACATGTTTTACGATTTGAGGGTGCTCCCTAAACATTTATATTATGTTATCAAGGATCCCAGAGGTAATGTCCCAGCTCAATTAAACATTCCTTAATGTGCCTTTTTTAGTTAGAGTTCCTAGATAAGTTTTTTTACTGTTTTAAAATAATAACCTTTAATAAGCCATAATGCAATGCCTAAAACTTGCTTTTTTTGTTGTAAAGCTGCCAAAAAGATATTTTACAAAGCATTTTATTCATTATCATCATTCCTAATGTTAGATAGGGTATATTAATAACTCTGTACTAGATTTAAACCCCGCATCAAGTCTGTCCTTATTGCCTTGTGCAAAATCTTTCTCGGTCTACCTTTGCCCCAGGAACTATTAAGCGTCTACATTTTCTTACCCAATTTTCCTTGTCCATTCTTTCTAAGTGTCCCAACCAACTCAATCTTTGCCAACATAACATCTTTAATGCGGATACCTAGCCTGCTTCATTCGCTTATCTGAACTCTTTCTGTCTCATAGACTTAACCATTTTTATATCACTTCTTCTTAAACGGTCAAGATCTGCCTGTTTCACTGCCCATGTCTCACTACCGTACAACATAACACTTTTTACACAGGCCTCATACAACCTACCTTTCATATCATTTGACAAGTCTCTGCTAGTCAACAAAAGAAGTAACTCTGAACGCAAGGAACAGTAATAAACGGTAATGAACTGTTAAAAAGATTGTTTATAACATCTCGAAATAATAATTTGGGGAACATAATAATTTAGCCAAAATTCAGAAACAGAAAAACCAAATTATCACCTCTCCCTCTATCCACACCTCTTCTCCTCTCAAATATGAGCCACATGTGAGCTAATTTTAATTTACAATTAAAACATGAAGAGTATTGAATATTATGCATAACCTCTAATGATTCTCGTGGGACACAGAATAAAAAAAACTATAAAGCAAGATTTAATACTAAGATAGGAGTTAATCAACTTAATTGATGAGATTAAGCAGAATAGAGATTAAAGATGCAGTTAACCTCTTTTCTGAATTTATTAACATCAACATTTGGAAACATAACACCTGATACACTGTGTATTGATGCTTGTTGTGTGGCAAGCCAGAAAATGTTAACAACAAATCTACATTAGATGCACATGCTTATGTCCAGTATCTCCAAGCGTGATGATGTTGTTTTTGACAAATAAATGCAAGACGCTATCCTTCAACCTTGCATCTAATGCCTAGGCTAGGCTAGCTAAACAATAGAGCTACTTCGTGATTCTTGCCAGAGGTTAGACTGTTAAAGCTCCTTTACCCAAGCATAAAAACAATAACGAAAAAAATCAAAGAGCTTTAATTTCTGATTGGTCTTTATTTTTATATAGGAGGAAAAAAATTATAAAAATCTCCTCCATAGGGGTCCCAATTCATACATGATTTGCATAACATGCTTTTGTCTAACAGAAAACCCATTTCAAAGATGTTTTCTTTTATATGGAGGCTTATCGAAAACTGTGGTCTACCAAATTATATAAAATACACTTATTTAATAAGCGACCAAAGTTAATTTACCACAAGAGTAAAATAAATATGTAATATACAATTAAGGGCAAATCAAAAATGACTTTTTCCTTAAGGAATGTTCACAACTTTTCTTTACTAAGTATTGCAAGTTACCCACAATAACAACAATTCCTTATAAAAAAAGCAAAATGGCAGACACAGGCAAGCAAAGACTGGCTCTATTTGTAGGGAAAACTTGTTCATCATGTATTCTTTTATTCACTCATAAGTTATTTTTTATATTTATTAAGATTTCTGTATCAAAAGAAAACTTCCTAAAGAGAGTTAAAAAGGTGCTAAAAAATGTAAATAAAAAAATTATTTTGTAGCAGAAACTTAATATTTATTCCCTGAATTTTGTTTATCAAAAATATATTTCATATTTAAGGTTATATTTTGCTGCATCCTTGTTTTAAGAGCGATTGCTAATTAAAAAAAGCTTTTTAATTAATTTTATCTTCTACTTTCTGCTGAAAGAGGGTAGTTAGATAGGTAAGTTTCTGTGCATTTTTTAATAAACTGATGACTAGTAATATATATAATTTTAAAGGCTGTCGAAAATATATATACACTCAGTTGTATGAACAGGTTTATGCTAAAAAGATAGAACAAAAGTAAAGCACATTTTACTTCTGAAGTTAGCTGTTATAATTGACTAGGTTTATTCACATAAATTTGAGGTTAAGTAATGTTTAGGTAAAAAGACATCACCGGCTTCTCAGTTGCGGTTGACATTGTTGTGGGATCGTGCAAATTTAGCAGAAGAGAAAATTCTGTCGCAATCAATTGAATGGAAGGTAACGCATTTTTCTCTATTTTAACAGAATGTTGATATAAGGTTCATGGTGGAACATCTCCATACCACAGTGGCATGTTGCATTGCATTGGCCAAGTTTATTTTGGCGAAAAAGTTTTCTTGCAATGCAACCGAGACATTTTATGAGGTGTTGATTCTTCAAAGGTCTTAGTGAATCTGCAGTTCAGATTAAAACAAAAAAAAGTCATGACATACCTTTGTTTTTTTTGCATTAGAATAGGTAGTATGTTATAAAAATTTGTTTTCATTGTTCCATTTCCAGCCATCGTAAGATACAATGTATTGTTGTCAAGGAAAGTTTTCATACACATTATATGATATTTAAACTGGTCCTTTTCAGCTGGTATAACATCAAAATTGGGTGCGTAAAGTGCCTGTGATTATTCTGATATCCTAAACTACTTATAGCTACAACCCTGAAGATATTATTTGGGGAATTGTCTGCTTTTCAGCTCTTCTTTAAAATGAGCTAATCTGTGGTTGCGTTCTTTAACTTCCCTTCTCCATATATATTGTGTCTTTGGTTGTAGGTTGTAAACCTGGTGCAGTTATGGCATTGTGATAAAAATTTTAACAAAATCACTAAGAAGAGTGTTTCATAAAGTTAAAGTACAACTGCTTTACTATATTCCGAGTTCTTGTTACCATTTCACCTAACTTCTTGTAAAATAGGTGGTGGGCAATAGGTGATTTTACCTTCAAAATATTAAAGGAAAAAAATAAGAAAATTATTTTACAAGATTCTTGCTAAAAGGCTCCATAAAACGGTTATATCCAAGCTAAGAAACAGGTTTCTTAAAAAAACAAAATGCAACTGTCATGTCCAATATTTCTTTAGGAAAAGGAATTGAATGACATTATGATAATGGCTTTGGCAATGGGAAGAGTGGATTTTGTGAAATTGTTTTTACAAAAAGGAATAAGCATAAAAGAAATTCTTACCAATTCTTGCCTTGAATTTCTTTACGGCTATCGGTCGCATATGAAGACGTCTACATTAATGTATAAAGATGAAAGTAATGTGTACAAACAATCAAAGGTGGACGAGAAGATTGTGAAGTTGCTATGTAGCTATGAAGGGATAGATGTATCAAAAGCAGCTCTTCAAATGGAACACGTACAAAAGATTATCAACAAGTTGTTAACCAACTTTATACAACAAAAAGATGAAAAGTTTATTGAGGTATTATTTGCTGTTCTTTTTCATCTTTTCACTACTTTATGCATTAAGTGATTATTGATCATCTGTACAAGTTCAAAAGTTAAACTAAAGCCACGTATAAAGGTATTTAACCTTGATAATGCAACGTTTTTATAACGTTTAAGCAATTAGACACATTGTGTGCTCTTTCTTTTAAAATCACGTTAATTTTTGTGGGAACAATAATTTTTATGCATGTAATGTACTTTTTAAAGTTCTTACCACCGTTATTTTGATTTGCCTGGTCAGCTATTACTTGCACGATCTTAAAAACGAATGAAAATAACTGAAGTCAACTACCTGGGTAAATAGGGGTCACCCAACACCACCATTAAAGAAATTCCTGCAGCTGTGCTGACCCACCTGTTGTGCTATTCATATTCCTTTGTAAACAGCCAAGATCGTCCTCCTTTACTTCCATGTATATTCACCCCATAACATAACACTCTTCACACAAGCCTTACAAAACCCACCTTTAACGTCAACTAAAGGTGTATGCTAATCAACTTGTGAACTTTTTTTAAGCATCACTACTCATTCTGCAAGCAACACTTCTTTTAACATCTCCTAACTACCTAATGTATCATATTTATACCCTATTATTTCAGTTGCTGGATTAGTGTTTCAGCTTTAGAAATAAGGTGGAATTACTAAAGAACAAATCAAAAGTAAAATGCAAATTCATGAAATCAGTAGATTAATATTTTGTGCAATCCGCTCTAGTGAAGTTTATGCTTTGTGTCGTTAATAGTAACGTAGACAGAGAGAATAAATCTTCATGTAGGTGTAGAAAGAACGCATGGAATGTGAACTTGCACAGGGAAGTTATGTCACAACTATTTTTTTATTTACGCTGCAAGTGTCACTGAAAGTGTACTAAGCCTTTAAGATCATGGTAAATTTGATTGCAGGTTTTTCAGGAGAGATGTGTAATACATACGCAAAAAAAAAAAAAGTTTTTATTTAGACAACTTAAAAATTAATTTGTTATTTTTCTTGTACAGTTCTATGAATTTGCTTCTGTGAAGCAATGCAACGACAACCTGGTGACAGCAACCCTTCCTTTATTATTTGTAATCATTTTACTTCCAGTTTGAGGAAAGTGTCTTCATTCAAATGTTTTTTTTATGTAACAGAATCTATCTTCAAACAAAACATTATCGGGAAGCATGCCATTAACCGATGCTCATCAAACATTTGAGTACCCGTTTCGAGAGTTGTTTTTCTGGGCTGTTCTCAATAACATGCAAGACATGGCAATGTATTTGTGGGGATTTGAAGAAGATGGGATGGCGAAAGCATTGATTGCTGGTGAAATTTACAATGCACTTGCTGATCAAGCTGAGATGCATGACATGCCTGATAACATTACAAACGCACTGAGACAAAATGCTTTGTAAGCAAAACTTTGTGTTTTTTCTTTTGGTTGTCTCTGTGTTATGTTTCGTCGTCACATAACAATGCAATTACCCCAGTGTCCTTTTTTATTTGTTTATTTATTTATTTATTTATTTATTTATTTATTTATTTATTTATTTATTTATTTATTTATTTATTTATTTATTTATTATATTTATTATATTTATTATATTTATTATATTTATTATATTTATTATATTTATATTATAGTTATTATATTTATATTATATTTATATTATATTTATTTATTTATTATATTATTTATTATATTATTTATTTATATTTATTTATTTATATTTGTTCATATTTATTTATATTTGTTCATATTTATTTATATTTATTTATTTATATTTATTTATTTATTCTCCATATTTTTAAAATGTTACTTGTCAGCGTTTTTTATTATCTGCATTTCATTGCAAGCAATTCTTTAGACGAAACCGATTGTAAACTTTATTATGAGTTTTTTGTCATAGTTATAACAGACTCTTTTTTCTTGAAAAGTTTTTTTTGTTTTTTTTTTCAGAGATTTTAACAGCTATTCCTTTAAATTGTTGGATGAGTGTTACAGAACAGATACAACAAAGACAGAACAACTACTCACATGTAGATGTTCCCAATTCCCCCAACAGACATGTTTAAAATTAGCCATTGCTTCAAACCACAAGGAGTATGTTTCACATAGCGCTGTGCAGGTGCTACTTAACGACGTGTGGACAGCTGCAATCAAACAAAAGGATATCACATCAGCTCAAGTTTTAACTGCTATGTTCTTTCCACCTTATATTTGCTACAAATTTGATTTTCGCAATTCTGCAGAACTCAAGAAAATGGTCAAAGCTGAAGACGCAGATAGCGATGGAAAGGATGAAACAACCGACAAGAAAAATCTCGAAGATGAGAGCAGGTAAGTGTGAAGGTTTGTCACTAACACTGGGAAGTTTAAAATATCTGCAATATTTGTCGGAACTTTTGTTAAAGTATTAAGTTATACAAAGTCTTTTTTTTATTTTTCACTTTACCTATTGAATTTTGTGATATTCGTTTGGTTGTAGTCACGTATTTATGCATTTTTCTAAAATTTGCTTTTATGTTGTTTTTTATGTGTGTGTGACCTCTCAACCTTACGGCAAATGGCTTTATGGAAAAGACTTTGTTTCTGTTTTTTTTTTATTTCTTTTGAGGATTTTAGGTTCATTTCTATGATGGAGTTATGGATGTTTTTTACTGGTTAACCTAATAAATTCATTATTCATTTGCTTTAAAGGAGAACTAACAAACTTAATACATATTTTTTTTGGAATAAAAACATTCTTACATATCACAAAAAAATGACAACGTATTTTTAAATTCCCTTTAAAAGGGACAATAAATACGCTCTGAAATCAAGATATGCTAAAGAGGAATACTAATGCATTCAATAAGTACCAAGGCAAACCAGTATATAAGAATTGTGTTGTTCTTCTTGTATGTGTTGTTCTTCTGGGCTTTTGCAGGTGCAAATTTTGCAATAAAATCAAAAACTTGGTTAGTACAATATCTATGCAACTCTTCACAAAAAATAGGTTTAGAAACTGCGTTGGAAACTACACATGTTCTTCAACGTCGCAGTAAAATTAATTTCCGAGAATTTAGAATTAAAGAAAAAGTTTTATACACGTAATCCTTATCACTTTATTCATAAGAGCGAAACTAAACTAACTACGAAGTATATTTATTCGAAACATAAAATGTTTTATGTGATGAAAAATTGAGCATGTTGCAGAATTTGATTTACATAACTTGTGTAATTTGAAATGAACAGCCTGCCATTTAAGAAGAGGAGACTTAATTATCACTAACTTTTCATTTTTTTCCCAAATTTTGGATTTTTTTCTCAAATTTGATTTCAGAATTGTGAAGTGATCATCTGTGGCCATTCTAGGGAAACATAAAATTGCTTCTGATTTGGTAAAAATAATAAATAATAATATTTATTATGTTTTATCGAAACATAATGCGTGTTTTAGATAAGGTAAACATGTCCAACTTCAGAAAAAATCTGAGCCAGCGGGGTACATGGTGCTTACAGTTTTCATGTTTTTTTTTTAGTGTGGTAAGCTTTGCTCTAAGTATCGAAAGGAAACGTAAAATATTAGAAGCGGTGTTTACAACGAATGATATATACCCAATTTAGAAATGGTGTAGCTTAAGGTCCCTGAAGCTTTTCTCAAAACTTTGTGTATGTAAATTTAATTTTAGTTGTTTATAATTTGTATATTTCAGCACAAGTGAATCTCAAACGCATTTAGTTGGAACGAAACAACCCAATTATAGCTCAATCAATGAAGAAACAAGGATGGAGAAATCTCAAGAGCTGCCTTGGTACCAGAAACTAATTGAATTTTATTTCAAGACACCCATGACAAAGTTTTATGCTAATGTGGTAAGTGTGGACGTGCATTATTTTATTTTGTTACGTCAAGGCGTGGAGAAGGGGAAGGGTGTGTTATAATGGTGATCAAAAGACATTGCCTAATCAAATTGGCAAATATTTCTTTAGATCAAGTTGAAACAAGAATCTGGTTGAAATCACACTATATACAGAACAAGCATGCCAGTATACTTGTTCTGGCTAAACATCCGTTTGTTTGTCTTGCTTTCTCTTATCTAATTTCATCTGATTCTGCGAAAAGAAAATCTTGAAATTATTAAAATTGATTAATTTTTGTGAAATTCGCAAATTTTTTCTATTTTTGCGAAAGATTTTCAGTATTAGGATTGAAGGACGTTGAATGAGCTTGTGAGACAGCTGTTTTATGAGGAAATCTAATATTGGTATGCAATTTTATTCTTAAAAATCTGTTTTTTTTAGATTGCATATTTCGTGTTTTTGGGATTGTTTGCCTATGTTGCCATTTCAAAGAAGAATTCCAAAATGGAGATACCGGAGTATATTTTAATCATTTTTGTGGTCAACTTATTAGTGGAAGAGATTAATCAGGTAAACGCTTAAAATGATTCAATCTTGATTGGGCAAGTCTATTTATACCTTCACACCCCTTGATGAGACTTCCAATATAAGCAATAATATAACTTTTAATTCCAACTTTCAAAAAGTTTACGACTATGGAAATTTTCATGGAGGTCATCCAACGAATCAAACAAACAAAAAAAGTTTTAACATCAATATAGATAAACAAAGAGATCATTACTACACGATCCCTAAATCGATGAGATCAAGAAAAACACATTGTTAAGTGTAGTAACGTTATCCTTATTTACTCTTACTCATCTCTTCTGATCAAATGACGTTGTTACAGATAGCTGTTCAATCTATATTATAATACCCGTATACGTCTCTCCCTCTGTCCGTCCGTCCGTCCGTCCGTCCGTCCGTCCGTCCGTCCGTCCGTCCGTCTGTCCGTCCGTCCGTCCGTCCGTCCGTCCGTCCGTCCGTCCGTCCGTCCGTCCGTCCGTCCGTCCGTCCGTCCGTCCGTCCGTCCGTCTGTCCGTTCGTCTTCTGTCACGCAAAATGGTGGCTTAGCTTCGCAGGTAGCGAGACGCACGCAATGCGGTATAAAAAGGACGGACGAACCCGTGGATTTTTTCACGGGCTAACGACTAGTGTTAATATATTTTGTTTAGTTTTGCAAACAACTGTCTTGAGTTACTACTGAAATCAAGAGAAAAGTTTAATTTTTGATTGTTTACTTATAATTTATTCATTGGTTGTGGTTAAAAATCCAAAAACAGATAAATTATTAATTTTAGATTAGTTTCTCTTAAAAATGATGCTTCAGCAAGTAGTTGCTGTAGAGTTTATTCTTAGATTTTTAAAACAGTAAGAATTGGTGCCTTCATTTTGTATTATGACATGACCTAGAATACTTAATTTTAGTTCATCAACAGTGAATCGCCCACGCTAAGTTCCAAATTTAAAGAATGGTCTTCAAATAAGTGGAACTTGATGGATTTTGTGGCTATTGTGTTGTTTTTTGTTGCACTTGGTTTGAGACTCCACTCAAGTACGGCAGACATTGGTCACCTCTTGTATGCGTTGGATGCAGGCTTGTGGATATTACGTTTGTTGGATGTGTTTTATGCTCATCGCATTTTGGGACCTTATGTTGTGATGATTTATAAAATGGTGAGTCGTGGTCGTCTCTGCTTTTAGGTCGTTTTTTCATAAAAGAATTGTTTCCTTCTAGGTAGTCATAGGAAATAGAACTAACTGTTTCGTATTTCCATTCCAGTATTTAATCAGAATGAACCTGTTTAAAGTTCTTCCCCATGGCTGTTTATTTATAGTTCTTCCCCATCGGTGTTTATTTATAGTTCTTCCCCATCGGTGTTTATTTATAGTTCTTCCCCATTGTTGTTTATTTATAGTTCTTCCCCATTGGTGTTTATTTATAGTTCTACCTCATGGGTGTTTTTTATAGTTTATCGACATGATGTATTTTTTGGTGATATTGTTCGTGTTCTTGCTTGCTTACGGTGTAGCTACAAAAGCTATTTTGCAACCGCAAGCTGCAGGCTGGCACATGCTTCGTGATATTTTTTTCCATCCCTATTATAACATCTATGGCGAGTTGTTTATTGACCGCGATCCAGAAAACAGTAAGTAGAATACCTAATCAAAAAATTGATGTTATGCTCGAAGATCATATTCGATTGTTCAGGACTTTCCTTTGGAATTATTCAGGGCGTACCTGTCCTGATGCTTTATGCTACTGAAGAAGTAATTATCCTGATGTTTTATTCTCATAGACAGTACAACCCGATTTGGAACACCAACAATCAACAGCTATGCTGAACCGATTGCATGGACACTTTTGGGCGCATATCTGTTAATTGCAAATGTTCTTCTCCTCAATCTTCTTATTGCAATTTTCAAGTAAGTAACTTCTAGTTAGTTTCTTTTTTTGATGCATTTAAAACAATTAACAGAAACATGTTTTTTTTATGTTCAACAGTTTTGTTGACGGATTCGTCTACAGTTTGTACCGTGAATTCACGGCCTCTGTTCCATGTTGCATTCATATATAACGTCACGACAGTATAGTAACAATGCTTTCCGTGTATTCTAGCAACACCTTTACAGAAGTTGAAGAAAATTCATCGCAGATATGGAAGTTTGAACGTTATCATTTGATCATCGAATATGCAAATCGACCAGCATTGGTTCCACCCTTTATGTTGTTATGTCATATTTACATGTTTTTTGATTGGTTGTTCAGCAAGTGCTGTCGATCAGACGCGACCTCGAAGTCAAAAAATTTGCGTAAGTTATATTTTTGTAAATAAAAAAATTAGTGTAAAATGTTTGAACATAAGGTGTTAAAATTATTTAATTTTTTTTTTCAAATTTTTACATGTGTTGATGATAATCTAATCTGTTTGAATATAATTCTCCAAAATAGATGCGAAGGTTACAAAGTCAGGTTATATACACATCTATCTTTTTTCTGAATATTAAATAATAAGTTTTCTAATTACATTTTTTTATATTGTAATCAGTGATTGTAATATCGCAATACCTGCTTTTTTGAAAACAAAAATCAAAAGTAAAGCGATTTAAAGATTATTTCAAGATTCTAAACATTAACTACAAACTGTTGGTCAGAACCCGTTGCAATCTCACCATATTTACGAAATAACTTCTATACTAACTTTTATACTAAACTAGTAACTTGATTTGAAATAGTGACCTGATAAGAATTTGTGGAATGAATTCACATCTTTTATCTGTGCAAGTTTAACAGCTGTAAGATGATTGGTACATCATTTTTTATAGAGCTTTCTGCATCTGATGAAGAACTGGAAGAGTTGGTCGAGTTTGAGATCGAATGTATGGCAAACTTTCAAAGAGCGCAGGCGAAAACCTCTTCGGAATCCCTTGAGTAGTGATGTGAGATGTTTTGGATAAGTGAGTGATTATTTTGTGTTGTAGATTTTAAGTAAATGCGCTTTTAGCTAGGTTTTGCCTTTTTTTTAACAAAAGCTTAATGCTAAGGTGTTCACTGAAGAAAAAAAGTAGAAGCCTCACTAAGTAAATTGAGTTTGCCTTGTAGAATTTTAATACAAGTAGAATTTTGTTAGAATTTTATACATGTAGACTTTTGTTAAATTTTAAAACATCGCTAGTCTTAAATGTAGCATGAGTTCTAAAATCGCCTACGATTTTTTGTGAAATTTTGTGATTAAACTTTACTGTAAAAACATTTAGTAAAAGTGTGTCGGTCACTGGTTTCAGAAACATGCAGTGACAAATTTTCTTAGCTCTTTGTAATATGTTTGACTGACTGGTTTTTACGCAGGATGTAAAACGTATGCAGCACTGTATATATTTTGATTAGTCTTCTTACAAATTGAATGGTTGTTAATGAATATTTTTCTGAATTTTTGGTTATCAGGGTTTACTACATTTAATTTTATTTTTAATTTTTGATTATTTTTCTTAATTTTGAGATTTTTTTGTAATTTTGCACAAATTTCGTATTTTTTTACACAAATTTAGTATTTTTTATTTTTTTCGTATAATTTTTGGTAATAAATAAATCATTAAAAATAAATTTTGTTAAACTTTTTCATGCTGATTTCATGATCATGCCGATCAAGATACTGTAACCTACTCTTTCAATGATATCTTACAGAGGTATTAGAGTTTTTTAATGGTATCGTTAACCCATTTCGAAACGGGTACCCAAAGATTTGGGAATTTGACCAAATTTGGCACCAGGTGTTGTCCACGCGAGAGGTCAGTTATTTCCATCCCTTTTCAAGTTATTTGCGGTAGAAAAACATGTCAGAATGCAATGATATCACTAATCTTACTTTCTTTATCGACGCCATCCTAAATATGTAAGCTTTTGACATCACATCACAATATAAATAAGATGTGCACTTTTAGTGATTTTAAGGAAAATGAATACATCAACCTTTCCTGTTGCACAGATAGCGTATTATAATAAACTAGTTGCAAGGTACTTGAAGAAATGCATTTAGGCAGAAGAAGAATGAAAAAGATCAATGTTTTTGGACATTTTGATGGCACCAGCAAGTACGCGTTTCGAACTCGTTTTTCTGCAATGTTTAACGCTTTGTAATTGGTACATGCCACTTTCGAGCTTCTCTGGGTAATATATTATCGTTCTAAATATTTTTTAATAAGGTGATCAACAAGTAATCATAAAGCTCCCTTAACGGTGTACTCTACAAATTACTTTGTCCAAAACTTGTTTTGCGTGTCCCCTCAAAGTTTTAAAGATGAGCAGCCCAGCCTGTTCACAATATTAGCTTGCAGAATTTCAGTTTCGTGTTGAGTGACGTAGCGAGTTATTTCGTAGAAGCTTAAACCATATTTTTTAAAACCCCAAATATCAATTAAATAAACCGCCACATTACTTTAAATCTATTATTCGAATCTTCAATGCGATACAAAATACGATCATTTAATATATAGCAGAAAGGCAGAGACAGCAGCGTCCATTGTTAAAATTCAAAGAATCAGCAGAGTTGCAAACAATGCTGACAGAAAATACTGTTCAACGTTGGGTCTTAACAAGACATGTTATTGTGAAGGTTGCACCAGAAGTTTCGATCACTAAAGAATGTATAGAATGTGTTTACATATACAAGGCCCTCCTCCAGGGACTACCGAAAACTTATGAAACGTTTGAAGCAATTTCTGATCATCTTCTGCATAAAAGTACAATCTTTGTCACTGACAGGTACTTGGAAAATCTACGAAATTATTTAAAAGATAGCAACGAAGCGCGATAGGTGCCATTAAATATCAGATGAGCAGAAAGTATCAAAGTAAGCCAAAGCAATACGAAAACATTCCTTCGTGACCAGATAACAAAATAAGCTTGGTGAAATTCCTTCTTTATTGGATGCAGAAACCAGTAAAGGCTTTTAACGGGACAGATATTTACATGGTGGTAGATGATACACGATTTTGTCTGCATAAAGAAAATAATGTGATGAAACGAAAAAACGATTTATCAAATCTACATAAAAAGAAGGTGACACTAAGATGTTCCATGTGCAAAGTTCGATTCAACACCACAATTCAGAACCCAACATAGTCACAGATATTGGGTTTCAGCTTATTAATATTCAGCACAAAACAGAGCGGTATTTTCTACCTAAGATGTTCCTATATGTTTAACAAATTAATTTTATAGGTTATTTATCAGGATACCCTATTAACACTTGGCAAGGAAAGCTATCTTGGCCAGCGAGAAGAAGGTTTGAAAGATTGTTTGTGGTTTTTATGGTAAGAACGAAGGAGACATCACTAAAGTAAGATGTTAAATTTTTCTTTTACTGCCTTTTATGAACAACAGTTTCTTTCCTTTTTCTCTTTCTTGCGTTCAGCTTTTAAGCGCTCTTTTTCTAATTTGGCCATACGTTCTTTTTCTTTCTGTTGTTTCCGAACAAGGTCTCGTTGCTCTGTATGTAGGGTTAGAACAGCTTCTTCCTCTTTAGAAACACTACCTGAAATACTAACTTCCTTTTTTGTATCACTATCACTGTCAGTATCAGTGAACTCTGAGTGTATCAATTTAAGAAGTTTTTTATACTTAATTACATATCGTGTTTCATCATCTGCTAGGTTGACAACATTTAAATACTCTGCTATCTCAGATTCAGCAACATTAGAACAATTCGAACAAAGTTCCCTATATTGTTCATCCTTTGCTAATTTTAGCTTGGAAGTAACTTGAAATTTAACATTTAAATTCAGCGGGAATATAACAGCAAACTCAGATTTTGATTTATTTGCTGACGCAAGAACAACATGCTCAGTAAAACCTTTTGTAATGTTAAAAACTCCCAAGTCTAGATATATTTGAGGCACATTTTTTTCTTTTAAAAATTTGGCAGCTACTGGAAGCTCTCTTGATTTTTCAGCAATTTTTGATAGCGGTTGCTCTGATGCATCATTCACTGCAAGCCGGAAAGAGATTTCTTGGTTTACAGCAATTTTAACATGTTTTCCAGATGAACTGCGAAAGTGTATAAGGGATGGTTCACCACCACTCTTCTCAGCTATAACAGCAAAATGTTAAAACCCTTATGTCTCATTAACTGCTTATCTAAAAGATATGATCATATACATTTTCTTGGTCAGCGTTTTAACATCTGCATAGTACAGGCAACGAATAAACTAAATTTCGCTAAATATTTTTGTAATTGCACTGCTGACGTCAGCAAAAAATCTAAAACAACCTACTTTTCCATTGTCCTTCTGCCTAAGTGGCTTTTTCCACGGGCCTTATCGACTAATCTATATAATAATACGCCAGTTCTGTCTGTCTGTCACTTTTGCAAAGTGGATAAAATTTCTTTGATAAAGTCTATAAAACATCGCCTATAAATTTGTTCTGTAAATTAGCAAACTTTGACGTTAGAGCAATATTGACGTCAAAGGAAAGTATATTAAGATTAGTGAATCCATTGCATTGCACTTTTAAATTTAAGGCTAAATAACTTGGAAACGGGTGGAAATAACTGACGTCATCTCCTGCGTAGGTAACTAGGGACCACCTGGGATTAATTTGGGTACGTTTCCCAAACCTGGGTCCCCGAATCCGTTTTGGAATGGACGGGTTGATGACGTCACCAGAAAACCTTCAAACCCTGATATCTCTGCAACCGTTTGTCAAAAATACGCGATCCTATACATTTTCTTGATCAGCGTTTCAAGACCTATACAATGAAGGCAGCAGGTATACAAATTTAAAAAAAAATTTTTTGGGGGTTTGACTGGCCATTGCTGACGTCAGCAAAATCTTAAAACCCTTATATCTCATTAACCGCTTATCAAAAAGACATGATCATATACATTTTCTTGGTCAGCGTTTAAACCTCTGCACAGTACAGGCAACGAATAAACTAAAATTCGCCAAAAAGTTTTGTAATTGCACTGCTGACGTCAGCAAAAAATCTAAAACAACCTATTTTGCCATTGTTCTTCTGCCTAAGTGGATTTTTTCACGGGCCTTATCGACTAGTGATATGAATAATGCTGTTAACTTTTTTTGCGTCATTAAAATAAACTTAAATTGTTCCAAATTATGTTAGAGCTTGTATTTCTTTAGACCTTTTTATTCGTGGCCCTTTTTTGTCACCTTTTAAAATTCTTTCAATTAGAATACCAAATTTTCGTTCATACTTCCTTGGCTATTTAATTTGAGGAACTAAATCAACCAATCATAGCAATTAAAGTAATTAAATTTTTACAGACCTGCATGGAAACAGTAGATTAAAATCTTTCATTTTTCTAAAAGTTTGCTTTCTGTTACGTTTGCCTGGAATCATTTACACTTTTTTCAAGTATTTTTAAAGTGCGGGTAATATTTTTGGAATTTGATAGGAAATACTATTGATTTGAGTATTTCTGTGTATACTATCTATGGTTTCTTTCACTTTTCTTGACGTCCTAACGTACTCTCTTTCTATATCAACACAATCAATATGGTCAAAAACTTGTATCAGTGTAATTAGCTTATGAGTGTTTAAAGCTGGTTGTCCAATATATGGATCAAGAGCACATGGATTGCAGGGGGGGGGGGGTAATTTTTGTTATTTTGTTGTTGTTGTTGTGAAATGAAACGGATGTTTAACCAACGTGTGGAGCAGCACCAAAGAGCCGTACACAACGCTGATACAGACAAAAATGAGATTGTGGACCATAGCTAAAAAAATGGTCAAAAACATATTTTTTATTATATTTAAAATGTTTTAAGCTACAATTAAAGACAAAAACATGTTAACAGATGAGCGTACATTTTGGACTCCGTGGTCACAAGTAGTAATCTCGGCTATTCCTATATTAGATTTTACAATATTAACTGGTAAAAGTTTACATTCGCATTTCATATCGGACTTAGCACTTGGGACTTTGGGCAGAAGTTTCAATTTCGTAGTCTACCAGCTGCGTTGTGTTGGAAAGTTGATGGTTTATGCTAACTTTGAAAAGTGCCCAAAACATTGCCGTGGTGATTTTTGTCACTGGTTACAGCTATGGCTATAGCTAATTCAGCCTAATAACAACATTCTCGATTATTTGCGCACTTCTAGTTGCAAGAGAAGGTTAAGCAAGGCTTATAATTATTTTTTCGCTGCTATAAGAGCACGTCAAGTAAGCAGACAAGGCCAAGGCGTTTTTAAGGTTCCGTTTACATGTTAAAACATAAAACGCTAGGATGACGTTGCAACCAAACCCTAAAAAAATAAAGAAGATAATCTAATTGGCAAAATAGATTTTAGAAAATAGACTTTGACGTAAAATTTAAGAATTAAACAATCAGTGAATTGTTTTGTTTAGAAAATCGTAATATACATGAAATATAAAATTTTATATTCCCATCAAACAGATGTGATTAAAAATTTAAATAATTTAAACATTTCGCAGGTCCTTTGTTTCCTTGTCTTTCTCTTCTTGTATTCTTTTAGATGTTGAAATTTGAAGCGTAAAGTTCTAAATGCAAAAATGGCAAACGGAAATATAACAATTTCTAAAGTGCATCACAATTGCCTGATCATTAGACGCATAACAGCATCAAAACGAACAGTAGATATGCTCCTAAAAGTCATTCCCTTATATTGCTTGTATCAAATATTGCAGTGAATTTACTGTATTTAGTTGCGGCGAAGAGACACATAGGAAAGCCAACAAATTATTTTTTGCAATATCTATGTCCGATTTAATGGTTGGTGCAGTTGCATTACCTTCCGGGTTGATCTTTGGATGGGTTTCCGCCTCCGAAGCAGTATGCGTGTTCTTTCAGACGATTAAGTACATCCCTCCATTAACTTCTTGCAGCTTAACACTTGCTATAACTCTTGACAGATATTTAGTTTTACTGTACAGGGTAAATCTAAAACTCAAATACTTAGTTTTTTCAGTGGTAACATATATTCTCATTTTAGCGATACCCGATGTTTTAAATTTTTCCTTGTACAAAACATCAAAAAAATATTTTGATACAGGTCCACCATTTTATGCGATGCTTGCAGCTGGATCTATATTTGTTATTCTTTTCCCGATATTGTATTTACATTTGCTTGTGTTTATAAAAAGAAACAATCGAAGGAGTCAATCGCTATCTTGTCATTCGCAATACGAAAACAGGTTAACAAAAACAATATTATCGGTTCTTTTGTCACAAGTTTCATGGTACTTTGTGCATATGGTTTCACGTTGTTTTTTGACCATTTTTGTCAGCGTTGATATAAACAAAAACATTACGTTCGCATTAATTTACCTGATGTACGTATCGATGTGCATGAATTCCATCACCAGTACTGTTATATTGATATGGAGAAATATGATCGTAAGAAGGTATTTGTGTGGAAGTTTAACGTCACTGGTCAACAATTTCAAAACTTGAACACATGCCATATCGAGTTTCCAGTCAAGGTTGTAGTAGGAAATAAACATATATCCGTGAAAATTATCGATGTTGATAAATTTCTTGTCGGATTTTAATGATAGATATGATATGATGGCATATTTTAGGCAATGACTGCGCTGAATTTTAATATCTTAGTTTCAAGTATATTTCTCACTGAATTTGCTTTGTGTTTTAGTTTACGTTTTCTTTATTGTGTGAAAACGAAAAAAAAAATCAAGAATAAAAATTTTGTCATAACAACCTTGTTATCAATTTTTTTTACTTTCTTTAAATATTTAGCTAGCTATAGTTAAATGTAATCAATATATAAGCAAAAAATGCGTCCAGCTAGCTGTTATCAACAAGTCATCAGAAACAGCTTTTTCACTACCTGCTACTAGCTATGCATAAACCTGTCTATATGCAATTTATAAAAGTCAAGACAGTGTTGTTTTTATTTCTTGCTATCCTGCTTTCTTGTGTCGTTGCATTTCCTTGCTGTTCGCTTGACTTACGTGTGTGTAAAACTAACGACTTTGTAACCTACTGGCAGCTGAGCATTGACCGTTTGACGCTTTTGTCCATATTTGAATATTTTTGTCCAAGATTTTAGTAAGAATTGTTTTTACGTCATTTTATTAATTATTCATCCGAAGAATACCGTTAAATAAGTAATTTTTACTTGCAGGAAAAACTTTTTTTAGATTTTAAAGAAAATGATGGCTCGTCATTATCTAAAGTTGAAAAAAATCAGAAGTATAAGCATTGTTGAAATTGTCGACCTATCATGCAGTGAGGCGATAGTAGGGTGCAGCTGGTTTTGTGTCTTTGAATATAGGAAAATAAAATCTTTTAGAGCGGCGAAAAATAGAGGCGACAAATATTAGCAAAGAGGAAATTATTTTGTGTTAAGATTAATCAAATTATCAAAACATGAAGAAACAACTATTTAATTTTCACTGTAAAATAAAGATTGAGTTTTATTTCACTAGTTTGTATGCAAACAATAAGATAACATACACAGCACAATTTTAATTCGTAGTCACAATAAAATAAAATAAAGGATTCTCGCCATCACACCCTCGTGCCGATATAAGTCGATTCCCGCCTTTTTTGTTGTTTTCTCTGTTTTTTTATTGCCAATCTACTTTTAGATGCATGAAATGTTAAGAACGTGTCAAATTTTAATCTTAAGAATTTTTTGTGACGTAATAGTATATCGCTCAAAATTTCATTAACGAAACTTAAAGCATTCAAAAGTAGTCCTTACATCCACTTACCCCAATAGTTATGACAAAATTAAAAGCTAGTAATCTATAGTATGACAGTTTTAACCTTTTTTTATCTGTATTTTTCCACAACTTTGATTAAACGACCATGTGTCTAAAAGCGAGTTTGATTTCGCACGCCCTTCCCCTTCACACGCATAACTAATGTTGGATTTTCCTAAATGAACTCCAACATGACGAAAGGAAAAAAATTTATACGCGATTTTGGCTCTGTTGCATAGTTTGCACCCTGGCCCCAAACAAATCTCAAAATCTAAGCGCCGTAGATAAAATATTTTAAGGATTGTAGACAGCGACAATAGTGTGTGTGTTTATGTATTCACTGTGTGTGTGTGTGTGACTTCTGTAAATAGCATTTTTAATGTCTGTTTTTTCACGACAAATATAGCCCTTTTTGTTCCAGTTCGACGTCAATACGTTAGGTTAAATTACCGTTAAATAAAAATGAAAAAATAACAAACTTGGAAACAAATGCAAATAACTGATCTCAACTACCGTATAGGTACTAGGAACCACCTAAAATCAAAATAGGGCCAATTGCCTAAAGCTTGTTCCACCCAGCTGTTCAGAACATGGCTCGTTAATATCATTAAAAAGTTTTTATACCTAAATACCTTGTCAACCGTTCTTCAAATGCACATTTTCTGTATTATTGGGTCATTGCCGAGATGAGCAATGTATTTCAAGCTTGAGATGTCCTTAACAGCTTATCAAAACCACGTATTTCCCATTCATTACTTTGATCAGCGTTTGATCAAGTTTTAAATTGGCAGATGTTTAAGCTGAGTAATCAATGTCGAAAATTAGCTAAAATTAAATTAGCCATAATGGAAATTGTGGAAATTGTAGAATTTCCACAATTTCCGCATTATTGGTGAATCCGCGCTACGACCCAGAAAGGTGTGAAAAATGGAATAATCCGATTCTTCAGTCATTAAAAAAATGACTGACGAAAACTACAATTATATCGAATTTTTGGACGATAAAGTTATGGAGCGCTCCTATTTCGTAACCGAATACAAATCGAAGACAAAAACCAACTCTCGTCATTTGGAGACAAAACTAGTCACGCTAAGTAAAATTTTGAAGACAGAAGATGAGTTGACAAATAACCAAACAACAAAGAAGTAACATTAAAAAAATGCTAACCTAAGACGTTAGTGAAGGTTCATGTAATTTTGCTAACTTCTTTACTAAGGGGCTGTTCATATGGGAAATATTTCACTATGATATAATTTTTACTTTCTGTTCATATGGCACGGGCGAGAAAAATCTTCCTTGGGTGAGAAAATATCATGTGATAAGTTTCTATTGTTTATTGGGATAAGAAATTATTGTTTACTAGTCGGTGGCCTGTGGAAAATCCACGGGGTTAGCCCGTTCTTTTTACACCGCATAGCTTGCGTCTCACTACTTTCGGTACCATTTTGCGTGACAGACGGACAGACGTATACGGGTATTATAATATAGACTTGTCGTTAGCCCGTGGAAAAACCCACGGGGTCGCCCGTCGCGTTCGCTTGTTCTTGAAATTTACAAAGTGGATAAGAATATATCGCATTTGATATTCGTGCGCATTTTAAAAATTTCGTATTTCCGTTACGGGACGCTGCTTTCGCGGACCCACAGACAGACGACGGCTATTCTTAAAGAGATTTTAAAACGTATGCCGAATCGACAAAATTTATCTCGCCTACCGAGGAAACTTCTGTTAATATGAGCAAATGCATTACCTGCGCACCAAGATCTCGATCATGCGCACCGGAGATCTCGGTAGGCAGGAAAATGTTTTTTTTTTCATATAAATGCAACTAAATTTTGAGGAGTTTGTTAACAGCCCGAGATCTCGACTTGATATCATGCTGAAACATTTACCCGGTTCCCAAGAAAATATTTCCAAAATGAACAGCCCCTAAGACCACAAATCATTAATTCTCGTGGTGCATCATAAAATTAAATTCTTATAATTGTTTATGAACAGTTGTGAATAACTTTCGAAGACTTTGGCAGTAAGGAGTAGGGCTGTTGAAAGAAAGAGTGTGTGCTGTATGGTTATATAGCTAGAAATACCTTGTCTATTACTACTTGTCTTCTACTGAAATTCCGTTACTCAAAAGTTTAAAACGCGGATAATTTTATAACGCTTTCTTGAATTATTATTGATCTAAAAATGTCAGAACTTTCAGTGAAGTCCCGCAGAAAAACGAAGGTGGGCATATGGAATTTAGCGATTTCCATTACTGTCCAATTTTCTTTTAGTGTATATTTAGCATAATTAAAAAAACAGACCCATATTACTTGTTGGTTCAAATAATTTTTGGGCCCTAATTTTCTTTGACATTTATTTTTGGTTAATAAGGGGCAGCTAATTTAAGCCAACGTTGTGACTCCCACTAAACACTGAGTACTGTAATCTTGGAGGAAAGAAAACACAAGTCTTAAGGTAAGCAAGTGTCACTATTTCTATGCAAAATATAATAAATATTGATATAAATATAAAAATATAAATATAAAAATAGATATTATGCGAACTGATAAGCCCTGAGCATCTTAATTAAATCTAACATCCTTTTTTTTTCATAACTTCAAATTGTACCAATTTTTCAGTCGTAAAACAACGACGGATAAGCGTTTGGATATTTTGTGACAGTTTTGATCCAATCCTCCACCGCTGTCATTCTTGTGTAAACACCAAACCTTTTGAATTGACCACACCCACCACTGTGACCCCAACTTGTGATACCGACTAGATGCCTATACAATAAAGTCATGTGTTAAGTGGTTTGTGTTAATTGGCATAATTTTTTCCTCGCGCTGTAACCTTTAGATACATCAATTAACGTCTCAGCAAGGCTGAAGAGCGACATACCGTCTATTAGCCATATCTCGTAAACACATGAAACATATGAAAGATTAAATTTCATATCCAGTGCTTATGGTCACCAACCTTGAGGTGGAAGGTAGTCAGCAATTGAGCTCAAACTCGAAAATGTGTTCGTAAATGATAATAAAAATTGATAATGAAAAGTTCTTTGCAAAAACTGTGGTTTCTAAGGGTTAATGTTAGGATTTTTTGCTTAAGGAGAAGCGTTTCTGATAAAATAGACCTTTTTCATAACTCTCAGAACAAGTGACAGATTAAAACAATGACTTCACTTACCATTTTCCATTACTTTCAAAGATGAGTGGACCTCCGCTATCACCTTGGCATGTATCTGGTACACCGACATCATTACCTGCACACAACATATTGTCTGTGATCAGACTACCATACGCTCTATAGCAGTGGTAACGACTTCGCATGCTTACATTTCCATAGTTTAAGCGGTCAGCGTAAGGTGCAGTGTCACCAGACCATAGCTTTCCCCAGCCTAAATAACATTAAACATTTGTTTTCCAAGTAGAGTAAACTATAAAACATAGATTATAGTATATTTCAGAATCTCTTTAATAATAGCCGTCGTCTGTCTGTCTGTGTGTCCGCGAAAGCCGTGTCCCGTAACGGAAACACGTAATTTTTAAAATGGGCATCAATACCAAATGCGATATATTTCTGTCCACTTTGTTGCAACGGGTTAATTTAAAGGACGGGCAACCCAGTGGATTTTTCCACGGGCTAACGACTATCTATATTATAATACCCGTATACGTCTGTCTGTCTGTCTGTCTGTCTGTCTGTCTGTCTGTCTGTCTGTCTGTCTGTCTGTCTGTCTGTCTGTCTGTCTGTCTGTCTGTCTGTCTGTCTGTCTGTCTGTCTGTCTGTCTGTCTGTCTGTCTGTCTGTCTGTCTGTCTGTCTGTCTGTCTGTCTGTCTGTCTGTCTGTCTGTCTGTCTGTCTGTCTGTCTGTCTGTCTGTCTGTCTGTCTGTCTGTCTGTCTGTCTGTCTGTCTGTCTGTCTGTCTGTCTGTCTGTCTGTCTGTCTGTCTGTCTGTCTGTCTGTCTGTCTGTCTGTCTGTCTGTCTGTCTGTCTGTCTGTCTGTCTGTCTGTCTGTCTGTCTGTCTGTCTGTCTGTCTGTCTGTCTGTCTGTCTGTCTGTCTGTCTGTCTGTCTGTCTGTCTGTCTGTCTGTCTGTCTGTTACGCCGATCGTCGGTATCTTCTACACACATGTGTTCTGCATTTTTATTTTGTGCATCCTTGCTCGCCTGTTAGCATTTAGTAATAAAACGTATTTGAACGGGGATCATTAGAGGTATGAGCAATATAATTATACATTATAGATGATAATGCTGGTTGATAGACCGGCTGAGAGTTTTATAATAATTATAGTACTTAAAAAAGGCGAAGTGCGCTGTGGCACGGCTACTGAAAAAGTATATGAAGGCAGTGTTGATTTTAAAGACCAGTCCGAATGGCTTGACCTGCTCCATAAAAATCTAAATGTTACAGCTAATACACCTCTTCACAGTTTAAGTTGTTCGCTTATTTTCAGTATTAAAAAAGATAGCAAACAAAGTCAATTTAGTAAGGCTTTGACTATAGGCATTATGAATATTTATCAGTTTTTAAATAAATAATGAGTCTCACGGCATGAAAATTTAGTATGTTTTTGCCAGTAACCCTACTTAAAACATGTGTAAATAAGTTGCAACTTTTCTTTTCAAAATATTTCACAAATATTTTTTTCACTTGTTTTTTCATGGTCAAAGCCTTCTTAATCCATAACAGTTTACTTCCATTTTTCAATTCTCAATAAGAGCGTTGTAACGAAAAAAAGATTTATTTAAACAATGGTTGGCTGAATCTGTGAACTCGTGTATTGAACATATTCGCAGAGAGCTATAAAAATTTGTATTTTCGACATGAAACACACTTTTAACTTAAAATTTTGCTACAACACACTAGACCAAACATATAAACGGTCTTATGTATACCAGTTTGGTTTACATCTTTGTGAGTGCTGACGTATTTATAATTGAGTAAATTAAAAAAACAATCTCTATAATAATAGCCGTCGTCTGTCTGTCTCTGCGCGGACCCCCCACTGAGTTAGAAAATCATGTTGCGGAAACACGAATATCAAATGCGATATATTTTTATCCACTTTGTTGCGACGGGTAAATATAAAGGACGGGCGAACCCGTGGATTTTTCCACGGCCTAACGACTAGTTGAATATATTTCTCCTTATTGTGATTTTGCTCAGAAACAGCTACTATTATTAGCGAAAGTAAAGTAATCTCATCGTACCTGAAATTACGCACTTATATCCAGGCTTAGGCTCGTTTTCATTTCCCATTAAACATATGGAATTGACTTGATCATTCAAACGAGCTGGTTTACGTAGTTTGATCAATGCTACATCATTATTGTAAACTTTCTGGACTCCATAATCCGGATGCACCCAAACTTTTTCAACATCAGAATCATTACTAACAGCAACTCCGGGTGAGCTTTTGATTTTACCCAATCTGATTTTAATATCTGTTTTTTGTGGTATGTTGGCGACGCAATGAGCCGCAGTGATCACCCAATCAACTCCTAAAAGTGTTCCACCGCACCAAGCGTTGTATTTTGTTCCATAGTATTCTTTTTTTAGTATCAAGGCCATCCACGGCCACTGACCCGGTTTGGCTACATCGCCACCTACTATTCTGGAATTTGGATTGTATTTGCGTTTTCCACAAGTTGATTGATTTTCTAAAAAGTAATATTTAAAATGCTAGACTTACAACCGTATTTAACAAACCCATTTCACTTAATTTTGCACGTGTCAGTTTCAGTATTTTTCATTGGCCGAGAAAACAATCATTACGTAATTACTAAGCAGGTCAAACAATATTATATTTTAAAATGCCTGATGTGATATGTCTTTTGTGTGTCAACAAATAAGAATAATGGAAATAGGCCTTACAAAAATGTTTATAACTTTCGGATTTATTTTTAAAACAACATCATTTTAAAATCTACAACCTCGTCCCCAGGGTCTTGTGGCCCCTGAGCCGTTATTACGGAGTGGCCACCGCCATCAACTTATCAACAAGGCAAAATGTCCTGGAAACGAGGTTGAAAAAACTAGTAACACCCTTTACATGTAAACAAACGTCACGCTGGAGAGTTAAGTAGCATTTTTTTGTAAATCCAGTAAAATGGACATTGATAATGGATATCAAAGGGATGCCCAAACAATAGCAATTTTAACAGAATTTTAATTTGCAATGATATGAGTTTAATCTCTGACTTCCATTTTTTTTTAATTAATCCGTGCTCGTAAAAAAATAAAGTATGTGTACATTACGATGTGTACTGCTAATCTTAAAATAAAAAGTATTTCTACAATTCTTTCACCTGGTCCGAAGCGTGGCGGTTTTGGTATCAAAACACTTTGTGGAACTGCTTCTGGCGGCCAAAAACTGCACGATGATTTTTCAGATATTTCAATGTCATCTAACGCGATGTCGCCGTACCAACTGTACGATGTTGTACCTTGGAAGACAATCTAGGGAAGTAATTATGGGTTAGTGATTTTACGCAGGTAATGTAGATGTGAAGACACGTTAAAAAATATCTATATTATAATGCCCGTATGCGTCTGTCTGTCACGCAAAATGGTAACCGCAGTGGCGAGCGCACGAAATGTGGCTAATAAAAAACGGGCGAACCCGTAGATTTATCCACGGGTTAACGACCAGTATAATCAAATTACTCTCTAATTACTCCAATCATGGTGTCCTTTTCGAGTTTAAGGCACATATTACTGTGTTGCTATCACTTTGTTTCTTTAGTATGAACTATAATAAAACATTCTTAAGTTGCAATATAAACACATTCATTGGATAGCTTACCTGAAATGTATTTGATCCTGGTTGAATTGGAAATCGTCCGCTAAACCATTTGTCTTTAGCTTGTTTCTTTGTTATTTGAAAGTTTAACTTTTCAGCGCCATTTTTCCGTGTGAACACGGCTAATTCACCCATCGTGTGACCACGCATATGAAAATAGAAAGTGACGCACATTTTTGAGTCTTGTTCGCTTTTGATGGTAGGGGTTTGAAATCTAGCAAATTCTTTATTTAGTCGATCTGAACTGTCGATGTAAATATATTTGCCTAAAACAAAAATAAAGAATAAAATCAGATCAATAGTTTTCTTCAGTTTTTTCAATTCTTTAACTTTTTTCCAAACGAAAGAGTTTTGTTAAAGAAATTTAGAATTAATCCAAGAAATAAAACGGATTTTTTCTCAAACTGATTATAGGGATCACAATCACGTCAAAACCTTTTAATTCATACCACTTTTTCGTTAATGTAGTGATCCAAATACAATGTGAAAATACATAGGTTTATTATAAATTATTGCTGAAGTCGGCAGTGTTTTCTAAGCATGCTGGGTAAAAGAGGACTTTACCCTTATTTGTTCCAAGCGTGTGATCTGTAGTTGGTCCTGTCAACATGGATGGAGTAGCCCCACTCCAGATTTTCCACTTAAATTTTCTGTTGTTATCATGTGTGTAACCTGGACACATTCCATTTTCGAAGGTACATTTAAGAGGAAGGTTGGAGGAGTCAAGATCTACAAAAACAAATAACGCAGTTAATATTAATTGGAGCAGCAAGCAAACAACTCACAGTTGGTCAGATATGCATTTTTTCATAAGAAAATAAAGACGTGAAATTTCTATCCAACTATAATATATTTGATATTTCAATAATTAATACAAGCAGCAAATTACTTTTAGAATGCGATTTTAAAACATTGTTAGATTTACATTGATATTATTTATGTACAGTGCTTCCAAGATCGATTGTACAGATTTCATAGAACAGCCTAATTTTTCTGTTTTGAACTAAATGATTATTTAGTCCCGGTATTAGGTAAAGATTTGACACTTGTGCATGGGTAAGGTAAGTTTTTGATAATCTTGTAAATTTTTGTGAGTCTTCCCAAATTGTACTTAACAATTTTCAATCAACTCTTTTACTAAGTTAATGGTAATATTCAGCAACTTAAGTACAAGGTAAAAGGCTCATAAAAATATACGTGTGATATATATGTAAATACGCAATAACTTCGTTATCATTGAATCAAAAAATGAAGCATAAATTATTGTATTTGGTATACTCGGTTGACCAATTATTCAATCTCTGTCACGGTTCATAAAATTCTTTGTTCAGCAGCAAATAAAAACATTGCAGGATTATTTGACCGTGTAATTTAATTCGTAATAAATTTCTCTATATTGTATAATCGTTAAACAAAAGTCTTCTATCAATGTGTAATAAATCTCCTCGTAGTCACATGTGAACGTAACTTCTTGGCGGAGGAGAGCACCGGATCCCTTGTGACAATTTAATGACTATATGCGAACAAAAGAGTAATTGAACCGTGTAAATATTTATGTTCGTTTCTTTAAAAATATGTATGCTTTATAACTGATTAAATAAAAAACAAACAAAACTTTTTGCACTGCAGAATCGAATAATAAGTGAATATATGCTATATACAACTGTATTTCGTGTGGATCACAATGCGAGAAAAACTCGAACTATATAATAATGTAATGACGCTTGTATTTCATTTTGTCTGCAAAACCGTTTACCAGCATAAGTTTTGCGAGAGATTCAAATTCAACAAAAACATACTCACCTTTCCCTTCAATGGAGGAAATTATATTCAACAAAATAAACAAACAAATGAGACGTGCCATAACACAATGCACCAGCTTTTTAAATTTCTTAGCGTGAATTATAAGATGTTGTTCATAATATGAAAATTATCTTGCTGAATCTTTGTCCTTCTACGAGCTGCTGCAAATAAAAGTGTATGACCAAAGGTTAAAAGCTCTGTATGGCATTCCCTACAAGGAACTGATGTAAGGTGCGCATTCTTCGCATCAATGATTTGTTTGGATTGCGCCATAGCTGCAATGGTAAGGTAATTGCGCGTCTTCTGTACAACATGATTTTCAACCAATCTCTCCTAACCACATCTATACTAGTCTATATATTTTTGGATTGATGTATAGGATGTAATGAAAATTAGGTTAGAAATTTGCAGGGAGTTACAGCTGTTACCAAAAGTCTAAAAACCGGGAATAAAACAACGTTGGGATGTCTCGACAGTTATACACAAAAGGAAAAAAAACACGCACCCATAGAAACCAAAGTTCATCCGCATATTTGATTATTATTTCTTCAACATGGAAGTTTTCTAACATAATGTGGTATGTTGCATCACCATCACTTATAAGTCTTGCACAGTTACTTTTCTTAGCTAGTACATTTAAAACTTTATACCAGGAATAAATAATAACACGTTAAATTTACCTTATCAATATTAAATTTCGTTACTTAGGACCGACAATAGTGTTGCTTGAACTCTAGATTCGCGAAATCAATAACGAAAATGTTCATATTTTCGTCAGCTTTAATTATTTCCATTACCCTAATTTTTGTCACTTCAAGTCAACAAATTTTGATCCGATCATATTTATATGCAATTAGATTTTTTATTAAATTAATGTATTAATTAATCTGTATCAGTCAGATATTACTGTGCTGTCGTAGGAATAGAATTGTTTAATATTTGCAGACAGCCACGACAATGATAAAGTCAGCTATTTATGGCACTCTTGTTTCTTATTAGATAATCTTAAGTGCTGCTAGCCTATTCGAAACGTATATCAATTTGACAGTTTTGCTGTTCACTTTTTTAGCTTTCTTAGAAGACGTAGTACGATGTTGTAGCTTTGTATTTTGTAAGGTAATGTTCAAAGTCCAGTCTCAAAGGAAAAACATTGTCGTTACGCTTTCATGAGCACCTGCTCAATATCATTTCACGCCATTTGCTTGCGCTTATCAGATAATATTTGTTCACAGCTAACTACCATGCATGGAAATATCTGTTCAGTCTTAAATTTTATTTTATATAACATAGGGATTTAATAAATATTCACAGGTACAAATGTGGATTTTGGTTTCTGTATAATCATAAGGCTATGTGCTTATATGAGGTAAAACCACGAGACTTTTCTTGGTTCCTAACAATGTATGCAATTCTAAACGGAAGTAAACATTTTGCCCCAGACCACCATCTCATGCTGCAAAAGTGAGTAGTTCCCTTTACAACAAAAAATAGCACACGGAATCAAAAGTATGCCGAATATGGTATGTCTAAAAGGGTATGTTAAACGAAAACAAGACTGTCGTTTAGAAAGACTTTAAATTGCACAAGGGGTGAATGTGTTTCAACCTCGTTCCCTCGATAAAACGAATAGAAAAGAGGTTTATTTCTATTTGAGAGATTATAGTTAATTTTTATAGTTAGTTTTTATATATTTGTTAAAGGAAGTCGATCCGATCGAGTGACTAATAGATATTTAACTTACCATATTTGGAACAACGTGGGCTTAAAGAAAAACCAAAGGAAACTTCTATTGTGGAGGAAGAGTGTTTTTTATAGCTGTGTGACAAAAGATGTACAATAACGTTCGAATACAAAAAAAAATAAAAAAATAAAAAAAAATAGATACGACTCGTGAACTTAATTTTCAGCTTTTTATGTAGGCGACTAATAGATGAAGTCGAGCTTGATACAAGTAATAGAACACGGTAAATATCGCAAGAACTGACAAATAGAATTATTTTGATTTAGGTAAGCCATTGGTGATAGTTATAAAACATCAAGTCATCAATATGTAATCTATGCAGTATTGTCAGAGAGAAGGAAGAGCCAGTCGTTAGAATGGAATCCCCAAAGACGTTAAAGCAATGGTTTTGATGAGACTCTGTCTAGACATTTTAAGACATAGAAAACAATCAAAAGTGAGGTACATAAGGCAACACTATTTTCTTAAATTTTATTTCCTTATAATTTCGTTATAACTTTAATATTCAGATAATACAAGTACAAATTATTATAACAAATTTTAAAATATTCGCGTCTATTAGTTTGCTGACAGTAACAAGAAAAAGACAGTGAGTTCCTTTCCCCTTGTCACATCTTCTCACAAAGCTTGTAGGGATGAATAAAAAAGTGGAGCAAATAACATAGATTCTATTTTTGTCACATGACGGTGACATTAAAATTTGTTAACAATGAATATCATTTTAGGACAAAACAAGTCTAAAAACCAAAATCATCTCTCTTGTATACCCTACTGACTCACTTAACAAAAATGCCATTGTCAATGTTATCCGTTAAAATGATGTCCAAATAAAAAGTTGTACAGCTTCACGCATTAGTATATTTAAGTAGCAGTATTCGTTGGCGGATTCCTTGCTCTCAGAGAAAACAAAAAAACCCGAACAGAATCTAATAATCCGGAATCTCTGAACCTGCAACGAATCTCCATTATACGTTTTTATATGAGGAATTATATTTGCATCTTGTATGAGGTTTTACAGTATTCGATATAATCAATAAGTGAATCATAGGACGTGATTTATAGCCGCATAAGCTGTTTGTTATATTCAATAATTTTAGACTGTTACATTCATTTCCTAGTTTAGTATTCCCATCCTAGTATAAATACGGCAAGCAGCAAAGTCGCTATTTTTGCACACATATAACCCACGCATATATAAATTACGGCAGGGTTTGCGATTGTCCTAAAGTTCGTAGAACATGGCCATGCTAACGTTAGCAAAAATAAGCACTTTTTAAGAGCTTGGACTAAGTCAACTCTGAACATTGACAGGGAAACTTTGACAAGTTCAAAATGCTTAAATCTGATATAATGTTTGTGGTTCACATTGAACCTTGATATGATTTTCAACATGTGCTTACATTTCACAAATTCTAAGCCTTGTTGATATATTTTGTGACAGGGAGTTTAAGCAAACTTGAATGTTAAATAAAGAATTTTATTTAAAGTTTGTAACGGAACGAAAAAACTGTGAAATGTCATTTAAATTTTTCAACAACAAACATGGCGCAAATAAGCTGTACTAACAACCTGTTTGTTTAACCGCAACAAAAAAGGACTGCTGTTAAAACACAAACTCATCAACTTGCGCATTTCAAATTCAATACACTTTTGTTAAAAGTTCAGTCCTTCTCTGGACCTGTGACGGATACAAGCCAGAAATAAAATGTTGTTTCAAATTGCATACACAGTAAGCTGTGTCTTTTTGTGTTTTCACTCTACAAATGGATACAGTGAAATATGTATGTATATTACTTCTACTTTAGTATCAGCGGAATAACTCTTCTTTGCCTTGCTTTCACGAACTTTGCTTGCGTCGTTTAAATTCTACACTTTGATGTTTGGTGAAAAATGCTGAGTGGAAAAAAATTCGCAAAATTTCGAAAACGCAGTAGCCACAATCTAATTTGAATATCTGCCCCCACCTCCCCCCCCCCCCGTGGGGCACGTGAACAGTTTTTGTTTGTTAAGTTCTTTCCTGCAAACTACCACACAATCATTTTGAATACTGTAATAGTTATTTTTGCCTGATTTTGAACCTAAGAAACCTTTGAGCCACACCCGACGTGGTTTGTAAAACACGAGAATAGTCTATGCTAGCATGGAGGTATACCTCCATAATGCTAGGTTTGAGAAAGTTTAAGAATCTTAGTCTTTAAAAATATGTTTTTTGAATGGCATGAGATATCTTCTTTCATGTTAAGAACAGGTATTGGCAAGCCTATTTATTATCATGTTTATTTAGGGCGAAAACCAAGGAATGTTATAGCTGGTCATTCCTATTTTGAAGATGTCAGCCAAGACAAAATGCGTGAGTTGATGTTTATAAAAAATCTGTGTTTACTTTGGTGGCTAATATTTACAAATATACAAAAAGAATAAGAAAAAGAAAAATGGCAAATAAATGATGATAAAACTTTGAAAAAGATAAGTGTGTATGATAAATTTGATCATTTTGAATATTTGCAGGTCTAATATATTCTACTGTATCGTTCTTGGAGGAAAAAAACATTCTTGCAAAGTTCTTAGCAGAACTATTTCTTGCATGATCAAAATGGTCTTACGAGTAAAGTTATTAGTAAAGCTCGCCTTTTGTGAAAAAAGGAGTTTTTTTATTCTTTAAATTAAGGATTCCAATTGTTGCAAATGTCCAATGTTTCAGACTTATTAAAAGAAAAAAAAAACTGTAACTAATTACTCTTTGAAATGTGAATAATAAAATTCGAGTTCGGTTTATAGAGAAAAAAAAGATGATATACGATCAATTCGATCAATCGAATTAAAAAAAATAGATTTTCCTTTCAATAATTTTATCAAAACACGTGTTATGCATATATGTTTTTAGTCATTCAGTTTGATATTTGGAATATATTGACAATTTTTTAATAGTTTTTTATCTGATTATGATTTACACTATCCTTCTATTTTACACTAATAATTATTTCTCAGCATCCGATATATGATGTCATAAAAATATTTCTAAACAACTTGCATATGATGAGTTCAACTTGTTTTTTTCACAGGAGGTAGCTTCGAAGTTGTAATTTTTTTATAGAACAATTTCATATCCAGCACGATAAAACTCGAGTCTGCTTAGAAACAGACGGAAGAAATTTTATCTCCACAGTTTGTGACGATAAAAATCAGAATCAAATTTTTAAATTTCGTCCCACTGGTCATAACGAGGGGAACATTGAAAGTATTGGACAAAGAAAATGTCTGGCTGATTATGGCTCTGGTTTCACTTGGAGATCTTGCTCAGATGCTTCTCGATATTCATCCCAAATGATTTGGACATGTCATACACCATTGACAGAAAAAGGCGGGGTGTGGCAAGATCGAGATTGGGTTGGATTGAAATTAAAATCGGCAAAGGTATGTTACTTTTATTGTAAGTAATCCTTTTAATGCCACGTTAATTATTTCTTCTGACAAAACAAGGTTGTTATGCCCCGCTTTGTAATAATTGTCTCACTTTGTAATTATCTTGCCCCACTTTGTAATTATCGTGCCCCACTTTGTAATTATCGTGCTCCACTTTGTAATATTTGAAGCTGTCTAACTTTGTAATTTTTGATTTTTGCATGCAATTGTTATGACGTCATCTTTTTCGATGTTATGTGTGTTCTGGATGCTCTGTCTTGTTCATTGCGATAAAACGCGTGTCATACGTTAGTAGAAAGATTATTTTAATTTTAATTACCACAGGTGCTGTAACATTAAACACACTTCTTTTTGTGAACAAATGTACCAGTTGAAGTGTTTTTATACCATAACATAAAATAATTATTACAACCGCGTTTTAATAAGATACAAAATATACAGTATAGCTAATGTGTTTTTCGTACTATAACATAACATAAGAAATATAGCCTGTAGCAATCTTTAACCTGTTTAACAAAACATGCAGCCTTATCAGTTTGAGGATTTCGACGTTATCTCTTTTACAACAAGCAACGTGATTAGTGATCAATTCAGATATTGGAAACCAATACTTCAGCAACCTTGATCAGCCTTCTCAAGTTTTGATGATAGGAAAGGGGGACACGACGTCATAAATAAACCCGAGGGCGAGGTTTTCTTCCCCATGCCTTTGCATTTAATTTACATGATCACAGTATAAATAGAATGTAGCTTATTTGCGGTAACCGGTTTAACATAACATGCAGATTAATCAGTTCGAGGATGTGACCTCTTTAAAAGCAAACAACCCCTACAAAAAGGCTTAGTGATAGTCACCTCGGGTATACCTGCAAATCAAACTCAGATATAGTAGATCAATACTTCCTTAACCTTGATCACAGCCTTCTCATGTTTTGCTGATAAGAAAGGGGGACCCGACGTCAGAAATACATCCCATTCTTCCCCATGCCTTGGCATTTAATTGACATGATCACAGTATAAATAGAACCTACCTCATTTGCAGTGACTGGTTAAGGAACGTTACTGAATTAACCAGTGAACTCTTCAAATTATGAAATTGTTATGCCCCACTTTGTAATAATTGTCCAACCTTTTAATACCTGCTTCACTTTGTAATATCTGCTTCACTTTGTAATACCTACTTCACTTTGTAGTTTCGAAGCTGCCCCACTTTGTAATTTTGGAGCTGCCCCACTGAAAATTACAAAGTTGGGCAACGATTAATTACAAAGTGGGGCAGCTCCAAAATTACAAAGTGGGGCAGCTTCGAAACTACAAAGTGAAGTAGGTATTACAAAGTGAAGCAGATATTACAAAGTGAAGCAGGTATTAAAAGGTTGGACAATTATTACAAAGTGGGGCATAACAAAGGTACACATGTTTTATTAAACAAGAACGTCTATAATCCAACTGAGAGGAGATGCGCTTATTTCCAACACTATTTGAGCCAACAAATGTTATTACGAAAAATAGGATGAGAAATGGTTAAATTTACAGACAATGATGACTATTTTAGTTGCAGTTAACTGTCTATTCTCAACTCACATTATTTTGTTCTTATATTATATAGAGATAGTCAGGCTGAGTTCTTCTTAATATGTTCTTAATTTGTGGCGAAATATCAGCTTTAACATTTTCTTAAACGAGTTCCTTACACAAAAAATGTGTAACTTATGTTCTAAAATACGTATTAAAAAAAACGACTCAAAAACCAAGAGCTTAGTTGCAATCTGTTTACATTTTTCTATCAGAAATGTTTATCCGTTCAAACGGATGGTGCTGTCCGTTCCAAAACATGCGCAGAAGTGAAAGGAGATGATGAGCAAAAAATTATTGTTAAAGATAGAAAAGGCATGAACCTATGTGCGAAAGCAGGTAGATTATGTGTTTTTATTGCATTCAGAGAAACGTTGAAAAGCTCTGCCAGAAATGGGAGTGGTTTTTTTTGTCATTTTCGTTGCAAAATCCGAAATATTTTTTCTTTTTTTTGGCTGTAATGTATAAAAGTTTTTGTAGATAGATGACTTTTCTTTATATGTGAAGAATCTAAAAAGCCTTTAAAATGAGGTTAGATAAAAAAATAAATATAATCACTGATATATTTTACTTAAAGTTTGCTTCTTTGTTTGCTTGATGTATTTTTTGTTTGTTTGTTTATTTGTTTATTTGTTTATTTACTGAATTATTGTTTAGGTTATTTTGGTCCACGTACCAATGATACTTCATACTATTATTTCAAACATCCAAAGTTTAAACTTCCTACCTTCGACAGATATGTAAGAGTGTTCATGGTGTATGGAAACGGAGTGGTAATTCGCATAATTTTTTTAAAACTTATATAAGCAACAACAAAATGAACAAGCACTTTGATTTAGATTTACATTTAAACAACGTGAAAATTGCTCAATTTAGTCTTTCCACTTCAATAAATATACCGAATATTGTTGTCATGAAACATAAAGATTATACTAAAAATCTTTGAACATAATCTTCTCATTGTTTTTGGCATTCCATTCTTTATTTTTATTCTTTAGTATCGAGCGTTTTCATCCAAATATGGTAGCGGAAGTCGTGCCACAGCCAAAATTACTGAGCATGCGCAAGATACAATGAATATTGTGGACAAGGTAGATAAAAATATTCTTTTATTTTGCATTAGGTGATAAAATATTTTGTTTTGTTTATATACTGGATCAAATGTTGAATCCTCAGACAAAAGCTGTCCAAAGAATTATTTTCCTAAAGCATTTCGCTCGCAACCTTTCTAATAATCCATGCATAGAGATATATGCTTTTAAAAATCAACATTAAATTTTGGCTGGGACTCAATGCACAACTATTACTTATTCGTTGCTTGATCTGCTCAAGAAGACTAAATTCATATGTTTGATTTCAGTTCGACCAATTGAAATCAAACTTTTCAACATATTTGTCGTTGTATAAAACTTTTAAGTTGATTCATTTTATGTAAGATGTCCGTCTTGAGTTGTTTATAAGATGTTGCACTTTGTCTTCCTCAGTCTCTCTTTCTTTTTGTTGTCAAGTAGTTTCGTCTTCTCCCTAAGGTTACTCTTTAAGGATTTCCCTGTCCCTTTTAAGGTCACTATGCTATTTTTTTACTATTGGTTTTTACCATTGATGATAATTTTTATCCGCTTTTTTACAGTTATACAGAAAGGCTCGTCTTCGTTTTGTTTTGGTTGGAGTAGAAGAATGGAACGTTCAAGATAAAATACCCAAGGCTACCGATTCTCGTTCGTTGCATGCTAATTTTAAAAAATACTGTCAAGGATTGCGGAAGAGAGAAAACAATAATTTTGATATAGCTGTGTATTTTTTGTAAGTAATTTTGTTTGCTTCCTGTAATAATTAAGTGTCGAAGGATAGCTAAATAAGAGAGCATAGAGATGAATTCGTTTGGCATCACGGCTTCTGATATTTGAATTCTCGAAACAGTAGTCTGAGGTAAAAATGAAATCTTTTTATTACAGCGACGGAGATATGTATGGTGCGGGAGGAACTGCAACTTCAAATTTTTGTCGACAATCAAACTGGAACGAAGTTTTTATAATTGCAACAGTAAATTTTTTTTGATATTTTACGTTAATTTCTCGTTGTTTGGCGATAACTGTAGTTAGTTGTGAACAAAATTTCGTTATGTCTGTTGTCTGGTTCAAGGTTTGTTATTTTGTTTTGATTCATATCCTGGCGGAAGATGTGTTTAAGCTGATCCGATTCTTTTCAATGTGTAAGGAGAAAAATTGAAAAATCGGAAACGGTTTTTCTCAGCTACATAGCTGTGGCAGAAAAAGAATCGTCCTTAAATAAATGTAGATAAGTTTTAGCTTTCACATATTCGTTTGTGATAATTTGTACTCACCTACCATAGTTGGGAGGTGACTCACGTTTAAAAGCTCGAGACTTAGCCAACACGTTGACACACGAGTTTGCACATGAGTTGGATTCATATCAACACACCTGGGGTAGGTAGCTACTTACTTGCATTCTATTATTTCTAGTTCTATTATTACTAAACGCAGCAAATAGTAGTAAATTTACCTTTCTCTCTCACATTTGTTTGGATATAGTCTGTTTGGGTATGTTTATAATCTTCTCTGTCTATTATATAAACATTTTTCTTTTGAATAGTTTTCTACTTTTTAACATATCTATAGTAATTTTAGAGCATATTTTATATATAATTTATTTTTTTGAATCATTACTTTTATATTTTTAACAAGAAAAAAAATTTATAGCAGTTTTTTAAAACTGAAATGTACATATCCTGTATAAATATTCTGATAAATAAATAAATAAATAAAAAAGCAACGATAAATCTATGCATAATCATTTGTTTAAAAAAAAACATATCTTCGCACAAATGTACATATGATACACAAGGACAATTTTGAATGACTGTAGATAAATCGTTAAGTAAAATGTTACCTACTTTACTTTACTTTACCTTTCTTTAGATCCTCCACATACTTGTCCTACCTACCACCTGTTTGGAGCCAGATGCACACTAGGTGGCAACGAGTAAGTACCTGCACCTACCTTCCTGATCAACCAAAAAATAGACATTCTAAATAGCATGTAACTTCTCTTGCAAGTTAGTTAAAATCCTGTTGTTGTGAAATAAAACTTCAAAACTGTTTCGTTGGTTTTTAGTTGGCCAAAAGGTTTATCATCAAATGAAATTACAAAGTTACGCGATATTTCATATGATTGTTTAAAGAATAAACCAAACCAGGTAAACAATGTCAGCAACAACAATAACAACAATGCCAACGAGGACATAAACAACAACAACAACGACGACAACGACAATAACAATAACAACAACAACAACAACACTTCTGCAACAATATTTAGATTCGTCATTTCTTATCGATATTTCTTGAAGGTTATATTCTTTTAGAATCTCGTTCTACAATGTGGAAATGGTCGAATCGATCCTGGTGAAGAGTGTGATTGTGGAAGAGATCAGGTTCAAACTTTTCTTCTTTTTATGAAAGTTCCAATATTTTTATTGAACTAATATCACACTAGGTGGTGATTGTAGGTATTTTCATTATTACTTTACTAAAATTGCGTTCAAAAATAATGATTGTTGAACGAAGCATTTGCGTGTATTTATGGAGACATGAAAAAAGGCTTCGAGAAATATTTTTTGTTATATTTTTTGACACGGTTTGTATGTTATAATCGTGTTAAATAATCAAGTAGACCTTTAAATTAATACATATATATTTTTAGGAGAACGTTTAAGACAAGCTTTAGGTTACTAAGGAAAAAGCTTTTTTGACCTTCAAGTTTCTTAACTTAGCACCTATTTTTGTTACTACCACCAACGTTGATTTTTGAATAGCTTTCGTTGGTAGTGAACTCATTACATATAAAATATTTTCTCCGAAGCAAGCAGAGTGTTGAAACAATTCTCTATTCTCGTTCGAAGAAAACTGTACTGATAGTTTACCTGTGGCGGTTGCAGGTAAGGGTAAAGTGTTTATGGGATGGATGTGAAATCTATAGGGTTTTTTGTTACCGAGTGAGCAATATCAGCAACTGGATTGCTTGTAAAAAAGACGTGTACGAATCGAGCACTATGTTTCTTTGTTTTGAGCTAAACCTAATGTTTATATTTAGAATTGTTTAAGAAACAATCCTTGTTGCGACGGACAAATTTGTAAATTGAAATTACGTGCTGAGTGCAGTAATGAAAGATGCTGCTCTAATTGCAAGGTGCGTGTGACCCACCTTTAATTTATGCGATTTTTTGACCACTTTCTTTCTCTGTCTGACAACAACTTTGTATGTCACACTGACGAAGGAATATAGTAAGCAAATAACTTTAATTATTTTAATTATTTCTGACGATCGTCTAATAAACATTCATGGATTACGTTTATATTTTTAGTGGAATCGAGCAAGCTCCAGTTGCCAAGGTACGGAAGATTGTTTTATACTATACGCACAAGTATAGTATATTTTACCGAACCATATATGTAAAGCATATATGGTTCGGTAAAATACACACCAGCAGAAAGTGTATGACTTTTCGAGCCATATGACGCAAGAATAATTGTATTTAAATGTGTTAAGAACCTAAATCATCTTCCCTCTTATGGATGTATGAAAGTCGTGGCCGTTAACATAACAATTTTTTTTACCTTGAGCCTGTGTAATGAATAGAAATTAAGTTAAATTCAATTTAACTGATAACCGCTGACGTTCATACAGAATGAGGCATTTATACAAAAAAGACAAAATTTCGAGATGGGGCGTTGGAGGTAGTGCACATGGAAGACCAACTAACAGAATTTTCAACGTCATTTATTCTTTAGGATCAATAAAAAATATGAATGGCGATTTTGGTGTGATTAACCAACCTGACACAAAAACAAAAAATAATTTTGAAAGTTGGAAGATTGAAACAAGCAGGGGCAGCAAAGCAGTTCTATTTTTAACTATGTCATTATTTGAATTTGAAGAAGGTTGTCCGTACGATTATATTCAGGTAATCATCGATGACATTTTATTTATAGTTTAACGGATTTACGTTCTTCTTTTTTGACTATATACGATGTGAGGCTAAATTGATCGCTTTGTGATATAGTGTTTATGTCCTGTGCATAAAGAGTGCAAATCTAAACCTTGTCATCGCGGTTGTTATATGGGGATTCGTATGTCACGCTAAATCAATAAATAAGATATTCCTGTGCCGGAGAGATTTTTCTTGCGCATAGAAAACGTGCATTATTAATATAGAGATGGATAGCTTTTCCATCTCAATCATGAGAATATTTTAATTCATGTAAATTTATGTAATTGTGGTTTATTTAAACACTCCATTAAAGTATAATTTAGATCCCTTATCGACAGGATGATACAATGTAACAAAAACCATTTTGAATCAGTTGACGGGCGCATCATCAGATGCACATATTTTCTCTAATTTATACTCAGTCTTTATTTAACGTCTCTTTGTTTACACAGTATTACCAAGATTACAAACTTGTTGTTGCTACCATGTTTGTTTGATCTTCAGGTGCATGATGGTCCTAATGCGAGATCTAAAGTACTTGGTAAATTTTGCCGAACACCGATTAATATGAAGGTGCAAGCGTCATCGAATTTCATGTTTGTTACATTGAAAACTGACAGTTCTCATGAAAGTAAATTCAAAATGGTGTACACAACACAATCTAATCTGAAAGAAAATGGTAAGATGTGGAGTGAAAACCTCTATTCTAACAATTTTTTGTTTGGTGTATAAATTTTTTAAATACAAAGCATTGTGAATACGATTCTTGACAGAAAATGTGGACAGTAGCACTTCCTTTGATATAGCAGCCGATCTAGCAAATGGGTAGAGAGAATATTTGTATCCATCTCAGCTTTAAAACTATCTAATAACTACCAACATACAAGTTTACCTTCTAGACTTCCTATCCTTATTATTCTTGGTTTCTTTTAAGATGTAACAAAGTATCTGATCAAAACAAAATCTGGAGACTGTTTATCTACTTATAATGGACTCGTTCGAATGTCTCGCACTTGCAACGAAGAATTTATCCTCACTAAAAGCCATCATTTGAAACACGTAGCTACAGGAAAATGTGCCGAGCCCGATAAATACTATGGGCGTATATATCCAAACGCTCAGTTAAAGTTGATATCCGATTGTACGTCACAATCGGGTAAATTCGGAATAATTGGAAACGGGAAGTTATTAAATGGGATAAGTGGATTGTGTCTCCAAGCATCATACAATGTTCATCTCTCAACTAATTGTCATTCTGGCAGTTCAGATTTCGTGTTTCAGAAGGGTAAGGAAAATTCTTAATTACATATTCAAACGCACTGGTTTTGATTGAATACGTTTGTGAAAGCCAACATTAATATGCCCGAAATAGCGATGGCCCAAGTATGTACAACGGCGGAAAATCTGATTCCTGGAATATGCACGACGGGAAAATGATCGGATTTTTCCATTGTTACTTTTTCTACGACTAGTAATATGCAGAATGCTCATCGTGTGATTATTCACAGGAAATGGTGGACCCCTACCAACCTCCGGCCCTGAAACAAACGGACCACAATACATTATCCGTCATAGCGGTGGTCGATGTATGGCGGTTTCCAATGACAATCATCTATCTTTAACAAGCGCTTGCAAAACTCGTTTCTATTTAACCAGCAAAGGTAAATTGAAGACAGTAACAGGAGGGAATTGTTTCAAAAACGTCAATAGTGGAGATAACTCACTGCTTAAAGTGTCTTCATGTAGCGACCTTGGTACGGAGTACACAAAAACCAGGGATGGCGCTATTCAACAGCTTTCTTCAGGTAGATGCTTCCATCCTCTTGGAGGTTCTAGTTATCCGTCTGAGGGAACAAAAATCGTCGTGTATCATGGTTGCAATGGGAAACGTTTAAATTTTAAATTTGAGACAGGTGAGTCAAAAATAGTTTAACTTTTTTTGAGCGTTTGTATAAACGAAGAAGATCATTTTTCAAAATTAAATTGATGTAGTGTGCAGACGTACAAAGGAGTTATTGCCGCCTATTTATCGAAGGCGGGATCTAAAAGATGATTGATCTGCATACTGTTTTAGATATAAACAAGCACTGTTGTTGGTCCATATTTTAAGTTAGATTCAGTATCGTACTCTACAAACACAAGATTGTAATTTCAATTCAATCTTATTGAGAATTGTAGCTCTCTATAATTTCCTATCAAAATCAACCTCTTTCCCAGGGCTCTTTTTTACTTTTTTATGGCTGACGCCAGCTATCAAACTAAAATTTTCTGGAGATTGCTAAAATGTTTTTTTAAAAGTTTTGAGAAGTTTAAAATAACGAAGATAATAATGTTAATTGAAATTTTAGTAGCGGGAACAGCCACAACATCGCCTCCTAAACCAAGTTCATCATTCAAACTGGTACACAAAGCAACAAAGTTCTGTGTTACAGCAAGTGGTTCTTACTTAAAGCTAACTCAAGATAAAACCAAATGCCTCAAGTTCGGGTTAACATCAAACAACAATTTAAAAGAAGATGACGGGAAGAGATGTGTCAAAGAAAATTATGGCTACTTGTATTTAACGACGTGCCCAAATGATTACACTTTTTTGTTCCTAAGCAACGGCTCAGTAAAATCAAACAAATCAACACAATGCTTGAAGCCGCGAACTGTAAACGAGGCGTATCTTGGGTTATCGAGTACGTGCAATGGCGATCATGAGACTGCATTTGAGAGAGTAAACAGTAAGTATTCTTTTCAAGCAATTCTTAAGTTTGTCAAGTTTTTTCTCTTGTGATATCGAGTTAAGATTAGTACAAACGTGTGACACACTTTCTATAAAAAATACTTTTTTCGACAAACGGTGTTGATGTTGATATCAGAAATTAAAAAGATGAAACTGAGATTTTCCTTCGTAAACAAATGTTACAGAGAAACAAGAAGTAAAACTGGAAGAATAATTTATATAGTTGAAATAATCTGCTCTGTTTATACACGAAGCACAAGCGAGATATTGTCAATAAGATAAAGTCTATTCCTCATACAAAACATATTTGCATACGACATGTGTAATTGATACATACGAGGACTCAATAATTTGTTGTTCAAATTATTTTTTTTTTTAGTTTGAAGGAAGTTACATGAGAAAAAAAGACTTGTTCGCACGAAATACATATTAGCAACAAAAAACATCGCATTTTTCATTTTAATTGCAGCAAATACTGGGTTTGCTTACACGGTCAGAGGTAAAACCTCTGAATAGGAAACACCACTGGGACCAAACTTGGGTGGTATGAAACTCCATAATAGTGAGATTAACATTTAAAATAACAAAGAACGAAGAAAAATTAAACGAGTTGCCTTTATTAAAACACCGCTGAATTTATCTCAACACTTTTTTATATGACCTATCCTTGAGCGTGTCAAGTATAAAGGGCGCAATGTTATGGGGTGATGTAAAATGGGACCATAAATGACGTCCTTTAAGGAGATATTCGCTATAAATTGTCTGCTACATACAGTGTTTGTTATGAGAGTTTAACTGTCATTTCATCCGTTCCTAAGAAAGTGTCTATTGTAGAGATGTGTCCGCTATAAAGGATATCTGCCATATTGACATTCCACTGTATTACAAGTTAGCTGAGTGACGCGGCGTGTGTAAAGAGGCTGGTCACCAGCTTAAGTGCTTAGTACAGCTAAAGATGTCACATATTCGGGTGTCTTAAAAATAACCCCCTCACAACTTTGGCTAAAATGAAAACATGGGCTGGCTATGATTACCTTAATAGCAAAAATGTCCCCCCACTATTTTTTCTATTTTAAGGACAGTTAAACAGTAAACGTGAGATTGAGCGCTTCGTAGATATGAACAATGTTGCAAATCAACGCTTATGTTGGTGTTCTCTTTGATGTTCTTTTTAAGATAACTTAATCGAAACTTCGGTTTAATAAAAACAACAACGGTCTGTCGTTCAGCTAACAATTTTATTTTGTGGAGTAGATTTTGTTAAATTATATTAAAATCAGTTTACAAAAACAGCATGCAGCATGTTGTTACAAAATCAATGCGATCAAAAAATCCTGCGAAAGTACAACAGATTAAAAGTAATTGTTGAATTTCCGCGCCCGAAGGCGTAGGAAATTCTTTAAAACCGTCGTTTTTTCTTTTGGAGCATTTTTTGAGAAAAAATCGACCCTGGGATTTCACGTTGACGGACACAGATGTAAACTTCGTACCCAAGCTCCTGAACTACTGGGAAGTTTAGTATTGACGCTTCAGGCCAAAATTGGTATTTGTTTTCGACAAAATTTGGCACAGTTAACAAAAAAAGTATGCTAAACATAATGGTGACATAATAATTTTGATTTTTGTCACCTAAATGTCATTTTAGGCCAAAATTGGTCCAAAAATTAGAACTACTTTATTTTCAACAAAATTTGGAACAGTTAACAAATAAAGTATGCTAAACATGATGGTGACATCAAAATTTTGATTTCTTCTTACCTAAATGTCATTTCAGGCCAAAATTGGTCCAAAAATTAAAACTACTTTATTTTTAACAAAATTTGGCACAGTAAACAAATAAAGTATGCTGAACATGATGGTGACATCAAAATTTTGATTTCTTGTTACCTAAATGTCATTTTAGGCCAAAATTGGTCCAAAAATTAAAACTACTTTATTTTTGACAAATTTCGGCACAATTAACAAAAAAAGTATGGTGAACATGATGGTGACATCAAAATATTGTTTTTTGCCACCTTAAATGTCATTTTAGGCCAAAATTGGTCCAAAAATTAAGACTACTTCATTTTCAACAAAAATTGGCACAGTTAACAAATAAAGTATGCTGAAAATGATGATGGTACAAAAGTTTCATTTTTTGTCACCTAAATGTCATTTCAGGTCAAAATTTATATAAAAATTAAAATGCTTTATTTTCGACAAAAATTGACACAGTTAATAAAAAAAGTAATTCAAAATTTTGAAAGTTAGTCAAAATTTTGATTTTTTGTCAACTAATGCCGTTTAAGACCATAAACGTTTCAATCGCGAGACTCTCAACCATGAATGATAGGCTGTATTTTTTGTTAGCAATCTCTTTTAAAATGTGAGTTTATTATGACACTTTCGTTTTGTTTGCGTTTGTTGTAAGATATAATGTCACTTGTGTGCTTTATCTTCGGAGGTTCATGCACCAAACCCCTTCGAATGTTTGGCACAATAACACAACGAATTAGCAGGTTTTCATCAAATATTTTGGTAGCGCGCGGAAATTCTTAGAGCCCCCAGGGCTTCTTGTTACAATTGAACCCAAAAAATGAATGTGATATATATGTTTGAACATTTCCAGTACGTATTGATGATTGAAGGAGGAGCTCTCCTCAGAATTTAAAAAGCATCGTTAATAGAAAATATTGATGTTGATGTAGAAAACGTTTCCCGATATAGATAGATGGAATGATGAATCGCCGCCAAGGGGAAATATATAAGTAATTTCCGTTTCTGCAACTTTACCCGCACTGACTTAGAAAAGCGAAAAGTCTTGATTTAATGAAACTTGATCCCCACAATCTATTCGGGCGCAACAGTCTATGGGTCGAAAATGTTTAGAGATTGATCTTATTGTTAACATACTAGTCGATAAGGCCCGTGGAAAAATCCACTAAGGCAGGATAAAAAAGAAAAAAGAGCATCATTTGAATTTTGATGACGTCAGAAACCCATCCACAAAAAAAAATCAGAACCTTGTTTTCACGTTGCCTCTATTGTGTAGAGCTTAAATTGCTGATCAAGAAAATGTATACGATCGTGTGGTTTTGACAAAAGGTTGCAGTTATAGAGCCCCATCACCGTACGTTTGAAGGCCGCATATGTTTTCTTGACTCCCCCTTTTATAGCCAATTATACCATCCCCGCATCTTGGTTTTCACGACCGAACGATTTTTCAACATTTCCTGTTTCTCGAGTATGCCCATGGCCTCTGGCGTTGGTACTGTAGTCACGGGCTTGACCGGCTTTCGTTGTCCAGCCCTTTTAGGTGGTCTCTGTGGTACGTCCTCCAATAAAGACATCAATTCAGCCTTGCGTAGCTTGTAATACCCGGCTAACCCACTGGTTTTTGCAATATCACGTAATTGTTTCACGGTGTATGAATCCATTTCTTTATTGTATAGGATTTTTTGTTTTTCAAAGGATTTCATTTTGCTCGACCCAGCGTGTCTTGACTGCACATGCGTTGATTTTCATCATTTATAGGGAATTCCCCTTTTCCTGTATGATGTGCACGTTGACTACTAGGGAATTGCGCCAGAAACGTTTTGACTCCTTTGCAGCATTGGTGATGTCACTGCACTGCACCGAATATTAGGGATTTTCATGGCTATGCACTGCATGGTACTGGATTGGCGTGGATTTGTTGTGCTTGACTGTGGGCGTGCGCGTGCGTGAGATGCGCATTGCGCCAGAAGGAACATTCCCTATCTCTAGACTAGTAGATAAAGCACGTGGAAAAATCCACTGAGCCGGGATAAAATTGAAAAATAAGCGTCATATGAATTTTCATGACGTCAGCAAGAAAAATTAGAACCTTGTTTTTACGTTGCTCCTATTGTGTAGAGCTTAAAGCGCTGATCAAGAAAATCTATGTCATCACGTGCTTTTAATAAATGGTTAATGGGATAAAATTTTGCCGACGTCAGCAATGGCCCGTCAAAACCCAAAATTATTTTCTTAGAGATTTGTATGCCTTTGTATACCTGTTTTATGCCTGAAGACATCCACTTTTCCTGTCACAGAGACACGGAACTGGCGTATTATTATATGCATTATCTGCAGAATAAGTAGCCATGTTCCTTTGTTGCTTTTTTAGTCTTTGATTTAGTCTTAAAATTTGCTTGAGCCAACATATTTTGTGGACGCATGTAACTACCAAGCATAAGTTATGTGATGGACATTCCTAATTAGAGCAGAATTGTGTATTTTAGCAAGCTAAAAAATATACCACAAAGTATTTCTTCTTCTTCTTCTTCTTTTTTTATGATGTAGTAATTTAGCAATCTTGCCATGGTTTTTGGATTTGTTTCGATCAAGTCTTCCCATTCTTTCGTTTTCATTAAATCTTTATTTGCCAGAAGAACACTACAACAACCATCCAACCATTCGTTGATATCATGCGAATCGATCAATATGATGGCTTCATATATGTTATCCTTTAAAATGAGATTTTTCCCCTTCTCAGTCATCAAATCTGTCAAAGATTTTACTTGAAATTTCAGGCCTATCTTATACAAGTTAACGGCATCGCTCCATGATAACGAAGCATCCATCAAACTTTGTCCATGCAAATATTGAACAAAACGTCCGACGGTTTCTTCATCAAACTCGCTGACGTTAATGCGATGTTTTGGTGATTGAGAAGCATTTTCCACATCAACATGATTTGAAAACGCTTGTAAAGTTTGTTTTATTATAGGAGAAAAATGCATGGCTACCGACATACTTAACTTTAATTCGAATTCTTCTGTCTCACTGAAGAGTATAACTTTCTTGTCGTTTTTCAAAAAAAGGGAAAGAATTTCGTCTTTTAATCCTTCTGTCTGAATTTCTACCTAAAAAAAGAAAATGTGTGCGATACATATTCCATACATTTATTGCATAGTTATTTAACAAAACATATGATATTACGATTGGCTGAAATTTGGCTTAAACTTAAGGCAGTTTACACTCTTCGCCGTAGTGTAAATTCACCTTTACACACTTTTCAAAGACCGTTAAAAGAAAAGCGACATTTCTTTTATTGTAAAATATAACAGGATTTATGTTATCTTTAATGCTGCTTTTCCGACAACAGTGTTTCAGCAAATGAGAGACAGCAACCGTACAAATAAAATAAAATGGTTGCCTATTTTATAGGTCTAATATCATTGCATGCTGCTGCTACTAATGATGATAAAACGTCGTTATTCAAAAACTTGATGAGAAAAAACAAAAACTGCGACACTTTAATGGAAACTAACTGCATTAAGCCATGGCTGAAAGCTACAGAGACACGAGGCATCTTTTTAGGTGATAGTTACAAATTAACTTTTTGATGCAAAAGTGTAGTTAGCAACATTTGATGTTATGTGCTATGAGCAACATAAGCCACCCAAATTTTTGTCCACAACTTTTAGTTTGGGTTGTATTTGTTGGAAAAGAAAAAATCTAGCCGAATAATGTAGCTGAATTCCTTTTCCTTCTAAAATATGCGAAGTACTTATTATAACAACCTAGTCCTCAGGAGTTGTGGCATTCAAGTTTTTCCAATTGCATTCATTGAAAAGAAATATCATTTATAAACGTTGTGTTTTAAAATATCACATGATCAGATTTTTACTCATTTTACTCTCTTCACAAAAACCTCAAATATTTCCTTACTTTTAAAAACTATTACAAAGGCAAACACAACTAACTTGTCAAATATATTTTTGTCAAAAATTCGAGCGAGTACTTGCTTGCGCTGTATGGGGATGGAGGATAAGATACAGATGGGGGGTAAGATAATAATTAACAACTCAGATTCCAAATAAAGTTACAGTATTTCTTGGTTACTCAACGCAAAACAAACACTTTACAGTTTTCCCTATACACCAAAGCTTAAAATGATTATCTATTAACCGCCCATCTAAATTAAGCGCCCGCTAATTTGTTTGTCCAAAATTAACAATACGAACCTTTAAAATTAGCTATCACCATACATGAAACTGATTTTGAACAGTGTCCAAGTAAAACAACAATAATACAATTACAATTTTGTAAGAAACAAGTGAACTTAGCTATTGTTGGTGTAAAAGAAACTTATATGGGCTATAATATTTTCTGTCTCTTTTTTTACATGGAAAACTGTTTCACAATCTGGATTTTTATATACAATTTTTTTTCGTTGCATAACTACTTAAGTTTTTATAAGTTTTTTGTTTACACAAAAAAGAGTTACCTTTTTCATCGCCATCTTTTGAAACCAAGCTGTATTAAACACAATTTTTTAAAAAAAGCTTTCATAAAAGTTTATTTACATAAAGTTTTTTGGTTTAACTTGCTCAAAGTGGTTTTGTCTTATATTTATAATTCTTGACGTATCTATCTTTCCTAAGGGCCGATTTTCACTAGAGGTTTTTACATGCCGAAATGGAAAATCGTTGGCTGTATAAATTATTACAAGAAAAAAATTGTAGCTAAGCTAAGCACTTTTATAATGTGCTATGCAGAATGATGAGGTAAAGTTGTGAATGATATTTTATTTCTGCATGATTCAAAATGACACGTGTTACACTTGATTGTCTACAAAGTGAGCAATTTTTTCTTCGCTGATAAAATTTTTGATTTGATTTTGCTTTTTTTTTCAGAAAAAGCTAATTCAATATAAAATAAACTAATTTGGGAAGCAGAGCCAAAGCTGTTTTTAAAATTCTGCAGGTTAAGCGAACTACTAAGGTGCTTTTAATAGTGGGTTATTACCACCGATATGCTTTACGACTGGATAGAAAGTAGCTAATATACGACCGAATAGAAGGTAAAAAATCTCAAGAAATTATCATTCACTGTGAATGCCAGTGTCTGAAAAAAATTCGTAATAAACTCAAGCTTTTTTTTTTTTTTTTTGCTGACAGTATAACATGAGAGGTGTCTCTGGATGTGGAAAATGTAGAGGAGGGATATCTTAAAACAAAGAACTATTTTAATGTAAACTCTTTTGAAAAAATAGTTAGATTTTTTTCTTTGGTTTTTTATCGTTGATTTGTGATATGCATGAAATAAAACCAAGGCAACGATAATTTCATGCATTAACTTTTTATTTTAAAATATGATGTCACCAGAAGTGTTAGCTAGTTTATCAGAAGTATCATAACAATGTATGTTTTATGAAACTCTCAGCTTTATTAGAATTATTCTAAGGTTTAGCCAATTTTACATCAACTTCCTCACACTATTCTGGGATAGATGAAATTAAAGAATTAATTCGAATCAACAAATTTCTGCAGTTTTATATTTTGTTTTTCGTATTATTCCCTTATCCCTGTGTTTGAATTATTTGAATGATCCAAATAATAAGCATATAAAACCTCAATTTCTTATAAACTGAATTTAGTTAAAAAAATTCTGCAGTGTGTGTGAGTAGCCATATTTTTTTTAAACCAAATGTTAAATAACATAATCTTTAAACAAAAGGATACTCAAATATAACGTATTTTTCTAAGAACTGATTATGACTGTTAACATGAAGTGTCTTCAGTGTATGAAGTCATAGTCTACGCGAACGACACATCAAATCGAGAGATAGAGGTGATTTTATACATCTTATATGTTTCAATTTTGTTAACTATTAGTTTGTTTTGTTGGTTTTATTATCATTATTTCTTAATTTAGATTTCATTATCTCGCCAACTAGAGAACAACCTAACAAAGACTCTTCTTAACAACCTTCTTCAAAATGATGAGCAAGTTATTTTGCTTCGTGAAAATGAAAAGTTTCTACTGAGTCGTACAGCAGCCATCCAATTCTCCGTCGTAATGAAAAATAGTCTGGAGAAAGCACCTCAAGGCGTTAGTCCAAAAGTTGATGTGAGTGAGTTTGGTAAACATACCATTCAACATTTTGTGCAGTATTTACATGGAAATGGAGAAGCAGTTGTATTTTTAGATTGGAGAGAAATGATTAACTTGTACAAAATATCTTTCAAATTTCAAGTGAAGCTTGTGATAGATTTGATGATTGAGAAGGGAAAAAATCTCATTTCAAAGGACAACATATATGAAGCCATCATAATGATCGATTCGCATGATATCAATGAATGGTTGGATTGTTGTTGTAGTGTTCTGCTGGCAAATAAAGATTTAATGAAAACGAAAGAATGGGAAGATTTGATCGAAACAAATCCAAAAACCATGGCAAGATTGTTTCAATTATATTTCACAAAGTCTAATAATGGTTGGCCAATTTTACAAAGTCCACGAAAGAGTCCACAGAAATAAAAATTTACGGAATGTGCGAACTATTCTACTGATGAACTACAACAGTGTAATAATTTTGCTGTTTTTGTTGTAATTTGATTTTTTTTGTTCTTCTAAAGAAACATTTCCTCTAAAAAGGGGGAAATAAGTGTAAAAAGGGAAAACAAATACAAATAAAACAAAAATAAAAAAAATTCAAAATCTGCAATGTATTGATGTAATTCTGCGATTATGACGGACGGAGATGGTGTAGTGGTAACGCATTCGGCTTGTAATCATTTCTTTTATGGATCAGAAACCTATTTTTCATAAGTAAATGTTTGTACATTTTCAGGTTCCTTTTATGAAATAACAAAATTTGGGAGAAGTGATATCAACTTGTAATAGGCAGACCTGAAGTCTCAGTCCAGGTTAAAACAGCTAAACGATTAGTGCAAGTAACCGTGTTGCAGATCCAGGTGGACACAAAAATAACTTTCTAACAACTTTGTATTTATACGGCATAAAATTTAGATTATGTATTTAGCATTGTACTTTAGAAGCACATTCCCACTTTCTCTGAGCTGGATAAGGTATTTGGTCCTAAACCTAGGACACATTTTATCTATCTGACTTATTTTAATAATGAGAATCACTTTTAATGTTTTCTGAAAAGGAAGCTTGTCAAAATTGATATGCTGTCAAAAACAGTTTATTGATGTCTCTATTTTATTGATATCGGTTTTAAACCTAAAAAGTTCTGTGAGAAATTAGAAAAATTATAAATCACAAAATCGCAAAAGTTTATCTTGAAAGTTTTTTAATTTTGGATAATACGAAAGTAATCCTCATGGAAATTTTTCTAAGGTTCTTTTATAAAGAAGCATTTGGCATACGGGGTAACCTGTTTCACTTAGTATTAACTAATAAATAGGGTAGCTAAGCTACCTAACAACAACATCAAACAACGTCGACGCTGTTCTCTTTTGTAAACATACCCGGTGGTATTTATCTATAAGTACCAAATTTTGTGCTTATGAGTGTAATCAAAGTGCCCTGTACATAGATCCGAAAAATTTGTGACATTGGCTCACTCTTTACAAATGACACCACGTAAAAAGGAACGCATCTATTACATCAAAGAGTAAACTTTTACTCAAGAATGGAAATTTTCAAATGCTTGTATTTTGCTCAATATACATTACTTTTTAAAAATTATTTTTTTATATAAATACAAATTTTGTTCTCTGTCTCTGAACAAAAAATTATATAAAAATTTATTCAAACCCCTGTTCCATTTTAATTAACTAAAAGTTAAGTCATCATCCGTATGTTTCGTGGTGGAACAAAACAGAGGCGAATTCTTTCCTCTTTAATGTTATCTATCAATGTAGTGTCTCACGGCTAGCTGCGAAATCTTCACATGCCGCTTACTATTTTTAAAAGTGGGAAGCGTAACTACATATTCCGCAAAAAAAATTTTAGGTGGACGAATGGCTGCCTGAATGGCTCCTGTGTTTTTATTAAAACCGAAGTTGTGATAATGTTTCTTTGAAAAGATTTTTACGCATGTGCGACATGGTTTATTTGTACTAAGTGCTCAGCCCATTGTCACTATTCATTTTTAAACTTTCACGGAAAATTATTCGGCTAAATAACGAGTTTTAAACTGTGTTTTTTTTTCAGCTTAAGTTGCAGAAAAATTATTTTTTTCAAGATATATTACACCCGAAAATATAATGTTGTGTGCGCTTCACTTGATTTGCGACATACTGCATATCTGTACTGAAGAGTTCCACTTGCATTTGCTGCACCATTTACGGCTCTTTTTAGGCGCCTATAATGCCGGGTCACACATTTAAGCGCGGTTTCCATTTGGCGATCTTTGTGCAGACGTAGCGGACGGAGCGAAGTTGGCGGACAAAATCAATAAATTTATTACTATACTTACTATTACTTGAAATAAAAGCAAATAAATAAAGTTATTTTCTTTTGAATACGTGAATTAGAAAATAATATCATTTCCATTGTGTGCGCTCATGAAACACGCGCATAAAAAGCGGGCATAAAACTAGAATCTAAACAAAGATGGCAAGACAAGTTACTAATTTTTGGGTGCGACAAATTTTTAAAGACAGAGAATAAAAGTGTGAATTCCAGCATATAGTTCGAGATTTATATTCGTTTGAACTCTTGCTGTCCTGGGTAGCTCCAATTTTTTTATATCCGGGACCAGGCATCCCACGACTACGCCTGCTGAACGTCTCTGCATCACTTTGCGCTAATTGGCAACTGGACACTTTCAATTTGCAATTGCATCAAGCTACCGGGTCAGTACAACAACAGTATGCCGTATCATACGAGAGAGCACACTAGTTGTTACGGAAGTGTTGGCTCAAAAAAGTAAGCGGAAAAAAAAAGTTGAAAATTTTCAACTTTCATGGCGGAAAAAACTTCGGCATTCTATTGCTCAGTTTTAGTGATATTTCTGTATGATTCTTACGTCACAGCGCATTTTTTCCCGCCCGCCTGCACAAGATCGCTGAATGGAAACCCAGCTTTACTTGTAGCTTAACCCGCCCGGTCCCCCGGCTAGTTATAAATTGTAAATATGTGACTCATTAAAGTTTGGTATTAACACGTTAGGGTTCGATAAAGAAAAATGTCTATCTTTGCAAGAACGTAATTGGAGTAGATAAACAAAGGAAATTTGCTGATGGAAAACACAACTTGTGCACGAGCTAAGAATTCTTAGAAACAAGGTTTAAAATGGTCTCATTCTTGTGGAAAGAATTAGCTATTCTGAATTTTTTATCTATTCATATTTCATGCTGTTTATAAATTTTTATAATATAATACTAAGTAAAATTTGATACATTGGAAATAACATTGAAAACCAAATGATCTTTCTTTCGTGATTCAAATGTCCGATAAACTAATCCTCTTTGTAATGCTTTTTTTTAATTTTCAAAATGCAATTTAGACCATAATTCTAAAATCAAAATAATTTAAAACAAAATCAGACATTTTTTGTTACAAAGTGTTGCTACAGTTTCACTAGTGCAGTCCTTATTTTACATGATTTCTTTTCAGTAAAAGTTTTTTTAGTGGATTCATTAAAAATTGGCCATCCTTTTTTGTGGTTTAGGCCACAAAATTGAATTTGTTTCGATCACGTTTCCCCATTCTTTCGTTTTCATTAAATCTTTATTTGCCAGCAGAACACTACAACAACAATCCAACCATTCATTGATATCATGCGAATCGATCATTCAGGTGTGTTTTATGGCGGGAACATTCGAAATATCGTTCAACTGAAATCGACAACTGCAATCGCATTAGCCGAGAAGCGGAGAGAAAAAGTGTTTGTAAATTTTGTCATTCTTGTGTGATTTATGAGGATGCTCTTAATGTAACTTTTAGAGAAAATATTAGAAAAACAATCTGTGAGTTGTAGAGAGAAAGCAAGATGAATTCAGGTTAGTAGCTATCTCTATCAATTTTCTTAGGAATATAGAAAATTCATTTTTATTTTATTGCTAACGCCTTGAACTGGATTTTTTTCCTATTCTAAAGGAAAGGAAACATACTTTCTTAACATATTATAACAGCGACGTGTTTATTTTTGAAATTGCGCAACCAGCACAAAGTGTTAGTAATCGTTATAAAAACTTTTTTCTAGAAATCCCGAAGTTAAAGTTCGCAAAATTAATCTGAAAAATCACAACAAAATTCAATATAGAAGGGGTTGTGGAGCGGGTGACAGGTCGCCTTGGTTCGCAAGCGAAAAATTGTAGGTGCCTCTTTCGATCAAAAAGTATAAAAACAAAGTTCCCACGTGCTCAATGTTATTCGATGAAACGGTTTTATCTTTAACAAAGCGAAAAAGGTTTAATTTGATGAAATACGACAAGGGGCTGTTAACCTATTTTTACGACGGATATAACTGTCACGCATAAGCTCTGTGATGGACATTCCTAATTAGAGCAGAATTATGTCACTCAATGTGCAGTATTTGTCGTAGGTAGCTAGTTCGAAAAACTGTCTCAAAGAATTTTTCTTACGATGATAACATTAGGGAATTTTTTTAGACCTAAATAGATGGTTTATGCTGGCTAAATTGGTAGTTTGTGCTAGCTTAGCTGCTACTGTTGTACTAGCTAGCTTTAAGTTTATGTGAGGCTAAATAAGGGGTTAATAACATTTAAAAAATAGTGGTATACTAGCTACATAACCTCCATTTCTTTCTTGAAAAATCTCACTCCGTTTCTAGCTATGCTTAAGACCATCTTTAAAAAACAACAAAACTTCATCGCCGTAGTAAAAACATTTTGTCTCGCTGAATCAGAAATTTGAGAAAATATACCAACGAATGACCAGATAAAGTTACTGGGACACTGATAAAATGGCAGAATTCTTAATAATTTTTGTGTTTAGGGAGAAAATGCGCGAAAATCCTATACACTCTCCACCGTAGCTACTTTTTACTTATATTTGGCTATTAAATGAAGAAATGACCTTTGCTATGCTCCGTAATAAATCACAAATTTTAATTTTAATCAAGAGGAAAACATAGCCACTTCGACCATTAGGCATAAAAACTGAAGTATAGATTACAGCGTAAGATTCGTGTGGTTTCTTTAAATATATCCATAACTCCGAAAAGTTTTTACATTCATGGTTCTAACTCGCAGACAGTGTTACAGTGATTTTAAATGAGAACCTGGGTACATGGTTTTCATTACAAACCGTACGCTCAATATTCTTCTTCTGTTCTTTCTTCTTCTTCTTCTTCTTCTTCTTTTTCTTCTTCTTCTTCTTCTTCTTTTTCTTCTTCTTCTTTTCTTATGATGTAGCAATTTAGCAATCTTGCCATGGTTTTTGGATTTGTTTCGATCAAATCTTTCCATTCTTTTGTTTTCATTAAATTTTTATTTGCCAGAAAAACACTACAGCAACAATCCAACCATTCTTTGACATTATACGAATCGATCATTATGATGGCTTCATATATGTTATCCTTTGAAATGAGCTCTTTTCCCTTTTCAATCATCAAATCTATCAAAGATTTTACTTGAAATTTCAGGCCTATTTTATACAAGTTAACGACATCCCTCCATGGTAACGAAGTGTTTTGGTTTCAGTTGAAGTATCGCGGTTTTCGTTTTTCTCGTCAAGAAGTAAGCGTGTGTGTGTTTTTCTTCAACGACATGTTTGTGGATAAGTTTTTTGTTGTTGCAAGATACATGTAACAATAGAGAACACGGCGACAGTAATAAATTTCCCTGCAAAAATCTTGCAACAACATTTTTCTGCACATGCGCCTGAAGGGTTAAGTAATAATTTCGAAAACAAAACATAATTAAGTGAGTTTTTCAGATTAACGACTTATTATCATAATCAGTAGCAGTAGCATTAAATCTATAAAATACCTCAAAATCCTTGTTATATTTTACAATAAAAAAAATTATCACTTCTCTTTAATAGCTTTAAAAAATTGTGGTGAGGTAGATTTACACTACGGCGAAAAGCGTGAACTGCCTTAACTTTAAATCAAATTTCAGCCAATTATATTATCATATGATTTGTTAAATAACTATATAATGAATATGTAAAAATATATCGCACACATTTTCTTTTTTTTTTTTTAGATAGAGATTTTCGAGACAGAAGGATTAAAAAACGAAATTCTTTCGCTTTTCTTGAAAAGCGACCAGAAAGTTGTGCTGCTCAGTGAGACAGAAGATTTCGAATTAAAGTTAAGTGTGTCGGTAGCCATGCATTTTTCTCCTGTAATAAAACAAACTTTACAAGCGTTTTCAAATCATGTTGATGGTGAAAGTGCTTCTCAATCACCAAAACATCGAATCAACGTCAACGAGTTTGATAAAGAAACCGTCGAACGTTTTGTTCAGTTTTAATCAAAGCTTCTTTTGAGAGAGTTTGACCGTGAAACGTCCGTGTTTTCTCTCAACCGAAATTTGTACCACGTGACAATCCGACTAGGAAATTTTTTTTTTTTGTAAAAGCAGGATCATCTAGAGTAAATTTCTTATAGATTTTTTTTTAATATAACACTGAAATTGATTTTAACAATTCTCTTGTTTTGAAATGCATGTTTTGCCAATACACCTGTAGGTTTTTTTTAACTTTTTTAACTGGATTTTATTAATTTGGTGATCTGTTGTTTATATTTTCCTATATACCTATAAATCCATTAAAATGATGCTTGGTAGTTCTTATACAGTAATGTTGAACGGGCGTGACCTTTAATTATAACTTTAGAAATTAACTTCTGTCGTTTTATAAGCCATTTGGTTATTTTAAAAATTATATACCATTTCACCACACAAATTTCTAAAGTTTACGCCATAATGCCCAATGCAAGAATGCATGAAATGAACAGAAGTTTTTGTGCTCATTTATTTATAATATAACACACAGTTACAATGAGAAAAAATGTTGTATTTATTATAGTGTATTAGTAATTGTTTAACTTATGAAGTCTATTTCATATTTCTGTACAAGTTCTTTTTCTTGCATCGACATATTTTTATGACCATATTTCGGTTGATCTACTAGCCATAGAAACCCAGAGTCCTAGCAATTTACATCTCGACCATTCGAGGAGGTCCCCCTAGCCGAGAAAAGATCGGATTGTGTGTTCAAACCGACAGGTTTTCTTGTTTTTATTAATGTTGGACTTAAACTAAATCTGAACTTACCATAAAAGAATTGCAAAGTGCTTTTTCATCATTACAACCAAAAAAAAGTGTAAGCATTGTAAAAAACGTTTATGACATTATTGAACCATCTCTATTTCATGTCTTTAGTCTTTCCGTTAAGTTTCTAGATAAACTAAAAAATGCTAGAGTGATACAAGTATTTAAATCAGGAAAAAACTCTGATGTTACTAATTATAGACCTATCTCAGTATTGCCATGCTTTTCAAAAATTATTGAAAAAATAATGTATAACCGTCTGTACGACCACCTAGGCAAAGCAATATTTTATATAACAAACAATTCGGTTTACAAAAGCATAATTCAAAGGACCATGCAGTCATGGAATTAATAAGTGATATCGGAAAGTTGTTTACCCTAGGAGTACTCATGGATCTCTCAAAGGCTTTTGATACTTTAAATCGTATCATTCTTTTATCTAAACTAAAATCCTACGGTATTCGGGGTAACAATTTGAAATTTAAATGATGCAATTAATACAAACAAAATTCTTATTTTTAGGAAAATTCAAAAACCCAAATTATTAACAACAGAACTTATAGACATTTATAAATACTTTTAGATACACACTTGTAATATCTCGTAAAAAGGAACTCATGAAAACGTGTCTTATATCAACAAAATATTTTCTGTACTGCCGAAGCATCTAAAAAGTATACATCTACATCACATTCGTCACACGTGGCTTTAAGAGTCACGTGTTAAAAATACATAAATAATTAACACTCCCCACCAAAAACGATGATGTCATCTTCGTTTATAAAGTCAATTTTAATTTCGTCGTTATCTTCCTTGTCATTCTCGTAGTCACGATCAGACTGTTCAACAGGATAAAGTTTGTTCAAAGTTGCGACTAATACCTTTGCTGCACGTATACGAGCGTCCTTGCTTTTCAACAATTCCGTTACTCGACCTATCTTCCATTTTGCTCTAGTTTTAACATCATCGTGTATAAGAACAGCATCGTTTACTTCAATTTCGTAAGAGGACTGTAGCTTTTTCTTCTTCTGTTTGTGAAATTCGCGTAAATCGACAACGTATTCATTTAACCAACGTTTCCAAAAATGATCGAGCACAGTTTTTATGTACTTCGCGCGAACTGTCAACTCGTCACTTTTTTCGCCATTGTATTCTTCATAATCGATACTAACGTTTTTTCCGTATATTAATTGATTCGGAGTTAATGGACTTTCGTTAACATCGTCGTAAATAAACGTCAAAGGACGGTTATTAAGTATGCGTTTAATTGCTGACAAAATAGTCAACATCTCTTCATAATCAACTAAAGTTTTAAAAAGTACTTTTTTCAAACAACGTTTAAGAGACTGAATTAGCCTTTCGAAATATCCACCCTGCCAGGGGGCAGCTTCAATATTAAAACACCACTTAATGCCATGTGATGATGCAAAATGTTGAACTTCTTTACTAATGAAGTTAGAACCATTGTCTGAGTTGATAACTTTCGGAGCTCCATTTTTATTTACAAAACGTTTTAAAACATTAACACAAGCTGAAGCAGACAGATCAGTACTAATATCCAAATAAACAGCTCTACTGCTAGCACAAGTAATCAAACAAATCCACGCTTTATGTACATCAGAACGTGAATAAATATCTCGTATATACAACGGACCTGCATAATCGATTCCAATATTTGTGAAGGCAAAGTTCAACGACAAACGAAAATCAGGTAACGCAGAAGTACTTGGGTAAGTAAACGCTTTACTTTCAAATCTTTTACACAATGTACAGTTACGTAATAAATTTCTAACAACTTGTCTGAGACGCGGTATCCAAAATTGTTTACGCACGTGACAAAGAGTGTCACGTGGTCCATTATGACCAACAGCACAATGTGAATCCGAAACAATAAGAGGCAAAAGCTCACATTGTGTAGGTAAAAACACTGGATGCCGAGTGTCGTATGGTAAAGGTGAATTTTGTACACGACCTTTACATCGCAGAACTCCATCGTCATCCTTAAAAAGACCAAGTTTCACTTCAAGTAGAAATACTTCAAAATTCTTGTTATTCTGGACCTTCCACTGAAACAGTTTTAACCACTTGAATTTCGCAAACTTAATCTCTTCCACCGACAAATCTTCGGGCCACTCCCTTGTTGTTAGTAATAATGTGTTAGTAGTCTTCTTTTCATTTCTCTTCTTTTCTTCTTTACATCTTCTTATAAATCGTAATACATACGCCGTAACGCGCACCAATTTTTTAAAACTATTATAATTATCAACTTTAATGATCTCAGATAAACAAGGATCATTAACTACATCAGAGTCACTTTTTAAACACGTGAACTCTGTATTAACATTCAATGAAAGTTTCTCTTCACAGGAAGACTCCGGCAAGAACTTGTCTCCAACTTGCAGACGCGGCCACTCGTTTTCTAGTAAAGATAGAAAACCTGGACCCTCAAACCAGAGACTCCTAGTGGAGAGCTTTAATGGCGAAGAACCTCTGGAACTAATATCGGCAGGATTATCATTAGTGCCAACTAATTTCAAGCATTTTACATCAAATAATCTTCTTATCTCAGTCAATCTATTTTGTACGAAAGGTTTATAAATTTTATCACTGTTTTTAATCCAAGAATACACAACACTAGAATCAACGTTTGATTGGATAAACATTGTATAAAGCACGGGAGACTGTATCCAACAGTCTTGCTAACATTAAAGCTCCCAATAATTCTAAGCGAGGTATGGTTTGTGACTTAATTGGAGCAACACGCGATTTACTCGATACCAAAGCAGTTTTAATCTTACCGGATTCTGTTTCAAATCGAATATAAACACAACATCCGTATGCTGCTTTAGACGCGTCACTAAAACCATGTAATTGGACAGACTTATACGGATCGTTCTCATCATTATAACAATAATTTCTATCAACTTGAATAGAGGGGACTTCGTGTAACTCTTGCACAATACCTGACCATATCTTTAAGTGTTCTTCCGATAAAGGAGAATCCCACTTTACATTCTGAATACATAAATCTTGAAAATAGGTTTTCATTTTAACGATAATAGGATTTATCAAGCCAAGTGGTTTAAAAATTGACGCTATTGCTTGTAATACGTTGCGCTTCGTTGTATCGGGCTTCGCATGAAATTTCTGCTTTATCTCCTCAAAATTAAACCCAATTTTATCACTATCTTTAAGCCACTGTAATCCCAAAACTTTTGTTGTGTTGCCTTCATGGTTTACCTCAAGAGGCCCTTTGTAACGTTCGTTAACGAGAGCTTCAAGTTTTGAAGCATTGGACTGAAATTTACGCATATTAAAACTTGCTTCTGCTAAACGATCTTTAACTTTACAATAAAACGTAAACCCTTCGTCAACATTTTTAGAGCCGCCATTTAAATCATCGACATGTAAAGAATTTAAAAATCGTTCGGTAAATTTAGGATCAATGTCATCAGAATTTTTAATATGTTTCAAAAGCGTTGCGTTCAGCAAAAATGGCGAGGCTGTTAAACCAAATAAAACTCTACAAATTCGCCATTCCTCTAAAACGTTATTATCAAAATTGTCAAAATCTATAGTATCAATGTTCTTAAACCACAAAAATCTTACATAGTCTCGATGGCCTGGAAACAAGGATATTTGTAAAAAAGCTTTTTCTATATTACCAATAAAAGCTATGTTGTTGGCTCGAAATCTGGCTAAAACATCGAACAAAGGCGTGGCTATGGAGGGGGCAGGTTCCATACAATTGTTTAAAGAAGGACCATTTTTTTTTGCACTCCCATCAAAAACCATGCGCACCTTCGTAGTTGTTTTTTCTTCCCGTATCACTGGCTTATGCGGCAAAAAATGGGTGTGTCCTACAACTTATTCATCTGGTGCCTTTTCAATTATTTGACAACTTTCTTGTTCTCGAATAATGTTATCGTATTGTTTCAACAATTCGCTTTTGTTTTTGAAAATTTTAATCATGTTTTTTAATCTTTGTTTTGAAAGATCATAGTTATCTTCAAGCAGATCGTGATCTTTTATGGGTAGCTTGACCTCATAACGATCTTTTTTAAATGTCACACCTGCTTCAATACCATGATCCGAAATTTCGTTTTCTTCTGATTTTTTAATTCCCATAGTCTCGATGTTCCAAAATCCCTGAACCAAGTCTTCAAGTGTTTTATTTTCACTCAACTCATTTTGCACTTTTAAAACATGAGTATTAACAATGTTCACTGAAGTATCCAATTTAGTACCCATGACTCCGCCACTTAAAATATATCCCAGTTTTGATGAAATTGCTGTGGGCCCACCTTTGGTGCTACGTTTCATGTCGTTTTTCATAAAGGACCAATAATAATCCCCGCCAATCAAAATATCCACACTTAATGGTTGATTTTTTGGATTACTGTCTGCTAAATCGAGACGACACAGAAATGGGTAGTTAGATTTTGCACCCTCGATGTTTTGGTTTGTCAAAGGATAGCATATTTCGGATACGAACGCGTTTACCGTAATATTTTCTTCGTCATTTTTCGTTTTAACGGTAAATCTAACCATGTCCAAAGTTTTGTTTTGTTTAGCTCCTCCAAACGTTTTAAGACACATTTGTTTTTTGTCGATTGTTTTCAATTTCAATTTTTCCGCCGCTTGCGGAGAAATGTATGACATTTGACTGCCACTATCAAACAAAATTCTAAACCTGTGACAGTTTTTATCATCAGAAAAAATTTCCGCAGACGCAGTTTGTAACAAAACTGCGTTAAAATCACATTCAGTATTCGCCACGTTATTTGAAGTTCCCTCACCTTCATTCTGATCATTGCTATCCTGGTCTCGATTACCCTTATTGCAAATAGACACATGATGACGTCCCTTACATTTAAAACATTTCCATCTAACTGTGCAGTGTCTTGCTACATGACCTGACTGTAGACATAAAAAGCATAATCCTTTCCTTTTTAAAATGGAAGAGCGCGCAGTCGGTTTGGAAACAATAGAGCAAAATTGCGGTTTGTGCCCTGGGTTTTCACAAAAAGCACATTTTCTCTCTTTCGCATCGAAATTCCGTCGATTTCCAACATAAAGGGAAGCACCAGAAAAACAAGGGCTTTCCTCCTGACCGGTTGAAACTTTTTCTCGCGCTTCTAATTCAGTTTTAAAAGCTTGCATAACCTCGCTTACTTTCCATGCGTTTTTTCCAAGTTGGCGACTAATAATCAGACGCAATTCTCCTGGCAGTTTTTGCAATAACACAGGTATAAGCATTGAGCCAAAGTTTTGAGATTCAACTCCTAAAGATTGTAAACTACGCACTTGCGCCTCAGTTATATCGAACAATTGGCGTAAATTAAGAACGTCAGAAATAGCCATGACAGGCTCCAATTTAATAGTTTATTCATATGTCCTGAAATTATCATTTGCGGATCTCCGAAGCGATCTTTTAACAAATTTACAACAAATAACAACAAATCCTAACAAATAATTCATTTTTTCAACATTAGACAAGTGATCGTTTTTGTCAACTGCTGCTTCAAAAGAATCAATAAATGAAAACCAATTAGTTCGCCATCAAATTTTTTTATTTCAATTTTTGGCAGTTTAATAGAGCTTGAAGCACTAACTGACCTCGTACTGACTGTGTCACTTCTATCTTGTTTTGATTTTAGGAAACGATCAAGTATTAGCAGTTCATTTCTTACCCGTACTTCAAAGTCACTACTTTCTTGAGCATCTTTTACTAATTGATCTTCCTCTTCAATAATTTCGGAAATCTCTTCCGTAATACTTAAAATTTTTCCAAGTTTGCTCTCTATGGTAGTGTTCAACGTTTGCAATAACGTAAGTTTTTCTTCTTGATAATGTTCATAACAAGGTTTTATTTCTTCTCGTAAGTAATTTTCGATAACTTTTACTAACGTGTTTCTTATTCTTAACTTCTTTTCCAAAGGCAACATGTTTGTTTATAATACGTTTAAAATAAATAATACTCTGTTTCTTCTAACACACACAACCACGTCTTCTTTCCTTTTTTAATATCTTATATATTAATTCCCTTGCGTGAGTAAAACTGTGAGTCCACGACACGGAAATCACGGGTCACTTTCTTATGACGTGGTTGTACGCTAAAATTTAACTAAAAATATTAGGGATGTACTTCATAGAAATCGCACATAAGCTGTAAATATATAACCCGCTGCTAATAACGATATAAATATATATACCCTTATGCCAAAAAACTCTATGTTAGCATATATATATAGGTATCGCTACATATGAAACGGTATTAGATATTTACAAAGCATACGGACTGTTAAATGAAGTTCCCAGCATAAAACGGAAGTTGTGTTTACGAAAAAGATGGCTGTTCTTTTTGAGTATTCTCTACTCTTTCATTCAAAATAAATCTTTAAAAAAACATTTGAAGAAGAGCATGGTTTTATAAATTAATCATAGCAATGTTCTGTAAGGTTTTTTCATGTTTTATTTTCAGTTTTGATTATATTATTGTTGCCAGACATGTTTTATAGCTAGCATCATAAAAAGCCAACCACCACCAACAACTAGCTAGCTAGCTAGAAATATATATATATATATATGTAGCCATGTTCTTTATACCTAGCTAAGTCTCCAGTTTATATTTAAGTGACTAGCTATTAGCTGCTGTAGCTAGCTAATGCTAGCTTTAAACTAAAGATTCCCAGTATATATATTCCCACAAAACCCATCAAACGTTATTAACCCTGAAGATTTTAAACATTTTCCTGTTTTTTTTTGGTTTGCGAAGTTCTTTTCCTCCAAATATTCTGAAAATAAAGTTCAGAAATTACTTATTTTTAAAATGTAAATTTAATTTGTTTCAAATTGTGGTTTTGACATTTTCATGTAAGAATTTGTGGGCAAAAACCTTAATCAGCATGCTAAAAGAACTGACTTTTCTTAATTTAGAATTACTAAACACAACCATTTTCTTACATTTAGTGTAAACTTTTGTGCGTATGGCTTATATTTAATACACCAAAAGAGCTACTTTGTTGATTTCAATTTTATACTCTTTGTAAGCTATTTTTTTCTTCTTTTTGACATTTTGAATTAACTTATTGCTGTAGAAGGCATATAATATACATGCATATAAAAAAATGGAATTTTGCAAATTTCTGTTTTACCACTCAATTTTTACATTTTATAAGTTATTTGGAACAGAATGGTATGAAATAGACCAAAATACCTGATCTTAGTTGTTTTTAATTTACAGGCTGTGTCTGTGAAACTTTAAGGGGAACATTTGGTGGAAGACAATGGCATGACATATACTGATAGAACTGATTTTTGTTGTGTTAGATGTTATATCTGAACCTTTTTGACATTTTATGTTAATTTTGCGAGAAAGGACTATATATATATACACAGAAGAAAAATTCAATTTTACACCTTGCAAGCTTTGTTTTTCTATATTTTGTATAAATTCTTACTGGGGAGGACTCGGTGCAATATATCGAAATGACTGATCCTTCTCGATTTAAATTTGATGTGTTCTAAATCGTATATAGTTTTGGAAATTTTGTGTAAGATTTAATGGGTAAGGGCTAGATGCATATGTCAAAAAAACTTTTTTTGTTGAATCAGAAGCACTCCCTACAACCATTCTTTTTTTTACAGTTTGTGAAGCTTTTGTGAGGAAAGAGTGTATGCAATATTATTGAAATAACTGATTTTTGTTGCAAACTGTCTTTCTTAGGCATTTTAGCTTAAAATATTGTTTTAGAGGGCATATGCAGTAGATATATGTACCGAAATAATTGAATTTTGCAAACTTTGATTTTGTCGTTACCTCTCATTTTTTACATTTTGATCAAACTTTTGTGGGAGACCGTCGGTATGCGAAGGACCAAAATAAGAGATTTTAGTATTATTTAGAATTTGTATTTTGTGTTGCAAAATTGGTGCAAAAATTGACATAAAATGAACTTATATACAGATTGATTGCTGTTGTTTAACATGACTCATTATGACTTATATATATATTTTATGAAAATTTGTGACAGAATACTATGTGAGATTTGAAATTTTGTTTGCTTTATTGATGGTAAAACAGCATGCAAATTGCTAAAAGGACTTTATTAATTTTAGATTTAAACACCGTTTTTTGTTGGCATTTTGTCTAAAGTTTGGTGAGGAAGGACCATATGCATTATATCAAAAAACGTTTTATTGCAATATAATTTAACCTTGCAATCCCTTTGTAACACCTTAGATAAAAATTTCTACTTAGGCAAAATTTATTGTTTATTTTTCGCATTTTGTGTCAACCTTTGGCAGGGTTTGCAATAACCTAACTGATTTTAACATATACAATGAGAGAGATTTGTGTTTGACATTGATCAGCTTTTTTGTATATATGTGGCGTTTTGAGTGGTTTAAATTTTATGGGTGAGATGTATGTTGAAATGCTTTTAAAAACTTTTTTCCGAATAATTTTCGCATTTGTCAGATGGTCAGAGCAAGTAATTTTAGTAGATTTAGATTTTAAATGTCACATATATACTGCAGTGGTTGAAAATCTTTAATTTTTTTGGTCATTTATATAATAATGCAGATGTAAGATGCGCACTGCTGTATTGTTTGTTTTTTGATGGACATATATCTGCTACATAAATTAAACGGAATACAGTGGATTCTTTCACGGGAAACAGCTAGTAATAAATAATTTAATAAATAACGTATAAATGATATCAAAACTATCCGGCTCGGTTTGACCATGCAATATCTCGTAAAAAGGAACTCATGAAAACGTGTCTTATATCAACAAAATATTTTCTGTACTGCCGAAGCATCTAAAAAGTATACATCTACATCACATTCGTCACACGTGGCTTTAAGAGTCACGTGTTAAAAATACATAAATAATTAACAACACTCGTATATAGACTTTTGTAGATTATACCAGTAATTTTTTTAGTCAATATAGTTAACATATTTCTTTACTATACTTGATATCAATATTCAATATTATTTTCACTCTCTTTTTTTTACTTAAAAACAGCGCTTGGTAATAACACAACCATTTCTGTAATTATTTAAAGAAATTAAAACTTGTAACATTTGTATAACGGCAAAATACTTATTTATCTATATTAGCCAACATATATTGTGAACAGATGTAACTGCCAAGCATAAGCTCTGTGATAGACATTCCTACTCTTGAAGAGCTCCTGCTTTGACAGCTAAGTCCTTTTTGATTTATTATATATTGTACTGCCTTTTTTACTTCATTTATATCTTTTCATTTCTTTAATTTGTTGTTTTGTAAGTTTTTAAATTATTGTTTTTGTTAATAAATTGTTTTTATCCCAGTCAGTTTTTTATCCATCTATCATCTAATATGGTAGCTTTGCTGTGTTGTGGGTTCCTGCTGCTCCTTCTGTGTAACATCGTAAGGAAATGGGCTTGCCTTAGATCCTTCAAACATAGTTTTGGAAGAGCACATAACCGTAGAATGATCTCTCTACGACTTAAAAATAACTTTACTTAGGTAGGAAACCCCACATTTACGCTAAAACTGATTTTTGTGTTCGTTGTATTTTTGAGCAATACAAAACCTTCGTTCAAAAGTAGCTCACCCAACAACAACGAAATGAGTCGACTAGATAGGAGTTTCTTTTCTATCTCTTCACTTGATGCCTGCAATAGAGTTTCTGAAAGCCAGCTCACTCTCCAATTAAAATTAATGGCTTTATCAAAACTTAAGCCAAGCAGGCACAAGTATTTCTATTTGTTAATCCTCTTGTCAGGGGACATCTGCCTCAACCCAGGTCCTGTTAAGTATCCCTGTTCTTCATGCTTAAAACCTGTGGCAAAAACACACAAAGCACTTTCTTGTGACAAGTGTGGATTATGGGCTCATAAAAAATGTGAGCGTATTTCTGATAAAAAATATCAACAATTTATGAAGACTCCTGAAGATAAACTGTTTTTCGTTTGCAGTCCCTGTCTTTCTCGTAATTTGCCCTTTGCTAATGAGGAGTCATTTGGTGACGAAATTCCGGACAACATCAATATTACTATTGATGAAAACTTTGATTTTGAGGCAATCAGAAATGGGAAGGGCTTAAAAATGGCCCATCTCAACATTAATGGTCTGTCATCCAAACTAGACTATGTTAAACTTCTGCTACATCAAACAAAACTTGATGTATTCTCCATCTGTGAAACCAAAATTGATGACACCATCACTGACAATGACGTTAAAATTGATGGCTATGTTTGTTATAGGAATGATCGGAATAGACGAGGTGGGGGTGTTCTAATTTTTGTTAATGAAAACTTGGATAGCCACCTTTTGAAACACCTTTACTTCGAAAATGTTGAATCACTATGGGTGAAAGTGTGCCTGAAAAAAACTAAACCTATTTACGTGTGTGGGGTTTACAGGCCACCTGGAGGTAGTGATTTGCAGAGTACCGAAAACCTGTGTACTCATTTTAAACAGTGTTTTAACAAGCTCCCAAAAGAAAAAGAAGTTTTTATCTTGGGAGATTTTAACTGTAACATGCTTTCAAAATATGCTCTTTCCTCCAAAATAAAGGAATTATGCTCCACTCTTTTCCTAAAACAACATATTACGGAGCCAACTCGTGTTACTGAAAATAGTAGCACTCTTATAGACTTGATACTTTCTAACAGTTCTTGTATTTCTAAAACTGGTGTCATGGATTTAGGCATCAGTGATCACAATTTAGTTTATGTGATCAGAAAATTCAAAAGGCCAAAATTTGAACCTAAAACATGCAAGGTTCGTAGCTACAAGAACTTCAGTAAAGAGGCTTTTCTGAAGGACCTCAGGAATTTAGACTGGTCATATTTTAATAATTATGATGACCTTGATGAAGCATGTGAGAAACTAAATAAAAATGTTAAAACAGTGGCTGACAAACATGCCCCTTTCAAAACACATAGATTTTCTGGCCGTGTTGAGGCATGGGTCACTGATGAATTAATAATAGCCATCAAAGAAAGAGACTTCTTGAAACGGAAAGCATCAAAAACAAAATCCATCATAGACTGGGAAGCTTTCAAACAAAAAAGGAACCAGGTAATAGGTCTCAAAAATCGACTCAAAAACGAGTACTATAATGACGTTTTGCAGGACTTTCAAAAACGGCCAAAACAACTTTGGAAAACCCTAAAAAAACTGGTTCCTGATAAGTCAGGCAATACTACCTCGATAAAACGAGTAGTCCAAAACGATGGTACAGAAACTTCTCACCCAAAAGAAATTTCCAACACATTCAATTCATTTTTTGTCAGTGTTGGTGCCAAACTAGCCTCTAAATTTTCTTCTGACACTACTAATGTTAATCCACCTGTTAGCGGACACGATTTTCGGTGGGCTCGTATTGAGACCAAAAGTGTCGAAAAAATAATTAGTTCACTAAAACTTAATAAAGCTACAGGCTTGGACGGAATTGGTTCACGACTGCTAAAAGCAGGTTCGTCAGTTTTAAGTATTTATTTATCAAGTCTTTTCAACAAATCTTTATTTACTGGTTATGTACCTAAATGTTGGAAGACTAAAAGGGTCTCGCCTATTTTTAAAAGTGGCAATAAAACAGATCCTACTAATTATCGGCCTATCTCCATTTTGCCAATTCCTATGAAAATTTTTGAAAAGTTAGTGCATGAGCAAATGTCTCATTTTATTTCTGAGCACAACTTCCTGAATGACAGACAGTCCGGATTTCGAAAACTCTTTTCCACAGAAACTGCAGTAGTCGATGTCTCTGATTTTATTCTTACTGAGCTCGACCAACATAACTTTGTTTGTGCTGTGCTCATTGACCTTAAAAAAGCTTTTGACACTGTTGATCATAAAATTTTGTTAAAAAAACTATGGTGTTTTGGCATCAGAGATGCTGCCTTTGACTGGTTCGAGTCCTACTTAACGGGCCGAATGCAGCTGACTCTTGTAAACGACACAGGATCAGATCTGCTTCATGAAGACGCTTTTGGGGTGCCGCAGGGATCTGTGTTGGGGCCCCTGCTCTTTCTTTTGTATATTGATGACTTAAAATCTGTCATCAATTCAAACTACCACCATCTATATGCAGATGATACAATAATTATTTCGTCTCATAAAAACTTGGATACCCTTGTCTCCCAGGTCGAGTTAGAACTTTCGCAAGTCGACCTCTGGCTGAATAATAACAAAATGACTATTAATACGGACAAAACTGAAACAATCTTTTTCGGCAACCACAGCCAGTTAAAAAAAGTTGAGAACAAAACTATCAACTATATGGGTATTCCTTTGAAGAGGAGCGAAAAAGTTAAATATCTTGGGGTAACATTTGATCAAAAAATGCAATGGGAAAAGCACATTAATGACATAAATAGAAAAATACTAATTAAATATTCTAAAATTAGAACCATTGCATCCTGTTTAACACCTCACACAAAAAACCTTTTAATTAATGCACTTGTCATACCATATTTCCACTACTGCTCCTCGGCATGGGCTTGTGCCACCCAAGGTAGATTGGGAAAACTAGAAAAACGATTAAAATGTGTCCGTACCTTTCTTGGGAAAGAGAGGGAATATTCAATGAATAATTTACTCATCAAAAACGATGCCATATTAGTTTTCAAAGCCATGAATCACATTGCTCCTGATTACATGCGCTCAAAATTCCTTTTGACAAAAAACTGTCATAATCATCAAACAAGAGGAGCTTCAAAAAACAGGTTCACACTTCCCTTGGTCAACACGGAATTTGGCAAAAAAGCCTTCCCATTTAGAGCTGCAAAAGTGTGGAATAATCTTCCAGACCAAGTGACCTGTGATGGAAGTCTGCTTTTGTTTAAGACTTCCATCTCGAATGTATTTGGCAAATTCTAATGGAGATCACTTTTTAACTTTTTAATTTTTGTTTTTTATTCTTTTTCTTTTTTAATTTTCACAGATTATAAATGTTACTATGTTTGATTGTGCTGAGGCAGTCTAAGGTTTATCATTTTTTTGTTTCTTTTTTGTTCTAGTGGCCCCCAGTGGAAACAATCCACTAACTATAGGTTTTTGTGATTTTCTGGGCTAGCCACTTTAAATATTTATTATTATTATTATTATTATTATTATTATTATTATTATTTAAAGCAGAATTATGCCACTCACTGTGCAGTGTGTGTCGCAGCTAGGTACCTGGAAAAATCTGTCTGAAAGAATTCTATTATGATGCTAGCATTAGAGAATTTTGACCTAAATAGGTAGTTTCATGCTAGCTAAATTGGTAGTTTCATCCCATCATCTTTAAAAAACAACAAAAACTCCATCGCCGTTTTAAAAATATCTTGTCTCGCTCAATCAGAAATTTAAAAAAATATACAAACAAATGACCAGATAAACTTACTAGGCAACGCTGATAAAATGGCAGAATTTTTAATAATTTGAGAAAATGCGCGGAAACCGTAAAGCCGTATAAGTAAAAAGTAGCTACGGAATCCGTAGCTACCTTTTACTTATATTTGGCTATTTAATGTGCAATAAATCACAAATTTTAATTTCAATCAATCGGAAAACATAACGACTTCGACCATTACGCTTAAAAACTTAAATATTGGCTACAGCGAAAGATTCGTGTGGTTTCTACAAATATGTCCATAACTCTGGAAAGTTTTCACTTTCATGGTTCTTACTCGCAGACAATGTTAGAGCAATTTTTAAAAGGGGGCCTGGGTACATACTTGTCATTACAATGCGTACGTTTAATCTAGATTCAGGTTTAGTTTTTGCATCAAAACATAAACATATACTCGAATATAAAGAAAAAAACCGTATATAAACCTGGCATTAAAAAGAAATGTTAAGGTCGATGTTGCCGTGGGAGTTCGGCGAGCTATTTGCAACTATATGTACGAAATGGCATGGCGGTACCGGCGTTTTTCCGAGTTTTGTTGGCCACCTCTTCGTCTTTTTTTTCTTTTTTTTCTTCTTTTTCCTTTTGTTCTTCTTCTTCTTCTTCTTTTTTTATGATGTAGTAATTTAGCAATCTTGCCATTGTTTTTGGATTTGCTTCGATCAAGTCTTCCCATTCTTTCGTTTTCATTAAATCTTTATTTGCCAGCAGAACACTACAACAACAATCCAACCATTCGTTGATATCATGCGAATCGATGAACATGATGGCTTCATATATGTTATCCTTTGAAATGAGATTTTTTCCCTTCTCAATCATCAAATCTATCAAAGATTTTACTTGAAATTTCAGGCCTATCTTATACAAGTTAACGACATCCCTCCATGATAACGAAGCATCCATCAAACTTTGTCCATGCAAATATTGAACAAAACGTCCGACGGTTTCTTTCTCAAACTCGCTGACGTTAATGCGATGTTTTGGTGATTGAGGAGCACTTTCACCATCAACATGATTTGAAAAGGCTTGTAAAGTTTGTTTCATCACCGGAGAAAAATGCATGGCTATCGACACACTTAACTTTAATTCGAATTCTTCTGTTTCACTGAACAGCACAACTTTCTGGTCGTTTTTCAAAAAAAAGCGAAAGAATTTCGTTTTTTAATCCTTCTCCACTTAAAATCTCAATCTAAAAAAAAAGAAAATCTGTGCGATGTTTTTCTACATATTTTTACATGGATAATATAATCGGTTGAAATTCAGCTTAACCTCTTCGCCTTGATGTGAATCCACCTTAACACACTTTTTAAAGAAAAGCGTAAAATTAAACAAGGATTATTAAAGTTATCCTTAATGCAGTTTTTTCGACAACAGCATTTAAGCCAATGAATGACAGTGACCATGTAAATAAAATAATAAGGTTGCGTATTTTATAGGTCCAATAGTATCGCATGCTACTGCTACTGATGGTGATAATAAGTCGTTACTCTAAAAAAACTCATTTAATTATGTTTTGTCTCCAAACTTGTCTCTTAACCTGTTAGCCGCGGGGCTACGATCATGTGCAGCAAAATGTTATTGCAAGTTTTTTGCAAAAAAGTTTATTAATGGCGCCGTATCTTACAACAAGAAAACTTATCCACAAACATGTCCTTGGAATAAAAAAACAAATAAGCTTACTTCTTTACGAGAAAGACAAAAACTGCGACACTTTAAGGGAAACTAAAACACTGCATGAAGTCATGGCTTTAAGCTACGGAGACACGGGGCAATCTTTTTGAGCGATAGTCACAAATTTACGTTTATTATTATCGCGTGAAAAAGTTGCCTCGTGACCTGTGGCTTGGCGATTTCAACAGCGCTGTTTTCACAATCGTTTCCGAAAGGTGCTGCGACAAAAGAAAACCTTTAAGCTTGTTTTCTTGGATAGCCTTGTTTGTTTACGTTGTTTCCACCAAGCTTGTTCAAAAAATACGTAAAATGTTAAAATAATGTTGATACATATGGGTGACATTTTTGTTGCAAATGCAAATTTGTAATTAGGTAAATTTTGTTGCAGAGTTTTTGCAATATTTTTTTAATGCAAAAGCGTAGCAACATATTGATTGTTATACACCACGAGCAACATTAGCCACGCGTTTTCAAAAAACATTTTTTGGACCAACACTTTTAGTTCGAGTTGCATTTGATGGAAAACAAAAGTTTTAGATTCATGTAGCTGAATTCCTCCTCCTTCTTAATCATGTGTGTAAGTTTCAAACCAACCTAGCCTCAGGAGTTGTGGCAATCAAGTTTTCCAAAGTGCATTCATTCATTGAACGGAATAATGATTCACAAACGTTATTTTATACAATATCACATGATCTGGTTTTTAATCCATTTTGCTACCTTCAAAAAAACCCTCCTCAAATAATTTCTAATTTTTACTTAGAAGACAAACACAACTAACTTGTCAAATATACTTTTGCCAAAAATTCGAACGAGTACTTGCTCGCGCTGTATGGAGGTGGAGGAGCGTAAGATAATAATTAACAACTCAGATTTCAAATAAAATTACGGTATTTCTTGGTTACTCTACGCGAAACAAACACTTTACAGTTTTCCCTATACACCAAAGCTTAAAATGCTTCGCCAAAAGGATTATCTATTAACCGCTCATCTAAATTAAGCGCCCGCTAATTCTTTAAGAATGCTTTCTAAAAGAGGAGAAAATGCATTAATTTTGCATAAAAAAATGGATACATTTGTTTATCGAAAATTAACAATACGAACCTTTAAAATTAGCTATCACCATATATAAAACTTATTTTGAACAGTGTCCAAGTAAAACAACAATAATACAATTACAATTTTGTGAGAAACAAGTGAACTTAGCTATTGTCGGTGTAAAAACTTATATGGACTATAATATTCTCTGTCTCTTTTTTTACATGGAAAACTGTTTCACAATATGGATTTTTATATACAGTTTTTTTTCTTTTCCTTTTTCTACTTAAGTTTTTATAAGTTTTTTGTTTACACAAAATAGAGTTACCTTTTTCATCGCCATTTTTTGAAACCAAGCTGTTTAAACACAATTTTCAAAAAAAAGCTTTCATAAAAGTTTATTTACATAAAGTTTTTTGTTTTGGTTTGACGTATCTATCTTTCTTAAGGGCCGATTTTCACTAGAGGTTTTTACATGCAGAAAGGGAAAATGGTTGGCTTATTACAAGAAAAAAAATATATCTAAGCTAAGCACTTTTATAATGTGCTATGCAGAATGATGAGGTAAAGTTGTGAAGGATATTTTATTTCTGTATGACATTTTTTCTTCGCTGATAAAATTTTTGATTTGATTTTGGGTTCTTTTCAGAAGAAGCTAATTCAATATCAAATAAACCAATTTGGAAAGCAGAGTTGAAGCTGTTTTTAAAATTCTGCAGGTTAAGGGGACTACTAAGGTGCTTTTAGTAGTGGGTTATTACCACCGATATGCTTTACAGACTGGATGAAAAGTAGCTGATATACGGCCGAATAGAAGGTAAAATATCTAAAGAAATTATCATTTACTGTGGATGCCAGTGTCTGAAAAAAATTCGTAATAAATTCAAGCTGTAGTGCCATGCTTTGTTTTTTGCTGACAGTATAAGATGAGAGGTGTCTCTGGATGTGGAAAATGTAGAGGAGGGATATCTTAAAACAAAGAACTATTTTAATGTAAATTCTTTTGTAAAAACTATAAATAGTTAGATTTTTTTCTTTGGTTTTTTATCGCTGATTTGTGATATGCATGAAATAAAACCAAGGCAACGATAATTTTATGCATTAACTTTTTATTTTAAAATATGATGTCACCAGAAGTGTTAGCTAGTTTATCAGAAGTATCATAACAATGTATGTTTTATGAAACTCTCAGCTTTATTAGAATTATTCTAAGGTTTAGCCAATTTTACATCAAATTCCTCACACTATTCTGGGATAGATGAAATTAAAGAATTAATTCGAATCAACAAATTTCTGCAGTTTTATATTTTGTTTTTCGTATTATTCCCTTATCCCTGTGTTTGAATTATTTGAATGATCCAAATAATAAGCATATAAAACCTCAATTTCTTATAAACTGAATTTAGTTTAAAAAATTCTGCAGTGTGTGTGAGTAGCCATATTTTTTTTAAACCCAATGTTAAATAACATAATCTTTAAACAAAAGGATACTCAAATATAACGTATTTTTCTAAGAACTGATTATGACTGTTAACATGAAGTGTCTTCATAGTATGTAGTCATAGTCTGCTTGAACGACACATCAAATCGAGAGATGGAGGTGATTTTATACATCTTATATGTTTTAACTTTGTTAACTATTAGTTTATTTTGTTGGTTTTATTATCATTATTTCTTAATTTAGATTTCATTATCTCGCCAGCTAGAGAACAACCTAACAAAGACTCTTCTTAACAACCTTCTTCAAAATGATGAGCAAGTTATTTTGCTTCGTGAAGATGAAACGTTTCAACTGAGTCGTACAGCAGCCATCCAATTCTCCGTCGTAATGAAAAATAGTCTGGAAAAAGCACCTCAAGGCGTTAGTCCAAAAGTTGATGTAAGTGAGTTTGGTGAACATACCATTCAACATTTTGTGCAGTATTTACATGGAAATGGAGAAGCAGTTGTATTTTTAGATTGGAGAGAAATGATTAACTTGTACAAAATATCTTTCAAATTTCAAGTGAAGCTTGTGATAGATTTGATGATTGAGAAGGGAAAAAATCTCATTTCAAAGGACAACATATATGAAGCCATCATAATAATCGATTCGCATGATATCAATGAATGGTTGGATTGTTGTTGTAGTGTTCTGCTGGCAAATAAAGATTTAATGAAAACGAAAGAATGGGAAGATTTGATCGAAACAAATCCAAAAACCATGGCAAGATTGTTTCAATTATATTTCACAAAGTCTAATAATGGTTGGCCAATTTTACAAAGTCCACGAAAGAGTCCACAGAAATAAAAATTTACGGAATGTGCGAACTATTCTACTGATGAACTACAACAGTGTAATAATTTTGCTGTTTTTGTTGTAATTTGATTTTTTAAAAAAGTAACATAGAATATTTCAATGTCTTTCTATTTTCAAATAAACGATGTTCTTCTAAAGAAACATTTCCTCTAAAAAGGGGGAAATAAGTGTAAAAAGGGAAAACAAATACAAATAAAACAAAAATAAAAAAAATTCAAAATCTGCAATGTATTGATGTAATTCTGCGATTATGACGGACGGAGATGGTGTAGTGGTAACGCATTCGGCTTGTAATCATTTCTTTTATGGATCAGAAACCTATTTTTCATAAGTAAATGTTTGTACATTTTCAGGTTCCTTTTATGAAATAACAAAATTTGGGAGAAGTGATATCAACTTGTAATAGGCAGACCTGAAGTCTCAGTCCAGGTTAAAACAGCTAAACGATTAGTGCAAGTAACCGTGTTGCAGATCCAGGTGGACACAAAAATAACTTTCTAACAACTTTGTATTTATACGGCATAAAATTTAGATTATGTATTTAGCATTGTACTATAGAAGCACATTCCCACTTTCTCTGAGCTGGATAAGGTATTTGGTCCTAAACCTAGGACACATTTTATCTATCTGACTTATTTTAATAATGAGAATCACTTTTAATGTTTTCTGAAAAGGAAGCTTGTCAAAATTGATATGCTGTCAAAAACAGTTTATTGATGTCTCTATTTTATTGATATCGGTTTTAAACCTAAAAAGTTCTGTGAGAAATTAGAAAAATTATAAATCACAAAATCGCAAAAGTTTATCTTGAAAGTTTTTTAATTTTGGATAATACGAAAGTAATCCTCATGGAAATTTTTCTAAGGTTCTTTTATAAAGAAGCATTTGGCATACGGGGTAACCTGTTTCACTTAGTATTAACTAATAAATAGGGTAGCTAAGCTACCTAACAACAACATCAAACAACGTCGACGCTGTTCCCTTTTGTAAACATACCCGGTGGTATTTATCTATAAGTACCAAATTTTGTGCTTATGAGTGTAATCAAAGTGCCCTGTACATAGATCCGAAAAATTTGTGACATTGGCTCACTCTTTACAAATGACACCACGTAAAAAGGAACTTTCCGTTACTCAGCTATTTACCTACTGACTTACTTAGACGGGAAAATAATAATGACGTCAGAGTTTAAGAAAATGACAAGACAAAGCGAGTTTAAGGCTAGTTTCCACTTTAAAAAAATATGTGTCTTCATTAGAACGCATCTATTACATCAAAGAGTAAACTTTTACTCAAAAATGGAAATTTTCAAATGCTTGTATTTTGCTCAATATACATTACTTTTTAAAAATTATTTTTTTATATAAATACAAATTTTGTTCTCTGTCTCTGAACGAAAAATTATATAAAAATTTTTTCAAACCTCTGTTCCCCTTTAATTAACTAAAAGTTAAGTCATCATCCGTATGTTTTGTGGTGGAACAAAACAGAGGCGAATTCTTTCCTCTTTAATGTTATCTATCAATGTAGTGTCTCACGGCCAGCTGCGAAATCTTTACATGCCTCTTACTATTTTTAAAAGTGGGAATCGTAACTACATATTCTGCAAAAAAAATTTTATGTGGACGAATGGCTGCCTGAATGGCTCCTGTGTTTTTATTAAAACCGAAGTTGTGATAATGTTTCTTTGAAAAGATTTTTACGCATGTGCGACATTTTTTTTTTGTACTAAGTGCTCAGCCCAGTGTCACTATTCATTTTTAAACTTTCACGGAAAATTATTCAGCTAAATAAGATAAAATTGATCGATTGTTTTTGCTATGATGGGGTAACAACGGGTTGTAAACTGTGTTTTTATTTCAGCTCAGGTTGCGGAAAAATTATTTTTTTTAAGATATATTACACCCGAAAATATAATGTTGTGTGCGCTTCACTTGATTTACGACATACTGCATATCTGTACTGAAGAGTTCCACTTGCATTTGCTGCACCATTTACGGCTCTTTTTAGGCGCCTATAATGCTGGGTCACACAATTAAGCGCGGTTTCCATTCAGCGATCTTTGTGGAGGCGTAGCGGACGGAGCGAAGTTGGCGGACAAAATCAATGAATTTATTACTATACTTACTATTGCTTGAAATAAAAGCAAATAAATAAAGTTATTTTCTTTTGAATACGTGAATTAGAAAATAATATCATTTCCATTGTGTGCGCTCATAAAACGCGCGCATAAAAAGCGGGCATGAAACTAGAATCTAAACAAAGATGGCAAGACAAGTTACTAATTTTTGGGTGCGACAAATTTTTAAAGACAGAGAAGAAAAGTGTGAATTCCAGCATATAGTTCGAGATTTATATTCGTTTGAACTCTTGCTGTCCTGGGTAGCTCCAATTTTTTATATCCGGGACCAGGCATCCCACGACTACGCCTGCTGAACGTCTCTGCATCACTTTGCGCTAATTGGCAACTGGACACTCTCAATTTGCAATTGCATCAAGCTACCGGGTCAGCCCAACAACAGTATGCGGTATCATACGAGAGAGCACACTAGTTGTTACGGAAGTGTTGTGTAGTAGGAACTATATGAAAGTACCAAATACTAAACAAGAATGGTTAAAAATCGCTAATGATTTTAATGATCTTTGGAATTTTCCGCATTGCCTTGGTGCGATTGATGGCAAACATTTTGTTTTCTTCTCAACCGCAGCTGTTTTCTCTTCCTTACGTTGTTTAGAATATAAAATTTGCTCGATCACCAAAAATAACGAATTTTGATTGCCTCAAAAAAGTAAGCGGAAAAAAAAAAGTTGAAATTTTTCAACTTTCATGGCGGAAGAAACTTCGGCATTCTTTTTCTCAGTTTTAGTGATATTTCTGTATGATTCTTACGTCACAGCGCATTTTTTCCCGCCCGCCTGCACAAGATCGCTGAATGGAAACCCGGCTTTACTTGTAGCATAACCCGCCCGGTCCCTCGGCTAGTTATAAATTTTAAATATGTGACTCATTAAAGTTTGGTATTAACACGTTAGGGTTCGATAAAGAAAAATGTCTATCTTTGCAAGAACGTAATTAGAGTAGATAAACAAAGGAAATTTGCTGATGGAAAACACAACTTGTGCATGAGCTAAGAATTCTCAGAAACAAGGTTTATAATGGTCTCATTCTTGTGGAAAGAATTAGCTATTCTGAATTTTTTATCTATTTATATTTCATGCTGTTTATAAATTTTTATAATATAATACTAAGTAAAATTTGACACATCGGAAATAACATTGAAAACCAAATGATTTTCCTTTCGTGATTCAAATGTCCGATAAACTAATCCTCTTTGTTTTTCAAAATGCAATTTAGACCATAATTCTAAAATCAAAATAATTTAAAACGAAATCAGACATTTTTTGTTACAAAGTGTTGCTACAGTTTCACTAGTGCAGTCCTTATTTTACATGATTTCTTTTCAGTAAAAGTTTTTTTAGTGGAATCATTAAAAATTGGCCATCCTTTTTTGTGGTTTAGGCCACAAAATTGAATTTGTTTCGATCACGTTTCCCCATTCTTTCGTTTTCATTAAATCTTTATTTGCCAGCAGAACACTACAACAACAATCAAACCATTCGTTGATATCATGCGAATCGATCATTATGATGGCTTCATATATGTTATTCTTAGAAATGAGATTTTTCCCCTTCTCAATCATCAAATCTATCACAAGCTTTACTTGAAATCTAATACATATATTGTACAAGTTAATCGCTTCTCACCAACCTAGAAATACAACTGTTTCTCCATTTCCATGTAAGAGCTGTACGAAATGTTGAAGGGTTTGGTTATCAAACTCACCCACATCAACTGTTGGATTGTCGCTTGAAGGCGCGTTCTTTAAAAAAAATTTTATCACAGGAGGAATTGCATGGCCGCTGTACGACTTATTTGAAATTTTTCAGTGGTATGTATTAGAGTAATTTTGGCATCATTCTGAAGTAATCTGCGTAGAAGGGACTTCTTTAAGTTGCTCTCCAGCTTGTGAGAGAGAAAAACCTTTCTTGCAAACTAAACAAAAATAATAATAGTAATTTGATTATAATCACAAATAAATATAAGAAGTTAGTATAAAGAAATTTAATTAAAAGTAAAAAAATTAATTGTATATTTACCTCCTCCTCCATCTTTGGATTTGACTAGTCGACTATGTAACTAACTTCGTTTAACTCCTCACGTTGAAAAATAATGTCAAATTCTTAGAAAAAAGTATATTTAAAGACTTGTATATTGAAGACTTGAATAATAATTAAAGATATAATCAAAATATATATAAATATATAGATAAATATTATAATATTATTTCTATGATGTCTTCCAGTGAAAAAACTAAAACAGACTCAAAGCCTATTTGTTTGCCTTGTATATTTTGAACTTTCGTTGTTTTTTAAGAGTTTTTTCATATGACCCGTTATTGGGCGTGTCCGTGAGGTGGGTTTTAGAAAGTAATGTAAATTGCTACCTTGAAAGCACGTCAGTTTAAAAGTGAAGGTGTTCGCTATAAAGTGCACGACACAAAGTGGTTTTGTTTTAAGGATTTTAATTGTTATTGTATAGTCTGCATTTTAACTTTAACTTTAGTATATTCTCTGTGTAATATACATATTTGAAAGAAATAGTTTCCTGGTGATTTCTGTTGAGACAAGATGTATTGTTCTATACGAACCTTCAGTTAACAAAGGTAATGTTTTTTAGAACGGCAACCAATAACGCCCATGTGATTATATGATGTGATTATATATAAAAATATATATATAAAAAGAGATATATTATGGGGGTTTTTATTTAACATACATTAATAGATCATTAGCCATCAAAATAATTTATTTATCAATAGATATGCTATGTAAAAAAAGGAAACATATTGAAAGGAAAGAAAATGGTGTATGCTACATAGTGTATGATGCATAGTGTATGATGCATAGTGTATGATGCATAGTGTATGATGCATAGTGTATGATGCATAGTGTATGATGCATAGTGTGTGATGCATAGTGTATGATGCATAGTGTATGATGCATAGTGTATGATGCATAGTGTGTGATGCATAGTGTATGATGCATAGTGTATGATGCATAGTGTATGATGCATAGTGTGTGATGCATAGTGTGTGATGCATAGTGTATGATGCATAGTGTGTGATGCATAGTGTATGATGCATAGTGTATGATGCACATGTATGATGCATAGTGTATGATTCACATGTGTGATGCATAACGTATAATTCACATGTATGATGCATAACGTATGATGCATAGTGTATGATTCACATGTGTGATACATAGTGTATGATGCATAGTGTATGAACACAGTATTGTGTTCAAAATTGTTTAGTTTTGCGTAGCGCATCAGTTTCTTCTTCAAACCCACAAATCAGTTTATTTGATCTTCGTCTTTTAGCAGTAAATTACCAGCTTCTATGGCATATAGCCATACATCAAGTTTTAGATGCTCAGTATACTGTTACATCTTGTTGTATTGTGTATATAGTATCCCTTCTTACGTTTCTATTAAACATTTGATAAATAGAATAACTAAAAAATATATTAAATAAAAATGCATTAAATTCAACATTTACAATTATGTGTTTAGTACAAAAAGTTTAGTACAAAAATTGTGCAGTTAGGTAAACATATAAAATATATATTCCAATTGTTCTTTTAACAGACATAACTTGTTGGGTCAACAGACCGACCATTTTTCAGCAATTGTAGATGTAGATGTTGAGTAATACCATAGTAAGGTAACCTTACAGAACTACCAAGATTTTGCCGAGCTGTCATCCAACCACTTGTTTTTGTTGGTGCAAAGCACCACATTTTTGCTTTAAATCCTACAGAGAAGTGAAGAGAATGTTATTGGTTCCAATTAAATATTTTGCCGCCTCACAGATCAATTACAAAAACTGTGACAGGTGTTTAAAAGTATTTTTCTACACGTGCTTTTTGAGCAAGGTTGATTTTATTTTCAATAAGGTAAAAAAGGGTCTCTGTTTAATAAGGTCTACAAAAAAACTAACCATATATAATACTTCTTAGAACCTAAATACATGATAAGAATTTTCTATAAAAACTGGTGACTTTTCGGTTGCATTGCATAGGCGATAAAACCTTTCGTTAGATTAATAGAATATCGTTTGATTGAAAAATCGTGTTGTTGATAGGTAAAAATTGCTTTCACTAAGTAAAAAGAAAAACTTTTCTTGGTAGTCGGTGTAGTGCTAACATAGGCGAAGAAATAACCGATTTGTTAATTTTAAGAAAATTGTATGATAATGAAAAAACGAATATTTATTCATGAACAGAATAACGTTGCTCCAACCAATCAATTCAAGCTTGGGAAAATCACAATCGTACTTATAACAAGTACATACCTTTCCAAGAACCAGAGCCCCTGATCACTAATCCATTATTGTGAGAGCCACCAGTTTTATAGGGCCTTGATTGTCTAACAATGGTCCCACTGAAGGGTGCATACACAAAACTCCCTGGCTCACATTCAACATCTATTCCATCGTGCCTTCTGCCTCCATATCTAAAAAAAAAATTCCTAATGATTTAGCGCTCATTAGTATTCAGGTAAGCAAAAATGTAAGCTGTTGTAAACTGTTTGTCAGTGGTGTACATGTTACTTTCTCTGAATTGTATCTTGTTTGTAATAAGTTTCAGCTTTAAGTATATGTTTTAAGTGTGTTGCAGTGCAGATCCAACTTTTACCATGCTGCAACAAATTAGACAAAATAATCGCTAGAAAGGGATTTGCGTACCTTGATGCTCCGTAATGACCACACCCTTGGCGATCACATCCACGAATCTTGTTCAATGGATTACTACCGCACATGGCGTTGAAACATAAACCTAGAAAATATAAACACATGAAACCTATGTTAAAAAAAACAACAGAAGCACACAGACTCTACCATTAAAATGCGATTAAGGAGCATACGTGGCAGCTCTAAATATATGTTTGATACATTACTTACGTGATTATTCTGTAGTTTATCATTTTTTTCTAAAACCGTTGGACGAGAACTTCAAATAAAAAATTGTCATTGTAAAGCAGTTTGATAAAATTTCGATGTAGTACTGCGAAACTGAGAGGGAGGGAGGGTTGGTTCAGGTAAGTCTATACCACTCCCACTCCACCCCCCTCCCCCTAAGAATATTTTTCATAGCAATCTGATATAACTGTTTCAGAATGAATAGTTCTTATATGATATGTTAGTGGTTTATGTTGTATGGCTCATGTGATGTGTGTTGTCAGTTTTGTCAAAAAGCACTCTTATTATTATACTCGACGTTACAACTATGCAGCTATCCCAAAATCACCAAAAACTAGCCACATCAACAGAGAACTAGCTAAACTGCATGCAACAGGACTTTGTTTATCCTTGCTTCATTCTCACACTTTAACTGAAATGTTCTTATTTGCGTTCTTCTGAAAAAAATTGGCAAATTAGATACTTTAACAAGATCACGCGGAAATAAAGCTGGATTTTTCTTAAGAACTCTTTTTTGTTATTCTGCATGTTTATGGCCTTTCCTGACATTGTATATTTAGGTACCATACGCCTCAGAGCCTTACTGTTACTCGAAGTTTCTTTAAAATCACTATAAAATCCTTATAATCTGAGAAACATAATAACCTTCGATAAGATTATCGTAGGGACTTGAAATCTACAACACAACTTTATTTTACCAAGGAAAATCATACTGTAAATTTAGGACACGTGATTAGTCCGATTTCCCGTATTTTTTTTGGTTTTACTCGAAAATCGAGAAAAATCGGATTTTCGGGCAATTCTTGGCGTTTTTTACGCGAATTATGTAAAAACTGGAATATTTGTTAAGTAAAATTTATTTAGACGACAGAAACTTTAAACAGAATGTATATAGTCGCTCTAGAACTAAAATAATTAAATTTTAAACTGACAGTGGTATTTTGAACAAATTTCAATGTTCTGATGACGTTACAAAAACAGTGTTAACATAAGCAAAAATTTATTGTTGTCACTATGTTCGTTTTTTTCATGACGTACTATAAGTGTGCAGAGTTTAATTCAATTTGGACATAAATGTTCGAAAAAACCCTGATTAAATAGGGTTAATATATCCCTATTTTTTGACAAAGTCTCAACCTAACCTTCCTTCGTGAGAGTTATGTTTATTCTAGTTCGGGTTTGATTAAAGATTGACTTTCAAATCCTAGCCTCACTCAAAAATATCTGGTATGCATTACCTTGTCCATCAGCAAAACCATTGCTATATCTTTCCACATGATACATTTGAGAATCCGCGTCTAAACATTGGAGGAATTTTAAACTAATCCCAAAGTACACAGAAACTTTTCTGTGTGCTTTGGGCTTCTTCTTCCTTGACATTCTTCTTCTACCCTGGCATTCTCGATATCTCTTAGGTCGAGAAATTGCACGATTGTTGTTTGTAGTAAAATAAAGTTAAATTCCGGCTTACTTGTTTGTGCATCCGCGTAGCCATCTCTGTACCCTGCCATATACATTTCAGAATCGGAGCCTAAAAATTACAAAAAACTAGCACTAATATTTCTTGCGGAGATGGTGTAGTGGTAGCGCGTTCGGTTTGTAATTATAAGATTTCAGATTACTTTAAATGTAGTTTTGTCAGCCCATTCTACTGACCGTTAACCGGCTTATGTGACAATTTGTGTCACAATTTGCGCCCCAATGGACTAATGAAAACCCCTCAGGCGGTCGATTGGCTAAATGACCGCCTCTACTACCCGCTACTAAAACTACTCGAGGAAGTAAAGTTCACAGATCTAAGCATTAAATCAATTGCTTAGTTTATGATGCCATTAATAAGTCACGCTGATTGGGCTGTGACTTGGGATTATTATCCACAAGGCATTCGATAATAATGCGAACAGCACGGTTGCTGAATAAAAGTTCATGATGACTGTGTTAATTTTGAAGACCAGGCTTGGTCTGCTATTTACTACCGAACATATTTGTAAGTAAAAAAGATAAAAAAAATAAAGAAAAGTAAATAAATATGAAGCTTTCATATTGCGCCTTCGATATTTTGTTGAATGTTTCCGGTCTGTATATTAATTACATTTGGCGCCATCTCATCATAACAATCTTCATCGTTCGAAGCTCGTTGTGTGTTGCAGAAAAGAAACTTAAAACATGAAAAAATATTGTTGTTGGTTATGACAGATATTTCGTAAGTCAAAGAAGTTCAAAGGGAGGTTATAAAATGCTGTTATTATTATAGTACGTAAAATATTCTTGGTAATCTCAAGTCAAAATCTTATTTTTGATGTTTACTGGTAAGTACATCCAAAACCGACCCCATACAGCCATGAAAATTCTGTAAAACTGTTGTTAAGAATTATATATAGATACTTAGTCGTGAAATATATTTATTGATTTCTTATTATAGTAGTTATCTTAGTTGATTTAGGATTTGGAAATCTATAATCTTTTTCTCTCGCTTAAACTGTATTTAAAATAATTTTTTGTTTGCCTCTCAGTTAACTTGCTGTGACAAATGACCTTTCTAAATTTTGTTTACTTCCAGTTATGCAAAGACTGTTTGGTTATTTTTTTCATTAATTAGCAAATATTTCTTGGGTTTAAGCCAATAAATAACAAATTAAGTTTGATAAATTTTCTCCCTGATCTTTGTCAGAGCATCTTCAGATCACAACTAAAAACGTCTTTCAACATGCATGTACAAAATGTTAAAAAATTCTCTTGATAAAAATAAAATGTATAAAAATCGTTTATTAACAATAAAAGTCGTTAAAAATTATAGTATGTTTTCCCCAATTTCAGATAATCGTAAAATTTATCAAACTTAATTTGTTATTTATTGCCTTAAACCCAAGAAATATTTGCTAATTAACTATGAAAAGGCAAACCTATAAAGAAATATTTTTCATTGTTAAAAACTTTCACTTTTTCGTAAAAACTGCATAAAATAGACCTAAGGTTTTAATTTTTCCGAAGCAATTGAGCACGTTTGTGGAGCACGTTTGCTACGTGAAGTATAGCAAGAAAATTATTGAGATTCTCGAAATTTCGATGTAAAAAAATCATATAAAATCAGCGTAATGAAGTATGACTGATATTTTTGCACCAAAAGCTATTGTATTTTTTGGCTAGCAAAACAAATAAGTTTAAACTGGACAGCTGTAATAAAAGTCAAGATGTTAATATCGCATAGAAACAAGAAGCGCTAGGGACAAAGTATTAACTAGTTTAATTTTGCTTGCAACTTGCAAAATGCTTCGCAACCTTTTTTTAATTTCCAGTCCTCGTTCTTAATTTCACACAAAATTATTAATTTGTTAATTTTGATTCATTTTTTTTTATAAAGAACACAAGAATCACATGAAGTTTGCTGTCAGAAAAACAGAGTATCTTGCTAATTAGCTTGGTAAAAGAAAGAGCATACAGTATTTGTGTACCTTAAACAATTTTTTTAAAGTTTGAGCGCAAATTTAAATCTTGAGTCACCTTACCTCTATTTTCTGGGTACGTCTTAAACGCATGATTAATCATAATAAAAGACATCACCAATACTACAAACTTCATCTAAAATGTTCAAAATGAAAATACGCACTTGTTATTGACATTTTTACTACTAGAATCATTTTGTTCATCATTTTGTTTCATCAATTTGTTACTCGGTCCCCCGTCAGCTTTCTACCATTGAAAAGCGTTCACTTTTAACCGTTTAGTTTCTAGTCACGATTGTTAGTCTCGCTGTATCGCAATATTCGAGAATCGTCTACATGTTAACTTGAAACGACAGACACGACGCTTTCGTGTTATGATTTTTAAGTGAGCTGTTAACAGGTTAAACCCACATTTTACCTCCGTTCGAAAGCTTAAAAAAGCACCATTTGGTACTACTAGAAAGAGCGAGATATTCTAACAACAAAAGCAGTGAACATAAAAAACCCACAAATTTTAAGATGCTGTTGTCGAGCTTAATGATTCTCGGAATTAATTAATTAAGAAAATAATAATTTCAAGCTAAAATAATCAAGATGGCAAAAGGTGATGATGAAATAAAAGTCATCAAATAATTTGTTCACAGATGTAATCTTATACTCCGTATAAGGTCTAAGATATAGAAAAATACCATAGTATATTATCAATTCCATGTGTAGAGAGCCTAGACTATCTTTTGGCTGATGTTTTGACTTCAAAACTTGAAAATAAAAGTTAACACTCAGATTTTAGGTGAAATGCTAATTTGTCCATGTCCAAGTCCATGGTTGTCTCAATTTTTTGTCAATGTTTGAGTCATACTGCAAAACAAGGTAGGAGTGTTTGGTTTATGTAGCATCATTTCAAGGCTTATAATTTCTTACTTGTGTCGTGGAAGGCACAATGGTGAAGATAAAATGTGAGATAGCTTTTAAATTTAGGCGGATGTGACCACGAAGAGGTCGATAATCAAGGCACAAATAATAAAAAAGGCGGTGCTAGCGGTGGGCGAAAGGTGGTTTGTAAACAAAACGTATTTATCAAAAAAAATACATAGCATGGGATTTATCTTGAGCTATGCAAAAAACGAAATACATGACAGTTGCTATGTTATGACACTTGGGAAAAATGAACTCATTTCGGCATTGGTTTCATTTCTTTCAAAATAACTGAAATGAATTTTTATTACCGACTTTTATACAGCGGAGTCTGGGCACGAGTAAAGCGCTTCTGGGGCAAAGTCAAGTTTTTCGGTCACTTTCTCAAAAAGAATTATTTGTGTCATACGGAAAAAGACAGAAATGTGTAACGTTCTGTTGTTTCTTTCCTACTTCTTTGCATTTCATATTAACGTTTAACTTTTAAATAACGTGTTGATATGGTGCTGCTAGTCCTGTCTGTGGCATTTTAACTTTATTAAAACGTTTCAAGTAAGAACAACTTACAGTTATTAATTTTTAAAAAGTTCAAAGTTGGATGATGGCACAAAGGGTATGTTTAGCTATGTGGCTTCAGAGACAGTGAGCATGGACTGAAGTACTTGTTAAAAAATACGTGACATTTCTTTTTTCTGGTAATGTTGTTGTCTTCTTCTAGTTGCGCTACCATTATGAAAAATTTGTCCCTAAAAGCGCTTTACTAGTGCCCAGACTGCGCTGTATGAAAGTCGGTAATTCCTTCCTCCAAATATTCATACAAACACAAAATTTCTCAAATTGAAACCATTGTCCATGTCAGGGGCGGCGCCACTCTATTTTGCTAAGTAATAATTTTTATTTTCCGCAAATAAGCAAAGCTTTTTACGTGTTTTACAAAGGTATTTTACGTGTTTTAGGACTCTAAAAATGCGTTGGTCCCACCAGGGGCCTTACAGCGCCCCCTCTCGTTGGTTGTTAATAAATTCTCAAAATCTCCCACTATGCCAAAGCCTCCCCCACTTTGGAAATTGTGGTGCCACCCCTGCATGTCTACAAAGTTTTTCCGCATGCGCAGTTTACAGAACCACGATTTAAAAACTCCATGTAAACACAACGAAATTTATTGCGGTCCACCTTAGAATTACGACTTTATTGTTTTTGCGGGTTTTATATTATTACCTAATGCGACACTTGTTGACACGGAATATAATTTAGTCTACGTTTTCGTTAATTTTCTAACACAAGCATGGCGATGATGTTTATCTAGTTGCTACAGTATCCTTCTGTTAAATCTTACATGGTACAGTACCGTTCTGTTGAATCGTACATGGTAAAGTACTGTTCTGTTAAATATTACATGGTACTGTACCGTTCCGTTAAAACTTACATGGTACAGTACCGTTCTGTTAAATCTTACATGGCACAGTATCATTCTGTTAAATCTGACATGGTACAGTACCGTTCTGTTAAATCTTTTGGAGTCATATACACATTTTCTAGATCCTATACTATATTTTATTTTTCATAAAATACATCTTGACACGAAATATTTTTACATTTTAGTTTGATCTTTCAGTATTGCATTTTGGATATACTTTGAAAGCACGGAGAATGTGTCTTTGGAGGATACATTTCAAATAAACTATTAATTACTTATGAGGACAAAAACAAATATAAAATGTCAACAAGCATGTAAATATAAAAATTTAGTACTTATATAACCTTTGTTGTATTTTTGAAGACATATATGGTAGAATATTTGTCTTTGACAGATATTTTGTTTTTTCACAATATTGAGGTTCGAAATCAGGATATTCAAAAAGTTTACGCGAAGCTATGATTTGGCTTATCATTTATGTAGCTTGTCATAAGATATCAAAAACGGGGATCCCATACTCAAACGCCTGTAATATTAATGCAGTCTTATAGCGCCAAAAAATTAAATCAAGTATGGCATGTTGTAGACATGGTGAAAAAAGAATTACACAAAAACCTCGATGATTCGCACCAACAACATGTAAACTGGGGTTCGTGATCTATATAACCCTCGACACAATATTCTTGGCGTTTTGATTATTTCTCTAAATTATACGACAGTATCATCTTGCCAATAATCCTGTATCAGTAACTTCACTTTGGCCGATGTTTATATCAAGCCTGCAACACTGATAATGCACTAGTCACAGCAGCAATGCTCTCATGATGCAACAAACAACAGCACGGCCCACTAAAGTCCGGGAAATTGTTCATAGAATAAACATGAAGCACTCAAGAATTTTAGATTCAGCCTTTACAAATATGTATACATTACAAAAAATGCTTGTCTAGCTAGTTAAACACATTGAATACATATTTATATTGTTCTTTTAACAAACATAACTAGCTGGGTTAACAGATCGACCATTTTTCTTCAATTGTAGATGCACATGTTGAGTGATACCACGGTAAGGTAACTTTTGATAAGGACCAAGATTTTCACCAGCTGTCATTGAACCACTTGTTCTTTTTGGTGTGAAGTACCAAATTCTTGCCTCAAATCCTGCAAAAGTTTAAATAAAATATGTTGTTAATTCCAAATGCGTCTTATACACAACTTTTTTCTCGTGCACAGACGTCTATTGTTATAAAGACTAGTCGTTTGCCCGTGAAAAATCCATGGGAAGCCACCCGTGGCATTAAGGCCGATTAAAAAATATATCGCATTTGTTACTTGCAGCTTAACCACTTCGAGCGTGGTTTACCATGACCCGACTTTGGTCGACATTTATAATGGAATAAAATGTTTTCCAGCAAGATATCTCTATAATTCTTGACTTCAAACATTTCGTAAAGGTTATTTTAGTGACTCAATATAAAGTTCTGGCAGTATCTTCACTCATGAACTTCTCTTAACATCAATAACTATAATAATGATAATTTTAAAGCCTTACAACCTTAAAATTTAGAATAGCTAAAGTGGAAAATAACATAGCCCCAAAAACCATCCATTAACATGGCTGGATAAACAAAAGGTACTAAAACTTGCATACCTTTCCAAGAACCAGAGCCCCTGAGCACTAATCCATTATTGTAAGATCCTCCAGTTGCGTACGGTCTAGTTCTACGAACAATGGTCCCACTGAAAGGTGCGTATACAGAACTTCCAGGTGTACAGACCACATCTATTCCATTATGCTTCCTTGTGCCTCCCCTATAAAAAAAAATTTTAACACGTAGGCTTATTTGTTCCAGTCGAACGATAAAAATCTCTTTCTTAGTGATATACACGCTAAAACTAAAGAATACTGTTGAATGGGTTTTTTTAGAATAATATTTCTGGTCTAATAGTTCCAGCTTTGACAGTTTTTAAAGTACGCTGACAAATCAGACGAGATAATTGGCACAAAAAGGGATTTGTGTACCTTCTACTCGCCCCATGATGGCCACACCCTTGCGTGTCGCATCCACGAATTGTATTTGAGGGATTGCTACTGCATATAGCGTTGAGACATAAGCCTAAAAAATATATGTATACATAGAATTATACATTACTATCAATTGAATGGTCAAGAATGTAGCGAAATGTGATCCTGGGTAGAGATGATAAAATAATAAATACTTAAAAGCAAATTTTAGGTAAAAATTACGTAATGAATTGTAAAGCGATGTGTTACATTTCCTTGATGTTAAAATCGAATAAAATGGTTTAAATTTTCGTGATCAGATCATATTCCATCCTATGCAATCTACCTGCTGTCCTTTAAGATGATAAACTTGTACAAAAAAGTACTTGTTTAAATGTTTTGTTCCATAAGGGGAAAACAACATAGAAGCTGTAATGATTGTATGAGAGATTGTGAATGACTAAGCCTGAATGTTGGTTTTCCACGCGTTGCAAAGATAAATATGTTTTGCCGTCCATATTTGAGATATTGTATAATATATACTAATTATATAATAAATATAAAAATTTAAAATAGAGTAAATAAAACTTACTGGATACAGCGCTAACAGAAGCAAGAGCGAAAAGAAACGAAAAAATCTTCATGTTTGCCGATTCTTAATGTTGATATATCCTGATATGTTAACTAAATTTTGATGTTGTCTCCTTTTTATACATTTTCACATTATCTTCCGCTTTGTATCTTCCTGTATAAATAAATAACGAAACCTCCTTCACTGTCATTTTTACAAATCTTCCGTTACTCTCTTTTGTTGTGTTGGCCAAAAGTTTAATCATTATCTATGCGGCAGAAGTTATTACGTCACAAAACTGTTGCGTCAAAAACAAAAATAGATTTAATTAATCTTCTTTCAGCAACAGTTTCAGATTTTCAGAAAACCTCAGAACCTCGTCTCTAGCTTCTTTTACATGTGTATGGACTTCCACCAGGCTTGTTGCACAAATTACATGGAATCTCTCTAAAGTGGACATGGACTAAAGCGGACATTTCTATATGACGGACATACCTTGAACCGGACTGATTTCAGGTCAAACTCTCACAAGAATATCTCTATAGGAAGGACAGTAATAAGACGGACACTTTATAAAACGGACACTTTTTTTAGCACCGAATGACATTTTCCCTTGGAAAAGCTCTGTGTAAAGCGGACACATGAAAAAAAAAACCACTTCTTAAAAGTTTGTTTTTGATTTTGATTTCGTGCATTTTTTAACGAAAAAATGACATGTAAGACAATTTTTACATTAAATGAAATCGATGTCAACATCATGTCAACATCACTACAGTTTTGAAACTTCATGGCATTTAGCCACGCCTCTTAACGTCAAATTGATGTTCGATCTACATATTTCGATCTGTGAGCCACTATAAGTCCTAAGCAGTGTTTAAACAATTTTCTCGCTGCATAGCGACAAATGTTGATATTTATTTTGTTTTAACGTGTACTTGTGAAGAAACAGATTTTGTGTATATTCAAAATATAAAGATTTACTGCTGAGTAAGCTTTTTTACACATTATGAACTATCTTATCGCTACTGAGACACATGTACTTGATGTAAGATACCCAGGTGATATGTTTCATAGCGATCTTTTACAGTTCAAAAAGGAAAACATATGAGGGTAAAAATATTGGACTTACGAAAATCAAAGGTTAACAAGATCTTCTTGGAACTCATGATGAGTGAAATATGTAAAATCGAAATGGGATTCATTATCCCAGTCAAATATATTTGAAAAAAACACACAAAAGTATGCAAAGCATATTGTCAACTACTTTTTGTTGTTAGGTACCAGAACCCTGAAATTTTCATGGAATTGAGTATGAAAATAGAACAATCGTGTGTTTCGTGTTATATCGTGCTTTCTACGGCTTTGATTTTAATCATGCATAAAACACAATATAAATGTTAAGCCATACCTAAAGATTTTGCAAAATGTTAAAGAAGTAGGAAAAATAATTAAATACATAATTATCACGTCGCATCAAGAACTTTTTGATGAATTTAAATCTTTTATGTTGTTGTTTTTTCTTGTAGTTCATAATATTTTCATGCATATAAGTGAAATGAGCTATTGAAAAAAGCGTATCCATATCCTCTTAAAATAACATTAAAGTCATTCAGCTGTATGATAGTGTCTGAGGCGTCAATGTTCAATTTATCAATAAAAAAGTCGACAACACTTAAGCTGGCATCATCATCATCGTTGCGATTTTCTTCGCTTATTTCTTTATCATCTTTTCCATTCCTCCAGTTCATACATTTACATATCGCCTTTCAAACATTTCCACTTCTTTTTTCATCCACCTTCACATCTTCAGTTGATTAATTCTTTCAGCATATCTATAGCACCATCTATACCAATTTAGTCACGTCTTTCTTCCAGCCAAGATTGCTTACATCAGGGTCATCGATAGCAAAAGACAGTCATCTTTCCAAGTATAAATCACAGCTTGCGTGATTTTTATGTTTTTGTAGCGCGTAGGACGTCAGTGGTACTTTATTCGGAGAAACTTTCGCGAATTTCGCGTTTTTTGGCCTTTTTCGCGAAACTTTTTAAATTGGCCATTCGCGAAAGTTTATTCAGTACAAACTTTCTAAAATTGTCGAAATTTTTAAAAAAATTGCTGGTTTTAAAAGTTTGTTCTTGACTCGCCTTCACTTGGCTCGCCCTCCCAATATAAAAAAAAGACAACTGGCGCTGGGAACGGGATGGAATAAACTTAGAAATAAGCAAACGCGATAATGTTTGAAACGAATGTGTTTTTAAAAAATTAATCAAGGATCTGGACGCCGTTTGCAGAATTGATGAAGAGGGGCGGAATGCTTATAACCAAGTTAGTAGCGAAGAAGACGATGACGAAGATGCGTGGGAGCCGGAAGAAGACGAGCCTAAAAAATGTGTTTGATTTGTTTTGTGATTTTGACGATGAACCCATTTTGTAAATAGAAGTTTTTACATACCATAGGAAAGAATATTACATCGTTAAAAAACCCTTAAAAGAAAGAAAATGTATCGTTAAAAAACACTTTTTTTCTTTTTTTATCATAAGAAATATAGGCCACTTTTTTATAAGAACGTAAAAATAAGTTCAAAATCACGAATCGCAAAAGTTTATGTTGGCAAAACTTTCTAATTTCAGATTTCGCGAAAGTTTATCTCGCGAAAATTTTTTAATTTGTAGACTCGCGAAAATTTATTCAAAAAATTTCGCGAGTTTTTGGACTCGCGAAAGTTTCTCTCGCGAAAGTTTATCTGAATAAAGTAGTGATTCTTCCACAAACATGCCTTGTTGAAAGAGTTCTATTCTAACTTTGTTATAACGTTTTTTTCTTCATCTGTTAAGGCATCAAAATATTAGCTATCGCCAATACAACTGATTGGGTTTTGAAAGTATTTGAGCATTGCTAGCTTCAATGGGTTACAGATAAAATTCAGAAACAGATTCAAAACAGTATAACACCAGAAGAAGTTAAGATAGAGTCGAAATTAAACATTTTAAAGCCACTTTAGGCCATAGTCACAAGAAAAAGAATAGTCTGGGTAATCGGCCATTCCGGGCCGTATCGTAAAGAGACTTCAAAAAACTGGGGTGGCCGGAATATAAGGGCACCAAAGTTTAAAAAATGGCTGCGGCTGCAGAGGATTTCCTTTATGGTGAAGATCTGGATGCTATTTTGGAGGCAATAGATGAAGATTTTTTACAAAGTAATACTGAGTTTGAATTGGAACTAACTTCAGTAATTGACGAAATACCCAAAGGAAAGGCCAAGGTTACATTTACCTGTAGTTTGTGCTCTAAAGTTTGTGTATCACAAAGGGGGTTATCTCGCCACAACAACACTAAGCACAGTAAAGAGAAGGAAAGTGATGCAAGTTTGGAAGCTGAACAGGTTCTGCATCCGCTGTATTTTAAGCGATATATCGAGGATTCAATAATAAAATTGACAGGTGATGAATGTTATCCCTCTGAAATCACAAACGAATTCAAGTTTTTTAAAATTGGTAGCCTTGACAATATTTTGCCATCATACAGTCTGGTGAAAAATGTTATCAAATCTTTTGATGGAGATGCTAAAAAGTTTTATCCATTATTTTATAAAAATATTTTGGACATGGAACACCCCTTTGGAGCAAGTCTAAGCCACTACTGTACTGTTCTTCTAGGATTTGAGTTAGCAAATCAAGTATTGTGTCACTTGTCTAAGTCTGATTTCAATGATGTTTTGCAAGTTCCAAATAAACCACACACCTTTTCAGATAAGGAAACGTCCATCATATCCTATCTTAGTGGATGCATCTTTAGTACTATGTATCGGCGAATACTTTTCTCCTCAAAAAACACATGTCAACAAATATATCATCAGCAGTATTTGGCAGTTCTTCTGGCTGGAAAATCTGATGACACAGAAGATATACCAGAGTACAAATTGGTTAATGCTAGGGATCGTGGTGGTCTATGGAAAGTCAGAAAAGAGATAATTTTAACTTTTTACAGCTGCCGAGGAATATTTTCGATCATATACCAATAAAGGGTGCAGTAAAATTGATAGCAAGGAAATAGTTTCCTTTCTTATGAAAAATTTTAATGTGAAGTCAAATTTCACGAAAATAGTTAACCTCTGCGATGTATCACTGAAAAAAGAAGTTTCTTTAAATCTTCTAGAAGACCTACTCATGCTATATGTCAGAGTGAGAACATTTTCTTTTGTCAAAGATAAAATGCAGCTTCACAAAATATCGGCCGATACAAAGAGATCAAAATCTCTACGCACAGAATTAAAGAAGAAATCATCCACCCTGGATCAAGGTCATTGAAAGTACTGCAACCACTAACAAAACAGCTATTTTTATAGCTACACACCTATAAAAATCATTACCTATGGCATTATTAGCACATAGCTGGATAGCTAGTTACTAGCATATAGCTAGCTAGGCTAGTGAGAGGCATAAGTGTAACTGTTTTAAAGCCAAGTATAATGTTTTTAAAAATGTGTGGCTATAAAAATAGCCGTTTTTTAAGTGTTTTTCTTCATAGTTTTTTCTTTTTTCTGCAAGGAACAGGTTCATCACTAAAATCCACTACAGCATTACCAGCTACATTTACTCTAGAAATAGGCCTGAAGATTTTTTGGTTCCTGATAGTGTTATCATTGTAGCCAAAATCACGCATTGAAGGGTTGTCTTTTCGTGCTCCCATGGATCTCTGACGACCAAAATAATTCTCTAAGGGATCTTGACATAAACGTTCAGTAAGAATATAAGGCACATTGTTATTTACTAAAAACTGAACCAACTCTATAATATGTGTTGGTTTTGATCAACAGTTATTGTACTGTTTCTTTTCACAGCAATTTTTTCAGCAGAAGGTCTTGGCTTGACTGATGTGCTAAATAAAAATATAATTTACTGTAAATATATATTTTTCCTGTGGTCATATTTTCTGTATATGCATAAATGTTTATAAATAGCTAGCTATATACGTATCTGTACAAAAAAATATATGGTCTCATACCTGGAAGAGGGAATGCTTTTTATTGGTAAATTTAGTGTTGGAATAGATCCTGGAATTAGTGTTCTTCTTTTTTCATCTAAATAAACAACAGGTATAAGAGAGAGCTTTATTAATAGTGTTTCCAATATTTACATAGCTAAAAATACATAAAATAGCACCTACCTTGTATAAGCTGAAAGTGTTTTTCGCATACATGTAAATTACGTTTTTCAATCTGTGTCCTCAACTTATTATCAACAACACGATCCTTCGTAATCACAGCAATAAGTTTCTGTCTCCAAGATGTGTTGTACTCATCATTTCCTTGTGGAATACAAAATATTGAGATGCCAGTAGTTCTTCTCGAAGTAGAGCAACCAAAAATCGAACAATTAGCACCAGGCATAGCAAATTACAGCATAAATGAAAAATTACTTTAAAAAAATGTAAGCTTCGCTAAGGTTTCCCGCTTGTTTTTTAAATTTTGGTGCCCCTAAAAGTAGTCTGGGTACTAGAAAATGTAGGAACCCGAGTTATTTGCCGGGAGCAGAGCGCGTTGGCACGAGTCTCCAGACTATTCTTTTTCTTGTGACTATGTTTAGGCCTAGTGGATTACATCACTCTATGATTGCATGCCAAACCAGAAGTCTATTGTCATAAAAGATTAGGATCGAGTAGGGATAACCAACTTTATATGTTTGATGCAGCACTCAAAAATGAATATAATTTTATGATAAAGTAGAAGAAAGAAGGGACAAAGTTATTCTCTTTCTCCCTCTTTTTGTGTTTTAGTATGTCTTTCTCTTGCGTTTGTTATTTATACAGAATTAGTTTTGTTTTATGTTATTTTATTTATATACATATTTGTTCGTGTTGTTTTATTGCAAGTATGTAACTTAGTTGTTGTTTGTTTGTAGAGTCGCGAACTGTGAAAGAAAAGTTAATGTCGCACCTCGCGTCAGTAAAACCACCCCGTAGTTGCTACTGTTGAGTTGTGGTAACTGAAGTAAAGCCTTTATTTTTAAATATAGCACTCTATTTTCTTAGGGTTTTCTTACTTTTATTATTCATATGGCTTCTCAAAGAATTCCATTTCAAAAACCACCTAAATTACTCCTAACACCGCCTTTCTCATTAAAAACAAATGTATTAATTGCCACATTACTTTTTTAAAGGGGAGGTGAATGTAACGTTGAGTTTTTAATTGCTTCTTGGATATTATTTTAGGCTGAGTTTATGGCTAAAATTAGTAAAACAGAAAGTTGAAACACTATGTCGTACCCAAGTTATTTTCATTTGCAAAAGAGAAAAAAGTTCAAAAGTTTTGTGCTAAAAGTGTTAAAAAGATCACGAATTAAATACCCTGACTGAGAAAAAGTTCATTTCGAACACTTTTTAAGTAAAATCTATATATTGACTTTTCAAAGTGTTTTTAATTTTGACAGTTCTTGTGACACCATCTCGCATGGAAATCCTTCTGACAGGCACAAACATTCCTACCTAACACCAAGGTGAAAAAAGACTATCATTTAACACGTATGTAAGTGTACTATATATTTTTTGCTCACTTTTTTGAGAGGCTAGTGTTTCTATATTTTTTGCATATCACATTGATAAAAGATCAACTTACTCTGAAAAATGTTTGTCTATTTCTCATCTCCTTGTCTCCCTTTCTGTAACTTCCATGCTAATTTATTTCTTTATCTTGAAGTTGAGGTTGTAAAGGTTGTAAAAACGTTGCGTGTTTTACGTAAGAGAGAGAAAGAGAGACCGCCGCAATTCAATAAAAAACTTTTGAGTAATTTGCACAAAATTCAACAATGTTGTCACCGTGCACATGATACAATCTTAGCGACTGTCTTTTATGAACAGTAAGATTCAAATCATTAAAAATTATGGTATGGAGTGTTGGCTTTGTAAGTTGAACTTAAGAATACTGTAAGGGTATATTATGGTGGCCGAGAACTGCCACACGAAAAAAATCTATTTAATTGCGTTTTTAATTCATGTATTTATTTAAAAATTTATTTAATTTCTGTTTTTTGTTTTTTATTAACTTTTATTTTACTTCTACTTTCAATTTCATTTATTTTTAATTTTCCTTTTCCTATTTTAATTTATTTTACTTTGCATAAAAAATCAGCAGCTTATATCTTTTTTTCTTTTGTTTTTAATTTAATTTTAATTTAAACTTGTTTCGCATTTAAAGTTTTTAATTTAAAAAAATAAATTTAAAGGAGAGGCGAACAGCCGTGGCACGGCTGCTGATTAAAAATTCGTGATGCCTGAGATAATTTCAAAGACCAGATCCGCTGGTCTGGAGAATCCCGTACAATCTTGACAATTGTTTAGTTTTTGTAATATTCAGTTACCATCAAATCAGGTAAAAAATGGTTTTGCTGAAAAAATTGCTATTTTTATATTAAGGGGTAATAATTTAAAGCTGCTTGTTTAAAAAAGGTGAATTTGTGGCTTAAAACTTTGCAGCACAACAACACGTTATTATACTCACATTATATCCAGAAAATCTCTTCATTAGAAGTTTATTACAAAATACCAGTTTTTACTTTTATCCTTTATTATGCTGAATCATTCATTTTATGGTTCAGTATTTTTACACATTTGCCAAACTGGTGGTTATTTAGAAACAATATTAGATCTTTCTCTATAGTGATGGCCACTCTCTGATGATCACACATTTTTTAAAAAAAATAATACACAAGTTAAAGATCAAAATAGCAATTATGCTATTAGTTGAATAACACGACGAAAATATTTTTATTTTTATTACTAAGCTTAGTAAACTAATTCATGATCAAGAGAACAAAGATTTGTAAACAAAGCTGAAACCGCCATAATGCACGTTTGATTTGTTGTTGAAAGTTTCCGGTCTGTGTATTTATCAAATTTTGCGCCATCTCATCACAACAAACTTCATCGTTCGAAGTTGGATGTATATTGTGAAAAAGCGAACCAAATTACGAGAAGAATATTATTATTGGCTGTGAAATATGTTTATAAAGTTCCAAGAAGTATTAACGAAAGGTCTTATTTTTAATGTTTATTGGTAAGTACATCTCAAACTTCCTTCTTTTTTACCCACACAGCCATAAAAACTTTGTAAAAATGTTGCTAGTAAGGAATATGGGTATTCATTTATGAAACATAGTTATTTGTGTGTCGTTATAGTAATTTATTAGATTTTGGGATTTAGACGTTCCTTAATTTTTGCTACCTCGCCTAAAATTTATTTTGTGGCTGCGACAAAAAAGTGTTTTGTTCGCCTTTCCTTTAAAATCTGGCTTGGCCGAGAGCTGCCATAGTATACCATAATGCAATTCGAACACCTGTATTGTTAGACACGGACGTAACTTCGTGCTTAGTCCCTTACCTTACTTAGACGCTATTTCAAGAGTGCCGTGGTTTGGATTAAGTGCTGTGCAAAAGAACGGTCTAAATAAAGAATCGGTTAATATATTTTACATATAACACACAATACAAACATTCCACCACCGCAGTTTTTCTATAACGTATTTGTAAGCTTCGCTGAATTGCTTCGCTTCTTTCTCCTGTTCTTTCTTCAATGGTCAGGAAATCATCTTCCACAACATCAAGGCCTGATTGCATCCATGACTTCTTCAACTTGAGCAATGTCAAATTCGACAGTTTTCATATTTGGTGACCAGGAGATCTTACAAAAATAATGTTTAAAGATGTTAAGTGATGGAGTGTTTAAAATTAAAAACATGCTTTTATAATGTTTTCAATCGTAACTTTTTCGTAGTCATAGGAGACTAATTCCTGCGGATCCATCCTTAAATACTTTTGCACGTCACTCGTTAAATCCTTGCACTACAAATTCTTGGGCAGGTTATTTGCGTCTCTATATAAAACAAACAGATGTTAGTAGAAAGAATAGCAGCTGAAAAGGGCAATAGAAATTTGAAAATAAAAACGTTTTTAAAACAAAGAAAAAAAAGGTAAAAGTAAAAGTATAATAAATTGAAATAAAGAAAATTAACAAAAAATGAATTAAAAGTAAAATGAATTGAAATAAAAAACAATAAGCAGAAATTAAAAAATTTAAAAATAAATATATGAATTAAAAACGCAATTAAACAGAGTTTTTTCGTGTGGCAGTTCTGGACCACCATAGTATAGATGCATATTCAGTATATTCATTATTTCTCAAAAATTATGTTTTTTTCTTCCAAATAATTTATTGAATATAAAAGCAAATTAAATTGTCTATAGGATAATGTAAATATGAAATTTAAATGTTGTTTTTCACTAAAATGTCCGAAACTCCCCTCCGTTTTATTTTTTTCTGCGTCAAATTTAGCATTACCGTAGCAAAAATACTTTGTCATATTTTTTTGAAAAATCGCGTCGTTCGTTTTTTATTTAAAAATTTGTGAAAAAAAATGAATTTTTGCTCGCTCTTTTGTGTTTTAACCAGGTGCGGATACAGGAATTTAAACAAGTTAGTCCATTTTTTTACAAAGTCACTAAGAAATGGACGTTAAAAGAAGGCAAGGCGTTTAAGGGCGTTTTCTACTTAGCGCATAAAATCCCATTTTAAAAATACATTAAAGCCAATAAGAGGAAAACCAAGCAGGGACAGGTCTATATATTAGCCAGTTTCATACTGAGATTTAAAGTTAGTTTACTTAGAATGTCATGTTTCATAAAGTGACCAGTTTGCACACCGTGTTGAGGCTAAAATTTCTGCACGCTTTAAAAAAAATCTTCAGTATTTTAACCCCCTATCCAGGAGGCATTTTTTTAAGAACTACAAATTTTTGTATACCGTATGGCTACTCTACGCTGGAGAGCATAATTCAATAGATTTTTCGTGACCAGCTGAATAAGAGTACCGTTTCACGAAACCCTATGTGTGAAAAAAAGCAGAATAATATTTATACAAGACAACATAAAATTATATTTTATAAAAATATAAATTACATTTTTTATGTGAATAAGCCATTTTCCGTTTTTATATAACTAAAAAAAATTTTATAACTAAGTGATTTTTATCTTACTAGTTCAAAAATAGTACGAAAGTTTTTCTGCACAATTTATCTGCATTCTAACTAGCTAAAAACACTACAAAATTTACTTCTACCTAAACACCATCCATCGATAAACAAAGTTCACCAGAAAATAGTATTTTTCGAGGTCTTGTAAAGTGAACATTCTTTTAAGCTAAAATCGTTGATTTAAAAAGAGCAGCTTATACTCCTTTTTATAAATTATTGCGCAATATTCAGCCTCATCATGAAAAAGAGGCATCCGTTGCTCCAAATCTTTTATATTTTATTATCTCTTACGATACGGGGACATTGAAAAATCACGCGCAACGAATAATGGAGAATTAATTATCTCAATAATAATTTCCCGTAATTTTTCGTATTTTGTGATGACTATTTGATTACCTCCATAATTGTATGCACGTATTTTATGATAAACATTGCTAATTACCATTTTACGAATTTTTTTCAAGAGAGAAGACGTACTATCAAACTTTATTACTTTTAAAACTTAAAACTTCAATAAAACTGCTATTTTAATAGCAACAACTTTCTACACAGACTCAGTAGTTTGTGTAAAAACTCAAGAACAGTTTATTATAATGGAAATCAATGACGGAGACCATGAAATGATAGTAGAAGACTTCAACGAACTATTTGAAGAAAAGTCAGTAGGTAAACAAGTTAATATTAAAATTTTAACGGTATACGAGAAAGGGGAGATTCACCAAACTGTGCACACTGATATTATATATTTTGTCAGCAGATAGGTGATTAATATACATCAAATTTTGTACAAAATTTAAAAACTACCACAGCACACCATAATATATATAATAGTTTATCCTCTACTTAGTTTTCTCTTGATTTTATTTAGCTCATGAAAGTATCATATTAACAGAAGATGACATTAGTGACCCACATATTCATATAGATTTTGAAAAACTTTCAAATTACAAAGTCGAACATTTAAAAAGATGGCTGGTATTCCGAGGAGACACACTTCAAGGTATTACAACTTTGAAAGAAGCTCAAGTTCGTGTTATGAGCTATTTCGAAAATAAAACTGAAGCCAAAATTGTAGATCCTACACCTGATAAAATCTGGCTACGTAAAAAAGCAGAAAAAATGGGAGTTATTTTGAAACCGCTGTGGAAAGAGGGAATGCTTCCATCAGTCCCTTTGAAACTCAAAGCTGATATGTCAAAACCAACTGATTTAACAGGTTGGTCGAAATCCTTGAAAGGAATGCCAAATTTTACAGTTGAACATATTCAAAATTATCATGAACATGTCAATGAAACATTTTGTAAAAATTCAACAAAAATAAAGAAACATTTTATACGTGGCGAACAATTCCTCGAAGAGAAGTTCTTAGATACTGATACAATATATGTTAAAGAAGATGAAACAATATTTTGTTTGAAGGGTGTAGCTGCAGCTAGTTTGAAAAAAGCAAATAGATGGGTTTTTTTAGCCATAGAGAAAAAAACCTCCAATATTGAGTTTGCGAACTGTCAGTGTCCAGCTGGACGTTGTGGGACATGTTCTCATGCATATGCTATGATGAAACTTTTAGCAAAGTGGGTAGTAGATGGCCTATCTATGGTACCAGCAACTAAAGCATGTACTTCAAAGCCCTGCGTGTGGAATGTTCCGCAGTCCAGAGGTAGAATAGAAAAGGTTCCTATCATGGAAATGATGATCAAGTCTCCTCCATCGAAAAAAACTAAAAAAACTGACAATGTTCAAGACAAAAAGGGTATTGTTTCATCTCTTTACGAACCCCGAATAGTTAAAAACACTTTAAAAGATGATATCAATTTTCTCATAAGACATATGGAACATAAAACACCAACAAATATATGTGCAACCAAATTACTTAATCCCAATCCAGTTCATCACAGACAGACACAATTTGGAACTTTACCATCAGGTTCGTACCTCTCATATCAGTGTTCAGTTATGCCACCTGATTTTACAGTATACTGTAGCATTGACAGATCAGATGGAAAAGAGTACCCATTGTATCAAAGATATCCACAATTTCCATTCCAATCATTGGAAAATGTTATAGACACTTTTACTAAGGATATTCATATTGTTGAAATAAAGAAAAACAATATTTTAGAAAATTTAAAATCCCACTCCGAAGATGTTAACTTGATTGAAACGAGTACAAGAAATCAAGCTGATGATCCGAACTGGTTTTTATACCGCAAGAACAGATTTACAGCATCTTTATGTAACAAATTGGGTAAAACTGGACGAAAAACTGAAAAATCTTCGAAGACATTAGCCCATAACATTGTGACAGGGAGTAAAAAAAATGTGAACAGGATTATGAAAATGAAAATGGAGTACGGTCGATTTTACGAACCCATAGCAATCCAACATTATGAGCGATATATTTAGTTGAAGGATTTTAACATAACTGTAGAACAATCAGGTTTAGTCATTGATCCGATCAATTTTGTGTTGGGTGCTACACCTGATGGTAAAGTTATATGTGATGGATGTTTTGGTATATTGGAGGTGAAATGCAGCGAACAGTACAGGGATGTTGATCCAAAAACAATTTGCCACATTTCACCAAACCCGTGTATAGTTTACAACAAAGAAAACAATCAAATTACTATAAATAAAAACCACACGTATTATGACCAAGTACAAATGCAACTTGCTATAACAACACGCACATGGTGTGACTTCGTATTTTATACATCGAAAGGATTAGCCATTGACAGAGTTGCCTTTGACACAGAATATTGGGATACATTGCAGCACCGAATCTTGAAATTTTATTTTACGTACATGTTACCCGAAATTGTGGAATTAGAGGAATGAACCTATCTAGATATTTTTATATACTTTATATATAAATATAAATAAGTACTTGAAACATATCATAACCTTGTAAAATATGAAATATACTTCAAAGTGATATTTTTTGCAAGGATTGATTTTTACGAGTTTGCAACATTACCACAAAAATAAGCTATAGAAAAAATCATCTCCTTGAGGTATATCTCATAATGTGTGTGTAGCAGTAAAAAACTTTTTAGATATTTTTATGCATATAATTGTAAAGATTTTCTTTTTCTCAACATTCTATACCTTTAAAATTGGTTCTTGAAAATTTGCTAACATTGCACAAACAGTGATGATCTGGTTAAGAGAACCTAGCATGTTAACAGGAATAACTCGATCAAATATGTGAAAAGTTTTCAATCTCTGTATCATTCTTTCGACATGTATTCTTTCAGCGGCAATTTGTTAACTTTGAATAACTTCGCTTTCACTGAACTGATCTCGTCCTCTCAAAAAACATGGTATTATCAGCTCCACACCGATTGGATTCACATATTCTGCTATCAAAAAACCTCGATCTGCCATGATCGCATCACCAGGCTCCCAGAGTTCTGGGTATAATATTCCACTTTTCACTACTATATTTTTATCAGATATGCTCCCAGGGAAGGCTGAGGATATAAAAGTAAAGCCACCCCCTGGTGCAATTCCAACCAGAACTTTTACTGTAGTGTGACTTTTGTAATCTGAATACATCAATTTATGGACAACAAGTGAAGCAGGCACTGCAATTTTGAATTCGACACAGTCTATAATGCACCGTACATTTGGAAATTTTTCCATCATTGATTTTGGCATTACATCTTTTACCTGCTGTCGGGTAGGCCATATGCATATTGATCCAAATTTAACGTACATATAATTTATCCAAGTCAACACTGTATTGGTGACTGTAGCTTCAGAAACTTGAAAGATATAAGATAAATGAAAAATATCGAAGTTTCTTCTAATGCGTACCAGGGTCAACAAAAAACTTTCTAAAGGGGATAGCATTCGGGGTCTCCCTCTCTGTGAATCACCTTTGACCTGTTGGTTGTTGTATAATACCACATTTTCTCCATTGTCACCAGTGTTCAAAAATATTAGTATGCCTTTGAAAACTTTAACATTTGGTAAACCAGTGTAGTGGTTACATGCTCCGTCTGACAAAAGCACATGTTCAACAAATTTACATTTTGTAGTTACAGTTCTGTGCAACAAATCATTTTTAAGTTGTTCATTTTCCTTCTGCAATGCTTCGATTTTGCTTTGTGAGTCAAAAAAACTTTCTTCTGTTTGGCTTGACATATCACAACTAACATCTGGCATATCTATTATAAATGACTCTGTCGGAGGTTCATAATCTGACACTGTGTTTCTAAATTTTTTGCGGGGAGAGGGTCTGTTGACAGGAGGTTTCCGTTTACTTCCCTGCTGTTCTACCATGGCTTCAAACAGCATAGGTTTTGCTCCTTTTTTTAATTTCCTTAATGTGCCACCAGGAGGACGAATTATATCAGATTTCTCAAAATGTTTCTCGCACAAAACAGTATAATTAGTAACTCTAAAGTTGTCTTTTCCATCAACTCTTTTTATACGATTACACCACACTTTTCTAAGACTGGGATCTTTCGGAAACTGGAAGAAACTCAAAGCACTTGTGATACGTTCACCCTCGAATTCAACTAAACCTCTACTATCACATCCCCAGGCAGCACACTGCTTTCCAAGACTTGGTTTTTTATGTTTACCTTTTTTCGATACACTGTCCGCCATAGCGATTTTTTTATTTATGAAGAACTGGAGCAACGGCTGCCTCGTTTCCGTGACACGGCAATTACGTCATTATGAATTTATAAAAAGGAGTATTCCACTTCCCATCTGCTTTTAATTCGAAAATTCGTATTGCCAAGCACAACAACTTTTTTTTATCCAACTTAACTAAGAGTAAAGCTTTAATAAAAAAACGTCATGCGTTTTCTTTCTTCAGCTGACAAAAAAACTTTGTACGAACACCACACACATGCTAGCTACGGCTTTAAAGTTTCATATTCAATTCCCCGTTCCCTCTATACGGCTAATTCGCAATGCATTATGGTAGTTGTATTCTACAGTTTTCCCTCCCAGAAGCGAGAGTTTGTAAATAAATAACAGCATTCTTTTTATTGTGGCGATAATAACAAAAAGCCGTTATTGTTTGTGATAATTTTCAAATCTCCTCAAGAAAATCATTATCTCCCTTATCCAAAACCCGTGTTATTGATGTAAACATTTAAATATTGTTAGTTAGTGAGGTTTTAGGAGTGAAAGAAGTCGAAATGGAAGTAATAAATAAGGATACAGATTTAGATATAATTTTAAGCTCTACAGATCTTGGGCCTAGCTTTTCTCAAAGCTCTTGTGTGGTACCAAGACCTGTTTTTAAAGAATTAACAAATGCCGAGAGGGACGAAGAAGTGGAGGAAAGAACACACGAAGATATAAGTCAATGGTCAACTGATCTTGCAGCTATGCCTTCGATCACCCAGGAGAAAATTCACCAATATTTAGTTCTTGGAAATAGCTGTGATAGCAAGCCGAAGGGTGCTACAAAGCATAAAATTCTTGGATACCAACTATTCAAGGAGAGCTACGTGAAGAAAGTGAGAGTTAAAAGTAATGTTATGGCTGAAAAATTAACTTTTCTTGTGAAATGTTTTGTAGCTGCTTCCATGAAAAGAGAAAAATATTCTGTTTATGTCCACCTGTGTCAAAGAAGTGGTGATATTTTGTATGCGAAATGTTTATGTAAAGCTGGAGCAGGAGGATGCTGTAAGCATGTCGCAGCAGTTCTATTTCAATTGGTTGAATACAAACAGTTGGACTTAAAAATTGTCCCTGATGACAAGACATGCACAGATTTGTTACAAAAATGGCATGTACCTGGAGAAAGTGCAAATTCTGCACCAATAAAATTTTCTGCAATGGCATTCGAGAAAGCAGACCTTACGAAAGACACAAATGAAAGTCGCAAAAGACCGTTGGTCACAGGAAATAGAAAATTTTGTTCTACACCACTGTTTGCACATGAGCCCTCAACCGAAAAAGTCAAAAAATTAGCGACAGACTTATTTGAAATAGGGCAAGGAACTTCAATGGCATATTTATTACAAGGAAATGACTATAAACCATCATCATTTTATGACACATCTATAAAAGAATTTAATTTTGAACAGACAAACAGTGAAACAGTTGAATTACGTCCGACAGTTAATTTATTTTTGCAGGCTCTTGACTTTGAACCAGAAATAGCAGAGTTATCAGATGAGCAAAAGTCATTTGTAAACAATTTCATTCATGTCAATGCCGAACAAGTTCGAGACATAGAAAAATCCACATGTACTCAGTATAAATGTGATATGTGGTACACAGAAAGAAAGAAACGCATAACATCATCCAATTTTGGATCTATTATAAATAGAAGAAAAAATATACATCCAAAAAGCATATTACAAAAATGTCTAAATAAAAATAAAAACTTTACATCAGAGGCCTGCAAATGGGGCTTAGAAAATGAAGTTAATGCTCTAAACTGGTATCTGGTAAACTGGTATATATAGTGTACGAAAGTTTATAATTTTTAGTCATTCGTATTTACATCTGGTACCAACTGTGGTAAAAAATTAACTAAATAACAACAAATAACCCATATCTTATTGAGTTCAGCAGCCATTGATAGTTTGAAAACTGTTTGTAAAATTCGGTAATTTTTTATACGTTCGATTGCTCGTTCGACATGTACACGTACAGATGCTATTCTTCTAGTTTCGTTTTCCTCTAATAAACTTAGCTGAGGTTTTCCATCTAAAAATGGTGGAATATTTAATGTTACTCCATCAGGTAAATCTTCCTCGAGCTCAAATCCTCTATCAGCCATCACAGAATCCCCAGGCTCTAGCAAATCGTATATACCACTATCTTTTGTTATTCGTTTATCCGAAAAGCGTCCACCATACAAATCAGAGACAAATGTCACTGATCCATCAGGAGCTATTCCGACTAATCCTTTTGCTGTATTATGGTGTTTGTAATTTGAAAAGGTACTGGACTGTGTGCGATATGACGTAGGCATTTCCACAAATACTTCTGTACAATCTAATATGACACGGGTATTTGGGTAACTTTTTTGAAAACATTTCGGCATTCTATTTTGTACTGTTTCTTTTGAAGCCCATATTGGAAGCATACGGAATTGTGAATGTAAAAAATCTGTCCATGTAATCAATATTCTGCTTATGTGACTTGTCGACATATTAAATCGAACAGCCATATCTTCTAACAAAAGTCCACATCGAATTCGAACCAGTATCATAAAGAATTCTTCTTCTGCGCTCAATGATCGTGATCGGCCTCGTTTTGTAGAGTTTATATTTTTTGTATTTTCAGTGTTAGTATTTGAACCCCAATATATTAGTTTATTTGCAGCTGGTTGTAAATATTCTAAAACTGCTTTGAATAATTTATAAGATTCGAATCCGGTATAAAACTTAAAGTGTGCTTCATTGTGTTTAAACCGGTCAATTGAAAATGCTATGTCACTTATAGTGGCTTGTTGTTTTTCAATAGTTTGATCAAGTTCCTTTTCATGAATTCTCATACAACTAATTTCGGCTCTCAATTTTTCCAACTCTTGTTTTAACTCTTCCTCCACAGATAATTCTGCAGCAATGTCATTTGTCGTAGCCCTCACAGGAGAAAATAGTTGCAATTTACAGTTTGTACTGTTGAGAGTTTTTCTTGGTTTGCTAGCTGTTGGTTTGATAGTTTTTGGGACTATTGTGGGAACATTGTTCATATATGTCTTCTTTCCACCAGTGAAATGAACAGAGCAAACTCTATGCGATGTAGAAGGTACAAAATCCTTTCTACTGATCATAAAAAGCCATTTCTTTCGAAGCTCTGAGTCTTTAGGAATGACATAAAAAGATAAGTCTGGATTCTTCTTTGAGTTGTTTTGACAGAGAGGTACACAGCAAGTTATCCCTCCTCCTTTACTTTTAGCTTGCAATAAAAAGCTTGAACTTGATGAAAAGTTTGAGCCAATGCTTGCAGGAGAGCCCAAGTTTTGAAAAAAACTGTTGTCTTGATTAGAATTTTGTATATCGCTTTGGTTTTGAGTAGAATTAAGGATGAAGTGTACTTGTTCGGCCATTTTTGTTACTACGAATGGTTTGTTTACGTTTTCGCGGAATACAACTACCATAATGCATTGCGAATTAGCCGTATAGAGGGAACGGGGAATTCAGCATGGAAATCTATTCACAAGTCAGTCGCAATAAATTTATCAGGGGGTAGTTGTACAATTTTTGTCAAGTTCTTTTTTCTTTGCTGTTTTATGACCTTGATAACAAATCTTCAAAAGTGAATATGTTGTTTATTATTTTATTTTTGTTGCGAAAAACTATTGTGCGACGAAGTAAAGCATCATTGGTTTTTGTTTTTAACGGTTTTTAACGGTATTTCACAAGCCACTACCCCTTAATGTATATTCTCGCCTTATTTGACTTACTTGTGTTAAAGTTACGGGGGTCGGTTTATACTTTTTACGGTCACATGTTACCATTATTTATATTTTTCACCCCCTAATACAACAAGTAAGTCGAAGTACAGCGAGATAAAATTAGGGGGTATACGCTACAATTTTTACAGTAAATTAAAGCAAATAACTGAATTTTGTGCCTCCTAATAAAACAACATGCGAAGTAAGTCGCAGGATAATTAAGCAGTTTCTTACGTATTCCGCCACATAATTGATGAATATGCGCTCAACTATATAATACACGCATGTGTGATTATGGTAGAAATTCTATAGAAATTCAACCCGGAGCATATTACGAAAGTCACCCTGGAAGATTTTTGTGCTTAAATGAAATACTTTTTTGAAATTGCAACAACTAGGCTTTTGACGAAAATTAAGTACTTCCACCCGACTAGCTTGACCCTAAATCCGCCACTGACCTGTCTTTTTCTTTAAATAATTAAAATATACAAAAAATGTGAAGTTTGCATTTGTATCCATAATTATAAGCCATTTATTCTGAGTCTTTTACGAACTAAAATCAAAGAAGTGAAAAAATTAAAAGAGACCCGCGAAACATAATGTCGGTAAAAATGATTTGTTGGTTAGAAAAAGCCACTACAAGATTCATCACTAAGCCAAAATTTTGTAAGTTTTTTGTTTCAAAAGGCAGCTTAACATGATAATAAGTATAGATGCATAATAAATACATGCAAGCTTTTCATATACGACACACCCGTCATACCACAATCTTTTAAACTCGCTTTCATTCTACAACACTGGCTAATTTGTTTAAATTTTTCGTTTTTGAATATTTCTCAAAACAGATAAACTACATCCATTAGCCAGCACCCTGTGTGTGTAGTTTGACCTTAAAGTTGAAAGTGTCCTAGCTGTACTTTACACAATGTTTACATTATAGGATGGCCCGCGTATTGTGCACAATATTTACATTATGGGACGGCCCGCGTATTGTACACAATGTTTACATTATAGGACGGCCCGCGTATTGTGCTGTGGACATTAAAAATTTTTGAGCGCGTGTTATAGATAGAATCGACGATCTTGATTGCTTGGCGTTACGATATTTGAAATTTCGCTGTTTTTTCCACAAAATTATCTTTGGTGTGTTGTGTTCGTTTCTTTTTTTCCATTTATGTGCAATAACTTTAAAATATTTGGCGCGTTCATTTATAAAAATAAAAAGCGCATAAAAAAGGCGCATCTGCAACAACGACACCCAATTTTTATAAAAACACAAGTTTCGGGGAACGTTTAAGGGAAAAAACAAGAACTCTTGGAAATTATGAGAATTTCCATAAATAAGAAAAAATGAGGTTGAATGCAAAGTTGCGTCTTTACCATTTCCTTAGAGCCAAATAAGAAGAAATCGTTCTAAAAATGTTATTTTATTACGGTGGGGAATGGCTAAACAATAAAAACAAAATATGAACAATAACTGCTAAAATTTTATTATTTTTCTGTGTTGAACTTTTGATAGTACTAACAAAAGTTCAAAGTAAAATGTATTTGTTTTAAATACTCAGCAAATCGATTTAAAAGTTAAATAAATTATTTCTAAAGTCACATAAAAAGAAACTGTACATTTTATATCTGGTAGAAATATGCACTACCAAATAAATGAAAGAAGAATCACAAAGGTAAAACAACAAAATACGAAAAAACTTTCCTGCTTCTTTCACTGCGCGGTTTAATGAGACATCACAATTAACTTAAGACATTAAGACTCGGCTAAACGTCGGTAAAAGTTCAGCGGGATAATTCCGAATGCTGTTACTTTTATAATAACAAGATTGTAACTAAAATAGATGGATTTAAAAGTGGCTTTTATTTGCAGCTATAACTACCTTCAATCTTGTGTGTATATACATAAAAAATTAATATAAAATTTTTATTGTGAAGAGTCTTTAAAATTAATAACACAGTTTTCCTTAGTTTGAATTTAAAGAAGAAAATTCATTATTTTAACAATAGTGTTCCACCAAACAAGGACCTCAGACTAAAAAAAATTGCATCATACAAACAAAAAATTATTCGTCAAAAAACTTCGCATAAATATCTGCACATGACTTACCACTGTTATTAGAAAGTTATCCATTAGCCCAAACGTCACAATAACGCAATCTCGACAGCTCCCGTCCTTTGTGAACAGGGTGATTTTTTGCATTGAAGATGAGGTAGGGAGAGTTGGCGTTGTATCCTGGTACAGAAAAGAATCCGTAACCTTTATGATATTTCACAGATGAATAAAGTAGGTTGTTTTTATCATCTGTGATGACAGTTGCAACATTTTCCACAACAGAAGGGGCCACCACGCTATCACATCCCTACTTTGATAGTGGTGCGTCTTCTTTGCACCTTAGACCAGGTCCACCAACATGTACCAGTTTTATGTCAGTCATTACTGTGTCATGTGGTATTTTAAATGTTCCGAATTCGTTTGCACGTGCTCCAAAACAGACATTGCGTTTCAATAAAATCCATTCATCTAAGAAATATTTTCAGACTAATAATAATTCATCTTTTATTGTTAAAGTATGAATATAACATATCTTAACTTTCTAGAATTTATAAAAAATCTTAAAACTACAAACTGGATTCGCTAAATGCTGCTATAATATACATTTTACGCGCATCAATGTACAATTATAGTCGGTGGCCCGTGGATAGATCGCCTGTCCTTTATATACCGCATTTCGTGTGTCTCGCTACTTGCGGTACCATTTTAAACAGACAGACAGACTGATGCGGGTATTATCAGAGACGGAGATTCACAATCCTTTTTTTCTACATTTTATTTATTTCCAGATCCTTTGCAATTTTTTCTTTGCATTCAATTTAAAATCTACTTTAAAGAAAAAATACAAGGGAAACAATACTTTTGAATTCTAATTCGCCATCATTTATTCCGCAGTTTGCGCAATTACTATTTCATAAATTTTATTCGTTCGATCTTTTCCTCCACAAACAATATTTTCCCTTTAAGTAATCTGTGAGTTTACTAAAGGACAGTGACATTATGTAACAGTCGAAGGAAAATATGCTGCTTTTGTGATGTTTATTTCTTAATTCTGGCGAAAATCGCTATGCAACTGTCTTTGTTGAAGCAATAAAATTGTAATAAAACGTGCTACCTGAAAGATATACACAGACATAAAAAAAGAGGTTGACAAAACTCTAATTTTAGAGATAGACAAATGTATGTTCTAGCACAGTCGCGCACGCACACGCGTACACGCCCCAGTCATCCACAATAAATCCCTGATCATCCACTACCTAGAGGGGTAAGTCCCTAGTATACGGTGCTGAGTCATGTAGTTCAAGATAAAGTCCCTAGTATACAGTGTTTATCCATATCAATGCAGCAAATGAGTAAAAAAGGTTCTAGCACACATGGAGGTAAATTCCCCTGCATAATACTGACGTCATCAAAAATCAACGCATACGCAGTAAAGATGCGAACTGTGTTAGTTTTGAGCAAAATGAAATCATCCGAGAAAATAAAATCCATATAATAAAGAGAATGAACACGCACACTGTGAAACAATTAGCTACGAGATATTGCTAAAAGCCGTGGACTTACGGGGTATTACAGGCTACGCAAGGCCGAACTGGTTGCCTTATTGGAGGATGTACAACCAGTAAGACCTATAACACCGGAGGCTATGGATATATTTGAACAACAGGAACTGTTAAAAAATCGTTCGGTTGTAGGGGATAAAATCCGGGAATGGCACAACTGGCTATTACCCCCATCCGAGATGGACACTGTTGAAAAGGAGGAACTGTCTGGTTTGTGGACACAGCGAGGCCACAGAATGCCTTATATATTTGAAGCCGTTTAACGATGAGAATAACCGCAGGGTACGGGACCATTGCCACTATACGGGGCTATAGAGGCGCGGTGCATATCAGCTGATTCAAAACAAGAGCCCCCAAATCTATACCCAAGAGTTGAACATATTTGCACTTAATAGGGCAGATGATAAAAGGCTCGTACAACCTGATCAAATTAGCACGCTTGCTCGTGGGCATTGCCGCCGGCTGTCTACCCGGGAATAAATGGAAATGTTTTTGTATATTGTGGTAATTCTACCGTATGTCCTGATCGCGTTTTGTTTTTTTCGATATCGCCTCCATAGAATCAACTTATGGGCATTTAGAGAAACTCATTGATAGAAGGCCCTGAGGAAGGGTAAAGAAACATCTCCTACCCATGAAATGTACAGAGGAATTTGTTGACAAGGCCCCTGATGAGGCCATCGAGAACGTCCATGCCGAGTACGTACAACGGGAATTACAGGAGAAGGGAAAGAAAACCGCCAGGGCACTGTCTACTCACGTGGTCAGCCTATACGCGAACCTGATTGGGAATATCGTGGATATCGACAGTGTCGATGATTTACGTAGAGACATTAAAGAGGATCCTATAATTAGGGATAGCATGACAGATCTCGGGATCCTTGTAAACTGCACCATTGGTAGATGTCTGGCGCCCATCCTGGTAGCAGGGCATACCGCGAGGCATATGAGCAAAAAAGAAGAGGATGAGGAGACTAAGGAAGATCATTGAGGATCAGGGCTTGTAACAAATGAATGAGGAGTCTACTAACCAAGTCATAACCAAGAAGAACAAGGGTCGTGTTGCTGCCGGAAAGAGACTTGCTGAATGGAACCGAAAGAACAAGGCCGACTTACAGAAGAACGTAGGCAAAGGTTCTTCACCAGGTGATCAAGAACCTGTCGCAGGTCCTCACAAGTCGGTGGACAATATCTACACATGTATGGTGTCGGCACGCTGGCTGTGCTTGCGATAGGGGCTGGTGTATGGTATAAGTTTGGGGGCAAATCTCAAAAACCCGCACCTGAGCTTCAGCAGGGGAAACAGGGCAAAGCCCATCCCCAGATCGAAATATTTAAAATGATATAATAAATGACTACAAAGGCTCACATGGATAGCAACGTAACCCCGAAAGAAAAGGAGATCCTGGATATGCTCTACGAAACCGTCGTAGATCTTAGTTTCACCTTCGCTTATGCCATGTCAGGTAAGAAATTCTTGGGTATAACGAGACCATCTACAAAGATGGATACCAACGATGTTCTTAAGATGGTGGCCTATTTTGCAGCAGGTAGGGCGAGTCGTGAAATGGCCGTCAAGAAAGGCTGGATTCCCGCGAGTATCGTCCCCAAGCCAAAATAGAGCGTCTAGTAAAATTTCTATTGCATGGGTTGCCTGTATAATGCGAAGGGGCAGCGTGTCAAAAACAAATGCAAAGACCGTGATATCTACGACGAAGTAGATATCACTAGGATAGACAGGGAAATTAGAGAACTTAGACAGGATGAAGATTACCTACTTCTCTATACCCTATTCACATACGACATTATAGCCCGGTATGGCGAACTGTTACCCATCGGAGCATCCTCTGAGTCATACCATGTCAGCCCGGAGAAGGCACAGCCCATCAAAGGTATCGCAAGGCATTGCGACGCCTACAGGGAAAATTAACATATTCTCCGCTACCCATCGAATATCATACTCGAAAGACCAAGTTATGCCCTGCCTACCGGAGGTCTTTGGTGAACAATCACGGAGGCGTATTGATTTGTTCTGCATGCGCCGCGATATATCCAAAAATAGATAGGAAAAAATGGGGCTATGAATAAATGGTGTTAGACGTTGTAAGAGACTCCCATACGGCAATTTTCACAGGCCCGACAAGTTGTGGAAAAACGCAACGTGTTTTGGATTTGATCGAGAATAGGGGACATTATCACTATGTTGTGATACTGTGCCCTACTATACGGTTGAATACGACCTACCTTGAGAGAGCGTCACTCTGGAGGGACGACTACATGTTCCTATTAGATCCTAAAGAACAACTCTTTGACTGGATAGCGAGATTATCATCGTTGTTGGCGGGTGAGGAGAGTCTATTTGTGGTTGACGATTGTATAGCCGATGAAAGTCTCGATAAGCGGAGACAACCCTTACTTGAGTTGGCTATTTCAGGTAGACATAGAAAGCACAGCTTGTGGCTCTTAACGCAGTCTTATACAGCTCTCCCAAAAAAATTGAGAAGGCAGAAGAAGCAAATCTTTTTCTGGTACCCCCATAAGAGGAGCGATCTAAGACTTATCGACTAAGAGACAAACATGAAATCCGACTGGTGCAAGATCAAGACTCAACTGAAAAAGTTCAAGCACGCGTGCCTGTATGTGAGATTGGAGCACCCTAGGACTTTTAGGGTTCTCGAGCGACCATACAAAATGCGGCCAGTTTATTGCTTTCGCTGGTCTCCAAGGTGTACTCAGATCTGAGTACACCCAACCAGACGCAATTTTGAAATCTTCTGGCTTACGTTGATATATTAGAAAATGTCGTCGCAAGTTATGTTCAACGCAGGAGCCATCGAGACCCTGTCTAACAAACAGGATTAACCCATGTTAAAACGCGCTGATCTTGGTAGGTTTTTGGGTATTGAAAAGATTAAAAATATGGTGATACCTTCAATATTCCTATCTACCAGATCCGAAATAGTAGGGTCCAAGGGGACCCATCCTATGGGCCCCTCGATCAGGTATGCGAGGAGGAGGGAAAAACCAACATGATGTATTCGCTACACTTGACGGTGCCTTGGAGATCATTCGTCGTTCCAGGAAATTAAAGGCTGTAGGGGTAATCAAATGGCTGGCCAGGGCAGGTGTCCAAAAACTACAAGATGTAATTAAAGAGCATCGCCGGACCATCGAGGGCAGAGATATGGCTCCGGCATTCCTCGGGGACGAGATTGAGGATAGGGATAACCAGGTCATGGTACTGGGGGATGAGATTGAGGAGCTTCAAGACCAAGTAAGAACATTACAGCAACGTACCGTGCCTTACCTCAAAGATCCTGGAAAAGATAACGGTATGGTCATTATCCAGAAAAAAAACAGCGACCACTTCCCATACCTTGCCATTTGTGGTCAACAGGTTATGTAGCGCAAAAGATTCGTAAAAAGCTTGTTGACTACCCCAAAGGTGAGATTGTCGTACTAACAGAGACTTCAAATGCCATTGTACATTATAACTGGCTCAGGGAGCGCGGATGTATTGAAGTCAACCCAGAGCGTGTGAGACATTTTTAGCTTGGTGAACACTACACACATGAGCGTCTCCTGTAGCTCGCGGAATAATATGACTTAAACGGACACTAATTTTTCTACCCACATCATATAGCATCAAAGGCCTCAATAGAGGAGGGACCTTAAACCCTTCCTCTATTGAATGTCATATTGACCCGTTTGGCTTCGAGATACGAGGTATTGAAATATCAAAGATGGAAGCCTATGTACAAAAACAACAATATACAAGGGATTATAATATCCACATACCTGTACTGCGATGCTGTATAAAGGCAGCGTCTGTGACCCGCTATTGTCCCCAATGTGTGGAAAATTTTAGGTGTAGAAATGGAGAATACCATGAAGGTTTTGAGCACCAAAATGACGAAGACCTTTTAAACAGGGTAGCGTCAGAAAAAAAAGCATGGGCAACATTTGCAGGGAGCGAGATCGAAGAGGATCTAGAGGCCGATATTCAAAGCCTAGGGCTCCATATTGTTGTTGTTAAAGAGAATAACTATGGCGCAATCAGTTATCAGGTCATCAAGGATAAGGACTTGAAGCTATCGGATTTAGCTGACTTGACAACAATAGGTGATATCCTTAGTTTTCCTATACCAGATAGACGATTGGTTGATATTGACCTTGATATTGAACCTGATGTTATCAGAGGTATCGTTTATGGGTACCCGTTCTATACTGAGCCTCCTTTGCTTTATGTAAGAGATCCGAGTAAAGAGTTGGAAGATGAACCTTTAGGGGTACTCCTGAAATTACTCTTTACCTATCCTTCACATCCTCTGGAGGTACCTGAACGTCCTCGGGAATAAGTATCAACTCTTCTGACACAAAGCTACGATCAGGCCCATCTTTCAAATAATACAGCACACGACTACCTGCTGCTATACGATCCAGTCTATACGTTTTCCTACTCCAAAAGACCTCAGTGGCGCGTCTTTTTGAATCGTCATGCCCCTCCCCCCGGCTGTAGCAGATAGAGACACAAACTATCCTCAGCTAATGGCCTCTTTTCCGGGTATTATTGACCTTTCGCGAGCGGTACCTCATCCAGTTTAATCGCCTTGTTAGGTTTCATCTCAATGATGGCAGTCTTGGTATTGTTGAGATTTTTTACTATTGTATACAAATGGTTCACCCAAATACTGCTAGTCTCCTCAGAGACCAGCTCCTGCGCATCTTGAGGTTTAAAGAGCCTTTCAGCGAGTACCTTGTTATAAGACTCTACAAAGGCCGTGAACGTATGGTGATATTTAGTAGTAGCCGGCTTAATCTCCACTCTCTTATCCTCTAGAAACTTTGTTACACCTGACTTGAATTCAGAGCCATTATCACACTGGAAGGTTTTAGGGTATTGTAAAGGTCCAGCCTTATAAATGTCCCTGATCATCTCCGTGACCTCGCCGGCCTTTTTGGTACGCAATGGCCTAGCTACCTTGTACCTTGAAGCCACGTCAATACCCGTGAGAATGTACTTATAGGTGCTACCATATCCCCTATCGTGGGGCATGTACAGTAAAGCAAACTGATTCATCTCATTAGGACTCGTAATCGTAAAATGGGGGTAATCGATATGTTTTGGACCCCGAATATGTCGGAGCCAGAGCAGTTGACGAGACAACCAGTGGGTGACCTTCTTTTTTGAGAGGCCGCTCTCCTTCGTGAGCAACTTGATAGCCTTGCGTCCAGTCCAGAGATCTTCTGGGGTATAGTAAATTTGGCTTAATTTTTCCTCCTCCTCTTCGGTAACACTATGTGATGCTTTTAACATGTCTGTTTATTATACATGTCAGAAACGTTCTACAGATACTTGTATGCTACAAATCCCAGAAGAGAAAATGATCCAACAATGAACGTGAGTTCCCCATCTTTTTGCTTATGAGAAGGCGTATTGTAATCCGAAATTTTCGGGACTTTATCGTTGGATGCGATGTAGTACTTGTACATGTCGTCGTCAAGCTTACGAAGACTCTTACCGGCCTTTATTTGTAATTCTCGTTGTTTGTTGAACCAGTCCAGCTTAGCCTGGCGCCTACGAACCCACTGTGCTTGAGCATTTTGGAGTTTCTCCATTGCCTGGTCATGCCTTTTCCTCTCCGTTTCTCCGTGTCCTGAGAGCTTAAAAAATAAGACGTTTGTGCCACTGAACGCGAGTGCTTTGATTAGAGCTCCCCCTGCCATGATTGCCAAGGTTGCCATTTATTAGTACTCAACACTATGATAACGCCCGTCCAGGATGTTTAACTGCGCGTCCATCATCAAATAGACGTAACATCTGGAATCCCCAGTTCCGTCGGCTTTCTTGGTCATATGGAGGGTAATGCCGTCGCTAAGGCGTTGTAGAGGTCTACCACTACCATGTAGGGTATGATCAGGAGAGGCTCTCATGAACTGTCCTATGGTTACATTACTATCGTGACTGCCGAAGAGGTTCACAACTTGCTCTAGGTGGTCTTTGGGGAGCATGGCATGTGAGTATAACTCGTTAGGCCCCCCCTCAACGGTGACACTAATTTGCTCAATCTTGGGGTTGTAGAAGACCTCAATTATGCCCGAATAGGCCTTAACTTTTCCCGGGTCCACAAACAATATTTGGAGATTGTAGCTTGTGTCCTGGTTTTTTATCGTTACCACCTTGCTACGGAGTATCCCTTCATAGGGTAGTGCTAGTCTTGCATACCTTGACATCATGGCACTTGCTAGGTCTTCATGGCCCATTTTGTCAAATTCTTGCTTGATATTGGTGATCTTGTATGCAGCATCTGCCGCCACGGCTGCCGTAGATCAAGAGGCTGCCGTACCCCCTCTTTGATGACGTCGCTAAGCAACGCAAAATGCAGAACAAACTGTAGCCTGTCATGAAAGCCCGCTGGATCAAAAAGGTGAGTCTCCGGCGAGTTCAAATATCTTTCCGAGGGGTATACAGAACGTGTTGCCATAGGCTGCAACAATGGCCTTCTCCTCATCTGTCCCGGTATGATTAGTAGCCTTGACTTACAGAGCCCGGATGGTCCCGTCGTTGGGGTTGATCCCCTCCAAAATGAGGTTGTTTTCCCTGTCAAATTTGGGTAGCCAGAGGTCTTTGTAGACTGCAAAGGTGTTGAAATCAGATTTTTGAACCTCGTTGCCGTTCAGGGTAACACGTAAGTCCCACACCAGGCTTTTGCCAATATTAGAGACGATGGTACGTTTCATGTTGGTGGCCATAACTTCCAGGTCAAACAGTAGCTTGATGCTTCCGGGAAAAATAATCTCGTTTTCTCGCATGTTGGGGAAATCCACGTAGAGGTCCTCATTCTGATTGATTGTAGAGGGTATATTAGATATCTGAACACGTTGACGGCGTCCTTTTATACCGAAGAGCTGCTTTGTTTCTGCATAGGGGTCTAGAGTAGATCCGAATACACTCATTCATTTAGGATGAAATTTGTTTAAATAAATGGCAACGAATAAGGGATATGAACACGATATTGAGGAGGAGGAGAAAGAGAAGGAGGAGGAGGATGATACTACGCAATCAATGTCAAAACACCCATCAACACCGGGATCCAAAAAGACAAGTGGAAAACACCGTAATACAAGGGTATATCGCGGACGAGGCCAACTGGACGACGATCTGTACGCGAAAATTATAAGTGATAAGAGGCTTGGGAATCTCTTTACAAAAGATTACCTTGATTTTAGGTTGAAAGGGGATCGTCTTTTTTTCAAGGATGAAGATATTACCGAATTAATTTACAAGGAGAGGGGTATGGGCTTAAGAAGCGCCGAAGAGATATTGAAAAGATTGCTGGCAGAAACCGAGCGAGCCCTGGGTTTTCCCGACTATGTCACTACCCCCAACAAAGGTAGTAAAGCAAGGGCCTAGAAACTTGCGCTAGAGGTTGATGCCATTGTGAAAAAGGGTGAAGAGAAGGCTCCTGATGAGATCATCCCGATGAAATCGTTAGATAATATCAGGACAGTTGTACATGATACAAAAAGCCTTATACAAGATACTTCATTCACTAAATTCACCTCCAACAAAAGGTGAAAGAACTCAAGCGTGAAATTTACAGCCAGTTGAGACATATCAAGGAAACGTTGATGAAAAGTGCTGCAGATGACACGTCCCTGCTTGAGAAGCTTAAAATTTTGTTCTAAGAGCAGCGTCTGACCATAGCGAGTATCGTGTCGACTGTTGGTCTACTGATAAGCACCATTGTACTCGCAGTTACGGGGTGAATGCCGCGGTGGGTGCTGCAAGAGGAGGTGCCACTACGGATGCGGGAAAAGACTTTGTAGAGAAGCAGCTTGAAAAGCTTGAAAAATTCCTCAAATATTTGGCAGGTAAAGCAGGTGCTGCATTACCAGAGATTATTGGTACCGTAGTCTCGTTCTTTTTCGGAGTAGAGGCAACGATCGTTGAATACGCAGCCAAACACCTGTACATGGAAATCGCTGCTGCCGTTAGGTTTGTCGTGGTATATGTTGGTAAGACGAAAAAGGCCTAATATGAACTATTTTTTAAGCCATATGTACGCTATTATGAGGCCTACCCCTGTCGTGATCAACACTGTTTTGGTATCCTCATGTTGGTTTTGACCTTCCTTGAGGAGGGGAGGTATGGTATGCTCCTTCTGTATATGTTGTTTCACCCCCCTGTGTGTTGTTGGTTTGATAGCCTGCGTAGGAGGTGTGGTATGTATAGGTGTTTTGATAGTACTTTGTGGAGGTGGTTTGATAGCCCTCTCTGTATGCTTCATAATAGGCTTGTTATTCACACCAACGCTTACATTGGCGGGTGCGATCAAAATGTTGTTGTTATATCCCTCAATTTTACCGATACGTAGGTTCGTGTCTGAGGGCAACATGTATACGCTGGGCATGACGGCAAAATTCATCGGCGTTTTAGCATATTGAAGCACTTTTTGGAATTGTGTGATGTCATTTCCTACATTCTCCTGACGTTGTACCATGGCTTCAAATTTTTGTAATAGATTTTGCCTTGCCGTATAGTTGTCCGCGCCGGATCCGATTAAGGATGCCTTGGCCCCTACCTGCGACCCAAGCAACAAGACCACGTAAACCTTGATACTTTCACTTAACTTGGTCAGACCCTCCGACGTTAGGCCTTGGGAGGTTGGCATTATGGATTTTGCCCAATCATCATCGACCAGGGGCCACCATGAACCGTTTGTCAGAGAGGACATTACAGCCTTGAATTTGTACACGCTATTGGGATCCGCACCGTATTTACGGCATATTTGTGCATACCCGGATGTGGAATAAGGAGTTTTATATTGATGAAAGTAATCGTCATACGGCATGGGTACCTTCATCCTGGTAAGAATGCGGCGCATGTGGTAATAGACGCGAAATTTGATCGAGTTTACAAGGGGTACGGAGACCGTCATGTGCTTAGATGATATTCCCAGGGCCGTAGTTGCGCAGTGGGCAGCGAGGTTAAGCTGCACGTTCCAGTAATCCAAGGCCTGTCCTGTCCAACCCACTCTGACAGTGTGATTTAGCAGATTGGTGGGGATTTTTATGGCATATTTTGTAAATTCGGGGAATACCACGGAAATGTGAGATTCTATGGAGACATAAAAGTCCTGATGCTCCAGGTTCTTGATACAAGTGCCCATTCTCCTCTATTTTACTTGTACCTTGTCTTGGGGTTGTATGAATACATGTTCATCCTTTCTTAGAAGAAAGGATGAAGCAACTCTACATCACTGATATTGACAAACCTACGATATTTGAGGATTACCTGGGACAGGACACTCGCATAGCCTTAAAATCTATCAGTATTCGACCTACATGGTTGAACATTTATAGCAACAACGACTTTACAATCCGTAAGGTAGGGCCTGATCAGAGGGTGACTCAGATCACCATTATGAACGGTCTGTACAAGATCGAGGATTTAGCGACTATTGTGAATAGTCAGGCAGAGGACAAGATCAAACTGTTTGTCCTGAAAAATGGACTCTGTAGACTCCGTGTCAGTAACGGGTATACGGTGGTGATTCATAGACAATTGCAAGTCTGAAATTCTCGCTTTGCTTCCCAACAAGGAGCTAAACGCTTGAGGGATATGCTGACCTGGAGTTTTGACACTTCGTTCTACCTACCTTTGAAGGGCTCCACGGATCGTTTGGAGTTCATGCTAACAGACGAATATCACCATGACAAAAATGTATCCTTCACCAGTATTACGTTGTGCTCACTGATAGAATAAATGAATGAAGCTGTACCCAAATTTAACGAGTGCACGTGCACAAAGCGTCCACATGCCTGAGGAAAGACAGGTATACAGACTAAAAAAAATTGAGGAAATAGAACAGTATCTGCGAAATGAGATCAAGGAGCGGGACAGGCTTGCCAAGAAATTCAAGATGCATGGCACGTGGGTACTCTTCTGTGATCATGGGCTGCTGAGTATTAGCATCATTACCCCGGGCGTTGGGGTCGGGGCGTTAGCCACGGGTTGGGGGCTCCTCTCTGTATTGCCATAGGCGGTATCACAATAGCTGTAGGTGTAGGACAAGCCGATCTTAGAAACGCTTCAAAAAGGCTTGGGGTTAAGAGTAAGAAGCACGAGGGTATTAGGCTACTCGCGGAATCAAAGCTGAATTCCATCGTTGATCTTATCTCAACAGCTGTAGAAAATGAGGTTATCAGCGACTATGAAATTAGTCTAATCATACAAGAAAAGCAAAAGTATATGCTATTGAAACAACAGATGAGGCAGCGGTTTAACCGTATTGTTGACCCCATCAATGCACAGGAGCGTGCTCAGCTAGTTGCGAAAGGAAGACAAGAGGGAAAGGATGAGATTTTAAAAAACTGCAATCTGTACAGTATGTCAGCGCTACGTAGAGTCTACACCTGTTTACAAACTTTAATTTTATATATTTTATAGGTCTTGTAGGGCCTAGAAAATATATGGTTTTTTTTTAATCCTCATTCAGCTACCATTCTTTTTTGAAGTCCTTATATCGACATTCCACAACATGTACCTGAGGGTAGTAGTTTTTACCTTGCACATACACCGATGAAATAGCCAGGATGGCACTGACTTGGCATGGCTCATCATAAGGTACTGGCATCCCGTGGAATTTAGTTGTGATTGCGTCCTTGTAGTTTTTAATCTTGGCGTTCATGTAACGGTCTTTTTCACAGGTTCCATCGTCAATTGTTCAGATATCAGCTCTTCTATTTTATTCCATATTTGGAGATACTTCTCAACCCAATCAGGGTACTCTTCGAAATCAAGACTCGTCACCGGTACTGCACTGGCGTTGTATCGGCTAACTCCACGTGGGGACCATATTTTTGGTGTTTTTACCCTTAAAGCAACCACGAGGTCTCGTGGTAGCCTTTAATATATCGATTATCCTTGCCACCGTTGGCGGGAATAGAATCTGACACTGTTAGATAGTCCACGTTGATATCATTGATGTCAGTAAAGGTAGCAGCAAATGAGTAGAAAATTTTAGGTTTGACAATTTCTTCTTCAAGTTTTAGCATCCTGTTTATTGAAATTCAAACAAGGTCCGAAGATTGCTTTTCGTTTTACATACACAATTCAACCTTGAAGGGTGGTCTATATGTTAAGCGTTACTGCGCATGTGTTGATTTTTGATGATTATTAGCGGATGTGCAGGGGAATTTACCTCTAAGTGTGCTAGAACTCTTTTTACTTATTTCCCGCATTGATTTTTGATAGGCATTACTAAACACTGTATACTAGTGACTTTATCTTGATATGTATGACTCAGCATTGCATATTAGGGACTTACCCCACTAGGTATTGGATGATGGCGATTTTGTTGTGTTTAACCATGCGAGCGCGTGTGCGCGATGCGCCACTGTGCTACATTTCTCTATCTCTATTTTTATCTTCGTATTTTCCTTTGGCTTTAAGGCTTCTTTTTTTCATTCTTGTTTTGAAATAGCGAAAAAAAACGTGGTTTTTTATTCAAGCTGAATAGCCAGTAACGGTTGTTTAGTTTTCAACTGCGTAATATTTCAATGGATAGTGTTGAATATTTGTATAAAACGCATATATTAACTATGTTAAGAACGATGAATAAATGTTCCCAATTCTATTAAGTCCGGGGAATTTCAAACATATTATGACCAGTGAGGAGCGGATTCTGCCCTCTCCAAAACGTTTGACAGGTTTTTCAAAAATAAAATAAAACTTGGCATTTATTTGGCATGTATTTAGCAGATACTAATTTTGTTTATGTCAGCAATTTTTCTAAGACGCCAAATCGGGTTTGTTTTAAGTCGTGTTTGTTTTAAGTCGTATTTGTTTCAAGTTTCTGTTCTGAGGATAATCGTAACGTTTTTATATTTTCCTGATTATATAGGTTTCATAAAAAGTTGAGGAGAAGTTTCAAGTAATGGCAAATACCTAAAGCTCTACAAGGTGGCGCCTAAAACTTGGTCTAATCATTTTATATAAAAACTCAGTAATTATCATAGCCTTGTAAGATAACACAAAGAATTATTATAAAAAAACCAGTAGGGGGCGGAATCCGCCCTAAAATATTTTAAAAAAGCAACTTTTAATTAATCTAAAATCTGTTAATTTTCAAAATTATAAATACAAAAATACTATACGTAATATAGAATATAAAAGCAAACACAAACATAAATAGGGTATCATCTGATTATTCTAAAAAATAGGACCTTAGTGAGAATAGCAAACAAATAAAACATGATCCAACGAGGAGAGCAAATGAGTAGAAAATGGCTGTGATGGTTGTCTATTTGTGACTTAGCCATATTTCATGGGCTATTTTTGGTTTTTCTATTTATGGGGAAAGAGGGAGGGGGTGTTAAATTTATCCTCCGTAAACCATATTTGCTTTCATCATGTTTGTCTGGAACAACATTATCTCTAAAATGAAACGATCATGTTTGTAAAACTTCCACTCTCTCCCCACTCCCTTTCTGTAAATGTAAGCTGAAAGCAAAAGACTTGGGCGGAAGCATTATTATATTGGAGAATCACATGTCAAAGGATATGGTGTTTATACAAGAAGATCTTTGTATTAATACAAAGTTATCACGCCCATAAGAAACACACCATCCTTCTCTAAGGCATCTTTTCTGTTATTAGAAGGGTAGTACCAATGTCATAACGCCCTTTGTACACCCTAAAGTTAAACATCTCGTGATGTATTTTCGTTTTGCTATTTTTGGTATATTCAAGCAAACAACAAAAAGGTATCTCACGTACGCAAGTTGAGTTTCTAAAGTTTAAAAATTTATGATTATTAAATTTTTAAAAATTATGATATTTATGTCTACATTGTTACATCTTTGACGCATTTTTGAACAAAAACAAGAAGCCGAAACGGTTCTGCAAAACACGCTATTACCTTATTAGTATTCTTCGATGAGTAGTAGTAGGGAGCCGTTCAAACCACACTTTTCCAAAAACCACGGTCAAACTCTCAAAAAATTAACATACACAATTTAACTTGTGACGTCACAGATTTTCATCACACCTCATCACGACAAAATCCGCTGATCATCAACAAAAATCCGCTGATCATCAACGCATGCTCAAAACCTTCAACAACATACTCGGCAATCTTCTGATGTTGTTGAAATGTTTATATATAAATGAGTTGGTTTAGGAATGCAATCAGCAAACTATATAGCACCGTGTCGGCACCAGTGGTAGCAACTCGCGACGCTCTTACCGATCGATTACAGAGTGTGCGGGATACCGTTGCCTTCTACTACAATAAGGCAAAGGAACAAATTTTGGGAGGGACAACGCTTCATGACGAGATGGAAGAGGAAGCACGGGAAGACTACACGGAGGACTATCAGGGTATTGAAGACGATATCCAAATGTTGGAAGACGGAAATACGATAAAAATATGGCGGTTCAACAAGCATTTGAACCAGCCTCTAAAGGACGCCATTATGCAAAAAATTGAACCCTATATAGAAATGTGCGTTAGGGTTGTGTAGAGCTTCAGCTGTGGTATTTACAAGGGTGGAGGTGGCGTGTCTGATGACCACAAAACTAAGAGCTTCATGTCGCTGTCAAGTATAGCGGAAATTGAAGCGCCCATTAAAGAATATGAGATGAGGCGTCTCGATCTGGAGGATGGTGAGTTTTGGAGTAAGGCTTATTTACCACCTACTAGGACCACCGAGACCCCAGGAGCATACGAAGGCAAAATCAATCTCCGAGTAGAATGCAGTGATGCGCGGTTGATCAAACACACTTGCTTAAATGAAAGTGTGTTTGTATATTGTGGTAATCTTACCTTATGTGATAATACTACTATTCTATCTAAAATTTTAACATCTAAAAAGGGAATGTCAGAGCTTGCACAAGTATTCGACTTCGCACAAGCCTTTGAACATATCGAAAAACCCACCGACAAACGTCAAGCTTTGAATGAGGCTCTACGCAAAGGCAAAGATCTCTTACCGAATAAATGTACAGAAGGCTTTATCGACAAGGCTCCCGATGAGGCCATTGAAAAGGTCTATGCCGAGTACGTACAACGTGAATTACAAGAGAAGGGGGAGAAAACAACTAGGGAATTGTCTACCCATGTGGTTAACCCCTATGCTAACATGATTGGAAATTTCGTCAACATCGACAGTGTCGAGGATTTACGTAAGGACATTGAAGAGGACCCCATCATCAAGGATGCCATGACGGACCTCGGAGTCCTCGCGTACTGTACAATTGGCAGGTGTTTAGCGCCTATCTTAGTGGTTGGGCATACAGCCCGGCATATGAACAAAAAAGAGGATGGGATGGGGACTAAAGAGAAAGCTCCCTGAGGATCAGGCAGTTAAATTTCTTATAAGCCATAAGACTTATAAGAAATGAGTGATGAACCGAGACAAGAAGAGAAGGTGATCACAAGACCAGTAAAGCATCCGGGAAGAGTTGCCCAGGGACACAAGTTAGCGGCACTGATGAAGAAGAGAAAGGAACAACTTAGGCAACAAGAGGGTACCGTAGATCCTACAGTCAAGACCTCTTCTGGGGCCACTTCCGTATAGCCGGTCTACATTTACGGGGTAGGCACACTTGCGGTGCTTGCCATAGGGGTTTGGGTGTGGTTGTACAAATTTGGAGGTAAATCTCACAAGCCCGCCCCTGAGCCTCAACAGGACCAGCCTAAAATTGACATTTTCAGGATGCATTAATTTTTTCAAAAAAAAATTTGCACTAAATAAATAAGTAAAGCTACACCTCACGCAAGCAACATAACTCCCACGAAACGCAGGTTATTGATTCCCTGTGGGAGTCGGTCAGGCTGGTATCGTACACGATCCTGATCGTCCTGGGTGCAAAAAAGACGCTGGGGGGTTCTAGGCCAGGGGCTAAGATTGACATGGAGGACGATTTAAAACTTGCCGGTTATATGACGGGAGCGATCTTATTCGACGACTACGCGATAAAACAAGGGTGGTATAAATGTTCCCTGATACCTCTAAAACAGACCGTCTAGTAAAATTTGTGTTTGTCGTGGAGACAAATACAAATCAACATGGAGGAGGCTAAGAAATGCTCAAACTGCAAATACTCTTTCTTTAGAAAAATTCAGGATTAGGAGTAATAGCCAACGGACAAAAATGTGCATCAAATGCCTGGATAAAAAGAAGGCGTCACAGGAACGTAATAGGTGCCCGCATCAAAGGCAGAGGGGTCAATGTAAAGGGTGTGTTGGGAGTCAGATCTGCCCCATGAAAAACAGAGGGCCCAGTGCAAAGACTGCAAGGGAAGTGAAAGGATAAGATCTCGCTGTAAGGACTGCAGGGGAAGTCAAATCTGCCACCATGAAAAGCGGAGATCCCAGTATAAAGAATGTGGCGGGAGTCAGATTTGCCATCATCAAAAGCTAAGATCCTGGTGCCCCATTTGCTACCCTGTTAGCCATCTCGCCGATGTCGTAAGTACCCGAACCCGCAAGGCTCTGCGGGGAAACAAGGGGCTCAGTTCCCAGGAGTATCTCGGGTGCGACATAGCTACGCTCTGGGTCCATATCGAGGCTCAGTTCTCTGAGGTTATGACCTGGGACAATTATGGAGAGTGGCACATTGATCACAAGGTGCCAATTAAATATAGAGAAAATGGCGATGATCCGTCGCTTGCCGGGGAATTTTTTTTTGAGCTCTCCCTTTACCAAAAATCAATGTTGAATTTTGAAAATGCTTGGCTGATACTAACAGAAGCACTCCATGAACCTTAAAGATAAGTAACATTACCTTTAGGGGAAAGGGGAGGAAACAGTAAAGAGATTCTAACGTCATAAATAATAAAAAGGCTTGATTTTCTTATCACATTTTCCCAACAATTTTTTGCAGGAGTGTTAAAGCTCAGCTTTGAGCAATCAACTCAGAGTAGTCGACAAAGCATTTCAACAAACATTCTGTTTTTCACACTTCTTGGTTAAAATTACTGAACTCTCCAATAAGATATAATTAAATAATTAAAAAGTCGAATGTATTTTCCGATTTTTTTGTGTAAATTGACCTAACTTCGTAACTTAGTTAAAGAGAGTACCTGTGAACTAAAATACATATTTAAAACGCGATGTCGTTGAGAACTATCCCCCTAGTTGAGAAGCACAATGCATATTTTGAACGTATTTTTCACTTTATATGTTCGTGCATAAATGCTAACATATATAATTAGAAGGATTGACAAAAATTCCGTTCTTCAGCAGTCGCAAATGCAAATGTTGTGTTATTCCCACGTACGGTAGTGATCTAGATATTCCAATTTTTGTTCCTGCAACCACAAAACCTTTTGTTTTGAACGGTTTGAAATACCACAGTTTGATTGTAAAACCTATAAACAAATAAATTGATTAACTAACACTAAAATTACTAGTTGTTAGTCCGTGGAAGGATTCACGAAAATCCTCTTCTCTTACAAATGTCACATTTGCTTTTTGATGAGTACGTAACACGAATTTTTTCACGCCCTAACAGACATACATACAGACAATAAGGAAAATTAGCGGCTTTAACGCCATATCAACACAATAATCTCACCCTTCCACTTCCCAGACCCTGCCATCATTAAGCCATTGTTATAACTACCGCCCTTGCTATAGGGTGTACTTCTTCTGACAATAGTGGCGTTAAAAGGTGAGTACACTATGCTCTCTGGTGTACAGATGATATCTACACCATTATGTTTTCTACGTCCCCTATTGAAGAAAAAGGAAAGCGGAAAACCTATGTGAAATATCGCACTGTTTCAAACAGAAATTTCAAACAGAAATAATAAAAAAGTTTTGCAAAGATTAAAAAATATGAAGTTTAGTTCATAATCTTTGCAAGAGGCAATGCAACCTCGATCCCAGGGCCTTTAGCGTTTTTTTGTTATATGAGGATATCAAAAAAACGCTACAGGCCCTGGGATCGAGGTTGGAGGCAATCCAAAAGACAAACGAACTTCAGGTGGCTAAATTGCCAAACCAGGGCGTTTATAGATTTTGGTGACGTCACTGAGTAGGAAAAAAATTTGATGATATTATTTTTTTAAATAATCTGATTATATGAAAAAATGATGTAAAGAGTAATAAAAAAATGTCTAAACACTATGAATGAACTATAAACACTATTTCAGTATAAATTCTAAGCTCTGCAAAACGAATCTATAAAGAGACATATTGTTCGTAGGGAAGATTTTTTTATGTTTTTCCTGGCCAATAGGAATCGTTAAATTTTTGACTGCGTACGAAGTTACAGAGATAAAGACTTTTATACACTTGTAGTATATAATAAATCCAGAAAAATCGCTACAATTAAGACCGTGCGATTTACATATGCACTGGTTGGTGCGACACAGTGAACTTCGACAGTCACAAGAGATAAGATCAAGATATCCTCTAGTGTTGCTCTTCTCAACATCCACTGGATAATTAAAGCCCCATCTTGCAAAATCCAACGCTATCCATTAGGATAAGGCACCTGCGGGAATTGCTGAAGTAATTTTATGATGATTGTTATTATTATTATGAATATTTATACAGGATATAGCCACTTCAGTGTTTGAAACACTGTTATCAATGTGGATCCTGTGTTCGGAATATATACATTAGGTATATCTCGGCATTGCCTACCTAATTTCCCTCACATGGCATGGGTTGACCCGTAGCTGTGGTAAAGACACTTGCTAAACACACCCGCTCTGTGGACCAAACCACGGACCTTGTGATTGCGAAGCAAACTCCATAACCACAAGGCCACGCGGCAATAAGCTGTTGCGTACGTCACTATTTTACAGTGACACAACAGAGCGTCACGTGTTGGTGGAAGTTGTTGGGGCTCTGGTGTTTTGTTCTTACTGTAAAACGTATTGTAACGCGTTTCGTTGGTGTTGTTGCAGTTAATGCCATACAGCTGATACAAGCTGACAATGTTTCAATTGTTGGAAACAGTGTTGCATCAAACGTCAATGTGTCTCCGATTCAACACGCTTTGAAACTCCATGGATTTCTTAAGGATTTTAAAGGCTTTCCCCGTTCCTATACCGTGAAACGTACTGGTGTAATTGTTCCCGGTAAATGTATGAAGTGCAGGAAGTGCTCGACAAAGATTGCGTCAAAGTTTGCCGAACAATATCTGACTATGTAATATCTATGTAAATTTAAAAGCTTTAATATTTTACCTTGTGTTTTATTAAAAGTATAAGTAGCTTGTACGTTTTACTTGTTTTTGTTTATGTAATTCTGTATTAAAATTGCAGTATTTTTTGAGCTTTTCGAAATTATAAAATTTGTAAATATTTTTATTATATCCCCTGATTCAAATTAAGTAATGCAGTTAAAAATAAAACGGTCTTCCGTGGTGTTAAAAGATGGCGTCTTTGATGTGAGAATTTGTTTTCACGTTTTATGTGAATGCTTTTGTTATCATTCCACCACACGAGAATAATTGAAAGAGCAAGTAAAGAAAATCTGTTTCTTTGTGTAGTAGGGACATGTTTTGATTTTTCCCCAAAAACTACGAGTACTCGTCTAGTTTTATGGCCGATAGCGCCCTGACTATTCGCGCATAAACAAAAAAGTGGGAAAAAAACTCAAATTCTGATGTATTTTTACATTTAAATCCTTATAAACTTATACAAAAAAATCTAAATAACCTGTTTATGAGAAATAATTATGGTCAACAATGTTGCTGCAGCATATTGCAAATATATCGACCACACAGTTCGAATAATGAATATTAATACCAGTTCAAAAGTATTCGCACATATAGAATGCTTTTCTAGTATTTAGTTCCTTTTATTGTGGAGTTATTAATAGTTCATGTCCACTAACTTTTTATTCATGGTAAACTGTGTCACGATTTTATTGCAATGATAAAAAAGGTGTTCACTAAGATATGCGTATAGTTGGATCCTGAAAGTGCTGTAAGGGAGCTGAAAGGGAAGGACCTTTTAGAAGTGTTGGATGTCTTATAGCGACAAACACAAAAAAGCAAGCGTTCATATAACACATTGCGACAATAACTTTTGTAACTTTACTGTCCTAAAACCTATACTTTGAAACAACACAGCGTACCTTTTGGCACCATGGTAACCACAACCTTGTCTATCACATCCTCGAATTGTATTATTTTGGTTTGAACTGCATACTGTATGTAAGCATCGTTCTAGAGTTTAAAAAGTACATACTTTTAAGGTGCTTGCTATTGTAATGTAGCACGTTATAGAGTGTCACCGAAATCACCTCGATAACATAGTTGAATTTTGAATAACATAATAAAATATAATTCTTACTTGCTTCAGCTAATGTCGCCAAACACAACAACAGAATTAAGACGACTGATCCTTTCACAAGCATAGTTTTTTTCATGCGACACACAAATGTGTTAGTGAGTTCGATATTTAATAATGTAACGTATGTTTGGCTTCGGAACTTATTGTAAGCATTTGTGTGGAAATTTTGTTGTCTGTGAAAACAAAGACAAATGTTGAACTTCTTTTGTTGTGGTTTTCACTTGCCTGTCTTCTATGTATCCAATTTTTAATTTGTAACCTTTCTTGCATTATAATATATTCCGTAACGTATGTAGCAAGGTATGTATGGCTGGGAATTGCAAGTTGTAGTTAAATCTCAGGTGTATGTGAAAACTGAAGAGTTGGATAAAAGCTTAATTCGATAAAACGGTACCCTAAATGTTTATCATTTTTTCCCTAAAACAATAAACAAATGCTCAGCTTAGTCTGCATTTAAAATATAAAAAACGATCAAAGGAGCTTTTGTTTATATTTATCAACTTCTCCAGTTATTATTTAGTATTGCAACCCGTCTAAATTCGCCTAGTTTTCGCCCTATCGCTCTACCTATAGATGACCTATAGATGACTTGCCAATGTTTACAAAAGTTAAAAAGTTTGCGGTTTTTTTGCACATGCGCAAGAACTTCTGTAGGTAGAAAATATAAACAACAGATGACCGTATGATGGAAGTTGCAATGAATATGTGAAGAATTCGACAGGCGAATGCTTGAAAAAAACGTCGAGGAGGAATGAAGCCGTGTATTTTTTTATGTTGTATTAGCTTATGAGCCGCCATTGCAAATCGCTGTAAAACATTATGTTGCTTATTTTTAAATTTCTATTCCTCGGAAAGTTTCTCATAGATGTAGAAAAAGCCAACCTCGTTCTTAAAAATGTAACAAGATGAGATGAGGTTAAAAAACAGCCTCTTTCTCCCTTCATGCCTTTTTTATATATTTAACTAACCCATTTATATGAACCTTTTCGTCTCTCCATATTATAATACCCAATTTTCAAATCAAGATGGTAGCTTTGAGCAGCGGCAGGCGAATTTCCGTTGATTTTTCCAACAGGTATTGCAATAGCCCCATATTAAGCAAAAGCATAGCGTAGACCTGTCGATATATTTTACATTGCGGAATAAAAAATTTGCGACATGGATCTTTTATATTATCTAAAAACGATGCAATTTATTTATTTATTTATTTATAACGAATATTTATACAGGATTTTTCCATTCAAAAATTAGTAAAATATACAAAATATATATAATTACAAAATTTCTGTTCTTCCATTGGTCCTGTTTCCCAGCACGTATTTTCAGAGGAAGCTCGTTAAAAGTTTTTGCGCCATTAAAAAAGAAACTTTTCCTACTTGATTCCAGCTTAATCTTAGGAAGTCGTAGTAAATGATTTTTATTTCTTGTGTTGTTTGTCATTTTTTCGAATAATATACAAATGTTTCACACACGTCTCCATGAACACACTTGAAAACTTGAAGGCAAAGACGTTTCCTTAACAGATCTTTAATTGATGCTGGTTTAGATTTTCTTGGCACGTTCTCCTTGAATATAATACGACTTGCTCGCTTTTCTAAATTTTCCAACTTTAGCTGATACGTCTTGGTAGAATAACATGTAATGACTGAACAATACGTGAAAACTGGTATCTTGGAGATGCAAATTGTTGTTGCAGTCTCGATGGTTGACTGAGGTCTGATTATCTGAAGCAAGTATAATCTCCCTTTAACTTTCTTGTATGTCGACTCGATGTGCTCACATAGTGAAAGAGTTTGGTCCAATTTTACACCAAGATACTTGTAGGAGTTGGTGAAAGAGAGTGATTGATGCCGATAATCTATATCCAAGGTCTTATTTTTGATACGTTGAGTAGTGCCAAACAGCATGCATTCCGTTTTCCCTTTTTCATATTTATAACAAGATCGTTCATTTCGAGCCAGTCTGCAACACGATTAAAGTCATCAGTCAACAATTTTTCGATGCTATCTTTTGTTTTACCAGAAACATAAATGACAGTGTCATCAGCCTATGTCAGTATTTTACAGTTTGAAAGGACGCTGCCAATGTCATTGAAGGTAATTAAGAATAAAAGGGACCTAAAATCGATCCTTGCGGTACACCACCGGTTACTGACTCAGGTTCAAATGTTTCATTATTTAGTTTCACAGTTTGCTTCCGAATTATGTATGTTAAAAATGCCATCTCCATTGACATAAAAATCGTCGCATGGAAACACGAAAAACAAAAAAAAAAACAATAACAATAACAAGAAATAGCATGCAATCGCACGGAAATTCACTTATGTCGTCTGTTTCTTTGTGTCAGCCACACATTAGAAAGCTAGGAGAAAGAGATAGCATGGAGTTCAACGTTTCTTATGAATCTCTCATGTGTCTTTATTATTTCACGAGAAATTAAGTTTTAGACAAAAACGCATGAAATAAGTGTTTTTATTTATCCATGCTTTCTTGCGCGTTCTTAATACGCGAATATAAAAAAGGAAAAGGGAGCAAAAAAATATGGAATAACAAAGATGCTCAAACTGACCGCTATATGCGGATAACACTCCGTCTAATCAAGCGATTTTCACTAGGCGGGATATAAATACCCTCCGATGACACACTTTAGTATACTAAGCTTGCTAATCATAACATTATTTAACAGCTTATATATATTATAAAAGTATATTCGATCATTTTTATGCACTTTATATATGGCCATTTGGGGGCAATATTGTCAATGTTAGCGCCCCATACTTTCGACGCCAGGGATCTGGTTTGCGTATATCCGACATTCAATATGGTGGTGGAAGCTTCGAAATATCGTGGTACCAAAAAAAAATCTGTCTCTGGTGATATTATGAGGTGAGTAAATTACAAAGGATGTTTAATATACTGCTACGTACTGTTATTTTAAGCTATGTATATATTTAAAGAAACAATTATGCATGGTAAAAAACATTGGAGCCTGTATCTTTTTTGCTTAATGCTTTTTAGCCTAGCTATATAGCTATTGCTGACAACTCTCTGCTCCTTTCTCATTAAGAAACCTGATTGGAAAAGTGGCTGGTAGCTACTCTTACCACTAAGCAAATAAGGATTTTTTTCAAAAACATATTTAGCCATGCCAAATGAGTATCCTGAAATGCCAGTGTAAAATATTTCCTTTAATAAATTCAGTCAATAAAAGAAACTTAACGTTCTTATTGTTTTGTTGAACTCCAATTAACTTCATTTAAAGACTGAATTGTTGTGACGCAACTACGGATGCTGGTCCAACTTTAGGCGGGTTGGTGCGTTCGCAGTTGGGATATTCCATACAGGCTGGTCCAAACTTTGAGAAATGTATGTATATTGGTCAAGAGGGTGGGCGACTTTTTTAATTAAATTTGCGGTTGTCCTTCAAAACCGCCCTAACTTTCCTGAACTCGCCTGGAGCATTCCTGAAAGAAGTTGCACTTCTTGTAACATACCATGCATATGACAGTTGGAAGAAGGCGCTTGAAGAGAAAAGAGTTAATAAAGTTTATATATAGCTAAGTTATTTATCAAGTAAATCATAACAAAAACAGTTCTTTTAAAAACTTCGCTACAACATAGCAAGTTTATTATTTAATTTCTATAGTTTTTAGAATCATTTGTGGTGAATCTTTGGAGTGTTTTTGTGGTGAATCTGTATTTTTTCAGGCATTGTTTGGGTCCTATGCTGGGTTTTTTGGGTGAATACTGCACTTTATACATCGTATGCGGGTTATCGGCACCCTGGTAATTGGTCTGAAATTGGTACAGGCCTAACTATTGAGAACGAAATCTTGTAGTTTTAAAAACTGTGATATCTGATAGGACAAACCCAACTGTAAACAGGGCAATTAGCAAATAATTCTCACACTTTTTAAAACACTGTGTCATAAGATGGAACAGGACCAACAACTATTGGACACTTTTTAGAGACAGCCACAACATGGGTCAGTCTGAAGACTGCCAGACTAAAGTTAAACATTGTAAGATGGGTTAGACCTATAATAATTACCACACACTGTTTCAAATTTAAATTAAAATAAAGACAGGCCAGGCTCAACTGTGGACAAATGCATTGTTTATAGATGAGGACTAAAGCAGATGATAAAGGAAGAGACAAAATCATGAACTCTTAAAATATAACATATTACATATATAGCTAAAAACTAACGATCAATATAAATAACATGTCATAAATTTTTTGCTTTTCTCCAAAATTGAGCAAGGACAGACATAAATTGACAAATAAATTTGATAAATAGGGATTAGTAGCTCAGTCGGTAAGACGTTTAATGTCCAAGTGGTTGTGGGTTTGATCTACACATAAGGATGTTGTCTAGTTTACAAGAATTCTAAAAAAGGGGTCTGTAGCTCAAATGGGAGCTTTAAAGGGAACCCAAGGTATAAAATGATGTTGGACTTATATTATAGAGCTTAAAAAGTCTTTTTAAATTTTTTAAAAAGCTCTTTTCGTTCTCAAGATATTCACATGTAAAGAATTTCAGATTTAATTATGCTGCATGAATTATGATGTCATATTTCAGTAATTGCAAATTTGGCCTTTTCTTTCATCAGTAATTTTAGACCTGTTAAGAGGTGTGCATTCAAACTTTATCAATGCATAGATATTATAAAGGTTAATTGATCAACATAAATTTTTTTGCTAAAATGACACTCGCTTGCTCGTCCCAGGCCTCTTATTTTTTGCTGATGACTCAATAACTCAGGATCTGCAACTTGCTTTGGTTTTACTAACAAAATTCGATTGCAAACCGACATGCAGATCCCAAGTTATGAGATCGTCAGCAAAAAATTAAGAAACCTGGAATCAGCAAACAAAGAAAACGTGTATCGCTCTGGTGAGACTTACCACATTTCATGTTATAAAAAACTTTAATTGTGGCTGCCCCCACAGACCTTGGGTAGTACTGTAGTTCAACTTTTAATAATTCCATTGAAGATTATCTGGAAACATAAGCATAAATAACTTAAAAAAATAAATAGCTAGCTAGCTGTTATATATAACATTACGTTACGCTGAGCTGAATGTTATATCTTGATATCCAAATCATAATTATTTAGCTATAGTCATTATGCACACAGCAGTCTACTTAAAAACATCTCCATCATGCAACAAGAAAGTCTCTAAACTTTAAAAAATACGTTTACGATCTTGTCAGCTGTATTATGAAAAAAAATCATTGATCTGATCTTGCACCAAGAGTTGCCAAGTAATGTTGTTTTTGCTACCAACAACAAACTTGAAATGCATGAATCGATGTAATCTCAGCTAGCTATGTACAACAATACGCCATAAAAAGTTGCAGCATTTCAGTTTTTTTACTTTATTGCTGTTACTTTTTGTTAAGTACAAGGTCTTGGTGTATGCAAATACATTTTAGAGTCATGTGGCAAGTTGGTCCTGGCCTAATAAGATGGTCCAAACACAGCTCGTCTATAGGCTATAGATGGGCTGTGTTCTGACTTGGGTCAGAATAGGATCATTCCTGGACATATTGTTTTTCTTTATAATGGCCAATTTAAAATCAGTCTTGGTCATGAATGCACACGCCATGTGAACTTCGGGCGTGGTCTTTATCACACGCCTTGTTCTACTTCATACACACGCCAAGCAGAACTGAGCTATTTTAGAGTAATCCCTTACCCAGACTTTACCCAATACATAATTGTTCTTCCGTGTTAAAATGTATCTCTAAAATGTATTTCTATTAAATACCCACCTTCATTAAAATTGCTGACGTGAGATACATTTCAATTGTTTGCGTCTGTATTGCGTCGACAATATTTTTTTTGTTTTTTAGCTGGCAAAAAATTTCGTCATTAACCTTGTATTGCTCTCCTTAAGACGATGACAAATGGAAATGAAGTACAAGTCCTATTAACCTACCTTCCCGATGGTGTATTTCTTAAGTTAATAGTTCTGTCCCAACTAGCTCTCTATGTTTTAAGATAAACTGATTAGGAAGTAAGTTGTACACATGTTATTAACGAACTGAAGGTCAGGGCATCATTAAGTTAAATATCGCAAAAGTAGCCGGTGACATGCTTCGAAAATGCTTGTCACAGGCACAGTTCAATGCAAAGCAAAACTGTACAGAAGACTCAATTGTTAGAGTCTTCGCAGAACATCTTTTCTCACAAAACCGAGGGCAGGGCTGACTTATTCCCTGCTGTGTTGTGTGGGAGACAGAACTTCTGGACTTCTTTTTAATACGATATACATTTTTTCGATTATTATTACTAAACATATAAACTCTATGAAATTGAGATGTAAGTCATTCAACTAGGATATTTCAACCGATTCAACCCTGTGAATTAAGTACTAAAACTGAGCACTATCGAGCAGGTGTTCGACACTATAATTTTGACATTGTTCCCCTTAGAGTGGCAAAGTCGATATTCCAAGGTCTAAAATAACTTGATGCGGTTTCTTCGTTGTAACAGATTAAAATAGTGTGAAGTGATTTTCCTTTATCTGCAACAAGCGATGTATTTAAAACATCTTTTTTTGGCAAAGTATTTTTTTTCACATCCTTCAAAACAAGGTCGTTGTCCTTGAATCAATGTAGCTTGGCTTTTAGGTCAGCACTGAAGAATGTTGACATAAACTCACAGGACTTAACCCCGCCCCATTTACTGGCATTTTTGGAAAATTTTTTTAATAGTCAATATCATAAAGTTTAGTTGCTAGATTGTTTCTACAGCCGTTTGCTTAGATAATCACATAATAAGGACAGAATACACTTGCTAGCTTCGTAAATACCTAGTTATGTTTACCATCAAAGGGAACTCCCGCCTCAAAAGAACTTTGCAAGTATTGAAACTATATCTGGTGTGGATGATGAATTCAATAACTCCAATCATAATGGTGAACTTGCTCACATGATGTAAGTTATAATTTAATGCAGTTGGAAAATATGCTATACACAAGTTCAAGAGGAAAACATGCAATGTTTTTAGCCTTTAAAAATAATACAATTTTGTAATATTTCCAAAATAGGTTTCTAATGTTAAACATGATATAAATTATAACAAAGCAAAAATGACTCTGGTTGATAAGGAATGAGTACAATCTTTCTCCAAAAATACGACCAATTTTCCAACAATCATATTTAAATAAGAACCTCAGGAGCAATATTTTTGCTTTATTTGTTTGAACTTATGTGCACTATTTTGGCTCATAACTTTCTATACATTAATGGTCTTAACCTCTACTTGTTTCATGTACCAGTCAAGATTTTAGTTTGCATCATTTTGCATTCAATATAAATGAGATTAAAAATATATTACAGAAAATTGCCAACTATTAAAGTGAAGTATGTCAAGAAATGACTTGTCAACCAACGTGTGCAAGACATTTCAACATCAAAATTAAAAAAAGAAAGAACTTAGGGCTGACCTCCCACTTCAAAAAAAGTTCGTCTTATTCTGCTTATAATATGTTGAGAATTTGTAATTTAACATTTATTAAGTAAAAATCGAAATGATAAAGCTAATATAAAGCCACATTTTCTTGTGTTTACAGCATGCTTCCTTTTTGAAAGCTGCCAATTTGTGATAATTTTTTTTCGGATTAAACCCAGTTTTGAGGTCATCCCATGGAAAAAAAATGCCCCCTGAACAAGTTGCCGTAAAAGGATAACTAAGAGAAAAAGAAGAAGAGTAAATTATTGTAACTAAGATTAATTTTGTTAATAATTATAAAATGTGTTTTTTGATATGTCTTTTTTGAATAAGAATAATAGAAGTAGCCCTGGAAAGCATTCCTTTGCCACTCTTTCAGAAGGCAAGAAACCACGAGCTACATGTACTCATTTAACAGAGTTGGTACCCTTTCAAAGTCGAGTTTTGATCACTAGAATGTTTGATCAACGCTGACAAAAAGGGTTTGGCAATTCTAAATCTCTGTCCACTTGTCTTTGCATTAAGCCATGTGCTCTTCTTCTACATTGCCTCTAAGAATCATATTGTGGTACACTGCAGGGATTTAAGGGATTTTATTTTGTCCTACGCGCGTTGTTGTTTCTTCTTTCTTTCTTTCTTTTTTTTTGTAAGGGGACTCCAATTTAATTATTTGTTCTACGGGCTCGGCCGACCCTAATTTTCACAAAAAATAATAATAACAAGCAAAAAAGTTTTAAAGAAAAAAAACATGAAAAAAAAACAAACTTTTTCTCATCCCATCTCGTGAAAATATAATGAGCATAGAAGATATCAATGATGTTATTTTTTGTTTGTTAAATGACCATCTACAATTATACTAAACAAGGTGAATCAATAACATTCTTTAGGACCACCATTGGTAAGGCCAGTAGAAGTTGATTCTTTGTTCCTCGTAATTTGTTGTGATAAAACTAAAATGCGCGGTGCACTAAAATAGTTACGTGGTAAAAAAGAGGTTTAAATTTTTTTTATGTGATTTGTAACAAAAATTAGCTACTTTTGCTAAGACAAGTGAAAAACAAGACAGATTATTGTTGTAACACCCTTCATCGTTATGATTAATATATATGTTTAAAAATACGCTGGCTAAACCGAAATACAGCAAGAGTTTCGTCCATACCCTTTTGGAAAAATAATTAAAACAAGATAGAATAGGCTTGTCGTAACACCATCCTCCGTTATGAATTTTAAAGAAATGGTTTTAACGCTGCAAAAGACTTTAAATATTCTCAACAAAACAACCATAGTCCGAAAAAGAAATTGCACTTAAATTTAGATTTTCCTATAAAACTGTGCAAAAAACATTAAAAGAGCACTAAAATTGTTTGTTTTATTATTTTAAGTAGGAGAAGAATAACTTGCTGTATAAGTTTCGAAACAGTGCAAGTATAACTCTCTGTTTATATTTCAAAACAATACAAGTATATTTTGCACAACTTTTAAAACAGCACAAGAATAATTCTTGCTGTATAATTTTCAAAACAACACAAGAAAAATTCTTGCTGCATAACTTTTAAAAACAAGTTTTTGATCATGCAAGTATTTTGATCTTTTCACCTTGAGAACTAGTTACATATTTGTTAGTGAGACAAACTATTGTTATTCAAAATCACATGCAAAAAGATTATGCGAAAATACATAGAAAAAAATTGTTGTTGTAACACCCTCCGTTGTTATTTTTTATTATTTTTTTGTTCTTCTGACCATACATTCTTGGTAAAATTATTTTTATTTTGCCTACCGACCGTAAGTTACTATCGACTTCGCCCATAGAACAACTAATTAAATTGGAATCGCATAATCTATTTTGATTTATTTTTCGTGTTGCGATTCATCCTCATATCAAAGAACACTATAGGCCCTGGGGATCGAGGTTGCTTGAATTGTTATTATAGTAAGCCCAGGGCTGTGTTTTAGCTTGCACCTGTTCTTTCTATGTTAACATGGTCGTGATTATTAACGCTACCAATAGTCTATAGCTACAGAATGAAGTTTCCTACTAATCTTCTAAGTTAAAATTGCTTTCTGAGTCTAACTCTTCTAAAAACTCTTAGGGATCGCAGAGCGGCATTTAATGTGGGGGAGAGGGGGTAAAATTTTGTCTGCCAAGGTTTGCTCTGTCCGCCATGGTTTGCTCCCTAATAGCTTCTTTTTTACTTTTAAATATACTTCCTGGTGCAGCGACTCGTCTCTGTGGGCATTTCTTCAAGTCTCTACACAAGTCGGAAAGAGCCAATCTCATCGGGCATCGGAACAACGAAAAATGTCACGGTTCACTACTAAGCTATTGCTTCCACTTCCATTCCTTATCCTCATAACAGCTTTCACAGCTAGAGTCTGATTCACTGCCAGGTTTTGTAGACTTTTCACTGGCCGAAACTTCAAAACTAAGAAAAGTGAAGCAAAAAAACAAGTGTTTACTTATCTTCAGTATATACCTGTTACAAACTCATCCTCAGTACCTGTTACAAATGTTAAAAAACAAAACAACAACCGCTACTAAAAATCAACAATGTCATCTAAAAACGCAAATGTAAATGATTATATATAATAATTTTTCTGATTTAGAACTTTTAGCCACAATATATGTTCTTAAAATTGAGTACAATATTTGTTTAAGAGCCAATAAAATGTGTTTAATGGCTGGTTGTTCTTATTTTTAAAGAATTTTTAGCAAAAAATTGAAATATTTTAATCAATATATTGCTTCCATCCAGGTTCGTAAAGAAAGTTAATTACTTTAATTCCTGTGTTCTGATGTGTTGATTTCGATCATTCCCTGTTGATGACAGCTGTAGCTGTTTGTTTTTGACATAATATTACCACTTATCTGTTCAGTCATTTTTCCTGAACAACATAAACAAGTTACAGGTTTTGTAAAAAAAATTTTCTAAGTTAAGGGGTCTGATAGTGTATTTAAAATGCATAATATTCATGAAATATCCTTAAGCAATATATCTTTTAACATGGATGGATGTTATATATATAAAAGAATCTTTTGCAAGAATCTTGCAAAGAGAAAACTTAAAAAACCCTTCAAACATAATTTATTTTTTAATGTACTATTTATTCCCTTTCGCCTCTTGGCATAAACCACATGTTACGTTTTTCTTATTTGCCTGGTTGAGTTACTTATAGGTTACTTAATCTTCATATTATGTAAGTCTGGCAAATAATACCAGTTAACAGTTGTGGCCGAAACACCTTTCAATGTTCAGTCTGTAAGCACATTAACACACAAAAGAGGCTGACTGGAACATTTAAGATTTAAATGAAAATAAATAAATAAAAACTAATCAAATAGCTGATAAAGAACTGACATTAGTATTCTATTCTACTTTATTCTATTGCTTGATTTGACCACAGTTATGGCAGTTGTGAATGACAATTATGACCTTTTAATATATATTAAGAAAAACACAAAAACTGCTTACAGTTTTTGGTTCACCAGGTACGTAATAGTTTAGCTGCATGCCTCATAAATAAAAACTAAAAACAGAGGGTTATTTTTTAGATTATTAAATTTGTAAGTTTAGATTGACATGGACAGTAGTCAAGTTTTTATTACAAATGGTAAAAATTTAACACAAAAATCCTGGAAACTTCAGAAATCTTTTTATTTTTTTGTCATGAGGTCCTACAAATAAACAAGAACAAGATATAGTTAAATAAATTCTGAACTTTTGTGTTTTAGTTCATCTGGTAGTAGTGAAGAGCATGATTCGAGCATCAAAAGAAAATATAAAGAGGGAATGCATGACCAGGATGATCAACATTATGAGTCCAGACATTCAAAGAAAAAGAAGAAGGACAAGAAAAAACATAAACACAAAAAGAAGCACAAACACAACAAAGAAGACAAATCTGCAGAAAGTGACATGGTGTCCATGCTTATAGATATGGCTGATCTTGACCAGTTAGAGCATCGCAAGCGATTATTACAACAACAACTGGAAGAAACAGCAGGAAAGAAGGATGGTGATAAAAGCGAAAATGCTTATTCTGAAATAATGAAAGATTTAACAGCAAATGATGCAGAAGTTGCTCAATTAATTGAAGATTGTAAAAGAGAGGCATTACAACAAAGCAATAAAAGCAACAATGATAATAAAAAAGACAGTAAAAGTGAGATCGATACAGAATCATCTCACAAATCAGCTGAAAAGTATCACTCAAGTCGTAAGGATGCAAGAAGATCACGTGACAGAGATCATTCAAGTTCCAGACACAGTCGTAAAAGATCGCCAAGAGAAAGAAGCAGGTCAAAACAAAGAGATAGAGATTACGAAAGAAAACAAGATTCTGATAAATATCCTAGAAGAGATAGTCGTGACAGATCTCACCATGAAAGTGATAACTCTAGACGGGATAACGAGAATAAAACTAGAGAAAAAGAACGAAATGAACGGGACAAATCAACAACAGATAGACACATGAGAGATCCTGATAAATATGGGCGTGACAGATTTGATTCAGATAGACGCAATAGAAGTAGAGATACTGAGGAAAGCCGAAGATACAGGAGTAGTAATGACAGATACCAGCGTGATAGAGGTCATGATAACAGAAATAGTAGATATACTAATGATAGAGATCGGAGAAGGCGGAGTAGGTCAAAAGATAGGCATGCTGGCAAAGAAGAAAGTAAGAAGGCTGAGAGCTCTGATGAAGAGTAAGTTGAGGCATATATATAGAATATTTTTTGTAATAAACCTCGTATTAGTTGTAAGCTATTGTATATTTTCATCATTACATATTATATGCTTTTTTTTCTGTATACACATTTTTGTTGCATTTTGACCTATGCTAAAAATTTTCTATTTTAGCATCAACCTTGACGATTTGGCAGAAAAAATGGAAGTTGACGAAGATGAACTTATAGAGAAGCGTAGGCAGGAACGAAAGGCATTATTAGCAAAATTTCAAATAACTCCAGAACCTACTCCACCGCCTGAGCCACCTGTGGTTATACAAGCCAAAGATACATCTACAAAACCATCTGTGGAAGAGCAGGTGGAAAGCGTAAATGGGATTCAAAACCAAAAGCACAATATGGACAATACTAATGACGATAAAAGCAGTGATGAAGACATTGAGTCAAGCTCTTCTGACACGTCAAGTTCAACTGATGAATCCAGTGATTCAGATGACTCTTCTAAGAAACATAGTAAACGGGAATTGGTATTACAAAGAAAACTTGAAGAAGAGAAAGACAAACTACGTAAAAGAGAATTTGAAAAAACTATTCATCGCATGGAGAAAGACCAGGCCAAATTAAAGGATAAGCTCAAAAGTATTGAAAAATCGAGCGATTTAAGTGAGAAAGAAAAGCGAAAGGACAAGGAAAAATATGGAGAGAGGTTAAAGAAGGTGGAAAGACAAATACAGAAAGAAAAAACAAAAGAAGAGGAACGCGTAAAGAGAAGAGAGGCAGAAAAGTTAAGACAGAAAGAAAGAGACTTGCGTGAAAAATTACGTAAGAAGGGAAAACGTAGGGAAAAAGAAAAAAAGGAGTCTCAAAGAATAACTGACAGGGAGGAAAATATTAAAGAAAATGCTAGCGTCGTTGAAACTGCTTCAAGTAATACACCCCAAGAAAGTCATGTAAATGAAAAAAGCAGCGAAACGTCTATAAATTTTTCTGATAAAAAACGCACAAACAATGATGTAAATGAGAGTTCTGTTACTGCAAATAAGAGACCACGCAAGTCTAGTACAAACTTAGAAACTGAGGCAGAGACCATTGCAGAAGAAATTCAGCAAAAGAAAGAAAATGCGAGTTCAGGTGAAGATGAAAAAGAAATAAAGGATGGTTTGGACATGTTTGCAGAGGATGGACAACACAATATGTTTTCGGAAAAATTTGAGGTATAACATCTTTTTTTCTGTGCAACTACAATGTGTCAACTCTGACAGGAATTGTCTCGAAGTTGCAAAGTATTGTCCAAAATGTCAGCAGCCAGAAATACTAGTTATTTATTTCATATGTTTAAGTGGGGCCAATCAGAAATGAGTTAAATTTTTCAGTCTGTTTTATTATTTTTTAGAGTAATCCAGAGTCCCAATAAGTATGAAATTCCTGCCAAAAATAGCTGGAAAAAATAGAAAAATGTCAGGACTACCAGAAAAAAGTATGGAGTAGGCAGTTTTAAGTTTTGTTTCGAAATAATTTTTTAAACACAAAAACGTAAAGTAAAGTATTTTGGCAAGACTCATTTAAAATAAAATTGTAACAGCTAAGTGCAAAGATCATTTTTTTTGTCTCAATTATGTAAATTCACCATTTTGTGAAACCGTCTTTAGAGTCCCATGACCGGCAGTACAAACACACACACTACACAAGAAGGAAACAACCCAAACTTAACCGATAATTGGGATGATGCAGAAGGATATTACAGTAAGTTCTGTTTATTTTAAATTTCTTTATTCGTAGAAAACTGTTCTGTAATTTACAAAACTTATTTTTAAGATTAGTGCAGTCATTGCATTATACTTTTAAGTTTCAGACCAAATAACTTTACAAAGATATTAACTGAACTCTGTAGAATCTGTCTTCTGTTTGTAGAAACAAGGATTGGTGAGACTATGGACAAAAGATATAATGTGTATGGATACACAGGGCATGGTGTGTTTAGTAATGTGGTGCGAGCACGTGACACGATGAAAGACAACACAGATGTCGCTATCAAAATTATGAGAAACAATGAACTTATGTAAGTGAGAGATTTAAATATATCTGTAAAATTTCATTATAGATGTCTTTGTGAATTTTTCATAATGTTTTTAGGTCTGATATATATTAGTCTAAACTTATAAAATATTTGTGAAGATAATGCAAGCCTTATGTTAATGTTTAATGGCTATAAAAATAGCAATAATTCATTACTAACGTTCAGTTTAAAAGCAAGATTTAGACTTCAGTTTTTCATAATGATTTTCATACTACGATTTTAGTAAGCGATATACGCCATACGTCCTGTAAGGGTGGCAAACTTCATCAAACTATTTTGCCAAAGCATGGTCCCAGGTTATTTTTTAAATTTGACTTTCAATCTTACACATGCAACGTTCACATGTTAACTTATTAAACAGAACATGTTAAACCTCAAAAGATACAAAATAAAAATAAACTGAATTATAGTTGCAACAAAAATAAAAATAATAGTGAAATGTTGATTGGAGACGTTGTAATCACTTATGGTTCGGACTTGATGTATACTCCATGTAATCAAGTAAACAAAGTAGGAAAGAGAACTGAACAATGTATTTTCATTCAAATTCTTAACGTTTGTTAAACTTTTATTTTTCTGCGTTTTGTAGGGAGAAGCAAGGTCGGCAAGAAATGAAGATATTGCAGCGTTTAAACGAAGCTGATCCTGATGACAAGTACCATTGTTTGCGAATGTTTCGTCATTTTGATCATAAGCAGCATTTGTGTCTGGTGTTTGAATGTCTCAGGTGAAACAATTGTTGACTTTTTATATGAACTGTGTATTTCTGAGATATATATTATGGAGAGTATTTCTAAGCAAATGTTATTTTTGGTACGATGTTGTTCAAAACTCTAAACGTATTATTTTCGTCCCTTTCACCATCGCGATCACAATCATTTTCAGCTCAACGTCCATTTTGCATGCTAGCATGAGCTGGGTGGGGTATATTGATGACCTTCTTCTAATCTGATTTAGACTTGTTCTAAACTAAAATTCCTCTACATCAAGTCTGTCCTGCTAAGTCTTTTTTTCAGTATACTTTTGTTTCAGTATACTTTTGTCCCAGGCCCTATCAAGTCTCTACACTCAAAAAGACTGCTAGTCAACAAAGGAAGTAACTGTGAACTTTTTCCATCACTTGTTTTGCAAGTAACACTTCTTTTAACACCCCCTTCTCTACCAAAAATATCACCTCAGTAACAGAATTTCTTAACTCTCTCGAACGAGCCATTGTGGTATATCATTAAAGTATTTCCAGCATATTCCGTAGTCTAACCTCCCTGCAATACTACTGTGCTTCTTATGTACCCAATGTTTACATGTCTAAAAAAAATTAAGTCACTGCCAACCTCTTTCGAGCGAACTCTACAAGGTGGCTTTCCAACTACATAGTTAAACTTAGCTTCACTTCTACTTATAATGACTTTACACTTGGCTGCATTTATCTCAACCCTTTCTCTCTCAAATTCACTATGAGAACCAACTCATCTGCATACAGCTCCCATGGACACTCTGCGAACTCCATCATCGTTTCTAAGACAAAAACAAACAACTAAGTACTGATGTACACATACATTTACACTAACTTAATCTTTAATCCTGACACAATTTTTTTAACATTGCTATATACAGAGTCTATCATCTTAGCCACTCATCTACACATCAAATCGTTTTACAAATCTACAAACGCAAAATAGAGATTCTTTCTTAGACTTGCGATTTGCATCTGAAGTGCCACGCCCTGGAACAGAACTAAATTGCATCCTATCTATATCAGTTCTTTCTCTAAGTAATTTATCAATCATTCTTTTAATAACTTGCATTGCCTAAGCAACTTCAACCCTTTATAATTACCTCTTTATAAGGTATCACACTCGACTACAAGTTACTCGGAATAACACCATTCTTATATATAAAAAAGTCAAATCAGGTAGCTTCGACACTTGTTACTCCGGCAGCCCTGTCTGTCTTCATTTTTCTATTTGAATCTACTACCCATTCTGTCTTGATTTTCATGACTGGCCCCTTTACTGCATCAAATTTATCATCATCATCAAACAACTTACCCTCTAAATTATCGCAATCCAATTAGTGTTAAGCAACCTTTGATAATAACTCTTCCAAGCTAACTTTCTCTCCTCCAATGTGCTAGCCAAGACACCTTTATCGTAACGTATACACTTCTCACCTCCAACATCTTGATTAGTCTTCTTCATTTGCTTTGCTATCACGAACACTTCACTGCGTTAGTATTCCCTTCTCAACACATCTGCCAATCTATTTCTTTATCAGGTGTAAGAACACAACGCTTAGTTTCTCGGTAGATATTCTTCCTACGACCTGACTTCCACTCTTTACCCAAGTTTTCTCTTTTTCGCTTGTGAACCGTATTATTTCACCACCAGGTCTGCATATGTTTTGGTAGTTCTTTCTTCTAATTTTCTTCTAGAAGCTTTTGATAATACCCACAGGTATCATCAAAAGCTTCTAAAAGACAATTCTTTAAGTTGTCCAAGTACTTTCAACATCCTCACGATCCCATTCATTATTCTGAGCCAACTTTTGCGTTAAATTGTCTTGGTACAATCTCTTCTTAGCTTTTTCTATTGGGACCTGAAGTTCTCCTTGGCTTCTTGCACACTTTTTAAAACAAATTACAAACCAGCTGCCTATGGTGGGAAACACACTCTTCCCGACATAAAATTCACATTCTTCATTACCTCCTTGTCTGACTTTCTTATCTGGAAGTATTCTATCTGTGTCTCGCAACCACCCGATTCGTATGTTATCAACCTACTCTGTCTTTTACTGAATGTTGTGTTGCAAGTTACTATTTTTTTTGCTATTTCAAACTAAGACAAGCCCTCACCTTTTTTCTGATTCTATAATCCTACACATTACAGAAGATGTGCTCACCTCTCTGGTATAATCCATGCCTAAAGGAGTTTTACATTTCCACGTTTGGTTTTAGTATGAACTTGAGAGAAGTTTTAAAGAAATATGGAAGTAATGTTGGTCTTCATGTGAAAGCAGTTCGTTCATATGCGCAGCAGTTATTACTGGCTTTGCGGTTGTTGAAGAAATGTGATATCATCCATGCAGACATCAAACCAGACAATATATTAGTAAGTTATTGTACTTTTTCGAACCAGCGACCGATCTTTACATCAATAAAGCAAGTTAGTTAATGCTAGAAAAATCAGGGTACCTGAATTCAGAATATAGTAATGTTAGGAATTTTATCATAGTTAAAAGAGTTACATATTGTTTTCTTTTTGTATTTACCACGCACCTAAATATTTAGGTCAACGAATCCAAGATGCTGCTGAAGCTGTGTGATTTTGGATCAGCATCTCCTGTTGCAGATAACGAGATCACACCGTATCTTGTCAGTCGCTTTTACAGAGCTCCAGAAATCAGTAAGTTCAAAACCATGTCTAAAGCACTCATATACATCTCAACTGCTTGAAGCTCTTAAAATGAGAAGTGTTTGCGAGTCAATTTTTAGGCTTTAAAGTCGGTAATTGTTGTGGCACTGTTGCAGAGACTTACCAAATATATCTCCACAATTTTTTTTATACAAACTCACTTGTGTCACTTTGTTATACAACATGTGTGTGTTTACAATAATGTCGTAACAGTGTCTGCTGTACGACTGTTGTGAAAGATTTTCATTATTCGAAACTTTTAATCTTGTATTGTAAGATTTTAATTTGAAAGACCTTTGTCATTTTCATTTTTTTTATGTTTTACTTTAAAAAGGCGTGTATCAAATATAAAAGTTGCGTGAAACTACAATTCCTTTATTATCATATCATTTTACTTTTCAGTTATTGGTCAGAAGTACGATACAATGTTGGATTTGTGGTCTGTCGCTTGTACTTTGTTTGAGCTATACACAGGAAAGATTATGTTCTCTGGGAAGACAAACAATGAGATGCTCAAATTGATGATGGATGTCAAAGGAAGGATGCCGAACAGGTTCATTAGGAAGGCTATGTTCAGGGATAAACATTTTGATGAAAGTTTTAATTTCATGTATGTCGAATTGGATAAAATCACTCAAAAGGTTAGTATTTTTTTTAATGTTAATTTTAAACATCTCAAGGGACCAATTTTTTTGCAAAAACTAAATTTTGCGGATTTTGCAGTTTTTGTTCGATACACGAAATTAGGAACTCACGCAAAAAAAAATTTAAAATCGTTCGTACGCAAAATTAAATTTATATTCGCTGAATTCTAAAAATATAACACACTGCGAGCTTGAAGGTTGCATATCAAAAGATGTTTTTGATTTTTTTGTCGATAATGAAAACACATTACGGCGAAAACTAAAACTTTTACAGTTACCGTATCGGTTAAAATTTTGTCGGTCAAAATTTTTCGTCAGTTATAAAATTTCGCCCGTGAAAAGTGACGAAATTGTTCTGAAATTTCGTCACTTCTTTTACCGACGAAAAGTTTTAACCCCCTTTCAGAACAAATCATAATCAATAGTAATACAAGTGTTTTTTCTTCATTTTCAACACATTCTTTGCTTTCTTCGAGAGAAAACTTACTTATCTTTTTTGAAATTTTAGCTTTCTTATCCTTCCTCCTAATACCTCCTTTTTATGGCTTCAAATATGACTTTAAAAGTCTTCAAACACGAATAAAAACACGTAAAATAGAAAATTCAATTTTGGTAAAAAATTTCGTCGGTCAAAATTTTTAGTTGGTTATAAAATTTCGTCGGTAAAAACATTTCATCGGTTATAAAATTTCGTCGGTGACGAAATGTTTTTTTCGAATTTTGTCGCTTTTCACCGACGAAATTTTAACTGATAAGGTAAATAAAAAATTTTAGTTAACTGCAAAATTGAAACTTTTTTGCTTACAGACTGCTTAGGGTAGTAAGTGGTAGCTAAAATTAACCTTAGTAAATGATGTATTCTTGCGAAAAATAATGTTTAGAAAAACGAGTTGTCGTGAAATGTCAAGTGTAATCTCTCTTTGTACTTTTGTTGTTTTTTCGCTGAGCAAGCGTAATATTTCATTTGTAGAAAACATTTCTTGCGTTAATTTGCAATTTTTCGGATTTGTTAAAAATAAAACCCACAATCCTTTTATCATATTGCAAATAGTAGATTTTATTTAGTTACGGAGGGATACTTTTGTCGTTCTTTTGTCACATCAGACAAGAACTACCGCAAGTCAGGCGGTGGCGGGGGTGGGGAACGCTAAAAAACTATTTCCCATTTTACTGCAAAAAGAATTAGTATGACGTCACGTTTGTTGCTATGGTGACTCTGGGTTAACAGAAGGTCAAAAATAATTTTTTTTTGTTTTCAGCCCCATTTTAGCATTTTTACTATGCTTATCAAGTGTATCTGAAACGTTTACCATGTTTTTCGTATCCAAACGTGTTCCACCGTTTACCCCAATAGGGTTACGACAGGTTTTCACTGAAACAAAATTGTTAAAATCGATCGACATCAATCAATCCAAAAGTAGGGTCTGCTTCCTACTTTGTTTAAGTGAAAACCAGCCTGTATTAAAAAAGATTAATTTTAGATTGAATCAAAAATTCCTAAAGGAAGAAAAATGGATGAATCTCGGTGATTTTTCATCAGGATTCGATAGTTTTTTTTTGTGTGTTTAACTCGTTAATTTGTAATATAATTTTTTTTTCTGATTGGACTAATTTAAAAATATTTTCCCTTATATAGGCTAATTAATCGGTTTCCCACTGAACGGAACATTGGGTGCAAAATAAATAAGAAAATATAAGCGAATATAAGGATACAAAAAAACAGGCTGAAATCAGTTTTAAATAAAACAATGAGTTGTGCGAAGAATTTATTGTAACATGGAACAGTTTCGTTAAATTTGATTGTGTCCAATTTTACAGAGACAAATCAATTTATTGCTTATATTTTGCTAATTCTTTTTTTCTTTTTCTTTTATATCTTCATTTTACGCTGCTTTCTCCTCATCAATTCGGTATGTATTTTTCAATTCTTTTCAACTTGTAAACAATCAGGAAAAACTGACGTTAATCAACTACACAAACCCCACGAAAGATTTATTGTCCCTGCTGGTTGGAAAACATCGACTGAATGAAGAATCAAAACGCAAAGTTACGCAGCTTCGTGACCTTCTAGACAAAATGCTTATGTTGGATCCAGCGAAACGAATTAGCGTCAGTCAGTGTCTTACTCATTCGTTTATATCGCAAAAGATGGCGTAAGGTGATTAGCAACGGTCATTATGACGACACTACAAAAACAAAGGGATTTGAAAATTGCACGGACCATCTTTGGTGTATAAAACATATGTTGCATGAAACTGTTTTTTTTATTGTGAACAGAACCTACTAAGACAAGCAAAATATCTTGTGACGAGTACATGCATTTCTTGAACAATTTATTGTGGAGATATCTGTGAAAAGTTATTTCTTGTGGAGATAATATCGGAAAAGTATTTCTTGTGGAGATCTTTCATTTAAAGAGTTTTTTAATTGTTTTTTTTAGTAAGATCTTCTCCACATAGGAAGAGATTTTTCACAGATTTTCTGTTGTATCTACTGTTGCACGATGACGTCATTCTCGTGATACAATACAGAAAATTAGAGAAGGGTATTTGTAATGTCGTTATATTTTATGAAAGAAATGTTTTAAATTTTTATTTTATTTTTACTGTCTATAGTGCTTACATTTGGTGTGATGTATTAAGAGATGTTTCGTGCAGTTTTTACACAGATCTGATTTTCTGATGTCGTTATAGTTTGATGGTAAGAACAGGGTGTAACTTCAACATTTTTTTTTAATAAAAACAAAAATAAACACTCTATGTGTTCTTTATCATCCGCGCTATGTCAAATACAAGGTTAATACGTTCGGACATCGAAAAGGTGGTCCATGTAAGGTGAGTATTTAACCATGCTGAAACGTGAAGACACTTAGATCTATACAGGAAAATAGCCGATGTCTAAGCACATTATGTACAACTATACTACGTCCTCAGTACTTTGCGTACAACTATACTACGTCCTTAGTACCTTGCGTACAAATGTAAGACGGTCTCAGCACTTTGTATACAACTACACCATGTTCGCAGTACTTTGTACAACTATACCATGTTCATGATTCCTTGTGTTTAACTATACCATGCGTTCTTATTTTTTTAGCCACGATATGGTCGAGCATTTGGAATGTAACAAAATATACTCCAATTACTGACCAACTTACATTCAGCGTATGTGATTGGTTTAACAAACATTTGCCCTGATGGTTAGCTATTTCTTTAAGACAAGTGCTTTTTTCTTAAGAAAGTACTCTGGAAGAATAAGTACGAAGTTGTTACCAAAATGGCACTGCCTTTTGTTTATCTGAACTGAAGGATGTAAAAGAATATAAAGATGAAATAAAACAAATAATAAATAAATAAATAAATAAAACTATCTTGGGTGAATGAGTGACTGGATAAGTGAATGAAGGAAAAGTCTTTAAAGTGTTAATCAAAATTTCATCTCTGTTTCATTACTTCTAGAGTGAGGATTCTTAATGCAGTTCAAATCAGATGTTAATAAATGGTATATTTACTCGACATTGAGATATTACTCGACATTGAGATATTATTCGACACTTTTAGAACGAACCAATCGGCGTGCATCATTCCCCATTAATTTGAAAAAAGTTGGCGTCCACACTGAAAAACTGATTTGCAATAATGTCTGTACTTCTTTATAATTCACAAAAAACTAAACTAATTCATATGATTTTTTTTTAAGATTCCCATATGCAATATCAATATCAAGACTCGACGTGGTGTATTGGTTACTGCTTGATGTACCTGCCATCCCTTTACAAAGACTTCGTGTGTAGCTTCATCATTGGTTTTGAAGACTCTTATTCGTGTTTTAAGAATTCATACGTACATCTCATCGTAAAGACATCGCATTTACGTCGTTATTTGGGAAGAATTCGTATGTACATCTGATTGTAAAGACTTTGCCTTTGCGTCGTCACTTGTGAAGAATTCGTACGTACAATTGATTGTAACGACTTTGCATTTACGTGGTTGCTTGTGAAGAATTCGTATGTACATCTGATCGTAGCGACTTTGCATTTACGTTGTTGCTTGCGAAAAATTCGTACGTACAATTGATTGTAACGACTTTGCATTTACGTGGTTGCTTGTGAAGAATTCGTATGTACATCTGATCGTAAGGACTTTGCATTTGCGTCGTCACTTGTGAAGAATTCGTACGTACAATTGATTGTAACAACTTTGCAGTAACGTGGTTGCTTTTGAAGAATTCGTATGTACATCTGATCGTAACGACTTTGCATTTACGTTGTTGCTTGCGAAAAATTCGTACGTACATCATTGGTTTTGACGTCATACTACTCTAGACTTTATATTTACGTCGTTGCTCGTAAAACACTTCGACCGTGCATTGTTTGTGGAGACCTCGTGTATACCGCACTGAATGTGGAAAACTTGGTTTGTACAATCTTACTTGCTCTACTCTTGCTACTACTCTAAGATAGCTTTTTGAGTGTTTTTTTTTTTAAAATGGGGACGACACCGTAGCGACTTATTATGGCGCACACATAGTAGAAGTTTTTAGGGCGTTAGTGCGCCCATAGTGTGCACTCATAGTGCGTGCGATGCATTCCTAAGACGTCTGCCATACCGATTAGCATTAGAAGTTGTCAACCGTCATTACTTCACGTATGTATGAATGTGTACGTGAATGAAGATATAAAGATAAGTAATAAATCGTTAGCTAGTATAGTATATTATGAAGAAAGAGACTGTATAAATAAACAATGCAAAGATTAGAAAAGTTAGGTCATTCCAATGTTACTTATCCTGAATGATTGGATTGTAGCAAACACCGAGTACACCAAGATTTTCGCTTTAAGCTCGTGGGTTTTAGTACCTAGTCCCTATTTTTGATAATTTAGAAACATATTTGACTTTTCTTCCCAAATATTATATAAATGGAAATATAAAGAGGAAAACGCAGCGAAACAGTAGTTAGTCAAATTTAAAAAACCGGTATTGCTTGACCGGGAATGGTGAGAAAGCGGTAATGCTTTTAGTGACCGGGAATGGTGAGAGAGCGGTAATGGTTTGAGTTGGGTAATAAACATATTTTTTAGCTCTATCAAATTTTTTTGTTAAAGGGCCCACACAGGCGATATAGTTAAGTAGTATTAAAAGATATTTTTTGACAGCATAGTCTTTTTGCTGAGTCATGAATTCTTTAGCAGGGGGTCATTTACCTCTACCTCATTTACATCTAGAAACAGGCTTCCGTCGACGTCTTATCTTTTATGAGTTAATTTCTGGTGTGGCATTGACATGACGGCAATTAATTTGTTTGCATGCGTCATAATCTGACTTTTACGAATATTTTATTGCTATTAATAAATCTGTCATCAAAACCCGTTATCTTTCCAGATTGGATCGCATTGATTACGTTGTTAATCAGTTTATCATAGTTACAAGTCAATTAAAATTGTTTGAATTCTTCGAAGAAGCTTTCTAAGAATTTTGCTTGTTTTCATTTTCACAAATAAATAAACATAGCAATGCCACGGGACACAGTTTTTTGTCAGGAAGAAAAACATACAATTTGATACGTTATTATTGAAGTTTTACTTCAGGTTTTTAAACAACTTTGTGTTTATTCATCTTTAATCTCTGCGGTGGAGAGAAGATGTGGTTTTGTCTTGATAATACCAAATTAGATAAGAAAATGATGTGGAATTCAAAATATTTTCTTTCCGTGTTGTAGTATCTTGTGAGTAAATATCGTCATTCAGTTGGCTAAAAGTAATAGCCCTGGGTTTAATCTTTCATGTGAGAGCCCTGGGTTCAGTCTTGCATGTTAAAGACACAAGGTTTAATCCTTTAGCCCTCGGTTTAGACGTTTATGTTGACAGTTCAAGGTTGTCCGATGACAACCTTGGGTTCTACATCGTGGCAACCATGGGTTGTGTGATGAATTGTGGTTTAGAAAAAATTGATGGTTAACACACCCCACATGTAGTTTTGTAATCAAAACTTGCACATTGGCCTGCTGATGAAGTATACAGATTTTATGACCATATTTTATCGTAGCATGATTTGATTTTTTGTTTATTCTACCAGTTTTAACATTTTATTCCATTTCCACCCTCCCTTTTACGTTAAGTGTTTGATCTCCTTCGTTAGTAACTTCACAAGTTGTGTTTATTTGTAGTAAATTGTTATGTTTCCTCTTTGGTAGCGAAACTAAATATACTTGTAAAGAAATTTTTACTGTTGTCATCTAACCCTGTTTCGGAGCTCCAGGGTTAGGATAGGCAGCTAATGTCACGTTTACTTTGAACTTATCCAACGGTTTTTTTGCTGAATCAAACCGTAGGGTGTTATTGGCATTGTTTTTGTAGATAGTGCGAGCATGTTTTTTTACACCTAAAGAGAATGGGTGGTGGAAGTATCTAAAGACCGCCAGCTGTTCATGCTTATTGACGTGCTGTAGAAAGCTGCCGAGGTATGTTTAAGAGAACACTTGGTTCATGTCAGCCGTAGTAAGTAAGTTTCGTTTATTTTAAAAAATTTCCCAAAATTCATTAAAATCTTTTTTAATTTTTTATTATACGCATTTTTTTATAAGAAACTTTTATAAGCAAGAAAGTAGATACGTATAAAAATGAATACGTGAAGTAATTTTTTTTTTACATTTTTATTTTAATAAGAACAATAAGAAATAAGAACAAAAAACGGAGAAAATTTAGGCTGATCATGCAAAGCAAAATTCCCTGGTTTTTCAAGAAAATTGTGCCTTTGAGTGCGTCGTATGTTTTTACATCCGGTGTAGCTATGCCGGTTCTCTTGGTTCGTTCAGATCGATGTTTTTTAAAAAACGTTCACTTCAGAAAAAGCATGTCATCTGTAAGGTAAATTCTTTTTACAATTTAGGCTGAGTTAGCATAGTTTATAGCAACCTATGTTAACTCGTTCTTGAAAATATTGAAAAATAGTGATCTCTGAACTCATCAATCGTTCCGTGGTTGGTGAAAGGTATCTGTAAATCTACACCAACGTTGTGTTTTTATTTTCTAATATATTTTGTTATGTCATTTTACTGCACATCATATAACGGCTTGTTTACCCTGACGACGTAGAGTTGTTGAGAAGTCAGGGTCACGGTGCTTGTTGTAACAAAGTGAGTGGGATGCTGCACAACAAAAAAGATTGTCGCAGAGATTATATCCTCCACAAGGGTTGCATGACAAAGTTATACAACTATTCTAATTATGAGACTTTCGTGGAAACGAAGGTGACAACGATAATGGCGTTTGCGCACGTGATATTATTATCTCCATAATTATCTCCATAATTTTTGAGAAGAACTAGCAGCAACGTTACTGGGCAGAATGTTTGCTACACAGGATTTAAAATTTGGGTTTGGGGATCAGCTTGTGAAATAGGAACTTTAGAAATAAAGGAAAATTATTGGCTCGACCAAAAGTGATACCACGTGACACACTGTTAAAACGCGCACTGTGTAACCTACTTCCCAGGGCCCTTTTTGCTTCTTAATTTATCTCCAAAAAAGCGGAAAGGGGTCAGAGGGACGAGGTTGCAAAGTACTTTGCGTTTTTTATTTCTTCATCTTTGTGTTTTTCTCAGTTCTGTGTTCTAGTTATGTAAGAGCGAGGTGTTAAGCATGCAATGTTTTTTTTATATTATTGTGTATAAAAAATTTCCCAGTAGCTTATAAAAACGAGAAAAAAAGGTGATTTACAATTTCGTGAAACAAAGTTTTCAGTTTCCAGTCCGATTTATTTTTGTATCCAACTGACGTTTTAACGTAGCTGTTTTTATTTGATATCTGAGAAGTTTGTTTGTTAGTTTGGCAACTAAAAAATATTTTTTTTCTCAACGTTAACCTGATACTTAAATTTATATATTTAAATTCTTAGAAATATAACGTCGAGTATTCTGACTATAAGTTTTTGTGAGAAACACCCCTCGCTCTATACTATTGTTGCTTCTGAAAGTTTCAACTGTGTCTTAGGTGAAAATAAAATTTTTTTAGCCTTCATTTCAAAACTTATGTTTGCGTTTAACGCAAGGTGAAAGCCATCTTTGTTTCATTTCATTCGCCCTCACATATGTCTGTTGCGCATGCAGTTTCAGTAAAAAAGGCAAGCCACGAACATTATTCAAAAATCCCTCACGTATTTAGACAATTGGTTTACTTCATATGAATATTAAATTTTAAAGTATAAATACTCGTAAATAAAATATTAACATCCAATTTAATACTTTAAACCAGAAAATTAATCAGCATGATTTTTGTTTTTCAAATCTTCAGGTTTTTACCATTTTAACGCCATCAAAAAACGCGGTCATATTTGTGATCATGTTCGATAGCATTCAAAAGAATTTGCAGTGGCCAAGCATACTATTCGAATGTGAGTTCGCTCAATTGTGCGTTGTTTTTAGCGGGTATTAAGAAAGTTTCTTGTGTGCATAAACGAGAGTTTTAAAAATCATAAATATTTACGTTTGTGCAATGTAATCTATGCAACATTTTAACGCGAACTTTTCTTCTGTTAAGCAATGAAAATGAACAGCAAAGCATAAAACTTTTTGTATATAATTATTTCGTCTTTCTGGCAGCGGAAGTTGTACTTCGAGATGCACAAGTGGTGCAGGTAGGGCTGAAAATAGAAATTTTCGTACTGAAAATGAGTCGTTTTCTATAGCAAAGAAACTAGAAAAATTTTTAATCACGCAAGAGGTTGAAAATCAATTTTTAATTAGTCTTACGAGGCAAGAGAAGAATGATGATTGGAATGAAGTCAATTTTTTATTACGTAAATATTTCAAAATCTTTTCAATGTGTTAAATGTTGGTGTTGCTTGTTACGTTTTAATTTCCAAAGCTTTCGCGCCATTTTTATTTACTTTATGTTAACACGTTTATTAATCACGTAATGTTCTATTTTGATTGGTTAAGTCGTATTAAAATGATTGACGTTTACAATGTTTTTAAATGCAATAAATAAAAAGAATGAATGGGCTTCTACCACAGCCTGTACTGATGTGTTATGGCGCCATTGTACTATGTTTTTACAGCGCATGCCGTTTGTGAAAGAGACCGATTGTTGAAACTAAGTTGTTGAGAAACAAACATCGAATAGAACACAAGAGTTAATTCACAAACAACACGAGCGTTTATTAGTTGAGAAATAAGGAAATTAAAAATATTAATGTCTTTTTGTTAGCGGCAATTATTTTGCTAATCATTCTGTGACAACTAAAGTATCGTTTTGTTACAGGTACAACAACAGATTGCTACATAATGAAACCTTGTGATGGCTTCTTTCAATCCCACATCAAGTAGTAATGAATACACTCGATGTAAGAATTGTGGTTCACAAGTTCTGAACGTCGAGTTAAAGATACTACCGTGTTTGCATTCATTCTGTGCGAGCTGTTTACAACGCCGTGTTCTACGATCTTTGACCGGAGAGCTTAGTTTATCTTGTCCGACTTGCAATCGAGACGTAAAGTTGAGTGAAGATGGCGGCGTAGCAGCGCTGCCTTCAAGCTCTCTAATTCAAGATTATTTCGTGGATGTTGTCGTTTCTCATAGTGGTGATCCATTAGACACACAGTCAAAGCCACAACCTTTATCAACAATGTCAAGTTCAATGTTGTCATGGATAAATAAAAACACGCAAGAAACACATTCTTTTTCACGCTCCTCACAACCAAATTTTGGCTTCGGAAGTGGAGGAAATTCAATCGAATGTACTGCCTGTGACGAGGGTGAAAACGCCAGTTATATATGTCGTCATTGTAATGAATATTTATGTGATCACTGTGCTATGGCACATCAGAGAGTACGTTTAACAAAAGTTCATGAAATTATCAAGCTACGAGGAGATCAAATCCGTGATATTTTTAGTTCACAAACGCAAAGTCCTGTATTAAAGCATCGACAAGATGTACCAAAAACTGGTTTTTCTTCACTTGGGTCACCAGTAAGCTCCTTGTCTTTCAGTTCATTTAACCTGGGGACTAGTATTACACAACCTCTTCGAGATGCTCTACCATCTTATGAGACCACAGCACCTTTACAGACTCCAGCTTCATCTTTAAAGTCTACCCCACTTTCATTGGCACCATCTACAACACAGACATCAAAATCTCGATTATTTTGTGAGCTACATGCAAGGGAACATACTTTATTTTGCAATTTCTGTTTACAACCAGTGTGTAGAGACTGTGTAAACAATAATCACAAAGGACATTCAATTAATTTTCTCACTTCTCCTAATGTTGATACATCACCAATTGGTAGCAACAATGAAGTAGCACTGCGTAAAATAGTCACAGATTCCCGTGTAGAGATTAAGGCCATGGAGGATGCTGTTAGTAGTGTTGAAAATATGATTGATAGTGTTGAAAGAAAGAGTCAGGCTGTTGTCAACGATGTACAGGCTACTGTCAAGAAACATATGGTTGCTTTAGAGGAAAGGGAACGAGAACTGTTACATAGGGTAGAGAAAATTCGACAAGTTAAAAGTAAATCATTGCATATACAACTTGAACATCTTAAATTATCAATAAGTAAATTAAAAATAGCTGCTGATTCATCAGAAATTGCACTTGATAGGGGTATGGATATAACTGATTCAAGGGACAATGTTATGGACACACTTCAAAGCATTAGATCTCGCCGTTACATGTTTCAACCTTATGAAGAGGATTTGATACTGTTTACACCTCCTGACTCTGCACTACAAACAGCACTGAACTCAATGGGTATTATCAGTAGCAGTGCATTCCCTCCACTTTGCACTGCAATAGGTGAAGGTTTACGACGTGGTATAAAAGGGAAGGTATCCATGTTTACAGTAATTGCAAAAGACCACCAAGGTGCTAATCGATGTATTGGTGGTGATAATGTCCATGTTGTTATTGACGGTCCAGATGGTCGTCAACTTACTGGTGAAATTTATGATCGTCAAAATGGCAATTATACTGTTACTTATCGTCCTGTTTCAGAGGGTGGGCATATTGTAAGAGTGACCATAAGAGGACAACCAATTATGGATTCTCCTTTTTCATTAACTGTAAAGAGTGGCCGCAACTATAACAACATTGGCCAGCCTTACTTTCAGTTTGGTGCTGAGGGAGAAGATGGTGGGCAGTTGTGTCGTCCATGGGGAGTATGTTGTGACAGAGATGGCAATATTATTGTTGCAGATCGGAGTAATAACCGTATACAGGTTTTTGATTGTAAAGGAAATTTTCTTCGCAAATTTGGTACTGCAGGGTCAAGAAATGGTCAGTTTGATCGACCAGCCGGAGTGTGTGTTGACAGTCAAAATCGAGTTATTGTTGCAGATAAAGATAATCACAGAGTTCAAATTTTTAAGATAGATGGGACTTTTATTTTAAAGTTTGGAGAAAGAGGGAGCAAGAATGGACAGTTTACTTATCCTTGGGATACTGCATGTAACAGTCAGGAACAAATCCTTGTATCTGATACAAGAAATCACAGAGTGCAATTGTTTTCTGCAGAGGGTGTATTTCTTAACAAGTATGGTTTTGATGGACCACTGTGGAAACATTTTGACTCACCCAGGGGAGTAGCATTTAATCATGAAGGTCATATTGTTGTGACGGATTTTAATAACCACCGTTTATTAGTTATTCATCAAGATTTTCAAACAGCAAGATTCCTTGGCACAGAAGGTGGTAATAATGGCCAATTTTTGCGACCTCAAGGTGTGGCTATAGATCATGAAGGAAATATCATTGTTGCAGATTCAAGGAATCATCGTATTCAAATTTTCCAGCCAAATGGTAATTTTCTGTGTAAGTTTGGATTATATGGTAGTGGAATTGGTCAATTGGATCGACCATCTGGGTTATGTGTCACACCAGAGGGAATGATTTTAATAGTTGATTTTGGTAATAATCGAATACAAGCATTTTAATACATTTCCTTTATATTTTAAAAAGTTTTATTTCAAGTTTATTTTTTGGTCTTTAAATGTTTGTTCTGAAAAACGTTTTGGTATAATATGTTCTAAAACATTTAACAAATTTTTTTCTAAAATAACTTTAACATATTTTGTTGATGGTGAGTCATACAAAGTATTTACTAACAACTATTAAATTCTTCTGTTGTTTCTTCAAAATGTTGTTATGTTTTTCCTAAAAAAAACAAAAGCAAAACATGTGACATTAGAAAAAAATATTTTTTTAAATAAAAGTAGAAATATTAATTTCAAAATAAAAGGAATTATTCTGAGTTATTTTTGATAATTGTTTTTGATAATTATCCTGTGATTTAAAATATTAAAAAATTAAGACTCATTCATTCTGTAAATGAACACCATACATCCTCTATTTGCCAAAGGAATGGCCTTGTTTACTAAACTCTTCATCATATTTTTTACCATGGTAACATTTTAAAGTGTTAGTCCAAATTGAAAAAAGTAAAAAGTTTGTAGTCTTGTAGTCTCCTGCATTTATGTTCCAGTTAATGTTTATCTGCAATCTCTTGTGATAAAAAAATTTAAAATTTACAGTTTTTAAACTTCAAATGATAATTAGTTTTTTATTTGTTATTTTTAAATCTGCCTTCTTTGGTGTTAAAATTAGAAATATTTTTAAAACTGCTGATAAAACATGCTCGAATTGTAAAAGTTATGAATGAAAACTGTTTTTCAGGACAAACAAACACATTTAAATATTAAGTGAAATGAATTATGTTTTTTGCAGATTTTTTTTAAATAGTTTGTTGGGAATCTTGCAAAGATTTATCCTTTAAATAAATAGTTTTTGTGTTTATAGCACGCCATTAGTACGTTAGGGAATTTATGTTGTTATTCACAGTTTTAAAAAATTGTGCTTTTAAAGTATATCATGGTCTTGTATTTTTTTTAACAGAAAAGCAAGCAAGACATTTTCCTATCCACATAGTGGATTTTTTTTACAACTTTCTCATACATTAAGTGTTTATACAGAATTTTTCATTCATTTTTTTTCATTCAGAAGAAAATTAACTGAAGTAAAAACCTGTTTCAGACTTTACTTTTCTCGATAAGTCAGTTCCAAATTTACAGGGTTACCATGTCTCTCTTCTGCTGCTGTCTTCGTTAAAACGATTACTCATATATTTAAACCTGGTTTTCTTATGTTAGTCCAACTTATTGAGAATGAGTTGAATTGTTTTTAAAATAACACCACCTTATTATTAACCACTTATTTTTATGATGTAAAAGTAAAAACTGAGAATTATGAAAAATTTAGAGCTAGCATATTGAACAGTAATTTTTTGTTTGAGATTTAACAATCTCTTTGTTTATACTGTTTTAATTTTTTGGTTTTCGTTTATTACCTAAAGGGCCTGTGAAATGGAAAAATCATCTTTTGTTACTTTTCACCGATTCCAGTGCCTTCAAAGGGGAAAAAAAGAGACTTCTTTAGCATGAAATTTTAACATTTTTTTATCGTTTACATGAAACCATATAACTATTTTTTTTTTGTATAGACTGTATTCGTGTATAACATACACGAAAACATAATTCTACATTAAACAAAATGTCAGTGATTATAAAATAGCTGACGTCAGTATATTTAGTAAGTAGCGTTTTAGGTTTAAATATATAAATATATATATCAAATAAGCAAAAGCTGTATATGTTATCGTCCGTTATGTAAAAGATGTAACTGTATATATAGTTTGTGAACGTAGCTTTTGTTTTATAAGTAGAAATAGTCTAGCAAACTTCATCAAATGAACACATATCTGCACGCACTGAAGTCCAACTTCAGCTTATATATTTCATAAATCCATTTTTTTTTTCTGTTGGCATTACAAACTTAGGTTGTATAAAACGAGCGATGATTCATACCACAATCATGATGGAATCTATTTCTGATAGCTAGAAGTTATTTTTAATTTTTTTCTGCAAATTAGTGGTTAAAATGAAGAGAAGGTCTCTTTTCATTCAATACTATTCTATTAAAAACATACGACCCTAAAAACATTCAGTTTTTCAATACAATGAACTTTTTTGTTATTTAATTTTTTGTTTCTTCCGCTCGAGTAGAGGCGCCGTTTTTATTCATTTGTCTACCATTTATTGTTTCGATAGCATCCCCTTTTTGTTGTTGTTAAGAATTCGCTAAACAATTTTACACCTGTTGCTCGTGAGTCATTAGGTAAATTTATTTTCACACCTGTGACATTTTTTCACGAAAAGTGGTTCCCGTTGTAGATACTTTTTTGCAGCTATTGCTTCCCAACCTGGCTTTGTTTCTACGTCTTTATTTAAATCTTTTTCCAGCATTAAATTTTTTCACAATATAAATCAAATTTTATATTTACCCGGAATAAAGTTGGCAATTTTATATTTACCCGGAATAAAGTTGGCCCCGTTAACTTTTGCAAACACGAAACAGTAACATTTTTTATTTACATAAATATAAAACCAATATTTTTATTGACTGATACAACTTGTATCTTTCTTTGTGATTTCTCGTTTTGTTCATACCTTTTTGATTTTATTTAATATAGCCTTAGACGTAAATTGGTGTCTTAACATCATCCCCTCGCGCCACAGTTTAATTTCAGTGGTTTTTAACATTTTCTAGTGATATAAATTTATCGTTATTTATGTGGTTATTTTTATGTTAGTGCATGTGAACACAGTTCAATTCTTAAGTGTAGTGTGGCTAACCCATTAATTGTTATTCTGGTATTTAAATTTTGATTTGATGAGATGCGGCTTCCTGTTTGTACGACTTTTCTTCACATTCTTTAAATTTCTCAACTATGACGAACGACTTTTTATTGCTACAAGGACGTCCCAAAATAAACACAACACTTAAAAATTAAACTCATTTTTTTTTCAGTATTTTTTTGTTTTTCAACGTGCAATGTAACTGCATGTTGTTTATATAGGTTCGATATTTTAGTATTCTTGTATATACAGCCGGAAGGCTTGAAAAAAATTTATTGTTTAGCCTGAAAGATAAGGCGTAAAAATTTTACTACTATGCATATGTTGATTGATATTTTTGTGTATCCAAAGCTACCTTGAAACGCAAGCATAGAAAATACTTGGGAAGTAATTTATGAGCATTCCTGCAAAAAATCTAAAAATAATTTGCTTAAATTAGTACAGCTCTAACTACTTTTCGGTATTTTGGCTTTTCTGTTCCAAACCCTATTCATAAATTTTAAAACAGCTTCCAACCAACAAAAACCTGTGAAATTAGTAAGCCAAGTCAAAATGATTAGCCTCCTCTAGAAGGATAGAAATAGGTCTTCTTCTTGATCAGATCTGACGTTGAATATGCTGAGCGTTTGTTACAATATCGCTGAATGCACACATTTTAACAATGTGCTTCCTAGTCCAGCCCGCTTTCTCTATTTTAAGAATCCATGTGCTGATTTTTACCGAAACAGAGTAATTAGAAAATAATCCGTAATTATTGTATGCGTATTTGCCTCACAAATCTAATTTCTAACTTTTTAAACAAGGGACATCATTCGCAATCTTTTATTTTACATTTTTCGCTTTGACATTTTTATTCAGCATTTTGCACGATTCTGGAGGTTCTATTTGCAAACTTTAATCCCGCAAAACTCGGGCAGTTTCTTCCCTGATATTTTTTGCTGAATGGTACAAAGTAGTTGGGGTCGGCAAACACCTAATAATGATATACCGCCTCAATTCATAAAATTTACGCTGCGCTCGGAATATTTTTTGCAGAAGGTTCCCGAAATAAAAGGATAAGTCTGCGTACACACCACAGACCCTCAAATTAGTTATTTTAAGAGTGATTTGAGTTTGTTGCGCATTTATTCCTGCTCTTTGACAAAAATCAAGAAATTAATCGTTTTCAAATTTTACCTATTGCGAAATCGATTTTTTCACGGGTACACCTTGGAGCAAGGTGATGACAGAACGCCAATGTATACTGCATTTAGCATGACTCGATTATTACACAAAAACCACAACCATATTTACTAACTCGTCATGCTAAATCAAGCCTGCGACAATTTTTTTTTCTGATACAAATATACTATTTTCAGTTTAGCAAGATCGTTAATTTATTTTCAAGAAATACTCGTGAAATTAATTTTTGTGCATGTAGATTTTGAGAGAAGACTGAATGCGTAAAAATTAAATTCGTTGTTTTAGATTTTGAGCATGCTTTTGACAGATAGAACATTCGCCACTCTTTTCTTTCTCACCTGTGCCTCGATTTTCCCAAACCTCTACCCCTGTTCATTACTCTTCAAATTAAACGCCCAGAAAATTTAAAATATTTATCTGCTGAATCTAACACACGCCAAAAATAGTATTTCACTACTCGCTAAATTCGCGCCAAATCTCGCCCATTTTGTGAGATATATAACTAAGCGAGGGACGGTATCAGCGATTTCTTGTAAACAAACATTTACAGGAATTCTTATTTGAAAATAAAAACAGAAGCAACTGTGCACAAGTTCTAAAATACATCACTTTTTTTTAGATGGGGAAGTATACAAAATGTGATATATTTATGAATGATGAATGAAAATATTTTAACATGGTTTTCACAGTTGGATACTACTTCTATTACACAAGAGACCAGCACTAAATAATATTACAAATTTTGATGACATGTTGACGTCATGAGTGTCAATGCTCATTGTAAGTGCATACAAAGTATGACCAAAAATACACAAACACTTCTGTGCGGTTAGGAGGTATCGTTTGAAAATAAATCACTGTCGAAAAAAGAATAGTTTAGGCAAATAAATAAAAAAATAAATATACATTCAGTCTGTGTTTTGTAAACAATGGGGAAGATGCCAAGTTGCAGTTATGACCAAGGAGGGACAGGGCTTAGGAACGAACACAGCTTACTCTGAACCTTTGTAGGTATATTTTGATAATGGAAATCTGTTATGTTTTGGTACGTTTAAAGCAGCCATATTAAACTTTCATACTGCAAAGGAAGACATTAAGGCGGAAAATACTAGTTATTATTTCCCCATTATTTACACCTTCGTCATGCGTGACTTAATACACGTGCGTTTCACCCACATCGAACACATACTACTCCTGCCAAACATAGTATATCTACCACGTGGTGGTCAGTACTGAATGTTTGTCGGTCCATCGCTTGACACGACGTCGGGAGTAAAACCAAGACGTCGGCGAATTTCCGCCTGTCGAAATTTTGGACTTGCCGGAAGGACAGCGTCGGATGATTGGTCGTTTACAGCAAGCTCTTGTTTTTTCGCCAACGATTCTGTTCGCTTTTGTTCAAAATCGTCAAGATCAGATTTCTTTAACTCGATTCGTGTCGGTTTCCGGTATCGAAGCATATTTGTTACGTGGATTCTTCTTATTGGTCGCTGATGTGAGAACAAATCCAGTGAATAATAAATTCAACAGCAGTGCACGCAACATGAAGATAGAGATACTTGATAATTAAAAACACAACCAGTAGCTAATGGCGTTTCAATTACCTTTTAACCATGCAAGATATGTACCCTTCCAATGTAATCACTTGATTGTTGGAAGTTTTTTTTAGCTAAAAGCAGAAAAAAAGAATTGCGAATTGCTATATACTAAAAAATACATGGATGTTCTGAAATATGAAAACACCAGTCCTTAGACATTAAATTCCCATAACTCTTGCTGAAAACATGACTATGCAGCCTTTTCTGAGATTCAACTACCAAGCAGGCACAGATATTTCAAAATTCATTCAAATGTTTCACTACCAAAGGTGATGAAGTTATTTTGAAGGTTATAAATCGAGTCATAATTCTTTTGCAATTGCAATGAAGTCAAAACAGATAAAACACGGAAATTAGTTGTTGGTTTTTAGTACCAGCTGTTGAAAAATTGTCTCCTTCACTAACTTCGAAGTGAAGAGATAGCATACCTATCAGAAGTAGTAAACTTTACAAAAACAACCTTATCAAAATACAACTGTAACAGAGTAGAGTAGTATATATGTGAAAAATGTCTGACTGAACATTCTAAGTTTCTCTGAACTTAACAAATAAACAAATATATTTAAACAAGATGTTGTAGTCGAGATTTCACAATTGTACAATTAAATTATGACTTCTTATCAACACATACACATCTATTTTTTTTTATCTATTTTTTTTACTATTATACATTTATCTATGATATATACACATATAAATATATACAGTTTTAGAAAAAAGCCTAAAAAAACTTTATACAGTTAAAACAACTTTGATAAATAGAATTATTTTAATTATTTTCTTTAATTGTACAACTTTTTTTTCTGGATAAATACTTAACCTGCTTTAAATTATTAAAATTGGTCAAGTAGGTACCCTGCACATTATTTCAATTTCAATTTATGACATAAAAGCCTTTCACCTCTATTCGTGATATCAAATTGCTACAGGGTCCTTTTAAAATCGCCAAGGGATCAGAAAAAAAGAGCGATTTCACGCGGATTAAAGATAAATTTTCACAAAAGTTGGGGAAACTTTTATATGAAAAGAAATAGGTATTTCAAGTTGTTATGGCTACTGTCTTTTTAAATAAAAATTAGAAAGAGCTTATTTCCCCTTTAACGTTTCACGGTAATAGAAAATATTTTGGAAAATGTTTTAAAATGTCTGCGCAGAATTTGTTTTAGTATTTCGTACCAAACCACTGATTCACAAAAGATTTCTGAAGTTGGAACGTAACTGTCAAAATGGTAGATTCAGCTGTGGCTCCATTCTAAACGAAATACAAGAGATTACTTGTTTATGACATGCAAACACCCACGACTATAAAACTTTCCATCATTTAAGAGGCTAGGGAGTGGCCTCTACCTTGAATGAGAAATGTCGAAGGGGTGAAATTTTTTTAGCGCACTAGTTATATAGAACTGGTTGTTCAGAGATTTTTTAAAAAAAAGATAATCAGAATAAAGAACTCTCCATACAGAAGTAACTTTTTAAAGTTTAATTTTCCCGCCTATACTATATACTTCATCAAAAAAGTTGTTTGAAGCCTGAAAAATAAACAATGTTGGTCTAATTTTATTTCTAGTAGTTCCACGTGACTACGAAGAATATTTTGATGCTTTGTCAATTTTTTTTAATTCTCGTGTACAATTGATTTTTGGCAGGCTTTCGCCAAATTCATATAACTTTTTTTTTTTGAGTACTGGGGTTATTTTAAACCTGCTTATAAAAACGTGGACATAATCACGTCATTTTTAAATTTATAAAAGGACGTGTGACCAGAGAGTATTTAAAAAATATTTTTAGCGCCTTAAAAATAATGTAACCAAAGCAACAAATTACCTTAATTACTTCTATTTTTAAATTACCCAATTCATCTTGATGTCCCAACTCCCAAAGTTCACAATTTTCGTACGAACAATTGTCTAAAACAAAAGGAAATAGCAAAAGATAATCAAAACAGAGGAAATCAATTTCTGTAATTTCTTTCATAAAGAGCAATTTCACAGGCAAATTTTGTTGTTGCCATGACGACAATAAAAGAAAAAAACACAAGAATAAACACTTACGCTTTTCATTCATAAGTTTTGTAATCTTTGTCGGAATGCTAAAACATTAACGTGACGTACACCAAAACGTACGCAAGAGAAGTAAAAGTAACCTTATGGTCGCACGTGAAAAAAATATGTCCGAAAACTCATTTCAACTTTCTAATTAGACTTGGTTGAGCAAGTGAAATGCTCTGCTTACTTACCCAATCGAAATCCTTTTACTAAGGTTTAACAGCAAAGCATTAGCGTTCTTACACGAACTGCATGATTTTAACTTGATTTATAGGAAACAAACCCTGGGTGTACATCAACAAATCTTCAACATGGGGTATATCTTGTTTTAGATGTTATTCTGAGGAGGGTAACAGAGTTTTAAGTTGACAGTTAAATCTTTGTTTTGTAAATACATTTTAACACAAATTATTTATTTAAATTTAACTTGTCGACAAAATAGTCGAGGTGTAGCCAACTAAAACAGTTCGGGATAAACAATGAAAGTTTTGCCAAGTAAACAAATGAATTGTTTTTCTTCTCGTCTATGAAGTTCCTGTGGTGTTCACTCCGTAGAAACGACATCAACACAAGCATCAATGTAATATCTTACCTGAAGCTCCACATCACTTCATTATTGCTGTCATGCAAACACACGTCTAACAAAATGAAATCCTAAAAATACACCGGCACATTTTAGAGTTACACCGGAATACAAAGTACCATAAGAGAATTAATTTTTGCAAACACTAATTTTTGCGTTCGCAAATTTTGCTTACTTTTGTGAAGTTCCATTCTGCGTCTTTATAAGTAAATTATCCAAAGACAAAGTAACTCGCAATTTGATGACATTTTGATTCTCAGGTAAATCAGAAGAAAAAATATTGTAAATCGTTTTTCAGAAAAAGTAAATTTCACAGAAATCATTTTTGCGAATTTAGTGAATAGCGAGTTTTTCAATAATTTTCGCGAGGATTAATTTTCGCAAAATTGACAAAAACTCTCGAAATTTAATTTCCTGGTACTTTAAAGGGAGAAAATTTAGCGGGAAGAAAATTTGGCGTGTTTGCCAATTTAAATTACCGCCAATTTTTTTTCCGTATCGCAAATTAAAAAAATTGATTGAGAAAAACATAAGGATTGTGTTTTTTTATTTTAGTATTCGAAGAGTAATATTTTTTTATCTTTTCTTTATATTTTTTTATACTTTCAATATTTTTATATTTTATATTTTTATTATATTTTATCATTTCTTTTTAAATATTTTGTCACCCGATTTAAATTCCTGCCAAAGTTAAAAAACGCTAACCCCCACCAAATTCTCTTTCCACCAATTATACCAACAATAGTAATTATGAAAGTGCTAAAAACAAACTAATACTCTCTAACATGGGTTTTGAGAAAACCTTTAAAAATGAGACGAATTAAAATTCAAGAGCGCGAGCAAGGGTAGTTAACAAAGAAATAATAATGAAAAGTGTACAAGAAGTAGGGGTCCCAAAATAGTTTATACGTGCAACATGGATGGCATGTTAAGGTACAAAAGTCTTACTTGAATTTTCCCTTTTATGGCTTCTGTTTTCCACAAAAAGTTGAGTTCGTCTTTTATATCGTAAAAAATGTAGTCATCGTAACGTCTGTGTTGGACATTTAATTCGTTGCCCTTCCACGTGCCTAATTGATAAAAAATAGCGATGTACCTAAGTGATAAAATAGTGATGTACCTAAGTGATAAAATAGTGATGTACCTAAGTGATCAAATAGTGATGTACCTAAGTGATAAAAAATAGCGATGTACCTAAGTGATAAAATAGTGATGTACCTAAGTGATAAATAGTGATGTACCTAAGTGATAAAATAGTGATGTACCTAAGTGATAAATAGTGATGTACCTAAGTGATAAATAGTGATGTACCTAAGTGATAAATAGTGATGTACCTAAGTGATAAAATAGTGATGTACCTAAGTGATCAAATAGTGATGTACCTAAGTGATAAAAAATAGCGATGTACCTAAGTGATAAATAGTGATGTACCTAAGTGATAAAAAATAGCGATATACCTAAGTGATAAAATAGTGATGTACCTAAGTGATAAATAGTGATGTACCTAAGTGATAAATAGTGATGTACCTAAGTGATAAATAGTGATGTACCTAAGTGATAAATGGTGATGTACCTAAGTGATCAAATAGTAATGAAGTTTGAACTTTCAGGATGTTCGAGATAGGACTGTGCAAACAAAGTAACTAGTTTGTATATTCCAGTGTCGCATTTAGTATACGTAATAACAATTTTTAATACACACACAAACAATAATTTTTTAAAAACAGTTACCACTTACCATCGTTAAACTCTTTGATAGTATCATAAAAATAAATTTTGCGACAATTTCGAAGAGTTATTGACGCTTTATATCCATGCATTCCTAACAAAAGAAAAGGCGCTTTAAAAACTTTCTGTTTGGGAGTATTGTGAGAATAAGCAGTTTGAAGATAAATATCCAATTACCGTAATTAGGATCAACATCATCAATAACTGGTTTGTGATGGGGACTTTGATAAATCCTGAAAAATATAATGCTCAGTTTAAAATGTTTTTTGTGTGTGACCACAAACTGTGTGTATTTTCCACAGACTAACGCATATGACAACATACTTCATTGAAGATATCTCTTTTGTTAAAACCGAGTTGAAGCATGCAAAAACCCATCGTGTCAAGTAGATGTCAAAAAATGATCCGCACAAAATATTATAAGAAACAGCTTACTTCGCTGTTTCTTATAATCAACACGAATATCACCAAAGAATTGCTTTAAAGGTAGAAGTTTTACGAGGAAAAACAATTGAGAAATGTTTGATAAATTTTTTTTTGCGAATTTTGCTAAATCGTCAATTTTTTAATTTTTTTTTTGCGACAATCTATATTCGCGAAATTATCGGTATAATGAAAAAATGAACGATGTATTATTTTCAAGATAATGTGTACAAACGCAAGTAAAAAACACGTTACCGCAAGTGAAAAACACGTTACCGCAAGTGAAAGACACGTTACCGCAAGTGAAAGACACGTTACAAGTGAAAGACACGTTACAAGTGAAAGACACGTTACCGCACGTGAAAGACACCTTACAAGTTAAAGACACGTTACCGCAAGTGAAAGACACGTTACCGCAATTGAAGGACGCGTTACTTCCAGGTTTAACCGGCCGAGGGTGGATAGTGAGTATGAGTATCACAGCTTCTGAATTTCTTAACTTCCTGTGCGTTGTAAAACAGATGAGTTATGATTCAAAAATATTATGCCTAAAAACTCTTACGTAAAGAAGTCTCGTAGGTTTTTTATGTATTGCTATTCAGTTAAGATCATACAAATCTTACTATCATAAAAATCAGTTTATTCAAAAATAGAGGACAACATAACACTTACTTTTGTGAAGTTCCATTCTGCGTCTTCATAAGTAAATTATCCAAAGGCAAAGTAACTCCGATAAATGCAACATCTCCAATTTTCTGGAAGAGAAAAATTATCAAGCTTAACTTCAAACACGCCATGTTAAAGCAGATTTTTTACGCCTTTAATTCAATTTTACGCCTTTAATTCAATTTTACGCTTCAATTCAATTTTACGCTTCAATTCAATTTTACGCCTTTCATTCAATTTTACGCCTTAATTTCAATTTTAAGCCTTGAATTCAATTTTACGCTTTATTTCAATTTTACGCTTTAATTCAATTTTACGCCTTTAATTCAATTTTACGCCTTTAATTCAAATTTACGCTTCAATTTAATAATATGCTTTAATTCAATTTTACGCCTTTAATTCAAATTTACGCTTCAATTTAATAATACGCTTTAATTCAATTTTACGCCTTTAATTCAATTTTACGCTTCAATTCAATTTTAGTATGTTTAACACTAGTTGCAGCACAGCGAAGCCCAAAACCAAAAATTTGTTTTCCCTGAACAATCTTTAAAATATCAACTTTCAGGTTGATTTGCAACTGTAACTTCTCACCAGTCTGCTTCTTTATCTCTTGGTTTGAAAGGATTGCAATGAACTATATTTGTTCTTTTTTGTATTTCTCAAAACTTCTTTTGAGAAGAAATTAAAAAATTAAAAACTTCAACATGTAATTATATAAATTGAGGAAGACTGAGAAAAATTCATTTTGTAGCAGATCTGAGAAAGCTTGGCATTCATTTCTTGGGTTTGAGTACAACACTTTAAAATTTTATCTTGTAACAACTTCACAAATAAACATAACTTACTGGTAGAGAAGACTTCCATATTGCAAAGTACATATATTTGCTCAATACAAACATGTCCACGTGATCATCTCCATGTAACGGCTTTATGAAAGTAAAACAACCTGCTCCTGAAAAAAATGCTGCTTATTTTTCACTTTCGCCTTAAAAAGTTATTCTTAAATCGAAATGACATCTTTTTATTATCATTTTTAAACATTGCCTTAAGGACATCAATTATTGTGACGTCAAATATTGTTGATCTAACATTTTTAAGTTTTTGCTCAAAATCGCAATAATTTGTGTTGAAAAATGTAATCTACCTTTGTGAATCGCAATATTTAATATCGCAGAATTTTTGAAAACGTGCCAAAACGTAATAATTAATTTCGCGAAATGTAAACAAATATAGATTATTTAGGTTTAAGGGAATAAGAAACTCTCATCTATTGAAACGGTAAAAATTTTATACAAAAAATGCAGGGGCAGCCATGAAAGGTATTTTTATTAAGGAAAACTGAAAATTTTCGAAAGGAACTAATGAAATCGAAATAACTTGTGTCGTGAAGTCTTCAATCATTGTCAAAATGGAATCATTTTTTTAAAAATTTCTTAACTTCAAACATACCTTTGAACTCATGCATGAATATTAATGATCTTGTACAAACACTAAGACGATAAAAAATTGAAGATTCATTTCAATGCTAGTTAAAAAGTTAAAAACAAATGCAAGTGAAAAACAACACTACATTATAAATGTCTCATTGCATAATCAAAAAAATAAAAATATAAGAAAGTAATTATTACATTATAGTCAAACATGGCCAAAGTTACATATTTGCAGTCGATTCACAATTTTTGTCGAGTTGAAAGGGCATAGACAAAATGCTATATTTTTTCAGAATACCCATATCTTTTACAGTCATCAGGGACTATTGATAACATTTACCTTGAAGTAACAGGTTTCCAATCTTTTGCATAAAATACGGGTGTAAGAGCATATAGCTTCACAAACTTTATTTTAGACAAAGCTGGTACATGTGGATTGTTCCAACGTATTGATACGCCATCTTTAAAGATGAAATCTTCTTCAGCTTGTGCTTCAAATATTTGGGAGTTCGTATTTTCACACACAAGTAACCAACGAATATTTAAGGTTCTAAATAATGCAGAAAATGCAAGTTTAGTGTTCTATAATTGCAAAACAATTCACAAAATCTTATACCAATACCTTATCGGTGTTAATTAATTTTACATACAAAACAAATTCGAAAAACTAAATCACAACACAAAATTATAGAAGAAACTAGTACCCAGTATTAACACGATGATTGATAAAAGATAACTTAATTTATTAAGAAAGTAGAATTGTGTCTTCTATTAAAAATACATACCTAGTAGCTTCAAGTCTTGCTTTCTTGACAGAAGCTAAATTTGATTCTCTTAGAAGCTTTTTTACTTTTTCACTTCTTCTTTCCTTTGCGCTAAAAAAAATATTATGCTAGATGAGATATGCCTGCACTTTCCTGAAAAATAAACATAACATCAAAGAAAGAACTGTGGTCCTGTCCCCTGGGTTGCTACGACCCTGAAAGAGGACTAAAATGATATTTTTATTAGTTTAATTGTTTAAAAAAATAATACTGTAAATAAAAAGAAGAAGCAGAATTTGGGTTATGAAAAGTAAACAAACACAAACCAAAATAAACATTCTCTTTTCCAATCAACTGCACCACAGGTTTTGGCGTTGGTTGAAAAATCACGACAAGATTTTGGCAATTGCTTGAACAGTTTTTCCCATAAAGCACTACATATAAAAATTGAGAAATTATTTGTAGTAACAACATAACACATTCACATAGAAAAAAACTTTTAGATGCTCAAAACGGTGCACGTCAACATATATATATATACATGCAGATCTGTGCGCAACAAATATGCGTGAAACAAAAGATGCACTTAAAAACTCTGGTGTGTTCTTATGCCGCAAGACATATTACTACTTAGTTTAAGAAAATGAGCCCTAAAAAAATAATTTTTTAAAAAAAATTTGGAAAGTTGTAAACATGAACAGGTTAGAATATATTTTGCAAAAGTGTCCTGAGTGTCATTTATGAGAGAATATTCTGTAAGAGAGCTTATTCTGTAAGAGAGCTTATTCTGATGAAGCACAAATTTTACAAAGGTGTCGTGTTTGCAGAACTGAACAATACAACAAAAAGCAGAAAAAAAACAATGGAGTGGATTGAAACTTAAACAAATTATGAAGGGAAATTTACAGGACTTAACCCTATTCGATCCGGGGTTTTTCGAACATACTATGACTGGGGGGGGGCGGATTCCGTCCCCCCTCAATAACTTTTCATAGGGTTGTTCAAATTGAATCAAACTTGGCACACTTATAGTACGTCATAAAAGGAACAAAAGTCATAAAAGGGAAATCGGATTAGTCACGTGTTCAAATTATTCAAAATGATTCTTCTTGATGAAACAAATATGTGTTGCAAGTTTCAAGTTCTAAGGATAATCCTAACAGGAGTTATTATATTTTCCCCATTATAAGGATTTCATAGAGATTTTTAAGGGTAGTTTCGAGTAATGGCCAATATCAAAGCCTCTGAAAGGTATGGGACCTAAAAAATTAGCATGCAGGTGTCTAATAGATATATGTTGAAACTCAGTAAGTATCATAGCCATATAACAAAGCAATCAGGAGTTATTAAACCCCCCCCCCCCCCCCCCCCCGGACCGAATAGGGTTAAATTTTAGTGAGAGGTTTTTATTAGCTGACTTACGGTATAATTGCTACCTCCTTCCACAACTTTGACACACAACAGCATCGAAGAAGATCTGAAGCATCCAAATACTTGAATACATAATACAAAACTTCATCTGGTACAAGACTAAACAAAAATAGTTTTATGGTATTTAGAAACATTGTTTTATGGTATGTAGAAACATTGTTTAATATTGAAGTTGGTGCGACAAATGTTAAACTGTGTTCATTGAGCAAAATTAAACAATTCTTTCCCTCATCAGCTACAATAGGCAGAACAGCACTTAAAATTTGCATCAGCATTCGGCGCTGCCATCGTAATTGCTGACGTAAAATACGAAGATACCGTAGTTGCTTGCTGACGTAATTTTGTTGTGAAATTTTTGAAAAAACAACAATTGTGGCATTGTTTGACCTACTCACACTCATTGCGACTGAAGAATAATAACACTCGATTTTCAGTAAGTTAGGCCATTACCACTAACTAAAATCATTCAAGCTACTAAAATAGCGTTGTGCCATTCGATTCCCAATAATAATCAAAAAAATTGTATATCGTATTAAAAAATATCCAGCAGTTCTTTCTCCCACACGGTACAGCAGACAATACGTCAGCCCTGTCCTCAGTTTTGTGAGAAGAGATGTTCTGCAAAGACTCTAACAATTGAGTCTACTGTACAGTTTTGCTTTATGTTGTACTGTGCCCGTGACAAGCATTTTCGAAGCATGCCACCGGCAACTTCTGCGATATACAACATAATGATGCCCTGACCTAATGTGTTTATCTCGAACCATAAAAAGCCAGTTGGCAGTGAACTATTAACTTAAGAAAGTTCACCATTGGGAAGGAATGTCTAGGAGACTTTGCTCTGTTTCCATTTGTCATCTTCTTAGGTCATGACATCGAACATATATATGAGAGGTCTAGCCCCAATACAAGGTGAATGATGAAAGTTTTTGCCAGCTGAAAAATTTTACTACAAAAAATATTTAAATAATGTTTGTGTACAAAAATTCAAAGTAGGTCTTGGGAACTAAAAATCTTTGACCCCCGAGGGCTTATTTAAAATTTCTGACCCCAGGGAGCCTATATTTCACACTTCCCCAGGTCACTTAAACAAGTAGGGTGATAAATTGTTAAAATTCGTGTCCCCTCAGTAAATCATGGTGTTATCCAGGCACACCCAGTGTGATTACTGTATGCCTTTCTTCCTTTTACTTTTGCTTGGGTGCTTATTAAAAACTATTGTTAACTATTAAAGTATGCGTAACCTGGGGCACTTATTTAAATGGGCCAGTTATTCTGCCCTTGGAAACGATATTATTTAAATTTTCTGTGTAGTTAGATAACTAAAAAAAATCAAATTACACTCCTATTGTCAGATCAATACAAATGTTATATTTATGTTTGTTCTGTAAAATATCAACAACATATTACACTTAGGCTTCCGAATTGTATACTCTTAGTCAAATGACAGTGTCTCTACGTCAAAAATTCAGTGCACTTCCACTAAAATAGATACCTGACACTCTGTAACCTTTTGCTTTGCGCCAACATTTGTCGATGAAGTGAAGACTTTGTTTGGCCTGGAGTCTTAAGCACATCCTTTGGTTTCGATATGTTCCTACAATACGATATGCAAGTTTTGTCAGGTGAAATTTTGTCTTACCTAGAGTTGATAGATGTGATGTTGTATCATATACACAATCGATACTTAACAAAATTTCAGCCTTAATCATGTAAATCTTTTTCTAACTAACCAAGCATAGTATTTATGCTTAAAACTAAAAAAATTTATGCTTGAATGATTGAATCAATATTATATTGCTGAATAATATTTAAAAAAAAGTAAGTTTTGTCCAATGAATACTTTAAGGAATGATTTTGTTGTTTGTCCTGGACTACAAAATTTTTTTTCTTACAAATGTTTCTAATGTTGTGGAACAGCAATTTCTTTTTCCTGTAAAAATTTTTCCTGTAAGACTTTTTTGTCTGAATTAATAAAGAAGGAATATCCTAAATTATTTGATAGACTTCTTACATGTAATATAACAATGCAACATTACAATATGTAAGAAAATATTATAACTCAAATAAAAAAGCCTACCTTTTTTGTTTCGTCAACACAGCATTACATTTTTTGACTTTGTTTTCCATATTCATTTATATTTATGTATATTTAAATTTTTACAGTTTTTTATTAATCTGCTGTTAGAAATAGTTAAGGTTTTATTTCTAAAATTTATATTAATATTAGTCTAAATTAGTTAACAACACCTTCTTAACAAAATTGCTTGTCAAATTCTTAATAAATTTTCAAGAATAACATTTATTTATTTTGTAAATTTTAAATCTAAGTTAAATTACACTGCCCCTGGCATGCAGTAAGTATTTTTATATGCTAACAATTTTCAAACTATGGGCCTATAGTATGGAGTACAACCATATTCCAGAAATCTAAAAGAGTGGCTGAAAACTTAAATAGAAACTTCAACAAGTAGTTTGAATTATCAATAAATTAATGAAATTATACTCCTCTACAATTGCTAAAAAATTGGTCAAGGTTTCATAATTTGTTTAGGATACAAATCTTAATTAGGAAATTGACTTTTCACAGCTACTGAGAATGCTCGATTACACCTTGACGAAAAACATTTACAAAAAAATATTGTAAAACAAATATTGTGAATTTATTTTAAAAATATTTGAATTGTAAAAAATACATTGGAAACACGATTCAAAACAATACAATACATTTTCCACATAAAGGATCCTTTACATACAATCTGGAAAACAAAAACACAGAAATGAAATACTGAACTTCTATATAATCTCCCCTTACACATATACACCTCCCTAATTTTTCAACATAAAGGAATACAACTAGGGTAAAATTATACAAAATTGTCTGTACAATAATCAATCTTCACTGTATAAGAAAAAAAAATTATTTAATGCTACATGGGCTGCATTTCAAAATAAATTTTTGCCAGTTAAAAAGTTAACACTAATAAAACACTAGATTATAACTATATCAGGATAGTTCAAGTGTTTGAAGCGAAGCATAACTGCTTGCTTTATAAAAAAACTGATGTGTTATAAAGACAGATTTTTTTCACAGAATGACAAACATTAATCAATTGCAGACAGGGTTTTCAATATAACCATCACTTAGAAATAGTATTGAAGTTTTCTTTTAAGTTCTGCCTAAAAACGCAAATATTTTAACTAATCTTCGCTTTCCGAAATATATAAAATAAAAAATTCAGCTCAAACTTAATCCCCTTACAATTCCAATCAATTATCCAAGGTTTATTCAAATGATAACATGCTTTATTTGTCCAGATAGGAAGTGGCACAATAACAACAAAACATAACAAAGAAAATATGTTACAAAAAATCAATAAAAAAGAAGTGAAATTAGGAAAAGAATTTAACTCCTTCTTCTTGTGGATTTTCAGCTGAAAATATTTGTGCTTTACCCCTACGTTCCAACACCTGTAGCGATTTTCGTAAAACATTTATATCAATGGCATGAAACTCTTCACCTGTTGTATCGTCCCCTGAATGCAGTTCGAACAACGTGCACACAGTGTCTGTCATGCCATTTGCAGAAACCCAATTATATATCATATCTGCCCATTCGTCCGGTGTTCGCCACATTAAATAACAACGTCTTTTTTCTTTAATATTATCCCATTCAACATGGCCAGTTTTTTCCAAAGAATTCAAAATTTGTATAATACCTTCCAAAGATAGTTTCCTGTTAATTGCTTTGTTATTAAAGAGCACATCTGTTTGCGCCTCCACAATGTCAAGTCGATAAAGTTTATGATGCTTGTAGTAACTCAATAAAAGATTTTTCCATGCTTCGATTTGTTTTGCTCTGGTATCAGAATTTGGTTGGATCGTATAAAAAGGTGGGAAACTGTACTGCCATGGAAATTCAAAAGATGTCATTGTTATTTAAATTACTTTTGCTAAAGTGAAAAGGAATGCAACATTAGTTGAAGTTAAAAAAATAAAATTGATTCACTAAACAAAGGAAAAGAGTACTATCTCGAAAAGGACAACAATAAACTTTCTGAAAATGTAAAAACATGGTGAAGAATGTTTTATAAAAGCCATGTAATTGGAACTTTTTTGCCCACCTACAGACAAAAAACAAATCATTTTAATGGCCTTATTGTGATTTTTTTTTGCAGTAAAAAAAACTTAGGTAATTTTACTTTATTTGCATTTAAAAAAATCTGATAGTCTTTTTTTAAAGCTTGTAATGAGGGCTAAACATTTAATCAACATAGACCATGTGAACAGACTTCTAATAAATTTTTGCAAACACTTAGGCTCGATTGTGTAAATGATTTTAAACCAAGGATGTAAAGCTGTCAGGAATGGTAAATTCTTCGGCAATCTTTAGATACTAGTCGGTAGCTAATCGAAAAATCCACAGGTTTGTGGGCCTTCATAATTTGGCACACATAATAACATGAAGTAAAGAAATTACGCAGACTGGGGGTCCTGGGGGTACATATTTCCCACATCAGTATTTTGTGCATTTTGTCTAACAATTAACCAAATAATTATATTACCACGGTGGGGGTGAGTTTAATTGCATTTGACAAGCTGAGTGTACAGAACAAATCGCACAACAAAGATTTCTGCAATATAGAAGTATTTTTTGAAAGACAAATACAAATTAAAATATATGTAAACCTACAGTTAGTTTTCCCGTCAAAGTAAAAATTTTTACATTACAATTGATTCAGTCATATGTTGCATATAAATGCCGTTGTAAGAAAGTCCTAGAAATATAAAACACACATCAAAATGACATATAAAAAGCCTAAATCCTAACAAATATAATACTCCTAGAATAATTGATATAATAAACTTTCCTAAAAATCCTGCATGCTGCAAAAAAAAAAAATATTCTCAAGTGCTAATGGGCTACCTTCAAGTAAATGATAGTTTCTCCATTAAGTCAAATGTTTTCAGTTGCCCTGCCTCACAAAGAAAGTCTGAGTAAATATTAATTGCATTCCACACATCTGGTTTCCCCTTCTCATTCAGCAATTTCACAATATCATGGCTGTTGTGAACATCTTTTAGACTTGCATAAAAATCACTCTGTACAAATCTTGGCATGATGAATATAAAACCATACAAGAAACCCCACGCTGCTGTGTATTCGTACTCTTTCATCATCTTATCAAACGTAAACATCAGATCTTCATTTAAATCAAACTGCTGACAGCTACTTACAAATGCATTGTAATATATCTGCAAAAAATCTTGAAGATGTTCTTTACGCATTGTTGGTGTCGATACTTGTGATAGATATTGATGAACATCAGTAATTGCAGATGAAAATCGAATAATTTGAAAGTCAAAAAATCTAGGATGGCCATTGGGATTTTTAGGGAAAGCAATATTCCACATGTGAAAATCACCATGACAAACAACTTTAAATTCATCATCACAATCTAGTGTATTATGCAGAATAAACATAATCATGTCACTCAATTTTTCCAGTCGTTCAATTGCGTCTTCAGTAAAGTTTATCTGGCTGAACCCTTTTTCGAGGAGAGTGGAATTTCCATTTTTTATCTCTGTAAGGACAGCCTTCATTATCGAAATATTTTGTTTGAATGTACCCACAAAGTATGGTCCAGTCACCTCATGATGTCCTGGATTGAAACATTTATCAGCAAGGAGAGGGTATTCTTTTAAAAAGTCGATGTTACACTGATGTTTCATACAGTAGGATGTTGAATGAAACACAGCTAATGACTTCAAGACAGAGTTGATTTGTTCTGGACTGTGAAATTCATGCTTAGCTGTTACATAAAAACTATCTGGACTAAAACATTCTAGTGTAACATAGAAGCTCTCTTTCACATATCCACTGCCATAGAACTTGAAAAACATATTAGCAAGAGATGCATTTCCCTTCACAGTTTTCTTTTTATCTGCTTCGAATTTACATAGGGCCGGTAAAATCCTTTCATAAAATTCCACTTCCTTGTCAAATGTTGAAATTTCAATATTGAACAATTCTGGCACTGAGCCTTCTTTGCAAAACTTTAAAAACAAATTGATATCTGGGACATTTTCTTTTAGTTTTACTGTAACTGCGTCATGGTTACTAGCTATGTCACCAGAGGCAAAGTTTTTAACTTGTACACATTCAAGTATTTTGTCCTTATCGATCCCAGACTTGACAACTAATTCTTGAAGAAAGGTGAAAACAGCATCTTGCAAAACCATACTTCTTCTTGCCTATAAGTTGCAATAAAATTGTTATTAAAACTATAACAATAACTTTTCAGCTTGTCAGAAGGGAAAATGGACAGACTTTGTGCAGAGAAATTTGATTTCAGAACACAGTCTAGATCATGTTGAATGGGACAAACAATAATTACTTGTGGAACAAAAATATTTATATGTAAATCATGAACAGCTGCTAATGATTACAACGTTGACGATTGTAATATTGTTACTTCTAAAATCCCATTGTTTATACTTTCCTCAGAAAAATGCACTCTTAAGTCAACCTATAGATCCTATACCTAATCCACTAACTCCTGACCCAGATAAAAAAATTTGGTAGCCTAAGATGTCATCAACAAAGCCCCTTCACAGGTGGTAAAGCGGGTTTTCCACTAGGCAGATTATTCCGTGTGGAGCGGAGCGGCCATTGTTGTTCTTGTGAAAATTCTGCCAAAGGCGTTCCGGTACGCGCGGAATTAAAAGTTGAACCGGACTCGACTTTTCCGCCACTGTAAATTCCGCGAGCCAATCAAAATGCTTGATTTCGTGTGTTTTACATAAAATTTAAAATAGCTGAAAGCTGAAAGGAAATAGCGAAGCAGTAGCTGTGAATGCATCATTGTGAACCATTGTGACAAGAAAAAGGGAAATAAGATGTCTTTCGCAGAATCTAGTCAGATTTTGATGTCATGCACGCCAGTAGAGAGTCAAGTTACAGAATTTGACAAAGAATTGTTTATAGAGGAAGTAAGTAGAGCTTAGCTAGCTAGCTAGTTTATTTTTCTAAAGCTAAACTTGGTTATCTGTTTTTTTGTTTGCCATAGTCAAATAACTATTTTTAAAACATTTGTAGGTTCGGAAATTTCCATGTCTATGGAACACTTATTCCACTGATTACAAAGACAGAAACATCAAAAATAATGCATTGCAAGAATTGGCAAGAATATTTCAAAAAGATTGTAAGTAAACCCCTACTATCTCATAGCTACATATATATTTGCTGTTGTTTTTATTTTCAGAAAGAAAGTAAAATCACATAATTTTTGGAATCTGATATTAAATATATACCGTGTATATATATATGGCTTTTTATTATTTGTAGGCGAATTCCTTCAAAAACAACTAAAATATTTAAAAGACAACCTGAAAAAATGTCTCGACAGAAGAACAAGGATGACAAAATCAGGTGCAGCTGCTTCGTCGTTACCAAAATGTAACTATTTTGAACAGATGTCCTTTCTTTATGAAAGAGCACCTATGAACTTCCCAACTGAAAGCAATGTACGGATACAGAGTAAAGAAAATACAGAACAAACGTGATCAAAGGAAAGCGTTGATCAACCCCCTGATGTAGATTTGTTCACACCACCACAATCTCCTATGATTTTGAACAAAATTACGGACAGTGGCAGCGCTACTGTCACGGCAAAGCGGGAGAAAAGAAAACGTAGTGAGAATGCAGAAGGAAATAGAATTTTGAAAGAGTTGGATGCAATAGAGAAAGAATTAAAAGCTGGTGATAAAGAGGAATGTGAAGATAGTCTTTTTTGCCGTAGCCTAGTGCCCACTTTAAGAAAATTATCTGCCAAGAAGAACAAAATGGCAAAAATTAAGATTTCGCAGCTGTTGTTTGAAATTGAGTTTGATGAGGCATGTGAATGAAACTAATTTTCTCTTTAACATTTTTTATATAACATAACATTTTTTACAGTATTTGTATGGATGTACATTTTCTATACATGTTGACATAAATTATTCAGTTTTTATTTTGTCCTGTACTATTGACAATATCCCACTGCCATTCTACTGCTCCTTTATTGTTGAAATAGCATTTAAATTCATCCCGAATTAAGGCTGCCTGTTTTGAATAATTGTTTGAACTGTCCTGAATACCACTGATACTTTTAGAGTCTTTTCTCCATTCACCTGGAATAATATTGTTTTGGCTTCCTCTATCAACATAGTTTTCTGGGCAGTAATTATAAGTATTATTTGCATTGGAAACAGTCATTAAGTAGTTATGTAATGCCACCACTGCTTTAGTTATTAATACAACTTTGTCAACTTTACTTATGATGGGTCGGCGAAGAATTCGAAAGCGGCTTGCAGCAATTCCAAATACATTTTCTACTACTCGCCGCGCTCTTGAGAGCCTATAGTTGAATACTCGCTTTTCTTTTGCCAAGTTTTGAAGTGGGTACGGTTTCATCATGTGAGGTTTCAGCCCAAAAGCATCATCACCTATGAAAGTAAAAGGCAACACACGATTTGACTGTGGTAGTTTTGATGCTTTTGGAATATTAAGTAGATTATTCTCAATGCTATAACCAAGATTGCTGTTCCCATACACACTACCATCACTTTGTCTTCCTGTATCTCCAATATCTACCATTAGAAATTTATAAAGTGCACTGCACACTGCCATAAGCACAATACTGTGTTGCTTTTTATAATTAAAGAATGCTGAACCTGATCTTGCTGGGGCCTGCATCACAACATGCTTTCCATCGATTGCCCAAGCAATTTGGAAAGTTCCATTTTTTATAAAATTCCTGGGCTACATGTTGCCATTCTTCTGGGGAGTTTGGAGGTTTAAGATAGTTTTTGTCAGACAGAGCATCCCATATGGCCCTACATGTTTCAGGGATAATCCTTCCTACAACAGTTGGGCTCATTCGAAAGTTTGAGGCAATTGTCACTTGTGCATCTCCAGTAACTAAGTATCTCATAGTAACACATAATCTTTCACTTGGTTTGATCGATTCTCGCATTCTTGTTTCTTTCTTTACAACAAGGGGAGCTACCCAAGACAGTAACGTTTCCAAATCAGAAGGAGACATACGAAAGTATTGGAAAAACAGTTGATGATCATATAGCTTCAAATCCTGTATCAGTAAATGAAACTCCCCCTTCTGCTTTCGTTCTTGGTAAATTTGGCGTATCCAGAATCTTTTTTTATATTTCCTATTATTTTCTAATGCCAACAATTTCAATAGTTTAACTTTTTTAAGAAGAACTAATCGGCCACTGAACTTCATGGTGTTGTTTGCATCATGGTGTTGTTTGCATAATGGCGCCGTGCTTAGTGGAAAAATAAAATGCGTTCTGCGAGACGGAAAATATCCTCTGCGCTGAACGCTCCGCACGGAATAATCCGCCTAGTGGAAAACCGGCTTAACTGCGGATTACAGTTGATACCTAGCCATGCAATCCTTTACTTGTGCAGAGGTGAATGCCAATGAGATGAGGATGATGCAAGTCTACACAACTGCACTTACAAGCGGAACAGGCAATATAATTATAGGCATTATTTTGTTTCAAATTCCTTTTTCAAATTTGAAACTGAAATAAGTTCCATTAAAAGAAAAACAAACTTAGAGTATCAAGTTCAGAAATTAAATTTGCTCAGCTAGCCAACCTTTGTGTGGAACTGGAAGAACAGTTGATGGCTCAACTATTATCACAGTACTGAGAGTCGAGAGCATCTTTGCATGTGCAAAGCGATCACTTGGCCCTTATTGATAGGCCTGATATATATAAACAATTCCATTGTTTGCATTTTCAGTGGTAATCTCTTTTAGCTTTAACATTTGCGTGGCAGGAAAAAAGATGGGGGCACTAGGTGAAGCAAAGTAATTATCCATCCCACGAAGGGATTCTTAGGAAGTTGGATGAATTCAAATAAATAAAATAGCAACAATCTACACTTAATAATTGTTTATAATCTCATCAGTGTTTCTGTGAGAAAAAATCCACAGGAAAAAACCTCTTCAACAAATCCTAGCATCATTTTTTCTGTCACACAAATGCCTGAGCTAAAGAGCTTACAACTAAAAAGTAAACAAATGACTTCATGCTGGAATCCATCTATACGCCTGGCAAGGAGTTAATGGTTCCAGCGGCAGGGCTATGGTCCTTGTTTTTGTTCTTTACTTAGCTGAGCTAGACAATATAAAATATTTTGCTATTCAGATAGGCAATAATATTTGTTACGCACTACGCAGTTATTTTTCAAAATTGATTTGTGAGATCTTCTAGAATTGAAAATTCCTCGAAAAGTCAATTTTCGATGGGTCAGTCTGGGGTAAACTGACTGACAGGAACAAGAAAGACCACAAGCCCCACCTAAAATTTGCGAAATTCAGTAATTCAGTCTAACTCCCGTGTCAGTGCTCAGAGAGGCAAAAACTTCCATTCCTGCAGGACAATGTATTCGGACTGATTTAGGCAGCCATATAAATAATAAGAACAAAAACAAAACCAGAAACTAACCTACTGAATGAAATGACCTGTATATAGCTATATAGGAAGAGAGGATTGACACCAAATGCCAAACAGCAGAGCAACAAAACGGCAGGACAGATAACAGCTTCAGCACAATGCTTGTTTTCACGTTTCCCGGCTCAAGGTCCTAATTCGGAATTTCGGAATTTAAAACGGCTGAGTCCAGGCGCATCGTTGGTGTATTCACCATCAATATAGATACGCCACAACAAAAGAAGAAGAATCGAACAGCACCGCAGAACAAAATTCCAAAAAAACTTCAAGTTTTTTTAAACATATGAAACTGACTAAATTTCTTTTGAATGTTTTATTGGATTAGCACGGCGAACAATTTACTAAGGAAGATAGATGCAATGGTACGTTATTTTTATTACCATGTATTGTGAACATACATAAGCTTTACTGATATAGGAGTTGATATACCACGTTTAAAATTTATTGAGCAGCACAATTTTTTTTCGCTCGTGGACCCAGCCACCAATTTTTATGGTCACTTTAAAGAAAAAAAACTTTTAAAAGTCATTTACAAAAGAGGCCCTTCAAAGCGATTCTGGCACTGAATGGTTTAGCATTGTCAAATCACAGTTTTGATGCCATATACTTCTGGTTAGACGTCCCTTACGAAATGTATATACCTGATGAATATATCTGAAGTAGCGCAGAACAATATTTTCGAGGAGTCGCAAATTTAACTATTACCAAGCTGAAAGTGAAAGAAAGAGATCAAAAATACACTTTTCATTTTTGACGCTTAGAGGCTGAAAAACACATGACATGGAAAAGAAATGACACAACTTTCTTTCAACATGATGGTTCTTGTTTATGTTGTTGTTGAATGAATTGTTCTAAAGCAGAGACGGTATGACAATAATTGGCAAGACAAACTTACTATTGGAATGTATAAAATAAGTTGAAACAACATTAACTGACAGTAAAAATGTCGGGTTTAGCATATTTTGCTCAAAACTTACTTCCTTGAAAACACCTTCCCATCCTCGGCCTCTGCAGTATGTCCCGCCCTCTTAAATAAGCGCCCAGGGTCAACCATATCAAAAATATTGTACACATTTGTGATTAGTCCAGGAGGACCTTTTCTGTGGCATGTTTTCTTAAGTGGAAGAACATAAAATATATTTTCACAACCTCGTCCCCAGGGGCTTTTGCCTTTTTGACAGTAGCCGTCAAGTAAGCCTTAGCGGCTTTGACATTGTCAACAAACCCTCGGGACGAGAATAAATAATTTCATTCAATTTTTTTAAAGCTGTGAAGAAATTGGAACTTCTACACGTCACAACACAAGATATTTTTAAATAATAACATTGTGACTTTTTATGTCGTAGTAATAACATAATTCTTTTGAGTTTTTTATATTCTCGTTTCACGAGACTTAGGTGAGTGAAGCATTAAGAAAATTTAAAAACCAAAAATATGGCGATATGTTTGGAGAAAGAGTTCGATAACTAGTTTATCATAAAAATCTTTGTATTTGGTATACTCGGTTGTTAATGTTCAATCTCTGTCACGGTTCATAAATTTCTTTGTTCAGCAGCAAATAAAAATATTGCAGGATTATTTGACTGTGTAATACAATTCGTGATAAATTTCTCTATTTTGAATAATCGAACCAAACAAGTCCTTCAAGGCGTTATAAATCTCTTTTTTAGGAAAACAATAACTTAGAAATACGCACGCTATTCAGCCAATCAAAGTAAACATATAAACCTTTGCACTGTGAAATTGATTTCTGGTAGAAAATTAAAATATAGCGTATACTTTATGTAGATTAACCAATCAAAATGCAAGAAAAGTTTACCTTATTATAATGAATTATTATATACTATTACTTTATTTTATATTTAAGAGTAGCGAATATCAAGTGACTGTAAATGTTTTGCTCACTCAAGGGGCTTGTCTCCTGCCATCTTCTTTTTTACATCATACATTTTATATTAAAAGCTAGTATATAGTGACTACCCAGAAATTTTTAAATTTTGCACCTCTATTGACGGAAAATACCATTCAAGGCGTCATCGATCTTATAGTTAAAAATCACGATGAAAGTTTCGATATTTTTGTAATTTAGAAAAGTTGCATTGTTTTATTGGATTCAAAATGTAGATAAAAATTTCCATCAGAAACCAAAAGGTAGAAAGACATATATACATATTTACATTACACGACTACAATAATTTAAAAAACGATAAGAACACTAGAAATTTTACGGGGTGCTGGCACTTTTTAGAAAATGCGGTTCAAAGCTGAAAAACATTGTTTGCTAAATGCATTTGTAGCAGGCATTCCAACTTTTATAACGTCACACACAAAAGTAGCTTTCCTGGGTTATCTAACTTTTGAAGAAATGACACTAAATCTTTCTCTCTTTTTTCTTCTCTCTCTTTCTTTCTTTCTTTCTTTCTTTCTTTTTTTCAGTAGGAAAATTATTAGGGAAGGGGGGGGCTGTGCCCCCTGCCTCCCCCAGTTATTACGGCACTGATTTATATCAAAAGTAAAAAAAATCTGCCGGTATACACCACATCAAATCATATATCAGATAAAGATACGCAAAGAAACTACCGATATTTTGTTATCCAGGTCGAAGTACAAAATGTATTTTCTGTATTTCTAAACATTCCGAAAACGAAAGCGTACCAGACCGCATCTCACTATGGCCAGTTTAAAACGCCAGAAGTCATTCAGCCATAATAATGAATATAAAGAAGACGATAGAAGTAACAAAATGGGAAGAAGCATGAGTGTTGGTGCTTCAAGTGCCTCAAATGGATATGTAAAAAAGCAAATACAGAAGCAGAAATCGGAAGCTAAGTTGGAGAGAAAACTGAATTTATTTAACAAATTAAAAAGGTTAACTTTATTTTTTTAATATACTTTTAACAAAATAACTTGTGCCACTGCAGTCCTGGCATAACTTACTATACACATTATTAAATCATCCACTTCCTATATATAAAAACATAGTGGCAAAAATCTAATGACTTGTGTTAGCGAAGTGCCATTTAATTAAAATTTTAACTAAGAGAAAAATTGGAACTAAGCTGGTATTATACCTGATCAAGTGAGTCCCATTTCTCAATAGAGTAAAACATGCCTCATGAGATGACACTTTTTGTATTTTAACTAGGAGGCAAGCCGCTAGCAAAAAGTGCATTCCAATTAATGGTTAGGGGCCTTCAAAAAAATGTTGGGCCCTGCTAGCGGGATATTTTTACTAAGATTCAGACCCCTCCCCCCACTCTTTTAGCAGATTTCCATTAGTGAGATACACACATTCAGATAAATCTTGGAAGACTCACCCTGGAACTAATTAATTAGCCATATAAAATATATAACTCTTTATCTATCTATATCCCAAAATTACGTTTTAAAGATTTGAACTCAACCCACGAGGGTGCCGATAAGCGGCATACGCCGTAAAAAGTGTGGGTGTTTTCGGTGTTTTGAAAAAAATCAGGTACTTGCCTGAAAAAACCTGCATAGTCCCAAACAATGCCCGAAAAAAAAGAAGATTCACCACAAATGACTCTCGAAGAATTTTTTTAAAAAGTATAAAAATTAAAATGAACTTACTATGTGGTAGCGAAGTTCTTAAAAGAACTGTTTTTTTATGATTTTTTGATAAGATTTACCTGATAAATAACTTATATATAAACTTTATTAACTCCTTTCTCTTCAAACGCATTATTTCAACTATCGTCAGCCATGTTATGTTAAAAGGTGTTGCATTTGGGCAATGTTCCGGGCTTGTTCGGGAAAGTGCGAGCGGTTTCGGCGGACAACTGTCAATTTAATTCAAAAAGTGGCACAAACTTGCCCGTATATATGCGGGCGTTTGCGGCTTATTGGCACCCTCTTCTCAAGCCCAGTTTTTAATAGATGGAATCACGTAATTGGGCATTACGTAAGTGATTACGTAATGCCCAATGCACGCGCAGAAATGGAGGTAAAAATGTAAACAAACTAAGCGGAAAGTAACCTCTGTTTCTGTGCGCAGGAAAAACACAGCACTATGATTAACTGTATCTGATTGCTCCTTAGTGTTGGTCATATTGTTTGTGTTTGACTAAGTTTACTTCGGAAAAGATTATTTCAGAGGAAATCTGAATATTTTCAAAATTTCGAATTGTTTTTGCAGATTACAAAGCAAAAATGTAATTAATGTGAGAATGAGGCAAAGAAAATCAATATATGTTCAGTATTGCTTGTTAATCTTGAATTTTTAACATTTGATTGATTTTCATCTATATTAAATACATGGGCGAACCCATGGATTTTTCCATGGGCTAACAACTAGTTTAGCACTATTTCTAATGTTTTTTTTAACTTTTAATATATATGCATATATGTTTTGTACATAGTTTTATTCAATCAGATTTTATGTTATATAAATATCCTATGCTTAAATCTTAATGATCTCAGTCTAGCAGTTTTTGTCAGTAAAATTTACTCCGTGAGCCCTAAATTGCAGACATGAACGACTCTTTGAATGATTTCGACCTCCTTACAGTATTGGAGGTCTTCATCAGACTATACTTTAAGTAATATTTATTACAGTATTAAGAAAAACGTAAATGCTGAACGACCATTAAAATCTGTTTTTAATTATAAACTTCTCTGTCTGAGTAATCTACATTTGATTAGAAACGCTTGTGCAAATTAATTTGTGTGAGCGGTTGAAAGTCGAATCTTCTTATGCTGCAATTTAAGTTAACCCTTTTATATCTTTTTAATACAAGAAGACTTAATTAATGATGACAAAAACATTAATAATAAAAAACTTAAATTGATAAAAAATGAGATTACATGCTACTATTGTATCTCTATAGTAGCTACTTAAATTTCACTGTATCTTATTAGCAACAATGAGTAAAACCAAAAGCAAAAACAAACCTATTAGGTAGACTTGCAAGAAGAAATTAATTTAATATCAGTCAAGATTTACATAGATTTACAACCCTTGATAATAAATTCTGAAACTCTGAGACGTATAATACACGTGTGTTATAATATACATGCCCTTTGTTGGAAAACAGGGCTTGATATGAATTTTTATAAGACCAAGATATATTTCTCAGTGAAATATCCTTAAACAATACTTCAGACTGAGGTTGCTGGTAATAAATGTACTGCATGTGAGAACACATTACGGTTGCACCTTTTGCTTCTATGAAACATACATATGGCTTGGAAGTACTTTTTACAAAGTCTGATGGTCAAAACAAATTTCTATTTATTTATGATTCTGTACATTTTTTGTTTTGTGTTACCTACAAAAATAAAGTAGGAAAAGTTTCCATACCAGAGACAGAAAAGTAATTTGTCCGCCACTGAATGTTTCAGTAGAAACCAGAATACCAAAATTCAAAATTGGTAACATTTTTCTGAATCTAGGGTAAGAAGTTAGAAATTTAATCACCATGTTATTTTAATATGTACACATTTTGTTGAAACACCCTATAGCATATCCTCAGTTGTACAGACAGGACTGATATGACATTATTTAAAAATGGTTTTTTCTGAACTATGGATGTTTTTTGAAACAAAATTGTTTTATTTTTCTATTATATTCTTTTAGTGTGCATCACACCAGTCCTTCCTTATTCTCAAGTTCTTCCGGATTTGATAACTACAGAGGAGTTATAAATTTATGCCTGCTTTTATTGGTAAGTTTAAGGCTGTTTTGTTGTTTCATTATGTTATATTTACTGTATCTGCTTTTTTACAAACTTTATTTTTCCCTCCTTATGTGAGGAAGTTGAATATCAAGCATCTTTTTTTAGTATAATATACAAGTCTGAATGTGTCATTGACTTTGGTCTCCAATATCGATTTTGTCAGAATTACAAACATTTTGGGACAGTTCAGACAAATATAGCGTGTCTAGGAGTTTGGTTACTAAGCATAATCTCAAGTCACCATGTCTATATATATAGTTTAGTTTAAAAGAAATATAGGTTTTAAAACAATGTGGAATACTGGAGAAAACAACTTGACCTCTAGATTTATATTCCAAAATTGACTCTTTGTTTTTGGCAAACTGAAAAATTTCCCAAAATAGTTTCAATTAAAATTGGGCTTTTAGAATGCCACTGCTCAAGATCCTTGAAATTAGTTGTATATATAGCACTTCTGTGAGGACTAAAATTTTTTCTATGGGAAAATTCGTCACTTTCCTGAACTGCAAAAGTTCTTTTTCTGCAAAAACGTTTAATTTCATAGAACTGGGAAAGTATTTTCCCCACCAAAAAATTTTGTTATAAAGATAAAGTACAACAGTTTCTTCCCCTAAAGTATATCTTCAGTATATGTGCATGTTGCTTAAAATGTGTTTTTTTGGAAGTGTTTATTTAGTTTGTTGTTGCATCACTTTTAGGTGTTATCAAATTTCCGAGTAGCATTAAATAATGTATTAAAGTAAGTCGACTTTGTTTTCTTTGTTTTAATGCAATTTTAGTTGCAATTAAAGCACTTTTTTGTTGAGGCACGTTATTTCGAAAAATAGTGAATAAAAAACTTGACTTGAAAAAAAAAGGTTCATGAAGATAATTAATCAATCGTATACTTTATGTACATTAACCAATCAAAATGCGAAAAAAATTTAACTAATAATTTTTTAAATTCTTGTGTGACTTTTTTAGTCATTCTTTGGTAAAAGTAGAATTTATTTACATTTTTTAAAAAAAATTTTAAATTAAAATTTGTTTTATAGATTGCTTTTGTAAAATATTATAAAATCTTTTCACAATCCACATAACGAGACCTCTTTTGGTTGTAAAAAAGAATCATGTTAACTTAACAAGTCTGGCTATAGACTTGGCTTGTGTTTTTAGCCTCTTAAGGCAATATCACAAATCCTAATATTAAGATTTGTGATATTATAATTTTCTGGTATCAATTTGAAAGATCACTTACATGCTATATGCAATGTTGTACTTCAGATATGGCGTTTTGGTGGATCCTCAGGTTATTTTTCTTTTCATGGAACAGCCATACAGTTGGCCATCAACTACATTAGTGCTAGGTATGTTCCCTTCTTTATCCCTGCATGGTGGTAATCTTTTAATCGTTCAGTATAATTAATGATTATAGTTTTTTGTTAATAAAACTGTACTGCTTTATTTTAGCTTCCAATATATTTATACAAATTGCCTTTTACGTGGAAAAAAGTCTTGAAAAGGTATAAATATTCTTAACAAGTACAAAACCATTCGCAGAAAAATAGTTTGACATTTTCCCAATTTTCACTCCCGAAAGTTTAACTGATCATTGCATCCAGTATAGTCGAACATTATGAAAGAGATGGAAATTATTCTTATCTAACTAACCTGCAGCCTATCCTCAAACAAAAGACAGCTTTGTATCGTGCAAAAATATGTGTCATGGTTACCCACAGCCTGTTCCACACTCTACCTTATAACCCCAATGATTAACCCATGCTTAATACAATTCTATTCAACAAAAAAAAAAGAATTTTAAACCAGTATGCTTTCCTTAAGGCCTGTGAGCATCACCTCCATTTAATTGTTTCTTCACTTTATAAGTACTGTTAAAAAATACGAAATATGTAAGGAAAAGTTCAAGAATTGGCTTTGCTGTCAGCATATTTGTTGTTGTTTAACTGTATTGTCATATGTTCGCCAATCTTTTCCTTATTTCTCTTTTACAGGAAAAGATTTCTGAGCGGACAGGTTTTATACTTCATGTGTTTAACCTTGCATGCATAATTGTGATACCGACTATTGTGGTTGTAATTTTCAAACCGCTACCATGTATGTGTTCCTTCATTTTAATATGTTTTTAAGAATGATCAATCAACATCTCTTTGTACTTATCTCTTGTAAAGTATAACAGATCTTGCCTTTATATACGAAGTGTCATGTTTGAAACATACTTCCTCCTTCTGTTATGTAAAGGTTCTATCACTTCTTAACCATGCATTGATCAGCAGTAAGGGGTCTATCCACAACAATTTTTGCTTTGCTTGTTTCTTGCTAGCTTATTGACAGTCTGACCGTGGACAGAATTGTCAACCTCCCTCTCATTGGTGATACAACAATTAGCCAGTGCATTCCCAGATCTTTTCCCAATCTGTGATGTTTATCACAAGGTCTGTTAAAGCATAAGGTGGAAAATTTTAATTTATTTATTGTTATTTGTTGTAGGGTTTGCGACTGTCGCTCTATGTTGGTATACTTCCATCTTTTTAAAACTTATATCCTATATGGCAGTGAATAGATGGTGCAGAGAAGAAAAGATTGTGAAACGTCAAAAAGGTAAAATCGAATATTGCATTCTGCTTTTTTTGTGTTTTTTTTTTTGTTTGTGACTTATGCAGTAAAATATTAAATGACTTTCAAATGTGATGACTTACGCGATTATAAAAACATCAACTTCTGTTCAGACTTTTGTTGCCTAATACTTGACATGGCATGGTCATACCCAGATATTTATTGTATATGCTTCTTAATTTTGTTAAAATAAATAATAAAATCCTACTTTTTTGGTCATGTATCCACAAAAGCATGTACTTTGAGCTGTTTTCTTTAGATCCAGATTTAAAACCTGTTGGACCTGTTGTCTATCCAAATAATCTCACACAAGCAGGTGAGGTCAAATTAAGTTTTAATTCATATCTGTCTAGCACGTTCAGATTGTGATAGTCAGAAAAAAAACTTCTCCAGTCCTCAATGTGGGAGGGCTGACGTATTTCTGAGATCTTTTTACAGTAAAATGCGAGACCGAGATTTGTTAGAAACTGCTGCCAATAAAAGCTAGAAGCGTACCTTACCGACGGAGAAATTTTTAGAAAAAACAAAGAGAATTTTCATCTTGCAAAATTCAGGGTTAACGGAGGTAAAATGACACAAAGATTATCATAATTTTGATTTAAAGATTAGAAATTTAATAGAAGAACCGAATTACGCGGTTAAAAGCCTAATTGAAATTTCGCATGTATGTTATTTTGTAGCAAAATACGTGAAAATGCGAAAATCTCTCAACGTAAAAATATCTCATATGTTATTCGCTATTTTATTTGAATTATTTAGATATGTACTATTTTGTTGTGGCGCCCACATATTGCTATGAACTGAATTTTCCACGAACATCAAAAATAAGAATTCGATTCTTAGTGAGGAGAATATTGGAAGCAGTAAGTTGAGTTTTTACATCTATCGACTACGTAACAACGCCGAACAGACATCTGTTTGTGTATTTTTTCTCAAATCGTGTCTGATGATGATCTTTTATGTCAAATCCATGTGATTAATAATGATAAAATACGGTTAAACACTGTACAGAGAATTTGTGCCTGTTAATTTTATCTGTATATTTTTTGTAGCTATTTCTCAATGCTTTGATTCTTGCTCTTGGCCAACAGGTAGGTGCATATATAAAAAGTATTTTGGACTTACGTTCTCCCTGTATAGTTCATCTAACAATTTGTAATTATAAAAATCTGGATGTAAATTCTTATTAAGGAGTCAGGATTAGGCGAGGCAGCAAATGCATCACCTCGTTTATTTCAATCAATGTATTCGTATGCATTTTTTAACTATCTGATTGACTTTTTATAAACTCATAAACGTGTTATTAGGCCAATAGAGGTTTTTTTTGGATTTACCGTTCATTCTGCTTGTAATTGAAACTTCTTTTTTGCTTTTATTTAGTGGATTGTTCCAACTGTCATACATTCTTTGAAGCCTTTCCAGGTAACGTCATTGTATAATGATTTATTTTCTTTCCTGTCTTCTTCTTCAGGGCGATATCCAATACCTTTCTTTTTGGTTGGTGCACTGACGAAAGGTTTATTTAGCATATTTAGCTTTTGACTCAACGGTGGAGAGAAAATTTTGGTGAAAGGGTTGCTAGAATATCGTATTTTTGCTTTTAACCGAAATGTGAGTGCTACTTAGAACGTGGAGGCTGCATGAAGTGTTATGTTTACTTTTTCCTTCTAGGAATTGGATTTTCCTCGTTTTTTCGAAAGAATTATGAAGTTGGCTGTAAGTTCATTTTGTGATTTTTCATGCTAGACTTACTCAGGTGCTTAAAAAGGTGCAAGTACTGATTTTCGACACAGTTAGCCCTATCGCGAATAGACTAAAGAGATGTTTATCTTTAAAAATACTGGCTACGTTAAATCAGAAATATTGGAAATTTAATTCAACCAACAGGATTTACAAATAGCAATCTAATTCTTGTCTTTGAGAGTTTGGGTGTATTTTAAAACAAACCGTTCGATTTTTAATCCAATATTTGAAAACATATTTTCTGTTTTTAGATTCCGAATCATTTTCTGTGGTTGATGTTTTTCTACGCGTATTTTCACAGTTTTCTCAACATTGTGTCGGAACTCATTTATTTTGGTGATCGCACGTTTTATAAAGACTGGTGGTATGTATTCTTAAACCGAAATTACCTTTACTGGAGTAGCTTCTTATGCCAGACCCTGGATGAGTGGGATAATTTCTTGCTCCCCTTAGATTTCCTTCACTTGCTTATTGCAAAAATAGCCCCCCCCCTTAGCTCTTTGACTCGATTTTGAACCCGATTTCTGCCTACCTGCTACCGCAACGTACGTGAACCTGGGCACTGCCGGGTGGGGAATTTAATTATCTTTCATATAATATCTATAAAGTTGAGTTATTACGAGTTCTGGCTAACAAACAACATTTTAGCATTCCGCCTTTGCTGTGATGCCAATTTGCTTCCTACAGAGTCTAGAAAAAGGCACTTTTCAAACATTAGGAAACAACATCAAAATAAGGTTAGCTTTTAAACCAGCCATATCAATAACAATGCGAGGAGTCCTAACAAATGTGCCTCATTAAAACAGACGGCGCAGTGGATTACAGCACGTTTCAACCAACAGGCATCGCTCAATATGAAAATTCGTGTGTTTTAGGAATTCACCAAACATCACCTATTTTTGGCAAAATTGGAATATACCAATCCACAGATGGGCAAAAAGGTATGTTTTCTTATCGGATGATAACCACACTGTTCTCTCAGAAATTTCGCATCAGCTTACGTTTTTATCAAATTACAGCAGCATAGTTCTCCCAGACGTTTTGTATCAGCTTTGTTTTTCTTAACTTTTAGACATGTTTATGCTCCACTTCTTCGCAATGGCTACACCAAGATACAAGCCAGTTTGTTTGTGTTTTTCATCAGTGCTTTCTTTCACGAGGTATGAAAGAAATTCAACTTTCTTTTTATCTGACGATTTTTTTAGGTTTTTTAAAGAATATTGTAGACTCCTTGTGCGCTAGCTAAACACCTTGAGACGAGTTAAACGAAAATTGTGGAGTTGATCGATGCAAAAGTAGGAAGTAATTCTCGTTTCGACCAATTCCGGTTCAGTGAATACCCGCCTTTACAATACTTTTTTGTTACAACAAAAGTTCATTACCATTTGTATTGAATAAATTTGCTAAAGATTGCCTAAAATGTCACTAATTTTTCGCACGTAGTTTTTTTGCGGATTTTGGCCAAAGTTGTGAAATAGAAATACCTCAAGATACCCTTCGCGAAAATTAGTACCCGGAAGGTAGGAGCAGTAGGGTAATCTCACATTGGATTCATTCTAAGATGACACATCCATTTGAAACCAAGTAAAATTACTTGCACTAGTAGATAATTTTCTTTAGATTTTAATTTCTTTATTTTTTAACATTTGTATTTTGTCTTTTCTAGTACATCGTGAGCATTCCACTAAGAATGTTAAAACCCTGGGCTTTCATGTCAATGCTTATGCAAGTTCCACTGGCTGTGATGACATCTTACATGAAGAACCCGTGGGGTAACATAGTCGTGTGGCTGTCTCTGATAATCGGCCAGCCTATGGCCATTATGATGTATTACCATGACTACCTGGTTGTGCATAATTTGCCGAACTAAAGGAACATTCTGGGATTTATTCATTTCCAGCGCGTGGTAACTGGAAGAGAATAACATGCTTGGTGATTTTATGTTGGTCTTTGGGTATTTATAAAAAAAAGCGAAAGAAAAAAGAGATATTTATCGAAACAAAAAGAAATATACTTAGGATATAGTGGCTGTGTTTTAGCGTTTAAAAATCTTTTGGATGTGGGCGTTTGAACAAAATCTTATGTATGCTGTTGTCGGTAACTATTTAGACTTGGTAGATACTTAATTCCTTTTTTATACTAATTTTTGCGCCTATTAATTTTCGCGCAGGATCAAAAAAAGCGAAAAAAGAATGTGACTGCAACGGTTAGGGAATCAACTTACTGCGCGAATTCAAGAAGAATTAGTATAAAAAGGGTAAGGTTTTTTAACATTAACAATGTTAGTGACTAGCTTTCTAACGGCTTAATTAGTTTGGATTAGTGTGCCTAGGCTTGATTATTTATGATTGTCATTTTAAGGGAATTAATTTTCGCTAAAATTGAAATTTGCGAAATTTTGTGTTTGATATATTTTTTTTTAAAAGTGCACTTCGTGAAAATTGATGGTTTTATATTTAAATTTCCATGCCTTACTTTTTCTGAGCATGCATTTGAATTTATGAGGAAACTATTTTATATTAATTTGCGAAATAAACTTATTTAAACTCGCGAAAATTACTACTCGCAAAAAAATTATTTCCCTTTTATTAATGTGCATTTTTTAAATTTTTTGCACTGTCATACACACATTGCTAGCTAGCTGTATATCGGTTGTAACTTTTGCAATTTCTGCCAAGCGCGTTCTTTTAATTGTTTTAAAGACGGTAACAACACGGTGATGTTTCACTCTTTGAATTTTTGTAAGCTTTTTCGCCACGACACCTCGATATACTAAGAGAGAGGAACTTTTCCAACACTTCGCTTTAGTTTAAAAAGTACAGACAGGTATAGAGAAAGCAAATTATCAAGCCTCATTTTCACTCATAGAACAGAACCTGATTGGTTAGTAAGTTTTTTTGCTTCGCCCTGATTGGTTGTTCTGATGAGAATTAAGCTAATTGGTTAAAAATATTCAGATAAAAATGAAAAATTAGGAAATTGACCAATTAAAAGCTAGCACTATATCTATTACGTTCTGTCCGAGTGAAAATCCGGCTATATAACTTAGGCTCCTAATATACAAAACAAATTTTTATTCTCTTTTTTTAGGATATTTTCTTATTTAGATTTTATAAATAAAGTATTTTGCTAGAAACTTCACACACGTAATTGTTTATTCACATCTTTTGAAAAGATAAAAATGTTTTTTAATTAACATAAAGTTGTTTTTCTATTCACTGGATGGAGTCCGCCCTAGCAACAAGCCCTAGCAACAAAATGTCGCTGTTACGCCAAAAACGATCATGACGTGACATCGTCAAATTTCAAGAATGCAGTCTAATTATTTGACTTATATCGGCAAAGACGAAAACACAAAATGAATTGCGTATGAAATAACCATTAGTCAAAAGTCAACGGCTAGCTTTGGAAGATTTTTTCTTTAAACAATGAGGTTGCCTGTTAACCCAAGCGAGTGTTCGAATTATCAGATAATAGGGAAGAAATTAGAATTCGGATATATTTTCTCAAAATTCTTTACTGAGGACTAGAAGAATATGTTACAATGTTTAAAGTTAAACTCCAGGTACCTTGTAAACTCCATTTTACTGGAAATGTAGAATTTATTAAAAAGTTAAAGAAATTATAGACCACTATTAATGTAAAAAAAAGTCTTTATTTTTATTACAATATTGGATTATGAGTGCGCAAATGTTCGAGTTAGCGAGCGTTTTTTAGCCGGTGGATCGAAAAAAACTGTTCGAATTAACGGACTTCGAATTTAGCAGTATAATAATTAATAATAATATAGACTTTCTTAGACCAAACCATCAAGAAACCTAGGATGTTCATCATTAGTAGCAAAGAGGTGGAAGAGAAAAGCAAGGGAAAAAAAAGGTGTGTTTTGAATTTGATGGACTATCCGTATACGCATCATTTCATTTTGTTATATGTTAGTGTGCTATTTATTTTATTTTTTCATTAATTAAAAAAAAAATAGTTACAGTTAACGTTTTTTTAAAAAAATACGCGTGTTATCAAAAACAAAAAACAAAATTTAAAAATCGTGAAATATGAACGTCATTTCAATTATGAACCTCCGTCACCCTCCGTAAGTTCTATCAATGACGGGCGTGCTTGGTGGACGATCTAATGTAATAGTGTCCATTTTGAAGGTTTGTAGTCTAAATTATTGCTAATCTTTTAAATTTGTTATTCAGTTAGCAAGGTATAAGAGCTCCTTATCCTAGTCAAATTTCTTTTTTTTGTGACTATCCAACTAGTTGTGTTTTTATATGTGGCTTTAATTTAAAAGTAATCAAATGCAGTTTAACTACACTGAAATTCTTAGTGAAGAAGAACTACTTTGCTGATCACTAACATACTGCCCAGCAGCGAGCGGGTTTCGACCTGCGGTCCCGAGAACTGTGAGCCGCAGACGAACCCACTACACTACGTGCAGCAATATGTTAATGATGAACTCAGATAGTTTATCCGGATGGTGTTTTTACATGTAGGTGAATATTTATCATAGCACATCCGTATTTCATTCTCAACAGCCCGATCAGACCTCTGATCATGACAGGCGAGTATAATGCGTGTAAGTCATATTGAAGAAGAACTACTTTAGTCATCACTAACATACTGCCAAGCAGCGAGCGGGATTCGATCCGCGGTACCCAGAAATTCTTAATTAGTATTCTTATGCTAAATGCAGTAAGGTAGCTATACCTTTTATTATTGTCATGAAAACTTATTTTACAAATAAAATTACTCCGTTATTGTTTTAGCTGGATGGGGTAACAACAGGCTTTTTCCTGTATTTTTTTTTAAACCAAAGTTGAGATAAAATTTTTATAGATAAGGGTATTACGGCCATACGGATATGCTGAATGGCCAGTACTAAGCGCTCAGCCTGGCGTTACGATTAATTTTTGAACTTTTACGGGAACTTTTCTCGTAAAATAAAACAATGTTGTTAAGGCGGTCCCCTAGAAAAAAATTCTAAATTTCAAGAATTGTCTTTTAGCTGTTTTCTGACAGCAAATTCATCTTAGAATACCGTGGCAAGTAGTGCTTATGACAAATTTAGGTTTGTATTGCGCATTCTGGCACTTTTTTCAACCGACGGCAAATATAGATGCATAGCAACGCCCATAGCAACCATTTTTGCATTTTTAGACGGCTTTCTTGCCCCTCTCTCGATGTTTAATTCTTCGCAATAGCTAGATGATACTTAGGGCCTCCTAAGGCAATATATGACAGTTCTGAATATTAAATGTGGTATTCCAAACGCAGTCAGAAAGCTGTCTTATCGATGCATGCTCCGAAGTGACCTCGTCAGAGTTTACTCGTCATCAATTAGACTCAAGTCAAGAATGTCCATAAATAATTTTTAAACAAGTTTTTTGCCGTTTAAGCTCGGAATCCACGCGAAACAAGAATTCTCAAGATCGAAGCACACACGCTTTACAACTTCTTCTGTCGATGCAGGCATTAGTACCACGTACTGTTTAAATGAAACCTATTTTCAAATCGGAGTTTTGTCTTTCAGTTATTTTGTCGAGATATTGCCTGTTTCGCCCTGTTTTAGCTTTTCTGTCGTCCAAAAAATAACGCATCAGTACTCCGGAAGACAAGTCAGCCTTGCGAAAATGCGCTTCACTCAATCCATAAACGTGACCCTTGAGGAACAAAAGCGGCCAAAAAGGCGCTTTAAATAACGCATGTTATTCAGTTATTTGGCTAGGCGTCGAGCAGCAAAATGTCATATTTTGCCTATACCTCTTCTAGCAACGGGTAACCATGGCAACCAATCAATGAAATTTTTGAATTAATTTTGTCGTCCCGCCACATACTATGATATCCTCACCAAGTATCTTCAGAAAAGACAATCCTCTGCGATATAGCTTTTTTCTAGGGGAATCGCCTTAAGTAAAAACAGGTTTTAAGCTGTGTTTTTTTTAAATTTTACAAATCTTTTCCACAAAATTAAATTGTTTCAGAATGCATACATTAAGTTTACACCGGCATTTTCTACCCAATTTCCCTCACATGGCATGGGTTGACCCGTAGCTGTGGCAAAGGCGCTTGCAAAACATGCCCGCGCTGTGGACTCCACGGACCTTGTGATTACGAAGCGAACTCCATAAACACAAGGCCACGCGCCACATAAAAAAATATTTAGATTATTTCTGGAATAGTAAATTTATAGCGTGCCATTTTGTCTATGTTAAGTAGATAATCATTGATCAGAAAAAATATTTATGTTTACCTTTGAACACGCAAAATAAACAATAGATGGATCAAATAATCTTATATATCAGTCTTGTAAAAAAGTGGCTTAGCGGGTACCTTATTCGTATTAATTCGTTATGTGAAAATGTTCGTTAATGGGGAAAACATGGCAATTAAACTGCGCCCAAAAAGTGCTGCTCAAAAAAACTGTTACAAACAGGATGATTCTGTGCCTTAACAACATTTATATGTTGTCTGGTCACATTTTACTTTTTTTCGCATTTTTACCTTGCTTTGAGGAGTAATTCAAACTTGCGCTAATTATAATACACATATATTTATTATTTAGTTTAAATTCTACACCAAACGAAACTCTGTACCAACGTTTTTACCAACGAGCCTATTTCGAAAAGATTTGTTAATTTTAGTTATTTTAATTATAAATAAATAAATAAATAAATAAATAAATAAATAAATAAATAAATAAATAAATAAATAAATAAATAAATAAATAAATAAATAAATAAATAAATAAATAAATAAATGATAAAAAGCACCAGATGAGAGGGAAGTAATTTTGGTTTTACTTATTATTTCATTTCGTTCTCAGTGATAATTAGTATAAAGGCATTTAACTTCGAATTTTCATAAATATAATAGCTTCATAACAAATGAATTTAAATCATTTTAAGCCAAAGTAGAGTCCCCCAAGGTGACTAGGAAGTCATTATATGGTTTAGACTACTCCCTTTCAAAACTAATTCGCCGGGCCTGAATAAAAGTCCACATGGTATTTTCTTTATTTTAGGTCTTTATGTGGATTGTAGATAGATCAACCACTTTACGCCCCTTGCTACTAACTACTACTACTATTACTATTAACTTGCTACTATTTACGCCCAAGGCCGTTATTGTCCTTCCGATGTTCTACTTAAGTTTGAATATTTTTAAGCAAATAAAAAATATATGGCAAACAAAGATCTGTGAAAACTGGATTTTTAAAAAAGAATGCTTACGTCAGCAAAAATTTCTTAATTGTCATGTGACACACATCAAGTTGGAACACACATAACCCAACACAAGTAAAGTTGGTGAGGTGGGGTGTTTCTACCCTTCACAGGCGAGACACTCGCCCCCCTATAGCACGGAATGATTAGGGTTGACGATATTTGTCTAAGTGAAATTTAATCGTGCTCAGAAGCATCACATAAATTTCAGGGCTGAATCAGAGATATATTTCGTCAGATAAAAGTATTTATCCGACATTCCATAAATTTTGAAAAATACATCGAAAAAAAACCAGTTAGTAAGACTAAAATATAGCCGATGTAGGCCTAATAACTCCTGAAAAAGCCAAAATTATGTTGGAAAATATCATTTCGGGCATAGAACTTGAATATAAATAAAATAACCAGAAGCTTAATCATTGTAAAAATCAGAGGGATGTTAAACGATTTTCTTTGAAAAATATATATTCGTCTACACATTCCAGTAGACATCATCAGAGTGTATATTTTGTACAAATTAAAAGTTAAAATGTTACAGTAAGTAAGCGTTTCCATGGATACATATATATTATATTTATATTACTGGAATTTTGAAGCAATTTGCTATTGTTTCTTCATATAACTTTTTGCTGATCGAGTGTTATAATGAACTAGTCAGTGGCCCGTGGTAAATCCACTCGTCCGTTCTTTAATACCACATTTTGTGTTCCTCGCTACTTGCGGTACCATTTTGCGCAGAGACAGATTTACCCGTGGCAATAAAGTGGATAAAAATATATCGCATTTGATATTCGTATTTCCGTAGCACGATTTTGTAACTCAGCAGGGGGTCCGCGCAGAGACAGAAAAAATACGGCTATTATTAAAGAGACTTGTCGGTAGCCCGTGGAAAAATCCACGGTGTCACCCGTCCTTTATATATCGCATTTCGTGTTTTCGTAACACAACGTTTTTCTTGCACACAAACAGACAGACGGAATACAGATATTATTAAAGAGATGAGCCTAATTGGCTGGGAGCACAATTATCCAGGGGTAGTTTTTGTCAGGGTCCTGGAGTTGCCGTTTCGCTCGACCCTGTCTCTCTTGGGGAGATTACGTCAGGATTATCCTGGGTGAGAAGGGGGATGGGCAATTATCTAAGAAGAAATTGTCCTGCCATTTTAAATTTACAATTGTAAAAATTAAATCATGGGATAACATTTAGAACCACCGTCGCTTAATCAAAGAAAACAAGACGTATGATATACGCAAACAACCTCGCGAATAAAGTTTACAAAAAACTGTCTATCAAATTGTGTTTTTGTTACGAAGTTAGACACGACATATTTTGCTATTCAAATAGGCAATAATATTTGTTACGCACTACGCAATTATTTTTCAAAATTGATTTGTGAGATCTTCTTGAACGGAAAATTCTTCAAAAAGTCAATTTTCGATGGGTCAGTCTGGGGTAAACTGACTGACAGGAAGAAGAAAGACCACAAGTCCCACCTAAAATCTGCGAAATTCAGTAATTCAGTACCCCCCCTCCCAAAAAAAAAAAAAACCAAACAAAAAAAACAACGGGGTATAAGAAAGTCACTCAGTGAGAAAAAGCAAAATAAAAAAATAATATACAAGTAAATCTTAATTGTTCGAAAAAGAAATAACTGCAGTTTAAAAAATATTACCAGAATTGTCACAAACAGCAAACTTCGGTAAAAAGAATCCTGTGCACTTATGGCGCGGAGACAAATAACAAGAACGGAATCAGAAAAATTATGTTCTTTCGAAGTGTTTCCGAAATCATATTTCTCTATGTTGGCGTGTCATTAGCGTAGCGAAAAGAATTTCGTTCTCGCCATTATTTATATATAGTGGAGCGTCTTCGTTTTTCTGTTACGTATTGTTGTGGAAATTTTATTTTTTGCAGACTACTTTTTAGGCATTTGGGAAGACCTTATTTCTGCATACATTCACTTTTGAAAACTTTCTTGGAAACACCTTTACTTTACCAGTTAGTTGAATAAAGCTTTGGAACACTTATCTTTTTAAAAAGAAACAAGACGTATGATATACGCAAACAACCTCGCGAATAAAGTTTACAAAAAGCCGTCTATCAAATTGGGATTTTTGTTACGAAGTTAGACACGACATATTTTACTATTCAGATACGCAATAATATTTGTTACACACTTATTTTTAAAAATTGATTTGTGAGACCTTCCTGAACGGAAAATCCCTTGAACTTTTAATTTTCGATGGGTCCGTCTTGGGTGAACTGACTGACAGGAAGAAGAAAGACCACAAACCCACAAACCCCAAAATTTGCGAAATTCATTAATTCAGTTAATTCTGCCTACATTCACTTTTAAAAAGTTTGGTGGAAACACCTTTATTTACTAGTTAGTTAAACAAGTGTTTTGAAAACTTGTCTTATCTTTTTAAAAAAGAAAAAAGAAAAAAAAAGTAAAAATAGTTACCAAGATGAGATTCGAACACACGACGACTCCCGTGTCGGTGCTCAGAGAGGCTAAAATTTCCATTCTTGTAGGACACATTTGCGTTTTAATACAAGCTCACGAGCTTTAGTTAGTACACTTTTGTTTATAAGAAATCACTTTATAAGAAACTGGCTAGACGTCTTCCAAAAACATTTTTAGGTATTATCACCTGCCATAACAAGATAATTGACCATGTTTGTAAATATGTTTTGTTTTTATACGACGTGACCTTAAGTTGAAAAAAACTTGTATAGCTATGGCGATAGTAAATATATCTCGAAAGAAGACATCTCTTTTACCACATGTTGTTGAGAAATTACAAACAGACGAATATCGAGCAGGTTAGTCTGTCGAAAAACTAATTGAAAATTGACGATTCAACGAAAAAGACACAATTTTAAATGATGAATAAAAAACGAAGGCATTATTTAATCTTTTTTTTTTTGTATAGAAATTAAGAAACTTTCCAAAAAAATTTAATAGTTGGCTGTTCGCATTTTATAAAAGAAACATGTACACAACGTTTCGCACTTAAAAAGACGATATATTTTTTGTGTTCCTGTGAAAATGTTTAAACTAAAAGAATTAAAGAAAGTTCATATTGTTTTCCCCCCTTTAAATTCGTAGGAACTCTTTATTTCACGCAAGATTTCATTAAAAGTAAAATTTAATAACGTCGTTTGCATCATACTCTAACACAGTAGTTAAGACGCTTGGAAATTCCCTGATTATTTTCTTGATTAACGTACTGTTACACACCACAAGCAGATAATTTCATCAAACGCGCATTGTTATATACTTCCTCATTCATTACGTACATTTGGACAGTTCTCTGTTATCAAACCGTCCAAGGAGTTAACGCTATTTAATGTGAATCTCCCTGGTAACGGCGAAACTGTAGAGCTTGTACCATATAAATAACCGCGAATGATACCTTTTGCCAGAGACATGTTTGTGCTCTTTTTGTTGCCGTGTTTACTGGCGAGTCTAATGTGGCACCTAGTGATACCAGTCTGGATTAGCGACATAAATTCTTGAGTTGTGGCGTATGTAGAACTGCGTTATTGTTATAACTATCTAAAGTTGATAATGAAGTGACAAAACAGTTGGCTGTTGTCGTAAAACTTGTGTGATGACGAGTGGTTAGTGATTATACAGATTGTAACCCTCTGAAGATTCTGCATGGTATCAAAAACTTCACTTTTTACAAGGATTCTCTTAAAAAAAATACAATGACAATAAACAGGAGTCGCAAAGACGCGCCATATTTCAAAACAATAATAAACAATGCATAAAGACAAATAGTCAATTAGCATTTGAAAAAATACCTTAACCCTATGCGGTCCGGGGTTTTTTGAACATATTACAACGAAAGCTTGAAATTTGATCAAAATACCACTGTCAAGTTAAAATTCAGTTCCTTTAGTTCTAGAGTGAATTTTCACTTTCTGTTTGAAGTTTCTACAAGCCAAATAAAAGTTTTTTAACATATATTCCGGTTCTTACAAGGTTCGCCTAAAAAATTCTAAAAATTCCGATTTTTCCCGATTTTCGGGTAAAATTCGAAAAAATGGGGAAATCGGAATAATATACAGAAGAATTTTACTTGATAAAACAAAGTTGTGTTGTACGTTTCAAGTTCTAAGAATAATCCTAAGGAGAGTTATTATATTTTTTTGATTATAAGTATTTCATACAGATTTTTAGGGGTAGTTTCGAGTAATAGCCAATTTCAAAGCCCCTAAGAGGTATGGGACCAAAACATTTGGCACACAGGTGTCTAATACATAAATAGTGAAACTCAGTCAGTATCATAGCAATCAAACATAATATAAAGGAATTATTAAAAAAAACCGTTAGTGGAGAACCGCACCGAATAGTGTTAAGGGAAGACATTTTGGTGAGAAAAAAAATTCTAACTAATGGTTGTTCATGTTGCAACTTTTTGCAGGTGAATGTGTTTGTAACAAGAACAAAATCCATTGAAACTTACGATTTATTATTGTTCAAATATTCAAACTGAATAAAATATACCAGTAAATAACATTAAACCCTGAAATACAAGTTAATTTACTAACAATTCAGTACATCGTATTGTTATGTCGCTATATCAAATATTGGTTCTGTAAAATACACACTGTATTTCTTTGTATAGAGCAAATTTGTTTTTTTTGAAAAGATCTATTTTGTTATGTTAAACTACTGTATGCTCTTTCTCTCTCTGTTGGTGATAATAAATACATAACAATTAGCCACGAGTTTTAGAACAAAAAAGGGAGCAAGATATGGCAGCTCAAATGGTGCAATATCCAGACTTATAAAATTCAGAATTTAGAGTGATTCTTCAGACTTCAGACTTCAGACTAACAAATTCAGACTTGAGAGTGTCTATTTAGACTTCCGACTTCGCACAAATTCAGACTTTAGACTCATTGTTCAGACTTAGGGCGTGGGTCCTGGTGTTGTTTACTATTTTGCTTGATGAATATCTTTATCAAAATGGCGTACAATCAAAGCAACATGTTTTCACAGTGTATATGCAAGCACCAACAAAGAACTTCAAATATATGTAAAAGAACACACCAACTTATAAGCAACGCTACGTCACAGTTGAATCTACAATCATCAACAACAACAGAACTTTTTCACTCTCACAACAACAACACAGAATAGAAAGCAGGAGGGCACAATGGTGCTACAGAAGCTAGCACATTATCAGAACGTAAGTCTTTTCTAGTTTAGATAAGAGATAATGATCAAAAATAATCTCCTGATTACAACAAAAAATGCCTCTGATTTTTGAATCAACATTATTTGTATTAGAAAGGCTGAGTTATGTAGGCATATAAAGCTGGCTATTTTCTTTCAGCGTCCCCGCAAATTATGGGTGGCCCTATATCTGTTGTATTTTCCAATATATACATGAATAAGATGGAAAAAGATGTGGTTGATCTTGTAAAACCAGCTCTCTACAACCGCTATGTCGACGACACTTGTGCGAAACGTAAAAAAGATGTGCCCGATACTCTTTCTGAGTCTCTTAATAATTATCACCCAAACATAAAGCTGACAATGGAGATAGACCCCCCTCGTTTCCTGGATACTGAAATTATTCACTTTGGCAACGGTTTCAAAACGAAAGTTCATAGAAAAGAAAACAAACTATACACTGGGAATGGCTGTACCGAAACGCTACAAACGTAATTCGATTCCAGGTGACTTAAACAGAACCTATAAAATTTCTGATTATTTTCAAGAAGAAATTGAATACATTAAAGAAAGCTGGCTGGCATGGTTTTGTCTATAGTGTGATAAGAGATTTCAACAAAGATAAGGAAGAGTTTTTAAGAACAAAGAATTATTTCACCTTACCTTACTGCCAACAAAATGAAGAAGACGTAAATAGTTTTATTAATAACTTAAATCGTTGCACAAATGAGAATTTTCATTTTCATTGTGCTCTGGAGCACTAAGAAAATCCAGTCTCTCTTTCCGTTGAAAGACAAAATAAAGCACTTAGCATGCGTCATCTACGAAGGTACTTGTTCATGCGTTTTGAACTACATCGGTGAAACAGTACGAATTGCGCAAACACGATGGTCTGAACATAACAAAATGTCTTCGAAGTCCGAACCAGCTAATCATGTTGTCGCGAATGATGGACACTCTTTTTGTTGGAAAATTTTAAGTTGCGCTCCGAAAAACTGTTTAAGGCGGAGAATTTTGGAGGCATTCTATATAAAGTCGTTAAGTCCTGTTCTTAACGAACAAGTTGAATCTAAAAGATTATTACTTTTCCATAACGGCGTGACGTAAAAATATAATTTCTTATTACGACGTGAATTTATTTTTATTTTCTATTCTACTCATCTCATTATTCACAGTCCTTTGATTATAATGGCTTTATTGTATTAGCAGTAGCTATTACTTACCTGACGATGTAAAGTTTTATTCACGAAAAGCTTCGTGTAGTTTATTGTAAATTTTATATGTTCTTTTATATAATAATCCTACTATGGCAAAGAATACAATTTTATCCAATGAATTAGCAAGGCTGCACAATGCCTTCATGATAAAGAAAGTTGATAATCAAATTGTTGAGATCAAGGCAACTGATCAGCTTCCAAAAGGTGTGCCAAAACATGTCTATGATAAGATATTGAATTTGAGTCAAAGCCGAACCAATGAACTCACTTTTCAGTTACTTACCTCTAATGTAGATATACCGGATAAATTGATCAATTGCCAAATTGGAACTATTACTCACATTCAATGGCAAAACAACAACGTTAAAGCGGTTTATGTAAATTTTGATTCTGTAAATGCTGGTCATAATAAAAAACACAGCTGATCCAATGGCTGGAAGATTTGATGCTGTACCTGTTGAACGCATAACGGTAGATATAAAAACATATTCTAAAAAGGAAGCAGCACCTGTAATCAAACGCACACAATTTCCTTTTGCATTATCATGGGCATGCGCAGTACATAAAGTTAAAGGTCTCAGTTTTCACAAAGTTGTTGTGAGTTTTGATTTATTTAAACAAAAATCATTTAACAGTGGTCAGAAGTTGCTCTTAGCCATGTCACTGCTTTTAAAGGATTATTTTTAACTGGAACATTCAGCAACAAAGCAATTTCTGCTGATGAAAGAGTTAAAAATGAATACCTATATTTGCGGAAAAATCACAATCTTATAACAGACAATGAACATTTTGATAGAAGTAGTAAAGTATTATCTATGATGTTGTGCAACGTAAGATCTTTACGTAAACATGTTGCCGATATCATATTTGATGGACAAAAACCCTGGTTTAGAAAATCGGTAAACTTCAAAGGGCCAAAGATCAATTTTTTGCTGATGTTGAAAGTGCGCATTTTTAAGCTAACCGTGCACACTGATTCAAAAATGGCAGAGCGACAAGAGAAAACATTGCATATAGAAGAAACTTTTTACTATTTAGACGACAATTTTGATGAAATTTTAGAGTTTTTAGAAGAAAATGAAATACCAGAAGATGAAAGAATCTATCGCAGAAAATGTAAGTACTTTTTGTAATTTTTAAGAAAATGCAGTCTGAGTAAATAATCTTAGAATTTGTATGATTCTGAGTCTACAATTATTCTATTATATTATATTATTATAAAAAGAGTTTATATTTCGGTCCGCATGATATGTTTCGTAATTTTTCAAGGTACGCTACTTACATGTAATTATATCTTTCGCATGAAAATATCTTTCGCAGTTGTAAACTCGATCGTTTTTTTATCTACAGCTTAAAATTCTCATTGCGCTCCCTACCTTTTGTTATCACATTCAGCCACTCCCTTCTCTATTCTTTACTATTAACTTTCGCGGAGGGCAAATTAAATATCCCTACCCCTTTTCTCTTCGAATAGTATGACATCCAACTATAGAACAATTATCTCCTGGCATTTTATCGCATCTCGATACTTGAAAATCAATTTTTGTTCTAGTAAAAACAAATAAAAACACAGAAGTTAAAATTACCAGAAGCTTTTCGGTTTATATTTTCTTTTTATTTGTTTTTAATATTACCCTATAGCAAATGTTGATAATAAATTTTTGTTCTGATACACTGATTTATAGCACATCGCGATTTCGAAATGCAGTAGCTACATGTGGGAACAGGTTATAGTATTATTATTTCCGCACTTACTTAAGCATGATAATCTTGTGTCCTAGACACAAAAATGAATTTATTCAAGTTATTAAATTATATATGAGTCGAGAAAAATCGAAAATATTTTTCCCTTAACATGTTTTGCGATTATGCGAGAATAGCTGGACTTTACGTTTTAATTTTTTTGTAAAATTATAAGACATAACTCGCTTCATTATAACGAAAACATTTTATTTGTTAAAAAACACGTCTATATCATAAAAAGTAATAATTTTTTTTAGCTAGAACATTCTGATTTGAGAGTTCTTGTTCCAAATAAAATAGCATTACATTAACGGTCTTTCTGTATAATTAAAATAAACAATTGAACTATAACAAAGGCAAAACTTTTCTTTTTCACCTTTTCCATTACTATGAAATATGAAGACATTACATTGCGCATTGATTGTGAAAAAGTGAAAACACGCAACTGAGTATTTAAAAACACAGGAGATTATTTTCTGCATAAAAATGAATTAAAATAAGTTGACAAAGTATTTTAAAAATTCTAAGGATGATACTAACAAAACTACTACAAATCAAACATCCATCAACGTACATAATGTAAACGAAGTATCAGAGACAAAAATTGAAATAACTACCGATAAACCTTTCCATCCTCCTGCTACTTATCCATTTCCTAAGAAAAAATATGGCACTAGAGAACGAAGCTTCCAAGCACATTGGACTAAAGATTTTCCTTGGTTACACTATGCTGAAAAGTAAGCGTCTTTTTATTTTTTCATATTATAAATTAAACGGACTATCATTTCAATCATTAATTTTATATTTTTGATAATGCATCCAACTAAATATCTTTTTTATTGTTTTAGCGCACATGCTGTGGTGTGTTTCTATTGCCATACTCAAGAAAAGCGTGGAAACTTGAAGGATCAAACAAACAAGGACACAGCCTTCACCTTAAAAGGATTTTCAAATTGGAAGAATGCTCTTGATAGTTTCCGAGGTCATCAAAGCTCATCATGCCACAAAACCGCTTCCTCGTAGCACTTGGTTCTACCACACTGTGCAGACGTTGGCGAGTTGATGGACAACATTCTCACCGACGAGAGACAGGTTGAACGAAAGTACCTCCTTGATGTCATTAGATGTTTACGCTACCTTGGCCGACAAGGCATTGCTCTTCAAGGAGACGATAACAATGACAACTTCACCCAACTTCTTTATCTCCTCGGAAGTAGAGATTCAAGCGTAATGGATCATATCAATGGAAAAATTGGACATAAGTACAATCACCATGATGTGCAAAATGAACTCTTGAATTTGATGGCTTCTCAAGCATTGCGGAAAAAGTTAGATACCGTTCGAGAGCGCAGGTTTTATTCTATGATGGCAGATGAGAGCACTGATGTAAGTAATGCCGAACAACTTTCGTTTTGTGTACGATCAGCGAATGACGATTTAAATGTGAATGAAGATTTTTTGGGCTTTTGACAATACTCGAAGCGCAACTATCGTCAAGGCCATCAAAGATATTTTGCTGAGGTGCTCATTGAACCTATCTGATTGTCGAGGCCAAACCTATGACGGGGCAAGCAACATAATGGGGCCATTATCAAAGAGGAGCAGCCAAAAGCCATCGCGACCCATTGCCAAGGACATTCCTTAAGCCTTGCTGTCAAATCGATGACTAAAGAGTGTCAGATCCTCCGAGATACAATGGGAACTGCTGGTGAAATTTGTGTTTTAGTGAAGTATTCACCGAAACGGGAGAACATGTTTGGTAAGCTGACTGCAAATGTTGAAGGAACCCTAGGAACTGATAAACATGCAGGAAAGCTGGATAAGCTGAGTACAACAAGGTGGACAATTCGGGCGAACTGTTTCAAGAAGATCATCGAAAACTACGAACCACTGATGGCGTTGTGGAACGAGAGTGTAAATGAGAAGCTAGACGCTGAAACGAAGTCGAGGATTAATGGGTGTAAAAAGCAGATGGAGTCATTTTCATTCTATTTTGGTCTGAATATAGGACGCAAGCTTTATGCTCACACAGATAATCTGTCCATAACACTTCAGAAAGAAAAAATGTCAGCAATCAGCGGTAAAGAATTGGAGCCGAAGAAGAAATGAAGACCGTTAATGCAAGTTTCTGTGATGACTTTGACGATCAATCGTTGTTGTGTGAATTAGAGTTGCTACCAACTATCTTTCGTGAATCCAGTCCTGTCAACTTCAGCGATGTGGTAGATGTTGTACAGTCGTTATCAACCGAAAAACGAAAATTGATAAAAAATGTAGTCATCATCATACGATTGGTTTTAACAATGGGAGCTACATCCGCTACTCCGGAACGATCATTTTCTACGATGAGACGGTTGAAAACCTGGATACGTTCTAGCATGAATCAGAAAAGGTTCAACGATTTGTCATTGTTGAACGTACACAAGGAAATCTTAGATACGATTTCTTTAATAGATATTGCCAATGAGTTTGTAAGGGCTCATCCATCTAGGCAAAATGTTTTTGGTATTTTTACAGAAAGCGATTTGTAACGTTTTTATTACTTTTTATGAAAAATGTAAAATAGATTTTTATTGATATTCTGTGAGAAAAAATTATTATTCCTCTGCAAAGAGTTTATTTTGACATACATTTCTGCTGTAGCTTATAGCTAAAGATGCTTGTTTTAGCCAATCTGAAGGGTCTTTATAGTAAAAATTTTCTCGGCCCGTCGGCGCCAACCAAGGTGCCGCCTCCTTAGTCACTATATTATGTGGTCCGACCACTTTACAAATCGCGCCGCGGTCGCTGCTTTAATGATTACTATTCTAAACTTCTTATGAAACTTTGATTAATATGCGCAATGTGAAATTGAGTTGTGCACGTCTTCCAAAAACATCTTTAGGTATTATCACCTGCCATAACAAGATAATTGGCCATGTTTGTAAATATGTTTTGTTTTTATACGACGTGACCTTAAGTTGAAAAAAACTTGTATAGCTACGGCGGTAGTAAATATATCTCGAAAGAAGACATCTCTTTTACCACATGTTGTTGAGAAATTACAAACAGACGAATATCGTGTAGGTTAGTCTGTCGAAAAACTAACTGAAAATTGACGATTTCAACGAAAAAGACACAATTTTAAATGATGAATAAAAAACGAAGGCATTATTTAATCTTTTTTTTTGTATAGAAATTAAGAAACTTTCCAAAAAAATTTAATAGTTGTCTGTTCGCATTTTATAAAAGAAACATGTACACAACGTTTCGCACTTAAAAAGACGATATTTTTTGTGTTCCTGTGAAAATGTTTAAACTAAAAGAAATAAAGAAAGTTCATATATTGTTTTCCCCCCTTTAAATTCGTTGGAACTCTTTATTTCACGCAAGATTTCATTAAAAGTAAAATTCAATAACGTCGTTTGCATCATGCTCTAACACAGTAGTTAGGACGCTTGGAAATTCCCTGATTATTTTCTTGATTAACCTACTGTTACACGCCACAAGCAGATAATTTCATCAAACGCGCATTGTTATATACTTCCTCATTCATTACGTACGTTTGGACAGTTCTCTGTTATCAAACCGTCCAAGGAGTTAACGCTATTAAATGTGAATCTCCCTGGTAACGGAAAAACTGTAGAACTTGTACCATATAAATACCGCGAACGATACCTTTTGCCAGAGACATGTTTGTGCTCTTTTTGTTGCCGTGTTTACTGGTGAGTCTAATGTGGCACCCAGTGATACCAGTCTGGATTAGCCACATAAATTCTTGAGTTGTGGAGTATGTAGAACTACGTTATTGTTATAACTATCTAAAGTTGATAATGAAGTGACAAAACAGTTAGCTGTTGTCATAAAACTTGTGTAATGACGAGTGGTTAGTGATTATACAGATTCTGAAGATTCTGCATGGTATCAAAAACTTCACTTCTTACAAGGATTCTCTTAAAAAAAATACAATGACAATAAACAGGAGTCGCAAAGACGCACCATATTTCAAAACAATAATAAACAATGCATAAAGACAAATAGTCAATTAGCATTTGAAAAAATACCTTAACCCTATGCGGTATTATAACGAAAGCTTGAAATTTAAACAAAATACCACTGTCAAGTTAAAATTCAGTTCCTTTAGTTCTAGAGTGAATTTTCACTTTCTGTTTGAAGTTTCTACAAGCCAAATAAAAGTTTTTTAACATATATTCCGGTTCTTACAAGGTTCGCCTAAAAAATTCTAAAAATTCCGATTTTTCCCGATTTTCGGGTAAAATTCGAAAAAATGGGGAAATCGGAATAATGTACAGAAGAATTTTACTTGATGAAACAAAGTTGTGCTGTAAGTTTCAAGTTCTAAGAATAATCCTAAAGAGAGTTATTATATTTTTTTGATTATAAGTATTTCATACAGATTTTTAGGGGTAGTTTCGAGTAATAGCCAATTTCAAAGCCCCTAAGAGGTATGGGACCAAAACATTTGGCACACAGGTGTCTAATACATAAATAGTGAAACTCAGTCAGTATCATAGCAATCAAACATAACATAAAGGAATTATTAAAAAAAACCGTTAGTGGAGAACCGCACCGAATAGTGTTAAGGGAAGACATTTTGGTGAGAAAAAAAATTCTGACTAATGGTTGTTCATGTTGCAACTTTTTGCAGGTGAATGTGTTTGTAACAAGAACAAAATCCATGGAAACTTAGGATTTATTATTGTTCAAATATTCAAACTGAATAAAATATACCAGTAAATAACATTAAACCCTGAAATACAAGTTAATTTACTAACAATTCAGTACATCGTATTGTTATGTCGCTATATCAAATATTGGTTCTGTAAAATACACACTGTATTTCTTTGTATAGAGCAAATTTGTTTTTTTTGAAAAGATCTATTTTGTTATGTTGAACTACTGTATGCTCTTCCTCTCTCTGTTTGTGATAATAAATACATAACAATTGGCCACGAGTTTTATAACAAAAAAGGGAGCAAGATATGGCGGCTCAAATGGTGCAATATCCAGACTTATAAAACTCAGACTTTAGGGTGATTCTTCAGACTTCAGACTTTACAGAATTTCAGACTTCAGACTAACAAATTCAAACTTCAGAGTGTCTATTCAGACTTCAGACTTCGCACAAATTCAGACTTTAAACTCATTGTTTAGACTTAGGGCGTGGGTCCTGGTGTTGTTTACTATTTTGCTTGATGAATAACTTTATCAAAATGGCGGCCAATCAAAGCAACATGTTTTCACAGTGTATATGCCAGCACCAACAAAGAACTTCAAATATATGTGGAAGAACACAACAACTTATAAGCAACGCTACGTCACAGTTGAATCTACAATCATCAACAACAACAGAACTTTTTCACTCTCACAACAACAACACAGAATAGAAAGCAGGAGGGCACAATGGTGCTACAGAAGCTAGCACATTATCAGAACGTAAGTCTTTTCTAGTTTAGATAAGAGATAATGATCAAAAATAATCTGCTAATTACAGGAAAAAATTTGAAGCGAAGTATATACCATCTGTGTGTGCCTCTGATTTTTGAATCAACATTATTTGTATTAGAAAGGCTGAGTTATGTAGGCATATAAAGCTGGCTATTTTCTTTCAGCGTCCCCGCCAATTCAATTTTCTAAAAGAGTTAAAAAGGCAAAAAGATTACCTAATCATCATTATCGACTAAAAAATAAAGTAAACCTACAAAATTAGCGAAGCCTAAGATCTCGTAATTCTCGTTGCTCATTTGGATGAAGAGGAGCACAAATCTGATAAAAGTTGATTACGAGAGGAAATAATATTAGCAAACGTTTACTTGGATGTTAATCCAGAAGATAATGAAATGGCTATTCAAGAAAAATCGAGAAAGTTATTTAGATAAAAGTTTCCATTGACAACACCAAACAGTGAAGAACAAGCTACTAGAGATAATACTGAGGTTTTAACTGGCCATTGTAGTGCTCTTGATACTGATAGCATGATGCCCCGTTGCTCTAAAGACTCATAAGCTGCTGAACCTCAAGAAAATTGCAATTCTTATAGTACTGAGGATTTTTCTTCTACAAATGAGTTTGAAGAATTGGTAAATGATTTGTTTAATGCTGAAGAAAAAGATGACGTGAATAATAATCATTGCAGCAGCCTTAATGAATCACTAAGTAAATTGCAAAATAAATTTTACATGATTGTCCAAAGCGTTTGACAGTAGAAGCTGAATACATTTTAACTGACGCTTTGGCATATTATAAACACCATGACTTTGATGCTTATTATACACTACGTGTAAAAAAATAAGCAGGAGTAGATGCAGATGGTGTTAAGAGAGAATTTTATTCCGATATATTTCGTGCCTTTGAAGATGGTGCAGAAGGGCTTTCACCTTTGTTTATTGATCAAAACGCAGTCGCAGTTATATGCTATAATCCAGTAATTGCAGGCAGTGATTTATTAGAAACAGCTGGCAAAATTGTTGCACATTCCATTGTTCAAACTGGCATTGGTATAGGAAACCTTTCCAGAGCAATTGACCAGTACTTGGTGTGAGACATTCATGGTGCAATGTACCAAATAACCATGCACAAGATTATCTTTTAAAAGTAAGAAGATAAAGAATTCTAAAAGTGTTTTCTATGTCCATATACTTATATGAATACTTTGAAATTTAGTTGAAAAATATGGAATTCTCTGTATTATTATAAGAGATATATATTATATATACATAAGGGTTATTAAATAAAATTTTTGATTTTTCAGGATAAGAATCGAATCCTCCCTACTCAAGACATTATGGTTCATTTCCTATTTAACAAACCAAAAGTGATGTTGGATGAATTTAAACGAGGTTTGGAGACATGAGAAACAGAAATGAGAAAATACCCAGACTTTTACAGTAGACTGTTCATTGCACAAGAGATATCATCAGAGTGAGTAATTGGAATGCTTTAATTTCCTGAACTGAGTAAACCATTAATAATGTTACTCGATTGAAATCTCTGGCTAAAACATGTGATTTTGGCGAAAATGCAACAAGCGAAGTCCGTGATTAATTTATATTTACATGTCGCTCATCCGCCTAAAAGAAAAGGTTTTTTAAGCAAGAAAATCTCACACTTGAAAAATTGAAAGAGATTAGTAGAACGGAAGAACTGTCAAAAACACAAGCTATCGAAATAACTGACTCAACACCAAAGGAAAATACGTCAATAACACTACTTTAACGTCAATATCGTATATTAGATTATTGAAACCATTGCAGTGCACCTTTGCTTTGAAAACTTTGAGGCCAAATAACTTCGAAACGAGGTGGTGACGTCAATGATTTTTCACTGCGTGGGTAAATAGGGACCATCTATGACCAATTTGGGTAATTTTTCCAAACCTGGGTCCCCGAATCCGTTTCGGAATGGACAGGTTGATGACGTCATCAAAAATCATTTAAACCACCATATCTCCGTAACCGTTTGTCAAAAGTACATGATCCGATACATTTTCTTGATCAGCTTTTAAAGACCTATACGTTAAAGGCAACAGGTATTCAAATTTCTAAAACAGAAATTTGGGGGGTTTGACTGGCCATTGCTGACATCAGCAAAATTTTTAAACCCTTATATCTCCTTTTCTTTATTTTGATGAGCATTTCAAGCTCTGCACATTGGAAGCAACGTGTAAACAAATTTCAAAAAAATATTTTTGTATATGCTATGCTGACGACAGCAAAACACCTTAAAGAATATTTTTTTCCTTCTGAGTTGATTTTTTCACCGGCCTTATCGACTAGTACTATATATATTACTAGGTATAAGAAGGAAATTAATATTCTTAAAAACATATCTAAGTATTTGTTTCTTTGACTGGCTTTATACACAATAATGTTGTATATGCAAAACTTAGAAGAATATAGCTAGCTAGCTATAGTTTAAAAACGTTCGAAGTTTCTTTTGAAAAAAAAAAGTTTTTTATAAATGGAAAATATATATAGCTAGCTAAATCAGATTAGTTCAAATTAATTTGAGATGTTGTTTTTGTCTCAAGTACTAAACTTTTTCAACATCATTAGCTTGACTTTCTAAGTTACAAAAGTCTAAAATTAACAGCTCGTTTTGTATGTCGAAACAGTCTCGAAAACGATCATCTTTTACAATCAGTTTTGTGGCAGATTTTGTGCAATCTAACGCAAAAGAATACTAGCTAAAATGCTTTTCTAATTAAGCTACTCTTTTGTACAGAGGTAGGACCCACAACTATTTAGCTAAGTAATTTGCAGTAATCTAAGAACTACACGAAGAGTTTATAGCTAGCTAACTATCTATATATATAATTCTGTCTAAAGCTAGCTAGCTATAGCCAAGTTAGGAAAGTTCAAATATACAGAATAAATAAAAAATAATGACCAACCTTGGTTTTTCTGTGTAATCACAAATACCTTGATAGCCAAATATACAACCAACCACTTCTGTCAACACAAAAACAACACAAAAATACATTTTTAAAAATGACGGCACCTTCCTGTCTTCTTCACAATTTGAAACGACAAAAAACACGTCAGATAGCAAAACGCGTTAGAAGATTATGATAAAACGCGGTATACTCGTGCTTTTCCCGAAATATTTGGAGACTGTCCGTAAGTTGCCCGAGTAGAAAGAGTGAAAACTATCCAATAGACGCTCTTCATATTTTTGCAGAAAATGAACCAGCAAGACTGCACAATGCGTCATGATACTGAAAGTTATTAATCAAATTGTTGAGATCAAGGCCATTGATCAGGTTCCAAAAGGTGTGCCAAAACATGTCTATGACGAAATATTGAATTTGAGCTAAAGCCAAACTAATGAACTCACTTTTCAGTTACATACCTCTAATGTTGATATACCGGATAAATTGATCAATGGCCAAATTGGAACTATTACTCACAGTCAATGGCAAAACAACAACGTTAAAGCGGTTTATGTAAATTTTGATTCTGTAAATGCTGGTCATAATAAAAAACACAGCTGATCCAATGGCTGGAAGATTTGATGCTGTACCTGTTGAACGCAACACAGTAGATGTAAAAACATATTCTAAAAAGGAAGCAGCATCTGTAATCAAACGCACACAATTTCCTTTTGCATTATCATGGGCATGCGCAGTACATAAAGTTAAAGGTCTCAGTTTAAACAAAGTTGTTGTGAGTTTTGATTTATTTAAACAAAAATCATTTAACAGTGGTCAGAAGTTGCTCTTAGCCATGTCCCTGCTTTTAAAGGATTATTTTTAACTGGAACATTCAGCAACAAAGCAATTTCTGCTGATGAAAGAGTTAAAAATGAATACCTATATTTGCGGGAAAATCACAATCTTATAACAGACAATGAACATTTTGATGGAAGTAGTAAAGTATTATCTATGATGTTGTGCAACGTAAGATCTTTACGTAAACATGTTGCCGATATCATATTTGATGGACAAAAACCCTGGTTTAGAAAATCGGTAAACTTCAAAGGGCCAAAGATCAATTTTTTGCTGATGTTGAAAGTGCGCATTTTTAAGCTAACCGTGCACGCTGATTCAAAAATGGCAGAGCGACAAGAGAAAACATTGCATATAGAAGAAACTTTTTACTATTTAGACGACAATTTTGATGAAATTTTAGAGTTTTTAGAAGAAAATGAAATACCAGAAGATGAAAGAATCTATCGCAGAAAATGTAAGTACTTTTTGTAATTTTTAAGAAAATGCATTATCATAAATTCACGCTTAGCAAGCTAGCTAGCAAAACTTTATCTGACTTCTGTTAATAAAACTGTAGTTTTTAAAAAGATCCAGCTAATTTCTTATTCATTTATAGATTGAACCAGGTTCGTTTATGTGCGGAATTTGAGAAAAACGTTGCAAGAGTAAAGGTAGGTTGAAACTACAGCAGTAAATAATGAAAAAGTCGGTTTGTCAATCATAACTGTTCAGAGATTTTCTTGTATTGTAGCTGATTCCTGCAAAAAGAATTTAGACAGCCTCTATCCTGAGGCTATTGAGTCTGAGTAAATAATCTTAGAATTTGTATGATTCTGAGTCTACAATTATTCTATTATATTATATTATTATAAAAAGAGTTTATATTTCGGTCCGCATGATATGTTTCGTAATTTTTCAAGGTACGCTACTTACATGTAATTATATCTTTCGCATGAAAGTATCTTTCGCAGTTGTTAACTCGATCGTTTTTTTATCTACAGCTTAAAATTCTCATTGCGCTCCCTACCTTTTGTTATCACATTCAGCCACTCCCTTCTCTATTCTTTACTATTAACTTTCGCGGAGGGCAAATTAAATATCCCTACCCCTTTTCTCTTCGAATAGTATGACATCCAACTATAGAACAATTATCTCCTGGCATTTTATCGCATCTCGATACTTGAAAATCAATTTTTGTTCTAGTAAAAACAAATAAAAACACAGAAGTTAAAATTACCAGAAGCTTTTCGGTTTATATTTTCTTTTTATTTGTTTTTACTATTACCCTATAGCAAATGTTGGTAACAAATTTTTGTTCTGACACACTGATTTATAGCACATCGCGATTTCGAAATGCAGTAGCTACATGTGGGAATAGGTTATAGTATTATTATTTCCGCACTTACTTAAGCATGATAATCTTGTTTCCTAGACACAAAAATGAATTTATTCACGTTATTAAATTATATATATGAACAGTCGAGAAAAATCGAAAACATTTTTCCCTTAACATTTTTTGTAATTATGCGAGAATAGCTGGACTTTACGTTTTAATTTTTTTGTAACATTATAACACATAACTCTTTTCATTATACGAAAACATTTTATTTGTTAAAAAATACTTCTATATCATAAAAATAATAACTTTAATGATATACTATTCTCAACTTCTTATGAAACTTTGCTTAATATGCGCAATGTGATATTGAGTTGTGCACGGTCAGAAAAAAGAACAATAGAATAACGTTCTGAATAAGATATGAATGAGAAACTCGAAATTTCTAAACCAGGGTTTTTGTCTATCAACTATGCCTATATCAAGGCAGATCTTCGTTTTCTAGAAAAGGACCTTATTCTCCGCACAGTAACTCAATTAACAGACAATGAACAGACTGATGTATCCATTGAAAATTTACAATCCTGTGCAATAACAGTTCTCATAAGTACTCCAGCATTGCAGCATATTGCAACATTGATTGCAACTTAGAAAAAGAGTTTCAAGTAAATGGTGCATCAATTTTCAAGATTACCACAAATATTATTGATATCAATGTATTACTTTTATACAGAAAATCTGATTGTGAAATAAGAACATTCTATGAGTTTGTCCAATATCTTAGTATTGCTAATGAAATTGATTTCATCATGGGAGACTTCAACCTCAAACCTAATTCACAACTGGATCACATTTTAGGTGAATATAACCAATTAGTTACAGAGCCAACACACATAGCTGGATCGATTTTAGACCATGTTTATGTAAATAAATCTTTTTTTAAAATATGATGTGCAAGTGTTTGTCAAAAGTGTATTTTTTACAGATCACGAGGCTATTGATATTAGGATTGGGCAGAAAATAAACAAATAAAGGCAGTTTTGAGCAAAAAGTTAAGTTAAGAATATTGTTTTCTTTTTATTTCTTTTAATAAAGTTATGCAGGGTGGTGGGTTGCTAGGGAAGGAAGTCCCTGAATACTAGTCTGAATACTGAATTCAATTAAATGTGAACCGTTAATGAAACTGAAATAAATTGTTTCAATTGATTATGCCAATTATCCTCATCCACATGTCTCCCTGATATGTTAATGTTTTATGTGACTGTCTTTTCTTCTCTAGTTGTTAAAATGAGTGTCAACACAAAAATCCCAGTAAAAACTATAAAGAGAGATACAAAAGTATCGGAACTAGAAAAACCAACAACACCGGTAAACAGACAATCTGCCATCTCCTGGTGCTTGGTCGCCATCTCCAGCAAAAAGGACGCTGTTTATTTCATCACCAACAGCTCCACAAGCAGTCATAGAGAAAATAATTTACAAAGAGGTGGCAAGCCACCGCAATGATGAACTCAACCAGTTAGGTCTTTGGAAATAAGCTAGAGGTTGTACTCCTCTAGAGAAAATGCCTCTAAAAGCACAATTAATTAAAAAAAAAGACACAACACATTTGAAAAGATGAACAGAACTTTAACTAAGGTCAGGTAGGTTTCGATCCATATTTCTGTACCTAAGTACCCTGGATGTCTAGCTGGGTCACCTCGAAGAGGTCCGCGGAAGGTCATCAGCAGAAACTAGACATCCCTATCTTCCTAAAGTAAACTTTGACCACTTTCTGTTCAACTGTGCTATTCTTTGTTTTTAACTCAGGTAATAACTGGAGTCGTAACTCTCCAAAGACAAGATCATGTGTGATCAAACCCCCCTGCTAATATTTTTTTTTAACTGGGGTAATAAGTGGAGTCGTCACTCTCCAAAGACAAGACCTAGTTTGATCAAACCCCCTTGCTAACTTAATTTTTATTTGATTTTGTTTTATTTTTGACTGGGGTAATAAGTGGAGTCGTCACTGTCCAAAGACAAGACTGAGTGTAGTCAAGTCCCCTTGCTGACTCGTTAAAATATTCTTACCTCAGCTCTTCTAAAAAGAAAACATATGACTCGTGACTGTTAATAAGGCGGTTATCACAGAAAATTACTGCTCTATCATTGCAATGTATCCACCTGTGAATATATATATATATATATATATATATATATATATATATATATATATATATATATATATATATATATATATATATATATATATATATATATATATATATATATATATATATATATATATATATATATATATATATATATATATATATATATATATATATATATATATATATATATATATATATATATATATATATATATATATATATATATATATATATATATATATATTAAAATCTGGGCGTAGTTGTGTTATTGCAATGTATGGTGGAACAACTAAAACGGAATCTAAATCTGACAGTATTTTTCAATCGGAAGCAAGGTGAAGAAGGCCTGGACACTTTGTATGACCGGCCGGAATAAAATTAATTTTGTTGCACTTGAAAACCTTATATGATACCAAAAACTCTTTTAATGCCTTAACCAAAACTATTAAAACCGAGTCATGACGGTATGTGTATCTACCCTGTGTAAGGGAGGTCTTACATGCACCCAATATGTGAGAGATATTTGAGGATGGTTTCTTGCACAGAATGCAACTTTGTCTTTCTCAATTCCCCATCTCACAAGATTGGTTGGAGAGGGAAGGGTGTCGTAGGTTGCCCCTATACAAAAGGAAGTTAGATATTGTGGCAGTGAAAGAATTGTTCTCCAAGATAAATCATTTTTCACATAAGAGCACTATTTTGTGCAATTGCCTTGCAAATGCAACTGTACAGCTCTGGCATGGTAGATATTTTCATTTTTTTCAATGATATTGAAAACAAGCTTTCGGTAAGTATAAGTGCCTTTCGGTGGTATATTTTTGTGGTCTAAGAGCCCTAAGCCAGCTCGACCAGTCTGATGCAAACCTAAAATCCTTTTGAAATTGAGATGACTATCCGCCGAAAGAACTGCCTCACTAATTTTCCAATTTCCAGCTTTTAAATCTGGTACGCACTTAGACACACAAGGGTCGACAGAATCTCTTAGTAACAGATGCCCACTGATTTTGGCAGATTTGAGAACAGATGCAAGACTTTTCAGGGGAAGAGGACAAGGCGATGTCGAGGAATATAAGGAAATGTTGGAAATTGAATGATGCAGTTTTAAAGGGAAACTAAGGTCAAAAATTTTTTTTTCATAAAAACGTTTATTATACTATTTAAAAAAGATACCTTAAATTTTTTTTCAAAAAAAATGTATTTTTATGAGGATTTTAGTGTAAAAAGGTTATTATTTACATCTCCGTTAGAGTACATAAAAAACTCTACGATGGAGAGCAATGACGTATGATCCGCGAGTGAGTAAGTAAAACCATACTATAAGGTTCGCCTGATTTGATGTATGAAGACATAAAAGATGAATTTTACTTCTTAACTATAATTGTACATTTTGTCTTTACTACTCAAAATGCCAAGTTGCCTGGCATATGGATGTTCGCAAACCACTGGGAGAGTAACTACTAAAAAAAGTTTTTTCATGATCCCAAAGCCAGTGAATACAACTGAGAACTTTCGCGCAGCACAATGGTTGCATAATATTGGTACTGGATTGAATGTAGAAACATTTCCATTTGGGAAAAATAAAGTTGTATGTGAAGACCACTTCCATCCTGACTGCATAAAAGATGATTTAAAAGGACGTCTAACGGGGATACCATCGAAACGGAAAGAGCTACTTTGTGGAGCAGTTCCAACTATTTTTAAACACGAAACTTACGAATCTATTAACATGGATGGCACTACCGTATTAAAACGTGATTCATCTTTAAAAAGAAAAATGCAGGAAGAATGCCTACATGTGAGTTACAAAAATCATGTTTTTTAATTTCAACCTTTTCTGGTACAACTCTTTTAGCGAACATATTTAATTAGATAGCCTGGTTTCTATATTGTTATTAAAATATAAATGTGTTTCGTAATTTTTTTTAAGTAGTGAAAACAAGTGGAAATTTTATAAAAATTTCCATGAAAAATTCTTAATAAAATTTGGAAAAATGCACGAATGGTATTACTTTTTATTATCATATGTTATTTTTGTTATCAATGTTAATGAAAACCAGGTTAAGTTTTCATGCGCACCTGGCTGGACTTCGAAGAAAAATATAAGGGTTGATCTACACTTCATTTTTTTATTCTAGACCGTAAAGAAGTTACTTAGTGAAAACAAAGAAACCACACTTTCACAGACATTACCGACATCATCATGCGTCACGGAAAATTCAAGTACAAACCAACTTGGGCTAACAATTGATCTTTGTTCTAATGAAAATGAGGTAAGAATATAAATCCTGGAAACAAGGTTGGTGACATTGAAAGATGTATCCAAGTGTAATTTTTTTTTTATTTTAGTCTATTGAACAGCGTTTCAAAGACATTGGAATTCAGTGTTGTATTAGAAACGCCGTTTCAAATGTTGCAGCTCAAACAGGATGTGAAGAAAGAAATGATTTTAGCGCCCAATTCCCAGAGATATATTCACCAGATACCTGTCAACTGGACCCCACTTACAAATTAAATGTTAAAGCTACGTCAACTCCCAAAAAGAACATTTTTGAAGTAAATAATGTAAACATTTTGGAAACTACCACAGATATATCTATCACTTCTCTATCGCTTACAGCAGACAGTAGTCAGTTAGAAGACGCCATTGGGGAGGATAAAGAATATGTGCCTGGTAATTGCTCAACTGAAGACGACATGGAGGAGGATAAAATAGATCTTATAAAAGCAAAAAAGTTTGTAGTTTACGAAAGCATGTTGGAACAACTATTTAGTTTTGTTCGATGTCCTGAATGCAACTCCTCAGTCACCGTTGAAAAAAGCCATGTCGGCACAAGTATGCATTGTAAATTCACATGTTTGCTGCACACTCATGTCTTCAAATGGAATACCCAGCCTCTACTCGGGAAACTACCAGCATTTAATTTGCTATTGTCTGCGACAATTTTCTTTTCTGGTGAAACATATGATAGGATACGAAAGCCATTAGAATTTGCTGGAATGAATTTCATCAATCACACAACATTTTATTCTATACAGAGAACACTTGTTATTCCAACTGTCAACAAACAATTCCAAGAATGCATCAAAGAAGCGCGTCTTGAATCAAATGGTACGGACAACGCCATTCTTGGTGATGGAAGATTTGATTCACCTGGTAAATCAGCAAAATATTGTACTTATTCGTGCCAGTCTCCTACAACAAAAAAAATCATTGCCACCTCAACTATACAAGTTTCTAAAGGAAAAGGTTCGGCACCACTCTTGAAAAAAATAAAAAAGTAAAACGATTTTCTAAGTAGATTTGATTTGTTTGTTATACACTTTTTTTTATAAGAACAAGGAAATTTGGCTTGTATATTTTCTGTATATTTTCCATCTTTTTCTGGGAAACTTTCACGAATTTTTTTCACAACGCATGCCGGTATAACAACTCTACATCCTTTTCCCAGTGTTTCATAGTAATGCACCCAAGCCGTATATTGTCTGTATGCTGAAAAGCGTAGTTGTCTAAAAAGAATATAATATGTTTTGTTGTTGTGGAACCTAGGCCTTACAAAATGTTGTATATATATTTTTAAATATTCTTTGACTCACATTCAGTAAACGAACTTTTATGTAGATAAAGAACGCATTTTTTTTTCGCATATGAAGTAATATTTTATATTTGTTTTGAAAGGTAGAATAATAAGCTTACTTGTTTTGAAAAGATTTTATATCCTTGAAATTATTTTGATATCTGCGATGTCTAATGCTTGCTGTCTCTAATACGTGCGATTTAAACAAAGAATAATAAAATCTTTATGCAAGGTAATACATGTATTCTCTTCCAGCTTTTCTCCCAGTAAAGTTGTAAACTCCAAACAACACTTGCATTCTTCAACAGTCATTAACTCGTGTATATCACATTTTTTACACTTACACCAATGTAAGTTTTCTAACCTGCTTGAGTCTAAATCCTCATCTTCGTCGTCGTCTGAAATATCATTCGCAGTTTTTGATGAACAAATGTTTTTCAACTGACTTTCAGTATATTCAGGTTCGTTATCATAACACCCTTTGCAAATACTTTCATCTGTTTCAGAACTATATACTTCGCTATGTTCACTAGCACAACTACTTTCTTCGCTGCTATCCATGTCTAAGTGATTTTGAGTCTCGCGGCTCATACGTCATAATTCTGTATGGTTCACGAGGAACCGTGAATGGAGTACACGGTTAATTTCAGAAAACCTTAGAACTTTAATGGGCTAAAACAGCCTAAATAATGAAAATTAAGAGTTAATTTTTTTTCAATGGTTTATTTAGATGTTATACAACGTTCTTAATTTTTTTTTAACAACATTTTTTTTTGACCTTAGTTTCCCTTTAACAATTTCCTAATGAAAACAGAAAATCTTTACTCTAGTTTTGTGAAATTAGATAGAGAAACTTCATAAATTAATTTGTAAAAAGGGAGAATTGTGTTTTTAGAGGCATTTTCTCTAGAGGAGTACAACCTCTAGCTTATTTCCAAAGACCAGGTTGAGTTCATCATTGCGGTGGCTTGCCACCTCTTTGTAAATTATTTTCTTATTTATTTGCTCATTTTGTTTTGTGTGTGTATGTATGTGTGTTGTTTTTCTGTTATTTTTCTGTTACATGTAACATCACACTCCCTATTGTCAGTCACCAGTTATAAGTGAAGTATTCAGCAATAGACAGATAGTACTGTCACGCAAGGGGTCAATAGGTAGAGTCGTAGGATGGCATGAAAAACATGCCTGCTTAGCCCGCGTAAAAGTTGGCAGCCCCAACCCAATTGTTATCTGTCGCTCCGACAAAGCTTAGGCCGGCCCGTGGGATTTTTATGGTCTACAACAGAGTTACATTTTTTAAACAATAATACCCCCAACGAGATAGACCCTGACCGTATTAGGACTACCCCTCCGGATATCGATTTCGTTATTACTAACTCCTTTGTCCTTCCTGCTACCTGTGATTCTTCGTTACTCCCTTCCACTAAGCATTGGACATTGAAATCGTGTAAAGTTGTTTTGCAAGATGTGCTAGCTGTTGATTCCACTGAAAAGTCTCGGCTGCTGAAAGCTAACCCGGATAACTCCCACAGTGTTCTTTCTCAGCAATCAACAGAACCTGACCATCTTAGCACTATGAAATGAAAACAAACTATTGCTTGGCCGAAGTCAATTGACACAAAATTGTGGAATTCCCTTGATGATGCAGTTTTCCACAATCTTCTAGGCTCTTACCCATTGTCAAAAAAGTGGAGCTGTTGGAATCAACAATTTACTACCATGCGTCTTACCTGTTTGGTGTAAGGTCACTTTCCCAGCACAATCTATCAGGTTTGAACAGGAGAGCTTTACGCAGCATCAGAACAATCTACACCGAACTCTTAAGAGCACATCTGACCCAGTTGAGAAAAGCAACATGCAAAACCTTTTAGATGATATAATGGCCAAGTTAAGGTTACTTCGCGGAGGTGAGCGGAAAAGGAAAAAACGTTGGAAAATCTCGAATGCACGCAGGGCTTTCTCTAAGAATCCTTATCAGGCTGGGAAAAATATTTTAGATCCTAAATGTTCAATAAAACTTGAAGTTGCCCAGGACGAAATGGATTCACACAAACATTCAACCTTGAACGATCCTTCACGCCATATACCTCTTTCAGGTCTTACATACTGAAAAATTCCCCCTAGAAAATACAATTTTGCAAATTTCATTCTATTGTCATTCTATTAAACCAGGTCCCTTTCTTTTCACAGATTGTGCCGGTTACATCATTCATGTGACTAAATTAAGTACTGCGAAGTCTGGTAATCAATACTTCAATGTAAAGCTGAAAACCAATGTGGATGATTACACAACGATTCGTGTCATGTCAAATTCAAACACAGGTATCACACCGAAATTCATTATTGCCAAAAAGTCCCTTGGCGTGCCACTGACATTTACAAAGATATCAGCAATGGAAACTGGAAACTTTCAATTCCAATAGAGGCAGAAAATTTTTTGAAGCTTTTTGCAATGTTAATTTCAAAATGGACGATGTGGTAGATACACCTACAAAGAATATGAAAGAACTAGTCGTTAACCCGTGGAACAATCCACGGGAATTAGCTGACGTAATTATTTCGCGCATCTGTTAATAAAAATATTTAGTCCATCTGTTAATGAAAATATTTCGCGCATCTGTTAATGAAAATATTTCGCGCATCTGTTATGAAATTATTTCGCGCATCTGTTATGAAATTACTCTGCAGTAGTCATGGTCTCTGGAAATATACACGGACGCAGTGTAAACTACACTTTTTTATTTTTTATAGTATAGTTTATCGGAAGTAGTGTTACGCTGCTTTCTCGTAAAATTCATATATTTAACAATAATTTGTGCATTTTTACGGCCTGAGTTTGATGTAAAAAAGAGGCTCCTCCCTGCAAATAGCTTTTAAAAAACTAAGTTTGACATTTTCTTACACTTTTTGTTCAGTTTAAAAAACAATAAGTTTCAGCAAAAAAATAAGCACATCCAGGTTTATTGTTGTCATTAAAAATATAAATGGTTTGAAGATGAAACAAAATTTACAAAATAAATTTCACATTCATGTTTAGAACAAATAAAAAATCACTTACAAAATCTACAATTTATTGTTCTCCCATTACTAAACACTTGTTTCTGTTAATTTCCTTAAAAAGGCGCGAATAATTAAAACATTTTCAATGAAATAGACAACGCAAAGTAATTGTCCGCAACTTTGGCCGTAGTTACTACGCAAAAGACAAATTAAAATAAAATTTTAAAATAGCGTAGCAAAAAGATCAAAGGGCTATGCGCAATTTCGTGCGCGGTTAACACAAGTCGCTTTGGATGCACGAACGGACAGACGGAATACGGCTATTATTATAGAGAAAAAGTGTTCAAGACTTCATTGTTACAGGATGTGTGAAATGGATCAATGAAAAACAAGAAAAATCTACTTTGAACTTTCCGAGAAAAATTATTCTGCGTGAATGCGTGCTCATGGATACCACAGATACCATCTGCTTAACAGTCTGGGATAATTTCATAAACCAAATTAAAGAAAAATTATGGTACCAATTCCCATTGCTAGCAATTAAAAATTATCATGGTCTGAAACTATCCATGACTCATTCCACAACAATAGAAGAAGTCAAAGATAGCGTTAATTTGAATTGGGATGATGTTAATGTGTCCAACTTTCTTCAGCATGAACAGCTGAAGAAAAAAAAAAGATTCCATTTTGTGCTGCCCCGATATTTTAAAGATATCGGTTTCACTGTACGTACTATGCACCAAAGATAGTTGCAATAACTAAGTAGATGTGGTCCCTGGAGAAAAATTTGCAATTTAAGTGCAGCAGAAAAATGCTTCTGAGATCATGTCCTACTGGTTTTCAAGGGACAATTGAACTCGCAAAAGATGATAAACAGGTGACACTTACCATTACACCTGACCGTTATTTTGATTGTTCAGTCGTGGAGAAATACATCAATAATACCGACAAGCTAGAAGAGGACGTTCTGCTTCTAGAAAATGTGAATTTTACTTAAAACATTAAACTTGACCTTGTAAATATAATAAATCATGGCAAAGACTAAGTAAATTGGTATTTATTCACGAAAAGAACCTGTTTATTATTTACTCAGAGTGATAACATTTTCTTGCTCAAGTCATCTGTTAACAATACTACGTACATAGCTATTTAGGTTTCTTTCTATTTTGTTTATAACTTATTAGAGTGAACACATTTTCTTGCTCAAGTCTTCTATTAAAACTACGTAATTCTTACTCGAGTCTTTTGTTAAAACTACGAACGTAGGTAAGGTTTCTCTCTATTTTGTTTATATTTATTACAGTGAAAATATTTTCTTGACTCTTCTGTTAAAACAAACCTGTTAATTTTAATTATCGATCTTGCGTTACCTTAATTCATGTTACTTTTCCCTGATCTGCAACGGAAATCCAGTGTAATATCGAGTGTGTTAAGTACAATATTTGATTCTGCTCAATAAATTTACAGCTTACCACACTATCCTAAAAATTTCTGATTTCGGCAAATTTTTTTAGAAATGGAAATTTGGTTGTTTGTACAAAAGGTGTTTTTGCGAAATTAAACCCTGCTAAAATTAAGTATGTCAGAGTCCGCTTATTGAAACACAGATGCGATAGACTAATTTTCAACGCTGCTACCGTTTCTTGCCACGTGGCTATATTTGAATTTAACATGCACCAACAATCTCATGTTGTCCATAGATTGCCAGTGCACATGCCAAATAACCATTTTGTTTATTTTCAGCAAGGACAGGCTGAAGAAGTTCTGGACAGAGCTGCAGATCAGGCTACAAAATTAATAGCTTGGTTTGTGTTAAATGCAGAGAATCATGATACTCGCCAATATATGTATCCAGACATTCTTCTTTGTTTTGTTTTCAATAAAAACAAAGTTTGGAAATCAAGACAAGGCGGTCATGGTAGAATTATGTCCAGAATGTATAGTGCAAGTCCTCGCGCAGGTGAGCTTTTTTATTTACGAATATTGCTGTTGCATAAATCTGGTGCAACTTCTTTTAAAGACTTACAGACTGTCATTCGCAAAGTTGCTGAAACATTTCGTGACGCCTGTTTATTGCGTGGTCTCCCGCAAGATGATACTGAACGGAACAAAACTTTGCAGGAAGCTGTTAACTTTCAGCTGCTTCGACAATGAAACAATGAATTTGCACAACCATGCAGAAATGCTTTTTGACAAGGTGGATAATAACAACTTCAATAGTTTTTTGAAACTTTTTATTTCAGTAATTTTCATGTGTTGTCTCAGCTGTAATATCAATCTTGCATCTTTGAAATTAATGTTATTGTTATCTGGTGACGTTGAAAGCAATCCTGGACCCTTTAATAACAACGATATTGACTTCCAAATATCGCTACAGGAATCTTATGCCACCCATCTTCTAAATCAGCCAAATTCTGCTGATCATATAGTTGCTTATGCTAGAAGTATTGGTCTGTCAAATATAACATATCGAGAATTGACAATAGGGGATGGCAACTGCTTTTATAGAGCAGTAGTACAACAACTTAATCGTCCTGAGATCAGACAAATTGTCTCCCCTGAACTACACTTTCAAAATCACCTCCAACTACGAGCAGCCGTGGTCAAATTTGTTCGCAAAAATAGTAACTTAAGCATTTTTCAAAATAACAGAGACTTTTTATCAATAAGTCCTGAAGAGTGGGAACGCGACTTACAAATTCAGTCAAGGTCTACTGTTGATGTTGTAGAAATTTTTATACGAGCTGCTTCAATAATGCTGGGTGTCAACATTTTAATAACATCTGATACCAGTACTGCAATGCACCCATATACCCTTATTAGTCCTACTCATGATGAAACACATAATATTGCTGGTGAACAACAAATGGCACATCTATTGACTGATGGTACCACTGCTGGTGCTTTTATTTTGCTTGGAAGGGTTAATGAAAATCACTACCAATCCTTGGTCTTTGATGACAATGTGAGCAATCCTTCTGTTCCATCATCCACGCCACTTAGTCCATCTAAAAAAATTCCTCGTTTATCATCGAAATATCCTGAAAATATAACCAATCAAAAACCTGGTGAAAAGAAAGTTACTACTTTGAATCAAAATCAAGACCTCCTAGTAGAGAAAATAATGAAATCTTATATGTCTACTGCTATAATACCAACAAGAGTTAAGCCTAAATCCAAGCCTAAACCCAAGCCTAAACCCAAGCCAAATTATAATAAAGAACCTGCTTTAAAGCTAAAGTGTCTTCAGTTAAATATTAAATACGAAGAACCTAAAGTTAATGAAACAAGTATCGAAACAATAAACAGACACAGGCGAATAAGTTATAGCTGCAAAAAAACCGTTTCTAAAACAGCCATGGATAAGCAGAAAAATGCTAATTTGAAAAAACCACCTGCCTGTAAACGTACATGTGCCCCGCCACCTAATACACTTCCAATTATTACACACAACCAGGTGAATAATTTACCAACCACACAGTCAGTGCCTACAATTGTCACAGACAACCAGACCACTGACCAAGATCAAATTTATGGAAATGAAACCTCCACCATTCATCAAAATCCTGATGTTGTGGCAGCTGTAATACAGTTTGAGGAAGGTGAGAAGTTACATAGCTTGGCAACCTGTAAAACTTGTCGTGAAACCCGGCCAGTATTTCATGCTACTCCCCCTATCAGTCCTACTGCAGAAAATGAAACAAAACCAATTACGGTAAAGCCTTGGAAAATTTTCAGCGATGAAAGGTGTGACAGGTGTCATCGGGAGAGCCTTAGTCGTTTTAAAAAGAATGTAACAACACCTGCTAGATTTTCCGGTATACTGTCAGTTGATGATGATGATTTGGGCCCATTACACGATAACATCCGCCATAACGATATGCATTTTTTACCGGTACCACCATATCTTCAAAATTTGACCATACTGGAAGTAGCATTGATTCGTCGTATCACTGTTATCATGAATATACACCTCCTGCGATATGGCATGCTTGCATCAAAAGGACATTGTATCAGTTTTCCTCAGAGAATGCAAATTGCTAAAGAATTGCCATCGTTACCATCTCAGGTTGGAATAGTGGTCATTAAAAAAAAAGGAACTCGAAATTCAGTTCAACAGTATACTGTGCAAAGGGGTAAAGTTGAAAATGCATTACGAGGGCTGTGTTTTGGATACCCAGAAGGTGGCACTGAATATCCAGATACTAATAGTGAACATCTATACAATGGCTCTGATCACATTGACAAACCTTTAAAAGGACGCTACTTTCAGTTCCTACCGAATGAGTACTATAAGGATGTTTCGATAAAATATGACCGCATTCAAAATTTACCAGAGATGCGTTCTGAATTACCTGGCTTGCCTGTTGTTGAAATGCCACATATTATACCAGAGGAAGACAAGGGTCCTGCTGAAAATCAATTTCTGGAAAACTTACCTCAAGATGATGAAAGTATAACCCGTTCTGGTTTAGTTTGTCCACTTGAATCTAAAGATGCTGACAAAGAGTTGCGAACAATACTGCAGAAGCTCTTGGGCTCTGAGGATGCAGTTAATCAAGCTCTTGAACATGGCACAATTGCGAATGCAAATTTGGAATATACACGAGAGCAGCCTATTCGAGAATTAAAAACTCCTGTTTTTTTTACTATGGCATACCCAACTGTTTTTATTAATGGAAATTGTGACTTAACGGTTCCAAGGTTGAGTAAAATTAACTTTGAAGAATACATCGAGCATATATATTATTGTTCTGATAATCGTGTAGCGCGTCATCCATACTTAAAATTTTTCTTATTGAATATGAGCTTACGAATGCAAGCACTACAGCAGGGTAGCTTTCTTGTTTCCCAACAATTAAATGATGCACATCTCACAATTGCTGAACTGAGAGATAATTTACAAAATGACGATGATTCAGTTCCACGAAAAATTATTAGTATTGGAAAAAACCTGGTGAATACTGATCCATACTGGAGAGACCAAAAAAAAAAAGTGGATGCTCTATTGTTTTTCAGACGAAAGGAGTTTGGCGATTTACCGGGCTATTTTGATACCAACAGTTGTGCAGAATTCCATTGGAAACCATTACATGAATTACTTATTAAGTATCATGCCTTAATAAACAATTTAAACGAAGATACTGTGCGGCAACAAATGGAAAACGACAGCAAATTCAAGCGGGAAATGATTCTACAAAATCTTCATATCGTCACACAGTATTTTGATGCAAGGACTATAAATTACTTTGCCACAGTCAACAAGAAAGTGTTTCAATATAATGATAGTTGGTGGCGATATGAATTCGCTAAAGGTCGAGGTGAGATACATGGTCACGCAATTATATCGTCCTCTAAACACGCTCAAAAGGTCAAAACAATCATGGATGGATTGTCGAATGATGTACCTGACTCACAAGCATCCCAAACTGCTGCACAAGAACTTCAAAATTGGTTGCAAACCACAAATGAAGACAGTGATGACATTTTTTCACCCATATTTACTTCACTGCATCCTGCTGGGGGGAATGAAATTATAGATACCTCTGGAATTAGAACTTGGGTTCCAAACAAAAATCAATGGCCAACACCAGAAGGGAGTCAAGCTCCTCCAGACCATAACCCATTGGCGCAAGAACTTGCAGATGTCGCTAACCATGAAGGTGGTATAAGAGAGCAACATACTTATCTTGTTAATAGAATAGGTCTCCATAATTGTAATTGCAGTTGTTTGCGTTATCGTCGTAAGAATAATAAGGAAAAGGATACTGCTCCAAAAAAGAACTGTCGTTTTCATTTTGGTGATCTTGATCCACAAACCAAAAAAACAAGTGGCAAAGAGATTCATCCTTTTCATGCTGTCATAACAAAAGGGGAACATCCTAGATATGAGGGACCACGCGATCATCCTCGCCTAATGATGCATGTTAAAACACGTCTGCTTAGTTGGCTAGCAAATTGTGACAGTCAAGTCATTATCGATCAGGATCTTCTGGCTCTTCAAAAATACATTGCTGGTTATGCTTGCAAGGGGGCAGCCTCAACTGAAGATTTGGTACATGTTTATCGGCATCTCATTGAAAACACTGCTGATGGAAGCACTGTTAAAAATTTGGCTCAACGACTACTTCAAAAAATTGCTGGTCTAGTAGATGTACCAGGTGCTGCGGCAGATTTTATTAATAGTGGTGGCCGTTTGACTAGATGTACCAGGAATTTTCGATACATTGGTATCAGTGGCTTCCGAGCATTGGATACGTCTGGTGAAGATGGAACCGTTACAAAGAATAGCACATTGGATAAATACTTGAGCGATAAGCGTAGAGAAACTGAGCCAGAAATATCATTATGGAACTGGAGCAAGAAATGTAATTGTACCTGCAAAGTAGATCACGTGCCAGTTTTTACAGGAATATCTACAAAACCTGTTTGGCCTGTTACTGAGGACTATGCAAAAGCTATGCTCGTTATATTTTTTGTTGGAACGTGGCAAAATACTGAAGAATTGAAGGGACAACATGAGTCATTTGCTGCTGCTTTGGCTTCCTTTGTTCAAACTGAAAACTGTCCCCCTATATTAATAGATGCATTGAAGGAGGCTAAACAATCATTCGATAAAAAGAGTGAGAGAAAACAAAGTCACACTCGTGTAATCAATAATGAAACCGATAATCAGTCTTCATGTCAATCATCACAATTGATGATGAGGTGACAAAACAGCTAGCTGTAATGATATTTCTTGTCTAATGACAGCTGGTTCTACTATAGTTAGAGGTTGCAACCCTCTGGAGATTTTTCAAAAAAGCAAAATCCCCCTTTTTGCAAGAATTTCCTAAAAACATTGACCGTAAAAGGCAGAAAAATACAACAGCGACAGAACACAACACTAAAAAATAAATATTAAAGCAATTCAAAATGAATTGAATAGGTACAAATGAGATAAATAAAACTTATCATAACGTGAATATCCTTAAACGGATAAATTTAAAATTATACAGATGCAAGTTCTCAAAGTTCCCAAAATTCAGTCATTGCACAAATGAACATAGGCAGAGCGATAATGAGAGATATTGCAAGGCATCATGTTGCTGATATCAATGAGCCGGATGTACAACAAGTTCTTCCCAATGGAGGGCCTACATTTGATTGGAATAATTATGCAATTCAAAGTTTTGGTAGTCAATGGCCAATTAATGCTGACACATGGTTACAATCTATATCTGAAGAAGCAGAAAGAAATGAATTGCAGCTGGCTGATGATTGTACCTTACCCCAAATAAACATCTTAAATGCTAATGAATTACAGAGAACAGTCATTGGTATAAATCTTCAGCATTTATTGCAAGTTGCAAAAGGAACTTTGCCAACAGGTACCCAGCCATTACGTTTATTAATACAAGAAACAGCTGGTGTTGGGAAAACATTCATCATTACTGCGCTCACCAGAATCGTTCGGCGTATTTTTAAGCGAAATTCTGCTGTTATGAACTTGGCCCCAACTGGTGCAGCATCAGTCCTCATACCTAATGGTCGCACTATACATTCAATTACTCCACCACCACACAAACTGAAAAAAGATAAGAATTTAAATTCTGTCCAGCTTTCTGACTATCCGTTGGGTGATGTATCTCTAAGAAAGCTGAGAAAGTATACAGGTATGCATGAAAACAATGAACTGAAATTATTTCAACTTAATATTGATGAACGTAGCATGCAGTCGAAGCTTCTTGTGGCCTGGTGCAGCCAAAGATTAAGGGAGGCTACGGGAGACTTTGATAATTATTATGGTGGTGTACCAGCTGTCAATTTCTTTGGTGACCTTGGTCAGCTTGGACCAATTCGTGCTTTGGATCTACATCAGCCACCAAAACACGATGATTCGACAATCAACTTTGCTGGCTATGCAATCTATCGCTCGTTTCAAGATGTTATTTTTCTTACAGAAACAATGCGTCAAGGCCCAGATCAGTTAGCTCTTTTGCAGCGACTACTTAGAATACGTAATGGATCGATCAATCAACAAGACTGGCAAGATATAAATAGTCGTTACGAAGATGCTTTGCCACAAACCGAAAAATGTAACTTTTCGCATGGTCGCGTCCTTACATTGATGGAAACATGGAATGAAGTTAATGAGGAAAATCACAATAAATTAGCTAGCCTTGGTGTGCCTGTTGCTGTAATTCCATCAAGAGGCCGTGGTAAACACCACTCTTTGACTGATAAGCAACTGGGTCAAATACCGCTGAGATCTTTAATGGCAGTTGGTGCAACTGTAATACTCACTAAGAACCAAAAAGGTCTTACGGGCCTCGGTCTTAATAATGGTGCGATGGGAAAAGTAATTGCAATCCTTTATTCGCCAAATATGTCACCACCTGAATTTCCTATAGCTGTCATTGTCGATTTCCCAAATTATAAAGGCCCAATATGGATTCCAGAACATCCAACATGGATACCAATTACTGCTGTTGAAGGTCGATGTGAATCTAATTGTTGCAGCAGAAATGGCCTGCCATTGATGCCAGGATATGCGATAACAATTGCTAAAAGTCAGGGTATGTCGATTGGAGATGGTAAAACTGCCACCCACATGCGTATCAAGTTACAACAATCAATTCAGATGGAAAAAAATAACCTTGGTACAGCTTACACTGCATTTTCAAGATGCGAAAAAGAAAGGAATTGGGCACTTGTCGAGCCAATTACTCAAGAACGTCTCTTGTACGTTAATACACATCCTCGTATGAAAGCCAGACAAGAGGAAGAGCAACGGCTGAAAGCATTATCAAATGAAACCATCAAAAAATTTGATATCACTATAGTAAAGTATATTAACTTGCTGAAAGACCTTGACGAGTTTTGCGATGATGATATTGAAGATGCAGTTTGTCCTTCACCATCTGCAGATTGCTCATGTATTATATGCACATCTCAATCATAATGATAATCACAACTGAAATTAACCTATGTTGCAGATAATATACATTAAAAAACATTGTATATGTTCATATATTTGTTGTGAAATCAATATGCGAAGTAAAATTTTGATTTAGAAAATAAACAAAATAAAAACCGTCTGCCCATGAATTCGTAATTATTGGATGTAATAAGCCGAAGTCAAATACTTGATTATAATATCAATGTATAGTAAGCTGTATCCAAGAATCATGGTAAACATTTTTAATTCAACAGACAGAATAGTTGTTTCTCAAAACAACCGTCTGCCCATGAATTCGTAATTATTGGATGTAATAAGCCGAAGTCAAACACTTGATCTAATATCAATGTGTAGTAAGCTGTATCCAAGAATCATGGTAAACATTTTTAGTTCGACAGACAGAATAGTTGTTTCTCAAAACAACCGTCTGCCCATGAATTCGTAATTATTGGATGTAATAAGCCGAAGTCAAACACTTGATCTAATATCAATGTATAGTAAGCTGTATCCAAGAATCATGGTTAAAATAAACTAAAAATACAATTTTTGTGTTTTTATTTTTATTTTACAAATTAAGTATCATCATCATTGACTTTTGTAACCAATGTCAGTAAATCCTGAAATGTCAAATTTGACACTTTAATATTCCTCAAAATCAGTACTATGGAAAGACTTTCACTATATAACAATGAAAATAATTTTTAACTGACCATAATGATACTATGATCCCCTAAGATATCACACAGTCTTGATTTCAAACCATGAAGGAAAAAACCTAAAAATTATGTGAGGACATTAAGGAGATATATTGGTGAGGATAGGTCCGGTTGTAAGGGGATGGAGGAGACCGGCAATTAATACCTTATGCATACAAAATTTTTGTGGTGCTGGCCCAAAATGCTATATTTTTAGATGACTTCGTTTTCCAGAAATATGAGAAATAAATTTTTGCACATGCCAAAAGATTAGTAAAGGTATTCAGAAAAAAGTATTTTCAAATGTGAAACAAAGAACTCAATGTCTGAGGTTTAGGTTTGAAGTACGAACAAATAGAACATTTTTACGGATAAGAGATTTTAAATTTTTCACAGATCTTAGTTTTGCGGTTTTCAGCCAAATCCACAAAAATAAGTTATACGCATAAGGTACAATCAGTTAAAAAGGAATCAAATTAGCACCAAATATTTGAAAATTAATGTATTTTGTAATTTCACTGATACTGTACACTTCCTGTTCCTTTGTTGCTCGCTTTTGTCTTTTTCCTGTTTTCAGGTACTATAAAAAAAATTCCAAGGAATTTGTAGAAGACGTTAGCAAGTTTTTTCAAATTCTAATGGAAGATATAACGTGGCAGTTATTTTAAATGAAAAACAACCAGATAAGTAGCTCTTATTAATTAATTTTATATTTCATAGGTGGGACTGCCATTTTCATTATGTAATGTAATTTTTAAGTTAATTTAACAATTTTGGAACCACACTCGTTTCAATTTCACTTCTGTATAAAATGTGACATTATTAAGAGATTGTACCGCAAGTGAATTTTTTTTTAATTTTTCATATCATTATTTTTCATAACTACTCTTTCACAGTGAGTTAGGACGGCCAAATGATACTTGTCATGTCATTTAATTTTTGGACTGCGCAATTCATAATGTAAATTTGTAAATCGTTTAGGAAAATTCTCTACACTAACAATGGTATCCATGACGCACCCTGGCAATGGTATCAATGAAACATACATGAAGGATTTATTTGGTAAGCATATACTCTACAAGCTTTTTTCTAAAATCATAGCAATGAGGGTGGGAAGTGATAGATGCTTAGTTCTAGCCTGTGTTAGGAAATGTAATTGTCTTAACTTTATTTTTCAGCATTTACACAATTTTTCAATTATCATAATCCTCAAATAATCCCCCTTACTTATATCAGTTATTAGTATAGTATTTAACCGTTATAGGATCCTTCATGGTTGTTAGTCACAACGAAGTTTCAAAGTGAGAAAAATTGTTAGAACCTTGCGAGTATTGCAGTTAATAGACAGTTTAAACTTGTGTCTTAGGTCTACTTTTACGGCAGCATTAACGTCACCTAGAATTCAAATCGAGATGGCCGTATAAAGTAGGCTAGATAAGTTGCTACATAGATTATTTTTGAGTTTAGTCAGTAAAAATTTAGCTACCATAAGGGAATTAATTTAGCACGTTTTTGTCGATTTTGCAAAAATTCATTCTTGTAGAATACTTCTTTTTGAAAAACGAATTTCAATACCTTATTCGTACTAATTTTGCGTATTTGTGCAAAAAAGTTAGGATTTGCGCGAAAATTATAAAGCGCAAAAATATAATACCTTTCCCGAATTTCATAAATTATAATAATTATGACGTCATCCAAAATTTTATAAAAGTTTTATGCTCTTCTAATAAAGATATTCAGATAGAATATCAAATTATCATGACAAAAATGAAGTTTTTAGAGCAATATAATATTCTAGTTGGATTTTATTTAGATTTAAAGAAAATAATTATTTTGAAAACGAGGCTATTCTTAGAAAGCTCGGCTATATGAAGGGTTTGGCCGTCACTTTCAGCTCGGAATTTTTGGGGGAATTGAATTTTGTGCATAAAAATAAATCCGCGCGAAATTCATTACTATTACTATTGCGCGAAAATTATTACGCAAAATAATAATTTTTTTTCCGGTGCGCGAAAAATTAGTATCAATAAGGTCATATTTTCCTTTTTGCTTTATCTAGCATATTGTGAGCGTTATAAAGTAGACTTGTTACATTTACTTGTGTATCAAGGGCTGATCCAAGCCAATTTGGACATCGGTATACCGATTTTGGGGACATCTAATTTGGGCGCCCAACTTAGAAACACATAATTTAAAATGCTTGAGAATTGCATTATTTCTTATTTTCTGGATATTTTATATCTCATATTATATTTATATATATATCTTCAATCACAGAGAAGATATATATGTTCATAAAGAAACTATGTTCTATACTAAAAAAGAAAACGATATGCTAAAGCCATGTATTTTTGTTGCCCTAAAGGTTTTTCTATCTGCGGCGCTATCGACGCCAAAATAAATTTCTGGATCAGCCCCTGTGTATATCAAATATTAGTATAGTTGTTGCTCATGAGAACTTTGCATATTGGAAAAATTCATTAGAAGTATTGCAGTTAATATATTTAGCTTGTTAGTTTGTTATGTCTAGTTTATACAGTCGCATTAATGTTGTGTGGAATTCAGATCTAGTACGATGTTTCAGTGACAGGAAGCTGATTGCCTATTTACATTATAACATCTTCTGCATACGTACTGGTCTGTTGAAATCATTTTGATGCGATGCTATTATACCTGTATAAAGTAGGCCTTAGATATGTCTCTATTTTGTCACAATTTTCATTATTATTTTCCTAAATTACCTAGCACTATATATAATAGATCATAAATTTTAACGTTAACAGTTAAAGAAGAGAAAAAAAATCAATTTTGTGAAAAGTTGTATTAAATTAAAAATACAAGTATATAGAAGGCTTTTTGAATTATTTGACTATATCGTCTGAACCAGATTATCAAGGGACCGAATGATAACATATCTGTAAAAAAATATAAATACCGAAATAGAGCATGCTGTAGTTTGCGGGAAATTATGAAGTACCTAAAAGCACCCTAGCAGTAAATCTTAATTACTTCCAATTAGACCCCTTTTTCTGATATTATATGTACCAAAAATACTAACCCTCCTCTCCAAAGACTGGTGGTTACCGAACATAAGAGCGCTACATAAACAAATACAAACTAAAAGTATCCGAAATCAAAATAAAAGTGAAGAAAAAATGGCCTGTTTTGTGATTTTTGCAACTGCTTCATTTGTATTTTTTAGCAAAACAAAAAATAACAAAAAATGGAAGGTCAAATTGAAGGTCAAATTGATTGCCAACTTGGTAAGTATATTATCGTTATTGTTATCATTAGTCGTATGCATGAATAAAAAACTTATCGCAAATATTCGTCCTTTTAAGTCGCGCTTTATGGTAAATTCATCGAGCACCGTATTAAACATCCCGGGTCAACGGGGTACAGATCGTTTGGCCGGTGGCTCAAGCAAGGTGGTGTGGAATGGACGGAGGGGGAAGATGCCACGGAAACATCGCCAGACGTGGAATTAAGTAAGATATCAATTTTCAAATGTTAAAAGTTCGTGTTACGTAATTAAACTATGGTATATATACTTCAGTTTTATCTATGAAATTTATTGAATTAACCTTTCCTTTATTTTTCCTTTAATGAATGTCTGGACTCGATTTCTAAGGTACAGATTGACACACAGTGGTTCAATGGAGGCTGAGGTGTTTGGACGTTGGGTCCATAATGGCGGAAGAGAATTCCGAAAAAGCAAGGGTGAAGGAAGCAGTCGTGGTGGCCGACGCGGTCGTGGAGGTCAATGTGGTCGGGGGGGGGTCGTGAAAAGTGAAGTGACACTTTCTATCCTCATCGATTACTCCAAAGCTTTCGACACGATTGATCACAAAAATCTGCTGCTGAAACTACGTGATATGAATTTTTCATTTCGTGCTTTAAAGATATTATCAAGTTATCTGAAAGATAGGAAACAATACGTTCAAATTGAAGACAAAATTTCATCTTTAAAATCAATGTTTTACGTCATCGAGTTATCAAATCAAATCAACTCCGCCAGTATCCAATATGCTGATGATACAACATTATATAAACACTGCAAAGTCAGAGATCTATTTCAATCAATCAAAGATATGGAAAAGGATGTAGATAACCTTCTAGCTTGGTCAAAAGAAAACAATCTTTTGTTCAACAGTGACAAGCTTAAGTTAATCATATTCCATTCTAAGCGACTGAGAGCATTTGATTCTGACCGAAGCTATCTTTGTCGTTGTGCTGGTATGTCAATCGAGCAGGAAGAAAATGTTAAGTTACTTGGCATTCAATTCGATCAAAATCTATCATGGACCTGCCATATAAACAATGTTATAAAATCCTCGCACTCAACACTACGTGCTCTACGAAAGTTTAGTCGTTTCACACCTTTCCATGTACGCAAAACCTTGGCGGAAACGTTGATCTTATCAAGGATAAGTTACGGTAATGTTGTCTTCTCGCAAATACCTGATTATCTGATATGTCGGCTACAAAAGATCCAAAACATGGCTGCTGGTTACGTTCTCCGCCGTTATGCTAATCTGCAAGAAGTCACGAATCTAAAATGGCTTCCCGTAAAAGAACATATTGAATTCAGTATAAGTAAACTTGTACACAAATCGAGAATTGATAACAACCATCCAGGCTATCTAAACGTAGAGTTTGTTGTACCAACACGAAATTTGAGATCGTCTACGAAGGAGCCTCTTGTTAAAAATGTTGGAAATGGCACTTTTCAAAACCAAGCACGGTGTTACGATGAAATCCCGGATAGTATAAAAATTATTGAAACTCTAGAAAAATTTACTAAAGAAGCAAAACAATTTTATCTAAATAAGGCAGTCGCTAGAGTCTTGTCTGTTTGAATTCTGTTTGCCGAAGTTTGGGTGCCAATATTCAAATGACCTGTTCACAATCTACCCTTACTCATTTTCAGCTTGTGTTTACTTTTGCCTTTTCTCCTTTTGCGACTAGCCAAGTATATTTTTTTTTTTTTTTTTTTTTTTCATAATTCAATTAGTTTATTTTATATTTTCTTACTTCCAAGGCCATTTATCGTTTTCTCTGGGTTTTTTTTTCTAGTTACTCCTATCTAGGTTGATTCCAATATCGTCTCTATTTATCTTGTCGATTTGAGTGTTTCAATTTCTTTCGAGCCTTTCAAGTTTATTTTTAATTTTGCTTTTCATCGCGGTTTTTATAATGTATATATATAAAAAGATAATATTTTTTTTGAACAATTATTTATTCTTTATTTATAGTTTATTTATATTTTCCTTACTTTCAAGGCCATTTATCGTTTTCTCTGCTTTTTGTCTAGTTACAACTTAGGTTGATTCCATATATCGTTTCTTAATTTCTCGTCGATTCGAGCGTTTCAATTTCTTTCAAGCCTTTTCAGTTTTTCTCATCGCGGTTTTCTTTTTTATTTAATGTATATAAAAAAATTTATTTTTTGAACACTTATTTATTCTTAATCTATAATTTTTTTTCCTTTTTATATTTCATTTTAGGGAGAAGAACAATTTTGTACAAAATTGAACCCAAATAAATGTTAATAATAATAATAATACGCGGATATACACTACAAATGGTATTTGGGTAAAATGGTCATCATTTCCGGTCCACAAAATACAAACGAGAGATTGTGATGTGATATTCACAATAAAGATAGTTAAAATTGTTATGAGTTGTCTACAAAGTTTCATCGTGCAATCATTTGTAGCATTGATTTTTTAAGGTCCCGTAAATCCTATAATTCCTGTTTCTTCGTCAATTACGTTTTATAGCAAGTGCTTCAGTTAACATCCGCCTGAGACACAGACTTCGAAGTTGCTCTCCTCTCGTTCTACTGAAGGTTAACCCTTCTAATTATTTATTACTTTATTTTATTAGTACGAATTAAAGAATTCTATTCCATTTAATCGTTTTTATCTATATTATAATACCCGTTTACGTCTGTCCTTCTGTCTGTAACGCAAAATGGTAGCTTAGCTGCGCAAGTAGCGAGACGCACGCAGTGCTGTATAAAAAAGACGGACGAACCGTGTATTTTTCCACGGGCCACTGACTAGTTCTTTTTAAGTTGTTTCCACATTAGATTAAAAGGTGTTGATTTAAGTATATGATTGCTCCGCACTTCATTAATTAACTGCCCAATTGTCCTTTAGTTTTTTGTTCTTATAGGGTGAGGGTAAGAGTAGAAAAACTTTAGTCCCATTTACGCTATCGCTATTCATAAAATACCGCTGTTAGAAACCACAATTGTTACAAAGCATAATTTTTATGTCTCGCTTGGATAGCTAGACCGGTGGGGAAAGAGGGTTAAAATTATACATCTTATCTCAGATTTTTTTTTTCTAACACCTCTAATACTAATACCGTAATTCCTCTTTTTAGCCCCCGCGGGGGAGGGGATAAATTAGGAAGGTTTTAGACGGGGGGCTTAATAGAAGGGGTTTAAATAAAGGGAACCAACATAAAGCAGACATTTCTCTTGCCTTGCCGGTACTTACCGTGCCTTTTCCTTGCCGTCCTTAATGCCTTTGCCTACGCTTCCCATGCCTAATTTATCCCTGCTTTGCTGTTTCCTGTTTCTTTGCCGTGCCCTTACCTTGCCCTGCTTAATAATACACCCTTACTCTTCCTTTGCCGTTTCTGGTGCCTGCCTACTGTACCCTTGTCTGTGCCTCCCATGCCTTGCCTACCCCTGCCTTGCTGATTCCTCTTCCTGTTTCCTTGCCTGCCTTTGCCGTGCCCTTTCCTTGCTACCCCTGTCCTACCCCTGTCTTGCCTACCCCTGCCTTGCTGATTCCTTTTCCTGTTTCCTTGCCTGCCTTTGCCGTGCCCTTTCCTTGCCGTGCTTAATGCCTTTGCCTTGGCAACCTCTCCGCAACACTTTCTATACTGGTTATTTTGTTTTTCGTTTTAAGTAGAACAAGGTTTCTATGAGTGATAAATAAAAAAATGGATAAATATCACTCGTAAGCATAATTCTTGAGCAGTTAAAATAAGATTTTTCCTTCAAAAAAGTACAAAAATAGTATTTCTTGGTATTTTTTTTTATGGAAATACCAAGTTCAATCTTTCCTTTGTCAATATTCGTATAGGTTTTATATGGTTGTTGAAAAGCTCTCTTTTTTTGAGATTTTCATAGTTATCTGAGATTCACTGTTTTCGTGTTTACATTCCAAAAAGCTACCATCATGATATATACTTCTTTATTTTTCAGCTGTGTATTGCGTTTCGTAGCTCAAAACTAATGCTAGCTTTGCTACACGAATGTTCTTATTTCTGCGAAAGGAAAAATATGCTTGGGGTATGTTTATATGAAGGCGGCTTGGGGTATGTTTATATGAAGGCGGGGCTGGTTTGGCGCACCAGGCTTTCTTACTTGCTGGGCTGTTTTTGATTTTGTGTTTTCGGAGGCAAGATATAAACAAACATGTCAGGTCGAGATTTCTCAAAAAATATTTTGCCTCTGTTGATTGCAAGTGGAAATATCTATTCCTCATGCCTTATTTTCTTCGCTCTTCATTGATATGGGGTACCGCCGTGCTGGATATCACTTATCAAATCTTACTATTCTTGAATATATAGCAAGTCCTTCTCACAAAAAGCCCCAAGTAGTTGGCATCAACACCTCAAAGTGGGCAGGCATGGTATTCAGAGCGGAAAATCCCATAGCCTCGTCATAGTTAAAGGGAGATCCATGAATTGTACTGAATTTCCTCCCTACATCCCATCAATTCATTGTGCGCCTGTCAAATTTTTAGGTCGCCTGATGGATGGCTCGATCTCAGACAGGAAAGCAATTGACGACTTACACACAAAACTATTACACAGCCTTCGTATCATAGACAAATCTTTTTTCAAGGGCACGCAAAAACTGTGGATATTTCAACACCTGCTGATCCCAAGAATATGGTCCCTTCTAATTTGCGAAGTATCTATGAGCGCAGCTAGTAAGTTAGAACAAAAGGTTTCCCACTTATATCAGAAAGTGGCTGAAACTTCAAAATTGTGCATCGAAAATATGCTTTTACTCATCAAATTCGCCTTGCCCGCTAGCAATAAAAAGTCTGACCAATATTTTAAAAGCTTTTAAAATTAGCGGGCATTTGCTTTTGCGCAATTCGCGAGATCCTTTGGTGTCCCAAAATGTACCCGTGTGGAGTTCAGGATCATGGAAAGCTGCAAACGCAGCTCAAACGTCCAAACAAATCTACGACGAATTATCCATGTCTAAAGCAATAAGATGGGAGAAATATGTAAAGCAAGACCTCTAGTGGAGCTCCATCCTTGCCATGCCTCCAAATTTACTTTTCTGCCTAGCTTCTACGTTCGATGTTTTACCATCCCCATCTAACTTGACATTACCACAGAAGCTAACTGTCATTTATGTGGTAAGGTAGTCTGCACAACATCCCATGTTCTAGGCGCATGTAAAATATCTTTGACACAAGGAAGGTTTACCTTCCTACATGATACTGTTTTAAAAAACTCTGGTGAAGTCAATAAATGCCTTCATTTCAGATATTCTAGCAATCGCATCAAAGCGCATCACTAAACAGATCTTTGTAAAATCTGTCCAGGCACCTGCCAAAAGGAAAAGTTTGCCAACAGGCATCTTACATCTTTGTTATTTTGCAAGCACTAAGTAATATTCCATCCCTATGGCCCCAGAGTGCTTCGGAGTCATCCCGTTTGTCACCAATTATGAGAACGATTGCTCTTAACATGACCATGTTAAACCGTTGTTTGACCCCCGTTTATCCTTCAAACTTTCTCAAGGCCCTAGAACGTAAGATACTCTCTTCTGGAAATACATATTTCCAATACAATTCTCAGCAAGATGTGGCAGAGATGTTACTTCTTGTCTTTGATGAATTGAAAGGGTTCTCTGTAATTGCGTCTCAGAACATCTCAACAGAAGTATCGGTGTCAGTTAGCTGTAACACCTGTTTCTGTTCTTCAGTTACTGTTGAAAATCAGGACATCCTAACACTGGTCACCGTCTTCCAGCGTACAATTGTCAGTTAGTATATTTTTAGCTTCTGAAAATCTGGAGAATAAAAATAAATGGTTTTGCACACAATGTTCTTTGCACCAAAAGAGCACTAGGGAAACAAGGATTACGAGGAATAGCGAAATTTTAACCTTGCACCTGAAAAGGTTTGCAAGAGATGGAGAACATCTGGTTAAGGACAATAAATTTGTTGAAAGTTTTTCCTCATTTAATCCTTATCTCAATATCCCGATATCTAGTGACTCGGACACATCTTTTATCCAAAAGTATGCATTGGTAGCTGTGATAAATCACTCTGGAACATTGAATGCAGGCCACTATTGGGCCCATATCAAAGATCGGAACACAAACTCTTGGTACCTCTGCAATGATAAGGCAATAAGCAAAGTTGATCCAAGAACGCTCAACAGCACTACATCACATGTTTTCTTTATACCCGCTGCTAGTTTTTTTGTTTTTTTTTTCCTTTTTTTATGAAATACCTTCGCTGTTGCTTTAAAACCTGTACTACCAGGGTCATGGGGGAGGAAAATGTAAATCCGAGCGGTTTTGTATTACCCCAGCTGGTTCATACAAGCCAGTTTACCGTTAATACCCTGAGGGTAAAGAGTTCAGCTCAATCTTCTCTGGTAACTTATAAGAAGCTTAGCAAGGGGTTTTTTTTTTAGCTTGTCTTTGGGTGTAACGACCCCGCTTTTTACCCCAGTTCAGTAAGGTGCCCAAGTTTACTAACTTGGTCTTCAGGCTTGACAACCCTGCTGTCCTTAGTCAAAATATCGACAGGCTGGTCCTGTCGTGACAAGCTACTCTGTAAGGCTGAGTGTTGGGGCCCTGTAACACATGTGGAAAGCTGCAGCCAGAGTCACAAGTTCTGGCGCACAGGAGGGTCTTATTTAATTCTTTTTTATATTAATATATTTTTGACATATACATTTTCCTATTTGTGTTTGATATGTAACCAGTCCGTTTGTGTTGTTAGCTCTGTCTTGTGTCGTATTGTTTGTGATAGAAGGATTGTTTTTTTCTTTTCGATTTTCTTAAAAAATAGTTTTAGGTCCAACTTGGACATTACTCATGCTTGTAAGAACAAGAAAGTGTTATTCAGCGCCTTTTCTGGGAGCCGAATCCCAGTTTTGATAACCACCGTCCATGTAGACAAGATACTTCAGTGCAGCTTGATGTATTGTAAACCTTTTTCACTCTGATTGAAAAGTTGAATCCGACCTAAACAACTCATATTCTTTTCCTGGTCATATTGCAATTACCTCATTAAGACCAGATGTAATTATATTTTCCAACTGCCATAAAAGAGTAACACTTATAGAACTAACATGTCCATGCGAGGAAATTATTGACAGTTGGCATGCCACCAAAACAACAAAATATTCATCCTTAGTAAATGTCATTGCAACAAACGGTTGGTCTGGCCATTTATTCGCCAAGGAAGTAGGAGCTAGAGTATATTGTGCAAACACTGACACCTATTCCTTAAAGCGTCTCGGGTTTCCAAACTCACTAACCACTCGCACAGCTAAACATCTAAACTGCAAAAACATGGAAACCTCTGTATTTGGTTACATACAGAATGGTCCAACAATACCACCCCCGGTAAAAGCGACCGTGAACATTCTAAAAGTACCAACAAAAAACGACCTTGCAAAATCAATAACCATCACTGAAAAAACATTGACAACCGAATTTCACATTCCACCAAACCGTACCGAAGTTCTTTAAATCAAGGATCTGCGAGAAGACCAGACTTTATTAACAAAGGCAACAATTGCTATGCAGTGTGTGTCCGTCGTTGTGCTCTCAATGGCCGTCTGAGTCTTCTTGCATCTCTCCAATTTCAAAGGCTGTTGTACTTAATATGTCTATGCTGAAACGTTCTTCATCCGACATTGACCCATCAAACTTTCTTTGGGCTTTAAAAAGGAAAATATCAGAACAAGACACTGCTTTTAACTACAACACGCAGCAAGATGTTCCTGAAATTCTCCATACAGTTTTGGATGAATTAAAAGGCTCTTCCTCACGCGCTGACCATATGTCTAGGGTGACTACCACTTCAACCGTAACATGTGATACCTGTTTTTGTTCCTCTTCAAGAGAGGATACATCAAACATTTTAACTCTTCCCATTTCTTTATCCACTTCACAAGGACTCGCCCAATTTCTTAAACCGGAGTCACTATCAGGGGAAAATAAATGGCTTTGTTCACAGTGTAATACACATCGGGAAATCACGAAAGAAACATCTATCAGTCACTGTGGGTCAGCGCTGATTGTGCAGCTCCTTAGATTTTCTGCTACCCAAAACACTTTTGTCAAGAACACCCGTTCGGTCAATTGTTCTTCTGAAAGCGAAAACACTTTAAATGTCCAAATTTGCTCGGATAATGACATTTCCAGCAAGTTTTCTCTAGTCGCGACCATAAACCATTCAGGTACCATAAAATCTGGGCAAACGTATATGACCAAAAATCAGGACTGGTTACAATACAACGATAGATCGGTCCAAAAAATTCGCCCATCATCTCTGAATAGTTGCCAGGTCTACGTCCTTTTCACATCTGTAGGTAACAAATTGTAACCAAACAGCAAGGGGGTAGATATTTTGTCTTGTCTTTGGGTGTGACGACCCCACTTATTACCCCAGTCCAGTAGGGAGGTTCCAGTTTGCTCACTGAACTTTCAGATTTGACGATCCTGCTGACCTAAGTCTGTCATAAGAAGCATTGCAAGGGGGCAAACACTAACTTGTGTTGTCTTGGTGGTTTGACACCCACCCATAATGCTCCAGTCACCTTCTAGACCGTTCCTTTGGAAAACACAGCAATGATCAGTGTAACGCTGAGTGTTGGTGCCCTGTAACACGTGTAAGGCTACTACCAGGGTCACAAGTACTGGCACACAGATCGTTGGCTGCATGATTTACCCTTTCATTCGTTTAGGATTTTTAAATAATTTATCTGTTTCAGGATAGTCAATTTTATGATAAGTTTTACTTATTCCATGTATGTTTATTTAATTCGTTTTGAATTGTCTGGTTTAATCGCCGGTTTTTTTTGTTGTTGGTTTCTTTCGCTTTTGTCATAAGCTTTATTTGTGTAGTCCAAGGAGGAAAAATTCGTAACATGTGTATCGGATACACCTTGAAATAAGGGGAATGACTATTCAGGTTATTTTGAAATATTATTGGCTTTGTTACTCTTAATCTCTCATTTATCACAATGATTCTTTTTTTCATTTATTTTTTTGTTTACCTTTAGGCTCTTTTGAGGTGACTCAGCTAGACATTTTGGGTACCTTGGTTCAGGAATATGAGTGGAAACACTTGTACCCTTTACAGAAGTCCTGTCCTACTCTCTCTCTCTGTCTGTTTGTTTCTTTAATTTTTGTGCCAATTACCTCCTTGGAAAAAGGAAGAATTGTGTTCCTTTATATGAGCATATTCTTAAGAGGAGCAAAACCTCTAGAATTTAAATTTTAAGACTTAACTGGTCGAGTTTATCATTGTGCGTGCACTTTGTAATTTTCATTCTTTCTACGTTTTTTTGTTGCGATGTCATTCCTTTTACAGTTTTTTTTTAACATTGTTGTGTGCTTATTTGTATTGTTCAGAGGGTTGCTTTTTCAATTAACTTGGTTGTACAGACCATCCTTGTAAAAGGGAGATCTTGGTTTGCATAAAGATTAATAAGAGTCATTAGACTAGTCAAATCAATACAGCTTTCTGTTTTTTTTTTCATAATCATTCATGGATGACTTTGACACATCACTAGTATATCTATTGATAACTTTAATATTATTCCTATGGAATGAGGGCATTACAAAAACATCCCTTTTATCTTTTCAGTGCAAAGTTACTATGTTATCGTTTCAGATGAAAAATGCCTGACCCGTTTCCAGCTGGTTTCCAGCGGTTCGGAAATCATTTGAAATCTACCACGGTTTACAACTGAATGTGTCCCGCTCTAACAAATCTTTTACAAGTTTCAAACTTGTGTAAAAGTTATCAAAGTATAGGTGATATCCTTTGTCCAGATATCCTGCATATAACAAATCAAACACAACTCTGTGTGATAAACTATGTTCAGTCGCTTCATCAACTTTTCCGGTATATATTCGAAAGCATAATATCCTGTCATACTGTCACAAAGTGCCCAAACTTTGATACCAAACTTTTGAGTCTTCATGGGCATGTATTGGATAAAGTCAATCCTAGATTTTGTCCCTATCATTTGCTCCTATCATTTGCTCGTCCATGCTAAGTGAACGGCTGTGTGATGTCATGGCTGCAAATTTATCTGATAGAACTTTGTCTATGCCACCAAGTTTGAAAAGTTTGTCATGGTTTGGATGATCTTTTGGCAACTCCTTTGCATTGTCTACTAAGTGAAAGAAGCGTAATATTAGTTGGAATTTGTCCCTGGGCATAATAGATCGAAACCAAGGCATTGCCATTATTCCACTAAACCAATAATCTGTAACCGATGGTAATTGTGCCATCCCATTGCAATATTGATGCCAAGAAATGGCATTATGTCTTATTCTGTCATTTTAAAGTTTGGTAGTCTTTTTTTTTGCTTTCAACTGATTGCAGTAGAGCATATTTGTCAATAAATGAAACGGCACCAGCAGCTACTCGATTTACTCTGACAAATTCATGAAATAGAGTTTCATTGTTTATGTTATGAAATATTTTATCATCCGAAATTTCTTTCCAATCAGGGTCAACGCCTGCATTTGCCGGACCTCTCCCACGTCTAGCAACCTGTCCTCGTCTGGCAGCCGTCCTCGTCTGGCAGCCGTCCTCGATCAGCAACCCGTCCTCGTCTAGCAGCCCTTCCTCTCCCAGTAGCTCTAGACTGCTTATTGTAGTGACGACAAGAACAGGGGCAGCCGTAATTTGTTATGCAGCAGTATCATCATCCGGAATGAAGGAAATATTCACCTATAATATAATTGACATTGTGAAAACAAATTATCAATATAATCAACCCTTTTGTCACGCTAGCTTCGACAACACACTGGTTAGCTAGCTATAAGTATAAAAAAACAGACTTATAAATGTATCACATAAAAGGGAAATAATGCCAAGGAAAATGTTTCAACTTAACTCATTATTCAGGACACTATCTTGAAAACAAGGATCTATACTGCTGGTTGACTTTGTAGTGTGATCAACATCTGATGTGTCATCATAATCTGACCCATCAATTGAGCTTACATCATCAAATGAACAATAAGTATCATTATCAGAGTCACTATCATTTAATACTCCATCAATAACTTCTTGTAAGAAGAGTTTTTTCTTCCTAGGATCATCTTTTTTTCATAATTGAACAGGCTTGTGTTGAATTGCTGTCCGCCATAGTGAAACTTTCTGACTTTGTTTTTCTTCGTAACCAATTCTAGACCACTTAATTTAACCCAAATTATAACAACAGCGTATTAGATACTTCAGTGCTGTACGTAAAATTTTCTAGCCAATCCGAGTGCACAATCGCTTTTTTTACCTAAAAATTCGTTATGAATTTCTTTAAAATTCATCCGTTTAAAGATATTCACTTTATAATAAGTTTTATTTTATGTACTCCTTGATTTAGTTTGAATGGCTTGTTTTTATTGTTTCTGACTGTAGCTGTTGTTCATCATCGTTTTGTTCAATGTCTTCTGCGGACAAGTATTTGTATTCGAATTTTGTTTTTCTTTGTTCTTGTGTACTGTATTACTTTTATGTTAGTCAAAGTGGTCAATATATATTTTGCCAAATCCTTGCAACAAGGAAGATTTTGGATTAATTCGTGACCTTAGAGGGTACAACCTCTACATAACCATAACCACCTGTCCTTAGACAAGTTTTATCATTGCAGCTTGCTGTTTTGTGACCTCATCATCAATAAAAAGAAAAATCCCAATGGGAGTGTTGGGGCCCCGTAACACGTTTAAGGCTACTGCCAGGGTCACAAGTACTGGCACACAGATCGTTGGTTGCATAATTTACTCTTTCATTCGTTTAGGATTTTTGAATAATTTATCCCTTTCAGGAGAGTCACTTTTATGATAAGTTTTATCTATTCCATGTATGTTTATTTAATTCGTTTTGAATTGCCTAGTGTAATCGCCGTTTTTTTTTTTTTTGCTTTTGTGTCATATAGCTTTATTTGTCTAGTCCAAGGAGGTAAAATTCGTAACGTGTATCGGATACACCTTGAAAGAAAGGGAATGACTATCCAGGTCATTTTGAAATATTATCGTCAAATCACCGACATCGTCTAAAGACAAGTTTTGTCATCGCACTACGTACTTTGTTACTCTTAATCTCATCTTAAAGAGCTGAAGTCTCGAAAAAATATATAGGCATACAAATATATAATATAAAAGTTTTCGTTAAACATGTAAAGCATTTACATCAGGAGATGCAGCCAACCAAGGGCGTTTCGGATTAACACACAATCCCACATCCTCGCAATTAAGCTTTGAATGACTGTTGGGCTCTGGTAAAACCACAATTTCATCAGTATCTTCTGTCGATGATGACACCTTTTCAAAGCGTATTAATGCTTTATGCTCATGGTCACGACCCCATTTAAGAGATAGAACATTCATTTATTGGCATAATTTTTTTAGGACAAATTTGTCTAGTACACTTTTTGAAGGATTTATTTCATCAGTATGTAAAACCGAATGTACAGTGGAACCAGTTATTCTCCCAATTCTTTGATTGTGTAAGTAGAAGAAGCAGATCGATCCCTAGTGACTTTTTCAATGTAGCACAGCTCCTCATCAGTATATTTTAGGGTGTCAACAATTTCAGTGCATTTGCAGTTGAGCTGCTCTGGTGTAAAACTAATGTCTTTTTTTATATAGGCTCAATGATACTGGTAACTTTTGCTTAACAGTTAGACATTCGTTCACGACAAATGCATCTTGATGTTGACTGAATACCAGTGGAAGATATTACAGATAAAAATGCATTTTGCTGCTGTGATGTAGCTGGCATGTCCAACTTTTATTTATTTATTTCAATAATATTTTTATACGTTTTAAATATCAGCTAAGAATAAACTGTTCATACTATGAAGTCCTGTTTGTTAATACATATCAAAAGTTAAAAACATTTATTATATGTACATGATAAACACAGTTAAAAATATTAAAAATCACATACAAAAAAACAAAAAACCACAGAAAGAAAACAGAAAGGCACAGGTGTGAAATGGAAAAGACAAGAAGTGGGCACATAGCACAAATGACATACTGAACTGATAGGTATTAAAAACTACTAAAAACTCAAATTTTAATTCATACAAAATAAATCTTTAACTTGACAGTAAAGTACTTTGTGTCAGTTGCTGAAGGTATATCAAGTGGAAGTTTATTATAGTTTAGTGCACTATTGAAGAAAAACGCCTTTTTTGTCGATTCAAGCTTAACTATTCTCTCGTTCTTGGGAAGCTATATATAAGAAGCATAACAAGGTGGCTTGACAATTAGTCTTGTCTTTAGGGCTGACGATCCCACTTGTTACCCGTCATTGTGAGGGAATCCATGACCCTAGCGGTTTTATTTACCCCAGCTGATTTATGTTGGTCAGTGCACCGTGAAACCGGAGTTTGCTCACTCCTCTCTTTGTATAGAGACACTGTAAGAAGCACAGCAAGGGGGCTTGATATCATATCTTGTCTTTGGGCTTAACGATCCCACTTATTACCCCAGTCCAGTAGGGAGGCAGAGTTTGCTCACTTTGCTTTCAGGATTGACAATCCTGCTGCCCTTAGTCATTTTAGAAGAAGCTTTGCAAGGGGGTTAGATTTTCTTATCTGGTCTTCGTGGTGTTACGCCCACGCATATTACCCCAGTTATGACAGGCTGGTACTGTCATTAGGCTGGTCCACAGCAACAATTATCTGTGTAAGGCTGAGTGTTGGAGCTCCATAACACATGTGGAAAGCTACAGCCAGGGTCACAAGTCCTGGCGCGCAGATAGTTGTTTGCTTCTTAAACACATTCTCTAAAGAATAATTTTAAATTTATCCATTTAGGGATATTCACGTTATGATAAGTTTTATTTATCTCATTTGTACCTATTCAATTCATTTTGAATTGCTTTAATATTTATTGTTTAGTGTTGTGTTCTGTTGCTGTTGTATTTTTCTGCCTTTTACGGTCAATGTTTTTAGGAAATCCTTGCAAAAAGGGGGATTTTGCTTTTTTGAAAAATCTCTAGAGGGTTGCAACCTCTAACTATAGTAGAACCAGCTGTCATTAGACAAGAAATATCATTACAGCTAGCTGTTTTGTCACCTCATCCTTTTGATCTACCTTGGGACACCACACGTATTAGGAAACACTGGTATTCTCCTGTGGCTGTCCCACTGTAACAACTATCTTTGTGAGGCTAAGTGTTGGGTATCTGTAACATTTGTGAAAAGCTACAACCAGGTTCACAAGTCCTAGCGTAAGGGCTGGGTTCCAAGTCTACCTTTCTTAGCCCTTGACTCTGTGTCAGTAGGTAAAAGCAACAACGATACGAATTGTAGTTATCGACTCTTCTTTTCCCAAACGTTTAACAAAAGTTATTGGTTTTGGCGGATAGTGTCAATGAATGTGGCTGGTGTCTTGCAGGAGCCAGGGGATGCTTACTCAAGGGCCTGCACCAGATCCCAAGCATGAGCGAATTTCAGCAATCCTCATGTTTCCACATTCATAGGTGTTTTTTTCAGTACAGCCGAAATCCATTAGCTTTTTGATCATCCCTGTAAAGGGGAGAATACAGAAGTTTTCCAGTGGCTTCTTATTCTTTGGAGAGAAACCTCCTTTTTTCATTAACATCTCTGTCTTAAAAGGCTAGTTATATCTGCATTGCGATGTAGTTACCCCTATCCTCTCTTGACTACTTCGATTTACATTCGTTAAGAATCATTTCAAATTTTATTCGTTTTAGGATACCTTAGTTTCGATAAGCTTTATTTATTTTATTTTATGTGTACCTATTTAATTTGGTTTGAATTGCTCTTTTGTTGTTGTGCCTATCGTTTTTTTAAATGTTTGTATTGTGCTCCGAATGTTGTCCTGCTATGGTTGGTTAATGGCTTATTTAATAAAAATCCTTGTAATAAGGGAAATTTTGCTTAAATGCAAAACCTTCAGAGGGTTAGACCTCTACCCGTTTGTCATTAGACAAGTATTATCATGAAAGCCAACTGTTTTGTCACCTGATCATCAACCACCCATTTTCAAGCAATAAATAATTTTGTCCTAATATACAAAAAGTTAACAGTAACCATAGTTGCAGTTTAAATAACTGAAGCTTAGTCCCCCACTGGAGCAATGATCTCTCATTGCTTTTCACTTGCGGCGAAATTTGAAAAAAATCATAGCTTATTTTTATCACCTACCATCCCCATCTGTCATCACTTTTACCTAACAACATAAAGTGAAGGGGAATGTGTCATACAAAGATAGACATGGTGAAGGGAATAAGAATTTTGTTATCAGCAAATTACAGGTATCCTTCCTAGATGAATACGAAGAAACAAAACAATAACAAAAGTGATACCTCCTACCTGGTCTGTCATTGGATTTCCCCTTTCCTGGAAGTCTTTTTAGTATTTCCATCAAGACATCCATCATTTGCGATAGATGCATTAATAACAGCTCCTCAGAAGTTTTAGCTCCATGCATCCAATTGTCTCTGCACCTTACGTTACAATCTTCCTTTGTGTCAAAAAATACCTCTCATATTACTGCTTACCCTGGTACCATTTCCATACCTTTTTACCGTAGATGGAGAAGTGAAATTTCGTAAACATTTTCAATTACGGGCTATTATCAAACTTTGCGGCAACTTAAATATGGGTCACTACACAACCATAGCCTTCGACCAAAAGGTTCACTGGTGCATACATTGCAACAATAGAGCAGTAATTTTCTGTAATGACGGCCTTATTAACAGTCACGGGTCACGAGTCATATGTTTTCTTTTTTGAAGAGCTGAGGTAAGAGTATTTTAATTAAAATGAGTGAGCAAGGCGGCTTGACTGCACTCAGTCTTGTCTTTGAAGAGTGACGACTTCACTAATTACCTGAGTTAAAAACAAAGAATAGCAAAGTTGAACAGTTTCTGCTGATGAACGTCTGCGGACCTCTTCGAGGTAAACCAGCTAGAATTGTGCTTCTGGGGGCATTTTCTGTACAAGAGTATAACCTTTAGTTTTTTTCCAAAGCCTAACATGTGGAGTTCATTATTGCGATGGCTAGCCACCTCTTTGTAAATTATTTTTTTAATTTCTTTATAAGCGAGGAGTTGTCAGACACTAATGCATACTTTTAACATGTTTGCAACGCTCACCAAACCGCTCTAGCTAAAAAGTAGGTGGTGTTGTGCAACAGACATGTGTCGAAAATTGCCTCCCATATTACTGTCTTCCTGTTTTCGGTGAGTTAACGGGCCCTTCGGTTATAATGATATCATCGCAACATTATAACCACTACGACGTCATGTAATGCATGCTTCATATCATCTAGCAGGAACAGAAGTATGCCTATTGTGTCACTCCTTATCTCAAACAGCGTTACAGGTTCAATCATCTTTTCAGCCCGAAAATCTGTCTGGAAATGGCAGGTGGCTTTGTCCGCAGTGCTTTCCTTATCAAGACAGCACAAGGGAAACGGTTTACACCCATTGTGGAGACATTTTGATTATCCAACTGAAGGGGTTTACGTTTCTTGATGAAAGATTCTTGGACAATAACAAATTTTTTAACTGCTTTGATTCAAATGACGACATTTTCAAAATCTTAGCCAACGAATGACATATCGTTCAACAACAAATATTCGCTAGCTGCTAGGGGCAAGCCACTATTAGGCATTCATTAAATATCGCAGATGTGGCTCATGGTTAAGATGTGGCGATAAAACAGTTGTTAGAGTTGCGCCATCCCATTTAAATAACTCTTTTGTTGTATGTGTTGTTTTTTGGAAAATGTAATCTGGTTAACACTCGCATTAAAAGGGGAGGGTTATCTTTTCCTAGCGGAATTGTAATACCCTGGCTGTTCCTGTCACAGGCTCACTCTTCACTCTCTTATAGAGTAATCATTAGAATATTAGCAAAGATTTGACTATGTCTTGTCTATCTCTGGGTGCAACGACTCCACTTTTTTACCTCAGTCCAGTAGAGATGCCAAGTTTGGACACTTGGTTTACAGGGTTAACGATCCTGCTATACCCATAGTTATTTCTAAAAGAAGCTCTGCAAGGGTGTGTGAAATTCCTTTTTATATCTTCGTGGTTTTACGCCCACGCACATCACCCTAGTAACTTCAGGCTGGTCCTGACCCAACCTGGAATAACTGTTTTCAAGTAACCTCTGATTTCCGTTTTTCAACATTGCATTGGGTATATTTTTTAAATTTTTTTTTGCGTAAAAACGAAGACTTTTACACGTCTTGGGTTAATGTCTTTTGTGCTTGTAGGAACATTCCAAATCGACAATTTACTGGTACAAGTTGAATTACAGGTACCCACTAAATTTGCAGCTTTGTGTGGAAAAGTAAAACTGCAACATGCAAATTTCTAAAAGTCTAACTGTACATGTGCGGTAGGCGTTCATGATCTTACTACCGAGTTTATCATTACACGTTTTACGTAATATGGATTCCAAAAAGTCTAATTGTACATGTGCAGTAGGCGTTCATGATCTTGCCAGCGAATTTATCATTACACGTTTGACGTAATATGGCCGAAATCGAATGTTGTTTTATTGATACCCTCATTAAGGGCACGTACTTCACCTCTGAAATTGTTCAAAAATTATCGATATGCCTTTCCCTGTTAAAATTACCGCGTCAAAATTCAAACTTTGCTTCCAAACATCAAAAGGCTACAAATTAATGAGAAGGACAATTGTCCACCGTATATTATTAGTGATATATGGTTTATTCGAAAAAAAATACAAACATGGCAAATAAAACATGGAATAAATACAGAAATACATATCAAAGAAAAATCATGGACCTGGGTTAGTACAAAATATGTGCGCGGCTAGGCTTATTGAAACTATTCCATCATGTGATAACTATGGTCATGTTACAGTTCGTGTTGCATATGATGAAGCATTTTGGCAAAACGTGCTGAAAAATCTGGTTTGGTTTTGGAAAACGTTTCCTGCACTAGAAATTTTATCCCCAAAAATTAAAAAACAAGATTAAGGTTCCAGTGAACCCTTCTTCATTTCTAAATGCATTAAAAGGCCATTCTTTCAGAACAACAACAACAACAATCATAAATTATTTCAAATTTCTTGACTTCTATAAAACTTGAAAATACAACTTAGTGCAGTTGGAAAAATGTACATTGTGTGTGTTTTACTACAAAATGTACGGTCATGCTTTTATGGATAAACAACATCAGAATTATTTGACTGTCCACCACCAATAATTGAGGAGTATTTTTCAGTAAAAATGGATTGTTATAAAAGTGTAACAATATCCAAACAAAATGTAAATTTATACAGTATATATATCTGATCTTCTTCTTTTCCGTGGTACTCCTTCATCTGTGTTTGCTCGTTTCTTTGTTTCACCAAACGTCTCAACGGATTGAAGTCGAAACTCTTCAGCTTGATTTATCTCCAACTCTGCAGTCTCTTTCTGTTTTGATTTTTGTTTTTCGTGAAGCTCATTATTGTCTTTAAATTGACTGATGTTTGCTATTCCTTTTTTTCTTCTGGCGCTTTTTTTTTCAAGAATTTTTTTCTAACAATTTGAAATGATCTCTTACTGATCGATCGTCTACTTTAAAAATTTGATCAGCTATTTTATTTAAACTCTCTGCAATTCGTTTCCATACGAGACCACGCTCTGGTGACCCTCTTTTTTGTTGCCATGGTTCGAAAAGAAGCATTTCTCGAATGAGAAGAACATAGGGTCCAGCAAATTGGCTTCCTAAAATGATAAAAAAAATTATTCAAATTGATTCCCAACTGATCAGCCAAAAAATTATGCTTAAACAATAAAATCTTAACCTTGAAAAACACATTTGAAAGCTCTCTTATAACTGACTTATTCCCGTAGTGAAATGAGAAAAGAGACTCTTTCAGAGCATAAAAAGTGTCATGGCTATGTATGTTATGATTATAAACTTACGCTTTGGCAGCCATTTTTTTTGACGTTTTCACCACATTGAAAAGGGTTTACAATACAGCAAGCTGCACTGAAGTATCTTGTCTACAGGGACGGTGGATGTAAATAAAATTGGGATTAGGCTCCCAGAAGAAGGTGCTGAATACACTTTCTTGCTTATTACAAGCATGAGTACTGTCCAACTTGGACCTATAACTATTACTTCAAATTCATAGAAATGAATTCGGTTTTCGCGGAACAGAACGCCAAATTGGGGATTCCTTTGCTATGCGCATGCGTACATCACGAAAAAGATTGTTCTCCCGTTGGTGTTGCCTTTGCGGTCTTGTTTTCGGAAATTCGCTATTCATAAACATGCCTTGGGTTCAGAGTCAGTCAGATTATAATGAAGATATTTCCGGCACTTCTAACAAAAGTGTTGTTGATGAAAAAATAAAATAGATTTAGACGGTGATGTGTTCAAGCCTCATCCAATTGACGATGTTGTAACAAAAGAGCTAGCTGCTGTGGTATGACTTGTCTCATCACGGCTGGTTAATTATTATAGAGGTTGTAACCCTCCGAACGTTCTGCATGATAGCAAAACCCTTAGAAATTCTCTTAGAAAAAATACATCGAATGTTAACCTAAATAATCAAAACACAGATTTTTTTTCACGCAAAATCATAAAAAAATGTAAAATGGAGCAATTCTCAAGACTTAGATGACCACTGCGAATGGAAAATTAAAAAAAGAGAGGGGCGCCTTACAACCTTTTAAACAGATATACTGTAGTGGTAAAGTGAATTAGTGACTCATTCAACATCAGGACATTCTTTGTTAAAAATTACTTCGTGATCAACTTAGGCAATAAAGTCTTATTTAGGGGCATTGCGTACATTTTACAAGTATCTGATGAGCGACAAATCTAACATTTATAATGTATCGGAATGTGCGAAAATGATGGGTGTCGTCGAAAATTGATCGTCAGTTTACAAGAAAAGCCAGGCGAACTCTAAGCGATAGTTCACTGTTAAATTTCACCAACGCTGCAATTACATTATCTCATCCGTAGTTTAAAGCAATATCAACCGGCCTGGTGCTATTGCTAACATGACTTTGACTAAATTCAATTCTGCGGCACTATCACAATAAAGGCGTTTATGTCGTTAGTATAAAGATACACAATACCTGCGCAACATCTAGACCTGCCAGTATCGTCTTTACAAAGGATGTGACATCATCACACAACACAATTGCACTAAAGTTCCTTGTGTTGGTTGAGATAAAGCTGATTTCCTTTTTGTAAGTGGGAGTGGTCAAAAGATCCTGCTCTTAATGGTAATCAGTTCAGTCGATTACTGTGGAGAATTTATCACGTCTTGAACATGATAGTTTAGTAGGCAAAGTTTCAGGAGATCCTTTTTTTCATAAGTTCAGTCGATAATGATAAAAAAAACTCTAGCACAAAATTACGACAAGTTCCACAAAAAACCTTTCACTACACCGCTGCGAAAGGTGTTTGTCTTTGCTGGACACACGTCACTACCACATCTAAAAAAAGAACTGTTCAACATGTGTCACAGTAAAAGACCCACTTCTAACAGCTACCTTTTAGAACAAAATATTTTTGTTTATGAGATAACAAAACAGCAATCTCTAGAGACTTGACTAGTCTAATGGCTCTATTATTTTAAGAGGGGGAAGCATCATGGTTGGAAAAGATGGCGGAACACAACATTCTATACAAACAGAAGTTGTATCCATGTAATTTGTAACAATCAATGTTTAACAACCGACTTTTATTTCACAACAAAGCCTTGGTGAGGTTTATTTTGCGTCGAGAGTGAAAAAAGCACCAGTTTACTAATACTTTTTTATCTGCACCCTACGTTACATACTTCCTTAGATAATTTCTTTGAAAGCGAGGAGTTGTCAGACACTAATGCCTACTTCTGTCATGTTTGCAACGCTCATCAAACTGCTCTAGTTGAAAAAGAGGTAGTGACGTGCGGTTCCCATCTCATTTTACAGCTAAAAACGTTTCGCCAGTGCCAACGGGGCCTTATGTCAAAAATTGCCTCTCGTATTACTGCTTACCCTGGTAGCATTTTCCAGGGTTGCTGCTTTTCATTCTTTGTCACAACCTTTCTAAGGGTCTTGCAGAAGGCAGGGGATACTTACTCAGGGCCTGGGTGAATTTCACCAATCTTCATGTTTCCATATCCATAGGTTTTTTTTTCAGTACAGCCAATATCCATTTGGTTTTCGATCATCCCTGTAAAGGGGAGACTACGGAAGTTCTCCAGTGGCTTCCTATTCGTTGGAGAGAAACCTCCTTTTTTCATTAAAATTTCTGGCTAGTTGTATCTGCATTACGATGTAGTTACCAGCATTTTCTTTACGGTTACCGGTGGAATGGAACATGGATGCAAGTTAGTCTTTCCCGATTTGCGCAGGTGATATCGCAACAACGCGGTTTAAAGGGATATGTCGAGTTGAATAAGATGGAAAATCGCTTATGCCAATGTGTCTCATAGGATCTAAATTTATTTTGAATTGCATTTCGAATAATCTTCTATTAACCTCTTTCTTAATAGACGATTTCCAGTGAAATTTTTTTTGCTTAGATATATATTTCGCGTTTCTGGGAATGGTACTGCCACTATGTATTTCTTTGAGTGCAAAAAAAATTAAAAAGATAAATATAGCAAACAATGAAGTCTTTCTTTGAAATACCATAAAATTCGTTCACAAAAATATTAAGATTTCAATCTTGGCACTTAGATGTACAATTTGTATTTAACGTTTCAGGCTGAAAAACGCTTGCAACTAGAAGATTTTGTATTAAGGTATGTTGGAAATTATAAAAAAATAATGTTGGGACCTTAAAGGTAGTATATACGGGCTCCTTTTTTTTAAATTTAAAATTTTCGGAATGGTTAGTGGATTTTTGTGAGCCGATTTAAGCCCTAGTCGGATATAGGTGTTTCCTTTCGCGACCCTGATGTCGATTAAGAGAAGTCGAAACATGACAGGTGGTGTAAAAATGTTTCTTGGGAAAGAACTTTTTGTTAATAAAAAGCTTTTGCAGCTTGTATAACCACTGCCAAAGGCCAAGTCGCCAAACCAAGGTTCCATTCGTGTAAGCAAGCAAACAGGCAGCCAGGCAATTTATATTTTCTAATTTATCAAGCTCTAATCGTACTCTAAGTAACAGAAAAAGCTACATCATTTTCTATTCCTTCATCGCTTGCCTTCTGCCTTTGTTAAGACTAAATTATTAGAGAGACAATAAATTTTCAAAAAAATGTATACCATTTTCATTTTATTTATCGAAAAGAGAAATAAAATTAAAAATGCGAAGGCTAAAGCAGACCACACTTTCTTCACACAATAATCGTTTTCCTACCCTTTGCATTAGAAATGTTACACCGAAAATCTCGCGAACCAACACTGATACATCATTTTCTTTGGCTTTTCGGAAAAATCTATTTCCATGCAATTCAAAAATATTTTCTTTTCTTTAATAGCCATATTTTCTAAGTATACCTGCATACTTTAGCTGATTATACTGTTTTCTTGATAAACCATGTTACATTAGAATAACGATTATGTTTTAAATAACAGCGTTCATGGAGGCAATAGTCGATTTTCCTATAATTTAGAGACTTTTCATTTTTATTATTTCTGGTGTTATGCTGAAAAAATTATATATTTGATTAACATGTAAGATAAAAATTTGATGAAAACCTACCATTGGAGGTCCAATCCTGTCTTTTCCTTTTGGCATTATAACATTTATCTTAACTTTTATTTCTTAACATCTTAACATTTATCTTTAACTTAAAATTTGCAAAATTACTTTATAAAATAATAATAATAACAAATGTAAACTCATATCTCTTTAGTTGAACAAATTTCTGTAAACGACCACCATGAAAACTTAAACGTTCCAATCTCTCTTGGTACATATTATACGTTTGTATTGTTAAGATCTATGGAGAGTCTGCAGAAATTTTGTGATTGTTGTAATTAGTGCATTTTTCAAAAATACAAAATGGAATAGGCACTAGAATTGATTTTGTCTTTTTGAGTACAAGTTTTAGCAATTTTAGCATATTTATATTTGTTTGACTGTATATATGTTTGAGCATGGTTGTCTGTTGTTTACATTTTTAGCCCCTATGTATGTGTGAACAACGTATTGGTTTTGATACAAAACCAAAATATCAACGTCACACTGAAACTTATCTATTATGCCAAAGCAAGTAGCTATGGATGCCGCTCTCAAACTGTACATGCTTGTAGAAGGTTGTCCACAAATAGGTTTTCTCTAAATTATATCCTTAATTATTTGTAGTTAAAGATTATTTTCTGAGAGCATAAAACGTGTGTAGCGCACTTCGTGAAGCTCCTACTTTCGATCGCGCTAGCAGCCAGGTTACTATTATTAAGGCGTTTATCTATTTGGATGTAACATGGCCTTATATGGATACATTACGTAATATTTGTTAAATTGGCACTTCAACCCTCTCTATACACAAACCTGGTTGATTGATTGTTCGCCGGATGTTTTATGAATATCATTAAATACTTGGACAGGACATGTTCTATCATCTCGTTTGTCGAATTTTTGACATCTCGGAGAAATAAAACAATAGATGTGTTCTATTATAGTTAAGATTTCATAAATAATTATAGTCTATAATGAAACATTTTTGTTAGTTCAAAGTTTTCGTTCGCACATTTGCAATAAGTGTGTGTGTTTGATTTCTTATTTCGTAAATAAAGAAAAGTTATTTCCCGTATGGCATTCAACAATGACAAAGCAATCCGAAAGCTATTCTGCGCTCTACTCACGACTCCTGACAATTCTATTGTCTTTTTAGCCTAATCATAAAAAAGTATATTAAATATGCTGGTAACAAAAATTTGTCATGTTCACACCTTTTTGTTTTTTTGCCAAAACATAATGCTGAAAATCATTGTGACAATAGGATTTGATCATACTTAGTCTTGTCTTTGGAGAGTGACGACTTATCCCAAAAATCTCGAATTAAAAAGGGAGCACGATGGTGACCAAGCATCATTCTTAGATATAGACATCATTTTAAGCAAAAGCAGTAACATACCATCAAGAATGTTTTATCCATCAATTGGAGCTGAAATCCTCAGAATCGGCAGAGCTACTTCCAAAAAAACTGACTTTGTTAATTCCACCAAGGATGTGTCAGCAAGGTTCCAAGTTCATAAAGTGTTTAACAAAATGTATGGTCGTCATGACATACTTAAAAGATTTTCACTTAACTGTAGAGATTTCTTTAATCAGGTAGTGAAAGTCCACTGAATATATAAAAAAGGTAATATTACACCCAGGTTTAAGTAAAAGAAAGAGAGGCTGAGTCACTGCTGATGCCCCTTACAGGAACCTTAGTTAAGGTGAACTTGCTCAGCTTCTAAGTATATCAGGTAGTTCAGTGAAAGGGTTCGAAACTGCTGATATACTAGGTTGGAAAGGATTGGGGGTGTTGATATAATTAAAGTGTTTTTAAATAAATAAAAAATATAAGTAAAAATAGTAAAAATAAAACACGGCGATCTAAGCGTGAAGCCCCTGACCGGGAACCGGGGAAGTGGGGATTCACGGCCTAACGACACCTAGTGCAGTTTCTCGTCTAAGTATTGGTTTCAGAGCCGTAAAAAATGAAACAATAGGTTTTAAAAAATTGTAAATGGTGAATCCAGTAGTGCCATTGAAATCGATCACATACTTGTTGCGTTGCGCTTATAAGTTGTCAAAGTGAAAGGATCCGTTTGAGTCTCGTAGAAAAAGATGTCCGCTTTTAAGTTGAATATACCCGAATTTAGAAGTATTTGTGTTTTACCGCAGGAAAATGTGAATTTGTGGTTTTGTGGGAAATATGCTTTGAGAGACGGTTATACATGTTGCCGTAAATTATTAACAAATTTTAGAAAAGTTTACAAGATTTATTGTAAAATACAGAAAAGGTCAACTGGAATCCAATATTTGAATGGTGTGGCTGAGTTGGAAAATGTGAATTCTGGCCTGCAAGAAAGACAACAACAACAGAACAAAAACATTATTGTTAGAAGCTTGTCTGTCTACTATTGCTAAAAATCTTTTCGAAAAATTAGGATTGCGGTCAAAAAAGAAATGGCCTTGCTCTCAATTTTATGGTGTCTGTTTACAATCGTATCGAAATAAAATCAAGTTCTTCTGCTGACATCGACAATGATGATAATCATAATAATACAGCAGCAACTTTACCGCCAACAATAGCCAAAGCTAATAAAAAGGAAGAATTACTACAATCACAACGTGATGCTTCTTAGGAGATAGTTTCTATTGAAAAGGAGAATAATTTTGACGACATAGAATGTCATACAATCACTGGTACAAACTTCCAGTAGTTGAAAGTGATATCATTTGAAAATTTTTTGCAATGTTTTCCATGTGTAGGAGCTGATGAACAAAAAGTACCTATTACGTGTGGTTTTAAATCTGCTAGATTAATTAAATGTGAAAATGGTGTATGTTATATAAAATGTGAAAAGAGTTTTCCATTCCTAGTTATGAAATTACATGTCCTTCCACCAATACATGCATCACTGGTCTGGCAGTGAGTTCTTTTGTTTCACCACACATTTAAGAACCATGTGCCCTCAATTCAGGTGGTAGACTATGAAGTTTTAAAAGCTGTTGCTGCTGTTCGTAAAAGAAGTGCTGACAAGACAAGTGGACTGTCGAAAAAAAGTCAAACTGAAAGGAATAAATTGATCCACAGAGCTGTCGATTTCATTTCCTAATGTATGCAAGTTTAAATCTTGTAGTTAAAAAATTAATTTCTCTTTAGATTATGTTGCTTATTTAATATCAAAAAATCCAGACTTATTGGAAGAGGAGATCCTGGACAATAAACCAATGTGTCAACATGTTATAAATGGGGTAGATTTAAATAATTTACAAAAGAATGTGTCATTGAAAGATTGTGCTGAATTGCTTGTTGGAAAATGCAATTTGTCGCAAAGATCTTATAAAACACTCAAAAAAATTTTGATACAGGATAATGTCAACATAGTAAGCTATAGTGATGTACGTGAAATAATTTAGATGTTGGGAAAATTTTGTCTTGTCACCAAAATCAGGAAAAATGTGGATTTGATGAGTGTATGAGTGCCTCGTGTTGTATAGCTATATAACTTTGAATTTTATCTTTAAATCTTAAGATTTATTTGATCGAATGAAGTTTATTGAGACATCAAAACAAGATAAACTTTTCAAATATTTAAAAGGTGAAAATCAGTCGTTATATGGGAATTTGGACAGTGAGTTGCGAACAATATTTCTTCGTCAAACTGGAGATAATTTTCGTGCAGCGATCACTTCCCAACAGAACAGCTGTCTTTCAATGTACTTAATATAACATATTCCATGAATTCACCTTACGGACAATTCATTAGTCAAATTGGGTATTAAGGAGATATGTGGTAAATGTACTACTACAAGCACATATAGATGCTATAGATGCCAAAAAAAGTTGAGTGATTGGCATGCTGCTAAAAAATCAGTGGTGTTAAAGCAAACAGTATCTGAATTTGTAACGCTTGGCCAGAAAGCACTGAATGTTTTGGGTGTTCATCCTGATCACGATAATTCAAAATTCAAATCATTTCAAAAAAACATTACGGACATTGGGTATGTTTATTCTCTAATTTCCACGTAGAATATGTATAGTACTTTTCTAAAAAAAGGTTGAAAAAAATGTTTGTCATGCAAATTTTAATGAAATGCTCTGAAAGATTTATAATACTTTCCTCTTTTTTTTCAAATTTTCAAATGAAAAATTCGATTTCATCAAACAGTTTGATGAGCTGTTTGATGAACAATTTGACGCATTTGCGCCCGTCTTAACATAAAAAAGTTTGCATAATTTTAAACCTTCAAAAAATCTATATTGAAAATAGAGGGATTCCAGGAAAGAAGTAATTTCATTTGTAACGAATCTTAAGTATATACACAGTGTTTTTGGTAAGCACTTGTATATTTTTAAATAAATATTTGTCGCAATCGTTAAATCATCTTTTCGATTTTCCTTTATCGGCCTTCCTCCTTGGTAACACTGGTATATTATTAATTAGCAACAATTTCTTTTCGCCTTCCTTCTCTGGAACGCACCTATATTCGTAACAACAACACGATATTTTATCAGTAGCACCTTCATCATGAACAGCATTCTTTGGATCTGGGATAGTGCTAGTGTCAGAAGCAGCAACCAGTCCGAACAGTATCACAGATAGAATTGCTTACATCTTGTTCCTTTTAAAAAAAGAGCTACTAAAATTTCATACAGACATTTGTTTTTTATGACTTTCAACAGGTGGAATAATCTTTATCAGCTTTCAATTTCCTTTCCAATCTTCTCTTTTAGAAAGATCATAGCTTCACTGCTGAATGTTTTGGGGAATCTAGCATAGCCATCCATAATTGAACAATATTAAAAATATTTTTCATACTTTTTTATTATTGAGGAAGAAAACTGCTCTCGCCATAAAGAAAGTGAAAATTTTAGAAATGTAGCTAGCTACTAAAATATTGAAAAAAAATTCGCCACATTTGCATAATTTTTTGTCTCATTCCTTATCTCATAAACATTTGATCTTTTAATGTGGATTTGACTTGGTGATTCCAAAGAAAAAGTAAAATTGTTGTGGATGTATAAGAAGGGTGCCGACTCGCGGAAATTCAAATAAAATTCCTGTTTCTTGGCCGATTATTCCCGAACTTTCTGGAATTATTTGCAAATCAGTGCTTTCAATTCCAAGTTATATCCGCATTGCGATGTAGTTACTCCTATTCTCTTTTCCTGTTTCTAACAGAGATCCAGATGACTGTCAGGAGACACTGGGAAAGACCATAGATTGTGAAGGCTTTTTGTTTTTGGGGACTAAAGAGTGTGTGTTCTTCATTGGTTAGGATTGGTCTTCAATTGCAATCTCGAGACGATTGATAACTCCTTCCAAAGAATGGAGCGCGGCAGATTTCGAAGCATAAAAGTTGACTGGGTGGTGAAGTGAATTACTTGTTTAAGTTTGAGACGATATGTAATGGTTTTCTGGTCGCCGCCGCTGGGTTCCAAGTCTACCTTTTTAAGGGGCGGTTTCTTGGTCAACCCAAGCATTACGATACGATTTCTCAAGTGTTCATGTCTAAGGTCAGAAAGCTTTTTGTTTCTAGGTTTGCTGCTTTTCATTCTTTGTCACAACCTTTCTAAGGCCTGGATTCCAAGTCTACCTTTTTTAGCCCTATGCTCTGTGTCAGTAGGTATGAAAAGTGAGGTGAGAATTGTTATTTCAATAATTTGAGTATGTTTTACGATCAATACATTTTCTGACAACATTACAAGCATTTCGTTGAATTTTGTCGTAAATGGGTTGTAAACTGTTGTTGTTAGTTACTACTCTGGCACGTCTATCCAAGGACTGCAGTTTGTTCAACTGGGTGTTACTCAGGTTCAAATTGATGATACTATTGAATGTAATGATTGGAGTTATCATTGTTTCGTAAATCTTTTTAGCAGTTGTATCGTCAACTTCGGATCGTAGTCTCGTCAGTAAACGGAGTCTTCCAGATGCTTTTTTGTATGTAGAGTCGAAGTTGTTATTTAGCGACAACTTAGGATCAATAATTGATCCCAAATACTTGTAGCTTTTCGTCTCATTAATCTCCACAAAATTACATGACAATGATATTTTTCCTTCAGCACTTTTCAACATTTTACTCGTCCCGAATATCATCCATTCTGTTTTCCCTTTGTTTAAATTAATAACAAGATCATTTTCTCGTAGATATGTCTCAACAGCAAGAAGTTCTTCATTTAATACATTTTCAAGGACGAGAAAGCTTTCACTTGAGAAGTAGATAACAGTGTCATCTGCAAATTTAATAACGCTAGCTTTAAGTAGGACATTATCAAAGTCATTAAAGAAAATTAAAAATAATAATGGCCCGAGTATGGACCCTTGCGGAACACCACAATTCACTGGTTGTGGGTCAGATTTGATGTTATTTACCACTACTTCCTGCTTTCTCCCAAACAAATAATCAGAAAACCATTCTTGTTCGTTACCACGTATACCATAAGCTGATAATTTCTCAATTAAAATACTATGACCAACCGTGTCGAAGGCTTTTGACAAGTCCATGAAAACTGCAGCAACGTATTTTTTCTTATCAACTTCCTTTCTAATGTCATCTAACAATAGATTAGCAGCCAAATCTGTTGATCTGAGACGACGATACCCAAATTGATACTGAGATAGTAAGTTGTTCTTCTCAAGATATTCAATAACTTGGTCATATACTGCCCTTTCGAGAATTTTTGAGATGACCGGCAATATAGATATAGGTCTATAGTTATTGTTATCGTCAGTCGAACCTTTTTTAAAAATTGGCTTAACTACAGCATGCTTCCATTCTCCAGGTATCATAGCCGTTTGTATCGATAAGTTTATTATGTGACAAAGTGGAGCAGCGATTTGACTGGAACAATCTTTGAGCAGTCCAGGTGGAAGATCGTCTACACCTGTGGCTTTACTTCTCTTTAATTTTTTCAGTTCTTTTTCGATCGATATTTTCGATACATATTTGAAGGTAAATATGGAAGTAGTTCGTAATTTCGACCATTGTGGTTGTTTCCATACAAAATCTTTTAAGGGAATCGATTTCTCCTTGATTTGAGCTGCTATTGAAGAGAAAAACAAACATAGTGATTCAACTTTCGATTTGGTTGCTGTAGCATCACTTACGACGTTTCGTGGTTTAGTTGGCATTATTTTCTTTATCGTATCCCAAAATTTCTTTGGATTATGACAATTCTGTGCTAGTAAGTTTTTACTAAATTGGGACTTCGATTCTCGTATTTTACGTGTACATAAGTTTGGAACTTTGCAGTAAGCCTTCCAGTCGCTTGGCTTTTTCGATTTTCGCGCTTTTCGTAAAGCCTTATCTCTTTCGTTCATCAATTTATATATCTCATTGTTAAGCCACGAACAAAATTGTCCTTTGACTGTCTTCCCGATGATAGGGGCATGTTTGTTGAACAATGCGGTGAGAGTAGTTTTGAAATATGACCATGCGATGTTCACATCGTTCATTCCATAAAGTTCACCCCAGTCGTGTTTACTAATTTCGTCAACCATTTGCTCACTAGAGTACTTGGCATAATTCCTAGTCTTGATAATTTTTGGTGGTAACTTATCTCTTCTTAATTTTCTGACGAAACCGACCATATCGTGATCGCTGATACCGATGGCGATGACGTCATTTTGGTATGTCGTATCATTTCGAGTAGTCAGAATACAATCAATTAGCGTTTGTGTATTATCGGTAATTCTAGTCGGTTTTTCAATAAGCTGTTTCAATCCATAAAGACGTAAAAGTTCTTTAATGTCTTTATCATCTGATTTCTTTAAGAAATTAATATTCAGATCTCCCAAAAGGTTTACTTCTTTTGATTCAGACATAACAAGCTGTAACAAGTCATTAAGATGAGTTTTAAATTCCCTTGGTAGATATTTAGAACCTACCGGTGGTCTATACATAGTACCGACTAAAAAACTCTTTGCGTTTTTTTGGAAAATTTCCACCCATAAACTTTCTAGCTCGTTATGTTCCAAATTTGTCCGATGTTTCCACTTAACTCGATCCGATATATACATGGCTACACCTCCGCATTTGCCTTTTTTCCTGGCTCGGTATATAAAACTATAGCCCGGTATGTGATAAAGGTCCGGGTTGTCATTATATGAATCTTTTGTAATATGTATTTCAGATAAAGTTAAAATATCAATATCTTTAAAATCATGCAACAAAATTCCAATTTGATCGATATTATTTAATAATCCACGCACATTAAGATGTTTATACCTCGTTTGGATAGGAGATTTTTCAGTTCAGGTAAAAAAGGTCCTGGCTGTGTTTCAATGTCGCCGGACAACAAAATAAGTATGAATAAGTGTTTACCAGCTTTTGTGGATATTTTCTTTCGTGTGATCCATAAACTAGACGATGCATAATTGTCCTTCTTTTTCAGGAAATCTTCGGTAGGGAATATTCCATTACCTTCTTTTACGAGCTTTCTCTTCGCAATATAACATAATAAAATCAACACAAAAAGAGCAAAGCGAAACACGTCCGACCTCGCCGCCATCAGCATTCATTCATGTTTCTAGAAGTCCAGTTGATCCCTCTCATTTTTTGCGTGCTATGAAACATCATATCTCTTGAATATCTCCTACCTGGTCTGTCATTAGACTTTCCATTTCTTGGAAGTCTTTTTGGTATTGGCATCAAGACATCCCCCACTTGCAATTCATGTTATATTACCAGCTCCTCAGAAGTTATAGCACCATGCATCTTCCCTTGATAATTTCTTTGAAAGCGAGGAGTTGTCAGACACTAATGCCTACTTCTTCCATGTTTGCAACTCTCATCAAACTGCTCTAGTTGAAAAAGAGGTAGTGTCGTGCGGTTCCCATCTCATTTTACAGCTAAAACGTTTTGCGAGTGCCAACGGGCTTGTGTCAAAAAGTGCCTCTCGTATTATTGCTTACCCTGGTACCATTCCCATACCTTTTACCAAAGATGGAGAAGTAAAATTTCGTAAAAATTTTTAATTAAGGGCTATTATCAACCATTGTAGCAACTTAAATAATGGTCTCTACACAACCATAATAGCCTTCCACCAAAAGGTTCACAGGTGAATACATTGCTACGATAGAGCAGTAATTTTCTGTGATGACCGCCTTCTTAACAGTCACGAGTCATATGTTTTCTTTTTAGAAGAGCTGAGATAAGAATATTTTAACCAGAATGAGTCAGCAAGGGGGCTTGCCAGTAATCGTCATCGTCGTCAGAATCTTCTTCACGAGAGTAGCGGATCGTTTTTGTTTCAGGCGTTACAGATTGCAGCGAAATCATCAGCAACTACAAGATTCGTTTCTACCATAGGCGCTAAGTCATCGAATGGATCGAATGAGGGAAGCTGACAAGACCTAAACGAATAGCATCCCTTATACCCGCAGACAACCATCCGCTTTCAAAACATTTTTCGCTGTGTTGGAAGTCATGTGTGTTTTGTGCGCGGACGGTACACAAGAAAGCAGACGCAGCTATGCGAACACACGGGGGCGGTAGAAGAAAATACAGTACATCGGTCGGTCTAGTACAGTATGATTATGACGTTTTATAGCTTAAATACAAACAGAAAAAATACAAAGATACAAAAGGATAAGCACAACATAAATAAATTCAAATATAGCCTGTGTCGATAGACATACTATTACACGTACAAAATAAAACATGAAACACTAACTATTGCGTCGTTTACTGCGCTTTCTTCCCTTTTGCTGCTTGAAGAAACTCTTTACGTTAAGATTTCAATCAAGAACTACGATATTTTCGATTCTCACTTTTACCACACACTTGTGCTATTCGTACGCAGATTAGAAGCAATGTGAAAAGTTTTTTTTTTTTTTTTTTTTTTTTTTTTTTTAATTTATTTTGCCGTTGAAGAATTTACAGTTTTCCGTAAGAATAAAATACAAATCTTAAGCTATTATATCGTGTAATCTAAAGATAGGATTGCATATGCTAAAAATATCAGCTAGAGAGGTAAAAAATGGCAGGAGCGAGAAGAAGGCTATAATAGCCTTATCACCAAGCCCCCAACCTATATAAAAGGTTAGCATTGAAGATGATGAGGAGTTGTGTTATATGTGTCGTACGTTGTAACTGTCGTGTGTTCTAAAATAAACATAGATTGTCAGTAGTCAATAGTTTATGTTTTAGTTTATGTTTAAATTCGTTAAGTGATGTAATAGTTTTCATGTCGTTATCAAGAAATGTATTCCACAATTTAGGTCCTCTGCTAGTTATAGAGAACTTTGTGATTGTATAATTAGTTCTAGGTTGAAAAAAACTGTTAATTGAAAATCTGGATGGATATTTATGTTGTATCTTCTGAAACATATCATTAAATACTCTTGGTAACATATTGTTCTCAAGCTTAAACATAAAAATAAGAGTTTGATAAATATTTAGTTGGTATAAATTCAGTACACTGATCTTTTTGAATAACTCTCTGGAGTGAGTGTACCTGTCAACATTTAAAATAATTCTGATTGCATGTTTTTGTTTATTTTGTAATTTTGTCAATTTTGTAGCGTTGGTGCTGCACCACGCAATATTTGCATAATTTAGATAGCAGTGAATGAAAGAAGAATATATGTTTTTTAAACAATTCTGATCTAGAACAAATTTTGCTTTAAATAGGATGCCAATATTCTTTGCGACCTTTTCTTCTAAAATATTTATATGTTCTCTCCAAGTAACATTTTCATCAAGAATAACTCCTAAAAATTTCATGGATTGTGCTCTTTTTATACTTATATTATTAATAGATAAATCAGGAAGCTTCAATGGCATATCATCTTTTTTATTGTGCCTGTGAAAAAGTGTGTACTTTGTTTTAGAAATATTTAGGGACAGTCTGTTTGCCTTAAACCATTCTGCCAGCTTAGAGAGTTCATAATTGACTGTGCGAAATAATGTTTTTACATCTTTATGTGCATAAAACAGATTTGTATCATCTGCAAATAAAATTGAATGTAAAATATTCGAAGCTTTGTTTAAATCATTTACATATATAAGGAATAAGAGTGGTCCTAATATGGAACCTTGTGGAACTCCACAGATGATTGTTTTGTAGTTTGTACTTCCACCGTCAAAGGAAATGTACTGTTTTCTATTGGATAAATAACTTTCAAACCAGCGAATGTTGGAATTGCGGATACCGTAGTTTTTGAGTTTTTCTAGTAGAATTTTGTGATCTACGGTGTCAAATGCTTTGCTTAGATCTATAAAAATTCCTAGCATGTACTTGTTTTCGTCAAACGCCTTTGATATTTCATTAACAAGTTTAACTATTGCATGATCAGTAGAATGACCTGCTTGAAAGCCAAATTGATTGTCGTATAAAATATTATTAGCAGTTAAAAAAGAATAAAATCTATTGTACATTATGCGTTCTAGTATTTTTGAGAAACATGGAAGAACTGATATTGGTCTATAATTAGATGCATTAGTCTTTTCGCCTGTTTTATATACTGGTAAAACTCTTGCAATTTTAAGTTTTTCAGGAAAATATCCTTGCAGCAGGGAAAGGTTAAATATATGCATTAGTGGAATTTTTAGAGCATTTTTTGTTTGTTTTACAACGTTACTATTGACGTCATCAAAACCTGGACTTTTATTTGATTGTAGTGAGTCGATCGCTTTGAATAATTCATTTTCACTTAGTTCGTTATTTTCCATTTGTGCGTTATTAACAGTGAGAAAGGATTTAAAACTCAAATTGCTAGGTTCAATCTGAGATGCCAGATTTGAACCAACTTTCACAAAAAAATCATTAAGCTCCTCAGCTATTAGACACTTGTTTTCGATTTTATTTCCATCAATATTCAACCTTTTTGGAAGTTTTTCTTTGCTTAGTGTTGTTTTACCTATTACTTCATTGATTATACTCCAAGTTTTCTTCGCATCGTTTTTATGTTTATTTATCAGTCCACTATAGTAAAATTTCTTGGAGCGCCTCTTAATAGTTTCAAACAAATGTTTATAATGTTTATATTTTCTTTCATTCTCAAGAGTTCTGCTTTTCAAAAACTTTTCATACAAGCGCTGTTTCTTTTTAGATGATTTCAACAAACCTTTGGTTAACCAAGGGTTTAACAAAGTTTTAATTTTAACAAATTTTGTTTGTTCTGGGAATGCCTGATCATATTGTTGTTGAAATATTTGAAGAAAGATTTCATAAGCTTTATCAGCATTATTGTTCTCTAAAACAAGGCTCCAATCCACACAATACAGCAGGTTATTAAAATAACTAATAGATTTATCATTGATCAATCTTTTTGTTATTTTTATTTTTTCAGAGCAATTGTGTAATTGAGTTGTTTGTGACGTAATGAAAATTGGAAAATGATCAGAAATATCTGTTTTAATTATTCCTGTTTTAATTGTTGTATTTGTGAAATCGTTGGTTATGATATGATCTATGGCTGTAGCACTTAATCTCGTCACTCGTGTTGGTTTATTTATAAGTGGGATAAACCCATTTTGAAAAACTGAGTTAAAAAAGTTTTGTACAGATTTGTTTGTGTTAAAATCAAGGACGTTTAGATTGAAATCACCAACGAGGTACACGTTTCTACCCGTGCCTTTGTGATCAGTAAGAATATTTTTCACATGATTCTCAAAGTTTTCTATTGATCCTGCAGGTGGCCGGTAGAGTAAATGCATGTGGATGTTTTTAGTTGCTTTGTTTATTATCTCTATACTTAATGACTCACAGTCGTTATTGTTAGCGCACGTGTCTGATTTTAGGTTGAATAGAACAGAATTATGAATAAACATGCACACCCCACCGCCTTTCTTTTTGCAATTTCTAATTTGATGAATTACTGTGTAATTTTGCAATTGAAAATTTGAGTTTTTCTCCATATTTATATCATTACACCACGTTTCGGTAAAGCAAATGATTTTAAATGTGACTTTCAGGTTATGCAGAAGATGTTTAAAATTTTCAAAATTCTTTTGTATGCTTCTAATATTAAGATGAAGTATTGAAAAAGATTTTATATCTATTTCTGTAGAAAGATTTTTTGTATCTGGATTATAATATTTTGCGTTTCTAGTTATCTCATTATTATAAAAATTTATGTCTGGATCAGTTAAATCGTTTAAAAGTACAGTTTCGTTACCCTGGAATGGGTCGAATTCCAAGTTTTCGTAGTTCATTTGTTCAGCCATTTTAGAATTAAAATTTAATTACTAGAAATTATTTGTAGCCTTAGGCTATGTGCAACAAAACTAGGCATTAGCAATCCTATCCCTAAATTCTCGAACTATCAATTTATCATATAACACTACAGCATACCTCCCTTCCGCCCTGTGTGTTTTCATCTCACCAAACAGTTTCTTCCTAATCATTCTTGTTTCATACGAGAAGTCTTCGTTTATGTAAATTCCTGTCCCTGCAAGTTTATTAGTATTCTTTAAAAGTTCGGTCTTAGCTTTATAATTTAGAAGCTTCAAAACAATAGTTCGTGCTGGTGGTTTCTGTACATCTTCTTGGTCATAAGTGTTTTGTTCTGCCTTCTCCTCGTTCTTTTTTCCAATCCTATGCGCGCGCTCAATGACAACATTTTTAACTCCAAGCTTATTCTCAAATAGATCCAAAACTTTCTTTTCCGTGTCATCCCAGCTCTCACCATCATTCTCCTGCAACCCACTGATCCTTAAGTTGTTCCGTCTCTGTCTATCTTCAAGCTGTCTAAATTTCTCTCTATCTTCCTCTTCCAGTTCTCTTAACTTCTTTCTATCTTTCTCTTCTTTGTGGTTACTGTGTTTTACCCTTTTTTCCAATTCTTTAATTTTCTTTTCCTGTATGTCTTGTGTTACGGTAACACTCTCCTCCAGATCTTTTTTCACATCCTCCAATTTTTTAATCCTTTCTTCGTTTGTTGTAACTTTGGATTTAAGTTCTTTATTTTCATCTTTTAAGCAAGTACATGTTTTTTTTATTTCTTCTAGTTCATTTTTCATTTTATCAAGTCTGTCGTTCAGAATTGCCCTGTTACTACTAATAATCTTCAAAATATCTTTTTGTTGCTGTAGAAACATTTCTTTGAATATATCTCTGACTAGCTCAACTGAAATCGTTAAGTTGTCTTCTTTCTCCATATTTTTATTTAGCTATTATCTATTTATTTTTATTTCTACGATTGATTTATATTTCACACGATCGATATTTTTAAATTATTTCTGTAGAGCAAATTAAAACACGTCCCGCCTCTTTCAATGCTCAAGTAACATTGACTATTTATTAAAATTTAATTTAATAAAATTTAATAAAATTAAATAAAATTTAAAAAATTTAATAAAAATTTATTAAAAATAAATAGTCAATGACGATTAAATTAACGCACATTTCAAAAGTGCGCGAAAAAACTATAAAAAACCCAATTAAAGTTAATGTGACGTGACGGGTCTCCATCTCCGAGACGGATCTTCATCGTTTATGTTCAAAACACTCCCCACCAGTGAGTACTCGTCTACGAACGACTGTCCATCTAGTAACGCCTTATTTGATATAATTGATTAGCTTGCTTACGTCGGACTCGTTAAAGATGTACGTCGTTTATGTATGTCATTCCGATTTCTTCATCATCGCTTTGCAATATTGTTTGCCCAAGATTTATCAACGAATTTAACAACTTCGTTGTTGTTTCTTTACGAATTATGTACACCTATAAAGAACACAATTTACCGTCCAATGCAAAGCATAGTTCAGGTGACATTTTCATTTAGCACTGCGTTCCAGTAACGCAAGTGATCGGATGGGATGAATGTAATTTCCATCAGCAGTTTTCACTAGCGACGCTCTTCCAATGAGAAAATGATTTGGCGTTAGTGCTTGGTAGTCTTCTGCGTCACTGCTGATAGAAGTCAACGGCGGCTATTGATGGTTGCTTCTACTTCAGTCAATAATGTACGTAACTCTTCTTCGGTGAAAACGCGATCACGAACTATCGCTTTCAACGCTCGTTTAGTGATTTTTACCATAGATTCCATCGCTCCATTCATCCATGGTGAAAATGGTGGGTTGAACTTCCATTCGATACTATTCTTTGTTAACTCTTTTCGAAGTTTTGTCTCATTCAGATTCGTTACCAGCTCTCTTAGTTCACAATCTGCGCCGACGAAGTTGGTTCCGTTGTCGCTGGTGATTGTTTTGGGGTTTCCTCTTCTTGAGATAAAACGTCGAAGTGCAAGAATGAAACTATCTGTCGATAAATCTCCAGCTAGCTCAATATGAACGGCACGTGACGTCATGCAGGTAAACAATGCTCCATACCTTTCACGGTTCCAGATGAAGCTCTTGTCCTCTTACTTCTCTTGACAATCATTGGACCAAAGTAATCTACTCCTGATCGATTAAATGGTGGTCCACCTACAGCAAGACGATCGATTGGTAGATCTCCCATAATTGGTGACATTGGCTTGACTTTCTTTGATTTGCAGTCTGTACATGCATTTATCAAATTCTTCACAAAGGATTTTCCAGTCGGAATCCAAATATTTTGTCTTGATAGTGCTAGTGTGGCGTTTTGTCCAACATGGAAGTTTGTATGATGAATGTGTTGAATTATGAGTCGTGCAATGTGGTGTTTCGGCGAGATTATCACTTGGTGCTTCGACTCAAATGGTATATCGATTAAACCAATTCTTCCTCCAACACGAATCAAATTGTTCTGCATCATTGGTTTCAAAGCTACAAGTGGTGATCTTTTTAGTAGTTCCTTGTGTGATTGTAGGTTTTCGAATTCTGATGGGTAGGATTCTTGTTGTGAGATGCTATACAACTGTAACTTTGTTGTTTCAATTTCTTCATTCTTTGTATCTTCATTTTCATTTTGTTGTGGCGGTCCTAAATGCAGCAGGGTGTGGTGACGTTTTCCACATTTATCTTCTCGACACCTCTTCTTAGATTTACATTCTTTTATTTTGTGAAAGACAATTGAAGCAAAGTCCCTTTTCTAAAACAAACTTCCTACGATCTGCCACCGGTTTTGATTCGAATTCTCTGCACTTAAAAACAAAATGATTTTCTGAACAAATCCAACACTTCGTACTGCGTTCACTACCTGCACCAGTTGCAAATGTTCTCACTCTTTTCTCATCCCTCTTCGACTCCTTTCCATTTTTAATCTTATTCTGTTCCTGATCTGCGATTAAATTTGCTATTGGATTGAATTGCTCTAATAACTTCCAACTCAACCATTTCTCAATAAGCAGGGTCCGAAATAAAAATTTATAATTGATTCGTGAAAAATAGCGCGCCGCAGGCGAAAATTTTTTAGAAATCACGAGTCGTTCTTACGGTTACGATTCGCTATTTTCTGTTTTTGCACACGTTACTTTTAGAATAGACAAGTGGGGGACGTTTTAAATCGTGAACCCCAAACACGATAGCTTTTAGCGACAACGTAATGTGACACTATCAGCCTTAACTTTCTTGTCTACAGCCAAATTTTGATTTACAATTGTGCAATATAAATACCTCAAGAATGATTTGTTTTGATACGAAAAATTATAACGAACAGTTACGTTTTTTATTTTAATGTTTTTAAATAAATGTACAAAATGATTTCATGCTTCATCTTCATCAGAGTCGATATCAGAGAGTGCAAGTGAGGCTAAGTCATCAACCTGCACTCTATCGCTTGTTGTAGTTGTAGATTTTCTCTTTTTAGGATACTTGTGCGACGATGATCCAAGTCGTCGCACTTTTTCCGTATACCATTGATCAATGACTGGATCAGGGTCAAAATTACAAATATCTGGACCATCCTCATTTATTCGCAAACAAGCGTCGAGCATGTCCCTGCTGAGATGGCTTCGAAAATCACTTTTCACCCTCGCCATCCTGGAGAAGCCTCGCTCCACTTTGGCATTCGTGAATGGGGTACAAAGCAATATTTCAATGATGTGAAGGATGTTTTCACAATCCTTACGAATGTGTTCGTTTGTGAAAACCCTCTTCCATACTTTCAAGTAGTACTCTCGAGGATTATTAATCACAATAGGGATGATGTGAGATTGTAAAGAGATCCATTCTTTTTTTACTTCGCCTACGTTACATCCGTTGTTTTCCAACAGCTTTTCGAAATCCAAAAGAATTTCATCAATGCGATCTTCCCCGAAAGTAGGAGTGACAGTAGTTGGCCATGTTGAAACATCAAGTAAACAGACGATATTTTTGAAGATGGTCGATGTTGACAAATTTTCGAACCTCTCTTCCATGCTGTCAGCGAGACGAACGATAAGATCATGATATTTCGTCTCAGCGCTGCTGTTTACTATATCGTATCGGAAAAGCTTAATGTTTTGGTACGTTGCACTTCCATCTTCGTCATTAATAACCTCATCTGTGAAGCGCTTGTGATGTGTCATTATATCACTACTTCCGTCCAGGGTATCTAATAAAATTATTTTCAATTTGGCCATGGTCGCAGTAAATTCCTGGATACGCCGAACTTGTTTGACAGGATCGTGCTCGTCAGACTGCATGCTCAAAGACAAACGACGTATCGGGGATAGTATATCTAAGTAAATAGCCATATTGAATGGAATGGCAGCCTCTTTCCATTTTTTCAAAAAACCTTTGAGCTTAGCACGTTTTTCAGGCTGTGAATCTGTGATAGCTAATTCCTCTACGTGGGTCATATACACACCGTAGTTTTGAAGAGCACATACCATCGCTTTGAACTTATGGTCTATCCAACGAGTACCGCATGCTTTAGCAGGCTTCGGAATTGTTTCATCGAATGCTTCAGAGAAGTTTCTGAGTCCCTGAAGCCTTTTGGGACTTTTCTGATATAAGTAATAAAGCTTCAGTAGAAGCTCGTCGACATCGTGAAATGCTTTGACAGTGTTAAACGCATCCTTGATAGCAAGTTCAATGCGATGATTGAAACAATGCACAACCTCGACCCAGGGCGCAGTTTCCTTGATTAATGCTCCAACTCCTTAAAAAAGAAACATGATTGAAACTAATTATCAACTGGTTATTATTTAGTTAATAATACCCCTTTCCGGGACGTTTCAGCAGTCAAAACAACATATAAGCTATCAAAGAACCTGGGCCCTAAGTTGAGTGGTGTAGCGAACACTGATAATGATTAAGTGGCCGCCAGATCAATCTCGAACAGGTGAAAAATTCTTGAACATTTAAAAACATTAAACAACATTCCAAAGCTCTTCCCCGTGGAGTATATTCTTTATTATGTAGTAACAGAATATTTTCGACATGTTTAAAAAACAACAACAAAATGTTAAAACAAAAACATATTCATACGAAAATATTCATGAGAGATTTGAGCTGAACATTTATTTATTGAACATTGATGAGTAACATTGTACAGTGGAAGTAGTGACTGCACTGAGTTAAACGAACAGTGGTTATTGTGGTTGTGGTTGAAACATTGATTGATTGTGGTATAGAAACGGGCTGAGAGTTGATAGAGTGTAGTGAAAGCAGGAACAGAAGTACATTCACTGGACACTGATGGTCATTATTAGTCACTATTTGTGAGATACATTGATTTATTGTTTGGAGTATTGGTCTTTTAGATTTATTATTATACACTGGTAGATTGGGAGTCAGGGAAGCGATGATGGTGTTAAGAACGAGGTTAGAAATGTGGGATATAGGAAGAAATCTTGGAGGAGTAGAAAGGAGGTGCAAAGGATGTAAAGCGACAGAGGAAACAACTGAACACGTGCTGGAATGCGAGGAAGTGGAGAAAGGAGGAAACATTGGATCGATAAAGAACGGAACAGATGAAGAAGTGAAACGGATAGCCGAATATCTGAAGGATTATTGTGAACAGAAGATAAAAGAATAAAGAAGAAGAAAATTTGGAAACGCGTAGAAGAGCCTTGCACTCCATGGAGAAGTGCTTGCCGTGTGACGGCAAAGTGGGCGAAGAAAAGATTCGCAAAGATTCGCAAACAGTAATATTTGCTGAAGGAGAGTGACACAATGGGTATTAAGAAAAAAGATTATTTTTAAATTGATGTCGTAATAGTTAAGTCAGGCACGTGTTGTTTATTAATTCTGAAGAAAAAGAAGAGAAAATTCATGCAGCATGTTTACGAAACGTTCTCAAAACATTGTTTGACCATGATGAGAAATTATTCAGACGTGTTTTCGTGACAAGAACGCAGTAAGTTTGCGTCGATGAAATAGGCTAGTAAGAACGTGATTTCCTCACCTTTTTTTCTTCCCATATTTACACTAGCGCCGTCTGCATTAAAACCAACAAGTCTTTGGTTGAAATTCAATATGCCAATACGCTGGAAAGCACTGTCAATCGCCTCTAGAATACCAGGCGCATCTCCACATTTAGGTGTCTCGATACTTAAAAATTTAACGAGTGCTGTCCCCTCGTGCAAGTACAACACGTAGACCAATTCTTGCTCACAAATCCCTGTGTCCGTACTACCATCATTCAAGAGAGAATAGTAGCGTGTCTTAGCTAGAGTTTTACCAAGGTTTTCTTTGTCCACCTTGGCTATGTGTTCGGTGAAAGTAGCAGCAGCTCTTTCGTGTTTATAACTTTCTCCAAACTTCGGAACATTATTCTTTAACTGAAGTTTTAGCAAATCAGGGTAGTCACTGAAAGGACGCTCTTTTTTGGCGACATAATAGGCCGTGTTGAATTTGACGCGAAGGTTTTTCTTGTCACTCGCAGCCATTTTTCGTAAACCACTTCCGATAGGTGTTGTTGTGAGCACTGATTGAGCATATACTTCAGCACCCATCTCACTTCTTTTTTTGAGCTCGACGGCTTCCTTATGTTGTTGACTGTTAGTATGTTTTTGTACGCTATCCTTCGTCACACTACGACTTCCAGCTATCCATTTGCGGGAGAAATTTGTACTGTTTTTAATGCGACTCTCCCATCGCTGACACACCTGGCATCTAAGAAAAAATAGCACGTTTTAACAACGATGTTATTTAAAAACTGAGTTCTGTAAAAATCGAAAAATATCTCACCTCAATGTCGTCACTTTGCCTCCAACAATATCGAAATCGAATTTAGATTTGAATTCTCTTTCCCAATTTCTGACTGTTTTTAACGAAGCCATCATTTAAATATATTCAATGAAAAATATTTACACCTCACATACGATAGACAACCTTTGAATGAACAACTCAGAAAAAGATCATTTTTTTCGAAAAAACATTTTTTTAACCTGGTTCATATGTTAACCAATTACTTCTTTCATTTATGAATTCACAATTGATAAAAGTGTGATACCTTTGTAGAAACCATGTCATCTTTTGAAAAGAAACTGACCACATGGTGTACATGTTGCAATTGAATGTATTTTCTTTCATTTTTTAACACAAAAGTAATTATCGTGGTAAATAAAAAATCATAGAAGAGAAAATTGCGTAAGAAGTGATTCGTTGTTTTGAATTTTTTCTCATACATCGACTCGTTACTTTTGAGAAACGGTTCGTAAATTGCGAATCGCGAAGCCTTATTTCGGACCTTGATAAGATCGTCAATAAATTTATCAATCGGTTGATAACGAGATTTATCGATATTTTCCGGATTATTGAAGACATTGTTTTCGACATCTTTTAGTTCTGAACGGTTCGTCTGAGATTTATCCTGATTTAAACATGGAAGTAATTTAGTCTGATCTTTATATGAATGTTAATTGACTGACGAAGATTCATCAGACGGTATATCATCGATGTTGAAGAAGTGACGGCTTTTTGTTGAATGGTTTGATAAAGACGAAGAATGTGGTTTAGAATAATGTTTGTTAATGTCACTAGGAATAACAAAAGTAGTGTCTTTTTTAGGATGTTGTAGAGATGATACGTCTATCTGAGATGAAATATTTCTCTCTTCTCTATCAATTCTGCTATCTAATATACGAAGGTTTTCGGTGGTGTAATTTGCGATCTAACGGACATATCTTCTGAAGCAACATGTTCTTCTATTATACTCTCTCTTAATCTGGCGATTTCAGCTTTATCTTTCACTACGTTCAACCTTTCTACTATTTTGTCTCTCTCTAGCATTTTCTTTTGTTCCAATATTTTAAGCTCTATCTCTCTCTTCCGTTCTAATAAATTTAATTCCCTTTTTAGCTTTTCCTCCGCAAGTTTCGCCTGTAACTGAGCCTCAGCAGATTCAGTCTTCCTCTGTAGGAGCAAGTTTAAAGATGATGTCGATTGGGACTTACTATGATGGCTTTTTTGACTGCTGCGAGAAGAGTGATGATATAAACTGGAATGCCTGGAAGATCTAGAGTGATTTGAAGGTGATCGATGCGACGACGAACGGTGACGTGAGTCCTGACTTATGGCATTATCAATTTCTAAATTATCATCAGCGTTAGAATGTTTAAATTATTTCTCACAAACCGATTTTATTTGGTCGATTTTTATTTTTTGCTCTCTCAAAAGTTGGTTAGCAGCCTCACTCTCTTCCGTGGAGACCAGATTATTATGCTCAAAAGTTATTTTTTCAACTATTCCGAGTGTCTCATTAAGTTTATTTGACATGTTAACTATCTCTGAATCTTTATTTTGCTCTGTTAGAAGGAGTGATAAACGATTAATTAATTTAGTTATAATGCCAATATGACCACTTCGACTAGTCCTTGAAGAATTTACTTTTTCATTTAAAACTCCGGTTGAGTTAACGGTAGCTCTAACTCGTTTATCCATTATGTATAGTGATTACGTTTAATCAACCGCTAATGTTCCTATCTATCTGCTACTAATGATGTTTCTAACACTAACGATCCATACAGATAAAGTGGTTAAAACAGATTAAATGAGAAGATATGAAACATCTAGCCGGGACTGTGATAAATTTGTTAAGCGAAAGTTTACGGTAAAATAATAAATAAGAATCGGTAAATTATCGTGATGCGATGTAGATCGGTTCGACTACTACAGTCGACGCTCATTATCTCGAACCTCCGTTATCTCGAACTTTCTCTATCTCGAACTTTTTCTTCGGTCCCTTGAGTTCTGTAAGCAATAGTAGGCAGAAAAACGTTCGGTATCTCGAACCTCCGTTATCTCAAACTTTCACTATCTCGAACTTTTTTCTCAGTCCCTTGGACTGATTTACGCTCGTTATCTCGAACTCTTGAAGAGGAATTTTGAAAAAACAAGACCTTACACTGCTTGTTTTAAAGTCACAAAATGTTGCAATAAAAAGAAGACATTTCATTGTAAAACAGGTAGATTTTGCAATGTTTTTTTTGTGATTTCCTTTGTCAGAATGCCACCGAAAAGAAAGCTCGTTGTAAAAACTTTGGCAGAAAAATGCCAAGCATTAAAAGAATTGGAAAAAGGTATTCCAAATAAAGATATCGCTAAAAAGTACGGGGTGCCTAAAAACACGATATCAACTTGGCTAGCCAATAAGGAAAAACTTTTTTCTGCTCTCGAAAAATCTTCGAGCAAGAAAAGAAAGATCAGAGATGGTAAATTCTCAGAAGTAGATCTTGTCGTGTTCAAATGGTTTGTTTCACAACGAAGCAAAAACATACCAATCGATGGGACAATACTAAAGGAGAAAGCTAAAAGCTATGCACAGGAGCTTGGAGTAGAAGATTTCAAAGCTTCAGACGGTTGGCTTGGTAAATGGAAAAAAAGGTAAGAATATTAAATCTCTTTTTTTCGAATTGGTTTTATTTTGATATTAAAATCTTAAAAAGACTAACATAAACTAAATATGTTTCTTGAGTATCTCGATGCACTTTTCCGTTCCAATAAATGTCAAATTGCATGGCACTTGCATGCCTTCACCATCTCCCAAATTAACTGGTTTTCCAGTCACAGTTACTTTGCACGAGCTTAATTCATCAGCTCTGAGGAAATAAAATATTGTTTTAGCAAATTTTCCAGATTTTCCAAGTGGTAAATGTCCAACTATCTTGTTTTCTTTTTTGACACACACAGCATATTTGTCAACGGGATTTTTAGGCTCTCCTTCGCATTGTAAAGTCTCCCCATTTTTTGGAGTCCACAATGCTTTATAAACGTGGAACCCCTTAAGATGTGAAGCCAATTCAAATTCTTTTATCATTACAACATTGATTAAATTTTGATCAATTATCATTTTTGCAAGATCCATCTTCTCCTTTTTCTCCTGGTTTGCTTTTCCTTGTTGCCATGCACAAGTAATAATGATACTGTTCACAGGGTGTTCACACAAGAATTTTTAAAAACATTCGAATTGAAATTCGAACATTCGTATTCGAAAAAATGCACGAACAGGTTAACAATAAATCTTTTATACAAGTCGGTATTTGTTTTATTTTCTATTTCAGGCACAATGTAACGTTCAAGACGGTCGTTGGTGAAAGCAATTCTGTTCAACCTGATATGATAGCATCTTGGTTTGAAACCATTTTAGAAGATATTTACAATGCCGACGAATTCGGTCTCTTCTACCAATGCTTGCCAAATAAAACGTATCACTACAAATCCGAAAAATGCTCTGGGGGTAAAAATAGCAAAGTCCGAATTACCGGGCTTGCAGCTGCCAATGCTGTCGGAGATAAACTACCAATGTTTGTGATTGGTAAATCGAAGAAACCAAGGTGCTTCAAAAATGTAACATCTCTACCCTGCAGGTACAGAGCGCAGAAGAAGAGTGGGATGGACAGCTCTCTTTTTGAAGAGTGGGTGCGAGAAATCAATGCAATGCTTCTAAAAGAAGGTCAAAAGATAGTCTTGATCATCGATAATTGTCCCGCTCACCCTGATGTCGGTGGACTGTCCAACATTAAATTGATTTTCTTACCTCCAAATACAACTTCTGTGTCACAACCGATGGACCAAGGTGTCATAAGATGTCTTAAGTCTCTTTATCGCCAAAAATTGGTCAACATGATGATTCAAAACCTAGAAAAGGGCAAAGATCTTCCAAAATTTTCAATTCTGCGTGCTCTTCAAATACTTGTTTCGTCGTGGGACAAAGTGAAGAAAGAAACCATCGTAAATTGCTTCAAGAAATCAAAGATTTCCAAGAAAGCTCAACAGAATGCAACTGATGATATTGATGATCCATTTAAACAACTGGAGAAAGATCTCACACAACTGCGTGCCATTGACGATACCATTATTCCTGCTGATCTCTCGGCCCGTGATGTTGTCGATGTTGACCAAGATTTGACCACAATCGAAAATCCCGTGACTGATGAAGAAATCCTTGAGTCGGTACGGCCAAGTACAGATGAGAATGACGAGGAGCATGATGAAAATGCCGATGTCATCGAGGTGTTTGATGAGCCAGTGAGCAAGCCAACAAAATCAGAAATAAACACTGCAGTGGAGACTTTACAAAGTGCTTGTCTATTCACTGATGATGGAAATGACATGCAACGCCTCCTGCTTCGCTTTGAAGATTTGTTTCTTAAAAGTGAAATGAAAAACAAGAAGCAAACTAGTATTTTGAGCTTTTTCAATCAAAAATAATGTATGTAATTGTAATCAACAATAAGTATACATGTACGCAAAATGCTGTTTTCTTTATTATCCATTTCCCTTTCTTGACCAAACAGTTCCTTCAAGTACCCTTAATTCAGGTGAATTTTAATTTTAAAAGCTTGCCCACAGATACTTATGACCGAACTACTGACCCTTGCCCTTTTCTGAAAATTTCAAAAAATTTCGAAAAACTCGTTATCTCGAACTTTTTATGAAATACGCTCGTTATGTCGAACCTCCGCTATCTCGAACTTTTCTTTCGGTCCCTTGGGAGTTCGAGATAACGAGCGTCGACTGTATGAAATGTTTTGTGCGCGGACGGTACACAAGAAAGCAGACGCAACTATGCGAACACACGGGGGCGGTAGAAGAAAATACGGTACATCGGTCGGTCTAGTACAGTATGATTATGACGTTTCATAGCTTAAATACAAACAGAAAAAATACAAAGATAAAAAGGATAAGCACAACATAAATAAATTCAAATATAGCCTGTGTCTATAGACATACTATTACACGCTCGGGCAACTTACGGAACGTCTGGGATTTGTTAATTCATCGGCGCACTTTAAGGGTACTAGTCACAATAACAGATGGATGTCCAATAGTTAACATGACTTTAGGGCTTCCTGAAAAAAGGTGTTTTAAATGTAAATTAAATATTATGACGTCACAGCCTCGATTTGAAGGTTTTTGAACAATCCTCTTTTCGCGAATATCTCGAAAAATATAAATACGACAATCTTTGAACGGCTTTTTTACCGTTCGTAATCATTTTGTGGATGAATTACGTCAACAAAATATGTCGTAAGTCCTATGCGCATAGTGCGATCATGCTTTTCCGTGACTTTCACAAGAATATTTGTCAGAAATAGAATGTGTCGGCAAAAATTCACGGTTTTGACATTATTGCCGTGCCTGCGTCGGAACTTTTCCGTGATGCCAGCAGATGTAAAACGCGCGGGAGAATTTTTAATAGAAATGGCGGATATTTAGCGGGAATTGGAGGTAGAGAAATTCAATCCATGGTTGCATGGCAAATTATTTTTAATGCGCCTTTATGCGAGGAGAGGTGTTACGTGAGATCCAGAGTGTAAGTTACCACCATGAAGGTGTCAGATACAATGCCTTTATTTCTATGTTCCCTTCTTGTGTAAACTTGAAGAAATCTCACTTTAACAGGAAGGCTAAAGAGCTTATTTCCTTTGTTAGAAAAAGAAAATGCATGGCAATATCAGGGTGAAGTACTTAAAGGACTATTCCAGGGATGTTTGGAACAAATTCAGCAATGTAGAAAAAAATACACACACAATCATAATTGTGAAGGATGGTTCTTTTTTACTACTAGAGGAAAAAATACGTTTCCTACTGCAACTGGACGCCGGAATAAAAAATATAAAACATCAAAAAAAGTTTTCTTGGACATAACAAACACATTAGACAGTATTACAAATACAGCTATCAATACAAACACACCGTTAAATAAAAATATGTCTATAAACACACCAATTGTGTGCAAGCAAAATACACCAGAAGCAGTGAACATAAATACACCTTTAAATACAAACAAGTCAATAGATATAAAGACACCCATCAGGACAGAATTGGTGAGTGCTAACACCTAATAAAATGAACACACCTAAGAATAAGAAAAAAACAGGAGACAGCTCTTTCACCATCTCATTTGAAATACAGTCAACAAAAAATGACATCACTAAAGTCCTCACATTTAATTAGATCTGTAAATTTAGTTGAGGCCAAGTCTGATTTGCAGAAAAAAAAAGGAATTAGACAGCGGAACAGCAGAATAAAAAAGTCCTTGGAAAGCAAATGTTACGAAAGTGGCAAGGCAATGGAAACTGTTTTCAGGATCAGACAGTCTGCATGTTCATACAGAAAATCGCGATCAATCCAGTATTTTGAGATAAAGGATGAAGCTCTCCAGAGAATCATAGGTAATCATTACTCATTCCTTTTCTTTTTCTTTCATATCAAATTTTCTTTGTAAAAACTAATTATTTATATTCACATTTTTAGGAAAAAAACATCAATGTGGAGAAGTAGATGCAGCACTAGGTAAAAAGAAGCGGCATAGCCCAGACCCTAATAAAATAAATTTTGATAAAGCTGCGTTATTGGAAGAAGTAAATAACATGGAAAAAGGATCCAAGGTATATATGTGCATGTAATTGTGTACTTTTCCAGGAAGAAATTTTTTAATTTAATTAATAAAATTTATTTATATACAATAATTATAATAGAAGATTTGCACTGGAAATGTTTTTTTACGTTTTTGCAGTTTTAATCATTCAGTACGACAAAGATAAGCTCATGTAAATGGTCCTTGTGACGTCAATTATGCAGCCATTATGAATTTCAAAGTTCGAGAAGAATTGGAGCATGATAAAGCCGCATGAAGTGAGGTAGCTCAAAATTTGAAAGTTTATTTACAATTTTTTGCTGTACTAAACTTTTCTGTAAAAAACGAATGTTATTTTCTTAAATACTTATATGAAAAGAACTTAATTAGGTAGCATCATTAAAACGTCGGAGGGAACCTTTAATGTATTTACTTACTGGCTATACTTAATCTAAGAGAATACTAGCTAAATTGCTTTTCTAATTAAGCTACTCTTTTTGTACAGAGGTGGGACTTGCACCCACAACTATTTTAGCTAGCTAATCCGCTGTGATCTACGACATTTCCAGGTATTCTTAATTAAATATATATATAATTTTAATTATGCTTTTACTTGTAGTTTAAATATATATCAGTAATAATTTAACAAACCTTGATTTTCTGTGTAATCACTACAGGTACCTTTGTCAACATCACTTTCCTGAAGATGGCGGCGCCTTCCTTCACAAACTTAAAAAATTGGCTCATCATCGATGTAGTCATACACAAAAACACCACGTCAAAACAAACACGTCAAACAGCAAAACGCGGTATAAAATTTTGAAAAACGCGTTATATACGTGCTTTACCCGAAATAATTCCAGACGTTCCGTAAGTTGCCCGAGCGTACAAAATAAAACATGAAACACTAACTATTGCGTCGTTTACTGCGCTTGCTTCCCTTTTGCTGCTTGAAGAAACTCTATACGTTAAGATTTCAATCAAGAACTACGATATTTTCGATTCTCACTTTTACCACACGCTTGTCCTATTCGTACAGAGATTAGAAGCAATGTGAAAAGTGCGCGAAAAAACTATAAAAACCCAATTAAAATTAATGTGACGTGACGGGTCTCCATCTCCGAGACGGATCTTCATCGTTTATGTTCAAAACAATGTCGTTGTAAAAGTTGGTGATTCACTCGGCGTGTAATGGCTTCAGCAGAGACAACCGAAACTTAATTTCGATTTCGTCAATCGGAACTTCTTTATCCAATTCTTCACTAACTTATTGGACATGTTTTGTTTGGCGAATCCATTTACAGAAAGGTCTAAGGGCTGGTAATATTTGGTCATGTTTGGGGAGAGGTTGGTGAGGAAAATATTGTTTTTACCAAGCAGATTCAGGACGTCCCTCGTCATCTGTCCAGTAAAGACGTCCATGATAACTAAAGCTCGTTGATCAGCTGCCATATCATGGGACAAGCGCTTGGCCTCGGCGTAAGGAATAATTATATCCTTGAAGAACTTCCTCCTAGGTGTTGGAGTAATGTTTTTCGTTGACGCTTTGCGAAAATGATTGAAGCCAGTATAACTCTAAGTAAAAGTGCAGTTTCCATTATTGTTAGCCTGGGCGTGCACAGTTCAGAAAGTGCAAGGTCTGACAATTCCTAATGCGGTAATATCTTTTGAACTCCAAAGACAACGACAGTTCAGTCATGGTCAAATTTATGTAGGTTTAAGTACGGTACGAATTATTGAAAATCTTTACATATCTGGTGAAGTAACTCCAAAAGCTATCACATGTAATTTGAATGTTTTCTCAGAATATGATAGATTGAGAGCTACTGTTGCACAAAATCAGATTTTACCTCCTTTCATAAACCTATTAAATATCAGATCATTTGTGAAACATGCAAAGAAATTTGGCAAATCACTCACTTTTAAGGCAATCTAACATAATATGCTTAACTGAAACTCAATTACCTATTAGCTATGATACACATGATCCTGAGACGTTGTTTTCGTATCATCAGCTAATCTTCAAAAATAACCAAGATAAGTACAAAAGTATTCTTACTGTGATAGACAATAATGTCACACTGCGTATCTTTTGTTTGTGTTGAATATTGTTCTGACGCAATAGCAATACTACTCGTATAAGGAAGCCATAGAACTTCCATGAATATTTGATTCAAATAGGTAAATTCATCTCTAATCTAGTTGATGTAATTCAGCAATTTGGGTACAATCAGGTGGCATCATTGACCACGTATATGTATTGAGCAATCATTTTGATAATGCCATTTCCAATGTTGTATCATTGTATTATTCTGATCATGATGCTGCCATATTATCTCTGCGTTAAATTATATAATTATTTTGTATGCTATACTGTAACACAGTATAGCATACATTTTGTGGCACCCGCTTGAGTTGCTATACTTTCCTGACATTCTCTCTCAAACATTCAGTCTGACCTCATGTTTGTGCATTTTTTTTTGTTTATACTTGACATTCTGACTTTAGACTCTCTCAAAAAACAAACGGTGGAATTCAAATAAAGAAACAAGTAGTTATGTCATCAAAAAGTAATATATTGCACCATACGTTTTGTTAACTTTCTAAATGACTGACTACTTTTTAAATATTGAAATCGAATATTTTTAATTTCTGAATTTGTAAATAAATCTCTACTCGATCCAACATCGATTTTACAGATTTTAGCCATAAACGGGAATATCTGTGTAGTTTTAAATTCAAACTTTTATTCTACATACAGAGATCTCACTAGTTCGAAATATCGATCCATTAATAGAAACATTGCCCCTAAACGTAAATTCTCATTCTCTTTGGAAACGTCTACTGTCAGTGGTTACATCACTGGGCTATCACCCATCAAAACCTCGAAGAACAAGAGAAAGTATTTTGATTTCACTTTTCACGCAGAGCTGAACTAAGGTTTGACAAAACAAGTCTGGAATATACCTTTAAATCCATTAGTGATATTCTTAACGAATCCTTCATTTGAAAGGAGTTGTTGCAAGCATGTGCGAAATAGAAAATCATTGAAAAGTTTTACAATGTGCCTTCCTCGAAAATATTGAAACTTGTGAAAGCGATAAAACAAAATTCACGAAAAACTTCCGTTTGATGTCGACTTAAAAATAATTAGTGTCTGTCTGATGTCGACTTAAAAATAATTAGTGACTTAAGCAAGTATTTAGTTGAGCCTCGTGTTGATAAGATTTTGTTAATTTAAGCCTCAAATGTTTCTTAAAAAAATATTTTATTCACAAGGCTTATTTTTTTAGATTTAGACTATGTATGTATTTCTTTTTTTATCAGGTGCCTAATATGTATATTTATACATATATTTTGCATAAAACCTGTTTCAGATTTTCTTAGGTTGATTATTAAACGGTTTTTAAAATACAAGTTTGATGAAAAGACGAAGATAACAAGATTTCTAAAGTAAAGCAGATACATAGGCACCCTCCTTATCGGGGACCTTTGAGGTAAGAGAGATTTGGATATTTTTGTATCTGGAGAATTCAAATTGTGGTCAAGGATTTAAAATTGTATATTGAAAAAAATCGTAAAGTTATTAAAATAATCACATAAAAAGGCACCCTCCACCACTTCAGTTCTTCCAGAGACTGTGAATTTAGAACAATCTGAGACTGATATGACTGAGTCTTTTGAAGAGCCTCTATTTGCTGAAACTGCAGATACCGATGCTGCAGCTTTCCCGGAAGAACTGCTTGAGTGGTGAAAGTTAGTTTCCCTATCAGTTTTGTCAATTCCAAGATATTTGTTACCGGCTTTGCAATCAAATGAGTACACTTTTTTACAATTTGTATCATTTTGTCCTGTGGCAAAGACAAGGTCATCTTTTGCGAATCTATGACAAGTCCCAGAAATTCTATTTTCTGCACTGGTGTCAACTGAGATTTTTTCTGATTTATTATGTAACCTAAATTTTGTAACAGAAAAATCAATGTTTCCTTTGCTACCCGCATGGACTCCAAAGTTTTTGCCATCAGTAACATGTCGTCCAAAAACACTACCATCCGCACCATTATTCTTCGAAGAAGAGATATTGGAATCTTCATTAGTTTTCTGAAGATCAAAGGTGCTGGGCCCAGACCAAAACACAGGCAGAGGAACTCGTAAAGGCTTCCCTCCCAAAGAAACCGGAGAAACCTTCTCGATTGACTGCTTATTGGTATGCAGAAGTATGCGTCCTTCAGGTCTATTTTGCACATCAAGTCGTTTTGTTGTAGCAGATCCCTGAGAAGCCCTAAACTTTCCATCTTGAAATGGGAATATGGTATGAAGCTGTTCAAATGTTTCAGGTTTATTATCGGACGATTTCCACCGTCCTTTTTTGGTATCACAAACATGTTGCTCAGAAATTGGTTTGGTACATGACTCACTTTGTGAATAGCTCCTTTTTGTACCATGCTTAATACTTCGTTGTTTAGCAGTAACCTTGCCTCTTGACTTATATGAGGAGTCAGAGGTTTTTGATTTTGCTGAGGTACAGAAAGGAATGGGATCACATACCCTTTTACTACAGACAGAATATTTTGATCTTGTGTCAATTTCTCCCAATTCTTTGCAAAATGTTGTAACCTTCCTGCTAATGGTACCCTTGGAATTATGTTTGAAAACATGGACCTTATTAGAGGATGTACATGGTTTATACTCACTTGCATTATTTCTGGCAGGTGTGAATTGTAAACTGAAAGTATTCTTACCTCCTGAGTTGGAACTGGTTGTTGTACTGGAAGAACCGTAGTCTTTTCTGACAAAATATCCACGCCCTCTCGAACCTCTTCCACGGTTGAGAGAGCCTCCACGAAAGGGAGTATAACTTCCTTTGAATTCCTTTTTCAAAAGCTCCTGGCACTTCTGCTTAGTTTTCATGCTTGAGCACCAGTCATCCCGAAATTTTTCTCCAAATATATCCTCTCCCATGTTGGAAAGCAATGAAGATTTTTCTTTTAGCAATTGTTTACTTTTCGTATCTTTCATGAGAGCAGATAAAACACGAACACGACGCAAATATGTCACCGCATTGTTCGCTTGTCCCAACAGCAAAATCGACTGTTCTACCAGTTCATTCACTTCCGCCAGAGCTACTTCTATTTCACCTGGTTGAGCTGATAATGCCCTTTGCATTAATGACCATATTTTAGACAAGGGCCCTAAAACATCAGTTATTTTTTGTTGGACTTTTTGACTCGACTTGTCCTCTGCAACAACTGGGGACTTGGTCTTTTCCTCCAGCAATGCTCTCAGATAGCTGTCCAAGTTTGATGGGCCAGGTACATTCTCTGGGACAGGACTTTTATTTAAAATACAAGATTTTAAATCATGATCACTAATATACGTTGCAAAATGTTTAACAACATAGTCTCTTTGATCTTCTGTAAAATTATAACTATACTCTCTTTCTGAGGGAACCACCTCAAATTTCTTTAAAGGTGGGCAATAATCCCCTTCTGATTGATCACTGACGGTGCTGTCGGTCCCAGGAAGGGAGTTTTCCCTCTTCCTGGATGCTTTCTCTGATTGACTGGTGTTAATTTCTGTCCCAGTACAAACAGGTTCGTTCTCAGTAACATTAGTAGGTTCATTCTCGGTAACATTGCTAGCCATTTTTGAAAATCTGAAGATAAGAGAAAACTTTGTTTTCACATCCCGAGAAATGTTTTAACCACAAAATGACTCATCACATATGTCAATGAGTATTAGGAGAGTTGCTTTTATAAGCTAACTCTATCAAGAATTCTAGTTTAGCTAGGATAATAAAAGATAAAATACCTTTTCCTTTAGTAAACAAAACAAGATACGTCTTTCCTCGCTAGCGAAGGTTGGAAAAAGAGGATATGTGGGGCCCGCAGGGTCGCGCTTATTCTAGCGCTATAGGGTTGGATGACTCAGCATTATATCGACGGAAATTTTATGAAATAAAATCGCAATCGGGTTACAACATGGATATTTATATACACTTTCATGTTTTTTGTGCAGCTGTAGGAAACCTTTACGTTGTTACGATTAAATATTTTGTGGAGCTTCCTTTGTTTACGGAAAGTCTTTGTCTAGACACGTTTACACTATAAGGGGAATTGAACCATATTATTTTCCTTTTTCCTTTTTTATTTCCCCACAAACAAAACAGACTTCTTTCGTTTTGGGTATTTCAGTTTAACAGCATGTCTGGATTCCTTTAACGTCTTATCATACATTGGGGCAGCTTTGCAAAATATGTTCGGAAAAGCGCTGTTCGATTTTGATTAAAATTTGTTTAATGACATTTGGTGGGTTGTTGGATCGAGTATGGATGTGCTGAATTATGTTTTCTGGTTTGCTGTATGGTTTAAAAGTTTCATTGTTAAGATTTAGCGTGATGTCTAAGAAAATCACAATTTTCTTGTTGTATTCAATAAGAATTTTTAAACCGCATTCTTTGATTGGTTCTGTCGCGGGTCCGCTGGTATCTTTAAATGCAAAACCATCGTCCCGGTATAATCCGACATAGTTTATGTAAATTGCATTCAATATGAATAATTGACTTTTTCTTTTATGTAGGATTACTTTACTAATGCGAGCTAGTTCCTTTTTTTTGCTGAATTAATAGTTTTCCAAAGTTTTGTTCATATGTGACAATTATTTCCTTCGAAAAAGGAAGAATTGGGTCTTTGGGAGAATTCCTTAGAGAAGCAAAAACTCTAGACTTTAAATCTACGACTTAACTGGTGGAGTTTATCATTGTGCTTCCACGTTTTAGAAGTTCGCTTTATGATCTTTAAGTGTGATGAAGCAAAAGTTGTTACTGTTTTGGGGGATTCTGTTGGCAATATACTTTCCTTTCACAATGTTTTTTCCATTTAAATTTATTCTTTCGTCTATCTTAACGGTAGCGTTCTTGATGTAACCGAACCAAATCGTTTAATAATTTATTGTAATGATCTTTGTCAAGTTTGTTGAGATTATTGGTTTGGGCAATAAATTGATGTTAACCCTATTCGGTCCGGATTCCGCCCCCCCTGACGGTGTTTTTTTAATAACTCCTGATTGCTTTCTTATATGGCTATGATACTTACTGAGTTTCAACATTTATCTATTAGACACCTGCATGCTAAATTTTTAGGTCCCATACCTTTCAGAGGCTTTGATATTGGCCATTACTCGAAACTACCCCTAAAATCTCTATGAAATCCTTATAATGGGGAAAATATAATAACTCCTGTTAGGATTATCCTTATAACTTAAAACTTGCAAGACAACTTTGTTTCATCAAGAAAAATAATTTTGAATAATTTTGACACGTGACTAATCCGATTTCCCGATTTTGTCAGATTTTACCCGAAAATCGGAAAAAAACAGATTTTCGGGCAATTTTTGGCAATTTTTTATCCGATCCATGTAAAAACCGGAAGATATGTTAAAAAATTTTTATTTAGCTTTCAGAAACTTCAAACAGAATGTAAAAATTCGCTCTAGAACAAAAGTAATTATATTTTAAGCAGATAGTGGCATTTTTAACAATTTTCAAGCTTCTGATGACGTCACAGAAAATGTGCTGACGCAAGCAAAAATTTATTGCCGCCATTTTGTTCCTTTTATGACGTACTATAAGTGTGCTAAGTTTGATTCAATTTGAACAATCCTATGAAAGGTTATTGAGGGGGGGGGGGGGCGGAATCCGCGAAGAAGGGGTGAAAAATTAGTTGAGAGAGGAGCAAACAGAGTGAAAAGAAAGAAGAAAATGATGCATACAAAATAAATATAGCCATAAACAAACTGTTATTTTTAAAACAAAATGCCCAGCGTAAATTGTGCTGTTAATGGTTGTACGAATAGCCAGTATAAAATTGGAAAGTCGAAGAAAGAATTGTGTGATATACACAACAATGTTATCAAGGAATTATGTGGATGCGAACGACCATTTTATTTATATTGTTTTCCGAGCAGTAAGAACAACAACGAGCAAAGGCAGAATTGGATTAAACTTATTAAGCGAGAAGGACATAATAAATCAAAAAGGACTCCTGCTGGAAGTGACAGAGTGTGTTCGTTTCATTTTGCTGATGGGGTGCCCACTGCCGCCAATCCAGATCCAACTTTGAACATGGGTTACGAACTCTTACAAAAACGACCAAGAAGAGAATTATTTCGTTCAGGTGTTGTACCTAACTGTAAGAAAAAAAAATAGTTAAATGAAGAAGTTGACGAAGCAGTTGTTAATGATAATGTTGATAATGTTGTTAATGATAATGTTAATGTTGATGATAATGGTAATAATGAATTACCATGTCAATCATCATCATTCTTTTCACCAGTATCGGAACATTCCTATTTTTCATCATCATTAACTCAGCAATGGGAGGGATGTAGCTACAAGAAAAATGTTATTGATTCTCTTGCATGAAAAATAAATATGTTAACATTACAAGTTGAAACTGCCAACAGAGTGAAAGTCTTCAATACTAAAAAAAGTGTTTTTACATGGCGAAAAATAAAGACAGACCAAAAAATAAATTTTTACACTGGCATAGTATCTATTGGCATGTTTGAATCAGTTTTTCAACTTTTGAACCCATACTTATCTAAGATCAGATACTGGAGAGGCCCTAAACGTGCAAATAGCTACAGCAAAGTCAAACGTACTTATTCTACTCCAGCAAGCAAAATCCTTACACATCGTGACGAATTTTTGCTAACTTTGATGAGGTAGCGTTTAGGTTTACTAAATGAAGACCTTGCTGACCGCTTCGGAATTTCACCCACTATTTGTTCCAACACTTTCACGACATGGATACAGATTTTAAGCAAAGTTCTGGGCAACGCTCTTGTTGTATGGCTACCAAGAGAAGCGATTAGAGACAATTTACCTGATGCCTTTATTAAAACTGGACACTCGAAATGCAGAGTAATTATTGACTGTACTGAGGTGTTTATTGCAAGACCAAAATCTTTACTAAACCAAGCAGCTACATGGTCCGATTACAAGCACCACAACACAATAAAATTCTTAATTGGTATATCACCTGCAGGTTTCATAACATTTTTATTTGACTGTTATGGTGGTCGGGCCAGCGATCGATATATAACAAAGAATAGTGGGTTTTATGAATTGTTAGAACGGGACGACGAAGTAATGGCTGATAGAGGGTTTCAAATAAGAGAAGAACTACTGCTAAAATTTTGTAGCTTGAGTGTTCCACCTGGTGCTAGAATTAAAAGTCAGATGACATCAACTGAGTGCAAGAACACTAAAGAAATTGCCAATCTACGAATACATGTGGAGCGTGCTATTAATCGTGTGAAGTTCTACCGCATCTTGAAAACTGTTTTACCTATTACTATGATGCAGCATGCTGATGACATTGTCAAGGCATGTGCTGCTCTATGTAATCTTAAGCCCAGACTTATACGTTAACAAACATGATTGTACAAGTTATTTATTCTTTTTTATACTTTTAATACATGCTGTTGTAGCTAAAGTAATTCATTTGTTGTTGTTGTTTTCCCTTTGGACAAGATCCTTGGCCTTACTCAGACAAACTAAATTCCAGGGCTTCCTAGCACTTATTTCCAGGATAAGTTTTTTATTAAAAGCTTTCAAGTTTTTATTTACAAAATTTTGCAACAAAAAAACAAATACGGCTTCAATTCTAATGTTAATGCCCACATATTTACGCAGACACCACCACCTCTAATAATTTTGTGCACTTTTGTGGAAACTTCGTGGCACATTGAGGCAGTGATTACACCTTTTCTGTAGCTAAACCATAATTCGTTAGTACTTTGGCCCTGTGTTAGTTCTTCAATTTTCTTAATATTTTCCTTTGTCAAGTTCACATATAACTTTTCCTGGAATTCACTTGTGTTATTCGAAATGTCTAACACATCTTTTACACTAGGAATCAGCCTGAGTTCTTCAGCTGGCTTGCCTGAAGTTTCACAACAAAAGTCCACTTCTGGTTTTGGCACAGCCGTGAACAAAATACTCCCAGGGGCTATTTCTTGAACAGCATTGGCAATATCGGTCAGCTGAAGCAATTTTGTGTCACAGTCAACAAGTGGATCAAAAGTCTTTTTTGGTGTTGACACTAGAGCCCGCTTTTTTTTCCTCGTTGACCAAAGTCGTCACGATTTAACTTCATGTCTTTCGCTTTTATGGTAGCTACCCCAGCATGATTTGGCAGCCATTCATTAGCTTTGCTAGTATAGGCAGGGTTTGTAAGTCCCATTCTTACTCCTGCCTTAATTCGATACATTGCAGCGGCTACATGATTGCAAGTTTGGCTCATACCTGCCATACACGTACAATAACAACTTCTTATTGTAACAGGGTTTTTTTCAATAATTAGCCACAATTTATGTGGTGGATCATTCAAGTTCTGTGACTTCTTGCATTGTCCCTTAAATATACAATATGGGCTTCCAGTCAAATCATGGTATAAGAGTGGCTTTAACCAACCAGATGTATAGTAACTATAAGCTTTGCGATTTTTATAGTCACTCAAATCCTTGCTTCCCAGTTCTGCGGATAAAACATTAAATAACTGAAAATGTCAGGGTACAATAATAAAGGCCAAAAGGCCATGCCCTCAGCTTCATCGCGCCATCCAAGAGGTATCTTAAATGGATCTGGAATAGTTCTGCTGTCGAATTTTAATTTGCTTTCATAGTCATTTTTTAGTTCGAGCTCGATTTCAGCAGCTCCTTTCACAGGCTGAACTTTATTTTCTATAGCAGCAAACACTTGCAACTAACTCTTCCTTCTTTCCTGTAAGTTATAAATTACGAAGTCTTAAAAAGACTTTCAATTCTTCAACTTTCATCTTTGCTACCATATCGAAATCCATTCTTAAATATAAATATTGCTGGTTTTTGTTAGTGAATGATGTTTATACTTCGTTTGCTCAAGTTAAAATGGCCTACGGCTTTGGAATTTTTCACCCCCTCATGGATCCCAGGCCTCCATATTGAACGCGGTCACGGCAGTGTCGGATTGGTGTATAGGGTTAAAGTAGTATTATATATAGAAACAAATCATGAGATGTTCTTTATTGAAATTATCAATATGAATCAGGTTATGAAGCAGGTTCTCCGTTCCCTTCAGGCTTAGTTCCGGCAAATGTATCATAGCAAATGATTGCCATGTACTTTTTTCTAAGATTTAGGGTATTTAGGTTCAGAAATATGGGTCGAAACCTACCTGCCCTTGGTTATAATTCTGCTCATCTTTTCAAATGTGTTGTGTCCTTTTTATTTTTTTAATTAATCCTTGAAAAAAGGGAGAATTGTGCTTTTAGAGGCATTTTTTCTAGAGGAGTACAACTTCTAGCTTATTTTCAAAGACCTAACAGGTTGAGTTCATCATTGCGGTGGCCAGCCACTTCTTTGTAAATTATTTTCTTATTTTGAAATAAATTTTTTCCGGATGGGATCACTGGAAAAGACGGTAAAGGAACAAAATTTAAATTCACGTTGCCATATTGTTTGGGAATAATCCGTGTTGGCGAACATTTTTGGACAATAAAGATTTTCCCAAAGTAAAAATTGATAAGGTCGTAATGTTCTGTTCAAAATTCCTTATTAGGAAATGTTTTCGCAGTTTCGCTTTTTTTCGGTCAGTTCCACGAAATTAAATCAGCGCGAAAAATGTGCTCATCATACTTCCGCAAAAATAAATTCTGAAATAAATAAATAGTATCTTTCTAAACTAAGTTCAGGAAATACACAGGTCAAAAACACAAATTTTTGAAAATTTTTAATTCGCTAACTTATATCCCCCGAAATGCAAAATTTTTGGGGACGGGGACGTACCGCGAAAAATTCTCCCAAAATTCTCTCTCAATAAAGTACTACTTAACAGTAAAAAGACAATAGAATACAAGCCAATGTCACTAGAATTCGTATTTTGCACCACTTTTAAAACATTACATATACATATTATATATACTTCGCTGGATTTGATATTTGTCAGATTTTCGCTAATTTGGCAAAAAAATTGAAATTTAATCTCGTAAAGATTAAATCTTTACGAGAATACCATAATGAAATTTTCTTTTTCGAAAACATTACACTATCCTAACAAATTTTAAATATTCATATCAATAGTGTAAAAGTTGTGTAATCATAATATCCATGCCCTGATCCTCAATCACTGAGTGAATTTTTGAGACTACGTGGTATGATGTTGCATCTGAATGTAAGCCATCTGTTTACAAAGATATTACAGATAACAAGTTTATTGAACATTTATCCCAACATCGACGTATATGCATTCACAGAAACAGAAACTTAACGAATTATAGGCCCAACGAAGTTTTCAATATCCTGGGTTATACTGAGTCGCCCTCGTAGTACAGGAAAAGGCGGTGGAATTGGCATGTATATTTCGGACAGAGTTTCCTTTGAATCTAGAAATTGACCAAATTGATTTTATCCAAAATATTGCACCATGAAAAGCAATAGTAAAAGTCACGCAAGGAAAGTTTGCCGTCTTATGGTGAAAAATGGTTAAGCATTAAACCAAAAGTATATAATATGTATAAATGATCGACCAATTGAAATTTCAAACCGCCGTTCAATGAAATCAATTTCTAGTTACATACAAAATTAACTAGATTACCTAACGATTGTCTTTACAAACCAATAATAAAAAGCAAGCGATACCTGATATTGTCGATCGAATATGAAATTCGTGTTTTCTTGAGCTGTTATATTCATAGTGTCCACACTTGCCAATGTTTAAGTACTGGATGGATTTAAGTTTTGAAAGAACTTCAATTTACTTATCGAGGGTTTTTTACGCCTAAAATTTCTGTTCTAAAAGGCTAGATATATCTGCATTGCGATGTAGTAACGCCTATTCTCTTTTCCTGTTTCTTACACTTATCCAGTTGACTGCTAGGAAAGACTGGTGACGGTGGGAAAGACCATATATCGCCAGGGCTTTTTGTTTTTGGTCTCTAAAGAGTGTGTGTTTTTCATTGGTTAGAAAGGGTCTTCAATTGCAATCTCAGACAATTGATAACTCTTTCCAAAGAATGCAGTGTGGCATATTTCGAAGCACAAAAGTTGACTGGGGGAATTACTTGTTTAAGTTCCAGACGATATGTAATAGTTTTCTGGGTTGCCGCCGCTGGGTTTCAAGTCTACCTTTCTAAGACGTGATTTCTTGGTCAGCCCAAGCATTTCGATACCATTTCTCTCTCCACTGTTTATGTCTAAGGTCAGAAAGATTTTCTGTTTCCAGGGTTGCTGCTTTTCATTCTTTGTCACAACCTTTCTAAGGGTCTTGCAGAAGGCAGGGGATACTTACTCAGGGCCTGGGTGAATTTCACCAATCTTCATGTTTCCATATTCATAGGTGTTTGTTTCAGTACAGCCAATATCCATTAGGTTTTCGATCATCCCTGTAAAGGGGAGACTACGGAAGTTCTCCAGTGGCTTCCTATTCGTTGGAGAGAAACCTCCTTTTTACATTAAAATTTCTGGCTAGTTGTATCTGCATTATGATGTAGTTGCCAGTATTCTCTTTACGGTTACCGGTGCAATGAAACATCGATGCAAGTTAGTCTTTCCCGATTGGCGCAGGTGATATCGCAACAACGCGGTTTAAAGGTATATGTCGAGTTGGATAAGATGGAAAATCGCTTATGCCAATGTGTCTCATAGGATCTAAATTTATTTTGAATTGCATTTCGAATAATCCTCTAATTAACCTATTTCTTAATAGACGATTTCCAGTAAAAATTTTTTCGCTTAGATATATATTTCGCGTTTCTGGGAATGTTTCTGCCACTATGTATTTCTTTGAGTGCAAAAAAAATTAAAAAGATAAATATAGCAAACAATGAAGTCTTTCTTTGAAATACCATAAAATTCGTTCACAAAAATATTAAGATTTCAATCTTGGCACTTAGATGTACTAATTTGTATTTAACGTTTCAGGCTGAAAAACGCTTGCAACTAGAAGATTTTGTATTAAGGTATGTTGGAAATTATAAAAAAATAATGTTGGGACCTTAAAGGTAGTATATACGGGCTCCTTTTTTTTTAAATTTAAAATTTTCGGAATGGTTAGTGGATTTTTGTGAGCCGATTTAAGCCCTAGTCGGATATAGGTGTTTCCTTTCTCGACCCTGATGTCGATTAAGAGAAGTCGAAATATGACAGGTGGTGTAAAAATGTTTCTTGGGAAAGAACTTTTTGTTAATAAAAAGCTTTTGCGGCTTGTATAACCACTCCCAAAGGCCAAGTCGCCAAACCAAGGTTCCATTCGTATACGAGTAAGCAAGCAAGCAGGCAGCCAATTTATATTTTCTAATTTATCAAGCTCTAATCATACTCTTAGTAACATCCCATTAAAGAACCAACAATAATAGATACTCTAGAAAAAGCTGCATCATTTTCTATTCCTTCATCGCTTGCCTTCTGCCTTTGTTAAGACTAAATTATTAGAGAGACATAATAAATTTTCAAAAAAATGAATACCATTTTCATTTTATTTATCGAAAAGAGAAATAAAATTAAAAATGCGAAGGCTAAAGCAGACCACACTTTCTTCATACAATAATCGTTTTCTTACCCTTTGCATTAGAAATGTTACACCGAAAATCTCGCGAACCAACACTGATACATCATTTTCTTTGGCTTTTTCGGAAAAATCTATTTCCATGCAATTCAAAAATATTTCCTTTTCTTTAATAGCCATATTCTCTAAGTATACCTGCAACATACTTTAGCTGATTATACTGTTTTCTTGATAAACCATGTTGTTTTCGGCCACGCTTGGACACCTTAGAATAACGATTATGTTTTAAATAACAGCGTTCATGGAGGCAATAGTCGATTTTCCTATAATTTAGAGACTTTTCATTTTTATTATTTCTGGTTATATGCTGAGAAAATTATATATTTAATTAACATGTCAGATAAAAATTTGATGAAAACCTACCATTGGAGGTCCAATCCTGTCTTTTCCTTTTGGCATTATAACATTTATCTTAACTTCTTAACATTTATCTTTAACTTAAAATTTGCAAAATTACTTTATAAAAAAATATTAATAACAAATGTAAACTCATATCTCTTTAGTTGAACAAATTTCTGTAAACGACCGGTATTCATGAAACCTTAAACCTAATCTTTTTGCATTAAATATTTGAAATGCACAGAAGCACACAAAAACTCCCACACTCCAATCTCTCTTGGTACATATTATACGTTTGTATTGTTAAGATCTATGGAGAGTCTGCAGAAATTTTGTGATTGCTGTAATTAGTGCATTTTTCAGAAATACAAGATCGAATAGACACTAGGATTGATTTTGTTTTTTTGAGTACAAGTTTTAGCAATTTTAGCATAATTATATTTGTTTGACTGTATATATGTTTGAGCATGGTTGTCTGTTGTTTACATTTTTAGCCCCTATGTATGTGTGAAGAACGTATTGGTTTTGATACAAAACCAAATCATCAACGTCACACTGAAACTTATCTATTATGCAAAAGCAAGTAGCTTATGGATGCCGCTCTCAAACTGTACATGCTTGTAGAAGGTTGTCCACAAATAGGTTTTCTCTAAATTACATCCTTTATTATTTGTAGTTAAAAATTATCTTCTGAGAGCATAAAACGTGTGTAGCGCACTTCGTGAAGCTCCTACTTTCGATCGCGCTAGCAGCCAGGTTACTATTATTAAGGCGTTTACCTATTTGGATGTAACATGGCCTTATATGGATACATTACGTAATATTTGTTAAATTGGAACTTCAACCCTCTCTATACACAAACCTGGTTGATTGATTGTTCGCCGGATGTTTTATGAATATCACATTAAATACTTGGACAGGGCATGTTCTATCATCTCGTTTGTCGAATTCTGTACATCTCGGAGAGAAATAGAACAATAGATGTGTTCTATTATAGTTAAGATTTCATAAATAATTATAGTCTATAATGAAACATTTTTGTTAGTTCAAAGTTTTTGTTCGCACATTTGCAATAAGTGTGTGTTTGATTTCTTATTTCGTAAATAAAGAAAAGTTATTTCGCGTATGGCATTCAACAATGACAAAGCAATCCGAAAGCTATTCTGCGCTCTACTCACGACTCCTGACAATGCTATTGTCTTTTTAGCCTAATAATGAAAAAGTATATTAAATATGCTGGTAACAAAAATTTGTCATGTTCACACCTTTTTGTTTTTTTTGCCAAAAATAATGCTGAAAATCATTGTGACAATAGGATTTGATCATACTTAGTCTTGTCTTTGTAGAGTGACGACGTATCCCAAAAATCTCGAATTAAAAAGGGAGCACGATGGTGACCAAGCATCATTCTTAGATATAAACATCATTCTAAGCAAAAGCAGTAACATACCATCAAGTATGTTTTATCCGTCAATTGGAGCTGAAATCCTCAGAATCGGCAGAGCTACTTCCAAGAAAACTGACTTCGGTAATTCCACCCAGGATGTGTCAGAAAGGTGCCAAGTTGGAAAAGGTTTATAAAGTGTTTAACAAAATGTATGGTCGTCATGACATACTTAAAAGATTTTCACTTAACTGTAGAGATTTTTTTAATCAGGTAGTGAAAGTCCACTGAATATATAAGAAGGTAATATTACACCCAGGTTTAAGTAAAAGAAAGTGAGGCTGAGTCACTGCTGATGCCCCTTACAGGGACCTTAGTTAAGGTGAACTTGCTCAGCTTCTAAGTATATCAGGTAGTTCAGTGGGAGTGTTGATATAATTAAAGTGTTTTTAAATAAATAAAAAGTTTAAATAGAAATAGTAAAAATAAAACACGGCGATCTAGCCGTGAAGCCCCTGACCGGGCAAGTGGGGATTCACGGCCTAACGACACCTAGTGCAGTTTCTCGTCTAAGTATCGGTTTCAGAGCCGTAAAAAATGAAACAATAGGTTTTTTTTAAAGAATTGTAAATAGTGAATCCAGTAGTGCCATTGAAATCGATCACATACTTGTTGCGTTGCGCTTATAAGTTGTCAAAGTGAAAGGATCCGTTTGGGGACCGGCCGGGGATGAGAGATCTGCTGGTCAAAGTCTCATAGAAAAAGATCGCAGCCGCAGGAAAATGTGAATTCGTGGTTTTGTGGGAAATATGCTTTGAGAGACGGTTATACATGTTGCCGTAAATTGTTAACAAATTGTAGAAAAGTTTACAAGATTTATTGTAAAATACAGAAAAGGTCAAGTGGAACCCAATATAGCTGAGTTGGAAAATGTGAATTCTGGCCTGCAAGAAAGACAACACCAACAGAATGAAAACATTGTTAGAAGCTTGTCTGTCAACTATTGCTAAAAATCTTTTCGAAAAATTAGGATTGCGGTCAAAAAAGAAATGGCCTCGCTCTTAATTTTATGGTGTCTATTTACAATTGTATCGAAAGTTCTTCTGTTGACATTGACAATGATGATAATCATAATAATACAGCAACAATCACAACGTGATGCTTCTTAGGAGATAGTTTCTATTGAAAAGGAGAATAATTTTGACGACATAGAATGTCATACAATCACTGGTACAAACTTCCAGTGGTTGAAAGTGTTATCATTTGAAAATTATTTGCAACATTTCCCATGTGTAGGAGCTGATGAACAGAAAGTACCTATTACGTGTGGTTTTAAATCTGCTAGATTTATTAAATGTGAAAATGGTGTATGTTATATAGAATGTGAAAAGAGTTTTCCATTTATGAAATTACATGTCCTTCCACCAATACATGGATCAAGGATCCTGTTTCAAGTGTAGCTGTTCGAAATCTTTTGTCGGAAATGAAATCAGTTGGTACAAAACACTGTTCTGGCAGTGAGTTCTTTTGTTTTACCACACATTTAAGAACCATGTGCCCTATTTCATTTCCTAATGTATGCAAGTTTAACTTTAGTATGTTGAAAACGGATTGATTTATACATTGATATTTTGTAGTTAAAAAATTAATTTCTCTTCAGATTATGTTGCTTATTTAATATCAAAACATCCAGACTTATTGGAAGAGGAAATCCTGGACAATAAACCAATGTGTCAACATGTTATAAATGGGGTAGATTTAAATAATTTACAAAAGAATGTGTCATTGAAAGATTGTGCTGAATTGCTTGTCGGAAAATGCAATTTGTTGCAAAGATCTGATAAAACACTCAAAAAAATTTTGATACAGAATAATGTCAACATAGTAAGCTATAGTGATGTACGTGAAATAATTTAGATGTTGGGAAAATTTTGTCTTGTCACCAAAATCAGGAAAAATGTGGGTTAGATGAGTGTACGAGTGCCTCGTGTTGTATAGCTGAAACTTTGAATTTTATCTTTAAATCTAAAGATTTATTTGATCGAATGAAGTTTATTGAGACATCAAAACAAGATGAACTTTTCAAATATTTAAAAGGTGACAGTCGTTATATGGGAATTTGGACATTGACTTACAATATTTCTTCGTCAAACTGGAGATAATTTTCGTGCAGCGATCACTTCCCAACAGAACAGCTGTCTTTCAATGTACTTAATATAACATATTCCGTGAATTCACCTTACGGACAATTCATTGGTCAAATTGGGTATTAATGAGATATGTGGTAAATGTACTACTACAAGCACATATGGATGCTATAGATGCCAAAAAAAGTTGAGTGATTGGCATACTGCTAAAAAATCAGTGGTGTCAAACCAAACAGTATCTGAATTTGTAACGCTTGGCCAGAAAGCACTGAATGTTTTGGGTGTTCATCCTGATCACGATAATTCAAAATTTCATCAAACAGTTTGAGGTGCTGTTTGATGAACAATTTGACGCATTTGCGCCCGTCTTAACATAAAAAAGTTTGCATAATTTTAAACCTTTAAAAAATCTATATTGAAAATAGAGGGATTCCAGGAAAGAAGTAATTTCATTTGTCACGATTCTTAAGTATATACACAGTGTTTTTGGTAAGCACTTGTATATTTTTAAATAAATATTTGTCGCAATCGTTAAATCATCTTTTCGATTTTCCTTTATCGGCCTTCCTCCTTGGTAACACTGGTATATTATTAATTAGCAACAATTTCTTTTCGCCTTCCTTCGCTGGAACGCACCTATATTTGTAACAACAACACGATATTTTATCAGTAGCACCTTCATGATGAACAGCATTCGTTGGATCTGGGATAGTGCTAGTGTAAGAAGCAGCAACCAGTCCGAACAGTATCACAGATAGAATTGCTTACATCTTGTTCCCTTTAAAAAAAGAGCTACTAAAATTTCATACAGACACTTGTTTTTTATGACTTTCAACAGGTGGAATAATCTTTATCAGCTTTCAATTTCCTTTCCAATCTTTTCTTTTAGAAAGATCATAGCTTCACTGCTGAATGTTTTGGGGAATCTAGCATAGCCATCCATAATTGAACAATATTAAAAATATTTTTCATACTTTTTTATTATTGAGGAAGAAAACTGCTCCCACCATAAAGAAAGTGAAAATTTTAGAAATGTAGCTAGCTACTAAAATATTGAAAAAAAATTCGCCACATTTGCATAATTTTTTGTCTTATTCCTTATCTCGTAAACATTTGATCTTTTAATGTGGATTTGACTTGGTGATTCCAAAGAAAAAGTAAAATTGTTGTGGATGTATAAGAAGGGTGCCGACTCGCGGAAATTCAAATTAAATTCCTGTTTCTTGGCCGATTATTCCCGAACTCTCTCAAATTATTTGCAAATCAGTGCTTTCAATTCCAAGTTATATCCGCATTGCGATGTAGTTACGTCTATTCTCTTTTCCTGTTTCTAACAGAGATCCAGATGACTGCCAGGAGACACTGGAAAGACCATAGATTGTTAAGGCTTTTTGTTTTTGGTGACTGAAGAGTGTGTGTTCTTCATTGGTTAGGATTGGTCTTCACTTGCAATCTCGAGACGATTAATAATTACTTCCAAAGAATGGAGCGTGGCAGATTTCGAAGCATAAAAGTTGACTGGGTGGTGAAGTGAATTACTTGTTTAAGTTTGAGACGATATGTAATGGTTTTCTGGTCGCCGCCGCTGGGTTCCAAGTCTACCTTTTTAAAGGGCGGTTTCTTGGTCAGCCCAAGCATTACGATACGATTTCTCAAGTGTTCATGTCAAGGTCAGAAAGCTTTTTGTTTTTAGGTTTGCTGCTTTTCATTCTTTGTGACAACCTTTCTAAGGGCTGGGTTCCAGGTCTACCTTTTTTAGCCCTATGCTCTGTGTCAGTAGGTATGAAAAGTGAGGTGAGAATTTTTATTTCTGTCAGCAAAACAACCTCAAAGTTAGGCATAGCATTTTTAGGTGTTTCTAAAAGTCCAGTTGATCCCTCTCATTTTTTGCGTGCTATGACACATCATATCACTTGAATATCTTCTACCTGGTCTGTCATTAGACTTTCCATTTCTTAGAAGTCTTTTTAGTATTGGCATCAAGACATCCACCACTTGCAATTCATGTTATATTACCAGCTCCTCAGAAGTTATAGCACCATGCATCCAATTTCTCTGCACCCTACGTTACAATCTTCCCTTGATAATTTCTTTGAAAGCGAGGAGTTGTCAGACACTAATGCCTACTTCTGCCATGTTTGCAACGCTCATCAAACTGCTCTAGTTGAAAAAGAGGTAGTGTCGTGCGGTTCCCATCTCATTTTACAGCTAAAAAGTTTTGCGAGTGCCAACGGCCTTGTGTCAAAAAGTGCCTCTCATATTACTGCTTACCCTGGTATTATTCCCATACCTTTTACCAAAGATGGAGAAGTAAAATTTCGTAAAAATTTTTAATTAAGGGCTGTTATCAACCATTGCAGCAACTTAAATAATGGTCAATACACGACTATAGCCTTCCACTAAAAGGTTCACAGGTGGATACATTGCTACGATAGAGCAGTAATTTTCTGTGATGACCGCCTTCTTAACAGTCACGAGTCGCATGTTTTCTTTTTAGAAGAGTTGAGGTAAGAATATTTTAACCAGAATGAGTCAACAAGGGGGCTTGACTACACAACAAAATCAAATAAAAATTAGGTTAGCAAGGGGGTTTGATCATACTAGGTCTTGTCTTTGGAGAGCGACGACTCCACTTATTACCCAGTCAAAAAAAGAAAAAATATCAACAGGGGGGTTTAATCACAAATGTTCTTGTCTTTGGAGAGTAACGACTCCACTTATTACCTGAGTTAAAAACAAAGAAGTACACAGTTGAACAGAAAGTGGTTAAAGTTTAATTTAGGAAGATGGGATGTCTAGTTTCTGCTGATGACATGGGTCGAAACCTACCTGCCCTTGGTTAAAGTTCTTTTTATCTTTTCAAATGTGTTGTGTCCTTTTCATTTTTACTTTAATTAATTCCTTGAAGACCTAACAGGTTGAGTTCATCAAAGTTTCGCGGTTTTGCAGTTTTAGGGATTTTCTAAAACGTTTTGCTTTTTTTTTAATCAGCTGAGTTTATAGAAATGGCGTTGAGAAAGAAGGTTTAGAATCCCAAACAAAGGTGATAAAGAAGCAGGGCTATAATCTTTGTCAACGAGAAAATAATTTTTATTGTAACAAATAAAAACAAATAACTCTTGGAACAAATTCTTGCTCTTTTCAGTTCAAAAGATAATGTCAATAATCAAGAAATATAACAAAGGTTTATGCTTCCTTGTCTAACTCGTCGAAAACACTAAAAATCGTTTGCTGGTTGCCAGTAATCGTCATCGTCGTCAGAATCTTCTTCACGAGAGTAGCCAATCGTTTTTGTTTCAGACGTTACAGATTGCAGCGAAATCATCAGCAACTACAAGATTCGTTTCTACCATAGGCGCTAAGTCATCGAATGGATCGAATGAGGGAAGCTGACTAAGACCTAAACGAATAGCATCCGTTATACCCGCAGACAACCATCCGCTTTCAAAACATTCTTCGCCGCTTTCAAAACATTTTTCGCTGTATTGGAAGTCATGTGGTTGTAAAAATTGGTGATTCACTCGGCGTGTAATGACTTCAGCAGAGACAACCGAAACTTCTTTATCCAATTCTTCACTAACTTATTGGACATGTACTGTTTGGCGAATCCTTTTACAGAAAGGTCTAAGGGCTGGTAATATTTGGTCATGTTTGGGGGGAGGTTGGTGAGGAAAATATTGTTTTCACCGAGCAGATTCAGGACGTCCCTCGTCATCTGTCCAGTAAGGACGTCCATGATAACTAAAGCTCGTTGATCAGCTGCCATATCATGGGACAAGCGCTTGGACTCGATGTAGGGAATAATTATATCCTTGAAGAACTTCCTCCTGGGTGTTGGAGTAATGTTTTTCGTTGACGCTTTGCGAAAATGATTGAAGCCAGTATACCTCGAAGTAAAAGTGCAGTTTCCATTATTGTTAGCCTGGGCGTGCACAGTTCAGAAAGTGCAAGGTCTGACAATTCCTAATGCGGTAATATCTTTCGAACTCCAAAGACAACGACAGTTCAGTCATGGTCAAATTTATGTAGGTTTGAGTACGGTACGAATTATTGAAAATCCTTACATATCTGGTGAAGTAACTCCAAAAGCTATCACATGTAATTTGAATGTTTTCTCAGAATATGATAGATTGAGAGCTACTGTTGCACAAAATGAGATTTTACCTCCTTTCATAAACCTATTAAATATCATTTGTGAAACATGCAAAGGAATTTGGCAAATCACTCACTTTTAAGGCAATCTAACATAATATGCTTAACTGAAACTCAATTACCTATTAGCTATGATACACATAATTCTGAGACGTTGTTTCCGTATCATCAGCTAATCTTCAAAAATAACCAAAAGTATTCTTACTGTGATAGACGATAATGTCACACTGCGTATCTTTTGTTTGTGTTGAATATTGTTCTGACACAATAGAATACTGCTCGTATACGGAAGCCATAGAACTTCCATGAATGAATTTACTGAATTACTCTCCTATTTGATTCAGTCCAAACTCCCATATCTAATCTAGTTGATGTAATTCAGCAATTTGGGTACACTCAATTTGCACAGAAACCAACTCATATATCAGGTGGCATCATTGACCACGTATATGTATTGAGCAATCATTTTGATAATGCCATATCATTGTATTATTCTGATCATGATGCTGCCATATTATCTCTGCGTTAAATTATATCATTATTTTGTATGCTATACTGTGTTACATTTTGTTGCACCCCCTTGAGTTGCTATACTTTCCTGACATTCTCTCTCAAACATTCAGTCTGACCTCATGTTTGTGCATTTTCTTTTTGTATATACTTGACATAACAGTTATTCTGACTTTAGACTCTCTCAAAAAACAAACGGTGGAATTCAAATAAAGAAACAAGTAGTTATGTCATCAAAAAGTAATAATTGCACCATACGTTTTGTTAACTTTCTAAATGACTGACTACTTTTTAAATATTGAAATCGAATATTTTTAATTTCTGAATTTTGTAAATAAATCTCTTTTTAGAACAACTACCATCAACTCCACTTTTATCCATGAATTTAATTTACTCGATCCAACATCGATTTCACAGATTTTAGCCATAAACGGGAATATCTGTGTAGTTTTAAATTCAAACTTTTATTCTACATACAGAGATCTCACACAGAGATCTCACTAGTTCGAAATATCGATCCATTAATAGAAACATTGCCACTAAACGTAAATTCTCCTTCTCTTTGGAAGCGTCTACTATCAGTGGTTACATCACTGGGCTATCACCCATCAAAACCTCGAAGAACAAGAGGATGTATTTTGATTTCACTTTTTACGCAGAGCTGAACTAAAGTTTGACAACACAACTCTGGAATATACCTTTAAATCCATTAGTGATATTCTTAACGAATCCTTCATTTGAAAGGAGTTGTTGCAAGCATGTGCGAAATAGAAAGTGCTACTCATAATGATAAAAATTTGAAATATCGTAAACTGTGATGTATGATAACACTGGATCTATCCCTGTTACGTTTTAAGGAGATTTAACAAACGAAGTGGAGGAGGATCTGTGCTAGAGGAGGATCTGTGCTAATGGTTCATAAGTTCAAATCACGACGATTCTTAAAGACAACTGAACAGTTTGTGAAAACGAAGACATTTATATCAGTGCTAAGATTGTTGTCAATGATGTACAGAAAGAAATATTAGGAAAAGTGTACTCTATCGATATGAAGTCGTTTAACAGAAAATTATTATGCACTAATTGTACTAAGTGTCACCATGTCATGTCGTCAGAAGTTGTCATTTTCATTTAAAGACAACGCTTGTGAAAGCGATAAAACAAAATTCACGAAAAACTTCCGTCTGATGTCGACTTAAAAATGATTAGTGACTTAAGCAAGTATTTAGTTGAGCCTCATGTTGATAAGATTTTGTTAATTTAAGCCTCAAATGTTTCTTAAAAAAATATTTTTTTCACAAGGCTTATTTTTTTTTTTAGATTTAGACTATGTATGTATTTCTTTTTTTATCTAAAGTAAACCAGATACAAAGGCACCCTCCTTATCGGGGACCTTTGAGGTAAGAGAGATTTGGATATTTTTGTATCTGGAGAATTCAAATTGTGGTCAAAGATTTAAAATTGTATATTGAAAAAAATCGTAAAGTTATTAAAATAATCACATAAAAAGGCACCCTCCTTATTGGGGACATTTTAGGTTAAAGCTTTGAAGTACGAGCAAAGATTTGAAAAATTGTGCACTGGATCTACACATTGTGTCAATAAAGAAAGCGCATAAAAAGGCACCCTCCTTTTCGGGGACCTTTTAATAAAGAGGGTACAGGTTTCTTACTGGTTATTTACAAAAATAGAAAAATGGATGAAATGATAAAACACCTATTTTTTGATGATGCAACCGCACCAATAGTTTCTTTGAAAAAAAATGCTAAAGAGAACGAAGTTCTGCTTGATACACGACAAAAAACGGATCAAGGCAATGGATTAAAATATAACGATCTTTCTGTATTTTCTGATACGACGTCTTGTTTAAACATCAATAAATGTTTGCACTGTGCAAACATTTGTAAAAGTACCTCAGGCCTGCGGAAAATACAAGTGTATTCAACATTTAAAAGACTCAAAAGCGAAATCAAATCAATCAATTGATCGGATTCCATCTTCAACGGACGTTTTCCCAACTGCAATGTCAAGACCTCCTCCAGCTCATATGTAGGGAAGGTTGACATTGGAAGATGTTACGATTATAATAGGCAATTCTGGAGACTTGTCATCTGGTGCAGCTCGTAAAAAGTTTATCAAAGAACTAAATAGAATGATTTATATATGGAATAGCTACTACTCCCCATTGAAAGAAATCGCTTTAAAAGCAACGATGGTAAGGCCTGCTTTGCTACAAATCGAAAGCTAAAGACCACACTGCATGCCTAGCTACAATCCGGGTCAAATTGAACGGAATTTTATCTAATTTTCCCTTTCGTCCCCTTTTTCCTCCCCCTGGAACAATGTTGAAATCTCAATCAAAGTATTTTTCATAGAACAACCAGAAAGTTCCATTTCATTTAGGCTTGAATTGTCTGAGATTTAAAATTAAAAGAAAATGTGGAAAAAAAGCTATTTCCATTAAAAAAACTGCAAGTCCTGCTTCCAAGCAGCACGAGGTCTTTCTTCTAATACGCTACAAATCTTGCATGTCTGAGTAGCCTCGTTATCGATTTAGGCGGCAAAATCTCATTTTCAAGTCAAAATTGAAAGTGACGTTCAAAGTTTAAAATGGAGTCAACAAGCTTTGGTAATGTATTTTAACAGAAAAAACGGTAAAAATCAAGTGATAAAATATAATTCTAATCCTAGTTTGGTATAAAATTCACCGGTTTATTTAATGCTCAAAGTTAAAAAAACTAAAAGCTTGAAATAATGCCGACATTTAAGAAAATAAAAAGAGAAATGACTTCCCGCTGTCTTTATTACCCGAAGAACTCAGCCCACCCACAGAATGTCAGTATTTTATATTTCTGATGAAACAAAAGGTTTATTAACATTTTTTACTAGCTGTAAAAGTGAACTAAAAAAACAAAAGAATGAGTTTGACTAACCGTGAATCTCAACCAAAGTCAACCTACTTAGTCATTTTCAACAAAGGGTGTCAATTTGAACGTGTACTGCACTAGGCATTTTGTAAAGAGAAACACAAAGACGATGGCTATCAGTTGGCTTTGAAATTACGCGGTGTGTACAGGTGAGAAAAAATTAAATTTACGATTCAATTTTGTTACAAAATCTCTGTAAAATGACGCTTAAAAATATGTCTTAAAGGATTTTAGCTCGTCTCCAATTACAAAGCGCACACTGAAAGCGAGGAACAATAATCTGGGGGAACCAAGCGAAGCATCGATTTCATCAAAACGGCCCAGATGACGTCTCACTTTTGGTGACTTACATGACGTAGTCATTGGCAACAACATTAAGTCAGACAAAGAATTCTGCAAGTTCGCTCTGTCAAATTTTGTATTGGCTAAAGAGGAAACAACGTAACTCTTTCATTGTTACCGCGTGGAAGATGGTAAACGAAGCACCGTAATATCATGCTGGTGGGAAAGAGCAATTGCGCTCTGTCGTAACCACTGAAAAAAATTTACCGTTGTTTCACCACCCCCAGATGGTGCAAAAAATGGTGCATTTCCTTTTCCTACAAAATATTTTTTTTCATTTAGATTTTATTTTTTAATTTTTTTTATAAAAAGTTTTTTCCAATAAGGGGTTAGCATTCAGACTAAGCTTTGTAAGTGTAAACTTACCTTTACTAATTTGGTTTGAAGATACTCTAGTCTTGGTTCATATGTCTTTTTGATGAATTCTTCATTGTCTGGATTGTCAATCACAGATCTTGCACTAGCATCATTCACCAATTCAATTTTTTCTGTGCAATCAACAATACAATGTTCCAGATCTTTGGCCTTCTGGTGCAGCATGTTGTATTCCTCAATATCGTTTTTGCTGGTGAAGACACCAGCAATCTTTTTGGAAATTTTTAAATCAATGATTCTATACTTTTCTTCTAGCATGTTGAAGAATTTCAAAAAAGTTCCAAGAGAGATATGGAGTACAGGGAGAGCAACCTGGTTGTTAATAACCTTTGTATATTTTATTAGATCGAATTTTCAACAGCTTTAACATACCTGATCTATTGGAATATTGAACATAGGCTGACCAATGACATTGTTGAAAAACTTTGCCTTCTTAATATTGCCACCATCCTCATTGAAATTTTCAAAGTCTCGCTTCAAAGTATCTAAAGTTCGAAACTCTGAAGCTCCACGATCTGCTAACTGCATCTCAGTTGAAGTGATGTTACAAAATAAACAACGGTGGCGTCCTAAAAATAAAACTTAACATTTTGAATTGCATCTGTTTTCAGGTATATGCCTAACACTTTCGATTAAGTAATAAAATTTACCATTTGCTCGAGTAAGGCCATAAACGGCACACAAAAATTCATAGTCACCAAACATGAAAACTCTGATTGGATTTCCCCTAATAAGAAAACAAACTTGAATGATCTAAAAAAAATATTTACATGATGGTTTGATTTCCATGAAGGTAAATTTACCTCCAGTGGCTCAGTTGAAGCTGGTCAATTTGACTTTTGAATGTTTGTAAACCAACTTTAAGATTAACACGGTAATCCTTTGCCTCAAAGTATGAAAACACCACAGTATTTCTTTTCTTGTTTGGTTTCTCGACATTACAAACTTGGTAACTCATTTTAAAAGATTTACCACCATGATCTCCACCAATCTTTAAATGTATTTCTTTCTGAAATTCTTTAGGATGCATCACAAAGTTGCTCCTAATTAAAATAGGAATTATATGTAATTCTTTTCGTGGTTGTTAATATCTCGCTATAAGTACAATAAGAAATAATTATTTAATTCAAAAATTTCATTCAACAACAATTATGAATAAAGATAAAAAAGTTTACTTACTCATGAAGTTTATCCATACGATCTAAGATGTGTGATTTAAGATCTGCTACATATGACCAGGGTGCTGTTCTAACGTCATATACTCCTTTGTGGTCATTCGATTCCATTGTAAAAGGTGTATTCTCAACAATGTATTCATTGCCAGCCCATGATTGTGCTACATCTCGTTGTTTGTTGATTGCAGCTGGTTTAATGTTGAATGTCCTTAATCAACTAAAGGGATTAAAACATGTTTGTAATACATGCAGATGATCATAAAATGAATTTGTTTTTAAGAAATAGTTTAAACTGGAAATTACCGAGCCATTGTTTTCAGTTTTTCCCATGGTATTCCAATATCTGCTTTCAAAGCGACCATGGTTTCTTCAGATATCTCCACTGGTGGGATCTGTGACTTTTTTATAATTTCCACTCTCTGTTTTTGTTCAAATGACTTTATCAGAACAGCAGTCTGGCTTACAGCAGATACTTCATCACTGCCAGAAATATTCATTATGTTATTTTGAACATGTTTATTCCTATTTCTGAGGGTACGTTGTGGTGCAATGCTACTGGCTTTGTATGCTTTCGGTGTTGATGTAATTTAAACTGGCTAAAGTAAAATGTAATGCTGGAATAAATATTCATTTTTAAAAACATTGTCTGAAAAATTAAGGTATATACAAGTTTAATGTTTTATGATTTTGAAAATATAATTATTGTAATTTAGAACTGCTTACCCGAGGACCACCAGATTTGAATTCTGCAATTTTCGAGCTGCTACTGGCTAATTTCTTCTTAATAATATGCAGAGTCGCATCTTCAACTTCCCTTGGAATCGATTCAACATCATTAATTCTGAAGATGTCATTAACAGTGATGGCAGTTGGTGTTTTTTGAAAACAAAGATGTTCTCGTCTGCTCTTTTCATCATGCACATTAAATGTAGAACCACATGAATTTTTGCAGGCGATCACAATACACTTTAGCATGTCAGCTACGTTTACAGATTTTAAAAATTAGTGCCACACACTGGACACGTAGTCCTAGTCAATAGTTTTCCCTCAATCTTGGGCAGGATGCAGTTCATGCAAAATGAATGCTGGCATTCTTGAATGTATACAGGAAATTTTTGTATGTTATTACAAATATTGCATATGCACAATTTAAGATGAGGATTTATTTCATTATCCAAACTTTTTACATTGTATATATTGTGTGGAAAAGTGTCAATGTAATTGTCCTGAATTTTTTGCAAAATATCTCGTGTCCATTTGTCGTTTTCTAATTTTGTCCTACCACCTGGATTGGTTTTTTTAATGTGTCTGCCACTTTTCATGGGATCACATGTAACACAGTTTAGGGAGGAATGTGGGGTCCATTCTGCCACTTTAAAGTCTGCTGAGAGTGTTGATTTTCTAGTTTTAATATTTCTCGTTTTTGAATAGCAGTTTAGGCACATTTTGGTGGGATGTACACAGGTTTCGTCATTTACTGGATCTATATAGAATGCAATCTTAAGTCTATCACTCAATTTCCGTACGTCCATTTTGTCTTTCCCTAATTTTTTGGCACAAATACGACAAAACTTAGTTAGTTTGTTTGTGTGCGTCTGGTCAGCCATCTTGAATATCCTGTAGCTAGCCCTCCTCTTCAATTTCGCTTATATCTTTTGAAAAAAAAAATGTTAGGCTCCTGATTTCTTTTGATTTGCTCAGAAAATAGATCAATTATGGTTAAAAAGTCCAGTTTTAATATGCAAAAAAAATTTTTGTGCTGTTTTGGGGCATCAAAGTTGGTGTTGTTTCAGTCTCTTAGACTCATTTTGAATTTCGCGCTATAAATTTCCCTGAGCGTTCAAAGTCCTTATTTTTTTTATTTTCTGATGCCCTGGTCACACTTGCGTCATTTAAAAGAATCCAGGGTTAGCTCTATGCTATATATTTACTGCAATACAGTAAATAAATAGGGGTTGTGCAGCCACGCTGCTGCTCGCCCGGGAGGCGGAAATGAGGAACCTCAGAATTTAAATTTTGCGCATGCGCATAAAAACATTTCATGTTTTCAGCAGAATGAAACTAACGTGTATAGTGTAGATCATGCCATGTGTTGCGCAAAAGGTGGATTATTATGCATGAGACATAATGAAATGAAAGATTCTATCGCAAATCTCATGCAAGAAACATGCAAAGACGTTGAGATAGAGCCGAAAATAATCCCTCCGACTGGAGAAACTTTTTCAACAGCTGGAATACAGCTAGAAGTTTGTGGAAGTGTGGTCAAGCCATGTAAATCAGAATCTTCAGAAGGTATTTTGCAGCACGGCTCATTTACCCCTTTTGGTGTTTTCGAGTCATGGTGGTTGTAGCCGTGAAACAGAAAGATTCATTAAAGAACTTCTGAGCGCGTAGACAAGGAACGGAAGGTGTTGTGATGAGCTGGTTACGAACGAAAATATCATTCACGCTATTGAAATCAGCAATTTAACTGCTCCATCAAACATATCCCAGTCAGTTCGTAGAATTGACGTGTGAACGAGAACGCAACGTACCGCTGAATATTTTGCTTTTGGCTGAAGCATAATTTGTATATTATATTGTATAATAATAAAAAAAATAATTAAACGACAGCGTGATTGGGTAAGTAATTCATTCTTATTTTGGCAGGATGCCATTTTTTATACTATTGCCTGAATTGTTCTTATTTTATTCTGTGACTGGCAAAGTAGATGTCTTCATTTGTTAAATTTGCTGACGTTACGGAGTCAATATCTTATATTAAACTAAGGAAGCCATTACAGTGCAATTAAAACTTTGAGGCCAAATAACTTCAAGGTGGCGACGTCAATGTTTTTTTACCGCGTAGGTAACTAGGGACACCACGTAGGACTAATTTGGGAAATTTTCCCAAACCTGGGTCTCCCTTTAAACCCGTAATATCTCTGCAACCGTTTGTCAAAAGTACATGATCCTATGGACGTGTTTTTTCTTGACTGTGCGAAAAGTGGAGATTTCTATATCTCTCACTTAATCTAAAAATATCGTAGCAGTCTCTAAATCCAAGAAGAATTCCATTTTAATGGCGAATTAAGATAAGATTTTTCTTTCAAAACATGAAAATTAGAGTTTTATATGATAAGTAGACTGAGAGAAAATTACGTCTATAGTCAGGAGTAGTTTAAGATACGTTTTAGTCCTTAGCTGCAAAGATAAAAAAAGTCATCTTAATTTTTGGAACCTTGAAGTCTTCTTTTTGGTTCGAAATTTCGGAAAATGGTTCAACTGGTCTTGAAGTTAGAATAAAGTAAAAAAAAATTCAATTATTAAGAGTATTTCATGATCAATTAGTCTTTTTCCGATTTTAACGTAAACATCATTTTTGCTATTATCTTAGAGTACTCTTAAGAATTTCATGATTTTCTTCAGCAGTTTCACTTTTAGGTATACAATTGTTAGATTTGACTTTATTTCACAAGGTTAAAGAGCGCCTGAGGATAATAATGGTTCTTTTAATTTTTCGACATAAAAAAGCGTACTAGAAGGCAATTTGACTGTTATATCTGAATTTACTCGTCGATACCGAAATAGAAATGTCTCAAAACATGATATTGGCTATCCTAAAGATAATCCAGGACGGAAAACGTAGAAAATAAAGAGTGATCGAAGATTAAAACGGTTTTTTCGTTAAGGCGCTGTTAAGGACTTATCTTTTCAAGAACTACTCCAAATTTCGCCCGAAAGTGTTTCAGAAACTGTTACTAAGAAGAATTTTCAATATCAGTAAAGGCCAGTGTTATTAACAAATTCGACTCCACGAGGAGTGGTACGTGAAAGTTCAAGTCCTTGTTTTCATGATAGAATTTAGCTAGATTTCACTTTGATGCGGAAGTAATTAAATTAAAAAAAGATCCAATTTCTAACAGTTTGCGTTAGAAAAGCCGCGTTAATGATTTAAAAAGTAAAAGTAAATTAATAAAGTGAAAATATTTATGCAATGTATAAGAATTATTTTTAAGAGGAGAAAAAGATTAGAAAAGTCATCTGAAAATCTCTAGTGAAAGTATACCTGAACAAGCCATTAAATGGCACATGTCATGTTAAAAAAGTACTAATAAATAAAGCCAATAAAGCCGAATCGAATGTTTACTTTCTGAATCGAATGATTTTTTAAATCGAAACAGTGTTTTGGCGCGCGTGGGATTTAAAAGAAAGAAAGTTTCATTCAAACTTCATTGTCTGAAAGTTTGAGATGGCGCCAGTCAGTAAAGCAAAGTTTTATTTTTGTCGCGATGACTCATGCAAGAAACAATTCAGTGATATGAGCAACAGAAATAAACACGAGAAGAGATTCAACCAGTAACACTTGGGAAAAACAGAAAAATACAGCCTCTGTATGATGAGAAAACAAAGTTGTGGGCTTGTCCGACGGTTGATTGTCCCTTACGATCGAAATTTAGAGGGAATATTGTTTGCCATAAGAAAGAGTGTACAAAAGTAATGGTCCGGAAGCAGAAAATGAGTCAGAACAAAGTTTGTGAGTATTGCAGAAAGACATTTGGTCAAAATTTCAACAGAGATCGTCACGTTAAGACACATCATGAATCTCCTGATGTAGACAATGAGGAGGACCAGGATGCTACTCTACCCACATTTCTATCACTAGAGTCTGAAAGCCAACCGGAAGCTCAAAATCCCAACGTATCAGCCATATCCGATGTAATGAATGTCTCTTTTATGAGCAGTGATGGTAATGTAATCGAAACGGAAATCTCATTGGTTGACCAACAAAATGCTGTTTTTGAGATCCGTGAACCAACATCGTCGAGCATTCCTCCGTTTGAACCTGAAAATTTAGTACCGCATAACGCAACAGTTGACGAGAATAATGATTCACTCACACTGTCCATTCCTCTATCACCCATCCGGAATAACGACACTTATGACATGAACGACACAACCACATCAATCGGCGTCGAACTTTCCAGATTGGCTGAAAAACGTGACAACATGTTTGAGCGTCAATTCAAGGAATCCGTTCTCTCGAAATTGAAATGCGATTTAAATAGCCGATTTTATAAACATACGGCAGCAAAGTTTTTGGACGAAACCTTCGGAGAGGCCATTGATAACGAATGCTTTATTAGGTTGATTGCTAAAAGTTTGGATTACAAGCCTTACAGACTGAAATCAATTTTAACTAACTACAAACATCAACACAAAGCTCGCTATTCAATCCCTACGGAAAATCTTCAACGAATCTACAATTACTGGTTGAACGAAGAAGTCTCCATCCCGACAACTGATTCCGGACGAAATGAAAGCAGAATCGGTAAGCTTCGTTATTTAAAAGATTTCAAACATTTAGCTTGTATTACTGATGACAGTGTAGAGGAAAAACAGATCATTCTGAAAAAGACCGGCAGTACTAAAACGTATATCAGAGCCCATCGCCGAATATACACAAAACCTGTTCGTCAACTCTTCAAAGATTTTAATAAAATTCACCAGGATTTGAAGTGTTCGTTCTCCACTTTCTACAAATATCGACCATTCTATATCGGCCCACCTACAGAACGAGAAAAGGAGTCGTGTCTTTGTATCAAATGCCAAATTGTCCATCTTTTATTGAAAGGAATCAACAATTTCCGAAAAACAAAATGTTTAAAACAGCTACGGAGTTTCTCAGTTTAAAAGCTTCATTGTCATCAGAAGATCTCGAAAAGCTTCATCCGGAATTCACCTCGCTGAAGGAGACATCTTATTACATTTTTGGAAAGAAGACGGAAATCTATGTCAAGAATGGTGTCGAAAAGAGCTACGAGAGAACAACACGTCTTGACAAAAAGCACAAAGTATCGGAAATAGTGGAGCAACTCATCGCTCTCGGTCCAGCCTATCTCAAACATCGCCAACATGTACAAAATACCGCAACAGTTATTCCAAAAATCAGAGAACGACACGAAGGGAGCAGGTACATTGAAATGGATTTTTTAGAGAACATTGCCATTAAAACCAAACACGAAGTACAAGAAGCGCATTTTTCTGGGAAACAGTACGCCTAAAAGCGATAACGCTCCCACTCAATATAAAAATAAATGGGCTTTTCATTCATACCATTCTCTTGCCAACAAGTACGATGTACGCATAATTCGTCTGTACGGAGCAGCAGGTCACGGTAAAGGGCTAATTGATGCCATGTCCGCCTTCGGAGTTAAATCTATATTAAGACGAGACATCATTGTTTTGGACGTTTGGTTTGTCGACAGCCAAGCGATTCGTGACTATCTCGATATCCGGAAAGATCCCAGAATGAGTTACACAGTCGTCAGTCAAAAAAGCAAGTTGACAAAAAGCGCATGGCGAGAGTTGAACGGAAGATCGATGGTTGTATGGCAATGCATCTGTTTGAAAACAAGCCTAATGAGAATTCTGTATATATGAAAGAATTCTTCTGTGATTGTGATAACTGTTTAAATTTAGAGTTTGATGCATGTTTGAGAGTAGATGGTCCTGATGAGAGTCAAATGGATGAAGTTGAGGCATCCGTAGAAAACGATGATGACTGTTACCTGGATGAAGAACAAGATCGTGGTCAACACATTTTTGAATTTGTTTCGATTCCATGCTTTATTGCCGTAATCTCATTCAACTCCTGTGAGTCAATTTATTTTTTTAAAGTGATTGAAAAAGGAGTTGCAACCGATGAAATGAGGGATCGTTACGGACACTCCATTAATTCTGGCGAGTGTTTCTTGAGAGGAAACTATCTGAAGTCTGACAGGTCTCGCAATATGGCTTTGAAAAGATTCAGCATAGTTCCTGGAGATGTTCTTTGTGATCCTGTTGAAGTGTTTGAAGCTTTCGTTGATATTGATCATGACAGCCTTTGTATGCCAAAGGATATCTATGCGGAACTTGTTTTAAGAGCATCGTAAATTTTTACAATTTTGCCTTGGACTAAGTTAATCTCCAATTACTCTTAAATAAGTCATAAACAGAATACTATACTAAACATTTGCACACCCTATATCGAATTTGAATATTGAATCGTATAAGTGATTCTTATTATTTCATTGAAATTATCTACGTCCTGTTTTTCGCTTCTAGTGTAGGATATTGAACCTAGATTTTATGAATTTTAAAGACCAATAACATCATAATTCACTCTTTTAAACGAAAATTTATCATTGTAAATAAGTATTATATGTTCCTAATTATTATTTATCCAAATTTCTAAATTGTTATTTAATGAAAATTTCAAAGTTATAATTCACCAAAAATTATTTATTCAAATACCACATTTATCTCAAGTACTCATTAATTCTGTTGTCAACTTTCATTTGAATGAAAAAAGCATAGTCAGACAATTTATTTTGCCAAATTTTCAAATCGCTATAATGTTTTAAGAGTGATTATTGCATGTTTTCGAAAAAGTTAGGCTTGTGACTAAATCGCTCATTACTTACTCATTTCTGATTAAATTTTACTCATCACAGTTTTTACTGGTTTCCAAGCTGTCAAAGATGCTTTAAAAATACAATTTTACTATTTTTTCGAAAAAATGAGTAAATCACGAGCAAAAACTCAAAATGACCAATATTATCGCGACACACTCCTAATTTTCAAAATTGACCTTGTAGGACCAATAGTATCTCTACAAACTCCAACCCAGTGAGTTTTCTTGATCTAATAACGGTTTTAACCAAAGATATTATATATTTTGTGATTTTTGCTATTTTTCATTTTACAACTTTTTCGCAGTCAAGAAAAAACACGTCCCTATACATTTTCTTGATCAGCGTTTTAAGATCTATACGATTAAGGCAAAGTGTATAAAAATTTCTAAAAGAAATTTTTTGCGTATTGACATGCCTTTGCTGACGTCAGCAAAATTTTTAAACCCTTATATCTCATTAACCCCTCACAAATAGCACATTTTCTTAATCAGCAGGTTAGGCTCTACACAAATAGAGGCAATGTAAAAACAATGTTTTAATTTGTTGTGTGGATGGTTTGCTGACGTCACGGGCTGAATCGACTAGTATGGTAATATTTAAACATCTCAAACATACTATACTAGAAAAAGGAAATATAGTAATTATTGAAACATTATTTTGTTCTTATATTATGTGAAGGATTTCAAGTGCGTTCTAAATCTGCTCTAAAATTTTGGCATAACCTTAGCCTTAAAGTTCTTAAAAACCTGTAACACTTAAGCATATTTAGGCTCAGATAGGTGGGTTTTTCTTGTGTTATAGGTATTTTAATTAGACAGTGTAATACGGATCCGTCTTCTTTCCTCCAAGTCTTATTTTTTTCAAAAACATGAATTTGTTGTACTTTATTGTTAGTAAATGAAAGAGATCTTCGGAGAAGAGAGAAAAGAAAGCGGAATTAGACGCGGAAATGGAAATAAAGATATTAATTGAAGAGAGAATTCGAGCACTAGAATTTCAGAACGCTGTTTTAAAAAGAAATGTGCCGAAAGTCTAAGCCACTACTAGCAGGAACACTTTATTGTGCTGTTCATCGAGATCAAGTACATACCGCACTCAGGGTAAAAGCATAACCATTACACGGGCGCTCAATTTTAATGTTATTCAATTCTCTTTCAAAATGTGACGTGCGTATAAACGAAACTATAGGTGCTAGTGTTTACGGGAATGTTTCGAAAGGATATGTTAAAAGCATCAAGCAAGTTGTGGCAATCAAATGTTTATCCAACAATGCACGACCAATTGATGCGTACGCAAAATGCAAGAAGGGTATGTTGATGGCAGGTGTTATAAGCTTTCTCTATGTTTTTGGATTTTTGAAACCGAAATGCCTCCTTCTTGCATTTTTTTTGTGATGACTGTGGTTCATTTTTACCAACATTGAAGGAATTTATGAGTCATTTAAATGAAATCATAATTGGATTATTCTCCACTGTACACCAAATGCACGTCTGTGGTCTGTTACACAACGATTTACATCCAGTAAATGCCCTTGTCCGTAATTCAACCACGGTAAAATTGATTGATCTGGAAAAGGCTATACTAGTCAGTGATCCAGCAAAATATGATATTGAACCAGGGCCTTTTCAGCAAGTAAAATTTAACACCAAGCATTTATTTCTACCACATGAGTTAAGGAATGTTAAAGGTTCTTACCAGTCGGTTCAATCAGAGGTTTATTCATTAGGATACAACCTGGATTTAATCAGTCGATGTGTATAAACATGAAAATATCGTCTATCGCTAATGATATAATGGTTGAAGAACCAAGCAAAAGGCCTTCAATATCACGCTGTATAACCCGTTTCAAAAATCTAATTAACAAGGTTAAGAAATCCACTTGATTAGTTATTGTTGATGCTGCGATTTTTTTAAAAGCTCTGAGTGTTTGTATCTAAAAATAGAAGTAATCACCGGCTGGCACAAGGCAAGGCTGCGTTAAAATGTGTTATTGTACTTATTTTTTATAAAGTTGGGACGTGGTTGCTCTAGTGAAACTGTCCGAGCTTGTCGTCTCTGGGCGGAAAGAGCTGGCAGACAGACAAATTTGCCTGAGAAGTTAAAGAGAAACGAATACAAAAAGGAAAGCAGAAGGATGGGAACGGTTCAGCAACTATAGGTGTTGGTTCTAACATTTTAATTGAGCATGAAATGATAGTTCAAAAGCTTGCTAGCGAGGCATCAGGGAAGGCTATGAAATATGAAAGGCTTGGACCTCAGGAATTTGTTCAATACATATATGATGAACTATCAATCAATAACATGAAAAAAGCTTGTTACAAACACTTTTTTTCTAGATGAAAAAGGCTTACAATACAGCAAGCTGCACTAAAGCTGCACTACAGGGACGGGGGACGGTGGTTGTCAAAACTGGGATTCGGCTCCCATAAAAAGGCGCTGAATAACACTTTCTTGCTTCTTACAAGCATGACTACTGTCCAACTTGGACCTAACACAATTTTTTAAGAAAATCTTAAAGAGAAAAACAATCCTTCTATCACAAACAATACGACACAAGACAGAGCTAACAACATAAACGGACTGGTTAAAGATCGAACACAAATTAAAAGATATGGTGTGTGACATACTAGCCTCACAAAATGGGCCATCTTGTTCAAAGTTATCCCATGTTCCCAACTTTCGAAAAATACATATCAGATTTATAAAACACAGAAGTGATGACTCGAAAGTTTGGAGCAAATTAATGGAAAATTTTCCATTCGAGTCTGAAAATAGACTAATTTCAAAATCATTACCAGATAAAACCTGTAATAAAGAGAAAAAGTCTACAATTGCAAAGCCACCCTTTGAGGCACACAAAAGTTTGTCAGTTTCTTCTATGTTACGTCTAGGAAAGGTGATATCAAAAACATTAGAGGTGACAGAAATAATTGAAGTAGCCGAATTTGATTTGGAATCTATGAATTGGTGTCCATCGACTAAACATAAGTATTTTGTTAAAAAAGAATCATTTGCTAAAGGTGGATTTCGTTGTTTATAAATCAAGGCATATACAGGGAAAAACATTTGTTATCAAAAAGTTTTTGCCAGAAACTTATAGAGAATGTAAATACAGCTGTTGTTGATCCAGAAAGCCAAGAGACTCTGTGTAAAAAGGCAGTACAAATGCACATGCTAGCAGCTAATCTCGCGTCACAATTCAAAAAAGACCTCCCAAAAGATAATGGGATTGCTTTTGGAAAAACATTTAGTTACCAATCTACAAAATTTGGCAAAATGGTATCTAATAAGCAGTGTGTCGTGGTCGAAAATTTTATACCTATTTTATAAACTAAGGGTGACAAGGGCACTTGGTTAAAGCAACAGTAGTGTAATGGCCATAGTTCAAACTTACAGAGTGGTTAATTGCAGCCCTTAAGTTGTAGTGCTTGCGACAAGAGACTTCATTGTCTACAGTGATAGGTATAGAAACGGTGCCCGGGTAAGATGTGACAGAAGAACAAACCTTAGACAGAAGGCCTCTGTTATAGGCGAAGCGCTCTAATTGCAGAACCAATCAACGTATTTGTCGAAGTTTCTGCTGCATTGCCCAGTATCTTACTAGTTATATTTGTACTGCCTTCCTTACATCTGCTAACCCTATTTGGTATGGGGGGGGCATAAAGTGCCTTTTCAAAGTCCCATAACTTTTTAATTACTGGATGAAATTCCTTGAAATTTTGGCACTTTTCCTAACTTTTATAGGTCTTTCGACCAAAAAAATTTTTTTTTACAAGAATTGTCCTGTCAATGTCACTTTGTCCTTTATTGACAGGTGATCATATCAACTTTTGCTGTAGTGCTAAAAATAAAGTTGTATGAATATGGGATTATGCATGTGATAGTGACATAAAGTCATCATACAATATTGACATACACACCGTGTAATTTGCAGACCGGAATATTGGTAATTTACAGACCGGAAAATTTGTATTCTCCTATTTTTTATATCTATCGTCATATGATGACGTCATAGGTCATTTTGTCACTTGCCAATCCAATTTGACTTGATTGAGTAGTTACTGACATGATTGTGCATAGATATACCAAGTTTTATTCCATGACAGCTACTAACACCAAGGTTCTCGAATATCAATTTTTCAAAAAAAAATGAATTCTGATCGATTTTCATTTTCTCCCTTTAAATTAAAAAAATAATCAAACAAGGATTACTGTCGCTGTCGCAAATATCGCAAGAAAAACAAAGAACCATTCAAAGAAAAAGAAAGAAAAAGATTTGCTAGAGATTACGAGAAACATGTTGCAGGGAAAAGTACGAAGCACGTTTAAATTAAGATAGATTAAGATCTAGGGAATATCGAAAGCGAAAGAAGGAGGAATCCAAGGCAGTCGAGGGAAACACAATAGCTGTTGCATCACCAGTTGCATCCCCACCATCAACATCGACTTTGACAAGTGCCTTTAACTGCAAGCAAGCCCAGTCTCAAAGCATCTCTCGAGCTGAAAAAATTCTCCTGCATGTCCCAGAAAGAAAACGGAAATCATTGGGAATCTAGCCAAAAATACAACATGAAAATTAATTTAACTGAAGGATGTGGTCTTAAACCAAAAGTTCTGTCCAAAGAGCAAGAGAAATGGCTGACAGAACATCTCGAGCGTTCAGAGATGACGTAAATCCTGTCAGAAAAGATAACGTATACATCGGGAAGATCGATGGAAAGAAACATTACGAGCAAAAAAGATATCTCCTTTAAACATTGAGGGACGCACTTGGAATCGTCAACAACCAAGAACCATGGCTCTTATATAAATTTTCAATTTGATCTATCATTCGCTTTTTTTACAGATTTATTAAAAACAAAATCAGTTCATTTTTCAACGAGACATACCCGACACTTCCTGTCTATGCGAAATATGCAAGAATACAGAAATGATGGTAAAAGGTTTGAGGAAGGTTTATTCCAACCATCATGTTAGCGCCCACAATATCGTAGAGAAATATTCTTGCGATTCGGATGACCATCAATGCATGATGGATCACTGTGATTCCTGCCATCCGACCTTTTTTATCAAATCATTGATCATCAATGATCCCCATTCAAACGAATCAGAGAGTGGCGAAAAAACCAATGATAGTGATAGTGACTCTGGCTATCTTTCTTTCGCGATGTGGATCCGTGAGGACAAGAAGATTAAAAAGATTGTCAAATCTTTGGAAGAGAAAGAGTTCTTCAAAATCTGGGAGACATCTGATCATCGGAAAAGAAATCAAGTTGCTGCTTACTATTCTTCTAAATCAAATTTAAAGCAATTTGCATTACCCGTACGCGGCTCTGAGTCAGTAAAAGAAACCTCGTCATTTTCTACACCGTTACTAACTTCATCCTCGTCAGACACAAGAGGTTCAAATTCGTATGGCTTTAGCTTTGAAAAGTCTTGAAGAGAATTATCTGATTCTGAGCTTTCAATTATAATCTTCGTCACTATAACAAGACATCTTATCAACGAACAATGTAAACAGTAAGTAAACAAAACTTTTAGAAGGCGTGCTGCTGCTCACGGACTTTTTACACGATGTGACGTATGTTAATTTATTCTGACCTAGTCCTCTCGACTTTACGCGACCTTGCAAATTTATTTAAAATTGAAGATGTTTACGGACGTGATTAAGGTATAAATAAATATTTTTAACGATTGTAAAAGGTTTATTTTGACATATTTATGTATTGTCTTATAAAAATAACAATTTTTCAAATATTTTTTTCCACTGGAGTGCCCCTTTAAAATTGACGTCGCCCTCATTTTTAGATTGTCATGGCTGAAATAGTAAATTGTATGCAGAAAACAGCAGTAGTTCTAATGTTTATAAAAAATATAAAATGCGTTTCTTGGCTTAATATTATTGTGTAGTATTTTTATACCAGGGACCATAATACCATTCTTTTGGATAGAGAAATATCCAAATGGCCATGAATGCCTTTGAAAAAGAATAGCAAACCAGTGATGGAATTATATTAAAGTGTTGATCCTTTACTTGTTAACAGCTCGTTGATTCTTCATCATTACCGATTTTCAACACTAAAAGAGACTTTCAGCTCCTTCTTGTAGTAACTAGTAATGAAACGATTTAAAACTGTGTCAATTTTATTATTGGGTGGTAAAGAAAATAATTTACAAAGAGGTGGCAAGCCACCGCAATGATGAACTCAACCTGTTAGGTCTTTTATCAACAATTTTTGAAATACTTTGACAGAGTTTATTGAATGTCATTTTCCTCTGTTTTACTTCTAGATTGTGGGAAAAAGGCTTAGTTACTAAGCATTGTGTACCTGTGTTTAAAGTAACTTGAAAAGATTACGTAGAAGAAAGTCCAATCACAACTCAAAAGGCTAATTAACACGCTCATTTATCATGCTTTACCATGCGCTAAAGGTGGATTCATTTCAATTCGACATGCTGCAAAGATGTAAAAACAGAAATAGTATTGCAGGAACTGGCAAAATCTTATTACCGTCAACAATTCAAATGATGCACGTGTTGACGCTGCTGCAAGAGGTTTCTGGGTTAAGGGACAAGTAGCGTACTTTGACGTTAAGGTTTTCAACCCTACAGATAAATTCTACTCGACCCAGTCTCTTCCTGCAGCACATCGTTAAAATGAACAGCCTAAAAAGAGCTGTTACAATAAAAGAGTAACCCAAAGCTGAAAGTTATCCAAATATTTCTCTTAGTGTGTAATGTAATTCACATGCTCCGCTTAATATACCAGTTTTTGTTTGAAGGAGGCAAAACAATTGTCACAACAAATATAACATCACACAATCTGAAAGGAAATCAAATAAGTTTAAAAATGCTATCACTTAATAAGGTTTGACCACATGAGATGAGGTTGTCGCAAGTTTATTTACCCTTTTCTGACGTTGATAAACATTCCTATTTATACCAACTAATTCACATGCACTACTTTTTTTAGGTTGATGAAGTGAATTTTGTATGTGAATACAAATCCGATAAGAAACTTGTTATAATTTCTGATGTATGTTTTTACAGCAATTAATGAAACTGAAAGTATACCTTGTAGATGTAGTATGCTCAGAAATCAACATAGATCAGAACCTAGCACAGTAACCACCCACTAGACAACTGCTTATGATGTCAACCTGAATCTTGTATTGAACAGAAAGGATATGGCAGCATGACTTAACAAGAGTTTGAACTCCCCATCTGATAGAAAACACCACCACTGGGCCATCAGTCATATTTTAACAAAAAGTTAAATTAATAAAGTTTTTAAAGTATGTAGTACTCGACATTTAGAGCTTTGGTAGCTAATTTTGCAATTGAAATACTATGTGATACTTTAAAATTAAGTTTCTGCTAAATTTTCTCAGCCATGTAGTTAGCTAAATAAACTGACACTCCAATTAGCTCAATATTATAATTTGTAGTAATCAAATAACTCTAAGACATCTGAACCACATTTGAACTTAAAATTTGTGCCGTATTTCAGATAATAGATTTATTTAATGATGTATTTAATGATAAAAATTCAATTTCCACAGGTTGATGCTCCTGGTGAAATAGCTATTGAACTCAAAAACAGAGCGAATGAAAATCAAGAAAAAATCAGAACAGTATATCTTAACTCTTGCGTACCAACGGCTGATAAGCAGGAACACAGTCAAATGACAACATCTTTCCACATATTGATGTCAAGAGAGACACAGTTAATCCTCGAAACAAAGATGAAACATCTGATTCACGTCATGGGGATGAAGTCGTCCCTGATCACATTGATACAACTAACAAATCTTTGACCAGTGGTACGAATGAGATGTCCCATTCCAGTCGAGCAATTGTAGAAAAAGTGAATTATCTTTTTTATAATGCAACTTGACTTCATAGAGGTATACAGAAATATATGGTAAATACACAGGAAGTACATTTATGATATAGGTGTAAAAATTATAGCTGAAAAAAGTATTATTTAATTTGGGAACTGACGATATGAAACTGCAAGTGCTTTTTCTGTTCAATACTATAACAGTTGGCATTAAATGAACAATACGTGAGTTAAGATTTATGAATTTCCTTGTATCATAATAGTTTTTTTGTACTTTTAACTTTCTGTGACGATGTTTAGGTCGGCATTCAGAATTTTCATGTTTATTTTTATAGTAATTTTTTTAGTACTGATTGATTGATGATCAATTTTTTTTTTCAGATCCGTTCCTTCACTGATAAAAAGAATAATCATTCCATTTCACCACCTCTACTTCTTTGCAAAAGTGATTTGTCAGCCAATAATCCAGAACCTAGTTTCACTGATAAGGTGAGCCTTATGATATGCATTTTGCTAAAGATTCATGTCGACATCTTGAATGTATTATGATTATGAGATTCTATTATGTTGTATGTGACGGCTGAAATTTACCCGTCGTATTCAATTTGCTTTGTTAGTTGCTAAACGTTCTACTTTGTCAAAATGGGTGATAACCTTAAGAATTGTTCAAAAATTTTCATTAGGCAAAGGTTGTCTACCTATTGTGTTGATGGCAACAATATTTTCGCTGTTTTTACAAATTGGATTATTAATTTGTCAATGACAGACAGTGTAAAATTATGCAGGGTTTAATAATTTAAGTAAGTTTATGAAACAGTGGTTTGAAAGTAGAAATTGAGATGAATTGATATGTTCAAATCACAAGGGTTTAGGGTGTGGAGATGATGTTCTTGTAAATCACACTATATGTAGCAAGGAACAAAGTTGACTTGAATTATATTCAAAATGGTATAATTTAATAGATTGGCGCTCCTGATGAAGAAGAAATTATTGAACCCAGCAACAAGGGGAATGCAATTCGAGAGAAAATTAGAACAGTAGATACTACATCTTGCGTACCAACGCCAGAAAATGAAGAACATGGTGAAGTGAAAACATGTCTTCCAGCGGTTGATGTAAGGGGAAACAAAATTATTTCTAAAAAGGAATATGAAACATCTCATTCACTTCATGGAGATGAAGTGGTCTGTGATCACATTGATACAACTAACAAATTTTTCACCAGTAGTACAAATGAGATGTCCCATTCCAGTCAAACAACCATAGAAAAAGTGAGTTATCTTTTTAATAATGCAATGATGATATAACGAAATGCGTCAAGGAGGGTAATCTGATTGTAACCTATGGATCGTTTATGTTAACCAGTTCGGGTATCAGGAGAGCCAATGGAATATTGCAAAGGATGCGAATTTTAGCACGTTTACTTATTCAACTACGGCAAAAGACACAATTTCCTGAGTCCTCTTTAACTCACTTCCTAAAACCAGAAAGGTTTATGACATTGTTGATTGCACTCAAGATTTGGGTGGATTCACGTTACAAAATATTGACGGAGAAAATGTATCCACCTTTGCTATTCCATCGCTACCTCCTCAAATAGGGTATAGTCTAGAGAAATGTTGTGCATTGTTAAAAGGGATTGGCATAAAAATGAAAGATCAGAAAGTACAGAAAGATACCATTGATTTTCGGGAGTTGTTTGCAATGGAATAAGTTGCAAAAATATCGACTGTATGTCTGAAGACGATGGGTGACAACAAATTTGATAAAATAACTTTGCTTCCACTAACTGAAGATCTTCTGAAGATAAGGGAATATCTGAAAACACAAATACCATATGCTACTGAAAGTCTTAAAGAGAAGAAAGATCTGGAAAGTTGGAGAGTGTTGGCGGATTTGGTTAGTACTAGGGTGACAATTTTTAACCGTCGACGTGGAAACGAAGTAAATCAATTACTTGTAACAAAATTTAACAATTGTGATCAACACAAAACAAGTGAAATGGAAGAAATAAAGCAATCTCTCAGTCTAATAGAAAAAAGACTGACGAAAAGGTAATCTCGTTCTTTGACTTGTTCTTAACTTTGCATTTATGTTGCTCTATCTTTTAAAAATCAATGTTGTGGTTTCAAACCTTCTCGCGCCTTGCTCATATAAGCTTTTGGTATGAAAGTGGAGAGATTATAAAATTGCATTAAAATGGACTATAGGCAGGCTACATGATTCTGACTAATATAAAGGAACACGAAAACACACTTTGATGATCTTTCTATTCACTTTCAAAATAGCAGCTGCCACCTTTCTAGAAATTAATGAACACAATTTCTGCCATTAATTTTTAGCCATCTGTGTAACCTTTTTTCAAATTAATATTTGATCCTCCTCTGTTCTACGCTCTCCTCCCTGTTAAGAATTTAATTTTCACAGCTGCCACGTTCTTATTAATATTTATTTCTTAAATCCTACTGCGTATCCTTTATTTTTCTTATGTATGCGGGGGTATTATACTTCCCAGGCTGTGTGTGGGCAATAAAGTTACTATAAATTCTTATTTAGCCTTGAAATTTTGTATATAAGGAGAAAGCGAGGAAGGCAAGTTCCAATACTTATAAATCATGAAGAGTCTAGTGCAATAGAAGCTCTAATACAATTCAGGAAAAACGTCGGGGTTGCTGAGGAAAACAAATACGTTTTTGCTGCACCTACTAAAGGATCTGTTAATACCTTACGAGGAAACGATTGTATGGCCAAAGTGCTCAAAAGCATCGATGGTCTGGCATCACCAGAACGCATTCACTCAACCGAGTTAAGAAAGTATTGTGCGACAGTATCTCAAATTGCCAATCTATCCAAAAATGATTGGCGTTGATTTGCGGATCATTTGGGGCACGATATTTCGGTTCATCGGGATTATTACCGCCTGAAAGATTCGACTGTTGAGTTGGCTAAAGTTTCACGACTGTTATTAGCTATTGACGAAGGAAGGGCGTCTCAATTGGCAGGAAAGAAGCTTGATGAAATTTCAGTTGAAAGTAATTTTTTTTAAAATGAAAATTTACTTTGAACCTACTTCAGGTTTGTTAAAAACAACATGGGTCAAATGCGAGACAATTGTATCTCCGCCTAAAAGAAAATATTAAGACATGGGTTCAAATGTCGTTTGATTCAAAGTTTTTTATCAAGTCCGCAAAACTTTCTTTATAATTATGCTTAATTTTTTAGAGCTTCATTCCCTCCTACCTGAAAAAGATGATGAAATGGCAGGTCACGAACAAGAGGACACAACTTTACCAGGCGGTGTCAATGCTCCAGCACAAGAAGCAGCAACTCAAGTTCATGGTAAGTAATTTGTTCGACAATTTAATCAAGAGGCGGGTATAGTAATCAACTATTTTACTGCATGAAAATTTTGCAGCATGAACATTTTACGGTTTCGCGGTTAATTCCTTAAAACCGCGAAATCAAAATGCCGCGAAAATATGTCTTGGGGTCGAGCACGAAAGTAAAATGATTTTTTTTAAAAAAAATAGCGCATGGCCTATATTAAAGAGGCATAGAGTTGCTTTGCAATCACGAGGTCCCAGCCCCTGTCGCTAATAAGGAATAAAGGGAAAACAATAAAAGGCTTTTTCACTCAAGATTCTAATTATTAATGAAGAGCCACACCTTTTTATGGCATAAAGTTGTTTATTTTTCTCTTCCTTCTTACACTTTTTTCCCTATCCCCGTATAACCCTTTTTGTGTATAGGCCTATCCGCGTACAAGTCCATGATTTTATGATTTGTAATGAGATATGCCGAAGGCTTCTCTGGGGAAGAATACGACAGCTTGTCTTTTTAGTACTGAGATGATTGGCAAGTATGTCTCAATTTCCAACAAAGTCTTGTAGGATAGTACTAAACAAATTTCCAACTTAGGGAAAATCATTGGTATTTGTAAAATGTCTAACGTCATGGTTGCCATGTTTTAAATCTTATGCTTGAAGATAGTATACTTAATTTCGCTTGCATTCGAATATATTTTATCAGCATATTACCAGTTAGAAGTTTAAGATGAATGTTAATCAGCAAAGTAACATCGCGGGTCAAAAATGTAAGCAAAAAATAGGACAGACTTGATTTAATTTTCATGGAGTGAGAACAAGGACGGTAAAAAACCTTGGTCAACGAAAGAGATTGATATTGTCTTAAAAGCATTCCATAAATATGTTATATCTGAAAAATTGCCTGGAAAAGCTGAATGTTTAAAGTTGATCGAAACGCATCCCGTTTTGAGAAGAAGGAAATGGACGAATGTGAAGGATTTTATTCGGAATCACAAGACAAAGACGAAACGAGCGGTTAAGTGACATTGTAAGGGAAAGATGGTTCCTGGTTTTTTATAGTCTTTTTTTTACGATAGTTGGAAACACTGTGATACATTTTATTTTGTTGATAGTAGCTCGTATGAACATGGTGTCATATGTTTTATCTTCGAGGCGAATATTTTCTCAGTATGAATAATAATAATCATGTATTTGGTTCCATTATTTACAAATGGTTCTTCTCCATAAAAAAAAAAAAAAAAAAAAAAATAAAAGAGAAAAGGTTAAAAGTTATTTGCAAATAAGTTATGATAAATGAAACAGTATGAAACAGTTGCATGTTACTCAAAAGACTATTAAGACTACGTTTACATGTAGGCGGAATGAAATTTAATCCGGAGATCAGTTTTGTCCCGGGATGAAACTTTTTTGTTATATCTATTTCATTCTGGGGCGAGTTTTAAATATTTTCATGCCGGGATGAAATTATATAAAATCATTGGCATAAAATTCAGAAATAAACGTAGGTTCATGCCGGGATGAAATATTTTTTCTGTTTACATGGAGATTTAGGCATAGTATCATCCCGGATTGAAATATTATCTTGGTCAATTTGACCAGGATAAACTCACCCCGGGATGAGATTTCATCCCGCCTAAAACATGTAAACAGTATAAAAACTTTGGCTAGGGACATGGATGACCTCATCCCGGGACGAGTTTCATCCCGGGATGAGATTTTTCATGTAAACACCCCCTAAGAACCTTCCATTGCGGACAAATTGCCTTGCAACAACAAGTAAAATTCAATTTTTCGGGCAATTATTTTGTTTTATTTGATTTTTGAGTCTAAAAGTTGGATTTGAGACCTTTGTTTATTTTTCACGGAAACGTTCTGCTGTCTGTAAATGTTGTAGCTAAGAAGGATATCAATCACACCCAGCTTACAACGTGCGTATTATCAATTTTCAATTTCTAACGTCCGTTTGAATAACTTCAAATGCCTCCAGATCGTAGTAAATTCAAGAACAATTTATTAGTGAATCAGAAAAATATTAATATTGCGAGCCGATTTAGAAAAACAATTTGAAATGCCACGAAATACACACATTTGTTTTAATCGCGAAATCAATAATAAAGTAGTTGCAGAAAGGAGGTAAAGATACAAAATGCTTGTTATTGCGTGTTGCAACACAGCCCTGGTATTTTGACGACCGAACACAGGTTTAAATGACTTTAGATTGGACAAACTACTTCCTGGAAATACAGCAGAACTGATTCCATAATGTTCTCTTTGATACACATTTTTTAAGCTGAAGACCATGGTATTATCGATAAAAATATCAAAAGCCAGAGAGTCCCCACAACACATTGTCATTATTTTACACACGTCCCACAACGAGTGTGGATATTGAGTGTGTATAATTAGTCCCCGCAACCGAAGACGCACAGAATACACATGACCCCACAACACACACAAACAAAATAGTACACACTTTAAACACATGTTAAGTGGGCATCGCATTTAGGCACATAAATGCAATGCGGGCACCTATATTATGACGATGAAAGTCATTTACGTTGTGGGCCAAGAAAACATGTCCCCACAACTCACAAAGTCTTCATAACGTAGGCCAGATGTACCACCACGGACCCCACAACACAGTTCATGTAGACACACACACACACACCACAGATCCCAACCTTTACACCTAACGTTTTTGCCTCAAAGCCTCAACCAAGGGGTGTCAGGATTCCAGGTGGGGCACCTGTAATCTGAGGTCCACTAAGTGGTCATCAGGAGGCCCTGGAATCCCCTTCTGCCATCAAATGTTCTTTAATCCGTGCAATCTTTTGACATATAAAACAAGGGTTGACTGGAGTAATAAGTGGGGTCGTCACACCCAAAGACAAGGCTTGTAGAAAACTGTAAAAAGGGAACTAACCAAGTCAAACCCCCTTGCTATGCGACGTTTTTATTTCTAATTTTTTTTCTTTTTTTTATATCCTTCTGCTTAATAAAAACAAAATCAGCTTTGCCTATTTGATGATACCCAGCTACCTTTGTATTTTGAAGCTGGCTTTCGGCAGAGCGAATGGCATTGCTTAAATTCCACGAACCTGATTTTATTTCATAAAATTTCCGTCGATATAATGCTGAGTCATCAACCCTATAGCGCTAGAATAAGCGCAGCCCTACGGGCCACACATATCCTCTTTTTTCAACCTTTCGATAGCGAACAAGACGTAAATTATTATAACTCAATTTTAAGGTATATTTTATCTAACTATATCATTAAAATTTCGTATTTTCTGATCGAGATAACTGTATAGAGTATCTCGAAATAGACAAGGTCATTTCCCTGTCTAGTTATTTTTCTCTCAAATCGAGGGATTCTGCTTTAACATTTCGGTAAAAAATTTACAAAAATATGCCATTTCTTACTTCAGAATGGCTACAAATTCAACCGAAGTAAACAACGACTCTGTTAAATATACTACTGTGAACTCGGATGGTGCTGTGACTGAAGTTAACGCCAGCCTATTAGAGCAATCAAGGAAAGTCTATGTCCACCACTTAAAAAGTTTGGGGTGATACCTTCGGAGAAAGAATTTCACTATCAATTGCCAGATGGTCAAATTGACTACGTAAAAAAAACATTTTTCCACCTATATCAGCGATTCAGATCTCAAAAATTGTATTTTGAAGGGAAACCCTGTACCAACAAATGTGCCAAAACCAGCTACCTTGGACAATTATTTAAAAAGTATTTTAGAAGAGCGGCACAAGCCATACGTTGTCATCGAGGACAAATCCAGCTCAAAAATCCAGCAAAAACTTACCGATGTCATGGGGCCTCTGTCCCGGGTTTGGAGTATCATTCAAAAAGGTTTGACATCTGAGAATGGATTAATTGAACAGTCCATGGAGGAACTGAACGGTTTGATCAAACAAAGCATCTTATTACTTGGTCAAGCCAACAATTCAATCACATATGGACGCAGGGTGCGTGTACTAACTGCCCTTATGAAAGACACGAAAGGAAAACAGTTACTCGAGGAGAAATCATCTTTGTTGACTGCAATGGATGACAATTTGTTTGGTCCCAGATTTCCGTGAGGATTGGTGCAGCAGCATGAAAACTAAACAAAAATACATCGATCAAATCAAAAAGGAACTGAAGGGTCATCAGAAGCAACAACCCTTTCGTAGGAGCCCTCAGAACCGAGGAAGAGGTTCTCGGGGGCGTAGGTTCTTTATGCGAAGAGAGAGTGCGTCCAACAGTGGCACGTATGCCAACAATTCAAGTTTCGCCGGTAAGAAATCTTGTTCTTTCTTCTCATCTATGTTTACCAGAAATAGTGCAGGTAGATTTAAGATATGTACATCCATTAATAAGATCCCTGTTTACAAATCATATTCCACAAGTTCCATTGGCAGGGAGGATTCAACACTTTGTCTCAAATTGAGCAAAGTTAACACAGGATCCGAAAATTCTAGAGATAGTGAAAGGATACACAATTCCTTTCCTTTTTCCTCCAGAGCAAAATCAAGTACCTTGGTCTCCTCAAATGAGTCAGGAAAGATTACTTCTCAACAACGAAGTATCAAGTATGATACAAAAGGGGGCTATTCACAAGGTGACTCCAGTAGAAAATCAATTTTTGAGCAACACGTTTGTAGTGCCGAAAAAGGACGGGGGCAATCGTCCCATAATAAATCTGAAGACTTTAAACAGCTTCATACCTTACATACATTTCAAGATGGAAAGTCTCGGCCTCCTGAGAGATCTTTTGCAACAAAACGATTGCATGTGCAAAATAGACCTAAAGGATGCATATTTTTGCATTCCAATAAATCAACACTCAAGAAAGTATCTGAGGTTCATTTGGGAGGGGAATCTTTACGAGTTTCTATGCCTATGTTTCGGTCTCGGGCCAGCACCATTGATTTTCACAAAACTTTTAAAAATTCCGATAGCTCTTTTAAGAAGGATAATGGTGAGAATTGTTGTTTTCCTAGACGACATGTTACTAATGTCAAGAACAGTGGAATCTCTGCGCATCGCAAAGGAGACCCTCATTTATCTTTTGCAAAATTTGGGATATGTAATAAATCAGAAAAATTCTCAACTTGTACCAGTTCAGGAAATAGAATTTCTAGGACTCATTATAAATTTTTAAAATATGACGCTGTGTCTACCACAGGACAAAGTTGTGCAGATAGTGAACAAATGCACTCAGCTAATCTCAAATCCCAAAACAACAATATTGGAGTTAACAAAGCTCATAGGGAAATTATCTTTCACGACTCAAGCGGTTCTCCCGGGGAGGTTACAGCACCGGTATTTACAATCTCAACAGATACAGGCTCTCCATCAGGCTCAACTGAATTACCAATCTCGCATAGTGCTAAATGCAAATTCCCTGGAAAAATTAAAGTGGTGGAATTTATACCTTCAAAAGGGCAGGCCTCTGAAAATAATACAATCAGATTGGACGATTCAGACAGATGCCTTAACTCAGGGTTGGGGGGCAGCCTGTCGGAGAATTTCCACAGGAGGAACATGGTCGATTCAGGAGAAGAATTACCACTGTGTTATGTGTTGGAGTTGTTAGCAGTAAAATTAAAAGCAGTAAAAACCATGTCCAAAAAACAATTTATTTACAAATAGACAACATGACAGCATTAAGCTATCTTCTAAAAATGGGGGGAACGAAAAATCAGGATATGGTGTAAATAGCCAAAGAAATATGGAATTTTCTTTTTTCGAAAGAGATCATGATTACTGCAGAATATCTTCCAAGCAAGCTGAATGTAGTAGCGGACTGGGAGTCTCGAAACATTGTGGATCCGAGCGATTGGCAGTTGGATCCAGCACTGTTTTCACGACTAATACAAATAAGACAACAACCAGAGATAGATCTATTTGCCTCCCGCCTGAATCATCAGTTAGAACGGTACATGTCATGGCGGCCAGACCCAAACAGCGTGGGAACAGACGCACTTCAACAGGTGTGGGGGAATCTGTACGGTTATGCGTTTCCTCCATTTTGTCTGATAACCAAAATTCTCAAGAAAGTGGTCCAAGAGGGGTCAGTTTTTCTTTTGATAACACCAACTTGGCAAAGTCAGCCATGGTATTCAGTTCTGTTGGAAATGTCAATTCAGAATCCAGTACTTCTGTCTATGCATCCACAAGCTTTAACAAATGCTCAGGGACAAATACACCCGCTAGTAAAACTAAAACAACTGAGGCTAGCGGCTTGGACTGTTTCAGGCAATGCTTGGCTTTAGAGGGATTATCAGAGAAAGCTACAGATCTTATCACAAACTCCAGGCGCAGAGGCTCGATTTCTAATTACCAATCGGCCTGGAGAAAGTGGACTGCCTGGTGTGTGCAACAACAGACTGATCCTGTTCGATGTGATGTAAATATAATTGCCAACTATTTAGCAATGCTCTTTCACAAAGGTTTTGAATATAGCACAATAAATGGTCATAGGTCAGCTATTTCTGCATACCATAATCCTATAAATTCTGTTAATGTAGGTGAACATCCTAGGATTTGTTCACTTATGACAGGTGTATTCAATTTGAGACCAACCAAACCTCGATTTGCATTTATTTGGGATGTGCAAGTAGTTATTGATCATCTCAATACTTTATCAATTAATGCAGGTTTATCTATAAAAATTTTGTCTCACAAATTAGCAATGTTGTTAGCACTAACTTCTGCATCAAGGGGGTCTGAAGTTTGTTACTTAAATATGGATCACATGGTTAGGTCTTAAGATAGTTACGTTTTTACGCTTGATAAACTAACAAAAACCAGAAAAAAAGGATCTTTTCCTCCTAACATAGAGTTTAAAAAATTTTCCAACAACTCCAAATTGTGCGTTGTATACACGATTGATTGTTACATCAGAAGAACTAAGGAGTGGCGAATTGGTGACAAACACACTCAGCTACTCTTGAGTACACTACGTCCCCACCATGCTGTTGTACCATCTACGGTGGCAGGGTGGATAAAGTCTGTCTTGAATGACGCAGGGATTAATACTAATTTGTTTTCTGCGCATTCCACTAAGTCTGCTCCTACTTCTAAAGCCAAACTTATGGGTCTTTCGACCGCAGATATTTTAAAACGGGGTAGATGGTCTGGTAAGACAACTTGGCAAAAGAATTGCCGGAAAACTATTCAGCCTATGTCACAAGTATTTCAAAATGCAATAGGATTGGGTGGCGCTTCGAATTGAGGATATGTGTGGCCCGTAGGGCCGCGCTTATTTTAGCGCTATAGGGTTAATGACTCAGCATTATATCGACGGAAATTTTATGAAACAAAATTACTAAATTACGTAAGGCCGCGAAGCGGCCGCAATGTAATTTGGATTTTATGAATAAAATTGAAGTACGATATAATGCTGTCCCACCCGTACCCTACCCAATGTTTATTTGATGTATCTAAACCATATTTTTACATTATTATAGCACCAAAAAGAAATCGTGGTGGTTATGGCGGTGGATAATTTAATAGTAAGTTTTTTCTAATAGTTTTTCACAGGCAGAAACATCAATTTAGATATATTAATAAATAAACAGGATGTAACTTCTAAATGAAAGAAACAGAAAGTAGCTGAAAAGTAAAAGAATACAAAAAAGTTCAATTAACTTGATTGTGCAGACTATCCTTGTAAAAAGGGAGATCTTGAACTGAATATAGATCTCTAGAGGGTGTAACCTCTACAATTCAAAAAGGAGTTCCATCATATTAGCTTGCTTTTTATTTATCTCACAATCATGGTCTGTCTTAATTATTGTAGGTGATCTAAGAAGCAATAATTCTCTCTGGAATATGGGGAACCCCATTCTTTTTTTATAACATACCCCGCCCAATTTTGCTAAGCCCAGCTTTCTTTCCCCAATCTACTTTCGCAAAATTTCATAAAGTCACCCCCACCATTTGTAAAGGGGAGAGGGGGTTGAACTATGATGGCAGGCACCAAAATAGTTAACAAAATGGTTTTTGTATTTTGAGCCCTTCAATTCGATTAGAGAATGCATATTGGAATAAACCACTAAATAGAATAGAGATTGAAATAGGGAATAAATTTATGTATTTTTCAAGTTTTTGGCAATCATATCTACTTTATTTGAAATTTTAGTATGTATCGTATTACTTTTTTGGGTTTAAATTATTCGTAGTAAAACAGATTAGTCCACTTTAGTTAGGGGTCAAATACAGAGAATGAAAATTACAAAGTGCACGCACGCACAATGATAAACTCGACCAGTTAAGTCTTAAAATTTAAATTCTAGAGGTTTTGCTCCTCTAAAGAATATGCTCATATAAAAGAACACAATTCTTAATTACAGCCCTGGCCGAATTTTAACGGGCTGAATTTTCAGATCCATTCCTATCCAAATACCATTTTTTCATCACATGGCGATCTGGCTAAGTTTTAACCCGGGTTGAATACTCCGGCTCGCCTGAAATCTACTGGGATGGAATTTCTAACCTGGAGAGAACAGAAAAATCAACATGGCGACAGCTAAGGCGGCAATGTTTCAATGGGATAAAGAAGAATAAATTGCCAATTTGATCCGATGTTTAGCGAATGATAAGTCGAAAATGGAATTTGCTAACAAAGATTTTAATGGAGACAAGAAAACACAATACGAAATGGTGAGAAACAACATGAGAATCCTAGCTGGTTTGTGCCTAGAATTCAAATCTCGTAAAAGTGTTGCTAACGTCCATAATAACAGCTGGGGCATGTTCTTAAGAAAAAAGATTTGAGTGTGCACAATTCCGGACAAAATATTTGGAACTTTTGAGGAAAATCCTCTTCTTGGCCCCCTTGCCCCCTATTTCAATGTTGCCGGGCTGCCGACTGGTTATAAGGCACCTTGCAACATTAAAATAGGGGGAAGGGGATGTGAGCAGGGCAAAAACATGTAAAATGTGAAAAGTTCCAATATATTTTGTCCGGGATTGTAGCTTGTTTCTGAAACCTTGAAAGGTTGATTTTATCATAACTCTGTAAATTATCTTTTTATTTTATAATATTGTATTAATATTGTATTGCCGTATTGTATAATTCTTTACCTCGTGATTTACGGGTGATAAAATGTTATAGCGATTACCTCTAGCTTGTTTCTAAGACCTAACAGGTTGAGTTCATCATTTGTAAATTATTTTGTTTATATTTTACATAATTTATTCTTTACCCTTTAATTGTTTATAATATTTTATAATTTTTTGCTAATACATGCATTTTAATTACTACAGGACGCATATTAGTTTTTACATTTATTGAAAATATTTCAAAATTGCTTATCCGGTAAAAACATTTGTTAAATAAAATAAATAAAAATAAAATTATTTTTGTAAATATTAGGCTCTAGAACAATAACCTCAATGTCACTGAGTGTAATAATGTCATTCATGAATTTAACAGGAATACATTTATTCACATATGCAATAATCCCACCTCCAAAGGAAGTTCTATCACGGCGAAATGGTATTCTATATCCTGGAATGCAAAACTGAGTAATAGCGTTTTTTCTAACAAATGGATCTGCCCATTTTGTCATTGCTCGAGTTGTGTCTGTAGGAATAAGCACGACACAAGATGCCTGTTCTTTTTGCCCGCCATATAAGTAATTTTTAATTTTTAAATCAACTATCCTTGGGCATCGTTTAGTCTCTCACAGTTTGTCCAATGCGTGTGGCTGCAAACTATGATGTAATTTAAAAAAATCTTATTCTTGTTCCTTCACACTTAGTCTAGCTAGCTATAGCGAAAAAGTTTAACATTCAAACTTGACCCGTTTTACTAAGTATTAACTAATACATGCTAGTTTAGTCCTAAATGTAGCAATAGTAGTAGCTATAGGTTCTTTGTGTTGTGTAGCATATATTATATATTATTGTATATATTATTCCTTAGAAAATATATTTACTTTACTTACTTACTTTAAGTTTGGATCACTGATGTTGGAGCGAAACTTAAACTAGCTTTCCTACACGAATTTTTTTATTTCTGCCGAAAAGAAATATATGCTCTTTTTTAATCTTTAAAGATCATCTCGAGTGAACGTGTACAATGGATTTTTGAGTTCTTCTTTTTATGGAATAACGTTCATAACTATTTTATTTAGGATAATATTTCAGAATTTTTCTTTTAGCTAAATAAAGCGCATTTTGGAATAACGCAAGTATTTGCTGCATTTTCTGTACAGAAATGGGAAATCAGCGATAAATAATAATTATAAAAATTAAAGTGGCTAGCCCAGAAAATCAAAGAAACCTATAGTTATTGGATAAATACAGACCTATATCCATCTTGCCTTCCTGTAGTAAAATATTTAAACAACTAATCCATATTCGCCTCACAAAATTTCTTACTAAACATAAAATTATTTTTGCACACCAATTTGCCTTCCAAGAGGGAAAATCTACTACATGGCAATTCTAGATATTGTATCAAAAATTATACAATCATTCGAGGATAAGTTAAGCTGCTGTGTATTTCTTGATTTTTCAAAGCTTTTGATACTGCAAACCATTAAATCTTATTGAAAAAGCTAGATTACTATGGAATTAGGGGCAGGAGTTTAGAATGATTAACAAGTTATTTAAATGAAAGGCCACAAAGAACCAAAATAAGTAATATTTTATCAGAAACAGAAAATATTAAATGCGGAGTACCACAAGGAGTATTTTAGGACCATTACTATTTCTTTTATAAATAAATGATAAATACGCAACATCTACTATTCTCAGCTTTCATCCATTTGCTGACGAAACTAGTCTAATTTTTTCTCACAAAAACCCACAATTTCTTGAGAAAACTATCAACATAGATATAAATTATGTCTCTGAATGGTTAAAGGCCAATAAACGAACTTTGAACATTTCAAAGTCCAATGTGATTATATATCGCCCTCCTCAGAAAAAAAATCATGTGATTGCGTGGCCTGCAGAGTTATAGTAATCGAACGGGTTAACAGAACATTAAACTGTGGATTTATTTATTGTTTAAATACGACATCGATTATGCTAGGTTGTTGCCAAAACTGTAATAGCGTATAAACCACCCCGCACTGCAAGGGGTTCCACGCCGAAAAAGCCCCGCTCTGCAGCTCCCAGGGAGGCTATTGCGATATCTTCAAGGATGTTTTGTCTAGACTGCGCCGTAAGAAGTTTGAAAAATAGAATGCCAAAATATGCCTTAGTTTATTTTGATGCAGATGACACTACTATTCCGCTCGCCGTCGCAGCATTATAAGATTCCGATATACGAATTGGTGGGCGATGTGTATTATCTCCACCAATGATTCAGCCACCAAAATCACTGCCACCACAACCAACAAAGATTTGAGCACACAACTGACCATCGTGCAAGCCAATTTAATCCACATCAATTTTTAACTGGACCAACTCATTGACTTCGTGAACACCAGCATTATTCCAAGATTATTCCAATATGTATCAGAACAGCAACATCCCCCCACCAACACAACAGTACCATCATTTGAAACAACTTCTGCCTCAGTACCACAATTCGATCTACTACCACCGCTTTCACCCCTGCCAAATGATCCACCAACTTGCCAGTTAAATTCATCAAATTTTCACACAATGCCTGGATGTAATGACACTAACAATGCCGTACTTAGTGCAGCATGGAATGCTACCAAGATTTGCGACTGCACATACAAAATGATCCTTGCTTTATTTCCCCTGGATGTCTTAAAGAATCCAATTTGACCGGCAAGAGAGGGTGCAGACAATTGGACCCTGTAAAAACCCAGTGGATTTGGAGTGAGGTCAGGCAAAAGTTCAAGCCCTCAGATGTTGAGTGGGAAAGGTGCATCGAACGGGTGCAAATTAAATTAAAAAATTTACGGCGAAAATTGAAAAAAATGTAAATGTATACATTAAAAGAGGATAAAAAGCATTTTTTTTCAATTTGCCTGAATTTTTAATGTTTAACTTATGCCTATTCTTTGCACCCAAACATGACCATGCATAAGTATTAACCCTCTCAATTTAATTAGACATGATGTGTCCCATAAACATCTATACTTCTTCACAGCTTCTACGAAACACTCATCATCCATCGTGTCATAATTTTCAACTCAAATACTAGAAGCATCAGAAACTACAAGTGAATTTTGCTGTTGTTGTTTATCATGCTGTCTTGCCTGCTCTCCTAATGTATGAGCAATTTCCATGGACTCTTGAATGTAATCATTCATTCCACCATCATCATCATATTCCCATGGTCTGTTGCACTAACTACACTCTGCTGTGCTTGTTTTTTTTTTGTTACTGCAGGATCAGCTGTGCATAAACCTTGTGCACGCGTCTAGCTGCTGGTTTCCTGCCATCTTGTTTACAATTTTTAGCTAAGGAATTTTGCTGAATCATGAGTTATCGAAATTTTGTAAACGCAGCAAATTTGAAAGAATTTCATTGGTTATTAAGGACAGCACTCACAGCTCCCGGCAAAAAAGTCGACTACTTCTCAACTTTCTGGCTTACAGAATTTTAGGCGCTGCGGCCAGAAATATTTTACAATGCGCATGCTCAAACGCCGGAAGCTGCGGCGAAAAACGCAGCAATGGAAAGCAGCCTTAAAGCAATTTTTCAGCTCTTCTGTGTAAATTCTTTCTCTTTTAAAGTAAATCAAAAAGCTTTCACTGCATGAGTTTGGTCACCATCAGCAGCATTAATATTTCATATAATATATATAAAAATCAAAAATTGGTTAAACTTAACAAAGTTAAAAAAATAGTTGTTTTATGAGTAACTACTTGAAAATGTAGCAATCTGAAAAAGCTTCATGTTAGCATATAAGTGACTGTAAAAGAATATGTTTCCCTTGACCTCAATTCCAGATTTCAAGAACAGAGCTACATCATGATGTTATATTATTTCCACTGAATATAATTTTATATGAATATTATGAATGTAATATTTCCACTGATTATAAATATAACTCATAGAACAAAGTTTCTACATGAGGTTATATTACTTTCCTTGAACTTTGTCACATCAAACATTATTGCAAACTGAAAAAGAAATATGGTTTTTCAAAGAAAGAAGGGTTTTCAGGTTATTTTGTCTAATTTTTATTATATTTAGGGTTTTTAGGGCCACCTAAATAAATCCAGAGCCTTTCAGGGTTATCAGGGTCGGCTAGGCACCTCGGCGACGTTAAGGCGGGGTCGGTTAAAAAATTTAGAAGGTAAATATTTACGATATTTCTAAATTAGGGCTACAGTAATATTATCTGAAGATTTAGTTGCACCTGAATATGGGACCAAAATAAACATAACAAATATAACTTACACCAATGTATAAACTAGTCTTTTCTTGTTATTAGGCCACTTTGCATTGAAACTGCTGATCTCACTTTCAAAGATCCAGGAAATATTGTACTTGCCAGCAAATAGAAGAAGTATGCCAAGTATTCTGCATTTGATAATTGCAACACACCACCACGCCATGTTGATAAAACTCCATATCCGTGGTAAATTAACATCACTGACACAGAGGAAATTTTTTGGTGTGTATTACCATTTAATTATCAGAAATTCTGGCACACAGCTACGTCTTGTTTCTGGTCGTACAGCCAACACTGAAAAAGAAGAGGCTAGTTTTAATCCCATCAAGACCGTAACTAAACTTACATCAAATAACCATCCAGAAAACATCATATGTAATGCCCTGATCAGAATGCAAGCCGCAATAAAATTAGGTGCAGGCCAAAATGCAGTGAGCAAAGATAAATCATTTGAGGAACTTTCCCAAAGAATACAGAGACATTCAACAGGTAGGTTCTATATTTTACCCAATGTGCTATCGATATTTTGCGTTTTGACTTTATACTTTGTTTTTTGATTTGATATATAAAAAAGATTATGTTATTTGTGCTCTGGTTACATAGAACAGAACGTCCTTTCAATCAACTAATCAACTGCCATGAAATGATGGTGAAATTAAAATTGACGTCGCCCTAATTTTTAGATTGCTATGGCTGAAGTATTTACATTAATGAAGAAAACAGCAATAGTTCTATTATTTATAAAAAATATAAAATGCGTTTCTTTGCTTAATATTATTGTGTAGTATTTTTATAACAGGGACCGTGATACCATTCTATTGGATAGATGATTTTGAGATAACAAGACAGCAAGCTGTGATGATTGAACTGGAGAAATATCCAAATGATATGCTCTCTTAGAACAAAAATCTTCACAATGAGGAAAAGCCAATATCAGCAAATAAAAATCATTTTGCTAGCTAGGTAGCTATATACTCAATAAAACTGTAATATTCCAAAAGTTTATTTATCAATAATATTAATAAAGAACTGACTTACCATTTATTTGTTTGTATAACTCTTTTCCCCTCTTTAAATCTTTAAATGTGAACCAACAATCAACAATGATGACTGTCAGGGCAAAGCTTTATATCAAATTCAAAAATGCCACGAGGCCGCGCAACATGACTATTTTAGTTGAAAAACGCGGACCAGATAGCGCGTAACAACATTACTCGCCATAGTGTAAAAATGTAGCAGGCGAGTTAAAAATACCGCGGCATTCAGAATGCGCCTTAACGTCGCCGAGACCAATTAAAACAAAAAAAATCAATTAAAGAAAACAGTCGAAAAAGATCGCCGCCGAATTCTTTATTCCGATATGGTAACCAGGATTTGCAATAAGTGAATTATTACGTCAGTGGTTACATCATGTACTTCTGTAGCACTTGATTTATTACGGATGACACAGCAAAAAAGATGGAAGATTAACAACAATAATTGGGAAGCACGTTTCCCTTTGAGCAAGCCTTTTACATTATTTGATTGCAGATTCGCTAGGAAAAGTTTGCAATAAACAAATTTGTTTGCATCAAAACTTTTAAATCATGTAATTATATCTAGTCTATTGGAAACAAAACCTCTGGTCATATAGCCCTTAATGGTTTTTCACAATTTTGTGAGAAAAGAGGGTACCTAATTCGAACATTTATGCAAATTTAAGGTATTCTCTAGGATTGTGGAATGGCAACAACGGCTGAATTTAATAATCCTATTGAAGTAATGGTTAAAGGGAAGGTTCCTCGAAACTTTTCTGTTTTGTTCAAGGTATGTTAGAACTTAATTTAATAAAAAAAGAAATGTCAATATTTTAGGGTGTCAATACAAAAGTACTGCCTCCTCATGTTACTCGATCCTCGATTGAACGCCAGTTCTAACAGACTCGATTTTAAAAGATAATGCAGATGGTGATGAGGTTGGTGGGGGGAGGGGGGAGGGTTGGGAGTCATGCCATACTGCCGTAACCTATCTTTTGTTGGGGTGATAAGTCATAAAAGTTGGTACAAATGATGTCTGCAATATGCCTAAGACTCATTGTTTGGGGTATATCTTTCGCAGAGAATTAAAAATATCCAAGTTAGGTCTTCTTTTGATACTTTAAATCAAATTTTAATACTTCACCATAATCCATTAACTGAAGCGTGAATTAAACTGAATTTGAAAAACATGATCCGCTTTTTTTTATCAGTTGTATTGTTTATTTCGTGGATTTTTTGAATCATAATTATTCATTTCACAAGGCACTAAACCTCACAAACAACATTAACGCCCAGAGGCGTCAATGGGTGTTTAAGGCAAAGAGCGCAGAATAATTGTACTATTTACAACGTGCGAAACTCAAAGAAGGAGCTTCAATAAAGAAAATCACTAATATATCAAAAAACTTGAAAAATATGTGAAAATGGCCGTGACATACCACTTGACAATTTTTTTTGTAAAAATTTTTTTTTTTTTTTTGATTCCAGGGTGAAAATAAAGCTGAAAACAAAGTTAACCGCCATAAAAATAAAGACCTGCAGCTTATCATTGGTAATGACATGCTTCTATTTTTATATGGAAATGTATGACCCAGTGCAAGGAGAAGGATAGGTACCAAGATATAACATATGGGTTGTCGTTGATGGCAAGAGTTTTAATTAGGTTCCGTGCTGGAAGCATCTCCGAATGCCAGATCCGATGCATTGGTAAGGCCCGAGAATTACGATGTGTGGAAAACTGTAATGGGATTATCCGGTATGTTTTTTTTTAAATTATTCGCGACAAGTCCAAGCGTATCCTAAGTTGTGTTCAGGCAATAGTAACAAATTTTGTTAATTACCATCGCCTAAAAACTTTAACTTGTGTGATTAAATTTCTGTAGTAACAACATTTTTTTGTTACCAGTAACAAAATAAAAAATCAAACCTATTTGATTTTGTATCTTCTTTCTGATAACAAAAAAATGTTGTTACTAAAAAAATTCTTCGTGTCCCCACTTTCAGCAACAAGTCCAAGCCAACATTTTGGTTTACAGCCAATTAGAATGCAGCAATTATGCCAAATATTTTCCTTCTTCTGATAGAAATGTTACCTGTAGCACAGATGTGTGGCGTCGCAACAAATTTTTACCAAATTGAATTTGTTACTATCGCCTGAAAATATTGTCTCGTGTCCCATGGCTACATAAATTTAAACTATTTTTATCTCCGATACGTTGTGATATGAAATTAATTTTCCGCTTTAAACATGAAATTTAAAAAGCAAAAAGCTTCCTAAGTGTTCCTAGCATTTTAGTAATTTTTTGTGGCGTTATAGAGGCAAAAATTACACTAGCCTACAAAGTAGTAGTTTTTTATTTTAGGTTACAAAGGTCCTCGTGGCATTTTCCTACCAAATGAGCGAGGTCAAAGTGTTCTGGCGGTTTCTGGAACTCTGTGCTAGTGATTGGCAGCACTATGCAAACAATGCAAGGGCTGTTAACTCTAATAAAAACAGAAATAAGCCTGAAGAACTGCCACTATCTGATGATATATTAAAGCTCAGGAATTACTGCATCAACGGCATTAACAACCTAGTTAAAAAATTTCAAAGCAACAGAACAGGTTATGCTTGACTAGTCAGTTACGGACAATGCTAGGCGAGGTGGGGAAACGTCCAAAGTGAGGTTTGATGATTAGAATGGTATCAAAGATGGTAGTTGGAAAAAAACCAAAGATATCATTCACCTAATAGATCCCATTAAGATTAAACTTGCCGAGCGATTACTGGTGTGTTACTTTGAGGGTAAAAGAAAGAAAAAATGGCAAATGTGCGTTAGTTCCAGTACTATTTACTCCCGACGTGGTCAAAGGTGTTGACGAGTTGGTTAAACACAGAGAGCTGGCATGAATTAAAGATGGAAATGGCTATGTGCTGGCCACAAGTGGTGATCAGCCAATAAGAATGGGATACGTTACAAGCAGTAACAAAAAGGTTAACGGCTTGCAAAACCCGGAGTTAATAACGCCTACCTGTACTAGAAATTATGTTTCAACCCTTTCGCAACTGTTAGATGTGAACAACGCGGAGCTGACATGGATAACAAACCACATGGGACAAACCAAGGATAAGCACTTTGCTTGGTACAGAAAGGACTGTCGCGTTAATAGTTCCATAATGCGCACATCGTAGAAACCCACTCATTATGATTTAACAAATGGCCAAAACACTGTCATTTGCCAAGAAACTATGAACATGATTGTATCAGCTTAAAATGGGCTTAACTTTTTGGTACTGTATTTCTGCACTGCAGAATCCAACGTCTCTCCTTCAAGTTACCACAAATTTGACAAATGTTTCCTTCAAAGTGTAAATTGCACTTTACTTTATAGAAAAAATTCCCATTGATGAAGAAAATTAAAGGATGTGAAGACCATGTACTCCAAAATAACATTTATGCCTGATAAAAACAAGACGATAGACAGGGTGCAGCTGGTGCCAATTGCTAGGAACAGATTTGGAGAATGATTTGCTGTACAGCCCAGAATAGTAATTCTTTACAATGGCAATCCAACTAGGAGATATACCATACCTTTCCAAAGCAAAAAAATATTAATCTGTGCGGTATTGAGGGATACGCACTTGCAATATCTAACCAAATGGTGGCAAGATCAGTTCTTGCAGAGCGTGCATCTTTTAAAGCTGTCCAGATTGACGACATGTGTTCCCAACAGCCAGGGACATTCGCCATGCACCCCTTTTGAACGGACGTGTTAATGAACTTATTGTTATGGATGACATGTGTTTGTAGTCGCCTTGGAAAAATACTAAAAAAATAATTTTCCTTTGACATTTAGGAGGGCTATAAGTTCGAAAATCTTGTAGGTTAGATGGTACAGGAGTTTTGGATTTGGGAATATAGGCTTCTTTGGCATGACGCCATTGAAGAGGCACAACACAATTTTTTAAACAACACTAAAATACATTTAACAAGAAGGATTAAATTTTCATACATTTTTTGTACACTTTGTAAGATATGCCATTTAGCCTAGGAGCTGAGGCGTTCCTACGTGTATAAAAAACACTCGCAAAATCAGAAAATTTGAAAGATGTGGCTGAGAAAGCTTTCTTGATCTGCGGAGGTGGTGGAAGACCTGGAAGAAGGGGAAGAGAAGAGTCTTGAAACTTTTTTAACAGATGCCTGCATTTTGTTTTGCAAAGCCCGTAGGAAATTTGAGGGGTCGATTCGTGAGTTGGAACGCTTAATGAGCGGACACAGTTAAGGAAATGGACTTCACTAAGTGGTAATAAAAAGTTGGATTCATATGACAATTGAGACCAGAGACTCGGAAAGACTGTAAATACTTGCAGGATAGAGTTTGCATAACACGTATTACCTTTATTTATTATGCCGACCTGAACCTTTCTGTCTTTTCCTTCGTTTACTGATGGTTTAGGCTTAGAAATGGTGGTCAGAGATGGGTTACTGTTTCGTGGCTTCCCAGGCGAATGTAATGCATGTGGGAGGCAACTCTTCTGCGTTGAAAATGGTGCTGGACTGCTGTGCAAGAGATCCTGGGACCAATGCGGTGAATCTCTGGCAATCCAAATGCAGAAGGTGGCTTTCATGCTTAAGTCACCCAGCTTGCGTGCAGTCAAGAATGCAGATTATGTGAGAAAACCAAGATTTTTTTGGCAACACGTAACAGATCTGGAAGACTCCTCTCTCGCACCAACCTCAATGGAAAAAAGATGAGGGGAGCACCCATTACTATAGATTATTTCAACCAAGGGGGAGTACTTCGACAGCAAGCACTGGTGGTGATAGTAGAAAAGTAACGCTAAAGATTCTGCTAAAAGTGATATGTTCAAACAATGTATGGATATGTTCTGGTCAAACAGAAAACCAGACATTTTTAAAAGTTTCGAAAGCTATACCTTTATTTTAGCTAATTATAAAAGAGATGAAATACCCGACGTATTAAAAAAAACCTGCAGAAGACGTTCCCTTCACAGTAATTCTCTCATATACGCATTTCATGATTTCCGTTTGGATAAAAGGTATATGCGAGGTCTTGTCATCTGATTTGACTGACAATAGTAACCAACAATAAATATAATTCGATAGATATATGATCGGACAGTGACTTTGAAATTGATCTTCCTTCAACTGGGTTCAACACAATTTCTAATTTATTAAATTCAACACCAATACCACCATTTGGGTCCATGGTTGTGAATTCAAGCCTTATAGGAACTACTGAAGAAAGATCTTCATTAACGAATTAAAGGAACAAAGGAAACCGAAGAAGAATCAGAGACAAAAAGATCCCATGACCTGCTGATCGAGAAAGAAAATCGTGTAGAACCTGAGCCTAACCTTTCTGAAGATCATCCCACAATTACAATCCGGCATGTAAGTGTACGACTTGGTTAGGAGCTTGGAAGCTGAACCAGAGCAGTTCTTCCTGCTCAATTTTCAACAACAATTAGTAAGTCCTAATACAACAATTATTTCCTGATTTTATAATATAGTTGAAACTGATACCCCATCTTGATGATACCATTCTCTTTCAAATAAATATGAAACACTGGAAAAAATAAGAAAGGATGCACACAGCAAATTGTCTCAGAAAACTGACCATGAAGTGGACCGTGATAATATATATGAAGATTTCATCAATATTTATTCTAACTATGACATACATACAAAAAACATATGCATCACATTTAAAGGAGAGTCATGAGTTGGTGATGGAGTAACACATGATGTCTTTTTTCAATAAAATGGGCACAAAATTTCAAGGTGACACTGAATGGCTGCCTCGCCAACTACGGAGAGCACAGAACTTGAAATAATTGGCAGGATCATAACTCGTGCTTTCCTGACTCATAAGATGTTCCCTGTATATATCAGACAAAGGTCTTTGCAACACATTTTATTTAAGGAAGTCAGCCATTAAGAGCTCATTCATTTTTGAACTTTTGCCACCTTGTGGTACTGATAAAGAAGCTGGTCTTGATATTCTATGTGACTATCACACGACACCTACTCCTGAGAACATTTGCAATCTTTGCTGTAAAGATGCTCAAATCTGTCTTGTGAGACTACCTTACCTTGCCCTACAATCAATAATGAATGGAATGAGTCCTTTTTCGAAAGATGTTTCTAGGCTCATGCTGATCAGTATTTATAAATGTACTGTGCTAATAGCTGAAACTGATATCACGTTTAGATATAAACGAGATAAAGTGATTATGAGATAACCAAAACAGCAAGCTGTAGTGATTCGACTAGTCTAATGACTCTTATTTAAAGTGGTAGAGGTTAAACTCTCTCAAGATCTCTATGCAAAGCAAGATCTCCCTTTTACAAGGATAAAGAAGAACTACTTTGTTCACCACTAACATACTGGGAGCCAGTGATGCGGTCCCCAGGACTTGCTCCCAGTTCTGGGGACCACAGTAGGTTCGACTACGGCTCCCAGTTATGGGGACCGCGAATCGAATCCCGCTCACTGCTTGGCAGTATGTTAGTGATGAACAAAGTAGTTCTTCTTAATATGTCTCACACTCATTATATAGTTGAAGCATTCTCTGTTGAGAATGAAATACGGATGTGCTATGATAAGTATCACCTATATGAGATAAGGGTTGTTGATCAAAAGATAAGGACTTGGCTGCAACGCTACATCAGTTCTCGTACTAGAATTTAACTGCTACTGTTTGTTCGTTTTACACCAAGGTTTACCCATCTTATTTCCCAATGAAATCTTTAAGATCAGTTTGAAGAACAGGCTCCTGATCATTTACATCCCCAAGCCGCTACATGCTCCAGTATTTTGATGCTTTCACGATAGTATGGTAGTTTCACACATTTCTGTGAGAACGTAGCATGAAGCATGGGCGCTAATTTTAGACTTTCTATTTATTTTCTTGTGTCATTCTAAGATTTTTAACATGTACAAGTGAATACAACTTTTATTGTTTTACTTCATTATTGCTGCATTTTTGTTTGAATGTTTGTTTTCTCAAGGTTTTTGTAAAAAACGCCTAGACCAAGGTTACATTAAAAATATTCTATTACATGGTAAAGTTCACAATGAGCCTATAAATCAGATAAGGTCTTACCCAATTTCTTACCCAATTATCCTCCTCCATTCTTTCCAAGTGCCCCAGCCAATTCAATCTTCTTATCTGGATAACATCTTTAATTCTACGGAGACTTAGCCTGCTTCTTAGCTCATCTGAGCTCTTTCTGTTTCTCAGACTGGCGTTACACATCACCCAACCATTCTCATATCATTCCGTTCTAAACGGTCAAGATCTTCCTACTTCACTGCCCTTATCTCACTACCGTACAACATAAAACTTCTTACACAGGCCTCATACAACTTACCTTTTACCTCAATTGACAGGACTCTAGTTACTTGGTTAGGAGCTTGGAAGCTGAACCAGAGCAGTTCTTCCTGCTCAATTTTCAACAACAATTAGTAAGTCCTAATACAACAATTATTTCCTGATTTTATAATATAGTTGAAACTGATACCCCATCTTGATGATACCATTCTCTTTCAAATAAATATGAAACACTGGAAAAAATAAGAAAGGATGCACACAGCAAATTGTCTCAGAAAACTGACCATGAAGTGGACCGTGATAATATATATGAAGATTTCATCAATATTTATTCTAACTATGACATACATACAAAAAACATATGCATCACATTTAAAGGAGAGTCATGAGTTGGTGATGGAGTAACACATGATGTCTTTTTTCAATAAAATGGGCACAAAATTTCAAGGTGACACTGAATGGCTGCCTCGCCAACTACGGAGAGCACAGAACTTGAAATAATTGGCAGGATCATAACTCGTGCTTTCCTGACTCATAAGATGTTCCCTGTACATATCAGACAAAGGTCTTTGCAACACATTTTATTTAAGGAAGTCAGCCATTAAGAGCTCATTCATTTTTGAACTTTTGCCACCTTGTGGTACTGATAAAGAAGCTGGTCTTGATATTCTATGTGACTATCACACGACACCTACTCCTGAGAACATTTGCAATCTTTGCTGTAAAGATGCTCAAATCTGTCTTGTGAGACTACCTTACCTTGCCCTACAATCAATAATGAATGGAATGAGTCCTTTTTCGAAAGATGTTTCTAGGCTCATGCTGATCAGTATTTATAAATGTACTGTGCTAATAGCTGAAACTGATATCACGTTTAGATATAAACGAGATAAAGTGATTATGAGATAACCAAAACAGCAAGCTGTAGTGATTCGACTAGTCTAATGACTCTTATTTAAAGTGGTAGAGGTTAAACTCTCTCAAGATCTCTATGCAAAGCAAGATCTCCCTTTTACAAGGATAAAGAAGAACTACTTTGTTCACCACTAACATACTGGGAGCCAGTGATGCGGTCCCCAGGACTTGCTCCCAGTTCTGGGGACCACAGTAGGTTCGACTACGGCTCCCAGTTATGGGGACCGCGAATCGAATCCCGCTCACTGCTTGGCAGTATGTTAGTGATGAACAAAGTAGTTCTTCTTAATATGTCTCACACTCATTATATAGTTGAAGCATTCTCTGTTGAGAATGAAATACGGATGTGCTATGATAAGTATCACCTATATGAGATAAGGGTTGTTGATCAAAAGATAAGGACTTGGCTGCAACGCTACATCAGTTCTCGTACTAGAATTTAACTGCTACTGTTTGTTCGTTTTACACCAAGGTTTACCCATCTTATTTCCCAATGAAATCTTTAAGATCAGTTTGAAGAACAGGCTCCTGATCATTTACATCCCCAAGCCGCTACATGCTCCAGTATTTTGATGCTTTCACGATAGTATGGTAGTTTCACACATTTCTGTGAGAACGTAGCATGAAGCATGGGCGCTAATTTTAGACTTTCTATTTATTTTCTTGTGTCATTCTAAGATTTTTAACATGTACAAGTGAATACAACTTTTATTGTTTTACTTCATTATTGCTGCATTTTTGTTTGAATGTTTGTTTTCTCAAGGTTTTTGTAAAAAACGCCTAGACCAAGGTTACATTAAAAATATTCTATTACATGGTAAAGTTCACAATGAGCCTATAAATCAGATAAGGTCTTACCCAATTTCTTACCCAATTATCCTCCTCCATTCTTTCCAAGTGCCCCAGCCAATTCAATCTTCTTATCTGGATAACATCTTTAATTCTACGGAGACTTAGCCTGCTTCTTAGCTCATCTGAGCTCTTTCTGTTTCTCAGACTGGCGTTACACATCACCCAACCATTCTCATATCATTCCGTTCTAAACGGTCAAGATCTTCCTACTTCACTGCCCTTATCTCACTACCGTACAACATAAAACTTCTTACACAGGCCTCATACAACTTACCTTTTACCTCAATTGACAGGACTCTAGTTAACAAAGGAAGTAACTTTCTGAACTTTTTCTAACCAGAACCTATCCTGCAAGTAACACTTCGTCCAACACCCCCTTCACTGCCCAACATATCACCTAAGTAACAGAAGTTCTCAACTATCTCTAACGAGCCACTGTTGTACATCATTAAAGCTGGAAATACTTCATTCTCTATAATCTCACCTTCGCAACGCTTGCATACAAACTGAATGTCAGCTCTTAACCTTCCACTAATACTACTGCACTTCTTATGCACCCAATGCTTGCAAGTCTGACAAAAAAATTAGTTACTACCAACCCCTTTCCTGCAAACTCCACAAGGCCACTTTCCAACTACAAGGTCACACTTTGCTGCAATGCTACTAATCATGACTTTAGACTTTGCTGTGTTTACCTTTAGCCCTTTCTCTTCTAGTCCTTTCTTCCACTTCTCAAACTTTTCAACTAATTCTTCCATCGACTCTGCTATGAGAACCAAATCATCTGCATACAATAACTCCCATGGGCAACCTGTTCTGAACTCCATCGACAGCGCTTCTAAGACTACAACAAACAACAAAGGACTAAGTACAGAACCATGACGTACACCAACATTTACACTAAATTCATCACTAAGTGAATCGTTAATCCTAACACGACTTCTAGCATGCTATTGAATATTTATAGACTTTATACACACTTATCCAAAATAATCCTATAATAATGAAATATTAGTTCCATGATCCACTCAGTTTTAGGGTGCAATTGTGTATATACTGTCTGAAAGGTTTTGATATAGATGTGTACATTTTTCAACATTCATAATGTATATATAATAAGTAACGATCTGTGAGTGAAGAACACCCATAAGCCTACGTTTACATATAGGCGGAATGAGATATCGCATGTAAACACTCTCTACGTCTAAGTTTCGAACTTCTAGGGAACAAGTACCCATCTTGAAAGGAAGCGCAAATCGAATCTTGATATCTGTTTCGTAATAATTTTGGTGAATTGAGTTTGAGGTAGCCTAAACATAAAACATTTAATTTCCGTACGGTCAATTAATGTTGCTTGATGTATTCGTATGAGCTGAAACAGTCTTTGTTTTGTTTATGTTTTTTATGTGTAAAGTCTTGTTTATGTATCTGTTTCAATGTTTAGAGTGTAATGAGTTTAATGCGTATAAAGGTTTCAGATATCTATTATATCTAGTTGTGTTCCTTAGGGGCTTTTATGCATTGAAGCATGCATGATGTCATTCTTTACATAATTGTAATGGCCTTAGCCAAGTCTTAAGGGACATACATATAAATCATGTTTTTTGCGGTCAGTTGGAATTTAGTCTTCATACTGGTAAGACATGACGTAAAAAGTTGTTTTTGTCATATTTGTTTATTCTTGGTTTTGACCAAGCATATTTTTGTTCTTGTTGCTGCACTGCAAAGTTAGACATAAACTTTCAGTAATTTTATATTTATTATTAGATATTTTTGTATTACATTATTTATGTTAGTGCCATTTTGTCGCATTTTCTGGTCACACTCTATAGTTTGGTTCTTGGTTAACCATTTTGCCACACCTCTTTTTGGGCTGTTCAAGTTTAGTTGTAGTTAGCGTGACCAGCCCTTTTTTGTTTTCTTTGTGTGCGAGTTCCCACCCTGCTGCTTTTTTGTTTGATTTGTAATTGCTTTATTGGTTCTTTATTTTAACTAGTGTGTGTAACTAGTGTGTATAATTATTTTAGCCGTTGTTTGGCAAAGATACGAGTTATGCTACATTGTGTCATTTACTTTGGCAGCAACAAAAGTGGAAAAGTTTTCCGGTTTACCAGCTAGAATATTGTGTTGAGAATTTGGTGAATTTTGTTTGGTTGTTGAGGTTAAGAGTTTGTTGAAGCTTGTTTGGTTGAAAGAGATTTCAGGGTTGAACGCACAAACATGTTAGAAAAGCCAAGGCGACAGACAAACTGTAACTGTTTTGGAACAAAATTCTCTGGCTCCTACTTCAGGAACAAAGAAATGGACATGCCAAATATTTAATTTCATTACACCATGAAGGAATGAGTATTTATTAATTCTACAATAATTACAGTTTTGATGGTGCTAGAAATTAGAAGTATGTCTGGACGAAGATCAGTTATTGCGAAATAAGGTGGTACTATTAGGAAAGCTACAACTAGAGTCACAAGTTCTGGCGCACAAGAGGGCTTTATTTAATCATTTTTCATATTTTATATTTTTAACATATAATTTGTCTTCTATCTGCAACCTTTCACTATTCGCTAAATTTTGGAAGGTTGGTGGCAGGACGTTTACGAGCTGGAACAAAGGATATTATTTTGTTGTATTTAGATGGTTTTGCTGGGTTGTAAGAAGAACAGCAGCGTGGCAGTATGAGCGTTTACCCTGAGAAAGGGACCGGTTACAAAAAGGTTTTTTACATAGGATGCAATTATTGTCCTTTTTTAATTCTCCTTAAATGAAATGTTTTACGAAATTTCACTTCTCCATCTACGGTAAAAGGTATGAAAATGGTACCAGTGTAAGCAGTAATACGAGAGGCAATTTTTGACCCAAGGCTGTTGGCACTGGCAAAACGTTTTAACTGTAAAATGAGATGGGAACTGCACGACACTACCTCTTTTTCAACTAGAGCAGTTTGATGAGCATTGCAAACATGGCAGAAGTAGGCATTACTGTCTGACAACTTCTACCTTTCAAAGAAATTATCTAAGGAAAATTGTGACGTAGGAAGAAAGTTGGATGCATGATACTATAACTTCTGAGGAGCTGGTAATATGACATGAATTGCAAGTGGTTGATGTCTTAATGCTAATACTACAAGGACTTCCAAGAAATGAAAAGTCTAATGAGAGACGAGGTAGGAGATATTCAATAACCTCGGGGGACGTCACGTTGAGCAAAGATATTACACGCACTTCCCTCCGCAGCTGAGATATTATGTTTCATAGCACGCAAAAAATGGGAGGGATCAACTGGACTTCTAGAAGCAGCCAAACTTTGAAGAACACCTACAAATGCTTCGCCTAACATTGAGGTTATTTTGCTGACAGAAATAGCTTCTTTAACTTTTGGAAGGTTATAAAAACATGGTAAGATTAAGTTTGCTTAACATGTGTTTCCCATGTTTTTTAGATTGCTATTCCTAGAAAGAAAGTAATTCACAAAAAGGTGGCTAGCCACCGCAATGATGAACTCAACCTGTTAGGTCTTTGGAAATAAACTAGAGGTTGTACTCCTCTAGAGAAAATCAGTGATGGCAATGCGACTGTTGTTTTAAAAGACCTTGTAGCCAGTTTTTTGGTAGATTTTCGAGACATCCAGATGTAAAATAAATGTTTCGGACATTAATAAAATTAAGTAATTTCATTCCACATATTTAACCTCACCTGCGGACCATAAAAACATGTTTCCTTAACTTTACTCTAGAGATATTGTGGAAGAAGTCATTTTTAGACAATTTGGACTAAAAATTATGCAGAGATATTTGAGTATTAAAAGTGAGGATTGTGAGCGGGTATAAAAGTGAATCTTCATTCGTATGTGAGAATAACAACATGAACGTTTCGTTTTAAATTTTGTGTACTACTCTCCCTTTGATGTTTTGCTACACAAAAAGTTCTATTTCTATATGATTAAAAGAGCAAGCTGCATTAACCACCTTGCTTTTTTTTGTTTGTTTGTTTGTTTGTTTTGTTTTTTTAATTTTATTAATCAAGCATATATGAAGAGAGAAAAAAAAAACTATTTTTGAAGGGAGACCTTACCTACGATGGACCCGAAGGGTCAAAATTTCCACGAATTTTGTTCAACTTTTCCGATATTTTTTTTAACTTTTCCCATATTTTTTTCAACTTTTCCGATATTTTTTCTAAGATTTTTCTATTAAGAATTTTTTTCTGAGAATTTTTTCCTAAGAATTTTTTTCTGAGAATTTTTTTCTGAGAACTTTTTTCTGAGAACTTTTTTCTGAGAATTTTTTCTGAGAACTTTTTTCTGAGAATTTTTTCTAAGAACTTTTTTCTGAGAACTTTTTTCTGAGAATTTTTTTTCTAATAAGTTTTTTCTGGGCTTTACTACTTGCTACTTGTATCACGAAGAAGAACATGGTTGAAGATTACATAGGAGAAAGTATATATCCCAAGGACCAAACTTTGTTTGGCACATTGATGGACACGATAAACTTAAACCATTTGGATTCAGCATACATGGATGTCTTGATGGATTCTTAAGAAAGGTAATGTGGCTCGAAGTTGGACCTACAAACAAAATGCCGGAAATTGTGGCAAAGTATTACCTTGACACAGTTAAGAAAATTGGTGGTATTCCAATGCAGATCAAAGCTGATGATGGTACAGAGCATGCTTTGATTGAACCGATACACATACTTCTCAGAAACCTCGACGCTGACGATGAAGAGGCGATGGAATCATTTAGTACCATAACATCACCTCAAAACCAAAGGATAGAAGCTTACTGGTCTATCTTACAGAGGGACAGAATAGGATGGTGGCGAAGGTTCTTAAGAGACATTTCTGACATGGATTTGTTTTCAAATGATGACCTGGTTTTAGTTGATTGTATTAGATTTTGTTTCATGGAATTAATTCGTAATGATCTTAATTCAATCAGGACTCAGTGGAATTCGCACATAATCTCAAAAAGTCGCAACGCTGGACCGCGGGGAAGACCAGACAGTATGTTTTACTTGTCCCACCTTTTTAAAGCAGAAAACATGATCATTAAAGTAGATGCAGCGGAGATAAATAAATTTTATTCAGATGTCACTGCTAATGTTTTAGATTATTCTGAAGAATTTCAAGATTTTGCTACCACAGTTATGCATGAAGAAGGAAAAGGCTTGCCTCAAAACCCAACAGAAGCTTTAGACTTGTATTTATTTCTACTTCAGAAAATTAATGAATATTCTTAGATTTTTTTTGAAGACAAAATAACATATTGAATCAGTTGAAAAGTATATTATCCTAACTCACCATCAATAATAACATACAATAACAACAGAGTATCTAACATAATAACAACTTTTTAAATCCGTAAAATTAACATAAAGTATAAAGATGATGACAATCATTCAAAAAGTCACATTTCAAAAAACATAAATAAAAAGAGTCAAAAGACAATTGAGACTGTCTGATGATTATGAGAATGCCCATAATTGAGTATCTTCCTATATTATACACTGCATCACAACAAAACATCTAAACAAAATCAATTTTTTTTAAAAATAAAATATTTTTCTACATGAACTCTGCAAATTAAACAATGTTTATTTCCCATGTATTTTCATTTAAAATATTGGCAAATTCTTCCCTCAATTCGCAGAAGTTATTATAAGTTGCAGGTAGTTCCAAAGTAGGAGTGCATGTATGTGCAATTGGGCGTCTCCCAAAGTCAGATGTTGGTAAATAGAAAGTCACTTTGATTTCAGTAACAGTAATCAGGTCAGAACCTGTTAAAAATTGCAACAATTTCTTTAAGAGTATTACTTGAAGGCCTTTAACAAACCGTTTGAAATATGGAAAAGGTTCTTTTTCTGCTTCAGTGACAGGACTTGCTGAAAATAAACTAAGCACTTTTTTGGTGGTTGGTTCAATTTCTGCATATAAATGTTCAATAGCCCTTGTATCTGGAAATTTATCTTTCAAGACAATAAATACTTCCCTTCAGCACAAGGCCATGATATGCGGCTTTTGAATTAATTCCTGTCGTGCAATTTCACAAATCACTGCATGGACATTCTCCTTGCATACTAAAGTACGACACTTAAAAACCTCAAAAAAATCTTTTAAATCTTCATTTTCCTCAAAATCTCCATTAAAACTTGGTGATAATATGTTATTAATTAATTTAGCCTCATCATCAGAAACATATTTCTTGAAGGAATCAATTAGTTCATCATCATTCACACACCCAAAGATACAATAGGTTATGAAACATCGACTAAGAACTGTAGGGAAATAGCCAACGTCAATAAAACCCTTTGCTAGGATCATTCCAATTGCCAGCCACTCTGCAAGGTACATGTTATGCCTAACAAATGGCACGCGTTCTGCCTCACCAATAAAAAAACTGTTCGAAACTTCCTGCCAAAATGCAGTATATACGTCTCGTTTCATGCCGCTTCCAACTCCAATTTCTTCTTTTCCATGGGGATCAATAAACACATAATCAATTTCGTCTGCAATGTTTACCTACAAAAAGAAATCAAGCCATATAATTTAGTTTTAAATAGAAAGCATAATAGAAAATATTTTTGCTACTAGGTTTAGGTTATTTCTGTATTTCTAACATTTTCTTACAAATATGTAACAATATGTAATTGTTTATATTATACTAGCTTAACTAGCTTTGTGTATTTTGTGTATACAGTGTTGCCTGAGGATGACTAAAACAACGGTTAAACATTGGGAAATATAAAATTGGATATAAGAATGTTAAATTCATATATACCTTGTTCTTCATATAATGATTTAGTAAATCTGTTGAAACTTTTGTGCGATGAATGTGGAAGGTATATTTCTTTATTTTTGGAGTAATTGGTTTAAAGTGTTCTACTCGTAATAATCTTAGCTCCTCCGAAGTTGCGGGATGTTCAAGATTACAAGAATTTGTATTTGCTTCATTTTTTTCTGGTGTGGGTGGAGCAGCAATTTCACCATTAAAAAGATCATACGTGGTCAAGTCAGTGATATTACTTGGTAGTTCTTGTTGATTTTTTCTTTGGTCTGCAGACAATGATTCGTTAAATGCAGTATTTTGTACACAAACAAGGCAGCAATCTATGTAAGTGCAACCACATACAACACATATCTTTCTCTTTCTTGTGACAGAAAGAGCTGCATCAGATGAAACATCATTATTATTTTGTTGCGTTACATCATCATCGTTATCATCACATGTTCCTGACAAATCATTACTGACAAAGAAGTTATCATTGAAATTTGTTAATTCTGATTTTAGCACAAATAAGATTTTACTAAGTTGAAATCCTTTTTTTCTGACATACTCAAAGACATTCAATTCTTCATCTAAATCAGTCAACGTTGCATCACAAATTGTCAATGTACATTCTAACGTGTTTTCTACAAACAAATTCTTAAAACAATTGTCAAAAAATAATTCGGTCGACTTAGATTTGATGTCTTTAAATGAGGTGTTTTCGTCGATTTCTAGAGATATACAGCCACCACCTTGATTTACTCTTATCAGTTGGTAAGAGCCCGAAAATTCATTACGTCTGTACCACTTTATTTGCACTCGTTTTAAGTTATGTTTTGTTGACAAAGAGTTTGATTTACTCCTAATTTTGCTTAGTTGTCCACTAAGTCTTGTTTCATAAGAATTTCGTTTATTTTTGCCTTTTGCTTTCTGTTCCTTGTCCTCCATTTTTGACATGTACTATTCTACAGCACGCTTTACAACGTCCTCCATCTTGTTTACAGATTGATAGCCTGGATAATCCGGAAAGGTACAAAACGGTATCCAGAATACGGAAACACGGAAAAAATAAAAAATTGGCAGAGATAAAAAAAGTCAAAGAAGTTGAAAGAAAGAATTAGGAAAAGTTGAAAAAATATCAGAAACAATGAAATAAAAATCAGAGCAGTTGAAAAAAATATCAGAAAAGTTGAAAAAAAAATTCGCAAAAGTTGGGAAAATTATCGGAAAAGTTGAAAGATTTTCGAAAAAGTTAAAAATATATCGGAAAAGTTGAAAAAAATATCGGAAAAGTTGAAAAAAGATATCGGAAAAGTTGGAAAAATTTTCGGAAAAGTTAAAAGAATTTCGGAAAAGTTGAAAAAATATCGGAAAAGTTGAAAAAAAATCTTGGAAATCTTGACCCTTCGGGTCCATCGTACTGACCTAATAGCAGAAGCTATGTGCACAAGGATGGTGACAAAGACTGAGCTGACAACATAAACGGACTGGTCGAACCAAAATACAAAAAATATATATGTCAAAAATATATAAATTTAAAAAGAGTTAAATGAAGCCCTCCTGTGCGCCAGAATGTGTGACTCTTGCTATAACTTTTTACACTTGTTACAGGGCCTTAACACTTAGTCTTACACGGGAAACTGGCATGACTAACAGTTAATAAACTTATGCGCCTTACTTAGGTTCTTATAAGTTACCAGAGAAGAGTGAGCTGAACTCTTAACCATCTGAGTATGGACGGTAAACTGGTAATCCACAGCTGTTTCGAAGCAGATAAAAAACAGGTTATCTCAAGAACGAAATAAAATTTTTATATTCTGTAAAAAGAATAATAATCTCAGATAAATTGTCCATATTATTTAAAGAAAAAAATTTTTGGACACTTGTCCGAAATTAGTATATTTAGGCCAAAATGTCTAAAAATGACTTATAGCAGCTAAAGCAAAAATAAAGAGTGACTCGAAGCATCTGCGAAAAAGTTTTTTTTCAAAACGGTATTATCCCTATATGCTGTACAACACCGTTTAACTGGACTAAGCGCCCAGCCCAATGACATGATTAATTTTTGATCTTTTAAAAAAACTTATTCCACAAAGTAAAATAATATTGACCAATTGATTTTGCTATGACAGGGTAAAAACGGTTTGTAAATACTATTTTTATTTCAGCTAACGTCGCAGAAAGGTTAATTTTCGAAAAATATGTTACAGACACAACACTATGATGGTTTATGCGCTTCATTTGATTTACAACATACTGTATACCAGTACTAAAGCGCCTCACCTGATTGTGTGCAACAGTTTACGACCACTAATAATTGTTCCACTGGAGTTTTCAAAGTTGTTTGCTGTACTAGGTCTTTAACCTGGTTGCACAAATAATTTTGAATTAATGCCGAAACTTATTCTGCAAAATAGCGTAATATTGACCGATTGTTTTTGTTATGAGGGAGTAAAAACCGTTTGTAAACTCTGTTTTTATTTCAGCTTTTGTTAAGGGAAAGGTAATTTTTGAAAAATTTGTTACAGTCCCAACACTGCAATGGTGTATGCGATGATTTCCGACATACTGCATACCTGTGATGCAGTTTAGGCTCTTATCAAGCACTCAACAGAGTGTTCAACGCCTGGTCACGTCTTCACTTTTGCCTTACCCGACGTTTCGACGCCTGATTTCCCGGCTAGTCTATTTTAAAATACCTGTATATGTCTGTCCGTCTGTCTGTCACGCAAAATGATAACTTAGCTGCGCAAGTAGCAAGACGCACGCAATGCGGTATAAAAAGAACAGGAATTTTCCACAGGCTACCGACTAGTTTATGAATAAAATCAGAGCACGACTTAATACTGGAATAACTCTAACTCCAAGTACATACAATCACAGAGCAGTTTATGAGATATAGGTTGCGAGAAGGGTGGGCAGTCTTAGATCGTGCTCTAATTTTATTCATAAAATCATAATGCAAATTATATTTCATAAAATCCTCGCCGATCTAATACTGGAATAAGTCCACCTCAACTCCCTCAACAGAGTCGAGCGTAACCCTCTGTTCAAAGCGTATATCAAAATTAGTTTTTTTTCTATATAGAATCATGAAAAGTGATAAGTAGATAAATACTGCACTGTAAATAAAACAAGTTCTCGTGTAGTTATAGCTACCGAAAATAGAGTCACTGGTAAAATGTTTAATTTGAATTATTATGTAAAATATAATCATTAAAAATTGCAGAGGTGCTTGCGGAGATGTACCACAAATGGTGGTAGTGACCTTAGATTTTTTCCGGGTAAACTGTTCCAAAAAAGTAGTCCCTGTGACGGAACAAACCTGGCTTTGTGTTGTGTTCTGGTGATAGGAACATAACGACGAGTGTGAGTGATTATGCGTTGTGAATGACCGTTATGATGATAATGATTAGTAAAGGTGCTTTTAATACAGATAGGGCGAAGATTATTGTTTAACTTCTAGAAGAGTTTACCAATATTTAGACATACAGTATGGTCAAAGTTTAGGATGTTGAGTTGTTTAAGTAGTGGCATTGTGTTAGTATAGGGGTCACTGAAATCATTAGTCGAACAGCTCTAACCACATCCAGAATCGAAGTATGTGCGCAGACCCAGTTTGGCACAGAAAAATATATCAGTTTGTTTAAATATTGCGGAAGATAATGTCTTAATTTTGCTAAGATACCCGGGCCAGTACTTAGTTTCAATTTCACATCACAAATTTGATCGCTCTAGAACAGATGTTCATCTAAATGTACCCCTAAATATTTACAAGATTTTTGTTGTGCTACTGTCGGGTTGTTTATTTTAATTGATATAGATAATTCTGTGGAGGGTGAAATAGGATAAAATTTAACTTGCTAACATTCAAGGAAGATTTGTTGGCTCCCAACCATTCCCATACATGACATAGTTCACGATGTTATTGGTTGAGTGTCTGATAAAGTGTTGTTAATTTTAGTGACGTGAGTTCTGTTGGATAGGTATGATTTAAACCACAAGAGTTCCTTTAATGCCATAAATTCGAGTTTTTTTATGAGTATGTGGTGATCTACAATATCAAATGCACAACAAGCAAGTTTTTTTAATTTCAACTTTGCTTTATGACTAGGTGTTACAGTGGCTAGTTTGAGTTGGTCAGGAAATACACCTTCTGAGAAAGATTATTTAAATATAAAATTAAGAGGTTTTGAAATTAGGGCGTTGGTAAGTTTTAGTAGCTTCACAGGGATGCACGGCGGTAATATTCTTTCCATTTTCTCCCGTTTGCAGCAATTGCGTAACATATTTTTCTCCGAAAAACCGGTAATCGATTTTTTCTACAGGTTATTATTTTAAGCGACGAAAATTCATCGGTCCCGTAGCTTCTAATTAATTGACCTGCACTTTCCGCATTCGTAGTTTTGAAGCGGTTCATTTTGATTTGTGCTGGCCAGCTAAGCTACTGAAAAGCTATTAAACGCAAGAATGGGTTCTGAACGAAATAGCAATTTCTGGACTGATTTGGAATTAAAATTACGTACCTTGGAGTGCCATTGGTTTAATGATGCAGCAAATGGTGTCAAGAAAGACTATTGTATGAATAGTTCTATGTTATTTGGTGTTGAAAAACTGATAGGCAATCACCTTGCCCTTGTAGGCCCTATGATAGATAGTTACTTATGAGAAATAGGTGCACGTATGCTGTCTAAGTTATGCAGTGGTCAGATTACTGGCTTAGTTCCTCCAGTCACATTGTTTGTACCTTGGCAGATCATGCGTTACTTAGTCTGTCTTTGCAAAAATTATGGGGCAGAAGTAGAGTATCTTCTGCCAAAAAGTAAAAATAAAAAAGGCCAAAAAATAATAATCTTTTTAAAAAATGTAACTAGTGCAGAAAAGATATTTAATCCTGTACGTTTTGATGGGACTAACTATCATGTAAAACGCAAATATCGCAAGGACAAGGATAACATTCTGCAGTACGATGGTATGTCGAAGGTTGCTGTTAGTGAATATGCACCAATACGCCTTGAGTATGCACATAGACATTTGAAAGTGTTGTTTTATATTCAAAGGTACACTGCTGATAACTTCGCTGTTGTGGGCAATATGCAGTCATTAATGCTTCATTGTGCTCAAACAGTAACAGCAGCAGAAGTATAGTTAGTGTAGCTAAATCGTTCGTAGCTTCACATTTCAAGGAACAATAAATATTGTATATTGTTTGCGTAGCGTTGCTTATTTATAGCTAATAGTCATTTAGAAGTTGTAAACTATTTAGTTTGGGTTTATGTGAGATCGACTATTTGAGCTTTATCCAATTTGTTGTCTACTTATCCATTTTGGAAAAACAACAGTCTGAAAACAATCCTTGTTTGAATTATAAGCGACAGATGAGGTTATCCTACTTTTTTAACAATCAAACAATCTTTCTATCAATCAAATTTCACAGGACATATGACATTAGTAGAAATATTAGGCCATGTTCACACGTTGCGGATAGATAATGTTTCGGAACGATTTTCATATCGGATAGGCCTTGCGACCACACGGTTTCGAAGCTATCCGCTATGAAAAGCGAAATAATTTCGTTCCGCTTCGAAAAGTGAAATGATTTCGCTCCGATATTCTAACCACAAAGTGTTAACACAATAGCGCGGCAAATTGAGAAAGGTGGCGGCAGTAGAATGTAAACAAGTCCAAGAGCTAAAGGCATTAACTGGATATTTTTTACAACTTTGTGCGGCTTATGAATATATGAGAGTTGCTTTTTTTACTCGCAAACGAAAACGACTTGCCACAATCAGAATTTCTGAAGGAAAGCCAGTCTGTCTTCGCGGAAAAAAGAACTTTCCGCGAGAATATTGGGTGAAACCAGGAAGAACGAGTATTTGGTGGAAAAACTTCCTGTTCAACAAAGTGGTCAACAACGACTGGAAAGAATGTTTTCGTATGTCAAAAACAAACTTCAGCAAGTTATGTAACCTTCTGCGACCATTCATTTTCAAACAAACAACTGTAATGCGTGCAGCAATATCGGTTGAAACTCAAGTTGCTCTTACTCTGTACTACCTATCTGATGAAGGAAGAATGCGAAAGACAGCGAATGCGTTTGGTATTGGTAAGAGCGAAGTTTCGGTAGTTGTTAAGCGAGTGTGTAAAGCAATTTGTGATCATCTTGGACCCAGGTTGATATCTTTGCCCATGACTATCGATAGAGTTAATGAAATGACCACAAAATTCGAGAGCAGTCACGGTTTCCCTCAATGTTTAGGGGCTGTGGATGGAACTCATGTTGATATAAAATGCCCAAAAGACAACGCAAGTGATTTCATTAATCGAAAAGGACGCTATTCTATTAATGTTCAGGCATGTGTGGATTACAGGTATTGCTTTTTTGATGTAGTCGTGCGTTGGCCTGGGAGTGTGCATGATGCACGAATTTGGGGGAATTCTGTTGTCAATGACCAGTTAAGGGCAGGTGCAATCCCACCTAATCCGAAAGTGATTGTTCCAGGAGAAACACCAGTGCCAGTGTGTTTGTTAGGTGACCCTGCTTATCCACTTCTCCCATATCTTATGAAAGAATATGCAGCTGGAGGAAGTAATCCTCAGGAATAGTTTTATTCATACCGATTATCTTCGGCTAGGATGGTAGTTGAATGTGCTTTTGGTAGACTCAAGGGCCGCTTTGGGATACTGAAGAAACAGATGGACACAAAATTAGAAGACACATTGCTTATAATATATGCCTGTTTTATCTTGCATAATTTTTGTGAACATAACAAGGAAACATTATCTAATGATATAACTCAAACAGTAAATCAAGAACAAACCAACAGCAACCTCTAACTACAGTTGATGCACACGCCAGCACTAGCAATGATATGGGAGGAAAACCAAATCGAAAAATATTTACGAAGTACTTTGAATGAAGGCACCAAAAACATTATTCCTACATCAAACTATACCATAGCTATAGTTTTAATATTTGTTTCGGATAACCTGGTGTACAGTACCAGAAAAATTAGTATATATACTTCTGTAAATAAAATATCTATATAAGCTGTGAAAATTACTTCAGTTTTAAAATATGTCACTATTTCTGTTGCTGACCTCGAACTGCACGTTCTAAGATATCATTGTTTTCTGACACTCGAACCCCAGGTTGGTTCAAAACTGTATTGCTTACGTTTGGAAACAAATCATATGTTACAACCTGTGGTCTTTGGGGATTTGTAACATGTATACTTGCAAAACTTTGTGCAATAGTGTTCCCCACATGTTTAATGCACTTTGCCATTTTAGACATACTGTCCTTAAAGTCTGCATCTGACTGATCAATTCTATCTAATAACTTTCGCTTTGTCCTCCCTCGCAAGTTTTAATTGTTGATTTTCAAGCGACAACTTTTTTGATAGCCGATTATGCCTTTCATCTTTCAAGTATTTTCCAATTTTCTTACGTCTGTCTTCCTTATTACTGCTGCTGTCCTTACTGGAAGATGTTGAACTGCATAAGGAAAGTAACTCACCATGGTCATCAATTGTTGTATCATCATTGTATGTAGAGTTCAGAGGCAGAACAGGGGAAATATTAGGCTCTGATATTTCCACAGTAGAACTTTCCTGAGTTGAAACTGTTGCAGAAGATTCAAAACCACCACTCAGGCTAGTAGTAGATGGTGACGCTGACCATATGTCAGTGCACAGGTCAAAAAATGTCATGACCATTCTACCCCCACCGCTTCTGCGGCCAGCATCTACAGCCTTCTTGTAGCTAGAACGTATGTTTTTCAGTTTGCTAGTAACTCTCTGCCTACTCAGTTCGCTGAGTCTGTTACCACTCCTTGGATAGTCTTCATCACTGTTCTTTGGGTAAGAATCTTGAAAGTTTCCAGTTATTGTTTCATACTTAGTCCAGATACTCTCCCAGTCTTTTCCTTGTAGTTCATTTTCCACTTTGTAGGCTTTCACTGTCTCCAGCAGAAGCTCAATCTCCTTATCAGTCCATGTGAACGAGCCCTCAGACGCCATTTTGTTTACTTTCTTAACGCTCTTGCTCATCCACATAATATTTAGTCCAGTTATATGATTAACTGGACTGGCTGGGCGAGAACATCAAACCATTACCCCTATTTTTCATGTGAACATGCCGGTCGCTGGGCATTTCGAAACAGTTATACTCCGGAACGAAATCTATCCGCAACGTGTGAACATGGCCTTAGATGTCTCGGGTTTATTTATAAATATTGAAAATAGTGTAAAAGTTTAAACAGAATGCTAGTATACTTTCAGATTGTCAGTTTGTTCTTATTTTTTGTTAATTAAGAGGATGGGTTGTGTATACATCTTATGAGCTTAGTCGAAATAAAATTATGGTGCAATTATTTCATTAAAAGCCAAATGTTAATTTCTATGTGAACAGTACATTATCTATATTATTACGAGAGTGTAGTTTAATGCAAAACAGCAGGATCACTTTACAGGTGTCTTTGCAGATGCAGGGTCATACCCTGTCACTCTCTATACATAAATCATAGCTACAAAATCTGACTTTGACGAGCTGACCCCAGTCACCTAGATTATAAAATGATTCTAGAAAGTGAGTTGTGAAGTAATTCCTAGTTGAGGGTAACTATTATTCTATTACCTACACTAGTTTATCCAAGAATTGTACTTGATATATTTGTTTTTTAGGTTTAGCCCTGTCCAGGATTCGAACTAGATCTCTCATTTTTCATGAGTGTCATAGCTATTAGACCAACAGGGCATTAATACGAAAACAATTTTTAATTTGTGCAGGTTAGTCCAATAACAGGAAAATGAATGAAAAACTTGTTTGCTAATTTCTACGATAATGTTGGCAAAATCACTCTAATAATACATATAGGAAAGACCAATTTTCAGTATAAATATTTTGTATCAATTAAATGTATTTATGGGGCAATGTGTTTTGGAATGTGTACAGTGAATTAGTGACAACAAAAAGCTATTATTTGCCACCAGATTTTATTTTTTTCTGCTGGATATATATATAACAATACTTTTAAAACTAAATAAAACTCTGCAAAATGAACTGTCATTATTCACTTGAAAGAAGTCCTTCTAATCTACGAACTAATACTTCCTTGTTCCCAGCAACAGAACGATTGCGAATTTTTAGATGACTTCTGAGCTCAGACATGGTTAATTGTGATGGGATGATAATATTTGGATTGACACAGCGACCTTTAGTATGACTTGATTTCACATGACAGCTTAGCATAGATTCATCAGAAAATGTCATTTCACAACTCTTACATGCAACTGGTTTTAATATTGCAACAACATCTGCAATCAAATGACCACTTTGAGCACATTGAATAATCTTTGTTGAATTAAAACAGGTTTCACAAATATCAGAATTGTTAAAGGAGGGACGTGACCAATGACAATAAATAACATCACTATCATCCAAATTTGGCTTTCTTGGTTTTAGTGGGAGTGATAGGTTGCCTTTGTAGGAAAATGATACGGTAGGTAGAAGTTACGTACATAGCTTAACCTCATTAGTTAATGCCATCTCCCTCGTTTGTCTTGATCTAAAGATCTGTTTGATTCTGATCTTAATTCTTGTTTGATGGCAGAATGTTTGGCTTCCTGTCCTTGCATTGACAAGATTCCGTATCCAATACCATATAAATCAAATAAAATTTTGGCATGATAGGGCACTGCATATCGTGGCTCTCCGAACTGGCGTAAACCATTCTAGGCCATGAAATTTAGCTCCTGTTGATGGTAATTTTTGGCATTTGGTGACAGGGTTTTCCTGAAATTATCCAGTTTTGACAAGTCAGCCTTTCTTTGTTTTGTAGACATTGGTCTCCACATGTGGTCACTACCAAATCCAGTACTCCCTCCTACTTTGTTAACACCATTTTTAGCACATTTGCATAAGGAGATGGATATGTTGTGCATGAACTTAACTCGTTTCCTGCCCAACATTGCCAGACTTGGTCAGCAGATGGCTGGAATTCAAAAGTTACTTTTTAAGAGTTGATGGTGAAGATGTTACTCTCGATAAGTTCCATTTCATCAGCATGTTGTTTCCACAGCTTCTCACAAATTTGATCTTTTTCAGATGCAGTAATCATGTGCAAAGGATAGTGAAACTCACGGCTTCTTACACGATTGCCAAAATTCCAAAACGTTAAAGAGCCAATACTCTAATTAAGAGCCAATTTTCTTTTGTTTCAGGGCTCCATCATCTTTGAATTCAACAACAAAATGATTTGTGTTGTCTTTGAACCACAGCAGTGTGTTTTTATTGAGAAGTTGCAAATGCAAATCTGCAATCATATTTGTTAACGCAGTCATCGTTCTCACAACACCTGAATACCCTGGAACTTGATGAACTTGTCCAATGTCTAAAAGTTTCGCAAACTTATCTACAGCTTCGTGTGAAATGGAGAATTGTTTCAAAGCAAATTTGGAACCATCAAAACTTCTGCTCTTAACAAGTTCACCTTCATCATTACAGCGCTTTTGGATGTTGCAAAGAAAGTTGTATTTTCGGCGAAATTGATGGCATTGGAATTTTGTTGCAACTGCTTTTTTTAGGTTGGAATCTTTGGTTCCAGAAAAACTGCCCTTTAAAAGTTTGTCTAAAAATTTTCCTCTTTTATGCATCGTAAACAGCTTTTCCAAAAGTTCTGATTGACAATAGCGAGATATATAATCCCCAGCACCGAATATTGCATTTTCCACTGCTAGGACTCGCACGAAAAGTTATGGTGTTCGGTAGAAATTATAATGCACTTTATATATTGATTTGTAACTCCAGTTTTAACTTAAACCTGCATCTGAATTTTCTTGAGCAGACTCCATAAACATTGATTACAATTTCTACCCTGTTAAAATTTTAAAAAGTTACGGCAAACTTGATATATGACAACCAAATATTCAAACATCCAAAAACTTGACAAATTTTGGCGCTCCGGAATAATATTTTCAACTTCTATCAAAAAGTCACAAAGTAGAACCACGCAGAGACCTATCCTGATAAAGATTTCTCCTGTTTCATTGTTAACCGAGGTGATAGCTTTTAGTTACAAATCAAAATAGAGGTCAAAAACGATAATGCAAAGTATGGCTGCTTTAACTTAGGTAAAATTTGCAAAAATGGCCATTTAAGAGGTTAAATGAGTTACTCTAACATACTAATTTTTATTTAGTTTAATTTTATGATGCCAAAATCATACATAGTCAATACATTTCTCAAGGAATGAGAGGGTTGTGTCATCGTCCTTACGGAATAGCTAGGCGCGGGAGGCGCCATTATGAGCTATTAAGATGACGTCACTTGGGTGAAAATTCTGCCAATCTGACCGCCGTGATGTCTAGGAGTGTTGTTGTTTTATTAGGGTTAAGTGTAATAATTAGTTTTGCAACTTTTGTTTCGTTTATTGGTGATATGAACATAGAGTTTACCATATTATTTATTTGATCCAATTTTTGTAAAGAAATTGAAAACATTTGCAATTTTATTTGGTTTAGTGATGATTCCACCGTGTATTTGTAATATTATGTCACTGTCTTGAGTATTTTTATTTCTATTTAATATTGTATTTATACCACTCCATAATTCTTTAGAGTTATTTTTAAAACGCTGAAAAAATTGTTTTAAATAATTGTTTTTACTTTTCCTGATTAGGTGATTTAATGTGTCTGTAAAACTTACCAAAATGCATGTTTTGCTTTATGAACTTATAATAAAACTGATAAGGTTTATGGACTTGGATTCCAGCAGACAGCCATAGTTTACTTTTGATTTTTTTTCTTTCGATAGAGAGTTTTTAGAGGTGCATGCTTATTTATAATCGACATGACTGTTTTCATAAAAATAGAAAAATTATTGTTTAAGCTATTAATTTGGGTCATTTTTGCATTAATATTAGCTGTCTGTAGGTTAGATAAGAAGGTGCCATTGCCAAATTTGGAGAAGTCACGTTTTTTGAACTTTGGATTGTCTGTTGACTTATTTGAAAAATCTTGAATAATTAAAAAGTTTGGCATGTGGTCTAAAACCTTAGCGGTTAACTTTCCACTAATTATTATTAGTTATTCGTGTCGGGTAAGTTATTTTTGGTGAGCAGCAGTTAGAGAGCATTAAATCTAAATAATTCAGTAGGTTGAGTGGATTTGCCATAATGAGGTAGATTGTAATTGAAGTCACCACTTATAATTAATATTACCTTAGCAAATATTTGCTGCATATACGAAATAAAAGAATTGTCTGATTTGTAAGGATGCCTATACACAGATCGTATAATAACATTTTTTGAGTTGGTGACTTCAATCCATTCAGCTTCATATTCACAGTGTGAGTTATGGTTATGCTTGTCAAGATCGTATCTAGGAATAACGTTTACCTTTTCAGAAATGTAGAACCCACAGCCACTGTTCGCAGTATATCCAGGTATTCCAGTATATATTTGGTAACCAGGTAGATTACCAGGTGTGAAGTTGTGCGTTGAAGATGTTGGATTATGTGTCTCTGATAGAGCTACAATGTCAAAAGGAAAATCATAATCTGAAATAAGGAATTCAAGTTTATTAAAATTAGCTTGCAGTGAGCAAATATTAGTGTGGAGTACACTGAAGGAGTTTTTGTCTAAATAATCAAGTTTAGAATTAGGGGTAGCTTTTCATAGTAGTTACAGTCAATGTGGTGAGGTTCAGACGTGTCATCACCAGGGTCAACTAATTTAAATTGATTTATTAGATTAGTGCATGAGGACTAGTCTTATTACATGGTGGTCACAGTCCGGGAAAATCCTGGAAAGATGTTTGTGCTGCGAAATCCTGGAACTTCCTGGAATTTTTACAAATTATTGAGGATGTCAATTGTCCTGGAAGAATATATTCTTTTTTTTAATCCGGATATTTAGATCTAAAGACTAAAATGTCTAGAGGATTTTTATACTCATGATTAAAATCATGGATTACTCGTCAACATTAAAGTAGTAATTATATTTCCATGTGGACCTCCAATCCTATATTTTACCAGCTTTATATCTTTTAGCTATATAATGTTTCACCTTGCACATTATTCTATTAGAATTCTCTTCCGTGTTTTTTTAACTCCTCTTATTTAATTTTTTTTTAAAAACTTGTTGTTGGTATCTATATTCCTTAGCTTATTGTTATAATACTAACACATATTTAAAAATTGTTAATCCTTTCTTTGGTAAGAATGCCAAGAAAAACAAAAAATTTTGAATCTTGGCTTTCGAATGCACAGTATAGTTGATGGTTATGCAAAGAGAAAATTGGAGTACAGTGCACTATGTAAGTTTTGCTATAAGAATTTGACATTTCAAATATGGGGAAACCGGCTTTAAAAATCATTTGAACCGCAAAAAGTATAGAGGAAGAGCTCCTGGTTCGTCAACTTTAGTTACAAATGCATCAGATAAAACAACAGAGTAATTAACTGCTTCTAGCAATTCGCAGGTATGTATTGACAGAATGGTAAGCAATGATCATGTAGTGGGTGCAGAGACTTGTTGGGGGTGCCATCAAAGTTTTCACAAAGGTCCTGTGAAAAGAACATTTAGCTGGGGGGGGGTTGATCACACATGATCTTGTCTTTGGAGAGTAACGACTCCATTTATTACCTGAGTTGAAAACAAAGAATAGCACAGTTGAACAGAAAGTGTTCAAAGTTTACTTTAGGAAGATAGGGATGTCTAGTTTCTGCTGATGACCGTCCGCGGACCTCTTCGAGGTGGCCCAGCTAGACATCCAGGGTACTTAGGTTCAGAAATATGGGTCGAAACCTACCTGCCCTTGGTTAAAGTTCTGATCATGTTTTCAAATTTTTTTTTTTTTTTATTTTTATTTTTATTTTTTTTTTAATTAATTCCTTGAAAAAAGGGAGAATTGTGCTTTTAGAAGCATATTTTTCAGACAAGAACAACCTCTAGCTTATTTCCAAAGACCTAACAGGTTGAGTTCATCATTGCGATGACTAGCCACCTCTGTGTAAATTATTTTCTTATAGACATCACTTTGAACAGAACTGTTCAAAGCAAGGTTTCAATTATCCCGAACAAAATGTGGATACATTATATCACATGGCCTAGCTCCATATTTTAACGCTACTTTGATGGACGAGATTGGAAAATCCCCAAATTTTACCATGTCGTTCGTTGCAAGTTTGAATAAGAAACTCCAAAGGGGTCAAATTGATATATTGATTAGAAATTAGAACAACGAAATGGAGCTTGTTTAAGCTAGATACCTGGATTCCTAATTTATTGATGGAGCTAATTCTCAACAGATCTATGAATGCAAACAAGGAATTTATCAGTACAAACCAATCTAAGACTGCACTGGGATATTGATATAACTGGCAACACTTCTGAACTATTTTCTCTAACTTTTCATGAGTCAAAAACACAGACATTATCTTGCATCTATCAACATTCCCAAATATTCTAACTGTTGAGTTGGTCGCAACACTGATTTTTTCTGATTGATTACAAATCCTAGGCGCTACAATAAAAAAAATCAAGGTATCCCTCCTCATAATGATTTTTTCCATAAGAACAATATCGTCTAGGTAAATAATCAAGCAGATATTCAGTGTCCTTAGGAGGGCAATAAGAATTTTGAGTAATTTGGTAAAAATCTTGGGTGCTCAGACCAGAGCATAAACACAACTCGTACAAGTTTCCTGACCAAGCGAATCTCACATTCCTTCTCGAATCCTTGTGTAGGGGAATTGAAAAGTAAGCATCTTTTAGATCTACCTTCCAAAGATAGTCGTTCCCTTGAACTAAATACTTCATGAAATGCAAAGTCTTCATCTTGAATTTTTTATATGGAATAAAGTGATTGTGATTTCTGAGATTTATCACTGGTCTGTTTCCACAGTCCTTTTTGGGACTAACAAAAGATTGCTTAGAAACTTACTTTGTTGAAAATATTCGTTTAATGATCTTTTTGAAGCATTTCCTGAATTTCTGTGTTGGCTCCTTTTTCTGAATAATTTTGTGAAGAATTGGAATTTTGTAACCTGTTACAATTTCTAAAATTGTAGGGTATTGAGTAAGTTTTTTTAAAAATAAGCTAGCCTTCCTGCTAGCATGGGAATGTTTGGTATTTCCCCAGTAAATAATTTTTTTTGATGGGTGTACGTGTTCCAATGTGTGCTCTGGCATTACGAGAGGAAAATACTTTCTTAAGAGGTGCATTTCTCAGTGCTAGAAATGTTTTTACCTGGGGTGGTGATGGAAATGCCGAAGCTGTTTTGTTGTGTCCACACCCTGGTTTGCCATTATTATAAGGCCGATGCTGGTGTCATCCTCCACGTTTGTAATTCTAGAAGAAGTAGCACCCCCCCCCCCCCTCCCCACACCCCCCTCCTGATACACCTTCGCGAGAGGGGCAATGTTGAAAGGGCCTCTTAATGGTGTCTTGATGATGTGATGAAATCTTTGATTCCAAGACCTCCACTGTTTTCTTCTTCGATTTTTCGGTCTCGGTTATATGTGACCGGAATTATTTAGCAAATAACTGGTCATCATGTTTCTGTGAAAGCTCAGATTTTTCACCTAAAATTGCCGTCACTTGTTTAGTATTTTTTATGAGATTATTAAGAGCATTGCACCTTCAAAGATACGTTAGCCCATTACTGGCTTGACCTAGCATCAACACACATTTTTCCGCCAAGTTTACCAGATCTTCAACGGGCACCTCAACTGGATCCTCCCCTTTGTATCAAGTACATCTTGAAGTCGCTTTCAAAGTTTAGAGGCCCATCACATCCAATACTTTCTGTTGGATTCGCTGAAGCGAATAATATTCCTTGCAAGCAGGGCTGTTGTTCAGCAGTGCTTTTATGAAATCGTCCAAGGTCTTAGATGAAACTGGGTGATCCACCAACACGTTTTCTTTTACATCGTTATTCGGCAAATGCTCTTCGAACATTTAATTAGCATAATCTGCCATTTTAGATGGCAATTTTCATTTTTTTTGTTCTGCCTTTGACACGATCTTAAACCTCTTCTTTTTGTCAGACGAAAAAGATGCAGGGGAAAGAGATGATGATCGTTTTCTCTTTCTCTTAGAGGTTTTCGTCTTTTTTCTCTACGATTCCTCGAGGTTTTGCACAAGGATATCTTCAGGCTTTTCACCTACATTTTCAGGTTCAACTTCATCTTTTTATTTAATAGTTCACCCTTGGGTTTTAAGAAATTTTTAAAGTCGGTAAGGTATGTTTATATATCATTTTTAACTTATTTTTAATGCTCCTTCGAACAGTACCAATAATGTAATTTTGTTTTGTTTTGTTTTTTTAAAAAAACATTGACCAAACGGTTTCAAAAATGGATCCCTATTTTTTTTAATCTGCTTCCCATAGGAAATAACTTTATCCAAAAAAATTGCCTTTAATACGCCTAATGGGACAGGAATCTTTTTTTGTTACAATTGGACACTCAATTATTATTTTAATTCTGATTATAATTTAAGATTAGCTCTGAGTTTACTAGTTTTCAACTTCTCAGTCAATATGAATTCGGTGTTCCCTCGTTCGAGGTTAATTTGATTTAAGTTTGCAGTTTGTTTTAAGGCATAAGTACAACAAAAGAAATGAATGTTAGGATGCTCAAAAAACATTAGTTATCTAGGCTATGTGTGCGTAAATTTCTAACAGTATATAAAATGCATCTGTAAGGTTTTCTACATGCAGGTTAGCCACACCTGAAATCTCCTAAATAACCTAAAATGTTAACCGGGAACTTTAATTCATCATAAAATCTGTTAAAATTGTTTGTGATAACATCCGCTATATTTTCAAATAGTATCTCTTTTTTATTACGTTGTAAGTAATTTGAATTAAACATACTCTTTAACATTCATAAAAAAGTTTGATTACTAGTTACTCCTTATTTCTTCTATTATTTTGGTTTAATTTAGAATTATTTTTGTACTTTTTTCTTTAATGTTTTTTCTAAAATTTGACTAAAATTATAAAGATCTTAAATTTGTGGCCACCCTGATATGCATTCATGCCCTGGTGGTCTAATGGCTATTGCACTCGTGCAATTGAGAGATTCGGTTCAAATGCAGGACAGGACCAGAAAAACATAGAGGTAGTCGTGAGTGTATAGCTATATTGAGGAAAATAGGTAATCCTTCAGTCGTAAAGGAGAAAGTTGCTTGAGGCCATCACTTTTAACCATAACATTTAGAAACGCCTGATAGCGAAAAGGTGTTTATTTCATCGCAAGAACATGTAGCCAATATCTATTAAGCAAGGTCTGCAATATTTGCAATATAGATTTCGCTTGCAAACTTAGGAAACCATGTCTCCCCGCAATCCCTGTTATATTGATTGGACACGGAAGTAAAAGATACAACCTCAGACCGAGGAATACGAAAAAACACTTAACCGGTTTTAAAGAAGTCATCGAGTTTGAGTTGCTAATTTAACTTAGTGAAGGATGTCTTTCACAGTTTACTTGTTTTGATCTTCAGGAATACACAAGCTGTGATTATACATTTTAAAAGTAGATGAGTTGAGGGAGAGATGTTTTTGCTTACGACGTAAGAAACAGATCCACTTAAATATCTATATGGACACTACAATTTGATTGGTTAAAATTTACAAGTTCGCTCCTAAAACAATAAAAGACATTCAACATCAGCTTCTCGTTGGAGCAAACCTGAGAAATGCAATTGGAAATAAATTATCCTTCAATACTCTAACTCCGTACTTGTGTCAACATATCCTGCCTGTCTTATTATCATGAAATTCAATCGACATGTCCACATTTTTGCTTTCTTGGACATTCTTTCCCAGACGCGTGCACTGTTGCAATGTTGACATCTTATAAACACATTGGCATGTGCTTAACATGTTTTACGTTCCATGAATATTCATAATAGTTCTTAATTACTTCTAATTTAATTATTATAACCACGCAACTCTAACCAGAACGATTTGAATTTCACAATCAAACGATGTTTTAACCAATGTCTAGATTTATGGTCTATTTTCGTCTTGCGATTTAATTTTAAAACTTAGAACTGCAGCTCTACCACTGTGCACATGTAATAGTAGCCGTAATTATATTAACATTAATTTGGCATTTACCCTTATTGGTATTTTTACTTCTGAGTTTAGAATATTCTGATACTAATAAACTGTCTCATCATTCTGGATAAGTTTACTTATATTTAGAAAGTTGAGAATTATTCTGAAAGTACTGAGAATAATGATAACAATAAAAAATGATATAATAATAAGAAGAAAAAAAACATTAACTTTAATTTAAACTACGAATTTTCCCTCTGCCTTTTTTTTGCAAATAGCGCCGTTAATTTTTAAACTAATGCTACAATATTTGTGTATTTTTTTAAATTTTGAAATATAACGAAATAAAGTAGAGCTATTTGTTTCCAAATTCTCCTCGTAAACATTGCAATGACCTCGCTGCAGTTTACGAATTGCATTAAAAAATACTTGGTGGTTTTCAATAAGTTTTAATAGATTTTAATGATTTTTTAATAAATTCTCTATGCACGGGATACCTAGGTGATTTTAAGTAGTGTTTACCGACTTAACCTAGAAAAAACCCGATATATTCTCCGAACACTTTGAGTGTACTCAACAGAATAGATTCAGGTAAATATGACTGCAAAATGTAGCAGTTTTTTCGCTTTGATGTTAACAATATCTTGACGGGCTATGACGATAGAATATTAATAAATTTAGAGAAAGTAGAAATAATTAAAATCAACATCAGTTTATATAATTCGTCTGTGTTTAGAAAAAAATCCGGTTAAAGGATTTACCTCAAATGATCAAGAAATGTTAATAAAACGTATTCAACCAGGAGTTTGTAGAGGATTTTTTAGGAAAGTCAATTTCTGCTTGATTGCCTTAAAGATAGTGTATTAGTTCATTGGGGTTACCAGCAGGAATAGATGATAAACGTTTCATACAACACCCTGTTATTGTGGTAAGGGCTAACTGTTAAACTTATGTTAGTTACATTTTACGCTATTTTATTCTTTCCAAGCTAATTATGTAAGAAACTACGAGGCCATGGGTTTAACAAGACGTAAGTTGACTGACTAGAAAAATATATAAAATATTATGACCAATATTAAATTAGAATTACTTTGAATCTTCAAAAGTAAAGAAGAACACAAAGCTAAGGAGTGATAAATTTTTATAAAGTTAATTTAAAAAATGCTTGTCAGCAGAAAATTTTACTAACAACAAGGCATCATTTTTATTTTTCGTATTTCAGAGATTTTTGTCTCAAGTTTTTTGCCGTTCTAATAGACACATATAATAAAATATAAAATATAAAAAATGTATCTTTTTTGTAGATTATATATTTGTAAGACAAGTACATCCTTCTAGTTAAAAAAATACTTTTTTGAACAACTAGCATTCATAAATCTTACAAAAAATTAATAACATAAGATGCTTTTTAACAACATATTTAACAGGAGTATGTCAAAGAAATATAATATAAGCAAATATTTTGTCCCAAATTTTATTTTCCTCAATTAAGACCTAAAATAAGTTTGCAGCGGCACGATTTTTCAATCGCAATGAACCGTGATGAAATTTTGGCCATGTTTACATGTAGTTTTCTTGAGGTTGTGGAAACTGCGCGGCGCCATAACTTTGTACATCCACGCAATTGGTTTATTTTATATAAGTATTGTGTTTACATGAAAGTTTCGTCCTGTTTCTCAGCTCAAACCTCCTTGGTCAGGCCGATATGATCTTTATTTCGAAACTCAGAAAACAGAAAACGACGCATTACCATAAACGAGGTAAGATAAGGCCATGCCGTTGTATTATTATTCATGTAAACAATACGTTTTTACGGTCCAACAATCGTAAATAATACTAAGACTAATTTTGTTTTAATTCGGTAATTATACATTGACTATTGTTTCTCAACATAATTCACGATCCAATCTTCCACAGCACTTAAGGAATAAAAGAACGGACCCACATTTCCGTCATACAGGATGACGTTGTCCAACAAAATGTACAATCTTTCCGGATACGCACCAAATGAGCGACTTATTGTGTTGTCTAGTGGGTCAATGTATACTGGTACATCCGGATAATGACTTTTCAATTGGTTTGCGGCCGACACTCGCTCATCTATCGTCTTGTGTGCATTGATAAATATTTGATTCTAAATGATATGTAAATGAAGATATATTTTGTATACAAAACACTATGAATACAGGTAAATGCAAAATAAATGAAAGTATAAATGAGTTGTTGTTGTTTTCATTTTTGTTCTTGTTCTTGTTGTTGTTTTATTTTAGCTATTTTTAACGCGCCTTCCACAAATTAATAGACTGTGATCAATATCTTGAACACAAATTCACTTTTTTTTATAAACAATTGATTTTTTTTCACTTCACCCCAAACACTGTGTTGATGTTTAGAGAAAAACGCCCCTGAGGATTGTTTAGTAACTGTTTACCGGGTAAGATTATGCGGGGCGAAATTCTACTTTTATAGCTTTGAACTTATGTATATGTTCTGTCGAATTTTAGTCGAATTATGAAGTAACTAGTCGATAAATCCCGTGGAGTAATCCACTTAGGCAGAAGGACAATGGAAAAATAGGTTGTTTTAGTTTTTTTGCTGACGTCAGCAGTGCAAATACAAAATAAATATATTTTTTTAGAAATATGTATACCTGTTGCCTTCATCGTATAGATCTTGAAATGCTGATCAAGAAAATGTATATGATCATGTATCTTTGACAAACGGTTGCAGAGATATCAAGGTTTAAAGGTTTTTTGATGACGTCATCAAACCGTCCATTCCAAAACGGATTCGGGGACCCAGGTTTGGAAAACTTACCCAAATTGGTCCCAGGTTGTCCCTAGTTACCAACGCGGTGAAAAAACATTGACGTCACCACCTCGTTTCCAAGTTATTTGGCCTCAAAGTTTTAAGTGCATTGTTATGGCTTCACTAATCTTATATATTAATTCCCTTGCGTGACTAAAACTGTGAGTCCACGACACGGAAATCACGGGTTACTTTCTTATGACGTGGCTGTACGCTAAAATTTAACTAAAAAGATTAGGGATGTACTTCATAGAAATCGCACATAAGGTGTAAATATATAACCCGCTGCTAATAACGATATAAATATATATACCCTTATGCCAAAAAACTCTATGTTAGCATATATATATAGGTATCGCTACATATGAAACGGTATTAGATATTCACAAAGCATACGGACTGTTAAATGAAGCTCCCAGCATAAAACGGAAATTGTGTTTACGAAAAAGATGGCTGTTCTTTTTTGAGTATTCTCTACCCTTTCATTCAAAATAAATCTTTAAAAAAACATTTGAAGAAGAGCATCGTTTTATAAATTAATCATAGCAAGGTTCTGTAAGGTTTTTTCATATTTTATTTTCAGTTTTTATTATATTATTGTTGCCAGACATGTTTTATAGCTAGCATCATAAAAAGCCAACCACCACCAACAACTAGCTAGCTAGCTAGGAATATATATATATATATATATATGTAGCCATGTTCTTTATACCTAGCTAAGTCTTCAGTTTATATTTAAGTGACTAGCTATGAGCTGCTGTAGCTAGCTAATGCTAGCTTTAAACTAAAGATTCCCAGTATATATATATGCCCACAAAACCCATCAAACGTTATTAACCCTGAAAATTTTAAACACTTTCCTGGTTTTTTTGGTTTGCGAAGTTCTTTTCCTCCAAATATTCTGAAAATAAAGTTCAGAAATTACTTATTTTTAAAATGTAAATTTAATTTGCTTCAAATTGTGGTTTTGACATTTTCATGTAAGAATTTGTGGGCAAAAACCTTAATCAGCATGCTAAAAGAACTGACTTTTCTTAATTTAGAATTACTAAACACAACCATTTTCTTACATTTAGTGTAAACTTTTGTGCGTATGGCTTATATTTAATACACCAAAAGAGCTACTTTGTTGATTTCAATTTTATACTCTTTGTAAGCTATTTTTTTCTTCTTTTTGACATTTTGAATTAACTTATTGTTGTAGAAGGCATATAATATACATGTATATAAAAAAATGGAACTTTGCAAATTTCTGTTTTACCACTCAATTTTTACATTTTATAAGTTATTCGGAACAGAATGGTATGAAATAGACCGAAATACCTGATCTTAGTTGTTTTTAATTTGCAGGCTGTGTCTGTGTAACTTTAAGGGGAACATTTGGTGGAAGACAATGGCATGACATATACTGATAGAACTGATTTTTGTTGTGTTAGATGTTATATCTGAACCTCTTTGACATTTTATGTTATATTTGCGAGGAAGGACCATATATATATACACAGAAGAAGAATTCAATTTTACACCTTGCAAGCTTTGTTTTTCTATGTTTTGTATAAATTCTTACTGGGGAGGACTCCGTGCAATATATCGAAATGACTGATCCTTCTCGATTTAAATTTGATGTGTTCTAAATCGTATATAGTTTTGGAAACTTTGTGTAAGATTTAATGGGTAAGGGCTAGATGCAATATGTCAAAAAAACTTTTTTTGTTGAATCAGAAGCACTCCCTAAAACCATTCTTTTTTTTTACAGTTTGTGAAGCTTTTGTGAGGAAAGAGTGTATGCAATATTATCGAAATAACTGATTTTTGTTGCAAACTGTTTTTCATTGGCATTTTGGATTAAAATATTGTTTTAGAGGGCATATGCAGTAGATATATGTACCGAAATAATTAAATTTTGCAAACTTTGATTTTGTCGTTACCTCTCATTTTTTACATTTTGATTAAACTTTTGTGGAAGACCGCCGGTATGCGAAGGACCAAAATAAGAGATTTTAGTATTATTTAGAATTTGTATTTTGTGTTGCAAAATTGGTGCAAAAATTGACATAAAATGAACTTATATAAAGATTGATTGCTGTTGTTTAACATGACTCATTATGACTTATATATATATTTTATGAAAATTTGTGACAGAATACTATGTGAGATTTGAAATTTTGTTTATTTTATTGATAGTAAAACAGCATGCAAATTGCTAAAAGGACTTTATTAATTTTAGATTTAAACACGTTATTTTGTTGGCATTTTGTCTAAAGTTTGGTGAGGAAGGACCGTATGCAATATATTAAATAATGTTTTATTGCATTATAATTTATCCTTGCAATCCCTTTTTAACACCTTAGATAAAAATTTCTACTTAGGCAAAATTTATTGTTTATTTTTCACATTTTGTGTCAACCTTTGGCAGGGTTTGCAATAAACTAACTGATTTTAACATATACAATGAGAGAGATTTGTGTTTGACATTGATCAGCTTTTTTGTATATATGTGGCGTTTTAAGTGATTTAAATTTTATGGGTGAGATGTATGTTGAAATGCTTTTAAAAACTTTTTTGCGAATAATTTTCGCATTTGTCAGATGGTCAGAGCAAGTAATTTTAGTAGATTTAGATTTTAAACGTCACATACATACTGTAGTTGTTGAAAACCTTTAATTTTTTTGGTAATTTATATAATAATGCAGATGGAAGATGCGCACTGCTGTATTGTTTGTTTTTTGATGGACATATATCTGCTACATAAATTAAATGGAATACAGTGGATTCTTCCACGGGAAACAGCTAGTCTTAATTAACTTTCCTTTGACGTCAATACTATTTTATCGGTAAAGTTTGGTAAATTACAGAACAATTTTATAGGCGATGTTTTATAGAATTTGTTAAAGAAAATTTTGAAGAATGTAATCCACTTTGCAAAAGTGACAGACAGACACACGGAACTGGCGTATTATTATATAGACTAGTCGATAAGGCCCGTGGAAAAATCCACTTAGGCAAAAGGCCAATGAAAAATAGGTTGCTTTAGATGTGTTGCTGACGTCAGTAGTGCATATACAAAAAAAAAATGTTCTTAAAATTTTACATCAAATGTCAAATCGCATTAAATCCTCCACACAAATCTTACACAAAGTAAAAAGGAACAGTTTGCAAGGTGTAAAATATAGTTGATAAAAAGTTACAACAACGACACTCACAACATCGACACTCACAACACCAATACTCACAGTAAGAACACCGACAGTTAGATAATAATAATCTCAGAAATAACGCATCTCAAATATATACATCTTAAGTGATTACGTTGAAAACCCTCAGTATTTTATTCTGAAATGTCAAAAAGGAGGCCTGCAAGAGTTAGCGCAAATCAACAAATATATAAGTTATTTTACACATTTTAAATATTGTCTTTCCCTTAAAAGATTATACAAAAATATGAAAAAGCCATAGTTTCGAAAACATCAAATTTAAATCTAGAAAAATCAGTCATTACGGTTGGATACCATCCTCTCCCACAAAAATTTACACAAAATGTAAAAATCAACCAGTTAAGAACACAAAAATTTTCCTTTTTAGTTCCGTACTGCCCTTTACCAACAATTTTAAACCTGAATGTCAAAAAATCAATGAGCAAAGAATAAACTTGAATCAACAAAGATCATTATTTTGGAAACATTGTATATGGTTCGTAAACAAAAGTTTACACAAAATGTAAAACAGATCGGTTTTTGAGAAACACATCTAAATCAACAAAAATAAGTTCATTCAGCATGTCGTATATTGCCATTACCCATTAATCTTCTACAAAAAGGTTATGAAACACATCAAAATTTAAAAAAATCAGTGATTTCAGTGCATACAGTCCTCGCGTTTAGATTACAAAATATAAAAAACAAAAACAGTTTCAGTCAGAACATTAAGTATATAATTTTTTATTATCAGCAAACATTTATCCCTACAAAATTTTGTAAAATTCTCAAGAAAAACAAAAACGTGAAACCATGGAATTTTCTTCCAGCAAAAATTACATCACATACAGTTAGTTCTCCCAAACAATAATTTATAATACGAAATATAAAGACAAAGTTGTTCATATAGTCTGAAGATGTACTTAGTGTACGAAAAGCTTAACAAATAAATACTTTTTAACTTTCAAACTCGTTTTATTTTTTCTTAATTAGTAAAATATGGCTGTTATTTTTACCGATAAAGACATCAGCTTTACAACAGCTTACAGTGAAGTCTGATTCTACAAAGATTTGTTCTTTCAGTATATATATTGCATGTGGTCTATTTCCACAAAAGTTTACACAAAATTTCAAAAAAACAGCATTTTGCAACACGAACAATATAAACTGACAACCATACCATCCTCTCAAAAATGTTTTTAACCCAAAGTCATAAACCCACGTATATATAAATTTCCAATCAAATGTCAAAAACCCTTGTAAAAAAACCTGGCATTTTACATGTAGGCTGACAAAAGTTTAACAGGATGAGGAAACAAAACAATAAAAAATAACTTAATACACACACTTTAAATTCTATAAAATTTGTTCCACTTGTCATATTGTGGTCCCCTTGTAAAGTTTACAGGAAATGTGAAAAAATTATTCTCTATGGGCATAAAAATGTGTCACAGTATCCTAAAAGTTCAAGAAAGATTTTGTAGCTATAGCTTGTTGTTACATCATAATTCGTGTTCAAAAAAGAAGAGAAGTTTGAGTACTAAGGTAGCTATAAATACATAAAAAAAGAGGAATAACGACAAAACTCATAGATTAAAGCTAGCTATGGGATGGAGCCTTGAAGCTAACATTAGCTAGCCAGCTAACAAAACAGTACCTAAGACACCCAGTTAAATATACTTAAGCTGGGGAGACTTAGCTAAGTCTATAGCTAGCTGTTTATGCTTAGTAAAACATATATAAAGGAAAACAATAGCAATGTAAAAATTATGACATTTGCAGTTAGTTCAACAAACCAAAACTTTCTATTCGCTGGCACATTTGTTTGGTAGCCAGCTAACAGCTTTATGCAGCATTTTAAATTTTAGGACAAATACATTAGTTACGCACCGGGGGATACATTAATTATGCAAAAAACAGTAAATGCTAGCTTTTTTATAAAAAACGCGGTAAAACATAAAACTTAAAGAATTTGAAGCTTTTAAGTGACTTTTTCCTGGCAAATGCGAGTCTGCCTGACACGTAACTCTAGCGACATAAAAACATAACGTCTAAAAATATCAAACTTCTTACTATATGTGAATCCAAATCGACTTTAAACCCAAGCTTTTGTTTTCTGCTTCTAACTTTTCTTTACTACTTCTAGCTGCACTCTTCACTTTCGAAGTAACTTCTCGTGGCTTCTAACTTTACTTTTGTACTTCTACTTCTCCACTTTTACTTTTCTTGCTTTTAATATCTGCACTTTTTTGTGACTAAAGGATCGTCGAAAATAAGACATTTTTTAACCGCTTCTTCAGTTCGCCTTTTGTGTCGAGAACTTTGTCGAGAAATTTTTATGTTTGTTTGTTTTTACGCTAACGGAACTTTTTATTCGAATGCCGTCCCGTTCGAAAGTACGTATTTGAACGAATCATACTGCTTATTTTCTATCACGTGGTTTCTAACGGTTGCGAGACAAATGTAAACAAAACAAAAAAACTCGAAAAACTCGCGCATTCGGGTGGTAAAAAATATCGTGTTTGCAAAAGTGACAGACAGACACACGGAACTGGCTTATTATTATAAGAGATGACACTGTAAGTCATTGTAAGATGTTTTATCTCTCACAAAATTATAATTAAGACTTAAATTTGCACTATGAAGATTTTTTGAAAATATTTTGACTTGTCAGTCCAGTATTTTCCATTTCATATCGTGGACCTGAAAATTTACGTTTGGCGACGTTTCGAGAGATCCTTCTCTCATCATCGGGATGATGAGAAATGATGAGAAAAGGATCTCTCGAATGATGAGAAATGATGGAAAATGGGATGATGAGAAATGATGAGAAAAGGATCTCTCGAAACGTCGCCGAACATAAATCGTCAGGTCCACACCATGATAAACAATCATATTGAAATGAATTTTTTTTGTTTTTTGACCATTTTTGCCAAAAATTTAAAATTTCGGTAATTTTTTCGCCCAATGCAAATTGTTTAGGCATTGTTTGAAATTTTAAGAAATTTTGGGGCGGTTGTTTATATTTACATTTCTTCCACACACAGTTTCGTTGCGTTGTTTTAGAAGCTGTATGGGCTAATAAACATAAATTTGCTATTGTGATATTTCAGCAGTGCTATAAAACGTTGGTTGTTCGTTAACTGTAAGTAGCTACTATATTTTGGTGAGCATAACAGCAAGTTTTCGTATATTTGCATGGACATCCTTGATAAATTCATCAAGCACTTGCAATTATCGCTCACATACAATACTTTGCTTTTGCTGCAAATAAAAACTTATTGATTATTGCAAATTATGTTAAAGAAAAACGCAAAACATTTATGTGAAATTCCTTTTTTAGAAAAAATAATGCTATGCAGAATAATATGCTTACAGAAACGACACAGCATTACGGTTTATTAAATTCACCATTATTCAATTGTACCGAAGAAAGGTATTATCACGCAATTTAATTAAAAACAAAAATAGGGCAATTACATTTTCCGGTAACACAATAAATGCTACAAAAATACAGAAAGTACGAATACATTTTCCGGTAACACAATAAATGCTACAAAAATACAGAAAGTACGAATACATTTTTCGAGTTGACTATTTTGTGTCCTTAATTTTCTATATGTAAAAACAATAAAAACAGAAATATCGAATAAAAAAGGTAAGCCTTGTTGTGATATGTCCTATAGGGACTTTAAAAACATTATTGTACATTCCCAAAACGTCGATCTTTCATGACAAGTGGAGAATATATTGCTGTTTTTTTAACCAAAATACTTGCCCTAGCAGTACTTTTTCGAATTTGGATAGCCACGGGTATGATTACGGTCAGCATGCGTAGGGGCATGCGTCCATTGAAAGTTGCATACTGGCGTAGCAGGCTACTTGGAATAAAATTACGAATAAAATCAGATATGCGTCATTATAGTATGTAGTTTGTACGACTAAGGTCCGCAAAAATATATAAACTAGCAGGCCGACGCTGGTAGGAAGAGAAATATAGGTTCATTTCGATTCACACGTCATGGTTACATTCTTTGCAATATTTTTTTTAAAAAAATCAAATACGTTAACAATGACAATGTTAGTCATTGGCCAAAATTTTGTGTTTAGTCACGTGATGTTGCTGTAAGCAAGATCCATTGCACTTTAGTTGTCGTTTTTCAGTATAAGTGTTCTGGCTATATTCGGCTTCAGTTAGCTACTATGTTGTTTTCGTCCGTAGCTAAATATTTGCATCATGTCGGTTAACATTTATCAGCTTTATTTTGTACAAATTTGTTCATATGCCAAGATCTCAACACACGCTGGGGACATTTGAACACAGTTTTGTATCCGTGAAATATATAACGCCTTATTTTGTTATTCCAAAATACGCCTTAAGATGTTTCTTTAAAACCAACCAGATTTTTCTGTTGTACTCTCCATAACACCACTAAAAGGAGTGCTTCTAATCCCTAACTTCTAAAACGTAACAAATACTTTTTCTTGTTACCAAATCTTGTAAAAAAGTTACACTCACGTTTGTCACGTGCAAAATATAAGATGTCGTGTTTATGTCTGTTTCTTGACCGAACATGTTTAAGATAGTATTTGTGCTTATGATAAGAATAATATGACAATTTACAGTTAAACGCTTTTTCCATCAATCTTAAGATAGTAAAACAACTTTTGTAGATGATAGTTTGTCATGGCACGTCCGTGCAAAAACGTATTAAGGAGTATCAAAACAATTTTAATATATTTTCAAATCTAAATCTTAAACTTTATTTAGGGATAGTGTTCCAACGGTCTTCTTAATCCTAGTCGTGAAAAACTTTTGATTATAAAATCCTTCGAGGCAAATCTAAAGTGTAAAAAACAGTTGCAGGCGACTAGACGTTCAAAATTGCGTCAAGACGTCCTTTACAGAATTTGCACTGGTTTTAACGACATATCTAACGATATACATTGTGTTGCCAATAGTCTTAACTTGCAACTTTAAAATGGATCAAAATTTTTCAGCTCAAGACAACCAAACCAAAAATCGGCTGTGAAACATGTTCACAGCTGATTTTTGGTTCGTTCGGCTTGACATGAAACCTAGCCTTTTTAAAACAAAAATATGTATAATAACTATATTAATTGTCAAGTTATTATATATAGTTTTGTTTTAAAAAGGCTAGATTTCATGACAAAAACACCGTAATTAGGAAAAAGATCTGATCTTATTGAAAAATTGTGCTCTAAAAATTTCACGATGAGAAATAAAATTTAAATTTACCTTCAAATTCATTGTTCCAGTAGGATGAGCTTCCTCAATGTACACAAAAGCGAAATCTACATCTCCATTGAACTTTTTAAAAATTTCATGGAAACGTTTTGATTCCGCCATATACGGGGGTCATGTGCAACTTCCAAAATTTAAAATCAATGGTCGGCCTTTATTTTGAATTTTATGAAGAGACGTTTTTATGGAAACTATATCTTTGTTGTTATTGGAGCTGTCCAATTGAAGTATTGGAAAGTCCATAACTATATCATTTACTCTCACCGTTTTGGTCATATTGATCAGAAATAATTTTACCCATTGCTTGTACATCGGAGTTTTGAACATTCCATCTTCAAAGTCCTCAATGCTATTGCACTTCGATATCTTCAGCATATATTCCAGTATCATCTTCCTTGTTGATGGTAGCAGCATTCCCATTTTCCCAAAGCCAAACACTATTCCCACACCAGCTTGAATAAATGGTTTAATCAACGTATTCTTCATCGTTGAATCCATTATCTAAGCTTCACGTCTTGTAGTTTCTGAGAGGGCTAAACTTTTTCAGTTTAATATCTGAAGTAATGGAATATACTTTGTGCTACGAGAATTTTCCTCTTTTAGTTTAAAAGCACTTGCATAATATTTAGTCACTTTTTTATATCTACATGTCTCACATCAATTTAACATTTTCAATGTGTCGTGTGTATTTTATGTACGTCTGGACGCAGACTGCCTGTCTATTTTTAAATGCTATATTTATAAGCTGTTTATGATCATTCTTCTCAATAATGACATTAAAATAATGACACAATTACATTGGTTAACTAATTATTGAAACACTCACCATGCTAGATAAATTGTGTCTCGATTGGTTCTGTTTGTTTCCAAAGTAACCAATCACAAAACATGCCATAGTCCATTGCGACGGTAATTATATCGGCTTCAGTAATCGTAGCATTATTAGAGTCAAATTTATCACTTTTTGTATTATTAAATCATGTCTCTAAATTTCTAAATCTTATAGCATTTAACTCTCAAATGATTTTAGTGTCTAAAATGATTTTGGCGTTATAAGACCGGTTAAACAGTCATTGCAAATAATATATTACATCTTCTATATTTAAAGCTGTGGTTTACATTTTCATTCTCTGTCATCAGCTATGGAAAGTCAGAGGTGATCAAATTCTCGATGCATTTAGAATTTTTTCTATCTTATCCCGTATTCTGCTTTAATGAGATTTAAAGTCTACCAACTTTAGTTTTGTTATTCTGCCTACGTTTTAGCTACCGTTTTTTTAATTTTCGTCAATATCTAATGTGTCGTCCTATTACGAAAACACGAAAGTTTTAAAATACGCACGAGATACCAAATGCGATATATTTTTACCGACTTTGTTTCGACCGCTTGCACGTAGTATACCATTCACGATGCCTGATTCTTTCAAAAACAATCCAATATTTTCATGGCCACGACGAAGGAATCTGTAAAGCTAAGAGCAGTGTTATTACGGCCATTTTGAAAGCTGCGTGGCGTTGTCTGTTTTTGTCTCCTGAAAGCTGTTTATTTTGGATTATGTTCTTACATGTTAAGGTAAATATTTTGTTAGTTTTTAGCCACATACAAATCTGATTTTTACTAAGTTGCAACTGGGGGCTATCTAGCTACCTGTTAGCTACCTCTGGCGAAAAAGTAAAAGTAGCCAAATAAATACAGTTGGCTACAACAAAATATTCAAATGTTTCTCACACTTGGTGAAAATGCAGTTTCGTAGCTACACCTTTTTTATTGTCATAAAAACTAGTTCCGAAAAATAAAATTGTTGAAAGGCATTCCTGCCTTAAAAATGATTTTTTTTTATGTTGTAGAGAATAAAAAGTTGTTTATAAACTTTTTTAGAATTTTAAGAAAACTTTTTTTCGTTCTCAAGATATTAGGCTGCAAAGATTTCTAGCTGATCTTACGGCATCATCATTAATGATGTAATAAGGCACAAATTATTAATTGAGATACCTAGCAAACATACTTAATAACAAAACTGTTAAGCAGTCTGAACTCATGCTCTTGATGATATCTTTGCGTAATTATATGTAGAAATGTGATGTCAGCATTGTTTTGAACTAACTTATGACATAATAAGATCCCGAATTTTGCATATATGAAGTCTTGATTAATTTGAGAAGGAAAAAAGATTTTAAAAAAATTCCAAAGAGCTTGATAAACAACTTTTTATTCCCAACAACATAAAAGTCATTTTTGAGGCTGGAATTTCCCCTGAAATCAGCCCCTTAGTTAGGAATTTGACTTAGGCAGACTTACTCCCGCCATAAAACCTAGCCCTCACCCACTCAATACGGGGGAGCGACCCAGCGTTGAACACTCTGTGGAGCGCTTAATAAGAGCCGTGAACTGTGCCACCCGATCAGGTGGAGCGCTTTAGTAAACGTATATATTATGTCGTAAATCAAGTGAAGAAAAAAATAAAGTTCCCGCAACAATAGGTGAAATAAAAATAGAGTTTACAAACCCTTGTGACTCTGTCATAGCAAAAACAATCAGTCAATATTATTTTATTTTGCTTAATGAGTTTTTGTGAAAGTTAAGAAATTAATTGGGACACCGGGCGGAGAGCTTAGTATAGTTAAACAGCTTATATGGATAATACCTTTTTAAAAAAAACTTTCTCGGAGACACAGGGCTGAGCGGTTAGCCCAGGGAAACACTTTTGCACATCCGTACAGGCGTGATTCCCGAGACACATGCCCAAAGGCGTAACAGCGTTTACCATAAAGCAGACTGGGCTAAGCACTCAGTATAGTTAAACAGAGCTGAACAGGCGTATAGAGGCGTAATACCATTTTCCAAAAAAACTTCATTGCAACTTCGGTTTAAATAAAAACAAAGGAAACATCCTGTCGTTACCTGTCCAGCTAAAACAATTGCTCAGCCATTTTATTTGCAGAAAAAGTTTTCAGGAAAATAAGAAAAGATGTAGCTACCTAGCTAACTGTATTTAGCATAAGAATTATTGCTTAAGAATATTACAGTATCCAAACTGCATTGTTTTACTCTCACTTTTTAGCCAAAGATAGGAGCTTGCTAAATGGCTACAGTATCAACATAAAAATAAATGTTGGGTAGGATAAAAATCTCTTTATACCATACAGATTAGTAATAAGTAAGGCCCTAGCTAGCTAGCCTTCAAAATCTTCGTTTCTAGCCAAAAGTCCTAAAACTGGTGCGTTTAAGATCTGTACGTGACTAAAAACGTGACAATATATTTCTCTTAACATTTTAGAACATACAAAAAACAAATATTACAAAAATAAAATGGTTATAGAAGACAAAAACGTGAAGACCTACAAATAACACAAGATAGCTAGCTAGTAGCTAGCTGTAAAACCTTGAGAAAGTAATAATAAGCAGTAGCTAACTGGATCTAGCTACTGCAAATAGTTGGTACCTACCAAAATAAATAGCTAGCTAGCTAAAAAAAACACGTTTAAAATAGCGTAAGAAACAAAATGAATAGACACAGACCAACAGAATCCGAATCAAAATTTGAAGTCACGTTTTTTTTGGTGTTTATTTTGTGATAATACACATACAAAACGTAAATGCGTAAGATCGACCAATGATTCAGCATGTAGCCTCGACCCCGTTAAAGGCTAAAACACAAGCTACATTCCCATTTCGCGCGTCGTAGTTGTAGGAGTTGCCCGATGATTTTAAACACGATTCCACTGCGTTGCAAGCGTGAATGATATGAACTTCTGCCCATCTGTAAAAGTGGAATGACTATTATAGTCATTGTTTATTTGTGTTGTCATTGTTTTTTCTACTGGATGCTGCCACACTGGGTGCTATGCTTTGTCTTAAGCAATTAGCAAGATAGTTCGCTCTCAAACCAATATGCTCAGGTATTAACTAAAAAAGTTACAATGAGACTTTTAAATGTGATTGTTAAGTGTATAATTTGCCGTAAACAACACAAGTTTAAGACAATAAGCAAAAGCACGTGTGTGGAGAAGATTTTTTAATTGTGATTATTGTGATAACAGCGCGCGTCTTTCGAAAACTAGTAACAAAAGAGCTATAAAACAGTGTTGCTTACGGCAAAAGCTTGGTACTGTATAATATTAATAAACTTGTTTAGTTTGAAAGACATGTTTCGTCTTGACTACAAGACATCATCAGTTATAATAATATGTACAACTTTCTTTAACTTTTTTAAAAAATAATTACAAATGGTTTAGAGTGTCACTATAGCAATTATTATACGATTTAAATGTAAAAGAGAACTAATAACAAGTATGTAGTAAATATATCTTACAATTTCTGTCCGTCCATATCCAAAATCACCAGTATGTAACAACGTACTTAAATTCACAAAATATCTCGTCACGAAGCTTCCGCTGGAAAGGTATGCCATTAGGAGACGGTGTATATTACGTTTCGTCCATTACTGTATTTTATGTAAAACTATATATGGTGCCGGAAATGTTAATTAATGTATGTTCCCGCACTTTTAGCAACTATTTAGAAGCGATGATTTCAGAAAATGACTGTTTTTATATCTGTAAGGTCCTATGTCATGTTAGTTTTGACGTGGTATTGTGTAAATTTCATAGGCTCCATTGACATCCAATTCTTTAAATGCTCAGCTTTTTATCATGGATGATTAATTAAACTTTATTTTGATCTGTAATGGCCTCAAAGTCGATAATCATGCACGCGGTGTTAACATGCTGAGGCAAAACTAACTATCCATAAGAACAAATTAAAAATTACTCGGTAACTATATCAAATCTTTATAAGCACATGATGGTAATATGCTGATGCAAATCTATGTATCTATAAGAAAAAACTGTACATAGGTGAATATTTATCATAGCACATTCGTATTTCATTCTCAACAGAGAATGCTCAGTTCTGGGGACCGCGGATCGAATCCCGCACACTGCTTGGCAGTATGTTAGTGATGAACAAAGTAGTTCTTCTTCAATATAAGAAGAAATTGCTCGATAACTAGGACTAATCTGAACAGATACAAAGAAAGGGTTCATATAAAGGGGAGTGTTTCAATAAAAATTTCATTAATATTTAGAAAGGTAAATTAAAATGTTTTTAAGAAATCTGCAATCCTAAAAAATACAATTACTATTATCTTTGCTTCTAACTTCAAAGAACGTTGCAGTGTTGAAATCATCAATCCAGGTTTCTTCTATTCGTGTTTCACAATCTAGAGTACAGGATTTAAAAATAAGACAGACACATGGAATATTTTCTAAGAATTTCATAAGAAACCAAGCAAAGGGGATAGTGGTCTAGGTTACTTACGTGTTTTTTTAACAATGAAGAACTATGTTCTTTGATAAATGCAGATAATAGATAAGTTCAATACCTTTTTATCGTCTTTAAACCAACGCATTTCTACATAGAAAGAGAAAAAGTCAGATCAAATGATATTTTGCGGTAAATTGCTGTAGTTTCACTTAATTCTCACTACTTGTTGACGAGTTTGGTTTATTAAAAGGTTCGTACAGGCAAAAATCTAAACAGGCAGTTTTAACACGGGTGGTTCGAAGCGGAATCTAAGAGTTAGCGCATGCGCGGGTTTTTAACGACATCCGTGGAGGAATAATGGCGGCCGGCATCAAACTACGTAGTCAAAACAAACCAAGAGCAAGTTTAAATCTATTGTTATCCTCCCATCTAATATTCCAATAGATCTAATTTAGCCGTAAACGAACATGTGATAAGTCAACGAAGAGGCTCAGCGAAACATTTTTGTTGTAGTGGAGCTAGGTACGAGGAACAAGACTACTCAAGTAGATGAAAGAAAAAATCAAGATTTTTGCTTATTTGCGTTACGTTGCTAACGTCAAGGTAATTAACTTGTTATTCAGAGTTTTCTAGGGCTGTAGAAAAGTTATTTTACATCAAGGACACATGGCCCTAAGAGAAAAATACAACTTTGAAGTGCTTTCAGTTTTTTTTAATCAGAAAATGACTTTTGAAGTAGGCATATTTTTCACAGTTTCACGTTTTGGAAAAGATCCACGAATAAATTTTGGGATGCAAAGTTGGTCAGTCTTTATGCTGCACCAGAGACAACAGTGACGGCCTGTAAAATTTAAAACACTAAGGTAATTTTATAGATAGATTTTATTTTATATAAGACACATTGTATTATTGATATATAATATACACATAATTTTTTTAAGGAATCTGAAGTGATATGTGCCCAAAGAAGGAACTTTTGAAGCTATTTTTGTTTTTCCTTAATGTGAAATTTGATATTTATTTTAATTTAATAAAACATGTCATTACCATTTGCCCCACTAATTCCATACATAGCACATAAATACTCGTAATCTCCATACATAAAGAGACGGATCTTCAAATTATTCCACTTCTGTTTTTGTAGAATCCTAATTTGTGGTTTAAATCTTTCTAAGCAGATTCTTAAATTTGTCACGGAATCCTTTGCCTCAAATATGCTGAAGATGGTCGTATTTTCTTTGCGATTAGGGTTTCTAATATTTGCCACTTGATAGCTCATTTTGAAACTGTTATCACCATGGTCACCACCAATTTTAACATGTATTTCATCATCCGGTATAAATGAGTGATGAACTAATTGATTATTTTTACTCAGTTCTGTTAACCGGTTTAATATATGACCTACAACATTGTAAAGGTATACCCAAGGCTTGGGATCTACAACAAGCTGCTTATTACTACTACTAAATTTTCGAGTTAGAGGAGCTAGCTCAGCAACAAGCCCTTTCCCTATCCACTTGTCTGCAACCTGTCTTGTTGTTTTTTCAGATGCAAGTTTGATGTCAAAAGTGGCAAGCCATCGGGAAATATTTCGCATAAGGTTCCATGGCAAATTCAAGGTGGCTTTCATGGCGGCAGCAGTCTCAGCTGGAATGGAGACATGATGGATTTCTGCGATTATTTGTTTTCGCTGCTCCTTGTCACATTTTTTCATGATCGCAGCTGTTTGTTTCACAAATGCATCATTTGAATTTCCTGAAATCATGTTGATTATATTTTTAGCTGTTTTGCTCCGATCAGATAAGCTTCTTTTACTACTTTCATTTGATAACTTTCTTGGCATGCTGATCGGTGTAACCGTTATTGGCTAAAATAAAGAAATGTTTTTTATTTTTAGTCTTTGTTAGATATATAATATATATATATATAGTAGAAATATGAATAATTTTCAGGTAAATGCAGAAAAATATGTATATTCTAAATGTTTATTTATATACCTGTGGTCCTTTTGTAGCAAATTGAATTGTTTGATTCGGTAGTTTTGACTGTTTAATTTTGATACCAACCAAATGTGTCATGCATTTTTCAATAATTGTCGGTACAGGCTTAGACGGACTTAGCTTTAAAATGTCGTTGGGTGTCATCAATTCTGGCTCAATGGTTTTTTTCGGCCTTCCACCTTTTTTAGATTTTATAGGCCGTCCCCCTTTAGATTTAATTTTCGAGAAATTTGATGCACTGCTTTCTTTCCATCTTACTGGGCATTTTGATGTTTTTGTGCCCCGCAAATTACAATTTTGCATTGTGCAGTAACATTTATTACAAAATTTTGGTGGATGTATTTTGTTTACATCTTGCTCAAAGTCCTCCTGAAATGCTGACTGAAGGCCAGAAAGGTTTTCCTTTACAAGATAGGAAACTCTTCCATTCAAAATATTTCCACATATGCGACAAAGTTTGGTTAGATCTGTATGTTCTGCCATTCTATAGCTATAATTATTCTAAAAAATAATATTATGTAACCAGTTTAATCGTTGCCTTTCCAATTATATTTTTTAACTTAGTCAAAAGCTTTTTGCAAACATAAAGTTTCACATTTCATGACCATAAGCTTTTTTTCCTGTCTGTGCCACCATTTTAAAAATTTGAATTTTGTTCAACTTTGATGACAAATATTTTTCAGAAAAAAACTGAAAGCAGTATGGAACTTTAAAAAATAGAAAGTATAATCCTTGGGCTTTCGTAACATATAAGTTTGATTAGGTGAAAAACTCTATATAACGTTATAGCCGACCTGTTAGCTAGGTCACTTTTTGACTCGACATTTACCGTCTCGTCTTATTTACGTTTGTTGCGCTTGGAAACGACAACAAAATTGTTTTTTGATTTTTTCCACAGCATCTGAAGACCTTAGATGCTAGTTAAATAGATTTACATAAGGCCACGCGAGAGTAAAATTTCTGTTATCGACATTAGAAGTTGTGCCTTTATCAGCAACTTTGTTACAAAATTTTGGAAGCTCGCCCCAGACTCCCGGCAAATGCGCTTAAATTCCATTGTACGGCCGTTTGAATCACCCGTGTAAAAGTGCTTTAGATAACAGTAAATAGATGTTAAGGAAAGAATCAAGTATACTAGTTGCGTGGAGAATCATAAAATATATTACACATACCTTTACCCATGCCTTGCTTTGTCTGCGTCTTTGTAATAAAATAATAATCATATAGGAAAACTGGTGTTATAGAAGGTTGTAATAATGAGAAGTTTTAAAAAACGTATATATCTATTACACACTAGTTGATTGGCCCCTAACAAAAAAGTTCGTTTTTCAGCTGGTTAAGGTGATCTTAGGATTTTAAGAGTTTTTGACTAAGTCAGTTGGCCTAAAGTTACCTCTAGTGGATATAATGTTAGTTATTTTTATTCGTTTCAAAGTGCAATAGGCTCTACTTGCAATGCAATAGCTTCACTAATGGTTTGTAATTTATTGACGTCAGTTTGCGTTGTAGCGTTACAACAGTTAACGAAAAAGACATCCTTCAAGGCTACTTTAAAAGAAATTGAACACATTCTCTATCCTTGTTACAGAAAGACACCAAAATTAGCGTATTATTAGACTAGTCGAATGTCTTGCGGAAAAAATCTAGTTGATTAAGCTAATTTCAAAATACATCCCACTCATAAAAATTAAATTACTAAAAATTTTATTTTTACATATTTTATTAGGCTTGACACAAAAATTGGGTTGATCACTAAATTCTCCAAAACCTGCAGTTTGCATCTCTAAAACCGTGCTCTTCTCCAAATGTTTTTGTAAAGATTTATTTTGAAGGAATGAATTATAGAAAAGTGAGTCCATTGTTTTTACTTTGTCTCGATGAATCTTCCTCTTTCTTCTTTCGCTTGTTGTGTTTGCACAAAAAAATCAGCTGTTGTCCTTTTGTACAGTCTGTTTTGTTTATTTTTTCTTACAGAGGTAAAAGGATTCGATTCTTAATCTAAAGTTCTGAACCATTGACCGCGTTCGAAAAGCGTCACAAAAAAATAAGAAACCGCTGCAAAGCCATAACAAAAGGATCGAGTTCCTTAACAAAATTCCCGCTTTTCCACACCTATGAAGGAGTGACTAACGGACTCAGGACAGAAAACCCGTATTTTTTGGCCCTTGGCCTCAACGTGCGCACACACATACAAACAAGGCGTATTACCTTGATAGCCGTGGATGACGCAGCGCATTTTGCATAAAAAGTGCCACCTCATATACGCCCACCTCATATACTCCCCCGTCCCCTTAAGCTAGTCTATTGTTCTACATAACATTGCCGAATGCAAAAATGCAACACTGCTTCTTGCTGATTTCAAATTCTAACCGATTATTTAGTCTTTACAACACGTTGCGTTTGTTTGAGAATTTTGTTACAAATCAGAAGTAAAATTTTACGGTAAGTTAACAAATAATGAAAATTTTCATTACATATCAAGCTTGAGAAAATAACATGACGAGAGAAGAAATTTAACTACCTGGGCACTTTGGTACCTCACAATACTGCCATCCCTTTCCGTTAGGTAGAGTGTAACACCATGGTCTCTCCTTGTAACCAGATGGATTTCGACAAAAATTGTCGTTTTCGTTAAAACCAGAAATATCTAGCAGACTGTATTGTTTAAAACATGCGGAAGACCACGGCAGACAGGTTTGATTAAATTTTGTTTTATTTATATCACCTGCATAATTAAAACCATTCCCGTCACATGTATCTGTAAAATAAAAAAAATATAATACTTACATTATTGTGAATTGTACCTCATGAGTTCTAAAATACGCAGAAGAACCGTCTTTTGCGCTCACAAAAAGCATCCGCAGTCATATGTACTTGGCATTTACTATTTTAGCCGATATAAAAGTTGTGCGTGCCGAACTTTTCCGTATTTCTTATCACGCTCTGTTTTGACTTGGCTTGACAAAATATTCTAAAATTTGTAAGGTTTTAGAACTTGATGCCCATGCTTTAGCCTGGATTGGCATTTGGTTTCATGCAGTCCAGCCAAGCCGTGCAGCACATCTAGATATTGGTTTTAGTAGCACAATTTTGGAAGTTTGGCTGAAATTTGTATGTTTGGATCGGCATATCACAACTTATAACATGGGCCTAATGAAACGAACTTATTATTTTTTTTAAAAAAACAGGCGTGTTGTGAGAATTTTTTTCAAACAACAGAGATTTAAGTTACGTGGATATGCATGAAAGAAACTTGAGCATTACAAAATGGCCCATATATCCATATATTCTGATTATATCTGGTTTGGATTTTACAAATATTTAAGTTAAAGTTTCTCACATTTTAACGAACAAAGAGCAACAACATTTTTGGCAATTTTTTCATTTTAATTTTGATAAACTAATATCATTCTTACCATCTTTTTGAAATTCGTTACGAGCTAAAAAAAAGTAGAAAATTTTATTGTTACAGTCACAGCAAGTTGCCTTATCCAAATCTGATATTTTTCCAGAATGACCTCACCATCTTTTTTCTGTAAAATTAACCTTAACTAGCCCTAAACCCATGTCTTTTGAATGGCATCTTTATCAAATATTACAAAGGTAAATCAAGGGAACTAAAGATGAAGCAACGTCCAAACATTAGAGAATAAAAGAATCGCTCAAAATTTAAGCATGATTTGAACTGTGCTAGAGTGAAAAAGAGATAAAGAAATGCCATGAAAAAGCAAGCCATTTAAGCATTTGTTATTGTCCAAAACTTTCTTTCTTCCTTTAGACATTTTTTTGTTTTTATTACCCTGAATTTCCGTCATATAGGTTTCTCCAACCGAGGAAGAACAGTTATAACTAAACGTAGCTCCATCATGAGAAGGAAGCTACTGTAGTCAGCTAGCTGTATCTATGTTTTTTTGTTCTGAGTTATCTTACCTGATCTCATTTTTGTTTTTTACCTCTAGTAGCTAAAAAACGAAAGCAGCTAATTTTCTCTTAGTCTGTTCATGTTAAATACAGTGTGTTATAAACTTCAGTGAAAGTCTAAGGTTTCCTGACTCGATGAGACCTTTGCTGCACACAAATCAACAAGACTATTCAACAACAGTCTCGACCAACCTGTAATACTTTTAAAGCATAATTTTGTATGTGAAAAAGTAATCTTACTGGGTGACTTTTAGCTAGACGGGATAACGACAGGCTGTTGTCTGTCTTTTTATTTAAGCCGAAATTGCGAGACATTTCTCTTTCAAAAAATAAAATCACTTGAAATGATGTAGCGTGGTAAGGGCTTTACGAGATTTGTGAAAAACCCTCTTGCCATTTTTTAATTCGTAAAGCAAACACTTTGGATGTCTGTTCTTGGCAGAAGGAAAACAATAGGCTGTATAGTTTGTTTTTATTTGAACTGCTGGGTGTGGTAAAAAATCTATAAAATAGGTCCCATTAAAACACTAATTGACAGGACTTTCAAAATTAACAACAGTTGGAAACACTTTGACATTAATATTAAGGCTCTGACTGAAATTTTGAGAAAAAACTTTTTTCCTACAAAACTAGTAAACCGCCATATTTCAAATTACCTTGATAAGAATTTTTCTACAGCTGTCAGTACAGAGACAACTAATGTATTAGAAAAGAGGTATTTTAAATTGCCTTTTATTGGCAAGTACTCTAATACTGCCAAAGAAAAAGTCAATCAACTTGTCAATAAGATGTGTAAAGAAATCAATGTGTGCCTCGTTTTTAAGTCGTGTAAAATTAAAGATTATTTTTCTTGCAAGGACCGAGTTCCTGAATCTTTTAAATCTGGACTTGTGTATAAATTTGTTTGTGCTAGTTGTAATGCTAGCTATGTGGGTGAAACCACCAGGCACATTTCTAGTAGAGTTAAAGAACATTTGAAAACTGATAAAAACTCACAAATATTTAAGCATATGCAGTCAAATCTTAACTGTAAATTACTATGTAACGAAAATTGTTTTTCTATTTTGGATCATGCAGACACTGATTGGCAGAGGAAACTCAAAGTGGGTATGCATATTTCTTGGTTGAAACCAGACCTCAATAAACAAGTTAAGCATTGCATCATCAATTTATCCGTTTAATTTTATGTTTTGTATTAGCCGCTTGTTCAATATCGTTTTTGTTACTTAGATATTGATTTAGCATGTGTAAATTCATTTAATAAAATTAAAAAATTGTACTTTTGGGAAATATTTAATTGTCTTAAACAAATTGTGTATATAAATTTTATTTAACTAACTTTTGTTAGTTTATCTAATATTATTTTGTCAACATGGATTAGCTTGTGTATAATTCATATAAAATTGTACTTTTGGGAAATATTTAAATAACTTTCGAAAAAATGTTTGTATAAAGAGTGTATGTATCAACTTCTGTATAATATTCTGAAGATGACTTTGGTAAAGTCGAAACATGTCAAAAATAAAACGTGTCGTAATTTTTATGAAAATACTTTGCAATCTTGTGTTGCTACGAAGTTTTGGAAATATAATCTTTATATTTCGTAGCAACGATTTTACGTTGTCGGTCCGAAATTTGGCAAGCAGATTGAACCAACTCATTGCTGGAGAAAGAAAAGTTTCTTAACTGTTTGCTTTAATTTTTCTTTCTGATACTTCTATTTGTATTCTAACAAGATTGCAGTTTCTTTTACTTTCGGGTATTTTTTTTATTTGTTTACTGGTTTATTCACCTATACTTTATAGTTAGCTATCTAGCTACTAGCTAAGCTACCTATTCAGCCACCTAAAGATTTGTATTAGTTTTATTTGCCTCTTACTGTCACGTTCTCTAGCCATATATTAATCTTAAACAAAACCAATTTTAAGATTCTGGCTACCAACGTAGATGTTAGCTAACATTTCTGATTTTTGTGTTAACTTTGCCAATCTGATTTTTACTTGGTTGTGAACTGGGGTTAGCTACCTCTAGCTAAAATGTAAAAGTAACCAAATACAGTTGGCTGCAACAGAACTTTTAAGTAATCTTTTTCATACTAAATGCAATTAAGTAGTTAGCTACCACTTTACTGTAATATAACATTTAGCAAAAGTCAAAAGTTTATTAATGAGACACAGTACCTGTGCTATGTGCCTATCACGTGTTGTTAAACGACGGTCTGTTTCCTGTGTTTTTATTTAAACTGAAGTATTTTGGAAGAGGCTATTAAGCTTATAGGCATGTGTGACACATTTTACCTGTACTAAGTGCTAAGCTCAGTGTTAATAATGGACGATTTTTTTGGAAAAGGCTGTTACGCCTAGAGCATGTACGATGTGGTTTACCTGTGCTAAGGGGTCAGCCCACTGTGACAATTACTTTTTAAACTTTCTCGGGAATCACGTCTGTACGGGTGTGCAACACTGTTTACCTGGACTAATCGCTCAACCCCGTGTTGGTAATGGACTGTTTCTTGTGTTTTTATTTAAACAGAGTCTGCGAGAAAGTTTTTTCAAAAGGGTATTGTCCCTACACGCCTCTTCAACTCTGTTTAACTGTACTCAACGCTTAGCCCGATGTCACGATTAACTTTTTAACGTTTAGTGAAACTTATTCCGCAAAATAAAATAATATTGACTAATTGTTTTTGCTTTGACGGAGTAACAACGGTTTGTAAGCTCTGTTTTTATTTCAGTTTTTGTTGCGGGAAAGTTAATTTTTGAAAAATATGCGACAGTTGCAACACTATAATGGTGTATGCGCTTTACTTGATTTACGGCATACTGCATACCTGTACTAAAGCACCCACCTGACCGTGTGGCACAGTTTACGACTCTTATTAAGCACTCCTCAGGGCGTTCAACGCATGGTCACACCTTGACTTGTGGCTTACCCCGGCGTTTCGACGCCGGGTTTCCCGGCTAGTCACTACAATAATAGCGGTATTTTTTCGGTACGAAATGGTTGCGCCGAAGCTTTATCTCGGACTTTCTCACACACTACTCAAATTACTTCATCCTAACAGACAAAAAAATGCTCGAAATACCGATTGGAAAATATTTAAGGGGCAGAGATCTGCTAACCAGCGAAAGAGTAAATTTTTCCATTGGCGAACAACTAGTTTTTAATTTAATTTGCTTTACCTTATCGTGTTTTATGGCAGCACTTTGACACGACCTGCCTCCAAACAAAGAAACGGCAATATAAATTCACCTGTGATGAGAAGACATTCAGGCGCAGGATTGGATAATTTCGTTGCAAAAACATTCCTGTCGTTACACCTATAAATTAGCAAGTCTGTCAAAAGCGACTTCACCTCTGCACTTATAGTGATACTTGCAAATTGCCTAACCATTTCACCAAATTGATTGAGATCATTCTTGCATACACCATGGTGCAAATGCATGCACGTTTCAGCGCATATTTTTTAAAGTTGTAGTTTTGTCTTGTTAACATCCGCCAATAGTAGTGGTATGTTTTGACATTTTGGATGCAAATGTGAACACATTAGGAAGAACAGCAAGTCTGTGCATGTGCTGTTGCCAAGGACAACTAGTGTCAAGTTAATTGCAGATTGGATGTCACTGTTGTATTGATCGAATTTCTCTTTGTTATATGACAACTGGTTGCCAATATATATCGAGCAGGCATACGTGCGAGTTGTAGGAAATAATTGACAGTCTGGATTCGGTTTTGTAGGACATGTATCACTGAAAGAAAAGTTTGATATGTGAAGTTAAACTGTTTTGTATTTTGCTGTCTATTATAGCCCAGCTTATGTGTTGGTAAAAAACATACATGTAACATACTAGTACAAAAATGTAAAAACAATTTCTTACCAATTCTACATTATTTTAGGCTGAGTTCTTTTTAATACGTTCTTAATTTCTGGCAAAGTCTTAGCCTTTGAAAGATTTAAAATCTTAAAATTAACAAAATCTAGCGATTAAAAGGACCAATGTACGTTGCTTCTATTTTTTATTGAAAGCGGTATACTTACTTCAACGATGCATGAACTGGTAAGATGGAAGCCAGCATGAATATGATGAGAAGATATTCCATACTTTTTATATTTATTAATATTTTACGCCTAAATCAGATTAACTGCCTTTATATAACACTTCAGGAATAGACGCCAGAATTTTACTAATATAGAAATACGACAAAAAAGCATTCAAAATACAAAATGAGGAGGCTAAGAATTAAATTGCATACGTTTTTTATAATAACGTCAATTTTAATTAAGAATTGGAATTTATAATTTTTTTGAAATAATGGAAGATAAATTGTTTAAAGAGATATAATTTGTTCTTATTAATTTAAATGTTATGAAAAGAAAAGTTTAGTATAATAACCAAAAGCTTTTATCCGGTTAGATTTTTAACATTTCAGACATTGAAAAAACTGAAATCAGCTTTCATACGTGGCGATAAAAAATGTTAAAAGTTTGACAGAACTGCCAGATGAAAGAATAATATTTGGTCTTCTTCATTCATTTTTCATCACACAAAACAGAGTAAAAATACTATATACTAGTCGATAAGGCCCGTGGACGAATCAACTAAGGCAGGGCAACAGGTTTTTCTGATGACATCATCAACTCTTCCATTTAGAAACGAATTCGGACATCCAGGTTTGGAAATTGACTGACGACAACACCTCGTTTCTAAGCTATTTGGCCCCAAAGTTACAACTGCAATGCAATGGCTTCATCAATCTTATTAAACGCATTGGCGTCAGCCGAAATGCATTGACCTCGCGGCGTAAGTTCAGAACGATTACCAAATTAGACATACATTTTTCGGGCGACAGGAAAATGAGGATGTCCACTTTGTCGGTCACAGACGTATGATTATAAGAAATTAATAAGGCCCTTGGAAAATTCCACTTAGGCAGAGAAAAAATGAAAAAAAGCCGTCATTTAAATTTTGATAGCACCAGCACTGTCTTATATATAAAATTATTTTTCTACAATTTTGTTAACTCGCGTAACACCTATTATGAAGAGCTTGAAACTCTCCTCAAAATAATGTATATGAACATGCACATTTAAAGTAAATTAAAGAGATAAATTTTGCTGACGCTAATAGGCAATTTTTTTTCGGTAATTTGTTTACACGTTGCCCCTATTATGTAGAGCTCGAAACGCCGATGAAGAAAATGTAAAAGATTCATGTACTTTTGATAAACGATTACGGAAATAATGTCGTTTAAAGGTTTTGTGATGTTGTCATCAATCTGTTCATTCCGAATCGGATTTAGGGACCCAAGTTTTCAAAACTAACCCAAATTGGTCGCTGGTGATTTAAAAATATGTCATTTCTGTTTCTTTACTGTAAAAAATTTTCGGGGAAAGAAAATTTCATGAACAGCAAAGGAACGTTAGATTTTTGCTGTTTCATAAAATTTAAACTTATACATTTCGCTAAAAAAAGTTTACATAAAACCCGTTTGCAACACACAACATAATTGGACAATTATGCCAAAAATTTCTGAAACCCTCATAATTTTCAAAATGTCAAAAACCTTTGTAAGTTGAGATTTTACAAAAGCCAGTCCTTTAGGTATTTTACATGCAGTACTGCCTGCCTAACATAAGTTAAACACGAAGTGTCAAAAACAATTTTTTCTTTGACCCTTACAACACGTTAAATAAAAATCAATTTTTCATCCTGCATGTGTTCCTCTCCCATGTAAGTTTACAAATAATGTAAAAATAACTATCCTAAGGCACAAAAGTGCCCTCCAGTTATCCTTAAAAAATCAGTGAATATCAGTAAAATATTATAGCTATTGGCTGTGACGCTTCCTTATTAAAATATTGCTTGTAAAATCTTCCGCGGTTTATGCTTAAAAGCTTAAGTCAAATAATTTGTAAGTCATATTCCTAGCAAAAACTGCTAACACTAGTTAGATACAAATAACTAAAAGAATAACAATATAACTCAATGCCTGGCGGCTAGAGAAATAAAGTGGAATCTAACTACAAAGTGCATATTGCTGGATAGGTATATCAGTTAGAAAAAACGTTCTACTTCGTGGCTACTGATGACTGTTTTTATGCTAGCTAGAAAATATACCTAGCTACATCAAAACTGGAAAAGCACGAACTACACACAAACACAAACCTTACTGAGCTATACTTGTAAAACCATGCTCTTCTTCAAATGTTTATGTAAGGTTTATTTTGAAGCAATGAAGTATAGAGAAATGCGTTCCTCGTTTTTTACTTTGTCTCAATGAATTTCCCACTTTCTTCTTTCGCTTTAAACAATAGTCATATTTTTTATGACTATGTTATGTTTAAAAAAAAAAATTCAGTTTTTTGTCCGTTTGTACAGTTTGTTTTATTTATTTTTCCTTAGCGATGTAAATGGATTCGATTCTTAATCGAACGTTCTAAACCAATCCACGTGTTCGATAAACGTCACATGACACCAATAAGAAACCGTTGCAGAGCTAAAACAAAAGAATCAAGTTCCTTAACAAAATTCCCGCTTGCCCACGCCTATGAAGGAGTGAGCAGCGGACTCAGGACAGGAAACCCGTAATTTTTGGGCCTTGGTCTCACTGTGCTCACACACACACAAGGCGTATTAATATATAGATTACTTAAATCCACCATAATAAACCCTATAATATGAAAAATGCTTTGAAACCAGTTACATCTCTTCCCAGTTTTTGTGATTCCAATTTTTATTTAACATAGGGAAAATCAAAATAAATAGCTTATTATTCTCCAGAATGTTGTCTAACGTTGTCAACACGTCCATCTACACTTGTCTACATGCATCAACAGTGGTGACGTATTGAAATGTCTTGTGTATCAATCAAGTTGAGGGTGATGTATTTCTACAAAAATTCCTTTCTTGACTTAACATTGCAGAACATTAAATGCTCAAGCTAGCACAATCTGAATCTTAATGGGTGGAGATTAAGGTACATATAGCTAGAGTTATCATTTTCTCACAGTTAACTTTGGGTCAATCACAAATTGAAAAGTTTACACTAAGCATTGATTCAAGGAGTTAAAGTGGCAATTTTGTGATGTATAGAACTTGATATGTACAATAAACACTGTTTTAAAAAGTTAAAGTAGCATTTTTAGTTGTCTGTCATTTATTATCGGAATATAATACCATTTGATTTAGTGCTTATTGTGGAGGGAAATAGAGAAAAATTTAAGTAAAAAAATTGACGTTTAGTATACACACTTTTTTATAAATTCTTTCTCTATATAAGAATCTCCGTGGTTCGACTCAACGATTGTAAAAGGCAGGCCCAGCCTAGGTCAATCAAGTTTAGTCACGGATAATTTTGCGTGCATAACATTTTCATTAAATAGGTCTTACTTTTTTTAAAGAAATCATTTCTACAACTTAAACTTACTAAACCAGAGATTGGCTAGCTATATTATTTTTATATTGGTTTTGTAGACCTATATCATTAACAAGTTCATTTTGTAATTGTATATTTGTTTTTAGAAATATGCTTTACAAAGATAAATATGTATTTCCATTCGTTTTCCTGTTCCTTCGTCAAAATAACATTTCCTAAAACGTGTAGAAAAATCTTGTTTACCACAAATGACTTTTTTAGAGCGACCAAAATTTGCAGCCATTTTTTAAAAAATTAATTAAGCATTACATAATAGCACAGCCAAGCTTTAATAATGGTTGTTTTCTTTAAACCAATGACGTTTAGAGTTTCTTAAATATTACTTTGTTAGAAACTTAAAGCGACAGATTTAAAAGTATAAGCTGATTAAAGCACGTGTTTCGACACCACGCGTAGTACAATGGAGGATTTTCAGTTTTTCTTTATCTTTTTTCTGTCCTACTAGCCTAAACTAGGGCAACGCTGTAGCTACACCATTTAAATTTATAGGACAAAACAAGAACTTTAGAATGTTATAGTTTGATTTTTGCCGAATTGTTACAGAAGAACGTACCTCTTGCCAACAAGATGAACAATTAACTGTAAACAGACGTTTCACTTATTTCATTTGAAAGCATAAATGCTAGTGCATATAGCTGCTATTACCAAGAAAACAAAAAATTATGTAAATGCATGGCGCCCAGCTGAAATAGCACAAAATAGCTACCCATTTTCTCTTTTCACCAATTTGTGTTTAGCCACGCTTCTGCAATGCACTTTGTTTAAATAAATAAACAATTTTTTTCCTGCTATTTTGTTCGTAAAATTAAGTTGCTTAAACCAAGGCGCAATTAATTTTTGTCCACTACATGTCGCATAATTCATTGAGAAGGAATCTAATCAGCTTTTCCCAAAGAAAATATGTGAAGCTAACACAGGCAGTGGGAAAAACAAGATTATTCTTTCATTGTATTGCTTTCTTTGCTTGCTTTTTTAGACATAACTTAAAAGTGCCATACCTCTTTTTTTCCTTTGAAATGATGTAGCTACTGCAAGGTTTATAAACGCATACTACATACTACAATACCTTCTACTTTTAGAACCTCTTACAAAAAGAAGTTACCTGTTGCATACATTTGCACGACATCCAAAAAAGGTTAAAAATGCCGCAAAATACTGGAGAACGTCCTCTTGTATAATCTTAAGCACTACTTCTATTATTAGTGAGCCTTGGAGCAATACACGTCATAGTTTTTATAGGATATCTTTCTGGTGCATTCAGATTATTCTAATCCTTTTTTTTTTCTAATGAAAAATAAAAAAAAAATTAATTAGAAAATTTTTTTCTAATTAAAAAATAAGATTCGAGGGACAGGCAATTTGAAGTCTCAATTAACTCGCAACAAAAATTATTATTTTTGCCTTAAATTGAAAAAATATCTTCCGCAAAATTATATTTTTAGTCCCTGATTTGTAAAATTATCTTCCGCGGAATTCACTATTTGCGGGAACACAATGCGGAATGGTATGTTCCGCGAAAATATCTGGTCCCGAAAATTTTTTCCTTATGATCATCTGTTACGAAAACAATAACAAGAATTACAAACTGAAATTATCTTTTGCATTACAGACTAAATACCACGTTAAAATCAACAGACATATCGTCCCATGAATTATCAGATAGCTTCGACGGAATAATTAGCAGTTCATTACTAGGAGTTGCTACTGCTTGCCATGCTAAACAGTTCTTGATGCAGTTTTCGGTATCTATGCTGTAATAGTACTATGTTTAGGTATTCCCTGAAAAAATAATAATGAGGTTTTTAAATGTTATTGCTAAATGTACAATTTTAAACATAATTTTAAGACAATAAGCAAAAGAACCCATGTATTAATGGAAAAAAAGAATGAAAACCCAAATCAAATAAGGACAGAAACAATGACGATTTTTACAGATTAGTTTTTAACTCCAATACAACCCGATACTTTATAATTATAAACTTTATTATGTAAATATAAGACTTTGTGAAGAAAATCTTTTTTAATTGGGATTAGTGCGATAACAGCACATGTCTTTCGAAGAAGTAAGCAATAACAAGCCTATAAAATAGTGTTGCTTATGGTAAACGCGTTAGGGCTAGAGTGTACAAACACGAATGTTATTGTAATATAAATATTTTTTTGTCCGTCGGTCAAACGGTATCCAAAATCAACAACGTACCTAATTTTATCAATATCCAATTGTGAAGCTTTCGCTGGAAAGGTATGAAACAGAAGACGAGCATATACTAAATTATTCGTCTGTTTTATGTAAAACGATATATTTCTTTTTTTTAAAGCCGGAAAAATATATAGTTAATTTAAGTTCCAGCACGTTTAGCAACAAGCGGTGGTTTGAGAAAATGACTGTTTTATCTATGAGTTATTATGTCGTGTTACTGTTGACGTGGTGTTATGTAAATTTCAAAGGTACCAGGGTATGCATATCTTTTATTAACTAAATGATTTATTAAACTTCATTTTGATATGTAATGGCCTTAAAGTCTATAATCAAGCAGGCGATTTAACATGATGAGGCAAATCTTTGTATCTATAAGAACAAATGAAAAATTACTCGGTAACTAGGACTAATCTGAACAGATAAAGAAAAGGGTTTAAATGAAAATAACATCACCATTTAATAAAGTAAATTGAGATATCTTTAAAAAATCTACAATCCTAAAAAATACAACTACTATTATCTTTGCTTCTAACTTCAAAAACGTTGCAGTGTTAAAATCATCAATGCTTCTTTTATTCATGTTTCACCATCTAAAGCACAGGATTTAAAAATAAGAGAGACACATGCAGTATTTCCTTATAGTTTCATAGGAAACCAGAAAAATGATCTAGTGGTCTAGATTTCTCACGCGATTTTTTAACAATGAAGAGTAATTTATTATATATAAAATATTGAACTTGTAACTGTCATCTTGTTTTCTTGCAAAAGTAATATTTTAGCTTTTTATACATAATTTATTACTTTATAGGTCTAAATAACTTGATACGAGACCGTTCATTTAATATAACGTTTATTTTGTGCATTTTTGATTAGAAAGATACTTCGTTTTGGATCAAGACAGATACTTTCCTATGGCGCAAAATTGCACAACCACCTTGTAAAAATTTAAAAAATCGTAAATTTTCTAGGATGTAAATGCGGGTTATTACACGAAAAATTAACTCTTTGGGTTATAAATGGATGGTTGTAGCAAGAGACGAGATGTGTTTAGCTATTTATAATGCAGAAAGCTCAGATAAAGAATTTTAATGAAGAAAATCACTAATACATCACGAACTTCGATAAAGTATGAGATGAAGCTTTTAAACATGGGCGTGGCGTACCACATGCTAAAAATATTTCCAGATACTTTTTAAGTAAATCAATATAAGCATTGTCTTTGAGAAGGGGCTGAGTCTTAAGAGTCTTAAGACCAAATGTTTTGTTAAGCTTTATCATTTTTTTCAATTTCCCTTGTATTATAACACATGTTACCAAATTTTAGATAAAACGAAATGTAAAATTTAAGTACTTGTTTTTCTTCTTCTTCTTTTTGTTTTTCTTCAACTTTCTTAAACCAAGGCATTTCTACATAGAAAGGAAAAAAGTCAGATCAAATGATGTTTTGCGGTAAATCGTTGAAGTTTCTCTTCAAGTTCTTAGTATTTGTTGGTGAGTTTAGTTTATTGGAATATTTGTACAGGCGATACATCCTTTTGCGATAATCTAAACAAGCGGTTAAAAGTGCTTTAGGTAACAGTAAATAGGTGTTAAGGAAAGAATCAAATTTACTTTTTGCGTAGAGAGAATCATAAAACAAATACACATACCTTTACCCATTTGTTGCTTTCTCTGCATCTTTGTAAAAAAATAATAATCATATAGGAAAACTGATATTACAAAAGGTTGTAATAATGAGAAGTTTAATAAAACGTATATATCTAGTACAAACTTTTTACTAAGTCTGTTCTGAAACACTTTTTTTAATTTAATTTTTCCTATTTTGGTTCTAGTTGGCCCAAAGTTACTTCTGCTTAGTATGATGTTAGTTGTTTTCTTTCTTTTCAAAGTGCAATCGTCTCAACTCGCAATGCAGTAGCTTCACTATTGGTATGTAATTTATTGACGTTTTTTTTATTTACAAGTTATGCAAAAAAACAAGGAGATTGAGCACATCTTCTTTTCCTGTCACATAAAGACGCACGGAATTAGCGTATTATTGAACTAGTGAAATGTCTTGCGGAAAAATCCAGTTGATTTGGGAGGGAGCACTTTGACCGATATAGGTTGGATGAAGTCAACTTTTCTTTAAGTACAAAAAAATATTTTCCTTTTAAATGTTAATTAATATGTTTTAAATAAACTGTTACAAAATGTTGAAGTTTAAAAGTTATTGGATGTCATTTCATTAGTCTAGCAATAATAAAATGGCCTAAATTTACTCTCAGGGGCTTATAATTATCTGCGCAGTAAAAAATAACTAATGTAATCACCATATTTCCAAGATATTTAGCCTTAAAGTTTAAAGTACAATGTAATGGCTTCAACAATCAATATTATGTTATTAACGTCAAACTAATATATCAATGTTTACAAAAAGTGATTTGTTGTCAAACAAAAACAGACACACGAAAGTTTATTATAATAATACGGAGAGTGTGTCTGTTTGTCTGTAACAGGCGACGACATGAAAGAAAAAATGAACACATCCACTTTGGATGTGTTCATTTTTTCTTTCATGTCGTCGAAATTTTCTCTCAAGTCGCCAAAAAGAGTATCTTACGTTGCTAGAAATAATTTATTTTCGGAACAGAACAAATGAACAGAACAAATGTAACAAGGGTTCCTTCGTTTTGAAAAAAGTACAAAAAGTAAAAATGTATTGTGTAAAAGCATATATAAAAGCATATTCAATTTGAATTCACAAATAGTAAGAACTTTGATATTTTTAGACGTTCAGTTTTTATATCGCTAGAACTACGTGTCAGGCAGACTCGCATTTTCCAGGAAAAAGTCACTTAAAAGCTTCAAATTCTTACAGTTTTATATTTTACAGGGTTTTTTATAAAAAAGCTAGCATATTTCTATGCATTGTTTTTGCATAATTAATGTGTCCCCTGGTGCGTAACTAATGTATTTGTCCTAAAATTCAAAATGGTACATGAAGATGTTAGCTGGCTACCAAACAAATATGCTGACGAAACAGAAAATTTTGGTTTGTTAAACTTAATTTTTATGTAGCTATTGTTTCTTTTTATATGTGTCTTACTAGAGATAGGAAAATGTTCGTTCTGGGACAGTCGACGGACGACGAAGACAAATTCCCGAAATCCGAAATCCCAATTCCGAAAACAAATCCGATTCCGCTAAAATCCCACGCATGCGCAATAGCGACTAACGGGAATAATATTGACATCAACAAAAATAGAGATTGCGCAATTGAATACTGTCCCAGAACTTTAAGTTGAAATCTATATACAATAAAGATGAATACACACACCGTGAAAGAGTTACACGCTGTTGCGAGAACCCGTGGACTTACGCGCTATTCCAAGCTACGCAAAGCCGATCTTGTTGCACTCCTGGAGGCATCTCCACAACCCACTCCTGCTCCAGGATCATTTACACCAGATGCCTTGCATATATTTGAGCATCAAGAGATGGCAAAAACCCGTCCTATTAAAAGCAAGATTGAACCTCGACTCCCCACACCCGAAGCCATGAATGTCTTTCAACGCCAAGAAATGGCGAGGACACGTCTAGTAGTCAAGAGTAAGCCGCGAGAGTGGTCTGACTGGCTTGTGAACTATGTACCAGAGGGTATTAGAAAGTCGGTGCAAGGTATACATGCATCAGTAAAAAATCCCATCCTTGCTCTTTATGATGGGGAAAGAAAGACTCTGATGGGTGAAGTCGAAGAAGAGGCAAGGGAGGATCATGCTGAAGACAGCAGCAGCCGAACGTCCCATTTTGGTACCAGCTTGTGCCTAGTTACCTACGCAGGAAAGAGAGAAAAGCTTGATACTCAGATCACATATATGAACACAGACACAGCGAAGAAGAAATAGAGTATGATATTATTGAAGCAGAAAACAATTTTTGAGAAGATGAGGACTGTGATAATGAGATGGAAACCTTTGATGGGCTTTTTACAGGCACGGGGCTGCAACTTTTTTTAATTCGAGACCACTAAATAAGATGATAATAAAGACATTGTAACTGAGAGAGAAACGATATTTTTAGTAAAACATTGGGAATGTTTTCGTGCTGGGAGAAACGAATGGTGCAAGTTAAAATATCAAATAATAATGATATGTATCGTACAAATATCCGTTGTTTTTTTAGGAATAAAATGTATGATTGAGAATGAGGATTTCAAGCAACTTTGTCTCGTTTTAATATGCTTACACGAGACAAGAGGGAAATTTCTGCAAGACACGCCTACAAACAAATCTTTTCGGTTTGCTGCTTACAAACAATTCATTTGGTTCGTTTTTTAACGATTTGGAAAAGGCAATCGCCGAGTTATACCGTCGCGTGTTGTGTGGAAAATAAGACAGGTTTTCCCTGAAGAGGGTGGTGTCTATGTCCCTTACTCGGAAGAATAAACACAAAAATATATAATGTATAATATGTGATTATAATTATAGAAAATAAAATAAAATAAATATTTCTAATTATGAAATTACGATCTTGGATTCTCTAGAATATCATTCTATTTGCTGAATTGTCTTAACACACAAAAAATCATTCGCCAACTATGACGTCACGGCTATTTAAACAGGATTGTAAAAAAGGGCCGAATAAGAGAAAAAAAGAACTTTTTTTTAAAAAAAAGTTTTTTATAATAATAAATAAAACATTTCCGATGAAATTATTTTTTTTTGATTTTTCGTGGGACCACTCCTTTAAGTTCAGAGAAGTTTAAACGAAGGTTTTAAAATGCTGTTATAATTATAGTGCGTAAAATATTCTTGGTTATCTTAAGTAAAAGATCATATTTTTGATGTTTACTGATAAGTACATTCAAAACCTACATATTTTTATCCCGTACAGGCCTGAAGATTTTGTAAAAATTTTGTTATGAAGATATACAGATACTTAGTTATGAAATATAGTTATTTATTTGTTATTATAGTAGTTACTTTAGTAGATTTTAGGATTTAGAAATTTATAATATTTTCTCTCCCTTAACTCGTACGCTACGGCAAGCCGCTCACAGCAGCTCGGAGATTTTCCGTAGCGTACGGCAAGCCGCTGTGAGGGCTTGTAATTTATGCTAAATAAGCATAACCTATGCATATAATGTTTCGATTTAGTTATATCTCCGTCATATGCAGCCACAAGTTTAGATATAAAAAATAATAATTATTCGTTTTTAAACATCGTCATTTATAAACAAAATGGCGAGTCGAAAAGTGTATACAGCAGAAGAGTCTACCAATATAATCAACAACTGGGTCAATGAAAGTGATAGTGACTCTGACACTGATGCTAACAACGATACATATCTTTCAGAAAGTGACTCTGAATATTTGCTAACTGAGGGTAAAGAAGATATAGATCTAAACGGTGATTCTGATGTTGACCCCGAACCTCCTATACAACAGGAGAAGCTAGCACCAGCTAAAAAGGCAATGAAAGCCTTTATCAGAAAGAAAAGGCTCTTCCCTCACAACCTTGGATTGGTTTTTACTGGGAAATGATGATGATGATCATAGAACACACAACTTCCTGTTTATACCAAGTAAAACTCCAGGAGTTCAAGGTAACTTTGAAGACAAAAACACTCCAATTGACTGCTTTTTTGAATTACTTCCTCTTGAAGTTCAAATAAACTTAGTTGATATGATCAATGAATTTGCTGCTGCTAAAGTTATAGCTAATAACCCAGTCAAAAAGACTTCTATCTATGGTAAGTGGAAGCCAATTAATAGTACGAGCTAATCAAATTTCTCGCTGTCGATATTGCGGTGGGATTACACAAGAAACCGTCACTCAAAGATTACTGGTCAATGAATTCCTCAATGTATATATCGTGGTTCCACCATTTATTCCCTAGAGACAGATTTGAATCTATATTGTACACGATGCTTTATGTTTCCCCAGTCATGGCACAAACCAAAGCCAAAATGGAACCATTTATAAATGAAATGGTCAAAAACTTTCAAACGTCATACTATCCTTATCAAGATGTTTCTATCGACGAAATGGTAATCAAATGGAAAGGATAATCAAAATACAAAATATAACCCTATGAAACCAGAAAAGTACCACATAAAAACGTTTGGTTTATGTTGTGCTACTACTGGCTATGAGTACCATATCTTACCAAATTTTGGTGCCGAAACGGATTATGCCGCAAACATTTTAGAGTCCGGAATGTCAGAGTAAATCTTTGAATATTTGTTACGTCCACCTGGCCCTGGGCATCATATATTTGCTGATAGATATTATACTAAGAAAGTCCTAGTTGAGTATCCGACTGTTAAAAACTTTTATTACACAGGGACCGGAAAACATAAAACAAAACAAAAAGGAAAATAAAATTGCTCATATGGAGTATAAATTCTGGAGAAGTGAAACATCTGGATTATTGCTTGTCATGTGGAAGGACAAGAAGGTTAAGAAGCCAGTAGTTGTTTTTTCTTTATATAGAGAGTCTGGAATGACAAGAGTAGAACTTAAACGAACCAATAAAATTGTTGAGAAGCCTACCATAATAACTGCTTACAATGCATCCATGAACGGATGGGAAAGATTAAATCAATTTGTATCCTTTATTCAAATCTTCACAGAAAGACAGTAAAGTGGTGGAAAAGAATGTTTTTCTGGACATTAGAAGTCGTTCAAGTAAATGCATTCATTTTGTACGCACTAGCTCACGAAAAAAAAATACTTCGTTGAAATTGTTCAAGCTTCAGATGGTTGACAAACTTGTTGAGTTTTCGCATGGACTGAAGGGAGATGACCACCATGAACACAAAGTAGGAAGACCTCGAGAATCTAATACAGTTGAAAGGTATCAAGATAAGAAACATTTAATCGCATATATAGAGGTTGATAGGAACTGTACAGTTTGTAGCACTCCTTCAAAACGTAAAAGAATACGTTTTATCTGTACTGGATGCACAGGTAAACCATACCTCCATCCCAGAGAATGTTTTTCATTCTATCACTCTAGGTTAATGGTATATTATGCTTATATTATTTATCACTATTGCACACGGGTTAAAAAGCTGATCAAAATAATGAATAGCGATACGGACTTTTGTCGACCATTTAAAGAGCTATTAAGGTTTAAAGAAATTGTAATTACTTCATCAGCTTGCCCATATGCGAAGAATGTTTTTCCAAAATAATTGTAAGCAGCTTGGCTTTATTGTGTTGGTATTGGAATGTCTCATACTACAATTGTGCCAAGTTCTATGCTTTAAGTATAACTCTGTTACAATTTATGGATAGCGGGTACCTACCCTTTCCCCATCCCAATCCTCTTCGCCCACGTGGCGAAATATAAAAATGTTAAAATATTTCAATTAAGACCTTAGACAACATGTATTTTTCATCTCACTTTTAATTTATTCAATCCGAGTTTATAGTATTTTCTATTTTAGGGAATTTACTTCCATGATTTTAAGAACTGCTAATAACACATAACGTATCAACAGACGAGTTTTTGGAAAAGATACCATTTGAAAAATATTAGTACTCACAAAGTTTAATAAGTTAGTGAGTGGGGTCTTACGTAGCATGTTTAAATCAAAAAAATATTTATTGAACCTAGCGAAACTAGGTCAACGCCGTAGCTATAACAATTACAGAGTATTAGAATGTTATAGTGTAATTGTACAAAATTGTTCCAAAAGACATACCTCTCGCCCACATCTTGGACATTTTCCCCCATCGTACACTATAAGATAAGATACAGACATATAAGTTATCCATTTAGAAAACATAAAATAGTAATTATTAGCTGTAATTACCAAGAAAACAAAAGGTAGTTATGTTAATACAGACAGAAGAACTTTAAACATTCTACAGCCGCGCTCTCTCAATTTTCCAAATACTCAGTACCATGCAAAGGTTCGTTAGTGACATTTTTCTTTGCTTTAGATATTTTAATTAAAATCTATCTCTTGCTTAACTAACAAAAACAAACAGAAAAATTGAGACGTCGCGTAAAATATTCTAATAGATTAAGACATTTTTATTCAAAGCGTTTTCGTCTTTTTGAGAAAACAAAACACCCTGATGTATGCGATCGCTTCTATAGCTCACTTTTCTTTCAATTTAAACGCACTTCTCGTCTATGATCCAAACAGTTCTCTTCTGCATTTCCACACTTCTTTTTCTGTATTTTATGTTGTTTTTGCAAATATAAAATAGAAAAAAATATGTACTGACAATATAAACTTTCTCATAGTTTACCTCCCCGTTGTCAAGACTCCTGTTATATGTACAAAATTAACAACATTCGAATTTAAATTTTTCTACGAAGAAGGTTGTTGAGAGGACACATGAATTTATAGCGATTTGGTCTTAAACTTCTTTAGTCTTATTAGTGTTACCAAGTCCAGGTGCACTTGGCAAGGGTAAGATCTTTTGTTATTACATGACTTTATGTGTTTTGGTAAGCCAAAAGATAGTATTTTCATATTTAATTGTTACCAAACGTGTTTTCGCTAGCTTTATATATTTATTTTATACAGACATTCACGAACAATGGGTGTTTTTAGGCAATTTAAACCTAAACCCGAGTGCGCATTTGCCAAGGGTAATTTCTTTCCTGCAAAAAAATAACATAGCACTTGAGAATGGAAATATGTAGAAATTTTGTTACAAATGTAATATTTATGTTGATTTCAAAGAAAAAAGAAAGAGATAAGAAATATGTTATTTTTGCTTCAAAACGCCATATTTTTCTTGTGTGGGAAAATATAGCGTTACAAACCCCCTTATCTTCATTTTAATTTTTAAAATGGTCGCAAAACATCACTTAAAATTCTACGCGTCGAGAAGATTTGTGTTATCAAAAAGCAGAAGAGGAAAGTTTGACGTTAACAAACATTTACTGCATTTAAATACTTTTCGATAGTCTTAAGAGTTCGAAACATCAAAAATAAATTATTGTGTAATGTATAAGTGCTTTCTGGGAAGATTATTCGTTATAGGGAAGGGTAACAACTCCTAGCTAAACTTGCTGGATGACTTGTGTTTTTGCAAATACTTAAAATGTGTGTCTGATATTTGCATGGTGCACAACTGAAATATGTTTATATTAGCACAAAATAGCTTCCTACCTGTTCTTTTTACCAATTTGTGTTTACCAACGCTTCTGCAATTCACATGATCTAAATAAGCAAACAAAGTTCTTTCCCTATCAATTTGTTCGTGAAAATAAGTTGATAAAAAAAGGCAAAATCAATTTTTGTCCACCACATGTTGTAACTCATTGACGAAGAATCTAGTTTGGTCTTCCATTGTGTTGCGTTCTTTTTTTGCTTTATAAGACATACCTTAAGGGTATTAATTTTGGGAGGCAGTTTTCTTGTGTTTTAACCCCATTTCCCGAATTAAATACCTGCTAAATATTCTTAAAACTACCATTCACAAAAATTTGTCTCTGCGAGGGATATAATCGCAGTTTTATGACTTTACTTCCAAAAATATTTATTTATATTTACTTAATATCCGCGAAATACATTTTTTCCTCTAATCGCTAAAATGACTTCTATTAATTATGTTTCATTTTCCAGCCTACTTGTTACATACTTGACTTGTTAATAAACTGAAGCACTTATGATCTCGGTTGTTAATGCATAATTTTAGCCTATGACTGGCCTATAATTTTAGCCTATGACTGTTTACAAAAACAAAACAAAAAATGACAAAAATAAGTCAGGGAATTACTTCTTCAAAGAATTTATTTCTTACTTATCTTCAATTTTTTAAAAAGTTGTTTATTTTTTTAATGTTCAATTTGCCTCAAATAAATTCAATTTTTTTCAAAGTTATGCCGTTTATATACATGATTTTAAGGAAGAAAGGTAACATTAAATAAAAATTCAGATTATGCTAATAACTAGTACTTACACAAACAAAAAGAAATCGCAATCCAAAACAATACAGCAGTCTTCATTTTCCAAACTTTCACCGTCTACGTTGTTCAGGAATGGTTGAATAACAAAAGCTGTAGAAAAGAAGGAAAATACTGTTGTAAATTTCAAAAATATGTATCATTAAATATGAATTTTCGCAATTAAAAAAAAAAACACTTCAAAAACATAAAAAAGTGAGAGTTGATTTTAAAAATCCTGATGTTGTCACGATTTCAAGTTGAAAATGCAAGTCAGTAAGTTATTCTATCGTCAACTTGTTGCATACTGAAGGGTAGAACGTGAAACGTTGATCGAAATATTGGAAAGAAGTTGAATAACATTTTAAAATTATTACCTATTCTTGTTCGTGTAACCTCTTTTTTCGACTACTTAAGCTCAACCAACATGTAATTTTTACAGGCAAACACTCAATGTTTGATTTTCTGTTCTTCGTGTATTTTAAAAGATTTATTGTATGCTATTTCAAACAAACAATTACGCACTTCAAGATAAACAAAAACGTCTACGCGATTACGACTTTTATGGTGATAAAATTTATGCAATGCTGAAGCTGTACGAATTATAAATATTATAAAAATATCGAAGAAAGTCAACTTTAATTTCTGAGTCATGTTAAAGAAAATCCTGTAGTCGGTATGAAAATAATAAATATTTGTCAATTAGGCCTAAATATTTTTTTTTTCACTTAACACAAAATCAACAATTTGATTATCATTATCAGCATGTTGAATATGTTAAATTTGGTTTAAAACGGAATCGAACTCCAGTCACTATCTCTAATCTTGAAAAGATATAGGGCACATGCTACAAGAAGAACGGTAATCCGTGCAAGCCAGGCTTATTTAATATTCTGACAAGAAGGTCTTGATCGTCAAATCACTTCCTACACGGGGTGATTTGATGACTATTCGTATTATATGAAAAAATCGTTTTGAGGGCTCTTTTACACTCCATAGTAGTCCATCATCAAATCCAGTAAAAATTGCTTAAATATTGATACATTTTACTTTTGGTGCAGATACATTTTGGAGAATTTTCACGCGCGTTTTAAAAACACTGTGTAGCTTAGATATGTAAAAAACATTTTATTTTTTAATATAACGGCGTGCAACTCCCAGGTAATTATACCAACGTGAATTACTAAGGTCATACAATAAATGGTACAAGTTTTAATGTCTGCTGTAATTAATTGGAGCTTAGACCTGTTGAATAATTGTAAATAGATAATCGTTGTTGCACGCAAAAAGTGAAAGTTATAACGGATTGAAATGTCAGAAAACTATATAACATTTTTGTCATTCACATGCTTTTCAATTCCTTTCCGAAAAACATAAAACCCGTACGAAATTCATACCTCTTTTTCACTTTTAAAGGATGTAGCTACTGCACGATCTATAAAGCCACTGCGGAAAATAAGCCTGCTTATTTATAAGTAAATATCTGCCGAGACACGCCAAATCATTGACGTCAAACCAACCATGAAATGTGGCTTACAAGTAGAATGGTAAATCTTTCAGACATAAAGAAAATAATACCCTCTACTTTTAGAACCTCTTGTGGACAAAATGCAGTTTCCTATTGCATTCATATGCACGATAACCAAAAAAGGCAATGCATTCCACAAAATATTGGAGAATTCCTCTTGTATAACCTTAACGGTTACTTCTATTTTTAGCGAGCATTAGAGCGATAGATGTCATAGTTGCATCAGACATATATGGCGTATTCAGAGCATTCTATTATCCTATGAAAAATATGATTTAATGTACATCACTTTTGTGTCAATTTATCAAATCAAACTAAAACTTGTAATACGCAAAATATTTTCTAAGAAATTTGAAGTAAATTTATTGAAGATTGATAAGTTAATGACAAGTTAAAAGTCCCAAATTTCTTTGGTAAAACAAAAGTTGCTTTTAGCAAAATGTTATAAATAGTACTAAGTGGTTAGGGTTGAAATAATTTTATGGCTGGAATTCTTCGAAAAACCAAGAATAAGAAAAATGATAGAAACAAATTTTCATGTCATATCTCACTAGTATGAAGATTAATTTGCAACTAACTACAGAAGTGCAAAAACGTGATTTATAAATATGTCCCTTAAGACATGTCTGTTAGCATTATGTAAAGAAACAAGGTAATGAAATCAAGTATGCCTCAATGCAAAACAGTTCTTAAGGAACACAACTAAATATAGTAATAATCAAAAACCTTTATACACATAAAGACTTAATGCGCTCATAAACATATATGAACAAAGACTTCATACATAAAAAATATAAACAAAACAAAAACTGTTTCAACAATAACAAGAAATACAAACTAAAATGATATTTTGCATCAGAGACTAAATACCACTGGAAAATCATCAGACATGCTCACCCATGAATTATTAGGTAGCCCCGACGCAATAATTGACAGTTCAATATTGGAGTTGGTACTACGTGGCATGCTAATGAGTTCTTGATTCTTTTTTTTTTACAGCGGCATCTATGCTACATCAGCATATGTAAGTTTGGTTTTCACGGTTTCCACAAGGCAATTTTTGCAATTCTTTGAAATGTGTGTGGTACGATTATGCGCTTGAATCGCAAAAGAATCCCATTATTTTCAAAAAATTCTGTTTGAACTTATTTTCGTGTTTCTTGTTTTTTTTTGTAACGGTTCGTGTACTGATGGCCTCCGTTGATAGTTGTAGTTTTCCATTTTTTTTAATTTCAATTTCGATTCTAATTTCTTTCGGGGACATAGATGGTAATGTAGTTGTATCACTGATAAAGTTGATGTAATTGGTTATTGACTTTCCCTATGCATAGGCTGATTTCGTAGATTTTGCGGGATCCTCTTTAATTAATCGCAATTGTCCTGTGGCTTTCGTAAGTACAATGTTAGGTTTCTTTTTAAAAATACCTTCAAGAAATCACTTCCAGCAAAGAACCCAGTCCATATTGAAAAGGTGAGGAATGTTGTTTGTACCAACATATTAAAACACAATACGCTGAATGTCATTCACTGTAAAAGTGGCTTACTTCATTATTGGTTGCTGAAAGAAATTTAAATTTAAATTGAGTGCGTATCCACAGAACGCAAAGAAGTTCTACATATCATATGTCACAGAAAAATAACATCAGTACATAATAAAACAGTCGTGCTTTAAGAAACCTAAACTTTTCAAACAGGCATTCAAATATTGTATTTTAAATAACGCAATCATATTTTCATCAATGTTTGTACGTTGAACCAAAACTATGGAGTGCTAATCAACAACATTATGCAGAAATATGATTACCTTCCCCATCAATTTAGATACCTTTAAAATTTTCAAACAGTTGGCTGTTGACATCTGTAAATCTCGCAATATTACAAAAGATTAATTAAAGAAATCATATTTTCCTATAACTTTAATTTTCATCCACTGACCACATAGTACAAGTATGCAATACTTGCATAATATATGTTCCTTTACAGCAAGTTATATTTCTAGAACTTTTCTTTCTAAGCAGATGAAGTGTAGCGGGGTTTAAATTTAGCAGAAGTTCATGTAATTTTATTTCTTTTGCACACGGTGGTAATAGTGTGTCATGCTCATTGAAACCTTCGCTTGCCACAAAACAACGTATTCTATACATCAATCGGTAAAACTATCTATTCAGAAAAAAATGCCATTAAACGTTTGATGATGACACTGCTTGGCTTCACCGAACTGATATCGCCAGACAAATGTACTTTAATGCTTGTTTTAGTTTTAAAAACCTTACAAGCTCTTTCTAGGCTAGATTATTAATCCGTCGAAAAGACTTCTCCAGCATAAAAGCGCCAGAAAACACTAATCTATGCTGATAACTGACAAAGTAGTGTGGATTGGTAGTTCTGGTACACTTGGTAGACTTTATTTTATTGAAATCATTCAGCTTTTTCCCAATCAATATTCTTACATGACATCCAAGATTCTTGTACATTCCATCTAAGGATAACGATGAAGGAGTGAATTCCATTGCTTGTTGTTTTTCGGAATAAATATATTGTAAAATGTGTTAAGCAACAAACAGTATGGCCACCCAAAGCGGTGTAACAACTGTGAAAATAAATCTTTCGGCAGTGTACATTGACGTCATAAACCGTGCTTGACGAAATTCTTAAACAGAAAGCGTGACTTTTCTTGTTAAAAGTGTAAAACAAAATTAAAATTTCGAAGCTGTTGCCTTTTTTTTATGAAAATAATTTTGGCATTACCTTCTCCTTCAAATTTCACAACTTGCACAAATTTAACTTAGGTAGGCATATATATTTATTGTTAAAATCTTGTGACTATTCCTATATTCCTTCGAAAATTTACATAAGCACCAACATGTATGTATGGGTGTTTTAAGTTGTTGTATTGCTCATATATCTACTTATTTATAAATTGTTTCTCAGGTGGTTGCTAAGGTGGTGCTGAGGAGATATATTTCTTGATTAACAGAACAAGCTTTCGTAAAAATATGGTGTTTTTTCTATTCCAACGACTGTATGAAAATTGGGGGTTTTTTAAATTAAATTTATATAAAATTAGAATTAAGAAACGGCTTGCCCGAAATTCTTCGTGTTTATATATCTCATACTGCGTTGCTGCAAAAGCACGCTCCTCTGGCACTGTCCTGTAAAGATTTATTGGGCCTGATGTACTATGCACCTTTGCAGGTTTTTACAAAGCTTTAAATTTTATATTCGTGAATTTTTGTAATGTTAAAATGTAAAGATTTTCAGTAACAAGACACAATCGATTTTGAAGTTTTTCAAAACCGATTTTGTATTTACACCAGTTTCGATAAAAGTTGACTGTGCCGTTTATTTTGTCTTTAAAATACTGTCCAACTAACTCCGTCTGTTGTTTGATCGCAGTAGATTTGTACCATTTTTAAATTGTTCATATTCACATTATACAAACAATCCACCCTCTCTTCTGATTGGTAATATCGGAATACAGCTTTAGCGACGTGATTCATTGGTCACCCTCATTAATATCACCTGACATTTACTCAGATACCTAGCGCTTGAAATGAAAATTGAGTTGATGATAGCTATATCGCCTTGCTAGTCGTAATGAACATAAGGGCACTTTAAAAAAGTGAAGAAAGGGTATGTACAGAATCACTAAATTTTTACATGTAATAACCTTCTTCTTAGCCTCACTCACACCTAAAGCTAGCTAGCATTAAACTGCGGACTTAGCTGGAGTAATAATACAACTTAAATAACATATAGCTAGCTAGCCAGCTGCTTTAATAGTTAGCTAGCTAGCATAAAAACGGTACCATATAATTTTCTAAACCAGGAAATAATTTCCTGATAAAGAAATATTTTCTGTTTTTGTAACTTGACCCGAACTGTACACTGATGCCGGACACCATTCTTTTTCTGTTTAACATTTTTTAGCATTTTCTAATACATTAGGTTCTAAACAAAATATTTCACTGGCCCATGCAATATTGCATCTGGAGCACACTGCGGTACTGCTAATGCAGAAGCCCCAGGATATATTTTATCAAACTAAACCTTTTTTTGGTTTGGAGAGATGAAACCGTTTGATCAATTACCATGGAGCACGTGAGATTATTATTTTTTATACGATTTAATTGAAAGGGGCATCTAATATTTTTCGGTTGCGAACCTAGGGGACCGTGTCAACCGCTCCGCAACCCTTTCTATATTGATATTACCGATTATTAGGTTACCAGTCGATAAGACCCGTGGAAGAATCCATTTAGGCAGAAGGAAAATGGAAAAATAGGTTGTTTTAGGTTTTTTGCTGATGTCAGCAGTGCAATTACAAACATTTTTGGCGAAATTTAGTTTATTCGTTGCCCGTACTGTGAAAAGGTTTAATCGCTGACCAAGAAAATGTATATGATCATGTCTTTTTGATAAGCTGTTAATGAGATATAAGGGTTTTAAAATTTTGCTGACGTCAGCAATGGCCGGTCAAACCCCCCCAAACTTTTTTTTTAGAAATTTGCATACCTGCTGCCTTCATTTTATAGGTCTTGAAATGCTGATCAAGAAAATGTATAGGATCGCGTATTTTTGACAAACGGTTGCAGAGATATTATGGTTTGAAGGTTTTTTGGTGACGTCATCAACCCGTCCATTCCAAAACGGATTCGGGGACCCAGGTTTGGGAAACTTACCTAAATTAGTCCCAGGTGGTCCTTAGTTATCTACGCAGGAGATGACGTCAGTTTTTTTCACCCGTTTCCAAGTTATTAAGCCTTAAATTTAAAAGTGCAATGCAATGGCTTCACTAATCTTAATATACTTTCCTTTGACGTCAACATTGTTTTAACGTCAAAGTTTGTTAATTTACAGAACAAATTTATAGGCGATGTTTTATAGACTTCATCAAAGAAATTTTATCCACTCTGCAAAAGTGACAGACAGACAGAACTGGCGTATTATCATAGAGACTAGTCGATAAGGCCCGTGGAAAAATCCACTCAGGCAGAAGATTAGGTTGTTTTGCAGATTTTGCTAACGTCAGCAGTGCATACAAAAAAAATTGACGAAATGTAGTTATCTCTTGCCTGTAATGCGTGCAGATTGAAACGCTGATAAAAATAAGTGTTCGCAAACGCATAAGGAGATACATATAAGTGTTTTAAAATTTTAACATTTTGCTGACGTCAGTAAAGTCCTCTAAAGTAAAAATAAAGATTTTCTTTAGAAATTTGCAGTTTAAAATCCACTTAGGCAGAAGTACATTGGAAAAGAGAGTCGTAAATTGTATATTGATGACGTCTGCCAGGACTCGTCAATACACAATATTTTTTCCTGAAATATGTTTACACGTTGCTTCCAATGTGTAGAGCTTGAAACGCTGATCAAAATAATGTATAGAATCACGTACAACACCAACAATAATAATAAAGTCAGAAATGACACATCCCAAAAATTAAGTATAAGTAAAGTGATTTCGTTTGATTACGTTGAAAACCTTTAATATTTTAATCAAAAGTGTCAAAAACATCAAATTTATATCTGGAAAATCATTTATTCGGTTATCTACTACCCTGTTCCCCCAAAATATACACAAAAAGTAAAAATGATATAACCGGTTAAGACACAAAATTTTTTCTTAGTATGATGATCTGTAGTGACCTTTACCAACCATTTTAAACGTAAATGTCAAAAAAGAATAAGGAGTAAATTTTGAATGAACAAAGATATTATTTTTGGAATATATACGGTCTGTCCACACAAAAGTTTACACAAAATGTAAAACAGATTGGTTTTTGAGGAGCATATCCAAATCAACGAAAATCAGTTCATTTAGCATGTCCTATATTGCCATTGCCCATAAATCTTTCACATAAAGGTTATGAAACACATCAAATTATAGAAAAATCAGGCATTTCATCATACAATATAAAAAAACAAAAACGTTTTAGTCAGAACAATTAGTAATTTTTTCAGTATCACCAAACACAGTTATTACTACAATTTTAAAATTCTTAACAAAAACGTGAATTTGTTCTCTCAGTATATTGCATGTGGTCTTTTTCCCAAAAAAGTTTACACAAAATTTTAAAAAACAGCAGTTTGCAATATAAACAAAAACACGAACAACCATACCATCCTCTCATAAATTAAAATAAACTCATAAACCCACATAAATTGCCAATCAAATGTCTACAACTCCCTGTAAAAATAACCTGGCATTTTACATGTAGGATGACAAAAGTTAAACAGGATGTCAGAAACAAAACAATAAAAATAACTTAACACACACGCTTTAAATTCTGAAAAAATATTCCACTTGTCATATTGCCCGTGGTCCCTTTGTAAAGTTTACAGGAAGGAGGACAGAAAAAGAAATACAAAATACATCTGCAAAAGTTTGTTACATCATAATTTGTGCTTATAAAAGAAGAAAAGTTTGGAAACTAAGGTAGCTAGCTATAGATAATTAAAAAAGACGAATAACAACATAAGTCATAGGTTAGAGCTAGGCATATGGGATGGGGAGTAGGACTTGGAGGCTAAACATTAGCCAGCTAACAGTAGCTAAGACAGCCAGTTAAATATACTTAAACTGGGAACACTTAGCTAAAACTAAAGCTAGCTATTTATGCTTAGTAAAACACATATAAAGAGAAACAATAGTAATGTAAAAATAATAACATTACAGTGAGCAGTAAGTTTAACAAACCAAAGTTCTCCGTTTGTTAGTCAGCTAACAGCTTTATGTAGCATTTTGAATTTTAGGACAAACACATTAATTAAGCAACAAAAACATAAACAAATATGGTGGCTAGGTTTTTTTTAAAAAAAAAGCGCTAAAATATAAAACAAGAGAACTTTACACCAATTCTTAATCGGCAATAACTTTAAACGAGTGACTGTAAGTGACTTCCTTTAAACCACCTTAAGCAAATCCCAGAGGCAAGGTGAGCCTAAACGTCAACACAGCCAAAAGTTTCCGCCCTACGATGAATGATTCAGAAAGAAATCATGTCGAGGTATATGCAGATAACAAAGTTGTTTTTATCGCGTAATGCATTGTGATAATTTTGGCGTTCATTCAGACTATATTAAAAGTCAATGTTTATCTGACTAGTTTCGATGCATCATTTTGTGGTTTGCGCTAAACTTGACAAATTTGACCGCCATAACCAGAAAAGTGCTTACAACATTGCTAGTCCTCAAGTAACAACTGCTACTTGACAGGAAGTAATTATGACGAGATTCTGATATTCCCCAGATGTTACTCACTCGTGGTGTTGTGTCGTCGTTAACTGTTTTAATTATTGGATCGAATAATTTATAAATTCTCCTAATTTACAATGCAAATCTCAATTTGCTAAAAGGTAAATTCGGCTAAAGACCGATGGAGGAGAAACTAAGTTTCGACCAGTTCATAGGATGCAAAAGTGCACGTATCTTTAGATTTGATGCGTTTAGAGTCAATCAAATGATTTGATACTTGACCTGATCCAAAATGAGTACTTACTACATTTTAATACATTATCCTACCCTGCTCAATCGTTAGGCTGAATACATATTTTTAACAATTCCAATACACTGAGGATTGTTATATGTTTTTAATTAAACCTATACGGACCCAAAGACAGTTAAAGCGAAAGCAGTAAATAGCCGATACAGGTTCGAAAAACGTAGACATCCTTATAGCTAAGTTATTATAACCCTGGCAAAAACCTTGTTAAGGCAGAACTCAAAGTGTTGTTATGCCACGCTAGGGGTTGAAATTTATTTGTAAAGAAACAAATATGTTCAATTATTAAAAGTTAAATCGTGGACTGAAGATAGAAAATAAAGTTTCTGAGAGAAAAACAAACAAACACGGTTATAATCTAAAAGTCTCATGTCGCGTATAATGTTGACATGCATGCTATAGCAATATATCTCCTAACCATAAAGAGTTGTGGCTTAAATCTGGTTAAAGTTTGCATGGCGTCGCATTATACAAAACGGTAATTGGTTCTTCAATTTACAAATAAGGTGTTTTCACCACTTCTTAACACAACGTTGTGCTGGCTGTGGTTCACCTAATCGATGGCATGCATGCATAGAAGCTATTTATTCCATGTTTCGGGGCTTTCAAGCTACGTTCCCAACACTTTCCAAGTTACACAAGGAACTTTGATTTCCAATGTTTCCAATGTTTCCCAAAAGTTTTCCATGTGGCGTATACAACATTGCAGCGCTGTCAAATCCTACTTTTGTGTAGAAAATTTAATTCGTTTCGATTACAAAAGGAAAACAGTACTAATAGCTTCCATTTATATACAATTATTTGTTTTTAGTTTACCAGCCAATCACTTTTGAATTTCAGTCGCGTTTCTCCATATCCATCACAAAATTGCCACGGAATAGAAAAGTCATTAGTATGTACATGACTGCGGTACTCTAATTGAACTTTCCTTAACTTTCCTTTAAGCGTTATGCCAGTCGCGGTAGGACGCTGGTGTACACTGGATCCGGTCCTGAGTAACAAATATACAAGTAAGAACGTTTTTTATTTTGCTAAAGCAAAAGTACATTCGGTAGCTTTACGAGTTATTGTTACCTTTATAAACTTTCTTGAAGTTTCTTGCCTCCCACACAGTTTCTGCTCTTCTTACTTACTATTCTTAATTTCATTCCTCATTTGGTTGATTGAGTTTAATTGTTTTTAAGGAAGAATTTATCGTTTGTTTAAAGCGCAGCTTTCGTACATTGCAGTTGTCCGATAGCATAGATTCCCTTTTTTTATGTTTGTGGACAATAAGTAGATATACAATAGGTAAACATCCAATAACCTATGTTTACCTATTGTATATATGTTTTATTATATACCCAAAAGAGATTGTTATAATTAATATTACTTATTTTGTTTTGTGTTTGTTTTGTTTTCGTTTCATTTTATAGTGTAGATCGAAACATTTTTTTGTGAAATCGACATGTTTTCGAAATGTTGTTGAAATCGACACGGTACAAAGAGACAAAAAGTTACAACCAATCACAGTTAATTACGATAAAAATTAATGAGGCGGAAAGGATAAAATCAAAACATGCGTTTACGAATGTTTTGTCAAAACTATTGTTACGTCACAAGCATTGAATAATACGGGTGGAATACGATTATTTATTCAATGGCTGTTTTTGCTTACGGGTATATAATAATGCGAGTTATTATTTGTTAGATTATTTTACATTAGCATTTGTGACACTTTTACCCCTAATATAATAACTGATTTAAAAAGTCACCATCTACTATTTTTGATTGATTATAAAGATAAATTTTTGTTCTTAACATTATCTTGTTCTTAGCGTTTTTTGTCCCTTTTTATATCCGGAAGGCGGAGGGGTGGTCTAATAGGAAACTTTATTGGCGCGGAAGCGTCATAAAATTATTGCTTCTTATTATTGCAAAAACATTCTGGCAAGGCGGCGAGTCCGTGATGAACAAAAAAAGCCGTTTGTATTTAGTCTCCCTTCCTCAATGTAAGTTGTTTATCAGCTGGTTACTAATTATTGCTTGAGAGATATATAAGTTGAAGGGATTAAATACGGTCGAGGTTTCCTGGAAATTTAAAACCAGCGAAATAACGTCATTTTTGATCCAATGACGTCATTACATTATTTTATTTACCTCGAACATCTTTAAAAGCAATATTTAAACATGTACAAAGTTTAAAGACATGAATATCAGTCTTTCCGGAAAAACTGCTTTTTAAACTTTTATTGTTAAAATAAGAACTTTCTTACAAATATTACGACACTTTCGATCTCAATGACGTCATTAAAGTTACGTTTTGTTAATATCAAATCACTATTTTGCTATTTAGGCAAGATGTGTACCAAGAATTTTTGTCATAGCATCAGGAATGCTTAAGAAGTTTAAATTCATATTTCATCAAATTTTACCTGGAATCTGGTCGTCTCAAGCATATCTACAAACATGCTAAGTTTTATCACGCAAGCAAATGTAGTAATGAATTTGTGTGCCGCGGGCAAGTTATAGGGCCTTATGCACGATGCACCTTTAGTCTTTGGAAGCTGTGAATAGCGTTGCATGAGTTGTCACAGAGTCGAATGATTAACAAAAAATTTACATTTTGTATTCATGTATTTCCTCTAAAGTCTTCTGACTTTCATTTCTGTAAACTTTAAGGAGTATGTAGAACTGTATTTATAATGATACCAATATACACCTCTCTCACTTCCTGGGTGGGGTGCATCTTTCTGCACGTATTCGCCGTTTAAATCGGAAAGATGACAGCTCTTAAACCACCACGCGCCTCGATATTTTTGGGCACAGTTATCACTACTTGCATCATAGTCCTTGTCATAGGTTGAAAATTTTTGTCCATCATGATATGTTAGACTGTAGCCAGCGTTTCCTGAATACGAACCGAGATGAATCGTGTATTTGGTATTTTCATTATCAACTTGAAAAGAACTGTACTTCGCGTAGATCCTTCTATCGTCCCAGTCTACCATATCTACGCGCAGTTGACTTCCTTTCGGATACAACGACTGTAGTGTTAAAATGTAGAGATTTTCATTACCAAGATAAAATTCATGTTGAAGTTTTCCAAAACCGATTTTGTATTCGCGCCAGTTTCGATAAAAGTTGACTGTGCCGTCCATTCTTCTTTGAAACACTGTCCAACCACCGCCGTCTGTTGTTTGATCGCAGTAGACTTGTACCATCTTTAAATTGTTCATGTGCACCATATACAAACCATCAACTCTCACTCCTGATTGGTAATGTTGTAAACAGTCTCGTTGTGGTTTTAGATTCCGGCAGTCACAGTAATATTTTTGCGGTATTGTGTAGTCATCCAAGCAAGTGCATGGTCCGCAGATATCCTTTTGTAACATGCGACAGTAACTGGAAGACGTGCCCACTTGCGTTTCCAGTGTATCAACTTTAGATTGAAGAGCTTTAATTTTTATATCAAGATCCACTAGTGTCGAAGTTGAAATTATGTCAACTCGCACGAGAAGAACTATCAAAAGAAAAGGCACCGCCATCTCTCCTCACTGTAGTTTGTTGAAAGTTTAAAAAAAACCCTGCTAAATATATAGACGTCTCCTATGAGTGGTCAGCTGAATATACTTTTTGCACAGGTGGACTGTTCTGAAGGTTGTCGCTGTCTTCTATTTGCATTGTTTTGGAAAAGAAGCTGAAAACGATATTGTGGACTTTAATACTCAGGGGAATTGTTACTTTTGGCAAGTCGCTACATATATGTTCAATTAACTTCTTAACCAAATGGAAGTTGTCTTTTTACCCAAGATTACCTCGTACCCGTACAAATTTTTTTAATGTTAAGTAAAGACAAGTCGACCTGGGAGCAAAGTTGATCAAACTGTATATTGTGTAACGTATCAATGCTATTTTTGTTTTTTTGGTTAGCACAGCTGTTTAATGGGGAGGTAGTTTGTGGTGAAGGCGTGTCTCCATCGTAGTGACATCATTAGTTTAATTTTGTTCGGTTTTTTATCACCGACTGTCCTGGTCACACTTCCTTATCTTTTTGTTAATGTTTTTTATTGTAATGTTGCGGCTTTCGTATTGGCTTGCATATTTTTCTTTTACAGATATGTGCTTATTTTTCCCTGATACTGTTGCGGAAAACTGAATTAAAAGGTAGTTAATGACTTTTTTTAAATTTGTGTTATCAATATTTAATCATATCCCGTCAACAGCAACAACAACAACAAACACCAACAACGCAACAACAACAAAAATTTAACAACAACAACAGCAACAACAGCAAAACAGTTGATGACACCATGTTTAACACCACAAAAAATTCCCAAAATTCGAAAGTGTGGAATTAAGAAGTTACATCAAAGTTTTTTCCGGTCAGATGAAAAGGTAGAGAAAAAATTTAACTAGGTAGAGCCCATCAGTGCAAAATGTTTTTATAATGCAGTTATATTTTGCTCTATTGAATTACTTACGGTATTTAAAAAAATTAAGAACAGTAAAATCAAATTTAAGGTTAATGTACTACAAAAATAAATCAACAGCGCAGTGATCTTTAAGAGATTTTTGTGAGAAGAGAACAGAGGACAAAATTTCAAGGCTATATAATACTACTTGTAGTGTCATAAATGCACATCAAACATTCCTACGCAAGCGTAAATTTTAAAAACACGTGCCTTAACCATTTTTGTGAAGAAAAATTGTTAACTCCTTAAAATTAAATTTATATAAAGTTGGAATTTGAAATATAAAACTTTAGCAAGTGGACAGTTGGTGTTATTTAGATAGAAACGCCGTTCTTTTTTGCGATCGTCGAAATTCTGCCCATTTTTGCAATATCCAGGATTGTGTAAGTACTTGACGAGGAAATTCTTCAAATATTTTTAAACAAAACACCTGGTAGAATAAGTTTGCCAGTAGAAGTTTATTAAGCGTACAGGTCTATGGCGAATAGTGGTGTTTGTTTTTTTGCTTTTATTTTTTGTTTAGATAAACCAACCGTTTTTTTTTTTTACTCAACATTCATTAAATACTGTTAGAAGTATGTAACCGATCTAAGATACTTCTATAGAAAACGTAAAGCAAAATCAGAAAAATACAAGTAACTGTTTGAATACTGTTTGGCTCTTTTTGGCATAGGTTTTTTTGGTGCTTATAGGTATGAGGGAGAAGACATAAAATCCACGCTGTTTTTTAATTACGACAGAATTATACTTATGTATAAAAAATTGCTATCATGCTATCGTCAGTATCGTCATGCTATCGTCAGTATCGTCATGCTATCGTCAGTATCGTCATGCTATCGTCAGTATCGTCATGCTATCGTCAGTATTGCCATCAGCAGTTCTAAAATTGGCTCAATACAAATTTATATTGCATTTTAAAACATTTCAGGCAATATTTTGGCATTTCCATTTTGATTTCTTTTAGTGATGACAATATCAGTATAATCCCTATATCGGATTAGCATTGTGAAAATCGGGGAAACGGATTCATCAGGTCTAGAAACAAGCCAAAATCTTAAATTGGATAAATTTTCATGCTCATTTGACCATTAGCTCAGTATTTATCGCATTTTTCATTGTGGATAGTTCACTGCGGTGGTTTTGAACGATGCCTAAAACGCACTGACGTCATCAATAGAATTTTTTTGGAAATTGTACCAGTCCTATAACTGTGATGTAACGTATTTCAGAAAGCTATTAAAATTTAAATTTGCTGCGGGCCCTTTATGCACCCAATGCGAAATTAGGTTGATAAGCGCCCTGTCCGAATAAGTGCATACTTCTAAAGTTTAAAAACTGCACTTAGCGCGTGTAATCGGATGTCTACTGCTGTACTTTTGAAAGGAGGTGATAAAATAAAAGATTTTTGCACAGCTTTAGCACGAAAGATACAAAATAAACACAAATGTTTATACAGCTTGATCTTCTTCTAAAATCCATGTTTACTGTCTTCGATCATCATAGGGTTTCAAAATAAACCAGATAATTCCTGATAATTAGAATCGTGGCAAGACATAATTTGAACTTGACCAATTATAGTATATCTTAATTTCGGAAAACATATAAAGAAATATCTCAGTTTAGTGTCAGTGGGAATTCACTTTACTTATTTGAATAATTTAACTTCATCTAACTTCCTTGATGGAAGTTGATGATTAAACACTGATAAAATATAAAAGTAATATACTTTCTACCAATAGCTCACAAGCGGTTAACAAAAAACTGAAAAAAAAATCCATCAGTTATAAAATGAAAAATATCTAAGATTTAACCAGAAAGTATTAAGCTACGGGGCCACTAGCAACTTTTTTTGTCAAAACGTCACACAAAAATGTTGCATTTGGATTGCAACAAAATATATCAATGGCCATATGTAATCATATTTTTCATTGAAATAGTGGCCTTAAGAAGAAAACAAGCTCTCTGTGTTGCCTTGCTTTTCCTTGATGAAAAAGAGGAAGTTGCAAGGAGAAAACGGGCAAAACGGAGCAACTGGGTACAAACCTGACTCCGAAATAGGGCACAAATTGGAGTTTACAGCATTCTATTCCAAGGATTAATTGAAACAGACTCCCTGAAGGATTACATCAGAATGAATAGAATTCACTTCGACTTTCTAGTGGAATGTTTATATCCTTATCTATTAAAAGAAGATAATATATTGAGAAAGAGAGTATCAAACCTTTCTTTGTGAAACATCAGTAATTTAATCTTTTCTTCATCTGTTAATTTCTGTTTGCCCGTCATAGTGCTTTGATAAACATGCCAAATACACGAATAAAATCAGGAAATGCGCTGCAAAACATGTTTTTCACGTGGATCCACTAGAAAATCTTTGCACAAAAAAGAGAACAAAAAGTTTAAAAATTTTTTCAACTGTTTCTATCGAGATAGAAACAGTTAAAGATAGTTTTAAACTTTTTTTATGTTGCAGAAATCAAATTTGTTGCAAATTTTCCTGAAGTTAAAGGGGTGGGGCTGCTTGTATCATTTTCATTATTTAGCAAGTTTGTTGCGTATTAATGAAAAAAGTTGCTAGTGGTCACGTGGCTTTAGGTTCTATTAAGTTTAAAAACAAAAAAAGTAGAAGTAGGCTAAAGAGACAAAAAGGTTATGGCTGAGTTCATTGTTCAGTGAAAAACACTGTATCCAAAATGCGATGGGTGGTAGAATATTTAAGCTACTTGGCATGCCCCCAAAGACCACTAATTCAGAAGCACATAACTGCATTTTGGATATAACTTCACGTCCTTTTAGGGAATTTCAAAATGCGGGACGGGGGTTATTACTGTGATTATAGGGGGTTATTAAGGTAATATAGCTGCAATTATACCCCCGGTTTTTTAAAAGTGGCTTACAGACAGACAGCGAGTATTATAATATAGATACATGATTTTTTGTGTTTAATGTTGAACATCATTACTTTCCACAAAATTTTCTTTTTTTGCTAACCTCTGCCTGCCAATGTTTCTTAATTGTTTCTTAAAATTTAGGCAATATGAGCCTTATGTTTCTCATAAAAAAAGACGTGTTGTAACTCACTGGATAATGGTAATAAATAATAATAATAACATTAAATAGTATGTTTTTCATAGTAAAAAAGCTGAGCAATGCAGTATTATATCAAAAACATTTTAGATTCTCGACTGTTGAAACAAAAAATCTTGACTTTAGAGTAGATAGTAGCGTTTCTACAGTTATCTTATCTACTAGCTAGCTCAAAAATAATATATAAAAACTATGCTTCAATCCACTAGATGAAAAGATATTAAGTTGTAAAGCTGTAGTTACAACTTGTGGTGCAGACATTAAATATTTTCTGCACAAAAAAGAGAGTAGTCACAATATTTTACGCTGCAAAATTTAGGGAAAAGATCAAAATCACAAACATTTACAGCACATAAGTTAGGCATACCTTCCAACCCCGAAGTTCCATATGGTAGGTTTAGTTTTTTTTTAAGTTTTTTAATGCATGGATAATACGTTTCCAAAAGAGAGAACGTTAAAACATCACCAAACATAGTTACATTTTTTTAGCAATTAATCTCTCGTCATCTGAAATCTCTTTCTAAATTGGATTTTATAATTATTTTGTTGTTGTCAAATGTTGCTTGAGTGGAGAAATATATTTCTTAACAGGAATACAGGAGAGTTCGCCTAAAAACAGGAGTCTTCTATACAAAAGGGGACGGTTTGAACATATATATACATGGGGAAAAAATCCGAAATTATGACCTTTATTAAAGAGGAGGCGCTTAATTGAGCATTTACGCAAAATCCCTTTCTTAAACCTTCGATTTGCAAACATTTATGATGGAATAATTGATGTCCTTGAGGCTGCCATCAAAAATATGTATGTTCGCATCCTCCGATCGACTTGCTTGAGATTAATAAAAACCCGAGTCCACATGTCAGAAAAACCCCAGAAAGAAATTCCAATCCAAATGCAATTTTCTCACAAACTTTTCCTTCGTTTTAGATGCAGTGATATTCTTTACATCTGTCGAATCACATTTAAGATATAAAGTTTATACAGCCCTGTGCCAGGATAATATGGCCGACATCTTTCCTATAAAATCTCCGTCAAAAATCTAACTGACTGACCAACCAACTTTTTTTTGCTGTGCTTCAGGATGCGAACATAACATATATCTTATGGCAGCCTAAGGGCAGCCTAATACAAGGTGAGCCATATTAACAGGTCATTCTATTCTAACAAGTCCAGTTATGTTGTACCCTTTAATTACCCTAATTAAACTGTTTGGTCTAGTTCTTATTACAGGCTATTCTCTCTAACTGTGTCATGTGACTTGTATAAACATACATACAATCAATTAATCTGTCCCAAGTTCAAAGGGCATAATATGGTGTTCAAAAGTACACACAGGCTGATGTCGTCAACAAGCAAAGAATTGCAAAAGCAGTTTATCGGTTTATATTTTCAATATATTAATGACATAGCTACAAGTTCAGATTCAATGCAAAAGCACGTAGTTATCTGAGGGTTTTTGCTCATGTATGATGCATTTAGAATCAGAAATTATATATTCCAGTCAGTTGATAGAAAACGGTAAAGTATAGTTCATTGGATAATAAAACAATTTGTTGCACTGTAAATTTACACGGCAAATTTTAATGATTCATTTGGAAATATATTGTGTACTAAAATTATACAGTTTGATGATATACTTTGTTTACATCAAAGAGCTAGATAAAATGTTAATCTTTATTAATTATTGCATCCATTTATCCCCTTTGCTTTCAGACGTTGCGAGGAATTTCCAATCAACTCTTGTGTAATCAGCCTTTGGATGATTATCTCCTCAGGCCATTTTTTTTTTCCTCAGGCCAAGATTCCACCCCGACTGGCAGAAATCATAAATGGATAAATTTCAAGCTAGATTTAGAAGCTAATTTATCGTTTCCTTTTTGTTATTTTACGTGTTTTACGTGCTTTAATGTTGTACCTACCTTGGGTTGCCCCTCCGTTTATGATCATAATTATTTTTATTTAGACCTCATTTGAGTTCAGAATTAATTATCCGCTAAACGGAAGTAATGAAGCACTTATAAATTGACACATATATTTGAAATGGGCCGTATAAAAAATTTGCTTATTCAGTAATAAGGAAAAATGTTGTTTCAGTCATGTACTTCATCAGTCGCTCCTTTTTCCTAAAGTTTTATACAGGAAAAAAGATGAGCATTATATACCTTTTTATTCTATTATTACCACAGCGCGATTAGCGTCTCAACGTTAGAAGTAAAGGTGAATTTACTAGAGACGCAGCAGTATTTTCACAATACAGGGAAATTACACTAATATTATTTTTGATTGAGAAAAATCAAGTTTTTAAAAAAGTCACAGAGATGCGATGCTCAAAAAGCAAAGTTCTATTCCGTGCAATAAATTACGCAAATTTTAATGAAATTCTAATAGGTATGCATGCTGCTGTAAGAGATAATATTGGAGAGCTTAGATACGGTGAAGGCTCAAAAGAAATGACAGCAATCCCGCATTCAGGATTATTGGATAGACTGCATTATCTTAACCCATGATAATAAGGCTGGTTTGCTAGAGAGACGGGAATATTAGAGGAAGTAACAAAGACACATGATATTATTGACACAAAACTTGGCACAAATTTTTGGTACCACATTGAAGGAAAATTAAAATAAAGAAATTTCGAAAAGGCTTAATCGGTGGAACATGAACTTTGGAATAAGAAAAAAAGTTGAAATCTGTGCAAATAAAAGCATAAAAAGGCTCAAATGTGACTTTGAAACTCTTAGCCTAGAGCAATTAATCATGTTCGGATGAGTGAGACAAATTTTGCTCAAAACATTAAAGTATAAAGGAATTTCTGATAATGATCACCTGAGAAAAACACAAATAGAAGTAACCAATCAAAAAGGCAGTTAGTATTCTGAGCGTAGAAAGTTCGTTTGCGACCTAGCATAATATTTCCCACCTTAAGTGTTCCGATTTCCTGGTGGTAAGAAAAATTATACAGCTATCTCTGACAATATATATTGGAACAAGCATTATATTAGAATAGCTATATTAGATCCATGCAATTTGAATTTATCAAAGTTCACTTGTCAATGTTTGCAGCGGACTTTATTTTGTTAGATTTAAACTCTTAAAACGTTTTAATTGTTGCTAACGTGAGCATGGCCATTTTTCTAAAATTTCAGAACCTTTGTAAGCCATGACTTTGGATAACATGCTGGTTTTACAAATTATCCGATAATTCGTAAAACCGGCATGTTAGGAAGTGTTACTAGCACATTTTAAACGCTACGCACCTGACCTACGCACCTGAAAAAGTAACACGGACAATTCGAAAAAGAGCCATTGTCTCAATATTTTTGTAAGGTATTGTGGGTTTCCTGGCTAAGAAGAAAAAATCAGTCAAATTTCAGCCTAAAAATCATTGTTTCTATTTTGTACTTATTTTTCAGCCACACCTACGCCACATTGTTCTAATAAAAATAGGTGTAAGCAGAAAGATTCTCGAAAGAAAGCTATTCATAACATAAAATTGCTCAAGCGAGACGTGAAAATTATTTTGACTACAAAAACAGATTCGTGCCGAAAATGCGCAGTCGAAAAAGAAGCATGTGGAAGCGGCAGATCTTCACTGTATTTTTGTTTTTGAGCATAATTTTTCTTACTCAAAGTTTCTCATGGGAAATTTTATCTCGAGGTATTTTGCTATTTAGTTTACCTTGTGTTTAATCTTCCTGAAAAAAGAAAGAACTCGCATGTAACAACATCTACCCGGACCATAGTTTGTTATACGTGGAAAATAACATGCACTGTTTTTTATAAGAACTTCTAAATTTTTTCACACTATTTAAGGCTTTAATGTGGTATTTGTGCTCTTTGAAATATCTAGGATAAACCACTATAGTATCCATGCACATAGGCTTTCTAACGAATTTATTGTATCAAATTTAGGGTTTCATCGTGACATTTTAGGGGTTTTGTGTGATTTTTGGAGGATCTTAAATGCAGATTTTTACACCTTAAAAGTGCAAATACAAATAGGATGTTCTTATGGTTTAGCAAACTGGTCATTACGAATCTTTCAGCCGCTTCAGGTTTTTCTTAAAAATTTAATCTAAATTACAGGGTTCGCCTTGATCAAATTCGGGGTTGTTTATAGTTGTCAGGATTATCAGGGTCTGCGAGACACCCTTGTACAGGTGTTTTTTCATCGTTTGCTTCTTAGTAATTTCAGACTTACATCATTTTGCTGACGATACACAAGCTTAGTATGTTCTCAATATTTTAATATTTTTAGCAAATTGTGGAGATACTTTGATTTTATAGTAAATTTAAGAATAGATTCTAGCTTTTTAAGACTTTTCAGCTATTAAGCCACTAGATTTATTGCTTTGTCACATTGGTGAGTAATTTTGATTCGAAGAAAATAATGCGAGAGAAATTTTCGCTAAATTCAAAAAATCATGCAAATTCTTATTTTTTTGACACCCTAGAGTTTAACATTTATCAGGATGTACCACGTACGTCAAGCAAATACAAAATAAAATATAACTCTTTAATCGGAAAAAAAATCATTTGAGTTACGCTAAGCCTTTTTCGTAAAAATTATCTTCAAGAACATTTTTAGATTGTCAATTTGCAAATAATAATTCAGTTAGAGTTATTTGCCCTTTGGTATTATTTTAATTGGTTTATTCGAAATTGATCTTTTTTCGCATAACAGTTTTAAACTATTTTTAAAAAACAGATAATCGACCAAATCGAGATTACAATACATTTCCTTCAGACGCACTTAATATGGTGATCTCCATTTATTTTACCTTTTAGAACAACCAGTTAATGGGGCAAAACAAGAAGAAACTAGCATATGCACCAAGGAGATCGACATTGTTTTGTTAATTGACTCTTCCGGTAGCGTTCATGTGAAATGGGACGAGATTATCGATGCTGCACAAATACTTCAGGCAAACTTCAACGTAAACGACAATTCAACACGTGTTGGTATCATTGACATCAGTGCGATTGCCAATGTTTATAAACATTTAGATTCAAATAATACCAACGAAGAAGTCTTTCAAATCCTGGAAAGGTTACGACCAAGACCTCAAAACGGGATAACGAATATGGAATTGGGTCTGGAAATGGTGCTGAAAGTGATGTTTTCATCAAATCCAATGAGGCCAAATTGCAGGAAAGCATTAGTGGTGTACACAGATATTGCAATTCAAAATGGAGCAATAAAGGTCAGTTTTTTATTCACATTTTGTTTCTCTATTTCCAGACTGATAATGGAGAAAAAAAAAGATATGGCTTTTAAAGCATTTAAACAACATTCAAAACATTTGCTGCAAAACATTTGGCTGCCCTAAGTTGGCCAAGTTGAATAAACAATATAATTTTTCTTTAATGAGCGACGGCAATTTAAGTTGTAAGTCATGTATCTTATCGGCCCAAATTCTGTCAACCAAAGTTTTTGTCGGGCCAAATTTTGATACCTTGAGACTGAAAATTTTTAGCCGTTGTCAAATTTTTGTTATTATTCTTAAAAAACGCTATAAAGCGTTACAGTCAGGTATATTATGTCATCAACAAGTGCGAGTCAATTCAAAATTTGCAGAATCTATTTTCATTTTACAAGAAAGTTTAATCTTCACAAAAGTGTTTTCCTTAAAACTTATTTCCTTAAAGTTCAATTTTCTTTGCAACATTTTGATCAAATCGACTTTTGGAAAAATCTTGGATGCGCTAAATAATTTGTCGGCCAAAGTAATCGGTCGGCCCACATGTGACGAATAACAGATCTCTTCATTATTAAGCGCGAAATTACATTAGAATTCTTCGGAATACTCTCGGAATTTTTCTATTTCTATTGTTCATTAAGAAAGACTTAACCTTCGAATCAGATTTCTGAAAGACTACGTAATCAATTGCATTGAAATTCTTTTAGATCGTTGTTATTTTTTTCTTATAATTGTTTTGTGTAATTTTATTATGAAATACCAAGTATAAATTAGCTAGCTTTATATCAGGTCTTTCCTTAATCAATACCAACTAGCCATTTGCCCTTGAAAAACTCCCCGTTTTGCCATTCCCACATAGTCCAGTGCTCAGATTATAGCCCGCCGCGAATATCTCTGCATCGCGCTTTCATGTATTCTTATTATAAAAAATAAAAGGTTGCTTTTGTAGCAGACACAATACTGTTGCGCTGTACAGGATACCGAAAAATCATGCTTTTTTCTATCATAGGACTATTTTGTTTACATGACATCCAACCACATTGATGTCTACTTCGTTCAAGTTGGTCCGACACCAGCTAATTCAGAAATTACTCACATGGCAGAAGCCCGCTTGATAAATGCATACAACTTGAGCCAAAGTGGACTTGGTCAGGAATCAATAGAACATTCGATTTGCTATGGTGAGTATAGGGTGTTACGGTTGCTTTTGTTGACTTTAGCTAGGAGATAACCTAACATAAGATCAGATAGGACAAGATATGGTAGGATAAGATAAGCTGAGATAACCTGTCAATAAATAGACACAGAAGGTTGTTGTTCTTGAATTTGTTCTGCGTAAGCATAAGTTGTTTCTTGTATGATCTTTTGTATGAACTTTTCAGTGTGTTGGGATACTTAATCCTTTCTTTAATAACATTAGGTGAAACACTTGTAAAATCATCATCTGCAGTTACTTCTATCGAGGAGAAAGGTACGTAATTGATTTTTATGATGAAAATGCCTGAAAAATTATTTTAAAATGATCGAGTCATGTTCTGACAGTAAATTCAGCGTTTTAAGATTCCGCTACTGACTCTACACTGCGTATATTACAGACGACCTCTATCTTCACTTAGACGGAAGCTTATATGCGCACAATAAACTTCGAGATATGCATGGTGTACCACCACTAGAATGGGATACGGAGCTCGCCAAAATTGCTCATGACTGGGCGTATCATTTGGCCATGCTAAACAATGGATTAAGTCATTCGTCCATGACGACCTATAGTGAAAGTTTAGGTTTGCATTATGGTGGTGATTCGTATATGCACTCCTATGAAACATCCCTCTTATGGTAAGAGGTATTTCGTGATTACAAAATATAAGTTTTGATTGATTGCACACATTGTGAACTTAAATTTGTATTGAAGCACTGATAATTCTACTTTTCCTTGCATCGAATTATGTTTTCATGCAATGCAAGAGATTTCATCTCGTCCTACGTATTTTGACCAACCCGAAACAACATTGCAGAGATATAACATCCAAAACAATCGCCGATGTTTCATAAGATATTAAAAATGCTGACATTTCTGGAAAGATAATTAATCAATTTTTATTCTAATTTAGGTATAAAACTATTAAATATTACAATTTCAACAATCCCATGTACAATTACTTGGCTGGAACATTTACCCAAATGGTATGGAAGTCAACTGTTAAATTTGGATTTGGTATAGCTTACAGGAACGATACAAAAACAACATTCACCGTTGCTACATATGCCCCAAAAGGAAATTACGAGGGTCAATTTGCTGATAATGTACCGCCACCTGTTGCCGGATGTAAGTCACATGATATTTTCTTTTGTTTGTTTTATCTTCCTTTTCCCTTTTTTCTAATTACTTTTCATGCTATTTCGTAGTACCACCGAGGATTCCAGATATATCGGAGTTAATTTATCCAAAACTGTCCAAACAAAAAATGACGAAAGGTAACTTTTTTTCATTGCAGACTATGTCTACTAAAGTCTTCTGTAATGCATCACTTAAGTCTTGTATCCATTGTCAGCGATAGAACTTACTACTAAAATATTAAAACCCGTTTTAGTGCACGCGAGTTAATGTCTATCGCTTTGTTTTGATGTCTAATATTTTAAAATCTATTTTAAGAAGTTTTTGATCGTTCAAGAAAGTTTATTTTGTTTGTTCATTCCAACATTAAAAAAAATGTAAATGGATGTAAATTATTTGCCGCTCTTAAACATGGACGTCCAGTTATGGACACGGATATCAATACAGCTAAAATTATGGCCATAAGTATTGATCGTTACACATGACTTTATGGGATAAATAATACAGCGGTATTTTACAAGAAAAAAAATTGTGATTATTCTAATATAACTTGTGATTGTAATGACCGATAGGATCAAAGGGATAGATGTTAATCATATTTCTCTGTCTATTTTTATTTAGAAGAATGCGCCCAAAAATATGGAACGCTAAGTTACTGCACCTGATGAAATTGTATAGTCTCTATACCGATAATTTGTTTATGTTTATGACTTTCTTTGACTCATTTTTTGTTGTTGTCACGTAATATATCACGAATGGTTTAATCTTAAACGAACGTAAGGAAGGAAACATCGCGATAGTGCTTGCCTGAATAACATGCAGCCCTATCATTATATGGGTAAATGCGTAAGTTGAAAATACCGTTAGTTATGAATTTAACGCCTGGTAACTCGAACCTCCAAGATATTAAACAAATAGTTCGACGTTTTCGAGTCAAAAAAGCCCCGTTAATTTAAGTGTTATCAGAAATGAGATAATGTATCCAGTTATATTTTGTCAAGAGTTAATAAAAACTAAAGAAATCTAAAATCTGACATTTATCGATCTTTAATTTCCATTACTGGAGTAAAAAGTTTGAGTTAATTGAAGAAATTAACCTTAAGGGGAATAAAAATGGGTCAAGTTAACGAATACGTTTCTCTCAAGTCAACAGAATATTTTTTTAAAGAAGCATTGAGAAAATCTTAAGGGACCCAAGAAAACAGTTCGAGATAATAAAAGTTTGAGTAAACCACTGTTACCAGGAGTTAACTGTATAGAGTGTTTTAAGCAAACTTACTGCAATCTAACGATTTTTGATATTCTGTTTTTCACCCTAATTTTTATTACTATTGTGACTGAGTAGCTGTGTTGTTTTTATTACGTGTGTCCTTCCATACATTACTGTGTTTTCTGAATATACTATATATTAAAATTCGCTGGTATTATATTCCTACCTATGCAAAACGTAACCCTTGGGGATAATGTGTCTATGAGCTTTTCCTCACATATTTTTAAATATACTTGATATTACGTAATGACGTAACGAAAAAGAGAATGAGAACGGAGTTTAAATTATCATTTTTTTCCAAGTGATCGGATAACGAAAAATCCTACATATTTGGCATGCGTAAAGGAATAACCACGAATAAGTACGCCGTAGTTTTTTATCCAATTTATACCCAGGAGGATAGCGCTATCTTTCGAACATTTTGCCACTGGAGTATTAAAAGTCATAATTCAAATTCTCACTGGCAGTCGTAAAATTTTGATGAATCGCGTATTATGTATCAGTACTTTCATTTTATCGCAATTGAAGGGAAAATTATGATTGGTTTATCTACTACATGACATCTTTTATTTGCATTTTGCTCACCATATTTTGTTGTTGATTTCTTGTCAGGTTCGGTTATATTATTGAAAAAGGATTCTAAAATGTAAAACCCCTTAAAATGTTAAGAACAACAAAGTAAACAAAATAAGTCTGTATTTTCTTATCTGATACTAAACATTTTTTAGTATCTTTTTTAATACAAACACGTCCCCTTTATCTTAATCAAGCATCTTTTCTAGCTACTAAGGAAATATCAGAAAATTAATATATCATTTACTAACTATTGGCTCCACATTTAACATCGAGTATTTTCCTGTTGAAACGTACTGAACATTTGACGCCTTAATGTCCACTGAGTTAATTCTATAATTCTATATGTTTATTTATTTAATTGTTTGTTTGTTGTTTTTGACCTTGGATGTAACTTGAGCGTGTTAATAAGAACGATTTAAGACACTAGATTAATTTTATTATAAAAGGAGAAATGATGTTTCTGGTACTTTTCGCCTGTATGCTCAGTTGCATGGAAAAATATTATGTTCAGAAAAATATTTTTATTTTAGTTAGCATCAATACATGTTTTGCTCCTCACATGCGCCTAGATTTCAGGGAGTCACGCTTGAAATATGCTTATCTTAAAGCAGCCATACACGAGTCGATTAAACGCTTTCGAACTTTTTGAACACATGTAGAAATATATGTACTGTCTATGTACTGCCTTAAATCCAAAAAAAATTATCAAGAAAACAAAATTAGATATGGAGGGGCAATCATACAAACGTTTTTCATGTGAAAAGTGGCTTTTTAAGGTGATGCACAATAGAACCATATTTAGGGGGGGGGGGGGGGGGGGGGGTATGAGTGCCTTTTCGCAAAAATAGTCTTTATAGTAGAAGGGTAACGTTTGTGATCATCTTAAGCTTGCAAAAGATTTCTTCTATTCTGTCTTGGTAACCTTTGACTTCACCAATTTACTAACAGTTAACCCTATTCGGTCCGGGTTTTTCGAACATTTTTGACCTGGGGCAGGGGCGAATTCCCCCTCCTTAATAACTTTTCATAGGATCGTTTATATTGAATCGAACTTGGCACACTTATAATACGTCACAAAAGGAACAAAATGGCGGTAATAAATAGTTGCTTGCATCAGCACATTTTCTGTGACGTCATCAAAAAAGTTTGGAAATTCATCAAAATGCCAACGACTGCTTAAAATTCAATTACTTTAGTTCTGGAAGCTATATAAAAGTTATTTAACATATTTTCCGGTTTTTACATAGATTTTACAAGAAATTGACAAAAATTGCCCGAAAATCCGGGTTTTTCCGATTTTTTGGTAACATCCGAAAAAATTGGGAAATCGGATTAATCACGTGTTCAAAACATGGAAAATGATTCTTCATGATGAAACAAACTAGTGTTGTAAGTTTCAAGCTCTAAAGATAATTCTACAAGAGTTATTATATTTTCCCAGTTATAAAGGTTTCATAGAGGTTTTTAGGGGCAGTTTTTAGTAATAGCCAATATCAAAGCCTTTCAGAGAAATGGGACCTAAAAATTTGGCATGTAGGTGTCTGATAGATAAATACTGAAGCTCAGTAAGTATAATAGCTATGCAACGTAGCGTTAACCCTATTCGGTCCGGGGTTTTTCGAACATACTATGACCGGGGGGGGGGGCGGATTCCGCCCCCCCTCAATAACTTTTCATAGGGTTGATCATATTGAATCAAACTTGGCACACTTATAGTACGTCATAAAAGGAACAAAATGGCGCCAAAAAAAATTTGCTTGCGTCAGCACATTTTCTGTGACGTCATCAAAGGCTTGAAAATTTTTAAAAATGCCACAATCTGCTTAAAATATAATTACTTTTGTTCTAGAGCGAATTTTTACATTCTGTTTGAAGTTTCTGAAAGCTAAATAAAAGTTATTTAACATATCTTCCGGTTTTTACATGGATCGGATAAAAAATTGCCAAAAATTGCCCGAAAATCCGTTTTTTTTCGATTTTCGGGTAAAATCCGACAAAATCGGGAAATCGGATTTGTCACGTGTTCAAATTATTCAAAATGATTCTTCTTAATGAAACAAAGGTGTGTTGCAAGTTTCAAGTTCTAAGGATAATCCTAACAGGAGTTATTATATTTTCTCCATTATAAGGATTTCATAGAGATATTTAGGGGTAGTTTCGAGTAATGGCCAATATCAAAGCCTCTGAAAAGTATGGGACCTAAAAAATTTACATGCAGGTGTCTAATAGATAAATGTTAAAACTCAGTAAGTATCATAGCCATATAACAAAGCAATCAGGAGTTATTAAAAAAAAACCGTCAGGGGGGGCGGAATCCGCCCCCCCGGACCGAATAGGGTTAAGGAGTTATTAAGAAAAAACCGTACAGAAACTAAATTGACCCATTTTTTATTTCCGCAAATGCAGAGCCTGTATGCCTTTGGTATCTAGGCCGCACCATATGAAGCACAGAAGATTTTTATCTTTTAATAACATGAACGAAAGTGCGCTAGTCCATTTTCAACCAATCTGAATAAACAGATTATAACATATCTGATTCTATGTCTCTCACGAATAAGGTGTATTTCTCAAGTGCCAATAACGTTCCGTGGCATAAAGAGCCCTGCAAAACGCTCCGGATGAACTTGATACTTCTCACCCGATGAATTGTTTCTGAATTGTGCAGTTTGGTAACCGAGACTCGTCAGGAAAATTTGTGTTTTTTTTTATAGCTGGTTGGTACAATCTACAATTACAGTCTAAGAAGAAAAACTTTCCTTGACCCAAGGGATACTTTTGTTTCCATAGACATGTGTCATTACCAACTGGTGGCGTTTTGTAAAGCATTTGTCTCCATTGTGTGGGAGGTTTTAAAAGCTGTGATGTATAAATAAGAGTGTGAATCGATCCTTTCTGTAAGTTGTTCTTACTTGAAGCGTTTTAATAAAGTTAAAATGCCACAGAGAGGACTAGCAGCACCATATCAACACGTTATTCAAAAGTTAAACGTTAGTATAAAATGAAAAGAATTAGGAAAGAAACAACAGAACGTTACACATACTGCATTTTTCCGTATGACACACATAATTTTTTGTGAGAAAGTGACTGAGAAACTTGACTGGGCTATCGAGTCAAACAAAAACAGGCAAAATTTGTCCCTACAAGCGCGTTACTCGTACGCAGACTGCGCTGTATGAAAGTCGGTAATGAGATAACAAAAGATATTAATACAGGACGACGAACTTTAGCAAATCCGTTTTTCTTAGTTTCAGGTCTCAATCCTGCAGCTTTGTTCTTTGTAATAATAATATCGCCTTTTCATGTTCAGCCGCGGTGGCGCACAATCAAAAAATTGCATGAAAACGAGGTTAGTTTGGATAAAGTTCGGGACGCCAAGTTGTTTACAGGCTGTTCTGACATTAGTTTTCAACAAATATTGGTTTTATATTTTTCAACTTCTATTGAAAGGATCGTAGTGGATAAAAGTATATAAAAGGTATTAATAGTGGTAGTGTGACAAAAATTGTAAATATTTACTGTGTATTTATGGCAAATTTAATGTTGACTAGCAAGCTATAGCTCAACAAACGTCTTCTTCTTACTGCTCTAAAAAGTTTATATTCTATAATATAAGGTCTAAAATGTTTACCTAGTCTACTGAAACTTCATATAACTTTAATAATTATAATTTATATATATTATAATTATATAGGCTATAATTATTTTCCTACAAAAGTTACCAAGTTAACCTGACATAATAGGTAGGATGTTATAGCTAGCTATGTACACAGAGATGATGTGCTGTCCAGCTATGTATCGTCATTATTGTCACACTCTACTGCTTGAGCCATTCCATTTAGTATCCATTTATAATAAACATATTTCGGCTCAACCCAGTGTACTCAGTAATTACAAATTGTTTATTTTTTCGGTTTGTCTTTTCAAATTTATATTAGTATTGTAGATTTATTATTCTTTAAAAAATATTTAGTAGGTGTAGTGTTGCTCTCTTTTCTAAGAAAATACATTCAAAGTTCTTAAAATTGTTCTTATTCTCTGTGAAACTAAGATTAGGCCTCTATGAGTCAGACAGTGTTAAACAAAACACTTCTAAAAACACTATTGCTCTCTTACAGTAGAATGCTTAAATTCGGAAACTCAAGAAGTATAATACATGTTGGGGCAGTTTTTTGAGATATTAAAAAAATAAAAAAGAACGACAAAATCTACGACATATCCATATATCTTTTCAGCAAGCTTTCGCCAACAACCAGGCTGGCATGTTCACACTAATTCTAATGGATATTGAAATAGGTCTATTTAAAATCCGTGTTATCCTTAACTACAACTTTAGAAAAAAATATATTAGAATAATCCATATTATCCTTATCGCAACCTTAAAAAATATATTGAGGCAAATACAGTGTTTTTCTTTATTTTTCTTAGATATAGCTAAAAAAAGTTAAATGCTTTGCAGTCGAGTAGACGCCAAGTAGACAGTATTTAAAATTTGCTATTTTCTTTCCCTAGCACGATCACACCGAAATAATCAACGTCGAGGTCTACAAAGGCGGTGCTGGCGTTAGCAACAATTTTTAATTATTATATAAATTGCTTAGCTAGCAGAAATTTCCAGTTTAAAATGTACAATACAAAAGGAAAAATCGGCTTTATTGGTATTGTCTTCATTACAATACTTATCTTCCGTCCATAAAGGCCATGCTTACGTCAGCAACAATTTTGAATTATTATATAAATTGCTTTCAGTTTAAAATGTACAATACAAAAGGAAAAATCGGCTTTATTGGTATTGTATTCATTACAATACTTATCTTCCGTCCATAAAGACCATGCTTACGTCAGCAACAATTTTGAATTATTATATAAATTGCTTAGCTAGCAGAAATTTCCAGTTTAAAATGTACAATACAAAAGGAAAAATCGGCTTTATTGGTATTGTCTTCATTACAATACTTATCTTCCGTCCATAAAGACCATGCTTACGTCAGCAACAATTTTGAATTATTATATAAATTTCCTAGCTAGCAGAAATTTCCATTTCAGAATGTACAATACAAAAGGAAAAATCGGCTTTATCGCTATTGTCTTTCTTACAATACTTATCTTCCCTTTATTGAACTAATATTTCAAATATAATACTTTTCTGATTGTAAATTGATATGATTGTAAACAACCCTTTTACAAGACAAAAATATGTTTTTTATAAAATTTCCTTTCATAAGTAATAATCACGTGATTAGACTCCTGGACCAAGTATGGTCAAATTTGACTATATTTCTACAAAAACTTTCTTCTTCCCCACCTTTCGATACAAAACATATTACCAGAGGTTTTACACCATACACAGCTTACATAGTATGCGAAAAACAAATTTAATTAGTAGTGGTCTAATTATCACTGCCGTATCTCATCAGTTAAGGTAATACACTTTTACATTAAAAAACCTTTGACGGCATCTAGTCACATTACTGAAGAGCCTATTCTAAATTTAGGTATTTTCAAGGCGCCAGTAATCCATTTTTTTGACAGCATATCAATTTTGAAGACAATAGTTCAGAAATCGTTAAAAACAATTTTCATGGTTTTAAGTAAAAGTCAGATAGGGTGTAAATAAAAAGATGTTCTAGACTTAAATTGAATGTTTTAAAAGGTAAAACAGAATAGTTTCTAAGAAGCAAATCCAAATCAACAAAAGTAAGATCATTTGGCATGTTCTATATTGTTTTCACCCATAAAATCTTCCACAAAATGGGTATAACACGTCAAATCCAACAATAGAAGAATTACTGATTAAAGTGCATACAGTCTTCACTCATTCAAAATACAACTTAAAATGTGTAGAATATCATTGTATATATATACAAATTATTTCTTTTGGTATATAAATTTGCATATGGTCCTCCCATACACAAGTTGAACATAGATTGTCAAAAAAACATAGTTTAAGTTAAAACATTCAGTATTTTTTTATCATGGAGCATTTATTTCTGAAAAATTTTGTAAAATTCTCTACAATAATGTGAAACCGTGGAAATTTCTTTCAGCAAAACTGATATCGCATACAATTAGTTCTTCCCAACGAAATTTTTTAACACAAACTATAGAAAGAAATCACCTCACACAACAGCTTACAGTGAAGTCTAATTCTACAAATATTTGTTCTTTCAGTGTATTGCATGTGGTTTATTTCCATAAATTTTTTTCACAAATTATCAAAAAAAAAACAGCACGAATACTATAAACGGACAACCATACCATCCTCTCATGAAACATTAACCAGTAATGACATAAACTCACGTAAACTTCCCCTCAAGAACGTCAACAACCTTTGTAAAAATATTAACAACCCTTAAAAGTAACCTGGTAATTTACATGCTTGCTACAAAAGTTTAACCGGATGTTAAAAACAAAACAATAGAAATATCCCCAATTAACGTATTGCATTATAAAGTTTACAGGAAGCGTGAGAAAAATCTTACTCTATGGGCATAAAAAAATGCCCTCACTCTATCCTACACGTTTACTAAGTGGCTTGTTACATTATAATTCGTGGTCAAAAAAAGACCCCTAATTTTGACTACTAAAGTAAGCTATAAATAGCTAAAAAAGAAATAACAACATAACTCATAGTTTAGCTGGGTATGGAGCTTAAAGCTAAAATTAGCAATCTACAGTAGTGGAAGCTAAGACATTCAGTTAATCATAGTTGCACTGGAAAGACGCTTATGCTGTGTAAAACACGTAAAAAGAGTAACAATGTTATGTAAAATTAAGATATTTGCAGTGAGTTCAACAAACCAAAAATTCTGTTTCGCAGGCGAATTTGTTTGCTAGCCAGCTAACACCTTAAATTTTATGAATGAACTAGTCGACGAGGCCAGTGAAAAATCCACTTAGGTAGGAGAACGTTAGAAATAATTTAGATTGTTTTGAGAGTTTTGCTAACGTCAGCAGTGCATATGCATAATAATCCTGTAAAGTATTTTTCTAACCTGTTGCTTGTAATGTGCAGAGTTTAAAAAGCTGATCAAAAAATGTATAGATTCAGGTGTTTTTGACGAACGGCTAAGAAGATATAAGGGTTTTAAAATTTTGCTAACGTCAGCAAAGTCCCGTACATGTTGTCTTTATCGTAAATATCTTAAAACGGTAATCAAGAAATTGTACATGATCATGTACTTTTGACGAACAGTTACAGAGCTATTGAAGTTCAAGGTTTTTTGACGACAGCTTCAACCCGCTTGTTCCGAAACGGGTGGATTTACCTAGCATTAAAATATTGATCCCATTTTCGTCCCAGGGGCCCCTAGCAACCTACGCAGGAGATGACGTCAGTTATTTTTACCTGTTCCTAAGTTATTTGGCCTTAAACTTAAAAGCCCAATGCAATGGCTTCATTTTTCTTATTTAATGAATTGACGTCAGTGTAATTGTATTGACGTCATGCCGTAACGTCTAGGCAGTTAACATATAAGACATACTTTTTTTGGCAACCTTAAAGGACATTTCGGCGACGTCAAAGAAAAATAAACACACCCATTGTGCCTGTCACAGACACTTCGTATCACATATATAAACATTAGTTACGCACCAGGGAACATTAATTATGCAAATATGTAAACAAATACGTTAGCTTTATTAAAAAACGCGGTTAAACTTTAAAGAATTTGAGGCTTTCGTGGATTTTTTTTAAGAATGCGATTCTACTTACCAATTTGAAGTGTGTTACATAGAAAAGTAAGACGTAGCTGTAGCTACATAAAAACTGAACGCCTAGAAATATCAAGTTCTTACTTTTCTCAAATTCTTATCTAATTGACTCTAACCTTTATTTTCGACTTCTAACTCTACTTTACACTTGTAGCTCCACTCTTCACGTACGTCTTGTGGTTTCTAACTTTACTTTCTACTTCTACTTCTAATTCTTTACTTGGACTTTTCTTTCTTTTTTAAATATGATTTTTTGATGCACTTTATCTTCTGACTTTACGAACTTTCTTCAAGACGAAGGGACCGCTGATTTGTTTTTTTTGTGTCGAGGGTAACCCTGTTTCGAAGTCAGCCGTTAAAATTAAGTCCTTTTAATCACGTGATGTAAACAAAGCAAATCCGCGGTTTTTTCTGGCAAATTGGGATACTGGTCTACATCGGCCTGTCGACAAAGCCACAAAGCTAATTAGAATGCCTGAATACCATAATTTAGGCGGTTAACAATTTGCAGTATCAAGCTAGGTGCGTGTGAATTGTATGAAGTATTCTATTTTTGTTGCCTTTTTTTAAAATGGATTAATACCAACCTAGAAGTTTTCAAATGCTTTTAAGCAGAACTTTTCTGCTGATAATGTAAAAAGCTTAGTTGCTGTGACGTTCTCATTGTAAATACAGAAGAATTGTATCAGAAATAATGAAATCCAATTACAGTTTAAAAACGCTCAGAATTAATAACATACACAGTCAAGTCGAAAGAATTGTAACTAAAGGTTGGCATTGACAGATACGAGTAAGTATTGAAGGATGACTTTTTGAACTTTAGAAGTATTATTTGTTTTTGTACAATTGAAGTCAGAGGCATGTACACTATGGCATCTTGTTTAAGTTTTAGCTAGATCTTATCGCGTTTGATGTTATATCTTATATAAATACTTTGTGGTGTACATAGCTGACGAAGTAACTTTTTGTTTTGAATGATAATGTATAGAGAGATAGAATTATGGTTATAACTTTTTTAAAAAAAATATGAGCCGAAAGCAAACGCACTTTTTTGTTAATATCCTTAAAATGTGAATTGTCCTGTTACAACGCTACAGAAAATCAAACACAGGATCAACTTCATTTTGGACAATTAAGTTAAATGCGGTCCTGTTGGGTGTTTTTAGTTTTTAGTTTTTGGTTTACTTTATGTACTTCATGGTTATGATACTTACTGAGTTTTTATGCTTATCTAGTAGACACTTTGACATTGAAATCAAGTCCCATACATAACTGACCTTTAGATATTGGCTATTACTCGGAACTACTCCTCTCTATGAAGTCGGGAAAAGTAAAATTACTTCAGTTAGGTTTACGCTTAGAATTTAAAACTCATAACAAAAGTTTATTTTATCAAGTGAAATCTTTCTGTTAAGCTTGGACACGTGATTATTCCAAGTTCTCCCACAAAATTTAGGATTTTTTAAGTTCACTCTTGAAATAAAATAATTAAATTTTAAGCAGATAGTTGTATTTTGAATAAACTTTAAGCTTTTGATGACGTCATAGAAAAAGTGCTGACTTTAGTCAAAGTTTATTGCTGCCATTTTGTTCCGATCATGGCGTACATAAGTGTGGTAAGTCTGATTCCATTTAGAAAAGCCTATCAAAAGTTATTGAGGGGAGAGTGATGAGCCCTAATTATAATATGTCCGAAATACCCCGGACCAACTAGGGTTAAACAATACTCGGCAGCAGTCGTTTCCTGTATATTTGTGAAAGTCTCATCCAAAGCTTGTTCGGCTATTTACCATATTCTGTAACACACCAAAGTTGTTGTTGTTGTTTTAAATTTCGTTCCACACTTTTTATACAACACATAACAGCGAATAATCAAACTGTTGTATATCGATTGTCGCTGGGGATTTAATATATGATAATAGGGCATAGAAATCTGTTTAACAACTAATTAGACTAATTATGCAAATTAAAGGAGTTAATCATGCACACCTAATGTAAATGTACTTAAATTTTGATTTTCTTTCTCTATATTAATGTCACAGTTGTCTGTTTGATTTGTGATGGGGGTGGACCGTTCCTTTGATGAGTACTTCATGAAGTTCTGGCCTTGTGCGGATAATTTAAAAGACGGTGTGTCTCGCGGTAGCCATTTTAATTGTTTGTTTTTGGACGATTCTTTAACTTTTTTAATTTTATTTGCAAGTTTTAAGTTTTCGCATGTTGAAAGCTAGCTAGCTGTAACAAGACAAGCAGAGAGTTTCCGCGGCCACTATATATGTACCTATTTCTGTGATCAAATGTTTTTCCTGGATAAAGAATGCATTCGCAAACCAAAATATTTCTTCACACTTCTGCTGTATATGAAACCCAAAAAGCTCAGAATATTAAGAACTTTTTATAAGTCATCTGAAAGACTTGTTGCTTCTACATATTTCTGGATCGGCTGTCTCTCATCTCAAGTGCAGGATTAGGGTACTGTGATAAAAATTAAGTAATCTATATGTATATTTGAAGCATTGTATAACATTGGCTATATAGCTAACATTAGACTGTTTTGCAGCGATTAATGTCAATAAGCTTTCGGCCGTTTCCGCGGCCATCATCTATATAACAACCTTTTTTTAAAAATCAACTATATATACCTGTATCATCATCATCATCATCATCATTCTCGGCTTAACGTCCGTTTTCCATGCTAGCATGGGTTGGACGGGGTATATTAATGACCCTCTTCCAATCTGATCTAGACTGTGTTAGATCTAAACTCAACTTCCTCTCTATCAAGTCTGTCCTTATAACCTCCTGCCAAGTCTTTCTCGGTCTGCCTCTGGGCTTTGCCCCAGGAACTATCAAGTCTCTACACTTTCTTACCCAATTATCCTCCTCCATTCTTTCCAAGTGCCCCAGCCAATTTAATCTTCTTATCTGGATAACATCTTTAATTCTACGGAGACTTAGCCTGCTTCTTAGCTCATCTGAACTCTTTCTGTCTCTCAGACTGGCATTACACATCCACCTAACCATTCTCATATCATTCCTTTCTAAACGGTCAAGATCTTCCTGCTTCACTGCCCATGTCTCACTACCGTACAACATAACACTTCTTACACAGGCCTCATACAACCTACCTTTTACCTCAATTGACAGGACTCTGCTAGTCAATAAAGGAAGTAACTCTCTAAACTTTTTCCAAGCAGAACCTATCCTGCAAGTAACACTTCTTCCAACACCCCCTTCACTGCCCAACATATCACCTAAGTAACAGAAGTTCTTAACTATCTCTAACGAGCAACTGTTGTACATCATTAAAGCTGGAAATACTTCATTCTCTATAATCTCACCTTTGCAACGCTTGCATACAAACGGTATGCCAGCTCTTAACCTTCCACTAATACTACTGCACTTCTTATGTACCCAATGCTTGCAAGTCTGACAAAAAATTGAGTTACTACCAACCCCTTTCCTGCAAACTCCACAAGGCCACTTTCCAACTACAAGGTCACACTTGGCTGCAATGCTACTTATCATGACTTTAGACTTTGCTGTGTTTACCTTCAGCCCTTTCTCTTCTAGTCCTTTCTTCCACTTCTCAAACTTTTCAACTAATTCTTCCATCGACTCTGCTATGAGAACCAAATCATCTGCATACAATAACTCCCATGGACAACCTGTTCTGAACTCCATCGACAGCGCTTCTAAGACTAGAATAAACAACAAAGGACTAAGTACAGAACCTTGATGTACACCAACATTTACACTAAATTCATCACTAAGTGAATCGTTAATCCTGACACGACTTCTAGCATTGCTGTACATAGACTGAACCATCGTAACTAGCCACTCATCCACACCTAATTTTCTCATAGCCCACCAAATAACTTTACGTGGCACTCTATCAAAAGCTTTCTCTAAATCTACAAAGGCAAAATAGAGATTCTTTCTCTTTCCTAAATACTTTTCCTGAAGCTGTCTGAGTAAAAATATTGCATCTGTAGTGCCACGCCCTGGAACAAAACCAAATTGCATCTTATCTATATCAATACTTTCTCTAAGTAAGTATATAAATACAGTATCATTAATATACTAGCCGGTGGCCCGTGAAAAAATTCATAGGTTCGCCCGTCCTTTTAATACCTCACTGCGAGCATCTCGCTAATTGCGGTACCATTTTGCGTGACAGACGGACAGACGGATACGGGTATTATAATATATATATATCAAACAGTTACGAAAATTAATTCTGTGATTAGATGTTATTGATCATCATCATCATTATAACTTGCTCGTTCATGCACTTCTATTCACGATAATCAATCTTTGTTAACACAGGTGACCACTGTAAAAAAGTTATAATTATTTTCTGGAAAGATGGTTACCTGCCTACTGAGAAGAAATGTTTCTATGGTTAAAAACCTTGGTAAGAATAGCTTTAAATGTTTATTAGAATGATAAATTTTTCGTTTGTTTGGTAAAATCTTACGGGTCTTCATTATTGCAGTCAAATTATTCCTATTTTTCGGAGGTAGAGGTAGATGAGGAGAGGGCGGAGGACGGAAGGCGTGGAAGGCGAGGTGGAAATTGTGGCAAAATTAATAATTAGTTGGTTGAGTGGTTGGAGTAAAATTTGAATTTTCTAAGCAAGGGTGGACTATTACTCGTTTCTGTAGAGTAACCTCGCAGGTTTGTGTCGTTCAGGGTTTCGATATTGTACTACCAACAACAGTAAACTTCGTTAATTTTTATATGTTACAACAAAACCTTTCATTCTATCTAGGCATTATTCAAATGGCCAATGGTATTGTAATCCTAATTCTTGGAAGCAGTGCAAGTTTCAAATTCAGAGAAGAAGTTTGGATAAACGAAAAGAGTGTGATTTCTATAGGCTTGTTACGAATATGTATAGCAGGAGTATTTGGTTCGCTGTTTACGTTGAAACACAACAACAGTGGATTAAATTGCACACATATGGTATTTTGCTTGTTATTTTCTCGGTTAACCAGACCCTACAAAAGTTTTAGATATTTACAGTTTTATATTTTACTTTTATATTTTACATGCAAGATATAGAATATGGCGAATACAAACGCTTTAAGCCGCTTTTACACGATCAAATTTTATATGACATATACTATAAATTTGATCGTGTAACATACGTTATATGATGAAAATTTTTATGATCATATATATATGATTGAATTTTTAAAGATAGACCACGTCCTATTTTTTATATGATATATGATCATATAAACCTATTGTCCTCTTTTGAAATTGAGATGTTAACCAATCATAACGCGTTTTCAATTGTACCGAAGTTATGTAAACATGAAACAAACATACAGAAGAGCGAGGGAATATTCAAGAGAAAAACATTGCAGAAAGAAAATCTAAAAACACAGACAAATTTTTTCAACAAGCCCAAGAATTTCGTCAAAATTTCTGCCGCCATTTGCAAGTAATTCTTAGTCATTCTCCTCTTCTAAACGCAATTCCGAGATCCAAGTCCTACTCCGCCACGGCTTAACCCCTCTTGACTTTTTTTGAGACAACTGCAATTATTACAGCAGCCGCGCAAGTCCTCATCCTCATGTTGATGAAGAAAAAGAAGTGAAAGTAAAATTCGATGCACAATATATGATCGTGTAAACACCATTGCATATGATAAGACGAGCAGGTGGTTTATATGATCATATATCGTATGTCATATAAAATTTGATCGTGTAAAAGCGGCTTTAGATAGTTGATATTTTTCACACCCCATCAACCCACTTGACCCCTCCCCCCTCCCCCATATTCAAGCGTAAGCAATTTCGATGCCCCCCAACTTGATTACGTAATATGTTAACGCTCCCATACCATATTGGTCATGAACCGTAATGGTGGGGACACCGATGCCGTGTTTTCACGGATTCTAATTGGTCAGATTATAAACAAAATGTAATATCATTGATTGATTGGACAAAATGGATCACGTAGATTTTTCCAAACACAAAAGTTCTTTGCTTTGATTGGACAAAATGGAACACGTGGTTTAGGCCATCGAATTATACTTTCCTGGCGCCACTATCATTTTTCTTTTTCTAAAACTTTGAATGAAACTAACAATTTTTTGTTGAACAAGAAACCAAAATAGGCGTTTTTAAAAAATGACTCTCGTTGACTTCTGCGATCATTTCTGTATCTTGACTTTTATTGTTGTTAGAGTTATTAAAAACCAATATTGTCAAATTCATTCGAACCAAGTTGACTTTTAATCTTTAATTTAAAAAAAAGGTTTAACTTCTTGTATTGACACATAATTCTGATAATTCGCTGTATATGGCCCTTATATAAATGTAATATCCTGTTTTTAGGTACTGAATTTGAAATTTGCAACTTAATATTTAGATATATTGAGAATACGTAATATTTGAGTTGTAGAGGGGAGAGTTTCTATTAAGGTCCCTGCCTGCCTTGCCATCACTCACCGTGCCTTTGCCTACCCTTTTCATGCCTTTTTCTGGTGCCTGCCATGCCCTTGCCTACCCCTGCCTTGCTGATTCCTCTTCATGTTTCCTTGCCTGCCTATGCCGTGCCTTTTCCTTGCCTTCATTAATGCCTTTGCCTTGCCTGTGCCTTACCTAACCCTGCCTTACTGATTCTTCTTCCTGTTTCCTTGTCTGCCTTTGCCGTGCCCTGTTTCCTTGCCTGCATATGCCGTGCCTTTTCCTTGCCGTGCTCAATGCCTTTGACTTGCTTGTGCCTACCATGCCTTGTCTACCCCTGCCTTACTGTTTCCTTGTCTGCCTCTTTGCCGTGCCCTGTTTCCTTGCCTGCCTTTGCCGTGCCCTTTCCTTGCCGTGCTTAATGCTTTTGCCTTGGCAACCTCTCTGCAACACTTTCTATACTAGTCTAGCTACTAAGGAAATATCAGAAAATTCATATATCTTTTACTAACTATTGGCTCCACATTTAACATCGAGTATTTTCCTGTTGAAACGTACTGAACATTTGACGCCTTAATGTCCACTGAGTTAATTCTATAATTCTATATGTTTATTTATTTAATTGTTTGTTTCTTGTTTTTGTCCTTGGATGTAACTTGAGCGTGTTAATAAGAACGATTTAAGACACTAGATTAATTTTATTATAAAAGGAGAAGTGATGTTTCTGGTACTTTCCGCCTGTATGCTCAGTTGCATGGAAAAATATTATGTTCAGAAAAATATTTTTATTTTAGTTAGCATCAATACATGTTTTGCTCCTCACATGCGCCTAGATTTCAGGGAGTCACGCTTGAAATATGCTTATCTTAAAGCAGCCATACACGAGTCGATTAATCGCTTTCGAACTTTTTGAACACATGTAGAAATATATGTACTGTCTATGTACTGCCTTAAATCCAAACAAAATTAGGTATGAGTGCCTTTTCGCAAAAATAGTCTTTATAGTAGAAGGGTAACGTTTGTGATCATCTTAAGCTTGCAAAAGATTTCTTCTATTCTGTCTTGGTAACCTTTGACTTCAACAATTTACTAAGAGTTAACCCTATTCGGTCCGGGTTTTTTCGAACATTTTTGACCTGGGGCAGGGGCGAATTCCCCCTCCTTAATAACTTTTCATAGGATCGTTTATATTGAATCGAACTTGGCACACTTATAATACGTCACAAAAGGAACAAAATGGCGGTAATAAATAGTTGCTTGCGTCAGCACATTTTCTGTGACGTCATCAAAAAAGTTTGGAAATTTATCAAAATGCCAACGACTGCTTAAAATTCAATTACTTTTGTTCTGGAAGCTATATAAAAGTTATTTAACATATTTTCCGGTTTTTACATAGATTTTACAAGAAATTGACAAAAATTGCCCGAAAATCCGGGTTTTTCCGATTTTTTGGTAACATCCGAAAAAATTGGGAAATCGGATTAATCACGTGTCTAATAGATAAATACTGAAACTCAATAAGTATCATAGCTATGCAGTGTACCGTTAAGGAGTTATTAAGAAAAACCCGTACAGAAACTAAATTGATCCATTTTTTATTTCCGCAAATGCAGAGCCTGTATGCCTTTGGTATCTAGGCCGCACCATATGAAACACAGAAGATTTTTATCTTTTAATAACATGAACGAAAGTGCGCTAGTCCATTTTCAACCAATCTGAATAAACAGATTATAACGGATCTGATTCTATGTCTCTCACGAATAAGGTGTATTTCTCAAGTGCCAATAACGTTTCGTGGCATAAAGAGCCCTGCAAAACGCTCCGGATGAACTTGATACTTCTCACCCGCTGAATTGTTTCTGAATTGTGCAGTTTGATAACCGAGACTCGTCAGGAAAATTTGTGTTTTTTTGTAGCTGGTTGGTACAATCTACAATTACAGTCTAAGAAGAAAAACTTTCCTTGACCCAAGAGATACTTTTATTTCCATAGACATGTGTCATTACCAACTGGTGGCGTTTTGTAAAGCATTTGTCTCCATTGTGCGGGAGGTTTTAAAAGCTGCGATGTATAAATAAGAGTGTAAATCGATCCTTTCTGTAAGTTGTTCTTACTTGAAGCGTTTTAATAAAGTTAAAATGCCACAGAGAGGACTAGCAGCACCATATCAACACGTTATTCAAAAGTTAAACGTTAGTATAAAATGGAAAGAATTAGGAAAGAAACAACAGAACGTTACACATACTGCCTTTTTCCGTATGACACACATAATTTTTTGTGAGAAAGTGACTGAGAAACTTGACTGGGCTATCGAGTCAAACAAAAACAGGCAAAATTTGTCCCTACAAGCGCGTTACTCGTACGCAGACTGCGCTGTATGAAAGTCGGTAATGAGATAACAAAAGATATTAATACAGGACGACGAACTTTAGCAAATCCGTTTTTCTTAGTTTCAGGTCTCAATCCTGCAGCTTTGTTCTTTGTAATAATAATATCGCCTTTTCATGTTCAGCCGCGGTGGCGCACAATCAAAAAATTGCATGAAAACGAGGTTAGTTTGGATAAAGTTCGGGACGCCAAGTTGTTTACAGGCTGTTCTGACATTAGTTTTCAACAAATATTGGTTTTATATTTTTCAACTTCTATTGAAAGGATCGTAGTGGATAAAAGTATATAAAAGGTATTAATAGTGGTAGTGTGACAAAAATTGTAAATATTTACTGTGTATTTATGGCAAATTTAATGTTGACTAGCAAGCTATAGCTCAACAAACGTCTTCTTCTTACTGCTCTAAAAAGTTTATATTCTATAATATAAGGTCTAAAATGTTTACCTAGTCTACTGAAACTTCATATAACTTTAATAATTATAATTTATATATATTATAATTATATAGGCTATAATTATTTTCCTACAAAAGTTACCAAGTTAACCTGACATTATAGGTAGGATGTTATAGCTAGCTATGTACACAGAGATGATGTGCTTTCCAGCTATGTATCGTTATTATTGTCACACTCTACTGCTTGAGCCATTCCATTTAGTATACATTTATAATGAACATATTTCGGCTCAACCCAGTGTACTCAGTAATCACAAATAGTTTATTTTTTCGGTTTGTCTTTTCAGATTTATATTAGTATTGTAGATTTATTATTCTTTAAAAAATATTTAGTAGGTGTAGTGTTGCTCTTTTCTCTAAGAAAATACATTCAAGGTTCTTAAAATTGTTCTTATTCTCTTTGAAACTAAGATTAGGCCTCTATGAGTCAGACAGTGTTAAACTTGTAACTTTATGTTATCTGGGTTATCCTCAAAAAAATAAAACAAAGCCACTTTTTAATAAGGCTTTCTGTATGATTTAAAACATTCTTAACTTCCTTATGTTGTGTTTATCTTTTTGTATCTTTGTACTTTTTCTGTTTGTGTTTATAAAACATCATCACTGTATTTGACCAACTAAACTACGTACCGTATTGTATTCAACCGACCCGTGTGTTCGGATAGTTGCGTCTGCTTTCCTGTATACCGTCCGCGCACAAAACACTTCTAAAAACACTATCGCTCTCTTACAGTAGAATGCTTAAATTCGGAAACTCAAGAAGTATAAAACATGTTGGAGCAGTTTTTTGAGATATTAAAAAAATAAAAAAGAACGACAAAATCTACGACATATCCATATATCTTTTCAGCAAGCTTTCGCCAACAACCAGGCTGGCATGTTCACACTAATTCTAATGGATATTGAAATAGGTCTATTTAAAATCCGTGTTATCCTTAACTACAACTTTAGAAAAAAATATATTAGAATAATCCATATTATCCTTATCACAACCTTAAAAAATATATTGAGGCAAATACAGTGTTTTTCTTTATTTTTCTTAGATATAGCTAAAAAAAGTTAAATGCTTTGCAGTCGAGTAGACGCCAAGTAGACAGTATTTAAAATTTGCTATTTTCTTTCCCTAGCACGATCACACCGAAATAATCAACGTCGAGGTCTACAAAGGCGGTGCTGGCGTTAGCAACAATTTTTAATTATTATATAAATTGCTTAGCTAGCAGAAATTTCCAGTTTAAAATGTACAATACAAAAGGAAAAATCGGCTTTATTGGTATTGTCTTCATTACAATACTTATCTTCCGTCCATAAAGGCCATGCTTACGTCAGCAACAATTTTGAATTATTATATAAATTGCTTTCAGTTTAAAATGTACAATACAAAAGGAAAAATCGGCTTTATTGGTATTGTATTCATTACAATACTTATCTTCCGTCCATAAAGACCATGCTTACGTCAGCAACAATTTTGAATTATTATATAAATTGCTTAGCTAGCAGAAATTTCCAGTTTAAAATGTACAATACAAAAGGAAAAATCGGCTTTATTGGTATTGTCTTCATTACAATACTTATCTTCCGTCCATAAAGACCATGCTTACGTCAGCAACAATTTTGAATTATTATATAAATTTCCTAGCTAGCAGAAATTTCCATTTCAGAATGTACAATACAAAAGGAAAAATCGGCTTTATCGCTATTGTCTTTCTTACAATACTTATCTTCCCTTTATTGAACTAATATTTCAAATATAATACTTTTCTGATTGTAAATTGATATGATTGTAAACAACCCTTTTACAAGACAAAAATATGTTTTTTATAAAATTTCCTTTCATAAGTAATAATCACGTGATTAGACTCCTGGACCAAGTATGGTCAAATTTGACTATATTTCTACAAAAACTTTCTTCTTCCCCACCTTTCGATACAAAACATATTACCAGAGGTTTTACACCATACACAGCTTACATAGTATGCGAAAAACAAATTTAATTAGTAGTGGTCTAATTATCACTGCCGTATCTCATCAGTTAAGGTAATACACTTTTACATTAAAAAACCTTTGACGGCATCTAGTCACATTACTGAAGAGCCTATTCTAAATTTAGGTATTTTCAAGGCGCCAGTAATCCATTTTTTTGACAGCATATCAATTTTGAAGACAATAGTTCAGAAATCGTTAAAAACAATTTTCATGGTTTTAAGTAAAAGTCAGATAGGGTGTAAATAAAAAGATGTTCTAGACTTAAATTGAATGTTTTAAAAGGTAAAACAGAATAGTTTCTAAGAAGCAAATCCAAATCAACAAAAGTAAGATCATTTGGCATGTTCTATATTGTTTTCACCCATAAAATCTTCCACAAAATGGGTATAACACGTCAAATCCAACAATAGAAGAATTACTGATTAAAGTGCATACAGTCTTCACTCATTCAAAATACAACTTAAAATGTGTAGAATATCATTGTATATATATACAAATTATTTCTTTTGGTATATAAATTTGCATATGGTCCTCCCATACACAAGTTGAACATAGATTGTCAAAAAAACATAGTTTAAGTTAAAACATTCAGTATTTTTTTATCATGGAGCATTTATTTCTGAAAAATTTTGTAAAATTCTCTACAATAATGTGAAACCGTGGAAATTTCTTTCAGCAAAACTGATATCGCATACAATTAGTTCTTCCCAACGAAATTTTTTAACACAAACTATAGAAAGAAATCACCTCACACAACAGCTTACAGTGAAGTCTAATTCTACAAATATTTGTTCTTTCAGTGTATTGCATGTGGTTTATTTCCATAAATTTTTTTCACAAATTATCAAAAAAAAAACAGCACGAATACTATAAACGGACAACCATACCATCCTCTCATGAAACATTAACCAGTAATGACATAAACTCACGTAAACTTCCCCTCAAGAACGTCAACAACCTTTGTAAAAATATTAACAACCCTTAAAAGTAACCTGGTAATTTACATGCTTGCTACAAAAGTTTAACCGGATGTTAAAAACAAAACAATAGAAATATCCCCAATTAACGTATTGCATTATAAAGTTTACAGGAAGCGTGAGAAAAATCTTACTCTATGGGCATAAAAAAATGCCCTCACTCTATCCTACACGTTTACTAAGTGGCTTGTTACATTATAATTCGTGGTCAAAAAAAGACCCCTAATTTTGACTACTAAAGTAAGCTATAAATAGCTAAAAAAGAAATAACAACATAACTCATAGTTTAGCTGGGTATGGAGCTTAAAGCTAAAATTAGCAATCTACAGTAGTGGAAGCTAAGACATTCAGTTAATCATAGTTGCACTGGAAAGACGCTTATGCTGTGTAAAACACGTAAAAAGAGTAACAATGTTATGTAAAATTAAGATATTTGCAGTGAGTTCAACAAACCAAAAATTCTGTTTCGCAGGCGAATTTGTTTGCTAGCCAGCTAACACCTTAAATTTTATGAATGAACTAGTCGACGAGGCCAGTGAAAAATCCACTTAGGTAGGAGAACGTTAGAAATAATTTAGATTGTTTTGAGAGTTTTGCTAACGTCAGCAGTGCATATGCATAATAATCCTGTAAAGTATTTTTCTAACCTGTTGCTTGTAATGTGCAGAGTTTAAAAAGCTGATCAAAAAATGTATAGATTCAGGTGTTTTTGACGAACGGCTAAGAAGATATAAGGGTTTTAAAATTTTGCTAACGTCAGCAAAGTCCCGTACATGTTGTCTTTATCGTAAATATCTTAAAACGGTAATCAAGAAATTGTACATGATCATGTACTTTTGACGAACAGTTACAGAGCTATTGAAGTTCAAGGTTTTTTGACGACAGCTTCAACCCGCTTGTTCCGAAACGGGTGGATTTACCTAGCATTAAAATATTGATCCCATTTTCGTCCCAGGGGCCCCTAGCAACCTACGCAGGAGATGACGTCAGTTATTTTTACCTGTTCCTAAGTTATTTGGCCTTAAACTTAAAAGCCCAATGCAATGGCTTCATTTTTCTTATTTAATGAATTGACGTCAGTGTAATTGTATTGACGTCATGCCGTAACGTCTAGGCAGTTAACATATAAGACATACTTTTTTTGGCAACCTTAAAGGACATTTCGGCGACGTCAAAGAAAAATAAACACACCCATTGTGCCTGTCACAGACACTTCGTATCACATATATAAACATTAGTTACGCACCAGGGAACATTAATTATGCAAATATGTAAACAAATACGTTAGCTTTATTAAAAAACGCGGTTAAACTTTAAAGAATTTGAGGCTTTCGTGGATTTTTTTTAAGAATGCGATTCTACTTACCAATTTGAAGTGTGTTACATAGAAAAGTAAGACGTAGCTGTAGCTACATAAAAACTGAACGCCTAGAAATATCAAGTTCTTACTTTTCTCAAATTCTTATCTAATTGACTCTAACCTTTATTTTCGACTTCTAACTCTACTTTACACTTGTAGCTCCACTCTTCACGTACGTCTTGTGGTTTCTAACTTTACTTTCTACTTCTACTTCTAATTCTTTACTTGGACTTTTCTTTCTTTTTTAAATATGATTTTTTGATGCACTTTATCTTCTGACTTTACGAACTTTCTTCAAGACGAAGGGACCGCTGATTTGTTTTTTTTGTGTCGAGGGTAACCCTGTTTCGAAGTCAGCCGTTAAAATTAAGTCCTTTTAATCACGTGATGTAAACAAAGCAAATCCGCGGTTTTTTCTGGCAAATTGGGATACTGGTCTACATCGGCCTGTCGACAAAGCCACAAAGCTAATTAGAATGCCTGAATACCATAATTTAGGCGGTTAACAATTTGCAGTATCAAGCTAGGTGCGTGTGAATTGTATGAAGTATTCTATTTTTGTTGCCTTTTTTTAAAATGGATTAATACCTACCTAGAAGTTTTCAAATGCTTTTAAGCAGAACTTTTCTGCTGATAATGTAAAAAGCTTAGTTGCTGTGACGTTCTCATTGTAAATACAGAAGAATTGTATCAGAAATAATGAAATCCAATTACAGTTTAAAAACGCTCAGAATTAATAACATACACAGTCAAGTCGAAAGAATTGTAACTAAAGGTTGGCATTGACAGATACGAGTAAGTATTGAAGGATGACTTTTTGAACTTTAGAAGTATTATTTGTTTTTGTACAATTGAAGTCAGAGGCATGTACACTATGGCATCTTGTTTAAGTTTTAGCTAGATCTTATCGCGTTTGATGTTATATCTTATATAAATACTTTGTGGTGTACATAGCTGACGAAGTAACTTTTTGTTTTGAATGATAATGTATAGAGAGATAGAATTATGGTTATAACTTTTTTAAAAAAAATATGAGCCGAAAGCAAACGCACTTTTTTGTTAATATCCTTAAAATGTGAATTGTCCTGTTACAACGCTACAGAAAATCAAACACAGGATCAACTTCATTTTGGACAATTAAGTTAAATGCGGTCCTGTTGGGTGTTTTTAGTTTTTAGTTTTTGGTTTACTTTATGTACTTCATGGTTATGATACTTACTGAGTTTTTATGCTTATCTAGTAGACACTTTGACATTGAAATCAAGTCCCATACATAACTGACCTTTAGATATTGGCTATTACTCGGAACTACTCCTCTCTATGAAGTCGGGAAAAGTAAAATTACTTCAGTTAGGTTTACGCTTAGAATTTAAAACTCATAACAAAAGTTTATTTTATCAAGTGAAATCTTTCTGTTAAGCTTGGACACGTGATTATTCCAAGTTCTCCCACAAAATTTAGGATTTTTTAAGTTCACTCTTGAAATAAAATAATTAAATTTTAAGCAGATAGTTGTATTTTGAATAAACTTTAAGCTTTTGATGACGTCATAGAAAAAGTGCTGACTTTAGTCAAAGTTTATTGCTGCCATTTTGTTCCGATCATGGCGTACATAAGTGTGGTAAGTCTGATTCCATTTAGAAAAGCCTATCAAAAGTTATTGAGGGGAGAGTGATGAGCCCTAATTATAATATGTCCGAAATACCCCGGACCAACTAGGGTTAAACAATACTCGGCAGCAGTCGTTTCCTGTATATTTGTGAAAGTCTCATCCAAAGCTTGTTCGGCTATTTACCATATTCTGTAACACACCAAAGTTGTTGTTGTTGTTTTAAATTTCGTTCCACACTTTTTATACAACACATAACAGCGAATAATCAAACTGTTGTATATCGATTGTCGCTGGGGATTTAATATATGATAATAGGGCATAGAAATCTGTTTAACAACTAATTAGACTAATTATGCAAATTAAAGGAGTTAATCATGCACACCTAATGTAAATGTACTTAAATTTTGATTTTCTTTCTCTATATTAATGTCACAGTTGTCTGTTTGATTTGTGATGGGGGTGGACCGTTCCTTTGATGAGTACTTCATGAAGTTCTGGCCTTGTGCGGATAATTTAAAAGACGGTGTGTCTCGCGGTAGCCATTTTAATTGTTTGTTTTTGGACGATTCTTTAACTTTTTTAATTTTATTTGCAAGTTTTAAGTTTTCGCATGTTGAAAGCTAGCTAGCTGTAACAAGACAAGCAGAGAGTTTCCGCGGCCACTATATATGTACCTATTTCTGTGATCAAATGTTTTTCCTGGATAAAGAATGCATTCGCAAACCAAAATATTTCTTCACACTTCTGCTGTATATGAAACCCAAAAAGCTCAGAATATTAAGAACTTTTTATAAGTCATCTGAAAGACTTGTTGCTTCTACATATTTCTGGATCGGCTGTCTCTCATCTCAAGTGCAGGATTAGGGTACTGTGATAAAAATTAAGTAATCTATATGTATATTTGAAGCATTGTATAACATTGGCTATATAGCTAACATTAGACTGTTTTGCAGCGATTAATGTCAATAAGCTTTCGGCCGTTTCCGCGGCCATCATCTATATAACAACCTTTTTTTAAAAATCAACTATATATACCTGTATCATCATCATCATCATCATCATTCTCGGCTTAACGTCCGTTTTCCATGCTAGCATGGGTTGGACGGGGTATATTAATGACCCTCTTCCAATCTGATCTAGACTGTGTTAGATCTAAACTCAACTTCCTCTCTATCAAGTCTGTCCTTATAACCTCCTGCCAAGTCTTTCTCGGTCTGCCTCTGGGCTTTGCCCCAGGAACTATCAAGTCTCTACACTTTCTTACCCAATTATCCTCCTCCATTCTTTCCAAGTGCCCCAGCCAATTTAATCTTCTTATCTGGATAACATCTTTAATTCTACGGAGACTTAGCCTGCTTCTTAGCTCATCTGAACTCTTTCTGTCTCTCAGACTGGCATTACACATCCACCTAACCATTCTCATATCATTCCTTTCTAAACGGTCAAGATCTTCCTGCTTCACTGCCCATGTCTCACTACCGTACAACATAACACTTCTTACACAGGCCTCATACAACCTACCTTTTACCTCAATTGACAGGACTCTGCTAGTCAATAAAGGAAGTAACTCTCTAAACTTTTTCCAAGCAGAACCTATCCTGCAAGTAACACTTCTTCCAACACCCCCTTCACTGCCCAACATATCACCTAAGTAACAGAAGTTCTTAACTATCTCTAACGAGCAACTGTTGTACATCATTAAAGCTGGAAATACTTCATTCTCTATAATCTCACCTTTGCAACGCTTGCATACAAACGGTATGCCAGCTCTTAACCTTCCACTAATACTACTGCACTTCTTATGTACCCAATGCTTGCAAGTCTGACAAAAAATTGAGTTACTACCAACCCCTTTCCTGCAAACTCCACAAGGCCACTTTCCAGCTACAAGGTCACACTTGGCTGCAATGCTACTTATCATGACTTTAGACTTTGCTGTGTTTACCTTCAGCCCTTTCTCTTCTAGTCCTTTCTTCCACTTCTCAAACTTTTCAACTAATTCTTCCATCGACTCTGCTATGAGAACCAAATCATCTGCATACAATAACTCCCATGGACAACCTGTTCTGAACTCCATCGACAGCGCTTCTAAGACTAGAATAAACAACAAAGGACTAAGTACAGAACCTTGATGTACACCAACATTTACACTAAATTCATCACTAAGTGAATCGTTAATCCTGACACGACTTCTAGCATTGCTGTACATAGACTGAACCATCGTAACTAGCCACTCATCCACACCTAATTTTCTCATAGCCCACCAAATAACTTTACGTGGCACTCTATCAAAAGCTTTCTCTAAATCTACAAAGGCAAAATAGAGATTCTTTCTCTTTCCTAAATACTTTTCCTGAAGCTGTCTGAGTAAAAATATTGCATCTGTAGTGCCACGCCCTGGAACAAAACCAAATTGCATCTTATCTATATCAATACTTTCTCTAAGTAAGTATATAAATACAGTATCATTAATATACTAGCCGGTGGCCCGTGAAAAAATTCATAGGTTCGCCCGTCCTTTTAATACCTCACTGCGAGCATCTCGCTAATTGCGGTACCATTTTGCGTGACAGACGGACAGACGGATACGGGTATTATAATATATATATATCAAACAGTTACGAAAATTAATTCTGTGATTAGATGTTATTGATCATCATCATCATTATAACTTGCTCGTTCATGCACTTCTATTCACGATAATCAATCTTTGTTAACACAGGTGACCACTGTAAAAAAGTTATAATTATTTTCTGGAAAGATGGTTACCTGCCTACTGAGAAGAAATGTTTCTATGGTTAAAAACCTTGGTAAGAATAGCTTTAAATGTTTATTAGAATGATAAATTTTTCGTTTGTTTGGTAAAATCTTACGGGTCTTCATTATTGCAGTCAAATTATTCCTATTTTTCGGAGGTAGAGGTAGATGAGGAGAGGGCGGAGGACGGAAGGCGTGGAAGGCGAGGTGGAAATTGTGGCAAAATTAATAATTAGTTGGTTGAGTGGTTGGAGTAAAATTTGAATTTTCTAAGCAAGGGTGGACTATTACTCGTTTCTGTAGAGTAACCTCGCAGGTTTGTGTCGTTCAGGGTTTCGATATTGTACTACCAACAACAGTAAACTTCGTTAATTTTTATATGTTACAACAAAACCTTTCATTCTATCTAGGCATTATTCAAATGGCCAATGGTATTGTAATCCTAATTCTTGGAAGCAGTGCAAGTTTCAAATTCAGAGAAGAAGTTTGGATAAACGAAAAGAGTGTGATTTCTATAGGCTTGTTACGAATATGTATAGCAGGAGTATTTGGTTCGCTGTTTACGTTGAAACACAACAACAGTGGATTAAATTGCACACATATGGTATTTTGCTTGTTATCAACTTTCATCGCGGTCCTCAATTGGATTACGTTTGCGATTGGTTTAAGGTGTGTTTTATGCTAATTGTGTCATATTGTTACCTTGATCGCCTTTTAATATTCTAGCTTCATATTTGCCTTCTATAATGACATGAACACAAATATCTCTTGAGAACAGGTCTTACTAAACATTAGCACGTCATTTTTATCCGACTAACGTCTTTAAAAAATATTTATGAAGCCATTTCGCATTCTGTCCAAATTAGTAACACATGAGACATAAAAGTATATTGTGGAATGGAGAGGCTGTCACATTTTTGGTAAATGTGACGTCATATTTAATCCCTCTCACGCCATCATAAAATATTTTACCTGTAATGAGTTTGTATTGAAACATTCTACTGTTACAAGTTCTATCACCTAAGCATAATAGTTATCCTTCCCTCCCCTGAACTGCTTTAACAGTGTTAATAAGGTTAAGTTTGGATCACATTTATTACTTACATCTTAATAACTTGCATAAGAAAACATTGTGTGCACGCAAAGGCTAGCCAAGATAACTACAACGATTAGTCTTTTTATTTGTTATTATTAATACTACTATTAATATTTTTATTATTATCATTGATTTTTTCATCATTATTATTTTCCCTCCACTTCGATTTTCTGTTTCTCACTTTCCTTCTTTTTTTAGGTTTTACATCGAATGTCGCGAAAACATTCTTCTTAAGGAAGACAAATTTGCTTTACAGGACGGTGACTTGCGGATGTGTTCAGCTGGTGCTCGGATATATGCATGTCTTGTCACAGCTATTACAGCGGAATTGGTGGTTAACTTAATTGTCACACTGTACTGCTATCAAGCACTTGATGGTTTTTGTAGACGAGCAGGTAAACTTTTGTTTTTTATGTCGTTTTAGGTGTGAATAGATAAATTACACTTCAGCTGTTTAAATTCATATAAGAAGAATTTGTAGAGTGGGTATGGATGCAGATTAAAAAGTTGAAATGATATTACTTCCTACATTTTTTAATGTTTCCATGCATGCATATCCCTTTTTCCACCCTTCAATACATTCCAGCAGCTTATTCAAGCCAACCATGGTAACTTTGTTTGACATACACCGCGACGTCTCATAGCGCAACGAATTTAGCTGTAGAAGAAAAATTCAGTGGGTTCAAAGAGGTTTCGATAATGGAGAATTTTTCTGGGCTATATTCTTCACAGTATTTATCTGGGAATTACTAACATTGGTTGCCATTATGGCATGGAATTGTCGGAATTATTTCTGCATTTGTTACCCTGCATTTGTTACTGGAAAATCAAAAAGGTCCCAGCAATGTTCTTATGGCATCTGCTGGTTCTCAATGCATATTTTATTTGTTGTTACTATCATTATTTTTATTTTTCGTTTTTTCATGTTCAGACAAAATGAGCGATACTGTCTGAAGTAAAGCCAACAACGAAGCACGTAGTGTGTGTTAAAGAGAGGGAGATTACGTAACCGTGGACACAACTTGGGTATTCACTTAAGTTTCTCTTCATTTTTCTTCCTGTATAAATCGTGAGTAAACTATTAAAAGATACCCCGAGAATCATTCACAACACACAGAACAAGTTTACGCTGTGATGATATCATAAAATTTGTGCATCTGTTAAGGGTATATTGATTTTGCAACCAAACTGTCCCGTTATAATTCTCTCTCAACAGCTTTTATCCCGTCATTTTTTCAACACAGTGAATTTTAAAACTATGTAAAAAAATTTATTTCTCGAAACTTTTAGTTAAGTTTTACAATGTAAATTTTGTAACATTTGTAATATACTGCCAAATAGACTAGAAAATACCTCGCGTTTTCAATGCGTCATTTGCGCTGCTTATTTGTTGAATCATATATTACAATTTGGTCGCAAGGTTCAAGTAAAAACACAAAACACAATTTATCTAAACCCCATCTTAGCAAAAAAACAGTTACCCCACATTTTACACTTTGTAGTATAATTTTTCGTTAAATTTCCAAAATTGAGCGATTCAGTTTAAATAAAATCACAGAATTAAATTAATTAAGTAAATTCAATACAACATTTTTGGGTGATGTGTTTATTAAGAATGCCTTCGTGCAACTCTTGTTTGAAATCTGTGTGAGAAGCTTGCAGCGTTGCAGAAGTGTACCCTCTTGGACATAATTTTTATTTAAAAAAAAAATTCTACAGCACCGGTTAGAATTAAAACACCCCCTATTTAGCTAAATAAAACATATATCAATGTTATTTTGCGGAATAAGTTTTCGATCTCCGAAATTAATCGTCAGTTTAAATAAAAGCACATCCTGCAACTGTCGTTACAAAGTCTCTTTATTTTGAATTTTAAATCATAGAAGTCAAAACATTTGAACTAAAGGGAGAAATTTAAATTACGAAGATTCGAATTGCAGAGTGTAAACTTTCTGTATTATATACACTTCATCATGGTCTTAAATATTTCAAAACACCGAATGGTTACACACTTTTTTTTCACAGATCTCGCTAGAAAATATCACACAATTGATCAATGGAACAATTAACGAGATTGTTGCCGCAAATTTTTTGAATTTTTATTATATTTGCGAAATTAAGTCTTCGCGATAAAATCAGAATGACAGCAACCATTTTTTATGAAAATATTTAAATTTTAAAAACAACCATAAGAATAATAAACAAGAGGTTTCTTCCCAACTGGGAATTTTTTATAAATAGTATTTTAAAACATAGCGCGAAGTGAGAAAACAATTCCGTCGCAAACCTTTGCGATGGAATTGTTTTTTTATTTACGCCATGTTATGTTAATTTCCTTTCTGTAAAAGAAACATCTGTAGAAGTCAGTAAATAGATTGCTTTTTTAGAAGAAATTTCCATAAGGAAAGGTTTAATTTTGTTCCATAACGTAGACTTTACTGGGATGATCTGAGACTTGAATGAAATAGCTTGCTATATTACCATAAGTCCAAATTGAGACGTCAATGATCTTCCTGTTGGTTATCTCACATATGTTACTTGGTTCTTTCTGTTTCACACTGTTATTTTAAATTTGCCAAACAAATTTGCCATGTCTCTTTTTATATTTTATGTTTTTAACGGTTTAAGTAGTTTTATAGAAGTTGAAAGTGTTATTGTAACTGGAAAGGTATCAATATACATCGTCAATACCAGTAACTGCCGGTAAACGTTTTTAATATGCGGTTAATGATCATTCACCGTTTCACGGCTATTAGAAATTCTTATTTTCATCAAAATGCTTAGTCAAGAACAATACTTTTATACGGATTTCTCATTGGTAGTACGCTCTACATCTTGGCATGGATTGTGTACAATACCATTGGTATATTACTTGGTATGTTGACTTGTACAGTACTGATTCCATCCTGTGTGGGGTTGGGGGATGGCAAATTCCGCCGCCTCTCCCACTTCTCTGCCTGTTTTCCTTTAATAACTGGCCATCACTTGAAACTACCCTTTAAATTTCTATGAAATCCTTATAAACTTAGAACTTTAAACTTCAGAAACATTTTTTTTTATCAAGGGGGGATCATTCTGCAGTTAGGACAACCAATGGTTTATTGCAGCGTTTTTTGCTTCAGTTCAGCCCCGCATTTTTCGTTTTCCTCCAGAAACGCAAGCTAATACAAATTTTTCTCCAACGTAGTAATTGTGGATAAATTTTTTGCTGCAAGATGCCCACAAAAATAGAGAACAGGGCGCCACTATAACTTTTGATGCCAAAAATATGCAACAAAATTTGGCTGCTCAACGTTGTACACGGCCGTTACCGTATCATTGGGATATTGTAAAGGAACAGAAATGTACAAAAAATTAAACAAACTGTGGTAAGTTGGTAACTGGCTCTGCAAAATTCTGATCAGTGAATAGCAAATACCAACATCATAACAGAAGAATGGTTCGTTTTTGACACAAAGACTCAAGTAAGCGAAGTTAACTTGAGAATTCGAAACCTAAGATGTATGATAAATCGGAAAATTTTCTCTCTAGATTCCTCACTAAAATGCATTCCGATTTTTAGGAATTTTGAGCACACTTTTTAAAATAGCATACACGCTTTTTTCTTTTGCTCTACACAATAGGTCTATTGTTTAGAACAATAAAGAAGTAAGGACCAATGATTAATGATCAACTTGGTTATATTTTTGATCTTCTAATTAAAAAATGTGTTTTTTCGTTCGTAAATCTCTTAAAAGCAGCAATGATAACCATCAAATTTCAAGCATTGAAAAGGAAAAAAAAGGAAAGGAAAAGTAAGGTATCCTCGGGAATGTATACATATGTTTGTCTCCTGACTTGCCACTCTGTTTTTAGGCTGTACCCCCTTCCAAATGGCCACATTATTTTGTTTTTTATGGCTATTTTAAAATGATGAAATTTGCGACGAATAAGACTTAGCAAAGTAAAATTAAGAGAGTAATAACGAAAACGTGTGGAGCGACTAGTTGGCTGTGGAGCGACTAGCTGTGTGTGGAGGGACTGGTTGTGTACTGAGCGACAGGCTGTGTGTGGAGATCAACTAGTTGTGCGTTGAGCGACTAGTTGTGTGTGGATCAACTAGTTGTGTGTGGAGCAACTATTTGTGTAATGGGCAACTAGTTATGTGTTGAGCGACTAGTTGTGTGTGGGTCAACTGGTTGTGTGTGGAGCAACTAGTTGTGTGTGGAGCAACTAGTTGTGTGTGGAGCAACTAGTTGTGCGTTAAGCTACTTGCTGTGTGTGGAGCAACTGGATGTGTTGAGCCACTTGTAAAAAGTCTCCTCGTCGCTTTGACTCCTCATTTGTGTATATGTACTTTTTAGATATGTTACAATAAACATGAACATGCTACAATAAACAAATCAACATCGAGACGTCTCGATTTTGTAAATTTTGTATAGAAATAAGCTATATCATAACCAATTATCTTTGACATTTGCCATGCTATCTAAATATGTTTTGAGTAAGGTTTTAGGTGACTAAATAAAAAAAGCAATACAATTACATAATTTATTTCATTTTAGCTATAAATTTTTAATAAATAAAACACACTAAATACAAAAAGATGAAAAAAACAACAACAAAAACTGCAATCAGACGAGTTATAATCACATATATTAAAAAAGAAGCAACGTTATGATTTAAGCCCAAATTCTTCTACTTGGGTTTATTACACTAAATTCTAAACTTTGTCTTATACGACGTGTTATTTTGTGTCACCAGTTTTTACTATTTATTATTACACTTTTAAAAATTCGCATTTCGTTTGTGTTGTGTATTTAAGATCCAATTTTCCGCTCAACTGTTGTTTACAAACGACTTTCTAAATAAGGTGCAGTATTTGAAGTAGTAGAAACTAAGTTCGGTGTTAATAAATTTTGAAGTAGTTAAACTGTGGTTTACTTTGTATCTGCGCATATCGAGAATTAAGTTCATCTGCAGGCAGGGTGGACATTTAAACTCGAGCTGAAATCTAAATCTTAAAAACAGTATAAGAATGTTCAGGCCTTATTGATTTTTTTTCTGGTACTTAGAGAATCACAAATTATAAACCAGTGAAAGTCTTAATTTACATATTTCTTAACTCTGACATTTTTCAACCTCTCATAAAATACAGTGTTATTAACTGATATAAAAGTCGTAAAATAGTTTTAGGATCCCGTTACAATATGTGGTACTTTGAATAAAGTGCGTCCATTGTGAGTTCGGATTCTCTTCGATGTTGTGGAGAATTCTACACTATTCTGCAACGTCCAAGTCCTTACTGACACGACTGAAGTTAGTATCTCGTCTTGATACATCTCCAATAATAGTTACGTGCCATGAAGGGATTTATATATCTGAAATTTTAAACACAAGCAAGCATGAAACACAGGAAATCTTGTTTCGCTAAAGCCCAGTTATTTGAATAATGTGACACGATTTTTATTTCAAAGTTTTTTAAAGCATTTAGAATAGAATTTATAACATTATTGGAATAAATGCTTAATTTCAAAGAGCTTATACATGAAAAATCAATTACAGCCTTTTCATACTTGATCCACGCACTTTGAACTTGTTAAAGTTCACTTCTTAATGTTCACAGACAGACTTGAACTCAAACAGTGATAATTCTTACTGATAATCAGTATGGTCTACTTCCTGATTTCCGTTATGGGAAATGTGAAAATTCTGCCAATTTCCAAAAATTATGAACGGGAGTGTGTTCAACCCACGAAAATTAAAATCAACTTTTACAATTTTTTTATTCAGAACATTTAACTAAGGGTAAATGCTTAGTCGTACCCACTGACACAAAACATACTTACAGTCTGTGATATAACATCTTTCTTTCTTCATTCTTGTTTTCACCGGCGAATAATACCATCCGTAATTCAACAATAGACCTTCATCTGTCTCCCTGTCCATCGTTGTAATCCAATATGTCTTTTCTTGCGTCGCGACAGTCCAACTTTGACCGGCTGCAAGTGTGTATTTCAATTCTCTATCTCCTTCACTGTTTATCATTTCAAGAAAGGCTGGTCTTGACGTTCTGTTAATAAACTTGATCATGACTTCAATGTTGTTTGGTTTAGAAATAAGATCTGCTAGTTTTTCTAATATAAAAAGAAATTAATGTCAACAACTGGCATAAAGTAGATCATTAGTGATTAGTGTTTAAAAAAACAAAGTACCTTAGCAATTTATAAACAAAACATGTATAAAAACAGACAAATGTTCCTAGTCTGTGGCCCGTAGATAAATCACCGAGTTCGTCTATCCTTTTTTTACCGCATTTCAGTTTCTCGCTACGGTTAGCATTTTGCATGGCAGACAGAGGTATACGGGTATTTTAATATAAATAGTATACCATTAGTCAATATAAGACGGATTTTAAATGAAGTTTCCATTCGCTCGAAGTGAAGTAATACCATTTTAGTTTCCGATAGGAGGCTTTGAACTGTTTACGTTATACCTACCCCGCAAAATGACACTCAATTTGTCTGAATTTCACGTTGATCTTTTTGGTAAAAGTGTTGAGGTGAATAAAGACTTCCAACAAAGTAAAACCGTGTGTAAAAAAGACGGAAATCCACTTTGATTTTAGAATACACATCGGTTTAGGCAAAGTAAAGCATTTATTTAAATTCCATCTAAGTCTCAGAAAGGTATTGCAACTCTTTTTTAGATGCAAGAAATGTTACAGGGAAAAAACAATAACTCCCCGAGACATTATTAATTATTCTATTTACCTGGTGCTTTCCGTATTTCAGCAACAGTGTATTTTCCGCCATTTGGACCAAGGATAGGGTAGTATACTAAGTTATTTCCTATTGTGAAAGCATGGTGGACTTTTTTGTTCCTTGCATTCGCGGCAATCCACGGATGTGTCTCATATGTGTCAATGACTTCACACTTGCCATCCAAAATTTTGAAAGCTTTTTCACATTCACCAACGTAATTTATCCAATACAACTGAACTTCTTTTCCAGAATGATTGACAAACTTTACGCGAACTGGCTTGTCGCAATATAACGAACGAAGTCCAGCACGAACTGCAAAAGAAATACAGATAACTAATATATATTTTGTTTGAAAAAATGCAACATTACTAGGAAGAAAGTAATATCGAGTTAGCGAATCTCTGACATTCTGTCCGGAAATAGAAAAGAAGGATGATATTCCGAATTGAAAACAAAAGTTTAAAAATAATCTATATCTAAAATCCCTAAAATCTTCAGCTAACGATCCGATAAACAGAGTTATAAGTGAGACTCTTTTTTAACGAAAAAGGAGGGAAAACTGAAAAGATTATAAAAGTTACTACACTTAAATAAAGGCGGGAAAAGAAAGATTACAAAAACTTACTTTGACCCTGTGGTTTTTTCTTAGGTTGTTCTGGTATTGCTGCTTGAATGTTGCCGTTTTGGTCATCTTGCTCTGAGCCACTGTCTGTACTCTAAATTATGAAATAGGTACCTAGCTAGATACTTAAAACAAACCAGGTCGATATTGCAATTAATAGTATATTGAAGGTGCCACAAGAAACTGTGATGGACAAATATTGACAAACACTTAAATATACCGTAAACATATTTACTCAATAAACATTTAAAAAAATGGCCATCGTTCACTCCTGTATCTCTTTTCTTGGGAAACATGACACAGACTAAGTCGCTAAACCTGACCTCTTCCACGGTGAAAACATTTGTGTTCCTTCAATACTGTTTTGAAATCTCCTGTTTAAAATACGTTCTGATATAAATAAATAAATTCTGACAAGCCTGATGATTCCACTATTTGCATGTTATGTGACGAACTGCTCAGAATGCGTTTAGTATTGTAAGGGTAAAAGATTTCCCCACTCGGAGCATAGTTAGAATATCAGATTCAATCAACAACAAGCGAACACAGTTTGTTAGGTTAGGATCAATAAAATTAAACTCTAGTTGTTTATGAGAGATACTTTAAGCTGCATTAAGTAATAACAATCTGGGACGTAAACAAAAAGCAATCAAACATACTCTCAAGATTTACCAAACGTACATACGTTTTTAATGCATATATTCTAACATTTTTAGAATTATACGCTAGAATAATGGATCAAGTTTCGTCAAAATTATATGCCAATAAATAATAGATATTCGAAAGACATTCGCAAAAATTATTGTTGTTAGTCGTGAAGCATGACTTTTAGAAGACATGTTTATTAACAAGTAAGAAATAACTAAAAAAAATTTGCAAATAAAAAATCATCTTCTTGATGCGTAAAGTGTGCATATATTCATATGCATTGATAGTGTAAAATTTGTTATATAAACATTTCGGAAAGTGAAATTTCTGAGTAACCAGGCGGGGCTGTATTGAATTCAACGAATTAATGAATGCGTTAAAATTTTAAAGTAACTTAAAGAAGAAGAATACTAACAAGGTGCAAATGTAAGTGCCGCTTTAAACTTAAAACTAGGGACAAACGAGCCCTTTTTTTGATTGTACAATGTATTTGTTAATGCAACCAGGTAACGATTAATTTTTATTCAAAATCTTTGATAAGAAAAACAGTATTTATTTAAGACAAAAATGATTAAGGGTCCCGTTGCACTTGTAATGCCTATTCTATTACCTTCCCCAGGGCGCTAATTAGATTATATAGTCGCATATTTTCTTTAAGCTACGAAAGCCGAGCAGACAGAGGAACCGCTCAGCTAGACAACTGTCAAATATATGAATCCTATTCTCATGCTGAACGCTAGGCAGATTCATACTTCTATCGTCTTTGGTCTCACTCGCCATTTGGTCTCATCAAAAGACTAATAAAACCGAGCCGAGGTTTTCTGTCAGTAGAACGGAAAATAATATTATACAAAATTGCGTTATAACACCTCTCTATAATGGACACCATCGGGATGTGGAAAACAGTATTCGCTATAGGGGCTCTTATACAGAGGTTAGACACCTCACTATAGTGGAGACTGTCTACTTTATCATGAGATAATGTATAGACCTCTCTATAGCGTCATTTCATCCGTTCCAGAAGTGTCTTCCATAGACAGGTGTTCGCTATAAATGTATCCTCTAAGAGAATGATTCAGTTAACTAATTGTTGACTTTTACTGAGGTAATCAGGACTAACCACAAACGTTACCTGACAATGTTTTTGCCTCTTCTTTTTCTTATCATCATTTAAAATTTGTTGTAAACATTCGATGCTACTTGCTTTGAACATGCCGTGCATATTGCAAGATATCCAAAAAAACTAACTCTAAATCCTAAACTTCCTTAAAGCTGAGATAAGAAAAAAAGTTATAAAATATAAAAAAGTTATATGTGTATTATCATCTTGATGTTCGATCATTTGTTCAAGCTAATAACTTTGATACGCCGATGAAAAAAACTATTAATAATAATGACCTTTAATAAAAGAGTCATTAGTTTTTAAATTAGTCAACATTTTCTTATATTCTCCCGATATTAGTTTAGCTGGATTTAATAAAATTCTTGTACAACAAGAGCTACAAAACAGATCCTGAGATATGACAATCTTTTCGTCGCAATAATTGTGGCCATTTCTTTCTCTATGTTTCTTGTATTACAAAATCTCACATCAATAATACCACCATAAGTCATTTCTATTTTAAAGTTGTGTTTTACTCTTTGCTTATCGCGATGCATGAATTAAATCCCCCCTTTCTTTGAATAAGAGGTATGGCCTAAAAAACACCTTAAGTCCCCTCCTCATTAATTAACCACCCATGTTTGATTAAGCGTTCATCCTTTTTGGGTGGTTACAAACTTGCTTTTTGAGTTTAGGAATTCCTCCTTGCCAATATAAGTAATATTACTTACATTCCAAAAAAACTAAACGGATATCACGCTCTTCTCTTTTGCATTAAGCTTGCTTTACTCCAAGGTTGTATTCAGTTTATTTTGATTAGTAGTGTGACTTCTGGTCTACAATACAGGCTATTGCAAATGGAGATGTACTTACTTATCAAAGGAATTCAGGCTAAAATTGTTCCTATGCCGTTTTGAACTGAATAATCATTACAAATATTTGCTGATTGCTACCTTATGTGATTCTCTAGAAAGCGTTGCAACACTACATTTTTCCAAGCTTAAAAACTGTATTAAGAATCAGCAGGTTGTTAAGTGTTTTTACTATCTGGCCAAGTCTTAGGCTAAATGTTTTTATTACACTAGGTTCTAATAAAAAAAACATTTTAACCCCACGCTCATTTAACGATGATGAACAAGACAGACTATAAAAATACTGTAGTAACTAGCGATGTCTGGTAAACCAGTGTTTTTTTCTACGTTTCATTCGCCATTTTGTCACCGAAATAGATGAATAAGAAACAATCAATGTGTTCTCTTATTGAAATTTATGATTTTAAATCAAGTTTTCCTTTTGCATTACCTGCTTCCATCCCAGTTGATCCGCTCTTGCTATGTTGGCTTTGTGCTCGAGATTAAATCTCGTTGGAAAAGACACGTTAATAAAACATCGAAAATTATTAAAAAATTAAAATTCGTTAGCAATATAAGGGTCAGTTTACACGGTTACTAGACTTTTAGCCAACATTCAAAAGAGTTCTCGCGTAACTAAACTTTGATGGCGGGAAAAGTAATTTATGTAGTACTTCATTTCACCTCGAATAAAGAGTGACGAGAAGGCCTGCTAAATATAAGATTGCGAACTTACCTTTGAACCACTTCGACTACCTTCTTTTTCATCAGATTTCTAAAAAATTAAATGACATACACTAAAACATTTGGTAGAGTCTTTCATGGCACAACGAAATAGTGCATAGCTATATTATTACAATATGTTACTGTGAAAGAACTGTATAAACGTCTTAATAATACGTAGCATTCCAAAAGCTTCTATTAAAAACCCACTCAAAATTCAACAAACACTAGTCAACGGGGTCGCTCGTCCTTTATATATCGCATTTCGTGTTTCCGTAACACACAGACAAACAGACAGACGATGGCTTTTATTGTAGAGACTAGTCAGTGGGTCGAGGATAAATCCACCGGATCGCCCATCCTTCATTTATCGCATTTCGTATGTCCCGCTACGCGGTATCATTTTGTGCAGAGAGAGACAGACGACGACTATTATTATAGAGATAGAGGATTGTAAAGTTGAAAATGCCCATCTTAGCGAGATGATTGGTAAAGTTTTGTCTAACTAACTCGTTTTGAGCAATTTACATTTTTACTCAAGTTTTCTTAACACTCAGGCGACGGGTCACGGAAATATCCGGGAAATGACTGCCACACAGTTGGACCACCATAAGTTAAAACCTAGTCCTTACGACTAAGCTGTCATAAAATTGCTTCACATGTTTTATAAACAAAAAGAATTGGTTATTCCACGGCACCATATATAAATCATGTAGTTCTTTTCCTCAGCCACCAATCGCGGCCCAGCAGTCGAAAAGCTATTTGTTGAAAAAAAAAGTCTTTTCAAAACCGGATGCGTGCTCCAAAGAAAACGTTTATGTTACAGCGTGAAGTGAAAAAAATAAATAAGTAATAGCGCAGGGATCCGTTGTTAGATAAACGTAGGATATTAGTATAATTTATCATGAAACTGTCTATAGCAATATGCAAAAACTTTACGCTGATTTTAATTTTGTTTTGCTTCTATTTATGATCAATTTCATGTCGATTTCAATTATTCAAGCCTTTTAAGCGTTATATCCTCTGTTTTAAACTTAATTATTATACCAAAATTGCTTGAAGGTAGTTTAAAATGATTAAGACTGTTTTTGAATATCAATTTACCCATTCCAGGGAAGACAATACTACTATACCTTGGCTAAATAAAACTTGTTATTAATTTACCCATAGTTCTTGATATCTCACCGGTATCAATTAACGAAACTAAAAAAATTTTGTTTTCCAATCAAGTTCTTTAAGTATGAATTTCTCCTGTTTTATACTTAATACCTGTACCTGATTGGTTAAAAGATTTTTAAAATTGCTGTGATTCGCCTGGATAAATGTTGATATTCAACGAATGGACACGCAATATATGCTTATTATATATCGTCATTATTTGGACTGTCCGACATTGTCACCATGAAGTTTGTACACATTATTTGGACTGTCCGACATTGTCACCATGAAGGTTGTACACATTATTTGGACAGCTGTCCGACATTGTCACCATTAAGTTTGTACACATTATTTGGACAGCTGTCCGACATTGTCACCATTAAGTTTGTACACAGTTGTAAGTATAAACGTACTTAAGCACTTAACGCTCTATAAATTTTAAATCTTCAAGTATGTAATTGAAACTTTGGAACGGCTTTAAAAAACTTCAATAAGAGTTTTCACAGTAAAAAAATGCGTGGAATAACTTTACCAAAAGCTCAGGGCAAAATGTGACACCATATTGACTGGAAATATGGAAACAACTTCTTCTCTCACCGCTACTTTTTGCCAGTTTTGTTGTCAGCCATTTTGAAAATGCCTTTTTTTTTAATTCTTTATTCGAACCCAACTTACGTTCAAAATAACGTTTGAAAAGGAAGATGTTCACATCATCTTTGAAAACAGTTCATGTACAAAAATGTGAATACTGTATCAAATATAATGAAACTAAAACTAACTAACGGGGAAAAAATGATCATCCTCACTTTCCCTTACAACATATTTAAAGAAGTCCTTACTTAACGATATGTTGGATCAACTCTATCTCGACAAAAGTTACTGTATACACATCCAACTATAGCTAATGCTGTCAGGAATCCCGTTACCAGAAAGTTCAGTACAGAAAAAGATGTGATTGGAAATACTTTAATATTCTTAGGCAGTGTTTATAGCAATGTTAAAAAAATCAGCATGTGAATTGTCAATTCAAACCAAGAAGGACATCCAAAGGACACAAACTCTATGTTCCTACCAACATTAACACATCCGTTTAAAATATGCATGAACGTTTTTGACTTATTAGGCGAAACACACAAAAATAAAAATATCTTCCACTTACACTGTGAATTCTATCTCGGGCCATATTTTTGCACAACGCTAACTTCTTGATAACCAATATTTCTTTTTCAAACTAAAACCTTTTTTTGGAAAGCAATCTGAATGATCATATATAGTTATACGATCTCAAATAAATAATATTATAAGCCAAACCCACTTCGATGACTGGCAACACATATGCAAAAACAAAAGAAAAACTTTTCATCAAATATTTTGATTCGTCTTTTCTTTTTAATATCTTTATTTTTTTAATAAACTTTTTGTTTCTACGTGTTCAAAAACAGAATAAAGAAAATCTCTTTAAACAACTCAACTTAAATTAACTTTTTTTTGTTTACACTGTCTCTAACTCAAAGGTTGTGAAAATATTACAAAAACTTGTTAAAATACGAGCTTTTCAAGTAGCTTTCGACAGCAAAACTCGCTAACAGCATTTAACTAATTATCAAAAGCCACGCAGTTTTATAATAGAATTCATCTTCCCATGCATAAATCCAACATTTGCATTGCAAAATTTTTAAAAGTTTCTCAGATTAATAAGAGAACGTTTAGTAATGTAATCTCTTATTTTAAGGATCCTATATAAAGATCTTGATCTTCAAGTGTTTTGATAGATAACTTTCTAATGCTGTTTAATTAATACACATTCCGTGCTTTTTGTAAGCACATTTTGTAAGCCTTTGTAATGATAAAGAATTTTTATTCGTTTGTTTGTTTTTCACGTGTGTTTAATATAACTAGCTATGCTTTAAACCATTGTTAAAAAAGAGTCAAAGAAAAATACTGAGAAAGATTTACTAACTCATTTTTTACAACATATCTATATTATAATACCCGTATACGTCTGTCTGTCTTTCACACAAAATGGTAGCTTAGGTGCGCAATAGCGAGAAGCACGCAATGCGGTATAAAAGGACTAGCGAACCCGTGGATTTTCCACGGGCTAACGACTAGTTTATAGTAATTTCTCATACTAAGAATTCAAATTTACTTAGTTGCTCCAGTTTGTGTCACTTTTGGTGAATATATATAACTATAGCGCATTCTTAAGGTGCAGAACAAAAAATATTTAAGGAACTGAAGCGTAAAATATTGTTTGGGCGTGACTAACGGTCAATCTCAATCCCTATTTCTCATTCTAATACATAACAATCCATTTTCTATTTAACTAACTGCTCACAATTGGTACTAGCTTTTCTTTTCTAGAAAAGTACACACAAAAGACTGGTAACTAGTTTATGCTTAATTAAAAATAAAGTTTTATTAACCAGGTCATATCCATATAGTAATAACAATACGGTGTTTTACTTCATATCTGAAGTGGCGAAACTAGCTGTGCTCAGATTAGGTGCTGGTCAGACAGGCAGACAGACAGCAAATTTCCGGATCGTGTGAAAATCGGACATAGATGAAAAAGAAATAAAATTCAATGAATGTGAATATATACAAAAAGTTTTTCCAAATATGGTCATGGACAGAGGATCAAACGTTTTTAATTGCAAGGAGGGGGTTCTAATAAGGTTAATGAATATACAACTAATAACTACAAGCTCTCCCTCTTAGATGTTTACTATATACATTTTTTTCATTTACTTTACGGTGTTTCCATGGTAACAAATATGACCTAGCTTTAAAACACACACGGAGAAGATGCTTCCTTGTTTATAACAAAGCACTGGCTAGCTAGAGTTAAAATAAACGAGTTCTATTGATATATTTATGTTCTGTAATATTAAAAGAATAACTTCTAACACAACTTTAACTCGAGCAGGAGATAACCAGAGCTGTGCGTAAAATGAAAGCTTCTCCGTGCGTGTTTTTTATGAATAAGATGCCTCTGTAGGATATATATTGAGTCATCGTTCGCCGTTGACGATATATGTTGCCTAGGAAACTAATTGGAATATATCCTATTGAAAAAAGTTGTAGCTCCCTTTACAAAGTGTATTTGAGAAGAAGCCAAAATATGTTAGCAGTGAAGTATTTAACTGTGAAATATTTATTTAAAGTCATAGAATTGCGAGTTGGATATTTCGCTTTTTGTCTTTTGACATGTTAAAATATTAAAACGAAATGATTTAATCAACGGTGAAAAAGACATAAAACAAACAGGTCACCTGCTTGTTATTAATTTTTAACTATTTACCATCATCAACATTACATCGGGCTATCACATAATTTGATATATTCGTATTTATTTTGTCCCCCCCCACCTTCACCCCGTGTTTAAATTGATACCGGACTAACGGACTTAGTTAATGAAACGCTTGCTTAAGTAAAAATAATTTGCACCGCAAAAATTTAACAACGCAAAGAAAAAGAGAGTGGGTTACTGGCGTATTATCAGTAATGTTATTAATAATCTTATTAATGTAATCTTATTACATTTCGTCCACTATCATAAAAAAATGAAATATACTGCAATTATGAATTTTCAATACCTATATGCATTTACAAATCATTTTGTCTTAAATATTAAGATAACTTTAACAAGACAAATATTCGTTAAAAGAGCAGTATTCGCGAGCAGTATTACACCAGCCGTTCATTACACTATGGAGCTGCATGGGTGTTAAGAGTATGTCCGGAAACAGGTTGGTTGTAAAAATGTAAAAAATATAAGAGCGGACGACGGTTAAACCGAAAAGGTAATATCACAATACGCAAAATAAATAAAAACAAACAAACAAACAAACAAATATTTACGCTTACTTGTTTCAGGTACCTCATAATCTTTTTAAGCAAACTTCTTCGTAAATTCCCTCTATAAGTCTATCATGTTGTGAATAAATGAACGGATGAACAAAATATATTTTATATTTAACAACAATTTCACAAACATTCGTACGTGAGTGAATTTTTGTTGTTGTTTTGATAGAATATAAGCAGATATCAAAGTGGTTATAAAATGTTTTTAATTTTATTTAGTTGACCGTGCTTTTAAACACAAGCATAACGAACGTTCATAAACAATTTATTCTGACAACCCAGTGTGACGCCATTGTCTGGACAATGACCTCATGAACGAAAGGCATTACAAGTATTTTATGTGATGTGTTGTTTCTTTTAACCTATGGTATTTCCGGGTAATATCCGGTTATGTTTTTTAAGTTATTAGCGCTCGATAAGTTGTAAAATATCAACATGATACAAACTTTTTAACTATTATAATTAGTTTATTAAACAAATGTTTAACTTTTAGACTTCACACCATTTTTTACGAAGAACCCCAAATTTCCATTATTGTTCGCCCCTAGCCGCCTCCCACCTCAAAGTTGGTGAACCAAAGCACTACCGAATAGAAATTTAATTTTGTCATATTGACCTCCATTGTGATATCTCAAAGTTAAGTCATCACGAGTTATAGCTAATAGCCGACACGTCGGTATTTCAGCCTTACTGAGACGCCGAGTTTGCGTACATCGGGGTCTAAGAGTTAAATCACAATCTTGTAATAATTCTAAATTTCAATGCACTTTGGTATTTATTGACTACGATTTTTTTTATATATATAAAAGCACGTTTACAAGAAATATGAGGCTAAAATTAGAGATATTTCTTATGTTTTTTTGTTAAAATGAAAAGTTTCAAAGCATTTTAAGTAAAACGGGCTCCAGGCTCTATGAGTTTTCAGGACTCAGGTTGAACACAAAAAGTATGGTTTTTTATGACGTTATAACGTGTCTATACCTATGAAAACCTAAAAGTAAGTTAAGTTTAATGTTCTTAGCTTTCATCCTAGAGACTGGCTCTTTATGTTATTGGTGAAAAAGTCGGCTAAAAATTGTAGTTGGCGAAAGGCACTTGCGCATAATTTAGTCGCTCTTTACTAACTGCATGTTTGTTATAAGAACCTACAGAACGTAGAGGTTAAGGTTCTGCTAAAAAAAAAGAACATAGTAAAACCATACTCAACTAGGATTTTGTTCTAGATTATAAAAATAACATCATGTGTCTAGCCTGTCTGTGATTTAAATGTTCCCAAAAGGTTATCTTATATTTTGTTGCTATAAGTGTTCAAACAGAAATTATTATCATTAAAAGAAACAATTATTTAAGAAATTATTCCTAAAAAAACCTTCTTATGGTAGTTTGGAAGCTTAATAGTGCGCACATAAAACAGAAACGGTTAACATAAAACACAAGTACCATAAATACAGATGTGTTACGAATTTTAAAAACATAGCATAAACCAAGCCTGACTTCAAGTTAGGTTTTATAAAATTAAAGTGTAGGAAGTTCTTACCAAACTGTGGAAAACCATCCTGTACAACTTTGAACAGTGCACTCGTTCAAAATGTCTGTATTTTTAAGAAACGTATGTTAAAGTTTGAGACACAGTTAACCATTTCGTTGTCAAATCATCAAACACATGTGAATTAGTGTCATATCCATTACATATTGCTTCTATGGTAATATAACGTGCCACAGAAATACTTTCTTTTGTGCTAGCAATTGCATTTAATGTATGAAATGACAAAAAGGAAATGACCTTTTAGCTTAGGTGCGTCTTAATTGTTCTCTATTAACTATAACCGCAACCGACAAGAAGGAAGAAGCCGTGTGAGGCTAATACACTGCTTATCTTCGAAGAGTTTTTGAGCGTTAAAGCATACCTCCTGTGAAAAAATAGTTTATATAACTTCAATTTGAAAGCTCGATTTTTTTCGTTATTTTTGGCTATTTTTGATTTTCATATCATTGGAAAGCCTATTTAAGTCATATAATATTTATTTTAAATAAAGATATGAAATTTTGGACAGAAAAACAAGGAAAAATATGAAACAGATTTCTTTTTAAGTTTCTTCTCATAAATTTGATTTGTTTACAAAGATTAAATCTCAATATCTTAAAAATAATAGAATTGAAATTAATTGAAATGGATGCTTTTTAAAGTGTGAGTAAGGGAAAAAATCTTATTTTTTTCAAAAAAAATTTGTTTTACACATTCGTATAGAATCGAATACGAGCTTTTTTGATGGAAAAGAAAAAAAAAATAAAATAATCTGAAAGAATGTCTTTATTCAAAAAAACTACTTTACATTCATAGCACACATAACTTATTGTACTCAAAAAAACACATTTCTGAATGTTCATAAATATGTCATCTTGAGAATATTTTTTACTCACCTTTAGACGAGCGAACTTTTATGATAATGAAATTACCGTCACAAAAGATTATAAAAAAGCATTCGTTATTTTTATGTGGAATTTTGTTATATATTTTTTCATTTTTTTACCTTTATCATCTGTGTCCTTTCTTCTTATTATTTGTTATCTTACCCATCTTGTTTCATTATTATCAAAGTGTGGAAGTAAGTAGACATATGCACATTATACAGAAAGTGTTAAAAATATATATGTTACTATGGCGACGAATGAATTATACAGAAAATAATGAGCTTTTAAAAAATCTTTAAAACTCTTATTATTCATAGAGTTCATTTTTTCAGAGAGCATAGCATACGTTTTAAACTCCATTTACAAAACAATAAAAGCTTTGAGTAGGGGGGGGGGGTGATTTTTTTTGTAAAGAAATGATACATTTCGGGTGCTTCTTTGAATTAAGGTGCGAATGTAAACCAACTCGATTTATGAAACTTTTTGTGACGAAAGGCCGTGAATAATTTCGCACTAAACTTTGATGGGAAATATCTCTAAAAATAAAAACATTCAAAGCATAATTCAAAAATGCTCTTGAGATAAATGTATAGCGAACACAAAATTGTAAACAAAATGTATGAAAATCTTCTAGTTTTGTAAATGGAACAAATTTTCTAAACAAGGGGTCATTTTTTTAAAGCGTTTTTTTATGATCTAAGATTTTTTTTTCAAAAAATGTTTAGATTATTGATTAGATAATTTTATATGCTTTTGGAATATAACTATGTTAATGCATTGACCACCATTCAATTTTGGTTTCACGATTTTTAATACATAGCACTTCTTTCCCTTACTCACACCTTAAATTAGCGCAATGGGTTCTTGTGCACTGCCTTTTTGTAAAAACTATCTATTATTTAAGTCATCGAAGGAAAAAAATCGCGCATCGTGGGTGAAACTACCTAACAGAGCAGTTTACTGAAAAACAAATAGAGAGATTATAGTTTGTAGCACAGCTATAAAATCGTTCAGAGACATCTATCGCTACAGTGTCACCATTTTGTGTAGAGAGAAATAAATACGGGTATTATTAATAAAGGGCTAGCCGGTAGCTTGTGAATAAAGTTTTTTTTAAATTACTGGTTACTTGCTGTTTTTGATTGCTTTGCTCGGATACCATAATTTAAATGCATTATAAAAGAAGAAAGGGATCGAAGAAAGGAAACTTTACCGACTCCGAAAAAAGCATTATCTCACAGTTCAGGGAAAAAGAAATATGTCATCACCGGATAAACCGGTACGGTACAAGTTAAGGATCAAGTATATCGAAAGACAAAGAAGGTAAGCGTACACACTGATGGATGATGATTAAGAATGGTTAAGCGATGCTTCTGATATATCGGATATTACATACATAAACCCTGGCCGCAAAGATAACGTTTACGTAGAAAGAAGGATGATGAACGACAATACGTTCAAAAAAGCTATCTTTTATGGACATTAAAAATCTCGACTACGTAACTAACTATTAATGTTACAAATTAGGCTGCAACGTCACAGATTCAAACTCGTTCCCAAACCTTCCCTAATCGTTGTTAAGAAAGCTGTTTACAAGATCTAATTTGAAAACATTTTTTTTAGAAAATTCACCGTAGTGAGATTTGAACAAATGTCGACTCCATTCCTTGCGTGTGAGCACAGGTACGGTCTAGAATAGGTAATAAGATCCGGTAGCTTGAGTATCACATATCCCAGAAAATTAGCTTCTGCTTCGCAATTACTGGTACCCTCTATCGCCTTACTCTACCTCAAATGCTGAAAAAGCCTAGTGATACCAAGGAATCCCCTCAAATCCCAGAGACTCCCTAGATACACGAGGCAGAATAGCTTCAATCGAATAAAGTTTTATAAACTGTCGAACGAAGATGATTGCTACACAAAGTATTACGGAGATGTATGCGGTCATAAGGAAGCTAATGCTACCTTAGGCAGGGAGAACGGGAGCGCATCGGCGACGGGATTTTTAATAGCAATTAGCCAGTTTAGGGCCAAAACTGATTGGAATTTTATCCCATGTACCCTTCCTTGTCCGTTATACAAAACTAGCTGATCTTGACCTGGGCAACAAACTGGTCTCAAAGTACCATTTTAATGAAACCCCAGCATAAATCAAGGAGTGCTCCTTTAGTGTGTATAGTATCGGCATAAGAGTTAAGTTTATCTGGAGCAAGCCAGGCTTGGTTGAGTGAGAAAAATAAGTAGTGGTAATTCTTGTATATGCCATCCATATGGTACTGGGTATTATGCACAGCTTTAGAACAGGCCTTGCAGAGCGTGAAATAAGATCAGAATGCCTTGAAGAATAAGCAAATCTTTTAAAAAAACACAAAATGGTTTGATACCGTTAAAAATACAGCAATTGTAAGACATAAATTCTTTAGGATTGTTGAGTTAATCAGCGAGTTGATATATATATCGTCTCCGTATAATCTAAATTCTGAAGGGCAGTCAGCATCTGTCATTGCATCCAAATCAAAATTTCTATACTTCCAAAACGGAAAATCGGGTTTTTTAGTTGTGTTTGAATCGTAAAGTAAGAAAGATTCTTCATCTGAAATTAAGTCTTGGCCATACGCACGCAAAAGTGTATTTCTACTATCTCGAAAATACGTTTTTAGCGAATTTCTTAACATTGGAGATCACGACGGCCGTTTTTACGACGGGACGTTCAACGACGTCAACTTCTTCCCGTCCTAAACATTATTGCATAAGGTTGCTAATATCGATGAGAATACGTGTGGACATGGTCAAGAAAAGAGAAAACAGAAAAGAAAAATGGTTTCGGTATCCAATTAGCACAAACTGGTTCCATCAAACATGTTACCACATTTAGAGACTTTCCAACTAAATTATTTTTGACACCTTTATTCCGTTTATTTTGGCGCCATTTTTATTTTCGCGCGCCTTTTATCTTCTTGGCCTGCGCAAGAATTCTAATATATATCTATGCCGTTTCTATCTCAAAGAAGCTTTGTGGCAATTATATACGTGTAGATAGTACATACTACAAACTTTGACATTTTCCCTATATTTCGGCTATAATTACGACTGCAAGAATATCAGTATTAGAACGTAAATATACCTCATCCATTGCCACAAGAAGACCAAAATCTATGTAACAAACCAAGATGGAAAGGAAGAATTTTTGATTCCTTTTATGTTACCAAATTGTATTCTTACTTTTGATGTGCGCTAGATAGCTTTAGAAATGTACGTAGTGTAATGTATAACACTTCGTCTCTTTCTTTTTTCTCTAGATGTTTTAAAGCAGATGGTATAAATTTTAAATTCTTTTTCCATTTCACCTCCTTTATTACTATTTCTAGTTTTTTTTAACACAAACTTCAATAATTATTAAATCAATTGTAAACTTCATTGTTTATTAAAACCTTTTTGTTCTCTTAATAAAATAGTTATATATCAGTAAATATTGGAGCAACGGAAACAACTGAAACAACAGGATCATAATTTTCAAAATAATTGTACCTTATTGAAAAAGGGAAGAGGGAGGAAAAGGAAAATGTAAAAGCAGCTACAGTTCTAATTGGTTAATCTATATTATAATGCCCGTGTACGTCCGTCCGTCCGTCCGTCCGTCAAGCAAAATGGTAGCTTAGCTGCGACGGGCGAACCGTGGATTTTTCCACGGGCTAACGACTAGTTTTAGGTAATCTTAATTATTAAAAGCACTTTTAAAAAACAAGAGAAAGTTTGACATACGACTCAGGAGGTAAATGTAGAATCTAAAATTTATTTATTAAGAAATAATAAAAACAAAACCGGCTGCAACAACAACAATAACGACGACAAAATCGACAGTGATAATAACAACAAAACGAGACTTACGTTATACGACAGAATATCATTTCGATGTGAATTGCAAAACGACATATCGTTATATACTTCCAAAATCATCCGACAAACTTCGAAGTTGTTACAACGTTAATGAAGATATTTGAACTATTTTGTTTTGAAGAAAGAGATTTATTGAGTTTCACAGCGTGAAAGTGAGATCAGTTGACAGTTTTTAAACCTTTTTAAGACGCCGTAAAAACAAAACATAATTTATTCATGCCAGACTTAGGTAGGTTTCTATATTTTTTAAATAGTTAAATACTTAAAATAAATAACACGTAATACTAACAATAAGTACAGCCAGAAAAGATCAATAAAGCCATTTTTTCTGTAGCCGTTGCTACAAAGGCACAACCAGTTTATTTAAAACCATTTGAGATTTCATGTACTGCAATGATGTTTAGCTGTGGAAACTAAATTGAGAAAGGTTTTACGTAAGTCCGAGATTCGGAGAAAATTTCGCGAGAGAAACTTTCGCGAATTTCGCGTTTTTTGGCCTTTTTCGCGAAACTTTGTCTCGCGAAACTTTCAAAAATGGCCATTAGCGAAAGTTTATCCACTAAAATTTTAAAAAAAAATTGCTGGTTTTAAAAGTTATTTCTTGACTTGCCCTTAATTGGCTCGCCCTCCCGATAGAAAAAAGAGACAACTGGCGCTGGGAACGAGATAAACTTAGAGAAGAAGACAATGACGACGATGCGTGGGAGCCGGAAGAAAACGAGCCTAGAAATGCGTTTGATCTGTTTTTGACGATGAACCCAATTTGTAAATAGAAGTTTTTACATACATTGGAAAGAAAATTATATCGTTAAAAAACACTTTTCTATCATAAGAAATATAGGCCACTTTTTTTATAAGAACATAAAAAATCACCAATCGCTAAATTTTATCTCGCCAAAACTTTCTCATTTCAGATTTCGCGAAAATTTATCTCGCGAAAATTTTTTAATTTGTAGATTCGCGAAAATTTATCCAAAAAATTTCGCGAGTTTTTGGACTCGCGAAAGTTTCTCCGAATAAAGTATATGGTATTTCTTTCGACATTGACAGCCAGTTGGTGCTTTTTTAATGCGAGTCAAAATTGTTGTTATCAAGTTTCCATAACATGTTCATGTTAGATGTGAAATGTCAATACACACTTTTACAATCCCACTGTTTAAAGTTTCGTGTGTTTTTAATTGGGTGCATGTAACGTGCGCACGAAAGATTTGAGCTGTTTTGTTATTAGCAGCCGCTTTTTTTCAGTGTGGACTGTTTTTGATTTTTAAAAAGCTCGAAGAGATGACTACTTCTTATTTTTGCGTCGTAAAGAACTGCAAAAATGGTTCAAGAAAGCCTGAAAAATAGAAATTAATTCATAGTATGAGCTGTGATGGAAATGGTTATGAAGATTGTTCTTGTGATCCCCCATTCAAATTATACCCATTCCCACTGCAAGGAAAGCTCCTATTCGCCGTGATAAATTGATTAGTCTTATTAATCGTGTGGATGCTAAGGGTAAACCCTTAGACTCCGAATGCTCATAGCAGAGTTTGTTCTGGACACTTTGTGAATAGTAAATCCTTCTTTGAAAATCCTTTACCCACACACTAAAAGTTTGTTATTCGTCTAGGAGGTTTAAATGTTTGAAAGCATATATTGAATACTAAAAATAAATAATAGTCCCTTGAAGAGACGACAAGTGGGAGTCTGTATACCTAAAAATCCCTATTGGATATATCCAACATAGTAATTAAAAAAAATATAAAAGTTAGAACAGAACTATTAAGCTTGCCCTAAACGCAAAAAATTAGCGGTAAATCAGCTCCAGCCGCTTTCATTTTAAGCAAAAGCTCCATAAAATATATGAGTTACTTTTTATCTTTGGGAGATGAAAAATGATGCAATCTGTGGAACGCGCAAATAAAACGAGAATTCACATTTATCACGAAAAACTATCTAGTCCATGTGTAGAAGGTTGCGGACAATGGCTAAGGTGTTTTAAGAATACTTTAATGTCACATGATATAGCAATATGTCGTTTTTCGAATGCTCTAAAGGAGTTATTACATATTGAACAAGAAAAGTATAGGAACATACTTATCACAGGCATTGCCAATTGTATTAAAACATTCATTTTATCAAAGTTTTATAAACCCGACTTTTAAACGATTTGCGTTGGTAAGCCGGAATGATTCCTTGGCCTGACCTACTGCTGTTGCTTGAAGGACAATCAGTTCTCCAGTTCTTGCTTTGCTTCCTCGTTCTGTATCCCACTCCAGATATTCAGTATTCCCATCCAAATCGACGTCTCTAGCACGATAGCCAAAATGAACAATAAAACACCACCACATTAATCTTTGTATTTGTTCTGGCGTTTAGGTCCCAATACTTCATCGTTTTTAATCTTTCAATTTCACGTTCTTCCAGTGGTCTTGTTTCATTTGGTTTATTACCAAGACATTGTTGAGTTAGTCTTTTGTGCTTTGCGACAAGAACTTTTCTACTTCGTTCAAATTCTACACCTCCTTTTATGTTCATTCTACTCCCTTTTTCCGACAACGCCCTTTGTTTAGAATTTTGGAAACTTGTTAACGAAGGTTGATAGTTGTCACCATCATATTTTCCAGAAAGTTTGTAAAACTTCTTGGCGTACATAAAAAAAACTGCATAATATTTCATCGAGCTCCCGTGCTGGGATGTTTTCTATTTCTCTTCCGCTGTTGTTTTTCTTGTAATTTTCTGCAATAAATAATTTTAATCTTTTATGTCACTTTTGTCTTTATAAATAGTTTGTTTTGCCTTTGTGGGTAAAAGAGAATTAGATATTTCCTGATCAATATTTTTATTTGTGTTTTCATCACAGATAAAATCTGCAGTTGAAAATGTACACCAAGATCAAATGAAATGTTGGTATCGTCAAAAGAATTGAAGAATCGTTTACCGCTAGCCATCTTCAAATTGTTGCACAAAAAAACTTTATTTGTTTACATTTTAATGCGCTATTTATAATTTACGCACGGTCACTATAGTGATGCATAATGGTTTCCCGAACCGGTTAGTATGGCTTCATACAAAGCCCTGTTTTAATAAGACGTAAACCAATCAAATCATCGGATTTTTCATACTAACCGGTTAGTTAGTCAGTTAGGTAATAATGTAACCACCCTAACGTAATAACCTTCCATTGTTTTCCTTTTGACATACTGATCCACTTGATCGTGTGGGCCAGCATTTCCTTTTGGCATACAAAATGATTTTAGATATGCTATATGTCCCTGTTCTATTAAACCTAGCTTTTCCAACACATTGACATCAGCTGCCCAGACTGCAGGTTTATTTATCTGTAATAATAAAAAAATAGTTCTATTTCTCAAAAAAAACTTTTGTAAAAACAATAAAAATTAAAATTTTGTATACATAATAGGTTTAAATAATAAAAAACACACCTTGTGTTTTTTAAATTCTTCGATCACATCATTTTCAACTTTTCTAGACAATAAAAATTGGGACACTTAAAATAACGATTATCTCTGTCTGTCTTTCTCTCGATCCGTCTGTAACAGGCAAAGTGGATGTCTTTATTTTCCTTTGATATAGCCGAAAATATTACATGTTTATTATGAGAATTGTTCTAAACAAAATACCTTTTGTTTTTAACCTAAAATCCCAGCCTGATATTCTTAAAACCTTATTCTTATAAAGCGTGCGTGTCTTTTTTGCAGAGAAAAGCCGCGTGTTTTTGTTTGTTTACATTTTAAATCATGTGATCAAAATAAACCAATTTAATTTGCTGAACAAAATCACGTGATCAAGATAAATTAATTCTATTTGTTGGGAAATCCAAGTTTCCCTTGACAACCAAAGCAGGAGTAAGTTTTTCGATTTTAGGAGAGGCAGAGAGATCTACAAAAATAAATGACATCTATCTAAAGCTAGACATTTTTAAAAGCAGTTTTTAGTAATTAACCTATTTTTTTACTACAATTAACTATAATTTTTCAATATAGCTGGGTAATAGCTGGGACTTGGGTAACAAGCAAGACAAAATAATAATAAGCAATACCCTTCTAAACAATGTTCTTGCACAATGCTTTGTTTGGAAAATACACGAGTTCACAGCTAAGTATTGTTTAAACCAATCTTTCTTTTGTTACAAAGCAGGGAGTACTGCCAATAACATACCAAATTTCCTGACCAGGAGAGTATATATATAATTATTTCATCAAAAAATTGGAAATATTCATAATGCCCATTGTCAAATCCTTATTAAATTCATTCTGTTTACTTTCTTTTTTTAGTACAGAAAATAAGTAAACTTAATCTGTGAAGAGATTTAGGCCTGCATTCATTAGTGTATCACAAAGAAAATGTTTTCTAATTTGCAGTAAAGTTAAATTTGGTACAGTTTAATTTTTTTAACTTTTTATTTTTTAGAATTTGTGGTAACTAGCTAATAGGTTGTGCATTCCTCTAATGTTGAACCTATTACCCACAGTAACAACCCTGTACATGGTTTTAGGCTTTTCAATAATGCTGGTAGGTTTGTGTTAATCAGAGGTTAGTAGGTCTCATTACTCATTATTGGACAGATGCCAGGTATTCCTCAACATGTTGAACTGCCACATGAAGTGCAGGTAATCGTCATACCAGGTGCATCAATTAATGATGATGTGTCTTTAGCTAGACGTAGACTAATTTGCACGTCGTTTAGAAAATACTGATCACGCTTCAATTGACGTGCTCGAGATGCTGAAAGGCAAGCTACTGCACGCCGTTTATGAAAAATACCAATCACTGTGCCAATAGACATGATCGAGATGCTGCAAGGCAAGTTATTGCTCGACAAAGGCAAAATGTTTGTCAGGCTGCAAATAGAAGACGAGTAAATGCCCCAGCATAATCTTTTACGTCAAAATGTATTGCCTAATGTTTATTATTTAGGTGTTATGGACAAAGAATGTGAGTTTTGTCGAGCTGTAAAGTTTGAGAATGAAGAGTGTTTCAAATGCTGCCATAATGGTAAAGTTGCGCTCGATAAGGTATGATGCTGTTGTTGTTATTAAGAAACGTAAACATAATTAAAGACCTATGTAAAGGCACTCGCCTAATTGTAAGACATCTTCACGACAACTGTGTCGATGCTGAAGTACTTACTGGGAATGCCATTGGAGATCGGGTACTTATCCCAAGGTAACAACTTTCACTTTCGGATACAGGTATGCCTTTTGTTTTACGTCGCAGGCAGCTTCCAGTAAGGCTTTCTTATGCTATGACAATAAACAAGGCACAAGGTCAAACCTTTGACAAGGTTGGTATATTGCTGCGCAGGCCATGTTTTTCTCATGGCCAGTTGTATGTTGCTTTTTCAAGGGAAGGGCATTTGATGATGTTCGAGTAAGTATTGTTCCCTCATCCAAGTATAGATTTTTAAATAGGAAATGTTACTCTCTAAGTATTGTTTACCGTCAAGTTCTTACATAATTCATACAATAATGTAGCTAGTAGACATTGATGCAAATATTAAATGCTTAGCATCAATTTAATACTTTGCACTTTATATTTATCTGCCATGTTGTACAAAGTGAAAAGAGGTTGACGTGTTAGACTTTTGTGCAACATGAGAGTAGCGTGCACTGTTGATGGGGGTAGATGTCCTTATTCGGTGCACCCGTGCCTTGTAGATTTATAAGGCATATCAGAAAAAAACATCAGGGTTTGGTAGAGTCGAATGGGGAGATTTTTATCGGAAAGGAAAGTCTTGAGAAAGAAATGTCTTATTCACACTTAATGAACACGGAGTTCTGGGGAAGGCCTCGGTAGAGTGGGTTAAGCATTTGTAACATCAAGCCATATTTCAGACAGTGAACTCTTTTTAGACTTGGTGTTTCTTAAGGCAGTCCAGACAAGAAACATATGCTCCCAACAACCAGGAATTTTTTCCATACATCCTTTTTAAATAGATTTGTTGATGAAGATTTTTTTCTTAATGATGTCATTTTCTAAGCGCTTTGACACAAGACTGAAGAAAGTTTTCCTTCCACATTCAGAAGAGCTATTGGCCGAAAGTCCCTAATGGTTGATGGTGATGGAGGCTTGTTTTTAGGTATATAAACTTCTGAAGCGACCCTCCATTGTACAGGAACAAAGGAATTCTTTAAACAAGACTGGAAAAAGGTAAAGAGGAAGGACGCAATCCGAGGACAATTCTTGTAAACAAAAATCTCTATTTATTTCATTAACTTGGCTTTTAGCATGTCATGTCATCTCCAACTTGGCTTTTAGCATGTCATGTCATCTCCAATAATCTTATCACACCCCTTCCGCCTATAAAAAAATCCTTATAGTTCATTATTGTTAGTAAACCATTTTCTTAATTCAAATCCAGCCTTACTCATCAAATCCATTGCAACTTCCTGAATTTTTTTCCTTCTGTAACAGAATAACAACCGGTTGTCGTATCATCGACATACAAATCTTTACCTATTTTATCACAGTCTTGGAATACACATCTAAGAATTTATTTAAATGCTGACGAATTGTTCCATTTAACAGAAAAGGACTGCTTGTTAAACCAAAAACAACTCTAAGGAAACGATAAATTACCACGTTATTCACAAAAAATAACGGTGGGGTTGATCAATATTAATATTTAAGAAGGCTTGCCTGATATCAGAATAATGGCGATCTTGTTTAACCGAAACCTAAAAAGTACATCTTACATATTCGGACGTATTGCTTAACAATGTTATCATAGTCATCATAAATCCTAGAGCTTGCAGTTTTTTAGCCGTGGATCAAAGTCTTCGTTCGCTTACAAAATAATTTTCAGGTAATGGATCGTGCATAGACTTGAAAGGTAACCTGGCCACAAAGCGTGATCCATCATAATAATTATGATTTTCAAAGTCATTAATTACAGAGATTTCTTGACCCCCTACCGATTCAACATGCCAAAGTTTCCTTAACTTATTTCTTAGTAACTCGTCAAAACAAAAATAAATTATGTCAGAAGGGCGGTTTGACTGCACTGGTCTTATCTTTGAAGAGTGACGACTTCACTTAATACCCCAGTCAGTCACACAAGATTGTACTGAGTAGGACAGTTAAAAAGTTTTACGGATGGAAGAAATTTCTAGTTCCTGCCGAAGACTCTTCGCAGGTCTCTTTTGAGGTGACTCAGCTAGACATTTTGGGTACCTTGGTTCAGGAATATGGGGCGAAACCCTTGTACCTTTTCAGAAGTCCTGTCCTACTCTTTGTTTTGTATGCCAAAGTTTTGTTCATATGTGACAATTTACTTCTTGGAAAAAGGAAGAGTAGTGTCTTTTTGGGAGCACATTCTTTAGAGAAGCAAAAACTTTAGACTTTAAATCTAAGACTTAACTGGAAGAGTTTATCGTTGTGTTTGCACTTTGTAATTTTCCTTTTTCTCTTCTCAACCACTCTCATAACATGCTGTGGTTGCAAACAGTACTGTTTCTGCTCCTTGAAGGACCTATCTTTTCCACTTAAGACTCAACCCAACGCAGTTTTCAATGCTACAGTTCCGCCGAACCCTTTTTCATATTCCCAGTAAAAAATCTATAATAAAAATCTAGCCCAATCAATACGTTTACATTCAAATTCCGACAATTCGCGTTTCTATCGGCCAACTCTAAACCTTCCATATGACGGTAACTTGCTTTTACAAACGCAATGCAATGCTGGGTCAACGGACTACAAACATTTGGAACACAGTATACTTCAACAACATAAAATCCATGACAGTTCTTTTGTTTAATCTTAACCCGGTAAACTTGGAGATCCCGAACCCTGGAAGTCACTTCGAAAAGTCTGAACAATAACCTTTTCCTTTCTTAATGGTTTTAATTTTAAAGTCTTACATAAGTCCTGAGAGAGATGGCTTCTCTCCCTGCCACTATCAAATAGGATCCGCGTGTGCTTTTTTGTATTGCCTGATGTATCAAATATTTCAGCAGAAGTAGTTTGCATTTAAACACCACTGTATGATGATACAAAATTGTTGTGATGAGCACCTGCTTGCGAACCATCGGAAGTACAAATAGAAATGTGCTCTGTTAGCATTTTCGACAAGAATAGTTGCTAGGACAAAATTCTTAACTGGTCAAGTTTATTATTGTGCTTGCACTGTGTCCAGCTGCTAGGCATAGAAAGCAACGGCTTTGCTTACGTAACAATTCCTTTCTTGCAACACATCTGTCGCAAACATCGACGTCCAAATATCGCTTCCAAACTTCCTAGCAATTATCATATTCAGATCATCCGGTATCCTTTCTTTTAATAGAAGAATCAACCAACTTCCACATGCATTTTCATATGTCTAACTTCGATGCACTCAAATTTCTAGTACAGTTTTCAATGTGCTATACCACTGTTTTACGCGTTTTTTCTAAGAGAATCCTTGTTAAAAGGAAGGGTGTTGCTATTATGCAGAATCTTCGGAGAGTTACAACCCCTATAATAATTAACCAGCCGTCATTAGACAAGTTATATCACAATAGCCAGCTCTTTTGTCACTTCATCATCAATCCGTTATAAGGTTTCCTTAAAGACACAATGTCAGATTTATTATTTACCTTGTTCAGACGAATTAGACAATCCATGTGTGCTTATATCAGCACCTGTGGATTGCCATAACGTTCGGTTAAAATCTTAATAGGTTCTTTTGAATTTGTTGAACTTAAACTTAATCCAGATATTGTCTCAGAGGCTTGACCTCCGAGATATCTCTTTAGATAATTAAATCAGTCTATATCGGAAATCTCTTCGTTGTCATGAATCAACGCGCCAAACTGTTCCCAAAATCCTTGCCAGGATATTTTATTTATTTATTTATTTAAAATTTTTTATACAGGATGAGGACTTCAGTAATTTGCAAATATATACATAAATACAAAAAAACTGCTATCAATGTCCGTCGTGTCTGAGAATAAAAATGGAAAAAAGATAAAAACGATAAAAACAAACAAAAAATTGATCTACTAGAAATGCAACAGTATGCATACAAGGTGTGAAGTGACTTCATGTCGGAGCTAAATAAGACATAGGCATAGTTCAAAACATTAATCCCAAAATGGGGTCTCTCTTAAAAATTGGTAGTTCATATTTTGGTAAACAGCCACGAGAGGACACTTCTTACAGAATCTTAAAGTCGTGCTTCATGACTAACAATAGTAATTTTTGTGAACGTATTTCAAATATCTATTATTTATTTGCATATAATTTTGTCTAATCTTGGTCCATTATTTTAGAATATAATTCTAAAAATGTTAGAATATTTGCATTAAAAACGTATCTACGTTTGGTAAACCTTGAGAATTTTTTGATTGCTTTTTGTTTACGTCCCAGATTGGTATTACTTAATGCAGCTGAAAGTCTCTCTTGTAAACGAAAGAGTTTAATTTTATTGATCCTAACATAACAGACTGTTTTCGCGTGTTGTTGATTGAATCAGATGTTCTAACCATATTCCGAGTGGAGAAATCTTTTACTCCAACAATACTGAACGCTTTCTGAGCAGTTTGTCACATAACATGCAAATGGTGGAATCATCAGGCTCGTCAGAATCTGTTTATTTACATCAGAACGCATTTTATTTTAAAGAGGATATTTCAAAACAGTACTGCAGGAATACAAATGTTTTCAGCTTGGAAGGTGTGAGATTTATCGACTCAGTCTGTTTTATGTGTCTGAAGAAAAAATATAGGAGTTAACGATGGCCATTTATTTAAATGTTTATGAAGTAAATATGTTTATGGTATTATTTAAGTGTTTTTCAATGTCTGCTAAAGTCTAACACAATTTCTTGTGGCACTTTCAATATATTTTATTAATTGCAATATCGACCTTGTTTGTTTCAAATATTTACCTATTTCATAATTTAGAGCAAGATCAGAGCAAGATGACCAAAACGGCAACATTCAAGCAGCAATACCAGAGAAACCTAAAAAAAACTCGGATCGTTAGTTAACAATTTTAGAAATTTTAGATATAGATTTATTTTAAACTTTTGTTTTCAATTAGAAATATCACTTGACTTTTCTATTTTTGGACAAATTGTCAGAGATTCGCTAACTCTTCTAATTAATGTTGCATTTTTTAAACAAAACTTCGTCACTTAGTATGAAGTATATTCTTTCTACATTATGTATCAAGCTTATACCATCTTGTACCAGCACATCCTACTCTTAAAGCTGTGTCGCGGCCCTGAAAGTATATAATAGTTATCTGTACTTTTTCTGCAGTGTGTGCTGGGCTTCGTGCGTTATATTGCGACAAACCAGTTCGCGTAAAGTTTGTCAATCGTTCTGGAGAAGAAGTTCAGTTGTATTGGATAAATTACGTTACGAAGTAATTGACACATATGAAACACATCCGTGGATTGCCGCGAATGCAAGGAACAAAAAAGTCCATCATGCTTTCACAATAGGAAATAATTTAGTATACTACCCTATCCTTGGTCCAAATGGCGGAAAATACACAGTTGCTGAAATACGGAAAGCACCAGGTAAATGCAATAACTAAAAATGTCTCAGGGAATTAGTGTAAATGCTTTGTTTTATCTAAACCGAGGAGTATTCTAAAATTGAAGTGAATCTCACTCTTGTTTGCATACAGCTAAACTTCGCTGGACCTCTTTTCATGCCGAAATAAAATTTCAACTCACCACTTTCACCAAAAAGACAAACGTGAAATTCAGACGAAGTAAGTGTCACTTTGGGGGGTAGCTATAACGTAAACAGATAAAGGCCTCTTATCTAAAACTAAAATGGATTCACTTTACTTCGAGTGAATGGAAAATCTCGCTTAAAAGCCGCCTTCTATTGGTATTGTATTTATATTAAAATACCCGTAAACTGTCTGCCACACAAAATGTTAACCGTAGCTAGAAACAGAAGTGCGGTAAAAAAGGATAGACGAACTCGGTGATTTATCTACGGGCCACAGACTAGAAACATTTGTCTGTTTTTATACATGTTTTGTTTATAAGTTGCAAAGGTAGTTTGTCTTTTCAAACACTCATTACTAATGATCTACTTTATGCCCGTTGATGAGTTTAATTTCTTTTTTTCTATGTTAGAAAAATTAGCAGATCTTATTTCTAAACTTAACAATATGGAAGTCATGATCAAGTTTACCAACAGAACGTCAAGATCAGCCTTTCTTGAAATGATAAACAGTGGAGGGGATAGAGAATTGAAATACACTCTTGCACCCGGTCAAAGTTGGACTGTCGCGATGCAAGAAAAAACATATTGGATTACAACGATGGACAGGGAGACAGAGGAAGGTCTATTGTTGAATTACGGATGGTATTATTCTGTAAGTGTGTTTTGGTACGACTAGCATTTAATGTCAATTAAAATTCCTGAATAAAAAAATTGTAAAGGTTGATTTTAATTTTCGAGTTTGAACACACTTTTGTTTATAATTTTTGGAAATTGGCAGAATTTTTCCCATGCTTATTATCAGCAAGAATTATCACTTTTTAAGTTCAAGTCTGTCTGTGAACATTGAGAAGTGAACTTTAACAAGTTCAAAGTGCGTTGGTCTAGTATGAAGTATGCCGGTAATGATTGTAATTAGGCATTTATTCCAAAATCTTTCTGTAGAGGATTGTAATTCAAATAGTCTAAAAAACTTCGAAATAAAAATCATATCAAATTATTCAAATAACTGGGCTTTAGCAGAACAAGATTTTCTGTGTTTCATGCTTGCTTGTGTGTGAAATTTCAGATATATAAAGTCCCAACATGTCAAGTAACTATTATTGGAGATGTATCAAGACGAGATTCTAACTTCAGTCGTGTCACTAAGGACTTGGACGTTGCAGAATAGTGTAGAATTCTTCCAAAACATCAAAGAGAATCCAAAATCACGGCGGACGCACTCCATTTAAAGTACAACATATTGTAACGGGATCCTAAAACTATTTTACGACTTTCATATCAGTTAATAACACTGTATTTTATGAGAGGTTGAAAAATGTCAGAGTTAAGAAATATGTAAATTAAGACTTTTACTGGTTTATAAGTTGTGATTTTCTAAGTACCAGGAGAAAAATCAATAATGCCTGAACATTCTTATACTGTTTTTAAGATTCAGATTTCAGCTCGGGTTTAACTCGACCCTCTCTGCAGTTAACTTTCGTTTTATTTTGAGCTTAATTCTCAATTTACGCTGATATTAGCAATAATACGGCAATTATGAAAATTATGCACAGTTTAAATAACTCGAAATTTAATAATACTGTACTTAGTTTCTACTACTTCAAATAATGCATCTTATTTAGAAAGTCGTTTGTAAACAATAGTTCAGCTGTAAATTGGATCTTAAATACACAACGCAAACGAAATGCGAATTTTTAAAAGTGTAATAATAAAATAAAATAGTAAAAACTGGTGACACAAAATAGCACGTCGCATAAGAGAAAGCTTGGAATTTAGTGTAATAAACCCAAAAAATAAAATTTGCGCTTAAATCATCTAGAAATATTTTTCGAGAGGAGGTAAAGCCAGCAATTGACTGCTTTGGACTTTCATGGATGGATAGATATCATTATTTTCTCTACTGCAGTAATATTAACCTTAAATATTATTCTAGAGAATGCTGTGAACGTTCTTTTCTAATTTATGTGAATACAGTTTGTTTAGTTTTTTTTTTCATCTTTTTGTATTTAGTGTGTTTTATTTATTATAAAGTTATAGCTAAAAGTTATAGCTTTTATTTAAGCAACCTAAAACCCTCCTCAAAATATATTGAGATAGGATGGCAAATGTCAAAGGTTCTCCTGATAATTGATTATTTTAAAGCTTAATTCTGTACTAGATATACAAAATCAGGACGTCTTAATGTTTATTTGTTCATGTTCAGGACAGACTAGGCTCATCTGGCTGGATCTTGAAAAAGTACTAATTCTGGTTAACATGGCCACCTTTTCGAAATTCGTTGACAATCACGAGGAATATTCTTGAAACCAGACGTGTTAGTGCAGTTAGCCTATTTTTGACGCTGCTTATCTAACCTACGCTTCAAAAAATTTACAAGATAGTGCTTTTTGTCGATAAAACCCAGCTGTCACACTAATTTAACAGGAGTTGAAGGAATTCTCTTGAATATTATTTACCGCTGTTACTTTTTTGTTGTGACATACTTCAAAATTTTATTTGCTGGAGAATTGCACCAGCAAAGACGATATTCTGATTGCTTAAGAAAAATCAACATCGTCCCTGGATTAATGATTCAAGTAGTGCTTGTGGAAGAATCGCAAAACGCTTACGGTGTAGATTTTGAAACCAAAATTCTGAATATTTAAAATTTTGAATAACAATTCAACAGATATGCAACGCATAGGACTCCTTTAAAACGCGAGGTAATTTTTAGTCTATTTGACAGTACATTACAAACGTTACACAATTTGTGTTGTAAAATCTAACTAAACGTTTCGCAAAAACGCAATATTTATTTCTACGAAAACGTCTGCCTTGAAATTTAAAAAATTAGAAGAATAATATAAAAGTAAAATTTCAGACTTGTTCTCATGTTTATTCTCATTTTTACCATATCCATGTGTGAACAGTAGTCAAAGATGGAAAATGTTATGAAACAAAAGCTATTTAATAGTATCTAGATCGCAAGCTACTGCTGGTGTTACTAAGGTTAAAATATTTTTTACAAATAAACATACAAATAAACTAAGAAAGATTAAATGGATGATTAGGAATGAAATTTAAGACAAAAATAAATAAATGAAGTTCAAGAGAAATAAGAAAAACTACAAAATATTAAGGCTTGTCTCAAAGATGAAGAAGTGACGAGATAGAAATTGTTGAGAAGCAAATTATAACGGGACAATTTTATGACATCATTACAGCGTAAACTTGTTTTGTATGCCGGGGTATCTTATAATAGTTTACCCTCGATTTATGCGGGGAGGGGAATGATGCTAAATGCGCTGAAGCAGCAGCAACGGTAATATTGAAACCTCCTCAATTTTATTGTCTAGTATGGACTGTCATAAAAAATTAAGTGAATACTCAGGTTGTATCCACAGTTTCGTAGTTTCCCTCTCTTACAACATACCACAGGCTTTGCTGCTGGTTTTATTTCAGATGGTGTTGCTCATTTTGTTTGGACATCAAAAAACGAAAAATAACAATAATAATAATAATGATAACAAGATGGCTATACAGTTATGAAGCTATGGAACCAATGTTATAGCGAAGCGGGTTTTTTGTTACTCTAGGATACACGAAGCCTATTTCTTATCATCGACGTATCGCAAGCCAATAAAAAACTCAAGCCTCGCTTGCCTAGATTTTGCAACAGGTGATGCTAGACTAATTCCTAAGATCGTTTTTTTATTACTTTTCACAAACGGCTGAAATATAATGAAATAAAAAAGTTGCATCATTTTTTAAGTAAATAAGGTTTCTAATAAAAGTTGTACCATTGAAAATTCATTAAAGCAACAAAATTTAGGTTGATCACATATTCCAGTTAAACCATTTCGCACAACCAGCGTGGAGTGCTTCCAGTGAAACTCGTACAGAGGTCTGTTATAGCAAAAACTGTCGGGCAACATATTTAATTTTACTTAATCTGATTCCCTATAAAGGATTGCGAAACTAATGTTAAACAATAACCGGTTAAGCGGTCAATACAATAAACCAAATTGACCATGAGGATACAGGTACGTGTGTTACACATCCAATGAGAACCCCTTTTAGAAATGCTATTTAAAAAAAACATCCATGTAACTTAAGATCAAACAAAACATAGAGATATTATTAAAAGAGAAAGAGACACAACGGCTATTCTAGCTATTGTAGTAGGCTCGTCCCGGAAGCAGGTTGTGCATTCATGAAAGTTTAAAGTTCCCGAAGCTGGATTGTTTCCTTTGATCCAATCATGTCAAAGAAAATGTTTCTATTGTTATTTCGCCCAATCAGGTTTGATAAATATTCGCAAAACTTAATATTTTGTAAGAATTAACTGCACGTGTTAGCATAATTTAGACTCGTTAAAACGATTTTGCAGCTGCTCGGAAAATTACACCAAAGAAAATCGTCGGGAAAAAAATATTTAAGCGAGGCCCTGGAAAAAAAATGTAAACAAATGTCAATGATAAGAAGTATTTTATTTTGAGCCATAGGTAGAAAAGGATTTTTACCACATAACGTAAATTTATTAGCAGTGCTAAATAAGCTAAGATTTTGATAAATATATCATTAAGCTTTCTCTTAGCCAAGCAGAGGTAGATAGCTTTTAATTGACTAAGCTTTAACATAACGTATAAACAAATAGATTTTGTAGAAAGAGTGTCCAGTCAATTTTTTATCTTCCCTGACTACATTAAAATCCTCTGTTTTTCCTATGCCAAATATACTTATAACTTAAAAACAATTGGGCTGAGAATGGCTGAAAAATAAGAACACAATAAGAACATAGAGAGAGCTGAATTTTTCTGATAAGACTCCTGAAAAACACACACACACATTCAAAAACATAGGGAACATTTTTCAAGGAAAAATTGTCGCTGAATCAATTGTTAATATTATTTAAAACGTGTGTATACTTATAAACGTGATGTTACATTGCAAATACTTGCAATATACGTACAACAACAAAAACGTGTGTTTGAAATGAAAAGGGTGTGAAATTTTTGGTAATTAATTCGTAGTGCACATTATCATTGTCTGATATAAAAGCAGTTGCCTTTAGAGCTTACATCACTTGAATGTGGTCTAAATACTAGCAAGTCAAAACAGAAAGTTCCCAGACCAGAGAAATCCTTCATTGGCTAGCAATAGTGATTTAAATTCTATGTGGTTAGCCTCATTGAGGCTATAGCTACCTATAGCTATACCCTCCTGATATGTTTAGAGCAGCTCCTGAAACCTAAATAGAAATAAGATAGTAGATTGCTAAAACAGTTTTGATATAACTTTTACATACGATAACTAACCACAACTCGCTTTTTTACAAAAACTTTTAAGTTTTTAAAGTAACGAGTTTTCTAAGACCGCCATTTTTACTTAAAAAACGTGGTATATAATACACCGAGTATATTGAAAGGGACACTTTATCAACACCGAAAATTTACAGTTGAATTTTGGCCTTAAACTTTGGCTAGCCATCGTCTTTCACTTAAAGATTACTATTAAAGTGAAGAATAAACCCTTACCTTCGTACATCTATGAAGGATTCATATTCCGTTCAGTATTTCTTGAAAAAAACACGTTTTTTTTCTATACATATGACAACAACAAATATAGCTGCCTGACATTCGAGCTTCTTCTCCAACTGATTCTCTTGGAGATTGTGCAGGTAAATTATTTCGAAGGCGAGGGTAAGCTCCTGAGAGCTCTTTAACCAATTAACGGCGAAATTCAGTGGAAAAGCTGATTATTTTCTTAATCTTTTACAAGTAAAATTGTCGGGATTGTATACTAAAAGAATCGGTAATTAGTCGTTTTGCGAGAAACGCACAAAATGAGCTGGAACCTAGTGACGCGCCTTCTCCGCATTGTTTGTCTTAACAATAGGAATTTGAATAGAGAATTATCGCGTTGTGTCTCTTTCTCTTTTAATAATATCTCTATGAATAAAAAAATAGATTGTCGATTACCATGCCAATTAATTACCTCTCTCGGTTAAGCGCACAAGATTGAATATATATACTGTATCACAAAAACAGGCTCTATTTGAGCTTGCATTGTAAATACCTTATTCATCATAACTTTTTAATAATAAGCTCTTGGTGACTGTTTTACGGAGGAAAAATTAACAGGCTGGCAAAATAGTAGAACCCCTCCTGTTTAGTCACTGTGCAGCAAGCTCAATAATAATATGCGTAATTTATATAAACTGGTACCCGAATTACCATTTTGTGCCGAGGACGCTCGAAAAAGGGATGACAAGGAGATATGTCATGGGCGAAAATCTAAAAATATCTGCGATAGTCAACTCTTTTTTCTTGCGTTGAATGCTAGTCAAATAGACATGGTCTGCGGAAAATTTCTAGCTTTATCATCAACATGGCGGCTGTTACTGTATAATTAGCCATGTAATATGGTGTAAATATATATAGCTGATCAACTTATTAATGCCCTTGAAACGACAACGCTAAGTTTATGGAAAACATTGAAAAGACGTAGTCAGGCGTAAAAAACATGGTGAAGGCATACACTACAATTTCGACATATTAAAGAAAATTGTGGAAAATTAAGCAAAAAAGATCTCCACCGTATTATAGCCGTATAAGCGTTGACTAAATAAACTTCTTCTATATAGTCTGCATTTTATTATCTGTCGATTTTTCAGATTTTATACACAAGCGTGGAAATCCCGTCAAAACGTAAACATTTATCCTCGTTCATACCACTAGGATGAAATATTTTATTCTGCTACTGTGGAGCTAACAGAATAACTTATGATGTATGGAAAGATACTTTGATTTGTTAAGCAGAGTATCATAGCTAAAATTTGAAGGATTATTATTACAAGATCTATATATCCCTCCTTACTAATTATGTGGCTAGCTTCAGGTTGGTAAAAGATACCACAAGACGTAACAGCGATGGCTAGCACAAAATGCACTCATACCAAACTAAATAGAAATCTTGGGAGAAAAGCACAAAATAGCTAGCCAGCTAGCTGTCTGTCTATTGCTATCTACTCTGACACTGACTACGTTAGCTGGCTTGCTGTTACGTCAGTTATAGCCAAAATAATAAAAATGACTTTACTAAGATTTACATGGATGTAATGGTATTTTTATTAGCATATAGAAGTATAAAAAACATACAAACTATTTACAAGACAAAAAGATAAAAAATGAGATATTTTCCAAACCTGCTGAGCTATGGAACTTTTAAAATGGCAGATTAAAAGTCAATTTTACTCGCTTAAACCCCAGAAGATCAGGATTTTGTGCGAGCTTTCAGCCGAAACTAGAAGCTGTGTGTTCCACAGCTAATAACAACAGTAATCCCTAATAATTAAAATATGCATTGCTAACCAGGACATACCATACGAACATTAATGTGAACTTTTTGAAGATTTCTCTTGCAGTCTAATATTTACTAAAGACTTTCCAGTAACGAATGCAGGGTAACGAATACAAAAATTAATCCGACAAATTCATGTGATAATGGCAATCAACTTTAGTAATTTCCAGATAAATATTGTGAAGTATATGGTCCAGAAAAATTCTCCATCATCGAAGCTTCTTTGAATTGTTGCTGTTGCGACCCACTGAAATTTTCTTCTGTAGCTAAATTTGTTGCACTGTGAGATGTTGCAGTGTAAGTCAAACTCGGTGTGTGCATCTTATCGGAATGGGGATGTTCAGAAAATGCCAGTCCTAAATTTTAGAACAGTCATTGAATGATAACTTTATGTACATAGGTCTATGTAGAAACCTAGCAAAGGTAGCATGGTTGGCTTAAATAAGCTGCTAGAATATAATGAAGGGTAGAAAAAGAGATATGCATGCATGGAGGGAATTTAAAAATGTAAAAAGTAATATCATTTTTATGTATTTTGGTCTGCATCCATACCCACCCCACAAATTCTTCTTATATGAATTTAAATAGTAGAAATGTAATTTATCTATTCACACCTAAAACGACATAAAAAAGAAGTTACCTGCTCGTCTACAAAAACCATCCAATGCTTGAGAGCAGTACAGTGTGACAATTAAGTTAACGACCAATTCCGCTGTAATAGCTGTGACAAGACATGCATATATCCGAGCACCAACTGAACAAATCCATAGGTCACCGTCTTGTAAAGCATATTTGTCGTCATTACGAAGAATGTTTTCACGACATTCGTTGTAAAACCTAAAAAAAAAGTAAGGAAAGTGAGAAACAAGAAACAAAAGTGGAAGCAAGATAAAAAAGCTAAAAAGAACAATGATAATAATAATAAAAATAAAAATATTAATTGTTGTAGGCTAGCCTTTGGGTGCACACAAAACCCATAATCACCTGTTTACACGCATGGTTCGAAATAACAAGATTTTTTTTATACAAGTTATTAAGATGTAACTAATAAATATGACGCAGGATAACAATTTATGATAGAACTTAGAATGTTTCAATACAAGTCATTACAGGTAAAACATTTTTCAATGGCGTGATAGAGATCAAATATGATGTCACATTTACCAAAAATGTGACAGCCTCTCCATTCTACAATATACTATTATATCTCACGTGGTTCTAATTTGGACAAAATTTGGAATTTTTTTTAAAGACGTCAGTCGGATACAAAATGACGTCATTTTAATGTCGTTTTAAATGACGTTAAAAAGTTCCCTGTATTAACGTTTATTAAGACCTGTTCTCCAGAGATATTTGTGTTCATGTCAATAAAGGAAGCAAATATGAAGCTAGAATACTGAATTTAGAGGTGATCGAGGTAAGGAAAACATTATAACGCAATATTAGCATAAAACACACCTCAAACCAATCGCAAACGTAATCCAATTCAGGACCGCGATGCAAGTGGATAACAAGCAAAATACCATATGTGTGCAATTTAAACCACCGATGTTGGGTTTCAACGTAAACAGCGAACCAAATACTCCTGCTATACATATTCGTAACAAGCCTATAGAAATCACACTCTTTTCGTTTATCCAAACTTCTTCTCTGAATTTGAAACTTGCACTGCTTCCAAGAATTAGGATTACAATACCATTGGCCATTTGAATAATGCCTAGATAGAATGAAAGGTTTTGTTGTAACATATAAAAATTAACGAAGTTTCTGTTGTCGAAAGTACAATATGGAAACTCTGAACAACGCAAAGCTGCGAGCTCTTCGGCTCCGAGTAATCCTCCACCATTGCTTAGCAATTTTAAATTTTATCACAACCTCTCAACCAACTATTTATTAATTTTGCCACATTTTCCACCTCGCTCTCCACCCCTTCCGCCCTCCGCCCTCCGCCCTCTCTTCATCTCCCCCTATAATAATTATGCAATAATTATGACCCGTAAGATTTTGCCAAACAAACGAAAAATTTATCTTTTTAATAAATATTTAAAGTTACTCTTACCAAGGCCTTTAACCATAGAAACATTTCTTCTCGGTCGGCAGGTAACCATCTTTCCAGAAAATAATAATAACTTCTTTAGAGGTGTCACCTGTGTTAACAAGATTAATTATAGTGAATAGAAGTGTATAAACAAGTAAATTATGGAAAATTCAACCTTATTCATCTTATCACAGAATTAATTTTCGTAACTGTTTGATATATATTAATGATACCGTATACATATATATATATATATATATATGTATATAGTTGTTTTAAAAAAAAATGTAATACCGATAATGGCCGCGGAAACCGCCGAAAGCTTATTGATAATAATCGCTACAGTCTAATGCTAACTATACAGCCAATGTTATACAATGCCTTAAAAATACTAAAACCCCTAAAGATGTATTCTCATATCGATTATTTTCTTTTTCTCATACTACTCTAATCTTCCACATGAGAGGAGAGACACCCGAATCAAAAATATATAGAAGCAACAAATCTTCTGAGATGACTCATAAAAAGTTCTTAATATAGGGTTCTGAACTTTTTTGGGTTTCTACTTCCACATAATAAAAATACAGCAGAAATGTAAAGAAATATTTCGGTTTGCGAAGGCATTTTTTATCCAGGAAAAACAATAAATCGATTTTAAATTTCTGTATTCACATCGCGATCCTAACCCAAATCAAGTCGTGAAATCTACACGTTTTCTTTCTTAGATCAGGTTTTAGAGTTCTAAAGGTAGTGGGCCTTGTTGGCTCTCGAATTTCTTTGGCTAGTTGTGTTGCATTATTTGTTTGCTCCCTTATTTTTAAACATACTACTATCTATCGAAATACTATGATCTGGATCTTATCACTTTTTCATAGTTACTTATTGTGTAAATATACACAAAAGTACCTGCCTAACTACAAAAATCACCTTAAATCATATTCTTTTGATAAATAATTTTGCAATTTCTACCACTTTAACAACATGGTCAAGGTTAACACGTAATAATGTTTTTAATTAAGACGCCGTAAACAACAGAGAGACCAGGACTCGATCAAGTTCCTTTTATAACCGAAGAAAGTGGAAAAGCGAGACAATTTTTTTAATTATAGTAACCATAGTAACCAACATATTGCTTATTAGCAGTACCCTGTATTATTAACTGTCTAGCAAGCTTTACCAGCTCTGATATCAATTAACAAACCCCGTAGACGAGGATAACCGCATTTTGTTCACAATGTCTGCTAAGTGGCCACTCTGTGCCAAGAATGTAGGAAATTTTCATGATGGACAAAGATCCCTGTAGATGTTTTTACAGTGTAAAAAATAGTTTTCTAAATAGCATTTCTAATCAAATAACATTTCTAATTTTCAATCTGAAAATGTTGTTCTATTGATCATGTGAACAATTGCAAAATTATTTGTATGTAGCTAAAATAGTCATACAGTAATTTTATTTTGCGGAATAACTTTCTTTGAAAGATCCAAGATTTATCGTCAATTTAAATAAATACATTGTTGGAATTATTTATAAAATCATGAAAAAACTGCAAAAAGACAAAAGGTATAGCATTCTCGACTCCAGAGCTCTTTGAGCTAAACTTGAAAGCAGCTCTGGACCCGTCTAGTCACGTGGTGGATTCTGATTGATCTATTATGAGAATTCTATGCTTTTCCATATTAAGCATTTGAATGTAAACAAACATGGCGGTGGAGACACGAAGGATCAAAGTATATGCTCGCGTATGATTATGTCGTGACTGAATCTAAAACAGATTCATAGGTTATATATATATAAATATCTACCAAGAACATAATTCAGCTTTCTCTTTTAACAAAATTTACTGTTAGTATTTGACCATTCCCTGCATATCTAGCTTTCAGTGCGATACATATGGCCCACCAACTAGCCAGGGACCTAGTCTGCTTAGCTAGCTAACATAACTCTGCTACTAGAAGTTAATGTATGCTATGCAAATGTTTATTCATGTAGTAGGGAATAAGATTTTGCAAGTTTCAAGTATTTTTCGCAAAAATTATATAATTATTTTGGAAATTTGCAAAAGTGTATTCCTGCGAATATAAATACTATTTCATTTTGCACATAAGCACTAATTTTCTTAAGTTTTTTTTTATGTAAGAACCAAAAATTGTGGCATTAAAAAAACTTGCTTGAAAACTTTTTTAGTAGAAAATATTCAGCACAATGAGATGACTTTCCAATGTTTACAAAAGTTAAACGTTTGTGGTTTTTTGCACATGCACAAACATTTCTGAAAAAAATATTCGCTTACAATTAGTGAAGTTTTTTAAGAAGAATTAGAAGACTGTATTTAGAATTTAATTCCGGTTCCCCTTGGATCATATGCTACCCAAATACCTCTTGCGAGTCCTGCTTTTTTACCTACACAAAAAGAGAACCAAACTTTAATAACAAAAGTACAAAAAAAAAAGTCAGAAAATCTCAGATACAGTTAAATTGTGGCAAGACAGCTATTATTTTTGTTTTATGATTTTTGGACATAGGCATTTTTCCTATGAACCTGCATGAAATTGGTCGAGGAAACTCGTAGGGCATGTCTCGTCATTGCCTGCTCATGAAACCAGGGTTGCTTTGCGCCGAAATTTGTCAAATAAAGCTGGGGTGAGCTGAGAATTACTGAAACCCTTGACAGGCATGTTGTATGAGTTTGAAATTAGAACAAGGGATTCCTTGTCAAGTTGCACCCAATCTTTGACAAGGGGCAGATGAGGCTCCACAGCGGCAGCATGTTTTTCAAACGTAAGACTTTTCGTACCGCTATTGGATGCCATTATAGTAATTGAAGCCACAATATAGAGTTGATGATGTCTAGCTAGTAGGTTGCAGTAATAGAGGTTTTTTGAAAACATGTAGCTAGCTGGCTAACTATAGTAAAACGTATAGTAAAATTTTTAGTTGTTTTTTCAAGACAATCTTGTCAGCTTAGATCAGAGGCCAATTTGATGTTAAATTCTTAATTTATATGCCATAGGTAACAGAGGGTAGGCTCAGTGGCCTGGCTAATCGAGGCAATACCCAATGTGGGTAAACAAAACATCATGCATCAATTTTGAAGCTCAATATACTGTTTTATATTGCAGTTCACTTAACCAGCTAGCAAGCTAACTGGAAACTGCAATTAACATGAGCTAAACTATCTTTAGCTCTATGTAACTTTTTTCAAAATTATATCCCAAAAAAATTGCAGAAATAAGTTCTACAAAACAAGATGATAAGAATGTATTTTTCCCCATGACATGTTTGTCTGATATAGACCTTATACTGTGAAAAATAAATAAAAATAAACACATTTTGCTGTCATCATTTTTCTTTTGAAAAATATTCAAACTGTAATTTTTTATAAAAATGCATTTTGATTGCAAACATTATTTTTTTTAACGGTATGCCAAAAAAATGCGAAAATTTCTCACATCATATGTTGAAACTAACTTTCAACATAAAACAATTTTTGTGAAATCTCAATATCAATATCAATATCAACTCTGCCTATTGTGTATCACAAACAAACATAGTTGGGTGGGCACACTCAAAAATTAAATTTTAGAAATTTTTTGACCTTTTTGAATGCGTACTAAAAGCCTGATATATGAGGCAGGTTGGCTAATGGGAAGTGTAAACCCATGACATGATTTATATGCTGTTCTTGGGTTAAAATATGTACTTATTTTTTGAAGAAATAGCAGATCAAAGGTGTAAACAAACCAGCAAAATAAACGTAAAATTGTCCATGAGTATGTAGTTTACCAAGGGTTTGCTTAATTAAAAACAAGGTTTCCTGTTTTTGTCCTTTGTTTCAACGAAATCACTTAATACAGAAAATACCCACATATTTTTGACAAAGTAAAACTAATAAGGCATTTAAAACATAATATGGTTGTTTCTCTATTTGTTTTAGCTTGCAATGTGCATGCTTTTGCTTTTCAACCTGACACTGGCTTGCCAGGTGATATTATAGCTATGAATGGAGTCAACTCACCGATTCCACTCATCCTGAGTTGTATCGGTGAGTTGAGCTTTAGGAGAGTTGACTCATTTTATCTAATGTCAAAAAAAAATTTAATAGTGCTCTACTTTATGCCAGGTGGTTAACTTAATCACAAATGGGTCAATTCATCTTCCATAATCAGGCTCTAGGCTGGTTTAACGAAACAGTTTTCCCAGAAATATCTAGCCATGTCCTATATAGCTAGAGATAGATAGATGGCATCTTTTTGGGAGTCTTGCAGTAGTAGAAGTCACTCTGGTTAAACTTATGATTAAAAATTTAAGCTCATGATTGAAAACGGCAATATACTGGATAAATAGTTAACTAACTAGTGTGTAAAATTTGTACGTATGGTGAGACTTTCACTTAGCTAGCTAAAACTAGCACCTAAGCTACAAAAGACTGGCTACGTAACTAAGTTTCAGATTTACATGTAGCTTAAACATTATAAAGTTTTTTAAAAATTTAAACAAGTGCCTAGGAGTCATCATCAAATTAAATTTAAATTTCTGTCAGATCCGCTTTCTCAAGTTGTGCTAAATGACGAACCCAATTAGGTCCTCACAAACGATAAGTCAAATGAAAAACGGCTAGTTTACAAGCATAAAAATATGCCACATATAGTGGCGTATTTTCATCACGTGACTAGACAAGCTCAGAGCTACTTTCGAGGTTTTAATCTCAAAGAGCTCTGGGGACAAGAATGAAGGTATAGTGCTTCAGAAAAGCATACTTGAAAAAGAAAGAAAAGTCCAAGTAAATAATTAGAAGTAAAAGTAGTGTCAGAAACCACGAGAAGTACCTTCGAAAGTGAAGAGAGGAGCTAGAAATAGTAAAGTAGAGTTAGAAGTCGAAAATAAAGGCTAGAGTTAGAATTAGATTAGAATTTGGAAAAAGTAGACGTTCGGTTTTTATGTGGCTACAGCTACGTCTTACTTTTCTATGTAGCACACTTCAAATTGTTAAGTAGAATCGCATTTCCAGAAAAAAAGGCATTAAAGCCTCAAATTCTTTAAAGTTTTTATTTTTCCGCGTTTTTTCATAAAAGCTAACATAGTTTTTTTTATATATTTTGCATAATTAATGTTTATATGTATAATAGGAAGTGTGTGTGATAAGCACAGTGGATGTGTTTATTTTCCTTAGAAGTCGCCGAAATTTTCGTTAAAGTCGCCGAAAAAAGTATGTCTTATTTGTTAACTGCCTAGACGTTACGGCATGACGTCAATATATTTAGACTGACGTCAATTCATTAAATAAGAATAGTGAAGCCATTGCATTGCGCTTTAAAGTTTAAGGCCAAATAACTTGGCAACGGGTGGAAATAACTGACGTCATCTCCTGCGTAGGTAACTAGGAACCACCTGGGACGAAAATGGGATCAGTTGGGGCCAACCCACCCGTTTCGGAGCAAAGGGGTTGAACCTGTCGAACCTGTCTCCTATAGCTGTGTAACTGTTCGTCAAAAGTACATGATCATATACATTTTCTTGAATAGCGTTTCAAGATCTGTACGATGAAGGCAACGGGTACAAAATTTCTTTTGTACTTTGGATACACCTTGCAGACGTTAGCAAAATTTTAAAACTGTTATACCTCATTCACCGTTCGTTAGAAGCACGTGAATCTATACATTTTCTTGATCAGCGTTTTAAGCTCTACACATTACAAGCAACAGGTTAAAAAAATTCTTTAAAAGATATCATGCATATGCACTGCTGACGTCAGCAAAAATCCTAAAACAATCTGTATTTTTTCCATTGTTCTCCTGCCTAAGTGGATTTTTCCACTGGCCTTATCGACTAGTTTATTCTAAAATTCAAAATGCTACACTAAGGTGTCAGCTGGCTAGCAAACAAATTTGTGTGCGAAACAGAAAATTTTAGTTTGTTGAGCTCACTGCAAATGTCGTAATTTTTACATAACATTGTTTCTCTTTATATTATGTGTTTTATTAAGGATAAGCGTCTCCCCAATTAAACTATAATTAACTGGGTGTCTTAGCTCCTACCGTAGCTAGCAAATTCTAGCCAGCTAAACTATGAGTTAGGTTGTTATTCATTTTTTTATAGCTATTTATAGCTTACCTTAGTGGTCAATATTAGGGATCTTTTTTAGCACAAATTATGATGTGACAAGCCACTTAGTGAACGTTTAGGATAGTGTGGGGACATTTCTATGCCCATAAAGTATAATTTTTTACAAGAAGGCCACATGCAATATGAGAAGAGGAACGATCTTTGTATAATTTAAAGGGTGTGCCCCATTTGGGGTTATTTCTATTGTTTTGTTTTTGACATCCGATTAAGCTTTTGTAGACAGTATGAATTTTTTTTTTCTTCGCTGAATTTGTCACGCAGATCCTCAGGTACCTCGATATCAACCTGCGCAAATCCAAAGAGGGTTCCATCTCGCACACCCCGCTTCAGTGGCTCTAAGTTATGTGCTGATGTCGGTGCAGACACCTTGATCAGCTGTTCCTTCCCACAGGGAAAGTCTTGCATTAAGGTACTCGGGTAGAGCATGTTTGCGTCATATCCAAGAATGGTCTTGCACTTGTGGGGTTTGCTGTACACGTGAGATCTGATACCCGTCACGTCTCGTACGTGGTATCTACAGAATACGATCGCAAGGCCACCAACCATCCCGTCTGTAGGAGCTTGTAGGCCTCATTCCTCGTACATTTTTCACATGCTTTCTGTACCTCCTTACAACTCTTACAACTCCTGGTGTAGAAGATTCCTTGCACCTGTGCCTGCATGGGTCTCATGAGCGTATAGCTCTAGCTTGGGATTCAACCGTAGGGATTTTTTCAACACGTACCGCATTGATACACCTGAGATATTGACCGCATACTTCAAAATATCAATCTTGTCGGTTAAATACTGCAGCCTCGTCTTATCCACGGCTTCAATGAAAGGTTCCACGTCGGCTAGATTGTACTCGCGCAAACAGCCCATCATGGTGACGCAGCCTCTTTGTAAAACTCAGCGCAGAATGTCCCGTACTCTTCAGGAGATAGCGTGTTTTTCCCACCTAGCCGGCTATAGAAGTTCTCGTGCGCGACAGGCCCAACATGGTTCAGCTTGTCGTGGCTCGTTAGCCACTCATACGGATACATGAGTTTTTGGAGCTTACATTGCAACGATTTGCACCAACAGGCATAGCTCAGCCGGGGAGCAAGGAAATTTTTAATGTCTATAAATTTAAAAAATATAGTCGTTGTCTTTCTTAGCCACCCTGATCTTATCGCTCTCTGCGCGATCTCTTCGACAAAATACCGCTTGATCAGGTTGATGTCGTACTTGCCGCTGTTAAACCCAATTACACCTACCATGTCGAAATCGTCAGGCTTGGGGTACATTCCCCCTATTTCTTCCACAATGAGGGCATGCCTCTTTTCCAGCAGCTCCACAAACTGTTTAACCAAGACCTTGGGATTCTCGTGCTCAATGAAGGTCGGGTGGTTATTCAAGCTATCGTCAATACCAACACTTACAGGAACATGTCTCGAGAGGTATGTTAAATCAGATGTTTGCTGGTAGTTTAAAGGTGCTAGGAGGGCCTCGAAATCAAATACCAGGTAGTGAGGATAAGGCCCGAATTCTTTCGTAAAGTACCTCTTGATTTTGGGTGGTTTCTCATATTCCCAAGCTGTGACGAGGCCGTAGCCCTGTTCCCGTATCATCCTTTCCTTAGACAGGGTTGCACCGTACCGAGCCTTGTCCGCGTCGATTCTCTCAGGCTGACGGGGACACACGTGCCATTTGCAACCGTTGTATTCATAGACAGTCTTTGAAATAGGCTGATAGCCGTCAACTTTCAACTCCTTTCCTTTACTATCGCGGATAACGCGTTCTCCTCCGTGCCCGCATAGCGCGTGATGAATATGCCTTCCGGCTTGCTTCGACATGTATTCCACCCATTTTGAGGCATTGTAGGTAAAACCCTCATCATAAAATACCTTCTCCGCCTTGCTCGGCATACGTTTCACCTTCCCGCCCTTACAGATAATCGTCGTCTTGACGCCCTCCCATTCGTTCCTTTAATGTCATGATAGGTGGCTGCTTTTGGTAAACAGTTGTTTGCATACCTCGCATTCCCATTTCTGTTGGGCTAGCACGTCTAAGTCCTTGATGTAGAAACAGTGCCCGTCCAGCATACGAAGACGCTTAAGCTTAGGGTCCTCGTAGTACTTTTGGGCTAACGTGAGGGCTGGCCTTGTTAGAAACTCTGTTCCTCGTTTTTCGTTAACCCTCTTTTTTACAGCTAAGCATCTCCAAAAGCATAAGTTGTCCGTTCTAGCATCTTCGTCATCCATGGCGTATATGCACCTCTTGTTTCGCAGCCAATCTGGGAGAGGGCTGCATCCCAAAAGTGGCTCACGTGTGCTTATCACCTTGAAAACAATTTTCGTATGCTCCTGGGATTCATTCTTCAACGAACGCTTCGATTTCCTCTATACTTGACGGCGACCCGGAGCTCTCAGTTTTGTGATATAAAGATACACCACCTCCACCTTGGTAAATATCACAGCCGAAGCTATACACAACCTTAACGCGCATTTCTATGTGTGGCGTAATATTTCGCATAATCCGATCCTTTAGAGGTTGGTTCAAATGCTTGTTGAACCGCCATGTTTTGACCTCCAGCATCTGGATATCGTCCACGCGGCCTTGAATATCTTCCGTGTAGTCTTCCCTTGCCTCCTGTTCGATCTTGTCGTGAAGCGTTGTACCTCCCGAAATTTGTTCCTTTGCCTTGTTATAGTAGAAGGCAACGGTATCCCTCACATTCTGTAATCGATCGGCAAGAGCTTCGCAAGTTGCTGCCACTGGTGCCGACACGGTGCTATAGAGTTTGCTGATTCCATTCTTAAACCAACTCATTTATTATGTACAGATTGTTTTGAAGTGGTGCCGGTGTTTGCCAAGCAAGTAGGGGATTTCCCTTACTCAACATATTGTTCACATCTTACTGCGCATGCGTTGATTTTTGATTATTATTAGAGGATGCGTGTGTGCGGGGAATTTCCTCATTGGCAGCATTCTTTAATATGCATCGATAAACACAGCATGATTTTTGTGATGAACAGCTATGATGTCACAAGTCAAATTCTGTATGATATGTTTTATGAGAGTTTAAACGTGTTTTTTAGAAAGGTTTTTGTGGTGAAAAAATAATTTTAAAAATCGTTCGAGAAATGACTTTATTTATTTATTTATTTATTTATTTTATTTATTCTTTCTTTAAAGTCGATATACAATATACAATAAAACATGCTAGATACATTAAAAAAAAGAATAGTTTAAATATGTTAGCCTTGGGCTAATTAAAATCGACTGTCCTAAACGGGCGGATTCCGCCCCCCCTCAATAACTTTTCATAGGATTGTTCAAATTGAATCAAACTTGGCACACTTATAGTACGTCATAAAAGGAACACAATGGCGGAAATAAATTTTTGCTTGCGTCAGCACATTTTCTGTGACGTCATCAGAAGCTTGAAAATTGTAAAAAATGCCACTATCTGCTTACAATATAATTACTTTTGTTCTAGAGCGAACTTTTACCTTCTGTTTGAAGTTTCTGAAAGCTAAATAAATTTTTTTTAACATATCTTCCCGTTTTTACATTGATCAGATTAAAACTTGCCAAAAATTGCCCGAAAATCCGTTTTTTTCGATTTTCGGGTAAAATCCGACAAAATCGGGAAATCGGATTAGTCACGTGTCAAAGTTATTCAAAATGATTCTTCTTGATGAAACAAAGTTGTGTTGCAAGTTTCAAGTTCTAAGGATAATCCTAACAGGAGTTATTATATTTTCCCCATTATAAGGATTTCATAGAGATTTTAGGGGTAGTTTCGAGTAATGACCTATATCAAAGCCTCTGAAAGGTATGGGACCTAAAAATTTAGCATGCAGGTGTCTAATAGATAAATGTTGAAACTCAGTAAGTATCGTAGCCATTTAAGAAAGCAGTCAGGAGTTATTAAAAAAAACCGTCAGGGGAGGCGGAATCCGCCCCCCCCCGGACCGAATAGAGTTAACTTTATGTAGTAGATTTCTACTTGAAAATCCCCATATAAGAAGCCAGTAATTAAATATGCTATAAATAAATGAATTAGCTATAACATTTCGCTTATAATTAGACATATATGGTGATATACGTTTTAGGGCATTGATCTTGGCATTAGCCTTCTTACATAATGGAAGAACATGTTGCCTGGAAGAAAGCTGATTGTCAAGAATTATACCTAACAAATTTACGTATGGAGACTCTTGTAATATATTATTTTTCAAATTTAAAGTAACAGAATCTTTGTTTTTTTGATTTTCCCAAAATGAGCAGTTCGCACTTCTCAGAATTTAACTGAAGCCCGTTATTGAAAAACCATGTGCTAACAGTTGAAAAAGCACTTTCTAAACATAACTTTATCTCCTCAAATTGTTTTCCATATGTATAAAGTGTATTATCATCTGCGTAATTACAAATTTTCACATCAGCTCTATCATTTAAAATAAACATTAAATCATTTATATTAATATTGAATAAAAGTGGACCCAGAATCGAACCTTGGGGAACGCAACTAATAATCTCTTTCCACAAGCTGAAATAGCCATCAATTCCGACTCTTTGAAACCGATTGGTGAGATAACTCCTTGAAAAAACCTAAAGCACTTCTTGAGAAACCATATGCATGTAGTTTCGCTATTAACTGATTATGATCCACACAATCAAATGCTTTACTCAAATCAATCAATAGCGCCCCTACAGCATTTGCTCCCTGGGTACTGTCTTTAAATACATTCGACTATACGTGCCGAGCCCGGGATTTACGGAAAATCGCGAGTTTTCGGTTGCCGGCGATTAAACTACTTTCATTCGGCATCTCATCAAAAATATACAGTATAAATATAAGGCATAAAATATTTTTAGATATATACAATTTTTTAAGAAAAAACATTTGTGGTTGTATAAATTAAGTAAGTGTATAAGCAAATATGAAATTAGCGAGAGTACATCCGCGAGTCATATAAAGCCAATTTGTGGGATGTATTTTTTACATAGTCTGCAGGAGCAGTTTGGTACCCACGTTTTAATTTGGGATTTAAAGGATTGCAAGGATGACATTTCTTTGATTCTTACCGGAATTTGTTGCCAGATGTTGTAACCGATGAAGGATAAAGTTTCTGCACCATAGTAAACTGATTTAGCATTACGGCCAGTAAATTCTCGATTATTTCTTAGATTGTAATTTGGATTGTAAACAGGAAAAATATCTTGCATTATTTCTGGAGCCATGTCATTTTTTATTTTGTACATCTCAGTTGCAAGAGATTGTAGGTTGGTTGGTGTACCGTAACAGAGCTGTCCTTATGAAGAAGGTCTGCGAAGGAAGAAGAACTGTCACTATAGACTATCCGAAGTGCTTTTTCATGTATTCGATTAATACGATTGTTTAAAGCCCTGTTGTGAAACATCCAAACTAGAGGGCAGTAATTGAATTGCGAAATTACGAAGGAATTCATTAATAGTTACTTCTTATTAAAGTTCATAAAAGATGTCATCCTTGTAAGCGCATTTAGTTTCTGACTCGCTTTTGCACAAAGTTTAGACACATACAGATCAAATTTAAGTTTGTTATCGATAATGACTCCAAGTAGGCGCCTATGAGTGCTGCTTTTTATTACTGAGTTGCCTATCTGTGCACTTAATATTTCGTTATCGCTTAAAAGCAAATGGCACTTGTCATCATTTGCTTTCATTGCATTATTGTCAAACCATGTAAACACTTTTTTAGACATGTATTGAAGTTTAGTAACGACTTCCTTTGATTCATTACCGATAACATATGGGGTTGTGTCGTCTGCATAGCTCGCAAATTCAATGTCATTAAAATCAAATTCAACTGAGAAAAGATCGCAGATAAATATGTTAAAAAGTAACGGGCCTAGAATAGATCCTTGCGGAACGCCAAACAATATTTTTTATCTTTACTCGTTGAAATCTTCCACTCTCATAACTCATAATTAGGTGTAGGGAATATATGTCAAATCCATATGCATGAAGTTTTGCGATCAGTAAATCATGTAGGAGACAGTCAAATGCTTTAGATAAATCAGTCAGAAGGGCTCCACATGCTTTACCTTTCACAACAGCCTTTTTCCATTTTTCAAGCATAACAGTGAGACAGTGCTGAGCACTGTAGCCTTTCCTAAATCCATACTGAAACTTGCTTAAGTATCGGTTAAAATAATTTTCAATCTGACGATACAGACATTTCTCAAAGATTTTTGAAAGGTTACTAAGAATGCTTTAGGTCTGTAGTTTGATTTGCCAGATCTGTCTTTTTCTTTAAAAAGTGGTGTCACATCTGCCCTTTTCAAAAATTCTGGGTATTTAAACAGATCAATTGCAGAGTTAACAGAGAAATGTAAAATTTCTAAATACTGATCTTCGTTTTCCTTAATTATTTTTGTTGGTATATCGGTTTCTTGGCATGCCTTATGAATATTCAAATTTCGTATCTCTCTCCTGATTTCAGCTTTTTCTACATGATTGAAGGAAAAACCAGGATTGTAATCACCAATGTTTCTTTTTATATTCAGTATACTTGGATGGTTTTCATATCGTTTAATAGCCTTCAGAACAGGGCCATCTATGTTTGAACAAATTACAAGGATTGTGTCAGATATTGTAAGATCCAGATTTTTTACAATATTCGTGAAAAAGTGTTGAAAATTTTTGCAACCTTTTCATCATCCGATATGATTTCTTCTCTTTCTATCAGTGTTATAATTTGGGTCGATGGTCCTTTATCAGACAAGAAAGGTTTTATAGTTTTCCAAAATGTTATCGGTAATTTTTTTAACATTTAGATTGTTGTAATAATCATAATTTTCTTTTCGAAATAGTGTGACACAAATATTTCTTTGTTGATTAAAAGCTAATCTATTTTCTTCTGTTCTATTTTTTAAGTATTTATTTCTAAGCCTACTTCTTTTCATAACATGAAAACATTTTTGAAAACTACAAGTCTCATGGTTTTTGGCGGTGAAAAAATAATTTTAAAAATCGTTCGGGAAATGAGTTTACTCCCTGGGTACTTTCTTTGTATAAATTCGACTAAACGGACCGAGCCCGGGATTTACGGAAATCGCGGGTTTTCGGGTGCCGGGGATTAAAGTGCTTTCATTCGGCGTCTCATCAATAAGGAACACATCTTTGAAAACTATATGTCTCATGGGTTTTAGTGGTGAAAAAACAATTTTAAAAATCGTTTGGGAAATGAGTTTACTCCCTGGGTACTTTTTTGTATACATTCGACTATACGGACCGAGCTCGGGATTTACGGAAAATCGCGAGTTTTCGGTTGCCGGCGATTAAACTGCTTTCATTCGGCGTCTCATCAAAAATAAAAACACTTTTGAAAACTACAAGTCTCATAGGTTTAAGTGGTGAAAAAATAATTTTAAAAATCGTTCGGGAAATGAGTTTACTCCCTGGGTACTGTCTTTGTATGCATTGGACTATACGTGCCGAGCCCGGGATTTACGGGAAGTCGCAGGTTTTCAGTTGCCGGCGATTAAACTGCTTTCATTCGGTGTCTCATCAAAAATGAACACATTTTTGAAAACTACAAGTCTCATGGGTTTTTGTGGTGAAAAAATAATTTTAAATATCGTTCGGGAAATGAGTTTATTCCTTGGGTACTTTCTTTGTATACATTCGACTATACGGGCCGAGCCCGGGATTTACAGGAAGTCGAAGGTTTTCGGTTGCCGGCGATTAAACTGCTTTCATTCGGCGTCTCATCAACTTTGAAAACATTTTTGAAAACTACAAGTCTCAGGGATTTTAGTGGCGAAAAAATAATTTTAAAAATCGTTCGGGAAATGAGTTTACTCCCTGGGTACTTTTTTTGTATACTTTCGACTATACGTGACGCGCCAGGGATTTACGGGAAGTCGCAGGTTTTCAGTTGCCGGCGATTAAACTGCTTTCATTCGGCGTCTCATCAAAAATGAACACATTTTTGAAAACTACAAGTCTCATGGGTTTTTGTGGTGAAAAAATAATTTTAAAAATCGTTCGGGAAATGAGTTTACTCCTTGGGTACTTTCTTTGTATACATTCGACTATACGGGCCGAGCCTGGGTTTTACGGGAAATAGTAGGTTATCGGTTGCCGGCGAATAAACTGCTTTCATTCGTCGTCTCATCAAAAGTAGGTAGTGTTTTTTCATAGTGTACATTTTTTCTCCATTCCCCCCTATAAATTCGAGCTGTAAAACTGTAAACAATCCTGGGACGCATTTCAATATCTTGTTTAATTCGGTTGAAAATCATTTTTGATAGGTCATTGTTCAAATTGCCAGTAACCTCATATCGGTTTGATCTTGGATGGTTTTCAATTAAGTAGATTTGTCGTCGTTCGTTTAATTCTCGAACAACATCATTATAGCGTCTTTTCTGTTCTTCATAGATCGAATCCACAATAGTGTCGTCCCCCCCCTTTAAACTTTTTATACAATTCCATAACCTAAAGGTCTTGAAATATCCACTAGCTTTGTCTTTAATAGTTTTAGGTATATGGTTTACTAACCAGTCCCTCCATTCATTCAATTCGCTCTTTACCTGAGGTCTATTTTTAATCATTTCTTGCTGTTCAAATAAATCCATGTCTTGTGGACTAGGAATAATCTTAACAGGGCGGACAGAAGCATATTTTTTAGTTCTCGGTTTGTGAGCTGGAATAGGTTTGTTATACCTTATCGGTCTATGGGTGGGCATACGATCACTCGCTTCTAATAATTCAATCAACTCAGCTTTTCTAAGTTTTGAATAGCCGCTAAGGCCACGCTCTTTCGCAAGAGACTTTAATACTACAACTTTTAAATTCCTAAAACTCATTTATCTTATTATTTTATAAGTCATTTTATTATCAACTTTATTATTTTTTATTATTTAAATATGTTTAATTATGTAACCAAAAGCAATTTAATTTTTCCTATAGCATAATATTTTTTATGATAGCCGAGATATTTTTCTCGATTGTTTTTTGTCCATTTTAAATGACATTTGCTAGAAAACCATTTTCTGTCTTGGTCAAGAACAAAAGTTGGATCTTTGTCATTGGATCTCGATCATTTTAGTTTTACCCATCAGATAGCAATATTTAATCTTTCGAGAGGCACAAAGTTTTCTCAAAGGTTGAACATTCATTGACTTGTAACTTGTTTGCATCTTATTATATATAATATATATTTCTTTAAGTCATTTTTAATTGTAATCGAAAGCTAACGTGTGTTACTTACATACGTTAGTACTACATTCTCCCCGGTACAGATATTCAATATAAGTATGACTTGATAAATTTCCAACCATTTTCTTCACAGATTTTTTCCAGATTCAGTCATGCTTGATAATCCGCCCTTCATCTTTGTGTAACCTGAACCTAGCTAGGAATTCGTTATAACCCAATATCTGGCAAAACTTATAAAGTATGTAGGGGTAACTATATGAATTACGAAGGCCGTTCTTATACTTATAGTTCCTTGCATAGCCTTAAACATATTTTGCAACTCAGCCTCCATTTCGTCCGTCATCTGGAGTGGCTGAATATCAGTTACCATCCATAGGATCATGGTGCTGTTATCATAGAATTTGACATTTTTTCCTTTGTTCTTTTTGAGATAACGCCTGACATCATTTTCTGTGAGCTTTTCCATACAATCCTCCTTGCGTTACCGTTTGATCTCCTTTTTAAATGTTTCAATAACAATCTGAGGGTACTTTGCTAGCGCATTTAGGACAACCCATGATAAACTTATCCCGTACGCGAAAGGATTGACAGTTATAACAGTAATTTTCATCATTTACGTTGTCTTCATCCACACAGGCATAGTACGGATCTACGACTGAGCGAAATAAATGGTAAATATCATTTTTTCTATTAATATTCAGGTTAAACTCTTTTTTCATCAACATATCAAGACCTGCACGAGATTTAGTCTTCCTATCTAATTCCATATATTTGTTCAGCAGAAAACAACCATCCAAATAATATTTCATTCTCATGTTAGAAATTACGTCGTTCTCCTTTTTGATCTGTGTAAATCTGAGAGTATGTTCTTTGTGTTTTACAATGTTGGATACCCTATCCCCCAATGTCTGGAGTTCGATTTTTAATGAAGGAATTCGATCTTCGGCAGCGGAAATTTCTTTGATTTTATCGTTATGTAATTGCATAATAGTTGGTCTATGTGACAGCATTCCAATATATTTCTGATATAATTTCTTTAAATCATTTTTCTCACCAATTTTGTACATAATCAGGAGGTAATTCTGTATCTTCCGGTATTAACATGAGCTTTTCTTTCACAAAAGCCCGTTCAAGTCCATCTTGAAGGTAATACATGACCCGGTTACCAGGTTTCTGTATTACTTCATTTAACCGATAAGTCTTCTTTGATCATATTCTATCAGTCTCTCTTTTCTTGCTATCAGCATGTTCTTCACCAGGTTGTAGCAAATATCTATACAGCCCATCCTGTGGTAACTTCTCTTCAGGTGGATAACTCTCTCGTTTAACTAAAGGCACTTCTTTCATTTTAATGGCTTCTTTAGGATTGTCAGTCATCTGCGTCTTTGTGTTATTTAGTCTCTCAATCAGCTTACATAAATGTTTAACCCATGTAGATGATACATTTTCATTGTCGTTAAGTTCTTGAGCATTTTGTATTTTGAATAAATTTTCAGAAAGTACCTTGTTCAACGCTTCAACAAACGCAGTGTGGGTATGCTTATATTTTGTCGTTGCTCTCCTTATCTCTACGTTATGCTTCTCTAACAATTTTGTCACATCTGATTTAAACTCGCCACCATTGTCACACTGAAATGTCTTTGGAAACGTTAAAGGAGCACCCTTGTAAATATCATTAATCATTTCAGCAACCTCCTTGGCCTGTTGTGTTCTCAATGGCCTTGCTGTCTTATATCGTGAAGCAACGTCAATTCCAGACAAAATGTACTTATTACCATACAGTTTGTCACCCGGCATGTAGAGTAGATCGAACTGATGTAATTCATTAGGAGTAGTCACATCACAATGAGGTCTTTCAACATGTTTTGGACTAGGTAAATGCACTTGCCAAAATGCTTGTTTTGAAAGCCATTGTTTAATCGCTTTTGGCTTCTACTTGCTCATGCTTTTCAAAAATGTAACAGCCTTTTGTCCCTTCCACAAATACTGTGGTTGATAATAAATTTCTTGAAGCTCAGTCATTTCTATTACGAATGATAATTTTTGAATAATGATACGCAACCGGTAAGCAGGCGCACATTACTAGCCTTGTTCTTGGGGGCTTAGACTTTTTTTTACTCAGCGATCATACTGTTTTCAAATTAGTTACGTGTTTTGGTCTCCATCTTTCTATCTGTTGAGATCACCTTTTCTAAAGCTTTGTAGTATACGCCTCCTAAGACCCGAAGTTCATTATAGTCAACCCTGTTATCCTTTAATGCTTTAGATATACCAGTCTCGAAAACGGCTATTGCAGGGCTTACAATATATCATATAATTTCATGACTTTGGTGAGTTTCTTCTAATACCTTTTAATCAATGTAGTCGTGATTCCACCAATACCTGTTAAAACACATTTAAGCAATTTCGGCTTTTTGGAGTCATCTTCACCCGAAATATCAATTATATTATCTATTAATACTTCTGTCATTATAATTGACGTGAGATATTTTCTGAGACGAAAGCCAACATACAAAATCGCTGAGAATATAGTGGCTAATAAGATGAAGTTGATGTATTCAATAATTTTCTTATATTTGTTATAAATTTCTTATGTTCTCTTGCAATCTCTTGACAGATGTCTTACAATCTCTTGATAGGTGTCTTACAATCTCTTGATAGGTGTCTTATAGGATGTTGACAGGATGCTATAGATCTCTTGATAGGTGTCTTATAAGAGACTACCAACAGTTTTGCAATCTCTTGTTAGTTTTGTTACAACAAATCTGTAACAAAACCACAAGAACACTTACTGGTAAACCTTATACATTACTAGACAAGTATGCTTTCCTTCCTCCAGTTTTTCTTTAACTTGGCTAAATTCTTCTTCCTTAGTAACATTATTCTCTTTATGGATAGTATTTAAATCATCCCTATCCCTTGGATACCAAACATGCAACATTTTTGCCTGTCGACGTAATTTTTTAGGTATTGTGGTATAACTCTGGGTAAGTAACCATAATGAATGATTTCTATGACGTCCGGATATGGCTAAATCAAGTAAGGGCTGTCTTTTCTTAACCAGACTGCTGTCTGCAATAATGTCATTAATCAGAAACAAAGTTTTATATCCCGCACAGAAACCATTCATTTTCTTGATCCAATCATACAAACGGTCTTCTGGCTCGATTAAAATCACATAGGGGTCATTCCAAAACCACTTTGTATCTCTGTATGTTTTATTCCATCTCAACGTTGTACATATGATAATGATGAAATCAAAGAGTACACATTCTGTTTTTCCACATCCAGTCGGACCAACAAATAACGCAGTGTGATGTTCTTTCATGTACTCCATTTACTATAAGACAGAAACAAATTCTCCATTTTTAATGTTTAATTGAGCATCCATTATCAGATAGATGTAAGCATTTAGGTTTCCTGCTTTCTTTTTTATCTGTAAAGTGATACCTTCACTAGAATTTTCTATTCTTCGTCCTGTTCCATGCAGCTTATTTTCATCAATTGTCCTGAAATCTAGTCACAACGCATACTTGTCAGTCAAGTACTCACCAATGTTCATATCAGTCAAATTCGAAACATCTGCAACGTCTTTCAGTTTACCTGCTGCGAAGAAACGAGAAATTTCATCATATTGCTCAAAAGGTTTCATTCCCTGAGCGTATAGGTGACTCGGCTTTCCTTCTACTATCACAGATACCTTTTCAATTTTAGGATTATAAACTCTTGTTGTATCTCTTTTGTATGGTTGTTCTTCTTCAAAAAGAACGAGGATACTTTTCAAACTTCTAGCGGGTGTGTTGAAGGACCAATTCCAAACTGAATCACTTTTATTGACTTGTATCAAACGATGTCTCAAAATCCTGTCATAGAGCACAACAAGGTCCCTATACTCTTCTCTCATTGAAGTTGCTAGATAATCGTGTGTGGTGATTTCATATTCTAAAGAAATGTTTGAGATTTTATACTTGGCATCTGGCGAAGGCGCCGAAGTCCCTGACGAAGCCCCTGAAGGTTTAGCAGGTGTAGACTTGATGACACGATTGTAACTGCTAAAGGTAATTTTATGGGCCAATTTATTACCCAGCCCTGATTGGTTAAATGGTAACACACTGTCTAGTAGCTCAAAGTCAAGTGGTATGATTAACTTGTTTCCATAGGTATCCGAAATGGCTTTATCAGGTACTTTACTTACATCTTCGTTAGAAGCGCCTCCTCTTAAATTCATAGCATTTTCACTATTTCCTTGAGGATGGATAATACCTTGGCTCATTTTGTTTCTCTTATCATATTTCGAAAGCCAAAGCAAAAACAAACAAGCAAAAACATCAAAATCATCTACACTTAAAACCTCATTTACCTCAAATTTTACAGCCAATTTTTTAATAATCGCTCGCCCGATATTTTCTACCAATGTTCTTTTCGTATCTGCTTTTGAGTTGAGATCAATATTGAAACTTGAATTTGTGCTTCCTGGTACAATGACGTCATCAGAACCCAGGTTTGGAAATCTAATTAATAATAACTGATTTTCATCTATTTCTGAAGAATTGTGGGTAACGATGACCTTTTGCCTCGTACCCTTTATACCTTTTGGCATTCTTAAAGAACGTTCTGGATTTAGCTTTTGTCAAAATTCCATTATATTTATGGTAGATAAAAAAATATTTTTTTATCGAACATGTAAGACAACATTTGCACCTAAACTATCGGTTATTAATTCACCATTTTGGTCGGTAATACTTAACGTCAATGAGTCGATAATACCATTTCTTAGCTTAATGTACATGAGGTTTCTAGTCTCAAATAGTGTGGTATCACCGTAATCTGAACTGTTAAAACACGATAGAAGATTGCTGGGTTGTCCATCTATTAAATTATCGCTGTTATCAGTAAGTTTTGTGTCACTTCCAAACTCACACGTCACATTATCTTGAAATATGCTGACGATAGCTATTTCTTTTGAACCACCGGTAATCGGATATAATAAATGAATAGTCTTCTCCCCTTTAATGTTTTTATTGTGATAAACATAATTATATATTATAGCAATATAATAATAATGAAGAGCATATATGAATACAATTCTGACGTAAAGTACTATCAAAACAAAGGTCAATATTTACAAAAGATTAAAGGCTTAGATTTAACAAAGCAAACAATTATAGTAAATGGTGATACGAACGAGGAGTTTGATGTTACTTTCCCAAACATATTTACCGAGTATGAAATGGAAGAGGATGATAAAAAATTTGAAATATGGAATAATCATCCCTTTAAATTATGGCAAACCCAATTAAATTTTGCTGTTTGGTGTACGTCAAGTGTTTGTGGTGTTAGTTCTTAACATTTATTGAACGATGTTCACCCCCTGATGAGGTCTGTTTACAGGCTTCATGTTTATTATCACATTCAGCGGATCTTTAAAAAGCTTGTATTACCATTGCCTTTTGAAAGTGGCTTCAACAAATATGATAACCCATACTCGAAAGAAAATTTTTTAGAAGTTTATAGAGAATACGGTGTATCTTCGAATGAAAAACTTTATAGAGGGCAGTATTTCTTTTCTTCGAACCAAAGAAAGCGCAAAAAATATTCCACACCAGGCCTAAGTTATTTCACCAATGATTCCATGACGAGATGGATTGTAGAGAAGTCTCAGGGTTTCACCAAGCTAGGTCTTTTCATGATTTCGAAAAGTGTCAGGACGTATGCCTATCTGCTTCTTAGTTCACAGGATTCTGCGAGGTCATCAATCATAGGGAACACAGCCAGTGCCAGAGTTGATATACAACAAGATATTAAAAGATATCAAGACACCTTAAATTTTGCATCGAGTAAGATCGATTATTCTGTTAGGCAAGGCATCTATATGCTTCCTTCCAATATGAACTTGAACATAAAGAGTGGAACACTGGGTTATAACAACAAAATTTTGATATCTAGGAGTGGTTTTAGTTTGGGTAGAAATTCAAGTATCAATCATTCTTTGGTTAAACATCATAACAAGAGCACTAAAAAACAGATACAGTAAAAGATTATAAGAATGATTCATCTGAGAAAAACTTAACTCTTGAAGAAGAGAAGGTTGCCTTAGTTTTATTTCTAAGTTTCAGCTTCACCTTGTGGCATATGTTTTTATAGACTGCCGTAGCAACGAGTTCATAAAGAAATGACGTTAATCCATCTGTCAATCAAACGCGAAAGACAATTGAAAACACAATAACATTCCTAACACACTAAATCTACATAGCAACCAGAGGTTTCAGTTTTAACTTTCTTTAAGTAAACAACTTCATGCGTTTGATTGACAGATAATCAAAAACTAAAGCTTCTGGTTGATTTTGTCGTAAATTTTCCGTTTGAAAATGTGTCTTCGATTATTATCGAAGACTGCTTTCAAAGTTATTCGAAAGTAAGACCAAATTTAATTTTCCGTTTGAAAATGTGTCTTCGATTATAAATGAGAATCGGCCTATTTTGACTCTCACCTACTACTACATTATAAATGATAGTCGGGCTTATTAATCCCAAATAGCCCTTGGAACCATGTCATTACTATACTAAATGAGATTTGGGATACTCAATTATTTGTTTACCCTATAATTCTCGGTTTTCAAGGTCTACTTCAAATTTCAAAATCGTCCAGGCTAATGACGCAAATTTTCAAGCCGGAGGGCTTCTTGTTTTCTTCTATCTTCTCTAAAATCTAAACAAGTTTTATATCTTTGAAAAGGTTTTTTAATACACTTTTAAATGATTTAAGAATTAAAAATATTTCGGTAATTGGGTTAATTGTTTTTTTTTTAATTAATTTTGTAGCTGCGCGTTTGTATAGAATACACTTTAATTGACGGGCGAAATACTATATTATAAATTTTGTTTGCAACGTAGTAAACTGTTCTCTACAAAAAACTTGCACAGTACAACACTCCAATTAAATTGAGTACAGCCAATATATACATACATGGTTATGCACGATTAACAGAGAGACAATTCGATACGACACGGGCATGAACAACATGAACAACGAGAACAGTTCCCTTGATATATAATTATTTACAACAACAAGCCACATGAGACAACACTGAACACGCATACAAAAATCACATGCCAATTTGATATAAATATATACAACTAAACACGAAATCTCAATGGGGCCATTTCAAATTTCTTGAAAATTAGGGTCAGCAAATGTCTGTTTGACTGCACGTCCTTGATTTACCACCCATTATGTTTACAAGTCATAAACTTGTCAACATAATTTCAATAATACTGTTCTATCAATCTTACCTTTTATCAAACTTATGATGTTGTACTTTTCCTGTAAAACAGAAGGCAGAGTCGTACCTGCCGTACTGTTTGGCTTCTTTTGTGGGGAAGAATTGTCTTTATAGAACTTATACTCAGGGACTGAATAGTGGTTTGAGTATTATAAGATAATCCATGTAAGAACACATAATGTTCCTATGTCCCTCTTTGAAAATACATTGTCAAATCTCTTGTACCTTTTTTATTTTAATTGTTGCTAAAAATCTTACAATAGCTTCTACCTAACAATGCGTTTACTTGCAATTATTAGTTTAATCATTTATACCTTTGAGATGTCATCTTCGAAAGAACTATTCATCAAGTTTTCATAGCTACTATTGGTTTTCAAGGTGTTTTGTTCAGTTAAAACATAATAAGAACAATTTTAACAAAAAAGCAAGGTGGTTAAAGATGAAACAAAATTTACAAAATAAATTCCGAATTCATGTTTCGAACAAACAAAAAATAACTTACAAATCTTAAAATTTATTGTTATGTTCCTCTTAGCATAAAACTTGTTTTTTTAATTTCCTTCAAAACGCGCAAGTAATTAAAACTTTTTTAACGAAATAGACAACGCAATGTTATTTATCTGTAACTGTGACTACGCACTTATTCATATCAAAGAAACTGCATTGAGAGAATTATAAAAGGTTTTTAGAAAAGAAATTATAAATTAGACATAAGCCTTTTTAAAAATAATATTATATCGCTTTCGTGTTTCCGTAGTCCAACTATTTTTTGAAAAATATTTTACAGTCGCAACACTATAATGGTGTGTGCGCATCACTTGTTTTACGACATACTGCATACCTGTACTAAAGCGCTCCACCTGACTGTGTCGCACAGTTTGCAGTTGTTTTTAAGCGCTCCTTAGGGTGTTCAACAACAGTTACTTGTGGCTCATCCCGGCAATTCGACGCCAGGTTTCCCGGCTAGTTTTTATATAGAAAAGCCTTTTGAAAGAAGAGTAATAACCTTTTGATTCTCTAAACTCCATGCGGGATAATAAAAACGTGGTATTTGGTAGTGTAGTCGTCTTAGTTATCAGAGTTGCACAACTTTGTAAATACGTAAATACATAAGTGCACAAATACAAATGTAAAGCATATCTGACCTAATTGTATTAGCAATATGCTCAATGGCTTCTCTACTAAGATCAGTGTTAACAATATCGAATTTTAACCCATCCTCCTTAGCAATATGCCTACGTGGCTTCTGTACTAAGCTGCAACTTTGACTCGGCTAACAGTCAGCATTATTCTCATCGTAATATCACATCTTTATTACACTTTTTCAGAAACGTTACAATTTTTTACGTCATCAAAAAATATATGTACACAATATAAAAGAATCAACAAGAAATCAGAAGGTATTCGTCTTTTTTCTACTGATTTAGATTGGTTTCATTTACCTATTTTCCTGAAAAGAAACCATATAGAAAGCTTAAAGTAAGGCAATTACCTTAATATTTTTACAAACGTCCGAACCCAACTCCACGATGGAGAATCTCGACACAACTTTGCACACGTGCTCATCAGTACCTGCTGCTGATGAAAATTTGTTGACATGAATCCAAGGGAAATATTAAATGGGCGAGCAGAATCTTTATTTACTAGACGAAGGCGAAGCTTTTACATCCCTAAAAAAATTATCTTTGGAGGCAAATTTTCGTTGACAACTTTCCGTTGTACGCCTAAGGCTCAAAAAATGAGTCTGAAATTTTCCATAAAATAAGAACAATTCAGGATATGAATTTTTTTCCAATTCTTTCTCAAGCAACCGACAATTCTTTTTGCATATGATTTTTTCTTTTCTCTCCTACCACTACGAAAAGGCAGTCATAATGGAACGATTGTTTAATGAACCCAGTTATTTAATCGCGTATTGCGAGTGTTTGGTTCACGTTCGCAGGAGATTTTTTGTTCACGTTCGTAAGAGATTTATTAACACGTCAGCACGTGGCGAGTAATGCGATCATTGGCGATCAGTTTTCCACGCGCTTATTTAACCAATCACAAAGCCTGATTTTGTAAATGAAATTTACTCAGCTCATGCATCTCGATAAGGTCTCCGTTTTTGCTTTTAATATTTTAGAGAAATTTGGCTTTTATTTGTTTTAATATGGTTAAGATTATTATTTCTTCACAATATATACACTGCGTCCTTCAAAATCGTTAGAAATGTACGATTTTAATTAGAAAATCAAAAACATCATTAGTTTGTTCTATTTTTTCGAAACGACGTCAATGTTTCCGGTAGAAAAGTAAAAAAAATCGAATTTTCCGAAAAAAACGAAACCAAACGTTTTTATTTCGATCTGGTTTCGTTTGTTTCGAAAACAATAAATACATTGTAGTGGTTTCGTTTTTATTCTGTTCCGTTCGTTTTGTTTCACTAATCAAACGATTTTTTGCTTTTATTTAAAATATTCAGTTTAAAAGTTGCGGGTCTTGTCCAATTTGTTTTGATTTCACTAAATTTTAGCTACAGAATCTGCACTCTCGCTACATTCCATCATCAATTTTCTTGTAACTAATTTTGCGTTTCGTGTACGAGCTATTTTAAAAATTTAGGATAGTCCCTAGACCTTTTGATTCGTGTTTGTGTGTTTCATTGCATGAATAAACAGGCTTTGCACAATGCAATCTCAAATTAAAAGTAGAATGTTTATATGTTCGACATTTCGTTCGACAATTATAGTTTATTCAAACACCTTCCCTCGGTTATACTATATGGCTTGCCCCATCTGAATCTTAGAACCAAGTGCGATTCTCCTAATGAATTAATCTTCTGTGTAATATTCCTGTGTGCAATAGTTGCCGGAAGCATAGATCTTGGTCGTCGTTTTATCGAAATAAATAGGCTATGGTTGATGGCACATCAGTATATAATTTTTAATAATTTAAATTCTCAAAATATATGAAACTACAGTTGAACTCATGTAATTCGAATTCTCAAGGGACCGAGAATTTTGTTCGAATTACATGAGTTATGAACTAGATGAGTTTTCATATTTTTGACCTAATTCGATGAAAAAAGTCTTTCCCAGGTTTACTTTCGAACTATTTTTTGTATTTTCGAGTTAGAATAATGAAATACTAAATTCATAATTTTTCGAAAAAGTCTTTGATTGTTGATTGTTTCATTTTCTGCTCTCGTTTCTAGGAAATCTCTTCGGAGATCTTCTGAATCAATGGGATGACGTTCGATGATTCGAAAAGGGTCATCTTTTTTGAGAGTCTCGATTGCGTCGTCAATCTCATTTTGCGATGGGGGTGGAATTGGTTCATCATCAGGACACTCTGCACTTTCGTCGTCTGAAGAGCCGTCATCGATGGCTTCTACTTCCGGATTTGACAACACTGGAATGGCTTCAAAACAATGAATGGGAAATAAATATTTCCAAACAACAGAATAATGAGTAACTTTGAAGAAATTTTACCTGATAACTCCTTGATCCATAGGTTGGGTACAAGAAGTGGTGTTAGGTGGCAGTAATTGTAGATTTACAGCCTTTAACTCTGTGATGTTTGGGTGTGCGGGACAGTTGTCGACTATTAAAACAATCTTCCTTCCTTGTGACTCAAATTTACGATCTAATTCTCTAACCCATTCTTCAAATAATACTCCATCCATCCAGGATTTATTTTGCGAGCGATACCGACAGGGTAGATTTCTCACGTTTTTGAAACATCTGGGTTTCGCGGACTTTCCAATCACAAACATTGGAAGCCTTTCGCCCAAAGCATTGGATGCAGCCATTCCTGTTAGGCGCACTTTGCTGTGCTTTCCGCCGGAACAGCGTTTTCCTTTGAAGTGATAAGACTTTGATGGTAGCGCTTGGTAGAATAGGCCGAATTCATCGGCATTAAAGATGTCTTTTAATTCATATCTGGCCAATATAGTTGGTAGGGTAGTTTCTTCCCAAGGTGCTGTCATCTCACTTGTTACTTTTGCGGACTCCCCAAGTACTTCGTTGAATGTGATTCCATATCTGAATAGTAAAAAAAGATCATATTGCAAATATCGAAATTACGGAAGTTTTTATCCTTATGTGCATGGAGTGAAAGCATTCATATTAGAATAAACCCTGTTGGAACATAATAGACAAGTAAGTATTACCTCTACTTCCAGCCTCTCAACCATTCGTTCGATGCTGAAAAATCTTCATAGTTGAATGCTGTGGCAAATTCACGAGCTTTCTCGATTAAAATTGGTCCATTAATTGGGATGTTGTTACCACGCATTGAGGTAAACCAAGTCAACAACGATTCATTCAATTTTTCGTACTTGTCAGTCTTAACTCTCTGGCGTTTTAGTGACGAGTTTTTGAAATCAAGGAATATCTTCTCTTTATTGTTCTTCCATGTTGACAAGGTGCTGCTTGGAACGGAGTACTTGATGGATGCGTCTTTATTGAACATACCATCCTCCAAGTCACGGAGAGCTTCATATTTTGTTTTTAAAGTGAGTTCTTTATGCTTTCTTTTCCCCATCTTGTCTTGATAAGAAATGGAAGCCAAAAGCAGTGGACGAGCTCCAATCGAATGTAAAAAAAAAACATTCGATTGCAAATTATTGAGTTGGTAAGCTTCAAAAACTCAAAAAATTCGAAAATTCGAATTACATGATTAAAATTTCTTGATGGGACCGGAAAATCTGTTCGATTTACATGATTTTTCGAATTACATGGGTTCGAATTATAGGAGTTTCTTGTAAAGTTTTCAAGGTAAATTCTGAGGGGACCACAGAATCTGTTCGAATTAAGTGAGTGAGAATTATAGGAGTTCGAATTACATGAGTTCAACTGTACAACAATTTTATGTTATTGGAAACGGACCTTAAGTATACCCAACCCTGTTTTCACGTACGTACCGTACGTGAGAAAGTAATTATGGTTTTGTCAATGTGGCTTGCGACCAAACCATCGAACAAACCTTAATCATCATAAACCTTCAATAGAAGTTCAAAGGTCAAGGGTGGGGTCGTTGGTTTTATTATAAAACATGGAACAGGTCAGAGATGGGTGTTGTCTCAAGTAGAAAGAGGTCAAATCACACTGAAGCTGCTGAAATTTCGCTGGCTGTTCATCTGTTAATTGGTGAGATAAAAAACTAATAGTTTTAGAAATTGCTAATACACTGTAGTTTACTCGAAGAGTGGAAAGACAAATTAGATAAAAACTATGTAGTAAGTGCAGTTTTAATGGATCTGTCAAAGGCTTTTGACTGTGTTCCACATGATTTACTTCTGGCTAAACTGAGTGCTTATGGTTATAGTAATGAATCTCTACTTTTCACATTGGCTTACCTTTCGGATAGAGAACGAGCTATTCAAATAAATAGCAGTTTGAGCTTGTTTCAATTAATTTAATCTGCTGTACCGCAAGGGTCGATTCTAGGACCTATTCTTTTCAATATTTTTATTGACGACTTTATTTATTTCATTAAAAAAGCTAGTGTTCTCAATTATGCTGATGACAATTCCCTTTCCGCTTACTCTAACTCGATTACAAACTTAAAAAAACTGTTAGAAAGTGAATCAAACACAGCTTTAGAGTGGCTGAAATATAACAAAATGATAGCTAATCCTGGAAAATTTCAATCCATTATAATCACACTGAACAGAAGTAATAATTGTGACATAGATTTAACAATTGGCGATAAAACAATCAAAACAGAAAATAGCGTAAAGTTGTTGGGTGTGACTATTGACAACAGATTAAACTTTGATCTTCACATTTCTGAACTTTTTAAAAACTCATCGGCACAATTGAATGCATTAGTTAGGCTAGATACTTTTCTGACTTACAAAGCAAAGGTTGCTCTTGTTCAAGGTTTTGCACTTTCCAACTTTAACTATTGTCCATTAGTGTGGCATTTTTCATCTACTAAATCTTTGTTAAAAGTTGAAAGAATTTAAAAAGACCTTTGCGTTTTTTATTTGACGACTCTAATAGTAGGAACGAGGAACTGCTTTTAAAATCAGGAAGGAACTTCATGAGTGTTTACAGGCTTAAAACGCTATGTACAGAAATTTACAAATCTTTGCATAGCCTTAAGGTTATTGTAAAGGAAAAAACTCACTTGATGAGTAGTCTCAGAAAAACCCTTATAATTTATCAATACTTTTATATTTTTTCTTATTTTTTTTGTTCCTGAATGCTTGATGAAAGACTTTTTGATGGTGTTATTTTCGTGAGATGTTAATTTCCCAAAAAGAAAATATAATGAAACTAGCCGGGAAACCTGGCGTCGAATCGCCGGTATGAGCCACAAGTAACTGTTGTTGAACACCCTAAGGAGCGCTTAGAAAGAACTGCAAACTGTGCGACACAGTCAGGTGGAGCGCTTTAGTACAGGTATGCAGTATGTCGTAAATCAAGTGAAGCGCACACACCGGTATAGTGTTGCGACTGTAACATATTTTTCCAAAAATAACTTTCCCGCAACAAAGGCTGAAATAAAAACACAGTTTACGACCGTTGTGACTCTATCATTTTGCGGAATAGGTTTTTGTAAAAGTTAAAAAATTAATCATGACACCGGACTGAGCGCTTAGTACAGTTAAACGGTGTTGCACAGGTGTATAGGGATAATACCCTTTTGAAAAAAACTTTCTTGCAGACTCTATTTAAATGAAAACACAAGAAACAGTCCTTCGCTTCTTGCACAGGGCTAAGCAGTTAGTCCAGGTAAACATTATTGCACATTCGTACAGGCGTGATTCCCAAGAAAGTTTAAAAATTAATTGTCACAGTGGGCTGACCCTCATAGGCGTAACAGCCTTTTCCAAAAAACAGGCTATTGTTAACACTGACCTACCCACTTAGCACAGTTAAACAGACTTAAACAGTACCCTTCTCTAAAAAAACTTTATCACAACTTGGGTTAAAATGAAAACACAGGAAACAGCCTGTCGTTGCCCCTCCAGCTAAAGCAATTGCTCAGCTATTTTATTTGCAAAAAAAGTTTTAAGGAAAATAATTAAAGATGTAGCTACCTAGCTAAACTGCATTTGGCATAAGATTTATTGCTGAGAATATTGACATATTGATAGCCGAACTGAATTTTTATACTTTCACTTTTTAGGTAAATACATGAGCTACCTAAGTGGCTACATCCTCGACATAAAAATAAATGTTGAGTTGGAGAAAAACCTCCTATACCAAACAAAATTAGTAAAACGTAAGGCTATTGGCTAATAGAATATTCGTTCCTAGCCAAAAATGCTAAAACTGGTGCGTTTAAGATCTGTACGTGACTAAAAACATGACAATATATTTATCTTAACATTTTAGAACATACAAAAAACCAATGTTGCGAAAATAAAAAGCTTATAGAAGACAAAAATGTGAAACAGACTTACAAACTGCACTGAACTGACCTTCTTCTAAAAACTAAAATGGCCATCATGTTTCGGTCCTCATGTTTCTTTGTCGGCATGCCCAGGCCGCGAAAGTCTTGGATTGGTTTTTTAAACAATCAAGCGTTTTGATTGGTGTATTATGTGCGAGCGGTCAAAACAAAGTCAGTAAAACTATCAGTAAACTGTCCCATTTGTTTTCTGTAGCTCCTGAGCGAAAACGGCAATTGAGGTCACGGGGGTAATTATTATTAAAAATGGCGTATTAAAATAATGCATTCATTTTAATCACTTAATTTGTTTTTTAAATTAGAGGTTTATCAATTAAATTAATTAAATTATGTAGGGAGATAAATTAATTTCTGTAATTTATTTTGATAAATCATAAGATTTCCAATTAAGCAACCCCCTAGTTTTTAAAAATTCGCGGAAAGATCAAAGGAATATCGGTAACCCTTTTGAACACACACAATACGGCTGTTATTATAGACATAAACACACACTATTTTTTTTCACTGTACGTTTTAAAATGGCTTCTTTTTCCGAACGCGTGGTCGCAGACTGATCGTTTTTGCACCATTACATTCAGCATAAATTTAATTCAAAAAGGTTCCCAGGTTTTTTTTCTAACAACGTCGTTATGAAATTATATATATAATTTCATAACGATATATATATATATATATATATATATATATATATATATATATATATATATATATATATATATATATATATATATATATATATATATATATATATATATATATATATATATATATATATATATATATATATATATATATATATATATATATATATATATATATATATATATATATATATATATATATATATATATATATATATATATATATATATATATATATCAATTACAAACAACATTCTAGACGAGGCATTACGCTTTGCAAAGGAACACACTACGATATCAGACAAAGAAATAAGAACTATCTTACACTGCCGAAAGTCACTTTTGTTTTTCAATGAAGAGCCATGGAAGAAAAAAGATATACATGGATGTTTTGACGTTACGATGGGAAGCTTTGATGGAGCCGAAATTTGTGAGTTAGTTGGCATTCTTATTCTGCAAAAGCTCTCTTCAATCGTGAGAAAAGACGACATCGGCTTATACCGTGATGACGGATTATTAGTATTAAGAAACTCAAGAGGCAGATCAACAGACACCAAACGTAAAAACATAATCGAAACCTTCAAAACGATCGGATTCGACATCGAGATTCAAACTAACCTAAAAAGAGTAGACTTCCTCGACGTTACACTTGATTTAGATTCAGAAACTTTCAAACCCTACAAAAAGCCAAACGATCAGCTCCAATACGTCCACATTTTATCTAACCATCCAAAAAATATTTTGAAACAACTACCAATATCAATCAACGATAGGCTTGTCAAAAATTCGTCAAACGAACAAGTTTTTGACCAAGCCAAAACGGAATACGAAGAAGCCCTCCGAAAAAGCGGATACAAAAACCTGAACTTGTCCTTCAATAAAAAGGAACCCAATCGGATTGGCAGAAATAGGAAACGAAACGTGATATGGTTTAACCCACCTTTCAATAAAAATGTTGTTAACGACGTCGGGAGATCCTTTCTGAAACTAATTAAGAAGCACTTTACAAAAGAAAACAACCTTCAAAAAGTTTTCAATAAGAATAACGTTAAAGTCAGCTACAGTTGTACAGAAAACGTGAAGTCCATCATTAATTCACATAATAAAAAAGTTTCTTCAAAACAAATAATCGATACACCAACATGCAATTGCAGAGTTAAAAGAACGTGCCCTCTACAAGGAAATTGTAGAGTTCAGTCTGTCATCTACAAATGCGAAGTCACCGCTCAAAACCAACCAAAAAAGGCCTACATCGGGTTAACTGAGAAAGAGTTCAAAGAACGCTACGGTGGGCACAAATTATCTTTCAACAACAAAAAGTACATGAACAGTACCACGCTGTCCACTTACATCTGGCAGTTAAAGGACCAAAATATCACGCCGGAGTTAAACTGGTCGATCGTAAAACGTGTGAGAAGTTACTCGAACAAAAGCAAATCATGTCCACTTTGTCTGCAAGAGAAATTGGAAATCCTTAGTTACGAAAATAAAAACGAACTTTTAAACAAAAGGTCGGAGATCGTTTCTAAATGCCGCCATATGAACAAATACCTATTGGCCAATTATAAATCAAAAGACTGATAATGACATTTTGACACTTTTCTTATTGTAAATTACTGATTTTATTGCACGTTTTACAGCCTCATTTAATTTTGTTATACTTATAGGAATTCAGATCAGTTATATATATATATATATATATATATATATATATATATATATATATATATATATATATATATATATATATATATATATATATATATATATATATATATATATATATATATATATATATATATATATATATATATATATGTCTTTTGCATTTTTTCAGTCAGTTGGAAATTAGTCTTCATACTAGTAAGACATGACATGAAAAATTGTTTCTGTCATATTTGTTCATTCTTGGTGTTGACCAAGTATTTGTTCATTCTTGGTGTTTACCAAGTATTTGTCGTTCTTGGTGTTTACCAAACATATTTGTTCTTGTTGCTGCACTGCAAAGTTAGGCATGAATTTTACCAGTAAGTTTATATTTATTATTAGATATTATATAATTTATATAGTGCCATTTTGTTGCATTTTCTGGTCACACTTATACTATAGTTTTTTTGTTCAGCCATTTTGACACACCCCTTTTTGGGGCTGATCAAATTTTAGTTGTGGTTAGTGTGACCAGCCCCTTTTGTTTTCTTTGTGTGTGTGTTTCCACCCTGTTGCTTTTGTTTGTTTTTCTATGCTTATTGATTCTTTATATTAGTTAGTTTCTGTATAATTATTTTAGCCGTTGAAAACAAGTACGAGTTATGATAAATTGTGTCGCTTACTTTGGCAGCAACAATCTTTGTCAACAGCCAACTTGCGTCCGCTCTGGCCGCCATCATGAATGATAAGAAATATATAAATGATAAGGAATAAAAGTTGAAATTAGCTGTAAAAACATCAACTCATCTTCACCACTCACCAACGAAACCAACGCCATTTTCTCTTCACTTTCACTTCACCTGCAAGAAGCAACAACGTGATACGGAAATATGATGGAAATAATAGACGGAGGTAAGGGGAGATTATTGTGTGCGCAGAGTCTCATCGTCCATTGCGTAAGTTTGCTACTAATTCTTCAGAATTTTGAGCTAGTGATATGTTTTTTAATAAAAACGATATGCTATTTTACATAGAATACGATTTACCCGAGAGAAAAACAAAGGAGGCATGTACAAAAATATATTCGAATAAAATTCAATAAGTCATAATTAAGTGAAATAAAAAGATAGATCTTGGACCCAGCAAAACTGTTTTCTGTGTGCGACTGGTTTTGAATTACAATGCAAAGACTTAAACTCAATAAAAACATTGATTTTTTTCCCGCGTGATTGTTTTAAAAAATGTGACATACGGGACGATTAAATTACAATGCGAGGACCTTAATTCAATAATTTTTAAAAAAGGCGCGAGTAGTTTCGGAATCCTGAAGCAACCGCAGCAGCACACAATCCAGAAAATCCCTACGAATATTACAAACCTATTTATTACGAAGCTCTGAATTCTATTATCAACGCCGTCGAAGAAAAATTTGAGCAGCCTACCCTCAAACTCTTCTCTCAAGTAGAACATATTCTTAAAAGCAGTTCAGAAAGAAGACATCACAAACGTTGATATGAAGTTGCTGATTCACTTTCCGCAGAGCTTGAAATCTTCTCGTCTGCATTTTTAAATGAACAACCTCCGATGAATCTCAAAGAAGCAGTCAATACAATTCGATTGTTTTCGCGAGAAAAGCGAATGTTTTTTTCAAATTGTATTATAGTTATTCGTTAAAAAATCAGAAGTTATCTGGTGCAACATCTGCCACACCGGAAATATCTTTCTCGATGTTGAGGAGAATCAAAACATGGCTTCGATCAAGAATGTCCCAAAAACGGTTTAATTCTCTTTCAATCATCCATGAAAATAAGGGCATTCTTGATCAACTACCGTTGATTAATGTTGCAAATACCTTTTTTTGAATAGCGCACAGATCGGAGAAACCTGTTCGGAAAATTCAAAGAAAAAGACTTTAACTTGTAGTGTTGCGTTTATGTTTGTATTTTTCCTTATTTTCAAAAATCGTGTATTTTTTAGATTACATTAAAAAAATTTAATCAGTGTAATGTTTTTTGGCTTTATATGGTCATTTTAAGGCGATTGGAGATGTCCTAAATGAAAAATTTTCTTCTTCGTCCAACCATGGCGGGCAATATTCTTTTTTTGGAATTTTAGCCCCCCCCCCCTCCCTTATTAAAAATTCTCGCCGCGATCCCTGTCATGCGTTTCTATACTTTTTCCGTAGTGAAGTGACACTAGGAAGAAGAATGAAAATTTGTCACTCTCACGTGGAAGGAAGCATTCGGTCCATTTCTCCATACTCTTCGTGCACTTATACCAGGTTCAGAGCGTAACCTTCTCTATCTCAATATATACAAAAGTGTGTTTTTATTGTTCCTGGTGCATACCAAGTTGGCCACTTGGCATGCACCAGATTGAAAATATGACAAATCCGTTTACGATTTCACCTTAGACAGGCTGAGGACTAGGTTCAGTTTCTACACTTAAAACAACTTTAGATAAAAAACTGACTTCATAGTCCCTAATGTTGTTATGACAAATTGTTATCAAGCCACCTCACTTACAGTTCAAAGCGAGATTAGTGTTATGCATTTAACCTCATGGCCACGTCGATGGTAAACTACTCAGTGGTTTCCTGTATCTCAAGTTAATAATATCATTTCTGAATTCGCATTTGGTGGGTGTAAATCCATACTCTACGAGGTAGGTAATGCGCTCAGTCCCGATGATGCCCCAGGCATTTTGGTGTCTTGCATTGCTCGTACTGGTTGCTGGTTGTTTTTGTACGACGTTTTGTACTTTTTTAAAGATTTGTTTCTTCTGTTCTTTTGGCTTCGTGTGTTTAATATCGTTCACTACTTTTACATCAGGTAAGTTCTGACCTTGGAGAATCATGACAGTGACTAAAGGCAATGTTATTGACTTTGAACTTTCAAACTTATTTTCAACTAGCTTAGATAAATTAAGTATGCCCAGACCACCGTGTGGGACGGGTAGAGAATGCAACTCAATGCTGGTAGGAATTTGTTGTTGATTACGTAATCAATTGGTGTTATATACTCGTTCATCTTAGGAATCCTTCTCATGAAATAGGTGAACCTATGGACTTCACTATGACAGAATGTTGAATATGCTGCATGTGGTTCTGTTCGCAAAATCTTCTAGTTTTAAAAGCTCATCTGTTGCATACGTGCTTCTAAAATGGTTGAGGCGCTTCTTTGGCCTTCAATAGTAAATTTTATCTCTGTTCATCTGAACAACTCTTTAGTACTAGCCAACTTTTTTCTGGTTAACAAAGCATCCTCGATTTGATCCTTGTTCTACAACAGTATCCCACCATTCTCGCAGATTGCGAAGCGTATCAGCATCAATGACGTCTTCGGAAAACCGAACCTGATTTTCATTCGGTGATTTATTTTGCAAAGTACTGATGAGTGGTGTAGTAGCCAGTGTATAAAATGTCATTGCAAGGTTGTATCCCTGCGTTTTCGGCGGATATAATGTGAACATTCCTATGGTCATCATTCGGGAATGTTATCTATACGTATTTATTAATACGGTTGAAAACTGTGGGAATTTCGAATATTATGCAGTGCTACGTGACGGTTGAGAGAATTAAACGCAATGCTTGCATCCATGAGTATAACTGCCTCTGTTTCGTTATTTTCAAATATCGTTTTCCTACAGTGAATGACGGCTTCAGCCCTTGATTGTAGACCAGTTGCGGTTTAAAGGGGCCAGGCAACTTCCTGGATGACTTTTTCAACACCCACCCGATACATTTTTCAATGATCCTTCTTAGGATCTTGCCTACTCCGATTGCCTCCCAAGTTTTTATCTAACGAGATAAGTCTGCAAGCTATGTAGGATTCTACTGTTCATGGATCTAAACATTCAGTTGCAAGTTTTTGAGCTAATAGTGCCATTTGTTCCCTAAGATACTTGTTCTCAGTTTTTGTATTTGTGACTTGTTAGGATGTGACGGTATTGTTATGTGTGAAGATGTGAAAGTCCAGCAGCTCCTCTTATTAGGCAAGATGCTTTGTGTATTATCATCTTGTCAATGCTGTCGAAATAGCAAGATGGTACGCAGTTTACAGGACCTTTCAGGAGCGTATTTTCGTTTGTTTTTCTAAGAACGTCGTTATTCATAGCTTTACCAGATCTAACACATGGCCGTGTTTCCATAATGCTAGTCTATTTCGAGTTTCTGCTCCGATACATTATATACATTTATATAAAGTATAAATTTAAAATGAACTAGATATAAAACATATTTGGTGAACATATTCGGTGTTCTGGGTTTAAATAAATGTCAATCTTGAAACAGTTATGATAAATTATTACGGAGATATGAATCATGTTCGATATGAAGTACCTATACGCATAGTATGACCAGAGCAGAAATTTAATAAATAAGGCAATACGCGCGGAAATTGTAAATATCAATAAAACGAGGATTTCGTACTTCCTTTAAACATGCTTAACGGCACCTCAACCTTACCATTGAATTCCACCTCATAAATTTGCAATAAACGAGGGAGGAAGGGGCCGTTGGAAGATAATTTCTAAAACTTGATACGATCTCAGTATAATGAAACGTTTTATGAAGCAGTAGAAAAAGGTTTAAGAATATTTGAAGAAAAGGATGACTAAGCTCGAGGAGTTATCAAATCTTCCAATGTTTATGAAGGTGTTATTCGATTCAAAAGTTATTAACTCAGCACACATAAGAGTTTCCCACAAGAAATATGAGCGTACTTTACTATTTACATGATATTTTATGCTTTATCGATAATAACGCCATTGTTAAAGGAATAGAGAACCCCACTTCCGTGAACCGTGACACCTGCTTTACCGAAATCATCAACCTTGGGGCTTGTATACCGAAACTGCAAAGGGCCTGCGTTGAAGATACAGACCAACCAAACTCGTAATACTATATTCTTTGATCTTTCACACTGCAACTATATAAGTTGTAAACAAAATAGAATAGAAAAGTACGAGCATAAAGCATACTGAATGGAATACAAGTAATTACTAGCTCGCTTGCGATGCTAGTATTGATGTCCACCTCTTAACTGACTAACTAACTAACTGGGTCATTTGGTTTTTTTAACCTGGACATGCAGCGCTATTGTTTAAACAAGTATTCGTATTGATACAGGCTATGGTATCTTTATTGTTATTCAACACAATCACAAAAGCTTTTTATATATAGATGTATGGGTAGGAAGTAAAGTCATGCGAATGTGTGTGTGTGTTTATGTAATAGTAAACACCCCTACATGGTGTGTTTTTAAAAAGTCACTGGAACACAACCTCGATCCCAGGGCTACTTTATCTCCAGCGAGATAGTTTACGTACATTATACGCCTTGTTACTTCTGTAATGATAATGAAGGTGAAGGTTTTTGTGTAGTTTATTGCTGAAGGTGAGTCCAGAGGCCTTTTTATTATTTTTATTATTTCTTTGTTTTACATGGGTTTAAATACTAGTCAAACTAAACATAGTTATGTAGTTATAAAATAGTTGACTATATACATACACCCATTTAAAAATAAAATACTGGATAACTATTTCATTAAATTCTCATATATGAATAGCCTAGTTAACTAAGCTTTCTTCTTCGAGTTGATAAAATGAGTTTCTCTCAAACTAAAGCTTAGACGCGAACGAATGACTCATCGGAAACCCCGATTTAAATTGGACAATGTGACTAATCGCTTCGGAGGCCATTTCAATTTACTTGTGAGTTGTTTACCAAGCTTGGCCACATGTTACTGTGGTAAAAACTTTATAGTTTACTAATGTTTGTTAGGGTGAGTGAAACCACTCGCTGGAATATTCGGATGAAAAGGGCTTTCCCCGAGATGGACCACGTGAGCAAAGAACAATAGAATTAGCCAATCAAAAAGCGCAACCAGATTTTGGCCGCAGAAAAATCGTTTGAGACCCAGCGTAATTTTTCCCACCTTAACTACTCCGATTTCCCGGTGATAAGAAAAATTACGGTCTCCTGGCTAATATATGAATAGCTAAAACAAAATAAGACAATAATTTTCAATTCTATATAAATAAAATAACTCATCATTCAAACTAATAGTACCTGACAAATATCAAAAATGTTGAATATAGTTATTGCACAATCTACAAGAACAACTAACAATTGTCTAACTTAGTATTTTATTTTTCTGAACTCCCATATTCTTAAGTATAAATGTTTTATGTCCCAAGTAAGTGTTCGTGTTTTTTATTGCTGCAAGTTTGCAACTATGGAACAGTACTGTTCCATAGTTGAAACAGTACTGTTCCACAGTTAAAACAGTACTGTTCCACAGTTGAAACATTACTGTTCCACAGTTGAAACAGTACTGTTCCACAGTTGAAACAGTACTGTTCCACAGTTGAAACAGTACTGTTCCACAGTTGAAACAGTACTGTTCCACAGTTGAAGCAGTCCTGTGCTACAGTTGAAACAGTACTGTTCTACAGTTGAAACAGTACTGCTCCACAGTTGAAACAGTACTGTTCCACAGTTGAAACAGTACTGTTCCACAGTTAAAACAGTACTGTTCCACAGTTGAAGCAGTCCTGTGCTACAGTTGAAACAGTACTGTTCTACAGTTACAGCAGTTCTGTTCCACAGTTGAAACAGTACTGTTTTACAGTTACAGCAGTTCTGTTCCACAGTTGAAACAGTACCGTTCCACAGTTGAAACAGTTCTGTTCCACAGTTACAGCAGTTCTGTTCCACAGTTGAACAGTACTGTTCCACAGTTGAAACAGTACTTTTCCACAGTTGAAGCAGTTCTGTTCCACAGTTGAAACAGTACTGTTTTACAGTTACAGCAGTTCTGTTCCACAGTTGAAACAGTACTGTTCCACAGTTACAGCAGTTCTGTTCCACAGTTGAAACAGTACTGTTCCACAGTTACAGCAGTTCTGTTCTACAGTTGAAACAGTACTGTTCCACAGTTACAGCAGTTCTGTTCCACAGTTGAAACAGTACTGTACCACAGTTGAAACAGTACTTTTCCACAGTTAAAGCAGTTCTGTTCCACAGTTGAAGCAGTTCTGTTCCACAGTTGAAACAGTACTGTTCCACAGTTGAAACAGTACTGTTCCATAGTTACAGCAGTTCTGTTCCACAGTTAAAACAGTTCTGTTCCACAGTTGAAACAGTACCGTTCCACAGTTGAAACAGTTCTGTTCCACAGTTACAGCAGTTCTGTTCCACAGTTGAACAGTACTGTTCCACAGTTGAAACAGTACTTTTCCACAGTTGAAGCAGTTCTGTTCCACAGTTGAAGTAGTACTGTTCCATAGTTACAGCAGTTCTGTTCCACAGTTGAAACAGTACTGTTCCACAGTTACAGAACTTCTGTTCCACAGTTGAAACAGTTCTGTTCCACAGTTACAGCAGTTCTGTTTTACAGTTGAAACAGTACTGTTCCACAATTACAGCAGTTCTGTTCCACAGTTGAAACAGTACTGTTCCACAGTTGAAACAGTACTTTTCCACAGTTGAAGCAGTTCTGTTCCACAGTTGAAGCAGTACTGTTCCACAGTTGAAACAATAACGTTCCACAGTTGATGCAGTTCTGTTCCACAGTTGAAGCAGTACTGTTCCACAGTTGAAACTGTTTCAACTGTGGAACAGAGCTTTTTGTTTACAATGAACTTTCTTTCGTTTGATTTAGCGCTCACTAAATACAAAAGCGTTTCGTCTTTCCTTTAATGAGACATTACTGACTAGATAAACCTATTGTTAGTTTCGTAAAATGTGACCAAAACTGTCATTCTTACCTGCGGTGAGAGTTGGGAAATCTGGGGCGATGTTGGAAATAACAAGCGCGGAAGGTTTATCCAAGGATTACATTCTTCAATAAAGTAAAGCAAGCGTGGCAACGTAGGAAACCGCAACAGTAGCTATAAATGTATGTCTGATGTTGGGAAAATCAAACATCGGATTCATTCCTTCAAGTAACATCCGTTTGAAATTCGTCTTCTTATAATATATATTTTCCAATATTATTTTCAAAGAAATAAAATATTATTTGGTTAGTGTTATACAGTGGTTGTTCGAAGCATAGCTTATATTGCTCGAAATATTTCTGACATTAAAAAAAGTGATTTTGTCTCCTTCACTCAACTCGACATGGTGTGACTTCAACAAATCTGTTCAAGGGACAGTCTCTGGAGTAAAATTGGTGCAGATCCGAAGATCTTTGTGACTGCAACCTAAAAATTCGTTCAGTAGCTATGCTCTCATATGCAACCTGGAAATTCATTCAGTACACTTTTTGTTCATAAGAAACCAGTTTTGGCTACTGAAGCTCAAGTTCCTTATTTTTTCTATTTTAGAGGCTAAGAGTTTCTTAACTTTTTTTACCTATTTGTGTAAAGTTAAAGTAACTTTGTTTGTACATACTAGTGCTTTGTGAGTAGTATATGAGTATTGTTTTCTCATATTTCGTATCGCTTTCGAAAATGAAGGGTTGTTTCTAGTTCTAGTTTTGTCTGCTATTTCATTAATTAAAAAAAGTGCTAATAAATCACTGTAAGATTTTCTGTAATAGTTTATGGTCTTGAGGAACTTGAGAAACTGAGTTAAGCTAAGCTTCTTAACCCTATTTGGTCCGGGGTTTTTCGAACATACTATGACCGGGGGGCGGATTCCGCCCCCCCCCCCCTCCCCTCAATAACTTTTCATAGGATTGTTCAAATTGAATCAAACTTGGCACACTTATAGTACGTTATAAAAGGAACAAAATGGCGGCAATAAATTTTGCTTGCGTCAGCACATTTTCTGTGACGTCATCAGAAGCTTGAAAATTGTTAAAAATGGCACTATCTGCTTAAAATATAATTACATTTGTTCTAGAGCGAATTTTTACATTCTGTTTGAAGTTTCTGAACGCTAAATAAAAATTTTTTAACACATCTTCCGCTTTTTACATGGATCGAATAAAAAATTGCCAAAAATTGCCCGAAGATCCGTTTTTTCAAAATCGGGAAATCGGATTAGTCACGTGTCAAAATTATTTAAAATGATTTTTCTTGATGAAACAAAGTTGTGTTGCAAGTTTCAAGTTCTAAGGATAATCTTAACAGGAGTTATTATATTTTCCCCATTATAAGGATTTCATAGAGATTATAGGGGTAGTTTCGAGTAATGGCCAATATCAAAGCCTCTGAAAGGTATGGTACCTAAACAATTAGCATGCAGGTGTCTAATAGATAAATGTTGAAACTCAGTAAGTATCATAGCCATATAAGAAAGCAATTAGGAGTTATTAAAAAAAACCGTCAGGGAGGGGGGGGGGGGCGGAATCCCCCCCCCGTACCGAATAGGGTTAATATTTTCAAATTTTGAGGCTCAGGTTTCTTATAAGCGTGTTTCTTTATATAAAAATAAGGTGTATGTTGTCAAAAGGTCAGAAAGGTCTACCTAACTTATCTTATCAAGGTCGAATCATCAACATGCGCTACGTACAAATATCTTGGGGGGATTGTGATTGGGAGCACCTTGAATCTGAATACGAACTTTGATAATGGATAAAAACGGCTTCAAACGTCAAACTTTGTTCTATTAGTCGAAATCATTGAATGCGATGACCATATACCAAACGAGGAGTGTTGGAGACACTTACGTACTGTACACTTTCAAAATAGAACATTCAAAAGCATTCGATACGATACCACACGATCAAATTATATACAAACTTCACAATCTTGGTTTTTTCAAACAAACAAAAATGGTAAGCATGTTGCTATTTAATGCCCTTTTAGAGGTGGCTCCCTATATGTTACTTATACGAACATGTACAGTATAGTTCTTCTGGCTAACGTTAATGCTAACTACGAATTCATTATGGTTGATGTAGGAAATTATGTTCGAATGAGCGATGGTAGCGTCTTTATTTCATGTAATCTGGGTGTCGCTATCAATAAAAACCTGAACTACGCCAAATGACTACAAATGGTGAAAAATCTCAATATGTTTTTCTGTGAGATGATGCATTTCCCCTAACTTATGCTTAATAAAGTCTTACGGGTACAATGAACGAAAAAGGAAAAAAATATCACATTTCTCGAGGATAAAGGATAGTGGAAAACGCTTTTGGTATAGCAGCTTCACGGTTTTGGATTTTATGCAGATCTATACACCTTTCCCGAGCCTTATTCTTTTGTTGTGCCGCAACTTTTTCTGTTGAGTTTTATGAAAAACGGACAACAGATTTGAATTCCTTATCAAAAATGTCATAAACAAATAAAATTTCGAAACAATACAGCAAGTAAACAACCTGCTATTCTAATTTAAAGATTTGTGGCATGTCCAACCTCTTTTTGAAAACGGAGCGGGACATGGTAACTTGAGCATTAAGAAGACTTTAACTGTGATATATATCTCCTCAAAATAGCACTTTCTGTTGGCGTATCAAGTTAAACTTTTACACATAAATTAAACAAACTATGCTGAATTCAAATATGGTATTCATATTTACGAGTTTAAAAAAAGTATGACTCATTGTCTCGGGAAAGGTGTATTGTAGCTGGAGTGGAAGCACTTGAGAAGGTCACAAAAGCAATTGCGTCTTCGCGAATAGTAATGATTATTGTCCTGCAGATTTTGTGGATACAGTATTCCAAAGAAATATTGTTCTTGGAGAATGGAGAAATGAGGAAACAGGAACTGGGTTATCTGATATTTATACTACATGTTATAAAACTATTCAAGAGATGCTAACAAGGTTCGAAATTCATATAGAGATTAATTTCTACTCTGTGTCAGGTTCTGTGCAATGGCAACTAGATGTAGTCAAAAGTACATGTGAAAATTGTGATCAATGATAAACGTTGGCAACAAATATATCAATAAAGCTGTGTTGTTGGTAGAAAATATGGTGAGTAACATTTACCTATTTTACAACAGTTGATACTCCTAGTATAGAGAATGCTTGATAAAGCATTGGCCCGCCACCACGGGGAATTATTGATTAGTCAATACTCCGACAGGGCTGAAAATTCTGATGACTGTAGTAATCAACTGAAGATCTCGCAATTTAGCTAGTACCTGGTTTTACTTTTCTTGCTTCATAATGTCCTGTACATTGGTCTGAAGATAAATTAATATAGGTTTTATTTGACGCATGCTCTGCAAAAATAACAGCATGTTGGTGTCTTGGATGCTTCTGTGCGGATTTAGAAACAGCTTTTGAATTTTTAGAGCATTTCACAAGTCCATTTTTTTCAAATTTTTTTCCAATTAGTTTATCAACTTTGAGTGAGAACTTTAAGAGGAATTGTGAGTTGGTCAGTCGAAAAGTTTTAAAAATAAAACAGAATGCTTTACCTTCAGCAACGTCTATTCTTGTTGCAATCTTGTGCTTAGCATTATTATTTTGGTTGAGTCTTTGTACCCTCAGTTCCTGTTTTCGAAATAATTGAAGGATTTCTAACAAACTCTATCAATAGCTTCTATGGTTGTGGTATCTGAAGTGACATCTCCATTAACAGGAGTTAGTATAGCTGGAGCATGTATCATTTCATTGCCTATTAGCGCAAATATAGATGTGTTCTCTTGTTTCATTTTAGCTGTTAGAACTAGCATCCCCACTTGATCTGAATTTTGACGCAAATTGTATGATATATATTCCATGTTATTGTTAATCATTAAGTTTTCTGTAGCTTCAAAGAACTTACTGACAAAAGTGTCTTTCTCCATCATTTTGCTTCTTTATTCCGAAGAAGCATGCATTTAAAGCAACCAAATTGGTTAAAACGGTAAATCATTTTCTGCCAGAATCCCTTTTCCAATATGCCTCAGGTCAAATTATAAGGAACTTTGTGAAACCTGGTTTTAATATTAAAAACTTGATAACCTTTTTAACGAAAGTAACAGCTTACCATGGATCTCATGACCTTCTTAATTAAACCGTGGTCTATCGTTTAGTAAGAGGGAAATTTGCAAATTCATAGAGCTTTAAATGGCGTTAGGGCTAGGTTTTAAGGCTTCTTTTTCCATTGTCTCAAAACTGGAATCTCCTTAAAAAATTATGTCTTTGAGAAAAGTCCTTGTGTTTTGAAATTTCTATCATAAACCTTCCTTACTGTAGCACTTACGTACTATTCTTAGGTAAACAATATTGAAATTTACTATTTTATTTTTTTGAAGGAGAAGACAAACTTTTTTAGTGTCGTGAACGTCATAAGCTTGGGTAAAAAAAGCTCTTAGCTTTGTTCCTTTAACTACTAATTTCAGAAATAACGGCAGCACACCAAGACATTGTAATATCACGAAATTATGAAGAATATGTGTTTTATTGAACGGCATGTAAAAATGCTCCCACGCAATCTCTAACTTAAGGCCTATTTTTAGGATCGATTGTTTTATGTACAAGTCTCCATATCATGCAAAACATATTACAATAGCCTAATATTACTGTAAAAATCATCAAGAGCAGCAATCAGTAAAGGGGAGTGATCTTGCAAGCCCGAACTTATCAAATAATACTATTTAAAGAATTGGAACAGGAAATTTGTAATCGTTATAACTTTATGCTTTAAGAAGTTATTCGTTATTTTTTAGCAGACGTAGATAGATTACCTATTAACAATTCATTCCATGTTAATTTAATTATTTTATTTTTGGTCTTACTTAATAAATAAGTCATATTGTTTTCCTTACTATCAGTTTCCGAAAGGCATAAATATCCATTATCAGTTGCAGAAACATAATGCTAATGATTGGTAGTGATTTTCATTAATCATTCCAAGTAAAGTAAAAGTACCTGCGGTGGTACCATCAGTCTATAGATATCCCACTTGTTGTTCCTCAGAAATATGTTTTAATATGAGTAGGGTAAATGGGTGTAAGATGTTATTAAAATGTTGATGCTCAGCATTATTGCAGCAGCTTTGATGAAAATTTTCTCAACATATCTCTGTTATTCTTAAAAATTCACTACTTTCCCGAACAAATTTGACAACGGCTAAATGAGTTGGACGTGATTCTAAAAATAAAGGTTAAAGGGGAATTTTTTTTTTGTCACATCTCGATATGCTATATTTGACAGACCAATACTTTCAGCATAAGCGACTAAATAAGCATAATTTGACTGATTTAGAAAATGGGTGGCATAAGATTCCTATGTAAGACTCGATGTCATTGTTTAAGGGTTAAGGATTGCTTTTAATACCACCAGATAACAATAACAGTAGTTTAACTAAAACAAGATTGATATTATAGCTCAAACAACACCTTAAAACTATCGCTTAACTCTGCAAAAATTATTCTGTAAAGTTTTAAAGGGATCCATGCAAAACTGATAACGTGTGAAACAATACAAAATATCTTGATACACAACAAATAATGACATTTTTTTCCAAGTTAGCAGAGATGTGTTTCGAAATATCCTTCCTTGCTAACTAGATATATCATAATGGCCAAAGATTTTAGCACCTGCCCGAATTTGTAGTAACACCTGCCTCAATTTGTAATAACAATTTGTCCCAATTTGTAATATTGTCCTGTTTTAGCGACTCAAATTAAAAGGACACCTTGTCTGTCAGAAATCTTTTTTAATGAAGAAAACGTGTTGGAGAAGGTAAAATAAGGAGAAAGAAATGTTAAACAAACACGAATGTCTTTTTGATAGAAAATAAAGAAGCACAAAAATATATACAAATGTAAAAATGTTCAATTATTTATCTTTTAGCTAATAATAAGCAAAATTGCGTACCATCATACGTCAAGGTTTTAACGCTAAACCAGCTTCATTAAAAACTTTCTTGACATTTTTGGACCGTCTGGTTAAGTTATTATGGTAAATTGATTGAATATTAAATATTAAACATATTTAATGGAGATATGCTTAAATGTTATTGCATTAAAACAACATGAGACTGGAAACAAATTGTGACCGGTGTATTCTAGAATTCTCTAGCTTTTAAAGCAATAATACAATAATAAAAAAATAAATCAAAATACATAGTTTTTTTAATAATTCAGAAATGTTTTTATGTTAATTTTATCAATATTATCTATCTTTTAAAATATTAAGCCTCTTCCTGAGTTGTTTACGCTGGCATCGGATCATGAAGTGGGCATGTCGTTCTTCTATACCAGGCTCGTGAGGATCGTTTTTATCGACTACACATAGCACGGTGTCTATATGGCTTCGATGTGGAACATATCTTTCTCGAAGCGCCGCATTTTCTTTGTTGCCGGTCCTTATTTTCATTGTTGTCCTCAAGCACCATGATTTGTTTATTCCTTTTATCTAGATCATCCACGAGGAGCACCAGAGTCGTATCTTATTCTTCGATGACCGCGTTTTTTTCTTCATTAATCCCAGCGAGTTTTCGAATTTTTCTAGGCAACACCTCTTCTACGACCCAATTCATAAATGGTTCTGACTCAGGCTTACCACACCTCAATAGGAAGCAATAAAGTCCGGCTCCCGTCAGCAAAACTGTGTTTGGTTGGGAAGGGCTGATCTTTTTTTCCCACTTTTAGGCGAGAATTTAACGTATCCAAGCCACATCTTATGCCTCTCTGGAATCAAACTCCGAATTGCCATTTTCTCTGTTATATTCAACAGCCTTGTAAATATCACAGGCTACAAGGCATTCACCCCGACCCTCAACATACACAGCATAATTTTTTTTCCATTAAAGTTGAACTGGTCGACAATTGATCGTTGGATTACAAGGGACATCTTTTATCTTTAATTTTTTTGGAATCCGAAATATATTGGACAGAAAACAAAAAAAAAATTTTTTAAGGGGGCTCATCTAAAAAGGACTGGGGTAGGGTGGTGGATATCACAACGAGGTGTGGTTTTCTCGATTCCAAAGGCTCATAGATGTCAATTAACCAACGTGGTTGCGGCAACCACTTTGGTCAATTGAAATCTATGAGTGTAGTTTTGTGGACCAAATCGATCCATAAAACATCATTCACTGTAGAATTCTATAGCTTCAAGGATGTTCTAACCTCACATATAAGTATGCATATTTTGATTTTTTCAGTTGATTCTTGATATCCTCCCAGTGACTGATCATATTTGTTTCATCATCGATCAATTTCATTTTGACCGTTCATGGGGGTACCAGAGGAACAGCTGTTTCTTTTGCCTTCTAAAATTTTTTCGGTAGAGCAGTATAGGACTGGGTTAACAACCACAGACTATGCTTCCTGTGCCTGAAATCGCTAAGTCATGCAAAGATTGTCGTTTTTTATCGAGATTTTCATCAGCTATACAGTCATCGACAATGAACAGACAATCTACGCCGGCTGGCAATGACGATTATTTTTCAATCCATTCAAAAAGTTGATCCTTGGGATTAATCAGAAAAACGTGATCATCTTTCCGAAGCGAGGATCTCTCGAGGTGAGTACTGTTCCATTGTATAGTTGGGCACAGGATAATAATGTTGTGAAAATGTTTCTTGTAATCACAATCAAGGAGATCAAGAACACGTTGCGTTCTCCCACAACTTGTCCTCCCTGTAAAGATTGAAGTATGAAGCTCTTTCGCTATATCTAGAGTCATTTATTTCGATACTCAACACTATGATACCGCCCGTTTAAGAGGTTTAACTGGGCGTCACTTATTAAATGGATATAACAGCGAATATTTTCAGTTCAATCAGCTTTCTTAGTTATATGCAGAGTAATACCATTACTCAAGCGTTAAAGAGGTCTAACGAACCAACCAACGAACAGTGCATATCTCTCAGTCATGAACTGATCTATGGTAATATCAGAGTCATGACTGCTTAAAATAGTTTTTTGGAAGCATTGCATGTGAACACAGCTCATTAGGCTCACCCTCAGCAGTGATCGAGATTTTTTCAATATTAGGGTTGTAAAATATTTCGGTAGTACCGATATAAGGCTTAACTTTCGCTGGATCTAAAAAGAGCAGTAAAACGCCCTTCAAACTTTTTTGCTGGGGTGTCAATTTGTAAATTATAACTGGTATCCTCTTTTTTCATAGTAATCACCTTGCTGCGCAATATTCTTTCGAAAGGTAAGGCAAATTGACTATACCGTGAAGCCATAGCACTTGCAAGGCCCTCGTGGTTGACTTTATCATATTCCAGCGCAATATTTGTAATTTTGTAGGTAGCATCTGCCGCTTTGACTGCAGTAGACCCTGAAACTGCTGTACCCCATCCTTAATGACATCCCCATACGGTGCAAAATGGAGAACGAATTTCAATCTGTCGTGTAGGCCAGGTTGATAGAACAATAGGTCTCTGACTAGTTCAAACATTTTTCCAAGAGGGATACAGAACGTATTACCATAAGCTTCGGCGATCGCTTTGTCTTCAATATTACCCGCATGATCAGTAGCTTTTACCTTTAGGGCGAGGATCGTACCATCATTTGGATTGATCCCTTCCTGGATCAGAGTGTTTTCACGTTCAAATTTCGATAGCCAGAGATCTCTGTAGACATCGAACACTCTATAGTCGTTAATGCTTTGTATTTCATGACCATTGAGTATAATTTTTAGGTTCTGTACTTTTGCCGATATTGTTCACGATAGTACGTTTTGTATTGGTTCCAGTTAGTTCCAGATCAAATAATAGTCTAACACTTTCGGGGAAGATCACATCGTTTTGCCTCATATTGGGAATATCCACATAGAGATCCTCGTTTTGATTGATTGTCAATGGAATGTGACTCACCCTCACAGTTTGTCATTTGCCTTTCATGGCAAACATTGTTTTGATTTTAGTGTATGGATCGAGTGTTTTTCCAAATATGTTACTCATAGCTAATTTATTATTAGATGATTTTTTATTAAGATATAATGGTTTATAATCCAGGTTATGAAGATTAGGGCGGTTTTACACGTGAGGTCCATAGTAACGATAATGATGATCCTTTAACTTTTAATAAACTTGAGGACCTTGCGCGGCCTGGTACCAGCTCCACGTTAACACCTGCATGGCGACAGATGCATGGGGAGGGCACCAAGCTAAGCCAAAGAGAAGAGTTTAAAAGAACGAAGATCAGCGATCTTTACAACCATCTTGAGAAAACATTATAAACGTTTGATGTGACATATTATAATGATTTTAATTGGATAAAGATACAGGTCAACTTATCTTTAACGGTGTAGAACCGACTCTGTGTATAAAAATAACGGGGAATTTAGATCAGTCAGTGCAATAACAAGGAACTTGAAGGTTGAATTAGTGAGAAAACAACCTATACTACTACGCCTAATAAAATGGAATTGGTTCGACAACTTTCGACTAAAATAGATAAGCTGATCAGTAACGCGGATGATATAGAAATGATGCCTTAACTAGAGAATGTTTTAGATGAAACGAAGAGCCTCGTATTTACTTCCTTTGCTTGCGAAGAGGTCTTTACGGAATTCGAGAGAAGGGGACTCAATCGTGAACTTCAAATCATAAATGGGAATTTAGCATTATTAAAAAATAAAATAAGTTCGTATGATAATAAAATAGGGATACTAGACGCTACGATGAAGCGGATTGAGGAGAAGAAAGCACAGCCTGGACTATCGGAGAAACAAGTTGGAAGTGAGAACCACAATCTTGCAAACACCGAGGAAGAGATTAAAAATCTGCAAGATCAAAAAAAAGCAGCATGGAAGGCTCATGGTGCACTATCATCAAAACTCAAATCCAACTGAAAGCAATTAAAGACACAATAATAAAAATCGCTCGCCGAAAAACTTAAAATTTTATTCAAGGAGCAGGGGATTAACATAACAAGTATTATTTTGGCGGTTGGTTTACTCATGTCTACCCTTGTGCTGGCAGTGACAGGAGGTGGAGGAGGAGGAGCGGGTGCTGCAGCGGCAGAAAGCGCTGGAGGAAAGGGCTTTGTACAAAAACAGCTGGAAAGACTTGGAAAATTTTTAAAATATTTAGCAGGAAATGCAGGTGCAGCACTATCCGGTATCATTGGCACAGTTGTATCCTTCTTTTTAAAGTTGCGGCAAAACTTGTTGAAGTTGTTGCACAGCATGTCTACATGCAATTGCTGCTGCTGCGGTTCTTGTTGTTGGATACATGAGTAGTAGGAAAGGGACAAAATCGTAAATAATGTCTAATTTGTTGATCAAACACAAAAGACTACATTCTTACCTACCTAAGCCATATGTAAAGTAACACCTATTCCAGTCGTAATCAACGAAGCTTTGGTTGCATCGTGTTTCTCTGCTTCTCTGTGCTTGTCATGCTTAGTAGGTGTTGCTTTCACTGTCTCTGGCGGGATGGACTCGCGAAAAGGTTCAAGATGCATGGCACTTGGGTTCGCTACTGTGACCATAGATTATTGAGTGTCAATGTCATCACTACGGGGATTGGAATTGGGGCATTAGCAACAGGTTTTCGGGCTTCACTGTGTATTGCTGTTGGAGGTATTGCAATAGCTATAGGGATTGGTCAGGGTGGGCTACGGAATGATTCAGAAAGATTAAGCGCGAAATCACAAAAATATGAAAGTACTAGGCTTCTTGCTGAATCAAAGCTCAATTCTGTAATTGATCTTATTTCGAAAGCTATCAGCGACGACATTATTAGTGACTATATATTCAGTGTAATCGTGCAAGGAAAAGAGCGATATATAGTCCTGAAAGAGCAAATACGCCAACGAGTCAGGCGTATCGTTAATAATATCAATGAGCAAGAGGAATGCCCAGTAATTTAGTTTTTTTTCGAAGTGCGTTCATTTATTTTATTTTTATTTGATTAATATTTTTTATTTTTGGGTCAAACATTTACAAAAACGACCGTTATATAGTAACTGATAACAATGCCAACATAACATTTTACCTTGCAACATATGTTTTCTCCCACATTTGCACCTATCATAGGTATTAAGCACACATTCGCATTCATTGCACTGTTCTTTCATCGTTTTATTTTAGGGTTCTTCTAAACCATAAAATATACTGAATTATTCTAAATCACCGGCCCTATCCCTTAGTTCTTTAAGTTCCTCGCTTTCAAATTCAGAAACCCGACCCTTTTTTCAACCAGTTCCTTATCTTGTACATTCATTCCCGCTAAGGCCAGTGCTAATAACGACATAGAGACTCCCGCGCTTATAAAAAGTACACTCAACGTATCTTTAATTATTTCCAATGATGATTTGCTACTCATATTTATTTAATAATACTTTTTTTGATCAATACATTTAAGGCACCCATAATTTTGAAATCTCTTCCTTCTCGGCCTCTGAACTCATGTTTATCGTTTTTTGTTAAAATTCTGGATTAGAATCCTCGAACAAAGGCACAGAAAATTTTGAATTAAGGTATTTACCTGATTCAATTCGCGCATGATGACGTCACATTGTCACACTCTGGTGAAGGTTTTGCGCAGCTGGCGCAGTCTGTGATCTGGCGTAGATGTTTATTGGATGACGTCGGATGATGTTGGATTTAGCGGATTTTTAGAATTTAGCTGTAACATGTGCAGATACGGGGCAGGGGGGAAGATATTTTAGAAATGTCAGGTGTATAAGGAGTGCTTTTTAGTGATATATTTATACTGTTAACAGTTTGACTGAGTTGTCCCAGAACATAGAAATTGTAATCTCTCTTTCTAAAAAGGCACCTCTAGTTTTAAATGGAAATATACCTCTGCTTCTTCTGTTGTCGTGACTAGCTGTGGTGAAAAGACCTCGCTCCTTACCTCTGGTCTGAAATAGAGGGCCTCTTCACGTTTCCAAGAGCAGGATGTGGTGCTTAATATTATTTCTTAATAATTATTTTGAGGGCACAAAACTTGGTGCCATTTCCTTTATAATGCTTTCCACTTTCTTTCTACCCGAAATGAAGGACTTCACCACATTGTCCGCCTGTCCAAGAAGTAGGATAGTCTGAAAAAGGCCTTCTCTGCTTCCATGAATGACTAAAGGCGGTATAGAGGCCCTATTGCAAAGCTTAGTCGCTGTTAAATGTTTGTGACATTGTGATCTTGAATTTTTTATTCAGGATTTTAGAATTTTTTGTAACTAAATGAACTGAATTTAAAGCAGATAGTGGAATTCTAGACAAATTTTAAGATTCCACGACGTCACAGAAAAAGCGCGAACTAGAGTAAAAAATTCCAATGCCTGTCAAAAGTATAATTCACATACCTGAGAGTCAAACATTATTGAATGATCAGGTATGGTTGCATTCAAACGTGAAAATAATTAGCGCGAATTGATGTTACAATATGATCCATGTAACGTGAATGTTTTATCATAACAAATCCATGTATGCACGTTTCACTGGTTTGCTTTGGACTTTAATCACAACGGACAATTCAAAGTCTCTGTAATTGAATGGAAGTAGATCTACATCATGAAATACAGCGTAAATCATAGAGAGATAACTGCGAATGTTTATTCTCTTCTGTTAAGGCCTTATTCAGTTTGGTATTAGTGCTCTTTATTTTGGCCACTATTATTGTTTTTTTCTTTTTACTAAGCTAACACTTAAGTAGCAGTTAGCTATAGCTACATCTGGTTAAAAGTTGAAAGTATATAGAAGGTTTAACAACAGCTTAAATTAATCTATTTTACCACCCTGTAATTTTTGCTCAAAATTAGTTCTTACTCTCTAATTATGTTTGTAGTACTAGCCCTTTATATTTATCTGTTTTTCATTTGATTTGAACGGACGCTTATTTTTTTAATTTATGTTACAACAAATAATAGTAATCTTAACTTATTCGTAATAGCTAACAATAGCAAACGACAAAAAATCATGAAGTGCGTAAATTCCTAACAAATCAATGATAATTTAAATTATGATAACATCATTTAAATTATGATAACACCGAGAATGATTTGCTCTGGTCAGACAACCAATTATAATGGACAATTATAATCAATATAATCAAATTAAAGTAGAGCTGCTTCGGATTCTATAAGCAATGCCTTGTAAGCCGTTGTATCATTTGGCTTTTTTGGATTCCATCTTTGAAGAAATAGAACCTTTCCTTACTGGTTAAAACTTAGACCAGTAGATGACGATGAACGTGTATTAAGTCGAAAGTTGTACGTTGGCAAATTCGTCTGCACTGTTAATCCACCGTTGTTGCAGATTTACACAGTATAATATGGAGGCGTTTCTTTTAATCAAATAAAACATCTGCGATGGAAATTTTTTCACATTACGTTTATCATCTTTGTGGTACAATGTAGTTTAATAACGGAAATAAACAGACACATTTAGCCTGAAAGAAGCAAATGTTAATGACGTTGTCGGAAGTCGTAATAATTTTTTACGCCAAAAGAATGATACTTTGTATACATTCAAAGTCTGTTTTATTTCAGCTTTTCAAACTTTAATTTTTAACCTTAAGGGAAGCGATTAAAAACACATAGAAGGCTACTTTATGGTTAAAACATTCGACAAAAAATAAGATTGCGCAAAATTTCAGTCGATAAAAATATCAGTCACTTGCACCAAATTTGGTCACCTTTGGCCGACTGAATCTTACCCACAGGGTCACATAGTCAACATAGTTACGGTTGCAGAATAATTTTTTCTGAATGCAAACAGACACTGTACATTATACGTATATATATAACAATTTTTAACCTTTTTTATCTTCTTATTTTTGCAATATTGTGGGTTTTAATTTGGTTAAAAATGAATACAAAAATTAGCAAATTAGCCAAAATAAAGGCAGTAGAAACGTCTGGTCAGTAGAAAGATTTTGATTGGTGGAAATAATTATAACCTGGTCACTCTTTACCAAGTTTTTATCGATAAGGCATAAGATTTATAGGATGCGTATTATGTATAAATCAGAACGTAACGTTGGAGAAAAACTGATTTTTCCATCTATTACCTCCTTTGTTTTAACAGTGACTATATTTATAATGATTTTTTTTATCCATACAAGTTCTTTATGCTCTATCCAGTGGATTTTTTTATGATGTAAATAATATTAACAAGGCCTCTGCTTGTTTTAACACTCCGCTGTGGCACAGTGCTTTGAAAACGTGAACGGTACACTCATTTTTTTTAAATTCAACACCCAAATACTGACTTAAAAATGTCATATTTAGGCAATTTTTAAATCTAACGAACTGTAAACTGCGGCAAGTATCTATAAAATAATACGCCAGTTCTGTGTGTCTGTAACAGGCAAAGTGGATATGTTCATTTTCCTTATCTTACCGAAATGTTCTTTGATGTAACCGAAAAATGCATGTCTAATATGTTAAATTTTCCGACGTTACGGCGCGACAATGACGTCAATGATTTTTCACCGCGTGGGTAACTCGGGACTTCCTGGGACCAATTTGGGTAGGTTTTCCAAACCTGGGTCACCAAATCCGATTCGGAATAGACGGATTATTGACTTTATATAAAAACCTTTAAACCCTAATATCTGTGCATCCGTTTGTCACAAGCACACAACCCTATACATTTTCTTGATCAGCGTTTCAAGATCTATACGATGAAAGCAACAGGCATGCACATTTCTGAAAAAAAATGTGTATGTAATACAAAAAAAATTAGCAAAGGCGCTATTCTCGTGGTAATCCCTCACATGTTTCCGTTTTTTGAACATGTGACTTTGTGGTTATCATATGTTCGGTTTTTTGTTAATAATCCAATAACATTGGTGATATTGGTGTTAAGTTGTAGATACTAGCTAAATTGCGAGATCGTCAGTTGATTACTACCGTCATCAGAATTTTCAGCCCCGTCCGGGTATGGACTAATCAATAATTCCTCGTGGTAGCGGGCCATGCTTTAGCAAGCATTCTCTATTAGCTAGGAGTATCAAATGTTGTAAAGTAGGTAAATGTTACTCACCATTTCCGTTGCTAGCGTCAAATTCGCTTGAACTGAAGAGATCGTTAGTCTGCATGATGAAAATTTATTTGATTCAATAAAAAAGCAGTATTTTGAATAGTGTTGCTACGTTCTTGTTTCTGTTGTAAGAGGTCGTTTTATGGCCATTCTCAGTCTTATATATTGCTTTGGTAGGGCCGTTTGAGGGTCGTTTTTATTTATTTTTATTTTTTTTATTTTTTATTGTTCAGTCTTGTAGTTGTCATAGAAACCGATGTTTAAACTGAATGTGCGCAAAGATTTATAAACGCAATTTCATCTTCAAAGCGTTTCAAGGCAAGGTAGTGCCCAGGTTTCTATCATTCGTGTATGCTTTTTTGAATCCAGATGATATGCCTATCACTTATTACACAGGTTTTTTGTGTTGTTAAGATAGTATAAGTCGTTATTATCAGTATTTCATCACTACATCCAACTTCGTTCCCAGTGCTACGAATATTTATTTGTAATCGATATCAGCCTTGTATGAAAAGTTAAATTCTAGCCACATGGTTCAGTGTTAAAGTTGTATTTTCGGAACCTTTTTATGGGTCGTAATTGTGTAATTTATTGATTGATTTATTTAAAGTGGATAAGTGTAGTTGTCATAGAATTGAGAGTTTTTTAGTCAAACCAAATGTGAGTGCAGATGGAAGATTTTGTCATGTTGTTATGGAAACGAGATTTTTTCTTCGTATCGTTTCACAGTAAGGTAGTACCAAGGTTGTAACAGTTAACTTCTGCACCCAGTTATCTCTGCTTACACAGTTATCAAATATTATATATACACATGCACGTACTATGTTCATTTTCACGCGTATGTGAGTTTGTTATTAAGTTTTTGGTCATAAAATTACTTGGTTTTGTGTGTATTAATTAGTTTGTAAATTAATTTTACAACCCATTCCACAGGCTATGATATATATTTGGATATCAGACTAACAAATAAAATGGCAAAACGCTAGCATGCAGTATTTTGCTAAAATTATGATATTAATAAACTGAATGTTATACAAATCGAATAAACGTAAAAATTATAAAAATTATATTGAAAGGCAGTGGTCAGCAGATCTCATCTTTGCTCTGATTAAATATTCCTGTATATTTTTATGCTTGGTGAAAGTCAAGAATGGTTTGGTTGGAAAAACGAGTCGCAGAGCAGGGTCGCTCTCAATTATAAACCAATACTTGTGTAGTATTCGTTTAAGCGTTGTAAATTTTTCGTGGTAAGGTAAAATAAAAGGTAGAATGTGTTTGTCTTTGTTTTGGTCTCTGTCAGCATCACCACTATTGTCAGCGGTTCTGAAATGTATTCGTTTTTTATTAAACTTGTGCGTGGAGTTAGAAAGTACGTCTGATTGCTTTAATTTGGCGATTTTCCCGAATATTTCATCAACAAGCCGACCTTTGTATCCTCTGGCCAGCAAAATACTTTTAAGTTCATCGAGCTCACATTTTAAAATGCTATCTTGACTTGTTATCATGCGATAGCGGAGTGCTTGCGAATAAATTATACCCCTTTTGGTATGGTGAGGGTGATACGACGTAAAATGTAATAGTGCTCTGCTGTCAGTTGGTTTTATAAATAATTTGGTTTTGAGTTTTCTCGAGCGTTTATCTAAATAGATAGTCGTATCCAAAAAACTAATTTCCTCTGTTGAATATTCATAGGTGAATTTTATTGTAGGGTGTATTGAATTTAGATATATGAAAAATTTGTGTAGTTCTTCTTCACTGTGTTCCCATATGAAGAATATGTCGTCTAGAAAACGAAGAAATATAGTGATTAAATTTGGAAACTTATCGAAAATAAACACCTGCTCAAAAAGACCCAGGAATAATGATGCGTATGGTGGTGCCACCTTCATCTGCTGCGTGGGTAACTAGGGACTACCTGGGACCAATTTGGGTAAGTTTTCCAAACCTGGGTCACCAAATCCGTTTCGGAATGGACGGGTTAATGACGTCATAAAAAACCTTTAAACCCTAATATCTCTGCATCCGTTTGTCACAAGTACACGATCCTATACATTTTCTTGATCAGCGTTTCAAGATCTATACGATAAAGGCAACAGGCATACACATTTCTAAAAAAAAAAATTTGTGTTCTCACATGTCTCTGCTGACGTCATCAAAATTTAAATGACGGTTGTTTTTCTCTGTTATCCTGCCTAAGTGGATTTTTCCACGGGCCTTATCGACTAGTTTATATAATAATACGCCCGCTCTGTCTGTGACTTTTGCAAAGTGGATAAATTTCCTTGATAAATTCTATAAAACATCGCCTATAAATTTGTTCTGCAAAATATCAAACTTTGACGTTAGAGCAATATTGACGTCAAAGGAAAGTATATTAAGATTAGTGAATCCATTGCATTGCACTTTTAAATTTAAGGCTAAATAACTTGGAAACAGGTGGAAATAACTGACGTCATCTCCTGCGTGGGTAACTAGGGACTACCTGGGACCAATTTGGGTAAGTTTTCCAAACCTGGGTTCCCGTATCCGTTTCGGAATGGACGGGTTGATAACGTCATGAAAAAACCTTTAAACCCTAATATCTCTGCAACCATTTATCAAAAGTACATGATCCTGTACATTTTCTTGATCAGCGTTTCAAGATCTATGCTATGAAGGCAACATGACGTCAGCAAAACCCTTATATCTCATTAACCGCTCATAAAAAGCACATGATCATATACATTTTCTTGATCAGTGCTTTAACCTCTACACAATAGAGGCAACGTGAAAACAAGCTTCTGAATTATTTTTTTTGTGAATGGGTTGCTAACGTCATTAAATTTAAATAACGCTTCTTTTTCATTTTTATCCTGCCTCAGTGGATTTTTCCACGGGCCTTATTGACTAGTTAACATATAATACCAATGTTTCATTCTCTCTTTAAGCTCTATCCAGTAGAATGCTGTAACTATACCTTTCTTAAGATATTTCTTAACTTTATTGTACATCATAGCACTGATGATAGAATAATATCATCAAAGGGTCTGCTTGTTTTAACACTCCTCTGCTTACTAAAAGTGTATTGGTTTACCCAAATTTAGGGATTTTTTGTTTAACAACTCTGTAGGAAGGAGGGACAAAAGAGGCTGTTTCGTGTTATTTGTTTTGAATTTTTTACATGCAAAACATTAGAAAAAACACTTATTGAAGAAGCTGATTTAAGCATCAAGACACATTATGTAAGATAATGCAAATATAGTCTTTTGGAAAAGGGTATTATGCCTATATGGATGTGCGACACGGCATACCTGTACTAAGTGCTCAGCGCAGTGTTACGACGGGCTGTTTAATCGAAGTTGCGATTATGTAGTTTTGGAAAAGAGTACTAATCTATATGGACGTGTGACATTGTTTGCATGTAATAAGTGCTCAGCCCGTAGTAACATGTATTTTTCAACTATGACCGAAAAAATTTTCCAAAAAATAAAAAGGCTTGGTCAACTGTTCTTGCTATGACAGAGTAGCAACGGGTTGTAAACTTTTTGTTATTTCAGCTAAATGTGCGGAAATGGTGTTTTTTAAAAGATGCATGACACTCGAAACACCAAAATGTTGTGTGTGCTTCACTCACTTTACGACTGCCTGCATACCTCTACTAAAGTTAAGATTAATTTTAACGATTTTGGTATATTGAGAATTTTGAGGCGCGCCCAGTTTAGCTTGACGCTTTTTATGGAACGAACTAGCGGAGAGACTGTACGTTTTTGTGTACTAGTCTGGCACCGAATTCTCTTCAAAATCCTATTAAATGAAACTTTTCACAACTTCAGCATATTTTATTTCTTACCATTTTCCGTTGTTTATTATCAAAATCTTTTAGTATCACCAAGAGCCAAAGTAATCCACATGTATTAAACGTGTGTAAGTTGGCTTTTTTCGTTATGACGCCTATGTCAATCACTTTATCCGTTATTCATTTTTTATAAATTTAATCCTTTTGTTGTAAAAAGCCCTGGAAGTTGAGGAACTGCATTTGCGTAGCGTTATACACGGGGTTTTGTAAGATGAGTTACGTGACGGATATGCGAGTTTACAAAAACGTTTAGAAGGTGAATCAAATTAAAAATTGACAGCATATACAATTAAATCTGGATTCTTTGTCAGGGTGCCAAATAATTTGTCTCGTTTACTGTAGATTATTTAACATTTCATATAATCCCAACAACTCACATGAATTATTAATAAATCCGCTGATTATTACAGATAATTTCATATAATCAGCGATTTTCTTAGATTTTACCAAACATTGAATCGTGACCCAATTATACAAGAAATTTGAATTACTTTTCGTGCAGTATACTGATTGTATCACCCACTAAATACACCTTGATTAAATCACTTGTTTATTTAAAATTTAATTCCAATTCCATGCCATTTTATACATGCACAGTACAATGACCAAAAATTCAAAAATATAACAGAAAATAGGGATCCAACAACAAAGACGGAAACAAAAATAACAACAACAAGAAAATATAGCTTGAAAGAAAAAAAAATATCAACATGGAAAGTTAGAAAATATAAATTCATATAAACATGCAATTCTCTTCTTAAAAACATCCAAAAGACTCTTTTCCTTACCCTGAATATATGAATGTGAAACTCATATAAACAGGACAATAATAAGAGGCTTTCAGGAAATAGTCATCGCCGAATAGCACTTAATTAAGTGACGGCTCGGTCACTTATGACAACTATACCTTTAAGCCAGTTGACGCACGAGCTAAGCGGTGCGAGCTTTTGAGGACAGCATTTTTCACAAAGCCGTTCTACTAAGCATTTTCAGTACGAGGAGCAATCATAAAGAAAAGTAAAGTTGGACTGTCATATTTATAGGGATCAGCATCCCACAAAAATAATTACTTAATGATTAGTAAGAGAACTTTGACCTGTATTATGGTGTGGCGCATTTGACTTTTTTCAACAATTTAACCTTTTGAAAGGAGCTGTTGATCCACCGTTGTTGCATTTTTACACAGTATAATATGGAGGCGTTTCTTTTAATCGAATAAAACATCTGCGATGGAAATTTTTTTCACTTAAGTTTATCATCTTTGTGGTACAATGTAGTTTAATAACGGAAATAAACAGACACATTTACTGAAAGAGGCAAATGTCAATGACGTTGTCGGAAGTCATGGTAATTTTTTACGTCAAACGAATGATGTTCAAAAATGTTTAATTTCAACTTTTCAAACTTTAAGAGACGCAAGTGGAAGACGCGGTTGTCACGATCAGAAAACAAAAAGCTACTTTATTGTTAAAACGGTCAACAAAAAATAATATCGGGTTAAATTTTCAGCCGATAGAAAAATCAATCAATTGCGCTAAATTAGATCACCTTATGCTGAGTAAATTTTACCCAAATCGTCACAGAGTCAAGATATCCAAATTTTTAAGATAATAAACTTTTTGTTGATTTGATCAATAAACGTTTATTTCAAGTTGCAACACCCTCAATGTAAAAAATAAAATATACGTATATATAAAACAATTGTTAACCTTTGTATCCTTTTATTATCGATATAATTTGGTTTTTAATTTGCTTAAAAATGAATGCAAAAATCAGCAAATTAGCCAAAATAAAGTCGGTAGAAACAGCTGGTCAGTAGAAAGATTCATTAGACGCTTAGTAACTTGTATTTAAAACTTTCAACTTTATGTATAAATTTACAAAAAATGAATAGCGTGCCCGACATAGGCATCATAACTAATAAAGCTTAGGCTCTTGGTAAAATTAAAAGATTTTAATAATAAGCAACAAAAAATGCTAAGAAATTAAAATTTACAAAAGTTGTGGAAAGTTTCATTTAATTGGATTTTGAAGAGAATTCAGTGGCAGACTAGTACACGAAAACGTACAGTCTATCCACTAGCTCGTTCCATGAAAAGCGTCAAACTAAACTAGGCACACCTCAAAATTCTCAACATACCAAAATCGATAAAATTAATCTTAATTTTAGTGGAGGTATGTAGTATGTCGTAAAGTGAGTGAAGCGCACACAACATTATGGTATTTCGAGTGTAATGGATCTTTAAAAACATTTCCGCACATTTAGCTGAAAGAAAAAAAGTTTATAATCCGTTGCTACTCTGTTTTAGCAAGAACAGTTGACCAAGGTTTTTTATTTTTTGGAAAATATTTCCGGTGATAGTTGAAAAATAAATGTTACTACGGGCTGAGCACTTACTACGTACAAACAATTTCACACATCCATATAGGTGCAGTACTCTGCCAAAACAACTAAATCGCAACTTCGATTAACAGCCCGTCGTACCACTGCGCTGAGCGCCTAGTACAGGCATACCGTGTCGCACATCCACATATGCATAATACCCTTTTCCAAAAGACTATATTTGCATTATCTTACATAATGTGTCTTGAGGCTTAAAGCAGCTAGGCCTTGAATAAATATTTTTTCTAATGTTTTGCATGTAAGAAATCAAAATCAAATAACATAAAATAACCTCTTCTGTCCCTCCTTCCGACTGAGTTGTTAAACAAAAAATCCCGAAATTGGGGTAAACGAATACACTTTCGTAAGCAGAGGAGTGTTAAAATAAGCAGACCTCTTGATAATATTATTCTATCATCAGTGCTATAGTGTACAATAAAGTTAAGAAATATCTTAAGAAAGGTATAGTTACAGCATAAAAATTCTACTGGATAGAGCTTAAAGAGAGGACGAAACATTGGCACTATATGTTACTATACTTGCCGCAGTTTACTTACAGTCTGTTAAATATTCAAAACATGTGACATTTTAAAGTCAGTATTTCGCTGTTAAATTAAAAAAAAAAAAAAAGAACTGTAACCTTTACGTTTTCAAAGCCATATACCACAGAGGAGTGTTAAAATAAGCAGACGCCTTGTTAATATTATTTACGTCATGAAAAACTCCACTGGATAGAGCATAAAGAGCTTGTATGGATAAAAAAATCATTATAAATATAATCACTGTTAAAACAAAGGAGCTAATAGATGGAAAAATCAATTTTTCTCCAACGTTACGATTTTAATTTATACATAATGTGCATTCTATAAATTTTATACCTTATCGATAAAAACTTGGTAAAAAGAGACCAGATTATAATTATATTCATCAATTAAAATCTTTCTACCGAGCAGCCGTTTCTACCAACTTTATTTTGGCTAATTTGCTGATTTTTGCATTCATTTTTAACCAAATTAAAATCCAAAGTATCGCAAAAATAAGAAGATACAAAGGTTAAAAATTGTTATGTATATATATGTATAATGTATGGCGTCTGTTTTCTTTCAGAGTGTGTATAAGAAACGTTTATTTTTAAACTGAAGTAAATGTTTATTTTCTTAAAAATTAGTCTGCAACCGTAACTATGTTGACTATGTGACCATGTGGGTAAGATTTAGTCGGCCAAAGGTGACCAAATTTGGTGCAAGTGACTGATATTTTTATCGCGAAAATTTTGCCCAATGTTATTTTTTGTTGAATGTTTTAACCATAAATTTTCTACTTAATAAGTGGTAGCAAATTAGCCAAAATAAAGTCGGTAGAAACGTCTGGTCAGTAGAAAGATTTTGATTGGTGGAAATAGTTATAACCTGGTCTCTCTTTACCAAGTTTTTATCGATAAGGCATAGGATTTATAGAACGCGTATTATGTATAAATCAGAACGTAACGTTGGAGAAAAATTGATTTTTCCATCTATTAGCTCCTTTGTTTTAACAGTGACTATATTTTTAATGATTTTTTTATCCATACAAGCTCTTTATGCTCTATCCAGTAGATTTTCTCATGATGTAAATAATATTAATAACGCCTCTGCTTGTTTTAACACTCCTCTGTGGCATAGTACTTTGAAAACGTGAACGGTACACTAATTTTTTTTAAGTTCATCACCCAAATACTGACTTTAAAATGTCAAATTTAGGCCATTTTTAATATCTAACAAACTGTAAACTGCGGCAACTGTATTAAAATATAATACCAATGTTTCATTCTCTCTTTAAGCTCTATCCAGTAGAATGCTGTAACTATACCTTTCTTAAGATATTTCTTAACTTTATTGTACATCATAGCACTGATGATGGAATAATATCATCAAAGGGTCTGCTTGTTTTAACACTCCTCTGCTTACTAAAATTGTATTGGTTTACCCCAATTTAGGGATTTTTTGTTTAACAACTCTGTAGGAAGGAGGGACAAAAGAGGCTGTTTCGTGTTATTTGTTTTGAATTTTTTACATGCAAAACATTAGAAAAAACACTTATTGAAAAAGCTGATTTAAGCATCAAGACACATTATGTAAGATAATGCAAATATAGTCTTTTGGAAAAGGGTATTATGCCTATATGGATGTGCGACACGGCATACCTGTACTAAGTGCTCAGGGCAGTGTTACGACGGGCTGTTTAATCGAAGTTGCGATTATGTAGTTTTGGAAAAGAGTACTACATCTATATGGACGTGTGACATTGTTTGCATGTAATAAGTGCTCAGCCCGTAGTAACATGTATTTTTCAACTATGACCGAAAAAATTTTCCGAAAAATAAAAAGGCTTGGTCAACTGTTCTTGCTATGACAGAGTAGCAACGGGTTGTAAACTTTTTATTATTTCAGCTAAATGTGCGGAAATGGTGTTTTTTAAAAGATGCATGACACTCGAAACACCAAAATGTTGTGTGTGCTTCACTCACTCTACGACTGCCTGCATACCTCTACTAAAGTTAAGATTAATTTTAACGATTTTGGTATATTGAGAATTTTGAGGCGCGCCCAGTTTAGCTTGACGCTTTTTATGGAACGAACTAGCGGAGAGACTGTACGTTTTTGTGTACTAGTCTGGCACCGAATTCTCTTCAAAATCCTATTAAATGAAACTTTTCACAACTTCAGCATATTTTATTTCTTACCATTTTCCGTTGTTTATTATCAAAATCTTTTAGTATCACCAAGAGCCAAAGTAATCCACATGTATTAAACGTGTGTAAGTTGGCTTTATTCGTTATGACGCCTATGTCAATCACTTTATCCGTTATTCATTTTTTATAAATTTAATCCTTTTGTTGTAAAAAGCCCTGGAAGTTGAGGAACTGCATTTGCGTAGCGTTATACACGGGGTTTTGTAAGATGAGTTACGTGACGGATATGCGAGTTTACAAAAACGTTTAGAAGGTGAATCAAATTAAAAATTGACAGCATATACAATTAAATCTGGATTCTTTGTCAGGGTGCCAAATAATTTGTCTCGTTTACTGTAGATTATTTAACATTTCATATAATCCCAACAACTCACATGAATTATTAATAAATCCGCTGATTATTACAGATAATTTCATATAATCAGCGATTTTCTTAGATTTTACCAAACATTGAATCGTGACCCAATTATACAAGAAATTTGAATTACTTTTCGTGCAGTATACTGATTGTATCACCCACTAAATACACCTTGATTAAATCACTTGTTTATTTAAAATTTAATTCCAATTCCATGCCATTTTATACATGCACAGTACAATGACCAAAAATTCAAAAATATAACAGAAAATAGGGATCCAACAACAAAGACGGAAACAAAAATAACAACAACAACAACAACAACAACAAAATATAGCTTGAAAGAAAAAAAAATATCAACATGGAAAGTTAGAAAATATAAATTCATATAAACATGCAATTCTCTTCTTAAAAACATCCAAAAGACTCTTTTCCTTACCCTGAATATATGAATGTGAAACTCATATAAACAGGACAATAATAAGAGGCTTTCAGGAAATAGTCATCGCCGAATAGCACTTAATTAAGTGACGGCTCGGTCACTTATGACAACTATACCTTTAAGCCAGTTGACGCACGAGTTAAGCGGTGCGAGCTTTTGAGGACAGCATTTTTCACAAAGCCGTTCTACTAAGCATTTTCAGTACGAGGAGCAATCATAAAGAAAAGTAAAGTTGGACTGTCATATTTATAGGGATCAGCATCCCACAAAAATAATTACTTAACGATTAGTAAGAGAACTTTGACCTGTATAATGGTGTGGCGCACTTGACTTTTTTCAACAATTTAACCTTTTGAAAGGAGCTGTTGATCCACCGTTGTTGCATTTTTACACAGTATAATATGGAGGCGTTTCTTTTAATCGAATAAAACATCTGCGATGGAAATTTTTTTCACTTAAGTTTATCATCTTTGTGGTACAATGTAGTTTAATAACGGAAATAAACAGACACATTTACTGAAAGAGGCAAATGTCAATGACGTTGTCGGAAGTCATGGTAATTTTTTACGTCAAACGAATGATGTTCAAAAATGTTTAATTTCAACTTTTCAAACTTTAAGAGACGCAAGTGGAAGACGCGGTTGTCACGATCAGAAAACAAAAAGCTACTTTATTGTTAAAACAGTCAACAAAAAATAATATCATGTTAAATTTTCAGCCGATAGAAAAATCAATCAATTGCGCTAAATTAGATCACCTTATGCTGAGTAAATTTTACCCAAATCGTCACAGAGTCAAGATATCCAAATTTTTAAGATAATAAACTTTTTGTTGATTTGATCAATAAACGTTTATTTCAAGTTGCAACACCCTCAATGTAAAAAATAAAATATACGTATATATAAAACAATTGTTAACCTTTGTATCTTTTTATTATCGATATAATTTGGTTTTTAATTTGCTTAAAAATGAATGCAAAAATCAGCAAATTAGCCAAAATAAAGTCGGTAGAAACAGCTGGTCAGTAGAAAGATTCATTAGACGCTTAGTAACTTGTATTTAAAACTTTCAACTTTATGTATAAATTTACAAAAAATGAATAGCGTGCCCGACATAGGCATCATAACTAATAAAGCTTAGGCTCTTGGTAAAATTAAAAGATTTTAATAATAAGCAACAAAAAATGCTAAGAAATTAAAATTTACAAAAGTTGTGGAAAGTTTCATTTAATTGGATTTTGAAGAGAATTCAGTGGCAGACTAGTACACGAAAACGTACAGTCTATCCACTAGCTCGTTCCATGAAAAGCGTCAAACTAAACTAGGCACACCTCAAAATTCTCAACATACCAAAATCGTTAAAATTAATCTTAATTTTAGTGGAGGTATGTAGTATGTCGTAAAGTGAGTGAAGCGCACACAACATTATGGTATTTCGAGTGTAATGGATCTTTAAAAACATTTCCGCACATTTAGCTGAAAGAAAAAAAGTTTATAACCCGTTGCTACTCTGTTTTAGCAAGAACAGTTGACCAAGGTTTTTTATTTTTTGGAAAATATTTCCGGTGATAGTTGAAAAATAAATGTTACTACGGGCTGAGCACTTACTACGTACAAACAATTTCACACATCCATATAGGTGCAGTACTCTGCCAAAACAACTAAATCGCAACTTCGATTAACAGCCCGTCGTACCACTGCGCTGAGCGCCTAGTACAGGCATACCGTGTCGCACATCCACATATGCATAATACCCTTTTCCAAAAGACTATATTTGCATTATCTTACATAATGTGTCTTGAGGCTTAAAGCAGCTAGGCCTTGAATAAATATTTTTTCTAATGTTTTGCATGTAAGAAATCAAAATCAAATAACATAAAACAGCCTCTTCTGTCCCTCCTTCCGACTGAGTTGTTAAACAAAAAATCCCGAAATTGGGGTAAACGAACACACTTTCGTAAGCAGAGAAGTGTTAAAATAAGCAGACCTCCTGATAATATTATTCTATCATCAGTGCTATAGTGTACAATAAAGTTAAGAAATATCTTAAGAAAGGTATAGTTACAGCATAAAAATTCTACTGGATAGAGCTTAAAGAGAGGACGAAACATTGGCACTATATGTTACTATACTTGCCGCAGTTTACTTACAGTCTGTTAAATATTCAAAACATGTGACATTTTAAAGTCAGTATTTCGCTGTTAAATTAAAAAAAAAAAAAAAAAGAACTGTAACCTTTACGTTTTCAAAGCCCTATACCACAGAGGAGTGTTAAAATAAGCAGACGCCTTGTTAATATTATTTACGTCATGAAAAACTCCACTGGATAGAGCATAAAGAGCTTGTATGGATAAAAAAATCATTATAAATATAATCACTGTTAAAACAAAGGAGCTAATAGATGGAAAAATCAATTTTTCTCCAACGTTACGATTTTAATTTATACATAATGTGCATTCTATAAATTTTATACCTTATCGATAAAAACTTGGTAAAAAGAGACCAGATTATAATTATATTCATCGATTAAAATCTTTCTACCGAGCAGCCGTTTCTACCAACTTTATTTTGGCTAATTTGCTGATTTTTGCATTCATTTTTAACCAAATTAAAAACCAAAATATCGCAATAATAAGAAGATAAAAAGGCTAAAAATTGTTATATATATATGTATAATGTATAGCGTCTGTTTGTATTCACAGTGTGTATAAAAAACGTTTATTTTTAAACTCAAATAAATGTTTATTTTCTTAAAAATTTGTCTGCAACCGTAACTATGTTGACTATGTGACCATGTGGGTAAGATTTAGTCGGCCAAAGGTGACCAAATTTGGTGCAAGTGACTGATATTTTTATCGACGGAAATTTTGCCCGATGTTATTTTTTGTTGAATGTTTTAACAATGAAGTAGCCTACTATTTGTTGATTGCGACAACCACGTTTTTCACTTGCTTTTCTTAGGGTTAAAAAATTAAAGTTTGAAAAGCTGAAAAAAAACAGACTTTGAATGTATTCACAAAATATCATTCGTTTGACGTAAAAAATTTACCACGACTTCCTACAACGTCATTGACATTTGCCTCTTTCAGGCTAAATGTGTCTGTTTATTTCCGTTATTAAACTACTTTGTACCACAAAGATCATGAACTTAAGTAAAAAAAAATTTCCATCGCAGATGTTTTATTCGATAAAAAGTAAACAACTTTATGTTATACTGCAAATCTGAAGCAACGGCGGATTAACAGCTCCTTTAAAAGGTTAAATTGTATAAAAAAGTGAAGTGCGCCACACCGTAATACAGGTCAAAGTTTTCCTACCACTTATTAAGTAGAAAATTTTTGTGGGATTCTGATCCCTATAAATATGCCAGTCGAACTTTATTTTTTTACAGCTGATCTTCGTCCAGTGCTTGCTAAGTAGAACAGCATTGTGAAAAATGCTGTCCTCAAATGCTCGCACCACTTAACTCGTGCGTCAAATGGCTTAAGGTATAGTTATCATAAGTGACCGAGCCGTCACTTAATTAAGTGCTTTTCGGCGATGACTATTCCCGAGTGCCTCTTATTATTGTCCTGTTTATATGAGTTTCACATTCATATAGTCAGGGTGAGGAAAAGAGGCTTTTAGGTGTTTTTTTTAAAAAAAATTGCATGTTCATTTAAATATATGTGTTCTAACTTTTTGTGTTGTTATTTTTGTTCTCTTTGTCCCTAGTTGTTGTTGTTGTTGAACTCCGCATTTGCTGCTACAGTTTCGAAATTTTCTTCACCAAGGTCATAGCTACTGTTAAACGTTGTACTGTACATGTATAAAATGGTATGGAATTGAAGTTAAAATTTAAAGCTTAATATGAAATTGCATATAGACAAGTGATTTAATGAAGGTTTTTTTTACTGGGTGATATAATTTGTACTTTCAAGTATACAATTTTAATTGAATATTCTCTTCCTGCATCGTAAGAAGTTGACGGATGAAAAAATCGTTTTAGCATTACAACAACCACATTTAAGTTTTCACAAGAGTGCTAAGTATTTTTTTTTACTGGGATGCACAATCCAATATTCTATTGAATTGAAAACCTTAATAAAATCTTAAAAACGACGAATCTGTAATTCTCCAAAGCTGCATTTTTTCATCATTCTATAATTACCGCACAATGCAACATAAGAAAAATCAAATCACACTCCACGAAAAAGAATTCGATTTTTCTGTATAGTTGTGTCCCTAGTCCAGTTTATATCATATATATTATATTACCCATATACATCTGGCTGTCACACAAAAGGGTAACCGCGGTAGGGAGACATACAAAATGCGGCAAATAAAAAGAGAGCAAGCCTGTGGACTTACCCATGGGCCACATCACCTATATTATAATACCCGTATACGTTTGTCTGTCACGCAAAAGGGTAACCGCGGTAGCGAGATATACAAAATGCTGCAAATAAAAAGAGAGCAAGCCTGTGGATTTACCCATGGGCCACCGACTAGTGTTTGATATAATCTAAGATAATTTCATATATGCGCGTATTATAAGAAATTCTCTATAATACATATCGTATTTTGTCTGTCTGTCTGCAAAAGACACGTCCTGTTACGGAAACACGAAATGTAGAACACGAGTTTTACCGGATTTGTTTTTTCTAACGCTAGTGCGTCTTTTACCAATCACCGAGCCCGATTTTTATAAATAGCCATTCAGCAAGTTTTTAGCGGCTCCAACATGCTGACAAGAAAATATAAAACAATCTAAGTAGTGTTATTACGTCCATTTTCAAAACTGTGTGGCGTGACGTTGGTCCGTTTGTTTTCGTCTTATGAAAGCTACTTATTATGGTTTTTTGTATGTTTTACATGTTGCTGTAAATACATTCTTACGTTTTTTAGCCCCATACAAATCATGAACAACTAATAACTAAGCTACAACTAGGGGCTATCTAGCTAGCTGTTTTATATCCCTGGTTATGAAAATGCAGTTTGGAAGCTACACCTTTTACTTAACATAAACTTTACCATACGTCTAAGTTTTTTAATTCAATGAGGGAACAATCTTCATCATTAACCTGTGTTTTTTTTAACTGCAATTAATTTTGTAATCACACAGTATATGCCGTTAGTTTTAAACTTGATTGGCCTTCTAAACGTTTTTGTAAGCTCAAATATTTGTCACGTAACTACTGTCTCTTTATAGCGCAAGCAAACACCGTGTATAACGCCACCTAATTGCAGTTCTCCAACATCTTGTCAATAACATTTTCATCAGCCATATTTTTTAACAGGAATAGATAACGTAATTAAAGAAGTGTTAGAATCACTCACTGACCCCTAAGAGATAATTTAGTAGGTTTATGGAGACATGGCAATGAAACCAAAACTCACAAAATGCTGCTTTGAGTCGAATTTGTTTTCATTTTGGATTGTATTTAAGTAAAGTTCTACTCGAGCACTTCAGGCAATGTGTTGCACTCAATGCTATAAATTTTTTTAGGGTTAAAGAAATACATTTAAATTATTTGAGGCATACTTCCATTTTTGGATATAAGAACTCTCGATATAACGTACTTTTCTTCGGTCCTCTTCCTGGTTCGTTATACCGAGTGTCTACTGTATATATTATTGTTGCACATATATATTTTTCTTGTACATTTAATCTCTAAATTAATTCAGTCGGAGTACGTTTGAACATGTTTTATTTTTTAGTAATATATGTCAAATTAGGTTCTTGTAAAAACAACATGTTAAGGGAAATTTGACACCAATTATTTTACCTATTGCTAGTTAAAAACTTTTTTGACACAAGCCACAATAAAAATGGTTGGTTAAAGTAAGTATATATATATAATTTTCAGAAGTGGAGGTGATCTCTATCGGCGAAAGTGACTGGACCGGGCGGGATTTGAACCAGCGACCATTGGGTTAGCGCCCCACTGCTCTGCCAACTGAGCTATCGGTCCGAGCGTGATACGAGTTTGCAATTGCCTTTTCTCTCACTACAGCATCGAACCCAGTTGGTGGTTCAAGCCCAGCAGCACAAGCCTTCACTTCCGCCAATCACGGCCACCTACCAAGCCGCGTGTTTCGGTAACATTACCTTCATCAGCCCATATATATTTTTTTTTGGGGGGTATACAGTATACATATTATAGAACAGTAGTAGAACAGATTAGAACAGTAACAGTAACAGCAACAGTAGTATATAGAACAGTAGTAGAACAGATTAGAACAGTAACAGTAACAGCAACAGTAGTATATAGAACAGTAGTAGAACAGATTGGAATAGTAACAGTAACAGCAACAGTAGTATATAGAACAGTAGTAGAACAGATTAGAACAGTAACAGTAACAGCAACAGTAGTATATAGAACAGTAGTAGAACAGATTGGAATAGTAACAGTAACAGCAACAGTAGTATATAGAACAGTAGTAGAACAGATTAGAACAGTAACAGTAACAGCAACAGTAGTATATAGAACAGTAGTAGAACAGATTAGAACAGTAACAGTAACAGCAACAGTAGTATATAGAACAGTAGTAGAACAGATTAGAACAGTAGCAGTAACAGCAACAGTAGTATATAGAACAGTAGTAGAACAGATTAGAACAGTAACAGTAACAGCAACAGTAGTATACAGAACAGTAGTAGAACAGATTAGAACAGTAACAGTAACAGCAACAGTAGTATATAGAACAGTAGTAGAACAGATTAGAACAGTAACAGTAACAGCAACAGTAGTATATAGAACAGTAGTAGAACAGATTAGAACAGTAACAGTAACAGCAACAGTAGTATATAGAACAGTAGTAGAACAGATTGGAACAGTAACAGTAACAGCAACAGTAGTATATAGAACAGTAGTAGAACAGATTGGAACAGTAACAGTAACAGCAACAGTAGTATACAGAACAGTAGTAGAACAGATTGGCGGAAGTGAAGGCTTGTGCTGCTGGGCTTGAACCACCAACTGGGCTCGATGCTGTAGTGAGAGAAAAGGCAATTGCAAACTCGTCTCACGCTCGGACCGATAGCTCAGTTGGCAGAGCAGTGGAGCGCGAACCCAATGGTCGATGGTTCAAATCCCGCTCGGTCCAAGTTTTCACTTTCGCTGATAGATATCACCTCCACTTCTGAAAATGGGCAAATATAATACGCTTGAGAGATTAACAGCAAAAGCATTGCTATATAAATACGTTTAGAATAACAAAAACAGTTTTAAATCCTGTGGGCATAAATTGCTAAAGGAGAAGTATTTGCATATGTACATAGTTAAAATTACGGATGTTTTAACATATAAACAATTAAAAATGATTATGTACAGAATTTTTACAAAAAAATCTATTGACAATTAAAAATGTGGTAAATTAGCAAAAGAACAAGTAAACCGATCATTGCTTAAATTAATGACACTGTGACGTAGCTGGGAGAAAGAAAATAAATCAACGAGTAAGAGATATACATTTAAGACATACTTACGAAAACATAAAACAGTCCCTACCCATTCCAGCTGGACAGAATATGCAGAGTACACATTGAAGTTTTAAAGTACAGCTGATATCCCAGGAATGGATGAATGGGAGATCGTAACTTAGACTTTATCAGCAAGCAATTATCCGGCACATAGAACCGGGTTGTATAGAAATCAATCATTAGAATATGAAACCTCACAACATCCCGGACTGGGTCTTATAACTTAAATGCCCAGCAAATGCCCACCTCCATCTAAGCCGTATAGGTCGTTCCCATTCGCCTAAGACCCGTTATACCTTAATATTTTTCCAAGCTGTACCGTATTATCTTCAATAAAAATAAAATACAATCTAGTGTATATATGTGAGGAGGCTAATAGTGCAACATTTGTTTAAGAAGATGCCGCTACGGCAGTTACACTATAAAAGATAAGCGGAAGAAAATGTTAGAGTGCACGAGTTCTTTGAGAGCCTAATTAAAGGGACCTGTGCATTATGCGAATATAAAGAAAAGAGTAAGTTTGTATGTCTTATTGTTAACAATAAAACGACAGTGGAAAAGAATAGAGATAAAGAAGTTTAAAGAGGAAAGTTGAGGAAAATCTCACTACGCTTGATAGAAAATAAAAAAATAACACAACATATACACAACAAACGAATGCTACTCCTCAAAGCCTAAAACCACCAAAGTACTACTAGACATAATGTTCTAGTGGACAAACCGACAGCGAAGTAACTTCGCCACTGTCACTGCGGTTAGACAGTGTAGCAGTAATACGCTAAGTGGGGTCACTGGATTTTCATCCAGTGTCCAAAGTAGATCCAAACTCACTGCACAAAACAAAAAGAAAAAGTAATAATACTGAATAAAGGAAAAATACAACATTAATAATCGAAGGTAACCTCACGCTCATTAAGCCCATTAGGTTGAAATGAATCTAATTTGTGTTGCCAAAAGGATTCTTTACGTCTTAACCATGACAAACTTTCGGCATGGTCAATTAACGTAAATGACCAATCTGACATTCCATTATGATCAGGCTGTTCAAAATGAGAATGAAAGGAAAGCTGTATAACAGGCTTCCCTGAACTGAATTTCCGGTGGCTGCATTTATAGTTGTTAAAACGCACTCTAAACTTAGTGCTGGTACTACCAACATACTGTACGCCACATTTTCTACACTGTGCCAAATAAACAACGTTATCAGAATTACAGTTCATTTTCTTACCTTGAATTTTAAAAGAAAAAGAAGAAGATCTTTTTGTGAAAGAATTTGTTTCTTCCACATAATCACAAACACCGCAACGTTTGCTACCACACTTTTGACTCCCCCCACATACCTTTTCCTTCACAGGCAATTTTGCCCTAGCCAGCAAGTCTTTAAGGTCTTTCCCTCTCCTAAAACTAACTATTGGGGGTGCAGCAAAGACGTCACGGTGTTCTTGATTAGGCGTAAGAAGAAGATGAATGTCCTGCAGAATATTTTTAACCTTAGAAAATGCAGGGTGATACGTATATAATATATATATATATATAATATATATAAACGCAAAAATGCTTTATCCATGGCCTCTTCTTAGTGTGGTGTGTTAAAAGGTCTTCTTAAATATTAACATGGTCAAAGACATCACCTTTTGTAACTACTATTGGCTTTTTTGTGATGGAGAATTTGTCGTATGCCTTTTTTTCCTGTATATCTATTTCTTTTGGTGCACTCACTTTGTATCCTTTAACTTTCTATTGTTTCTAACTCAATAGTACTAGTATTCAAGTTGTCTGTTTTTTTCCCCCTGCGCCGAAATTTCTTCCGCATTTCAACTTTTTATACTTTATTCGCAGAAACTTTCGCGAATTTCGCGTTTTTTGGACTTTTTCGCGAAACGTTCCCTCTTGAAACTTTCAAAATTGGCCGTTCGCGAAAGTTTTTTCAGTACAAAGTTCGCGAAAGTTTATCCACTAAGTTTTTTAAAAAAATGCTGATTTTAAAAGTTATTTCTTGACTCGCCTTCACTTGGCTCACTCTCCCAATATAAAAAAGAGACAACTGGCGAGGTTGGAATAAACTTAGAAATAAACAAAAGCTATAATGTTTAAAACGTATGTATTTTTTAAAAAAAGTTAAGGTGGTTCACCACCAAATAATGTCTAAATTTCAAGAATTGTCTTTTACCTGTTTTCTGACAGCAAATTCACCTTAGAATACCGTGGCAAGTAGTTCTTGTGACAAATTTCGATTTTTATTGCGCAATCTGGCACTTTCTCCAACTAACCACAAATATAAGTGCATAGCAACACCCATAGCAACCATTTTCGCATTTTTAGACAGCTTTCTTGCCCCTCCGTCGATATTTAATGCTTTGAAATAACTGGATGATACTTTAGGGTCTCCTAAGAGATTATATGATAGTTATGAATATTAAATGTGGTGTTCCACACGCAGTCAGAAAGCTGTCTTAACGATGCACCCTCCGAAGTGAACTCATCAGAATTTACTTGTCATCAATTAGACTTGAGGTCTTAGGTATTTGGTGCTTTTCAGGTCGAAATAGTGCTGCCGTACACATTTTGTCGATCCACAAGTCTAGAATGTCCATAAAATAATCTTTAAACACGTTTTTTGCTGTTTAAATTCGGAATCCACGCGAAACAAGAATTCTCAAGATCGAAGCACACATGTTTTACAATTTCTTCTGTGGATCCAGACATTAATATTACCTAGGGCTTAACCGAAACCGATTTTCAAATCGAAGTTTTGTTTTTCAGTTATCTTGTCCAGTTTCGCCCTGTTTTAGCCTTTTTTCTGTCTAAGAAATACCACATCAGTTGTCTGGGCGACGAGTCTGCCTTACGAAAGTGCGTTTCGGTCAATCCCTACACGTGACCCTTGAGAAACATACGCGCCAAAAAGGCGCTTCAAATAGCGCATGTTATTCAGTTATTTGGTTTAGTGTCGAGCAGCAAAATCTCATATTTTACTCCTATTGTACCTAGCAACGGGTAACCATGGCAACCAATTAACTAAATTTTAGACTTAATTTTGTCGTACTGTCGCCTACTATGATATCCTCATCAATTAACTTTAGAAAAGACAATCCTCTGCGATATAGGTTATTTGGTGGTGTACCACCTTAATCAAGAATCTGGACGCCGTTTGCAGAATTGATGAAGAGGAGCGGAATGCATGCAACCAAGTCAGTGGCGAAGACGACGATGACGACGATGTGTGGGAGCCGGAAGAAGACGAGCCTAAAAAATGTTTTTGATCTGTTTTTTGTGATTTTGACGATGAACCCAATTTGTAAATAGAAGTTTTTACATACCATAAGAAAGAAATTTGCATCTTTAAAATATACTTCTTTTCTTTTTTTATCATTAGAAATATAGGCTGCTTTTTTATAAAAACATAAAAATAAGTTCAAAATCACACATCGCGAAAGTTTATGTCGCCAAAACTTTCCAATTTAAGATTTCGCAATAAAGTGAAACGATTGAGGAAATTATGCAAGGAGACCTTAACACTATTAGCTAAAAAACATGTCAAATTTCAGTTCAAATAAGTCACATTTTTTAACATACAGCGTCTTTTTTGATTTTACCTGCTTCTGCATGAAAACGGTCAAGGTATTATTGAAATTCTCAGAGAAGCTAAATACCCCTTCTAATAAGTTTTGTTATATTATTTATTCTTCATTCTAAATATTTGACAAATTTTTGCAAATAGTGTCGCCAAAAATATACATATGCTTGTGCATCGGATTTTTAAGAAATATGTTGTTATCGCATTTCACTGAAGTATAAATTCTCTAATCCTAGCTAAACATAAACAAAGTACCACGCTAAAATACATAAAGATAACTGTTATCAGCTCGTATGCAGTAGCTTTTTTACCACCTACTACGTGCTAAGCATATTAACAACCTTGTTTTAGCTAGCTAACACTTACTGAAAGACAGGGCTGATGTTTTTATTATTTCAGCAGTAGTCTACTATTCTTATTCACAGTGGCTGTAAAAATCTGGTGTATTCCTTTGCCGTCATGAATGCCGTCGCGATTGACAGCACTTTCAACGACACAAAGCATTTACGGAACAATCAAAACATTGTTTTACTGTCAGGAGACAAAGACACACGCGTGGTTGTAATGGACAAGGTAGAATACAAGGTAAGAGCACAAAAGATGAGCGATGAAGTCGCCGTACAAGGAAAATACATCACAACTGATAATTCGACAATTTCTGACTTGAACAGTTTTCAGAGTTTCTCGCACAGCAATTAAAATACCATTCTGATTGCCAGGAATCGTTTTCACCAGCGTACCTGTTAAAGATATTAACGAGTATCTCTGCAGCAGAATCTACGATCACAATGACTTAAAACCAATAGCGACTCGTTCTATCTTCAAGAAGTTGTTGCACAAACTTACTACATCGTGTATATTCACTGTCAATGATACACTTTACAAACAGACTGACGGAGTTTCAATGGGCGGTCAATTATCAGTTGTTTTTGCTGGATGCTTCATGGATAAAATGGAGAAAGAAATTGTGGTTTTTCAACGACCAAGGTTTTACAAACGATATGTAGATGACATTTACATTCGACGTAAGAAGGGAGTGAGGAAAGACTTTTCGACCAACTCCACAGCTTTCATTGAAATATCAAACTGACGTTTTAAAAAAAATTCTTTAAAGTTCCTAGATAAAGCAATAGCACAGATAGAATACGGCTATTTTAAAATAGACCAGTCGATAGCCCGTGGATAAATCGAAGGGTGCGCTCGTCCTTTTTATATTGCATTTCGTATTCCGGTAACACAGCCTTTTTCTCACGCACAAACAGACAGACGGAATACGGCTATAAAAAGAAAAGCCTTTTTGTAAAAAGAGAAAATAGCAGCACAGCATGTCTCAGAAATAATATTGTTCCCACTACTTTACCAATACGGAATCCGTAACTAGCATCTTCGCTCACAAGTCTGTCAATGTAAGTCTTTTATTGGCTAAAAATTGATACTTTAAAGAATAAGAACCGACCTATCTTCCACGATTGACTTCATTCCTGGGAATATCTTTGCTTTATATGTTATACCTTATTCGGAGAAAATTTAGCTAGAGAAACTTTCGTGAGTCCAAAAACTCGCGAAATTTTTTGGATAAATTTTCGCAAATCTACAAGTTAAAAAATTTTGGCGAGATAAATTTCGTGAAATCTGAAATTGGAAAGTTTTGGCGAGATTCGTGATGTTTTATGTTCTTTTAAAAAAACTGGCCTATATTTCTTATGATATGTTATAAGTTTATTCCAATCTCGTCCCCAGCGCCAGTTGTCTCTTTATCGGGAGGGCGAGCCAAGTGAGGGCGAGTCAAGAAATAACTTTTAAAAACAACAATTTTTTTTTTAAATCTTAGTGGATAAACTTTCGCTAATCGACAATTAGGATCGTTAGTACCGATAAACTTTCGCGAATGGCCATTTTTGAAAGTTTCGCGAAAAAAGCCAAAAAACGCAAAATTCACGAAATTTTCTCTCGCGAAAGTTTCTCCGAATAAAGAAGCTCTCTAAATCGAAAACATTCATTTTTTCCAAGGCCGACCAACAGGCTAACTCGATTTTTTTCCGGGTTGCCAATCTACCTTTCTGTTTGTGGCTAAAACATCCGAACTCCCCTCCACGATGGAAAATCTCGACAAAACTTTGCACACGATTATTCTGAATTTTTTTTACAATTCTTTCGCAAAGCAACCGACAATTGTTTTTGGTTATAAGTGCTTTTTTTCCTACAGCTCCATCAGAAATACATAGTCGTTCGTTATTTTATCACATACTGTACCAAACAGCTTATACCAATATATTTAATTTCCATAAAATTTGGTGTTTCCATTATAGAAACAATTCTGAAAGAAAATGCTACGATTCGCTATATGTGTTACGCTATAAAAGCATCTGTTAGGTAAAGGTTTTTACAAAAATTAAACGGGTCAGTTTCTTGAAAAATTGTCTGATTTAACAAGGTGCCCGCTAAATGGCATGTTTGCTATAAACCGATTCCACTGTAAAAAGTACACAGATCCACACCATCACGTGAACTTAAATATATTACTGTGGAAAGTTTATCATTTCTTGAACATGATAGTTTAGTAGGCGACGTTTCGGGAGATCCTTCTCCCATCATCGGGCAAAGTAAAATGATGTTGCGCATGTATTTATATAATTGCAGAGGATCGAAATTCATAAAAATTAACCAATCAGAAACGAGCTGATAATTACAGTTAATTACGGTAATTAACATTTTCGGACCTGGATGTAGGTAACTACTTCTTCTGTAGGGCTGGTAACCAAATCTCAGGAAGTTGATACGAGATGCTGTTTATGTGTTTGTTACGTTCTACACTGTTGATGGTTTCTTTAATCTTCCTGGCCGTTGTTCTGGATTCTCTGTCAATGATTTTCTTCTCATCCCAATTAAACTGATGACTTCTGCTCCAGCTGTGGTCCGCAATTTCGTTTTTCTTCACATCTCCGTTTCTCACTGCGCGCATATGTTCTTGTACTCGTTGCTTAAACTTTCTTTTTGTTTCGCCTATATACACTGCATCACAATCTTTACACGGGATTTCGTAAACAACATTGTTTTGCTCTTCCAGGTTTATTTTGTCTTTTGGTTTAGACAAAGTGCTTCTTAGGGTGTCTTTAGAGGTAAGAATGCATTTGATCTTGTGTTGCCTTAAAACTCGACGAAGGATCTCGCTGGTACCTGGTACGAAGGGTAGGAATGCTGATGCGATAAATTCCTCTGATGTTTCCTTGTTGTCTCCGTTGCATCTTCTCTTCATTTTATTTTCTACTTGCGTGATGACTTTATGACTGTATCCATTTGTGATTAATGCATTTCTTACACGTCGAATTTCTATTTTCCTCTCCTGTTTGTCACTGACTACACTGTTGGCACGATTCAGTAATGAAGATATGACACTTTCTTTGCAAGATTTCTGATGGTTTGATTCGAAGTTAAGGTACTGGTCAGTGTGTGTTGGTTTACGATACACTGAAACTGAAATGGAACCATTCTTTCGTTTGACCAAAGTGTCCAGGAAAGCGATACTTCCATCGTGTTCAAGCTCAACAGTGAGGTTGATTTGTCGATGTAGGCCGTTGATGTGTTCATGGAACTCTTCTAGATGAGATCTTTTGATTATGGCGAATACGTCGTTAACAAATCTTTTCCAAACCTTTGGTCTGTCTGATGTGACTAATGCTGTTGTCTCGTGTGCTTGCATGTATATTTCTGCGACTACTGATGATGCAGGGCCTCCCATGGCAACTCCGTCTGTTTGAGTGTAGAAGTTCTTATTAAACAGATACCATGTTTTGGTTAGAACAAGTTCGACCAAACGCAGAAAATTCGGTACTGGAATCTTTGTCTTTTCACCGAATGCAGCATCGTTTTCGATAATGTCTTTAATGATGTTTAAGGTGTCTTTTATGGGAACATTTGTGTAGAGTGATGTGACATCAAATGATACCATGCATTCGTCGTCTGCTATCTTTATTTCTCTGATGTATTCCGAAAATTCTTTTGAGTTTTTGCTGTGGTCACTTGCTGTGAATTTGCTGAGGATGGAAGCAACAAATTTTGATAGGTTTTTTTAGGTTCGTGAAGTGAAATTTTGATAGATTTTGATTGGTTGATAGGTTTACTGAACAGACAAACCGAAATAATATCTTCAATAACTTAAATATATTTGCCGTCAAAAGGGGTCTGTTTAACAAAACAAAATATTCTCCTAAAACAACTTGGTATTAAAAATGGAGTTTGTATTTCTAAAAAACGGACAGGGTAATCCATGATACATTTATTTGAGTTTTACACTTCTCGCCAAGTTTGTTTTGATTCCGGTTGTTTCTCCTCCGTAACGTTCAGTTTCTTTCCTCACTTCACGAACCTAAAATACAAGAATTTATTTTTAAAATCTCGCATAACGAAAACTGAACTTTATCATTCGTGGGACTGGTAATCGACATACGCGAAAAATAAAGTTTTACATCTCTAAAACAGGGGCAGATTTTTTATAATTTTAAATTTTTAGGAGGTATTTGGGTCACAACACTAAACGTATAAAACCATTCAATATTTTAGAAGATTTTACCAAAATTTTAGGAGAAAATACAGAGTTACTAATAATCAAGGTTTTCTTTCAGATGTTAGAGGAGCTGTTCATTTTAAGTTGCAGTAATTATGTAAATATAGTTCATCAGTCCTGTTGCAAGATAAACAAATCCATACTCTTTGTCGCATAAAAAGTATAAATAATTAGGAGCTTTAAGGAAAAGTCAATATTTTGGATCCAAATTTTTAGCTCTATTCGGTCCGGGTTTTTTATATTATCTCATAACTTTTCATAGGCTTGTCCAAATTGTATTCAACTTGGCACAATTATAGTACGTCCCAAAAGGTACAAATTGCAGCAAAATTTTTTGTTCACGTCGGCACTTTTTCTATGACGTATCGAAAGCTTAAAATTTGATCAAAATACCACTATCTGTTTAAAATTTAATTACTTTAGTTCTAGAGCGAATTTTTACATTCTGTTTGAAGTTTCTGAGAAGCTACATAAAAGTTATTTAACATATTTTCCGGTTAAGTAGCGGGTTTTTTCCGATTTGCGGGTTGTGTTGTAAGTTTCAAGTTTCTAAGAATAATCCGAACAAGAGTTCTTATAAGTTCCCGATTATAAGGATTTTATAGAGATTTTTAGGGGTAGTTTCGAGTAATAGCCAATATCAAAGCTTCTGAAAGGTATGGGACTTAAAAACTCCTTAAAATGACATTTTTGTTTCAAAAACTCGAAAAATTTCAATGTAACAATGAATTACTTTCTTACACTACATTAACTTACAAATTAAGATCAAAGTCATTTTTACAGTTTTTATCAAACAACGTCAATATCCTGGAAAGCAAGCAAAAAGACAACAAGAAAATTCTCCTTAAAAAATAATGAAAAGAAAAGTTTCTTGCCTGTCCCTTATGTTTGATTTTAGCTTTCTTGAACTTCATTTTGTGTTTGACACGAGGATTCTTCAGTTCTTTTCGTCTTTTTCTCATCAATCCTTTGTTTTTCGACATCTAGACAAAAGACGACAACATTTAGTCAAAATACTTCTGGCTACTTTAAGCAAGATTTGGCGCTAACTTCTGCCATTCACATAATTTATAATATTGTAATGCACCCTTATTTTATATAAGAATATACTTTATAAAAGTTAATTAGTTGAAAAAAGCACGAAATGAAGAATATCTTTAGAATAATTTTCGGGCTGATTTTTCATAGAATATTATTATCGAGCTTCGTTACATGTATAAGAATGTAATTTCAGATGGCAATTGATAAAATTTAATCAACCAGCTTTGATTTTTGTCAATTCATAAAAAGCGTGCACTTTAAAGCAATATTTCATAACAACGAAGTACACATACACACGAAAAGTGTGTAGGTATGGAATAAGGTAATGTAAAAAATAACCGAAAATAGCAGTGTTGATTATTTTAAAGCTTTAAGATGCTAATTATTTAAAAAAGTATGAAGCACAGATGACTAAAGAGGAATAAAACATGGAAATATTTATATTGAGGTTTTTCTTGAGAGAATGGTGTGTTTTTAAGGTCTTCAAGGACCCACAGACATCAAGGCTTATATTTTACACAGTAAATAAAAACGATGGCGTAATATACATTACCGACGAGTTATTATCGGTCTAAAGCTGTATTACGTTTTGCGATACAGCTTAAATCGTTGGGATGCTTCGATACAATTCATACCTGATAAGTAATCTTTCGTTTACCATCCTCGTCAAATTCCTCTGCCACTAACTCTTCGTCTTCTACTTCTTCGCTACAGAAGAACATAACGACTAATATAGAGTTACGGAAACACGAAATGCGATATATAAAGGACGGGCGACCCCTGGATTTTTCCACGGGTTGACGACTAGCCTTATAATATTTGCACAGTATACTTTTTAAATTTTTCAGTTTTCCGTCAACTACTATACTCAAAAGGATTTAGGATTGCAGCTGCCACGAATAAATATCTGTTTGTGGTTGCTGTTTAAAACTGGCTTTCACATTACATTGGCGTGGTTAGCATGAGTAATAGCGTAATGGTTAGCTGATAATATGTGGTAAAAAAAGGTTTACAACCTTGACCCATGTCGCCTATTACAGTTTATAAGTAACATTAAAAGACAAGAAGTGAGCGCTATATTAAAATTACATTCGACATCAGTGAATCGGATTAATAATGGCGGCAATTTTTACCAACCAAAGCATTGAATAATTGTTCAATGTCCAAATGAAGTTTAGCTATGATCGAAATTCGAAAAAAAATACCCTTGTTGAATAATGCAAAACCCTTATTGGGAAAACAAACAAATGATCCAGTCGAAATCTTCACATCAACATACCTTTGTAAGTTGAGTTTTTCAGCCTCGCGTTGCTGTTTGATGGAGTTGTAATATTCCAGAGGATCGATATCTAAGCTCGATTCACGCTGAAGTTCACTCTAAGAAGAAATAACGTAGAGTGTATTTGCAAGCGTATGCAGTGTTGCAACGTTTATGTAGAGAGATGCGCATATATTACATGGTTAGCCTCACATATATCGAGGAATAGGGGTCTATTATTTTTAGGTGTCATTGCTTAGATGGGCAGTCCTCGAGTTTTAAATGCTCGTTTTGAGCAACGCAGACTCCCTACAACATTCAACGGCACGCACAGAATGCCATTCCCCCGTTTCTCTCACATGAGTGGAGTTAACCCGGGGCTATAAAAAACCTTCACTCGCCTATATCGAATCGCCGACAAGGGAAATCGAACTCCGGTCTCCCGCACAAAGTGCGAGAGTTATAACCACTAAGTTACGCCGCCAAGAACGGCCTGTTTAACATTGTTTGTTAAGACAACATTAAGTACACCTTATAACAAGTCGAAAGTGATGGGAAACCAATGTATTGTTACAAAATTTGGTACAAACGTTTATGTCGTTGACGATGTAAATTCAGTTTGTGATGACATCATCATGTATTACAGAACCTTAAAAAAGCCACCTTTCCCTCAACAATATCAAGCACGAAAAAAGTCCACACGGTTGTCATAAGATTTCCTGCTGAATTTTCTTCTTATTCGATTGTGATGCATTTTTATACTGTAATAGAAGGGCCAAAATTTCAAAATGTCACAACTTAATGGAGCCTCCGTAGTCATCTTATACGAAAAACGTTGATAACTTATAATCTCGCTCTTCCAACTGAAAACCACATTCATGTCCCACATTCTTTTTCTCTCCAATACCTATATTTGTGCGAAACGAAGCATTCTTCATATTTTTGGACAACACTTTAGTGGGCATATTCTCGCAACATTTGTCATAAAGAAAAATGGGTGTTTGTGTGAAATGTCTTTCACGTTTCACTACAAACAAAAACCATATGAAATTGTAACGACAATATTAAGGTCTCTTCGCTCCTTTGATGCTCCATGGCACTTACTATCAAATCTGTTAACTTTTGAATAACAAATATTTGTCACCGGTTACCTTAGCTTCTTTTCTTTGTTTCTTTCTCACCAATTTAACTTCTTCATTCAACTGCCTCTAAATAGAAAAAACACAAGTTATTCACAAAAGAAAGCATTTGAACGATTACTATATGCCACATAAAATTTCGAAATGATATCCTAATTGAGCGCGTCACAAGTGCATGCTAAATTCTTAGTTAGACCTTTCTATTCAACATGACTGCAACTAAGTGAAGCAGATTTTATAAAATCAACGATTGTATTGAAGTTTGTTCATGCGTATCAGTTCACTAATTTGATCGGTTAAACTTTTCTTTTTACTAAGCTATAAAAGAAAGTTAACATTTTCTTCACTTTTGTTGACACCAATAAGCTGACAAATTCAGCAGAGAACCAATTCCATCTAAACATTCCTGATAAAGAGCTGGTGTGCGCATCTCAACGGACATTTTCAAATGATTTTAGCCTCGTACCTTTTCACAAGCATGACAAAAAATGGACCTTACCTTTAAAGACGAATCTTTCTTTGTTTTACTTTTTATAGCTGAAATATTACAACAAAAGAGGAATAAGTTAAAAAGTTAAACTTAATAAATTGGGAAGTTACTGTCGCATCCAACTTGTATTTACAACTTATAAGCGACTGAGGGGAGCAAAACAAGCTAGATAAATTTTTCTTTCATGCAAAAAAAAACAAAAAACTGAAATAAATTGAACTGGATCATGATTTCCTTGTAAAAATTTGAAACCAGGAAAGCATGAGGGGAACCAAACATGAAAATAAGAGAAAAAACAGCACCTGTCATGCTTTTTACATCTCCACCATTTTTTAACAACTGTTCAATTTCATCAGCATATTTCTGATCCAGGCCTTCCATTTGAGAGAGCAGCTAAAAACAAGAAAAATAACCATAAAAATTTCCCCTCATAAAAAGATTTTTTGTTCGAGTATTCCATTCCAAAAAAAATTGTGAAAAATTAACAAAAAAGGTTAATTTGAGGAACAACCTGCAACGATAACGAACTTTTTTTGTCAACACATCTAGTTAAGAATTGCTCATGAAAAGGCTGTCTATATCAAGGTTGAAAGACGACGCTAAAGGCAACACTTGAAAAGTCGGTCCAGAAGCATGTATTCTTCTTGTATTGATAAACCTGAGCAGTTGTAAATAAGAAATTTGATTAAAAAAATAACCGCAAAGAAAGCTACCTGGCGGTGTTGAAACAGCACGTCCACAACAGGATGACCTTTCACGTTATCTTTGCTCGCTTTTAAAGCAAGGTAGAAAGACATGTTTGTGAGATAGCTAAAAGACAATAGATGCACTGTTACGTAGCAACGGATGCACTGTTACGTAGCAACGGATGCAGTGTAACACAAATTATAAAAATATTTTACAAAGTACCCCCACAAGAAACGGAGGAATAACATTAATTAAATTTATTTTGCGAAATTAATTTTTTGATGGAAGTATCACCCTTACACTAATTGGACGTTAAACACTACAAACAGAATAAGAATCTCTACAGATTGTGTACTATTTTACGTTATTCTAGTTAAAAAGGAAAAAAAAAAGTTTTGAAACTCTATTTATTGTATTTGCTGTTTTGTGTGTTTGTAGCACGGCTATGAGGCCAAGTACAGACAGACAATTAATACAGCCAAACCTATCTATAGCAAGCATAATATATGGTAAACACCTGGTAAAAGCAGACACTTTTACTAGAGACAGACGGAACTAAGATTAAAACTATCTTCTTCTTATTTCGTCAGGAGAATACACTTAAGTACACACAAATGCCATATATATTTATCCACTTTGTTACAACAGGTGAATTCATATGAATTATTTTCATGAGCTAATGCCTATTCTACTTATAATAAGCGAGTGATCGTATAGACAGGGTCTATCTTAACTTCAAGGACAATCCAGGACATTAAATTTTTTTTAAATTTGCATCTTATAGGATTTCTCACACTATTAGCAAATTCCAGGAATTTATAGAATCACGGACACCACGTTTATAAAGCTCAGTTACTTACAATCTTATGTAGGGATAAAAAAGTTGATTTCATATTAAAGAGTTTGATTTGTCCACAACAATTGTCCACAAATCTTGATTGGTTCTGAAAATTTGGATTTAGAAGTTGTACTACTTATGCATGACATCATCATGTATTAAAAATGAGTGAGATGCTAAAATTAACAGTTTTGTCAAGGTAGGCATGTAATATGCTTTTACTTATTCAGTTTGACATAACTGACCCTTTCACAGGCTTTTTTCAATATCACCAAAAAGATCTGCTCTACGCTTACCTCGCTTTGAGCACTCCCTGTTAGTTTTTCCTTGCATTACATAGAATGCAAATGTACATTAAAACGAGCTTTACTTAAGGCAGGTAAGAAACAAAATAGAGTTGCATAAAAGTAACTTGTTATGTTAAACATAAACAGAACAAGAAAAAATACATTCTTACTTCAGTAGCACTTGATGCTTGGTTTGAACATACAAGGTAATCTAAAAAGAGCTTGTTTTTGTACTTACTTCAGCATGCAAAAAGTATAAACAACATCGTATGCCATAAAATTGACATCTGTACTTCTCTTTCAGGTTTTAATGTAAGAAAGATGTAATGTCTTTAATTGTTGAAAGAATTTTCTACGTTGGCAAAAAATTGTGATGTGAAATAACATTTCTCTGCTTTTAACATGATATGAAATACAAAAGCTTGTACATAGTTTATTAGCAGTTTTGTCATTACTGACTTGGACATATTTGTGAAAACGCTGTTTTTACCAATTTCTAAAAAGTACTTTGCTGCCAGTAGGCTGCAAAATGTTTACTTTGGTAGGGGAGTTAGCCTAGTAAACAACATTGAAAATGTTCTAAGTTGCACTTTTCTGCAATGCCTGCATTATGAAAAAAAAAAAATACCAAAATATCAGTTAATTGGGCATGCTGACTTCACAAAAATTGCCAATGTTTAAGATTTTGGATCTTACTAAATAACCAAAGAAACAAAGTTCTAAGTTTGATATGCATATTAATTGGCTTCATTTCACTAAAATATGTTCAGGGTTAAATCAATCCATTAAATATTAACAACATTTTTTTGTCAACAAAAGTCATGTTTACTTTTCTCTTATTACGGTCTACCAAATCCATAAAAGAGTTTTTAGGGAAATGTCAATTATTAGGAAGAGATCTTAGTAAAATATATTAAGATCTCAATACTGATTTGTTACTATTCTTACTTCTTTAGAACCAACCAAGCCTTTTTTCACCAGAAGCATAAGTGGATGAAATCGTTGCTTGACTTCAGCAAGCTAACACAAAAATAAATCACACAAATATAAATTTGAAAATTAATAAACAAATAAAAGCCTCTGTTCATAAACAAATTAATCCAACATATAAAAACACAAACAAATGGTAAAAATAACATAGAAAGATAAAAATTATAGTTATCCTAAAAATCTAGACTCGTCAAACAAGTACAATGCATACCCTTTCTTTGCATTCATTTAATATTGGAAGCAGTTCAGGAGACTCTTTTACAAGAATCTAAAAAATAAATAAAACAAAATCATGTTTTAAACATTGGGTCAGTAGTGAGGGATGATACTCTCTGTAAAAATGGCACAATATTTGATGACAATTTAATTTGAAAATTTAAAGGGAACACAAGTCATGTGTCAGTACTTTTATATGACATAACCAACTGAATCACGCTAGTTCCACTGGCCACAGTTAAATTTAATACTGATTAAATTTGATGTACAAAACCACGTCTGAAAATGTATCATTTGGAAAATATTTAAATGCGAAGATGTTAATTATGGTCATCACTATCAAGAAAGATTCAATAAACTTGACACCACAGATAGTTTGTATCGGTATCAGCGATAGTTTTATGCTTTTTGTTTGTTCATATTTAAAATGTATTAAGTTGAATATTATTTAGCTTTTTTTACTCCATGAAACTTTAAAAGGGTAGTCACAAATTTCATGCTTTCATGTTCAAGTTAAACACTTTTATCATTGGAGTTGAAAGCTTTATTTTGTCAAAAACAAAACAAAAATCAACTACAAAAATCAACTACAAAAATTCACAAATTTAAATCAAGTTAACATGAAGAACATCAACAATTTTTTTACTAAAATCTAAATTATGGTTGAGATAAGGGCAAATATAAAAAATATTAACCTCAAGTTTTTCTCGCTTTGACAGTTTTGATAAGTCTTTTACAACAGCAGTCTCCTAAAACAGTAACAATTAAAAGAATTTCATATACTAACATATACTAAAATAGCATAATACTAAAATACATACTATTTGGTCATATTTCTTTTAGAAATAATACACAACTTGATTTAAAGTTTAGGACATTTTCAAATGCATACCTGTTTCTTTTCAAAGTCATTATCTCCAATCTACACCGCAAAAACAAAACAAATAAATGAATAAATGAATAAAACTTGGAAAACTAGAAAAAGGCCTTACAAATCACTGCTTTTCCTTAACTCTAACATTTTCTTTAAATGTATTACACAAAACAGGTCAAACGAACACTCTGTAATAAATATTGATGAACATGAGTAGAACAAACAAAAGTATCCATAATGACACTGAAACATTAAGCAATTGAACATGAAATCATGATTTTTCCTAGCTTACTTCGCCTTCCACATTGTAAAAATCGTCAACATCAAGTTTGTCTGCCATTCGCTTTTGCAACATCATCGCTTCTTTCTCTTCTTCAGCAGCAGCAATTTCTGCTTCTTCGTCACTGGCTGCCATATAAGAAAAATAAATATTATGTCAAAGTATTTTAAAAGTTTCCATGTTACTTTGGATTTTTGTGTTTTTGTTATGTAACCTCGTATCAAAGTTGATTCCTTTGTGCACATGCTCAGAAACGACAGGAGGAAAAATACTATTTATAATGATATTTACTAACAAACATAAAACTCTGAGAGAACAAAAAATAATTGCATGACAATATCATATCAGAAGTATCCCCTGAGCTTGCCTACAGCAGCCACACAGCCTAGCCCAAGCATCTTTTGTTTTTGGAAGACAAAATACACACCTTCAATGTCATCATCATCGATATCAGCATCATAAAAATCTTTTTTATGCTTTCCCCATGCTTTTTCACTTGGAAGTCCTGAAAAGCATGATAAAATTATTTTTCAAATACACTACTAGCCAGCATAATAAGCAAAGTTTGAAAATTTTGTAAAAGAAAAAAAATTACCATCATCAGGGTCCTCTTCATCTGTGGAGGCCTGAAAAATGACAGCAAAATGAATTAAAAAGAGAGTAAAATTTTTCCCCAAACGATGGCATAGTTCCACGTTGTCACATTAACATCACCTCTAATGGACCATCCTCTTCATCGTCAGAGCCATCATTGTTTTCCTCCAAATCTTCATCAGATTCATCTGACTCAGCTAAAGCAAGCACTTCTTCCTCCTATGACAACATTTTAGCTACATATTTGCATCAGATATATAAAGCACACAAGGCTTGAACACAGTAAAATCAAATACGTTATCGAGGTTTGTTATGCTCTTATACACACTATTTTCCCCTGCTACTTTATTTATTTTTTACCTCATTTTCTTCCAAATCGGATTCTTCATCCTCTTTACTTGGATCGAGAAGGATCTAAGTTACAAATAACGCAACTCTTGAAACATAATTAATAACGGAAAAATTCAGATAAAAACAGTAGACAAAAAATCCAGTATATTTGTCATGATAATTTAATATATCTAAATGCACTTCTTCTAGGCTGGTATAAGTTTTAAATGTGGAGAAAATTTGACCCTTTCATTTTGATGCCTAAGGTATAGAGCAACTGAATTTTTGCCCAATTTTTTGATTATCCTAACAAGGAAGGAAGTATCTAAAAAAATGTTTTTATTTTTTCTTAATTCGGAGTAGTTTTTCTTATGTCCATTTTTTAATTTAAACTTTTTTCTTGCTCATATTTTTCACCTGATGCTGTAACTTTGTCAGGGGCATCAAGACAAAACAACTTTCTTAAAAAGGAACTTAAATGTATATAATGGGAATAATGTTATAAAATTTATCGAGAATATGGCCATCATGTTTGTGACAAAAAAAGAAATTTCTTCAAGTCACCATCACCAGTATTTTGAAAGTAACAATCATATAATCTTCCGGTTTGAAGATGAATCACTGAAATACTTTTTTTGTAAGTATATCACTTACAAGCATGTGAACTTATACAAGCATAATGTTAGCTAGCCTTCTTCTTTCCACAATAAAAATACTAGTTGACTTTCCATAAAAAGCATCTATATAACTTGCAATTTTTCCCTGTAATCCAGCTAATGTATACGTTTCTCAAAACATATCTGGCTCAAAAGTCTTTTCTAAAAACCTTTCTAACTTAATAATGAATTCTTTTAATGAAAAAGTATGTCTATACCTTATCTTTACTTCTGTGAAACTTTTCGACATCATCGTATATATAATCAGGAGAGTTCTAAAAGAAACAAACAGTAATAATATTTTAGTTGTTATTAGTTAAATGTATTAGACTTTTTTCACATGATTATCTCATTTTCTGTTATCATGTGATTAGATGCAAACATGGTGTTTTAAAGTTTAAGGTCATTAAAATTCAATTAAAAATGGGTAACAACAATATATATCAAAACCTTTAGTTTGCTTTGATGAGCCAATAAATTATTTTTGACTGAGAAAACACTTTATTTGCTCATTATTTTAAAAAGTGTATTTCAAGAAATCTCCAACAAAAAATTTCTATCATTTTCGATAATTTTTTGACAAAAAATAGGACATGGCCAGAAAGAACAAAACAATACCAAAAAATAAAAAGTGGTTTTACAGCATCAGGGTCTTTGATTTTTTCTTTCTTTTCAGTATTCTCCAATCTTAGCTTTTTCCTAAAAGTATACAAATATTACAATAAAAATATTTATATAGAATTATATAGACAAGTTATTCATAATTTGAAATAAATTAGGACCCATGACTGATGTTAATAGAAATTTTAAAATCTAGGACAATTTACTTGGTTTGTATTTCATTTTACTGTTTCTCCAAATTTTTGCTGCAGTATTGTTTGAAGTGATTTTTATGTCAAGACCCTTATATCCCCAGTAATAGATCATACCCTATTGCACCACATGTTGCAGACCTGTTTTATCGCAGCCAAATAGGGCCATGGTTGTGCTTTTGTAGTGAGACAAAGATTGATTACCAAGTCGTTTGAAAGGTTTTTGAAATGAAAAATTACATTTTATAAATGATTCAAATTAACGGATCAGGACTTTTCTTAAAATTAAAATACAGCTGAAATATATCCTAACAGTCTGTAGTTCAAAGAATAATATTTTTTCCAACTCTTATTTCTTAAGCCAATCAAACCCACTGCTCCCTTGTACGGACTTGAAGATTGTGGGTTTGTGCCCGTATTACTGCCATTCAGCTGCAAAACATTTCAATTTTTTTTTTACATTTACAGGTCTCTGTTACAACAGTAATATCATTCCACCACAATTCAAACTGCCATCAATTGTTTAAAATTTATTGTCAAAATTTGTGGTAAGAAAATTCTGACAATAAACAAAAAGTTAATTTTGCAGAAACCACATTTTGCTGATAATAAAAAAGCTAACTGGCGTTTGACAATACAGGTGGATTTAATGATTTTAGTGGATCACAAAACGCCCTTATTTTTAACTGCACTGAAGTTTTTAAAAATAGAGCACACTCTTTTAAATTCTTTTTGTAACAAAATTCAAAACTCAATTTTCAAAATTATATTTTAAAAATAATGTTGTGACTAACTAATGAGACATCGATCTTTTTAAAGAATAGATAATTTGAATTATTAACTATTGCATTTCTCTCGAAGCAACTTCTTATTTTTCCAGCAAGACAACAGGCATTGGGAACGACATTGCTTTTTCGGAAATGCACAATAGTTTCTAGTATTGTAGACATAAATTCTATAATGTGGAACATTTTGTGGCATCGCCTTATTTATGCAATTTTTAGTGCAACTTTCCTCTCCTTCAGAAAAAAAAATGGAGGCAAAGATGAGCCACAAACGCTTTTGCAAAAAATAATAATTTAAATATGTTTTGTTTCGATTTTAACACAAACTTTAACAATTATTATTGTATTTAAGAATATGATTACTTTCAAAGGGGAGATTTTAATTTTGTGTCCCAGGATCCCTTTAAAGAAGAAAAAGATCACATTCATCAAATCTTATTAAAATATATGGGAAAATGTTTGTTGATGGCAATGAGATGTAAAGATGCATAAAATCACTTAGTAAAAGATTTAAAATGGTTAACATTACCTTTTTCTGGCCATGTCACCAGGGTCTTTAAAAGTTATGAATTATATGCAACTATAAAAAAGTGAAGAATCAAAATAAAATGTTAGTTTGTGTGACTTTTTGACTGCTGACAGATTTTCTAAAAATAAAGAAAATATTTAACATAATTGTATTTTTCTAGCAGGCAAAGCACACACAAGCAAGCTTACTTACATGGCCAGTTTATCGCTCCTGTAAACTAGTTTATTGAAAGAAAATTCAAGATTGCATCAGCAAGAATAGATGAAGAACAAAGTATTGTCAAATACTAGGAATATTGCTAAAAAGCTCTGTAATGAGACCTTTTCCTAAAATGACTTTACCTTTTGACTTTTTTAACTTATGATACAGTAGTCCGGATGTAAGCACGTCCAGTCAGGAGACGCGTGTGGTTGCACGCGCACATGTGAACTGTCTTTAGTTTAACAAAAATATGAGGCAGGTGTTACAAATGAATGATTTTTCCCTTCATTAATGTCATGTCATGCAGCCAATGTGAATTGAAATTTATGTGAAAGATTAAATATGTCAAAGTGGAAAGTTAAAAATACTTGCAAAAACTTTTATGTTATGCAGCAAGAAGTTGTTTTGTGCTGTTCTTAATTTCATACAGCAAGAATTATTCTTAGCTGTTTGAAAAGTTATACAGAATATGTGTTATTTTGAAAGTTGTACAGCAATTTAAAATTTTTTTTAAAAACAAAACAAATTATTTTAATAAAAATGTTACATATTGTTCTTTTAATGTTTTCCACACAGTCTTATAAGTAAATATAAGTCCCATATTATAGTCTAGTTGGCAATATTTGAAATCTCACAGCAATTAAAATAATTTGGAAATCATAACGAAGGTGGGTGTGACGGATATCATGCCTTGTTTTTTTGCATGTATTTCACCATAATATATGATTACAATAATCACAACAAAGGACGGAGTTATGACAATAACGTTTATCTTATATTTCCCTCAAGCCTTTTCAGATTGGCGAACAATTAATACGCAAGTTACAGTTTTACAAAATAGATTGTTTTAAAGCAATTTTTGTAATAAACCAGGCCTTTTCAGGAGAGGCGTGCAATAGCACGTGCACACCTCCACACACGCAAAATAGCTTTCTTATAAAATTTGTCATTTTGCAGGTGCTATCAGCACCTGCAAAATGACAAATTTTATAAGAAGTTTATCAGTGCAGCACACCTAAAAACACACCTAAAATACTTGAGGCATGCTTTTTGGCACACACGTATTAAAATTTTCCTGAAAAGGCCTGATAAATAATGTATTTGTTCTAAAAATTTAAGATATTTTTATTCCTTTAAGTTAAAATCAAGGTGGTATAGTGAAGTTTACTTTTATATTTTAAATTGCTGCAAGTATTCTCAACATCGCATACACAGGTTATTATTTGAACAATAAGTTTCCATGATCTTTTCAATTTCTCGCAATGTAATCTTCTTACTTTCGAAAACAATGGTCTATTATGAAGGTGATTATGCAAGTTGTGCGTATGCAGAAGCCTACATTCTGACTGTACTGTATAAGAAAATGGGCAGTCTCTCTTGTTGGACTGAGATAAAGATTTTTTATACATTATTAAACTTTCTAGCTATATTCAAAAATTTTTGCATCCATACACAGTTTAAATGAGGATGTCATGTATGTCCTAAGTCCATTCCATTCTCGCAGATGCGTTGTCACGTGATATTGTTCTGTGCTTACGTTCAGTAAAACATGGCCTTTTTGAAGGTGAAATATTCACAGTTATTACCTTAATTAAAAAAAACTTACAGGGAAATGCACTTTGAACTGTAGCTAATTGGTGAAGATTAACCAGTATTTAAAACATATTAAAGATTTGAAGACAGAAAAGAAAGATATCCTTAAATGATCCAGTCTTGAATTGAAGGTTTTACCATATAAACGACATGCTTATGGCATACTTACTCTTGTTCATAATGCCAGATGTAATAAAAAATAATCTGTATACTGGCCCATAATTGACTTAAAACAACATCGCATGAAAACCTGTCAGTGCGAATTCTTGAGTTATTTTGAAACAGCTTTTTGTTGTGACATTTGGCCAACTTATTTTTGACCTATGCTCAGGTGTCTTGTGTTGTAGTTCTTGTATTCAAAATGTATGGCCATCATTTGGCAGATTTTTTCAAAACAGACTTACTAAAAATCAGACTGCTGGCCTTACTCACTAGCCAGGGAAAACCTCGTAAATGCGGGATCCCGCAATTACATAGCCAGGAGACCCACTTATTTAAAAAAAAAGATAAAGCAGAGATGTGTTTGAAATAAAAAAAAATTCTCTTCATTCTCATTAAAAAAAACGTTCTCTTTATTCTCATTATCTTTTGATTTTGTCACGATACTATAGATAGATAGATCATGACAATTTATTTTAATTGTTTCTTATTATTTGAAAGTGGTACATCGCATATCGAGGGAGTCCACTCACGTTGCGCGCTCAATATGTTAAACAACCTTTTTCCAGTACAGTACTCATGATGATGGTGATACTTTCACACTTTCGAGGCAATGAATATTCAGAAGGTTGACCTTTTAAATTTTATTATTCATAAAGACTTGACTGAGTATACCATAGGAATCAAAGTAAAATTTTTGTCATAAGAGATGTTGGCTGCCAAAAGTGATTTGATAAAAGACATGAAAATTACAGATTTCTTTTATAGTGATGACATTGTGACAAAGTTTGCATACACACAATTCTTTTCAAGCACTCTTGAATGAAATTTATGTTTGTCATCCAGTAGCATGACGTCAGAGGTTCATCATATTCTTCGTCCAACAACTTTTTTAGAAATAAATGAGTTCAGGTGTTCTTTTCTTTTCTTTTTGGATAGAAAATATAAAAGATTTTTTATTTTGAAAAATTATACTTAGGATGATAAGTTTTAAAAACATTCAATCGTAACTCCTATTTAATTTAAAGGTGTCAAAGACCGATCAGAAAAAAATTTAGTTAGTCAACATTCCGTTTTTAAAATAAATAGTTTCACCATTGGAAAGATCACTGTTTCTTTAACATAAATGTCTAATAAAAAATAGATTTTTTGATACAATAAAGGTATACCGACACCTTAAGGTGGAAGAAATTACACTGGGTCTTCTTAAACGGTCTTTCTGTGGTAAAATACTGTTGACTCTGGTTTTGATTGGTTATTAATTCTGACTTTGTGCTTATTGGTTGATGGTAATTCAGGGTTTGCTATAAGGTGGATTTGAATTGTAGGGGTTTGCTCTGACACTTGTTTGCGCCTAAGCTTTCGTTTGATAGAAACTGAATTTAATATACTGTAAGAAAGCTTGGTTAACAGGCTAGCATTTGCGATGTTTTCCCTGGACTGCTCACTACTAAAGATTCAAGGCTACAAGCCAGACTCACTTGAGAATTAGGTCAAACTCACTTCTGAATAAAAAGAAATAAAATCAGCAAAACAACAATCACACTAAAAAACTAAATTTCACGCAACCAGCAAAAAATCATAAAGTATCGTGAAGATCAACCACCACATGTCAAAATGTGATCGGCCATCATGATTAATTTGACTTGTAGAACCAGAAATAAAATAAGCTTAGTTTACAAAGATATTAGAAAACGAAACCTGAGTCATCGAGATCAATGTTTCGATTCCGTGAAATTATGCTCTAAAATCGAAACGGAAAACAAAAGGATACCAGAGACACACGACTGCGACAGACAGACAGACAAGTTATTCCTAGTTTTCTTTTCTACTACTTTAGCTACCTGATATAGGTAGCTAGTAATATTTTGGAAACAACCTGACTATGTTGGGTGGAATTACACTCACCCGCCTTATCATTGGAGCATTTGTAGCATACGTTTTAAACAGTGTTTATGTTTTTTACACATTATTTAATCCTAAAGAATGTAAAGGATACGCAGACAATTGCCTTATGCCAGCTTATAAGCTAGAACAATTCAACAAAATAAAGGTAAGAATATTATTTTGGCATATGGCTGTGAAGAGGCTTTTGGACGGGGTGGGCCAGAGAAAAGAGCACAAGAATTAGGACAAGGGTGCCAATAATTCGCATACACCCTCATATATAATGGTGAGTTTGGCCGACTTTTTGAATTAAATTGGCAGTTGTCCTCCGAAACCACTCGCACTTTCCTGAACTCACCTGGATCATTCCCGAACTGCAATTCCTTGTAACAAACCATGCGGACGATCGATGAAAAAGGCGCTTGCACAGTTAGGAAAAACTTTTAAATATGCTGTTATAGTATAAATAAACCACACCTCCGAATTAAGCGTCCGATACATCCTATTTAATAATAATAATAATAATGTTAACGATTTTATTGATACTCTTCACTCTAATTTAATAATCCCTTATATTAACCTGCCAACTAGGATAACTTTGTATTCGAAAACTTTAATTGACAATATTCTTATGTCTGCTAACTCTAATAAAATTGTATCTGGTAATGTAACCTCTTCAATTTCTGATCATCTACCCCAATTTGCCATAATTTTTAAAGAAAATCCTAACATTAAAATTAACACCCCTGAAACATTTTATTATGACTGGAATAGATTTGACATTGAAAATTTTAAAAATGATTTTGTAAATATTGATTGGAACAACCATTTGCTTTTACCTGTAAATAATGTAAATAACTCTTTTAAACTTTTCTTTAATAAAATTAATGAACTAATACATTTACACGTTCCTCAAAAAAAAATTAACCAAGAAACAAGTTAAAACTAAAACTAAACCATGGATAACTATAGGTATAAGACAATCAATTTACAAGAGGAATTATTTTTTTAAAAAATTTATTAATTCTACCTATGAGAACACTAAAACAAGAAACCATAACTTATGTAATAATTACAGAAACCAAATTGTTAATCTTATTCGTGTTAGTAAAAAGAATTATTTATAAATAATATTAACAACTCTAAAAAAGTATGGGATGGTATTAAAGAAATTTTACATAAAAATCATAATTCTTTGAATGTTAAAACTTCTCTTTTGATAAACAACAAAGTTACTTCTGATCCTAAAATTGTTTCATCTTCTATTAACCAGTATTTTTCTTCTATAACTGATAGGATTCGAAGTAACATTCATAATTTCTCCAACAATGACCATAAATTTTTCCTTAAAAATCCAAACCGTAACTCCTTCTTTTTTTCTCCTATAACACAAAACGAAATAATTAAGATTATCAATGGCTTAAACATTAACAAAGCAAATGGACCCAATAGCATTAATAACAAAATCCTAATTCCTTTGAGTACCGAGTTCTCAGAAATCTTAACTAAACTTTTTAATCTATCAGTCAGTAATGGAGCTTTTCCAGAGATATTAAAACTAGTTACTGTTACCCAAATTTTCAAAAACAAAGGTTCACCCTTAAATCCCTGCAACTACCGGCCTATCTCTCTTTTATCCAATATAGTCAGATGAGGTAATCGTTACGCACTTTTTAAATAATCATGAACTACGGTCGCTGTTCTAATCGTTACGCAGTTCTTTTGTTTTATTCACGCAAAATTAGTTTCTTGTAACATATTCACCAAATATGAGGACCATATGGAAGCGCTATCATGCACTTTTTCACATAAAACAATGCGTAATGATTAGATCGAAAAAACTCTAATCATTACGCATTTTTTTATATTTTTTACGCAGGTGCGTAATGATTATAACACCCTGCGCAATTAATAAAATAGTTTGTTACGCACCTAAGATCTAATGGTTGCGCACGCTATTTACGTAGCGGTGTAGTCTAGATTAGTCTATTTGTGCCTTTTTTATCTATAAAATTTTTGAGAAAGTAGTTTATCAAAGACTCATCTCTTTCCTAACTATTAATAATTGCCTAATTGATAGACAATTTGGTTTTAGAACCAAACATTCTACCATTCATGCCCTAATTAGTCTTACTGAAAACATCAATAGAAACCTTGATCAAGGCAATTTTTCTTGTGGCATCTTTATAGATTTTCAAAAGGCCTTTGATACAGTCAACCAGCAAATCCTTTTAGATAAACTTAATCACTATGGTGTAAGGGGCTTAAGTAACTCTTGGTTCGAGTCGTATCTCTCTAAACGTTTGCAATCGGTCAAAATTTCAAACTTCACTTCTTAGTCAATTGAGTTAAAATATGGTGTACCCCAGGGTTCAATTCTTGGACCCTTATTGTTTTTAATATACATTAAGGATTTACTAAATCTATTATCTACTCAGAATTATTCCATTTTGCTGACGATACTAGTCTTCTCTATTCCAGTCATGATCTAAAAAAAATTAAAAAACCTGTTAACATTGATCTGAAATTTCTTTTCAAGTGGTTAAATTCCAATAAAATCTCTCTTAACATCGCTAAAACTGAAGCCATTCTTTTTAAACATCCTAACAACTGCATCAACTATAACTTAAAGTTAAAACTAAATGGGAATGTACTTCAATTTGTTGACACTGTTAGATATTTAGGTGTCCTACTTGATCACCATCTTACATGGATCCCTCACACTAATTCTATAGCTTCTAAATTAAGTAAGGCTATTGGTATGTTGTCTATACTTAGACACTATCTACCTAAATCTTCGCTAATTGATTGCTATCATGCACTTTTTGCGTCTCATGCTACATTTTCTTGTCAAATCTGGGGTCAATCAATATCAAACACTCATTGTATTATCAAACTACAAAAAGCTGCCCTCCGTATTATTACTTTTTCTGATTTTAGACAATTTTCTTTACCCCTTTTATCTCAATGTAAAATTCTTCGCCTTTCTGATTTTATAACTTTATCTAACATTATATTAGTCTTTAATATCCTTAATTCTCTAACCCCCATTGACGTTTGTAACCTTTTCAATTTAAAAATTATTCAATCGACATATGAAACCAGAAACTCCTCCATTAAACTTCTTAACAGACCTGTGGTCAGAACTTCTAAATTTGGTGTCAACTCTATCAGTGTATTCTCTGCTGGAATAGGTTCCAGCAACATTTTTCTAGACATGACTTGGCCTCTTTAAGCTCTGATCAAATTAAATCAAAATGTAAACTCTTTTTTCTAGAAAGCTACAAGAATGGTCCCGATTAGTCACTTTTATATAAAAAATCTTCTCAAACTTAAACTGAGCTCAATCTGAGTTAATATCTACTATTTATCATCATATATATATATATTTATATCAGTTTTTATATGTAGGTTTTTTCTCACTGGTGGCCTCACTCGTTTAGCTAATACAGCTATTTGACGGTCTCCATATTTAAAAACTGTAACTATGTTATCTGTATCTATATCTCTGAAATAAAAATTCAAATTCAATATTTAAGCAGTAAACCGCTTATTTAAACTGTTAAATACGAATTTTTCCAAAATTCACACACTTAAGCCGAAACTTTTGGGTGCCAGGAAGCATGTATCTATAACGACCTCCAATTATTTTTAACCAATCAAACAATTTGATGTAGGGAACATGTGCTTTATTGCTGAAACTCCCTTACTTTATTGGGCAGCAAAATCCATCTTGTTTTCATTCAAAATGGCGACAAGTTGTAGCTAGCGATATTAATTTTTATCTCATTCATTTTGATTGTATACATTTTAATATAGCTGTCTACAGGCAAATTACACTATACCTCGGCTAAAAGCGTGCTATCTCATAAACTCTTTGTTAAATGAGCATAGTTTTATTAACAAAGCTACATTTTGAGTTATTCCTTCCATTAAAAAATAAAACACAATGCGACTAGGGATAAAAGCCGTATATTAGCATTCAAAGTTTAACACAGCATATTTACGCTGTAATTCGCCTATTGAAGTTGTATTGAACGTTTAATTTAAAGGTAACATACTATTTGTACTGTAACAGCATATTTAAAAGTTTTCCCTGACTGTTGGAGAGAAAGGAGTTAAAATTTATATATAAGTTATTTGTCAAGTAAATCTTATCAAAAACCATCAAAACGGTTCTTTTAAGAACTTCGATACCACATAGTAAGTTTATTTTAATATTTATAGTTTTTTGAATCATGAGTGTCTGTTTTTCTTTTTTGAGGGGCATTGTTCGGGTCTATGCAGGTTTTTTTGAAGAGAATACTTTCGCTTGAAACCTGCACTTTTTATGGCATATGCGGCTTATTGGCACCTTGTTGTGCGTTTCGGGGAGATTGGCATTAGAAAAGTCAAAATTTTGTATCCATTTAAAAATTGGAAAAAGAAAATACTTATTGGATGTTAGCTAAAAGCGCTAATGTTTTATCTTATAGATAGAACCCTAGAAACAGTGAAAAACACTGTTAAATGCAAGATCCTGCAATTGGGGTATTTGTGAAAATGGTGCCCCCAGTGGTGTATCCAGATGGTAGTTTAGGCACACTGCAAGAAATTTTTTTGGCTAAAATAACATTTGTCTGTGTAAATTAAAACATGTATTAAGGGGATTTTCACGAAGCGAATTGAACGGCGAATTCACTTTTTAATGCATGCATTGATTGTCGTCATTTTTTATCGTTTCAGATATCCGTTTATGTTAGCCGCTTAAAATCTCCCACAGAATCTGATTTAAAGCTTATTTGGGATTCTGGAGATACATCAGTATTAGTTGCCCAAGAAAAGTAAGTTGTTATTGGTTGGAATTGCAGTTAGGCCTGCATAACTAATTTACGCATAAATGGTCATTTACTCAATGTTTACATTAAGATAATTGCATGTGATTTCTAATTAATGGTCATTTGTTGTGTTATAGTTTTAATGTCGAATGTTTCGGTAAATAGCCCAACTCACACTGACAAGTAGTTAAATTGAAGATTTCAGCGCCGGCGAATCCAGGGAGAGGGGAGGGGGGAGGGGCCATCCCCCCTCACCGTTTTGCTAAGAAAAAAATTTTTTTTTGAGGTTTTAATTATTGTATTGCTTTGCTATAAATTTATTTGTACGATTCTGTTAACACATTTCTTCTGCATAAAATGTACTTTCTGATTTTAAATGGTTGCATTTTTTTAAAAAACAAAGTACGTAAAACAGAAATTAAGTATAAGTTTTGCATGAATTAAGGTTTTTTTTTATTACTATCCAAAAAAATTTCGAAAATTGGGCCATATTTAAGGCTATTTCAGAGGCCTAAATTCAAAAATTTTCTTATCACCATGGTGGGGCCTCCTTAGAAACTACATATTTTCCACTTTCAATTCCAATTTACCGGCCCTCTGTTTGGTTAGAGAAGCTAACTAAAACATTGATAACATTAGTTTATATATTTTTTTATCTGTGTTTGATTATTTTTATTTTCTTATTTTAATTTACTTAGTGTACTTTTAGAATTGTCAATGTAACATTACCATTTTCTACGAGACGAAATGGGTCTTTGTATGCATATGCTTTCCTGCATCCCATGAAAGAAAATGCAGTCAGTAGTAACAATAATCAGAGAATCACATTTCAATCACACTTGTTGACAAAGTTTATGATTCCGAAAGATAAGCAGTTTAATCTGATCCAAGGAAATAAAGATCCAGTATGTTTTATCTTCCTTTGTTTTTCCAGCTTTCTGGCATTTGCAATTTCGGTGGTTATTTTTTTTTTCATAAGTTAGGTTTGTGTGACAACGAAATATTGCTGTTTAACCAAACACACTATATTTGCAGATCTGAATTTGTTTCTTAGTATGACTGAACAAAAGTAAAAAAGAGGGAAAAACAGAAATTCAGGAACTGAACGTTTGGCATAGTGTTATAGAGATTTTTCAAAACAAAATTTTAGGATGTAGGTTTGCAGTCATGGCTGGTAAGCTGGGTCAAAAATTGGTATTTTACATGGAGCAGACACTTTCTTTTATTGCTAAAAGTAATTTTATCTTTTTTCTGTAACAACATTTTTTAGGCTGCTGTTTTACCTATTACACATATCCATCCAAAAATCTCCATTTATGTTGGTGCTCAAGATAGAAGATTTCAACGTAATGCAATACCGCATGACATATATCACTTGTTGAAAACAAACAAAGATGGAGAGTACCTCCCATTGTTATACATTGATCAACTAAGCATGATGAAAAGATATCTTTTAGTAGGTTTTGTTTGTTGTTGTTTTTTGCTACCATTTTTAAATTTTGCGAATGCTTGATCTTTAATGTGTATGATAATTGAACATTTCTTTAAAGCATTGGTTAAGATTGCATGTAAAATTTCTTTTCTCAATAATTTATTTCATGTTATATATCGTGAAGAATATACAACCAACCATATCAGTGAACATTGAAGGGAGTTTCTGTTTTATTTCTGTTCACTTTTTTTTTGTTGACTCGCACCACATTTCTTTATTAACAAAGGTGTAAAAACTATAGGGATTTTTTGAAGACTGTTAAAATGCTTGGAAACAGTCTGTTTAAAAATGTTCGATTGTAACAATTTTTCATTTTTTGAAATATTGGCAAGGATGAAATTTCAGACCTACATTATCTTCTTGCTGTCTTTGGTATCTATATGCTGTGTAATTAAATTTAAAATTGAAGCTACGTTACTTAATATTGAAGTTACGTTACTTAATATTATCTATATTATAATGCCCGTATACGTCTGTCCGTCCGTCCGTCCGTCTGTCTGTCTGTCACGCAAAATGGTACCTTAGCTGCGACGGGCGAACCCGTGGATTTTTCCACGGGTTAACGGCTAGTTATTTACATTATTGTAGAATATGTGTTCCGAGCATAAGAAAAAAAAATAGAAATAAGTAAGGAATTTTAGTCAAAAATATCCCAAAGTGGTAATAGCGTGTGAAAAATAGTTTTAATATTTTAATGAAGTGTTGAGAGCGTAAAAAGAGAATATCCTACTTTTATTTCACAGCCAGTACAGAGAGATACGGAAAATGTAACCATGCAGATATACGTCACACCAGTATCACTTGGCAGATTGAGACTTTGGGCCACAGTAGAACAAGCATTGGGACAAATGAAAGATTTTGGTATGATTGTTTTATGACATTTCCTTCAATTTTACTACACATCTTGAGTAATGTTTTATTCTTCTCTGATATTTAATGTGGTCAAATGCTGCACCAGTTTTTTTGAACAAATTATTCTTTTATTTTCTGTTTTACTTACGAAAATATCAGGTGAAAGCTGGTAACCTTTAAAAAGAAAGAGTAATTTTAAAAAGAAATAATAACAATAATAAAAAAATTCAAACCGGACTAAAAAGTACTAGATACATCATTTTACACTTTGTTTTTATATTTATTTGCATGTGATATATATTATATATTGTATGATATTAACCTTTTTGTATATACGTTTAGGTCTTACAGAAAACGATTTAGATGAAGTCAAAGGAATATTCACAGACACGAACTTGTATTTTCTTGCAATGACTTTTGTTATTGCAATAGTTCATGTAAGATACACTGATTGCTATCTACGTCGCACTGATTTTCGCGTATTCTAACAAAACTGACATTTTGCGTAAAAATTAATAGATGATTTACTCTTCTATAGATGTTATTTGATGTGTTAGCGTTTAAAAACGATGTTAGTTTTTGGAAAAAGAAAGAATCGATGGAAGGGATGTCTATACGAACTGGTATTTATATATATATATATATATTTTCACTTCCACCATTTGGTAATCCACATTTTGTTTGTTTGTTTGCATGTTGCATCTTCTTTTATAGTTGTCTGGCGCTGTATCTCGACTACTATAATATTTCTCTATCTGATGGATGAAAAGACAAGTTTAATTGTGCTAGTACCGTCAGGAATAGGTGCAGTAATTGAGGTATGGTTGTATCGTAATATTTTGTGACTGTTCTTGCTATTGTTACATTCATCATTTTGGTCACTTTGGAGTTTTTTTAAGAGTGTGTTGCGCTCACACACGCTTTGGAGGAAGAATGACTGTTTGCTTTTTCCAAACACACCCACACACAAACTTGCGGAGTTGCGCTGTGCTCTAGATCTAGTAGTGATGCATTAATGAAAGCCGAAAACATGTAAACAGTATAGAAATAGTATTCAAAAAAGTATCCACGTATTAGTTGTATGTTGGTTGTGTTGTTTTTGTAGGTCTGTAATATATTGACATAAGTTGCGTAACTTCATTCAAGTTTTGCAGGGCGAAAAAAATTATCAGCCACATAGAGAAAGTTTGTGTTTCTTTTCAGTTTTGGAAGGTAACCAAGGCGTTGAAGATTAGTATAGAATGGACATCGACACTTCCAAGACTGAAGGTTTGTATTTTTAGATGGTATTCTAGTAGTTATGAACTATTAAAACCGTTTCAAACTTGTTGATCGGGCGCTAGCTAGTTCGCTAGGTTAAAAAGATCAGGGGTTTTCCGATTTTTTGCATTTCATTTCAAAAAATGAATCCGAAAATGTCCTGGAAAAATACGTCATACAATTTGTTTATAAATCCACTTAAGGCGCTATATACTTCACTATTTTAAACTGTTTTGTAGTTGTTAGGGTATATTCTATTTTTCAGGAAGGGGGAGGGGGGCAGGAGGGGGGGAGTAGTTAAGTTAGTGTAAGGCAAGTATACTGTAAAATCCCGTTTTACTTTATTTAGTTCGGTGAAAAATCCAAATCAGAACAGCAAACCGATGAATTTGATGTTCAGGTTTGTGAAAATGTTTTCCTAATTTTTGTAGGATCTTGTTAAAAATATATATAATATATATTTATATAAATTAAAAGAATTAAAGAATAACTTTCTGTGGAAATGTAAGTATAAAGAAACTCTAATGTCTTGTGATAAACTCTGATGTGAATTGAATAGGGATTTTAGCTGCTCAATGATATTCTGTCTGTCTGTGTGCCCGTATCTATATATTACTGTCTGTCTGTTTCCTGTCTGTGATCTAACAAAATTTATTTTTTTAGGCTATGAAATATTTATCGTATGGTCTTTATCCTTTGATGATGGCTGCAGCAGTGTACTCTCTTTTATATCAACCACACAAAAGGTATTTTTTACTTGCTAAGAAATGTTTTCTCGGAGAATTACAGTAAAGTTGTGCTCACACCTACCCAGGAACGTGTATCCAAAGTATACTTGTTTTTGTTGCAAGAAGCTTGGTGACTGAGTTTTTTTGTTTTACACAAAACGAGGTTGTTTATAGCGTATGTTGTGTTGGAATTGTCATCTTTGTTTTTTAGTTGGTACAGCTGGTTAGTGAGGAGTTTAGTTAATGGTAAGTGGTAAGGACGTTGCCTCTGTCGTCAATATTCTGTTCCCCTTTTTATCATGGACCTTCAAATTAATTTCCAATAAACACCACATTTGTAGAGATAGATCGAATTCTCATCCGTTTATCGTAATAATGATTCGTGTACAACAGTTTTTCTCGAAAAGAAATGTCTGTTTCCTTTTTTCTGTAAAATATTGAAATTTTGAAGAAAAGAAAGATCCTTAAATGTTCATATAATTTCACAAGCAAATTAAATTTTTGCAAAATTCACATTTTTAGGAATATACGCTTTTGGCTTCCTGTTTATGCTTCCCCAACTATTTCTAAATTACAAGGTAATTTATTTGATAAAAAAACTGTTTGTCAAACTCTCGTTCGTGCCGGCAGTGTTGCTAACCCTCCCACGTTGTTGTTTTTTTTAGTTAAAATCAGTAGCTCATTTACCATGGAGAGCTTTCATGTACAAGGTTGGTAAATTAACTTTGCTAAAATTGTTCTCTCAGAGTGATTGCCGTAAAAACCTTTATAAACTAACTAAACTAAAAAAACATGCAGGCTTATCTTATTTTTTCTATTTTACGCCGCCCTTATTTAGGCGCCTATCTAATACTCTTTTGAGCGCTCATGGCGTCTATTGTAGTTTGATCAAGAGCCAAATTGATAAGAAACAGAAATGGTTTTACTTTTATTTAATTATGTAAATTGTTTTTTATAAGTTTTCTTTGTTATCTGGAATTTTTTTCAGTATGTTTTCCGATCTGGATATTTCAAAAGAAGCACCCCTTAAGTGCCTACCCAATTTCTGCATTTTTTCCTTACTTCAGAAAAAATCATGACGTAATGCTTCTTTTAAACGCTTAGACGTTCATTAACTGATTTTAACACGTGATATTTCATTATATAGGACGTTTATTTTGAAACTTTTTTTATTTTAGGCCTTCAATACTTTTATCGATGACGTATTTGCTTTTATTGTTGTTATGCCAACAGCTCACCGTGTAGCCTGTTTCCGTGACGACGTCGTGTTTGTCGTGTACTTATATCAAAGATGGTTAGTTTTTGACAAAGTTATTTGTGCTAGCTTTCGAGAGTATTTATTTTCACTTATTGTGGCAAAATTCGCTAAATTATCTACCCGCGGAACAACCTCTTCCCTGGGACTTGTGAGGCTTTCTATGTTTGGACGGCCTGAACAAAAAGCCCAACAAGTCCTGGGGAAGAGGTTGACAAGATCCGCTAAATACCCGCGAAAAAATTAACATATGCTAACGATTCATTAGCTTTATCTCAAGAAGCTAAAAATTAATTCTCACAAAAATGTTAACGTTAAAAAAGAATCCTTACGTATTTGCAAAAATACCCGCGAAATATTTGAGTTTTCTCGATCTGCGAAAATTAGTAAATTTAAAGCAAGAAAATTAGTAATTTTGGATAACTAAGAACTTCTTTTCTTTATTTTAAAGCACTTTGTTTATCTTATATTTTGTTTACAATTAAATTTTTATTTTTAGGTTGTATCCGGTTGATACGTCTCGTGCGAACGAGTTCGGCATGACATTCGATGATGACAACAATACAAACACTGCGACGGAGACGAAAAAAGAGAAATAACTTTTACTGGAATTGTTTTTAAAAATTAAAAATATTTATTTTGCGCGTTTTAGTACTAGTTTTAAAGAATCAAATAATATTACCAATACGTGTAGAACTTAGATTGCTTTATATATCACGTGAGATAGATAGCGTACGTATGAAAAGTTGGTTAAGGCCTGAGCAAACTAACAGTTCATCCAACATTTTTTTTGCATTTTGGATGAAAAATTACGTGTTCCAATGACGAATTTTCTGGTTTGCATACGTTCATCAAACACCAAAACATTCCATCCAACTTAAATCCAATTTAAACGTTTTTTCATATATTTATAAATTAAAAATGGCGGAAAAAACATCATCCCGATCCTTTTGATTTCTCTCTTTGGTTTTTTTTGCAGTATTATTTTCTTTAAGATGGTTTTGGAAGGCTTTCCCTGTCATATGTATATCTTGTTTGCCGCTGCTATAATACATGGTCTTGCAAGCCTGTTCTTCTGTCTTCCTCATCTACAATGTTTATGATTAAAACAACATTAAAAATTCGGACGTACAAGTTTTCGAAATCAGCAAAAATTTATAAATGTTGGATAAAACTCCCCACCAACATCATTCACTGTGATTTTTTTTTCCTTTTTTAAAATTGTGCAAACCAATCCATCATTTCATCCAACATGGAAAATTACGATTTTTGGATCAAATATTGGTTTGCTTCGGCATAGAGATGTAATATATTTATATCTCCATGATTCGGCCTTAAGCTCTGTGCCCTTTCCACAAAAAAAGTGTAGCAAAATTATTTAGACAGAAAAGCCTCCCCAGTTCCTGGTGGTGTAATAATGATGCTACTGCGAAAGGTTGGTGTTATTGTTGTTTATTTACTCGCAAAATAAAATACTTGACATTTGCTCTTACCAACCAAACACAAACATTTTAATCGTGTCATTGTGTGAAATCTTCCATGTCTGAATAAGGAAAGCAGTATGTCTACTCAAAAGTTTACCTCGTTTTTTTAGCTAAAAATCCTCACATTTCGAATTTTCTCCCCCTACTTCAGGGTTGATTAACTAGCTGACTGTTCAAGAAAGAAGAAAAAATGCAATGCAGAAAAAAATGAGGTTCAGCCTGTTGATCATTACTTCACCTGTTTGATTTTTCATGTAAAACACGGACCAGATAGTACGCGCTCAGTGAAACCTCTCTGTAGCGGACACCATCGGTAAGTGTTCACTGTAGAGAGATGTACGCAGCATGAAGTTTTTTTCCCAAATTGAATGGAGCGTTAGTGTCAAGAGTCTAAATTTGGTGGAAGTAGGTGCGTCATTAATTCTGCTATCTCTCATTTCGAAAAGTAAAAGACATATATCAGATATCCCTAAAAATAGTCGTGAATTTGTCACAAAGTCAATAGTCCTTAAGGAGAAATCCGAAACACTGTCCCATGAAAAATGTAAACAAAATCTCCACAGGAATTTTTTTTGACCTATCGCTTTAGTTTAGTTTTAATATGTAAATGGGACCTTAAGGTGCTATTGATAGGTGTCCGCCACATCGAGGTTTTGTTACGAGAGTTCGATCGTCATTTCATTCGTTTCTGAAAGAATGGTTTGTCGTGGACAGGTGTCGCTATAAAGGATGAAAAAAAAATTGCACGCACAACTTTTTTGCTAAGCAGAAAGGACTCATACATTTTCATTAATTGAACACACAAACTTTCGCAATGAAAGCGAATGCTTTACAAGGCTACCAAGTGGTAGTCAAAACAAAATTACAACCTTGTCCATACCAGGGATTGCTTAATTTGTTTTTTACCTTGGGCCATACATTTAGGACACAAAAATTTCATTTAAAAAACAAGCATGGAGAAGAGCAAATATATTTCTTGTTTTAGACTCCGTCGTAGCACTTTTCCTATCACTTTGATTTATAGTGTTGTAAACAGCTTATTCCTCAGACAGGTAACGTATTCGCACTGCCAGAATAAACTGTACTGATTGACAAAAGCTAGCTGTTTTCAAATAATTGCTTTTACTTCGCATTGGTATATCCTCATTTCAGTCGATGCATTTCTTCTTTGGGACCTGGACATAAAAGTTTGAGATTTATAAATCTCTTGTTACGTTGATGCGATATCGGCCGCTTCTTCACTCTGTTTTATTTCTTTTACTTTCCGACCAAAATTTCGGTTCCGGCTGAATAAATAATCCAAAGGACGTTTTTCCTCGATTGCCTGACGCAATGCTAATGCGAGTGTTTCATCTCTTTCTGTGATAAAGTTGATCACTAAAAATAAAAAAGCAAAGTAATGTGGCAGCAATGAAATTATTACGAAGATTGTGTAAATTCAAGAATCTATATTATAATGCCCGCATACGTCTGCCTGACTGTCTATATTATAATGCCCGTATAAGTCTGTCTGTCTGGTAGCTTAGCTGCGCGAGTAGGAAGACGCATGCAATGCGGTACAAAAAGGACAGGCGAACCCGTGGATTTTCCATTACCGGATATTAAGCATAATAAAAATGTATACATAATACCGAAAGAATATGCATAAACACACATTTTTTCGAAAAATCGTACTTTCTATTTTAAGCCTTAAGATTCATCATTTGACCTTAAATATCTCGAGAACCAAAGCTCACAAATATAAAAAAATGAACCCAGTTTCTCTTCAGATTATAATGAACATTTTAAGCACAACTTGTTATCAATCGTTAGTTCTCCTTTAAATACCCTAAATGCTCAGTTAAGCGCTCTGGGCGCTTAAATAAAATTTTACCTTTTAAGGATGGGCGCTTATTCGAGAGAAGCAATTATTTGAGAGGAGCCCTTATTCGAGGGTGGGCGCTCAATCCAGCATTTACGGCAACCGTTCAGGAACGGACTAATAATTTAGCTAAAATTGTTTCAAAATAAACACATTAAGGAAAACGGTAATATCTAATAAAAGAACCAGTGTGTAACACATTTTCAAAATATACACTGGTGGATGTTTAAGAAGCTTCCGCTATACTCGTATTTATTGTCTAAAAGAATCAATCCGAAAGCAATCCAAATACAGCTTAAAAAAAAGTGAAAAGATTACTCAATGAGGTACGTCCCACAAATATTGGGGCAAAACTAGGCAAATATAGCCCCACAGTTGGACCGCCATACTCCTCAGGACTAGACTAAAGGTGTTTCACATGTTTTAGAAAGAGGATGATTTGAGCTATGCAACGGTACGAAACATAAACCGTCCAGGACTTAGTCACTGGTCGTGATTCAAGTTTGGAGAACCTGATTTATTGACTAAAAAAAGGATCGTTTCAAAAATGTGCCGTTTTTTAGGGTTCCACTCTTTTTGTGGATCCGGTTGAAATTAATTCGAGAATTGTAGCCACTTCCATGTGGCTCACGATTGGAACCAAAACCCTTCTGTTCCAAACGGATTTGATCTGAGGCAACTTCGATTTCTTCTTATTTTTCAAAAAACATCCAGGGGCCGTGTTCATATAAAATCCTTATTGCACAAAAAGCATTTATATATATTAAATCTTGTTTTGAACATTTCTAAGAGATACTAAAAATAAAAGTTTCGAAGAAAACATTAGCTCTTCGCAGTGAAAGCATACGACATAGGGGATTTCCCCTTTCAAATACAGTAACATCTCTCCTACATTGTATTTATTTACCGCAATAAATCTTAGAGTGTAAAAATACGGAGGAGGGTGAAGGTAAACAAAGGAAAGTAACATGACAGCACATACAAACATGACTTATCAAGCAAAAAAACATTCGTAATGTTGCCAGTGAGGATGAGAGAACTTATAAAATTCATTTGGGCGATATTTTTGACGTATTGTAACATTTTTGTTGTGTTCTGCTATCGTAAATTTGGATCCCGTGAAAATAGACGTTTGCTAAGAAAACGCATAGTTCACAAGATCGAAAGAATATGGAAGATTATATCTTATCAGATAAACGAGACATGGCTAAAAATATTTGGAGGAACATCAAGGTAATTTTTTTTTCTATAAAATTTTCTCTTGTTTTAACGTTACATGATGTATCTTAAATTTTAAGAAAAACAAGAAATGGTTTTGGGCCTAAATTTAAAAAAAAAGAATGTTTGAACTCATTTTGCTAAACATGCAGAAAAAAAAGATTCAAAAATAAGAGTCTATCCGTAATTGACAGTTAAGAGATTATATAAACAACTGAATTGTGAAGTGTAAAATGTCATTATTCGTCGAGATAATTAAAGAAAAGAAGTACCGCTGATAATTCTAATTAGCGCCTAATATCTTTTAATCTTGAATAAGCTCTTGCGTCAACGTCTTTAGTGCGTGGGCGTATATATCTCAACAAGCGCCCATATTCTGTTAAGCGCTTTACGCCCCTGCGCTTGGTAAAATATAAGAATAAATTTAAGCGCGTTTTTCAAAGTGTAAAATAAATTCTACTTCGTTTTTTTGTTTGTAAATAATCTGCACAAAAATCTCGTTAAAAAAAAAGAACAAGTTGCAAGAACTAATTTACAAGAACAAATTTGCGTGGATTTAGCAAGCCCTGAAAAATTTGCGAGATTTAATATTCAGGAGAACTTTAAGTTATATTGGGAACTGTGTGTACATTCGTTTCTCTCTCAATGTCCAAATCTTGAAGTTTTCTCCTCTATTCTTATCGATTGTTTAGCAAAAAAAATCTGTATTTCGAGAACTGCTGTTAAATTTTGTCTATACCTAAGAAACAAACAAAAAATGTTTGCTTCATTTAAATAAATTCTCTACTGATTAAGCGCACATGCAAAAAAAAATTAACTAGCGTTCAAGGTTTTATTTTCAGTCAATATTATAACGTCTTTTTTCTCATTTCTACATCTTCAAACAGTATTGGGAGCACTGAAATATCGGAAATAGAAATTGTAAAAAGTTCTTCATGCTTACACGTTTTCAACTATCTAGAAATACCTGTGTTTTTCTTGGAATTTAGTATTTTACCCGAGATTGCATGTACGGTGCGCCAACATCTTTTAAAGAATAATTTAGGCTTTTAAAGTGAAAGAAATTAGGAAAGTCTCCAGTATAGTCTTTTAATTCAACGACTTTCTGAGTGTTTTTGAAGTGTCATTATAAATTGATGAATTTCCTTTAGAAGACCATCAAACCAGGAGCTAGGAACATTTCTATATGATGTTCTTGATAAATTCGAAATATGGTGGAAATCAAGATCTCGTTACATGGATCCATACATTGAATTCGAAGAATGGATGATAGCGAGCGTGTTCGGGCGAAATATCGTCAACGTAAAATATACAGGTAGCTTTCGAGAAACTATCGTATCGATGCATTACGGGGAGACGTCATCCGACATTGACATGATGTACATCTATCGTGATTTTGAAGTCCGCGAAAACACGTTAAACACAACTCACATACAGCTGGTTAGTTCACAATCGCCTGGGTATGTACTATTAAAAGGAAACTGTACAACGGAACAGTTGGTTAATGTTTACAATCGCATAGCTAAGAAGGGAGAATTCTCTTCGTCTCTACATGTTTCGAAGTTGATGGAATTTTTCTCAAAAGAGGTTCTGTACAAATTTAGCCAAGGGTCGAGTGATTATTATGTAAGGTCTGATAATTTCCGACACATGCATGAATTATTCAATCGGGAACGTTTCTCAGGTTGGATGAAGTTTAAACAACAAGGACCAGCCAGTACAATCGTGTGGAACATCGCGGGACTTCCTAAACGGCAAATGCTTGGTGAAATTGACATTGTATTTTCACTTCATTGTCCTGATTGGCCGTCACAAGCCAATGAGTGGCTCAAAAGGCGTCGTAACTACAAGCAACCAACCAAAGCAATCATTTTAAAGATTGAAGCATATGGTGTAGATATTGTTCCAAAAAGCAGTAAAATCGATCGACCAAGGTCCACCTGGTGTTTGATCAAGAGCATGTTATCGTCATCGTCAGCAGATGAAATCGCAGAAGGTCTGGAATTAGAGTGGAGGCTCTCCTTCTCTGTAGCTGAAATGTTATTAATACAACAATGGAATCCGGTACAAAAGTCCTGCTTCAGGGCAATGAAAACATTACGTAACGATTACCTTTCGAAATATGGCGTCAAAAGCTACGCATTGAAGAACATCATGTTATATATGGTTGAAGAACACGATGAGAAGTTTTGGGTAGAAAATAAATTTATTACCATAATGGATGAATTTTTTTCGCGCTTGATCGCCTGTTGCGACAGTTCGACATGCAAGCATTACTTCGTAAGGCGACACAATCTTTTCTTTTCAGAAGACCATCACGACTTGAAACGAATTTCCAACGTGTGCCGGTCACTCCTAAGTAATTGGCACAAAACAATATATCTCTCCGACGGCTTATGGTTTAAAATTAAAGAATTTAAATGCGAAACATATTTCAAATGTTTATCATTTGTTGACAAGAAGGAAGCAATATGGTACCACAATAACGAGAAGAAAATTCGCGAGAGCGATATTAAGAGATACACTGGATCGTGCAAGATATATTACAGTCACAAAGTCCAAAAAGAAGTAATGAGGTTTGTCACCGCTTCGATCAACAGTCCCAACACCAATCTCGCCGTAGTCATGTCCGCCCTTATGAATTATATTCGAAGTAAGCCAGAACCTCAGAAATTAACAATAGATCAGCAAATCATATACAGTCACGTGTGTTGGGCGTATCTGAAATGTGTGAGATACATTTCCAAACAAATTGAAGATAAACAATCACAAATCCCAACGAAAACTTTAGAAACAACTCGCCGCGATGCAACTAAGTGGCAGGAGTTAGCCGACAGAATTACAAGCGATTATTTAACCGGTAGCCGAATCGATAGAAGCATAGTGGGAGCAGACCTATTCTTGCGCGGCAAAATACAGGAGTCGAGTGAAATACTCGAAAATGCGGGTGATATTTCAGGAATCGAAGAGTTTTATGATGAAACCCAAGCGCCAGTAATTCTCTGTGCATTCGATGCGGATTGTTTCGGACCTCTTGCTGGTTTTCAATTCAAAGCGACACCGTACTATTGCCCGGTCAGTTTAATCAAAGCATTAGTTGAAATTTCAAAACACAACAAACACAGCGAAGGAATCCAGCACTTATTGAATCAAGCGTCTCGTCTTTGGTTGGACTTTCCAGTGGATTTAAGTCAGCATCGACTCTACTATACCGTGTTCACAGTGCTAAGCAAATATTTACATGCACACATCGAAAAAAAATTGGAAAACAAGTGACCATGTTTGAAAACTTTATTCCAAGCGTCTTTGCCTTTTGATGAACTTGACGGCGACGAAAAGACCTTGGAACAGGCTGGTGACATGATTGCAAAATGTTTTACATTACGATAACAAAATAATTTATGCGGAATGTCAAAATTAGGAAAGTCCATTCAGGACAAACTTATTTCCATGGTGGCATTTTTCGCTCTACATATCTGTTACCACATACAAAATAAATATTCAACTTTTGTGAGTCTACTACTAACTCAGATCAAACTACCCAAACTTTCGCTGTTTAACTTCGTTTGAATTTCAGAGTTTCTTTTTTCTTTATTATATTATATTAACACATATTGTATAAAAAACTTTAATTAAGCAGCTGATATATTTATTTCTAACTTGTTGAAATTTGTTTAGCTGCGTTTAATTTTTTTTTTTGTTCAACATTAATTATACTTCCATTACAGTAGGCTTTTTTTTTAAGGGGCGTAGATAAGATCATTTAAAGAATGCTAGCCAGAACACCAGACGCCTAACGCAAGGCGTAGCTTCGAAAATAAACTCTACTGCCCTCTTTGGCGCGTCATCACCTTTTAGATAAATCAAGTGTCCACAAAATTTGCTATTTTAGCAAATTGACATCTAGACACTGGATATTTTATGGTGAAAAAATATACTTTTATGCCTTCCAGCTAAATTCAAGTTGATTTCTGATGAAGTTACGCTTTTTAAAACAAGTAATCGTGTTTTTTAAATATAATAATATAGGTAATAAGTCTCTTTAAAAATAAAATTCGAAATCACATACCTTTTCCTCGCTTGCCCATTCTAGCAGTTCGTCCAGCACGATGCAACACATCTACGATATTGGTGGAGAAATCGTACTGTATGACAAGATCCACATCTGGAAAATCGAGACCTCGAGCCGACACATCAGTAGTAACAAGCAAGGCTTTTGGCAGCGCTGAAAAGTAATGGAGAGTCGATAACCTTTCCTCCACAGAAATATTTTTATGAAGTGCAAATATGCAGTCCTTCCATTCACGTTGAAACGCCATCAAAACATCTGGAAACTGATTGTTATCAGGCTCTGTCTCGATATCCTTGACAGTTGCTGAAGATAAAGTTTGGTGTAGCGAGGAAACAGTGTGCACTTTGTTTACAAAAATCAGAACGCGAAATGTTTGTAAGGAGTTTGTGTTGTAAAAAGTCTGGATGCTGTCGAGAAGATGTTTTATTTTGTTGCCTTCTAAAACGTGTACAAATTCCATATCAAGCGACGAGACAAATTTGTGAGTGTTTTCTCCCTGTAATAATTTGAGATCCGGCACCCACTTTCTGATATAAGGCAACGCCTTTTTGCTTTTTTTATTCAAACTATCGGGCATTGTGGCGCCAACGAAAACGAACTGTCTTTTTCTGCTCGTTAACCCAGGTATTAAGTAAAAGTTTTCTTCCTTGAGAAGATGGAATATCAAGACAAATAACGGATCTCTGTTGCCATGTTTGCCGACTTTTTTCGCGATAAGCATGTCGGCTTCGTCAATGACCACCGTGCGAGTTTCGTTTAAGACGTCTAATGGATACGTGCTGACGTACGTCGCTGTCGTGACAACTACGTCGGCTTCTTTTAACTTCAGCGGCAATTGTTCACTGGCTACGCATACATTTACAGACAATAAACTGCGAAACGTATTGCAAACCTAAATAAAAAAATGTGCTTTACAAATGATTCATTTTATAATATGATTACTACTGAGTATATATATGCGACGTACACGCTTTTTTAATAGAATATGATTTATAAGAACCCTTATGCTAAGAGTAAGATGGCAGTTAGGAGCGTCTGAAGAACATGCTCAGTTTTAAACAAGTTTTCAAGCTTAGAATATTTTACAAATAAGTTAGGTTTGGGTTTGGCTTTTTTATAATTATTATATATAAAAGAATGCGAGGAAGTGAGATGACGGCAGCCTTTTGTACTTAGTCACGTGGTTAAGCAAAAATTGCGATATCTTAATTGTTGCGATATGGAAAACAAGTATCATTTAGTCATTTAATTGCCAGGATTGTGTCATTGTGTTGAAGAGAAAAAGTGAATGTAGACATTCTACTCGGCTCAATTCTTTATTTTTATTAGTCAACGCCACATGGACAATCAAAAGTTATAGACCTGGAGTAAGACATTTTTGTGGAAAATTGATGTTGTTTGGCAGGCCAGTTTGATGGGTCAGTCTTACCCTACCTTAAAACAATAACAACAACTAGAAATAGTGATAATTTTACATACGTACCTGATATGATAATTCAATATTAGGAACAATAATCAGTGCATAAGGTCTTGGTAATTTCTCCTTATTCTTCTTTAAATTGATGATCCCCTGTACAATAGGCAGAGCATAAGCTGGAATAGAATACAATACTAACATAAGCATAAGCTGAAATTTTTCTTCATTTTAGCCTCGGTTCTTGTGTGTATTATCTAAAAACTGTTTATTAGGATAATTATATCCCCAGTCTTTTTGTTTAACGCATATATTTTCGTATTTTTATTTAAAAAAGAGTTTTCTTTACGTTAGAAAAGAGATATTGATACACAGATAGATAAATGTGCATATTTTACATGACTACCTAACAAATATATGTATTAGGGGATATACCCTGTTTAATATTTCAAAAAAGAGGCCGTAGATAAGAAGGGAATTCCTGGAGTATCTGATGCCCATTTCCCTCGCAAGGCTGGATTTAACCCATGCTATGGCAACATTAACTCGCTCAAATTGAATCGCCATTAAGGGAAATAAAAACTTGGTCTCATGCAAAAAGAATGACAGAGTTAAAACCATTAAACTATACATTACCAAGATTTCACTCCTGTCCAAAAAAATCATTTAGGATTTTAGGTCAAAAGGAATAAAAAAAAACATGCAGTACTGTCACTCATAATTTCTTACAAGTCATAATAAATTTGTGTTGCGTCTTAAAAAGCACCAATAATACAGCGTCAAATTATTTTAACTTTAGCATTACTTACCTAAGGTTTTGCCACTTCCTGTTGATGAATTCAGAACTGCAGACTCACCAGACATCAAACTTTTGTACGCCTATGGTATAACAGAACTTCTGGTACTAACACAACATAACAGAAGTTTCAAAAAGCCAGAAATTAATAAAATAAGGGTGGAAATGTAACAAATTTTATACTGTTGGCTATAAATGGTGGCTGTAAACATTATCTACCAATCGCCATGTTTTTTAAACCCTCGGTGTCAGGCTTGGATGTATCTACAAAATTTAAAGCTTATATCCCACTTCATATGACATCATAGCATAGATTTAGGAAAATATATCTCTTCTACCTGATCTGAAGAAAGTACAAGATGCAATAAACAAGGTAAAATAGTTACTTTTTATGCAAATCTAATGGCATCAGGCAAATATAGTAAATATCAAAGCATGTTTTACATCATTACATTGGCAGTGAGCACAATGGTCAAAATTTTATTAGCTAAGTTATAAAAAAGTTTTTGTATTTTGCTAATAAAATTTAAGGATTTAGACATTGGATATTTTGCGCCATAAAGTAAGTCGTCAGGTAACACATATAAAAAATACATATACCCCTAAGTTAAATCACATATATGTATAAATGTCCATGTCAATATGGGTAAAAAGTGACAAAATGGGAGAAAATGCAACCTTTCAGGTTTTACAAATGTTTTGAGATTAACATATTTCTGGTAGTGGGGGGGGGGGGGAGTTTTAATAGGATGTGGTAAACCTGAACGAAACAAACGAAAAATTTTCAAGTCTATATATACATGGAGAAATCAGTTTTGCAACTCAATTGTGAGTGAGAGTTACAAATTCATTTTTTCCGAGACATTTCGATGACGTCATATGCCAAAAACGCGCTTTTCCTGTGCTTTTTTTCAAGCGGTTTTCCACGTCATTGAACAACTACAATTTTTGCGATGAAGGGTGTAAAAGCGCATTGTGGTCTATTTACAAGATAACCATGTCGTGGGTTTATATAAATCGCCAAAATGTCGAAAACGTGCATTCTAGTAAATCTATAGCTATTTTTCGAAATCTTATCATTTCTTCGCGGGAGGTAAATATTTCAATTTAATACAGAGTATTTGAAAGAGACTTCATGCCAAGACTTGCTTTTATGCTACCTACGAAATTAAAGACTCTTTAATGGTGCGGAAAACTGCTTGACAAAACTGTGGGTAAAGCGCGTTTATGGCATATGACGTCATTAAAATTTTTCACAAAAGGTAAATTCTGCCTTTTACTATTCATATATGCTATGACTATTTACTATTCATTCATATATATGGTGGCCAATAAATTATGCCACAATCTTAAAAATGACCCTGAAAATAAAAGACTGGCCTTAAGTAGCCCGAGTTCGTAAACAAGGGTTGGGATCTAAGTTTGATCTCAATGTGAATACTTTACAAAGTTGTTGGTAAAATTTCGTCATTTTTGACCATTTTCAGTAATTAGAATATTCAAGTACTTATTCAAATTTTTAAGGACGCAAAGTAAAAATATTTTCCAGCAGAACAGCCTAACTCTACTACGCATCCAAACAGATTATTAAAAACAGTTTTAAAATTTAATCTTTTAAACAAAAAAAATAATAGTAACCTGAAATTCATAACGTTTTCTAACATACTTTTGAAACAGTTAGGGCCAAAAAAATCTGCAACATCATAGCTAGATTACAAAAAGAAGACTATATTTCTAACACAAGATGCGATTTTTTTTGAAAATACTCTTTGACATCTTAATTAGACAATTCACCACTTAGATAAATTAGTTATCATATGCTTACTTATAAAGTATTTTTTATTTGTAGAATGACAGTTTATTTAAAAGGTTTCCTTGAGGTGAAGCTGCTACCTAGCTAGCTAAAAAAGAAAGGTGTAGAAGTAAAGCCGAAATCAAATTTACAAACCTGTATTTGTATATCAGTTGGTTGACGAATTCCATTTTTCCTCAAAGCTCTTGTAACCTTGAGGTCAATCTCCAAGTCGGTAAATGATATAGGACGTAAAAATAACTTAGAAAAATAGGAAATAGAAGGAGACAACCTTGAAATCTTTCTTCTGAAGCACGTGTTGGCCATGTTTGTTTTGAAAACATACCCTTCTGCGTGTTATTTATTAAGGGGTCGTGTGTGCCCATAAATTTCAAAGAAACGGAACGGAACCAAAGTTCACAAATTTCGCAATTTTTACAAGTCCCTTGAAAACCCACAAATTCAGAAAAATGTTTTAAATAATATGAACGAAAGTAAATTGAAGAAATTGGGTGAAGATTATATAGGCTAAATGATCTGATTTCCAGAGCTATTCTTGTTAAAAGTTCACGGGATAACGAAACCCTGGCACAAGGTTGACTTAGGGATCATCCATGAAAAACATCCGTACCTTAGTTTTTGTCTAGGGAGTTTTTCTTTACTGAGAACAATTTGTGGGATAGTGTTAAAAAAAAGACGGGTACGGACACAACAGGCTTGTGTCCATACATGTCCATTGATTGTGTGAACGTCCTTTTTTGGGTGACCCCTTTATAGATGTTAGAAAAAAGCTATTTCTAAAGTTTTTTGTCTTCTGCTTGTCATCTCACACAGATTTCCTCAAAAAAAAATTGCGATCCGTAAAGGCAAATCTGAGTGCAAAATGTGACGACTTTCCGTATTTACTTTACAACCAATACTGTGATTGGCATAAAAATAGCACTTCCCTTTTAATCAACGGAGGAGAGCGACACTTCTGAAAAGTAAACACCATCGGCGGTTTAATGATCTAGGTGAATGGTTTTTCTTTAACATTTCATAACGTTATTAGGAAATTTTAACAAGTAGAAATAATTTATCGTCTTGCTATCACATGCGTGAAGTCAAAATGTTTGAAAGCGATTTGGAAGCTTTAACAGAAAATAAATTCCCTCACACAACGCAAGGACAAGTCATTGCGGATAAAGACGAAACGTACGCTTATCCCGATGTTTTATCGTCCTTAGACGATGAGTTTAGTGTCGATAAAAAATTTATTCGTCGACTGATTGAACTCCAACAGTTGGAAAAACGAACGATATACGAAGAGCAGAATCGAAGAAAACAGGTTTCTTTTTCCACAACAACTAAGAGTCGTAAACCAAGAAAAGTATGCTCTGCCAGGTATATTCCAAAGAAAAAAGACGAAAAAAGATACGAAGTAGCAAAGCCTGGCACTGCGCCAAGTCTAAGGCTTGGTGCACACAGAAAACAAAAATTACCAGCCAAGAATTATGACAACTTTATGGACGATGAAAAGAATAGTAATGGTGTAAAAGCTAACTTTCTAAAGGATGAAGTTGTAGAAAATTTAGAAAAAAAGAAAATGTTTGTTCATAAAAAACTTTTAGAATATCGAATACAAAAGCATAAAGAAATGGTTCAAAGACGGAAAGATTCAGTTCAGAATCACGTTAAGCGAATGACAACGAACGATAAAACATACGCAGAAGAAGTAAACACATCTTTGAGAAAATTGTCACTCGTGGAGAAAACAAAGGGGGTGACTAAAACTAAACGTAAAGCGAGACAAAAATACGAAGTCGTTAGGCGGCCTGCGAAAAGCGAAGTGTTGAAACACAGTCCAAAGTCGACCGCGTCTCCATTCAGGCCATGTGTTACATCTAAAAAAAGCATGGGTACGAGTATTACTGATAAATATCCCAAATTACACGACGAAAATGATATCGAACTTGCTTCTGACGACACTTCAGGCGTTCAAAATGAACAGATTTCATGTGAATTTAACGCTTCTAAAATCAAACCAAATCGTTACTTGAAATTTGTGACATCGAGGCCTAAAAAAAGCGAGCGTAGTCTGACAGATGAAATAAAAATAATATCAGTAGATTTTTGACACCGTTTTTAAAACGATAAACTCAACGTCATGATTCAACATCAGACCTGCTACTGTTTTCACAGACCATAAATAGGCCTTTTCAGCTAGTACGGTAACAAATTTTGCGCTTTTTTAACGTATACTATCTAAAAGAGGTCATCGATTCAAGAGCGCCAGGAATAAATATATTTTTAAAATTTTTGACATATATACATACATGTACATTCAAATTCATTCTACATTTTATAAATTAAAAGTAAAAATATTTTTTTCACAGGAGATATCTAAAATGTTAAAAAAGAGTTGCGTACGCTACGTTCTTGAGTTTTTTCTAAAACTCGATGGTTGTTTTTGCACCTGCTGTGGAGTGGCACTTCTCGGTACTCCTTCTTGCGCGTTATTTCTTGAAGAAGTTAAATTGTGCGCTGAAGTCTTCTCCGGATGCAGTGAATATTTAGTTCGCCTATCACCCCTCTGTGATCGTGTACTGACATTTCGGTCCGTGGTATCATGAAAGTGAAACAAATTTTCTTGTTTGTCTGTGACGTGCCGTAAATGCGGAGAGACGTATCGATCAAGATGGCTATCCGCAATTGGTTCTCTGGGTGATACTATAACGGAAAATTTTTTCAAAAGAACGCGTTTACCACGAGGTTTTTATAAAAATTAAATCAAAACTTCTAACCAAACAAACACAAGGTTACATACTGGATCGACTATGTTCAAGTTGCGTCTCCTTTAGCTCCAATATAATCTTTTTTCTTTCCATTTGCATGACCCATCTATAAACATAAGATAGTCTGACATAAAGTTTATAGATTCGTTAGGATGTGCGTCCATTATCAATTAACTTTTAGATGGACCCGACAGGAGGTTTTAAACCGAAATTGAGTTGAGTTGAAATTGAGTTTTATGCATTGCAAAACTGCGCATGTACAACATCTCTGTATGCATGCACAACGGCAAAAGTGAAAAGAACATAAAAAAAAAGATTTTGAAAAAACAACAACAGTGCTACAACTACTCAACTGTTCCAGGAGATATCTAAAATGTTAAAAAAGAGTTGCGTACGCTACGTTTTTGAGTCGATGGTTGTTATTACGCATTTCCTTTTCCAGGTAACACCACGAAAAAAAATGTTTCGTCGACTTTCTAGATCTTTAATACATTAATACATACAACGAAAGGTAACATAGAAAGTGGGCAAGATAATTGCCACGACCATGTGTACTTACTGTATTTCTCTCGCAGCTCTTTCTCTTGACGCAGTCACGTGTGACATCACATCACTGTTAATCTGTTTCAATGTTGACAAGTAAAAATGGCGGATCTTCTCAATTGATTCGACGTCCTACCAACAAGAAAAACTAAGAAAAGTCACACACCTTCAGTCCAATTTCCAAAATAAAAAGGAATGATAAATTGCAATTGCTGACGGATAAAAATAGCAGAAAAACCAACAGATTAACTAATTCCGTTCCCTTTTGTTTTTGAGCAGTAATTCTTCCCCACTGATAAACTTGTGCTTCGATATAAGACGACTGATTATTTTGGGACATGCTCATCACATGGTTTGTACATAATAACTATTGAAGATTTTTTATCATATTCGTTATTGTTATGGCAGAATAAGAGACCAAAAAAATTTACTTGACAATAAAGATAAAAAAGGTAGAATTCGGAAGAAGTGATCTTCCTTAACACTCCATTTTCTTCTCAGCGTAACAGTTTTACAAGTAATAAAACGGGAAGAAAAATAAAGATCCCAGTGCTGTCGTTGGGCGAAGCAATTTCTTAAGTTCCAGACTTACCAAAGAGGCCTTAAATAGCTCTTTAAACAAATTTAAAACACAAAACAAAATTGCGAAACTTTAAATTCCTGAATTCAAGAACATGATTTCTCCTAGTTTAAGTAGACAAGTATCATAACCAGTTAATTTATGTTTCAGTTTTTGTGCTAACATCACATCACAGGCCGCCCTTTTATCGCACAAAAATGCACTAAAAACGCCTGTAAATTTTTAAACGGTAATTTTATATCACCTGTGAAGGAGACTGTGCAGCGCTTGTTGTCTTTCCCACACTTGCTTTTCTCTTTTCGTAGTCACGCTTCAATTCTTGCAATTCTCTCTGGTGATTAAGTTTCAACCCGTCAACTTCCTAGTAAGAAAAAACATCGCTGTAGACCAGAAACCACGCTGCAAAAGATCAATTAACACGTTTAAAAAATATGTTTCACATTATGCTACATACTTGCTTTTTCAGCAAAATTTTGACTGAGGCTATTGAGCCGCAATCAACTCGTTTGTCCACACCTCTTTAAGAAGACAAAATTTATGTGTTTTGCTTGTTCAGGTAGGTCTTTGGTCACGTTTGTCGGCGTATCAATGTTACATGGGATTTAGAACAAGAAACCTTGTTGTTCTTATAATCAATGTTGTTTGTTTTTTTCGTGTTTTTATTTACATACTTGGCGATTGCTAACATTTCGCTATGTTTCTTGCAGGATTCGAAGCTCATGCTTTTTTTACAAAATGTTTACTGGTCACAAAATAAAATGACAGAAACAACAAAATATTGTACTCTTCGTGACATTTTCTTAGCCGTGCATAAAAGCAACATCACAATTTCTCCTAAGCAATTCACCTAATTCATTTCTGATACATTTCGACTCACAAATATTTCTCAATGTTTACCTGAGTACGAATCAACATTTCTTCTTTAAATTTTCTTTCTCTTTCCTCGAAGTTATTCTCCAGCTGTTTCAGTTCTTCTCGCAGACTTCTAATCGTGTCCATATTCTCTTCTTGCGCCTGCGTCATGTTGGTTTTCCACACCTCTTGCTGTTCTTTGCTTAGAGCCTCGTGTTGACGCTGAAGTTCCACTAAATAGTTCTCGTGTTTCTTTGTTAAATTCTTCTAAACAAGAATTAGAGACAGTATTTTACTTTCTAGCTAACTATGCAAGCTTTTTTAACGTAAATAGAATAACAAAACGTTATTTGCGAAAATAATTCTTGCAAATTTTGGACTTTTACACGAATTAACTTCTTATTTACCTAGCAATACAAGTGAATTAAGTAAAATAGTTATTACAGCTTTAGTACAAAGTGCAACGTTTATCGAAATACACGCCCAGCTTGATGATAGGAATAAGACGCATCTAATCCGAGTTCGATTTACTGTACGAACTGGGACTTACTTCAATATTTTCTCTTTTAATTTTTTCTTCTTCCAGCAATCTTTTTTTCATTTCGTTGATTCGTTCTAACTTGCTGCGAAAACTTTGCTTTAACTGTCTAACCTCTATCTCGTGTTGCTGTTTCAACATATCAATTTGGTTTGCGAGTTCACCGTCATTTTGGTTGTGAATTTCTGCCAGCAAGTTGTTTCGTAATCTCTCACATTCGGTTTTTAATGCTTCTTCCTGTAATTTCACTGACTGGGCTTGCCACTTTTTCTGAAAAAACAAAACAAATCAAACAAAAAAATACAGAATTCATCATACTTTGACTTATACAAAAATCCAGGGTTTTGGGGTCTCTGAAAGGTAGAGGTGAAATGGGGTGGGCGTTTACTAAACTAACGAAGAGTGTATTGCTACAAAACATTTGGACAATTGGATAAGGTCCTTTAGTCAAAATGACATCATCGTGTTTCCGAGCATAAAAGACTAAAACGGTGGAACCTTGAAATACATATATATATATAAATATACGCAAAAGTATCGCAAATACTAGATAAACGCATAAAGGGCTAAAATATGATTTTGGCTTCCTGTGTAGCAACCTTTTTTAGCAACTTCTTTAAGAAAATTTTGCAACAAAAGGCTAGGAATGGCTTATTTATTTCCTGAGAAAAATATAACCGACATTGAAAACATCTTTCAAGGCTTAAGTTATAGCAAATAAAAATGACAAAATGGCGATAAAGTGACGATATGGCGCAATAAAAATATGACTAGAAAAAGCCGATACGATGATAAAAAGACTACACGACGATAAAAAAATCAGTCGGACATTTATTTGCAAGGTTTAAAAAACTAAATGTTATATTAAATCACTAGAGGACAGGGTTAGCAATAAAGTTCAGCAAACAAACAAAAAAACCTTTTCGCTCAAAATCAACTGCTCCAACTTTTCATTATCTTCCATCCTCTTCCGTTCCTTTTCTTGCTCAAATGTTTGCATCTTAAGATTTTGATCGCTCACTTGGTTTCGTTCTTTATTTAGTGCTTCGTTTAGTTTCGATACTTCGTCTTTTAAATCAGAAATTTGTTGTTGGTAGAAATTCTGTGCGCCAACTTGCTCTGCTTCACACTTATCAAAGTTTCTCTGCAGTTCCTGATTCCTCTTTTCAAGACCTCTACACTGAGATTCAAACTTGTCGCTTTCGTCTTTAAGACTTTCAATTTCGCGCTTAAAAGCAGTTTCCTTAATCTTCCACAATTTCTCCTTCGTGGTGAGTAAATAATTCAACCTGTTCTCCGCCATGGGTGATAAAATTTCATTGCTTTTTTGTACAGCATCTTCAAAAACGTCGCTACTCCCAAGCGCACATCTTAACTTTTCGCGAGCTTCTTCGACTAAACGAGACAATTCTTCTTCTCTTAATTTCCATGTCGCCTCCTTTTCTCTCCACTTTGTTTCACTGGATTTACATTCGCACTTGTTGCAAATATTTCCATTACTGTCTTTCTTCATAATATCATCAAAAATGACAGACGACATGCTCCTGTTGACATCTTTGCTTGAAGATTTTTTCAGAGTTTGTAATGTTTTGATTTTTTGCTCAAGTTCAGTCCTACACTTATCCAACTGCTTTTGCTTTTCATCCACTTCAGCGTTAGCATTCTGAAGTGCTCGCTTCATATCTTGGAGTTCTCTCTCGCTCTCCTCCTGTTCCGATTTCAAGACCTTGTAGAGAAAACAATATTATAGTAAAATTGTGTGAATAAGAACGACAGTTTATTTGCGACGTTTTGGACAACCACCCAAAACGTAGAACTGTCATTAATATTCGAGTAATCCATAACATCTCATTAACAAAACAATATTCGCTCCAATAATCTAATGTCGGGCCTCAATACTTCACGGTAATGATCGGTGCGTTACCATATCGGTTCTACAAGTCCTCTCGGCAGGGAGCCGAACTACAAACGAGAAAAACCCTTCAAATTGTGGTCATATTTTTCCACTCTTGAGAAAATCAGGGGACAATTTTGGACAAAAAATGTTGTTATCCGTAACTAAACAGTAACAATAACAAACACGGTAACAATAAAGTAACAAACACGATAACAAACACGGTAACAATAAAGTAACAAACACGATAACAAACACGGTAACAATAAACACAGTAACAATAAACACGATAACAAACACGATAACAAACACGGTAACAAACACGATAACAAACACGGTAATAATAAACACAGTAACAATAAACACGGTAACAAACACGGTAACAAACACGGTAACAAATACAGTAACAAATACGATAACAAATACGATAACAAATACGATAACAAATACGGTAACAAATACGATAACAAATACGGTAACAAATACGGTAACAAATACAGTAACAAATACGATAACAAATACGATAACAAATACGATAACAAATACGGTAACAACTACGATAACAAATCGGTAACGAATACGGTAACAATAAAAGTAACAAAAGTAAATAAAATACTATCAGCACCACCAGTAACGATATCAGAAAACGATCTTTACCAGTAACTAAATGTAGGAAACTTATTTTGTTTTTTGCGATGTCGGAAACTGTTGATAGAATCCAAATTTAATGATATTTGAAAACCGTTGGACGGTGTTTCCGTTGGTAAGAGTAATAAGCTAAAACTCCACAACTGTGGATTCAATACAACATGTTAGGTGTGTATGTGCAGCAAGACTTAGTTTTATTATCTTTCCTTGCAAAATAACATTTTGGCTGGCATTTTGAACAACAAGTTTAAAGTCTTTTCACAGCAAAAAAAAAAACATGTCTGGAGCATAATTAAAGAATGACCTATCACTCTTGTTTTAATCACAATTAATTATTTCAAAAATAAGTGGATTTTTCACCTAGGGTTCAGCCAAAACGCTGTTTCATTCGATATAAATAAAATTTCATCTCTATAGCCTGGCACACACAAACAAGTTGTAACATGTTAGTTTGTATTTCAATACCCTTTTTTCTTTAAAAACTCTTGTAAACAACTTTTTTATGGACCTACGTGGTGAGATTATAAAATGACCTGTGTCCGTCTGTTATCAGCTTTTCTCAGAATTGATCATCATTTTTTTTTGATATTTTGCACAAAGATGGAGAACAATAGACCAACGAATGTGACGAAGTCAGTTTTTTTAGAAAAAAAAATTATTAGAACAAAAATGGCTAATTTATGCGCAAAATGACCAAAACTGTCCTAAATTGACCCTCAAATGTCACGAAGTCAGGTTGAGTTGAGAATTCTTTTTTCCTGCCCAATAAGGGCAGATTCCTGGACAACATGAATCCAAAACGTTTCAAAAGTACGGATTTTTAAACTTTTTTGACGATTAGATGATTTTTTTTTAGATGTTTAAATCCAGGTATAAAGTCTCGCTTGTTTTATCAATAACCGCTAAACTTTATGGCTCCTCATACTACATCGAAACAAAGACTTATAAAAAACAAGTTGGAAGCATAAAAGAGGTATAATAACCTGAATCTTCTTCGACCATTCAGTTTCCACTTCTTCGATTTTCATTTGTCGCAGATTGCTAGATTGTGCATTTTCTTTCACCCATTCTGCTTTAGCAAGTTTTACTGCAACCTTTATCTCCTCTGTTTTCTTGGCCTCGTTCTCGTGCAACCAATCAATTTTAGCAAGAGTAACTTGCTGCTCGACATCTCTACAGTGCAGTTCTTTACACTCCCGCTGCCATTTTAACTTCTCGTTTTCAAGATCTTGCAAATATTTATCCACTAACTGGTTTTCTTTCTTCTGCAACTGTTCGATGTGCTCATGTTCTAACTTTTCTTTCATATTCAAAAGTTCCGTTTGTTTATTCTCAGAGATTTCCTTGCGAAGGAGATCCTCCATGTTTTTAATTTCATCCCCCAACTTTACATACTCCCCCTTGGTGTATAATAAATCACCATTGAGCTCTTCTATCTGCTGCATGAGTTGGCTTTTCTCAGCTTCGTATCTCTCGGTCAACTCTATTTTCACTTTTTCTTTCGCATCATCTAACAAATGCAGCATGGCAGACTGTTGTTTCTCCGACAACATTGTTTTTTCCTTGTCAAAGTTTTTAATGAGATCTGTCATGTTGGATTTGACTTCAGCACTTTCGTTTTGCAGTTCTCTCAAATTTTTGTTGTGTTTTTCATTTAAACATCGTATTTCTGCAATCCTATCATCTAATTCTGACTGTAGCCTTCGACAATTGTCACAACTATCCTCCATCTTAGAGACATTACTCACATTTATGTTGTTAGCTCCATAATTGTGCTGCTTCAAAGCATCTACTTCATTTTTTAACTCGCTTATCAACTTCTCTTTTTCACGATTAAAAGAATAAGCTTTAACAAGTTCGTTCCGGATAGCAGCTTCTCCACTTGAGGGAGTTTCCACATTGTTTTGCGCAGCGTGAAACCTGAAAGAATTTTTAAATATATTTATACGTGAAGTCTAAAGTAAAATTGGACAAAACATGCTATGTAAAGTCAATGTCAACACTCTGTCCACATCCGCTAATTCAAACGAAATGATTTTCCACAATTTTACAGAAAAATATAAACCAAGAAGCAATAATTTGTTCGAAATAAAAGATGTTCAATTTAACAACATTCAAATTGATGGATGTGTAATTTAATTTCAGGCCGCAAAAATACAAAATATAGTGGAGTTGACAAAAACAATACTGATTTAATTCCTTCAGAGTTTAAAATATAGAAGCCTATATGTTTATAACAATTTACAACAAGATTGACAATTTTTGGGTCACAGCATCAGTTAATTTGAGTCCTGGTTTAACCCTATTCGGTCCGGGGGGGGGGGGGGGGGGGGCGGATTCCGCCCCCCCCTGACGGTTTTTTTTTAATAACTCCTGATTGCTTTGTTATATGGCTATGATACTTACTGAGTTTCAACATTTATCTATTAGACACCTGCATGCTAAATGTTTAGGTACCATACTTTTCAGAGGCTTTTATATTGGCCATTACTCGAAACTACCCCTATAATCTCTATGAAATCCTTATAATGGGGAAAATATAATAACTCCTGTTAGGATTATCCTTAGAACTTGAAATTTGCAACACAACTTTGTTTCATCAAGAAGAATCATTTTGAATAATTTGAACACGTGACTAATCCGATTTCCCGATTTTGTCGGATTTTACCCGAAAATCGGAAAAAAACGGATTTTCGGGCAATTTCACAGCATCAGTTAATTTGAGTCCTGGTTTAACCCTATTCGGTCCGGGGGGGGGGGGGGGGGGGCGGATTCCGCCCCCCCCTGACGGTTTTTTTTTAATAACTCCTGATTGCTTTGTTATATGGCTATGATACTTACTGAGTTTCAACATTTATCTATTAGACACCTGCATGCTAAATGTTTAGGTACCATACTTTTCAGAGGCTTTTATATTGGCCATTACTCGAAACTACCCCTATAATCTCTATGAAATCCTTATAATGGGGAAAATATAATAACTCCTGTTAGGATTATCCTTAGAACTTGAAATTTGCAACACAACTTTGTTTCATCAAGAAGAATCATTTTGAATAATTTGAACACGTGACTAATCCAATTTCCCGATTTTGTCGGATTTTACCCGAAAATCGGAAAAAAACGGATTTTCGGGCAATTTTTGGCAATTTTTTATCCGATCCATGTAAAAACCGGAAGATATGTTAAATAAATTTTGTTTAGCTTTCAGAAACTTCAAACAGAATGTAAAAATTCGCTCTAGAACAAAAGTAATTATATTTTAAGCAGATAGTGGCATTTTTAACAATTTTCAAGCTTTTCATGACGTCACAGAAAATGTGCTGACGCAAGAAAAATTTTTTTGGCGCCATTTTGTTTCTTTTATGACGTACTATAAGTGTGCCAAGTTTGATTCAATTTGAACAACCCTATGAAAAGTTAGTGAGGGGGGGCGGAATCCGCCCCCCCCGGTCATAGTATGTTTGAAAAACCCCGGACCGAATAGGGTTAAACACCCCGCATGAAATCTAACTGGTTTGTTATTCTTAAAAAAAACACAAACATAAGAAGTCTAAGTGTAACTGGTTTCAGTTCTCAAACCTGCAAAACGAGTTCCAGAAAGTTTAACTAATTTTTTCGAAACAATGCAAATGCAAATTAGTTGCAAATCTCGTGTTGACAATTTTGCCTAGAATTAGTAAGGTATTTAGCCGACTAGGCAAACAGACAGTATAAACAAAAGTAAACAGAAAACATGAAAAAGTGGAATTTCAAACCTGGAAACAGGCGTCTTAAAATCTAATTTCTCCCTTCCTTTTTTATCTATCCCACCATTTATAGGAGTAGAAGCATATTGAGTATCATCTGGTTTCACAAGCATCATAAGCGTCTTCAACTGTTCGTCCAACTCACAGTTCTTTTGCTTTTGATGTTTCAAATCTTCACGAAGTTGTCCACTTGTGTGCTCTTCGGTTTCAAGACGATGTCGCAACATCCCAACTTCGTTAGCCTGAAGGTAACAGAAGGTAAATAAAAACAATTTAGTATAAGAATACTATTTAAGGAGGACCATAAAAACTGCAAATTAAAAAGCCTAAAAAACTGTACACAGTATAAAAAGTATAGTCAAGGATTTTGTATCTAACCAAATAAACATTCTAAGTCCTTTAGAAACATTGACACTTTGCTAGATTCATGTGTGCCTGGTCATTAAAGCAGAAAAAATGATTAATGCTTGTGAGATCATCTTCACATTTTGGCCATCCTCTCCAATAATCATGACTGGGTTTCCTTTATATAGTTATTAAACCGTCCGAACAAAAATTCTCACACATACCATTGAATTGGAATCTAACATCTCTCTGTACCTGTTTACGTCTTCAGTCTAGGAAAAAATGTAACATATTAAGGTAATAACGTTTTAGTTTAAAATTAATAAATTTTTTCACGATCCTGCAAAGATTTCATGAAGACTATAAAAAATTAAAATCTACATTTCAGGAGATTTTTTTTATATTCCAGGACGAAATTGTATCGAGATCCCGATACAATTTAAGCACAAAACAGCCAGTCATTAAATTACTAAGAATTTTTAGATTTACGTAAAAATTAGAACATATGCTTTTGTTCTGAATCTTTTTTGTAAAAAGATTTGAAGATTTAAAAAAATAATTACTCTCCAGAAAAATTCCAAAACAATTCAAATTTTACAGGATTTTCTTGGACTATGGTCACTATAACATCGACAATATTTCACAAAATGTTTTTGGTGTTCTAGCAAATTTTTCAACTACAGCAAAAAAAACCCAATACCTTCCATGCCAACGCCTGCTGCAGATCGTCCAATTTCTCCTTCAGTAGAAGTATCTCTTCTTCATGTTTCTGTCTCAAGTTGGCCAGCATACTTTCATGTTGAGCACGAGCTCGTGCTATCGATTCGGATTGATTCAACTGTTTAATTTGTTGTTGCAACGAATCAATAGTCCCATCAGACAAATATAACTTCTCACTTACTTCATGCAGTTTGTTACTTAGCTGCCGATTCTGGTTCTGCTCGTCTTCAATTTGTTTTTGAAGCAATGTAATGTCTTTCTTGTGTTGCAAAAGTAAACTTTGAAGTTGATCATTGCTTGTTTGTAGACCATCCTTTTCGCCTAAACCAAAAATTAGTCATAAAGATGAGCTTTTGTACTGTCGTAGGGGTTTGAGGATTTAGCTTTGTGACTATACATGAAATTCTGATGGGATTATTCTTATAGCGCTATTGACCATATTCTGATACCACTGAAAAATAATTTGGTAAAAAATGGTCTCACAAGATAATTTATAAACTTCACAAATGCTGATTTATAAAAAATTAAGTTTTAAATTATTCTGAAACGTACGAGTGGTATGTTTCTATGTTGCTACAATTTTTTGTTCATCCCATGGCTTGCACTTTTTGCAATCCACTGCAACAACATTCACAAAAAAAACAGTCTTAAAAACAATTAAAAAATCAGATTCTTTTAAAGTGTGAGTTAAATATAATACTATTTTACTATTTCTTTAAAATATGGACCTTAAGATGTATAAAATGATTTTTGGACCTTTTATGTAAATTGCTGAGAATGAACTCTTATGAGCATCAACATTTTACATTTCCACCATTTTTTATCTGCTTCAGTTTTAAATAAACCTTGGATTTATTTTGTTAAAACAAGTGTACAGAGTTTTTATTCATCCATACTTTTCCAACAATAGGCTTTTGTTTTGTTTTAAACATATTTGGGTAGTACTGTCTTCATCCGAAGCTCTTAAAAGAAAAAATATCAAGAAAAAAATATTTCTGCACTTTTATTGTAACTACATGATTTACTAGATATGTCTGAAAATTTTAAAGAAGAACGTAATTGCTGTTGGAAGTTAGAGCTTGTGCAGTGCAGTACAATAAAGATCATCATAAATTTCTATTTGGTGCTATCTTTGTTGTTATTAACGTTTCTCGTACGTAATCTTTTCTGCATAATTTTACAGCTGCGTAACCGGAAGCCAAATTTAGTAAACATTTTAAAAAGAAATTGTGGTAGCTAGATATTTTTGGTGAAAGGAAATGGTATTATAGCTATAAAACCGTGACAACAGTGTTAATTTAGAAAAAATAAAGATATATTGTCTGAAAATAAGATTTAGTAACTAATTATATGAATTTTCTTTTTCCGATTGTAAAGAGTTACTGCCACCTGAAGTTGTTTTTTTATCCCCACCCTTAAGGTTCTTGAGCATACAGACCTGAAGGAAATTCCATAGGAACAATAAGAAACAATCACAAATTGTCATCTCTAAATATTAAAGTCCTCTAAAAAAGGCTGAAAATGCAAGACTATGTACCATGATACTTTTTTTTATCTAGCAACAATAGAAATCACAGTTACTTAGTCTGATTAGGGGTTTAGAGTTTTGCTAGCCATTCTGACTTTTTACAATTGACTTTTCACCATCAGAGGGCAAATGCATTTTATAGACTTATAGCCTTACTTGTCATCATGGTTAGTCTGTGTTGCAAGATCCTGTTATTTTTCGCCATCTCTTCTTCCTTTTCTTCCATCTCTTTCTGCAACTCCTCAATCTTCCTCCCTCTAGCAGCATACAAAATTTGGAGTTGGGCATTTTCCGTCTTTTTTCTCTTTGCTGGATCGTCTGCAGAAGGGTGGCTTTCACTGGCATAATAGCTATGAGTTTGAGTTTGGAAAGGGAAGTTTGTTTCATTATTGTAATCACTATTATTTGTGTGGTTCCTAGATAATCCTGGATAATTAGTAGGTTCATTTGAAAACACTTCACCATTAGCATAACCATTATTTGAATAAACAGCCAATTCGTCATAACTATTCCCTTCGATATCGGGGTGGTCAACATTCTGTGTCAATACACGCTTACTTGTTTCTTGTGGTATATAAGATGGTCTCTCCCCGTTTGTTGCAGGTTGGTTTTCATGGGTTTGAACATCATAACTTTGTTGTAGTGTAAACGAGGCATCGTCCAAAAAATCATCGTCCAGCTCATTGTCAAGAAAGGCCTTGAGCTAAGTACACAAAAATATCCTAACTGCACATGTAAAAATAAACAACAAGGTTTAAAAATCAAAATAAAAGAGCTGCACATAAAGCCCTTAAAGAAAAGCAAATCAATAAAAATGAATAACTTATTATTTTAAACCCCAAAATTCTGAAAATGTTACTTACACAAATGGTCTTAATAGTTTTTATTAAAACAATCTGTCTTATGGGTTAATAAAAATATCACTGAAGGAGTGTCTTACCACGTTGTCTGCTGAGGTTACTATACTACAAAATAATTTAAAATACATACCTCACGTTGTTGTTGTGCATCCTCTCTGTCAAGCTCTGCTTCTTCTTCGTCAGCAAGTTTCTAGAAAGAGCTATTTCTTTTAATTTAAAAGTATTTTAAAAAGATAGAAAACAAAGATAGCAGTGAACACCTACACATTTAGTATATTGATCCTAAGTTTTATGGTTTTAAGGTGTCATTAAGAATAAAAAAGGTGTTACAAGAAAGAGAGCTAACAAAACTTGAAACATGAAAGAAAGTACTACGGATGCCATAAATTTTAGCATTCTCAGGCTTCAGAATTTGAAAGTAACTACCAATACAATATTGTACTGGTTTTGAAGTTGCCCTTGACAGGAAACTTAATTTTCTTTACTTAGATAGTAGTTGAATTATCAGTTGATGAAGCAGATTATGCTGTAATTGATAGAATCGTAAATTTAATTATTCAGAAATTGTATTGAAATTGGTTGCTTTGATATGGCATTTCAGTAAAGTTTAAAACAAAAAAATTATATTTTAGTATAATGATAGCTGTAACAAAAGCAGCAAGGATAGTGTGAATGATGGTTATCAGTAACTAAACGTTTTTGGTGCTTGCAATATCGAAAGGTATAGCTTTGTAAGTACTAATTGATGGAACTAACCTTTTAGTTTTGGTTAACACTTCGTTTTTATTCCTAAATGTTTTAGCACTTTAAACAAAATGCTGTAAATTTTGATTTTGGAATTTGGAATACATTTGTTTTAAAAAACAATGTAATTCTCGTCTAAATAGGAATTGAGAAAAGAAACAGCTTGTGGATGTAGTCAAGCACTATTCATTGGTAACCATTTGGATTTTGAAAGTAAGCAATACAGGTTTTAGGCATTCTTATTGCCTTAGCGCTGTTGATAACGGTGTCAATATAGAGCTTGTTTGGCACTTAGACCCTGAGCACCCAGTTGTGGTACAGCAATCACTTATTATTATCAGTTATTATTGCATGATATACTGTAGTTCTACATCATAATAATCACAGAACAGCAACTTTTAAAACTAACATGAAAGAAAATCTATTATATGCAGCTTACCTGAGGATCAAAGTCTATGCGACTCAGCATAACACTCATATTTTGAGAAAGATCTTTAACTTATTTACTTGCTTTTCACATTGTGTCATCACTTCCATACCCAATGTGTCGTATCTTTAATGCACATTTTATAAGTTATATATACTTCATTTATTATACATATATAATTTTATGTTTTATAACTATCAGATAATTATACACAATTATTAGGAACTGTAACATAAGTCAACAAGAAGAAATCTAAGATTTTGTTACCTCTGTATGGTATGTTATCCCAGTTTTGAAGGATTAAAGTACATTGCATCAGGGCAGAGAAATTGTTTTTTAAATTGAAAGGAGTAATATAATGACTACGGGGGGTGCACAAGTTGTTGCTACCTTCGAACATTTTAAAATGCAGGACTTTCAGATTGGCTAAAATGCTATTTGAATTTACTGCATTAGAACAAAAAATAGTGTTTTCCATATCTCTAAAAAAAAATATGTGGGTAAATGGTCCTTCAACCCTATTAGTTTCATACGGAAACAAAAGAACACCTTACAAAAATAATTCACACAACTTGCACCAATTTTGCAAATAATATATCTCATAAAGATTTATTATTGTTGCTATAAATAAATTTAATTTAATTAATAGAAAGAAAGTTATACTGAAATATTAGGACCAAAAAGTTTATCTATTATTCCAGTTTCCTTTACAACAAAATGAATATTGAAACAAGCCTATCTACGTTTTCTTGGAGTGAAAAAAAATAAACAATAAAGTAAACACTCAATATATTTGAATAACTTTAAACTAACGAAAAGATAAACTCTAGTAGTAATATTTTTTTTAATTAACTTGTGAAATGTATATAATTAAAGTATAAATGCCAGAGTATTCCTTTGACTTTGACGATAATGCAAAGTTTCAGTATTTATAAATCAGCTAATTAAAGTTTGAAATGGTGACATAATTTAGCATTCGCATCAACAGATAATAAAATACAATATCCTATAACACATAGTCTATTGCTTACTCATAATAGCATTAAAAGAATCCACATGCATGTAGAACACAATATACGCACTCTCCAATCGTCCAAACCTAGCTTCATGTTCCTTTATTTCTTTCACCGAAGAATCATTGTAACTTCGCCACTTTTCTGACTTAAAATCAAAACTATCGCTGGTATAATGTCCAGTAGCAGTATTTTGACCATGATGATTGACTATTCCAACCAAATTATATAAGTTTTTGTTAGCAGAGTTGTTATTGTCCAAAGCATTACTCTCTTCGTCCTTAAACTCTGTCTCTTTGTCTTTGGAAGTATTGTTTAAGGAATTATTAACATTGATCCTATCATTTTTGTTGTTGTTAAAGGAAAAATCCATTAATTCTTGCTCTTGTCTTTCTGCATATTCCTTCATGCTCAATTCCATTGCTTTTTTCAACTCGTCTTCTTCATCGTCAGACACAGAAGTTAATTTTGTGAGATCGTTCTCAAACTCTTTATCAGCATCAAGATCGATTAAGTTTACACTTTTTTCAACCATTGGAGTGCTCCAACTCATCGTGGGAAATTCCAACTTCTTATTAACCAAAGGCATATCTGTTCTTTTTAACGAAGTGAATTTCGATTCCTTTAATCTTAACTCTTCATCACGCTTGCTGTCTCTGAAAGCTTGGGCTAAAAATTCTCCTTCCCTGTTACTGATGCTCTTCTCAGAGGACAAGAATTCCTTTTCCGATGTACGAGAATCTGATTTTTTAGAAGATTTGTTAAGTGGTTCGCTTTGCAGTGGTTCCTGTGATTTTCTCTTTTCGCTTGCATTTAAGTTTGCTGATGTTAAAAAACTTGCTTTCATTTTTTCTTTATCATACACAAAAGTTCTTGGTAAAACTGTGTCTGTTGTAACTAAAAATTTAACATTAATAGTTTTGGGAAGGCGAATACGGTCTGAACGTTTCATATCATACATATCGTAACGCTTTATGTGCAATATTAAAACACGTGGAAGCATTTGAAACTGATGTTTTAACACAGAAGATGTTGTACTGCACTTCTCACATGTATACTCAATTACTTCGTCTAAAAAATGTGTTTTTAGCAAATCATCAATACTACGGTCTCTCGGCTCTGAATTTTCATCAAAATTTGGAATGACAAGAGAGAAGTCATGACAAGCTTCAGTTTTTAAAACTTGCTCGTTACATTCTTGACAAATAATGCTATGTAACACTGTACTCTCAAAGTTATTTTTAATTGGACAAGCAAAAAAAGCTTGTTCTTCAGACTCAGAAGTTGACCAATCAAAGCCTTGCATTTCATACTTTTTCCTCATTTCAGTGGATAAATCTTCTTTTAGTTGATCCAGACAATGACAAAGGAATTCATGTGCGTCATGTTGGGAATAACCAGAAAAACGTGTTGCAGAGGTTGATATGGCTGATTTAACTCTTTTCAAAGCATATCGTTGATTTTCTAGAGTTTCGTATGAATACTTGAGTATTCCTAAATTGCACAAAGCATTATATAAACTAAAATGTTTTACAACATCTAGATTATCAGCGTTATTTAAATCTTGAAAAAAATTTGGTATGTTTAACAGACATTGCAATATAGCATTCATGTAACAAGTGTTTCCGAGATTCGAAAAACCAATAACTTCATTGCTCATCCTTTCACATTTCTTGAAGTCATTACTCATAATTCTGTTTTGAAACGTTAAAGAGTGCTTGGATGTAACAGGTGACGTCATTGAACTAAATGACTTTGGTTTACTAGCTGCATAAGAGCTTAAGCCTCTATCTATCTTATTATCTGTGTTATAAAAATTGCTTGCCTTTCTACCGCCAATGGCAGTTACTTTGACATCAGTATCCTTTGTACTTGGGGTAGTTTTAAGCATTTCTGAAGGGGAGGGAAATAATTTTTTTCCTCTGTTCACGATGTCAACTGTTTCCTTGGAGAAACTTTTATCAGAAAGTGGTGTTCTGGTATGTTTCTTAGCAGACAATGGACTTGAATTTCTCTGAGAAGTTACATAATTAGGACCTTGATTAGGAAGATTCTCTTTTGCATTTAACCATCCCCCTGATGTATTTCTTTTACTATTATCAATCTCTCTAAACAGGCAGCCAATTTTCTCTGCATCTTCATTGTTATGCATCGTTCCAATGAGCTGAGTTACAGCATTCTTCACTTTGACTTGAATATGAAATTGTGATCCACGAATTTTCTCTTTTATCACTGTACTAACGTCAACTGTAAAGTTAAACTTCCTGTGTTTTGTGTTATTAGGAGCTGAAATCAGCCATTGATATGAGTTATGTTGTTTGCATTTGGATAATTCACAATTGCCATTATTTACTTCAAACGGTTGTTTGGAAGCTGAGGTTATTTTTAAAAACAGAGCGTTGGCTTGGAATAGTTGTTTTTCTATTGTGTTTGACAACATTATTTCTAAAAATAGTAATTTAACAAGAACGATAATTCTTATTATACAAGTGTAACATTTAAAAACACAGCCAATAATGAAGTGGAAGAAAAATTTGGCACATGCAAGTGACACCCTAGGCTCAATAATCAATTTTTTGAAAAATATTTTAAACATTACACACATTGTAACATTTTTATTTAGATAGTTCCTAAAATTTACACTGAAGATACAGCATAGATACATCACTTATTATGGCATATTATTGAAGCAGTAGTCCTCAGTGCACAAAATAAGAGCCAATCAACAGTCACTAACAGGTTAAATTTGACATTTATCTGTCATGGTACAAAATCAAACAGTCAAATTGGCCAGCAGCTAATAGTGCCTTTCACAAGTGAAAATGCTCTCCTAAAATTTAAGCAATGAAAAAAATTAACGATTATAAACAGCATTACAGAAGTGTATAACTAGCAAAACTCTTAGCGGATAAATGATCAATATTTGCAAAGAGCTTACCATGGCATTAAGTCTTGCAACAAGATATTTTACACCTTAAGAAATGGTAGATGCGAAGTGTTTATGTTGCATTATTGGTAAAATGTGTCCATTTTGTCGAATTCTTGGTAGTAACTGTGACCGTCAGGGATAAAATATTTATTTTAAGTGTTGAGTCCTAGACTATAATTAAACATCAACAAAAAGCGAACTTTTAGAAAAAGAAACGTAACATAAAGCGAACTTTTAGAAAAAGAAAAGATTTTAATGAATTAATTGCTTCCATCTGGGTCCGAGAAAAAGTTAATTACTTTAATTGCTGTGATCTGATTGGCTAATTTCGATACTTTAATTATCTCTTCAAATAACAAATAGCCAAAGATGATTACGATCATTGCCCGTCGAAGACAGCTGTAGCTGTCAAAACGTAGCCTAGAATAAACTCGCTTGTTCATGACATGATATTTATTTTATTCAATATCAATATTTACATTTCCCCCGGCCGAAAGCCCTTTCTGGCTCTAACAACTGTGTGGCAAGCAGAAAGATGCAGAAGCTTGCTGAAGAAAGGTCTTTTTCATCTCATTTATTTAAACGGAAACATTGAGACTTCAAACTATTATTGAGTGTAGATGGATAAATTCTGATTGACATATATTCATCTAAAGTCGTCATGATACCTTCGTGGGAAGAAACAGACTAAAAAGGACCCTGCTCGCGCCCGCATATTTTCTTATAGCTACGTACCTTACATAAGACGTCCAGACAAGATATTTACTTAAGCTTAAACGACAAGGGAGGTTTTTCAAAGCTACAATAGGTACATTTATGTTTGTTCAAAACTGAAAGTTTACCAAAAAAAACTATACACCAGACGGAATAGACTTTTTCCGCGCGGTGTTTTTCTTTCCCGCTTGGTTGATTAATTTGTTACATTTGATTAGATTCCATTGGTTTAAACCCCATTATTGTGGTTCAGCTAGGGTTAATGTTCACTTTTCACACTGACATCTTGATACTGGGTAATCTAATAAACTTTTGTGTAGTGTGCAACTTTAAGGATTTTTATAGACAAAACACATCATCATCATCCTGAAATTAATCTGCACCTTATAGGCATTGTCAGATTAAACAGCAAGGAAGTGTAGCATTAGCTAGCTAGAAGATATCCTGCACATACAGTATACGGCTGATTATACAGTAGAGATCTTATTTGCCTAAATTTCAACACTTTTTTGGTTTTTAATCTTCTCCATATAGCTAGAGCATGTTCTGCTTTAATAAAAAACAAAAAAAGAGCAAGAAACGACTGTGCAAAAAAGATATTCATTTCCAAACTGATCCCAGTTATTAAGCCGTATAAATACCAACTTTGCTGTCGTCCACCACATGGTCTCAGCATCATAACAAATATAATGGCTGGTACCATATAATTAGCAGATTCTCTTTACGAATGCTCTTAAAATGACAACAGACAACCCTGGGTTTACTACCATCGATATCAAAGAAATTTGGGAATTTAAGCAAAAATTATTTCTACTGTAAATATAGCCGTATGAGCAGCTAATTCTAGCTATAAATATACTATGTAAGTATCCTGCATCTGCTGTCTATCCTGTTACAGACTAATTATCAGTTTTCCCTTATTGTTAGTCCTATAGATAAATTCGGTTGTTTACATTTTCGGCTGAAAGCTCTTTTTGCGGATTTCAATTCCCCTTGGCGATGATTCCATAAGGGCAATTTAATATTACCATAGCCCCCGGTTGACCCAAACCATGTAAGGCGAAATTGGGGAGATGACGCACTGTGTGGACTGTTGGATGTTGCACAGAGTTGTCTGGTAGAGCGCAGATTCTAATAATTGATCCATCGCCTAATGAGAGAATTAAATACGCCAGGACTCCGCGTCAAAGCCTTGACCCCTCCTGGAAATAATAGATGGGTATATCCCTCGATACTTTTGAGGCTAGCCATTTAAAATATGGCCATATTTTACATAGCCATCTCCTCAATTTCCCTCTCATGGCTTGGGTTACCCAGAGCCCATACTGAATTGCCGTCAAGGACAAGGTCTCCAGCACAAAGTGCGAGAGTTATAACCACTAAATAAGCATTTAACCATCAGTACACAAAAACGTTTCCTAAACCTTGGTTCTTGAATCTGTTTCAGAATAAATGGGTTAAGATATCATCAAAGAAGATTTAAAACCTCTCTGTAACTGTTTGTCAAAAGATCCTACACATTTTTTTGATTAGTGTTTCAAGCTCTACACAACAGAGGCATTAGGTGAATGCATTTATAAAGGAGTTTTTATGTGTATTGACAAGTTATTGCTGACTTCAGCAAAATTTTTAGACTTCTCCAGAGTCCGTCAAAAATATACAATCCTACACATTTTTGTTATACACAATTAAGTCAATGGGTAAACAAAACAAAAAAATTGTATATTGATGGGTCCTTGCTAAAGTCATCAAAATTTATGTGACAGTTTACTTTTCTGTTATTCCTCTGCCCAAGTGCTGCCTGGGGAATCCAAAGTAACTGACCTGCAAAATTTTTGTTGGCAAAGCTAATTTAGAGGCACTTTTGGCAGACTTGTATTTTTTTCTATTCATTGACAACTTTGACTTTATTTCCCTTAGAGTGGCAAAGTCGATATTCCAATGCCTGAAATAACTTAAGATACAGATTCTAAATAAGATCAAAATAGAATAGAATGGTTTTCCTTTGTGTACAACAAACATTTTAAAGAAGTTTACTTGGCATACTGAACTTTGCATACATATGGACAACATTTATAAGAAGGTTGTCCTTGAATAAGTGTAGCTCAACTTTCAGGTTGGCAATGTGACATAAATATTACAGGGCTGTAAGAGGGTTTTTCCATGGGCCTCATTGACAGTATATTTACATGAATGCAAGTTCTTATAGTAATGGTACATAAATAAAAACAATGGCTTTGTTTAAATATGTCAGAACCTTGAATTATGTTACACCCAAAGGCTCATTGGTAAGTTTGAATTTGTTTGTATTTCTAATGTTATTTTTTGTGGGTATTTCTCTCTTCTCACATATCATATTTTCTTCAATTGGTAGGAAGTCTCCTATTTTCCTTAAAAAAACATTTGCACGTTGTGTGCAGGTGCAGACAAAAAATACTCAATCACCATAGAGTTTGTTTTTTGTTTTATTTATTCTTCACTATTAGAACTTGGTTTTTTTGTGGTGTTATTTTAATTTTTTACTTTCTGTCTTTCCATGTAGAGACCTTGTAACGTGAAGAAATGGTTTTCAACAGGCACAGAAGGTGAAAAGCACATAGAAAGTATCTTGAGAGAGAATTTGAAAGTACATGAAGTAGATGTTAGAGACATATCAGGTAAATTTACACCCTTCACAGCTGTAATCATTGACTTGTGACTCTGGATTTTTTTGTCATTTTGGTGACGAATTGAGAATTTTCTTCTGGCAACTTGTCATTTTAGTGCCACTCGTGTGTAGAAGTTACAGATTACTACTCTCCAAATGAGTTGGTGTTACAAGGAAGTTCATTTAACTCAATGAAATTATTCATATGACCTCTGGCACAAATAGGCACAATGGACTCTCTGTGTATCATCAAATGAAAATAATAACACTATTCCTTATGCACTCCAGGGTGTGGATTTTGGAAATAATCACTTCCGAAAAAACAACTGTTCGCTGAAAAAGTAAAAAATAGTAAAAATATGCAAAAAGTGTGACTCTTTTATTTGTGATTAGTGCCAATATCATATACCAGTTATAGTCCAAAACAGTATTTGGGCAACAAAAAAACTAAATTTTGATGCATAGTATTTTTGGTCATTGTCATACGTTTAATAATTTGTACGAAAAACTAGAAATTCGTTAAAGTGTTGTTTATTTTAGCTGTTGTTGTTGTTTTTGTTGTCTTATAGGTGGATGTGGTTCAATGTATGAGGTATTCGTGAGCTCTGTTGACTTTAAAGGAAAGAGAATTCTTCAACAGCACAAACTTGTTAACGAGGTAAATGAGGAGTGTTTATTCAAATTCCTGTAGTTGAATTTTGTTACCTTCTGTGGCGTAGAAAGAGAGGGAAAGGGGTGCGTTTTAGCCCTCCCCCCAGATGATGTTTTTCAAATAAAAAGGAATTAAAATATTTTTCCTTGTCGGTTGAAAACCGGTTCATTGCATCTGAATTCAAATGCCTTTTCCAGGTCACTAAATTTGAACTTTAAATTTCTCCTCCATTTTTCCCCTTAGCAAAATGTAATAATAGACACCAGTTACGTAAAAAAGGTTTTCGCAAACATATAGCAAAAACTCCCACTATTCACAAATTATGAGTGCATCAATGAATTGTACTGTCCTACATAAACCTACTTTTGTGCAATTATCTTGAAATACCTTGTCGTTTCTTGTTAATCTTCGGTAATAACCCACATCATAGGTTTGAAAAACTTCGTTAAAAAATTCATCGCAAAAATTAATCATATTTAAGGAAGCTATCGTCATCGTTATCTACTTTCATTTTTTTTTTTTTTTTTTTTTGTTTTTTAGATTTTAAAGGACGAAGTCAAGCAAATGCATGGCTTACGAATTCAAACAGAAGTTCCAAAGGAAGGTACATGACTAAAGTCCAGTCTTAGTCCAGCCAAGAATATAAATTCCACAACAAACACAATATGTGGAAATAAAAATGGCGGGGATACGAATCGTTCTCTGACTGAATATAGTGGCTTACCTAAAGAACTTGGTTATTTGGACAGTGAAAGAGGAACTATACGCTTAGTTTGAAGTGGCGTTAGACAATTTGTTCTAGAGAATGTAATTTCGTGGTCGCGATTTTTTATTTTGATACATCGAGCTCAGGATTCTATAACAACCCATTAGTTTACTGATCCGTATTTTTTTTTTTTTTTTGAACGTGAAATATTTTTCTAAAAAAGTTTACAAAATATAAGACTATGCAGTTTCTGAAATCAACTTTTTACATTCATTTTTTAGACAATTTTTTAGTATTTAATAAACATCCTAAAGCCCTTTGTTTTAAGGTGACACCGCTTTGTATCGTTAGACAAAACTTTTTGGCGCAGTAGATTAGTGGTTATAGCTCTCGTACTCTGTACGGAGACCGGGATTCGATTCCTCTTGACGGCGATTCAACATGGGCGAGTGAATGTTACCATAGCCCCGGGTTAACCCAAGCTATGTGAGGGAAATTGGGGAGGTGGCACACTGTATGGGCCGTTGGATGTTACTGGGAGTTGTCTAGTAGAGCGCGGGCCGTAATTGCGTTTGCGTAGTTCAAAATGAGCATTAAATACTCTAGGACTCTCCATCTAAGCCATGGCCCTCCTAGAAATAATAGACAGGGTATATCCCTCGATATTTGTGAGGCTAGCCATGTAAAATAGGCACATTTACCTATCTATCTATATTATAATACCCGTATACGCAAAATGGTAGCTTAGCTGCGCAGGTAGCGAGACGCACGCAATGCGGTATAAAAAGGACGGGCGAACCCGTGGATTTTTCCACGGGCTAACGACTAATGGAGAATACTCAATGATTTGTTTACCCCATAATTCTCTGTTTTCAAGATCAACTTCAAATTTTAAAATTTTAGGGTAATAGTGGAAATTTTCAAACCCTGGGCTTCTTGTTTATTGTTTTTTACCCATTTTATAAATCAAGTATTTCAAGCCAAGAATTGCGAATTTAAATACCCCCCAAAAAAAATTTCAAACATCTTTTTTAGTGCTAATAAAATTGACTCAAAGGGTGTGGCGCTAATTAGAGGGCGGTGCAACTGATTAACATACTGTACCCGCAAAAAAATTTCGAATCATGAAATTAAATACACGCGAAAATTAAAAACAATCCTTCGAACTCGTCGAAAATATCGCGAAATCAAAGTAACTTTTGCGAAAATTTTTTTTGATGATATTGATTTAACCCACTAAACAAAAGTATAGCGTTTGTCTGTTCTCCCCTCCTCAGAATTCTTTGATGGCATTCGTCGGAACTAGTCAATGATTTTTTTATTTTATCGAAAGAAACTAAAATTAAAATCTTTTTTTTTTTTAAAAAAAAAAGCAAGTTTCTTATTTTAAGCGGCTTCGACATTAGGCAACAAACACTGGGGACGAGGATACAGCTTGGCTACATACAGTATGCTTTCGTGAAGTGGGATCCCGGGTAAGTAGGACGCCCGCGATATAGTACGCTTTTTCTCCATCCCTTGAACATCGTAACCCTTTCAAGCAAAAAACTTTGCAAAGTGAGACCCCGGGATAAGTAGAACGCCCGCTAGGAAGTACATTTTTTCGCTGAAGTGGTAAATTTAATGGAACGACTTAAATCAAAATATTCAACAGAATGAAAAAACTACAAGTGGACGTTACTTTTAGGGTTTAAAAAGAAATTATAGATATGTACATGTACTTCATAAATTATATATATATTACATCTAACAATTACATTTGGGAACGTGAAAAAATACCGACACGAAGCATATCGGTTAAAACAGCAGCGTCAAATACACTGAATCAAGAACCTAAACTCAAAAATTGAAAAGAAATTTAACAATTAACGAAGATCCTTTTCCTCTGAGTAAAACACACACCAAAGTTGTTAATTTACGCTTATTATTTCTTCAGTAGATAAAAACAAGCGCGCAATTCCAGTACATCTTTTGTTTTTATAAAAAAGGTTTAGCTCACATTCGTTCATTTTTTTGATAAATTACTAACGCAGCACCAGTATCCTAATTCGTCCGTTGCATATTTTAAAAGAATGTGTCATCAACTTAAACTCACAAAACGCGACGGCAAAATGTCGTCACAGTGCACTTTGTCGTTCCAGTCTGCAAAATACACAATATTTTATTGATAACGCATCTTGCGCTTGGGCAATCGAGAACTGTTTGGTACAACCTTGACACTAAGGTGGAAGCAAACAAGAATTAATTTTATTTTTGCAAATTCAAAACAAACATTTTACGGTGTATTTTTTGCAAATGTACAATTTTTGAATAATTTCAGAGGTATAAAGAAATAAGAATTTTTCTCATTTTGCTAGACTTTTTTTATGCAAAAATTTTCCCCGCAAAAATTAAATCTTGCATTAACCATCTCTGAGTATAGCCGAATGTTCTGCTTACTTACGATAAAGACATACACGCACATCAGTTTTACGATAATTTACAAACCTGTAGTAGTCGCAATCCAATGTTTTTCTTGTTCTGCAAAATAACCGGAATTTCGTCACTGTTCTCTATGTCCCAAAATCGAAGAGTTCCGTCCTAAAAATACACAGACAAAGACTTTTAATTAAAAATGGTAACCGTCTGCAGAAAAACAAAGTAAATGGAAGTGATGGTACATCCGCGTAACTAAATGTCAACTCACAATAATTTTCTGCGCAGTCAGATGGCCGAGAATATAGTTTGAAAGCCTGGTGTCGCAGGGATTTATTTTATTCGCCCGTTATATAAAACACAGCTTGGTTTACAAGGCTTTTGGTGCCAAAACCTAAAGACGCTGAAAATATGCTACTCTCACCTTTGATGAAGAAATTACACTCTTTTCATCGTCAGATAAATCACAATCAGTAACCCAACCAGTGTGCGACTAGTGAAAAACAAAGAAGCATACAAGTTTAAGAAAAAGAACACAAAATTTATAAAACATCTTTAAGAACATGTCCTCATGACGTCAACTTTTTTAAACTCTAGAGAATCAAAACCTTTCCGCTGGTGTATGACGTAGACAGTTTTTTTTCTGAGATAAGAAATCTGGCTAGTCCCTGAATTTTGGGTATTTGACTTTCACGAATACACTTTCCTGAATTCAGCATCCTTGAATAAGTGTGTATAAATTTTTAACTTAATCCAACATGTGAAGATGCTGTTTTGATGGTGTTAATATTACGGTCTTTTACTGGTACTAATAAGCTTCTGTTTCAAGCAATTTTTTACTTGTACTAATAAGCTTCTGTTTCAAGCAATTTTTTACTGGTACTAATAAGCTTCTGTTTCAAGCAGAAGTTAAAATTAAAAAACTGTTGTAACAGGTTGTTTGTTTGCTGTATAATTATAAGATTTGATAATTTGAGTCGAAATTTAGGATTTCAAAGATCACATCCGTTTTATTTGAAAAAGTCGAGAAATAGCAGCGGTACATCAAGGAAAACTAATTCAGAAAAGGATTATTGACAAAAAATCGCGAAATTCGCAAAAGCTAATTCACGCAAAAGTTAAATCCCTTTCGATTGTCTCAATAAGTTTGTTATCAATATTTTCTTTTACAAAGAACCGCATGGACGAAGTTTCCATAAGTCTTTACCTCCAAAGAAAATTTCTTGCATGCGTTTTCAACATCCCACACGACTAAAGTCTCGTCATATGACGCCGAAATCATGGAAGAACCTGGAACACGAAAACGCTTCTTGTTTTAGAGAGCACAGTTTCAGCTGTGGATGCGATATTATTTTTAAAATATGAACATAAATATTTACAGAAGAAAATCAATCACTTCCATAAAAAAATTTCCTCCACGATTACAAAATATAGGTGTGCTTCAAGAATGTTATTCGAGAACTAAAAAAGCACATACAGGAAGTAAAGTAGATAAAAAAGTTTTACCATCTTTGAAAAATCGGCAAGCACTCACACATCCATCATGACCATCTTTTAGAGTCAACGGGCCTTCTTTCCTAATTATTTTTTACAATTTTACAGCTTGTAATATTACGGAAGTCAATAAGCAACACGAAGACAATCTTTATTTTACTAAAGTTTCGATAATGTAAAACCGCTTTTTTAGGAAACTCGTCAATTTACTAACAAACGGAAGACATTCGAGAATCAAAAATGACGTTTTCACAGATAATGCTGCTGTAACGAGACTGGGTTAGAGCGAGTCATGAATTAAGGTTTTAATTGTAACAATAAAACCCAGCATACTTTCTACACTGTACTCTCCTATATTTAATTCAGTTGAGAATTTACTAATAATGCTAACTTTATTTAAACTGAATAATTCTTCAAAAGATAAAATATTAAAAAAAAAACAATTTAAGGAAAATGGAGAAAATGTTAAAATTTCACATATAATGCTACCTTAGTTGAATTAGGGTTTTGATTGTAACAGTAAGGCCACCCAAACTGTTCTTTCCTATTTTGAATTCAATTAAAACTGCATAATTTTTAGAAAGATAAAATATTTTAGAATGCAATTAACTAAAGTTCTTTGTTAAAAACTTAAGCTAGCAACCGTTTTCGTTGTTTTATAAATTACAAAAGTATGTACCTATATGTACCAGCATTGACATCCCATATGTTTACAGTTTTATCCCATGATCCTGTGCAAAGTCTTCGTTCATCAGCAGAGAAATCACATGAAGCAATCATATTGATGTGACCCCTATAAAAAGTCTGTTTATTTACAACTTAGTCCATATAAACTTAACATTTAATGATACTAATATTTAACTAGCTGTTTCCCGTGGAAGAATCCACTGTTAATTCACGTAACAGATATACGTCCACCAAAAAAACAAAAAACACAATACAGCAGTGCAAATCTTACAATCTGCATTATTATTAATGTCCACAAAATGAAAGGTGTCTAATAACCGTTACGTACAAACCGAAATACGCTAAAACTATATACTTGCTTTGTCATTCCAGAAGTACACCAGGGAAAAAAGGATACTAAACATTAAAAAAAAATCCAACATTTTTCGTGAAGTCACACAAAATCAGCTATTTGGTCTATTGGATACGGCAACCCTTACAAAGTTATACTCAAAATATAAAAAATTAATAGTTGACAACACATACAGAAAAATAAAAACTTAAATCATTTGATATATTGTATATCTACCGAAATATTTCAATCGAAAATATTAAAAGAACAGTTTGCCTTACAGACTAAACTTTATAATAAAAAAATCACGCATAAAATCAAAGATAACAATGCAGCGTTTTCGAATTTAAGAATCGAATATATTTCAAACGATTGTAACGTACAGATGTAAACATTGATTTAAGTTTAGGATTTAGGTTTCGGATTTTTATAACGACATAAACACTGAATCACACAGTCTGTAGTGTTAACAACGCAAAAATTACTTTTTACAGTTTATGTTCTTCTCTGGGATATACACGCTGTTTTTATAAGAATAGTGGGTTTTAGTTTCAGCCTTGATGTTTTTAAATTTTTTGACAAATGCTATCCTCCTTATTCTCATATGTTCTTAGCATGACTATGGCCTGAAAATATATAATGCCTTAATAAAATAAAGCATGCTATAAGTTACTATAGCTAGCTAATAACAATTTTATTACATGTAACAGCCTATTGCCTGGACACAAAAAAGTTCAGTTCGTTTAATATACAACTAGCTGTTTCCCGTGGAAGAATCCACTGTATTCTCATTTAATTTGTGTAGTAGATATATGTCCATCAAAAAACAAACAATACAGCAGTGCGCATCTTACATCTGCATTATTATATAAATGTCAAAAAAAATTAAAGGTGTCCAACAACTGCAGTATATATGTGACATTTAAAATCTAAATCAACTAAAATTACTGCTCTGACCATCTGACAAATGCGAAAATTATTCGGAAAGAAGTTTTCAAAAGCATTTCAACATACATCTCACCCATAAAATTTAAATCACTCAAAACGCCACATATATACAAAAAAGCTGATCAATGTCAAACACAAATCTCTCTCATTGTATATGTTAAAATCAGTTAGTTTATTGCAAACCCTGCCAAAGGTTGACACACAATGTAAAAAATAAACAATAAATTGTGCCTCTGACAGAATTTTTTATCTAAGGTGTAAAAAAAGGGATTTGCAAGGACAAATTATAATGCAATAAAACATTATTTGATATATTGCATACAGTCCTTCCTCACGAAACTTTAGACAAAATGCCAACAAAATAATGGTGTTTAAATCTAAAATTAATAAAGTCCTTTTAGCAATTTGCATGCTGTTTTACCATCAATAAAGTAAACAAAATTTCAAATCTCACATAGTATTCTATCACAAATTTTCATAAAATATATATATAAGTCATAACGAGTCATGTTAAACAACAGCAATCAATCTGTATATAAGTTCATTTTATGTCAATTTTTGCACCAATTTTGCAACACAAAATACAAATTCTAAATAATACTAAAATCTCTTATTTTGGTCCTTCGCATACCGACGGTCTCCCACAAAAGTTTAATCAAAATGTAAAAAATGAGAGGTAACGACAAAATCAAAGTTTGCAAAATTTAACTATTTCAGTACATATATCTACTGCATATGCCCTCTAAAACAATATTTTAATCCAAAATGCCAAAGAAAAACAGTTTGCAACAAAAATCAGTTATTTCGATAATATTGCATACACTCTTTCCTCACAAAAGCTTCACAAACTGTAAAAAAAAGAATGGTTGTAGGGAGTGCTTCTGATTCAACAAAAAAGGTTTTTTTGACATATTGCATCTAGCCCTTACCCATTAAATCTTACACAAAATTTCCAAAACTATATACGAATTAGAACACATCAAATTTAAATCGAGAAGGATCAGTTATTTCGATATATTGCATGGAGTCCTCCCCAGTAAGAATTTATACAAAATATAGAAAAACAAAGCTTGCAAGGTGTAAAATTGAATTCTTCTTCTGTGTATATATATATGGTCCTTCCTCGCAAAATTAACATAAAATGTCAAAAAGGTTCAGATATAACATCTAACACAACAAAAATCAGTTCTATCAGTATATGTCATGCCATTGTCTTCCACCAAATGTTCCCCTTAAAGTTTCACAGACACAGCCTGTAAATTAAAAACAACTAAGATCGGGTATTTTGGTCTATTTCATACCATTCTGTTCCAAATAACTTATAAAATGTAAAAATTGAGTGGTAAAACAGAAATGTCAAAAAGAAGAAAAAAGTAGCTTACAAAGAGTATAAAATTGAAATCAACAAAGTAGCTCTTTTGGTGTATTAAATATAAGCCATACGCACAAAAGTTTACACTAAATGTAAGAAAATGGTTGTGTTTAGTAATTCTAAATTAAGAAAAGTCAGTTCTTTTAGCATGCTGATTAAGGTTTTTGCCCACAATTTGAAACAAATTAAATTTACATTTTAAAAATAAGTAATTTCTGAACTTTATTTTTAGAATATTTGGAGGAAAAGATAGATAGATAGATAGATGTGCATATTTTACATGGCTAGCCTCACAAATATCGAGGGATATACCCTGTCTATTATTTCCAGGAGGGGCCATGGCGTAGATGGAGAGTCCTAGAGTATTTAATGCTCATTTTGAGCTACGCAGACCCAATTAGAGCCCGCGCTCTACTAGACAACTCCCAGCAACATCCAACGGCCCACACAGTGTGCCATCTTCCCAATTTCCCTCACATGGCTTGGGTTAACCCAGGGCTATGGTAACATTCACTCACCCATGTTGAATCGCCGTCAAGAAGAATCGAAACCCGGTCTCCAGCACAGAGTACGAGTGCTATAACCACTAATCTACGGCGCCACAAAAGAACTTCACAAACCAAAAAAAAACCAGGAAAATGTTTTAAATTTTCAGGGTTAATATGTTAATATGTTTGATGTGTTTTGTGGGAATATATATACTGGGAATCTTTAGTTTAAAGCTAGCATTAGCTAGCTACAGCAGCTAATAGCTAGTCACTTAAATATAAACTGGAGACTTAGCTAGGTATAAAGAACATGGCTACATATATATATATATATTCCTAGCTAGCTAGCTAGTTGTTGGTGGTGGTTGGCTTTTTATGATGCTAGCTATAAAACATGTCTGGCAACAATAATATAATCAAAAGTGAAAATAAAACATGAAAAAACCTTACAGAACCTTGCTATGATTAATTTATAAAACCATGCTCTTCTTCAAATGTTTTTTTAAAGATTTATTTTGAATGAAAGAGTAGAGAATACTCAAAAAGAACCGTTTTATGCTAGGAACTTCATTTAACAGTCCGTATGCTTTGTGAATATCTAATACCGTTTCATATGTAGCGATACCTATATATATATGCTAACATAGAGTTTTTTGGCATAAGGGTATATATATTTATATCGTTATTAGCAGCGGGTTATATATTTACACCTTATGTGCGATTTCTATGAAGTACATCCCTAATCTTTTTAGTTAAATTTTAGCGTACAGCCACGTCATAAGAAAGTGACCCGTGATTTCCGTGTCGTGGACTCACAGTTTTACTCACGCAAGGGAATTAATATATAAGATAAAAAAAGTAAACTTATAATTAATTTTGTGTGTTATGCAAGTGTTTATATTTAAAACAAACAATCCAGCTTAGACATATACTTAGGATATTCTAAACTTCTGACCCATTTTATAGAGTATATTCTTACAAAATAAGTGCTTAGAGAAAATATTTTACGGCTCAAGACACAAAAAACAAACTTAATATGTAAGGAAAAATTTAGCTCTCAAAGAACAAAATCGTTACACAGCCAAATTCAATTCTCTATCAAATAGTTTAGAAAACAAACCTGCTTTTTTTTCGCTTTCTCAGTAGGTCGCAAGCTAGCTACGCTGAAAAAAAGTCTAATCAGTTTTTTACTTCGATTACTAAATTTCGCTTCATCCCAAAAAGAACAAATTGAAAATGTATAGCTACAATTGTCTGATGCATTTCCAATCAATTCTTTTTGCGATGTTATATTATCAGAATTTTTCTTTGTTTTAAAAAATTTCGTTTGACAACAAAAGTGTGTTTTTTACATTTTAGATTCATATTCGAATGCGATACAACCTCGATCCCAGAACACAAAAATGTAAAATGTAGAAAAATATAAGTTTTAAGCTAACCTCATGATGAGTAAACATTGGCATGCTTTGTTTGAAGTAACTTTCTCAGGATAAACTTGAAAAACAGACAACCTTCTTCGCTTTGGTTTTCTTTTTTCAGTTGATAAACAACTTGTTTCCATGAGATACGGCACGCACATGGTAAACCAGGGGTAAAATTAAATCATTTCAACCGTAGCATAAATGACAAATGGAACCTGTGTCCTCATTTAGAGGCTTACTTATTCTTTTAGTAAGTTTTAGCGTACGGCCACTTCATAAGAAAGTGACCCGTGAGTTGCATGTCGTGGACTCACAATTTTACTCATGCAAGGGAATTAATATATAAGATATAACAAACATTATCTATACCTTTTTGAAAAGTCATAGCTGTACTGTTGAAATTTAAGCAGAAATATAACTTACTTAAGTTTTAACAAAAAATGTGGATCCAATTGGTCGCAGTAATCCCACAAATGGCAAACGTAAGTGGTTAAATCCATCGATGTGGAGCAGAAACGATGTGAGCCACGAGCAAAACGACAAGACAGCACTGTGCTGGTGTGATCTAAACAGGTAAATCAATGTGATATTCATAATCAATCAAAAATAAGAGAGAAAGAAAAAAACACCAAGATAATAAATAACTAAAGGATATTTAAACACTAAAAAATAACAATTAAAAAAGCAGATCTTACAATTTAAAGTTTTAATACACTTCTTCTGCCTCACATCCCATATTAAAACTGCATTGTTGAGGTCTGAACAAGACAATATGTACTTTCCATCAAACGACACATCGCATGACATAACCATACCATCGTGCTGTGACTTTAACTAGTAAAGTAAACAGAAAAAATTATAAAGCTTTTTCCCATACAGGAAAAACATTTGCAATAACTTAATTTAAAGATGAACTTCATACCAACGGCTGTCCTGTTGTGGAATCCCACACCATCAAATATTTATCTAAACTTGTTGATGCTATTCTGAACGAGAGTTAAGAAGTAAACATGAGTGATACTGAATAATCCAGACAACATGAAAACAAATAAAACAAGATACAACCTATTATACAGGTCCACATCAGATAAAAAACATTTTCTTGGTGAGTTTAACTTTAATTTTTTTTAGCTAAAAAATCATGAACACATACTTTCTTCCATCTGGAGATGATCTACAACATGTTATTTCATCATTGTGTCCTGTTAATGTCAGCTTGTGAAGCGGGTCAATGCTGTCCTGGAAAAAGAAACACCTTTAAAACTAATCTTGTTTACCCAAATAGGCATTAATTATTCCATCTAACCCATACTAGTTAAAAAAGTTAAACGTTCAGCCGAAATGGTAAAGATTATGATGACATCTTAATTTCTTAAACAGTATTAAAAAAATCTTTCTAAAGCCCTGTGAAAACCTGGGGCACAAAATTAGACAGCTCAACCAATTGAAATACAGTTTACCTGCTAATTGATATTATTTAAAGAAAGATTCTCACTGGTGGTTTAAATAGCTTTTATTAGCGTTTATTTCAAGGCTTCATGAAATTAAGTTGTCATCATCTAATTAAGCTGTGGAATACTTTAGCAGTAATGTTGTTGAGGAGACAAAGATGAAAAAAGGAAAAGAGAAAAAAATGTATTAGGGGTGACAAATAAGTACACATGGTTTATTTCTTTTCTGGTCAATCAAGGTGTGAAAGTATTTTATTTAAAGTGTTGTCCCCAACATCTCGCTCTTTATACTCCTTTACCTCTTCATACTCCTTTACTCTTTTTCGTGATTCTTTGAAGTGAGAGTTTGCAAGCGTTTTAATATCAAAACATTTTGATTTTAAAACCTGGCGTTTATAAGCATTGTGTTTTAAAAGCGTTTAACAAGTACCAAAGTGATTCTCGGTAGAGTTTACATTGCAATGCCTGCAAGAAGTGAAATGCCAAAATGCGGCATTAAATATGCTAAAATAGGCTAAACCTGTGGATTTTTTCACTAGGCATTAACTAAAATACAGAGAAAAGATTATTTCCAAGAATAAAAGGTTTACATACACAGAAAAATGTCCATTGAATGGGTGGGAGGATTGAAGTTATCAAATTGCTTGGTTTATGGAACAATTTCAGTCTTACAAAGAAAAAAAATAATAGATTCAGTGGTTAATATGAGCTGGCTGCTAATCGCATATCAAAAAAGGAAATCACATATTGAAATATAAATGAAATAGGTACAAGTACTCACCCATATTCTAACAGTTTTATCCTCACCACCACTGACAACTAAATTTTCACCGTTTAAAAAACAACAAGTGTTAACACCACCATTATGGCCTCGCAAGACTTTTATTTTAACCTAAAGCATGAATAAATCCGGAACTTCTTAAAACTAAAACTTCTACAACTTTTTCTATTTCTATAAGTATTTGAAATATACTTCATAGAGAACTTGCAACGTAAATACAATAACCCTCACCTTTGCAAGTTTTTCATTCTCCCAATCATTATACTTCTCCATGTTACATCTTTCAATTGAAAATATATTAATATTTCGATAGAAAATATTGAGAAAAGTATATTCAGTATTTCTTTATTTATACCAAATTGTAAATCTCTATTTTTAATGATCCTTATTTTTGAATATTTTTCGCCAACCCCAAAAATTTACACAAATTTGGGTGTATTAATTTTCTTATTATAAAATTATTCCAAAAACCAAACGAAACAAACAAAAGTTATGTCAATGCATCACTGTACAAAGGAGCAACATTTGTGAGAGAAGTCCTAACATTCATAAAACTGAAAGAGGTTGAAAAATGATGATCATCATTAACAAATTATCAGATGACAGGGAATGGTTAGAAAACACCCTTTTAGTTGCATCAACTTGTATTATTACAAAATAAAATACTGCAGTATTGAAGAAAATAATTATAAAACTGAACAGTCACAGATTTATCATATTGGTAAAATTAAAATAGAAAAGTTTGTCTGCAAAACTTGTAATATTACTAAAATAACTTTCAGTACGAAACCAAAATCACATGTAAACGAGTTAAGGTTGTGCTACATGACTACACTTTTCAGAATCAATTTCTAATTGGGTATAAAAAAAATCCTAACTACACATAGAGCAAGTTAATATCGGTAATGTTCTGGTTTGTATGGTCCACCCTTGGGTAGATTCAAATACTCTGCTTGTTCATCAGTTAACTCTGTAAGCTTGACACTTAAGTGTTCCAAGTGGAGACGAGCAACTTCCTCATCGAGCTGAAAACAGAAATCAGCAAAATCATTAAAAAAAATAAATCTAAGTTCATCCAAAACATAGAAAAGTTTAATGCAGTACTAATCACAACCATTTGTAGTTTTCTGGGAAATAGAGTTAAAAAAACTGTAATTGATTTGACCAATAACACCAGTTTTACACAAAATAATAAATTCTAAGTTCTGGTGTGCTGTTACAACAAGTATTGATATCTCGGGCTGTTATATAAAAAAGTACATTAATCCTACAAAGTTTCAACATACGATAAAATTTAGGATTAATTGAAACTTTTTCACACAGAAATATTTGGCGTAATTGTTTTATTTAGCAATAAGGAAAGAGAAATGAACATTCTAAAGGGCACTTTCTATATTTATATTCATTCTATTTCTTCCTAGTTTCCTGTTAAGCCAAAAAATTCCATCTTTATTATCAATGCTAGTATACTTGTTTGTTTGCTGTTGTTCATTTGTTTTATTTTTATATTATATTGCCGTTGTGTTTTGTCTGCGTTTGAAGATTTGTCCAAAAATAGCGATTAATGTACGTAAACCTATACTAATATAATGTTCAGTAATATATATATAATTTTTAGCAGAAAAACTTTACAATATTTTGTCAACATTTTTTGTTGGTATCTTTTATCATAAAAAATTTATGCAAACTTACCTTTTTTGGGAGCATATGGACACCAAGTGTGTATTGGTCATGTCGCTGCCACAATTCGATTTGTGCAAGAACTTGATTCGTGAATGAATTACTCATCACAAAACTTGGATGGCCATGAGCACATCCCAAGTTCACAAGACGACCTTCAGCAAGTAAAATGATGTGATTGCCGTTTGGAAGAGTGTACCGATCAACCTAATGAAATGTAGAAATCAAACTTGACACTTCCTTGAACCAGTACAACATTGATTAGCTTGTTCTTTATAAACTCCTGAAATTTAGAGGCCTCTAAACACAAAACCAGTATTTGAAAAATATATTTTGTACCTGTGGTTTTACAACCTCTTTTTTGCAGTTGTCATTCAGCCATTGGACATCCAATTCACAGTCAAAATGTCCAATGTTGCAAACAATTGTATCCTCTGCCATTTTTTGAAAATGTTCTCCAGTGATGATGCCGGAACATCCAGTCGATGTAACAAAGATACGTGCTTTACTGCATGCTTCATTAATGGTTGTCACTTCGTAACCTAAACGATAAGAAATGCAGAGTAATGGTTTGTATACTGAATTAGTTACCTTATTTTCTCAGTCAACAATGAAACAGAGATTTTTGGTAAATTTTTGGGAGAGGGCAGTATGAATAGATATTAGCCAGGCTCCCTGTATAAGAATAAGTAGATGTCCAAATTAACACAGCATGTTCAAGTGTTACTGCATGACATGACATAAAGCCTATTTAGCATTTAACATACCTGCCATTGCTGCTTGTAAAGCATTAATAGGGTCAATTTCTGTAATAATAACACGAGCCCCAAATGCTCTTAATGCCTGAGCACATCCTTTTCCAACATCGCCATACCCAGCCACAACACAAATCTTGCCAGCAATCATCACATCTGTTGCGCGTTTGATCCCATCAACAAGAGATTCGCGACAACCATACAAGTTATCAAACTTGGACTTAGTTACAGAGTCATTTACGTTAATTGCAGGGCACTTTAACGTGTTGTTCTTGAACATCTTGTATAAATTATGCACACCAGTAGTAGTTTCTTCAGACAAACCTTTTACACCTAATTACAAAAATATGCAATGTGCCTGAATATATTAAAGCTGTGAATAGGAGGTTCAATTAACATTTGGGTAAGCCACAGAAAAACTTACCACTCATTAATTCAGGATATTTGTCATGAACTAAATTCGTCAGGTCACCACCATCATCCAATATCATGTTTAAAGGTTGCCCATCAGGAAAAATCAAAGTTTGTTCAATACACCACAAGTATTCCTCATCAGTTTCCCCTTTCCAAGCATACACTGGAACACCAGTTTTTGCTATTGCAGCTGCAGCATGGTCTTGAGTGGAGAAAATATTACAGGAAGACCACTGCACCTCAGCTCCCAGTTCAGTAAGTGTCTCAATGAGAACAGCTGTTTGTATTGTCATATGCAAGCAACCAGCAATGCGAGCTCCCTTTAGGGGCTTGCTTGGTCCATAACGTGTGCGCATTGTCATCAAACCAGGCATTTCATTTTCAGCCAAACTAATATAACGCCTTCCAAGGTCGGCAGCTGATAAATCGGCTAAAGGAATAAGCAAAAAAATTCAAAACAACAAAGTATATAACTAATATCAGGGATCAGATTAACGTAAAATAAATGGTTCATAACTTTTCCCAATAATTTTGACATTGCGAACGGTTTTGGCATCTTTGCAGTCTTGGTCATGAATGGCATGCGATTGCACACACACGATGTGAAATTCGGGAGTGCTCTTTATCACACACCTTGTTCTACGTACACACGCCAAGCAGAACTGAGCTATTTTAAAATAATCCCTTACCCAAGCTTTACCCAACCCATAATTGTTCTTCGGCGTTCAAATATATTTCTATTAAATACCCACCTTCATTAAAATTGCTGACGTCAGATACATTTTAAATGTTTTACGTCGGCATTGCGTAAACAATATTTTTTGGGTTTTCAGCTTACAAAAAATTTCCTTATTAACCTTGTATTGATGGCCTTAAGACGATGACAAATAGAAATGAAATACAAGTCCTATTGACTTATCTTTCCAATGGTGTACTTCTTAAGTTAATAGTTCTGTCCCAACTAGCTCTCTATGTTTTAAGATAAACTGATTAGGAAGTAAGTTGTACATGTGCTATTTACGAACTGAAGGTCAGGACATCATTAAGTTGAATATCCAAGAAAAAAAAGTCGGCCGCTTTCCTTCATGCTGACATTGTCATGCTTTGCTGATGCATTACATTGAGACTCGAACGAAAGACAGGAGACCATTTGGAACCATCCACAACTCAGTCTGACCCTCATCGTCACTGGGAATACTACGAGAAGAGTGCGCACCCATGCAAGTTAAATATAACCAGAACATAGGAGAGGTTAGGTGTCCTGTGCCTTAATTGAGCTTTAGGACGAATGTTCTTGTGATGTAATACCAAAGAAAAACATGTTCATGTTCAATAAAGTTTAAAAAATATTTTTAAAAGGGGAGAGAGAAATCAAATATGTTTAGTAATAATAATGGAAAAAATTGTATATCGTATTAAAAAGAAGTCCAGAAGTTCTCTTTCCCAAACGACACAGCAGGCAATAAGTCAAAATTAATTTGACAAGTCGATCTTCTGCTAATGCCGACAGTACTAAATCAGACAACGCTTTTTCTTTTTATTTGTACAGTACAATCTGAATGTAATCTACAGCGGACGCGAAACTCGTATGAATAGTTACACAGAACAATAGCTTTTGTTTTTTTAAGAAAATAATTGCCTCGCTGATAAACAATGACCCCACGCGATCAATTGTTTAATCACAATAGGTTGCAAGATCAATTTTAGCAATCTATTTTGCGCGAACTCTTTTGAAAAATTTAATTGCAGTAATTAATCATTTTTTTTAGATAGCATTTTAAAAGTTTATAAACGAAAAGCGGCGATAGAAATGTTTTTTTAGATCGCATTTTAAAAGTTTTAAAACGAATAGCGGCGATAGAAATGTGTTTTAGATCGCATTTTAAAAGTTTAAAATCGAAAAGAGACGATAGAAAGGTTTTTTAAATCGCATTTTAATACTTTAAAATTGAACAGCGGCGATAAAAATGTTTTTTTAAATCGCATTTTATAAAAGTTTAAAAACAAAAAGCGGCGATAGAAATATTTTTTTAGGTCGCTTTTTAAAAGTTTAAAAACAAAAAGCGGCGATAGAAATATTTTTTAGGTCGCTTTTTAAAAGTTTAAAAACTAATAGCGGCGATAGAAATGTTTTTTTAGATCGCATTTTATAAGTTTAAAAACGTATAGCAGCAATAGAAAGGTTTTTTTAGATAGCATTTTAAAAGTTTAAAAACAAAAAGCGGCGATAGAAATATTTTTTTAGATCGCATTTTAAAACTTTAAAATTGAACAGCAATATTTTATTTAGATCGCATTTTAAAAGTTTAAAAACAAAAAGCGGCAATAGAAATATTTTTTTAGATCGCATTTTAAAACTTTAAAATTGAACAGCAATATTTTATTTAGATCGCATTTTAAAAGTTTAAAAACAAAAAGCGGCGATAGAAATATTTTTTTAGATCGCTTTTTAAAAGTTTAAAAACTAATAGTGGCGATAGAAATGTTTTTTAGATCGCATTTTAAAAGTTTAAAAACGAAAAGCGGCGATAGAAATATTTTTTTAGATCGCATTTTAAAAGTTTAAAAACGAATAGTGGTGATAGAAATGTTTTTTTAGATCGCATTTTAAAAGTTTAAAATCGAAAAGCTGCGATAGAAAGGTTTTTTTAGATCGCATTTTAACAGTTTTAAAACGAAAAGCGGCGATAGATATGTTTTTTTAGATCGCATTTTAAAAGTTTTAAACGAAAAGCGGCATTTAATAGTTGTGAACAATGCTTCTCGTATGTTTCTTAGATTAAACGCGCTGGAATTTTTTTTTAAGTAATTAAATCAACAATACATTCTCGCGCAATGTATTATAAAACTTTGCGAAAGATATTTATTATTTAATTACTTCACGCTAATACTTAAGGGAATAGCTTATCAATACATTTACACAATGCATCTCGCTATTAGAAAAAATATAATTGCTCCGATATTTCTTTGCAAGCGCATTGTTTTTTAACACGCAAATATAAACTCTCAAAACGCTCAAGGGATTTAATTATAACAAAAGACAAACGACTGCCGTCCTTCACGCAATGGTGTGACATTAGCGTGTACGCGATAGATTACATTCAGACTGTACTGTAGACATTGGTTTCAGCCAATAAAAACTCTTGCTCCCTGCGATTAAACAAACAAACAAAAACCATTTTATCAGGCTATAAGCCTAAAGTAAAATCTGTTTTTTTATGTATATTTAAGTTTTTTTGGCATAAAAATAAACAACATAATAATTATCACGGATTGTCTGTAACAGCGATGTACGGAACGTTCTTTTCTAATGTTTGTAGAATTTTGTTATCTATTTATATATCAGCAATCACAGTGTGCATGATAAAATGAATGGCGGCAATAAGGAGGAGATAGTTGCGCATGTCTAATTAATTGTATTTTATATTTATTTTTGATATTGTTAGTGGCAACCTGTTGCTTGAAGGTAGCGAAGATAAAAAAGAAAATTATTATCTGTACTTTAATTTTAACATTTTTTAATATATTTCACAGGAATTAATAATTACGTCCTGGGCACCAGGTTGTGAAATACCTGTCAATTAAACCTTAAAATGATATTACTGTGGAAAGTTTATCATTTCTTGAACATGATAGTTTAGTAGGCAACGTTTCGGAAGATCCTTCTCCCATTACGGGCAAAGTAAAATGATGTTGCGCATGTATTTATATAATTGCAGAGGATCGAAATTCATAAAAATTAACCAATCAGAAACAAGCTGATAATTACAGTTAATTACGGTAATTAACATTTTCGGACCTGGATGTAGGTAGCTACTTTTTCTGTAGGGCTGGTAACCAAATCTCAGGAAGTTGATACGAGATGCTGTTTATGTGTTTGTTACGTTCTACACTGTTGATGGTTTCTTTAATCTTCCTGGCAGTTGTTCTGGATTCTCTGTCAATGATTTTCTTCTCATCCCAATTAAACTGATGACTTCTGCTCTCCAGCTGTGGTCCGCAATTTCGTTTTTCTTCACATCTCCGTTTCTCACTGCGCGCATATGTTCTTGTACTTGTTGCTTAAACTTTCATTTTGTTTCGCCTATATACACTGCATCACAATCTTTACACGGGATTTCGTAAACAACATTGCTTTGTTCTTCCAGGTTTATTTTGTCTTTTGGTTTAGACAAAGTGCTTCTTATGGTGTCTTTAGAGGTAAGAATGCATTTGATCCTGTGTTGCCTTAAAACCCTACGAAGGATCTCGCTGGTACCATCTTCGGTTTTCTCTACGTTGTCTTCACAACGAGATAACACCTAAAGATCTTCGACTTACCTGCAGAGTAAAGACTCAAAGTAAGAAAATCTTACAACGCGCAAGCCGCCAGTTGTTGCAAGAAAGAATCCACCTAAATCACGTAACACATAACACCTTACATCGCCAAGTACTTGATCTTGACAACACCATCAAATCAAGACTATCCACCGACCAATATATACAGGTTAAGAGTATTCATGATAGCGTGTATGAAAAAGAAATGAGATCGGTTAAAGACAGACACCTTAAAAAGTTCAACAAAATCAATGACAGATTCAATGATGATACAAGAACGGGTATAGAAAAGAGCAAATGGATTGTCAATCTCTCCAATAGACAACTCACGACAGAAGAAACAAACTAACAAAACAAAAATCTATCAAAAGGAATGAATTTCTGCATGACACCAGCTTCAATTCCAAAGAAAGAAATAATTGCGAAAGTGGAAGAGGCAATTAAAGATCTACCAAAAGAAGAGGCAGACACAGTAAGAGCTAAAGTAAGCCTCGCGCTACAGAAAAGCAAAACAAAGATATCATAATCCTACCGGCAGACAAGGGGAGAACAACGGTTATCATGAATACACTTGACTACATCAACAAGTGCAACGAACACATCAACAACGGGCCTTACAAACTTCTCAAGAAAGATCCTACAGAAGTCATCAAACGAGAAGCGAGGAACATCTTAATGGAGTTGAAGAGAAAAGAATACATCGACGATAAGCAGTATTACCGACTGAAACCTTGTGACGGACCACCACTGCGATTTTACGGACTACCAAAAATTCACAGCAAGTTACCACAGCAAAAATTCAAAAGAATTTTCGGAATACATCAGAGAAATAAAGATAGCAGACGACGAATGCATGGTATCATTTGATGTCACATCACTCTACACAAATGTTCCCATAAAAGACACCTTAAACATCATTAAAGACCTCGAAAACGATGCTGCATTCGGTGAAAAGACAAAGATTCCAGTACCGGACTTTCTGCGTTTGGTCGAACTTGTTCTAACCAAAACATGGTATCTGTTTAATAAGAACTTCTACACTCAAACAGACGGAGTTGCCATGGGAGGCCCTGCATCATCAGTAGTCGCAGAAATATACATGCAAGCACACGAGACAACAGCATTAGTCACATCAGACAGGCGTCCAAAGGTTTGGAAAAGATTTGTTGACGACGTATTCGCCATAATCAAAAGATCTCATCTAGAAGGGTTCCATGAACACATCAACGGCCTACATCGACAAATCAAATTCACTGTTGAGCTTGAACACGATGGAAGTATCGCTTTCCTGGACACTTTGGTCAAACGCAAGAATGGTTCCATTTCAGTTTCAGTGTATGGTAAACCAACACACACTGACCAGTACCTTAACTTCCAATCAAACCATCAGAAATCTTGCAAAGAAAGTGTCATATCTTCATTACTGAATCGTGCCAACAGCGTTGTCAGTGACAAACAGGAGAGGAAAATAGAAATTCGACGTGTAAGAAATGCATTAATCGCAAATGGATACAGTCATAAAGTCATCACGCAAGTAGAAAATAAAATGAAGAGAAGATGCAACGGAGACAACAAGGAATCATCAGAGGAATTTATCGCATCATCATTCCTACCCTTTGACCAGGTACCAGCGAGATCCTTCGTAAAACCTGAAAAGTCCCGAACAATGCCCCCCAAAAAAGATTCACTACAGATGACTCTCAAAGAATTATTTAAAAAGCATAAAAATTAAAATGAACTATGTTATAGTTTATGATTTTTGATAAGATTTACTTGAAAAATAATCGAATATAAACTTTATTAACTCCTTTCTCTTCAAACGCATTCTTTAACTGTTGTCCGCCATGTTTATGTTACAGTATGTGTTGCATTTCGGGAATGTTCCGGGGGAGTTCAGGAAAGTGTGGGCGGCTTTGGTGGACAACTGTCGATTTAATTTGAAAAGTCAGCCGAACTCGCCAGCATATATACGGGCCTTTGCAGCTTATTAGCACTCCCTTTCTTTCGTTCACCTTTTTTAATTGGAGGTGTTTCAGATTCAGGTCTGACTGACTTTGTGTTTGTAAACATTTGCAATTGTTACTCTCTAATGGGCAAACATTTATCTTGTGTTCAATAGAAACTTTCAATTTTCATGTTTTAACTGGATATTATGTGCATGTGCAAAAAAAAAAAATAGAAATCAACTGTCAATAAACAGGAGATTTCAAGTTTCAAAGCCAAACCAAGGTAAAAAAAGTAAACAAAAACTAGTAACCAAATTAAATGCCTAGCTAGCCACAATTAGAAATAAATTTCGAAATGCCTGCATTTTGCTGCCTGCTGGTTTGCGTGTAAAGGGTGTCTCAGAATGTAAACACTACTGCAACACATTGAAAGTTATCTATTTGACAACAATTATCTAGCTAGCATATAACAAAATGAGAAAAATACAACAAATCACTTGGGAAGGCTATCTTCAATTGGAAAGATTCGCGCTTCTTGAGTTTAGCATTTTTACAAAAAAAAGATAGACTTACCGACTTTATACGCTGGCTTTTTGTCAGGTCCAGGTGGTGAAACCATGATAAAAACTATGTCTGCTATATTCAAAGGTAGAAAATAAATTTTACACACTGAACGGGAACCAAGCTGCCTTAGAGCTGGATGACCAAAGAAGTTTTTCAGGATTTGTTTTGATTACAGACCGGTCTGACAGCATGTGCCAGATCCCTTCAAAACGATTGGTTAAACATCGGCCATATCCTGTTGCCGCTATACTGCCGTGAACCGGACATACTAGGATCGATTTTTGTTTTGCCTAACCCAGCAATGATGGCGTCTCAATCACCATCTACTACTGTGCCGTCAAATAAATCTCTACCTCTTTCTCCATCTGCTTCTGGGGATCCTAAAAATGTTCAAGACTTGACTGCATTTGTAAGTATATATGCATCATTGTTAAACAGAACAAGTAATAAAAAAATGAATTAAAATAGCAGATGCACCATGGACAGTTAAGGGGCCTTCGAAAAATTTTTTCGGGCCCTGTTGCGGGATATCGCCGCTAAGGAGGGGGTCTGAAGCTTGAAAAAGAAATTCGCTAAGGATTAAGAAAATTTTCGAAAATTTGTTCATGGCCTGAAAATTCTTCGTCGTTCGTGAGAATAATTTCTCTTGTAATCAATTCTGATAACTTTTATCTACAAAACACGCCCCTGAGCCTTCCAAGATTTTATCTGAATGTGTGTATTTCACGGACAGAAATCCGCTAAAAGAGGGGGGCGAGGGGGTCCAAGTTTTAGCGGCAACATCCTGTTAACAGGGCCCAAAAAAATTTTGAAGGCCACTAAGGATCTTTTCCCGATCACCTAATTGCAGACAAGACTATTAGCTAGATATTTCGATCAGGGAAAACAGCAAATTAGGATATCATAAACTAAGGCCACCATCAAAAATATGTTGTGTTCGCGTCCTAAAGACCCCGCAAAAATCAGTCGGTGGGGCGTATTTTTTCCTGGGATTTTCAGATCGGAGCAAGCAAATTCGTTCCCAGGGCCAAGATAGTATAGCGCCACTCAGTATGTTTGTAGACCATTTTTCGGCGTCCTGTAAACTGTCAGTAGCCAAAGCAGTGCCCTAAAGAAATTAATTTTTACAGAAATTAATTTTCGCGAGTTTTTGTTAATTTTGCATAAATTAGTTCTGGCGAAAAAAAATTTCTTTTTAAAAAGTATCTTGCAAAAAATTTTTCCGGTCTTTTTCCAACTTACCGACTCGGGTTTTATCACCAAAAGTGAGTCGGTCGGAGGACGCGAACACAACATATTTTTGATGACGGCCGAATTAGGCTATTCGCCAAATTAGGAGAGGGATTCCTAACCTAACTTGGCTATGCTATCCTAATATGGCTATGAAAATTTTTTAAAAGCAAAAAAATCACTATTAAGGCGCTATCCGCATCTCTCTTTGTGCAGCTAAATTTCAAAACTTTAATATTTAAAAAAACCGTCGCATTTGTATGATGGAACTAAAAGATATTGGCCAAAATTGGCAAAATATTTTGCACATAGTCTAATTAGCATATGATGGCCTAACTAGGAGTTTCTTTCCGGCCAAACATCGTCTTTCTGAATCGCCATTTTGAAAACCACATTTTGTTTGACATCCTTATTAGGCTATTTGATATCCTAATTAAGTCATTCTCGCAGGAATTAAATATTTCGTCTACCCGTCGTTAGTTTTTGTTGAAATTTTGATGAGTTAGGCGCAGCATTGGTAAGAATCAAAACAACAAGTAATATAGGCGCGAATGTGCATATTTTATTTGCAAAAGTTAAAAATATGATTTCATATCCTAATTAGGCTATCAGCATGGCTTAATTAGGAGATGATAGCCTAATTAGGTTACATACCCTAATTTGCTGTTTTCCCTGGCAGTATTTGTCGAAATAGTGCTGGCGAAAAATGTTCCAGCAATCAATCAAATTTCTTTTTTGTTTCAGTTATTTTGTGCCAATTGTTAAAAATAACTTTGGATGAGGTCCAAAATAAAGTATCACACAATAATTTGGTTATCATGATTACTCATTTTATTTTATGAATTTTTTTTTATTTTTTTTAGTATTAAATTTCTAAATAATAAAAGTTAAAATTTTATTCCCATCCCCCAAACCATATTTTCTTCTTTCCGTAGTATGAGTAACAAACATATTGTGTTGATGGTTCTTAAAAGAATTGTTGCTTCAATTCTTTCTATGGTACCTGCAGTTTTGAATATGTTTTAAGAATAAAACTGAATAGATCACAAACATATTTAGCTATTTTAAGCTGTAATAACTTAGTGTTTTGTAGACAGACTAGTTAAAGAATTAAAAATTGCGAGCCTGGACACTGTAAAAACAATTTTGCATGTGGAATTTGCTGCCAACCCTTTTCTTTATTAACTTACATGCAATCTTCATGACCTAATTTGTTTGCATTTAGGTTGAGAATCTTCTTGGTTCAATGGTATGATATCTTTATGTTTGTTTTATATACTCTTACAGAGCATTATTATTCAAATTAAAAAGTGGCAGGGTTATTGTTAGAGAAATAATTTCATTTAGTCAGTGTGTGTGTCTGCTCTATCAAAAATTTTGCATTTTGATTTTCAGCAAGAGAAATTCCAGACAATGTCTGAACAGATATTAGCAAGAAATATCCTTTTCATTAGCATTTGTATTGTACTAATTGTATGATAATTGTATAATTGTACATTCGTTCCCTTTTTTAACTATAGTAACTGTTTTTATGTTATAATTTTAATGTTTTGATGGTTAATTTAAGCCATTTTTGGTGATGATTTATACCACATAACATTGTAATTTCTTGTAAATCAAGGGATTGGAGCGATGAAATATTGACACAACTTTAATTTTAGCAATGCAATTTCTATCTTCTTATTTTTATTCTTTAAAGAAGAATACATAACCAAAAAAAGAAGAGAAAAACATGGAATAAAAAACATGGGATTAGGCAGTAAAATTTAGCTGCGAAATTTTTTTGTGAGAAAATAAGTTGACTATAAATCAGGTTGGCTGTTTAGGCCAACTCCTTTTGTTTTTCAGTAAAATTCGTGTAATTTGAACTCCTATAATTTGAAGAATCATTTAATTCGGACAGGTTCTTCGGTCCCTTCAGAAATTTGCTAGCAAACCCTCACAAAAAAGTTCCTTTAATTCGAACTCCCATAATTCGAAAAAATCATGTAAATCAAGCAGATTCGATGGCCCTTCTGTTTTGTATTTTTAATTCAATTTGAATGTTGTAAGGTTGGGATGTTTTTCTCATTTTTGATCTTAAGAATCAAATGTTGTTATACGTTTTCGAAATGCTTGCTTTTTAAAGCTTCTTGAATTTGGTTGTTCGCCCCAGATTTAAACAAAATGGCAAAAAAAGCACAACGAACTTACTTTAAAAGTAAAGTACGAAGAGTTAAAGAGAAAACTCGTATAATCCGAACAAATTTTGAGATCCTTACATGATTCGAATTAAATAAGTTAAACTGTACTTGTAATAATTTGGAATTGTGAGAAAGTAGGTATTATGGCGAATGTGCTTTCCTTGATTTTGCAAAGATTAATTTTTTACGAATCATAGATGATAAAAGCAATGTAGGAGAGTTTTGCAGAGAGTTAATCACCTCTGTCTTTCTAAATTTCATTATATTTGTGAGTAGGGAATATTGAATATTTGACAGGTCAAATATAAGAAATCGAAGTGCATGTGCCTTTTAGGCCGTCCTTAATTAATTGTTTGTTTGCCGTTTTCTGACTCGTAGTTTTGTTGCAGGGTCGGTCGGTCGGCAGATTTTTTTTTTTTACCTTTTCGTCAGACAAAAAAGAATATGATTTTACTGTCTACTCTGGTCTTCTCGTCAGCCTGTTGTTTTGATTATTCATTAGCTTAGCGATTTAGCTATATTTTTATTTAACTGTACTCATACTTAATGAAAAACTAATTCGGTAATTTAACTGTGTTTGGGTCGGAAATCGGCGAAATACTAGGAAAATAAAAGAATGTTGAAAAATCCCGACCCAAAGGTCGGTCGGAAAACGGCAAATAAAATTTTTTTTAAGGACGGTCTTATAGAAACAGTTCGTATAACTGCTTGTGGCACGAGATTAGTCCTTCTTTCGAGATTAGTCCTTCTTTTACGTACTTCCAGGGTCGTAGCTTTTTTGGCCCAAAAGAAGTTGTTTACGACATTTTTATGCTATCTGTATGATTTTTCCTTAACTTTTGTGTTTACTGGATGAGATGGGTAATCGGATAGATGATTTAGAAAAAAACATTGGCGATTTGATGCATCAAGCTGGGATCGAAGACGAGCATGTGGAGAAATAAGAAGATACGGTTGTTTGGGAAGACTTTTCGAGATGGTTTATCGATTTCTTTTAACAGATACCAGCTGACGATTTTTTCTTCGGTAGACTGTAGTTAATGAAAATGTAAATTTATTTTGTACTTCTCTAATTATTTTACGCTTACCTATTAAATATAATTTATTTCTATTACACAAACATTACTACTTTATGCTTTTCATGGAATGAAAGCGTTTTTAGTTTGTTTTTTTGTTAGTGCCAGAAACAGTGTCGTTTCGCGCGAACAACTGCATCCAAGAGGACTTACCTTCCATGTCAATAGCGGCTCTGACATTAAGCCACAGACCCTGGGGTCGGAGACGGCGGATTGAGAAGAGAGAATGGCAGTTAAAGGATTATTTTCCTCTGCGTTACGTTGTCAACTTGAGTCACCGTGATGAAACCTTTTATTCGCTAATTCTTTAATTGCGCACTTCCTTACAGCCTGTAGTGTTAAGCAGGATAGCCTCGAAGTGTCACTTAACATTAATGAGACTGTTTTCATCGAGAAAATTCTTGTCCCCACACCTCTTCGATATAAAACTTCGAGGCTCCAACTCTGGCACTAAGAAAAAGATAAAACCCGAGAGTTTCGTCCGATGAAAGAGCAATAAATAGGATCTCAAAGAGCTCTGGGGACGAGGACGCGCTGAGACCTCCATTTTGACGGAGACCTTTCCGCTGAAACCAAGACTTTCTCAATTGTTTAGTCGAATCTTCCATAGTTTTCGGCTTTTCCGATTTGGGACACTGACAGAAACTCCGGTGGAGAATCAATCTATTGTTATTGTTTTTAACCCGAAATCCCAGCCCGATACTCTCATACATTTTTTACAAAAGGTAAAGACGTGTATGAGGCGCGAAAAAAACGTCCCCTACAGCTCAAGCGAAATTGTCGTGGGACAAAAAAGTGATTATTATTATTAGTGTGGACGGAATTTCAGCAATCGTTCCGTCCCACCTTTCATACAAACAGCTCTTTAGAGGCCTATGATATGCTGACGAAACAGTAGTGGTAGAAAACTCGCATGACAGAAAGGAAGAGCTGTGCCCCGTACAAGAATTCTTAGTCTTTCCGGATTCTAAAGACTACCACGGTAGTTCTATAATTACTGGACATCATTGGTACAAAACTATCTGTCCGCTGATCAGAAAGTTAGCTATTTTTGAGCAAATTTTTGCTATTGAGTCGAAAAATTAATGTATTTTGTGGTTTTTGGGGAAAGCTAGGTTACGAAAGTTCGTTTTTGTTTCAAAAAGAAACATTATATACTATGCTAGTCAGTGGCCCTTGGAAAAAACAACGGGTTCGCTTGCAGTACCATTTTGCGTGGCAAACAGACAGCCGTAAACGGGCATTATAATATAGACTACAGAAACTATACAAAAGGTTTAAATTAATAAAGTAAACAGAAAAAAGTTGATAAGCGAGAATTCTTTACTCTGACCAATAAAATCTTACAAAAAATTTCTCGAGGTGCCCGCTAATTAAAAAGAAAAAATCGCCAAAAAGGCGTTTTGGTGACAAAAAAACGCGTGCGCTACTGGAGTGTCCGCTAATGCTTGTCTGCTATGACTAGGATTCATCCGGTATTATGAAATTTGTCGGTAAATTGGAGGTGTCCGCTTTTTAGAATGTTCGTTAATTTAGATATTTTGAGGTAATTGTATTCTGCCAATAGTCTTCATTAAAATATTTTGCGAATGGAACCCTCTGTTGCGGATTGCTTTAATGGAAACACAAGTCCATTTAGAGTAACAGACAAATTGGGCTATGTGCTTTTGCGGGCGCAAATGCACCTAACATTTTGAATTTAAATGTTGGATGAAATTTGGATGTTAAAAAATTCAAATTTTACATTCGAGTTGGTTCGAGTTGGTTGAATAATGTTTATTGTTTTAAGCGAGTTATTGGATTTCGATGATGGCACTGGGGGAACTGGGGGGAAAAGCAAGAAACTGGGTGAAACGAAGAAAAGAAAGGGGATTGTTTACCTTTTTTTTTTGCTGTCTCTGTTTTTGGATAATTTTCTTGTTTTTTACCTTATTTTTAAACCTTGCCGTTGTCGGTCTTTTTAGCCATATTTTACCCTTTCTCTCTTAGTGTTATTTTTCACAGATTTCCTTGGTTGAAAAGAATCATCTTCTGAATCACTTGACATGCTGACTTACTTCTCCTTCCCACTGTCGCAAATGTTTTTCCTGTTATTGCAGGTTTGTTTACGAAATATTTTACTTATAAAAAACATTCCATATCAAAAAATGTTCTAGAAAGCATTTGAAAATTCGAAAGTTACGTAACACACGCACGCACGTGAATTTTTTTCTCTCGTTTAAAAAAGGTTTATAATATTTTTTTTTTTACATTCTTTATGTTACATAAGAATTTTTAAAAAAAGGTAAACATTGAGAGAGAAATGTCATCAATTTCTTTTTTCGCACAATTCGCAAAAAAAAAAAAAATTCTCGCGAAATATCAAGACTTGCAGCTTCGCAGAATTAAGTTGCCGCGAAAATTAATTCACTTCCGATATGAAGACTGCGTAAAATTCGTTTATCGTCATTTTTTTAAAATATGGCAACTTTGCACGAAATCGAAGGTTAATCGCAAGGGAGGGTCTACCACTCATTTGTGAGGATATGATGTTTGAATTTTAACTTTTTTAAATTAGAAAATGCTCTCATTAAAATATTTATCAAGAAGCTTTTTCAAATGACATTAGCGTCCCGAACAGAAAATGCTGCACGATTGGAAACTTCGACAAAACTTCTGCTTTGTACATCTTGATGAGACCAGAGTTGACCTTTGACCAGTGTGGGACAGAACTGATGCCCCACAACGAGTTTGAATGTTCTGCGAACGGTCCACTTTTGACCGTGTTAATATAAGCTATACACCCAAAGAACATGTAGTTGTCCTTATTTTCTTCTGTAACCTTTTCATCAGCGAGTGCGCTGGGAAAGAACGTAGGATGATTAATTAGTTGGCTACTCCCCCATATAAACGGAACGAATTGATAATCGTCTAAACCCCATACACCGTGGCTACCTGCAGGTTCCATTCGGTACGTGACTTGCAGATCTCTGACGACTTCTAAATATTTTTTGAAAGTTAAATTTACAATAGCCACGCGATCGTTTTCCGTTAAAACCTTTAACTTGTACAGACAGCAAAGAAAACAAATGAAGTTCAACTCGTGACCACTTCCGTAATCGATACGAGTAGAGTTTCCAAAGCCGTGTTCCAGATAGGTTTTCAATTCAACAACAGCTCCTTTGAAGTTCTCCGGCAACATAGGTTCAATAAGACTTTGCGAATTTTCAAGCAGCTTTTCCGCCCATACCTTGTAGGACTTGTTACCAAACCTCTGTGGTTGTTCGCATGGCGGAATCTCTTTAATCCAGTTTTTGAAAGTTCCTAACATCTCCGTAATCTTTGTGACTGTTTCGGACACGTAACATTCGTCGTGTAGACTCTTACCCTTCACAGCGTCGTTCACCGTTAGTATGAAACCAACCAAATCGTGATGAGCTTGCGAATTATTCCACGTGACTAAATTAGACAGTGTCATTATCCTACGTACAGGTTGAACGAAGTTCACTTCCTTGGTTTCCGTGCTTGTCATGGTGTTAGCTTGTCTGTTAAATTGATTGATTGATTTTCTTTTTAGCTAAGAAGAAAGAAGAGAGTGAGCAATTCAAATTTATTCTACTGTGCTAATAATGCCGAGCTTCCATATCGACTTCGTAGATCGTGGATTTAAATATATGAAAATGTTTATTACCTAGTAAAAGAACTAATGACCTGCGGCTCACTTTCCATAACATGTCTAGCAAAAACCTTTAAAAAACAAAAAAAAACAGAGGGGTAAAGAATCCAGAAGAAGCTCACGATACTCGTAGGGAGATCTACTTGACTTTATTGGACTGAAACTAAAATTATTTCTTTTGTGTAGGAATCTTTAATTCAATTTTCCGGTTGGATAAAAAGTGAAATTGGCGGAAATAAATTTTTGCATTTTTCATTGATCAAATGTAGTATTGATTTCCAATTTTGGTACTATATGCAACCAATCAGGATCCTTAATTATTTAGCTGAAGGTGAGATAAAAATACTGTTTTAAACAATTCTATATAAAGGCGTCATTTCTTAACACAACCAAAAACGCGAAATTTCTGACACATCAAACACATTTAACAAGAAAACACAGAGTCTACGCCAAAGGATAAAATAAGTGAGTCGATTTGGAAAGATTATCATTATACCGTTAGAAATAATATTTACCATAATTCTAAATTATTTCCTAGTATTCTTTTTCTATGAAATTTCCAGTCTAACATCTACATTCTAAGCTACGTTTTAGGCTAGTTCAGTAAAACTTCAGCCAGTACTTATTTTACCTTGGTCAAAATTTATATAAAAAAATTCTTTCTTTGTAGTTCAAGTACCAGGAAAAATTTTTGCATTTACCACAGTGTAAGTTTATTATTAGAGTTTCAGCAAAAGCTTTCGTCAGACTAAATGTTCTTGCCAACATGTATTTTACAGAACAGACAATTTCCGAACGCAAAATATCTCCTTATCTCCCAAAGCTTAAGCAAACCCCATAATTTTAAAAAGTCAATTTTTTATCTTTTTTCAAATGATTGTGAGCCAAAGATGGTAGCAACGGAATATTTCCCTTAGATGTTTTGACAGGTAAATTCAGTGGATTCTCCACGGGCTAAAACCTTATAACCACGAAAAAACCTTTGCTAAATTTGAAATTTTATCTACCATCTAAATAATTTCACAAATTTTTGGACTACAACTACTAACTGCAAAAGTAATTCAACAAGAAGATGATGACATCAGCACAAATCTGCCAAATTTAGGTCTTTTTTAGCACTCAGTGTTTTTGTGTATGGAAACAATTGAATTTAAAATACATTTTTTCCCATCCTTTTTCCAAGCTCAACGCAACGTGACTTTTTTCATTAGTACGGAGGAAGAACATGAGGTCAATCTTTGTTTCCCCATTCTGTAAAATACATCAAGACAAGAATATCGCGACTGACAACCAAAAGTTAATAAAAGTCCAAACATTACAAAACTGGAGAAAATCTTTTTTGTGTTGTTTTTTTATGACTGAACTATTTAAGTGGATAAATAACTATTTAGAAAGAAACTAATAAAATTGAAGCCTAATAATAAAAATATGTGAAACATCAAAACAAAATATTTAAAAATTTACATCTTCTTCACGAATACAAGCTAACCATTTCATTCAAATTCATGTTATTCCCTAAAGAATGATGCTGGGCTTATTTTAAAGAGGTTAAAAAGTTGATTAACAAGTTTTCTTAAATTTGCCCCTTAATTTACATTGTAGAGTGAACGAAATTCTAAAATCTTGCTATGAATAAGGAAAAAACAACATTAGAAAGATATGACACAATGAAAGTTCTATAAGACTAAAACCCCACAAAATCTAACCGTCTATTCACAATGCTCATTTCACAAAACAGACTTTTAAATAAACAATCAACCAAATCAATAAACAATAGATTTGGTTTTTTATACTGCAAAAATTTATCATTATTGTAAATATTATAAGTTATTCATATAAGTAATATTTCAGTCGCAGCTAAAAAACGCTTTTTAAACGTTTCCTCAGAAAATCTTTTTTTCACACATTGTCTTGCTTGAGCACAAACTTCATATCTTTCTTTTGGCTTCTTACTAAAAATTTCCTTCAACGACTTCACATAACTTTCTGTTGAGTCTGCTAAATAACCGGTTTTCACATCATTCCAATCAATGACAATGTCCATCTTCGGTCCAGCAGAATTATGTGCCAATGTTACCAGTCCTGCAGCCATAAATTCAACAACACCAATTCCGAAATGCTCGTCTCGCATTGTGTGTAAGCCCACAATTGAATCGCTCAAGTGATCAATGAGTTCTTCATAAGAAACGTTGAGATGGAAACTTACATATTTATTGATGTGGAGCTGTTTCGCCTTATCTTTCAACATTTGCACTCTTGCTTCGTCGCCTTTATCTCGGCAGCTACCAACTAACAAAAGTTTATACTTCTCTTTCTCTTCTTTCTTCAGCTGTTTTTGGAAGTCTTTGAAGATGTTCAATTGCATCAAGTGGTTTTTCTCAGGGCGAAATTGAGCAACAGAAATAATTTGTTTTGGTTTAACTTTTTGTGATTCCATTTCATCAATAGAAATTTCTTCAAGTGCTTTGGTATCACATGGGGGGAAAACAATTGAAGTTTGATTAGGAATTTTCCATAAAGCGTTGATATGGCCATGAGTCCAAGAGGAGTTCACCATAACGACATCACTACATCGTCCACAAAAACCGTAACAAAATGCAAACAACTTGTAATAATAATTTTTTAAATTACTCAACAGGAAACTTTGTGATATGTACTGAGCGTTATTGAAATCAGCTTCCCTTTGATTTACTTTTTCCAACATGTCCGTGCTTATTGTGGGATAATGTACATAACATCCCACCTTACATCCACCAAGAAACTTAAACAATGGCAAAGTAAAAGCATAACCCATTGTATCCAAATAAATATCAGGAGTGAATTTATAGAGAGCTTCAATGCCTAAAATTACAGAGCCAAGGCTCTGTCCCAGGAGAGTCAGAAGTGGATAACGTTCTGCAGTCACCCAGGCTCTTCTGTTTAAATAAACAAAATGCACATGTCGTTTCAGTTGAATATTAAATCGCTTCTTGGCTCTGTCTGCAATTGCCTCTGGGCTTTCTGTAGTATCACCGGTATAAACAACACATTTCACAAAATCATATCTAGCCTGCAAAGCTCTTATGGCACACCACAAGACACGTTCTCCGCCACCACCAGCATTGCAATAAGGATGGAAAAACCCAATAGTAACTGTTTTTGAACTTGCTTGGTTTCTTGAGTCTCCAGGTAGTTTACCTCTTGATGCAACAGCACTTTTCCGAAGAAAATACCTTGATAAAAGGCCACAAACAAAGAATGTACTTGTTAGTAATGATGTCAAAACCCAAAGCGGCTGGGAGAAAATGCTTCTTAGGAAGGTGAAAGGTAGTTGAATAGGCCAGTAAATTGCATTAAATACATCAGTGCTCAAGAAATTCCAGCTTTTATTGCCAACTGTGTTATTCTCGTTTGTACTCATTTTATCTTTACCACTATAAACAAAATAATTATGTATAAATTTATCAATGTGTAAACGTATTGTTTCTTTTCCAAAGAATGTTTTTTTCTCAGAGAAGAAAAAAAAAATCAGGAATTATTGGAAAACTTCATAGTGTAAACTTTTGCTAATTCTGTATTCAAGAAACTTTCCATCACAAAAGTTCCTGCACTTATTCTTATTCTGTATATTAATACAGGATTAGCCACTTTAGTGTTGGAAACACCCTTGTTTTGAGTGCACACATCAACTATATACTGGCATGGCCTACCCAATTTTCCATACATGGCATGGGTGGGTTAACCCATGCCATGGTTAACCCGTAGCTGTGGTAAAGACACTTGCTTATCAGGCCCGTGTTGTGGACCGAACCACTAACCTTGTGATTACCAATCGAACTGCACAAGGCTATGCGCCACAAATAATGTTAAAATACTGTCATACCTGTGATGCTATATTAAATTTCAAGATGTAACTGCAACCTTGAAAAAAGATGTGGAGACAGTCATGGTTAAACATAAAAACAGATATTGTGTGATACAAAAATACACATTCTAGTTCTACAGTCAACGCTTAGTATCTTGAATACTCAATATCTTGAATATATACCCGTTATTACAAAATTTCACTGTCTCAAACTTTATTTTTTTGGTCCCTTTAGTCATTGCAATCTCTTGTAGGAAAAATTACATTCTATATCTCAAACTTTGTTATCTGAAACTTCAACTTTGTCAAACTATTCTTTCGGTTCTTTCAGCTCATAACATCACTTTATCTCAAATTTTCCCTTTTTTTCAAATAAAAGCTTTTATAAAAAGTTTGATTGGTACATAAAAGAGACTTTTAAATGTTTATAATTGGGAATTTTAAAATCCTTCTCATTTTAAAAATGGTTACCAACCAGAAGCTTGTGGTAAAAATGTTGGCTGAGAAATTTATTGCTATGTATAAAAAAATTGCGGACAGGGTCGCAAATAAAGCTGTGGCAGAAAAAGCACCCCAAAACATTATTTTCATGTAGTTAAAAAAACTGTTTGGAAACTTCACAAAACTTATGTCTATTCAACAGAGAAGGCCCAGACATGCGCACTCTGCTACAACACGAAGAATCTCTTATTGTTAGAGATAATATATATAGTTCGAAAAAGCAGAGTAGTATTTTAGGCTCCTTTGGAGGGAATTAATTTGACTAATTAAGAAATTTAATCACAACAATTTAAAATGCTTTTTTTAATAACAAATACAATTCAGTCCTCTGAAGTACCAACATCATTATAATCTTTTGCTGTCTATGAGCCATTGTGTTCTAAATTCACTGTGGCAAATTTTGTCGTCACAACTTTTCCATGCGAAAAAACTACCGTTGCAGGCCAATTTTGAAAGATTTTAAGTAGGAATAATTCGGCGCATACAATTCTTTAAAAATTAAATTTTAAAGAAATAAAAGTGACATTAACATTTCTTCATCCCATAAGTAAGAACAAAATTTGTTTACCCTGCTTTTACCTGAACACAAGAAGAGCAAGTTCCATCAAAATTCACAGTCAGTAATTAAACTCTGTAAATCGGCAAATAAAACCAAAAATTGTGACTGAAGTCATTAATTAAACTTTGTAACTATCAAGCAAGATTCCAGTTTAGCTTAGCTAGGAGACCCAGCATAACTTTTCTTACAAAAAGGACCCAGCATAACTTTTCTTACCACTAGGAAGTCAGAGTTAAGATGGAAAAAAATAAGCTGGGTCTCAAATGATTTTTCTGTGGTCAAAATTCTAACCAAGGTTTTTGATTGGTTAATTCTATTGTTCTTTGCTCACATGGTCAATATTATAGGGTAAAATTTTGTATGTGGCCTTTTCTTAGTGATACAGTACAGTCTGAATGTTATCTACCGCGGACACGAAACTCACATGAAGAGTTACATAGAACAATAACATTGCGATAGCTTTTGTTTTTTTAAGACAATAATTGCCTCGCTGATAAACAATGACCCCACGCGATCGATTGTTTAATCACAATAGGTTGCAAGATCAATTTTAGCAATCTATTTTGCGCGAACTCTTTTGAAAATTTTAATTGCAGTAATTAAATATAAAAGTTTAGATTGCATTTTAAAAGTTTAAAAACGAAAAGCGGCAATAGAAATGTTTTTTAAGATCGCATTTTAAAAGTTTAAAAACGAAAAGCGGCGATAGAAATGTTTTTTAAGATCACATTTTAAAAGTTTAAAAACGAAAACCGGCGATAGAAATGTTTTTTAAGATCGCATTTTAAAAGTTTAAAAACGAAAAGCGGCAATAGAAATGTTTTTTAAGATCGCATTTTAAAAGTTTAAAAATGAAAAGCGGCGATAGAAATGTTTTTATTTGTTTCAATAAAAAAGTATGCGGAAGGAATATTTTACGTTGTTTGTTAAGAAGGAAATGTTTCCATCGAGAAATGTAGATATTGTATTTATTTTAGAATATACACCATTTGTTTTACAAAAATAAACCGTGGTTGTATTCTTTTAATAAAAAAACGCGTGATTCATTTAATAGTTGTGAACAATGCTTCTCATATGTTTTTTAAATTAAACGCGCTGGAATCTTTTTAAGTAATTAAATAAACAAAACATTCTAGCGCAATGTATTATAAAACCTTGTGAAAGATTTTTATTATTTAATTACTTCATGCTAATACTTAAGGGAATAGCTTATATCAATACATTTACACAATGCATCTCGCTATTAAAAGAAATATAATTGCTCCCATATTTCTTCGCAAGCGCATTGTTTTTTAACACGCAAATATAAACTCGCAAAACCCTTAAGGGATTTAATTATAACAAAGGTGTGATATTAGCGTGTACGCGGTAGATTACATTCAGACTTACTGTATCTACTAGTATGGAAAAATAAGCAAAATCCAAAGACATGAGTTCAATGGACTAGGTGAACTGACATGGAACTACCCCTGAACAAATATAAATATTATACCTTTAGGATAATTCAGAAAAACTAACAATCCATCACAGCTTATCTTGCAATCGGAGGAGGTAAACATCACACTTTTGATGAGCAGGATAAAAAACAGCGAGCACCAGTACAGTGCTTTTCTAAACCATAGGCCACCAAATTCACATCTCCCACGGTTTACAAAAAAAACGTTCGCCAAAATTAACTGGCCTGTTTGTCGTTGCTGCAGATATAACTAGGACGTCATGTGGTCAGATTCAAGTTACTTTCTTTCGCTTGATAAAGATGAGAAAACTTTGTATATTAAAAAGCTCACCCTAGCCAATGTTAAGGTATTGCCAGAAAAAAATCCATATGTACTTAGTGAAAAGTCCTAGTAGTGATCACTCACGAGTCAACGAAGGCTTTTAAATCATTGGATTTATATATGCACCTTTTTTTTAAGTGTTCATGTTCAAGAGGTCTATTATCATAACAATGATGACTTATTATGACTGCTCCCCTTATAATGCTCTATTTTTATTTTAAAGTTTTTACCAAGTCGAAGACAAGGCCAAAAAAAAAAACTATATGAAGCATGGGTTGCATTACGTAAGAAAGGTGGCTGAGTGCTTACTTCAAACTGCACATGCCACAGCTGTTTCGAAGCGGACAAAAATGTTACGAAAAAATAATTCGAATTACCCTCTCAGTTAAAACAGGATATCTCAAGAACGAAATAAAATTTTTATATTCTGTAAAAAGAATAATAATCTCAGATAAATTGTCCATATTATTAAAAGAAAAATTTTTTTGGACACCTGTCCGAAATTGGTATATTTAGGCCAAAATTTCTAAAAATGACTTACAAATTATCATTTAGATGAATGTCTTCCACAATATCTCTAGAATAAAGTTAAGGAAACATGTTTTTTATGGTCCAAAGGTTAGGTTAAATATATGGAATAAAAATTAATTAATTTTATTACTGTCCGAAATTGTCCAAAGGGTCACTTTTGGTCCTAAGGGTTTTCGGGCTAAATATGTGACATCATACATTAAATAAAACGTCATTCAGAGTCGACAGTTTCAACATTCTAGTTTATCATGCTAGTAGAAAATATCTCAAGTTGTGCATAAATAGTTTATTATATACATTAAATATATACAAAGCAATCATGTTGTGTTTCTTTATAAATTGTATAAAATAGCACCCAATCTTGTGATAAAGCCAAGATTAGCTAGCTAGCTAGCCATAAACATCTTTGATTTCAACAATTTTATCTTGAAAAAGCCCACCAAAGTCTTAACTAAATAAAAAAAAGAAGTATTAAGTGACTTAGCAACAAAATACGATGCAAAATGCAAAACTGTAGGACCAAAAAATAGCTACTCTTTACAGAAAAATACAAAACAGAAGAAAAAAGATTAAAAAAGATAACAATTAGCCACGTTTGAAGTTTTGCTATAAAACAATTTCTTAAAACCAAGGGTGATCTTATAGCAAAAAAATAATATTAAAATCCCTGCAAAATAAAGTAGTTTATTGTTTTTCCCTTACCTCGTGCTCTGCCAAACTTTAGCTAGCTTCAAAATTGCTAAGACACCGTTGTCTCGCTTATTCCAACATTTTCAAAAAATCCCGGTTTCGGATTAGGATTCCCGGGTCGAGCAATCAAGTCAAAAGTAAACACCGGGTTGCCGTAATTTTGCTGGGAAAAACCACTTGCTGACTTGCTTAGAAGTTTAGATAATTATTTAATTAGACAGAAAAGGGATCAGACTACATCAAATCGCCGTGCACCACTTTGGCAACTTTTTCTCCTCTTTTTTAGCGCCTAAAGAAGACTTTAACTTAAAATTTAAGTAGTTTATAGTTTGCGAGACGAACGGTGCACGGTACCGGCCAATAGAACCATGTTTCTAGGCCCCCCATACCAATTTTCAAGTCCGTAGCTAGTAGCGCGGCATTGGCACAAGGTTGGAAAGATGGTATACTTTCGCCAAAAATAATTTTTTTTTTAGTTTTGTGTGTTTTATTCGACGAAATAACTCGAAATTTATAACACACATGTATAACATATTTATATATTTAAAAAGGGGAAAAGTAGATCGTTTTAATACTTTTTAATTCAGTAAAATTAAAACAACACAAAAAAAGTTTCAATAACTTAAAAAATGATAAAAATACAAAATTTCCAAAAAAATTGTGGAAGCCATCTTAATTTTGTCCGCGGTTTGACCGTAGCGAAACAGCCGTGATGCATGGCCGGGTAAGCAGGTTGTTAAACATTGCGTATATAACTTATTAGGCAACCTAGCTCTAATACACTACAGTTTCTTTAGGGGCCTTTGAAAAATTTTTTCGGACCATGTTAACGCGATATCACCGCTAAGCAGCAGATTTCCGTCCGTGAAATACACACATTCGGATAAATCTTGGGCGTGTTTTGTAAATAAAAGTTATCAGAATTATTGATGAGAAGAGGAATATGCTCACGAGCGACGAAGAATTTTCAGGCCACAAACAAATTTTTAAAATTTCCCAATCCCTAGTGGATTTTTTTTTTCAAACTTCAGACCCCCTCCCCCCTTAGCAGCGATATCCCACTAACGGGACCCAAAAAATTTTTCAAAGTCCCCTTAGGCTTTGGTTCAGCATGCAGCCATGTTGGGGCTCTATTATTTAAGCTGCAGGCCGGTGCATTATTAGGAATAAACAAAATTGCATATACAAGTAAACTTTGCGCTTGGAAACGCTCTAGACGATTCGCAGAACCAGCTCGAGATAGACTTGTTTAGACTAGTTTAAGCCTGAAACTGACTTATTTCTTATTTTGATTGTTGTTTTCTATAACGATTAGTTAATAGAGTCAGCGTTTCCAGTGGGTTCATTTCAGCCTCGCTAACTGGGGCCATATAAACAACACAGGTATAAAGCGTTAAAAACAAGAAAACAAAGATCAAAAATGACTTGACTTTCCTTTTCTCTTTCAACTCAAAGCTGTGTGTACCATTTTGAAAAGCTTTTCTCTTACCACGTGGGACGGTCGTACAAATACATTGCCAGTTCGTCTTTTGATTTCGCAAATCGAATTTACTAGTTTGGATGGCCAACTCAGTGTGATACAAAAACACACGGAAAGATGGTAGAGATCCTTTTAAATACTGCGACCAAGACAGCCAGGTTATTGGTGTGAATTGTTTATCTGAATATATCTTGGCAATCATTGTGTGCCTGCAGACACATTACGAAAGTAAGTACCACAATATAATATAGATTTTATTTATCTTTAGGGTTCAGAATGAGCGCCGAACTGTGCTGGTCAATTGTTCGTAAGAACTCCTGTTACTTAGTCAAAAGTCTTGGTAAAACATTAACCAAGGTATAATATTTCATTTTCCTGTACCTAGCTGGAATTTCATTGTTTAAAAACAACTCAAACTGGCCATGTCACTTGTGCAATGTTTAGTAGCAGAAAAAATGCTTGCTAGCTGAATTAATATTTTTGTTTTTTAGGAGCCAAACAATGTGACAAAAATTAATGCTTTCAAGTATAATGGGTATGTGAACAGGAAGGTACGTGAAAACCTATTGTCATTGTATTCTTAACTTATGTGTGTATCATAAAACCTAGCTCTTAAAAGTAGAAGATTGTGCGCATTTTTTCTGTTTTTCCTTGCAATTATATAAATTTCTAATTTTTTTATATAGCTAGTATAACCCAACTTTGAAAAATATATATCCAGATCCACATGCCTTACTATACTGCAAGTGTCAGATCACTCTAAAATGCTGTTTTTGCGATTTCTAAACTAGAACTACATGCATCTAGGACAGGAATAATGCTAGAATTTTTTGTGGCATATATTCTCTGATAGAAGCATATATCATGACAACAAAGCATTGCTTGTGGACACAGCCTAAGATTTTGTTCATTCAATGTGATGTAGGACATTTTTTCTCTACTCCTATTTTTTGAAATCAAAAAGGTCAATAGCTATGATGATTTACTCTTGTCATAAAATTTTATGATAAATAATAGTATTTATTTCACCTCTGACAAGCTGATGCTATTCTATTCATATAAACAATAGCATATCCAGAAAGTAGGGTCAAGTTGTTAAAACTGGATTTGCATTGTAAATACTTTCCAGCAGTGCCAGGGAACAAAACAGTGTACAAGATCCACAAAAATGCCTGTTTACTTTTTGTATAAACTATTGATTGTAACCACATGTATAATGGCAAAAGGTTCTTGATTTTTTTAATAATTTTTTTGTCACTGTAAAATAGGCAAAATAGCTTACATTGTATGCTTTTGGCCTCTTGTGTTGTAATAATGGATGCTGAGTATAGAATGATGATTTACTTGTCATAATGGATTGTAAAATCCTCTGATGATAAATGTAACTTATTTCACCTCTGACAAACTGATTATATACTCGCATTTTTATCATTAATAAGTGAAACCAGTTCTATAGAACTCATTAGTATTTCTTTTGACTTTCTGTTACGTATATTCTCCATAACATTTAACTGGTGAGACTATGAAAGTAATAGGTACTGGAAAAAAAGTTAAAAATGTATTAGTCAGGTGTAAACTTGGTCATAATGTGTTAATATTAGGGCTATGAGTTTGTCAGCAAAAAAATAAGAGGCCTGTGACTAGTAATAGAGTTTCGTTTTGGCAAAAAAATTTAAGTTAACCAATTAACCTTTATAATATCTATAAATTGATAAAGTTTGAATGCACACCCCTTAACAGGTTTAAAATTACTGATAAAAGGTAGTGAAAGATTTGCTGGATCGATATTTTCTTCAAATCTGGTCTGCTTTTTGTCCCTAGTAACCTTATATCACCTTAACACCTTGGTTACCACTTAGTAACCAACATATATGCAATAAATAATTATATACCCAATACAGCATCTTATAACATTCTTGCATATATGTCAACGGTTTTCAAAATTCCTAAAAATTTACCCCCGTCCAAAAAAGGCAATACCCCCAGCAAAGTACACAATATTTCCAAAGATATTTTTTATCAGAAGCAATAATAAAAGTTATGCCTAGTCAAAATGGCCACGGCCACTTAGTGCCCCCCCCCCAGGTATAATAGGGTTAATATCCTTACTTTTGTTCTAATTTTATTAGTGGTCACCCTACTGCTTGCTACTACCAAGCAATATTGTTAGCTCATAATAAAGTTGCGAAATAATTGATCACATTTTGTACAAGTTGTCAAAGGTTGAGTGTGGTTATTTTATTGGTGCTGTGTATTTCTACCAATTCTTTTAGTCTGTTGGTGTTGATGCTGCACCAGGTGGAAAAGGTGTTGTTTTAACTTTAAAGAAAACAAAAGGTATAATTCAGTGATTGCTAAACTTAATCAATGTGTAATTGAAATTTAAAGTTTATGATTCCATCTATATACTTCTATGTACATGTATATTACCTTCTTTCAACTTTAGGTCAGAATCGTCCTTTAAAAGCCTTGAGCAAATCCACAATTCAAGGCAGTCGACATGCTATCAAGACTATTAAAAATACATTGGCTGCCAATGGTTACAGAAAAGATTTGACTGATGTATGTATTTAGTCTTTTATCATTAACTAGTCAGTGGCCCGTGGATGCATCCACAGGTTCACCTGTCCTTTATTTGGCCTTATTTCGAGTGTCTTGCTATTGTATTCAGATTAAAGTTTACGGAATATAATTTTGAAATGTTTGACCTACTGAAATCAAAAAAATTTAACTTGACATTTTTATTTCTTGTTTTATAGCCGGCTATCCGACGTGCTTGTGCTATTATCCGTAGCCAAAACACCGCAGTTGTGAAGAAGAGAAGATCTCGCAGAAAGAAGAACTAATTTTTTCCCGAAAGAACAACTACATATATCCACGTATTGTTTTGCTTTTCTGAAAATCTAAACAGATCTGAATGACCTATTCAGACTTCTCTTTATTGGATAAGGTTCCTAAATATAGAAACAGCTTTTGTTAAAGTCTATTTCTTATTTCTATATGCGGGAGTACCTATTCGTACTAACGAGGTTTAATCTTTATTTAGTCACTCGTATCCTTTCAAGGTTGTCAATTCGAATTTTAAATTCAAGAAAATTTCGCATGCGAAAAATAAATACTTTACTGCGGCAAAATAAAAATGATCCGTTAAAAAGAAGATTTTGTCCCTTTTATAGTGGTAAAAAGGTAGTTCTGTTATTAACACTCAACCCTTCCGTGCTTCACAAGTCTTAGCAGTAAAAACGTCGACAAAAAAGCTAAAGAAAAAATTCGCAAAAAAAATCAAAATAGAGTCAGACAAATATAGTCATAAGTTACATGGTATATCAGAAAAATCGGATCCGGGATGCGCGATACAAAAAAAATCATCGAAATAAAAAAATGGCAGAGCCAATGTTATTTTTTCTCGCACGAAAAACTCGATAATTAATAAATACATTTTCGTTTGTTTTTAACAGCCTTCACAAAGTATAACAAAAAAACGTAATTTTAACAAGTTCAAAAAAATGTGAATTATGAAAAACAAAAAGGGAAGGTGACTTTCCTTTGAAGATTTTGAAATGACATAGACTGGTTTCTGCAATATTACCTGTTTCAATCTCGTTTCAGGGGGTATAGCTCGAAAGCACTACTTTTTTAGATCGGAGGAATTCACATTTGTTGCTTAATAGAACAACCTCGCCAGAGGATACATCAATTCGTATCACATTAAGTTCACCAAGCGAAAAAAAGATTAAGTCATGCATTTCTAAGTGTTGTATTCTTTTTAGAAAATTCATGCATAGTTTATTTTAATGTCTACGGGATGTTAGGTAACATCATGGTCAGTATTTTATTTCGATGAATTTTTTGCATCCTGTATCCCGCATCCCACTTTTCCGATATGCCTAAGCTAAATGTGTCAACTCATCAAAAATCGCGGTGGCTTGCTTAGACAGAATTAATAACTGATTTGTTTTGAGGAATGGGTTCCAAAATGGGGCAGAAACATAACCCAGTATCCTTGACAATCTGTAAATATCGTCGAAAACATTCTCTGTCTTCATTATGATTTGCATCACTTTTACCACAGGTCACATCTACCACTTCCATATCCTAAAATAAAAAAAACAAAATGTCTCTCACCAGTGGTCAACCCTCTGCATACCATTTCTATAATTAACAGAGACGTGATGTTTCTGTTAGTTTTTACCATTATAAATGCACGCTTCAATACACAATTAATGTCATCTTGAGTTGCCCAGATATCATTGTTGTAGAAATTTCCAGCCTGGCAGAGCATGGACAAATAACAAATGCTCTCTCAATTGACTCAATTTTTAGCACTCTTGTTTAATGTTCCAATAAACAAGTTCGCATACGCTGTTGGTAGAATATTAACATTGCCACCATCTTACACGCGCAAAACTGCTATATCTGTGTCGTCAGCTACCACAATAGCATAATTTAAACTATAACAGAGCAGTCGAAACTATTTGAGCATCAGCTTTACACTTTACCACTTTATGATCAGCTTCCTAATACCCTGAATTGATCTGGGTTTTATTGAACTCGTTCGAGAGGAATAAATCTTGAGCACATGATGCAACATTAGCTTTACCAATATCAATATTCTGGCACTTTCAAAGTTTTGCTCTTTCCTTTTGTTTATTGGGATTTTGTTGCTGCCAATTTCATTAAATACCACATAGGCTTGAGCGCTATAGGGACTTGAACATATAAAACAAGCATTTTTTATTTTTTTAGCGAAGTCTTTTATCCATCTAACACAATATAATGTCTGTGTCAGGCATCAGTTTTCCTCTCAAAAATGGTTTACCTGGGTTTTTCATAAGTGGCGTACATGGCTAACTAATTAATTTAACTAATTATTTTAACTTTCCTCGCCTTCGTTTTGGGGAGGGAAGATCGTTGGCGATGTTAATATTCTGGTTTTCTCTAAGAAAAGTACCTATGATTATCTCCTCTTTGAGTCGATAGTACAGTTCTTCAACCATGTTTTTCTACCGTTCAAAAAATAGTCTATTCGCGAAACTCAGAAATGCATTTTTTTATCTCGAGAGAAGCCATCAGCAGGACTCGTGAATGTCTATTTTTAAAACTTTTTTTTCTTTCGTCTACTTTTATTTCTATCGTTACCCATTCCTTTTATAACGTTCTAACAACGGGAGATTGTGGTCACCAATATGAATGAGCAAAATTACAGGCAAAATTTGAGTCCCAGACAGCACATAGTTAGCTAGCTAAAGATTTATCAACACATTTTATGATCTTCATGTTTGAAATGATATTTCTGCAGTATGGTTCAAATATGTTTTTAAACCATCTGAGTCTCTAAACCAGTCTTGCCAGGAAAATACTATTTCTAAGAAAAACATTCAAAAAAAATTTTCCTGGTAAATCACACAAGGCAATTTTACACCAGTCGCTCTCGCTGTAATTAGTGGTCATTGGCCATGAAAAATGCAGAAATCTTTCTGGCTTTTTTTTTCAATGTACTTCCGAGAGAAGAAGGCACGAAAAAAAATTCTCAACTAGGATAATATACCCTTGGATAGGAAAATGTCCACTAGAAAAGATCCATTTCACTTAACGGGATTATCTAGGAGAAAGGGGTTGTTCTGGAACCAAAAGGGTTCTAATAAACAGTAATTTATTCAATGTTCCAGCATCTCAAATTCTTACATTTCTCCAATAACCCCTAAGTGGATCAATCGAAAGTTATAAAACTTGCATTTTATATTTTACACGGAACAGATTTGTGCTAAACATATTTGTGCTTTTATATTTCTTACCTAACGTAATTCTGTGGGTTTAACTTGCTAAGTTTGAATTCCACCCCCACTGAAGAAATAATTCTTTTCTCTTCTAATAAAAAGGCGGATTTACACGAATCGAATTGTAAAAGAATTCGACGGCGAATTAGCTGCGGAATATTTTTGTGTTATACACGATATACAGAAAAACATGTGGTAAATTCAAAATATTGTAAACACTGCTAAATATTAAAAAAAAAATTCTAGCAGTAAGTCACAACACTAATTATTTCGTACCGATGGGTTAACAGTTTACTCAACTTCACAGCAAAATATTTTGCTGCCAAAAAGTAGGAGCTGTTTCTACTTTCTGGCGAAGGGAATTGTTCAAAGCAAAATTAAAACAAACGATGTGCACATAATGGCAGAAAAATCGTTGTCCAATTCACTACACTACACGTTATACAAATACGTATACAAAAAAAGAACACCCAAATTCTAATCAGGCTGGTCATCTTGTTTTTTATTGGCCCAAAACATAGACCTATTGCATTTAACCTGAAATGATATTCTCATAAATATCATTCTTATAAAAAAGAACAACTTATTTTACCTTGTTGTACCTTGTTGTTTCGGAGAATATTCAGGATTAGTTGTTGTGTGCCAGTCTTTAACAGGATTAATGTCCAAAGTGTGCATATGTAGTATGGAATTTGAATCAGCTCGGCTCAATGCCTTGTATCCAACCAGTAGCAGTTCATCCAGTATCTGAAATAGATATATATCGAAGTTGTGTTGGAAGAAATCTAAAGTACAATCAGAAATGTTGCGGGTGTATTTAGATAGCACATTGAATAGTTTTACCCGTGTATTAGTAAGCTGAACTCTGCCACCTTTCTGCATAGACCACTAGAAAGTTTCCATTTTCTATCATGTAGGGTGTGATGATAACTTTGGATTTTCAGATTGACATTCAATACTTGTTGTTCCATGGTTTTCCAAACAAATATTATTCGGTTTAGTTTTTATGGTTGTTTAAATTTCTTATTTTTCGGATAGCTTAAATTTCATGTTAGGATTTTTCGCCTAGTAATAAATTCCTTGTAGGTCATTTTGCAACTTGTCTCTGATTAAGAAAATGCGTTTAATAACTCCTTAGCATCGTCGGCAAATGATCGTATAATACTAACAGAGACGTTGAAATATTTATCCCCAAGAAGGATAATAATTTTTTAAAACAATAGTAAATCCACCTTAACAAAACCCTTTACAAAATCAAGGTCAACCTCCCGGGCAGTTCTTTTTGACATCGAGGCCACAAACCCTGGAGACGAGAATGAATCCATTCATCCATCTACGAAATGTGACACATTGCCAAAGTGCTCAAGAAGCTGGTTAGGAAATGAACGGGCAGAGCGAAACTCACTTTTCAAGATAACAGAAAATATGATTACGGATAACCCAACCTTTTTTTTTTTGGAACCTTTAAATGATATGTGATGTTTAGGGCTATCGGGCAATAACTTAACGCGATAGATTTCTTTCCGACGAGGTTGGAATTATTTCACAGTCGATACATTTTTGCAACAATACAAGAAATGGTATCGAAATATTTATTTGCATTTCTTAAGAAAAATGACACCCACCCTCGTCCCAAGGAGAAATTCTTGGGATGAGGATGGGTTTCCTGGGCGCCGAGAACAAGGTTTGGAGGCAATGACTTCATTTAGCACCGGGCTAACTGGTTCCGACACACGACGTACAACATAATTAGCACCCCTTCACTTTATCGACATAAAAAAACCGACAGACGTTCATTCACACTACTCCAACCAAATGGACCCGACGAATGAACCATCATTTGCCGATATTCTCTCTATGGCTACATTTCAAATAAATATTTTTACTGTCAATGTTCCATAACCAACATAATATTGCATAATACTGCATAATACCTTAATAATACTATCTATCGCTACATAACAAATACATATTTTTTCTTTCGATGGCCATAATCAACGTAATATCGCATAATACTGCATAATACCTTCATAATACTCTCTGTCGCTACATAACAAATACATATTTTTTCTGTCGATGGCCATAACCAACGTAATATCGCATAATACTGCATAATACTGCATAATACCTTCACAATCCATATAAAATACATAATTTTTCTGTCGATGGCCATAACCAACATAATATCGCATAATACTGCATAATACCTTCATAATACTCTCTGTCGCTACATAACAAATACATATTTTTTCTGTCGATGGCCATAACCAACGTAATATCGCATAATACTGCATAATACTGCATAATACCTTCACAATCCATATAAAATACATAATTTTTCTGTCGATGGCCATAACCAACATAATATCACATAATACTGCATAATACCTTCATAATACTCTCTGTCGCTACATAACAAATACATATTTTTTCTGTCGATGGCCATAACCAACGTAATATAGCATAATACTGCATAATACTGCATAATACCTTCACAATCCATATAAAATACATAATCTCTATATTAATAAGCCAGTTCCGTGTGTCTGTAACAGGCAAAGTGGATATGTTCATTTTCCTTTGATGTCGCCGAAATTTTCTCTGAAGTAACCGAAAAATGCATGTCTATTATGTTAAATTTTCTGACGTTACGGCGCGACGTCAATAACACTACTTTAACGTCAATATCCTATATTAAATTAATGAAGCCATTACAGTGCACCTAAAACTTTGAGGCCAAATAACTTGGAAACGAGGTGGTGACGTCAATGATTTTTCACCGCGTGGGTAACTAGGGACCAACTAGGACCAATTTGGGTAATTTTCCCAAACCTGGGTCCCCGAATCTGTTTCGGAATGGACGGGTTGATGACGTCATCAAACAACCTTCAAACCCAAATATCTCTGCAACCGTTTGTCAAAAGTGCATGATCCTATACATTTTCTTGATCAGCGTTTCAAGATCTATACGATGAAGGCAACAGGAGTGCAAATTTCTGAAAAAAAAATTGGGGGTCTAGACGGGTCAGTGCTGACGTCAGCAAATTTTTTTAACCTTTATATCTCATTAATCATTTATCAAAAGCACGTGATTACATACATTTTCTTAATCAGCGCTTTAAACTCCGCACCATATAGAGGCAACGTAAAAACAAGGTTCTAATTTTTTTGCAGATGGGTTTCTGACGTCATCAAAATTCATATGACGCTTATTTTTCAATTTTATCCTGCCTCAGTGGATTTTTCCACGGGCTTTATCGACTAGTCTATATAATAATACGCCAGTTCCGTGTGTCTGTAACAGGCAAAGTGGATATGTTCATTTTCCTTTAATCTTACCGAAATTTTCTTTGAAGTAACCGAAAAATGCATGTCTAATATGCTAAATTTTCTGACGGTACGGCGCGACGTCAATAACACCACTTTAACGTCAATATCCTATATTAAATTAATGAAGCCGTTACCGTGCACTTAAAACTTTGAGGCCAAATAACTTGGAAACGAGGTGGTGGCGTCAATGATTTTTCACCGCGTGGGTAACTAGGGACCACCTAGGACCAATTTAGGTAAGTTTCCCAAACCTGGGTCCCCGAATCCGTTTCAGAATGGACGGGTTGATGACGTCATCAAAAAACCTTTAAACCCTAATATCTCTGCAACCGTTTATCAAAAGTACATGATCCTATACATTTTCTTGATCAGCGTTTCAAGATCTATACGATGAAGGCAACAGGGATACAAATTCATAAAAAGAATTTTTAAGTTTTTGACAAGTCTTTGCTGACGTCAGCAAAATTTTAAACACCTTATATCTCCTTAACAGTTCATCAAAAGCAAATGATTCCATGCATTATTTTGCTCAGAATTTCGAGCTCTAAACAATAGAGGCAACGCGAAATCAAGGTTACAAATTATTTTTTTGTGGATGGGTTGCTAAGGTCATCTAAATTTAAAATAAAAATTTAAATTCTTTTTCATTTTTATCCTGCTTCAGTAGATTTTTCCACGGGCTTTATCGACTAGTCTATATAATAATACGCCAGTTCCGTGTGTCTGTCTGTCACTTTTGCAAAGTGGATTATATTCTTTACAATTTTCTTTGTCAAATTCTATAAAACATCGCCTATAAAATTGTTTTGTAATTTATAAAACTTTACCGTTAAAAAAGTATTGACGTCAAAGAAAAGTATATTAAATTAATGAAGCCATTACAGTGCGCTTAAAACTTTGAGGCCAAATAACTTGGAAACGAGGTGGTGACGTCAATGTTTTTTCACCGCGTGGGTAACTAGGGACAACCTGGGACCAATTTGGGTAAGTTTTTCAAACCTGGGTCCCCGAATCCGTTTCGGAATGGACGGTTTGATGACGTCATCAAAAAACCTTTAAACCTTGATATCTCTGCAACCGTTTGTCAAAGATACATGATCATATACATTTTCTTGATCAGCATTTCAAGATCTATACGATGAAGGCAACAGGTATACAAATTTCTAAAAAAATATATTTATTTTGTATTTGCACTGCTGACGTCAGCAAAAAAACTAAAACAACCTGTTTTCCATTGTCCTTCTGCCTAAGTGGATTACTCCACGGGATTTATCGACTAGTCTTATATAATAATACGCTAAGTGTGTCTGTGTGTCTGTGACAGGCAAAGTGGATGTCTTCATTTTCCTTTGATGTTGCCGAAAAATGCATGTCTAATATGTTAAATTTTCTGACGTTACGACGCGACGAAAATAACACTACTTTAACGTCAATATCCTATATTAAATTAATGAAGCCATTACAGTGCACCTAAAACTTTGAGGCCAAATAACTTGGAAACGAGGTGATGACGTCAATGATTTTTCACCGCGTGGGTAACTAGGGACCACCTAGGACCAATTTGGGTAATTTTCCCAAACCTGGCTCCCCGAATCCGTTTCGGAATGGACGGGTTGATGACGTCATTAAAAAACCTTTAAACCCTAATATCTCTGCAACCGTTTGTCAAAAGTACATGATCCTATACATTTTCTTGCTCAGCGTTTCAAGATCTATACGATGAAGGCAACAGGCATACACATTTCTGAAAAAAAACATTTTGTGTTCTGACATGTCTCTGCTGACGTCATCAAAATTTAAATGACGGTTGTTTTTCTCTGTTATCCTGCCTAAGTGGATTTTTCCACCGGCCTTATCGACTAGTTAATAATAATACATAATAATCCTAGCAGAAAAATTAAAAGGAAGTCTGTAAATGTGAGACACATCCATACGTCATTTGAGGTAACACTTTTAGAAGTTGAGGGATGCGCAAAATAAAAACTGAGATATTTTAAAAGACCAATCAAAGACAAAATTTTATGTCGATAAAGTATGAATGGGGGGGGGGGGGGCTAATTATGTTGTACGTCGTGTCGGGTTCGGATATGGAACAGACACAAAACAAAAACAAATATGGCTATCTGAGAAGCAGAAAGCGAAGCAAGAGCTGCTGCTAGATTGACCTAAACGCTAACCAACTAGCTAACATCTGTAGCTATAGTGTATAAAACAATAAGCTATGTCGAAATTACTAAAGACCATGGGATTAATTGCTGGAGGAGGTATTTTAGTGTCTCCTTTTCTTCTTAAAACAAAAAACGAATCTATTTGGAAAAATATTACCATGCCAGTTATATCAAAACTTGATGCAGAAACAGCACACAGGTTTGCTGTTAAAGCAGCAGCTTGGAAATTAGTACCAAATTACATAACTGATGTTAATGATCAGGAAGTGCTAGTGAGTTTAATCTTTTATTGTACCTGAACAAGCCTGGGAAATATTTTTATCATCCAAAATATAATTCCCAGACTTGTACTGTTGATTTGTTTTCAATTTAATCCACAGCTTAACACTAAGGAATTAGAAGCAGGGAATTCACAACAAATTTTGAAAAAGAAGTACAGAGATTTGTGTAGATATGTTTTATGTGTTCGTAATGCAATAGGTTTTTCATGTAAACGTTTTTTTGCCATTAACAATGAAATTGACAAATGCTGTTGTTGATTTTTACAATGGCCCCTATGGCTCACTTTTTTCCAATTTAAAAGCACTTCTCTTCTATGATCCAAACAGTTCTCTTCTGCATTTTCACACTTCTTTTTGACGCTTCTTTTCTGCACTTAACACTTCCCTGTATGTGGTCGAAAACTTTCTCTTCACAACTAAATTTAAAAATCTGGTCTGAAATTTTACATCCATGGTCTGTATATTTTTTTCATTTTTCGGAAGAAGTATACTTTGTTAACATGTGCTCAATTTACCAATAATTGCCATGGTTTTGAAGCAACAACATAAAAGTAAACAACAACAATGACAGATAATGTTAGAAGTATATTTCTCTTGTTTCATGTCATAACTACACTTGAGTTTGGGGAAAGGAAGGTGGTCGTGTCAGGTTTGGTATCAGGGCTCCCAAACCAGATGCGTGTGTTTCCATCCTTACCCTTAGTAAGACAACGTATCTCGTGGAATCGTCTGCATATCTCGTGGAAACGCTAACTCACCTGAGGTGTATCTCGTGGAAACACCTGAGTATCTCGTGGAAACACAACCCTCTCACCAAAACTCGTGGAAATTGCTGACATCTCAGCAACTGGCTTGGAAATTGCTTACATCTCAGCAAATCTCTTGGAAATGCCTACTACCAGCTATGGCGTATCTCGTGAAAGCGCAACTCATTTGTTAGGGAAACAAACGCATCTTTATCCCATTTGGCTGATGAAGGAAGCAGGACATCCCCACCGGCGTGTGCAACAGTGCTTCTACCTCTGGACAAAAACCTCGGCAATCGCTAGTAGCCAAATTTGGATCACCAAGAAAACCTTGAGGCAAGAGCACTAGTGTAATCAAGCATGCGTCATTGTTGCCAATTGATTCGTCCATCTTGCATTGTAGATCGTTGTGTGTTATAGTTCGTAGTATCGTTGCGTGTTGTTAATCGTTGTAGAAGAACCTCAGGGGCTACATCAATTGGTATTGTATGCACTCGTCATGTATCGGACGATTATCGATTGAGATGTGGGTTGTAGTTGATTGTAGAATTAGTTAATATGGTGACAGTTGTGGACATTGATGCCAGTACATGAAGTGATTGATGTAGGTAAAAGAAAATATAAAAATATATTAAAAGTTGACTGTAGCTGCTCCCATTTTATGGGTAGACAAGGCAATCTTAGGGGCCTAAATCTACAACAGTATTGGTTTGTTACTTTGAGGGCCTGGGATAAGAACAGCCCTATTGTTCATGCCCTGTGACCACCCTTTTCACTAGTCTACCATTCTAGATTTGGAAAAGCATTGGGCTTCTAAAATTTATCCTTCAATGGTGCTAGTAGCCATCTTTGTTGACACTTGAATACTTAATGCAATCAAAGCCAAGCCTCTCAACAAGATATAAGTACTTACTTTAGCAACCGCAATTAACCTGTTGGTCCACCACCATACAGCTTTTTATTGTAGCAGGTTCAGGTGCATTTGCATGCTTAAAATAATATCACAAATCAATTCAGATCAGTAGCAGAGTAGGTAATTTTATTTATCAAGACACAATTTGTGGCGCTGTAGGTTATAGGTTAACCTATAGTGGTTATAGGTTATAGCTCTTGTACTCTGTGCGAGAGACTGGGGTTTGATTCCTCTTGACGGCGATTCAACATGGGGGAGTGAATGTTACCATAGCCCCGGGTTAACCCAAGCCATGTGACGGAAATTGGGGAGATGGCACACTGTGTGGGCCTTTGGATGTTGCCGGGAGTTGTCTAGTAGAGCGCAGGCCCTAATTGGGTCTGTGTAACTCAAAAAAGAGCATTAAATACTCTAGGACTCTCCATCTAAGGCATGGCCTCTCCTGGAAATAATAGGCAGGGTATACCCATCAATATTTGTGAGGCTAGCCATTTAAAATATGCACATCTATCAATAAATGGCAAAATAAATGGCTGCCCAGAGTTCTCAAAATCATGGGTGTGTCCACCAAGAAAACTGCATGCTTTTTCTTTATAATGAATGTACTTTATAAGAATATCAGGATGAGATTTTGGATTAAAACAATACGTATTTTTGTTTATAACAATACAGAAATAATAATAATGACCAGCCTGGTTAAAATTTTGGTATTCTTATAAAAAACGTGTGTATTAAAAAAGTTAAACGGATACCACAATGTCATTTATTCAGCCTCATCTCAAGGGATTTTCCCCGTCTCCGTTATATATAAAAAAGCAAAATAAACCTTGTAAGGGTGGTCGGTCATTTATATAAAAACGTGAGTTATCAAAATCCAGCTCAATCAAGATTCCAGAATAGAATTGGATCTGGGAATTTTTTGAGTTCATGGAGGTGTTTCGAACGGAAGAGAAGATTTCGGAGGGATGAAGAGAAGTGTTTTTATACAGAAGAGAAGTGTTGTGACTAAAAAGAGAAGTGTTTTTATTAGGAAGAGAAGTGAGCCATAGGGGCCATAATAGATTTTGGATGCTTAGTTGCTTTTGGAATAGCAGGAAACAAACTGATATTTGCGACTTGTTGCTTTTTTTTGTTTGCTTACTTGTAAATGGTAAATATAAAATCTAATAAACTTTGTTTCAGTTTTTTTTCACTGCTATTTAACCGTTATAACCATATTTGCTAGAAAGCCTAAAAATTTCATTGTTGTATTTGCATTTTTTTGTCTTTGCTTTACTTTTATGCAGACACCTTAATCATTATGGAGTAACGTATGCAACAGGCCAGCTAACTGACAAGGAAAATTAAGCTACTTTATTTGGAGAAACTTTCGCGAGAGAAACTTTCGTGAGTTTTGTGTTTTTTGGCCTTTTTTTGCAAAACTTTGTCTCGCGAAACTTTCAAAAATGGTCATTCACGAAAGTTTATTCAGTACAAACTTTCTAAATTGTCGATTCCCGAAAGTTTATCCACTAAAATTTAAAAAAAATTTGCTGGTTTTAAAAGTTATTTCTTGACTCGCCCTCACTTGGCTTGCCCTCCCAATACAACTGGCACTGGGAACAAGATTGGAATAAATTTAGAAATAAACAAAAGTGATGATGTTTCAAATGTATGTATGGCTCATAACCAAGTTATTGGTGAAGAAGAGGATGACAACGATGCATGGGAACCGGAAGTAGACGAGCCTAGAAATGTGTTTTGATCTGTTTTGTGATTTTGACGATGAACCCAATTTGTAAATAGAAGTTTTTACAATAATATAAATATTGTCATGTCATGAACAAGCGAGTTTATTCTAGGCCTAGAATAAACTCGCTTGTTCATGACATGACAATATTTATATTATTCAATGACGATGACTGAACAGATAAGTGCTAATATTTTTAAAAGAATTTTTTACTATTAGAAAGAAAATTACATGTTAAAAAATGCTTTTCTACAAAAAATATAGGCCACTTTTTTTATAAGAACATAAAAAATCACGAATTGCCAAAGTTTATCTCGCGAAACTTTTTTAATTTGTAGATTCGCGAAAATTTATCCAAAAAATTTTGCGAGTCCAAAAACTCGTGAAAGTTTCTCTCACGAAAGTTTCTCCGAATAAAGTACCTTTTATTTACTCACAAGTGAACTATATTTATTTATATGCTGAATTTTCTGTGTAACTTTTAAATAAACTAAAAACATGCAAACATGTATACAGCTTCTGGCCTGCTACCTGACAAGATATTTTGGATATTAGAGCTAAAATACATTTCATGTAAGAGTTATATTGTATCGATAAGGCGATACATCATATATTTTGGTGTAATGATGACTAAAAAAGGGTTTTTATATTTCTTCTCTGTTCTTATTGCCATATCTTTAACATTCTAGCTCTCCCTATCAGATCATATTACTATTGCAATTGTTTGATACAGACATAACTTATGCTGACATCAGCATGCCAAGATAGCTAAGGGTGTTTATATTGGGTCTTAATATTTCCCAAATTGGTAGATCATAAAAATACTACTTTAAGATAAAAATAATTTTCGAAATACAAAAAAAGGAATGATGTGCTGGAATATTACTCCTAAAATATTTAAAATAATAATGTTGTTTAGAAATCTTCATTATGGGGGCTTGAGTTTGAAAGTCCACTTGGTTTAGCTGCTGGATTTGATAAACATGCAGAATGCATTGATGGGATGCTTAAGATGGGTTTTGCATTTGTCGAAGTTGGTAGCATCACTCCATTACCACAAGAAGGAAATAAAAAGCCAAGAGTATTCAGGCTAAAGGAAGATGCTGGTATTATAAACAGGTAATCAGAACATGCAGAAGTTAGTTCTGACAAATTCAACTGATAAATTCACAGATTTACCCTTTCTTTATGTGCCATATATTTTGTGGCACTGTAGCTTAATGGTTATAACTCTCAAACATTTTGTGTGAGACCTCGGTTCAATCTGCCTTGGCGGTGATTCAATATGGGCAATTGAACATTACCATAGCCGAAGGTTAACCTAAGCCAAGGGAAATCGGAGGAATGGCACAATGTGTGGGCCTTTGGATGTTGCAGGGGGTTGTGTAGTAGAGTGTGGACCCTAATTATCTCTGCGTAGCCTAAAATGGGCATTTAAGACTCTAGCACTTCCCATACGCTATGGCCCCTCCTAGAAATAATAGATAGGATGTATCCCTCAATATTTGTGAGGCTAGCCATGTAAAATAAGCACATCTATCTATCGATTTTATGTTTCATGCTAATGCAATACCACATGCAGAGAAAAGATGAATTAAGCTGAAATCCCTGTTAGTTTCTGATATTGATATCATATCCTACTTTTTCATGCCTTCTAAAGGCTTTAATACAAGTGTTTTAATGCAAGGCCAAAAAGGAAATTTTTAGCATGTTTTTGTATCCTCTGATATAAGTTTTTTTGTAATGGGCAATTAAAATGTAGCAAAACTAGCAAATTTTATTTCTGAAATTATTGTAAACATCATGTTGCTTTTCTCTTTCTTGTTCGTTTTTCTAAATGTAATGTATTATGAAAGTATTCTTAGGATTTCGTTAATATATCAAGTGTGAAGACTCATGGTTATTCATGTAGTATATTGTAAAAGATGTTTGTGCACTTTTTTAATAATTGCTTTTTTGAAATTTGCTCTAAACATTTTTTAGCTACTTAGAGAAAGTCATTGTTTACTTTCGTAAAATTGTAGGGGACAGATTTTTATTTCCAAAGTATTTTAGGTAGAATAACTCAGAAGCATTTAATATTAGAACATTAAAATTTGCAAAATATTCATTTAAAGTGCCACTATAAGTTCAAATGGCATAGGTTTTATCTTTGATAAATTTGTTTAATTTTTGACTAAATTAGCCATGAACATTTTTTAGCAATTGTTTAAATTTTGTCAAATTTTGGGGTGGTTCTTTAAAATTGGCCTTGATTATAAAAAAGTCTTCTATTTTGTAATGTCAAAATAAAAATGAGGAAGATTGATCCCTTTGTTAATTAAAAATATGTAAATTAAAGCCATTAATTGTAACCATTTAAAACTTAAAACCAGGTTGTGATATGCTATGAGAAACACACAGAAAGTTAGGTATATAATATGCTTAAAATTTCGATATCTTACAAAATAACATGTAAAAAACTCAAAACATGAAGGGGTAGTGTGTTAAAATGTTCAAAGATTGCACATTTGAAATTTGCATCAGTTTGTGTTTTTTATTAAAAAGTTTGATGACTTTACCAAAATGATTTGTTAAGGTATGGATTTAACAGTTTCGGTGTGGACTACGCGTACAATAATCTGAAGTTGAGAAATTCAAACGAGGGAAAATCTCCTGGTGTTGTTGCAGTAAACATTGGAAAAAACAAAACTACAGAAAAAGCTGCCGAAGATTACGTGAAAGGAGTAATGAAACTGGGAGAATTTGCTGATTACTTAGTCATTAATGTTTCGTCTCCAAACACACCTGGTCTTCGTCGGATGCAGGGTAGACAACAATTGCAAGATCTCATCAAGGAGGTAGGTTTGACTTTCTGATGTTTGTGAGATTTTTTAAATAACTTCTATTTTTTTAATTTTTAGCCAAATAAAAGACACATGAAACACCCATACCCTCCAGCTTATAATTACTGGAATATCAATTTTTCTAAATTCTCTGCAATGATTACTGATCTCTAAAGTGGTATCTGTTTTCTTTCCTTAAAAATTAATTGTTAAGATTTTATGACAATGTAAAGGTAAAAAGTATATTAGGGGAAGCACGAAAAGCAACTTTTCGATATAAACCTGGAATTACACCTTGAAAGCAAAACCAAGACACTCTTTTAATACTTAGATGGGGTAAATTTGTATGGTGTTTTTATGCATTAACCTTTAAATGACTGTACCTTTGAAGCTTTTAAAAATTATGAACACAAAATATTCTTCAAAAAAGCATTTGTTAAAATTATTTCCTATAAAAAAAAATTACCAATGCCAACAATTTAAAAGCTTAATCTCATAGTGAAAAAGAAGCGCAAAATGCTGACGCCAAAATTATAACAAATGGTCATTAAAAGTGTGTTTTATTGAGAAAAGCATTTTTTCAAAACTATTTAATAACATTTTTACATAGTTCACAAAACATGTGAAAGTTTTCACTAAAAACTATTACTGCAAAATGCACCAAAATATCTATACCTGGGAAAATTGGTACCATGAAGGTATATTATGAAACCTCTCTATGGTTGTCTTTGTAATATTTTTAAATTTTCAATTTTTGTGAGACTTGATACGCCCTGGGCGTTTCTTAAGTTTTTCTTTTTTATCTGTGCACACCTTCCTCTGCAGTTGTCTTATTTATTTAAACCACAAGTAAAAGATTCATAACATCACAATGCTTTGTTATGCGTTTAAGGGGAGAAGGTTATCGTTCATTTGCTGTAGATGGATTGCATTAGGTTTTACCCAGACTTTTATTCCAGGGCGTTTATTCAGGGTTGGGTGTGTCTTCAAGATTTTAAAATAATCATGATTTTTTTTTGTTTTTCTTTACAGGTTTTAAAAGCCAGAAAAACACTCTCAAGGCAACCACCTATATTAGTGAAAATAGCTCCAGATTTGAAAGCCGAAGAAAAGGAAGACATCGCATCAGTTGTGTTAGATCCTTCTGTAAGTCCAGATAAGTGAAGCTGTAAAAGATTGCAAAAAGTTTTAAATAAATGTTGCTTCTGATGCTTTCTATTATCAAAACGTTTTAATGTTTTTACATTATTTAAGCAGGCTAAATTATTTTCATAATGGTTTCAAAGCTCAAAATTTTTGCTAATTTTTTTTTACTTACAACCCTGGACACAACATATGTGGAACAAGGGCAGACTTTCAAATATCGCAGACTTTCAAATATCGCAACCACAATCAATAAGCCGTTTCTAGCTAAGTAACACACACTGCAAAGTTGTCCATGTTCACAACGAACTTAGGATTGTTATTTGGCTAGATCTAAAATCTTAAAGAGTGCTTTTTTTGCTGACGTCAGCATGCCTGATCCAACCATTTTTTGAAACCATGGTGGTTAGGATTATATCATTATACAAATGTGAAAAGTGCAGCTTTAGCGCACTTTTGAAGTTAGTCACTTGGCCTAAACACCTAGCGGTTGCAGAGCACTGTCCAACTGATGATCTTTGCACATTTCTTAAAAGAGAAATTTCCCACACATTATTTTGAGGATTGTAACCTACTGTCAAAAGCTTTTTGCGAAGTTAGGCAACTTTTGAATTTTTTTCTTGTTAAATATAATTGTCGTCAAAACTAGAACAATATTTTTTACTTTTGCTTTTTAGACTAAAGTTGATGGTCTGATTATATCGAATACCACAATAAGTCGTGATAACTTGCAGAACAAAAATAAACAAGAGCAAGGTGGTTTGAGTGGCCAACCGCTTAAAAGTTTGTCAACCCAATGTATTCATGATATGTACAAGTTAACCGAGGGTATGATTTTTTATTATATCTTATATGGGACGGGGCTGTCTACACAGGAATAAAAGGGGAGGGTCAGGTCAATATTTTATTGATGTAGGAGAAACAGCGTGGTTGGGTACGACTAAAGTAAAGGAATTTTCATTTTAAAACATTAAAAGCTCTTGTTATTTTTATATTTGATGAAATTTGAATTTGGATAGTATACTGATAACAATGTTGACAATATGCACCACACATCATAAATGAGCTAAAGACCATGGGACTGTAATGAACGACACTTTTGCTTATCTCATCTAGTCCATGGAAGCTCCGTGTTTTGCCTAATTTTATAAATAAAATAATAGATATAAAGATATGGATGTTCAGGCATGTGTAATCTTGGGTGTATATCATAAATAAAACTTCACTAAGCACTTGCAAACCAAATGTCTCACACTACTTACAGTTAAGCTATGAAATTTTCCTTTCTCACGTGTTACTGATGTTAAAGCCTTAATTCGTTGCAGACATATGAAATAAACGGGAAAATTTTTACACAAAAAAGTAATTTTAATTATGTGGTTTGGATTAAAAATAACGCCTTATCGGCAAGAAATTTTTTTTATTTTACCAATGAGGTAAAACACATCTACAACAAAAATTTCAAGAATTTATCAGGCAGACATTGTTTTTACAATTTAGTTGGGACTTTCAAAAAACATTTTCGATAAAATTTTACGCGATTGCTGTTAAGAATAACGCGAAATAAAAACTTGAAGATAATTAAAGATATGTTTTTAAACATCTTTTAACATCAATACCGTTTTTTTTTCCTTTCTAGGTAAGTTACCGATTATAGGCGCGGGTGGAATCGCTTCTGGTGAAGATGCTTACGAGAAGATATGTAACGGTGCATCTCTCGTGCAGTTGTATTCATCCTTGGCTTTGAATGGTCCTCCAGTTGTTGGGAAAGTCAAAAGAGAGCTAGCTGAACTGTTAAGGTGAGAATGGGTATCAGAGGAGTGATGAGCTTAAAAAAAATTTTGTATGAGACTTGTATCTACTGCGTTTGGGTCAGAAAAATTTTCTTTAGAAAAACTTCAGAGGCAGTTTATCACGTAACCTTTTGAATAAGACTGTGAATCTAATTTAAGCTACTGTTATGGGTTGCAATAAGATGTGTAATTTCAGAACTTTTCGCGAATTTTATCCAAAAAAATTCTGCGTCGTTCGCGAAATCAATAAACCTTAAACATCATTCTTCGAAACAGAATCCTGAAAACCTTTAAATATAAAACATTGCCTTATAACAAGAAGGGTTTTTATTTGGTTTTTCTTCTTGCACACCTTCCTATCTTTTTGTCTGTGGGCTTGTGAATCTTGAAATGTTACAAAAATTATAGTAAAAGCCTTAAAAAACATCCCAAATGGCATAAGAACCTTGAAACGTCGATACGAATTATAAATTTCTTGTTTATGGAGAGTTTGATTGATACTTAATGTAAACCTAAGGCCTCATTTGATAAATTTACAAGTAAATAATTGTATTTTTGTTATTTTTTTTATTTTGATCATCGATTCGCGGAAATAAATGACCGTAAAATCTATAATGTGATGTTATTTGGTAAAATTTCAATCATTGTATTTGTAACTTAAAGCTTACACATTTACTAATCCAACACATTTGACACGACTGTAAATCTCTTTTGTGTCTTGTTTTAGGAAAGATGGCTTTTCATCTATCACCGAGGCTGTTGGGTGCGATACCGTTGAATTTCATTGTCCAACGCCTGAAGACTACAAAGATGCAGGTGTAAAAACGAAGTAGCCATGATGGATTCGTATGTTGTTGTTGTTGTTGTCACAACCGTTTTAACATGCACAGTAAACAACTGGGATTTAATGATGAACCTTATTTATCAAGCCTTGTGTTTTCAACCAGACCTTAAGCTAACCCAACGCCGGAGGTTTTTCATCTAATAATATTCACCGACACTTTTTATTTTTTTATTTTTATGTTGTTTTCCTTTTATATTATTCTTTTTGATATCATGGTCGCTTCAAAATCACCTTTCGTTTTTATGCAATATTTTCATATGGCGTTTTTTTTTTTGCGGTACTTTGTGTTTTTTTTTGCGATATTTTTCATGGTCTGATGTTTTTTTCTTCATTTAGTCACGTTATATTATTTAAACTATTTAAATTATTCGATTCAAACGGCGTATTGACACCGCCTGTATGTGCTATGCAGGCGTACCGCCCGCCCTGTAAATAATCTACACATTAGTATTTTTTAAAGCAAGTTCACACTTTATTTGCAAGAAATTGCGCGACCTCAGAACTTATATTTTTTTAAGTACGCGGAATAATTCTTCCCTGTTTCGTGAGAGATGAAGTAAAAGGATCCTCCAAATCATTCTTCAGCTTCCTTTAACAAAGCACTAAAATTATCTGATTGTTTGTAACCGTCTTTCGGATAGATGTTATGTACTCGCGCCTTGTTTTCACGACTACAGTATATTAGTGTGAACTCACTTTTTGTCTACATCGGTTTTTGAGTCGTGCAAATTTTATCCGGATTTGTTAGTCGTGTTAATATGTTAGCGCAATATTGCCGACGAAACGATTGACATGTCTCTTTCAATCTCTTTCCCAGGGCATTTTTATGGCCGTCCTGATGTTAAAAAGGATACAAGACGCTGTGGGGACAAGGTTGGCCTCTGTTCTGATTTATTTTGTTCTTTAGAAGATCTAGATTTATATTGTTTTTTCATACCGTAATTTTTTTGCTTTGATAAACAATAATATATATGCAATCGGAAAATTTTTTTGTGTTCAGTAGTTACGGTCGATTTGATGTTTAACTTTGCTGACGTCATCAACGGCCCGTCGATTGAGATAAACATATTTAGCGCGAGGAATTTTACTCATAAAAATTGTAGCTGAATATCAACATCTGCTTTGGGCAGTTTTGCGCATGCGCAAACTCATTATCTTATTCTGCAGCTGAATCAATCATCACGACCATGTGATTCGTGATTCTCGAAAATTTACAGAATTTTTTTGTGGGTGCGGTTTTTCTCTCTGAATTGACACAGACAATGATATGCCCCACAATGGACATATGGATGGCGCATTTATGATGTCTTGTATTAAACTAATATACTCTATGACGTATTCTAAACTTAAATTCATAAAATATATACAAATTCATATAGTGGATTCAATTGGATGTTATGATGTGGTATCTGATGATTAGGTTGAGATGAATTTCAGATGTATTGGTAAGACGGACATTCATAGTTTACTTGCACTTTTACGTAGAAGAAAAACGCGACAGTGTTGATATAAAAATATCACGAATAAATATAATGGTAAATTTTATTGGCCATTTAAAAGTATGAGGGCTTTACAAAGATGGGTACGGAAAAACCCTTTATTTTGTTAAAGAAAGTCAATAAATCATTATCTAGTGAAATATAATTGTCAGTGCTGCTATTAATCTAAAATAGTCTGAAATTTCAAAAAGATACCTGAAAAATCCTGGACTTCATATTTTTTAGATAGAATTCGGGAATAAAAATATCAAGGTGCCGTTGGGAAAATCATTTATTTTAGTAGAATAATTATTTTACCAAAATCCAGAAAGTGTTAAACGTTTTTTGCAGTGTTTTTAGGGCGGAAGCGTCGTGGAAGACTTCTGTTCAGATTACAGAATTTATTTTTTAGGTCACAAAAAAATAATTTGATGATTCTTCATAGTATTCCAAAATTATAAGAAGCAAAAAAATTCATTGCGACAGGCCACTAGTTACGAAAGAAAATTATATTCCGTTATATATTCGTGACAAGTAAGAAATAATTAAAAAAACTCCCACAAAAAACTCCTTCCTTTGTTGACTTTCTAGAAAAACCTCTCCCTTAGAAAAACTTTTATTTTTTCTCACATGAAAACGACTATACCTTTTTGTTCCCAGGTTCTTTTGAGATTAAAACCTCAAAAGTTTTGAGGATTATCTCAAAGAGCTCTGGAGTCGAGAATGCGGCTATACGACCCTTAGAGCCTTGGGAACGAGGTTGTTTCTGACACTTAATTTGGTCGTTTTTTATGTTCTCCTTCTTTTTTGTTTGCTTGAAAAATCCGCACAAGAGGTAATAAAATCCTGTATACGCCTCTAAAACATTTGACAATTTCAGTTTTTTTATGAAATATTACAATAATATCATCTATAGGATGGCGGCAGGTAGAAACAACATAGTTTGAATTTTTTCCTTTTTTTTTAAAACAAATTTTAAATAAAATTTATTTACAACATAAATCTTTTATCAAAAACTAAACTTCCGTCACAAATATTGTCTTTGATATCAACCACTTCAAAAAAACACTCAAAAATTGCCAAAAAAATGTTATTTTACATACATATATACACAGATATAACAAGGCATATATATATGTATATATATACACAGAAACGTGACGATAGCATTATTAATTAACACGGTAACCGAGAAGAGACTTCGGGCGAATTGTCAACAAACAATTTTCAAAAGGGCTATGTTCAGTAGAGAGGATGAAAGTTAATAGACATAATTATTTATCGAAGCAAATAAAAGATGTAACCACCTTCATACTGGTTTGTCATCTGCAACGTACGTTGCTTTCTTGCTTGTTCTTAAGTTCAATGTTGACAGCTTCCCGAACTTCCTGATCATATCCCATGATGAAACAGAAAACACTTTTTTTAGTTTGGTATTCTCCATTCTGCAAGTTAGTAATGGTGATTGGAAGGATTACATCTGTTCGGTACAGTGCATGTTCGGTTTTTTAGACAGGGGCATTTAAGCAACATGGCAGCTTGTATGCATGTGCAGACGACAAAGACTGTGATTGCGCAAAGGATTACCAATAATGCCATGTGTATTTTGCATAACAGATGTCAGAAAGGAAAAAATATTCGTGTGTTATTTACATGATGATTCCATCGTCGTCAGCCTATAAAAAAATTAAAGTCACGGTATAGCTCTAATAAATATTTTCACCGCCTCGTCTGATTTTTTAGTGTAAGCCATTAAAGTTAAAAATGGGTACCCATTTCGTACCCCGTTATATTTTTTAGATAAAAACAATCAGGAGTAATAATTTTTCAATATTTCTCTAGCAGCTTAAAACTTTAAAAAAATAATTAACAGCTGGAGTGTTTTCACATCCCATGTACGCACATTTAAAAGGCGCAATTAAAGTTCGTTGATTGGGAATCGAATAAAGAAAGAAAATTAAATTAAATTTACCTGAAAAAATATCAAACTCGGCTGTTTCTTCACGCTATAATTTCTTCTGTGCAGTAAAATCAGTATAAAATTTACACACATCACGTTTAATACTAAAATATAAAATTTCGTAACAAGACGCTCTATTCATGTTTGCGTCTATTTGATCAAAACAATAGATGCTTCGATTATGCAAGGTTCAAAAAATGTTTTGATATATTCTTTAAATCTTTAAAATTTTGACAAAGTTTTATCGCTAAAGTGTGAATTTTGTGCCGGTTGACCAACTTGAAAGCAACTTCTCATAACAAAAGTCTGTACAACCATTAATGTTCCAGCCACCAGCACAACAGTAACGACCATTAACTCAATCATATTTTCATATTTGTTTTGTTTTCGTTGAACTTTATAAAACTGACTCACTGTTTTTTATAATGTTATTCGTCGACATATAGTTACAGCCTTGCTCTTCACCACATATGAAATATCCATGCGATATCTAATATTTTTATTAAATAACAGTGCGGTGAAGTGTTGCTACTTAAATTCGAACTCGTGCCATTTTATCATTGCTATCGGTTAGTTCATAAAAAGGTTTGGTAACGAAATAATATAGCAGGTAATTTATTTCAAGCATAGAGCACCTTTTTTAATCGATTCAATGCATTCATGCGTTTTGTATAGCGATTTATATTCGACTTATTAATAATGAAATAGATTTGACCACACTAAATGTCAATGGGGTGAATATATTTCTTATTTTCAATGATATGTTTGCAAGCTAGGCATGTAAATTTGCTTAGGTTTTGAATTTCTGATTTCCATAGGGCGTATTCTGTTTATCAGGCGTTAGTCAGAACGTGCGTCAAGTTTGTTTTTTTTTGTTCTTTTTATAAAAAACTTATCTACTTAGCCAACATGCATATATTAATTTTCATTTCATCCCCGTGGCGTTTTAGCAAATGTAAGATTTAAAAAAGGAAGAACTCCTGATGACAAGTTGATGTTTTTAATTTTGCGTATACTTTGTGTGTGAATTGCGGGAGTGAAATTACGGCTGTGGTTCAGAAGGAAGAGTGGAAGTTTATAAGAGCGTGGTTTTGTTTATGAAGTTTATGAGTGATTCAAAATGTCTGATTTAAAAGGGAGATCCTTTTACAAACACTAAAGAGGCTATGTTTCTAGTATTATAACATATTCACACACAAAAAAATTAGGTAAAATTGATAAAAAATTTGGATGGAGTTTAAATAAAAACTTTTATGTTCTTGAATGCCTCTTATGTTGAAATTTTCAAGAACTAGAACTCGTAGTTCTTACTCGCGTAAATCAGTGAGATTAAATGCTGCAAAAAAATTTACTACGTTGCCTTCCGCAAAATTGCACCCGAGATTTAGGGGCGGTTCATATGGAGACGGGCAGGCTCGGATTGACCGGGCTGGCTCAGCTGAGCGGGATCTCGCTGCTATTAAGAAAAAAAATAAAAAATAAAAATGTGTTCATATTGCAGGCGAGCCAGCCCGCCTAGGCTAGATGAAATTAACAATAGATTTAAAAAATTCTCATCAATTATTTAAAGTTCGAAATATATTCTTTTGTCTTCATTGTGAAATGTAATCTTTTGTGAAATGTAAACAACTTTTCCATCCCGGCTGGCCAAGAAGTAAAAAAAATTCATATGAACACGAGATGAAAATCACCCCGGCTAGCCAAGCCAGCCCGCCTAACCGAGCCAGCCCGCCTAACCGAGCCAGCCCGCCTCCATATGAACAGCTCCTTAATTGAATAGACCTAGGAGGATATATCCTTGTAAAATAAACTGCAGATTTAGAAAACTTGATAAATGCATTATCGAGCTTCCCTGTTGTAGCATTTTTTCTTTTCAATAAACAACCTCCTTCACTTGGCTTTATATGGAAAATAAATCATATTTTATATGTTAAAGTTGGTTATAACAGTTGTTTTTTACATCTTGATGTATTAAGAACCGCTGCAAACGACACAACACCACAACTGTACACAGAATCTTGTGGCCCCTGAGCCGTTATTACGGAGTGGCCTTTTTTACCGCTATCAACTTCATCAACAAGGCAAAATGCTGTGGGGACCAGGTTGTACAAACACCACAACTGTTTATTGAATTATTTAAAAGGAAATTGACAACAGCATTCCCCATTCTAATATTCTTAGTTCTTCTTGGCTGCCTTTGCTATAAAACTAGCTACATAGCTGTACATGAATAATGCACATGTTTAGGATCTGATAAACATGAAGAATTAGTTTAAAAATCGCCATTCTGAAGTTTCTCTAAATTCAGCAGTGGTCTAATAATTAGGCTTGCACAATACATGCTTGATATGTGAAAATGATATCTTCTGTAGATTGTTAATTTTTATGTTCAGGATTTTAATAAGATATCATTTTAGGTAGTACACACTATTTCAAGGGAGAGCCATATTTGTTTCAAAAAACAATTTCGGAATGTCAGAAATGTTTTTTCTTTGTTTTTAATTTTCCACAAAATTAGTTCATGTTTTATTAAAGGCTCTTAAAAAAACGGGGACGAACTTTGGAGAGAAAACAACTATATTGGTGATGCTTGATCCTTCTTTAAATTTTAAGAAATAAAGGAGTGAATAAAAATATACAAAGTTTAAAAAAAATAAGAAAGTTTAATTTTTACTCCTTCTTACCTCTATTCGTTTAAATAAAAAGTTCTGCTTTATTTCAAACCTAAACGGCGTAGCTACTTGAGGCTAAATATACGAAATTTAACGGTACATTTTGACCAATCAGATTTGAGCTGAAATTTTAAACATTTTGTGCTCAGTAGGGCCCAAGCATGGCGAGACTTTAGTCACGTGATCTTAATACGAAAAAAAGTCGCCCCTGCAACTGCAAACATGTCGGATCTCTTAAGAAAAAGGAGGCTTTTGACCAAAGTATTAGGGCGTATAAGCAGTCATAATTGATTTCAGAACATGCTTGGTTTCAAAGGTTTTATAAGACCTTTTCTGTTTATTAATTGGTATCTGCAACAGAAGAGAAAACAGGTTCTTAACTCTGATTAACAAAAACTATTTAATTTACCAAGACTTTAGTATATGTTTAGTCGTTCAATATATGTTAATCATTACAAATCCGGGTACACTTAAAACTATGCACAACGAAGTGTGTACAAAAAATTTTGGTTTTAAATGTATTTTCAATCGCATTTGAAGGTAAATTAGACACTACTCCAATGGAAGTCAGCTTTGTAATTAAAATTGGAGATAGATATGTAGCCAGGCTCCGTCCCCAGACATCATATCTTTCCAATTTTTTGGACCTTGAAGTAGCTTGCTCCATATTGCAGATATTGAAAAAACTGCGACTTAATCATTCTTATACAGAACGTTGTTCACCTTGCCTACATATTTGCAAAAATAAAGTTGCCGAAGATTGTTGGCGAGGTAATGAAGTTCTGCAATTCAGAGAAAAAGATCATTTGTACAAGTCATGCCTTATAGTTCTTGATAAACATTCCCTAGATAATTGATCCACTAATTATTCAATGGATATTATCGGGGAAAATATCCAGGGGATATACTAGATGGAGGTTGTCTAATTATCTGCGGACAATTACCCCACAAATCTCAATTATAATATCATGAGCCAAAAGAGTAGTATAGTGTATTCGGTGTACGAGAAATAATATCACGTAAAAAAAATTGTCAAAAAACCAGAATCAATTCAAAAGGTATTTTAAATGTTAGTCCTGATTCTTTTGTTTTTCTTTTTACATACATAAGTTCTTCATTTACTTCAGCCAGTTAGTTGTGGCTCCTAAAATAGTGAAGAAGTAAGAAGCTCACTTGTAACCCTCTTCAAAATATATAAAAAAAACGTGTGCTCCATTTCATGACCAGTTTTTCAGATGTTGTTTAGGTATCGTGTTTTGAATGGAACATTGGCTTCCATTCAGTAAGGGTTGTGCGAAGCAAGGGAAGGCTGAAATGCATAAGTGCATGCGTTTGTAAAAAATAAAATATTACTTGAAATGCTAAATCTTTTTAATGTTTTGTAAATTTGTTTAATTATATTTAATAACATCTCCTGTGTATCTATACTTTCTTTGCAAAAGTGTTTTAGTTTGAAATTTTAAATATTCATATAAAATTAAAATATTTTGTCCTAAAAATTCAAACTGCATATAAAATTGGTTTGAATTTTTAATTGGTGCAAAATCTTGCAGAAAACGGCGATTGAATTGACAAAAATTAACAATTTATGCTACTAAAAAAGGCAAGATAAATGCGTCCATTTCTTGTTGAAATAATACAAGCTTTAATTTCTCAATGAAAACCTTGCCCTCCTTTAGTAAAATCAATTTAGCGTCTATGAAGTCAAAAAATTAATATTACAACAGCCATTTATAGCTAACTTGACAAGGTGTAGATTTCATGTATATGTGCTGTCCTAAATGTGTTGTCACAAGAAATATACGACCACTGTGAACGATTTAACAACAAAGAAGTCAGTAGAGCATGTAATTTTCCAAGACATAATTTTTTTTGCAAACACAAACAAAGACGAACTTGAGGATATTATCATGTTTACTATAGCAGTCATTTTGTTTTGTGTTGGCGCAGTTATTGCAGTCATCAACGCTTACTGTATGGGAACACGATGCATGCGCGTTGGATCGAACCGGGAAATGGCGCATTTTAGCCCGTGTACCTTTTATTAAAAACAAATTTATCGCATATTTATTTTTTCTCGAAAGTTTTATAAACAAAAGATATATGCGCCAAAACTGTTAGAGATGAAGGAGGAAAGAAATAATGAAAATAAAGTTTTAAAAGGGAGAAAAACGAAGAAAATGGAATACGAAATATTTATATACTATTATTCGGAATTTTATATGTAGAAGTAGCTAGCAAATGAGTTGATTTTTAAACCGAAGTTCATGAAAAAGAACACGATTACACAGTGCTATAGGAAGCAGATTAGTTTTTGGATGGAGTTAAATTTAGTATCGTGAAGATTTTAAAAGTTACAACGATGCAACGGATGGGTTTAAGCAAGGGGTTTAAAATGACAAGGAAACTGTATTGTTACTATTTGTGTTACGTTTATAAAACCCTACCCTTGATCCTACAAACACCTCCTATCCGTTTTTTCGTCACTGGCAACGAAAGTGTTTTTTTTTTAATCGATATTGTGAATATATTATTGTTATTCACGAATTAAATTTAAAATAGCAAAATGTAAATAATATAATAGCCGTTTATTTGTAGGAATTTTAAAACAGAAAGTTTTATCAAACGGGGAGTAGAAAAACGAGTCTTGCTAAAAAAATTAGTCTTTCAGCAATATAATACTTCTTGAACATTGCCTATCTCAATATTTTTCGTTACCATACATTGCTTGTGTTTTATCGCTAACATAACCCATTCATGTTTATTCAGTGCGTGTATACAAATGTTTAAAAATTTATGCTCTTAAAATCGTTTTACAACCTACTACTACTAGCTATTCTTAAAAATTCTGAAAATTTTCTCCAGTAATCTTTTACGTAATTCTATCTATTTTACTGTTTGAAAAAACCCACAAAAAGCCTTATACTGGATATTTATATAGTCGCTACTCCAACCTCCTTCCCAGTGCATTTTGTATCTCTTCTGACCCCGGAACGGTCTCTCCGTCCCGGTTATAGAAAAGAGACATCAAGTGCTGGGAACGAGGTTGTTGCTACTCTTGTTCTATAATAACTTGCTGTTACTTTTTTAAATAAGTTTATTTTCGTATTTCTACATAGACAATTGGTTGCCTACTTATATCAGGCTTATAGCTATGTGTTTTTGTATCCTTTTTTTAATATTTTATTGTATTATGCAAATACACTATATAAAATGGTGACTTTTGTAAAAAATAAACGTTAATGAAATTATAGATCCACGAACATTTTACACTCGTTAGAATAAGATTTAACGCAATTAAAACACATCTACAAGGATATTAAACTCTATTTATGTTAAGCTATTTACAGGTCACTTTAAAAACAAATTTACCCACAGTGTGACATGTCAACCTTTTCATTAGGACCTTGGGACGGATTGATGGCATTGTATGCAACCTCGAAGATGCTTTGCTTTCTTGACTATCAGGAAATAAACTTGATTAAGAATTACTTGTCATTAACTCTTTTTCTAATTCCCAATGAGACTGCCACCAATGCAAAACCTCCAGATGTCGAACAACCTCTTCCCAGGGTATTTTTTAGCTTTTATATATTGAGACGATAAAAGAATGCGAAAAGTGCCCTGGATACGAGGTTTGATTAAAAAGTCCAGGTTACATATAAAGTGTAAAAAGCCAAAATATTAGTTGACCGATATATATCTAAAAATATGTGGTAAATGCTGCGAAGCTGAACATTAAATTGGTGGAATTGGGAAAGAACCCACATTACCGATGTAAGTAAGATCAAAAAGTAGTTTTCTCAAAAATCTCTGGGGTCGAGAATGGGATATACTTATCCCAACCTGGCGTAATCTTCACCAATACTGGATATGGTCATTAACATTGTTCGGAAAATCATAACACTGTCGCTAGGATTTTGTAAACAAATCTCGGGAGGCGCACATGACATGACGTGACACGGATGGCTAACAAAGATGAACAACGAGACTGTAGTGTAGGATGATTTATTTGCAACCATATCTTTATTTCCTGTTGTTTTTGCATATGTATTATTTAATTGTTTTATTTCTATCTTATTTACAGCGAGCTATATGGCTAGCTGAATAATACTACAACAGAGCATAAACTAGTCAGTCAGAGGGAAAACAGCAAATTAGGATATCAAACAAATTATAAGCTATTTGCCAAATTAGGAGAGGAATTCCCAACTTAGCTATGCTATCCTAGCCTATGAAAATTTTTTAAAAGCAAAAAAATTAACATTAACGCGCTTTCCGCATCTTTATTTCACTCTCTTTGTGCAGCCAAATTTCAAAACTTTGATGTTTAAAAAAATTTGTTGCATTTGTATGAAGGAACTAAAAGATATTGACCAAAATCAGAAAAATATTTTGCGCATAGTCTAATTAGATTATTATGGCCTAACTAGGAGATTCTTTCCGACAACATTGTCTTCCGCAAGCACTATTTTGAAAACAACATTTCATCTTTAATTTTCATTAAAATTTTGATGAGTTAGACGCAGCATTGATAAGAATCAAAACAACAAGTAATATAGGTGCGAATGTGCGTATTTCATTTGCAAAAGTAAAAATATGATTTCATATCCTATTAGGCTATTGGCATGGCTTAGTTAGGAGATGATAGCCTAATTAAGGTTACATAACTTAATTTGTTGTTTTCCCTGACTGAGTGTGGAATGAACCTAAAGTGTCTTTTAAAATTTAGGATGAGATTTTATTTTAGGATCTGGCTAACTAGCTAACTAACTCTAATCTGTTTTTCTTCAATATTCGCAACTCTGTTCACTTTTTATTGAATTAACATACTGCGTACAAAAAATTCATTGTAAAATTAACCCTTAGCCAGTCAGGGAGGTTAAACACCTTAAGGTCACAAATGGTTTGTGTTAGAACGTCACCCAACCGACTCACTTTGAAAGGCAAAATTTGAGTCAGGGAGTCAGTAAATTTGAGGAAACATTGAACAAGTTTTAACATTTTGTTTTAACATTTTGTTTAAATGTTAAAACTTGTGACTTTTTCTTCTTCCACACACAGAACCAACAAAATCCATTTACTTTTGCATCAGCATCTTTGCACATTATAGGGCAAAGTTGACTGATTGCTTCATGTGTTTTCTACTTGGTAAAAGTCCACTTTGATCACAAAGCATACGGTTGTGCATCGAAATGGCACAATGTCTACTGAAAACAAAAATGTACATATAAACTCAAAATGGTGGTGCTTTAAGTTAGAAAGAATAAAAAACAAAAATTAAAAAGTGATCTCCATTAGAATTTGCAAAATACAAGGGAAGTGCGAACCTGTTTTTAGAAGCTCCTCTTGTTTGGTGATTGTGACATTTTTTTGCCAAGAGGAATTTTTAGCACATGTAATCAGGAGCAATGCGATTCATGGCTTTGAAAACTAAAGTGGCATCGTTTTTGATAAGTGAATTTAACAATGAATATTCCTCCTCTTTCCAAAAAAAGACACATTTTAACCGTTTTTCTAGTTTTTTCAATCTGCCTTGGGTGGCACAAGCCAATGCCGAGGAGCAGTAGTTGAAATATTGCATGACAAGTGCATCAATTAAAAGGTTTTTGGTGTGAGGTGTTAAACAAGATTCAATGGTTCTAATTTTAGAATATTTAATAAGGATTTTTTTATTTTTGTCATTAATGTGCTCTTCCCATTGCATTTTGTGATCCAAATTATCACAAGATATTTAACTTTTTCGCTTCTCTTTAAAGGATTACCCATATAGTTTAAAGTTTTGTTCCCAACTTTTTTTAACTGGTTGTGGTTGCTAAAAAAGATTGTTTCAGTTTTTTTCCGTATTGATAGTCATTTTGTTATTTTTCATATTCATTTTTAGAGGGTGGCCTAATCAGGCACCTCGCCTAGTTAGGCAACAAGTGCTAGCTCAATTACGCTATTTGAGGCTTATTACTGTAACTAGGCGATTAAGAACCTAACATTGAAGTTATGCTGAAATCATTGGACAGTACTAGAATTAGGACACCTAACATAATGGGTTGTGTATTATGCGCAATGCACACATTCCATCATGCTATCACAAAAATATCTATATATTTACATTAAATAAATACCTACGGGGAGACCATCAGATAGTATAAATACTAATGTAGGTGATGGCCACCTTTGTGAATATTACATCTATTGTGAACATTACATCATGATCTTAAGGGCATTATTATTATGACCTTCATGATCTTTATTACTTTGCATTTTTATTAAATAGCAAGCTTTGCCATGAGTTTTTGTTGCAAGTGTGACAAATCACACACCCAGACAGCCATGGACATGCAATGGCATGCAATTTTTACATATTGTTTTAAAGCCTTTACTTAATTTTTTTCTTCCAATGCTAAGAGGAATTCCATTACTTCTTGCAAAACACAAAGCTGTAGCTATTTTATGGGGTGGGGGTGTTACAGAGCAAGTCCCATGAGCAGTGAACCCCAAAGTGCCACTATTAAAGGATTATTATTACTATTACTCAACCTTCATTCAGCATCTATTTTGTTGTGTTTTTTTTGCCATGTGCCATCATGGAAGTTTTGTAATCATGATCATACTTTCCACAAGTAATAAATATGAAGTTGTTAAAAAACAAAGTAAGGCTGTGCATTTTAATAAGCCAATTGAATTGCAAAAATGCCATCGCTAAAGAAAACTTAAAACATATAAAACAAAATAAGTTTTTATTATTATTATTATTTGTAACATCATCACAAGCGTTTTTGTTTTCAAATTAAAAAAAACCCTTTTAATTTTATCCAGGTGGCTCAAATATAACTTCAAAAAGGAAATTTAGCTATATACATTTTAACAAAATTTACACAGAAAAAAATTATACTGCATGTTTTTAAATTTATTTGAACTGGTAATAGAACATTGGTCCCTTGTGCTTGAAAATAATTATGTGTGTCTGTTCTGCCTGTAAGTGCAGTTTTGCAGACTTGCTTCATCCGTGCTCCGTCGGCGTTCACCTCCGCATTAGTTAACCGCATGGCTGGATTTCTTGTGTAAGACCTGGTTAACAACAACGATTAAAAGGACTATTGAATAAATCTAAGATCCAAGCAAATGGGAGTGTCCTACCAAGATGGAAATCTATTGGAAGTTTTGTCCGATGAAAGTTGATTCATACTCATTTTTTTCAAAATTTCACCCAACGTAATGGATGCCAAGTATTTAAGGCGTATACTACGCACACCTAACTTCCCTTTATGGCGCGCGGTCTGTTGTACTTGCCAGCAAGATTTTTGGCATGTGATGGCCCGCACGCCAGAGATTTTACTCCTGTCCAAGCCTGAGTTGTTGTTGCTAATATCATTAAACTCAGTTTCTATCTGTTTATGGCTTTAAAAATTAGTGTAAATTATATATAACCTTTTTGAAAAGAAAAAAAATTAAATTAGAATAATTTTTGTTTTATTTTCAGCATTTAGTAATGTTTGGATAAATGGTTTTTTTCTAGCATTACTACCTGTCTAGGGGAAAAGCAGAAATTAGCTCATGGTCCTTTATTCAGGTGGATTACACCTGGTAAACAATTTTTTTTCAATTTAATGAAACATGAACAGTTTGTCGGAATCCCATAATGTAATGTAAAAATTATTCTGTTTGTTATGTGTGTGTGTTACATAATTAATCTTAATAAAAAAATTTCTAATGATAATGATTATGTTCAAATCCTGTGATATTTTTTAATTATAGCAATTCTCACGGTTTTTGAAAGCAATGGAAGAACTGTGGGTTACTTGTCCAGAAACTACCATAAACTGATATGAACTATCAAGAAATGTTTTTGGGTATTTTTGAGAGTTTTTGTGTGGGTTGCACTGAAATATATGTTTCTAGTGGAAAAGTATCCCACACAAAGCATACATTGATAAATAGCAAAATTACCAGTCAGTCAGGCAAGCAATATGGTAGCTAAACATCCTTATATAATTTAGAGCAACAATTTCTGATAAGAGGGTTTATTAGTATCGCCTACGTAAGCAAAAGATAGTTACTCTCTTGTTTTGCAATAACTTCATGGCTGCAAAGCTATCAGAGATTGAAAAAACATTTTTCAATCTCCTAGGTGATATGGCCCAATCTAGCCTTCCTATAATAGTGACTTGCTAAGTGTGGTTTTTACTAGGGTTAGAGTCTTAGTGACCCAGTCAATATTTAGAGGGATTCTTTACTGTTGCAACTTCTGAACTTCTGTCTAATTTTTATTGTTACTTGGGGACATAATGGCTCTTACAAACTAACTAGTCAGTAGCTTGTAGAATAAATCCAGGCTTTGCCCATCCTTTATATGTATATCACTTTTCATGTTTCAATAGGACAACTTTTTCTCACACACAAACAGACAGAATGCAGGTAATAAAGAGACAAAAATGGCAGCCTTATCTTTGCTGACGGTTAATTGCTCACAACAGCAAAAATTTAAAAATTTGAAAACATTGGTTGTTGCAATGTAAAGTTTCCAGGAATGCTGTAAAGCCTCAATTGTATTAAACTATTTTTATTAGTTTTTGTAGTTATAATAGAATGCCAAAATTAACATATTTCTATTAAAAAAGAAATGCAGTTGTTTTTTTATCAAAAGACATAATGCACACATAATTATTTAGTGATTTTCTAGCCATGCATGTCATGTTTTGACATAGACTGAAACCATTTATTTTGGATTGTGTGACTATAAATTAAACATTTCTTAATTCGTTTTGAAGACAACATTTGTAAAATTTAATATTGAAAACTATGATTAATTCTAAAACATTCATGTTTTTTGTCTTGCAATAATTGCTACTTATTTATTCCCATTAATATTTAAACTATTTTTATCATTAATAAAATATGTATTCCAACCTTCCTTTCTTCAAATCCATTTTTTATTATTTTGTTTTTGTAGCTATGTTACGTTGAATGGTGGTCTTTGTGTGAAAGACACTTAAAATAATATTTGGTCTGAAACAAAACGTTATATTTAATGTAAATAGCTTTTAACAGTATTAAGATTGTGTGAAGTTTTAGGATAATCTTTTGCAATCCTTTTTATTTGGCATGTGTTTTGGTTTTGAATATTGGGAATGTGGCCTACATTTAAAAAACTTTTTTCTGCTTTTGCCATCTTACAATTAAAGGGACTGTCTGGTGAAAAATTATTTTAAAATATTATTTGTAATTTAAAATTATGACATAGAAAATACCTCTCTTTTTTGATATTATTCACTTAATCACATATATAAACAAACTTTTTTAGCGTAGATGTTGTTAAAGCATGGCTTTGTCTCGTTGCTGCAAATGCACGTAAAACGGCCTGGGTTAAAAATTTAATATGCGTAATTATGCATGTGACGTAGAACAGTGGTGAAAAACAGACTATGTAGCAAAAGTGTGTAGCGTTTTCAGTACAAAATTTGAATCCCCCTAGAAGTTAACTGTTTAGAAACTTATTTAAAAAACTTTTAATTTTAAACTCTTCTCTACAAATTATGAAATACGATTATTAATATGTCTTCGTCGAACAAAAATTTCACAGTATTAAGATTTCAGTATGAACCAGAAAGATCAGATTCAGAAATAGCTTCACAGCATAGGCGGGTTTTTAATGATGCTTTTGATGATCAGGCAGACTTCGATCCTCAGCAAAATCCTAGATTGTGTAAGCCTGTTACTGATTGGTGTCTTTGTGGTAAATGTGAGAAGATGCCAACAGAAAAAGAGTGTGTTTGCTGTGTTGAAATCGATGCCATAAAATACTTCAATCTCAATGGTAGTGATTTATTTTTATATATTTCCAAAAATAATAAGGGGAGTTTTTTTTCCAGACTTTTTTCTAACTTCATGAAAATTATTTTAAGATCAGGACTGTATCACACAGCATCCACATTTTAACTACATCGTGTTGTTGAAAGATTGTGTTATGGACAGCGTTAGTCGCGCTATATGACCGGGAAAGTCGCGGTTGACCTGAGCGTGACCATGTACCAAATAGGTAATCTATTTAATCTCTCCTGCGTTACTAAAAATTCGACGATTGACTTAACTTATTTTGCTAAAAATTTTAGGACGTACCGTTACGGTGCTTATCGACAGTTTTGCTGGTTTATCCACAACAAACTTGGGCGAGGTGTACGACGTGTCATACCAGCGTGCGCAGTTTGTGAGATCAGGAAGGAGTATCCTAGTGTAGATGGACGATACACTGGGTTAAAAGGTGACGCAGAAGGGGGAGAACTGGTTGAAATGGATTTTTCTTGGATAACGGAGATAGAAGACGAATAGTTATATACACTACTTGTACATATTTACAAAAGTCATACACATTTTTTTCGTATGAGAATCTGTTTTTTAAGAAACGTAGTAATAGATTTTTTTGTGCAAATTTAAGAAACGTTAGAAGAAGTATTCATCGGATTGCTTGAAAATTAAAAACATGTATTAGAAATTTTATATTTACAATTTTATACGTTTATATTTAGTCGATTTTTCGATAATTTCTTCGCGAGGTGGCCTGTCATTGGGAGTAATCTTTAACGACAGTTGGCGTTTCATCCGATTTCTTTCTGAAACATTTTAACCTAATAAAAAGGAATGGGAACGAAGATGATATACTCAGGAAATGTTAAGAACTTTCAAGGCTTTGTCAATACCAATAGCAAAATACGAGGAAATTAAGAATAATTTTCAAGATTAACATTCTTATAAAAAAACGGATTTGCTTACATCTTTAGATTGACTTCGTTTTTTAAAAGAGCTGGTGTTTTTTAAATATATCAGATTAAAATTGCATTACTATAATTAGTTTCGTTTTGTTAAAAAAAAAAAAAATTCAATGGCCTTCGCGTTTATATTTTTCTCGCGCAGAGTATTGTTTTTAAACAATGTTTCTTGCTATGCTTTTGTTCTTAACACGAAGCAATTATTTTCCCGCAATTTGAAAGGAACTCGCTATCCTATTGTTTTTTTTAATGAAAGCAATTATTTTTGCAAGTTGAGCGTACGCGTACGCTTACATCTGGACTGTACTGTACGTTCCTGTGCGGCAATCCAGGCTTTGCTAACTTCAGGATTCTTAGGCATTAGAAAGAAGCTTTTATCTTTGTTTGAATTAATGTTGTTTTTACAACCGTACGCCGAACAGTCTGCCATACTAACAGCAAGTTTTTCAACCTTCCTCCGTTCAGAGTTGTTTCACAAAAAGAAACAAAATTGTTATTTAGTTTGCTTTCGAGGGGAAATTGCGTAATGTCGCGCTGAAGCGGCGTCTTTTACATTTTGATCTTTAAATTTTATCTTCAGCGGAGCGCCTTTAGCGAATAATAACAGAACCTTTGAAATCTGATAAATTATTTACATTTCCGAATATATGCTACACGGGGTATTAATTGACTTTAAAAATAATAAACGAAAATAAAATAAGTCAATAAGATTTTTTGTTTCGGTCTATCCTTTAACAGGCTAGCGTGTTTTGTTTTGATTTTCTCACCATTGTGCTACGTCAGGGGAAACATGTGTGTTTAGCCTCTCATTCATGCTGAATCATTCAAACAAAATGGGGAGCCGAAGGTGACGCTTCACGAGGGAATTGAAAAAAAGAAAACAACTTGCATAAGCGTATTAATATATTATGTTTTAAAAGATGCAGATATTCTTTAGTAATAAGTACATATTAGTTGATATAATAAAACTTATTTTTTTAACGGACTGTCCCTTTAAAGTATGTTTCTAACAAAATTGTTAATAAAACTTCCTCAACAGACAGTTTTGATTCAAACTTTTCTCAAAATTTGCTCAAGGTTTCAAGTTCTGTTAAAAAATTCTAAGTACAATCTTGAGCAATAAAACATTCTTAAAATTCTAATTCCTATCTTAAAGTATTTAACATATTTTCTTAACAGTTGATAAGAATGTAACAACTAGAATGAAAAAAACATGGCAGATAATGATAATGAAGACAATTTAGTTACAAGCAACATGGCTGAAGACGTAACAATATGTGTAAGTAATGTTCTTCCAGGAGCAAACAAAGAAAAAGAAGAAGACAAATCTGCAATGTCGGACAGTGATGGTGATGATGTTCAAGAAAAAGAGATTGATGATAATCACATGAAGAAAGATGAAGAGTTTCATGCATCATTAATTTCAACAAATGAAAATATTAACCATGAAAATGATGATATTAAACATAATGAAGAAGTGAGTTGTACAATTTGTACACGTGTGTGTTACTTTTGGGCCATTATGTTAACAAAAATAAGATTCTTTTACTTACATACTTAAGTAACCATATGCTAAATGTATTTGTCATACACAAAAAATATTGGAAAATATGCAGCTGTTTTGAGCTAAAAGTGTGGCTTTAATATCGATTCTCTCTAGACTAAACATAATGAAAATGCTGATACTGGCGTTGAATCAGAAACACAACATGAACTTCCCCAAGAGAATGATGAAGATATAAACAATGAAACTAAAGACAGTAGTAACAAAAATCCAGCTGTGAGCACAAAAGGAGATCATGAAATTGAAAATGGTAGCACTGATAACACTGTGTCACCAGAAGAGGAAAGCATCAACAATGACGATTCAAACTTGAAACATAACGCTGTGTCACCAGAAGTGGTGAAAAACATCAAAAATTACGATTCAAACTTGGAATATCAGCTGAAGTCTAACAATGTTTTATTTCAGACATACCTCGCCCAAATCGAGAACTTAGATGCGGAAAATAGACAGCTAAAAGTTGACTTAGCTAAATATGAGAGCTCCACAGGTGAAGAAACTAGAGTAGGAGAAGAACATTCAAGGTTTGTTTAGTTTCAAATATTTATTATAAGAATTTTTTTCTTTAGCTTTTTACTTTGGTTTTAATGGCATTTTCTCCATACAATACCATAATAAGCTTTTTGACGGGTGAAGGGGAGTTTTAGTTAGAACTCCAGATTGTATTAGCTTTTGAAACCAAGAATGATGACAGAACATTTGCATCATTCCTAAATTACACGATTCCCCTCCAACCTTTTTGTTGTTTATACCTCAATTTGACCAGATTCTTTAAACGTTTAATTAAAATTTGAACTCAATTTTTTAGGTCTGAAGAAGAAAGCAACACTGTTGAATCTAAATTCCAGCAAAAAATAGCAGAATTGAAAGAGGAAACAAGTAGCTTACAAGAAAAACTTTCCGAAAGTCAAAAACAATACACAGAAGCTATATTAGCTCTAGAAGAAGTTCAAAATGCTGTAAGTCTGCTCTTAAATATAAATATATAGCCATTTTTCACATAACATCCAGCCCTTATAATTAATTTAAAAAAACTAATGTGAATTTATATGCAATTGTTTTAGTTACATGCCAAAGTAGTTATAATATATAATAGATAAATAATAGATAATAATTTATTCATCTCTATTCGCAAAGCATCGCATTTGACACATTCTTTTAAAACAGGCAAAAAATATTTGATAATTATATTTCACAGTTAAAAGGACATTAATAAACATCAAGACTTAGTAGTGGTTCGTCTTCGAAGTTGGTCTTAGTAATCTGACGCTAAGGCTATCCTCTAATTTACGAATCATTATGGCAATGATGCACGATTTAACTAACCACATTTATTTTTCTAATTTGAAAAATAGGATTGTGTATCCTACAATAATTGTGTGTTTTTAGCATGCTAAGATTTGCCTCAACTTATTTAATTTGAAGGGATTAGATTAGATAACCAAGAGTATAGCTGGACCCTTCTAAATCAGACAATCACAATTTCACACAAACAGTTATTTTTTTTACGTAACTAGTATGGTGATGAGAGGGACGTAGTGTTGCGAAAATACGAAAGAGAAGTAGTAATGCTGCAGGAGAAAGTAAGGATGCTAGAAGAAAATGAAGGTAAGGAAAAACTAGTTTCCTATCAGAAATGCTTGATATTATGTTTGTGAGGTAATCATTTCATTGGCAATGTATTTGAAAATGATGGCAATATGTAATTTTACATTTAAATCTTGAGTTGTTTTTATTTTTCCTCATTCTTTCAACATACAAATTCTATGACATCTCCACATATGTACAGGTGTCATTACTAGACTACGGCAAGAAGTGTTGGACATCCAACTTCTGCTAGAGAAAACAAAGAAATCGCACAAGGATCAATTGGCTGAAAATGAAAGGTCACGTGCAGAGTTGAAGCAGCAGATGGAAGAATCGAATGAAAAAGCAAGTATACACACAGAAGCTGTCCATGCTGCACAAGATGCTCTTGCTGCCTCTGAGTAAGTTGTTGTTGACCTCTTTGTTGTGTTGAGAATGAAATAAACAAATAAATACAAACAAATCCATGAGTAACTGTATATATATAAAAATGCTTTATTTTTTCAACAACTAATACTTAGTAAAATTAAATCAATTTGCACATTGTTACTGTTTTGGCATTTGCTCAGCAAATTGTGTGCCTATAATTCATCGCTGTTTGAAGTGCGTTAACATTATCAAAAAAAATTTTAATGTCAATAAAACACAATTGATTAAATGAAAGAGCCAATGTTATTATAAATATTAAAAGTTGCGTCTATTTACAAAATAAAATTTTTTCAATGCAAGAGAATAGAATTGAAACAAAATGGTTTGTAATCTATTCAACCTATGCCAAAAACCCCACCCAAAACTAACCCCTTCAAAAAAACTTGCCCAAAATAACATATCCAAAATAACCTGAGTTACAATAATAATAAGGCATTATATAGGAAAGCGTTGAATAAGTCCATTGTGACATGAATAAAATCCCTTGTTTAATTTTCATTCGTTTAGAAAACTAGCCAATGAACGTATGGAGAAGATAATTCAGCTGAATACTGAACTTGTTTTAGTAAATGACAGCTTGAAGGTTTGTACTTAATCTTGTTTTCTTGAGCTTGAACACCTTTCAATAAGGCTAATTTGCTGTCCCATTACTTCTACCATTAATGCTGCAATTTGTAAAATGGTAATATTCCCAGTTACTATGTTACTTTCAGCTGCACCAAGAAAGCTGTAGTGCAAAAAATGCAGAAATTGATGAGCTAAAGAAACAACTTTACAGTTCAGCAGAAATGTTGGAAAAAGAGCACACATCAAAAATCTCACTTTCAAAGGTATTTGGAAGAAATTGACTAATGATGAAAATAACTGTAAAAAATTAGGCAGAATGTAATGTTTTTATGATTGAGAGATTTCCAAATTTTTTTATTTACGAATGAGACCCATTGGAAGAACTTCTACTATTTTTAACTTCGTTTCTTTTTAAAGACGGGTTCTAGCTTTGTTGATGTTATAGCGTTGCTTGAACAAGCTTCCCACATTTCCTACTTTTAATTAGAAATATATATTTTTTCGTTTTTGCTTGTTACAAGCTCGTGAGCTTGTATTAAAACGCAAATGTGTCCTACAAGAATGGAAATTTTTGCCTCTCTGAGCACCGACACGGGAGTCGTCGTGTGTTCGAATCTCATCTTGGTAACTATTTTTACTTTTTTTTTCTTTTTTCTTTTTAAAAAAAATTAAGACAAGTGTTCAAAACACTTGTTTAACTAACTAGTAAATAAAGGTGTTTCCACCAAACTTTTTAAAAGTGAATGTAGGCAGAATTAACTGAATTAATGAATTTTTCAAATTTTGGGGTTTGTGGGTTTGTGGTCTTTCTTCTTCCTGTCAGTCGGTTCACCCAAGACGGACCCATCGAAAATTAAAAGTTCGAGGAATTTTCCGTTCAGGAAGGTCTCACAAATCAATTTTGAAAAATTAGTGTGTAACAAATATTATTGCGTATCTGAATAGTAAAATATGTCGTGTCTAACTTCGTAACAAAAATTCCAATTTGATAGACAGCTTTTTGTAAACTTTATTCGCGAGGTTGTTTGCGTATATCATACGTCTTGTTAGAGTTGAGATAAGACATCTGTTTATATAATTACACCTATATTTGTGACATGTTTGACTTCATAGCAACTAGAAGAAGTTTCAAATTGTAACCATGAGATGAAAGGACAATTGGAAGACCTTAAATATGAAATGAAACTAAGAGAGATGAAAATCAAATTCTCCAAAAAGCAAGTGAAGAGTTTAGAACAAGAAAAACAGGTATTTAGAGTTGCTTTCATATTAAAATATTATGATTTTATTTTAGGTACTTCTCCCATGTCCTAGATTCTGTTAAGAATCCTTTTTAAAATAAACAAAGACTCTTAGCATTAAAAGGTGTTGTGTAGTTGTGTTCAGAAGAAATTTTTCTATATGTGTACAAAGTTTTAACTTGATTCTTCTTCACAAGATCAGTTACAGGACTGTGCTTATTGTGTTTAGAAGCCTCCTATTTTTAGCTTTAGCATTTTGTTTTCAAAACGAGGTTTAAATATAGAAAATAAGGTTTGTAACAGGTTTTTAGCGTTTATACCCCCCCTTGAGCTTATTAAATTTTGGTGATTTTAAATGGGAGTTAATAGAAAAAAGGGGGGAAGGGGAGGGAATAAGTTATAAAAATCTAAACACAGCTGTGTGTTTTTGATATTAATAATTTTTTTATCTTTTCTTTTTTATGATTCTCCTCGAAGTAAAGCAGAGCGACCACACCTGTTTTAAAATCTTGAAAGTCGATTTTTTTTGTTAGTAGGCTTAAAAGTCCTTAAAATTTAGATTTCAATTTCAAATATATATAAATCAAAGCTTGTCCTCAATGTATATATTTTTATAAACTTTTTTTCTGCAGCTTGGAGGAATTATATCTGTGTTCTTATTTATCTTAAAGTGTTTTTAACAAAAGTTCACTAAAATGACCAGACCACCGGTAGTCCTTCAACAATCTGTCAATTTTAAAACAAAAATTGTGTAGTCATCTTGAAACAGTTTACTAAGGCTTGCTTGCGGTGAATGTTCTAAGTAGCTGGCTGTTAAAATCTAGCATTGACCCTAACTTGCTCTAAGTAGTAAAAAAGTAGCGTCTCCACTTGACCGAAATAAATTCTTAGCACTAATTAACCTCCAGTGAAAACAGTGCTTTAGTACTAAATAATTTTTCATCAAGTATTCATTTTCTAGAAAGCGGACTCCCTCATGTTCGTTCTTCCTGAGATGCAGAAAAAAATTGAATTGTTAGAAAAAGAAAACCAACGCCTACAACAGAAGGTACAATCACACGATGAGAAAGAACAGGAGAGGATCAATAAAATAGAAAGTGAGAGAAGATTTGCAGAGAAACAAATGCAGAATGAAAAAGGGGAGTGGGAACGAAATACTCTTGGTATAGGTCAATGTGTTTTGGACCATGAAGGAGACGATTCACAGTTTGATTTGTCCGACAGTTTTAGTAGGTATGTTGAAACACGTGTATTGATAGACCACTGAATGTATGTGCATGGAAAAAACTGTCCAAAAACAGAATTTACTGATTTTACTGGCAAGATTTAAAATACATTACTTTTGCAAGGGATTTGATATAAAAATTTTGGTACCGTAAAAAATATTTTAGAAATAAAGAAAATGTAAAAAGTCCTATTTACGGAAATCTTTGCTGACGAAAAATATTTTGATAAGTTAACGAAACTAACTTAAATTTTCCAAGTCTGATAACATTAAAAATATTTTTTAAAAACAATGCTCCACACGCGAAATTTAAAGCGCGAAAAAAATTACGAAATTAGCAAAAGTTACCTCCCTTTGCGAATTTTGTTCCTCTGAAAATTCTCAATGAAGGGAATCTTTGAAGTATCTTTAAATACACCTTCTTTGCAAGACCCTAGTTGATAGCAGTACCAATAGAAACTTAATAGGCTATTCCAGTTAAATAATTTCAATAAGAATAATAATATATAGTATATAATACACTGCCCAGATAAAAAAAAAAATAAAATGAAATGTGTATGTCACAATTCTTGCTCTTGAACTTTTTTAGAATGCTCTTAAAAGTTGGACGAAATATTTCGGTTCTTCCAAAATCCGTGTTAGATTTCTGAAGAATTCTTATCTCCTTCATCACCAGTTTAGCTGAAATCCAACGTTAAATTATTCCAAAAAATTTTTATAAAAACTATTTTCGTCTATTTTACTTATAAACTGAAGTGACTACCTATGGGTAGAAAATGTCAGCATAACTCTAAAAAATTCTTGCAATGAACTAATAAGCTCTATGCTGGACGAGTGAAAGACCTTTTTTATAAACACTTTCAGTTAAATGAAATAACTGCAGTTTTACCTGTGTGTTATCAGGTGTATCATAGCCCTAGTTGCGCCACGTTCTTAACAGAGATTTAAAAAGTTGTGTATCTTTAGACCAAGAAGTGCTCCCTTGTTAAAGCCAAGACCACCTACAGCAAAAAGAGAGAACTATGGGCAGTACAAGAGTCTTCATAAAGGCGCAAGAACTTTAAGCCCAACTTACTTAAGACGCTCTATAGAGGTATGGTTATATTGTATGTCTTTTAATTACATGATTGTATTGTATGTTTTTTGATTACATGATTATACTGTATGTTTTTTGATTACATGATTGTACTGTATGTCTTTTAAATCATGATTGTACTATATGTCTTTTAAAACATGATTGTACTATATGTCTTTTAAAACATGATTGTACTTGTGCCTTCTTTTTACTCCAGCCATTTTTGTAAATATTTAAAAAAATTAAAACCTGTAACATTTATATAACGGCGAAATATCTATCTATCTACAATATCTATCTACAATGTATGTCTTTTGAAACAAGATTGTACTATATGTCTTTTGAAACATGATTGTATTGCATGTTTTTTAAAACATGATTGTACTGTATGTCTTTTGAAACATGATTGTATTGCATGTCTTTAAATACATGATTGTACTGTATGTCTTTGGAAACATGATTGTATTATATGTCTTTAAAAACATGATTATACTGTATGTTTTTTAAAGCATGATTGTACTGTATGTCTTTGGAAACATGATTGTATTGCATGTCTTTAAAAACATGATTGTACTGTATGTCTTTTAAAACATGATTGTATTGTATATGTTTTTGGAAACATGATTGTATTGCATGTCTTTAAAAACATGATTGTATTGTATGTCTTTTGAAACATGATTGTACTGTATGTCTTTTAACTACATGGAAATGATTGGTGGAAATATAATGTAATGCATGCATATTTCTAAATAAAGTTTTAAATTTTTGCTGAGGCTGTATGTGCTTACTTTCATTTGAAGAATTGAGGCTAAATTGTTTTTATTTGCTATGATTTCACTTTAAATTCTACAAAAGGGCTTTATAAAATCAACCACCTTCACTACATTTTATGTATGTAAACAAAGGTTAACTTGTTTTGTGAAAGCTTACGTAATATGTTGTTATGATGATAAAACTGTATCCGAATCCAACTTCAATGTTTTTCAAAAGAAATTTCTAAGCCTAAAAGTTTTAGTTCGTAAGGAAATGTCAGCCTAAATTATCTTGACAACTTTTTTCTTGTGAAAAGGTGTACTTGATTAAGCGTATATAACATTGAACTGATCGGTGTACTACTAAAAAATTTTCTAAAATATAATGGTGAATTTCAAGAATATCTAAAAATATAAACACAAAGAGACACCATTTTGTTAATACTAGTAGGTCACCTGTTTTTTTATACCCTATTGCGTGCGTCTCGCTACTTGCGGTACCATTTTGCATAACAAACGAATACTGGTATTATAATAGAGATTTTTAACACAGTAAATCCTTCCAGGGTCGGCATGCAGCAGAAAAAGTTCGGCTTAGTCACAAGAAAATCATATTCGCTAACAAGAATAAAAAAAATCAGTACCAATCGGTTTCTGAACCAATTCAGCTAAACAATTCATTTAACTATGGCGAAGAGAAAAGCTTACCAATATCATCCAAGTATAATCCACACCCAAACATGTCACCAAGAGTGTTGGTATGGGGAAATAGTCACGAAGGGCCTGGGAAGAAGTTGGTGGCAGTGGGTGATCGAGTATTGACAAATGTTTTGCAAGAATGCGGTGTGTAATACCATCCTTATGTGTTATTAAAATTATTTTTTGCTTTTTCATGTCACTTACTCTCCGTGTGCAATACTCTTTTTAACCAACCTCTTTCCCAGGGCAATATTTCACTTTTGGGATATCTGAGACGGATATTAAAAAAGCAAGACATTGCCCTGGGAACGAGGTTGCTCTTTAACGTTCCATTTATTGTTTTTAAGGACAATTTAGATAAAGTTTGATCTACATTAGGCTATTATATAAATTGATTGTTGCACGGTGATTGTTGATCCATGTTTTTTGTCATTGTAAAAATTAGAGCGACCAACCAAAAACGAGTATACAAGTCCGACGCAACAAACCTTTTGAAGACATGATTTCACTTTATTTTATTATTTAACTAATTTTGAGGTCAACAATAAAATCGAAATATACATATTTGCGCATGCACGGACTTGTTTAGTTCAATTTCCGTCGATTTCGTCTCATGGAAATACTCTTTCATTGTGTATGTTAATTTACATTTTCAGCACAACATGGTCGATCGCAACGAGAACATACAGGCGTGATTAAATTCATTGGTTTCATTGAAGGGAACGATAAAGATGTTTACATTGGCGTCAGGCTAGATGATAAAGGTAAGCCTCGTAAATTTACCTAGATGAGAATCTGCAATCCTAGCCAAACTATATTGAGACAGGACAGCTAACTTAAAGTTCGCCACCACAAGTAATTATATAGGCTATTTTTCTATTGGATTCACCTTTTTGAACTTGTGTTTGAACTTGTGAAAGTTTACTTGTTAATGTTTAGAGCGTATTTTGACTAAGGATCTTCGGTTTTAAGTCCAAACTCTTAAAATGTGCTAATTGTTGCCGACGTCAGCATGGCCATTTTTCACGAATTTCGGGGCCTTCATGGGCTCCGACGTGGATTATTTCAGTGTGCGGGCCTGTTGTGTCAATATTTTTTTTAGTCTAAGATTGTAAATGGGAGTTGAGGGATTTAAAACATGACGCGTGGCTTAGTGGTTACGGAGTTTGCTTTCTAATCACAAGGTTCGGTCCCCAACACGGGCATGCTTAGGAAATGCCTTTTTCACAGCTACGGGTCAACCAATGCTATGTGAGAGAATTGGGTAGGCAACGGTGAAACCTCGTGTATGCATTAAAAACACCGGATCCACATTAATATTTTTCCAACACTGAAGTGGCTATCCTGTATAAATATTAAGAATAATAATAATAATGATTAAAAGTTAGAGATAACTGTTAAAAAAACTTATTCATAAGTATGTTTTTTTAGTCGGTACGACAGACGGCAAAATTGAAGGGCGTCGTTATTTTCGTTGTGAACCGAAACGAGGAAAAATTGTTCATCTGGATGACATTGTGAAAGTGTTGGAGTCTCAGGTGCGTTGTTTTAATTTTAACTGTGTGCATGGTGTTCCTAATCGCGAACGTACTTCAGCACACGTGATGTAGTCCAAGATAGAGGCGATCCAAATTCACGCCTTGCATATTATACCCTTTTTTTATACATAAACCATACATTCAACACGCGTTGTTTATAAGCAACAACGTATTGGTCTGAATTAAACAACTTAGGTCGCACATCCATCCCCCGAGCACTTTTCCTTTGCATAGCGGATGTCCTACTTGAGGTCTGTGACAAACGCCTCCATAGCGCAACATCAGGGTTTAAACAGAATTAGTGTGCTTTCAGGGAAAAAAAAACTTAAGTATTAAACAACCAGCTAAAATATCTGAGAGGCCAAAAGGTCCCCTACCCTTGGTAACCCGCCGAGCACTATTTTATCGAATGGCCGCCCTTTTTAAAAATAAGGAGGGCGCTCATTAAATATTTATTATTGAAAGATGTTGCTTATTCGCGGGGAGGGGATTGGGTGCCCTATTGAGCAAGGGTGCTCATTGAAGTAAGCCCGGTAAAAGTATATTTGCGGTTTGATGTTGATGCCAAGAAGTTGTAAATAGCGATAAAAGCTGTCACTAAAATTCAATGGCGAAATGTTTGGAATATAAATTGTAAATAAGAATTCATTTTTCTATTTATTTCTATTTTAGCACCCATAGCAAGTATCGACTTGTTATAGCTATGGTCACACGACGATATATATACTGGCGGGTATTTTTTTACTAGGTCGATTTCTTATCTTCATTTTTCTCTTCACATCTTTGTACAAAGTTAGAATTAACAACACGTTAAAATATGAGCTCTGAAACAAATCAAAAGACAACCCTGATTACTCGGTATATAAATTTGCCGGTCGCCGGTCTGACTAGCACGTGTGTTTAACGTTCACGTAGGGCTCGGTTTTTATTAGGTGCTTCAAGTCCGCTTGAAAGGCGCTGTTGGATTTTAAAAATTTAAAAGCATTTTTGTTCTGCAGGTATTATAGAAAAAGTTTTATTGTGCGTCTTCGCGCTCGTTTTTTTTTTTAAAATGACCAGGAACCCCACCCCAACTTTGGAAGATTATTGGACTTTTCGAAATTTGAGAGTAGCATCGTTGAGTTTAGAATGTTAGGCTAGATAAAACGAACTTCTTAACCTGTGACATGGGGACCAAGGGATATATTCTTATATGTCCCTTATATATTTTAAGGGATATATAGTTTCTCATGGTAAAAAATAGCATTTTTTTTCTCGGTTAATTTTCTGGAGTTTTTGCTGTTTCATCATTTTTACGGATGTATATGTTATGTCTACTGAAAAGAGTTTTTAATTTATTTTTCTAATCTGTATATATTGAACTTTTTTCTCCAGATATTAACTTTAAAAACTTGTTGTTTTTTATCCCATTTTTCTCAAGATATGAGCTTTAAAAAATTGTTGTTTTTTTACCTCATTACCACTAATGCTTTTATTTGACGCCCCTTCGTGAACAAACAAGCGATGTTCCGTCTATTAAATATATTTCGATATTAAAAAGAGACACAAGTTATTTTCCGGGCTATGATTTCACAAAGGGTGTGAACCTATGACTCATACGGAGAACACATAGTTAGAAATAAATAAAAAACTTTATATTTAAACTTTTTAGGTAAAATATTTTTTGAAATGTGTAGAATAATGATTTTCCCCACTTCCGTACTAGATCCTTTTTAAATTTAATGGACTAATCATCTTTGTACGTTCGCCAAGTCTTTGTCTAATCATTTTAAAAACGAAATCAGGAAATACGAAACCGTAAATACTGGATTTATCTTTCTCATTCCTCAAGGTTATTTTTTTATATATGCTATTTTTTATATTATTTCTTTTAAATCACCACAGTTTGCGGTTGCTGTGGCCTGCAAACGTGCTCCTACTTAAACCACGACCGTTGTTTTCTAGTTGAACTGTGTATATAATAAAAAGAAAGTTGGTGCATAAATGCAATCAGAAAACTCTACAGTGCTGTGTCCGCGCCAGTAGCAGTCCAGTGTCCTCACGACAGGTACAACAATTTTGTTGAATTTGAACCTTCGATGCTCGAGTATGTCCCCGGATCAGTTCAAGACCTCATAGCTGTTGAATCAGGCCCCTGGATGCTCGTGTATTTTCCGGACTGGTTCGTTACAACCAAAAGTTTGGAGAGAATCGGTTATGGCTTTTCCAACTTGAATGATAAGCTCAATTCCCATCACCAGCGAAAAGCACAGAAGGCTATAATCTAGAACGAACTGTTTGCAGTAGCCTGGGATCCCGACAGATTAATAATCTGGTGCTTTGCGAGAACGAGATGAAGGATCTTAAAAAACTGTGTAGAAATGTATAATAAATTAGTATCGAGGAGAAGTCAGCACTCGGATAAGTTGAAGCTACAGTTTTACTGATATTGATGGTCGATATTAGGGTCTCTATGCCACTCATGGCCGCAGCTCTCAAGCAAAAAGTGCGAAAGAGAAGCAGATTGATAGGTCGATAGACTGCCTGTCAGATATGGTTCATGAACTATCGGATAGGGTTCGCAATTTAGAGGAGTAGAGGAATAATGGCACTATACAGGATCTTATGTTTCTCAGGGAACATAAGATGAACCGATGAAGAAACAGTGTGGCGACTGTGAACGCATACTTGATGAGTATGATAGAGTGGCCGGAGTGGGTGAAAGGTAAAATTTTGAGCTGGTGCTGCTATGACGAACACGGTGGCAGTTGTGTACTTTAGGGGCAAAAACGTTCGTGTTTTTTGCATTTTTGGCTCTTTTTCGCAAAAGTTCTTGTCTTAGGAAATTTAAAAACAGCAAAACGCAAAAGTTTTTTCACGTGAAGTCATAGCCAATTCTTTTCCAAGCAAATTCGTTAAATCAATTAAAAAAAATTAAAAGAATCTTATATTTTGCTCATTTGCGAAAGTTTTTTCACCTGAAAATGACCTTTTTCTTCGATTCGCGAAAGTTTTTTCCGCAAAGTTTGTTCCAAAGACCGCGAAACCCGAAAGTTTATTCCATAAATTTTGCGTTTTTTAATACGCGAAAGTATTTCATGATCTAGATATGTCCATTACCCGATGCTAGTTGGACCCTATAATAATATCCCTGTTCCCGTATATAATATCCTCCTTCTTCTTCTTTTCGTAGCAGTATGTGTTCGCTTTTGGCTGACAGGGTCATCCATGCCATTTGCAGCCATGCTACTTGTAGACTGTTTCCACCATGCCCGCAGAGTGCGTGGTGTATATGTCTTCCTGTCTTTAACGAAATGTACTTTATCCATTGCGATGCAGCGTAGCTAAAGTGCTCGCCGTAAAACACCTCCGACTTACTCAGCATCCGTTTTACCTTCTCACCTTTACAGATGATCGTCGTCTTGACTCCTTCGCATTCATCTTTCTTGTGCCGCGTGAGATTGCAGGCTTTTGTGAAAAACTGGCCGCATACCTCACACTCCCGCGTCTTTCTCAAAACTTCGATCTTTTAGAAGCAGTGTCATTCCAATATTCCGAGGGTGATGTCATCTAACTCATCCTTGTGTTGGTTCCGACCATTGACGAGTCGCCATGATGCTTTTCTTGAGTTCGTCTTAGACTCATGCACTCTGACATTGGTATTGAAGTGCTTCGCGCACGTCCTTTCGCTTTAGCTTTGGGTTCCCTCATAGAACTCCCTAGCAAGCACAAGGGCTACCTTTGAAAAGCGTTCTGTTCCACGTTCTTTTCTATTGCTAAACATCCCCAACCAAATAAATTGTCGGTTCTTTTATCTTTACCATCAACAGCGTAGATACATTTTTTCTTCCGTAGCCAGTCTGGTAATGGTCCATATCAACCTCGTCCCCAAGGCATCTTGTATTTTTTCTGACCCAGGTACGGCGATCAGAAAAGATACAAGATGCCCTAGGGACAAGGTTGTGTCCATATCCCAACAGAGGCTCCCGTGTGCTTTTGATCTTGATCTGGAAATGATTAAAAACGATTTTACGCTCCTGGGGTCTCTATAGTTCTCATTGGAGGCAAGTAAGCTTTGCAGCGAAAACTCAGCATCTTCCAGATCCAAGCGATTCATTTCGCATTACTCTATGAAAGCTTCGATGTCCGCGATACTTTATAGGGATTTGGAGCCTTTGCTTATCCCTCTGTTGTTGTTCCAATTTTGGAGCTGAAGCTGTAAACAACATTTACTCGCATGTCTATATGAGGGTTGATTTTATCCATGATAGCAAGGTTGAGGTTCTTGTTGATTCTCCATGTTTTGACACGATTCCCAACCTCCAGCATCCATATGTCATTTTCATCCAATATAAGCTAAATGTCTTCGATCCCTTTAGAATTCGTGGCTTGCTCATTTTTCTGGCGGGAACATGTGTTTGATGTCTTCGATCCCTGTGGCTTGCTTCTTCTTTTCTCGTGGGAACACGTGTTTCATATCTTTGATTCCATGATATTCGTCTTGTATGTCTTCGGCGTCGTGATAGTCTCTACCTCATCGTGAAGCGTCGTCCTGGTCGACATTTGTTCCTTTCCTCTGTTGTAATAAAGAATAACCGTATCTCGCACGTTCTGCAGTCGATCGGCAAGAGCGTCGCGAGTTGCTGCTACTGGCGCTGATACAGCACTGTAGAGTTTGCTGATTGCATTTATACACCAACTCATTTCTCTCGTTGCTGTCGTCGGATTTGAGGGAGCATGCGTCAATTTTTGGCTGATGTCAATAGTTTGGATAATTTTTCCTGAATACGACACAGAGTTTTGAGGGGGTAGCTGCGGAGGTGCTCTGAAACGGGGATTTGGCGGCTAAAAACAAAAATGTGGGTTGAGAGACTCCCTTCATCTACTACCGTCATCTGTCAATACTAAATTACGTCATCACAGCCGTTTTTTTTCTTGTTGTTTCCTTTTCCAATTTTTATGTGTTGCGGTTACTCTAAACCACCGAATAACCGTTTTCCTCCACAATTGGTAATTTTTGATTTTTTTCCATACTCTTTACTCCTCTTATTAGGCTAGTTAACTAAGCTTTCTTCTTCGAGTTGATAAAATGAGTTTCTCTCAAACTAAAGCTTAGACGCAAACGAATGACTCAGCGGAAACCCCGAGTTTAAATTGGACAATGTGACTAATCGCTTCGGAGGCCATTTTAATTTATCTGGGTTGTTTACCAAGCTTGGCCACATCTTACTCTGGTAAAAACTTTATAGTTTACTAATGTTTGTTGGGTAAGTGAAACCACTCGCTGGAATACTCGGATGAAAAGGGCTTTCCCCGACATGGACCACGTGAGTAAAGAACAATAAAATTAGCCAATCAAAAAGCGCGGCCAGATTTTGGCCGCAGAAAAATCGTTTGAGACCCAGCGTAATTTTTCCCACCTCAACTACTCCGATTTCCCGGTGGTAAGAAAAATTACGTTGGGGCTCCTGGCTACTTGCCTATTCCAACACGCGCTCCTTTTATCAATTTTTCAGATGAACAAAGTAGCTACTCACTCCTTTGAAATACCCCGCAATTTTAGTTTTTTCCCGTGTCCTAAATTCAAAGTGTATATGCAAGTAGTCTTAAAGTCGCAATGCAGTGACATGTTTTTTAGCTGAAGTAAGCAATCATAAAAGCTTTTGCCGAAATATCAAAGTTTCCCGTTTTCCAGCCCCTACCCTATTTTGTTAATTTTCAATAGAAAATTTCATCCATCCCTTCGTTTATTCAGTACTCCAAATTAAAAAAGGGTAAAAAAATATCGGAGCAATTTGGGAAACGATTAAAGAACGCATAGAAATACATTTTGCAAGAGAAACTGAAATATTTTCTGTATTGATTTTTACATTTACACTTTTACATAATCAGATCTTCTACTTTTATAATAAGTAATTTCGTGATCATTACTAATTATTCTGACCACACGGATTTCTACGCCATTTGGTAACTGTTGAACAACTTCTGCGTTGAAATTTTCAAAAGGGAAATTACTTCGGACCTTCCAAAATTCATAATAACCGTCCGATAAACTTCCTGCAAGATATCGTCGGAAGCCAATATTAGGCCCGTGTGCCTCCCGTTCTTTCCTATCTTTGGCATCCATCAAATCGGTTGGAAAATTCGTAGCACGCCGTGGATCATATGCGTCATTTCTGATCATGAAAGAATTAATTCTCCTTGCGGGCTTTTTACTTCCTTGTCCTTCTAATACGTCAATATGGACATAGTAATCTTCCCGTGGAAGATTATCCGTATCAATCTCCAGGCTTTCAAATACCTTGCTTAAATGATCGTCTTCGCTGTTGCTTGCCATGACAAATCTCTAAAAGACGAAAAAAAACTTTAATGCATAATTTAATTTCATGTATGTTAAATGACGTGCTCATGCATGTTTTTGCCATCAAATAACTTTATCATTTACAACCCTAAAAATACTCATCATCATCTGAGAATGAAAGAACATAAACAAGAGCCTTTTATGCTGGAAAAATGCTAAAAAATAAGAACAAAAATTGACAATTTTTTGTCCCCACTGCTACCCAATAAACATTAGAGACGAGGATAATAATTATATGATAATAGTTGAATATATGAAAACATATTTAAAAATAACCTACTTTGATTTCAAACTCTGCTGTCCCACACAAAGTCGGGCCTTATACAAAGTCGGGCGAAAATATTTGTCTGGCTTTAGCCGCCCGACTTTGAAAGCTTTTGCCCTATGTGGTGCATGCATGAAAAATTACAGTACTGATTGAAAAAAAGAGAGCATTTTTAAGTGTTTTATTGGCAAGAAATAAAGAAATTATTTACGACAAAATAAAGTGAAATGTTTTACCATATGTATAAGAAAACCTTTGTATTGCAAAAAATGCCTTTTGCTCAGCTTTCTGCAATTAAACCAAGTTTTTTATCACGTGTTTAGGAAAATAATACGTTTGGATAATTTTAAGAAAAACTAAAAAAGGACACTCATAAAACCAGCAGCCTTTATTCATAATGTGTTAGAGCCTTTTAAAGATGCGCATTTACATAAATCTCGACTTTGAGCACAGTGTTTTGCGTGATTTTTTTAAGAAAGCACTCAAAGGTACCGCAAATCCTGGCTAGCCAAAATCTGTTTCTACTTCCCTGCACAATTTGTAATCTAGTGCTCACGTATATTCCTCTGTATGGGTTAACAGAAGCTCAGAATAATGAGATAGAGGTTGGTATTGCTACCCAAAGCTAGTCAAAAATCTTAAATAATAAATGCCCTACTTTGGGTTGTTTTTATTCCTGCCCAAAGTTAGTCAAAAATCGTTATTATTAAAATACCCTACTTTGGGTAGTTGCAGAGATAGAAAAATGTCTGTTCTGGGACATGTGCACGCACATATAAGGGAAATTCCCCAAAATGCCAATAACCAACACAAAATAATATTAAATGCCAATAACTAACACAAAATCATATTAAATGATATATGCTCATATTCTGTATAATATGATTAAAGGGAATTCCCTATAATGCTGATAACTAACACATAATAATATATAAATACCAATAACTAACACAAACTTATATGAAATAATATAAACGAAATCATATGACGTCATGCACAATAGCATATATGGTATATATGCTATTATACAGAATATGAGTAAAAATTATCAAAATATTCAACTGTCCTAGAAAAATTCTTAGTTGGGCCCTCAAATTCTATAATAAATGGATAAGACTGTTATAGAATTAAGAGCTATTGCTAAAGCGCGGGGTCTACATGGATACTACAGGCTACGCAAAGCAGACCTTGTTGCTTTATTAGAACCCACTCCTACCCCATTCACACCAGACGTGATGGATATTTTTGAAAGGCAAGAGATGGCAAAGACTCGTCCTTTTAGGAGTAAGATAGAGCCACATGTACCCACATTCAAGGAAATGAATGAGTTTGAACGTCATGAGATGAAGAAAACGCGTCCAATAGCAAAAATAAATTGCGAAAATTGTCAGAGTGGCTACTATCATATGTACCAGAGAGTATCAAGGGACCGGTACGGCAAAATTTTGCATTAGTTAAAAATCGTATCCTCTCATTATATCATGGAGCAAGAAGGACCCTTCTTGGTGAAGTCGAGGAGGAAGCGAGGAAAGATCATGCTTCAGAGCTAACCAAGATTTTACACCACAAAAGCATAAACATGCTCTTCACAAAACATTGAGGAGTTACCGCAGGAGTTAACTGGCATCGATGGAACAGATATTAATGGCTACTTGGACAAGGTTCGATCAAATGTAAAAACACTTATTGAAAACTAAGTGGAAGAAATGGGCTCTGCGAAAATCCAGTGCTCCCTATGGATTTTATGGAGAAAGCCCATCGATGGTACCAACGAGTTTATTGAGGTAGACAAGGTATTCCACAGCAACATGACATCAGTATTTCAAAGCACAATAGTGCTTGAAGTGATGGACACGATGTTTGCTCAAATTAAAACACATGTAGAAAATCCTGCATTACCCAAATCTAGGTTTAGTATAGGTCGTATTTAACACCTCGATGTAGACTTTCACAAGCTTAAGCTGACTCAAGGCTCTTCGTATATCGAGGCACCAAGATGGATTGGTATGAAGAAAGCTATAATTAATCCTAATAATAATGAAGATATTGGTATTCATCCAGAACGTATCAGCAAGCTCCGACAATATGAGGAGCAGTATAACTGGCAGGGTATTCAATACCCAACATCCATCAAGGACATCAACAAATTTGAGCGGAACAATCCTGACATCGCGGTGAACGTATTGTATGCGACGGGAAGGAGCTTTAATATCCTGCGTAGATCGACATTTAATGAAAGAGAGAAGCAGGCTAATTTGCAACTAATAACTGATGAGAAGAGAAACCATTACGTAGCCATCAAAAATCTTTCGATATTATTAAGTAGTAAGATATCAAAGAATACTACAAGGATGCATTTCTGTCTGAATTGCCTGCAGGGGTTCCAAGCAATAGAATCCCGCGATAAACACTATATCTACTGCAAAGACAATGAAGCGGTCAAAATCACGATGCCCAGCGAAAAGGAAAAATGGTTATATTATCAAGATGGCCATCAGCAATTTAAAGTACCATTTGTAATCTATGCGGACTTCGAATCCCTACTAATTCCTATGAAAGAGAATGCTCGGGATACTAAGATTAAGAGTCTGAACAAACATGAACCATGTGGATGGTGTACCTACAGTACCTTTGCTTATAAAGAAGTGCAGGACCCCCTAACAGTATACAGGGCCGAGGACTGTGTAACCCGCTTTATCACCCACCTGGAGGATGAGGTAAAGCGGCTTTATTCATTATTTCCACAGAAGCCTATGATACCATTAACGGAGGATCAGAAGAGGGAACACGATGCTGCTGAAAGATGTCACATTTGTATTAAGCCATTCAATGATGAAAATCGCAAGGTTAGGGATCATTGTCACTACTCAGGGTTATACAGGGGTCCAGCTCACAACACCTGCAACCTAAAATATGAAATACCAAACCATGTACCTGTGATATTTCACAATTTGAGTGGCTATTCGCGAGCTGGGCGAAAAATACAATACCCAGGATATTAGATGCATGGCGGAGAATACGGAAAAATATATATCGTTTAATGTAAAAATCAAAGTACCCATTGCATGCATGGGGTATGGCGACGGGGAAACGTATAAAAAGGTTGAAATACGATTCATCGATAGTTGTCGATTCATGTCATCATAATTAGAAAAATTGGCAAGCAACCTCGATGATGAACAGTGAAAAAATCTCCGTTGGTATTTCACTGAGGATGACACCTTTAAACTCATGCGAAGGAAGGGTGTATATCCCTATGAGTATATGGATAGCTGGCGACGATTCGAGGAAACTGAGCTACCTCCAAAGGAGGCTTTCTATAGCAAGTTAAACATGAAGGGGATTAGCGACGAAGAATACGAGCACGCTCAAAAAGTGTGGAATGTAATCAATACAAAAGATGATGAAACTACCATGGGGGACTATCATAATGCGTACTTAGTGACTGACGTTTTACTACCCACTGATATATTACAAAACTTTAGAGGAGTGTGCCATGCTAACTATGGGCTTGATCCCGACCATTTTTATTCCGCACCCGGCTTAGCTTGGAAGGCAGCACTCAAATACACGGGTGTAAGGCTCGAACTTTTAACTGACCCGGATATGTTTCTCCTCTTCGAACGAGGAATACGAGGTGATATAACCCAAGCTGTACACCGATATGCCAAGGCAAATAACAGATACATGGCTGATCAATATGATCCTGATAAGAAATCGTCATACTTGCAGTATCTCGATGCCAACAATCTATATGGCTGGGCGATGCAACAGCCTCTACCCACTCATGGATTTAGGTGGGTATCAAATATAGAGGTAATTAATGAAAAGAAGATCGATAAGCTCTTCGCTGACAACAAATATGGATATCTCCTTGAGGTCGACGTCGACTACATGAAGGAGCTCCACGACCAGAGCGAAAGATTGTACATAGAGTTGAGAAGTTAATACCTAATCTTGAAAATAAGAAGAAATATGTGGTACACATCAGAGCTCTACATCAAGCCCTGAAACACGGGCTCGAGCTTAAGAAGGTTCACCGCGCTATCCAATTTCAACATAGTGCCTGGCTCCGGGACTATATAGATCACAACACGAGGCTGAGAACGGCCGCCAAAAACGAGTTCGAGAAAGATTTTTACAAGTTGATGAATTTGAGCGTGTTCGGCAAGACCATGGAGAATATTCGGAATCATCGCAACATTAAGATAGTCACGAATGAAACTGCGTATACAAAGCTTACCATGCAACCAAATTTCAAGAGCGGCACATGCTTTGGTAAGAATCTCATGGGTATTAAGATGGGTAGGACAGAAAATAAGATGAATAAGCCCGTTTATATCGGTCAAGCTATTTTAGATCAGTCAAAAACCGTCATGTACGAGTTCCACTACGATTACATACAAACCAAGTATGGAAGTAAGCAGAGGATTTGCTATGTGGATACAGATTCCTTTGTCTATCACATACGAACAGAGAACTTCTATCGGGATATTGCCGATGATGTAGAAACACGCTTCGATACAAGTGCCTATAGCAAAGATGACAACAGACCTCTCTCAATCGGTAAAAACAAGAAAGTCGTCGGCTTATTTAAAGATGAGCTAGGCGGTAAGATCATGACTTTATTCATAACTCTTGGACCCAAAGCCTACGCATACAAGAGTCTCACAAAAGAGGGGGTGATCGCAAAGCCAAGGGTGTAAAAAAAAGCCGTCACCAAGAAATGTATCACCTTCAAAGATTACCAACGATGTTTGGAGGAAGGTATTAATCTAAACAAGAGTTGGCGTTGTATACAAAACAAAGGGCATAACATATACACGCAAGAAGTCACAAAAATAGCGTTAAATAGAGCTGATGACAAACGGATCGTTCAGGCGGATCAAATAACAACGCTTGCCCAGGGTCATTATCGATTAAAGAAATAAAAATGATGGAGTTGTTACTACTGATCGCGATATTGCTCCCATACACATTGATACTTGCCTTCCTCTATCGATACCATAGTATAATAAATAGGATGTCTGAGTTATCTGATCTTTTTGATGTAGTTGACACACCGGCTTAAGCGCTTGAGCAACCTATGGATAAGCGCCAAGCTCTCAAGGATGCTCGCAAATCCAAGCTCCATTTACTACCGAAAAAATGTACCCAGGCATTTTTGGACAAAGCATCACCCGAATCCATCGAGAAAATACACGCTAAATTTGTTGAATATAGCTTCCTGATATAAAAAAAATAAATAAATACATATTTATAAATATACAGGAAACTAATCAAATCCGACAAAAATTTGTTTATAGTTTTATGATAAATGTAAAAAAATATTAAAAATTATTTAAATAGACCGAGTGACTGAAATCATACTCCTTTAGTTTTTAGTTTAGTTTTTAAGGCTGTTACAACTTTTCAATTCGGAAGGTAAAGTATTCCAAATTTTAGGCCCCAATGAGCGAAGACATTTTTCCCCAAAATTCTTAGTATTAAAGTTCAATGTTTTAAGATTATTTACATGTTGACTTTGTACTGGCCTGTTTGTTTCGCTGCGTTGAAAGATGTCTAACATAAATGGCGGATTTAAATTATTAAGAGATTTAAAAATCTCTATACATAGATTTCTTATTCGCATAATTTTCATGTAGTTACTTTTGTTCTTGCTAGAAATGTACTTTTCTTTTCTCTCTGAATATCCGCTATCTACAAATTTTAGGGCTCGTTTATGGTTTTTCGACCCTAGAAAGTGATTTTGAAGATGAGAAATTCCAAATAAGTGGACAGTAGTTAAAGTTTGAATACACAAAACTTTCTGCTAAGACACTCTTAGCTTTAAAAGGAAGTATGTTTTTAAATCTATACAAAGCATTTAGTTGCGCAGATGCTTTCTTGCAAACCTCATTTAAATGCTGATCAAATCTAAGGTTATTGTCATTTTTAACTCCTAACAGTTTGACTGTGTCCTCCGAATATATGTTTTTATCTCCGATTCTTATCAGTTTACTACTTGTGTTTTCTATCCTATCTTTGCTAATGATAGTGCATTGAAATTTGTCAGTGTTAGCAATCATTTTATTTTCATGTAGCCATGCTAATGCCTGCTCAGACTCACCTTCTCAAATTTTAATGGGGTTTGGAATTGAATTGGAAATCATCAGCATAGTTGTGTAGGTCACTTCTGGTTATAAAAAGAAAAATATCGTTAAGAAAAATATTAAAAATTATCGGGCCTAAGATTGATCCTTGCGGCACACCTGAAAGAATCATTTGTAAAAGACTGAAGTGTCCGTTTATACGAGTAGATTGTTCTCTATTTGTTAGGTATGACAGGACAAATTTCAGGGCATTAATTTCAAATCCATATGCCTCAAGTTTAGCGATTAGTAAATCATGTGGCACGCAATCGAAAGCTTTTGATAGATCCATTAATATTGAAAGTTTCGATTCTATGAAAGACATGATTTGATCCTTCATTATGTTTTCATAGAATTTTGAAAATACATTCAACACACTGACAGGTCTAAAATTTCTAATGCTATGTTTGTCTTTGCCTCCTTTGTCAAGAGGTGCAACCGTTGCACGTTTGGCTCCATCGGGAAAAATATTCAATTTTATGCTGCTGTTTATAGCATTTTTCAATGGGCCAATCAGATATTCACTAGCTAACTTCACAAGCTTTGGGGGTATTTTGTCTCTACCTGGAGAGGAATTTATGTTTAAATTAGTATAAAGTTTTTTGATTGTGTTGTCATCTACCTCCTCAAAGTTAAAAAAATTTATATTTTCGTTGCAGGCTTTAATTTTGCCAATACTCGGATGACTCTCGTATGTTTTAATTATCTCATTAATTAGTCTCTCTTTGTCTAAGGAATTTCGATAATCAATTGATATTGGCTTGGTTCCACTACTTTGTCATGTCATGCCATCGGCTTATATACGAAAGCCATCGGCAACCTTGTATCTTTAGATGATCCCGAGGCTCTTCGTCATGATTTAGAAAAGGACCCCGTTATTAGGGAGAACATGGCTGACCTGGGTATAGTCCTTTACACAGCCTTTGGTCAATTTCTCGCGCCGCTGTTGGTAGCTGCCCATACGATTGATCATACGAAGCTCTCAAAGTCCATTGAAAAGAAGAAAGAGATTAATGAGGAGCAACGCGTGTAGTATTATTATGAACCAATAAAAACAACAGAGATCATGGAAATCCTTGAGGAACAGAGTCTATCCATCCATCTTTCTGTAAAAGGGAAATGATTTTTTAAGTCTCGCGGCCTATAAAAAATGAGCACTGAACAATCGCAAGAACAGAGGGTAATTACTAAACCAGTGAAGCATCCTGGTAGAGTAGCCCAAGGCCACAAGTTGGCGGCACTGATGAAGAAGAGGAAAGAAGATCTTAGACAACAAGAGGGTGCTGTACAACCTCCAGTCAAAACCTCTTCTGGAGTGAGTTCTGTACAGTCAGGAAGTGGAATATACATTTGTGGAGGTATTAATGCAATAATCGCATGTATCGGAGGTGTCATATATTCCATCCGTAGAAAACCCGCGAGTACTCAGCAGCCCATGGGCATACAACAAACATGCTAAATATTGTCAAGGAACCACATACGGCTATGTTTACAGGACCGACGGGATGTGGAAAAACACAAAGAGTACTGGACTTGCTCGAGAACGAGTATCGAGAGCAATTCCACAATATCGTAATCTTTTGCCCCGCCATACGACGGAATACCACATACTTGTCGAGGCACTGCCTCTGGAAGGATGACTATGTTTTTTTGATCGAACCACGAGATCAACTATTTGATTGGATTCAGCGATTATCGAATATACTTGCCGGTGAAGAAACGCTATTCATTATCGATGACATAATCGCTGACAAGAGCCTGCATAAACGCCGACAACCGCTCCTGGAGCTGTCAATATCTGGGAGACATCGAAGGCACAGCTGCTGGATCTTTACGTAAGCTTACACGGCAATTCCAAAAAAACTCCGCCGTCAGAAAAAGCAGATGTTTATGTGGTACCCCAGTGAGCGCTCCGATATGAAATTAATTGATGAAGAGACCAACCTTATCGATGATTGGGAAGCTATTAAGGCTTAACTCAAAAAGTCAAAGCACGTGTGCTTGTATATTAGGTTGGAACATCCTCGGACTTGGTATATATTGAAATAAATGTCATATATCAGAACATTGGAAAATCAATTGGAAAATTGTTATAAAGAAATGGACAGGATACCCTATCTGGAAAGTCAATTAGATGCTCTTGACGAAGAGCTAAGGGATGTTATGGAGAGAGAAAGAATACATAGGAACACCATATATTTTTTTGGATTCATCTCAATGATCACCCTGGTTGGAGTAATGTAAATAATAAAATGTCACTTACCTTATTTAACACATTGCCTACCATTGAGATATTGGTAAACAATCAGGGTCAACTAATGTTTAAACGCGCAGATCTGGGAAGATTTTTAGGTATTGATGATATAAAGGCGACATACAGAGATGTAAAAACCACGCCTCGTCATGAGATAACAGATGGTGCGTTAGACGCACTGTCCAAGGAAGTAACCGGAGACGAGGCTTTCGTGACATTGGATGGTACATTGGAGATTGTACATAGATCTCGAAAACCAAGGGCTATTGAGGCCATGAAATGGCTAACTAAAAGAGGTGTGGAAAAATTACAAAATGAAATCGAAGAACATCGTCAAGCCCTGGCAATATTAAATGATGACCTTCAAGAGCGAGAGAAACAGCTAGATTTACAAACATTGGAAATTGGGGAATTTCGTGATCGGTATGTTCCTAATAGTTATCCGTATGATAATGTGATATGTGTTATTGACAAGAACTATCCTAATAAATGTGAAAAAAAAGGGCCAACATCCCCACTATATAATTCGTTGTCAACGACGATCTCTAAACGATCAGCTCCGTACCCTACGGGATATGTATCCAGATATGGCAGAAAGGAATCCAATATGTGACGATCCCATTTTTCGCGAGTGGTACGTCATCAAGATCACCAAGACCTTGTCGAATTCTATCGAGATATTGGTAATTTAATAACTAGCATCAGCCGGTTTGGCTGCCGTGCTTCCAGAAGCTACCCCAGCTTCTGGCAGCACGGCATCCTTTATAACGTCACCGTATGGCACGAAATGCAAGATAAAGGTTAATCGATCATGGATTCCATGTTGATAAAACGGGAAATCCCTCGTGAGCTCAAACATGGAGCCAAGAGGTATGCAGAAGGTGTTACCGTAGGCCTCAGCGATGGCCATCTCTTCGTTGTTACCAACATGGTCGCCGGCTATAACTTGGAGGCTCCTAATAGTTCCATCATTCGGATTAATACCCTGAAGGATCAGTTTATTGTCCCTATCAAATTTTGAAATCCAGAGATAGCGATACACTGCGAGTATGTTAAAATCTTGCATTTTTTTTAAAATCTTGAAAGAGCACTAAGAATTATCTATCAAGACTATCAATCCTCATTTGAAGAGCTTTTATCAAAAAATGGGAGCGTTACAATTCACCAAACGAACTTACGCATCCTTGTTACTGAGCTGTATAAAGCTAAAACAAAAACAGGTCCAGAAATGTTGAATTTTTCTTTTTCCTGAACCAGTGTATAATTTGAGGAAGGACAAACTCAAGAGTAACGAAATATTTTCAGTGAGATATGGGATCGAAACACTGTCTAATGTTGGGTTAAAGCTTTGGAACTCTTTGCCTAACGAGTATCGGAACGCTGGTACTTTAATTAAGTTTAGAAACAAAATAAGAAACTGGATTCCAAACCATTGTCCTTGCAGAATATGCAAAACTTTTATACCTGAATTAGGTTTTCCGTAGTTTCCCCGTTGTCTTCCTTTGTCAGTTGTGGAGCGGGAACTCAGTTAAACATGTCTTGCGGTGCGACGGTTTAAGTGGGGTGGTATCATATAAGGATATTCTAGCCTTGTTATCTGGTTGCATATTATTTTCTCTCGGCCCCCTGCCTGGGAAGTTTGACTGAGTTCCTGGAACCACCACTACATAGTCTATCCTTTGACATATTATTTAGAATATTTAAAGAAAAGGTATATACGGTATTCTTTATAGATTTTTTATATTTAGTTATTTATTGTTTTTAATGTTTTTAAAGTTGACTTTAATTAGCCTCAGAGCTAAATTTTCTTGTAAACTTGTCAACTATAAATAAATTAATAATAATATTATTAATAATAATAATAATAATAATAATAATAATAATAATAATAATAATAATAATAATAATAATAATAATAATAATAATAATAATAATAATAATAATAATAATAATAATAATAATAATAATAATAATAATAATAATAATAATAATAATAATAATAATAATAATAATAATAATAATAATAATAATAATAATAATAATAATAATAATAATAATAATAATAATAATAATAATAATAATAATAATAAATGGCACGTGGCTGATCTTCACCCTCTGTTTTTTCCCTTTCATACCATACATGATTTTCAGTTCCTTATTAGGATCTAATTTACCAAAAACACTCATTTATTTATACAGGTGCATGGGTTGAAATAAACTATGGATAATCCAGGATATGAGAATTTTGTCAGCCTAACGCCAGGACAACAGCAAGGAGGTGCGCGTAGGCGATTGAAGTTGAGTACGGAGTCGACCGATACACTACTTTTTAAATCAAAGGTTGATAGCCTGTACACGAATCTTAGGGATGGGCTTGGGCTTATGCCCGATGCGACACATTACGATAGGTTCAGATTAAGAGAGGATGGCCATCTTGTAGTAAAGAGGGTTGTGACGGGAAAAAGATCACTACCGGAAGTAGTACTCACGTTGTAAGATGGTAATTTTCCAACTATTGGACAGCTGCGGAAGTTGTTGGGTAGTACACGCATGAAAGCGATAGGGTTTGATGACTATCAGACACCAAACAAAAGCAGTAAAAATATGGCGCAGGGACTTCTTAACGAGATTGTTCAAGTTGAAGAGAAGGCTGATGAAATCGAAATGTTGCCGCTACTCGAGAATGCTCTAGATGAAACTAAGAGTCTGATGGAGGATACTTCCTTTACAGAAGCCTTAGACGAACGTGAAAGAAGGGGGTTCAAGCGCGAGCTTCAGACTCTTAGCGGTAAACTGAAGAGGTTAGAGACAAAGTAATCTACACCAGATGTATCCGAGGAGCAACAAAAAATTTGGGATAAGGATATCCATAATCAGCTGAAGACGATTAAGGAGACCCTCATGAAGATCGCTGGGGATGACATCTCCCTACGAGAGAAGCTAAGCATTCTCTTCAAAGAGCAGGGGATCACCATTGCCAGTATCGTATCAGCCGTGGGCCTACTGATATCCACCATCGTGCTCGCTGTCACTGGAGGAAGCACAAGCGCCGTAGGAAGTAAAGGAGGAAGTGGTGGTAGCAAAGGGTTTGTTCAAAAGCAGCTGGAGAGATTGAGAAAATTCCTTAAATATCTAGCAGGGAAGACAGGTGCTGCTCTGCCGGGGATAATTGGTACGATCGTATCATTCTTCTTCCGGGTAGCCGCTAAAGTCGTGGATTTCGTAGCGAGGCATCTGTGCATGGTCATAGCGGGAGCTGTAGATATCGTGGTGGCTGACGTGGGTAATAGGAGTAAGAATCGATGAAAAGTCTAGTATTTTGAAAAACATATTAGACCTATTTCTTCATCCAGTTATATGCAAGTATTAGTCCTATTCCCAACGTCATAACCGTAGCCTTGGTATCCTCATGCTGCCTGTGGGCTTCCTTGGTATGAGGCGTGGTCTTCGACTTGATATGTTGCCTAGGAGGTATGGTGAAGGATGCCTTATGTTTGACAACCATGGTATTCAGATCTAGCTCTACACCTACACCTATGTTAGAAGGTGTGATAAGAACGTTGTTGTTATACCCTACAATCTTTCCAATGCGGAGGTCCATATTGGAGGGTAGCATGTATACGCTGGGCATTACGGCGAAATTGACTGGAGTCCGTGCGTACTGTAACACCTTTTGAAACTGGGTAATATCTTGACCTGCGTTTTCCTCACGCTGAATCATGGCTTCGAATTTCTGCAATAATATTTGCCTTGCTGTATAGTTATCGGCACCAGAACTGAGTAAGGATGCCTTGGGATCCTAGTAGCAAGATCACGTAAACGCGTATACTTTTGCTAAGCTTGGTTATTCCCTCCGATGTCAGACCCTGGGAAGTTGGTATGATGAATTTGCCCCAATCCCTATCAACCTGCGGCCACCATCTACCACTCGTCAACGATGACGTCAGGGCTTTGAATTTGTACAAAGCGTTGGGATCCGCACCGTACTCACGACATACTCGCGCATACCCCGAGGTGGAGTAGGGGTTCTCGTACTGGGAAAATCCTCTTTCGTATGGCATAGGTACCTTCATTCTCGCGAGAATACGTCTCATGTGGTAGTACACGTGGAATTTAAAGATCGAGTTGACAAGGGGTACGGAGCCACTTATGTGCTTGGCGGAGTTCCCCAACGCTGTTGTCGCGCAATGACAAGCGAAATTCACCTGGATGTTCCAATAGTCCAAGGCTTGCCCCTTCCAATTTACATTTACAGGATCGTTCAACAGTTTAGTGGGAACTTTGATGGGGTACTTCGTGAACTGTGGGAAGGCCACGGAAATGTGCTGAGTCGTAGACACGTGATACTCCAAGTTAGTTACACCGATAGGCCACTCGCCTCTGTTGGACTTGTACTTTGCTGTAGGATTATAGCTATAAATATTCATCTTTTCTTTAAAGAAAGATGAAGCAGCTGTATATTACTGATATTGAGGAACCAATAGTCTTTGATGAATATCTGGGGGACGATACTATGATCGCATTGAAGTCGATTAGCATTCGACCCACCTTTTCAAAAAAAGAACGAGATCAACATTTACAAATCGGCGCCTGGTTCGACCGATGACGGGAACTTTAATGTTGGGGATTTTGAAGCGCTCATCTTGATTGAGAAGGGTTTGTATAGGATTGAAGATTTGGTGAGTATCATCAACAGTCAAGCAGGGGTTAGAATCAAACTTTTCGTACTCAGGAACGGGGTATGTAGAATCAGAGATAATAAGAGGTACGTTGCGATAGTCGATCAATCACTGCAAGAGCTCTTGGGTTATAATTTTAATACTAAGTTAATGTTTACCGAGGGAAACCATGACAGCTTCTACAATACTGATGTTTACCAGCGGCTGAGACTTACTTGCCACCAACTCGATGAGGAAAGATGCCTTCTTAATGGGAAAAATATCCAAGATACTAGCTATGCTTGAAACGAAGGAGTTAAATAACTGGGGAGACATGTTAATATGGAATTTTGATAACCCTGTATACCTTCCTTTGAAAGGCTCCACCATGCTGACGGATGAATATCACCATGATAAGAACGTTTTATTTGTAGGACTAACGATGTGCATGCTTATAAAATAAATGTCGAATATTACAAAACTTTACCCGAGCTTACCGCCAAGTGCACCGGATCATGAGCCTGATGAAAGTCAGGTCTATCGATTGAAGAAAATCGAGGAAAGAGAACAATACCTACGAAGCGAGATTAAACAACGTGAAAAGCTGTCGAAAAAATTTGGAATGCATGGTACCTGGATCCATTATATGGACCACGGATTGCTCGCCATAAGCGTGATCACGAGCGGTGTTGGCATTGGTACCATGCTCAGTGGGATAGGAGTTCCCCTAGCAGTGGCAATGGGAGGAATCGCGATCGCTGTAGGGTTGGGACAGACTGCCTTAAAACAAGGTGGAAGAAGCTGAATTACAAACGCAAAAAGCATGATAGTATAAGATTATTAGCGGAAACAAAGCTGAACTCCATCGTTGATTTGATTTCGAAAGCCATCGAGAATGGAGTGATAAGTGATTATGAATTTTCACTAATAAACCAAGAGAAGCAAAAATATATGCTGCTAAAGGAGCAGATTCGCCAACACACTAAGAAAATCGTGGAGACGATTAATGAACAAAAAAGGCAGCAATTAGTCGCTCAGGGAAGACATGAGGCCAGAGAAGAACTGTTAAAAAACTTGCAATCTGCTCAATATGTAAGAAATATCTAGATGAACCGCCTAAAATATTTATAATCTAAATTGTTCATTAACAAATTAGACGATACCCACAACCTCACCTGTACTAGCGTCAACCATGAAATCTCCGTCATAAATTATTGTTCGTTTCTGTTTTGCCTCGAGGCCTCTGATGTACTCATCGAGTATTTTCATAGCCGTGATTTCTAAGCGTGATATACAATTAGGCCCGAGGGTTTGCGTTGCAATATCTCTATATTTTATCTTGTGGATCGCGGCTATAATTTCACCCTTCTTCATGGTGGAGTAGCCACGCATTCCCAGCTCTCTCGCTTCTCTTTTCAAATCGTTCATGTTTATTATACGACGACGAACGAGTCATCTGAATCAAGGTGTCGTGTCCTGGATTGTTGAACTGGTTTATACTTACCCTCTTCTAGCATAACCTGCAGACAGTTCCTATTCCCTTGCCGATAGATACTTGATAGCTTTAAAATGCAGATGCAGTCGCAGGGCTGCTTCAGTGGTAGTGGTTGATCATGAAAATCAGTATTAATCTCCCTATTCCATTCCTTTACTTTGGTACTAACATATCCTTTTTTAACTGGTGAGGTAGTGAATTCAGTACCATATATTTTCTCAATCCATATCAATATACTTTGATATTTCTGAAGCCATTCTGGATGCTTCCGTAAGTTAAATGACATCGTAAGTGGGAAACTCTCATCATATCTCGATGCTCCATTGCTATATAAGCCCCCTGGTGTTCTGATTAGTAGGGCGGTAATTCTATTATCATTTTTGCAACCTATAACGAATCGCCCATCTTTACCATTATTATTAGCTTGTATTGGATCGCTAAGTACAATGTTTTCGATCTTTATATCGAGGATGTTAAATGCAGTTAATTGTTATAGAAGTCGCCTGTTTCAATATTATTTCCATAAAATTTAAACATCCTGTTTATTTATGAAAATTAGACTCTAACTAAGTGTTTTTTACAAGGACAGCATCCACCATTATACGTGATAAACATCATGTAATGCTGCCAACACGGCATTTTCCCGCATATAATTAACCTCCGTCCACACTTGCATCTATCATATTTATCGAGATCAATTCCACATTCATCACAATACTCAGTCATTTATTTTTAAAGGTTTCGGGTATATTCTATATAATATGAGCATATGTTATTGCGCATGCGTTGTATGTCATATTATATATATATCATTTAATATGAGTTTGTGTTAGTATTTAATGTATAAATCATTTAATATTATTTTGGTATGGTATTTAATATATATATCATTTAATATGATTTTGTGTTAGTTATTGGCATTTAATATTATTTTGTGTTGGTTATTGGCATTTTTTGGAATTTCCTTTATATGTGCGTGCACATGTCCCAGAACAGACATTTTTCTATCTCTGTTGCTATTTTCTGGCCAAAGTCGGTCAAAAATCTAAAATACTACCCTATTCTGGGCATGCTATTATTGAAATAGTTGTAGATTAAAAGTTTAAATTTTGGTTAACTATGTGTTCATAAGAGTAAAGTAGTTTAATGAAGTTATTTCAAGGCGCAAGGAATGCAGTTTCAACTGATAAAAGAATCTGTTTTACTTTGCATAGTTTTGCCCTACTTGGGTTATGATTTGAAAATGCCCGACTTTGGGCAGCCGCCCTACTTTGGGTGGAACACTGCGGCGAATGATCTCAGACTGATCTTTGAGGAAGAAAGACAGAAAGAGAAACAACTATTTTCTGTATGCTTTAAATGTATTGAATTTTCTATTGCTTTTAATTTCAAAAAAATTGAGTTTTTTCAGCGAAAAATTGAGTTCTAAAATCTCCTTTAATATAGACTTCTTTATTCTTTGAATAAAGAAGTCTTCACATCGTTGTCGGGTAAAATTTGTAGGAAAACATATTGAATAAAGTTAGTAAGCATTCAGGGGTGTAGCCAGGAAAAAATTACCCTTAGTCGAACTTTTGACCCGTAGGGTCAACATCGCAGTGCGATATTACTCAACTTTGGGTTTATGGGGCGTTGTGAGTCCACCAACGGGTCCAGGGCGTAGCACTAGAAAGCCAACACCCTTTAACCCCGTAAGCACTAAAACGCCATAAAACTGACTTTCCAAGATACACGATACACGTAAAGTATCTAAACAATTGATCGAAAAAGGGGAATAAATGACAACATAAAATACATTTATTAAAATCTCTATCAGCAAGTCTGTAAATCAGCAGTAAGACAACACAACACCATCATGTTTTTATAGATTGAAAGTCATTAAATCAATAACAAAATTTTCATTCTCTCGACGCAGTTAAGGTGGGGTTCTGTAAAATACACGTTTTTCGGTGTTTTTTTAAACCTGAACTTTGAACCTCGAAAAAATGATTAATAATGAATCTCAGGCCTTGGAAGTGATATTATATCTGGTCTGCAAGCTTTCAACTCTTGAATTAAGGCCTGGTTCAGATTAATAAAACAAACAGGTGGACAAATTGATGTGCTTATGCACATATATACACATCATCATCATCATCATCATTCTCGGCTTAACGTCCGTTTTCCATGCTAGCATGGGTTGGACGGGGTATATTAATGACCCTCTTCCAATCTGATCTAGACTGTGTTAGATCTAAACTCAACTTCCTCTGTATCAAGTCTGTCCTTATAACCTCCTGCCAAGTCTTTCTCGGTCTGCCTCTGGGCTTTGCCCCAGGAACTATCAAGTCTCTACACTTTCTTACCCAATTATCCTCCTCCATTCTTTCCAAGTGCCCCAGCCAATTCAATCTTCTTATCTGGATAACATCTTTAATTCTACGGAGACTTAGCCTGCTTCTTAGCTCATCTAAACTCTTTCTGTCTCTCAGACTGGCGTTACACATCCACCTAACCATTCTCATATCATTCCTTTCTAAACGGTCAAGATCTTCCTGCTTTACTGCCCATGTCTCCCTACCGTACAACATAACACTTCTTACACTGGCCCCATACAACCTACCTTTTACCTCAATTGCCAGGACTCTCCTAGTCAACAAAGGAAGTAACTCTCTGAACTTTTTCCCAGCAGAACCTATCCTGCAAGTAACACTCCTTCCAACACCCCCTTCACTGCCCAACATATCACCTAAGTAACAGAAGTTCTCAACTATCTCTAACGAGCCACTGTTGTACATCATTAAAGCTGGAAATACTATAATCTCACCTTTACAACGCTTGCATACAAACTGTATGTCAGCTCTTAACCTTCCACTAATACTACTGCACTTCTTATGTACCCAATGCTTGCAAGTCTGACAAAAAATTGAGTTACTACCAACCCCTTTCCTGCAAACTCCACAAGGCCACTTTCCAACTACAAGGTCACACTTGGCTGCAATGCTACTAATCATGACTTTAGGCTTTGCTGTGTTTACCTGTCTCTTCTAGTCCTTTCTTCCACTTCTCAAACTTTTCAACTAATTCTTCCATCGACTCTGCTATGAGAACCAAATCATCTGCTTACAATAACTCCCATGGACAACCTGTTCTGAACTCCATCGACAGCGCTTCTAAGACTAGAATAAACAACAAAGGACTAAGTACAGAACCCTGATGTACACCAACATTTACAATAAATTCATCACTAAGTGAATTGTTAATCCTGACACGACTTCTAGCATTGCTGTACATAGACTGTACCATCGTAACTAGCCACTCATCTACACCTAATTTTCTCATAGCCCACCAAATAACTTTACGTGGCACTCTATCAAAAGCTGTCTCTAAATCTACAAAGGCAAAATAGAGATCCTTTCTCTTTCCTAAATACTTTTCCTGAAGCTGTCTGAGTATAAATATTGCATCTGTAGCGCCACGCCCTGGAACAAAACCAAATTGCATCTTATCTATATCAATTCTTTCTCTAAGTAACTTATCAATCACTCTTTTAATAACTTTAAAGGTACTGTCCGATTAAAAATCAACTAAAATTTTGACAAAAAATTCTTATTTAGAACTAATTTCTATAAAATAATTAAATAATTATTTGTTTTCTTTCCTAACACCAACTGAACAACAACTCATTCTTGTTTACAAAAAAGCATGCGGTCTCTCGTTTCGATTGTTTATATGGATGGCGGATGATAGGCACTAAAGCGAGGCTGAAATAATATGTCGCGTGTGACGTATTTACCTGGAGCGCGCCGAACTGACAAAAATAGATAAAATGCTAGCCAGGGCTGATATTTTATTATATGTTTAAAAATTTTGGTAATTTTACCCCCTGAATTGTGAAAGACCGCTTTTTATGAATTATTCATATGGAATTAAAAAATCGAAGGCGAGAGATGTGTCTAGACCTTAAGACCTTGATCAACCAACTTCAAACCTCTATAGTTACCCCTTTCTAAAGCATCACCCTTGCCCTTGAAACAATTCACTATTACACTCGACTGCCACCCACTCGGAATAGCACCATCCTTTATAATCTGGTTAGCAAGACTTGTAATAAGCTCAACTCCAATATATCCAGATGCTTTTACCATCTCTGCAACAATACCTGATACTCCTGCAGCCTTGCCAATCTTCAATTTCCTAATAGCCTCCACTACCCATTCTGTCTTGATCTGCATAGCTGGCCCTTCTACAACATCATCATCAGACAAATTATCCTCGTCCCAATCAAACTCAGTGTTAGGCAATCTCTGATAATGATTCTTCCAAGCTACCCTTTTCTCCTCCTCTGTGCTAGCCAAAACATCTTCATCATTACGTATACACTTCTTACCTACAACATCTTGATTAGTCTTCTTCATTTGCTTTGCTATCTTGAATACCTGATTGCGCTGGTCTTCCCTTCTTAACACATCTGCAAAGCTGTTTCTCTCTGCTTCTGATTTTGCCTTATACACTGCTGTACGAGCGCGACGCTTAGCTTCTAAGTAAATATTTTTACTACCACCTGACTTCCACTCTTTCCAAAGTTTTCTCTTTTCCTTTATACACTGGTCAACCTCATTATTCCACCACCAGATCTGTCTATGTCTAGCTGGTCTTTTCGTCCACCCACAGGTATCATCAGAAGCTTCTAGAAGACAATTATTCAAAGTAGTCCAAGTACTTTCAACATTGTCACTATCACATTGACCATTGTGGGCTAACTGCTGAACTTTTGCACTAAATTGTCTTGCTACAATCTCTTCCTTCAGCTTCCAGACTTTACGGCGGGGCCTGTACTTTCCCTTGACTTCTTTAACACTCTTCAAGATAATATCACAAACCAGCAACCTATGCTGGGAAACACACTCTTCCCCTGATATAACTTTCATGTCCTTCACCACTTTCTTGTCTGACTTTCTAACCAGGAAGTAATCTATCTGTGTCTTACAACCACCTGACTCATATGTTATCAGCCTACTCTGTCCCTTACTGAATGATGTGTTGCAAACCACCATGTCCGTTGCCATTTCAAACTCAAGCAATCTCTCCCCTTCCTTATTTCTGCTCCCGAATCCATAGCCTCCATGCACACCTCTATAACCTTCAGATGACTTCCCAACATGACCATTAAAGTCACCGCCCACCATGACAAGTTCAGTGTCTCCAAACTTTGATGTGACTACTATTAACTCATCATAAAACTTATCTTTATCTTCCTCACTGAGTCCACACTGTGGAGCATAAACTGATATCTTATATATTAATTCCCTTGCGTGAGTAAAACTGTGAGTCCACGACACGGAAATCACGGGTCACTTTCTTATGACGTGGCCGTACGCTAAAATTTAACTAAAAAAATTATGGATGTACTGCATAGAAATCGCACATAAGGTGTAAATATATAACCCGCTGCTAATAACGATATAAATATATATACCCTTATGCCAAAAAACTCTATGTTAGCATATATATATAGGTATCGCTACATATGAAACGGTATTAGATATTCACAAAGCATACGGACTGTTAAATGAAGTTCCTAGCATGAAACGGAAATTGTGTTTACGAAAAAGATGGCTGTTCTTTTTGAGTATTCTCTACTCTTTCATTCAAAATAAATCTTGCTAGCTAGCTAGGAATATATATATATATATGTAGCCATGTTCTTTATACCTAGCTAAGTCTCCAGTTTATATTTAAGTGACTAGCTATTAGCTGCTGTAGCTAGCTAATGCTAGCTTTAAACTAAAGATTCCCAGTATATATATTCCCACAAAACACATCAAAAGTTATTAACCCTGAAAATTTTAAACATTTTCCTGGGTTTTTTTTGGTTTGCGAAGTTCTTTTCCTCCAAATATTCTGAAAATAAAGTTCAGAAATTACTTATTTTTAAAATGTAAATTTAATTTGTTTCAAATTGTGGGCAAAAACCTTAATCAGCATGCTAAAAGAACTGACTTTTCTTAATTTAGAATTACTAAACACAACCATTTTCTTACAATTAGTGTAAACTTTTGTGCGTATGGCTTATATTTAATACACCAAAAAAGCTACTTTGTTGATTTCAATTTTATACTCTTTGTAAGCTATTTTTTTCTTCTTTTTGACATTTCTGTTTTACCACTCAATTTTTACATTTTATAAGTTATTTGGAACAGAATGGTATGAAATAGACCAAAATACCTGATCTTAGTTGTTTTTAATTTACAGGCTGTGTCTGTGAAACTTTAAGGGGAACATTTGGTGGAAGACAATGGCATGACATATACTGATAGAACTGATTTTTGTTGTGTTAGATGTTATATCTGAACCTTTTTGACATTTTATGTTAATGTTGCGAGGAAGGACCATATATATATACACAGAAGAAGAATTCAATTTTACACCTTGCAAGCTTTGTTTTTCTATATTTTGTATAAATTCTTACTGGGGAGGACTCCGTGCAATATATCGAAATGACTGATCCTTCTCGATTTAAATTTGATGTGTTCTAAATCGTATATAGTTTTAGAAATTTTGTGTAAGATTTAATGGGTAAGGGCTAGATGCAATATGTCAAAAAAACTTTTTTTGTTGAATCAGAAGCACTCCCTACAACCATTCTTTTTTTTACACTTTGTGAAGCTTTTGTGAGGAAAGAGTGTATGCAATATTATCGAAATAACTGATTTTTGTTGCAAACTGTTTTTCTTTGGCATTTTGGATTAAAATATTGTTTTAGAGGGCATATGCAGTAGATATATGTACTGAAATAATTAAATTTTGCAAACTTTGATTTTGTCGTTACCTCTCATTTTTTACATTTTGATTAAACTTTTGTGGGAGACCGTCGGTATGCGAAGGACCAAAATAAGAGATTTTAGTATTATTTAGAATTTGTATTTTGTGTTGCAAAATTGGTGCAAAAATTGACATAAAATGAACTTATATACAGATTGATTGCTGTTGTTTAACATGACTCATTATGACTTATATATATATTTTATGAAAATTTGTGACAGAATACTATGTGAGATTTGAAATTTTGTTTACTTTATTGATGGTAAAACAGCATGCAAATTGCTAAAAGGACTTTATTAATTTTAGGTTTAAACACCGTTATTTTGTTGGCATTTTGTCTAAAGTTTGGTGAGGAGGGACTGTATGCAATATATCAAATAATGTTTTATTGCATTATAATTTGTCCTTGCAAATCCCTTTTTTTACACCTTAGATAAAAAATTCTGTCAGAGGCACAATTTATTGTTTATTTTTTACATTGTGTGTCAACCTTTGGCAGGGTTTGCAATAAACTAACTGATTTTAACATATACAATGAGGGAGATTTGTGTTTGACATTGATCAGCTTTTTTGTATATATGTGGCGTTTTAAGTGATTTAAATTTTAAGGGTGAGATGTATGTTGAAATGCTTTTGGGAACTTCTTTCCGAATAATTTTCGCATTTGTCAGATGGTCAGAGCAAGTAATTTTAGTAGATTTAGATTTTAAATGTCACATAAATACTGCAGTTGTTGAAAACCTTTAATTTTTTTGGTCATTTATATAATAATGCAGATGTAAGATGCGCACTGCTGTATTGTTTGTTTTTTGATGGACATATATCTGCTACATAAATTAAATGGAATACAGTGGATTCTTCCACGGGAAACAGCTAGTATAAATAATATAATACTAATGTATAATAATAATATAAATGCTAATGATACATATACTTGGCTGAAAACTAACCTTTAATTTCTTAACTTAACTCGTTCTTTTTTATCATCCGCACAACGCCCTAACATACTTCAAAACAAATTTATGACCAATACCGGGTGATCACACTTCCTTAAATTAAATTATTTAAAACGCCCTAGAAAAAACGGCGTCTGTTAAACCGTATATAATGGTTTTACGTCATTAAGTTTGCTTATTTATTTTTAACAAATATTGCCAAATAATCACGGAAAAGCCGTGAAAGTTTCCTTAATTACTACGTCGAGCTTCTTTCTTCATTTTCAGCACCAAACTAACATTTTTTCGCAGATTGAAAGTTATTAAAAAAACAACCAAATCAAATTATTCTTTCTTCATAAATATAATAAAAATTTAAAAAATATAATGAAATGGAACCATGAATAAAAATATTTAAAAATATTAAAAAATATTTGTAAAAGGTTAAATAATAAACTTTTTCTACAAGCTATGTGGAAGATTAATGTTTATTTTAACTGATAAAATAAGTTTTGATTCCAGAAAGCCGTTTTAAAACAAGATATAAACTTATTAAAAAACTTTAGATGATGTCATAATTATTATAATAGGATACCTGTCTCTCTTTTCTGCTCTCGCGCTTCGATTTCTGTCCTGCCTTTTTAACCCTGCTTTAGGGAAAAATGATGAGTTTAGTTTACTAGACTACCAAACATTATACACTTTTATAATATTTAAGGCTTTTAAATAATTTCTTGGAAAGAAGTGATATAAAAGGTAAATAATTTTGACTAAGGCTTAAATAACTCTGTCAATATATAATAATCGTTTTTTTATACCTACATGCTTTCTCTTATAGCGTTCTCAAATTCTAACCAGGCTGATCATTATTGTTATTTCCCTATTGTCCTGAACAATAGAACCTATTACGGAGTTTCATACTGCGCAGGTCTGGGCCCGAGCGAAGTGGCTTGTAGGGACAAATTTTCAGAACTCCCGCAAAGTGTAAACATTTAGCTAGCGTTTGTACACACTTCCAAGTTATTATATTACAGTTATTTGCTGTTTAACACTTTACGTATTGTTTTTGCAATAATGGAAAAGAAAGATTGTGTACAATGGCTTAAGTATAAATATAAGGAAAGAATATATACTAAAATTAGCAATTTATGCCTCAACTGCGCCCATACGGTATAAACTTTATGAGCAAATGACCGGGAAACCAATAGGGGTAATCGAGTGCAACATTAACAAGCTAAAAATTTGTCCCCACAAGCGTTTCTCTATAGTGATCAGACCTGCGCGGTATGAAACTCCGTAATTGTTTAACCTCATATCCCAGCCAGATATTCTTATAAACTGCGTGTAATATCCTAGACCTCAGGGAAATTACTTTTCGCGATTTTCACGAGTTATTGTCAATTTTTTGGCTAAAATTATTTAGTAATTCGCGAAATTCGCGAAAATCAATTCTCGCGAAATTTCATTTTTTTTCTCCTTTTTTTTAAAAAAACGATTGATATTAATTTTACCCTTCAAACTATCTAGCACTATATGTAATAGATATATCGCCTATTTCTCCTACATAAAAGTAAATTGATAAAAACATGTCATTAAAATTATTTTTTTGCGAGATTCAATTAAGCATCAAGACTCTTGCTAACCTTTTAATTAAGAATTTTGGAAAAACTAAAATTATGGCCCCAATCTCTGGAAGTTAAAGGTACTGTCCAGTAAAAATATAATAATAAAAAAGTAGCCTGAACTGAATTCAACTTACCTTATTTGTTGCGAAAATATAAGTAATTATCTTTCTAAAGATTTACATGGCGGTGGACCAACAGTTCACCACATCTTAATTGCGGTTCCTGAAGTAAGTACTTATACCTTGTTGAGAGGCTTGGCTTTGATTGCATTCAGTATTCAAGTGTCAACAAAGATGGCTACTAGCATCATTGAAGGATATACTTTAGAAACTCAATGTTATTCCAAATCTAGAATGGTAGACTAGTGAAAAGGGTGGTCACAAGGCATGAACACTAGGGGCCCTCAAGGTAACTAACCAATACTGTTGTAGATCCAGGCCCCTAAGATTGCCTTGCCTACCTATAAAATGGGAGCAGCTAAAGTCAACTAGTTTCCATCATCACATTTTGCTAATAGTTTGGTTTTCCATCATCATCATCTATCACTGCAACCTACTAATATCATCAACTCCATCTTTTGGCTTCAATTACTATAATGGCAGCGCATCCAATGACAACCAATGACTGTAGCAAATTTTGGATCATGTACCTCTGGTATCAGGAGAAACCTTCAGATATTTCTTCAGGACAGATATTGCATGTAGCCAGGTCGGTTTGTTTCATTTTATATATTATATCATGTTAGGAGCCCAGAAACTGTCACTTTTTAACCACCCTAGAGCCATTATGGCTTTTATACAAGTAATGCCAACCTTGTAGCCAGGTTGCCATTATGATAACTCGTTATGTTATGTATAGTGTTGTTTATGTTCATTCACCGCGATAGACGATCATGATACGATCCTGCTCTAACCTGTATATAGTAAATTGTATCTGCGTGAAAATTTGGCCCCGTGTTTTCCCTTTTTAATCTTATAATAGACTATACTTAGCTAGCCAGAAAAACTTCTTTTTTCCACATCCAGAATAATATTTGCAGGCTTGTTTTCGTAAGTTATTGGTGAATATAATTGCTTGTGGGGCAACCTCGTCCCCAGGGCATCTTGTATCTTTTCTGACCCTGGGACGGCGACGAGGTTGCTTGTGGGGCAATATTCAGGCTATAAATTTGGAGAAACTATATTCTGTAAAAGACATGCAAAACGGTATCTATTACTAATAAAACTTTTGATATTTAATCTATTTGAAACATTTAATCACATGGAAAAGGAGAAAGATAGAGAAATAAGCAACAACAACAACACAAACTGCATTGTGAATAGGCTTTATTTGTATTATTAGATCATAGTACACCATAAACAACAACAGATAAATAAAATAAAAATAGCAAAATTATGATTTTGCACAAGTAAAGGCCGCTATATAAAATTTGGTTTTTACGCAGCAATAGCTAATTAAAAACAACACAACCTACCACAACAAGTGAATGACCACTGATTTAGCACAACATTCAGTCAAAAATATGTAGCCCTTATTGGCTAAGACTCTAAAATGTTGAATCAAACTTGGAAATACCTAGCTGTTATGCGATAAACACTAACTACTTGAAATTTTTAACAAAACAAATCATTTAAAAACAGATATCGTTAATTACATTTACACATTTTGTGTCAATCATGATAGCGTTGTATATGTATATATGCTAAGTCATTTTCGTTATGTTGGTAGAACCACGAACATTTTCCATGCCTGTCAGCATAACTTCTTTAGTGAAATGTGAAAGACTTTCGTCATTTCACCCATTAATTAAAACCATGCTTTTTTCCTAATTTTTATAATTAACATCGTTCCCAGGAATTATCTCGAAAGTCTTGTCGAAGTCATTCTCCCAAAACTAGTCACGACTAGTGTTCTCGTCTGTGGCCTTGTGGCATTTTAAGAAATCGTTTAAAAAGTGTTTATTGCCAGAAGCTTTGAATCTACAAAGCAAACATACAAGTTGTTATGCAGCTATTCGATTTATTGTATTGTTATCAAATGTCTTGTTACTTGTGGGTACCGCAAGACAACACAAGAACTTTGAGTTTGAGACAGGCCTTTTTAGAGTTGTTGAAAGTGAAACTATAAACAGTTTCATGCTCAAACTTGCTAGCACAGCAATAGAAAGCTCAAGAATCAATGGAATTAAAAGTAAACAGATGTACCTGAAAACGTTGTCATTATAAAGTTAATGCTATAATTTTGTTAACTCAAAAAAGTCTGTTTATTTTGTCAAACTGCTTTCTTCTGCAATCCCAGGCAACACAGAGAATAAATGTTTTCCAGTCATGCTTCTTTTTAGCAACATTGCTCAACTTCATTCCGCAATCATATATTCAAGCCTTCCATTTACCTGCTACAAGTCAATACAAAACTTTCTTAGCCTTCTTTCAGTAGACATGTTGAATCCTACCCTATCCAACCGACCGGCTACCGGGAGGCAATAACAATAGGTAGAGTAAATTAATTTCAATCTTTCTTTACTGTAAATATCGACGACTTCGGCGGGATTCTTCTTGACGTCACATATTCTTTGTTTTACAAGAGTCCAAAAGTCCACACTTCGGCGCGATTCTTCTTGGCGTCAAAATTATTTGTTTGTTTAAGAGGGTCAAAAGTCCACACTTCGGCTGCCGCCGAAGTCGACTATTTTACGGCAGAGGACAAGGAGTCGCGCAACGGTCGGCAAAAAGCGGCAAAATGTAGTTAAACTACCGTGAAACCAGGGAGTTGAGCCTCGTAAAACACTCCTGAGTAGTTTAGATAAGTTTTGACTCGACTCCTGGGCGCAAGGAACCTTTTTAAACGCCAATAAAAAAAAATTATGCGTTGCTTTCAACCGATTACTAGTTTAGATCCACATGATCTTCTCATTGGCAATTTCTACTTAGGCGATCCTACCTCACTTTAAGTTGGATTTTTTTTAATTTTTTTTTTTGCAATATGTGTCCAGTCTTTAGGGTCAATTTTATAAACATTTCACATAGCTGTATTTCGAATGCTACCCAAAATTGTTCGATCAGGCTATATCTTTTGTGCAATTTGGAAATCTGGAAATGCTTTTATTGTCAGTGCCCTTAATTTAGAATGGTTGGGCATATAAATACGGTTAGGCTTCCGATTTTATGTATTCCCTTTATATTAGGCATTTAAATAAGTGTCATTGTAGAGTGATTAAGTACAGTATAGTCTAAGTGTAGTCTACCGCGTACGCGCTAGTGTCACACCTTTGCGTGGAGGACGGCAGTCGTTTGTCTTTTGTTATAATTAAATCCCTTGAGCGTTTTGCGGCTGTGTGTTTGCGTGTTGGGAAACAATGCGCTCGTGAAGCAAATAATAAAAATCTTTCGCGAAGTTTTATAATACATTGCGCGGGAATGTATTGTTGATTTAATTACTTAAAAAAAAAAAATTCCAGCGCGTTTAATCTAAGAAACATTCGAGAAGCATTGTTCACAACTATTAAATGCCGCTTTTCGTTTATAAACTTTTAAAATGCGGTCTGAAAAAAAAAAAACATTTCTATCGCCTCTTTTCGATTTTAAACTTTAAAATACGATCTAAAAAAGCATTTCTATCGCCGCTGTTCGTTTAAAACTTTTAAAATGCGATCTAAAAAAAAAAATTGCCGCTTTTTGTTTTTATGTGTTTTAATTTTACTGCAAAACTGTTGCATAGATTATGTATTAACATTAGGATAAGGATGAAAAAGTTACTGTGGGACATGGGTTTTAAACCTTAAAAATTTCCAGGGAGAAATTTGAAAACTAATGAATGACAAAATCCCAAAAGTTTATCTTTAAATTTTTAATTTTGTTAATGTAAAAGTAATCCAAATGAATAAAGTTTCTGATATTTTTTATGAAGAAATCTTCCATATTAGCCATTATACATTTGCCCTAGAGTGATTAATAAATAAGGTCAGGCTTCTATTTTCAGAACTGCTATTTACATTTAACATCAAGGTATCCAAAACAGCTCCATTTAGGAAAGGGCTAAGGCTGGCCCATTGTTCGTTTTATCAAATGGGGATTTTATTACCCGAATTGTAAAAGGCTAATTTATAGGCACTTGCATGTAGTTTTCTTTTTCATGTCTTTTTGTTAAGCCTGTTATAGCATGTTAAATGATCTCGTCGTAGTTCTCGTCAAAAATATTGCCTCATAGATAATGAATTTTCATTTGGGGAATTAGGGGTGCTGGGCTGCCCTGGGCAGCTACAAAGTGTAGAGATGTGCGTGTACCCCTGGAAAAGTATGGTGAATTAAGTACAGGTGCGAGGAGATGAACGACGGTGCACCACGCGAGCAGGACAGATGACTGGGGAAATAACAGCAGGCGGATGCGGCGCTGACAGTCAGAGGTGGTGCAACAAGAGGTTAATAACAGGTGTGAAATGCAAAAGAAGCCAGAGCTCATAAAAAGTAGGTTCTTGTGAGGTATGATAGAGGAAATGGAATCACAGGAGAGGAGCTCCGGATGTGATTGACAGATTAGTTAAGCCAGAAAACACTACTAGGAGAAGAGCTCCGGATGTAGTGGAGAAGAGTGAACACTACTAGGAGAAGAGCTCCGGATGTTGTGGAGAAGAGCGAATTTATTGGGAACACGCACGTGAGCTTGAGACAATATCTTCTCTTCAGCCTAGCATCCTCACCCGATTCCGCCAAATTATCCTCAGTTTATTCTTGCCACTAACAATTGATAGTGCTATTACTGCTATAACTCTAAATTAAAGTACAATCCTTATTCATTGATTTTGTATTATTGACAGCAATTGTAGTTATTATTTGTCAATTTAAAGTTGTGTATTATCAGATTTTGAAAGTTAGCTAATAACATGATGGATGGCAAAGTTGTCTCCTTTAAAAAACCCAGTTTGGGGTAAATTGGGGATGTCGGGCTTCCTTCGTCAGCCAAATGGGATGAAGATGCGTTTGTTTCCCTAACAAATGAAAGTGCGTTTCCACGAGATACGCCATAGCAGGTAGTAGGCAATTTCCAAGCGAGTTGAAGCAAAAGAAGCTGAAAACAAAAGAAGCCAGAGCTCATAAAAAGTAGGTTCTTGTGAGGTATGATAGAGGAAATGGAATCACAGGAGAGGAGCTCCGGATGTGATTGACAGATTAGTTAAGCCAGAAAACACTACTAGGAGAAGAGCTCCGGATGTAGTGGAGAAGAGTGAACACTACTAGGAGAAGAGATCCGGATGTAGTGGAGAAGAGCGAATTTATTGGGAACACGCACGTGAGCTTGAGACAATATCTTCTCTTCAGCCTAGCATCCTCACCCGATTCCGCCAAATTATCCTCAGTTTATTCTTGCCACTAACAATTGATAGTGCTATTACTGCTATAACTCTAAATTAAAGTACAATCCTTATTCATTGATTTTGTATTATTGACAGCAATTGTAGTTATTATTTGTCAATTTAAAGTTGTGTATTATCAGATTTTGAAAGTTAGCTAATAACATGATGGATCGCAAAGTTGTCTCCTTTAAAAAATCCAGTTTGGGGTAAATTGGGGATGTCGGGCTTCCTTCGTCAGCCAAATGGGATGAAGATGCGTTTGTTTCCCTAACAAATGAAGGTGCGTTTCCACGAGATACGCCATAGCAGGTGGTAGGCAATTTCCAAGCGAGTTGCTGAGGTGTAGCCGATTTCCAAGTGAGTCGGGGAGATGTAGGCAATTTCCAAGCGAGTTGCTGAGGTGTAGGCGATTTCCAAGTGAGTCGCGGAGAGGTAGGCAATTTCCAAGCGAGTTGCTGAGGTGTAGGCGATTTCCAAGTGAGTCGCTCAGATGTAGGCAATTTCCAAGCGAGTTGCTGAGGTGTAGGCGATTTCCAAGTGAGTCGCTCAGATATAGGCAATTTCCAAGCGAGTTGCTGAGTTAGCGTTTCCACGAGATACGCAGACGTTTCCACGAGATACGTCTTACTAAGGGTAAGGATGGAAACACACGCATCTGGTTTGGGTCCCCCTGATACCAAACCTGACATCCCCCCCCCCTTTCCCCAAACTCAAGTGTAGTTATGACATGAAACAAGAGAAATATACTTCTAACATTATCTGTCATTGTTGTTGTTTGCTTTCGTGTTGTTGCTTCAGAACCATAGCAATTAAATGGTGGTGGACCAACAGTTCACCACATCTTGCGGTTCCTGAAGTAAGTACTTATACCTTGTTGAGAAGCTTGGCTTTGATTGCATTCAGTATTCAAGTGTCAACAAAGATGGCTACTAGCATCATTGAAGGATATACTTTAGAAACTCAATGTTATTCCAAATCTAGAATGGTAGACTAGTGAAAAGGGTGGTCACAAGGCATGAACACTAGGGGCCCTCAAGGTAACTAACCAATACTGTTGTAGATCCAGGCCCCTAAGATTGCCTTGCCTACCTATAAAATGGGAGCAGCTAAAGTCAACTAGTTTCCATCATCACATTTTGCTAATAGTTTGGTTTGCCCACCCACCCACCCTGTTATTATATATTTTTTATTTTTCTTTTATGTACATCAATCACTTCATGTACTGGCATCAATGTCCACAACTGTCACCATATTAACTAATTCTACAATCAACCACGACCCTTATGTTAACTCGATAACCGGACCATCATCCGACACATGACGAGTGCATACGATACCAATTGATGTAGCCCCAGAGGGTCTTCTACAACGAACTATAACACGCAACGATACTACCACGCAACGATCTACAACGCAAGATGGAGGGATCAATTGGCATCAAAGACGCGCGCTCGCTCACACCAGTGCTCTTGCCTCAAGGTTTTCTTGGTGATCCAAATTTGGCTACTTGCGATTGCCAAGTTTTTTGTCCAGAGGTAGAAGCACTGTTGACCCGCGCTGGTGGGGATGTCGGGCTTCCTTCGTCAGCCAAATGGGATGAAGATGCGTTTGTTTCCCTAACAAATGAAGGTGCGTTTCCACGAGATACGCCATAGCAGGTAGTAGGCAATTTCCAAGCGAGTTGCTGATGTGTAGCCGATTTCCAAGTGAGTCGGGGAGATGTATGCAATTTCCAAGCGAGTTGCTGAGGTGTAGGCGATTTCCAAGTGAGTCGCGGAGAGGTAGGCAATTTCCAAGCGAGTTGCTGAGGTGTAGGCGATTTCCAAGTGAGTCGCTCAGATGTAGGCAATTTCCAAGCGAGTTGCTGAGGTTTAGGCGATTTCCAAGTGAGTCGCTCAGATATAGGCAATTTCCAAGCGAGTTGCTGAGTTAGCGTTTCCACGAGATACGCAGACGTTTCCACGAGATACGTCTTACTAAGGGTAAGGATGGAAACACACGCATCTGGTTTGGGCCCCCCTGATACCAAACCTGACATCCCCCCCCCTTTCCCCAAACTCAAGTGTAGTTATGACATGAAACAAGAGAAATATACTTCTAACATTATCTGTCATTGTTGTTGTTTGCTTTCGTGTTGTTGCTTCAGAACCATAGCAATTAACTCGCACAACATTTCCTTTATTGCATAAATTGCGCATATTAATGTTTTTACCCAGTCCTTTTTCGCGTTCGAAGTTCAGTAAAGATGGCGATTGAGAATGGCATGGTCAAGTAAACAAATTCAGTTTAAACTTATGAAAGACAATTTTGGTTGTATTTAAATGCTTTTTTCTTTACTTTTGTACCGAGATGTAAGTAATATCAAGTTTTAATTTTTTACCGGACAGTACCTTTAAAGTTTTAAGATTAGGTCAGTGTAACCTCACTTGCAAATAAAAAAAAACGTTTAAAAATGTACTCAATATCACGCTGCAAAAATGTAAACAAACTGGTTGGGGTCAAAAAAGTACTTGTAGTGTGCTTCAGGCTGGCTGGTACGACGGTTACTGCTGAGCACTATGGGAAAATAAAATCATATGCCTTATTTGGAAATTCCAAGCACATAAATAGAGCCATATAAAAATTAGATTAACCGCCATCGAATCGACAGTATGACATCATTACTGGTACTTATGACGTCATTTTCATTTTTTGGTACAGATACTTTTATTGAGTTGTTCTACCATCGTGGCAAGTTTCGAATTGTGCGGATTTTAAGATCAGGACTTAGCAGCCGGTACTTTATCCCCATCCAGGGTTACCTAGGTTAATAAAGCCTTATTATGGTAACTAGGGTTAAGGTAGCTAACTACCGGAGACAATAAGCTACCTAAGTCCCATCCACATGAGGTCTAGTAAAAAAAGTTTCTCATCCTCAGCCCTAATTTTAATTCGAAAGCAGCTCTCTTTTTCAAAAGGCGAATCCGAGAAATCTGACCGGACTAAAATTGAAGTATTTCATTGTTTTAATCATATTTGCATCGTCGCTACCTGGATCTGTGTTTAGTTGTATATCAATCTAATCACAAATGTAAAAAACATAGTCTTCCAACAAAATAAGATTCTTGAACATCAGTGTAAGCTACCTTAACAAGGATTCGTTATTGTATTCCTTACTACTAAGGTTTTATCGTTATCGGCAATTTTGTGTGTGTTTTATATCATTAACTTCTTGTAAAACACGTTAGTAAACAATCGCAGCAGGTTGGGAAATTGAAAAAAATACATTTTACCACACAAACTGATTGTTTTATTATATAAATTTCAAACGTGGTGAAAGCTTACTTTTTTTCATTCTCTTGTAAAACTAATAATTTCGTGATCATTATCAATTATTTTAACAACACGGATTTTTACGCCATTTGGTAACCGTTGAACAACTTCTTCATTAAATCTTTCCAAGTTAAAATCTCGGTGGACCTTCCACAACTCATAATATTTGTCTGCATGATTGCCTGCAAGTGTTCGCCGTAGCCGAAGATTAGGCCCATTAACCCTTTCTTCTTCTTTATCTTCTTCCATTAAATCGGTTGGAAACGTTGTACTGCGTCGGGGATCATATGCATCATTTTTGATCATAAATTTATTAATTTTTCTCGTCACTGTTGAGGAACCTTTACGCAATATGTCGGTATGGATAAAATAATCTGGAAGGTCGTCTTCATCAAGAAATCGGGAGTCAAGTGGTTGTGTAGGATCTTCGTCTTCGTCTGTATACTGGACATGACAATCTCTAAGAAAAAAAACTCTTCCTTTAATTCACCAAAAGTTAAAGAAATAACTTAAATCTTTAAGTTAGTTCAATACGTGCTGTAAAGCACGAGTAACTAAAAGTCTGACGCCGTAGATTAGTGGTTATAGCTCTCGCACTCTGTGAGAGAGACCGGGGTTTGATTCCTCTTGACGGCGATTCAACATGGGCGAGTGAATGTTACCATAGCCCCGGGTTAACCCAAACCATGTGAGGGAAATTGGGGAGATGGCACATTATGTGGGCCGTTCGATGTTGCCGGGTGTTGTCTAGTAGAGCGCGGGCCCTAATTGGGTCTGCGTAGCTCAAAAAGAGCATTAAATACTCTAGGACTCTCCATCTAAGCCATGGTCCCTCCTCGAAATAATAGACATGGTATATCCCTCGACATTTGTGAGGCTAGCCATGTAAAATACGCACATCTATCTATCTAACACCCTACGCAGATTTTTTTTAAGTCTTATATTGTGGTATACATTTATAATTATTCTAATTCTAAAAAAGACTTATACCTGTATATTATCTGTGTAATATAACTTGACAATTATTGAAGATATTATTTCGGTTTGTCTGTTCAGTATTCATATTACTGTGGAAAGTTTATCATTTCTTGAAAATGATAGTTTAGTAGGCGACGTTTCGGGAGATCCTTCTCCCATCATCGGGCAAAGTAAAATGATGTTGCGCATGTATTTATATAATTGCAGAGGATCGAAATTCATAAAAATTAACCAATCAGAAACGAGCTGATAATTACAGTTAATTACGGTAATTAACATTTTCGGACCTGGATGTAGGTAACTACTTCTTCTGTAGGGCTGGTAACCAAATCTCAGGAAGTTGATACGAGATGCTGTTTATGTGTTTGTTACGTTCTACACTGTTGATGGTTTCTTTAATCTTCCTGGCCGTTGTTCTGGATTCTCTGTCAATGATTTTCTTCTCATCCCAATTAAACTGATGACTTCTGCTCCAGCTGTGGTCCGCAATTTCGTTTTTCTTCACATCTCCGTTTCTCACTGCGCGCATATGTTCTTGTACTCGTTGCTTAAACTTTCTTTTTGTTTCGCCTATATACACTGCATCACAATCTTTACACGGGATTTCGTAAACAACATTGTTTTGCTCTTCCAGGTTTATTTTGTCTTTTGGTTTAGACAAAGTGCTTCTTAGGGTGTCTTTAGAGGTAAGAATGCATTTGATCTTGTGTTGCCTTAAAACTCGACGAAGGATCTCGCTGGTACCTGGTACGAAGGGTAGGAATGCTGATGCGATAAATTCCTCTGATGTTTCCTTGTTGTCTCCGTTGCATCTTCTCTTCATTTTATTTTCTACTTGCGTGATGACTTTATGACTGTATCCATTTGTGATTAATGCATTTCTTACACGTCGAATTTCTATTTTCCTCTCCTGTTTGTCACTGACTACACTGTTGGCACGATTCAGTAATGAAGATATGACACTTTCTTTGCAAGATTTCTGATGGTTTGATTCGAAGTTAAGGTACTGGTCAGTGTGTGCTGGTTTACGATACACTGAAACTGAAATGGAACCATTCTTGCGTTTGACCAAAGTGTCCAGGAAAGCGATACTTCCATCGTGTTCAAGCTCAACAGTGAATTTGATTTGTCGATGTAGGCCGTTGATGTGTTCATGGAATTCTTCTAGATGAGATCTTTTGATTATGGTGAATACGTCGTCAACAAATCTTTTCCAAACCTTTGGACGTCTGTCTGATGTGACTAATGCTGTTGTCTCGTGTGCTTGCATGTATATTTCTGCGACTACTGATGATGCAGGGCCTCCCATGGCAACTCCGTCTGTTTGAGTGTAGAAGTTCTTATTAAACAGATACCATGTTTTGGTTAGAACAAGTTCGACCAAACGCAGAAAATCGGGTACTGGAATCTTTGTCTTTTCACCGAATGCAGCATCGTTTTCGATAATGTCTTTAATGATGTTTAAGGTGTCTTTTATGGGAACATTTGTGTAGAGTGATGTGACATCAAATGATACCATGCATTCGTCGTCTGCTATCTTTATTTCTCTGATGTATTCCGAAAATTCTTTTGAGTTTTTGCTGTGGTCATTTGCTGTGAATTTGCTGAGGATGGAAGCAACAAATTTTGATAGGTTGTATAACGGTGTTCCAGTGCAGGAAACTATTGGTCGAATTGGATTTCCCTGTTTATGAATTTTGGGTAGTCCGTAAAATCGCGGTGGTGGTCCGTCACAAGGTTTCAGTCGGTAATACTGCTTATCGTCGATGTATTCTTTTCTCTTCAACTCCATTAAGATGTTCCTCGCTTCTCGTTTGATGACTTCTGTGGGATCTTTCTTGAGAAGTTTGTAAGGCCTGTTGTTGATGTGTTCGTTGCACTTGTTGATGTAGTCAAGTGTATTCATGATAACCGTTGTTCTCCCCTTGTCTGCCGGTAGGATTATGATATCTTTGTCCTTCTTTAGATCCTTCAATGACAGTCTTTCAGATTTTTGCAAATTGTCCTTTGGTGTTTTGCTTTTCTGTAGCGTGAGGCTTACTTTAGCTCTTACTGTGTCTGCCTCTTCTTTTGGTAGATCTTTAATTGCCTCTTCCACTTTCGCAACTATTTCTTTCTTTGGAATTGAAGCTGGTGTCATGCAGAAATTCATTCCTTTTGATAGAAGGTTTGTTTCTTCTGTCGTGAGTTGTCTGTTGGAGAGATTGACAATCCATTTGCTCTTTTCTATACCCGTTTGTGTATCATCATTGAATCTGTCATTGATTTTGTTGAACTTTTTAAGGTGTCTGTCTTTAACCGATCTCATTTCAAGAAATGATAAACTTTCCACAGTAATATGAATACTGAACAGACAAACCGAAATAATATCTTCAATAATATCAAACAGCAATATGGAGAATCCATCTTGGCAGAAGTCAGATCGCTAGAGAAATCAAGAATAAAATACGCAAGATACACCAACCATCTTCGGTTTTCTCTACGTTGTCTTCACAACGAGATAACACCTAAAGATCTTCGACTTACCTGCAGAGTCAAGACTGAAAGAAGTAGGAAAATCTTACAACGCGGAAGCCGCCAGTTGTTGCAAGAAAGAATCCATCTAAATCACGTAACACGTAACACCCTACATCGCCAAATACTTGATCTTGACAACACCATCAAATCGAGACTCTCCACCGACCAATATAAACAGGTTAAGAATATTCATGATATCGTGTATGAAAAAGAAATGAGATCGGTTAAAGACAGACACCTTAAAAAGTTCAACAAAATCAATGACAGATTCAATGATGATACACAAATGGGTATAGAAAAGAGCAAATGGATTGTCAATCTCTCCAACAGACAACTCACGACAGAAGAAAAAAACCTTCTATCAAAAGGAATGAATTTCTGCATGACACCAGCTTCAATTCCAAAGAAAGAAATAGTTGCGAAAGTGGAAGAGGCAATTAAAGATATACCAAAAGAAGAGGCAGACACAGTAAGAGCTAAAGTAAGCCTCACGCTACAGAAAAGCAAAACACCAAAGGACAATTTGCAAAAATCTGAAAGACTGTCATTGAAGAATCTAAAGAAGGACAAAGATATCATAATCCTACCAGCAGACAAGGGGAGAACAACGTTCATCATGAATACACTTGACTACATCAACAAGTCCAACGAACACATCAACAACGGGCCTTACAAACTTCTCAAGAAAGATCCCACAGAAGTCATCAAACGAGAAGCGAGGAACATCTTAATGGAGTTGAAGAGAAAAGAATACATCGACGATAAGCAGTATTACCGACTGAAACCTTGTGACGGACCACCACCGCGATTTTACGGACTACCCAAAATTCATAAACAGGGAAATCCAATTCGACCAATAGTTTCCTGCACTGGAACACCGTTATACAACCTATCAAAATTTGTTGCTTCCATCCTCAGCAAATTCACAGCAAGTGACCACAGCAAAAACTCAAAAGAATTTTCGGAATACATCAGAGAAATAAAGATAGCAGACGACGAATGCATGGTATCATTTGATGTCACATCACTCTACACAAATGTTCCCATAAAAGACACCTTAAACATCATTAAAGACATTATCGAAAACGATGCTGCATTCGGTGAAAAGACAAAGATTCCAGTACCCGATTTTCTGCGTTTGGTCGAACTTGTTCTAACCAAAACATGGTATCTGTTTAATAAGAACTTCTACACTCAAACAGACGGAGTTGCCATGGAAGGCCCTGCATCATCAGTAGTCGCAGAAATATACATGCAAGCACACGAGACAACAGCATTAGTCACATCAGACAGACGTCCAAAGGTTTGGAAAAGATTTGTTGACGACGTATTTGCCATAATCAAAAGATCTCATCTAGAAGAGTTCCATGAACACATCAACGGCCTACATCGACAAATCAAATTCACTGTTGAGCTTGAACACAATGGAAGTATCGCTTTCCTGGACACTTTGGTCAAACGCAAGAATGGTTCCATTTCAGTTTCAGTGTATCGTAAACCAGCACACACTGACCAGTACCTTAACTTCGAATCAAACCATCAGAAATCTTGCAAAGAAAGTGTCATATCTTCATTACTGAATCGTGCCAACAGTGTAGTCAGTGACAAACAGGAGAGGAAAATAGAAATTCGACGTGTAAGAAATGCATTAATCACAAATGGATACAGTCATAAAGTCATCACGCAAGTAGAAAATAAAATGAAGAGAAGATGCAACGGAGACAACAAGGAAACATCAGAGGAATTTATCGCATCAGCATTCCTACCCTTCGTACCAGGTACCAGCGAGATCCTTCGTCGAGTTTTAAGGCAACACAAGATCAAATGCATTCTTACCTCTAAAGACACCCTAAGAAGCACTTTGTCTAAACCAAAAGACAAAATAAACTTGGAAGAGCAAAACAATGTTGTTTACGAAATCCCGTGTAAAGATTGTGATGCAGTGTATATAGGCGAAACAAAAAGAAAGTTTAAGCAACGAGTACAAGAACATATGCGCGCAGTGAGAAACGGAGATGTGAAGAAAAACGAAATTGCGGACCACAGCTGGAGCAGAAGTCATCAGTTTAATTGGGATGAGAAGAAAATCATTGACAGAGAATCCAGAACAACGGCCAGGAAGATTAAAGAAACCATCAACAGTGTAGAACGTAACAAACACATAAACAGCATCTCGTATCAACTTCCTGAGATTTGGTTACCAGCCCTACAGAAGAAGTAGTTACCTACATCCAGGTCCGAAAATGTTAATTACCGTAATTAACTGTAATTATCAGCTCGTTTCTGATTGGTTAATTTTTATGAATTTCGATCCTCTGCAATTATATAAATACATGCGCAACATCATTTTACTTTGCCCGATGGTGGGAGAAGGATCTCCCGAAACGTCGCCTACTAAACTATCATATTCAAAAAATGATAAACTTTCCACAGTAATAACTTGACAACTTGTAGAAATAACTCGGAAGGTTTTGATCGACGTTTTATGTAAACAAATGCAGACGTGCATTGACGTAAATCCAAAAATATTTTTTTATTGGTTCATTTACAAAAGCACCATTGTAATCAGAATAATTTGGCAAAGAAACGAGACCACAGTTATTATTCCTAGTGAAAAAAACGCACTCTAGTGATTTTAGCCATTTTCGTTTCCTGAGCTCTTCTAGGTGTGTCTCAAAGAGCTCTGGCGACGAGAACGGATTTTGCCGTGTCTTGTTTTATGAATTCGATTATTTTTTGTGTTATTTAGTTCCTTCTTCAGTCTCGTCACCTCTTTCAAAAATTGAATATCACAACTGTGATGGGTATAGCTTGGTATCTGATTTAACGTCTCGATGCACGAGTATTGTAGTTGCTAGACAAATGCATCAATAGGGGTACATAGGATTGTCTTACTCATCCAATGCATTTTTGTCTCAATTATGAGACTATGTGTCATAGATTAGAGCAACTTTCTTCTTGTTGATACTTTAGGGCATGAGACTACAGATATGGGTACCTAGTCTGCCCTAGCCAGGAGACCCATCATAATTTCTCTTACCACCAGGAAATCGGAATAGTAAAGGTGGGAAAAATTTCGCTGTGTGTCAAACAATTTTTCTGCAGTCAGAATACTGGACCCGCTTTTTGGTCGGTTAATTCTGTTGTTCTTTGCTCACGTGGTTAATCTCGAAAATCCTTTGTTTTCAGCGCAAATGGCCTCACTCACCCGGAAAAATATAATTTATTCTTGTATTATGTAAGAGGGTGAGATTTGACCACACCGACTTTGTGCTTGGTAGATTGTAATTCGGGGTTTGCTGTGAGGTGGATTGAAATTTTAGGGATTTGCTCTGATATTTGTTTGCGTCTAAGCTTTCGTTTGAGAGAAACTGAATTTGATATCCTCGAAGAAGAAAGCTTAGTTAACTAGGCTACTAACCGGAATCTTGCATTTTGAAACCAAAATCCCGGCAGACTGGACTGACTTTTCTATTTTGTGCATGTTTTGTGATAACAAAAATATTGAAGAATAAACTTTAAATACAAATTTATTTTATTTCTTTGTTAAAAATAATACATTTTTTTAAGGAAAATAAATTTTATGCATTAGGAACAACAAATATATATAAAAAAACTAAATTTTTATATTTTTCAATCTTGACCGAGAAACAACCTTCATGTGAAACGATCTGAACTTAAAGGAGAACTAACGAAAAAACTTATATATTGATATACTTTTTGTAATAAATACATTCTTACATATCCCGAAAACAACATGGCATAAATTTTTTTTTAATTTTTTCACATTTGCATCCTGAAGCAGTACGCAGCTTTTAAATGGGCCTAAAAAGAGAATACAAAATTACTTCTCAAGCACACTTTATTGCGCATATCATTTGACGCTTTTTTAAGTCTAGCAAATTAAATAAAACACCTGTTGTCTTCCAAGATGTTTTGATACAAAAATAACAGAAGAAAAATTTCATAATAAGGTTGAATAAACGTAATACTTATTTTTTTTAAGTGATAACTCATGTTTAAAACTCTAAAACTATATTTATAACAGTGAAACATTTTTTTTTATTCTGATAAAGATCTTTACTTTTCAAACCAAAATAAATAAAGTTTGTATACATCCCCGCGGACTTACGTCACACAAGTTAGTATTTTACCGAACGGAAAGTCCTAATCGACACTGTTATGCCGACCGTAGGACTACTTTGACCTTTTATAAAACTCGAGAATCAAATATAAAAATATAAAAAAATTAACACAGTTCATATTCACATCAATCGTTAGTTCTCCTTTATAAGCAAGTCATCTAATTTTATTTTGAATTTTTGTCTACTCTTTATAGACGTTTATATGTTCATTTCAGGGTTGATTTTATTTTGGTTTATGACTGGACATGAAATTTTATTTCGCCTAAAAATATTTATGTAAACAAGACTTACCCGAAATGAAACCATTGCACATGTGTAAAAGAGTTACTACGCATGTGTACAAAGTTTCTGCGCATGTGCAGTTCACGCAACCTCGGTATGAAAAAATCCATGTAAACGGAACGAAATTTTATAGCGGTTTAAATTCTCTTTTTAGCCCTATTTAAAAGCTGAGTACTGTAGGCTTCAGGATGCCAATACTTCCAGTTTATCTCCAGTTTAGTGTTGTAAATTCAAACAAGAAACCCCGGGGGCTCTAAGAATTTACGCTCGCTACCAAAATATTTGATGACCACCTGCTAATTCGTTGTGTTATCGTGCCAAACATTCGAAGAGGTTTGGTGCATAAAGCTCTAAAGATAAAGCACAAAAGTGACATTATATCTTACAACAAACGCAAACAAAACGAAACGTGTCATGGTTGAAAGTCCTGCGATTAAAACGTTTATGGTCTTAAACGGCATTTAGTTGACAAAAAATTAAAATTTTGATGTGACCATCATATTCAGCATATTTTTTTTATTAACTGGGCCAATTTTTGTCGAAAATAAAGTAGTTTTAATCTTTGGACAAATTTTGGCCTGAAATAACATTTAGGTGACAAAAAATCAGACTTTTGTATCATCATCATGTTCAGCATACTTTATTTGTTAACTGTGCCAGATTTAGCCAAAAATGAAGTGGTTTTAGTTTTTGGACCAATTTTGGCTTAGGTGACAAAAATCAAAATTTTTGGACCAATTTTTGGCCTAAAATGACATTTAAGGTGGCAAAAAATCAAAACCATTATGTTCAGCATACTTTATTTGTTTACTGTGCCAAATTTTGTTGAAAATAAAGTAGTTTTAATTTTTGGAACAATTTTGGCCTAAAATGACATTTAAGGTGGCAAAAAATCAAAATTTTGATCTCACCATTATGTTTAGCATACTTTATTTGTTTACTGTGCCAAATTTTGTTGAAAATAAAGTAGTTTTAAATTTTGGACCAATTTTGGCCTAAAATAACATTTAGGTGACAAAAATCAAAATTATGATGTCACCATTATGTTCAGCATACTTTTTTTGTTAACTGTGTCAAATTTTGTCGTAAAAAAATACCAATTTTGGCCTGAAACGTCATTTAGATGACTTCCTAGTACTTAGGGAGCTTGAGTACGAAGTTTAAATCTGTGACGTTGCAATTGCAATTGACCATTTGGGACAGGGTTAGTTAGTTAGTCGGTGATACCAATACTATCCTCCTCTCAGAGGAACGTGAAATCCCAAGGTCGATTTTTTCTCAAAAAATGCTCTGCAAGAAAAAAACGACGGTTTTAAAGAATTTCCTACGCCTTCGGGCGCGGAAATTCAATGACCACAATAAAAACACCAGCTTGCTAGGAGAAGTTTGACTTCTTCTTTCACGAATTCACACATGTATATACATTGAATATAAATTAGTTATTAAAAAATTATAAAAAATACATTTAGGATAAAAAAATTAATACAAAATGTATTAAAAATATGGAGCCTTTAGGGTCGCCATGCAGCTGTGGAAACTCTAAAATAATAACAAGTTATAAAGAGTATGAAATATTGCATTTCTAAATACAGTATATTCAACAACCCGCAGATAGAAAGTCACTTTTTTGTGTTTGTATACTACCACGTTCCCAACACGTGGGTAATACGTGGGTTCAAGGTAAAAGCTCCCCCCCTCCAACTGTCGTAGTAGTCATGTGTCTACTGGGTGAAGGGCTATAATTCTGACTTTTTTATAATATATGTACAGAATATATTATTTGTTCCGATCATTCCGATAGGGTTTTAAAAGTATCCTGGAACAGAAAATATAAATCCAAGGAGTGAGCCTAAATGAGCAAGACAAGACAATTGATGATAATCGGGTTTTTGTTCTAAGTTTATTTTTCAATATTAATGTGATCAATCAAACTCCATGGAGAAACCATTCAAACATGGCTAGAGTATTTTCACCAAGTACATTTTGTTTTTGTGTTATCAGAAACAGTTAGCAGTTTAACAACCCTTCACCTCCACTCGCACATCAAATTTAGGGGTGATTTTTAGCATCACAACAAATTTGACATGGAACAAGGTAAAAAACAAAATGCCAAACTTAATCAAACAAAGAAACAGGGTAAAAAAAACTGAATAACACGAAAAAATACATACATTAAGAGCTAAAATTTTCAGCGGGAAAATTTCCGGACAAAATATATAAAGTCAAAAAATGTATGGGTAAGTCTTTTGAACGAATTTAAATTAAATTTCAAAAGTAATGATTACGGGAAATGATACAAAAAGAAGGCTAAAAGCATTTATAGTGTACATATATTGAATCAAGATCTAAAAAAGGGTCTTCATGATCCAACTTTATAGATAGAGCCTCAGCCAAATGTAAAAAGTAGAAAAAACAAAATATTCGGCCAAAAAAATTTCGGCAGACACAAACTTCGGGCGGAAAAATCTTTTGGACAAAAAAAATCCGAAAGTTTTCCGTCCGAAAATTTTCATTTCTTACGTAAGAAGCTTCTGAAAACTAATACTGAAACAAAATTTGTAAAATAGTTTAATAAAAATCTGCTTACTCAACTGTCATAAATTAAAGAACATCCCTCCCTCCCTCCACTCCTAACTACTAATTTCTAGTCTCTCTCTAGTAATTCAAAATTATCTATCCCCTAGTTAGTAATGAGAAGGTTTAAGCTATGGCGGTCCTGCCTTAAGATTTCTGGCGAACACACTGGCTACCATGATTTCTGTTCTCTTAAGATTTTTATAAACGACCCTTTTTTAAGGCCCCCCTGCAATTCAACGCACAATTTAAACTTTTCGAAATTAAATACCCGTCTTAAAAGTTTATCAAAGCAAGATAGTAGATGTATTACCTGTAGGAAGGAGATAAAGTTCTGTGGCGGCTGCTGAAATAAATAAAAAAATAAATAAATCAACGATTTTTAACCACGCTGTTGCAAACATGTTATTTCTCCAAAAAATAAAAATTTAAGAAAGTGCTTAAAACGCCAAGGCTTTAAACCTGCTTATAAGGGGGTTGCTTAAAAATCTCACGGAAATTATACTCCTCTAACAATAGCAGAGAAAAGAGGATTAGAGATATAAAGTAAGGAAACCGTTCAATATGGAGAACAGTCTTCTGGATACTACCAGGTGAAGGAAGTCAAGCAAACACACAAATAAACAAACAAAAACCAAACAAAAACAGACAAACAAACAATCCTTACAAGATGTTAGCCGGGACAGGTCTTTGTCCGTGCTGATCTATAAAAGGTTCTTGTCGTAAAGAATACTAAATATAAAATGGTAAATGTCTTTAGTAATACAATCATTTCCAATCGCAAATGCAAACTCTACAAAAGTTGTGGTAGCTATAATGGAAAGCTTGAAAGGTGGAACTCAGCAAATTTACCTGACATAAAAGTCAGGTTAGTTAGTTTTGCAGATATAAAAAAACAAGATTTTCCGATATGAAATGCACCTTTAACAAGTAAAGTCAAATTTGCACAAAATACTCATGCTTCTTTATATTAACTAAATTCCATTGATTTGGGTACCGTATGATTGGGTGCATATATTTGAAAGTTCGTTCGTCATCATTCTGTATTTTTAAAAAGGAAATGCCGAAAACGAAGGATACAGGTATATAATAAAGCCTTATTCATTACCATCTGTGGAAGTTGTATTTGCCTTGATAAGTGACCTTTGCTTAGTTCATTGAAGACCAAACTCAGAATCCGCATTGTACAAAAAAGGAAATAAATTTTCAAAGCAAAACGCAGCGATACCACTGACGAAATGCTAAAAGCAGCGCTTGACGATAAACGAACTTTTAAATAGAAATGGTCATATCTATTCAGCAAAACAGTCCAGGAAATGCTTCACTATCCGTTGGTAAAAATATATTTCCTGAATTTCCCTCACCTCCCCCAATCACTTTGCCCAATGCTACATAAACTGGGTATCGGTATTATGCTCTGAATATTTTTTAGATGAATTTGGTTTTTTGCTATCAAAATGGTATATACCACATATGACTTGTTTTATATATTGTCAACATCGTCGCCAATATCGTTATCGAAACTATTAAAAAAAAGAAAACACATTTCTTATTCTTCACTACTATCTTTTTACATGTCTATTTCAAATTTTTATCAAAAATGAAAGATTTAAATTAAGTATAACGGGGCGAGAGCGTTTTTATTTTTGTCATTTCTGTGAAAGTTTGAAAGTTTTCTTTTGCGCGACGGACCCAATCATGGTGTATCCTCCTGCGTCAATAAAACAGAAGCTGCAAAAAAATTGACATGTGGTACTACAATATCATTCGAAAGAATATGAATTACATGTTTCTGATCATAGTCCAAACTAAGAATATGCAAATATGAATGCATGATCAGCATTTTCAAATTGAGTAGTTTAACTTAATGAACATGTTCTCCGCGGCCTTTAACGAATTTTGCGTCGCGCTATACTGATATCCTGTTATAAAACCTTACTGTTATTATATTACCCAAAGGTCAGTTCGGAAGCACCGTATAAAACAGGAAGTACCGACGAAATTGATATTTAACAGTGCGACTGTTTAGGTGTCCCAATAACGTATCTATCATTTATGTGTGGTTTTTTATCTTGTGAATTTATCGTTGCGCTATACTAATTTCCTGTTTTTATGTTTTATGTAAGCATATGGTTCCTTTTTTTTACAGAGATAAATTTGAGGAGATCTGATGATTTTTGATAAGAGTTTTAAGCATGTTTTAAGAAGACGAGACGGTATTTTTGTAAAAAAAAAAGGTGAGGAGATTTAGGGGTATTCTCACATTTTCCATAGAAATTGAGAATATTTGACGAGATTTTAAAGGTATTGTTGTGGGTAAATTATGTTTTTGCCATACCCACGTAGCATTTCTATGTGTTTTACCATATAGTATTGTAAAACTAAAATTAAAGAGATTTGAGGGGAAAGTTGTTTTTAAAAAAAACAATTTTAGAGGAGATGTAAGGATGCTTTTCAAAATTGAGGAGGATTGAGGACATGTGAGGAGGTGTGGCATCCCAGGTAAGTTTGAGAAAATAAATCGTATATTTGGGAGTGGAAGTTTAATATTGATGAGATGGCCATCACATTGGGACAACACTACTAAGAAGGTCAGAGATTATGTCTTGCACCAAATGGAAAAAATCCTGACAGATGCTTAAGCCTTTTTACTGTTACATTCTATGTGGTTTTTTTCTCAAAGCAATTCTTTGAGAAATTTGCTGTCTATAAAGGTAACCAAAAATTTAACATGGGTAGAAAAAATAGACTAAAAGACTGCACAAACCTTCCATGAAGCAGTAACAACTGGTGATAAATATCTCATAGTATAACCAGAAAATGGCAACGTCCCTTCAATATCTACAATAAAAAGAAGATTCTTACACACTAAATGCAATAAAAAATTTACCTTACATCCCGCATTGTGTATATAAGTATCAACATTTTCATACCAGCTTTCGCAACTTCATTACATTCAAGCAATGGTCCATTTTGATTCAGTGGAATGATATGACTAAAAACCAACATGGATGTGCTTGACACATTACAATAAGGAAAAACCCATCTCATGGCAAACCAGAAACTTTATGTCCACTTACGAAGTGGTAAAATGAAATTGCTGCCTTTTTCCAACAAGAAATTGATTTTCTAAAGCATTGCAAAGTCGCTTATGTATCTGAAATGGTCAATAGAACCTAAAAAACTCTTGATCTTTTTTATGTTGAGACAACGTAGGTGTCATGTCAAGTTGCTAGGAATCCATCTTATTTAACCATCATATTTTAATTTAATGTTATAATATTTACAATATTGTGAATACCGTAATGATTAAGGAAGAAGTGGATGCAAAAATAAAGACAGTTGAAGAAAATGAAACAGAAATAAGGTTTGAGAATGTGCCTGCAGTTTGGAAATTAATCAGAATTCCTTATTCACTATTCTGTATATTTTACTAGTAAATGTTGTTAACATTGTTTGGACAAGTTGTTTTGTCTATTAACAGATGGATTTCATTACATATTCTATATGCAATGAAATTCATCTATTTCACATTTGAATATAAATAATATTGCTACTGTAATTTTGCTGTAAAATTTTGTAGGGACGGTCGCGTTATGGGAAATTATTTAAAGATAGCATAGTAGATCCGAACGAAAAATAATAAAATAATGTGTCCTGCAAAAAAAAATCATACAGAAATTTCCCAGACAAAATAATAACATATTTAAATAGACTCGTTTTAGATTTGGACTCACCTAAATTATGTACATAGTAAAACCACTGACAAAATTTGGCTTGGTTGAAATGAGGTCAAATTCTAGATATCATTGTTACTTGGAATCAACTCACCTGTTTGAAAGACTTGACAGTGGGCCATTGTTTTCCATAAAATTCTTTAAAAAAATAAAATGGTGTTAAATATCCCAATTATAATATACCGTGATGATCCAAACATTGAATTTTTCATGGGCGCTTAATCGAGGGGCCGCTTAAAAAATGCTGGGCGCTTATGAATTTTTCCTAATTTTGTACAAATTAAAGACAACAGTAATTTTTAAAAAACAGGTAGTAAAAAAGGTAGTTTTCGATTAAGCGCCCCCTTTTATCAGGTGGGCGTTTATTCGAGGGGGCGATTAATAAGTGCTGGACGCTTATTGAACTTTGAGAAAATTACCTGGGCGCTTATTTGAGGGGTGTGCTTAAAAAATGCTGGGCGCTTAATTGGATCATTACGGTATTTATTTATAAAGATGTAATGGCAAATTTCTTACCGTGCAGTTAAGTGGTTTCTCAGCTGGTCTATAAAGTGTGATTGTAGCACTTCTAAAATTATCTAAACATCAAAAAAGGTTCGAAAAAATTAAATTCACATACTCTTTGGAGCCTAATAGAGGAGAGAGTTTTGTGTCATCTGGATACTTTTCATCTTATTTCTTTTTTTGAAAACTGACTTGGAAATTCAATTTGCATTTTACTACTTTTCATCGGAAGATCTGTAAAATACTGCAACAAGCAACACATCTTACCATTTTTACACCTAGTTGTTGTCCGACAATGTTCATCTGGAAGTTTGTGGGCTGCAGTATCAATGTCCATACGTCTAAATGTTGGCAGTTGTGGATGATACAAGCATTCTTTAACAGCAGGAAGTTTGTAGAGGCGTGGTCCAAATGCTGTATTAGATTTAACACTGCTAGTAGATATCATTATAGCTTTGCTGAAAATAAAAAAGTGACTTACATGGTATGTTGAATTTCTTTTGTACTTTTTGTTACTAATTCTTTGAAATATTTAAATGATGATTTTATTGTTGTTGTTGCCTTACACTTTGTCACCCCTTTAATGGCCAAAATATGTTATATAATAATGAAAATCGATAGCCCCTACATCATATCAACCTATTTGTATTTTTTAAAACCTTAATCAGTTCTCAAGATTTTTGATTGGTATATTGAAATAAACATATATGGACAAATGGAATAGATGTATTATTATAAATCATAGGATTAGGATGTTTCTCACTTAACCAAATCGGGTAAATGTTAGAAACAGTGTCCATACTCAAGTTGTTAATTTGACATTTCTCTCCCAAACCCACCTGGTCATGTTAGAAATGTCAATGTATACAGACACATGCATTATTCTTAACCCTGAGTAATTAAAAGATTATTGTATAAAATGCCCCTAAAGATGGAAATCATGTGACTAGGATGTTTTAGGTGATTCCTTTTTCGCTCGAAATACATAGCTCGAGCTCTGTTCACCAGCCTATAGTCGAAACCATAAAGTTATGTATCATCTGGAGATGCAAGAGCTAGAACAGTTTGATAACTATGCAATAAAGGGCTGTATACGCTAGCTATACAAATAGCTAGCATCAAGTTGTATAAGTATGCCTACATTTCTGTAAAACTTGCGTAAAATGCGATACGCTTATAGTGCTGATTTCCTGCGTAAAATGACTCTCACTTGAATTACATCACCTCAGCCACCAATCGAGTATTGCAGAAGCTACCTCACCTCTCAAAGAGATAGATGTACATACTTTACACACCTAGCCTCACAAATATGAGGGTACACGCTGTCTATTATTTACATGTGGAACAGATGTACTATTTTTTCCACGAAAATAAGGCATTGCACTCCGTAAGCAGTTGCTGAGAGTCTTATAAGACCTGAGGCTAGCTATAAATTTTTTAAAAAAGAGAATTTTTGAGCACTATACATAAGTGGCTGGGTAGCTATCTGCCTCTTGCAGTTTTTATGTCAAATTAAATTTTTTTTCTGTAGCTAGCTAAATATTCTAAAGTTTAGTGCAAATGTAGTAGTATTAGTAGTAGTAAGAGTAGCTATACAACATTCTCCATCATATGGCAAAACTATACAGACAACCTGCAGCCCCACCAATCAGGAAGTGTTCCTTTACATAAAGACAAAATAATTATGTACAATTCCCCCTTTTAAATTAGCTATAAAAAATAAAATATATATTTAGATATAAAATATTACATTTGTCACGGTAAGCTCTCTACCTAGCTACTCTCAATATATAGTATAAAGGTAGCTATAAAGCCTCTCCACTAGATGTTTCCGTAGAAAGAGATGGTGGATGGGGTGAAAAAAGACCTTTATTCAGCGATCTCTCCTGCATTTTCTGCCTGTCACGCTGTTGTTAGAGCTAGAAGGGCCTAAACGAAAATTAAAACATTCAAAAACGTCTAGCTAGCTATAACTAGCTAGCTAGCTAGCTATACATTTTTTAAATAATTTTGTATCGTGTCGTGGGTGTCTTCACAGTTTGGGATTGTGGCTTCACGGCAATGTAATGTCTTCATATAAAGAACAAAAACTGAGTTAACAAAAATCTACAAGTCCAAAGCCAGATATTTTCTTTAGTAGAAAGGTAAAGAGGTAACAAGTATAGTCAAAAATATAAAGGAGCGCCATTAACGAACATTTTGTTTTGCTTTAATGTTGCTATGGGCCCTTTATGATCTTGTGATAAAAAATCACGAAATTAAAACGGATGTTCCGAAATAAACGGAATCTCAGGTGAGAGTATCGGGTTTGGTTGATGCAATCCATTCTCGATTAACCAAACCAAATGGTTCAATGAGTGAGCGAACTGCACACGAGTGAAGTGACGAAAAGGAATAAGGTTTCGTGAAACAAAAACAAAACAAGGCGGCTAGTGTAAAACCTAAGGACACAATGACAGAAGAAACTGGTGATATGGTAAAAAAAATTATAGTTTTGCTAGCTACATAATGCATTTCTATATTTATATTCACCTTGTGTATAACCTTTCCCATCCACATCATATCAGCAGTGTTGGGAACAAGATCAATCAAATTTTTTGCCAAATAATGTTCACCTTCGCAAAAGTTTGAGACAATGGGACGGCCAACAGCATTAACTCGTAAATTCTCTGGCCACTAGGCTTCAGAAGTGCTAGCTAGCTAGCTACTTTTTCAGTTGCATAGCTATAGCTAGCTGGCTAAAGGTTGGTCAAGAGAAATTACATAGCTTCTTACCTACGATTTTTAGCACCTGTATGACAAAGGTCATTATCTCTAAAATTATCATTAGTTAGCTAACGTAAAAAAATCTATTTTAGTAATGGTAAATGGATCCTACCATGCAAAATTATTAATGAGTCACACATTACAAAATATCTTCCTGTAACTAGCTAGCGTATAATCCGCAAATGCCGTAAAAAATATATTTAACCTCCTTTATATCCATATTGTCAACATATTTGTTATTTCAAACTTTTATTATCGTAGGGCTGTCTTTCGTGGACTATTCAGGGGGTACAACAAGAAAAACATTTATTAGTAGACAAATAAGCCGTATCCAACATGTACTATCATCCGATAAAGTCGTGGCGGATCCTTCAACCATGTGAAATTTAAAAAACATGTTTTCTTGCTTTCTGATGACCACCAAAAATAATAAATATTCATTAGAAAACATTTTTCAATCATTGGACAGAAAAGGTATAACATGACTATAATTATAATCAATTACCTGAGCTAACAATAGATATTAAAAATGACCACTGTTGTGCTTGACTTAAAAATCACAAAAAGGTGTAGCTGGCTGAACTTACCGGCAAATTTTTGTCATGCTTGAGTTCTGAGACTTCTTAAATGATTAAGTGGTAGTTTTAACCCACCTGAATCGAATTCATTCATTAAAAATGGTAGACAAAGCTGTCGTAAGTTGTTGTAGGCTTCGAAAGCAATTCACAGAGTTATCGGATTCACAGATTTGGCAGATCATACACTACAACAAAATAAAAATAATTTTTTCCAAATTTACAAAGGAGTGGAAACATCATAATGGTGCTTGCCATACATGTGATTATCAGAATCTTTACAGATCAGATTTTAGTATTATTAGTATTATTTGTTCAATATACTGTTCTGCCCAGATTATGAATGATGCCCAGATTATGTACAACAGCTTGCCCTATTTATAAGCAGGGCAGAAAATACATAACCAGGGCAACATAATCAGGACTAGCCGGCTTACGTACAACAGTTAAAAAAAATTATTTACATCAATCTTAATATTCCCATACAAAACGAATAATTTAGGTCATCCCTAGAATTCAATTTCCCTGATTAATATGTTGAAATGTACTCACAAGAGGAGTTTATAGTAAGAATTACATCAACAATTTTTTTGCTATGCCCAGTTTTCAATGGTGTTTTATGCTGCAGAAAAAAATTATGTCGAGACTTTTTTCTTTCTCATTGTCTAGTTTTCAATGGTGTTCTATTTGCAGAGGAAAATACATCAAGACTTTTTTTCACAGGCAGCCTGGCCAGGGAAATATTGTAACTGAATTCATGTAAACCAAAAATTTTCTCCTCCATAGAGCTCTTTGTGAGGTTTTATCACTAAAATGATCTGAGGACAAGAATGGACTGATACTGTCCCCTAAAGATGGATTTCCACTCAAAGGCAAAACAGATCAGAACAAGAGAAATACTTAAATTTAATTAGGATACATATCTGCTAATTCTTCTTTGTGAAAATTTTTCCTGTTCCTGTCAATAGAGTTTATTTCAACTTTTAGTTTGGATCTAAACGGATCAGAATGGAAAGTATTACAAACCAATCAGATTCTACAAGTCACAATTGTCCATTCCGATCTGTTACCATTTCTTTTGGAGTGAAAATACACCTTCAGTGAACTAGGTGACCGGCATTAAATCCTTATTTTAATTAAATCATAAGATTGGCAGTCTTTTTGAGTAGGTGTGCAATGATTCGCACGTGTAAATCAAGTAACGTGTGCAATGTAAAGCGCACGTGCAAAGAATGTTACGCGTACGGTACGGGCTCCAAGGTTATTTTTTGTTGCGCATTCATTTTGCCGTAGAAGAGTGGGGGACGTTTTAAATCGTGAACCCCAAACACGATGATGGAATGTCTACTGTTATAGCGACTCTCTCAATCTTAACTTCCTTTTCTACATGTCCGAAATAGTATGCATAGTATACTGTCATTTTTATATTTATTCTCTTTTCAGGTCATCACAAGCAAATAGGCAAAAATATGCTTTGTTTTCAAGTTAAAAAAACAATTTATCCACAGGGCTTAAAACTTAAAAAAATTTACACCGCATCTTCGGACCTGAAGAAGTTATCTACAATTAAATCCATGATAAAATGTCTATTTCGCCTATAAGTGCAGTTTTGCAGGCTTGCATCATCCGTGCTCCGTTCACCTCTTCATTAGTTAAAGACCGCATGGCTGGATTTCTTGTGCAAGACCTGGTTACCAACTACGAAGGGGCCAGAAAAGGGTTTTAAAGGTTGATTTTGAAAACTCAATATTTGTTTTTCAGGCATGTGATTAATCACACGCCTGAAAAGATATGGGCGTGTGCCAAGGCGTGTGTGCGATCGCACGCATCTCCTGAAAAAGACTGGATCGAAAATAAAATCAAGCTTTTGTCCACCAACAATATCCCAATAAATTTTATATGGAAGAGGATGTATTTCCTGGACACAGCAAACTCATCAATCATAATTTTTCCATCATATTTCTTTTATTGAATGTTTTTATTAAATCTGGCGTGACCTTCTAATGAACAAGATATTTTGCCTTGGACCAACACTGTATGTATTAAATTGTTTGCAGGCCAAGAAATAAAATTCAGATATCAGACAATGTACGATCATGCGCAAAATCAATTTTGATCTGTCATTTTGTCTAACTGTAGCTACCTTTTTTTTACTTTTGTCCAACTGTAGCTACCTTTTTTTTACATATTCAAAATTTAAAAATGCATTTCAACAAGTTGATCCAAATACTAACTGTCTATTTTAATCTTCATTTCGTATTGCTTTTGTTTTGTTACTGTGTGCTACGATTAGAGCTTCTTAAATCATGATCACGCGTACCAGAAATAAAGTGTTACAGACTATTGAAAAACAAAGTAAGGCCGCTCATTTTAGTTAATCTATTTTGTTCATCTATTTTGTTATTAAAGTTTGCAGCTGTTTTATTTAACAAACTTATTCAAATTGCACAGCAAAGTCATCTAGAATGTTTCTTTGACGTCACACAAAAAAACCATGAGCATTATTTGATGCGACATTTGATCTTTAGTGCTAAAATTTAAATTTTTAGATCTTTTTAAAACTAATTTCCTAAAAGTTTTTTATTGTCACTCAGGTTTTGTCAATTGTAGCTACAGTCAAAGTACTAGCTATGTAATTAGGCTACGGTGGATTAATTAACAAAGGTGGACAGACCCTAGACAAATACCCAGGGGTAATTACTCTAGTCTGGGGTTTGTTGTTCTCTTCTGGGGTAAATTTCGAATTAAAGAAACCCCTTTCCCTAGATTTTCGTTCTTGTGGCTGACTGTGGTACTTATTACAACACGGAATGGTTAATGGAGTTGCCTTCCTTTGTGTATTTATTTGTGATAATTAAACAGTCAAGTCAACTGCTGCATATGGTGTATGCGCATGATTTAGATGTTCGTGGGCTAAAAGAAGGGCGAAGAACTTTGCATGCTTTCAAAAAAACAACACCTGAGTGTAATTAGCAACAGTTACTCTAAAGTCATTTTACAAATTTAAAATAATTGCTGAACCCTTGCTAATTTTTCACCTTAAGCTGTCTATACTTGTTAACTGTTAGTTGACCAAATATTTTTTTAAAAAAAAACTCACATTTTGTTGATTCGGCATCATTAGCTAAGCTTTTTATTTAAAGTTAGCTGAAATTTTTATTATGTCTTGCCGTTAGCTAATTTATCAGTCCCTTTCCTCATTTTAGCATTCTTTCTCTCACGACCTATGTTTGTTTTTATCCAGCCTATTTATAAAAATGTCAGATGTACTTCAAATACAAATTTCAAACTTTCTTGTTACCGAAGACGTGTTTAAGACGTGTTTTTTTACTGAGATAAAACTGAGGTTGATGTGTTTATATAAAATGGAAGTAAAATAGACTTTAGCCGATAATGTGTCTACACTGGTTTAGGAATGAGTAAAGCTTTTAAGTTTTTAATTTTGTTCATTTATTACCCTGGAACAATTAGCCAGGGTAAAATTTAGAATTAAAATGAAATTCACAGAAAAGCATCAGAATGCCAGGCAACCCCTTGGGGCAACGCTAAGAATTTTTAGAAGAAATTTTGATTTTTTCACTTTATAAACTATAGAAAACTTATTTAGCCAAAGGGCTAACAAGTTAAAAACAGAAGCATCCTCTGGATCCTCTGGTATTCATCATTGGTGTAATATTGGCTCGTTGGCCATATATGTTTTGCTAAGTTGACTTTTGGGGAAATAATGGTTATTTCAGATCTATTTCTGGATATATTTTAAAAATTCATAAAAATGTTTTTACAGAAATAGATTTTAAGTAGTATAAAATCTTTTCGTTTTCTCAGTGTGTTTAGACAGTTTTTAGATTTCTTGAATTTTGGTTATTTTAGGGTCTGATATGAGGTTCTATAACCGTAACAATAACCAAAATGTGAATAGCACCGAACTACCACTTGTCAGTCACTAGTGGCCTGATTAGGCAATGTCACCTTACAACGTGGTTATGTTTACTGAATTAAACTGCTCTTGAAGTATTAACTGTTTTGTTTAACACTTACTTGTAGTGTGACCATTACCTGCCTGTTTGGCCTGACCTGTTCAAATCTGTAAATTTAACATACCAGAAAGTAATAAGGTTTTTAAACACTTTGAAAACAAGTTCAAATTAACTTATCATGGTGAAAAGTTAAAAGTTTTGATGAACTGGGTATGCAGAGACCATACTGTAGTTAAGAGATTTTTGTGATCGAATTAATATAGGATCCCGATTTCTAGCAAATACTGTTTCTCAATAGGTTTAGAAATTGAAAGGTTGAAAATTCTTGGAAGGTTGAAATTGGAAATTTTCTCTAAATTTTAACTCACATTTGACATTTTTAACATAGTATTTCTTATTTTTGCCACAATAAAAAAGACGCAGTTTGTCATCCATATACATCTAACCAGAGACCTTACATCTAACCAGAGACCTTAAAATTTTCTTAACAACTCCCTCTTACAGGTCTCTGATAAGAGCCTTTCCTTATAGAAGCTAAAAAATACAAGAAACCTGAACACTTAAATAAATGCTCATGGTCAAAGTTTAAAATTTTGTTCATATTATTATTAATTTTACTTTAATTCCTTTTCAAAATAGCAACCATACCTAGCAACAGGGCTAAGTGCAATGAACATATTTTGGGTGGATTATGTGCTAAACAGGTCAATTTTCTGTGTGATAAGTGATTTTGTTAATTAACTTGATCTTTTAGTTGAGATCTTTAGGAAAAAAGGGGCAGTAGAAATTCTACTTAATCCAGACCAACCTGATTACTCTCTTGCAAGGCTAAGAAATGCGCCAGACACTGCTGATTGATTTAAAGCCAACGCGCAACTGACAGTGTCAAGTTATTTTTCTTTGTATAGGTGGGACCGGGGTACTTACATTCATCATGGGAGTTCAAGGTGAAATTTTGTTATATTTCAGAGGGGGGTGGAGTGGAGATATATTAGCTATAATACCTATGTTTTTTCAACAAAAACCAGCAGATACTGTATATAAATAAAAATAAATAGAAATGTCAATAGGCATTACTGATTACTACCCAACCAATACCAGAGGATATGTAATTGCGTGTTATATCAATGATGTTTGTAGATAAACACTAGTAACCCAACTAAAAAAGCTACATAAACTATTTTTTAAACCCACGAATATATAAACCTTTCTAATTCAAATTTTACTACCTAGTGATGTCTAATAAATAATACAGTGCAATGGTAATTGTTTCTAATGCTAAGCAGGTTTTCAAAAAAAACATCCGTCCATTGAACTTTCTAAAGAAACATTCATCCACCACTAGGGATCGTTTCAATCAAACAAAATCATATTAACAAACGATTCATCCAGTTTTGTCAAGTTTTGTAAATATCCAATACCAATCTGTTACTATTGGTACTATTAGCAATCATTGTTATATTTAGTTATTTGACCCAACTATGAAGAAAAAGAAGAAGAAGAAGGCACCGATCAACGTTGAGGAACTGGATGCGATGAACGAATCATCAGCTGCTGATACAACTCAGCCAGCGGAAACGAAAAACGAAGAGATACCAGCAGAAAGTACTGAAAAGGAAAAAACCAAAACAGAGAAAGTGACCATAGCTGACGATCTAGATGACTTTTCAAGTTTTAAAAAGAAAAAGAAAAAGAAAAGAGGGCCAGCATTGGATATGAGTGCAGTGGGAGACGCCTTACCAGTAATGATGTTTTGTTTTTTAAATTATTTAGGGTTTATCCATCTGACGTTTTGACTTGATGTTGCTCGAGAGACCTTAGCTGTTTGTAGTTGTATAGGTCCATGTGCTGGATTTCAACTAGCATTTAAACTAACTTTTTAAGACTTGTGCTGGTGTAATAAACTTTTGAATTATTTGGACCAAATTACTGATTTTTTTTACTTTTCTTTCTTGGAATGTATAGTATAAACTGTGGCTTTACACATTTTTAAGTAAAGATTTTATTATTATTTTTTCAGACAGATGACACAGAATCAAAAGGTATGTAAATATTTTGTGACTTATGTTTTAATAAGTAAAACTCAAGGGCCTATAGGAACTTGGAAAAGTAACAGTGGAATATGATAATTGTGCAAACATGGCAGCTTTTAGACAAAGTGCAAGGAATAAAAAAAAAAAGGAATAAAATTGGCAAAATTTCTTAATTTCGTTGACAAGTTTGATTGCATTACGGCTTAGGTAGTAAAGAGTGCTCTAATTTAAAATACTGTTGTTTGTTTTGATAGGTGAAAACAAAGAAAACGAGTCAGTTGAAGATGACAACAGAGAATATACATATGATGAGGTATGCATTGATTTGTCACACTCTATTCGCATGGGTTAGGTACGTAGACGTTTGTGTACGTGATTGCTGTAAAGACATTTAAGGCTGGTTTACATTCAGTGTTTTTATTAGCTATAACGCAAAAATCGTCGACTCATATTGTGCAACGCATGTGCAATGAACAAAAACTTCCCCTGATAACTGAATTTTGCGCCTAGATCGATGGTCCTTTAACTTTTTGACTAATAAAGTAAAAAAAAAAAAATTGTATGTTTGTTTACATATGCACAATCACAAAGTAAAAAATGACATTACAACTTACTAAAAACAGAATTTTTTTTCTGTAACTAATCCTTCAACATTATTTAATTGATAAGTAAAATAAATCTATATTATAATACCCGTATACGTCTGTCCGTCTGCGCAAGTAGCGAGACGCACGCAATGCTATATGAAAAGGACCGGCGAACCCGTGGATATTTCCACGGGTTAACGACTAGTATATGTTCTTAAAAAAGTCTAATGTTGGTGGCAAAAAAAAATTGAAAACTTAATGTAGGGTTACAAACTTAATTTATAGTACTTTACTAAAACGACTTCTATTCTCCTTTTCTTTTTAATTCCCATACCTCCTTCCCAGCTATTCTTCGAGGTTGGTTATTTAAATAACAATGTCAGGTCAACAATGTTAAATTTTGAAGAGGTTTTTCTGTTTGTTTAACATCTTCCTGTACGTTACACTTTATTAATCTACTAATGGAAATCAATTTGTTTGTGTGGCGCTGGCAAAAGAAGTTTGCGCTTTTTGCATTATAGCGACAAAAGCGCTGGATACCAGCCAAGTCGATGTGGAAGTTAAATTTTCTTTGAAGGATAAAAGAAACGCAATATAAAGCTGGAATTCCACTTAAAGATTAGTTCTGAAATGTAACTAGTTGATTTTCATTTCAACTTTTTTGCATACATAATAATCGCCTTCTTCCCTTTCCCTGAATGTTAATTTTTGATTTTGTTTCCACTCCACACGCTTTCCCGCCCTTCCCATATATTATTTTATTGATATAAACATTCTCTAATTCTGCATTAATAACTTATACTTTATCCTTACTAGTTGCTGAAGAGAGTGTTCGACATAATGCGCGCCAAAAACCCCAACATGGTTGAAGGTGGCAAACGCAAATTCGTTATGAAACCTCCACAAGTGGTGCGGGTTGGCACCAAGAAAACATCCTTTGTAAACTTCACCGACATATGCAAAATCTTGCACAGACAGCCAAAACATCTTTTAGCGTTCTTGCTAGCAGAGTTGGGCACCAGGTTGGTTTTTACTAATTTTTCTTTTGTCTGATACAAACCCCTATTCATTTTTGAATGGTTTGCCGTAAGTGACTTACCAAATATACACCTCACCCTAAATCATTTAGACAATTTCGCATCTGCTTTAAAAATTAGAAAGCAAAGACCGTTGATCAAGTATACAAACTATCTAAAAGATAGTATGCCGGGGGTGTATGCGGGGATTTTTTTAACAACCTACTGTGCATCATGTAGAAGGTTATGGTACACTTAATTTGCGATTTGCCTTTAAATATGGATAGCAAAACCTCCCAAGGAGCCTCAAAGTGACAGATAACAACGTACTTGAATGCAATTCATACTGTAATACCTTAAATGAACACAAATAGACGGTGCGTATATGAACTAATCACGGTAGCAAACTGTACCCCCAAACAAACGCCTCTTATAAAAAAGCGTCACACCCTAAAATGCAGTGTTTATTAGAAAACAGTGGTTCTTATGCATTGTTTATTGTATAAAGACTTTAAATTTGAAAAGATTATAGTTTTTGTTAAAAAATATAATCTTAATTGAAAAAAAAAGATTCTTAACTTGCACTGTAAAGTTAGTTGTAAACACAACTGTGGTTATTAGAGGAAGTACGGTTTATGTTATATGAGTTGCAGATGTGTTTAGTTTTAGGGGTGTATAATAAGGCAGTGAGTTCGTTTCTTAAACATTTTAATGCATCGTTTAGGCTGCCTGCTGCATCAGCATCCACTTGTATAAGCACCCGTCTTTGTCATCATTTTTTTTGTCTATTTTTATACATACTTATGTTTATTGTTTTTAGTGGTACAGTGGATGGTACGAATCAGTTAATTATAAAGGGAAAATTTCAACAGAAACACATCGAAAATGTTTTAAAAAGATATATAAGTAAGTCGTGTTTTGTTGTTGCTTTTGTAGAAATCTCACAAGACGTATTTCGTCCCTTCACTTTTATGCAATTTGCGAAGTTAAGTTTACAACTTGAATTCCCACAATCAGATTTTTTTTAATTCAAAACCCTCTTTTTGTTGCCACGCTGTTTTTTCTTACGGTGACACACTCAGAAATCTCCAGGCGTCGTGTGTAGATGTTACGGTGTTATCGCAGTCTTACTATCTGTTTTCATTAAAGTCCGCAAGTGTGCGAAACACTTCTGCAACTGAAGTAGGGAGAGGAAAAAATCTCTACAAATTGTGTTGTACATTTTGTTGTTTATAAAGTCGTAACGCGATGATGCACAACTATTGTGGGCCTGTTGCTCAACAATATTTATGCTAATAGAAACCAATCTTTTACTGTCTTGAGCAAAATCCTTACGACTTCCTTTTGGCCGAAATAAGTGTGGCTGTATTCTGTAATATATTCTTTGCTATATCATCTTTGTCAAACGTTGATATTTTTTGTAATTTTAGAGGAATACGTCACTTGTCACACTTGCCGGTCACCGGAAACTATACTTCACAAAGAAACGCGTTTGTTTTTTCTACAATGCGAAACGTGCGGCTCGAGGTGTTCAGTGCAAAGTATTAAATCTGGTTTCCAGGCTGTCACAACTAAGAGAGCTCAACTGAAGAACAAACAACAATAAAAACAATATACAGGAGTTTCTCCATGAATTTCGCGCCGAGATGTGGTACACGAACTACAAATCGCTAGTAGTAATATACGATGGTAAAGATATAATGTATCAATAAATTTTTTGTTGATAAAATGAAGATACATCTTTTGGTTGTTTTTGTTCTTGCTTAATTCTTTCTCGCCTTAGACTAAATGTTGTTAAAAAAGTTGAGAGAAAATGTTGTTTTGTCTTGAGCAATCTAATTTCGCTCGCCTTTTATTAAGAAATACCTATTTTGTTAGTGAATGAAAGAATACTGTGAACCAAGTGGTTAGGGTTCGATGTTCTTTGCGTTGTAGTAGTTAAATGGTTCCAAATTATCCATCGCATTCATCCATTGCCAGTCTTTGTAGTGAAAGTTTTGCTTTTAAAAATTCTTAGAAGAAAAAAAAAGCATAGCTATTTGTATGCATACAAGAAAACACATTTGCGAAAAGATGTTATTTTTCTTGGTTATTTGACGTGGCTTAATCTTCTTTGTATTGCTTTAGTGTCATTCAGTTTGGTTGCATGACTGTACTTATAATAAATATATATCCCAGGTATGACTTATAGCATTTAAAACCGGAAACGATGCTTTGGAAAAATAAGTATGACAGCAAAAACTTTTCAGGTCTATGCTTTTCTCATATACGTAAGCTTCAAATTTTTGTTTTCCTATGCAGTTGCGTCATTATTATTGTTCGGTCCCAGACCATCGATGTTAAACGCGTTCTGTAAAGAAAGGAGAATTTTTTGAGGCAAAAAAGAAGTTGCTTTACAAAGAAAACAATATTTGGGAATTAGGTTATATATTTTCATGAGTTTATGGACAAGTTGATCAATTATTAAAAGACGATTTTTAAATAAACTTCCCCTTTAAGGTAGACTTAAAACTACGCATGTCACCCCTGGGCATTTTGCTTTTTTGCGTATTAACGGTTTAGGAGCTAAAATATACTGGGGAAAAGGATGTTTTTCGCCGTAATATCGGGTCTGACTAAACGGTTTTTAGACGTGGAAGGAATAAAAAGAAACCTACTGCAGTGTCGTAGAAACCAGGGGTAGGCAAAGAAGGGCGCTTAATCGCCGGCACTTTCCCTTGCTTAAAAGATTATAGTTTTTCAACTTTTTTCCTTTTGGCATGCTGCATTAATACACACTATTCGTTACTGCTCCACACTTTCATAGTGAAATTACGTTAATATAAAAGCACAGTCGTTATCCCGCGGAAAAATCCACGGGTTATCCTCTCCTTTTTATACCGCATTGCGTGCGTCTCGCCACCTGCGCAGCTAAGCTACCATTTTGCGTGAAAGACAGACAGACAGACAGATGAGCAGACGTAAACAGGTATTATAATATAGACTAGTCGTAAGCCTGTGGAAAAAACCACGTCCTTTAAATTTACCCATCGCAACAAACTGGACAAAAATATATCGCATTTGGTATTGATGTGCATTTTAAAGTTTTCTGTTTACGTTACGGGACGCAGCTTTCGCGGACACACAAACAAATATGGCTATTATTAAAAAGATAATTTTTTTAGAACTAATGCGTTTTCCGGAAATTGAATGTGCTAATTTGTCAAAATCTGCTTTTTAAAAAATGACTCGTACAAAGGAGGGTGTCTGTTATCACAATTTTTTAATATACTAGTCGTTAGCCCGTGGAAAATCAGGAAGGGATTTTTAATGTATTAAAAATTACTGAAAGCTTTTCGTTTTTTTACAAAGAAAAGATGAAAAAAGTTCTAAAATGTAGAAGTGGATATTTAAATTAAAAATGGTTGTGTCACTTTTTACTTTGGTTATATTCGACAAAAACGTATGAATTTAATTCGTCGCCTCCTGTTGCGACTTGCGGAGCAGTTAAAAGGGTATCCATTTTCATTTCTATCCACCTGTCAAACACTTTTATTACGATGAGAAATACATATTTGTTTTATATTATTTCTCTCTCCTTTTCCAATGTTTTGTTGTGACCTAAATAAATTAAACGATATATTTCTTTTAGCTGTGGCTTGGCCGATGCGTACAGGTAAAAATTATTTGCTTATTTTCCTTTGTAAAAAACTCAGCAATGGATAGATAATTTTAACAGGCATAAATTGGAATATTTACACAGAATAGTCATTGTTGGAAAAACTGTTACCAATCTGGGTCCTCTGCTCGGAATGCATATATTAATGTATGCACCGGTATTGGCTATCCAATTTCCCTAACATAGTATGGGTTGACCCGTAGCTGTAATAAAGACACTTGCTAAACACAGCTGCGCTGTGAACCGAACAACGGACCTTGTAATTACAAAGCGAACGCCAATTTTTCAAATATAAAAAAACGTCAAGGGTTAATAGTATGTATCCTGCAGACAACAAACACGGTTTTAAAGTTAGTGATCTTTTCGGTACGCCATCACAACGAAATAATCGAAAGCCTCTAAATTTGAGAAAAATTACGATTCTGACGTGAGCAACAATCAGCATATTTCAAGAGTTTCCACGTAACGAAATAACCCCAGTTCTAAATCTGTTCCAATTATTGACTGCTCTAAACGATAACAGATTTAAAATGCGTAAATTAAACATAGAACAACCTCTTTTCCAGGAAGGCATTTCTTATTAGGTAAACTACCAATCTCGGCCCCAGGTCTCTTGTAGACATTCTGGTCATCCTGTCAAAATATCATGGGCGGAAAAGAACCCTGGTGATAAGGTTAGTAATTTGCATAAAACGACCAAATATTTTGCTATGTATTTATAGTAATCTCTATTATAATAGCCGTATACGTCTGTCTGTCTGTCTGTAACGCAAAATAGTAACCGCAGTGGTTGGACACACGAAATAGTGGACTAGTAATTATAGAAAACTGCAGAATATTCCCCCTGTCCTGTAAAGTTTTTTCATTATAAATCTTCGTTAAATATTTAGCGTATAGAAGATAAGAAATTTGTTACAATGTTATAAGTTCATCTTGAAACTATTTTTATTTTGATTGTTGAGGATGTACCCTTTTTACGTGTGATTGTAAAAAACCCCGACGTTGCATGCGTTGTTAAAAAAAACATAAGAATGTTTAAACCTTATATAAAGTTTAGGCATAAAGCGGTGAAAAATAATTTCCAATGTCTTCCTGAACATTATTGAGTAATCTATCTCGCGCACGATTATAAACTTGTTCACGTAGCTTGCATAGCGTTGCCGCCGTGATTGATTAATATATACGTAGTTTATTGTGTTATATGTCTTTGCTTCGTTACGTAAGTACATATTCTGCAGATTATATTTTTTGTAATCGTCTATAATGACATTCTCGCTTGCTGAAAATTGTAGAAAAATCGGTAATGTGGGCTAAGCACGAAATAGCCGTAAGCGGGATGTGTTCAATGAGTAAGAAATCCGATAACTGGAACACGTGCGCAGGCGAATTTGTAGGTTATTTCACGATGCAACGACTGGTCTTTTATCTCTGCGTGTAATGGTTGCGCCTCTGCTTTATTTCAGACCTTCGCTAAGTAATTTTATGACTTCATACCAACAGGCGGACAAGGATGCAAGAAAAATCGATGCAGAAAATATATAAGGCTGACGAGAATCTGAGACTGTGGATACATCCACGGCCCGTGGATTTTCCACGTACTAAAAAGTCAAAATAATAGCCGAATCGCTCGCTACTTTGAGCCAAGGATGCACACACCGCTGTCACTAGGATATGTATGACGAATGAAAATCTAAAGCTAACGCCATAACGCATAATATAAAATGTGCCCAGGGCAGCATAGCAGGAAAAGATTTATTTGTTCTTTTTTGAGGATAAAAGACTTTCGTTGGGAAATATTGCAAATATGTCCCTTGGTGTGCAACAGCGATACGCATCGCGTGACTTTAATTTTACAATTCTCTGTGATTAATACCGTAACTTTAAAAAATAGTAAAAATATTCACACCCGAGACCTGGTTACCAAGAATATCCAAGAAAGTGTTTGGAATATAAGTAAGAATTGAACTAGCATTATTATGTATTATTAAAAGCAACCAACCTTGTCCCCAAGCTCTTTATCTCGCCTTGCATAGTCGAAGTGCCGTGGGGAAAAAGCGACCCTGGAAAGTTCAGTTAACACTTTTAACTTAACTTGAAATAAAAGAGACCGAAATAACGTCTTTGTGAGTTTTTTATTCTATATGAAAAGGTTTGCTAAACCATTTGAAGTCACCATCGTTTTAACAAGAATTAACAAAAATATTAGGTGGTGTTATAGCGTTAAGAGAGATATTAGCAATCTTCATTGTATAGATCTTTTGCCCATTCATAACGTTTGCAAAGATGTCAGAGGAGCCATGTGTCGGTATTTACGAAAACAGATGTTTGAACTTAGCAATAAGTATAACCTTGGTACACTTTTGTGCCCTGTGTTTTTTAGGATTTTCTAAGGGACTTGGGAGCAAAGTTGGAGCTTAATATTTTAATCTTATAAAAGTGGGACGTATAATGTTAAAATTCAGCTTTGAGAGTCAAACCTAAATTCTTTGTAACGACAGTATAAGAACAGTGAACCCTTTTGAATTTGTCACCTGACTTCCAAATAACGGGCAGGGGACTGGTATATAGCTTTTTGTTTTGTGGCGCGAAAACTTAACACTAGCAATATCGTTTCCTATCTTTTTTGATTTGCTTTGACGCGCTACTTCTGAATATCTTCACTTATACAGTAGAAAAATACATAATTTTACATAAATGATTCACCTAAGTGAAACTTTGGGAACAGCTTCCACGTTTGCTAAAATTCTTTTTAGAGAAAGTTTTTTAGCTAGTTCTTCGTTATATTTTACTAATTACAGCGCACCAGAACTCCAGGTAAGACTGCTTTTATCACACTTGATATTTTTCAATTTACTGCAACTGTGCCACAGTGAGCGCTGCTTTATAAACATGGCTAGGAGTAAGTTAAAAAAAAAAAAAAAAAAAAAAAACATTCTCGTCCCCGCATTCGATGATTATCTCAAAGAGCTTTGGGGTCAAGAATAAATCAAAAAATCAAAAAATAGTAATTAAAAAAAATCATTGTGCTCATAAACCTACGTGATCAAATGTTAAATTCTTTCCCAAAAGCCAGAGGATATATTTCGTATAAAATGTGATAGAAGATGCCCTAGGGACGAGGCTGAGCAAAAGGAAGGCTGAAACTTTACCGGTTTTCTCTTTTTGCTGAAAAAAATTGAGAGCTGATATTTGGAGGTAGAACTTTCGCAGATTCAATTGTTGTGATTTTGTGGAACTTTTTCTTGCAAATAATTTTTAATGCGCTATAGTATATAAAAAAGAATAATTTCAAGCTAAACATGTAAAAAAATAAGAACACCTCAGGCTAGCCAAATTCCTGTGCATCTTAGGAAACAGGAAACCTTTCAAAACGTTCCTGGGAAGGAAGTTGTTCGTTCAGAAATATAAGTTAAAAAGTGAAAGTAACGTTTGTTTGTAAATTTTCAGTTTTATGTAAAAGAAACAAACAAAAAAATTTTTTTTACAACTGTCTAAAAAGTGACAGTTTGGCGTCAACTCACTTTATGGTATTGTCCAAAACATTGGTATTTGACAACTGCAATACAAACATCCGTTTCACGTTTAACATCATTCCATTAAAAGAAACTTTGAAAAAGATGTAAGAAACTTTGGCTAAAAATTAAAAAGTGAACGAAGTTCAACATGGCGGATAAAGCTGTCCCTTTTGTCATAGAAAACGGAAAAGCAAGCGATGGTATGTCTTCTCTGTTTTCTGTTTGTTAAAACGCTAAACCATAACACTATAGCTTTGTAATAATTATAAATACACAAATTTTGACGTTAAAACAATTAAATTTTACATCCCAGAAATTGATCACCATAAACGATAGCATACAAGACTGGATTTTTTTTTATCCACTCGCAGAGAGTCGATAATGAATATTTCCTAGAAATTCGTATTTCGCTTCGGCAGAATGTTATCCCTGTCGAGAAATCCATCACATTTTGGGGAAAAAAATGCTCTCTTAAGATCTTTCACTTTCACGATCAGATTAGCTGAAAGGAGGGGATATTTTCGCAATATTCCATCTTAAAGTCAACATTTTATTTCTGTTTTAAAATTTCAATGTCGGGAAAGTTTTTTTTCTTTATTTAATGCTTTGTGCAACTCTGCAATTTTTTTTTTGCATGATAATCAAAAGTTACAAAGTATTTCCCCGTGTGACATACATCCCTCACGCAATGACCTTTACCCCCGCTTGTACAGACGCAAAAGAAATCACGTTCGCAAATATGGGAAGCTAAAACATCGTTATGATCAACCTTGTTCCCAGGGTTTTTTAATTTCTTCCTTATGTCCTTCCTTTTTTATGAAAAACCTAAAGAACCCTGAGGACGAAGTAGCAATATGATGTATGTCAGCATAAATAAGTTGTCATTTTGAACGTTGATTTTCAAACTTGAATTGTATAATAAAACACGAAACAGTGAAGCAAAAGAAAAAGGTAAGTTTTGTATTTTTATTATTCCAACCTTATGATTGGCTCCGTAGGTAAAATTGTAGAATGTCCCGCCAGAAACAAGCACCCATTTGTCTAATCAATCCAGCCACATTCGATGGTTCCAATAGCGGGTACAAGCTTTTTGTTTTGTAAAAACAATTTTATAAGAACACAGGCCCTTAATTTGGCCGAAACATAGAAAATTCAGTTAAAGGTTAGTTTTGATTATGCGTCGACAACCATCATCAATTTGTAAACTACATTCAAAAAGACTTCTGAAGTTTCTGTCATGGCGGACATCTTTTTTAAATAACCAAAAAAATTTAGAAAACGCCGCCATCTTGATGGAATGGAAATTGAGCAAATTGAGCGTCGACTGGGACATGAACATTTAGATGAAAAATAGCCTTTAAAGGCTGCTTTCCACTTAGTTGGATTGGACCGGACCGGATTGGACTGGATTGCGGTCCGTTTCGTTTCTGAATTTCCACTCACGAAACAGGATCTTGGCACGCATACTTTTTTTATCCAATGTAAACAAATATGGCTGCCGTGAATATTCGTACATTGTTTCTTACTTTGCTGATTAGAAAATAAATACAGAGAAGACCTCAGGCTTGTGTTCCATAGGACTGGGTATGCCTGAATAATGTCAACAAGTTGTTCTCTAACTTCTGCATCATTTAAAGCTGCTTCCTCTTGTTGCTTCTCTTGAATAGCAGTTTGTACAGGCTGTTCAAATTGGAAAGCTGAATATTCGATGAGACTGTTGTCACGTCCATTTAAAATTCTGTTCAAAATTTCTTCGTGGTTATTCAATACTTAACAAATGAATTCCCTCTCTCTCGTGATAGACGTTTTTTCGGATAAGAACTATAGTAGCTGCCCTTATTAATTCAAAGTCACATGACCAGAAAAATACTCGTTCTTCATTGGCTTAAACATCGATCCACCCGGATCGATCCAGACCGATCCGGAAAAAGTTGAATGTTTTTCAACTTTTTTCAGATCCATTTTGGATCGTTCTAGACCCAAAGTGTGCGCAATCTGCGCATGCGTGGACCAAAAATTCGATACGATCCAGTCCAATCCGGTCTGATCCAACTAAGTGGAAAGCAGCCTTAAGTAAATAGTCAGGGTAAAAGACAACTTCTTTCCCAGGCTTTTTTGGGATTTACACAATCTCGTTTCAAGGGCTTCTTTTTCGCTTTCTGTTATATGTAGTAATACTTTTTTGCGCCATATCAGAAAGCAAAGAACAAGCTTTAATGTGATTTGAATTTACCGAAACAAGTTCTGTTCTGTTTGGAGTAAAAAACATGTTTAGTATATGTTTATTACCAAGCACTATTATTTGAAGAGAATTGTTTTCTCAGTCAATTTTGACCCTATTCATACCACGGAATGTAAAAACGTGATGGGTCAAACTTAATCAGTGTAACCTCACACAGGAGTCTGGGAATCTTATAATACGGCTCAGAGGTTAATCTCATGTTGATGTTTCTTGTTGCTTACTCAAACTTTTCGGTGTTCTTAAAAATGGCCTAAATTTTTAGACTAGGGAAGTATAGCTAACAGTTACAGAAAAATACTTTTAATATGTTTCCACAAGCCGGTAAATGGCAGCCACACTAAAAAGCAAGTTTGTTTTTTAAAAAAATTGTATTATAAACCGCTAAAGTATTAGAAGCCATAAATCCTTGCATGTATATGCTGTTAATCGCTTTTCTGAGTGGAGTAGAAATCTTCATCTAATATGCTTACTTTAAATTTTCTAAGTTTCTGCAATGACTAACATAATTTTTGTACGGGGAAAAGCCTTATATTATGCAGGGGACGCTGTTGATCATTGACACAACACGTTAATTTAAGCCGATGAGACGTCAGAATATCATAAGTGTAGAACAGCCCCGGGGATGAGGTTGTATTTGTTAAATACAACCTCATCCCCAACCTCATAAATATTATAAATACTATTTATAAACCTTAAACTATATTAGCTTGCAGCTTAACATATAAAATAAACAATATATGTCTAATCATTATTAAGTACTATTATTCTCGTTCTGTTTAAAAAAATATTCCCTGATTAAAAAAATGCTATAGTTTTATTTGCGAGTACTTACTACATGCATAAACAGTGGAACCTCTTTAAAGCGAACATTTTCAGGACCAAAGATTTTATCCGCTTTAGATAGGTGTTTGCCTTGGAGAAGCATTAATTTTGGCATAAAACGATCCAGATAGATGCTATCTACACAATTTAAGTACTAATTTTACTTGCATACAATAATTGATTTAAACAGTAAGAAGGTTTATTACCAGTTTTATAAAGGGGTACCCCTCCCATCCCCCCTGAAAATTTATCCTAGGAACAGAAATTTGTGAGAACGACAGTATATATTTTATGATATGAAAATATCGCAATTATCTACTATATCTCAGTAAGGGGAAGTACATTTGGTATTTAATATTTAAATTTAAACTCCATTCAGTTATTTTCTTTCAAAATTTCTCATAGTTTGTACGGGGATACTAAGTTGATTTTCGTGATATTCTGGTCTGCAAAATCCACACCTGTCCAAAATTTTAAACTAGTAAAAACACTTTTTTTATGGACTTATAAATATACCTACATTTGAATTTATTCCCCTGATCAGTTTTACTCCGTCCCCACCCGCCCTTACCGCCTCAGTTATCCGATAGTTTCTCAAGTACTTAATCACTGCACACAACAACAAAACTACAACAGGGACATATTAATTCTCCTTATTTATCAATTCACCGTGAATTGATTAATTAAATTAATTAGTATCAATTAGGGATTAGTATTCAAAATTACTTTGATAATAAAAGAGTAATTTCTAGAAGTATCACTTATAAAAAAATATAACATAATGATTTGCAGGGGAGACATATCTCCAAATTTTCAAGTTAGAATATAAATGAATCAAGTTTCCGGTGACTTAATAATACAATCAAACTCGAACAGTTTTTTTACCACTTCAGCAAAATATGATTATACACTGAAGCGAAACAAAATCGTTTCGAAAATTCATTTCGAATTTTAAAAGGATTTTAAAACAGAAAGAATGGATTATGGCCGGCAAAAAAGATAAGCTTAGCAGGGACAGACATCAAGTTTTTTCCCATGCGCCAAAATAGGGACATAAAAAAGTTTTTTTTTCTTTACGTAGCCCAGGCAACCATATGTCTCATAATAAATGCAGCTATAACAGAAACTCGTCGAAATTCATACAACAGTTAAGAGTCTTTAAAAGAAAGTCCAGAGTTCACTTCTTGCAACCTTCTACTCAGGCTCTTTTATCCATATTAAGCGCCAATGAGCTTCTGTGTTATATTATTAACAATTCGTTGAGACTATATTTTTTTCTGATAGTAGGTAAACATGACGATCTGGGTAGCGTTGTGTTGCGAGTAAAGTTCTACCTAACAACAAAAACGTACCGTGTGCGGTACAAAAATAGTCCTAGAAACGAGGCTGGTGGGAAGTCTTTTTTTATTTAACGGTATAAAGAATGGTCTGGAAACTAAGTTGTGTTGCGTACTGAGTGCATCATTAAAGAAATTAAAGCATCAGATTAAATATGATATTTCAATAAAAATTATATGTAATCGCTCCACTCACATTAACGAGTTTTGCTGCTCAAACAAGGCTTTGTTATGTTTCTATACACATGAACAGCTTAACAAATCTTTTTGTGAGGTTGATTTTTTTTATTATTGCCGTGATTGGGTTATAGATTGAAGTTAAGTTTTTAATAAGATTAAATTAATACAGATTTAGTATTTTTAAGTTATAATTTAACATAATTGTTGAAATTTTAAGTCGCTAGATAGGTATTGTGAAGACAATGTGACGTTGTATTTGGAGAAAATTTGTAGTTCATGGCAGTCTGCTGCCACTAAAAGTGCATAAAAAATACCCTTAAGTTAAATTAATCTAAGCTCACTTTTATTCTATGGTTAGTTCCTTATTTTTGTAATCCCAACAAATATATACTCTTTTTAGAAAACAAAGAAAAGATGGCTTCCAAAACACAAAATGGCGAAGATAAAATATTAATTAAAGAAAAACAAGTTGGTGAGGAAAAGTTGGAACAAACAGAAGAAAGAGAGACATGGGGAAACAAAATTGAGTTTATTCTTACTTGCGTTGGGTACTGTGTTGGACTTGGAAACGTGTGGAGGTGAGTTATCGCACCGACTTGTAGAGGCTTAGCTTTTCGCGCCAATTTATACCTTATAGGGGACCGACAAATGTGCCCAAGAGTTGTCTGTGTTTATTAATGTAAAAAGTCACCGTAACCGGAGCATTTAAATAACTTCTTCAAGTATTTAACGTGTTTCTTTAAGGAGGCGGAGATGGTTTTATGGGAGGTGGTTAGTTCAAAATATCGAAAATCATTAATTAGAAATCGAGGCCTGGTACTCTATACTTTAAGTATCAACAGAATCATTTGTTACTGCAAACCTGAAAAAAATACATTTTCAAAAAGCAGTTGTTATAGAAAGAGGTGTGAAAAAAATTTAAAAAGGAAATTGGGATATAGTGGTAGCCCCTTAATAACTTAAAAGCCCCTTAATAACTTACATCTCTACCGATCCAAGCAAAATAGTTAAGCTAGAAGAACTGAAAAGAAGCTTTATGTCTAGTAAGAGCAACAAAATAGACAAATCTGCAAAGGTTTTCTAGAGAAAAAGTGAAGAATAACATTAAATAGCAAATGTTTATTTTTTTACAAGTTTAACTTATATAGTGACATCTATTATGGTTTGTTAGAGAAGCTGGAATGGAATGGGAAAAAAGATGAGGATTTTTGAGATGCTTGGGTTTAGAGTTAAAATTAACCGTTACGAGAGCCAGCCTTTTACGAATGTCATTTGCGAAAGTCTGATATAAGCGTCTGTTGCGAGGGTCTGTTGCGACAGTCTTCTACGAGGGACTACTGTGAAAGTCTATTACTAGAGGGTCGTCTGTTATGAGAGTCTGTTACGCAGGACTGAGAATTATAACCAATGTTTGGCTAAAATCAATTAACAAAGCAGAACCAAGCTAGTCAGTCTGGATGACAAGATTCTTTTTAATTTGATGTTTGTACATAACGCATTCTAAATCACGTTTAGGCACATATCACAAGAATAAGACTGACAAACACCTTAAAAGCTTGGTCACTTGAACAATTGCCGTGTTTATGCTGTTTTTATATTTTACGTCGGAGTCTTCGCTGCAGTTAGCACCTCCCACACAGAACACGCATGAAAAGTAGCATTAATCTAAATTAAAGAGTTTTGACTGTTCGTTTAGATTTCCATACTTGGCTTTCAAAAACGGCGGAGGAGCGTTTTTAATACCATATTTTATTATGTTACTACTGTGTGGAATGCCATTGTTTTTGATGGAATTGGCGCTTGGTCAGTATTTTCGATTTGGACCTGTTAGCACGTGGAACATTGCCTGTCCAATTGCTAAAGGTAAAAAATAATTTTAATTTTTTTTATTTTATCTATTTAAGTGGTGTAAAATCAGGACCCAGGTTATCAAATTGCGCAAGTGAGGTTACACACAGCTATGAGTCACCGTGCTTCTTTTCAAGCTTTCTTTCTTACTGCGATATTTGGGGGCAAAGTCAACCGCAGCACATGTTTCTTTAGTTAGGGCTCGCTTTTCTAAATTCTTTAGCATGTATAAACAAAAGGTCAGTTAGTTTATGAAAAACTACTGTTACCATAACACTTTTAAAGCAATAGGATCGAGGTTGCACCATTCCGAAAATTCTAACAATCACTTCTATATCACTAAAAAATGTGCTTAATATTCTTAAGGCTACACTCACTAAGCTATGATTATGTTGACTCGACACTTTGTTTTAGGAATTGGGTTTGCGATGATAGCAGTGGCATTTTTATGTACAGTATACTACAACGTCATTGTGGGATGGGTTTTATATTACATGTATGCCTCCATGAGAAAAGAAGTACCCTGGAAATATTGTAATAATGAGTGGAACACAAACAGATGTGTTCAAGGAACTAGAAAAGGTAAACTTTTAACTTAACGAAGAACTGCTAAAAATATTTTTCTTCAATTTTCCAAGCTTTTTTCACCAGTGTTCTGTTTTTGATTTCGGAGTATGTTTTTTTGTAAAGCAACTTCATCTATAGGCCCTATCACTATTACAAGGAGTGAAAGAAAATTAAACCCTAAACTCATTCGCATGGCCATTTTTTAAAATAACACCTAAAAAACAAATAGGAACGAAGTTGAAACCCTAAGAACCAAATTGAACCCATACGTTGTCACATGTTTATTTTGAGCGCACCTGTTTAAAGGGCAAAGGACATAAAACGTTACTAATTACAAAGTTTTTACCCGGACATGCTATCTAAAGCAATACCAACCAGTCGGTGCTGTAATTATGTGCGCACTATAGACAGGATTTTATCAACTCGTTCTAGGTGAATAGAAATAGAGTGAGTATAAGCTTATATACAAGTATCAAACGTTATGACCATGTCTGTTCTTATTGCGTTATCTATGGGTTAACTCTGACTCATACAGCTATTATCATCGAAAACCAGCTTAACCTAAAAATTAAAGTCAACAAGACACGACTTAATAATTAGGACCAACATTTTTATTTTATATTTTTTAATTTTTGTGACCTTTTGTTATAAGTCAGTATGACGTCATTTATCGAACGAAAACACGAACGAAAACCTCACGCCTTTTTGTTGGGGACATTGTGAGGATTGTGGAGATAGTGGAGATTGTGGAGATTGTGAAGGTTTTTTAAAAAACCCAAGGGATAGTGGAGTTAGATTCGTGCGACGAATTTTTAAAGGCATGTCAAAATAAGCTAAAAAAAAGAATATATAGCAAAGAAGATATAAAAAAGAATATATAGCAACAAATAAAAGCAAGGAAAGGTCAATTAAAATCGTTAAGGAAAACGTATCTAAGTTTAATGTCGTAACAAGAACGAGCGATTAATTTCAAGCCCTTGAATACAAAACTTATATAGGTCTATTGTTGAATTATACACGAACTTATTTTTGCTTATCAAAGTCGTAATAAGCATTCACATTCATTATGTCTTCATTTACTTCTTTCGTTTACTTATAACGCAGAAATTTCGCTAGTCTTTAAATCAAGAATATTTGATGAGTACTTGAAATGAAGTTCTTTTTCCTGTCAATCCTTTGAATTTTCCTGCACGTCTGTTGAAAGCGCTAATTTCATTTTAACCTCGACAATAAGCCAACTCTCCCCTCCATATATAAGCCCATAAGATGCTATGAATAATAAAAGCCTATCGGCTTATTGGGGGTTTTACGATACAATAATGTTACAAGAAGGAATACATTTTATGGCATACTTAAAAATAAATATTTGTTAAATTTGCCGACTTTCGTAATTTCCCCCCAAAAAATTATTCTCACGAATGATATGACATTTTATCTGTAAGGTTTCAATATTTCATCTAGAGTTTGAGTGGTCTTGTCCACCCAGCAACAATACATCTAACATAACAAATACAATAAACTTCACAAATGTGGCCACAACTGCATCCAGTGGAATAATTAATACGACACTTTGTAACAAAACAAAACTACTGCTTAAATCACCAAGCGAAGAGTACTGGGAACGACATGTGTTGCAAATCACTGATGAGCTCAGCGATAGTGGCACGATTCGTCCAGAATTATTTGTCTGTTTGATCGTAGCATGGGCATTAGTTTTTCTGTGCTTATTCAAAGGTATAAAGTCGTCAGGAAAAGTACGTTGTTTTAACTTTTGTATTTAAATTTTGTGTGGATGTGGATTATGTGTATTAATCTGTCCAAATCAGTAGTTTCGTGTTTAACTTACACGAGGACAGAGCCCCAAGTTCGTTGAAAAGGCAAAGTAACCTGGTAAAAAGAATTGGGTTTTTAAAAGAGAAAGTGTTTTTTGAATTATAGTGGCTGTCCATATTTTATATTTTAGCGGTGTTTTTTTCATTCAATGTTTAACCGCAGTAAAGTATATTTTAATTAAAGGTTTTATTCTTATCGACTCTAATCTTCACCTAATTTAATCTTGCGTTATTTCTGAAATGTTCATGGTGTAAATCTCGCACGAAATATGTCTAAAAATTAAGCTACCTTTTAAAATTAACGCTATTTTAAAAGACGGTGTAAAATGGGCCAATGAGCTATTGAACTGATCAATTTCTTTGCACGAGTTTTATACATAACAAAGGCTTTATGTCAATCATTTGCATTTGAACGCTGTGATTGGATGTATATTGCCGCGAAAAAGATTTCAAAGCTAAACAAAATGTGTGCTTAATACTTTTAATGTTTATTTTTAAAAACTATTTTAAAAAATGATATATAAATTGAGTATACATACTATCTTTTTAGGTTGTGTACTTCACCGCAACATTTCCTTACATCGTTATGTTTATATTATTGGTAAGAGGCGCCATGTTGGATGGAGCTAGTCTGGGGGTAGAATATTATCTGAAACCAGATTTTTTTAAACTTGGAAATGCGGAAGTGTGGGTAGCCGCAGCAACACAGATCTTCTACTCCTTAGGTATTGGCTTCGGCTCTCTCATCGCGTTTGGAAGTTATAACAAATTTAACAATAACGTTGTCAGGTAGATCGGTTTTTTGTGTTTTTTAAACCTAAAAATAACCTTAACTTCCCTCCAATAAACTCCATTCTATAAGGGATTTCTGTCAAATAGACCTTTTCCCGAATTTCCTAATTATGCCAAACTTAATCAAAGAGTTCGATACTAAAAATAAGTCTCATCCCTAAGTTCCTTAACCCTAACCCTAACCCTAACCCTAACCCTAACCCTAACCGACTGATAGCCTTGTGGTAGAGCGTTCGCTTTCAGTGCGGGAGGTCTTGGGTTCAAACCCCGGCCGAGTCATGCCAGAGACTATAAAAGTGTGAATCTATCCTTTCTGCTTAGCGCTCAGCATGAGAATAGGATTGATATCTTAGGCGGTTGTCTAGTTGAGCGATTGCTGTGCTTCCACGACTTTCGTAGCTCAAATGGGAGCTTTAAATGCGCTAGGACCCCCTTCGCAGGACCCTCGTTGATAGCAGTACCAATAAGAACTGAAGAGGCTATCCTGGGTAAATAATAGTAATAATAATAATAATAATAATAATAATAATAATAAGGTAGAAAAAATTACCTAATTTTGTAAATATTTCCATTACTTAAGTGCCTCCAAATGCGAGTTAAAAGTTAGTGTCAAACCCTTCATAAAGACAAGCTTTCTAAGAATAGCCTCGTTTTCAAAATAATTATCTTTTTCAAATTAAATTAAAATCCAACCAGAATATTATATTGCTCTAAAAAATTCAGTCCACTTAAAATGCGACATTTTTTTCTGCTTCTTTAATTTTGTTACGGATATAGTTTTTATGAATTTTTGCAGCATATATATAAGTTCAATCCCTCCTACAGAGACCCAAGGGCTTTCAGGAGAATGACACTTTTCAGTAATGACTGCTTTCATCCATAAAATTCGCCACTCATTGGATACAAAATCTTGGCCAAAGCTTCTGGCACATGTCCTACAAATTTTTCTTTCTTTTTTTTCTGCATTTTTTTATACTCGTTTATAAGTGCACCTGTGGATAAGCGCACCCTCAGATAAGCGCATCAATATCTGCTGCGCTTGACATCGGCATTTTACGGTATGTGGAACAGTTTCCATACATTAATGTTTTGTGATGTTAAAAATATTTTTGGATGGTGGTCTTTGCCATTTACTAAATCCCATCTACGCTTCCAATTAAGGCGATTTTTACTTACATATTTTTTTTGAAATTTCCTTTCCAAGTGAAAGTTGTATTGTAGTCAACTTTTCGCGACAATGTTTTTTTAAAAAATAACCAATAAAATTCACCGAAAATGTGATTTCCTTTCTGATCCGTTCCATTCCAAGGTAATAGTGGAAAATTAAATTAATACATTTCTGTTTAATCCGATTCGTCTCAAGGCAAAAAATATAAATAAGCGTAAGTTATCACTTCTCCCCGTCATTAAAACCATCTCTGACAAAGAAGCGCCCAGGGAGATTGATTGTCATAAAATAAAATTGAGGATCAGTTTTTAGCAGAAATTTAAACTTGTTTATACTAGGCCTTTTTAAAGAAGAAAGAATTACTAAGAATTCTTACATTGCTTTTCAATCTTCCATCATAAACACATTTCTTTTTTCTAAATTAATATGTCATTTTTTCTTGGTTAGAGACGCAGTGGCACTGTCGCTGGTAAACTGCTTCACAAGTGTGTTCGCTGGACTTGTCGTATTTTGTGTTCTAGGAAACATGGCTTACAAAACTGGAATGGACATCGAGCAGGTTGCAACATCAGGTAAGCTATTTGTTATTTTATAGGAGATAATTTCATATTGGTCTTTTGCAATTAATGGCGTAGCGTACCGAAAGCAAAAATGAGAGCTTCACCGTAAGAACTTAAAGTTGTGTCTTAAAAGCCTAATCTTCGGGAGAGAAGATCCGAATTGTGAAAGATATTTTTCAGCATTATTGGGTTGTAATCTGATTAAGTGGGGGTTTGTAGTGATCAAGTATGCTTTGCTTTTATGCAACCTTGTCGTTAGGTCCTTTTGAATTTTAAACAAACAGAAGGCCGCGTACTTCTTAGGCCCTGGGGACGTTGTGTATAAAGCTCTATTTTTTGCTCTTATTGCCACTTAATGTTAATAAATTCTTTAACTAAAATATAAACATTGCAAAAAAACGTCTTTCTTCTCTCTTCTCTGTTAAAAAAACATCTTACTTCTCCGTTCGTGTCCAGACCTGTTTTACGTGCCACATAAGTTATGTTAATGTATTCGACAGTTCAACAGTATAACAGTACCATATTTTTAGGCCCCGGATTGGTTTTTGTGGTGTACCCAGAAGGATTATCAAACATGCCTATCTCTCCGCTATGGGGGATTCTATTTTTCTTCATGATCCTTACAATTGGACTTGACACGCAGTTCGCAATGTTGGAAGCCGTCATCATTGGGTTTGTGGACGAATATAAAATTTTAGGGAAGAAGAAGGTCTGGTTTACATTGGCAGTTTGCATTTTGGCGTGTTTGTTTGGTATCTCCATGGTGATGCAGGTAATTACATAACTTGTATATATTTCAATAACATTTAAAAACTCACTATGTAGCTCGTTTCCAGGTTTTTTGTCTCTCATCGGCGCTACGCTTATTAATAGGTCTGACGAAAAAGGTTTTATTCGTTTCGCTGTCCGATAAGCAAAAAGAGACAATAGGTCCTGGGATCGAGGTTGTATGTAGCTAATTCTCCCATCCAAACTGTTTCTCAGTTTATATCGAACCACCTCGCTTTCAGGGCGATTTTTGTTTTCATGAGAGTGATGAACACTCAGTGATAACTACTCAGGGAGTCATCAGGACGTCTTGTTGGTTACAAAGTGTGGTTATAGGAGCTATCTTCATAGAAAAAAACAACAACAACAGATTTGTATTTATTTTAAAAAATACCCAATTTGTAATATTTTTCACGCAAATTTTCGTTATTGCACCAAATTTAGTACAGAAATGACGCGCAAAATATTTTACCTAAAATTAACTCAGGCAAAAATATACTTTTTTTGAGAAACAAAAATCATTTTCAAAAAGCAATTTTTTCATATAATTCTGTTACATCACAAGTATTTTGAAAGGGGTAATATTGCTATTGGACGAAAATTAATATGCGCCAAAATAATTGAGCGTGAGGTGAAACAAGGAATATAAAATACATTATTATTAAAATTTATTTCTATTTTTTCAGTCAACAACGAGATGCAAAGTTTTGCTCTAACTCTGTTCTTCCTGCAATGTAAACTAATCAGCTGTGTTTTTTTCCACAGGGCGGCATGTACGTTTTGAATCTTTTCAACTGGCAATCAGGGGGCGTATCGTTGCTGTTTTTGGCATTTTTCGAAGTAATAGCTGTGGCGTATGGATATGGCGCAGATCGGTTTGAACGCGATTTAGAGGTCATACTGGGTAGAAAACCTTTAATATGGTGGAAATTATGTTGGAAATATTTTTCGCCTGCGATCATCTTTGCCATATTTTTGTCCAGTTTAATCCAATGGAAAGGAGTCACTTATAACTCGTATCAGTAAGTATATTTTCGTTTTCCATAGAACCTTAATCTCAGGGCTACTCACTTTCTGATGTCAGAAAAGATATAAGATGGTTAATCCACTCTATAAAGAAACGATTGCGAATGAACAAAATTCAGGCATAAAATCTATTTTATATGCAACGATTTACCGATCTTAGTGGCTACTAAAATCTTTCTTATTTTAGATTTAAGTGCTGCTTTGGGGTGTGAATCAATTGCGAGCTGAAAGTTACGGTCAAACCCTTCGTATGGCCGAGCTTACTAAGAATAGCCTCGTTTTCAGAATATTTATTTTCTTCAAACCTAAATAAAATCCAACTAGAATATTATATTGCTCTAAAAACTTCAGCTTTGTCATGATAATTTGATATTCTATCTGAATATCCTTATTTGAAGATCATAGAACCATTATAAAATTTTGGATGACGTCATAAATATTATAATTTAACATGCCCAGACTTTGCAGAATGATTTCCCTTGATAAAAATACGTTGGGTTGTAAGTTCCAATTCTAAGGAAAATACTAACGAAAGTTACTAAAATTTTCCCGACTATAACGTTTTTTGTAGAAATGGGGTAGTTTTGAGTAATTGCCAATACCTAAGACTCTGACTTTAGTTGTATCATACGCTACATGGTGTAGCGTACCAAAAAAGAGTTACTCAAAAAAAAATTCCAGTTTATAGTGCGTTCCCGTGAAAGTAATTGGTATGGATAATCGGAAATTCAAATTACTGAGTGATATTAACAAGGGTAAGATATAAGAACAAGAAATGAGAAAGGAAAAGGAAAAAACTTAAAATAAGTACTAGTTAGAATAACTGGAAGTCTTATGCACTAATTTTACCTTAATACGGATGTAACCAACTCAATAATAAAGTATTGTTTTTTCTAGGTACCCAGCATTTGGAGAATTTATTGGTTGGATGCTGGCGTTATTTTCCATGGCTTGGGTTCCCATTATTGCAATTTTCAAGTTGGTCAAATCTGAAGGTACCCTTGTAGAACGTTTTAAACAATTATCAAGACCAGATGAGGAACTTTTACGACAAATCGCAGCTGAACGTAACGAAGATATAATGTTAGAAGAAAAAATTTAGGTTAATAAATTCTGACAACGATATTGAGTAAGTTTTGAGAAAAAAACTATATCCCTGACAAAATATATAACGATATATACTGCGTTGACTTAAAAACAGCTAGATTTCTCGTTTCTAAAATTATCATACAAGATAGTTTATATAAACTGATTCTCTTTGTTTCTTACATAGAAAAAGAAGAAAAAAGGTTTTCCTTTATGCTTCTGAAAAAAAAAAAAAAAAAAAAAAAACACTTTTCGTTGCGCCAAAAAAAAAAAGAAACAAGTATACATTTGTAAATAGCCTAAAAGCAGCTTTACCAGGCGCAGAATAATAGCAGCGACAGTAACCGCCATTTTTTTTCTAATGGCTATGGCCTATACTAGTATAACATGCCGTACACGTAAACACCTGTATATAGTATTTTAAAGTGTATATTATAAAAACAACAGGTACATATTTAGTTTGATGCTTAAGTAAGAATATATTCTAACTTTAAAATATTATTCACAAATTATTCATCGTTTCTATAATAAGGATCTAATATTTTCCGTTCTTTTCGCAACTATGACCATGTCCAAACGCAAAATTACAACCATGATACCAACATTTGAGACGCATAGATATGTTTGGATCCGTTAAAACCACCACTCAACCAGAACAAACTATTTTTAATCTTAAGCAGGAATAGTGTTATTTTCATCGGTGGCACCTCTGGGTTGAAATGCGTATTTATAAAATGTCTCCCTTTTGTCACCATGCGGTGGAGAGCCGATTAATTTTACTAACGCGTCATGGTCCAAAACCTCATGATCCAGCAAGGCTTCTGCAACCTAAAATACAGCATCAGACTTGGGCGTCACACGGATCAGATATCGGTAGTTTATGGACCTTTAATTGGATCTACTTCAAGAGAAGAAGTGTTTGCGATAGAACTTATTGCGGAACTAATTCTTGCCATTTTGCCCCTTGTTCGCAATAATAAGTTTTGCAAAATAAGTTCCTCAAAAGAAGGCAAAATTTGAGGAGAAATACTTGTATCACTTTCATTGTAAAATAATCCAAATGCAAAATTAAGATACTTTTCCCTCATACAAGTTCTAAATAATTACCGCACATAAAAAAAATTCTAATCGCAAATATTTTATTTCAAGCCTCTTAATTGAGAAAATTTCGTTTTGCAAAATATTCTTTCCTTAAGGTAGGAATAATTCTGTCAAAAATAACACGCGCTTAAAAGTTTTGTTATTCCTCATTTACCTTTTCAAGTTTGTCTCGATGTTCCAACAGAAGTTCTTTGGCGACAACGTGTGCTTTTGCAATCAACGAGCTTGCTTCCTGTGAGGAAAAAAATGCTCGTGAAACAGAAAAACAACATTTTTACAAAACACTATATCTTATCTCGCTATTTAAATCATAGTTAAAAGAAACAAAAATATAGACAAAAGCAAATTGCAAGAAAATATTCAAATGTAAGAAAATAGTTGTAAACAAGGCTGACTTATTATTGCTGACTCAACACTCACTTTTTCAAAATTACAAACGTTACAGGGTATGGGTTCGAAGTTGGTACACATACCTCATCAATTAAGTTCGCCATTTTGTCGCTGTATGGTTTCTTGGACATTTCTCCTGGCTTTCGTAACGGTAATGAAATCGGACCTATGCGTGGATTCATACCGAATGTGACGATCTAAAAATGCGAAACTGTTAAGTTTTAACATAACAAGTTTGATTAAAGAGCCAAACAGCAGTTAAACCTACCTGTTGATACGCCATGTTAGTTACCATCTTTAAGTCATCTTCAGCACCTATAAAATACACCATCCCAAAAATATTAAGACACTACAGTCGCGCGCATAATTTTAGTCATTTCATGATATGGCAATACAGCATCGCCCACAGCCGGAAGGTTGCGAGATTTCTGCTTTGACATCTGTATAGAGCTAGTAAGGAGCGTTGACAATGCGCTAGTCGTACTTTTTGCTATACGCGCATTATAAAACAACTAGCGCGATAACCCGCGAATGGTCCTGGAAATAGAAAAAATAGCACTGACGTCAGCAGACTTACAGTTTGCGGTATCGGATCTAACCAAATAATCTAAGATTCTACGTTCACTGTACACATTGACAAGTGAACATTGAGAAGTTCAAAGCGCGTGAGTTTAATATAAAAAGGCCTAAATCATTGCTTGTGGATATTATCTTAGAAATGAAGCAGGTATTTCAAACGTTGGTAGTCGTGTTTCGTGCATCCTTAGCATAAAGTTATAATTTAATCAGCTGGAAGGGAGAACCGAATCAGTAAAACAGTTATATCGCATTTTCCACTTCGTGCATAAATATTTCGTTCTGCCGTTAGCACGACATTGTTCTCGAATGCTTACCTGTCGTAACTCGGTTGAATATTATCGCCTCAGCGACACGCCCACCCAATGAAGCGCACATCATATCGAACAGCTAAAAGTAACAAAATTATTAAGAAATTCACATCGCTGCTACAAAAACAGTGTGGTGCTCCAATTTTTTAATCACGAACTTTAAAAAGTCAATTCATTTACATTTAAGACTGAAAATCAGATCAGCCAACAAAGAGAAGTTTAAAGAGAAGTTATAAGCAACAAGTCTCATAGCTTATTTTTACTAGCTTTTGTTTATTCTATCTCTGCAAATAGGTAGAGGCCAGTGTCCTTACATAAGATCTCAGCTTGTCTCAGTTACATCTTTTCTTGATTGTATGCTGGATAGTTATTATAGCATTTAATTAAAAAAACGCGTAAAATGCGATGACACGAGTAATGTTAGTAAACAAAACAGGTCAATGTATTTGAAACAACTTGCAAATACACCTTAGGTGAAGATATTATCGCGGGTTGAGATTTTCGCGAATTTCGTCCTAATTTGCATAAATAAATTGCGCGAAATTAAATAGTTTCCGATTCGCGATTTCTTTCGCAAAATATGCCTTTCAGTTTCAACTCGCAAAAATCCCTTCCCTAAATGATTGCTATTAAACACAAACTCCAAAGGATAAGTATTGGAAAACTTGGTCTTATACGCTTCTTACCTGTTCGTTGGTGTGGAGCTTGATGTCCAGTGGGAACTTTCGAGAATATCCAAGTGGTGTCGATGTCCGTGGAACAATGGAAACCTACGAAGAAGAACTCAGCACGTCAGTTTATTAAAGTTGTCATTACGCAAAACAAAAAAGCTAATCAAGTCGAAAGTTATAGTGAAAGGTTAAGGTTGTAAATTGTCATGAATTCATAGCGAGGTAAAGGCAAATATTCTCAATTAAATTTAGCACAAGCACCAGACTGACAACAACCACAAATCAAAACTTCTTCCATGTCCAAAACATTAGCACGATCATAGTAATCACACTAAGCGAGGCAAAAAAAGGGCTACCTTTAGTACAGGTTCCGTATGTTTTAACATCCAATTAACGACGGTATGCCCCGCTTCGTGGTAAGCTACAGTTCGCCTTTCTTCAGGATTTAATGGATTCGAATTTTTCTTGATACCTAACCGCATAATTAGGAAGAAATATCATAACGCGAATAAATACGGTTTATTTCGTTTCTGTAACTGTAACAATTTCCGTGGTAAAATTCACGGGGTCGCCAGTCCTTAGATTTCCGCACGTCGTACATATTGCGTGCATTTTTTTAGACTGTTAGAGCGAGGTACCAACTATCAGTATAATGTATTACTCTGCTGGGGGGCAGGGAGGTCAGATATACAGCTAAGTGCGACCATTTTGAATCGACAAAACACAGGTATTAATAAAAGAGATGCCTGCACGACGGATTTCACAAATTTTTGACCCGCGAAAATTTCTTATTCTTTGCGGAGAAATGTTTAATATATTTTCTTTCATTAGTAAGAATAATACGCGCGATCAGTACGCTCATGGTAGGCTTTTCACCAGTTTTTGCTGGAATGACACTTCAAAACGAAATAACAAAAAACTTACCCGCAATGACACGTTCAATCGCGTAGTCGAAATTTTTGTCGTCCACTGCATTTTCGTTCAGGCGCGCAGCATGAAGCGCAGCCTCGTTGCATATATTTGCAATGTCAGCACCTGTAGCAATAAAATAAAAAGACATCCTTATTAAAAAAAATGGCGTGTTGAAACTAATAATACGGGAATGCAACCCAACCTTATAAAATAGTCATTAAAGTATTTAGTATTAAATGGTTGCCAAGGTTACGTACCACTTTTACCAGGAGTAAGCTCAGCAAGGCTTTTGGAGTAGGAGCGAATAGAATCTTCGAGTTTGAGCTTTTTTAAGTAAATTTCAAATATGCTTTGTCGTTCCGGTAATGTAGGCAAATCGATGGTTATGGTACGATCGAACCTTCCTGGACGCATCAAGGCCTAAAAAAATTCACGTCACAAGAAAATATTATTAGCCTGCATCAAAGATATAAAGCAAATATTACAGGCAGTGTGTGGTAAAAAAATCTTTTGATAACAGGCTTCAAAGGTATCTTTTGCTATTTTTGGGCGTTTCAGCCTTTCTAAATCAAATTAATTATACTGTTTCGCGTGGACATTTAGCCAACTCACGTCAGCAAAAGAATAAATAAATTTTCGTTGATTTGATTCACGTCGGCAATCCACAATTTCACGTCAGCAAAAACAGTGACATGAACTTTAATTTCGGTGTCTTACGCCGGCAAATTGCCTTTGATTCAAGCCTTTTTCTTTTCCAAGCCAGCTTGTTCACATTAAAACTACTTTAATTCTCTTTAGGTTAAATAAGAAAAATGCTTAGCAACCACTTTATGATCTTTATTAATTCTTGCAGTTAAGGAATACTCTCTATCGCAGATATAATCAGTATATATTTACGATAGATTCAAACCAATTAAAGGATTCTATATACTTCGGAAAAAAACTCGCCTCAGCACAATTTTGCCGACGTGACCTAATTTTTTTGCAAATCACCTCGTCATTCACCTCGGCATTTGCTGTGTACCGACGTGAATTAGAAAGGCTGGCGTTTTAAGATTCTTTACTGCAATTTTTGCGATACTTGAAGGTTCTAACGCACACAGCCACAAGAATGACTAGGTACGCAATGAAGTCATGTAAAAAATACACGAAAATGACAGTGCTAAATATCTAAGCGTACAAAGGTCAAATATTTAAAAATATGTTATCCTGTTCCCATTTTCACCAGGAAAACCACTATAAAAGCCCTAAGAAAATGTGTTTGTGCTGGCCAAAAAACAGAGCTGCATTCCTATTGTACCAAGAAGAAACTTTTAGTACATGTCTTATCTAAACACACTTAAACTTGTGCAAAAAGGAAACGTAAAAAAATTTAAAGAACAAAATAAATGTCGGTTCTACCTGGTCGAGAATATCTGGTCTGTTTGTGGATGCTAACATCACAACACCTTCTATTGTGTTCATACCTGAGAAATTTAACGTAACTTAAAATAAAAACAAGTTAGACACATTCATTCACTAATTCATTCATTCGTTTATTCTATTGGTACCGTTATTAATAATTTTTCTGCGAAAAGAGTCCTAGTGCATTTAGAGCTCCCATTTGAGCTACGAAAGTCATACTAGCATAAGAACCGCTCCTGCAGGCCACCGTCCTGTTTCTTATGTTATATTCTAACTAGAAAAAATTGATTTACACTTTTAGTCTCTGGAATGACTCAGGTAAGAATCAAACCCGCAACCTTTTGAAGAAGAAAACCCTTTACCACAAAGTTACCAGTCAGTTAATTAAAAAATACGGTCATTAAACCCCTTCCTTTATTATATGGATCTTTGGTTTAGACAATTAATTTATTATGCTTGTAATAAAAATAACAAAGATGGAAATGGAATTAATAACGTACGTACCATCCATTTCAACGAGGAGCTGATTTAAAGTGTTTTCTTGTTCACTGTTCCCTCCAACTGATGATCTATAGGCGAAGAAGATATAAAAATTTGTCTCAGTGTCATATATCAACACGAATATATTTTACTTTATTTAGTTTGACAAACAGAAGCAATTATTAGAATGGAAAAACAATAACTTGAAAAGGTAACACCAACAAAGTTGAAAGATATAATATGCCAATGTGAGAAGCGCATGAAATTAAAATTTTAAAGGAGAAAAAATCTATGTTTGGGTTAAGCCTTTCTTTTCAACAGAACCAAAGTTTTTGCATGGTTGTCACTATAAAATCGAGATAATTGAGGATAATTTTTGAAAGTTTTACAGAAAAGAGAAATTTTACCAGACTTTGTTGCCAAAAAATTCAGAAATAATGGAGGATCTATACTTCTCAATATCAAAGTTAAACTGTTATAACAGAAATTGGTGTCAGGACTTGGTGGGAGTTTTCCAAGGGGGAATTGTCCTAAAACCTAGAAAAAGCAGCCAAATAGAACATTTCAGGAATCCCCAGCCCACGCAAATGATCTGAAGGACATACAAAACAGAAATAAATTGGCACCAAATAAATATTCTCAAACTTACGATGATCGACGCGATCTTCCAATGGCGTCTATTTCATCAATGTAAACAATACACGGCGCTCTCTTTCTTGCTTGCGCAAATAAATCGCGCACACGTGCCGAGCCAACACCTTTAGAAATAAAACAAGAAATTCTCGTCAAAGCAGAAGTGGTTCATGAAAATTTAATTACAAATTTGATTACTAACATTATATTATTTTATAGGATCTCCTTAAAAGAATTATAATCAACATCTATATATCTCGAATAAGTTAAAAGATCATTCGCAAAAGTTATTTTTCTTGATCTCCCATAAATTAAAATTAAACTGAATTTCAAGAACATGTACTGAAAAAATAAAACAACAGGATCACCTGAGAACATCTCAACAAAATCTGATCCGGCCATGGAAAGAAACGGTACAGCAGACTCAGTAGCAACAGCTTTTGCAAGTAACGTTTTACCAGTGCCTGGTGGTCCACAGAGAAGTGCTCCCTAAAAATTCAAAATAAAAACAAAGATTTGCATTTTTGAGATATATCTTTTCCTAAAGGTTTTTGTCACGAGCAGCAGTTTAAAAAAACGTCACCCTGTACTACGCTATAGCTTCCAGTATATAACTGATGCAGAATATAAATATTTCTGACTTATATTCCATAAAAAAATCCATTATACAAATAAAGTTTCATAAATAGTTTTCTAAAAAATTTAGGAGATTTTTTAGGAGTATTTGCTAAAAATCAGGAAATTTTAGGATATTTTAGGATTATTTAGGAGGATTTTATTTTTTTAGGATTTTTAGGAGGCTTACCCTAAGACTTGACTAAACATTAAAACGTTACATACATCATCTTAACTTCGTATGATTCTGCTAAAATACTTGACATTTTCTTACTTTTTAAAATTCTAATCATACTGACGTAACAGTTAAAACGAAATGAAATTTTATTTTTGTCAATTTTTAAGAAAATAAAAAATAGTTCTGGTTGACCACAGCAAAGAAATTGCTGGCATTCCCTGGTTCGGAAATTTTGACAATAATTTATAAATTCCTGAGAGTTCGTCACAGAGTGGACATCCTATTAATACTGTTATTGGTAACTTTTTAAGTCGCTACTGATATTTTGGCTCTCTTTTCTTTCCATCACAGCAACTGTCACTTCAATGGAAACAAAAAAGTACCTTAGGAATCCTTGCACCCAACTCTTTGAACCTTGTAGGATACTGCAAGTAATCAACAAATTCTCGAACTTCCTCCTTCGCTTCATGCATGCCAGCAACTTCAGCAAATCTGAATAAAGAAAAAAAAGAATACATATTTTTCACGGAGATTATAAGGTTTTAAACGAAAGGTAAACTAAACAAAAATCATCTAAAGTTGAGTTTTTTCCAGTAATGCCAATTCGAGGTTTAAAAGCTGGAAAAAGTTGATTCCTTTAAAATATAAAACACAGCCATAATAGTGTAAAAACTGCCTTGCTTAACCGAACAAGTCTGCTAACAAAAACTGTATTATACAACAGCCTTTTGTAACAAAATAAAGTAAAAAAAAAGCAGAAAAACTAAAATCGACATACTTGATGCCTTTTTTTGAGCCTGGTTGAATAATCAGAGCTTTAGCACGTGTATGACTAGTCTAAATAATAAAATGAACGATAGGAAAACACATCACATCATTGTTCACATAATTTAATAAATAGAGCACCATCTTTATATATAATAATGCTGCTTTGAATACATTCCTGTCCACAAAAAATACGTTATTTTCATATCAAACAAAAACAAATTCTCAATATTACACTTACAAAAGGATTCCCACCAATTCCAGACATACCAGACCTTCGACCAAATGCAAAATAAGAAACAAGACCAAATAATCCGATTATGACAGCTACATTGAAAATTGTTGACCTAGTAAATAAATATAGATGTTTAGATGTCATCAAAAGCAACTACAGTAACAAGAACAAAAACAAACAAACAAACAAACAAACAACAGCAAAGGCTTTGAAATCTTGTAGGTAGGTACATACATTAATTCTGTGTCAAGAGGATTGTACTTTATTGGGATGAATTCATTTGGCTTTATACCAAGTTCTAGTTGTGCTGTTTTCAATTTCTCTTCAAACGAGTGTATGTTGTTAATCGAGAATGAATAATGTGGGCCGTAACCAAATACTTCTTTACCATTTATAATGGCACCATTTGCTAGGTACACATAGACTTTATCGCGGTGTGATGATACTTCTAATTTTTCAACTTCCCCTGTTTGCAGCATTAACCTTAGGAAAAGCGACCATGATGTTTCCGGTATGTTATCCTGATAACTCGCGACTAACGAAAATGCTATTAACGATGTAAATATCATAACACGAACCAAATTTGCAAAACCAGACTTTTCGGGGTCATCACCGGGTAGCTCTGATTTTTCTAGTTAAGTATAAAATGTGCGAATAAAACATAATTTTACTATTGAAGGAAACAGTAGGTACACTACAATCAAACAAACTCCGTTTTTTGTTTGAAAAGAAGCATTATAAATTAGTCTGAAAATAAAGTTTAAAAGGTTATGTCTATTTGAATATTGAAAACTATTCATGTTAAATAGGAAATAATTGGGATTTACAGTGTTTCATGATCTCAAAAGGTCACAGTAGGCATCTTAGTTTGTTTTTTTTGAAAAGGGAGGAAGGGGGCTGACGCTGAAGATAAATATTTCAAGAATCTCACTCTTAGATAAGCCTAAACACACAAGATCAATAATAAGGTTTTTGGAGCCATGGCTGCTCTACTCAGCGATCCAGTCTGCTATGCTTCTGTTTTATATTTCATATTAACAAACTTGTATTTTATCAAACAAATTTATAAGTACACAAAAATAATTTTAACCTCTCTCATCATCCTCTTCAACATCTCTATATGGTTTGTTATATTTCTTTTCAGGATCATGTGATGACCAAAGCAAAGCTACAAAGTGAATCTGATTTTTATGAGTTACTTGACATAATTTTTAAATTCAACACACAAAATCATTTTTGCCATGCTCAAACTGAAATTTTTCTTTTTTTAATTTTTTTTATATTTATAAACAATTTTTTTTCAAATATTTTTGATGCAAAATCCAATACACAAGTTTTCACAAAGTCAAAACAATTGATTCCGCAGAAAAATTTGCCTTGCTAAATGTGTTTTTTTTTTCACGAAGAAAAAATAAAATTTCAACCTTTCCTTGATTCTTTTGTTATTATAAAGCCATTTTTACTCACCTTTGTTCCTACAAAATTGTTCTTATAAAACACCTAAGAAAAACTTACAGTTTATCAAAGGAGACTTTAATGCATTTAAATCTTTATTTTTCAGCCATTGCCTTGATTGCCTCATCAGTCTCCTAATTGCTTTACGATGCATGTAATCATTTTTCTGCAATAAAAATAAATATCCTGCAGATGAAAATATTGTATATTATAAACAAACAAGTTGATGGCCCATGAAAAAATTCAAATAACAACTGCAGCTACCATTTTTCTGATAGTTGCATATTGTGAGTAATAATATTATATAGAAGTGTAAATTTAAGACTGTATAATGTCCAAAATAAAATTCCATAATATACCTTCAAGTACTGTAATACAATGGTATCTTTACTATTTTGGTCTTTATTGATATTTGGAATGTCTCTCAATGTACCAGCCTTGGTATATATGTTTTCTCTTAACAAAATTGATGGACACCGACACAATACAGCAGGGGGTTGCAAAAGTTTTGGTGAACAAACCTTTGATAGGTTAGTTAATTTCACACGAAACATGTCTAGCTGTATGTCTAAATAGAAATACCAAGTAACTGAAATTGTTAAGCTTTGTGGGATAAGTTTTCTGGATTTTTAACAAACAATATATGACACAATTTATACTTTGTTGGGACATGAACTCATTAAAAACAAAGAAGAGTAATTCAATCCCTAATTTTTGCTTTAGGTCGGCTTCGGATTCACAGGGCTTCCAATGGCAAAGTTTCTCCCAGCAGAAGCCTTACATGATGCACTGAAATAGTTAACACCACACCTTTTTCTTAAAAAATTCGAAGCAATCTTGACATGTGCAGTGTTGGTGACTATATATAATTTAAAAAAACAGATCTAGCTAGCTTAACTTAACTTACCTACAATTGGAAAAATCACCAATTAGGTCCAATTAGTGATTTGCAGTGGAAACTTTGACGTTAATCATAAAGTTCATTGAAAACTGTTAAATTGATTTTGATCGCGGCTCCCACTGTGGTTTATGTGTGTTTTAAATAGGTTTAAAAGAAGATTTTAAAGTTAAATGCGAACGTGTTTGTGTTTTCAAATTTTCGGCACAAAACATATTAAACCACAGATAAAATAAACCCAGGATCAAAAAATTTTGATATTGTAGTTTAAAGTTCAAAAGTGCTGAAAAATGCAAAATGAGATTTTAGGACACATTTTGCACATTTTTAGGTTGAGCAAAAAAGAAACAAAAAAATGGCAGACAAACAACTAAGTTTGGTACAAGAAAATCTTATCTAGTGATTTTTGATAAATGACACAGGGACAAAGATAGAAACGCAGCAGGCAACGCAAGGGAAGAAATCACTAATGCCTTGGTATTCATTCCGTCGGGTAGAGTTAGTTATTAGTTATTTATTTAATTTTTTTTCCATTAGATAGTATAAATACAATAATAACTTATCAAAATTACCTAATGGAGGGATAACCACCACAAGGCAAAAGCTTGAAAAGTGTGATTGCTACCTGGAAAAACATGACATGGCACAAAACCACAAAACAACACAGGGTCATATGAAAGCATTTGTGCAAAGTAATCACACATATTAATTTTAATTTAGAGGGACTGTCGGTCAAAAACTGTTAGCATCAAACCACAAAGCAAAAATGAAGAGAAAAGAAAGCAGGTGCAATTTAAAAATGTAATTAGCTTTTATAAGAGTTTATGAAATGTTTATGAAGGATTGTTTTCATTTCAATGGTATTTTTATTAGAGATTTTAAAGGGTAAAGAATTTTGAAGATTGTTTCAAGAATTAATTGCAAGAAATTTAATTAATTTTTTACCAATGGCAGTTGAGTGGACATGAGGTATATTTAAAAAGCCCTTTATTAATTTGTCTTATTAGGATTATGAAATTAGATTTTACTATGTTTTATCGTCGCCTTTTGTTCAGGAAAAGCAGCCAATAAATCTCAACTTATATAAATCAATATAATTTTTAGGACACATTTGAAATATTATAGACTTTATATTTAAACTCCAGTTAAACCACAGTGGGAACCAAGCTTTAACACGATTTGCTCATTACAAAAAAAACAAAGTAAAACTAAAAAACTTACCTTACCTTACGTCATCTATCCGCTCGCCGCGACTTGTCTAATGTTTTTTCACCCGCATTGATGGATGATGGTGCGTTTAGGAAATCCGATTTCTGCGGATTTTCAGCCGATATTACCACCACCTTTTATTCTTGCAAAAAGGCATGCGTCACAGACATGGGCATAACAAAAGCTTGGCTAGCTGGTCCCAACCACCAGAAAGATATATTTTGTTAATGTGTCTAGCTAGGTATATGTGCTTTAGCTGTTGCCAATTGCTAAATATTTATTAAAGTTGTTTAAGTTCACTTAAAAAGCTTAGAGCATTTTTTTAGCTAGCTATGTTTTTGTCAGCTGGTCCCAGAAAAAAAAGTTGGCGGACGGGCTAGCCCAGTAAAGCTTACCCTTACGATAATAAAGTTCAGTTTCTCTCACCTCAGCTATACTGATTTCCCAGTGGTAAGAGAAATTATGCCTGTTCTCCTGGCTAGTCTGTGATCATATGTAAACTTCAATATTTGTGTTTCTTTATTCTTCTATAGCTAGATATAAAAGAAAAACATTTTACTTGAAACTACAAAACAACTGTAATCCATAAAAACAGGTAGCTATGAATATGGATATAAATGTAGGCTAGGTTTTAGAGTAAATCTTTTTTACCTTTCCATCTGGCAATTCGTGCAAATTCTTTTTTGCACTCGACCTTGGAAGTTAACACTGATTTAACTATTTTTGTCAATGTTTCATGCCATAATGTATGAGGAAATTTTATTGTGGAATTTCATAAGACGGATGAAAAGAAAAAGACAAAAACGAAAACAAGGAACAATACCATCCTCTTACTAGTCCTCTTACTATTAAGAACTAAAAGAACAAATTTGGCTAAAAGTGTCCCAAAATATAAGAGCAGTCATTTTCAGGTCAGGTTGTACTGGTTCTTTTTTTAAAGAGATGTGTATCGAGTCAAGATGATTTAGGGCTTTTAAATGAAAGAGAAAGGGTCATGTAATATATAACAGTAAATGACAGGGGAATGGGGTCTGTTTGCTTTCTAAATAAAAATCTATTTTCCTTTATTGCCTTGTGATTATTATGGCTGTGTAGGTGACAGCCCTTGAAATTAGCCCAAAAACACGTCGGCAATAAATTGCCAATGACATAGCTAGTCATTTGCAGCAGCAATTCATCAGCAATAATTTGCCGAAGCGAGAGAGTGAAGCGTCAGCAATTTTGAAAATATTATTTTTTGAAGCTTCATTAGTCTTAATAACCCTTTAAATATGTCTCTTTCAGGACACTCCTTGCACACTCCTAAATCGTTTCAGGCGTTTGATTAATCGCACACCTGAACAATAGAGTTTTTAAAATCAACCTATAAAATCCATTTTGTAGTGTGCGATGGCAGCCCTCGAAATAATTTTTGGAGACTCCTCAAACAAAATTTCCACCACATTTCGTCGGACAAAGCGTCCGATAGATTTTTGTCTTGGTCGAAAACATTTTGTCTTAGAATTATTGAATAGTCCTGGTTCTTTTAATCCATGGGCAAGCCTATTCATAGCCAACCTAACCATCCTAGCTAATTCACAGACTCCTGACTTAGTTAAAAGAACTACATAGACCTAAATCTCTTTGCCCTGCCCCCTTCGTCGTTGGTAACCAGGTCTTACACAAGAAATCCAGCCATGCGGTCCTTAACTAATACGGAGGTGAACGCCGACGGAGCACGGATGAATTAAAGTCTGCAAAACTGCACTTACAGGCGGAACAGACATTTTATCGTGGATTTAATTGTAGATAATTTCCTAATCTTACAAAGCAATTGGAAACCATAGCAGGTCCGAATTTAATGGATCTTCTTTATGCCACAAGTGTTATTTAAACAATTTTAAAAACGAAACCCACGTGTGGTAAAAAACATTTGCTTGCATAAGTTTTGTTAAAATGTAGCTGATGGATAAAGAAGTTTATAACAATGAGAGTCATGCATACTATTTCGGACATGTAGAAAAGGAAGTTAAGATTGAGAGAGTCGCTATACGTAGATGTTCGATCATCGTGTTTGGGGTTCACGAATCAAAACGTCCCCACTTTTCTACCGCAAAATTAGCGCGCAGCAAAGATTAGCCTTGGCAGTTTTTTGCCGTCGCAAAATGAAACCGCATCAGGAATTGCCGATTGCCAGCGCTAATTTCGAGGGCTGAGGTGAGTGAATCATCCCTCAGATGATGATGGAAATTAGAAGTTATTTGAATGCAAAGAGTGATTGTGCACCTGTCATGTTTTAAGGCCTGATATTTTGGTAAAAACTTTGAGTAGTTAATAATTAAAAGTTATGTGGACTCTATTTTGTTATGTTTTTAATTAGAACTATTTGAATTATAATCCTACGGTCACCATTTAGAATCTTTATATACTCAGCATTACAATGGCAATGGTTTTTGATTCTGAGGAAGAGCAGGATATTGAGGGAATGTTGGATGAGAGTGATGACGATGATGATGATTATGTGCCGGATGGAGGTAATTTTTAGTTTGATAATTTATCATACAATCTTTTTAATTTAACTTTTTTTAACACACCATTATTTCACAATTGCAGTGGGCTAGCTTCAATTAAAAAGTGTATCATGTGGTGTATGTTTGAATTATTATAAACAAGAAAAAACTATACTTTTTTTTGCAACTTTAAGTATCATATTGTGCATTCGTCAGAGAAATGATATTACAATTTCTAAAGATCTATCAAATGGACATGTTCATAAAGAACTGGTTCATTTTTAAGGAAATGTTGCAAATCCAACTTTTGTTATAGTTTTATCCATAATTTGATTGGAATAATAACTGAGTGGGCCAAATTTGCTTTATGGTTAAGTAGATAGATAAAACTGAAACATTTTCAAAGAGCCATTTTTATACTGTTAGTTAGAGGCAATTTATTAACAATTAGTTCAGGGAAGAAAAATGACAAAGAATTAACGTGCCACAACTGTTGTGAAATGATAAAAACATTATAAAATGGACACGGTTAAATTTTTCAAGTTGAAATTTTCAGGGATTAATTTTGTTAGCATACCTGGTGGTTTAAGGGTGTTTTTCGGGTTAAAGAATAATAAAATGATAAAAATATAACACTCTCAGGTTTGAAAATGTTTGAAATGAGTCTTTTTCTTCTAATTTAAAATACATGACAAAATGGTTTAACTTCTTATTTGTAATGTCAATAACAATAAAATGTTAACAGAAACACTAAATAGAAAATTTACTATATATTATGTGAAAGAAAATGATAAAATAATAACAAATCTTAGTAAGAATAATCCTCATGTCATAATCAGTGTTTTTTTCTTATCACATTGATGAACACTATTAACTATTAACACTGTTAGAAAATCAAAATTGGGTCTTTTGAAGATTGAGAAACAGTTCTGGAAATAATTTGTATGACAACGAGACCAATCAAAGAAAGAAAAGTAATAAAAAATGAACAAATTGCTAACAATGTATCACATTTGTTCACTTTTATCCCTTCTTATCTCGTTTAAAGAATTAACCATTTCAAAAAATCAAAAGAATTAAGGAATAATAACACTCGATCATAAAGGCATATCAAAACGAAAAACAGACCAATCACACACTGGATTTATTCGATGTTAAACATAGAGGCTAAATAAATACAAAATACTGGGCAGTGGAATCATAGATCATTATGAAAACAAGAACTAAGAATACAGAAAGTCTGAGTATAACTGTCAAAACACACAGTAGAAGAAATGCGCACATTACACATAAAACTAAAAACTAAGAAAAAACGATTACACAAACTTGGGGATCGTCTCCAAGATCGTTTCGTTTTTTTTTACATTGTTTTATAATCGTATCATAAAACAAATTAAATGTTTCATATATTTTTTTATAAAATGATTAGTAACAGACTAAGAAAAATGGAACAATTTTGAAAATTTTTTTGAAACATATTGCACAAAGTTCTGAAACAATTTGATATGATTGTCAAAATATCAGTTCTGTTACGATGTACAGATCTTAATGACATATTATTAAAACACATTTTGAAATGATTTTGAACCAATTAAAAACAATGAAACTTGTGAAACATAAATAATTTTTTCATAAAAATTGCTCCATTTTGTTTTAAAATGAAGATAAAACGTCCCTGCAAAGCTTAAATATTGCCACAATTCGTTATAAAGTACGAGAAAACATCCCTATGAAGCTTTTTGGCAAAACAAGTTATGTTAAATCAATTCACCTTTATGATATCTATGTATTGATAAAGTTTGAATGCACATCCCTTAACAGGTCAAAAATTACTGATAACAGAAAATGTCAATATTTGCTATTGCCTAAATATGACATAATTTATGCAGCATATTAAATCTGAAATTCTTTAAATGTGAATATCTTGAGAATGAAAAGAGCATTTTAAGAAATTTAGAAAGACTGGTTAATCAACTTTTTAAGCATGAGGTTTTGTATTGTCAAAAATAATTACTAGCACTTTTTACAAGTCAGATCATTGATTAAAATCATGTTGAAATGGTGTGGTGTAGAAATAATAACTATTCTGTTGTGTTATTAAGGTAACTCAGATTCTGATCCAGAATATGGAAAAAGAAAAAGAAGATCATCGCGCTCTTCTCCAAATAAAAGAAGCCGGTCAACCCGCAGTACCTCATCAGAAAAAAAGTCTCCATCAAAAACTCTCTCAAAAAGAGGGAGAAAGCCTAAATTGACTGAGAAACCTGAGAAACGTGGACGTGGAGGGTCATCATTGAGGAGGTTGATTTTTTGTGTTGCTTGCAGTAAATACTTAAAAGTTTTTTTTTTACACATTAATTGCTGAAGAAACTTAAGTGCTTATCCAAAAGAAGTGACAAAAAACAGGCCTGGTTAGAAGTAACATCATCCACATGCGGCACATCACTCTTTTAAATTAGTGATGGTGTGTGATGATCGTTCGCCAAGATATGTTAGGGCCAAGATATGTTAACACAACAAAGCATAATAGGCGTGCAGCTCAGAAAATTCTACTACTTATCTAATCTCTATTTGTCTTTCTATTTATGTAGTATTATAACTACTTAAAATTAAAGTAACAATTAAAACCATTTCATTGTGGTGCCATGTTCATTTTGATTAACTTTTAACTTTCTAAAAATACACTGAAGTCTGTAATCACACATGCATAGTTGCCTAGTCATACAATAAATAAAGCATTGTAACAACTTAAAGCTCTAGACGCAAATCAATTTATTTCACAAATATTTTGAGCTTCACCAGCATCATTAAAAACAGTCTATAACCACTTGTGGAAAACACTAATACTTTTTGTGTCGAATGTTGATATTTATTTATCATGTTTTCGTAGTTGTTTTATAATTCTTGTTTATTATAAATATAATAGTTTTCTGTGTTATGAAAATCATTGAAAGTTAAAAAAATTAGAAAAGCTATTTAGCTGTTCTGTTTTTGTTGGGCTAAAACTTGAAAACTCACATTTTAAAATTTTAATATAGCACTTAAGACTACATTAAAAACAGAGATTATATAAAAGAAAATGCTTAAAATATGTTGCTAAACAATGAGTGAGAAAGCTGAGGGGAGCAAAAGATAGCATGCCAAAATTAATTTAAGTGATACCACAGGCCATTCCTCACCAGGCCTGAAAAAGTATTATTATTTTTTTATAATTATTTAAACTTGCTTTTGTCTATAAAACATGAAGGTGTTTCTATAATAAATATTCTTGTGTATCTAAAACAAATAACAATAAAGTTTTGAGATTTACCCTGCAATATTTTATATTATATATTTTCTCTGTAATTTGTGACAGATTGTCTCAATTTCTAGCATATGTAATAATAATGTGATAATTAATTTTTTTTCACTTTTATTTTTTCAGAAGTTCACGTAGCACACGTGTTCGGGCTGTGTCCTATGCTGATGCCGATGTTTCCGGTGAAGAATATTATGACGAAGAAGAATTGTTCGATTCAGATGAAAGCAACGAGGTTTATGAACACAAAAGCAGCAGGAACCAGAAAAAAAATGAGGAACGAAAGAAACATGTTGATGATTTGTGGAGTTCCTTTAAGAACGATGTCAATAAAAAGGACGAAAAGGTTTCTGGCAGTATGAACACTGAAAGTGTTAAGTCTGATGATAAAAATGATACTACCATAATAAAAGACAGTAAACAAGAAAACAGAGAAGTACTAAATAATACAAATGATAATAAAACATCACATAATGCGACGGATGGAATGGAGAGCGGGAAAAGTGACTCAAAGGAAGGGGAAAACAAAACACATGAAATAAAAGATGAAAATGTGACAGCTGAAGAAAAGATAAAGAAAGAAACAAACATAATTTCAAAGAGCGATGTTGGTGTTAAAAATGACAATAAAACAAAAGATAATAAAGATAATGAGAAAAATTTAGTAAAAGACAGTTCAAGTAGTAAAAATCAAAATAAGGATGACTCAGAATTAACTGTGAAAACTGAAAGTAATACCACAAAGCCCCCTGCTTCATCTAATTCTGAAAGTGAGAGCAAAAAAATTACAGCGCCAATTGAAAAAGATGATAAAACGAAAACAGATGCACCTACTCAAAACAAGCTGAAAGAAACCAATAAAATTGAGGTAACCTACCATCTTAAATCACGGTTTGTTAAAGTACCCTCTTAAGGTGCGAAACAATTTCAATTTTGTGTTGTGAAAAAGGAATGATAATTTTAACAACGCAACTTGCTGTACACTAAAATGTACGAGAAATGTGTGTGAAATGAAGTATTGATTTTGGATTTTGTCTGTATATCTTTGTGTTATTCTAGATTCCAAGCACAAGTGGGAAAGTTAAAATTACTCAGGTGTATGATTTTGCTGGAGAAGAGATCAAGTAAGTCTGCATTGTTACTGCAATGTTTATGTAAAAAGGACTGGTAAATATTAGGTGTGGTCACATTTTAGTTCTGTGAGGCTAAATTTCTATTCGAACACCTGCATAAGCTTTGGGATAGATAAAAAATCTCCCCCAAAACTTCGTTTAATTAACAACAATGTCAAATTTTAATCTTGCAAAATCGGGAATAAGCTTCAAGCTGCAATATTTAATTTCGGAAAAATGTTTTAGCTATATTCCTATCTCAGTATTAACTTTTTTTACCAATGGAAAACAGTAACAGAAACCTTCTTAAGTTGTAGTTTCATAAAATGAACATTCCATACAACGAAAATTTTTTGTTTTGACAACATCTCTGTGAGCATTTATAGTCTTTTGTGTCAAAAAATAATTTGAGTACCAAGCTTCATCTATGTATCAGATAGAGGGGCAGGAAAACAGGAAATTGCTTGGAATTTTCTTCTACAAATAATATTTTGCCTATCACCAAAATATAGCTTGCTTTGGTTAGTTTTTTCTCTGCATTACTTTTAATTAGGATTTCAAAGGAAGTTAATGTCGGCTCAAAAGAAGCCAAACAAGCGGGAGAAGAGCGAACAGCAAAGAAATCTGACGCAACGAAGCCATCCTCATTGAGTGGAATCAGTAATATTTTATCTTCAGGGTAAGTTGTTCACTGGTTGTTTATCTGTTCCTGTGGTTAACTGTCATGGTTTTAACTTTTTTGTGTACAGATTACTGATTCTGTGAATTTTAATTCAATAACTCGCGATCTGCAACTTGGTTTGCAGTAAAACTTTCTGCGTAAGCTATAGGCTCTATAAAATTTGATTGCAAAACGACGTGCAGTTATGAGATGGTCAGGAAAAATTAAGAATCCTGGGACGAGCAAACAATTTTCATTTTGACAAAAAAAAATTATGTTAATCAATTCATCTTTATAATATCTATACATTGATAAAGTTTGAATGCACATCCTTTAACAAGTCTAAAATTACTGATGACAGAAAATGTCAAAAATCCTATTACTTAAATATGACATAATTTATGCAGCATAATTAAATCTGAAATTCTTTAAATGTAAATATTTTGAAAACGAAAAGAGCTTTTTAAAATTTTTACGAAGATTTGTTAACCAATGTGAATATCTTAAGAACGAGAAAAGAGCTTTATAAAAAATTTAAATGATCTTGTTAAACAACTTTTTAAGCTCTATAATATAAGCGCACCATCATTTTATACCTCGGGTTCCCTTTAATGCGCCCACAACACACATTTTTAGTGTGTAATTAAAACTTGTCAAAAAGGTGTCGTTTTAATTTTCATTTAAAGTCTATACCATTATTACTTAAAGCTTTTCCCCATCGCCAGTAATAACACTCCGTACTTGTTTTGGAACATGCAAAGTTTAGTACAGGCACTTCTGTCACCTGAGTACTCCACTGTTGTTCATTGTAAAAACCACACTTTTAGCTGGCTTGCGTTTTGTAAGCCGAAGTTCGTATCACGTAACTTTTTGGTGCGAAGTTGTTTTAATTTGCGCAGCAGAGCATAACATGCTGCCTTCTGTTCAATACTCTATGTGTGCGTATGATCCTTTCTAACTGCTAAGAACACTTAATTCTTGCTTTATGTTTAACAACACTGCTTTGTTTGTAGTGTGAAGAAAAGTGGTGGTTTGTCCAGTGTGTTGGGAGCAATAGACAAAAAGAAGAAAATCAGCGTTTTAGTAAGTATGCTTTTTTTTAAAAAGTTTCCCTACGTGGTTGGCGCAAACTGCTGAATAAACTTTCCAACGCGTTTAGTATTTCTGAGCTTTATTGCCTGAAAGTCGTTAGGCCGTGGAACAATCCACAGATCTGCCGGTCCTCAAATTTTCGCCGGTCTTACATATTCTCCGTATCGGTATTTCGTTCAGATATGTCTGCCTGTTAGCACGAACTTTGTGGTGTGGGACGGGAGCGAAATTAAGTTACATCGCAACCATTTTGAACATACAAAATACGGATAAAAGTGCTGTAAATTTTGGCCACCTGAAGGTCGGTTTCCAATAACATAAAACGTGTTGTACAACAATCGGAAAAAAGTTGTACATCGGTCGCTCTTACGACTTTATGGAAACACATGTTGCAAAACAAATCGACACAAAAAGATGTTACACAACAAACGTTGTAGAGGTAGAATTTTTTCTATCTCTACAACTGTTCCATGATAATTACTGACTTAAATGGGACACCGCCTTTGAACCAAAACCACATTTGGTCGCTTTTTACCCAAATTTTCACTGAAACGAACGTAGCCGCGCAAAGAAAATTCGCAGTGATTCTCTCGCTCGATGTTTTGTTTGTCGTGTGCAGATCTGTTAAAATGAAAACTGGCTAAGAAAATTGGCTAAGAAAATTAGCAATAGAGGTCTTGAGTAGAATTTTTGTATTCTTCAGGATAAATCTAAGTACGACTGGGACAATTACAAAAGTGAATCGGGATTGGAAGACGAACTGAGGTCGAACAGAAATTCCGGGTGAGTTTGTACAGTGATAGCTGAATTTTTTTATTATTTATTATACATTATAATCGTAAACGCTAACGGACTTTATTTACGAATGCTTTTTTGAAAAACCCCGATTTTCCGTTACTTCATTTGCAACTGCTGTGCTGATTACCCGATGTACCGGTAGCTAGCAGACTTAATTTACGAATGCCGTTTTAAATAACCCGGTTTGTTATCCTATTTCCTCAGGTATTTGGATCGTCAAGAATTCTTACAACGTGTTGATTTTAAACAATGGGAAAACGAAAGAGAAATGCGTTTGTATTCAAACAAGAAATGATAAACTGACGCAAGTATTTGTGGACTTTTACAGATGAAGAAGAAGAAGAAGAAAGAAATTTTGTTGTGTCTGGTTAATCGCTAAAGCCATAAAAAGATCTTCTTTGCGTGCATTTCTTTCGTGTTTATTTCCTCTGTTTTTTTAGTTTATTTATCTCCCAAAGTTGTCTATATTTAGTCCCTTAATGTAAATATTCCAAAAATATCCCTATCAATCTATCATATATATATATATATATATATCAGTGACCAGCCAAGCTTTCAATGTATTTTGAGGCTTCAAGCAATTCACCTCGAGTGACGCTTCACAATGACTTGTAGTCCCGATATGTTTTTTATGTTTCTTCTTCTTTTTCCGAGGTTTGGCGTTCTGTTTGTTAGCAAAAATTTAGTGTGTTTTTGTGTGTGTTAGTGATGTGTCTGTGGTAGTGGATAGTGTTTGCTTTTATTTTTTATATACACCTTAAAACGGCTGTGATGTTTTTAGACGAAGAGATATTATTTGATGATTTGATTCGTTCTTGTTTTCTTATCTAATCCTTAATTTGTGTGAGGATTAATTTTTGACCAATTTGGGGACAACTTTTTAGGGGAAATTTCTGTGATAGTCAGGAAAGTCTCAGATTTTTCAAGCTGTGATTTATGAAAAAATTTTTTGACTAATTTATAAATATACGTAAAAGAAATAATCCAGCTCATTAAAAAAAGAATATTTTGATGGTGTTCCAGAGTTTCCGCTGCTGACAGACAACAACAGTCAAAAAGTTGGTGCGCTGCTCCAGCTTTACTAATCCGATAACAGAAGGGAATTTAATCGGATGCGTGTCAATAAATACGTAGTGTAGTAATAATTGTGAGTAAAGAACGTGTCGTTTGTTACATAACATAATTTTTAGATATACAGACAATAATAATCACTTTCAAAATTCAGCTTTTTTTCTTGAAAAATAAGTGTATATATGCACACTGTGTTATTTCTACACAAATTTCATGCAATATACTTTTTTGGCGGGAATATTAGTAGCAAGAAGACTATTTGTCCTCCGCGCAGAAGTTTCTACTCACTTTTATTATTCGTAAACGCACCGCTTTATATTTTACACGACCCCCGAATAATGATTGGTGTGCATGATAGCATAGTTGCCTAACTAAAAAGTTTCAAACAGTAATTTGACGCACGATGTTTCGATTTAAATTATTTAAAAATTTAAGAAAACAGCTTCATTTGCTAAACAAAAAAAAAAGCCCCTAGGCTTCGCTCTTTTTTTAATTCCATATTAAGAAGTGTAGGGAGACTCTGTGGATAAAGTTTTATTATAAGGTTAGTATTCGGGGTAAAATCAAAAGTCGTTTTCATAAAGTTTACTGCATTCAATGACTTTAAAAACTTTTTATTGCAATGTTCCATTTCGAATTTCTTTTGATTTAATTTTACAAAAAACATGTTTATGCCAGTGACTGTAGAAATATGTCCACAAGCGATGAAGAGATAAACTTTCCTTTTTTTGGCATCTTCGATAATAAAGTTTCCGATTTTTTATCAGGAAGTTGAACGGCGGGACAAACCACTTATGTTCTCCAGTGGTAGAGCGGATTTTATACGCAACAATGATTCCATTTAAAGAGCACATGTCATAAGCTGAAGAAAGTTTGGCGCGAAAACAGGTACAATTATTTTTTGGGCTTTCCGTGTACCTTTTACATGATATCGGGTTAAACATGGAGATCACTTCACGATTTTGATTGGCTTCTGTCAACAAAGCCAACAAAATAAAAATGAGACTAGCGCCAACCGGCAAGTTCTTCATGTCTGAAAAAAACAAAAACACTATAAGTTGAAAAAAAAATAAGGCAAAAGAGCATTCAGAAAGTTTTAAAAAGCTAAAGTGAAATTCATCTCATTAAGAAAGGATCAGAAAACTGTTGGAATTATAGTTGCCTATATGTGTTTGTATATAAGTTTTACATGAACGGACATAAAATGCAGTAAAAATTCGACTCTAAAATATGACAAACAAATAAAAAATCAGCTAGTAAAAGAGTTAGTAGAATTCTTTGTTACTGATTTAACAAAGAATTTGCGAATTCGTAATACGATGCCAAAAAATGCTCCCTTTGAAGAAACGACAACCATTTCCTTTTAAACTTTGCTAACAATGCATGGCCACGTGTAACATTCTCAACAAATTATCTAAACGTACATATTTGTTTTCTTCCAGATAAATAATTGAGAGCCTAGATTGTCAATATTTATCCCAAATTATCTAAGTGAAAAAGAATACTAGCCGCCATCTGATATCCAGGCAACCTTTTCGCCAAGCTGATTTCCGATCTCTTCACATTTTAGTTAGACATTTGCTTTCCTCCTGGCTAAAATTCAGAATTAGAAAAAATCAAGTAGAACCTACCCTCAAGAATATTGCTTGCTTCGAATGTCGGATTTATTTACGTATGAAAATGGAATTAAAAATAAAAAAGATAAAAAGCAAGAAATTGACAAACGTCTTTGCTTATGTCCTTCGTGAAATCTTATGATAGCAACTGATCCGTGTCATTGACACTGCGCACGATACATCAACAACAAAAGGCAAATACGTCAATTTATTTTTATTTTTTGGCGTGCGCTTACATTACAGGTCTGTCTTTCATATATCATGAAAATATTTAGCAGATACATTTTAGGACAACCTCATCCCCGGAGCTTTTTTCTCCTTTGTGCAGCGACGGTCAAGTCATACATCAGAAACGTAAAAATTAGCCCTCTAGAAACGAAATTGATTTTAACGAGGTGGCAAGTATTTACATGGAGAAGGAAAGTCAAAACAAATCTATTTAAAAAGCTCTACTTATATGAAAATGCAGGCTTAAGCAACACAGGCTTAAATTGTTCCAAACACGAATCTATTTGCAAGCAACAGCCAATCCAACCTCGTTCACAGCGCCTTTTTGTTTATATATATATAGAAATAAGAAAAGATACAAGATGCTGCAGCCAACCAAAAGAAAGTAAATTAAAAAGGAAAACAATAAAGAACAGAAATTTGTAAACACAGCGATTTTTTACGAGACGTTTTTTGTGATAAGACCTGCAAGTTTCATTCTTCAAAGTTAAAAGCAGAAGTTATAAATTTCGATTGGTGCAACTAGCCTCTAACAGAGCAAGCGAAAGACGTAAATTTAGTCGTCTCAAGTACGCAACACTTAGTTAAATATAAAAAGTTAAGTATCCAAAGTTTTGTGTTCCTTTTTTAATTTTGGTTTTTTGCTAAATTTTTATCATTATTATATGTAGTAAATAGTTTTGATCTTACACGCAAACTTGAATCAAATTCGTGTCGTTGGATAACAGATTTAATGCTTCGTACGTAATCCGCCCATTGGCTAGAAAATCACGTGATAATCAATGTTATGTTGTAAGACCGTTTTTGTTCAGAGATATGTAAAATCAAAAAGATGTTTTCATAAGCATCCCTCCCCAAAGACATTTACAGGTAGAGAGGCATCTAGTAGCAACTGAAAGAGCGATTATAAACGAATTATAATGCAAGAATACACCAGTGCAAAGCTTTGGGTTTTGTACAGTACAGCAGTACAGTAAAACTAAACTAATAATTTCTCCTCCAGAGTATTTTTAAAAGAAACAGGCCCGGCAGAAAGGTGGGTCTACCCCCCACGCCCCCCCCCTACATTTTCGCCAAGAAATTGATTTTTTATAAGGTTATCATACACATTTAATTAATTATTAACTGATAAATACATACATATGCCCTGTATGAGATCAACAATGCTTCCAGCTCGTTTTTAACTCCATCTCGATTCTCAATTTCCAAAAGACAGGACTGACAAACTAGACCTGATCAAAATTGCCATCGTATTTGTTCAATCGCACGACAACAGAAAGCGAGTATTCGGGATAATTTACAAAGGAGGACTGGGAGTTGTCATATACTATAGTCTTTCTTTGCATTATCTTTATTTTGCTTCGATGTTACTATTGCTTATTTTGAAAATATATCTTACATAAAATTTGGCGTCTTTATATTTCTATATATAATCTCCTGCATTTTGCGAAGGCTTTTGAGCGCAATATTTCGGAATATAGAATATGTTTAAACCAATCTAGGGGGACGAAAATTTAAAAATTTTCTTAGTCCGTCGGCCCCAACAAAGGCTGAATAATTTAGCCCATCCATTTTCAAAATTACTCCGCCGGGCATGAGAAAGAATGGAGTAGTATCTTTGGGACGTTAAATCTTCTCCTGGCGATTTTTGTAACAAGAGGTCATTAACCAACGTAAGCTTACATGTATATACACTTGATCATCGGACCCGGCATTTTATATTCTGAGAAAAGGTAAACATGGCAGACAATGTTCAGGAAAAGTCAATGCAGAGCAGATACAGCTTAAAGTAAATGCGCACTCCTTGTCAAATTGTATTTTGTGTAATTGGGATAGGCCACAAAAATAATATTTCTTGTTTTTATAGGGAAGTGACATTCAAATATCTTGATTGGATATGATTTTTAAAATATTTATATGGTATTTGTGTGGTTATTTGTGTGTCTCTCTTGTAATATTTCTGGTCTAGAAGGGGGAATCCTGGTCTAATCTGACGGTTTTTATATATTTCATAATCCTATGAATCTCTCCCTATTCTCTCCCTACCCTGGATATACAAGTACTTTTCTTGTTTTCAATTATTTTATTGTTTAAAAGGGGGCTAAAGGTATAGATGACTTGCTATCTTGATACTTTTTTTGTTTTTATTTTTTGGCAGGTAAAATAAAGCAATTTAATTGGCTAATAATTCTTTTTAGAAGATCTGATTGGTTAAAAAACTATTTGCCTGCCGAAATAAAATGTAAACAAAGATTCTAGCAAGTCATCCATAGTATTTCTCTCTAATATACTTTGTCAAATATGATAAAAAGTTTATATGGACATTTTTTTCTATCTAGCTGTATATATTCATCTCCTATTAAACTAACTCTAATAAAAGGTTTTGAACACTCAAAATAGAAGTTTCAGACCCTGTACGATCTATGTGCGATTTTTTATATAAAAATATATGCACCATAATATTGTTAATGCAAGTCAAATAGTCATAAATAGCATTTGAATCAACACAAAATGATTTCATGTAAAACAGAAATTATAATGACTTTTTGTCAGCAATTTTTCTATTTTAAAAGCAATTATGAATTTAGGTAGAGTGTCATACCGTTCTGCCTAGCTATATGCTATACAAATGATAAATTTTTGAGATTTTATTATTTCGTCACATATTGACACTTGTTGATTTTCGTTACCAAAAAGATATCAACAGAGACACACATTCTTGTGATTTTTTTCTCCATATCTCCATATTCTTAGTGATGGTGTCACTTTAAAAATCAACCAGTCTGGTCTGTGAACAGTTGGCGCTAGGAAGGGCATCCAGCTGTAAAACAATGTTAAAACTCTTTCTTAATGGCCGTAAGAACAGTTGATCAGACAAACTGCGTAAACGAGGGTGGAACTCTAAGGAGTGAAGGTGTCGCTCACAGTAGGACAGATGTCAGATGTGAGCAACGTCAGACCCATCTATCACATTAATAGGTAGATAACACTAGGTTGAGGATGGCTAGTGTAAATGTTGGAACTCTGAGATGTAGAGCAGGTGAAGTAGTTGCAATGTTAGGACGTAGATCTGTTGATATGTGTTGCGTTCAGGAAGTCAGGTGGAGAGGAGCTTCAGTGAGATTTGTGGAAGGTACAGTACTGTGAAAAGGTTTGTTAACATCGTGTTCGTGTAACAAGCGTGGTGCACACGAACCACGATAAAATCGTGGTCTTTATGTATAACATTCTATCGTGGCCACCACGCTAATATTATATCTCCACGAAGGATCGTGTGTCTCACAATTATTTTCGCGAGCTCCACGATTTTTATAGCCAGTATAATTTATTTTTTTTCTTTTCAAAAAAGTCTTTCATTAAAGTTAATTTGTTTGTTTCAGGTTTTATCAAGTTAAAAAGCATATTCGTAGTTTTTGCTTGGTGTATAATTTTTCGTCATGCACGCCATTGCATTACGAAATGTCATTTGTTTAGAAAAGTTAAATTTGTCTGCACCGATAGAAGTGCTTTTTTAGATTGCATTTTAAAATTTAAAAACGAAAAGCGGCGATAGAAATGTTTTTTAAGATCGCATTTTGATTCACAAAAGATTAAAATCTAATATACGACAAGCTTTATGACAACAATTAAAACAACAAGTGTTAATTCATTTTTTTGCCATCGGTTTTTGATTTAATTGATAAAATAATACGATCTTTGTTGTTTTACAATAGAAGTTATCTATCGTGGACACCACGGTGTAATGATCGTGAGGTCCATGATTTTTAAAAAAATACGCATCATGGGCTATTGTGGTTCATGCGTAACATGAAATAAATACAAACCACAATGTTAACAAACCTTTTCACAGTACTGTAGGAGGGCAAGGTATAAGCTTTTTTGGATTGGTAATAGTGATGGATATAGAGGAGTTGTGATATTCGTTGCAGAGAATTGGGTAGAAAAAGTAATAGATGTTATGCGTGTAATAGTCGTATTATAGTGATAAAGTTTTTGATAGGTAATAGGATTGTCACTTTTGTGTAAAGATAAGTTTTATAATGGGTTAATAGCAGTCACATCAAAGTTTGGAGACACTGAACTTGTCATGGTGGGCGCTGACTTTAATGGTCATGTTGGGAAGTCATTTGAAGGTTATAGAGGTGTGCATGGAGGCGATGGATTTGGGAGCAGAAATAAGGAAGGGGAGAGATTGCTTGAGTTTGGAATGGCAACGGACATGGTGGTTTGCAACACATCATTCAGTACGAGACAGAGTAGGCTGATAACATATGAGTCAGGCAGGCCATTTCTTGAATAAAACTATGCCAGAGCTACAAAAAGCACCCGTTAAAAAAATTATGAGTGCTATGGTGTGTGAAAAATCGCACTCGTAAGCAAAATTTACAAGTGCGATGTGAATATCTGCAAGTGTGATTCACACTTAACTTTTTTTTGTTTACCACAACGTTATATGTTATTTAAGCTGTATAGAAATGAGGTTTAAGTCTTGCAAGAAATATATGATTAAAAGAAATATAAAAGGAAAATTTTGAGTTGTGCACTCTCATTGTGTATGAATAAAACAATCTTTTTTTAATATTTATTTTTAAAGGGCATAAAGATGAATATTCACGTCATACTCTTCTTGTGTACAAACAATTATACTTGTGGGCCACCAAGAAGGTGTTTTCTTCAGCCACCTGGTGGTGAAGATATAAAAATACATTTCAATTATTGCACAACATCTTTTTCTGCTATTGAAAAAAATGTTGTGAAATTGCTTTAACTTTCTACACAGCAAAGCCTAAAGTCATGATTAGTAGCATTGCAGCCAAGTGTGACCTTGTAGTTGGAAAGTGGCCTTGTGGAGTTTGCAGGAAAGGGGTTGGTAGTAACTCAATTTTTTGTCAGACTTGCAAGCATTGGGTACATAAGAAGTGCAGTAGTATTAGTGGAAGGTTAAGAGCTGACATACAGTTTGTATGCAAGCGTTGTAAAGGTGAGATTATAGAGAATGAAGTATTTCCAGCTTTAATGATGCACAACAGTGGCTTGTTAGAGATAGTTGAGAACTTCTGTTACTTAGGTGATATGTTGGGCAGTGAAGAGGGTGTTGGAAGGAGTGTTACTTGCAGGATAGGTTCTGCTGGGAAAAAATTCAGAGAGTTACTTCCTTTGTTGACTAGCAGAGTCCTGTCAATTGAGGTAAAAGGTAGGTTGTATGAGGCCTGTGTAAGAAGTGTTATGTTGTACGGTGGGGAGACATGGGCAGTGAAGCAGGAAGATCTTGACCGTTTAGAAAGGAATGATATGAGAATGGTTAGGTGGATGTGTAACACCAGTCTGAGAGACAGAAAGAGTTTAGATGAGCTAAGAAGCAGGCTAAGTCTCCGTAGAATTAAAGATGCTATCCAGATAAGAAGATTGAATTGGCTGGGGCACTTGGAAAGAATGGAGGAGGATAATTGGGTAAGAAAGTGTAGAGACTTGATATTTCCTAAGGCAAAGCCCAGAGGCAGACCGAGAAAGACTTGGCAGGAGGTTATAAGGACAGACTTGATACAGAGGAAGTTGAGTTTAGATCTAACACAGTCTAGATCAGATTGGAAGAGGGTCATTAATATACCCCGTCCAACCCATGCTAGCATGGAAAACGGACGTTAAGCCGAGAATGATGATGATGATGCTAATGTTATGAGCTCTCTCTGAAACACAATGTTGGAGATCATTTTTCTTTTGTGTTGAATGTAATTCTAATCTATTTATATCTTTGCAATCACATTGAGCACACTGAAATGATTTGCTTCTGGTAATAGAGCAATATAGCAGGTATGATTTTTAGGTTTAATTGACATGTATTTCACAACCTAGTGCCCAGGACTTAATTATTAATTCCTGTTGAAAATATTGATAAATATTAAAATAAATAGATAAATAGTATAGATGATAATTTTCTTTTTTTATGTTCGCTACCTTCAAGCAACAGGTGGCCACAGAGAATATCAAAAATAAATATAAAATACAATTAATTAGACACACGCAACTATCTCCTTTTTATTGGCGCCATTCATTTCATCATGCACACTGTGATTGCTGAGATATAAATAGATAACAAAATTCTATAAACATTAGAAAAGATTGTTCCGTACATCGCTGTTACAGACAACCCGTGATAAATATTATGTTGTTTATTTTTATGCTAAAAAAATACATAAAAAAACAGAATTTTTACTTTAGGTTTAATAGCCCTTTTCATCATTCTATAATATTTTAGAAAAATAAAAAATTTACGAGTGTGATAGAAAGCACTCGTAAATTTTTTTACAAGTGTGCAGGTGAGTGCGCGTGAGATCGCACTCGTCTCAAGTGGCTGTAAGACAGAGATATATTATTTCCTGGTTAGGAAGTCAGTCAAGAAAGTGGTGAAGGATGTGAAAGTTATATCGGGGGGAGGGGAGGGCTAGAGTGTGTTTCCCAGCATAGGTTGCTGGTTTGTGATATTAGGCTGGAAGCTGAAGGAAGAGATTGTGCAAAAGTTCAGCAGTGGTCAATGTGATAGGGACGATGTTGGACGAAAGGACCAGCCAGACATAGACGGCCCCGTTTGTTTGGATAATGAGGTTGACCAGTGTATAAAGATAAAGAGGAAACTTTGGAAAGAGTGGAAGTCAGGTTGTAGTACAGCGTCGTGCTCGTACAGCAGTGTATAGCGAAATCAGAAGCAGAGAGAAACAGATTTGCTGATGTGTTAAGAAGGGAAGACCAACACAACAAGGTTTTCAAGATAGCAAAGCAATTGGAGAAGAGTAATCAAGATGTTGTAGGTGAGAAGTGTATACGTAATGATGAAGGTGTTTTGGCTAGCACAGAGGAGGAGAAAAGGGTAGCTTGGAAGAATTATTATCAGAGGTTGCTTAACACTGGGTTTGATTGGGATGAGGATAATTTGTCTGATGATGATGCTGTAGAAGGGCCAGCTATGCAGATCAAGACAGAATGGGTAGTGGAGGCTATTAGGAAATTGAAGATTGGCAAGGCTGCAGGAGCATCAGGTATTGTTGCAGAGATGGTAAAAGCATCTGGATATATTGGAGTTGAGCTTATTACAAGTCTTGCTAATCAGATTAGAAAGGATAGTGCTATTCCGAGTGAGTGGCAGTTGAGTGTAATAGTGAATTGTTTCAAGGGCAAGGGTGATGCATTAGAAAGAGGTAACTATGGAGGTTCGAAGTTGCTTGATCAAGTAATTAAAAGTAAAGTTATTGAAAGAGTGATTGATAAGTTACTTAGAGAAAGAATTGATATAGATAAGATGCAATTTAGTTTTGTTCCAGGGTGTGGCACTATACAGATGCAATATTTTTACTCAGACAGCTTAAGGAAAAGTATTTAGGAAAGAGAAAGAATCTCTACTTTGCCTTTGTAGATTTAGAGAAAGCTTTTGATAGAGTGCTACATAAAGTAAATTGGTGGGTTATGAGAAAATTAGTGGCTGGTTATGATGGCACAGTCTATGTACAGCAATGCTAGAAGTTGTGTCAGGATTAACGATTCACTTAGTGATAAATTTAGTGTAAATGTTGGTGTACATCAGGGTTCTGTACTTAGTCCTTTGTTGTTTGTTCTAGCGCTGTCGATGGAGTTCAGAACAGGTTGTTCATGGGAGTTATTGTATGCAGATGATTTGGTTCTCATAGCAGAGTCGATGGAAGAATTAGTTAAAAAGTTTGAAAAGTAGAATAAAGGACTAGAAGAGAAAGGGCTAAGGGTGAACACAGCAAAGTCTAATGTCATGATTAGTAGCATTGCAGCCAAGTGTGACCTTGTAGTTGGAAAGTGGCCTTGTGGAGTTTGCAGGAAAGGGATTGGTAGTAACTCAATTTTTGTCAGACTTGCAAGCATTGGGTACATAAGAAGTGCAGTAGTATTGGTGGAAGGTTAAGGGCTGATATTCAGTTTGTATGCAAGTGTTGCAAAGGTGAGATTATAGAGAATGAAGTATTTCCAGCTTTAATGATGTACAACAGTGGCTTGTTAGAGATAGTTGAGAACTTCTGTTACTTAGGTGATATGTTGGGCAGTGAAGGAGGTGTTGGAAGAAGTGTTACTTGCAGGATAGGTTCTGCTTGGAAAAAGTTCAGAGAGTTACTTTCTTTGTTGACTAGCTGAGTCTTCTCAATTGAATTAAAAGGTAGGTTGTATGAGGCCTGTGGAAGAAGTATTATGTTGTACGGTAGTGAGACATGGACAGTGAAGCAGGAAGATCTTGACCGTTTAGAAAGGAATGATGTTAGAATGGTTAGGTGGATGTGTAACGCCAGTCTGAGAGACAGAAAGAGTTCAGATGAGCTAAAAAGCAGGCTAAGTATCCGTAGAATTAAAGATGTTATCCAGATGAAAAGATTGAATTGGCTGGGCACTTGAAAAGAATGGAGGAGGATAATTGGGTAAGAAAGTGTAGAGACTTGACAGTTCCTGGGGCAAAGCCCAGAGGCAGACCGAGAAAGACTTGGCAGGAGGTTAAAAGGACATACCTGATACAGAGTTTAGATCTAACACAGTGTCGATCAGATTGGAAGAGGGTCATGAATATGCCCCGTCCAACCCATGCTGATGATGATGATGATGATGATGATGACGATGATGATGACGATGACGATGATGATGATATTAGTAGCCAGTGAACAGTGGTTATTCATACATGACCGTCAGACCTGTAAATTTGGTAGGGATGATTCATTGAACATAATGTTGTAATCACATTTTTTAAGAAAATATCCTTCTGCATTCATTCCATTTTTAAGATCATCAGCAGGTATCTTTTTTACTTGTCTTTTATGTCAAAAAGGCGCTGGGCTCAAGGTTCTCAGCCAGAATTACATTTAGCATATTCTAGTTCAACTGTTATTGTAAGCAGAGGTAAGTTTGGCATCAAAAGGTTGACTATCGCAAAAAAAAAAATTGGGACAACTTTGATTATGTAGTCAATGAATATGATGATTTCACTATTCTCAAATGTAAAGTGTGTACCATACTAAAAATCAAATTTATGCGTAATTTTTTCGTTTGATTATTTGCTATTATGCAGAGAAATTAGAACATTTGTCCTTTTATTTATAAAATTTCCATTAACGTTGTTCCCAGGGCTTCATTTCAGTGTTGGTAATGATTTAATATAAAAATTATTTATATTACTGTCACAGTGACTTGGATTACTTATAATGCAGAAGAAGACAACCTACTTCGTCTTAGGCAATTATGAAATGGTTCTTGAGGTATTTATGGGTGTAGAGCTAATTGTTGCAGACATTACAGTATTGTTTTCTACAGAAATGCAAGAACGTTTTGATTGTTTCCGTCAGCTTCAAATCGCGGTAACAATGGATCGTTTCCATAATTTCAACAAATTTCAAGGCCTCACCATACTATAATATTTTTTTTCTATTAATATACGTTGTGTTTCTAATGATGCTAAAAAAGTTATTCTTTAATCTTGTCATCCTATTTTTATAAGACTTTATAAAACTCTTTCCAGGGCATTTTGGACATTGCGATATAGTTGTGCGTTCTTGCACTGTAAATTTTTGTTGACTCTCCACCAAGAGCAGGACATCATGGAAAAAAAACGGTAATGGAATTACACATTTAAATGAAAGATGACAGGTTCTCAATTATATTCTTTCAAATAGAGACTGTTCATTCACTTGCAGTCCATTTCACTTTGCCCTGACAACTTACGTTTTGCCAATTTGGCAAGAACCTCTTGGGTGCCAATGGTTCACTATATATAAAAATTTGTTGTTGTTTTTTGTTCTTTATATTACATATTCATGTGCCTTGTATCTTTTCTGATGTTGTGTTAGCGAAATAAATATTCACATTTACATAAGGCTCCTGGGAGTTTGCCAGAGTTTTTGCTTTATACATGTTTTTTTATTTTAAATAGTTTTTGAGTCTATTTTGCAAAAAAAAAAAAAAAAAAAACAATCTTATTTCCTTGAAAGAAGATCAAAGAAACTGAATGACTGCTATGTAAATTCTGAGAAAATGAAAGAGCCATTTAATTTTTCCTCTGTTTTTTAGGTTTATGTAAAATGAGTATTGTATTTCATTATTTTTTATTTCAACCTTTCTTTTCATTTTTATCTGAGAAATTGAATTCTATTTATGTCAAGTTAAAAAACTTATAAGTAAACTAAGCATGTTACTATACTAATTTCTAAGTATACCAGCAAAATTTGTGCCCATTAGTGTACAATTCACTTAAAACAAAGTAAAAAAATATGTTTACCAATATATGTTACAAGTAACGAGTAAGTACACAAAAAATTTTTTTAGGAAGTATAGTACGAAACAAATTTAATATCTAATTTATTATTTAATATATTGATTGTTGGTTAAAAAACATATTTGTAGAAAGAAATCCCATTTATACATCTACTAAAACTTAATCATACATAAAACCCACTCAAGTATATCACACGATATGTACATAATGCAGCCTTGCTGACCAACGAGCACAAACATAAACATGACACATGCGCATATAAATAAATTTGTGCTATATATGAGAATAAAACTGAAAAGAATATTAAAATACGGTAACATTTGAATACCCACTGTGCAGCCTGGAGACCCTGTGCTGTCATTTTTTTTATCCAAACAAAAACAAACTATTCCACTCAATTTATTAGGGAAGTGTGACCTTTTAAAGACTTAAATCAGGTGAAAAAACTTTAGCACTGTCTTTAACAAAAGCTTCAAAGCACATTTTTTGGTGCATTATTCTTGCCAATCAGTTGCATGAGCACCCAAACTTGTCATTGAGTGGTTGTATGGTGCCACAAGTTGTTTTATGGTCTGCAAAACCGCTTTAATTTTGTGGATGAGAGAGAATCTAACCATCTGAGAGATTCTTGTGTTTTATGTTTTGTTGTTCCATTGTTTTAGGTGTGTACATAATATTTTAAAATATTGATATTATGACTCAGCATGGATTCTCCAGAGTTGAAAAGAGCAAGACTCATTCCTGATCCAACTGTTGAAACAGTTACCATTCAAGAAGGTTTGTTTCATGAGTTATTAAACATTTTTTGGAGAAAATTGAATTTTTTATCCTGATACACTCTCCTATGCTGAGATTACTATTCCCTTAAAGGGAACCCAAAGTATAAAATGAATTATATTGTAGAGCTTACAAAGTATAGTTAACAAGTTTTTTTAAATTTTGCTGCATAAATTATGTTGTCATATTTAAGTAATCGCAAATTTTGACATTTTCTGTAGACCTGATTTTGTAGACCTGATAAGAGATGTGCATGCAAACTTTATCAACGCATATTATAAAGGTGAATTGATTAACATAATTTTTTTTCCAAAATTACACTTGTTTGTTCATCCCAGGTGACTTTTTAAGCTCTATAGTATAAGTTCAATATTATATAGATACCTCAGGTTCCCTTTCAGGGAACTATTTTTCTCAGGAATTTTTTTTTGCATTTTTATATAATGTCCTAAAAATATTTCAGGACACTTTATTCGTGCAAATAGCCACAATTCACAAAAATGTATGGTTTTTGAGGATAATTCTTATTAGTACCTATGATAGTCTTGAAAGTGTACAGTGTATTTATATCGAAAAAGCCATTTTGTCCTTTATTTCAGTAAATTACAATTTTGTTAGACTGATGAGGATTAGCTCCCTAAAAGTACTTCTCCTGTTGCTTATTCTCGTTTATAATTTAATACATTACTCTTGTTTTTGTTATGGATACGTCAATGTTGTAGCAAAGGTGTAACAAACCATAAGTAACAGCTTTTCTAAAACTAACCTTAGAAAAAACATTATTTTTTGAGAGTTATAAGTTGAAAGCGAGATGGATAGACAGAATGAGTTATTACGCGTTTAGTTATAAGTTGGAAGCTTAAAATCTTTTCAAAATATGTTAAGACAAGACAATTAATTTCATCACCACAAATAATTGCGTAGGCTATTTCTACATACACACATTTTAAACTTGTGAAAGTTCACTTTTCAATGTTCAAAGCAGACTTAGGATCTTAGACTATTTAGTTAATTCCAAACTCCTAAGATGTGCTAATTATTGCTGACGTCAGCATGGCCATTTTTCACGAATTCTGGGGTCTTCGTAGATCCCGTCGTGGATTTTTTCGGTCTGCAGATGTGCTAGAGAATTTGACTAGCAACTGCAGCACATTGACTGTATATAACACTTTTTTGCGTATTTGAAATACAAGGGAAAAACTGCCTGTGTCTCGATATTTTTGTTTAAGATTGTAGATGGCCAGACAGGCAAAGTTATAAGTTCAAAGCTGGAAGCTGGATGGACAACAGGTGGAGGTTTAAGTTGAAAATTAGATGGACGGATACCTTAGTCTTTGAAAACAAATCTTGGTTCTATAGAAAGGGACAATTTTTGTTATCTCTTGTCGTGCAGGATCTGCTGGTTTTTATCAAACTGGGAATTGTCAGATATGCGAAGACAAAGCAACTGGCAAGCATTATGGCGCAATAAGCTGTGACGGCTGCAAAGGATTCTTTCGACGCAGCATTCGAAAGAGTCAGACATATGTGTGCAGGTTTGGCAAGGACTGCAAGATCAGCAAAGACAACCGAAATCAATGTAGGTTTTGTCGATTGAGAAGATGTTTCCGTGTTGGTATGAAGAAGGAAGGTAGGGAGTGTTATATTTTCTGCTTGCATAAACACTTTGCATAACAATACTTTTTCCAGAGTTGAAAGTTTTCCAGCCAGTTTATCGACGCACACAACAATGTGACTATATTGGATGTATTAAAATATGTTGTATTTTCGACGTATATTATCCTTTCGCTTTTAACTGTTTCAGCCGTACAGAACGAAAGGGATAAGATAACTCGTAAACCTGCTGAAGAGAGTGAACGCGTTCTTTCGCCACAGACATTAGTGTCTGCTGAGATCCTTTCAAGGCCTGCTCAATCACCGTCAGGTAATTTATACACTGTGATGTTTGCAGTAATGTAGAGTTATACAAGTTAGGAAAAGTTGTCTCATAGTTGATTATTAATTACCAAATATCTATAGTATATATACGTTTGGTTCTAAAAATTTATAAAAAACCGTGCAATAACGTTTGTAAACAAATCTAAGCGAAATCAAATATATTTTTATTAGTTTTATTTTTATCTTTTTTTCTTGTCCGTGATTTCACTCTAACACAATTATCATTCAGTCAATTTATTTTTGTTTTTTCTATAGTTTTTGAAAAATGTTACAGTATACTAATGGTAAAGTGAGGATAAGTAGGACTGGCTAACTGAAACAAAATTTTTTGATTGCTCTAACTTTCTTACTAAATTACACCAGTAAAACTTCGTTTAATACAGACCACAGTATGTGACTTTTTACAATCAACCAAAAAATTTCGCTGAAGTGCATTACAACAAAAATGCAATAGCATTTTCCACGTATTGTTGCAAATGCTATCATCTGTATCTTTATTTAATCTTACAACCTGTATCCTGTCTAGATACTTTCGAATATGGGACCTTTTTTACCTTTTCGGGCCAACCTGCGAAGAGTTTTGGTTAATTGGGACATTCGCCATGTAGGACCGAATTCTTCATCTCCTTGAGAGTCGCACTTAACACGAGATTACTGTATTTAAGGGTGATTTGAAAATATATAAACTTTTTCTTTCCCTTCTCTCTTCAGATGGCAATCGAGGTCGAGAAGCAACCAGTAACGATATCGTGGAATCCATGAAACAGCAGCTTCTTGTGTTAGTGGAGTGGGCCAAATACATACCCGTATTTTGCGAGCTTCCATTGGACGATCAGGTGTCGTTATTGCGTGCGCACGCCAGCGAGCATTTGGTCCTTGGCGTTGCTCGACGCTCCATGTTGTACAGGGACGCTCTACTACTAGGTAATGATCTAGTCATCTCTCGCGCTCAACCCGAGCTAGAAATTCGACGCATCGCTGTTAAGGTCATCGACGAAATAGTTAAGCCCATGGTGGAACTAGATGTAGACGATACAGAGTACGCCTGCTTAAAAGCGATCGTGTTTTTTAATCCAGGTAAGTGTGTACAAGTGCCCGGTGGTTGTTTGTGTTTTGTGTGCTTTTTACGAAAACACAATTGCCCTCTAGGAATGTCAAAATTTAATTCTCTCCTTTAAAGTTGGTTAATTTCATCCTTACCTTTTCTTAATAAGGCGTTTACTTTGAGTAAATTAGGCAAAGGTGTCTCAGAAAAAAAGAAATTTTGTTAATAGAGCACACCTTGTACTAATGTTTGTTGGGTGGTTAATTTTGTTGATGTGTCGTTCTTTTATGTAAGTGTCAAATACCATATCTTCCCAGCCGCGTCCTTGATTTGAAATCTTTTTCTCAAGCCACACAGGTAAACAAGAGTATGCAGTTAAATGAGTCATCTTTCTAGCTGTTCTGTTTTTACTTACTGCTGTTTTTTAGACGCGAGGGGACTAAGCGATACCAAGAAAATCAAACAACTACGCTTTGAGGTGCAAACCTCCCTCGAAGATTACATTAATGAGCGCTCGTTTGATTGTCGTGGAAAGTTTGGCGAAATCCTGCTGCTACTGCCTACGTTGCAATCTGCCGCCACGAGTATGGTTGAACAGTTGCAATTCGCGCGATTGTTTGGTGTTGCAAAAGTTGACAACCTGCTGCAAGAAATGCTACTTGGAGGTAGATATGTTTCTTTAACCTTTTCATGTAGTTTGATTCTGCCAGGTGCCGTATTCGTAAAAAGGTCGGCTTAAAAAAGTGGCTTTTGCCAACTAAATTTCGTATTTCTTTTTAAGCTTATAAAATACAGGGTTTTTGTTCATTTAATATAAGAATTTTAACTAAACTAGTCGTTAGCCCGTGGAAAAATCCACGGGTTCGCCCGTCCTTTTTATACCGCATCACGTGCGTCTCGCTATTTGCGCAGCTAAGCTACCATTTTGCGTGACAGACAGACAGACAGACAGACAGACAGACAGACAGACAGACAGACAGACAGACAGACAGACAGACAGACAGACAGACGTATACGGGTATTATAATATAGAAAAGAAAACTGAAAATATCGAACTTTCATATTCATATTTCTAAGACGTTTTGTTTCTTAATGGTTTGATAAATGAAAAGAACGACGTAACGAAATCGAGTACTGTTCTCTTGAAGGCATTCTCTATATGGCTGTACGATGAAGTTCTTTGATTTGTGTTATTCATTATTCTTTATTTCAACCGAAATTGTTGTCTTCCCCGTTATTTCTACCCGTGCTATTTTACTCTTGTTATTTAGGTTCTGGTGTGCAAGACCAACTTGACGCGCTAACTCTTTCGCCACTTCAAGCCGACGATCCGGAAACTACTACCAGTTGTCAACAATGCATGGGACTCTCGCAACTTTCGTTCGCAGCAAGTACTTTGACACCAGCCACCGTACACAGTCACGACGGGAACATAATGTCGCACACCCACACACACGTCAACAACATTAATACAATACAAATCGCCAATGCCTCGCAACCAGGTGGCGTCATCACGCAGCAACTAACTGATCTCGATAAACAATCTCCGTTTCAGGACGCAGGGGTCCTGAGTATTTCAATAAACCAATTAACATCGTCCGGGCAGGACTTGAATCCGGTAATCGGTGTTAAAAACGAAGAAGACATATAAAATATTTTATTGACCGACCGTAATATTTTTTACATATATATATATATATATAAAAGCATAATTATTCTTAGTACCAGACACGCGTAGATGTGAATATAACTGACTTATTATTTTAAAAATAAAACCAGGTTGCAATCCAGTAACGACTTCCAGCGATGGCCCGATAGTTGACTCGAAATGACAACTGGAAACGCCCAATTAAACCTAAAACTCCGATCTTTGAAGTTAATGCAGATACTGTACTATAATCTTGACATTGCTGACGATGCATTTTTTTGCAATGCACAATACATGGTGTATCAGCGTTGTTGTTAATTTTTATAAAGATATTTGTTGTATGTGTATATGTATGTTCTGGTGTACACATTGAAATTTGCTTCAGGTTACTCAATATACACGCTTTTTTAAACGCGTATCAAAGATAAGAAAATTTTTTAAGTTTTTGAAATTTTATGTTTGGGAGAAATTACAGGTTGTTTTTTTTTGTTGTCATTTTGTATGTGGAATAAATTATCAGCCCGTCTTTTTTTGTGAATATTTTGATATTATAAAATTTTAATTTCTTTGTTAGAACGTGCTTGTTCATATAGTTACAACGATCTATCATGCTTGGCATTAACTTTTTTTACGTCGTTTCGAGGAATATGAGAAATATAGGGATTTCTTTATTTTTTCGATATTCATTGGATACATAATTTTCCAAAGTCTACAAAAAGCGTCAAAGTAAATACCTGCGAAGATTTCTTTTCTGAAGGTACAACTTTGGATAAATTTTAATGAAAAACCGTTAAAGATATTGATATTTTTTAAAAAACTCTATCGCACTGGCATCCCAATTTCCTTTTGCCAATGTTGGATTCAATTATCAGAATTTTAACCAAAATGACATTTTTAGCCAATCTGAGCAAATCATGGTCGTTTTTTCAATACAATTTTAACAAAAAATATTTCTCATGTAGATCCTTGTCACCAGTGCACGTTTCCCTCAAGTATTAGAGTAGCAAAATAAGACCTGAGGATTGAGTCTGTCCCCTGTCTAGTGTGAGTGTTGATGTCGTCCAGGTGTTCTTCTTCTTATTATTTTGTGTTCATCTAAACGGTAAATTATTTGTCGTTACTACAATAAAAACTGCTTCTACCCCTTTTCTGCAAGGGAAATTTTGAAAAATCCATAAAAAAATTGCGCATGCTCAGATACATGTCGCTAGAGTATTCGTTGTTCAATGCGTCTCGTCAAAGCCTGCCGCGAGGCATCTTAAAAAATCTGTTTTGATAATATGCTAATTTAAATTTTCCACTTTGTTTTTACGTTATGCTAAGGTTGCATGCATGTTCAAAGTGTGGATATCACAACTTCGTCCCTCCCAGGGCATCTTTCATAAAAAAGGACAACAGACGTTATCATTCTCTTTTCTAGTTGTTAAAAATTCGTCGAATTATTATTGCTCCCTTAGTACACATACATTCCATTGAATGAGACAATTAACATTTGTGTCAACCTCGTTCCCAGGACTTATTAGGCTTTTTACATTTAGACTGCCTGACCTTGTTGTTAATTTGCTTTAAAAAAACGTCAATTTTTAGTGGTATAAAAAGAAGGACTTTGTTTTACTCGCTTGTTGCTCAATTTCAATCTTTTTTACTTTTAGTAGCGAATTTAATAAGCAAACAAATAGTGTTGTCATGAGTTCTCCTCTAGGCCCTACACTCGCTAATAATTTTTTGTTTTATCACAAGAAAAAAAGGGTTTATTGATTGTCTTAGTAGTTTTAAACCAATTTATATAAACGTTGCATGGACGAAATATTTTTACTTTTATACTTCGCAAGATCATGCTCGTGCCTTTAGGGCTTATGTAAAAACTAAGAATCCCAACATCAAGTTCACTTTTGAGGAAGAAATTGTGTCTTCGTTTTTCTTTCTTGAATGTCAATACAGGTTGTGGAAAGGCAAGTTCGTTACCAATGTATTTAGAAAGCTTGCGTTTAGCGGCGTTTATACTAATTTTCTTAGCTTTATACCTCCTACGTGTTATAAGTACAGTCTGTTTTTTTCTTTACTTTATTCTATCACTCTTTTCTAGTTGTTAAAAATTCGTCGAATTATTATTGCTCCCTTAGTACACATACATTCCATTGAATGAGACAATTAACATTTGTGTCAACCTCGTTCCCAGGACTTATTAGGCTTTTTACATTTAGACTGCCTGACCTTGTTGTTAATTTGCTTTAAAAAAACGTCAATTTTTAGTGGTATAAAAAGAAGGACTTTGTTTTACTCGCTTGTTGCTCAATTTCAATCTTTTTTACTTTTAGTAGCGAATTTAATAAGCAAACAAATAGTGTTGTCATGAGTTCTCCTCTAGGCCCTACACTCGCTAATAATTTTTTGTTTTATCACAAGAAAAAAAGGGTTTATTGATTGTCTTAGTAGTTTTAAACCAATTTATATAAACGTTGCATGGACGAAATATTTTTACTTTTATACTTCGCAAGATCATGCTCGTGCCTTTAGGGCTTATGTAAAAACTAAGAATCCCAACATCAAGTTCACTTTTGAGGAAGAAATTGTGTCTTCGTTTTTCTTTCTTGAATGTCAATACAGGTTGTGGAAAGGCAAGTTCGTTACCAATGTATTTAGAAAGCTTGCGTTTAGCGGCGTTTATACTAATTTTCTTAGCTTTATACCTCCTACGTGTTATAAGTACAGTCTGTTTTTTTCTTTACTTTATTCTATCACTGTTTCACGAATATTTCAAACTTTTTTAAGTTGCATTTCGAGGTAAGTTACCTTAAGCCGTTATTATTAACTAGTCGGTCACCCGTGGAAAAACTACAGGATTGGCTGCCCTTATATATCGTATTTCGTGTTTCCGTAACAAACAGACACACAGCCAGACGACAGCTATTATTATAGACTAGTCTTTAACCGTGGAAAAATCCACGGGGTCGCACGTCGCGTTCGCTCGTCCTTTAAATTTACCCGTCGCAACAAAGTGGATAAAAATATATCACATTTGATATTCGTGAGCATCTTAAAAATTTCGTGTTTCCGTTACAGGACGCCGCTTTCGCCTACACACAGACAGACGACGGCTATTTGTAAAGAGACAGGAATGGTTATCCCTAGTCATTTATTGATGTTTGTATTCAAATATTTCTTGATAAATTTACTCTGTAAGATCTGTTTCGTCTTCTGATTTTGTTTCCAAAAGAAGGTTTTTGTAGTGTTACCATTTTTGTGTTTTGTTTTACTTCAAGCCAGTTCTGTCTGTCTGTCACTTTTGCAAAGTGGATAAAATTTCTTTGATAAAGTCTATAAAACATCGCCTATAAATTTGTTCTGTAAATTAACAAACTTTGACGTTAGAGCAATATTGACGTCAAAGGAAAGTTTATTAAGATTAGGGAAGCCATTGCATTTCACTTTAAAATTTAAGGCTAAATAACTTAGAAACGGGTGGAAATAACTGACGTCATCTCCTGCGTGGGTAATTAGGGACTACCTGGGACCATTTTGTATATCTATATATATATGTTTACTGCGTTCAGCAATACTCTGTATTCGAGGATCAAGAAATACAAAACGAAGGTTGATAAAAGTAGATGTTGATTGTCTCGAGATATCAAATGCAACGAGCCAACTTGTCAACTGAGAGATTTTCTAAAATTTTTATGTTTCAATATATTGAAACTCGATTATACTACGCACAATCGCCTGTACTATATCAGTCTGAGAAACGGAGTACTTTGTTTTGCTGTTTAGCTAGCTATTTTCTTGTCACTTGTAAAGTTTATAATTATTTTGTATATCTCTTATAATAATACGCTAAGTGTGTCTTTCTGTCACTTTTGCAAAGTGGATAAAATTTCTTTGATAAAGTCTATAAAACATCGCCTATAAATTTGTTCTTTAAATTAGCAAACTTTGACGTTAAATCAATATTGACGTCAAAGGAAAGTATATTAAGATTAGTGAAGCCATTGCATTGCACTTTTAAATTTAAGGCTTAATAACTTGGAAACGGGTGGAAATAACTGACGTCATCTCCTGCGTGGGTAACTAGGGACCACCTAGGACCAATTTGGGTAAGTTTCCCAAACTTGGGTCCCCAAATCCGTTTCGGAATGGGTGGGTTGATGACGTCATCAAAAAACCTTTAAACCCTAATATCTCTGCAACCGTTTGTCAAAAGTACATAATCCTATACATTTTCTTGATCAGCGTTTCAAGATCTATACGATGAAGGCAACAGGCATACACATTTCTGAAAAAAAAAATTTTGTGTTCTGACATGTCTCTGCTGACGTCATCAAAATTTAAATGACGGTTATTTTTCTCTGTTATCCTGCCTAAGTGGATTTTCCCACGGGCCTTATCGACTAGTCTCTATAATAATACGCTAAGTGTGTCTGTCTGTCACTTTTGCAAAGTCGATTATATTTTTCATAATTTTCATTAATAAAGTCTATAAAACATCACCTATAAAATTGTTCTGTAATTTACCAAACTTTAACGTTAAACTAATATTAACGTCAAAGAAAAGTATATTAAATTAATGAAGCCATTACAGTGCACTTAACACTTTGAGGCCAAATAACTTGGAAACGAGGTGGTGACGTCAATGATTTTTCACCGCGTGGGTAACTAAGGACCACCTAGGACCAATTTGGGTAATTTTCCCAAATCTGGGTCCCCAAATCCGTTTCGGAATGGACGGGTTAATGACGTCATCAAAAAACCTTTAAACCCTAATATCTCTGCAACCGTTTGTCAAAAGTACATGATCCTATACATTTTCTTGATCAGCGTTTCAAGATCTATACGATGAGGGCAACGGGTATACACATTTCTGAAAAAAAAAGTTTTGTGTTCTGACATGTCTCTGCTGACGTCATCAAAATTTAAATGACGGTTATTTTTCTCTGTTATCCTGCCTAAGTGGATTTTTCCACGGGCCTTATCGACTAGTCTCTTATAATAATACGCTAAGTGTGTCTGTCTGTCACTTTTGCAAACACGATATTTTTTACCACCCGAATGCGCGAGTTTTTCGAGTTTTTTTGTTTTGTTTACATTTGTCTCGCAGCCATTAGAAACCACGTGATAGAAAATAAGCAGTATGATTCGTTCAAATACGTACTTTCGAACGGGACGGCATTCGAATAAAAAGTTCCGTTAGCGTAAAAACAAACAAACATAAAAATTTCTCGACAAAGTTCTCGACACAAAAGGCGAACTGAAGAAGCGGTTAAAAAATGTCTTATTTTCGACGATCCCTTAGTCACAAAAAAGTGCAGATATTAAAAGCAAGAAAAGTAAAAGTGGAGAAGTAGAAGTACAAAAGTAAAGTTAGAAGCCACGAGAGGTTACTTCGAAAGTGAAGAGTGCAGCTAGAAGTAGTAAAGAAAAGTTAGAAGTAGAAAATAAAAGCTTGGGTTTAAAGTCGATTTGGATTCACATATAGTAAGAAGTTTGATATTTTTAGACGTTATGTTTTTATGTCGCTAGAGTTACGTGTCAGGCAGACTCGCATTTGCCAGGAAAAAGTCACTTAAAAGCTTCAAATTCTTTAAGTTTTATGTTTTACCGCGTTTTTTATAAAAAAGCTAGCATTTACTGTTTTTGCATAATTAATGTATCCCCCGGTGCGTAACTAATGTATTTGTCCTAAAATTTAAAATGCTGCATAAAGCTGTTAGCTGGCTACCAAACAAATGTGCCAGCGAAATAGAAAGTTTTGGTTTGTTGAACTAACTGCAAATGTCATAATTTTTACATTGCTATTGTTTTCCTTTATATATGTTTTACTAAGCATAAACAGCTAGCTATAGACTTAGCTAAGTCTCCCCAGCTTAAGTATATTTAACTGGGTGTCTTAGGTACTGTTTTGTTAGCTGGCTAGCTAATGTTAGCTTCAAGGCTCCATCCCATAGCTAGCTTTAATCTATGAGTTTTGTCGTTATTCCTCTTTTTTATGTATTTATAGCTACCTTAGTACTCAAACTTCTCTTCTTTTTTGAACACGAATTATGATGTAACAACAAGCTATAGCTACAAAATCTTTCTTGAACTTTTAGGATACTGTGACACATTTTTATGTCCATAGAGAATAATTTTTTCACATTTTCTGTAAACTTTACAAGGGGACCACAATATGACAAGTGGAACAAATTTTATAGAATTTAAAGTGTGTGTATTAAGTTATTTTTTATTGTTTTGTTTCCTCATCCTGTTAAACTTTTGTCAGCCTACATGTAAAATGCCAGGTTTTTTTACAAGGGTTTTTGACATTTGATTGAAAATTTATATATACGTGGGTTTATGACTTTGGCTTAAAAACATTTTTGAGAGGATGGTATGGTTGTCAGTTTATGTTGTTCGTGTTGCAAAATGCTGTTTTTTTGAAATTTTGTGTAAACTTTTGTGGAAATAGACCACATGCAATATATATACTGAAAGAACAAATCTTTGTAGAATCAGACTTCACTGTAAGCTGTTGTAAAGCTGATGTCTTTATCGGTAAAAATAACAGCCATATTTTACTAATTAAGAAAAAATAAAACGAGTTTGAAAGTTAAAAAGTATTTATTTGTTAAGCTTTTCGTACACTAAGTACATCTTCAGACTATATAAACAACTTTGTCTTTATATTTCGTATTATAAATTATTGTTTGGGAGAACTAACTGTATGTGATGTAATTTTTGCTGGAAGAAAATTCCATGGTTTCACGTTTTTGTTTTTCTTGAGAATTTTACAAAATTTTGTAGGGATAGATGTTTGCTGATAATAAAAAATTATATACTTAATGTTCTGACTGAAACTGTTTTTGTTTTTTATATTTTGTAATCTAAACGCGAGGACTGTATGCACTGAAATCACTGATTTTTTTAAATTTTGATGTGTTTCATAACCTTTTTGTAGAAGATTAATGGGTAATGGCAATATACGACATGCTGAATGAACTTATTTTTGTTGATTTAGATGTGTTTCTCAAAAACCGATCTGTTTTACATTTTGTGTAAACTTTTGTTTACGAACCATATACAATGTTTCCAAAATAATGATCTTTGTTGATTCAAGTTTATTCTTTGCTCATTGATTTTTTGACATTTAGGTTTAAAATTGTTGGTAAAGGGCAGTACGGAACTAAAAAGGAAAATTTTTGTGTTCTTAACTGGTTGATTTTTACATTTTGTGTAAATTTTTGTGGGAGAGGATGGTATCCAACCGTAATGACTGATTTTTCTAGATTTAAATTTGATGTTTTCGAAACTATGGCTTTTTCATATTTTTGTATAATCTTTTAAGGGAAAGACAATATTTAAAATGTGTAAAATAACTTATATATTTGTTGATTTGCGCTAACTCTTGCAGGCCTCCTTTTCGACATTTCAGAATAAAATACTGAGGGTTTTCAACGTAATCACTTAAGATGTACATATTTGAGATGCGTTATTTCTGAGATTATTATTATCTAACTGTCGGTGTTCTTACTGTCGGTTTTGTGAGTATTGGTGTTGTGAGTGTCGATGTTGTGAGTGTCGTTGTTGTAACTTTTTATCAACTATATTTTACACCTTGCAAACTGTTCTTTTTTACTTTGTGTAAGATTTGTGTGGAGGATTTAATGCAATTTGACATTTGATGTAAGATTTTAAGAACATTTTTTTTTTGTATATGCACTACTGACGTCAGCAACACATCTAAAGCAACCTATTTTTCATTGGCCTTTTGCCTAAGTGGATTTTTCCACGGGCCTTATCGACTAGTCTATATAATAATACGCCAGTTCTGTCTGTCTGTCACTTTTACAAAGTGGATTATATTCTTCACAATTTTCTTTAACAAATTCTACAAAACATCGCCTTTAAAATTGTTCTGTAATTTACCAAACTTTACTGTTAAAATAGTATTGACGTCAAAGAAAAGTGTATACAATTAATGAAACCATTACAGTGCACTTAAAACTTTGAGGCCAAATAACTTGGAAACGAGGTGGTGACGTCAATGATTTTTCACCGCGTGGGTAACTAGGGATCAACTGTGACCAATTTGGGTAAGTTTCCCAAACCTGAGTCCCCAAGTCCGTTTTGGAATATACGGGTTGATGACGTGATCACAAAAACTTTAAACCCCAATATCTCTGCAACCGTTTGTCATAAGTTCATGTTCCTATACATTTTCTTGATCAGCATTTCAAGATCTATACGATGAATGCAACGGGCTTACGAATTAGTAAAAACAATTTTTTGGAACTTTTGGTAGGGACTTTGCTGACGTCAGCAATATTTTTAAGCCCTTATATCTCCTTAGGCGTTTGTCAAAAACATACGATAGTATACATTATTTTGATCAGCGTTTAAACCTCTACACATTGCAGACAACGAATGAAATTTCATCAATTTTCTTTTTGTACATGCACTGCTGACGTCAGCAAAAAATCTAAAGCAACCTATTTTTCCATTGTTCTTCTGCGTTAGTGGATTTTTCCACATGTTTTATCGACTAGTATAATGTATAAAAAATAATAATTAGAAATAATTTATTCTCTTATCTCTTAGGTATGAACCCAATTTAAACCAGATGGACAACAGTTGGCCTATAACATAATTTTTTTATCATGTGGACATATTTTGATAAAAAACCGCACCTATTTCTTCATTTGTTGGTCAAAAACTATTTTTTCAACAAGTTTTCTCGCCCTCCTTTAAATTTCCTCCTTAATGTCTAAATTCTGGAATTCAGATAGCTAAAACAAAGTATTAATTCCATTACATTGGTCTAAAAAGTTCCCTATAAAAAATTTCAAACCAAAAATCCTTCGTTTACTTAAGTTATTGCATTTTTAGATTTTCAGTAAGTAGGCCCAGGGAACAGTTAATTATGACTGTATGCAACCTCGTCCCCAGGACCCCCTTCTCTTTCTTAAAGTTTCGGACGGCGATATCTTCTCGCTGAAATTCTTCTCGCCGTCCGAAATTCTCAGATAGAGAAACAGAAACCGTGGGACATGGTTGGATTATCTGAAGAGTATGTATCACCTAAATGGATTTTTGTGTCATTCATTAACCGCTTGACTTGTGTTTGAATGTTTCAGAAAACCGATTTCGTAGAAAAGGAAGTAATCAACCGTAAGGATTCAAATACAATTATGCTGTACGGATATGCTCATTTCTTAAAATTTAGAGATATTTAGAGTTTTTTACAGCTATTTTCAATTTATTTCTCAGATAACTATATCGAAAATAATAAGCGTTGAGATTCCTGATTAGGTTTGTGTGTGTTCTGAAGCAACTAACTCTAGAAGAAATGCCTGTAATTTCGTTGACCATATATGACTATTTTTTTACCATATTTTGAAAGCAATTACTGTGTAGCCTGCATATATAGCTTATACCATTTATATTATATACCGAATATTATCCAAACATCATGTATATTATTCACACACCGTATATATCAGTCTTATTGGCAGAAAATAAAAAGGCAAGAGACAACCGGCGCTGGGAACAAGGTTGATGATTGTTCAGTTTTTACAGAAGAAAAATCAACACCAGGACCCGGACCTCTGCCTGACTTCGTATTGGGTACAAAAAAAAGGCGTTATAGTTAAATTAAAACTTTCTAATAAACACTATCCTATTTACAAACGTCAAAAAAGATTTTTCTCAAAACTGTGGTCAGAGTAGTGATAGTTACTCTACTGTCGGACGAATTTTGTAATCTTGCTCTTCCGTTGGAGTAAGACCAAATAAAGGATTGACGTACGCCTTTGCAACGTCGTCGCTGTCGTCGTCGCTATAAGAAGTAAAATATGAAATGAATGAGTGAATGAATAAATGAATGAATGAATGAATAAGAATTTTAATTTTACCAGCTAAAAAAATTTGAATTCTATCAAAAACGATAAATTTTTAGTTCCTTACTCAATTTGGAGAAAACTTTACAAAGTTGCACTACGTGCAAAAATAATAAATATCAGTTGATATCATCATCATATACACAATGCTTCTTGTCTAAAGCTTGGTAAAAAATGGTGAAAAATGGTAAAATCTAAGTTATTGGTGTGATGTATATTGCTTAGCGTGTTATAGTTGTTAAGGTTCCCAGGTTTACTGTACCAATTTTAGTTTCACTCCTTTATTAAACTTGAGCCAAAACGTTTATTGAATTTTAAAAAAAACTGCTTGTGATTTTATTGAAATTGGGAATAGAAATGTCATCAGGTGCAGAAAATCATATTTTTTGATGTAGCATGTACATCAGCATTATTTGTTGCCTCTGTCAGAGTTTCCACTGATCGGATTTCAACAAGTTTTATGTTGCCGCTCTTGAGAAACTTTACTTAAACTTTGTTTTACATTCATACATTGGCAAATTGTTTTAGGGAAATTTCTATGATTATTTTTTGGTAGGGTAAAAAAGTTAACTGACTTAATCGCCTTGTTCTATTAACGCGAGCTAAATTGTCGTTTTAAATATATCTAATAAAAAATGCTTCAATTTTTAAAAAAATTAAATAATAATAAATTATAAAAAAAAATGTTAATCTTCGTTTATAGTCTCACTTACTTAAATATTCCCGCGTCGGTCATTTCGATGTGTTGCTTTGGAATTTCGTTTTCTGTTGTTTCGTCAAAATTTTGCTCGTTGTAAACAGCATAATCCATTTGAAGCTCTCTCCCTTTCCTAAACAAAAAGTATATAAAGTTAGTAAAAACAAAACAAACAAAAAACAAAAAAAAACAAAGAAAAACGCACACAAAAACACAACAAAACAAATCTTTACATCGCGAGTTTAGTGATATCGAACAAGTTAGACAAGTAAACATTTCATCTTTATTTATTCATGCCTCAAACAATGACGTTTTGTATCGTTTAAATAACAAGCCAATCAAAAGTAAAGGTTTGTTCTCAAGAGCCAATTAAACTATACTTCACAAATTAGAGGGGAAAATATGGACGAAAGACCTCGTGGTTTTAATTTGTTAGGTGCTCATTTTTAAACTTTAAGGTAAAATATCTATAAGGGCAAATATTTTTTCTTCATTTTAATGTTCTGAAATTTTAACCATATTTTGTGTGCTCTTCTTTGGCCCTTAGTTATAAGGCATGAGGCAGGAGTGTAAAGTGCCTTCTCCTGTTTATAACAGGGCGACATAAATCTTGGCACAACTGTAGTACAATACAAAGAATAAAATTGTCATAAAGAAATTCACAATCATTACTAATCTAAATTGCGTTTATAGACCACTTGATGTACTGAAATCAGAACAGTTTTTAAAACATAGAACCTTCTCGGATATGTTAAAGTATAACGCGTTTGTTACAAAAGATAAAGGAAATAAAAGATTTTTAGCTGCATTGAATTTGCTGCGGGCACTTCACCCTCTACCGCTATAGATTCCTCAAAAAATAGGGTGAAAGTTGAATGTGTTTTTACGACTGTGATAATCAATTCGGAATAAAAACATGTATCAATTTTTTTTTAAATTTCCTTACCTGGATCGACGCACCATCAGCACAGTCAACACAAGAATAAAAACAACAAGTACAATTATAATAATAGATATTGTAGCCTTTCCTCCTGTTGTATTTGTTAACCAATTTCCAACCGTTTTTTCTTTCCCATGTATCACTAAAGGCTTGGTTGAAGAGCTTCCCTTTGTTGGAACCAAAGGAGTTGTCGCAACGGAGATCCAAGTCGTACAATCCGGTCCAGACCAACCGGAAAAACACTCCTTTTCCCCAGTTATTTTGTTGCAAATGTACTTAGCTGTTCCATTGTAAGTACTACAATATTTGGTGCAGTTCACTCCATAATAATCAGCAAAACATTCTTTTTCTCCAGTTATTTCGTTGCAAATATATTTTGCAGTCCCATTGTACGCACTGCAATATTTGGTGCAGTTCAATCCGTAATAATCAGCAAAACATTCTTTTTCTCCAGTTATTTTGTTGCAAATATATTTTGCAGTTCCATTGTAAGCACTGCAATATTTGGTGCAGTTCACTCCATAATAATCTGCAAAACATTCTTTTTCTCCAGTTATTTCGTTGCAAATATACTTAACTGTGCCATTGTACGTACTACAATATTTAGTACAGTTCACTCCATAATAATCTGCAAAACATTCTTTTTCTCCTGTCCTGTTATTGCAAGAATACTTAGCTCTTCCATTATTATTATTGCAGTATGTTGTGCAGTTAGACCCGTAGTAACCTTTGAAACAGTTTTTTTTACCTGTCACTGGATCACAAACGTAGCTAGCTGTTGAATCCATCTTACAAAATGTTGTACATAGTTTTCCATACCAATTATTATGGCAGATTTTAGTACCATTATCAGCGCAGTTGTAGTGACTTAAAATGCCAGGTTTGCAAAATATTTTGCAAAGTGGGCCGTAATGGTCGGGTGAACAGTAAGCTTTGATTGAGTACGATAGTGTTGATACGACTTCTGTAGATGTGTAGGCGTTATACGTACCCAATGTTTTGTTAAAGGAAGGTTTTATTTTTTTTCCTATCTTGAAATCGTCAATAAAGTCTGGATTGCTCAACTTGCCATCGTCGTCATTAACTGTGACGTATATTCCAAGGAAACCCTAACAGAAAATAAAGACGAAGAGGTATGACAAATGAGTATTAAAGCTGTTTCATGTTAAATTGGCAGCATTTATCTATTGATTCAGTTAATATAGTGTTTTGTTATCTTTACAAACGAAATCTCAGAAATGCAGGCAATTTAAGAGAAAAAGTTTTTTTCTGGCTTTTCAGTTGTTCTAAATTAACGTGTATGTGAAACTTTATTTTTTATTTTTATCCTTGTTAAACTAATGACCATCTCCAGCGTTAGTTTAATACTATTTCATCTGTATTTTATATTTTCCATAAACCGTGTTTGCTACTAGGCATCTCAGTAAAATATAAGCGAAAGAAAGATTATTAATTATACTATAAGTACAAGTACAAAAAGTTTCATACCTTAAAGTTTTCTCCAAACGAAAAGTTTAGCGGATTTTGATAGCCGTTTCCAAGAAATTTATCAAAATGGATCTCATTTTGGTTGGAAAACACTTTTGTAGTATATTTGGTCCCATTGTCACATTCAGATAACGAAGTAGGATTAAGATTAGAGAATGAAACACACGCAGTAATTTGCATATCACAAGCACCACATTTAATATGTCTGTCACAACAACTTTTCTTATTATCGAGTCCTTTTTCGTTTTTCAGCGAATTTATTTGGAACAAAATGTATCCATTGCCTGTAGTGTTATTCGGTTTGTACTGATCTGTGCAATTTTCTCCATAATAACCGTCAAAGCATTCCTTCTCTCCAGTGATTTCATTACAAATATAATTGACAGTTCCATTATACGTGCTACAATATTTGGTGCAATTCATTCCATAATAATTTGCAAAACATTCTTTTTCTCCAGTTATTTTGTTGCACATATATTTAGCTGTTCCATTGTATGTACTGCAATATTTGGTGCAATTCACTCCGTAATAATCAGCAAAACATTCTTTTTCTCCAGTTATTTCGTTGCAAATATACGTAACTGTGTCATTGTAAGTACTACAATATTTGGTACAGTTCACTCCATAATAATCAGCAAAACATTCTTTTTCTCCAGTTATTTTGTTGCAAATGTATTTAGCTGTTCCATTGTATGTACTGCAATATTTGGTGCAGTTCACTCCATAATAATCTACAAAACATTCTTTTTCTCCAGTTATTTTGTTGCAAATGTATTTAGCTGTTCCATTGTATGTACTGCAATATTTGGTGCAGTTCACTCCATAATAATCTACAAAACATTCTTTTTCTCCCGTTATTTTGTTGCAAATATATTTAGCTGTTCCATTGTATGTACTGCAATATTTGGTGCAGTTCACTCCATAATAATCTACAAAACATTCTTTTTCTCCAGTTATTTTGTTGCAAATATATTTAGCTGTTTCATTATAACTACTACAATATTTGGTGCAGTTCACTCCATAATAATCTAGAAAACATTCTTTTTCTCCAGTTATTTTGTTGCAAATATATTTAGCTGTTTCATTATAAGTACTACAATATTTGGTGCAATTCACTCCATAATAATCAGCAAAACATTCTTTTTCTCCAGTTGTTTTGCTGCAAACATATTTAGCTGTTCCATTATAAGTGCTACAATATCTGGTGCAGTTCACTCCATAATAATCAGCAAAACATTCTTTTTCTCCAGTTATTTTGTTGCAAATATATTTAGCTGTTCCATTGTATGTACTGCAATATTTGGTGCAGTTCACATTATAATAATCTAGAAAACATTCTTTTTCTCCAGTTATTTTGTTGCAAATGTATTTAGCTGTTCCATTGTATGTACTGCAATATTTGGTGCAGTTCACTCCATAATAATCTAGAAAACATTCTTTTTCTCCAGTCATTTTGTTGCAAATGTATTTAGCTGTTCCATTGTATGTACTGCAATATTTGGTGCAGTTCACTCCATAATAATCTACAAAACATTCTTTTTCTCCAGTTATTTTGTTGCAAATATATTTAGCTGTTTCATTATAAGTACTACAATATTTGGTGCAGTTCAATCCATAATAATCTGCAAAACATTCGTTTTCTCCAGTTATTTTGTTGCAAATGTATTTAGCTGTTCCATTATACGTACTACAATATTTGGTGCAGTTCACTCCATAATAATCAGTAAAACATTCTTTTTCTCCAGTTATTTTGTTGCAAATATACTTAGCTGTTCCATTATAAGTACTACAATATCTGGTGCAGTTCACTCCATAATAATCTACAAAACATTCTTTTTCTCCAGTTATTTTGTTGCAAATATATTTAGCTGTTTCATTATAAGTACTACAATATTTGGTGCAGTTCAATCCATAATAATCTGCAAAACATTCGTTTTCTCCAGTTATTTTGTTGCAAATGTATTTAGCTGTTCCATTATACGTACTACAATATTTGGTGCAGTTCACTCCATAATAATCAGTAAAACATTCTTTTTCTCCAGTTATTTTGTTGCAAATATACTTAGCTGTTCCATTATAAGTACTACAATATCTGGTGCAGTTCACTCCATAATAATCAGCAAAACATTCTTTTTCTCCAGTTATTTTGTTGCAAATGTATTTAGCTGTTCCATTGTAATTACTACAATATTTGGTGCAGTTCAATCCATAATAATCAGTAAAACATTCTTTTTCTCCAGTTATTTTGTTGCAAATATATTTAGCTGTTCCATTGTATGTACTGCAATATTTGGTGCAGTTCACTCCATAATAATCTGCAAAACATTCTTTTTCTCCAGTTATTTCGTTGCAAATATACTTAGCTGTCCCATTATAAGTACTACAATATTTGGTGCAGTTCAATCCATAATAATCAGTAAAACATTCTTTTTCTCCAGTTATTTCGTTGCAAATATACTTAGCTGTTCCATTATAAGTACTACAATATTTGGTGCAGTTCAATCCATAATAATCAGTAAAACATTCTTTTTCTCCAGTTATTTTGTTGCAAATATACTTAGCTGTTCCATTATAAGTACTACAATATCTGGTGCAGTTCACTCCATAATAATCAGCAAAACATTCTTTTTCTCCAGTTATTTTGTTGCAAATGTATTTAGCTGTTCCATTGTAATTACTACAATATTTGGTGCAGTTCAATCCATAATAATCAGTAAAACATTCTTTTTCTCCAGTTATTTCGTTGCAAATATACTTAGCTGTTCCATTATAAGTACTACAATATTTGGTGCAGTTCAATCCATAATAATCTGCAAAACATTCTTTTTCTCCAGTTATTTCGTTGCAAATATACTTAGCTGTCCCATTATAAGTACTACAATATTTGGTGCAGTTCACTCCATAATAATCAGCAAAACATTCTTTTTCTCCAGTTGTCTTGTTGCATGTGAACGTGGTGTTAACATTGTGTTGGCAGTATATGTTACACTCTCTTCCATACCAGTTGCTAAAGCAGATTTTGCTGCCATTTTGTGCGCATTTAAACTTTGTGCTTGTTGTAGGCTGGCAATATTTTTGACATAATGGTCCATAGTAACTTGGTAAGCAATAAGCTCTGACTGAGTAAAATATTTTCGATACTTTGGCTTTTTTGAAGTAAGGTAGATATTGTGCAACTGAAGAGTTATATGCTGGTTGTACACTTTTTTTATCGCTGAAGACATCTATTAAATCGTCATTGCCAGTATCAATGTCATTAGCAATAAAGTAAATACCAATGTATCCCTGAAACAAAAAGAAAATACTTAATTTACATACTCCCGTAAATACCACCTGGGCAAATGTAATAACTGTTATATAATAATTTCATTGAGGACATTATTATATAGATTATTACCCTGCGTACTGCAAATGTAGATAGAACAGGAGAAGCGCGGTACAAAAACCAGTTCCTTATGAGAATCAACGTTCTTTATCCCTCTAAGACCCCTAAATAATGGTCATTATTCAAAACTAACCCCTATATGTAATCCTAATGATCGACAAAATAAAATACCTTTTGTTAGGTTTATAAAACTTAAATTTGCTAAAAACCCAAAACTTAAATAGTAAAAAATTAATCCCCATGAAATAATACCTTCTGACACTACACTAGGAAGGGTGAGTATCCGTCTTTATTTTATTTAATTATCTATTTCATTGCGGTGTTTGTTATCAGACAATAAAGGATAAGCGACGTACCTGGAATTTTTCATTTATATCAACAACTATTGGATTTGATTGACCATTTGCCAAGCTTGTTCCAATAAGGAATGAGTTTTTATTTTTGTACTCTTTTGTTTGGAAGCTTTTGAATTCGCAATTTTTTAATGATCCTGGTTGCTCTGTTACGAAGGACAAGCACCCACTAATTACTGTGTCGCAAGCTCCAAGAATGTCGCAATTCTTCTTATTATTATCCAATCCTTTTGAGTTTTCAAATTTGTCTAGTTGAAAATAGATTCGCCCCTTTGCGTGACAACCCTGCAACGGAAAAAGATATAACAATTGAATTCAAAGACAATAGGATTCATGAATGTAATTTTTTTTTGAAGTAGGAAGCTATATGAAATGTATCAATCCATAAATCCTCTACTTGTTAGAGAAAACCATATAATATCCCAATTTAATACTTAGAGCATACAAGCCTTTTGGAGAATTTACCGGTCAAGCTGAACATTTAACCGAACTTCAAAGACCATGGCTTTATTTATCCTACTGAAAAATATGCCCCGTTGGGAATCAATGATTCGACGCATCCTGCGTAAAAATAAAGGGCGGCAGTCGTCACATATTTCGTCAAAAAATAGTATTTCGGAAGATTTAAACATATGACTATTCAAAATTTGCAGTCTCTCTAGGCATTAACAAAAGTAAGGTTCGGATATAAAATGTTTGGGGCGTGTATCTTTTTGGCAGCATATTTCTTGGGCGATAGGCATGCTTGATTACATGATTTTTTTATCTCATTCTCAAATGATTCATGCACTTAAACTTGAAACTTGATAAAACTTCAACAGACTTTAACTCTCTAAATCTTTTACGTCTGTCAGTATTACCAATTCACATGATATTGCGCCACTGAAAAACACTTTGCGCCCAAATACAGGGCCTTACCTTTAAAGCAATATCGAATATTTTAAGCGTAAATTAAGTCACGTGGAGTATTTACGCTTAAGTTCTTTAATCTCATTGTTTAATTACAAAAACATTGCATAATCACAAGCTGATTTGAAACAAACGCTTTACGGATTAAAAATAGAAAGTTTCTTAATTGTTATTCTTCATTCGCGCGAATACTTGATAAAATACCAGGTGGCGGAATAAAATATCATTTTTCCTATAATCTCTATAGAAATTACTACGCAAAGTTCTATTTTTCCCGTTCTGTCGTTTATTACAAAGGAAAGGTGAATCAAAAGACGCCTGTAATGTATAATCATTTTTTCCGCTGTTTTTTATTGGGATGTAAAAACAAAACCCCTCCTCATACTAAACACTGCCAATATATCTAGTTCTAGAAATATTTTTGGGGGATGTGGGATGGAGCTGCACGCCACAGTCATGTGAACAATTTCAAATTCCCCTTTTTTTTAAAAAAATAAAAAATAAACAGTAAAATTACACGCTAGAACAACAGCATTGATTGGATGGTTCTATTCGAAGGAGGCAAGGTCAACTAAGAAATTCACCTGCAAGGGAAGTCTTCATTAGAATCTCAAAAATAATTGAAAGAAGATTCTCGTTTGTCAAAGACATCAAATAGAATATTTAAATAAAGCGACTTATTATTATTATTATCATTTAGACAACGTTATGTCAATTTGAATCACATCAAATGTTTACACGATGTTAATTTCATGTTAATCGGTTATGAGATTAAAAACGAACACACACCGACAAACACAAACAAACTAGTTATTTCGTAAGAAAAATAACTACTTTGATCGAAATACAACACGAAATTTTATGTCATTTCATGTGGTCTTTACTGTTTCGCTAGTACAGGATGTTCTTAAATGACTCATGCAAAATCACTCGTATATCAGGACTGTTGGTTTCGTTTCATGTCTGGTTTTACTTTTCTTGTTCTGTTTTTTTTTTCTTTTTTTTTAATTTGGCTCCATTTCCAAACATCTTGACACTTTAAACGTCATGTTAGATTCACTTAAGGAAATTTTGTGTTAGCATCTATTTTTTAAGGAGACCTTCGCTAAACATAACTATAAAGCATGCATAGCTAAATTCTCAGGCAATTAAATTCGTGCTTCTACTACTTCTATCTTTTTCACATCATTTGGCCTTCATCATTTGCTAAGAATAAGATACCTTCTTATAATTTGGCGATAAAGTCAAAGTTTAACACTCCTTTTTTCAGAGTTTTAACATTCTTTAATGGCTGCATCACGTGCGCTATCACGATGCTCTTCGTCGGTCTGATTTTATAAGAAATTGAACACAGTATGTTGTAATCTTTCTTTGTGCAAATAACGCTATCCGTGCTAAGGTATAGGACGCGATTGAAATGCCAGGAATTTTACCACCAGCATCGTTTTTTTAAGTTTTCTTTGATTCTTATCAATTTTTTTCCAGATGAGGCACAGGCTAGAGATATGTAAAATTTTATTGCCGTTATTAAAAAGAAGCACCCAGCCTTGATTTATCGCCCCTCTCGAATAAGCCCACCCTTTTCTGTAATTTTCTTATAAGCTAAAGAAGACGCTTATTGGAATATTTTGGAAATTAGAATAAAACGACCTTTTACTCAAAAACAATTTTGTTCTTATAATCACCTACAGCACGAAATTTCATGACAAAATGTTTATATCTTTTCGTCTTTCCGTTTCAAGCAGTTCGCTATAAGCAAAAGAAATTTAACCATAAACATTTACGCTCAGGAGACTGCATACATATCTTCTGTTTTTATATTCTACGGCTGCTATTTGTTTCCTAAAAACATAGCTTTTACATGACCCAAAAAGGGTTTGTTTTGTATCAGCGCTCCTCCCGATTTACCGCCCCTCTGGACAAAAGCGCCCACTTTGAAAGTCAAAATTATACATAACCGCCCTGTGGCGATTAATTAAGTATTTACGGTAATTATGTGTGTTCTTGTTTTAAAAAAACGACGAAGTCAGCATTAATGTTTTTATTTCAAATTGATTGTGTTCTAAACAACACAGTCATATAGGTTATCAAGTACTCCCAAAGTAGGGATTACACTTATCGGATGCACTATTTATTTGGTACATATTTTGTTTCTACTCACAACACAAATTAATAATTTTACAGTGCATCAAAATCACAAAAAGGGTTAACCCCTTAAGCATCGGGTTTTCTGGCGGCTCGTTAAGTCACAACGTCGGATTTTATTTGTAGACATAGAATAAAACGACAACAAAGATTACATCAGCAAAAGTATAGCTTTCAAGATATTCTTACAGCCTGGAAACTTCCAGGTGAAATTTAAATTTAACTTAGGAAGTGAAACTAGTGTTATTGAGTTTCATCTGGCCTCGCTATGTCTGGCCTAAGTCTGAAAACAAACGTTGTTGAGTAAACTCGTCATTAACGTATCTTGGGAAGATTTGCCGTGCGAGTATACTCATCATTGACGCTTAAGGGGTTAAATAAAAAAAAAATAAAAACGAAACAAACCAGCCCATTTAAAGAAAAAATGGAACTGTTACGGAAGGAGAAAAACGCTGTTTTAAATACGCTTAAGGCCTAAGTGACGATGCTTATACAAGATAAACAGTGATGGAAATATACTAAACAAACAAACAAACAAAAATGCTGGCACTTTTTTAAATAAAATATTCAAAACAAAACATAGTGCTCCGACGATTTGAATGGTTATTCATGGCTATTGAATTTGAATTAAGAAGCCAAAAATCACCCTAGCAACGCATCATTGAATCTTTATAAAAGATTTGACCTCTTTTTTTATAAAAACGTAATTGAGAACTAGGGATATAAATGTGTTGCCTGATCACAAACTTATTTCTCCCATTATACCACCACATAGGGTCCCAGCCGTAGGTAAAGGTCTCATTTATTTGCCACGTAAGAGAAGTTAGGCTAAAAAAGCTAGCCTGTCATCTCCTCAAGTTTAAAATAGTGGCTCTAAATTAATAAATTATCGTGACTTTCGTCTAACATTATTCTTTCGAAATAGATCAGAGAAGCTTGTGTGGGCCTGTTTCTCACACCACGTGCTTTTGTTTTTAAAAATTAAACACGCTTTAACGTGTTTGTGAAAGCTGCTTGAATCTAATAAAAACATTGAGAGTTTTCAATAGAAACAAGAAATTAAAATCTCCGTTTAATTTTCTTTCAAATAATTACAAGTAAGCAACCATTTCTAAAGTCGATGCCGTGTTTTTGTCTGTTCTAGATACATTGCAGAATGGTTTCGATATAACATGGTTAACCGTTGAATAACGGATGTAATTAAAAATGGCAGCACGTCATGTGTTGGGACATGAGAAGGAGGCAGGAGGGAGTGCTCGGGAAGTCAAAGTACAGTTGTGAAACGGAAGTCGCTATAATAAGTTTAAAAGGACATAAAGTAGTTTTTCCCTTTACTATTTAGGGACACAATGTCATTGCTGTGTGGGAAACACAACCGGAAAATATTTTGTATTGCTTGATGTATTTTATTCGTTTCCAAAAGAAAAATATGCAGTGGTTATTCAGTGGTTATTATTTTTTTAAGCTTGACCATAGCATTTTTCTAAAATGTTCAAAAACACGGCGCAGGCAAATATTTTTGATTTAAAGTTTTCCAAAGGAATCTTCTCCCTTCACAACTTCTACATGAACATATGTTGATATCAGTCGTTAGCCGGTAAAAGAATCGACTAAAGTTTAGCAGAAAAAGTTTTGGTCCTCTGAACCCATATATTTTTGTATAGACGGTTTATGTATAATTAAGAAAAGTGTTGTTTTGACGCCTTACATATAGTGGCATTCAGATTCTCGCGCACGATACATTTGCAGGGCATGACTATTTTGTGCATTTATAGCATGAAATACAACGTAAGAAATCCGACTATTATTAATATAGACTAGTTGTTGCCCGTGAAAAAATTTACGGGTTCGCCCGTCGTTTATATTTATCCGTCGCAACAAAGTAGATAAAAATATATCGCATTTGATATTCGTGCTCCCGTAACCTCACTTTCGAACTCAGAGGGGGGTCTCCCTACTTGAGATGCCATCTGGTGCAGATACAGACAGAATACGGCAATTATCATAGAGATTTTTTACACAGACAGGCAGTGGCAGCTTTTCAAAAGCAAACAACAAAAAACAACAAAACATCACAAAGGATGAAAATATTACTCACATTTTGCTGAATGTGCAAAATAATAAATCCACACAAAACATGAAATAATAATTTCATATTTTAAACTTTGTCCCTGAAAGAAATGTCTTTCCACTTTTTTCTTCCGTTTAAATTGACGATATCAAGATGAGAAGAAAAAAAAACGCTTTTAAGTAAGTAATTTAACCTGATACGTCGGCTCTAGATTTCAAAATTACTACAAGTACTAGAAACGCTAAAGAAAACAAATATTGATCAATACACCCCATTCATTGACCAGAAGTTAAACAACGGTTGTTTAATGAACAACAAAAACATTCCCCCTTTTAAACGATGCCTTTTGTTTTTTTCTTAAATAAATAAATTTCGACATATCCTGAAGTGAGCAAAAATATCGTACGATGTTATACGTGGCACCACTATTTGGTTCCATACACACCTTGCGTATACATCTCTCCAAACAATTATTTGTTTACACACACAACAATCTTGCCACGTTTTTCATGCCATGGTTATGTTACAATGAATCTAACAGATGAGAAAACAGAAAGATTAAAGATTGGCTTGAGAGAGTACACACAAAAACAAATTTACTGTTCGTGTGGTGAGTTCTCCCGACACGCTATAAAGCTTCCTGAGAAAATTGAAAAGAACTATGTCCTTCGTAATAAAAGAGATTTTGTTATTTATCTTAATTTTGTACACTTCCTTCAAAAAATCTTGTAATAAAATTTCTTAAATTTTTGACTTATTTTCTTTTAATTTTGTGTTTTGCAGTGCAACGATTGTCCAAACATTTTATAAAAGATTCAGCAACATGTATTTGAATAAATATCAAGGACAGATGAAGAACAATACATCTTTCCTAAATTAGTTTTCTTTGATGTACCGCTGCTATTTCTAAACTTTTTTAAACAAAATGAACGTGATTTTTGAAATCCTCACCTAAAACTTGATCAAATGTGAAATATTTAGATCCGTATAATAAACAAACTTCCTGTTACTACAGGTTTTTTAATTATGTCCTAATTGGCCTCTGCTTGAAACCGAGGTTTATAAGTGCAAGTAGAAAATTAAGATTTTGACCGTAACATTAATACTACCAAAACAGCTTTTTTACATGTCGGATTAAGTTAAAAATTTGTACACACAACAATTCAATGATCCTAAAGTCAAAACGTAAAAATGTAAAAAACATCATCGCATTATGCCACAAGGTCGGTTTTTCTTTGTAGAAATAGAATTAAACGACAACAAAGATTACATCAGCAAAAATATAGCCTTCAGATATTCTTATAGCCTGGAAACTTCCAAGTGAAATGACAATAGACTGAACTTAACTTAGAAAGTAAAACCAATGCTATGAAGTTTCACCTGGTATCGCTATGCCTGGCCAAACTCTAAAAAAGCTTTGTGTGCTAACTCGTCATTAACGTATTCTGGGAAGATTTGCCGTGCGAGTATACTCGTTTTTGATGCTGTAAGTTTAAATGATATTCTATGGAATACAAAAGTTTTCAAGCATCAAAATTGATCTCCAGCACGGTCATGGATGTTCGTTTGTCTGTAAGAAGTTTGTTTCTAGGCAACAGAAAATACGGGTTGTCCTTGATATGGATGTGTTAGAATTTACGGTATAGACACGTATTTGCAGAGTTAATACAAACAGCATAGATTATCCTTTTGTTGACGGGAAAGTATTTCAACACCAATAATCAAACAAGGTCATACGACGGCTAATGTCAACACTGGAAGCTGTAGATTATCATGATTTTTGATAAAAAAAAACACAACCAACCTCATTCCCATGGCTTTTTGTCTGTTCCTAACGTCTTGCTGATAAGTTATTATGAAGATGAATCCTGGGTATGGAGTTGGTGTTGACAATGAAAGAACTGTGTGAAAAAATTTACTAATAACAAAGTAAATTAAGTTTTAATACCTGTAATGTAAATACGAAAAGCTCGTTTTGATTATTCTCATAGTCCAAAAAAGTTATTACAAAACAGCTCTTTGGGTACTTGATTTTTTTGCCTTTTTATAGCCCAAGAATGATCCCTGGTTACCTTGAGCTATTAAAAAGGGTTCGAGGCACTAGCTGGGTGTTTTGCAGACAAATGAAATACATGTGTATTCCCTTGTTATACTTTATTGAAGATATTTTTGTTTACAGATTCTTCAAGTTTGTAAGTTTTTACCACTTCGCAATATCACAGGACGCTGCAGTGTCACTGGAGAACGTGTAAACAGAGGGGTAGGATATGGAGCTGGAAATTTCTATGACTATGTACACACCCTCTTGAATCTGTATTGCTACCAAATAAGGAGAACAATCATAGAAAGTATAAGGTCTAGATACCAGTTATTCTAGTGTGTACATAAACATGTTTATTTTGTGGAAAACAATAAAATATTGGAAAGCCTTTTTACACCAAGAAGTAACCAGAATTTTGCAATAGTGTCGCGACCTCAAAATGTCGCTGTTGTTTTAAATACGCCTTCTTAAGTGCTGGTAAAGATTGTTTTTTCTTTAAATTCGTAAATATGATCGTTTAAATGCACGTAACGTTTCACTGTTGAGAAAGCGAACCAATGCTTTTGTAAACTGTTTATAAAAAATTGGTTCCATTTTTTACTATTTTTTTTATCAATAATCACTATTGTATCGTTTTAAACTAGCTGTTCATTTTCTTCTTAATAAATGTTTTTAATGAAATATCAAATTTGGCTATAGCTACGCAATTTTCTTTTCTTAGAATCCTCTATCGGCATTAGGCTTAATCGGATAGCGATATTTAAGACTCTTGCTAAACCTTTAATCTTCTAGCACCCATTAGATTTGATTATCATAGTTCAAGGTACATACGTTTTTCGCTTAGGGTAATTTTAAAGATTAAAGTGATGTGGTTGTATTCCTGAGAGAAGATATTGTAAGGCATTATATCGTAAATTATAACATATCAATTCACGTTTCCGGAATTACATGCTCTTTAAAATTTTGGAATTTTGATGTTTTGACCTTAACATCATTTTCAGCATCAGTAAATTGGTTAATGTATAAATGTTCAACTTAATCCGACATTGGAAAGTGCTCTTTTGGTGGCATCATTGTTACGGTTAAAGCCTTCTTAATTTTCGACTTGTACTAATAAGCCTCTCCGAGCAAAGGTTAATTAGTACAAAATTAAAAAAACTGTTGTAGCAGGTTGTTTGTTTGATGTATGAGTATGAAAATTTCACGATTTATTAATTTTTATGCCAGGATTTCGAAAATTACATTCATTTTCTTTAAAAAAGTTGAGAAAGAGCTGCGGCACATCAAAGAAAATAAATTCGGGAAAGGTGTATTGGCAAAACCGCTTTCACCCCTGATATTTCATGAATCAAAACTTTCCGCTTTAACTTTTGCTTTGCTTTATTTTGTGATCAATTTCAATCATTCAAATCCATCAAGCATTAATTTCTTTTGTTTTGAACTCTATTGGAATACATAATTGGTTGTAAATATACTATAAAATGATCGAGGCCCATTTTGCTTATTCTTTTTTAATGGCAAATACTTGTGAAATATTGTATGTCCCAAATACCTGGACCATTAAGGCTCATCCTAAGAAATATGCAATATATTTTTTGAAAACAGTTGCCAAGTGCAAAAATATTTATTCAAAAAATGCTCTTCACAATTTTTTATACACATCATTTACCAGAATGCGTGCCCATCCCTTTTTGTAGACAATATTCAATAAGTGGCTCACCTACCCACTCTCACCTCCACCCCTCTTTTTCCAATGAGCTTCCCAAATATTTCAAAAAAGACCATCAATGAATAAAATAATTCTCATTTGGAATTTTTAAATATTAAGTTGGTATTGTTATTCTGCAAAAGTTTGCAGAACAATTAGAATTTCTAAACTCAAGTAATATATTTTTATTTATTTTAATTCCCGTAAAAATATCAAACAGTTTTTTAAATATATTTAAAAAGCACCCCTTCCTCTTTTCGAAAGAGTGCCTCTTTCAAATGAACGACCTTTTTTTAAAGTCTCGAAATCTAATGACCCCCTCTGCCAATTCCTATAATAAATCAGGTAGCTTTCTTTATTTTTAAAACGAAATTTACAAAACAGGTAAAGTTAGATAAATTCCCCAGTTTCTGGGGCTATTATAACCCAATAGGCAACACTATTGATGAGGCGGTGCATCAGAATATCAGAGGTGTAAAATAATCCTGCGCACAAAGTTGTTGAAGTACCATGGTTTCAAGTTTTTATTGAATAGAAAAACATTCCAACATATCTTATATTACAAGACTTAAAGAATAATGATTCTTTATCTGAGGTATGTTACTTAACGTGTTTGTCAAGAGGTGTGGATTAAAATATTTGATACCATTACTCATGTCAGAAAACACGTTTAACCCTTCATTTTGGTATTGCTTTAAAGACAGATTTAACGCCTTACAGATTGGACAACCGCTGTATTTGCTTATTTATGTATTTATCTATCGTCACACGTGCTAACTTTATTTATCTGTTATTGGATGTTAGCAACTTCGTCCCCAAGTTCTCTTTTCTTTTTATGATAATCTTGGACAGCAAGAAGAAATTGTCAGAGGTTTTAAGAAAAAAAAGAATGTCATGGGAACGAGGTTGGAGTGCTCCAACAAATAAGAAAAAACAAAAGCTCATATTTAATTTTAGGTCAGTTTTTAAAATAACACCGTAAGAAGTTTTCTATCTCAAAAAATAACAAGACGTGTGATATACGCAAACAACCTCGCGAATAAAGTTTACAAAATCTGTCTATCTGATTGTGACTGTCACATTCCCTATCACTAAATCTATTTGATGCGTTAACCGGACAAACTTTCTAACAATCAGTGGAACGTGGATTTGGTGTATTATTTTTAAAGCAACAGAACTTTTGTGGACAACAACATAAGTAGTAGTAAATTTCAAGTCGTGCATCTATTTTGTAACACTCGAAATTTTATAAAAGCGGATTTGTTTACAAAAAACACAACACAAAACAAGTAGAGTTAAAGAACGCGGTTTAGAAAGTCATTCCATGTGGTTAAACGAAAATTTTCACGCTAAAAGATAGTAATTATTAGTTACAAAATCACAGCACTCTTCTTTTGCAATCAATGTTGTTGTTTTCGTTTTGCTTCTTCTTTTTTATCTCAGGCTTAGCAATTACCGACTAGTAGCCTTGTGGTAGATCGTTCGCTTCCAGTGCGGGAGGTCTGGGTTTCAAACCCCGAGCGAGTCATGCCAGAGACTATACAAGTGTGAATCAATGTTTTCTACTTAAAGCTCAGCATGAGAATAGGATTGATATTTTAGGCGGTTTTCTAGTTGAGCGATTTTTGTACCTGCACGACTTTCGCAGCTCAAATGCGAGCTTTAAACGCGATAGGACTCCCTTCGCAGGACCCTCGTTGATAGCACCAATAGAAACTGAAGAGACTATTCTGGGTAAATAATTTCAATAATAATAATAATAAAGATTTCCTGATATCAAGGGGGTCATTTTTAATTAGTCAATTGGGGAAAACTGCTGAGTAAGCGAACACTTATGATTTAATGAACTGCTCCTAATAGCAGAATATTAACCCTATTCGTGCTGGCTGATTTAGCTCCCCCCCTTTTAAGCTTCTTTTAATAACTTTTTATGTGTTTATAGTTACACCTTCAAATTTGGTGACTTTTCCTAACTTTTATTTAGTTTTATTTTCCTAAAATTTTCTTTGGGAATTATGCCAAAGTGTTGCCATGGCAACGCTTTTTTTATGTTAAGTAAAATTCTGAAATGTTTTTAAAAGCTTTATGTCACTTCTTAGTTTTATATTGTTATATTATTTTGTGTTTCTATTATTATTATTGTTACTAAATTCATCGCAATTATAAAATGGTAAACAAAATTCAAAGTTAGTGCTTTTTTCTATATGTCACAGAATTTTATGACGTCATCACAAAAAATGCTAGCGTCATCAATTTTTTCACCAAATTGTTTATTAATACCTAAACAACACTTGTGGTAAGTTTCAAGTCCAACGGACAACAATTGTAGAAATCACGCAGTGGAAGTGGGGAGTCGAATCAACCCTCTCCCCCCAGCATTAAGGAACCCCTAAAAGGCCCAGCAGGAATAGGGTTAAAGTCTAATTTAAGTGAAAAATTTTATTAGGCTCCAAAAATATAATTATTCATTAAGCCAAAATACGCACGATCGCACACAAGGGGAAATAGATGAGGAGACAGTTGTTTCAGAATTTAAAAACATTTTGTCAGACGTAACTAAACAACCATTTTATAATGTAACTAAGTTTGACTAAAATAATCCTAATTTAGCAAAATGGTAGCAAACCAAAGATTCAAGTTCCATTTACTAAAATGCGTTTTAAAATTATAGAACCTTGCTTCATTTACGAGGGCAAAATGATCAATTTTGTGGCTCGATATGGACCTAAAAAGGATCCATTTATCCCAAATAATTTAAAATGTTAAGGATATCTGCGTGTTTTTGGTGAAATTTCGCCTATGTGCGCACTGGACCTTATTTGAAGACTTTTAATCTCAAGGGACTTCTAAAATATTGCTTATAAAAATGCGTGTTATGGTCTGAAGTGATGTTGAGAAGTCTTGCTTTGTTAGTTTGCTTCGCGTAGCCGTATTATGACTATATATCGCGAATAAATAACTTTAGGAGACACGAAATTTTAAGCCTGTTACTAAAATGGAAATCTTTGTTAAATTTCATGTCTTAATGAAGTTTCGTGTACATTTTAACAACAGCTAAAGAGTTTCAGGTACTCAACACGAAATTTTATTTACACATTGTGAAACGAAAGCAAAAAAATCTCTGAATATGAATAGAGCAAACTAATTCACTTTGTTCAACCGCTTATAACTTTTATTTTTTCTCCATTTTTTGTTAGTTCACTCGTTTAGTAACAGTGAATTTAAGCCTCGGATATATTTTACGGAACAGGTTCAAAACCTACTACTTGTAATTTGATATATTCAATTGTTTAATTTTAATGACTTTGTTAAAGTTCTTTGTTCAACAGCGAAAAAGGTTATTGCAATAATATTACGTCGTTAAGTCATCTAGAATTTGTGGTTTGTAAATGGCGAAACTTTCGCAACTTTCCTCTCACTCTTTTTCTCAGTTTTAAAGCTGAAAAAAGTAAAACCTGAAAGTAAAGAATGCGTGATTAATGAATATACTAGTCGTTCATCCGTGGAAAATCCACAGGTTCGTCGGTCCTTAGGTCTTCGGTTGTCGTACATATTCCCAGTAACGGTATTTTGTGCATTTTGTCCGCCTGTTAACATGAATTAATAAAATTACTAAGACGGGGGTTGGAAAGCCAACAAAATACGGCTATATTAGACATGGTACTGCTTATACTGTTGCACGATTTTTGACTTTATTGTGCAATAATCGTGCGACTGTTGTACAATTATTAAATATCAACCTTTAACATGACCTCGTCCCCAGGGTCTTGTAGCCCCTGCGCCGTTATTACGAATGGACTTCGTCAACAAGGCATTTTGCTTTTGGCAGGAGTTTGTCTTTAGAATGCATTGATTTAAAGGTTTCGTTTAGATTTTATTTCATTGTTTTTCCAAAAATATGACACCGTATTTATTCTATTATTTCCACTGCGGGATCAGTGTTTCATTCTACCAAATAAAAATAGGTTTACTGGAGAAAGTTAAGAAGTTGGAGTTATTCTTCCATTGCATGGCCGAGTTAACATTATTTCCAAAAGGAAACGCATCAGGTTTTGTAACAAAGTCTCGGGACTATTTAGCGCATAGTTTTAATGAGTTCAGAAATCTTAATTCCAATACGTGTGGATTCCAAAATTGTTATTTACAAGAATTATTTACTCAGGATAGCCTATTGGTATTGCTATCAACGAGGGTCTTGCGAAGGAGTAGTGCCTTAATTCTAAACTTCAAAAAACTAAAAAAATGCAAAACTAGAACTAACCAGACGGTAGCATTTTGAAAGATTTCAAGCTCTTAAAGACGTCACAGAAAATTTACTGACTCAAGCAAAAATTTATTGCCGCCATTTTGTTCCTTTTGTGACGTACTATAAGTGTGCCAAGTTTGATTCAGTTTGAATAAGCCTGAAAAGTTATTGAGGGGGAGGATTCCCACGGTCATAATATGTTCGAAAATCCCCGGACCAAACAACAATAATCGCTCAACTAGATAACCGCTAAGATATTAATCCTATTCTCGCGCAGGACGCAAAGCAGAAAGGATAGATTCACCCTTTTATAGTATTTGGCATGACTCAGTCGGGATTCGAACTCAATACCTTCCGCGCTGGAACTGTACGCTCTACCACAAGGCTACCATGGGTGATTATCGGAAGCAGGAATGGAGTAGATGTAGAAATAATAGAGTTAATACCGTATGTTCCACTCTTATGTGATTTTTGTCTTGATATAAAATAACACATAGATCGCAGGACAACATTTCTTTGTTATTTAAGGAATAGCAATCGAGAATATTTCAAGTTATTCTGTTGAAATGGTAGCGATAAAAAAACTCCCTACTCTGGTCGTACAGTTTCCACTAAAGATAGAGTTATTATTATTTTTATTTATTTATCATCAATATTTATTTATCATCAATATTTATTTATCATCAATATTTATTTATCATCAATATTTATTTATCATCAATATTTATTTATCATCAATATTTATTTATCATCAATATTTATTTATCATCAATGTTTATTTATCATCAATATTTATACATGATATACATTCCAGAAAAATTCTGCTTTACAAAAATGTCCTGTTAAAAGTTAAAAATTAACACAAAATCCACAAGTAGGTTGGGGTGAAAGAAAAAAAGCAAAAAAAATATTGAAGACGATATTAAAAAAAATTTTGCTCGTAACTCCCTAACACAAAATATATTCCTCCTCTTTGCTTGTTTTATTCAGATATAGAGCTGAGAAAAAAAGTTACATCAAGTACACTTTATTTCAGTCAACAAAATAATTGAAAAAAGAGCTCACAATTGAAATTTATAGTGCCTTGTCTTTGTTGTGATCGAGGAGCAATATAATAATGTAATATAAACCAGCTAACTAATCTAGTAGCATAGCAAAAAAATCAAATTGTAGTTATTGAAAGATGAAACTAAATTAAGAAAACAATCCGTAAATTTATTATTTTTTTCGTCAAAAAGTTTGTTCTTTAATTCATGCAGCTGTACCCTCGATCAGCGTATCGACTTCGCAAGCTCGGTCTATACTTTTGAGTTCGATTTATATTTTCAGGTATAGATAGACAAAACAGTTTTTATTGTATTATTAATTACCCGTGATTGTATAAAGCAAAGCTTTTAAATCAAACAAAGGTTTTTACAATAAAAGTTAATTAACCGTGACTAATTTATAATAAAATTTATAAAATAAACTATAAAGAAAAGCATACCCATGACGGAACAAGTAATAGTTTAGCGAATGTGACATATTACTGTGGGTATCTTTTAAAGAATGGCAACAAATCTACTTTGCCTTTTCCAGACAAACACACAGGGTTGACGTATTATTATAAGAGTTTCTTTCTTTCTATACACATATTTATACGAAATCTTTCTCAAAAGGCCATCGATTAACTTTTATCTGATTGTTGCAGATGCAGGCAAAAAACTATAGTGAGTAACTGACGCACTATACACAGAAAAGGCCTGCTTGTTAAATAAAACCTTCTTAATAAACAATATTTACATGTACAAAAAGATTTTCCTTAATATTATCTACTTTGCTTTCGGATGTTGCTCATCTGCAGGAGTTAGACCAACTGATTGACGTATGCTATTGCAACATCATCGCTGTGGTCGTCACTAGAATAAATAAAATAATGAACGAACGAACGAACGAACGAACGAACGAACGAACGAACGAACGAACGAACGAACGAACGAACGAACGAACGAACGAACGAACGAACGAACGAACGAACGAACGAACGAACGAACGAACGAACGAACGAACGAACGAACGAACGAACGAACGAACGAACGAACGAACGAACGAACGAACGAACGAACGAACGAACGAACGAACGAACGAACGAACGAACGAACGAACGAACGAACGAACGAACGAACGAACGTTTTTAAAGGATTTACGCATCATGCGTATATAAGATATTTTAAAAAATATAAATGTTTGTTCATAACCACACTTACTTCCCGCTTCAGTCATTTCGATGCTTTGCGTGGGAATTTCGTTTTCTGCTGTTTCCTCAACATTTTGCTCATTATAAACAGTATAATCCATTTGAAACTCTTTGTTCTTCCTATAAATGAAGTTCATAAAATAAATAGAAAGAATTAAAAATGAATGCAGTATCGCAAGTTATATCAAAAGGTTAGGTAAACACTCCTTGCAGTTTTATTCTTCGCCGTAAATAAAGACGATCACACCATATATATAACATGCCAATCAGAGTTGGAAGAATGTTTGCGATAGCCAATCAACTTAATACTTAACAATCTAGCGCGAAAAATACCAAGACACAAACATTGTTAAGCGAAGTAAATCTTCAACATTAGAAAGAAACATGGTTACCTGGATCGACGCACTTTTAGTATAGCTAGCAAAAAAGCAAACACAAAAATTACAACAATGATAATAGATATTGTAACTTTGCCTTCCGTTGTATTTGCTAACCAATTTCCAACCGTTTTTTCTTTCCCATGTATTACTAAAGGCTTGGTTGAAGAACTTCTCTTTGTTGGAACCAAAGAGGTTGTACCGGAGATCCTAGTCGCACAATCCGGTCCTGACCAACCGGAAATACACTGCTTTTTCCCCGTTATTTTGTTGCAAATATACTTCGCTGTTCCATTATACGTACTACAATATTTGGTGCAGTTCACTCCATAATAACCGTCAAAGCATTCCTTCTCTCCAGTGATTTCATTACAAATATAATTGACAGTCTCGTTATACAAGCTACAATATCTCGTGCAGTTCATTCCATAAAAATCGGCAAAACATTCTTTTTCTCCAGTTATTTTATTGCAAATATATTTAGCTGTTCCATTGTAAGTACTACAATATTTGGTACAGTTCACTCCATAATAATCTCCAAAACATTCTTTTTCTCCAGTTATTTTGTTGCAAATATATTTAGCTGTTCCATTGTAAGTACTACAATATTTGGTGCAGTTCACGCCGTAATAATCTACAAAACATTCTTTTTCACCAGTTCCTTTGTTGCAAATATATTTAGCGATTCCATTGTAGGTACTACAATATTTGGTGCAGTTCACTCCGTAATAATCTGCAAAACATTCTTTTTCACCAGTTATTTTATTGCAAATATATTTAGCTGTTCCATTGTAAGTACTACAATATTTGGTGCAGTTCACTCCATAATAATCTCCAAAACATTCTTTTTCTCCAGTTATTTTGTTGCAAATATATTTAGCTGTTCCATTGTAAGTACTACAATATTTGGTGCAGTTCACTCCGTAATAATCAGCAAAACATTCTTTTTCACCAGTTACTTTGTTGCAAATATATTTAGCTGTTCCATTATACGTACTACAATATTTGGTGCAGTTCACTCCATAATAATCTGCAAAACATTCTTTTTCTCCGGTTATTTTGTTGCAAATATATTTAGCTGTTCCGTTATAAGTACTACAATATTTGGTGCAGTTCACTCCATAATAATCTCCAAAACATTCTTTTTCTCCAGTTATTTTGTTGCAAATATATTTAGCTGTTCCATTATAAGTACTACAATATCTGGTGCAGTTCACTCCATAATAATCTGCAAAACACTCCTTTTCACCAGTTACTTTGTTGCAAATATATTTAGCGATTCCATTGTAGGTACTACAATATTTGGTGCAGTTTACTCCATAATAATCAACAAAACATTCTTTTTCACCAGTTACTTTGTTGCAAATATATTTAGCGATTCCATTGTAAGTACTACAATATTTGCTGCAGTTGACTCCATAATAATCAACAAAACATTCTTTTTCTCCAGTTATTATGTTGCAAATATATTTAGCTGTTCCGTTATAAGTACTACAATATTTGGTGCAGTTCACTCCATAATAATCTCCAAAACATTCTTTTTCTCCAGTTATTTTGTTGCAAATATATTTAGCTGTTATATTGTAAGTACTACAATATTTGGTGCAGTTCACGCCGTAATAATCTACAAAACATTCTTTTTCACCAGTTCCTTTGTTGCAAATATATTTAGCGATTCCATTGTAGGTACTACAATATTTGGTGCAGTTCACTCCGTAATAATCTGCAAAGCATTCTTTTTCACCAGTTATTTTATTGCAAATATATTTAGCTGTTCCATTGTAAGTACTACAATATTTGGTGCAGTTCACTCCATAATAATCTCCAAAACATTCTTTTTCTCCAGTTATTTTGTTGCAAATATATTTAGCTGTTCCATTGTAAGTACTACAATATTTGGTGCAGTTCACGCCGTAATAATCTACAAAACATTCTTTTTCACCAGTTACTTTGTTGCAAATATATTTAGCTGTTCCATTATACGTACTACAATATTTGGTGCAGTTCACTCCATAATAATCTGCAAAACATTCTTTTTCTCCGGTTATTTTGTTGCAAATATATTTAGCTGTTCCGTTATAAGTACTACAATATTTGGTGCAGTTCACTCCATAATAATCTCCAAAACATTCTTTTTCTCCAGTTATTTTGTTGCAAATATATTTAGCTGTTCCATTATAAGTACTACAATATCTGGTGCAGTTCACTCCATAATAATCTGCAAAACACTCCTTTTCACCAGTTACTTTGTTGCAAATATATTTAGTGATTCCATTGTAGGTACTACAATATTTGGTGCAGTTTACTCCATAATAATCAACAAAACATTCTTTTTCACCAGTTACTTTGTTGCAAATATATTTAGCGATTCCATTGTAAGTACTACAATATTTGCTGCAGTTGACTCCATAATAATCAACAAAACATTCTTTTTCTCCAGTTATTATGTTGCAAATATATTTAGCTGTTCCGTTATAAGTACTACAATATTTGGTGCAGTTCACTCCATAATAATCTGCAAAACATTCTTTTTCTCCAGTTATTTTGTTGCAAATATATTTTGCTGTTCCATTGTAAGTACTACAATACTTGGTGCAGTTCACTCCATAATAATCAGCAAAACATTCTTTTTCTCCAGTTGTTTTGTTGCATGTGTACTTTGTGTTAACATTTTGTTGGCAATATGTGTCACACGTTTTTCCATACCAATTGCTGAAGCAGATTTTGCTGCCATTCTCTGCACATTTAAAGTGTGTGTTTGCTGTAGTCTGGCAAAATATTTGACACAAAGGTCCGTAATAATTCAATAGACAGTAAGCCTTTACGGAGTAGGATATTGTCGATACAACAGCTGATTGGGAGTAAGTAAAGTATTGTGTTACTGACGAGTTAAATGCTGGTTGTACGCTTTGTCTGTTGCTAAATTTGTCGATCATTTTATCAGCGTAAGGATGATCCTTGTCATAAGCAACAATGAATAAGCCAATATATCCCTGAAACGAAAAACGATGGTTAATAGTATGTACACGCTACCATATACACAAACATCATGAGCGCATATAACGAAACTTTGTTTTTGTTTTAGATTTTTACGTTTCATTTAGGTTTTATAAAAGCAGTTTTTACAAACTCGAACTAATCTTTTTTTACAGACATTAAACCTTGATCTCGGCAAAAATTCCTTCTGTAAAACACGCCAAAAAGTTAGTCGTCCTCGAGTTTTTGTTCCCGCGAGATTTCTAATTTTTTTATAAAACGCGAAAGTTTATCCCGGAAGAAAAACAAATTTTCTTCCTCTTGTTTAAACACATGAGTATACATAATATGGCTATTCAGCTTCCTTTGACTAACGCTCTGAAATTAGTTCCTGATCTCTTTGAACATCCGATGTCACATGATAGTTTGAATATGGTAAGACACATAATAAATAAGACAACTTTTCCAAACAAAGATTTTATTTTGAAAAATAACTAATCAAGCTGTAAATATTTTTGTAATGCGGATGGCTTCATTAACTCTTTCCCGGAAATAATCGTTGCGTTTCCAAAAAGCAATTTCAAAGAAATGATTACAAAGAAGTACTTTGTTGCAGTGCTTTGTTGCAGTGCTTTTTGTACCTTTTGACAACAATTCAACTGACATGTGTGGGAGAGTGTCCATGCCGATTCAGGCACAAAAAACAAACTAAACTGAGAAAAGATGCAAGCGGGTAAAAAAGCGCGAAAACACAGAAGTAATTACCAAAAATAGCGATAGAGTCTGAATGCTAACTTGGTCGCCAGTGTCTTATTACATCCCAACGAATCCGACGACTGGACTCTAGCGATAAATTTCACTCTAACATTTGAAAACAGGACGGAGCCGAAAACAGTGAATATGTTTTTGGTTGTTGGGTAAAGACAGCTTTTACAGTTTCTGTTTACAGAAAAAAATTACTGACATGGAATTTTATTCCGTATTCCTTTTTGATGTTTTTGATGTTTAATGTTTTTCTTAGTACTAGGATCCCTTTAAAATATGGCCTATATGTCTCTGTTAAAACTGTTTTGCCGCTTTCCTTTTTTCTTTTTTAATCTGTTTACCTCTGCAACTGAATGATTGAATAAAAGACCATAAATATTTTATTTTTCCACTCCAGTAAAGTTGCCCTAATAAGCTCATATATCTTGAAGGAAAAAAAAAATTAAGGGGATCAAAAGCTGTGGACACCTCTTTCCCATCGATTCTTGTAAGGACCTCGATGAGTTTTGATTATTTTAGAGTAATAAATGAAAGAAAAAAATTATAATTACGCTCCTTATTTTTAATTATCAAATTCTTCTTTTTTAAATTCAACGCGTGATGAACTTCATGGAAATATTGCCGAACAATATCACATCACACTCCGATTTTTGTTGGTGTTAAAATCGTAAACCGCGAAAGTTTTTAATTGACCAAGTTTCGCGCGCAAATGTCTCTCACCTTGAGACCGTAACCTGGTTTGAATGCCTCAATGTAGGCTTCATTAATATACCATTTGTCCAAGATGTTAATGATACGCATAACGATTATTTTCGTGCTTTGCATACACGTGCCCCAAAGTAACCAAGTAACTAAACTTTGAATTGAATAATATCATTGAATAATATAGATCATGTAATGAACAACCCAGTCTATTCTAGACTACGTTTCGACTGCTACAGCGAACTTTTAGGAAAAGGAACGTAACATAAAGCGAACTTTTAGAAAAAAAGGAAAGATTTTAATTAATCCATTTCCTCCATCTACGTCCGTAAAGAAATTAATTACTTTAATTGCTGTGATCTGATTGGTTGATTTCGATCCTCTAATTATCTCCCAAACTAATAAATAGCCAAAGATGATTCGAACATTGCCGTCATAAAAGCTGTAGTTGTCGCAAGGTAGTCTAGAATAAACTCTCTTATTCATGACATGTTAATATCTATATTATTCAAGAACTAAGTTTTATTTGACAATGAATATTGTAGACAAACTGATGGTGTCACCATGGGTTCATTGTGTGTTCCCACATTGACCAATTTTCTTCACTGTTTTTTTTTTTAAAAAAAACACTACCAACGTTATGTAGATTTTCTCTCTCTATTGTTTAACTCTTGAACTTTATGAATGAAATTTATTTGCAATAAAGGAGGAGAGCCCTACATTTTTGGCCTCGAGAGAGTGGCAAATTTGTCACTTCTGTGTTCGAGTGGCGTTTCACGAACTTTGTTAGTTTCATCTCTACTACTTTTAAACACTGCTTGACTTTTACTTCACTGTTTAGATGTTTTGTTTTGGTATTGGACCTTTCTAAACTTTATTGCTCGCGGGCTTTAAACTCCTTATAATCAAGTGCTATAACTTGGCACAGTTATATTATGTCCTAGGACGAAGCCATTCTAAGCAAAAAATGAATGTTATGATGTCGTAGGGATCAGAAATGACATCAAATATACAGAATAGGCCAAGTTTTTAATTTTAACTATAAATACATAAAAAACCCACTTTTCAAGTAATATTTTTTATGTTCGTGTGAATAAACTTGGTGCATCTATATAATGCGACATTTAAACGTTATCATTTTGGTGAATCGGTCATTCCTTCCAATCTGGTCTGCATTTATTCCTAGCACATATATATCAACACATTGGCAACCAACATAAATTAAAGAAGTATGTACGTAACCAATACAACGTCATTCAGTACTTTTACATTAACGTCTTTACGAAATTCCAAAAAAATTACCCATGTCCCAAAAATGCAATACCCTACGCTTCGTGAAGAAGCTACGAATTTTTTTTAACCTTCTTATCACCAACTCAATTATTTAATTGAAACTTCACACGTTCTAGCATTGTTAACATAATTTGGTCTTTCTTAATGATCTGGAAACTTGTATTTATATACAGAGCAAACTGGTACTTTATGATACTGGTTCTTGACAGCAGTTTGGAGCCAAAAGCTATTTCAGGAACTTCCTCGTTATTCTATTTAAATTCGATAAAACGTGTAAAAATTTCTAGATGTACGAAATTCTAAAAACCTGACAAAATCTCTTGAAATTTAGTTCAGGTAATTAAATCGGCTAAGAAATAGTTCAAGCAAGGCCTCGTTATAATATTACTCTGAATCCTCGCAAATCCTTAAGAATGGTGCGTAATAAAAAGACCACCCCAAAGGTCAAAGTGAAAGAAATTATATACACAATTTACAACCATATACAGTGACTACAGTATAAGACGTATAAAAATATATATATAATAAATATAATAACTTATATCAAAATTATGGATACCATTTCGTCTTTTATTTACTTGGAAATAATGTTTGATATTAAAACTTAAGAGATAAGATATACCTTAAATTTGTCATCAATATCTACAACGATTGGATTTGATTGACCATTCGCCAAGTTTTTTCCAATAGCAAATGAATTTCTATTTATGTACTCGTTCGTTTGGAAGCTTTTAACTTCGCAATTTTGTAATGATCTTGGCTGTTCTTTGACGAAGGACAAACACCCTTTGATTACTGTGTCACACCTGTCAATAAACCAAAGATCGCAGAATCTTTTACTATTATCCCATCCATACGGGTTTTCAAATTTGTCTAACCGAAAATAGATGTGTCCCTTCGCGTGACAACCCTGTAATGAAAAGAATATAACAATTTATTCCTAAAGCCATAGTGATTTCTGAGTCATGAATTTTATTAAGAAGAAGTTCAAAGGTAAACATTCAACTAATTGTTTTTAGGATTTATAAAGGTTAGTAACGCTCATCTTTTTAGGAAAAGATCGTAAAATACCACAAATATAGAATGCGCAAACCTTTTGACTTTTGAACAAATTATAAAGAGCATAGCTTGATAAATCTTGCTTCAATTTCTTTTAGTTCCTGCACATTATTTATGAAAAGAAATATGAATTTAAAGAATTGTAACCAAAGAACCAATCAAAAATTGAAAATTGTGATCGAAAGGATGTATAACACATAGATAATTACTATCTCGCCTGCCAGGATAGTATTGGTTTCCAACTCGTAACTAACTATGTCCCAAATGGTCAATTGCAACGTCAACAGCGAGCTTTCATGCGCAAAGTTTTATTTTAGAAAAAAGTCTCCTAGTGAGATTCGAACCAGCACCGCAGCAGAACATTGCATCTAAGTGCATCGCGCTAACCAAGTGCGCTATCGTGACAGAAATAAAACGTTAATATTTAATATTTAATTGAAGTTGCTAACCATCATCTTTTACGGACTTTTCTCTTTTGGGCTGGTGCGTTAATCAATACAGAACAGTATTTTTTTACTACACTGTTGCATTTATTTTAGCAAAATAATTTCGATCTTCGTAGTATGAGATTTTTTATCACAAAACAGTAAACTTCAAAGGAAAAGATAAAAAATACGCTTTCTGATAAAGATGAAGGAGGGGGTGGGTGGGGGATTCAGGGAATTTCCTTTCATTTATAACCGAAACAAAACCCATGCAATATTTTTTTCATTAAATATAGGCGATTATAAAGCATTCTAAGTACTGTCCGTTTGCGTATTCGCCCATTTCAGCATTTTTAAAATGCAATAAAATTCCTGTGTGCAAAATTATTGCTTGTGGTGATAAGCAATGCAAAATTGAAACACATTGTTGTCTGTTGGATAAGTATGACCTAAACCATTTATTTAATACTCCCCGTGTTCCATAGTGTTCCTGTTTTTTTAAAAGTATGGTGTGATTGATTGTATCAAATACCTTGGCATAATCTAGAAATATGCAACAAAACAATTCAATTTGGGAATGTGCATCGGAAATTTGTTTTAACAATTCAATAATAGCATGTGTGGCTGACCGATGTTTTTGGAAACCATACTGAGTTGGATTGAGAATATTGTATTTCTGTAAAAATGAAGTCGTTGGTGCATCAACCTCTTACTTATTTTATCAAATATTGGGAGAATTGAAATAGGACGATAATTTTTAGTCTCACATGGGTCACCTCCTTTGCATAGGGGTATTATCTTGGCCGTCTTCAGTTTTTGTGGAAATATACCAGATGAAAAGGACTCATTTATTACGTGAGCTAGCGATAATGATATTTGATTGCTGACATCTTTGACACTTTTTATGGGGAATTGGAATATATCTTCAGTTTTTTTTGGAATCTAGGGATGATATAACGTCTCTCACTTCCTCTTCATTTGTTGCTCTGCAAAAGAAGCTGTCAGGAAAAGAGTCAAACTTTTTGGAGGCACTGAGCTTGGGAGGTTTCTTTACTTAGTTCATAAGTTCACTAGTTTTTCCACTAGTTTTTCACTAGTTTAACTTACTTTAAAACGTATCAATTTATTACACATTACTGCTTGTAGTGCAAAAGTTTCCGTGAATGGATTACAGTATACATTAGCATTACTTTGGTTTTGCAAAATGTATTTTTGCCTCATTGTAAAAAAATATACCTCAACAACATGGATTTATGTTCGCGTTGATTAATGATCGCGGTGTTTGACAACAGACAATTCTTTCGCATGTGGATTAACACTTCTCGAGCGCAAAGTGTTATTTTTTTCTTCAAAATACTGAACACATCGTCCAGGTCATTGAACGGGTACATTAAAGTCTTAAATTCGCCAGCTTCCCTTCTTTATACCAGCTAACGTAAGGCATAGACGCAGTAAATCAACTCGCCCTATATAATTCATTTGAAATCTATTACATGCTTTTTTTATAAGAATATCAATATTCTAACCAGGCTGCTCATTATTCTTATTTTTCTGTTGTTTAAACAGCAGACCAATTGTGTTTAACCAAAAATTCCAGCCTGGTATTCTTATAAAGCATGTTCTTATAAAAGAAAAAGCATGTAGGTGTACACTTTTCTCACTTTATTTAAAGTTTTTCTACCCAACCACTTTCCTCATTTTGCATTTTTTAGCAACCCTTACACTCGTCTGGATAACCACCGTCGCCCCTTTGTTTATTTTCGTTATAATGTATCGCGCTTTTATAAGAATCTGGTTTGTTTGCTGATATTTTAGTTTAAAAATAGGCCTATTGTTTAGAAAAATAAAGATAAATGAAAAACAATAATAATAATAATAATAATAATAATAATAATAATAATAATAATAATAATAATAATAATAATAATAATAATAATAATAATAATAATAATAATAATAATAATAATAATAATAATAATAATAATAATAATAATAATAATAATAATAATAATAATAATAATAATAATAATAATAATAATAATAATAATAATAATAATAATAATAATAATAATAATAATAATAATAATAATAATAATAATAATAATAATAATAATAATAATAATAATAATAATAATAATAATAATAATAATAATAATAATAATAATAATAATAATAATAATAATAATAATAATAATAATAATAATAATAATAATAATAATAATAATAATAATAATAATAATAATAATAATAATAATAATAATAATAATAATAATAATAATAATAATAATAATAATAATAATAATAATAATAATAATAATAATAATAATAATAATAATAATAATAATAATAATAATAATAATAATAATAATAATAATAATAATAATAATAATAATAATAATAATAATAATAATAATAATAATAATAATAATAATAATAATAATAATAATAATAATAATAATAATAATAATAATAATAATAATAATAATAATAATAATAATAATAATAATAATAATAATAATAATAATAATAATAATAATAATAATAATAATAATAATAATAATAATAATAATAATAATAATAATAATAATAATAATAATAATAATAATAATAATAAAATATATTGAATAAAATGAATACATATGTTGTAAGTTGCAGACTAAAAAGTTACGACGCAAGTTTTGTCTGGCAAATTTCTTTAAAAAAAAAGGTAAGAAACTTGTGCAGTCTTGTATGTCGTACTACATGTTTTTGTTTTAAAATATTTAACACGCTTAAACGTGTTTGTAAAAGCTATCACTTTAAAACCTTTAATTAAAAAAAGTAAATATATTCATAAATGTTTCTCTTTAAGATAATTTCAGTTAAGTCACCGCATCTGTGGTCGATGCTGAATTTTCATGTCTCTTATAATGAAATTGCTAAACAGTTTAGATGTATCAGGTTGACTGTGGAATCAGTGACGTAATTGAGCATGGCAGCTTTTTTAAGCGTTGTTTTACCTTCGTGGAAAATTCTTGAAGTTCCAAAGAACTGTTATAAAAAGAATGCTTAAAGTTATAGAATAAGTTAAAATGTATATTATCTTTAATTCTCCCGTACAACTTTTTCTGACCCCAAGTTTCTTTATTTTCGGTAAAAGTTTGTTAATGGCTATTCTTTCGTGTTATTGCAAGCTCGACACCAGTACCTTTCTATAACTACCAAGAAACTCAGCATTCTTGAGAAGAAAACAGTTCTGGGTACGTGGTTGGTGTTATTGCCTTAACATTATTATCAGCCAAAGGAGCAATTTCTTAAACTTTTGTGTCTTATGCTTTTAATGTTACACACAGGCATACCGTGATTGCTGAAACTAGCAATAAAAACGTCACACAAAATGAGAAAATTACTTACATTTTGCTGAATGTGCAAAAGAATGAATGCACACAACACATTGTAAAAGTAAATCATATTTAACACTCTCTCACGTAAACAATGTCTTCCCGCTTGCCTATTTCAATAAAACTGATGATACCAAGACAGGGAAAAAACTTTATTTACGTGCCCAGGTGAATTATGGACTTCTTGTTTACAATCAAAACAATTTTTTGACACGTCGTCTGTGCTTTGATTGGGCTAAGATAGTACACGCAGAAACAAATTTACTGTTTGTGTGGCATATTCAACTGACACGCTATGAAACATTCTGCGATACTGAGAAAGGATCTGCTCTTCGTTGCAAAAAGTGTTCTTCATGATATAATAACAAAGAAAAGAATACACAATATTTTTTGTTTGGGTGATATTTCGCTTAGCCATCATCAGATTTCCTACATTGATATAAACGTTCTTTCTTAACATAATTTATGCAAACATTTTGTACGCAATAAAATAGTTAACAAGCACAATAGATAACTTGCCAATGTTTACAAAAGTTAAAAAGTTTTTTGCACATGCGCGAGGATTTCTGTAGGCAGAAAATATGAACAACAGACTACAGTAATCAAAGAAATCCATCCAAAAAAGAAATATTCGCTCAAAATTAATGAATTAGTTTTTTAAGAAGAATTAGAAAAAATATAGTTTAAATTTAATTCCAGTTCCTCTTGGATCTTATGCTACTCAAAAAAATCTTTAATCTTTATTAATAACCATTTTACCCTGTGCGAGTCCTGCTTTTTCACCTACACAAAAGTGCGCGCATGCCCATTGTTCTCAAAATCAAATCAAAACAACTTCAACATGCGGAAAGTGGTCTACAGACAGCAACCAAAATCGACTTCTTCCCCAGCCTCTTTTTCTCTAATTTGGGGGGGAGGGGGTGCTTATACTGTTTTGGTGAAGAATTGTATAATTGACACCATCTGCTCACATAAAAATGTAAAAAAGGAGAAACTTTTTTTGCTTTTCTGCTTATCAGAAAATCAACGCCTTGGGTAGAGTGAAGAAATTACATTCTATAGAAATACAAATAACGGCGTGAAAACTATAAACCTTTCTATAGACTAATGCGAGAAATCGGTTTAAAACAGAATGCCTTTTGCGATATGAATCGTGAAACAAATGGATCGAATCAGATCTCCTGTGCATTAACAGATAAAATTTGGGTCTAGGACTAAAGCAGGTTAACGTCTAAAATGTTAGCATTGCATTATTATTCAGAATTATTTTTATATGTTTACTTGACTTTCCCTTGTTATCCTACAATGAATTTTAATAAAAAAGTATTTGTCGAAGATACTTTTGCGGCTTTTACGATTTTTAAAAAAATCGCAAAAGTTTATTTTAGCAAAAGTAAGGACAGTCGTGAACCGCCAAAGTTGTTTCCCACACAATGTTTCAATTAGAAATGGAATTAAAAATTTCGTTCAGAATTAGTCGAAACTAAATATTTTCCTGCAAAATGTAAAAAGAAATTCCGGTAAAGCTAAACCGCAAAAAGTTTCTTCAACAAACATTCCTTGTAAATTAATATACTTCTATCTACCCTTTCTTACATAAGGAAATTGTGAAAGAGTTTTCTTAAACGTGCAAAACAAAATTTAACAAAGTTGAAAGCATAGAAGAAACATAACATCATAACTGGCGAGAAAATCAACTCCAGTATTGAAAACACTCTCAATATTGTTGTCATTGACTCCTGATTTGGTATGTTGTACACAAACAAATACGCTCGAAGAAGGTTCATTGTCACCAATAAACATAAACATGTCAGGGAAGCTGTCTCTAACAAATTGACCAACTTTTCTTTGTACGGTTTTACTCGTATATGAATAACTTGTAGTATCAACATAATTCCAGCAATGTAACTAATACGCTCTAATGGATTGATGAAAAATACAGCAAAGACTGCGATCAATAATCTTTGACTAAGTCTCCAAACTTCCCAAATAATTACATTTCCATTTTTGTTCTGACGAAAAGGATTCTCGAACAAATTTACTAGTGCTTGAACGTTATCCCTTGCATTTTTTTCTAAATATACAGTTTTTCTAATTTTACTCTTTTTATAGTAAAACGGTGTCAGAAAAGGTATTAAGAAACATTGATGAAATTCGCCTAAACTTAAACATCCGGTATGCAACAGTTTTACCGCAAAATACGCGGACGGACAGAACAGTATAACCCAGAGTGATAAGAAAATAAAACATAGAAACTGCCACCAAACAAAACATTGCATATTACCATTGATATACAACACTTTCTCATTGGTAATCTGTCTGCAGTTGATCAATGTGAGTGTCAACATGACAATATTGACGTAATTCCATAAAATGATACTTATGATACAAATACTGACTCGTAAACCTAACTTCTTTCTTTTCAGCAACATACCTTTCCAACAACTTTTGAAAGTTAAAACAAGCAATGCAACTCCATATGTTGTTATTGTTATGAAAAGTAGTAAGATAGGAAATAAACCATTTCTTATTGCAATTTTCTGCACGTCATCCAAGCTGAAGGTCGGGCAAAGTTTTGCACCGATTTCGAAAAGTTCAAAGTTTAATATTGATGTTAGGAAGTTTTCGTGGTACAAATTTCTAAATTGAACATCAATTTTAACCGTGATTAGTTTTTTGATTTGATAGAACGCAATTAATACACTGATAATACCTGAAATCTGTCCATTATTTTTTTTATCAACCGAATTCCCAATTGGGCTAACATTCAATTTTCTTACAACTTCTAGACTTTTATTTTTTGAACTTTTGTGAGTCAAGTTACATTCAGCGGAATGATTGCTTTCCATGGTGGTTAAACATGCATCAGTAACAACGTCATTATTAGCGATAACTTCAGTTATATTTTCACCAATCGTTGTTTCAAGACACCTTGCATTGACATAATATGCAATGGGCAAAGGAATCTGCATTGAATCATTATTAGGACTCTTGATACATATATTTTTCAGTTTTGATGTGACCACAAATGATTTTTGCCGGATAAATGACCAGGCCTTTTTTGCCCATGCTGGTAAGTCATCCAAAAACGCAATAATGCTTGTGTACAGAAAACCATGGCAAAGGAAAAGAACCCAGAATGGCGTTACTTGATTGCAATTCTCTCTTTTGATACAAGAATTGGAGAAGAAATCTGCAAAATACCCGGATCTGCAGTTACCACATAAAGTCCCAGTTCTATATTTGGTGCACGTGTTGTAAGAGGCACATGGTGTTTTATCTTTGGTGCAGCAATATCCCTCAGGACATGGCAAAAATAATATTCTATTGTTATCTTCAGCGTGACCCCAAAAATTATCCTTACTTACTAGATCATCCGTGCAGTCTCCACCACTTGGGCAGTTGTAACATTTTGCAAGAGTAACGTTCGAGCTCTCTTTTATTGGTTTGTATTTACTCATGTATAAATGAGTTGTGATGCTTCCATTTTGGATAGAATACAACCCTCTTTTGCATTTGAGACAGAAATACTGGTATTTCATCAAAAAAACCCTGCTTCTTTCTCTTACAGGATTGTAATTTACTGGACATTTCATATAAAAGCTTATATTTGTTTCTTTATTGTCTAGTATCGATGAATAATTGTTAAATGCGAATAATTCCAACAGAGCAATTAAACTACCATATTGTGCTGTCAATGGCGATATATGAACGTCAAATATCTCTAGTTTACCAAGATGGCGAGAACTTAGGACTGTTAGTGCATTTTTTGTATTGTCAATTGGTTGCAGAGAGATAGACCACATTCGAATAAAGGATATAGCTGGGTAACGCGTTGAAATTAGAATCAAATCTCCTTTGACGTTATCTATTTTTACAAATGAGATTGTTCCATTGCAGTCTGCTATCTTTAATCCTGTCATATCAAAACTGTTTTTACTTATATTGACATTAGTTAATACCGCTTTACTGTCCGCTAGGGAAATAGCACTTGTTAGGTTTGTACTCGTCATAGCCACCGAGGACATGTCAACCGTACAGTTTTGTATGCCAATTCCTATATATCCTGTACTGTTCTTAATAATAAAGTTATTAACTTGTATTTTTGGAAAAGCGGTTAATAGAATCCCGTTAACAAATTTGCTGTTAGCTACTGTTACTGATTCAATTACGGAATTAAACTTTCCGAAAAGTCAATATATAATTACATTTATTTCGTTGTCGAGAATGGTCGCATTTTCAATATGTACCATGCTTTGTTCAAATTGAATTGCATCGAAGATTCCATGATTATTTTTTATAAAAAGGGACACAACGGTGCAAAAACTTCTTATGATTTTTATGCCTGAATTATTTTGACTTCGAGATAAGATGTTGTTGTCACGAAATGATATGTTTTGCAGAAAGACTTGACTGGATTCAATTGAGATATATGAGGCCCGTTTTGTAAAAACATTTGATGAATATAAAACGTTGTAAAGTTTCGATTTTACGCAACCCGTAACAACCATTGGGAATCGAATCTTGTTTTTTGAGAATAGGACACCGTTTAGCATCACTTGGCTGGAACTTATCGAAATGCCAATAAACTCGCCGACGTTCTTGATAAATGCCATTGAATATGCTGAAACATCAATGATGTTGTTATAAACATGTTGACATAAGTTGGTAACGGTTTGGTTGCAGAATTCTGTGAGAACGATATTCCAAAAAGTTGAATGTTACATTTATAAATAGATATCAGCTGAGCTTCCCTGATGAATTTAGTATAGGTAAATGAAATGTTTCTAAGAGTCATCTTATTGCACAATTGCATGTAAATCCCTTTAAAATCATCATTCCGTGTAAATTCTGCGAACTCTATGCTGGCAACACTAGAGTGAATGAGTAATCCTGTAATCCCTATGTTTCCATGAAATTTTAGGTCTTGAATTTCAATAATGCTACCTGTAACAAATATACCGTAGCCAAATAAATTCCTTTCGAAGATATTTGATGTCAAAACTGAAACAGAATTGTGTAGCTGTATAAGTGATATACTATTGATGTTATGTCGGAAAATGTTCCCATGAATGCTAGTTCTTGATACATTTCTAACATAAAGGTATGTTGTATTTTGGAGATTCGCAAAAACACAAACTCTAACTTTAACTTCCTCTACGCTATCTAACTTTATTCCATAGGATTGAAATTTTGACTGTGATATTTCGACCCTTGTGAAGCAATCTTTTACCACCAGACCGGGTCTTGCTGTCTGGCTATGAAAACTCACATTATGCAGGGACATAAAACTCTTTGTTTTGGAGTAAGACGGTCTTGAGCAAGCTACATTGATAGAGCTTCTGGAAAAAGCTGATGAATTTTGAATTGCGAAGGACAGAGTTGAAGTTGTTCGTGCAGAAAGTAACATCCATGTGTGAATTACTGAATTGGTAATGGATATGTAATGCATTCCAGATGTTGGTGCCATGCTAGGTGTTAGCCAATCAGTCGTATAGTTAGAGCCTTTATGACTGAAATTAGAACGGGAACTATCGTAAATGCTAATAAATGCCCGATTTCGCATAACTTCTGACTGAAAAACCAATGTATCCCATAATGTAATGTTGCAAAAGATGTTATGACTTTCAATTTGAATAAGATTAATGTTTTTAAATTCCAGAAAACGTAGATTCGCAGTGAAATTTTCCTGTTGACATAAACATATATGTGGTGGCATTTTAGCTTGTAACAACAGGATGGAAACTGCTTTCAGCAGACCCAATAATTGATAAATCTATTGATACGAGAATTGTGTTTTTGATGAAGAAAACAGGTTGTTTTGACGTCCCACCTTCCAGCTCAATAACATCTCCGTTCTTGACAATGTGGGAAATGGCGTACTTAATTGAATTGCATTTTGCATTCTTGGTACCGCATGTCACTCTGTCTTCACCATCCGTTGAAATATGTACATGCTTGAAATGTAGACCTAAAATAGAATTTCAAAAAGGTTACTTTTTATACAACCATCAAGTGACAATAACCCCCCCCCCCCCCCCCCACCACCCCCCTACCCCCCTTCTCTTAAACATTAAAATTATTTATTAATTAAGTGAAGTCCCATCAAGGAATACAAGATTGCTCTGTTTAATTATTTTGTAATTAATTAGTTTTTTTGAGTCGTTGTTTGCGTCAATGGGGTTCAACTAGACAAAAAGGTTAAATTAGTGTAACTGTCTTCTACTTGTTTTAATTTATCAATCAAGGATGATATAGTGGCGAGTGGTGTTTGTGATAAAACGTTTATATTATAATACTTACTGTCTACCGTCTTTGGGACAAATCAAAATAATATAGTCGCACCTATAACTATAGTAATAACCTCCGCCCAAGTAAATTTTTTGTTACTTCAAGTAAACAATTGGGCAAGCATGTACGAGAAAGTAATCTAACTAATTATATTATGTCTGGAACAATTTGGTGTGTGATAAATAGGCATGCATAATTGCAATCTTGAAATTATGAAGAATGAAAGTTAACAAAGAGTTAAGAGTCGAATGTGCTTCTCTAATATATATCTTTTTATTTGCTTAACAATTACAACAATAGAGAATATCCTATCCCTAATAATTCCATTTTTGTTCCCCAGAGATCTTTAGGTGCTTCGTAGGAAATCCTTAGGTTAATTTAGTTTTGCTCTGTTTCCCTCACGGTTGTTGTCCTAACTGCGTCGGTGTTTTATTTACATCAATTCATATGGAAATCCATGGGAATTCGGCAGCCGCAGTTCGCTGCTTTGATGTTTGGCTCACAGGCGAAAAGTTGTGTGTATTATAATATAGAAACTAGCCATGCCCGTAAACAAATCCACGGTTCCTCAAGCTTTCACCCGTTATGCATATTTTCTTCATTGGTAATTCCTGCATCCTTAATTACCTGTTAACATGAAGTAATTAAACTATTCTGTGAGGGGTCCGAAATAAAACTTCGGTGCAACTATTTTAAAAATAGTACGGTTATTTTTACTATACACCGGTAAACGAAAAATTGTAAATTTTTTCTTGTTCCACGCAAGACGACTAAATCAATGCACTTTTTGGCAAACGAAAGAGTGTAATAACAGATTTGTTTTAACAAAGCGATTTTATCTAATGTGCCTCTCAAATTACTGCCAGTTTTGCTTTTGTAAAAAATTTCTTTGTTCGTAATAAACACACTCTTAATAAACACACCCTGTTCTTAATAAACACACAAAAAGTGAACTGAAGGGAATCCTTTAGAAGGGTGAAGGAAGAAGGGTCAAAACTCTAATTTATGCTTTGGTAAAAAGTTGGGCAAAAAGGGCTAAACTGTCTTGTAATACATTCTGTTAAAAATGAAGGCAATGGTGACCAAATACAGTATTTCGGTGGCGAAAAATGTAGATTTTCATTAACCATTATTTTCGGTATGCTTTTTTGTTTACTATGTCAATTTTGAAAAGGAGTCTTTTTTTTTCAATTTTTAAACTAAAACGGGAATGCTAAGTCCTGCACATTTATGTGAAATAGAAAAAAGTCACAGAAATGTAACTTTACAATTAGGACACAAAGAAGAATTACATCTGCTTTTTTTAACATAAAGCCCTTTTGATAGAACATTTCGCAAATTATATTGCTAAAAGAAATTTCCTTCGTGTCAAATGTAAACGCTGTGGTTATTCACTCACACCCGTGGGTAAGAGTGTTTAAAATTCAACGAGGGTTCCGCGGAGCTAACAACAAATTCAATTTTTGCTCTATCCGTCTATACGGATTTTTTGATGGTTATTTTTTTATTTTTTTCAAGAGATTTATTTATCTGTTGCCTTAGTCTGAGTGTAAAAACCGCTTCGGTTTATTATTTACTTATATTATCTGAATTTATACTTAATCAGGACTTTGTTAGCTGTCTAACAACAACAACTTTTCAATTATTCTAACCCCTTACAGAACATAACCACAAGCAAATAACCAATTAAAATTTAAAGTCTGCTAAGCAGGCTCTCATTTCACCTATCGTTTCATGAAAAAACATTTCAAATCGTTACCCAATGGCTCTAAATTATAAAGACAGGCTGTCACAGTTGTTTGCAATGAAAACAAATACTTTGCTGTCGTCAGAAAAATCACATATCAACAAAACATCTATTTACTCAGACACTCTATTGTTTTTTTTCATACGCATATTATGCAACATCAACAAAACATTCGAAATTTTCACACTATATCAAACATCAGGTAATTCAGAAAGCCACGTAAGAGTGGAAACAATCTATTACTACCAAAAGGCAGTATCTTAAGGTTTTTGATTTCCGCCGGCGAAGGCGGAATCTTTAATATCGCCTGGGAAGATAGAGAGAGAGATAGAGAGATAGATAGATAGAGACAGCCCAGAGCGTCTTATAATGCGCCATCTTTGATGTTATATAATTACGTCCTTTCCTTCTGTATTACAATTTTGCAAGCACGTAGACTAAAGCTATATTCACCAGAAGTAATTAATTATCAATGAATCTTAATTTAAAGAGGAATTATTGAGGCTGGATATTTTTGGTGAAAGATAATGTATTATAGCTATAAAATCGTGTCAAATATGTCACGATTTTATATCTTTTTTCAGATTATTGCTAATGGCGGAAATCTTTAAGCCGCAGGGCTTCTTGTTTCCATTGAAAAAAGAAAGGTGCAGAACAGAACAGAGCAATATTAGCTATCATTGTACTTCAAACGGTTGTCCTGCGAATAACAGCGCTGTAATAGGACCCTGCCATGATTAACCTTCTTTAGATAATAAAAACGATAAAAATTTTCAACCAATCTTGTTTTGATTTTTTTTTCTATTTTTAAAATGTAGTAGAAGTGGAGGATCAAAATAAGCCTTAACACAATCTAAAAGAAATTTTGTGAATTAATATTTTCTATAACGCTAGACTTTTTCTAAAAATGAGGCGGTGGAACATTGGGTTGAATTAGTATTACCAACATTTAGCTGGCGTCTGCTTAATACAACTGGTAAGGGCGCTAAAAATATATATATACAGGAAAAACTCCCCATCATGAAAAAAAAGCTTATAGTAGGTACTAGCTACTACAAGAGATCGCTTTAAAAGGTGATATCTTGACCGTGTTAACATTTGCATATACATTTCACCATACTACACTGAGAAAAGGCTAAATGAAAAGCATTTTTGCGTTTATAAAAGAATGATTTTAAAGAAAAACATGCATAAAAAAGATTTCACACAATGCGTATCATCTTTGGTAAAATCGTGTATTCGTTAAGTAAAAATATGAATGATAGAGGTAATAATTACCTGTACTTATCAGACAGATAAAACAAACGACAAGTCTCTTTTCTTCAATCATCTTGACAAACCGACGAAGCATTTCTTTCAACGAAGAAAGAATATATATAAAAATAGAGAGAGAGATTTAGAATAGTCTACATGGTGTAATGTTTTATAAGTCGAAACACGTATGCGTTCGAAACCATTTTTATCGCTGTAAAGTTTCTTAAGCTTTAAAAAACTACAATAATTCTTGATTAGTAAATTCAAACATATAACGAAGCATGTCGACATGCACATTGCATATTTAAGTCCTAAACATTTTGCAATAACACTTAAATTCTGTCGAAACTAAACGTCAACTCGAAGTAAAAATAGATAAAAGCTGGATAAAATTGTTGTTTGTGTCGCGTGAACCATAAAGTGTATGGAACTTATTTTAAATTTTAACCAACCATTTTTGTTGTGGCTTGCGTTACAAACGTTTTTAACTAGCAATAAGTAACATAAATGGTGTCAAATTTCCCTTAACATGTTGTTTTTACAAGAACACACTTTGACATAAATTATTAAAAAAACATGTTCGGACGTACTCCGACTGAATTTATTTATAGTTTAAGGACAAAAAAGTTTGGAACTATACTTGTTTATTTGCAGTAAGTTTAATATATAAAGTTTAATATATAGCAAGAAAAATATATACAGTAGACACTTGGTATAACGAACCGGGAAGGAAACCGAAGAAAAGTACATTATATCGAGAGTTCTTATATTCAGAAATGGAATTTTGCCTCAAATAATTGAAATGTATTTCTTTAACCCTAAAAAAATTTATAGCGTTGAGTGCAACACATTGCCTGAAGTGCTCGAGTAGAACTTTACTCAAATACAATCCAAAATCAAAACAAATTCGAGTCAAAGCAGCATTTTGTGAGTCTTTCATTTCGACGTCTCCATAAACCTACTAAATTATCTCTTAGAGGTCAGTGAGTGGTTCTAACACTTCTTTAATTACGTTATCTATTCCTGTTAAAAAATATGGCTGATGAAAATGTTATTGGCAAGATGTTGGAGAACTGCAATCAGGTGGCGTTATACACGGTGTTTGCTCGCGCTGTAAAGAGACAGTAGTTACGTGACGAATATGTGAGCTTACAAAAATGTTTAGAAGGCCAATCTAGTTTAAAATTAACGGCATATACTGTGTGATTACAAAATTAATTGCAGTTAAAAAAACACAGGTTAATGATGAAGATTGTTCCCTCATTGAATTAAAAAACTTTAGACGCATGGCAAAATTTATGTTACAGTAAAAGGTGTAGCTTCCAAACTGCATTTTCATAACCAGGGGTAGCAAACAGCTAGCTAGATAGCCCCTAGTTGCAGCTTCGTAATTAGTTGTTCAAGATTTATTTGGGGCTAAAAAACATAACAATATATTTACCCCAACATGTAAAAACATACGAAAAAATAAATAAGTAGCTCTCAGAAGACAAAAACAAATTGACGAGCGTCACGCCACACAGTTTTAAAAATCTCTATAATAATACGCGAAGTGTGTCTGTCTGTCTGTGACAGGCAAAGTTGATATCGTCATTTTCCTTTGATGTAGCCGAAATTTTCTTTGAAGTCTCCGAAAAAGTTATACCCCTTTTTCTAGCGGGTTTACTTTTTTTTACATCACGTGATCAAAATGGAGCAACTTGATTTGCTGAAAAAAATTTAACGGATTTCTTTACAAAAATGGTGTCTCACGACACCGAAAAAAAACAACAAAAGAACGGTCCCTTCGTCTTGAAAAAAGTGCAAAAAGTAATTCAGAGAAAGAAAAGTCCAAGAAGTGAAGTAAGAAGTGGTAGCGAGAGCTAGAAGTAAAGTAGTAGAGTTAGAAGTAGAAAATAAAGGCTATAGTTTGAAGTGGATTTAAAATCAATAATAGTAAGAACTTTGATGTTTTCAGACGTTTAGTTTTATGTCACTGGAGCAAGCAGACTCGCATTTTCCAAGAAAAGCCTCAAATTCTTGAAGTTTTATATTTTACCGCTTTTTTTAAAAAAATCCAGCCACCATATTTGTTTATGTTTTTGTTGCATAATTAATGTATTCCCTGGCGCATAACTAATGTGTTTGTCCTAGAATTTAAAATGCTACATAAAGCTGTTAGCTGACTAACAAACGCCAAACTTTAGTATGTTGAACTTACTGTAATGTTATTATTTTTACATTACTATTGTTTCCCTTTATATGTGTTCTACTAAACATAAACAGCTAGCTTTAGTTTTAGCGTGTTCCCAGTTTGAGTATATTAAATTGGGACTCTTAGCTACTGTTAGCTAGCTAATGTTAGCCTCTAATGCCTGCTCCTCATCCCATGGCTAGCTCTAACCTATGACTTATATTGTTATTCCTCTTTTTTAATTATCTATAGCTGGCTAACTTCGTTTCCAAACTTCTTTTCTTTTATGAGCACGAATTATGATGTAACAAGCTAGCTAGCTAGCTACCTACAAAATCTTTCAAAGACTTGAACTTTTGCAGGATAGTAGGATGTATTTTTTTAAGAGTATATATAATTATTTTTACATTTCCTGTAAACTTAACAAGAGAACCCAAGCACTATGACAAGTGGAATATTTGTTTTTCAGAATTTAAAGCGTGTGTGTTAAGTTTTTTTTATTGTTTTGTTTTGTTTCTGAAATCCTGTTAAACTTTTGTCAGCCTACATGTGTAATGCTAGGCTATTTTTAGAGGGGGTTGTAGACATTATTGGCAATTTACGTGGGTTTATGACTTTGTTTTAATTTATGAGAGGACGGTATGATTGTTCGTGTTTTTGTTTATGTTGCAGACTGCTCTTTTTTAAAATTTTGTGTAAACCTTTTTGGGAAAAAGACCACATGCAATATATATTCTGAAAAAACAAATTCACGTTTTTGTTAAGAATTTTAAAATTGTAGTAATAACAATAATTACTAATTGTTCTGACTAAAACTTTTTTGATTTTTCTATAATTTGATGTGTTTTATAACCTTTATGTAGAAGATTTATGTGCAATGGCAATATAGGACATGCTATATGAACTGATTTTCGTTGATTTGTATATGCTCCTCAAAAACCAATCTGTTTTACATTTATTTAAAATTTTCTCCTTATTCTTTTTTGACATTTACGTTTAAAATGGTTGGTAAAGGTCACTACAGATCATTATATTTTTGTGGAACAGGATAGTATGTAACCGAATAAATGATTTTTCAGATAAAAATTTGATGTTTTTGACACTTTTGATTAAAATATTAAAGGTTTTTAACGTAATCAAACGAAATCACTTTACTTATACTTAATATTTGGGATGTGTCATATCTGACTTTATTATTATTGTTGGTGTTGTACATGATTCTATACATTATTTTGATCAGCGTTTCAAGCTCTACACATTGGAAGCAACGTGTAAACAAATTTCATGGAAAAAATGTTGTGTATTGACGGGTCTTGGCAAACGTCATCAAAATACAAGTTACGATTCTCTTTTCCAATGTACTCCTGCCTAAGTGGATTTTCTCAATAAATTTTTTATTTGTACTTTCGACTTTACTGACGTCAGCAAAATTTTAAAATTTTAAAACACTTACATATATCTCCTTATGGCGCCGTAGATTAGTGGTTATTTATGGCGCCGTAGATTAGTGGTTATAGCTCTTGTACTCTGTGCGGGAGACCGGGGTTCAATTCCTCTTGACGGCGATTCAACATGGGCGAGTGAATGTTACTATAGCCCCGGGTTAACCCAAGCCATGTGAGGGAAATTGGGGAGATGGCACACTGCGTGGGCCGTTGGATGTTGCCGGGAGTTGTAGAGCGCGGGCCTTAATTGGGTCTGCGTAGCTCAAAATGAGCATTAAATACTCTAGGAATCTCCATGTAAGCCATGGCCCCTCCTGGAAATATTAGACAGGGTATATCCTTCGACACTTGTGAGGCTACCCATGTAAAATATGCACATCATCAATGGACGGGTTAATGACGTCATCAAAAAACCTTTAAACCTTAATATCTCTGCAACCGTTTGTCAAAAGTACATATTCCTATACATTTTCTTCATCAACGTTTCAAGATCTATACGATGAAGGCAACAGGTATACAAATTAATAAAAAAAAAATTTTGGTCTCGATGGGGCCATTGCTGACGTCAACAAAATTTTTAAACCCCTGTATCTCATTAACCGCTCATATCAAAAGCACATGATCATATATATTTTCTTAATCAGCGCTTTCAGCTCTACACAATAGAGACAACGTGAAAACAAAATTCTAAATTTTTAATAGATAGGTTGCTGACGTCATCAAAATTTTATCCTGCCTCAGTGGATTTTTCCACGGGCCTTATCGACTAGTCTATATAATAATAAGCTAAGTGTGTCTGTTTGTCTGCCTGTGAAAGGCAAGGTGGATGTGTTCATTTTCCTTTGATGTTGCCGAAAAATGCATGTCTAATATGTTAAATTTTCTGACGTTACGGGGCGACGTCAATAAAACTACTTTAACGCCAATATCCTATATTAAATTAATGAAGCCATTACAATGCACCTAAAACTTAGAGGCCAAATAACTTGGAAACAAGGTGGTGACTTCAATGATTTTTTGCCGCGTAGGTAACTAGGGACCACCCAGGGCCAATTTGGGTAAAATTCCAAAACCTGGTTCCCCAAACTGTTTCGGATTTGACGGGTTGATGACGTCATCAAAAAAACCTTTAACCGTTTAACTGCAACCGTTTGTCAAAAGTACATGTTCCTATACATTTTCTTGATCATTGTTTCAAGGTCTATACGATGAAGGTAATAGGAATATAAATTTAACGGTCCATTGCTGACGTTTTAACGGTCCATTGCTGACGTTTTAACGGGCCATTGCTGACGTTTTTAGTCCTATATGTCCTTTGTTGTTCGTTGAGAAAAGATATGATCCTATATATTATTTTGATCAGCGTTTAAACCTCTACACGTTACAGACAACGAATAAACTAAATTTCGCCAATTTTTTTGGATTTGCAATGCTGACGTCAGCAGAAAGTCTTAAACTATCAACGTTTTCCATGTCCTATTGCCTAAGTTGATTTTTTTACGGGTCTTTACCGACTAGTGGACGTAATAACACTACTTAGATTGTTTTATATTTCTTTGTCAGCATTCTATCGACTAGTGGACGTAATAACACTGTTTTTTATTTCTATGTCAGCATGTTGGAGCCGCGAAAAACTTGCTGAATGGCTATTTATAAAAATTGGGCTCCGTGATTGGTAAACGACGCACTAGCGTTATAACAAATCCGGTAAAAATCGTGTTCTGCATTTCGTGTTTCCGTAACAGGACGTGTCTTTTGTGGACAGAAAAGCAAAATATCGCCCGTCCTTTCAATTTACCCGTCACAACAAAGTGGATAAAAATATATCGCATTTGATATTCGTGTTTCTGTAACATTATTTTTTAACTCAGCGGTGGGTCCGCGCAGACACAGACAGACGGAATACAGCTATTATAATAGAGATTATCTTAGATTATATCAAACACTATTTGGTGGCCCGTGGGTATATCCACAAGCTTCCTCTCTTTTATTTGCAGCATTTTGTATATCTCGCTACCGGGGTTACCCTTTTGCGTGACAGACAAACGTATACGGGTATTATAATATAGTTGATATAAACTGGAATCGGGACACAATTATACAGAAAAATCGAATTCCTTTTCGTGCAGTGTGATTTGTTTCTTTTTATCTTGCATTGCGCGGTAATTATAAAATGATAAAAAATTGCAGCCTTGGAGAATTACAGTTTCGTCGTTTTTAAGATTTTATTAAGTTTTTTTAAAATGGAATATTGGAGTTGGGCATTACAGTAAAGAAATTAAAATATTTAGCACTTTTGTGAAAATTTGTACATGTCTTTCATAAGGGTAAAATGATTTTTCTGCCAGTCAACTATTCAGGATGCAGGAAGAGAATATTCAATTAAAATTGTATACTTGAAGGTACAAATCATATCACCCAGTAAAAAAAACCTTCATTAAATCACTTGTTTATATGCAATTTTTTATTCAGCTTTAAATTTGAATTTCAATTCCATACCATTTTATACATGTACAGTACATTTTTCAAAAGTAGCTATGACCTTTGTGAAGAAAATTTCGAAACTGTAGCAGCAAATGCGTTCAACAACAACAACATCAACAACCACCACAACAACAACAGCAACAACAAATCAACAACAACAACAACCACCACAACAACAACAAATCAACAACAACAACAAATCAACAACAACAACAACCACCACAACAACAACAGCAACAACAACAACATATCAACAACAACAACTAGGCACAAAGAGAACAAGAATAACAACATGAAAGTTAGAACACATATATTTGAAAAGCCTCTTTTCCACATTTTGACTATATGAATGTGAAACTGCTATAAATTGGACAATAATAAGGGGCTCTCGGGAATGGTCATCGAATAGCACTTTATTAAGTGACGGGTTGGCCACTTATGATAACTATACCTTAAGCCATTTAACGCACGAGTTAAGGGGTGCGAGCATTTGAGGACAGCATTTTTTACAATGCTGTCCTCCTTAGCAAATACCGAACGAGGAGCAACTGTAAAAAAACTGAAGTTCGACTGACATATTTATAGGGATCAGCAACCCACAACAATTTTCTATTTAATAAGTAGTAGGAAAACTTTGACCTGCATTACGGTGTGCTGCACTTGACATTTTTCAACAATTTAATTTTTTAAAGGAGCTGTTAATCCACCATTGCTTCGGATTTGCAGTATAATATGAAGTTGTTTTCTTTTAATCGGATAAAACATCTGCGATGGAGATTTTTATTTACTTGACTTTATGACATATGTGGTAGTAAATATTTTAATGAAGGAAATGAACGGATGCGTCCAATCAAACACTATTACATTAGGTATACATTGAAAGCTTTTTCCTCGCACACATGTCACAGCCAATAAACAGAAGGCTACCTTTTTGTTTAAAAAAAGTAAACTCAAAAATATGATAAAAAGAAGTTGATGAAAATATTAGTCAATTGTACAAATGCAGCACCTTGTGCCGATTAATTCTTACCAAAATGGCAACATCGTCAACATAGTCATGATTATTTATGCTGACTGATTTTCCGGAGAATTAGTTATTACTTAAGTTTTTTAATAACGAATTAATAAGTTCTTTTATCCTCTTATTTTCAAGATATTTCGGTTTTTAATGTGGTATATACAAAATAATCAGCAAAATAGTCTTAAAAGCTAAAAATGAAGTCTGTAAATATGACTAATCAGTAGAAATGCTTCAGTCGATAAATAATAGTCACCAAGCCAAAATATAGTCTCTATATACCAATGATAGTATAAAGTTCCTACAATGCGCAATATGTATAAATCAAAACGTGAAGTTGAAGAGGAAAGTGATTTTTCCGTTTGTTATCTTCTTCATTATGACAGTGACTATATTTATAATTAGTATTCTTACGCCCATGCTCTTTCTCGTACAATATACAAAAGTAAAACAGACGACTTTGACATAATTCTATCAAAACATGTAAAGGAGCTAGAATTTTTTAAACTTGTGACATTATAATCACTTTCTTTAATGGATGGAGTAAGCAAGCATTCATATTTTGACCGGAAATATGTCCCTTTTAAAGCTTTTTAAAAAACATTTCATCCTCTCCTAAGTTAATCATAATCCTTGTCTCTTTAAGCTTCATTCACAGTTACGACAGTGACCATATTTATTCAATGCGCCTTCTTGCACAATATACACAAGTAAAACAGCTGGCTTTGACATAATTTTATTAAAATGTGTAAATGCGTAAAGTTTTTATAAATGGATAGGGTAAGAATCTATAAAAGGATAACTTTTTTCTGAATTCGTCGTTCCCGTAATTCTCAAAATTCGCAATGCATTATGGTAGTTGTATTCATCGCCTAAAATTATATGTAAACAATTATGGCTGCAGTAATAAATATCACAGAAATTAACGAAGAAAATCCACTGAATTCTACAACTATATATAATACAAACAGTATTTTTGAATACTCTACAACTTGCAGTATCACTGGAACTTCTGGTTCTGTTTCTTTTACCTTATCAGATGTACAAGCAGCTAGTACAACCGACATTGACTCGAACAAGAGTGGGGGGATAACATGCTGTGTTCCTCACCGTTTTAACAATTCCAAACGAAACAAAGACCTTAGTTTTTACATCATTCCTAAAAACAAGGCCTTGAAAAAGCAATGGCTGGCTAAAATTAGCAGAATTGACTTCAAACCAACAAGCTCACATAGGGTTTGCTCAGCCCACTTTGAAGGGGGGTAAAAAGACATACATGAATAAAGTGCCAACTATTGTTCCAAAGGTCGCATTGCTAGTCCCTTAAAAACCAAGAAACACTCGTACTAGTCTTGGACTTTTACCAGAGTTATTTTTACCTATTCGACCCACAAGTGAACAAGAAAGTTCACACGAAGTTGAACTGACATTAGAAGAGCAACATGCCATGGAAAGAGAACTTTTAAAAACAAAACTGGAGGAAATAACAAAACAGAAAAAGATATTGAAAATATATTAGTTGAAAAAAATATACAGTTAAAAAATATGACACAGCAAAATACCTTTACAGTACGCAAGTTTAAGCATGAAATTTTTAAAGCGTTATTTCAAGAATATCTTATGTCGATGCTTCATCCAATGTCCCAAAAAGGAGAAGGACTAGAAGCCTAGAACACCGAGAAGAATTTTTTCTAGTTCTAACAAGATTAAGATGTGGTTTTCCTATTAAAGATCTTGGCGTGCGGTTCAACATGTGAACAAGTAATATTAGTCGAATCCTTATTACTTGGTATAATTTTTTGCATATAAAATTGCGTGCTTTAAATATATGGTTAACAAAAAAACTGTTGTAGAGACAATGCCAAAGAGCTTTAAAATTGTGCATCCAAATACAGTAGTAATAGAAAGCACAGAAATATTTACAGAAATGCCAAGGTCATATCGTAGCCAATCGGCAATATTCTCCAACTATAAGCATCACAAAAAAGTAAAAGCATTACTTAGAATAGCTCCAAGTGGAGCTGTAACATTTGTCTCTGATGTTTATGCTGGTCGATCAAGTGACAAACAAATAGCTAAGCCCTGCGGTATTATCGACTTATTAGAACCTGGAGTCGACTTGATGGCCGACAAAGGTTTCGATATACAAGACTTGTTACCAAAGGGCGTTACGTTAAATATACCACCATTCCTTGGTGGAAAACCTCAAGTACCATTAGAAAAAGAACTAGAAACAAGAAGAATAACATCAGTACGTGTTCATATTGAAAGAGCGAATAGAGCGAATAGAAAAACATGTTTCAATTATCAATGGCAGCTGACTTGAATAAAATCTAGATAATTTGTTGTTACCTGGTGAACTTTTTATCGCTTCTTATAGGACAAGACTTGTCCGAACAAACAATTTGTATGTATATATATTTATATAAGTACGAATAAAATTTTTAATAGACAAAATACATTAAACATACTAATTATTATTTAGTTTTTACAATTTTAGACTTCATTTTGCTTGCTTCAAAAATATTACTTTAAGTTATTCAGGCCACACTAATTATTCTATATGAAAAAATTCTGTAGCCAAATATTCAAAATAAAATTTTGTAAGCTTTGGCAAGCATTCGTTTTTCCATTTTGTCTCGTCAAATTTAATTGTTTCAACATACAGTTCCTTTTTCGTGTATATAACCAAATCAATTTCCTTGGTTTCGGTTATCGCCATTACTCCTAAAAACTGGTAATGTGCATGCGATTGTTTTAATTTCGCCTTACCATCCACTATACGACAAAAAATGTTTTATCATTGCATTCTTCCTCTATCGTCATAAATCGTTTTAAAAAAGGACATTTCACTTTAATCGCTTTTGACGGTGACAATAATGCATCTGAACTGCATCCCAACCATGGCCATTTTGGGTTTTTAAAAAAAACCGCAATTCACAACGGTGGATTTTGTCCTTTCTTCATAAACCTTTAGTGCAATAAGTTCATTTTTGATACCCCACTTACAACTCCCCGCAACAAATTGTCTATCATGTTCTCCTGTGACTTAGTGACTTAGGATATAAATTAACTCTGCGATTAATTAGTGCTCCAAAATTTGAGGACGTTAAGCGTTTTTTTTCTTTCTCAAAACCATTTTTTAGAGGATGATAAGCCAATTGTTTCATGTTCTATTGCAGCAGAATTCTCAGCAGTAATAAGCAGGTGATTATCGATACACATTTTTTCTTCTTCTTGCAGCCCATCATTATCAACTGAATTTAGTTTAAACTTCTCAAAAATGTCATTTAAGGTAAGCCTGTCAAGAATATTATCAGCTGCCTCCATAACTCAATCAACAACTTCCTTTCGAGATGTGGTGTAAAAATCACACGGATTATCATTATTACCCTTTCAACAAATATTCCATGCATATTCCCTGTCCAATATCGGCTAGACATTCACTTAATTTTTTCACACTGTTTTGGTCTTCAGTAGATGTAGGCATAGAACAGTAATCACGCTTTCCAGCAACAATCAACCTCTTTCTTGATTTGGTACTATCTTTTTCAAAATTAGATTTTTCAAATGTTTATTCACAAAATAGTATAGCTTTATTATTTGAAGCCTCTCCAGGAACATTTCGTTTTTGAAGAGCATCAGCGCAAGTTTTATCATTTGGAACTTCTTTTAAATCAAGTTCCTTATAGTCTACTAGCTGATATAAATTTGCAGCTACATGTTTCAACAGCCGCCTACGCCAGATTTACATTTGCGTGTTGGATATAAAATCTCTCCAGTGCTTTGGTTTACGGGCACATATACATCGTATTTGGCTCAATTCATAGAAGCAGCTACATAGTACTTTACAATAAAATGTGTATAATTTTCTTTCACATTGGGTTTAACACGAACTCCATGACATAATTTTCTTTAAACAACTGGTATCTAAGAATTTTATGCTTCAAGGCACTTCTACCACGATTGTTAAGAACTATAGTGGCATCGGTTAAATAGTCTTGTATATACCTGTGTGACACATCAGGCAGCAAAGACAGATCTCTGCCCCATCGTTTAATGCTGGTATTTATAGTCACTTCTTCTTCAAAAATAAGTTCTTCTCCAGAAAGCTCACAAAAGGCAGTTCTAAGCCCCTTACTAGAGCTTTGAAAAAAGCTAGAGTCAGAATCAATATCCTTATTTAAAGCTTGAACATTTCCCTTGTTGTTCTTCTTTTTACAGTACTGTCAAAGCGTCTTAGCGTTTGCTTTGATATTAATGAGCACAACTACCATAATTCATTGCGAATCTTGAGAATTACAGGAACGGCGAATTAGCACATTGTGCGCAAGCAAAAATATTTTGACCGTGAATACGTGCTATAGAAAAGATTTTAAATAACATCCTATTTTCTCTTAAGTTAGTCTAATTTTTATAACGTGTTGTGGTTCGACAAGTTAATTAACAAATAATCATTCTTTCTTTAAGCTCCATTCACCTGGATTTTTGATAGCGTGGCTTTGGAAAATATGAATTTACGCTGCTTTATATATATAACCTAAGTCCGCTGTAAAGGATTCTAACTAGGTAACTTTCTACATATACACAACAAAGCCTTTTCGTACGACCGCAACTTCAACTTTGAGTTATCCTACTTAATGTGTCATAATGCTTAAAGCAGCCTGGCCTTTAATAAAGTTTTTTTCTTATGTTTTGCATGTAAAAAGAATTGAACTTAATCAATACACTTTTTCGTAAACAAGCAAGTGTTAAGAAAAGGCCGGCTAAAGCATTAAAATTGCTTATTTGGCTTCTTAAAGTCAGCATTTCAGTGTTGAATTTAAAAGAAATGAGTGTAACCTATACATTTTTTCAACGCACTTATTTAAGTGCTATTCGGTGATGACTATTCCCGAGAGCCTTTCATTATTGTCCAGTTTATATAAGTTTCACATTCATATATTCAGTGTGAGGAAGAGAGGTTTTTGGATGTTTTTAGGAAACAATTGCACATTTTTGTTTAAATCGAATTTTTTTGTAACATTTTTTGAAGTTTATTTTTCTGTTGTTTTTATCTCGTTACTATTTGTTGCTGTTGTTGTTGTTTTGTTCTTAGTGTTTTGGTAAAAAGGACGGTCTACTTGAAAGCTATTTTTCCAGCTAAAGCTTTTTGTACGAGTCGCAACAAAAAAATGTTCATAGTACTAAAATTACTGCAAGTTAAAAACACAGGTTTTACGTAAAACATATGGTTTATTTCAGTTTTTCTCTTTTTATTTTGAGTTAATGTTAAGTTTCGAGGTATGCTAGGTATACAGTCTGCATGGTCACATGTTTTATTTTTCTTAACATTCTGGATAAGAATTATTGCAGAACAGTAAGAAACTTCGCAGAAATAAAAAGGTTTCAATATATTAATAGGAACAAGAAGTTATTTTCATAAGAGAAATTGTTCAACACAGTGTAACCAGTGCAACTAATATTAAACCAATAAAAGGTTTTTAGAACGCACGTTGTTATGGCCAGGCTGCGAAAATCAGAAGTAAAAAAAAGCAAGAAACGATACAAATTATATTAAAGCAACTTTCCTTTGCACCTCATTCTTCTTGCTAATCTTCGGTCCCCTCAGTTCTCTTTCGCCGAAGCGTGAGATGTTTTTACCGTTGCAAACCAACAGCAACCCGGGCTAAAGTTTAAAGAAACAATAGAGTCTGTTTTAAAAGGCTCATTGATTGGTTGGTTTTGAAAACTGTGTAACACGCCAAGAGCGGGAAAATAAAATGGAATCTTCTCCACAGTGCGGCGACAGTGCGTATTTGTCGTTTTAAGATTTCGTGTTTTCGTAACGGGACGCGTCTTTAGCGGACAGACAGACAAACGAAGGCTATTATAAAAAAGATAAGAACTTATAAGAACCCTATTTCTATATATCTATACATGTTAAAAATCACCAGTATCACAAATTCACCTTTTGTTTGAAAGTCTTATAACGTTAATTATGAGACTCGTGATTGGAAATAAGTCAGATAATTAGTATTTGTGGTGCCAAATGCTTTCTCCAGGATAGAGAATATTCAAGCTAAATCTATGTTGGTAAGAATAAAGTTTTCGGTTTTCTTTGAAATTTGTGTAGATTGATGGTTTAAATAATAACTTCTAAACATGTTTTTTTTAAACCATATAACCCAATATTTTATTTGAATGTTTTTGTTTATACTTAGGTGTTTGAAAATTGCTACTGTTAATAGTGGATGATTCGACAATAAAAGGTCTGAAGAAGAAAGATCCGTTAAAAAGGACAAACAAACAAAAATTTCTTTGTCATGTAATGCACAGTTACAGAAAAGATAAATGTGTTCTTTAGAAAAGTCCCACATTTGCTACATTGAATTCTACGTTTGACGACTTTTAATATTAAACATACATCTCTTAAATAATAGCCGTATTCCGTCTGTCTGTCACTGCGCAGACCCCCCGCTGAGTTAGAAAATGATGTTACGGAAACACGAATATCAAATGCGATATATTTTTATCCACTTTGTTGCAACGGGTTAATATAAAGGACGGGCGAACCAGTGGATTTATCCACGGGCTAACGACTAGTCTCTATAATAATACGCCAGTTCTGTGTGTCTATAACAGGCAAAGTGGATGTGTTGTTTTTTCAAAAGAAACAGCCGTGGTAACATGTCACTTCTGCTAAACTTTTATTTTTATTCTGTCTTTTGTGTGCTTTTTCAAATTGATTTAAAATTTTTGTTTTAAAAAAAGTCACGTTTAATTCTTTTTATTGTTGTCATAAAAACCTTTTTGTAACGATGTAAACTTTATTACACAAAAGTCAAGGGTAATTCATTTTTATTATTCCCTTAAGTACGTGTCTATTGTTATATGAAAAACATATTGGTTTTATTTATTCCCGCTTTGATGGAAATAACAACAAAACATTTTGACGAAAAGAATAATGATTGTTATGGTTAATTTCGCTCACTATTTCGTTGTTTTTTATTTGGTATCTGTAGTGGATTTTTTTAAATACTATATTAAAAAATTTGAAAAAAGAATTGTTTTTCTTGGGCCCATTTATTGAAAAATTTAAGTGCAATAACTCTAGTTAAAGAATTTATAACATGGAGCAACTAGCTAAATATTTAAATTTCTTGGTCAAAAAAAGTTTGTGACAGCTAGGCCTTTTACTTATTGTACTACATTAGTCACATCATTACAACAATAGTTGTAAGTTAGCAAATAACTTTCGATCGTCACATGTTTCCCACCAATAACTTTCGATCGTCACAATTTTCCCACAAATTCTAAAAAAGTTACATGTCATGCACTCACTTCGCATCATATAAAATGGTAAAATATCAATTATTAATTGTATTACCTAACCAAGAATTTGAAAAATATGCTTTACAGATCTATGCAGACTGCAGGCTAACTTGCTAGATATTGTTCTTCTTTTGAATTTTCCGTCCCCTAAGTTTTTACAGCGTTATCAGTTCATGAGAACATTTGTCTTCTTACGAGTCCATACAAGTTATATTTGAGGCAGTAACTGCCAGTTTAGTCAAAAATGAAACACACGCGAAAAAGGTCAACCGGCCTAAAAGTTGCGCTACTTCATTATGTTTCCAGTGATATACCAAAGATTATCACAAAAATGAATCTGATAGTTTCTTTACAGATCTGTGTAGGCTGCAGGCTAGCTTGCTAGATATTATCGACTGCAATCTGTGACATGATTTAACCATATCAGTCAACATCTCTTAGCTTTTTCCTGATGCACTGCTGGAGAGCTATAGTTTATAAAGCGATAGACAGGGTTAGTATATTTTTCAAATCTTTCCAGATAATTTAAAAGCTGCTTCTTAACAATTGCAATCAGCATACAATCGTTTACTGAACTTTCAAGCCTACTTGCGAGTTAAAACCAAGTCAGGAACTTTTTGTGGAAACATTTTCTACAGACTCTGTACAATGAGCAAAAACCAGGAAGCTCATCGTTAGGAAAACAAGGGAAACTAAAAAAAAGGGGAAAATTAGTCGCATTCATTTCGTATAACTAAAAATAAAAATTCCCGATGATACGATACTTTCCCCTTTTTTTACAAACAAATGACTCACCGATCGATATTTTTGGCACGCAACCCATCATAAGCTGGCCATTTTAATTAAATGTCATTAAAACTAATTTGAAATTTAACCATGCGACTGAAAATACTTTATTAACTATATTAAGATGCCTAATTCGACTGATTAGGGAAAAAGCAAAATTATGTAAGGAAATGTACGGAAGAAGCCATGTAACTTTTATTTGAATTCTTAAAAACGAATGTTTGCTACGCGAAGCATACCAAAAGAATAATTGAGGTTCTTAAAATTTCGATAAAAAAACATTTTAAATCATCGTAAAGAAATAGGCGTGATATTATTGCACAAAAAGCTAGGGTATTTTTTTGTCAAGTAGAACAAATAAGTTTGGACTCCTCCCTCCATACCCAGATTTTGGTCAAGATTATACGTCCGCCAAACTTAAGCAAGCACAGAATAATATGCTGTAAACGAGAAACGGTAGTCGGCATAGAGACGTATATATTACAGACCTGAAATATGCTTTATTTCTTTGTATTGCAGCTAGTTATGGTATAAATACTTAATCATTTTTTTTGTATTTTTGCTTTGAATATGAGTTGGATTGGAAAGCTCCCTTGGCTACCTTTTTCTGAAGGAGTATTGAAAGAGTTTGTACAATTTTAACGGGCCGAGCTGTTTTTTATTTTATTGTTTCTAAGAAGATTTTAGAATACAAAATTATTAAGCTACCGATCCCCAAAAGAAGACAACCCTCACAGTATCTTCGTTTGTGCAAACACGTGGATTCATCCACGGGTCACCGACTAATAATGCTAGTATACATATCTTTTTTATTCGCAACCCATGCTAAGGGTGATTGATATGATACATACTCAGCCTTTATATGATGCTTGTCACAATCTTAGAACGCATATCTCCCAAATCTTGATGTATTGACTCCTAATTAAAACCATTAATTAAATTTCTATGAAATCCTTATAATTAGTAAATCCTGAAAATCGACGAAAAAGGATACACAAGATATATAAAGCAGTGTATGCACTAAAATTGTATGCATTAATTAGTTGATATTAGTTGCTCCACATACAACAACATGTACAACAACATGACTGTATAATTCTTTATGTTGAAATAGATGGTGACAAAAGTATCAGGTATGTCTACGTTTAGAACAAAATTGTAGTTTGGGAAGCTATCTTTAAATACCATCCCTTAAAAGCACTGGAAACTTCACTCTTTTTTCTTTTAGATGACGCACAATGGGAAGTGAGTGATGTAAACGAAAATGCGTGTGATAAAAATAGCAAAGAGAATCCGTTGTTATTGTTTATTCTGTCAAAAATATGAAGACATTTTATAAGTCTTGATTAAGTTAAGACCGAAATAAACTGGCCTTAATAGTTTGGAAGTCAGCGACTAAACTGATAGCATTGAAATTTAAATCATTTTTTGGACGAACACGAAACGAAAATGCAAAAAATAATTATATACTTAAGAATTCTTGTTGAAATGAAATTTTGAATAAAGTTTTAAACAAAAGACAGAAAAAAGAAAATTACAACAACATTATGAAAAATGAACAAAAGAAGTGAAACATGAAACTTGACACAAATGATCAACAACTTATCTACGTAAAACTTTTAAATTATTATGGAACAGATTTTTATTATGTGACTATCCAAATTTGTAAATATCTCCCATATTTACAAATTTGGATAGTAATAGCATTCCTTCCTTGGTCGCATTAGAGCATCTAACTTACTATTTTCTGGAAATTAATAATTTTTAATAATACAAATACAAGACAGCTATACTACGGTAATGATTTTTTTAGCGAGCAACAACACAGTGATTTTCTTAATATAAAATATTATACTTCCGTAAATGCTCCAGAATTCTCTTTCTTTCTATCTGTACCAACTTAAATGAAAAAATAAAATACAAGCTTTATGATACCCAAAAAAAACTCTTCGAAAGCAGAGCACGAAGTTGTTTTGAACACTCCTTACACACAGATATAAAACATGCAACCCCGGTCCGAGATTTATTTCGAGCACTTCTAATGAACACAATTAACTTAAGTGTTATTCCCCTTTTGTATATTTCTGGCACTTTTTTGACTAACGTGAAACGGTAAATCCACTGTGATTTATTTTGACTATTAGAAACTAAAGAGATCTGCGCAGGAGGAAAAATTACAAGGAGGTTTTCCAACTTCGTCCATAACCCTTTTTTATTGTGTTTATTTCTTATCAATGTTGTCAAAATAGAAATAAAGAAAAAACCTGCTTTTTCATAGAACTATTCACCTAACTGATTTTAAGATCATTTCACCTATGTAGAGAGACAAGGAACTTTAAAAGGAAGTTAAAAACATATTAAATTAAATAAAGTCCCTGCAATCTTTATCTGTTCTTTCAATAAGAATTTAGTTCTAAACTTTAAAAGGACCTATATATAATTTATTGCACGTCGACACAATTTGCTATCCAAAAATACCTTTGTATATTTTCATCACAACAAAATGTTTTTCTTTCGAGATGAACGAAAGCTTTAAAAGACTTTCGCATTACATATATTAGCTATCATTTTCAATATCGTCATATTTGTTACCTAGCAACATAATTTTTTTTAATATTTCATTTAAAGGTAATTGATGTGGTATTGATTACCAAAAGTTGCTATTATGATATTCACTGTTTTTTATTATTCATTTTTGAGATGCCATTTAGGTCCCATACCTCTGAAATACTTAGATATTGGCTATTACTCGAAACTACCCCTAAAAATCTTTCTGAAATCCTGATAATCGAGAAAGTATAACAAATTTTGTAAGGATTATCCTCAGAGCTTAATACAACTGTATTTCGTCAGGGTGGTCATGTTTTAAATTTTAAACAAATAATTTATTTCATTTCTCGAAATTTTAGATTTTATCCCAAAATCAGAAATTTATTGCTGCCATTTTGTTCCTTTTATGTACATGCCAAGTTTGATTCAATTTGAAAAAGCCTGTCAAAAGTTATTTGGCGCAGGAAGCGGATTCCCGCTCATATTGGAAGCAGATTTCGTCCATATTATAACAGGGTTGCGTATTCCGCCCCCCGCCCCCCCAGCTATAATTGTTAGAACACTCACTACTCAGAAGAAATTACTGACTAAAACTTACAGATAGATAAGTTATTTTTTCCACGACTTGTGATTAACTTAGAATTCTCCCTGAATATTCTCCCTAATATAAAACATTATTAAAATTTACTTGTGTAACTGCATCCAGAAACCTGAAAAAGACACCATCGATACAATTCGATTTTCCATTTTTGGAGAGCGCACTTTAAGTAAAGCACCATTAGCTGTAGCGATGTTGTCGATAACGAGAGAAGTACATCTCCCAGATAACACAAACGAAACCTCTCCATTGGAACTAATAATTTAATTAATAATCGTATTTAAATTGAACTGAGAAAAAATGTGCCGACATAATCAACGCTCCCATAAATTGGGAAAACTAAAATGACAATTCTAAATAGACGTTTTATAATGAGTATTACAATCACAAGAATGTGACAGGGAATAATTCAATTGCACACCTAAACATCACTCAGACATTTCCCTAAATGCATCGAAACAAAAAACATTGCAGTTTTAAACCCCCTTTGTCATTTAATTCAAATCCTTTTAACCAACATTGCTACCCGTGGTATTAAAAGCAGTAATTGCTCTGTTCTAGGAACTGTTGAATAGTTCGGAAGTAACACGTAGCTAACACGGAAAATGTTGTGTTTATCACTAGATTATGTACAAAACAAATTAAATAGTCAGATATGTCGGTATGTACTGCATAAAAGTTTGTTTTTTTACTTTATTCTTAACAATACTTATCCTTAATTACAAACTATCAAAAAAGGGAATTTTATAATCGACTTGATTTGCACTCTTGGTCAAGTTTGTTAAAAGTAAAAGCAGGAAATGAAAGGTAAATATCGCCAAAAGAAATGAAAGCACAGAATACAACTGTGAACTTGAATCAACATATCATGTCTATTAAGTTTTTAATCATAAAAACATTTTTATTGACTATAGCTGACCAATCAGAAACTAGCATAGCCACATGACAACCACTCTTGGCACACAGCTTCAATCCTTACTAGTAAATAATGTCAACAAATTAAGTCACGAATAAAAACCCCATGCTTTTTAGCAATTTGGGTTTTTAATGAGTTAAGTTATGGAATATAAGAGATAGAGATTGAGGGTATAAACAAAAGTTGTTATATGTTGGAGTGGAGTGCAAAGATGGCTAAGCTGCATGAAGCAGTTTTAGAAGGCGATCTCAAAACCATAAAATATTTGATGAGCACTGTATGTGAGATTGATGAAAAAGACGTAAATGGGAACACACCAATTCACTATGCGTGTTACAAAGGATACCGACAAATTGTGAAATATCTTATTCAACATGGTGCTTGCTTGAATTTTCAAAATAATCAGAAGAAAAGTTTGCTCATGATAACTTTGTGTGGAGAGACTTGCAAAAGACGAGCTTGCAAGAAACGCAAGGAGGAAGTGTATGCAATAATCAAATTACTATTGAAGGAAAAGTGCAAAAATATCAATTCAATTGACCATAAGGGTAATACAGCACTGCATGTCGCTGTGGAGAGAGCGACAGTATGTGCAGTAAAAAGAAAATGTATATCATTGCTGATACAACATGGTGCAGATGCTGAAATTGTAAACCACAAGCAACAAACAGCTTACGACATCGCTAAACAAAACCAAGTTATTCAAATACAGGAATTATTCTGGTATGGACTGCCATGTGGTGTGAACTACACAAGCAGTGAAATAAAAAACAAAGACTGCCCGCAAACTCACAAAGACTTAAATATAATTAACGAGGAAGTGACAGAAAAGCATATGTCAGCCATAGAGCAACCCATTCAAAGAAACATGCTTCAACCAATGGATAGTTATGGCTACGCAAATAATGAATGCGGCTGGAATGGAAAGGACTTTGTCGATGAATTAGTGGTGGCTCCGTGTTTTCAGCAATATTCCGTTTGTGGAAATTGTCAGTCGATAATTAATTGTCATCCAGATTATCAATGTTTTGATCAATTCACCAATCAAAACCGATTTCTTCGAAGAGTACCAGGGCAAAAGTAATAGTCATAAATCAGTTATGGCGACACATACTCCGTTACAGAGATCCTATGGGTATTACCACGACGCGAAGTTCAGTGTTGTCATAACATTTCGTGACACTGGAGTAACGAAAAAGCCTTGTGGTTTTTTGTTTGCTTTGTTATTTTTTAATATTTCTAAAAAAGTATTAAATTTACCGAAACTAAAGTTATTGTAATTGCGTATACTCAACAATACAGTGTAAATAGTTCTTACTAAATATAAACAATATAAATATAAATAGTAAACAGTGCACTGAGTATTTAAAAGAATTGTTTTAAATCTGCACACATAAAGTAGGCCAGTTTAATGAACACAAATTGATCATTAGTTTGGTGAGTAATTATTCTTTCAAATTCACAAAGATTTAGCAAAAGTTTCCAGTGTTTTCTTTTGTGTAAACAGAGAAGATCGCGTCTTCTACTTTGTACCTATGCTGTATAGTGCTGTATATATTATTGTATATATTATTGTGTAAAATGTTGTATATATTGTTGTACATATTATCTATATTATAATGCCTGTATACGTCTGTCCGTCCGTCCGTATGTCTGTCACGCAAAATGGTAGCTTAGCTGCGACGGGCGAACCCGTGGATTTTTCCACGGGCTAACGACTAGTTGTATATATTATTGTACATATTGTCTATATCAAAACATTAGTACCTATCTGTCTAATTGTGAGTCAAAATTGTGAATATAATAATCGGGTGCAAAATTTATGTGACCGCCGATATATCGGTAATCTGATTCTTTGCACAATTTTTAAAAGGTTTATAAACACAGTCCTTGTGTAGTTTTCCACAGGTTTTACAGCTAGTTGTATATATCTTCTAACACGTTACTTTATTCTTTTGCCTCTGCTTGGACGTAAATAAAGTACTTAATACATTTTTCATTGTTGTAGTTTATTTTTCTACTCTTTCAAAAGCTTTTTTTCAATGGAGTACTGGTAAAAACACATTTTAAATTTTGTAGCTATCGAAGAACAATCGATATAAGTATCGTTTTTAATAAAAAAGGTTCCTTAATATCGGATTTTATTGAAAAAACCACTTATTCGTCTTTTTTATATGCGTGTATGTATAATTTTATTTATATTACATTTTTTATATTTAATAAAACGTATTATAATTAGATACAAATATACCAAACAAGAATACGTTTCTTCGTTGATTTGATGTCTGCTGTACTGGTTTATTTTTCCTTGCCTTTTTTACTTTCGTTTTCCCTATGTCGTTCCCTCTAAAAATCACTACGTAGATGCAACGCTTTTTGTGTCCGTTACATGAATTAATGAGAAATAAAGTAGATTCTTCCATGGGCATACAGCTAGTCTAAACATAATACTAAAGTATTAAATAAATCGGAAAATCACAGATTACGAATTGCACAAATATTATACAGAAGAAAATTTTTTTTCTTCCTTCACTATTTATGTTGAAAAATAGCACAATCTCTTTCCCACGGTATCTTTTAAAAAAGTGGTGTAACATCCATAAACAGAAAACCAATGTCTAATTTGTGTGTTAAAAACAAAACAAGATGTTCGGACTGCATCCCCCCTCCGTAACCTTTGATTGGCTTGTCCAAATAGAATGAAACTTGGCACACTTATAGTGCGTCATAAAAAAAACAAAATGGTAGCAATAAATTTTTGCTTTGAAAAAGAAATTTAATGTAAAATTGGGAAATGGCCTATTTTAGGCTTGTGTAACGTCATTTCTGATCCACATTACGTTATCATATTATCTTTTTTTTTAACTAGAACATCTAAGACTTTCTACAAGTATGCCAAATTTATCACCCAAGCACAAGTATTTCCAGAATTATAGCCTGCAGACTCCCCTTAATAGCGTTAAAATGTTTTTCAAAAACTTTTTTATCTTCAGCTTGCATTTGTTTCATCCTTTGTTCCTTTTTTTTCGTGTATATTGCATTTTTCTTATTCCTTAAACAGTCATCTATTTCTTCAGCCATAATTATAGCAGAAAATAGGGGAGAGATATCAGAAATTTCAGGATATTTAACTAAAAGAATGTCGGAAAATGTCATGAGAAACGAGGTCACCTTTTGAGTGGACAACTTGTCACGCCTCATACTGGGTGCATTTTTATGAATTAAAAGGTGGTTTTGTTTTCCCTATCTATATCGCAATAACATCACTTTGACCAGACTTTGTTGTTTACTTTAACAACAGTTAACATGTAATTATAATAGACTTTACCTGTTCGTGTGAAGAAAAATATAACAAGAAGCCCTGCGGCTTTAAGATTTCCGTCATTAGCCTGAAAGATTTTGAAATTTAAAGTAGACCTTGAAAACGGAGAATTATGGGGTAAACAAATCACGAGTATCACGATTCTTAACTATTTTTGTAACTAACCTGCAATGTTAAAATACAACTCAATAGATAAAAAATAAAAATTTTACATAGCTATATGAAGTATTCTAAAATAACAATTAAAACTTTAACCGGATATTTTAAAAAGTGATCAGGAAAATTCTGGAAATTCCAGAATACAAATTTTGCTATGTAGAAACTTAACGATTCGAATATAATAACTTCTGAACGAGCTCAATTTGAATGATGAAGTAGTTCATTGTTTATTAATTCAGCAATAAATACATATTAGCATTTCAGTATTTAGGCCTTCAAAATTTACTCTCCTGTTTTTTCAATTTTTTCAAAATGGTGATGGTGCATGCTTTGATAACAGCTGATCTGAAAAAGAAAATACGTTTTAAAAATATGAAACAAGAATACAATTTAACCATAAACTGCATTAAAACCAGGTTGTTTAAATATTGTCTCTTTTTTAACCTCTCTTTGCCTCTTTGATTTAAAAAGGGAATTTAATACAAAGATACAAATCCATGCGATGTGATGCACAGGTATATTTCTTAAGATTTTTAAAAATCAAGTCATTTCTAGAAATCTTAGAAAAATATTTTGTGATACTTTGGGTTGATCTCAAGAAAGATTTTCAAGCAAATTAAGCACAAGGAGAACTGGTAATTAGCCAGTAACAGAATAGTTAGCCGTTTTCAATGGCGCCATGGCTTGGTGGTTATAACTCTGGCACTTTGTGCGGGAGATCGGGGTTCGATTCCCCTTGGTGGCAATTCAATATTATGCTACCATAGCCCCGGACTAGGACTCCCTATCAAAGCTATGACCTTTCCTGGAAATAATAAACAGGATTAGTAAGGCTAGCCATATAAAATATACAGACATTTTATTTATCTATGCAGAATAATTATATATACGGTGCGTACAGTATAATTAGCCGCTTATACAGCTACTTATACGATATATCTTTTTACTTAAATTTTCACTTTTCTTCGTTATCAATCTCCCCATAGCCATCTATATTTATATAGATCAACATAAAGTTGTGCCTCAATTAAAACCAGGAAAAAGAACAAGAAACGATTTTACAAAAAAGATATAATTTTACTGTAGCTAGCAGTACATATGTCGTCTATATTATTAAACAACAAAACTATTCTGATTTCAAGAAAAAACATGGAAAAGACGCAGTTAGCTGTAAAGAACACAAAGAAGCTTTTAACAGCTAATTATACTAGGCGTAGCATCTAATTATACTGCATCGGCTAACTATATATTGTTACAGGTTAATTATCAGTTCACCGACTGCTCAGTGTAAGCAACAATAAACTTTTGTCACGTTTCGACAACTTTTCTTCCACAAATATTAAAAAAATCCTGTGCGAATATTTATATCTTTTTATCTGATAGAAGTAGTCCCACAAAGTGTCATTTGGAAGTTATTTTTCGCCCCCCTTTTTCCCATAAGAACAGGAGTTGAGTGTCCAGTCATGGAAAAACTACGCAAGACAGGATAAAGGTTTTTTGTTGCTTGCTCTTTAAGAAAAAAAGACTCTAATCAAAGCACTATTTTGTGTAGCTAGCTCCATAGCTAGCCAGCAAGTAAGTAATTTCATGAAAGAGTATGTCAGCACCAATCAAAAGGAGATCCAAGTCAGCACAAAAAATTGAGATAGCTAGCTAGCCAGCACACCTTTCTCACTTAGCTATATATAAAATAATTCTTACCTGATAAAATACACGAATTTAAAAAATAGTGCTTAGCTCCCCATCAATAAAGCTACTACGACCAAACTGGTCTCTTTGAAGAGACCAGCAAAGGGGAAGATGCTTTATCCAAAATGCGATTCCGTGGTTTTAAATTTAAATTATTATTAGAATTACGTCATTCAAATATGACGTATGTTGTGTAATACCGAAATGCATTGGGTGCGCATTTAGCAGGAATTCGCGGAAAAAGCCTGGAGGCACACGCACGTGTTTTTGAGATTTTGTATACCGTTGAAGTTTTCAACTAAAATAAAACCTTTCGAACTGTAATGATTGTTCAATAATGGAAATAAATAAAACGAATAATGAAAATCTAGATGGTAAGTTGTCAAAGTTTTTTTTTATTATTCTTGGATATTATAAAGAAAAAATAAAAGCTAGAAATAAATCAAAATCGGAATTTTTTTCCACTGGATACTTTGTAGATTGTAAAGAGAAACAGAAATATATATTCGAATCCATGGAAGATGTCGATGTCGCAGTTAGAAATCTCGAGATAAAATCATTATCATTTCTCTCTGTTTATCAAAAAGATAAATCATTCGGAGTTGCTGGTGAGTTTTAAGTTATAATAAAAAAGATTGATCTTTTGACCAAGAGAAACAAAAAGCAGTAGTGTTCTTTAAAAAAGAAAATCTTTGTGTGTGTTACCAACTTAATTTTTTAGATATTAATTTAAAAAATCACAAGATTCTCTTCGAAGATATCAAGAACAAGGAGTCACCCCAACAAATCCTTTGGTCCGGAACACCTTTTGTGATTGTTGGAAAAAAACCTTTTTGGTACGAAGTTCTGTCCCGGCTGATAACTACACGGTTTGTTTGGGTGACGAAAACAACTATCCGTCATGTACTTGCTTGGATTGGCGTAAAACCTTGTTGCCCTGTAGCACATCCTATCCGTCATTAGTGGCAATGTCGCCGATGTATCTTGGAAATCTTTATCGTCGCGATACACTTTATCTCCTTTTTTTATTTTGGATCATGAAGTTGTTAGCAAGGAGGTTACTTTAGAAGATAACCAAATGTGGAACGATTTTATTGACATTAATGATGTCGAAACCGAGTCCGTTTTAATGGATTCTATCCCTAAAATATGTTTTCCAAATAGGTTCAAGGCCTCGTTTTGCAGAGAAATTTACACAAAATCAAGAGAGTGTCATTCATAGTGTATGATAATGATGCACTAGACCACCTTCATGAAACCTTGACTCAGGCTTTAAATGATCTATCATTTCATTCTCCCAAGGAAGACAATTTTGATGTGGAAAGACCAAAAGTTATAGTATCAACATATTTAAGTAAAAAATTCCAACCTCTCCCAAAACCAAAACCAAAAAATTCGGCGTTTTCGGGAAGAGTCGGTTTGGCTGCTGAAAAAAAAAGTTTTCATCCATAATCAACATTTGTCTCTCAAAAAGAAGAAAATCAGGCGACGTCTGTGGTTGAAGAGTTCCCTGAATACGACCCATCTGTCATTACCAATGGAGCAGGAGCAGTTTAATGACGCTGCTGCTCAACTACCAATAAAATCTGGGTAAATCGAGGATCTGGGTAATAAGTGCGTCTAAAGGAAGCCATATTTAATGCCGAAGTATTTTAAATAAGAGTTTATTTTAAAATTTCAAACCACGGATTGGCATTTTGGATAAAGCATCTTCCCAGCAAGGGGCGACCAACAAAATGTAAGCACTTTTAGTCATGGCCGCACACGGAATGTTCTGGCGACACGAAGAGTACACTCTCTGTTCAGATTGGTCATTTAATTGACAGAGATTAAAATAAAGCATCTTCATTGGCTTTCGCAAAAATGGAATTTTCCGAGAGTTTAGCCTGGACAAAAACTTAACAGCGTCCGGTCTTTGCGCTGTCTCTCTCTATCTCCCATCAGGCGATTTTAAATATTCCGCCCCGCATAGCGGCGACGGAAATCAAAAATTCAGCTTTTAAAAAAGCTTTTAGAGTATTTACCCCTGTACTAATGTAATTTTGGAATTAGTCTAACTAGTTAAAAGCAGAAAACAGTGAGATATGTAGCTAGCACTGTCTAATTGCATTTAGTAATGGATGCTTCATCATGGCACTTCAACATGGTATTTTCTGATTTTGGCTCTAGCACTGTCTAATTGCTTTTAGTAATGGATGCTTCATCATGGCACTTCAACATGGTATTTTCTGATTTTGGCTGACGTCATCGTAAGGGACCGCAATAAATAGAGTGTACCTTAGAGGGGAGAGGTGTTAAAGATTGTTAATTTTCACGCAGGTGCTTTATATTTTTACAAGTTTTTGTTTTTGTATAGTATACGCATGCTCTTTAGATTTTCTAGTTGTTGTTGTTATTAGTTTTTATATACAGTCTTTTAGTACAAAAACGTGTTGATTTATAAATTATCTCGTGGTTTTATTTCTTATAGTTCAAGAACTTAATAAAAGAAAAAGAGATTCCACAACTTCTCCAATTTTGAATGTTTTCCTGTTAATAAAATCTTATTTGGTAAAAACATTGTGTTTGTCAACATAGTACGCAAGATACCAATGTAATATATTTATTTTAGCAATATATTTCGAAGTATTACTTCATCATCAGGTTATAAATAAAAGTATATTAACAGTAAAACTGCTAAATAAAAGGTATTCACATCACATATCAATATATACCGACATACACTATACACAAGTAAAAAAGTATTTAATGATTAAAACTCCCATGAGGGATAAGTCATAATTAAACTTTAACAAAATCATCTGAGAATTAATCAACCAATAATATATCCACTTCCTGTTATCTGTTTTTTTGTCATTTTGTTAAGCAAAACTTCAACATCGACTGTTTCATTGTTACTAGTGTTTTCGCCAAATTTCAAATTTCTCTGCTGACGCAAGTGAAGCAAGTTCCTCATATTCATGATTTTTGTATTCTGGCTCCACTTGAAAGTAGTGGTGTTCTTGTTCCAAATCAGTTTCGGCATTTCTATTTGAATCATCATTGACACCCGCTATTTTTTCACAGCTTTTCCTTTTGTCTTTTATTTCATTGCTGTTTTTATTTTTAAGATTTCGATTTTCTGATAGCACTGGCGAAGAGCGTTTAAGAAGAGGGGGTGTAATAGTAACATATTCGTGGGTAGCGTTCGTAAAAATAACGTTTTCTTGATCCTGAATATTCCCCCGTTGCAATGAGGTGCGTTGTTGTTTTATACGTATGCTACTATTTAATTTACACATTGAAACATTATGTGTATTTTCTATTGCTTGTGAGCAAGGATTTTGTCCTTCCGGAGGAGTGTTTACATTTTTTCTAGGCGTAGTTTTAACATTTTCAACACCATTCTCAGGGGATTTATTATGACTTTTTTTTCCAGGACAACAAGAGTTGATCTTACAACCTATAATTTCATACGGGTCGTCTTGAAAAAAATCAGGTGGAGACAATCGAAAATCAACTTTACTATAACCATCTGTATTCACTAAATTCCTTTCATCCTGATCTACAAAGGAATTTTCTTTAGCTTCGTAAACGCCTTCAATTAATGCACCAATCTCGTCATAATTCGACCAGTTTCCAGACACCTCTTTAGCGGGTGTCTTAACAATCCGCTTTTTCCTTCTTTTTATTGGGACGGTGTATAAAACGTTGACGTCAGCAGTTGGTTTGAATACGTCATGATCTAGCAGTGTCATAATGGCAAATAACGAATCTAAATTAAAAATGGCGGCTACGTTATTTACGTTAAATGAAACTAAAAAAGTAGCTTTTGGATAAGCGTAGAACATCATTTATAGAGTATCGTTAGACTTCGCTCCAAGGTTTCGAGATTTTCTAAATTTTTATAAAAAAAATTTAAAATGGTCCTAGTTATGCGCTGCACAAAAATTTTCGTTCGCTTTAGGTATATTAATTAGGCTTATTAAGACCGATAATTAACAAGGTAATTGAGTTGCTAAGGCCTGGGGCTAAAATTTTGGCTAAAACGGAAGTAGCGACTGGCCAGGCTGAAAGTAAGTTAATGAAGAACAAAGACTTGAACCTGGATAATCTATCAGGAAACAAAGAAAAAAAAAGTTTTTACCCTAACGTGGGGTGGGGTTAAATTGCTTAAATAAAAAACGTCTACATATTTTGCATACCAGTTCAGGCTAACTGAATTCAACTTGTTGATAAAAATTTGTTTCGGTGTTACTCAAGGCTATATTATTTTATAGTCACGAAAAAAGCAACAGACGACATGCTCTTCAACAAATTTAAGTTAACATATACTTATTAATCATTTTCAACGCAAACAGAAAAGAGAAAGCTGATTTATTCTTACCTTGTTTCTTTCTTGTCGTTCTCCTATAAGACAAGAACAAAACATAACACAATTTATATAGCTTCAACATGGTAGCCACAGCGATGTAAACAATACTTTAACGTTTACAGGCGTTTACTTAGATACACTCATGATCAAATCACGTCCGATCTTATTACCTAATTCGTTGCCATAGTAACGTGTGATGTATAGTTAATGTGCCCATCTTAATATTTCAAGATTCCTTTAGATTTTCTAAACGTGACGTGACACTTTCTTTTTGAATTACAAAAACTATCGGATTTATTTGTCAACTTTAATGAGTTATATACGAGATACCGTGTGGCGTGATGTTAATGGCGTAATGGGCGGAAAATGTACACAGTAGTATATCGCTGTTTATGAGGAAATACAGTGAAATAAAAAAAATTACGCTGAAATTCTTTTAAGTTATTCTTGAAAAGAAAAAAGTTGCATTTTGTATTCCTGAATAATCTATAAATTAAGTTATAAGCTTGCGCTATCCTATGTGGTCTTGCTTTTTTTGCATCTACGCATGCGTGTGCATTAGTTTTTACATAGGGCTAATTGATTGTATTAAAGGTGCCCGTACGTAGTGGGCACTTTAATTGGCTATAGATTACTGCTAGATGTATATATGTATGTATATAAATGTATGTATATAAATTTAAAAAATATTTTTGGCTTCTCTTTATATTATTTTGCCAGTTCTTTATAAAATCAAGTCAACAAATCGTTTTTACCTTGTTTTTCTAAATGTGCGGTGTGAAACTACTTTTCGATAATAAATCAAAATTCTTGTCTCTGACGCATATCAAAAAGGGATTAAAAGTTCAATCCAAATATGTCATTTTGTCACCATACATGACCATAAATGAAGTCACAAGCCACTTGGTTTTAGTTTATTATCCCTTGTTGTTATGTAAACATTTCTGTTCTGCATCAATAGAACAATTTGGTCACAGGAAAATCTTTCTTATTTATGTATCTCAAGTACCGCCCTAATTTGTTGGTAATCCTTCACCGATATTGTATTAAAAAGTTAAATTTTGAAAGTAATTCAGTAGAAAATTTAAAACATCTTAACGAAACTACTGTCACGTACGTATCACGTAAGACGCATCTATCTTACACATGTTGCCTAGGTAACATAATAACGACGTCACTGTTTTATTTGCATGGGTTATTATTTTTTTTGTAGCTTTGTTTCATCCTAGTTACAACCCTCAAAAATTCAACATGCTAGGGAACCATGATAGCAACAAAGCGGCAATAGATAGACAAGCTAACATAGGGTAACTACAGATTCAAAACGTTATAAATTACGGAGATGTTAGGAGAATTTAGGACGCTTGGGTTAACTGTAAAATGTTAAGGTTATATTTAATATTGTTAACCGTCTGGAATATGCAAGCGGGAAATACAATTTTTTACGCATTCTGATCGGCTTAGCGCTCTTTACGAAGGGCCGATATGGAGCGGTATTGCCCGTCGTCAAGAAAAATCGTAGGTTAAAATGTAAACAAGCACGAAAGAACAAGTATCAAGAAGCATTGGAAATGATTATAACTCAGACAATACATTTATCGGTAAAAACATTTTCATAGGATAGAAACAACAATGTTGGATGTTTCTTCAAAATGGCTAGTTAACTAGGAACATTGTCGATAAAAAACAATCCAGTTTTTTCAAAAATACTAAATACAAGACCTGTAAAAAATCGAGCTCATTTTAATATGTATGATTGGATAAAAAAATAACATTTTTATTTCGACCTGAATTTAACTCATAGGAATTTTGTTTCGTTTTATACTTGTAAATCCTTAAATTTCTGAAAGAAACCTAAACACTAATTGATTAATCTAAAATCGTATTCCAATGACAGCGTTTCGTACAGCAGAGCAGTATTTACAGTATTTCAAAATGTACATTGTAGAAAAAAATATAAAACCATGTTATTGTTTACTTCAATTCTTCTCAATGTACTGCCTGTCGTATTGGCACTTGTCGCAATTCAGATAGCATTTAGAAACATTAAAACATTTTAATAATTAAATCACCAGTTTAATAAGTTATATTAACATTTTTATCCCTCAAAAAACACAGCCAAAATATACATACTATCATGAAAACGAGGTTAGATAATGGACAGGGATAATTAAGGGAGTCAACACAGCTCATAAAAATATTTAACTGGAGACTAAGCATAAATTGAGACATAGGAGAAATTCATGGCGTCATATATCCGTAAATCTTCACGTGTGACGCCTGAATTTCTAGTTCTATATGTTTCATCACTCTTTGTTTACCCATGTTATCATAATATTAATTTCTTTGAAGATACTTCTCTCTGTCGGTTGGTTTAACTCGGGCAACTTACGGCCCGTTTCCAATTATTTCGCGTAAAACACGGGTATACTGCGTTTTATCATAATCTTCTACTGCATTTTGCTATCTGACGTGATTTTTGTCGTTTCAAGTTGTGAAGAGGCAGGAAGGTGCCGCCATTTTTACCAATGTCATTTTTGTTGACAGAAATGTTTGATGTACATTTGGTTGTACATTTGGTTATCAAGGTATTTGTGATTACACAGAAAAAACAAGGTAAAATTATTATTTATTTATTCTATATATTTGAACTTTCCTAACTTTGCTATAGCTAGCTTAGTCAGAATTATATACAAAGCTAGCTAGCTATATAATTTCCCTCAGAATACCTGAAAATGTTTACCTAAACTTTGTAAATTTCACCACCGTGGATGCACAGCTGTCTAAGCTGTACTTAGCCATCTGGCTGTTATACCCAAAGATATATCTATACAATATAAAAAACAGTCAGTCAAGAAATATAGCTAAACTCTTCATGTAGTTCTTAAATCACTGCGAATTACTTAGCTAAATAGTTGTGGTGCAAATCCTGCCTCTGTACAAAAGAGTAGCTTAATTAGGAAAGCAGTTTAGCTAGTATTCTCTTGCGTTAGGATGCAGATATATAAGCTACAAAACCGATTGTAAAAGGTGACCGTTTTTGAGACTGTTTTGACATAAAAAAAACGAGCTGTTAATTTTAGACTTTTGTAACTCACAAAGTCAAGCTAATGGTGTTGAAAAGGTTTAATGAGTATTTGAGACAAAAACAACATCTCAAATTAATTTGAACTAATCTAATTAATATATTATATATGAATTGTTACGCGATTATAATGATCAGACTATGGTAGAGTATACTCAATGGACAACAACTGACAGAGCTAATTTACTCTCTTTCCGAGAAAATGTTTCTGAATATGTTACCCTGATAATTCAGCAACTAGAAAGACTAACATCTTACTCATTTATTTCTAAATGTCAATCGAAGAACCTGAAAAAACTGAAGGAAAGTTTGGAGGAGAAGAATGTCATAATTTTTGGTGATTTTGCAGAGAATTACAGTTTTGTTGTGGAGGATGAAGTGCAAGGTTTCTATCGGAACAACCTGCAATGTACTCTACACCCTGTTGTCGTTTATTTCATACTGCATCATTTCAGATGACAATAAACATGATGTTGGTATGGTTTACCAAGTTCAAAAAGAGGTTATAACAGATCTAATGGAGAAACTTGGCAACTGATCTTTGCAACATATGTCTCAGTTTTTATTAAATAACATACAACACAATTATATTATACAATACAAATATACATATTTCTGGTTGCGTAGGCCAATATAAGAATTGCAAAAACCTATATAACCTGTGTCACCATAAAGTCGACTTTAATGGACATGCAAAATAGGTCTTTTTTGCTACCAGACATGAAAAGCAACTATGTGACGGAATTGGAGGGACAGTAAAGCGGCTTGTTTTAAAGGCTAGTCTTCAACTCGTAAACAAAAATTATATCCTTAATCCACATGAAATGTTTGAATATTGCGAAAACTGCATAAAGGGAATAAAATTCATATTTATTTCAAAAGATGTCCTGTTTCAAACCAGAGAATTTTTGGCAGAAAGATTTACCAAAGCTGTCACCGTTCCAGGTACCAGGAGCTATCATGAGTTTATTTCAATCAGGAAATATTGTAGTCAAGATAAAGAAGTTGCAACAACGTTTTCATTTTCAGGTGAAAATCCTAGCATAAGCAATACTGAGTTATTGAAAAGTATTAATCCTCTAGACTTTATTAGCTGTTATTATGAACAACATTGGTGGATTGGTTTGGTTCTTGAGAAAAATGAAGAACGAGAAGATCTTCATATTAAGTTCATCCATCCACATGGTCCTAGTCCATAAATTGTGTGTCCGTTCCGTTTACCGAGTATCTTTGTTAGGTACAGTATGATCACATTTTGTTCAAAATTGATAGCCCTATTACCACAACCGGTAGATCATATACTATCAGTGAAACAGACAAAAGTTGTACATTAAACTTTAATTTTGTTTTACTGTGTGTTATTGATAGTGGAACTGAGATTATGGACGTTTTTTCTATAAGAAACTTACTTGCTTCAGCCTTGATTTTTGTGCATTTTTGACCCCTGAAACTTAAAATGCTTTTCGCCAAGAGCTCTGTCAAAATTTGGAGAATGAAAATTACAAAGTGCACACACAATGATAAACTCGACCAGTTAAGTATTAAAATTTAAATTCTAGAGATTTTGCTCAATATTTTGCGAGTTAGCAGTTGAAAGTGCCTATAATTTTAGCCACGTTTCTTATAATCGTGTTCTTATGAAAAAGTGTGTATTTGTTAGGACGAATTATAGCAATATTAGACATCCAGTAAACCAGGAAGGACATTTAAAAACAATATGAAACTAAGCCATTATGTAGACAAGAGTATATGTTTTTGCGTTGACAATTTTTTGGATTGTTTATGTTACAACCATTTTAGTTATCTCCCGTAGCAACCGGTGCTGTATGTTAGAAAATATGAATGATAGACCAAATTATTACAACAATATCTTTTAAACCAACCACTTTTGTGTCTGTTAAGCCTTCTTATCAGATTCTCAACTCCCAAAAAGATACAATTTTCAGCACTTTAGCAATTATGGATTACCAAATAATAAAATTCAAGTGTCGCTGTCATGGTAAATGCACAATATCAGCAAATTTTAAATGTCCGATATTCTGGACACCGCTTTATTTGAAAAACTGAAATTTGGTACACATGTTTTCATCAGTTAGAGAAACTTACATAACAATTTTCGTGCATTTTGAAGGGGGTGAGTTATATTAGTTTTGAAGATATGATAACTTGACATGGAATGACCCTGATGTCAATTTTGTAGGTGCGTTTTTAACACAGAGACGGACGCTCAATGAGCTGAGTGCATCGCCGTGATTTGTAAATTAGGGTTTAGCCCCACTCTACACGAAGTAATTGTAAGTGCAACGTTATTGAGGTTGTTTAAAGGAATCTTGCTTTGCCAAATAAATAACAACCTCATGTTGCATTTAGGATGTTGTCCATGATTATATTGCCGCTATAATAAACAATATAAAATGTCCGCAGTTCAAGAACAGACGGCCAGGCTTAACTTGGATGAAGAACTTTATGAAGCAAAATAGCCTAAGCAACAGAAAAGCGGAAATGATTGGCAGCACAAGGAACGTAAACACGTCCGATCCCTTCATTATTTATGATTTTTACAGTCAAGTTAAAGAGGTATCCCAGCAAACACGCGACGTTGCAACAACCTTGCAGCAACGTTGCTTTTAAGTCACGACGTCGCCTAAACATAACGTAACGTTGCAGCAACGTCAGAAATATAACGTCGCAGTTGCAACTTCAATCTAACGCGGCTGCAACGTTGTTTTTTGGTAGCGGTTAAAACGTAATATCACGACCAAAATCTGACGTTGCTGCAACGTTGTTTTTTAGTAGCGGTTGCAACGTAATATCACGACCAAAACGTAACGTTGCTGCAACGTTGTTTATTGGTAGCGGTTGCGACGTAAATCACGACTAAAACCTGACGTTGTTGCAACGTTGTATAGTGGTTGTGGAAATTACTTACGAAAATTATATTTATTGAGATATGTCTGAAGACACATATCTTATCGCCGTGACTTTAAGTCAAAGAGAGAAACACAGGTCCGTGGCAGGAGACGCTTTTTTTGGCACAGTATGATGAAGCCCGTTAGTGTTGCTTAGACGCCAGACAAAATCTTGAGACTTAACTTCCTTGATTTCCTTTCTCTGCATAAGTCTTGTCCCCATTATGGACAAAATTTTTTGGGAGCCGTGTCCCCTGACCCCTACCCTGCTACGGCCTTGAAACATGAGACCTTGGGAACGAGTTTGTCTTTTTATTTTGTGTTAACAATATATATATCTAAATGTTGCATGGTAAGTGCGACCAGGATATATTCCGGCGCGCTTTTTTACAATGAGGGCTCCCTATGAGCTTTATTTGAAACATGAAATATGTTGAGTAGGTGTCCTGGATATGATTATTTGTTTTTATTTTGTATCAAATTTTTTACTGCAAAGTTAGTTTTATGATTGTTTGAGTTTTTTTGCCAAACAAATGTAGGATCATCTGACTGGCAGTCTTAAAACTTCTAAATTTTACATTAAAGAATTTCAAGGTGCTTTATTTTCACTAGTTTAAATTAAAAATATCTTGTTGAGGCAGTCTACTGATCGTGTAGCAACAACTCCAGAGTTTGAAAGAAACAGAGATTATAGAAGAATCTGACAAGTATATAATTGGCCAACAAAGGTTACTTCAAATCAACGGTTGGCTTTTTAAAAACCTAGTGCTTGGAGTAATATTGATACATAGTATAAATATCGAGCTTGTTGATAGTTAAAAAACTGTCTATATTTAGGTGTCACAGTTATCAAAAGTTGGTGGGGAAAATGTGAAGGAAGCTACAAGGAACATAATGAAATATTAAGTACCCATTTGTGTGTCCTTTCCTTCAGTGAATGCTCTTTATGTTTTTTGTACAAGTTTAGCTGTTAAAAGTACCTATATTCTAAGTCTAGTGTTTCTTAAAATCTTTTTTCTTATGTAAAAATGTGTTAAGTATATAGTTTACTTTCTCTTTCATGACAGGTTGATGAGTTATGCAATCATGTCACTTTTCAATATGAACGGGAAAGGCTTGATTGAAAAAAGAATTGGAGCGTTGATAGTTGTGGGTGCTCTTTCTTTTCCACTTTAATTTGTATCCATTGTCGGTCTCGCATTTGCTTTTGTGGTTTTTTTATCCTAATTCAGAAACATGAAATTCTGTTCAATTCCGTCTATTCTTTTATTTCTAACTACAAGTACTTTTCTCGAATATATTTTGAATTGACTTCCATTATTACATTTTAGCAGCAGCAAATGCAGCCGAGAAAAAAAAAAGGAAATGGCATCCGTATTGAAGTATGCCCCAGACCAGGATGGTGGGATTGGACGGAATGCGAAAAGTGCAGAACAAGTTTAACTTCCATTTGTACATTTATATGTATTCTTCTTTTGTCATAGAGATAAAGATAGCAATTTATATAACCTAATTATACCCTAATAATTCAACCAGGCAAAACGTTAGTTTTGCACCAAAACAAATCTTACACCTAAAAATATTGATTTGGTTTTCTTCTTTTTTGTTGTTGCTACACGTCAATATTTTTGCATTAAATAGATTTTTGGTATTTGTATTTATTACTAAAACGTAATTTATGCAGATAGTATGTATGTTCATCTAACAAATCGTAATCATGACAAGTGTGCGCTGTAATTCCTTATACAAACAACTGGAATAAACGAGGTAATATATTTGTTTTTCGCTTGACTCAAACCCTTCAAGGGTTTACGCAAGAGGTTTTAAAGATTACGACTTCTTAAATCAACTGTATGTTAAAAACATTTAAAGTCAGATATTTTATATTTACTGCTGAAAACATTAACTGGGTGTTAACCCTATTTGGTATGGGGGGGAGGGGGTGGGGGCATAAAGTGCCTACGGCATTTTCAATGTCTAATAACTTTTTAAATACTAAATGAAATTTACTGAAATTTTGTGACTTTTCCTAACTTTTATTGGACTTACGGAAAATAAAAAAAAATATTTCCAATAATTGTCCTGTCAACGTCCTTTTTGACAGGTGGTCATATCATTTTTTTTTATTGTAGTGCTAAAAATAAATGCTTTCTAAACAAACGAGTTGTCAAAAAGTCATCATACCATATGCATACTGTGTAATTTGCAGACCGGAATATTGGTAATTTACAGACCAGAATGTTTGTAATTTCCTATTTCTCTATTTCTATTGTCATATGATAACGTCATAGGTCATTTTGTCCCATGTCAATCCAAATTGTCTTTATTGAGTAGCTACTGACGAAAGTGCTAAGAGATATACCAAGTTTTATTCCATGACAGCTACTAACACTAAGGTTCTCAAATATAGATTTTTGAAAAAAAATTCTTGAATATTTGAATTCTGATCGATTTCCATTTTCTCCTTAGGAAAATCCTTTGTCTTTGTACCACTTTCTGTTCAACTGTGCTATTCTTTGTTTTTAACTGAGGTAATAAGTGGAGTCGTTACTCTCCAAAGACAAGATCATGTGTGATCAACACCCCCCCCCCCCCCCCTTGCTAATATTCTTTTCTTTTAACTGGGGTAAAAAGTGGAGTCGTCACTTTCCAAAGACAAGACCTAGTATGATCAAACCCCCTTGCTAACTTAATTTTTATTTGATTTTGTTTTATTTTTGACTGGCGTAATAAGTGGAGTCGTCACTCTCCAAAGACAAGACTGAGTGTATAAAAAGAAAACATATGACCCGTGACTGTTAATAAGTCATCACAGAAAATTACTGCTCTATCGTTGCAATGTATCCACCTGTGAACCATGTGGTCAAAGGCTATGGTTGTGTAGTGACCATTATTTAAGTTGCCGCAATGGTTGATAATAGCCCTTTACGAAATTTCACTTCTCCATCTACGGTAAAAGGTATGGAAATGGATCAAGGTAAGCAGTAATACGAGAGGCAAATTTTGACACAAGGCCGTTGACACTGGCAAAACGTTTTAGCTGTAAAATGAGATGGGAACCGCACGACACTACCTCTTTTTCAACTAGAGCAGTTTGATTAGCGTTGCAAACATGGCAGACGTAGGCATTAGTGTCTGACAACTGCTCGCTTTCAAAAAAATTATCTAATGAAGATTGTAACGTAGGGTGCAGAGAAATTGATATGTATGGTGCTATAACTTCTAAGGAGCTGGTAATATGACATGAATTGCAAGTGGTTGATGTCTTGATGCCAATACTACAAAGACTTCCAAGAAATTGAAAGTCTAATGACAGACCAGGTAGGAGATATTCAAGAACCTCGGAGACGTCGTGTTGAGCAAAGATAATAAACGCACTTCCCTTCGCAGCTGAGATATGATGTTTTGCACGCAAAAAATGGGAGGGATCAACTGGACTTCTAGAAACAGCCAAACTTTGAGAGGCATGGCTAGAATGGATTTCCATGACAGGTCGTTTTTGACATAATTCTCCTATCTAGTCCACTATCCTTGCACCTGTAACTGCAAAGCTCTACTTATTTCAACTGTTCTTTGCTGTTTCAGAAATTAACTTTCGAAAGCATAACACTGCTTTGTACTTGGAATTTTCAAGTCTTTGTTAATGCCTAGCCCGGCTCTACTCTATTGAGAAGTGGCCATAACAGATTTAACTGCAACCTCGGCCTCGGCGGTTTTAACATTGAGGATCAACCTTCCAAAAACCAGTTTTTAAAGCAGGGGCACTGCCAGACACTAATGGATCTTTTGAATCTCTTAATAATAAATGACCACTGATTTTAGAACAATTAAGCAAGGTGGCGAGACTCTTTATATGCAAAGGGCAGGACAAACAGGAGCTATAGAGACTAATATTTGAGTTTGACCTATGTAGGAAAATCCATTTTTTAACGAAAGAAGATGTTTTGTGCTAAAACCTTGTGACACGGGATATTGGAACTTCTGAAATAAGCATTGGCTGGACTCGAGGGATAAGGATGTTTTGTAAAACCCAAAGTTTCTGGCCACCTTTTAAACATGAGCCATTAAGGATGGTAAGGCCGCTTGTTAACTTATTATCTAGTTCATCGATTGATTTGGCATCAGAAATAGAACCGTCAATGATAGGACCAAGAAAACGGACAGGCGATGACTGAATGGATGGAAACAGTCGGTTCAGATGGCTTAAATACGGAAAAAGGTGTCGAGTTCAAAGACCTTCCTTTTAGAATTAATATGCTTCCTGATTTTCCAATACAGAAAGTCATGCCAGCCCATTTTAAAACAGCAGTGCATCTTGCAAGAAGATTTTGAGCGCCAGAGAGTGAAGATGACATTAGGTTAATATCGTCCATTAAAGCTCTAAACAAAGAAAGTGAAACACTTTTAAAAAAGACGAAATGTAGTGCAGGAGGACTAAAGAGTACAACCAGCAATATTCCACGCATATGTTGGTGCCAGCCACTGGGTAAAGAAATAGAAAATAATTTGCTATAAAGACCTATGTAGTAATTCTTAATGAAAAATATTAGTTTGTGCTCTATTGAAGGGTACGCACTCGCAATATCCAACCACATGGTTGGAAGATCTAATTTATTGGCACCAGCTTCTTTAAGTACATACCACAGCATGGACATACGCTCCCAGCACCCTGGGACCTTTTCCATGAAACCTTTCTGAACAGAGGTATTGATGAATTTGTTGTTATGTATGATATGTGCTTGTAATTGCCTTGATACAAGGCTGAATAGAAGCTTACCTTTGACATTAAGTAACGCAATTGGCCGAAAATCTTGAATATTAGACTCCATGGGAGTTTTAGATTTGGAAATATTAATTTTCAAATGGTACAATGCCATTGAACAGGGACAATAAAATTTTTGTTTTCACAAGAAGACTTAAAAACATTAAACAGAAGTTTACTAATTCGAGGACATTTTTTATTTACTTTATAAGGCATTGCATTTATACCTGGAGAAGAAGCGTTACTGAGAAATTCTTGCCATCTTTACTGCTAGGATCAACCAGTCACGGAAAACCCGTAAATAAGGTAAACCTTTATTAAGGGATATGTCTTACAGCTATTCCTAAATTATGGTATACCTTAATAGCAGTATAAAAAGCAAAGTCTATCCCTCTCTACCCCTCCTCAAAATATGCAAGAATGATCGCTGCTTTGAGCAACATTTTCGTGTTATGTCATTTAATTTTGCCAATAGTCCAGGAGAACATTTGAAAAGAGCGGTAAAATCCACACACTTTTGGTTTGTTGTCTGAAAATATACAGCTACGTACTATACTTGTTTTTTTATTTTTTGAAAAATATAAACGAGTTCAAAGAAAAGAAAACTGAGAGGTACGTCCTCATACGACATTAAAGACCGTGGTGATGACGGCGTGAATAATTTAAATTGGTCTCATACAGAAGCGTGCGATGTGCAGAGATCGAACAAATATGCGAAAACGATCATTTCTAAAATGCGATTGAAAAGGGTACTGACGCCAAAGTCGATGCTGTTATGTACTCCATGTTACATGAAGTTTAAATCTTTGTAAGTGTGCACATTCTTTGTTTGTTTTTAACAATAAACAAATAAGCACACCAGTGTTTATCAAACTTCTACATAATAATCTATCCTTTCTAATTTTTTAAATTTTTATTATTCCTTTTTTATATTTACGCTTAAGAATATCCTAAGAATATACTCAGACTCGACTATTTTATCTTATGATCTACGTATGTTTTTTTCTAGAAATGACTCGATCGACAGTGGTCACCAAGTAAGCGAATCAGAAACTTTCTTCTTGTTATTACTTTCTTTCATTGTTTGACGTCTATAATTATTTACATTGAGACCTTTAAATAATAGCAGTAGCACTTCATCGATAATGTTTTTGGAAGATAGTAATACTGAATCATCCAGGTAATTTGAACGTTTCGTATCATCACCGTTGTATAGGTTGTCGTCTTTGTTGGGTTTCTGTTGATTTCGTTATTGTTCCACTTTGGTTTGGATATATGTTTTAGATCCAGACCTTCAAATATAGAAACTACTATAACTTGCTACTTGTTGGAGTTATCGGAAGATAAATCCGAACATCATTTTTTTGAAAAGAATCTAGTTATGCTTTTTTCTTTTTACGCATTACGACAGGTTGTTGAAGGCAATTACTGACTTAACTTCGGAAATCGAAGCTTGTACAGATGAAGTATTGTCCGATGAAGAAGAAATGGCGCTACAAAAACTTCTGTGTGTTATTGTTAAAAAACAAATATATGTTGATAGAGAACAATTAGCACCCATGTACCAAAATATTTGTTGACAGGTTTGGACTCGTTATCCTATCTTTCCGAGAGAAATAAGCTTTTGTTCAATTTTCTTAATCAATGTAAATAATATTGCAGTAGATAATCGCTGGATCTCCAAAAAGTACAATGCACACATTGTCACCATTGAGATCAATGAAAGTTCTCGTGCAGGTGAGCTTTTCTATTCACGTATGCTATTACTACATGCACGTGGTGAAACGTGTTTCCAAGATTTACGAACTGTAGATGACAATGTTGGATGGATCATTTCGTGAAGCTTGTTTACTGCGTGGACTCCTCCTAGATGACAAAGAATGGAATAATACTTTGCAGGAAGCTGTCAACTTCCAGATGCCTTACCAGTTAAGGCAACTGTTTGTTGTTATACTTACTCACTGCGAACCCTCCGATCCCTTCACTCTGTGGACGACATACAAGGATGCTATGTGTGAGGATTATCTTCATCATATGGGTGAGAAACAAGCTGAATACAGGGTGCTTCAAGATATTCATTCTGTACTTAGGCAATTTGGTAAATCTCGTAGTGATTGAATTCTTCCTGATTTATATGAATTACCTCCAGCTGAAAATATTGACGTAGCTTCTCAACTAAGAGCACAACTTACTCAAGAATAGGCAGCAGTGGCTGATGCGGTCATAGAAGCTGTTGTAAATATTGCTAACAATATAGCCCAAAATAACCGTTTATTCTATTTAGAAGGGGCTAGTGGTTGTGGTAAAACTTTTACTTATAATTACCTTATTTCTGAACTTACAGGTAGGGGTTGTCAAGTTGGTACTGCTGCATTTATTGACATAGCAGCAACTCTTTTAAAAAAGGGTACAACCATACATACTGTTTCGGTTACCTGTTCCTTTTGTAGAGGACAGTACTTGCAACGTAACACCAGTCTCAGCTTATGCTACAGTATGCGACAAAAGAGTTTCTTTTTACTTGACAATGCTTCCATGATTCCTAAACATGCTTTCCATGCAATAGATCGGCTTTTGAAAGACATTTGTAATAACGAACTTCCATTTGGAGGTGAAGTTTTTCTTTTAGGTGGTGATTTTTCACAGTTATTGCCTGTAGTTAGAAAAGGAAAACCAACTGATATTGTGGACGTGTGTTTAAAAAGTTCCCCACTATGGTGCTTAGTTAAAGAATTTCAGTTACTTCGTAAAATGTTACTTCGTAAAATAAGAACGAGACCAGGAGAACAAGAGTTTGCTGAATGGCTTTTGCAACTTGGCTGCACGAGAACAAGAACCTTTCCATGGTGTGATTCAAGTTCCACCCAATTGTGTGTTAGAAAATGAGTGTATTGTAATACTATGTTTAGGGATCTTACACGAGAAAATATGGCATTGTCTGTTATTCTAACACCTACAAATGATGATTCACTTATCATTAATGATCAAGTGTTAGCATTGTTGCCTGGGGAAGAAAAGGTTTATCTAAGTGCAGATGATGTTGTGTGTGATGATGAAGAGGAACGCAATCAATACCCGGTAGAATTTTTAAACAGTATAACACCTTCTGGTATGCCTCCTCATTGCCTTAAATTAAGAACTGATGCCATTGTTATGTTATTAAGAAACATAAACATCAAAAAGGCTTATGTAATGGCACTCGCGTAATTCTAAGACATCTTCACAACAACTGTGTTGATGCTGAAGTACTCACTGGCAATGCTATTGGAGATAGAGTACTTATTCCAAGAGCACAACTTGCGCCTTTGGATACAGGTATGCCTTTCGATTTAGGTCGCAGACAGCTTCCATTGAGGCTGTCCTACGCTATGACGATTAACAAGGCACAGGGACAAACCTTCGAAAAGGTTGGGATATTGTTGCGCAGACCATGCTTTTTTCATGGTCAATTGTATGTTACTTTTTCTAGAGCTAGTTTAATTTAGTAATTTGGATATGTTCGAGTTGCTGTTGTCCCTTCATCCAAGCTAGGATCCCTTAATGGGAAGTGTTATACTCAAAACATTGTGTACAGACAAGTTCTCACTTGATAATGTTTTTTTAAACTCATAGCACTTTCATCATCTAGCTGTTTGTGTTATGTACAATAAACTCTAACACGGAATTTTCGCCGATGTGTGTGCGCACTATATTGATCGTTTGGCCTACTATACAGGGTTTGTGTGAACGAATTATCTATAGTGCTTTTGCTACAATGACAATAAAAACAATTACAAAATACAAAAACATGAAACGCAGAGTATTAGCAAAAACTTCTTTTTAAAAAATTTCTGTTTTAAATCTAAAAACCTTATAACAGACATGAAAGTATAAAAGATTTTGTCAAAGTTTATAATTCCTTTTTTTAAAACAACACAAATTACAAGGCATACAAAAAATGCAGAACATTTGAACATAAATTGCAAAATTATTGTAGGTAAATATGTTACACAGATCAGTATTTACGTCATTTATTTTTTTTATTTTTACGTGCTATTATTGAAGTTTTTTTTAATGTTTTTTTCCTGTTTTTAGTTAAAGCCTAAATTCTATCATTTGTGGAGATAAGGCATGAACTAAAGTAAGGGCATTACATTTTTATACTGATAAATAAATATTTATATGTCTATTTTTTAATTTACAGCGGCCGATATTTTTTTCCCGCCCCTTCTTTATTATAAACATTTTTTGACAAATTACTGTCTTTGTCTTTCTCTTAGGTTGCAGCACGAGATTGTTTGAATTGAAGCGGGAGTAAAGCGATTAGAAGAAACGTGTCGACATTTATTTGCTTGCAAGGTATCGATCAGCATACTGCCCAGGTAAGCTCACCATTTTAAATTTTTTATTATGTCGTTAAACTTTCTTAATGCTAGCAAAAAAATGTATCAATACAATTTAATGTTTGTAATGTCGTAAAGACATCGACGATGGAGAGGTCTTGGGTAGAAGAAGAGGGACAATTTTGATGACACGAGAGTTATGATAGTGAATAGGGAAAAAGAGATAAAGAGAGATATATTGTAAACACGTGTTGTTGTTTAACCTATTTTCCCGATATTAAACTGGCGACGAGGAGAAGGGAATAACAGACGAAGATTAAATTCGACAAGATTTAATTCGACAAGATTTAATTCGACAAGATTTAATTCTTATCTGTGCAGTAATTTTAAAATTTTATGCACTTGCGATGGATGTTCGAAATCTTAATCTGCCAACCTTTCCACAGTTTCCCACAGATGTGTCTACACTCAGTTCGCGCTGGAAGAAGTATAAACAAAGATTTGAACTTCTGTGTCACGCTATTGGTGTCACAGATGAGTCTCAAAAACTAGTTATGTTGTTGACCTACGTTGGAGATAGCACGTATGAAATATATGAAAATGTTAAGCCTGAACGTGAAGAAGATATAACATATCCGAATGTCATCGCGACGTTAGAAAACACTTCGAACCACAAGTAAATAAGAGTTACGAAACATATCTATTTCGCAATATGGTACAGCAAGAAGATGAAACGATACATCAGTATTTTATACGATTAAAAGAACAAGCAGTAAAAGGTGATTTTCACGATAAAAATTTGGAAATCAAAAGACAGATTGAACTTTCTACTACTAACAACAAGTTACGTTTATATAGCTTCAGAAATCCTGATAAAACCTTGGAAGAAATACTGGTGACGCCCTTGTAGGCCCCATGATAGATAGTTACTTACCAGAAATAGGTGCACGTATGCTGTCTAAGTTATGCAGGGGTCAGATTACTGGCTTAGTTCCTCCAGTTACATTGTTTGTACCTTGGCAGATCATGCGTTACTTAGTAAACATTATGGGGCAGAAGTAGAGTGTGTTCTGCCTAAAAGTAAAAATAAAAAAGGCCAAAAAATAATAATCTTTTTAAAAAATATAACTAGTGCAGAAAAGATGTTTAATCCTGTACGTTTTGATGGGACTAACTATCTTGTAAAACGCAAATATTGCAAGGACAAGGATAACATTCTGCAGTACAATGGTATGTCGAAGGTTGCTGTTAGTGAATATGCACCAATACGCCTTGAATATGCACATAGCCATTTGAAAGTGTTGTTTTATATTCAACGGTACACTGCTGATGGCTTTGTTATTGACACCCATGTGCAGTCATTAATGCTTCATTGTGCTCAAACAGTTACAGCAGCAGAAGTATAGTTAGTATAGCTAAATTTTTCGTAGCTTCACATGTCAAGGAACAATAAATATTGTATATTGTTTGCGTGGCGTTGCTTATTTATAGCTAGTAGTCCTTTAGAAGTTGTAAACTATTTAGTTTGGGTTTATGTGAGATCGACTATTTAAGCTTTATCCAATTTGTTGTCTACCTATCCATTTTGGAAAAACAACAGTCTGAAAACCATACAGCAAGCAGATATTCTTTAAAAAGCACAGGCGAATGATAAAGAGCGAATCAACGAATTGCGGTCATTACCGCCGAGGTAAGCCACATTCTTTAAACCAACGAGGAATGAGTAAAAGAGGCCGACCTCAAAATGCTAAATGTTATCGTTGTGATGGACCATTTCCCCATCAAAACAGATGCCATGCTGAAAACCAAATTTGTAACGCATGTGGAAATCAGGGTCACTTTCCAAAATACTGTAGAACCAAAACATATCGACATCAAAACACCCGAGCACGTCTGGAAAGAGGATCCTTTTACCAATCAAGACAGCCCTTCAATAACGTTACTTATTCGCCGTTAAACGATTTTTCTGCTATGCAAAATACCCTTGAAGCTAAAAGTGATGATGAAATTTTGTTTTCTATCCAAACTTTGTATGATTGTGAACTTTCCATGATTAGTAATGTGTCTTATTCGTCTGATGTTGTGAATTCTCCATTCGATAGCACAGAAAACACAAGTAACAGTAACCACAGTTATAAGAATAGTAAGCAAAATTCTGATTTCAATACTGTTTTGTTAAATTAGAAGGAGTAAAAGTAAATTTTCTAGTCGATAGCTAAGGAGCTAGCATTAACATTCTCACATTGCGTACTTTCAATCAGTTAAACGAACGCCTTCCAAAAAAATTAAATCTACTCAAAACAAAAACAAGCGTCGTAACGTACGGAAGTGACACTTCCGTACGTTACAAATTTGAAAGTTTTAGGACGCGTTAACCTCTTAGTAGAAACCACCTCTAAAATGATTAACGCGCCATTTTTCGTGATCGACACTTCTCATAGAAACCTATTATCAGGCCGAATAGCAGTTGATCTTGACGTCATTCAGATGAAGAAACAAGTTTTTTCTTTACAAAATCAGCGAAGCATGCAGCCAAACTACAAAGCAACTGATAAACTAAAATCAAAAGAAAACATTCCAACACACCTCCGCAGAATTTTAGAAAGTTATAAAGATACCGTGTTCAGTGAGAAAATCGAGTGCATCTTCACATAGATAACAACGTACCCCGAGTAGCGCAAAAAGAAAGACGCATACCTTTTGCTTTACGAAAGCGAGTTAATGCAGAAATCGCCAAAATGAAGAAAGCAGGCATAATAGAAGATGTCACAAACGAAGCGACGCCATGGTTAAATCCGTTAGTTATTGTTCCCAAACCCGAGGGAGGAGTACGAATTTGTCTCGATATGAGAGAAGCAAACAAGGCTATTAACCGAACAAGATATCCAACCCCCACCGTAGAGGATTTAAAAATCAAGCTAAGTGGCTCAAAAGTATTTACCAAGTTAGACATGCGAAGTGCTTTTCATCAACTGGTATTATCCGAAGAGTCACGACCTATCACCGCTTTCCAATCCGAAACTCGAATAAAACGTTACACTCGCCTGATTTTTGGCGTGAACTCCACGTCGGAAGAAATGCAACATGTGCTTAGATCCTTAATAGCAGACATTAATGGAGTTGAAAATATTGCGGGCAATTTATTTATATTTGCAAAATCTAAAGAAGAGCACGACGTTATTTTAAACAAGGTATTAAAACGTTTCGAAGAGAAAGGACTCACATTGAACCTGGAAAAATGTGTATTCTGCAAAAGCAACTTAGAATTTGTTGGGCATATCTTCTCAGAAGAAGGCATGAAACCAAGCCCAAAGAAAATTGAAACCATTACAAACATGCCTTAACCCGAAGATCTCAAGTCACTTCGAGGCTTTTTGGGACTCACCAACTACATGCAAACATACATACTGGACTACGGTACAATAACTTATCCACTTAGACAATTGATCAAAGAGAAAGCCGAATGGACATCCGAATGTAAACATGCCTTTGCTACTTTGAAAAGCGCTTTGAGTAGTGAATCGTGCTTAGCATATTTTGATGAAAACAAAGAGACATTTATGTTTACAGACGCTAGCCCATATGGTATATCCGCCGTATTGTTGCAGAAAAGCAACGGTAAAGATGATGTTAAGGTTATATCATATTCATCCAAATCCTTCATAGAAACTGAAATGAAATATGCGCAAATCGAAAGAGAATGTTTAAGCATCGTTTACGGATGCAAAAAAGATCGCTTGTACTTAATCGCTAGAGAGTTCACCATATTCAACGACCAAAAAGCATTAGTCAATCTCTTAAGTAACCCAAAATCCACGATACCTCTGCGAATCGAGCGACTAACACTTCGACTTCAAGGTTACAACTTCACAATAAAACATGTAAAGAGTGCAGAAAACATATCAGATTACGCTAGCAGATACCCTCACACCTTTAGCGACGACAAAAAAAGCAACGGTATAGAAGAATATGTAAACTTTACAGCCACATATGCCTGTCCAAAAGCGATTACCCTAGACGATATTAAAACCCAAACTTCACAAGATAAAATATGTCAACATCTAGCCAGTATTATAGGAAAGAACAACTGGCACCTACTAGACAAACCGACTAACTACCCTGATTTAAGTAGCAAAGAACTAGACGAGCTGAAGCATTACCGCAAGTTCAAACACGAACTCACCGTATCGAACAACAAAGACATTGTCTTAAAATAAAGACGCATTATCTTACCAAAATGCTACCATAACATTGCTGCTACATTAGCTCATCAAGGACACCAAGGTGTTACTCAGATCGAAAGTTTATTTTCAAGGAATAGACGATTTGGTTGAAAAGAAAATTTCAAACTACATTCCATGCCAAGCTGTTACACCAACAAGAGCAGATGCGCCTATCAGAATAATGGATATACCCGAACAAGTTTGGGAAACTTTGAACATTGATTTTCTTGGACCATTTCCCACAGGATACTACCTATTTGTCGTGATCGACCAAAGATCTAAGTTTCCAGAGGTGGAATTTCTCAAGAGTACCAAAGCCGAAATACTGATACCTTGTTTAGATAGAATGTTTAGCACATACGGTAATCCACGCAACGTTATCTCCGATAATGGCCCACCATTCAGCTCGCAGAAAATCAAATCTTACTTCAAACAAAGGGGAATAAAACACAGACGGATCACTCCACTATGGCCACAGGCAAACGCAGAAGCAGAACGATTTATGCAACCGCTTAATAAAATAATGAGGACAGCTAAACTAGAACACAAGGATTGGAGGAATGAAGTTTATAGATTCTTATTTGCTTACCGCTCCACACCTCATAGTACCACCAAAGTTGCCCCTTCAGAACTGATGTTCAATAGAAAAATTAGTTACTCAATACCATCAATAGACAACAAACTAACATACGAAAACCAGCAACAAATAGCCACTGACAATGACAAAGCGGCCAAAATAAAGAACAAACAGTACGCAGATGAACGTCGACATACGAAAGAACCATCGTTATGTGAAGGAGACCGTGTCGTTGTTGTACAGCATACAACCCTACAGAGTTACGAAAATAAATGACACAATGGTTACCGCTCAATCGGAAATTGACTCATCCAACATCACAAGAAATATTTCTCATTTTAAAAGTATCCCGACAACTGCACCAACTCCTATCATTATAAAGGAGGAGGAGGAAGACATAGAGCCACAACTTCCAGTATCGCAATCCGCAAACAAACCTCCATTCAGAAACTATACACCGCCCAACCAAAATCCCAAAATTTACCCCAGCAGATCAAGAAGACCAGTTCACCAGTTAGTTCAGCAGTCAAAACCCCTGACATTTTATATGAACGTTGCCTGCTGTTGTTTTGTTACATTTAGATACGGACTACGTGCATATCGTCTAGCGAAGGGAAAGATGTAATGTCGTAAAGACATCCACGATGGAGAGGACTTGGGCAGAAGAAGAGGGACGATTTTGATGACACGAGAGTTATGATAGTGAATAGAGAGAAAGAGATAAACAGAGATATATTGTAAACACGTGTTCTTATTTAACCTATTTTCCCGATATTAAAATGTTTTCTTTTCTTTTCATTTTTAGACCAAACAATTAAATCCCACGAATTACGAGAATGAAGCTAAAATAATAAAAATCGAAAATAAAGAATCAATTAACGGAAAAGGACTGTATACTATCACTTCTGTAGAATTTGTATATATGAATTAAGAAGATAATGTTAACACAGTCAATGCGACATCAATTCATTAACAAATTTACTGACTTGACACCTTTAACGTCGATTCGCACTAAGTAATTTCGTTCTAATATCACAGTTTTGTGGATCGAAACTTGCTTATTGATTGCGGACATCTTATGCCGCATTACTTTCTACCTTTTCTAAATGTAATTTGTTACTTATCTGACTTACCTTAATGCTTTTTTTCTGAAATTCTGTCAACCGCAACCGTCAAAAATTCTTACACAAAAATTTCTTCACTAATTACAAAAAAGGGTCAAGACAGAGAGATTTGTTAGCATATTTTTTTAGGATTTAACTCGGGTGCAAATATTGTAATTTAATTAATTAACAAATCAATCAATTTATAAAGGTCATAATTGTGCTACCATTGAGATGAATGAACGTATTGATCATAATGAGTGAGGTTCAGACACTTGTGACGCTCGATGTGTCAGTTCACCTGAATCAATATGGTTGCAGAAATTACTTTTTGTTCTAGAATTAAATATTGGAAATTTTTCGTTTAAACTATTTGCAGTAAAACAAAGCAAGTAACAAGGTTTCGTTGTGAATATAAGTATCGACCGGCATTTGAAACAGAATAAACACAAAACATAAGGATGAAAGACAACAGCTTATCATTCTAACTACTTTTGTACTCTCTTCATCGGTAAATTATAACATTCACAATTTGAGCTGCTATTTAAGGGAGAAACAACAAAGAAAGTAAACACTTCCTTTCTAAAATGTAATCACATAAATGGACAACCTTGAAGTTTTTTTTTTGAAATATTACCACTAACCAAGAAGGTTTAAAAAAGACACTAACTCGCCTTTACTTTCAAGCATTTTATAATAACAGGTGTCAGAAATGTTTCTCGGTAAAACTTTTAGCTTTAATCATTTCAGCTCTTAACTTTAAAAGCAACTTTGAGGATGGGACCTAAGTAGCCTTTTGAAATGACAATAACTACACAGATAAAATTAAATTTTTTTTGAAGACTTACGTGTATGTATTTAAGTTTCTTTGTTATTTATTGAAAAACTGGGTCATAAAACCGAACATATAAGAGAAATTGATCAGTAAAAAGCTAAGTAAAAAGGTTGGTAAATAATTAAGCCAATCAATCAACGCTTATTTTTTTGAATACTTTTCGAATACTTGCTAACATGTTACCAAGCACTTTAACAATTAAGTAAACACAGTTTACAGCAGGGCTTAAAAAGTTAAAGTTTTTGCAATATTTAAGCAATGGAGCGCACTTTTAATAATAAGGCAAGTAAAAATATAAATTGTTTATTTTCTTTGTAAATACAGTGGAATCTCTCATCTAGAACTCGCAAGGGACCAAAACCTTTGTTCGAGATAGAGAAAATTCGAGATAAAGAAAGGAAAATACCTTAGCCGGAGCACAAAGGGACCGAGACTTTAGTTCGAGATAGAGAGTAGTCGAGATAGAGAGATTCCACTGAATCTATACACTTCCTGTTTTATAAGAACATTTTTGTTAAGAGAACAGTCCTTATATTTTATAGAAAAAGTAAGAACTAAATAAGAACAGATTAGTGCCTGAATCATTCCTTTTAACTAACAACAAAATAAAACAAGTGACATAAGAATTAACAACACGAGTCTGAATTTCCTGATAAAGTAAGAATAATCTAATATATGCATTTTTCAAAAGTTCTCTCTCAAGCAATTTTGGCAATTTTTTATGCGATCTACGTAAAAACCGGTAAATATGTTAAATAATTTTTATTTAGCTTTCAGAAACATCAAAGAGAATGCAAAAATTCGATCTGAAACAAAAGTAATTAAATTTTAAGCAGATAGTGTCATTCTTAACAAATTTCAAGCTTCTGATGACGTGTCAGAAAATGTAGTGACGCAAGCAAAAAGTTATTCCTGCCATTTTGTCCCTTTTATGACGTACTATAAGTGTGCCAAGTTTGATTCAATTTGAACAACCCTATGAGAAGTTATTGAGGGGCAGAATCATAGTATGTTCGAAAAACCCCAGACCGAATAGGGTTAAGAATGATGTTTATTCCAATTCAAATCGAACTTTCTTTTTCATAAAGCACCTGGTTTTTACAAACATTCAGTAAATTTTTCACAATAGTCATAAACGCATTGTTTTGAATTGTTTACTGATCAATATTATTTCCAGTCATTTGCGTGACAAAATCATAACCCACCTAATTTTGCCCCTAATTTTTATCTTTTCAATTCGAAATAAGATTATTCGTTATAGCATTTTTCTTTACAGATAGCGATAATGTTAACGACACCACCACCACAACCACCATAGCCCCAGCATCAACGACACTACTACCCGCCAAAACAACGACAACAGCAACAACAATAACAACAACAGTGGTGATGGTAGCAACACCAATGGCCTCTGTAAGCACAAAATATTAATCACGTGCTAATTCTAGATTTTCTATTTGTGCTTTTTCCACTAATTTTACAAGAAAATTTACACATTAGTATCATTTTCATACTTTTAGATCCCGATTTAAGCTACAATGCTTTTAAAATATACCGAAAAGTTTATAAAGGATCGTCAAGCAGAAATGCTTGGCGTGTTTGACGCAAGAATGGTGGCAAAGACCGGGAGGGGTATGTTTGGATCCCAAAATATAAAATAGCTAAAAAGAAGAAAAATATATTTGGTAGAAGAAATATCATATTTAACGGCACTGCAAAGATTGGAAAATTAAGTTACCAGCAGTGAATGTATAAATTTTAACCCATGCTAATTCGCAAATACGTTTTCTTTGCTGGTGATATATTTTTCTAATCTTTTGTTGTATTTATTAGCTAGAATAAAATTAATTAATAAACAATCTTCCGCGTTATGTTTTCTTTCATTTTGTCAAACTTTAGAAACTTTGTTTCCGTTGCGGAATGAACAGGTTGATGACGTCAACAAAAAACCTTTAAACACCAATATCCCTGCAACCGTTTGTCAAAGATACACGATCCTATACATTTTCTTGACCAACGTTTCAAGATCTATACGATGAAGGCAACACGTATACAAATTTAAAAAGAAATATTTTTTAGTGTTTTGGGGTGAGTCTTTGCTGACATCAGCAAAATTTTTTAACCCTTATTTCTTCTTAGGCGTTGGTCGAAACGTATGATCTGTAGATTATTTTGATCAGCGTTTCAACCTCTACACAGTACAGGCAACAAATAAACTAATTTTTTTGTATCTGCACTGCTGACGTCAGCAAAAAATCTAAAACAAACTATTATACCATTGTCCTTCTGCCTAAGTGGATTTCTCCACGCGCCTTATCGACTAGTACTGAAATATTTTATGCAAATGGAATGGAGCACTCTGAAATCGTAATTAAGATTTTGAGTACAGTTGACTCTCTCTATCTCGACTACCCTCTATCTCGAACATCTCTCTATCTCGAACCAAAGTCTCGGTCCCTTGGACATTTGTGTAGGCTCTAAGCTATTTTCCTCTCTTTATCTCGAACCTTTCTATCTCGAATACCTCTCTATCTCGAACCAAAATCTCGGTCCCGTCTGACTGTTTCTCTCTCTATCTCGAACTTTTCCGGATTTAAGAACCTATTTACACTAAAAATCGAATTAAAATGTTCCATTTTCGAACGAAAATGTTTGACGTTCGAATTCTAAAGTCACTCACAAAACATTGTTTACAGTGTTTTGAACCAGAAACCTTCTTGAGGTGAAGATGTCGGCTTTAAAAAGAAAACTCAATAACGTTTCTTTAATTCAAAAATGTCAAATAATTCGGTAAATCGAGAAAGGAATGTCAAACAAGGAGTTCCAAAAGTTTCGTGTAGACGGGAGAAAAATCGTTCTTATAATCGACAACTGTCCAGCACACCCATCGATCTCGAACTTAACAAACATTCATCTCGTTTTTTTGCCCCCTAACACAACGTCTGTGTTGCAACCATACGAAGTCTAAAAGCGCATTACCGAAGGAGAGTTGTACGTTTGCTGTGCAGTGGTTTGGAGAACAACAAACCTTTGCCAAAGATTTCAATTTTAAGCGGAATGAAGATACTGGCTGATTCTTGGGAGGCTGTAACTAAACAAACCATCATCAATTGTTTTAAGAAATCTGGAATCTCTTCTACAGGACAACAGGATGCTATTGCTGATTCGGATGACCCATTGAAAGATCTTCAAGAATGTTTGGATGATTTAAGAGAGGCTGATCCATCATTGGTACCAAATGATCTCAGTGCTAATGATCTTGTGACCTTGGATGATGAGGTTATCGCAACCGCCCCTCAAATCTCTAATGAGGATATCATTGATGAATTTCGGAAATCTCAGGACGACGAAGCTGAAGACGATGGCAGTGACATGGAGGATGATTCATTTGATATAGTTGTCGAAAAACCATCAAGATCAAAAGTCGAGTGTAGTATTGATCTTTTGAAAGATCTAGCAATGTGTTGCGAAAAAGGCAATGAAATGCAAATGCATATCTCCAAATTCGAAAAAATGTATAATGAAGACAGAGTGGCATCACTTAAAAAAAAAGACATAACCGATTTCTTTAAATGAAGCTGTAAATTTATTTTATGTATTTATTTTAAAAGAAGTCTTGTGCATTGAATATTAACATTTTAACATCTCTCATTGACCTCTATCAACTCCCGATACACTGAAGGTTAAAAATACGTTTTTTACGAAAAAATCCAATTTTTGTCAATTTTTCTCTATCTCGAACTTTCTCTATCTCGAACAAATTTTCTGGTCCCTTGCGAGTTCGAGATAGAGAGAGTCAACTGTAGTTTCTTGTTCAGATATTAAAACGACATGTTTAAATAAAGATTTATTAAATTTTTAAAAACGACGTTTTTCTTAAGTGTACTTACATCACCAGGTACAAAAAAGTGATGTATTATTTTATATTTCATTAACACTGTTAATATTTTGGAATTGATAAAAAAAAAAAAAAATAAATAAAACAAACAAACTTTTTTTTAGTCGAAACAAGCGCGTGTATTTCGCGCCAATATGATAAGAGTTTTCTTGCTCACTTAATCGCGTAAACTTCTGACAATTGAAACTTTCTTGCTCCAACTTTATGTTAGTATGTGTCGTGAGACTTTTCAGTAAGATTAATTCTACAGCTTTGCACCAGTGAAATAAAAATGAAATCTATGCTAATTAAATCTATGCTAAATTAAATCTATGCCAGTTGACTTATTAGTTAATACAGAAAATTGATGTTGAAAGCTTCCATTTTGTATTTTTTGAGTCTAAAAGTTTTATGCAGTTATATTTTTTTTCTTAAAACTAAATAACTCCTTTGAATATATCTCGAAACTTAGATTGTTAAAAAAACATAAAATAAAAAAAAGATTAAAGATTATGAAAAATGGAGAAATTTTCAAAAAGATTGACTAAAAAAGGGTGAGCTAAACAGTAAATATTTTTTTATGTTACTTCGGCCGATTTCCATTGTTGACATTTTGAATGAAAATAAGCTTAGTAAAAAACATGAATTTGGCAATTTAGCTGGATGAGAAAATACGTGTAGCTAGCGAGCTAGCAAATCTTGCTAACACGTACGCAATAGACAGGCATAGTAAGCCATTACTAAAAAAATAATTTGTTATTTATTTTTCTACTGAAAAAAAGAAGTGCTCTTCCAAAAGTATAGTTTTAGTCAGACCAGCTAAATGAGTCTTCCAATTAATATAAAGAACTGATGTGACTGCTTACCAAGTTTAAAATTTTGTTGATCTGTCATGTATTGACATGTATTCAAGCAGAAACATCACACTTCTGGAAAATTTAGTCATGGGTAGAAAAATGTCACGTTTGGAAACAAAATTTGTGTCTAAAAACACCACAAAAAGGATTTAGCTACAGTTGAAAACATACAAACCAAAAAAAATTATATAGCTAAAGGAACCATTTAATAATTACATAATGCCTGAGGGGTGGGGGTATGATCATATTTGTTTTTATGTATGTCAGATATTTTTAGTTATTATAGTATGCAATTGATAATGAGGTGACAAAACAGCTAGGTGTAATGATATTTCTTGTATAATGAGAGCTGGTTCTACTATGGTTAAAGGTTGCAACCTCTAAAGATTTTACAAAAAAGCAAAATCCCCCTTTTTGCAAGGATTTGCTAAAAACATTGACCGTAAAGAGGCAGAAAAATACAACAGCGACAGAACACAACACAGAACAATAAATATTAAAGCAATTCGAAATGAATTGAACAGGTACAAATGAAATAAATAAAACTTATCATAACGTGAATATCCTTAAACGTTAAAGCAAACAACTATCTGTGCGCCAGGACTTGTGACCCTGGCTGTCGTTCCACATGTGTTACGGAGCTCCAACACTAAGCTTTACACAGATAATTGTTGCTGTGGACCTGCCTAATGACAGTACCGGCCTGTCATGACTGGCGTAATATGCGTGGGCGTTACATCACCAAGACCAGATAAGAAAATATAACACCCTTGCAAAGCTTCTGCTAAAATGAGTAAGGGCAGCAGGATTGTCAATCCTGAACGCAAAGTGAGCAAACTCTGCTTCCCTACTGGACTGGGGTAGTAAGTGGGATCGTCAAGCCCAAAGACAAGATATGATGTCAAGCCCCCTTTACATTATGAATTTGCGTTTTGCCTCTTGACTTACACAAAAGGACCAAACATGTCCTCTTGTGTGCTTAATATACGGTCCTGATATATCTTTTTCATATTAGAGCAATAGTGTGCCTTTGATATGGAATAAATATGGAAATGAATAGACAAGGTCTTAAAATTTTAAATATTAAGTAAAAAGGGGTGTGTGTGGTACTAGATTTGTTACAATGAGTTACAAGAGGTGGGGAGTCGTAAAAAGCTAATTGTTTTTGGCACCTAGCACCTTTATTTTACCAACACGGTTTGGGAAATGTAAACGAGACCTTGGCCCTGCATATATTGCTGCTCAAGCACAGTATATATTGCTTCTATTAGCTAACTATAGTTCAACTTGACAATTTGACCCAAATTTAAACCTAATATTCTCAACTATAGGCTGCTTATAAAAAATTATTCAGATAGCTAACATTTATAGGACACTTAGATATAGCCAGCTATCTAAGCTAGCTTTAGTTTTGTTTCCTTATTGAACATATAACTAGCTACATGCCACAATCTAAGACTTACACATTTTGACTTGGAAAATAGCAGCTCAATCGAGGGTTGCTAGGTTTTCATGTGTATCAGTATATCCCAACAAAATCAGCTTATCTAAACACACGTTACCACATTTTGTTGATAGTTGATAAATAATGATTCTTAAAAGATTTGATCACCACAAAATATAGTTCCATGGTGAACAAATAATAACTTGCTTTGGAAAATTTTTTTTTAAAGACACGCGTTAAAAAACATAAACAACTGAAAGATATCGTACTCACCATGTGTGAAGGACTCGATGAGATTGCCTTTACTAGCTGCATAAATTGTAACAGCGAGACAAACTGATTAAATATATATAGTAAGCACTATACTGGTTAAAAAAAGCAGCCTGTACCAAGGTCTTGTGTAGCCGTCAAATAAGCGCTAGCGCCCCCTAGGCAACAAACCCTGGGGACGAGGATGCTCATTACCCTTACACATTTACTTTAAAATGACAGTGCTTACCCTGGACTCGGAAGAAGAATGTGCAGTGACCTATAATCAACCCTAACGCAAATGCCTAAGAAATCTGAAAAAACAAATTTACCTGGGTACAATGCTGTTTCTGATTGATATACATATACAACTAAAAACAGCTTCACAAACTTAAATGTAGCAGCAAGGATGCAACTATACAATTATAAAAAATACGATTAAATATTTGCCAAAATTATTCTCGTTATTTTGATGTTATCTCTAGATGCCCAACATGTCTTCCAGTTTAAATAACTTACACTACAAGAACTGAACAACAGCCATTGTATTTAAAGGGCGCGCCAGTGTGATGTCATCTGAAATTAATCGAAATCACATGTGAGTGGGACTAAAATTGTTGTATATGGAATCACAATGTATATTTAACAACTGGCAACGAAAGTTTTTTCCTCAATCTCGTGGCATAATAATAAGTTACTAGTCGATAAGGCCCGTGGAAGAATCCATTCAGGCAGAAGATCATAGGTTGTTTTGCAGGTTTTGCTAAAGTCACCGGTGCATATACAAAAAAAAATTGCCAAAATGTAGTTCATCTGCTGCCTGTTACGCGTACAGATTGAAACGCTGATAAAAAAAATATATAGGATCATATGTGTTCACAAACGCATAAGGAGATATAAGTGTTTTAAAATTTTGATGACGTAGGGACCGTCCTTTTGTTGTTGTTTTGTTCGGTGTCGAGGGACACCATTTTGTAAAGAAAGCCGTTATATTTATTTCAGCAAATCAAGTTGCTCCATTTTGATCACGTGATGTAAACAAAGTAAATCCGCTAGCAAAATGGATATAACTTTTTCGAAGAATTCACAGGAAATTTTGTAAAGTTTGTAAGGGACGCAAAGTAGACTAACAGGTCTGTAGCTGCTTGCAAGATTTGCTGGCTTTTTCTGGCTTTACGAACGTCTGATCTACAATCGCATTCAACTGATTGCTGAGTCTTTCTTACCTAAGGAGCAAGCCGGTTTCCGCCCAGGTCGATCATCTCAAGACCAAGTCGTACGCCTGACTGAAGACATTGAATGCTGTTTGGAAAAAAAGCTCAAGGCTGGTGTTGTACTTGTGGATCTATCGGCCGCGTATGACACTGTTTGGCACCGTGGCTTAACTGTAAAACTTCCCAACACACTGCCAAGTAAAGACATTGTACGTGTGATCATGTCCATGATCTCGAACCGGCGATTCTATGTTCAAATTGGTGGGAAGAAGTCAAAAATCAGAACCTTGATCAACGGTGTACCGCAAGGATCTTTTCTTGCACCACTATTATTCAATATCTACACGTACGATATTCCTCCGACCACTAGCATGAAATACATCTATGCAGATGACATAGCTTTAATGACTTGCAAGAAAGATTTTCCAGAAATCGAAAGAGTTCTGTCACAAGACACTGATACCCTTAGAGACTATTTTACCGACTGGAGACTGAAGCTGAACATGTCAAAAACTGTTTCGAGCACGTTTCATCTAGCGAATCGTAAGGCATATTACGAATTGAATGTTGTAAGCCATGGCGAGAGACTGAAATTCGACAAAAGTCCAAAATATCTTGGAGTCACACTGGATCGAACCCTGACCTACAAACAGCATCTGATGGAAGTTTCTTCTACAGTCTCCAAAAGGAACAGCCTACTGAAAACACTTGCCAGCAACAAATGGGGTGCAGATTTTTCAACGCTGAGAACGTCTGCCCTAGCCCTATGTTATTCTGTTGCAGAATGTTGCTCCCCTGTCTAGAGTGAAAGTCATCACTGCAACAAGATCGACACCTCATTGAACGAGTGTCTCAGACTTGTATGTGGCTGCTAAAAGCCACACCGACAGAACTTCTACCAATACTGTGTGGAATCGAACCTGCAGACATAAGAAGAGACAGAAACATTCTTGAACTCCACAAACGTACCCTTTCTGACGGTCATATGATTGCCGACATAAGAACACAACCATTGTTGGACAACAGGTTAAAGAACAGAATACCGCTATCAACCCGAATGCACTCACTAGCCCTTAAAAACGATTCGAGTTCTCCAAAATCATGGGCTGCAGCAACTTGGAAAACACGGTGGCGAGAATCGAACTTTCGACTCAAACAATTCATACCAGATCCGTCGGATAAGCCTAATGGTCACGACCTCGAGCGCCGACATTGGGTGTTGCTAAATCGTATCCGCTCAGGCTACGGAAGATATGCTAACTTCATGCATAGAATTGGATTAGTTGATAGCCCAAATTGCGTCTGTGGTGAAATTCAAACCCCAGAACATGTACTGACATGACAAAGAATTGATATCCGAGGCAATATCGGAACTGTTGATGATGATTTTCGTTCGTGGCTACGTGATAATACTATTTTAGATATATGATAGGATTTTATCATATGTTTTGGAATGCATATCTAGATTATCAGTGTCATACTCTACTGTTCATACGCATATATATATATATACAGGAAATTTCGCCTACATCAAAGGAAAATGAACAGAATCGATATGCCTGTCACAGACAGACGGACACACCCTCCGTATTATTATTATAGACATTACATATTACCTTCAGGACCATACTTCGGACAGGAGACTACCTACAAGTTTGATCATATTTTGGGGTGTGATCATACGGTGCAAAGTTTTACATGATATTGCTCATTAACTAATTCGCAAATATTGCACAGATGATTATCGTGTGACCTGGCAAGGATAAATAAATGCACAATGAGTAGTAGCAAGATAAATTATGGTAAGAAATTTATATCTGTATATTCTTCTCTCATTACTTACATTGAAAAACGCGTTTTTGTGCAATATATTGTAAATTAATTTTCATATTCCAAATCTTCGCGATATTTTACGATGTTAAATGAAAATAATACTCCACCCAGGTGTTGCGAAAACTTTTGGTTTTACCAAGAAACAAAAAACTGATAAAGATAACACTTTTTACCTAAGTTAGCTCACATTGACCTTTTATCACACTTTTTCAGAACAACTATGGATGGTCTACCAACTTTCTGTTGGTTTCCAAAAAGACAAACGGGAAGTTAAATATTTTTGCGAGTATCTATGGGAAGAAAACTTAATAGAGTAACAAACATACTTAATACTGATAACAGAGGAGAAGATACAATTCTGGACTGTATTTCTGAAATGTAAAAAATTAACCGGTTAAGAACACAAATTCTTTTCTTAGTATGATGATCTGAAGTGACATTACCAACGATTTTGGGTAAGAAACTATTTGCCTGTTGAGAAAAAGTGTAAAAAAAGCTTATAGCAAGTCATCTATACTACAACTATAAAATTCTCAACAGAAACGTGAAACCATGGAACTTTCTTCCAGCAAAAATGAAATACATACAGTTTAATTCTCCCCCACAAAAGTTTAATATGAAATATTAAGAAAGGCATTAGCTTACACAAAAGCCTTTAGTGAAGTCCAATTCCACAAAAAGTTGTTCTTTCATTATATTGCATGTGGTCTTTTTCCCACCAAAGTTTACACAAAATTTTAAAAAACAGCAGTTGCAACACAAACAAAAACACAAACAACCTCTCATCCTCTGATAAATTACAATAAGTCTAAAACCCAATGTAAATTTCCAATCAAATTTCTACAACTCCCTGTAAAAATAACCTGGCATTTTACATGTAAGCTGACGAAAGTCAAACAGGATGTCAGAAACAAAACAATAAAAAATAACTTAACACACACGCTTTAATTCTAAAAATAAAACTTCCACTTGTCGTATTGCACGTGGTCCTATTGTAAAGTTTACAGGAAATGTGAAAAGAAATATAAAATACATCTGCAAAAGTTAAAGTCTTTAAAGATTTTGTAGGTAGCTAGCTAGCTTGTTACATCATAATTCGTGCTCATAAAAGAAAAAAGTTTGGAAACTAAGGTAGCTAGCTATAGATAATTAAAAGGAGGAAAAACAATATAAGTCATAGGTTAGAGCTAGCCATGGCATGGAATGAGGAGGAGCAGGCATTGGGGATGCTAAACATTAGCTAGCTAAACAGTAGCTAAGACCCCTAGTTAAATATACTTAAACTGGGAACACTTAGCTAAAACTAAAGCTAGCTATTTATGCTCATTAAAACACATATAAAGAGAAACAATAGTAATGTAAGAATAATAATATTACAGTGAGCCAGTAAGTTCAACATACCAAAGTTTTCCGGTTGTTAGTCAGCTAACAGCTTTATGTCGCATTTTAAATTTTAGGACGAACACATTAGTTACGCGGCAAGGGATACATTAATTATGCAACAAAAACATAAACAAATATGGTGGCTAGGTTATTTTTAAAAAAGCCGTAAATTATAAAACTTCAAGAAATTGAGGCTTTTCTTGGAAAAGGCGAGTCTGCTTGCTCCAGTAACATAAAAACTAAACGTCTGAAAACATCAAAGTCCTTATTATTATTGATTTTAAATCAACTTCGAACTCTAGCATTTATTTTCTGCTTTACTTCTAGCTACCACTTCTTACTTCACTTCTTGGACCTTTCTTTCTCTGAATTACTTTTTGCACTTTTTTCAAGGCGAACATACCGTTCTTTTGTTGTTGTTTTGTTCGGTGTCAAGGGACACCATTTTTGTAAAGAAAGCCGTTAAATTTATTTCAGCAAATCAAGTTGCTCCATTTTGATCACGTGATGTAAACAAAGTAAATCCGCTAGCAAAATGGATATAACGGATATGGATATAACTTTTTCGGAGACTTTCTGTTGGTTTCCAACAACAAAAACAGGAAGTTAGGGTGTGATCATACGGTGAAAAGTTTTACATGATATTGCTCATTAACTGATTCGCAAATATTGCACAGATGATTATCGTATGACCTGGCAAGGATAAATAAATGCACAATGAGTAGTAGCAAGATGAATTATGGTAAGAAATTTATATCTGTATATTCTTCTCTCATTACTTACATTGAAAAACGCGTTTTTGTGCAATATGTTGTAAATTAATATTCATATTCCAAATCTTCGCGATATTTTACGAAGTTAAATGAAAATAATACTCCACCCAGGTGTTGCAAAAACTTTTGGTTGTACCAAGAAACCAAAAACTGATAAAGACAACACTTTTTAACTAAGTTAGCTCACATTGACCTTTTATCACACTTTCCTTTATACCTCACTTTTTCAGAACAACTATGGATGGGTTACCAACTTTCTGTTGGTTACCAACAACACAAACGGGAAGTTAAATAAATATTTTTGCGAGTATCTATGGGAAGAAAACTTAATAGAGTAACAAAAATATTTAATAGAGATAACAGAGGAGAAGATACAATTCTGGACTGTATCTGAAACGGTAGTGCTAAACACCGGACTAATCCAGAAGTACCCAAAACATTACGCATATTGAAGCAGGGCCAGTGCCTGTTATGAACATCTTGATGGAGTATGGGAACAACTACCTAGTATGTACAAATTCATTTTTTCCATTTCTTAATTCCTATTTAACTAGGTCTTTTGATCATATTAGCTAACGGCCATACAATTTTTATTAAAACACCAAATTCTAGTTCAATTTTAAAGTTGTGTATTACATTAACCAACTTATGACAAAGTTTTTTAGAAAAAAAATTAGGGAAAAACAATGAGAATTTTTTTTTGATTAGGTAATTGTATTTATTTTCAGGGTCATGTGGAATTGAAATACGGGAATACTGGAAATTACACAAGTTTTGATCAAAATCTTGGTAATGATGCAATTTATGATCAAAATATCTCTGTAAGTTATGTTTATTTTAAAGCAAAGTAGGCTAGCAACTACTCATTGTACAACCATGTACATCATATCTTCTAGTAAGTCACCTAACATTAATTTTGTTATAATTGTTACTTTTTCTTAGATTCCTGAAGCACCTGAAATCTTTTCAAATCCTCTCATCAATAACCAGGCAGAAAGAAGATGCTTCTGTAAGCATTTTTATAAATAAAGTATAAAAAAATATATTCAGACCTAGCACAAAATTGAGTAAAGTTCTAGAAAGAAAAAATATGTGACGATGTAGTCAATTTTATGTAGGAATTTAATTTGGTGAATTGGTTGTTGCTAATGCAATATACTTTTACATTTTTATAGCGGTCAGCGAGACAAGATGATAATGTTAAGACATCAACTCACGTAGCAAAGTATACCTTTTGTGTATTTCTTTTATATTTTACAAAACTTAAGAAAATTTTTGCCAAAAAATTACTGAAATTAAGATTTAATTTGAGATAACAAAACAGCAAGCTGTGATGATGGAACTGGTCTAACGACCCTAGAAGTTAAAATTGTAGAGGTTACACCCTCTAAAGATCAAAACGCAATGCAAGATCTCCCTTTTTGCAAGGATAATCTTATTTATACAAAGAAGAAAAAAACTTTTTTTTCTTAATGGTCGGTGGGATATTAGAAATTGCCTTCTAAATTTTAGAAGATTCAAAGAGAATAAGAGTAACTACATCGCAATGCAGATAAAACTGGTCTTTTAAGACAGAGATGTTAATGAACAAAGGAGGTTTCTCTCCAAAGAATAAGAAGTTACTGGAGAACTTCTGTATTCTCCCCTTTACATGGATGATCGAAAGGCTAATGCATTTCGGCTGTACTGAAACAAACACCTATGAATGTGGAAACACGAGGTTTGGTGAAAATCACTCATGCTTGGGATCTGGTGTGGGCCTTTTAGTAAGCATCCTTTGCCTCCTGCAAAACCCTAGCCACATTCACCGACACCATCCGCCAAAACCACTAACTTTTGTTGAACGTTGGAAAAAGAAGAGTCGACAACTACAAATCGTATTGTTGTTGCTTTTACCTACTGACACAGAGCCCAGGGCTAAGAGTGGTAGGCTTGCAAGCCAGCGCTAAGAAAGCTCGTGACGAAGAATGAAAAGCAGCAAACCTGGAAACAAAAGAGCTTTCTGACCTTAGACATAATCACTTGAGAAATCGTATCGTAATGCTTGGGCTGAACAAGAAACCGCCCCTTAGAAAGGTAAACTTGGAACTCAGCGGCGGCAACCCAGAAAACCATTACATATCGTCTCAAACTTAAACAAGTAATTCACTTCACCATCCAGTCAACTTTTATGTTTCGAAATCTGCCACGCTCCATTCTTTGGAAAGAGAATAAATGAAAATTACAAAGTGCACGCACAATGATAAACTCGAAATAACAGAACGACTTTTGTCCAAGAATCAGTGACCCGAGCTACAATTGCCTAGGGGAGTCGAAAGAATAGTCTAAAGGCTCATTCCTGTTTGACTGCATTTTCTGCTATAGCGAATAAAAGCTAACAAGTTTTTTGTTACCGTGTGCGCAATTTGGCAAAATTAGAGATTTTGTTTCGTTAGCTTTTTGCACTAAACATGTTTTTTTGTATACCGAGTTGCTAAGGGCTGAGGCTGATATTTGGCTCAAAAACTAAGCAAGCGCTAAGCAACTGGGTATTCTAACGAAGCAAGCAAAGCAGTTTTTTAAAAAGCCGAGAATATAAAGCCAGCTATGGCCCTTCAGAACAAGCTTGCCAGTAGGAGACCCACAGTGATATTTCTTACCACTCGAAAATCGGAAAAACGCACTTTTTGATTGGTTACTTCTGTAGGGGAACCCTTCCCTCTTTGATTTTTGAGAAAACTAGCAGTTAGCCCGTGGAAATATCCACGGGTTCGCCCGTCCTTTTTATATAGCATTGTGTGCGTCTCGCTAACTGTGCAGCTAAGGTACCATTTTGTGTGACAGACAGACCAACAGATTGACAGAAGTATACGAGTATTATAATATAGACTAGTCGTTAGCCTGTGGAAAAATCCATGGGTTCACCCGTCCTTTTTATACCGCATTGCGTGCGTCTCGCTACCTGCTCAGCTAAGCTACCATTTTGCGTGATAGACAGACGGATGGACGAACTAACGTATACAGGTGTTAAAAGAATGAAAATTACAAAGTGCACGCACAATGATAAACTCGACCAGTTAAGTCTTAAAATTTAAATTTTAGAGGTTTTGCTCCTCTAAAGAATATGCTCATATAAAGGAACACAATTCTTCCTTTTTCCAAGGAGATAATTGGCACAAAAATTGAACAAACAAACAGACAGAGAGGGTAGGACAGGACTTCCGTAAAGGGTACAAGGGTTTCGACTCATATTCCTGAACCAAGGTACCCAAAATGTCTAGCTGAGTCACCTCAAAAGAGGTCTGCGAACAGTCTGCAGCAGGAACTAGATATTTCTTTCATCCATAACTTTTCATCTGTCCTACTCTGTACAACCTTGTGTGACTGGGGTAAGAAGTGGAGTCGTCACTCTCCAAAGATAGGACCTGGTACAGTCAAACCCCCTTGCTGGCGTAATTTTTCTTTTTCGCTTTTATTTTGACTGGGGTAATAATCAAGACAGTTACAGTCATCTGGTAAAAAATTTGTTAACATAACTTTCAAAACTATGGAATACGTGAACAAGAGATAAATAACTTCTCCTAAGATTACTAAGCATTGTTTCATAAACCACAGAGCATATCAAACCTTAACATTATACAAACCCTACCACACTTTGTGCACTTGTGTAGAGCGCCACCTACTACACTAACAAACATTGGTGGAGCGCAACCAACCGCCACAGTAAAAATATCTGATAATGCAAAGACTAATCCCAAAATACAATGTTTGAAATGACATAACCATGTAGAAATATCTGTTCTGCCCAGATTGCGAAAACGGCCCGTTTACAACCGGGACAGCCGGATTATGTACGCATGGTCTGATTATGTTTTTTTAGCCCTAATTATGTCGTGGTGACCGGTTTATGAACGCTGATATAATGGCAGGCAGGCTGTGATTGGCATTTCCTTCCGACTTTTGTAAATGAAACATTGACGAATCTTTATGTACGTGGGTAAGTTTATTTTATCGTTTTAAACACCTGTTATTCCAAAGAACTAATTTCAAAGCTGTGAACGTGGTAATCTGATAAAAATGAAGGTTTTGAATCTGATAAAAAATCTTCTAGAAGATGTTTAATATAGCTAAGTTTTTCGCGCAAATTAGGTATCGGGTAATGTAGCTAGCATGAAACATTAGTCAAAGATACATTTCTTCTCGATATAAAGCAGTATTTACAATAAAAATATGAACTAACAAAGGGTTTCACACTCGTTATTTTATGTTAATTCTTCGTTGTTCTGATAAAATGTTTTCTTATAAAAAGAGTGTATAGTACGATAATTTTCTCTGCTTCACCTTTTTGATAAATGATAAAACCATGTTAAAGAACATAATATGAATATAAAAAAAGGTCTGGGGTAGCCAAGCTAGATTCAACCTTAGCATATTGAAAAAATCTATGTCTAAACCGAACATAAAACGTGCTGTATATATTCACAATATCAGCCAGAATATATTCTAACAAAGCAATGAAAAAAGTTTAACTTCAATGTATTGCAGCATGTCAGCATATGCACGTCCAAATGGCAATTCACCTGCATAAACTTGCAATACATATTCACATACTATATCTGACCATTTTGAGTTTGTAGTTGCTGCTAAATATTTTGTAATCTGCATATAGAATTCTGGCTCTGTTCTTTTCAATCCCTCAAAATTAGCCGCAACTTGAAAAACACCTCCTGATTTCTGGTTAAGCAACGGATTACAATGTGGGTCTATGTATTTCTTCAATATACCGTTTTCAAGGCATCGGGTTAAAAACGCCCTCCATTGCGGCTCCAGTGGGTTCTTCTCTTCATCAGAATCAATTATCACTATAAAACAAAGTTAGTAATGCTTCACATACAGTTAGGATTAAATAAACAGGGGCAAAATATTCTGATTTACCAGTTACTTCTTCAATACAGTTCTTACAAAACCAATTACCACGTGGTTTTCTCTTCAGATCGGTACAACAAAAATGACTCTATGTGAGACATCTGTCACATGCTATGCTTCGATCGGGAGCCCCTATACTCTTCTTGCATGTGCCACACGTCCAACTTGATGTTCTCTTTTTCTTTTGTATCAATTTCTTGAGATGTTCGATAAATCCCTTGTTTGCATATTGTTTTAAAATATCAACATGGACAAGGTCGTCGCGTACAGAGTCAGGTAATGCTTTAATAGATTTAGGCAGCATACCTACTTCTACGTCCAAACTCTCGCTCATGATGAGCTCTGCGTCTTCACGCTTAACAAACCAAGACAGTAACATCTTGCACCTATTGTAGGCATCCATTTGAACATATGCTTGCAATGGCCCTTAAAATAATAGAAATGATAATGTATGTAAATATTTAAAGCTTCAAAATTAGCTACCTGGCTGCCTTTCAGTGCAATTAACAAAGTTTGATATCTTGATATCTAGGCTAATTTGAAATTGGATAAATATTAGGCAACTTCACCCTTGTCTCTTTTTTTTCTTTTTGTCCAATTTTTCCTTATCACGACTGTCGGTGCAATTACCAATGCAGAAAAGCGAGTCATCGCTATTATTGAGGATTTTCTCAAGGCTTTTGATGTCTGCAGTAATTTTTGTTTCTTCTTGTTTGTTTTCTGGAGCTTAAAAAAAAGTTACCATAGTTTAGATTTCAAAAAAAAAAAAAAAAATCAAAAAGTTTAGGATATTTTATTCGCGAAAATTAATCCAAAATATTATACGAATTTTTTCAAGAAGTACTTACTTACTTGCAAGAAGGCTGTCCATGGTTATACCGGGGGTGTATTTTTGTGCTTGCTTGGTACGAATGGTCGTAGATACCCCTTCAATTTCTTGGTTTTCAGAATCATCAACCAAGGATTCCAAGTTTCCTTAAAAAAACAAAAGGAGATACCTTATGCTTCAAAAATGTTTTATAGAGCTTTAGCCCTTAGATTTCAGTCTTATCTGCTTACTGCATAAATAACGTAGCATTTGTGGTAAATTTTCAAAATAATCATGAAATTAGCAACTAGTTCTTGTAGATTTTTAGCATAAGAAATGGTATTTTGTGTGCAAAAAAGGCATTACCCTGCAATACAAAGTAGTGTAACAATTTAAATGTACAGTACCTTCTGCACTGTGGGCTTTGTCTTGTATTATTTCATTGCTTTGTGAGTCTTCCTTGAGCACTAAAAAATATCTTATTCATCACGAAAAATTCTGTCCAGCTGTGCAAAATTTAGTACAAGTAATGCCGATGTTATGATATGACATGTTTACATACCAAATAAACAGTGTGAAGGTCTGTAAAGTGTTTCCAATCCACCATCACTTTTTTTTATTTGAGGTTTCTTAAGACCATCAAATTCGTACCACCTATTGTTGTGTCGCAACAATCCCATGTAGTGGTACATGTTACAAAGTGAAACTGCAACCAAGTCATACCTATATGATATTATTATTATTCGTTACACATAACTTTAGACATAACATTTTGGCGTCAAGGCATTCGGAATCATGTATATTGAAAATATATCTTTACAAAGAGTTATAATAAAACTTTGTGGATAGTTGTCAAAAAGTTGATATTCCCACAATGTTACTCTATTGTATAATATAAACACTTGAAAAAATACATTACCTTGTTGTTGCCACACATAAAAGTAAGTAATTATGAAAAATGGCATATACTTGCCTGACATAATTTCCATTGATTTCAAGATCCATCATCATAGGTATTGAATGGAAATCAATCCTTCTGTCCAAGCCTGCCACTTCAACATTAACTGGTAAAACCATAGGTGATTTTTTAAATGTTCTGAAGTTTGAACGTCGCTGACCATTACAAAATGGTCTCCAAGTTCTGTAATTAAAAAAATCATGAATCATATACCTTAATTATGCGTAAATTCGCTCTCAAATGTGCAGTGCTGGGATGCACGAATTTCAGGTTGCATGAATAGGTTTAACACAAAATTTATGCTATACCCTTTTGTGATGTTGTCATCCCAGAATGTCCATTCTGAATGATTTGTTTCACATTTGAGCGATTCTCCACATCTTGATGTGTTTGCAGATTTGAACCATTGTATGATTTGCTCTGTGAACACTTCAGGGGGAATCCAATCAGTTTCTTTGTAATTTTGGAAATCAACAGCAGGAAATTCAGTGTGAATTAATGTTTTGTTCGGTGCAGGACAATTTGGACTATTGCAATTTGATGTTATGCAATGTTTCATCACAGGTCCCAAGTAAGTATTGATAAAGATATGCTCATCACCATAAAAATTAAGTATATCATTCTTTTCAGGTAAAGAAGTGCTATTGCTACATGATGCTTGGCAGCATCATATTTTGCATCATTTAGTAAACAGAGCATTTCTTTATTTTAGTCACAAGATTCATCACATAATCGTGTATAGAATCTAGGATATTCGTTGAAAGTCACTTTCAATATTGAAAACCATGTGTCCAATGTACAAGTGTTGTTGAATGTAATGTTTCGTCCATTTAGGTTCACAGTTCCACCAAACATTGGGAGCTTAATGCAAAATTGTTCTATGTTTTCTGGAGAAAAAAAAGATCTGTTTTAGAAGCCTATTCAGAATAGCAATAACGAAATGAAGTATCAGCAAAAGTGGAGCACAACTAAACAATGCAATTTCGACACCTATTACTTACCAGCTTTTTGATTTCCACATTTTACGCCAGAATGGCATTTCAAATTGCATGTGACGTTTTCTTTGATGCATTTGCATATGTTTGTTTTGCATCCTGACTTACAACCACATCGACTCACTACATTATCTGTTACATTTTGAAGGCGATTTGCTTCCCTCAAGCTGACAAACTTATCAGAATTTTTAAGGTCCATGTTGAAATTTCCCCTGAAAAATTCTAGATCCCCAGATCTGTATTTATTGTGCAATACGCCATGTTGTGTAAGCAGTTGATAATGTCTCTCTTTGCTGCAATGGTTTTTCTCAAACCGTTGAACCATCTCCTCTCTCGTTTTTTTTATCTTTTTAGAAGCTGTTGTTCGTGGAGTCCAATGTCGTTGGAGTGTTGACAATGCTGTAATATATGCAAGAACTATTAATATAAATATAAAAAAACTGAGTATGGACGTTACTATTTCTTATTGTCTTGTGAATGGAAAAGCACCATGTTGATGGTTTTCATGGTAAATATTTTTATGTACTATATGTTTCTTCTTTAAAAATTGATTATTTTTCATTAATATGAAAGGTCCACTTGTAAGTTTTTATATATATTTTTTAAAAACGTGTCAGTACTTACAACAAGTTTCGCAATCGTCTTCAATAACATGTGCTTCATTTGTGACGTTCTTCGAATTCGTATTCTCTTCGCCTACACAATTGATTCACAACAAAGATTAAACACAGAATTCATAATAAAACGTCAATTTTAATTTCAGTTCAGTTGAAGAAAAAGTACATACCATCGTGTGGCTGTTCAGCATGACGTTTGTAATTCATTTGTTCTTTAACAGGTATGGAGAAAAAGTCGATGTCTTCATCGTTATCAAAGTTCGAATCAGTGATAACCTTCGACTGTTTTGAAACAGTCGGTATGATTGTGGTTGATGGTGGCTGTCCAAATACCAGCTCGTAGGGAGTAAATCCTGTAGCGCTGTGTTGTTGTGTGTTGATGGCATCTATTGAAAAAATGAAAAATAAGTAACGACAATTCGATCTGCATTTCGGAACTATTGTTATCAACCTACAACATATTTGTGGCAACCACGAGCTCCAAGGTTTAGTTTCACTGGCACACTCAGCTATCATGACTGATACTTTATGCTCCACATTGATATGAGCCTGTTCTATCATGCCTTGACTCTGTGGATGGCGAGGACGACCACGAACCACCTGAATCTCCCCTGGCCAAGCTTCGATAAGATGATCTACTGATTTATTTACAAATTCTGAACCGTTATCGGAATGAAAGATCTTTGGTGGTCCGAACAATGAAAATATTTTTTCCAACTCAACAGTGATTGGAGCGCTTTCCTTTCTCTCCAGGGCAGCAAGAAAATTAAATCTCGACCAATGACCAATGATCAATGGAATGAAGGATATACTTATAGTCTCCATCAGGCATATGACTCATGTCTATTAAATCAACCTAAAAATGCGGAAAGTGAAAAGTTCATAAAAAATATAAAACAAACATATGTAAATTTTAAGCATTTGATGTTGAGGCAAAGAAATCTCCGGTTGAAAAATCAAGCATTATTAAGAGCGTTTTGTTATTTTAGTTCAGGTGTGTGCGAACTTACTTGGAAGCGTTTCATGAAGCCATTTGATATAATAGGCTTGATTGGCGGTACAGTCTTCTGTGGCTGTTTTAAGTGGCAAGTTTCGCAAAGATTGATATACTCTTCAATAGCCGATCTTGGGATACCCCAAAATAAACTTGAAACCTTAGTAGGAAAAATACGAATTGAGTAGTTATTTGTATCAATCTTTATATTTTGTCTAGGGTACAATTTTTTATGTAAATATAGTTATTAATTCTGATAAGAAAACACTAATACCTTTTTGAATGTCTTTTTCACACCAGCGTGTTTTAATTCATTACAGTGAATTGAGCGTATGATGTCAAAGAATTCATCTACGTATGCCACTCTTAGTAACCTTCAGGTATCGATTGATTACTTGTATGGTTTTTCTGAAAAAAGTAACGGTTATAATAATTACTTACATTGCCGAACATCGAACTAAAAATTTGAAATCACGATTTTTCACTTACAGCTTCTTGTGAAGGCACAATCAAAATATCCACCTTTACCAGGTCTTCGCAGTTCATCAGCTTAACCTTCTGGGTCAATAATCTGAAGCGACGTGCTTCTGTACCCTTTTTACTGTCCGACTCATTGCTTTTTAAGTTCTGGGAAATTTTCTTCCGGAACTCTCTTGTTATTGTGCCACTCGTTGGTCTTTTACCAGTGCCCGTGTAAGGCTGGGCAAATTGTTCAAATTTTTGGCGAAGAACTTCCATGGCTTAACTAAAACTAGTGTAGCTCCGACGATTGAAAAATTTAAATGAAAGTTTTTTCGAACGTTTTCTTCGAATTTGTAAAAAAATAGACATCCTGTCTGGCGAAAGAAAAAAAGGCTCCACGTAAATTGCGAATTTCGTTTCATTTGGGATACTTTCCTATTTGCTTGTCACGAATGATATAAAAGCCGGTCGGCCCCGATTACGTTCGTTGTATAAGTGTCGAATAATATTTGACTGTCATACATAAGCCGGCCTTCCCCGATTATGTGCGTTCTATAATAAGTGAGAAATAATAGAAAAATGTCATACATAAGCCGGTCGGCCCCGATTACGTTCGTTCTATAAGTCTCGAATAATATTTGACTGTCATACATAAGTCGGCCTGCCCCGATTATGTTCGTTCTATAATAAGTGAGAAATAATATTACACTGTCGTATATAAACTGGCCTGCCCTGATTATGTTTCTTTTATAAGTGCCAAATAATATTTTTTGAGTAATAAGCCGGCCTGTCCTGATTATGTTGCCCTGATTATGTATTTTCTGCCCTGTTCTTAACCGGGGCAAGCTGCCGTACTTAATCAGGCCAATGTTCATTATGCGGGCAGAACATATCCAGCAATGTATTGATAGACATGAACCTAGCAAAACTCTGCCACAGTTTATGCTCTAGTGTAGAGTGTCAAACTACACTTCCAACGAACTAACGGAGCGCTACCAACCGTCACAATCTTAACTATCAATACAACGGCATACATTTCAAGTGACACAGTTCAGAAAAGAGAACATATTTTAACTATAACACCCCCAATCCTATCCAACCTAGTATATCAGCAGTTTCGAACCCTTTCACTGAACAAGCTGATTTACTTAGAAGCTGAGCGGGTTCACCTTAACTAAGGTCCCTGTAAGGGTCATCAGCAGTGACTCAGCCTCTCTTTCTTTCACTTAAACCTAGGTGTAATATTACCTTCTTATAAATCCAGTGGACTTTCACTACCTGATTAAAGAAATCTCTAGAGTTAAGTGCAAATCTGTTAAGCACTCTCCAAAGACAAGACTACAAAAAAAAGAAAATAATTTACAAAGAGGTGGGAAGCCACCGCAATGATGAACTCAACCGGTTAGGTCTTTGAAAAAAAGCTAGAGGTTGTACTCCTCTAGAGAATATGCCTCTAAAAGCACAATTCTCCCTTTTCACAAGGAATTAAAAAAAATATATAAAAAAAATAAAATAAAAAGGACACAACACATTTGAAAAGATGAACAGAACAATAACCAAGGGCAGGTAGGTTTCGACCCATATTTCTAAACCTAAGTACCCTGGATGTCTAGCTGGGTCACCTCGAAGAGGTCCGAGGACGGTCATCAGCAGAAACTAGACATCCCTATCTTCCTAAAATTAACTTTGACCACTTTCACTTTTGACCACTCTCCAAAGACAAGACTGAGTGTAGTCAAGCCCCCTTGCTGACTCATTCCGGTTAAAATATTCTTATCTCAGCTCTTCTAAAAAGAAAACATATGACTCGTGACTGTTAATAAGGCGGTCATCACAGAAAATTACTGCTCCATCGTTGCAATGTATCCACCTGTGTAACATTTGGTCGAACGCTATGGTTGTGTAGTGACCAATATTTAAGTTGCCGCAATGGTTGATAACAGCCCTTAATTGAAAATTTTTACGAAATTTCACTTCTCCATCTACGGTTAAAGGTATGGAAAGGGTACCAGGGTAAGCAGTAATACGAGAGGCAATTTTTGACACAAGGCCGTTGGCACTGGCAAAACGTTTTAGATGTAAAATGAGATGGGAACCGCAAGACACTACCTCTTTTTCAACTAGAGCAGTTTGATGAGCGTTGCAAACATGGCAGAAGTAGGCATTGGTGTCTGACAACTCCTCGCTTTCGAAGAAATTATCTAAGGAAGATTGTAACGCAATGTGCAGAGAAAGTAGGATTCATGGTGCTATAACTTCTGAGGAGCTGGTAATATGACATGAATTGCAAGTGGTTGATGTCTTGATGCCAATACTAAAAAGACTTCCAAGAAATGGAAAGTCTAATGACAGACCAGGTAGGAGATATTCAAGAACCTCAGGGACGTCGAGCTGAGCAAAGATATTAAATGCACTTCCCTTCGCAGCTGAGATATGATGTTTCATAGCACGCAAAAAATGGGAGCGATCAACTGGACTTCTAGAAACAGCCAAACTTTGAAGAACACCTACAAATGCTTCGCCTAATTTTGAGGTTGTTTTGCTGACAGAAATGGCTTCTTTAACTTTTGGAAGGTTATAAAAACATTGTAAGATGGAGTTTGCATAATATGTGTTTCCCAAGTTTTTTTAGGCCGCTATTCCTAAAATCAGGGTTAGATGGCAATGCGACTGTTGTTTTGGAAGACCTTGTAGCAAGTTTTTCGGGTTTTTTGATTTTACAAGATTTTGTGTGATTTGCGGAAGATTTCTCAGGGGTTTTTGATTTCTTACATTCCATATTTGTAACAGACGAAACTTCAGGAATGATTGGGGCCTTTTCAGGCTCAACCCAAGTGGTAGAATTTCGAGACATCCAGATGTTAAAAGAAGCACTCATGGAGGTAAAAGTTACGGATTGTAATAGGGAACGTAAAGGCTTGTTAGGGAAACTAAGGCGACGAAAACAGGTCCTTACTGATTCTGAACTGAAACCCCTTGTGCTCACCTCAATGGCAAAGAAATGCACGATCCATCCATTGTTTTTCATAGCATAACAAAGTGAAGAATATTTTTTTGTTTGTGCCAATATTCCGTGTTCTCTTCACATGGACAAGTCAGTTCTAACATAATTACAGTTTTGGAAGAACTGGATATTAATGACACGTTTGGGTGTAGTTGTGTTATTGCAATGTATGGTGGAACAACTAAAACGGAATCTAAATGTGACAGTATTTTTCAATCGGAAGCAAGGTGAAGAAGGCCTGGACACTTTGTATGCCTCTTCTTAGATGGTGATTAACCGGCCGTAATTAAATTAATTTTGTTGCACTTAGAAACCTTAAGAGGTTCATATGATACCAAAAACTCTGTTAATGCCTTAACCAAAACTATTAAAACCGAGTCATGACGGCATGTGTATCTACCCTGCGTAAAGGAGGTCCTACAGGCACCCAGTATGTGAGAGACATTTGAGGATGGTTTCTTGCACAGAATGCAACTTTTGTGTTTCTCAATTCCCCATCTCACTAGATTGGTTGGAGAGAGAAGGGTGTCGTAGGTTGCCCCTATACAAAAGGAAGTTAGACATTGTGGCAGTGAAAGAATTGTTCTCCAAGATAAATCATTTTTCACATAATAAAAAAAATAAATATAAAAAAAATAAAATAAGAATAGTCAAACCCCCTTGCTGACATAAGCCGGAAGTTGTGGTGACTGCAATTTACCTAAGCTTTTCAAGGAAAAGGATGTAAGGTTGTACATCATCAAGCAAGCTTTGTTTGCAAGGGACCACTTCTCTGTCGTTGCAATGAAACCACTTACCATGCACTTGGTTATAAGCAACAGTAGTGTAATGGCCATTGTTCAAATTTCCAGAGTGGTTAATTACAGCCCTAAGTTGTAGTGCTTGTGACAAGAGACTTTACTGTCTATAGTGATAGGTATAGAAACGGTGCCCGGGTAAGATGTGACAGGAGAAGAAACATTAGACAAAAGACCTTTGTTATAGGCAAAGCGCTTTAATTGCAGAATCTTTTTCAACTGTTGCAGTTTGGTAACTATTGCAGTAGTGACAGAAGTACGAGTTGACACCTGACAATTCTTCGCTCTGCAAAAAGTTATCTACTGAAAATTGTACAGTCGATGCCAAGGGCAGTTGAAGAAATGGACTTACTTGCTCAGAGGTGCTAATATTATTGCAAGCGCTGCAAGTATTGTAGATTTTAACAAGAGTGTTGAATAATCTACCAAAGAAAGGAAAGACTAAGAACCACTCTGGTATGAGATACTCAAGAGTATCTAGGGCATCTTGCTGAGAGAACGGATTAAAAGCAACAACCCTTGTATTAGAAACATGGCCTTTTAATGCATTTAGAAATGAAGAAGTGTTCACTGGAACCTTGGTGGAGGATAGTTTGCGTAGAATACTTACAAACTTTTACTTATCGCCATATTGGAATCATTTGCAGAATTGGCTGTGGCGACTGCCGGTAACACATAAAAACATGGAATTGATGCAAGAAGGAATTGATGTAACATGTGTTGCCCATTTAGCAAGCCGCTGTTGCTGCCTAGTGATTCTTGTGCAGGCAAGGTAGTGGAGGTCTTTGTTATGTCCTGGGGATTCGTGTCCTTAAAGCTAGTGGTCGAAGTTGCTTGTGACTTGGATGATTTCTTTGAAACAGTTGGGAAACAGTTGGTATCAATTGAGTCGTATGCTGTGGGTCCCTACCAGGATGAATCTTCCGATCTGACCTTCATACTGTTCAGACGTCTTTTTGCCGCGCAAAAAAAGGGCGTCGCCTGTGTCAAAAAACTCATTTTAACTTTAAAGAACTAAAGACTTGAATATGTCCACCAACACAAGCCCCATCAGTATCAACCTAAGGAGTAATGTAAGAGCCAAGACCACCAACACAACCAACAACAACACGAAAAGTGAAATGCTCCCGGAAGAATCCTCATCCAACTTGGCAATCACACAAGACTTCCTTATTGAGCAGATCTCTAACCTCAAAGAATATTTCAAAAACGGACTATTGCAACAAAAAAATGATATCGTTGAACAACTAAGAACTGAAAATAAAGTTTTAAGAGATGAAATTGATGCAATGAAAGAGAAAAATCAAGAAAAAGATAAATTCATGCTGGAATTGGAAAAAGACGTGATTAATCTCCAACAGTACGTCCGACGGAACAATGTTGAGGTTTGTGGTATACCTAATTCTATTGACCAAGATGAGCTTCAAGATAAAGTCATTGAGATTGCTAAGGCTATAGGTGTTGAATTTTCTGAAAGCGATGTTGAAGCATGCCACCGCCTTTACGCTAGAGAAAACGAAACTAAGAAGACGATTGTACGCTTCGTTAACAAAAAAAACTGCGACCTTTTACATGCAAATAAATTCAAGTTAAAAGATTCGAACTCGAAAACTAAAAAGAAATTGCGAGAAATTGGTCTGAAAGAAAATATTTTTATTAATTTTAACCTATCCCCGTACATGAAGTTCCTGTGGGGCAAATGTAAGAGACTTCATTCAAAGAAGATGATCAATCGTTTTTGGGTTTTTAATGGAAATCTCTTCATCGTTGTTGAAGAAAATGATCAGAAAATTAAGATAGATCACTTTGATAAACTTTCTGGCCTATTTCCAACTTTCAACTTTAACGCTGATGCCGAATAAATTTTTTCGATTCTCCACGCTTACTAATATTTTTAGTATAATTACCAACTAGGAAAATTTTTTGTTAGTACGATCTATGATTGATTTCTAATATGGCGGCGAAGATGTGCTAAAATTAGTCTGATGCTCATGCAGTAATTTATGTGAGTTCTTTGGCTTCCCTCTCAAACGCGCAAACTAAGAATTAGTAAGTTTTTTTGTGGTATATGCAGTGAATTGATTAGGGCAAATTCTAACTGTATTTTTTGTGATTTTTGTAAACTTTGGGTTCACCCAAGTTGTAACTTGCTTAATTCTAATGACTTCAAAAAACTCACCAAGGATAACTCAGATGAGGCATGGTCGTGTTTAAAGTGTAATTCTGAAATTTTTCCATTCCAGAGTGACAATACAATAGACAAGATTTTTTCTGACGTTAACTCTCATATTGAAACCTCTTTTTCAAATAATGTTGATGATGAAGATCAACGGTTTACTAATTGTAAATATTATGAATATAACAGCTTTAACTCTACTCTTGAACAACTTTCTTCTTCGGACCTTACACCTAATTTTTCTTATTTTCATCTTAATACTTGTTCTCTTCCCAAGAATATTGATAATATCAACATTCTTCTGAACTCTCTCAATATTGACTTTGATGTGTTAGGCTTCAGTGAAACTAGACTTAGTAAGTACTCAATAACACCAATTTTAAAAGGTTATAGAGGATTTCATAACCTTTCAAGCAGCAATGCAGGAGGTACTTCCTTGTATATTTCTAATTCGCTAACAGTAGTGGTACGCTCAGACCTTTCAAATTTGCTCTTTCTTGAAAGTAAATTAGAATCAACTTTTGTAGAAATCTTAGATAACAATCGTAAAAATACCATTGTTGGGTGCATTTATAAACACCCTAATATGCCAATTCCTGAATTTATTAATTTGTATCTTAAACCCTTCTTTGAAGTAGCTATTAAGCAAAAACAAAAACTTATTTTAATGGGAGATTTTAATATTGATCTTCTAAAATGTGAAAGTAACCATCTAGTTGATGATTTCCTGGATGAACTTTATTCTAATTTTTTACAACCATCTATAACATATCCAACCAGAATATCTAATACATCTAAAACTTTAATTGATAATATATTTACATCTAATCCATTTACAAAATATTTCTCAGGTAACATCATCACCTCAATTTCAGACCACCTTCCTCAATTTTTAATTTATTTTGACAATAGACTTAAAGTCAAGGATAATTTAGACACCTATTACAAGGATTGGAAAAATTTAAACATTAATGCCGTAATAAATGACATAGAATCTATAGATTGGGATTCTACTTTGCTTTTAAATGAAAATAATGTAAATAACTCTTTTAACCTTTTTTTTAATCAATTAGACCAAATTGTGTGTAGACATACCCCTAATAAAAAACTATCAAAAAAACAATTAAGTAATAGAAATAAACCTTGGGTCACTGGAGCTATTCTAAAATCCATTAACATCCGCAATAATTACTATAAAAAGTTAATCAAAGCTAAAAACCAAGAAAAAAAATTATATTATCAAAACCAATATAAATTTTATAGAAATCGTATAGTTAATCTTATCAGGAACTCAAAATCAAACTATTATAAAGAATTTTTCTTAATCAACAAAAATAACAGTAGAAAAATTTGGAAAGGTATAAAGGATATTTTAAATAATAAAGATAACAACAGTAGATCTAGCACTTCTTCCTTAAAAATAAATGATAAAATAATCTCTGAAAAATTAACTGTAGCTAATGCTTTTAATAAACATTTTACTTCTGTTGCAGATAAAATTAGAAACCAAATTCCACATAACAATACACACTTTTCATCTTACCTAAAAAATAATAATAGTAACTCATTATTCTTTAACCCTGTAACAATAGAAGAAGTTTTAAAGATCATAAATAACCTTGATTTAACCAAAGCATCGGGCCCAAACAGTGTCCCTAATCTTATCTTAAAACAAGCCAACATAGCAATTTCTGCAATATTAACCAAACGTTTTAATCTTTCCCTACAACAAGGTGTATTCCCAAACATATTAAAGATGGTTAGTGTCATACCAATCTACAAGAATATAGGGTCTCCTCTTGATCCAAATAATTATAGACCCATATTATTATTAAGCAATTTGGATAAGATCTTTGAAAAAATAATTAAAAACCGATTAATTTCTTTCCTAGATTCTAATAAAATTATAACCAATAAACAATTTGGATTTAGGACCAAACATTCAACCACCCATGCACTAATTAGTCTCACTGAAACTATTCGACAAAATTTAGATAATTGTAAGTTTGCATGTGGAATCTTCATAGACCTTCAAAAGGCCTTTGATACTGTATCACACGAAATTCTCCTTTCAAAGCCTGAACATTATGGAATTAGAGGTGTAACAAACTCCTGGTTTCGCTCCTATCTCAGCGATAGGGTACAATATGTCTCCCTAACTAACACCAAATCTAAAAAACTTTTTATTAAACATGGAGTTCCCCAAGGTTCCGTTCTTGGTCCTATTTTATTTTTACTTTATATTAATGATTTAATTAACTCAATAATTTTTTCAGAAATTTTTCATTTTGCAGATGACACTTGCATGTTATATGCTAACCATAATCTGAAAAAAATGCAGAAGCATTTAAATATAGATTTAAAATGTATATATAAATGGCTAACTGCAAATAAAATAGCATTAAATGTAGCAAAGACTGAAGTCATCCTATTTAGGCAAAGAAATAAAGCAGTCAACTATGATATAAGGCTGAAATTAAATGGAAAAAAACTTGAATTCTCATCTCATGTAAGATATCTAGGTATATTAATAGATGAATTTCTAGATTGGGATTTCCACATATCTTATATTGGCAATAAATTAAGAAAAACAAATGGAGCTCTTTGCAAACTAAGATATTATGTGCCTAAGGATATCCTACTTTCAATTTACCATGCATTATTTTCTTCTCATATTTCTTATAGTCCGCAAGTGTGGGGTCTCACTTCAAAGTCGTGTAGAATTTTTCGCTTACAAAAAGCTGCTCTCCGAATCATTACTTTTTCTACCATCAAATCCTATTTTTCTTAATCTTAATATTCTTACTCTTTCAGATCTTATAAAATTTCTCAACATTATTTTAACTTTGAATATTATAAATCTGCATTCTCCAGGTAATATTTGTGATATTTTTAAATTGGTCTGCCATTCATCTAATCATTCAACAAGAAGTAAATCCATTAAACTTCTAGCTAGACCTTCTGTTAGGACTACCTCATTTGGTCTCAAATCTATACGTTACCAATCTATTATTAATTGGAACAATATCCAACAACACTTTCACCAATACGACCTAGCCTCTCTCACTTTAAAACAACTAAAAAAAATCTGCAAAACTTATCTTCTGGATTGCTATAACACTAATCTCTCCACTGCATAAAAAAGATTTTACTAAAAAATTTTTTTTTTGTAGTGTCATACTGCTTATTGCAATCGTTTGATCTTATATAGGTGGCCATCACCTACATTAGTATTTATACTATCTGATGGTCTCCCCGTAGGTATTTATTTAATGTAAAATATACAGTTATCTCACACGAAATAAAAATACTACTACTACTAATCCAAGACAAAGAATCTCGAGATAGCCAGATGTAAAACGACGATCGCATAGATGACTCAGTAACGCACAGACATGCTAGAAAAGCCGAGACAACAGAGGCAGATTCTAACTGCTTCAGAACAAAATCCCCTAGCTCCTACTGCAACAGCAAAGAAATGCACAGACCAATTGTTTAATCTCATGACGGAACAAAGTGACGAGTATTTATCAACCTTAACTCCATGCCAAGTTTCCATGTTCTCTTCGCATGGGCAAGTTAATTTAAGGATAACTACAGTTTTGGTTATGGCAGTAGTTAAAAGTATGTCCGGACGAAGTTAAGTTACAGGCAGATAAGGTGGTACTATTAAGGTTGAATCTAAGTCTGACAATAACCTCCAATCAGAGGCCAGGTGAAGAATTCCTTGAATTTTTGAACACTTTTTGGTGGGAAGACGTTTAACAGCCGGAACAAAGGATACTTTATGACATCTAGATGATTTTGCTGGCTCACAATTGGATAAGAACTTCCGAACGGCCGTCATTAACACACATAGAACAGTATCGTGGCGGTACGTGAATCTACCTTGTGAAAGGGCTAATTTACAAGCGCCTAAAATGTGGGAAACGTTACAAGAGGGTTTTTTACATAGGGTGCAACTTTTGTCATTTTGAATTCCCACACTTGACAAGATTTGTAGGAGAAGGAAACATGTCATAGGTTGCGCTGATGCAAAACGAAGATAAACTTGGCGGCAGAGACAGTAGGTTTTTCAAAGAAAGATCGTATTTAATAAACGAGCACCACTTAGTCCAGTTACCTTGGACATGAAGCTAAAAGGCTCGAGCATAATAGATGTTTTCCTCGTTGTCCTGCACAACATCTGATACAAGTTTGCGGTAAGAATGGGTACCAATTGGTGAGACACTCTTATGGCTTACCAGTCCTAAACCTGCTCTACCAAACTGGTGGAAACCAAGTATTTTCTTGAACTGGAGTTGACTCTCTGCTGATTCTACTATCTGATCTACCTTCCAGTGTCCAGCCTTTAAGTCTGGAGGAGAGTGTGAGACTAGAGGATCAGCCGAATCTTGCAGGAGAAGATGACCACTGATCTTAGCAGATTTCAGTACAGAGGATAGACTTTTTAAAGGTAGTGGGCACAATATAGATGGTTTCACTCAGCCAAAAAACATACAGCGCTAGGTTTGTGCTCATTGGTTGATTTGATAAGTAGGCTGGTTCTAGATAGCTAGGTGATTCTGGCAGGTTCTAGGTGATTCTGGCTGGTTCTGGGTGATTTTGGCAGGTTCTGGGTTATTCTGGGTGAGTCCGGAGTTCAGCACCAGGTGTGGCGCCGTAGTTTAGTGGTTATGGCTCTCGTACTCTGTGCGGGAGACCGGGGTTCGATAACTCGACGCACATAAAACATGGTATAAATTCTTGTTAAAATCGTGGTATATCTCAGTAATCTTTGATGTTTATGCAGAAGCAGACAGCAACAGCCAACTAACGATTAAAAATATCCAATTTCGAGAGATTATTTCGTATCAAACGGAAAAAAAGGAAGAAAAGATCGACCTCATGCTACAACAAATAAACAAAATCGAAAATCGTCTAGGAGGTATCGAAAGCACCCTCACAGTAATGAAAGAGCTTCAATCCGATGTAGATACAATTAAAAAAAACCAGTGCGGTATTATAGAAAAACAAGCAAGTCATGACACTACGATTAACAACCACACAGAAGAAATTACTGGTCTGAAGTTCACATGTGACAACATTCTATCACGAAACACAAAAATTGAAACGGACATCAGTGATCTTAAAAAAGAAAACAAGACTAAAGAAGGGAAAATCAACAAGCTTAGAGCCGAAATTAACGATCTGGAGCAATATGGGAGAAGGGTGATGGTCGATATCAGAGGCATACCTAGAGTTCAGAATGAAGATACAACACTTTTGACGACACAACTGGCTGAACTGATGAAAGTAAAAATCGAAAAGGAAGATATAGACATCAGTCATCGAACTTCCAACAAAAAGGAGGCCAGTATAATAGTAAAATTCAACTCAAGATACAAACGTAATATTTTTTACGAACGTCGAAAGAAGCTGAGTGAAAAGACCATCCAAGACTTGGGGTTTCAAGGATCTACGAAAATATACATAAACGAAAGTCTGACATCAGTGAATGGAGAACTCTTCCGTCAGGCAAGAGAACATTTATTGAGCAAGAAATTAGTAAAGTATGTGTGGACAAAAAATGGGCAAGTTTACGTTAGAGAAACAGACACTGCAGATATCATTAACATTAAATCGAAAGATGATATTTTTAAATGTGCATCAGATCTTCAGTGATTCAAATTTTATTCACTTTTTTGTTCTCTTTCATTTATTTCTTCATTTTTATTTTTATTTCACTTATTCTTCGCGTTATATCTTTTGTGTTATGACTATTTTGAACTTTGACTATGTCATCTAACAGGATTGAAAATGTGATTTGCCACATCTGCAACAAAATAGCACTTAATAACTGTATTCTCTGTGATTTGTGCAACACATGGTTACATGTGTCTTGTCTCAAGATGACTAAAAGTACTTTCAATAAGCTTTCTCAGGATGAAGTCCCATGGTTTTGTAGACAATGCATATATAGAACCCTTCCATGTACAACTCTTACTGATATAACATTGAATTCTCTAACTTTTAACTCTTGTATAAGCGATAATTTCAAAGAGTGTGATTTCTGCAACAAAAACATAAAATGTGTAAATTCCACCGTAACCTGCAGCACTGGTAAACACAAAGTCCATTTAAAGTGTGCAAATTTAAACAAAACTAAACTTAAAAGCATTAACATAAAAAACTGGATATGTAGCAATTGTAACTCCTTTCCTTTTAACGATATGGATAGTGAACAACTTTTTAACCTAATGTATAACTCATCGCTTGATAAGTATGACAACTCATATCTAATAAATAAAAATCTTGATGATTTACTAAACCTCCCTAAATTAGAGATTGAACACCCTAATAATATAGGTAGAGATGATGCCAGCTCATCGGTTCTAAATTTTAACTACTATAGTCTTGAAGATTTTCATAAACTAACACAATCAAAGCAACTCAATGCTGCATTATCCTTCTTGCACACAAACATACGATCTTATCAAAAAAACATTTCTAATTTGTGTGATCTAGTTCATACTCTAGAATACAAATTCGACATCATTGGCCTATCAGAGGCATGGCACTCCTCAGGTAAGGAAATTAATTCAATAACACTATCAGGTTATCACCCATATGAATTTATCAGTGGAAATTCTCAAAATGCAGGATGTGGTTTTTATATTAATTCTGAACTCAAATATATAGTAAGAGATGATCTTTCAGGAGTAGTTAACGAGAGTAATGAGGAATTCGAAATATTGTTTATTGAGATTTTTAATGATCACTCCAAAAATATATTGGTAGGAGTAATATACAGGCACCCTAAATGTAACACTACAGAGTTTCTGGCCCATATGCAAAAGTTACTTTTCTCTATAAACAAAGAAAATAAAAAAATAGTAATCATGGGAGACTTTAACATCAACCTTCTCCAATTCGAAGAACATCAAGAGCCAAATTCATTTTTGGAAATAATGTTGAGTAATTTTTTACTTCCACACATTATACAACCTACTAGAATAGCTAAAAGTTGTAAATACACATTAATTGATAACATTTTTTACAATGATATTTTAGATGAATGCATCAGTGGAAACCTTATTCCACATATAACAGACCACTTACCAAATTTTTTAGCCATTGAAGACATTCATACGAGTCGCGTGAAGAACAACAAAAAGGTAAGAGATTATACAAAATTCAATACAGAGGAATTTCGAAATGAACTTATGGGTATAAATAAAAAACAAGAATTAACTTCAATGGATGATGTAAACCTAATGTATAATGTATTTCATGATAACTTGACAACTGTAATAGATAAACATGCACCATTGAAACCAATGTCAAAAACTCAATTGAAAAGATCTGTAAAACCATGGATAAATGATCACATGCTACTTATGATAAAAGAAAAGAATCAACTCTATGGTATGTTTATGAGAAGTGGCAATAGGCAAGCATATACTCAATATAAATTCTTGAGGAATAAAATAAATCATAGTATCAAAATTAAAAAATTCCAATACTATAAAAATTATTTTGACACCAATAAAAACAACATCAAAAAATTCTGGAAAGGAATTAATCAGTTTTTGAATAGGAACAAAAATCAAAACACACCAACTGCTATAAAGCAAGATGGTAAAACATTCACTGATCCAAAAGACATTGCCTCTTTGATGAACTTATATTATGCAAATGTGGCTCCAGAATTGGTCAAAAAATTACCAAAAAGTTCTTCCAAAAAAAATTTTAACGACTTTTTAAAAGACAGAAACCCTTTTTCATTTTTTTGCTCTGCAGTTTCTCCACAAGAGGTGGAAGACCACTTATCTAAGTTGGATCACACTAAAGCAGTTGATGTATATAATTTCCCTATAAAATTCATAAAACAAAATTGTGATCTCCTATCTGAACCATTATCTATTATCATTAATAAATCATTCTCTGAAGGTGTGTTTCCAGACGCATTGAAATATGCAAAAGTGATTCCTTTGTTTAAAAATGGGACAAGGCATGAAGCAAAAAACTATAGACCGGTATCGATTCTTCCGTTATTTGACAAAATAATTGAAAAAATTATGCATAAAAAACTAATGACTTTCTTGGATCAATACAAAATAATATCTCCTTCGCAATATGGATTTCAAAAAGGTAAGTCAACTAGCTATGCAGTCCTGGATCTAATTACCAAAATATCTTCTTCATTAGCAACTCAGAGTCACTCTATCGCTATTTTTCTTGATTTTGCCAAGGCATTCGACACAGTAAACCATACTATACTACTAAAAAACTAGAACACTATGGAATTCGTGGAATAGCTAATAAATGGTTCAAGTCATATCTATCTGGACGGACACAAAGTGTATCAGTTTCTAACATTCTGTCAAGTGCATTACATATTAGTTGTGGAGTTCCACAAGGTTCAATCTTAGGACCAATATTATTCTTACTTTACATAAATGACATCTCTAATGCTTCCCCTTCTTTTAAATACACACTATTTGCAGATGATACTAGTTTATTTATTGATAGTAACAACAAACAAGAATTATTTAAAAAAACTAATAACGAGCTAACTTCTGTCTGTGATTGGCTTATTGCAAATGCTTTGAGCCTGAATGTTACCAAATCTAACTACTTATTTTTTAGCAAAGAAAAACATGTCGATATCCCGGAGATCAAGTTACTAGGAAAGAACCTGACTCGTAAGAATTCTGTCAAGTATTTGGGAATAATAATAGATGACGAACTTTCCTGGGATAATCATATACAATCTGTTTTAAGTAGAATTTTACAAGGTATTGGTATCCTAAGGCGTCTCGGTCCTATTCTTCCATGCAAATCTTTACTTTCCATATACTATAGTTTAGTTTAATCACATATCCAATATGGTGTTATCAACTGGGGATCACCAAACACTAAAAATATAAACACCATCAATAGATTAGTAAATAATTGTCACCAAATTCTAACAACCAATAATAATCAAACTATAAACGATATGAAACTTTTATCATTCAATCAGATATACATGGTTAATGCCTGCAGGTTGTTATTTCAGTTTCATAAAAATAACCTACCTCCTAATGTTTACAACATATTTAAAAAATCTGATAGTGTACATAATCATAACACCAGACAGTCTCAAAACATGGGTCTTCATATTCCTCACAGAAATAGATATCTTCCTTTACTATATCTTGGTCCTACTTACTGGAATCAATATTGTGTAAACTTGAAAAAAGATACTCTCATATCAACATTTATACATCACTTAAAAGAGAAATTGTTAGTTCTATAGTATATCAAACATATTTTTTATGCGATACTATATAATATATTATTAGTATTTATAAACAACATCATTTGCTCAAAGTATTACCAATACTACTCAATAGTTTTTGTAATCTTTCAATACCTATTCCTTTAATTTTATAACTTATTTAAGTTCATTGTCAAAGAAAAACACTCCCCTTTTTGCTCTTTTCTCGGTTCCCCCACCCCCCATAACATTTTTTTTTAAATGTATATAGTTTTTAAAAAAGAAAGTTTATATATTTATATGGTGTACACGGCTTAGAAAACCCTTGTGGTTGTATTTGTGTATACTTAGTTGTAACTTTATTCTTCAAACAGAATACATATTTACTTACTTACTTACTTACTTACTTACCCAAGCCATGTGAGGGAAATTGGGAAGATGGCACACTGTGTGGGCCGTTGGATGTTGCCGGGAGTTGTCTAGTAGAGCGCGGGCTCTAATTGGGTCTGCGTAGCTCAAAATGAGCATTAAATACTCTAGGACTCTCCATCTACGCCATGGCCCCTCCTGGAAATAATTGACAGGGTATATCCCTCGATATTTGTGAGGCTAGCCATGTAAAATATGCACATCGATGATGTCTGAATGGCTGCTTCACACGCTGTAGATTACATGGATAGACATATTCGTGTAGCAAAAATATTACATAAGTCGCAATATTTGGAGCGGTTCTTAAACGAAGTGTCTTTATATATATTTTCTTAAGTAAAGATTGTGGTTTTCTAAATAAACAAAAGGAAACAGTAACAATGATAATAACAAATAGTAACGTAAACAGTCCATATTCTACAGTTTTCACAATTAACACTTTGATTTCATTATATGTGGTGTAGGGAACTTGATGAAATTGGATTTTTTTTTCGTTTTACTTAAAAAAAACAACCTGCGTGAATGGTACTGAGTTTCTCCCCGCGAAATTTAGATAGATAGATAGATGTGCATATTTTACATGGCTTGACTCACAGATATCGAGGGATATACCCTGTCTATTATTTCCAGGAGAGACCATGGCTTAGATGGAGAGTTCTAGAGTATTTAATGCTCATTTTGAGTTATGCAGACACAATTAGGGCCCGCGCTCTACTAGACAATTCCCTGCAACATCCAACAGCCCACACAGTGTGCCATCTTCTCAATTTCCCTCACATAACTTGGGTTAAGTTTGGTTGCTTCTAGAAGTTCAGTTGACCCCTCATCCAATGTTTGGTCAACTGACTCCTTAATGCAATTACCCAAATCCAAGCAGGCTTTGCCCATTGTGGAGACCAAGGGTGTTTCATCTCGCTGAAAGGGGCCATCTAAAAAGGTTAGCAAAAAATAAAAATGACACTCAACCAATTAGTGTCTATAAAAACATCGGTTTTTTAAACAAAGGCAACACCTGTTACGCCAACGCCATTTTGCAAGTATTAAGTACCATTCCAACACTCTGGTGCCAGAGTGGGTCAGAATCGTTTCATTTATCACCTATTGCGAGGTCTATTTCCCTTAACATGGCGAAGCTGAAGCAATCATTGTCACCTGTTGACCCTTCGAATTTTCTCTGGGCCCTTAAACGTCAAATGCACTCTGATGGAAAAGTGGACTTCCAATTTAATACTCAGCAAGATGTAGCAGAGATTTTGTTTGTGGTTTTGGACGCCCTTAAGGGATTTTCCCCGATTGCTGCAGATAAAATTTCAACTGAAATCTCAATGTCCGTAAGCTGTAGCACCTGCCTGTGCACCTCGGTAAATGTGGAAATGCAGGACATTTTCACACTGCCAATGACATCTAAAATCCAATCTTGTGTCCGCAAATTTTTAGAACTGGAAATTCTAACTGATGGAAACAAGTGGTTTTGTCTGCAATGCTTTGCACATAGAGAGAGTACTAGAGAAACGCAAATCAGCAGGATTAGTGAAATCTTATTCCTGCATCTTAAAAGGTTTTTAAAACATGGTGAACATCTGGTAAAAGACAACAGAGTTGTTGAATGTGTTTCTTTACGTGACTCTCTTCTGCAACTACCTCTCGTCAGTGATACGGACACAATGTTTAATCAGAACTACTCATTGTTAGCAACAATTAATCACTCCGGTACGGTAACCGCAGGTCATTATTGGGCTTATGTTAAGGATCCTGCCACAAATTCTTGGTACCACTGCAACGATGAGCGGTTTGCAAATGCTCTCCACCTATTCTCAACAACAATTCATGTTATATTCTTTGTTACGTTCGCTGTTGATCCGCTTTTTCTTTCTTTCTTATACATTTATCATTACGTTTAAAAAACCTGTACTTCCAGGGTCATGGGGGAGGAAAATGTAAATCCGAGCGGTTTTATATTACCCCAGCTAGTTCATTCGAACCAGTTTGCCGTCAATACCCAGAGGGTAAAGAGTTCAGCTCACTCTTCTCTGGTAACTTAAAAGAAGCTTAGCAAGGGGGTTTGCTTTCAGCTTGTCTTTGGGTGTAACGATCCCACTTTTTACCACAGTTCAATAAGGTGCCCAAGTTTACTAACTTGCTCTTCAGGCTTGGCAGCCCTGCTGTCCTTAGTCAAAATATGTACAGGCTGGTCCAGTCATGACAACCTCCTGTGTAAGGCTGAGTGTTTGGGCCCTGTAACACATGTGGAAAGCTACAGCCAGAGTCACAAGCTCTGGCGCACAGGAGGGCTTTATATAATTCTTTTTTATATTATATATTTTTGACATATACATTTTTTCCATTTGTGTTTGTTCTGTAACCAGTCCGTTTATGTTGTTAGCTCTGTCTTGTGTTGTATTGTTTGTGATTGAAGGATTGTTTTTTCTCTTTAAGATTTTCTCAGTGAATAGTTATAGGTCCAAGTTGGACAGTACTCATGCTTGTAATAAGCAAGAAAGTGTATTCAGCACCTTCTTCTGGGAGCCTAATCCCAATTTTATTTACATCCACCGTCCCTGTAGACAAGATACTTCAGTGCAGCTTGCTGTATTGTAAACCTTTTTCAATTTTTGCGTGCTATGAAAAGTCATATCGCAACCGCGAAGGGAAGCGTGTTTAATATCTTTGCTCAGCACGACGTCCCGAGGTCCTTGAATATCTTCTACCTTGTCTGTCATTAGATGTTCCATTTCTTCGAAGTCTTTTTAGTATTGGTATCAAGACATCTACCACTTGTGATACATGTCATTCTTGCGGTCGGAATGACGTCACCACCATGGCAACGATAACTAGCCATTTTGGCTTGGGGGTAGAATATGGTAGTAAAAAGCGGGAAAGACAGCATTGCTTCAATATTCTCAGCAGGATGCCAAAGTGTTGTTGTGTTGAAAACTGTACAAATAATAAGAGGAATAGGCAAGATTTAAATTATTATATTATTCCAAAAGAGGAAAAACGTCGAAGACTATGGCTAAATGCGATAAGTCGTGCACAAGTTGATGAATCTGGAAAAGTTCTTGACAAAACATGGTCACCCAAATCACTACATAATTTTGTTTGTTCTCAACATTTTGCAACTGGTAAGGCATACTCCCAACTGCGTACATGTGCGTTTTGTTAGCCTGTTCTGTATTCGAAACTGAAATGTGTAGCTAGTAAAAATAATCCTTTTAGGAAAGAAAGAGAAACATCCTGATTATATTCCTTCTGTTTTCCCTGGGAGAACTAAAGACAACTCTTCAGAAATGGGTAAAATGGATCGCGTCAACAGAAGAATTAACAGGGCTCTGAGTAAAGAATGTGAGTAGCTACACTTTTTTATATAAAAAATACACAAAAAATGGACAAGAGGCCTTGACTATAAAAATGTTTTCTTTTCAGTTCCATCATCAAGTACATGTGTTGAAGAACCGACGGAATTAACGTTGACTGAACAGACCGATTCAAGTACCAATGTATCCAGTTCGTTGGTAGAGGAAGAAAGGACTCCATTGTATATGGAGACGTTAATCTTCGTAATGAAAGAGATATCTTGCGGGCTGAATTAAATCTTAAAACTACGGCATTATCCTATGAAGGATTAAGGAACAATAAAGACAAGAGTATTAAACTAACTGGCTTGGAGTTCAATATACTTGATAAAATAATTTCCTACTTAAAAAAATTCAGCATTGAAGTTAGTCGTAGTCCTTCCTTGAACGTTGAAGATCAGATATTGTTAACGATCATCAAACTTAAACAAAACCCAAACTTCGAATTCTTGGCATATATTAAAAATATAGCTACAACAACATGCATTGAGTGTTTTTGGAAATGGGTTAACATAATGTACTATAAACTGAAATTTCTTATTCGGATGTCAGACAGGGAGAAAATATTCCAAACAATTCCAGCAGTTTTTAAGCAAAAATTTCCAAGGCTAACAAGCATTATAGACTGCTTTAAAATATTTATTGAGGCACCAAGCAATTTTTTAGCAAGGGGACAATGCTACAGTCAATACAAAAAACACTGTACAATCAAAGTATTTATTTCCGTCACACCGGTTTGCGCAGCATTGTGTAACTTAAGTGAGAAGCATAGTTCATAGGAAGTAAATACCTTGAAGTTAGACTTTTGTAAAATATTTCTGCCTTAGCATACACATAAACATGTAAAAATGTATATAAATGTAACAATAAAGTTTAAACATATCAGTTCACTTTTTTCTACATTCGTAGCAATACCAGACCTTCTGGGCTGGAAGTTTTTTCAACTTTAAACAGCTTGGATGAAACCAGTTGTCGCACTCATCGCATCCAACCATCTCACCCTCACCAGTCGTAGACTCGCACACACAATAAGTACGGTTTTCTGGTGTTATTTCCGGAGTAAGAGCGTTTGTATCTGTGTTGTACGATTTTGTTATTAAAGCAAGGCAAAATATGATTTTTCCAAAACAATGTTGCCTGCTCTTCATAAGGGTTGTAAAATCTTGATCGACAGGGATCCTTAAAATTAAAATTTCTTGCGGTGTCCAAACAACAAAATCACCATACAAGACATTAGTTAACCAACATTTCCATTTGAATTTGTGCATAATAACAATGTTTACTATCAAGTTTATAAATTCCATTGATATTTTTGACATAAAATGTGTTAGAATTTATGGCCTCTAACAAAGAGCCTTCACGTAAACTGTATGGGCACTTAACTTCTACAACACCGTAACCGCAACACTCACAGCAAACTAACGCATCAGGGGATGCACCTAACCAAGGATGTTCTGGATGTACACATAATCCTACATCTTTGCATTCAAAATCGGTGTGAGTTTCTGGGTCTCCCAACACTACAATATTGTTTACAGTATCGGAAGTTGATATTTCCTGAAACAATAACAATGCTTCGTGTTCATGGTCTCTACCCCATTTTAGGGGTGGCACATTCAAAGATAAAATTTTCTTCTGACAAATTTTATCCATTAAACTTTTGGCTGGGTTGGTTTCATCTGTATGAAGCACTGAATGGATAATGGAACCAGTGATTCTTGCAGCTCTCTGTTTGTACCAGGTTGAAGAAGTAGCTTGATTTCTAGTCGCTTCTTCGATGTAACAAAGATCTGACTCACTGTACTTTAAGTTCTCAACAATGAAGAAGGTAATTTACGCTGAACAGGTGGAGGTTCATTTAGTACGAAAGCATCTTGATGCTCTTCAAACAGAGATAAACCTACAACTTTCTTACTTTCGGTTGATAAATCAGCTAAAAATGCACTTTGTTCCTGTGATGTGGCAGGTAGCATATCATTTCTTGTATATGATTTTATTGTTGACTTCCCTTTATCGGAATAAAAAATAATGTCACAGATTTTGGAGGCGTTAACATTCCGGGTAAAATTTTGGTTCCACTGGCAAGGAAGGTCTGTAGGTGTGAGTTAAACCTTGTCGAACAGCAGCTTCCAGTTTATAAAGAATTGCTGCCACATGAGAACATGTTTCACCAAGGCTAATAATTAAAATAATTTTTAGTTATAGCTACAATCAGAGGTAATATATACAACAAAGAAATAAAACTTACCCAGCCATGCATGTACAGTGACCAGCTACAACCTTTCCACTCTTTGCAACAGCTACCCAAGGATGATGGGGCTCCCTTAGTTGTACGGTAGGATGATCTGACATCAGCAAAAAACACTACACCACCAGGAAAATGAATAGGTTTAGTCGTTTGCACCCAACCAGAAATAAAATATTGATAAGCCTGTAAAGATTTATAGTTTTCCATTGCCTCTGGACTGAAGATCCCTAAGTGAATCAAAAATTAAAACAAAAATATTTATTTAGTCAGGTTCAACAAACAGTTTTCTGAAAACTAGCTAGCAAGATTCTTACTTGGGGATTTTATAAGGTAGTGATCAAGATGATGATATGAAAGTGGTGGCCACTCTGTTGGGTCTTCTATCCAATCATCTGCAGGTCTTTTGTACGGACATTTTTCTAAACCAATTAGCAAAATCTTTTCCTTGTAACGTTTTAAAGCTTCTCCAGTCAAATTTTCTTCGTATTGATACATTTTAAAATTAAAAAGACGTCTTATCCCTTCAATCGCTACAGAAAGACTGAAAAAGCGTACACCATATCGTAATGGCTGCCAAAACTATTGTTTGTCACGTGACATTCCGACCGCAAGAATATCACCAGCTCCTCGGAAATATTTTTTACTGTTATAAAAATATGTATATAATTAAAGAAACGTTTGTTATCATGTCATCTTACTTAAATTGTTTGTTTCATATCGAAATTTTGTATCACTCCAAAAGTAAGAATCTCGAATATTAATTTAAAGGGTGTTGAACTAATGTTGTAAAACTCAAATAGTGGTTTAAGAAGTCTTTCGAAATTTTTAAGAAGTCTCTTTTCAAGGTCACGTTTAAAGATTTGACATTTTATTATTCTTCATTAATTATGATGTGACGCCCCAAAGAAGTGTCAATATTTTCTATTGTCATAATGTTTGACCGGTAAAAGAGCATGGATTTACACTTTGCCAACATCAATGGCTTATCAATGTTTTATTGTCTTTTTTGCAGACTAACTTGCAATCTCCCAATACACCTATTTAACATTACGCGCGCCATTATTATTCCGCGCTAGGGAAGGGTACTGGGTTCTAAGAAGGGGTGCCTGATAAAATCTTCCTTGTGTTCTTCTTAGTTAAACTTGATGAAAACGAAGTATAAACAACACGCTTACATTTATCTATCTGCACAAAATCTTTTATTTCAAGAATTATTTATCATGCCAAGTGTAAACTGTGCTGTTATTGGCTGTTTTAATAGCACTAAGAAGCTGCGAAAATGGAAGAAGGAACGATGTGAAATTCACGAAGTTAACCATGAAGAATGTTCATGTCAGCGACCGTTTAGTTTGTATTGCTTTCCAAGCGTCCTTAGAAATTACGAACAGAGACAGCGTTGGATAAAAGCTATGAGAAGAATTAACCCAGATAAAAGTGATTGGGTACCAAAACAAAGTGACAGGGTATGCTCTGTTCATTTTGTTGATGGAACACCTTCCCAAAAGTATCCAGACCCAACACTAGAATTGGGGTACGACACTCCTGTTACTAAAAAACCTAGGAGGGAACTATTTCGACATTCTCTGGAAAAGTCATCTCTTGATTCAGAAAATGTTCCCAGCAATGAAGCCCAAGAAGAGGAACCTTGTTGCTCAAATATTTCTGACGCATCAGGATTTTTTTCACCGACAATACCAGACCACTCTTACACTATTTCTTCACCGCCTACATGTGAATCATGCAAAGACAAGAGCGAAATGATCAAATCTTTGGTCAGTAAAGTGAACTCCTTAACTGTACAAGTAAAGAAGTATAGAGGCAAAGCCTTTGAAATTGTTAAAAATACAACAATGACTTGGAGAATCATTAAAAGTGATTCCAAAATGAATTATTACACTGGTCTATCTTCTATCATGTTATTTAACACTCTGTTATTGTTATTAAAGCCTTACTTACAGCAAGTGAATTATTGGAGGGGGTCAAAACGAGCATGTTTAAGTACTAAAATAAAGTGTCAAACTAAACATGTGAAAAAGTTAACACAGCGTGATGAGTTTTTGTTAGTTTTGATGAAACTTCGTTTGGGCTTACTGACAGAGGACCTTGCAGATCGTTTTGGAATATCACCATCAACATGTTCCACAGTATTTGTAACTTGGATTAGAATTATAAGTAGAGTTTTGGGTGATGCACTTGTTGTCTGGCTGCCAAGAGAAGCCATTCGTGATAACTTGCCTAAAACATTTGCCAAAGCAGGTTATTCCAAATGTCGGGTTATAATTGATTGTGCTGAGGTGTTCATTGACAGACCAAAATCCTTAACAAATCAAGCATCTACTTGGTCAGACTATAAACATCACAATACTTTAAAATTTCTTGTTGGTATAAGCCCTTCTGGATATATAACTTTTTTATCTGATTGTTATGGTGGGCGCGCGTCTGATAAATTTATTACAAATGACTCTGGATTTTACGATTTGTTAGAAGGGATGATGAAGTTATGGCAGATCGTGGATTTCAAATCAGAGAAGAATTAATGTTACGTTTTTGCAAATTAGTTGTTCCACCAGGTGCACGTGTAAAAAGTCAGATGACAAGTGCTGAATGTAAAAAAACTAAAGATGTAGCAAATTTAAGGATTCATGTTGAGCGAGCAATTAACAGAATTAAGTTTTACCGCATACTCAAGGGAGTGTTGCCTGTTACAATGTTACAACATGCAGATCATATAGTTAAATGCTGTGCTGCATTATGTAACCTAAAGCCTGTATTAATTAAAAAGAAACCAGAAAAAACTACTTGAACACTTTTGTAAATTTTCTTTTTTCACATTTTTTGCTTGTTTTGTAAATATTTTTACCAAAAAAAGTTGTCTGAGTTATTCTGTTTTTTTAATTATTGTTATCTACTCGTATCTCCCTTTGTTTACATGCGCACTCATTCTAATATTTCGGGCTCGCCTACCTACTTGAAATAGTTAAAGTTAATGGCCGTAAGTGTCGGAAAATCGAGGCCACACAAAAATTTATCAGAATACCTCATGGAACGTTTAAAGAAATATAAAAAAATACTGTATGTACTTAATGCCTAAATGAGAGGTAGCCTATGCCAAATACTTTTCTTAAGGGAATATTTTGATTAGAAGACACATGGTCATTTTAACGCAGAAACATCTGGCTACAGATGGCATTTAAAAAAATTGGTTGAAATGTATTTGTAAAGCACGTTCAAATCAAAGAAAGATAAATATGCTCTTCAAACTTTTATTTCTAAACAGACAAATATATACAAAAATAATTTTCGATAGCTTATGCATAAAATAAATCATCCTGAAAATATGGATTTTAAATAAAATGTGTCGTAATATTCTATAAATGTTTTTCTCATAGAATTCCACACTTCAGGCTCAAAGTTTATAATGTCGTGCACCATCCCATGAGGTGTCCAATCTACAAAATGACATTGGGAAAAGCCAGTTACTCCCATTTGCATAACACATTGTGTGTAATATTTGTGGTTTTTGTTCAATACTGTTTTTTCTTCCATGTGCGTCAAGTAGGGTAGTTTTACGTTTAAATCCTTTGGCGTCGTGTAATTAATCGAAAAAGGACATTTTACTTCTAAACATGCTGGCAGACAACAATCACATGTTATTATTCTGTCTGGACTTGCACCAATGTAAGGTGTGTTTTTATCTAAATACAAGCCACACTCTAAAACCTTCACATTTTTATGCCCTTGTAAGAAGTTGTCTGTAAATGCATTAACAGCATTTATTTCCATTGTACGACCATATTTTAGTGCTGGTATAGGGCTAATAAATGACATGCCTGAAACTTTCTGGTTTAATGCCCAGATATTAACGGATCCTCCACCTCCTGATTTAACTTTTTTCATTTTTGTTAAAACTTCATGGCCTTTTGAGGCAGAGATTACATGCTTTCTAAAATTATACCAACCAGTATTCTCACTTTGTCCTTGGGTTAATTTTTTAATATGAATAACTTTCTCGGGTGTTACATATAGATTGCCACTAGATTGCATTCAAATTCAGTTTTTGTTTTTGACATTGCAAGTATGTCACTTATACTGTATATGTCTGATGGTTGAGTTACATCAGAAATACTTAAACACTCTTTAACAAAGTCAATTTCTGGTTTTGGTACAGCAGTAAATAAAATACTTTCAGGAATAATTTCTTTTAATTCGTCTGCTATTTCGTTAAGAGAAAGTAATTTCTCGCCACAATGTTGAAGAGGATCAAAGTTCTTTTTAGGTGTCGATACTAAAGGGCGCTTTCTCTTTCCTCTGTCTGAAAAGTTATCTCTGCTAAAATTCAAGTCTTTAATTTTAGTTGGAGCTACTTGCTTTCTGTTAGGAAGCCACTCGTTAGCGGTGCTTGTACAAGCTGTATTTGTAAGTCCAATTCTGACAGCAGCTTCAATGCGATATAAAGCAGCCGCAACATGATTACATGTCTGGCTCATTCCAGCCATGCATGTACAATGGCACGACATTATCTTACCACTTTTTTCCAGAATTAACCATAGTTTATGGAAAGGATCGTTAATCGCTTGCGACTTTCTGCATGTACCTTTAAAAATGCAAAAATTACTTCCCGATAAATCATGATAGGCGAGAGGTTGAAGCCATCCAGATTTATAATAGCTATATGCCTTTGAGTTTTTGTAGTCATTTAAATCTGAACAACCTAGTTCTGATGGATAAAACATAAGGTAGCTAAAGATGTCAGGATACAACACCATGGGCCAAAACTTTATTCCTTCTTGCTCATCCATCCAACCGTGAGGTATTTTAAAAGGATCTGGAAGTGTTCTATCGTTTATTTTCAGCTTCTTCTGATACTCCTCTTTTAAATTACTCTCTACTTCTTGAGCAGTTTTCACAGGCTGGACGAAGTTCTCAGCTGCTGAAAACACTCGAGCAATTAGTTCTTCCTTTCTTCCACTTATCCTTAAATTTCTAACTCTCAAGTAGTTCTTCAACTCTTCGACAGACATTTTTGATATTAAATCGTAATCCATGTTTGTTTTAAATGTTTTAAAAAGTTGGTAAATAATTTGATAGCTATAGCGCGATGTTTATACTTCGTTTTCTCAAGTGTACTGAATCTTAGCGGCACCCCCAAATGGTACCGAGACTCCCGGCCGGGATTACGTAATCGTATAATGTTAAATAGGTGTATATCTTTACAAGCAAATTTGCTGTCTTGCTCAGTTATGTTGTATCCATTTTTTAAGGAGATGATACGATTTGATGGCAACTGTTTTGCTGTGTCTGGTAATTTTTTTTATTGTTGCTGCTGCTTTTGGAGTGCTTGTCGGAGGAGTCATTGGTGTTGCAGAATGATGGCTTGAAAAGTCCAGTATTGAGGTGCTCATTCGGTGACGATGCTGGTACTGCATCAATGCTAGTGGCTGGTTCTGTTAGTGTTATTTCTTCTCTCATAGTGGAACCAAAGCTTATTGCGTCCAGAAACGTTATTAATGTACCATCATTCTTATTTCCAATTTTTATTTTGAAGGCTGGTATATTTTCTGGATCACTTAACTCCTTTTCTGTTTCTATCGTATGTTGTTAAAAGTGATGAGTGTCTTTGGCTTTTTTGTGCCTTGTTGGTGTCAAAGAATTCCATACCACTGTCCGCTTCTTTCCAAAATTGAGATGTTTACAAATAATCGGCAATGTGCTCGAGGTGGGATTGGTATGTCCAAGGATGTTTCTCAATTACATGGTAAGGTATAATTGTATTGCTTCTTCTACGTGAAATTTCACTGCTGTGTTTAGTTATTTTAATTTCAGTACCAGATAGATTGGTATGGTTCGAGTTTTCTTCCTTTACTTGCAGTCTGTTAAATGCATTTAGGATTACATTTGCAGGCTGGTGATTTGAGGTCTCCGAAGAAATTACTTTAAGAAAGTTGAAGCTTCTTTCCTTATTTTCTGCATTTGTTGTAGGTCAAGAGAAGATACGATATTGTTCTGGTGCATGTGCAATCAATACCATACAGTTTGCGTTTGGTTAACGATTTAGGGCTTTTAATTACTTCGTTCATTGCCAACGCATGTAAAAAGGTGGTATTGTGCAGTCGCAAGGTGGATGTAGGTGTGCGACACTGTTCTGGGCTGTACATGATCTCCTGAATTTCACAAGCTGTTTCAAGAATTTCAAAAACTTTTCGATCTACTCTCTCATGCCAGTGGTTTGTGTAGTCTACCAAGCTTAATCAGAAGAACGTTTAGCTTCTTCAACGCTGAAGGAGGCTGCAACCGTTGTTTCAAATAACTGTCTATCATTATTGTTTAGATGAAATGGCAGTTTATTGTATGTATTTTTTAAATGGCCAGCAACACAATGTAATGGTTCGCAAGGAAAGACTTTGTAATTGGCGAGACCAAACTGCGGCAAAGAACAATTTGGTGATCGATAAAACAGTGCTGAAGCACGGTGTCTTCCTTTCAATTCTCTGTCAAGCATCTTCAGGTAAATAAGCTGAATGAACTCATGTCTAAAGATTACTGGCCATCTGCACTGATATGTAGTGTTGTCTGCATATGTTGCAATACGTTGGTGTTTATGTTCGCAACCTTCCATAGTATTGACACCTATCTTTAGACATTTTTCTGCATGCAGCAGTGCTCCATGGCACAATGTCCAAAGACTAGGACAAATAGATTGCTTTAATAAACAACATTCTTTGAATAGCTCATGTTTCCACACTCATAGGTGTTTGTTTCAGTACATCCGAAATCCATTAGCTTTTCGCGATCATCCCTGTAAAGGGGAGAATACAGACGTTCTCCAGTGACTAGTGACTGTGAGAAAGACCATAGATCATGAAGGCCTTTTGTTTTTAGTGACTGAAGAGTGTGTGTTCTTCATCGGTTAGGATGGGTCTTCAGTTGCAATCTCGAGACGATAACTCCTGCCAAAGAATGGAGAGTAGCAGATTTTGAAGCATAAAAGTTGACTGGATGTTCGAGACGATATGTAATGGTTTTCTGGGTTGGCTCCGCTGGGTTCCAAGTCTACCTTTTTAAGGGACGGTTTCTTGGTCAGCCCAAGCATCATGATACGATTTCTCAAATGTTCATGTCTAAAGTCAGAAAGTTCTTTTGTTTTCAGGTTTGCTGCTTTTCATTCTTTGTCACAACCTTTCTTAAGGCTGGCTTCCAAGCCTAACATTCTTAGCCCTGGGATCTGTGTCAGTAGGTAAAAGCAACAACGATACGATTTGTAGTTGTCGACTCTTCTTTTTCCAACTTTTAACAAAAGTTAGTGGTTTTTGCGGATGGTGTCAATGAATGTGGCTGGTGTCTTGCAGGAGGCAGGGGATGCTTACTCAAGGGCCCGCACCAGATCCCAAGCTTGAGTGAATTTTACCAATCCTCATGTTTGCACATTCATAGGTGTTTGTTCAGTACATTCGAAATCCATTAGCTTTCCCATTATCCCTGTAAAGAGGAGAATGGAGAAGTTCTCTAACGGCTTCTTATTATTTGGAGTGAAACCTCCTTTTTTTCATTAAACTTTCGACCCAGATGATAAAGAGTTCAGCTCACTCTTGGTAACTTATAAGAATCATAAGAATGAAAGACTCAATAGAATAGGGTTAGAAGATGAGCTAGCTGTACTTACCCTTACATGATTTGAAACTATAATTTTTTATCCTTTTGTTTGACATTTTTAATGGTACTAATGCATTTGCAAATGTCATTATATCTCTTTTGATGTTGTTCTTCAATCCTCTCAATTCTCTTTAGAAGTTGCCTCAGCAAACTAAAAAAAACAACAAAAAAGTTTAAGCTTTATATACTACTTTAATAAAATGTGTTACCTATTTCAGTATCGTTTTCAATAATTTGTTATCCTGTCTGGAAGACAATGTTGCACATTTTGTTTTTTACCTATAACTTATTTTATTATTTATGTGTTAATGCGCTATTGTAGTTCTGTTTTTTTATATAGTTTCTGTTTTATTTCTGATGATTTAATTATTCCCTTCGTCATCCAAGCTACAAATATTTTGATTTTATTATGTATTATTTTAGAAGATCTCTATAAATATATTGTACGCGTCTAACACTTTAACTGTTTACTACTTGCTCCCAATTTGATTGCGCTGGAGCTAGTTTACATTTCTGAAGTGCTGGTTCAAAAAAACTTCTTTTGTAAATTATCTTTTTTTTCGCTGCATTGACGGAGTATCTTTAGCAGCATTGCATGTAAAAAAAACTGGAAAGCGGTCAGAAACATCTCTTTTTATGATACGTGACGTGATGTGGCTTTCAAAGAGAGAGTTAATAAATATGTGGTCAAATATTGTGTTAGATATACTAGTCACCCGTATTGACCTGTTAATTATTGGTATAAACCCTACTGAGAGTTTTTTTATTTTAATGAATCCATGTTGAAATCTCCAATTAGAAAAACCCGTTTGTTCTCTCGATTTACTATACGACCAGTCGATAGCACTACCAAACCCACTTTTATTAAATAGCGCTACCGTTAACGTTCTTACGTTAACGGTCAATGATATTAACGGTCAATGTTTTCAGTTGCCGGTTAACTTTTTTTATTAACTGATAAAAAATTAGATTGACCGTCAATTTAAAAGATTGGCTGTTATTAAAGTTTGTTGACAGTAAATAGTTTTGATTGTCGGTCATTACAGTTATTTATAAATATCAAAGTCGTATTAACGGTTAATAAAATTCATTAACTGTTAATCGCAAAAATTAACGTAGCCAGTCATAACAACCTGCTTTTAGAGACATGTTCTCTAGAGGAGTACAACATCTAGCTTGTTTCCAAAGACCTAACAGGTTGAGTTCATCATTGCGGTGGCTTGCCACCTCTTTGTAAATTATTTTCAATACCGGTAATAATACTGTATTGATACTACCCATAAAATTACCGATACAAAGTATTGATAACTATAATTTACCGATACTTTCTAGATTACTATCGATACCTTTTGTTCATTTTACCGATATTACCAATACAACTCCATACCCATTACCTATACATTGTACCATTACCTATTACCGATACCGTATTATCAATACCAACTATAATAACGATACCAATTATCGATACACTTTTACCAATATTCTACATATATATATATATATATATATATATATATATATATATATATATATATATATATATATATATATATATATATATATATATATATATATATATATATATATATATATATATATATATATATATATATATATATATATATATATATATATATATATATATATATATATATATATATATATATAATATATATATATATATATATATAATATATATATATATATATATATAATATATATATAATATATATATATATATATATATAATATATATATATATATATATATATATATATATATATATATATATATATATATATATATATACACATATGTAACTTTAACTTATACTATAACTACAACTATAACTTTTAACATAATCACATTTTTATCATCTTCTTAACAAACATATTTGAATCATTCATGGCTGTTTCACACTCGGTGATTTGTTTGCGCACATATCAACCGTATTCCCGCTATTTAAAAATTCAAGCGATAAATGGTGGAAAATCCGGTAAAAGTCACCTAAAGTGTGTATAAGAATTTTGCTTACACTTTTTACGCGACACTGGCTAGGCCATGTCTTAGCTTTTAAGACGAGAAAAATAATAGGTTTTCCAAACTGACACACTCGCAATTTTTATTTTTTGCGTAACTTTTCTTCAAAGCTTATTTTTTACTTGGTAATACACTCATTCGAGGAAAGGCAAGAATCTCTAAGAACGAGGAGAAGGGGTATTAAAGTAATAGTTTATTTCACGGAAAGTATGATAATCTTATCCTTTTTATCTTGGTGATTGTTACAAATCAATTTTGTTAACAAATATGCGCTGGAAATGACGTTGATTATTTTAAATCTGCCTCCGTAATACTTCGTCCACATGACTCACGTTGACAGAGCAGGAACGTTCGAGACAAGATGGTTACATGTGACAGCGTGGCAAGTAATTTGTTTAATATGTAAGGTTATATTTTTGTCTTTCATATTATTTTTGGAAGAGCAGTTTAAATTTACCTCTCTTATTAAAATATACCAAATTGTTCAATTCAAAAAAGTCATCTACAACTAAGATAAAAAAGAAAAACAGGTTTCTTTGAAAACAGGTGCAAAATGTATAGCTAGCTATAACATACAATAGTATACAACATACAATAGTATACAGTAATATACATATAGTAATAAAAATATATATAGTGCTTTTCACACAAAAAATGCTAATATATAAACACTTCTGAAAACATTTTGTTTATCTATAAAAACTTTCGAAATGTTCGACTTTGCAAAACTTTATCCAGAATAGTTTGCAGTTTACAAAAAAACATGCACAACGTGTATTGTTCTCAAAGCAAAATCATACAACAACTTCACAAAAAAGATTTTAATATTGTTGTCAAACTGACCAAACAGATAATATTGATGTTGTTTAATGACGCGGCCAACCCAAGTAAGTAACACTGACTAAAAAAATTGTAGCTATATACGTAGTAATATCTCCAATTTAATCTAAATGTCAAACTAAAACTGCTATTTAAATCCATTAAGCAAGTTTAGATTTAAAGACAAAATTTTGTTTTTAAAATAACAATCAAAAAGGGGGAAATAAATCAAAATAAAATGAAAGAAGATATGACCAAGTAAACATAAGAAAGCCTTAAAGTTTAAAGTTTGGAAACCGTAAAAAATATTAATGTTTTGACCTGTGGTAGAGCTGGAGCTGGAGGACTTGAAATGTGTGGATTGTAATGGTGTGTGGATTGTGTGATCTTTTTCTTTTTTGGCACCCAAACAAATCCGTCGCGGCCACGACCCCCATTTTTCATCCGGGCCTTAAAACTTCTATCGTTTTTAGGGCCTGGGTGGGTTTTGCGGTATGTCCGGAACTCTTTTCATGTAAATTTGGTACCTGTAAAAAAGTACATGACCAATTCATTCAATTTTTCAGTGCAAAAATATAAATTAATTCGTTTGTAAATAATATATTTACCTCTTTCTCTTTCACTTGACTCCGATCTCTTTCTTTTACCTGATGTTTCATTGTTTTAAAAAGTAAGTTCGCAGACTTGCTAGGGATAAATAAAGAATAAATAATACTTTTTTTGCTATTTTGGTAATTTTCCATTTTGTTTATCTTACCTACACATTTTACATTTTTGTTCACACATTTCTTATTCTAAAGTCAACCTCATTCCAATTTTCTGAACAACAAGAGATTGTGCCAAACTAGGGCAATAAGTTTTTGAAGGAATACAAGAAAAGAAAATTTTTAAGCAAAAAAGTACCTTTTTCCAAACTTAAAGTAGTGGAACTTCCTCTTTCCTCTTTCCATCCACGTGTGTCTAAAATAAAATTTTACCATATTATTTTATACAAAGTAACACAAGAATATTCTAAAGAATAATATATCATTTACCTTTGCCTTTCTTTTTTATATCCATATGAACTGACATTTTAATTAGGTAACCTAAGGTGAAAAGTACAATTTGTACACCCTAGACAAACATTTGTTTAAAATGTAAAATAACACACACAAATCACATTGCACACTGTAAAAATTACTGCATAAAATATCAGCAATTCAGCGTGTCAACATTGAACACTGGAAAAATTACTGCATAAAATAACAGTAATCAGTGTGTTGAATAACATTGCACACTGGGAAAACAGTAATTCAGTGTGTTAAATAACATTGCACACTGGAAAAAACTTACTGCAGAAAATAACAGTAATTCAGTGTGTTAAATAGAAATATACATAAAAAGTGTAAATGTATTATGTATGTCTTGGTGCAACAGCATCTTCAGTGCCTTCTGCGGAAAAGGGTGTTCTTCAAAGTTTGGCTGTTTCTAGAAGTGCAGTTGATCCCTCCCATATTTTGCGTGCTATGAAACATCATATCTCAGCTGCGAAGGGAAGTGCATTTAATATCTTTGCTCAGCACGACGTCCCCGAGGTTCTTGAATATCTCCTACTTGGTCTGTCATTAGACTTTCCATTTCTTGGAAGTCTTTTTAGTATTGACATCAAGACATCAACCACTTGCAATTCATGTCATATTACCAGCTACTCAGAAGTTATAGCACCATGCATCCAACTTTCTCTGCACCCTACGTTACAAATTTCTTCGAAAGCGAGGAGTTGTCAGACACCAATGCCTACTTCTGCCATGTTTGCAACGCTCATCAAACAGCTCTAATTGAAAAAGAAGTAGTGTCGTGCGGTTCCCATCTCATTTTACAGCTAAAACGTTTTGGCAGTGCCAACGGCCTTGTGTCAAAAATTGCCTCGTATTACTGCTTACCGTGGTACCCTTTCCATACCTTTAACCGTAGATGGAGAAGTGAAATTTCGTAAAAATTTTTAATAAAGGGCTATTATCAACCATTGCGGCAACTTAAATAATGGTCACTACACAACCATAGCCTTCGACCAAATGGTACACAGGTGGATACATTGCAACGATAGAGCAGTAATTTTCTGTGATGACCGCCTTATTAACAGGCACGAGTCATATGTTTTCTTTTTAGAAGAGCTGAGATAAGAATATTTTAACCAGAATGAGTCAGCAAGGGGGCTTGACTACACTCAGTCTTGTCTTTGGAGAGTGACGACTCCACTTGTTACCCCAGTCAAAAATAAAACAAAATCAAATAAGAATTAAGTTAGCAAGGGGGTTTGATCACAATACGTCTTGTCTTTGGAGAGTGACGACTCCACTTATTACTCCAGTTAAAAAAAAAGAATAAATAAATTAAGAATAAAAAAAAAAATATTAGCAGGGGGTTTGATCACACATGATCTTGTCTTTGGAGAGTAACGACTCCACTTATTACCTGAGTTAAAAACAAAGAATAGCACAGTTGAACAGAAAGTGGTCAAAGTTAATTTTAGGAAGATAGGGATGTCTAGTTTCTGCTGATGACCGTCCGCGGACCTCTTCGAGGTGACCCAGCTAGACATCCAGGGTACTTAGGTTCAGAAATATGGGTCGAAACCTACCTGCCCTTGGTTAAAGTTCTGTTCATCTTTTCAAATGTGTTGTGTCCTTTTTATTTTATTTTTTATATTTTTTTAATTAATTCCTTGGAAAAAGGGAGAATTGTGCTTTTAGAGGCATATTCTCTAGAGGAGTACAACCTCTAGCTTGTTTCCAAAGACCTAACAGGTTGAGTTCATCATTGCGGTGGCTTGCCACCTCTTTGTAAATTATTTCCTTCTGATTTTTACAGTTTTTTCATTGTGAAGAACCATCTTCACCGTGTTTCAGAAAAACAATGCTAAGTTCTGAATTTGACACGAGTTTCTTAAACTCTTTTATGCAAATTTTATTTGATTGGTCAATCTCGATCAGGGACTTAAAATGCATATGAATTCGTTCTAAATCATGTTCAGTAAACACCACTATTGCCTTTCTGCTTTTGCGACTGTTCCCTGATGTGCAGTTGATTGGTTTTTATTGCTTTTTATAAATTTCCATATCATCTGCATCAACTGCTGAGTTTTCATAAGAATTATCTAAATTAAAGGCAATAACAAATTACAATAGAAACCTTGACGGACGTGGCCAAACAGCACGTTTAAAGATGGAAAAATGTGAAAGTTAGTAATATGTATAAGAGGGAAGCTGATTTCGCAGGAAAAATTAGAATTGGCTCTTATTTTTCGCGACTCGACATTCTCCGCTTACCAATCAATTGCGACATTTTTCACTAAGTGGAAATCTTATTTAACATATTTGACATATATAACGTGGGAGAACTAAAAATTCAATAACACAACAATGGGTTGCCTTTATGGATAATATAGATTTCATCCCTGAGTGCAATTTCAGTTATGTGTGTGAAGGCTGGAATTCTTTTATCTTCTGACGAATTGTGATAAGTGTGATTTTCTTCTTACATATCTCCTCGTTGGAATAAGCTCTAACACAACTCTCCAGCTCTTCTTTTGGTTCTTCTTTCCGTTTTGTCCAACCTTTTTTGTTTTGCAAATAATGAATTCAACCAGCTGTTTCAACAGAGTGACACATTAAGTAGGCCAGATCTCCTTTCATTTCCCTTTTTCCCCATGTACCTTCGACACAGCAGATTGCTTTTCCCCAGAAAGAATTTATCTGTTCCGTTGCTATTGACGATGACATCTTGTTGCCACTCCATCTTACAAACACTGGCGTGTCGATGGCAATATACATCCCTTCAAATTTATTTCTTATTTTCTTAACATAGGTGCGCAAACCCGTATAAAGTTCTTGAGTAAGAACAAGGGAAGCAGGGCCAGCTTCGACATTTCTGGCTTATCATTGATGATAAGCCAGAAAAAGTTGCTTGGACCGTTGTTTGGATTCTGCTGTATCAAGAAAGTGAGCATAACTGTCAATTGATGAAGCTAATGATTTCAAGTCAGAGCGAAACTTTCCCCACTTTGTTGTGAACGATTGCATTAAGCACCATAAATAACGTTTCAAATCAGCAGAACTTAGCGGTGGAGCTTTAATTTATTTTTTTCGCCATTCATTTTAATTACTGAATTTATGAACAAATCTAAACATATAAAAAGTATGATAATATTAACCCATGGGTTGAAAAAATACAATACACTCGGGCAACTTACGGCGCGTCTTTAATTTTTTCGGGAGAAGCACGTGTATACCGCGTTTCTTTAAATTATTTCCCGCGTTTTGCTGTTTGACGTGTTCTTTTGACGTGCTGATTTTGTGGGAGGATACATCGCTGACATGCCTTTATTTTTAAAGTGTGGGAAGAGAGGAGGGCAAGAAGGCAGCCATCTTCTTTACGAATGTCTTTTTGACAGAAATGTTTGCGACGTATTTGTAACAGAACACAGAAAAAAAAGGGTTGATACATTTTGTATTGTATATATTTGATCTTTCCAGCTATAGGTAAAATTATATACATTATATTTTACTAAGAACTCCCAAAAGTGTTTACCTGGCTAGCTAAAGTTTAAATTTTTACCATCATGGTTTGACAGCTAGCTAGCTATACCTAAAGCTACAGTAATAAAAAACAGTCAGTCAAAAAATACAAACTCTTTATGTAGGTTTTAGATCACTGCAGATTACAGATTAGCTAGCTAAATAGTCGTGGGTGCAAATCCCGCCTCTGTACAAAAGAGTAGCTTAATTAGAAAAGCAGTTTAGTTTGCTTTAGTAGGGTACGGATATATGCACCACATAATGAACCGTAATGAGTGAAAGTTTTTGAGTGCTTTAGAAAAGATTTTGTTATTTTATTTTTAAACTGATCTGAACTTGTTTCATGGGCGTACGTCTAAAAGTTCCTTAGTGGTTGTTAAAAACAATATATCTTTAATTTTCTAAATCAAGGATAGCTAGCTGGTAAAGTATATACAAAAGCTATATTTAATAAAAGCTGTTGAAAATAATATGTATATACTCACAAGTTTTAATGTTTATGTTTTAACGGGAGTATTGCACAGGTTTAAAAAATCGACAGGCAATTAAAATGCTGACTTAGAAAAACTTATTTCTTGTGTAAAGTTAAAGCAAGACCAGACTTGTAAGATTTGACCTTTTTTATAAATATTGTCCTCAAAATTTCTAGAATATAATATTTAAAATATAAACATTGTTTAACAATATATATATTCTGAAAAAACAAACACTTTATATCTTCCTCCATTGATCTAAAAGTTTCTGAGCAATGTTTTTTATTTTATATTTTTCCCTGTAGGTGTCATTTAACCGCAAGTCATTTATACTTGGCACCTTCAAATTTTTGTCTACAAACTGTTTTTCCCAAGTTTGAATACAAACTTGTGCTTCCTGTTGAGCATCCATAATCAATTTGCCGAAATGAAAAATTAAATCTTTACACCTTTTTCTTGAGTTTTCGTTTTTTGTATTTTTGAATAAGACATGATGTTTATCAAACTCTTGCAATTTTACTGAGTGTCCAATAACATGTGCAATCATCTTACCAACGCTGGACACAAGCAAATCGCTGTTCTGTGTAACAACCATTTTTGTTACCAACTTGGAAGAATGATTTTCCTTTACCTGTATAAATTTTTCAAAATCGACGGCTTTATCATCCATGTCAATTATTCCAGGTTGTTCCTCTAGTGAAACTTCAGTAACTTCATTGTTATCTTCGCTTCCTGGTAAGTCATCCCTGTTTGTTTCGCACATTTCTACATTTGCTTCCATATTTGTTTTGTCTTCTACCATTGTTTCCTTATTTATTTTGCATATGGAATCCTGAAATGTTTTGCACTTCAAAAAGTCACCATTGATATCAAATAAATTAATTTGTTCAATTGGTAACTCAATGTTACCTTCCACACATCTTTCCCAGCAAATTTTAATATGCCTTGCTATGGATTGAAGGTTGTCCCTTTTGAAGTGGCTCATAGCGGTCATTCATCCCTGACATTATCATCCTCCTCTCCATCATGAAATATTACTCGTTTTTTATCTTCTTCCATGTGCCACCAAACACCAGCACCACAAAGTAGAAAGTCTGCCAGTCTTTCTAAATGAGCTTGATATTTCCGTGATGGTAGATTTATATCAAAACTGCTTCTTTTCCCTCCATCTAAAATTTAACACGAGACTTTGTGCTCATTAATTTCGTATAGGAAAAAAATGTGGATAATTGTTGTATATACACTATTTATGAAGGTTACAAATTTGAATAACGTGTTTCAGATTCTTTTTTCAATTAAAGAAATTTTTCTGGATTTCATGATTTCGCAAAACAATTTAGCTTATTAAAATCTCACGATCGAAACTTTTTATTGACTGATTTGGGAAATTAATTCTCGCAAATAAAAACTATATATACCTAAAACTAATTGTCTAAAGAAAATTGGTAAGATGAAATTTAATTTAATTACCCTTTGGGGCTATGTTAATGCAAGAATAAATTAATGCCAGTGTAGTTTTGGTGCAGTTTGTGTGGACTTATTTTCAGTTTCGTAAGAAAATGGGTGGATTTTTTTATTCTTTTAAATTGTTTTATTACAACACCCTTCAAAAAAGCTGATAAAGTATTTAAGATAAAATCAAAGGAAAAAAATAGCTTTTATGATATATATTACGCCTAATTAAAACTTACCAACAATAGACTTGTAAAACATTGATATTTTAGAAGTGCTGGAAGATGTTTTACTTCTAGCATTCTTCATATTGAATTTTTGCTCTTCTTGAATGCGAATGATACTATTATCACGCATAGACTCCAACGTTCTTGATGATGTTCCCAAGCTGATTTGATTTATTTTACTGAATAACTGCTCTTCATTTTCTGAATGTAAGGAGCTTGGAGCACCAATTCTTGACACCTCAGGCAGGTGAGCGGTCAGGGAATGAAAATATATGCCATAGAGTTTTTCTTTTGTTATTGTTTTCAGGTTATTTCCAAGTACAGACTGACATAACATTGCATGCTGAAAGGTCACATTATGTATGCGTAGAATAAATTTTGGTGATCTTTTTTGTGACTTCATGTAGGCTAAACGTACTATCTCCATCAAAGTGTACAAAAGGTCTTCAATTTTGTTCCTGCAATTGTTTTTCATTGCTTGATAAACCACTATTGTCGACATTCGGTAGTCTGATCCTCTGATTTTATCTTTATAACCATATGTGGCATCCAAGGATTGTTGGAATATTTTATATTCCTTAGGTATTAAAATCTCAGGCAGGACATCCCACACATTTTTATATGCCCCTTGCAGTCATGTAGTGGTTCAATTGGCATAACTTCGTATTCTTCAAGATTCAATGAAGCTATGGTATCATGCTCATTACCATAACAAAGAACTGGAGCACGTGATATTCCTTAACATAAAGAAAATAGTAAATATATGAATGACTCACTCAATTAAATAATAAAACGGTTTCACATATATATATATATATATATGTGTTATGAATTTCACAACAAAATGAGTAAATTAACAAATAATTAATTAAATTTACTGACCTGCCAAATGATTTTTCAACAATAGTTCAAGATCTTTTTTATGTAGTTTTTCGTACGTTGATATGTTACGATCAAGATTTCTGTAATTAACTTCTAAGCTCAAAGCATCAACTTTGAGTTGTTGAAATGGGGATATAGCCTTGCATAATCTTCCAGATGGTCCGGCAATAACCTACATAATGAGTACAAACGTTAAGAAATAATCATAAGGAATTAAGTTAATGCTAAATTAGTTTAGTTGATATTTAAGATTTTCCTGTGTTTTGCATTGCTTATTCAAAGTATATAGTGTATTATTTTAACTTGTATATAAATTGTAAGTGGTGTACCTTTTGTCTTCTGTCTTCTAAAGACATTATATTATTGCTGTAAACATGTGCAATATCATTAAATCTGCTTTTCTTACATCCGCAAATGCATGGATGATTTCCTCCATGCAAATTGCCACCTTCATATTGTATCTCTGGATGGTCACCTATATATAAATCAAACTAATTATACATTTTTCATTCTAAAAATAGCATTAAGGGACTAATTTTTGTAAATAAAATTTTTTGATATTGCAACTTAAAATAAGTTGTTCCTAAAATTTTTTGATTGCTAATGCAAACTGTGGTGCTCCGAATCATTATCATTTTTGCAATGTTTGCGAAATTCAGCTCACACAAAATTGTATTTTTTCTAGAAATTGTTACACATTATACTTAAAGAAACAAAAAAATAATTTAATTTTTAAACTTCAATTTAAAAATGAAAATTATAAATACAATATGATATAGTCTTCTAATTGTTTGAAAATTTTTATTCTAGCTAGTTACTTCTCTTAAGATACCTGTATTTTGACTTATTTTTCCGCATTTAAATGTACTGTAGTAAAATAACACCCACCATGAAAAAACCTCATCACATCCACCAATCTTATGCCATTGACAATAATTTCCTCCGACATGGCTCTTATGTCACTAAGTCTTGTCTCTACATAGAACAGCTTTTCAGCAATACTATCTTTAGCAAATCCAACTATGTATATTGATGGACATTCCACCAATTCTTGTACGTTATGTGAAACGCCTTGTAAACAAATGTTAAATAAAGAAACATTTAAAATGCGTTTAAGAAGAAGCACAGTTTGATTTTAAGGTGTTCAATATTTTTGTTAGATTTATTTTAGAAACAAAATGTCAATTCTGAATGTTTATTTTACAAAGTTCTAGCATAATCTCAGCCTAATGTTTTTCATGAGACATTGAATTTAAAAATATATAAAACAACAATTTGTGTATTACCTGTTTTGGCAAACATTTCTTCATCAGTATAAAATATTTCATCATCATACACAACTTTGACAGTCAGCAGTTAATGTCCAGCATTGAGAATTGATGCATGGTCTGACCACAGTATAAAATATCTTGTTAAAGTTGAATATTTATTTCTCAATATACCCATTTGTTCATGTTCTAGAAAGATTTTCTTGCGTATTTCGCTCATTGAAATGCATCTACCAGAAACTGTAAACTCCTCTATTGATATTTGACCATTTTTCATTACTATCTTTTTATACTTTTTTGGTTCAATTAAAGACCCAAGTAAGATCTCTCCTGATTCAATTTTTTTAAAACTTCCTTCTTTATCTTTTCAAATGTGGGAGGCATTGGTACTGAAACACCACTACCATCTGTAAAGTATATATATACATCTTTTTGGTACAGTATTATACATTTTACAATTTATAGAACAGTAGTATTACAGATTATAAAGTTCATAGAACAGTAGTAGAACAAAAGTAGTATATATACATTAGAATATTATATTTAGAATATTTAACTACAAATTTGTGTGATAAAAATACAAAATTTATTAAAAAAAAGCTTTCAAAAATTGGAAAATCAGGAAAAAGCTGTTGTTATGTGTAAAACATTATTCTTTAGATTCTTACCTGGAAATTTTTCGTATTTACGACGCATTCGGTTTGGATTAACAAAGTTGTTGGTAAATTTCGATAAATCGATGCCATTGTTTTCCAGGTATTCTATGACAACCGTATTTCCAGTGGTGCCAGGAATGCCATACTTTCGTGCCAATTCAGAATAATTTATCTAAAATTTATAAAAATTATCCGTGTGTTAATGGATATTGTAAGTACTGTTTACAGAATATTATATTCGTAACTACCTTTGAACCATCTTCCATATGCTTTACTTTTTCTAACAGTGCATTTTTGTCAAAATTAATTTTATTCGTGTCTGGACTATTCCTCTTTTTCTTCATTGGTGTATCATCTGTTTGAGATTGCAGTGATTGTTTTCTTCCTAAAAAGATGTTTATTTGTTTGTTTGTTTGTTTGTTTGTTTGTTTGTTTGTTTGTTTAATTTGGTTTGTTTATTATTATGTTTTAAACATTTTTTTAGTTCTTTCATTCCTGCTAAAAAGTGTGTAACGTTTGTTTTTGTACAAAAATTGTAAAAAATCATACAGCCCAGTATAGTTCTAACTTGTTCTAAAATTAGTTTTACATATGTTGGAAACAGTTGCTGTACATATATTTATAGATGTATATATATATATATAAAATATGTATTTATAACATTGCTCTAATATTGGATAAAAAATAAATAAATTTGTTCTTACCAATCATTCTTTCAACTGCTTTTTCTTTATTCTCAAGATACTGAATGGATCTTGATTTTTTGTAGGTAGATTTGGACTGTCTGATTCCCAAAATCGTATCCATGACTTTGCCTTGACCAAAACATTTTTTTCCAGGCATTTTTTAATTTTTGTATTTTTTTGCCTTAACTCTCTTTTCTTTTCGCAATTTGTTTTTACTTCCGCAACGTTAGCTGATTTCACTTTCGTCAAAATTTTAGGAAACGGTGTATCAAATATTTTATCCCATTTGTCATTGACACTGTCAAGAACAAACTCGGCTGCTCCTTTCATATATGAAATGTCATTTTTTGTGTGCGGAATTTCGAGAGTAATATTTATTGGTGTATCTGGTGTGTTTGTGATATCAGCTAAGGGTGTTTTCAACCGATTAGGTTTTTTGCGTCTGTGTGTTGTTGAAATTGGAAATGTATTTATATCGGCTTTAAGTGAACTGCATCCTACACATTCGTGCGTTGTATGATATTTTTGCTTGTCACTGTCCAGCTTTAACCACTTTTCTCTTGAAAACTCCTCCAGGTACTTACACCTTTTTTCGCCCATCCATTTAAATTTTCTGACAAATGCATTAAGCTCGCCGGCCTTTCTGTTAAAATATTCCTTAGTTATTGATTGATGCGGAAACATAGCCAAAAAATTATTAAAACGTACATCTTTGTTGCGATAACTAATACTTTGAGTACTGCGTATTACTTCAGCTCTCATAAACGCACATTGAAAAAAAGTTCCCATACTGCAGTAATTGTTCGGCAAAAATAATGTTTATATATTTTACCGCCTTAAGCTACCATTTTCAATTTTCGCGATTCTGCTAACATTACGGAAAAACTTGACGTATTCCCGACACTGTCGTCAAATGTTGACGAAAATGCCCTATTTTGACGAAATATTTGAAAAACTGTCGGAAAACAGTGTTCTCACTATGCGCGGGCAACCTGTAAATATTTTATCTGTCACAATTCGTGCCTGATATGTCAGTGACTAACAAAAGAGCTGTTAAAAGTTTCCGGGAGCCGTATTTTTGAATAAATTCAATTAAAACGAACCGACAAGGAAACTTGAAATCGACGCTGTGACGTCATTTTTTGGTTTATAATATTTAAACAGCTTTTTTTAAGAACAGTCCATCAAAAGCTACGTTTTAGCCTAAAAACCGACATGAAAAGTTCTTTCCCCATAGTGAGATCACTACATTGGCCTGTTAGGGACTGTCCGTAAGTTGCCCGAGCAGCCTCGCTTACAGAAACACCGGGGTACGAGGTTGTTAACATATAAATCAAACGTACCTTTGCGGGATCACCTGAACTTTCGAAGTATTTTTCGATCGGGTGTTTAATTTTTCTTTGTTACCGTCAAGATACCACAGACAGTTAGTAGTAACATTAACTTATTTGTTTGGTTCGATTGCACGTGGGAACCTAACAGTATTTCTTTTCATCTCGGAAAGGATATCGTTGAATAATCGATGTTCATCATTATTATTTGTAGTCATTCTTTTTTCAACTAGGTCATTTTCACTGGCGGAGTAAACATACTTTAGATTATAGGAATACTGTATATTCTTTATATACAAAACGATTACTCGTGTTACTTGTCATATCTTGCTAAGGAAACCTCTAAACAGCCTACGGTTACTCGAAGGTTACTCGTTGGTTACTCGTTGCGCCAAAACTTCCACAACTTTACAAGGTGTTTTACAAGCTTTGTACCGGGTAAGACGTCCTTCACCTTTTATTACCTCGTCAACACATTTTGACATGGTAACAATTGTCGATAATTCTCGAAGGATAATATAAAAGTGTTCTCTTTACATGATGACAGAGCTGTACGCATGTTTCTTTCTCCTTGTTTTTTTCAGTCTTCTTTCCACACATTTTTGTTAAGCTGGATACCAACCCTATAAAAGATGTTTTTATGGGGTTAAAGTCTGGTGAACGAGCTGCACCCGAAAGAATCCATAGCATCCCGCGACAAACGAGAGTGTTGTGACGGGTTTTCATCTTGAAGGAATAGTCTTCTGCGCTGGTTGTTTCCACGTTTAAACATTACGGGAAAGTAATCTCTGAAGTACTGCGCACATGTCTCACCACTGAGGTCACCTTCGTATTGATGATATTCGATTACTCCTTTTCCACGCGCAATCGCTACCGCCACTGCTCTCATTTCATTAATAATGCCTGGATGCCGCAGGTCATATTTCTCAGCATCAAATTTAACAACCGACCTCTTATAGAGACGTCTGTGACATACTACACATATAAAAACCGAGCCTGTTTAATTGTAATTTTAAAATTTTATATATTTTTTCTTCGCGTAATCTCCACGTCGTATTTCATTATATTGTTTTTTCCAAAAATGTTTTTACATATGTATTTCTGTGTTGTAGAACTTGCACGTTGTTTATCGACTGACTGTTAGATTTATGTGGCAATCTCTGCTGTGCGTGTCACATAGATAAATAGCTATAAAATGTAACCACCAGCTATAGATATCAGACCTTTTCCATCAGAAGCAGAACTCATGTTATTGTGCTGAACAAAATATTTACCATCCCCTGAAAACCTGTAAAGTTATCTCCCAACACTAAAGCAACAGGATGTTGTTCAATGTTTACAACAGACGGTAACACTGAGGGGTTGGTATATTTAAACAGATGGTCAAGTGATTTCCAAATTGCTGACCAACATATTAAGAATAATGAGTTAAGAATTGTGTTCTTTTATATGAGCATATTCTTTAGAGGAGCAAAACCTCTAGAATTTAAATTTTAAGACTTAACTGGTAGAGTTTATCATTGTGTATGCACTTTGTAATTTTCATTCTATGCAATCAAAGTTTATCAAAAAAGGCTGAATAAAGATTAATAATGATGAGGGACCAGCTTGAAAAAGACAAATGCCAATTTTCAAATGCTAACTAAATTAAAAAATGATGTAATATTGATAAAATGTGATAAAATGAGGCAACAAAATGTGTTAAGCTCCAAAATGACATGGAATCAAGTCAGCTGTTATTAGACAAGTATCATCATTGCAGCTTAAGGTTTTGTCACCTTATAATCATAAAACCATAATTGAAAGACAAGACAGAGACAACGATGCATACATAAAAGTCCACAACAACTAGTCAAATTTTAGCACATCCTGTGCCGAGTTCGGGATCTATGAAAGCGAAAAAAGCGCGTTTTCCGCAAAAATGAACAAGCAGCGCGTCATCAAAAAATAGTTGTAAGAGTTACAAAATGTCAGATGAACAAAACGTCTTCTTTTTTAGGCTTACTGTTTTCGATAAACAGTTCTAATTTTGAAGAAAAATGGCCCTTGTGGATTACCTTGTGGCTTGGGTCGACTAATTACATTAGTCCGTTAAGTGTAACCTTGTGACAGCATTCCCATAGACTGACCAATACTATTCCAAAGTTGGGTGATGGATTGACTTATATGTTCCATGGACGTTGGAAAGCTTGCAGTTATTTTAGGCATTCACTCAGCTAAATCCTTGCGAAACGGAGCATCTTCCTAGGCTTCTCTAATGAGAATTTGGTCCCGTTGACCTGCGGATAAGTTTCCTTCTAAATGCCTGCGATTATTATGTACAAGTTTGGTATTCTTTTTTTTGTTGGTGGGAATTTACTTTTTCCACACCCTTGTCTTCAACATCCGACTCGCTGAGAGAAAGTTAATATTACTTGTTTCGTGTACAACTGAATATTCTTTAACTGAAACCAAATAAAACCCTTTCAACTTTTTCACGCGACACTGGATGTACGCGGGCTGAACATTTTTTACTAAAAAAATACCAACAATTTCATTTCGTCTTCATTTTTTATGCCGTGATGATTTCATATGGTTGCCGTACTATGTTTTGAACTCACTTTCACTAGCTTTAAAATATAAAGGTGCTTGGCCGTCAGCTTGTACTACTGCGTTGTAAATAACACAAGAATCCAAGCATTCGCCATTTAACGGGCAGTTCCGTTTCGATCGACAAATACAGTAACGTGATTATTATGGAAATTGAGTCAATATAGAAAGTCTTGCGGAGATGTTGCCAAGGTAAAGGCATTAAGCACGGCAGGGAAAGGTCACGGCAAGGCACGGCAAAGCAGGCAAGGATACAGGAGGAGGAGCAAGGAAACATGAAAAGGAATCAGTAAGGCAGGGGTAGGCAAAGCCTGTGAGGCACAGGTAAGGGCATAGTGGGCAGGCAACAGAAAAGGCAAAGGAAGGGTAGGCAATGGCAAAGGAATGGCAAGGCAGGCAACTTAATAGAAACTCAAAGATATACTCAATGTAAGGCATTAAATTTATATAAGGTCAATATACAGTGAATCATCTTAGCACCTGGTTGTTGTAGGTGCAAGATAATTGTTTTTCATCCCCTGCCCAGGGTTCGAACCTGGATCTCTCGTTTGCAAAGAGTGTCAGAGCCATTAGATCAACAGGGCGTAATAATTATGTAATTTTGCGGTTTGGAAATCAAAATAAAAGTTCTCGTTGTTTAAAAAGACGATGTTAAAAATTTTAAACATTTGGAAGAAGAAGTGGTTTCATCACTTGGATCAGAGTATGAAGATGATACAAAAGCTATTTAAAAAAGATCGCTGAAAAAAAGTACACCATTGAGCTATCGTCCAAGGAGGAGAAAATAGAGATCTTTAGAGGATTTAACCTCTACCACCTACCTAATTGGCTAGCTACTAGCTATTAATAGGTTTTAATGAAAAAACGCACCAGTCTACCAGAATTCTATGCTAGCTAAGTAAATTGTTTTATAATAGCTTAGTAAAGAATTTTATAACCTAAAGTTAGGCTTGCTAACTGACTATATAACTATATACTACGTCAAAATATTAAAACCGCATGCTGTTGTGCAAAAGAAAACTTTTATAAGAAGAAAAGTCTGGGGATGGGTTCATTTTTTTTACCACCGATATCCTCCTCTCCCTTTTCCACTGTTCCTCCTCTTTAGCTTCATCTGCTCTTGCACATCGTCCTCTTCCGTGAATGTGCAGGAGCCTTCAAATGCCTTTAAGGACTTGTAATTTTGAGAGCTTCTAAAAGGTCCCAAAGATTTATTTTGGGAACAAAACTCCCGGAAAGCGTCCCAAGATAAGTCTGTTTTCTCAACTGATAATTCCTAAAACATGAGACAATTGGAAATACTACATTCCAAACTTTTCTAATCATTCACTAATTTGTTTATTACTATTTTACCACATTCTACAATATAAAGCAATTAATTCTATTGAAAAAGAACTACTTAGTTCATCACTAAGATACTGCCTGACAGTGAGCGGGATTCAATTCACGGCCCCCAGAAATGCGAGCTGCAGACGAACCCACTACAATACGTGCGACAATATGTTAGCGATGAACTCAGATAGTTTATCCGGATGGTGTGCATACATAGGGGAATATTTATCGTAGCACATTCGTATATCATTATCAACAGAGAATGCTTCACCCCGATCAGACCTTTGATCATGACGGGCGAGTATAATGCGTGTAAGTCATATTGAAGAAGAACTACTTTGTTCATCACTCACATATTGCCTGTCAATTATTTCTATAACTTACTTTGACTTCTTCCTAAAATTCCACAATTTTCCCCTCCAATTTTTCAATTGTCTGCTTTAACTTCTACATAAAGTTTCCTCTCAAGTTAATTTAATACTGTACTTTCATATGCATATTCTTGTATGCTAATCCAACTATTATATTATCTCATTTAGTCGCTAAAAGTAGTAGTGGTAGTATTTATTTGCTGTTTCAATTACAATTTTATCTATTACGTTGAGTTCATATACATAATACAATCTATGGCAGTCAGGAGACCAACCAAATAACAACAGCTAGTCTATGTAAGACCGCCTTTATGTGGCAAAACTTTAGCAATTGCTTTAAAGATACAAGACAGAAACATAGGACACAAATGTGTCTCAAACCTTCTTCACTATTCAATTTTAATACAAAAAGACTTATATGAATGCAAAATTTTGCATCAAAGAAATACAATTTTAGTAATGAAAAGGTAAAGAGCAAAGCAGTACCAGGTACATTTAGAAGACCAGCAATTTTTTGAAGTAGTCGTTGAGCCAAATCTTTAACAGTGCTTCAATGAGATAGCGATAAACATGTACTAATGATACTTAATAAGTAGTTCATGCAATGGTTTTCAATGAAATTCTGCGCAACTGTTGGTATTAAAATATGCTGGTAAGTCGTCAAATTCATTTCGCCTAAAAAACAACATGGCATCCAATTTTTTTTTAATTTTTTTGGTCTCTCCAGTATGGATCGGTATTCACCAGGTTTTTTCCAATGCTAATAATTTTACGTGGAACTGAATCATCATCATTTTGTAAATTATCTCTCAGTTCAGCGATTGTGAGATGAGCATCATTTAATAATGAAAAGGTAAAAAGCAAACTATAAAAATACTTACATTGACAACTTCACTGTCCATCTTATTACTTTACTAAATAGAAATTTAAAACTAATATTAAGCGATTAGGTAAATTTCTAATACAACACCTTTTAATGGGAGTTAAAAGCACTGAAAGAAAAAAGAATATTTGCAAGCATTTCATGCAAAGAGAGTTTTATTACCCTGGCTGCTGGAATGAAGAGCGTGTAGACACATTTCTACTCTACTTGAAAACAACATGTATTTATTAAATTTTAATATCCCAAGTAAAGATTTCATATGTCTACAAGCTTTTCTTGACAAACTGAACCACGAGAAGGGAGTAATAAAGAGTTACCCCATTTTGTTGATGTTCTTGTTTACTTGATGTCGCATAACTTACAGTAATTGAGGTGTGATGGCTCGTAGGTTGATTGTTGTAAGTTGTAATGGTAGGGTGATTGAGCTGCGATGATCGGTAGGGTACGAATGAGACTGAATGTCGAATTTCTTTGCAATCGTATCAAACATAATTCTGTAATGTTACACACCTGTTTAAGTTGCATTTGGTCCGATATGTTATTAAGCAGCATAATGTTGTAATGGTGATACACCTTGTTCAGGTTTTGAATTTGGATCTGTATGTTAATACACAATTTTTTCTATAAGCAACTCATTTTTAAAGCAACTGGATTTAAATTGTTTTAAGCAATTTGAGTTATGTACAAATATAAGCACAAGCAAGAATAATGTTTTTGCACACTTCAGTTTATCTTTTTTACCAAAAATATGACTTCATTTCTGTTTTACCCTAAAAAATATTGTGCAATCAGCTTAATGCTGTAATGCACCTTGTTCAGGTTGCATGTGCTAATGTACCTTGTTCAAGCTGCAATTGGCCTACAACGCCATTAATAATCAGCACAAAGCTGCGATAATAATGCACGTTGTTTAGGTTTTATTTGGTCATGTGCCTCCTAATTTGCACACTCCATATGTTGGTTGCAATAAGTCGAAACGACATTGTAATTGTGGTATGATGATCGGTAGGGTACGGACAATATGTTGATTGCCATAAATCGAAACGGTATGGTAATTGTGGTATGAAGATCAATGGGATGCGGATGAAATAGATATGCAACTGGAAATCAAATGTATCCATGGTTAATGTAACAATCACTGACCTTTATTAGACTGTGTTATGACCCTCCACCTCCACCTACAACAACACCATCAATAATCAGCATAATGCTGCAATGTTAATGCACATTGTTCAGGTTGCATTTCCACCTTCTTCAGATTAGAATGGTTTTTAATGGCCAAGATTGTGATTGTCTGCAAAAAAGGTTAAAAATAGATTGTAGTTATCATTATGAATGAGATAGGCATATTATACATGCGCAATTTACAAATGGTGAAGGACAAAATACATCTTCAATACCATCTCCAATCGAACCCTGACTTTTGACAATTGTTATCGCATATCCTGGCATCAATGGCAGGTTATTTTTGTTACAACGATGAGATTCACATCGACCTTCAGCAGTAGTATTTGGTATCCATTTTGGATGTTCTGGAATCCATAGTGGGCCTTTATTATTTTTGGAAATTGACAACAACAGCTATTGGAAATTCAGGTGGTGACGTACTTGGTGAATAAAGGATTGCAATTACTTTTCCCATGGCACCATTATTAAGACTGAGGCCCGTAAGACCTTTTTGGTTTTTGGTGAGTATTACAGTTGCACCAACTGCTATTAAAGATCTCAGCGGTATTTGACTCACTTGCTTATCGGTCAAAGAGTGATGTTTACCACGGCCTCTTGATGAAATAACAGCAACTGGCACACCAAGGCTGGCTAATTTATTGTGGTTTTCTTCATTAACTTCATGGAATGAAGTTAATGAAGAAAACCATTAATGTCAGGACGTGACCATGAAGAAAGTTACATTTTTCAGTATGGGACAAAGCATTTTCGTAACGACTATTTATATTCTGCCAATCTTGTTGAGTGATCTATCCATTACGTATTCTAAGTAGCCGTTGTAAAAGATTCAACTGATCTGGGCTTGACGCATGGTCTCTGTAAGAACGATAAAATTTTGAAACGAGCGATAGAATGCATAACCAGTAAAGTTGATTGTGGAATCATCGTGTTTTGGTGACTGATATAGATCGAAAGCGCGAATTGGTCCAAGTTGACACAAACTGGTAGCGTCCTTTTAAAGGTTTTTTAATGTGATCAGAGCCATTGTATTGATGTTTATTATTTATGTCTGGTTAGACAACACCCCGTTTTGGGTATCCAAAACACAGTCCCCGTAATGCAGGTTTCAACTTTATCCCTTTGTACAGTATACTGTTGGATAGAATTTTTACTTCCTTTCTTTTAAATAACCACTATTCCAACTTCCAACGTTCTCACCTTCCTCAAACTGTATTACAGCAGCCATTACATCGGGATTTTGATGAATAGTGGCAGTTTCACTTCCAAAAACTTTGTCTTAATGAAAAATAACTCATCGATCCTATCTAGCGAAGTAAAATATTTTAGTTCTTGTGCTAATTTCATTTTATATAGCTCAAGGTTTTCAATTCTTGTGGTAAACGTTTTTCCAGCAATGGCTTTTGAATCATGTTTAAAGATGTATTATAATATTAAGAAACACTATAATTGGTTCTATTCTCTTCGAAATCTTATTTGCCAAAACAATCAAGCAAACGATTCTAGAAACAGTTACTACAAAACAGTAAACTAAAGGCCGGGGCAAATAGAGGAAACTTTTTGAGCAACATTACCCGTCAACATTTGTTGATGAATATTGTTGACTCGATTTGCTATGGGTATCAAGATATTGACGAAGAAAAAACCCTCTAAAAATGTTGATCAACATTTATTAACTTTTTTATAAATGTTAATCAACATTGTTGATGAGTTTTGCATGTTACGATTTGCTATAGCCATCAACATTTCTGGCAGTATTTTTCAATATTTTTGAATCATTTAATTGCGAATTCGAACATTTTAAATATGGCGAAACCACACTGCTTCAGCTGATCCTGCACCTACCACTGCTGGTAAAAAAATTAAATGAAACGATGAACGATGTGGAGAACCTGATTGACCTTTACGAAGAAAGACCCTGTCTCTGTGACATTTTAGATAGAAGCTACTCAAGAAGAGATGTCAAGGAAAAGGCTCTTTCTGAAATAAAAGAAGAGATGGGCATCGAAGTTAGTATCATCCAAGCCAAATGGAAATCTTTAAGAACATAGTACGGACGAAAAATGGCCAAAGAAATCAAAACAAAGAGTGGCCAAAGTGTTGATAAACTATACGAGAGCTCATGGGCATTTATGCAGAGAACAGCAAACAAGAGTACGTCTACCATAAAGCTTACAGACACGTCGACTCTTTACCACAAGAAATCAAGAAAAAGCGCGTGAATCCAAAGAAAGAATAATAAAAGCTAATTGCAAAGTGTATTGATGTTTTGGATAAGTTGAAAGGTCTAAAGCGCCCGTTGATTGAAGACCCGTTCGCACTATACGTTTCAGACCAGCTAAAAGGCCTCAACAAAAAGCAACGTTTCATCGCTGGAAAAAAAATGACGTTATATTTGATATAAAGATGCAAGAATTTGGCACCGGCGTTGGTTTCTCTGGATTAAACAGTCAACAATTTCATTCCCAACATGTTCAGTCTTTACATAACGCCTTTGAGGTACAAAGGGGACCATATACAGCAATGTTACAAGACTAAAGTTAGAATATTTTTATTACCCATCCTATATATCCTCTCATATTTAACTATATATCAACTAAATAAAATGCTTTTTACCATTGCCATTCTACGCCTGTCTTATTGATAAAGTATTCAGTAAAAATTTTTCAAATTGCTTTTGCACTATTAGACACCTTCCTACCAACTTGTGATGGGAACTTCGAGTGGATTCGTTTGTTCAGTACGCCAACTTCCTTGCACTAATTGGCCATTTTTGTCGATATAAACAATTAAACTGGGTGGAGTTTATGCAATTCTACTATTTGTCCGTAAAAAGTTATGCAGGACTAAGGCAGATGTTGCGTTGAAAAATGCGTCATTTGCTAACTAAAATACCAAACAGGTTCTCCAAGATCCTGCGAGCACGACTGTGCGATAATTGTAGACGCGTTTCTCCTCTGTTAGGTTTTATTTGATCCATCCAAACGGCAGTGGTTTTGTAGGAGGAATTCCTGAATCTTCACTTTCAATCTTTTTACGCATATCGGAATCATTTCAAACACCCGGGTCCTTCATTCGACCATTACTGCTAATATCTGCGTATAAGCATTCGTAATCAGGCCCGGCAATAGCCAGCAGAATTATAAGAGAAAGTATTTTTTTATTTGAATTACTCAGACCCGGTATCGGGAGGTGGTCTTATTTGGATGTGTTTACCATCGATTGCTAAAAAGGCAAGTTGTGAAATTTCATCTCGATAGGAATATTTCGGATATCTGTTACCATTCCTGAGAAGACGAGGATAGTTTTATGTATTCTTTACCAATGTAAATAACAATTGCTTTTGACACTGAATCGACAATATACGATATAGCTCTTTCTGATATACGAAATTGTAGAGCTAAAAGTTTCACCCGTTGCGAGAAATCGAATCGTCACTACTAACCTCTCTGCAGCGGTTACAACACGCTGTCCAGAAACACCAGATTTCTGCGGTGTGATATAAGGCTCGATAAACTGTAAAATATGTTTGAATGAGTTGTGATCCATTCTCATCATTTCTCTATAAATTTTAGTATCCTCAGCCATTAGGTCCTGGACGAGATTAGCATAGAGCCCTTCTTGCTCTTCTCTTCTTTGGGTCCATTTTCTGGTAGGGCCTCGCTTCCTTTTTTCATCGTCATCTATTACCAATGCCAGCAATAAACATGCTTCAGCTTTATGGTGGCCGAAGACTGCCATACTCTCCAAACACAATACCAAGTATGATCAAACCCCCTTGATTTTGTTTTTATTTTTAATAAGGTAATAAGTGGAGTCGTCACTCTCCAATGACAAGACGAGTGCAGTCAAGCCCCCTTGTTGACTCATTCCAGTTAACACCGATATGATTCGTGACAGTTAATAATGCTCTATCGTTGCAATGTATCCACCTGTGAACCTTTTGATCGAAGGCTATGGTTGTGTAGTGACCTTTATTTAAGTTGCCACAATGATTCATAATAGCCCTTAATTGAAAATGTTTACGAAATTTTACTTCTCCATTTACGGTAAAAGGTATGGAAATGGTACCAGGGTAAGCAGTAATACGAGAGGTAATTCTTGACAGAAGTCCGTTGCCACTGGCAAAACTTTTAGCTGTACAATGACATGAGAACCGCACGACACTACCTCTTTTTTAACTAGAGCAGTCTGATGAGCGTTGCAAACATGGCAGAAGTAGGCATTAATATCTGACAACTCCTTAATTTTAAAGAAATTATCTAAGGAAGATTATAACGTAGGGTGCAGAGAGAGTTGGATGCATGGTGCTATAACTTCTGAGGAGCTGGGGAATATGACATGAATTGCAAGTGTATAAAGACATTGTAAGGTTGAGTTTGCATAACATGTGTTTCCTAAGTTTTTTAGACAGCTGTTCCTGATATCATTGTTTAGATGGCAATGCAACTATTGCTTTAAAGGATCTTTTATCAAGTTTTTCGGGTATTTTGTTTCTTACATTCCTTGGCAAAATATAGTTATTGGCTTTAATTTTTTTAAAACAATACACTTTTTTCAAAATGAAAATTCGTTCTGCAAAATATACCACAAAAATACTGGGAAAAAAATTTCGAGTAAAATTTTAAATTGCTATATGTAAACAAACGAAAGTGGATGTTTAAAATGTCAAGTAAAAAAGTAATTTGCTTGTGCTTGAGATCAAATTATTTGGCGATTTTAAATTATATAGTACGAATGCAATTAAACAGTACTTAGCTATTAGAAAGAAACCTTTAAATGGTTCATTCGATACTTTGGGAGCAAGGTTTGCGGTACTTACAAGCAACTAGCGATATCCTTGTTTCTTTTCCTTTGCTAGCTTTTTTGTTTTATGACTACACTTTTCACTTCTCCCCGTTGATTCTGAACATCGAGAACGTTTATTGAAAGAGTATACAGAAAAGTGTCAGCCTCTCTCTTTGGAAGATCCCTTGACAATAAAACTGGGTTGGGTAGGAGAAAGTAAAGGATTAGGTTATTGGCCAAAGTTATATTTCATGGACATGTCTAGGTATTTCCTAAATGTCATTTTACGAGGTAATTTGTGGCAAAGGTTAGGGTGTGAATACAAAGAAGTAAAGGGATACAGATATTATTCCAATGGGTTTGTTGGTGAGATATTTATCAACATGCTGCGACCAGAGTGCAAATATTGTATCATTAAAACAAGTTTCTACCATCGCAAACACGTCATGTGCGAAAATTCTAAAGGTTTTAACCTTTCGAATAACCTGTTTTACTAGTATTCTTAATTTTGCAATATCGATGGTTTTTCTTACGTCGGATTTAATCATTTGTGATGTCCCACGTTTTCCAGGTGGTACACTAAAATTTATACTACGGGCAGCACATTCATTGGCAATATTAAATCCTTTGTCAGCCATAACACTAGAATAGGGTGGCACAATATGTAAAAATTCACTGTCAAGTGTACGAAATTTGTAAATGAACTTGGAGTAACCGAAATGAGAAACTTCATCGTGTTATGATGTTTATAATCGGACCATGTAGCACTTTGTAGCTGCAGATCCTTTGGGGTCTCTATAAAAACCGCAGAGCAATCAATAATTGCAACAAAATTATTAAATATTTCGAAACGTTTGGGCATATTTTCTCGGATTCTTTTTTGGTCTGGCATATAAATCATACAGTTAAAAAAAATTCAGAGCAGGCAAATATGGCTTTGTATTATAAGAATAAGAAAAATTAAACCCGGCCGAAATAATCATAAGTTTTATCAACTTTTAAGCTGAAATTATTATTAGTACCTACCTTTTTTAACGAAGCGACCGGTGAACGAAGATGTGTTTTTGTTATCGGTTAAACATTTATATATTCGTTATTGCTTATTATTATTGTTGTTTATTGTTATCGTAAACTAGAGACATTTGTTACCGAGTAAACTTTGTAACCTTACAGTTCGTTTGTTGTTGGAATTGGAAAATATTTAAATTGAAGTTTTATAATTTTGCTTGACATTCATTGACTGTGATAAAGTTTTTAACATTGCTTATGAGAAAGTCTTTACAACAATACGTTGTCATAGCAACATTTCATTTACAAATTGCGCGCAATTTAATTACAGATATGGGTGTCAACAAAAAACCGATTTATTTTATTTGCTTGTTGATTGCTATTCTACCACTACCTATTAACGTCGCCGAAAACAAAGCTGTATATACTACCGAAGGATGTTATCGATAGGAATTGAAAGTTGTTAAAATAAAACGATCAAAAGCCCCAATCCGATATTACTGTGACCACGCCGCTTCTTATCAACTAATACTTTCAGGTGATATAAAAAGAAACCCCTGCTCCTAATAATACTAGATTACGATATAGAGCACCTAAATGTAGTGCATGTGATAAAACTGTACGAATTCTCATCGTTTGTTTAGAAAATAGTCATAACTACCTACGCTCTCACCATTACTGATAATGTTGCACCTACTAATTGGACATGTGACAAATGTTTGTCCCATGAACTTCCTACATGATAGTGATGGACATTTTAATCCACACTTACAAATTTTGAATAATCATAGACATCGAGTAATCATTGCGCATCTAAAAGTTTAATTTCAACTTTGGACGAGTTCAGTTTAATGTTTGTACTTACAAGTTCGATATTATTGCCTTAAGTGAAACTTGACTACGAGACAATGAGTATATGATTAATTTCGTAAACATTCCTGGTTGTAACCTTAAATATCTAAACCGCTATACGGATGAGCGTGGAGGGGTGTTGAATTTTGAACATAACATACAAATTAAGAGGTGATATTACGAGTTAGACGAATCAATAGAGCATTTTTGGATTGATGTTCGCAGTAATAAATGCTTATACTTAATAGGTGTTTTTCATCAACCCAGTTCTGAACAACAGATTTATTCTGGCGGCTTAAAATACACATACATAAGGGTACAATTCATCGATCAAGCAGTTGGTAATCTGGGTGGAGCGCTTTATACTGTATGTCTCTTTCGGTACAATACATCTGTCGCGCATCCAGTAGAGCCGCCCTTTTGGGCAACACGTCTGTAACGTTTCCACGACTTTAGTTTCAACAACAGAGTTATTATCTCAATATACCTAGCTAAAACAATCGTCCAGGATTATTTATATCGCAGAATAAATTCTTCTGAAGCTTGCAAAGTTTTTGACGAGTAATGCTCGATTAAGCAGTAAATCAACATTTACGCCTATAATATTTTGGCAGGACGGTTGGCAGTAAATACATCTAAGCGATGTTGCTTTTAATCGGGAAAGCATTTTAGGTATACTTCCACGCATCCAAACTAGAGCTCTTGGGATACGCTATTTTTAAAAATAACTTTGTCGCAACTTTATTCATTAAAAAGACAAGGGTCAAAACCCTTTGATATAACTAAAAAAGTCCCTGTAAAGGTTAAAAAAAATTAATGAAGTAGTTAATACAGGTAGCTACACCGTGTCACTTGCTCATCTAGAGGTGGTAGCACATGCATTTCACTTACATATCGCTCTTATAAAACTCTTTCGCATAACCTTGCCACTAAGCTTCTTGCCAAAAGTTCCTGTGTTCTCACAATCCAGACAGTCTGAGTTCTTATTTTTTAAAGGATCTATTTTTAGCCAACGAAAGACTTGACATTGACAGGCTTGCGAGAGAATTCCGTATTGGTAAAGTACTGCCAACAACATTGTTTCTGAGATATGCTACGCTGCCAATTTCTTTTTTACAAAAAGGTTTTTTCTTTAAAAAGGTCGTGTTACGGAAACACGAAATGCGATATAAAAAAGGCAAGCGAACCCGTGGAAATATCCACGGGCTATCGACTAGCCTATATAAAAATAACCGTATTCTGTCTGTGGGAGAATAAAGTTGCGCTACAAAAACACGAAATGAGATAAAATATTATTTTTACAAAAGCTTGTGTTGAATTTAAAAATTCTTATACAAAAACGAGTTAGCTTAGTAAGTTAGCTTTTTAATTCTTTCCATGCAGTTTCTTTGATATGAATAAGTGAGTAGTCATCGTTACAAAAATAACATGGTGTTGTCTATTTCCATATAAAGTTTTAATTAAACGCGCCTTTTGAAGGAAATTAACCAAAACAAGTTTTATGATCAGACGAAGAGAATAATAAATTTTAAGTAAATTTGTAAGTGATTTTTTGTTTGCCCTCAACATGAATTCGGAATTTATTTTGTAAATTTTGTTTCATCTTTACCCATTTACAATGTCTAAAGCTGGATGTTTTTTTTTATCCTGAAATTGTTTAACATGTTTATTAGGATTCATTGGGACTTTTCTTGAGCATATCAAACTATATGATTGCTCTTGGGTGGCCATTTGGGGGGCGCCTTAATACTTGGGCATCAGGGATGATTCGGCTGCTTTCTGTACACGTGCGAACTGGTAACAATTCATATAAGAACATTATGGCTTTTGTGAAAACATTTAGGGCGTTTTCAATACTAAAAAGGGGTGACATGCTTCTTTTAATCTACAAAAATGATAAAAATGGAAATTAGGAATATTCAAAGAACAATTCATTAAGGCTTCAAATCTTCAAATTAAAAAAAATTAAAAACTTTTAAAAAGCTTCGTTCAAATTCAATTTTTTATAAAACCTTGTTATTTTACCAATTCCACTTGTTGTTACAAAAATTAAACCGACGTCAGGGTTGTTTTGTACGTAAAGTGAGACCAGTAACAAATGAAATCCTATTTAATATGCGTATGATTTACTAAAACTACGTCACATTAACAATATCAACAAACAAGTTTTATTTATTTTTTAAACAATCTTTATACAGGATAAGTATTTTAATATTTACAACATTGCTAGTAATTCAGACTCTCAATAAAAAAACATTAAAAACTTAATCTGGATAAAATTAAAAGATAAAAAACTATTAGTTCATTAAAATCATTAAAATTTTCTGTTTTTCCAAATTTCAATCGGAAGTTCATTATAGTGTTTGGCACCCATACAGAAAAAAACAGACTTGGAATACTGCAATTTCTTTGATGGGATTTTCAGCATGCAACCATTATTTATGGTTTCCCGATTGTGGGAAATCATGTTGAAATAGCCATTGAAATTTTCACAAACTTTATTTTCTAAGCACTTTTGAAAAAGCAAAATAGAATGTTTTTTAATCTCATTCGCGACTGGTGTTTGATTGGTACCGGTTAACTTGGTCGCTTGTTTGTCAATAGATTGAAGTTTCTGCAGCTGTGTTTGGCATAAATTGAGATTAAAAGTAGAATTGAAAGTAACACAGTAAAATTATTCCACGAAAGATCTTATTCATTGTTTGTTTGTCGAGATAATTGCACAATTTTGAAAGTTGGTGGACATTGATAGGGAACTATCCAATATTGTCCCTAAGTACTTGTACGATGCTGTATTTCTTCACCATTGTACTGCAACGAGAGATCTTTTCAACATTTAGTCAATCTTTTAGCCGTACCAAAGATGATTACTTCCGTTTTTCCTTTTTTCAGATTGATAACTAATTCAACAAAGGATATGCTGCATCTTTTAAGTTAATGTAACAATGCACCAACAAATTTTATAAACTTACAGAAACTTTTTAAAGTTCTTAGAAGGGATAAAACATTATTTTATCGTTGGTCGACAAAATCCTGAAAACGTCAATTTTTTGAACGACACCATTGTTGTGTGCATTTCATCACAACAGTAGATATTGTGCATTAATGATTTTTCGGAGCTTGCTGAAGTCAAAGATTCCTATATTTAATCTATAATTTATAATACATCATATCTTATTGTGGATTTTTTAATTTAATTTAAATTTGATAAAACATCCCACTGCCCATTATTTTCTGCGTTTCTATACGTATGAATAAAGAGACATGCGTTTTCTTTTGGCATTGATTAAGAACGAATATGGTGCTGTGTTAAGGCTAAATATTTTAATATACGAGTTGAATTTAGAAGGTTTAAAACTCTTTCTCAGATGAATTATTTCTTATTTTATCGATGGTCGACATAATGACCCCATTTAAATATAAATTGTTGTTTGCATTTCATCATAGCAGTACTATAACCAAATATTTCTATCTATAATTATCTTTGTGTAGATTTCCTTACTTAAGTTTAATCTAATGACGTATCCCAATTTTTTCAACAATTAGTCAAGAATCTCTTTAAAGACTTATTTGTTAAGATGTTGATGCTCAAAATGTCGGCTTTTTAAAGAATCACGAGGCTTAAGCAGGGAAGTATGATTCCTATTAAAAAAGTATGTAGGCAAATTCATTTGGATGTTATCAAGTATTTCTCGAAAACATTTTTAGACTGATGCAAATAAGTTAATGACCTCAAAGTTTAATGTCTTATAAACGTTGTTATTGTTTTTTGTGAAGAAGTTCGATGATTTAGTTGCTTGTTTAAAATCACACATAACGAAAAAACATTTCGTTTAAGCGTTGTTGCAAAGAATATGTCGATACAACACCGATCCAGATGTTAATATAAAAATAATAAGCTGCGTTTCCATCCAGTTGCATCACTTGCATGGTCGTACATATTGTATTTGAGAAGGGTGGGATGAAATCCAAACCAAATTGTTCTTAAAACTAATTAGAAAATGGTTTGTCAAAAGAGGAAGAAAAAAAACAGCCATGAATAAACCCACCCTTTGCCGTGATAAAAGTAAGTTTTTCAAAATGCCCTGTGTAGAAGGTCATCAAACTTTTTGCATGCTTTAAAATAGACTTATTTCAATATCACCTTTTTAAGATCAGTCGTGGTAGCGAAAAATCAAAGCATTGCATGATAATGAGGTTAGTTTTGATAAAGCTCAGGACGCTAAGTTATTTACAAGCTGTTCTGAAATAAGTTATCAACATTTCAACTGCCATATTGAAAGAATCGTAGTGGATATATAATATATAAAGAGTATTAATAGTGGTAGTATGACAAAAATTATGAATATTTTTTATATTAAGTGTGTATTTATGGCAACTTTAATGTTGACTAGCTAAAAGTTTATATTCTATACTGTAAGGTCTAGAATGTTTATCTAGTTTACTGAAACTTCAAATAACTTATATATTTATAATTTTAATATATATATTATGATTGTATAGGTTAAAAAAGTTAACCAGCTTTTCATCCTAGCTTGATATTATAGGTCGGATGTTATAGCTAGCTATGCACACAGAGATGATGTAACCCTTAATTATTGCCACACTTCCCCGCTAACATGCTTTTCATTTAGTATACATTCATAATAAACATATTTTAGCTCAACTCATTGACTTAGAGTAATCACCAATTGTTTGTGTCGGTTTGTCTGTTCAGATTCATATTAGTTTTGTAGATTTATCATTCCTGGAACATGTTCAAGAAATCATAAACCTACAACTGAACATGCTGCTGTTGTAACGAAAATATTTTAGTCAAAGCTCACACATTTCCATAAATAAAAATATTAAGTAGCTACAGCGTCCCTTCTTTAAGAAATAGAAATTGTTCTTATTCTCTTTGGAATTAACTTGACAAAGCAAGATAAGGCCTCTATCAACTATTTTGAAAATGACAGTGTTAAACTTGTAATGTTGTTGTCTGGGTTATCCTCAAAAAAGAAGCCATTTATTAGTTGCAAGGTAGTCACATATATCTAAAACTTTATTAACTTTCTTAGGCCATCTGGTTAAGTTATTGTGGTAAATCGATCGATTATTAAACATATCTAAGCGGGTCCATTGAAACAACATGTAACTTGAAACAAATAGTGACCGGTTTATTTATCTACAATTCTCTTAGCTTTTAAAGGAATAAAAAATGCCTATTGATTATTTTTTGATTAAACACATAGTTTTCTTTTAAAAAAATCGATTAACCTCTTACAGTAAAATGCTTAACTTCCGAAACTGGAGAAGTATATTAAACCAATTTTTTTATGTTAGTTCTATTAGCAACCTTCAAAAAAATTTTTTTACATAAGTTGTTGATCTTTGCTTTTAGGTACAAATAAATTATTATACCCATAGTTAGACCTCACGTGGAATAACAATACTGGCAATACTTATAGAAATACTACTTATTAACAGAACAATTTCTTAATTTAAAAAACAACAATTTTCTGTAGCGGCAACTGTAACATTCTTACTGGCCGTAATGTTTAAAAAATCAAGACTAAAGGGTACTTATAACTAATCATGCTTTTACCTTAGGTGATTGCAGTGCTTTTTTTACAATTTGTTGAATAAAGACCAGTATTCAGTCGAATATCACAAATCCAACATGCTTAGGATAGCCAAGTCATAATGCTATTTACGGATGTTTTAAAAAACTAGTCGTTAGCCCGTGGAAAATCCACTAGTTTGCCTGTCCGTTTTATACCGCATTGGTTGCTTCCCGCTATTGCGCAGCTAAGCTACCATTTTGCGTGACAGACAGACAGACAGACGTATACGGGTATTATAATATAGATAAAAGATATCTAATAATAAAGAGTAAAGTGCATAGATTTGTCAACAACGTTGGTTAAAGTTCAACTAGCTAGTGTTAATTAATGCTAGTACTATTGCAATTAAAAAACATAAACATAACATAATTTTTAAGAAGATCGTTCGTTCGTTCGATCCTGAAGACCAACGTCGTCGTGACGAAAGGGTAAACCAACATATCACACTACTCCGCACGTGTGATTTAAAAAGAAAATCGAAAATGAATGTGCATGAATGTTTCTTATTTGTGTGATATACTTTTTTAGAAAACCCAGAAAATTTGGCTTTAGCCAAGGATTTTTGTTTCTTTTCCAGCTCGTAAACAACATGACCAAGACGCAACCAACCAAAAACACATTTTACTCATTCTGTTTTGTTTCTGCACTTGTTGGAGCTGAGTATGCTTTAATCATACCTTCATTGTGGTACTACTTGAAAAAAGTGATTCAAACGCAACATCCTGATGTTTTCTATTCGCTCACCATCGTTTCGTTTTACGTCATGGCGATAACTGGTTGTATCACTCTACCAAAGTATGTAAATCAAACAAAAGGCCATCGAAAGTTATTATTGACACTCTGTGGATGTGGAGTTGTTGGTAACGGCTTGTATGCAATTCCAATCTCTGTAGGATTTCCTCTACTTGGTAGAACACTTCAAGGATTTTGCCAGGCATCTTTACCAATTATGGCTGGACAGGTAACGAGAATTTATTCAACGCAGGGTACCATTGAAAAGATAACGATTTTAAAATTATGCAACTTTATTCCATTGGTATCTATTCCTGCTATACACACAATGCTTGACCATGTGGACTTGCATGTTCTGGGTATGAAAATCAACAATGCAATCATAACATGTTTCGTTTTATGCGTGTTATGGATGTTATGTTTGCTTGTTTCCTTTTTAAATTTGGATGACATTTTAGTTGAATACAGCTGTTTTGAGGAAAACGATCATGATAGTTCATATACCGAAACTGTGTCGGAACAAAAAAAGCAAACGGACATGGAAAATGGTTTCGCTGAAAATAATTCTATAATTTGTCTCGACGAGAATTTTGTCACTTCGCAACGATACAACGCCAAAGAAACTGCACAATGGTCTACAAATGATAAACCGAATGCCAGTGGAAATACTAAGGCTGAATTCATCACTGATAATCGTCAGAAGGCTTTGCATACAATAATGCAACTATTCTACAATTTTGAGCTGAATGTTATTATTTTCACAATCATATTAGCAAGGCTTCAATCTTTGTATTCATCAGATATAGCATTCTCCAAGGATAGAAACTACAATTTGTTGGAACCAAAAGGAATGAGCTTAATGCTTGGATCAACTGGTGTATGTTTCATCTTAGTGTCGTCATTTGTAAAAAAATACGCAGTTGTCAATGACAGTGAAATATATATCCAAATTGCTGTCATAAGTTTACTTGCAAGTGCACAGGCATTTCTCATTTCATTGTTAAGCCACGGCACTTTCAGTTGCCCTGTTGTCGCAGCTCTAGCAATTATGTTATGTTTGGCATGGTATGTTGAACTGGTTTCACTTAGCATATTCTTTGCAGATATCTTCCATCCATCAAAAGAAAGTCACGCGAAAAGCAATGGTCACTCAATTAGTTTGATGCTGTGTCTTGTTATTGGTTTTGTCCCATCATTTATTTATCAGTTCCAATTGATGTATATCACGTTCGCAACACTTGTGCTGCTTTCTTTGATTCTTGTGGTGGTAAGACGAAAACAGATTTGCTCCTACATGAGACTTTAGATTTAGCTATAATTTCTGAACACGTTTGTTTTGGATGATGTTTTTTCATTTTTATAAAAATATTTTGCACGTATTTTATAACAACGAGTAACGCAGAAGCATCTACAATCAGTAACTAAAAATTTATCACAATAGTAGTTTTAGGCAGTTAAGAAAGTTGGCAAAAATCATCAACTCATCATTACTGCACAGCCGATGCTGCGAAAGTGCAAGTTTTGTGTATTGGTAATTGTTCTCAACAGTGTCTAGCAACCCGTAATTAAGGGAATTATCCACCTCAGGTGCCACGAAGTGTCGATATATTGAAAAAGGGACATGCTGACGGGAGCTACATTTAGCACAGCTTAAGAGTTTGGATTTAGTAAATAGCCTGACCTAAGCCTGCAGTAAAGCTTCTGTGAATATCCCCCTGCTAATATCCCGCTGTCTATATTTCACTGTGCACATTTTGTGACAAGTAAACTTCGACAAGTTCAAATTTTGTCGATCTAATAAAGGAATACTCGGAATTTTTTCTTGTGGTGACTTCACAATTTGTGGCCATGTACCAACATTCTTTCTTACTGATTGTAGAGCAGCCATTTTTTAAGTGGAAGCTAAAAAATTGTTTACCTTTTTTACAATAGATTCGTATCGCCCTTATTTAAATATAATTTCGGAAGTTTCGGCAGAATATTAAATAATTTTTTCAAATCAAGATTGTAATTTCTTTGGTCGTAGATGTGCACATAAAACCACCAGTTGCATAGACAATTCTATTGTGAATCTATATTATAATACCCGTATACGTCTGTCTGTCTGCCTGTCACACAAAATCGTAGCTTAGTTTTTATAAATCATAGTATATGACAATCCATTATATAGAGGAATACTTTTAAAAAAAAATGACTCTATTTTTAAGGTTTTATCTGCTAAAAAGGATGCTGTCATCGAAATCTTCTTAAAATGTTAAAAAACTATCCAACGAATTTTTTCCTTTAATTTACAGTTATGTTACTGAACGCACACGGCGCTTCTAAATTGATGACATAAAATCAGCGCCGAAGTCAATTTCCTTTAAAGTACCACAGGATAGTATATTAAACACGGTCCTGTTTAACCTTTATGTATCTGACAGATACATAGAGGTCAAACATCTACTATTTCACAGAATCATACCCTACAATACGCTGATAATACAACTATTTATATCCATAGTACACATGGGCACGAGAGCGGAGGCGTCTCATTTTATACATTTTATACATTTTATACATTGATATTATGATACTCATTGGTTCAAATAGAATTAATTCGCTACTTGTACTGGGTTGTTTTTATACCTGCTTAAATACTTTGTTAGTTTGGTAACCTGTTAGTTGAGTGAAATACAAGTATTTTAATTTTACTTTAATTTTGTTTCTATATTTTGGAAGTTTAAAATTACACGCACCTTTCATATAACATTGCATATGGAAACCGCTGTTTACTAATATGAATAGTTCAAGTCTCATTACGTTGATAATTATTTCAGTTGCTCTGATTTAGACAACACCTGCTGAAATTAAAGTATGTCGAGAGAGAGTACTTTTGCATATAAAATATTTGTGAAGAAAGCAAAAATAAAAAGAGCAAAGAGTCGAATAAATTATTATTGAAATTGTAGGGCTACGTTCAACTTACTTATGTCCTGCGATATTGAACTTAACCCACAATCTAAAAGTTACGCCGAAATGTTCACAATGTAACAAGGGGGTTGGCACTAACAGAAAACGTTTACAATGTCTTAACTTGGCACACATTTTCTGCCTTAATATTTCGAAAGCTGAGTAAAAACACCACACAGCTAAAATTTTCAAATACTGGACATGTAACAACTGTGTTCTGACAACCTACCTTATCACAATACAAGAGATCTAGACATATCTTCTACAAATACAACAGAGGAATTCCAACCAACGGAAAATAAACACCCTAAAAAGAGAAATCCACATATACATCAATTGCTCACTTAAATGTACAAGCACTAATGTCCACTTTTGATGAATTTTCCATCATGCTAAACGAATATAAATTTAATGTTATCGGAATCCTCCAAAATCCTCCAAAATTATCAATAAGTTAGCCCTTGATCGTTTCCCTAGGACTGAATCGATCAACATAGCTTGTATTTACAAAGGCATTATTCTCGCATAAAACATCAATAACATGCTTCTTATTTAGGTTAACTGCAATGTTTAAAGGCAGCTCTCCATTTTGTCCATTTTGGTTTCTTCTGTGTCATTATAAGCGGAATAATTTCATTAAATAAAACAAGTTTGAAAAATTCGCTTCTTAAAACATCATATTCAAGTGCCATGACCAGGCAAAAAATGTTTTCCTTATTACAAATATTAATCAGTGGGCGTGTCCAATAACAATAAAATAAAGAAATAGGATATTTTTGATATTTTTGCACATAACCCCCGTCTTTTGGTCCAGATTATACGTCCGCCGAACTTGAACACGCAGAGAGGCTGTGAACAAGAAACGGTAGTCGGCATATTAGACACGTATATTTTACAGACCTAAAATATGCCTCATTTCTTTGTATTATAGCTAATTGTTGTATAAATAATTAATTAATTATTTTGCAATTTTGCTTCTATTACTATTAGAGTTGTGTATTTTAATGAAAAATAATAGTATTAAAACGGTTTTCTTCTTTTAAAATAATTTATTGCTTGTCCCGTTTCTAATCGACTTTACTTGTGTATTTTAGGCTTTTTTGTTGCTGTGCTTTTTTTGGAGATTTCAGTTGGATTGGAAAGCTCCTGTGTAAGCTACCCTTTTCTAAAGAAATATTGAAGTAATTTGTACAATTATAACGCGCCGAACTGTGTTTTATTTTATTGTTTCTAAGAAGATGTAAGAATACAATATTATCAATTTTAATTGGCTTTATCTAAATCAAGGCAAGGCTTAATCACACAAAAGGTAGCTAGCTACCTCTGTTTTGTATAAAATAATTGAAAGTAATTTGAAAAATACATATGGAGAAACTGTATTACTACCTGACTGATGAAAAAAAAAAAGAAAAACAGACACTAATTATTCAAAAAAACTATAAGAATTAAAATAAACTTAATATGTGGTAGCGAAGTTCTTAAAAGGACTGTTTTGATGGTTTTTGATTAAATAAATCACATACAAACTTTATTACCTCCTATCTCCCAAAGCGCCTTCTTCCAACTATCGTCCGCATGGTATGTTACAAGGAATTGCATTTTAGGAATGCTCCCGGGGAGTTCGGGAAAGTGCGGGCGGTTTCAAAAGATAACCGCTAATTTAATTCGAAAAGTCGCCCAAACTCGCCCTTATATATGCGGGCGTTTGCGGCTTATCGGCACACTCTTATCTTAGAATATTCTCAGGAAAGATAGACCTAGAGAAATTACACAACAGTTTCCTGTCCACCGCCCACGTGTGTTTGAGAACAACCCACCTAAAAAAGTTCATTATTTTTAAAATTATTTGTGTAAAAATAACCATTTTGTTTACGATAAGCCATTTGTCAGTCATTTTATTCATCCAGCAAAGAATCCTATCCAAGGAGCTATTCTATAGTGATGAATTTAATAATAGGCATGATTCAGCATAGTTTTCAAAAGGGTGTGATTGCAAAATATATGATTGCCAAAGTTCAGCACTTTTAATATTTTTGTATTTGTGTACTAAAACACAGACAAGAGACATTATAATTTTCTCTGGGTGATTACATTAATGTTGGTTGAAAAAAAGAACAAATGATGAGAAGCATGTGTTTTTGAATGTGTCTAGGACAATAAACTTATTTAAATTTCCTGGTCTCGCATCAATCAAATTCTGGAAAAATAAACACTTCTAAAATGATTTTGTCAGATTTGGAAACTGTTGGTATGGTTGGAACTTTGCATATAAAATTAGTAAAGTTGCCAAATTGTTTAGTTTTTTCTTCCATACTTTACCGAACTTGCCTTAATTATTTATGAGATGAAAAACAGCGCTTTCAATTCCATTGGCTTGGCCATCCCTTAAAGGCACTGAAAACTTCACTATATGAAAATGTTTTCTTTTTCTTTTCAATTGTGTACAATGGGAGTGAGTGATGTAATCTTCCAATGAGTGTGGTGAAAAGAAGGCGAAACCGTTATTGTTTTTTCTGTCCAAAATTGAAGCTATTTAATAAATCGTGATAAAGTTAAAACCTGCTTTGATTTGTTTGTTTTTGTTTTAATTGTTTCCCTTGAGTTTTCGAAATTTGTTCCAGCAGATTCTGTGGCTTCTACTGCCGGTAAATCGTTAACGTTTGGACAAACCTCTGCGGGTTGTACAACTCGATGTATTACATATCTTTCAGAATACTGTTAAAAGTGTAATTTTGTATTGCGCTCTTTACTTTTATCATTCTGTGGGAAAAGGTGGCACAAAATTTTAACACGCGTTATACGTTTTTGTTAGTTTCGCGTAATCTAATTTTCTCGCACATTTTTAAAAGAAATATCCCACGCACATTAAATACTCGCGCAGTCTCTTCGCAAAATAAAAACCGTTTTTGCGCAACGAATTGTTCTGCAGAGCGTTCATTTCCCTGCCTCGTCCCCAGGTTTCTTCTACGTTATGATATTCAATTTTGATGTATGTTAGCGCCAGAGAAACAAGAAGCACTAGGGAGAAAATATTGGATAGTTTAATTTTGCTCGCAACTTGCAAAATGCTTCGCAACTCTTTTTTTAATTTCTAGTTTAACATATTTTCCAGTTTTTACATAGATCGCATGAAAAGTTGCTTCAAAAATGCCTGAAAATCCATTTTCATTCAATTTCATTCCCTTAGGTATGGTTTCCATCTTGATATCTTGAAGTTGAGTGATCATAAGTTATGGCTAATAGACCTCACTTTTGAGTTAAGAGTTAAAAGGTCAGTTACATGACAAAATTAAATCAATAATTTTTTTAATGATAGTAAAGGGAAATATTTTAAAAAGTTGGGAACCCCCTTGAAAAGGATCAATATATTTCATTAGTAGCTACATGTGTTTATATCGCGTTGCAAATAGATTCAAAATATTCGCACAAAATCTATATTATAACACTCGCACTCGCTGTCTGTCTGTCTGCTACCCAGTTTAAAATCTGGGGCTTTGTAATCGAAAAATGATTGCACTTATAATCATGGTAGCAACCCTTATCTAAGTAAATTCTATGTTAACAGGCGGCAAGGATGCAGCGATGCCGGAGATATGCACGACGGTGCTCCCCTATGGAATTTTTCCACAGGCTACCGACTAGTGTTCTTGAATGCTATGTTAGGTTTTTTGTTTGTTTTGTTTGTTTGTTTGTCTAAGGCAAGCTACTCTTTATTGACAGGACTTCATCAAATTTGAAATTATTAAAGGGCAGTGGATACGTAACAACTGTGCGGTATTATCAAATGAAGCAATGAGTGATTACTAAAACAAATTACTCCTTAGCATTTACCACTGCATCTTTACCTTTACAGTAAACAAGGACGTGGCTACAATTAATTATATTGTATTAATTTTATGACAAAAGAAACGTATCATTGCTTTTTTTATCTTTTTGCAATCAATTAACTTTTTTCTCTTAAATTTTTTTATATATACTTGTATTATATTCGTAAAGGAAAAAAAAGAAGGGGAAATATATACTTCGGAAACTGAAGAATAATCGATCTGTAATCAACTATTAGAATAGTTATCGTTAAGTGGAGAATTAACATTACAAGTGTTAAAATTTCCTGTTTGTGTGATTACTCATGCCAGGGAAAATCCTTTGGGATTACAGCGTGTTGATTAAAAAAGAGTGTATAAAATGTTGTTCAAAGCAATGTTTTTTCTGTGCATAACTTAATACAAGCTATGTAATTATTTGTTCTTGCTGAACTAAGATGTTTCATTGCTGTTATTTTGGACATAATATAGATATGTCTCGCAAGCCAATAGACTGTATACCAAAAAGATCAATTTTAAACATACTTAATAATCTTGTTTAGTTTTCTTGGACGTATAAGTGTGTGTACTTCGATGACGTCTTTAATATTTTGATATATCTTTCAAAATTCTTGATATATCATCTATCTAACATCTTCCTCCACACCTTGCACAGAAAACAAAATTATTTATTACCTTTTAAAAAAATTAGGGAGAATATAATTTCACGACTTCAATAAACTTTTTTCAATATTTCGCGCAAATTAATCTTGCGAATGAATTGTTTCGGAACATTTAGCGAGAATATATACTCGCTAATGGCCAATTTCTATGATTTGAAGAAGCTACAGGTGTTTTAGGGCTGTTTTTAATATCCAACAGGAACTGCAAATTTATCTGATCGAAAAGATCCCACTTTGAATAAAAAAAACCCGACGTCGAATGTAGAGATACGGAAACAGGAAATTCATGTTCAACTAACGTTCCAATTAGAAAACATGCAATCTACAACATCAGATGTCATTTCTCTTGATAAGGGTGTTTTCTATTTGCAGTAAAAAAATCATATTTGCTCTTACTAGAACCAATGCTTTACCGTTTTGAAAAAGATTGTCCCTAGTACTATCAATTATTTTTGTTAGTAAAATATATAGACATGGCGAGGAAGAAAGATTTTTTTGGCAAAATATTATATATTTTTAATAGGTATATACAAAAAAAACACCAAGCTTTAACACCTAGCGTTTACTAGTTCAAGAGTTGTTTAAATAAATCTGGAGGGAGGAGAAATCTTGGAGCTTTCACATTTTTTGCCATGATAGGATTAAGTTGTGGCAGGTAGGGACAGAAACCAGGAAATTTCAATAATTGGAGTATTTAATAGCAGTCAGCACAACAAATATAAAAATAACAACAGAAGGTTAAAAATTACAAGACGAAGAGAATATATTTTCTCTTTCAATGTGAGCCAATATAGCTTTAAAGCGCCGTTCTTCATTCTGAACGCCGCGTTGCCAGTTTCCCTTAAAGGGTACTCGGCACATTGGACAATTTTCTATACTCGGATGTTTTGCGCATTGCCCACAAATAGAATGTCCGTTTATGCATATGTATATCTCTTGGCAGACTTCAGTGCATATCGGACACTCAATCTCTTCAATAAACGTGTTTTTTCTATGTTTTAATAATTTCTCCATCATTCTTAACATAATATCAGGAGCCTGTTGGAACATGTTAATAAGTTTCTTCTCGTTTTTAGTTGATATATTCACGTCTGCGTTTAAACACAGAAGAAGGCTCAACGCAATTTCATTCTTTGTCAGTAAGGCCAAATCAAGTGGTGTGTTTCCGTCAAGATTTACTGCGTTTACGTTTACATGATCGTAATGCTGAATAAATTCAGGATCACCATCTAGTTTGAGAAGTATATTGTTATTACTCTGTTCGATCAGTGAATGCAACAATGTATTATCTCTTGAATTAACACATCGACTGCCTTTTTCCAAAGATAGCAAGAATACCCTAGTTATGTTAGAGTCGTTTCTCTGGATAGCAATATCAATGGCACTGAGTCCATTGCCATCAGATATATTTACAAAGGCATCATTCTCACATAAAATATCAACAACCTGCTTCTTATTCAGCTTAACTGCAACGTTTAAAGGCAGTTCTCCGTTTTTGTCAAGTACGTTAACATCGACAAATTTTAATAATCGATGGAGCTGGTTTTTGCTTTCTTCTGTGTCATCAAAAGCTCTAACTGCTTCAGTAAGGTTGGAAGTGTCAACAGATATTGAATACTTCTGCAAAAGGTCAAGAAAATAATTTGTAGCATAGTAATAATTAGAACGCAATGTTTCTATCAGGAGCTTCAAAATTTCTTTCAATCTTTCTTCTTTTAAAAATTCACGGCTAAGAATATTGTATTCAAGCGCTCTGACCAGGCAAGTAATTTTATCCTCTTTGCAAGTACGCACGCTGGTAAAAATTTCTAACAGCAGTCTGACTGCTCTTTCTTCCTTAGTTACCATTGCCATGCTTGAGGCCGTATTGTTTTCACCATCTGTGGAATTTACACCGTCACCCATTGCCAGTAAAAATGTAATAAAATTTCTATCTATTTTATGCAAAACTGCTTCATGACAAAAACGCCCAAAGGGAGGATTTATTTGAATGAGCACTTGGGCAAGGTCATTAAAACCGTGTACGTATGCTTGATAGATGAGTTTCACAGAAACTTTAAAGATTTCAGATTCAGATTTTCTAATTCTAAATTCTTCGAATAGAGACCTGAGAAACTCCATCGTGTTTTTGCTCGAACTGTGGTTTTGTAAAAGTTTTGAACACATATCATCCGTTATATTATTTGTGTCTATAGATGCTGGAATCTTGTTAAAAATGTATCTCATAAGGTGGATGTTTTGGAGTTTTAATGCCAGTAGTAATGGCGATTCTCCATCTTTATTTTCTGAGGTAAGTGGCCAGATTGAATCGACTTTTGAAAATAGTTTGCGTACGTCACTGATTGATGTAAAATATAAAAAAACAAGATGCAAGGGAGAGTTTCCATTAAGGTCTTTAAACCACATATAATCCGTAGTATCCATTAAAATTGTAGAAATAGCAACACGCTTTAGAATTAAAGCATTGTGCAATGGAGTTCGGTTTATTCTGTTTTTATAGCAAAGGTTAACTCTGATTTGCGAAAGAAACTTTACAACGTCTGGTGTGTTATTTGATGCAGCGTAATGTAAGGGTAAATCTCCTGTCTTTTGATTCCTTTCACTAACATTGGCTCTGTTTTTCAGAAGGACTTTAATTTCTTCGAGACTACCATACTGCGCTGCGAAATGTAATAAGTTTTTTCCACTGTCATCTTCTATGTCATAGCGAATTCCGTTTTTTAAGAGATAGTCAAGAGCATCGGAGTACCTGTTGAATATAGCATGTTTACAGATAGCGTATTGCATTTGTTCATCAATTACCTTTTCTATGTACTGAAAATATATAGGCGTGAAATTCCAATGTGGAATTAAATAGAGAATGCTTTTCATGTTTTTTTTGGAATACTCATCAAAGTTTTTAATCTCAACAAAGGCTTTAAATAAAGCAACAGCCCTTTTCTTGTTTTGTTTTTTTAGTGCTAAATGAACCGGACTTTCTCCTTGGTTATTTTCCATTGTTAACAACTTTTGATCTTTGCAAAAAGCTATAATGTGTAGGATGTGATGAATAAATTTAACGTTATTAACTACTACTGCTTCGTGTAATGCCGCATTGCCTTTATTGTTTTGAATTTTCATAATTTCCAACCACCTTTCCTTGGAATCAGCAGCACCTACAAACGCCTTTTTAAATAAATGCATTAACATTCCAAATTTCTGCTGTCTTACCATCATATGAATGGCAGTGTCCCCTAAACTGTTCTGGAAATCACATTGGGCATTGCATGAAATCAGCATATTCGCAAGCTTATAATCACGAGTTTTTAAAGCAAGATGGAGTTTTGTGTCGCCGTTTATATCTTGCTCGTTAATGGAATCCCCTATTACGCCTTTTGATTTCAGTTTTTTTGAGACAGCGATGTTCCCTTCTTTTGAAGCCTTCCGAAGGGCTGATTTCCCAGATTGTTCGAGTTTTTTAGTTAAAAAATGTGATGGTGAAGCATATGAATCAGGCAAGTGCTTTACACTTTCAGTAAATGATGTATCATTCCAGGATAAATCTAATGCTGACTTGTGTTTGCTGTCTGTCTGCAAAGGATTTTCTCTATAGCGCAATAATGTTATATGTCTATTTGGTGTTGTTACTGCATTATTAAGGGGACTCGTAAGGCTTTCATCCGTTAAAGAAAAGCAATTCAACAATGCCATGTTTATTTCTCTGCACAGAAGGACATAGTAAAGTCGTTTAACCAATAAAAGAATCCAATAATTCGTTGGTGCGATATGACTTTCTTGTTAAATAAATTAAATCATTCTTGTAAACAACATCTATTAATGTTCTTTAAAATACATTTTTTTCTACTCCAGTGATATTGTTTTGAAAACCAGTAGCTGTGTTAAGCTTTGTTTGTTTGGTTAAGGAACAAACTGCTTATTTTCACATCTCGTCGAGATTTCATGTTCGTTTTTTGATCCTTATAATGAATATGAGATTCAGCTTCCTATTTTATACATTTTGTTACCATTTCTTTTAATTAGCATCAATTTACTGCCATTATGCATTAGTTGGGAAATTACCTTTCTTTAATCTTCCTAGTTGTAGTTCATTTATCGCTGATTCTTCACTTTTGTTTAAAAACTGAATGCATAAGTTATGAGTGAGCCAAACAATTTCAACTGCAAGTTACAATTTTTAAGTACGAATTGAGATTTGAGTTGAAAAAAAATTAAAATAAGACTTACATAGTTTAGAAGTAAAAGTTGCTGATGATGTCAACATAGACATGAACTTCAAAAATAGCAATTTAAGAAGCTGCTATACCAAACTCAAATTTCATCACTTCATCATTTAAAAAATAATCTTTAAGGAAATATAAAATGTTGAATAACAAAATCCAAAAAAATGCATAACAGCCCTTAGGCATATGTCGATCAGTTTCTACACTGATCGACACATGCCTGTTTTATTTATTATTAAGATATATTTAGCTATAAAACTTAAAGAAACTTTTTCAAGTTTATATTAAGTAGTTTCCATTACCAATTGACAAAAAATTGATACCAGATCAATGTGATTAATCATTTAGTCTTTCCCAAGAGCGTCTTGTAAATTTTACAGAGCACAAGCTCACAACAGAACATCTTTTCACCATCAGACGTTAAAGTTTTACAGTTAAACAGGAAATTGCGCAGGAACATTTTTGGTATCACTAAATATTATATTATTGACCTAGTACAAAAAAATAGGCTCAGACTAGAACATAAAGTGCGTTAAAAGCAGGCTCACAACCTCATAGAATAACCAGGATAGCAAATTGATTGTTCTTACAAACTACAAGCCTTAAATAAGAGCAAAGCTAAGTAAAGATCGTTGCTTGTTCGATCGTTGTTTACGGGACGAGACAAAAAATATCTAACTCGTTTTTCTTACCTTTAGGTTTAACTGTAAATGCAGTATTATAATGCAAAATAATATAAATGAAGACATTAGCCTAAGCAGAGTACCATAGACTAGCGAATAGAATAACTCTGTGACGTCATTGTTGAGCGGGAAAGGAAGCACGTAAACAAAACAAAATTTTAAAACTTTATTATTTCCTCCTTTGAGAGAACATTAAGCGTAACAAAAATTACAGCTATGATTAGATTACATAATATTTTCTTCATGACAAAAGAAATCCATTTGTCTTCCTTTTGGCAGCCATTCTTGTTGCCTTTAATTGCCTTTCAATTGCATTATTGTATTAGGTTTATCTGAATTGAATTATTACAATCTATATATATTATCCATCCTGGGGTATTTTTTGTGGTAAACGGACGAGACTTTCCCGTTAATGAGAAGTAATCCAGACAATTAAAATACGTCAGAAACACAACATTTCAATTTAAATATGTTTAGTCATGTCAGGGAAAATCCTTTGGGAATTATAACTAGGGTATGTACCGTTTTACTGAACCATCATGGTGAACAGATGTTGTTTAAATATGCTGTTTTTTTAATAAATTAAAGAACTATTCGGTGGTCTATGGATAAAGCCACGTGTTCGCCCGTCCTTTATAAACCGCATTTCGTGTGTCTCGCTACTGTGGTTACCATTCTGCGTGACAGACGTATACGAGTATTATAATATAGACTAGCCGGGAAACCCGGCGTCGAAAGCCGGGGTAGGTCACAAATTAAGGTGTGACCCTGCGTTGAAAATCCTGTGAAGCACTTAATAAGAGCTGTAAACTGTTTCATAAGATCAGGTGAAGCGTTTTAGTATAGGTATGCAGTATGTTATAAATCAATTGCAACGCACACACCGTTGCGGTGTCTCGACTGTAACATATTTTTCAAAAAATAACTTTACCGCAACGATGAAATAAAAATAGTGTTTACAAACCGTTGTTACCCTGTCATAGCAAAAACAATTGGTCAATATTATTTTATTTTGTGAAATAAGTTTTTGTAAAAGTTAAAAAATTAGTTGTGGCATCGGGCTAAGCGTTTAGTACAGTTAAACAGAGTTAAAGAGGCGTGTAGGGACAATACCCTTTTGAAAAAACTTTCTCGCAGACTCTGTTTAAATAAAAACACAAGAAACGTCCATTACCACCACTGGGCTGAGCAGTTAGTCCAAGTAAACAGTGTTGCACACCCGTACAGGTGTGATTCCCGAGAAAGTTTAAAAATTAGTACAGGTTTTACAAAAAACGTGGTTAAAACTGGGCAAACCGCTTCGTACAGTTAAACAGAGTTCAACAGGCGTATAGAAGTACCCTTTTGCAACTTCGGTTTAAACCATTGCTCAGCCATTTAATTTGCAGAAAAAGTTTCAGGAAAATAATAAAAGATGCTCGCTACCTAGCTAACTGTATTTAGCATAAAAATTATCACTTAAGAATATTGTTGTAGCCAAACTTCATTTTTATCTTTATGCTCTCACTCTTTAGCCAAAGATAGGAGCTAGCTAAATAGCTACAGCCTCAACATAAAAATAAATGTTGGGTAGGATAAAAAGCTCTTAGACCTTACAGATTAGTAATAAGTAAGGCTCTAGCTAGCTAGCCTTCAAAATCTTCGTGTTATGCATGAGCATAGGGGTACTATTATTTTCCAAAAGTCCTTATCGCTGCGGAGTTAAAAGAAATCAGCCTGGTTCTGTTTAAATTTTTAAAACAGTAATAAAAGTGGTCGCTGCCAACTGCATGTGGCGCCGTAGATTAGTGGTTATAGCTCTCGTACTCTGTGCGGGAGACTGGGGTTCGATTCCTCTTGACGGCGATTCAACATGGGCGAGTGAATGTTACCATAGCCCCGGGTTAACCCAAGCCATGTGAGGGAAATTGGGAAGATGGCACACTGTGTGGGCTGTTGGATGTTGCCGGGAGTTGTCTAGTAGAGCGCGGGCTCTAATTGGGTCTGCGTAGCTCAAAATGAGCATTAAATACTCTAGGACTCTCCATCTACGCCATGGCCCCTCCTGGAAATAATAGACAGGGTATATCCCTCGATATTTGTGAGGCTAGCCATGTAAAATATGCACATCTATCTATCTATCTATTGAGCTTAGCATAAGAATTGTTAAGAATTGTGTTGCAGCAAAACTCCATTTGACTACTTTCACTTGCAGCCAAACTGCATTTGGCTACTTTCACTTTTTAGCCAGAGGTAGCTAAAAGGAGGTAGCTAGGTAGACCCAACTTCAACATAAAAATAAAGAATAATATACCAAACTGAATAAAAACTTTAACAGAATAGGAATAAATAAAGATAGCTACAGCTAGCTGCCTCAACATCTACGTTTTGTAGCTAGCCAAAAACTTAAAATTCGTTTGTTTAAGATTCATACGTAGCTAGAAAACGTGATGAAATATTCACCTTAACATGTGAAAACAAACTAAATAGTCCTATATGATAAGAAGTACTCAGAAGAAATAAGGAGGATTGAAAGGACACCTACAAACTTCACACCATCACTTCCAAACTACAATGTCCTTCGTAGGGGTAGCATGTTTCCTCCTGTCGGCATGTTGAGGCCGCGAAGCACTTGGATTGGTCATTAGTGAAAATGGAGCCTCGTGATTGGTTTATTACGCGTGAGCGGCAAAGCAAGGCTAGTAAAAAAACGGGGTCTGCCGGGGATTCGAAATAAAAGTTCAAGGCCGCGGGGATTTAAAGCTGCAGGGCCGCGGGGATTTTCGGCAGGTCTCGCTACTTGCTCCGCCATGTTGCGCAGAGACAGACAGACGACGGCTATTATTATAGAGATGCATAATGAAAAACAGTACAAACATGTAAAATCCTATATTTTAATACGCTTGTGTGAGTGCCTATGGCTGTCCGCGGCATAAAAAGGACGGGTCACTTTCTTATGTCTCGTGCATTGTCTTTCTAAGGCGAGGCGTTACGCTAAAATTTGCCAAAAAATAAGTAAGCCGCCAAAGGATAAAACAGGGATTCCATTTATTATTCATGCTACATTTTACCTTCGGTTTAGCATGCACGTGCGGTATCTCACGGAAACAAGTTGTTTATCAACTGAACACAAAAAAGCGAAGCGAAGAAGGTTGTTTCTTTTTTATATCTTTTCCATACATTTTCTCCAAAAAATCCTGAAAAAGGCTGATCCAAATAATATCAGCAAGACCAATTTAACCTTTGTTGTATAAATAGTCTGCCAATTAACTTTCTAAGAGTGGCACAGTTTAGTATCAATTACTTTATACGCGAAAAATCGTCGTTTTAAACTCATCCTCGCCAACTCTCTTTGTTATACTTGGAAATAGACCTATTTCCATACCCATTTGGTTCCGCGAAATATGCATGCGGGAATGCAGAATAGCATAAAAACGAGATTAGTTATGAGCAAATTTCGGGGATACTGGTTGTTTACATGCAAGTTCGGAGAATGTATCAACAAAATGTTGACTTTTATAGCTTTTAACTGGCAGTTTCACATAATCCTAGTTAGCGTAGTTATAAAGAGGGTTTTGGTAGTGGTAGTATGACAAAAAAGTTAAAATATTGCAGATTTTAAGGGCGTATCTTTTGGTATAAGTTTGCTAGTTAGCTAGCTAGCTAAAGCTAGCTCCTCCAGCACGTAGGCTGTGGAGTCCGAATCTTGTCCTATCCAATCCGATTGATGCCAGTGCATCGAGTGCATTTTCTCTTGTTGTTGTGTAGCTGATTGGGCGATTCATCTTTTTAAAACTTCCGAATTTGTTGTTTGATGTAACTGTGACCGCTCTAAACAGATAGGAATCAGGCTCAGCAGGTACATACTTCATATACTCAGTTAAATTATATACTGGGCAGATCCCATTTCCGCAAGCGCTGATGTAAACCCAGTGTCCTTCTCTGTAGATATCTGTTTTGCTTTTCGCTATGAACAGTTTCATAAAGCTATTTTTGTAAGTGACGTCACATCTTTTCAGATTACTAATTTCCGAAGACCTAAGAAAGCCACAGAATCCCAAGAGAAAGATATTAAAAGTTCTAAGTTTGTAAAGGTTAACAGCTTCGCTTTTAACAAGTTGTTTATGTAATGCGTGCAAATGTTCAACCGTAATTATGTCTTTCTTGCGAGTTTGATGTTGTAGTAGGCGTTTAGCGGCTTCGGGCATATTTTTTGGTAAAGTGTGGTCGCATGGGTTATTGTAGCCTGTCAAATTGTGAAAATACTGGATAGCGTAGAATGCGATTTCGATTTTAGGATAAGAATGGTTCATTTGGGTTAGGTTAAGTATGTACAACGCAACTGTTAGCGGTAGAGCTGGTAATTTTGATACAGAATATTTTTGACACCATGTATTCCATGAATTAAAAGAATAATAGTACGTTTTTATCGTGTTATTCGCCCTGGAATTTAAGATATATTCTGGTAGATCTTCTGCTAAATGCCTCAAAGTTTCGTTTTCCAAATGTTGCGTAAAATGACTTGCAAAGAGTTCTAAAATGTAAAAAACATTGCCTATTGATTTTAAGAGTTTTTGTTTGTCCAGTGACTGCATGTCTTAGTCCAGTGACGACACCGTCGCTGTCCCTGTGGATTCGGTTTATGTAAATTGCAGTTTGAAAGCTATTATTTTGCTTTTAAAATGCTTTGAACCTATGGCGGATTTTTTGCACTCTCCTTGAGTAACGCATAAATTGGGATTGTCAAAGATTCTGAAGTTTTTAATAAATTTTTGGAAGTCACCTGTTGAATCAGTTAAAAATGGCCAAAACGCTGCCGAAGGCCAGTATGGGGCCACCAGTGTGCCCGAGGCTTTACAGGTCTGCATGTGTTTTAAAACCTTTGATATTGTTTGAATTGGGGGCACGAGTAAATTATTTTCGTTTTCCCACGAGGTATTAAAGGCGTTTACGCATTCAGTTTCCGGACAATAATATTTTGAGTTGAACCTGCCCACCTTTTTGTTTTCGTCATTAGCAAACCTATCTACGGTGAATGGACCCCAGAGCCTGTTTAGGTATTCGAAAAAGCTTTTTGTGATTTCCCAATTGTCCGTGTCCGTATAACGACTTAATTTATCAGCGTATTGAATTTGGTTTCTTGGGACCCATTCGACATTTAAATCTATTTTTTGTTTCTTACAAATATCAAAAATATTTTCTGCCAATATCTGTAAGTTTTCCTTTGAGCTGCCTCTTTTTATTATACAATGGCTCGCGTAATTATCTGTCTTCCAAAGTACTGCCCTGTTGCATAAAACTGATTTTAATGATTGTAGCGAATATTTTATAGCGTATAGCTCTCTCCACGTGGAGTGCATTAGGCTTTCCGTTAGTGTGAAATTCTTAATAGAAATATGCATTCCATTCTTGTGCCACGTGTGTGCACCCAGCCCTGTATCGCTCGCATCAGAACAAACGATTAACCAGGGAGTATTTCCCCGTGTCATTGGTCTCTCAGTGTGTTTTAGTAGATTGTTCTTCCGAAAGAACAGTTCTTTCACAGCATCTGAAGCGTGTGACATGTTCATTCGGGAGTCCCATGATATTCGCGATTCAATAAGATAATAAACTCGTCTAATTTTCAGTTGGGCCAAATTGCTTATAACAAATTTCATAGATATGATTTTTCCGCAGAATTTTGCTAATTTTCGTGCTGACGTGTACGGTAGGGAATCAAGAATGAATTGTAAACTCGAAAGAGTAGAAATTAATCGCTGGGAAGGTATAGAAAAAAGTTTTTTCTTCAGATCTAGATTAATGCCGACCCATGTCATGTTTTGAGTGGGACTCCACAGAGATTTGTCGTTGTTTGCGACAAACCCAGATTTCTTAAGCGAGTCTCGGACGAAGTTTGACGCCCTCAGAGTCGATTCATATGTATTGCTTGTGCCAGCGCCGTCATCAATAAAACATGCAAATTTTATAGCATGTTCTCGCCAGTGTTTTACGAGGACTCGCATTGTTTTTGTGAAAATAAAGGGGGCAGAAGAGAGACCAAACGGTAGGACTGTAAAAACAAAATACCTTTTTTCGCCATTTGTTACCCAAGAAAATCCTAAATATTTTTGATGCTCTGGAGCAATTTCTATGTGATGATAGCCTTGTTTTATGTCAAATTTAAACATGAAACCATTTTCCTCAACAAATTCTCCGAAAATCTTCCAATCATCGAATGTGGTTTTTTGTTTGTACACGTGTTTGTTTACATGTCTCAGGTAAAGAATAAGCCTCTTCTTATTTTTGGACGAACTAACGCTCAGTGGATTAACCACGTGTGGCTCGGTAGCCATCTCTTTTATTCTTCCGGTTTTAAGTAACTCGTGTAATTCCTTATTTACAAAATCTTCATTGTCAAGAGCCGAACAGTTGTTTTTGAAAGAAGCCTTTTTAGGGGTGGTGAAAAAGGGAATTTTGTATCCGTATTTTATAAGTTCTAAAATAGTTTTATTAGTGCCTATGTTCTCCCAGTAAGGTAGACGCCACCTGAGATTGCCCTTCACGGTATGTGGAGGATTAGCTTGGCGCGAATAAGACCTATTGCATTCAGAAAAATTATATACAGTAGAAACAGTATCACACTTAACTTTTGCCTTTTCTTTAGGGTTGTTTGAGGTCAGGGCAGTCCTTTCGCCAATGTCCTTGTTTTCCGCATCCGAAACACAGAGATCGCTGTTGTTGCTGTTGGTAACTTCGCTGGTATTGATTTGCGAATCTTGGTTGCTGTTGAGATAGCCCGAAGATAGGCCTCCCCGGAGGTGCAGATTGTGAGCCAAAGGGGATAAAATTTTGATGCTGCGAAGGGTGTGTGAATGAGGAAGACTGGTATGGGGGCCGACGTGGAACATGCTCGAAGGTTGACTTTCTCTTGGTCGCCTTTTTCTTGTTCAGAGCCCGGTTTTCCGCAGCCTTCATCTTTTTGTCATCCTCTGAATCGCTGGCAAGATCGTCGGATAAGTATTCGTCGACAGCAGCCCATCCAGCCGGAGATTTATCTGCGAAACGGATACATTTGTTTCGCTTGTGGAGATCATCTGTGACATTATCAATCTTTTTGGAAGATCTTGTTATCAAACCATCTTTTACTAGTTGTTTTATTATTTCTAGACTTTGAATTAAATCGCTATTGAATTGATGTTGTATTTTATTACCTCTGAATTTAAATTCGGTTTTACTGATCTTGTGCTGCTCCAGAAGACGTTTTTCCAAGTTTTTTCGATCCAGTGGTAAGCCTCTGTTCTAGATTTTCGTTCTGTTCTTGGAATTTACGGTCAAAGTAGTTTGTTAGATGTTGTAGTATGTCGGGTTCAGCGTTATTTGTGTCCATTGACGCTTCTTGTTGCTCAGTCATTTTGAGTGAATTGTGGACAAACAGTTTTAACGTGTACGGTTCAAGAACTAATTGACATGTGAGCGCTTCCATGCCTTGTACGCCCTTTAAACACTTAAAAAACCACGTGACTGGCCTTGGCCATACATACGAAAATAAATTCATTTATTTTACTGTAAATTTAGAACTAAAACTCAATGTACAGTTTACTAACGCTCAGTGTTACTTTATATTACTCTCATTAGTTCAAAACAATAAAAATAGCTTGCTAGTAGCTAAGCCAAAGTAGCCAGCAAATAAACTACAACTCTAGAAAAACATATTGTGAATATAATTTTGAGTTCTCCATTTCCCAAAAATCAATATTGAATATGCTTGACTGATGCTCGCAGAAGTACTCCAGAAGCCTGGACTACTAAAGAAAAGTAACATTGACTTCGGGGGAAAGGGGAGGGGACAGTAAAGAGATTTCAACATCAAGAATAATGAAAAGGTTGGATTTTCTTATAGCATTTTCACAAGTATTTTTTCCAGGGTTTTCCAGGATCTTCCAGCTCCATGAGTAAAAAATAAATCATTTTTCAACATTTTTGCGTAATATGATACTCACAATTAATATTTTGAAGTTATTGGCTGTTATAATTATGTAACTGTCACACTCACTCTGTCACTACTCTCTCTCTTACTGACTGTCAATAATCGTACATTTGTATCAAGCACAATGCTTCATACAAATGTGCGATTGGGTTAACCTTTATCAAGCATTGTGATGTTAACCTTAATACTTACAGTTTGTAAGTAATATGAATTGATAGAGCATAGAACTTATCATAAATCGCCATATGTAGAAAAAGTGAAGTCTTTTTTTTAAATGGCACCCTGTTTTTTTTAGGTTTTTATCCAAAAGACGGAGAATAAAATAATATAGATACTTTTCTGAGAAGAATGTCTGGTTTTCAGCTGTAAACGTGCTTAATATTTAGCAAAATCTCAGTCTCAATGTTCTTAAAACCAGGTACTTACGTATTTTGTTTTCTTGCTTATATGAAATCTTGAAAATTAATTTGACAGAATTGTTCAAACTGTTTAATTACAGAAAGTCATCTCGATGAAATTTTCACAAAGTGTCGATTTGTGAAAATATAAAATCAAAAATTTTGTTTTTGACCTCACAAAAAAATTTCACATTGTTTTCACTTATTAAAGTTAAAGTTCGAAATGACAAGCCTTCTGTGGACAAAATTTTTTAGAAATTTCTTTTTTTCTAGGCAATACGTCAATAAACATTTTGTGCGTTTTTCAAGAAACAATTTTTTAATTGTTTGTGAAGCGATCCCCTGTAGGAAAAAATGTTTTTGACCAAGCAAAATCACTGTACAATTTCATTTGCCTGAAAAAATATCAAGATGGTAACTCTCTGAATACAAAATTTAAGAATTAGGATATCATCCCTTTTCTGAACCTTATATTTTGGAATTTTAAATAATTTTTTTTACCAAATACAATCTACGATAATTTAACACAAATAAGCAAGAACATTCCAAGGAAAGTTTAAAGTTCAACTTTCCCCACCAATTCAAATTTGTATCCTAATTCTAAAATCACAAATATGTAAAATGTGAGTTATAAATACCTCCAAAACTACCCTCCCTTGGAAAAAAAAACGAGCTAAGGCACCCACAAGGTCAACTCAACTACTATTTTAAAACCACAGTCAGTAAGCCTGGCTATGTGATTTTCCCAGATGTTGTTTCAAAAATAGGGTACACTTAATAACTGGAGACACAGGATATATACCAGCAACATCACAAATTTTGGTAAACAGCTTGAAATTTCACTTTTGTTTGGAACAAGTCAGCCAGCCAACTAGCTAGTTAGCTACTCATATCATACTCAAAGCTAGCTAATACCTAACTCCTTTAACACCAAGACTAATAAACAAAAAAATTAGAACCGCGCAATGATACATACTATTATTCCATATTGTCACCAAATGTTAATAACAACCTTTATGACAAATTAATTTTGCAAATATTGCAAGTAAACAAACCATATCTGTACTACCTCGCTGCAAACTAAAAATTTGCTCAAAACTAATCTCGTTTTCATGTTATTCGGTATTTTAGTATGTATATTCTGCGGAAGCAAGATGGATATGAAAATAGGTCTATTACCCTAATCAACAGAAAGTTAACTACACTAATTTCTTCATTGTGAATCACAAATTTTTGAGAAAGTTTTGATAATTATGCCATTTTTATTTCATAAAATCTCGCTTGTCTAATACTGGATTCTCCCAACCTATTTAACGCTTACAAGATGGTAACCGGCGCTATGGACGACCTCTTTTTTTAATATTCGCGATACGAAATGGAGTTAATTAGAGTTATACGAAACTTGTATTTACGATTTTCCTATTACTTCAACTTAACCCGGTTTGAAAATATTGTTATATCAGATTAACAAAGTATTTATTTTGTTCATTTTTGTTTATTTTTGGCATAATGTCATCGCAAACACCAACAAGCCATCTCAAAAAATCAGTTGATGGATCAACACGAAAATGACCTGTAGAGGAAGACGCTTTGTTATGCCAGCCACCCATGAAAAGATTTCAGGGAAAATTTTTAGATGATAAGTTTAAGTGGGATCTTTCACCAAAAATGGCTAAATACGTTAATGAAAATATGCAAACTTTTCTAGCTGGATGTGCACGAGTCTATACTTTATGAAAGCCCGGTACCATCAAACGTGTTGCAACCGCAATGTCCAAAACCGACATGGCCATTGCTACTTCTTTAGAAAAATAGTACAACAGAAAATGACTAATGTTTGATGAAATAGCATATATGTCGTAACCAGAGTTTTGTGAAAATATTGAAAAAACTGTGTTGCTTTTTGGAAAAGTCTTTTAAGCTGTGGCGTACCCCTAAAAAAGCTGTGGTAAAAGACCACAAAAAAGTTGCAGAAACTAAGAGAGAAAAAATGACATTTTTAAGGAAGAATGTAAAATACCTTTTGGTGAAAAGTTTCAAACGTACATACCGGGCACAGTTAAGACGAAGCAAGAACCTGAGGAGTTGTTAAAGAACTTAAATACTGGCAAGTCGAAGCTCTTTCGAGCAGGCCCTCAATCTGGCAAACATGCGAGTGGAGACAGACAGATTTCTTTTAAGAGGCAACGCTCCTATAGCCAGCCGACCTAGAAAGTGGAGATGGTTGCCGCCAAAGGCAAACTTATCGTCAGCCACAAAGCTATACCTCAGGTAAGATAAAATACCTCAAAGGAACCTTTATTTAATATATCCCAAAATCTCATGGATTTAGAAATATACAAAAATGTTCACCCATCGATAAAAACTTTGTTTCTAAACAAAATGTTGAGGAATATTCCTTTAGCAGGTCTAATTCGATATGTTTTGAGAAGTTGGGAAAATTAACTCAACTCTTCTTTTTTTTCATTTTTGAACATACTATTTCGTAGCAAACCGTACTCTGAGGAAATGAGAAGATATATCCACGTTTTACTAAATCTAATTTTATCAAAAGTCAGTTTTTTTCTTCCATCAATATTATTCGAAATATCACATAGATTCGTTTTGTCTGTTTCCTTCTATGTATACGTTACAAGTAATATTTTCCGCGGTTTAATTATCTCCATTATTTAACTACTCGTGGTCATTAGCAGAATTCAAAATATTTGAAAAAAGGCCTTAAACATCAAGATGAACACGGGGTTCAAAACTATTTATCCATTTTTTTCCGAGAAAAGGACGGCGGTATTTTTTAGAAAATATAAGTCATGTTAAAAGCTACGGCTAGGGTCATAAGTACTGGCGCACAGATGACATGCTAGATATATTTGATAAGAATAATTCTAAAGTTTATCCGTGTTATATCAATGTTATAATAAGTTTTCTTTATTTTAAATATGGCTAGTTATTTCAGTTTGAATTGTTTGTTTGTTGTGTTTGTTGTGTTTTAGTATTAATCTGTTATTCTTGTCTTTGTTTCTTGTTCTTGTTATATATGATTGCTTTGTAATATAAGCCTGTTGTTGTTGTGGTTGTTGTACTACGGTCCCCGGTTTACTTAATAAAAATCCTCGTAAAATAGGAGATTTTGCTAAATCTTTGGCGGGTTGAACCTGCACACGACTACTACGTTTATCATTAGACAATTAATACCATTACAGCTAGCTGTTAGGTCAACTCATCACCGACGTCAGTCTATGAAGAGAACATTTTTATTGCTAAAAAAATAGTTATAAATTGGTCTTTTTTTACTACCTTTTTAGCGATAAGGTACAGAATTTCTAGGATGCGTAATATGTAAAAACAAAACGTAACGATTGAGAGAAAAAATTGATTTTTCTATTTATAATCTGCTTTGTTTGAACAGTGACTATATTTATGGTGATTTTTTTTTATCCATACACAAAAGAAAAGTAAAAGGCTCTTCATTAGACTGGATATTTAAACTGAACAAGGATTATCATTTAAAAGATCAAGACTACGCTGCCTGCAAAAGTATTCCTTAAAAGTGTTTTGGGTAAAACGTTCAGTTAAGAAAAATGACATTACATTTGTTAGTGGAGACTTAGTTACCTTAATCAATGAATTTACAGTAATATGGATCCCTTTGTATGCTGGTAATGCAATAAACATTTTCCCGCGTTCACTACAGTTAAAATGCTCCTGCTCTATTTTCAATGTTTGTTCTTCAAGTTTTAAAGTAGTTTCAGAATATTTTATTTAACCAATCAGAGCAAACATCGTTAACAGTGGTGTGAGGCACCAAATAGCCTTTTTTTGGAGAATCAAAACATTTATCCATATATTCACCTTGCGGTTATGCAGACTTCTTGTGAATACCTTAATCGAAAGCTTCGATTCACAAACATTTCAGGTAATTTACCTAGCATTGTTGATATTTAATGAAATATTCAGACTTCACGTAATGCATGTCAAGATGGACAATATGAAAGCTTTGTCGTATCTTGTGAAAACGAGGGGTACGCACAACACGGAGTTCAATTTAGCCAACGAAATTTGACATTCTTGTCAATCGGATCACACTTATTGCAGGACACCCCCTATTGTTGCTTCTAACAGCAATGTTAGGATTCAGAAATTCCTGACGATTGTGTTTATTTTGTAGTTTGTATATAGTTTTACTTGCTTTGTATTTTTCTAGCCTTGAGTTTTATGTTAAATTTTAGTTGATTAACTTCATGTTACTTGTTGCTACATTGACTCTCGTTAAGTTGGACACTCAAGGGACAGAGGAAAAATATACGACTTAGCAGGCGTCCTCCTTAAGCAAATCTTCTCATAGTAGAATTTTCATGAAACAACTCAATTTGTCTCAGTTATCGAGAGGTTTTTTGAGAGACTTAGAGAGATCTTAGAGGGATTCGTAAATTTATAAACAAAATATGGTGATAAGTAATTGTGTTTTTTGTGTTCTATGTCTCATCAAACCACGAAAATTGGAGAAAAGTTTGTCTTGTTTACAAAAACTTTCTTTTGAATCACTGCAACGTTGAAGTCGTTCCATTGAATGTCCCACTTAAGCGAAGTTTTTGCTACAAGGGACTACTTAGCGGGAGTCCTACTTATCCGGGGTCTCAATTAACAAAGTTTTTTGCTTGAAAAGGGTAAAGAAGTTCAAGGAACGGAGAAAAAGGGTACTATGTAGCGGGCCTCCTACTTTTCCGAGGACCCACCTAACGTGAGCATACTGTATTTTAATGCATGTTATTGGTGTCTTGTTTCGCTGTTTTCATATGTCTGTAAACAACCTATTGTGTTACGCCTAAAGTCTTTTTGTGTTCTACAAAATCGGCTTTGTGTGTGTGTTGTCAGTTAGTATGTGTGTAGAGCTGCTTATTTGTGATGTCAAAGTGGTTTAGTAAGATTTTTTGTTTTTTTTCTGTGCTAATATTAGTATGTGTTTATTGATACTATCCCACTTGCTTCCCATCTTCTTTGTTGTGTTAGGTATGTGGGATCTTTATTTAGTCTTGTCCTGGTCGGACTGGGTTTTTGTATGTGCTTTCCTTTTGTATTTTTACAAAGTAAGGTTTTTTACTTTTATATCGTTGTACCGAATAGTTCATTCCCGTTTGAAACAATCTTAGCGTCTACTTGTTTGTGCGTACGACCCTAATACCCCCTCAGAGGTACTGAATATGACAGCCGACCAAGCATCTTGAGATTTTTACGATATTAACGAATAGCTTTTGTGTCCTCTGTTGTTGATAAACATATTTCAGTATTAAGGTCAAGCCTAAGTTGACTTCTTCGCGTCCCACTTATATAATTACTTTCCAGCATATATGGCCTGGAAACCAGATCCGGAAAGCCAAGCAACCGATGCGTTTCAGCAGGCATGGCATTATTAGATATTAATGCGTTTCCTCCATTCTCCTAATGAATCCTCCTAATGAATTTCATAAAAGGCTGCAACCCTGCTAGCAAATCCCAAGAGACCAGGCTCGTTTTCTAATTACTGAAAAATCAGCTGTCTATTGTGACTAAATCAATACTTATTGGCAATCATCTAACAGTTTGTTCCCTAATGACAAGACTGTTTAATTGTAACCCTCCTAAACTTCAAGACGTGTTTGTATAGGATGTGAAACAAGTTTTACAAAATTTATATATTTCATTTCGTGATATTTTCCGAATAATAGATATCCTCCGTATCGCAATAAATCTAGACGTCATAGCCCCAACCACCTCTTATTCCGATCTTGCTAAAGAGGCTTGCAAAGAGAAAAATGAGTATTTTTTAAAATAAGATTTTTGGTTTATCATCCCACAAATTCTTACAATAATAAGGCCAAATATGTTCACATGTGTTTCTCCTTCACTATGCTGATATTTTAATACGAGATGTACCAATATCAAAAAAATCAACTAGCATAGTGCGTATTTAACCAAACAAGCTTTCTAAAGAGGAGACTGTGAATGAACTCACAACGGAGGAGGTCCCTGTTTTCAACCACGTTTTCACGTCTTTCTCGTAAATTGGTTGAAACAGAATTGTATTTTTAAGGGAATAAAATCAACACGCAAGCCATTCAACCTAGTCGGCCTTTGAACAACGTCTAACGAAAGGAAACAGTAAATGAGTTTCCAACAGAAGAGAACTGTGAGCTACACTTAAAGAATTAACTTAGACGTTCTGCAACAAAATAGTAGGAAAATCCAACAAGACCTAGCTTTTTATGCAAATTAATAAATTAATATTTTTCAACTGAATGTAGCACTTGAGGAAGGGATTTTATTGGACAAGCCAGTACCGGGAAATATTTAGAAGGAAGAATTGCTTAATCTTTCCGGAACAAGAGCAACTCTTGTGGTGCATAGTCTAGGTGAGTACAGTAATTTAGAAACAGAAATATTGTGGGATCACAAAACTTTACAGCCAGAAATCAAAAAAAGTGTTTTTATTTCACAAACTAAAAATATTCTGAATTAGTCAGCTAGAAAAAGCTTATATTTTCGTATGCAATACTGAAAGTTTTGTTTTACCTGCACGGTGTTTTTTATAGGATTGCGTCGCGTAGAATTTTAATGCATGGGCAGTAAATGCATGACCTTCTGAATTCGTACTTTATCCAATCCATGCAGAACAACGTTGATTCGATCGTCTCTTCCAACGAAATAGCTTTGGTGATGATGGATGTTTCATAGGTCAAAACAGATCGTGTAATTTAAAAATAATAAGCAACACGTTTCATTCACGACTTCCTACTAAAATTAATAAGAGTGAAAAATGGACATTGATTTTTTTATTTTGGCAGTAAGATGACAGAAACTTTTTACATCAACTGGTTTTGTTTTAGAATTAATAAGTAGGCGAATACGTTCAAACTTCAGGTCTGTGGCGCGAAATCCAACACGTGCGAAAATTAGCAAGAATGAAGTAATTAAGTTGCATACAATAACAGTACAGTTAATTTTTACCCATTTCTAGAGGGAGAGAGTTATTGCTAATACGTATATCAGACAGAAAATAACACATATTTCTGAAACAGAGATTTACAAACTTATGTATACATATGTGCGAATTAAACAACAATGGATTGAAGGACATCTTGATGACTTTGCACAATGTAAAGTTGAAACATGATACACTGAAATAGACACATTATCATTCTAATACCTTTTGAGAAAATCAGCTGTAATTCCGTAACGAAACTACTGGATTACAAGAAAAGTATTTCATAAATGTTGATTACATAACACTGAATATACAAACGATTTCGAAATTTTCTAGATTTCCGGTCATAAATTTGCTAAAGTTTATAAACTTGAAAAAAAATTTCGTTTTTTCGATTTGCGTAAGTTAATTCTCGTGAATAAGAAAACACACGTGATTCAACAATTCTTACGAAAATTCACAAGAGTGGGTAATTCAGTTTCCATTTTATGCTTTCATTATAAAAGAACCGATTTTACATTTAATCCTTGAAGTTTAACTATAAAATTTAAAAGGCTTCAAAATGTGGCTAAATTTTGAGGCTCGCAAAATTTACAGGAGGCGCTTCTCGAAACTTTATGTTCACAAAACCTTTCAAAATGAATCATTCGCGTTAGTTCATGTTCGTGAAACGGCAAAAATTTGCGAATCTTCCTATTTGTGAAATATTCTTAATTTAAAGTAATTACTGTGGCAAGCAAACTAACTCAATTAAGTATTCTGAAACGTGTTTTTATTTTAACACGCTGCGACAGTTCACGGGGGCATTCAAAATTATCTCATAATCTCATAATAATATAAGTACATACATTTCCTTGTCTGCTCCCTAAATGAATATAAAAAATATAACTTAGAAGTTTTGTTTTACAATATCGTTTTTGGCTATGTTTCACTTTTTAAGTTCTTTCTATTTCTGCAATAGAAGCGGAGTTTGTGTTATAATTTATAGTTCATACTGTAGTATCACTTTGGTCGTATTATGAGTAAGGCAATAGATAACAATACCATTAGCCTGCACTGCTACAAATCTTCCAAATTTATCAGGATTTTAAAATCTTTTTAAAACCTCAAGTTCGTACTTCAAACTTTGATTTTCTGTCATTACCTTTTGAGCGCATATTTTCAAGCGGAAATTATCGTTTTTTAAATTATCAACAATCTTCAAAATCTCAATTTCTTTTTTGCGTCTATCCTCTCTCGACTTTCTTGCCGCCATATTATTCTTCCTTCTTCGTTCCCAGTACTCTTTCGTCTTTTTATCATCCGGGACAAAATTTCGCGGGTTTTTTCTTCTCTCGAGGGGTTTTGGATCATACTTGTATGTTTTCTCCTCTTTTGCGCTCGTATCATTATTATCCCAAAGATTTTTAATCGGAGTCCCATCGGCTTTATAAAATCGCGACAAAATGCTTTTTTTCTTGCAGTCAGTTGATGTGTTGGTATACGGTGTCAATACGTCAATATCGTTGTCGTCGTCTTCATCGTCTTTTGAATTCTTGCTGTACAAGCATATTGAAGGATCGTGCTGAGTTTCAACACATGTGGACACCTTTTGGGTTACGCTTCCAGCTCCCAGCTTTTCTATACCAAACACGTACGTCTCTTTGTCAACTAATTTATCGAGTATATCTTTTAAAAATTCGGTAGAGGTTTCAAAATATTTTGAACTCAAGCCAGGTATCGAATCAAGTGAAACGTCATTGTGAGATGGCATCTGCGTGAAACCTGACTGGTATGGAAAGTTGGATTCCGAGCCATACGGATAATGCGGAAAGGTTTCTAGAGAAAACAACAAATAACCTGTCAATCATAGGTTTTTTTGTAGCTAGTATTATTATCTGTCATAACGTTGTTAACTTAAACTGATTTCCTTTTTGTTATGTAATTTTAGTTACCTGACGTGCGACCTATAATTTTTCGATAAAAGGGTTTATAATGAATAGTTAATTTCTCCTTTGAGAGGTCACTTCTTTATTTTATAACATTGAGAAGCTGCAATTAAAAGCGTGTTCCATTGAAGATAATGTTTCAGTTTGTCTCTCCAACAGTCATATATTATTGTTGGAAGTTTATCATTAGTTAAGTAGGCGACGAAAACTCTACGAAAATATTGCCTACTTAACTACCATCTTAAAAAGACATCTTAAAGTTATCCAAACTGCAAGAAGATAAATAGTGCTGAAGTGTGAGCAGATAATATTTTCTTGAAACTGATATACGTTTTGCACTAACCAAAGATATCGTTTTAGTTGCCTCTAGTCTGAAACATCATTACCGAAAATGACAGTAGCACACAAAACAAGAAGAAATGGAAAGCGAAACAGATAAATAAATAAACTGAATTAACATTATATAAAAAATGCAAATCCATGTCAAGATAAAGTAAATAACGTAATAACAGCTATAAGAAACTAAAGCGAAACAAGGAAAAAAGAGATAACGCGAAAAAAAATCAAAGATAAGCAAAAAAAAGAAGTAAAATAAAAGAAGTTTTAAAAATCTCATCTTTTTTTCTTTTCCACTAGATAATAACAATTCAATCTCATTTATTTCTTTCCTAAGATGAATCTCTTTCAAGAGAAAGATGTTTTTCGGCCTTTTATAACTACATAATTGGTGGCTAACGTTTTTACTGACTACATTATTTGATTAAATTAAGGATTAATTATCCTTCCTTATCAATAACGCAAGATAGCGTGAGGTGAGAAATCTCTACTGCTAGATTAAACTTTGACCACATGCATTTTAGAGATCTTAACGACGTCCGGAAAACCTAAATTTTAAAGGTATTGGACCAAATGAGTGGCTCACAATATCCTTTAAACTTGCTCAATTAAGTCTTTCTGCAGATCTTATTTTTATAACTTGGACAGTCTGCCTCTAAGTAAGATAAAATGAAACAATGAAAAGGGAACAAAATTAAGTACCACTAGGCGAGAGAAGACAGACAAGAAGAAAACGATTCGCACAAAAATCAAATAGAAAAAGGCAGAAACATTAACAAGACTAACCAAACAAGAAAAAAAAAGGAAGCGGTAATATAACAGAAAGAACAAAATCGAAAGTAACTACATAAGTTGCTTTCTTAGTGTCCGCCAAATTTTTAAATGATATCAGCAAATTAGTTCTAACCATTCATTGCCTTACAAATAAAGGCCACCAACAGGAACAAGAGGAAAAAGTAGCAAAACGCTGCAAAAGGTACGTAAACTTAAATCCGCTGCCAGCAGAAAAACAACGACTACACAATAACATTCAAGGAGCTGACATCAGTAAAGGGAACAAGAATGTAACAACTGGATTCGTTTGAATGTATTTTTATCTGGTGGTACAAAATGATCTAAATATGTTGCAAAATCCAACGAGGCACATAACACAGCAAAGTGAATAAAATTCTTCCTGAAGTTTAATTTAGTGTCAACACTATGAACAATGACATGTACTGGTTCACATAAACATTGTGACTAACATTCTAACAAACCGAAATGGATGTAGTGTAAGCTGTGCTAGAAAAATATTCGCCCTAAGATTATAATTCTGTGTGAGTCTGTGAGAATATTTAGGCATAAGCTCGGCAAAAGTAAATATAGAGTAATATTATTGTATTAATTGGTTCATTACTTACGATTATTTGCTGCATAATCATTCCAATACAGAGACTTTTGTGCAAGCATGTTTTGAAATAACATTTAACCGGCTTTTCTTTTTAATAAAATGTAGTGGAATGCAGCTTATTCTCTGACATGAAGCTTTGATGACACTAATGTATCAATCTCTATTCTGTGCACGAATGATAACGTGATGAAATTGATATGTCGTGATTTCATTTGTTTCGGTAATTTAAGAGAGGAGAAGTTTGTGAGCGCATAGCAGTTGTTGTTGCATTTACTGTAAGCGTATTATTATGGAGGTAATATTCTATACAAGGGCGTTTTAATAATTTATAGAGACTAAAAAATTCTGCCACTGAAAAACTAACGATGCAAATAATTTTTGATATAACATCTTAATTTTAAAGTTTGATTTGCGGCAAAGTTTTAGCTGTTTTTAAATAACATAATAAGAGATCCGGCAAAAAATATCCCAGAACAAACAGAAAGGCTCGCTACATTTTTGGACTACTATTTGGACGACAAGTCCAAATTTGACAAAATCATCACAATAAAATTTAATTTTTTTCTAGAGTGTGTACGTATTTATCCCTTTTCTCCATGTTTTTTTTATTTTTTATTAACAATGTTCTTTAATATTCCTTTAGAAAATATTAACAACATCTAGAAAACACATGATTTAGATGAAATAAAAAAATAAGCGTAATTAGCCGAAATGGAGTGAATTACATGGGAAATTACCAGCCCGCGTAAACGAGATAAGGGAGCTGATAAGATGAGGCAAGCCAGACCGAGATATCGCTTCTTTTAAAGATGACACGTAAAAGTAAAACGCGATCCTATGGGGAACGACGCAGTCTGAATTACTCAGATTTCACTTTGTTGAACTCGCTTCAACCGGCTAACCTGGCTGAGTTATTTATTTTTGTGCATGATTATTATCTAGGAACAAACTCTTTTATTAACATTTCTTTGTGCTTTTGTGAAAATAATAATGGCTGCATTAACGGAATTAAATAAATGCGAAAAAAAGACCTTAAAATATGCTGTGATAATTTTAGCCATTTTTTTCGAAGAAATGAAAATAAACTTGTTTGCACATGAACGTACTACATTCATTTAAAGATGCTTTGTAATAGAAATTATTTCAACCTGCCTAACTGAACTACACCGGCCAGACAACAGAAAGTCACGGTCACCCTTTTTGTACCTGCACTTTTAGTTACGTCGACATTTTGTGGACTAAAAATATCATAATGAAAATTATTAACTACTCAGAAGTAAGAACATTTTATGTTCATACCTATAGTTATCCAAAAAATATTTTTGTGTTACTCAAACGCAGAAGAAACAAACTGTCACACTTATCAATTCCCGCTGGTAAACACTTAATACTACATTTGTACTTTCAAAATTACAAATTGATCATAAATTGTCCAAAACAATATATCACGACATATCTGATTATCATTAAACCAATGAAAAATTTCACAATGTGATGCCATGTAGGTTTCATAAATTACTGTTTATGTAACACTACTAGAAGTTTTTTATCAAAGAAATAAGGCAGTGGGTTGAGGCACGATTTAAAGAGATGCTAAATTTATTACAACAGAATGATTGTTTTCCTGCCACATATGTAGCAACACTAACAAAAGCCAGATTGTCTCAACCACAACTCTTCATTACAGTTTAGTATTAGCCAACCTATTTGCATCACAATATAACCGGTATATCACTTACGATAACATTGCCACACTAGTGACTCAGGAAAAAATGTTTTATTACCACTAGTTATGACGACATAGTCATAAAGGCTTGGAAAGCTAGATTATCCGAAAAACTAAGACAACTTAGATAACTACAAAACCATACTTCACGAACAATATCAATATACTAGTCGTTAGCCCGTGGAAAATCCACGGGTTTGCCCGTCCTTTTTATACCGCATTGCGTGCGTCTCGCTACCTGCGCAGCTCAGCTACCATTTTGCGTGACAGACGGACAGACGTATACGGGCATTATAACATAGATTTACAAAACACCTTTTGGCAATAATAATTTTACTTATAAAATGGAGCAGCAGGTAAACACCAGCCCCGACTAAAATTAGAAAAAATAAGTACCTTAATAGTGATTATAAATACAACAATGCCTTTTGAGACTTATGTGAAAAGAGCTAGCTAAATTTTATACGAGAAATGCGACCCTACAACTATTGATGAGCTACCCTAACAGAGAAATCAAACATTTTATCTATTTAGAAATCTTACCTTTTAACGTTTTAGCCTGCAGCAGAAGAAAACTTACATAACATTAAGTCTTAGCCAAATATTTTGAGTTTATTATAAAAGAAGTGTACAAAAGTGTTAGGAAAAGTTGATGAAACAAAAGTATTTACACAATGTCAAGATAGGTGAAAGGAAGATAAATTGCCATCTTGAAAATACTACATCTCATGTTGTTGTTTTTTGTTTGTTTGTTTGCTTGTTTTTATTTGTTTGTTTGTTTGCTTGTTTTTGTTTGTTTGTTTGCTTGTTTGTTTTTGTTTGTTTGTTTTTGTTTATTTGTTTGTTTGTTTGTTTGTTTGTTTGTTTGTTTGTTTGTTTGTTTGTTTGTTTGTTTGTTTGTTTGTTTGTTTGTTTTTATTTGCTTTTGTTTGTTTTTTGATATGCCTACTTCTAATAGATTATAACGGATTAAAATTGAATATCCATTATGAGTAAATTAAAATATAAACGTATTAGCTAAACCTGGTCATTCTGAGTGAAGTAATACACCGAAAAAAATGACGAAATATTATTACTCATTTCAAACGAGTTTGAAATTTCATGACAATTTCTACATCCAATTCCAATATACTTAAATTTAATCCTGTGTTATGTTGTAAAGGACTAAAAGGTTAAAATTCCTAATAGTTGATAACTTCATCCATGCCGAACTTCGTGTCATTGATGTCACGCAATAGTCAAACATGTCAATCCTAACAATGGGAATTGAAAGCCTATGTAATAAAATTGTAAGCCAGTTAGCACATTGGTTTGCATTAATGATGGGAAATGAAATCTGTTCACGATTAACGCAGATGTTAGACATCATGAATTCATGAGTCTCATCATAGGACATATATGTATTTATTCCCTGATCGTGATGGGTGAGTGTAATTGGTATATTAGAATTAAAGACATACTATTACATCTTTGCTTTCATTGAATTTAGGCAACTGAAACTGGATTTCCACTAGATAGATATTACGGATATCTAGCATTAGCACAAATTTTTAATTTTACGGGGAGTGCTAACAACAAAAACAAAGAATATAGCATAAACTTTGTTTGCGCATGATTTGTCTTGAAGATATTCACTATGTAATCTGGTCCATATACAAAAAGACACATGCCAAATTTCATGCTTCATTTCATTTTCTTGGGAAAACGCTTTAAATTTTTTTTCCCGCCTCAGATCAATATTACAGACAAACTTCTTATTCCTGTTATCTCTCTGAGATTTCTTGAAAATTTCGCCGAATCCCTTATCTGTAGAGACATTATAATTTTTGTATTTCTATGGTAAATAGTAACTAAATATTTGGCTCAGAGACTAATATAATTTTGCTTCTTCCTCTAATTACAAAGTTGGATAATATAGTTTACAATTTATTGTTTATATTCCATTTTTGTTTTATCAAGTGTCTGATTCGGTAAAAACTGAATAGTACAACAGCATGGTGCTTTCGTATTGATTCATTGTTGTTTGCCCTGAAGAAATGACTACTTATATGCTTATATGACTGTCTTGAATTAAGACACGTTTGGAACAGGTACTGAAATTGATTGAAATATATGATGGTCCGTTTGAAAATTCGCAATGTTTCGGCGACATTTTATCACTTTTCAAGAGGTGATGCGACGTTTTCAAAGAAGAAGAAATTTGACAGAATTATTAACGCGTTAGTAATCCTTGCTTTGTAACCTAAGTAACATTAACATAACATCGTAAAGGATTTCAAAGTCATTATTTTTGACTGTATACCTTAGATTCATTTCTTGTTTAAGACAAATTTTCATTGATATGCAACAGAGCAACAGAATACGACAGTTTTTACATATTGCGCATGTACCTTGTAAAAGAAAAGATGAACGCTGTCTTGCTGATAAATAGAGCATGAAAGTAAGCTGTTTCGTGTTGTCTCCATTGTCATCTCAAGATTTCTTTGAGAAACATGCTTTCTGATTTCTCAAAATGAACGTTATGTATTGAAATATATTTTTCAAGCCTACTTAAAGCGTTAATTCCAATAGAAACAAAATTTTTGCTAAAAACTAAACTGGAGTGGTAACTTACACAAAAAGTGCTCTCTATTCTCGGTCACAAGTGGAAACAAACACAGGCAAGGTAAATTTCTCTAGACTACAACTTATTCTCCTTTTTCTGGTCTATCGTTGTGGAAAACAACTGCAAGAAAGGAATCAAAATTTTCGTGTTTATCACCAACTCTTTTTTATTGTCTTCCTGCTTTTTAAATTAGATGGCGTCAAAGGTCCATTTTGAGCCACCAGTAATCAGGCGTTAAACACCAGATCAAGCGCTTAACCATGCTATACAGCCAAGGGAGCGCTTTGGTACAAGTAAATCCAGTAAAGCGCAGCGATACAGCATTATGGTTGTAGCTATTATATTTTTTAAAAATTACAACCTGTTATTACTCCGTCATAGCATAAACAGTCAACCAGTATTTATTTTTTTATTTTGCGAAATAATTTCCCGTCAAAGTATAAAAATTGATCGTGTCCCGGGATGAACGCTTAGTAAAAGAGAACAATGTCGAACATCCGTGTGTGATGACTATTATCTTTTAAAAAACACAGAAAAAAGCCTGTCCCACCCAGCTAAAACAATAACTCAGTAATTTTATTTTTCAAAATAAGTTTTTCGAAATTTATTGTCAGTTTATCAGTTTAAATAATAACCACATTCTAAAACCTGTTGTTACAAAATTAATTTTGGGTACAATGTAAACCCTAGCTGATCAAAAGTTAATCGAGACTGTTGTCTCATTAAATCAACAAATTTTAGACTTGAGCTACAGTTTATATTACAGTAAAATATGTAGCTATCTAACTCCATTTAGCATAAGAAGGGTTATTAGAAATTTTTTTGTAGTCAACAGTTAGTTAGCAGGTAGTTAGCAGATCGACAGCCACATCCCTAGTTGCAGCTGAGTAAAAAATCAGATTGGTGAAGATAACAAAAAAGATAAATAATGTTGGTTAGGATAAAAAACCGAATAAAACCTTTAAAATAGCAATAAAAAATTCTAGCTAGCTAGCTGGCTTTACGATGGTCCCTCAAAATCTACAATCGCAGCTAAAATCTTAAAATTGCCTACCCTAAGGAAAAAAATTATTTGCGAAAGAAATTTGTGCGGAATTTATTTTCGCAGATGAGTGACCCAGAAATGGCATATTTTGCGGAATAAATTTTTGCGGATAGCAACCTCAAAAGAGATATTGCGGAATAAATTATTTTGGATGCAAGAAAATCGGTGAATTAAAAGTCAAGAAAACCTAATTTAGTACCTTAGTGTATGAAAAACATCCAATTTTTGGAATATCTAATCTTCAACAAATGTAAGAACGAATATCGTCACTGAAAATATCGAAAATATTATGACATGGGTGGTCCTCCACAGACCACTCCTTTCGTCACTATCTTCGCCATTGTAGGTAACAAAACCGGCCATCTTTTCAGGATTGACTGTTTCTTGTCCAATCAGCAATGAAGATGCTTCAGTTTTCTCCAATGGATCGATTGCAGGGAAAGTCGGTAGACCTCTTGACCCTTTTTCTATAGCTTTTGTGATGCCAGATGCTTCCCATCCATTTGAAATGATGTCTTGACCTTTCTGAGAGCTTAGATAATCGTCAAGCTCCACAATCCATTTTGTTTGTAAAGGTTTCAGAATAGACAGTTTCAAATTTTACGCAAAATCCGCAAAAAGAGGCTTTTAAATGTAAAGCAAAGACAACAGATCGATTCTTTACCGCTGAAGTCTTTCGAAAAATTAGTTTTTTGCGCAGAAAAATTTCGAAAGTTTAGCGGAATTTTTTTTGCGGATCACCAAAATAATTTCTATCCTTAAGGTAGTTTAAGATTTACCTAAGAATTACCTTGTCAGTTTCATTTCATGCATGATATCTAAAGTACAATGGAAGTTATTCCCTACTTAAAAGCAGAGATTTTTAAGCATTTTGTTCTATAGCGAAGGGTGCGGTATATTAACGCTGTGTAACGGCAAAGCGCGTAGAATACATCGATATTTATTGTGTTTTTTTTCGCGTAATTTTTTGTTTTGTGATGTTTTTGAGTGCTCTCAGATCAAAATATTAATGTAAAGTGTGTTTTGTCAAGACATGTCTTCATGAGGGAGGGAAATTGATTAGATAATTGTGTAAATTTCACATCTGGAAGTTTTCCAAGTTGATTCAAAATTTTTAATCAGTTTCGATTGCTTTTGTCAAGAGTTGAGAATACAAAAAAACACAACAAAGAAGTGTCTTAGAGTAAAATGAAAAATTATAAAGAATAACTTATTGATTGATTTTTTTTAAATATCTTTTGAGAAAGACATTATTCCTCAATCAATTAGCACAACACCAAACGATTTTACTTAAATTTGAAAAATCCATTAAACATGTATACTCGTTTATCAGGAAAAGTATAATAATAGGGGATGAGGGAGCTCCATTTTGTTGCTCTCCTTCAAGTATTGTATAACCCTCCTACGTGAGTCTTATTGTTTGCGCATTATAGAAAAAAGTTAATATCTAATGTCATCATTTATACCTCCCTTTTCTCTTGACCTATCCTATTGATTTTTTGTCAAGAGATTTGAACTATGACAAGCATCACGCGAAATATCGTGTATGCTGTCAATATTTTATCATTTTCCTCCATACAGGTTTTATACTAGCTCCGTTAGTTTAACATATTCATTAGCAGCAAGTAATCTCTGTGAGGGAGTTTAACACAAAATGCTTCATGTAAAATGTCCTTACGCATATCAATAATTTTTGTAGTCACATTTTTACTGTTCTATCAATTTTGCATCTGTTCCAAAATAAAAGATGGACACACACTGGAAGCAAATAAGAACTGATGGTGAGTATTGTCAAATTTTGTTGCACCAAAACAGAAATCTTCTTTCGTCTGGATTACTCAAACTTTAATGCTATTTGTTTAAAAAATTCTTGTCAAATCTGCTGATCAACCTGTCTTATAAAGTAAGTTAATTTTTTCTGACACTTTGAATGCCCCACCAATTTGAAACTACTTACGTGAGGAATACAGGGCAGACTTTTTACTAGAAGAGTTGTCAATTATTCTACATGGTTTGGTCATATCTAAATCTTTATCAGTTTTTATTTAGGCAAGTGTCCTTCCTACGTGCCAAAAATATATTTAAACCTCTTAGAATTTGATTTAGCTTCTCATAATCAGAAGCTTTAAAAAAATAAGTGCTTATAATAATACTACTTAAATAAGTACGAAACGAATTGAAACAGAAATAACCTTTGATAATTACCGATTTCATCGTATTATGTTTCTACTGATGCGTGTTAAACGGACTATCTATTTATTGATCTCCATGTACCAATATTTAGCATATTTTTAATTCTAAAATGACATCTTATCGGGAACAAGACTTCACAAGATCAATAAAGCCAAAAATTTTACCAGATGCAGAGTTTCCCTAACTAATTTCAATATGATAAAGCGCCACGAAAATAATAGATTTACATTTCCTCTAGAATTGTCGAACGTTTGTGTACATGTTCCGACAATACAGTACAACAATACAACTTTTCCTCTGTTTAAAAATCCTTAATCAAAAATAAAATATTTAAAATGTGGTGAAATGGTTCTATATGACAAAATAAAATTCTCCTTCTGCTACTTTTCAGTCCTTATCCATATTTAACTGCACTTCTTTTTAGATTCTATTTCTTACACTTCGGTTAAAACTGAACTGCCGGAAGGTGCTCAAAAAGATTTTATGGATGGTTTGAATACCGAAATTGAAAGTTCTTTACAAGCACAGGATGAGTATGAACCTGGCAGTCCCATGTTTCTACCACAATATGGAAAAAGCTATTCCAACAAAACCATCAAAATGGAAAGGCACTATAAGTACAATCCGAAGCCGTTAGGGAAGAAAAACAATCGAAATTTTGTTTCTGAAGAACATAAAACAGAAGAATATTGGCAAAAGCGAATCAGAAATAATGTGGCAGCTCGAAAGACTAGAGAAGATAGAAGACGCAAAGAAATTGAAACATTGAATAAAAGCATGCAGTATGAAAGACAGAATTTAGAGTTGCGTTTATTCATTGAGAAAACGGAAAGCGAAAATCAATATTTATTATACGAAATTAACTGTTTAAGGGAAGCCAAGGGGTTTCCCAGATTTTAACATTTGTTAGTTCTTCACCTTGCTTACAAATGGGCTAACAATTCTTAGAATGTATTTGTTTGTACATGTCCAGAACTTTAATATTTTTCCGTGGTAGGTCGTAATCTGTTATTTTTTCCTAATCTTTGTTACAGACTATCTACCACGACAAAACAACAACAAATATAGCGTAGTTTTCTGTTGGTTGTAAATTTAAAGGGAATATATTATTTTCAAACTGTTTATATAACTTATAGCTACTAATAATTATTTATTTTTGGCGTCGTCTGGTCAAAAAAAATCCTCCTCCTTTATTGACATTCACTTCCACTGAGGTGACGCACTGTGAACTATAATTTTTTTCACTGTTCAAATGTTGTAAGCAAGATTGTTGCATGGAGTCAGCAATCTTTTTCGTATCAATGGCCGTGCATTAAGAGGTGTGTTTTTCAAATTAAATCAAACTTAGCGCAATTATACTACGTCATAAAAGGAACAAAATAATGGCAATAAATTTGGTCTATGTTAGCAATTATTCTCTGACGTTAATCTGACGTTATCAAAAGCTTCAATCTATTCGGTCCGAGGTAGTTCGTCCGTTCGAAAACATTATAACATCAGAAAAAAATTTACCTTGGTGAATGCACCCTAAATTAGTACTTAAAATCGCGCAAAAGATCCTATTTTTAAGAAAAGTGCTATTAGACAAAAAATTTATCAGTCAAAAACTTGCTTAATAGTCATTGGTTATTAAAGTGCAGTCCTCAAACATACAACCAATTAATATGAAAGGGTGGGGAGCGGTAACAAAGAGCTGTTTGTTTGGGACGCAATATTCTATGGATCTACATTTGGTTTTAAATCCGAAGACCAAAAATTGTAAGCACGTGTTATACAAACATCGCATTCAGCACCGTCATGCCCACCCGTAGGTAAATGTCTTCTCCCCTGGTGTTGGTGATTTGTCTTAATTTCTTGAAAACAAGATATAAAGCTAGCTAGGTAGCTACAATCACCTACATAAATATGCCTCTTCTCTTCCCTACCTCCAAGTTCATATACTTTGCGATTGTTTAGAATTTGTTTGCAAACTTGTCTTATATACCCAAAACAAAGACGCTGTTTTAGGCGTCTTTGTCAAGAGATATCGTCTTTCGACTAAACTTGAATACAAATTTAGCCAATTGAAAACAAGCTGTTAATTACTGTTAATTATTTTAACAACATTTTTCAGATCTAGATGGAAATAACTACTTTTTTCGTACAGCTTGTAACCAAATTTCAAGAAGTTGATATAAAATGCTTGTTCTAGATTCTTGATACCTATTGCGTCAGCTATGGTCCGCAATTTTCTTTTTCTCACAATTACATTTTGTTACTGCGCGTGTGTTTTTGAACTCGCTGCTTGAAATTTCTTTTTCTATCTACACGGGATTTCATAAACGATATTGCTTTGATCTTCCAGACTAATTTTGTCCATTGATTTAGACAAAATGCTGCGCAGCGTTTGTTAAGAGTTGAAACCACATTCGATTTTGGATCTTTGCTGAAACTTGGGAAAAATATTAGAAATTCACAAGCTGTCAATTCCATTTATGTTTCACAGTTGGATAAGTTGGATCTTTTCTTTGTTTTGTTTTTGACTTGCGTGATGACTTTCTAATTGTATCCATTTGCAATCAATGCATTCTTTACATGTCCAACTCATGGTACCTTTTTGTCACTGACTACGTTATTGGCACGATCTAAGAATGAAGAGGTGACACTTTCTTTGCAAGATTTATGATGGTTTGATTCCTAGTTAAGGTACTGGTCAGTTTGAGTGAGTTCCCGTTAATTGAGCCTAAAATAGCACAATTCTTACGTTTTAACAATGTAATAAGGAAAGCCATGCTATCATCTCTTTCAAATTTAACAGTGGAGGCCAGTGAAAGCCGTTGATGTGTTAATAGAACTCTTCAAAGTAAGATTTTCTGATTACGGCAAATACGTTGGCAACGGGTGATGTGAGCAATGCTGTTGTCTCATGTGCTTGCATTTATATTTCAGCAACTACTGACGATGCAATTCCATCTATTTGAATGTATAAGTTGTTATTAAACACATACTATGTTTTTGTCAACACAAGAAGATGTTAAACAGTTTTATGTACTATATATTTTTTGCAGGAATCCTGAGTTTTTCAGTTTAAAGTATTTTTTGATACACTATCTAGATATTTTAAACGCGGATAGTACTTAATAACATATATAAAAATAGCTTAGTTTTGATCTTTGATCAGTTAAGTACATAACTCATATTTTACCTTATTATATCGCAACTTAAATTTGCAATTAGAAATTTGGCTGTCCTTAAAATCCAGTTGGTGGTCCGTCAAAAGGTTTCAGTCGATAGTACTCTTTTTCAACGACGTAGTCTTTCCTTTTTAACGCCATTAAGACGTTTCTAGCTTCTCGAAAATCCAGGCAATGAATTCAAGAGCATAAGTGTGCAGTAAGGGAGATGTGAAGAAAAAATGAAGCAATAGCCATCAACTTAATTGGAATGGAAGCAAAGCTATCGACAAAAAATCTAGAACAACGGCTGGGAAGATAAATGGAGCAATCATTAGCGTAGAAGGTGACAAACACAGCACAGCACCGTTTCGTTTTTTATGAAATCAACTTTTTTTCGCGACCTTTATTACTTCGGTGTCGAGCATAGTTAGATACCAATATAGTGTTGTCAAGACTCTGCAGAGTAAAATTTTGTACTAAAATTCAAGGAAAATAAAAGATATTATACAGCAATGCAAAAAGCATACATGGACCTAAAAGAAGACAATGGTACATATACTGTTGTTGTTTCAGAGATGTGTGATGGCAATTGTGGAATAATTTATCCTTTGCTTGGCAAATTTCGCTGCGCCATAAAGTAGAAACAGTTTCTACTTTTTAGCGGCGAAATATTTCGCTGTAAACTTTTAACCAATCAAAACGCAAACTTTAGTGTTTATTCTTAGGAAAACTTACGACTTAAAATAACTGCTTTGTTTTTAAAATCTAAAAGAGGGCTTGCATCTCGCACCCCCACCCCCCTCCTTTGAGCTGACAAGTCGAGGATGTAAAGCCCAGAGAAGAAAAAAATAATAATTAAAGATTTAGACGCAAAGCATGTTTAGGACCATGGGACGCATTTCTAGAGATACGGTTAAAAAAATTAACCGATGCGAATAAATAGAATTTTTTTGCCATTAGGAACAATAAAAAAGGCTAAAAGCCATACATGCCACAGCCATAAGAGATACGTTATTCGATGTACTAGTCAATGAAATAAAAAAAACCAAGCCCTTATCCACATTCTTTACAAATTAAAGAAGATTTAAGCCAAGAAGATTTGTTTAGGAAATGGGTAGTATGAACTCAGTCGAAACAAAAGCTACAATTATATGTTTTTAAGACGGGGCATTTACATCTCCATATGTGTCGTTTTTACTTCTTTAACTTAAAATTTTTAGGTCGCGGCAGTCAGGCCAGTATTTGATTTATAAAAGATACTTAGAAATTTCCAAAAAAATATATATATATAAATACACAACGTCCAATTGCTTGAAATTTGTTATCCGCCAAATTACAAAGAAACAGGGCATGATAAAGCAAGTCTTGTGTAGACAATCGCGAGCGAAAAAATTACAAATATTATTCTGGATAATTTTGATTTACTTTATTTTCGTTCCAACATTTACGGTATAGCGTTTTTTGTTTATTTGTTCATGATGCTCTTCAAATTATTTTTTGCTTAAAATTGGCCATAATATCTCAGAAACCCTCACAATAGGTGATGAAATAAGATATTCACAAAAGTGTTATGTTTAAGTAAATAGAGTTTTTAAAAATACTCCCGGTACTCTCAAAATCAAAAACAAAAAAATGAGATATTTCGCCGAATTTTTTCTATTTTTATCTGCTTTTTATCATATCCTTTTTAATATGTTGATCGAGAAGAATGTTTTCCTTGGCAACCAGTTGTTCTGTAAATGCCATGTCATATTCTTTCATAATATTTATTTTCATAAATTCGTAAGAACATCCTAATATAAATTCAGGTTATATTAGATTTATTTAGTTCAATTCTTCACATAAATACTTCAATGGATCGCTATCTGTAATTGAGATTAATAATTAACTTAAAGGTCCCCACAATTTCACAGGACATTTATCATCACAATTGAGAAGAGTTTCTTCGAAACCTAACCACAATAACCGTAAATGTTATTAGCTATAACCTCTTTCAGTTGACCTCTTTATTCAAGTTGAAAAATTCTTACACAAAACAAAGCGTTCTTAGCGTATCTTATAACTATTATCAGCTTTCTTAATTGGATTAATTTTGGCTTGATATTAATTTTCGCGCCGCCGTAAGTAATGCTTTTTCGCGCACGCAAAAGGTGGTTAACAGGAATAAAAAGAAATGAAAAGGACGTATTTACTTCCCCCTCCCTCACTGTTTCAACAATATAATCCTCTTTCACACTCATTAGGAACAAAAAAACCTTACCTTTATTGTTTCACGCACCTCGGAAAAAAAGATCTATGCGTGAATAATTTTCACACACTTCATGTGCCCGGAAATTAAAACTGTGAGTTAGTTCATGCAACTAAGTTATGTTGAAATTGACACACGTAAACTCAGTCTTAGCTTTATTAATATGATAAGTATCCTAAAAATACAGTAACCCTATTCCTAATGTATTAAGATTCGTTTTATATAACAACAACAACAACAACAACAACAACAACAACAACAACAACAACAACAACAAAAACAACAACAAAAACAACAACGACAACAACAGCGACAACGCAACATGTTCACAAGAGGCACATGTTCACAACAAAAAGTTAAAAACAGCAGCGACATATTACAGGATATAATTATTCTGAGAATCTGTAAAAATATCCTAAGTACATTAAGGCATATAAAACGTAACCTAAACTAAATCTAGTCCAAGTAAAATGGCATTTCTTTTGCTGTTATAAAATATTAAAAATTCCTTGATCGTAGATCTAAGTGAAAATACAAGCTGTTGAAAAACTTTCAACTAATTATCTAGGTGATCTAAGTTTATAAAAACAATTAAAAAAAAAGTGCGGTATAAGAAACTCGTAATATAATATCCTTTTTCACAATTTTACATTCCATAAACATCCTGTGTTTTAATGATTCTTTGCTTTCTTTTGTTCTTATAATTTCAGTATAATAACTTCTATAAAAAAGGACTTTTGAAAAAGGCTATTGAGCAATCAATTGAATTCGACAGGATATTCGGACCTAAAGTTTTTCTTCGTTCTCGACTTTCTATTAGCTGCAGATTTTGAACCAACTAAAATATAAAATTATCGGTTTCGTTGGTGTTGCGTTTCTACTAAAAAAGACTATCGGGATTATTGCTGCATAAAAGGGGAAGTTCAGAGATTATCGATTTTAAATTTTAAAGGAAGGTTAAATTATATTTTGAACAATATACACCTAGATTCTGTTTCTAGTTGTGAAACATCCTTACCAAATTGCATTGCTCGTTTTCGAAATTTGGTATTACTGGAGAGATGATTTATTGAATCAGTTAGTCATGATTGCGGTTCGTATTGATTCGTGTCACAAGTCAGAGTCGAGAGGGACAGTCATTTTAGGATATTCTACACCCTGTCACGTATTCTGTAGGGATCAAGTTTTATGACTAATTCTTTAATTATACATACTTTAAAAAAATGTTAGTAATCCTGGATAAATTAATGTTCATATTTATTGTATCGCAAGATATTTACCCACAATCATAATTCTTCCATCACATTCACCGAGCAATAACTTCATTCTTTCTACGTGTCGCTCACTTGGTCGTTTCGTTGTCGTCAAAAAACGCATTTTGTTAATCGTTGCTTGAATTTTTAATGAGCATGGCACCTCCATGGCAACAAACTTGTTAACTATTTTCTCAGCTTGACATAATATGTCACCAACAGCTGCAAAGCGATCGCATAATGATTGAATCTTCGGATTCCCAAGTGACAAACGATCAATCTGACCAAGCTCTTCGTTGGATTGTGATAAGGTTTTCCGCATTTGAACAATTTCTTGGATAATAGCGCCATTCTTTGCTTCTTCGTCTTTTTGTTTTGGTGGTTTGAAATCAAACTCATCGTGCAAAAATATGCTTCTAGAGAGGTCTGATTGGATGCATGCCTCTACACTTCCGTTTTGTATCTCTTCTTCATAAATGTCAGGTCCATTGGAAGATTGGTCCTATAATAAGATTATAATTATTGACTGGTGTTTACATTTTTTTAACGTTTAAAAAGAAACGAATGCATTTGGTCGATAAAATTATCAAGATCATCTGCACACAATTATGACGCAAAATGACAAAATTTAAATTTTCACTGTTTTTACGTTCTTGATTCTTCAAACGTTCTTCCTGAGTTAATTAATTTTTAATTTTCATTAAGGAAGTGTGGGCAGGAATAAGGCTCTCCCTCAATTTACTTTGTTAGTGTGGTGAAGTATCTGCGGATTTGTGGTACGTAAAGTATTCTATTTTAGGAATAGATATTAATAATTAACTTCACTACAAATTGCTACAGGATATAAACACGCGAACATTTTTTAATTTTGTCTTAAGAAGAATCAGATTCTAGAAGTTTGATATAACTTTGGTATAAAACTATAAAATACAATTTTCCGCCGGTAGATCGAATCAGAGAACTGAAATAATAGTTTAAATTCTCCAGGCTTTTTATGACTTGAATTTTGACTGAAAAATGAAAAAAAGTTCTTCTTTTTTTTGAATTTTTCACTTTGACGGTCAAATACAGTAGACGTCCGTTAATTCGAACACGCAAGGGACTAAATTATTTGTTCAAATTAGTGAAATGTTCGAAATAACGGAAAGTTCGAATTAAGCGGCATTCGAATTAACGGACATCTACTGTAGAAACAAAGTTATATTTACTGGAGAACGAAAGTGTGAAAATCTTTTAAAAAGGCAGTTTATTTTTTAGTCTAGGGGGCATTGATAACGGTACCATGATGAACTAAAGAGGCTATCCTGGATAAATAATAGGTAAAAATGATGAATAGGGATAAGAATAATTAAAGCAGCTCAGCCTAGCGTATATTCCGGTAATCGGAGCTCAAGCTATAGTTTGAGTTACCAGGCGTGTGCTTTATCGGGTACTGTAGTTCTAACAAATTGGTTCTAGATTAAAAATACCAGTAAAGGTATTTTGAAAATTACAAAGGCGAACCTGGTCGTCTTCATCCGTGATATCGTCATTCGTGTCATCCAATAGGTCGTCTCCAATCTTGTCATTATAATACAATGCAATCAATGTCTTCATGATCCCTCGAATCTTTCCACAGACCAAATGAAAATCCTCTAGATAAGTAACATTGTAGTGAATATGATGGACAATGATGTTCTCACAGATTTGACGAACATTTCGGAACTGGAGATTTACTTCAATAACAAACGGGACATCATCTGCATTCATTTTGCCCAAATCACGCTTCATTGTTTCACATTCGATTTCATCATTCATCTTCTTCACCAATCCTTTAACCGCACCAACGTATGGGACGCCCTGCTGGTTGCGTTCAAGTTTGAAAATTCGTTTTGAGAAGTCTCTCATTGTACCAGATATCTTTTTTAAAAGACCTCTTAATTCTTGCATGTTTCTGAGTTTACCATCTATCACGTATACACGATCCATCAATTGACTTCTTCTTTCCTTCAATCCCGGCACTGTGTTGTATTTTCTTTTTTCATACTCCATGGAATCGACGAATGGTTTGATATACACAATATCCCCTTTGTTAGCGAATGACTCTCTCGGAGTTATTCTTGATTCTACTTTGCTTCTAGGAGAGGGTGTTCTTTGTCCTGAACCTCTTCTTGGGGATTTAATCTCCAGACTTAAACGTTTCATGTTTCCATTTTCCATGATTTCAACAAACTAGCAATTTCAACAAACTTTCTACTAACCTTGCAGCTTTTACAGTTTCCGCTCACATTTGCATTCATATGTTTCACAACTCAGTGTGTAGCAATGATTTAACAACTTTATTAGGAATTGTTGTTCAAAAGTAACCCCCTGGTTGCATTGAAATATGTAATACTAATTCATCTATGAAGAAATAAGCTTCACATGAAAATTTAAATCTAGTGGAGAATTATACTTTTTAACATTACTGAATTGGCGATACATTTATATTACATATGTACGTCAAATGAGAATAATATGATTACAGAAAACGCGCGGGAGGTTATGATATGTAATACAATTTAGCAAAGCTTTAAATATTAATCAATTGCTTATTACAAATTTTGTTTCGCTCGCAAATATACTGAATGTGTGTCATGAATATCTATATATAGACTTTAGCGTTTAGTTTTTTGCCAATGGTGGATTTTTCTCGTACATTCACCCTCTTTACACTTATTATACAGTCATTTAGCTGAAAAACATTTGCAGCTTAAAAATGAGTAATAATTGCATATCAAAGTTTGGTTCTAATGAACTGGTAAATTATGAGAAAGATAAAATCATACAGAATGTGGTTAAGCATCACATTCAGCATTTTTCTATAATGAGCCACTCCTTCAAAGAAACAATAGGTTGGGTGGGGCAAACTAAAAGTGCAAATTTAGGTGTTACCAAATGAAAACAATAATTAAATGGTAAATACGTGCGCTGCTTAATCATGCACAAGTGAATTTGATTATATGTGAGGTTATAAATAAATATAGATTATGTTAAAACTGACAAATGGTTGTTATAGATGCGACCGTTTGTTTCAATGTAAAATAATAATAGTTGATGATTGATGAGTGAAAAATACAACTAAATTTTCAGTTATTTCCAATTAGGTAATTTTGATATCTTTTTAGGCTTTAAATTCCTATGTTAAGAAGGTCATATACATTCACCTTCATTTTAATAAGGGTTTATTTAAGACGTTTATATAAACCTATAACAGTTTTATCAGGAATTCTTTTTAAATTTTGAGAAGCCTAACTTTATCCACTTCCTTATCCGTTTAGAGCTATGCTGATACCGTTCAATTGGTCATTTTTCCTATCGTCGCCTTACTGGTTTTTTTCATTCAATAATGTATTCTTCTATGTACTTTTAATACTTTGTGTTCATAACATTTCTTCGTCATTTTAAAATAAACAAATCGAAGTGGTTTATCACCATCCTTGCAAGGAGTCTTAGGTTCTGTGATTGTCGTTTTTTGCAGTTATTATTCTTATTTCTCTATTATTCAAGTAGGCCTGAAAGTTCACTAAACAATTTTTTAAAACCTATTGTTTTTAGCCTTAAAATTCCACCCTAATATTCTTATAAAACATATTTTTATAAAAGAATAGAAGATATCGCGGTTTAAAAAGATTAAACGCCTAATTTTTACACTTTCTCGTAACAATTTTTTTGCGTTCGGTACATAGTGAATTTTTTAATTTTACTGTTCACAAAACACTTTACTAGTTTGGGAAACTTAATTTTCCGATTGCTTTTAGAAAAAGTAAAATCGCGAAATTTTCTTACGAAATACATTTAAACTCATTCATAAGCTATATCTGTAAAGCTGCATTTTATCAGCTACATAAGTATCGCAACCTACGAACAACCAAATCAATTTCTAAGTAGACAAGCCCGGTCCGACGTGTATTGTCGTAAAGACATCGACGATGGAGAGGACTTGGGCAGAAGAAGAGGGACAATTTTGATGACACAAGAGTTATGATAGTGAATAGAGAGAAAGAGATAAACAGAGATATATTGTAAACACGTGTTCTTATTTAACCTATTTTCCCGATATTAAACGACGTAAGTAAAAATTTAAAACAACAACAACAAAAGCATTATAATATACATAGTAGTAGCCGATTCCTTAAGATATCAGCGGTCAAACTTGTTACAGCAACAGACGGATGTCTTCTCACACAAAAGTTAAAGGAGTTTTAACCGCGTGTGTAATTGCCTTCACGAAATAAAAATTGCACTTACTTTTTATAATTTCTTAATTGATGCCGAAGTAGCAACTACTTCAGGTACGGCGTCTTGTTTTGTTACAAAAAATAGTTTTAATCGCAGAATGACTGTTCTGGTTTCTCGATACAAAACTTTTTTTGTGTGTTCTTAGCGTTCGTTTTTGTTTTAGTATTAAGTGAGACTGTAAGTGGCTAAAGAAATCCCATGTTTAGTCTTCCAAACTGTCGAAAGGCATAAAACTGTTGTAAGGCTGAAAACTGTCGTAAAGCTTAAAATGTCGTAAGTCTTAAAACTGGCGTAAGGTTTGAAAGTATCGTAAAGCTTGAAAGTGTCGTAAGACTGAAAAGTGTCGTAAGGCGTATAACTGTCGTAAGGCTTAAAACTGTCGTAAGGCATGAAAGTGTCATAAAGCTTGAAACTGGCGTAAGGCTTGAAAGTGTCATAAAGCTTGAAACTGACGTAAGGCTTAAAACTGTGTTAGAGCGTGCGGTTTATTATAGCGATGTTTTAATGCAAATATCTTTAGTGGAATAAAATTGAAATGCTCGCAGCGAACTGTCCCTTCTTTCTAGATTTCACCAAATATAACAATAAATGGAATTAAAGCAAACTTCCAACTAAGGCGAATAGCCGTGGGAACGAGGTGAAATAAATTCCGAAGTGAAATGATGAGTGACTAGAGTATGAAACTAGCCTTTGATGAATTACTCTCTTTCACAAGCTTTTGCCTGACCTAAGAACCGGTATAGAGACTTTTGGACATCATTAATCTTTTAAATTTTTGCAACTCTCATTACAACGAACCACACCAAACCCTGTTTTAATAAACAAATTTCAAAATTTTACCTTTCTTGTTCCCTTTCTATAGTTATTAATTATTGTAGGCCCAATTTCTATATACAGAAGATTTTGTGACATCGGCTAATTATGCAATCCTTCGGCGTAAAATTACTCTCAAATTAAATGTCAAATATAAAGCCGAAATTGAGGCCCATAACGCGTTTAGAAAAAGCGAATCTGAATTTCTTTTGTTATAATTTTACCACACGAAAAGGAGAGATTTTCAAATCGTGTTCCAGGACTCCTTAAAAATCTATATTATAATACCCGTATACGTCCGTGTGTCTGTCACGCAAAATGGTAGCTTAGCTGCGTAATTAGCGAGACGCACGCAATCCGGTATAAAAAGGACGGGCGAACCCGTGGATTTTTCCATGGGCTAACGACTAGCATTCTTTTAAATATTAAGACTTCATAATGGAGGAGAAAAAAGTAGACCGGACCGTTGGTATTGACTGTTGAAATACTTATTTACATCAAAGATTTTCTTTTAATCTCCAGTTTATAACAAAAAGATTCTTTATAAACACAAATGTCCATTGTACGAATTTTTTGATCATTTTTTTAAAGAAAATGCTAAAATAATGGAATTGCTGAGAAACTTTCAATACTGGTTAAGCAAACTTGTGGATGCAAAAGCCATGGTAGCTTTGGCAAATAAGAATATACCTTATTCCAGGTAATTAACGAGGCCTAGGAAATCTGCATTATTTTTTAAGATTATATATTCTAGTACATGTTTCCCAAATTACATGTTTTTTTATTATATTATATTTTTGATTTTTGACTTTAACATCATATTCAGCATCATTGAATAGGTGAGTGAGAAGTTTTTAACCTAATCCGACATGTAAACACGCTGTTTTGGTGGTATTAATGCTACGGTCAAAATCTTCTTATTTTTCAACCTGTACGGATAAGCCTTGCTTTCAAGCAGAGGTCAATCAACACAAAAAACCAGGTTGTTTGTTTGCTGTATTAATCTATAGATGTGGCATTTTATTAAGTTTCAGGTAAAGATTTCGAAAGTAACGTTCATTTTGTTAAAAAAAGTTGAGAAATTGCTGCGACGCATCAAAGAAAACTAATTCGGGAAAGATGTGTTTTGTTTATCAAAATTTTTATAGCTAAAATATAAAAATATTATTATATGCTCATAAAGGTATAATTTAAAACGCTTTTATGCAATTACAAAAAAGGCTATAAGAGTTGATTTTATATTACAATTCATATAACATATTTGCCTACAAATTCTCCTTTTGAAGTGTACTTTCGAGTTTCTGGTACTTTTTGTTTTTTTTCTTGTAGCCTGATTTCAGTAGACTGATTGTGGTTAAAAAACTTTTCGCTTTCAACATGAAGATTTGTGTACTCCTCTGGATGGTGTTGTCATTTTGTCTATGTAGGTAGCAGGCACTACAATAATTAGTGTCTTCATAGTAAATATCACAGCTAAATGAATGCATTTCTAATAAAATAGTTTCGTTAATAAACGAGTTATGGTGTAGAAACAGAAGGTTATTCAACATCAGAGTTCACAAGATGTAATGTTTTTGTTTTGAAAAAATAAAAACAAATGATAAGTGAAAGCGTTTTGTCTCTGTAAAAATATGTTACTATTTTATTTATTTATATTATTTCAGCTTTTTGGCACCAGTCTTAGTCGACTTTATTACTGGCTACTAATGATTCTCTCAACAAATATTTTATCTAGATTATTCACATGGAGGAGTAGCAGTAGGACACAAGTTGTTAAAAGAAGCAGGTAGCTAATTTCTTTGTTTTTTTAAGTATATTCGAAGAACACTAACGATAACACAGCTTTATCAACCTTTTTCTTGCCAATAGGCAATAGGCAGATGTAATGTGTTAGCATAGCTAACAGAAAACACAACGTTATAAAAATTGTTTCTTGTTTCCATAGAGAAATTAATAGAACTTCGACCACAATGTTATGGTGGAAACTGCATGGAACCGGTATAGTTATTTTAAATTTTTATGAGATAATACTCGATTATCAAATATAATAAATTATATAATCATAGTGTACATTAAGTAAAGTCAGGAAATTAAAATACAATTCCACACAAGTGATTCTAACAAAATATCTAATAATAAATCCACGTCGGCTAGTCGGAGAAGAGATGAGAGTCATTTTTTTGTTTATGGTATTTAACATTTTAAATTTCTTTCTATATTGAGCCTTCTTTTTATATGATCCTTGAGAAGTTGTATACTTTTTTCTCAGGTTCTTGAAAATAGTTTAAATAACTTAAGCACCTTGCTACAAACAGGCATCTACGGCCGTAGGTTTTAAAGTTTCACTAAACATACTCCACCTACGTCGCTACGAAATTTTCATAATCAGTTTAACACAATAATCTTTTCAACCAAATATTCCACAATAGAAACGCTACATCTTGTTAAAAAGTCATTTTTTAACACTTTGTCCAATTGGTGCCTCAATAAGCAAATGGGCGGCTAAAAACGTTTAAATACCACTCAAAGTACCAAAATAGTACTTAATTAGACTATTTTTAGAAAGTTATGAAATAGGACATTTTTGCTATAATGGTGTCCTGTTTATCACAGTTATTATAATTATCTTCTATTTCTCATCTGTTCAGCATTAAGATTAGCTACAAGAGAACAGGATCGCAACAATAGATTGATAATGTGATTGATTAGTTACTAGTATAAGTTAATATTTTAAAATATTTTAAAATCAGCTTGGTTTACGTGTTCTTTTTTTACTCATTGGTTGGCGGGAAACACGGCCAAAAACTGTGTTAAAGTTTGAAGAAGCGGTAGTAAGAGCTGGCGTTGTTTCAAGGTCGACGGTAAACATACATGTTGTATTTACCTTTAAAGAATTTTAGAAGATAAATGCAAAAAAAGAACAAAATAAAGCAATGAACACGCTGTCAAGTTTTGTTGTGTTCTAGCTGTATGTTCCCAGACACGAGAAAAAAAATTATATGTAATTTGTCATAAAGATAAATACCCAAATATAAAATATAATAAATTATATAATCAAAATATACATCAAGTCAAGTTAGGTATTTAAAAAGTGATTCACAGGTGATTCTAACAAAAAATCTATAAATAAATCCACGTCAGCTAGCTAGAGAAGAGATGACTACTTAAGTCTACTTATTTTGCTATGGTATCTAACACTTTACAGAGCTTCCTTTAATAAGCCTTTTGTTCTGTAAACATATAAGTTGTTCTGTCGCTTCTTTCGTAGGTTACGGTAAGACCAAATCTTGTGGTACCTTGGAAGGTATATACTTCTTTACTATTACATTGTTTTATATATTTAACTTAGTTGCGTTTTTTTTTTTAGCTTTAAGAAAGGATCGCCAAAATACGCTACGCGGGATACTTTCCTTAACAAGATTAGAACTGTTAATCCAACGACTCTGTAGCTGATTTTTTATCATTTCGTAATAACAGAACAACAAAAAGAAATTTTAAGGTGGAATGCCACGCCTATTGTGATGTAGCTGTATGTCCCAAGACATAAGGAGCAACTAAATTTGCTGTTCTATTTTACACTTTAGAAGTCGCGCAATTTTCTGACTTCAGAACTTTCTACCTTTTACGTTAAGTCCACACATCCCAGGCTATGGTCTGACTATCTCCTACTATGACTTTTCTCGTTTCACTATACAACTTTTATTCAATATCTTGTATTAGAAAGAGAGAGGTTACTTAGAAAGATGCACAGAGGGGAATTGGTATGTATTGACTTTTTACGTAATTCTTACGTGTTTTTTCTATAATTTGGGTTCAGGTCGGACGTCTGTTTTACACCTCAGTAAAAGTGTAAACTTAAGCCTAAATAATGAAACTTGGCACATTCACAAAACAATATAAACTTATTCCAGACCAATGAATTAATTTGGCAAAATTGCAAGGACAAGAAATCAAGTCGAACGCACCGAAGATAAGTTGTTTTTCCAAAATATACGATATACTTTAAAAAATGACGTCATATCTCCAAGAACGTTTTTCATTGTAACAATAAAATCTAGTCTGCATTTCCTAAGCAACACCTTGGTAACAACACGCTAGAAAACACATATGCAATAAATATTTATATAAGTTACGTGGACTGTTTTCAAAATTTTTAAAAAGTTACCCCCGTCCCAAAATGCACTAGTACTTCAAAGTACACCTTTTTTTGTAAAGTTTTGTTTTTATTGCAAGCCCCCAATACAATCTAAGCACCAAATCACATGCCCAATAAAAGTTATGCCCAGGAAAAAGGGCTGCGATCACTTTATTTCACCCTTCCAGTCCCCGGTTATTAGGGTTATTCTATCATTTTAATTCTCCAATTTTGTCATACTGTCACGAGCGTTGGGAGTTACAAATACCCATAATGTCATGTTTTTTTTAAAATCGTCTTTCTTATCTATATGTAAAACGTAAATAATCTTATCTTTCTCTCAACTAAAGTTTTTCCATTGGTAATGCTAAATTTTTGTGACTAAACAAAACACAATAGTCAAAGTTATTCTTGAACCATGCTAATTAATATTTATGCCGACTTTCTCATTTAGTCAAGTTCTCTTTCTTGGAGGAAAAAGAAACAAAACTGAAGGTATGTTATTTCTATCTTTGCTAATTTTGCAAAAAAAGTTTGCTGAGTTTTCTTGTTGCCAGCAAAGATATTTACAATGCATCCGTGCAAATGATTATACAAGAAAGAAATTGCCACATATTTTTAGTTAAGAAGACAAAAGAGAAAACGTTAGTTGATCAATACAGTAAGCAAAATTTTTATATAATCAAAAGTTTTTAGGAAATATTGTATCTTAGGATGATACTAGCGTTTTCTGGACCATTATGGCTCAATCAGTTACACTTAAAGTCAATATAGAAACATATATTGCTTTATATAATATATCGCTTTTATTACAACAGTTTTAAAAGGAAGTCTCTTTTAACTAAAGTCCTATTTTTTAGACAAGTATTTTACCCTCTTCGGTCCGATATATTTTGAACATATTACAGAAGTATAGGAGATCATAACTTTAAATAGGTTTTTACAAAGGTAACTAAATTTGGCACCCATAAATCTTTGTTTATGTCCACGCCTTTATTGTTACGCTAGCACAGGCTTAAAGTTTGTTTAAAATGCCACTATTTGCTTTAAATCCCATTACTCTAGTTCTCGAACGAATTTTAACATTCTGTTTGAAGTTTCTGATTGCTAAATAAAATTTATTTGATAATTTGTTTTGTCAAAAATCACTCGAAAATCCACGCGATCCACGGTTAACCACGCGTTTAAACATCCGTGTGTATAAACGAATCAAATGTCTCATGCATATATGTGCATAATTATGCTAAATATCCAACTCACAAGCACACACACCTTGCGTCCCACGTGACAAAATAGGATACTCATGTAAAAATACCCCGTTCTTTATAGAACTAAAAGTTGGATCACTATCAGCATGTTTAGCAGCATGTGCTGGAGGTGAGTATTTATAATTCTTATGATTGATGATATTTTGTGTCTGCAGGTTCGCAAAATGGTACCCTAAGTAGCGAGACGTACGCAATGCTGTATCAAAAGAACGTGCAAGCTCGTAGATTTTTCTACAGGTTTGCACGTTAAGGTATAATGGAAATCGATAAAAAGCCCGCCCTAAAAGTCAAAATTTTAAATATGTGTCTGGGGCGTACTTAATCAAGCATTAGCGGTCTTTGAGATATTTTACTTCCTTATGTTCAGGAAACTGATTTCCAGCACAGTATGCACACTGTGAAGCGAGTATACTTAAACATTTAATTTCCATATAGGTGAGGCAGCCATCCAAGCATTCTGTCGAACCATTCCTTTTCCACGGGTGCGAGCTGCGTGTTGGGCTGTTCAATTTGCAACGCCGACTGTATGCAATGGCTTCTGCTACCTTTATTTTGGATAAATCACTGAACGCATATCAATGTGTTGTTTTTTATCTTTTTTATAACCTAAATTTTTGACATTTTGTAATGGAAAAGCATCTGTTCTCATTTTGAAAGAATTGTTTTTGTCTATCGCGTTCTTTTATTTCTACTCCTTTTTTTCCGATGATTTTTTTAAAGTTGAATATGAAAACTAAGGTTAAGAAAGCGACTAAGATTCCAATGGAAACTGCAATGAAATAAAAAAGTACTGACAGTGATACAATCTTAATTTCCAATGGTACCGGGGCTAAAAGCTTTTCTTTTCTTCATGTATGCTTATTAACAGTCTCCTGAAGATTTTCAAAAATTCTACCCCTTGAAAGCAAAGCGTTAATAATTAGTGAATAACAAAAGAAGTCTCAACTGGTTACTCTCCAAGAATAATAAAGCATTTATTATTTGAGAAAAAATAACGAACGTCGGAAAGCATTTTAAATTATGACTTCAATAAAATACTAGTTAGGGAATGATTAAGTGGATAATCTCAGTCTAGGCTGAAATTTCAACTCAGATACAGGTGGAAAAAAAGTTAATCCGGCCTTCAACTGAAAACTCACTCATATTATGGATTGTGATTCTATGGAGATTTTTTAACTTAGGCTATACGTCCCGGGGCAAAATTTATGCTGGGGGTAGAACAACCGGGCAAGAATTTTCACCCCGGGCAAAATGTTATGTAATCGCAAAAAAATTGTAAAATCGGTTTAAAAAACCGTGTGCATGATGTGAGCATGCAAAAAAATATTGGAACAAGTTCAAAAACGTAACGTTCCACACGAATTTACATGCAAGAACGTTGAATAGAAAATCAACTCCAATTCAAGTTTATCTAAATATTAAATTTCCGTCCTTTCGTCCGTAACACGTGTTTTTATGGATAGCTTTTAAGCGTTATTTATGATGCGTTACCACTGTTCGAAACATGATTGTTGTCCGTGCGTTAAGCTAACTTCGTCCCGAATAACTTCTACTTTCCCAAATGGAATTAACAGTTGATATATCACTTCTTTTTCAGAATCAATAATTTCAATTTTTTCTTTGAATTTTGTTCAAAGATATAAAGGCCACTTCAGATATCTTTCATATATAATCGTTTTCGGCGTAAAAACGTTTAAGTATAGTTTCAAGGCATAGCCATAATCACAACGCTTATTTTAATATGTCGATTAAAAAGATTTTAAAGTTTTAAAGGGTAGCTATTATCCCAGGTATGTGAGAATTTAGTAAGATGGTCTGTTATGGATAAGTGCCAAATGTCAGTAATCAACGTACTATTTAGCGAGAAAAACAATAAATAACAAAATAAAATCGAAATTAAAACTTATTGTTTTTAAATAAAAAATTGCACGGATTGGCTGATTGCTCTGGTTCTAGAAAAAGTAAAAATTTTAATATTGAAAATTCACATTTCTCTTTCTCACATTTTATTCATGAATTTTCAGCCAAGACATTATACCAACATCGTGTTTGCTCACCAAGAGACTGGTCATTACGTGTTAGCATGCAAGCTTTATGGAGAAAAAAATGGTTGCTTTCATCTAGGTCCGAAAATGTAATTGCCGTAATTAACATCTATCTACAATCCGTTTCGAATTAGTCAATCTTTTCGCGCCTTCATCCTCTGCAAGTATATAAGAATATGTTCCAAAAGATTTTAATGTCAGGATAAATGATGAAAAAAAAACTTTGAAAAGATATCAAAAGTAAATAGCAACACACCACATTAAAACAGAAACTAGAAAACTTGGATTAATCAAAAGGAAATATTTTTAATAAATAATGTAATCTATGAAAATAGCATTCGAAATGGGTTTTTAGTAGAAAACATTTGTTTCGCGTAGTTACATCTGCTTTGTTGACATGGTAACAAGAACTGCTCACAAAGAAAACTAGTAAGATAAAAGGAATCTCATGATAACAGATTTATACTTCTTATTTTCTTTTCAAGTTTTACACAAACTTTTCCTGTTACACGCAGATAAACGTTAGCAAATTTCTTTCGCAGTGGGAGCGAATGTTTTTATCATTAGGTTTCAACTTCCAGGTAGGTGTTTTGTGCTCTAGCAATTGCACGGTTTGAATTAAGCTATTTTTTCAAGTATGTGGGTGTCTTTTTTCAACAATAATGTCTGCTTTTTTTGTTATAAAATAAAAAGTATAAACTTTGTTATGTTTATGACAGAGACTTAGACAAAGTATCTTATTCAAGATATTGCAATTTATGCAATTTATTGCCTTTTTTTCGTACAACCTGAGGCCAACCACGGGAGAAATATTAGAAATTTCAACCTTTTAGCTTAGCTATAGTAATTTAAAAATTTTTAGGACTATAGAAAGAAATTGCGACTAAAAGTATAAAAACACACCAAACACGCCCATGCGTTGAGACAACACATTAACAAATGCCTCCTATTTATTTTAGAAAACTTAATTGTTTTAATTATAGATAGGCAATTGTTCAGAGCTACTAATAATTGGGGAGGTTGTCCCGTTACCTTTAAAATATAAATGTTCTATTCTTAACTTGTAATACCTGTTCATTGGTAAGGAGGAAGCAAAAATATTTAAAATATACAGATATTCGAATTATATGAAGAAGCGATTTTGAGAGTTGGTCTGGAATGAATACCGCACCAGTTGTGCAAAATAAAGGGATGTAAAAAATTGATAGAAGTCGAATTATAGAGGGTACTTTAAATAGATTTATTATTCCCCCTAAAGAAACCTGCTCAACAGGAAAAACTATAGCCACGAAACTTTGTATGCACATAACCGTAGATGAGATTTTTGGATGATCTCAGTAATTTCATGATGACTTCATTTTTTTAAAAACATTTAATTTCCGACCTATTATTTTGCTCCACTATCTGCAAGTTCCCCTATTCGGTCCGAGGATTTTCGAACATATTATGAACAAGGGAAGAGGGAGGGTCGAAAGGACCAAATAAGGCTAAGACGTTGTTTTTGTCTTTAGTGATTATACACTTTTCCACCGCCATTAGCTCGACTTTCGTGTAAGTGACTAAAAGTATAAGGCAACAGGCGTTTGTGGCCCCATTAAAGTGATTTAATTTTCTTTTTCTATTTAATTGAGCATAAATTCTTAGATGATTAATTTTCAAAATATGCGCTAATTGCTGATTAGTAATTTATTTTTTTTGAAAAAAAGGATTTTTATGGTTGTTTGACATGAGACTTTTTAGAATGTATCCCGGTTTGGCTAGCCTATTGAAAACTTCTGCTTATTGATAATAACAACATCAACTCAACTGACAGAAAATATTTGCAAATTATTTATCTACGACAAATTTTAATCCGGAGTCATTCATTAATTTTATTCTATGTGTTGCCACACCAAAATTTTGTGCTGTTAACGTAGGGAGAGGAAAAGGAGAGAAATTAACAAAATTAATTAGGCTTTATTGTTATGAAGAATAAATGACATCTAAAAACCAGCAGCAGTTCCTTTAAATAAGTAATAGAAGTTAGCCTTTCTATGCAGCTTCCTAAATTTTGGCGAAGCTAACATTCAGTGCTAAATTTATCTGATTTGAATTTATCCGCAGCCTTTGTAAAAGACATAGATATTCTTATTTTTTTTGGCGGCAGTTATAGCAAGGAATGCTATTTTGCTACTTTGAAGCATGAATATATCTATGTTTCAAGGCTATATAGAAGCAAAGGGCTAAAAATGGATACTAAAACAACATTATAAAGAAAATTGGGTGCTTAAACCTGATAGGATGTGAAGTGAACATCATTAAGTTCTTTGCAAATAAGCAAGCCAGTTGATAAAGGAGCAAGGATTGAAACTATAGCTGTAAAAAATAACATTAGATGAAAGCAAGGATTAAAGGTATGTTTTGATAAGAAAACAACAAGCTACATTGGCCAAACTCTTAAAATTTGGATAAACGTTTAAGTAATCTCACAAGGAGAATTAAATTTAATTATAGCAACGCAATTATCCTTTTAATTGGTTTAATTACAGTGTAATCGAGAGTTTTTAATTAGAGGTTAATCCTCTTTTGAGGACCTGTTAATTTAAAAACGATGTAATTTGTTTTCGTTAAAGAATTGTGGAAGATACGACGCGGCAAACTATTTAGCAAATGGAAGTTTTAGACAATATGGCATTGCAAAACACGTAAGTTTTTTTTATCGTCATCATGTACAGACATTTTTTATGTCTGTACATGAAATATCTTCTTGTTGATAATTTTTTATTAAGGCAAACTAACTTTGTGAAGAGACTGAATAAGTTTGTTTTGTCAATCAGTTTGCAGATTTAAAAGTTTTTAAAATATCTTTGTTACAACAGTGATCGATACGTTTTCTTTATCGCAAGGAAACGAAAGAACACATCTTAGGTAGAGAGAATTAATGACAGAATTATTTTTTTGTTTTTTAAAGGGGTTTACAAATCACATTCTTTGATATTTTTTTCCCTTTGATCTGTTTCATATTTTCATATTACCGTGGTTGTTTGATATGGCTGGTCCAAAATTTTAAATTAGGGTTAACTGACACGGTAAAACGCGATAAAAAGGTAAACGACAATAAACTATAAATGAACAATAAACCTTCTATTCTAAATAGCTACAGTTCACATTACTTCCTATTTTAAATAGAGTTAGTTACTTTTCACGAATCTTCAGAGAGATACCTTTATTAGAGAGATGTGTGTTTATAACAATGTTCAAATTAAAGGCGGCTAGATATTCAAAACAAGGGGACGTTGGAAGTATCACAGTACTAGACATCAAAAATCTCTGTCTTTCATTTAAAATGTCTCAGTTTCTTCAGTTTAACTCTCTGATTTCCTCGAAGTATCGGCATTAGACTGTCCGCTATACATGATTAAGAACCCATGTCTATAAGTTGTTTAAACCGAACAGGGTTGCAAATGCAGAAATGCGTGGAAAGTATCAGGTTCAATTCTTCACACCAACTGTTGAAAAAACACCGAAAAAGTAGAGTGGCTGCCTCGTTAAATATTAATCCTAGTGTAGAAGTTTAAATGAAGAACCGCCTTTACCTTTTTACAGTTATATAAAGAAATAAAGGGAAATGAAAAAAAGCAAACGAAGGCATAATATGTTACTATGAAAATGGATTGAGGTGACTTACTTCTATGTTAACATTAAAATACTCCATCAGTATTTATTTCTCAATTTGAAGTCACTATAGATCTTTATATCCAACGACAAAAGATTTAAGATAAAAGGATATAAAATGTTTGAAAATTAGCAGTTGTATGTCTAAAACAAGTACAATCAGAAATAAGGCACAAATTTTTAAAACTAAGTTTTTTTGCGTATTTTTGTTTTATCCCCAAAACAGTGAGGTGACTATATCCAGGGTGAAAGAGTTGTGTTAGACACTGCAGTGAGATGGGATATAAATTACGAGACGTAGAATTTGTCAAAGAAAAATGAAAGTTAGAACGTGAGTGGGCTGTTTTGTCACAATATTCTCAATAAGTTGGGATTTTACATGTAACCACGATTTACCAATCAACACCACAATCAATTAATACGTGATTGCTGCCAATAGTGAAGAATGTTGTTGATGTTATCGTATTACAGAGTTAATAATAACATATGATGCAATTAAGCTGAGAAATGATAGATTGAATGATGCATTTTGCATGAATATAAGAAGAGTTTGTATCAAACTTGATTTAGACATGAAAAACGAAAGAGATGTACAATTGACTAACTTATAACAAAAGCATGAAATAGATTTTTTTAATAGATACGTGTGAAAAACATTCTGTAGCGAGAGAATAATATACTACCCTAAGACCGAATTTTTAGAAAAAAAAGCACTCTTCAATTAGTGTTAAGAGGTTAGCAAGGAAAAATAGGATATTGAAAGTGATGTTTGCATAATAAATAATAGTTGCTCGTTTTATTTAAAATAGAAACGACATCAGGGACATTTAAAACCCTAACCCCTCCTCCCTCCCTACAGCTACCACACACACAAACACACAAAATTTTGGACGTAAACCTCAATAAAAAAAGGTATTAAAATGAGAAATTAAACAAAAATATTTTATATTGTCATACGTATGTATTAACAATAAAATGCTCGGGTTTTATACTAATGCTTACTTACTCTTTCGAACTACTAAGAATTAACAAGACTGCCGAATATGATAATGTTGACTAAAGGTTATGCGATTACCAATAACGAAGGCTGTCGTGAACTTACTACGTCAAATAAAGTGCACAACAACAAAACATATTATTCGGACTCTTATCTTTATAGCTTCTTAACGTTAATCATTTTTTTGTCATTTTAAACATAACTTAAAGCATTAATTAAAAGATTATAGGTGATGATACAATAGTGGTCTCAGCATCTTGATGTCAGCAATGGGGATCCTTAAAAAAAACAATTGACATTGGAAATTAGAAATAGGCGTTAGAAATTTAAAAATGGTGGCATGCTGTAAAGAAACACAAGACAGTATAGTGAAAATAAAATCAATGACAGAGTTTTATTTAATTACCACGATATTGAAAAAAGAGATGTATCTTATTATCAACGCAAATACAACTTTGCATATGTATTATATCTGTGATAACGTAAACTTAAGGAAGTTCTAGCTTAAACGTTTCGAAATATTCTGTTATGTAGCCAGCTACCTATTTACACATGTTTAGGATCTTTTAAGTTATACGGACAAAGTTTTCATTTTCCTTTTAAACAAGCTAGCCCGCCTTGATGGCTCACACAACGTGTCTACCATTTTGCTTTTATTTGAGAGGAATTATAGTTGTTGTAAATAACGAATTTTTATTTAGTAAAAATTGCTCAGTGCTCTACCATTGATTATGTAATGGCATAGTAACTTTAAAAACGGCTTACTAATCAAAAGTTTTACCGACGTAACAATCGCGAAAAAATAAATACGTAACACTTAGCTAGTCACAAGAACTTATAGAGTTGATTCTGTAAAGCGTGCAGAAGAAAAATCAGTACAATACCTTGTCCTGAAAACACGATGTTTTACTGTATTATACTTTTTCAACGTCACAGGATTTACTAATATCAGGTTAATGGTTGGCGCACAATTTCTGATTCGAGTCACCCATTGTGGTATATGGATAAGTAATTGTCAAAGTCATCTAAATTCAAATAACGGTTCTTTTCTTTATCTAGTCATTATTTAAGAACAAAGTCTAATGCAATACGTTAATTTAGGAATGAGAAAAAGTATACGGAAAATGATCAAGATGTTTATGACGCAATACTGAGAGTGAAACACTTGAAGCGAAAAGCAAGAAACGAGAAAGAACACATGATTATCTACTGTACCGAATTGGCAATAATAACGAAAGAAAAGAAGGAGTAAAATTTTATATCATTAATTTCTGCTTTTGTACAAGCCCCGAATGTTGCTAATAATACACATTTTTAGTTATAAAAATTGTACTTTTTGTTTTGAGCCTCGTGATTCTTAGAAAATTATCATTTTGAGCCTTATTTAATTCTTAAAGTATGATTTCTTAACACTATTCAGTCGGGGGTTTTTCGAACATATTGCAAGCGAATTTTTACATTCTATTTAAAGTTTCTGACAGCCAAACAAATTTTTTCAAAAAAAGTCCTTCGAAATTTTTTCAAGAACCGTCAGCCATTTTATATTAGGTTAACACAAGAAATAAATAACAGCTTTGTAGTTGCGTTTTTGACAGTTCCAAAATATGACGTTTCCGCACTTCAAGAGTTAAGTTATTGTGAATTATTGTTAAGTAATAATCAAAACGCAAAGGTTGATAATCTATTCACTTTTTATTAGATTGGAAAACGAAGTTAAAAAGTTGATGGAAACCATTACTAAATTACGTGAAGAAAATCAAAAACTTTTACAAAGTCAAAAGTGCATAAATAATATTCCCCAAGACTTCCAGAGATCAAAAATTCATAACATTGACATCACACCTACAATTATTGAAACAGATAGCAAAACAATTCAAGTAGATATAAAACCACTACGTCGGCCAATGGAAATAAAGAAAATTAATGGCATAGCGATACAACCAAACATCTTGCAGAATACAGGTAGAAAAAGATTCGCAGATAGTTCAACCCAAACGAAACTTAAAATGTCACGTTCCATAGCGTGTTTAACTGAGAAATTGACATCATTGTCCGTTCATTGCGATACGTCTGATTTGCAAGAAAACATGGCAAAAAGCAGAAAAAAGAAGAAAAAATTAATAGAATTTCGATACCTGCCGGAGAAGGTATCTCCCACACAGGTTGGTACATCGTACAATAGTGTTGTAATGTCTTTGATCTAAATATCTTTGATATCTAAAATGTGCCTATAAATCAAGCAGAAAGGAGGTGCCTACATTTATGCGTGTTAACATTCTAATTAATTGGTCACACGAGGCGAGTCAGTCCGGTTAAGCGGGACGACTCGTTTTGATAAGATTTTTCTCCTCATCAGAAATATTATGTGATCGCATAAGGAACAAGCCAGCTCGGTTTGACGAGGGCTAGAAATTTCTCAACTCCAATCCAACCAAACTTGCCGCAACATTTTGGTTTGCCGCAGGCTGATATGATTTTGCTAAGCTAAGCCTATTAATATGAGTATATTAATTTGTTTTTGTCCTAAAAGTTGTTTCAGATTTTAAACACTTTTTGCTCAGAATTTTTTTTTTAAGATTTGCTCCTTTTTTGGGTTATCTAAAGTAACTAGGGAAAACATAGTTCAAGATAACAAGTGTTTAAAGGGAATCCTGCACTGAAAATGATATTTTTGTATGTTAACGAGGATAAAAAGTTGTTGATCAAGTTTTTTGGAATATTTGAAATTCTTATTTCGCTCTTGAGGCATTTAGCTTCAAAGATTTCCATTTGACCTAATGACATCACCATTAATGATGTAATAACGTAGTAAGCATAAATTAATAATTTAAATATCTTGCAAACCTGCAAAAGATCAAAATTTTTTATTAGTGTGGGCTTATGCTCTTAATGATATCTTGACAAGGTAGATATGTAAAGTCAGCATTTTCTAGAACAGTGCTTATGACATCATAAGTTCTTAGATTATAAATATTTAAATCTTGAATAACTTGAGAACGAAAAAAGATTTTTAAAAAATTCCAAAGGACTTGATAAACAACTTTTTATCCTTCACAACATAAAAAATATCATTTTCGATGCAGGAATCCCTTTTAGTATTATTTGGGTAAGCTTCCTATCTTTTTTTAATTTTAGTATCTAATGAAATATCAGAATCAACAGTGTCCCGGCAATTTAAGGTAGGGCTTCATTTTTCTGCCTAAGTAGATAGTAAATATCTTTGATAGACATCAGACCAGAATATGAGTAGGGTGGTAAATTATTATAATATCAAAATGAATACTGACCCCTAAAATTCAATGCAAAAGAATATTTTCGTACTATTACGTCATATAGTAGCTACGATACATTATCGGTAAAAATGTGTAAACGTAAATAAAAAAGACTTGGCAACAAAAAGTAAAAAAGTCAGTAAAAATGATCGCCAAGAAAATTGTGTTAAAATTTTGGTCAGTAGAAAATATTGGTCACTGAGTGAAGAATTGGTCACTTTTTCCCAACTTTTTTTTCCAGTAAGGGATATATATATGAGCTTTTGTAATTATTTCTGGAATTACCAAGCTGATCTGAAAACATTCATATAATATTAGTATTAGTATTTAGAAAAAGATACTTCATTTCGTCTAATTTGTATTTACAAGAGAGAAATTGCTGCCATCAAAACCCAATCCAACGTGTTTGCTATTTTAAGTGATAGCTACCTCGTGGAACGGAAAACATCAAACGTATTTCTGACGTCAATGATGATCGTCAATGTTTTTAAGCTTTTAATAGGATACTTGTAGGAGAGATTTTTGTAAGTAACAATGCTGTTGGTAAAATTTTGAGTTTCCCCTCCAAATATTCTCATTACCTCTAAGTTGTGTTAGATTTGAAATATATTTTAACGACCAACGTCGTCAATATGGAAACTATTAAAATGGAACAACACTTAGCTATTGTGCTGAAATTTGCTGTTTTTAGGATAGATATTTGCCAAACCAATGTTCTTTGTGTAATGCTAATGCGATTTGAGTTTAACACCTAAATATCGTCTAAAGTTGTTATAAAAGTCTTAACGCTTACAGTGAGCATTTTATTAAATGACTTCCGATATTTTAATAATTGAAACAAAGTTTTCTTTTGTTTAGACAAACAGATTCATCCAATCTTGAAAAGAACGGCATACACCTGCCGTATTTAAAACAATCAGAGAAATTACCAGAAATACACGAGAACTTTAAATCAAATTTAAGAAAAGAATATAGCAATTTAGATATTTTTGTGAATAAATAAATGTTTTTTACCATACTTTTGTTTCTTACCACTCTTCATTGATTTCTTGCATCAAATATTCACATTCTACACGAGATACATGTCAAAGCAAAATAACTACCTTAGAATGGCCCTTTTCCATGGCAATTTAAATTGATAAATTAAGTTACTAAAACTATTAGCCCGTCAAAATTACAGGTGACTCTAGAATCCTTTAAAAATCCTTCAAATCAGTTCCACATGTCCGTTTTTTATCATATCAATAATTGAGTTCTAAGAAATTGTACACCAGAGGAACCAGCGAAGGGCGTTTACCTAGCGCCTATAGTATGCTTGATGCTGCGCGTAAATCTCCTCATGCATTTTTGTGGTTTGGTTGCAGCAAGCCTCCGAAAATTACATGTGACGTTTCAACCTACACTAACGAACCCTACAAATGCCTTTCGATGTTAGGAAAACAACCATAATCTGCATTTTCCAACCCCGAACTTTTCAGTATATTATAAATTGGCTTACTGGCAACTAGCAACTGGTTTTCAATTTACCGCTACCTTCGTCCGAATGTGGGATCACACTGGATGGTGTTTCTTGGTAAATTTTTGGATGATATCACCGAAATTCTTGTTATATTGACGATGACGATAATTTCACGTGACTGTGTATTCCTGGATAAGATAAGTAAGGAGAAGGCCGACTTTCTCTACTCCCTCGTGATTCTTCTCTGTTTTCCATTTGACAGCCACATCATAGTTTGTACTTTACTCATCACGTGTAATTTTGTTCTGGTCAAAGCTCCTTAAAAACAAAGCTGAAAAGTGACTTGCAATCTCCATAAGAAATTTCACTTCATCAACTTAAACGATTAAGAAAGTTTAATCACCAACAGGTAACTAGTTTCAAAGTCCCAGTTGAAATTTAAAAATAATAAATTTAAAACTTTTTCGCAACGATGTAAGATTTACGACACTTTAAACGAACAAAAACTCCTTGTTTGATATTGCTATTTTTTATGATCGGCAAAGTAGCCTGTTGAATATTATATTCAGGATTTTACAACAAACTCTTAAAGTCACGTGACTTTCCTATATATATGTATTCCTAACGATGTACGTCATTCTTCATACCCAGTGTTGAAATATTATATCTGAATTGACCGGAATCAGTTAAATTGAGTGACACTTCCGCCATCATTTTGTAGACTTATCTAGGTGCGATAAATGTATTGATAAATTTTAAAGGCTATCCTACATTACCTTACGTTGATTAATTAATGAAACTTTTCGCAAGGTCCAAAAAATACATTTTGCAAAGATCAATTTTTGCCTCTCAGTCAAATCGAAATTTTTCGCCTATTAACTATTATGAGGTTTCAGCTACAAGAAAAGGTTTGCGGAGAATAACTAGTTTTTCTAAAAGTTTCGCGAAGTTAATTAATCTATATTATAATACACGTATACCCGTCTGTCTGTCACGCAAAATGGTAGCTTAGCTGCGTAATAGCGAAAAGCACGCAATGCGGTATAAAAAGGACGGGCGAACCCGTGGATTTTCCACGGGCTAACGACTAGTTTCTTTAATTTAACGAAGTTTTATTTTAACGAATTAACAAAAATGCATTTTTCGACCGATTTCAACCCCTGATATTTTTCCAATAACTCTTGTCTGCTATGCGCAGGGTTATGATACTTACTGAGGTGTTTTATTTATCTATTAGGCACCTGCATGCTAAATCGGTCAGTCCCAGAGCCTGAGATAATGTCTATTACTCGAAACTACCCCTAAAAATCTCTATGAAATTTTTATAATCGGGAAATTATAATAACTTTTGTTAGGATCATCCTTAGAACTTGAAACATACAACACAACTTTATTTATTCAAGGGAAATCACTATGTTAAATTTGGACACGTGATTAATCGGATCTAACGATTTGTATGAATTTTACCTGAGAATCGGGAAAAATCGGATTTTCAGGCAATTTTTAGCGATTGTTTTTATGCGAACTATGTAAAAACCGGAATATTAAATAACTTTTGTTTGGCTGTCGGGAACTTTAGACAGAATTCGTCTCTCGAACTAAAATAATTGAACTTTAGGCAGATATTGATTGTTTGAAAAAATTTTAACGTCATAGGAAAAGTGGTGACATAAGCAAAAATTTATTGCCGTTTATTTCCTGTCATAAAGCGTACTTCAAGTGCGCCAAGATTTATCCAATCATAAAGGTTATGGACATGTCGGGTATAATCTGCCACACGGTCATAATATCTTTGAAAAACTTTGGACTGAATAAGGTTAAGACACGTTCTTCTGACATTTCCACTTGTAAATGTATGTGGAAATGTGCCGCCTGAAAATTGCATGAATTCAGCTCAATAGTGAACGACTTGATACAAAGAAAAGATGGATAGAAAGTTTCTTGTTTTCACAAGCGCAGATCTAAAACTTCTGTTATCTTCGTAATCTTCAGCAGACCTATTCTTCATTAGGTTGATCTTTTACGTATTTTTTACGTGAGTCCTCATGTAAAAGAATACGTGAATGTGAATATAAGTAATACATGATCGGGAACTGCAAAAATCACGATATGGTGGTGTAGAAAGGCGCATTTATTATTGAAAATCGTGCAACAGATATTTAAGATACATTTTTTCCTCAGAAAATAAAACACGTATTTAAATTCTAAACACTTTTGATTGTGTAACATATTTCAAAATTACCTTATCTCGATTCAGTCCAAACAGACTCTTAGTTATGGAGCGTAACATGACGCGTTAAGGCCTAACACAATATACAAATTACTTTACATCTTAAATCTTTTTCTATAAAACGCAATTCAATAAACAACAAAAAAACGTAACAATTTTTTACTAAAGGTAAATGTAGCAGAAACCATTACATGCCACTGGTCCTGTAATTTGAACAGCCCAACACGGAGGTCGCACTTGGGGAACAGGAATGGTCCGACAGAATGCTTGAATTGCTGTAATACCTAGATAAAGAAGTTAAGAATTGGACAAGTGACCACTTCAAAAAACACGGTGAGAATGATAAGAAAATATTTAGGCCGGAAGGTTATCTAGTCTCGTGCATTTTTGGAAATTATGCCTGCACAGTACTTTTGACAAAACATGCTGGGAGTGAACCGGCTACATCTTCAGGCACTAATAAAGAAAATGCAAAATATTAATTAGCATTTTGCCAACATTTTAACACAGAGAATTATGTAGAAAATGTTCCAAAAAGTTCTTAATTTTTTTTCAGCCATGGAGAGCTATAATATGCTTTTGTTAGGTGTGTCTGTTATTTTAAGTTATGCGTGGGTTGGCCAATATGTCTCACAAGATTTCGTTTGAACAAGAGTAGCTAAAGGAAAGTCGTTCTGTGTATTTTTATCGATTGTATTGGATAAAATTGTGTTATATTACCACTTAATTATCTTCGTATTTTATATTACATAACAATTCATGCAAAGTTGTTTTGCCTAGCCAGTTAGAGCTGAGCTTACTCTACTTCGTTGGTGTATATCAAGGAGGTAGCAAAGTTAAGGCCATTTTGGGTATTCTTATCAGAGACAGTGAGGAGAGGGCGATTTACATCTACAGTTAATAATTTTTTAAAAAAAGCCTTTTACTATAAAATTTTTCACAGTATTTATATATATAGCCAATAGAACATTCATAGAAATAAAACCTAAATCTACAAGCATTATAAAAAAGGGAAGAAAGTGGCAAAGTTTTCTCTTGATGACAAATAATTTTTTGGACGAAAAATTTTTGCCGATATTTTTTGTCCGAAATGGACTTATATCTGAACAAACTAAACCATCTTTCCGCAATATTATGCCAAAAATTGTTTTGGACAGTTTCCAAATAACTCTAAAAGCGTATTTAACCTTCGGAAAGAAAATTTTTAAGAATATAAAAGAAATGATAGGATGTTGGAATTTTTCCCCTGTCGCCATTACTATAATAAAGTTCACTCTGCTTGCTATATTCATCACTTGACTTAACAAGGAAATTTCTTTATTTGACTTTACAAGGGAGACATTTCTTATCATTTTTGAGTCTTAAGTACAAGAGTTATAATTATATAAAAATTGCGTAATAATACATTCAAACGCTAACGGCCATACAGCTCTCGGAGTGTAAACGCCGGTGCTCAATATGTTTAATTTCAATTACGTTAAAGATGGCAGCGTTTCCTAAAATCTTAGTGATTGGTAAGAAAAAGTGTCTGTCTGCAAGCGGACACGTGTAAACAATCTTTCTGTGCGTATTCCTAGATATTCGAAACTGCGGTTAAGAACGCCTTAATGTGAAGTGGTCGTAAATATCTACTTACGCAAACAGAGAAACAGCGCTATCCAAAATAATACGCAAGTCTTCATCGTTGAGATTACAAGATATACCGTAAAAAAGTTTCACTTTTCTTCGAACTGTACGATACTGCCACGTTTTAAAAAAGAGAAAAGAATTATTTGAAAACTAGGTAAAAAATAAAATTAGTTCAGTTGTGGGATAATAACACGAATTATGTTTTTTTAAAAGTCGCTTGAAGAAAGATCTTTGTTCTTTCTGTTTAAAAAATAAAAAATTATACCAAACTTTTTGACTAAGTTCTTGTCAGTAAGTATGCAATTAATAAAACTGGTTTAACTTGTAGAAAAAAACAGACATTGTTTGTTGGTATGGCGCTTTATTGCTTTAAGCTCTTCATCGTTGAGGTTTTTTTTAAAACACTACTTTCGGTTTAACGATGACTTTACAAAAGTTAATTTAGACAATGTAGGATGTAATAGATATTCTGTACAAATGTGTGAGAACATAAAAATGTTTTTTTGACATATTGTCAAAAATGGGTGGTATATTTCGAAGAAAAAAAATGCACCGTAATAATGTCCTCTTCCACCTCAATAACATCAATTACTTTGCCATTAATATGTCTTTTTTCAACGGCCTGCGTAAAAACAAGAACAATAGATCTAGTAACAAGTGCAACACTCGGCAAACCGCAGAAAGAAGTGTGAATCCTAGAGAAGACATTGAGCGAGTTTGATTCGTTTGAACTTATATTTTATAAACACCAGTCAAAATAGTTACGATTCAAATTGTTTGTCGGGCGATCGCAAATATATGCCAGATATTTGCTCACTGCTGTCGCGATACTGACAAAATCCTAGAGGTAAATTTATAAACGCATTAACAAAACCAAATCTAAAAAATGAAACCCGTTTTTCACTTTCTCATGCGTCAAGAAAAACGCGCTAACCAACAGCAATAAAAATGCACTTTCTCAAACAATCAATATTCAGATCAATATCAGTATTCATAAACAACTTTTCCGATTGATGAAATCAAATTGATGAAGGAGAACAGAAGCTCATCCATTTTTTTAATTCCATTGTGTTCTGGACGTCATATTAAGGATTTGCATATTAAATAAAATGAGAAACAATTCAAGGGGTTATACAAACAATTTTTGCAGTTAGGAGAAAAGTGTATCATCAAAACTTGACTTTAAAACTGTGTGCCTATACAAAAAAAAAATCGCGGTCGGTTTAACCCTATTAGGTATGAGCTTTTTTACCATTGTAAGTACGGGGGGGGGGAGGCATAAAGCGCCCGCGAGTTATAACTGTTGTTCTGTTTGGTTTAAGTGACGACACTTGCCGCAAAGTAGCATCAATATGGTGTGACTTAATTAGAGAGGATATACTTGGGTTGACATGTCATCATTGTCATCATCACTTGGGTTGACATGTCATCAATTCATCATCGACCATTGTCTCATTATGACGACGTCATAATGAGACAATGGTCGAAGAAAAATGTTGTTTTGGAACTTCACATTTTGTTATCTTTTTTAAAACTATTTACAGTACTAGTCATTAAAAAAGTAATATAAGAATGTAAGATATTATTAGAAACATTTACAGGTGCTATGAAGACAAAGGATTTTTCTAGGGAGAAAATGGGTTGATGAGAATTTAAATCTTCAAGAAATAATTTTCTTGAAAAATTGATGTTTGAATACCTTGGTGTTAGTACGTATCATCTATGCACATTATCCCATACATAATCACATATTCATACAACTGCTCACTTTAGAAAACACTTATTTTTACCCATACAGCAAAAGTACCATACAATAAAATTATGTAATTTCCAAATTACAAAAATAACACAAATTAGAACTGGTGACAGTAAACGTGGAAAGATAATATTACATAGAAAAGTTGAAGTGAAAATACTTGCAACAGTTTACAATGTAATTTGCCCAAAATCCATAGTTCTTTTAAATGATGAGAGGTACAGTCTCTTTCTCTTGGCTTGAGCACAGCACGCTATTTTAATTAAGTTCGATGTATTTGTCCAGGATTTAGTATTATTCTGATACTATAACCGACGTAAACGTTTAGAGTGGTGCATTGTAAGAAAGTAAGTAGTGGCATGGCATGGCTCGTACATTCTTCTTATATCAGTTTATGACTCGCTGCAATTCTACGTCCACTAGTTGCGTGTTAATAGGTTTAATATTGGATATGACTTTTGTGACTTCATATGCTTTCAATACGTGTTTTAAACTTTTAAAACAGGTAGTTTAAAAATGTTTTAGCGGTTGAATTCGTCAATGAGTAACAATGTATCGATATAGTATGGATATCGATGGACAAAATAATTTGGTACGTCTCCAGTCTTTAGATTGTAATTTATTATGAGTGATAATGGTATATTGTAATACTTATATCGATCCATCTGTGTTTTTCAACGAAGAAAACTAAAGAAAAAATGAATACTAGAAATGCTATTATATATCAGATATTTTTTGCCCAGACATAATTGTCCTCTTATTTCCCTATTCTACGCCATATATATATGGCAAAGTTTATCATGGCAACAGTTCGATACAAGTTATTAAATTCCTCTAAATTCCTCTAAAATGAATCCAATGAATTTAAATCTCTATAAATCACATATTTTACATTTACCTTTTAAATTTCACCAAGAATCAACATCACCACAAAATTGACGATGCACATGATTTATTTTGTAGTCATCCACTTGTTAATTCGTAAAATGTATTTCAACTTGCTTCAGTTCAGAACTCTGTTTTATTTCGTAAGTTCCTTTAAAGGTGCTTAAGTTCCTAACGTCTTTGAACTTGTTTTAATTTGCAAGCGTCTTTCGTGTGTCTCTAACTTCAAGTTAAAACTAAATTATATACAAATAGAATAAAACACAATGTAAAACAAAACACTAAATGTAGTATACATCGAAGCAGAAGCAAAGGTACACAGAGACAAGCCTAATCATAACTTTTGTTCTGTATATATAGCCTCTGTTCCTGCTTCTTTTTTTAAAACAGAAATCTTAAAATATACCAAAAGCCTACTTGTGTAGGCAAACCAAAAATATAAAAGCGCTGTAACAGTTTTTTCTCTGGTTGCACTTGATGTACACCAATGCCTTGCAATATTAGGTGTTAAGACAACTCAACTTAAAAGATATTAGAAAGCTTATCACCCCCCAAACCCCCTCTTTCCACACTGTGTCACAGCACCTTTTAAAAATAGCACAAACAAAATAAAACACAATGTACAAATTTAGAATCTATGTGCATACAGTAGCTAAAATTAAGCTCCATTCTTGCCGTCTTTCCCTCTAACTTATTTTATTACCTGCATTGCACTTCCGAGAACTACATATCAAAAAATAAAATTGAATTATTTAAGCCGTATACCTAAACAAATTATATCAAACAACTATTCTGTTTCATAATGTTTCAAAGTTTCTTTAATTGAAATTTGATGGCATCATGGTCAGAAAAGTGTATACATTTTACAAATTGACGAAGTTCAAAATGATTAAACAATTCTTTCTTGACATATATATGTCAAGTGTTGCTTTACGAAGATGAGTTGGTTCTTGTACCATCCGGTAAAAATTTGTGACAACACATTTCAACGTGTGTAATCTTGGGCATTGATATTAAGTCACCCATAATAATTTTAATTGATGATAACTGAACAATATCAAGGTTTGATAGAATTCAGACGAACAAGATGTATTTTTTCTGTCTCATAACACTAACTTGAACAGATTAAGTGAGAAAGAAGGTTTTTTAAATTCTATTATAGAAATGCCAATGCTTTGGTAAATATTAACTATTTCAACATTAAGATAATGGCAAAATGAAATACTTTGAAACTCATCATTGGACTTGTTGTGTAACATACGAAAGTTACCTAAAATATCAGAAATACCATCTGCAGAGCTTACCAAAAATTGATTATAAAAATATCTACAGCATATCTGTTAAGGCACCTTGTATTTGATATTGTCAATGCAGTTTCTAATTTATAAAATTGATGTAATGGTTGGAGTTTTGCCTTTCTCATTCTCGTTTCTTGTCATGCAATCATATTCACATTATGCTTTGGCATTAGCTTCACTAGCAGATGGTTTGTATTCACCTTTAAACAATAGTCCATCCAAAGAAGTAACTCTTAAAGCTACATACATTTGACCATTATTAAAACTTTTTTGCGACTAAGTGCTTTGTCAATAACATTTCTAGCAATATTTTTAGGCGAATCATCAATTGCTAGTATTGAATACAAACGGTTTTCATTTAATCTCAACATTTGACAATTATGTTCTTCACATGGTTTCTCTGCAAAGATATGAAGAGCGTGATTAGGATGAGTTATATTACTTCGTGTAATAAAGTGAGAGCTTAGTAGTTTCTCATCTTCTTCTTCAATTGAGGTAGTTCGAATTCTGTTCAAGACATCAATTGGTTTGAAATCACCTCTTTGGCGCATAACTTCATGTAGTTCAACCATCTTAAAAAGATTCCATAAATGTGCTAAATTTTGCCACAAATCATTATACTCAGGATATATTGTTCGTTGTTCTACTGGACACAGTTGATAGAAGTCACCTACTGTTATAACAGTTATACAACCAAACGGAACGTCATCCGAAAACCGTATGTAAATATACAAAAGTAGAAAATTGGAGAATATTGATATTTTGTCAATGATAATGGCTCGCAATTCGCACAGATTATATCTCAATGCAGACCTCTTTTTGTCATTAAGTCTAGGTAAATCATTTCCAAATTTACAATCTGAAATTCCAAGAGCAGAATGAATAGTAGTTCCATTAATATTAACAGCAGCTATATCTATTGGAGTAAGCAAAATAACCTTTAGTTTGTCCAAAATATTTGAGTTGTATAAGAGTATTTTAGTTAAAGCATGATAAACAGTTCTTATTAAATGTGATTTACCTGTTCCAGCACCTCCAGTTAAAAACACATACAATGGAGAAATCTCTATAATTTGAGTAGCTGACAGATTTTTAACAAATCTTTTCACTCCATTATAAATTACCTCAAAACATTGCCGTTGCTTTTTATCAAGTGATGTCATTTTTTTATTTAACTCATCATCAGTAATAATGACTGATGCATCACTTGAAGAAACAAAAATATCATTTAACACTACAGCATCCTCAGCTGGATCCTCTGATTCAGAATTGTGAGGATCTTCCATCAATTGTGCCACTTCATCATTTTCTTGATCAGCAAATTGATCCTGGCTTGAAGATAAATTTGAACGCATAATCGGGTAATCGAATTAATCACGTATCCAAAATACTCAAAAAGAATCCACTTGACAAATTAAGTTATTTTGTAAGTTTTAAGTCCTAAGGATAATCATATTTTCCCTATCATAAAGATTTTTTTCAGTCGATATTTTAAGTGCGCCTTTCGTTCAAATGCTAAAAAGATGTAGTAGCGCAGGGATTCGTATTGTCTGATAACGGATTTCCACGTTTTCTAAGCGTTTGTTTCGTAACGTTTAATAAACAAATCTAAATTGTTTTTAAAACGTTCTTATTAATAAAATCACTTGTGCATGGCAAATCAGATTTCTGCTTTTAATCTCTGACACGTATGTCAATGTAGGATTTAGCCCCGTAATGCTGTTTAAATCGTTTTTACTGGCATGCCGCGGATTTAATTGCCGAAAAACGCAAGTTTTCGAAACCTATTGTTAGTGCTTGGATAAAGACCCAATTGAATTTTTTGTTAATTGTATTGATTGTATGTATGAAAAGACACATAATTTAGACGGAGATATCAAACTTCAATGCAAGAAAGCAGAATTCAACGTCGTTAGTCGTCGAATGTCAATTTTTATGTTATGTGTTTATGGTTATTATCTTTCCACGTGTAATGTCTCCTGTCCTCTTTACGTATCTTTTAATTGTAAAAGTCTTTCATTGTTTATTGCATTGGCGCTGCTAGTAACAACCTAACAACACCTGACATCTATTATTAAAATGTCGTTACTGTTTACAGACTTTTGCAATCACATATGATGCACGAATTTTTTGTTATAAAAACTAAACAAAGAAGGCAGCACATCAACATAATTTTATATAATCGAATATTTTGATAAATAAAGTGACGTTAAAAAGGACTAACAGAATGAAAATATTTTTTTGGAAAGAAGCAGATATTAAGAAGGAAGCAGGATAAATGATCAAAATTACTCTTTTTTATTAATGCCCATTTTAAGAGCTAGGGTGGTGTTTATTTGCGTACGAGATATATGATCATGTAAAATACGAAAGAAAAGTTTACCAAAGAACTTCTAAGAGAAGCATAATAAAGTAGTTTCTTTAGTTAGACATAATAGAATAACTATTATTTCAATTTTCCGGCTTTTCGCAAGATGGTTTAGTTGCCACTGTCGCTATTCGTTGAAATATGTTTTGGCAAATTTTGACAATTTTTTCATTCGCGAAATTAAATTCCTGTATTTTAGAGCAAATTTTGGCCATAATAAGTCATAGAGTAAATTCCGTCCGTCCGTCCGTCCGTCCGTCTGTCCGTCCGTCCGTCCGTCCGTCCGTCCGTCCGTCCGTCCGTCCGTCTGTCACGCAAAATGGTAGCTTAGCTGCGACGGGCGAACCCCTGGATTTTCCAACGGGCTAACGACTAGTATATATATAAAAATTGACGGCTAGTTGGTTTTTATTGTTTACTCCATGCAGTTTTTATTTTAAAAATTCGTGCGTGGAAAAAATTACGGACAATTAACATTGAGTTGTCAGATTCGCTAAATAAATCTTTAATAATGCCACTTTCTGAAAGAAATTACCAAGAACAAATTTCATGATAAAAAAGAACAATAATACAAATTTTAAAAAGATTCTGTAAGTGGTTTTGTTGTTTGTTGTTTTGTTTATTTTATTCTCGCCTTCTAATTGATTTTAACAAATCGAGTTGTAATATTAATGCTGTTATTTTTATGTTTATTAAATAAAATTTTAGAACTTAGTAAATTTATTTTCATCCATAATGATTTGTAATTGTTATGAGAACGTCTCAATTTTAATTGAAGCTGGCTTCTTTATTTTTTGTTAAAATTGAACAATCTTCAAAAGAAAGAAAAAGTTAAATTTTTAAACTCTATTCAATGGAGAAGCTACTTTGTTTACCCCAATCAGGCCGAAAAATTCGCAAATTATTGTTATATGTAATTCAATAAAGTGACGTAACGATACGTTGATTTCTTTGGCAAATGTATTAAATGTAAATGGACTGATGAACAGGCCTACAATAAAAAGAAAAACGTGTAGTTTATAATACTTTAGTGCTTAGGGATTGTTCACAAATTAATTTAACTGTTAGGACAGGAGGCGTTATTCTTTAATTTCATGCTGGTTAACGGTTTCACGTCGACCTTTACAAGTTTTATACCCTTGATTTTTCTAGTTAAGCCATACCTGGCTTAAAGTAAAGAAAAATCATATGTTTCTAAATTATTAACATCAGGGTTAGCTTTAGGTTTGGAGATTGTAAAGAAACTGTATCTTTAATCAGTTTAAGTTCAATTAAAGCACTACGTATATGTCAGATTAGATTTCTAATTTTACACTCTGACTCAAAGGGCATGCTAACTGTTGGATAAAGCCATGATCATACCAGCAATGTTGTTCAGACCTTTTAGTCACATCACTGATGTATCCGTTGTGTATGGGCGAAGGTATAAATTGTTTCAAGTATGATAGATTTATTCATTCTTTTAAAATGGGGAAAAAGAAAGCTGCCATGGATGATCCAATTTTTTTGGGTTTAAAACGAAAGTACAAAAAGTGAGTAAATAAAAATATAATTAGTAATACAAGTAAAGCTGCACCATGAGTTTACAAATTCTTATAATTCATCATGGGCTTGACTTTCCGGGTAGGTTTCGTATGATAAGGTTAACTTGTCATTATTCTTAACCTCGTAGCAGGACACTCCAACTGGTGATTCCTTATTATTTATATAGAAAAACCAAAGATCATTCGCTGTTTGTTTCACATCACACACCGTTGTGATATATGCACCGAATTTGGACACAGTATACACTATGTTGTAGCATTGGGTGCTGTTTTTCTTAAGAAACGCGTCAATCGCATATGTGCCTTTTTGAATAAAGAACGTCTGCGGAGGAGGATTTGGTTTTCCAATAGCAACAAATTCCACGGCTAATGTCACTCTGATGAGCTAATAAATTAAAGTTAAAATAAATTTAAAAATAACGCAACGTAAAAAGAATGTTATTTCAATTTAGGCAACAATCATAAAAAGATGCCTTCAACGTGGGAAACACTTTTTTTAACATTCAAAGAACGTAGCTAGAACATATATTGTGTATCGTTACTGCGTGGTAACATACATGGCTTTTGTGTGACAAAGTCAACGATCATATAAGTCCATGGCTATGCTCTTCTTTACTTCTAGGGTCCAATTGAGTTAATTGCTAAAAATGTGGTGCTCATAAATTCAATATTTTAGGAAAAGAGAACTTTGGTTTCTTATTTTTGTCAAATGTAAGTCATGTAAAAAGGATAATTATTCAAATGTCAAGAAAAGAAATCATTGTGGCTGAAAAAATCAGATATTAAAAATGACCGTTTATGAATGTTTATGTCAAACATGGAGAGGTTGTTAGAAACATACGAGTGAGCATATTGTGATAATTAGCTATCAGCATTTAGCTCAACAAGGTATTGTTCAAAATTAGGCATTTATTCTGAATAAAAACTAAACATGCTTAAACTGACTGTCAAGAGTGGATATCATTGGCAAGAAATATCTAACCTTTTTGTTATTTTTAACATTTGCGATTGATTGATCGACAGTAAACAGCGCAAACAAAACCAAAGCAAAAAACAGCTTCATCCTGTATGAAAATGAAAAAAACCATAGTAGCTAATAATCGTTAACAAAATAGTTAACAAAAATAATTTGCGGTAGTTTATAATATTTCACACGCCCACGACACAAGGAACTGTAAAAACACGCACATTCATTTAAACATTTATCGTGTATCATTTAATGCCAATCCTAAGCCTAACCCAATTAATACAAACTCAAATGTCTGGCTCATGGTCTATTGTGATAAATAGATTAAAAAACTTCAAACGATTTTTCAAGATTGTAGTAATAATTTTCGTGCAAAATGCTACACCGAATTAAAACATGTTGGTCATGATGGCAACAACAGGGTTTTGACCCTATTAAGTCTCCACTGAGGCCCAATCTAGACCGTTGTATATAGCCAACTGTATATATTCTAAACAGATATGGAATTTTGCGTTGTTAATTTTAATATTGAGCCATGATGATTTCTCAAAATTCTTGATTTTTAATTTGAAAGTTTTCTGATCACTTTCAAGATTTTTTGAGAAGTGAAGCAATGAAACGTATCATAGGAGTGATGCAAAAGTCTTATTGCGTGCATTAGAATTAATTGTAAAATTTTTTTTACAAAGTCAAACTTTTACACTTAACCCTTACTAACTTAAAGTTATATACAAATACCTAAAAGCTCCGCCCCAAACCGAACCAAACCAAACTTTATAAGGTTAATATTTGAGACACAGAAGATTCTTTGTTTAAACGTGTAGCATACGGGTCCGATATCTTTGAACCTGCTTAAGGTTAACCTGAAGCTGTGATTGATGTATCCGAATACAAGTCATTTTATTAATAAAAAGATTAATATCTTCATTTTATACATACACAAAAACGGTAAACATAACCTAAGGACCTTGTAACAGATACATATGGCGACTACATTAGAAAACTTAATCATGGATCCTATTCATCAAACTTGTTTGATTGCGTGAAGCTATGTGAGGGCGCCCTTTCTTAATAAGATAAGCTTCATTTTGACGTAAGGTTCGATTTCGTTGATTTTGATCCTTGTAGGCGCTAACTTAGCAATAATAGCTTGCACCCCTACCCCCAATCATCACCAAGAAAATGCCTCTTTTCACAACTGGAAGCTTTTAGACAATTGCTTGTGATAGACTACATTACAGAACTTCCTGCAATATTTTTATTTTGTTAAAATGTCGTTTCTTCCAGAATAGGAAGGATTTTTTCAGTAATTATTATAAAACTTTTAGTACCATAAAAACTTACTTGAATAGTATATAAGTCTTTTAATGGAAACTTTAAACTCCAAACCTTTTACCACACACTTATCACAAATCTTTGCAAATCTAAAAAGTGCATACCAAAACAAATTTTTTTTATCTTACCACCAGTTTCTAATCGTATTTAATTACATGGATCACATTACAACATTAAAATGACGCAGACATTGAACAAAAATAATAATATATCATTTACTCATACCGATCCTGATATTTATTTTTTTATCTAAAATATAATGCATTAATACATCTAAAAGTTTTTCTAAAGCTCCTAACTTTACTCAATAACTTATAACCATGCAAAAAAACGTGCATTTTTTTGTACTTTCGATATAACACAGCAATTGGGTTAGGTTGCTTAGCTACTAGGATTATTGACATAAATACGACCTAAAAACAACATTTCAAAGACTGACGATACTTAACGACTTTCACTATTATGCGTGATGCACACTTTTTATGCAGCACGGCTAAGATATTAAAAATTCACAGGACGAAAAAGTTAACCGCATAAATTCGGACTAATTTCCATGTAGCAACGTGTCTTTAACGTTAAAGATAGTTATAAAGTACTACGTTCTGCTTTACTAAAATCGTTACAAGGATCCAGTTTTTTTAACGATGTTAATTCAGATTTGACGTGAATAGAATTACCGTAGCGTAGTAGGTAGATCAGCGATATATTGTGTGTTTTAGAGAACATGTAAGACTGAAAAAAAATTGTTTAACGATGTTGTATTAGCCTGTAAGGATGTTGTTTTAGTATAAGCAAAGAAATGAGGAAATTTCGGGGTATAATAGATATAATTATAAATTGCAAAATAGAAGAGAAATACTGATCTCACTAGGTTAAATGAACTCGGTAGCCCATAAAGAAGGCGTCGCAGCTGGGAATGGAAAGTTGCTTGGCTTTGAACTTAATGTGTGTGTATATCTCTATAACCCTTGAGTTCAAGTACTTTAAGAAGTTGACTAAGAAAGTTGTCTTTTTAACCCTGACGCACTAATAGTGCCTCTATGACTTGCATGGAAAAAAAATATGTGATGATGTCTTCATTGGAAGATACTTTTGATTGCCATATAGCAACTCTGTGACTCATGGGTAGTAGAATACAGAAAAATACTAAATATTGACTTCATACAAAGTTAATTACTGTGGCTGCATTTTCGCCCTTGACAAGCTTTTAAATTGTTAGAAAGGTAAAACAAGTGATTCCGTACCTAAATTTATGGCAATCTGCAAAGCAATTTGGACTGAATCGAAGAACGGTTTGGTTGTACGAGTAGAGTTTCTGACAAAAACTGTTGAAAACTAAGCAAAACAACACAACTAAGGATTAATTGTTCTTCAGTGATAAACGCCATAAAAACAATTAGGATCTTTGGTTATGCAGAGGTACACTTAGCATTTCTTGCACAAAATGCCGGCACTTGTTCTTTTTCTCTCTGTGTTCAAGCCAGTGCCCCAGCTCGTCAAAGCGTACGTCTGGGACTGGTTTCGGTACTTGTGGAGTACGGCCTGTTGTTTTTTCAATTTGAATATCGAGGGATCGTTGCTTAGGTGGACTTCCGACATGTCTGTCAACGGGTTTGTCTTTCCTCATTGGCGCAGCAGACATCTGGGTTACGTACTAATCTGCATATCTCCTGTATAGCAACCAGGCATTCACCGCATAGGAAATTAACATCATTGAGAAAAAAATTAACTGCTAGGAAGTCCTTACCTTTTGTTTTTCTTTCAAACATGCTTTTAGCTAGAGGAAGGTACCATACACCTCGCTTTTATCCAGGTGCAGTACTAAGGTACCACATGCATGCGTCGGCTATGTTGGAAGGAAAACATACCGTCCAAAGTCCGTAAATTACGTTGCCATATGGCCACAAAAAATATTTTACAGAACAGATCTATAGGGAGTCAACAAACAATTTTTATGGGTGAAGGAATATGAAACAATCAGAGATAGTTTAACGACAGCTATTTTGAAATTTTTGGCGTTCACGTTGGTAAGTCTTGTTTTCATTGCTTTTTTGTCTCCTAAAGAACGTAGATTTTGAGAGAGCATCCAAAAATTTATCTATATAGCCTTATTTATTCCTATTCATATAAGGGTGTTATTCAGTTTAATATAAGAAATTTATAAGTGCTTTACCTTAGCCAATATTATTTATTTTTGTGGTATTTTCATCAATCTGTTTCCTACACAGCTGTACCTGGGTTTGTGGCTGCTGTTAGCTATCTAGCTAGCTACTCATGGCTAAAACGTGAAAGTAGTCAAATACAGTGCCTACAACAATGTTTTAAATAATATTTCTTGTTCCTAGGAGGATAGCTTATTCTAAGTGCAGTGTTGGTAGACCTTTTACTGCAATATACCAGGATTTTAAATATGTTTTTATTAAAACTAACAATGAATTTTGCAAGCTAATTCTGCAAAATAAATGTGCTGAGTTTTTTTTCAGGTGGACGATGTAATTCGGCTGTAACCAAAGTTGCAATGACAATTCGTTACAATTAGGAAAGAATTACTACTGGAAAAGAGCACGTGTGTACCGTTGTTGTTGTTGTTGTTTATTTTGGTACACGAAGAGAGCATCAGAAAGAAGAAACAAGCAAATAAAAACACGCGGGAGAGAGAGAAGACCTGTCAAGACCACAAGGAAAATCTGATTGGTTGTTTAATCTGTTTGATATGTCCAAGAAAAGTGAAGGAGATGCTGACTAAAATACTAGGATAAAAATATAAACTGAAAGAATGAGCACGATAATTCACTTAGTCCAAAATGGAAAGCTTTAAGTGATTGGTTATAGTAGTCGCACACTGGTTGGAGCTGAGACCAAATACCATAGCTCACCCTGAAATCGGGAATATCCGATCATTTACGTAATTATCTATAAGTATAGATAGATGACTGACCGCAAGGATAGTACTATCCTTGCAGTCAGTCAGCGTTAGGTAAATGAATTAGCAAATCATCACTTTACTTTACATCACAAGTCAGGAAAAAAGAAACCTGTTGCAGATTCGCTGCGCAGAATCTCAACCAATATGACAGACTTTGTGGAAAATGTATGAACAAGAAACAAATCCTTGATGGTGCTGTTAATCAACAACAAAAGGGGAGACTAATTTGGTAGCAGTGAATACGTTCTCCACCTTGTTTGACGATCTGGAAAATGTGATTGTGATTGCCAGTATCTCTGACAGATATCTATGAGGCACAAAAAGAAGAGCATTGGATAAGGATGGTAGAAATCCAAGAAAGTAGAACAACTTTGACGAAAACAGAAAGAAAACTAAAGGAAAAAATGTGTAGTCGTTGCTTAGAGAATATGCAAACCTGACAGTGAGAAATAGGGGAGTTCTTTACCGACAAACAGAAACAGAAATGCACCTTGAGTTGTCCCTAATATTGCGTTCTCTTATCTAAAAAGAACTGCATGCTGAAATGGGTCATCTAGAAAGTTTATTAAATTGTCAGAGAAAGGGTTCATTGAATATCTTTCTCCAAGAATGAAGAAAAATATCCAAAAGTCATGCGGTTGTATGAAAGAGACAAAACCACACGTCTTACTCCAAGCACCCATGGGCACTATCACAACATCGTCATTAATGAACTGAATTATTAATTTTCCACATATTTCTGTAATTACTGATACCACGAACAAATCTTTAAAGTTTGCTGCCAACAAGCTTTATAACGATTTTATACTGACGTTTGGAAAGGCAAACAAATCCTTACACGATCAAGGCAACACTTTGTGGTTTGTACTGCGCTATACTATTCTCAATGAAATTGCCAAGTGGAAGATTTAACCAGACCATTAATTCTATGATGTCCACCCTTAGTGTTAACCTGAAATTCATATGGGAAGACCATGTTAACAAATTGTTCCATTCTTATAGTTGTACCAAGCAATCAACGTCCGGTTGTTCACCTTTTTTCTTGCTCTTTGGACGTACGCCGCGATTACCTGTTAATATTTTACTCATTCATAGTGACACAAGACAAAACATCGTACCATGACTATGTCAAGCTTTGGAAAAAACAAATGGCGGATTATGCAAGTAAGGAAATAAGAGACCGCTTACTGATTCGCACTCCTTTGCAAAGGGGTGGAATAGGAAAGATGAGATCCTTTTAGGAAAAAACGATAGCTGTAGTAGTATCAATGAAAGGATTGGTATATGACATACATCCCGAAAAAAAAAATATCCAAACACGCCACAGAGCCATGTGGGTGCCATGCCACGCACTTCTTGGTAACAACGATTTACTTGCTGACTTAACAGAGAGTCTTAAGAACCGCCAAGATATACCTAAGTATTTTGAAAGCAACACACAACGCAGGAGTTGAGACCGATGAATCTGATAAAGACGCTGGTCTTAAATCAGAGAAATTACAAAAGCGCAGGACAATACGTCACAAACAACGTCACGAAAAGAAAACATATTTACAACAGTGCTGTACAGAGAGGCAGTAGACTGAAACAACAGGATTAGAATAGCAGAAAAACACCTTTTCTGAAGAGGGAGCATTCTTTTGACGGAGAAAGAACGAAGCAGACCTTTGGCGCTTAGAGAAAAAACATTCGGTGGATAGAAAAGAACTTGTCAGTTGGTTTTTAATATGAACAGTCGTGAAACCAGTGAATGTGAAACTGACGTGGAAATAAACCTAGAAGAAAACACCAGAGCGCTGTCAAGAATTAAGAAAGTAAATGAAATTGCGGCTGAGGAAGTGGATTGGTACTACCACAAGGTGACATGGAAATTGTGTCGGAAAATGGACCTCCAGTAGACAATAAAAAATATGGAAAAGGAGAAGCATGAAGACACAACTAAGCAATGGAAGCAACACAAGAACTCAACAAAAACAAAGTAAAAGAAGACTCAGCAGAAATGGCACCAAACATCACCGAAGCAATAGTTCAGAGCGTTTGTACGGAGAAAACACCGTTGGTGAATCAAATATCACCTTTAATACCTTTATTGACTTAGAACCCGGTGATCTACATGGTACCATGTACGATCTTGTTGGTATGATATCCCTACTATTGGTTACACTTAATTTCATGTAACAAAAGTGATTGGTGTCACGCGGATGAGTTCCTGATCTATCCTTGAGTTATATTAGTGTTGTGTGTTGTAATTTGTTTCATTCACACACCTAATTAGCTAAACGGCTAAAACAGCAAGAGGTCATAAATTATTTGTTAAAGGCACTCTAAAAACATATAATGCTTAAATTATGTTATAAACAAGAATATTTAGCCCCACTTAAGCTCAAATTGTTCCTTAAACGTTCACTATGCACCCATGATTAAGAATGATATTGCACAATAATGTTTTTTAAAATTTTGTGGTGTTCATTCAGGTACATTTGTTGACAAATGGAACATTTAAAGGCGAACATTGAGTTGTTTTAAGAAGTGACCTTTCTTAACCCTATTCGGTCCGGGGTTTTTTGAACATACTATGACCGGGGGGGGGGGGGGGCGGATTCCGCCCCCCCCTCAATACCTTTTCATAGGATTGTTCAAATTAAATCAAACTTGGCACACTTATAGTACGTCATAAAAGGAACAAAATGGCGCCAATAAGCTTTTGCTTGCGTCAGCACATTTTCTGTGACGTCATCAGAAGCTTGAAAATTGTCAAAAATGCCACTATCTGCTTAAAATATAATTACTTTCGTTCTAGAGCGAATTTTTACATTCTGTTTGAAGTTTCTAAAAGCTAAATAAAAGTTATTTAACATATCTTCCGGTTTTTACATGGATCGGATAAAAAATTGCCAAAAATTGCCCGAAAAACCGTTTTTTCCGATTTTCGGGTGAAATCCGATAAAATCGGGAAATCGGATTAGTCACGTGTTAAAATTATTCAAAATGATTCTTCTTGATGAAATAAAGTTGTGTTGCAAGTTTCAAGTTCTAAGGATAATCCTAACAAGAGTTATTATATTTTCCCCATTATAAGGATTTCAAAGAGATTTTTAGGGGTAGTTTCGAGTAATGGCCAATATCAAAGCCTCTGAAAGGTATGGGACCTAAAAAATTAGCATGCAGGTGTCTAATAGATAAATGTTGAAACTCAGTAAGTATCATAGCCATATAACAAAGCAATCAGGAGTTATTAAAAAAAAACCGTCAGGGGGGGCGGAATCCGCCCACCCCGGACCGAATAGGGTTAATGCGTACAGTGCATCAATGCCAAAAACTGTCAAATCTTATACAAAATTTATGTGGGGATATGTTTATTTTTTGGTGAAGGGATTTGCAGATAGTAGATTACAACAGAGAAGTAAGGAAAATGACAGAGATTATTCCCTTTTTTTAATAATTTAAAATTCAGCCAGACTGAATTCTATTTGAAGTAAAAAAATACAATACGGTAAAAATACAAAAGTTCTAACACGAAATTAATGCAATTCTTAACTTCTCTAAAACTAACAATTCACTAAACAGAAATTTATTCTTATCTTTGTATAAAAATGGTAAAATAAAAAATGTGAATAAAAAAAAGGAATAAATATCGGAAGCAGATATATGTTATCGCTTCTTATCCGCAAGGAATAAATGATTATTTTTTAAGGAAATTTGAATGATAGAACCGTCACTGTAAAATATAATTTTGTATAACATCAGCACAAAAATAAATCTATATTACAAAAAATGCATTATATATATAAATTGTTAAATTAAAATAAAGTATTGGTTCACATTGTTAAACAGTGAATTATGTATAAAAACATATAAAGAGAAGAAAAGAAACCATTGAAGTCTCCGTTTAGTGTTCATTTTCGTTGCCTTCACTTACTTCAGTGGAAAATCTTCCATTTTTAGACTCAATAATGGTTTCACTTTGCAAGTCATTTGTTTGCTTTACAAAGGAATATTAATGGCATTTAAACAAAACCATTTTTCTTTGTGTGAATTTTATATAACGTGACTTTCCTTGTGCGACTTTGTGGATATTGCAATAAGATAGAAATAAAATACAATGTAAATGAAGATAAACTACAACTACAAGAAACAATTAAGAAACAAATAATTTTTTCGTCTTTTTCTGTTGTGTACTGGTATTACATAAACGTAGGAACGCCGAAATTCATGCTCTGAAATAAAAAATAAAAAATTACGAACGTGTTTTTTTCCCTTAAGCTGTGATTTTTTGACTGAGATTCCTTACAATTATATGCACATTTTATTATTAATGTTAAGGTATTTGAAATATTTTAGGTTATTATGATCCGACAATTGCTGTTTTTATTACAACGTCATGTGAATAACTCTGGCAACTACAACATTCAATGCATTGCATCTAAAGAACGACAACATCAGTGGTTCAAATAGTAATATAGTCTACTCATATTATTGAGGATTTTCAGTCGACGATTTTCGGTATGAATTTTTTATGTATTAGAAGCAATATAAATTAAGCGAAAAATACACCTTTCCCGAGACCATGAGTCTTACTTTTTTTAACCTCGTAAAATATGAATACCATATTTGAATTCAGAATAGTTTGTTTAATTTCTGTGTAAAAGTTTAACTTGATACGCCAACAGAAAGTGCTACTTTGAGGAGATATATATCACAGTTAAAGTCCTCGTTTTCAAAAAGAGGTTGGACATGCCACAAATTTTTAAATTAGAATAGCAGGTTGTTTACTTGCTGCATTGTTTCGAAATTTTCTTTGTTTATGACATTTTTGATAAGGAATTCAAATCTGTTGTCCGTTTTTCATAAAACTCAACAGAAAAAGTTGCGGCACATCAAAAGAATAAGTCTCTGGAAAGGTGTATAAGCTTGTATTTTAACGTTTGACTTCGAAAACAGCGTTTGAAATATAAAAATTATAGTGATAATTTAGTTATAGTTAATAAACTAAATAATTGAACTTTCACAATAACTGTATTTAAAGACAGAAAAATCATACATGGTTTGAGACAATAAAAGCAAGAAAAATCAACATAATCTTAGGTGGGTAAACAAGGCCGTTGTAATGTGAATTGTTGTGTTCATGTTTTCTATAAGTATAACATATTAAATTGGAACTTACGCCTCGCATGGAAGCATTTCTTTTCCTAAAGAAAGCAAAACATATACTCTTTAGAGCTAAATTTGTATATATAAGCAATCAAAAGCTATTATAATAATCCATTAAAATTTTTCCTAATGCCAGCTACAATACCAGTCGTGTGAATTTTATTTCAGCTGACATTAGAAAAATTGTAAAATAGTGTGAAATAACTGTGCCCTTTCTTAGAAAAAGCTAAATACAATTTCATGTTCAAGATTAACGGATGAGAAGCTATATCTCGCCTTAAAGCTGAAAATAAGTATGATGTTTTGTCAGTGATATTTTAGATTCAAAAATATTTTCTAGTCGGCAAAAATGTTAGCCATCCAGCCAAGGCAGTTTATGACAACACCATAGCAAGAGCAGAGTGCTTTGACGTGAGTTCTAACCTTTTAACTGCTTCTCTCACTTTTGTTGTTACTTCTTTGTGTTTGAATACACCAAAGATATCTTCATGGTAACGTCCATCTCTCTAAATCAGAATAAAAGTCTGTATTTCTTTGCCAACGCAGAGCATACAATTACGCTATCACACAAAATCTCTTTAATAATAGCCGTCGTCTGTCTGTGTGTCCGCGAGAGCCGCGTCCCGTAACGGAATCACGAAATTTTCATAATGTGAACCAATACCAAATGCGATATATTTTTGTCCACTTTGTTGCGAGCAGTGAATTTAAAGGACGGGCGAACCCGTGGATTTTTCCACGGGCTAACGACTAGTCTGTATAATAATAGCCGTATTCTTTTTAAAATAATTGCATCACTACTTTATTTTGGACCCCACACAGAGTAACTCCATTAATTATAAACATTGCGAAGTACTTACAAGTAATAAAATTCTATATAAATAAAAATATTACAAAAAAATTGATGGTACGACAGGCTAATTTCCGTAGATTTTTTCACAGGCTACTTATTCTTAAAAATCGCAATAATAACAGTTGATAATATACTAGAAATTGTAGCATCACGGGTTACATTATCCAGTACAATCATGTGTTTTGCAATCATGAAAGTGCAAAACTTAAGGTTTTAAAATTTCCAGCTATGTGATGCAAATAAACAATCCATCTATATGATATCTAATTGTAACAGAGGATTATTTTAAATTAATGGAAATTTAGGGTTTGACAATAAGAAAAATGCCACCAACACAGAATTTTCTTTAGTCGCCGTAGTATATAAATTTACACCTGACTGAATTCAACCAATAAATATACAAGTGCAGTATGATATCATATACCGGGAGAATGGAGTTTCTGATGATTTTAATTTCACCAGAAAAAGCAAACAAACAAATAAACCAAATGGCTAAAAACAAAAGGAAAGAGAAAGTTTTGTTCGAACATTATACCTTCATAGTATCCACGATATATGTTGCTTCTTCGTCAGTAAATGCCCCAAATTCTTCAATTAGTTCAATCAAGGCCTTATTAACACTCGCTGCCATCTTTACATCACCACAGACATAAACATGTCCGCCATATTGGATGATTAAATAAAGTATTTCGTCAGAATTTGCTCGAATTAAGTCTTGCACGTACACCTATCAAAAAAGATTGATTAATGCAAGTTTTAAAGACAATTCACATACAAATTAGCCATTATACCTTCGGTTTATTGTCTTCTCTTGAAAATGCGGTCAAACTCGTTTTAAACACTCCAGTCGAATATGCTTTTTTGCGTTCTGCGCAATAAATGTTATCTAACTTCGAATTACGACAACCAAAATATAAATGCATATTGGATTTCAGTTCTGGATTTTTACTGATTTGATAAACACGCTCTTCCCAAAAGGATCTGAATGGAGCTATGCCGGTACCAGGACCAATCATAATGACGGGAACGTTCTCTTTTTCTGGCAAATGGAATTTTGGTGCTCTATTGGCAAAAAAAATTGTAAAAACAAATCAATAAAGACATTAAGAAATTGGAACTATGTACGCCTACTTAAACACGAAAATAGATTAAAGATTCACTTTGGGTATTATCTTTCCATGATTAATTGTCGATTAATGGAATTTTTAATTACGTATAACGAGTTCATGTTTTCTTGTAGCTCTCCAAAGCTATAATTTTTTTACGCCGTGTAATAGGTTTTCCTAAATTCTTCAAATCAATATTTTTACAAACATCTAAGTTTTTAAGGTAAGTCTTATATACTATATAGGCTTTATTTTAAGTTATATAGTTACATATTATATTGAGCTATATATTAAAGATAATAAGCCAAGTTAAACCGGCTTACGAAACAATTCTTTAGCAACAGCATCAAAATATTATAGATACACCTATTTAGTTTTGCCTTATTAAATACCTAGCGTTTTTTTTCATGAAAAGCAAAAGGTTTGGCCAGGACTGATTTTAGTTCCAAAAATAATGAAACAAGGCAAAACATGTGTGACAACAAAAGTTACTGAACAAAACAAGACATGACTTAACACAATAAATCAGACATAGTTTCGCATTGGCCTGTCAATATAGCTAACTACTAATTAACTTAAAGAAGAAGAAAATCGAAATTGATGCTTTTTGGCTACTAAAAGTAAAATCGGGAAATGAAGTTTACTAATACAGATGGAATCTAGCGTATTCTTTTAACTGGTACGACAATTACAGTAACACTTAATATTAGTGTTTTACTTAATGCGGCTTCGCATTTAATGATAATTTAAGAAATCAGAAGAAGGTAGGCAGCTAGTTGTCACACATAGCCTTCAAACGGAAATTACGCATAATGCCAATACAATGTCTTTTTGCATTTTTCCACTTATAAAGTTTGCTACAATCCTGGTCAAAAATAATGGCGACAAACCCATTCTACATGTGTAGCAAAAGCAAGGTAGCTACAAAGCCACATTTATGGTATTACAGTTATTTATTCACATATAAACAGTACTAGCTTTTGTGAGTCCGTTTTTCAAAGATTTATCGGGTTCTACATCTTGTGTGTCGGAGTAGTTGACGTCACGTAGTAAAATAGACAACATATGGTTTTAACTAAGACGTGGAGACATAAACTCGGCGTTTTGTTTGCGCATGCAGTAAGTTTTTTACCGCTAACATTTCTCTTAAGCTAGTTTTTATCTTTAACAAGTTCTAGTAAACACTTTTATGTCATTTGTATCTGACTTTTATATATATATACGGAAAGAGTATAGTTGTACTTACGGTCTGATATGGCAAGGAACAGTATCATCCTCCACTAGAGAGTGCAACCACGATGAGCAAACGCCAAAATGTTCCGTCTTCGCTATTAAAGAAAACAAAATAAAATTGTAGTCTTCAGTTATGCTTTCAACGCAACACTCTTAACGATTAATTAATTAATTAATTAATTAATTAATTAATTAATTAATTAATTAATTAATTAATTAATTAATTAATTATTAATTAATTAATTAATATTATTTTATTATTAAAAATTTATTATTAAAATTAATATTATTTTAATAATCATTATTGATGGCTTGGGAACAGGACCTAAGACAATATAATGCTGAAGACATTATAATATTTCAAATTATATTTCACTAGTCGATAAGGCCCGTGGAAAAATCCACTTAGGCAGAAGGACAATGGAAAAGTAGGTTGTTTTAGATTTTTTGCCGACGTCAGGAGTGCAATTACAAAAATATTTGGCGAAATTTAGTTTATTCGTTGCCTGTACTATGCAGATGTTAAAACGCTGACCAAGAAAATGTATATGATCATATCTTTTTGATAAGCAGTTAATGAGACATAAGGGTTTTAACATTTTGCTGATGTCAGCAATGGCCAGTCAAACCCCCCAAATTTTTTTTTTAGAAATTTGTATACCTGCCGCCTTCATTGTATAGGTCTTGAAACGCTTATCAAGAAAATGTATAGGATCGCGTATTTTTGACAAACGGTTGCAGAGATATTAGGATTTGAAGGTTTTTCGATGACGTCATCAACCCGTCCATTCCGAAACGGATTCGGGGACCCAGGTCTGGGAAAATTACCCAAATTGGTCCTAGTTGGTCCCTAGTTACCCACGCGGTGAAAAATCATTGACGTCACCACCTCGTTTCCAAGTTATTTGGCCTCAAAGTTTTAGGTGCACTGTAATGGCTTCATTAATTTAATATAGGATATTGACGTAAAAGTAGTGTTATTTTCGTCGCGTCGTAACGTCAGAAAATTTAACATATTAGACATGCATTTTTCGGAAACATCAAAGGAAAATGAAGACATCCACTTTGCCTGTCACAGACACACAGACAGACACACCTAGCGTATTATTATCGTCTAAATTCACGTTTACATAACATTTAAAAAACAGCAGTTTGCAACACAAACAATATAATCGGCAACCATACTATTCTCTGCTGAGAAATTTTAACCACAAATGTAAAAAACCCAGGTAAATTTCCCAAAAAATGTCAACAACCTTTGTAAAAATATCAACCACTACCCTTGTAAAAATATATAACCTTGTAATTTACATGCGAGCTTACAGAAGTTTAACAGGATGTCAACAACAAAACAATAAAACTTACTCCAATTAACGCACACACTTTAGTTTTACAAAATCATTCCTCTTAAAGTAAAATTTTTCCTCACACTACCCTAAAAGTTCAATAAGTCTTTAAAAGATTTTGTGGCTTGTTACATCATAATTCGAGCTCAAATAAGATCCCTAAGTTTGACTACTAAGGTGGATATAAATAGCTAAAAGAGGAATAACAACATTAATCATCAGTTAGCTAGCTAGGTTTAGATATGGAGCTTGAAGGTAACATTAGATAAGACAGATACCCAGTTAAATATAGTTAAACTGGGAAGACGCCAGCTAGCTATTTATGCTTAGTAAAACACATATAAAGAGAAACAATAGCAATATAAAAATTATGACATTTGCAGTAAGTTCAACAAACCAAAAGTTTCGCTAGCACATTTGTTTGATAACATTAATTATGCAAAAAAGTGTAAAAAAAACGCGGTAAAATATAAAGAATTTGAAGCTCTTAAGTGACTTTTTCCTGGTAAATGCGAGTCTGCCTGACACGTAACTCTAGCGACATAAAAACATAACGTCTAAAAATATCTAAAAAGTTCTTACTATTTGTGAATCCAAATCTACTTTAAACCCAAGCTTTCATTTTCTACTTCTAACTTTTCTTTACTACTTCTAGCTCCACTCTTCACTTTCGAATTAACTTCTTGTGGCTTTTAACTTTACTTGTGTACTTCTATGTTCACATAAAATATATATAAAAAAGAACAGAGTGTAAAACCAATTGGCAAATTTTTAGGCTAATTAGTCAAATTAGAAATGCAAAAACAAAGTTTGAGTCATAATTCATGTTAAAACAACAACAATCAATTTAACAGTTCATTTTACGTCAATTTTTGCACTAAATTTCCAACACAAAATACATATATATTCTAAATAATTCCTATGATTTTCCTCAAAAGTTTAATCAAAATATAAAAGATGAGAGGTGAACGACAAAATCAAAGTTTGCAGAATTTAATTATTTTGGTATATATATGTCTATTGATATATGCCCTTTATAACAATATTTCAATCCAAAATGTGAAAAAGAAAAACAGTTTGCAACAAAATCAGTTATTCTGATGATATTGCATACACTTTTTCTCCACAAAAGTGTAAAAAAAGAATGGTTCTAGGAAATACTTCTGATTCAACAAAAATCAGTATTTGTATCTTGTACTCATTAATAATTACTGAAAATTTCAAAAAACTGCGATTTGGAATGCATCAAATTTATAAATAGAGAGGGATCAGTCATTTCGGTATGTTGTCCTGCCCGGTAAGAATTTATACAAAATATAAAAAAAAACACAAGTTTTTTCGGTGTTGTACTCCCTCAAAAAAGTTAAAACATACTGCCCTTTACCAGCAATTTTAAACCTAAATGTCAAAAAATCAATGAGCAAAGAATAAACTTGAATCAACAAAGATCATTATGTATAGAGCTTGAAATAATAATCAAAATAATGTATAGAATCATGTACAACACCAACAAATAATAAAGTCAGAAATAACACACCTCTACTTTGTGAAAAACCTTTAATAATTCAATCAAAGTGTCAAAAAACATAAAATTTATATCTGGAAAATCATTTCTTCGATTACATACTATCCTGTTCCCAAAAAATATACACAAATTGTAAAAATGAACAGGTTAAGAATACAAAAATTTTTTCCTGAGTACGATGATCTGTAGTGACCTTTACCAAATATTTTAAACGTGAATGTCAAAAATGAATAAGGAGTAAATTTGAATCAACAAAGATATTGTTTTTGGAAAACAGAGTGTATATACGGTCTGTCCTCACAAAAGTTTATACAAAATGTAAAATAGATTTGTTTTTAAGGAGCACATCCAAATCAACAAAAATCAGTCTATTTTTTGCACGCCTATATATATTGCCATTGCCCATAAATCTTCCACAAAAAGGTTATGAAACACATCAAATCATAGAAAAATCAGGCATTTCATATAATATTAAAAACAAAAAAGTTTTCATTATCACCAAACACAGTTATTATTACAATTTTAAAATTCTTAACAAAAACGTTAACAAAAACGTGAATTTGTTCTTTCAGTATATTGCATGTGGTCTTTTTCCCACAAAAGTTTACACAAAATTTTAAAAAGCAGCAGTTTGCAACATAAACAAAAACACAAACAACCATACCATCCTCTCATAAATTAAAATAAAGTCATAACCCCACGTAAAATTGCCAATCAAATGTCTACAACCCCCTGTAAAAATAACCTGGAATTTTACATGTAGGCTGACAAAAGTTTAACAGGATGTCAGAAACAAAACAATAAGAAATAACTTAACACACATGCTTTAAATTCTGAAAAAAATTGCTTGGGTCCCCTTGTAAAGTTTACAGGAAATGTGAAAATAATTATACTCTTAGAAAAATACATCCTACTATCCTGTCCAAAGTTTAAGTCTTTGAAAGATTTTGCTCATAAAAGAAGAGAAGTTTAAGATAGGTAAACTAAGTTAGCTAGCTATACATATTAAAAAAAAGGAATAACAACATAATTCATAGGTTAGAGCTAGCCATGGGATAAGAGAGCAGGACTTGGAGAGGCTAAATTAGCTAGCTAACAGTAGCTAAGACCCCCAGTTAAATATATCTAAACTGGGAACACTTAGCTATAACTAAAGCTAGCTATTTATGCTTAGTAAAACACACATAAAGAGAAACAATAGTAATGTAAAAATAATAACATTACAATAAGCAGTAAGTTCAACAAACCACCAAAGTTTTCCGTTTGTTAGTTAGCTAACAGCTTTATGCAGCATTTTGAATTTTAGGACAAACACATTAGTTACGCGCCAGGGGATACATTAATTATGCAACAAAAACATAAACAAATATGGTGGCTAGGTTTTTTTTAAAAAAAGCGGTAAAATATAAAACTTCAAGAATTTGAGGCTTTTCTTGGAAAATGCGAGTCTGCTTGTTCCAGTGACATAAAAACTAAACGTCTGAATACATCAAAGTTCTTACTATTATTGATTTTAAATCCACTTCAAACTCCAACTTTTATTTTCTAATTCTAACTTTACTACTTTACTTCTAGCTCTAACTACCACTTCTTACTTCACTTCTTGGACTCTTCTTTCTCTGAATTACTTTTTTCAAGACAGAGGGACCGTTCTTCTGTTGTTGTTTTTTTTCGGTGTCAAGGGACACCATTTTTGTAAAGAAAGCCGTTAAATTTATTTGAGCAAATCAAGTTGCTCCATTTTGATCACGTGATGTAAACAAAGTAAACCCGCCAGCAAAATGGACATAATTTTTTCGGTGACTTCAAAGGAAATTTCGGCAACATCAAGGGAAAATGACCACATCAACTTTGCCTGTCACAGACAGACGGACACACTCTCCGTATTATTATAAGAGACTAGTCGATAAGGCCTGTGGAAAAATCCACTTAGGCAGGATAACAGAGAAAAATAACCGTCATTTAAATTTTGATGACGTCAGCAGAGACATGTCAGAACACAAAACTTTTTTTTTCAGAAATGTGTATGCCTGTTGCCTTCATCGTATAGATCTTGAAACGCTGATCAAGAAAATGTATAGGATCGTGTATTTTTGACAAACGGTTGCAGAGATATTAGGGTTTGAAGGTTTTTTGATGACGTCATCAACCCGTCCATTCCCGAAACGGATTCAGGGATCCAGGTTTGGGAAACTTACCCAAATTGGTCAAAGGTGGTCCCTAGTTACCCACGCGGTGAAAAAACATTGACGTCACCACCTCGTTTCCAAGTTATTTGGCCTCAAAGTTTTAGGTGCACTGTAATGGTTTCATTAATTTAATATAGGATATTGACGTTAAGGTAGTGTTATTTTCGTCGCGCCGTAACGTCAGAAAATTTGACATATTAGAGATGCATTTTTCGGCAACATCAAAGGAAAAAGAAGACATCCACTTTGCCTGTCACAGACAGACGGACACACTTAGCGTATTATTATAAAAGATGATTCCCAAGCCTCGGAGCAAGTTATTATTTTAAGACCTTTTTTAAGCTGTGCATTGTGATGGACTCTGCTGGTTTAACTAATGTTTGAACACTTGAAATAAAATTTTACAACAAAGATGCATAGAGACTCCGCCTGTTTTAAATAAGTTCAATGATACAAAAATTTGATCGATATTAGATTTCTAGTTACGTCAATTTTAATGATTCTCTTACCATCAACTCTGTAATTCACAAGTGCCACTGTTAGATGGATTTCACCAGGATGCAGATTTGGAGATGAGGATATTGAATAAAAACGCTGTAAAAGAAATTATATTAATTTCATATGCGTGTTGATGTAGAATGCTTCTAAAAATACTTGATTTGACCGACTCCCTTGCTGTTGGCAAATTGCAACGAATTCACATTGCGTGCCAGCAAAGTCCTCTTAAAGTACGCAATGATTTGGCAAGAATATTTTGTTCCGGAAATCTCCCCCCCCCAAAAAAAAAAAAAAGAAGGCAAAATGATTCAGAAAAAGGTTGCTTTCTTGAATGTTTTAAAACTAAGTATAAGATCTTAAAAATGATAAAATTATTAGGTACTTGACGAATTTCAATTTTCCAAAAAGGTTTATTTGCTACAAAAGGTTCTACGACCCAACATATGTTATTCCATCCTCTAGAATGTCCTCAAATATGTTACTACAATCACCAAATAGTTACAAAGGAATGCATATTTACCGGCTTTAGGATAGGCAGTTGACTGATAAGCATTGTGATGTCTGGTTTTGCTGAAGAAAACTTCTTTAAAACTTCCAAAACATTTGGATATTTTTTGTACTTCCAATCTTCGTACAACTCATTTACCTAGAGAAAGTGCTAATTAAAGATTTTAGGAAAACAAACTCAGAGCGAGAGAACAACAAAAACAACAACAATACCAATAACAGCAACAGTAGCAGTCAGCAGCTTTCAAGACAAAAACACAGAGTTATAAAAAATCCATAAACATGGATATGGACTCTGTATTACTTTGCTAATAAATCAAAATTAAAATCTATCTAAGATCACTAGACAAAATCTTGATTGCTAACGCCTTTAATGTGTTTCAACTCAATATACAATCGCCTACAATTTTTAATACTTTACCTTTACCAACTCAGTCAACTGTATCTTTTCATCTTCATTTTGACACATATCTGCCAAAAGCGACAGGAACTTCACCGAAGGAGGTGTGTTGATATCCAGGTAGTGTGTAAACATTTGACGGAGGGTACATGGCGTCGGGAGTACTGCTACAGGCACCCACTTGTCATCTAAGTGTATGAGAAATAATAAAGAAGTGTGAGCATTGCAGAAAAATGTTAAAGTTCAAATTTACACTTAAGCTAGTCTTATCATGATTCACTTGATCTGTTTATGTAAAGGAGTCGTCAAAATTTCCGTTTAGCGTGGTATTACTAATATTTTAATATGGTATTAAATTTTCATCGGTTATTCATTTACTCCATTCTTCCTTTTATCTCCCAGTTAGTTTGCTAAACATGGAATACAAACAGAAACATTTTCACCAACAAAAATGCCATCATTCCCTACTAAATGTTTTCCTAACAATATTTAAACACTTGGGTCACAATCACTAAAGATAGATCGATAAGAATTTCTTATTAAATTTTAGAATCTTAGTTAGATTAAGTCACTGAGTGGAGACGCTAAACATAGAGGGAGAGGAGAAACAGCTTGCAAAGAAGGTGAAGACGTCCTTAGAATTTCGCCAATGACGAAACAGTCTAACGTCTTTGCTTTGCGCCAAATCATTCCTGAGGGAAACCGTTTGAAAACAAATGGCTTTTACTTAACGAAGCTATGAAGGTATTTTACTGATGATATGATTCTACGCATTCGTAACTATCTACGCAAAAAGTAGTTACATTAATCTTACAAACCTTCAGTAATACGCTGCACAAAGATTGGTTGATCAATATCATGCTCAGTTTTTATATAATCCAAAAGTTCTTTAACCATAATTGCATTGTTTGATGGATAGACGCATAAATGGTCTCCAGGTTGGTAAACTATCCCATCTGACTCTTTAGTGTTCAGTTGCACGAAATCAGTAACGCGTCTAAAATAGACGAATACCATTTTTTTTTTCGGAATCATCAGAATGGTTGAGAATTTTTGAGTATGAACTACAAATGTTTTTCTTTTCTACTTAAAAGGTCTTACTTGCAGGCAGTGGTTTAAATGGTGTCATTTGGGCATTAAACATACATTTTGACAATCTCCCTATCAAGCATACTATAAATTTTTTCTTAATATTAACTTAAAGCCAAATTAACACGTTAAAGAACATTTTTTATAAGGTCAATAATGAAGGTCAGTTTTAAAGTACTGTGATACCCTTGGGTATAGTGTCCTAACAAGTACAGTTACGAAGGTTGCCAAAAGAATTTTCATCTCTTAATGAAATATCTTACATGCAGTATCTAAAGTTTCATTTAATGAACATATCAAAAGAAGTATGCTTTCCATCTTACCCTGACTCTTCTGATTGCAAATTTTCGACAGCCATAACTTTTGATAATGTTACCTTGCGCCGATGCACTTTAGAAAGACCTGGAAAATAGTCATATAATTAAACTGATACTGTAATCAAGAATAAAAGTTGACCTAGTTGTTTGTCAATATACATTTCGTCAATAGGTTTCACCACTTGATCGCTGCAGCAAAGCCTAACATTTCAAATTCAAAATTATTCTTTAAATGTTATAATTATTGCTGTAGAACAAAATATTTAAAATGCAATATCGCTTTGCCATTTGTATATGATGATCCTAATAATGCGTTAAAAAATATCTTTAAAAATATTATTCTTTTTTCAATGAAAATCTGGCACAGTGGCCCAATATAATTTTTCAAAATTGGTGGTTTGCTCAGGACTTAAATGTTTTGTTGCCTACACGCCATTTTAGACCGGGATTTTGTTATAGCATTCAAATGGAAAGTTTTGGAGGAAATCGTTTGGTAAGAAAAAAACTTCGCCTGATGGTGAGCTATAATTTACTATGTTTTCGTCTTTTTTATTTGTTGCTAATATTGGTGCAAAAATTGAAAAATCCTTTTTCTGAACAAAAAAAATTTTTATATATCTGTCCAAGGCGCTTTTTGAAAATTTAAAGTTCAAACGTTAAGAAATTGACCAAGACAATAAAATAGTTTCTCACAAAATTTTAAAAAAAGAATTTGCTTTTTGTAGTGTGTTACTTGAACTATACTAATCTAACCTTTGCAAAGATCAACTGTTTTATCTTCCTTTTCGGCTTTTATTATTCTATGAGATCCTTCTTGCCAATCAGCAACGGATTTCCAAATTGCCATTGAAGATGCAGAGATTTTTGCATTTTTGACGCAGAAAACATCACAGGCTGACTAAAATAAAAGAATAAAGCAATATATGTAGTTTTAATATTTATATAGTAGCTTCTTTAAATTAAAGTTTACTTCAATAAATCAGAGAATTTAAAGACTTAACTAACTTTTATAACGGATTTTTTGTTCCGTATAATCCTGTGATAGCAAAAAAGGTCCTGCGACTCATATCAACCTCGATCCCAAGGTTTTTGTTTCTCATCGGCGCTGCGCTTATTGATAAATAATGATAGATAGATGTTCGTTTTGCTGTCCGATATGCAAGAAGAGAAACAGGTGCTGAGAACGAGATTGGGCTGATATCTCTGTTAGAACCACATGCTATTGCATAAATGGAGTACTTGTTTGACGCATAAAAAAGTTTGATTCGTGAAGGTAAAATAAGAACTTTTCTACTAGAGATATATAACGAAAACATAAGTAAAAGAAGCGATTCTCAAAATTAAAGGCACTGGTCTTCGAAAAGTATATATTCGCTATAGTTTTATCTTGATTAAATCCTTAAAAGCCTAAAAAATTATCGTACCTCTGATTAATGCACATTGAGACAAACTACCCTTCCTCCCACCCTTCCTCTCACCCTTCCTCCCAACCTTCCTCCCACCCTTCCTCCCAACCTTCCTCCTACCCTTCCTCCCACCCTTCCTCCCACCCTTCCTCCCACCCTTCCTCCCACCCTTCCTCCCACCCTTCCATGTAAATATACATATAAAGGTACATATAAAGACTTGATTGCACACCTGAAAACAGTTTCGGGCCCAAATCCTAAAGGATTCTTCTTGTCCATTCAACTCGTCTCCTTCACCAAGGTAATACATTTCCTCAGCACCAAGGTGCCTGATATATTTATTTAACTGCTTTCCAAATGCACAGAACTGTGGATAAGCTCTGGATCCCAGTGCAAATACTGAAAATCTTAAAAAGAAAACACATAAATGTTAATCATGAGCTTAATAAGGTTCATTTACAATGTATGAAATTCAAGCTCTACTCAAAGAAATCTTAGATTGTCTCTCCATTCCTTTACTTCAATATTGATGTAATATTTAGTGTAACAGCCTTTTGCATACAAATGGCTGTTACACCAAAGGGAGAAGAGGATCGTTGCACAAGCTACAAGTCAGCTTTTTTCATAGTAGTCTCTATAAATTTTTGTGAGAAATTGTATTCTTAAATGTCGAGATGATACGCAAAGCTTTATTACTTTTTGCGCCATAAATACTCTTGTTTATTCTTGTTTATTCCAGTATTAGCCGGCTGAAATGAGTATAGCAGTTTTGAAAAATGAAAAACTGTCAAAACTTAAGACAGCTATGTATTGAGCTCAACTTAATTTCACATTCTGCGTTCTGCTTCAAAGCCAATGAAAATATTAACTATAAATCACATACTTTAGATTTTCCAGGTCGGTTTTGGGTGTTTCTGTGAAAGTTGATGATGATGACATTGTTCTGTACAGTGGTTTGTGAATGCTGAAGTAAGAAATAGAATTGTTAACTGTAGCACTAATTAGATGAAAATGTTAATCTATATTATAACACCCGTATCCGTCCGTCCGTCCGTCCGTCCATCCGTCCGTCCGTCCGTCCGTCCGTCCGTCCGTCCGTCCGTCCGTCCGTCCGTCCGTCCGTCCGTCCGTCCGTCCGTCCGTCCGTCCGTCCGTCCGTCCGTCCGTCCGTCCGTCCGTCCGTCCGTCCGTCCGTCCGTCCGTCCGTCCGTCCGTCCGTCCGTCCGTCCGTCCGTCCGTCCGTCCGTCCGTCCGAACCCGTGGATTTTTCCACGGGCTAACGACTAGCAATAATAAAAACTCCTACCATGTGTACCATGTGTTTGCGCAGTGTGGTCTGAAGATATACGTAAATACTTACCGCTCTGGGTACACAAGTTTTCTCAGCTTTTGTTCAAATGCCTAAATGTGTGTACGAATATTCATTATTTCAGGGCTAGCGTAACGGCTGACATTTCACTTAACTATTAAAGATATGGGGATGTTTCCCCATTTAGTGAAAAATTATCTCTTGTTGTTTTTACGACGCTATAAGAATGTTATATAGATCTTTTTAGAATTTCTACGAAATATCCATAGTTATTTAAGTTCTACCATGAATAATTAGCCCAATATTTAACATTTTATGGATCACACAAAGCAGATAAAAGTACCCCCAATTCACTTATTTCCCGTTAAAGCTTATAGTAGTTAACGGGAACTTTAGCAAGAAAGCAAGAACAACGATGTCTCTTCATTGTTTCAGCTAAAACACATTAAAAAAAACACAATCATTTTTTAAGAAATGTCAAGATATCCATCCTCAGCGAGATTTTGTTTTGCTATAAGACAGTACGCTTCTATTAGTCTGACATAAAGTTTAGTGATAATATTTAAACCTAAGAGAGTATGGGAGATACAAGAGGGACAAGGAACTTTTACTCATCCATCATTCCACCTAATGCGTTCCTATTGTAAACTATACCATTTCCTCAACCAAGGTAACCTGTTATTACCTGTCCGTTATCTGGTGCTTCTCCATTACCAAAGGTGCTTGCCACGATCAAGACACACTTTTCGTTATAAATATTTGCGAAATCGTAATCCTCCATACAAATTACTTTCGAATCAAAAGCATGCAAAAACAACTCATTCAGCATTGTTGCATATTCTTCTGATTTGCCAGTTTCCGTGGCGTATAAGATGGTTACTTTGTTGCGCTTCGCCAATGTCTTCATGAACAATTTACTTGTGAATATTACAGCTCTAAATGTAAACATTAAAGTGCAAGAAAAATTTTTTGGTAAGGAAATATTAAATCTTTTGCAATCTTAATCATGTTAAGATCTCTTAGCATTTATTTAATTTTTAGTAAGTTGACAAACTGCGTGTTGTAAATGGTCCAAGAGAAGCTTAACCGCTAATTGTGTCTCAGCAAGGTCGGAATACCGCCAAGCTCTCTACTAGCCATATTTCGTGATCAGTCAACTTAAAGATAGCAAGATTCCCACTTACTCAGCAACTCCTTTGAATGTTTTCTTTTTTCTTTGTCCATCAGCTGCTGTAATTGGAAAATACTTCCAAGGGTCGGTCTGATACTCGTAAAACGGTTTTAGTTTATAATTCAACATTTCCTAGAATAAAAATAATGTCTTCTGACTATTTTTTACTGTAACTCGGTTGTTAAGATAACACCAAATAGGGCCACCGACACAGTATTAAAAGTGGAGGGGTCATATTATGATGAAGTAAAGAGATACCCAAGGTAGTGTTCGACTTGCCAGGGAAATGTTTTGAAAATCCACCTAGTGTCCAACAAATAAATTCTCTCGCCTCGTTGTACGTGTATGTAATTTTGAATTGTTCATTTTTAACGATTTAGAATTCTAACTCTTAAGTTTTGAAAAATAATTGAAAAAGTTATAAAATGTGTTTCTTTCTAACAATATTGGTAACAATATTGATGACATGACAATATATATCACTTCATATGGGCTATAGACCATTTTAGTAACATTTGAATTACCTTCAGTTGAGTTTATATTCATATTCTCAAAAATTTGTCTGCACGAAGCTTCATGAAAAAGTTAATTCGCGGAAATAAATAGAGTTGAAATTATTTAAAATGACTTTATCGTAAAATTAATTCCTTATAAAGTTTTTTCTCGGTAATTTTTTTTCTAGTTGATAAAAATAATTAGCAGCCTCTTTGATATGATCAAGTCTAAGACGTCTGATTAATGAATTAAGATTGCGCTAAAGTACTAGATTCGTGAAGATAATTATTCGCAGAAAATCTTCAACAGGTACTTTGCGAAAGATATATCTTTGGACTTCGTGAAATAAGTCTTCGCTAAAGTTAATCAACTTAACCCTGGTATAGTTGGGGGCGGTGGGGGAGGGGGCTTGCCTACAGCAGATTCAATAGGGCATATCTTTTTTAGTGGATGCCATTGAATGTAGAGAAGTAGTGGCTTTATATAACTTTTGTTACAGATTCAGGCAAAAAAATTGAGGTGAAAAAAATCTCTTTTTTTTTTAGAATTCTCTTTTTAGCAAGTCAAGAAAAAAGTTTTATGGCGTTGTTTTGTTTCTAAAATAGTTTTATATATGCTAATGAATGTTTTTGTGTTACAAGGATACAAACTAGAAGGTGTATAATGCACACCAGAATTTTTGTATTATCAGGACCAGAATACTAGTCATATATATGACGTCATCTTTAATCCCAGTGACCTCATCAAATTATTTTTTTACCTGTAATATGTTTTTACTAAGACATTCTGCGACTGTGCTAAGTTTCACCACTTAAACATAAATGTTTCAGGATTTATGATCCGCAGCCACTTTGTGAGCCTCTTCTTCCCAGGGTTGCAAAAGCCAAAAAAGCTCAGGTATAAAAGGGTTGAGGTATTCAACTCAAGCCATTCAGAGCATCATATTAATAACAGTGATAACTAATTTAAAGAAAAGACATTATTGGGCCAAAAAAAGAAAGGACATGTGCTGTTTTTTTTAGGGCCCCAATGTTGATAGTAAAATACTTCATGGTAACTCAAACCCACACTGACAGCACGCTTTACTTCGGAAAAATGTTTTGATTATTAGAGAATTATGGTATAAAAAAGTTTTTATTATAAACAATGCTACCAATGATATGTACCAACCTGATGGAACACCCTTGTCGCCGCACCAGACATCGGTGGCACAATCCACACCCAATCTGCAGGACATCCACCTCGTAACGCTTGCTATTAAAAAATAATAAATCCAAAGTTACTTGTACCAAACTTTATACTTTTTAAGCCATAACTTAGATCAACTGTGGACCCAAAACTTATAGTTTTAATTGTTGCGAAGATGATTGCGTACAATTTGTCAGAGAAAAAGAATCTTACTTCATCCTTTAAATGCTTCATAAAAGATTCAGAAGTTGCATGGTGGTCAGCTATGGTCACACCTGCTGCCTAGATGGGAAAAACATTAAATTAAAGGTAAATTTATTAGATTGCAATCCTAACGAATTAGAATGAATTTGTCGTCACGATGAGAACTTAAAAAAGGAAGCAGAAACGCAACGTTACGTAATTAAAAACAAACATCAATTTCACATTTTTCATAAAAATACTGTTTTTTATGAAGTTACACTAGGAGGACATGGTAGAAGTATGACACATACGTTGAAACTATGCAGGACAGCTTTGGTTAATTCTACCACAGCAGTGTCTTTCCAAAGAGTTGCGTTGTTTGATGTATCCAGACCAATACATTTTGCTACCGGCTAAAATTTAAGAAAATATATATAAGAAGAAAGCAGGCTATATTGGTACAATTTCGGTTTCTTGTATCCAGATCCACGTCTGTGGAATTTTCTGTGCTGTCAAAAAAAAAAAGATATCTGATACATACTTTAAGCATGTTGTAACGGTCTTTGTCAGCGAAATTTCTAGCGCCAATTTCTGTTGCCATATACCTAAAAGCAATCGCTGGTGTTTAGGCATACAGACTAAACCAAAGTACATAGAAATCATTTTAAATTTTCTGGAAGCTGCAGTAAACATCTATTTAATAATAAGAAGCTTCTGTCTGTCTTTCTGTGTGTGTTTGTCAAAAGTTCATGATCCTATACATTTTCTTCGTCAGCACAATAGAAGCTACGTGTAAACAATTTTTTCCCTAGTTTTTTTAGTATTCACGGTTCTTTGCAGACGTCGGGTCCTTCTATTGTACTCCTGCCGTAATAGATATTTCCACGGCCCTTATCAACTAGTATATATATATATGTAACTTCTTACCATCCGTTAAACGGTGCCGCAGTAAATTCTATGCCACCACAGTCCAACGACATGTTTGCAACAGCCGGTAGACAATACCATTTCAGATTCAGATCATCAATTTTTTCATATCTAAATGGAATTTATAGCACTCTATTTTTAGTCCAGAATTTTAAATTTATGAACAACATGAACATAAAAATGAAAAAGGGATGAAACAATAATAGAAACTCTTGCGGTTTTAACACCCGTCCCACGCGAGATCAGAATGTCTATGTTTAGCAGTTTTTTTTCAAACCTGGAAGAGTGTTTTTATCAGGTTATAAAGCATTCTTTATTCCTTACGTCGGATGCTTGATCTTTACTTCCATGATATATTCTTCAGGGATTTCAAACAGTTCAGGAAGTTCCCCATTAGCTTGTAAAATTAATGGCAGTACATCAAATGGTGTTCCTTTACCAACCCAACCAAGTTGTTGAGCAATCTGTAAAATAATAAATTAATAATGGTGGGCCCTCATAATAGTATTTCTGTTCTACTTTGGTTATATAATTAACGACAGACAAGGTGAGGGATGAAGCAATAACTCATTTCTATTGTGCATATAAGATACCTCTATCATGTCCAATCCTTCTATTAAGCCCGAATTATGCTTTCCTTTTTTGTAAATAGTCACAATAAGCGTATGGCATACAAAAGCATTCCATGTTGAGTTTGCAGCTCGCTTGCCCATTTATTTTTGTTAAATCAAACGCTTTAGCAACAGAAATGCGTTTATAAAAGGCCAATTGGAAAACATTCCTAGTCGTGACAAAGTGTATAACAATTTTCAGGCAAGATACGTTAGCCTTTTGTTTTAATGTAGGCGAATAGCACATTAGATTTTGAATTATGGTTATTGAAAGGGTTGTTGTGAATATTCTTGGTATCAATTTCCGGCGACATCGTTAACATAGCCCTGAACTCTTGAAATAGGTATGAAGATAGCATACCAACCTGCGTTAGATCCACACTGGCTGGGTCTCCAATCACTGAACCATCTTCTTGCTTATAACCAGCATATTTTACAAGCTGGGCATTCCAAATCCGGAAGTCAAGCATGTCAGCAGAACGATGAGGGAAGATGGTAATAGTAGACCTGTGCAAAAAAAAACTCATGCGGTAACGCTTCTCAAAAGCTAGTAAACCGAAAAGTACTATGCCTTGTCTCAGATAACTCTAGATTCTTCACAAAGTAAGTATGCATGTATAGCGAAGTTTTAATTTCACACTAATGGCTGACTCTTCCTCCCCTCAGACTGCAACTATGTTACATTACCGCCAGAGATATGTATAGCATTTCTCTAACTTGCTTGCCTGCCACATAAGCCGATTAGCGGTCATTTGACTGACAAAACTATATTCAAATTGCGCCGGAGTAGAGACTCCAACCTGAAACCTGATAATTACAAGCCGAAGGCGCTACCACTACACTTGATTTTTTTTTAATGCGGTAACAATTATTTACTCACCTTAAGTTCCCCTCATTTGTCCCATACTTGATGTGTTGCAGGATACATTCAAACATTTCTCGCGGTGTTTTCACATGCCGACAATCAAAAAGCTGAATCATAAAGAAACAATGAAAGGCCATTTGTAAAAGTTTGTTTTTCAAACGTCCAATAGGTAGGTAATCTGAAACATTCCTAAGTCCTTTTCCACTAGCCTATCGAACTGCTCAACCCGTTTTTCTAAACCCTGAAGTTTTTTCACACTGCTGCTAATAACCCTTAGATTCTGAAGTGCGCAAATTGACGTCTCTACAGCGACGAAATACCGACATGCCGTCTATCGGTCATAAGTCGTGATCACTCAACTTTGAGATTTAAAGGCTCATACGAAAGAGAAATAAATTTCCCACTCAGTAGTGTTCAGATTCACCAACCCTGAGGTGGGATGTGGTAAGAAATGGGGTTCAAAGTTGAAAGATTGTCGGCAAAAAATAATGGAAATTTGAGCTTCTTCAAAAAATGATATGTGTCTTAAATTGTTGATGAGACTTAAGCAAGCATTTCTTACTTGTAGTTTTTTCCATTGTATTCTTCCAATGCAACGAGGTGCATTTCTCCATGCCAAACGAGCACCAAAATTCAGTTCGTTTATATCCATATCATAGGTACCAGTTTCTTCAATTTCAGATGTAACCTTTTCAACTCTCCTCTTGTGTTCTTCACTATCTTCACTAAAATTAAAAATAAAGAAACGATATTAAACAGACTGCTTTCTCATCTTTGTTCGTGACATTTAAAGTCTTGTGAGTGCTTATATTAGAATAATAAAAGAGTCTTTGATTTAGGTTCAACCAAGCCTGAAATTTTATTAAAATAAAGGCACACCTGAATATTATCTTACCTTTTTTTAGCAGTGAAGTTTTATAGCAACAAAATAGTTTATTTCCGAAATATATCAAATGTTGAATATTAATCACTAAATTTCATGAGTCAGTAGGAACAAGATGTAGTAGAATTTGTCGTAAATAAAGCAATTTTAATTTTTGGACACATTTGGGCCTAAAACGACATTTAGGTTACAAAAGATCAACGCTGCAATGGCAACAGAATGTCCTGTATGCTTTTGTGTTAACTGTGCAAAACTGACATTTAAGTCAAATGATAGGACTTCCGTCAGAGTGCTTCCAACTCAGTGCAATTTCTCGCAATATTTCAAATGATTTTACACAAACAAGCTAGTTAACAGCTCCATTTTAATGCTATACTCTCTCTTACAAGATAGTTGTTAGTGTGGGCTGAAATTCACTTGCCTAATGAGTATCGAAAATTATTTAGTTGATTAAAAAAAGAAGATCTCATTTTCCAATTACGAGTTGTCAACCTCGTGAAATATTATAAACAAAATATTAATTCCTAATCAAATTTCTTTTTGTGTTTAAATGCTACAACAAGTTATTTGTCTAAGTCAAATATTTTCTTTAATTTAAGAGACCTTGACAAAAAACATTCTTCATAGTTCTTTAAAACATGGTAAACAATAAAGAATTAGGAAAGTGAAAATTTACCAGTACTTCAATGAAATTTTTGCTCTTATTTTATCTCCCAATTCTAAAAACATAGTATTACCTGTTCATGGAAGCATAATATTGTTTTAAGAAAAAAATGGCTTGTCGCTTTGTTTCCTCTTTAGGTCTTAGCATGCCGGGGGGTTGTTTCTTCTCTGATTCGCCACCAACTGGGTACATAATGGAACCTGTACATCTCTCCGCCGTGCAAAAAGTTGCCTAAAATATACATTGTTGTGTTAATTTTGATTTTTTGTCAATACAGATGATTAAATTGTAAAATTTTATAATTTCAAGTGAGTAAAGTTAGGAAAAGGTACAAAATTGAATACAGCAGCTTTCATCTACATAAAGGGCATACTAAAAATTCAGTTGAAGCCACTTGTTTTAAAAAAGTACCATTTTACTTTACAGACTTTGGTAAAGACGCAGCGTACATCTGAACGTTATATAGTCAAAGGGAAATACCAACTAATTATTTTGATGTTCAAAGTTTTTTAAAATACAGAGGACAAATGATTTAGAAACCGTTAGAAAAAACTAATATCTTCTGTGTAGTGTAGGTAACTAGAGAATATTTTGAACTAAATTGGATTCTATTTTATAAAGCACTTTGCCTCCCTAATCATGCGGATATTTCCCAGAACCAACCAACTAGTAACTTTTGAATGGTTTAAGCTAAGTGCATAAAATTAGTAGGAACACAGTATAGCATGAAAAATTAATTAGTGAAGATCAAAATTTGCTGGCGTCAGCAATTTTGGTACGACATCATCGATTTTTCTGAGAACACGTGTTGTCGCCGCTGACCATTTGATTGGATTGAATTGCATGTAAATTTGGTTTGCTAAATGTTATTACCCTTAACCGGATTTTAAAATCTTTTGCAAAAAAGTTGTCAAATAGCTAAAGAATATTAAAAGCACAAGGTTTTAGCCCTGGTGAGGCAAAATTTCAAAAATTTAATTAACAAAGTGAGTTTGTGAAGGAATATTTTTAATGCTTCAGACCCAATGTTTTAAATTTCATTTTCCCTGTTCTCTTTTTCTTTTTGCAATTGTTCCAAAAAGATATTCTACTCACGTATGCTTCTTTGTGAAGTGTATCGACTGTTCTGTTCCCATCTGTGATATTGTTTAACACTATCGGCTTGAATGGACACCTCCCTTGGGTCTCCCTTGCAGCTGTTTGACCTTCGTTTGTTGGAGCACTGTCTTCCACCTCCTCCTTTGTCTCCATTGCAACTGTGTGACCCTCGTTTGTTGGAGCATTGCTTTTCACTTCTTCGTTTGCCACCATTTTTTAATTTCTAAAAACACACATTTTTCACCGCTTTTCTGTTTTAAGATGGCGATATAACGTTTTTTTATACGTATACATTAAATGCCAGACTCTTTAAGTTAAATTGTTATTCCACTGTACGTTATGAAATTGGCAGGTTCTCATTCAACCAGAAAGCAGAATCGCAGAAAAGCAGGAAAAGAGATTATCCTGTTTATAAAAAGTCTAGCGCTGTAGTGTCGTAGAATGTTTATAGCCTCTCATTTCAACCTCCCGCCATTTTTCATTAAAGCTAAATCTCTGGAACTTAATAAACCCCGGATATATATGCTCGACATGGTTTTTTGTTTACTTTCCAACTGAGAAAAAATCCCGGTGCAAACATTCCGTTTTGCTTTCTTTTCTTTTTCCACAACATACTAGAATTAAGTTGGACTCTAAAGGGACCGAAAAAATCGGTCCCAGTTCGAAAATTTCCAAATAATCCAATTTCCTTAGAAGTGGGTAAATTGATGGGGAACGAGAGGTGAAAATGTTTTAAACACTCCCCACTTTTTGAGAGTTTTTGAACCCAAGCTTGGTCTGGGATGGACCTCAAACAACTTGCCAACATCCTGGAATCAGTTCACAGAAAAGTGAGAGTAAACACGTGTATCAATGCAATGTACCCAAATTTTTGTATTTCAATCTCAAGTCAGTAAATTGAAGTTCCACATAGGCGAATTTTTTTAGTTCATAAGACTAAGAAAATTGGGTACGAATTAGAAAAGTCATACTTCTTTAGTAACCCTTAACGAAAATAGAGCATTTTTCATGTCTCCACCTCTAACCAATCAAATGCAATGACTTAAATAGCAGATATTACTCAAGGCTGCGCGGTCGTACATTTATACGCGTTGATTTTAAATTGGTTTCTGATGACCTAATTGAAAAAATTGAACCGACAATGTGAATGGCGAATGAAGCGCTACATACAGAATGAATGGCGAATGAAGCGCTACATACAGATGAAGCAAGGAGCGCCGGAAACGAAGTTGTTTTTATTCTCCTTAGCAAAGCCACCTGTACAAACTTTTCCTTTCCAATGACGGGATAGTTAAAAGGATTGATGCCTGAGGGGGTTGTGTAGTTGCGCGATTGCTATGTTCGTACAGCTTTAGTTGCTTAAAGTTAAGCTAGAAATACTCCCCCTATTTCGATTGATAATATCAATTATAAAAAAACATTAAGACTATTATAATAACATATATATATTTTACTAAGATGAACTAAGATGACCGCCTAGTTTTTATTCAGACTTTTATCAGAACTATTTCCATGCATATTTCAGAAAAAAAAGTCCCAAATTTATGATCTGCAGTATGTGTTATAGCTCCCTGATTAGGTCATAAAACTTGTCATATATATCTTTTCATTAGAGCAGAAGTTGCCAAAGCCAGAAAGAAATGATCCACCTACCTTATCAGACCAGTACTTGATGACTTAAACATCAGAACTCCTCTCAAGAAGAATGTTAGCAAATATCTGTATTCTGAAGTTGCTGACTTCTCAAATATATGCTTACGAAATACTTTCTCAGAACGTATAGTAACTTGTTTATTTATTATCGTGTTACAGTTTTTGTTTTTGTTTTCGATGTGTTTGGTTTTAAAACAAAATTAGCTCTTTTGCTAACAGTTTTTGCACTTGTCATGAGCCTAAAGGAATTTGTCATCCTTAAACTGTGGGTGTGTTGCTTGTAAAAAGATTTCGTCATCTTGTTTCTGTACGTTTTATTTGTTTAGATCCTTGGCAAGCGATAGCGTACTGTACTGCACCGTATTCTCTCTAGCGCGTGAAACGATTAACAATAAGTTATAGCTATGGTATTTACTGGGCACGCCTAATTAAATGGGATTGAGGGGGGGGGGAGGACCCACCTTATATGTACTCGGAATCTCTAAAAAGGCGTATTACCACGAAGTGAATTAGACGGCTAAATGTAACCCGGAATGTGAAGTATTATCTATTTGACTATACTTACAGAAAATTGCTTAGCCGAAAAGCAAAAACAGTTTATACCTTATCACATTGCCGTGAACTTTCAACCAATTAGAACGCAATCAGTGTTTATTTTTAGAAAAACTCATAACCGGAAACAATTCAAAACAAACATTTTGTTTACAATTCCAAAATTGTATTTACAATTAGTATTTAAATATGACCAACATATTTGTGGATCTGATAGAAATCAAAAAAGGTCTCTCACAGCTAATTTACTATTTGCCTCAAGAAAATCCGTCTTAACGCTCAAAAAATCTTATCATATGACTCTATCCTGGTGTAGAAAAACGTTCAGACACAATTTTTCAGTGTCATTATTTTAATGGATGATATTTGCCTCTTCATTTTTGTAAAAAAATACTAGCCAACTCAATCCTCTTGTTTCGTGTGGTGGTAGCTAATAATTGGAGATAACTTAGAAAAATTGAATATATTTGTTCTTTTTGGACAATGTAACAAGGCGTTGCCTGTTAATTAAAGCCGATAAAGATCTTTGTTAACTGGGCGAACAAAGTAGATGCCAAGTTTTCTGATATTCCTCAATTGTCTCTTTCAATAATTGTAGAGCTTACATGGACGTTTTCGAAACAAAAACATTTTGAAACCAACGCTAACATAGGCACACCGCACCATACTTGAAAAAAAAACACGCAAGAAAAATTACTCAAGGCAGTGGTATGTTCAATGTTTACTATATTCCTATTGCAGGTTCGAAACACGCAAATATCAGCAAACAACTTTTTGAAAGATTGACATAGCAGAGGATAAATATTCAAATTTTGTTTGAGAATGTACACAAGATATAATCTTAGTCTCAACTAATTTAAAACTTTCCTAAATGTTTAGCGTTTTTGAGAAATATTATCAAATGGGGTAGAAGATACGTTCTAGTCAACAAAATCTTTTATATCGTACAATTAGATTTAAGAACAACGAGGCTGAGAATAACTTAAAAGTAAGACACAATAGACAACTGTCAAGGCAGAAATTCTGCCATGTTTTGCAAACGAATGACGACATCTATAAAAACCTAGACCCGAAAACTTACCCCCATATCAAATATGGGTTGTGAAAGAAATAACAGATGTTCGAAATATATTAACAAAATAAGAATAATTCCAGGTTGAGATGTACACAGATAAGATATAACACCTCAGGCTAAAGTCACATTTTATGGTACTTATAAAAAAATTGGTAAATACGTCAGTATTAAAAAAGTATTATCGCAGATGTGTGTCCACGGATGTGTGTACATGGATGTGTGTTCACGGATGTGTGTCCATGGATGTGTGTTCACGGATATGTGTCAAAGGATGTGTGTCCACGGATATGTCTCAAAGGGTGTGTGTCCACGGATATGTGTCGAAGGGTGTGTGTCCACGGATATGTACTCAGAAACAATAATAGAAAGTACGTAGGTGTAACAACAATGTCATTTCCTTCGATGAATTTATGTCATATTTTAGCTCATTTTAAAGAAATGTGCACTTGCAGTTTCGTTCACGTGTGTGTAGGTTGCGTTGCGCAATGTTAATGTGTGAAACACTTGAGAATTTTATCAGTCATTGATGTTACTGTTTGAAGTAACAACACTTTATGTTTTAATATGTGCACGATAACATGCGTTGAAGTGGGTTTCCACTTATATAAAAATAACAAACGTTAACCAACGTTGCTTCTGTTTTAATAATCTCGTTTAAGTGTAAGCCTGCTCCTAGGTAACAAACCCCAAGCTTTGAATGATGTAATATATTTGAGGTTCTTTTATACAACTTTTTTTTCTACTTTTACTTTCGCACTTCTAATCTCGCGAAAGAATGTTGCATTGTACGCGATTTCACAAATCACAAATCCAGTTTAATCAAATGTTTCTTTTGGTTGGTTTTCCTGTAGTTTTTTTTCTTTCACTCCACGCAGGTGGCACTTTTGAACAATAGCCAGGAAAGATAAGGGACGGATAGAGGTTTGGTCGATTACTTAAGGTATATATATAAAACGCGCATCGATGTTTAGTACTCTTGTAGACAAAAAAAGCTGTTCAATAGATAAGGCGTTGTAAAAAAGTAGTTATTTTAAATTCAAAAGTCTTAACCCAATTGGCTCCCCGATTTTTCGAACATATAATGACCGGAAAAAGGGGGAAAACCGCCCGCCCCCTCCTTTCCCCTAAATAACTTTTCATAGGCTCGTCTAAATTGAACCAAACTTGGCACACTTATAGTACGTCACAAAAGGAGCAAAATAGCAGCAATAAATTTTTGCTTATCTCAGCACTTTTATGACGTCACTGGAGGCTTGAAATTTGTTTAAAATACTACTATCTGCTCAATATTCAATTGCTTCAGTTTTAATTTTTTTAACATTCTGTTTAAGGTGCCTGTAAGCCAAATAAAAGTCATTTAACATATTTTTCTGTTTTTACATAATTCCCTTGAAAAGATGGCAAAAATTGCCCGAAAATCCATTTTTTTTGATTCAGCTACGGGTAAAATACAAAAAAAAATCGGGAATTCAGAATAATCACGTGTCCACAACATGCAGTAGGATTCCACTTGTTGAAATAAAGTTGTGTTGTAACTTTCATGTTCCAAAAATAATTCTACCAAGAGTGATCATATCAATCCATTTTAAGGATGTCCTTGGGAACTTTAGGGGTAGTTTCGATTAATAGCCAATATCATAGCCTTTAAAAGGTATGGAAGATAAACATTTGACAGGCAGATGTCTAATAATTAAATGTTGAAACAAGGATAGCGCAAAGTCTTATTTTGCGCTACCTTGATCCAATTTTTTGTATTGCAACGGGAAGGCAATTAGCCCTGAGACCTTAAACGACGTACTGAAAACCTCAACTTTGAGATAGCACATATCAGCATCATCAAAATTTTGGACTTCATGACAAGAACGTGGATATCATAAACAGGAAAAAATTACATCCAAAAATTACAAAAATTACAATTAAGTCCAGCCTCATCCAACAATATCATCTTTCATCAAATATGAGCTTGTGCAAGTTCCTTCACATAATTTATCTGGCGCCAACGCATAGTTTTGACATGTTTCAACACATAGAAAACATACAACAATATGTTGGCTGTTAGTGCGGTGTAGCTTTGCATTTGACAGTCCGTCTTCCACCGCATTCTGTTTTGGTATACATACCCGAAATAACCCCTTTTGTTCATCTTATTGTCATAGATTTCTTGTTTGTTTAAAAAAATGGTATTTCAACAAAAACAGCTTTTCAGTTATGCAAAGGCATTTTCTTGCCGAGGAATTTTTAAGTGATAAAAGTTCGGTCGCGCCCCAACATAGGTTTAGAGCCCCCCAAACTCCCTGCCTGGATATTGTTGAACTGAGCTGTAACATTGGTTTTGATTCCATTGCTCAATCTATTTTCTTGTTTGTTTTCTCACTGACTACGACACAGGGTGACTTTCAAAGTATTTATATTCAGAATTTATCATTGATGGCTACATAATTTTCACAAGAACGAATTTATCACATACTTAAGGCTTTCGTGTTTTGAACTTTGTATGTTTGTGTTGACAGAACGTTATGTACACACTTCAACCTTCTGTTTGACTTGCATAGATAAACGAACGCAGTTCACAACACGGAAACTTTTACAAATAGCAGTGGTATTTCAAGAATTTTTTCGTTTATTTTTAAAACTGTTGTTTTGAGATAACGGCCATTTTAAACAAACAGAATGCATATCTGTCGTATGTTCCGTGTAAATAAATGGTATAACACGAGTCGTTAGCCCGTGGAAAATTGCTCTGTACGTATTTCCACATAGCTATTTTCTGCATCGTGGTCCGCTGGATAGCATGAAGCGATGAAATTTATTTGGATAGGGGTGGTGCAGATGGAGGATTACACTATGATTATAGTGGGATTATACTAACGTTTTTGATTACTTATTATCTCTGGTACTCTAGGTTTCTGGAGTACTTCTGTTGGCATCAGCTAAGCATATTCAATATTCAACATTGATTTTGAGAGAAGGGGGAGAATTCATATTTTATCAGGGTTTTAGCTTTTGCTGTTCTTCCTGCTAGTTATAGATGGATTTTAACCTTTCATCAGCAAGCTATAACGGGTCTATTATCTGCGTACCACGCCAATGTCAAAGCCAAAAAAGTTTACCGTTGAAAAGTAAACAAGTAACTTCAAGCTGGAATTCATCTATGCTGGCTGGCAACGGGCAAGCGATATTGTTTTGAACTGATCAGAGTAATATAAAGAGCCACTGAGCGATAATAAAATGTACATTATATTTCAGTCCTAAATTTACTAGGAAACAGTAAAAAAATGTATTTACATTATAATACAAACGTGGATAAGTTTTAGGTGGTACAGTATACAAGAGATAACTACAAATTTGCAATCAACTTTTAACTTCGATTTGAGTTCAAAGCAAAATAATAACAAGACCAAGTGAAGAAAAGCAGAACCGTACAATGTAAACGTACAAAATTAATAAATATAACAACTCACTGCTGTATCACATACAAACTGTGACGCTGGATGCCTCTTGTATTTACCTTTCTTTACAGACTTTGATTTGTCAGATTTCTATATCTATACTTCGAATTATAGACAGATTGTGCTTTTGAGCGCACTTGATATACAAATAGAGTTCGACCTTTTACTACGCCTTCTTTGTTTCAACTGAGGAAAGCACCGCGCGAAGTTTCTAATTACAATCAATCGAATAAAATGCCGAACAAGCAAAGTAGACACAAAACACGGCATTTTAGCTCCATTTAGGTTTAGCTAGCTACCATACATTAAATTATACGCTCTTAAAATCTGCAGTATTAAACTTTTTTGTCACACTATCACTACCAATACCCTCTTTATAACCGTGTTAACTACGATTTTGTGAAACTGCTAGTTAAAAGCTGTTAGGGTTGTAAAAGTCAACATTTTGTTGATACATTCTTCAAACTTGAATGTAAACTACTAGCATCCCGAATTTTGCTCATAACTAATCTCGTTTTCATGTTATTCTGCATTTTACCATGTATATTTCGCGGAACAAAATGGATATAGAAATAGGGCTAATACTCTTTTAAAAATTATACTAGGGCAGGTGAGCAATTACAATATTTCGAAAATCATCTTTTTAAAACCTCTCTTAGGAGATTCCTTTGCAACTCCAAAATGAGGATTTAGAATTATTCTAATGGAAAGTTACGAAAAGAAAAGTCGAAATGTTTTAAGCAGGCTGTAGCATTATCTTAGCAGTTATAATAAAAAAATGAGGTGATGTTAAAATACACCGAACTCATTCCAGAAAATTAGTGTTACCGGGAGAACTTTTTGCTGGAAGAAACATTCGCGATCTCTATGATTTTAGCTCTTGTCGTGAAAGTTTAGTCCCAAATTTTTTAAAAACTAAAAATGTTTCTTGCGGCGAAAGTTTAAAAATGTTCTACATAGTCACAGGTGACGAGATTTTCTTTAGGCAATAACAAAGGTAGGCCACAATTAAGAATAAAGCGTCGCAGGTGAATAATGCCGAAAAATGCATCGCATTATAAACAAGGCCTAAAAAGCGACGACGATCTTATCGACTTGAAAAAGTAGAAATTATTAGTGAAAGACAGCAAACCTCTTCACATTGGCACTCATGACTTTGATTAGTGTAAGTCATATTAAGAGGGTCATTAATAAACGGCTGCAAGTCGGTTCATTATTTACATTTGGTAATAACTGGTCGTATGTCCCGTTGAAAAATTTGGTTGCAGGGACTGAAAATATTAAACTTTAAAAGATGAAACAAAATTCATGAAATAAGGTTTACAATTCGTAAATTAAGTTTCTCCAAAATGATTAAAAATGCGGTTTGGCCTTTGGACCCTTGTATTGTTACTTGAGAGAAAATTACAGCAAAGTTATGCTTCGAAAATGTCGCTGCACAAGACCACTTGATTAAGCGTAAAGCAATATGCCTGAATGACTTATCCGAATGGAAGCAACATCATTTACAGATATTTTACCGCTTGGTCGAGCATTATTTAACAGAAATTTTACAAGCTTCAGTGTGAACTTGTTTTGCGGAATGAATAGTCATGTGTGGCTGTTTCAACTATCTACATTGAGTTAACAACAACATTTTATTTAGTCCTTGTGGTGGAAGTATCTCTAAAACTTCAGTTAAGGAAAAATTCCGCAGCAGAAATTTCATTTAGACTTTTTGTCGCGATATTTAAAGCCTAGCTGCAAATCAATTCTGTCATAACAAAGTTTCCTTTTTGTAACATGTTTGATAGGACAGTTCAGAATTTATTATCATTAACGTCGTGGGTATCAAATTTGCCTTGCGACAACGAATATTTATACCTTATTCCCATTGGCAGTATAATTCAGACATTCGTTATCACTAATGTTATTGGTACCAAATCTACCCTACGATAGCAAAATCTCCTTTTCCTTATCCAGATTGGTTGCATAATGCAGGTATTCGTTATCATTAATGTTATGGGCCGCAAATCTACCTCGATCGGTTGTATAATTCAGTATTTATTACTACTAACGTCGTGGTAGCAAGACTCCAATACCACAACCATACTTTATCCCAAATGGTAGTATAATTCAGATATTTCTGCTGTTATCAAAGTTGTGGGTAGTAAATCGTTCCTCCTGTAAGATATTTTTATTCTTTAGCACTATTGCTTAGGACAAGGCAGAGATTTTTTTAAAATTGTTTTTTTTAGCTCGCATTATCACCAAAGCATGTACAATATAGAGAATTCTTGCATTTACTTCAGATCTGAGTAAAACGATTGCGCATGACAAAATAATTCACTTGAAAGTTCGACTTTCTCACATTCTGCTTCCTTATAAGAGGTGACAGTAAAAAATATAGCAAACAACGATTTTTGACAGAGTCCGGAAAATAGGACGCAAACGCAGAACAAAATATCTCAATTAGTAAAATTATTGTGTTCTGTGGTGCTTTCATGGCAAAACAAATACTTCTTAAATAATCTTTTGAAAGAACTAATAAGTTGCCTCGCATCTTAAACATTTTAAACCATATCTGCCAATGTGTTTTTATATGTTTACTTATTATAAGAAAAAAAAAATTAGTTGGAGAACTCTTCACATTTCATATTTTTTGGTGATAAGCGTGTACATCATATGTATAATTTAAATCAGAAACGTTCGCCTAAGTTAGTTAGTTAGGCTGCGAACTTTTTTCGTATTGATAGTCAAACAGTTTTGTTTGTCCCGTTGTTTACTAGCCTACTACTACCTACCCTGTTGTATTTTAGGCTCACGATTTCGCGAAAATATCACTGTAAAAAGTCTATTATTTTGCAAAAATCGACCAGAAAGATTTTTTATTTGATTTTTTCTGGTTTTAACACACGGCTACTTGCGATTTCTATGTTTAACATGTAAACCAATTTAGAAGGACATTTGTCTCAATTTTTTTTCTTGTATGGTCACCTGCGATATATCATCGCATTTACGTTACTTTAAAGTAACGTAAATGCGATATATTTTACGTTTCATAGTATTTGGTGATAATGCGTGCTAAAAGTGCCAATTTAGTATAAATTGATAAAATTATTCTTTAACATTGCGAATATTGCGGTGTTTTATATTTTTTATTTGTGTTGGCGTAAATGAATTTTTTCTGCTTATTTTGTGAAATTTACTATTACTTGTTCTTATTTCGCTAATGTTTTATATTCGTTAATCCTTCCTGCACAGTGACGTTTTTGATTACAAAATACCCGGTTTTTAGACTTTTTCCGAAGTTTAAATTACAGTAAATGGCATAACTCTCCCTAACTGGATTTACTATAAGATTATTTAAAAATGTTGTTGCAGAAAACTGATAGCTATGTGTATGGCCATTTTCTCTTTTTAGGCAGAGGTAGCAGCAGCTGCTCAGTTAGTAGCCAAAAGTCCAGTTAAAATTGCTTCATTAAACGTTAAAGAACTAATCAAACGAAAAATTTTGTTTCAAATTTAAAGGTGAGAGGAACATGAGGGTGTTAATAACACGCAAACTGCCGTGAATACCTTAACGGCAAAAAAAGTCGGGGAAAAGTGACTAAATTTTTTGCAAGTGACTTAATTTTTTCTCTGACCAAAATTTTCCCCGATTATTTTTTCCCCGACTAGTAATTTTACCCTTTTTTTCTTAATACCTGGCTAAGAATTTAGCCCGACTTTTAGTCTTCTTGAATTTGTTTGAACAACATACATAGATAAATAAATAAAAATTGATTTAAATGCTCTTGTGAGGTTATCTACAGGAATATCAAAAATTAGTCGGGAAAAGTGACTTATTTTTCAAAAGTGACTTAATTTTTCCCCTACTAAATTTTAACCACATGAAATTTTAAGAAACAAAACCGGACTTTCGATTCATTCACAAGTTGTGTGACTGCATTAACTGTAATTTACAAATTAAATTATATTGCATAGAGCTTTTCCCAGAACTCTATGCAAACAAAGTTTGTTCGCGCTGCTGTTCTCAGTATTTCTGCCATTATGTTTTTTGTCAGATGTTTTTTGTACCGGTGGCCTTGTGATAAAGTGTTCGCCTCAAGCATGGACCGTCTTGGGTTCAAACCCCGACCGAGTCATGCCAGAGACTATAAACTGCTTAACGTTCAGCATGAGAATAGGTTTGATATCTTAGTCGAGTTGCTGTTGTGCCAGCACGCCTTCCATAGCTCAAATGCGAGCTTTAAATGCACTAGGACTCCTTCGCAGGCCCCTCATTGAAGAAACTGAAGAGGTTATCCTGGAATAATAAATAATAATAATAATAATAATAATAATAATTAATAATAATAATAATAAAAGGCGTAGGGTTTCAATATATTGGGGTCTAGAAGATTAAGGTCTAAGTGAGCTGGTCAAAAGGTGGAGAGGGGGATGGAAAGGGGGTGGGTGGGTGGAGGAATGCTCTATCCTTATATTATCTAAACTACTTGCTTATTTTTGAAAAAAAATTGGCACATATGTTAATTGACATACAATGAATGAAATGATGGGAAAATGTTTAATTTTAGTCGTGTAATAAGTTGCTGAACCTTAAAAACTGCTGGGTTCTTAGTACATAATATCCAGATATGCTCTAATAGATCAAATTGGACCATTTACTTTCTTTTGAGCTTAGAATATTAAGTTTTTAACTTTTTGTCTTCATTACAGGTTTATCCATTGTTTTATTGCTAAAATGAGTTTATTTATTATCATCCTATGATCTTAGATTGGCTATGGAAATTTCAAAACAGGCTCAATATACTACTTTACAATGTTACAATGTTGTTTAGGTCTACACTTATGTAATAGGGTGCCAATGTTGCTAAAATTATAATTTGACCAAAAATTGGAATGCCAAACGCACAAAAAATACACAAATTAGTTAAGTAATTTTATTGGAGAGTTGAGACACCTGCATGTATTGGTGTGTTAGAAATATAAAAAGTTTTTAGCAATTTCAGAAATAAATGGATTTTCGAATGGGCAGTAAAGAAATATAAAGAACTTAGTGGCTAGGTTTTACAGAAAATTAAAGTTTAAACAAACAAACAATACAATATAATTAAATAAATAAAAAAGGCTGAAAAATAAGTTTCACAAAAAAAATTTTAAAAAATTTGTTCCGCAGTTAATTTGTATCCTGATTGTGCTTTTAGTCAGGCAGAATTTGATTTAGCAATTTTTAATCTCTCAATGCATTTGTATAATTATGACCTGCCAAAATATCAACCTTATAAACTCAATAATGATCTATTTAAAAAAAATAACAAACAAATTTCCAGTGTTTTCATCTAACTTGCAGTTTACTGTGCAGGTTCATTTTTTGAAAGGTTGTGATAACGTACAGTATTAAAAATTACAATCTAAATTGTTATTTTAATTGCATATGGTTATTAGTTTATGACTACATGACGTCAAATATCATTCTGTCACGAAAGAGTTTCTTTAGTGGTGTTAAAATAATCCACAGAAATTGGTATAATAGTTCGTGCTTCATAATACATGTTGCTTCTTGGATTGCATAACTTAACAATCAAGTGCTTCTCTTGAACTATTTTCACTGTCAAGAAATCCAGCTGATGTGTAGTTTGCATAATTAATCAGGCGAAAATAATTATGCAGAGTAACTTTGATGAATGAAGAGATCTTCCTTGTGGGTTGTTTGGCTAAAATGGTATTATCAAATTTTCAAACTTACGTAGATAGCATTCTATTTATTATTGGCAACTTCTGCATGGATATTTGATTATATTATAATCGTTGGAATAGCACATGTGTGTTGGTGGTCATTGGAAAAGCATTGTTAATTTATGCATGGCACGTGTTGAGAAACTCCAGAATAATAGTCTTAATTATTTATACTTTCAAATGAAGTGTAAAACATTTCAAACATATAAACACCAATCTAAATGTAAATAATTTGATGTCAGAATGTGTTTTCATTCAGTTTGGTATAAGAGGTTTTTATCCTCACTAACATTATTTACTTTCGTGTTATCTTCACCAATTTCGTTTTCACTAAGCTGCAAATGTGGGATTAGCTACTTTGACTAAAAAGGAAAAAAAGCCTAATACAGTTGACTGCAACAAGGAAATTTGCAATAAAAAATCACTACACAACGTTTTTTATTTAATAATGACTTCGTCGTATATGTCCGAACTATTTTAACCCTAAAACGGTATGCTTTAAAAAATAATACAAAAATCTCTTAAGCAAGTGTGGCAGGGGACAGGGGCGAATAGTGTTAACAAGGTCGGGGGTGTTCTTATTTTGTACTAAACATGCTATCTAGCATAAAGTTCGTCTGAGGAGGCGATATTTGAAAGTACGATGTTGCATTGAATTTTTTTTCCAAATTCAGCCCAGATTTTGTATTAAGAAATGTAAAAGTTATTAATAATTCTATTTATTTTAGAAAAAAATAGTAACAGGCCGTAAATTGCCGTTCCTAAGGATGTAAGGAGTTACTAAAAAAAGGCTGCTGTAGATGTAATTTTTTGACGCTACTGTCATTATACACCAGGTGATATTGTCAAACTTCACTAGTATATCGCTCTTTAACCCTATTCGGTCCATTTATCTATTAGACACCTGCATGCTAATTTTTTATGTCCCATACCTTTCAGAGGCTTTGATATTGGCCATTACTCGAAACTACCCCTAAAATCTCTATGAAATCCTTATAATGGGGAAAATATAATAACTCCTGTAAGGATTATCCTTAGAACTTGAAACTTGCAACACAACTTTGTTTCATCAAGAAGGATCATTTTGAATAATTTTGACACGTGACTTATACGATTTCCCGATTTTGTCAGATTTTACCCGAAAATCGGAAAAAAACGGATTTTCGGGCAATTTTTGGCAATTTTTTACTCGATCCATGTAAAAACCGGAAGACATGTTAAAAAAATTTTATTTAGCTTTCAGAAACTTCAAACAGAATGTAAAAATTCGCTCTAGAACAAAAGTAATTATATTTTAAGCAGATAGTGGTATTTTTAACAATTTTCAAGATTCTGATGACGTCACAGAAAATGTGCTGACGCAAGCAAAAATTTATTGCCGCCATTTTGTTCCTTTTATGACGTACTATAAGTGTGCCAAGTTTGATTCAATTTGAACAATCCTATGAAAAGTTATTGAGGGGGGGGGCGGAATCCGCCCCCCCCGGTCATAGTATGTTCGAAAAACCCCGGACCGAATACTGAATACTACAATAGTACAATAACTGTACACTAATTTATACATTCTTGGGTTTTAAAATGATTAGAAATCTTTCTAGGACACATAACTAATTTCGAAACATTAATAGATTTATGGTTTTACGTTATGATGACATACATTGTATTTATCAATGCTCAAAATATATTTTCTTTCTTGTTGAATAGTTATAATTGAGTTATATAGAGTAGTGACAATAAAGGTTGTGTAAGTTCTAGTTAAAATAGTATTGCCAAATTTAAATACATGGTAAAGTTAAGTCTGCTAAATTACGTGCCCACGTGTTATACGCGCCTACGTGCTTTGCGTGTCTTAGCGTTCTACGTGCTTTGTGTCTACGTGCCTTTATTTTCTGGGTATTATGGGTTTTCTCCTTCATTTATTAGTATAACAGAGTAGAATTTTTTATTGTCACTTAGAGCTTGTTTTAGAATATATTAAATAATCCACTCTGGAGTACTGTCCCAATATTTTAAAGAAAGCAGACGAGAAAAATGACAAAGCAACTATTATGATAAACGCCGACTTGAAAGCTTGAACGACCTAGCTGTTGAGGACGCAATTTATTATCTGACACTGTCTATTTAAACCCGTGAAATAATTTACTTAAATTTAAAAAAAAAAAATTATTGTGCATTTTATCACCAAACGCTTTGTTGGAAGTTTTATTAAGAAGGCTTAAAAAAAAATTTTTAAACGTAAACCCTTGAAATAATTCACTTAAGAACTTTAAAATTTATGATAAAGATGAAAAAAATGTATCGTCCGTCGATTCACACTTCACTACCTTATCTTGGAGATAAGGTATTAAAGATAATTTTTTTTTATATACGAATTAAAATGTTATTATATTTCTCTTTCATGTGGCCATGATACCATATTGTTTATCAAGGTGAAGAGAGGGAGGTCAACTGAGTTCTTTAAACGACGTACAACTCTACACAGAATGTTAAATAAATATAAACAAGTTTAGGGATAAGACGTCAGCCAGGACGGCACTAAGTGGGAGCTAGTATGAAGATACGGCGGATGATGAAAACGGTGATGATAGAAATGTCTCTAATATATTTACATGAAGAATAATGACATTATTACCATAACTTGCAGTTTATAAAATAACAAATTATAACCAAAAACTGCGTAAACAGATACCGAATATGCTTTCGAAATCCAGCGTGTGTCCGAAAAAGCTAAGAGGTGTTTCTTATCATTTCTAAAACTCAAGTACTAATATAAAAATGAATCAGCATAGAGTTAGCATGATAAATACGGAAATGTTCAAAAACCAAACTTTAGGATACATAGTACTTTTTGTGGTGATTCCTTCTACCCTTGTTACTAATTCTTTCGAATTACATCCAAATAAAAAATCGCTATTCAATGCAAAGAGTCTAAACGTAAATCATCAAAATTTGTTAACAACACTTTTAACATTTTTACACCAAAAGTTGCACTAGCGAAAGCTTTTTCGAAAGATCCATAATTGTTACATCTTTAGTGGTGAAATAAGCGAGAAGTCGACACCTTTTACGTAGCTACAAAAACAAACATAAAAATTGGAGAATTGAATCCAGAAATAACACAGACTTTTTAAGAGAAAATAAAATTAAGGAATAAAAAAAATTGATGGTTTCCTCAACAAATTTTTTTAAAAACTTCGTGTCATCAAGCTAATTAAAATTTCTTCTCATTGAACTCTGAATCCACTAAGTCTTCCATCCTAACTGCATGATCGTAGCTAACATCTAGATTGAGTAAAAACGTATTCCCTGCACAAGTCTCTTCTATATTGAATATGATCGACTAAAGTTTGTGGGGGGATGTGGCTCCCCTGGACTCCCACGACCAGCGACGGATATAATTATTTATTAGTTATGTTCGTACTGGCCGAATGTATCTAGTATATATATCCATTATCTTAGCTATTGCTAATTTAATTGTTTTCGATCGTCATAAATAGCCGAATTCGTTAGTTATTACTGCCAGTAATTGACATTTTATGTAGGCACCAAACTTGAAATAAATTGTTAGTTGGCAAAATAAAACGTGTAAAACAAGCATTTTCCCGCCATGCAGAGCGGATATTAAGTAAAAGTTCCCAGTAGCGTAATAAAGATGTCAAAAATTAAAACATAATAACTATTTACCGACGTAACTAATTAATGTCTTGGTTTCTACCCAGTAGTTAAGTTTAAAATTTAACTTCGAGGCTTAACATAAACCGAACAAAATAATGTAGCCTAGCAATGAAATATGAAAGACGGGTCACTTTAGAAAGAAAATAAAATTTAAATAAGGGCATAGAGCGTGGGTTATGAAAAAAAAACATTTTTTTTTGTTTTTGATTTTTAAAATTGTAATATTTTTTGTGGCATGATACATTAAGAAAGAAGAAAGAAAGAAATATCTTATGAGTATATAATCTATTATAAGCAAGTTCAGAATACTTCCATTCAAATCGATTTTCGTAACAAGAATGTAAAATGTAAATAAATTATATTGTATACATTACATTCTAGTAACTTGCTTCATACGTCTTCGTTATGAAATGTTAAATAATACTCACACCACAATGCAAACTTAAGGACTTCATTTGCAAAGGAAAACATAGAGAGAGTAAAGGCGTTTTCCACGATGGCTGTTAAACTGTCCGAAAGAGCATATAAAAAATGGCTTCAGAAACGAAAACAAACTCTTATTGCATTCACACTACAGAATGTTCTCATTGGAACGGAATTCAGCTTAACATTTTTGACGCTTTGGTTATATTTGAAAGAAATGGTAAAGCCGGATTACCCGAAAGTATATTACAGCGCCATTTCTTCATCTTACCTACTAATATCTATGAGCTCGTCCTTGGTTATCGGACGCCTGAGCGATCGATATCGGAATGTCAGAAGAACTGCTATCGTTTTAAATATATTAGCTGCTTTTGGCAATGTTATTTATGCACTTCCATTTTCACCTTTTTTATTACTGTTCGGGCGACTTTTATCTGGGTTTGGTGGTCCGTTACGTTCTGTTATAATCGGGGAGCTGGCACGAGTATACTCCAATGAGGAATTACTTTCGATATATTCAGTTATGGGTATGGCGTATTCAATTGGATTTGTGTTTGGTCCTGGTATTAATTTCGCCTTTAAATCCGTAAATGTTGAAATCGGAGCTTGGAACATAACATACCTGAACTTGCCAAGTCTATTCCTAGCAGTTTTGTTTATCATCCAAATAATGTTAACTCTATATTTTGTGCATGATTTGTCGAAAGAATATGATCTAAAAGAGGAAGATGGGTTATCAATTAAGCGTAGCAATGCTGCTCAATGCGATTCACAAGTAACAATTTCGTATTTCGAAACAGAAGATTCTCCTTTAATTACCAAAAGATGTAACAATATGCCTTCGACGATTAATGTTTTGAAGCAACTTTTTTCAAAGTTGCCTACAACTCTTCTTTTATGTTCTGCATTCTTTGAGAATTATTTTGTTGTCTCTTTTGACATTTGGTTGCCTTTATTAGTCGTGGACGTTCTAAAATGGTCCATAGTTGAATTGAACCTTATTGTGCTTCTCACCGGAGTAAGTTGTATTGCTTCCTGCATCATATTAATATTTAAGACTCCGGTCGACAAAACAATCTACCTTCTGGCGATATTTTCCACTATTTCGATTATTTTTTCTGAATCTACGTTCATGGTGTTGTCATACATTTCCAATTGTTTACCTCTAAGTATCACATTATGGATCATTTTCGGTATTTCATATTGTTTTTTAATCGTAACTGAAGAGATATTCCTTGTGGGTTGTTTGGCGAAAATGGTATCATCACATATTCAAACTTACGTAGATAGCATTCGGTTAACTATGTATAGACTTGGTGGCCTGGCTGCATTGGCAACTTCTGCATTGATATTTGATTATATTTTAATCGTTGGAACAGTTCATGTTGTGTTGGTAGTCATTGGAATAACATTGTTAATTTATGAACGGCACGCGTTGAGATATCCCAAAATAATTATATATTAATTAATAATTATTTCTAATGAAACATTTTCATAAACATTTTCATGCACTTGCATCAGTGAGAGAAAAACAATACCGAAAGTGTTATGACTTAGAACGATTTCCTCTCTTCCGGGCTATTTATATCACAGGCGGGACGGGTTTGAAGAGATCTCTCTTATATAAACAGTCCTTCAGAATACATAACACGAATCTTATTAAAGTTTTTACACTTTTGATCCTGGAAAATAAACACTATATCAATATAGGACTATGGATTTTTCAACTTATTTTAAATTATACATAATTTAATTTTGTATTTTTTGAGCTTTTTGTAGACTTTGATATTTGAAACACAGAAAACAACACCGCTAACTTGAGGTTTTTAAGATTCTGTCTATAATCTCCACTCCTTTTAGGCGTTATAACTTTTAGATATTTTTGAAAACTAGTCGTTAGCCCGTGGAAAAATCCACGGGTTCACCTGTTGCAGCTAAGCTACCATTTTGCGTGGCAGACCGACGGACGGACGGACAGACGTATACGGGCATTATAATATAGATATATCACGTGATTTGTTTGCAGTTTTGATTATACTCTGCTAGTATCACTAATGCATTTTCGATTTTTTAAAGAAAGAATGTATATTTACGTAAATAAAGTTTGTCGGCCGTCTTCTCAATAATTTATAGACTAGTCGATAAATCCCGTGGAGTAATCCACTTAGGCAGAAGGACAATGGAAAAATATGTTGTTTTAGTTTTCTTGCTGACGTCAGCAGTGCAAATACAAAATAAATATATTTTTTTAAAAATTTGTATACCTGTTGCCTTCATCGTATAGATCTTGAAATGCTGATCAAGAAAATGTATATGATCATGTATCTTTGACAAACGGTTGCAGAGATATCAAGGTTTAAAGATTTAAAGGTTTTTTGATGACGTCATCAAACCGTCCATTCCGAAACGGATTCGGGAACCCGGGTTTGGAAAACTTACCCAAATTGGTCCCAGGTTGTCCCTAGTTACCCACGCGGTGAAAAAAAAGTTATTTGGCCTCAAAGTTTTAAGTGCATTGTAATGGCTTCACTAATCTTAATTAACTTTCCTTTGACGTCAATACTATTTTATCGGTAAAGTTTGGTAAATTACAGAACAATTTTATAGGCGATGTTTTATAAAATTTGTTAAAGAAAATTTTGAAGAATGTAATCCACTTTGCAAAAGTGACAGACAGACACACGGAACTGGCGTATTATTATATAGATACTTCTGCAAACATTTTACGTGACTTGTTTACCGCACTTAAAACTCACCATAACCATTTTCTTTCTATTTTTTATTTAGTTACCTGTGTTGTTAGATGGACACTTGTAGAAAAAATGTCGTAAGCTTCGGCACATGGAGCACGCAATTAATTTGAAATGGCAAATGGTTAAGCGTCCAAGGCAACGAAAGGAATGCTTGCAGATTGCGCGAATGTGAATTTGTAACCTATACATAATCCTTTTTTTAACAAAGCAGTACTAAAACACGTGAAAAAAGCTACACCTTCTGAAGAAACCTCATCCCCATTTTTTCTATAGTTAAAAGCAATCCCGACGACGAGGTAGTTTTGAGGGATCTGTTAAAGCGGACATTATCTTAATCCTCAAAATTTTCTTTTTCTTCCTGCTTACTTTTAGGTTAGATTTCTTTGTATCTACCAGCAGATATGCCTTGGAATGTGCTCTAAAACATAGATGACGATATCTTCTGGACTTAGGAATAAGATTGTTGTAATTGACGTTTTTCATGTCGATATTTTGTTGATATTTTGATGTTTTACATCAAAGATAGGATGGATATTCCAATGCTTTAAGACGCAAATGAATTACGAAAAAGTAAGCACGCAAAATTCTGAAAACTTTTAAAATTTCTAACCAGGATGGTCCCTATTCTTATATCTGTATTGTGTTCTAATTAATCTGAAACTCAAGCCTGATATTCGCACGACGCATATATTCTTATAAAAGCAAAAAAAACAGCGTATTGGCATCCTAGTATCTATAAAACTAACAAACTGCTCCTTATCAGATCCCCAAACAATATCTATCCTTCTTAGTCTTATAAAACATTTGCGCGAGTAAAAAGGAAAGCAACGACTAATGGAAGATGAATGCTGACGGCTTTATATTTAAAAAGCGACATCATCAAACGGAATTATTAATGTTTTAAACTGAGCTACTTCAACAACAATGAAGCCGCTGCGATCAATTATATTGTAAATAACAGATGCTCAATGAATTAGTAAATTGAAAACAAATATACATGACATTTATAGTTAATATTTTTTACCTTTTGATAGCTGGAATACTAAAATTATAACTTCAGGTGGCTGCTATGAAGTACTTTCATTTCTTTTCTATATCGAATTTGTTCCTTCTTATTGAGTTTTAGACAGATGCTTCCCTTATTTTGTTTCTATACGACAACAAATTGAAATACTATTAACTTTTAATATTAACTTCGAAGATGAAATTGCTAATATTTTTCAAAAAATTTATTTTACCCCTTTAAAAAAATTTATTTTATATTCCTTTTCTTGATTTTCTTCTGTCAAAAACCATGTAATGCCAGAGCTTCTTGATAATTTTTTTCAATAATTAACCCACACGTTAGCAATTCACATATTCAGCAGTCTAATTGCCAAAACCATCTGAACCTAAGAAATATCGATTTTATCCTTTTTGCCTGTTTAGTCCAGTGTAGAGGCATCTAGTCACGTACAAACTAACCTGTTGTGGAGCTTCTAGTTGGCCTTTGTTAATTGGATATAAAAATTTGTGGTAGAGAATTTTATACATAGTTTTTGTTTTTATTATTTTTTTTTAATATTAAAGGCCAAGGCAGTAACATAAACATATTTTCTACTAGACCGTTCTTAGACCAGTTGTTTATAAAATAAGAGCTATATTAGGTGTGCCATACTGTCATTGTTTCGGAAGCTGGTTTACTTCAGGTGATACGTAATTTATAACTTTCAAGAGTAATCAGAGCCTTGACTATACTTTTTGTCTCTAAGGTACAAAACGAAGTTCGGTTTTAAGAATGGTGAGAAAGTTTAATAAACGGTAAAAAAGAAGGTTCCTTGAAATGTGAAATTATAAAGGTAAAATGTAACTTTCAAAATTAACGTGCTGTGACTTGGTTAACAGAAGAGTCAGATGTTTGAAAAAAATCCAATCGCAGCATAAAACCACGATGAGTAAACAAAGAATACGTTTTTGTTATGTTAAGCTAGTCGATCAGCCCATAGAAATTTCAACTTAGGCAGAAGAAAAATGGAAAATATCTGTAATTTGAATTTGGTTGTCGTCAGCAATGACCCGTCGATGTACAATGTTGACGTAAAATTATCTTTACCAAGTTGTTTGACCGTTACCAGTATTGTGTAAATCTCGAAACGCTGATCAACATAATGTATAGGATCGTGCCGTATTGAGAAGCGCTTAAGGAGATATAGAAGTTTAAAAATTTTCCTTGTCGAAACACAAATTTTTCTCAGAAATTCATTTATCCCCTTCCTTGATGTTAAAGGCTTGACACGTTAATCAGGAAAAGTGTATAAGATCATATGCTTTTGATAAACGGTTACAAAGATTTTGACTCTAGACTTTAGCAACCGTCTGTTTCAAAACAGGTGGATTAACCCAGCTTTGGAAAAAATGAACTAATCTTGGTCTAAGGTGGTCGATGACGTCCACCCGTTTTCAAGTTATTTGACATTAAGATGTGAGAAAACCCGTTTAAACAGAGAAACAATGCAAAATATAAATGTGTTTTTGTGTAAATGAGTTAACAATTTTCTAGAAATATTTTTTTCTGTGGCGTCATAAAAATTCCTGTCTGTTATTGAGGTTAGCAAAGCGTCATCAAAGTTTTGGCACACTAAGTTTAATTAAGATTTATCTACTTACAGAACGTTTTAAAAACAAAACAAAAATGACAACTTACGCTTGTCATAATTAAGGTGTGGTGTGGATATACTTGTGGAAGAAAAACAAGGTATATAAAAATAGCAAACCAAGTCTATGTTATTATTGCCGTGACTTTTAGTTTGTTATTTATTCCCATAACTAAGAAATAATTCACTTAACGAAGCACGCCACGAGAAGGCAAGTCATGGGATTTTGTGCTTTAATCTAATATTAAAGAAGAGGTACTCCGAATAAGTAATAGTCCGTCAAGTCGCTTAACAGAATCAGTGCAATGCCTATTACTTACTTTTAGGGCAATTTAAGCAGGTCCTAAAGAAACAACACATGTATGTATGTGCAGCTAAAGAAACGTCATCAAAATTTAAAGCACGAAACTACAGAACACTTATCTGGTCTTTATGCGGTAAATCAACTGGATTAGGCCCTACGTGGCAGTCCAATGGCCTGAAAAATATTTGTTATGTGATCCACAGTAGCCTTGAGTAAACCGTGGTTATTACCAGGGCGATGTAACACAAATCTAGCAGCATTACTAAAACGCCTTACTGTTACTATAACTCTCTAACCTAGCTGTTGACTAGACATTGATTTTAACACAGTCACAATATCCAGTCACAATAAATCAGGCAAAATGAAAGAAAAATAAAAGAATTAGTAATGGATCTGAATAACGAATCAGAATGAAATAGGCTAATCATTATTAACTAAACCAACTGCTCTTATATAAAGTTTTCATTGATTCTGTTTTCTTCGTCATTTTTCTTTTACCTACTTAGGTCTCAGAACCCTGGAAACTATTAAAAAATAGGAGACAATATCGAAATGATGCAAACTAGCTTTTTATTAACTAGAACTGTATAAGAAAAAATGCGGTAGAGCAAAAATAAGGTATAGACCTTAGAAAGCGTACTTGAAGCACACACACAAAAAATTTTTTTTGCTTTAATACCTTTTATTTATCGCTTTACTACCACCCCCAAAATTCTTCCTTTTTATAAGAACTTTAGCTACTTTTTCTTGTGGCTAGTCATGAAATAATACATTTTCGCTAGGTAATAGAATATTTTGCAAAGAAAGTAAGCAAAATCAGAAATAACTTACTTCTCTTTTTTAAATAAAATAAATTTTTTTTGTACATCTTCCATATTTACTACTTCTTTCTAAAGTATTTAATTTTTGAAAACTTCTCTTTCTGCTGAAACAAACACAGAATACATATCAAAATCATATTTTTTTCATTAAAATAACCGTATATAATCAACCTACTATCTCCGTAGAACAAACTTTTTAACGTTTGTTTTAATTGTCACGGGAAACTCGTAAATTTCCACAAAATTGGTTTATTATAAACACGTGATTTTATTCGGCAAATAAAAGCTCCTTATTTCTATCACGTAATTGTAAAACGTAAACAAATAAAAGTTGCGGCATTTCTCTACAAGGAAAACATGCTGCTTCAGCTATTTTTTGATAGAAAAAATGAGCACATCCCCTTTGCCTGTAACGGACACATGGACAGACTTAGCCTAATAATATAGCCGACAGGTCGTTTAAGCCTGTGTGCAAATCCACTTAAGCAAAGGAAGATTCTTTATTTAAATTCAGATGACGTCGGCAATGATAAACGAAAAAAGAAAAAAGATTTACCCTTTACCTGTATTCTATAGAACCTGACATGCTAATCAAAATGATTTACAAGATCGTGTGCTTTAAACAAAGGGTTCAGGAGCTATAAGGATTTAAATCTTTTGCTGACTTTAACAAAGACCGCCAAACATACAAAAACTAGTTTTAAGAAATTTGTACACCCGTTGCCTTTATCGCATAGAGTTTGGAACGCTCATCAAGAAAATGTATGGGGTGATTTACTTTTGACGAACAGTTACAGATAAATTGGAGTTTTAATGTTTTTTATGATGTGATCAACCCGCCCATTCCGAAATGGATTCGGAGACACAGGTTTAAGAAATGTACCCATTTTAGTAATATGTTGTCCCTAGTTACTGATGTGGTGAAATATCATTGATTTCACCAACCTCGTCCCCAGGGCTCTTTTTCTCTTTCTGACAAACTCGGACGGCGAGAAGAAATAGCCCTGGCACTGAGCAGTCATTATCGCAATCTGATGAGGTGTCAAATTTACTATTACTGCCGAAATATTAACGGCGAGTTGTATATAGGGGAAATAAAAAAAAATGGTGGAAAAAATGTTTAAAACTCTATTTTTGGGATTTTATGTAGCATAGCCTTACCTTATGTAGCGTTAGTTGTTTAAATATTATATGGAGAAAGAAAAACAAGAAGGACAGAAACGGTTTGCACATTATAGTTTTGGATTCACCTAGTAAAAATTATGTCAAATTTAGTTTTAAAATCAAAATAAGCATGATCCATCGTATAAGCAGTTCTTTTCATATGAAGTTCTAATACTGTTGTCTGATAAGCACAATCTAAGCATGGCCAATAGACAGACTGCCAACTTTCCTATACTCACAATGCGTTCTGAATTGTCTACTACCGGAGTTGAACCGGGACTTAGATAATGCTTGACAGCTTCTTTGAAAAAAGAAATACTTATTTTACATCTGAAATTGGAGATTGGCATTCTTTTATAATAAACTTTAACATTTTTACTTTTTTTTATATGCATATAGATTTTAGTAAACTTCAGTAGCAAAAAACGTTGCTATTTTTTCAAAATCGAACAAAATCGAAATTAAACGGAGAGGTTTTATAATGCAAATTAATCTGTACGGACACTCGTTACCAGTTCTGGAATAATACTCCTTATGAAGCGCTAAAGACACAAAAACAAAAAAGGTTTTTTCATTATTTTGCGTGCACTTCTTTATGTGTAGCCATGTCTATCTTTATTGCAGTTATAAATTCCTAAAAAAACTAAAAAGGAAAAACGCGCGCTTTTTTCATTAACCAAAAAAAAAGAGATAAGGTAAATATCAATAGACGATAAAGTTCGTTTATTTTTCTAATCTATCGTCGTTGAAAAAAATTGCAGCGAAGATATAAATGTAAACTGTCTACTGCTGTTTATTTTTGTCCTAGTTTTTAAATGAACTGAACATATAATTAATATCTTCCTGGTTGAATAAAATAAACAACAACGGTTTGACAAAAATACCAATGAATTTATATTGTTAAAAAATGCCTCATTTTCTATTTCACTTATTTAAGTTATGTTATAGTCTGTCATTGCTGCAATACACATGTTGCAGTAGAGGGCGAACTCCATCTTTAAGCGTTTCTATGTTATTACATTATACGCAATTTTTTTGCATTCTGTTTAAACGATTTTTGTTTCTATTTCGAACACAAGCTGAATTCTACTTCTACTTAATCTCAAACATCATCAATGGCTAATTAAGGCCTAACATAGGCATAATTAACAAAATTTATTTCCTCTTGCCCTTTTTGATTACGTAATATGAGTACAGCCCTTTTATGTATACCATGCTAGCAAAAGCTGGTTTGCATTCTGGTTTCCATACCTCTTTGTGATATACCTTAGAGCTTGGTACTAAAACGGTCAAACGTCCATAAAATAAAGTTACGCCATTATTCTTTTAATCTCAGTGAATCGGTTTGTTAAATTTATTAATGCCTTTCGCAATCATATTTAGGATTTTATCTCTACAACACAAGGAAGCAAGTCTGTCTTTGGAAAGAAAGCAAACAGAATATATAAATAAATTAATAAAAAAATAAAAATTATTTATCTTATCTTGCATGTATCATATCTGTTATTCAAAACAATAATTTTCGATATTATGTATTTTTAAATTATTCATAGAAAATCATGGAAATAGCTTAATCGAAGATTGAAAATTTAACAAATGCAAAGAAAAATAAGAATATTTGATAGAAATGAATTTAATAGCTTTTACTTCTTCTAAAATTAATTATTAAATATTTTCCTTTTTTATCTTTGTTAATATATTCCTCGTGTGTACCATAAAAAAAAGGAAAATAAATGTTTATTATTAATGAAAATAATCTGGTTAAATCTAATAAAGACTCTTTGTACACCCCCCCCCCCCCTGTGTTGGTTTAAACCCTGATGCTAACTAAAAGAGAGCAATATTAGCCTTAAAATTTACAAAAAATGGATTCTTTTCTATCTTTCCTTTCTTCAATCTTTTCTTATCATATATATAATATGTTAAGTAGGACCACCCACAGAGACTTTTGAAACCAGATGAAAAATCTGTTCAAGAAACTGTGCCAGATGAGAAAAGAAAAAATTTCCGTAACTTTTTAGTTTTCTGGAGAATATATTTAAAGTGAAAGAACAGAAATGTAATACATTTTTTTAACATCATTTGTTTTCCAATTTAAGGGGTTATGGAACGGCTGTCGGTTGTCGACTTTAGTAACTTACACGAAAGTCGAGCTGATGGCGGCGAAAAATGGCTATTTTTCCGGAATGTATGTAATTTAGAGACTCGAACATATAGATATATCTAGAATTTTTATCTTGTCTTTTCTTAGTCATGTTTTCATCCAGAATGAGTCTTCTTGAAATATTTCTTTGTAATATACTTTTCGAAAAAAGATATTGAACCAGCAAGCAAAGTGCGCTGGTCTGTTCATTGCGCGAAACGCGTTTGCCGGCATTTTAATATGTGCGTGGGATATACGGAATGTGAGCGTTTTAACCGGTTCGTAGTTCTTTTAAATAACCCTACTTTATTATAAGTAACTTTTGCATCAAGGGCTAAATCCATGTCACGTTTCGCTTGAAAAATTTTGAAACAAACAAAAAAATTTGAGCATGCGCATTGGTAAGTTTTAATTCTCCCTTTTAGTGGTTCAAGAGAGAGTAGAAATCCCATTATACCCAATCCCATTATTCGAAATTAAAAAGAGAAAATATTATTTGCCCTATGAGAAAAAGTAGGGCAACAATGAAAAAATTAACCATTTACAAGTATTATTATTATTTATTATTATTATTATTATTTATTATTTACCCAGGATAGCCTCTTCAATTCCTAATGGTACTGCTATCATCGAGGGTCCTGCAAAGGGTATCCAAGCGCATTTAAAGCTCCTGTTCCAGCAGTTAAAGTCGTGCAAGCACAGCAATCACTTAACTAGACAACCGCCTAAGACCAGTCATATCATCATGCAAAGCACTAAGCAGATATGATAGGTTCGCAATTTTATAGTCTCCGGGATGACTCTCTCGGGGTTTAAACCCAAGACCTCCCGCACTGAAAGCGAACGCTCTACTACAAGGCCACTTGTCAATTGACCTTTTCTCAAAAAGCTGTTTATTTCATGTAGGTGAAAGAAAAAATATCAATTTTCATAAAACGCGCGAAGAAAATACACAACAGTTGTATTTATAGTATTTCTAAATTCTTCGTTGCATTTGTTGACAAATTAGAGAAATCAGCACAAATTTATCTTATCTCTTTTTGATTTTACCTCTGAATGAAAACAGAACGCGCTTTTTTGTGGGATTCACCAATTAAACTATTCCTCAACAAATAAACTGTTCTAGTAGTAATTTTAAAGCCGCACGTCCGTTTTGTTTCTAAAAAGAATGATATAATGGCATTAGGAGATTTGGGTAAAGACATTCGTGAAATTGGAATAAACAAAAAATATTATATAAAACTTAGTCGTAAAAAATCATCATAAAACACTTATTTTCCAGAAAGCTACATTGATTTTTTTCCTATTCCTTTTGGTAAAATTAGTGTTGACATGTATATGTTTCTAAGCCAATACCCAAAACGGTCTTACACATGTATGGTAGAGCGTTCGTTTCTAGCGCGGGAGTGTTAGATTCAAACCCGGGCCGAGTTAAGCCAGAGGTTATAAAAGTGTGAATCTATCTTTTCTGCTTAAAGCTCAGCATCAGAATAGGATTAATATTTTAGGCGGTTTTCTAGTTGAGTGATTGTTATGCTTACACGACTTTGGTAGCTCAAATGGGAAATTTAAATGAAGTCGTTAATAGCAGTACTAATAGGTACTAAAGAGGCTATCTTGGGAAAATAATTTTAACAATAATATTTACGATCTAGATGGAGCAACAGATAGAGCAATGTTTAAAAAAAATTGGCATTGTCACTGGCAATGTCATTTATGCATGGTTTTTTAGCTAGCTTCATTAATGGTGGACAAAATATATGATTTTAGCTAGCTTCATTAGTGATGGCCAAACCATATGATTTAACTTTTCAATATAACTAGTCGCTAACCCGTGGAAAAATCCACGGGTTGTCCGTCCTTCTTTTACTGCATTTGCGTGCTGCTCACTACCTACGCAGCTAAGCTACCGTTTTGCGTGACAGACAGACAGACGGACAGACGTATACGGGTATTATAATATACATCAAATTTTTCTGTCGTACAGTGTGCAATATGTTTTGCGCAATTTAAAGTTTAAAACTTAATTTTCATTTATTAATTATAGTTGGCCATTTTTTATTGTGAAAAAAACGTGCCTTAAAATTTTAATTAAACTTTTTCATTATCTATATTTTTTTCTTTATTTAGAAAAGCAAGAAGTTATGTCAACGGGGGGAAGCGAACAAAGAAAAAAATGTATTTCTTATGCATGAAACGTGGATGGTCAAATATTCTCATGATCAGAAAACAAAAGAACTTTAAAGATTTATAAATAATAGAATAGTGTGTTTCGACCTAAAGGAATGAAATAAAGAATTATATATATATAACACAATAAAAACAATGCTAAAAAAATATTGCTTATTCAATTTTAAGTTTATTTTTTATTTTTTATTTTTCTTTAAGAGTGAATAAAAAATTGATTATCTCAAACGAACATGGAACATTTGTAATTTTGTTTAAAAACACTTTTATTAAGAAAGAAAAGAAAAACGAATTGAGAGGCGGTTGCAACAAAAAGGTAATTTTTTCTGCCCGTACAAGTTTATTTTATTAGAGTATTCATCTATAAAACAACTTTGGCACGAATCCAGTTATTTTTCTCAATCAAAAGCAAAAAAGATCTAAAATCGCTAATAAAATTTGCTTCATCCTTTAGAAAAAGTTGTTACGGACTTTTTTAATAAGAATCGTATTTTTTTCTCAGTCTGCAATAATACTGAAAAAAGCCCAGCTAACATATCAGCTGTTAACAAATGCTGCAACATTAGCGTCGCTTAAACGGAAAAGGAAAAGGCTGTTATAACACAACAAGAAACTGAATGTCAAAAATTATTTGAATTTCTTAAAATACATTCTCATGTCTACAGATCGAGCTTTAGTATTATTTTTAAAATATACATGAAATTTTGGAACTTCAGCCTCGAGGAAGTATTCTTAAAAAATGTGTGTAAGCCTGTAAACGCGTAAATGTTCTTAAATTTTCGAACTTTTTGGTAAGCCTTAGCCTTCTGTTACGCTAGCTAAGACTGATCAATTAAAGTATTATTACAAGTAATAAGCAGATATTGTATATGCATTTGTTGAATGTCAAGATTCATTCACTTGAGGTAAAAAAGGGATATTTCACAAGTATTACCGAAAATGAATAAATCTGATTCAACAAACGCAAAATCATATATTATTGGTTGAACAATTGCTGCGTTGACGAATTGATTTTGAAAAGTGAAATGGCTAATATGGCGACAGCACCATGGTTCGAATGTTTTCGAAAAAAATTAATGCCTCCAGATTCTAAAAAGTTATCAAGTACTACCGTTTTAATGTGCTAAAATGATGAATCTTTAAAAAATGGTGGGAGATATACCAACACCCCATGATTATTAAAATTCCAAATGGAACAGGAAAGGATAGCAACCCTTCTACGCCCGTCGCTCCCCTCTCCCAACCCACCACATTTCTACAGTCCTGTGGCAAAATTGCTTATACAATCCCGTTCTGAGGTTGCCATATGGTGATACTATGAGTGGATACTATGAGCAATGGTACGTACAAATACATTTTAAATCGGACAGCAATCTTGTTCAATTTTTGTATAAAATATATAGATTCACATTTCAAGTATTGTACCAGATCTATATTTAACAACAAAAGATGTAAAAACATATACCCTGATAAATAGGCAAATTTCTATTAATTTAATCTCTTTGTTGTAATATTAATGAATGCTGCATTCTCTGAAACGGTATCAAAGCTTTTACCTGCGCTTGCCAACTTTCACAAAATACCACTGAATGCTTTAAATATTCAAAGAACGCTTGGCATTCAAAACATATCTCTGCACTTTCAAAAGAAAAGCAAAACAGAGTTTATGTATAAAAACAGTATGCCGACCAATAGAAACGAATTCATACCGAATTCATGAATAATTAATTATTTTCGTTTCAAAAATAGCTCATTTTAGGCATGTTGTTCTTCCTTTTTTTGATCAAGAAAAATCGATTATTGTTATTGTGGAGTAATATTTATAAACGTCTCCCATGGTACGGTCTGGACTAATTCAACAACCGATTTTTAGAGATAGTTGTAAAAGATTAAAATCTGCATCGTGGAGACACCTATTTCTTGCCGAAAGTGAACAACGTGGTTGTCGAGGTATGCTCAAGTATTCTGTTTACTGTTGTTTTTTTTGTTTCTTGCAAGGCGATGTTTTTTGGTAATTTAACAACATTACAATAACAAAGAAACAAAAATTCAGATAAATATAATACAGAAAAATATATTAAATTGGAATCAATTCAAGGAAAAAAATTAACAGATATTTCTTAAAAAGAGAGATTAAAACGGATCATTCGGGTGCTGAAATATCAACTATGGAAACACCAAGTACGGAGAAAATTTGTAAGAAATATTATGAGTCACAAAACTTTCAAAAAGTCAAAAGTTTAGAGCGATATTGTTCTATGCTTTGAATGGCTTTGTATAACAGAAATTTGCTGAAAAATAAGAATCTGCAGATATCATTGACACCCTATTTAAACATGCATATTTTATACCATAAGGTGGAAACGAAGTGAGAGACCAGTTCTAAAGGATCCTTAGGACAAAAACATTTTAATGTATAGTTTGTTCCTTCTCTAATGTTACTTATCTCCATCCTACTTGAAATGCGGTTTCTAGATGGCTACCTTTACCTCTCTCTTTGTCTTTTATAAAAAAGTTGCGTAGAAGAGTTTGTGTTTAAAAAATTCAGAGAAAGGATAAAAAACTTCAGTTCTCGTTCAAAATCTATATCCACTATGTAAAAATTGTATTAAAGTTATACTGATGCGTCATTTATATTTAGTCATATTGCCATGTTTTTAAGATAGCTACCTTTTTATTCGACAATTTGAAAAAAAATTCACATGTATATGGTTAAAATGATATAAACCATGACAACAGAGATATCCTAAATTCATGTGCATTTACATAAAATTTCTCTGAAAATGTAACAATATCTGGTCTGGCAAGTTGGGTCAAAGGGAACTTGTTCTACACTGTGAAAGATAAAATAAATGGGAATTACATAAAACACAATGTCAAGCTTATGATTGCCATATATGTAAAGTAAATTCTGACAGAGGACATGAGGACAGCAAAACAAACATGGGAGGAACAATAGGCTTCCGATAGATGAATAAAATGTCACCAAGTGCTCTCAGTGAAATCTATTGTCAAACATAGGAAGCATAGCAATAATTTACAAATAAAAGAGAAAATTTGTATGTGTATGTTACAGAATAAGGACAGACTTAACATCAGCATTTCCCTAAACAAAGTTATAATTTAAGCAAATAGCAAAAGATATATCAATAGATCCACGCATTCCCTTCCTTGCATTTATTCTGTCTCTATTAATAAGGAATTATATATATGCAACATTAAAAATACTACAGAAAGTTGATGGTAAATATATATATATCATTATGTGCAGAATTAGTTACGGTATAAGCAACTCCCTTTTTTTATAAAACACCTTTCTTACTGTTGATTACAGATGTCATGAAGGAAGTCTATTTTAAGAAGGAGAAAACTAAATTATTGATGAATCTTTTCCTATTTATTGATGTGTTTGTTAATTTCTAACTTCTTATCTATAATAAATTAGATGTTTAAGTTATGTTGGTGGCGCGAGGTAACATGTTTACAAATATATTTTTCATATAGCTAGACAATAAGAAGTAGCTAAAAGTTTTTTTTATTTCTGTTCAACTATTTTTTAAGTTTTGTTGTAGCAATCTTTGTCCTCTATTTATGTCCAAAGTTATAAAGCAGTAATCTGATGCCTAACCTAGATAAATAACTAAGAATGAAGAATAGCTTTATTATATTATATTTATAATTATTTATTTTTAATAGTACAAATAAGGTCAAACTGGTAACATATATACCTAAAAAGGCATTTTGTTTCTGTCCTATGAAGTGTCTTGTAAGAAAATATATATTTTTGTTTTCTGAATGACTCAGCAACGTTTTTTAAAAGCTGGTAGAAATATTTAAAACCAATATTCTCCAGGGTTTAGTTTTTGAATCTTATTAAAAATATGTGAAAAACAGCTTTATCAAGTACGAAAAAGAAGAGTAGCAAGGTAAGCATTTAGCTATACATACAAATAAAAGAGATATTCCGAAGAAAGAAAAATGATAAATGACATGCAATTTTTGTGGCTAGCTAACTACTGTTTAAAATAACTGAAGGTTTCAAAGCATCATTTCTCTGTTGCTACAATGGTTATTGTTGTGCTAAAAAGTCTAAATACATTGCATGCAACTGATTTAGAAGGCTACGCTCGAACTATATGTTGATTATATACCTTTTGTTGGAATTCGAAACTATCAATAGAGCTGTCGAAGTAACGAGAATAATGTAATATTTTATAAAAAGGATCACTTAAAACTGCAAAACGAAATACCAAAAAATATAATGTCGATGGTAAATAAGGAAGATAGTACGCAACATTAAACTAATCATACCAAAAAAAATGTAGTTTTCCATATTTTAAATAAGTTTGCTCTCAAACCACTGCTCATGCCACAATATTTGTTTTGATAGACAGCAAACTTTCTGTATTTTTATTTCAGCCAATTACAAAGGTGCTTTTGGTTTATACCCAATAAGACGGTTTTCTATTGTTCCTAACACAATAAAAATTAAAGTTGGAAGGTAATTAACATAAGGCGTTAACCGAAACGCGTGAAAGATTTAATTTACATTTGTTTTGCTGTTGTTAATGGACGATGCGGTGTCTTTGAATTATTTGCTAATAGCTGCAATGGGAATATGGAGAAGCATTTACTTAATTATTTAATTAAATATAAGTATAATGTCCATGAAATCTCACTATTTCTATTGTAAAGATATATATAGTAGTCCTTTTAAATTTTCCAATCGGTACTAATAGGAACACCGTTTGTTGTATCAAATCTGTGACATTGTGAATCATATGTTAAATGCTGCCTGCTTTTTTACTAATTTAAGAGGCAAAAATGGTTTAATTTGATTCGACAAAGCTTTTAACGCAGTTATTCACAGTTTTTCTGCTGAGGAAAACTAGACAGCCTTCAACGCGAAAAAAATATTGAACGAATCAAAAACATTCTGGCCTCCACAAAATCTTTTTATGAATGGACATTTTCCGGAATTAAATATTTTTATTTGTTTTGTTACGTTCCGGAATATAGAGGGAGCCTCGACATGCTTTGCAATAGCAGCGTACAAAGCTTTTTTAATCTTCAATGTTTTGATGAAAAAACGTGTAAATAATTTGCATATCTGTTCAGTTTATGAGAACTAATTATCTTATTACTTATGTGTACCTATATGCTACTACTGGCTGTGGATTATATGTCTAAATATGATTGTTGAGGGATGTAGCTATTCCAAAGCATTTCTAATGCTTGTTTTTTCTGACACTGTTTCTTAGAAGTGTTGTAGTTCAACTAGAACACATGTGAAATATAGTGTTACCGATTGTGATAGAGACTTCAAAATGTCACTTTTGTGTGTGTGTGTTTTACGTTATATATGGTAGCTATCTTTGCTTCTTTGGAAAAACCATGAGCACGATATTTTTTCCTATTTAACTAAATCTTTAACTAATTCTTATATCTTTGGCAATCTTTATTCTTTTTTTAGATGGAAAAGGGAACAAAATTTTCCGAGGAACTCATACATAAATATCTGTATGGCTACAAAACAGACATGAGGCTTGTCTCTTCCGAAGATGTTTTGCATACTTTGCAGAAAGGTGAGTTTCAAAAAAGACATAAAATGTTGATTATGTTTGTTTTCGATATCAAGTATTAATGTGGCGTGGATGTTAATATTTTCACTACCTTGTTACAGCTAGATGGGTTAACACAGCGTTTTCAGCATATGGCTTTTTAAACCTGTAATTTTCTCGCATAATTCGTGTGAAGATTTCTACCCGTGGGAATAAATATCGTCTGAGCATGTGTAGGGGCAATGGTATTTAGTTGGCTCCCTGAACGAATTGCTTTTTCTCATCTAAAAAACATGGAATTTATGCATTTGTTATAAAAAAATTAAATTGGTTGTGGTAATCAGCCATTGAGGGATTTTTTTAAAATTCCATTGTCAGGGCAGGATGATTGTCCTAACATTTATTGACATTAATTTCTGTTCCAACTGAAATACAAAATAATATGTTAGAAAAAAACAACAATATGGAAACATGTGACAATTAATGAATAAAATAAAAAATACCAGCTATTCAGATCACAGAGTTCAAAATTATTTTTAAATTGATCTTATTTTATTTAAAATTTAAAAAACCGGAGTACCAACTTGATAATTTTATATGTAAATCTCCTTCAATTTTGTTTAATTGTAGCGTGCTGCAAAAAAACCTCCTTTCTTGACCATTTATGAGTAATTACACTTCAGACATGATTCATATAAGAATTATTATCGTTAGCAAATTATGCAAGAAACACCGTGTAAAACGATTAAAAATTGTCTATAATGGGAATTACTTTTAGAATAGATGAACTTTCAAGCAACTCCCCTAATTTCTGTTTTGGAAATATCTCCGAACTACTACGAACTTTTCCGTTTACTTGGCTTTCTTTATCTAGCACTTCATGTGTTAGATATTTCTTTAAAAATACACCTTTCCCGAATTAGTTTTCTTTGACGTACTGCTGCTTTCTCTTAACTTTTTCCAAACAAAATGAATGTGATTTTTGAAATGATCTCCTGAAACTTGATAAAATGTTAAATCACGAGATTCATACAGCAAACAAACAACCTGTTATAATAGGTTTTTTAATTTTCTACTAATTGACCTTTGCTGGTAACCGAGGGTTTTTAGTACAAGTCGAAAAATGAGAAGACTTTGTCTGTAACATTAATACCACCAAAACAGCATTTTGACATGTCAGATAAAGTTAAACCATTTGTACACACCAACTTCATGATGCTGACTTTAGTTATTTCTTATGTATTAACTCTTATTTCAAAAATTGTGTTTAGCAAAAGATGCTTTTACCCTCTTGCTCTTTTAATATTCCTCAATTTCTAAACTAAAGCAGAATTTCTTTTCATTTTGAAGAATAAAGCAGAAAAGAAAAAACAAGTGCTACAACTCCCCTTTGAAAATTCGCGGATAATGTAATACGAGAAATGCATACATAGCAAAGATAACATTGTACTTTACACAGCGCAAACTTCTTTCGCAGCAAACTTTATTTAAACTCAATAAAGGACTCTGTTGTTGCTCCTTCTTTTTCTGATCACTAAAGTCAGATCACTTTGATTTGGAGACTCTTTCATTAAAATGTCCATTTGACAGCAACATACGATTCTAAAAAGATATAGCCATTAATAATGTTGATACCATTTTTATGTATTAGATTTGTCAAGGAAATGTCACAGGTTACCAGAAACTCCTCCACTATCTCCAAGAAAAATTCGAGTCCCAGACGAAGTATCTCTATGTACTTCAAGTGTGCCTGGGAACCTGTTCGGAGCATGCGCAATTAAAAGAATACCACATGGAACATGGTTTGGTCCATTTGAGGGAAAGTTGGTGCGAACGACGGATGTGACTGAAGGAGTCAATAATGAATATATGTGGGAGGTAGGGAAGCACTTTCTGGTTAAACCAACAGTATAACACTTCCGAAGAAGTGCAAGTGTAAACAATAGGCTTATTATTATCGTTAACTTAATGATGAAGATTTTCTATGCCATAATGTGCACACAATGTGCTCCTTACGAAATATCTTCAAAGATTCGTTATTCAGGGTTGTCTTGACTCCTCAAAACTCCTTAAATCTTCCCTAAAGTAGATTTTTAAAGAATGTTTTTATTTTTGAATTGCATTAAAATGCTGCTTTTGTACAGCAAGAAGTTGTTCTTCTATGGCAGCACCTTTAGATTACCAAATATTCTAAAACATTTTTGAAAAAGCTCAATAATTCTTTGCATGAAAACACCATCATCTCAAAAATTTTGTTGAAAATTCTCATGAAAAGTCCACAAGCCAAGTTTTGCTCTATAAAAACAGTGGCAAACTGTTATTTTGTCCACGACACAAGTGTATGCTAAGAATATAATGAAACATTTTTCTTTTTATGCCATTCTTAGATATTTCACGACGGAGAAGTCAGCCATTTTCTCGATGGATTCAACGAGAATAATTGGATGTCATTTGTTCGATGCGCTCGTCATAAGAAGGAGCAAAACTTAGTGGTGTTTCAATATCACGGTTGCATTTATTATCGCACCACCCGCGATATTCATCCTGGTAGCGAGCTACTTGTGTGGTATGATACCAAATATACCCAACTTCTTGGGATACCTTTAGCTTGGAATGATAACAGAAGTACGTATAATATATTGCATCGCAGTCACTTCTAGCAGCTCTGTTTAAGACCTTGTAGATAATTTTAGCAGTTCTGTGGATAATTTGACAAATCAGATAACAACTTCTTGGGGGCCAGTATTCAAGGTTTTGTCAGCAATATAAAAAAACTTGATGGCTTTTGCATAAAAGTGAACTCTAAATATAATTTTCATTTTATTTCAATTTTCAGATTCCAACAACAAGAGAAAATCACAAAACCAAACAGAATCTGATCCAAATAAAAGAAAGAAGGACGCTACCACATCTTTACTTCAAAAGCTAGAACCCAAACCGTCTCCTCGCAAAACATGCGATATAGAAACGTTAATCGACGTATCAAAAAAGCTGGAGATGCAATCTAAAACTTTATCCTTGGATTTATCCCCTACCTTACCAATGAGATGTGAAAAGTGCCATTTTTCTTTCCATTCTAAAGATCAACTACTTAACCATAAATGCATGGCCGTATCCTGGACTCCAACCAGCCGTCTACCAAGCATGGATAAATTTCGAGAGAATTATTTCAACCGACCCATACATGTGATGCCGTACACAGATCCTATTTCCTATTATAACAACTATTTTCAACGCAACGTATCCAATTACCATTATCCTTCACCACCAATGGATCCGCTGCGTCAATTATCATCTGTAACTCATAAGGGTGCCCCTATAGCCATAAAAAACTTTTAGAAACACAGATATATATATATATATATGTATATATTTTATTATTATTAAAGTAGTTTATTATATACGGTAAAGAAGTTTTTTAGGAGATAGTTGCGTTGCATAGATACTATTGTGCTTTTTTATACTTTTGTTTTGCTGGCAGTTATGATGCTCATAAAGTTTTAGTCTAAAGTGAGATAATTGACATTGCTTCTAACCAATTTAAAACTTAAATAGTTTCCTTGTTTTACTTTCTTTATATTTCATTTCTTCATTTTTTCTGCGTTAATTTTCTAGTTTTTGTTTGATATATTAGATTGCGGCTTTGTCCATTGAACTTATTGACGCGGCTCAGAAACTTTTATTAGCTCTCGTGTAGGTAAAAAGATTTGCAACGAAGATATTATCTTCTTTGCTCAATTTTAGTTGATATAGTGGTTTAAAGCCAGCTAAATATGCCAGTGAAATAAGAACAGATGGTGTTTTGACTATATTTTTTAAATCATGCTAATATCGTTGGTAACCTGCCCAATTGTTTTCTGCATAAAGCATAGTGCAAATCTTTTTGCCTAGGCTAAATGTTACTAAAAAATATAGCTATTGACATGCAGCCAAGAAAAAATTAAAAAGTTCAATTAGTGTTTTCTATGTTATTGTTTATTTTTATTTCCTGTAGCTTTTGCTATGGTTTTTGTTGTTGGCAGTGACGTTTTCGTTGTTGTTGGTTAGTTTGTTTATTTTTTTTACTTGTGTTTGTTTGTTTACTATTTGTTTTTGTTTATTATTTTGTTTGTCGTTTGTTATTTTTGTTAGTCTCTTTGTTATTGGTGCATGTTTGGTATTGTTTATCTGTGATTATTTGTATCTGGGGTGGTTTGTTTGTTTGTTAGTGTTTGTCGTTTGCTGTTCGGTCGTTGTTGTCATCTGTTTGTTTGTCTGGTCCAACGGTTTTTGCTCTTTAAAAAAAATGTTCAATGGATAGCCTTCTTGTAAAAAAGTCTCTATTTTTAGTTAGTTTAAAACTTTAATGTACAAAAATTTCTAGTTTATATGTTTTCATATATTTTCTCGACATATATTTTATTTTCATTGTGTTTAGCTATAGAATATATTATGTAGATAAATAGTAACAAAATCCCTTTTTATTAGCTATCCTCTCGAGAGTTTGGGACCTATATTTAAAGTTTAATTTTGAAATCCATTTATTTTAACTATATCAATAGCATGGTTTTTGTATGTAAGCTGGTCTCCTCTGCACTTGACAACTCATTTCAAAATGAGTATACAAAAAGAACGCAGTACCGAAATGAGTTCGGGAAATATTTTTGGCTCCTGATTATCATAGGCCGGCTAAAGAACGGGAAAAAAATTCCTGGTTTCCGAGCTCTCTGTCAGCTAAATAACAGGGTAAACACGGCTCCTTATTACTTTGTCAGGTAGCTAAATAAACGAGAAAAATCGTTGCTTATCATCCCAATCAATTTTGTAAGAATATTTAAGCTATTTTCTTGTGAATAACATACCAGTTTTCTTCAAGAAACACTGCAAACATTTTACTCCAAAGTCGGAAATCCGTTAGGCATGCACATATTACACTTTCCCTAGTTAGGCAAAAAACATTCGAAAGAAAATTTGACCTTAAAAAATAAAATTTTGCTAACCAGAGACGTTTTTGAACATTTTAGGTAGTAGGATAGAAGAATATAAAAAACTTGTAAAACTAAAAATAATTTCATAATTATACAGCTGGTGAAAAGTTTTTTCGTTCGATCGCATAGAGCTAAGTTAATGGAGAAGTGTCCGCTTTAAGGAGGTGTCCGCTTGGATTGTCCGCTTTAAAGAGTTCTTTATATATTAACGCGCTTTTACAACATTACCTGCGGTCTGTTGTGTCCAGAATGAAAAATTAATAAGTTTTTGAAATTACAGGAAAAGCGCGTTTTGACAATTTAGTATCACTTAAAAACGCGGGTACTAAAAGTAAAGCTTTTCCCCGTCTTACACAGCCATGTGTTAAAACAATGTCATCTTTTTTTCTTATGGTTAAATAAACCCACACACATATCAGGAATCAAGCCTCGCCATTTTTTTGCACATAGGAACATTCTGGGGGTCGCTTCATCATAGGACCCCATGAGAAGTCAACAGTCAACAATTTAAAAAAAAAATAACCATTGGCTTGAGTAACGTAAAACGATGCAAAAACACCAATAAGCTCATTACCTTTTCTTCATCCGAAGCCTAGTCTATTCCATAAACCCTGGGTTCTTCAGACAGAGTAACCCTAACGCATTTTCTCCAATAAACGCCCTCCCTTTTAAACGCCCCTCTGCAATAAACGCCCCCTCTAAAAGCTGAAAATTTTTATAAACGCCCGGGGCGTTTAATTGAGAAAATACGGTAACCTATATTGAAATTTTATGAATTGTTTTAGTTCAATATCGGTGCCCACAATATGCGCGGGATGACAGAACAAACGACGAGAGAAGATGTGAGATGAATAGGATTTCTAATCTGACGCTTTTGACTCTAAATATAGTTTTTATATGGGATTAACAAGCATAATATTAGTAATTGATGATAGATAAAAGCAAACCATCATCAATTATCCGCTTTCTGTGCAACGCAATGCTTTGACGTGTCTCTATAGCGTCCGTCCTAATTACGTTATTATAAACACCTCCATGCGCCGATCTGGCAACTCTGCTCGTTACATAACTTCATTGTTTTGACTATACGCTATCCCTAATATTAACTTTGGAAAAATGCTGACAAAACAATGCAGGCAATTGCGCACAGGGCCGAGCGAAAAAAAAAAACAATGTGAAAAACGTCCTATTTCCATAGCTAGCTATATATTTGCATCTTAATATCGTGATGTGTTTTTTCCAATGCGAGATCCACCAAAATTTTTTCTAAAGTTCATTTTATGATAAGAATGGTTGCAATAATTGCAAACTTGTCTGAGATGGAGCTAAGTATTGTTCTGCCCGGATAATGAACATTAGCCTGATTGAGTATGTTCTGCCCAGATTGCGAAAACGGCCTGTTTACAACCGGGACGGCCGGATTATGTACGCATGGTCAGATTATGTTTTTTTGCACTGGTTATGTCGTGGTGACCGGATTATGAACGCTGATATAATGGCTGGCCAGGCAGGCTGTGATTGGCATTTTCTTCGAACTTTTGTGCACCTTGCCCCGGTTAAGAACAGGGCAGAAAATACATAATCAGGGCAACATAATCAGGACAGGCAGCTACGACATATACGACAGTATAATATTATTTCTCACTTATTATAGAACGAACATAATCGGGGCAGGCCGACTTATGTATCACAGTCAAATATTATTCGGGACTTATAGAACGAACGTAATCGGGGCAGACCGGCTTATGTATGACATTTTTTCTATTATTTCTGACTTATTATAGAGCGCACATAATCGGGGAAGGCCGGCTTATGTATGACAGTCAAATAAATATTATTCAGGACTTATAGAACAATTATAATCGGGGCCGACAGCTTTTATGTCATTCGTCATCACTTCTGACAAGCAAATAGCCCTGGTGGCAAAGTTGTTGTTGATCTCAAATGAAACAAAATTTCGCCGCAAATACTAAATTTTTGGATTCGCAAGTTTTATAACTTTTCACCAAACTGAATTCCCGCAAAAAGAATAATTTAGGTTCCGTGAAATTTAGTTACTTTAAAGTATATTATGCTGAAATGTATTTACTACAAAAGTAAAATCTCTGGGTTTTTTATGTATAAATAGGTTTTTTTAGCATAAAAATAAACAACATAATAATTATCACGGATTGTCTGTAACAGCAATGTACGGAACGCTCTTTTCTAATGTTTATAGAATTTTTTAATCTATTTATATCTCAGCAATCATAGTGTGCATGATAAAATGAATGGTGGCAATGGAGAGGAGATTTGCATGTGTCCTATGAAATGCATTTTATATTTATTTTTGATATTCTCAGTGACCACCTGTTGCTTGAAGGTAGTGAAGATAAAAAAAGAAAATTATAATCTATACTATTTATCTATTTATTTTAACATTTATCAATAATTTCAACAGGAATTAATAATTTAGTCCTGGGCACTAGGTTGTAAAATACATGTTAATTAAACCTAAAAATGATACCTGCTATACTGCTCTTTTACCAGAAGCAAATCATGTGATTGCAAAGATTAGATTAGAATTACATTCAACACAAATGAAGAATGATCTCCAGCATTGTGTTTCAGAGAGAGCTCATGACATTAGCAAACAATTGAAAGTTAAAGCAGTTTCACAACATTTTTTTAAATAGCAGAAAAAAGATGTTGTGCAATAATTGAAATGTATTTTTATATTTTCACCACCAGGTAGCTAAAGATTAAAATACCTTCTGGTGGCCCACAAATATAATTGTTCATACACAAGGAGAGTATGACGTGAATATTCACCTTCATGCCATTCAAAAATAAATACTAAAAAAAATTGTTTTATTCATACACAATGAGAGTGCACAACTCAAAATTTTTCTTTTATATTTCTTTTATTCATATTTTTCTTGCAAGGCGTATTCAAGCATCATTTCTATACAACTTAAACATAATAACGTTGTGGTAAACAAAAAATAGTTAAGTGTGAATCACACTTGCAAATATTTCCATCGCACTTGTAAATTTTGCTTACAAGTGCGACCATAGCACTCGTAATTTTTTTAGCAGGTGCTTTTTGCAGCTCTGGCTTAGTTTTATTCAAGAAATGGCCTGTTTATACTGGCATTTTTGCAAAGTTGTTTTAAGGGATGACTTACAGTCAAAGTAATAAAGTTTTGTGGTGAACAGAGTAGGAAGATCGTTGCTAAAAGCTGTTTTTTCACAAAAGATTTTGTTGAAAAGTTTATTGTAAAGCGCTTGGTGAGAAACTTTTTATCATGTTGTGCGTATGGAAAATGTATTTCCTTTTATATTGGACTTTTTATTTTTAACACGATTCAATTTAACAATTTCAATCATTTGAAGACAGAAGGATGTTAAAGATATAAAATGGATATCACTTCAGTCATGATATTAATATGAAAGACTTTATATTTGGCGAAATTATTTGTACTTTCGAAGCAGTCGTCAGGAATTTCATTATTATCTTTGCAGCACAAACTTTCAGAGAATCTCATTTACATTAATTATTGTTTCCAATTCGATTGCCTCCTTTTTGTATAACTTTGTCTTCATGGTTTGAACTTAAAAATTTATCTTGCTCTAAAAATTTATCAGTCTCAAGACTAAATGACTTTAGAGCCGAAATATCTGGAACAGTGTTTTCTTCATCACTGGACAAGAAACTATGATGCATTTTTTTGTTTCTTATTCGAAAGTCTGTTGAATTATAAGCACCAACATAGGGCCTCGTTTAGCTCGCGCAATGTTTTTAACTATAAAACGTCATATTAAAATTAGAACCCAGTCTTTTTTATTTTGACGCGCTTTTTTAAAAAACGAAGATTTTGCGGAGATATTAACAGGGTATATAGGTAATAAATTCTTGTGTTTATGTGTTATTTTTCGGATTTTATAAGTTCAAATACGTAGTGGAAAAAAAAATTCACATTTTTGAGGTTACTTCCCCTTAATCTGATTATAAGTAATTAGTTTCGATTGCTTCATTTTTTATAACAAAATTATTGAAATTTTTATGTTTGTAGGGTCATTTTCTCTTCTTTTTAGAAGGGAGTATGGCACAGCTGTTTTTTCATTCTACGGCAAACTACACAAAATTTTAAATTTTATAGGATCGCTTTTTTGTCAATTTAAAATGAAAAACAGTGATTATCCAAGAGAGAGATGTGCATTTTTTACATAACTAGCCTCACAAATATCGAGAGATATACCCTGTCTATTATTTCCTAGAGGGGCCATGGTTTAGATGGAGAGTCCTAGAGTATTTAATGCTCAATTTGAGCGACGCGAACCCAATTAGGGCCTGCGCTCTACTAGACAACTCCCGGCAGCATTCAACGGCCCACACAGTTAGCCATCTGCCCAATTTCCGTCATATGGCTTGGGTTAACCCCGTGCTATGGTAACATTCACTCGCCCATGTTGAATCGCTGTCAAGAGGAATCGAACCCCGGAGTCCTGCACAGAGACGAGAGCTATAACCACTAATCTATGGCGCCACACATAACCACTAATCTATGGTGCCACACATTTTTATTTAAAGATAATAATAAACAAAGTTAGTTTCACTACAGTACATACACCAAAACACGTATTGAGGTTCAACACTGTATTTTGTTTTAAAAGCATCAAAATGTGATCCAATAAGCTTAAATAACGCCATATTTAGAACACATTAATAAAGTTTCCTGAATATGAAATTAACATTTTTTAAGAAAGTAAAAAAAATCCAAATTTCGCAAGAATTTATACTTTTTTTTTTAATAATTTTCTGAGAATTAATTTATGCGAAATTAAAAATATATAACTTTTGAAATTAATTCCTATCAAAAGTAATTCCCTAACAATACAGGAATTAAACATTTTTGTTTTGGTGAGTGCAACCATTCAATTCAAACATTGAAAATAAGGGAAGTAACAAATCAATAAGAATGATCAATATTCTTTACTGGCAAAAATTTGTTTAAATCCCAGCATAACTTTCAACACCTTATTCCTCTAAGTTCCAGATAATATAATACTGAATCTGATAGAAATTTTAAATTATATATTATATATTAAAGTTATTATATTAAATTGGTAATGACATAAACTTGTATTTTTGTTTTTTTCAGTGATAATATAGCTCACAAATTGAAGAGGTGAAATTCTCCTAAAAATGTCTTCATTTTCTGTAAATCACTTGGAAAAGAAAATTAGGACATTGACCATGTCACAACAAAGTATTCAGACATTATCGTTATGGTGTATACATCACAGAAAACATGCAAAGACGGTGGTTCAATTCTGGTTTAAAGAACTACAAAGAGGTATAAGGCAACTATAAATTCAGCTTATAACTTTATTTATGTGCTCTTGTGCAAATTAATTGTACATAAATTTTGTGTATTCTCCAACAACTTAAATTAGCCAATCAAACCAATAATAAGTTTTTGCCCTTCTATTTATAATAAAGCCAGGTTTGTTTAGTGGTAGGGATTCATGTATTTTTTCATGTTTAAATCAAAGACAAAACATTTCAGGGAATACAAGCTTGGTTAAAAAGTTTTACCGTAAATCAGATCATTAGGAATTAAAATTTACTGAAGGAAGGTATTGGCATAGTGACCTAATTAAATTCTTATATATATACCTTAACAATTTGCAAAAAAATTAGATCTTTGTATTTTTTAATTGTTAGTAGCAATTACCTGATGCATTAGGCGATGTTTAAGTGCATATCTTTTTTAGGAGGTTTCTTTTTTTAAAGTTTTATTGATGTGTGCGCATTTTTTTTCCTTAATTTCCTACTGAAGGGCCTGTTGTTTTAGCATAATAATTTAGAAAATATATAGCAGAAATTTTAGGAGAGTGGCCACTGGAATAAAACAAAAAATACTGGAAAATACTTGAATTAAAAATTAGCACTTAATTGTACTGAAAAAATTTCAAATATATTTTAGTCATTTTCTAGTATAAGCCTATAAATATACTTAAACATACTAGAATCAGCCATGTCAAGATATTTTGTGAATAGTTTTCTCGCAACTGTACTATTTTAAGGTTTTCTACAAATAATTATTTTTACAGATTAGTAGTTTTTCGCAATTTTGATTCATTTCAGACCTATTTATTGAGATAAAGTAGGATTTAAATGAATTTGCTTTAATTACAGATGCTGTCCATTATTTTTATCAACTACAAAAAAGAAAACTTTTGAGAAAAACTAATTTTTCTAAAAGTTTCACGAAGTTAATTTTAGAGAAAAATTCATTTCTACTAATTTTGAAAAGATTTATATTTTTGCGAATTGAACTTTCCGGAAATTTTGGCATTTGATTTTCAGAAAATGTTGCATTAACTGCATTATGCGCAGTTCCACAGTCTAAATTGCGCATACAGGTAAACATTGAATTATTGTGAAGAAAGTAGTGGAAAATGTACAATTCACAAATATAAGCATCTGGCAGCTTTTTGATGTGTCTGCTTTGTTTTTTATTTACTGCAACTAACTACCATATTTCATAAGTTTACCAACACGTCGTACAATTATAAAATTAACCATGATAACATTTCGCAAATAAGCACTAGCCATTATTACCGAAATACAATACTTTGGTTCTACTGCAAATAAAATTTGTAGGCTGTATTTGTTGGTGTAAACTCCAATCACAATATTGTTTACTTCCCAAAACGTGGCTGCTTTTTCCAAAGGAGTAATATTTTTCAGAATAGAATGGTTAGGAAACTGACACTGTAAATAATGGCATTGAAAATGATTATTGGATGACAAACTCTTTAAAACTCCTTGAAATGCAATTTATTCCTTGAAAGAACTCATGGAACATTGTAAAAAAAGAGAGTTTTTGGAAAATATTTTTTTAGAACTTATCTTTCTAAATCATCGTTTTATTGAAGCTATTCACAGTTTTCATTAAAATTCCTGTTAAAAAAAAAGGTTTAACATCTCCTGCGAAATTTCCTAGAATTTTACTTTGTGAAATTGAGTGGTGAACCTGCTATGGTTGTCAGAAATTGGGAAACTTTTTCAAAATCAAAAATATAAAAATATATGAAACTGCAATACTTATTTTGAAAAACATTAGGTATTAGGAGGAAGAAATGTGAGCAATGGAGTTTCCTCACATCATTCTTCTCATCAAAAATCAAAATCAATTGCCCAAGTATTCTCAAAATGATGCCTTGTTTATCTCTTAGTAGTCTGACATTGCACTTGATAATGTGACAATGAGGATGATACTAGATGCTGAATATTTTTCCGTTTATGCATTAGCAAATATAGTACTGATTGAAACCATAGCAGCCTGTGTGTTTACTAAACTTTCAAATTAATTTTTACATTGAATTTTTTAACTTTATGCAAAAAATTTTAAGTAAGCACCCATTTAAATGATAAACAAAAGATGTACTTAAAAGATGTGCCGTAATTCCATTCATTATGATCCAAACTGAAATAATATACTTAAAAACTTATAAGGAAATTATAATTGAATTCAGAGTGGCTGCCCTGGTTAAGGGCTAAATTAGTACATATATTGTAAATTTCTACCCTTCAGATAACCATCTTTTTCTATTTACAGTTAAACCCAAAAAGAAGCTGGCACTGATGTATTTATCTAATGACATTTTACAGAACAGTCGTCGAAAAGGTGGAGAATATGCAAAGGAATTTGGAAATGTCATGCCAAATGCATTAGTGCATTGTTCTGAGTATGTAAACTTTGTTATAAATAAGATTTTAATAATTTGCGTCTCTAATCCCCAACTTGTCATTTTTTTCCAGTCAATGGTCAGCAGTGACTAAGTTTTTATGTTTTCAAACATTTTGGCAAAGAATTTCGGCGTGCTATTTACAAGCACATCAGAAACGGGCAATAAGTGTATATAGAAGTATTATTGTCAAAAGTAGTCTTTACTAACTTTAATTGCGATTATTGATATCATTATTGTTGGTGGAGACTCGATAGAAGAGATGTTAATGTAATATAAACTATTTTGTTTCGTGAGCAAAATGTTAACACTAATATTGTTAGACTACTTTCGGCTGCTATGCTTAATTCTAGCTACCATGCTTTCCCCGTAAAATTCATTTTCAACAGATGTTGATTTTAATATTGCTGATACAGAAATTTATATTCATAGCACTAGTAGTAAGGAATCCAAATGGACAAAAACTGTTTTGACATTAGTAAGCTGAAATTGGTCACTGAACAATTACAGCTTCAAATAAAGTTTTTAAAGGCTCAAAATAATTTTACTTCATCACAAAAACAAATTAAAGAAGCCAAATTACAACAAATGAAGTCAAAAATGCCAAGCTACAGTTCTGTAAAAGAGCAAGCTAAAAATTTTATAATAGTAATAACAATCAAACGTTTTAATGTTATATCTGAAATTTTCCACTAACCACAAATAGATATACACTGTCTTCAGGGACCATAGATAAGTTTAGCAAATCAATGTTACAGCAATGAAACATCCTCAAATGACATCTTCTGAGAATGGAATAATCTTAGCACATCAACATGTCTGTTTGAATTAAATAGCCTGACCATGATGCTAATATAAAAACATCAGCAAATATGTTTTATTAATATTTCCTAAGATTAACCAGCATAATTGACTGCGCGGAAATATTTATCAAACATCCAAAAATTTAGGCTAGACTCGACATCTAGCCATTCCATTAGATCATTAACCCAAGCATTAGTAGGAAGTTGATAAGGGCACTCTGTTAATCCACAAATATTCAGCTTAATTCGATATCGTTCTTTAGCTACTCCAAGCAAATCTTGTGTATTACAAGAAGCTATAAGTAACAACTACTGATTAAATCATATAAGAACTGTAGTATTGCAGAAAATGCTCACAACAATGTCTTAACCTATCTAAACTCGCCCTTTTTTCCCCTGCAATTCACTGCAGTTTGTTTTCACTGCAGCAGTTCGCGCATGACTATTGTGCTTTTCGATTTCCCGAAGTATTTTAATCTTATACCTAAGTTGAAACAGAGTATTGTGCTAATGGATTTGATTTTGTAGTAGTCTGTATGTAATGTAGCTATGTTAGATTCTCCAGCAATGTTATTTGTTTACATTTATAGCTACCATTATGGTTGCTATAGCCAGTCAGCACTACAGATTTCCTTTTCATTTTGTACATTTTGAGAAAAAATATTTTGCTCTGGAAAAATGGTATAAATTTAAAGCAAAATCTCTTCAGATTCTTTAACCAAAATTTCGCGAAATATTAGGGCTTAGCTACTTCGCGAAATTAGTTCTTACGAAAATCAAATTTTGTTTTCAAAACTTTCCTTGTAAAAATTAGTTCTTGTAGTAATGTAACTTTTTTCAGATTTTGCAAAACTTTTTATTCAAATTTTATTTACGTATAGATTACGCGATGCAAAAATCACAGAAGCCTTAAGAAGAATTATCGGCATTTGGAAAGAAAGAAACGTTTACCCAGTTCCAATGTGTGACAGATTGACTAAATGCTTGGGTATGTTCCTTATTTTTTGAATGCACTTCTTATTGTAAGCCCTTCATTGTGATATTTATATGTTTTCAGTTTATATATTTTTATGACATCGCTAACCTGGAAATTTATTTTGTTTGAAAGGATTGAATAAGTTATAAATTTGTATCATACCCCACCGACAAACGTTAAAAAAGTGCAGAAAAAAGTTGTTACTTTGAGCATCTTCCGATGTTGGGCAGAAGTCCACTTCTTTTCCTCGGTTACTGTCTAAACTATTTGCACTTGCTGATTTTCTTGATTTTCGCAAACTTAAGTTTTAATATCGAGGTCAAGAGCTAACCTTTTGATTGGTGTCTTTGACCTCTGCCTAAAAAAATAACTGGTAGAGTTTTTATTAAATTTTTGACTTTTTTCAAGATAGAAATTCTGCTAACTAATTCAATATTTATAACCTCCATTGATTTTTGATATGCTCTTTCTTTTGATATGCTCTTTCTTTTGTAGTTTGAGTAGTTTATGCAAATTAATACAGTTTAAAGACAAGCTTTTATATGTACAGATTAGAAAATTATAAGCTTCAAATTCTGAAACGGCATATACTGGCTTTTATATTATGTCGCCTCTTTCACCAATTATCCTGTGCTTCCCATGCCACTGTAATGATAGCGCGTTGATATCTGTTTTTGTTATGTGTTGCCGATGAAAGTTAAGCAGGACCATTAAAGTAAACAGACATAGCGCTCTGAATATTACTTCATATTGAAAAAGGGCAATTAGTAATAATGTTTCTGCGACAAAAACAATTCAAAGTTGATTAGTCCCACAAGATGAATATATAGCTAGCAGGCGGTTTTACGATTTATAAATGGACAACAAGGAATGACTTGTTTTGAAAGACATTTTTCGAGTTTTGCTATCTTTTAGAAATTTGGAAATTTCTAGGCAAAAGTATGATTTAGGATGATAGTTCCTACAACCTAAAATTTTCATTACATTGTATACTGCTCTATAAATTAAAAATTATACCGCTCTTATCTTCTGGTTTTAATTTTTAGATCAAGCAGGCTTTGGGGAAGAAGCAAGTACAACGCCACCACTTGATACAAGTCCGGTTAAGGAGAGCAAACAAGTCGAGCAAGAAATTGAGTTTTCCGTTACTGACTATAAACGACCAGATAAGCCACCGGACGTAAGCAGATACAGATTTTTATTATTTATAAACTGTGTTGCTCGAATAGTGCCTTGTGTCATGTTTTAGCAGACTTTGATGACATAAACATATGACAAAAACCAAATTCAAAATTTGTAATCAAGTTTATTTCGTGAGCTTACATCCGTACTCCCCTTCGTTTCTTCAATTCACTGTGTTTTGAACTTTCCTTCCGACATGACTGCAGCCGCCTTTCGTATTTATTTGTGGCCGATAAAACCAAGTTAAATTATTTCACACCTTCCAATAAAAAGGTGAAGTAGGGCCATTGAAGTGACAGGACCATCATAAATAGCATAGTTTTAACATAAATTATTTTTGAATAAGGGAAAATTGGCAATGAAATCTTTTTCAGGTTTCACATAATTGTGATTTTGCGAGAAACAACCACAAAAAAATTGCAAACATAGTTCTTTCTGTAAGCATTTCTTTGCTGCTAGAAATAAAAAAAGAGAGGTTGTATTGTGATATTTATTTTAAAATAAATAAATGCTTCATTATATCCAGAACTTTTTGCACATTGCTTATAACTTATCCATTGGGGAAAAATACTTCTATCGGGTTGTGATGTGTTGTTTTGAATTTGTTGTAGCCCGACGAGTTGGTTAAAAGACTTCAAGATCTAGAAAATTCTGCCACACAAGACGCTGTGGTGAGAGAACGAATTGCAAATCTTCCAACAGCAGTCACCGACCCAACACATATCGATAAAGTACAAGGTGGGATGCTTTCGTAGCTATATTTCATTGTAGCTGTCTTTTATTGTAGCTAGCTTTTATTGTGGTAACTAAAGACCCAACTCAAGGCAAGGCAACATATCTATTATGCAGATTCTATAACGTTTTTAGTGTTTTTTTTTTGTGAAAATAAATTAAAAGGCCAGAATTTTTCTCAACTTAAGGTGGTCCTATACCTGAAAATCACAAAAAAATCATTTTTTTAAATTTTATCGTTTTTATACATTTTGGTATGCGTAGAAAACAGTGGCATGGTTTATTTTTATGAAAAACCCCGGAAATTGCTCTATTTCGTTATCAAAAATCAGTAGTAGTTTTCAAAAATCAAAAATTCTCCTTGGATACGGCCTTAGCAACGTCTTTTCCTCTTGTTATTTGGCCTAAAACTTAGTTTTTGCACCAAACCCGGGATTTCATTTTAATCTATGGGCCTTGGGTTGTCAGCAGTTGTTTCAAGGTATAGCTAAAAATGAAATAAACGCGTGTTTGAAGAGTGTGTTGTTGTGGAGAGATTTGACTTGCATTGTTCCTAGTATACTTATTAAAACAGTATCTCCTTGCTGTATAAATACAGTGGGAAGCTTTTTATCATGTTCATTATGTTGGAATGTGTTGGTCACATTCATAAAGGAGTCGATGGACGCTTGCGAAAACTAAAGGCAACAAACAAAGCTCTGCTACAGTTGGAAAACCCTTAGCTAGCTAGCTAGCTAGCTAGGTGGAAAAGAAAGACTCACAGAAAAAGTAATAAATTAGCAAAATTATTTTGGTATAGCTGTTCGTCAGTGCACTGGTACTTCTGCGTATCAACCGAAGAAGGAAATTGGTGCAACATTGTACCATTGTTTTCGTGCATCTGATTTGTACTTCAAACATGAAATGTGTCCACGTACTCTGGTAATAGCCGGTATCACTTTTAAGCTGACCGATTGATTGGCACAAGTACATATAAGGAAACACCTGGCTTACCAGTAGCAATTCGTGAAGCCATTAAACCAGTATTTTTTGATCTTAGTGACAACAAGCTACCGAGCAAATATTTGCACGGTCAGACTCGAAACAACAATGAGTCAATAAATGGTGTCATTTGGAAGCGTTGTCCTGAGGATGTTTATGTTTGACGTAGTACCATAGAAATGGGTGACAAAAAGATAAAATGTAGCATTTGAATAGAGTTTTCATTGATATTAATATTTAGTCATCATAAATAAAGATTTTTGACATAACAGCTTTATAGTTACTGTAAATTTGGCTTAAAGAAATGAATTGAAACCGGAAAAATATGTTTTCGAAATTTTAAGTCGATTTTTCTAATATATGGTTTTTTTCAAACGCTGCGGTCAATAACTTTTTGTCACTTTCACCGATTTATCTGACATTTTCAGAGAATATTTATCCATATAAAAGACAGGTACTGATTGATTTTGGGTATGTGATGATTTTTCATTTGTGAGTTATGGACCAAATTTATTTAAAATTTGGGCAATTTTTTTACCCGAAAACTCAAATGCGCATAAACAAGTATCCATTTGACATTTTGTTTTGAATTTAACCAGTACCTGTACTTTAATAACATGAATAATAAGTGAAAGATTGAAGAAGGTATCTTCACTATTTCTTGAGTTATTGACCGCAGCGTATATAGCGCTTTTTTGGTCCCGATGGACCGAAAAACCATGATCAGAATATAAAGAATTATTTTTTATTTTTTTATTGTATTTTATACATGTAATGTCACATTCAGTCAAAAAATAAAAGCACGCAATGCAGTAAATCGGATTTTAGCATTTCAGCTATAGGACCATTTTAAAGACATTTAAAGACGTCCTTAATAAATAAAAGAAAGAAAAATTAATCGAGTGAATTTTAGAAATAACCAACGTGTCGGTTATTTCTAAAATCTTTACACTTAGTTCCATTAAGCTTTGGCTCTTCTTAGCTTATGCTACGTTTTCTGAATGCCGAGGCCTACGTTTAAACACTTTATAAGGCGATGTGCATAGCTTGTCGTATGACACACTCGAACACGCATTTTTTGTGTGAAGGTTAAAGAAATGTCCCCAATTGTGTGGTGATAAGAATTTTATTTTTAAATTCCGTTAATTGAATTCCATGTAACTCAGAGGCAATGATATCTACGACTAATAATCCACGTCTGATGTTAAGTAGATCTCAGAGCATGTTAAGAAGATTTCGAGCATGCTTAGTCGATCTCGGACTATGCTAAGTAGATTTCGGAGTAGAGCGTCGGAAATGCCCGTCAGTGAAGTTGTATTTCCTTCGGTCTCAGCTTTCCATGTATACACTCCGATTCTGACTATATAAAAAAATGATTGATGACATAATGATCGCGCGTAGCGCAATTCTGTATTGGTTCCATTCGCCAGTTCGTATGTTGAATTTGTACATTATAACTAGAGTTTTTTTTTACAGATTTGGTAGAAGCAAAAAAGTTAAAGGAAGAAATAGACAATGCATGCTCGTTGTTGGCAGAATATAATGCAAGGTTAGAAACTGAACAAAAAGACCGGCAGACGGCACAGAAGATGTTATTGGATTACACGGCCTGTCAGAAATACCAACTAGCCATAACGCAGGAACGAATTGAGGTATGTACATCAATTTCTTTGGGTCTAATTTCAACGTCACTTTTTTTTAAAGACTTAGTGGGCTTGATTTGAAAATTTTTACGTAAAAGTTATAGCGAATCAGTTATTTAACATTTCCATTTTTTTTTAAAAAAAAATTGCTTATGACGAATGAAGAAGTGCCACAATACAAGATTTTTGTCGTCGAGAGCTGAGATGTCGATTCGAGGAGTTTGTTAACAAATCTAGCGTAGGGTTTAGAGGCGCTGTAATACTTCTCCTGTTTTTGTGTTCTTATCCCACTGAACGATGGTTTTAAATAATACAATAAGGACCGTTTTTAAAAAATGTGCTCTTTCTTTCTAATATGTTTGAATTGAGGTTTCGATTTCGCAGTACCGGAAGCACTTTGCGGGTTAATATTCTTTGTATCTTCCGCAAGACCTTAAATTTACATCTATGTTTTGTTTGGCTTGTTTTTATTTTTTTGATTTTTGACCACTACTGAAAAGCACAATATGGTTTCATGCTAATGTTGAGTTTCTTCAAACGCGTGCTATAAATCTTTGATCTACATACCGGGCCATGGGTGTAGTTCTATGTGCATGCTTGCTAGAAGTACTGTCAAAGTTAATGTATTGTTTACCTGCCATACCGATGTGTTCGAAGGAAAGTCGAGACTTACAAACATTTGGTAAATCACGTAATTCGATATTATGTTTGACAAAGTATGTTTAAGGAAGGGTTTCCGTGTCACAATTCATGATATATAATTTTTGTATTATTTAATAGCGATAACTAAAGAGATAAGTGGTGAGATCGTTAAGGCTTTTCTAACGGCGGCTTTCTCCATTTCATGGAAGCTCTTGTTTTGAGTTTTTTAGCTACTAGGATACAACCATTTTGTAATTTTTCTCTATTCAAATAATTTATTTTTTAGGTTTTTGGTTATGTGTACAGTAAAAAAATTAACACTTTTAAAATTTTTAATTTTCGCGAAAATTAAAAGCCGCGAAAATCATTCTGTCTTTGTTAATTGTTAAATGTTCATGTAGGAATACGTGGCGAAGCTTCAGAAAGTGACAGCAGTGGAAAAAGAACTACAATCGCACTTGGACAATTTACCCGATTTGTCAAAACTACCGAATCCTGTGCCGCTCCCGTCTGCCGGAGATTTATTCGCAACATCCTCCAAAGGTGTTAAGTGACCTTTGGAAAAATTTAAAGCGTATAAATAAGAATGCCCTTGTCATTTTAAGCATTTTTTTTTTCAGACCGTATTGTAAATATCCGAAGAACTAGATATAAATAATTTGAAGAGCTAAAAATAGAAGAATAGGAAGCTAAGATTGATGGAAAGAGCAGAGAAAAATGTTAGAGATAAATTTTTTACTAGATAATATAAATATTATGTTATGAATTGCTTTGGCTACTTTGGGACAGCTACAGGTGTCATCATTAAATGTGTCATCATTCATCATTGAAGTTTTTATCGACAGACGATAAAGTTTATCTACCTTCAGGGAATTAATTTTTGCGTGAAATCTTTTAATAGTAAAATTTTGATTTCGCGAGAACCATAACTTACACGATGTTGTCAAATCGTGATATCTCACAAAAAATAAATTTTAATTGATGACATTTTGTTTCTTAATTTACACATTTTCACGGATTTTATGTGGGAGACTGCTAAAGTTGAATACATGTTATAATTCTAGGGAAATAAAAAAAACATGTTATAATTCTAGGGGAATAAAAAAAACATGTTATAATTCTAGGGAAATAAAAAAATACATGTTATAATTCTAGGGAAATGAAAGAAATAAGTGTCAATACTTTTCGTTGGGTAGACAAAAACTCACGAAATCTGCGAAAATTAATTCCCTTCAGTTAGTTTTGCCCATTTTTTCTTGCTAACAAAAAAGTGGACAATTTTTTGGTACTGTTGCATCACGTTTTCAGTCTGTATTAAAATAATGTAAAATAAAAAAATCTGTATGAATCTATATTACAGAATTTGGAGGCGTAATAACGTGAAATCCGCCTGAAGGGGAAGTGCCGATAAATTATGTACATTTTTTCCTATTAACTGACTAAGAACGCCACACAAGGCCTACCAAGCAAACGTTCGGACCTTTCTCGTATTTGAGATTTTTGGGGCTGGGAAAAGAAGCTCAGACGCACCTTACCCATATCCCCCTCCCTTCCTCCCCGTTAACTACGCCCCCTGGTGATGCTATTGTAAGATCTATACATTTTTATAAATCAAAGAACAGGGTTTCGTATTAATTAAATGGGACAGGTGATTTGCGAGATATCGAGTCAGAGAAAGATTTTCCACACTTTCCATTCATCTTGTGACAATTACAACTGTAACAAGTTACTGTGGTACAACTAGCATGAATTTTGGATGGAAATCAGTCGAAATCAGTCGTAAACATCACGTATGAAATATGTCCCTGAATTAATGAAAACAACCTATAACATCGTAGCAATAAGAAAGCTATATATAGCCTGACTGTTGAATCTGCAAAAAAATAGTGGTGCATCACTAATGTCATAGAATATGTTTACTTCTTAGATTTGTAAAGAAACTAGCTTTTTTCATATTCGTGTTGGATCCGTTTTTGTTCTGCAAAATACACATGCGAAAACGCGGAATAACGTAAAAGCGAGATTCGTTATTAGCAAATCTCTAGTTCACAACGAAGCAGTGCACGCATAGTTTGTATATTTGCATTATTTGTTGTCATACAGCCTAATTATTAATATTTAGTAATATAAGATAATAGCATGTATCCGCCATTCACTGAGCAGTTTATGGTTGATTTTAAACGAGCTAAGCAAACTTGCTTTGTATATGATTAAATCCACAGATATTCGCAGCCGTTATTCGCTTTTGGCTCACAGACGAAAGGTCGATTATTACAATGTAAACCAGATGAATGACCTGGCGTGGACCTAGGCTAAATGCATGTAGATTATGGTGAAAAGCTTGCAATCTCGTCCCCAGGGCTTTTTGTGTCTTATCGGCGTTGCGTTTATTGATAGGTCTGACAAAAAGTATTCTTCTTTTGTTACCATCTTTGAAAATGTTACCAAATTTTTGAACATAATTCTGAAATCCAACTTTTAATTAAAAATTACTATTGTTTCAAAACATCTGCATAATGTTTCTATCCTGTATTTCGCAGCTGATATGGAAACAAATTTAAAATTAAGAATATCCTTTATATTGTCGCGACATGTATTCACGTAACGAAGTAAAAAAGCTATTGTAACTCATAAGTGATCTATTGATGCTTTTAAATTTCATTTCTTTACCATATAAGAATTGATTTATCAAAAGATTACTGTAAACGAAAATCTAATCTAGCCGTAAAAGTCGGTTAACCTGCATGAATGTTTGAGCAGAAAACAAAGAATGAGCTATATTTAAAAGAATACAGTGCATTAGTCATTCCTACAATACAACAATTGGAGAATTGGCAGATGCACATGTGAATTTATATGTGTCAATGTCTCATTGTCTGTAATGTCAAAGTTTAAATTTGTTTTTGTGATGGTAATTATAATTTCATCTGCATAATTTTATTGATAATGAACACGAATACTGCAACGCGTACACCAGCCAACATCAAGCAAGGTAAGTGCGTGAGATCAAATATGAGATAGATTATGGATAATAAATACACGTTCCTAAGGGTCCTGAATAGCAGTGAGGGTTTTATAAGCGGGTGGAGGTGGTGTTTGGGACCTTAGAGTAGTATTTTCTGTGGTGTTCAGTTATATTCTTTCTAATGTGACTTTATAAGTTGATTATGGATCTTGTTTCAGTCTTTGGCGGACATAAATTCTTCCACTTTCCTCACCATTGCTCGCTAAAGTTAAAAATCAACAACTTATTTTGTAGTCTTCTGTCTTTACCAATAATACGTGATGTTTGCTTTGATTTCGTTATAGTTGTCGATCCCTGGCCTCAAAAGTAACGGGAAAAATGCAGCAATCAATAATTATATTTTGTTTTCATTCCTTCCTTGGTATGCCGTTCATAATTATTACATGTGCCTATCCCCAAGCCTTAATGAATAACGACCTTTATCTTAAAACGTTCTACTACTTCGATGGCAACGAAACAGCATGTAGAATACAAAGTGGATCTCTATATGAAGCACATCGTTGCCTGTGTTCAACAAAACAGAAAAATACAGTTGTCAACGAAAGATTGATGGCTAAAATAAAGAATTTATTTTCAGCATGGTTGGAAGTTAAAGCGAAACGCAGTGAAAGACAAGAAGAGGTAGGGCAAACGATAAGTGTCAATTCTAGGAATGGTTTTGTTGTAGTTTGTTCTATCAAGGGGGTTTAAATTGTATTAATGAGATAAACCATTACCTGGCTGTCACATCTATATGAATCACAGCGACAGCTGGGTTTTTCCTAAGTATTAACAATAAAATGGCCTATACCGCTTTTGTAAACTTTTTCAGCATTTCGGTGTTCTCCATTTTTTGCGAAATATTGAAACAAAAAAGAGGGGAAATTACATTTGCTTGAATTGAATCAGATTGCGCCGAGCCTTGAATTATTCCCAGCTACGCGTCATGTAAATATTTTTATTCAAAAGCTTTTCGCTGTTACTACTTGTGCCCTGTACAAAAAGTTGAGAGCGTCTTTTGAGCTTAGCTGCCTTAAATGACAAGCTTTACCAGTACATTTGATTATCTGATTCTGGTAGGAAATCGAGCCACAAGTGAACTAAAGGAAAAAATAACATTGTTCTATAATTGCGTAACATTGTACTTTCTGTGATAGCGTGCATCTTGTAGCGCTTTTTTATTGTAAGTTACAAACATTTTTTCTCCAACAGGAGAAAACCAGCGTTGTGCAAACATTGGAACCTTTATGCAAGATATTGCAGTATTTTCACGGAGATGTTTTTATCACCTACGAAAGTAACAGAAATAGATTTAACACTGAGAACACTTGCAACAGCCGCCATGAATACATTTACCTACCCGAGAGTTTTAACAAGACGTTCCTTCGCAAACAGTTATTGTATATGAGGACAGTCGACACTTGTGTATTTTTGGTTTTGTGCTCACTCGAGTGTACCGTGATGATTTTGGAAACGGCTGTTCAAGTTGGAATGGGTGGATTCAAACACATATGGGTTATTCCTTATCTCGACGTAACTCTTCCGGGAACAGCACTTCCAAACAATTTATTTATTGTTACAGATGATGAAAGAACAGTAAAGGGTAATGGAACTGAAACAAGATGTAAATACAATCTAGAAAGGTATTTTGTGAATTTGCGAACGTTTATAAGAGTTCTTACCTTCTCATTCTTATCTACAGAGTTCAATCATCATCTTCTGTATTTAGCCAAATGAAACAAAGCCCGAGTGTTGGTATACAAAACGCCATTACCGAAGAAACGGGTCCTAAAATTTATGCAAAAGTCCATGGTCATCATCTAGATTTAGTTGGCGGTTTTAACAGCTTGAAGATTAAATTTAATTCAAATGCGAAAACTGTATTACAAACCTTACATTGCCAGTATCGTAAAACGGTTCGTAATATAAGAGCTGTTACAATAATACACGCGCCTTTTGTTATGATACATGACGATTCCCGTAATATTATAAACCTTAAGGACATGACTTGTACCATTGGTAATGTTTGCTGGCGATATCAAGTGTACAACGAAACAAAGAAGCGCGTGCCTTATTGCTGTATTGGTTTTTCTATGGATTTATTTAATCTTATAGCGGCTAACTTAAAACTGACGGCCGATATTTATATTGTAGAAGATAAAGCATTTGGCCAGGTTGTGAATGGTAGTTGGGTAGGATTGATTGGTGATCTCATCGCTGATAAAGCGGACATTGCCATTGCCTGTATATCAATCAATAGTAAGAGAGCAAGATACGTTGACTTCACAACTCCGTATATGGCAGGAGGTATCACCGTCGTGGTAAAAGCGGCACACAAAGAAAAATCTTTTGTGAATTTTGAAGCATTTGAACCATTGACAGCGATGTTGTGGTTGACGGTTATTTTAACAACTTTTCTATCAAGCTTTGTTCTTGTTGTTTTTGAATCAAGGTGTTTGTTTCGCAAAGTAGATTCATATCCATGGATAGAAAGCATCGTGTATCTTGCTGGATTGTTATTTCAGAAAGATATTGCAGGAAAGAATCCGAACAAGCCAGCTGCTAGAGCAGTATCTGTCATGCTAGCACTAGTGCTACTTGTCATCATGTCATCATACACAGCTGTGTTGACGGCAATTAAAGTGACGTATGAGTCTCAAATGCCTATTTCAGGATTGACAGATCCGAAGGTGAACTTGTGCTTTTCCCCTTTTTATTCGTTTAGGTATTTGTTTGTTTTGTTGTTTTCGAATTCATTAATTTTAATGTGTTTATCTTATGTCCAGTTTTCTATCATAGATGACCAACCCAACACATAATTTTAAGTTTGGTACACTTGCCAACTCCGTATTTACACAGATTTTTGCCGAGAGCGAAGACCCAACTTGGAATCGTATGGGAATCTTTATGAAATCTTATAACTTTCTCAACTCTAAAATAGGCTTCGAAAAGCTTGCTTCTGGGTACGTATCTTCTCTTATAATAATACAGAGACTGTGTCTGTCCGTAACAGGCAAAGTGGATGTGTTCATTTTCCTTTGATGTTGCCGAAACATGCATGTCTAATATGGTAAGTTTTCTGACGTTACGGCGTGACGCCAATAACACTCCTTTACCGTCAATATCCTATATTAAATTAATGAAGCCATTACAGTGCACTTAAAACTTTACGTAAAAAGTTACTTTAAGTAACTTTAAGTAGAAGTAAAAAACTTAAAACTTGAAATAACTTGGAAACGAGGTGGTGACGTCAATGATTTTTTACCGCGTGGGTAACTAGGGACCACCTGGGACCAACTTGGGTAATTTTCGAAAACTTGGATCCCCTAATCAGTTTCGGAATGGACGGGTTGATGACGTCATCAAAAATTCTTCAAACCCTAATATCTCTGCAACCGTTTATCAAAAGTACATGATCCTATACATTTTCTTGATCAGAATTTCAAGATCTATGCGATGACGGCAACAGGTATATAAATTTCTAAAATTAAATTTTAAGGTTTTGAAGGTTTAAATTTTAAGGTTTTAAGGTTTTGCTGACGTTAGCAAAAGTTTTAATCCCTGATATCTCCTTAGGCGTTCCTCGAGAACATTTGATCCTGTACATTATTTTGACCAGCGTTTCAACCTCTACACATTACAGACAAAAAAAAAATTAACAAATTTCGCGAATTTTTTATCTGCACTGCACTGCTGACATCAGCAATACATTTTTTTATTGACCTTTTGCCTATGTGGATCATTCTACGGGCTTTATCGACTAGTCTCTATAATAATAGCCGTATTTTGTGTTAAAAAATGGCTGCTGGCCACTACATTCCGGGTCCCCAGCAGAGTTCGTAATTTACTGACGCGTGACCCCCGTGGATTTTTCCAAGTATTAACGACTAGTCTTTATTGACAATATCTATTGTATACCTTTTACACGGACTGATTTCGTGTTAAGAATGCACAGAATATTTTTGACCGAAATAGCAAATGCAATATACTTCTAATTCTACACGAGCCTGATGAATACCGGGGTCGGTGTGTTCGTAGTTGCAGGGTTCATCCTTGTTGCTAAACTAACTACCAACTCTTTTGCTGTTTTTGTTAAAACACGCATCTAACAGAAGAAAAAGTTAAAACACTTAGCTATCTTGTAAGTTTCCTAGGTAAGTTTTATGTAACCTTTTTTGACGTGTTCGATTTAAACTCAAAATAAATCCCAATGAATCCATAAATTTAGCTACTTTCATATTAGTTAGCTATGCTTTATAACAAGTTAAGTATTAATGTATTACACACCCATACACTCTTTTTTATCAGCAACAATTTATAGACAACAAAAGGCTCAAACCCTTCAAGAAAAACAAACAAATTATAGCGAGTTACAAAAGGAAAGAAATTATACAAACAGGAATAGTTTTCTTGTTCTAAAAATCATAAAGTCCTGTGATTAAAACAGAGGTTTAATTCAGTTTGTTCCACCAACCTAACTGAGCCATCAAAAACATAAATTTGGTTATCACAGCATAGTCAGCAATTAATAAGCAAAGTCAAGCTCGGAAAATACAAAACTCCCTGTTTGGTCTGATGCGGCCTGCTAGTTTTCTTTTATTTGCTTTATTTTGCTATACTGTATGGTTATGATACTGAGTTTTTATCTATTATGCACTTTTGTGCAAAGATTTTTAGTTTCTTACCTTTGGGAACCTTAGATATTGGCTATTACTCGAAACTACCCATGAATATTTCTATGAAATCTTTATAATGGGGTACACATAATAACTTTCGTTAGGATTATCCTTAGAATTTAAAACTTACAACACAATTTTATTTCATCAAGAGGCATCATTTTGTACATGGTGAACACGGATGTTCAGGCAAACTATGTAAAAAACTGAAAAATTCCTTCTATTTGGCTACCGGAAACTTACGTTATGTCATTTCATGCTTAGAACTAACATACATTAAGAACTAAAATTTTGGCGGAAAATGTTTCAGCGGAAAAACTTTCGGGCACAATTTTTTATTTCAGCGGAAAAAATTTCGGAAAAAAATTTATGGGTAAGTATTTTGAACAAAATTTAACTAAATTACACAAATAACGATTACGGAAAAGAGATAAAAGAAGGCTAAAAGCATTTAAAGTGTACATATATTCAATCAAGATTTCAAATTGCTGCAATTAGCCACCCGACTTTCTTTCTTTTATTTAGAGAACTGGACGCATTAATAAGCGACCATCAAACGTCACTTTATTACATGGCAAAGGATTGCAGACTTCAAATTGTTGGTGATGTCATACCAGAAGCTGGATATGGATTCGCTCTTCAAAAAGGAGGGTTGCTAACTCACGAGATTTCTAATCTATTTCGATTATATAGTGAAAATGACGTTATAAGGAATCTAGAAAAAAAATGGATTATTGGGAGTTGCAAAGACGTTAGTGATGGATATTCAAGTGGGGAGGTTGCTAAAATAGGAATCACGTACTTCGGTGGTTTGTTTATTGTTGCATTTTTCTGGATAGGTTTATCAATGTTTATTCTGTTGATGGAATTATTTACGAGAAAATATATTTTAAGAAATTAATTGAAAGAACAATACTTACAAAACTCGCGCCAAGGGTGCTTCAAAGAGAAACAAAATTCGCCTAAGGACATTCACGTGTGAAATTTATCAATATTGGGTAAACACAACCTTGTTGCCAGCGTCTTTTTTATATCGCGACGGCGAGAAAAAGATGGCGTCGAAGGACGCCTGCGATGCATAGCCCTCAAATGCTCAATTTTTCTGGGCGTAATGTTTAACGAAGTTTGCCTCAATGAACCACAGTTTGCAGAGCTAAACGAGTTCCACGTTTTAAGTCATTGCTCTGTGCGTCTTTTCTGCTTTTATTATTTTCTTACTTTTTTGTACATTGCTCTTGATTGTTTTTCAAATTATTAACATACAATTATGTTATTTAAGCTATTCTTTACTTGAAATTCATTTGGTGTAGTTATGTGTATTTTACTAAATTAATTGGCAAGCAGTCATTTCTCTGGGCTGCAATACTTGTGGCAAGCTAGCTACGATAAGGTAACTTGTTGTTGAAAGTTGGCAAAAGATTTGTCCAACGGACTATAGCACTTCCTTTCAAATGGCAGCTAGCTAGGCAGAAATTTAATACATATACAATTTGATAAGACGTTGAAGTTTTTCATTCATGCTTTATTTATGCTAAACTTTTGAATATGCACAGAGAAGTTATAAGTTATTGCAACACCCAGGCACTGGATCTGCGTTGCAGCTTTTATGCGATGATCCAGATTTTGCTTTATAGTCTTTATAGTCAGGGAGCCAGGGGATCAAAATTAAACAATCGAGGGGTGCAAATTAATTTTGCTTCTAATATGTTCAAAGGACCCTAATTCCGTGTGTCTGTGTGTGACTTTTGCAAAGTGGATTATATTCTTCACAATTTTCTTTGATCAAGTCTATAAAACATCACCTATAAAATTGTTCTGTAATTTATCAAACTTTGACGTTAAAATAGTATTGACGTCAAAGGAAAGTACATTAAGATTAGTGAAGCCATTACAATGCACTTAAAACTTTAAGGCTAAATAACTTGGAAATGAGGTGATGACGTCAGTAATTTTTTACCGCGTGGGTAACTAGGGACCACCTGGAATCTGATTCAGAAATAAAGGGTTGATGATGTCACCAAAAGACTTTAAAGGAGAGACGAACAAAATATTATTTTGGTGGCAAATATACAGACCGGAGACATTCAAAAACAATTCGAACGCACATATTATGGTGGCTTCATCTTTATTCACGAATCTTTTTCCCTATCTTTATCTCACAAAGTAAATATCAATTTCTTAATTACGTTCTTTATCTATTAAAAATTAAAAAAATATGTTAGTCACATGTTGTTCTACAAGTTTTGCTATTTTGTTCTTCAACTCTCCCTTGATTCATAATTTTGAGCGTATTAACCTGTGACTATCACAATAAGGAGAAATATATTCCTTTTTTTAATTCAGCCACCCGTTTAACAGACAAAAAACCAGCGCCACGATTGGATCTAGTTTGTTTTTGTTCTGCAAATTTTTAGGTCAAAAATTTACCGTTTTTATGTAAACTACATCAAATTTAACTCTACGAATATTATTAATATCAAAACATTCTTAGTCTTTGCTTCTAGACTTTTTTTTTTATAATAGCTGTAACACTCTGGTCTTTAAAATTAACACTGTCATCATGAACTTTTATTCAGCAACCCTGTCGTAGCGCAGTTTACCTCTCCTTTAAATAAGATTGCTTAAGCCATTGCATTTCACTTTTAATGTTAAAAGCTAAATAAATTGGAAACGGGTTGAAATACCTGTCGTCCGTTAAAGTTCGTCGAAAGCACTTTTACCTGATTTGCGTTTGAATCTTTCTATAATAAAGGCAACGGGTGTACAAACTTCTAGAAAAAATTTGTACTTTGATGGATTTTTGGTGACGTCAGCAAAACTGTTTGTTAAAAAAGAACACGATTTTATACCTTTTCTTCATCAGCGTTTCAATCTCTACACATTAGAGGCAACGCGTAAAAAATTTCCCTGTCCAAAAAGAATTTAGTATATGCACTGCTGAAGCCATCAAAACTCCCAAGACATCGGTTTTCTACGCTTATCGACTGGTAAGTACATAAAATAAAAGAGAAAACAGTTAATGCAAAAAATATTTCTCTTGTCTGCCTCTTTGTGTTTTTAACTTGACCAATTTTGAACAAATCTGTATTGTGGGTATGCACCTGTTCAAAAAGAATTGTAAAACTAAAAAGCTTTTCTTTATATTACCAATGAGATTTTAAGATATAACAAAATAGCGCCGTTTATGTGGGTTTTTTAAGTGTAAAAAAAAAAATGAATATACATATAGCTATTGTTACATGTAAGGCCAAAATCTACTATAGATTTCAGCTGTAAGCAATCTCTACATAGTTTTGAAGAGCAACTCATGGCCTCTCAGTCGCATTTTTTATCGCTGTTAAAAAAAGTTTTATTATAATGAAAAATTTGGTTGACCTGTGTTCATAATTTTGTTGCAGTTTGACACTGAACAGACATTAAAAGTTAGCTGAATATACCTACTCAATATACTACGTTGAAAGGTTTTTTTATGGACTATCGTTTCTCAAGCAGAGCAGTAAGATTTTATTGAGAAAAAAACAATGCCCAGGTAAATGTTTGTCGTTTTTCTTACACAATACTAACTTATCAGGGTGATGACAAATAAAGGTATTATTACATGCAACTAGTATTTAGTCCCTTGAAAAAATCCACTATAGATACCAAATAAAAAAACAGCGAAATAGTGAGCGAAATCAACCATCAATTCATTGTTCTTTTCGTCAAAACGTTTCGTTGTTAATGTCATTTAAGCGGAAATAAATAAAATCTATATGTTTTTCATATAACAAAAGAAAAGTGCTTAAGGGAATAAAAGAAATTAATTACCCGTGACTTTTGTGTAATAAAGTTTACATCATTAAACAAAGGTTTTTATGAGAACAATAAAATAAATTAACCGTGACTTTTTTAAAACAAAAATTTTAAATCAATTTGAAAAAGCACACAAAAGACAGAATAAAAATAAAAAGCAAAAATGACATGTTACCGCGGGTGTTCCTTTAGGAAAAACAACACATCCACTTTGCCTGTTACAGACACACGGAACTGGCGTATTATTATATAGAAACTTCTTTTTCAATATCAGCTATACAAGCTCCGTTAAAATGTTCTTGCACATAATTTTCACACACTAAGGACTTGCCATATGTAAGTTGATAGTAACTCCTTATTTTACCTTCTGGAACGAGCATTTTAACCAGAGCTTTAATAGTGCTTGATAGTTCCCACACATGAACTTTTTTTACTTACAAAAGGATAATAGATCTGTAAAGATGTAATTAGATTGCTTGTAGTTAAAAGCATACTTAAACCATCTTATAGATATTTCCTTTTTAGATTTTAATTTCAAAATAGAATGTCTACGAATTTGTAAGTAGTTAGAAGAAGATATGCATCGTTCGATCACCACATTTTTTTTTCAATTTTTTCTTCTTCTTTTGCTCCTGTTGATTCCATCCATTTATAACGTATGTGTACAATCTCCAAAAGACACACACCTCAAGACATTTTACTACTTTGATAGCAACGAAACAGCATGTAGAATACAAAGTGGATCTCTGTATGAAGCACATCGTTGCCTGTGTTCAACAAAACAGAAAAATACAGTTGTCAACGAAAGATTGAAACTTAAAACTTTGATGTTATTTTCAACATGGTTGAAAGTCGAAGACAACCACAATGAGCACTATATTGAGGTAATTTTGGGTAAAACAAAACTAGTCAGTATAATCTACTTAAATAAAAATGCTAAAATAACAATAATGATAATTAGTTTTAGCTGTATCGAAGCAGGATTTTGGGAGTTGGCGGTAGAATCCCATCAACGCCTCCTAGTATAAGTAGAATTACTAAACTGTATCTCCAATCTAACATTCCTTACGAATAGGTTTAACAGTATCCATATTTAGTATATTTACACTGCGTTCCGCTAATACTGGTACATATATTTTAAAATACTCTTTCGACTGTTTATAGTTGGTAAATTTTGCGTGCTTTCATGTTGCTTTCTGTAAAATCCATGCCTGATGCTAGCGCGGCCATATTTGTTTACATTCTGATTTACCACAACCACCACGATGCGAGTTTTCGTTACTACGGAATTGACGCTATGGTAAACTTTAAGTTGATACATAAAAATCAAGAAGGTGCTGTTAAATTTAGTAATAAATATAGAAAAAGATAGTTGTAAAGGGTGAATGATAATATATGCCATTTGACATTGTAACTGAAGAAATACTTTTTTATAGGATGAATATAGCGATTTGCATTCGTTCGAACCTCAATGCAAGATATCAAAACACTTCAGAACATATGGAGAGCTGGTTTTTACCTATGAAAGCTATAAAAATAATTCTGAATTAAGACGTCCATGCAATAGTCGCGATGATTTGTCAAACTACATTTACTTGCCCAAGAAATTAAGCAAAGCCTTTCTTCGAAAGTTGTTATTGTACGTGAGAACAGCCGACACACGAACGTTTATAGTTTTGTGCTCACTCGAGTGTACTGTGATGATTTTGGAAACGGCTGTTCAAGTTGGAATAGGTACACACGAGTACACGTGGATTATTCATTATCTTGACGTCATTCCTTCGGGAACAGCACTTCCAAGCAATTTGTTAATTGTTACAGATGATGAAAAAGAAATAACAAGTGATGGGCAACAAAAAAGCATTTGCAGTTACTATTATGATAGGTATTCTGTTTTCAATGCTATAGGTCTCCGAGAACCTCCTTTAACACCCACCCATACACGCTAACCCACACACACCTTTTTGTTTTGAATTATTCTAGACATAATGTTAATACACGTTTCAGACATTAAACTAGTCCTAAAAGCGTCAGAAAAAATGTGAAAACATGTCTCCTTCTACATGTTTCATTTTCAACATATCCATGCTCCAATCGCACTTATCATTGTGGGCAACATGGTTGCGAGTAATTTAAGGGCCATTTTTATACACAAGTAAAGTTTCGTCACTCTTGTAATCTTCGCACTGCCCTTGTGTTTTCTTCTCCCTACATCACTACATGAAGCAGATGAAGCAAGTTTAAGTGAAAAGCGTATTAAGTGAGAGCAAGGTGCCATTGTGAGTGAGGGTGGACGGTGTTGTTCCAAGTTTGCGTAACAAACGGCTCATTTTATAATATCTTCCGCGTTTTTGCAACAATAGCGGATTATTTCGTAGTACCAACCGCGTTTTGTAATAAATTATCGGTTGGGTTTGTAAATCTTACCTAAGTATTTATACGCTGTATTTAGCGGAATGAGACAGAACGAAACAGTCGCATTTAACAACGTTATTACAGAAGTTAAAGGATCAAAAATATATGCAAAGTCTGACGGTTCTCATCTGGTACTAGTTGGTGGGTACAGTAATAAGAGAATTCAATTCAATTCAAGGGCTGAAGAGATACTAGAATCTTTCCCTCACAAACATGTAAAAGCCGTTCGAAATATCAGAGTTGTGACAATTAAAGATGCGCCTTTCACCATGATTCATGAGCACTCTGACCATATCCTAAACCTTCGCGATTTAACATGCAACACTGGTAATCTTTGCTGGCAATACGAAGTGCACAACAAAACAAAAATACGCGTGCCTTATTGTTGCATTGGGCATTCCATGGATTTGCTGAATAAAGTCGCCGTTGATCTAGACTTGATACCAGATATTTATATTGTAGAAGATGGAGCATTTGGTCAGGTGGTGAATGGTAGTTGGGTGGGATTAGTTGGTGAACTGGTTGCTGATAAAGCAGATCTTGTTGTTGCCAGTATATCAATCAATACCAAAAGGGCAAGGTATGTTGACTTCACTGCCCCCTATATGCCAGGGGGTGTTTCCGTTGTAGTCAAAACGGAACAGAAAGAGCAACCGTTTTTCAATTTCGAAGCATTTGAGCCATTGTCCGTCACTTTATGGTTAACGGTTGTTTTCATAACATTCTTCTCAAGTTTTATCCTTGTTTTAATGGAATCGAAGTGTTTCTGTCACCAGGTAAATCCATACCCATGGAGGGAAAGCATCACTTACGTTGTTGGGCTGTTATTTCAGAAGGATATTGCAGGAAAGAATCCGAACAAGCCAGCCGCTAGAGCAGTATCTGTCATGCTAGCACTAGTGCTTCTTGTCATCATGTCATCATACACAGCTGTGTTGACAGCAATTAAAGTGACGAATGAAAGTCGTTTGCCTGTTTCTGGAATAAACGATCCAAAGGTAAAGCCCTGATTGATAATCGTTCTCTCTTTGTTTTATTCATGCATGTTAATTTCTTATTATTTTTTTGTCAATTCAACTCTATCCTGCTCAATCTTTCCACTAACTTTTTACGTGTTTATAGTTATAACTTAATTTTTTGATTACTTTTCCTAAGTTTTGGGTAGTTTTTATAAGATTTGTTTTAGAAAATATGCCGACATTTTTTTAATTTTTTTAAAATTTATGGGACTTAATAATGTACATTGCTGCATTATTTTTCTTTGTCATATTAGTGTGACTAAAAACCAAGCATTTAGACAAATATTTTACGAATCTCCATGTTAAGTCAATTTTTACCTAATTTTGCATATTTGATGACATCATTAGTAAAAGTGTTGACATCAGCAATTTGTTTTGTTATATGTGTAGTAAACAACAACTGTTACAATTAGAGGGAGGGGAGAAAACAAGCCTTTGTCGAATCCGCAGCGTTGAGGAGCAGCAATAGAGTTAAAACATTGTTTTATCAGTTTTTGCTTTTCCAATATGGCTAATTCTTCTATCATAGATGACCAATCCAACACATGATTTTAAATTTGGTACATTTGCCAACTCTGTATTCACACAAATGTTCTCTGAAAGTGAAGATCCTGCTTGGAACCGTATAGGATCATTTATGAAAGCGTATAATTATCCAAACCCTGATGTAGGATTCGCAAAACTGACTTCAGGGTACGCTTATTTATCTATACATGACAGAACTTGGCAGGATAGGATAGAGCATGGTTTTTCTTTTTTTATTTACTTCTCTACATTTTTATGTTATAAAAATATGCTTAATAAAGATATAAGACTGAGATTTATTAAAAAATTGAGAATATCTTAAGAATAATTTTCAAGCTGATCTTTCTTAAAAGACAGATTAAAATTGACTTAATAATATATTATCCAGGTGTTAGTATTTTTTAAATTGCGTTCCCAATCACCTGAGCACATATATGATAGCTAAATATGTTGTTTAGCTAAAATATCCTAAATGTTCCTAACTATATCCACCCTGCTCTGATTACACATTTCTCAATGACTAACTGTGTTTCTTAAATCTAGTGAGCTGGACGCAGTGGTGCATGACTATTACACGTCACTTCATTACATGGCAAAAGATTGTCGTCTTCAAATTGCTGGTGATATTATACCAGAGCCTGGGTTTGGATTTGCCCTCCAGAAAGGAGCATTACTAACCAACGAAATTTCAGATTTATTTCGATCGTATAATGAAAATGACTTGTTAAAGAAACTAGAGCAGAAATGGATTGATCGTTCGTGCAGAGATGTAAATGGTGGCGATTCAGGTGAAAGAATTTCTCAAATAGGAATCACGTACTTTGGTGGTTTGTTTATTGTTGTATTTGTGTGGACAGGTTTATCAGGTTTTGTTTTGTTGGTAGAAATTTTAGTAAATAGATATATTTTAAAAACGCGATTCCGAGAATCATATTTAAAGGCTTGCTGAGATAATAACAGCGGTTAAGATTTTCTATGACACTTGCTGTTCATGATATATTGCTCCAAAAAACTCAAGAAAATAACTTCAAAAGACTAATTCAAAAGAATAACTCAAAAGAGGGCAATCATTAAGCAAGGTTTTATAAATGCTGCATGTCTTACTGTGTTGGTTAGGACTACAGAAAAAGATCTCTTTCGATTGTTAAACTTATGAGAGAGTAACCACAACTAATGCATTTATAATAAATTTTTAAGCTACACAGAGGAGATCAAAAAAATGTAATAATATATAAGACAGTCGTCACATGTTCACTTTTCTGTTTCTGGTGGAAATGCAATGTTTTGTTGTGAAATATCCAAAAAAATCTCTTTGTTATTATGGTTTATTATTTCAATGCAAATGAAAATAAAGGCTAAGAATTCTGCCTTTTTTGTATCACAAAAAAAAATAATTGTGTGGTCACTTTCAAAAATTAACTTCCAGAAAGTTTTTTGACATTTCTGCGTGATTATATGGGTGGGTTGGCTCAGTATTGGCTCGGTTGACGGGTATAAGCTTTTTTTAAAATAATCATATTTCATGGGAAAAGTCAACCCGGGATATGATCAAACCAGCAAATTAAAATTGTCCATGAATAATTTGTTTACCAATAGTTTTCTGATTTAATTTCAAGGTTTTCTGTTTTTGTTTTTGTTTTAACAAAATCATTTAACACAAAATACACTGACATATTTTTGACAAAACGAAACTGAAAAAACATTTAAAAATATATGATTGTTTTTCTTTCGTTTTAGCTTGCAATGCATATGCTTTTACTTTTCAATCTGGCACTGACTTGCCAAAGTGATTTAATATGCGTTGGATCAACCAACCTTATTGAGTAAAGAAACAGGCTGACCTCATGCAGATTGACACGTTTCGTATATTGTCAAATAAACTTTAGTGGTCTTTCATTATGCCCAGCTGGTTAGCTGAATCAAGCTGAACATGTGGAGGGCCACGAGCGGGTCAACCCGTCTTCTATATGCAGCTCTTAATCTAGTTCAACAAAACAGTTGTAACAGAAATATCTATGTTTATGATAAGGTGTTCCTTTTCGCAATGTTTCTGAAGTTTATTTTAAGAATCATATTTGGAGAAATAGCAGGCTCCTTGGTTAGATATAACACATAAAATGGCAATATAATAGTTAACTAGTTAGCCTACTTCCTAAACTTGTACATTAGACTTTCACTTAGCTAGCTAGCTATAGCTAAAACCAGTATCTAAGCTAGGGTAAGTATTTATAACAAAAATAGAGACTTGCTACGTAAGTAAATTTCAGATTTTACATGTAGCCTAAATATTAAAAAGCTTTTAAAAAAAATTAAATAAGTGCTTTGGAATCATCATCAAATTAAATTTCTTTTTAGGATCTAGTATTGTACAAGTATACCTTTTTTTTTCAAGTTGCACCAAATCACGGTTCCAATTAGGTTCCCACAAAAGATAAGTCAAATTACATATAATGGGTTATTTTTATCACGTGACAGACGGGTCTAGATGTTTTATCTCAAAGAGTTCTGGGGACGAGAACATGTAGTCGAGCTGCCTTTGCCTCAATTTGAGCCAATGACCAGCAACTGTACAAAGCCGTTTAAAAAAGACCGAGGTTAAGCCTATTAGCTTATCCATAAACAAAATTCCTAAAGAAAACTAGCCAAGGGATCGCTCTTTTGATAAGAAATCTAAATTTAAATGCTATATATTTATTCTTTATAAAAATGAGAGGAGGTTGAAGTCGTTTCGTATGTGTGGTGTGTATGAATTTTTATTAATCAAATAATTAAAATCGAGAATGTATAAATTATTGATTCACCCGTCGTAATAGTTAATGTATCTAAAGTCCCCCTCCGAGCAACTGAAAGTGGGGCGTCATACAAAGCTTGTATGAATCCAGATTTCTTCAATGCAGTATTTGGAGCCATCGTCGCTTTACCAAGAGTAGCTGAACATTTGAAGTAATGAATGGTGCCTTCTGCTTTGCCGAATATAATAACCTGGATCTTTACTATTTCCTGTTTCATTCCAGTTTTGACTGTGAAAGCTTTTCCAGCATATATAGCTCGCATGAAAACATTGGTAGGAACTGAGATGCTTCTTGATACACGTTGAAACGAAACACCTTTGGTTGTTTTTCCTAAACAATAATTGATATCACAAGGAGAAGAAGAAGATCATTATGGAGAAGAGGGAAGTGTAAAAGAGAGGAACAGTGTGACAGGAAGGAGAGAAGAGTAAGAGAAAAAAACATAGAGATATATATACATACTTTCAGTATCTATATTTAGGTCATATCTATATCTCCACGTATAATGCACCCTAACTGCTTGCAAAAGGATACTATTTATCACTTTGGCACGTTGAACAAGTTTTGGAAGGCTTTGACTTTTCCAGTGGAAAGGTTATGCAAGTGAAAATATAGTTAAAAATAAAGAATGAGGACAGCTTAAAAAAGATAAAGACGGAAACGAAGGAGGAAAAACACATCAGACCAAGAAGAGGCGAAATAAAACACCACATACCTGTTATTTTTATTTTAAACGGTTTACTGGGAGGTGTCAATTGTTTCTGTAGTGTACCTTCTGAAAGAGGTTGAGGAATCAAATTTGATATTATGTCGTTGCCGCCCACGTCAATAAGATGGAATGTTATCGTTCTCATGTTGACCAAATGGAATCCTCCAAGTTGAACAGTCATTACATTGTTTTGAACTAAAAGTAGAATTACGTATGATGATCGCAAAAAGTGGAAAAATTATGCGCAGAATAAAGAAATCTTATTGGGAGTTTGTGGAACAATGCAATATGTTGTACTTGGAACTTTATGTCTCTTCTACAGTTTGTACGACTTGCAACTTATAACACATAAAGCTCTCTGTAACTGTGAATTTCGGTGTGTTGCTTAACTTTGCGGGTTTAAACAGACTTTACGCATCGTACATTCATATGTTTCAGTGAGTTTTTGAATAACTCTACTTACTTCCGTTTAATGTCATTTATTTCAAGATATATATAGCTAGCTTGCCACAAAATAAAAACATATTTATATTACTTCTCATATCATATCTGTTGTTACCTCGAAATTTTTAAAGTAAATAAATAAATGCACCAATTTGGTAAAACTGCTGGCACATATATGTGCAAAAACAAAAAATAAACATGTACTCACATTCAATTGGATTCAACAGCGAGTATGGGTTTTTTAAATCATCAACGTAGATAAACTTATAGGTGAAGTCAATTGCATCATTAGCAACAGCCTCAATTACATATTCAAATGTACCACTATCCGGTGGAAGATACAAGGACCAAGTTCCAACATCAGGGTTTAAAATTTCGAACAACTTTGACATTACCAGCGTATGAGTGACTGCTATTTCCTCTCCAGATGGGGAAATCAATTTTACACCTTTCACGCCATTAATTTTACTTGAGGATATAGAAGCAAGTAAGTGGGTCATTTTATTCTCCACATTAAAATATATCGTCTGAGCTTTGTTGGTTGTAACGCCACGTAGTTTTCCACCTGTTGCCAGTGTTGTATCTCGTTTTAAGCTCTCACTGACGACGTTTTTGTACTTTAATAACTCTTGCGTGCTTGTGAGTGGGAATATTTGTCCTGAAGAAATACAACATAAAAACAGTCTCGTTTTTTGTAATGTCTTTACAATGCGCGAACTTAACAATTTCTTTAATAATGGCCGTGTTCCGTCTGTATGTTTGTGCGAAAAATGGTAACCGCAAAGCCAAGACACACGAAATACAATAAATAAAAGAACGGACAAAGCCGTGGATTATTCACGGGCCATCGTTGAATAATACAAAATAATACAAAGAGGTTACTTGGACGGGGGTAATTGCTATAATTATAGGTGGCGTTCTGGACTACGAAAAATAAATCTAAAAATAACGCAGAATAAAAACGCAAAATAAATCGAAAAATAACGCAGTTTCTCTGTTGTTAATAGCTCTCTTGTTGTAGTTACCCAGTCTCCATAGCGTGTGATTTAATAAGGGCTACGATCTTCATAGTAAAATTGTTTCATGCCGAAATGATTCAAGTGAGTATCCATAAAACTTGTCAAATTGACACAAAACAAAAAGGCTTTATTTCTCACATTGCAAGATTTTACTGCCCTAAAAAAAGACAATTTCTAAAATTGCAAAAATCAAGAAGATGCCTTAAAGAAAAACGTTGTAAATGGTATACTTAGCTTGGAAAATAGGAAGAAAGTATTTTGCGCCCTCTATGAATAATATCGAACAAATAATTTAAAGATCTGGAATGTTTGAAAAGTATTAATCTTGCACATTCACTCGCCTTAATGTGAAGAGATGAACAGCATAGAACAGCTTGAATTAAAAACAGAAACATCTGAAACGGTGTTATGCCCTACGTAAAGAAAGAATTTGCAATTTGCGAACCTGCAGTGAAGGATGCAATGTCTTTAAAACTTTCAATTCCCCGTTTGTTTCCACTTTTGCAGCCTTCAGTGTTGGTAAAAAAGAATATTTTGCAAGACAACGAATTTGCTTTTTGCTTCAATGCCTCCATATTTTCCAATGTGTCGTCTTTCGATGTAGCGTCTGTAAACACGAACATAGGGCTGCCATACTTTGGACCATAATTCAATGCGTTGAGCATACCTTTAAAAGTTGGTTCAGGACAGTCCAACCCACCAGTGGCTGGCAGTTTATTCAAATCCTGAAGGAATATTGTTTTTTCTAGATCACTCCTATATGTCACTGGTCCGACCTCTAAAAATAATATTAAAACAATCTTATGTCATTGTAAATTATTCGATCGTCACGTGCAAAGAAATAATTTTTGTGTTTCTTATTTTACTTGTTTTGTGTTACTTGTGTTTTTTATTTAGTCTTTTCTAAATAAATGCTTTATTTTAGATAGCTAAATACATTCATTCAAAACGTAAGCAAACTAACGTAATTAAATTTACAGCAAGCTAGTCTGTTATAACAATAGCCACTACGATAAGAAATACTGGCAACAATAAGTCATTTTTGGTAGTTTTATTCATTGAGTGTTAGTCACATGTTCATTCACTCCTAACCAAGGACATGAAGCTCGCATATGGTGCGTTTAAGAGACGGGTTTTCCATTATTTGATAATTAAACCAACCTAATTTTTGAGGCTTGCTTCCACATATTAACCTAACATGAATCCTTTTTTTACATTTATCTAATGCTATGTTAACAAAGGTAGAAAATAGATGGACCAAAACAAACACCTTCTTTTGGAAAAGAAACAAACAGTTACCTACTTGGATCGTTAAATGGAGATAATATATAATCAACTGGAAAATCCCACTTGTCATTAATAACAGATCTTGCAATGGCTTTGGACGCGATTATCTCATGTCTCATTGACCCAGTTGTGTCGATAACAAATATTAATGACGCGCCACCAGTGCTTGGAATGATTTGGTCAAACTTATTCTGTCCAATATCTGTTTTAACTTGTTTGAGGTAAGTCCCAGCCTGTTTATTAATTTCGTCGATGGCGATACCTTCTTTAATTTTGGTCTAAAGATTGAAGCTCTTTTGTTAAGATCTACAACGCTCAAAGTGCGGAAATTAAGCGCAGTGTGATTTAGACAAGACTGCTATAAATTGGTACCTAACGGCACTTCATAATTATTCTCCACCCACTGTATATAAACTAGCTTTTTGTTTTTTTCGAAAAGTAAGGACACAAAAAATCCGCCAAGTCGCAAATCATTAGCCTGAGAACTAACAAAAAACGTTTACGTTCTCGTAAATAAAAAGAAATGTAGAACTTCGACAACCACAAAAACACCCAATCTCCACATATTATAAATGGCTAAAGAAATTTTGAGAAAATATACATAAGCAAGAACATAATAAGTCTAAATTCTGAAGTTGTATTCTGACCATCAAAAAAAAGGATCAAAAATAAGAACAGTCAGCCTTTAGTCACATTTTAGTACTACTTGTAACGCAAAAGCGTGTATTTTAATCTTAAATATTTGGTACTAGTTGATGTGGCCGTGGATGCATCCACGAGGTCGCCCGTCCTTTACTGCATGTTGTGTGTCTCGTTACTTGAAGTACCATTTTGACGCACGAACAGACAAACAACGGCTATTATTAAAGGAACTAGTGGTTAACGTGGAAAAATCCAAAGGGTCGCCCGTTCTTCATATAACGCATTTTGTGTTTCCGTAACAGGAAGCGGCTTTCGCGGACATACAGACAGACAGACGACGGTTATTATTGAAGAGATGTTTCCATACCTCTATAAATGCAAACAAGCTTTTGCCAAGAGTAGATCTTGCAAAATCAATACTTCCACCTTCTGTTGCCAATTTTAAGACACTTTCCAATTCCTTTAACCGTTCTTCTGGTGCTAACGACTTAAGTGAAGGATCGTCTGCTAAAAAAGCTTCCGCTACTGCTTTCTGGACATCAAAGATAGCTTTGTAAAACTTCCCTAAAATAATAATTGTTTATAAGATCCTTATGGATTATACTTCTTTTAGTCAATCACTGAATAAGCAACTATTGCCGGGGTGGTGAATTTTTCTTTTTATGCTACTTTGTATTTGAGCAATATTAAATAATATCAATATAAATATTAACAAAGGTGCTTTTTGAGTAACATGTTATCAAACTAAAGTTATGGTAACTGCGAACTTTTGGTTTAATTAGTTAATTTTACGCGTGAAGATCTGTTCATGATTAACATTGTTGCACACTGGTGTTAACCAATGAAACTGTTACCATAAAGTAAATATTGAGCAACTTTTACCACTTTAATTATTAGATATAAGTATCTTTTAGTGTCGGTGTAAACTGTATTTACTTATTCAAAAAGTGTGTACTGATAGTATCAATAATATGATCTTCGAGTTGGTATCGTAAAGAAGGAACAAAAGCAACAGGAAAAAACTCCATTTTATTACAATGGGTTACTTTGCTGGTCTATCGTAATCTCGTTTGTACGGTTATTTGAACATAATTATTTTTCATTTCCCCTTAATTTTTTCTTACAAACCCCTATACTTTCCTTTAGTTATCCAAGCCTGCACTTGTTCGAAGTTTCATTTAAACTCGAACTGATTTTCGATCAAGAAAATTCCCTTACTCATTTGGTTTTTTCAAAAAATCCTGATTGCCATTATAGAAAAGAAATCAGGAGATTTGATTTGCAAGGAATTCTCATTCACTCATTGACGCCATACTTGTGCTAAAGCTTACTTATTTAAACCAAATTCAATCTGTCTTAGATTGGCGATACACGTAGCTAAGACTACTGCAATTTAAAAGCACCGATGGCAACCTACATTTTAAGAATACCAAATATAAAACAAAAACGTTTTATCTTAAAGAATTAATGAGTCACAAGTTTTTACCTGTCGGTTTCTTTTCTGGAAATTCTGAAGAATGAAATTCTCGTAGAAAAGTCTCTACAAGGCTTTGAGCTTTCGCAGCTCCCGCCGGTCCTAAAATTAAAAAGTGTTTCACATTACCGTGCTAAGATGAAAACGGTCAAAATCAAGCAATGATGTTTTATTTAGCCTTTTACCTTTGCATAAATTATTAACACAACCCTTTTTCTCTTCACAAAAACCCTTTTCGTTGCTACACAAGCGAGTTCTCATTTGCAAGCCACCATCGCACGTTTGTGTACAGGGCGTCCAAGCTCCCCAATCATTTGCTAAAATCAGTAACAGTACTTCTTAACTTTTTTTAACGACTAACATTCTCATCACTTAAGTTGAGTGTTCACTGAAGAATTACAACCCCATACACAAGCAATTAGGAATCCCGTTTCTTTAAAAGTAAAAACACGCCATCGTAACTTGTCAGAGTCCACTTGTCAGTGTTAAAAGCGGATTTAGGGTTTCTTAGGTTATTTTTTAAGATCCAAAAACTAGAGTTCTAATTCTCGATCACGTCAGCACGCCCTGTTCCAACGATATTTCAGACCTCTCTGGGTCGTGGAGCGGATTGTTCCATAATGCGGACATTGTGGAAAGTGCACTTAAGACGTTGGTTAATCGCCCTACACCCCTACCAAAATAAAAATTTTGCAGCTTACAGGCTGCACAGTACTGGCCAAGTCATGCTGTTTGTCCATTTCAAGAACGAGCTAAAAAACGACAAGTTCCCAATTCTTATGTCCACGGTTGTAGGTTAGTCGCGAAGTTTAATTCTCATTTCGGTGGACGGATGAGTAAAAAACACCTGTTTATAACCACCTTTTATTTATTAAAAGGTGTTTAGTTTTTTGCGATTAAGATGGCAAACATTTTTGGTACTAAAAACTGTTTCTATTCTTCAGAATTACCAATTAAAAATATAACAAAACATCTTATGTAATAGCATACTTGGACATTCTGGAAGAATACAACTTTTCGTCTCAACTGAATGACCCAGAAGATCACAGTTCTTTCCATTTGCTTCTGGCCTAGGATTGTTGCACTCTCTTGTTCTTTGTTCGAACCCAGTCCCGCAGGTCACGCTACAAGTACTGAATGCGCTCCATTGACCATAAGCTCCATCAACGCCTAGGAGGTGATAAAAATAATTGATAAGATGATGCTGTGACATGCAGTGAACATAGTAGTCGCTTTAATGCCGTTCTCACTTCGACTCAATTAGAATGATTTTGAGGTAGAATGTGAATATGTTATTAAATGCAGTAAAAGTGTGATATGAATATACTTCTGATAAAAGCACACAGAAAAAGCGAATATAACTACATCTTCAACTGTTGTTGTCAGTTTCGCATCTTTGCAATATTGACAGTAGCCATATTTGTTTTGATTTCATTTTTACGTTACCGCCGATTCTTAGTCGATTCTTTCTTAATCAATTTTTGGCGCGTGTTTTACTTGACGGGCTTTCGTGAAAAGTCATTGAAAAAGGTGTTCTTGTTTTGTAAAGTCCCTAAGATCTCAAAAGTTGATAAGGCGTCATACAGAACATGAAAAAGCTTTTTTGTTGTATGAAAGAGCTTATTATCTTTTTTTATTTATTCCTCTGTGTTTTTATTGTTAGTTACGAAGACGTGTCTTAAATATATCGTTGGATTTCATTGAAGCCTGCTTAATTGAATATTTCATGCCTTTTTTCCCCAAAGCTGAACTCTGGCGATGACTCTGAAAAATCACCTATTAATGCGCCAGAGCAATATCTTTTTTAAATGTGCCTTAATAAAAATAAATAGCTAAACAATAAATGGCTAAATTACTTCAGGATTTCGTGCTCATCACATTCTCTACCCCAGATAACAGCGTGTTAAATTTTTTAAAAAAAGTACAAAAACGAGAAGATAAACTTACCAATTTGAAATGTGAGATCTCCATGGTTTATTCCAACGCAATATTGCGAGTCTGATATATTACATGTTTTATACCCTTCATTTATGCACTTTGTGCCGTTAGCATTTGGTATTCCACTAATACCTGGTAGGCCGATACAGATACCATAAAAACGAAGAGCAAAGTATTTGTATGTGTTGTTTTTTCTTGCCAGCTCATAACATTCACATGTCAAGCTTAAACATAACAAAATATGAATAAAATTATTGTGTATAAAGCGAGTGTAGAAATTTGAATCATCATGGTACAAGCGTTGTTTCATTCAACACATACGATGCTCTTTTTTGGGGGGGTGTTTTTGTTACGTCGTTTCCCAACGAAATGTTTTTTGTATGTACAACATGATTTCAAGGAAGAAGGAAAGGAAAAACTTCAATTATAAACTTCAATAAAAATTCAATTATTTTACTTGGTGTAATTTCTATAGCGTGTGAGCGCATGTTTTAGCCCTAAATATACTGGACTTCTTCGAGGTCCATAAATCTTGGGCAAAGGGGTAGGGTTCCATAACTTCTGATTTGTCAAATGAAATATTGAAATATTGCACAGTTATACAATGCCATGAAAAGAACAAAATGGTAGAAGTTTTTTTTGTTTATGTCAGGACGTTTCCTGTCCCTTCATTAGAAGCTTGAAATATGTCCAAAGTAGATAAAACTGCCTGCTTAAAATCAGATAAAAAAACGTTTTTAAAAGCCAAATGAAGTTTATTTACAAAATTTTCCGGTTTCTACAATGAACAGAAATATCCGATTTAAAATGACTTTGCAATTATGCCAAGTGGCAGTATTTAGTGCAATGAAGAAAGTCCATCCAGAGCATCTTATCTTTTTTAAACAACCATTTCTTTGTAACTCGTGCGGTAACCATTGATAACAATTAATTAGTAAAATTATGTAAAGCATCTTGAGTTCAAAAATTTTCGCGAAAACAAACTTTTGCCAATTTCACCGATTTTTATTATAATTGCTAAAATTTATCTGCTATAGAATTGGCGAAAATGAATCTTTTTGAAAATGCTAGAAAACCCTTATTCGCTAAAACTAATCGTCGCGAAATTAATCTATGATAACCAGTTTAATAAAAGCCTATCGCACCTTAATAAACAAGCCCAAAGAATAATTCTTTGCAGAATACAATAAAGTGGTACACGCGCAAAAAAAATCTTTGCGAAATATTTGAACATAAATAATGCACGAAGATTAATCTTCGCGGAATGCATTTGTTTTGACAGTAAGTCTTTTCAAAAATCATTTAACTTAAGATACCTAAAATTTAATTAAAAAAATCATGAAATTGCCCTCCACAACTTTATAGAGTGTTTTAAATTATATAACTCTATATTCTGCATTACATTATTCAAATTAAAAGTTTTAATTACCGATTCAGATATCCTTTAAAATCATGCCAAGTGATTTCATCTCTTAAGTTTAGCAAGGAGTGGCCATAACCTGTTTCTTGAAGACAAGCAACTTTCTTGAAAGATTCCACGCATGTAGTGCCACCTAAAATTAAGGTGATAAAAAGTAGCAAAAAATTTTAAGTCGCCTTGTTAATGCTGGTAATACTACTCTGTATAGCGCTCTCTTTTAATCTGTTTTTACGTGACTGATAGCTTTTTATTAGAACGTTTGCTTACGATACGCAAGATCTTGGTTTTCAACCTCCGGCCGAGTCATTCCCGACACTATAAAAGTGTTAATTTTAATACTCAGCACGTGAACAGGATTGATATCTTTGAGTTGAGTGATTGCTTTTCTTGTACGATTTTAGCTACACTAGGACCCCCTCCGCAGAACTCTCGTTATTATCAATCCAATAGGTACTAAAGAGGCTATCCCGGGTGAATAATGTCAGTAATAAGCGTATAACAAGTCCTCAAAGAGGAAAGGAAATGAAAAACCTGTAACTTAACGAAACTTACAGTTTTAAAAAACTTGTATAATATAGTAACTTTCTCATTGGAATTGTCTGGGTTATTATGAATCGAAAAATAAAAAAAGGGCCTAAACGGTTTAAAAATTTCTGCTTTCTCACATAATTCTTGAGCAAATTGAAAACATCAAAAATGGCATAATTATGAAAAACTTTGTTCTTGTACAAATTTCCTTTGCTACATTTCGCCAAAAACGAAACCTAGAGGAGACTTGTAGGTAATGCGATGTAGGTATTACAATCGTATACAACATTGGATGAATATATCAGAAATATCTCGACTAATTATTTTATGGTTGAACTAAGATATGGAAAAAAGCTTTTTTATTTTTTAATAATGTCAAAGGGAGGCGCGATATAATGTATTTAGTAAGCCAATTCCACATCACAGAGGAAATAAGCGCAGAATATTTAAATGCTTTTCAAAACTTACCAATTTTTCTTGTATTTAAGGTAGCAAATAAAACCAAAATGACCACCCTACGTACAATCATTGTTACTTGGTAATTCATCAATCAGAAGTTTTTCAAATCGCTAATCGAATCTAAGTAATAATCGAGAAAGAAAACGAAGATACCACTCTTTGACCGGGGGTAACATTAACTTTCTATTTTTCAATAGAATCAAAAACTGAAAAAACTCGTCATGAAATGTCTCGGATAACCGTATATGGCTACAACTTTAACCATACCTTTTTGTAAACATTGTACTCCAATATACATTACGATTTACGTAATTATAGGGTTAATTTTTCCTTAATATAAATAAAATACATGGCCTAATTTCTTGCTAAAGACGGACCGAAAGCTGCTTTTTTCTTCTAATGTTCAATTTTTACACTCCATAATGCATTACCATTTTTAAAACAAACCCCCTGTTTTTACTTATTACAACGTTAGTATATGAATCATATTTTATTATTTCGAAATATTTCGGAAGAACATATGCCAACACATTAGATGTGAGAATATCCATTCTTCTGCATAATTTTGAAATATCCAAGCAACAAGAAACTATTATATTATTCAACTATTTAACAAGTTAGATTGGGCGCTCCCAGCATTGGAATACAATTGACTTTTAAATGCTTGGCAACGAAGAATTTCATTTTCAACAAGTAACAAGAATTACTTATTGGATCCTATTTTCTTTTTCCATTACTGATAACTTGAAAATAGGATAACAATTATTAATAACTAAATAAATAAATAAATAAATAAATAAATAAATAAATAAATAAATAAATAAATAAATAAATAAATAAATAAATAAATAAATAAATAAATAAATAAATAAATAAATAAATAAATAAATAAATAAATAAATAAATAAATAAATAAATAAATAAATAAATAAATAAATAAATAAATAAATAAATAAATAAATAAATAAATAAATAAATAAATAAATAAATAAATAAATAAATAAATAAATAAATAAATAAATAAATAAATAAATAAATAAATAAATAAATAAATAAATAAATAAATAAATAAATAAATAAATAAATAAATAAATAAATAAATAAAAACGAGAAAGTGGCGTGACGCAACTATTTCTTTTTTTAATTTTTTTAGCTTAAAAATTCGATTAAGGTTCTATATAGACTTATCATTATTCGGATCGGCCTTTTTTACTATGTTGCATAGTTACTTTTAAGGTGTAATATTGATTTACTAGACACATGCATGACAAACTTTTAAGTGCTATACCTCTTAGAACCTTTAGATTAAAAATTACTGTGAAATTTTTACAATCGGGAAAACATTATAACTTTCGATATCTTTGGAACTTAAAACTTACAACGCAACTGTGTTTTATCAAGGGAAATCTAAATTTTGGACACCTGATTATTTCGATTCTCCCATACACTTTTCCCGAATTTAAATTATCGATCACATCATCGGCATGAAAACCAGGCATTTCTTAGTAAACTTTGTAAACATTAAAAATACAGCTGGTGAGTGTGATACTTTTATGCGTTGTGAATGATCTTTTATTGTGTATTTTTCTAAAGGATTGCAGTATTTTCTTAACGAAACTACTTATAATGTATTTAAAAACATACTTGTCTTGTAAAAGAAGAATATGTATTTGTGATGGCGAGTAGCAGTCAGAAAAGTCAGCAAGAAATTGATCATAATTTAATCTATCCAGGTATATCGACCTCTCGACCTGGTAACTTTTGTTGCGTACCTTTATGCAAAAGTTCTACTCTTAATAAACCCAGAGTTAAACAGGCATTGGAATTTTTTCATTTCCATCGAATACAAGTTTGAGAAAACAATGGGTAAGCATCCCTTCAAGATATCGTAGAAGGGAAGGTATGATGTGTTCACAGCAAACAAGAACACGAAAGTATGCGAAGTCCATTTTGAAGTACACTGCGCAAAGTTGGGTTTTGGTTGTGGACGGAAAACATTAATCAATGGCTCTTTGCAAAACATATTTACGTTCAAACAAAATAATACAACACAAAAAAGGAAAAGTCCGAAAAAAAAAAAACTTCCAGTAGTAGTCGAAACAGATTCTGAAAGCATATATGAAAGTTCTTCATCTGATTCTTCTGAGATCACTGAAGAACAACCTGGTTTTTCCACTCCTGATGAATTAGAAACTATCAAAACTGAGAATTCAATGCTAAAAGAAAAACTAATTGAAGATACTATAAACAACTTTACTGAACAGCTAGGTGTGTGTAATGTTGATTTAATTTACCCCAATCTTTTATGATTACAGAAGCTGCAGACAAATTCCCTACACTTCGTGCAGCAATAGTATTACACGCGGAGTTTATTCGCATGGTATGCGTATATAGGTGATTCTTTATCATGGCAGGTCCGTTTGCTAACAGAGAATATTTCATCCCGATTGGAATACCGATAATGACAGGCGATTATATATAGTCGATGTAAATCATATTAAAATATAGTTCTTCTTCAATAGGAATTACACCGACTATATATCCGAACTTCTGGTAAAGAATATCTCTATACTAAAACTATCTATTACTGTTGCCATCGTTTTGTGTTATCATTATTATTCTTTTAGTTCTCTTTGCTGAAATGACACAACTTTATAACCTCGTCTTTCGCGGTTTTCTTATGCTTCTCTCCTTTCTTCTTCTCTGAAAAAAAATGTTTAAACCTCATTCAAATTCTTCACTTTATTAGTATATTTTGCGCTGGTTTTTACACAGTTTCCATAAAAAAAAGCGAGTTGGCCGATAATCCGATTTTATCCTATTTATTATTATGATAAAACTCAGACATTTTTACCTGATACATTACTTTCATTTGTTGGAGATGTAACATTAAATGCATCACATATTCTTATATCATCTTGTGAAAAGAAAAAAGAAAAGATTTAAATAAAATCAGTACAAAAATGTTCACAATCAGTATAAAAATAATTTATATACTATCAGCTAGTTTTACTTTAACTAGGTTAAAGGTTTTCCAGTTTCTCTGCGGCAACCTCTGCCCCTGCATTGCTCTCAGGGCATTTACTTTTACTGGCCACCTAATTACTTCTTCTGCCGCAAATACCCATGATGATGGTATTGTTGCCTCTTGTTCCATACCGTTTAATTTTTCTACCCACACGCATTTCGCGTATGCCATTTTTAACCTAAAAAGTATTTCAAAACTATAAATAATGAAAGAGAAGGTGGAAATGAAATCTACATTAAAATTATTTTGAACACAGTTTTATAATAATATATCCGTGAATTGGCTCAATAACATGGCATAAAATGAAAATAAAATGAAAATATCATTCATACCTGATGTCATCACGAACATCCATATCGGATAGCACGAAATCCTCATTATCACTACTAGATGCACATTCCACATCTGATGATATTAATTCATTTATATCACCGTTGTAGGCATCGTCACCATTACCATCACAAATAGCTTTTAGTGATTAAAATATTTCATCTGTTGATGAGGTATCTTCGTCAATATAAGCAAGTACTTTTTTTTCTTTTCCTCCACTTTCGAGCTCGATCAGCCATGGTTCTAGTTAAAACAAAGTAAGTTTGAATAAATATATATAGCTTGGCAGTGGGGAAAAACATGTTTTGGTAACTAATTAATTGTACAGAGTAGCTAGCTACAGAGTGTGCACAAGGTATGAACACACTAATCGTATGTATACTAATTTAATTACTAATGACGGTTGCTTTTTTGTAGTGTATGGTAAGTATTGCTATAATAGAGATTAATTTTTTGCATTCTCAGTGGTAAGCTCCTTCGGCTCTGCTAGGAGAAAAAATAGGGGTTCTAGGTGAAGCAAAGTAATTATCAGTTCTTCACATGAAGGCATTTCTAGGACTTTAAATGAATTCAAATAAATCAGAAGGCATAAATCTGCACTTGATAATAGTTTAAAACCTCAAACGAGATGTAAACAAATAACGCTACGTTGGAATTCACCTATATTTCTTTTATAGCCATAACAAGCTTGAAAAGTGTGAAAAAATGTTTTAAGCTTGTCTGTGCATCAATTGCTTACTATTATATAATTACAAGTTTTTCCCTCACTCTATTAAGCTGCTAAATTTAGTAGCTTAATAGCTAATCGGACTTCATGGGATTTTAACTTCTTAATAACTGCTGTAAAGTGGTCGAAAAAGTAGAAAGAAGATTGACAACACAAATGATTCTTACCACACGACAAGCAAATTCGAAGAATGATTTTAGCTACCTGTCTTTAAGACGTCTTTTTCTGGTCGAAACACGTCCGAACGAGCTAGAGACGAGAAAAGACGTCTTTAAGACGTCTTTATGCTTACTAGATGAGGACCGCGGACCGCTCACTGCCAGGACGTATGTTAGTGTTGCGGAAAGTTGTTCTTCTTCAATATAAAGTATTTATACCAATTCCATTATATTTGACGAAAAACACCCATAGCAATCGGTCTCCATTAAAATACCTAAATTCTGAAATTCAGGAAGTGTAGAGAATACAAAAAAAAAAGTTCTGCCAATCATTACATTGGTCTAAAAGCACCCATAAAAACTTTTAAGTCAAAAATCCTTCTTGTACGCAAGTTATTGTATTTTCTAACGTCAGCAAATAGGCCTAGGGAACAACAAGGGTGTAACTAATTTTTGTATCTCTTTCATATATTATGTTAATCGCTTGAGTAATGCTTGAGAAAACATTTTGGTATAAAAGGCAATTACCAATGAAAGTGTGCAAATACAGTTATTCTATAGGGCTACTTCCGGCGTATGACGCTGGCTCCCACCTAGTGTTATTGAAGATTTAGTATCTGTGAGGTCGACACACCCTTTTGCAGTTTTGTCTTTTGCGATATCCTATGATTGTTTTGTAAATAGCTTAAGGGCAGCCAACTAAAAAGGTGTCAAAATCAATGTTCTGTTATTCTTGTGTAATTTTAAAAATAATTAAAAACCTATAATAAAAGGGAGTATTAACCGGTAATTTTTTCTTATTTTATCAGCCCAAATACAATTATACATTTAAAGTATCAGCATTAAAAAAGTAACTGGATATTTGACACGCCTAAAGATAGCATTGACAGTTATCCGAACCAAACGCGTCTCCCTGGTCAAAGCGGAAGCTGGTGGCACATTGAAATGTAACTTTGCGCAACCAACTCTTGATATTTCTACATGAGACTGATCCGGAATCGAACCAACACTTGCAAATCCTTCGAAATCAATGCCAACGTATTCTTGCGTGTCTGTCTGTACTTGGACAGTAATGGGTACGTTCTTTTGACCAGCCATAGCCATATTGTTTGTACCAGCAGATACAAGCGATATACTTATGGATATCGGTTTGAGGATGGTTTCCGAATAACATTCAAATGGAGTAGCTGTTTTGAGCAAACCTTAAGAGAGTATTTACAAATAAAGTTTGTAAAACTAGTTTACATGAATCAAGATATGCACCGAATTTTCTCTGCATCCAGGCATCCCTTTGTAGAGACCGATCGCTGATAAATTTCGAAAAGATTTCAGGAGCCCCTATTAACCAGTAGAGAAAACACGGTATTGTATCTGCACTTATTTCTTTCTTATAAAATGATATTAGACCTGTCAAAATCGAAATAATCAACCTCGGAATTTTTGTCTCAGCAAAAGCGGTAAACTCTGACCCTATTTGCTAGAAATCACGTGCATCTTTATGGCAGATTAAACAAGACGGAAGCCATACCTGAAATTTTTATTCTGTAGTCTTGATTAGGGGGAGTAACAGAAGTGTTAATGATGTTCGAAGCTTTTAAATACTCGTAAGTGATAAACTTCGTTAAATATCTATTTTGGAGATCGACAATACTGATTTGCAGAGTTTCCATTTTGATTTTTTCACTTCCACCCATGCGAAGAAAAAGCATATTTGTTGTAGCTAAGTTGAAGTAAAGAAAAAAGTTCTGACTTGTAAAGGCATTTCAAAAATACCTTTACCAGTTTATCTTCGACTTGTAAAAGACATGTTTTTCAACAAAGGCTGGTGATTATTAAAAGTACTAAAGTTTATGTTATACAGCTTCTTGTCTGTAATCTGTGTTCCAAACATGACCGCTGTTAGTAGCGAAGGCTTTTTCACTTACTTGCATTTAGCAATTATATTTTATTTGAGCGAAAATTAAATGTGCAGAGAACAAATCAATATAAAAAGGATTGTGGAGCGAGTACAGGTGTGTTTGCAAGCGAGATATTTACATCATACTCCATGACAAATATGGAGAGAACTTTTATCTGCTCCAATAGACGGTTTAAGTAAGAACTTAGACATTAGATCTTCTTTTTTACTTTTTGATATATTCGTGCTGGCGCGACCCTAGCCAATATTATATTGCGAAAAAAAAGCCTGGGAAAAGATAATTACAATATGCATTCGTTTCTCTGTGCAAAAACTTAAAAAATATTACTAAACTACTAACCTTGTTTGACATTCATTTTGAGATGATGTTATACAATTCCATTCATTAGTTGTTCTTTGTCATATATTGCATGAGCCGTTGTTAACACAAAATTTACTCATGCAACTCATATAAACAACACAAAAACTTTTTTAGTCTGTTTTGTTTTATCATAGCTTTATTTGAATGATATTTTCGAATGAGACAGTGTTCTTAAAAATAGCGACCTTGTTACCAGAGCGTAAATTAAGCAGGAAAAAAGCTGGTAACCGAGACTGAAGTAAATTGATTTATTTTCTTATTCACTTTGTTCAATCGAAAATAAGAGCCTTAATGTCTGCGTAACCTCTTCAAGACTTAGGACACTCTTCGAGAAAAAAAAGTTTAATAAGTGGAGTCATCTTCAGTATTACTTATCGAGTGACAACTGACACTTTCGTCAAATATTTTTTCTTAAATTTTAATTTTTCCCGCTGTACAGTAGAACATAGAAAAATGATAATACGCGCTTAAATGCCGAAGTGGCTCCGCTGCGCTCAGCTTGCTACGCTCTATTAAAATGCAAATGAATGAGCTACCTTTTATTGGGTCATAAAGAGGATATGTTGGAGTGTCATCATCAACATCATTTCTGTACATTAGTTGGGATTCAAAATATGCAATGTAATCGCCTGACACAGCTTCGACCGTGTATTTGTAATCACCAACTTTTTCAGGAAATTTTAATTGCCACGTTCCACTTGAAGGATTGTCAATTTGAAATAGTGTTGTGATGGACATCATACTTTTGGGAGGATGTTGTAACCCTGCTGGGTCATGCAGTGTAACATACTGCGCAGAATCAATAACCCCTGTGGCTATTGTTAGAACAAATCTGACAATCCTATCATCTATAGTGAACGTTCCATCTTCATTAGTTGAAATTGGCCGCTTTGTGGTGTTTTCGCTCATTCTTTAAGGATTCTCTTAGTGTATTTTTCCTGGACTTTGTGTTGAGATTTTATACTGACAAACAGAATACAATTGGCGCAGAAATCATCGAATAGGTTAACTAAAATAAACATTGTTATCATTAAACATGTTGTTGAATGATTCCACATTAATTTCTGGTTTTCTTTTCTATTTATGTGTTCTGGTGAAAATATCCTAAACCAAAAATTAAACGCACATTATAAAACTGTAAATAGAATAGTCGAGCTCACTGCTTCACTTAAATATTATTTAAATAAAGTTTCTCTTTTGTTACAACGCTATTGAGAATTGTAAAAAGGAAGAAAACGGTTGTAAATTAAGAAGGTTCTGGCCGTGAAGAAGAGTGAAAACATTTTTTTGTGAAAAAGTTACAATTCCTTTACATATGTTTTAAGTAGGAGAACTGCTTATAACATATTAAGTTTTCATGTCGTGAGACTTTATTTCTTCGGGAAAAAAAAAGAAATATTCATAATAATTATCATCTAAGCCCCAAATTCACTCCGTTTACTTCCTTTTTGCAATACAGAAAATGATCAAACAACTTAAACTGTAAAGAGGTATATTGAATTTTACATCATCAGAATTCAGCATGTTTTCATTGTAAACTTTATTTCGCAGCCACAGACATTCTTCTTTTTCAACGGCGCGAAATAGCCAGCCTAAAGCAAAACTGTAAATATATCTCGGATCAGTTATGATTGTATGACCTGAAGCAATTTCGACATTTAATTCCAACACTAGATTGAGGATATCCAATCCACAGAAATGGCACAGGAACACAAGGGTCTCTCATTTAGTCAAGACAAATCACTAAACTCTATTTAAAAATGCATCGAAAGAAATTTGTATTAGATGAAGATATAAAACGCCAGAGATTGAGCATAAAAAACCGCTGGTCAGAATTCTGTGCAGCAATGACAAATCAAATATTATCATAATAGAATGAAAATAAATGTTTAAAAGGGAAATACCAGAGAATATTGACCGATCCTGAGGTTTTCTTAAAGTCCGATTTTGCAACACAGTGCGTGAGTAAGACCAATTTTTGAAGTTATTACATGACTCATACAATAAACTGGTTAGTAAGTCCGATGATTTGATTGGTTTACGGCTTATTTTAACAGGATTTGTATAAAGCCATACTAACCGCCTTGGGAAGCTATTAATATAATGGTAACATAAAAAAGTAAGCAAATAAAAAACATTTTCATGGCACACGAAAAATATAAAAATAGCACACCAAAACATCTTTTCGTTTCAATTTATATAAACAGTGTTTTGAAAACAAAAGTTAAATATCCAATGATGTTAAATTCTAGAGGTATCAAAATTTAAACATGCGTTTTTTTTTTCTTTCTTGATGGCTTGTAAAGGAACATCTTCGGTTTTTGTACTTCACTGTACAACATCAAAATCGGTATTATTAGTGCCCGAAATATACCGTTATTTTATAGATTATTACCTGGGTTTGCTTTCCGAAAAGAAAACAGAAGAGGCAGAATATGAAAGAAGGAACTTAATGTCATGTACTTCATAAAACAAACGCGATTCGAACGAAAATACAAATCGAATTATATCGGTATTATTATGTTATCATTTACTGCATGTTACAAATAAAATGTTAATTTTTTTTGCATTTGTACACTTTTTCGTGTTTATTTATGCAAAATGCTACCATATTTAAACTTTAAACACAGTTTCTGTATGTGATAATTCGAATACTTTTAATTCGAACAAAACAAAGTATATCGAACAAAATTTCTTGATTCCTTGCTTTGTGATACTTTTCAGCTTACTGCTGCTTAATTCGAACATTTGTTATTCGAACATATTCCAATCCCTTTCGTGTTCGAATTACAGGACGTACATGGTATCCTTACCTGGGTGAAAAGCACGAAATCGTAGATTTCCCAAGCGCATGATATAAATAAAGTCAAATGTACTACTTTTAATCCTCGTGACAGGAAATTAGTTTCAATTTTCATGTTACATAAACTCGATTAAAATTTGAAACAAGTTAATGGAGTGGCGTACTAAAAATCAAAACTTAAATATAATACCTGCAACTATTTGCAAAATACGGCAAATTTTTAAAGACAGTTTGTTATTTCCAAGGAGTGATCAAGCACTTCACTTTTCTTCAACATTAAAAACAGAGTCGACATCGAAGCTTTATAGAAAGCATCCTTGATTGACAACTGAATTAACGTGAAAGTTTTATAGACGGGTGTTTCCCTTTGGAAGCAATAGATTAGGCATATTACCTTTTTACTTAAATGATACATGCACATCTTCTGTAAACAACAAGCATACTAATAACTTAATGACACCCTATAATTCAAACATCCAAAAATTTCAAAATGTGTCCATTTGGGTGGCATGTTGTTTGCAGCAATTCTTTAGATATACTGCACCATAACAAACAAGCAATGACCTCATAACCTTGATTGCATAATCATTCATAACACATGCTTCCGTTTTTGATGAAGTTTTAAGGAAGTTAGGAAATTAATGGAATTATGCAGAGTCACGAAGTAAACAGTACTATTTTTTCGTTCAATTACATTGTCATTTAATTTTTCAGCTACCATAATGTGCTACAACTTGTTCATAACTTTTAAGTGTGTTTATTCTAGACTTTCTTGTATTAAATATCCTATGAAGGAAGTGGGATGGGACATGGAGAGAGCGGTATCGGTGGGTTTAATTACGTAAATTTTATATCTTTTAGTAGCATGACATGGATTAAAAAAATGTTTAGGAGCACACAAATTTGCAACCGTCAGCACTTTTGACACGAAGTTATAATTTGTACTGCAGATAGTGACAAGTGACAGTAAATTCTGTTTATTAAACGTTCTCAAAGTGACAAACCTTTAAGGGCCTGTTACAATTGTACAATATCACTGAGATCTACCTTATAATATCAATGTAATTCCTTAAAATATGTTTAAAATATGGTCATAATTTCTTATAGGATAGCTATAATATGTATAATTTCAACACCTGGCATATGCGTCATAACCTTATAATTTGCTGCATGGCTATCATATTTGAATAAAATCAAACGAGTTTGATTTTAATAATATTGTTGGTGATCTGGTTTCGAATGCCTTTTTGCGGAGAGAAGCGGAGTGCGCGTCAGCGCACGGAGCGTAGCGGAGCCTATTTCCTCATTATATAAGCCAAATATAAAGGAAATGTAAGTACGGTGGAGAGTATATAGGATTTCGTCCCTATACATCCAAATTATTATGGTTACTATGGAAATATTAAAATTTCGTCCAAAGGATCACAGTAATCCAGCAATTTAATATGGTCATTCTCTAGTACATTTTTTAGTAAGCGAGACAACTTGTTTATAGCACGGCGATGGAGTTTTTGTTGTTTTTTAAATATGGTACCAAGCGTAAATGGTGCCGTTTCCAGTTTAGGTTAAATCTGCCTACACTTTTTAGCCACGTGATACATAAATCACTTTTACTAACATCACATGACATTTTCTCGGACACATAGCGCCTCAAACTCAATCTAAGCCATATCGCAACTGACGGAAGGGCTTGTTATGTTCAAGAAAGCGAAGAAAGAAAGGGTATGTAATGAACCCTTTCTTATTCTCACTCACACCTAAGGCTAGCTAGCATAAAACTACTAACTGAGCTGGAATAATAATAGAACTTAAATAGCTAGCTAGAGCTACTTGAATTGAAGAGCTAGCTAGCTAATAGCATAAAAAAGATCAAACAATATCATAATGGCTAGTATAAAACTAGCTAGCTACAAAGAAATAGATTTTCTGGCTATAGATAGCTATAGCTCTACATATACTACACAGTGAGTGAGATAATACACTCAATCATAGTGCCGTGTTTAATTTTTAATCTTTAACAGAAACTTTTTCCATTAAATATGGCGGGGGTTTTTTGCTTAGAGAAGGTAAAAACAGGTTATAAACTGTATTTTTATTTTTAAATGTTGCAAAATTAATTGTTTTAGCTGCGTAGGATAAGAACAGGTTGTTAACTGTCTGTTTGTTTGAACTGAAGTTAGGATAGTTTTTTAGAAATGGGTATTGTACCGAAACGTATGTGCGAAACAGTATACCTGTACAAATCACTCAGCCCTGTGTTAACGACAAGCTGTTACCTGTGTTTCTATTTAACAGAAGTTGTGCTAAAGTTATTTTCAAAGGTTTGTTTACCTATACTAATGGCGCACCACAGATTAAAGTACATATATATTTTAAGTTTTACCGGGAACATTTTGTGAAACAGTTTTTGCTATGACATGGCACAATATGTAAATTGTGTTTCTATTCAAGCTAAAGTTGAAGGAAGTATATATTTTGTGAATCTGAAAAATATAATTACACACCCGACACACCTTTAATGTTGTGTGTTTCACTCGATTTATGATATACTGCACACCTGTACTAAAGCGAGCCACCTGAATGTGTGGTACAGTTTAAAATTTGTATTAATTGTTCCATCAAGCGTTTAACGCCAGGTAACACAGTTACTTGTGGCTTAACCAGCGTAAATTCCTAAGTGTATATAATACTCACCTGTAAAGTTTTGTATATATATTTATGTTTATGCCCTGCTGGTCTAATGGCTATGACACTCATGCTAATGAGAGGTCCAGGTTCAAATCCTGGACAGGGTTAGGAAAAACATAATTATCTTGCACCTACAACAACCAGGTTTTCATATAATAGGTAATCTTTGAGTAAAACTTCTCTGATTATTTCTATATCTTGACTTTTTAATGTTGTTGTCATTGGAACCAAGTTAATCTCAGATTTATCAAAAAATGATATGTCGTTATGACCGATTGTTTAAATACTTGTAATGGCACATAATTATGCTATGATTCACTGTGTATTGATCTGAGATAAATTTGAGACTTTTTTTTGAGATATTGAATTTGAAACATTTGCACCTCAATATTTTCTATACTCCTGGACTAATATGATACTTAACTTAGACATATTGAGTATACGCAATCTTTGAGTTGTAAGGTGGAGATTTTCTACTAAAGTCATGCACCCCTGCCTTGCCGTTCCATTGCCTTGCCAGCACTGACCGTGCCTTTCTTTGCCTACCCTTCCTATGCCTTTTCTGGTGCCTGCCTACTATGTCCTTGCCTGTGGCTCCCATGCCTTGCCTACCCCTGCCTTCCTGATTCCTCTTCCTATTTCCTTGCCTGCCTTTGCCCTGTCCTTGCCGTGCTTAATGCCTTTGCCTTGGCAACCTCTCCGCACAACTTTCTATATTGATGTTTGTGTGACAATAGATCTATTATCTGCTAGCGTTGTTGTGGCAACGATGTTATGAAATTAAATGAAATTATAACGATATTATAGTCATATTATAGTCATATTGTAGAAAAATGGTAACTGTATTATAGAATGTTTTTTTTAGTATTATACAAGTGTATCTTGGTCTTTATAATAATATATCTTACGACAATGCGGGAAGTGAGTTAACAATCGCTTTGTCATAATGGGAGTGCCTGTCTATCTTAGGGAAAGTCGATGTGTTGTATTTATATTATAGTTCATACAGTCATGGTAACTATTTTTCCCAAGTATCAATGTAGTTAAGATATGTTTATTCGGGAGGCATCCCCCTATTCTGTTCAAAATCCTAACCGAATCGCCACTTGATGCTAATCATGCACAAACTTAGCGACGCATGAAGAATGCAAGGTGGGCGAAAATCTAAGGACCAGAAAATGTAAGACATTTTTCTATACGTGGATTTTTTTTACGTGATAGCGACTAGTATATTTGTCTTAACATTTTATGTTTTAAAAATTAAAATGTAAAGCACTATATGTAAATAGCCTTCTCTGGTATTTAAGGTCTAAACACCCGTCCAAACAATAGTAGCCGTATTTTCTGTGTTTCGAAATAGCTGCGTGCAGCTTTATTGTTTTTTTAGTCAATTATCTAAAGTAAAAAACACATCTTTGTAATGTGAACAAATTGCCACAAAATTTTCTCACGTTGTTTTATGCTTAAAAATGTAACTGGGCTAACTGCACCTTTGAGTGGCAATAACTCAACAGAGTCGATAATCTGTTTAATGCTTACGTGTGGCTGGGTGACACTTCCTATTTTCTTTATTTAAACTGAAGTTCTTGGAAAGCTATTTTGTGAAAATATGTCGATAAAAAGAGCGCATCACACTCCTCATCAATGATAGCCACATGACTTACGGTCTCCATTTTCACTATTAGTTTACTTTTTGACTTTTACAGGATTTTATCTGCAAATTTAAAGCAGTTGAGTGGCTGTTGGGTAACAACAGGGTTTAAACTGTGATTTATCAAACAGAAGTTGCCAATAATTGTGGAACTTTCACAGGAACTTGTTCTGCAAAATAACAGCAGGGTGTCTTGTAATACATATGACAGGGTTGCGATGACCTGTATTTTCTGTTTTTAATTGAATCATTGTTGCGAAGAAGACCTTTATTGAGCATAACTTAATAGGTATGTGGCGTAAAGCATACTTGTACCAAACACTTCTGCTTGATGTAAGATTTGATTTACCTGCTTTAAAATGGTTAAGCTGGCATTTAACACTGGATTAATGGGGTTGCTTAGTAGTGTCTTGAAACTCAGGGTCTTCCGGGTAGTCTCTTTTTTAATAGCCGTAGTCTATCTGTTTAAAATCGTTGTGGGCGGCTTAATTTTTTTCCATTGCTTTATTTAAAACCTTTTTTGTGTTGTCTTTTTTTAGAAAAATTTATAATTTAAAAATTAATTTAAAAATTTTCCTATACAAAAGTCACGGGTAATAAACTTTTGTTGTTCCCTCGATGCAGTTTATTTTAGATGCATGCGTGCACGAACAAAGTTACGGACAATTAACACTGCGTTGTCAATTTCGTTAAAACATTTTAAATTGTTCATGCTTTAAAAAGTTAACAAGAGATTAATAAGAAGAGCAAGAAAGTTTAGGAAGATTTTGTAAGTGGATTTTTGTTTTTTGACTATTTTTTACTGCCTTTTGATTAAAATATATTGTTTTCAAGTTCACTAAATATAAATTTGTGATAAATCTATCTCGTAAAATTCGTTTGGTGTTTTACAAATTACAATTTTGGCTTCACTCGGTTGGCTTATTTTCTGCTGAAAATAATTGTTTTTATGTTTTTAACTAAACAATTATTAAACTATCCCTCGATACAAAATGCGCTAATTATTGGACAAGTCTATACGGAAAATACAATAACTTTCGATAGGTTTATGTTTGGAACTTAAAACTTACAACGAACTGTATTTTATTAAGGATGACCACTTCGTAAATTTTGGACACGATTAATTCGATTCTCCAATTTTTTCATGCTTCTGGATTTTACCAGAAAATTGAGGAAAATCGAGTAATTTCATTATCGACTTAATTATGGGCAAGTTAGTGATCACGCGTATTATCATAGACGTTTTTATCTGAATGGCCACAAACTTGCGGTTCTTTCTCAGATCGGAAGCACTGTGTTTACGCCAGTTTATCAACTTTTCTTAACTTAAAAACAATTATTACTGGTACACTCTTTTTGGTTATCTCAAAATGTCTTTTAGTGGCGTATAAATTAAAGAAACGATCTGGAGCAGCGTTGACAAATTCTTCTGGATTACTTACCAAAACCTTTTCCGATTTAACAACACGAAAGACCAAATTTCTTATAGTGCCACCTACTAACTATTCGATTTATGGGCCCTTTGCCATGGTGGTCTTCATTTTAAAAGTATAAAAATAAATATATTTATTCATTAAAAATAATTGAATTAATTAAAATATAAATAGACTAAGATTAAATAAAATAAAAATTGATAAAGAAAGGACGGTATAGAGTAAAACTTTATTGTCAAAGGCTTATTAGCCACGCGAGTGTTTGACTGAATAGAAGAGAAGTGCGCATTGGTGACTAAATAAAATAAAAACTTTGTATTCTGGCATCTACACATGCAAGATTTAAGGATCTGGAACCTCTAAGGCAAAGCAAAGCAGATTTCATTATTACAAAGGAGAGTTTACATCTCATCCAAGTCATTATTTTATCGTATTGTCCGCCGCATTTCTGTGAATTTTTTTCTGCAAGAAATTTGTGAAATACAGAACATTCTTTGCTCATTCCCCCGTTTATGAAAAAGACAAGTTGGGTGAATGTGCCATGTTCGTTATCTAATACACGCTGATTGTATTTACGGTTCTTTTCAGCTTCATGCTTTTTATATATCTTACTGATTGACGTTTCAATTTGCGATGGAACATTTACATTGGTCAAACGTACATCGGAGTAAGCAGACTGTCCTGGACGTTTAAAACCCCTGGCTCTTACATCAAGGCCCTCATTTCAATACCTCCGACAGCAACATAAACATAAATCTGTATCGAAACTGGACACCTATTTATTTCCAGAAACAAAATTTCTTTGTCGGTTGAATTTATTTTTCCACAATATTTATGATTTTAGTAACACAGGAGAATGCAGTGATTCTGGAGTGATCGCTTGACTCGCTTATAATCATGACAGGGCACTTAAGTAATTTAAAGTAAAGTTTAAATTTAAAGTAGCAGCAAGTAGTGAAAATGCTGAAACAGTTATGCCAAGAATCAAGTCAGCTAGCCATAGCTTATTTGTTTCCATTCTTTTTCTAGTTTTAGTGTTGTTTCCATAAATTTTTTTTAACGAAGACTGTAATAAGGCTTTTTTAAATAGGGGTATTTCATCTTCATGGATACGCAACGTGGTTTGCTTTTATATACTAAGCGGACTGTATCCTGTGTCTTTACTTAAACCAAAGTTTCGACAAAGTATTTTTGAAAAGGAGTAACGCTAATGCAGATTGGTGACACGCACTGTCACGAATAACTCTTCAGGATTAACGGGAACTTTTCATCAGGAACGGTAACATCAGGTTATAAACTGTATTTTTTTCAGCTAGATTGGCGAAAAAGTTATTTTTTGAAAGCTATGTTACACCCGAAACACTATAGTGGTGTGTGCGCTTCAATTGAATTTTGACATACTTTATACCAGGATGTGTAGCACAACTTGCGTTTTTATTAAGCGCTTAAGTAAGCACTAAAAGTAGCCTTCAACAACGGGTCACACAGTTACTTGTGGTTAAACCGGCGGCCAGTCTCAATTATAAAAATGGCTGAAGCCTGTCTGTCCGTCTGTGAGTTAAAATGGCGGCTGGGAGTAGCGCGGATTTCTTTAAAATCGGAGCTATGTTAATACAATAATAACCGATTACCCCGGGCTGTACTGCAAAATATCGCCCAAGGTCTTACTGTATTTGTTAACCGTCTAAGTTAGAAAAAAAAATAAGAATTTTGGTTTACTGTTCTTATAATAATATAATCCACTAGCATTACTTTCGTTAACACTCAAGGTCAAAAGTCGAAGCAGTCCTGTCTAAAAAAAAAACATTCTAGTCCTTTTAAAATAAATATTTGTATACAAAACATTAAGATGTTCGACGCTTACAACAGAATGTGAAAAGTTGAATGTGCAACTAAAATTGAGTTACAGCGAATATTGAAGGAATTTTTTTAACTAGCTACGCTAGCTAGCTAAGAATAACATGAGCTTTAACGAGTTTTATATCTACTGAGTAACCAAAAAGTTGAAGGAACGAGTCTGAAAATGGGAGGAGACGTAATTGTTATAATTTCGTAGTCCTGTATTTAAAAATTGGATATTAGATCAGCGTTTTTTATGGACAACGTAGCTAGTTAATTAGCCATGTTGAAGAAGTATTCAGACAGAATGTTGCTGAATCTGGTTATTTGACTTTTAAACCTGGCATTGTTGTTCTTTCTATCTTACTAAAATATTTTTATTGATAATGTATTGTAGGAGTTAGATAAATAATCATTTCCAATGCCTCTCAAAACTTGTTTTTCGTGCTTGTTAACATTCTAAGTTACCATTTTTCTTGACGACGGGCAATACCGTTCCATATCGGCCCGTCTTCAAGAGCGCTAAGCCAACCAGAACGCCTAAAAGCCCGTATTTCCTGCTTGCAAAATCCACACGGTTAGCAATGGTACATAACTCACGGTAATAACCCCTCTCAAAATATAACGATGTAATTCAAAACCCGCTAGGGTAGCCACAACCTCCGTTTTATAGTTTTTTTTACTTTTTTTTGCCTCCTTATTTGTATTTTTATAAATTTCAAAATTTAGTTAGGTCTGTTTTCTCACCTTCATTCGAATTTTAAATGTATTTTTACGGATTACCCATCTAACATAATATATTATTTGTGATTTTTACTCTATACTTCGGTTGAAAGCGAAAACATCTAGCTAGCAAGCTACAGAATTTCCAGATGGTTTTGTGATCCTAATATTTGTTTCTCCAGCGACTAAGTATATTTTGCAAGTATTATGAACTTGGCATAGCAATTTAAAAGTAAGGGTAAAATGCTAAAAATTATCAATGTCAGCATATTGTGCTGATAACGTCCAGCTTGACAGCGGCTATTTTATTCCAATCAATGATCCGTTGTGGAATGACAAATACGTTGGTGAATACTAATAATATTAGCCTTCAAAGCATTATTTTTCTCTGAATAATTTTTTAAAGCTAAGATTCACGATAAATTGTGTTACGGTGGAGAACTTGGCATTAGGTATTAACCCTATATGAATAGGATCGTGGGGTATCAATGGGAGGGTGGAGCTTTCACCAGTATTTGGCCTAAAACCATCACGAAAAGCTCATAATAGCCATTGATCACATTATTTTGATACAAACGTCGTACCTATTTCTTCATTATTTCGGTCAAAATCTGTTATTGTTTTTAAAAAGTATGTCGGTTCTGGAACTTATCTAGTTCATTCTTTATCATGGAACATCTGTCTGTACATCCTTAACAGAGCATGTTTCACCTTGATCGGACCTCTGATCATGACAAGTGTGAGTCATATTAAAGAACGTAGACGTAATCATTTTCGCAAAAAAGGCAGCGACCAATCAAACGTATGCGAATACAGTTATCCTATAAAGCTACATTCGGCGTACGAAGCTGGATCTCTCCTAGTGTTACTGAAAATTCAGTATTTATGAAGTAAAGAACAGAAGTACAAATCGTTGACAGACATATGTATATTTTTTATAAAGTCGTTTTTAGTTTTGTTTCTTGCGTTACCCTATGGCTTAGTCGCAGTCAACTAAGAATGGGTCAGAATCAATATTCCGTTATTTTGGTGTAATCCTAGAATTCATAAAAAAAAAATAAAAATAAAAAAAAATATTAAACGGTAATTTTTTCTTATTTTATCAGCCCAAATACAATTATACATTCAAAATATCAGCATTAAAAAGGTAACTGGATATTTGACACGTCTAAAGATAGCATTGACAGTTATTCGAGCCAAACGCGTCTCCTTGGTCAAAGCGGAAGCTGGTGGCACATTGAAGTATAACTTTGCATAACCAACTCTTGAGATTACTACATGAGGTTGATCCGGAATCGAACCAACACTTGCAAATCCTTCGAAATCAATGCCAACGTTTTCTCGGGTGCCTGTCTGTACTTGGACAGTAATGGGTACGTTCTTTTGACCAGCCATAGCCATATTGTTTGTACCAGCAGATACAAGAGATATACTAACCTCAACCGGTTTAGCAATGGTCTCTGATAGACGTTCAAATGGAGTAGCTTTGTTGGTTAATCCTAACAAACACAATAGCAACAAAGAAGATTTGAAGGTTCATTCTTATTGAATATGGTTATTTACAGAAATCTTGCCTGGAGTATATGCCACAATGTTACTAATTTTAAAGAATATTTCGTACCAAAAAATTAAAAGGTAAAGAAAGTCTTTAAATGGTATAAGTGGCATGTCTTTAAAAAGAAAAGCTTGTAGGACATCTTTTTATTTATATAGACTCCCTTAGCCTATGTTTATAACATTTTAATTCGAGACAATTTAACAAACACTTGGACTTAAATATAAAATACCCGTGAATGTTATTGTAATAACAATGATATCTTATAGAACGAAATTGCTAATGGCGTAGCAATTGACGATATTGAAAGATCACAGCGCACCCACAAGCGCTTTTAGTAAAAAAAAGTTTTTTGGTGAAAAGGATTGTAGCACTGGAAGAGGTTAAAAAACCCACGTACCTGAAATCAATATTCTAAAGTCTTCATTCGGTGGAGTAACGAAAGTGTTGATTATGTTCGTCGAGCTTATATATTCGTATCTGATGTTTTTTATTAAAACTCTATTCCTAAGACTGACAATATCGATTTGAAGTGTTGCCATCATAATATGTTCGCTTCCACCCACGCGCAAAACAAGCATATTTGTCACAGCTGAAAGAAAAATAAGTAAATTTTTAAGTTGTAACATTAGCTCCTGCTTGCAGGATAAATGCGTCAAAAACTGAAATCATCTTAGGAAAATTATTTAATTTCTACGGCAAAAACCTTGACAAACAATATTTTTAAATCTCGGGCGAGAATTAAGACACACAACAAAATGACGAAAATAAACATAACAAAATATGCAAAAAAATATAGAAGTTGAAGGAAACAAATTGATGACACACTAAAATTTCAAAAAAAATAACAAAATTTGTACTGAATTTTATTCAACTTCTGTAAGAAACCGTTAAATAGAGTGATGTTTTTCTTTTCTTTTTTTAATACCATAAAAGCCAAAAACTAAAAAAATTAATTATTCTGAATATTTGGCTTGACAAACTTTCTATCGATCTCACTTTTGGTGAATACATTTTTGGACATTAATTTAGATAGTCATGTAAGTCATAACTTATTTAAGCAGTAAAGAAAATGGAAACACAGAAGTTTTTCAGTTTTAGATTAACTGAAAATAAATTTACCTTTGATTGGGTCATAAATAGGATATGTTGGAGTGTCATCATCAACATCATTTCTGTACATAAAGTTAGATTCGAACTGTACAGTATAATCGCCTGACACAGCTTCAACGGTGTATTTGTAATCACCAACCACGTCAGGGAAAGTTAATTGCCACGTCCCACTTTTGGGATTGTCAATCTCAAATAGTTTTGTTATAGACATTGTACTTTTTGCAGAATGTAATGATTCGGATGGATCGTGGAGGGTAACATGTTTTGCTGAATCGGTAACACCTGTTGCTATTGTTAGAACTAATCTTATAATTCCATCATCTATATTGAACTTTCCGTCTTCCGTAGATGAGATGTCTCTCTTTGTGATACCTCCTGTCCTGCTCCCTGACGCGATTAAGGTATCTTTTCGTAAACTGGTTTGAATGTAATTTGTAAAATCTGCCAATTCAGCCCATGATTGCAATGAAAAGAATTGTCCTGAAACAAGTATAAATCAAAAAGATCAGAAAAAAAATTCAACTTCGAATTGTTGAAACATTTCTTTTTTTTATTTTAAGCAATAAATATAAAAACAGTCCTCAATTTTTAAATAATTTGAAACAAATAAACAAAGAAACGATCCAAAATTGGATAAACCTACTGTACCTGAAGTATTCACAGCCATTTCTTTGTAACTTTGATATCCTTTAACACATCCAGGACCTTGCGTGAAAAAGTTTATTGATGAAGAATACGCTTTTGCAGTAGCCTTCAATGTTTCCATATTTTCTGGTGTATCATCTTTTGCTGAAGCGTCGGTAAAAACAAACATAGGGCTACCAACTTTTGGTTCTATACCGTATGCTTTTAACATTCCCTGAAACGACTTTTTAGGGCATTCCAGTCGTTTCTTTGCCCTCAATCTTGCTATATCATTCACAAAGTTTTTTGCATTACTCCGTCGTTTTGCTGGGCTAACACCTAATTCATAAAGGGGTACTTTTTCAATTTTTTGTATGGCAATAAAGGTAGATCAAAATGAAGGTATTAAAAAAGTGTATACAAAGAGAATAAATAAAAAAATCAGAGAATGTCTAACACACATGTCAATTTTTAAAGGTAAAAGAGGCAAAAAGAGTTTCTACAGTTCAGTCAACTAAAAAAAATTAAAATATTGGATTCAAAATTAAAATGAGGAGATACGGATATTAATTTAAGTGCATTTTAACAATAGACCCTGACTGAAACAGCTTTACACAATCTACATTGGAAAAACTAATCGTCACACCTTTTACTAGCAAAACATTACAATGACAATATTTTTAATTTAAAAGGAGCAGGAATACAACCCAAGTTAAATAAATTATTCACTAAGGTTGCTTAATGGAATTGTATTCAAATAAATTACCTTGGTCATCGAAGCCTGCTATAATATAATCAAAACCAGCATCTCCCTTAATGTCAGCGAAATCTCTAGCCATCCTTGAATATGCTCTGTAAGGGTTTGCTGCTTTTGTTGTTCCTAGAGCTGTATCAATAACAAGCATCAAAGTTGTTTCATTAGTTGTTGATAATATTTCATCATAATTATTTTTTCCAATTCTGTTCTTGGTAGCAGCAATGTAATGCTGAGCAGATTTTTCAATATCGTCAATTGCTACGCCATTAGCAATTTCGTTCTATAAGATATCATTGTCATTATAATATAATTCACAGGTTTCCTGGCGTACATACTTTGGGCCTCAGATGTTCGCGCACCTTACATATTTCCAACATCGCTTTTTGCTGCATCCTCTGCACAAAGTTGTAATTCGACTACCATTTTGAACAGAATTCGGGTATTGTTACTCTCTGCGTAGCCCGTTATACATACTTCCCGCATCTGTATTTCGTACATTTTGTCCGCCTGCTAACACGAATTAATAACGTTACCCAGGCGGGTGTTTGAAATAAAGCTGCAAGACGGCTATTTTGTACAGACCGACAAGATACTCCCATTATTATGGAGACTGGTCGTTATGCCGTGGAAAATCCGCGGGAATTTTTTCTTCACTGGAAAGTCGATAAAACTACATCGCATTTTTTATTTGTAGCTTTAAGATTTCGATCTTCTTTAACACCGTTACAAACAGATAGACTTAAAACGGTTGTTATTATAGATATTTTACACGCCTTGCATTTCATGTGAAAAGCATTAGGTATATTATTTAAAACAAGACAAAAAGAAGAAGAACGACCAACCTGTTTAGAAATTAAGTACTTTTATAAGAAAGCGTGTAACTTGGCAGGAATAAAAAAGTTTCTATCTCTAGTTAAGAAACAGATCCCAAATTTGAATGAAAAAAAATCTCCACCACATTGGTCATAAAAGAAAAACACACAAAACTGGCCATTTCTGATATTAGGTCTAACTAGTTGAATTTGTTCAACCGTTATTTACAGCAGGTATATTATAAGATGTTCTTACCTGTATAAAAGCATACATATTTTTCCCAAAAGTTTCCCGAGCAAATGCAATATGTCCTCCGTCAGTGGATATTTTAAGGAGGGTTTCCAATTCTTTCAATTTCTTTGCAGGCGAGGTCTTATTCCCTATGATGCTATCAGTTACGCTTTCAGCCGCCATTGCGTTTTGAATTAGAAATAATGACTTGTAAAATTGTCCTAAAAGCAAGACAATTAATTCGTCGTTTGAATATTAAACTTATCAACGCTTCAGTGACAATTATGCAATGCAAATGAGCTACAAGAATGTTTAAAAAGTACAACTGAAGGCATAATACACCGATATACAATCTTGAAATCAAAATTATTTAGATTGAAATCAATTATTACTCAACCCTATTTCTGCTTAGCCTTTTAGGGACTCTTTAATGCTAGGTAAAAAAATTGACCACGTCAGCATTTTTGGCAATGACGTCATGAAATTCTGTGACATATAGAAAAAAGCACTAATTTTGAATTTTGTTAATTGTTGTATAATAATTGCGATGAATTTATTAACAATAATAATAATAGAAACACAAAATAATATAACAATATAAAACTAAGAAGTGACATGAAGCTTTTAAAAACATGTAAGGAAATTTTTAGCAAAAAAAATTTTTTTCAGTATTTTACTTAACATAAAAAAAGTGTTGCCATGGCAACACATTGGCATCATTCCAAAAATATTTTTTTTCGGGAAAATAAAGGTAAATAACAGTTACGGAAAGCCACAAAACTTAAAGTGTAACTATAAACACAAAAAAAACGGAGGGTGGCTGTACACCCCCCCCCCCCTCCCCTCTACAGCACAAATACGGTTAAATAGCTCTGCAACGTTGGATAAAAGTATCACTGTAGATATTTTGGTAATATGCCATGAAAGAACAAAACTTCAGCAATAAATTATTGTAAAAATTCCCTTGCGTTAAAACTTGATTGAAATAATTGAATAAAAAATATTCATACAAATAATGTCTTAATTTATGACCGCGAATTTGAGTGTTTTTTAACCCGTTTTTGAAAATCTGTTATTTAGCATATATTTTTCACGATATTTGCTCAAAATTACAAATTGATTTAACAAAAGTATTTCAGGTAAAGGCATTTTTTCATCTGTTAAAGAAAGAAGGGCGTAAACAGTATCTACGAAGGCAATCTATAAAATTTGCCACAGTGTCCAATAATACTTCTTCAAGATTCAAAGTGGTATGTGCCCCACAAATGATTGCAAGTTTATAAAAGCTCACGTATTCAGTTACGTCTTGGTCTTCTAAATGAACCAATAATAAAGGAAAATGTTATAAAGGTTTAACCTGATGGTGGCTTTCCCAGGTTATCTGCCTTGTAAACATTTGTAAGAACTTTCTCAGCGCTTGCTTGTACCTTTGCGACACCTTGAACACCTGTTAATATACAAAACCGTGTGATTATTATTGAGAAAGAAAAAGCTGTAGTACCTCACCTACAACACAATTTTAACTTTAAAAAAATCTTTAAATTCTGCATTCTTTGGCACAAAAACAAACATTCGCAATCTTTTACCTTCCACCTCCATCGTAATTTTTCTGTAATTTTAGTCCTATATTTACTTTAAGACTAAAAATACTAGATACAAAACATAAGAAAAACAATAACTACTTTTTTTTGAATAAAACGAATTTTGGTTAAGGCGTTGCTTAAGTTTCTCTCTTTTACGGTCAACTGTTTCTTACCGTCACTTGCTTACCATCTACTTGGAAACATCAAATTAACGTGTTTTCCTGTTTAGTTAGAATGGTGTGTCAATCAAAAGCAAAACCTTTATTTACGTCGTTGTAAGTAATCTGCATAATTTTTTTTGTTTTTTAACTTCAGACTGGCTGTTGCTTATAAATTTCTTCGTTTATTTTTAAAGGATTTGAACCAGGAAGTGCCTATAAAATGATTCTTATCAAAACAGCACGTATATGAGGTTACTAATTGACAATTTTTAATTCCTTAATTTCCATAAGAATATGCCTAATTTGCAGCAAAAATTTTTAATGTCCAATTCGTGAATTTAAATGCCACAAACAATTCCATGTCTAATTATCTATTATTTTACTGTCAATGTATATTACACAAAACCGTGGAAGACCTGTTAAAGTGGTCATTATTTTCAGGATATTATTGCATTATTGTATTTTTGTAGCCGAGCAGTAATATAAATATCTTTTTCTTCATTTTAATCGAATGATTTGGTGAAAAATACTTGACAAAATACAAGTGTTTTAATACAAGTAAAAGTATCAAAATTTTGATGAATATTCAATTTGGGTATGCCAAAATTGCTGTAACTGTGAACGGGAAGAAAATGACATGATTTTACCTTTGCACAGATCGTTAACACAATTTTGGGTTTCTTCTAATGGCCCAACACAACGTGCTTTAGGTTTACACTGCCTTCTTCTTCTTCTGGAACCACCATCGCATGTTTGAGAACATGGACCCCATGTACTCCAGTTGGTAAAGCCATCTGTAACCGCTGCTAACAAGAAAGAAAATCTCGCAAGAATATTACCGATACTTTCTGGGTCTATTTTAAGATAAACCCACAAGCAGATTTAAGATAAGTTAGAGCATTTGTGCTTCCCAGAAGAAATCGAAGAACTGGCTATATTGTCAAATTCTTCTTTATTTAGTACCTGTACATTCTGTCATTGTGCATACTTTGATTTCCATATCAGAACCAAGAATGGTACAGTCATTTCCGTTAGCAGCTGGTGCAGGATTATTACACTCTCTTTTCCTCTGACTGTGTCCCGTTCCACACGTGACACTGCAGCTTCCATAAGAACTCCATGGACCATAACCACCATCAATTCCTTTGAAATAATAAGCATTACCGGTTTGAGAAAGAGTCCTCACACCGAAATTAATTGTGCGAGTAAAATTGCGCAGAATTTGGTTCAGTGAGGTATCAAGAGTAAAATATAGATTTAAACAAGATCAATAAGAAGTTAACACTTTTTTTATCTTGGTGGACAATTTTAATTATTCAAAAACTTGAAGGATTTCTGTTGCATATCTTTTGAAAAATGTTCTATATATAATACCCTGCGTAAGTACCCGGCAAGGCATACCCTTCGTAAATACCCCGTAAGGCACACACTGCGTAAATACCCCGTAAGGCACACACTGCGTAAATACCCCGTAAGGCATACCCTTTGTGAATACCCCGCAAGGTACATCCTGCGTGGTTACCGTATAAAGGTCTTTTCACATAGGCGTTGCTTTTTACAGAAATAAAATGTAATGATGTTTATTAAGTACTGTTTAATTTATTGGTTTAAAATTTTTATCAGTGCAGGTACAAAAGAAAGCAATGAAAATTTTTCTTACCAACTTGGTAAATCATGTCTGCGGAATCTTTACCAGCGCATAGATTATCAGTTGTAAGGTCACATGTTTTGAATTTTTCATTCATACATCTGGTTGTAGTGTTCCCCTTTGCATCATTGATACCGACACATATTCCATAAAAGCGAATTGAAAAGTACGTATAATTAGATTTTTTTGCAGTCTCATAACATCGATCTGATAAGCTAAAGGGAAATTAACTAACTTGAGGTGGATTTAGTAGCAAATAGGTTTTCTTGGTCTTCCAGAAAAGAAGGACGTAAGAACATTTACTGAAAATTATTCATTTCAACTAGTCGCACGTTGAAATTTACCTAATTTAGTTAAAGCTTGATTTTACGTGTCATTTTTGCAGTTGCTGTCTTTTATAATGTAATAGATATTGCCATGTAATGAACTTTTTATAACAATTTTTATCAAAAAAAAAAAAGATTCGCACAAGAAAGAGTAAAATAAACTGTTCCGGCAGCAACACGAGTGCTCGCATTATTCATATGCGACGTCATTTCTGATTAAAATTTGTTCCGCCTGCGATCAACGAATTTGTATATATTATTCAACTGGTCTGGTTTCGTGACTTATGGGTCATCATGTCTCTTCTAAAAAGCATGGTCTTAATGGAGTAAGATATGTATACCAATTATCATATTATTTCCTACTTCAATCCACGTCAATCAAAAATTGACGTCATTGACGAAATTGAAGTCAAAATATAATGTTACAACTTAATTAAAGGGCATAAGACAATGATGAGCAAGGAATATCAACCTCTCGCTATTCTTTTTCCCATGACAGCATGAAGCGTAAGTGCCGGGAGCAATCCGATTTAAAGGGACAGATTCGTGTCAAATTTAAAGTGATACCTACTCCATGTCAACCGAGTAACATTATGGGTATAAGAATAAAAATAGAATTATGGTGGAAAATGTACATTATAATAACATTAACCAGAGATGACAAAAGAAATGACTTTATCTTATAGCTCACAATGCTAGTTTGTTCCTAGATAGGCAATGATAATTTTCGACAATTATTAGAACATTGGATTAAACAAACCAGAAGCCGTTTCCTACTTCCTATCTTCATCTTAGAAATTGTGATTCATGAAAATATGAGGGGATTATTATTACTCATAATCCAAACATATTGATTAATTGATTGATTGATTGATTGATTGATTGATTGATTGATTGATTGATTGATTGAAAATAGTTTGCAATACTAAAACCGAATCCACAAATAAAATATATCTACAGGATGATACCTATCTATGTAGTCTGGGTAAGCTCTCCACTTTATGTTACTTCTGTCATTGAAAAGAGTTCTTCTCGACGGACCATCCCATTCTACAAAGCATCCCACAGTTTGGAATTTCTTCTTGTGTGTTGTAATACCTGAAATGTGAACATTGGTTACATGTGTATTAACGTTATAATCAACAAAAAAAAAATAGAAATGATACAGCCAGAATTTAGTCAAAAACTTGGGTAACATTGCCTATGTAGAACGAAAGCAGATGAAACTATTGTATTCCAGGAAGTTAAAGCATTAATCAACACGATTTTTGGATATTCGCGTTAATTTAATGCCCCTTATCCAAGCGTAATGCGAAATATCTAGGAGGTTAAAAAAAGTTATTAGTTAATGTAAAACCTGTAATTGAATTTTAAAAATATATTGTCCTACCAATACAAAGTTCTTTTAAACTTTCTTCTCCTTGTTTGGTTATACAGAAAAAATATCGTCCTTGTACGGTTCCTTATTCTAACGTAATTAAGGATGGCTGCAGGACAGCTGTTAAACTGAGTCGCGCTAATTAAATTCTTTTTTTATCGACTGCTTTGGCATTCGCGGTAATATTCTTTGTGTTAATTTAGTGGTCCTTAATTTTGTGTCTCGTTAATTTCTTGGAATAAAATCGGCTATCAAAATTGCATTTTCAGAATGCCACTTTACAAAACACGTTTTTTCATAAGAAACCTAATTATACCTGTGTGTGGAATCTTTAAAAATAAAGAAACTTTTACTACTATTTTTAAAGCAAGAAACAAAAAGAGTAAAAAAATTATTTTGTTCGGGATGTGCTTGCTGTGCAGGCCAATTACCCAATTACCTAACTTTCGAACTAGTTCTATGCCGCTTTTGAATTAAATAATAATATCTTCCACGTTTTGTGATAAAATCGAATTGTTATATAACTTTGCTGACTTAGTGTCGAAATTCATGGTTCTAACGAATGTCCTGAAGGAATCAAATGTTCTGGTGATTCTAGTGTTGTGTTTTTTGCTCTAGCTTTTACAATCTATTCAGCTAGGGCAGGCACGTACGTCCATGAACTTGCAACTAACCAATCAAAATATGTCATTATCGTTGACGTTTTTTCTTTTGATATTCAACTTTCCCAATGGATTGAAATGAATAGAAATCGTGAAAAGAGGTTATTTAGCTTATTTTAATGAGGTAACTTTTATTATAAATTTCCTGATTTTTCCGCCCGAGTATTTAGGTAAACGGAGACTGAACTTGGGAGGGATGGAAGGGCAATAAGTTACAATATTGTGTGACTACAAGGATATGTACTCAAACGCCAAAATTACCACAACAGTTTTTTATCAGGATATTATAACCCGATACATCAACTTCTTCGTCAAAACCACAAGAGATTCACCAGAATACTAAATTTCATCAGGACCATGATTTTCAACCTGAAGGTTACCAGTACATTTAATTTCAGCAAGTCGGTCACCAAAAAAGGCTTTGCAGAATGAGTTGTTTTCATTACATAACGCGGCTGGTATTTCAAAATAAACCGCTTATTACAAAACGCAGTAGGTATTACAAAATGAGCGGCATTAATTACATAATTTGACATTATTACAAAATGAGCTATTCAGATGTATGAAATAAAAAAATACTTTTAGAACTGGCTCTTCACCAGGTTTTTTTATCAAAACAAATGCAGCTTTATACAAACATTAATTAGATTACCTTTCACGATATTAACCAGGGATAACAATAAAAAAAATATCCAAAGTGGTTGCATTTTAGCCTTAAACGACTTTTTAATACGTAGAATTTTATTCAATTTTTCTTGAAAGTTATTATAAAAAGTTCTACTTTCAAGCTTATATAAAAACTCGGTAGACAATTGGAAATACATTAGACGGGGGTATTTTTCACGAAACAGTTTTTCTTTTAGACAATGGTTATTTTTTGTTTGTTTGATTGTTCTTTCTTTATTTCATATCTTTTAGTTGTTTTAATAAAATATAAAAGTATATTTTCTCCCCAAAGAAGTTTACTTTTGACAAGAGGCCTTTTCTGTGTTTTTAAAATTGATATCAATGTTAATTTAATATTTGTACGTTGTCAGTAATTATTTTTCGTAAATATTAAAAAACTAAAGTACATAAAACACATATTAAAGATATATAATAAAAACAGGTGGGCAAGAATTTGTAGCTAAGACAGTTGTGAGAATAATTTCCAAGTAATGCTGAGTTTTTTTTTATATTATTCTCATTATTATTATTTTTTGGAAATTTAAACTTAGTCGAAAACATAATTTTAGTCTAGTCTTAACTATATAAGATCACCGAATTAAGAATAAAAGAGTCCGTCTAAATATTCCAAAAATATAACTAAATTAAGAAACAAAAGTGGTTCCTCATTTTGATATTTTGATATTACCAAGAATCTAAAAGTTAATAGGCTTTAAATGCAAAGAAATTAGAATGTCTAAACGCTTCTGTCCCCCTGCACATAGTTTTTCTAATTGACGAAGAAATGTCTTTCTTCAATGCAAATCACGGCGAATATATTTCTTATTTGAATGTAATTTCGGTGAAACAAATTCAATAACAAACATGTACGTATTATAAAAAAATTCTCTAAGGACACCAAAGAAATAATAAACAAAAAGAAAGAAGACAAAAATTGAAATATTATACGAAAATGTTATACGAGTTTAATGTTTATTTGCATTATAACCAGAAATAACTCATAAAATTAAAGAAGATATTAACCATAAAAATTGTTTGTGATCAGGCAACCAAAGAAACTCCTGCGATGCGTTGCGTAATGCAGTTTTTTATACAAGAACTTGGTTATAAGAATGTTGAGGTTTTGCCAAAAAAATAAGAACATCTTAAGAACATACGCAGCCAGTGTTTTTTAGTGATTATAAAAAGTGTAGAATTACTGAGAAATAATAATTTACAGACAGTTTGTTCATTCTTATAGCTAGTATTATGTGTAGGTTGTTACAAAATGAGTTAACTTCATTAACATCTCTATTTTATCCAGTTCAAGAAATAATCAACCTAAATCGTACTTTTGGCCAAAGATTTTGAGTATTTTCTTAATATGTTCTCAATTTTTGGCAAAGTCTCAACGTTTTTATGAATCATTTATACGCATTTTGAAAAAAGAACACAAATAAAAACTTTCAGGCTGGGAAACGTAAAAAAGCATATCCAGCTGAAATTTTAATGTTCTTGTATAAAAAAAAACGTGTACCAGCGGGTTTTGTACGGAAATAAAAGAAGCACATGATTTTTAATTTGTTTTGATTTTTGTTTTTTTGCTTGTTTTTTTTTTGTTTTTTTTTTTGGTTCTACAAATATGTCATTAAGAATCACGTGCTTTCATAAGAAACGGGACGACATTTTAACAACAATTTGAATCACAATAATCCTGACAATATTTCCATTTTAAATCCATTTTGTCCGGAGTCTTATTTGGTCATTTTAGGGACTTGAAACACGAACGGGGATGATCTGCAGCGGTGTTGTCAATTACTTCTCATAAAAGTTCGTCATATGAAGAACGCGGCAAAAAATGAAAAAGCAAAATTTAACGAAACCGACAACGTGAAATTAACTCAAAACAAATATGGCTACTCTCTCAAAAAAAAAAAAAAAATAAATAAAACCCGCGAAACTGAGAAAGAAATTAAAAACAAGCAACACACAAAATTTTAAGGAAAAAATTATACTTGCTTTTTTTGCGTGCTTTTAATATGGGTTTAAGTTTCGTGTGAAAGTCATACTCACTAGGAGTCTAGTCATGCCTGTCGAAAACATTTTTTATACAATTAGACGCATCAAGACACCTACTGTAAGAGCAAAAATACAACTGATTTTTTTAGTGGTCTAGTCAGAGATATTGTATCCCTTTTTTTAAATTTTTAACATGTTTACCTTTTTATGAATTAAACTTATTTTCAAAAATCATTCTTGGCAATAATACAAATCTGTGTGAGCGCCTCAACCACTCCACTTCTTTTATACACTATATTATCACCCACATTAGTAATCTCGTGCATAGCCTTGGGAAAAGGCGTAAAGAAGGACATATCGTGTTTATGGTAGATTTAACTCATTCTTAAGGATGCAGGAGATATATATATGGTTGTGCTGCCACTTCCTGAAAACTTATTAACAAAAATTTGAAAAATTATTGCTTGATTGTTTTCTATCTTTGTTGTTTCGTTAGAACATACTTGTTTTGAAACTTTTCTTAGCAGATAATTAATTTTACATTATTTATAACTTCTGTTCTTATTGATTTCGCAATTAGTTTGTTCTTGAAAATAAATTTTATAAGAGTGTTTGAATGCCTTCTTTATTTTTCTGTTTCCATAGATACAAAAATGATAGCGTTTTTCATTCTTCCATCAGTTACCTGATCGACGAACATTTTTTACGATGGTAACTACTGGCTTCAGCTGTTTCAAACGGACGAAGCTACATCAACAAGAGTCCGATCGCAATCAATCGCGTAAAATTATACTCTGTTAGGTTAACTCGCGTAAAATAAAGCAACGTTAACTTAACTGGCGTAAATGTGTAACGTACAAATTATTTATCGAAATAATAGCTAAGTATCGTTAAAGACAATTAATTCTGACATATATCACACCCAAATCTCGGTGTAGGTTACGGAAAATAGCAAAGTACGGTGTCTTTGTTAAGTGGTGTCATTCGTAAAGAGTGAGCCAATGACATAAATTTTTAGGATTCACGTACAGGGGGCTTTGGTTACACTCATTAGTGCATTAAATGCACACATAAAATTTGGTGCTTATTACAAAATACCACTGGGTTTGTTTACAAAAGAGAACAGCCTCGACGTTGTTTGATATTGTTCTTACAGGTAGCTTAGCTACCCTATAGCTAGATTTAGGATTATCCTAGCCTTTATTACTTAATACTCAGTAAAATAGGTCAAGTTTGAATATTAAACTTTTTAGCCCTGGCTAGCTAGACTAAGTATAAAAGGACAAGGCTGAGCTTCTTGGCTGGATTAAAAGTCAAAACTTAAAGAAGAAAATTACATCACAGTTTTCAAAATTATATTACACATATTTGAGAACACCTGCAGGAAAATTTATTGTTTATCAAGTTATCCCATATGGGTAATATGGAAGATTTATTCACAACAAACATCAGAAACTTTTTCATGTGAATTGCTTTCACATTAACAAAAATTAAAAATTTTTAAGAAAAACTTTTGCGGTTTTGTCATTTATTAGTTTTCAAATTTCTCGCTGGAAATTTTTAAGGTTTAAAACCCATGTCCCACAGTAACTTTTTCATCCTTATCCTAATGTCATATACATAAGCTATGCAACAACTTTTACAGGAAAATAAAAACACATCAGAAAAAAAGGATGTTATTAAAATATTATAAATTAATTTCAAACCGATTAGTCCCTGCAACCATTTTGGTGTAAGCGGTGTGAAAAGCTATACTAAGTAAAAGTCCTATTACTTCAGTAAAAATTGAAATAATGACTTGAAATTTGGTATTATATGTTTTTAGACCAGTTTGATGAAATGAACCCCAAAATTTTTTTACTACTATCATAGTTTCTGAGTTCCTGAATTTAGCCATTTTTAGAGACGCCGATAAACTGTTTTTGACAGCATATCAATTTTGACAAGCCATGTGTACAGAAAACATTCAAAGTGATTCTCAGTATTAAAAATAATTCAAACAGATAAAATGTGTCCCAGGTTTAGGATTAAATATCTTATCCAGCTCAGAGAAAGTGGGAATGTGCTTCTAAAGCACAGTGACAAATACATAATCTAAATTTTATGACGTATAAATACAAAGTGGTTAGAAACTTATTTTTTGTCCACCTGGATCTGCAACACGTTTACTTGCACTAATCGCTCAGCCTAGTGCCACTCACAATTAATTTTTGAATATCCACAGGAACTTATGCAAAACTTATGCAACTCATGCAAAATATAAAAATGCTAAACTGTATTTGCTTTGTAGAAGTATCAATAGGCTTCATCGTAAGTCCTGTGATTGTTGGATTATGAAAAATATACTGTATATTTAATGCATTAATTGTTCCACTGGATTTTAACACATTACACTGAGTGTCCTCTGCCTTATGGTTTTTAGATTTTTGCTGCTGATATCAGCATATTTTAGCCCTCGAGTGCCACACCTCCGTATATGTAGGAGTTAATTATCTTTAATTTTTGTACATTACTAAAAAAAGTGACAATATATTTATTTTAACATGTGAAACATACAAAAAATAGATATTCTAAAAGCTTAAGAGAGAAATAGGAAAAAAATGGGATCTACAAACCACGCACCATTGTTTCCAAACCAAAATGGTCTTCTTTGGCGTATCATGTTTGTTCCGTCGGCATGTTGAGGCTGCGAAAAGCTTGGATTGGTTAATAGCAGAAATTTAATCTCTCTGCGTGAGCCGTCAAAACAAAACCAGTAAAAGGGGCTGAATACGAAAGGTTAAGAGAATAAAAAAAGGTGTGTAAATTTAAAACGCAGTAAAGACACAATGCTGAAGTATAAAATATAGTCGTGTTCCTCGTTTTTATGAAAAACAAAAACAACAACAAAACATATTTACAAAAATACCTTCACATGCATTATATAAATATATATTTCACTATTCAATGGTTGTTGAGAAGGCAATTGAAAGATATACAAAATGTTGATCTACTATTGTAGAAAATAGATACTGAAAGAATTGCGGATATTTACTTTAAAGGGGATGAATTTTAACTTCATTTTGAATTTGGTAGTTAATTCTCAAAAAAAATGTTAAAGTGACAGAAGGAATTTCTTTTACATAGTAATAGCTACATACCCAACATAAGACTTAATACTCCAAAATACCTTTTCCTAAACTTTTTTGACTCTTGCATAAAACAATTCAGACATAATCATGGAAAGAACTAATTTTGAACCTTCCATACGTCTACAAAACTAATTTGTTCCAGGCAAACTATGCATACAGAAATAGAACAGATGAGATAGAGAGTGTTTATTGACATATTTCTACGTGGAATATAGCTAATGTGGACTGTTATCATATTTACTGTGAAAACGCTTTTGCAAGTGGATAATTCTCACTTGATCATGAGACTAATTGTTGAAAATAAAAGATTTTACTTCATGGAATTCAAAACGTGTAAAAACTCAGTTCGCCAAAAAATTAAAATACTAAATGTTGCTTCGCTAATATAACAATGTTTTTCCAAAATAATAAATAATTTTTTTAATATAAACGATATATTTACATGAATTAAAATAAAAAATGTATAAAATAAAACGAAATAAAAAATGAATTCCAATATTTATTACACTATAGCTACATGTATCTTTAAAACTCAGCAGTCAACCTTATTTTTCTCCTTCTAGGTATCAAGTATCGGTTGAGGACTCTTAACAGTATAATATGAGACCGTTCAGCAACTCAACGGCCTGCAGCTATTACAAAAACGGTCCTTAAGCTAAAATATAGGAAAAAGGCGATAGAATTGTTATTGCTTATACATAATGCCGATGCTTTCTTTTACAAACGAGATTTGATGCAATCTCAAATGTTTGACCTGCTGTCAAAGCAAAAGCATAAAACATATTTCTATAGAGTTCTATGAATGCATTTCCAACAAATTTGCATGACCTTCACTCAACGAAAACTCATTAGTCCATTTCCTTAATAATAACTTTAAAACCTTTTTTATTCATAGTGGCATCGGAGTGAAATTTCAACGTAATAAACGAAGTGCTGCCGTCAATGTGCAGAGTTGGGGGTTTTACATCTCCACAGAAACGTCCTATTTTTTTAACTGCCAACATATTTAGAAAGTGTTCTTCAATTTCAACATAATCATATTCGCATGCTTCGTGCGCTTCTAAGTGAAAATGCCCAAATCTTAGTTTAATTTTTTTGTGATTTGGTGAATATATATTCCATACACAGTCTTGCATTTCAGGGTACTGGTATGGGAAGCCTGGTGTGTGTAATCGACCATGAGTCACGTTATACTCTCCACCGCATTGCTTTTTTACCGGAGCAATACTGTGATACTGAATGTTGAATTGTGGTTGAAAGGGAACCTGTAACAAGAATAAAAATAGATATAAAATCTGATTCAAGTTATTACTTCAGCACACTTAAAATGGAGTTTTTTCAGTCCATTTGGAACCATCTACTGACCGCCAACGGGCATGTAAAACAGACAAGCAAGTTAGAACGACATCATACGTGTCTCTGGTGGCAATGCAACATCTACAAACGAAGGAGAGCCAATCGTGCAAAAAACTTTCTGTTTCTAACTTACTTACTTACTATGATTTTTGCTATGCCTTTTTAAGCTTTAATCATTGGTAACTTAATTTTTCTGTAACTTCTCACTTAAACGTTGATATAACGGAACAATACACAGCAATGTATGAAGAAGCTAACTACTAACCTTCCCAATATATTCGATCACAGCTGTGTTGGTATCCATTATAATGGCACTATTTGCGTCAGATTGTAAGCAGATCTTTTGCGAATCAATGCTATGTTTTCGTTTTCTCTCGTCATCATGAATCAAAAGATAATTATTGCAGTCAAAATTGCCAAGCCAGGGAAGATCAATATTGAGAGATAGTTGGAGATGTTCCGGAACTGTGATGTGCCATAGACATTGTAGCTGGTGTTTGTATGAGGGCGATATAAGAGGGGAGGTAATGACACCAACTGGTGAAATGAATTTTCCTTCGCAGTTTGGTAGCTCTAAATGAAAATTTCATGGTTTATTGAGAAAAGTTGGAGAAAACAATTGTGAGAAAAGAATTTCTACCATTCCTACAAATGGTGAAGTAATTAAAAAGTATTGAATCATTAAATGAAATAAATACTGAGAAAATAAAATTTAAGATTAAAATATCTTAATATTTTTATATATGATATTTTATACTATATTATTATACATTTTGATTGGCCAATCTACACGAAATATATGCTATATTGTTATTTTCTGTCGAGAAACACGTGCAATTTTTACTTATTTTTTAATTATACAGGGAAAAAATCTTATATTTATTCTCTGATTAGCTGAAATAGCTTTCTTGATTGGTCAGGCAAAAGTTATTGTTTTCCTAAAAAAACGAGAACTTCTCCGGAAATTGATCCTAAATTAAAACATAGTTTTTTTGAAACGAACATAAATCTTCACGTTCTTCTTTTGTTTGCATATTATCATTAAATTGTTACATGGGAAGCATTGCTCTTCAACGTTGAGAATATTTGATTTACTGTGACTTCAGAGAGATTTGGGACACATTGAGGAAGACGTGCGTTGAAGTCGATTATTCAAAATAAACAATTTTTAGGTGCATTAGTAAAACACAAAAAGATTCCTCCTCTATTTTTCCTTTTTTCAGATTTTATGCTACAATATTATCCAAAGGTACATTTACTTACTCAGGCATGTCCTCTCATCGCTTTTTAAAATATATCCAGGTCTGCACGAGCATAAATATCCACCATTAGTATTCTCGCAAATGTGAGAACAAGGTTTTCTTTGAAAGGCGCATTCATTTACATCTAAAATAAAACAAGGATGCCCCTTATTTAATTGTTTCAGACTGACTTTGGTTTACTATAAAAGAATATACAATAAGTAGACTGTTGCAGGTTATCTTAGGGGAAGAAATGAATGCGGAAGAAAATAATGTGGGACTAATGACTGCGAATTTGCCTTGTATTCGCAAACTCAAACTCCGCATCTTTTAACGAGCACTGATATTTGTAATCTTTTTTTCCGCGCTTTACCTTAATCCCGACTCGTTTGTAATTCTTTTGTAAATAAAATTTAATTCAGACATTGGATATATACAAAACAAAAGCTATGTGTGGTTAATATTTCGAGTTCTTTCGTGTCGTAATTTCAAAAATACTTGCAGTTTTCCATTTCGTATTCCACACAATTTTTAAGTTCTATACGCAAACCTAAATTTTCTTCTCTTTTAAAATAAATTCTTCTCAAAGAAACGTTTCAAAAATAGGTGCGCTGTTGTTTTTTACTGTTTTAGATTTGAGAGATGCTATAGAACACATACCAATGCATGTATTATTTGCTGTTAGCATGTGACCTTCTGGACAAGTGCACGTGTAACTACCATCAGTGTTGACACAGTTATGAGAACATCCACCATTATTATAACTACATTCATCTTTATCTAAATGAAATAGGAAATAATCACGTGATGTACAGGAATTATTCAAAGGCTGTGTATTACACGTTTTTATATTGCCGATCTGGAAATATCACATGATAACTTTAAACCAATCACAAGTGTAGCTTTGCAAGAAATTTATATGAACTATACCCAATATGGAATTTTCCTGCAAACAAATAAATACTCTCTATTAATGAATAGTTAGTAGTATATTATAGATTTTAAAGCATTCGTTATCCTTTCTAAAGGTTACATTTCCCTGGCACATGACGTAGGTTTCATCAGACACATTGTACCATACACGGAAAACTCTACATACATAGGAGGGAAGGGGTCTTTCATTGACACTATTTACCTACCTAAGCAAGAAACAGCTCTAGAACTTTGTTGATACACCCTCCTATATCCAGAATGGCAATCACATTGGTATCCACCTGGCAAGTTTTTACATGCTTGGCTGCAACCGTGATTTTCAAGTTTGCATTCGTCGATATCTAAACAATTTTATAACGTTTTCATGTTTATTGACCTTATAGAGTTTATAGAGTATATAAGCTATAGAGTTATAGAAAGAGTTAAAGTTTGAGAGAAAAATACGTAAATATTGATAGATTTAATTTTTATAACATTTTGGAGAAAGCAGCCAGAGAAATTGACTGCTCACATTCAATGCATGGTTCCTTATGTGCCTGTATGGTTCCTTATGTGCCTGTATGGTATAATTTCGTTTGAGCGGGATTTCTATATCCTAGTTAGTTAGAAGACGTGGATATATTTGTACATAATAAAACATGCAACCGTAACGCATATTTATATATTTATATAAAGTAGCTTTACCTATCACATCTACTTCTGCTTGAAAACCCATATACCAGCCAAGGTCTCTTTCTTTGGACGCATGAAAATGAATTTTCATCCTTCTTACATTTGATATGACTGTTCCTGGATTATTACTGCCGCAATACCTTCCCAAAAACTTTTCAGTGCTTCCGTCACCCTCATGAATTTCGATATAATCGAGACAACCTTCTTGCTCGTCCAACTCACGTAAAGAGAAGAAAAGAAAATCTACTTTGATTTTATAACCTCGATGGGCCTCAATTACCCATAAGCAATCTTTCTCGGGCTGGTAACCAATAGGAAATTGTGGCGTTTGGATTTTTGTCTTGAATTTTGTAATACGATGCGAGCACACTAAAAGCATAACCAATTAAATCCGACATTCAAAAATATGGAATTTTACGGAAAATTAATTATTACTTTAGCCTTATTATACAATTAACACAAACCAAATGATTCAAGAGATGTTTTAAAACTTCCCCTGGATAGAATATAACATAAGAACTGGTAATACTTAAGGAACGTTTCTGAAAAAAATTTTTAGTAGAAATTTGTCAAAACCAAACTAAGAATAAGAAAACAAAAACCTACCATCTGTTTTAAAACTGGCGGCAAATCCAGTTAAACTTGACTTGGCTTCGTTTGCATTCTTCCCAGACACATGAAATCTAACATATAGGCTGCCGGACAATGCAGTAACTGGAGCTGGAGATATGTTTCCGCAATATCGAACTATATAAGGAGAAAGGAAACCTTTCCCCTCTCTAATTTCGACATAATCGTCTTCACATAAACCTGTTTGTTCATCTACTGGACTTCCAACGTTAAATTTATTAAAGATCAACGATAATGATGTATAGTGTTTCCCCTCTTTTGCTCCTTTAGTTCGTGTGATTATCCAAATGCAATCCTTTTCTGTATTTTGAGGATATTCATGTGGAAAATTTGGAGATGTAAACGAACCACTATTAGCAAATAATGTGCCACCACATTCTAAAGAAGTAACAGCATTGTAATAATTAACATTGTTGTTGCTATAGTGTTTTGCATTATGGAAACTACAATCAATAATGAAACATCTGACTCAACGGCAAGTGTTCGATAGTTTTCAAAGTTGGAAGAAACCGTCAACTCGCTAATACTCCGCAGGCGAAAGGTTGCAAAATGCAAACTCTGTATATGCGTTGGGAAAGTAAAAATCGTTTAGAATGAGCTAGTCACACTTCCCAAAAAGCCACTTTCTGACAAATATAATCCATGTCACGTGCCACGAACTGCCGAAATATCGAGAGAAAAAAATATGGCGATGTTAGCAACAATTATCACACCTTAAGAGTTTGGATTTAATTAAAAAACCTAAGATTCTATGCCAGCTGTTGGCAAGTAAACTTTAACTCGATCAAATTGTATAGAAATATTTAATTACTACTTTTTAAGGACGTTCTTCAAAATTTGCAGTTATGTGACAACTTTGTTTTTACTATTACAGATCACCATCAAGCTGACTTACCAGAAAGTTTACTGCATTTGTACAGTAGATTAGTTTCTATGATGTCCTGTCGACTGAGTACAGGTCCCTTTAGTTTGTAGTACGACTTTCCAATTTCGTTATTATTGACATTTCCATAGTTTTGCATGGTAAAAGTACTGCCTGGTTTTTGGCGTATAGTATCGCCACCATTTTTGTTGAAAAAATTAGAACCGTAATGCATAATGGATTTGTAATCGTATATCTAAAGGAGAGCAAGACTCAGATTAATGCCAGCATACTTCTAGTCTGTTATAAATCACACAATTAAAAAAAAGTGTTAAATTAGCACAAATTTGTGGAGGTCGGACTGTAAATGATAATAAAATTTGCCTTCAAAAAAGTTAATCTAAATGGTATTTATACTTCGGTCTTGATTATTTCTCGGCCGTTATTCTTATCGGTCTTAGTTTTTACGGCATTCCTCATTTTATTTACATTCTCAAGATTAAGTCATCAAGAACGGGAAAGGTAGACCCATAGCAAATAACAAAATGTTAGTTAGAGCGACCTCCAAATTTACTTTCATAAAGTTTTCTATCGAAGAGTCTAAACATTACCTGATCAAAAGTAGTAATTTCTTTTCTTGATTTTAGAGCAAAGTTTAACTCCCTCTGTCTCTCAACATTATCATATATAACATCGACATAAATGGACCGATCTGGTCGATTCTGCTCGTGCCAAAAGCCAACAGCATGTCCTAACTCGTGCGTGATAATGCCAAATCGTAAACATCCTGAACCAAGAGATAAAGCTTGTTGTCCTCTACGACGACCAACAAAACTGCAGCAACTAACAAAAGACGAAAAAGATTTCTACTCTCGCATTAGGATGCGTTGGTTTGCTGAAACTTATTAAAACATAATGCCTGACGTTTTTGTTTCTAACCCTTCCGTATTTTGAGGGGATGCTTACATGACATGCGGGACGGAACGGACGCCAGGACAGGCCGTGGGCTGGGATGATTTTTTATATTCAAATAACATCCCACCTGAGTTGAAGTCTTGAACACACGAAACTGTCCTTGGACAAAAATTTAACATTTTAAAATCTTACACAGTGATTTTTTTTACAATTATTGATAACAGTTGGATCCTGACAGCCTTTCTGTCCCGTCTTTTCTTCAAACAGACCCTAAGCTTTATATATCTAGCCCAATTTTATGGCACTTGAGAAAGAATGCAACAAAAAAGAGATAGTTTTAGAATAGAAGTTTAGAGGGCATTATTTAGAACAGAATTCGCTCAAATTCAATTCACATAGGATTTTGTAAAATTTGTTAATTTTGTAAAATTTATATTGTCGTTCTTTCCTCTCACTCACCCTGACCCTTTTACTATGTAAATATAGTCTTCTTCTGTAGTTCTTTTAACAAATGATACGCAGGTCTCATTTTGCCAATGTTGCATTGCTTTCTTTATCAATCTCTTACCTGCATCTATAATTTCAACATGGCTTTTGTTAGATTATAAATGATAATAAGAAAGATCGTGTTGTACGCTAAAAAATACCAAATTTCTAGTCGATATAATAACTATTATAACTATTAACTACAATCTACGTACAGCTATAATCCAGAAATTTTAAGCTATTATTTATTAATTTGATAAAAACAATTTGTAAAGAAAACCACAGAGCTTGGAATCTTTGATTCACATGTCAGTTCAACATCCTAATTCGGCCTAATTTTTTTGCATTTATTTAAAATCGGATTTTTCAGAACTTTATTAAAACCAAGTACTGACTTGTATTAGTAAACAAAGATCTAAATTTCTATTTACTATTACAGCTCCTTTTATGTTGAAAATTGACATTATCCCAAATTTTATTTATAGTATAGTTACTAGTAAACTTACTCGAGTATTTGTTGCTAATAAGGTAGGGTATCTTTCCTTCTGGCCATAGTCTGTAAGAATCTACTTCCGCAGCCCTTCTATACCTGCGTCTTCTCTTTCTGTTCATGACTTCTGGAATAGGTGCGTCTAGGATATACCCTGAACAAAGAATGAAATTGAATTATTTATACTTTTTAATTTTGCTGAGGTATACAGTAACAGACGATATAATTCTAAACAAAAGGCAAGTACATTTCGCATAAAGAAAATGTCTTTTTAAAAAGGCTTTTACAAAGAACTCAATGTTTAGTCATTTCAAAAAAACTTGCAAGGTAATAAGTTGGAATGTCACTATACGCGTGATTTTATTTAGTTTGCAAAACATCCCTGCCTTTTTTACGTGCCAGGGGAGTTTCGCAACCTTCTACCCGCGTGGTGTTTTTGGTTTTAGTCTCAACTAGCTACATGTGAATACAATGGATAACTAGAAATTATTATTCTATGTAGCAAAAACATTAAAAAAACAAGTTGACGTTTGGTGTGCTACAATTGTGAAAACGCCTCACTCTTACTCCACATGTATAAATTAAGATACACAGACAGAATTAATTTCATGGGCAATTCAATTTTTGGTTGGCAGGCAGGATAATTAAGACCTTTCTCTGTGATATTTTATTTCGCTGATTCGCCGATAATCCTAAAATCAGCAGAAAATTATTTTTAATTATCTTTTTTATACAATCATCGTCACTATAAACAAAAGAACTCACAAAACGAAAACGCAAGGAGGAAGAGAAGTAATTTACGGACTTTCAACTCTTCAACGACTTAGACATTCGTAGCATATTAAATCGTTATTTATGTTCTTATTATACAAAACTCCCCCTTAAGCATTAAAGTGGCACCTTTGTGACATATTCCTTAAAAAGTGCATTGTGACATCTTGAGACAAAACATGTGGTTAGCACCCATAAGTTATGGTCGGAGGCAACAAACCAAGAGATTGTATATCTTGCGGGATACCACAAAAACCTAAATTTAAGTTCCCCTTTAAGATTGTCGTCTAAGGGGGGCAGTACGTAAAGATTTGGCACGTGTGTTTATTGTCTCTCTCAAGTGCAAGTTTCACAAACAGCCCATTATAAACTTGTGTCACACCGTCAATGACGCACTCTGGTCTGTACCCGCAAAATGTCTAAATAAACAACCAGAACTATAAATGCAAAAACGCGACGAAAAGCAGCGACAACAACAACAACAACAACAACAGACCCCATGACAACCAGGAAAACAATGTTAATAACGACTGCAATAACAACATCGGTAACAGAGATGTTATTTCTCAATAGCGATCACTTTCTGGGCATCAGGCATCAACCTGACTTAGAGGGATATTTCTTGTTGCATTGCGAGTCCAAAATAAAAGTAAAAAAGAAAATTAAGGAACAAAGTTTGTATGCACTGCAATGCTTCCGTGCATGAAGGTGTGAGTCATATTGAATAAGGACGCTTGAAAGGAAAAAAGACATTTATTTTCAAGCAATTAAGCAGCGCAACAATATGACTGATATGGTCTGCCAAAAACAGAGATTAATTTTTTTTGAACCCTTAGTAATAACTTCATGCAAATAGTAAACAATGTGATTACGTCACTCGCCAGTGCTGTGAAGGAGACACATATTGAACAGACAGTCAAATAAGCGTCATATGACATCTCAGACAACGTATGATCAAAAACTTATTATACACTCGGGTGTGCCGGGAAAATAAAGATAACCTTCAGTACCTCCATATCACAACCACATTAGAATCCGTCGTAAGAGTGTCGTGTTCATTCAAATTTATTTAATGCCAGGTTAAAATCTTTTTTACGATTAAAAACAAACAAACAAAGTGTATTTACAATGTCGCTTTTGTTGTTGTTATTTTTTTACCTTGGTGTCTATATTCGGAACTTTTTATATTGAAAATCGAAAAGGAATTTTAAAACATTGTTTTTATTAACCGTCTTTGACTGTGAATTTTCCTTCTACATCATTTTTGACATATTTAAAAACAACTTGTAGTTTATTTTTAACAAAGCAAAATCCATTTCACTATATATACACACACCTTGAATTTAATCAAATAAATATAACTACAAAATTTTAAATGGCGGTAGAAAATATTTTCAACCTACGACCAAGTGTAGCTTATATAAAAGTAAAACTAAACACAGGAAATTGACACTACGTCTGACAACTTTTAAAGCACCCATCAAAAGTAGTGCTATATTAGCGGTCTTAAATGTAATTCAACTTTTGCTCACTTTCTGTGACATCCCCATCTGAGCACTATTTTACTGAGCAATTTTTATGGAGGCACCCAGTAAGCATTTGGTAATAAAAGATATTTTAACCTATGCCAATTATTTAATGTTAAGAGGAAGGTAAAAGAAACTTTCTTTAGATATCAAAAAAAAGTTCCACTTAGCTATATCAGTATTTATCAGTTCTCAGGATATGAAACTATTTTTTCTCAGATAAGTCCCCTTAGTGCGGCAATTGCCAAACGCAATTAACTGTCATGTTCTCAATTCTATCGTTCATCATAGGACTGCGCCAGATCCGACGATTATTGGAGAATAAGGTAGTCTTAAAAATCATTATTTTTGTGATTAAATATTTTGTGGAAAGCAAGTGAAGGGAAGATATTGAAAATACAAAACTCTTTCATAAATTCCCTTGCAAAGGTTAAAAATTTTTCGGGGAGTGAAATAAAAGATTTTTGAACGTAAACTTTTACGTAATTTGCAAAAAAAAAAAATATTTACCTGACATTCCACATGCGCCTCTGGGTTCCAATGGATCTTCTACAGAATTTACTGATGTTTTTATCGCGTTTGCATAAGTATGGCCAACATGGATCAGCACCAGTGCGAAGATTATGTGCATTATGTTATTCTGTTTTGTTTTGTTACTCTGAACGAAAATTTAAAATTCAGTTAAAAATGGTACATCATTATTACCATCTAAATGAAACGGAAATCACAAAATGCAAGTAAATTCAATTAAACATTTTTTTCTTCAAACCGCGTGGATCAAAAGGTCAGAGTAGCTACTTTTATTTCTAGTACACTATCTTATAAATGGTACTAATTTTACAGCAATTTCAAGAGGTTGAAAGAAACAGGAAATACATCTCTTAAGGAAAACAACAATCTACCTAACTAATTAATTGTGAGGCATCGTCCAACCTATTTCATAATGCTTGTACACTAAAGTCTTAATACCCCATAATGAATCACAATTTGCAGCTAACATTATTCCTAAACTAGATCTTACTTTATTTTTAAATGTTACCTTCGCATACCTAGAAGCAACATGGCTTCACTCGACGAGACAGACAGATAAATAAACAGGACAAAACGAAAAACACCTATTACAATGGTAATTGTCCATACATTGCGGATGTGGTTTTAGAGAGAGATTTGTGGGTTTTAAACATGAGTTTTAAACATTCTTAACGCATTTCTTATTTTATCAACGCCAACAACGCTTGGAGAAATAAAAAACAGGTTCTCTTTTGCGTTAGAAGAAAGATACTAAAGGATAACTGGGGATACGCATCTTGTTTGTTGTTTTCCTCTAATATGTTGTAACTTTTGAATAATGGTGCAAGTTCTTGCAATGTATACGACGTCATTTCTCCCAAATTTGATTGCGGCTCTACAACTGTCTAGGAGAGACTAGGATGTCTTTACAGACAAATAAGCATTGCATTGTGGTTCTAGCGGCACACCTGACCTGTGTTTCAGCCAAATCCGAATCACGTGCACTTTGCGCTGTATTCTTTGCTTCACCACAAGTTAATAAAGTATAAGAATTACATAATTATCATTACAAACAATAGCGATGTTCTAACCGTTAAATCACCTTCTGACCACACTAGGGTCTGTCTTAACCGATAACGCATTGTGCTGTTTTTTGTTCAAATAAGGGTTAGGCAGGAAAAATATTTTTACCCTTGTCGTTTACACAGAAGGGATTAGTTCCTGACTGTGCGTTGGATCAGTCATATACGGTTTTGAGAGAGGGATAGCAGAAACTGTACATAGAGATACTATTTCTACTCGTCGAAAACTTTATATTTTATTTATAATTGTGTCTAAGTTAGTAAACAAATGCAAGCATGCAAAAAACAAAAACAAAAACAAAAGTAAACAAAAGACTTGTGGTATGACATATTTTATCTTCTTGTTAGCCATTTCCAAAATAATAAAAATACCCACTAAATTACCTGAAAGTATCAATCCAAGTGACAGTGTTAGCTTAAGGAAACGAAAATGTGTGTTGATTCTAAAATTCCTACGAACAGATATAATAATGTTATGTTATATTATTATATGCAAATATTATTTGAACTTAGTGTGAATAAACAAAACTAAATAGGTCATTGTTTTGTTTAAGGATTCCGCCATTTTAGCCTTTATATTCACATGTGTTATATCTCTTTGTTTAGCATATAGTTTACAATTACAGAAGCTCCGCCTTTTTGCGGAAAGATGTTCCTAAAATAAGATTTGTTTGGAGCAAAGTTACTGTTATTTTTATGGTTGACTGGACAAAGAATGATTAGCTACACTAAAAACATAAGTACTTTAGCAACTAGATTTAACCCTATCTTGGCCGGGCTTTTCAGGGACTTTAAAAAACCAGGTGGTGGAGGAGAGCTGGTGGTCTAAACAATCCTTCCTCTAATAGTAACAAAAATGTATGTGACCTCAATAAAGAGCAATTGGAACAATAAAGTATTTAAAAACAAAGGCTTGAACATTCTGCATGTTGTTAGCTATAAAAAAATTAGTACATGCACAAATATCAATGGATAGAGTTTCAGTTGAAACGTTACATTAGAAAAATTTTAAACAAATTAAGATAACAAGAAAATAGACAGGAACTTAAGAGCAATTAAGGCTTTGATTTTTTTTGAAATGTCATGATCTCTCGATAGGGTTAACACAGGCGTTCCTTATAGTAAAAAAGCCGATCCTTTACGAAACCTGAAGGAAATAAACTGTGCATTGACAAAAAAGATTGAAGTACCTCCCTTCGCTTACTTACGCATGCGTGTCTTCATCAAGAAACGCCATAAATACATTTGCACTATGACGTCTAGCGCCTCCCGTTTTATGTTGTTTAAACAGATGATGTCACGTTCTTTTTTTTGCAAACATACGTCACAACGTTATTATCTTTGTTTGACGATATTCTAACAAAGCAACTCACGGTTGATTCCAAATGGTTAAAAAGTAATAATCTAAAAAAAACAACTTATATATAATATGAATATAATATATTTTTGTGAATATATATTTCTTCGTAGCATCTTTGATATTAAATATAGTATAAGGAATAAATACTTATCATTATGACTAATGTGCTCTCTAAAATGCTGGCATCTCTTCTGGCTTATCATTTCTGCTTCACTGTTAGATAATATATGAGTGCTTTACTCTGTATGGTAAGAATTGAATTTCTATGTTTGCTTTGATGACGTCTTACTAACCAAATATTGTGATCGTATTTTTTCTTTCCTCACGTGTTCAATGTTACCTTAAATAGAACAGAATTACATCCAATTATTAAGAGATTAATTATCTTTAAGGTAATTAAAATAAACGATGTTTTTCACAGGATCCATGTATGATGCAACCTAACTTATCATTCCATCTAATTTTTTGCTGTTCTCCAATCCTTATTTGACATTGGATTTTATTCAAGCAAAGATGAAATACACAGTAGAAAGAGTAAGCAAAAATTCCAGATAATCTAAAATACACGTTTCCCGAATTACATGTTTTTTTTTAAATTTTGGAACTTTATTGTTTGACCTTAACATCATTTTCAGCATCAGTAAATTGGTTAATGTATAAATGTTCAACTTAATCCGACATTGGAAAGTGTTCTTTTGGTGGCATCATTGTTACGGTCAAAGCCTTCTTAATTTTCGACTTGTACTAATAAGCCTGGTCTTCGAGCAAAGGTTAATTAGTACAAAATTAAAAAAAACTGTTGTAGCAGGTTGTTTGTTTGATGTATGAATATGAAAATTTCACGATTTATCAATTTTTATGTGAGGATTTCGAAAATTATATTCTTTTTCTTTAAAAAAGTTGAGAAAGAGCTGGAGCACATCAAAGAAAATAAATTCGGGAAAGGTGTATTGTCAACAATATCCCACATAACATAACATAAACGTAAACAAACATAAAAAACAGGAAATGATGTTTGTATTTTTAGAACGTACTTAACTTTAATTAATAACCTGTGGCTAACTTCTCTAATAACATTTTTCTTTTTGATGGGTAATTTGCTTCTTAGTGGTGTATTTCTAAGTAGCTATTAGACGGACGGTAATGACATCAACAAAGTAATTAATATATTTATGTGGGTCTTACTTGCATTTGGTAGGCAACAAAATCATTAAAAGGCTGCCAACAGTATGATGCAGTATTGTTTGTCCTTTGAGGAACATGGTCCTTTTTTCCTTATGCATGCGAATTCACCTCTCTTATTGGTTCAGAATTTAGTCGCTAGCTCAGCAGAAATATTAAGGCTTAAACAGTTTAAAACTTTGTAGTTGTATCAAAATAATTAGATGATAGAAAACTTTACTTTGTCGATAATCATTGAATTATTATCTTATATTTATCTTCCTGTATTTTGCTTTTTTTCCCAAATAGATTTCTTAGATGATCCGTTAACATAAGCTTATCTACTATTAAAAAGTATAACGTTTTGTCATACAAAATTAAAAAAAATTTTCTTAGATGTTTTTAGATACGAAGTGTTAGGATTTAATAATTCATAGTTGCCCAAATATGAGTAAAAAACTAGCGTTATATACGTTGGTGTAAAAAAGACATATTTCGAAAAGAAAAGAAGCAGTCGTAATAAAAAAATACTTCCTGTGTCTTCGAAGATTAGCGCAGCAGTAACACACTTTGCTTGTTAAAAGAACTTGTTCTTCAACTTGATGTTTGTTGCAAAGACTACATAATGAGCTTCATTACTCCGACATCCTTTGTTAAACGCTCCTCCCTGTTTTTACCGCAAATAATTTCAAGAACACCAATTACATGCCAGTACAGCTGGCAGTGGTGATAATAGGATTAATAGTAACGTCATTAAGTGCTCCATTTTACTTTAATTTGTATTATGTGAAGAAAGAAAAATCTATTGAACATTCCGTATGACTTGATAATGATTTTTAATTACCACTCATTTCGGTACAATATTTTTACGAAAGTAAAACGAAGTGTGCTAGATGTTCATTCATTGATGAATTTTAGTATGTTATATATTGTTATGTTACAAAACAAATTCAACAAAACATACGGAAATATCTTTATTGCTTTTACATTTGTCAAACAAGACGGCTTTATGTGTGTTTTTATGCTAAATTAACACATATATATCGTTAGTCCATTACTTAAACAAAACTATAATATTTTAATACACACACTTATAAACATGTTGTTTGAAAAGAGGCCACCGCTACCCTATTGTGTAAAATAATAAAAGTGCTAAGTAGGTCTTAGAATATAGAATTGCTATGCGTTTTTTCATGTGCGAAGTGTTATTTAGGAAACTCTTGTGATTCATCGATAAGTGTAATACTTTATCATAACATAGCCTTTCATCTATACTTGTCATGTTCCGACACAAAGACAGTTGAAACGATTTCATGATTAACCTAACATTTTATTGTGACTTTTTAACCTTTTTAGCAAATATGTGACGAAAAAAAGGCAGAGGTTTCATTTTAATACTGAAGCGTGTAATCTTGAAATTCCATTGATCCATAAGTTGCTTTTACTTTAGCTTGGCTTTGAAATAGATAGTTAACGTATACTCATATGTTTGTGTTTTAAAAAGGATAAACTTGTTTGATTATGACTTCAATCAAATACAAAGAAGTTGATTTTTACGTTCTTAAGCGACAATTTGACAAAATAAGTTTCTTAGGTCAACGATCACCAATCAAAAAATAACTGATCTTTTAACACGGCTGGCAAACTTTCAGATAGCCGATGTTCTTTACATACATAATTATTGCCACATTAACAACAAAAAATACACAACTATTTCTGGCAGGCCTCCCTGCACTTGTCGCAAAATAAAAGTCTACCAAGACGGAATCTGTAAACAATGTATTTGCCTGTTGTGACTTAGTAGAAAAACACTAATAAAAGCCTTCTCCTGCATAACATTATTTTGTAAAATAGTCATATTGGAAAAGCAAATAAATAATCTACGTGAAGATGTAGTCATAATGACTTTTACTTTAAAATACTCATATACGCAGACTGGAAATATGATAGCGACATTAATCTGACTCCCAACACACATCAAACAACTCTCTTGCGTCGCTGCACTATATTGACGCCCCACATTATGTTGACGTAACTAACTGCAATTAGATTCTTATCAACACTTCAGTTTATCATCCTTGAGATTTAATCTACTTAGCTTTAGTGCTAGTGTGTAGAATATTAATCACATTCTTGACTGGCATACTAGAATAACTTTTATTTCAAGGCGTCTTGTTAACCGCTGAGTTTAAATTTTTTATCGTACGAAAGCACTAATTTTTGTTTTCGTGATTTCGCTTTCTATACAATTGAAACAGTTTTTTTATGTAGTATAAAGGCTATCGTGTTCATTTTTCTGGCATATCGTATCTATACAGTCACAGGACAACTCAATAAATTTTAACATATTTTAATTATCTTTCCACCCTTTAACCGCTCTTTAGACAATTCTTATACGTCTTGATGCAACTTTTTCCTTTACCTACTGACACATACTATTTTTATAACAGACTAGTTTTCTGCCTCATATGTAAATTGTGCCATGACAATGCTATTAGGAATTTTCTGATTCTTCTTGAACTTAAAGCTTAATGACAGCTATGGCTGCTATAGCATTGATATCTCATCATTTACGTTTTGCGAGAGTTTTAATATAATTTGCAATGGATTCTTGTGCCTTTTTTCAATTTAGCATGCGCATGAATTGGCCCTGTCCTAGGAATAAATTTGAACAGATAAATATTTCAAACTCAAATATATTATGCAAGAAACTAACACAATTACACAAACGTTCTTAAGGAATGCAGGGTATTGGATTCTGTTATGTAAAAAGAGGTCATGCGAAAAATATCATCATGCACTTGGAATATGGGCAAATCAATAAAATAGTAAAGAGCAAAAGATAACAATAGTTATTACAGTGAAATGCTTTTTGTTGTGATTAGCTAACACAACCGGATTTCGTTTTTTCATTTTTAGCAATCATTGGAATTTACACATAACTCTCGTTGCGCTTCTCCTAAAATTTAAGATTTCGTATACAGAACATACATAAACCACCTACAAGGCTAACAACGGTTTCTTTAACGTCAATAACTAGATTTCCATTGACACACCTGGGTGACATCTGTCAGTAATTTCCCTTTCGGATATTTTTACTTGGTTACTTTTCCGAAAGGAGTAGAATTACTTCTTTTATATAGGCTGGATAAAGAATTTTTTTCTGTTTTGATTTTTCAGTGTACAAACTCTAAGAAATATGCACGTAACATTTTCACGCGAGACATGACTTTTTATTTTCTACGAAAGCTTTCCACAAAGGGTTGTTGCTGTCTGTGTAATAGCGGACCTGTAGAAATATATGGTTATTAAACCGCGTTAAGTGGTAAATAAACGCTTATGCCGATTCTAATGGGTGATATCTAAGACATAGAATGAATAATAAAAAATCTATTACACAATTTTTTAGCTAAATCCTACCTGTTTGTGATGTATGCGCAAAGGTAAGAACGCGTACAAAGTAAAATTAAAAGCATAATATCGAAACAATAAGAAGGTATAGAATAATAAAGACCTGGTATGGTATGCTTTACTGTACTTGATATGGTACCTCTACTTTGGACCTGCACTTCCTTGTCTCCTCAAGCTTATTAGTTGACGCAGAATTGCAGATGCAATCTTTATACCTACAATAGAATTGAATTCTGGGTAATGCTTAGTGCTATTTACTTTATCCGAAACTTCCCACAAAAAGGCAATATTCCGGTACGGCGTCATACTTTAAATTAGAAATAAACTTTTCCTCGTGTGTGCATCAATATCTAAATTTATCTGTTAAACAAGTAATGTTGGTCAGTTAAAACCACTAAATTGCGTAACACGCTAAGAGCATGGTAGACATTGTGTGATTATCCAATTTGTCCAAACATAAATTCTCCTGATTCCAGCTGTTTGGGTTAAAACATGCCATTAAAATGCTGTTGCAAAAAGAACAATTGTTTTCTTCGCCATAGAAGGATTATTATATAAAAAAAGAACATATAAAATTTACAATAAAATACACGAAGCTTTTCTTAAATAAAACTTTACATCTTGAAGATGTAAAGTTTTATTTAAGAAAAGCTTCGTGTATTTTATTGTAAATTTTATATGTTCTTTTTTATATATAAAAAGAACAATGGTTTTAACAAGCTACACCAGATATTTATCCATGAAATATTGATTTTTTGTGATTAAGCAAGTAGAACTTTGTTGTTTGCAAAACACGTTTGGAAGCGTCTGCAGAAATATCAACCTTGTAGGCCAGGCCTTTCTTAATAACATGTTTCTAAGAAGTATGTGCAAAAAACCGTGAAGTTGCAGCACGTAACCCCTACTAGTGCAATACCTGAAATATGTGATGGATTGGCGGGGTGGAAGGGGAGGGATACTCGTGCAATTCCATTCTGGTTGAGATCATTTTCTGCACGTACTTACGTATGAACAAAAACACATGCAGTTAAAAAATATTTAGAAACATGAGCAATAAATTATTTTCAGGATACCAAAAGTATTTACCAATGTTGCACACTTAACATTAGCCAGTGTTTCTATTGTGACAAACAACATCATTTGGCGACAAGTGGTATTTGAGACTGTTTATTTACAAAGACAAATTGCTGTTGACATAAGAACAAATACTTTTCTAGTGTTGTCATTTACTGTGTTTTAATATATCATACGGTCAAAGCATACAATGTGTTGCCTTGGATTAGTCATAAAATGTTCAGTTTAAGGGGAGTAAAAGCAAAACAACAAAATAGCGTTTTTCATGTATTTGAAACATCATTCTGCTCTACTTTCTGCATGTGAATAAACGTAAAAATTTTTTAAAAAAAACATAAGTGTAAAAATGAAAATAAAGAAGTTTTGGAGTTTTTTAGGCAGAATCTCTATTTCAACTTGGATTTTGTTTCTTCTCCTGTTTTTGAAAGTGCACAAGAAATTAAAAATCTGAAGTAATTCAAAACAATTTTGGATATGCGGAATAAAGAAAATTGCAACAGAAACCAAAACTAAAATTACCATCCTATGTTTCGCTTGTATTGACAGACTTAACATAATAGAAGAAGTGATTTGACATCAAAAAATCAATATTGACGTCATCATTTTTCTTAAACTCCCTTTAAAGTGTCAATGGTAAGTGTAATTAGATCATAAAATGCACAACAATATCTTTTTTAGCAACAGGAATAAATATTGGGCATCTATTCGTATGGGAAAAGATAAAAGATTGTAAAATTTCTAGGCTGTGTCCCAGCCTATATTATCCCTAGACTGTAAGATAACTCGGTATATTTAAAAGAAATTGTGGTAATCGCAATTTTTTTTAAATACAGTACTTTCTGTTTTGGCCTTCAGATAACAATCATCTATATTCCCTTAGTGCATCTGCATGTTTTCCCTAACAATGAAAGACACGCCTTAGCACCAGTTGCTGAAATGATTAGTTTAATGAAATAAACAGGAAGTAAAGAACTTCTAAATCAAAAATAGATACTTTCGAAAGTGATCATTCCTAACCCTAACCCTAACCCTAACCCAAAAAAATAAGAAGCTGAAAGAGTATAGTGTGCCAAGCATATGATCGTGAAAGAATTTATAAAATCCTTATGGTCGGAAGCTATCTTTGCGGATGTTTGCCTTTTGTAAAATTAACACGTCGCTTATAGTACGTGTCGCGTATGGATTAAAATTTTGAGAGAAACCACAAAATCCTGTAAGTAAACAACCTTGATTTAGACTACATCCTTTCCACATCAAAGAAAACGCTTTCCTGTGTAGCTATCTATGTCTACTTCATTCTGATGGAAATCATTTGTTTGCTTATCGTCTTAGAATACTTTAAATAGTAATTTCAGTTGTTACCATTTTTACATTGTGGTTTTCACAGCTTCCAATAGCATTAGATTCTAATAAGTCTTATTTTGTATACTTCGTTAGATTATTGCATTAGCGATTATCTCTATTGCAAGAGAGATTGATGGTTTTCAACTTAAAGTTAAATAAGTTAAATGCCAGGGATGTCCTCAAATTGCTAATAAAAAAACGTAGACAATAAAGGCTAAATCTGTGTATGCTTTGTCCTAGTCTTTGTTCAATTTCCTCTCGAACTTTTCAGGAAACATTTCAAAAAGCTGCGCTGTTTACTATAAGTTTAGACTTAATACTGAAATGGTTGATTTAGTTGCAGAAGATGTACTGTGTTGAGTCTGTAAGATCTCCTTGATGTTCTTTTGTGAGCACTCATCATGATGATAGACCTAACAAGATGACACTGGGCTGCAACCTTTGTTCTTGAGATTACTTTGACCCTATTCAAGCTGTGGAAATGGCATCTTTTTTTCGAAAAGAATGAAATTTTGCTTTATTCCTGTAACTAAATATGATATATTGAATTTGTCACAAGTAGTATATAAATAAATTTCTAAAGGATCTTCATTTGATTTTTATGATCAATTGATGGCTGGGTCCGTCACAAAATGGCTAATTTTAAAGGGTAATTTGAATCGGTGCGTCCATTGTAGAGGCTTGTCCGTTTTAGAGTTTCCGCGAAATGGAGGTTTTGTTATTAAAACTTAAACAATATTAGTTTGATATATAAAAGAAGGTATACCACACGCATGAAAGAAGAAAAGAATAAGATTTACAGAATCTTAATGCCAAAGATAAGATTGCGGTTTATATCGTAATGGTCACTAGATACTTGCACGTAAGAGTGTAATTACTTACTCATGTTAACGAAAAAATTGGGTCAACAAAAATGTTCTGCAATAACACTGTAATTTTTGAAGATTTCATGAACAAATAAATAATGGTCACTAGATGCTTGCATGTAAGACGTTTTCTCAATATATTTTTATAAACGTTCGATTTTCACATTCGATTTTCCCTGAATATCATCCTATTTTTCTATATAAGTTGCTTTTATGCTAAAATAACCTTTATAAACTTTAAGTATTAAAGCTATGAGGGCCATCACAATTTCTTGTTACTTTTGTGAGTGTTTTAAGATTATTCCTAGGCTGAGATGCGAAACAATTAAGAACACTAAACTAATTTTTACAATCCATCTCAATCTCATAGAATTTAGTAAACGGATTTAAATGCCAATTAAATTTTGTTCGAACTAAACATAATAGAAAAAGTGATTTGACATTAACAAATAAATACTGACGTCATCATTTTTCTTGAATTTTCTTCAAAATGTCAACAATAAGTTTAATTAGATCAGAGTAATGCACAAAAAACGTCGTTTTTTTAGTAACAGGAACAAATATTGGGCATCTATTTGTATAGAAGAAAGTATAAAATCATAAAAAATTTAGACTGTGTCCAGCCTTAATTATACCCCAGACTATAATATTTAAAACGCAGCACTTTCTGTTTTGGCCTTGTTAAAATTAGATATTAATAATCTATATTCCATTATTGCATCTCCATGTTTGCCCCAACACTTCTGCCACGTCTTAGCACACGTGGCAGAATTGATTATTTGGATGAAATAAACAGGAAGCAAAAATAATAAAAAATAGATGCTTTCAAAAGTTTTCATGACCATTACTGGCTCCAAACCATAAGAAACTGCAAGAATATAGTCTGTCAAGCATATGATCGTGAAAGAATATTTCAAAATCCTTATGGCTGGAAACTATCTTCCTAGGCAGAGATGTGGAGCAATTAAGAAAACTAAACTGATTTTCACAGCCCATTTTTCTCTCAGAGAATCGTGTTAACCAGACAAAACCAACATTTGCAGAATGTATTTACGGTAAAAAAAATTATGCATCCCGACTGAATTAAATCACATAATCCGACGTCACGTATCTTAAAATAATGGAAATTATATTGCCAATTAAAAGCACAGCTCAAATCGCTAGTTAGGATAGCTAAACCACTGCTGCCATCGATAAAAATCTTTAATATGAGCTTTTTGTCTTTTGTGGATTTTCCATCATTTAATACTACAAGGCAATCACAATACGCTTATCTCATGGCTCCCTTCAGATTAATTAGGCCTGATTATTTTAAACAAGATTGGCTGAAATACCCGCTACTATTTTCTTAACTTCTGCTAAGAATAACTGTATTGTTGTGCTTTTGGCAATACACAGGCACACATCACCTGGTTACTTGTTGTTGTTGTTGTTGTTGCTAATAAAACTAGTTGTTTATAATTTCGAGAGGATCTTTGTCCACTCTTATTTAATAATTACGTACAGAACGAGAAAGACAAAACTACCATTTTTTATTGCGTTTGTAATACCTTTTAGTTCTAAATAGGTGTCCAGGCTATCTCTATAATTCTTTTGAGTTAAAAATAGTTGGAAATGTGTTAAGGTTTTAATATGTTTTACATATTTTGCCGGTAACCGATTTATATACGTTTCAGTTTGTTACGATTATTTTTCTTGTTCAGAAAGTGCATAGGAAACAACCAGACCGCTAATTCCTCTCAACGATAAATCAGACAGAATTTATACTATGAGAAGTTAAAGCTGCGGCGATTCTAGCATAACGTATCTTCTAAGGAAAAAAAACCAAGTTGACAAAATTACTAAACCCACAGCCTCTAGCTATTATTATAGCCTGATTGATGAGCGCAAGGACGGTTACACACGTTTCCTCCACTATTCTCACTGGAGCTTTAAGTTGACAAAGACAGTTCAACTAATCCATCAAATGGTGGATCAAATTATCGAATTATTAATAAACTGTGAAACAGGTGTTTAGTTGCTGTTTTTGTAATTGAATTGGTGTTGTCTCTCGCTGTTTCTATTGTTACCATAAATAATAGATACTGAATATTGCTACCGCCTAATTGCTGCTTGGCTATTGTTCGCTGATAGCTTTTTGATAAGAAATGGCGCTGTTTAAATCAATTTTCCAGCAACGATCAGATAGGCTGGCAAAGTAATTGCATATCTCATCATGGCATCAAATATAACGTTCCTCATTAAATATAACTGTGTACTGATACAAAAAAAAATGATTATGTACTACCATCACTTAATTGCGTTATCATAAAAGTTCAGATGCTGGTAAAAACATTCAGGATTCAGCATTTACCTTTATTTCCATTTATCAGTTTTTTCCGTATTATGATGTCTTTATAGCTTGAAATTTTTTCAAAAACCCATTTTAATTTCAATAACAGATTATTTGAACATTAATGTCATCTTTATAGGTAATCATAAAATCAAAAAAAAAGAGTCAAAGTAAATTTATTATTAGTAAGTGGAAATTGCACTCATGTATCGTCTAAATGACATCACTCGTTTGACGGAGAGCTTTAGTCTCTGCATCATTACTCTCTAAAGGGTATATAATGATGACTGTGAAGCAAAAGCTTATAAATCTTAAAACATATTTTCAAGCAATACTTACAGCTAAAAAAGCCCCCAAAATGTACTATTCCTGCTGAATGTTCCAAAAGATGCTTTTGTAAGTATATAGTCTTTAACAACAGTGATAGGTTTGGTACTAAATGTCTACAATATAAATTCTCATGAAACAAAAATATCACTCACTACAAGTTTACTAGATTACTGTTGCTGTAATTGCTAAATTAGCATCTGACTCCAAGCTTAAAAGAATAAAGGTGCATTACCTAAAAAAAACAATTATATATGTCTACGGAATCAAGAATTACAATTTAGTGATTTCAGAACGAAAGTTTTGCCAATAAAGCAAAAAAACGAAAAAAGTATGTGTACCTTAGATATGTAGATTTTTAGCACTCACCAATAACATTAAACAGATGTATCCACAAGATTGAAGTTTTTCAAAAAAATATAAATCTTTTAGTTGAGAGTCAAGTCAAATAATAATAAAACTTTTCATGATGTCGTTGCTGTAGGCTTCTTTTAAATACTAATCCACTGAATGTGATCTTATTATACCGATTATAATGGAACACAACACAAATCGCGTGGCATTAGGGAGTTATCACCATGGTACCAAAGACTCTAATAATAAACGAACCATTCGATTAATTGCTTGAATCTATAGCTTTCTATTTTAATTTTCTTCTATCCTGATTATGTCACCTATTTGACGTAATGAAGTGCTTATTATGAAGTGCTTTGAATGAATGAAACATTGTTACGCTGATGGACTTTCGACTATATTTTAGGATTCATTTGAGACACTCTAATTTAAGTCATTTCCTTGATATTATCTTTTTAGCCTACCTTTCAGTCTATTCAGTTTAAGTCACGTAGCTACAGAGTATTTGGCAGGCAGCTCAACCCATTGTAGAATATCTTTTAGTTTATCACTCGTACTTATCAAGAAAACGATTTTTTAGTAATTTCCCTTACAACTGTATTAGGTTATGAATAGTATATCAAAAGATGCAAAAACAGGCATGTCTTCTAGGACAAACTTTATCTTAAAGACACTAATATGCTATAGATAAATTTAATTAAATGATTCGAGATTTTGTTGAATGTTTGTTTACTCTTTTAAATCGAATAACCTGCAAATTCTGAAAGGTAATTATCAGCAATTTTCGATGCTGAAAATTCTGATGCACAAATTCTAGTCTTCTGTAGGATTTTGCGTACTTGAGAAGTATGTTTTCGGTATTGGTAGAAAATTTAGGTCGACGATGGGGTTGTCTTAGTTTTATTTCATTGCCTAAATATTTGACTTCACACTGATTGACTTTTCTTAAACTTTTTGCGCGTGCTTTAAGTTCTAAAAGGCTATCTACTTTTTCTATCTACTATTTAAAAAAATATTAAAGTTTATTATCATAAATTTATTCTTGGATGGATTAGATCACTGCGCAGTGACACTTTTTAAATGCACTAATGTGTAGGAGAAATTCGAGAGTCTTATCAAGTCGGTTGTGTCTTATAGGACGAGACTTTATTTTTTACTTAAAGCGCTGTAAAAATCCTTTGTGGTTCAAATATTTATTTGGAACCAACGTAGACAATGATAAAACCATCGTAAAAGAATATCTACCACATCACAGACTTCGATCTATTAATAATATACTGTTAAAGTCCGAGTAATAAATGATTTCTTTTCTGTCTATGCTTATCGCTTTCATATTTCACAATGATTGTTAATCTAAAAACGATAAATACGATATACGATATAAAATACACGATTTTATATCTAACAAGCAGACAAAAGCGAAACAAAATGAATACTTATTTCTCAGAGCCAAATGAAAAAAGGACATTTGAGTTCGTGTATTTAATTGTATCGCAAAAGAATTGCTTTCGCAGTATACAGTCAAACCTGTCGTAGACGAGATTTGAGAGTGTACTTCAGGGTGACCCACGTTTGGGTCATTCCAAACTGTTATATATTCATTTACTACGTAAGACCATCCGTCTAACACGACCAGCGACCACTATTATGCATCCTCCCCGTTAGATAATACCTATAAAAGACAATCATATAATATGTTTAAAGTTTCAAACGTCCCCAACCGTTCTACCACAAAGCGATTGCATAGAGAAGCATGTATATTTGTATTATATTTTGCATAACTTTGAGATCACAGCGCGTGCATAACCCCAAACTGCGCAAGTTTCCGTAAATAAAAAAAACAAAAAAAACTGTCTAAGATGGCCACATCGGAGGTTGGCCGTCTTACAGAAGCGTTTATGAGACGACCAACTGCCCAAAACGACCACGTGGTTGTCATCTTATGCATGTTTAACTATAATTTTAAATTTATTGTGCTTGTTTACTCTGTTTGGTGGTGATGCAAACATCTAACGTTTCATCTGTAAAAGTAATGGTTATTTCTGACCCTCAAAAACAATACATAGATTGCACATGTTTTACCAACTACGTCCTTACAGTTATCATATACAATCCTAGGTGGAAAAGGCCGTTTTGAATCTAAGTAAATAATCTATGATTGGAAGATCTAAGTCTGCTGTGAACAATGACAAGTAAAATTTGACAGGTGTGCAGTGCCTGTTCCTTCGATAGAAATGAATCTATCAATTGCTTGTGGTTGAGTTCTTTGAATTCCCCTCTCTTCCCCACTAATCTTTTGTCCGGGGTTACTTGTTTGAATTTACAGTCCGATGAAGCATTAGAAGACGAGTTGTTATTTACAGTAGAAAAGCAACAAAGTGGACAAAATGTAGTTCCTAATCGTTACAAAATGACGGAAATAACTTTCTTTGATGGATGCAAGCATGTTTTTGAAAATGTATATAAATTCTCTAACACTCTACTGAACTAAAGAAATGGTAATAAAAAATGCAAATTTATTAAGAGAGAATTAAATTAATTAACTGTAATTTTACTATACAAAACATTGTCCAAAACGGACCTGTTCCGACCAATAAAGAATCCTAACCGGTAAGAGAAAAGTGTACCTATCGATTTGCGCATAGCCCGGACGCAAAAGTAAATGTGTCTGAAATTAGTACATCACAATATATTCGATCGGAAACGAGAAATACATTGTGAAAAAAAATCGCATAGCCAATCTCCAAGTTTAGAAATCCAATTTTGTGCCCGATGATTTTTCGCTTACAATAATTTCCGTGTCAGTGCTTCCTTCTGTCTAATGCTCGCACTCAGCTAAAATCCTTTCAAGTTATTTAGTCGCCAATGCGCAAAATGCCTTTCTATAGAAATCCACCTTAGCTTTATTCAAGTTAAATAAAAAACTCCCATAATATATAAAATGAAAGATGTCAAGGAGAAAATAAGTACTGGTTAGCCAGATGAAAATCCATGGGTAATTGCCCGTCACAGAAAAATCCTTAAAAATATATTATATTTGTTTTTTAGCTTTAGCCGACACACATAATACGACTATTATTATAGAAATTATATAGGATGAATCCACGGGTTTGTCCGTCCTTTATATACCTCATTTCATGTTCCGGTAGCACGACCCTTTCTTGCTCACAAAAAAACCAAATACGGGAATTAATAAATGGATAAAAGCCCTCAGTAATGCAAAAATCAGTTGTGGAATTTCCCCTCCCCCCAGTATAAATACATAGGTACAGTATTATCGTATAAGGTGAGAGTCTAGGTAAGTAGAACTTTTGCTACCTAAAATTTCTTAACAAAATGAAGCCAGAAAACTTATCTCGGTAATAGAAGGGACTTTTGTTAAGTGAGCAGATATTTTCTTCCCGCTGTGTAGATATATAAAGCATAACTGTTGTAAAATTGCACCTATTTTCAGTAATTTAGTGTAATCATAACATTAGATGTCAGAAAGCCGGGATAGTTTTATCCCGGAAGATAAGTCAGGTGTGTTGGTTATCTTCAGTCTAAAATAAATATAGAAAGGGTTGTGGAGCGGGTGACAGAGTCCCCTATGTTCGAAAGGAAAATAATTTAGATACCCCTTGTGGTTGAATTTATAAAACCAAGTTCCCGCATGCTCCATATTAATTGATCAAACGGTTTTATCTTTGCCAAACCAAAAAAGGTTGAATTTGATGAAATATAACCCGGGGCTTCTGCATTAGCAGTACTGCAGTGTGTTCTGGATGCAATATGCCATGGAGCAGGACACATTTTGTTTAGAACCTGATGTATAACAGAAAATGATAAAAGTTTAAACGGGACAAGAATGGTATGCGGCATCAGTGTACAGTTCGGGTCAAGTTACAGAAATGGAAAATACTTACTTATCAGAAAATTATTTGTATATCAGGAAATCATTTCCCAATGGAGAAATTTATGAGATTTTCAGATCTTGAATCTGAAAGTTGTTCTTATTGAACCCAAAAAATGTTTGAAGATTTTCAGTATGTGTTAAGGATTGCACAAGAATCGCTCCTCAGAAGCAATTATTAATAGATAATAGATGTTGATGTAGAAAATGTTTCCCCATATAAAAAGCATAGAAATAATTTCCGTTTCTGTAACTTAACTCACACTTGTGTAAAAAAGCGAAAAAAGGCTTAATTTGAAGACACATGATCATGAAGGGGTTGCTGTATTAACAAAACAGCAGTCTTTTCGGGACGCATTAGTCCTTGGGTCAACATTTTGTTTAGAATCCGGCAACCAAGAATTGTAAGCATGTGTTAATTAAACATGGCATCAAACACCGTTATACCCACCCGTAGGTAAATATCTAGGCACTGGTGTCAGCGATGCGTCTTAATTTCTTGGAAACAAGATATATAGCTAGCTACAATCACCCGCAGAAGATATGACTCTCCCCTTCCCCAACTCCTCTGTCATGCAATCTTAAAAAATGGTCTTTGTTGTCGGGAAAATATGACCATGTCAATGTTTATATAAACATTTATCTTGCGGGTGACAGAAATTATTATTTGTAGAATAAGTAGCCATGATTATTTGTTGATTTTGCTGTTTTGTTGTTTTTTAGGCCTTGACTTTGTCTTAAAATTTGAAAAGAGCCAACATATTTTGTGGATGGATGTAACACCCAAAAAAAGCTTTATGATGGACATTTCTAATTAGACGGAATTATGTCATTCACTGTGCAGCATGTGTAGCAGCTAGAAAGCTCAGAAATTTGTCTCAAAGAGTTTTCATATGATGCTAGCATAAGAGAATTCGTTGAGAACTTAATAGGTAGTTTTTTTTGGTTTTATGCTAGCTAAGCTGTTACTACTGTGCTAGCTAGCTTTGGTGTAAGTAAGGCTAAAGAAGGAGCTCATAAAATTTAAAAATTAGTGATATACTAGGTGCATAACCTCCACTTCTTTCTTGAAAAGTCTAACTGCGTTTCTGGGTAGCTACAGTTAGCATCATCTCTAAAAAAAAATAAAAAAACTCCATCGCCGTGCTAAAAAACACGTTGTCTCGCTTAATCAAAAATTTATGTTTTTAAAGAGCATTGCAGGAATATTCAATTTGAATTTATGCTGATAAAAAAAGGTTAAATGAATGTCTTCAAAATCGATGTAGAAAATTCTAGAAATACCATAACACAAAATTTTGTAATGTAAAATTGATGATTTCAGAAAGGTTTAATATATCAGATAGTTCAATATTTGAATTTTGCAATACTTAGTTGATTGAAACTGTTAGATGCTGCTTCGACAACGGCTGCTCTAAAAGAAAAAACAGTTGAAAAAAACAAAGGAACAAAAATACAATTTTCGTCGTAAGGATATAGAGAAGCCAAATTTCTTCTTAAGATTTCCCACATTTGCTACATTGAATGCTGTTATGAAATGTTTGACGATTTTTAATATCTTATTTTTTTAAACAATTAATATACTTAGAATTAAAAAAATCATTCACTCATGCTCTCATGCGCACATTTCATAAAAGTTCAATAGCTCGTAAAATAGTTCGATACCCTTCTTTTATTAGCTATTAAAGTTTAGATCAGTCTAGTAAAATTAGCAAAAAAAAATTTTATTGGCTAGCTATACCACATTGGCTAGCTATACCCCATTGGCTAGCTCTATCACATTGGCTAGCTATACCACATTGGCTAGCTATACCACATTTGCTAGCTATACCACATTGGCTAGCTATACCACATTGGCTAGCTATACCACATTGGCTAGCTATACCACATTTGCTAGCTATACCACATTGGCTAGCTATACCACATTGGCTAGCTATACCACATTTGCTAGCTATACCACATTGGCTAGCTATACCACATTGGCTAGCTATACCACATTGGCTAGCTATACCACATTTGCTAGCTATACCACATTGGCTAGCTATACCACATTGGCTAGCTATACCACATTGGCTAGCTATAAGACATTGACTAACTGTACCACATAAAAGTTGCTTAATTATAAAATTTGTACGTAGCAATAATTTTTCGTTTGTTGTAAAACATAAAGTTGTTAGTTGCAACATTAGAAAGACAGTTGCGTACGAAGTTAGGAGCAGACAACAAAATGCACAGCAAAATCGGAAAATATGGCAAAAGTTAGCAGTCAACAACTTCTTACAGTATATTTACCTAAACTATATTAAATCATAAAATCTATACTAAGTTTACTGTGTTTTTGAATTTTCCAGCCTCCAAGATTTCACAGCATTTTATCGGTTAGTAAAAACAATTATCCAGGCTCAGGCCTCTTCGCAAGTTCTGGAGCGAGTTACATTTACAGGCACTTTCGGGGCACCGACGCATCCCTGTGCATTCCCTTGTCAGGCTCGACCGTTCAAATATTTACGTCTGATGATAATATGTAAGATATAGACGGTACTTATCCTTCCTTGACTATAACTACATTCGATCCTGTACCCATCGTGCTCTGTATTAAATTGTGTTGTAAAAGGAAAGAAAATATGTTTGAATTCACGAATGTTTTAAGAGAATTCAACCCTTAATGCTTGCTACAATTACACACATTGCAGACATGCTTAATTATTATTATCAATCACTACAAGATCAATAATTAAAATTACATATCAATGGAAAAAAAGATGCTAATTAAGTTATTATGCTATCCAAGTTTTTACAAATGAGAATATATCACACTGAGGTATCACAGATTTATGGCAAAAAAGCATCCCGTAATGACTACACATTTTTAAAGCAACAACGAGATGAGACAACAAAGCTAAACAGAATAAAATATCTTTACATCAGATATTCATACATATTAAAGTCAAAATATAACAAAATGGCGTACTATTGAGTACAATGTTCGTCGTCTAATGAAGCCATTTCTTGAAATTCAGACCAGGTAAGTTCTCGCATGATTTTCGAATAGTTCTTGATGTAACAGCTTGTAGAGCGTTTTCTTGAATTGACACAATTCCATTCAATGTGTTGCACAAAACTTTTGATAGTGTCATCTTCTTTATTTCAGCTTTTTGAGCAGTTGTAAAGATGCCTTCTCGTTCGTAGAAAAATCGATCACCATCTCGCAATCGCTCGAACTGAATTCTTTGAATGCATTGGAATATTGGACCGAGCATTTTTCCATTGGTACGTCTCTCTGCCATACCAGCTGCAAATATATCGATATCGTTTGGGTTGCGGTAAACTTCCTTTAGATTTCTAATTGTTCGGTTCGGCATTATTCCTACCAAATCTTCAAAAGTGTTGATTGCAATTAAATTACATACCTTTCTCCAAGCTCCATAAGTTGGCAATCCATGGTCTCTTCCTCTCTGAATATTTAGTGCAGTCAAATCTACACGTCTAGTTTCCCCAACAGGAACAAATAATCGTCGAATAATACCAAAAGCAAAGGTTGCATCAACCCTTTGTGATTGATTTGCTAGTAACCCAAATGCTGTTGGCTCTATTCCACGTTCGCGAATTGATCGCGTATTAGAGAATGATGCTTGAAGAGAGATGTCATCAAATGCCTTTTCATAGGCATTGTTAAGTTGAGCCCATGCGTTCGGGATCAAACTGTGACCAAACCTAAATGCTGCAGTTGAAAAGACGTTTAATATACTGGGATCAACTGCTTTGTTGTATCCTTGGTATGGACTTAAATCTACAAGATTTGGAAGAAATTCTTCGTACACCATTCGTTGCCAAATAGCGATATTTATTTTTCTAGCTGTTTCAAACAGTAACTTTTCATTCCATACTCTTGCAATCTTCTTTAACTTTTTGGCCAGATAGTTGTGATTTCTGACAAAGATAGTATGCATCGTGTGCAAAGCAATATTTTCATCTCCTCTTTCGTCACCAACCAATGCACATCCGCCAGGGTTGTTACATTCAGGGTCTGTTGCAGGAATTTTAACTGGAAGCAAATTGTCTGATGTTACTCTCATCAAACCAGTTCCTAAAATTAATATAAAAACTCCTATCATTGACAAAGACCATTTAAGTTATTTACAATGACTTCACTAGAGGCAATTCTGACTTACCGTCCAACCGCCGTAAACTTTTGTGAATTTCTAAATCGTTACTGTAAACTTGTCCAAGATCAAGATAAGAGGAGAGGACATTAATTTGTTGTCTTGTTGTTCTTGGTTGACCAGAGATTTGACAGACAGGAAATGAACGTGGAAATGATGTACAGGCACTTCCAGTTTTTGTCCTCAATATTGGAAAGCATGGATACGTAAAAGCCTCGATAGATCCACAACTAAATAAGAACACAACGTTAGGCGTTTATTTGATGGCTAATATTTTAATAAAAAAACTTGCTAGAAGATGCTAAAATAATTCTCTGCTAGAAAAATACCTCGAATAATATATTCGACAAGAAGGCGTACTGTGTTCTCGTTGTAAAAACAAAAACAGACAAGATGAATTTCTGTAGATCTATCGTCGTCGAAAACAATTACATCAAACAAATCAAATTCAAATGCACGTGGCTATTGCCAATGTTGTCAATTTCATTAAAAAGTTGATATTATTTTGTCCATCTTAAATAATAAATATTCTCCCAAAGGAGGTAATGGATTTTACGGTCTATTTCGGGTTGTTGTTTTTTAAATTATTGTACTATCAGCAATTTTTACGCATTTTAATTTTTTTTTTTTTTTTTTTTTTTTTTGCGACTCTAAATATGACTTGAAATATATCTACTCACCAGCACACAGGTAAGCAAAGAAATAACCAATGAGAGTAGTTTTATAACTTATGTCAATCCTCAGAACAGTTTCGTCTTAAAATTGTTACAGAAGAACGCGGCGTTGAATTATAGCCCGTTATTAAGACAATTCTTTTTATTTTGAATAGTCTTTAAATCTTATATCTTAATTTATGTGAAACTTACCCAGCCGAAACATCGCAAGATGGATGCGTAGTTAGTCCAATATCGTGATCAAGCAACTGTCCAAATGCCATAAACATTGCCGATAAACCTCTCCTTGCTCTTTCTATGTTGCGACGTTGTACTCGAAACACTGCATCAGAGACTTCACGAGCTGTTGGTACAACTGGAGTAGTTTGAGGAAATCCGCGAGGTGTATCAAGTCCATCAGCATAGTTTGCAGCTAAAAAACAAATTTAATATCACTTTTTACAAAAAATAGTTGGTCTTGATTTAATGTCACGTTCTAAGATAGCGTCATTGCAAGCCATCACAAAAGAAAATTCTTATTCAATTGCTACTTACGCACTAGTCTTGCTAATGGTGTATTGGCAGCTCCTAGTGTTACCTTCTGAAGGTTATTACAGGTACCATCAACTGTTCGAAATCCTTTTAACAATCTGAAGAAATCACATTTTGGTTTCGCAACAACAGAAATGCAGTTCGCCAGTGTATCACCAGGATTGAATGGAGTTTCTAAAATATTAATTTGAGATAAAAAGTGAGAAAAAAATGCACAAGGTGTAAATAGTTATCCTCAAATGAAAATATTCGGAATAAGGTGATATAGATCAAGAACTTACGTTGACCAAATACAGCATGGCAAATGAGCAACAGCAGTGCTGGTGAAAGTAAAGATTTCATCTTCGTCTTTTTAGTTTCTTCACTAAACCTATTAATTTCGTACAGTATTCCTTTGTTAGTGCTTTCAATTTGTTCTTCTTGTTAGAAGTCTGAAAGCTGTGTGAAGAAAACTAGTACCTGCTAGCAGTATTTATACTTTTACCCTTACGACAACAATTATACCTGATTCCGTTTGTGTCTGTTTATTTACGTAAATTAACATGAGACCAATAAATAAAGTGCTTTGTCATTGTTTTTCTTAGCAAAAATAAGTTTCAGGATGTGCTCTGCCCGCGGAAATCGAAGGATTGCTGATAAGATTAGTTTCGTTAAATTTCTTTATTGCTTTATGTTACTCACTTTATTCTCTCTTATCCCTGCTCCTATGAAAAAAGATTTATGACACACACGATATGTTCATATAAAACATATCCCCTCTATTTTGCATTAGTGTTGTCGCTACACAATGTTATACTGTTCGTTATCTTTTACTTCCCATTTCCATAAGCATGAGTTGTTGCTTTCATAACCGTTGTGTCAAAAAATAGACATTAAACTTTGAATTGGGTTTAGCAGCGGAGGGAATATGCAAAAGTTACTTCCGGCTATCTGCAAGGATTTAGTTCAAATGGTCACGCTTATTAAAAGGAATATAGGAGTTACAGTACAAGATATAGCGTGGAGAAATGGAACGGTTTTTGTTACACAAGGTACTCCTGTAAATGTTGAGGATTAATAAACAGCACATCATTCTTCCTTGACAATTTTATTCCTGGCAATCATCTTTGTCCCACATATCAATTATTTTATCTCTATTAATCCTATCGGACATTCTGTTCTCTTCTTCTTTTTATGTTTACATGTTTCAGCGCAATTGATTACAATCGTTACATTGATTAGCAGCTCAAGTTTAATACTGTAAAGGGAAATTATCAAGCACTATCAATAAAGTGGAGAGTTTTAACATTTTTTGTCCTGGGTATTTCAAACATATCATGATAATACTTTTGATAGGCTTTTCCAAATAAAATCAACCTTGGTAGGCTGACATTTTATGACCATTAAAATTAAAATTTATCTTTTACATTCTGACATTTTTTTGCAGCACTCAAGGAGATTAATTTTTAACTTAGACATACGCAGATAAAGCTAATTAGGCAATTTAACTCTGTTGACAGTAAACAAACAAAAATGTCAGTTTCTGTGATCTAAAACTTTGGTGTAACATTTCATAAATTCACTACGAAAAAACAGAATGTCTATATCCACATGGAAATCTATGCTTTGAAATATGTTATTCGATTCTTTAAAAAAGAAGATAGTTTCTGTGGTTGGCTAACGAGGGAAATATAGCTGGGAGGGAAATGATGTTGATATCATCACAAGACGCAATATTGTTTCCATTTTCAATTAAGAAAAGGAAACGGAAAAGTGTTTTAAGATGGATACACTTACGAATGGAGTTTCTAGATGTAAGATAGCAATCGAGAAGCAAAGGCAGTAAAATAAATTACCAACCCCTGTTTTTTATGTTAATTTGCATTTTGATGAAATAACTTAAAAAAACCGTGTGCTTTTGTAGGAATAAAAAAATACTAAATGCTCAGTGATGCTACAAACCGCGATATATATAGACACTTACGTTTTTATTTTGTATATAAGGAACCAACAAAGTGTCTAGTGGTCTAGGTTTTTTAATCATTTCATAATTAAAAGTTTGGTCATCTATTAAAAATTAAATACAGAGTCTGCAAATGTCATCTTCTTTAATAACTGAAATTGTTGTTCGTATATCTAACAAAAAAGTGACATACAGCTGCTCTTTGTGGCAAACGTGATACTTCCTTAAAAAACTCTTAAGCTCGAGATCGAAAAGTGTGCGCTAAACTTAAATTAAGCAAACAAATTTTAAGTAAAGCATAAATTGCGACAGCCTTTTCTTTTTTGCTATCAGCAGTAGAACGATACTAGTCACATAGAACTCTATGTGTTCGTTTCTTCCTTTTTTGCACGCGATTTTGCTTACATACTTTTGCAATGTTTCGGAAACCGGGAAATGCATTTTTTGAGCAGCAACAATACACGACTGATGCAGATCCTTCAAACTTCCACGCTTAAGAGCCGGTATTACTTATATATCGATGGTACAAGGAGCGTTTGTCTGCGTATTTGTGATTTCAAAGATTAATAAATATAAATACTAAATAGTTCGATTTTGACGTTTCGAGAAGAAATGTTATTCTTCCTTTTGTGAGTCATCTCCTAAAATTTGGGAGCTTTCAATGTTTTATAAGCAAGTTTCTTATATAAAATAAGCATGACAATCACTTTTTAAAATTGCTTTCTATCTGTTATGTAACGGCTAATTAGATGGTTGTCTATTTGTCTATTAACAGATAATGTGGGTGGGATAATTATTGCAGGTAAATGAAGCTGCGTCAAGCTGTAGTGAAGTAGAAGGAAGTACGTCTGTTTATATTAAGATTTTTATAGTTTGTTTGTATTTGTGATCTTGCTAGGAACAATAGTGCATCCAGCAATGTTAACAATATTCAACGCCTCGTCATATTTTATTCCTCATACACAAACCATTTTCTTTTTGTCTTCAAACTTTTGATTAAAACATTTTTAGGTTCGTGTCTGCGTGTTTAATCGTCAAGTGTAGGAAATTATAGAAAACGTTAAACTATATTTATTTTTTTAAAATGTCGAAAAAATCAGGAAGTTTCTTTCCCCTACCCTCTCAGAGCAATAAACTATATTTTTACGTAATGTATGGCGGTTTTGTTGTAAGTTTTTCAAAAAACCGCTCAAATATGTGATCATATGTGTATGTGATCAATTTATAAATCTTCCTAACTCGACATATAATTATTATAAATTCATTGTTTTTATTGAAACTAAGCAGCAAATCAATCAAATACGTTTTACTTGTGCTAAGTAAAGTAGACATAAAACTTAAAGATGAGAGAAATGTATTTCTGATAATAAATAGCAGAAAGGAAAGGTAAACTTGACACAAAAATGTTTCTTGGCATCAGGAAAACAATGGAGACATTTTATTTTGGTGAATGTAGAATGCTGCCTTTTCAATAATTATTATGTCCCAAGGCTGAAAATCGCTACTTTAGTTTCAAACCATCGTTACAGTAATTTTTTGTTAATCCATTTTTGATTATGGTAGTATCAAAGTGGCAATAAGATGTTTCTTAGCGTTTGTTTTTTTGGTTTGCATATGACCAATTTGTTATATGAATAACATTTTATTGACATTGATAACAAAAGTGGAAATGCTGAACGGTGTCCCGAACCATAAAAGTGGCCATCTATCAACTGTTAAGCTAAATAGGCTTTCTCGAATCTTAAAATCAGAGTTTAGGGGCTCCCCATGTGGTACATTGATATACGCGTCTTACTTTTTGAAAGTAATGGTATTTTCATCACAATATTATTTTTTAAAATGGCTTAAATTTGCTGTTTCATTATTACACCGTAAAGCAATTAATTTTTACGAAATCCACATTTTGGTCAATTTCGCGAAAATTATTTTACAAGCTGCATTTGGATTACCTTTTTCCTGTTTTGAAAAATTGTTAGCGCTAACTTTTTCTTATCTGACTTACCTCCACTATGTAAAATTCATACATCAATTTTCAATTTAATTGTTTTGGAAAACCTCATAAATTAAGGCAACAAAATATCATTAAGTTTTCTGTGAAACTTCGTTTTCGCGATTCGCGAAAATTAAAATTTATTGTAAAATATACTACACGTTATCCATAGTTTGGGTTTTAGCGTGTCTTGGTCCTAACCTTGTGGTAAAGCGCCTACTTCTAGTGTAAAAAGTCGCGTTTCAATCCCCAGCCAAATCATACCATTCTTAGCAGACAGCATGAAAATGGAGATATTAAGGTAAATAGGCTGTCTAGTTGAACGGATGTTGTACTGGCACGAAGCTCAATTGGACCTTGACTCCACTTAATGACTTACAGTGCAAATAGGAACTGAAAAGTTTGTCCTTGGCAAATAATATAAAGTAAATCCTGATTTCAATTTTTATACAGTAGGCTCTCAACATTTCGACTTACTATTTTTCGAACCTTTATAATTGGAACATCTCCGTACTTCAAACGGTTTTTACTTTCCCCTTTTCTCTTTTATTCAAACACGGTTAAAAATCTTGAATATTTTAGTCCTTTCTAACATCTTAAAAAATTCATGTTAGGTTCTTTAGAACATTTAATTATAAATTTGGATGATGAGGAACTATCACAAAAAAACAAAGCGTATTTACGTGTTTTCAAAATGAATATATGTTTAGAGTTTAAGTACAACAGAATGTATTTACATTTGTTTAAAATCGTCCCTTTTCGACTAGTGTCCTAAATAATAGGTCTGAATGGAAAGTTGCTTAGCGGAAATAATTTTTATAAATTTTTTTTATAAATCTTTGCAGTCACCATCATTTGCATGGAAAAATCTAATTGTATTTTGATTATTATTTGAATGTTAGCATAAACTAAAGGGCGTGTGCAATTACCGTACTATAGTCTCGACACGCACTGCAATGTTTTGATATTCTCTTGATCTGTTTATTCAGCTTTTCACAACGGTTGCGCCACAGATCGTACGATATTCGAGCTTTGCAAGGACGTTTTTTGGACCTTCGTATTTTTAAAATAATATGGTCAATTACGAATGAGAGTTTTCTTTCACATTCCCACGTATAATTGCAATAAACAAATTATGTAAATTATAATGTTTAGCGTCTAAAAAGTCCAACGTTAAACCTTTTTTATTAGAAGAGCTGAGTAATACTTTTGTATTTTCTAAGTTATGAAAAGTGTCATAGGTCTCTCATTGCTTCTTCGCTATGTGCAAAATAATAAAGCGATTTTCTTATGACAAAAGCGACATGCCCGCCAAATATAAAATATACATAAACATTCAAATCAATAAGAAAATTCGATTTGTAGTTCGAATTTTAAAAAAATCGAATTAAAACATTCCAAAGCTAAAATTTTGGTCGAAATGTTGTTCAACATGTTGGTTACCCAGCGCAAACCGACAAACATGCTACTAACATGCAAATTTCGGCGGAAATGTTGGCCAACATTTATTAAATATTTAATAAATGTTGGCCAACATTTTTTGAGATTTTTTTTCTTCTTGAGCACGTTGACGCCTAACGCAAACCGGCTAACATGTTGGTCAGTCGATGTTGGTCAAAATGTTGGCCAACAGGTTGGCCAGTTTGCGTCCCCTTTATATTTTGTGTTGCTCAATTCGAACTCCGGTAACTCGAACATTTCGATAATTCGAGCAATATCAGTCCCCAGCGTATTCGAATTAACGGATGTGTACTAATTGCTTTTGAAATTAAAAATAAAAAAATAATGGTGACAACTGGAAGAGAAAGAAGTGTGCCTTCAGTAAAGTATCTTAAGTTCAAGTGGGCAAATACCATGGCTAAAGTTTAATCGATGTTAAAATACAGCCCTTTGGATTTTAATCCACAGAAACCACGGCAATACAAAAAAGTGAGAAAATTTATTCTTTTTGGTAAAAACATTATGGGAATTTTTAAAATTGCCAAATGTTTGTTCAAACAAGTCTGTGTATAATCTAATGACCTTAGAAGCGTTGTTAATTGAGGCTATTAAGCCGAATCTGAACACAAAGGATGAGTATAGAAGCCGTACACTAACAATAAAAAATTAGTAGGTTCCTTTTCCTGCCCCTTCGGGAGTTTTTACTTTGTCATTTTTTGCTATTTTCTCAATTTTTTACAGTTTCTTTTAGTGTAGTTATGATACGTTTATGTGTATGATGTTTGGGACATAGTTCTCTACAACGGTTTTAAAGTTTTTTAATCTTGTTTTTAGATCTGATAGTCAAAATTTAATTTTCGAAATATATTGTCTATAAAATAAATACAATAATAAAATTATGCTGCTTAATATTTTACTACAAATGTTCCTTTAGATAATTATAAAACGGAAAATGGTGCAAGTAAAATGTCGTTGTTAAATTTGGTTTTATTATACTTGGATTAATTTCTTTTTCGTCGCTTTATCCGCCATTTTATAAATCAGCGACCTAGCCCACGTACTGAGTTGTGGTTATTTCCTCCATAAAATCACAAAAACGTCAGTCCGGTAAGCGACAGCCCGCTCGTCCGTACTTATAATCAGCCCCTAACTTATTATATCATGCAATTGTCGCGATAAATTAATTTTTATTGTTTTTTTCTTTGTCTTTTTACTTTTAATCGATTTTTGCCAATTTCATCAAAAATACAACCTGGATTAATCGCAATGGACGCTTAATCTAAAATTTTGACTTTTTGTGCGTGCGCCTATTCGAGAGCGGTGGAAAATCAAGAGAGGCATTCATAAAAAAAAGTAATAAATGACATGTCCCTGAGTAGTTTAGTGTATAATTTCCTCTACGTCAAAGAAATAATAACGGAATGCTTGAATGAAATGATAGATATAAACATTTCGATGATTTTAAGAACAAAGATGTTTTTGAGTAAAAGGTGATATTCTGTATTAAGAAGAAAGTCGTTATTTCTAAATTCCAAAATATTCAATGATGCCTCCTTTGGCTCTAGTGATATAATTAACTAACAGTCCATCGCTTATTCAGTCACAAATAAGGGTGGACGCTTGTCCAGCATTTATGATATTTCTAACTTTAATTGAAATTTACAGCAAAATTTTTGACTTATTTTTTATTTCGTTTCATTTCGAAACCATGTGTTGTGTATTTTCGCAACAAATGCATCGTACACATATGCTTTTCTCATTTTGATATTTTTGTTTTTATAGACAAGAACATCAGAACTTAAAAAATATATACCACATTGTACTCTGTGCCGTGCATTAAATAATACATTTAAGACTATCATCTATTCTTTAACCGCACGTACAAGTGGATTAGCCTATGATTTTCCTTAAGACCACCGTAAAAGATGGTCCATAATTTAGTTTGACGATTTTTCAAAACATATAATAAAGTAGCCAGAAATATGCTGGATGTTTTAGGGAACTGAAGAAGCTATCTTGGTAAGTAGTTTTAATCAGAAGTGAAATACTATAAAACATCGTGTGTTTTGTTTTGGATGCTCGCTGTGAGAAAGTACAACCTGCACTCTTTTATATATTTATCCCTTAATTATTTTCTTTATATTACTTTTAATCCGTTAGTTTCTATCCGGCTAATTAGATGCTCTGTGATTCTCAAATAAACCCTTCTGTAAGCAGACTTCATTTTAGCGTGGACGGGATTTAAATTTGCTCTTAAATCATCATAGGGGCTGTTCATATGGGAAATATTTCCTCGGGAACCGGGTAAATGTTTCATAATGATATCAAGCCGGGATCTCGGGTTGTTAACAAACTCTTAACAAAATTTAATTGCGTTCATATGAGAAAAAATATTTACCCACCTACCGAGATCTCGGGTGCGCATGATTGAGATCTTGGTAATGCTTTTTCCATATGAACAGAAGTTTCATCGATACGCAAGATAAATTTATGTTGATTCGGCATAATTTTCAAAAATAAACAATAGATTCTTATCACAAAAACAATGGAAACTTATCACATGGTAATTTCTCACCCGGGGAAAAGTTTTCTCGCCCATGCCATATGAACAGAAAGTAAAAATTATACCATGCTGAAATATTTCCCCGCTAACCGAGGAAATATTTCCTATATAATCAGCCCCTTAGTTTACTGGTTAAGGACAAGGAGGTGCACCTACTCTGTTCCACAACGCAAAACAAATGCCTATTTCGTTTTTTAATTGCTAATTAAAACATTTTAATTAGTCTAATAATCTTTTATTAGTTGTTAGAACCTTTTTATGACCTTACAATTTTTTGTAGATCGTCTCCAAATAAAAACAACGTTATTGCATTCTTTTCTAATATGTCTACTTATTTTGTCCATTAAATTTAAGTGTCTGTGGAAAGTGCGTGTCATCCTTCTTTATGATGCAATGTAGCAATCTCGTTCCCAGGGCTTCTTTTTCTCCTTCTGATATGTGGCTGGCGCGAAAGAAGTAGCTCTGGGACTGGCCGGTCAAAATACCCACCTATAGTGGGTATTTTTGAAAGAGCCGTTTGTCTTGCTTGTCCAGATTTTACGGAAGGAATATAGGAAGGTAACTGAGCATAAAAACAAGCATATGGCGAGTAAAAATTTAGTTAGCTGGCTAACAAGATGGAAAATATAATACAACTTTTTTCCAAACTTCGACTTGCTCTAGAGAAAGGTTTTGACCCAAATTTTGTGTTAAAGCCCAAACAAATCATTTGCTTTGAACAACTAATTAATGGAAACGATACTCTTGCGGTTTTGCCTACTGGATATGGGAAATCCATTTTGTACCAGTTACTTCCTTTTGTAATGCCTTTACAGAAGAAAAGAAACATAGTGATTGTTGTTAGCCCTCTCAACGCTATCATTGAGGATCAACAAAAAATTTTGAGCCAAAGAGGTGTAGAAGTTGCTACACTTACTTATGAAAGGGAAGAATGTACAGAAGATCTTTTTGCACATTTGAATACGGAAGATCCTGTCGAACCAAATTTCAAAGTTTCACATGAAATAAAAAATGGAGATATTGATTTTTTATTTGGACATCCAGAAGCATTTTTGTCACACACAGGAAGAAATTTACTAAAATCAAAAATTTATCAGGATAATGTTGTTGCATGTGTAGTAGACGAGGCACATTGTGTGGAATTGTGGTAAGTAAATTTTATATATAGCTAGCTACAAAATGTACAAAAACTATCAGCTAAAAATATAAATGTATATATATACTCTTTTTGTTACTATGTATATACTATAATTTACATATTTAGGTATATATATATATTATGTTTTTATATCGTTTCAGGGGACTGGAATTTAGAAAAAGCTTTCAAGATTTGGTTGTCTTAAACACCATCTTTCAAGATCGCCCTATGCTTGCATTAACCGCAACTGCGGGAGATAAAATGATTTCCAAAATTATAAAAGACTTATCTCTACAGAACTGCAAAATTGTAAAAGCCTCACCAAATCGTAGAAATGTGTTTCTAAGTGTAAAAAAACGACTTCCAAACAACTATGGTGTAAAAAGTTATGAACAAATTCTATTACCAATAGCAACAGAATTAAACGAAACAAGACAAGATTACCCTATCACAATTATATATATGGGTTTAAAATATTGTGGATATGCATATAAACTTTTTGACATGGTTATTGAAAATCCCTTCTGTGAAAACGAGATAACTCCAAGAGCTTAAATTGTATGCTCAATTTCATGCATCAACCACTTCGTGTATGAAAGAAGATATTTTGGAAGAATTGAAATCCTTAAACTCTCGAATAAGGGTAGTATTTGCAACCACTGCTTTTGGTATGGGTGTTAATGTACCTCAGGTTACTAACATTATTCATATTTCTCCCCCATCAAAACTGGAAAGTTACATACAAGAAATTGGACGTGCAGGGAGAAATGGTGCACAATCAAATGCCATATTGTACTACAACAACTCTGACATCAGTAAAAATAATTTAAAAATGGATGAATCAATTAAAAAATATTGTCAAGAGACTGATTGTCTCAGAAAATCATTGCTCAAATACTTCAGTTTTAAATGCGAAACACAAGACAATTGTTGTGAAAACTGTAATCCTACGACAACTGAAGATTTTTTTCCTGTTCATCATATACAAATGTCAGATATTGATAGAGAATCAATACGTTTAGAGCTAGAAATGATTAATGTTGAAAAGGAAGAAGACTCTCATTTATTAACATTTGAGTTTAATTTGACACATGATGTTATTGGAAAAATTTCCAACAATTTTCATTTAATAACTTGTGAACGTGATTTATTGCATAAATTTGATGTTTGGGATGAAAGGTATTCGACAAAAATTTTTGATGTCATCAGAAAATATTTGAATCTATAAGTATATAAATAATATATATAGTTTTTATTTCTTCTTTTATTTTGTTGAAAACATTTTTTATTGGTAAGGTTGGACCATTAGAATTTTTGTGAAGCAGATTGTGTATATATATACTCTAGATAGCTAGTTTGATTATGCAACAAATTTATAATCAAATAAGATTTTTGATGGGGTCAAACAACATTTATCTGTAAAGATATTTTAGACATCCTATATCAGCAATATTTTTTAAAGTCCAGCTTGCAATAAAAAGTTTATGTTTTTATGCGTATTCACATTCTAATAATGTATATATATATAACACATTGTGTGTAAGAATATTTTACTGATAAATACCTATTTCATTTTTATGATTATCAAGCCATTTATGAAAGTCACTCACATTTAAATAGCGTAGTGGATTACTCTTTATATTGCAAAAGCTTGCATGAAATCTATCAGGTATCGAATCGAAGGGTTTTACTCTCAGCAATTCTTCAATTATTTCGATCTCATCATTTTTACTATTAGCAGTTGCATGTTGAACAGATTTTGCATGTTTCTCCAGTTCTTTATCGTAATTTTCAGTTATTTCTTTAATCCCACTTGTTGCTTTGCATATTTTACTAATAGAACTAAAGGTTTTGTTTGGTCCCATATGATGTACAATATTTTTACTGATTTTATTTGTTATTTCCTGTGCTAAATCTTCTTCAATATTTTGACCAGGACCGCCTCTCCAATTTACAAAATAACTCCACTTTTGTTGTTCAGCAAGCCTTGGTGTTAATAAGCTTTCCACTTGAGCTATTGATACAAACATTTCGAGTGCATACTTGCTGTAAAAACTCAGTGATTTGAAGATTGATAGCAACAGCTTTTGATTAACAAGGTTACAATCACCATCCCCTTCTTTTGCAGTATCATTCATCTGCAACACCAAAACTGTTGATGCATGGTTACATGATGAGAATATATAGCTAGTCTAGCTCTAGTTTTTTCACTACCTGAGTTTTTCTTACTAGCTATAACCTTTCCTTTTAAGAACACATAAGATCATGATTAACTTTTTGTCAGATTTAAAGCCAGCTGTAGGGTATAAACAGGTGTAAAAAAGCATAGAAAAAAAGTGTGAAAAAAATTTAGCTAAACAAAAGGTGAGAAAAACCTATTTAAAAGTACCTTGCATTATATCTTTTTACAGGTATCTTTTCAACATGGTCGTAAGCATTACCAAAATAATATTTTTTTAAATTTTATTCTTTATGTAATAAAAATCTTCAAACTTCAACCATTAACAAACAGCAACATAACAAATTCCGCACATCATCTTCCGCCATTTTAAATTAACTCACGGCCGTTACGTTCTCGCCTTGAAGCAACTCGTCTTAAAACTCGCGTAATTGAAGAGCCAATGAAATTCAAACTTTAACCAGCCAGTCCCAGAGCTACTTCTTTCGCGCCAGCTCGCATATCAGAAAGGGAAAAAGAAGCTCTGGGGACGAGATTGGCAATGTAGGAATTTTTATATTGGATTAACATTTATTAAAAATGTTACAAAACGATATTGGTTATCTTCAATCGCCATTTCTTCAAAAGAGGTTATCTGGCTTATAATACACTGCAACATTATTAACAAAACTAGCGGGTAACCTGTGGATTATCTACGGGAAAGAATTTGCTCGTCACAGCAAAGTCGATAAAACTATATCGCGGTTGTTATTTGTAGCTTTAAGATTCTGTGCGTAGTAAGCACCGTTACAAAGAGACACACGGACTACAGCTATTATTATAGACTAGTCGTTATCCCGTGGAAAAATCCACGGGTCGCCCGTCCTTTAAATTAACCCGTTGCAACAAAGTGGACAGAAATATATCGCATTTGGTATCGATGCGCATTTTAAAAATTTCGTGTTTCCGTTACGGGCACGGCTTTTGCGGACACACAAACAGACAGACGACGGCTATTATTAAAGAGAAAAGGCAAAAAGGTCTTAAATAGTAGGATTAACTAATTAACTGTAATAATAGGACTCACTAACTAATCTTGTAAAAATTAAACTAGTTAAAACGTGTCTTATAATAACAAAAAATTGTCAAATTGATTACGATCTAATAATATAGTGTATAATAGTGTTTTCCTAGCATGTGACTTTAAGAGTTACGTGATTAAATACTAATTAACTATTTGCAAAATTACCTAACTATTTACTTACTAACTAACTAACTATTTGCAAAATTAATAAAGAAAACCGTAGAAGTTGATTGTTATTAGAAAATTATAAAATTTAGCTTTTACTACCAAAAGAAATATGACTAGAATTACAAACTACATATATATAAATTAGAAACTGGTATATACAAGAGTTTTAATGCTGTTATATTTTACTCAATTAAATCACTAATTCCGAATAAATTCCATTCAGTTCAATATTTCACCAGTTTTGTGTTTAAAGGGTTAATCAGATTAAGCAGGCCCTAGTTAAGGCTGACCCGCTTTGTTGAGATATTTTCTGCTAAAGATTAGTAAATGAGAAACGTTATTTAGGAATTTTTCATTTTTGCGCAAGATTAAAAGTTATTTAATTTGAAAAAAGCATGTGTTTATGTTAAACTAGTCGATAAGGCCCGTGGAAAAATGAAAACAAGAACAATGGAAAGTAGGTTGATTCAGATGTTTTGATGACGTCAGCAACCTATCCACAAAAAAAAATAATTTAGAACCTTGTTTTCACGTTGCCTTTATTGTGCAGCTAGAGCTTAAAACACTGATCAAGAAAATGTATATGATCGTGTGGTTTTGATGACCGGTTAATGAGATAGGGTTTAAAAATTTTGCTGACGTCAGCAAAGTCCTTCCCAAAAGTACAAAAGATTTTCTTTACAATTTTATATATCTCGCATAGATCCCGAAACGGATTCGAGGACGCTGGCTTGAAAAACTTACACAAATTGGTCCCAGGTGACTCCTAGTTACCCACACGGTGAAGAATCAATGACGTCATCACTTCGTTTCCAAATTATTTGGCCTCAATGTTTTAAAGGCATTGTAATGGCTTTAGTAATCTTAATATGGTTTTCTTTGGCGTCAATATTATTTTAACATCAAAGTTTGGTAAATTACGGAACAAATTTATAGGTAATATTTTATGGACTTTATCAAAGAAAATGGTGAAGGATATAATCCACTTTTCAGAAGTCACACGCAGACACGGAAGCTCCGTATTATTGTAAGAGATGTAAGAAGTATTAAAGCATACTCTTTCTTTACCAAACAATTGATGTGGTATTGTACTCAAGATAAACATTTATTTTATAATTTCAATTTTATTGCAATATTTTTAGCGTGCTTTTGACAAAATAATCATGTATTTATTATAGCAATTTGAAGCAAAGTGTTGTTAGATGAAATGTAGTATTTTAGGGTCTCTTTAAAAGACTCTGCAAAATATAATTTTTTTCGGACCGCCTTACTGGAAGAATCGAACGTTACAATATTGGCATTGTAATGTTCGATTCTTTAAGTGTTAGAAGATCGTTTTGTTCTAAAAAGAAAAAAAAATACTGTAAAACAAACCATGAAGAAGTAATCTTAACATATTATTTGAATTAACGGGAGATCCCTCTTCAATTGTCACTTCTTAGCACACTTCACTTAAAAAGAGTTCCTTCATGCAAAATAGCGATGCAAAAAATACGTAAGGGTTTCACCATCTGAGGACCCATCGATTCTTCCACGGTCCAATTAGTTAACAATTAGCTCAATATCTTTTAATGCTAACAACATTCGCGTTTTAACACAACCACGTGCAGTATATTACAATTACTGTTACTGTATATAAGTATGTCATTAGGAAGACTGCGTTGTATAGACATTTATTTACAACCTGTTGTCGAAGTGATCAGATGACAATTTATTCAGGTCATCTCAAGTGTTCATCTAGCTAATAGCAATAAAGAATCCCTGTTTGATCACACTTTGAAATCAAAAATTGAAACTAAAAGTACACGTGAAATTGATCAAAAAGATTCACAATACTTGAAAATTAAAGTAAAGGCAAGTCCCTTGGAAAAGTTGACGATGGGAGTAAATAAAAGAAATCTACCGGCTAAAAAAACCTTAGAATAAATAACAAAGAAGACTGACTAGTTGAAACATTACATGCATTTGCTACCTGTAAATATATTTTGCGAATAGAGGAATTCAGCATCCTTTTACTCAGGTAATTACAACAGATTTTTGATTTGCATATCTTTATGAGTTTGTGTATTCCTTTCGTTGTACTTTATCAATTTATCTGACAAGAATAATCTTGTATGAAGTTAAGCCGACGTCATTTGCTGTGGAAGTTTGAAATTAATTATTAACGTCTTACATCCGGTTAAACAGGAAATTCTGCCACAAAATCGCTGAATAACTATCCTATGGCTACGTGAAAACAAACTAACTTAATTGACGGACAATCACATTATTGAGAACAGTTATTGTCATTTTTAAACCTACTGTACAAAATGTCTTATGAAATCGTCTAATTTACAAACATTCGTCTGAAAAAAACTGTAAAGAAAATAACTCTGTGCACACCTTTTGGATACTACCTGGTATTAAATTTCATATGAAAATGTTTTTTAAATAAATCAGTAACGCACGTTTTGGTTATTTCTTTTCGTGTAATGCAGTAAATAATTAAAATCAAAGAATTATTTCGGGTTCTTCTAAAGCTACTTAATGTTAGCGAACTTTACATGGACCATCAGCTATCAACTCTTAGAAAGACCAAAATAGATTGATGAATCGTGTAAAATTTAGCTAATTAACAAAGATTTTCAGGTTTACATATTGTTATATAGTCCGTTTAGAAAAAGTCGGCTTTCAGTGAATTCAGTTTTAGATGGTGTCCTGGCCGACTTTTTAAGAAAATAGGTAAAAAAACGATTGGTTGTAACTTCAAAATAGTTGATAATTACACTTGACTTTACAACTGTGGTGGATTAAGATAAGTTTACGCCAGACTGTTTTAGCAGACCTAGCAGAATGCAAAGTAATTATGGTACTTGTTAATCGCAAAAAATTTATCTAACATTTTTTAAAACTTGTGCAACCCGGACATGATCAAATAATGTTAATGTTGCAAATAATGTTAATGTTGTTTTCTATCGAGCTTTTTTTCACAAATGTTTTACTTTCGTTCACATATGATTCAAAGCATCATATCGATGCAGGAACTATTCTTGCACGGTAATTACTTTAGTTCTGTCTCCCAGTAGGTAATTACAACTAATTCGAGTGTTTTTCACGTCACTCTGTTAAGTGCTTTTGCAATAAAGTGATATCACATCCTGTAGACGTATGTATCCAATTAAGTTTATAATTAAAGTTATGGCAATCTAGGCACAAATGAACTTTTCCTCTCAGTTATCAGTTTGTGATTTAAAAGATACAAGGAAATAAAAGTTATACAAGACATGTGGTACAAACATTGCCTCAACAATGCATACTTTCCACCATATTGTTTCATGGGAATGATAAAAATAATTGAAAAATACACACTTGAAATAATTTCAAGCAGATGGTATACCACGCTCATTTTCAAAAGCTTATTTTATAGCTAAATAATTTCAACACTTTTATACCAATCTTTATGACTTACAACCTGTACAAGCGAAGTTATGAGGCTAACCCGTTTTTGCCCTATTTTGCAACATTTCATAATAAATTGTTGACTTCCCTTTTTTGCTGGACGTTTGCTGCAACTCACAATCAATGCAAAGCAAACAGTAAAAGACATACAAAGCATTACGGAAGCAATAAAGCAGTATTGTTTTACACTGTTAGCATGAAGTAACATAATTACTATGCAAAAGGTCCGAAATAAAGCTGATTAATTACCTACTGGCAGACAGAACTAAAGATTAAAATTACCGTGCAAGATTAGTTCCTGCATTGATATGAAGTTTTGACTCATATGTGAATGAAAGTAAATCATATAGATACTTAAGCATTGATTTCATATTTGCTCAACAGTGAATCAATAATGTTATCTTAGCGGCACTACAGGTAATCAGGGTGTTAGCACCAGTTACTCAGTTCTAACTTAGCCACAGCTCAGTACGGTTTAACGTGGTCTGTATAGAATATAAACGACATAAGTTCAGACTGAATTTTAATAGCTCAGCTTGTCGCAATACGGCTCATCTAATCGGCTTTCAAAATACTCTCTTGACAGAGTGTGATTAAAAATATAGAAAAGGAAAAAAATATTATAAATTTTATAGATAATAATAACCTTTTTTCTGGTTGAAACGTGTAAATTGTTAGTCTCAAATGTTTGAGATAACTTTATTTGAAATAAAAACTGACTTCTTTTTCTTTTTTTGATATTTATTCTTTTTTCTTCTTCTACTTTATCTCCAACTGACACAAAATATACTATCGACAAAAATAACAATTTCATACAGGATTGCAATGGAGCAATGCCCTATTTCCAAAACTAGTCGTTAACTAACAAAACATTCCACGGGTCTCTTCGGCATAATAAATTAATTTGCTGGGGGTTACGAAATAAAACTGCCAGAAACCATTCCAAACACAGCAAATAAGATTATTATTGTTACAGAGTACGCCAATCCTCCGTGTTCAGCTACACTTCAATAATTAACCATTTTCTCTTTTACATTTAACTCTTATCGAATGGCCTATATATATTTGTTTTTCCATTTTATGGTGTGGAAAAACTTCCATCTTTGTGCGGCTGTATCCGACTCTGGAAGGCCGAAAAAAGGTTATGTTTCCGTTGGCCTCTTTTCATGCCCTCAGTAACGACTCCAAAGGCTCCGAAGGGCCTTTAGACCAGCATTTCGTGAAAGATTTTAAATACATATTACTACTAAATACAGTCCTTACATGGAAGGCCTTAATTTTCTAAGAAGACAAACGCACAACTAGGCATCTTATTTTTATCCACGATTAGTTTGTACACAGTTTCACTCTCAACTGCTAAACTGAATTCTTAGAAGATCTTTCACAATCAAAACGGTTGGTATATAATAAGAGTCCAAATGCGAATATTGCCTAAAAAAAAACCCAAAGGATATCCCACCACTCAAAGTCATTTTGAACTCGAAGCTTTGAACCTGTAGCTACTTACTGAATAGGAAAACAAATAAACTGTTTGAATCTTCAAGGTGGAAGAATACCAGATTAAACCATCAAAATAATATCAAAATAAAAATTAACAAAATAAGTTATTATTACGGCAAAATAATCATACACCTTTCATTGGAATGTTAACTAAATTACTTATTACTGAATAAAAACTTGATTCGTTTAATAAAGCCATTTCTGGAAATCTAACCCAGGTATGCTATCGCATGATTTTCGAATAGTTGTTGATGTAGCAGCTTGTAGAGCATTTTCTTGAATTGATACAATTCCATTTAATGTGTTGCACAAAACTTTTGATAGTGTCATCTTCTTTATTTCAGCTTTTTGAGCAGTTGTAAAGACGCCTTCCCGTTCGTAGAAAAATCGATCACCATCTCTCAATCGTTCGAACTGAATTCTTTGAATACACTGAAATGTTGGACCCAGCATTTTTCCATTGGTACGTCTCTCTGCCATACCAGCTGCAAATATATCTATATCGTTTGGACTACTGTAAACTTCTTTCAGATTGTTGATTGTTCGATTCGGCATAATTCCTACCAAATCGTCAAAGGTGTTGACAGCTGGTAGATTACATACACTTCTCCAAGTCCCGTAAGTTGGCAATCCATGGTCTCGTCCTCTCTGAATATTTAGTGCAGTCAAATCTTCACGTCTAGTTTCTCCAACAGGAACAAATAATCGTCGAATAATACCAAAAGCAAAGGTTGCATCAACCCTTTGTGATTGATTTGCTAGTAACCCAAATGCTGTCGACTCTATTCCACGTTCGCGAATTGGTCGAGTATCAGAGAATGATGCTTGAAGTGAGATGTCATCAAATGCCTTTTCATAGGCATTGTTAAGTTGAGCCCATGCGTTCGGGATCAAACTGTGACCAAACCTAAATGCTGCAGTTGAAAAGACGTTTAATATACTAGGATCAACTGATGCATTGTACCCTTGATAAGGACTCAGATCGACAATATTCGGCAGAAATTCTTCGTAAACCATTCGTTGCCAAATAGCGATATTTATTTTTCTAGCTGTTTCAAACAGTAACTTTTCATTCCATACTCTTGCAATCTTCTTTAACTTTTTGGCCAGATAGTTGTGACTTCTGACAAAGATGGTATGCATCGTGTGTAAAGCAATATTTTCATCTCCTCTTTCGTCACCAACCAATGCACAGCCGCCAGGGTTGTTACATTCAGGGTCTGTTGCTGGAATTTTAACTGGGAGCAAATTGTCTGGTGTTACTCTCATCAAACCGGTTCCTAAAATTGACGTAAATACTTGTGTCATTGAAGAAGACCATTTAACTTATTTGCAATTATTACACAAGAGAAAATTCTAACTTACCATCCAACTGTCGTAAACTGTTGTGAATTTCCAAATCGTTACTGTAAACTTGTCCGAGATCAAGGTAAGAGGAGAGGACATTAATTTGTTGTCTTGTTGTTCGTGGTGAACCTGAGGGTTGACACACTGGAATCGACCGTGGAAACGACGTGCATGCACTGCCAGTTTTTGTCCTCAGTATAGGAAAGCATGGATACGTAAAGGCCTCAATAGATCCACATCTAAATCAGAATACACCCTTTTTTTACTAAAATAATTTATACTTGTGTAGATCGAGTTCAAGTTTTAGTTCTAACTAGTCGGTGGCCCATGAAAAATTTACGGGTTTGCTCGTTCTTTTTTAACCGCATAACGTGTGTCTCGCTACTTTCGGTACTATTTGGCGTGAGAGACGGACAGACGTATACGGGTATTATAATAGAGAATACACGTGAAGCTTACCCTGCTGAGACATCACAAGATGGATGCGTAGTTAGTCCGATATCGTGATCAAGTAACTGTCCAAATGCCATAAACATTGCTGATAAACCTCTCCTTGCTCTTTGTATGTTGCGACGTTGTACTCGAAACACTGCATCAGAACTTCACGAGCTGTTGGTACAACTGGAGTAGTTTGAGGAAATCCACGAGGTGTATCAAGTCCATCGGCATAGTTTGCAGCTAAAGAAACAAAAGTTACGTTGCTTTGATATAAAAAGTCGTGTATTTTTGTGCATTATAACTATGGTCTTGGTCTACTTACCTGCTAATCGAGCTAATGGTGTGTTGGCAGCTCCTAGTGTTACCTTCTCAAGGTTATTACAGGTACCATCAACTGTTCGGAATCCTTTCAACAATCTGAAGAAGTCACATGTCGGTTCTGGAACCACGGAAATACAGTTTGCAAATGTATCCCCAGGATTAAATGGAGTTTCTGAAAAAAAATTCTAATATTTACAACTCTAACCTCTAAAACCTTTAAAATAGTTAACGTAAAGAAAAAACACGAACTTACCTTGACAAAATACAGCATGGCAAATGAGCAACAGCAGTAAAGATGTCATCTTCGTCTTCTTAGTTTGTTCACTAAACCTATTAATTTCGTACAGTATTCCTTTGTTAGTGCTTTCAATTTGTTCTTCTTGTTAGAAGCCTGAAAGCTGTGTGAAGAAAACTAGTATCTGCTAGCAGTATTTATACTTTTTGTCTTTACCAAAGCAATTTTACCTGATTCCGCTTTCGTGAATTTGATGACGTTGGAGAAACATGAACTCGATGATTAAAATGCGTTGTCATTGTTTTAAATAGCAAAAATAAACTCCAGGATATATACTGCCCGCGGAAATCATACATTTTATGATACAGGAAGCATCGCTAATTTCTTTCCAAGCCAGACGGTTGTATACCGAACTCTGTCAATGAAGTGTCCTAAATTACTGTCATCGAGTACTACTATGATTTTTGTTTCGTTTCACAATTTTTCAATGTTTTAAAGAAACAGAGCTTTTTTATTTTGACGCAATGTTTATATAAAGGGATACAATGTCAGCCATTTCTATTTAAAAAATTTTAAACGCATGAAACTGTTTTTGTAATGTAATATTGCAAGATGCAAAAATATGTTGTAAATAATGTAACATAATTTGTTCTTGTTATGGCGGCCGGAAAAAAATTGTAAATCATGACTTTTTGTGACTTCCTATACTCGACCACAGAGCAGGATAGTCAAACACAAGAAAAAAAGTAAGTTAAAATGCTTAAAAATTAAGTGGCATAAAGTGAAAAACAATGACTATATACGAAACGAATCTCTTGCAGACACCAAAACTGCACGGGTAGCATAACAAAGGTAACAATCCGTACAAATTCCAATTATGTAACAAAACCGTAATCATATTTTTACATTCGTTTTGAAACAAACTAAATAAGACGCACTTCCTTATGCTTAATTATGTTCTGACTAAGTTGAATCTAAATAAAGTTGTTATCCCACACCGAATTAAAATTTCTGCTTACGTGTTTTGTTTTCTAAGAGAGCAATAAACACAATTTGAGAAGGATGACCTTCCTAAACAAAAATTTAGAAACACTAGTCCTTGATCTGTTGAGAAATCTATATTTGCACCCTTCATGTACATTCCGGTCCTCATTTTTTCGCCCGTCGTGCCCGTCCCAGACATCGCTGTTTTGTGCATCCATAAAATGATAACCACTTTGAATAGATTACAGGCTTTTATTATAGAAACTAGCTAGGTTTTGCTCAACAAACTCAAAATTTTTACCATTATTATTGGGGTCTGTGTTTATTAAAGGCTACTCATAACAGCATCATAAAAGATTACAGGAAAGATTTTTGCAGCGTATAATTAGAACAAAAAAAGCTTGATTCTTAGCTACCTGCTAAGTATCAAGAACGAGCCTGAATATAATGTAATAATATAAAAATAATAATAACTAGCCATGCTCCGCTGTCCTGTTGTCACAGAAAGCATCTACATTGATAAAAAAAACATGCTCATAACTTATTTGTACTGTGCGTGTATCTACTGGTTCGAATGTATTAAAGAGAACCTATATTATTTTAGTTCTTTTTTCTATTTTTTCTACCACTACACTAAAAATCAATTTCAGTACCTGGCGAGTAAGAAATGTGTACTTGAGCCATAAATCTAAGCCAAGAAAGTACAATCGCCTTGCCAAAGAAAGATTTTTAATTCCACGCTAAAACATCTTTAAAAATGGAAATTAGGTGTGAAAAAATGCGGGGCAAACTCGATATAAAAATTTTACTAATGCTGTAAAAGTACGAAAAGATTATTTGCAATTTTGTGATACAATATACCTACATATCTAAAATAGTCTAAAAGTGATTTGAATTTACGTAACAAAGTTAAGAACCCATTGTACCTCGAATTGCTATTTAATTTTAAACTTTTATATCTTTTAAGTTTTCCAATTAGCTTAAATAAAAAATAGTGTACTTAATTCGATCATTAAGTTAAACGTTATAACATCAGTTTGAATGTTTCAATAATAATACTTTCGCAACCCCCGATGTGCTCCTGCAAACGTGCACAAATGATTAGGTGAAAGGCAATTAAAGTACAAAGGAGATATCCTATTGATCATCTTAAGTTGAACTTAACACAGTCTTTCCTGAAAAAATATTTCTTATGAAATTAAAAAAAGAGGAAACAAACTCCTGAAACGGCTTTTGTGAAAATTGTTTTTATAACATTGTCAATAATGCCTTGTCAAATCTGGTTAATATCCTTAGTAATATTAGCAAGTTTAAAGAAGCATTGATTAACAAGTGTCGAAATTAGGGTATTTTTTAAAGGTCACTGAAATTTTAAATTATCTTTTCAAATTTTTAAATAAAAATCTTGGTAGATCAACAATATAACCCAAAGAAGCTTATAAATCAGAAGACCTAAAATAACCCCTAAAGTAGGGTTTAGGTTGGTGACGTAATGACCTGCCATTGGTAGAGGCAAAGCTTCACGAAACGAAAAACCATTCCCAGCATCTTGTGGTTAAGTAGAGAGAAAATTGAGCCTGGAACTGAACGTTATTTTACAAAGATGTTAATTAAATTTCCATATTCCTCCTGTTGCAATCATACTCCACAAAAGTCACTTTTGCATGTTGTAGATTATTCACTTGTCGTATTTTTTATATTGCACTTATTTTTAAATTAGACATTAGCAACAAAAGACATAAACAAAAAACATAAGTAAAACTATAAAAAAAACAATGATTCCAAAATCTTGCGAAAGGACCTCTATTGGGACTTATTTGACGCTGAATTTAACAAACATTTTAGAAGTTATGTTGACTGATGCCTGAAGTGAGACAACAAGCGCTCTATATACGTTTTTAGAAGTTTACCACAGTTTCCATTTTTCATAACAATTTTTTTGTTTTTTCTAATTGTCGGGTTTTTTTGTTAAACTTTAACTCGATTTTTTTAATCCCTTGTCAATCTACTTTATTCTACTTATATGTTATTAAAATTGATTAGAAGTCGATAAAGGTTTACCAGAATATAATTTACAACTATTCTGCTGTGATTAAAATCATCATGATGAAATTTAATGAACACTCTTTTTGTAAGAAGGGTTTTTTCGTTTCAACAATTAACCTTTAGTCAAAAATCATCCGGATATTCTTAGCTTAAGGCTGAAAATCTGAGAATGCAAACTGATGTAGAAGTTCGTCCTAAGTTGCTGTCGTTTAAGCAGCCTAATTCAAATGACAAAAATAAAACTAGAAAATATTTCAAATGAAACCTGAAAAGGGAATTTTATTAATTAATAGGGTATTTCTTAGGGTATTGTTAACTTTTCGTCTAATATCATCTTAAATATTCTTATAGGGTATATTGTTATAAAATAAAAAGAATAAACCGTTTGCGGTAATGTCACGTTGAAAATGTTGACTTGTCATTTTAGCAATCAATGTCTAATTTAAAAATAATTGCAATTTAAAAAATACGTCCACTTCGGCTTTGTTATTCCCATGACAAACGAATAGTCTACAACATGCAAAAGTGAATTTTTTAATACGATTATATATAAGAATATAAAAACTTATTTAACATATTTGTGACAAAACATACAGTTCTCTCTATTGCCCCCAGAAATGTTAAGGATGGTCTTTCGTTTCGTGAAGCTTTGCCTTCACCATTGACAGTTTATTACATCACCAACCTAAACCCTATTTTAGGGGATATTTTAGGTCTCATTTTAAGGAGGGGAATGGTAATTTTACCACATCTTTTGAATTCAAGAAAGGGTATATAATTAAGCTAACGATAGCTACTAGTTTCATGTCAATTAATTCAGACCATCAGGATTTTTGATAGATACTTTTACAAAAAGGAGATAGCAACATTTCGTAAACTTTGTACAACTAAAATGTTATTGTTTTCAAAGTTTCACTTTCGCTCATACTATAATTATATAAGTGTGTTTTTCAAAAAATAATTAACACCGAATGTAGAGGGTTTCATAGGGTGCCACTTAATTAGTTTTGACTAAATTAAATTGGTCGCAAATCCTGTTGACGCATACATCCAATTAAAGTCTATAACTAGAGTTAACGTGATCACAACAAAAATAAATTTTCCTTTTTTACTCATTATCTTATGAATCAAAAAACACTTTAGAAAGTAAAAGACAATCAGACTTTGTTCACCAATATGCATTAGAATATTTCAAGAGAATCACAGTCAAGGTTAAGCAGCCACGCATCTTAAGCACTTCAATTTCTTATACGTTTTTCAGCATCTAAATAACTCTCTTTGGCCTACATTTTCTTAATAACTCTCTTTGGCCTACATTTTCTAAATAACTCTCTTTGGCCTACATTTTCTATAAGAGCGTTTCAACTTTTACTACGATTCTAAGACACGTTATTGGGTTTCATCGGTGACAATAAACAAAATCACCGAATTTAAATATGTTTTGATCGTTCTTATCGATAGGTATTTAAGTAATCCACCGCAAAACAATGTGATTTTTGTTTAAGAGCAATTAAAACTTTCGGTTTACGGCGTTTAGTAACTATGAAAGTTCTGCTTGATAGAAATCTTATCTTTGTAACGAGGAAGTTTCGAAAAAAAGTTCTTTCCTACCTAAATTGTGATTACTCAGAATGTGTTTGTGGAATGCATTATTCGGAAAGTAATTAGGAAACCATAAGTTTACAAAATGTTCATGTCCATTTTAAATTGTTTTTATACTTCACATGTTTAGAGAATATACGGAAGGCACGTTTGCATTTTTCCTTATTTCAACAATTTTTAATAATTGTTGATTTATGTTTTTAAACTGGACGTGTACTTCTCTTCTTTATCAACATACTACGTACAACCAAGGACGACAGCAGCTTGGATCTTAAGATAATTGCATGGCATATGAATTAAAAATAGCTTGGAAATCTCAAGTTTTACGTCACAGATTGATTCATGACGGCGTAAATATACAGCTTTGCGTTTTTTAAGTCAATGCACGTCTGGCTAACTGAAAATAATAGTTTTCTTAGCACAATTTTTACGATCTGCATGTAGTAAAGAACAAGTTGGGCCAATTCTCAATTTTCCAATGTCGATTAGGCCTTAGATTTTAAGATCGTGCTTCTCCTTTACATTAAAAAATACACACACAGTATAACTCTTCCATCCCCCACGAAAATATTTTATTCTTTTACGACCAACGTTTTTGCAGCTCTTTGAAGGAAGATGACTTTTAAAAGAACCTAACCGTTAACCCATTAAAAAATCAACGGGTTCACCTCCGTCAGTAAATTATTTATTCTGCAGGGGACTCGGAATAAAGCTGCGCGCCGCCATTTTGAACACATGAAATACGGCTAATATTATGGAGCATGTTTTTAAGTTAGACTTTTTATTACGAGTTGATGGCTATTGAAATGAATAACACATTGGTAACGAACCACAAAAATGAGTCCAAACAAAAAATTAGTAATACTAATTAAACCCATGTGAATAACAAACACAAAACAATGCGTTTTGATATTCTTGACAAAGGTTATACTTTAAAGACACAACGCTATGTCAGCGTTTATTCCATTTAACTTTTGTTCCTGTGAAACAATTAAAATATAAATTAAGTGCGTAGGAATAATGGGTTTTGTCTGTTTGCATCTACGCGTAGGAATAAAATTCATTTTCATCGCAATGTAATTAATCAAGGAAGTACGTCTACGCAGTTGTCCTTATCAACATAAAAAAGTTTCGCCTCTTGGTGGGAACGATATTAATCCATTCTGAGTTGAAATTAGTTCCATTTCCTGAAGCATAAAAACACACAACAACTTATTAAAATTAGTGCAGTTTTCCTTCAGCGTCTGTGTCCGTTCTTATGGTCGCGCATAGGTAGTTATAAATAGAGTTGTAACAAAAAAAGGGGGAAGTCGTTTTTCATTGCCACCTGGCTAGTTTTATACAACATATTTCCCCTTAAACAAGATTTTTTATGGCTAGAAAATATCATACTCGTGTATTTTAAATCATATCGACTTCTACTCAACTTTTTTAATTGTATCGTCATGTAGAAACATCTATCGCAGATTTTTCTGTACATACTGCTAGAGTTTCAATATAATCTGCTTCCACAAAATTGTAAATTTATTGCTGTTGTTTTTTGTTTGTTTTCTTTTGAGATGTGGTGGGGGTATAGATAGATAATATATGACTAATTTAAAAGATGCGGTTTGTGTAAATAATAATTACTGCTATTTTAAAGTTAATATCTTTTAAAACCTTTTGCAAAGATACTCAACTCTTAATTGCCACAATGAAGGTAAACTCTCTGTGTTATCTATATTATAATACCCGTATACGTCTGTCTGTCTATCACGCAAAATGGTAGCTTAGCTGCGCAAGTAGCGAGACGCACGCAATGCGGTATAAAAAGGACGGGCGAACCCGTGGATTTTTCCACGGTCTAACGACTTATAAGAAAATTCAATGTACAGACAGGTTGATCAGCATTTTTTGTTTGGTGAGCTAAAATAAATCGTTTTAACTTTAACCGCAAGACAATATAGATGAGAAAAACATTTTCTTGCGGTATTTCTTGGTCTAATTCTGGTAATTCTGACACATTATTTTTGTTTAATATGTCAGATTTGGTTAAAAAACAAAACATTCCGTCTTATTCACAGCGCATATATTGACTAACATATATTCTCACGATACTGAAAAACGGCGATTTTTTCCAAAAGCACGTTGCATCAACAAACGACTTAGATTTTGACTTCTCCAAAATCTTAATGACGTCTTTCGTAAAGCATATGTACATGTTTTAAATAATAAAATAATAAATATAATATAAGCATAACGCTTGTAAACATACGCATGCTCAAATTTTTAAGTAAGTGTTAAATATTTCCCCGCCTTGGAGAATCCTTTGATGTGTTCTTTTTTCTTTTGCTGTGGCTATTTTAACTTGACATAGACTTTTTTTAATTTATTTACACGACAATTTACAATTAACACCACTACTTTGTCTAAACTTGCCTTTCGATTTACTTTAAATTAAAAACAGGACTATTTCATCTTATTCTGTAAGGCAACAAACTGATATTGAATTTTCACTTGCCTATGAATAAGCACGTGATACACCTTTCCCGAATTTGTTTTCTCTGATGTACTGCTGCTATTTCTCAACTTTGTTGAACAAAATGAATGTGATTTTTCAAAGTCCTTACATAAAACTTGATAAAATATAACATTTTTGGATTCATACGGCAAACAAACAACCTATGAAAACCCTTTTTTGTAATTTTATACTAATTGACATCTGCTTGAAAAAGAAGATTAAATACTTTGACCGTAACATTAGCACCACCAAAGCAGCACTTTCACATATTGGATTAATTTATACACACCAATTCCATGATGCTGAATATGATTATAATGCCAACACATCAAAATTCTAAAATTTTAAAAAACATGCAATTCGAGATATATGTAATTGCGACTATTTAAACAAGCCTTTTTTACTGAGTAACATTTTTTTTACAATAATTAATTGTTTTAATGAATTACATTTGCGTTGCAAGTTTCTAAAATCTGTCGCCCATGCCAAGTTTTAGAAACCAAACGCTTCCCGTAGGATGGGATTTATTTTTATCATTAAAAACAATGACAACGCATTTCAATCACCAGATTCATTGTGCCATACGTCAGCAAGAACGGAACACACTTTAATTGTTGTCGTAAGGGTAAAAGTATAAATACTGCTAGCAGAACTAGTTTTCTTCACACAGCTTTCAGACTTCTAACAAGAAGAACAAACTGAAAGCACTAACAAAGGAATAATTACAAATTAATAGGTTTAGTGAAGAAACTAAAAATACGAAGATGACATCTTTACTTTCACCAGCGCTGATGTTGCTCATTTGCTACACTGTATTTGGTCAACGTTAGTTCTTCATATTTATCACCTTATTTCAAATATTTACATTTGAGAATGACTGTTCGCACCCTGCGCATTTTTTTTCTCTTACTTTTTATTTGAATTTTATTTTTTAGAAACTCCATTCAACCCTGGTGATACACTGGCGAACTGTATTTCTGTTGTTGCGGAGCCAAAGTGTGATTTCTTCAGATTGCTAAAAGGATTTCGAACAGTTGATGGTACCTGTAATAACCTTGAGGATGTAACACTAGGAGCTGCCAACACACCATTAGCAAGACTAGTGGGTAAGCAATATTCACATGATAACAACAATAAGTCTTAGATATGAAAAGTTTAAATGCCAACATTTTGAATTACAAAACTTTTAAAAGATCAGCACATTTGTTTATTTAGCTGCAGATTACGTTGACGGTATCGACACACCGCGAGGTTTTCCTCAAACGATTCCAATAGTACCCACTGCCAGACAAGTCTCAGATGCAGTATTTCGTGTCCAAAATGTCAACATACAAAGAGCAAGGAGAGGTTTATCGGCAATGTTTATGGCATTCGGACAGTTACTTGATCACGATATCGGACTAACTACGCATCCATCTTGCGATGTTTCGGCAGGGTAAGAGTCCATTTTAAATCATATATGAAATTTCAGTTCAATATGCTTATAAGTAAACCTTAGACTAAACTATATGGTTTTGTTTTGATTCAGATGTGGATCCATTGAGGCTTTTACATATCCATGTTTTCCAATCCTGAGATCAAATACCGGAAAACTTTGCACATCATTTCCTCGTTCATTTCCTGTCTGTCAACCCTCTGGTCAACCACAAACAACAAGACAACAAATTAATGTCCTTTCCTCTTACCTTGATCTTGGACAAGTTTACAGTAACGATTTAGACATTCATAACAGTTTGCGACAGTTGGATGGTAAGTCAGAATTGCCTGTAGTGCATTAGTTATAAATACGTTTAATAGTCTTTGTCAATGAGACAAGTATTTATATCAATTTTAGGAACTGGTTTAATGAGAGTAACATCAGACAATTTGCTTCCAGTAAAAATCCCAGCAACAGACCCTGAATGTAACAACCCTGGCGGCTGTGCATTGGTTGGTGATGAAAGAGGAGATGAAAATATTGCTTTACATACCATGCATACCATCTTTGTCAGAAATCACAACTATCTGGCAAAGGAATTGAAAAAGCTTGCAAGAGTATGGGATGAAAAGTTACTGTTTGAAACGGCTAGAAAAATTAATATCGCTATTTGGCAACGAATGGTTTACGATGAGTTTCTGCCTAATATTGTTGATTTGAGTCCTTATCAAGGATACAATACATCAGTTGATCCTAGTATATTAAACGTCTTTTCAACTGCAGCATTTAGATTTGGTCACAGTTTGATCCCGAACGCATGGGCTCAACTTAACAATGCCTATGAAAAGGCATTTGATGACATCTCTCTTCAAGCATCATTCTCTGATACGCGATCAATTCGTGAACGTGGAATAGAGCCAACAGCATTTGGGTTACTAGCAAATCAATCACAAAGGGTTGATGCAACCTTTGCTTTTGGTATTATTCGACGATTATTTGTTCCTGTTGGGGAAACTAGACGTGAAGATCTGACTGCACTAAATATTCAGAGAGGAAGAGACCATGGATTGCCAACTTACGGAGCTTGGAGAAATATATGTAATCTGCCAGCTGTCAACACCTTTGACGATTTGGTAGGAATAATGCCGAATCGCACAATTACAAATCTTAAAAACGTGTACCGCAATCCAAACGATATTGATATATTTGCAGCTGGTATGGCAGAGAGACGCACCAATGGAAAAATGCTGGGTCCAACATTTCAGTGTATTCAAAGAATTCAGTTCGAACGATTGAGAGATGGTGATCGATTTTTCTACGAACGGGAAGGTGTCTTTACAACTGCTCAAAAAGCCGAAATAAGGAAGATGACACTATCAAAAGTTTTGTGCAACACATTGAATGGAATTGTGTCAATTCAAGAAAACGCTCTACAAGCTGCTACATCAACAACAATTCGAAAATCATGCGATAGCATACCTGGGCTTGATTTCAACAATTGGTTAAATTAGGCGATCTTTTTCTGTGCTATTTAATAAGTTATTTGTGAACACCAAGGTGCTGGATTATTAAGAAAAACTCTCTTTGTCCCACATTCTTTGTTTTTATGTTTTCCCGTCCCCTTAACGTTTTTTCCGTTCTGATATTCTTAAACATTCGGGAAAAATTCAGTAGTCCAAAATAAAACTTAAACCAACTCACATTGTAATGCTTCTGAAGTTACATAGAAAACAGTGTGAAATCTACGTTGATTCAATTTTTTTTAGAAATGGTTAAGTATGGAACCTGTACTGGGTATTATAAATTTGAATTGTTGTCGCATAACATGTTTTTGAGGTTTTATTTTGAGTTTTCGTACCTACCAAACTTTTAATTTTTAGATTTTATACTTATTTCTTTTGTTATTTTTTGTCTTGTAAAGTGTCCTATTCACTAAATTAATGGAAAAAAGACGTACACAAAATGCAATATATAAAAGGACGGGCGACCCCGTGGATTTTTCCATGGGTTACCAACTAGTCTATATTATAATACCCGTATTTCTGTCTGTCTATGAGCCGAGGAAGTAGCTGTTAACAGGAGCAGGTTAATTTCTGTAGATTTATGAGACTATTCCTGTTGATTTTTATTTTCTATATTAATTTGGTATCATCCTGCATGCAATAATTTTAGGTCCCATACTTCTTAGAGTTTTAGATACTGGCCATTACTTGAAACTGGCTCTCTCGTTGTTTATTCTAAGACCTTTAAACTCATAATCCAACTTATTTTAATCAAGAAGAATTCTTCTTCAAATTTTGAACACGTGAATAATCTGATTTTTGGATTTTCAACATTCTTTTCGGGAGTGTTTTCTTTAATTAACAGGGCTACAAATCAATTTATTTATGCTCAACTGAGTTTTGTAATTCACAAGAAGAGTCAATTGTATTCATAACAGTTTATCCTTTTATGCAGAGCTAGCTATTTTAGAGTTTCTTTTAACAAAAAAACTTGATTTAAAAGCAAGGTGCTTGTGCATAATTATTCATATGGAATTTTTTTAAGGTACGCTTCTGTCGTTTTCAGTTATATTTGAGTGTCAATGTGAATTCTAAGATGATTAAAGCTGGGTTTTTTTGTCTTATTTGCTTATAAAATCTTTCCCGCCAAAAGCTTCGTCTTTCGTGTAAGACACGCACTAAAAAAAACCCTGTTGTGGTTCTCCTAATTAAAAGTAAATGTACATGTTTTTTAAAACAACCAGCTGACCTCGACAGTATAATCCAGGCATGTTTACTTGCTACTTTGCAAACAAAACCGAAACAGAAAAGAAACATCAACACATATGGATTTTCTTGAGTTTTTTATGAAACATAATTGAAGCCGTTGGATACTAACATCCTTAAGTGAAAAATATTTTTCTACGAAAGGCCGTTAAAAATGCGCGTTTGTGTCTTGTTAAACCACCTAATTTAGGTTAGATTTTGTTTCCTTTTTGCCTGACCAGTGATGCAAACATATAATTAGAACACGGAAGTTATGGGACAAATAAAGAGTTGTTGGCTTAATGTGAGAAAAAAAACATTACAAGAGTGTAAACATAGATAGATATTTAGTCCCATTTCTGTTAGCTTTATCCAATCTAAGAACAATACATTAGGTTAATTTGCTTGATATCAATTTGACTGAATCCATTTCTTTGTCCAATGCTTGCAGAATTTAGGGTTCTAATGGTGGTTTTACCATTGCCAAAAGCCTTTGCGCCGTAGTGCATCATTGATCCGTAATCATATGGAGTTCTAATATTACGATCAATGATGTTGTAGGATTGCTTCCTGAAGTTGAACTGTCGATCTAAAAAGCGAAAATAAAAGAAATGTATGTCAAAGAGTAAAATTGCTTTTAAAAATATTAAACGGGACTGCTACGATATAGACAGAAGTAAAATACGATGTCTGCCTAAAATATTTCCAATCGTTGAATATCATCTATCGTGGTGCATACTAGTTAATACATTTAGTGAGTAGTTGGATCGCAAATGTATATGCACGCTCCTATTAATTCTAACAAGCATATAGGACGATGGCTATGTTTTGAATTGGGTAACCGTAAAGCTTCGAAGAAGCACTGTTGTTTTATTTGAATTTTTCGATTTTTTATAGTTTAAGGATTTTGTCAATATTTTTTCTCTTTTGTTGGTAATGAAATGCACATTTTTTTATCAATATATTATTAAAAACTTGTGCAGCATCAGTCGTATCTTCTTTTAAAATGAGTTCTCATCAAGGTGCTTATCAGTGAAATTCAACATTTCCATCATGTTTTGAATAAAAGTATCTTTGAATGGGAAGGGAGCATTTATTAAAGTGGTGGCTTCTGTTGAAAAAAAAATCATGCAAAAAGGGGAAGTGCTTATTCAAAGGGAGTGTGTCTGGTAGAAGGAGAGTGTTATTCAAATCATTATATTAACAAAGAATCCGGAAATTTCATGAGAAAAAGGATAGAAAAAAATAAAATTTTACTTTGTGGAATGTTGCTCCATATGATTTGCACATAGTTGTCTCTGTCTGGTCTGCTTTGCTCATGGTAAATTCCTAGGAAGAAATGTTCCCGCTTAGTATAATCGCATATGGTACATTCAGATACAATATTTAAAAAAAGGACAATGTTTTTTCCATGAACCTAAGGTTATTCTTGAAAATGTCGTATCTTTTTCCGTCAATTTTATGTACGATGACGTAAAACTTAGCTCTTACCATGCTGTGTCCAATCTCATGCATGACAGTACCTTTATACCAACATCCACTCGCAAGTGAGATTCTATTTTGTCTGCCAGATCTGTACCCCACTGGTGAGGAACAACTACAAAGCAAATAATAATATAAAGAAGAAGAAGAAGAAGAAGAAGAAGAAGAAGAAGAAGAAAGAAGAAGAAGAAGAAGAAGAAGAGAGAAGAAGAAGAAGAAGAAGAAGAAGAAGAAGAAGAAGAAGAAGAAGAAGAAGAAGAAGAAGAGAAGAAAGAAGAGAAGAAGAAGAAGAAGAAGAAGAAGAAGAAGAAGAAGAAGAAGAAGAAGAAGAAGAAGAAGAAGAAGGAAGAAGAAGAAGAAGAAGAAGAAGAAGAAGAAGAAGAAGAAGAAGAAGAAGAAGAAGAAGAAGAAGAAGAAGAAGAAGAAGAAGAAGAAGAAGAAGAAGAAGAAGAAGAAGAAGAATAGAAGAAGAAGAAGAAGAAGAAAGAAGAAGAAGAAGAAGAAGAAGAAGAAGAAGAAGAAGAAGAAGAAGAAGAAGAAGAAGAAGAAGAAGAAGAAGAAGAAGAAGAAGAAGAAGAAGAAGAAGAAGAAGAAGAAGAAGAAGAAGAAGAAGAAGAAGAAGAAGAAGGAAGAAGAAGAAGAAGAAGAAGAAGAAGAGAAGAAGAAGAAGAAGAAGAAGAAGAAGAAGAAGAAGAAGAAGAAGAAGAAGAAGAAGAAGAAGGAGAAGAAGAAGAAAGAAGAAGAAGAAGGAGAAGAAGAAGAAGAAGAAGAAGAAGAAGAAGAAGAAGAAGAAGAAGAAGAAGAAGAAGAAGAAGAAGAAGAAGAAGAAGAAGAAGAAGAAGAAGAAGAAGAAGAAGAAGAAGAAGAAGAAGAAGAAGAAGAAGAAGAAGAAGAAGAAGAAGAATGCCAACCTACCCAGATCCTCTGTAGAATTCAATACCCGCTCCTCGTGATACTTTGGTAAATTTCAAACATGTATAGCGATGATAATTTGCAATAGCGTTATTGATAGCTGACACCCCCCGAGAACCTAAACGAAATTGTAATTACAATGTACAACAACTGTCACTAAAATCATACTTCATACAGAAAAGTCCGAACGACTAACAAAAAAGTTTTGTTTGATCTGTATGTGCTTTTTAAGTAAGAAATACCTGACCATTGGATAAACATACTTACTAGAGGTGCAGGATTTTTCCAGTTAAATTTTAAAAAACAATCTCATTAATTGTTGCGCAAAAATTATTATGAACCGAATATAATTAGTTCTTTTCTTCCAAACATTTTTGTTAAAGAGAAAATAGCCTTACATACTTGTCAATATGAGCCCATATGTTCAGTGTTTTATCTTATTGACAAATCTTATTTCATCCCTACCAATTGAACTGTCTATTTGATATGTAATTCTTCCACCTGGCCATCTTCCACCTTTAATACTTGCAAACGCATTGCCAGTTTTTAAAATTCCTTCTTTCTCGTCCGGATCCAATTGGATATCTCCTTCAAACATGCCCGGGTCTAAAGAAATAATGAAAGTTTAACTTTACTGTTTGCACAATCCGATAATGTAGTTTATTTTTTGAAATACACTTCCGGTAATACTGGATTGAGGAATTCAATATTTTAAAGGTCACATTAACAACATCTTGCTTTTGAAGTTGCTTGCGACTGTTGAAAAAATTAAATTTGCTGAAAAAGTGCAATATCTATGCAAGAGGAGAAACCAATTAGCTTAATGTTTTCTCAAGTAAGTCTAATTTTCAAAACAAATTTTTAAGATTTCTTTAAAAGTAATTGTTTACATCTTTAACAACCATTAAAATTGCTAAAGATTATGCTACCAACGGGCACTTTAAACTTGTCGTATCAACTGAATAAACAAGTCTTATGCCCTGTTTATATGAGCCTGGTTAGTCCAGCTGGTTCGGTTGACCAGACTGAAATCAGGCGGCTTGTGATTTCGGCTTTCTTAGCAGATTCTTAGGAAAAATCGGCAACCTGTCATATGGGAAGCCATCCAGCCCAGCTAAACCCGAATGTCCCTTTTCCAACCAAATTCCGGTAAAGCAGGCTGATTTTTTTTGTGTGTGTGAATGATTAAAGCACATGTTTTCTGTACACTATTAACAAATTTATTTTATTTTTTCGCTTATAATAATTAAGTTTTTGATGACAACTAATTTATGCTTTCGGAACAATAAATAAATATATATAAAAACTTAATTGGAAAGTACACACTTTTCCTGCACCTATTTTTCAGTCCGGACTGAAGAAACGTCATGTGTATAGCCTGTCTAACCGGGCTATTATAAACACTGTCATATAATAATAACATAGCTATTAAACGTTTTATTCAATCAACTGCTTTTTCTTCTGATTTACATAATATATATATCTGAAAAAAAAGGTTTCTTACTCTCCATCTCATCGACCCAAGCACAATGAATTGAAATGCATGATGCAAGCAAAAGTAATACAGCACCGATTGACTTCATCTTGGAACTGATACAGAAGAAAGTGTGATAAAATTTTGTTGGCTTTCATCATATATAAATTGTTCTCTATGTAAATATTTAAAGAACAGTAGACGTTGCTTTTCTTCTTGCTCTATTTTTTATTAATTTTTGTAAAAAATTTAATAAAAAACAAACACGCTACTTCAAATCTGTCGTTTTCAACCATCTGCACAAAGCCAGTTAGCTAATTACAACCAAAAATACAAGCATGGTTGCAACAGAAAGTTAAAATTTAATAAAAAACAAACACGCTAATTCAATTCTGTCGTTTTTCAACCATCTGTACAAAGCCAGTTAGCTAATTACAACCAAAAATACATGCATGGTTGCAACAGAAAGTTAAAATGACTGAAGAATATTTCACCATTTGCTTTGTTTATGTTGTTGTTTTCACAGAATTTTTATAATTCAACTTTAAATTTAATTTTAATTTTGTTAACAATTAACTTAACAATTATTCAGTCTGTTCAGCGTCCCCTTTATTGTCAACTATAGAGACGCAGGTTCTTAAAATTTAATTTTTTAATGTTTTGCTGATGCTGCTTGCATTTTTTTAGAAATGCTAAACCGATAAAATAATGAAAGTCATTCTGTGTTAAAAATACCTGAATAGCGAAACACGAAATGTGTAGAACATTCAAAAAATCAGCGAGAGTTTTTTAACAGGCTTAGGAAAAGTAACCTCTTGAATACTCACTGTAATACTGTTTAGACTTTCTATGCGCTAAAATTAAATACTGCGTCTTTAGAAATAAACAAATTTTAGCGACGCAAAAAATTATACCAAAAGCAAAATTCATTGCACGCTTTTCTCGAATATATTGAAAAATTTCTTTAGCGGTTACCGCTAAGACTTCAAAAAAGTGACTGCTATCTAGGTGTCCGCTATATTAAGGTTTTCCCAATTTGATTTGGATTGAAACCTGCTTGGGGTTTTAGGGTATATAGCGAAATCTTTCTCGAAATATATGTTTCGTCTCTAAGAGATGAAATTTGGAAGAAAAAAGATCCCCAAAAATACCTTATAGACGTAAATTTCGTCACAGAAAATTTTTGTCACTTCCAAAAAAATTTTCCCGACGAATTTTTCCTGGATAGGTATATTGCGAAAAATATTTATTCGAAATATAAACTTTGGAATAATTATAGTTGCAAACATTTTAAATGTGTGAAATTAGTTTGCAAAACCAATTACATGCTAAAATATAAGTCTAGAACTGTAAAAATATTTGAAAAAAAAGTTAACCCTATTTTTTTCTTTGACCACAGGTTCTGATGGACGAATCACCGTGACAATAAAGTGATTATATACCAACATTTTTTTAATATCTTGGTGCAAAACAACTGGAAGTGGACTTTTTTAAACCCATCCCGTTGTATATACTTTGAATTTAAACATAATAAACATAGTCTCAAGAGACAGCCGAACTTCTTACAGAAATTGTTTTATATGGCCCAATTCCGGACGTACCTGAGATCAGTTGTAGAAGGTGGGGTAAATTCACACTTTAAAATGACATCCGCAATAGATTAATCCGAGAAGGCTTAAAGAGAAATCCTCCTTGATAAATCAACCCGATTCGAGTGTGATTTTCATTTTTTTTTTCGTAGTACGCTTGTTAAGAATTAAAAGGTTTTTTTAAACCCATTATTTAAACCAAAATAATACGTTGTATTTCTAAGTGTATATCAAGCTTTAGTGTCTGTTATATGTGGGAGCTTAAGAGCGTCAATATGTCAGCTAATACTGGATGTGTTACTTCTCTTATACTTCCTTAACCTAAAATGTTTTGATAATTAATCTTTCAAATAATTTTGAAAATATATAGTCATACATAGTGATGAATACTTTTAGAACTGGAAGAAATAGACATTGTTGAAGTGCTGTTCTTGTAAATACATGTGTATTAGCAAAAAAAACAGTAAACTGTTCGGGAATAATTGTTTCTTAAGAATTGTAAGATTTTAATTATTTTGTCCTTACAATTCTTTCTTACTCAAAAATCTCAACCTCTACGTTTTTATAAACTAAATTCAAATAAAAAGAAACATTATACGGGGTCCGCTTTAGCCAGATTTTACTGTATACCCACAAATACAATATTTATTTATTCCAAAACTGATATTTTATTTGCTAAAACTTTTCCCTTAAAAGCCATCTGCAATGCTAAAATGGTGTTACAAAATTTGTTTTTATCATTGAAGTAGATCTGTTATTTCACTTATTAATTCTTACAGCTCTTTTCCTAAGTTTGAAGCGATATTTTTTTGGATCAAAAAATATTTCACGTTGCTAAATTTGACGCGCATTATTTCTGGAATCCGTCGTAAAAAGGTCAAGGGAATGTTTTAAGCTTTTACTCCAAGAAACAAAAGCAGTTTTCTATTAATATTAAAAGTTGTCAATTTTTTCAAAGAAGAAATCAACAGAAGAAATAAATTATTATTAGCGATAAATATTGCTAGATGAAGTAGGCATGCAAGAACTTCTATATATGCCACGTGTCCAATATTGTTTGTAGTACTGTGGACTTACTTATGTGCTGTGGACTAACTTTGCCATATTATTCAAATGCATAAGAAGCTGACTTGTGGCCTTCCAATAAAATTATTTTTATCTACTAGTAGTTGTAAAAATGAAAAAACTTTAATTAAACAAATTTTTCCACACATGCCTCTCCCTTGAGTAGCATTCAGGTATTATCACCAGGAAATTGAGCGAACATTAACAAATCGGAGCACTACTAAAAATTAACGATTTCCAGACATCGTCTTTATTAAAATAAAAGGCGATAGCATTATTTCATTTTTTCTTGTATATAAATTAAGAAACTTTTAAGAAATTTTTTCTAGTAAACTGACCTCGGTATTAAAAAAAATTACTGGTTGGTCTCCTGCTTGGTTTCTTGTAACAAAACGTATGAAACTATATAAAGAGGCCATGTTATTTGCTTCCAGTTAACCTCCATAATTGAATCAAATAACGTTTTAGCTTCATGTTTGTGCAGCCTAGTTTAATTTCTTCAAAAGCGCGGTTTCAATGTTACGTTTTAACAAATAAAAGCAAAGTAGACAATTTTATTATAAGTTGCACGTTTAAGTATCAAATCTAAGAGGTTAGCAAAAGATTCCTCCTCTCTCCCCCTCCCCCCCCTCCCCCCCCAGCCCCACACACACCCACACACACACACACCCGGAACGAATTTGGTTTAAATATGATCCAATCGAAACGTAGAAAAAGGTTAATTCTATTTTCAAATTATAATATTTTTAATTTTTGTAGTAGACACGTCGCAGCAGAGGATCGCCATCTTTTAAGATTTATTTTCGTATTATTCAAATTGGATTCAAATTGGATAAAGGTATTTCGGCTTTTTTAATTTCGAGAAGGAAATGACTTAAATCCAATTACTCTCGAAAAGACACAGAAAGAAAACATTTCGAAAGGAAAATTTTTAATAACCAATGCGCAGGTTTTGAAATTTTTAGGAGCAGAAGTGCCATGGAATTAGTCCTTTGGGGCCATTTATGATCACTTTTTTTACGAACTGCTACGAAAATTTAGATGAAGAGGAGGGGGTGGAGCTATTTTTATATAGCAGAAAATTTTTATGTATTACGGATATTTTTAGTTATTTTAGTGCATGATCTACATCTTGAATTCGGTTCTTGCCTCTGAACTTACGAAAAAGTATTGAAAATGTCATCTTGTGTGCTAAATAAATGACCCTCTTATATCTTTTTCAAAAAAGAGCACTAGCTTACCCGATCATCTGCTACATACAGTTTTTTGGTACTATAGGAAATAAATAGATGAGGTCTTAACATTCGAAATATATTTTCTCTTAAGTCTTTTCGCAAAAAAAAAATCACATTATTTCGAAGTCGACATATTAGCAATATATTCGCCACATAAAAAAAGTAACGATTAACTCGCGGATATTTCGAATGGACATGGTTTTAGCGGATTATTTGCGAAAAGAAAATGAACACATAACCTGACACATTGTTTTCTTTTTACAAAACTTTAATCAAACAAAAATAACAATTGGTTTCCTTGTTGTCCTTTAAGTAGTAAAACCTTTGCTCCATTAATACCAATTCGCATTTCAGTGCGGTTATAACTCTCCCGTGTGATTCGAAACAACTTCTCTCGTTGTGAATATCATTCACTGTATAAGCGCAGTATCCCCCTGGCTTTGTAACCCGAATAAAATCACGCAGTGCATGCTCAATGGCAATCGAATTCTTCGAAATTGCTCCCATACAAGTGACAATGTCATAGGAATCATTATCATGCGGCAACGTATCCTTCTCATTTATACATCCCTGTGTTAGGTTGCGATAAATATTTTTTTTCTTCGCTTTTCCAAGCATTTCGTTCGATAAATCTATACCATCGATAGTCTTGTAACCCACATTTTGCAACGCAACACCAGTTAACCCCGTACCACATGCAACATCAAGTATTTTGACTTCCTTGTCTTTTACTTTGCTTTCCAGTAATTGTGCAGCGAAATCGTTTATCGCCATTAGGCGACTTGGCAGAAGTATGTTGTCATATTCGTTTGCCCATTTATCGTAAAATTCTTCCATGTTATCAGCCGCACGGTATTTTTCTAAGTCTGCATCAAAATTATGCGACATTGAGGCCAAGTCATCCATTTTTTTTATTCTCATTAACTACTGCTTCTGACAACTTCAATATATCAACAAATTCGCGTTGCAGTATCAAATTGTTTAGTTAAGGTGTTTATATAGCGTCATTTAAAAACATTTATCATTATTTCTGAGCAAGTTATTGACATAGAGTTGTCATGGAAACTATCTTTGCAACAGAATGAAGCTAAAACAACGTTTCGTGTTCTATTTCTTCCATTGCATTAATTTTTTAATCGCATCGTAAATTGTTTGCAATAAAAACGTGTGTGTTTGAGAACACGCTTTTTTCATGAGAAGACCAAAATTCAAACCAGGCTGGTCACTAACTCTTTTGATGGGCCAAAAAGAAATGAAAGAGTAGATAAAAATAATTTTTTTAGTTTTTATTAACTCCTAATGTAATCTGTATTATAATACCCGTATACGTCTGTCTGTCCGTCCGTGCGTCCGTCCGTCCGTCCGTCCGTCCGTCCGTCCGTCCGTCCGTCCGTCCGTCCGTCCGTCCGTCCGTCCGTCCGTCCGTCCGTCCGTCCATCCGTCCGTCCGTCCGTCCGTAAGTCCGTCCGTCCGTCTGTCTGTCACGCAAAATAGTAGCTATCTGCGCAGGTAGCGAGACGCACGCAATGCGGTATAAAAAGGACGGGCGAACCCGTGAATTTTTTCACGGGCTAACGACTAGTATGATCAAATAATAATGTTGTCTGTACATTATTGCAGTAAAACTTAAAGAATGATTAGCTATGGATAGTTCATTCCACTTTTTATAAGGTTTCAAATCATTAATACAAAACTATAAAAATACCCCCTTCAAAATAGCAACTCACATCTTCACCTTTTTTAATAATAAATCAGAACTTAAAACAAGAGTTGTCATGAAATGGGCAAAAAAGACAAACTAACCTGAGAATCCATCTGTTTATTGTGGTTTCTAAATAAAATTTAAGTTTCACTAAGTGGCGCATGTTGTTTGGTAGCCATTTTCAACAGGAAAACATGTGTGACTACTTTGCTCACAATTACCGAACCACTCATGTGAATCAAAACAAAACAAAATATTCGAATATATTAGAATCACTGCAATGACATTAAAATATTTTAAAAGGGAGTTTTCAAAAACTAGTTTATTTTAACTCCCGATTACCTCAGAACTTCTCTTTGAAAAATAAGGGGAGTCTTTATTAACTGGGAGAGTCATTATTTACTAGGTTATTTCTACTCTAGGGGGAGTTATTATTCTCCAGTTTATTTTGACCCCGGGATTCATCTTTCACAGGGAGTTAAGATAATCAGCTACACCGGTGCGTATTGCAATACGATCCAAGGATTGTTAATATGAGTACTGTGTGGTTTTGATGACAACACAGAGTGTTTTAATGTTTAGCAAGAGTGAAATTGAATCTTTATAATTGATCTAATGATGTTTAGCTACTTAACCACAAAAGTGTGTATGTTGTGTTAATAGAATATTTTGCTTTTAATGTGAGTTGAAAAATTATCCCTTGAATATTGTACCAGAATTGTTAGTACTTCCATCACATTAGTACTATCCTTTTTTCTTTTTTATTTTGAAAATAGATAGATAACTTTAGGGTTAGCTTATAATGAAGGTTTACGAGTCATATGGAGAAATGTTTGAACTTACGCAGAGTTTTTTTAAGCATGGTAAGAACACGCTAGATCCCCAAATTGCAGACGTAGCTGGATGTTCTTTCATCTATATTACATTTCTTCAGCACAAACTAAAACACCAATGTTAAAAAAATGTCTCGGTTTCAGCGAGATCACTGTTGCTGGTTCCAACATATCATGCGTTGTCATCAACAGCGCTGACACAGAGCTAAAAACAGATCTTGTGGTAACGAAAACAACACTGGCTCACAGTCAAAGAGCTATTTTCTATATCTTAAGTGGTATGTGATACAACAAGTTAGTTAATGTGATATAAGAATGGGAATTAAACATTATTTAGTTAGCTAGAAGCCAGAATGGTTAAAAGGTTTGAAGCCCACATTCAATTTCATGAAGTTTTAGTCTTATTTGCGTGATTTTATCGTATTGAAAGAGCGTGGGTTCGATTATATAACGAGGTAAGGAACAATATGGAACAAATGATACCACTAAAGCTGTAATTATAAAAGAGCTACAGAAGTAAAGGTAACCCTCTCAAAAATCTTATGTGTTTGCCATCTTTGGTAAATGCACATTCAAACCCATCAACCGTCTGCGATAGACCTTTCTCGTATTGATTTTTTTTTATAAACCGCTTTTTTTAATTGCATATCTACATAGGGTAAAGAACATAGGTAAAATTATGATACCAAACTTGCTAAATGCTGGAAATATAAAGGCTTATACACCGAATATACAATCATTTGCTTATTTTCTTTATCTGGACCTGCTGTTATAAAACGAGGCATACCCTTAATGGGGTAACTCTAACCCTAACCCTAACGAAATTGGGAATGGCAAATTCGGCAATAAATCTGACACTTATTTTTTAAACTCCAGGGAAAGTACAATACGAGAAAGGTCTATAATTCTAAATAAAAATTTAGCGAAACGATACAAGTTGTATAGGTTATTCTTGTGTTTTCTATTTGCCAATATTTATTATTGCCAAGTAACTCAAACCGATTTGAGTTAGGTTTGCGTCTCGTGTAAACGGTCCCTTAGGTTATATGGTAACATAAAAAAAAATTTATTATTGCTGACGTTAAAATGTTTTTAGATCTTGGTATTACCCGGGTAAAAGGGCGGCATCGATATTTTCGAAAATCGCGCAATGTGATTGGTTAGAACTTACGTCATAGCGGGCAATATTCCACGGTATTGCCCGCTACCATAGCAACTGTGTTTAAAGTTCAAGTATGGTAGCATTAAATATAAAATAAACACGGAAAAAAGTAAACAAAACGCAAAACAAAAGTGAAACTTACTTTTATCAGCTATGATTAAAACCTGTTATGTTTACAGGATATTCGATTTAAAAGAAAAACATTTTTTTGTTCAAATCTACGTTCCATATGGGAATAGTTTCTATAAAGACATGGTTTCTACATCCTGCTATAATGTTATATTTTTTTATTGTACAATGCAGTACCCGGATAATAATCCATATAATAACTGTTTATTTCGGGCATTACCTTCGAATATTGACCTCTGTCGCGTATTGCCCTCACAAGCTCGGGCAATACTTTGACGTCGGTCAATATTCTCCGGTATTGCCCTTATAAACAGTTATTATAGGGTTAGCATTGCACTCGGTATGTCGACGCGTAAACGTCTCTATAATTATAGTCGTGTTTTGTTCAAAATGGTTGCGCGCAGTTTTTTTCAGAAAAATTTCGCAGGGCCCGTTTTTTACGGACGTCTGTTTTTCAGTTGGATGCTGTTAATTTCGGAATAATTTCAGAATCACGCCAGAACCGGATAAATAACGGAAATATGCTACGAAAGCCTTTTTAATTTGGAAGTAATGGTTTCAGGTTTGTTAGTCCCCTTTTGACTTTTTCTCTTCTAAATACTTCGTATTTATAGGAATATTTATTTTAAATGTTTTCACATGTTAAGATGAAAATATCATCACATTTTCTAGCAATGTAGAAATCTTAAACAAACCAATTTTAAGATTTTCGCTAGGAACGTAAATTTCGAGGCGGCGTTCTGCTGCAGCTATAGCTAGCCGTATTTATTCCCCTTCCTTTTACGTTGTTATCCCGTTTGGTATATCAATACTTATTTTTATGTTATGGTGGTGACTATCTAGCTAGCTCTTGGGCTACCCCTGGCTTGAAAGTGAAAGTGCGTTGCCAAATGCAGTGTTTAGCTAGCTACAACAATTTTCTTATTCAATAATTTTTATGATGCTAAATGTAGTTAGGTAACTACACATTTTATTACTGTCATAAAAACTTATTCCACAAAGTAATCGTTTTTTAGCTGAAAGAGTAATGATGGGCTGCTTCCTGAGTTCTTACTTAAACCGTTGTGATAAAGTTTGTTCGGAAAATGTTATTACATATACTCGTATACTATATATATACTCATATTTGACACAGTTTACCTGCACTAAGTGCTTAGTCCGGTGTCACGATCAATTTTTTAACGTACCGAAACTTATTTCGCAAAATAAAATAATATTGACCAATTGTTTTTGCTATGACAGGGCAACAACGGATTGTAAATTCTGTTTTTATTTCGGCTAAAGTTACAGTAAATTTATATTTTAGAAAATACATTACACCTGAAACACTATAATGTTGTGTGCGCGTTACTCGATTAACGACATACTGCATACTTGTACTAAAGCGCTCCATCTGGCTGTTTGACACAGTTTGCGTTTTCCTATGAGGCCGCACAGTTACTTGTGACTTAACTCAGTTTACCTGTATTAAGAACTTAGCCCGGTGTCACGATTAATTTTTGAACTTTCAAAGGGAACATTTTCCAAGAAATAGTAAAAGGTTGGCCAACTGTTTTTGCTATGACGGGGTAACAACGGGTTGTAAACTGTGTTTTTATTTCAGCTAATTGCGCAAAAAGACTTTAAAATTAATAAATAATTAATTAATTAGTTGAAAATTAATAATTTTTTTAATTAATAATAATTAATTAAATAATAATAATAAATAAATGATAATTAATTAGTAAAATAAACATTGTTTTTTTAGCTAAAGTGGCGAGAAAGTTTGTGAGCGCTTCTCTGGATTTACGACATACTGTATACCCATACTAAAGCGCCCCACCTGACCGCGTCGCACAGTTTGCGGTTCTTATTAAGCGCTTCTAAGAGCGTTTAACAAGAGTTACTTGTGGCTTAACCCGACTAGTCTCTATTATTGGCTCCTTTGTAAAGAGAGTCATTTAGGAACAACTTTTTTGAAATTTCTGGCTACTTTACATACCAGTATTCATTTTCGAGCATTTATTTTCTAATTAGATACTACAAAATTCGAGTTATCCGCAGAAATTACCTTAAAGGGAACCAAAAAATGGTTAGAGAAAACGAATGTTCGAGTTGTCAGAGGTTCGAGTTAACGAGTAATTTTTATAAGGAAGTAGTAGAAAACCGTTCGAGCTAATAAAAGTTCGAGTTAACTGGTGTTCGAGTTCCGGTTTTTCTAATTTCCAAAGAATTCGAATAAGCGGCTCGTTTGGCTTTAGTAACATATTTATATAACGACCCCTAAGCGTAGCCACCCAAAATTCAAGAAAGGATGGGCGCTCATTTGAGAGTGGCGCTTCTTTGAGAGCTGGCGCTTAATGAAGCATATGCGGTAGTCGTATGTAATATGTTTTGATGATGACAAGATATGTGTGGAAGAGTATTAGTCTGGTACAAACGTTTAATTTTGACAATTCGAAAGATTATTCACAAATCAATGTGTTTGACTTTGGCTTTATTGTGAACGATGTAAAATACTTTGTGGTCATTCTCCAAACGTTACAGAGTGACTTTGTAACGACTTTGCTGTGTTCACCAGGAAATCTTTTTTTTTTAATCAAGATCGATTCCCTTTATCATAATCGCAGGAATTACTTTAATGGAAACACGCGCTGTACAAAAAGCAACATAAAGGGATGTTGCAAAATAAATCGACCCATCTCGCTTTTCATGTAAACAGCCCCTTATTGTGTGTTACAAACAGAGGAATGACAAACAAAAACTATAATCACTAGCTTGCGAGAGAATTGAACCAGCATTCATACCATGAAGTTTATTTTTATACTAGTCGTTAGCCCGTGGAAAATCCACGGGTTCGCCCGTCCTTTTTATACCGCATTGCGTGCTTATCGCTATTGCGCAGCTAAGCTGCCATTTTGCGTAACAGACAGACGGACGGACGGACGGACGGACGGACGGACGGACGGACGGACGGACGGACGGACGGACGGACGGACGGACGGACGGACGGACGGACGGACGGACGGACGGACGGACGGACGGACGGACGGACGGACGGACGGACGGACGGACGGACGGACGGATGTATATGGGCATTATAATATAGATATTTTAAAATTCTCACTAGTGTCGTTCTTCGTTTAGAATACAATGATTCAATACTGAAGTATTTTTGTTCTGTTTAAATTTTTTCGCAAAATCTAACGATTTTGTTCTTCAAAATTGTTTTTAATGGAACAATATCTAAAAATTTAACAACTGGTAATTTTTTAATTATTTAATTTTGCTTAGCCAATCACGTTTTGAATCAAAACTTAGTGAGAGGGCGGGGTTTCAGAAAAGTTTTACATTCAACCTAACATATGATTTGTTCTCAATATTTTAAACTATTTCACACTTCTTATTTTATAGAATACTTAACAATTGATTTAACAACCCTAAAGAAATATCATTATTGATAAAACAGTTTGGTAATATTACTTAAGACAAACCGGGCAATGTATTTGCTTTAAAGGTTTTAAATCCAGTTCCTACGCAATACGCTGGTGAGTAAGCTACCTCACAGATTCTATCGAGGTAATGGTCTAATTAGAAGACTTAGAAGACTTAAAACCTTCACACTATACATAGTCAGGGAAAAACTGTGTTGCATTCCTCTACCCAGATTTTTATTGGATTAAATCACATGGAAAACCGAAGTTTGGAATCGAATACGACCATACGCAGTAGTCTGGATATATTCGAATCAGATGCTGTCAACATCACGCTGAAATCTTTGTACGTTATTATTGTTGCTCCAGCCATAGCAGTCAATTGCTTGATTTTATATTTATTAATCACTAAGAGAATAAAATCATCCAACTTTACATTGTTATTATACCATCTGGTAACAGCTAATACCATCTCTGGCATTTCAGTGTTACCTTATGTTTTTATTGATGTTCACAAATTAACGATACGAAACGATATTGAAGGAACTGTAGTATGTTGGAGTACAATTGGACTTTGCTTCTTTTACGCAACAGGGGCCAACCAGGTATTCTTTGTATGTTTCATAAGTGTGTTCAGACTCTTCAAGATAAAGTGGAGAAGACAAGCATCCCAGTACTTTACGAAACAAAACATCCAGAAACTCTCGATCTTCGCTTGGATTGCTAGTATGTCTGCAATGATACCAAACATCACATCCTGGACCTACAGAACAGAATATGGATATTGCAAACGCAATTGGAGCTCTCCAGTACTAGGCACTGTTTACACCTGCAGCAACTTTTTGATTGGCTTACTAATTCCATCAATTGTTTTTGTTGTATGTTACGTCTTAATCAAAAAAGCTTTAAAAAAACACAAGAATAATTTAGCAATAGCAAATTCAAGAGTGGTTCGATCGTCAAGGAAAATCACGAATCTACTTCGCATTCTGTTTTTATCATTCACCCTATGTTGGGCACCGCTTCTTATATATTTTTTTTTGGCTACCGTTACAAGTGTATTTCCGAACAGTGTAAAGGGTGATCGAATTCGATTGAAGTTCATTCGAGTTTCTGTGCTTGTGGCTGTTACTAATATTTTGTTAAACCCTTTGTTTTTATTCTTTCACTTAAAGGAACATCGAGAAGCTTTAAAAGTTTTGTTTCGAATAAAACAAATTGAAACTTCTCAAGAAGATGGTGTTACCATTGAAACAATTCAAAGCATCTGAAGAAAAAGGAAACATATAAAAAAAGGACAAAATATGATATATTGATTTTATGTAAGGGATAGTGTACAAATACTTTGGTAAAAAAAAAACATAAATGAAAATTATAACCACAAAACTTTATTCTCATACATTGGGATTAAAATATAAGCTGTTAGAACTGTTTTTACTAGATACGTTCATATCAACATTTTCCCGGCACGAGTTGTTTAACCTTCAGAGCTTTCCACACGATAATCGCAGCATTATGAATTTTATTTGATAATGAGTTGTTTTAAATTAGAGACGAAACGGGACGAATAACAGGAGGAGACGCTTGCCAGAAACCGCTCTTATCAAAAACGATACCACAGGACTATTTTCTTATATATTGTGAATTAAATAAATATTGGAGAACTGTTAAACTGTTGATAATATAAACAATAGTGAAAAATAACAAGATGTTTCTCTTTTAACAGCGTACCAAATATTCACAGTCTTCGAAAATTTTTCCCACATGGTACAAAACTTGAAATAGAAATAGCATTTATTCTGCTAATTAATTACATACCTCATAGCAACGCCGATTGTCAATGAAGTTATTTTAACTGCTAATGACGTCATTCTAGCTGCCAATGACATCATAAATAATTTACTGTTGCTCCAAAAAAACGTACGTATACTCTAAAGCGAGAATTTTCTAAAGCAATAAAGTCAATCTAACGAGCAATGTGTGTTTAAAAAAAACACCAGTTATGTCTAAAGAGGCTACGGAACGGCTGTTGGTGTTTTACTTTAGTGACTTACAGGGAAGTCGAGCTGATGGCATCGGAAAACAAAAATGGCTATTTTTCCGGCATGTATGTAATTTACAGACTCGAACATATAGACATATCTAGAATTTTTATCTTCTCCAGCCTTGGTTATGTTTTCATCCAGAATGAGTCTTGCTGAAATATTTCTTTGTAATATACTTTTCGGAAAGAAATATTGAACCAGCGTGCAATGCGCACTGTTCTGTTCATTGCGCAAAACCCGTTTGCCGGATTTTTAACATGTGCGGAATGTGAGTATTTTTACCGGCTTGTAGCCCCTTTAATGTGTTTTTTTAAATAATTTTTACCAAATTCATGGTTTTTTCATAGGTAACAGGACAATTCCTCCCTGAATAATTGCCCCCTGCCTGCCCCCCCCCCCCCCCGGATAATTACCTCCGCTAATTTTCACTCAATAATTGTCCAACTTACCGATTTGTTTCTGCCTAGAAAAAACTGCCATTTAATAACAATTGACCCGGGATTACTTGACTTTCACCTAAACAATTCCTCTTCTCCCACCCACTCAGTTAATTTTCATTTTGGATACTTTTTCCTGGATAATCCCATAGCTGTAATTCCTTTCAACTAACCGACAACAGGATTTTTTGTATGCACGTCTTAGGATAACATTCTAAAGATTTTTGCAAGTTTTGCAGTAAATAAACAGGAGAAAATTTTTTCCAACGGAAGTTAACCCTATTCGGTCCGTGGTTTTTCGAACATACTATGACCGGGGGGGGGGCAGATTCCGCCCCCTCTCAATAACTTTTCGTAGAATTATTCAAATTGAATCAAACTTGGCACACTTATAGTACGTCATAAAAGGAACAAAATGGTGGCAATAAATTTTTGCTTGCGTCAGCACATTTTCTGTGACGTCATCAGAAGCTTAAAAATTGTTAAAAATACCACCATCTGCTTAAAATATAATTACTTTTGTTCTAGAGCAAATTTTTACATTCTGTTTGAAGTTTCTGAAAGCTAAATAAATTTTTTTAAACATATCTTCCGGTTTTTACATGGATCGGATAAAAAAATTGCCAAAAATTGCCTGAAAATCCGTTTTTTTTCCGATTTTCGGGTAAAATCCGACAAAATCAGGGAATCGCATTAGTCACGTGTCAAAATTATTCAAAATGATTTTTCTTGATGAAACAAAGTTGTGTTGCAAGTTTCAAGTTCTAAGGATAATCCTAACAGGAGTTATTATATTTTACCCATTATAAGGATTTCATAGAGATTTTAGGGGTAGTTTCGAGTAAGCATAGCATGCAGGTGTCTTATAGATAAATGTTGAAACTCAGTAAGTATCATAGCCATATAAGAAAGCAATCAGAAGTTATTAAAAAAACCCGTCAGGGGGGGGGACGGAATCCGCCCCCCTTTGAAAAATGACACAGACGTAATTAATTTTTGACTGAAGAACGACTTTTATTATCTTTTTTTAGATGGTCACAGTATTCTGAAATCTCCTTGTGCGTGGCTGAGCGGTACCGCTATGGATAGTGCGCAGAAGATTACCTGCAATTAGTTAGGACTTGAATACTAGTCAGTACTCAACATTCGGAAAAGAGCATTCTATTATTCTACCTTGTGAACAAAAAGAACATTCAACTATTACATTATAGGATCTCTTTTCCTCTAACTCTGTCTTAGCAGACGAGTACAAGCACAACTAAATGAGGTGTCTGTACAGGAATTTCGAATGTTATAACCAATTACATGTTGGAAAACAAGTAGGTGGGTATAACTATGGACTATTTGTTATAAGCGACAAAGGAAGACAAAATTTGTTAATGGATAACCACGTTCAGAGTTTAATCTGATGAGAAAAAAAGAAGAATAATTGATTACAAAAATCAACTTGATTTTTTGCAATATATATTTAAATTATGAAATAAATTTTTTTATGGGGGGGGGGAGCTTTCATAAATATCTTTGACGCTTCAATTTCAATCGTATAATGTTGTAAACTTATAAAGAACCATTCATACCTTATGTGTAATATTCCTTTCTGCTTATATCTTAGTTCTCACTTGCAAACACACGGCAGGCGTTTTGGCACAAAAAATTGTGACGTTCCTATAGTAACGCGTACAGAAGGCTTAGGTGTTTCCAATTGTTTTGCCGCGGTTTTGTTACTTCGTTTTTATTTTACTCAGATCACTCAAAGCATATAAAACAATATTTTTTGCTCCATTGTGGATTTAATTGTAAGAAGAAAGGGAAAAATAAGATTTGTATTTGGGGAAACTCAAAAGACCTGTTGTAAAATATAATTAGCTAATTTCAGATTTTGTTGAAACATATATGGAGCTGAAATGTTGACGTATTCTGCAGACAGTTCTCTTATGACCAAAAAAAATGTTACACGCTTTTTTTAAATAAGAATATCGTTTGTTCGTTCAACAATGATATTTTTAACTTTCGGCAAAATCATCCAGGCATATTCGAACTTGATGTTGACATTTGGCAGGTATGTACAGGACATTAAAAGGATTTAAAGTACGTGGCCTAAATTTGGTACTAAAACTTCTTCCAAATTAATTGTCATTTGAACCCCAGCTTTAAAGGTAAATTAATATAAATACACAGAAAGGGCATATATATTAAAAGTTTTGATGTTTTATTTGCATTTGCGTTTATCCCTTTTGTGCCTGATTTTAAATTTTTATAATTAATTTTGGTATCAAAGGCTTTATTAACCCAGGTTTACGAGTGAAAAATAATACAATCAAAATTACCAAAAAATCTGACTCTTATATACTTTGTGAGACAGGCCATTGTTGCTGTTTCGAAACTATAAACAAAAGTAATATACGCAACGGGAGTGTAAATGCCACCTGTCCTACACATAATGCGAGCCAAGTTTCTAACAAGTGTGTTTTTTCGCTAAAAAAAACATTTGCAACATATAGTGTTAACTTTGAAAAAACTATATAGTGTTAATTTTAATAAAAATTACTATCTTAAACTTTGCGACATATAGTGGCGTTTTTGCGACATATAGTGGCGTTTGCGACATATAGTGTTACGACAACCGCTCTTTTTTATTTATTTATATAAATTTGGGTATTACTAAACTATGGAACTACCCAGAACAACCCAGAATCAGCCATAACCACCTAAAATCAGCCAGAACCACCCAGAATCAGCCAGAGCCACCCAGAATCAGCCAGAATCACCCAGCCGATTTCAAATGTCATGCGCAAACTGCGCCGATCTTAAATACAGTGAGAATGCGTACACCCAAAAGAAGATTTCGAATTAAATACGGAGAAATTTAACTCTTTTTAAAATTTTTACTCGACCACGTATGTTGCACTGGACATTGTGTTTTCGATATTCATTTACTACAGAGAAATATAATTGATAGTAAAGAATTTTCTTTAGTCAAAAACATCAAGTGTGAAAATCATATATCATATGCTCTTTTTAGGGTACTTTTTCAGACCTGTACATTGTCAGTATAAAAATTGCGCGTAAGCGTTGTTCCGCCTCTCTAGTAAATCCAGCAGTAGCATAGCAATTGCAATGCTTTGATGAAAAAATAATCTCCAATATTCCCTCCTTCTGTATTAAAACCTCCTTTATTTCTGTGGATGAAATGCTAATATACCGCAGCAGTGATTTAGCTTCTAACTCCCAGTCTCCTCTGCCCTGCTTCTCTGTCATGATGGTCGGTGGAATTAGGGCTTAACACGTGTAAGAAAATCATGCACTAATTTATTAATTTGGTACCGTCAGGGGCGCGATTTCATAAACCGCCTTGCCCCTAAATCTTTGGGCAAATAACAATGCTGGACTTTTAACGGTTTTTTGTAAAATAGGATAAAAGGTAGCTATAATTGCGTAGGGTTAAGAAAAAATAGGATTTTTGTTTAGATGTTATTATTTACATGTAAAACAATATACAATGTTAAAAAGCGATTGTTCACAACGAGAAAATTGGCAAAACACACGCACAAAAAACCTCACGCGCTGGATTGACCTTAATGGTAATAGGAACATTAATAGTACTTAGTTAGCTACTGTAATATAGTGAAAAACATATTTACAATGTAATGGGTATTCCTAGCGTGAGCACAAAGTTACATTGTGCAGTAGTGAGATTGTTTTTCGTATCGTCGGATACGGTCACGTTTTCATACTTAAAATTCTCAACGTAGCCCTTCAAACATTCTTCGAGAAAATGGACATAGACAGGACCTTCTCTCTTCTGCACTTTCTTATATTTGTCGGTGAATGTAACGACGCCAGTAGACTTGATGATGAGAAAGTCTTGCGGCGTAATTCTCATGGTACAACTTAGTGAGACACATCTAAAACATATTAAAACAATTTGTTTCAAGAAAATACCATATGCCAGCCATTCTAACGTATAGAGCTTAAACCTTTAGACAAAGAGTTTAACACTTTCAATATGTTAAAGAATTACACAAACTAAAAATACCTTGTAACCATTTTATGCATTACCTTGAGTCGTAGCATCATACATTTCCCAGAGGTCTTTCGTTTAGGGTTAATCATAGTTAAATCAACAGGCATCACCTTCTGGCAATGATAATCGCCATTTTTTTTTCTTTTTAACAACTAGTGGTGTGACCGGGGTTTGAGTTGTATCAATCCTTTCCTCGGCTATTACTGCATCTGTGAAGTGGCGTTAGCGATTAATGTGGTTTGGCTTCCTCCCAACGTTTTTAGATGTTATATACAGGTCACTGAACGATGGTGAAAATTGTTGAAGACTGTTTACATGCTCCATTCTACGTGCCTCGTCCCAATGGTGCCAAGTGATTGGATCAACCTGTAATATTGCAATTATTTATAATATAAATTTATTCGACGTGAACGTATACTATGTCAGCATCTATGAAAAGTAATTTTTTAAAACGAGTATGTTACTCACGAAACCAGAAAACTGTCTCTTACGTGACCAACGTCTAATATTTCGTCAACATTCTCGTTGATATACTTCGCTAATGGTCCATATGGTAGTCTTTTAAACTTTGAATGAAAAAGAAATGAAAAATTCATAAATGGGCTTTAATGCCAGAGCGTTTTTAAAATTTTCTTTCATCGTAACCTAAGACTGTCGCAAAATTTCGGATAAATGTTGCTTCTCACAAGCCGTTGATACACTATGGCCATCACTATAAAAATTTTGTTAAGATTTTTCCTAGGCATATACTGACATGGTGTGTGTAGCGACATTTGAGCAAAAGTGTTAAAGGCAGAGCTACACTTACGCGACATTGATAAAAATATTCGATTTTTCCAAAATCGTTTTGTGTATCATAGCTAAAAATATTTTTCAGGTGAAGAAAAAAATCGTTTTCCATTCATTCGATTTTCGAATTGGATTAATTTTTTTTCAATTTAATTTGAAATACGCAAAATCAGCACAAAAAAGTCTATTATATTGAAACAGTAATATACGAAAATAAAGTAATATACGAAATAAATTACACGAACAAGTTTCTTTGTTACTTCAATCACCGACTGTTTGGGTTTTTTTTGAGCATGAAGATTTTTTTAATAAACGAAACAAAAATGAATGAAATGTTTAACTTAGAATGCTCCTTTTTTAAGACATTTTATAGTGCATCATGGCCTTATTATTAGTGTCTTTGTGTTGTCTTTCCAGAATAGCGTTCAGAATTGTAGGTACCCGCACTTTTTCTTCAAAGAAAAAATCGGTATTTTAAAAAGTTTGGGGGATGTTCTCGTCGCATGAAAGTTTTATTAAAACATTGCGCGCAGAGCACCATATTTTAATTGTATAGTAATATTTACATGTTAAATTAATATGTCATATATGTCACGAGTTAGCCAAAATAATAAAGTCATAAAAGTTTTTTCAGAAGTTTCAAACACTTTTTTTGAATGAAAACAAACAACATCCGAGGCTAGCCGAAATTTAGCAATGGTACCTTATCACATCGAAGAATCCTGTACGTAGTAATTTGTAAACGTTGGATAATGGCAGTATTGAGCAGCGAAGAACATTACTTGTTTACTATGGTTGTTAGAAAAAAGTGCTGTGACATTTTTTGTTTAAACTTTACCTTCTCTTTATCCAGCAGGTCGCATAGCATCAGGTATTCTTTGTTGCTATAATCAATGTCGTCTAATTAACTAGCTGAACGTGCATATACAAGTTTTGAAAGCCTTATCGTAGTACACGTCTCAAGGTATGAAGCATGGGTTTTTTTGGTTGGCAATTATAGCTAGCTGTCTGAGTCTGAGTCTGAGTTGCCCTGCCTGTCTGGCTGGCTGATTCTGGCTAATTCTGGGTGGCTCTGGCTGATTCTGGGTGGTTCTGGGTGATTTTGGGTGGTTCTGGCTGATTCCGGGTGGTTCTGGGTAGTTCCATAGTTTAGTAATACCGATATATTTTTTATTTTTATTATTTTATTTTTATTTCATTTAAATTTTTTATTATAGGTATCTTCCTTTTGTAGTAATTTTTATGACATTTCAAGAAAATTTAAAATATTTAAAAAACTTATCTACCACACTTTTCTCATTTTTGTACAATTCTTGAATATTATAAAATAAGTACCGGGATTAGCAGTTATCTTCAAGAAATGAACTTGGCATTGGTAAAAAAAATAACCTTTTTTCCACTTTAGGAAGACTAGTTACAAATTCATGCTTTTTCATTTCTTTTTTGTCTAAAGCTCAATATAGTCACAAGGCTTGCATATTTCGGTTTACCGTCCCATTCTTCGCTTAGAAGAAAATTTTATTCATAATTTCTTTTAAACTCCCTTAATTCTTCACATACGTTAACTGTTTGTCTGTTTTTTCCTTGCATTTAATACTTCTCTGATTGCTTAATATAAGTTATGTTTTTGTAACTAAGTTTTTTACCTGACTGCGTATATCTATACTAACTAGAGATTATAATTTTCTATAGATCCTAGGTTCATCAATACTCGACGATTATGCGGTAGTACTATTCAAGTTAATCAAAGTATTTTTTAATCCGACTAGCTCTTTCTAAATAGAATTTAGGTTGACATAAGATATCTCTTTCGATAGAGCTCTGTTAAATTTATCATTAAGGAATTTTTTGAAAGCTACCTCTGAAAGAAAACTATTGCTTTTGTTCTCGTTTCACATTGTGTAGAAAAAAATGCATTGTACGGAAGTGAAACACGTTCCCTAATTGATGCACATCCGATGGAAACTGCAATTTTAACTTAATTAACCCAAAATGAAACTAATCTTTCAGCTTATCGACTTTTAAACCCATGTAGATGAAGAAGATGAGTAGAGAATGTTGACAGGTCTACTCAGGAGAAATAAAATAAGTTGGTAGGCAGTCGTAACACCAATAGTGTTTTTATGCATCTGGTTAACCACATAAATCTTTTTTCCATGAAAGTTAACTTTTTTAAAGCACACGCCTGATCATACTTTACCACTGGAATTTGTAGTGTAAATGAATAAAGGGGAGACACAACTCATTTTGATGGAGTATCTCTAGATATTTTTTAACGACTTTCTCAGATATAGGGGCCGTTTGTTAAGGGCCCTGCGTACAAAACTTAAATGTGAGTGTTTGCTAACATATGGGTCTTTCCTCTTTGACTTGGGAAAACCATTAAATCGGATCCCGGAGCAGTGGTGAAACATGTCATAGCTAATCGCTTCGAATAAACACCCCGTGAAATGCACCCCTTAGGCTCTAATAGGCGCCCCCACACTTCCTTCTTAGTTCGCTGCGAATAAACACCCCCTTCTATTAGACGCATCACCCTATCCTTCTTTAGATGGATAGGGTGGGGTGTCCTAAAAAAATTAAATTCCTAAAAAACAATTAAAACAACGGTCTTGTGGAACGTTGTAGCAGCTGTAAAAAAAATTTATGATGACGATATTGATGTTGACATAAATATCATGGATAACGGATATTGATTTATATTCTATCAAAGATTAAAATTTTAAAACAGATAGTAAAAAAATAAGAGACATGTTTCTTTTGACAATTTTGAGAATAATATTGATGACACTATTTGACATACACATAACACATATCATATAGGCCATATTAGTAGTATAGATCACATTAGTAGCATATACGAAAATAAAATATCTGTAAACATTTTAAGAGTATAAAAATAATACACGATTTCTAAAAAAAGGTTATTGGGGAAAAAGTGGAAAACCATGGTCCCATGTACCCCACCCCTCACTCTCCCCCGTTTGCGCTCGCCAAAGTAAACAGTTTTTTTGTATGCATACACAGTCTAGTTAGAGAGGAAGATTGAAGATTCAATTTCACTTATGTCACAATGTTTAGAAGTGGAAGTGATTCTATGTTACTAATTGGTTGCCTACGCTGCTTCATTGATTGGTAATACTTTGGGGACTTTACTGATGAAAGCATGGCTATATAAGTTTCTAACGAACACATTTAGGTCATAGTATAATAAAACAGCAATTATATTTTTTCCAGCTCGTAAAACATTACAAAAAGAGTGAAACTAACCAATTTGAGGTTTATTGTATTTTTAATACATCTTTTACACTTTCAGGGGACTTACCTGTTAATGGCTGAAACTTTAAATTTTGTTAGAATACTTTCTATGCAATCTGAAGCATTATATAAGTTCAATACTTGATTTCACACTTTTTGTTTTACAGCCAGCTATAATGGAAGTGATTTAATAGAAATATTGTTAAGGGCAAGGACTTTAGTAATATATGCTTTTACATAAGATGATGCAGCTAATCGTTTTAATAGTTTTGAAACATCGAAATGGCAAAAGCAGATTTTTTAAATAAAAAAAGAATTAAAGCATAAAAGATATGGTATTAAATGAGTTATCAATGAGTTCATTGTTTGAGTAAGCTGGCTTACGGATTTTACGTAGGTAGACTTCTAAGAAATAAACGTAGAATCTTTTAATACAAACATGTTATGATATAAACACATGAAAAAAAATATAAATCACAGAAGAAGACAAAATCGTTCACGTTCTTTGGTGAATATTGTAGTCACAAGAATTTCATATAACATTTTAGAATGTTTCAAAACCAGAGTATGAACTCGAACGCTACTCTTTACAGTAGACAAGACGTATTTGAATCTGCAGCTGCTAATATTATGTTAAAAGTGTTGTACTTTTTTGTAGTTGTTTTAGCAGTAACAGCGAACATTTTGATTTTTTATTTATTAATCAGAAAGAGAATAAAGTCAACGAACTTTACTATGTTATTACATCATTTATTAATAGCCGATACCCTTTCTGGTATTTCATTGTTACCTTATGTTTTCATTGATGTTCACAAATTAACGATACGAAACGATATTGAAGGAACTGTAGTATGTTGGAGTACAATTGGTCTTTGCTTCTTTTACGCAACAGGGGGAAACCAAATATTCTTTGTATGTTTCATAAGTGTGTTCAGATTGTTCAAAATTAAATGGAGAACGAAGGCAGCTGAATATTTTACTAAAAAAAACATTCAGAAAGTTTCCATCTTTGCTTGGATCACTAGCGGATGTTTAATGATACCAAACATTATATCCTGGAAATACATGGCAAAAGATGGATATTGCAAACGTCATTGGAGTTATCCAATGCTTGGCACTGTATATACCTGCGCTTATTTTGTTATTGGGTTGCTCATACCCTTAGTTGTTTTTGTCATATGTTACGTCTTGATCAAAAAAACTTTAAATGAACACAAAGACAGTCTAACAATAGTGAATTCAAGAGTAGTTCAATCATCAAAGAAGATTACGAATCTACTTCGCATTCTGTTTTTATCCTTTCTCCTTTGTTGGGCACCGCTTCTTATATATTTCTTTCTGGCTACTACAACAAATGTATTCCCAAACGGCGTGAAGGGTGATCGAATTCGATTAAAGTTCATTCGGGTAGCTGTACTTGTAGCTGTTAGCAATACATTGTTGGATCCGTTGTATCTGTTCTTTCAATTAAAGGAGTATCGAGACGCTTTGAAGGCCTTGCTTAATTTAAAACCAGCTAACACTACTAAAGAAAATGAGATAACAATTGAAACAATTGCAAGCATCAACAAGAAAACTAACAAGTAAACAAACAAAAAAGTACACAAGCAAGCAAGTAAACAAACAAGTAAACAAAAAAACAAGTAAACAAACAAGTAAACAAATAAGTAAATAAGACAAGTATCCAAACAAGTAAACAAAGTAAAACAACAAGTAAACAAGACAAGTAAACAAACAAGTAAAAACAAACAAACAAGCAAGTAAACAAACAAGTAAACAAGACAGGTAAGCAAACAAGTAAACAAGCAAGAAAAAAGCAAGTAAACAGGACAAGTAAAAAACAAATAAACAAACAAGTAAAAAACAAGCAAATAAACAAGTAAAAAAGACAAGAAAATAAACAAGAAATCCAACAAAAAAACAAACAAGTAAACAAGCAAGAAAAAAAGCAAGTAAACAAACAAGTAAACAAACAAGTAAACAAACAAATAAACAAACAAACAAGTAAACAAACAAGTAAACAAACAAATAAGCAAAAAAACAAGTAAACAAACAAGTAAACAAACAAATAAACAAACAAACAAGTAAACAAAGAAGTAAACAAACAAATAAACAAACAAATAAATAAACAAACAAACAACTAAACAAACAAGAAAACAAACAAATAAACAAGACAAGAAAACAAAAAAGTAAATAAACACACAATCAAATAAATCGATATATAAACAACAAAGGACTAAATTAATAGTTATCTAATCGAATGTTTCAGCAAAAGACACGGAGATAAATGTCTAACGAACTATATTTTACAACTTTTGTTTGAAATAATGATTGAGAAACTGAGAATATTGTAATAAAATCACAAGTGCATTAAAACTAGTTATTTTCTTTTTCTCATATCCATTTTACTCAACGATCCCACATAAAGTGACAAACCCGCGAATTTTGTCTTTTCGGTTATTATTGCTTGTGAGAATTCATTAAAAAATGTTAGATTGACATTCGATTAACTTTGGTTAGAAAACTGCAGCGTTTTTTTATACAGCGTCATTTTACCCCGTATGCAACTTTTAAAAAGGACGGCATTTTAAACAGATGTACGATACACGATTTTGTATGAAACATGCTAAGTCTGGGAAAGAATCTTGCTTTTCTTTTAATTCAAATGTTTCTCAAAAGATGACTCTTTTTCCTCTTTTTTTATTTTTTCTACATTAATAAATAACTGAAGTTAATAACTTTCCCTTTTGGCTAATCAATACATCGAAACTTTATTAAATTGGCATAAATCTCTTCGCTATTACTAATAAGCAGAATTTCCTCTGAAAACACGATAAAGAAAGACTTCCCTGCTGATGATTTGTGATTAAAATAGGTTATGTATAATTTCGACCAATATTAATTAGCTATGTATAAATAATTCCAATGAATAAGCAAAAAAAAAAAGTTCAATTTGTTACTTAAAACCAGTCTTATTATGATAAACATTTTTTTGGCATTAAAAATATTTTTTTGCTTTTCTTTATTTCTCTCCCCGTAGAGATATACGTAAATTATTCTCTCCTCCATACCAATCCTATCTGTTTTCACAAAACTTTCTCTTACTTTGCAGCTGTAAGTAGCTTCTCTTTTATTCTAAGTAGCTAGCTAATTAAAAAGGAAAGAAAACAACAACAGTCATATATAATAAGTTCATTCTGCCTCTTTTCGTAGCCATGATCAACTAACTAAGAAAATTATCAAGGCCATCAAGGCAAAAGTAAACAAACTCGACATTCTGAAAACAAAGAAAAGAAGAATGGACTGCATTTTGTCTGTTAATAAATGAAATTTGTCAATCGACTTGACGTTACGTTATCTGAGAATAAGTTGTAATAAAGAAACATTGCCACTTACCTAGCCGAGTATACAAAGAACTAAGTTAGCATTAGAACTGTTGGTGTGTATTGCGGGAGGTGTTTGAGGTGAAGCTAGATTTGTAAAATATGCATATCTCATCTACCATAAAACCTGGCATAAATTACATGAAATAGAAGAAAGAAGAAAAGAATGGTAATTTGAGAAATTAATTTTGATGTCGGCCGTTTTGTGATGACTAAAAAAAAGCTGCAATTGATGGACAGTTTAACTTATTCAGCGCTGGTCCACCAACATAGAAGCGCTATATTGTATTCTCGTCTCTAGGGTTTGCTATTGCCTATAGCCATTATCTCAAAAGCTATCAAATTCCCTAGGAATGAGCTTGGGTAATAGTTAGGAATTATTTCTATTTATTGCAATATAATTGTTGTTTGCTTACGAAAATGCATAGGTTATCTCTATTTACAACACCATTTTATAAAATTTCAGGGTGCCATGGAAGCAAAACAACACAAAACTTACAAAAAGTGTGATAAGGGTGTAAATTTTACTCTCGTTTACGAAACTATTAACACGTGAACGTAAATGAGTTTTAGCAACGTAATTTATCTTAAGTAGAAGATAAGCACCTAATTCAAGAGCACTTAGCAGAAAAAAGTACTAATAAATAAGGAAATAAACAGAGGATTGATGCCATGTTTACAATATATATACTAAAAACTATTCCGTTTAATTTGAATAATTAATTAACGTTTGCTATTTATAGTTCATGAGCTGGAAGGTAAAAAAATGGTTGTTTTGGCTATAAGTTGCCAGTCTCATACGCAATTTTGTTTTATATTATTTCTTTCATTTATCAAATACATTTATTTTGGCTTTCCCGTGAAATGCTGAAAAACGCCCCAAATTTGACATCTTTATGTTTGCGTCCACATTTTTTTGTGATAAAAATTAATTCAACCATTTAATGGGAAGATGGGAACAGTTTTTAAAAAGAAGATGTTATTTGAAACTATTACTTTTTTAAAAAATAGCAAGATGAAACCTTCCCTGGCAGCGATAGCCATGTTAAATAATGTGATATAAAAAACTATAATTTACTGACTTTTAAAACAAATTTTGAAGTCTTTCCATTTTGTATTGTATTGCAAATGAAGGCAAGGGAGAGATATTAAGGTATATTTTATAGAACTAGGATTAGGAAGTTCTTGCTGTTTTTTAAGCCTCAATAATTAAATTAAAAACGAAATATATTCCATTATGCTACTATACTATTTTTGTTTACTCTTGTCCTACATGATATCGAAGGAAGATTAGGCAAGAAGTGTATTTATTGTTGCCTTGACAAAATAAGCTTTTTCTCTTCATTGTCATGGATTTTATTCTTGTGCAGAATTCTTGTAATTTAAAAATTTTCTTTAGAACGTGAAGTAAAGAAACTTTCGTGACTTCTTAAAGGCGCATGAGAAAAAGCGAAAGTATTTACATCTTCGTATTTTAGAAATAAAATTTTTCTTTGCAGAGTTAGCATATTTCCAGCCCGGGCTGAGCAAAATTTACGATTACATGAAGTTTCGATCCGGGTAGAAAATTCCAGCTCAGTTTGCATAAGCAGAAAGGTTTTTTCTTATGTGATCGTTATGTATTTTTGACAGGCATTCCTTAAGGCTACCGAGGTGAATTTTCAGCATGGTAAGCTGTCCCATGTAATCGGACATTCAGCCAGAAGAATATTGGAAAAGAACCATTTTATAAATCTTGATGACTTTGTGTTTTTTCCAAAATTTGTTAAGCTTGTTGTAACTATTGTGCAGTACTTAAAATATTGAGTATTTTCCAGTAACTTCAAAAAAAAAAGGAAAACATCCACCATGTTTTCACAATCTATTATTATATAAATACTAGTCTTTAAGGCCCGTGGAGAAATATACTTAGGCAGATGGGCAATGGAAAAATAGGTTGTTATAAATGTTTTAGATTGCCAACATCAAAGGAAAATGAACACATCCACTTTGCCTGTTACAACCAGACACAGTCTCTGTATTATTATAAGAGATAGTCGTTAGCCCGTGGAAAAATCTGCGGGTTCGCCCGTCGCAGCTAAGCTACCATTTTGCCTGACAGACAGACGGACGGACAGACGTATACGGGTATTATAATATAGATGTTCGTGAAAATGAATATTTTCGAAAACGAGCATTTCTTTATTTTTGAGAACTGCGCAATGTTATATTTGAAGTGGGCGGGCAGTGTTATATTTGCAATGCGCAGAGTTGAATAAGAAGTTCGCAGGGTTATATTTACAGTGCGCAGAGTTATGTTAGAAGTGCGCAGTGTTGTATAATAAGTGGGCAGTATATATAAAAAGTGTGCAGTTTTGGACAAAAAGAGCACAGTGTTGATAAGAAGTCCGCAGTTTGGGACAAGAAAATTATAATGTTGTATAAGAAGTGCGCAGTGTTGTATAAAAAATGCGCAGAGTTGTATAAGAAGTGCGCAGTGTTAGTTACATTGACCCTTCTGAGCCGACGTAATCGGGATTACCCTTCTTTCATCTTGTTTTCTGGTTAAGCATTGCTTAAATTAACAGCGTCTACAAAAATTTGCATGTTTTCGGAATTTTATTTTTATGGTGATAATTTCTTACAATGTTAATTTATCAGATGATAAAAAAAGATTTTTCTTGGTGAAAAGACAAAGAAATAATTGTGGTCGAAAAAAGCAGCCTCTTCATTCTCTTGTCTCACAAGGATTAAAGATATCCTTCGAGTTTAGGCTCGATAATTTTTTATTTTCTGCCAATAAGTGTCTCTATCACCGCATGAAAATTGATGTTATCCAACCAGAGAACCAAAAAACGTTGCGTTTTCAGACGATCTTTTGAATTTAATTTTTTTTCTGGCCCATTTCATTTTTTCTGAAAACGGGGAATAACCTTTTCAAGTTCTTTCTAGCATGGATTAGAGACTATGCAGCAGTTAAAAGAGGAGAAAAACAAAGCTTTTCTGAAGTCCGAGGTATAGCCGTTTTACGTGTTTTAGGACTATAAAAACACGTGCCCAAACATCTGGACCACAGCAGTTTGGGCAAGTCGCTTCGCTCGTTGATTGTCACTGAAATCTCAAAATCTACCACTTTATCTCAGCTAACTTTGGAAATTGTGGCGCCGCCCCTGTGGCGGTGGGAGATATGAATATTTCATTGCTTGTAATCTAGCTCTTAACGCTGTTATTCAAAAACATCCTTTGTTGTTCATGTTATTCCATTTTAAAAGTGTTCTCTGTTTTATAAAACACATTTATCCAACGAGGGAGAACATCCACAATTATCTTTTGGTTAGCAGCTTGTTATACATTCATTAATAAAACGAGAATCTCTTTACTTCCTTGTAGAATGGTTTCCACGTGAAGACAATAAAACAAAAAGCTTTCTTAGATGAAAACAATTTTAAATTTTTACCTACATTTTAAAACATACTACAAAGGCAGAAAAATGTGAAACAACTTAAATATTTTATCCCTTGCATGTTATATATGCTCGCGATATATTACAAATAAGAATTCAATATTAGCCAAGTGTTAAAATATACATACAACTTGGTCTTTTTACACTTTAATCTATGATTATCAATCATGAATAATGCTGAGGTATTATGATCAATGTTGTTATGACTGGATGCTCCGAATTAACTAACGTTAAACATACACTGGAATCTCGCTTTACTTGAAGTGGTTTTATCGAAACATACTTACCCGAATAAACACAATCTTGATTTTATCCAAATCTGGGCAATCGAATACGTATAATATATTCTCATAATTTAGGTTATAATGCAAGAGTTTGGTGATATAAGCGCAAGATCTTTCCACTTTCTTTAAAAGGATCTCTTCACTCGTTTACCCATTCCCAGAAATGATTTAAAACAGCCTCTTATTATTGAATTATGGTGACTTCTGCATGTTTCTTTTTGGGTAAGTAATACTGTAGTAAGTTGCTTAATAATTTGTTGCCTGTTAGTTGCTGAGCTATCTTCCTTTGTTTCGGGCTTGTTTAGAGTTTAAAGAACTAACGTATATAGAAACCGGACGAGTTGAAACAAGGATTACAGAAGTGCTTAAGTAGAGATTAATGCTAGTAAAATAATGTACTTAAAATTATATCAAGCATTTAAAAGTTTATAAAGTTTATAAAGACAAAACCATGGCAATCGTCTGAGTTTAGCGCGCGTTAACAAAACATATGCGGTGATGTTTTCTTTAAACAAAAACTACAAAGAGTTATATAAAACTTTTGCTGTCCGTTTTATTGTATTCGTCGTTGTGTTGCTAACAGCGTCGCTTATATTTACGGCAATCGAGAAAGGCAATTATACAGTGGCACCTTTCAGCAAAGTCGATATCATCAGAAATTTCAGTGCTAAACATAACATCAGCTTCGAGGAAATTGATGGATTGATCAACATAGTCAATAGTGATTTATGGCCAGATGCTACCGAAGATATGACATTTCAACAAGCGTTGGTGATGACTATGTCATTATTTTACACGATAGGTAGGAAGACTCTTACTGTTTTCACGGCTTGGTAAAGAAGCATTTTGCTAGTGTGTCAACATTCTGTCTGTCTTATTACCAAGACATTCCCCGTAAGTGTAAACATTAAAATTTTAAAGTGTAAACGTTTTAATTTCATTAAGAAACAGTATTCTTAAACATCATTAAACAAAAAATACAAATTGAATCCAGAACCAATTAGATTCTATTAAATCAAACACTAATTTTATGAAAATAAGAACGGCGGTACAACATAAATATTGGAACAAATTGATTTTTTTCTGAAACTTATCCATTAACGTTTAACATACCCCTCTCTCCCAACCCCATATCAATGTTAAAATGGCGTTTGTGGATCCTGAAGCCTCAAACATTGAGAAAGGTGGGTTTTTTTAAGAAGACGTTCAAGCTACATTTGTCCGAAGATATTATGCACACGATTGTGTTAACGAATCAGCGTGTCTTACTAAAAAATGCTTAATAAAACACGCGCGGAGCATTCATGAACAATTCCATGGTGTAATTGTAACGCGTTCCACTTGTGCTGACGAGGTTTCAGGTTTGAGTTCCCCATTTCGGTGCAATTTAAATATAGCTAGTGGTCAGCACACGTGGAGTCTTCAACTGACCGCAAACTGCTACTGTGGCAGGCAATTAAAATAGATTACCAACATACTGTGCATGTCACTGGTGATGATGTACCATAATTGAAGTCAAAGTTAAGAAAACCCTTGAATCGGCAAGCACGTTACTCTTTTATTCTAATTGCAAGAGGTTCCGAAGAAACTTTTCTTATATCAAGAGAAATTAGGAAGTAACAGCTTTCTTTCTGCGCAATCCCCTTCCAAAACACATCCCTTAAAATGTTTAAATAGGCCCCTCTCCCCCCTCTTACTAAAACGTATTTACATAGATGAGACCCGGGGTAGCTTAATAGAGGCAGGTGCTCTTTTTGAAATCTTTATCTTATTCGGAAGAGGAGTTTAATGGAGATGTGATGGAGATGTGATGGTAAGTTGAGCTTTCACGTTCAACATTCGGCTTCAAACTTAACTTTTTAAGAAAACATACCGCCCAAAACACGCAGTCTGTTGTTATTATTGACATTGCTGCCATGGTACATATGTTTATTTCCTGACATATTTTATTAGACTTTCCCTTTGATTAAGACAGTATAAGATGGTTTCCTGCTGAATACAATCAGGAAAATAGTAATACTATAACAAGTTTTTCTTACGCATTTTTCGCCTAACAACTTTAGACTTTTCTGGTGGCTTCAGGTTCATCGAAAAAAAAATAAGTAGATTTGAAATGTTCACTTTTCACTAAACCGCTGCCATAATCACAAAAGCCGTGTTATTCCGATACTGCCAGTTCTAAAAATAACAAGTAGCGACGCAACTTGTTTGTAAATTCTATAAAGACAAAATTAATGCAATGCTGTAGCTGTAGCCAAGTTTGGAGAAAAATTGCCCTGGGTATAAAACTGTGAAATATTAACCATTTGGCCTAAAATAGTATTTTTTAGGTGGTACCAAATCAACATATTGATTATCATTTTTTATTCTTTTTGTTTGTCTTTTTACCAATTTTTTTCCGACGAAGTACTTTTAATAATTCAATTTCGGACTATCTGGCGAAAACAATATTTCACTGCCATGTTCTTTATAAATGCTAATTTTCATCAATGTAGCAAATCATTGCGCAATTTTCACTATGTTTGGTTTTTTTGGCCATGTTTATTACCTGACTGCATTTCATCTGTAAAATAATTTTTCGAATACTACCGGCTTTGAATTTTTGCTGTGAAATACAAACCCTTCGATCATGAGCACAGACCTTGCACCCTTTTAAACTTGTCTTGTGTGCTTTGTATTTTATAGTTTGCTTGTTTGTTTTTTGTGTTTTTCCTATCAGTCAGGTGATAAATATCTTGAAATAACCTTATCATAAAATTGAGTTTTTCCAGCACTGTGATTGGCTAATCTACATGAAATACATGCTGCATTTTTTTATTTTCTACCCAGAAACGAGTGCAAAAAGCTTTGATTGGCTGAAATAGCGTGCAAAAAACTTTTTTTCTTCCGGATTAGTTTGCTGTTAAACAAAGAACTTTGTGAACCATAACTGATATTGTACAATTATATTATGTACAAGTATATCAAATACAATGATTTATAAGTTATCGCATTTGCTCTTGAAAAATATTGAAAAATATTACCAGTGATATTGAAAGGGAGTATTGTAATTATATCACGCATCCTAGAGAAACAACGAAATTGTTAGATTTGTAATAACCATCTGACTGGAAACTATGATTCCAATAACCAGATATGGCACAGGATAACTAGCTAGATGGATACGATACATTTTTCTTTGAAAGATTATGAACTGTTTTGGGGAGAATAGAAAATGATTGTGTTGTGTTAGCCAATAATAATTCTTCTAAAAACTGAGATTTTTGTAAACTAAATTCGTCATCTTGCTGTGTTTTGATTTGAAGCTACCTTTGCTATTTCTTTAACAGTGTTCCCAAGTTAACTAAATTGCAGTGGAAAGAAACATGAAAGGATATATGACGATTCTTTCCTTTCCTGGAGAGGAGATCTAGGATCTGCGAAGGATAATTGATACATGCGCGGTAAAAACATGTTTAAAAAGAGCGTTTTTTTTTTTTGCTTAACTAAAATTTTTATATTTATCTTTCCGACGCCAACAAATACCTTATAAGGAATAGGAAAGAAGTCTTTAAATGTAATATTATATATCACTAATCTTATATCCAGATATCGTTTTTCATAGGATGGGGTCATGTAATTCCTGTCACAACTGGTGGACGTTTATTCGCCGTCATGATATCATGCATCGGGATTCCTTTGACATTCATTATGATTCTGTCAGCTTCACGCATCATTGCGAAGCATGCTTTCGATTTTGTATGTGTTCTGCAACGAAAAAGGCAAACAGATTATGAACACACTAAAGTTTCAACGATAGCGTATTTGGCTTTCATGGTTGGTTTGTTTCTATTCTTTTATTTAATTGGTTCGGTGTTGATAATGAAGATTGATAAATTCTCATATGGCGATGCCCTTTATTACAGCTTCATAACTCTGTCAACAATCGGCTTCGGTGATTTTTACCAAGCCGAAATGTTTGAAAGCGATCACCTTGGAAAACAAGTGGGCATGACGTTGTTTATGTTTTTCTGGGTGTTGATTGGCTTATCAATTACTGCATCACTGGTTATCGTCATAGCATCAGTAATAAAACTACCGACTTTGTCAAAATCGAAAGTTGAAAAAAAGCCCAACAATGAAAATTTAATTCAAAATGATGAAGATCAATGTTATATTTGAACAAGAAAACTTACAAGAGTGAATTATTTTTTGTCGAAACTCTACTACATTTTACTATCAGCTCTAATTTTGTCAAAGTGCGTACTCGCGAACAAGGAAACTCGTGAGCTAAGCGGACATTTCAGCCAAATAAAAACGTGCCTGACGGCATTCCGGCAGCTTTCCATTAACCTTTTTGGGGTTTGTTCGAGCTGTTCTTCAAATTGTATGATATGGTGCTATTTGATAATGACTTTTGATAAAGCTTATTATAAATACCAAATATTTGAATATTCTTTTAACCTTAGATGGTTTTATTATGTAGATTTGTATTGTTACAAAAACTTTCGCATTTGTAATTTGTCTGGTTTCAACACATAATTACAAGACACTTGTCATATTTCTTATCGCAGGTGTAACGTTGCTTTTCAAGTCTTACAGCTTAGAATATGCAGAATGTTTACAAAATTCTCATCTCAATTACTTTAAAATAATTTTAGCCAATCAGGTTCCGAAGAAACTTTTCTTATATCAAGAGAAATTAGGAAGTAACAGCTTTCTTTCTGCGCAATCCCCTTCCAAAACACATCCCTTAAAATGTTTAAATAGGCCCCTCTCCCCCCTCTTACTAAAACGTATTTACATAGATGAGACCCGGGGTAGCTTAATAGAGGCAGGTGCTCTTTTTGAAATCTTTATCTTATTCGGAAGAGGAGTTTAATGGAGATGTGATGGAGATGTGATGGTAAGTTGAGCTTTCACGTTCAACATTCGGCTTCAAACTTAACTTTTTAAGAAAACATACCGCCCAAAACACGCAGTCTGTTGTTATTATTGACATTGCTGCCATGGTACATATGTTTATTTCCTGACATATTTTATTAGACTTTCCCTTTGATTAAGACAGTATAAGATGGTTTCCTGCTGAATACAATCAGGAAAATAGTAATACTATAACAAGTTTTTCTTACGCATTTTTCGCCTAACAACTTTAGACTTTTCTGGTGGCTTCAGGTTCATCGAAAAAAAAATAAGTAGATTTGAAATGTTCACTTTTCACTAAACCGCTGCCATAATCACAAAAGCCGTGTTATTCCGATACTGCCAGTTCTAAAAATAACAAGTAGCGACGCAACTTGTTTGTAAATTCTATAAAGACAAAATTAATGCAATGCTGTAGCTGTAGCCAAGTTTGGAGAAAAATTGCCCTGGGTATAAAACTGTGAAATATTAACCATTTGGCCTAAAATAGTATTTTTTAGGTGGTACCAAATCAACATATTGATTATCATTTTTTATTCTTTTTGTTTGTCTTTTTACCAATTTTTTTCCGACGAAGTACTTTTAATAATTCAATTTCGGACTATCTGGCGAAAACAATATTTCACTGCCATGTTCTTTATAAATGCTAATTTTCATCAATGTAGCAAATCATTGCGCAATTTTCACTATGTTTGGTTTTTTTGGCCATGTTTATTACCTGACTGCATTTCATCTGTAAAATAATTTTTCGAATACTACCGGCTTTGAATTTTTGCTGTGAAATACAAACCCTTCGATCATGAGCACAGACCTTGCACCCTTTTAAACTTGTCTTGTGTGCTTTGTATTTTATAGTTTGCTTGTTTGTTTTTTGTGTTTTTCCTATCAGTCAGGTGATAAATATCTTGAAATAACCTTATCATAAAATTGAGTTTTTCCAGCACTGTGATTGGCTAATCTACATGAAATACATGCTGCATTTTTTTATTTTCTACCCAGAAACGAGTGCAAAAAGCTTTGATTGGCTGAAATAGCGTGCAAAAAACTTTTTTTCTTCCGGATTAGTTTGCTGTTAAACAAAGAACTTTGTGAACCATAACTGATATTGTACAATTATATTATGTACAAGTATATCAAATACAATGATTTATAAGTTATCGCATTTGCTCTTGAAAAATATTGAAAAATATTACCAGTGATATTGAAAGGGAGTATTGTAATTATATCACGCATCCTAGAGAAACAACGAAATTGTTAGATTTGTAATAACCATCTGACTGGAAACTATGATTCCAATAACCAGATATGGCACAGGATAACTAGCTAGATGGATACGATACATTTTTCTTTGAAAGATTATGAACTGTTTTGGGGAGAATAGAAAATGATTGTGTTGTGTTAGCCAATAATAATTCTTCTAAAAACTGAGATTTTTGTAAACTAAATTCGTCATCTTGCTGTGTTTTGATTTGAAGCTACCTTTGCTATTTCTTTAACAGTGTTCCCAAGTTAACTAAATTGCAGTGGAAAGAAACATGAAAGGATATATGACGATTCTTTCCTTTCCTGGAGAGGAGATCTAGGATCTGCGAAGGATAATTGATACATGCGCGGTAAAAACATGTTTAAAAAGAGCGTTTTTTTTTTTTGCTTAACTAAAATTTTTATATTTATCTTTCCGACGCCAACAAATACCTTATAAGGAATAGGAAAGAAGTCTTTAAATGTAATATTATATATCACTAATCTTATATCCAGATATCGTTTTTCATAGGATGGGGTCATGTAATTCCTGTCACAACTGGTGGACGTTTATTCGCCGTCATGATATCATGCATCGGGATTCCTTTGACATTCATTATGATTCTGTCAGCTTCACGCATCATTGCGAAGCATGCTTTCGATTTTGTATGTGTTCTGCAACGAAAAAGGCAAACAGATTATGAACACACTAAAGTTTCAACGATAGCGTATTTGGCTTTCATGGTTGGTTTGTTTCTATTCTTTTATTTAATTGGTTCGGTGTTGATAATGAAGATTGATAAATTCTCATATGGCGATGCCCTTTATTACAGCTTCATAACTCTGTCAACAATCGGCTTCGGTGATTTTTACCAAGCCGAAATGTTTGAAAGCGATCACCTTGGAAAACAAGTGGGCATGACGTTGTTTATGTTTTTCTGGGTGTTGATTGGCTTATCAATTACTGCATCACTGGTTATCGTCATAGCATCAGTAATAAAACTACCGACTTTGTCAAAATCGAAAGTTGAAAAAAAGCCCAACAATGAAAATTTAATTCAAAATGATGAAGATCAATGTTATATTTGAACAAGAAAACTTACAAGAGTGAATTATTTTTTGTCGAAACTCTACTACATTTTACTATCAGCTCTAATTTTGTCAAAGTGCGTACTCGCGAACAAGGAAACTCGTGAGCTAAGCGGACATTTCAGCCAAATAAAAACGTGCCTGACGGCATTCCGGCAGCTTTCCATTAACCTTTTTGGGGTTTGTTCGAGCTGTTCTTCAAATTGTATGATATGGTGCTATTTGATAATGACTTTTGATAAAGCTTATTATAAATACCAAATATTTGAATATTCTTTTAACCTTAGATGGTTTTATTATGTAGATTTGTATTGTTACAAAAACTTTCGCATTTGTAATTTGTCTGGTTTCAACACATAATTACAAGACACTTGTCATATTTCTTATCGCAGGTGTAACGTTGCTTTTCAAGTCTTACAGCTTAGAATATGCAGAATGTTTACAAAATTCTCATCTCAATTACTTTAAAATAATTTTAGCCAATCAGGTTCCGAAGAAACTTTTCTTATATCAAGAGAAATTAGGAAGTAACAGCTTTCTTTCTGCGCAATCCCCTTCCAAAACACATCCCTTAAAATGTTTAAATAGGCCCCTCTCCCCCCTCTTACTAAAACGTATTTACATAGATGAGACCCGGGGTAGCTTAATAGAGGCAGGTGCTCTTTTTGAAATCTTTATCTTATTCGGAAGAGGAGTTTAATGGAGATGTGATGGAGATGTGATGGTAAGTTGAGCTTTCACGTTCAACATTCGGCTTCAAACTTAACTTTTTAAGAAAACATACCGCCCAAAACACGCAGTCTGTTGTTATTATTGACATTGCTGCCATGGTACATATGTTTATTTCCTGACATATTTTATTAGACTTTCCCTTTGATTAAGACAGTATAAGATGGTTTCCTGCTGAATACAATCAGGAAAATAGTAATACTATAACAAGTTTTTCTTACGCATTTTTCGCCTAACAACTTTAGACTTTTCTGGTGGCTTCAGGTTCATCGAAAAAAAAATAAGTAGATTTGAAATGTTCACTTTTCACTAAACCGCTGCCATAATCACAAAAGCCGTGTTATTCCGATACTGCCAGTTCTAAAAATAACAAGTAGCGACGCAACTTGTTTGTAAATTCTATAAAGACAAAATTAATGCAATGCTGTAGCTGTAGCCAAGTTTGGAGAAAAATTGCCCTGGGTATAAAACTGTGAAATATTAACCATTTGGCCTAAAATAGTATTTTTTAGGTGGTACCAAATCAACATATTGATTATCATTTTTTATTCTTTTTGTTTGTCTTTTTACCAATTTTTTTCCGACGAAGTACTTTTAATAATTCAATTTCGGACTATCTGGCGAAAACAATATTTCACTGCCATGTTCTTTATAAATGCTAATTTTCATCAATGTAGCAAATCATTGCGCAATTTTCACTATGTTTGGTTTTTTTGGCCATGTTTATTACCTGACTGCATTTCATCTGTAAAATAATTTTTCGAATACTACCGGCTTTGAATTTTTGCTGTGAAATACAAACCCTTCGATCATGAGCACAGACCTTGCACCCTTTTAAACTTGTCTTGTGTGCTTTGTATTTTATAGTTTGCTTGTTTGTTTTTTGTGTTTTTCCTATCAGTCAGGTGATAAATATCTTGAAATAACCTTATCATAAAATTGAGTTTTTCCAGCACTGTGATTGGCTAATCTACATGAAATACATGCTGCATTTTTTTATTTTCTACCCAGAAACGAGTGCAAAAAGCTTTGATTGGCTGAAATAGCGTGCAAAAAACTTTTTTTCTTCCGGATTAGTTTGCTGTTAAACAAAGAACTTTGTGAACCATAACTGATATTGTACAATTATATTATGTACAAGTATATCAAATACAATGATTTATAAGTTATCGCATTTGCTCTTGAAAAATATTGAAAAATATTACCAGTGATATTGAAAGGGAGTATTGTAATTATATCACGCATCCTAGAGAAACAACGAAATTGTTAGATTTGTAATAACCATCTGACTGGAAACTATGATTCCAATAACCAGATATGGCACAGGATAACTAGCTAGATGGATACGATACATTTTTCTTTGAAAGATTATGAACTGTTTTGGGGAGAATAGAAAATGATTGTGTTGTGTTAGCCAATAATAATTCTTCTAAAAACTGAGATTTTTGTAAACTAAATTCGTCATCTTGCTGTGTTTTGATTTGAAGCTACCTTTGCTATTTCTTTAACAGTGTTCCCAAGTTAACTAAATTGCAGTGGAAAGAAACATGAAAGGATATATGACGATTCTTTCCTTTCCTGGAGAGGAGATCTAGGATCTGCGAAGGATAATTGATACATGCGCGGTAAAAACATGTTTAAAAAGAGCGTTTTTTTTTTTTGCTTAACTAAAATTTTTATATTTATCTTTCCGACGCCAACAAATACCTTATAAGGAATAGGAAAGAAGTCTTTAAATGTAATATTATATATCACTAATCTTATATCCAGATATCGTTTTTCATAGGATGGGGTCATGTAATTCCTGTCACAACTGGTGGACGTTTATTCGCCGTCATGATATCATGCATCGGGATTCCTTTGACATTCATTATGATTCTGTCAGCTTCACGCATCATTGCGAAGCATGCTTTCGATTTTGTATGTGTTCTGCAACGAAAAAGGCAAACAGATTATGAACACACTAAAGTTTCAACGATAGCGTATTTGGCTTTCATGGTTGGTTTGTTTCTATTCTTTTATTTAATTGGTTCGGTGTTGATAATGAAGATTGATAAATTCTCATATGGCGATGCCCTTTATTACAGCTTCATAACTCTGTCAACAATCGGCTTCGGTGATTTTTACCAAGCCGAAATGTTTGAAAGCGATCACCTTGGAAAACAAGTGGGCATGACGTTGTTTATGTTTTTCTGGGTGTTGATTGGCTTATCAATTACTGCATCACTGGTTATCGTCATAGCATCAGTAATAAAACTACCGACTTTGTCAAAATCGAAAGTTGAAAAAAAGCCCAACAATGAAAATTTAATTCAAAATGATGAAGATCAATGTTATATTTGAACAAGAAAACTTACAAGAGTGAATTATTTTTTGTCGAAACTCTACTACATTTTACTATCAGCTCTAATTTTGTCAAAGTGCGTACTCGCGAACAAGGAAACTCGTGAGCTAAGCGGACATTTCAGCCAAATAAAAACGTGCCTGACGGCATTCCGGCAGCTTTCCATTAACCTTTTTGGGGTTTGTTCGAGCTGTTCTTCAAATTGTATGATATGGTGCTATTTGATAATGACTTTTGATAAAGCTTATTATAAATACCAAATATTTGAATATTCTTTTAACCTTAGATGGTTTTATTATGTAGATTTGTATTGTTACAAAAACTTTCGCATTTGTAATTTGTCTGGTTTCAACACATAATTACAAGACACTTGTCATATTTCTTATCGCAGGTGTAACGTTGCTTTTCAAGTCTTACAGCTTAGAATATGCAGAATGTTTACAAAATTCTCATCTCAATTACTTTAAAATAATTTTAGCCAATCAGGTTTAGGAATTAAGTTTAAAACAAAAGAAATTTATGCTTGAACGATTTCATCGAATGGAATCAACATAAAACTGATTACTTCTCTATAATAATAGCCGTTGTCTGTCTGTCTCTGCGCGGACCCCCGCTGAGTTAGAAGATGATGTTACGGAAACACGAATATCAAATGCGATATATTTTTATCCACTTTGTTGCGACGGGTAAATGTAATGGACGGGCGAACCCGTGGGTTTTTCCACGGGCAACGACTAGTCGATTAAATAATAGAGGTGGAATCTCATGAAATATTACATGGTTCGCTTTGCAAGGATAGCTACATGATAAAAATGATTGAACAAAAGAGGTGGATTCTCAATGAATAACTTGTTTACATCTTGTACATGCTTTATGTTGTAGGTTGTTATAGGTCAGGGTTTTGTGTTAGCGCTTATAGATCATAATGGCACAGGACTACTGCTTGTCAACACGAATATTCTTAAGTATTAGGCGAAAATTATTCTAATATACTCTTAGCACAGATAAGATTTAACGTTCTGAGAATGCAAACTGGTGTTAAAATCACCCCGAAAGTGCCACTTCGAATTTTGTGGATGGGGGGGGGGGGGGAATACTTGAAATAAAATCTGAGGAAAGACATTCTACATTATCAATAATAGGATACAAGATTAAAACAAATGCATTTGTTTTTCTTTGTTTATCTTTTATTTAGATGCAAGCAAAATTTCAAGATAAACATATTCTTAGGATAACATATTCTTTGGATATTCTTATTATTTTGTTTTGAACATTTTTATAGAAAATACAATCTTATAAAAAAGCGAATAAGATTTCTTGAGAAGCCGCATGGCTTAACAGTTCTCCTTTAATGACACAATAAAATGCGCATTCAAACTAAAAATGTTAAGTACATAAGCGGGAAATAATACACGAGGTATTTATCAGGGGAAGAGTGACCAAGTCGCAAGTCATCCACGCTGTCAGTCTTTCAAATTGTCGATCCATGCTTGTCTGGATTCATTATACGCGGAATTCATAATTACTGCAAACTGGCAGGAGTTATTTTGATTTGAATTGACAAAAGTGGTGTACATATTTAACACTCCTACCTATAGATTGAAATCACACCAAGTAGGCGTTCCAGTGTTTCAAACTGTGAGCACTCAGCAGCCTAGTGGTAGAGCGTTCGCTTCCAGCGCGGGATGACTCGGCGGAGTCATACCAGACTATACAAGACTCCTAAAAGTGTGAATCTATTCTTTCTGCTTAGCATTCAGCCCAAGAATAGGATTGATATCTTAGGTGGTTGTCTAGTTGAGCGATTGCTGTTCTTGCACGACAAACAAACAAACGAACAGGAGTTTTGATTGCACTATGACCCCTTCCCAGGACCCTCGTTGATAGCAATGCCAATAGGACCTGGAGAGGTTATCGTGGGTAAACAATTTCAAAAAGATATATAATAATGATAATAAAAATAGTATTTATACCATTTTTTAGCTCACTTTCTATCTTGATATAACAATGTGAGTTAATTTTCTATTTTTACCACAGCCTTTTTTTGACATGCTTTCTCATCCGCTTGATTATTCGCTGTCAATCTTGTGCTCTTTTTATAAAATAGGTTTTCCACGCTTTTTTTTCACGAGGAAAGAATATAACTGCAACTCTTTCCCAAGGAGAAGAGTAATTTAGAACATTTAAGTGCCAGCGAATCAATCGTTCTGAACTACTTATGGATGAATCATGAAATATTAGGCAGTTGAGAAATGTGTTAATAGGAACTTATTGCAGGCATAAAATACGTGTAATGACGTCATTCTGAACAGCAAAGACGTCAGAAAAGTCAATGATAAATCTTCAATGTATTTTTTGTGCTACATATGCTTTAGCTTTGGTCTTTGCAATTTTAATCGTTATATTGAAAAAAGCAAATTAAACTGCTCAATATTCCGTAAACAAAGAAAGTACCCGCGGAGTATTCCCAATTCATGTGCAATTTTTGACAAGCGACATCTTGACGATCTAGCAAAACAAAGCAATCGTTCTTTTGTTGTTTGTGTTCAGATTTTAAATTTTAAATGTTTTAGGCGCATTCGAATTTTTTAAACTTTTTGTTCTATTTGTTGTGAGATTATTTATAAGTTTCACCTTAACAAAGCACTGAAGCTACACCCCTTTTAAAATTAAAAAAGAAAATATTCGAACATAATCATAAAAACTTACGGCACACGACAATATTTATGTGAATTTAAAAAATCGATTCCATCGCTAATTAAATAAAAAAAATCTCCTTATTCGTCAATTAAGGACACAACAAGCTTTCGTTGACCTTGAAAACTTAATTTTCCATGCTGAGCCAGTAAATTATCTAACACTAGCACATCTCCTTGCTCCCATTGAAAACCAAATGCTGAATTCCATTGAACCATACGATGGTGATCTATATGACGCAATTCAACCTCCTCTCCATCTCCATAAGTCGTATGCAGTGGTATCTGCTTTACAGTGAGGTCAGGTCGGTTATAAAAGTCCGGGTGGTCGAAATAATACGATTTGTGAGCTGCAGCGAGTTGATTGAACCAAATCTTTTCTTTCGTTTTTGGATGAGTTATAAAAGCTTCTCCAATATGCCAAGAAGTTAGCGTTCCGTCGGAATGCCATTCCCAGTCACTGTCTAAGGCCCTTAATACCTCTTCGACTTTCTAAAACAAGAAAATGGTATTCATATCATATGTCAGAATACCTTTGGTTGCAATCAGCTCTACCTTAATGATTTCAAGCAATTGCGTTTCTCAACAGGGATAAATAAGGTTATAAAGTTAGGTAATAAAAACATTTTTCATTGTGTATAGATAATTTTCAGTTTTTAAAACAGTAGCCATATTCGAATGAAGCTTATAAACCCCACCACAGAGGGGTTCATAGTTATATAGTACTTGATTTGATTCAAAAGAAACTGGTGTTGCTCATCTTAAAATGGCAAATTCATAAAAGTTGATCCCAGAACCTGAGACTAATTCGAAATATTTACCAATGTAAATGTGCCAAGAAGTTAATTTCCACAACTATATATTTACCTGTTACCTTTTTCTGGAAACAAAACATTCCCAGTCAAGTATTTTATTCTGAGTTATTAAGTAAGAAAAATATAAACGTTTGATTTTTGATAGTTTTGGAACCCACGATCGTTCGATTTTAACCCCCAAAATACAGAACACCTAGGAAATACTTGGCTATATCAATTCTAGTAAACTTGCAATAGTCAATTTACAATACCTTTCGCGATTCTGTGTTAAAGATAGTTTGCCATGTCATGTAACTTGTATTCTCTCTGTTTCCATAATTACGAATGTATCGAATTTTCTTTTCATCTGCCTTTGCAACGAAATCTGGATCGAGTTTTGGTGAAAATTCTCTGTTAAAACAAACAGGAGTCTCACCTTCAATCTCTGGTGGGACGAGACAGCAAAACATGATCTAGGGTAAAAAAAGGAAATACATAGCCGAATTCCCGGGGTAAAATTAAATTGTTTTAACCGTAACGACCGAGAACGGCGCTGTAGCATAAATGACAAATGGACCCCCTGTTTTCTCATTTGGCGTCTTACTTATTTTTCTAGGTGGGGGAAGGTCACTGTGTGTCACTTTTTTTAAATTTCAAATTTGTTTGAAATGGCGGTTAGCAAGGATCGTCAAGACTAAAGCCTGAATGGTACGTTTTTACCAGGAAAAATACTTGAGCGACAATATCAAATAAAATTTTTAATCTTTCGGATAGAGTTTTTAAAAATCACTTCATTTAAACATCCCTCGACGTGGAAGACAAGGACTACATACAGAGAAATTTCAAAAATAATGTTTAAATTAAGTGGCTATTTTTTATTTGCCATATTCTCTATTATAACTAAGGTCATTTTTTAGTTTTTAACCTGTTTTTCTACTTTAAAACGGAATGAATTAAGAAAATGTGATTTCTGGAACCTTATTGTCCTGTATAAAATCATTCCAACTTTTCTTTCGATCAGGAAGGAAGAATTAAGCTAATACAATAAAGTACACACTTTCTGAGAAAATGAATCCGTTACTCCAATTCAAGTACCATACTTTAAGCGTCAAACAATTAGGTAAAATACATCTGGATAATAAGTTATTTGATACAAACCTGGTCCATAAACGTACCAGAACCCTTCTTTCTTAGAACCCTTATTAATAACATTAAAAAAGAGATTGTAGAGGCTACCCTGGATAATTAATTGTAATCTCTTATATAATGCTAATTCTGCCTGCCTACCAAAACAAATAATGTGACAAAAATGAAGCGATTTATTTAGTTGGAAGTTTTATTGCGGCCCAAGTTAAATTCATCATGAGAGTTTTTAAACCACAGGGAACATAAACACTCAGTAAATAGGCAAAGTCACGGGAAATTAATTTTCTTATTATTGCGAGTATTTAGAACTTTATAAAATAGAACAACCCTACCTTTTTAGGGTACCATTTAAGATAAGACATTTCATTGTGAAGGTCTATGCTAAGTTCAGGCGGTTCGGCAGTTGATTCGTAGACATTTCCAACCACTGTACCTCGACTTACATTTCCTGATATATACTGCATTGCGTTGTAGTTGGAGTATTTGATCATTTCGTTAAAAACAAATTCGTTATTAATCGGAAGCTTCTTGAATAGTATGGCACTGCTGTTTGGTAAATTATCATCAATGCATTTTCTGAATGACTCAGCAATTGTTTTGATGTTATTGGGGTCGCCGTAAAATTGAAAAACTTTCAAGTTAGGATTGGCAGAATAACTCAAGTGGTGTGGCATATCCTCATGCGATGAACTCGGTAAGAAGATTCTTCCCTTTATATACGAACCATGCTTCTTTGAAGTGTCAGGTTCCACAGCAACGAAGGATGCTAATCTTTTCGGAATTGTTTGCACAAGGACATTCTGTTTTTGATATAAGGCGCGAATCATTTTGAAAGATTTTTAATTTAAACTTCTAAATGTATTATTAATGTGACATTTTCGAAACTTAAAACTTAAATTTCAATCTTACGAAAATAAATGATAAGCCAGTGACTCTTTAAAATTAGCTCACCGTTCCCAACGCCCTCAAAAGCGTCACATCCCCTACCTTAAGGCAATATGGAATACTTTTTTTACATGTAGCATGGTTAGAACAGTGCGTTTTTAACTCAACTTAGGACAAATCCCACTAGCTGTCTTTGATAAATGTGACATCGCTTGTTTTCTTTGTTTCTTTTTAATTATTTCTTTTATTTCTTTTTTTCTTTTTTGTCCTTATGTACCATATTTTAAACACTTTTATAATTTATTAAATACCTACTTTTTCATTGCATTTTTTTTGCAAACTTTACAGTATCTCACTGTCGATTTACCTGAAAATCTAGCTTGCTGCATGTAAGTTAACCCCCGGAAAAAAAACATTTGCTTTCATACAGAATCATACGGAAGAAATTTTAAAGAGGTATTTTTGTAAAATCTTTGCTGGCTTCTGAATTATAGGCTTTGAAAGTTTACCTAATTATGTAGAATTAAAACATCATAAGTTAGATGCCGAGAGGCTTATTTGAATTATAATCCGTATGACTAAATGTTTATATTCCTGCAAAAATGTTCAAAATATCAAGCTTGATAGGTAAAAACATATTTACATTACCCTAAATCTTGACAAACTCTTAACCTTATTTGGTCCAGTGTTTTTTCAATACCTTTTTTGATATGCTGCACGTTCATGATACTATGAGTACTACTTATATAAGTTATGATATTTACCTATTAGACGCCTACATGCCAAATATTTAGATCCCATACCTTTTATGGCCTTAATAATCGGGAAAAAATAATAACTTTCGTTAAGATTATCCTTACATGTTGATATTCACAACACAATCTTATTTCATCAAGGAGAATTATTCTATAAATTTTGGACGCGTAATTAATCCGATTTACCAATTTTTTTGGATTTCACTGTTTTTCAATTAATTGGATTTCACAATTTTTTAATTAAGATTATTTAAATAAACAAAAAATATGCTAATTAACTTTTATTTGGCTGTCAAAAACTTTAAACAGGATGTTAAAATTTGCTCTAGAACTGAAGTAATTAAATTTTTAGCAGATAGTGGTATTTTGATCAAGTTTTACGCTTCCGATGACGTCACAGAAAAAATGCTAAATAAAGCCCTTTTTCTGAGTAGATGCATGCTACGAGTCGCATCAACCAAACAGACAAATATTAGCATTTAACAACGAAATTGCGACTGGTATATTGTGATGTAAATTGTGATGATGATGTCTCTCTTTGTTGCAGTAAATTTATGATTAAAAAAGAAATATGTTGAACAAAAGTATTGTAGAAAATTCCAAAGTCCACAAAAGAGTAGTAACTTTACTGAGTGTAAAAACAACCGTGAATTTAATTGACCATTGCAGTGATTGAGCAGATCAAGGGGAAGTAACTTTATTATGTCGCCAGAACAGAGTTGATTGCGGTATTAAGGTATGATAAAGCATTTGAAAAAAGTCCAAAGTTCACAACAAGAATAGTAACTATTCTAAGTGTGAAAACAACGGTGAATTTAACTTGACCACTGCATGTGATTGAGCAGATCAAGGGGAAGTAACTTTATTATGTCGCCAGAACAGGTTTGATTGCTGTATTTAGGTATGATAGAGCATTTGAGAAAAGTCCAAAGATCACAATAAAAGTAGTAATTTTACTGAGTGTGAAAACAACGGCGAATTTAACTTGACCACTGCATGTGATTGAGCAGATCAAGGGGAAGTAACTTTATTATGTCGCCACAACAGGTTTGATTGCTGTATTTAGGTATGATAAAGCATTTGAGGAAAGTCCAAAGTTCACAATAAAAGTAGTAATTTTACTGAGTGTGAAAACAACGGTGAATTTAACTTGACCACTGCATGTGATTGAGCAGATCAAGGGGAAGTAACTTTATTATGTCGCCAGAACAGGTTTGATTGCTGTATTTAGGTATGATAAAGCATTTGAGAAAAGTCCAATGTTCACAATAAGAGTAGTAATTTTACTGAGTGTGAAAACAACGGCGAATTTAACTTGACCACTGCATGTGATTGAGCAGATCAAGGGGAAGTAACTTTATTATGTCGCCACAACAGGTTTGATTGCTGTATTTAGGTATGATAAAGCATTTGAGGAAAGTCCAAAGTTCACAATAAAAGTAGTAATTTTACTGAGTGTGAAAACAACGGTGAATTTAACTTGACCACTGCATGTGATTGAGCAGATCAAGGGGAAGTAACTTTATTATGTCGCCAGAACAGGTTTGATTGCTGTATTTAGGTATGATAAAGCATTTGAGAAAAGTCCAATGTTCACAATAAGAGTAGTAATTTTACTGAGTGTGAAAACAAAGGCGAATTTAACTTAACCGGTGCAGTAATTGGGCAGATCAAAGAGAAGTAACCTTACAATGTCACCAGAACAGACTTGATTGCTGTATCTAGGGGGAGATATAGCATTTGAAAAAAGTCCAAAGTCCACAACTTGAGTAGCAACTTTACTTAGTGTGAAAAAACCGTGAATTTAACTTGACCACTGCATGTGATTGAGCAGATCAAGGGGAAGTAACTTTATTATGTCGCCAGAACAGGTTTGATTGCTGTATTTAGGTATGATAAAGCATTTGAGGAAAGTCCAAAGTTCACAATAAAAGTAGTAATTTTACTGAGTGTGAAAACAACGGCGAATTTAACTTGACCACTGCATGTGATTGAGCAGATAAAGTTGCTGTGAATTTACTATGTCACTAGAACAGACTCGATTGCTCTATTTTAGTAGGAGATACAGCACTTATAAAAGGTTCAAAGTTCACAACAAGAGTAGTAACTATTCTAAGTGTGAAAACAACGGTGAATTTAACTTGACCACTGCATCTGATTGAGCAGATCAAGAGGAAGTAACTTTGCTTTGTCACCAGAACAGATTTCATTGATATATTTAGGTATGATAAAGCATTTGAGAAATGTCCAAAGTTCACAACAAGAGTAATAACTTTACTAAGTGGGAAAAGAACGGTGAATTTAACTTGACCACTGCATCTGATTGAGCAGATCAAAGAGACGTAACCTTACAATGTCACCAGAACGGACTTGATTGCTGTATCTAGGTGGGAGATATAGCATTTGGAAAAAGTCCAAAGTCCACAGCTAGAGTAGCAACTTTACTTAGTGTTAAAACAACGGTGAATTTGACTTGACCACTGCAATGATTAAGCAAGTAAGGTGGATGTAACTTTTACTTTAAGAATGGAATGCAAGTGAATAGAAGTATAGGAGTTTACCAAAAACTGTACATGGAAAATGTGATTATATGGGCCCACTAGTACACTTGTTCCTTATTAAATGAAGAGAAAACTAGTATTGAAAGAAGATATGACTGGTGAATTTATGCCATAACTATATGGCATATTTTTCGACAGTTCTAAAGGCAGTTCTTAATGTTGTAGTGAGTTTACATAAACAATGATCTGACCTAGATGTACAAGGATAGTAGAAAAAAGAAAAGTTAGTTATTTCTTGGGTGGGTAGACTGGTTGGACATGCTGGAAACGCAAGTAATTGACAATTTTTAAAGATGAACAGAAGTCTAGGGAATCCTTCTTTCACTTTAACATTGACCTAACTAAAAGGTAAAGTATTTAGGCTAACTTGGTGAGAAATAGATGCTGTAGAGAGTATTGAGATAACATATGAGATTGTAATTACCATACTGATGCGACAGTCATGGTTGCAACTGCTGTTAGTCAATTATTTCAAGATGCCTTGCCAATAACGTGAAGGATGGAGCTCTATGAATGTATCTTTCACCAAGGGCCAAACGCCTCGATAAAACTTGACGCCTCGCTATGTTTTGACGCAAGCAATAACACACGCCTAGGTTTGCATCAAGTTTAGAAAAATGACACCGTCAATTAATCTTAGAACAATAATATGCTAGATTTATTTCGCAATTTAATGAATTTAGTTGCGTATTCTTTTAACTTAAAGCTTAAAGGAACTGCGTTTTGACATGAGACTTAGGATGAAGATGTTACCTCGTGACATTTTCACATAAGTGGTACGCAAATACAATGTTTATAAAGGCAAGAATATAAATTTCTAGCGATAATTTGACATGCAAGAAAGTGAATCTTTTGACATACTTTCAAAATGAAATCAGTCCAGGGGAAGTCCCTCTCCTTCCACCTACTGCACCAAATTGCATAGCTACGATGCTTATTGACTTTCCTTATTCATTTAAAAGGCAACATTCTAACAGTCTTATACTTCTTATGTGTTTTAAAGGATTTTACTTATTGTTCATTGCTTAAAACCCCGTCTCAAGCCACTATAAATGTAATGTAAAATGTAATGACTTCGGTTGGAAAAGTGGTCAAATCTCAGATTATTTGGGGGCGGTAAGGGTGAAAAGTCAGTTGGAATTCAGAAAGGGAAATCAGGTTGGGACGTCAGTGTGGCGAGACAGTGTGACGAACAAGGCAGAAAGTTAAAGTTGGGTGAAGAGTTAACGTTGGGCGCCAAGGTAGGGGTGGGGAGTGCTGAATGAGGAATGGATGCCAAAGTGGTAAGTGGTGGTCCGGGTGAGTGTTACAGTGGTAAGTCAGGGTGAGTGTCACGGTGGCGAGTCAGTGTGAGTGTCACGGTGGTGAATAGGGTGAGTGTCGTGTGGGGTCACGGTTCGGGGTTCGGGGACTGAGTGTAGTAAGAGTGGGGTGTTAGGTTACACTTTTTGTCTACAGTCGAGGGAGTTCTTCTTGCTAACACAATTGTACAAAAACACATTGTTTATTCTTTCAAAGGTTGTTTATATAATCAATCTTTCTTGAGTTAGAGTAGACATACAAAAACGATGAGAAAACATATTTCCTTTTAACCCTATTCGGCCTGAGGTTTTTCGAACATATTATGATTGGGGGGCAATAATCCCGGCAATAATTTTTTTATAGGATTGTCCAAATTGTATCAAACTTAGCACACTTATAGTACGTCACAAAAGGAATTAAATAGCAGCAAATAATATTTGCTTATCTTAGCACTTTTTATGACGTCATCAAAAGCTTGAAAATCGCATAAAAAGTTGCCTGAAAATCCGGTTTTTCCTGATTTATGGTTAAAATCTGAAAAATTCAGAATATTGGATTAACCACATGTCGTACAGAAGGATTCTATTTAATAAAACAAAGTTGTGTTGTAAGTTTCAAGTTCAACGGTTATTCCTAACACGAGTTATTATATTTTCCCGATTATGAGGATTTCATAGAGATTTTTAGGGGTGGTTTCAAGTAATAGCCAATATGAAAGCCGCTGAGAGGTTAGTGACGTCAAAATTTAGCATGCAGGTATCTAATAGATAAATATTAAAACTCAGTAATTATCATAGCCATGCAGTATAACATAAGGGAGTTAATAAAATAAAGGAAGGGGAGGAGGAATTTTAATTTTCTTTTAAAAAAAAGCTAGCCCACGATATGGTAAGCCACATCCGGTTTATCATTTTACTTTCAATGATTATTGCTGACTTGAGCGCAATGGGAATCTCAACTCGATAAATCTTTGTTTATCAAATTTCATATTAGACTTTTTTTTATTTTTAGCTGCGATGTTTATATTTTAAGGACACTTAAAAATCGCTTGTAAACAAGTAATGCCAGAACAAATATTGTTTTACACTTTATCATACGACATATATACAGCTTTAACAAGCCAAATGTGGTAACTGTAGCTACAACGGTACGTCTGCTATCCGATGCGTTTCAATCTTGAAAATAAGCATCTCTGAATCTCCGTGTATCTTGAAAGTTATAAACATTTTCTCAACGGTAATTGATCACATTAACACTATAATGTATCCAGCAATTTGAAGAGAGACACAATCAGTCATGCAAGAACTTTTGTTAAAAGATGAGCACTAACCCACAGTCACTGAACCGTTTGAATAATTCAATTTTGACTTGCAATTTGGATTGAATTTTTACCTTATTTTCTCAAAAAATGTCATCATGGCTTATATTAAGTAAAATGTGTATGGGTACATTCCATGTTGGTAGCAATACCAAAATTTAGAACACATGCATTTGTGCACGTATGTTGCTTGAGTCACATGATTGTAGCTAAAGTTGGATGATGGAGATTTGTTTACAAGCAACTCAGGTTAATGATAAACAGCAGAAAAAGCATACTGATAAAATTACCGTATTTCATTTGTAAACAGACGTCATGCAAGATTTCTACGAGGTCACACGACCCGCGTTTTTAACGCTACACGAATTTTAACTGTATCTGCCGCCCTTCTTTATATATCACCAACGGAGGAGTAATGCACTTTTCATTGGTCTTATTTTTTTTAAAAAAACTTTGAAATTTGTAATTTTCTTAATCATTATGGATTATAATTGTAGTTTCTATGATAATAGCCGTATTCAAAATGGCTTCTCGCAGCATTTTTCCGGGTTTCCCGCTGCGTTGTTAATTTGCTGACGGGTGACCTTGTGGATTTTTCAAAAGTTAGCGACTTTTTTACTCTGTTGAGAATGAAATACGGATGTGCTATGATAAATATTCACCTATGTATGCACACCATCCGGATAAACTATCTGAGTTCACATTAACATATTGCCGCACGTAATGTAGTGGGTTCGTCTGCAGCTCCCAGTTCTGGGGCGGCGGATCGAATCCCGCTCACTACCAGGCAGTATTTTGTAAGTGATAAACAAAGCAGTTCTTCTTCAATATGACTTACACGCATTATACTCGCCCGTCATGATCAGAGGTCTGATCGGGGTGAAGCATTCTCTGTTGAGAATGAAATACGGATGTGCTATGATAAATATTCACCCATGTATTTTTTTGTGAAAGTAATAACACAACAACAAAAATTTGTTTGATTCTTTAACAATATATGACGAATATATAGCGAGTTATGATTTTTTTTCTCTCGTAAACCAGCAGTTGGAGTCTCCACAGCAAGTCACTAACGTCAAAAACTTAACAGTTCGTTCTGTAGCCTCCTCAAAACCCCAAGCTGAACAAAGAAAATATGATAACTCTTTAAAGATCACCTCCCGAGTAAATACAAGTGGAGCTCCAAAAATTGACAATATATCAAAACCTAAGAAAACAACTTTCATTTTGCCACAAACACTTGAAGAGACAACCACAAGCTTCAACAACCGCCATTACAGACCATTTTGAAACGGGAGCAAAATCGATATTTTTTACAAGACGTCATCACGTGATTCCAAGACCAGAAATCATTATAAAAGCTAAGGAAAAGTTATTACATGACATGATCTTTAAAAGTCCCTGGAATTTTCGAGATCGTTAATTTTCTGGAAAATACGGTTATGTGTATTTTATCTAAGAATGCATATTTTACAAAAAGTTTTGTTTATGTTTATTTATTCTCTGTTATAACGATGGCAGACAGTATATCAAACAGTATTCAGAAACACTAAGTTGTATTATAATCCTATACTACCAAAAGAAATTTTGCCGAAAGTAAAAAAAAATAATAGTTGGACTTATTTTGCATTCAAAGCTCTTCTTCACCTAGGATTCCTCCTCGCCTTCACGAAAACATTTGGTCACAAAAGTATTAGTAAGATTTTACGCATAAGACAATTTTCTTTTTTTTTTGCGTTTTTAAAAAATTATTACGATGGCCGCATTAAGAATACCATCCCTATCATACCTGAGCTTTTTTGGCCCTTGTAACCCTGGGGGGATCACAAAGTGCCCGCGGGCCATAAATCCTGAACCACTTGTGCTTAAGTGATGAAACTTGGCTCAATTGGAGAATGTCTTAGTACAAACTCAATCCAGGTAAAAAAGTAATTTGATGACGTCATAGGGATTAAAAATGACGTCACAAATGTGGAAAATGGTCATTTTCCCAATTTTTCAGTACGTTTTATTTTCTCGCGTGTTACTAATGATATGGCTTTGATTCTTGGTAGATTTGTGGAATGAATACCACAATATGTGTTTTACATGAAAAAAGTAATTTAATGACGTCATTGGGATAAAAAATGACGTCATTTCGGCAAAAAATTCATATTTTAACGATATAGATACAAAGAACCGTTCTACCAGAAATATCGATGCTCATGTCATTAAACTTGGCATATATGTAAAACAGGACATTTAAAGATAATCGAGGTAAGGAAAACAATATAATGACGTTATTGGGATCTGAAATGACGTCAATTTGCTGGATCGATTTTTCCTTCAAATCTGGTCTGCTTTTTGTCCCTAGTAACCATATATTAGCCACACCTTGGTTACCACTTAGTAACCAACATACATGTAATAAATATTTATATACCCAATACAACATCTTATAACATTCTTACATGAACTTTCAACGGCTTTCAAAATTCCAAAAAATTTACCCCCATCTAAAAAAAGCAATACCCCCAGCAAAGTACAAAATTTTTCAAAATTTTTTTTTTCATCAGAAGCAATAAAAAAACTTAGGAACAGTCACAAAATTTTAGCACTTAATCAAATGTGTATCTAAAGTTATGCCTAGTTAATAAGTCCGCGGGCGAAGCATGAACAACAATCTGTTTGTTCACCCACAAATGAAATAAAATTGAACATACACAGTATGAATTCCTTGTAAGAGATTTTAGTAGTTGTCGTCCTCCTGAAAATCAGCTTCAATATGTCAAGCAATTTTGATAGGCCTACTAAATATATTTTCAGACGCAACAGAAAACGCAGTTGATTCTATTCTCTGGCCGAAAGCCTACAATTCTCTTAAGAGAAGCTTACAACCTCGTTCCCAGGGCATTTTGCGTTGTTAATGAAGTTGATAGTGGTGGCCATTCCGTAATAAGGGCTCAGGGGCTACAGACCCTGGGGACGAGTTTGGGAAGTTTATTTTTTTTAATTCGCTCAAAATATGGCTGTTTACTATGACATAATTATATATAAATATAGGTCGGCAGATATTAAAAACAATAACGAAATCTAAAATGTCATCTTAATTCATCCAAATTTTAGCAAATGCAAATTGTGGTTGTAAAGGTTGGCTACATGCCTGTTTCAGATTTTTTACGCATATCTTAACATGGTGCATGTAGGTAGCCACCATAAAGTTAAAGAGATAAAGAGAATTTTAAAGATATTTAGCGGCTTAATTTCTTGTTTTCCGCAACATATTATAAATTGTACTGATTTGGGGGAAAAAAATTTATCCAAAATTAAATATTTCTATCATACGATCTTATTCTATCGCAAAAACCGTTAAGGTATATCGTATATCTGAAACGTAAAATGACCTACTGTGGACCACATCTTTAGCGTATATGCCAGCAGACACGAGATACTTAGTGAATCACTCATCAAACTTACAAGAAATCTTCCGTGTCATACCACCAGCAACAAAATACACCACCTACATAAATTAAAAACTTATTTTGATGAAACCACTTGAAAATGGACAGTACGCTGCTATACAAACCAGTTGCGGTTTTTTATATTCAGTTTTGTTTGAATTAAATATTAGAATTTAGCGCTGAAAACTCGAACGAGCTCCAAGCAATAAGTTAAAAATGAAGAAGATAACGAAAAAGTATGAACAAAAAAGAATGAAGAAGATAACGAAAAAGGATGAAGTAGATGATGAGACAAGAATGAAAAAAGCTCATCTCATTTATTTTCTTCTCACAACAACATTCAGCCGTGTGCATGAAAGCCCTAATAGATAATCTGCAACAACGGTTTCTTTAATTTAATTCAGAAGCTTTGACTGTGACAGTAATACCACAGGACTTCCTGCAACTGAAACAAGTTAAAGTTTTACCGCGTGTTAATTCAACCATACTGAATCCAAAGATAACGAAAAATAACAAAAGTTTCAACAACAGCAAATATTAGGAAAGGTCTTGATAGGCAAACTTATCGTTCGTGGAAAATACATATACATTCATATATATCTCTGGTTAATCGAGACATGTCCATGGCCTTCCCGCCGTTGATAAATGTTACGTCTCACAGGTTAATACATTAGTAGTGTGGGAATAAACAAAATATCACTATGTGCCCGCAGATGAGCTTTGTTTACCAATGTGCGTGAAAAGACTGTGCTCGAGTTTACCAGCAGGGATGCCCATCATTCCCGCCAAATGTGGATACAGCCAATCAACCGGCATCTCGTTGTAAAACGTTCGAACAAAAGTCGAAAGCATTGGAAGATAAAAGGAAGGTATCAGTCGACCTATGAATCCGAGTTTGTAATATTCCAAAACCATCCAGGGTTGTTTTGCTTGCTTATCCTCCCAGGGCAATACATCCCGACTTTCACCAATAGTTTTTTCGTTGTGTTCTTTTATGTCTTGCCTGATCACGTGATAATAATCATATTCAGCGATGACGTCATCTTCGATTTGCATATAGTATTGACACAAATTATGAGCATAATTAAATATATACGCATAATCTAATGATTGTTTTGAGCGCCAGTACAACCTTCGAGCAGAGTCGCCGTATGTTCTTGGCAAGTCATAAAGTTGCAAATAAAACCGATCGGGAATCCCGATAACGTTGATTAATCCGTTCTTTAGCTCATCGCCGAAAAGAGCCGTAACTTGTTCGTAAATATATTTTCTTTTCTTGTTATCTCGATCAGCCAGTATTATTAAAATTTGCATGGTTTCTTTCTCTTTTTCCGTCAGGGGGTTGATTAATGCTTTTAACGTGCGTGGTAGATAAAACACGGTGTTGTTTTTGTACTCACGAAACACGGTAGGTATCCCAATGAGAAGGAAAACTGAAAAACAAACAAATTTATATATAAACTTTTTTACAAAGTTTGAAAAGGGCGGTGGAGAAAGGGGAGTTACCAGGGGGTCTTAAGAGATCCCCCTCCCGCCGGCACGATCTTAGAGAGTATACAACAGGTCCGACGTGGTCGGGAAACAAATATAAAATTAAAGTAGAGACTTTTAGGAAGGTATAAAACAATGTAATCATACACTGATCTTAAGGTGCGTGATAGAAACAGGGTTAAGCAAGTCTAAATTCAATCTAGCCTGGGAATTGTCTCATTAAGTTTACATTGGTCTCTTATGTTCTTATATAATACACAAAATGGTACCGGAAGTAGCGGGACATACACAAAGAATGGGAGAACCCGTGGATTTTTTCATGGGCCACCGACCAGTGTTACTAAAATAGTCCTTGTTGGCCATAAGCAACCGTTAGACACAACGTAAACATGGAATTTTCTTACCAACTTTGTTAACAGAGCATTTTACTACACCCAAGAGAAGAGATCGTGGAAGCGATATTTCCAACCTACCTGGTTGAGTTTTTAAACCACCAGCGATTGCAGCTTCTCTTCTTCTGATTGGCTTTTCATCACGATCGTACGCAAACACTTCATCCAAAATAAAGCTACCATCTTGGCACCAACTTTCTACGTGGAACGAAGAGAGATGTTTGTAAGTAAGGGGCCTTTTAAATTTTAGGGAGAGAGGCACAGCCCTTTTTTTATGTAGCAGAAATTTTTTTGTTACTTTAGTATATCATCTACATCTTGAATTTGTTTCTTGCCTCTGCGATGTATAATATTATGTAGTTTAACCAATCATGCAAATTTGAAAATCGAGAGATCACTGTTTTATAGGGTTATAAACGTTTTTCTCGTTCATTCCACCAGGCTTTGCCAACCTCGTCCCCAGGGTCTTGTGGCCCTGGGTATCTGGTGGAACTTCATCAACAAGGCAAAATGCGCTGAGGACGAGGTGTGGCTTTGCATGTCATAGCATTTTTAATTAATGTATTAGCCGGTTTTTCAATAATTTTAAAATAGAGGCTCAAACAAAAAAGGCTGTATAATATAAAAAAAAAAATTAAAAAAAAATTGAGGGAAAAAAACATGAAAAAAATACAGTACCCTGTCAACAATTCTCTCTCTCTCGAAATTGGAAAGAAATTAAGAAAACAAAAGTAGAGTTGTTTATATAAAAAGAACGTGCGAAGAAGTCCGTACCTTTATAGACGATCCAAGTATTTAACAATAACAATGCGACAAAAAAACACAGTGCACATCCCGTCGTTAAATATTCCGTATTTATCCGACCCAACATTGCAAAAGTTTGTCCTCGACCAAAGATGTGTTCTTCACTTGCAAAAGACGAACTTCTTTTTCTTTCTCGATTATGCTTTGTAGAATTCAAACACGTGCGTTTTCATTTTTACCATTTATTCGCGAAGTAACCCAGGGTTACAAACATTGTAAAAATAGAAGTGTATATATTTGTCGCTTAGCAACGTGTTACGTGTAGAAAAATTCGTCACACGTGTGAACTTGAAAACTTGTATTTTAACAACCTCATCCCTAGGACTTGTAAGGCTTTTTTATTTTTCCAGGCAGTTCAAATATAAAAAAGCTTCACTAAGCCTAACATTAAAATAACAACATGGGGACGAGGTTGGTATTTTAATGAAATAATAATGTGACACATTTACCCGAACTGCAAAAAACTATTTTTGAAACTTAATAATTCAGACTCATTTAAGAACCGTGTAGGCAAGATGCATGACTAGTGCTATGTAGATGACAGTTCGGTGCTCATATGTTGCGAGTTTGCTGTGAACTCGGAATTTAAATGATCCAACCATTATAGATCTTTTGGCGCCATTTACAGTAACGCCTTTATTAAGAGCCTTCCCTTTCTTTCATCGTCCTCCGTGAATAAATTTCCTGTCAACTTTAAAATTTGCAATAAACATCTAACGCCCTTTGATAAACATACATTCTTTTTAGGATAAGATTGACAATATTCAGGAAATTTAAATTAGCTGTTCCCGTGTATACTATTTTCAATTTTCATTTTCAATCTTCTATGATGAGTGTCGTGAATAACCAATTCCGTTTGTCGGTTATTTTATGGAGTCAAATTTGAGGAGATGTGAGGACTTTTGAAAAAGCTGTTAAGCTTTTTTGAATGGATGACGGTATTTTCAAATTAACCGTCGAGGAGATTTTCATATTTTTCAAAGAAATTGAAAAAAAATTTCAGTGGTAATGCCAAAATACAAATTATTTCTAACCATTTTGAAAATAAAAACACGCGACATGTTGAAAAAGTAAAATTGAGGAGATTGACGAAAAAGTTGTTAAAAAATTTACTTATGGAGTTGTTTAAAAAACCTTTGAAAAAATTTTTCAAAATTGAGAACTTTGGGGACAACCCTACACTTCCAAAAAACGCCCATGCTCAACTACGCCATTAAACGCCAATGTTTATATATTTACGAATGATCACACAAACACCAAGGGTATACAAGGGTCAACAATAACGAGGAAGTTTGAGATTAATTGTTTAAAACGATAAAACTGCAGCTAGAAACTGTTCTTGTTTATTTAACAGCAAAGAGTATTCAAACTTTCGCTTTGTAGTTCAGTTTGAATTATTTTTTAGTCTATTGAATTTTGTGATTTAGAACAACGCCCTAGATTTTTAAAGGAAGCGCCCCCTTCCAAATAAACGCCTAGAGTAGCACTCTTTTTTTAAATAAACATCCAGTGCGGAATAACCCGTTTCCCGTGTTCCTTAATGAGTAAAAAAATCGTTAAATGAAGAATATTTTAAGTTTTTACTCCTTTTTGATTTTATTTTTCTATCAAAATCGTGATTCCTGTTCTGATATGCACTTGAGTACTTGATTGTTATGGCTGTAACTTTTCCAAAATTCTGCAAGTGTATTTATAGGGGTGGCTTTCCTAACTGAATGAGGTCCCATGCCAATGAGAGTTGCTACTTCCGCTCCTTTTAAATACGTTTCTACGCTTTGTCCTCCAACTAATTTTCGCAAAGTTCAAATATAATGCCAGAATTCAATTTCGCGAAAAATATTTCTTTATCGAATTATTGGTGAGAATTTATTCGCAAACTCACGAAATTCGCGAAAATTTATTCTCGTGAAAATTTAACTATTAAACTATCATGTTGAAGAAATATAAATCTTCAAAAATAAGACAAAAAAACAAATCGAAATAATGCAATGTTATCAAACAAAACAAAAGAATCCACTTTGGCAAAAGTCAGATCACAAGAGATATCAAGAATAAATATGCAAGATACTAAATGAACCATGCAACAAGAAACATCTTAAATCATAAAATACTTAGTTCCAACAACACCATTAAATCAAGTCTTATCGTCGACCGTTTATAAAAAGAAAAGGAAATCAGTTAAATACGGACACCCCAAGAAGTTCACCAAAATCAATGACAGACGCAAAGAAACTACCATCAGGTATTAATTAGAGCTTTGACTTAAGAGACAAATCTGCTATCGTAATAAATAAATTCTCCAATTCCAAGCTCTCCAGCTCCAATTCTTACGATAGAAATAATTTCAAAACTGAAAGAGGCAATCGAAAAAAAAGAAGGAGATACAATGAGAGCAAAGGAGACAAGAAACCTTTCACAAATTTTCCCATGCAGGTTATCCGTCATGTTTAGACCTTCCGTTTAAACGAACCGAGTATTTCAGCCAAGTCTCACATTAAAAGTAAAATACCAAATAAGGCAATAGTGGAACATCAGAAAAAATCACTGCGTCAGCACTTATACTCTTTGTCAAAGGTACTAGCGAGATCGTTCGTCGAATTTAAAAAGAAACAAAAGATCAAATTTATTTTCAACTCTGAAGATACACCACGCAGTATTGTGTCTAAACCAAAGGACAAAATTAACCTGGAAGATCAAAGCAATACTGTTTACGAAATTTCATGTGAAGGTTGTGATGCTTATAATAGACAAAACAAAAAGAAAAATTAAGTAGCAAGTTTAAGAATATATGCGCGCAGTAACTTCTTCTTAGAACAGGAGAGAGAGCAGGACCCGTTGGAAAACAGAAATTTTTCATATATATATATTTGTAAATATTGTACTTTTTTTTAAATGGTTATCCTGTGTAACAACAGCCAGGAAGATAAAAGAAATATTAAACTACTTATATCGTTACAAACACATAAAGAGCATTTCGTATCAACTTTCTAAGATTTAATTTCAAGCTCTACGAAGAAGTAGTTTTTCACACAGGTCCGAAAATGTCAATAACCGTAACTACAGCTTGTTCCTGATTGGTTATTTTTTATGAATGTCAATCCTCTGCAATTACATAAATAGATACTTAACATCACTTTACCCCAATAAAGGGAGAAGAGAAATGTTTAAACTTTATGTGCAATAATAATTATAATTAATCCCCTAGGCTCTGATTTGCTTTGATTCTGATAGGCAATGATCCTTAAAAATTAAAAGTTGAACATGTTCAACTTTTAATTTTTCAATGACATTCTTTTCTATTGTTTTAAATCAAATCCATTGTTTTCGCACACGTGTTTGTTGCGCGCGATGGCGTAAACATTTTTGAAAACAAAGATTTGAACAAGATAATTCACCCGAGAATAGAGAAGCAAGAAGCGACTGAAAATTTTATTGAGATTTGGAGAAGCCAGCCTCTTAGCAGGAATTGGGTTTCGTAAATGTGCTTCTATAAGATTAAGGAACTCATCAAAAATATTCGGCGGCATTCTTTAAAATCGCGTATACTCTGCAATTCCTCCACGCGCAGTTCATACATGAGAATATTTAGGCCGTGGGCTATACAACAATATCGTTCAGTTTCGTTGTCCAAATTTGGTGACCGATATTTTCTTCCAAAAGTTCATAGAAACAATGTTCTATATGAGAAAAAATGATGTTACCAACTCCGTAAACCCGCAGTTTTTTCAAAAAATACAATTATAATGACAAGTTTCTTCGACGATCTGCCACGTCTTTCTCCGCCCTATTTAGCAGTTTGTTCTGATCTAAGAACCACCTGCTACAATACGGAATGACCGAAAATCTATTATGCCCACTGCGATTTACAGTTGGTAAAATATAATTTTGAAAAAAAATGCTGACCACGCGATTTACAAAGTAAACAAACTTGAATGAGCGCGAATGAGAAATGGAAAACGAAAGCTTTTGTTTTATTCATTCGGATTGTGTAGTAAACGAAACACTCGTACGTTGTAGTAGTGCAGGATTGCGTAGAATTATAGAATTTAGGAAAGAGTGGATTAAATTAAATAGCGTAGAGTGTGCAATTGCCCAAAATTCCTACGATGTATTTCCCAAGAGTGAAGAAAAGAAACTAGAAAACAAGGAATTTCCGCCTCTGTGTTATCACAGAAAATGTTATCAGTTGTTTACCAACATCAATAAATTAAAACAAACGAAAGATAAAAAACAAAAGGAATTTGAAATTTCTAAGGTATGTGATGTTAAAGATTTCAGCTGCAGAGTTAGTTTAATTGTGTGTAGCTATATTTTATATGTTTTTTTCTGCAATTCGATTTCTCCATAGAATTATGCAGTCAAAAAAACAAAAGATGACATTGTACCTCCTGCAAGAAAAAGTTGCAGAATTTCTCCGCCTATGAAAATTTCTGAAAGATCGAAGCATGTTCTAGCCTCGGAGTGTATGATTTGTGAAAAGAATATCATTTATAAAACTGAAAAAGTAAGAATATTTATTTATAGCACATTATTCGAATGATCGAATGATCGAATGATCGAATAATATTCGAAACAATTTATTTTCAGATTAGTGGCAAGCGAACTCGTATAACTCTTTCACGAGCTGAGACACTGACATGCGGTCAGTTGAAGGCTGCGGCCGAATTTAAAAATGACGAGTGAATTTTGACAGTGCTGAGAGAAAAAGATTGTGTTGCGCTCGAAGTACAATATCATAAACCCTGCTATAAGCTTTATGTTAAAAATGAACAAAAGAATTTGACGCAGTACGAGTCTTGCTATGAGATATTTTGTGAAACTTATGTCAAAATGAAATTAATAGAAGAAAAAAATTGTCAATATGACTACTCTGGTTAGAAAATTTAGATATATTGCTGCTAGACAGGGTAGCAATACTTTCAATTATAAAACTTCTAGACTGCGGTTAAAGTTACAAAAAGACTTCCCTGAACTCGTCTTCTATCGCCCAAAATTTCGCAGAAAGAGCTACATTGTTTATCTAAAAGAATATGAGACGGGGGACATGTTAGAATCTGCAAATCTAACAGAAAGTGAAGGTACAACATCAGAGAGTTCTTCCAGCGACGAAAGTGAGTGGGGTGATAACGCGACGCGAGGAATTCTATCTCTACCATGCAGCATTTTACTTGCGCAATGTCATCAAGGCGCCAGAATCGTTCATCGTAAACTGGCCACCCACTTCTGCTGATTTTTTTAAAAGAGATGTTCGAGAATTTGTTCCTCCATTACTGTACAATTTCATGGCCTGGCTACTCAATATGAGTGATGAACCTAATTTTAATCATCGTTTTTTTTGTGGAAACTGGCGTTGGCGAACAAAATCAAATTCTCGATATGCATAACATCGCGAACTCCCTTGGTGAAGTTACTGATGCTCTCGTCGGATTTCACGCCTTCACAGGTTGCGATTCAGTTAGCTCCTTTCATGGAAAAGGAAAAAAGAAATGCTTTGACGTAATGAAAACCAAGCCACTTTACATAGGTTTTTTTTTAATCCTCGGAGATGTAGCAGATGCTACGGAAGAGAGCTATAATAAAGCTGCTGTCTTTGTTTGCAGTTGATAAAGTTCTCAGACAGTATCTTCAACAATCAACAGTACAAGATTGTACCTTTTCACTCGTGGAAAATACAGCACAGATTGCCATCAACAGTCGATGCCTTGCGCTACCATCTTTTAAGAGCTATATACCAAGCTTTTATCTGGAAACGACGCACTGTTCAGTTCATTCCAGATATTAGCATAACCGACCATGGCTGGACGTTGAATAACAGCTCGCTTGTAATAAAATGGCTCGATCAAAAACCTGCAACACAAGCATTACTTCAAACAACAACGTGCAAATGCAAAAAATCATGCACCAACAATGCTTGTGGTTGCAGAAAAAACGGTCTTGAGTGCTCCAGTTTATGTGAAAACTGTGAAAACGCAAAGCCTCTTGAAGTTGATGGTACTAGCACCGAATCCTCTGATAACAACTCAGAGAGCGATGAGGACATAGATTTTAACGTTTTTTAATATATGAAAGCAGCGTTTTCATTTTATTTTATTTTATCGGGTAGCATTAAGATCTTCGCTATGATCTTCTGAGACTTAACATTCTTAATATTATACTTTCTAACAATCATAAAAGGCTTAGGCAAGAATATAATAACTAATGGCGACAAAAATTTGTCTATTTACAGCCAAAATGTTGCTTTTTCATGTTATCGAGTATCGATACATAACGATATCACACGATAAAGAAATAATCGCATGTTAAATGCAGTTTTTGAAAATATATTTGCATTAAGTAAGTTAGTTGTACGTACTTTTTAAAAAAGAAAAGTTTTGGCTTTGTTGTAATGTTATTATTAGTTAGAAACGCGTAAAATCGATAATGCACTATATCACACGATAACACATTTTTAAACCCTTAATTACACGAAAACTGCGGGGTATCGAAATTGGTAACATCGATAATATAAATCAGTACAACCAAAAACGTTTATTTAACCAAAAAAATATTGGTCACCAAATATGCGCAACGAAAATTATTTTAGAGAGCTTTTTATTGAAAATAGCCCACGGCCTAATTGTAGATGCCAAGGTCAGTTCGCCTATTTAACCAGGGCTTCGCCCATACATTTCTTTGCTTTCTCTTCCTACGTTTGACTCTCTTTTTTGATAACATATACACAACAACAGCAGCTGCTATTTCTTCTTCAAAGTTCATGTTACTAAGAAAACATGCTCAAGTTTCATGTTTTTTATGATAGTGTATTCGCGCCGAAATTTGTCATTTTTGATGACATTGGAATGTATCATTGAAAAATGATCATTGAAAAATTATAGTGTATTTCAGCCTTTAAACACGAAGTGCTTTTTTGAATTAATTGGCTCCCATAGATAACCAGATATGCTTAAAATATAAATAATCTGGCCAATGCGATATCAATAAACAAAGCCAATTGTCCAATGCTTTACGTTGGACGGTTTTAGCATTTAAGCCAAAGGATTCTGCTACAGACTTCCGGCGGAGTATTCTACACACATGATAGTCAAATCAAATCCCAAATAACACATGGGAGCATTCAATTCTGTATGTAAAAAACATAAACAACAGACCACAGAAGACAGATAAAACCATTGCTTAAATTTAGTAAAACTTTTAAAAAAAATTAATTTCAGTGCTATTTGGAGATTTCAATAATAGCCATTTTACCCCATAGCTATGGTTCCGCTTTTTACCTACAAGAATGTGTCCACATGTACAAGAGTATTGGCAAGTCATCTCCTTAATAACAGTCGTATTCTATGTGTTTAAAATGATTGCACGCAGCTTTTTCGGAAATTTCGGAAAATCCCTACAGAACGCGATTTTTATGGGGAAGGTATATAAAACAATCTCAATTAGCGTACCGACGACCATTTTGAAAGATTTAGCGTTCAAAATGGTAAGTCTGTGTCTTTACTTTTTTATCTCCTAAAAACTTTTTTATTTTTGTTTTTTTAAATCTCTTCACATTTTAAGATGAAAATACCATCACGTTTTCTAGCGACGTATAAATCTTAAACAAACAAATTTTAAGATTTTGGCTACAAACGTAGATTTTGATAATCCAGCTCTTCTGGCAAGGTAGTGTATAAATAACGCGCGCAAGAGCGAATTTTAACCCAAGACCTATTTTTGAATTTTAAAATAAACAACAAAATTATTCTAACATTTTATAACAACATAATTTTGTAGAAATTGATTATTTACATAACGAAAAAATAAATTACATGCGAATTTTAAAAGTTACAAACATGCGTCAAAGACTCACGACATGCCTACCTGCTGCACGTGGTTGAAATCTGGCGCAGCAGGCGCGCGTACCAGTGGGTGAACATCGCCAGCGTTCATTTTCAATTGTCTCCATGTGCTCTGTTGGGTTTTTAAAGCCATCTAAAAAAAATCGATTTTGTCAACTCTCAACACTCGTTAAATCAATCGCTGCCTTGCCAAAAATCTCCTTGACAGTGGTAACCCTTTACCAATTTATTTGAAACAGGTAATTATAATCACACTTTATCATTATAAAATACGCGAAAACATCGGAACAAGTTAATATTTTTTTTACATACAAAAGCTGAAAAGATAGAAAACATTAACCGGTTAACATGCGCCAAAAAAAAAAGAAGAAACACAATAATTGCCTCAGCGGTTAATATAAATTAAAAGATCCGTTTAAACTTTCAGTTTGAACAAACAAGCAAACAAGTAGTGATGACATACTGTAGTTATTTCAACTTTTCGTTCCCAACTCTGCACCTAAAGAGAAAACGTTAAATCGTATGAAAATTATGTCTTTTTTTGGCGGGACTGAATTAACGCATGCGCGGATTTTGCATCAACGATATGTGAATATATTTCAAATTTCCTTCAGGTAATCGAATATTTGTATACTCTACGCTTACATAATCATATTCACCTTTGATGGGCGTTAAACAATCGAAAACAACAACTGCACGGCTTAATAATTTAAGTATTTTAACTTATAAGAAAAGAAACAAGTCTTTGCGCACGTTTTGTCTACACTAAACTTACCGCTTTTCTCAAATCGTAAAGTTGAGCTTTTTCCTGCACATATTCCATTACCTAAAAGTTGGTTAGATATGCATTATCTATATTATAAAAAATTGTAATCGCAGTATCAAGACACATAAAAGCGGGAGAACCCGTGGATTTATGTACGGGTCACCGACTAGTATAATATATCTGTCATCCCTTTCTTAATTTTAAAAAGATATTTATTTTGAAGAAATTTCATTTTGGCCAAACCTAAAACTCGACTCGTTAAATCTAAACCACATTTGTCTAAAGAAGGCTCTTGGCCGTCCCAACTACCAACACATTCAATGGGCCAATCCAAACCGCCAATACAATAATGGTCAGTATTAGGTAAAAATAAGCCAGCCCCGCATTTATACTTTGGACATAAAATAAGGTCAGTAAGTAACACTAATTTAGAACAATTGAAAAAACCACCAAAAAAAGAAAACTGATAAAAATGTGTTTACATCAGGGACTTTATAATCTTGTAAGTTTTGCCGATAATTTTTGTTGGTTGCGTGAGCAGCTGTTTTCTCCTAAAAAAAAGAAACAATTAATTAATAAATAATTACACCACAGTTTATAATCTGATGCCAATTAAACCGCCAAAAAACGTACTTGTTCTCATAACCTGTGAGATTTGCTTATTTCTAACTTTCACGCATTTTCTACTAAATAACGAGAGGTAAGTATTCAACGTGAGGGAGTAACGGCCTATTTTTTTGAGCTGAGGAAGACTGGGCAATAAAGAATCCGTATCTTGCTACGTCTGCAGGAAATGATATTTTAAACTTCATTTCCGATTCTTTATATTTTCCAGAGTTCTTCCGCTTATTCTAACGAAAAATATGTATTCCGCATGAGAAAGTAACCGCCTACGCCCCACCTTAATCTTTGGAGAGAAATGTCATGGCAATAAAATTTCCCTGTCTGAATTATCCACTAAACTTCTTTCTTGATTTCTCATATTTTCCTGCGTTTCTACAGTTGGTTCTCAGTAGCAGGGACCCTACAGCAAAAGGTAACTAACCTTCCTTAAAACAATTTGTTTATCAATCATACGGTACCTGTTCAACGAGACTCATTTCTGCTTCGATTTTTGACAGTAGCTCTTTACGCTGGTTAATTTCTGAGTATAATCTGTCCGACTCCTTCGTCAACACATGAAGCTTTTTCTGTAATAGGGTAAAAACATGTTTTAGGTGCAAAATGGTACGGAGGTTGTAATGTACACATGGGGAAAGCAACTAAAAGTGGTTTGAAATTTTTCGTTTGTACTCAAAACGAAATTATCATGTGGTGTAATGTTGCTTATTAAAACCTTTTCTTTCTTTAAATTTAAAAATTTTTCATATAGACAAGAGCAAAGACGGTGTATGGTAGCTTTAGCTTAACAAAAATTAACACTTTCCAACATATTAAAAAAAGCTTTGATATAATTCTCAGCGAACATTTTAAAATCATTTTTTCTATATGCAGATGATTCTTATGCATTACACATGCTTATTTGGACTTTTATTTCACAGAAAATACATTATAAAAATTGACCTTAGATAGAAGTATATAAAAATTGACCTTAAATAGATGTGAATAAGTATCAAGTATTTTTTAAGATTTCCAATAGGCGTAGGAACCCTGTAACATAACTAACCTTATAAGTATTCAACACTTGCAAAACGTTTGTTGACATTAGTTTTAACCTCAACAAGTCTTGGTTTCTCTCGTCGATTTTTTCTAGATACTGACTATTTTCAATTTTTAATTGGTTGAAATCTACCTCGTGTAGAACTTCTCCCATCTCTTCCTTCTGCAGAAGAAAAAAAAGTTAAATAAAGAAATCGGAGGGTTACATGAAATGTATAGATAGCTGCAGTAAAAAATGTTATTTCAATGAAATCGTTCAAGCGTTAACTTCTTTTGTTTTAAATTTGATTACTATACTTAATTGGTTAAAAGTAGTTTAAAATAATTGAGGCGGGAATTTCGTAAACGCCGATTTGATTTAAAAGGAAACGGACAAGCATCAGTCTATATTTAAATAGCCGTATACGCCTGTCTGTCTGTCACGCAAAATGGTACCGCAAGTAGCAAGACGCACGCAATGAATTTTTCAACGGGCCACCGACTATATAATAGTTTATGAGAGTAATACAAAACTCGTTACTTCTGAAGAGCTCTTATTGTGAGAAAATCACAAATTTACAGAGCAAAATGTTACCTGTTTCAACTGCAGCTGTAATTTCTTCTGTTGAACTTTTAATGTCGAATTTTTCAAGCGCAATTTCTCAATCAATGTATCCTAAAAATACAATATAAATAACTCCTACGTTATAATACCTGTAATCTGTCTGTTTGTGCGCGTTAAAAAATTCGTGCTACAGAAACACGAAATAGCAAATTTGATATATTTTTATCCACGTTATTGCGATAAATGAACTTCTGTGGAATTTTCCACAGGTATAAAAGAAAGTGCATCTCTAAATAATGAAAGGTATTTAAAATAGTGAAACAATTAAAATAAATTGTACCGTCAATAGTAAATCTTATTTTCATACGTATTATTTGTTAGATACAGTGACAGCATATGATCAGGTGGGTGACAAAAGTGACACCAAGGTGACATCACCAGCAACCTGGTGCAACCCATGGCTTATTATTATTTGCTTTACTATTATAAAAATAACATACTCTAGAACGAAGTTTCTCATCTATTGATCTTGTCAGTTTTTCAGCTATCACACGATTTGATCTCTAGAAAAAAAAAAGTTAAGATATTCTATGGTAGGTCCTAATGAGAGGGAAAATCAAATTTATCATGCTGTTAACATTTCTTGTCATTGGCTTGCATTATGGTTACTGTAAGGACTAATACCGTTAATTAATAGGCTAAAAGAATCTAGGCTAATGCAATTTTTCCTTACCGGGTTAACAGCACCATTGACAATGTCGCGATTAAATTCATATTGTGCTTTCTTCACTTCGGTGTATCGAACATCGGCTTCTTCCATAACAGCCTACATAAAGAAAACCCTCTTTAACGCACAGGGAACAGTTTTAAAGCACAATCAGAAACAGCGCAATAATAATGTATTATCGCAGCACTGGAAACCTGCTGTATATTGTAAAAAGTTTATTACGCTAAAGAAATTTGATGATAAGCTTGTCGTGACAGTTTGCATTGACAATTTCTTAGTGTAGTAATTGATTTTATTCATAAATCAGGGCATTTCCCCTTTTTTAATTCTTATCGTGAGGAGAAACCTTTTAAATTGTAACTAATTTTAATACGTATATATCTCTTCTTGTCTAGGATGACATAAAACAGACTCCACGTCAAGTTGTTTGTACTCAAACCAAAAAAATTGACTTTCTCTTGCCTACCATTTTATTTATTTATTAATTTTTATATTATTTAGTTTTGAAGTGTTTTTTAAAAAATTTCCTGTCAAAAAAAATCTTTTTTCTTATTATTATCATTTTGTTACATTGTTTTGTTTTGTTTTTATTTCTATTTTCTGTTAGCTACTTATTCAGACCTTTTAAATTAAAACACTCGTTGCGTGGAATCATCTTATGCGAGATTATTTTTGTATGCTAGAGGATATATATACATATACTTCTGCCATTATTTTTTAATCACCTGCATTTGTTTAACCAATTATGTTTGTGCAAAAAAATACCCTGTTTCGATTTACCTTAAAGTTATCTAGTTTCTTTTCGGCAACTTCTTTCATTTTCTCAATAGACTCGCGTAACTCTTCCAGCTCTCTGGTCGCTATATCGCATTTCTGCTCTGCAGTTAATTTCAAATGCTTGTCAATAGAATGGCCACGCGATCTGGATCTTTTCCTGAATGTTCGTTGGGTAGGCTCTGGTGTGGCTTGCTGAGTACTTCCTATAAATGCAACAGTCTGCATATAGTAAATGACAGAATAACCGCCCCTACTTAATAACCGCCCCTACTCAATAACCGCCCCTACTCAATAACCGCCCCTACTCAATAACTGCCATTGCTAAATAAGAATCCTGGGTTAATTATACTAAGCGCCCCTATTTAAATGAGGGTCCCCATGACAAGTCATGCTTATTCAGATTTCCCGTTACTCGCATCATACTTCCCACAAGAAATCACTTTAAAACAGGCTATTTAAAACTTTCGAATGAGTAATTCAATTCAAAATGAACATAAAACAGTTGTTAATATGTTTGTTAACAGAAGTGATAGCTGCACTAGAGTTCCTAACAGTGCCACAACTTTTTAATTTTAAAATTTCTAGGAAATTATAGGAGAATGTAGGAGATCTAAGATGCTAAAATTTAGAAAAAACGGTAAAAACATATAAAAATCATTTAATATTTTACTATAACAACGACAAACTTGATACAGACGAATTTCAGTTTAAACCAACACGGTCAAGATAAGATATTTTTAACCTAAATTATATCTGAATTATTTAGTTGGGTCCCCATTTTTTTAGGTTATGTAATTTACCTTGAAATCTTACCTGATTATTATTTGGGACAATAAAGAGAACAATAAAGATGGTTAAATTTTGATAGTAGAAGACAAGTAACTTTAAAACTATAATGAATAACTTCATGGTTAAGTTACAAAATAATGCTATATGCACATAAGTGGACACTGAACAACAAACAATTAAAAATCCTAGAAATTACTCCATCAGTGATGTATCAAGTCGTTAGCATTCCAAAAAAATAGATTCTGCATTAATTGCATTATACGCACAGAAGTAGGCACTGAACAAAAAACAACTGGGATTTGAAAAACATCCAGGTAGCAGTTAATAGGGAGGAAGGGGAACCACTAGCATGCATGCATAAGACACAATATATATATATTGTGCTTAAAATAACATGAAATAAACTTGCCGAACCTGGCTGTTGTAAATCAAGATCTTTGGGATCAACTCTTTTTAGGTAACTCTCGAACATTTTTGTTTCCAGCATAAGCACATCATTAGTGTGGCTATAGAAAAATATAATAAATATTATGACTTTGCTCAACATAAACACAAATGTTTCTCACATCTCACTTTTTATATTAATATAAAGAGATCAAAGATGTGTAAAATAGTGACATGGTGCAGATGGAGATAATACTAACTTAAAGAATTCCAAATCTATTTTTCAACCTAAAAATCTTGTTTATAAGAATATACCAATGTGACAGAACTTTTAGCAATCGCCTACAAAAGCTTGTTGCACTGCTGTGATGTGATGCCACAGAACGTCCTACAAGTTTGGCTTTTATTTAATAATGTGATATTTAGCTTTATCGTGCGAAGTATAAATGATATATACTGTTTTTAATCAGGATGTGCCATGCACCACACAGTTTTGAATTACATGTTTGTTGATTAGAACATTTTTGAAATTACATTTGCAAGCCATTTCAAAAGATTGTAGGTTGACATGTGGTGGATCCCACATCTCAATAATTATTTACAGAGATAAAAAAGGGTTTCAAATATGCACATATGTAGGTGTGTCCATGCAAAAGCATTTGCTATTAGCAATTAAATAACCTTTTTAAAAACTAGGATATCATTTGACAACATTAAGAACTTGCTAAGAACGTATTATATAGTTCTTGTAAAGCAGTGCAGATAATTATTTTTCCATCAGAAACTTAAGTAATATCTGGCTAAATTAAGAGATAATTTAAAAAAAATGAAGCTAAAGGTATCAAAAATTTTTGAAAATCTGGGTTCATCCAGACTGTTTAGTTTTGTAAAGGAGTGCATTTAATTTAAAAATAGGACATATTATGTCGTAGAAACGCCTCAAAAGCGTTTTCTAGATTGGGAAGGTTAATTGTGCCCTGTTTACAAACAGGACATACTGATTCGCCAAAAAATTCTGTTTTGTTTGCAACATAGCAGGGCAAAGGGTTTCAAATCAAATTGACATTTACAACCCTAATAGAACAGCATTGTCAATGGCATTTAAAGGATTAATTACACCAGAATACTAAAACAACACTTAGCTGTATAGTTTTGAAGACCCAAGTTTTTATATAGTCAATGTAGCAGGATTTTGTATTTTGAGCATTTTGCTATCACCTTGGTTGGATAATGGTTTTGTGTTGGGTGAAGAATAGAATGAAAGGAAAGGCAAATGGTTTATGTTAATAAAATAATGAACTTTTTTATGCAGGGCTCAATGCAGATGATGCTATGCTTATTATTTAGTTGGCTAAATTTCTCATTAAAATATTGGTTTTTGCCATAATAACAGCTTGTTTTGTTTTGTTTTTAAATCATTATACAGGGAGATTAAATTGCTATCAGTTATGCTTTTTTACCACAAAGATTTCATATCAACTTTTTATCGAAAGGAGAATAGGATGCCCCTGCTAGGAAATGGCTATCAGTGTGAAAACATGTATTTTGTCACTGGCCCTTATAATGCATAGCTATATACATGTAATAGGAAGCTTCATCAAAGAAAATATAAAAACAGAAAATTCTCAACCGGAATCCCATTTTAAACTATCCTTCTCACTTGTGACATAAGCATACTCATGCTCAGAATATGAGTACATGAAGTGATATCACAGATGCTGCCTTTGAAGAGTTGCTTCGAGTCCTACTTAACGGGCCAAATGCAGCTGACTCTTGAAAACAACACAGGATCAGATCTGCTTCATGCAGACGCTTTTGGGGTGCCGCAGGGATCTGTGTTGGGATCCCTGCTCTTTCTTTTGTATATTGATGACTTAAAATCTGTCAATTCAATTCTAGTGATGCAGCTCCATAAACACATAAATTCGACCTGTGCTTACGTTAGACTAAAAATACCGTGGGACAAGGTCGATATTTCCAAAATTATCCACAGGAACATGATGATATGAGAAAATAAATTAAAAACAATTGTCAGTTCAAATAATAAATGTACACCCGCAACAGGGGCTCTTAATCCAACATGGTCAAGTATTCTGAGATGTAACATTTTTATTCACAGCTCAAATTAAAAACTTGTCATAGGAAAAAAAAGTAAACAATGAGTGAAATAATAGTGATAGATAGTGATAGTAGCGAAGAAGGAGAGGGTAAGGAATACGTGAAGTACAGTACCGCCCGAATGTAATGTTACATGTACATGCGTTTCACGATGTCGCGTAATGGGGGCATGTTTACATAAAGAAACTTTATGTGTCTATTGTTATCACATATATTTTGCATGTTTCTATTGTTGTCTTTAATCGCGTGCGTTAACAATAGTATATGTGAAAACTTGTTTAATTTTAAGACATGAATGCTATTGTTTAAATGTGTTAACAATCACGAAATGTCAACTATGATCGAGAGAATAATATTAACACTTTTATTACGTTGAAAGTTTAGATTTTTATTTTTTCTTACAAATGTTTTTCTCTAAATAAAATAGAAATAAAATAAAAATGTTAAAATGAAAGTTTTGATTTTTAAAGTCAGGTACGCATTTTTGAAATTTGAAAAAATTTTTTTTTCTAGACTCACGTTATTTTGTTCTTAATCTATGAAATAATTCAGGCTATGAACGTTTTTAAAATGCTTTCAATTTTTAGTAAATCTCAGCTTTGCCGTTTTAATAAATTTGTTTCTTATGAAAAAATTGAGAAATTTTTATATGGATTTTTAAATCTCAGCTAAAAAAATATATTTCCCTTCTCATGTTATTTTTATCATTTTTACCTCAACGTGCTTATCAGCATGCATAAAGTTGCTCTCCCCCTTGTTGCTTAATTCAATTATTTCAAAATGTTCTTAAAAGTTTGCATATTTAATCAGATAAACAACTGGTAGACAGGTGGTACTGTAGGAAAAGGTCAACACTAAAAGGGAGAGTGTCAGCGGAAAGGTCAATCGAAAAAGTGAAACTGAATAGGTAAAAGATAAAAATGAAAAGAATAATAAACAGGATGGTGAAAGCAATTTAAGTGTATATGGGTATAACAGCGAAGAAAAAGTTAAATACTTCAATAATGATACACAAACACCTTATTTACACAAAGGAATGATCAGTTTAAATAACCAACAAGTAGTGGATTTAATTTTTAAAATAAAAAGGTGTTTGTACCAAAAAGCTTGTCATTGCCAAAGAGATTAACTGTTCTGTTTCGTATATGTGTATATATTTTGTAGTTTTTTTAACTTCAAAAAAGCTGTTTAGAATGTGTGTTTTTTAAATTCAATCTCAACACTAAAGTTAAGTGGCATCCACCTGGCTAATACAAAAGTCAAGGGGAACGTGTTGATCTTTAGCCTAATTATTAAGACCCCAGTCCCCAGCGCTCTTCTAATGTCGCCATCAAAAATAAAACAGCAGTTATAATTGTATCAGTCATCAATAATGGAAAGGACTCCAGGCCTTGCCATGAGCAAATAACCTCCCGAGCAATTAATTGCTCGATTCAGAGTGTCTACGCAAGCAATTTTGCTCGCCATATTTCCATCCTAGCTAATTCACCGACTCCTGACTTAGTTAAAAAACTACGTAGACATAAATCTCTTTTGCCCGACCCCTTTGTCGTTGGTAACCAGGTCTTACATAAGAAATCCAGCCATGTGGGTTCTTAAGTAATGCAGATGTGAACGCTGATGGAGCACGGATGACGCAAGTCTGCAAAACTGCACTTACGGGCGGAACAGACAATTTATCATGGATTTAATTGTAGATAATTTCTTCATTTGACGAAACAATTGGAAACCACAGCAGGTCCAAATTTAATGGATTATTTTCTTTATGCCGCAACTGTTATTCAAACAATATATATAGTTGGAAGAAGACAAAGGAGTTATAATAAAGTTTGTATATAAGTTATTAATCAAGTAAATCTTTTTATACAGTATCAAAAACAGTTCTTTTAAGAATTTTGCTACCACATAGTAATTTTATTTTAATTTTTATAGTTTTTGAATCATGAGTGTTTGTTTTTCCTTTCCTTTCCGGGCATTGTTCGAGCTTATTCGGGCAAATACTTGATTTTCTTTCAAAATGCCGAACTCGCCCGAAAACGCCTGCACTTTTTACGTTGTATGCAGCTTATCGGCACCCTCATGAGACTGTAGCTGAATAAATAAAATTATTTGCAATGTCATAATGTCATTATTTTAAAATTTTTGACCTGTGACCTGTGGAATATACCAACCAACATAAGAAAAAATATATCTCATTCAAAATATGGGTTTTTATGCTGATGCTGAAAAAATTTCACTGATATTTTCTTATGTTTATACTACAAACTAGACAGCTCTGAAATGTGTTACTATAAATCTAGCAGAGTTATGATCATAATTCTGCAAAGCGAGTGGATGTCTTCACTTTTTAGCTTAGCTAGACTAATACACGATCAAAAACGCAAATTAAAATAACTAAATTTAAGAAGTATATACTTCGTATCTTTTACAAGAACAAAGAGCTCTTCATCAGTAAGTTCTCCAAGTGTTTCTTCCTCGGGATCAGCAGCAGAGCTCAAATCAGCCTCGGAACCACTGATAATGGAAGCCATTTAATCATTTGATCCCGGAATCCTTCACTTGACAACAATCATGTTTACATCGTTCACAGCTTCATCGCCATTTTGAGAAATCAAAAATCAAGCACTTGCCTCGTCCCGACCCTGCACTATACCCCTTGGGTAGTAAGAATGAAGAGTTTTGCAGACGCGAACTATTCCACGTCACCACAAGGGTCTTTTTGACGTTTTCTCCGATCTGCCGCTATATTACATTAATAAAAAAGCAAAATGCCCGAGATAAGAATTTGGTGAGCTTCTACGGGAAAAGCGTGAATCCAGCCTACTTGTTAAAAAAACGTTACAAGGTTAAGGTTGCCCTGTAAAACGCTCATGCTTTAATTTAATAAAAAAAGCAATCAATGTTTCGAGAAAAATCTGTTAGGCAACAATGTTTTAGATTTTTTTTGTTCAAACTACTTCCATACTGACATACACTAAATGGGCAACTGTCACAAACAACAACAAAATTATCTTTTCACAGAAAACGAATGTTGAAATTCTGGTGCTTTAATTTTGTGTGTATAAATTTGTGCCAAATGTGCGACCTTAAAAAGGTTACATTTCGCGTTGTTCGTCAAAAAGTTTCTTTTCTATTCACAGAAGAATTGCTTTGTTCCATTAATACTTTATCTCGTCCCCAGGGCTTTACTACGCCTGTAATATTCTCACGAAACGGCTGCCTCATCAGCTATTAATCAAATCAGTATTGGAAAATCCCTGGGTACGAGGTTGCTCTATGCAGTGTGTTCTTAAACAGTGGGTTGTGTGCACACGTTATTCCCAGAACTCCTTTTATCTTGTTAAAGACCATATGAATTATGCTTCAAATATACTACAAGGAGGATTATAAAGATTTTCACTAGAAATAATTTTTAAAGCGAAATTATTTTGAGTATTTTCATTGGTTGCGTCGCTTTCACAAATGCATGTTTTGCGGTAATTTCTGCCATCCAATCAGAATCTTCCGCTTTGATAAGCTTTTAACCTAAAAACACAGGCTGATAAAAAATTGCGTAATATGGCAACATACGGCAACATATCACATGTACAGATGCATGGTAGGTGCGTGTGACCACGGCAAATAAGTCTTCTGTTGTTACAACGCTCTGGTTTCAGTCGCATAATTTCTTTATGAAAAACACAACTGGTTTATGGAACCCTATACCGCTCTATGTTCTTTATCTATACGTTATAATTCATTAGGTAGAAAACAAAGTTTGTTTAAATTTCTTACGGTTAGTACAATCCTGAACTCCAACAATTTCTCTTTAATTTGCAGTAAAAAAAATTGAGAGGAAGAAGACATTACAATCTACTATATTTTTAAGATTTTAAAGATTATATTACAAAATGTTACCATTTTTCTTCGTTAAAAAAAAACAACATATAATTTTATAATTTAAAGACCCTAGCCTACATAAAAAAAATTTTTCAAAGCAATCGACACAAGTAAAAAACACACATATACTCGCTAACTTAGTTGTATCAATTCTCGCGCACTTTAATTTTCGCGCTGAACGCCACGCAGTAGTATCGCGCGCTTTAATTTCCGCGCAACTAACCTTAACGTAGTTCCACGCGTATTAATTTGAACGCAGTAGGAATTGAGTATGTTCCTTTTGCGCGTACATTCGCGCACATTTTTTGTTTATAAAACTTTAAGAACGTTATTAAAAAATATAATTTCGTTTTTATTTTGCGTCGGCATATTCGCGTAAAGATTCTCTCAGCACAGCGACAGCGTAATCAGTATCTTGTTTGGTGATACACATGGGAGGCTTGATTCGGAGTACCTAAAAAAAAGGATAAAGTACTCTTTTTAGGTCATTTTATAAAGCTATTAGCATCGATAAATTTAAATTCTAAACTTTCAGAACCTAAGCAATGGATATATCAACGGATCAGTACAAAGGTTATGAAAAAGGTAATTCTTCTTTATCAACAAATGCAAAGATTTGCGTCGACTGGGCAAACATTGGTAAAAAAATTAAATTTAAGGAGTTTAAGAACCTTAGATGGGATTTCTTACCTTTTTTGAGAAAATGACGGTGTCTTTACAAAAAAACATCAGAAGATTTTAGAGCATTCTCATATTTTTCCAAAAAAACTGAGAATAATCGAGGAGATTTTAAAGGTAACGATACAAGTAAATAACAAAAAGTTGCGACAAGTTGTAAAATGAAAATTAAGGGAATTTGTGGAGAAAGTTCCTACTAACAGATTTGAGGAGTCTTGAGGAGACTTGAGGAGGCATGCTCCAAACACATCAGGGTGAGTGTTCTGAACAATCTTATAAAAAATCCTTCGAAAAAAATATTCTGGCACAACACTTGTTCCTTTATCCCACTTAACCCGGGAAAAATTATTTAAAAATAACGAAGAAAAAAGTACGAAACATTACAAAAAATGAATTTCAAACTAACCATCAATCAAATATTTTCGTTAAAAAAGAGCTGACAAAAACATTTAGCTTCTTTTTACTTTGTTTCAAGAACTTGTATATAAATCAGAAAGTCATACTATTTTATTGGTCCCTGTTTGAACCCTGTCTTGTCGTCAAATAACCTGTTGTTATACACGAAGCAGGTACTTACATTCCCGAATCTTCCACCTTTTCCAAACAAAACACCATAATCTTTCGTACGCTCCCAAATATCGAGCACCTCTGCTGCTGGTAATGGTTTCTTTGAAGCCTAGAGACCAAAGCAAACATTTCGTAAAAAATTAATAAATTAATAAAAACAATAAGCTATCAAGCAGTGAAAATTAGTCTTGAATATCAAGGAGGAAGAGCTGAGAGAAAAAAAGCGCGCATACAAATGGATACTGCCCGGGAATGTAAACTGTAATGATTGTTGAATTGAAGTTTTAGTATATTCATTGACCTTTCAATTCAGTTTCGAATAAAATGTTATTAAAAAACGATCTCAACCTCTACTTAATATCAAATGCAACGGGACTCTTCATGTCAGATCAAGATTGTGAAGAGAATTGAACATAAAGTTTTTTATAGTTTTAGAAAACAATTTGATGTCATAAATGAGGAATTAGGAAAAAGGTGATTTTAAAATTTTTAATAAAACATGTGCAGATATTAGAGGTTTTTAAATGCAACGCCCCAGCTAATATTTTTCATACTTCTTCGTGGAGATGAAACTCCCATGGAGACAAAATATTTTATAAATCGAAAAATATTTGTAGCTAAAACTGTACTGTAAAGAAATTAAGGTATCGTAAATATCTAATGAGAAGAATTTGAATTATTAAGTCAACAAAAAACAAAGAGGTTCAATTTTTTTACCCCTTTTGAGGAGAACTGTGGAAGATTTTTTACTTGTGAGAGATATAAGAAATTTTTATGACCACCCCACTGACGACAGGAACAACGTACCTTGTCCGTGACCAACTCTACACCAATCATCAGGCCTTTGCCTCTTACATCTCCGACAACTTCGAATTCGCCACGCAGCTTTGCAAGACTCTCCAAGTAGTAGGTACCGACATCTGCACAATTTTGTTGCAAATTTTCCTCATCAATGACCTGAAAGTGGAAAAGTCATGGCGTAAATATCACCATTTAATCGATAAACAACAATCAGACAAAACATTTAACATTGGCCACTCCTGAAAGGCAAACATAAGCGGCCGTATGATTAAATTTTAAGAATTGTTTTCTACAGGGTTTCCAGGCTACTTAAATTGTTTCAGTTTCCGTGTAATAACATTTAAACTTAATTTTTTAATCGATTTTAAACCATGTGATTTTTATCGTTGATTTCATTTTATAGTAACTTCCCACGCTATTTTAAGACCTTGAACACTCTTGTTACTCTGGCTGCGGCGATACTATTTTAAATAGAATACGGCCATTATTAAAGAGATGCCCCTCGAAAAAAGGTAATTATCGGGGAAAATCATTGAAATGATCTTTTGCGAAAGTTATTTCTTGCGAAAAGGATTCAGAAGGGGTAATTTCCTTTGATTTGCCAATGTTTTTTTGAATTGCGAAAGTTTCTTTCTTTAAAGTAAACAAGGAAATTAAACTTTGCGCATTCCTGAAAAGACCATTGCGGTCTTCTAAGGAATGCGAAATAGGACTTTCTCAGTCTTTTACAGAACATAATTAAAACGACGCAAACTTACATCCAGCACAGCACTGGCTGCAGCACACGACATAGGATTTCCGCCATACGTGTTAAACGTGATCGCTTGCTTCATTGTTTCGGCGATTTTCGGTGTCGTAATTACGGCAGCCATAGGAAACCCATTAGCAATACTTTTAGCACATGTTACTAAAAGAAATAATTTAAAGTTCATTTAAAACATATCAAAGCTTTAAACTCAATTTATAACATAGAGTATGGATATTAAATCGGAACTAAGAATCCTATTGCTTGCGAATTCATTTGCTTTTTTTGACAGATACCCTAAAATTGGCACACAATCTCACATTACTGTAAATCGGCTCTAAGTTGGTAAAAAAAAGAGCATGCAGATCAGATAAGCTCTGACGTCACCAAATTCACTATTTGCAACGAGTTTGCAGACTTGCAAAAAGCAGTGTGTAAAAGCGTTTAACATATGCACCTTACCTATGTCAGGCATGACACCCATCCATTCGAATCCCCAAAAGTGACTACCAAGACGACCAAAACCTGTTTGAACCTGAAACAAGCAAAAGAAAGGGATTAAAATGGTTACACTTCTAACTGGATTGCATTTATGTACGCGGTGATAATTCCAAATGCCATTAATAAATGAATAAGCTTTATGTCGAAGAAAAATATAATAAGCACTAAAACTGTGTGAACGCCCCCTAAAAGAAAATAATACTTGGTTTAAGTAATTAAGAGCTAATATTCGTCGTAAGGAGACGCTTATTCAAACAAACAATAAAGAGAGGATCTATTTTAAAGGAAAGTAAGAAAAATACAGTATCATTTTCTATTTCATTCTTTTTTCTTATGGAATTTTATTACTTGAAACTCTAAAATTCTATATCTTCAAATTGAGCCAACTTAAAGTGTATTCACGTTGTTTGACAAGAAACATGCATTTGGGCTTAGACCCAATTTTTTTTTTTCGAGAAATAAGTCTCAAATGTTTCTTAGTTTTTTGGGGAAATAAGCCTTAAATGTTTCTTATTTGTTTCTTACTCTTAATTGTTTCAAAAACATGAAGAGAATGATATGCTGGTAGAAAAGGGTGCATATAATGAAAATATTTTTGATTTGTTTGACTTTGAGTGCTTTCTGTTTAGTTTTTGGTTCTTGGAGAAGAATATGTCTTGGAAAAAAATTGTTTCTTGCCTTTCTGAGCCTGCCTACGTTTCTTAGATGTTTCTTATTTTTGTGTAAAAACAAGTATTTTATATATATACAAATAAAAAGTTGATTTTAGCAAATATACGCAATCACACACACACAAAATTTAGCATGGAAGATCTTCAGAAGTTATGCCAAGGATCTATCCACGATTCATCTGAAGCTCTTTCGTTTGAACATCTCATGTTTCGAAACAAATTATTTACAGTTTTATACCTCGTCTGATATACAAAGTCCACCATGTTCTCTGATCTTTTCGTACGCCTTTGGCATGAAATCCTTCGGGTACTGCACAGTTCCACCAACGCCCTATATCACACAAACTGGTTAATAGATAGGTTAAGTGACACACACCGTTGAAGAAATAAAACATCCGCTGGGACATAAACCGCGCGAAGTAGAACTTAAACGGTAAACTACATTTGTAGGCTGAAAATATTAAATTTTTAAGACAAACGTTATAACAAATTCTAGAGATCAAAATAAAATAAAACTGGATTAATAATATCACCCTCTGATTTTAAACAAAACGATACCAAACATACAAATACTGAAGTTTCTATGAAGCTGTAATTTCTAGCAAACCTTTTACTAGCCAACTGATAATCTATTCTCTCTCTCTCTCCGCACATTCTATCTGTCTAAAATGTAACAATGATTATTATTCAAAAAATAATTATCTTTCATCAATTAGATAGCTACTGGAAATAGTTAGCAATAGACCTTTCCCGAATTTCTTTATTATGTCAAACTCAATTAAAGAGGTCGATACTAAAAATGATTCTTATCCGTAAGTTCCTTAGCAAAAGGTAGAACAAATTATCTAATTTTCGTAAATATTTCTGTTCGTTAAGTGCGAACTGAAAGTTACGGTCAAACCCTTCATATAGCTGAGGTTTCTAGGAACAGCCTCGTTTTTAAAATAATTATTTTCTTCAAATCTAAATAAAAACCAACCAGAGTATTATATTGCTTTAAAAACCTCACTTTTGTCATGATAATTTAATACTTTATCTGAATACCCTTTTTGAAGAGCATAGAAGAACCATTATAAAATTTTGAATGACGTCATAATTATTATAATTTATGAAATTCGGAAAAGGTGATTCCTTAAAAACAACAACAAAAAAATAACAGCTTCCCTGCAAAACAACTCTACACCTCAAATGCTGTTACTGTTAAGATTCAGAAACTATTTTCTACTCTGATACAAACAAAAAGGAACATTTTATCAATTCATAAACTGGTTGTAAAGTGAAATGTCGACTGAACTGTTGTATAAACTCTTATATGCTTTCTTGATAAGCTTTAAAATACAGGTCTAATGCTTTTGAATAAAATGTTTTTGAAACAGCTAAAACAAAAAAAAAGGTCCTCAAGGTTGTCGAATTTGCCATTTCTTGAAATATTTACCGTATTTCCTGAACTAAAAAGCACTTAGTTTCAAATATGTATGTACAAACCTAAAATCCAGGATATTATATTTTTCAGGATAACACACAAAAATACTTTTGATAACTTTTAAACAGCAATTTATAGTAAGTAAAAACTGGTCTTTGTTTCTTCCTTTAATATTTGGATAAATGGGGCATTTCAAGAGTATAAGAATTAATGGTTTCACAATAGACATTATTGATCAAATATTTTAGTTCAATTTCCAGAGCCATCCAGAAAATGTGTTACAATTTTGCAAAACCACAAAACGTTTCTGGAGAAAAGAAAAATTGCTTAATATTTCAGAACCATCCTGGCGGTAACAATTCGAAATTCCTATGAAATTTAGACCATCTGACAGTAAATTTCCCAACTCATTCTGAGCTGTATTTTAAATATATTTATACATCGTGTACCTGAAGTGGTTCTGCAAAGTATCCAGCAATTTTGTTTGGACAATTATAGTCAAGTACTTCTTGAAGCTGACTAAGATATGCATCAGAAGCTGAACAATGACCTGCAACAAAATTATTTGGTTTGGTTAACATTAAAAAGGAAGCCTGTTCGTACTTTTAAGTGCAAAACAGCATCGCTTGACAAATGCTCTGCAGCCAAAATTCTACAAAAATTCTACTTAGGCAAATATGAGGGGCGGGCGAGGAATGTTGTAAATGCGCTAGTCGCAATTTCTGTAATGCCAGTATTATGGCACAATTAACACAATGGCCCACAAATATTCCGGCTGGTATCACCTTTTAAATTAAGCATTATTTATTCCAATAACTCTTAAACAGGTATAGTTTTTAAAGGTATACTGTTCTTGACCAACTAAAAATTGCCATTTTAGGCATAAAAAAAGCATAACTTGTGCCTCGAAAACAGTCTCGAACAATATTAAACAATGAAGAAAATACATTAAAAAAGATTAAAAAGCTGAACCCATAAGGCTTATAAGAAAACAAGGTTGTTGGTTGAAAATTGACAGTTTACACAGTTACACTTTTTTATAGCTGAATTATAAATTGAGTTTTTTTTGCATTAGGTACTTCACAAATAGATTACCTGGTTGACAGTCACAAGGCCTATCTGTCTAGAATAAAAAATAAAAGCATTTTAGGAATAATATAATTATAGTAAGAAAATAACATTTTGCTGCAAAAAACAAGAGTTTTTTAATTTTCTCTATGACTGGATGGCTATCCAACGTGCAATTCTGATTGCAATTTTACAAATATAATACAGATATGATTGCTCTCAAACCTGCACTGGCGATTCTTTGCAATTCTTTCCTCCCCATGGTCCACGATAAACATCAGGATTTGACATCTACAAATAAAAAGAATTAGTTTCTATCATTACTAAAACAGGCTGCAGTTGCGGCTGCTAAAGTAAAACTCCAGTAACTGTATTTTTAGATCTTTTAAGTATAGACTGAAATTTTATGTTTTTTCAATTCCATTCATTTGTTTTTATAAAGTCACATTTTAAGAACCGTTATGCACATGTGTCATTTTTTAGGTCAAAGCTTTCATATTCTTCAGAATTATTGACATTTTTTAGCATCAAAAAATAAGAATTTGGAAAATAAATAAAATTTTGTTTTCTTTGCATCTGTAAAACTTTAACTCATAAATTTAATTGCATTTTTTGTCAGAATTTGTTTGTCGTTTAAAAAAAAAGGAATATACATTTCCGACTACTTAAATTTTGCATGTTAACTATAGCCTCACTTACAGCATGATTTCCAAAGCCAAGTGGGGTGTTAAACTTCCAATTCTGCTGTGCTAATAAACCCAGGACACCAGGAGTAGCACCGTGGTAGGAATTTCTAAAAATCAATATGTTTGCATTGACTACAAAATATGTAGTTTCAGGTAGCATAAAAATATTGAAAAAGAAATAGTTACCATACACAATCAACATGGGTTAAAAACACGTGGTGAAAGGGAAAACTATCTATTTTTCAAACCTGTGGTTAATAATATCCCAATTTCCAGTGTGTGCTCTGGCTAACATCATTGCAAGATCGTTCGCTTCGCTACCACTGTTTACAAAATAGCAAACCTGAGGAATAAAAATGTTTACACGTTAAAGCTCTAAAACTTATAGCACTTACAGCACTATACCAACAACAATATATTTTGGTACCTTCAAATCACCAGGCATTTTTGAAACCAGCTTTTCTGCATATTCGTGAATAGTGGGATGCATATAAATATTGGTTGTGTGCCACAACTTTCGCATTTGCTTAAACGTTGCCTCTTCAACTTTTCTATAACACCAAAATCAAAAAGATTATGCAATACAAGAGAGACTAATGAATTTAACATTTTTACTCTGTTCACTACAATTGCTCAATACACTAATAAATCAGGGTCAATTAAACATCCACAGCATGGGAATAGAAAGGACAATGAGTTTATACTTTTCCTTGCAGACATTTCCAGCTAAAAAAAGTTACAGATTTTCATTTTGACCTAATAACATGCTCAGCAGAAATTGTTTGCAAAAGAAAAAACGGAAAAAAATTTGTAAACATGAATACTACGACGATTTGAATTATGAGTGTGGTGTAAGCATCCTTGCCAGCCTGTTAGTAAGAAGTAATGACCTTTAATTGCACAGTGGTTATTCCTATTACTATAGGTGTGCTTATAATGGGTTTGTCTGCATACAAAAACCTAGGTTTTAGACAAAACAACAACAATATTATGATATAGATAATCTAGGCAAGGTTTATGAATTCTCACGGGTGACAGTGCCCAACTCCACATGTGACAATCCCAGCAAACATATCCAGATATCGTTTCCCATCAGTGTCAAATAACCACTGCTTGTGTCCCTACAACAGAAAAACAAATCATACATAAAGCTGCTACTCCTTCCTAATATTTTAGCCTGAAGTCACATTTCGTAAACAACATTTATTGTTGAGACACATAAAAATAACTAAAAATGTGTAACATCAAATGCAGTAAAAAACAGAATAAGGAATCAATATTTTTAACATTGTCTATTCTGTGTGTTCTTTGTTTGTTTGTTGTCTTCAGAAAGAGGGGAGGGGAAGGCTGAAAGGAGAAACTTTACCAATGGATTTATGTCAAATGTTGTTCGATATTATACATAAATTTATGTTTTAGTAGCATAAAACCAATTGCCTTTGATCAGAAATAAAACAACTGAGGGAAAGAGTAAGAAATACCTGATGCACAAATATTGGGGTTTTATAATACGTCAATAACCCTGGGACCAAATGCTTTTGACGGATCTCTCTGGCTCTTTCGTAAGACATACCCTACATGCAAAAAACGCAATCATAGTTATGTCTCTATAAGTGCAAGCAGTACAAATTCAAATTTTTGCCATCATGCAAGATATATGAGATATGAAAAAAACTGTGTCATATATATAATACTGCATAAATAAAAGTTTTAATTTAAAATATAGAAGCACAAAACCGAAACATACTTCATATTTTTCTGGAGTAAAATCTGTATCAGGCATTTTAACACCACCAACAACTTGTTTTGCAACACGTGACACACTAAGTTGTCTTTTGGCCAACCGGAAACCTGCAAATTTAAACAACTAATTTAAACTGTGCAGATGTACAGCTATTTTTTTGTTCAGTTCATAACTTTTATCTGCTAGATTTTCATTATAAATCTAGCTATACAGTAACAATAAATTTATATTAAAGGGAACTCGAGGTATAAAATGATGTTAGACTTATATTATAGAAAATTTGATTGCAAACCAAGTTGCAGATCCTGAGTTATTGAGTCGTCAGCAAAAAATTAAGAGGCCGGAACGAGCAAACAAGTGTCATTTTGGCAAAAAAAATTATGTTAATCAATTAACCTTTATAATATCTACTAGCTGTTTCCCGTGGAAGAATCCACTGTATTCCATTTAATTTAGCAGATATATGTCCATCAAAAAACAAACAATACAGCAGTGCGCATCTTACATCTGCATTATTAAATAAATGACCAAAAAAATTAAAGGTTTTCAACAACTGCAGTATTTATGTGACATTTAAAATCTAAATCTACTAAAATTACTTGCTCTGACCATCTGACAAATGCGAAAATTATTCGGAAAGAAGTTTCCAAAAGCATTTCAACATACATCTCACCCATAAAATTTAAATCACTCAAAACGCCACATATATAAAAAATAGCTGATCAATGTCAAACACAAATCTCTCTCATTGTATATGTTAAAATCAGTTAGTTTATTGCAAACCCTGCCAAAGGTTGACACACAATGTGAAAAATAAACAATAAATTGTGCCTCTAACAGAATTTTTTATCTAAGGTGTAAAAAAAGGGATTTGCAAGGACAAATTATAATGCAATAAAACATTATTTGATATATTGCATACAGTCCTTCCTCACCAAACTTTAGACAAAATGCCAACAAAATAACGGTGTTTAAATCTAAAATTAATAAAGTCCTTTTAGCAATTTGCATGCTGTTTTACCATCAATAAAGTAAACAAAATTTCAAATCTCACATAGTATTCTGTCACAAATTTTCATAAAATATATATATAAGTCATAATGAGTCATGTTAAACAACAGCAATCAATCTGTATATAAGTTCATTTTATGTCAATTTTTGCACCAATTTTGCAACACAAAATACAAATTCTAAATAATACTAAAATCTCTTATTTTGGTCCTTCGCATACCAACGGTCTCCCACAAAAGTTTAATCAAAATGTAAAAAATGAGAGGTAACGACAAAATTAAAGTTTGCAAAATTTAACTATTTCAGTACATATATCTACTGCATATGCCCTCTAAAACAATATTTTAATCCAAAATGCCAAAGAAAAACAATTTGCAACAAAAATCAGTTATTTCGATAATATTGCATACACTCTTTCCTCACAAAAGCTTCACAAACTGTAAAAAAAAGAATGGTTATAGGGAGTGCTTCTGATTCAACAAAAAAAGTTTTTTGACATATTGCATCTAGCCCTTACCCATTAAATCTTACACAAAATTTCCAAAACTATATACGATTTAGAACACATCAAATTTAAATCGAGAAGGATCAGTCATTTCGATATATTGCACGGAGTCCTCCCCAGTAAGAATTTATACAAAATATAGAAAAACAAAGCTTGCAAGGTGTAAAATCGAATTCTTCTTCTGTGTATATATATATGGTCCTTCCTCACAAAATTAACATAAAATGTCAAAAAGGTTCAGATTTAACATCTAACACAACAAAAATCAGTTCTATCAGTATATGTCATGCCATTGTCTTCCACCAAATGTTCCCCTTAAAGTTTCACAGACACAGCCTGTAAATTAAAAACAACTAAGATCAGGTATTTGGTCTATTTCATACCATTCTGTTCCAAATAACTTATAAAATGTAAAAATTGAGTGGTAAAACAGAAATGTCAAAAAGAAGAAAAAAATAGCTTACAAAGAGTATAAAATTGAAATCAACAAAGTAGCTCTTTTGGTGTATTAAATATAAGCCATACACACAAAAGTTTACACTAAATGTAAGAAAATGGTTGTGTTTAGTAATTTTAAATTAAGAAAAGTCAGTTCTTTTAGCATGCTGATTAAGGTTCTTGCCCACAATTTGAAACAAATTAAATTTACATTATAAAAATAAGTAATTTCTAAACTTTATTTTCAGAATATTTGGAGGAAAAGAACTTCGCAAACCAAAAAAAACCCAGGAAAATGTTTAAAATTTTCAGGGTTAATAACGTTTGATGTGTTTTGTGGGAATATATATACTGGGAATCCTTAGTTTAAAGCTAGCATTAGCTAGCTACAGCAGCTAATAGCTAGTCACTTAAATATAAACTGGAGACTTAGCTAGGTATAAAGAACATGGCTACATATATATATATATTCCTAGCTAGCTAGCCAGTTGTTGGTGGTGGTTGGCTTTTTATGATGCTAGCTATAAAACATGTCTGGCAACAATAATATAATCAAAACTGAAAATAAAACATGAAAAAACCTTACAGAACCTTGCTATGATTAATTTATAAAATCATGCTCTTCTTCAAATGTTTTTTTAAAGATTTATTTTGAATGAAAGAGTAGAGAATACTCAAAAAGAACAGCCATCTTTTTCGTAAACACAATTTCCGTTTTATGCTAGGAACTTCATTTAACAGTCCGTATGCTTTGTGAATATCTAATACCGTTTCATATGTAGCGATACCTAATGCTAACATAGAGTTTTTTGGCATAAGGGTATATATATTTATATCGTTATTAGCAGCGGGTTATATATTTACACCTTATGTGCGATTTCTATGAAGTACATCCCTAATCTTTTTAGTTAAATTTTAGCGTACGGCCACGTCATAGAAAAGTGACCCGTGATTTCCGTGTCGTGGACTCACAGTTTTACTCACGCAAGGGAATTAATATATAAGATGCATTGATAAAGTTTGAATGCACACCCCTTAACAGATCTAAAATTACTGATGAAAGAATATGTCTAAATTTGCTATTACTGAAATATGACATCATAATTCATGCAGCATAATTAAATCTGAAATTCTTTATTTGTGAACATCTTGAGAACAAAAAGCTTTTTAAAAAATTTAAAAAGACTTTTTAAGCTGTAAGCTGAACATCATTTTATACCTCAGGTTCCCTTTAAAGTAAAACAGGGTGGCTACAATTTGAAAATTTTTTCGTTTTTAGTTCAAATTTTAGGTTATTTAGGACATTTCAGGTGGCCACCCTGTAAAAGTACAAGCAATATTAACATTCTTACTAAAGAGCGCAATACAGTTGCTGATTTTGTTCAACCTATACATAACCCAATATGAAGTTTCTATATAATAATTCACACTTACAGTTTTTCGGCACATTATTTGACAACATTTTATATGCTCTCTATCTATACAGCTAGAAAGAAAAAAGAAATAGTTATTCAGTGTAACCAGCACAAACATTCTGAATATTGCGAATGTGTAGAAGTTTGATTCTTTTATTTCTCTCACAAATAGGTATGCCAAAATTTGTCATTCCATTGCTCAGGGGTTATATGAGTGACAGAGATTTTGCAGCCGCTATACCCATGTCTATGTTTACAGTTATTTAATTTCGGATGGAGCAACAAATCCAACACCAAAACTCTATATAAAAACTTTCCCTATAGGTGTCCCTTATTAAGATTTTGGTCGTTTTGACAACGAGCAACACAATGACGTCAATGCTACTTTGATGTTTGCTGCTTTATGCGGGAGCTCTTATTCAAAATGGCAATCAGATTTGCATGAAAGCAGCTTGTGTAACCTTGTTTGTTTCATAGTGCTCTCTAATAATTGTAAATCAGGCAAAACGAGATATTTTTTCTAATTACTAATGTTGGGTGAGTGGTTTGATAATAAGTTATTTTAAAGTGTGAGGTAAGCTCTAAGAACATCATTAGAATCCTTTTACCACGAATACGCCCTGTTCAACCAATTGATTACACAGGGTATTAGTGACCCTCTTTCAAACTGATTTAGACTGTTGGTTCTAATTTTAAAAATGTATACGTTAAAAAATCCAGACATCATCGGTTTTGCTTCAAACATATTATTTTGAAATTTAGCATTTGGCATATATGCCGAATATCTATCTAATTAAAATGCAAATAGTATAACCAGCTTCACAGGCAGTTATTACTCTCCTCCTAAAGGCTTGTCAATCCAATACTAAAAAACTGTGCGTTTATCACTCGAGTAATAAAACCTAAATTTAATGAGGTGACAAGCAAACAGGCCACAGAAATATAGACCGGGACAAGTAGAGTAACATCATGTTCAGAAGTTTTTAGAGTTTTCATTTTGTTTCTGTATCCTTGTGGTCAATGTTTACAGGTTAAGGGACAATAGAACATATATCTACAATTCTTGCCAGGTCTAGAGTAAATTCTGTTTCTTACAGGTCTATAATTAAGCTAACGACTTGTTGGCTAACGAGGAAAATTGCCTTTTAGGCCATTGTAACCTAATTAGGTATTTATCTGCTGATATCGTTTATCTGTTGAGTTTAAACAGTAAAAAAACCTACTTCGAAACTTCCCTTCAGGATTAAAATTTGTCCAAAATAAGCAAGTTTTCTGTCATATATTGGAAATTTCTGTCACTTAAACAGTATTATGCCAGATGGTACAGACCTCATTTGGGGCACTGTATCCATACAAGGGCACTGACTTGCTAGAAACGCTGAACAAATCACATAGGCTATTTTGCCTTAAAAAGCCATTTTTAAAATAAAAAAAGACAACTTTTTTGGTTGTAGTAAAGCGAAAAAGTTCTACACCGTAGAACCCTATGGGAACTTAAATTATATAGAAAAGCATAGCATTTATGTCAACGTTCCAGATGCCTTTCCTAGTGTTTAACAGCAGGACATCCAGCCTTGATCACAAACATAAAGGTTGTAAAGGTCCATAGTAGATTTCAGATGCCGGATCATTATAGGTTTTGTTAAATACATAGGTTGAAATGCTAATTGTTGCTGACATTGTTCCCAAATTTTACGACCTTTGTGTAACCAACATAAATATTACATCGTGGTGTCACAGATCCCCTTTGGTATAATTCACTTCACCAAGTTTTTCTAATGTTATGCCTGTTCTTTGAGCATCAGAAAAGGTATACATGGTGATGTTCCCAGCAGCTGCTGGGTCCATCTAAGAAACGTCGTCAAGCATTGCAACCATATAATCATAAAAAAGACTTTCAGTGGATCATCATTGAAAATGATATTTTTGTATGTTCAAGAGGATAGGAAGTTGTTTATCAAGTCCTTTGAATTTTCTTGTTTGTTTCTTCTTGAGATATTTAGCTTCAAAGATTTCCATCTGACCTTACGACATTATTGTTGATGATGTAATACGGTAGTAAGCATAAATTAATAACTTAAATATCTTGCAAACTTGCAAAAGATCGAAACTTTTTAGAAGTGTGTGGACTATGCTCTTGATGATATCTTGACATATATATGTGAAATTTTGTAGCTCTAACAGTGATTTTATCTTCTCAGGGTAGAAATGTAACGGCAGCATTTTTTACAAAAGTATAGTCAGCGGGGGTAAAAAAGAACAAAATTTAGAAACTTTCAGTTTAAATAAAAACTGCATATATTCTGACTTTTTTTGTTGCCAAAAGTAAGAATAAGGATAGGGGAACAATACCAAAAAAGGTTGATCAAATTTCTTTTAGAGAAGTATGAAATTTTTTGAAAATTGTGATGTGTTTTTTTAAACCAAGAATGGGGTAAAAAAGAATAATTGAAAGTTAAAAAAATATATTTTTTTTTACCCCAACTGTATATTTTTTTTTACCCCAATGTCCATAAAGTACATTTTATGGACATTGTTAACACACAACATAAAGTTAGAACAAAAGATTAGATATATATGTATGAAGATAGTTGTTGAAAATACGAAATGCACATAAGAAATGATATTAAAATGTAGCTCAGTAATATATTCAAGTAGAAAAATGGATGCATATTTGAGTTAAGTTTAAAGAATGTTCAGGTTCAATTCCTGTATAAAGCAATATTCACAGTATATATAGTTTAGTAATGGTAAATGGCACCCATAGCTTGATAGCCAGCAAGTCTTCATCTCAGATAATGCACAAATAAGACGTTAATTCAAATTTGATACCATTTCTGCAACAAATACAAACTTATCTTAACAAAAGAACTAATAATATCAAGAGTGCATATATACTGTTAACTGTAACTTTTCATTTGAGTCCTTGTTTTGAAATTTCATGAAATTTCTTTATCACTTCCTTCTCAATTTTAAAGGTCATGTGCGTCTTTTTACGACTCGCATCTGTAAGATTTGGGATACAAGGACCAGCAAAACAAAGTTTTCCATCAACTATTCCTATGTCTTCTTCCATCGGCCAATCTTATTTTAAGTGAGAAGGGTCACTTGAATTTTCTACTTTCTTTAGAAACTGCATTTCCACCTGATCAGCATTTGCTTCAACATCTTCTGCAAAAACCTTCAAAAGCTTGCCCCAGTAATAGGTTCTAGGCTTTGTCCAGGATACAGCGAAGAATTTTCCAATGTTGTGATTATCTAAATGATCAAGGGTAGAGGTAGTGTTTTCTTGGCCTTGGTGATCGGTGTTTTCTTGGCCTTGTTGATCGGTGTTTTCTTGGCCTTGGTGATCAGCGGTTTCTTTTTTATCATTGGCTTCATTAATAACTCCTTGGTTTTCATTGTCTGACTCTCCTGGGATATCTACATCTTTACCACTTCCCTCTTCTTCTGATTCAGTGTCATCACGTACCATGCCCTTAAGCATTTTTCGGAAATCATGGCCCCTGTTTTTATATTGTTTATTTTTCTTGGCTTGGCTCTTAGCCTTCTTTGCCTTTGCTTTTTCTTGTTTTCGCTTCTCCTTTGATCTCTTCTTTTCTTTTTTTTGCATTTTCCTCGTCTTCTTTTGCTTTCTTTTTGGCTGCAATTTTTGCTCAGGACTTGTCAATACTGCTCCATTCATTGAAATTTTTTGTCTCTTTGGGGCATCTTTTCCACTTGACGTCGATGTTGTTATTGATGACATTTTCTTTTTAAAACCTTTTCAAGACTGTCCGTCTCTTTTGGGACAAATGTAATTGCATACTTATAACCTGGATGTGCATTACGCTCTAATAGCTTCAAGATCTCCTCTGGTTTCATTAATTGGTTGGAATGTGGTGTACTGCAGGAAGCCATCGGATCATCAAAACTTGAATTGACACTTTCCTCATCAATGGAATCTTAAAGTGAACGCACAGAGAAGGGTAACTTCTTTGGTGACTTATTGCGTTTTGATGAGGGAGGTTTGCAATTTGACACGGACACCTGTACTGCTTCGTTAAAAGAGCTATCTGCTTCTGAACTGTTTAGGTTGAATGCTATGCTTGATTCTTTGGTTTGATTGATTAAGATGGGAGATCCATCCTCGTCAACCGGTAATCCTTCCTCTCTCCACTTCATGTAAGAGTTTAGTTTTACTTTGTCTAGGCGAGAAACCTTTACTCTGTTTCATCTACTGGAAAAATTCCAGTAGTGTTGGAAGCAGATATGATATTTTCTTTTGTCAAGCCTTTTTTCCAAATGCTTCCAATTAGATTACAAAAGGCAGGTTTTTGAAGCTTTTGGCATCCACCAGTTCTATGCACAAACTCTGTAAGGTACTGCTCATAGTCAACCTTTAAGGGATTGAAACAGCCAACATCTAGTGGCTGCAACACATCTGTACAATGGGCTGGCAACTTTATTGAGGATATATTTTGCTCCATTGCAAAATCAATTGTAGCAGTTGACAAATGAGTCATATGACCATCAAATGTCAACAATAGTGGTCTTGCTACTACTGACTCAGCAAATTTTCTGAACCAATGATCAAATATATTTGTGGTCATCCAACCACTGCCACTTACACTAAAGTAAGTGTTTTCTAGACCATCTGCTCCTAACCATGTCGATTGAAGATTCTTTCCCCTAAAAATGATGAGGGGGTCCAGTGAAGTACCATCAGCACAGCACACAGCCAAGACTGTTGTATTTTCCCTGTTTGAGCCATTTGTAACTTGAATACATTTCTTGCCAATCTCATCCACATATTTACATTTTGAGGGGTCTGTTGGAAACCCTAATTCGGCACAGTTGTAAACACACTCGGGTTTATCGTTTATTCCAAGACGCTCAACTTCATTGTTCAGTGTTTCAAAAAATCGGTATATGACAAAAGGATCAGAGGTTACATTCTTCCGGGCTAATTGCATCTGCCCTCCCTTCTTAAGGCTCAACTTATGGCGCTTCAAAAATGACCTTGTCCAGTCATGACCTGGCATATTATTCTTGAAACGTGTCTTTAAGTTTTTCATAACAACGAAGTCTTGGACTATTTGTCTGAGCTATATGAGTGTTAGACCAAAGCCTGAAAAATAATACAATAATAATATTCATTTGTAGATTGTATGACACTCTCATAAAAGCACAGAAATTAACTGAAAGAAAACTGATGTATATACCTAGTTCTGGCATCTTTTTGATGCATTCGGCTAGATGGTTTTCATCCTCTCCAGAAAGGTCATTCTTGCGACCTTGTTTCTTTCTATTGAAATGACCTTTTGCTTCCAAAACTCTTTTTCTTAACATCGAAATTGAAATGTGATACTTCTTAGCTGTTTTATACACCGCCGCCCCGTTCTTAACTTCATCTACAGCAGTGTTAATAGAGGCTTCAGTGCATAGTTTGGGTTTTGGTCTATATGACCTAACTATTTTAGAAAGTTTGTTGATTTACTTAATAATATGCAATTATATAGTTAGTAATCTAAAATGAATAGAAGTAAATAATTATTTTACACCTACCATCTCCAATTTTACCATTATTACTGTAGTGGAGTAAAAAAAATAAACATTGGGTAATTAAAAATATATTATTTTTAACCCCATTTATCAAAAAAAAATTGGGGTAAAAAAAACCATAGTCATTCCAGAATAACAGCCTACTCAGAGTAAAATCAATATATACCAAGTAACACCCTAGGATACTTGTATTATGACAGCATTAACAAAACTTTAAACCAAGTCTACCAAAAAGCTGAAATAAAAAGTTAATGCATGTGTTTTGAAAGTTGTTTGTTAAGTTAAATAATCATAAATTAAAAACTATTAACCTTGAAAACTCAATACTTGGCCAAAATATGCTTCAGATATTCCTATAAATAAAAAATCAGTCAAAACTAAAAATTCACCATTATTTCCTAAGGAGCCATTTGTTTTTTTTTTTACCCTGATTTTGTTGATGTTTTGTTGATGTTTTTTTTACCCCCGACTATACTTATCACAGCATCAGCTCTCAGATTTTAAAAATTTAAATCTTGAATAACTTAAGAATGAAAAAAGATTTTTAAAAAATTTCAAAGGACTTGATAAACAACTTTTTATCCTTCACAACATATAAAAATGCTATTTTCAATGCAGGAATCCCTTAAAGAGATTTTCCTCAACTTCCCTAGCCAGGTCTATAAGAAAATAACACCTGAGCAATAAATCGCTCCCCCAAGGTTACAATAATTTACACTGAGCGAGCAATCTGAATAAATAGAATAAGTTTATAAACGCATATTTTATCACAGTCTCTTTTATCTATTTAATTTTACAGCGGGTGTATTTCACAGGTCACACATGTTTCAAATTGTGGCATTGCAAATAATTTTAGCCATTTCTAGTTTTGTGATGCAGCACCATTACAAAATACGCAATACAGAGAATTTTTAACACTCGTCAGAAAAACCGCCACTTTACATATTGTGATTAAAAGTATGAATTTAAACGAAACAAAAGATGCGAAAACATAAAAACCATAGACAAAAAATACTAAAGATATAACATACCAATAAAATTTACAACTGAAGTCCGAACTGTGCTTTCAATTTCATTTTGTGAGCATCACCATGATTACTTTTCACTTCACTGTATACAAGTATTTTTGAATGAGGAAATAAGTTCCTCCTTTTATCACAAATTTAAGCTGTAAATAAAAATCTTGCATATCACAATGTTAGACCATGCTGGATTAACAGCCGTTGTTGCTGGTGGACAACACCGTCAAGCAGTGGTTTTGTATGTATACCACATAGGTGTGAAAAGTATCTGATAAACTGGCAATTGTTTTTAATTTATTTTCTCATATGCGTCTGTGGGTTATTTCAGATGAAATACTAAACTCATCCCAGGGTCTTTTTAGCCTAACGTAAGCACATGTCAATTTATGTGTTGATGGCGCAGCATCACCGAAAAGGGCTACCAAAATGGTAAATGTTGAAAAATATCGAAAGCAAGCTAAAAATATATATATGGTAAATTTTTTTTGACCTATGACCTGTGGAATGCACCAGCCGTTTATTTTATCTTTTTTAAGTCTTAATCAAACAGAATTTACAAGCGAAATGGGGTTAAAATGTCGCAAAATGGCAAAAATTAAGCAGTCTAAAACATATTAAAGATTTGACTAAAAAAAGCATTCCTTGAAAAATCCAGTATTGTATTTATGAAGGTTTCACCACACATGGACATGGCTCAGCTAGCTTTTTATTTCTTAGAATTGGCGAGTCTTTGCGTGAGCAAGAACAATTGCTCTACCCTTTATTTTATTAATAGGCCTGCCCCTAGAGATCTGTGTTATACATACACCAAATCATCCTACAAAATAAATGCGGATTAAAATATTTACAGAAGTGTTCTCAAGGAAGACAGTAAAAAAAGCTAGAGTAGTACTAGCTACACCTTCAAAGAGAGGTGTAAAAAAGTTTTTTTGTGTGTTAGGAGGAGCACACTGTCAATTATCTCACATTTAGCAGACAGAAAGGGTGATGCACAAAAGTGGACTAGCTATGCATGGAAAACCGGAGTGCAAGTGCACTGAATTGGATCAGGGACATCAGCTACGTACTGATAAGGAGATGTAGTGAATGATTAAACTGAGCCTAACCTTGCACGTATATACCTCCTCAGATTGGTTGCAACATAGTCACGTTGTAGTGTGCATTTCGTGCATCAGTCACATCGCATTCTGGCAAAACCCCCAAAGGGGGCGTTCACACCCTCGTCACCAGCCTTTTTTATATGAAAGAAACCAGCAAAAAAATTTTTACTGTTATTTCTCATATCAAAAAGTCAAAAATCCCTGGGGACGAGGGTACATTTATTTTTTAGGAATTCTTAGGGGCGGCTATGTTTAAAGGAGCTCTGCAGATTTCAAATTCAATTTTTTTAAGTATAACGAGAAGCAGAGAACTATATGCGGTAAACGCTCGAATTTATAGACTTCTTTTGTATGTATATATTTCGTCAGAATATTTTTTTTTGTACATGTTTGTTTGCGTTTACAATCAAATCATGACTGGAGCAAGTAGAAGACATATTTTGTCTTATCATCAAGCCCCATCTAGTTGAGATAGGTTAAAGAGAGGAGCTTAAAACTAACGTAAAAAAATATTTACAATACTTCCAGAGTTGTAAAAAGTTACAAAAATGTGATATTAAAAACATCGCGAAGAAATGTTTTGTGGTTTTCTTAAAATGTGTCAACAAGCAAATAGATTTTTTGTCTTCATCTAAAATTGTGTTCCATAATAATGGCCCACGAGAAGATATTCGAGTATCGAGTGGTCACTAGAAAGGTCTTTGGAATGTTAAAATTATTTATTGAATATCTTGTGTCATACCTGTGTTTTATTTCTAGAAACTGATTTGTGAAGGCCTTGGGTGCAATGCTATATCTAATTTTATACATAAATAACAAAACCTGGTGTAGGTTCAATTGATAGATACTCAAGGCCCTTATTTTTCTCAATAATGGTTCTGCTGTGGTGTATCTGTCCTTGCCAAATATTATACGACATGCGTGCTTCTGTTTACTGTAAATTTTTGTAAGTTTAGAAATGATTAGTGTTAGCCCAGACAATGTTACAATATGTTAAGTAGCTGTGAATAAATGAAAAGTATAAATTTTTAAGACAATGAAAATTTAGTAATGGCTTCGCTTTGTATAATATTCCAATATTTTTCGAAATCTTATTCTCTACTGTTTGTATATGGCTTTTCCAAGACAGGTTTTCGTCAATAAGAACACCTAAAAAGTTTAAAAAGCTTTCCCTTTTTATGCTATTTCATTTATACATAGATCTGGAAGTTTTAATGGCAAGTCGTCTGTTTTAGACTTTTTGCAGAATAGCGTATATTTTGTTTTATTTACATTTAAGGACAGTTTATTTGCTTTAAACCATTCATTAATACTACTCAGTTCTTTGTTTACCGTAGTAAAGAGTGTTTTTATATCTTTCTGAGCGTAGAATAAGTTAGTATCATCTGCAAAAAGAATAAAGTTTATGAGTGTCGATGCATAAGGCAAATCTTTAACATATATTAAAAAAAGGAGCGGTCCAAGTATCGAGCCCTGTGGAACTCCACATTTCACATTTTTGAGTTCAGTCGTATGATTACCGTGAGGAATACATTGTTTTCTGTCTGTAAGATAGTCTTTAAACCAAAGTAAGTTTGAGTCCTGTACTCCGTAATACTGCAACTTTGATAGTAAAATTTTGTGAAAAATTGATAAGATGAAAATTCCAAATATGTAAAAACTGGACTAATGACAAAGTGTCTGCTTTTATCGAAATCCTTGAGGAGAATCGCTTTTTTTAGAACTCTTTTAACGAATACTACTCTAATCGTGATTTATGAGAGCTTTTAATCGCGCATACATAGAATTAAATAAGGTCTAAGCTAAAGAAAGGGAGAGTTTTTTTCCAGGTGATTATTTTTCCTTGATATTTAATCGTTAATATAAAAACTAGTCGATGGCTTAAGTAAGAACAAAATCGGAACATTTGAATAAAAAATCCAATATTAAAGTTTCTGGAAGATTTTTACTCTGTGGTTAAAATTATCTCCCAACACAACAATCATGTTAAAAAGTTGTGACAAAGTTGTTTTATGACGTTGCACTAATTTTAAATGAATTCTGCGGAATGCCTTTCGATCAGCGTTGCAATAAACAACGTTGTTCCAACGGTTCTGCAACAACGCAACAACATCACTGCTTCAAGCTAAATAGGGACACTTTTAAATGATAAAAACAATCCTATAAAGACGATTGGTGAAATTTTCAACTCTTATCAATATCCAGAGAAGCAATAACCTCAGCTTTTGTAATTTTAGGACAAAATACGAAGCCTGTCGTGTACAGTATAAACCCAAAAAATTTGTTGGTTAGTCAACCCTTTCTTTACCGGAAAGTCGTGCATTTTCAAAAAGAAAAACAATTCACATGTGTCGTTGAGTCCACGCCGTACGAGATTCAGTGTACTTTCATTTAAACTGTTCTAGAATGTCCAAAGGCTACTTACTAGATTTTATAATATAGCCTTTCCAAATTGGTTATGAAGATCACTCGCCATGCGGCAGATAATGAAAAAGGTTAATAGATAGGGGCTTGTCGAGCTGGTTAATATCTTAACATTTCTCCCCTCCTCCCCCCCCCCCAAAAAAAAAAAGGTTGCCAGCTACCGCCCAGTGATATGAAATTTGAGATAAAACGTTAAAAAATGCTCTGATAAGAAAACAAGAGTGGTCTGATGAGACACAATTAGCTTAAAGTCCAAGTGGCAATCACATAACGAGATAAAAGTCTTTTATGTCATCAAAATCTTGTACAGCTAATATTAATTTTCTTTTATGCATATAAATCGCTCTATACAGATGTCAATAAAAAGTGAAAATAGGTTTTAATTAAATTTAGGAATGAATTAGAATTTTTTTTCAAAAAGCGTCTGACAGCATACTGATAGTTTCGTATGTTTTTAACATCAAGGATTAATCAAAAAGTGCATATTATTCGCAAGTAAAGCAAGTATTTTAAATTGTTGCAAAAAAATTTAAGAGCCTCTGGGTACAAGATTAAAACTTCTCTGTGTTGTTATTTTTCTACCTTAACAAGGATGTTTTGTTAAATCAAAAAAATTGGATGCTTCGAGCAAGTAAGGAACTTGCTTTAACGTTGTTTGCAATCCAATACAGATAAATCACCGGTTACAAGTAACGTTTTTATTGTGAGCAAGCCACAAAAAATGTCTAAATACACAGAGTTTATTAATACCAAAGTTGGCTATGAAAGTTTATCGAATGTTAAATGGAGTATAGAAAGTTTAAAGTTAAAAGATTTCGTCTCAAAGAATAAATTACCACAAATTGTATGCGTTGACGAAGGACATTATGCATCTGATGGTAATGAGAAAATTTGGTCTGGACAGAAACTAAAGTTGCATTCCGTTAAAAACGAACTGACAGCGCTTTGTTACAACGTGCATAATTTGCCCCACAAAATACCATTACATTGCCAGGAACCAGTAGAGTTTTTTATCCGTGAAAAGCCAACTCACTGTGCTTCTGTTATTGACATAGCAAAACTAAATCCATTACCAAATTATGTTATAACACAAAGTCAAATTTTTATCTCTATTGGCGATCAAAAAAAAGGGCTGCGTATCAGAGAAAACGAAAAGCTGCGAATCATGTTTCGAACTGAACAAACAACGAGTCAACCAAAAGATTATTTGACTTTTCGCAATGAAACAGGAGATATGTTTGAATTGCCATTCAATTGTCAAGCTGGTTTTCACCCAATCTACAAAAAAGAAACACACCTGTTAAATCAGATTCTGCCAAACCGTGCTGCCAGCTTTGAACGACCAGTATACTTCAAGTTCGTCAATCCTCAGTTTTGTTATTATCAGCTTGGTGTCTTAAAATGCAAAGAAGTGAAAACGAGGACAGTGGTTGTTGCTTCAAGTATGCAGAAAAGCTCCAAATATGATTTTAGCATTCCAATCGAGAGTGGCATCACAGTAAGAGTTGCTGAAGGTACAAAAAAGTCTTATAACGAGTATGAAATACAAACGAAGAATTACATTGTTAAAGAAAATGAAAATGAAATGAAAAAATCTTGCATTATTGAAATGGTTCGAAAATTTCCGCCCAGACAAGAAAACAGTGAGCAGTTCTCAAGTCCCCTTGATCAGAAGACGAAACCTCAAAATCGGTCTTATTCGGTACCAACGCCTAAACCCCGGAAGGAGCAGGATAGAAGCAAGTGTAGCTCCAACTCTGAAGATATATACACTGAATTAATTTTATCATCGTTGGACGAGAATGAATATGCTGTACCAATGTTCACGGATGTCCCTTTACCTTTGACGGAAACACAAAAACCTACTCAAAGTGACAAACTTACACCAATAAAACAGAACAGTGCGATAGAGTCACACAAAGCAAGAGATCCTCCACCTGTGATGACAAAACCAAAGCCTAGTATAAGTAATCTTAACAATTCTACGCCAGAGAACATAAGCGCGAGAGAGTCACACAAATCAAGAGACCCTCCACCTGTGATGACAAAACCAAAGCATAGTCTAAGTGATCATAACAGTTCTACACAAGAGAATCCCACATCAGCAAAAGACATTAGCGCGAAAAAATTAGACGATGTAAAAACGAAAGATTCTTCACCTTTGACAACACAAGCAGCTATTGAACCGAGCGATCATAGCACACCTACACTGGTAAAGAACATGAGCGTGGCAGAGCTGTGCAATGAATTAAAAAAGTTGAAGCTGAAGAAAGATGTCGAGATATTTAAAGAACATTTAATCGATGGTCAGTTGCTATGCAAACTCACAGAAAATGACTTAAAAGAAATGGAATTTAGTAGCTTGGAAATTAGAAAGATTGTTAGTTTTAGAGAAGGCTGGCTTCCAAAAATATCGTAAAAACTGATTTAAAACGAGGTGATTTACAGTGAACATTAAAAAAGAACTTGTGAATCAAAAAAGACAAGTTTTGTATGCATTAAAAAAAAATTGATATCTTATTCAGTAACACTTTTTAAATGTACAAAAAAGTATGTTGACCCTATTCGGTCCTGTCAGGTTTTTTAAATAACTATTTTTTGCTATACTGAATGGTTATGATACTTACTGAGTTTCTATATTTATCTATTAGACACCTGTATGCCAAATATCTACGTCACATACCTCTCAGACCTTTAGATATTGGCTATTACTACCCCTAAAAATCTCTATGAAATCCTTATAATTGACAAAATATAATAACTCTTGTTAGGATTATCCTTAGAACTTGAAACTTACAACACAAATTTATTTCGTCGAGGAAAACCTTCCTGAAAATTTTGGTCAACTAAATAATCCGATTGCCTGTTAAAAAATGAATTTGTTTATTAATTCGAACTATGTAAAAACTTAAAAATATGTTTAATAATTTTTATTCGGCGCTTAGAAACCTTTATTTGAAATCCACCGCTTCTGATGACGTCACAAAAAGTTGCTGATGTAAGCAAAAATTTATTGCTGCCAATTTTGTGCCTTTTATGACGTACTATAAGTGTATGGTAGACGTATCTAGAAATATAAATATGTTTATAATGTGTGATTTTTAGTTATATATATATGTGTGATAAAGTAGTTTTATTTTGTCTTTTCATGTTTCATGTTCTTTATCCTCCATGTTTAATGTAGTAAATATTATTGATTATAAAGTTTTAATTTATCGAGTAAATTTTTTGCGATTAAAATAGCAGTTTGTCTCTGCAATTAAGATGTAACACACTTCCTCCTGATGATAACCTGCTGTTTACCGTGACATGCAAATCAAATATTATGGAGAAAATACTTTTTACGGCAGAACTAACAGTTTTGTTTTCGGGTTATTACGGAGAGTGAATTATCTCCTGTATATTTTGCTGCGTGTTGCTAACGCAGGTCCTTTTCCAAATCGCAGAAAAATAACAAATGTCTCGTTCTAAGTGCGAGGCCACGTATTGTGCAATAATATATTAAAAGGAGTATATCGTGCGTATTACTGTGGAGGTTTCAATGGGTTAACGGCTACAATCGTGGACAAATATATTGAGACTAAGGCAGTTTTTTACTCATTATCCAAATACGGACAAAACAGTCAATACTCAGGTTAGGCAGAGACCGTTGAAAAGTTGCTAGTCGCATTCTTTAGCACGCCTGCACACCGACATAATTCACGTCGGGGACCACGAAGGCCCCGAAATTCGTGATTAATGGCCTTGCTGACGTCAGCAACATTTAGCACATTTTAAGAATTTTGTATTAACCAAATAACCTAAGATCCGAAGTCCACTCTAAGTCCACTCTAAGTCCACTCTGAACATTAAAAAGTTTAAGATGTGTGAATCCAATATAGAATGAGCCTACGCAATTACTTGTGGTGGCGAACTTCGAAATTCGCTGTCTTGTCCCAACATATTGTGACCACGATTGTAGTCTTCTTTACTAATAGTCGCATTTTGCATGTTTAAAATGGTTGCGTCGCAGCTTATTTCAGGTCCCCCTCAAAGTAATTTTATTACATTACACTAGCAGGACAACGGAAATTCACGAAATTCCGACGCGGGGGCTTTATATGTACATCGGGCAAAATCCCGCAAATTACAGTTTTTTTCCACCGGCTGACGACCAGTATCATTTATTAGTGCCTGCATTTTGCATGTTTGTCGGTGTCAAACCATTGATGATTACTTTAATTTAAAGAGCAGTTAAATCTATACTTTTCAAACTTTAACATCTCCATAAAAATAGCCGTATTTTGTCTGTTCAAAAGGGTTACTGATGTTCCTTTGATCTTTCCGCGAATTTTTAGAAACCAGGGGGTTGTTCAATTGTAAATTTTATTATTGGTTAAAATAAATTATTTCCTTACATAATTTAATTAATTTAATTGATAAACCTCTAATTCAAATAATGAATTAAGTGATTAAAATGAATTCATTATTTTACATTATTACATTTCATTATTTTACATTATTTATCATCAGTGAACATTAAAAAAGAACTTGTGAATCAAAAAAGACAAGTTTTGTATGCATTAAAAAAAAATTGATATCTTATTCAGTAACACTTTTTAAATGTACAAAAAAGTATGTTGACCCTATTCGGTCCTGTCAGGTTTTTTAAATAACTATTTTTTGCTATACTGAATGGTTATGATACTTACTGAGTTTCTATATTTATCTATTAGACACCTGTATGCCAAATATCTACGTCACATACCTCTCAGACCTTTAGATATTGGCTATTACTACCCCTAAAAATCTCTATGAAATCCTTATAATTGACAAAATATAATAACTCTTGTTAGGATTATCCTTAGAACTTGAAACTTACAACACAAATTTATTTCGTCGAGGAAAACCTTCCTGAAAATTTTGGTCAACTAAATAATCCGATTGCCTGTTAAAAAATGAATTTGTTTATTAATTCGAACTATGTAAAAACTTGAAAATATGTTTAATAATTTTTATTCGGCGCTTAGAAACCTTTATTTGAAATCCACCGCTTCTGATGACGTCACAAAAAGTTGCTGATGTAAGCAAAAATTTATTGCTGCCAATTTTGTGCCTTTTATGACGTACTATAAGTGTATGGTAGACGTATCTAGAAATATAAATATGTTTATAATGTGTGATTTTTAGTTATATATATATGTGTGATAAAGTAGTTTTATTTTGTCTTTTCGTGTTTCATGTTCTTTATCCTCCATGTTTAATGTAGTAAATATTATTGATTATAAAGTTTTAATTTATCGAGTAAATTTTTTGCGATTAAAATAGCAGTTTGTCTCTGCAATTAAGATGTAACACACTTCCTCCTGATGATAACCTGCTGTTTACCGTGACATGCAAATCAAATATTATGGAGAAAATACTTTTTACGGCAGAACTAACAGTTTTGTTTTCGGGTTATTACGGAGAGTGAATTATCTCCTGTATATTTTGCTGCGTGTTGCTAACGCAGGTCCTTTTCCAAATCGCAGAAAAATAACAAATGTCTCGTTCTAAGTGCGAGGCCACGTATTGTGCAATAATATATTAAAAGGAGTATATCGTGCGTATTACTGTGGAGGTTTCAATGGGTTAACGGCTACAATCGTGGACAAATATATTGAGACTAAGGCAGTTTTTTACTCATTATCCAAATACGGACAAAACAGTCAATACTCAGGTTAGGCAGAGACCGTTGAAAAGTTGCTAGTCGCATTCTTTAGCACGCCTGCACACCGACATAATTCACGTCGGGGACCACGAAGGCCCCGAAATTCGTGATTAATGGCCTTGCTGACGTCAGCAACATTTAGCACATTTTAAGAATTTTGTATTAACCAAATAACCTAAGATCCGAAGTCCACTCTAAGTCCACTCTAAGTCCACTCTGAACATTGAAAAGTTTAAGATGTGTGAATCCAATATAGAATGAGCCTACGCAATTACTTGTGGTGGCGAACTTCGAAATTCGCTGTCTTGTCCCAACATATTGTGACCACGATTGTAGTCTTCTTTACTAATAGTCGCATTTTGCATGTTTAAAATGGTTGCGTCGCAGCTTATTTCAGGTCCCCCTCAAAGTAATTTTATTACATTACACTAGCAGGACAACGGAAATTCACGAAATTCCGACGCGGGGGCTTTATATGTACATCGGGCAAAATCCCGCAAATTACAGTTTTTTTCCACCGGCTGACGACCAGTATCATTTATTAGTGCCTGCATTTTGCATGTTTGTCGGTGTCAAACCATTGATGATTACTTTAATTTAAAGAGCAGTTAAATCTATACTTTTCAAACTTTAACATCTCCATAAAAATAGCCGTATTTTGTCTGTTCAAAAGGGTTACTGATGTTCCTTTGATCTTTCCGCGAATTTTTAGAAACCAGGGGGTTGTTCAATTGTAAATTTTATTATTGGTTAAAATAAATTATTTCCTTACATAATTTAATTAATTTAATTGATAAACCTCTAATTCAAATAATGAATTAAGTGATTAAAATGAATTCATTATTTTAATGCGCCATTTTTAATAATAATTTACCCCCGTGACCTTAATCGCCGATTCCGCTCAGGAGCCACAGAAAACAAATAGATTGGTTTTACTGACAGTTTAACTGACTTTGTTTAGACCGCTCGCACGTGTATACCAATCAAAACGCTTGATTCTTTGAAAAACCAATCCAAGACTTTCACGGCCTAGACATGCTAATGAAGAAACATGATGGCCATTTTAGTTTCTAAAAAGTAATGGTGGTCAGTGTTGTTTCTAAGTCTGTTTCACCTTTTTGTCTTCTATAAGCTTTTTATATTTGTAATATTTGTTTTTTTTATGTTCTAAAATGTGAAGAGAAATATATTGCCACATTTTTTAACTACGTACAGATCTTAAACGCACCAGTTTTAGAATCTTTGGCTAGGAACGAATATTTTGAAGGCTAGCTAGCTAATAGCCTTACTTTTTCATATTTTACGTTAAGTTGTTTTGTACTGTTTTTGTTTTCTGTACTGCTGACGTCAGAAAAAATTTAAAACAACCTATTTTTCCATTGTTTTTTTTGCCTAAGTGGATTTTTCCACGGGCGTTATCGATTAGTCTATATTATAATACCCGTATACATCTGTCCGTCCGTCTGTCTGTCACGAAAAATGATAGCTTAGCTGCGCAAGTAGCGAGACGCACGAAATGCGGTATAAAAAGGACAGGCAAACCCGTGGATTTTTCTACGGGCTAACAACTAGTTCTCATGTAAAAGTCGTTAAATGCTAAGAAAATCAAAACTATGTAACAAATATACAAGGCTACTATAATTTGTTTATTTTACTGTATCCTATCCTCTTTTTAAAAAAGAAATGAAAACTGAAGCACGGTCATGTAGCTGGTCTTCCTGGAGTCAAATAAAGTTAAAATTTCGTAGAGATAGCAAATTTATAGTCCTCAAACCAACTACAACAATCTCGTTACTTTTTTTCATTACTTAAGAAAAAATACACAAGGAGTATTAACTAAACAAGTGTTGATCCAGACATTTATAAAGTGCATATCTATCCTTGTACACTGTGTTTGATTTTGTTTTCTCATGTTGAACTGAAGACTTTCTTTGATTGATTTTGATTTATTGTTGGACCTTTTTACGTATACCATACATATTTTTAATATAATTGTTGATGCAAGTTCTAGCATCTAAATAATTGCGTTTAAAAACTGCAGGTTATCGATTTAGAAGCACTTGAAATACGTCTGAGCAAAAAAATTTCAATATTCCCCGATTAGATAAGTCATTACTTTACGAAGAAAGTTTATTTAACCCACATATCCTTATCAACGCTTTTAAAACATAAATTCTCTGATCAGCATGTATTATTACAACTTTGGGCGCCATCCATCTCTGTAAATAAGAAGTTTTTTTATTTCAAATTTGTTTAATCCAATGTCCTTGAATTCTTCTTCTGTGAGACTGCATAGAAATTGACCATCAATTAAATTCTCCTTAAATGTTTTAATATGTTTCTGCAATTTTAACTCTTTCAATGCATGACAAATCTCTCCAACAGTCATGTTATCAATTTTAGCTACTTTTTTCTGTGAATCATCTTTCTCCATTGGTATGTTTTTCATCGCGGCTGATTGGGTTCCTGTTGGGCCATTGGGGTCATCAATTTGGAAAATACCAACTAGAGGTGTATATATATTCTCTGAACTCACAAGATGTTCTGACTCTTGTGTTTGAGAATGTTGTTTTGAAGCAAAAAAATTGATTTTTTCCAAAATAGACGGAGAAGGTGTTGATTGCTTTGTAATAGGTGCACTCTTTTCACAAATTTGTTCATAGATTTGATCAAATTCAGGCGTTTCTACATATTTTTCAATTTCTTTAACATGTTGGCCTCTCGGTCCATCATCTTTTATCTTCCTGTCAACTTTCCTTGCATCTTCCACAAGTTTCACCTTAATTTGGAACTCCAGCGGCACACTTATTTTATTTTGTTTTGTGCTATCTTCACCGGAAGCGGTTACAAACTCCATGTTACGTACTTCTTCACATTTCAAGACACGAAGGTTTGATTGTGGACTGTGCGCATTATTAAACCTAAAATACACTGGGCGTGCTAACTTTTCTGCCTTGGTTGGTAGTATGTCAGAGAGATAATAGTTCTCTGGTGAATAAAGAGGTTTAAATCCTGCCTTACAACTTAAAGATAGGTCAAACACTATTCCTTCCTCATTGCGTAGAGTCAAAAAGTTCCTTTGTTTTTGTGTTGCTATTTCATCTTTGTTGATTAAGATTTCTAACTTATCTTCACTTTCAATGCATATTCCTCCTTCACCATTGTTCAGCAGTGGAGAGTATCCATTTTGAATTATTGTATATCTTGGAAGTGGTATAAGTGTGATTAACTCTCCGAGTGTTTCACAGTATAACTTATCTTCTTCTAGTGCTATTAATTCCTTGGTTTTTGCTGGTATCTGATGGAATATTTCATGTTTATCATAACAACAGGCTGTTAATTGCTTTTCGACAGAATGAAGCTTTATTTTCTCTCCATGGCTAAAAGCAATACCATCATCTGCGTCGTAATACCCTGTTTCCACAGTGACTATTTGGGGCAGTTGGTAATTGGAAACGAAATCCTTTAAATATAGACTTTCTGCTTTCTTTTTATTATCCTGTAACGCCTCATAAGACATGGTAAATTTCTCTAAAGTAAAAGTGCATTGTAATATAAGAATTAGCATTACAAATCGCTGACATCGTATTTGGCAGAATCCACTACAAGGTTTGGACAACCAAGACGCTTTCAGAACCTAGAGAACTTCTCCTTACCATTACAAGCTGGTTGTAAAAGTGTCACACAGATTACTGATTTAAACAAGTAATTTAGGATGCAACTTTACAAAAAATTTTATTTTCATTGCTTTACTGTGTTGTTTACCAACTATCTGCTCCTTCATGAACAAAACAAGCTTATTAAACTTATAAAAAATAATTACGTGAATTGATTTAATATAATTACTTCTTTATGGATCATTCTAATCGTCCTATTGCTATATTGTTCGCTGATACTGAAAAGCTTGACAGGCCATGACAGATTACCGTCAGACGAAGTTCATGTAACGCCTTTTATGCATTGTGTTTTTAAATAAACCATGATGTTAACGATTTAAAGGGTTACAAAAGGTATTTGTTAAGACATTATTGAGGTGGAATTTACACGCACAATGACAGATAGTTAATTAGTTTTAACCCATCAATTGTCAATTAAAATATCTAAAGGTTCCCCGTTAATTTTTTATAAAGTAATTCCTTATTGGGAAGGGATTTAAGAACACCCGGGTGTTCCAAGACAATACAGAGGAAACCTCCAGCTTTTCTTTTATTTGCGACGAAAGATATTTTTTTACAAAATATGAACATATCAGCTATTACAACGCCTTACCATGCTAGAATGCAACCTAAATACTTTCATCATATCAAATTTCATCATTTAAAGACTTAGTGAAACCAAGTGTCTTTTTACGCTGCTTATTAGCCTGGTGATTCTTTTGAATGTAAGTAGTGTCACGATAGAGTTAAAAAAAGCCAGTATTTAATCTCGTCCAAAATTGTAAACACAAGAGAAGAAATAGGCGAAAACAATACGAACTTTTTCTTCTGAAATATTTGGATTTGAATTTTTTTTTTTATTTTTTTTTTTAAATGATCTGTCGCTTCCTAGAAAAAAATCTCAATAATCAAAGCAAAATTTTCGTTGTTACTTTTACCAAAAATATCAAATTCAGTTTCTCTTAAACAAAAGTTAGACGCAAACAAATATCAGAGCAAATCCCTAAATTTCAAATCCATCTAATAGCAAATCCTGAATTACAATTAACCAATCAGCACAAAGTCGGCGTGGTCACGTCTTACCCTCTTAAATAATTTGAGAATTAATTATATTTGTCCAGGTGAGTAAGGCCAACTGCGCTCAAAACAAAAGGTTTCCCGATATTAACCACGGTAAAGCAGTTTTGTTTGTTTTGATTTTGCATCGAACTGCGCATGCTCAGATACAATTCGCCGTCGAATTCGCCGCTCAATTCGCTTCGTGAAAATCCCCCTTTAAACTAGTCTAGTTTCATTTGTAATGCTGATAATTTGTCAACATTACAAATAATACGAGGGCTTATTAACCCAAAATAATTATATGATTAAAAACCATTCTTTGTAAGTAAAATGTAAACCAATCAAAATAAAACATCAGGTTCTTAACAATAAAATAAAATCGACAATTACTTAAGTTGTAAAAAATAGCCAATCGTATAGCTCATTCAAAAATCGCGGGCTTTTCTTGTGATAAAAGCAAAACAAATGATGAAGTAAAATAAAACCGGTCAATTACAACCTGGTCTATTTCAAATTTAAAATAAGATTTGATTGGAGATTTGAAATTTATCAGTTATGGATAAACAACACGTTGAAGCGGCTTTAGGGAAATATAAAAGTATTATGAAATTTCTTCTTACTTAAGCAAAACATTAACATTTTCCACATGTTACATGTAGCAACTGTAAAAAACTACACGTATTCAACAAAACTTAACGTGTTATTAATCATATCTTTGAGTGAGCTAAACTAGGAAAAATTGTTGTCCAATCAAACTTCTCACCAAGCCGTACTGTGTTGGCTATAGCCTATATTTTTAGGGAATAAATGCTACTAAATGACATCTTAAATTATTATGTTATTACTTACAAAAAAATATCTCTTTCTTGAAAGTTTGCTTTCTAACGTTTTCAACTTGCATTACAAACAGCTAAAAACAAAGAAGCAATTCGTCTTTGGCTTCTAAAAGACGGGGACGATTTTTTCATCTCATTAACACTTTACAGAGAAAAATTAAGAAACTTTTGGAAGCCTTCTAAAACTTTGAATTTTTGTAATTTCTAAGCAATTTAATCCAATCGTTTTAAAATCATCCTCTGTTAGATTAAATAGCAACCGGCCATCGATTAAATTTTTCTTAAATGTCTCGACATGCTTTTCTAGGTTCAGTCTTTTTAATGCAACGCATACCTGTTTCACACTTGCTTCTTCTAAGGATGTAAACGTTCTGTGATCACCTTTAGTAACTTTTTTGTTTTCCATCCCAAATGAAGTGTGTTTCGCTTTTGAATGAGCAATTTTTTCGGGCTCGTGTAGGACATAACAGGTGTATATATTTTCTGAACACCTGTCCTAGGTATTCGCCTTTGTGGCAAATGTAAAGGAGGGTTATTTGTTGCTGCATTGCAGGATTTTCTCATATTTATATCTTTAGCAGGTGCAAATCTTTTATGGTCATTCTGACCATGTTTTTTTGTTGCCATCAAAGAGGTAGGATGCACTGGTGAAAGATATTCATTCTCTTTCATCAATGATTCTCCAGTTGAAGTAGGATTAATTAGCGGAGTGTTTTCTGCTTTTGTAATATATATACCTTTTTGCTGTTTCTCTCACGGCTTAGCTGTTGGCACCAATGAGATTGACCCACAGGGTTCTTTCCATAGCCAATTGAGTAAAAGTTTAATCATTCCTGGATGAAGTCTTTTATCTAAACAACCATCGGTATTTTCCTGATGGTGTGAGAAAATTTGAAACATTTTATTGATGCATGATTTTTTTACTTCATTTTCAATTCCTTTAATGTTTTGATAGTTTCTTCGTATGTTTTCATATCCATTATTGTGCTTTGTTGTACCTTCAGCAACTTTGAATGTCATTTCAGCTTTTAATGGTATGCGAAAAACGTAATTAAAACTTTGTTTCGTGCTCGAAACAACAATATATTGACGCGTTTGCACTTCCTTGCATTTCAAGATGCCAAGTTGATAATAACAAAACTGAGAATTAACGAACTTGAAGTAAACTGATCGTTTGAATCTGGTAGCATATTTTGGTAAAGTTTGATTCAGTAGACATGTTTCCTTAAGATAGATTGGTTGAAATACTGCTTGGCAATTGAATGGCAATTCAAACATATCTCCTGTTTCATTGTCAAAAATTAAACAATGCTGGTGTGACTAACTCGTTTCCTTTAGCACGAAACATGACTCTTACCTTTCTGTTTTCCTAATATGAAGACTATTTCTTCCTTCACTAATATGAATGGAAATCGCACTTTGTGTTATTACATAATCCGGGCGCACGCTTAGCTTTGTGATGTCCGCAACAGATGTACAGTGGCTTGATTTCTCACGAATTAAAAGTTACACAGGTTATTGGCATGGTAGAAATATCTCATGAGGTGCGTAATTAGTGTCGTAACAGATCGCTATGAATTCGGTGGTAACCAAATGTAATTTTAGCTTCTGTCCAAAGGAAAATGTGTCGTTACCATTAGATCCATAATGTCCTTTGTCGGCGCAAACAATTTGTGGTAAGTTATACGTTAACACGAAATCTTTTAACTTTAAACTTTCTTCACTCCATCTAATATTTGACAAGCTTTCATAGGCCATAATGTTACTAAAGTCTGTGTATTTTAATACGGTTAATACTGTTTAAATCGAAGTCTCCTGACCTCATTTGTGTTATGTTTACATGGAGAAAAAAATTGAACAGAAAAATATTAAGTCAGCCTCGTATTGATCTTTTACATCATCAAGCATTGCTTTGCTTGTAACTAATGTAAAAATTAGATAACATTAAACCATCCAAATGTGACGCTTTCAGCTGATTTTTTTGAAATGCTAATTGACTTTGAAACTTAATTACTCTTATTAGAAGTTCTGTAAAATTATATATCTATCCATGTGAATTAAAATGCAAAATTTACCCCTAGTAACGGGAAAAATATTGGAATTTTTAATCCATGTGCTTCTTATTTCCTATCATTCGTGTTATCTTGTGTCAACCGGGGGTCGAATGTTTATTTTAGACTAGTCGTAAGCTAGTTGAGAATCCACGCCAGTTCACCCGTCGCTACTTGCAGCTGCCATTTCCGGCTCACAAAAACAGACAATGAGCAATTTAATGTAGAAAAGTATCATAATACTCGTAAAATATTCGGCTGTAAAACTTACTCTCTTGAGAATATATATTCATCCCTACGGTTAAGGCCGTTTCAAATTACCGCATTATATTGCCAGTAATATGTTATATAGAAACGCAGAATATTTCCACATTAATGTAATGTGAAAACGACCTGCAATTATAATCACATTTCTTTTGCTCTGATATTGTTGAAAAAATTTGACGCAAATGTTCGCAATATCCTGCAATACTTTTTAATTTAAACTGAGTTTGAATTAAAAATATAGCAGAGGAATTTCTTTTGCTTCAAATCACAAATTTTCATCTGACAGTATATTGCCAGCCATATATTGCTGGAATATACTGTCAGCAAAATATTTTTGTAATGTAAAACGGCCTTATGACGCCTTTTAAAGGATTTACCGATTTTGTATCAAAAATTTAGTAACTTGGAGAAAAAATTTACAAGACACAAAATTGCTACACATCTGAGGGGATCAATTTACACTATACAAGCTCTAAACACCAGCTGAATCGTTTCGTAAAAAAATAGGCGACGTTAGCATGTTTTGGACCGTTCCCAGGGTCAAGTAAATGCAATTTAAAAAAACTTGCAACAACTTTGGTTAAAATAAAAACATCTATTGTTACAACATCATAGCAAAAACAGTCATTCATTTTTATTTATTTTTTGACACGAGAATATAAAATGTTTGCAAATTTTGCCCCTTATTGACTCATTAAAATACTTTGCCTGGCATACTTTTGTTAATAACCTTAAGACATTACCCAGTGGTACCTAATACTTTTATTCATCATACAGATGTAACTTGTGGAAACAATTTTTAAAAAAATCTTAGGCTGCTGTTACACCACCATTGTATATTCATCATGCTGATGCTACCTCACCATTGTATCATTATTAATGGTACGCCCATCATAAAGGCACTATTTCGCATTTTTTTAGATATATTACTTTTATCAGTACTTAATTATAATTATTCCTTGAAATAGTCTAACCACTTTAAAACCTGAAAATGAAATCCAAACACGGCCGAGGGCATTAATACTTTTTCCAATAAACACCCGTTTACGCACTACAAAAAATTTAACTTTTGTAGTTTTCACAAGTTTAAAACTATGCGAAATTATGCAGTTACATACCAATTAAGCAGTGTATATCAGTAAAAAGAATGTGCCATATTTATTTCTTGATTCTCACCAAACTTACTAAATTAGGCCTAAATAAATAAAAAATATCATTCAAAAATTTTACTTCAAATTTCCTGAAGCTCAAGTAAATGAAAAACAGAAACAAAATAGTTACCCTTTGAAAATGTAAATTGTCATTAAAAACACAGATATAACCAAAAATGATTGCACACAATAATTATTTCAGGGATGATTTTTATAAGTCTTGTGTCATGCACGTCAATCGTACAAGGTTTAATGACATCACTAAAAGCAAAAGTTATGCCAACAAAGCATACATGGACCGCTTTTGTATGAGATGTAGGTAATATTTATAGATAAAAAAACTTTTTTTGGCAAGAATTGTAAAAAATGTGCACATTAAAACATATACAAGAACTAACATGCAACAACAAATTAAACACAAAGACAAAAAAATGTTATTCTATTATCTGACTCAACATTTGTAAAGCCATTTCACCATTATCAGTTGGTACCATATGACCAGCATTCATAATATAATAAAGACTAAAGTTTTCATACGATTTTAGGAATGCTTGTGTTTGCTGCCCTTTCCCTTCAACATAAAGAGGCGTGCGTCTTGCATTTAAAAAATTATTGAGACCAGGCCATGTAAGTTTTTTGATCCATAGTTCAGCACCTGGTGTGTCGCAAATCATATCAAGTTGGCCTTGAAACACAACAACTTTTAAACCATAATTGATAAGTTGATCGACAGATTTAATAACAGGTTTCATGAAATCTTCTGACTGATACGAGAAAACATCACCTGATTGGGCTCCCCACTTCACGTTGTTAGGAATAATTTGCAACTTCTCCCTGATTGGTCCATTCATTAAATCTGCTAAACTTTGTTTGTAGTATATACCAACATGTTGCTCATATAAACGTTGCAGTCTTCTTGATGACTGCCTGGGAAATGGAGGTGCATGATGTTGCAGTACGTTATAAACATTGACACTATCTGTAAATTTATCAATCATACTTTCAGTTACAGACCATAAATGCGTTGCCTCTAGATATCTTCCATCATTTACAGCTTGTACAGTTTTCTTAGATATATTCATTACTTGCTGAAAATCTCTTTCATCCAATAAGTTGTATTGATAAAGATAGGGTGCCCATGTTATCACAGAATCAACAGCAGATATCCATGAATCACCCAATGCAACCCCTTTAAAATTAACCTGGATTTGTCCTTGCTGTATAGCTTGATAAAGCTTTTGTCCAAAATAAGCTGTCATTTTGCCACCATAGGACTCACAAAATATGTAAAATGGAATTGTCTTAAACACTGGCAATGTTGTCATAAATTGTGATAGAAGAACAAAAAGATCATCGGCTATTTGACTCACATTTCTTGTGTAAGCACTAGGGTTAGTAACATAACTAAATCCGGCACCTACTGGGTTATCGACAAAGAGAAGATTCGCTTTTTTTAGCCATGTTGTATTTCTTGGTTTTAGATTTATGTCTAACGGTCCAAGCTCTGCAAAGTTACCAAACCCAACACCAGATCCACCAGGCCCCCCTTGAAGCCACAGCACAAGGGGAAGGTCTAACCTTCTCTCCTTATCTTCTGCCCCATATAACCACCAAAACATGTGAGCATTTTCACGGACAGTTTGATAACCCCACTTTTCATCAGGAATTTGACTGTTTTTATTATTAAATGAAGCAGCAGAATCAGTATAACTTACGAAGCAAAAAAACAACGAAGCAAAAGTAAGAAAGTAAACAGAATACATTGTTTCTTCTCTTCAATAAAAACAGAAAGTAGTCACTGGTCATGTGTCTTGTGACAGTCGCTTGCTTGCCGACTGATGGAATGGCGATGTTGCCTTAGGCTATGGCTTAATACTTGCTGTTTATAAACAAACGGATCACGTGATACGCTTATACTGTTACCCTCCGCTTGTCCCCCACTTGCGTTGGCATATATATTTTTCGCGCGTATAAACAATCTCGGGTAATTTTCTCGCAAGTTCAAATAACTCTACAAATAACAGAGGAAGAAAAGTAATTTTCAGGGTTTTAGTAGGCGCATGCGTTTCTACGATGGCCCTTATGGCTCACTTCTCTTCTTAATAAAAACACTTCTCTTCTTAGTCAAAACACTTCTCTTCTTAGTTAAAACACTTCTCTTCTTTCCTCTGAAATCTTCTCTTCCGTTCGAAACACTTTTCTTCCATGAACTCAAAAAATTCCCAGACCCAATTCCGGTCCGGAATATTGATTGAGCTAGATTTCGCTAACTCACGTTTTTTGAATTAATGACCGACCCGTCACTTCCAGGTTTTTTGCGTTTTTCATATATTAGGGAGACGAGAGTGAATAAATGACGTATCCGTTTAAGGCATTCGTTTATATCATTTTTAATACGCACGTTAAGAATACCAAAATTTTACCAGGCTGGCCATTATTTCTTTATTGTTCTAAACAAAATACGTATTGTTTTAATCTAAAATCCTAGCCTGACATTTTTGAAAGGACGTGTGCTTTGCTTGGTTGACACCACCATGATTTTGAGGACTCTCGGTAGCCATCTATTTTGTCATTTATTGTGTCTCTTGATAAATAAAATTAATTACTTTGCTACTGATCTGAAATGATTCGTGTTATTTTATTCATCCACATGCTTCGAGACCTGCTACAATGTTTTAATAACAACATTTTTATTCGTAAATTGAGCACCTGTTAGCCAAGTTTGAAGAGAAGTGTCAAAATGCAGAAGAGAAGTGTGAGAATACAGAAGAGAACTGTTTGGAACATAGTAGAGAACTGTTTTTAAATTGGAAGAAACGTGAGCTATAGGGGCCATCGTACGTTTCATCTATAGCAAAAAACGCGCTACACGGGCCCTGGGATCGAGGTCGCAGAATATAGAGTTTCTTTTGTTTCTCGAAAGTTACTACGAATAAAGTACGTACTGGAATTTGATTGCTTTTTATCAATAAATGCAGAATTTGTCCCTTTATCTGTTTCAATTTGTAGCAATAGGTAGCCTAGTTAACTAAGATTTCTTCGAGGATATCAAATTAAGTCAAAGGAAAGCTGAAACGCAAACAAATGTCAGAGCAAATCCCTAAAATTCAAATTCAAGATATTCTGGTGGGTAAGAAAAATTATACTGGAATTCTTAGTTAAGCAAAAATTAGAAAATGTTATGTTCTGCTCTCTTCCTCTCGACTACAAAATATATAAATAAAGCTCAAGAACCACTCATTTAATCTCGTCCCCAGGACTTTATCCGCTTTCTGATATGTGGGTAGTTCTTTCGCACCAGCACGCATATCTAGAAACCAAAAAAGAAGCTTTGGGAACGAGATTGCTACACATTTTCACTCTCAGCATAAAATGGTACTGAACGCGTGAAGTTTTTGTAATAAACCCTTGCCACGGTTACATGTTGTGTATTAAAAGTATACCGTACACAAAAAAAGTGGGGAAACCACAATTTCAAGCTAGCGCAATCGCGCTTGTATGATCGAAGTGCCTCGTCTCACTCCAGATAGATCTTCTTGTCCGCCTTCTCTTTCTCTACTTTACTTGTCTTCAGTCTTCGATGGAAAAAGAGAATATACCTCTCGATATCCCGTCTTGTTAAAGCAATATCACGAAAAATAAGGATTGAAAATTCAAATATTCATTGTATCAACCGGTTTCCCGAAAAAAATATATGAAATATAAATCGAAACCTCTCTCAGTAGACCTCTCCGCTGCACAGAAGTTCTCACTCAACTGGATTATATCGCTAAAAAACTCTTTGTGGTGTCTGTGTCGAAATAAACAAAAAGTATCTCAAGACAATATATTGTAATGTGTAAAACAGACTTAAGTCTTCATAAAAGACATTGAGGTTTGTCTGTCTTAGCACAGACATGATATTTTGACATCATAGAATATCGCTTTAAGTAAAATAAACAGACATCTTGCAAACATATGACTTATGTCATTTGTAGGGAATAATTTAAGGTAACACCTTAAACTGACCTCTGCTAGAGAGACTTTCTTGTTATAAGCTTTCCGCTACACAAGGTTTCTGTTACGAGAGATATTTTATTCGCTTCTGAAAAAGAGTATGTTTAGAGCAGTATCCGCTAGACAGGATGCATGAAAAACGCGCTAAAAATTGAACATTGGTTTGCTTTAAGTCGAAGGGAAAAAGGCAACTTTTTTTTTTTTTTTTGAGGGGGGGGAGAAGTGGAATAATATTTTTGGGGGGTTGTTTTTTGTCCGACAGGTAAGCTTTGAATTTGAAATAAGAAGATTGGTACTACTTCGTTAGATAGTAATTTTGAAATGAGGACAATGGTAGCACAATAAAAAATACACATTTATTTTTCAATGTACTCAAAAAAAATGTCGAAGATTTCGCATTATATTTTGCCTTGTGCAGCACGAAAGCACAATAATCTTTGCCTATATATGGAACCTACCAGAAAAAACAAACAAATAAATTCTATTCCACAACAACACAATTTAAATCCATGTCAAAGTACAAATGTTTTTAGGATCAATGTAATAAATCTATAAGTTTTCTAGAACTAAATCTAATTATCGCTACCACATAACAAAAAACAATACTTAAAAAAGTTAACTTTCCACTTTTCTTTCTTCGATCTCTTCTCTGTAACAAAAGTTAACGATTACCCCTAACTATATGATGGCGGCGCTTCTTGATATTGCTGCTGATACGCAGGTCCTCCTTGATGTCCCTGCAACAGACTAGTTTTTTCAGTGGAGTATGCCACGTTAGTGTTTCCACCTTGATTGGTATATGTAGCACCGACATACTGCGGAGACGTCGGTTGATATGCCGTGTTATACGGATAAGGATTAGAGACAGGTTGCTGTTGTCCAGGATACATAGTTTGTCCAGAAGTGCTGACAACGTAGTTAGGTGTTTGTTGGTGAATAACGACTCCTTAGTAGAGAAATTTAAAAATATTAGATGTATTAATGGTACAATACACTATTGCGATGGTAACGACAGCATTAACAAAAAATGTAAATATGTTTAAATGTTTAAGAAATTATAATCTTGTATTGGCAAAATCAAAATTTAAGCTGTTATACTGTTGTCGTCCACGGACCTCTTAAATATAAAACTTCGAGATTTATTTGAAAAAGCTCTGGGGTCGAGAATGTTGTTATACCAGTCTTTATAATCCAATTTTTTTACGTCAGAAAAAATAACCGTCGTGATATGCTATTTCCTGCCTAATTATTTAACACATCGGCGTTCATGTCGGCTGTTGTCGTGTGCCTACGTAAAAAAGAAGGGCTATTATACTAGACTAGTCGGTGGTCCGTGGATAAATCCAAGGGTTTGTCTGTCCTTTATTTACCGCATTTCGTGTGTCCCGCTACTTGAGGTACTATTTTGTGCAGAGACAGACAGAAAACGGTTATTACTAAATAGAGTAGTCATTAATCCGTGGAAAAATCCACAGGATAGCCCGTCCTTTAAACACCGCATTTCGTGTTTCCATAACAGACAGACAGACAAACAGACAGACGACGGCTATTATTATAGAGAAGAATATTTTGTGATGGACTAGTTACGGATGGTGAATGTTATTTTAAAACATCAGTAAAAAATTGAACTAAAACCTAGTATCATTAGAGAGTATTATCCATCATCGTCATCGGTCAAGAGACCCTGAATGCGTCGTCAAAAAACAATACCTTGAGAACTTTGACCGCCACAACAGCCACTGCAGCAGTATATGGAAGCGGCTAACCCAAGGAAAAACTCCAACACCATAAGTCCAAGAAGTACGCCAAAAAAGATAGCACCTGTTACCGACCTGCACGCTGTACTGTAGCTGCGGTAGTAGTAGTAGTAGTAGTAAGAGTAGCTGTAAGTTTCGCAGTTAGTGAAATACCTAAAAATATAAAGTACAAACTCCATACGTTTAATTGTTTCTAAGTCTTTCATTCTCCGCATTGTTCCTTCTCTTTCTTAAATCTATCATCTGCATAGTGGTAGTCCAATTGACAGAGTACTAAAAAATCAAACTGGTAGCCTTCTGGTAGACTGTTCGCTTGCAATACAGGAGGTCTTGGGTTCAAACCCCGATACCACGGAAGTGTGAATCCATCTTTTCTGCTGAACGTTCAGCATGAGAATAGGATTGATATCTTTTGTCTAGTTGAGCGATTTCTGTGCTTGCACGACTTCGTAGTTTAAATGGGACCTTTAAATGGACTAGGACTCCCTTGACAGGATCCTCGTTGATAGGAACTGAAGAGCTTATCCTGGGTAAACAATTTTAGTAATAATAAATTTAGATTTTATTCAACAAAATGATCTAACCCATGGGGTCAAACCAAAATGGGTGCGGTTCTACAGCTTGGGGCCTCATGGATAGAGGAGTCGCTAAGGGGGTTTTGGTCAAACATATGCTGACTACCCTTCTTCATGCAAAAGGTGCTAGTGATCAATCTTAACCCTATTTTTGCTGGACTTTCTGCGTACCAATTATTCTTATAAAAGGGATGAATGATGCCACCTTTAGTAACTTTTGAATGGCTTGGCAGATATAAACAGTTTTGCTATAAAGTCGTGATTTCTGAGAACATGTGTTTTTCCTGAATTTAGTTTTTAAATGGTTTCTCCGCAATTACTTCATAATGTTACCATTTCGGACATTGCTGTTTGCTAAGGCTGAAAAAAATCAGCACTGTCTTTTCTCAAACCACATTCGGCAACACTGTGGAGAAAGGCAACTCCTAAATGAGATTTCCACATGGTCTACTAACAATTTACTAAACAGAAAAATACTGAAAGTTTATTCACCATAAAGCAATTGCAAATAGTATACCATCCACCACTGCTCCAATAATCGCGATGATGTTGAAAAACATAGCTGTGCCAATCAAACAATTGTTGTGAGAAGATGATGTGATGCTAATGCAAAGTATTCCGGCTATGATAATCCATACACCGATCCAAATTCCGCTCCGCATGTTGACAAGCCAGTACGAAGTATTGATTGTAGACATTGTAATACCAATAGCCACCGCTGCGATTCCCACAAGTAGCTGGATAATACCTAATGTATAAATTTTTTGATTTTACTGATTACATATCGGAAATATTTAATTTATTGGTAAATGTAAAGCAAAAACTATTTACTGATTAGGGTGCCTTACATTGCATCTACTGGATGGTCTTATTTTAAACAGGTTTTTATGTTCTGATGTTCTCAAAGTTGTTTTCACCAAAGCACTCTGTTTATAACAAAACTAGTGAGGAATTTTATAATTCAATAAGACATGGCTACGCTGCAGAATGTTAGACAGTAGCTGTACTTTAAATGCTGGATACTCGTCTCTCAATAAACTTAAAGATTCCATATCAAGAAGAAGGATGGAGGGGCTATTAAAAAATAAAAGGGCGTTTCTTTTAATAATAAATTCTATCAAATGGCTTAAAAAAACCCATATTTTGGAGTAAATATAACTTTAATTGGAACATGCAGGGCAAATTTCAATTGGGAAAAAACGTTTAACGGCTTCTGAGAAAACTAAATTACACCCTGACTAATAAAGAGAGAATTATCTACCAACATTTAAGAACGCCAACGTACCAATGATTTTTAACGCTTTTTCATTGACACTGGGTGGAGGCCTTTGGATCAAAACCGTTGCCGGTGAAGCTCCTTGATTGTACATTTTTCGCTTCTCTAAAAAACAGGAAGAGCAGTATGAAATACAACTAAAATATTAAAGTTTTTTTTTCACAGAACGTTGTTGTTGTTGTTTGTTTTTGTTGCTGTTTGTTTGCACTGCGATAAATTTTTTGTGCACAAACGCAAAATTAATTACACCTTGTTTCGTAGAAAACTGACATTAAGTTTTCTATCGTTAAAACGTGTTTTTCTTAGGAATGGTAAAATTTTATTCTTGTGAACTTTTACATTGAAGTATCTTATGAAAATATTATAAGTCAAATGACGTCAATGAACGATTCTTCGTGCAACGTAATGTTGTGATTTTGCATCGAGAACAATGGCTACGCACGTGCTTTTAGTAGGTAAAAATATAAACAACAGAACACTCTCTAGAAGCTTCCGTACAAAAGAAATCAAGTCGAAAAAAGAAGCCTTTGTGGAAGTTGATGTATTTTTCTCCTAAAAAGCAGAGGAGCGTAATTTAAAAGGCAACCTCGTTTCCATATAATTTTGTTATTCTTACAAAAAACATACATGTTTTACGCACGGAATTCCTGCATTGAAAGATATCAAAAACAGGTCAGGTTTTTGATATTTTGTAAATTTGCAAGATAATGCAAATATTAATTTATGCTTACTACCTTATGACATCATTAATGATGATATCATAAGGTCAGATGGAAATCTTTTAAGCTAAATATCTCAAGAACGAAAAAAAAAATTTTTTTAAAAATCCAAGAGACTTGAGAAACAACTTTTTATCTTCTTTAACCCTATTCGGTCCGGGGGGGGGGGCGGATTCCGCCCCCCCTGACGGTTTTTTTTTAATAACTCCTGATTGCTTTGTTATATGGCTATGATACCTACTGAGTTTCAACATTTATCTATTAGACACCTGCATGCTAATTTTTTAGGTCCCATACCTTTCAGAGGCTTTGATATTGGCCATTACTCGAAACTACCCCTAAAAATCTCTATGAAGTCCTTATAATGGGGAAAATATAATAACTCCTGTTAGGATTATCCTTAGAACTTGAAACTTGCAACACAACTTTGTTTCATCAAGAAGAATCATTTTGAATAATTTGAACCCGTGACTAATCCGATTTCCCGATTTTGTCGGATTTTACCCGAAAATCGGAAAAAAACGGATTTTCGGGCAATTTTTGGCAATTTTTCATCCGATCCATGTAAAAACCGGAAGATATGTTAAATAACTTTTATTTAGCTTTCAGAAACTCCAAACAGAATGTAAAAATTCGCTCTAGAACAAAAGTAATTATATCTTAAGCAGATAGTGGCATTTTTAACAATTTTCAAGCTTTTGATGACGTCACAGAAAATGTGCTGACGCAAGTAAATTTTTTTTGGCGCCATTTTGTTCCTTTTATGACGTACTATAAGTGTGCCAAGTTTGATTCAATTTGAACAACCCTATGAAAAGTTATTAAGGGGGGGCGGAATCCGCCCCCCCCCGGTCATAATATGTTCGAAAAACCCCGGACCGAATAGGGTTAACATACAGAAATATAATTTTCCATGCAGGAATTTCTTCAACGCCTACTTGATAAACAAGCCTTTCTGTATAAAATATTAGATCGAAAAAAAGAAGTAAATTTACATATCCGAAGGTAAGCAAAATGGTAGCTCTTGTTTAAAATATGAGGTAACTTATTCCGGCTTAACGAGAAATAGCATTTTTACGCTTAAATAAAAAACGCCATTATAGTTTCGAAATCGAGCTAAAATCTTAATGAGATGCATACTTATGCAAACAGCTTTCGCAAATTTCGTGTAAGCCTAAACTAAAAATATGATGCATGTTATCATAAATATAGCTACAGACACAAAAAATAGCAAAACACTAGCAAGGATGAAAAAAAGTTTATCATATTAATATAACCGTTGCTACATCTACATATTTGTTAGTATCGCTTTCTTCTCAGAACATCATATGCTTTTCTACTAATAACATCATCATTTGCTAGACATGCTTCATTACGTAACTCTCCTTCTTTATGGTTATTACTAATATACTTTAACATTGCAACTTTACTAATAAACACGTGGAGGAGAGCCAACTTTTAGAAATGTAAATAAGCATTAGATAGCGATTAAACAAACACTCAACTCAATCACTCTTGCCCACACATTTAAACATGTTCTGACATGCTACATCTTGAATTAATGTCATGTGGTTTGGATGTTTTCCTTGGAAAGAAAAATAAACAGTCATCACATCTAACAAAATCGTTTTCCTTGGAAAGAAAAATAAACAGTCATCACAAACAAAATCTTTTTCTTCTCTTATAATATCAAGGAAACTGTGTGTATCTGTCTCTAACAGACAAAGTAGATGTGTTCATTTTCCTTTGATGTGGCGGGAAAAGGTCTTATTTGTTAACTCCTTATTGCAATTTTAAGCTTGAAGCCTCGGAAACAGGAGAAATTAATCGACGCCAAATTATGTGTGATTAAGTATGGGCAAACTGAGACCAAAATTGAGCCAATTCCCCTCAGTTAACACAATCTGTTTCGAAAACAATAGGATGATGACGTCAACACATCTCTACACTTTTATGAGTCGGTTAGCTACAATCTTGTGCATAGTATATATTGGGACAAATTTAAAAAGCCCCTAACCCCAACATCTCTCATAGTTGTAGATCCTAGGGCACGCTGTAACAGTATTTCAACAATGGGATAGAGGAAATTGGACTGTAAAATAAATTTTAATAGAATTTGTCCTTAAATTTACGCACACGGTTTTAGACATAAAGAGACAAGAAACCAACCGGCCTAATTTTCTAAACCATTTTCGAACTATTTCAAAGCAGCAACACACATGCGCTTAGTCACGATGAGTTTTAGTGCTAGAGTTCTATAAACATGGGTATTATTCCTACCTCAACCCCCAGGCACTTTGTCTCTTTTTTATAGCGGGACGGCGAGATGAAATAGTTCTCGCTGTCCCTTATATCAAGTAGAGAAAGTCCTGGGTCGAGGTTGGTATTATTCTATATCCAGAATAAAATAGTATGACCCAGCTTTAGCCGACAGACAGACAACACCTATTATTATAGAGGCGGGACGTAAATAAAGGAAGATGCAAACATACACCCAGAAGAAGAATAATTTTTTAATCAGATTTAGTTAATTTTATTTCTCTTATCAATCAGGAAAATACAATTTTTTAATTTCAACTAAAAATAGAATTTTACTCTGTTCATCCTAAAATATAATTTACAAATTTAATTTTTAATTTTAAAAAAATAAATAACGTGCGTATCTCTTCTTCATGTTACTACATTACTCGAGTAACATTTTCATCTTCCTCCATGGAAGAAATCTCATATAAAAACTCTTCATTTCTTCGTTTTTTCCTTCATTCTTCATAATAATATAGCAGTCTATCAAAATATTTCTTCTTACATATCTTTCATAAATTTCGCGTCAGTTCGCGTTTCATCAGTCTTTTTTGTCAAGTGTTCAACACTTGAATAAACGGTCACATATGGAATTTTAACGGTATAACTGAGACAAAGTTTCGACCAATTTCGCTCTATTTAATACCTTTTTCATTCTTCGCTCGTATATATTCCGTACGACTCGTTTCTCCTTTGTTTCTGCAATAAAAAAAACACAGTAAATTTAGAATTGTGATAGCAGATCTAAATTTTACTACAGGGATGTAGGAATTTACTCAAAAGGGCGTTTATTACACAGGGCGTTTATATTAGCACGAGCGTTAAAACACCAAAACTCGATCAACTAAAATGGCGAAGGTTTTACCTGGTAAACAAGCGTTTGAACACTCCTGGGGAGTGGCAAAATTATTATTGTTTCCAAGGCAACCGCCGAATTTAATTGCAGCACATTTCGTAGCCGGCGAATAGCTGTATCTTGTCATCGTTGTTGTGCATTTATCTATGTTCCATATTCTATCGCATACTTCGGAATCGTTTGCATCTAAAAAAACAAAACAAAAAATAAACCAATCAAAATCTCCTCTTTCTTGACGGCAACAAATCAAAATTTATTTTTGTACAACAATCTATATTTTCTTCGCAACAACCAATAGAAATTAAATTTACAACTTACTGCAACTTTTTACGCAATCAGCAGCGATGTACGAAGTATTTCTCCAACTACATTTGTTTAGTAAGTCCTCCAAATATTTTTTGCAAGTTTCGCTCTTTCCTTGTGCAGTTTCAACTTGCGTTTCGTATTGTAGAGCAGTGATGCATGGTCCTGTGTCAACTGGCTCTTGGCATATTTGATCTAAGAAAAAAAAGCATGAGGTAATCGTACTACTGTTTTGACGGCACTGCGAAAAACAAACGGCACGTAGAAAAACAAACGGGTCGTGCAAGAGTTTTGAGAGCAACAAGCACCACTTAGAATTGTTTTGAGAAAAACAAACGGGCCGTGGAAGAGTTTTGATAAAAATTAAAGGCCCATACAATGTTTTGACAAATAAACAAACCGCCCGCCCGCGAATTTTTCCGAGTCGAATATGATAAGCACGAAACAAAGAATACTTACTAGTTACTTCGTGTGCACGTTTCGCCGCGGTGTCTTTCGAAATTATCACGTCTGTTTCGGATTTTGGATTTTCACTGAGTTTTATCTCAAACCGATCTTTTCCATTAAGTAGATATTCCTCCTTACTTACGGGGTCTTCTGCCCGAAACGTTGCACTAACTTTGGGAGATTTCACAAAGAACGTGCTAACGTAGTTGGGAGAGAGCATGGTTGGCTCCCCTATACCAGACAACTCAGATATTTTAACTTCTTTGTCAGCTTGGTTTTTAAAGTTGAGCTTTCCGTAGAGTGTTTGGTGGCCACCCATCATTGGTGGGGCTGAACTGTTGGTTGTAGACGAGCCTGATTTATCTATAAATAAATGTTTTGATAATTAATTTTCAAAATATATACTCAACAAAATGCCTGGAGTAAGCAGAAAAAATATAATTTGCAGCTCCGTACCTGTTATTATAATTTCATCCACCAAACCTTCGCTATTTAATGTAAATCCCGACTGTCCATTAAGAAGAAGGGTTTCTGGCCCTGATGTCGCCGTTAAAAGAAGTGGCTGCTGAGCAGACAGCATAAAGTTCATGGTTATTATAGACCCCTGTGGGACGTTCCGAGGTTCATTGTTATTGACTAATATAGTAGCATCTTTGCTGGCTTTATTTATTAGTTTGACGGAAACGGGTCGCAAATCACCACTACCATGGCTTCCAGTTGTCATACTATTCATGGCATTTATACCGTCCATAGCGGACATCCCCGTAGCATTTACACCACCCATACCACTGATGCTGGTTGATGAAGCATTTCCACCGTTTACCCCGCTCACACCAGATAACCCACCTGTATTTGTCATTCCATTCATACCGGTCATTCCATTCATACCGGTCATTCCATTCATACCGGTCATTCCATTCATACCGGTCATTCCATTCATACCGGTCATTCCGTTCATACCGGTCAATCCGTTCATACCGGTCATTCCGTTCATACCGGTCATTCCGTTCATGCCAGTGTTTCCATTCATACCGGTCATACCATTCATACCAGTCATACCAGACATGCCACCCATGCCGTTGCCACCCATGGCGTTACTGGCAGTAAGTAATGGTTGAAGGCTATCTTTAGATTTAGACCATTCTTGTCCTATGACGAAATAAAACACAATCAGATACAGATTCAATTTTTTACAACAGGGAAATTATAGCTGCTTTCAACCAATCAAATTAAAGCCTGGTCACATGACTGGTGGAGAGTATAACCAAACACATGACTGATGGAGAGTATAACCAAACACATGACAAGAATTCTTTACCTTTGTTGTGTATGATAACAGCAATTGGTTTCCCAGCTTGAATCTTTAACGTCTCTTCACCATTCAATAATTTCCCATCTACGGTGGAGAGCGTATACTCATCTTTACCACTCAATGGGATATTACCGTACTGTAAGATATCATAATCTATGGAATCGCCTTTCACTTTCACTGTGATAGCTTTCGATGGATCAGCTATATTCGCGATGGGAATAAGCATACCATTTGTAGTACCACCGTCACCAATTTCACCGGACGTGTCTGTCATTTTCATCGCATTGTATTCATCTTCCCAATCTTGATCTAAACAATAAGAAGAGGTTATACTTTACATCAGCAATCTTTCATACCTTCAACACGATTTATCAGGATGTCTGCCTAAAATTTGAACACTTTAAATATTCTCAAGGCTTTTCCTAATTTTTAAATGTTTTAAAATTTTTCTTAAGTATAGGCACAAGGTAAATTAAAAAATCAATACATAGACAAGATTTAGAAATATTTTTTTAAGGAATGATGGATATTCCAAGTTTTTAAGGTCATCTAGTCGGATTTTCTTTTCACGTGAAAACGAAATGATAAGCTTACCTTTTTCATGGACAACTAATGTAGCTGGCATGTCTGCTTCTGTTAGCGTCTTTTTTAATTCTCCATCGATGTATAACGAGGTCCCGGATTTACCTTTTGCAGTAAATACATAGGAACCGTTCCCTTGAAGTCCTGCTGATAACGTTGCTTTTTTATTGATCGGGAATTCTTGTCCATCCTCCTGTTTGAGGACAGCATCCTCATTTGCAAGGTTTGCTGCATTCAGCATAAAAAAGTTTCCAACAGCAGGTCCGCCTCCACCTTGCACTGACTTGGAATTACCATTTTGACCTCCGCCTATACCATCAATTCCACCGATAGTACCACCTAAATTTGTACTTCCGTTTTGACCGCCACCCATTCCACTACCCCCACCTTCAATTGTGGTCATTCCACCAGACCCTCCTAGAGCCATACTTCCGTTCTGACCACCGGCCATGCCATTCATGCCACCGCTAATTGTCATTCCACCACCACCGTTACCAATGGTGGTTATTCCACCACTTCCACCCATTGTGGTACTTCCATTTTGGCCTCCATTCATTCCACTGCTACCACCGCCAATTGTGGTAATTTCAGCACCAGCACCAGCCATACCATTCATACCACCGCCGCCAACAGTGGTCATTCCACCATTTCTACCCGTTGTGGTACTTCCATTTTGGCCACTGCTAATTCCACTACTACCACTGCCAACCGTGGTCATTCCGCCACTTTGTCCAATAGCCGTGTTTCCGCTTTGGCCTCCTGTTGCTCCTCCATTTCCTCCGCTAGTAGAGGTCATGTCACCATTTCCACTTATAACTGTTGTTTCGTTTGAACCGCCTGTCATTCCATTGCTGATTGTAGATATCCCGCCAATCCCACCCATATTCATACTCCCACCAGCTCCGTTACTACCACTTGTGGTTGTCATATTACCGTTCTGACCATTAGCCATGCCCCCTCCCATAGTTGTGTGGGAGCCGTCACTAGTCATCGTTGTAGTTGTTCCGTTTATTCCTCCTGGCATAACCGTGCTTCCGCCTAGAGTTGCCATGCTTCCGCCTAGTGGTGTGCCTCCGGCAGCAGCTTTCTGTCTCATGCTCGCCAGTGTCTTTTCCCATTCGTCACCTTGTTTGTGAACCACAACAAATTCACCAGTGGATGATAAATTTTGCTCATCCACAACAAAATTTGGTTGGCCATTTAATAAGAACTTAATTTCCTTGCCAGTTTCCTTATTTTTCCCGACAGCTTCAAACACCAATTTACCCATCTGGTCTCTGTCTACATAATCCACTCCTGCAGTGACATCTTTAGGAACCTCAACTACAGGACCAACAGCTGGGGCTGTTTCACGGAATTGTATATTCTGATCAACATCATTTCTCACGTGTATTTTAAACGTTTTCTGTTGCCCACCCGATGTCGTACTTCCAGTCATACCCGTCTGAGCATTTGACTGAATAGAAGATATCTCTTTTTGCCAATCAACGCCTGAAATATAGATATGTAAAGATGAAAAAGCAACAAAATACGCATGTTTGAAGCATTAATGTTTAAAGATGTAAACAAACAGTGAGTATGAGAATGTCATTAAAATAATTGGTCCCTGGAAATGGTAATTACTCGCTTAGCAGTCGTCGCATAAGAAACACCGTCTGATTGTCAAAAGGCAATGTTTTGTCTAAAAATTTTCATTCTTAAACTGTAGAAAAAGCGAAAAAGCATACCTTTCTTATGTACTACTATAAGTGCTGGAGGTGTTTTGGGGTCAATTAATAGGAAGCCTTCTCCATTTAATTGAATATTCTGTTTTGAGGTAGACTGATGGGAAGTTATGTTCAGTTTGGAGATTCGCTCGGGTATTCTTAAATTCACAGTCATCATTATCGCTCCCTTCGGTACAACTAACTCTTTGAAATTTCCGTTTTCTTCCTTAATCACAATGTCATCTTCTCCTTTACCATTCGAAAATACAAGTTTTAAGGCGTTCATTGCTCCTGTGTTACCAGTACCTAAGAACGATGACTGAACTTTCTCCCAGGGTTGACCTGCAATAAAAAAATTTTTCAGCTGAATATTTCATGACAAGAAGAAAGTGAAATGTAGTATTGTTAAAAATAAAAGCCATAGTAAAAATGAAAAAGAAGTTTTAAAGCTTAAAGTTTGAACTAGCACACTTGTTGTCCAGACAGTGAGACTTTTTAAAGTATTCAATAATAAAATTAGAGAAAGCTTGAAAAAAGACATGGTATACACCATCTTAGGCGTCCTCACCTTCCTTGTGTGCAACTATAGGTGTCAACGTTGCAGCTTCTGGTTGATCAACTACAAAGTCTTTTTGCCCATTAAGTAGAACTTCTGTTTTGGTATCTTTCTCAATAGCTTTAAAGCTGAAAGCTTGGTTATTTCGAGTACTCATAGGGATGTTAAATTGTGCCATATCTCCTTTCTGTATGTCCATTGTCAGTCCAGTACCTGTTTCTTCTGTCAATGTAATATCACCTTCAATCATATTAGGTACGATAAACATGTACGCGTTACCAGATGTTACTGGAATGTTACCATCAGCGTCAACATATTTCTTCCAGTCATCACCTGCATTTAGACAAATAAAACAATAATTAAAGAAATCAAGATAAGATGATGAAATACATGGTGCCCATCTAGCTTAACTCAAGCAATGTGGTATCCTTTAGGACCTAAACATGTTTATAGAATGCAACGATATTACTTAAAGTTAAACTAAGAAATAATTACCGGAATTATGGATAACAAGAGTTTTTACATCATTGCCTGATTTGACATCACTTAACACATATTCATTTTTTCCATTTACTTGCAGTTCCTTTCCGTTCTTTCCCACGGCTCTATACTTTAATGGTTCTGTACTTGTTCGTCCCGCTAGTGTCTGACCTCCTTGTACTAATCCACCATTGACAATTGAGATTTTCATGTTGGTTCCAGACACCTCTTCCAAGGTGACATCTTGACCAGCTTGGTTAACTGCAGTGTAGGAAAACTTCCTTTGAGAATCGCCACCCACTGAACCGAATTTTAAGTCCGACTTCCAATCGTATCCTGAAAAATTGAAAAGAAGTGATTTCAATAATGATAAATGCCTTACAAAGGTATAATATCCAGTTCAGTTTCTATATTATCATCAAAAAAGTATTTGTTAGATTTGAATTTCATGCTAATGAGGAGAAGTCTGTACGACCAAAAATTGAAAACAGGGCGCGAATAAATGAGATACAAGTTGTTTATTTAGATATTTTTAGAATAAGGCAAACAACCTAATACAAAAGCCATTCTAATATACAGTTATATTCTCGAACCATTTGCAATAACTTATTTAGAATAATATAACCAGTGGAGAACAACATTTCGTACCTTCCTTATGTACAACGAATCCTTTTAATCCAGTTGCAGTATTTGGATCAAGAACAAACTCTTTCTGTCCATTAATCAACAATTCTTGAGAACCGTCTTGTGAGCTGGCATTGAAAATTAATGTTTTCTCTTTGTTGTACGTCATCGCAACTTGAGGCTGACTGTCATCGCTCTCGATTGGAAAGTCCATCTTCCACGTGCCAGTTTTGTCCGAAATAGTAATATTCTCTTCAGCCTTGTTTACTACAGTAAACTGAAGCTGCATGTCTAAAGATAAAAACACCACACTCAAAATACAAGGAAAAGGCATTTTTTCAGGAAAAAAATACAAGTTCACGCAATACATAGAATCATCAATTGATTAGATAACTGATATATTATCCATACCTGTTGGTCCACTGGCTGTGGAGCTTCCTGTACCAGTTGTATTGCTAGTTGCTTTTCCCCCTTGCGTTGTTGAACTGCTTGAACTACCAGCACTCGAACTTGCAGAGCTGGCTGAACCAGTACCTGTTGCAGAACCTCCGGGTACCTTTGGATCTAAATAAAAATAGGAAAGAGATCGTTTATTTATTTATTTTGATTATTGAATGCAGACATGAAACTTATCATGGGTCAGTATATACATTCTAATTACAAACCATATACAAATACTATTCGTATATAATTTCTTCTCATTTTACCTTTTCCTGACTCTAATTTATCTAAAGCGCCCGTTTCATTTTTAGTTGAATTTGACGGTTCAGTGATATTACTATTGACACTGTCAGCTCCATTTGATGCGTCGATGGCAGATGCATTATTTTCTTTCCCATGCACTTTTAATTTTCCATTTATCAATTCGTCAAGAGTATTTTCTTTCAGTTTTTTTGATTTGATTTTGCTAACATCTGGAATTTCCTTTATGTTTGCTTCTGGATCTGTTTCGTCGTCATCTTCGTCATCTTTTCCAGTTGATTTCAAGTCTGTTTTATTATCTCCTTTTCCTGATATTGAAACATTATTTATGGTGGTGTTGGTTTCTGCCGCAAGTGTATCTCCTTTTGAAATCTTATTTGCATTGTCGCTTTTATTTTGAACTTTCCCTTCTTTAAGTATCTCTTTTATTTGCTCTAGTTCGTCCATATTCTTGCTCTGTTGACTTTTCTCAGTTGAGCTGTTAGTTTTAGCTTCATTTTCAAGACGTGTTTTATTGTTATCAGTTTCTATGTTGTTTAATACAGTTCGGTTTTTGCTAACTTTATCCACAAAATTGATGTTGCCGGTCTTGTTTTTATCATCTCTATAATCAACTTTTGTGGTGTTTTGATTCGCATTATCAGTTTTGTTTTTGACACTTCCAGTCTCCTTATTAGCCACAGTAACACTGTTATGACTTGCATCAGCAGTGCCATTTTTATTTTTTGGTTTTCTATTTTCTGTATGATTTCCTGCTTGTTCTGTTGCGTTATTAATGCTTTTATCAACTTTTTGGTTCTTTTCATCATTTTTTTCAGTCTTGATCCCTATCTGTTCTGTTTTATCTGTTGCGTTATTGATTATTTTATCAACTTTTTTGTTATTTTTCCCAATTTTTTTAGTCTTGTTCCCTACCTCTTCTGTTTTCTCTGTTACGTTATTGACTATTTTATCAACTTTTTCGTTCTTTTCATCATTTTTTTCAGTCTTGTTCCCTACCTTCTCTGTTTTATTATCAGCTTTGCCATACTTAGTATCAGATTCTGTAGAATTTTCTAGTTTAGCCTTTTCCTTATCACCAACAGTAGTTTTGTTCTTAGTATTTGTTTTGTCAAACCCTTTTGTGCTATTATCTTTAACTTCCTCACTTATATTTTTTAACGCATCTAGATTATTATCAATCTCCATAGTTTTGTTCTTATCACCTTCTTTAGCTTTTTCTTCTTTAAACTCCTGCTTGTTATTCTTATTTACTTCTTTAGTTTTCTCCTTTTCACTTTCCTCGACATCAGTAGCATTAACACTGGTAGTTTTGCCGTTGTCAATTTTGCTTCCATTTCCACTGTTTTGACCGTTATTGTTTGCCAAAGAGCTGTTGCTGGCTCCAACTTTCTCTTCGACTTTCATTTTTTCATCTTCTTTGAAGTTTTTAGATTTGTTTTTGTTTACCTTGTCTGTTTCATTTAACTTCATTACCATTTCTTCTTTCTCCTTAGAATTTACCATCCCTGTTTTATTGTGACTTGTTGTGTTTTCAAATTTACTCAAGTTGTTAACGATCGTCTTGGTGTCATTTCCAGCAGTATTATTGTCTGCCTTTATCTTCTCCTTTTCAGCTCCTTTAGTTTGATTATTTTTTCCTTCCTCCATATTTGTTTGTACTTGCTTCCCTTGTTTCGCAGTTTGCTCTGTTTTATTATCACCTTTATCAATTTTTTTATTGATCTCCTCTGTCTTTACATCTTCTTCAGTATTGTTCATATTAGTGGATGTGTTTGCATTAGTCACCAATTTGTTTTCTACACGAGAATCGTTGCTACCTCCCACTGTAGTGGTGGTAGTAGATACTTTCACATAAGTACCATTACCCGTACCGTTCTCCGTTGCCATTGTCAAAGATAAAACATTTGAATTATTAGTAACTTTAGTACTACCATCCGTAGATTCTACAGTAGATTGGAATTCATGCTCAACAATGATTGGCTCTTTTTCAGGGCCTTTTTGACACGAAGGTCCTGTACTTGATGTATCATTTTGCGAAGGCGCTTTTACACAATTTGGAGCCAAAGTTTTGCTCGATTCATTTTTGCCTTGCGTATTTTCTTCATTCAAGACGGGTTTAATTTTTGATTCGGTTTCTTTCTCAACCTCAGCGCTTAAAGATTCTACTTTTTTCGGCGGCGAAACAGGTGTAATAGGTTTACTCACAGATTCGTCATTTAAATCAACATCGTCACCTGTTACATCAATATTATTAAAATCCTGAGGGTTTAGCTTGATTTGAACGCCCAAATTCTCGTGCCCATTTAGTAAAACCCCATGGCTTCCTGCTGCAGAATCATCCAGCACTATCCCTGTTAGAATTAAAAATTTAGTCCCGTTTATCAAAAAGCCCACTTTACATGCTGTGTTTGGAGGTATAACTATTGGTTGAAGATTATTGATGGTCTCTGTCACAAGGATTGGTTTACTTAAGGTATTATTTACATTAAGCAAGATTGTGTTCTGCCCTGCTTCATCACTGACAACCTTTGATGTTATCACTGGTATACTAGTAGTGTCATTGACTGTTAATAAACCAGTTTCTGTTTCCACACTTGTTATATCAATCTCGTGTGCTTCTTTCTCGTTGGGCGTGATAAGTAACTTGTACTTATCCTGTCCGTTCAGCAACGCTTTTTCTCCTTTGCTGCCACTGTCAGCTTTCAGCTGCAATGGCCAACCATGTTTGATCGATGCAGTGTGTTGATATTGTTGCATTGCAGGAACATCAAATGCTTTAAATGCGCCAGTAATATCGAATATTTTCACCGTATGGTTTATTTTATTATTAAATATAATCTTGGTTTGCATTGTGGGAAACTTCTCGTCTGGCTTTGATGCTTCAGTGCTATTACTACTGCTAGTCGAGTTATCAGAAAGCGCGCTTGGTATTGTCTGTTCTGTCCCACCACCACTAGCTTTATTGTCTCCACTTTCAGTGATGACAACATGAACGAAATGGTTAATATCCTTTTGCAATGGAATCTCCAAGACTGGTTTCTCATTTAATAATAAGCTTTTTTGATCACTTCCTTTAAGAGGAAAGGCCTCGAACTGAAACGGTCCTGTTGAGGAAAGGGATATGCCAAACTTTGTTGAATCCCTGCCTTGGATTATAATTGGGTTGATCTTGTTTTTCTTTTCCTTTAATTCAACTGCATACTCCAAATGATTATCCAACCATAACATAATTACTGCTTTAGGTACAGCGGAATGACGTTGGGCTTTTTCATAGACCGTTCTTGAGGACTCTAGCATTTTCTTAACTCCAACATGCGTTTGGTAATTTCGGAATTTCTTAAGTTCTTTAGCGACGTTTCGTTCTGTAGAAAGAATAGAAAAGATTTTGACTTCCTATGCGGAGAATCTCTTTTCATGTTGGTGTGCTAGAAAATGCTAGAGTCTGCATGTGCTATATTGGAGTTGCCAAACCGCATTCGTGGATAGTCCTTCCAAGAGGATATAGGTAAATTACTTTACAAAATATTACAAATCTATACTAATATATGCATATACCGACCCTGGCATTTCCTAGATCTACTAAAACACATGTGACTATACATGACGTATTTTGCAATACGTAATCAGACTGCCTAAGTATTGGATCAATAAAACAAACAAAAACTTTAGTGTGAAGTGCCAAGGCCTTTTTTAATAGGAATAATTTAACTTACTGTCACCGATATATATCTTCTCTAATACGCCAGCAGTTCTAACAGGTACCTTGTAAACAAGTTCGCCATTTATGTAATAAGAAACACCACTATCAGCATCAACTGCAGTCATGTTTACGTCAGCATTACTTGGTGTCGTGATGGTAAGTTGGCCAACATACTCTTCCTTTAATTCAAATGGTTTCTCCAATGTTGATACCTTTAAGTTTACTTTTCGGAATAATGAGTTCACCACATCCAATTTAGCTGTGTTTACTGGTTGAGCACCGCTGGATGCGCCACTGCTATCAACAGCGCCAGTGTCTATAGAGTAAAACGTAGTGTGTGATTTTCCTGTGGTATAGCGAGCGTAATTATAGACATTGTATAATTAGAAGACATACGCAGGAAACAAAATTGCCTCCACTCGAAATTTTTTTGATCCGTTACTTTATACAACAAAAGGATGGGCACAAAGGAAGAAGTAAATAAACCAAAATAAGTATAAATCTCTGCCTGCAACACGTTTTATTTCCAAAACCTGAACCTTAATATTGATTAACTCAAACTTACTCAAATCAAAGGTCATCTCCAATCGTTTTCCTGGTTCATGTGAAAGCCATACATTTGCCGGGAATTTGAACGAATTACCCAACGTATCGTTTACAATAACTTTTTCTAAATGCCAGTCTGATGAATTAACATCTTTATTACTGTCATCATTTCGAATGGTAATACGTTGTAATGTTCCCAAATTACCAGCATTGATCTTGAAGGTGTCTGTCCTAAAGTATCAAGTAAGGTAAATTATAGAAATATACATCTATAGTTATACATGTTGTATTCAAACACAAAACAAAAGCAGAACATATAGATTCAATGCTTTACATAAGTGCATTGTAAGACGACATGCAGACAGACAAAAAACTTACTCTCCAGCTTTGAACACATTATCGTCACTTCCAACCAATTGGATTTCATTTGTCTGACCATACACGCCAACAAGTTTAAGGTAAATCTTCGCAGCAGTTCCTGCATTTGCACCATCAGCTGTATACGTTGTTGCAGTGTAATAGAATTCTAAAACAACAAACAAAGCAAAATTTAAAAAACCTAGTCATTATTGCAAATGGCAACAATCCATTAGCCAATGGCATGATTAGTTCTATAGCACATATGGAAAATGTCTGCAAATTTCCTTAAAGCACTTTTCTAATCACCATCTTCTTACCTGGATCAGTTACAGTGATTTCTACTGTATAATTTGCTTCCGTCCTTGGCTGCACTTCAAACGTCTTGTTACCATTCAACCATAGTTCATTTTCTTCACCAGTCCACTTGGCTGAAAATATCACAGGTTCGTCCATGGATGATTCGTCTATCTTCAATGTTGCTCTTGAACCAGGCTTTAACTCGATTTCTTTGGCAATGCTTTCAATGGCAGGTTTAGCTAAGATGGTCACATCCTTACCAGCTAAGTTTTGGAATTTGACTTGAGCAGAAATCTTCGCAGTTGTCTTTTTATCGTCTAACAGGAAAAAATATACTGATAAAACTGCATGAGTTTGTACATTACGAGTACAAATTTTTAACAATTTCAAGGCAACTTGACTTAGGTCGTGTAGAAACAAAAAACATTACTTAATTGAAATAATATAGATTGACTGAATAAAGAATAAAATTGTATTGGAAATATATTGCTTAATGTGTTGACACAGTATATCGCAGGATAAAAAAACCTACCATCTTTCTCCTTAATACATTCTTTATTCTCTTTGCTATAAATGGTTCCTGATGGACACTTTTTCCGTTGTGCTATTCCTTGATTACACGTCACAAAAAAGTAATGATCTCCTGGGTCAGGGAAAACCCCATTTTCTTCTGGACAAGATACTATAAAATGTAAAAAGAGTATCATTAGAGGTCATGAAAACATAAATAAGAATTAATAGTATTCTTAACATGCGCGTTGTAGAGCCAATAAAGTGTCACCCATTGCCATTGAACATAAATCACAACACAGAAAGCCCTCATAAATACTCTTTAAATAATTCAATAAAGTGGAAACAGACTGCAATTAAAATAAGATTTCCAAAGCAAAGCAGGACGAAAGCTGTAAAAGACAACGCAACAAAGCATTTTTCATAAAAAAAAGTCTTACATGGCTTTGTGATGTCCACAATAAACACTTGAGTTGATTTCTCCGAAGGAGTAGCTACATATGTCTGTTCACCATCTAGTGGTAATGACTCTCCAGAGGCAGTACTTTTAGCTCGGAATGTGACTGGGAAGTTAGTTTGAGTGCCTTGTTCTACTAAACGTAACTCTAGGATCATTCTAGGTTTGATGGAGTATCCATTCGTTTTGTGTTCGCCTTTATCGGGATATAAGACGATATCTTCGCCAGCTTTGTTTTCGAAGTTGACGTTAATGAAACGATCGGTAGAAATTGTAGTGGCTAAAGGGATAGTTACAAAACCATTAGGTAACATTTTAAACGTTGAAGAATTGAGGTACAGTAAGAGATAAGAAATAATTTAGGACATGTTAAATCATTTACGCATGTATAAACATTGAAAAAAACTCACAATGTCCCCAGTAATAAACATATATTTTCGATGCTTCTGTTTTGGTAACGTATTGATCAAACAATATGAAAATGTTACTGGTCAGGCTTGCTTTTGTATCAGCATTATTCGTGTTTTCAATTCCTATTGTGATCTTTGGGTCCTTCTCAGCACCGTGTTCTTGCACTTCAATTTCATCTGTTTTTGAGTTAGATTCACCATTGATGTACATTGTCAGTCCCTTATCTTTGGCCCAAGTGATGACAAAGAATAACCATTTGTTACGTGGTACATTGTTTCGAGTCTAAAGGAGCATGTAAAATTTAATTGTCATACACACTGCAACAATCTTAGAGCATCTAGAACGTCCAGCTTCCAGAAATTCATATCAAATTTTTACAAAATGTAAGCACTTTAGTATACCGTATAATAGCTGTTTAAAAAGAGCAACAGAGTAAGACGAAAACTGAGAATCCGTAAATGTAAATTATTTACAACAATTTACATTAACGAATCTATATCATTGATTGGTTTAAATCAACTTACTCTCCACATTTTACTGTTGTATGAGATTTCAGCAAACATTTGTCCGTTTTGTAAATAAACAGAGAAACCTTGCCCGCGATGGCCACCAGAATCAATCACATATTTTGGTGTGCTGTACGCTGATATACTATCATCTAACATGATTTTACCAGCCACAGTCATCCCTTGGTCACATAACATTGGATTTGCAAAGCAGTCTCCTTTAAAATAAAAATACCGTTATTAAAGATGCTCCTTCCTTAAACTCGGACTATATCAAACCGATTCCATCTGAACACGCCCAAAACTAGCTTGGTGGTTTGTAAAAATCATGCGCTTTTTTTGAATACAAAGATATGCTGAAAAGAAATAATCATTCATGCAACCTGTCAGGTATTTAGCTTTTACTTACCATCAAACTCCCCTACTGTCAGAGATCCCTTGGCACCATCCATGAAAATACCACCATCAACAACCTGCACTTCGCCATTCACAACAATTGGAGGATTTGTTGGTATTTGACTATTTTTCAATGTAGTTGTCAACCAAATAAAGGAAGGGTTGGCACCAGGAGCTATGAAAAACAAATAGAGTAAAATGGCCAAATTAGAAAATCTTTCTTCTTCAAATAGATGACATAAGAGCCGGGGAACAGTATTTTTACTTAGAAAGTTTAGGTAATCCTACAGGCATTGGATGCACCAAAAAAACCCACAAAAAACTCACATGGTGAAGTAATGATCAGGTCAATGTATTCCGACTGATTCTCAGTGGGCAAAATTTCGTGTGGCTTTCCATTGTTGTTGATCAATAACGGCATTCCTGTTTCCACGTCAGATACGTTGAAAAATACTGGCGAAACAGATTTACCATCAGTGGACAAATCAATCAAAGTAATCTCCATAGGTTTTCCTGGTTGAATCAGAAAACCATCGCTTTTCCCTTTATCTGGTATCAATGAAACATCCCGACCAACTTCGTTGTATATGCGCAGTTTGGCGTAGTAAGCTTGGGCAGCATCTGAAAGTAAAAAAAAATCATGCTTAAATGCGTCTTTAGATTTCATGCTCACAGTAATATCAATACGCTAGTCTCTATCTTACAATTTTACCAAAAACTATAACTACTTACAGCTGCTCCAGAAGAACATGTAAACATTCGGTACATCTGCAGCTTCAATATATGTGTTAAAGGTTGTGAACGAACTTATTTTAACTGAAGCAAACGCTTCTCCGCGAATATTGCGTCCAATACTAAAGTTTGGATTGATTTCATTTGATGTCGACTGTTGAATATGCACTCCTCGATTGTCTGTGGCAACTAATAAAGCATTTACATACAGAGAGAGACCCTTTTCTGGATGCCATGTTGCGATGAGGTAGGACCATTTTTCTCCGTCTACTACAGGTTGGTGTTCAACCTGAAAGAAAAAAAGGTTGTTATTAAACAAAGATACTAAAATTGTCATTTCAACTAGGATATAAAGATGTTTGGTGTGAATGATACTTACGGTCCATGTTCTATCGTTCGTTGTGAGTTGGTAGTGCAATTTGTCGCCCTTCATATATAAAGACACACCAGGAAAAGATCCACCATGTGCGCCACTGTCCAGGATGTACCTAACATCAGGAGAGGTCATAAACGCAGCTTTTAATGCAACTGTAAAACCATTCAAACATAATCCTGGTTTGATCAAACAATCGTTTGATTTAAAGGAGGCGTCAAGCCAGGTGTCTACACCATTAAAGAGTAAGCCACCACCATCTACGCCAACAATTTGACCATGTGCCATGAGCGGAGGATCACCGTAGATCTGGTCGTCATTTATTTCCAGAAGTGCATACGAATGGCTTGGAATAACTTTCAAGGCTAGAAAAAAGAAGTAAAGTCATATTCGCATTCATTAAACAGATTTTAAAAGAGTACCGACGCAGCATAATGGGTTAAGTCTTTTACCTTGGGGTGTGATAACTACTTTGTATTCAAAATCTTTATCTGTGGTTGGTTTAAGAGATATCCATTCTGAATTGTTCAGTAAAAGCTTTATCTGCTTCTCCTGATCAACAGCTTTGAAGGTTATTTCTTGAAATGGATCTTGACTGTCGATTGTAATGTTCACCTGCAGGTATCCACGTGGTTCTACAAAATACTTTCCTCGACTACTTCGGCTAGGAATGATTTTTATCATGCGATCCAATTGACTGTCGAATAGTACAACTAGATGGGTTTCTGTCACTTCACTAGCAGAAGCTGGTCCATGATTGCCATTATCTAAGAGGTCAATCATTATTAAATAGGAAATAGAATATATCAGAAGTGAGAATTCCCCAGTCATGTAGCAAACATTCAGCAGACTAATTAAAGTCCTGTAACACATAAATACAAGCGAACAAGCCATTAAAGCATTTCACAGTCAGATACACTTACCACTTGATGGTGAAATGTTGATATAGGTTACTGCTTCTTCATCATCACTTGGTGTGATAGTAAACGTCTGTTGTCCATTAATTAAAAGGTTCCTATTGGTTCCAAACTCATGTACTTGAAATTCATATTCTGGTAGACGGTCATCTGATGTGCGGATAATTTTAGTTAAATTCCTCGAAGCTTCGTTTTCTATATCTTCAGTCTTTGGACTGTCATCTTCACTCCATACCAAAGTAACCTTCTTACCAGCGTTATTTGTTACATGCAAGTTGATGTATAATACCTTTTGTTGCGAGTCAGTAATAATAAGGGAAGTTTCCTTTCGTTCGGTGCTCGGAGGTATTATAGCTTCTTGGTTATTGTTGATTAAGTGTTGGATCTTACGGTCGTAGGAGTACACTTTGAAGACAACGTCTTTCTCAGGAGGAGATGCAGAGGTTGTTATAAATTCAGCAGTTTGGACCGAATTTGCTGGTATTTCTCGCTCTCCAGGATGACCATTTTCGGCAAACACAAGCCAAACTGGTTTGTTGATTTTGTTTTCGACTCGTATGCTAATGTAATATGTTTTATCTGCTCCAGTATTCGAACCTGCAGTTGATTGAGAGGAGCTTTGTGATGCTGGTGACACAGTTGATGTTGTCGAGCTTGCCAAAGAGGAGGCACCTGCACTACTAGTTATTTCCAGATTTAAAAACTCTGCTGTATCTCTTGGCTCCATATCGAAGTCAGCCTTTCCATTAATTAGAATAGTCCCCAAGGATGCATCACCTTTGCCTTCTATGTTAATCATGTTTGGTGTACTGGTAGACAAAAATTGACTTTGGTAGGTTGCAGTTCCCAAACCGGATAAGGATGTCTCCTTCGATTCTCCATTTTCTGTCCAACTTAAAGTGACGTTACCATTTGGAATTTGATTGACAATATTATAGTTGACGTAGTACGTTTTTCCTTGGCCTAAAATTAAATAGCATCTAATTATTATTTTCTTCCAATCTAATTTTAGGGAAGACTGGTTGTGTATTAGAAAGCAGTGATATCTAATGTTAGGTTTCATCATATTGCACATAAGATGTTGATCTCACAGGTAAGTATATATATAATGTGTTTACCTGCTCCAGTACCGATGTTTGCTGTTACTCTGTTCTTTTGAATCGAAGGAGTAATAACCAAGTCTTGTTTTCCGTTTATACTTACGATTGCCATGTTACTAGGATCATATGCAGTGAATACAACTTTATCTGGTTCTGTATTGGCTTTGATGACAAATTCTTGAACTAATGCTCCACCGGCTGGTATAGTTCCATTTTTGACTTCGTCAATCTCCTTCCATTTAACCAAAATATCTCTGTTTTCATTGTTGTTCAAATGCACGCTCGTGTAATATATCTTGGATTCAGGTTTTCCCGTAGCAGCTGAATCTAGGTATTTAAGAGTAAATAATTATAAAAATTGCAAAATATTGTTGTAATCCCGAGGACACGTGGCTAAAATAACAACATCAAGCATGAAAAAAAGTTATAAGCAATATAGATACACCACATAAATCCCTAACATTATTTGCTTTTACCTGTAGCTGGTTCGCTTTCCAAATTTATAAACATGGTTTTTTTATTCATGGTTGGTTTAACATACAATTTCTCGTTACCATTCAGCATAACAACATTTCCTGTCCGCTTCACATGAGCTTGGAACTCGATTGGCGATGGAACATCAACAGCTCCAATTTGAAATTCATGAGCCACAACTGAATGAGCTGGGATAGGTTTTTCATCGCTGATTGCTTCTGGTAGAATCCAGCGTAATATAACAGTTTCGTTAGATTTTTCGTTATCAACTTGAATGCTCACATAATATATATTCTGAGGTTCAACATTGGAAGCCATCAGGTTGTTGTGATATACCCCAGTACTTGGAATATCAGTACCCAGTGTTTCTAAAAACATTTGCGTACAGGCGAACTTAAACATTAAATATTAATGCGATTATCTAATTCAGCAATATATAATCCTGCCTAGACTTTCATTAAACACATTTGACTCTCCATTGATCTTATTTATTTTCGAAGACTTAATCAAATAGAGCATTGTAAAAGTCGAATCTTGAGGCTAAATAGAACATAACGTATATGTAATACAACCGTTTAGGGTACATCTTCTGACATTACATAGTAAGATAGAAAGCACGGTATCAATCATATATTGAGGCATTTCTAAAGGCACTGAATCAAGGTGCTGAATGGCTCGACATGCTGGTAATGTGCTGAATTAAGGAGAGTCAGAGTAACCTTTTAGTTGTAGTTAATATAAAAATTAAAAAAATAAAAACATTGTTTTACCTGATCCGAGGGTAAATGAAACACCTTTCATTTCACCACTTGGCATGGGTTCCTGAAATTCCTCATTATGCTCTGCCTCGCCTTTAATGTTTACAACTTTGTTGGTTCCTTTTTCAACGGCTGTTATTGCTAATGGACTTGGCAGCGAGGTAGATATTTCTTGAATAACTCTATCCATTAACCCATTGCTGGGTACTTCAAATGTTTCATCAGGTTTATCTTTTTGTTTGATAGTAATGAGTACCGACTGTGGCTTACCGTAATTGGTGAAAGTCAATCGCATATTATATGCTTTTGCCAGAGCTAACAAAGAAAGAAAGGACATGAAGTAGTGTAATGGTAGGCCTTTTAATTTCATACATTCCTGTCTAAAATTCATTTCTAAGTAAAGTATTTACCTGGACGAGTCACGCTATTGCCACTACTCGTCATTGTTCCACCTTGTGCAGTAGCAGCACCTCCCTGCATCGTAGTACCGTTAGTTATTGTTGTGATACCACCTATGTTACCACTTTGCGTAATAGACATTCCACTTTGTGTTGAAGTTCCACCCGGTATTACAGTGGTTCCACCAGTGCTACCACCTGATGTAGAAGTTTTATTTTGTGTATTAGCTCCACTGCTGGATGCGTCAGGTTGTGTTGTAACTGCACCAGTAACTGTGCTTCCATCTTGCGTCATACCTCCTCCAGATGATGTTGTGGTTCCATCTATGCTACCACCTTGCATCGTAGATGAACCACCTTGTGTTATTGTTCCACCAGTAACTGTGCTTCCAGTCCCATTGCCACCTTGTGTCATACTTCCTCCAGATGTTGTTGTGCTTCCGCCCATACTACCACCTTGAATGGTGGACTCACCACCTTGTGTAATTGTTCCACCAGTAACTGTACTTCCAGTCCCGTTGCCACCTTGTGCCATATTTCCACCTGAAGACATTGTGGTTCCATTCATGGTACCACCTTGCATAGTAGATGCACCACCTTGTGTTATTGTTCCACCAGTAACTGTGCTTTCAATTCCGTTGCTTCCTTGTGCCATATTTACACCTGATGACGTCGTGGTTCCACCCATGCTACCACCTTGCATGCTAGATATACCACCTTGTGTCATTGCGCCACCAGTAACTGTGCTTCCAGTCCCGTTGCCACCTTGTGCCATATTTCCACCTGAAGACATTGTGGTTCCATTCATGGTACCACCTTGCATAGTAGATGCACCACCTTGTGTTATTGTTCCACCAGTAACTGTGCTTTCAATTCCGTTGCTTCCTTGTGCCATATTTACACCTGATGACGTCGTTGTTCCACCCATGCTACCACCTTGCATGCTAGATATACCACCTTGTGTCATTGTGCTACCAGCAACTGTACTTCCATTCCCGTTGCCATTATGTGCCAGATTTCCACCTGAAGACATTATGGTTCCACTCATGCTACCACTTTGCATAGTAGATGCACCACCTTGTGTCATTGTTCCACCAACAACTGTGCTTCCATTCCCGTTCCCACCTTGTGCAATATTTCCACCTGGTGACATTGTGGTTCCACCCAAATTACTTCCTTTCATGGTAGATGCACCACCTTGTGTCATTGATCCACCAGTAACTGTGCTTCCAGTAATATTGCCACCTTGAGCCATATTTCCACCTGATGGCATTGTGGTTCCACCCATACTACTTCCTTGCATGGTAGATGCACCACCTTGTGTCATTGATCCACCAGTAACTGTGCTTCCAGTCATATTGCCACCTTGAGCCATATTTCCACCTGAGGACATTGTTGTTCCACCTGAAGACATTGTGGTTCCACCCATGCTACTACCTTGCATGGTCGATGCACCACCTTGTGTCATTGTGCCACCAGTAACTGTGTTTCCACCCACATAGCCATTTCGTGTCGCATTTCCGCCTAGTGGCATTGTAGTTCCACCCATGCTTCTTTGCATAGTGGGTGTGCCACCTTGTGTGATGATACCTCCAGTAACCGTAGCTTGTAGTGCTGAGGATGTATCACCTTGTGTTGGACTGTCATGCATTACACCTCCACTAAAAACATCTGTGGTTCCAGTTGCCATTGTGAGACTACCTTCGTGTGCGGCTTCAACAGAATTTGAACCTGCACCTAAACTTATAGTTTGATTTTCAGGAGACAGTTTATATTCCAACAACACAGTTCTTGATTTCTTGTCAGCACCATCACCTTCTGTGACTTCAATGCTAACAGGATCAGGTGTGTTTGCAGATTGTGCTTCCGTTGCATAATAAAGTGGGTATCCTTGTTGTATTGGTATAGGCCAAGGCTGCTGTGGCAATTTTACAGCTACAGATGATGTTCCTGCGTTCGCTAAAATTACTTTCAAATGATATGATTTTGTTTCACCGCTTGTGCTGCTACCATTCGCTCCGTTCACATTACCGGCCATATTTCCAATTTTAATAGTACGATTTTCAGCAGATAATGAATACTCCAATGGGAGAGGTGCTGTTTTTCCTGCTTCGGTAACAAATATATTTATTGCACTAGGCTTTTGTGTTGCTTCTTGTTTCAAACCAATATAACCTACGAAATTAGGTTGAAGCATCAATGGCAAAAGTAAGCCAGGACCTGTTACTTGCACTGTATTTGAACCAGAGTTTTTTAAGAGAGCATTCACATAATACATTTGCAATGTACCAGTCCCTGCACCATTTTCACCATTACCACTTTCTGCATTTGCAACATTTATCGTTTGATTGTTTGGAGATAGTGAATATTCTACTGTTATTGTTCTTGTCTTTCCTGCTTCAGAAACAAACATATTTATTGCATCAGGCTTCTCTGTTGCTTCCTTTTTCAAACCAATATAACCAATAATATTAGGTTGAAGCACCAATGGCATATGTAAGCCAGGGGCCATTATTTGAACTGTATTTGAACCAGAGTTTTCTAAGAGAACGTTTGCATAATACATTTGCATTGTACCAGTCCCTGCGCCATTTTCACCATTACCACTCCCTGCATTTGCAACATTTATCGTTTGATTATTTGGAGATAGTGAATATTCTACTGTTACTGTTCTTGTCTTTCCTGCTTCAGTAACAAAGATATTTATTGCATCAGGCTTCTCTGTTGCTTCCTTTTTCAAACTAATATAACCAACAATATTAGGTTGAAGCACCAATGGCATATGTAAACCAGGACCCATAACTTGTATTGTATTTGAACCAGAGTTTTCTAAGAGAACGTTTGCATAATACATTTGCATTGTACCAGTCCCTGCACCATTTGTACCATTACCACTCCCTGCACTTGCAACATTTATCGTTTGATTGTTTGGAGATAGTGAATATTCTACTGTTATTGTTCTTGTCTTTCCTGCTCCAGTAACAAAGATATTTATTGCATCAGGCTTTTGAGCTACTTCCTGTTTCAAACCAATATAGCCAACTGTATTTGGCAACAGTGTTTGTGGCAATTGCAAACCAGGAGCCATAACCTGTACGATTGAAGTGCCCATATTTTGCAATAGTAAATTTAGATAATACATCTGAAATTGGCTGCCTCCACCTGATAAATCCAGGGTTTGAAGTGATGGATCCGTACTCATGATTAACTCATAAGTCTTTGATGCACCTTGTACACCTGACACCATTTCATACGAAATGATTTTTACTGGATTAGGAGCTTCAGCTAACTTCACCTGTGTAGTTATTTTGTATTCACCACCTGGACGTAATTCAATATGTCTGCCTGTTGCAGGTGGATATTTAAAACTGTATGTTTTCGAACCATGATTAGTGATAAGAACATTCAAGTAATAGGTTTCCAGATTGCCTAGAAAATATTCACCAAGTATTTTACCGGACATGATTCGTCAAGAAATTTTAAAAATTTAGCGACAGAATTCAAAACCCAGACCTTTTAGAAACTCATTTCCGATCATTGAAAATTTCTGTGAATTACTGACTAACATAAAACGAAGTCTGTTTTCGAAAAGAACATTGACCGCAATTGTTATTTTCATTGTTTTAATTTGTACAAAATATCCCTTCGTGTTAGGTGTAAGGAGTTCGTATACCTAATACGAACATGATTGCAAAAATCACTTACCTATTGAGTCTCCACCTGCCGTAAGCGTTATGGTGTTTCTGACTTCACTTGGTCTTACTTCAAAGCTAGCTCGATCGTTCAAATAAACAACATTGAAAGTATTGCTTTCAACTGCGTAAAATGAAACGTCACGCGGTACCATGGCTGTGTTTATAACAAAATCAATGAGTTGAACACCACCTTTCTCAACCTTACGCGTAACTTCCTGTAAATCTTCCTGGTATCTTATATCAATCCCAGTGTTATGGTTGTTGGTTATTTGAACACTGACATAGTACGTTTTAGAGGTTGCGCCTGTGGTGCCATTATTACTATTGTCACCATTACCACCTCCTAAACGTAAACAAACACACGTGTTTATATAGAAAAAGACTCCTACCTATAATAAATTACCGCTTAAAGTGCGAAACACGCAGACAGTCGAAAATCGGGCAAAAACACCCCACAGTTAAGGACTTGGTTTAAAAGCTCCCAATGTTTTAAAAAAGGATAAATTGGGCTACCATTGGGTCCAATCAAAACCGGCAAGTCAAGAAGTATTTTTGTGCCTAAAAAGTTCATTTCAAATAAGGTTCGCATTCTAAGGGTTACGTTATGCTCAAAAAAATGATTAAAACCCTCGAGTGAAGTACACATACCAATAATTATATTCATTGGGACAGTAGTAGCTGTCGCTTCAACGCTGTAAGACGTCACACCATTAACCAAAACTGGATTATTTGTCACACTATCAGAAGCAGTGATTTGCAAAGGTTCAGGTCTTGTCGGTTGTATGACTTGCCATGGATCAATAAACTGTGAGTATGGACCTAATTCTTTTACAATATTTTCGTTATGCTTTACATAACGAACAGTCACAGGCTGTGTTCTTTGATTACTCAAAATTAATACATAATGCCATGTAGTTGTTGGAGAACCTAGATTAGTGGAAATGTTAATGTCATTGATAGCAAGAAATGACACTTATAAGTAAAGTTAACAAAAAATAATAGAAACAAAGAGTAACAAACAACAGGGAGTTGCAAATACATCAAGATCACAAATTATGTTTGTCATTTGCCTTTCCACATTAAAAATAAAAATTTGCAGCAATCAAGCGTTTAAACATCACATCTATGGTCATACTTAATCAAGCACCGCCATTTTGAGTTGTTTTGCAACGCATTACATGAATTTCTTATTGACATTCAAATAAATATTGTATTTTATTTAACATACCAATATTCGCAATCGTTTTACGGTCCTGCAAATCTGGTAACACTTCAATAGATTCTTCTTCATTCATCAATACAACATTAGTAGTGCCTGCTTCAAACGCACGGAAGACAATCGCTTCTGGAGGTATAACAGATGGTATGATCATATTGATTGTAACAGACGATCTTTTCTGAACAGCAGTTTCACGATCTTCCCAATTTTCGGTATACTTGATATTGATGTCTTTATTTCCATAGTTGTTAATTTCGATTCTGACATAATAGTTTTTCATTTCGCCAGGTCTCGGAGAGACCGTTGTAGTTGCAGATGTTGTGCCAGATGTGGTTGATACAGTTGGTGTCATTGTTGTAGTCACTCCTGGTTTGATAACTTGACCTATAGGTAAAAAAATCGGAAGTTATGGTGAAAACTCTACAGCTAAACATTCGACATAAAGAAGAACTTGAAATAGTACAATAATTGGAATCACAGACTCTTGTTATAGACAATTCTATATGGTAGCTACGGTTATGGTAACATGTAGTATATGGATAGGATTGCAGCAGCACTGGTAATCATACACTGTTAATCATCATTTATAAATATTACCTAAGATGACTGTAACTGTTTCTTCTACAATGGTTGGAGTTACAGTTAAAACTTCCATATTGTTCAGATACAAAGCTACACCATTTGAATCTACAGCAGTGAAGTTTACATCAGCAGGTTGAGTGGATGCTACTTGAATTTGATTAACGATCATTTTTGAACTGCTCTGGCTTATTTGCTGTCGAGGAATGTTGTCAGATAACCATTTTAGAGTAACATCATCACTTCGGTAGTTTGAAACCTCAAGACGTATGTAGTACACCTTGACTGGTCCAGGAACAGGGACATTTCCATCTAAGGATAAAAAAAATGAAAAATAAATGAAAAAGCCATGAAATTAAGGATAGAGAAAACGACAGTGCGCCTTGGAACTGGTTAAAAAACAGATTGTGGAGTCTTATACAAATATAAATATTCAAGCGTTCCAGTAAAAACTTAAATCATCTTATTTCTCACTTACCTTCCCCAAGGGTAATTTGTATAGTCTTTTGTGTCTCAGTTGCTATGGCTGGATACATTGCCTGACCATTCAACATTACTGACTGATTTGTTCCTTTGATTTTGCCTTGTATGTAAATAGGTTGGGGAGGAGAGGACAGAGCGACGGTTGATTCTTTAAATGCTTCTCCAAGTCCTGGTATGTCTTGTGAGACCATTGTGTGGTTGTCAGCCCAAGATACAGTGACTGTGTTTTGTCCATACATGTTGATGAATTGTAGATTCAAGTAGTACACTTGAAGGGGCGTTGTCTTATCTAGAAAAAATAGAAATGCAATTGAAGTCATTTTCTGCTGTTGTTTATTTGCTTTTAAAGCCAAATTTTAAAGTTCCGTAATAAAAAAATATATTTTCTTAATTAGAATTCCTCGCAGACTAATATGTACTTCTTTTTTATATCATATCAGTGCGCAATATTACAGTGTACAATCTTCTGTGTACAAAATTGTAAGAAAAGTCTACACATGAATCCATTAAATAATTCTTTCTAGTAAATCATGGATATGTCACAGCAGCATTAGAAAATTTAATAACAAACTCTTACCCTTTCCAGTAATAAATATTCTGTACACTTCATCTTTAACAGATGGAGCAATATTTAGTTCTTCTTTACCATTCAAATACAGCACTGTTTGTGATGCACTGTCTTCAAACACACGATAAACGTTTCCAACAGGCTTGTTGACAGCAATAATGGTTTCCTTGATTTTCACAACACCTCGCATTGGTATTTTAATTGGTGCTGAGTTACCTTCAAGCTGGACGGCCACACCTGTGTTAGCGTTATTGATAATCTCCAAGTTAAGGAAGTATCGTTGAGCATTGCCAGTGGTGCTGGATCCTACAATAGATATAAAAGGTTAAGTAATAAAAATATAAGTAAGAGTTTTTTTAAAAAAAACTACGCATGCCCTATTGTTTTGTATATTACTTAATGGTATTATTAGATTGTTGTTAGTTTATAATCTACAGGAAATGTTGCTCAAAGAACAAACTGACCTTGGTCTGTAATATCGATTAAGTTACGTTCGCCCTTGAACTCAGAACCACTAACTTTCCACTCAGTTTGTCCATTCAAGAAAAATGGATTTCCATTGGCTTCATTTCTGGCAATCATGGTAAACATAGGGCGTTCTGTCAGCATAGCAGCGATTTCAATAGAATACATGGCACTGTATAACACAATTCTTTCTCTATCATACTCAAATTCTTTATATTGAACGGAAGCATTACCACTTGCAAGATTATTGAAATCAATATTAATGTAGTACAATTTGGATTCACCAACGGCTACAAAGAATAGAAAATATGGCATAAGTAAGTCGTCTTATTCAATCTTCAATAATTTAGGAAAAAGTCTCATTCAATACTTAAAAACTCAGTCTCATTTAGCAACTTACGTCCTGGATGTTTAGCAATGTACATAACATAATAAATGACGTTTTCATTCCAAGGTACATTATAGGTTTCTCCATTGTTTACATAATAAGTCACCACACCATCAATGTCTGTGGCAGAGAAGATATATGGATCAGGCACAGTGCCATTAGAAGTCTCTGTTGTGAGACTTTCTTCAAATCGTCGGCCAGTGTGTATGGTTTTATCGTACACTATTCGTCCAGACTGCGTTGCAGTTACACGCGCAGCAGAATCTAATTTATTGACAATAATGGAGTACAGGCGATATGTGATCATTCCAGTTGGCCCTAAAAATAAAATGATTGGCTATGTAATGGAACTTCATAAACACAAAATATTTCAAAGCTACAACACAACGTACTGTTGCAAGCTTCCATATAACAAATGGCCGTTTGGGTAGGTTCTCCCAAGCCCTGATCAATGCATGATCTACCACCATTTTCTGGAGGAGGACTATTACACTGTCTTGTCCTTGCTTTATACCCATTTCCACATGTTACACTACAAGTTGTCCAAGTTGTCCATTCTGAGTAGTCTCCATCAACTGAAAAATAAGAAAGGTATAGTAAATTTAAGGTATGAGTTATTGTTTTAATAAACTATCGACTGTAATGGTCTTGCACACAATTTCCACAGTAATGTAATGATTATGCCACTTACTTGCAGGAGGACAAACAGGATCTTCTCTTAAATTGTCAACCGTAGATGTGCTAGTACCTAATAAGTTAGGCAAGTGTGATTAGAAGTTAATTTAGTAGACAATTATGCAGCATATAAGATTACAAGAATCGAACGTATTGGTGTTTTATTAGCTACTTTACAGTATTATTTACGAGTTTTCTTTATACCTGACGATGTAACAGTATAGGTAGCTATCTGGGCATTCACTTCAGTTGTGGGATGAACCATGATCACTGACTCCATATTTACCAGCTCGGATATGTTAGTACCGTATCTAACCATCATGAAGTTGTACTGTGGTAGATTCTTGACATAAGATGTAATGTTGTAAGTGAATTCTCCTTTGGCTCCTTCGTCAATGTCCGTTTCTTTAATGCCATCTCGCCAGGTGATAGTTATTCTTGTTCCAGCATTGTTTTGAACATTCATATTTAAGAAGTAGGTGGTTGGTGCAGTTGCTATATTTTCTCCTAAAAAATTAATGAGTTGCAAAATATAAAAATATTAAATTAGTTTTATAAGCTGATGTCATTGCAACACCTTGAGATGTTATTCCTAGACATATTCCCTTCATGATACAATGTTTTCATGGCTTTTAAGAAAAGGAAATAACATCTGGACATGCAAGTATGGACTGCAGTAACACAAACCGTGTCTACCAAAAACTGTCTTTAACGATTCGTAAAAAGGTCAAATGCTCACTAAAATCCACCTGAAGTGTTCGCTCAGTTAATTTAGCTTAATCAAAAAAAAAAAAAATTCAGCTTAAAAAACACACCAGTTGCAGATATGTCAACAACAAAGACGTCAAGTCTATTGTCATGCGATATCATATGGTATTCATCTTCGCCATTGATTTTTAAGGGAACACCATTTGATTTGTTAGTGGCTTTTAAAACAAAAAACGGATCCTCTTTTGATCTAAATACGCGTAGCCAGTTTAACACATCATCAGCATCTAAGCGTACAGTCTCTGGACGTCCAAATTCTTCAAATGAAATATCAACTTGGCCACCAGCGTAATTGACAAACTGGTAGTTAAAGTAATAGACGTTCATCTCTTCAGCTTTGTTATCTTCTGTAGAAAACGAAAAAAATATTAAAAATAATTGATCAACGAGAAACAAAAAAATCTCAAAATTAGGTTTATAACCTGTCTTGAAAATGAAACTAACCTTTTACTGAAGAAATAGGCAAAAGAGAAAACTCCTCTCGAGAAGTCGATGGCAATACTTCCATTTCCTCTTGGCCATCAATATATAATGGTGATCGGTCAGCATGTCTTAAAACTTTGAATGTGACACCAGGTGGCTGAGGAACAGTTGTTCTCAATTCGTTCACCATCCTTGTTACACTATGAATTTCAAGTATTTGTGACTTGCGTTCACTACCAAGAGTCCATTCCAGGATAATTTTTGTTTCGTTATTGACAACTTCAACATTGTAGTAAAATATGTTAATTGGGCTATTTGTTTGCACATTGTTGTTCATGTGAGTGAAGGTACCTATGGTAGATAAGGATTGGAATTTTACGATGGCTTGCTAAGAGTTTTAGGAGATAGAGTCAAAAATAGCAACACAATGTTCTTTTTTGCAACTTATTAACTTTGTGTATATCAGTTAAATCACCAACTGCAGTACATACTGACCTTTAGCTTCTTTCAACCAGTACCATATATTCAATGGGTTTTCGGCAACTCCTTTAATCCATGGTGCTGGCGTATATTTTCTTTCTTTTGAGATGATCGTACCAAAGTCATCACTATCAGGGTTTTCAGCAGTCGTAAACAAGGCTTTACTGCTACCCATAGGTATATATGGCATTCTGTATCTGATACTAGATCCAATAAAGTCCCATTGACTAAATTTTTTTTCAAGTGTTACGTCAGTTTGATTGTTGTAATTTGAAATAATCCTATACAGACAAACAAAGTTGAAAAATGTATTTTTTTAATCAGCAAGAGAAGTACATGATGTTAAGCTAAGTTTAACTTTTGTTTTGCCATAAAATGAAATTAACCAAAGCAAAATACATATTGTACTACTTTTTTCAAAATTTCTGAAGTTGTAAATGATGTTCAAAATAAAACTCCTTAGAACATGTGTTCTTTTTTTCTCTGTCTATAATTTACTGTAATAACTACACTTACTTATAGTTAGATGGTGCTTTCCAAATTCCACCAAACTGTCCTGGTTCGCCGGCCTCCAGTCGGTATTCAAAGCCTTCATCAACTATCGAAGTAATGTCGTCTGCACGTGATAAAATTGAGAAGTCTGATTGAAGTGAAGGATTATCTCCACCATGATTGATCAAATTTTCCTCAGTCCAGTCTCCGGAATTTTTACTGGTAACAAGTAAGGTCCAGCCTCCTAGGTCACGTGTCATGTCGCAATATGTATAAAATGATTCTGCAGATTCTTCTTCAGATACTGATGTCAAACGATACGTGCCATCACGTCTTCTGTGACAACGATCATAATATTCCCGACATGATCGAATAGGTGGGACTGTTGGTGAAGGCGTTGTTGGAGTGGTCACACCTGTTTAACAAAATAATAATAATAATTAGATGCAATTAGTTTAATACAAGAATATCATATATTAAAAAATAATTTCTGGTATATGGAAATTACCTGTCGGAGTAGTTCCGAGTGTGGTTTCATTGCTAATTGCTTTTGTCGTGCTAACACTAGCTGTTGTGCTAACTGTAGACGTACTACTACCTTGAGTAGTACTTACTGTCGGACCAGTAGAAGTGCCACTACTTGTAGTAGTGCTCACTGTTGGTCCAGTAGATGAGCTACTGCCTTGAGTAGTGCTTACTGTTGGGCCTGTAGATGTACTACTGCTTGGAGTGGTGCTTGCTGTTGGACCAGTAGAGGTGCTACTAGCTGAAGTAGTGCTAACTGTTGGACCAGTGGATAAGCTGCTTCCTTGGGTAGTGCTAACTGTTGGACCAGTAGAAGTACTACTACCTGGAGTAGTGCTAACTGTTGGACCAGTGGATGAGCTGCTTCCTTGGGTAGTGCTAACTGTTGGACCAGTAGAAGTACTACTACCTGGAGTAGTGCTAACTGTTGGACCAGTGGATGAGCTGCTTCCTTGGGTAGTGCTAACTGTTGGATCAGTAGAAGTACTATTACCAGGAGTAGTGCTTACTGTAGGACCAGTAGATGTACTGCTACCTTGAGTAGTGCTTACTGTTGGACCAGTAGAGGTGCTACTTCCTTGTGTAGTGCTAACTGTTGGGCCTGTAGATGTACTGCTGCCTTGAGTAGTACTGACAGTGGGTCCAGTAGATGTACTGCTGCCCTGAGTAGTGCTTACTGTCGGACCAGTGGACGAGCTACTTCCTTGGGTAGTGCTAACTGTCGTGCTTGGAGATGCGGTTGTGGAAATATTGCATTCTTTACAGGGGAAGTCCAGACCAAAATGTGGCGATGGAATTCCTAAAGAGAAGGTTGTCATCTTGTTGATATATATATTGTACAATAATTCAGCAAGAAGAACACGTGACATATAAAAGATGATCCAGTGAAAAGTGTATTATGAGAGATGACATACCATATGCACAAGCTTTAACCAAATCGCTGATTTCTGATTTTGAAAGCGCTTTAGTGGCAATAACGAATTCGTCAAACCATCCCTTAAATTCATTGCCTTCGTTTTTACTTCCAATTACAGCTTCTTGGCCCCAATCTTGAGACAGCAATCCGGTACCATTAATTTCTTTCATGAGTTCAGCATTGATATAAAGTTTAGCCTTACCTAAGGATGAAAGAAGTAAATAAATCTGCTAATTCGACAACGGGTAAGCCTTGTTTATATTGTACACAAATGGTTCAGTACCAAGAAAATGGTGGTAGTAACCTTTAAACAACTTATACATTTACATCAACTATAGTTGATACCAACAGATGAATGTATTCCTACTTACGTTCTGCGGAATCGTATGTTGCTGTTACATGCACCCATTGGTCTGGTTGTATAACAACGTCTGAGGTTTCACAATCAAACACGACATACTGCTGCTCATTAGTGTGTTTCCAAATAAGTTTGCCATCATTGACCTCTAACAGAAATTGTCCATCATTATGAGAAAATCCAACTGTTGAAAATACCGACTGTATTCCAGAAGTTGAGCCTAATTTCATCCAGGTTGCAATTGATATCGCTGTGCTTGGTTTAGGATTAAAACGGCTTCCATCAAATGTGATGACACCGCCGCTAAGCCAGCATGCCATACCGCATGAGTAATTGGCATGCATTAATGTGGCAGCACCTGACATTAAACCATCATTTCCATGGCCGGATGAATCTAAGATCTTATCCCCTTCAAAGTGATCAAAATTCAGCATGGCAGCAATCTCAGACAAGAACGAGGTTTGATTGATTTCTACATGGTGAGGGATGTTGCTCCGTTTATTATGCACGTCGCCTTGGTACCTTTTAAGAGCTGCTTCAAAGTCCACATTAGCAATCTTTTTTCCATTCTTGTTATAAATTGGAATTAATTCGGTATTATATCTACCAGCAAATGGAGGAAATACTTTATGAGCCTCGTATGTACCATCATTCTTTTCACTTGGTACGATCAATGCAGGATTACCTGCATCAATATGTGCCATGTATTTCCCCATTTGGAAATACTTCAGCGGTCGTGCTAGCATCAAAGTCAACTTCTTGGTTTTATAGCCTTCTTCTTCTTCATTCTCCCCTGGACTTCGACCTTCCGCGTTTTGTTCATACTTGGTTTCAGGCGAGGAAAACATTGCAAATGGTTTTTCAAATGCTTCAGGAGTTATGCGTGACGTTTCTCCATTGCTACCTACTACACCGATCATTTTGCCTTCTTTGTTTTTAGCCTTTTCATCTTCTAAAAATGAAAAAGACATATTAGATAACATTAACATAACGCACATTCAGCTTCTGTCTTAAAAATAACTGGTGTGATTTTTATAGTAGTCAATGGAGCATGACACTTTTCAACCATCCAATAAAATTATTGTTAAGAAGTATTTTGTGCTAAGGCATATCACTGTTTTTTGATAAACGTACAACATATTAGCAATATAAAGGTAATCAGACAATGTAACATGCTACAAGTCACCATCAATTTTGACCTCATACCTTTTGCGACAACCAATGTTTTCGGTAATACTGGTAAAACTAAATTTGATGTGTCAATATGATGTTTTAGAGGCGTGATAGGATCGCTCAACGGCAAACCAAAATTGATTTTAATGACAGCTTCCACCAAGCTTACAGAACCAATTGCTCCTTCATGTTTTCTTTCACTAAAAGAAGATGTTCTTTTGTTATTTTACATTTTAATTCAGAATTTTTTTTTTATTTGCGTTGAGAAATAATTCCATGAGTTAAACATTTCGTTAACTTGGGTAATGCCCCAAAGCCTGCATCACAGTAATTTCTACTAACCTTAGTGAAACAACTTCAAGTGAACTAAATTCATTTGCATTTGAATAGACTTCATCCTTTAACTAAAATACAAGGAGTGAATAAATACAGATAATAATGCCAGGCTTCTTAATTCACAATTACATGTATTTCTTCTTAACTGCAGTATGTAGGATAGTAAAAACATTAATACACATTTTCTTACCCATTTTTCAATTTTGTTTGATAACTTCTGGTGGGTAGAATCACTAGGTTCACCTATAGTTACTGAATAGGGTTGCATAATTCCAAACTCAGCTTCAATGCTTGTACAAGGACAATTTTCTAAACGTGAACGCTTAGTTTTAGTAACAAACGAACTGTCAATCATATTTGTGCAGTGTTTTAAAATCCTTATTTCAGTAAGAAAACATAACACTGAACTATATAACTAGTATTTGTTCGTTATTTCAGTCATTCTGAAAGGTTCATCCTTTCATTAAATTACAACATGCCTACCTTCTGCACACCCTTTTCCACTTGGACCTTCCGCGGGACTATTTCCATCAGCACAACAGCCGTATGTACTGTTAACGCAATCCAAACCTCCTGTTACAAATGTATGTTCTACACGCTCCTCGTTAGCGTCGTTGCGGCTATGTTGACTTGCATCATCCACAACTTCGCAGCTGTTCATAATAGTTGGTACATCTCCTAATGATCCAGAATTGATAGCATTCTTTAACATTACAATAGTGTCAGGATTGGACTCATTGAAGTACGTTGTTAATGTCATTGTGGTGTATTTCACATCATTTTGATTGCCTGGAATAGTTCGTGGCCTAGAAAAATACATTAAATAAAGTTACTCAAATCTTTAATTGATCAATTATTACCAACACAGCCATTTGCAATAGCTTTTTCGTAATAACTTACTCAATAGATAACACATGTCCTTTTTGATATGTTCTTGGAAACAATTTACGTAGCTAAAAAAGAAAATTATTGGCATGTCAACTAAATTAAGAAAAATGATTAACACAAGTCACAATTTATTTACAAAATTCTTACAGCTTCATTAACCATAAACTTCATTCTTGCATTCCTAGGATTAGTATTATTTTTCAAGTCATCATTATAGCTCTCAATAATTCCAAACTTTATAGTTATTTCACTTCCACTGGAGTCCAAAGTTCGTTTATGTGCTGAAGGTTTGAAATAAACTTTTTTTGTGTCATCCGGGTATAATGCAGTACTTCCATTCATTGTTTTGTTTACATCTTTGGTTTGAATTTTGTTTACAGCTGCAGCAGGAATTTCAATCAGTAATGCTGTTCCCTTTTTACACTTTGATTCGCACTCTAAAGCACTCATAAAGTTATTTGCATTACCGCCGCAACCAGAGTAAACGAAAAATTCACAGTCTTTTGTTTGAATGTTGTAAAAAAACTTTGTGATGTGCATGCTGCATTTTCCCTTCTTTGGTTCGTATGTACACAATTCGTTGGTAACTAAAACATAAAGCATAAAGATAAAAAGGAATTCAACAAAAAAATAAAGAAATTTTATGACAGTGATAGTACAGTGTATAGTACAGTGAATAGTATAGTATAGTATAGTATAGTATAGTGACAGTGTATAGTACAGTGTATGTAACATTACCCTCGGAAATAATTACTACAATAACTCTAACCTTTCTTCAATGACTAAAGGAGATGAAGTATAATAAATTTCACCAAGAAGAGCAGGTAATAATTTAATAATAATTTAAAAAGTCTAAATCATGTCCATGCTTTATTGTAATAATGGTACTTTACTTTACCTTTATGGCAATCGGGGTGTGATCCATCAATTCTTCTGGTTCCTAAAATCTCCTGACCATGTTTATCTACGCACCAGCATTGTTTACCATAATAAAGGTGTGTAAAACACTGCCTGCTTTTGTAGGTACCATCTTCATTGCACTCTGGTGTAAAAGTATCACCTTTCATCATAGAAGATTGAGAAAGTTTTCTTTCTTTTTGACATTGTGTTGGTCCTAAACATAGTAGGTTATTTAAGTTATATGAGCACATATTTATTTTGGCAGAAGACATTTAGTATAAATGCTTAATTATTTTGTCATTGTTCTAGCCTTTTTGTGAATTTATTAGCAAAAACCAAAACTGCAAATAAATATGAAAAACACACTATTGTGGTACTATCTTAGCTAAAACAGAATCATAAGAGCTTTAATTGAGTTAAAGATAGTATTATACATATCATATAACATCATGCGTTAAAAAAAAGTGAATGACCAACAGTTCTATTTATTCTAACACAGTTAAATTTTAAAATATGAATCATGTTTTAGTCAATCTTCTAAAGCAGTCACAACCTTACTTGGGTCCCATAGTCCCCTATGTTGGTCCCTGACTTACAAATCTATTTTATTTGCCCTGAACATTTATACTAAACTAATCCCATAAAAACCTATTCTTTTAACATTTAAGCTATTAAATCCTCCTTTAATTACCACTGATTATATCCACAAAACGTCACAAAAAAATTCAACAAAAACTAAAGAGCTTTACCTTTCGTGGTCTCTACTCCTGCAAGAATAATAGGAATTGGAGTTGTAGTCACAATAACAGCTGGCGTTGGTGTCGTTGTAGTGTGTCTGTAAAATGCAGTCCAATATTCTTCTGTTGCATTTTGTGTCCCCAATGTTTTACATTTTTCATCAGTTAAATTACCGTTGTTTCTTGCATTGTCAACTTTGGAGCCTATAACTTCCTGACCCTTACCATCCACACACCAACACCACTTTCCAAAATTTTTATGTTCATAGCATTGCATAGGCTTGTAGCTACCATCCGGAAGGCATTCAGGCTTGAACATGTCAAATGAAGTTGGGTTTGAGGCAATTTCACGATCACTTTGGCAATTTGTAAGAGGCTCTAAATGTAGGAAAACAATATTTTGAGGTGTTTAAAGAAAAGGAAACAAAGAAGGATAAATAAATAATGTTTGTTTGACTAAAAATCCAAAAAATTCTCACTGGGGTTAATTTCTTTCAATCTAACACTATTAACAGTAAAACTTTCAACAAAAAACTTACTTGCAGTTGTTTTAACTGGAATAGCTGTGGTAGGCAAAGTTGTAGTGACTTTGTTTGCATTTATCAAAGAACTAAGGTTTAGTGCACCTCCTTTGTACAAAGTACCGCTGCCAGAAACAAGCTTAGTTGAAGAGATTGATGGCTTTCCAGCTTTTAAATCAGATGCTGCATTCCTGTCAGCTTCCGCATAAACATTTTGCAATTCCTCTATAGTCATATTTTGATTACCAGGCATTTGCTTCTGAAAGTCGACTTTAGTGCCATTTTCAAATTGGTAGAGTGGAGGAGGCAGGTATACCTTATGAGGTGTAATTTCATCTGCATGATTTCCAGTATTTTCATTTTGTACTTTAGGTGGTGGTGGAGCTGGTGGAGGTGGCATAGGATACTCGTTGCCAGATCTTGATTGGTTAAATGTTACAGGATAAACAAAAGGACCTGTTTCCACTGGTGCCACAGTTTGCTGCTGCGTTTGTTGTATTGGCTTTTGAGTTGTAAATGTCAAAGACGTGCCTTGGTTCATATCAACTGGTCTTACATTAGTTGGTGTAGGTTTAATTTCACTTTCATTCTTTGCTGATAGTGTTATTGTTGTCTCATTCTGCCCAGTTTCAGCAAGCATAGAAGGTACTTCAGCAACACCATGAAATTCAGGTCTATAATATGGCTCTTGTGGCAATGCCGGCTTTTCATAAATTGCCTCTTGACCGTTGGGAGATGCTATTTCAACACTGACATCTTTACCAGCAGCAACTGGTACTGCATCACCTTGGATTGAAAGATTTCCACTATTAGCTTTGTTAATGTAAGCATTCTCTTTATTTCCAGCCTTTGGTTTTGTACTTGGCAGAACAGTATCAGGCTGAACGGAATTTGGATCAGCTACAATGGGTTGTACCTGTGTGGTCATAGCTTCAGGAATTTCGGATTGAGCAGACATAGGTTTTGCATAAACTGGAGTTTCTGTATTAACTTGTGGTAAAATGTCTGGTTGTGGTTTATCACCAAATGATGGAGCAGTGCTGACACCACTATCAGTAGTACTATTATCTTCAATTTTAACTTTATTTGTTGTGTAGTTAGTAGTCAAGCTGGGAACTGCAAGTTTTGCAGAGTTGTCTGCACTTGAAGTTGCATTTTCCAACAAGGCGTTGCCATTAGATACTGGTTGAAAACCTCCTGTATTCGCTTCACTGTAATACCCAATTAATGTATTCTCCACAGATCCATTTTTCATTTTGTTTTGTGCCGCACCTAATATCATCTCATGTTGCTTAAGAGCATCATATGTTTTTGTATTTTCTGGAGAAAAGTTAATTTCATTCGGCTGCATCTCACCTGACAGAATTTTCTGTGCTTCAGATGAGTCCATTGGAATGTCTTTCTCAGCATAACCTAGCCTATACTTGTTTTGATTGGCTATACCATAGAGAGCAGCTTGATTTGTAATATTGGTTTCATTGTTTGGACCTTTTGGCGTTGTTTCAACAAATTGGGGTGCTGTAGTTGGTGTGCTCATAGTGGATGTAGGTGTGGTTGTTTCCACTGGCAAATAAGGATTGTATGTTGTATCTGGTGAGACTGTTGTGGTCTCTAGAAGCCTTGATGTCGTTTCTGGAGCAAGTGTAGTTTCCACAACACTTGAGGTGGTTGTCTCATTGAAACTGTGTGTTGTTGTATCTGGAAGAGCAGTTGTTGTGACATATGCAGTTGTTGTTTCTAAAACTTCAGGTGTTGTCACATCAGGAGCGGGAGTTGTTGTGTCAGGCATAGGTGTTGTATCAGGTGCCAGTGTTGTTGTTGCATCAGGGACACCTGTTGTTGTTTCCGTAACACCTTGCATTTTCTCAGTTGCCCCTTGAGCGTTTTCCTCTTTTGGTAGGTAGGGGTTAAATGTTGGATGAGGTGATTCAGTCGTGGTTTGACTGTTTTCTTTATTCACATCTTTTTCATCAGGTAAATAAGGGTTTTTAGATTCTTCTGGAACTATTATATTGTTACTTCCATAGTTCTCAATTCTGTTGTAACTTAAGTCATTCGTATTTTGATTAGATTCTCCAGTATGATGATTTATATTCATGACTGAACCAATAAGTTCACCATTGTTCTCAGTATCTGTTTTATGTCCTGCAGTAATGCTGTGTGACTCTTGCTGCTGCTGTTGTATTGATGATATTGAAGTAGTAGCTGTGCCATTAGATGTGGTCTGAACAGTTTTCTCATCAGGAAGAGTAGTTTTCTGATTAGGTAGAGGGGTTGACTGTTCAGTAGGCAGATATGGGTTAACAGTTGGTGATTCTGTTGGTGTAGTAACTGGTTCCGCTATATCATGTTTACCAGAAATATCACCTGTGTTATTAGTTGTTACAGAATTTTCATTTGAAACCCCACTTAACAGATTTTGAGATCCTTGCTGTAGGCTTTGTATTTGAGGAACTAGTATAGAGGGTTGACTGTTGCTATTAGGATATGTTTCTGAAGGTTTTTCATTTGGTAATGCTTGAGTCATATTACTAATCCTTGTTATGTCATCATTAGCATTAGGTGGTTGGTTTTGCTTACTGTTAAGTCCATCTAATTTAGGTATAGTATTTATAACTTTTGCTGCTTCCTGAAGTTGATGAGTTATTTCATCATTTTGATTACCTGGGAGAGCATTTAAACCATATTTTCCAAGCTTGCCAAATAAATCATCTCCACCATAGTCAAATGTACCTCCAATAGGCATTGTGGTGGGACGTTGTGTAATAGGTTGGGTAGTAGGTGGCCTGGTTGTAGGTGGCCTGGTTGTAGGTGCCCTGGTTGTAGGTGGCCTAGTAGTGGGTAGCCTAGTAGTTGGTGGTCTGGTTGTAGGAGGTCTGGTTGTAGGAGGCCTTGAACCAGCAGGTACAGCTGTAGGACCAGGAGTTCCAGCAGGAGCAGTACCACTTGGCACTGCACCAGTTGGAGTTGGTCCTTGTGCAAATCCTTTAATAATTTGTCCAGGTTTTTCAACCTCTTGTATAATGTTATTCTCCTTATTAGTGTCACCTTTTGTTGCAATAACGCCACTATTAGCATCATCATTTTGTGAACCAGGTGAACTTGTAGTACTAGGTGAACCAGTAGGACCAAGTGAACCTGCAGAACCAGATGAACTGGCAGCTTCAGGAGCAGTATTACCAGTTGGACTGATGGCAGGTGCTGCACCAGTTGGATTTGGTTCTTGTGCAAACCCTTTAATAATTTGTCCAGGTTTACTAGCTTCTTGCACTATGCTATCCTCTTTATTAGTGCCATCCTTTGTTGCTACAACACCACTATTAGCAACATCATTTGGTAAAACTTGCAGATCAATATCTTCCTCTGGAACACTGGACCGTAATGATGGACGTACCATTCTTGGGTTACTAATATACTTTGCAGTCCCTATAAATATGTAAATAGCATTGTTTTAAAACTTCTTTCACAATATTTATAGTTATTTTTTATGTGAAACATGACACATTTAAAAATTTGTAAATGCTAGCAGTTTTACACATTTAACATACAATAGGAAATAATGTAATTTTGATCACAATAATCCTGCACCTAAGCCAGATATTTCTGATAGTTGAATAACGCTAAAATATGGTTCTATTTCAAATAATGATACACAATATGGCTTTACTGGAAAATGAAAACTTGCACATTTATGTGCAACTTTTCCAAATTAATTTTGGAATAGTCATTTTTTTCTTTTGTTTTCAATTAAATTGATTGTTTGGAAGGGCTAATTGATTGTAAGACATTATGATTGTAAGACATCACAGCCTTTTTTGTTCTTATAATTAGTTTCAAAAGGTTTATAAGAACACAACTGCAAAATCCAGCCTCATTTTGTTCTTATTTATGAATTTTTTTCTCAAATTTCACATAACTTAATGTTAAAACATCAGGTGTATTTGTTGCTAATGGAGCTCTTATTCGTTATCAAATGAGTGTTTTTACAAGGAGTTTATAACATTTTGTGCAGTTATTATGGTTGAGAAAAGAAGCAATACACCTTTACGATAATTCAATTGTACATGCGTTCTTACAGCTCTCCATCGCTTTACAATAGGAGGTAAAAAATATGTTTTTATAAGAGTTTGTTATAGACGAATGCGTGTTTTCTCCAGTTTTTTAACTTCCTTTGTATTAAGTTACTTTAAATTTACATGAAAAGTTAATAATAACAAGATACAACTTATGTGTACTTTTCATTAAAAACAAAATTTGAAAAAAAAAGTTATCACAAAAGAACGTGTTTTCTCCTTAATAAACTCTTATAAAAGTGTGTTGATGCAAAATGAGCTGCGATGGAGTGTTAGTTTTCCCGAACTATCGTAAAGGTGTATTACAAGAACACAATTGTTGTTAGCTTGAGAGATAAATACAAGATAATTTTACGCCCTAGATTGTTTATGTATTTTTGATGTTTGGTGAGGTCTCCAGTATGTAATAGGAAGACAAACAAGGAGCTACAGGAAAAGCAAACTGAAAGCAAATTTAAGGAAAATGAGCACTATTGATAATTACTGCAGGAAAAGGAACACTACAAAATCATGTATTGATAAATATCTAAAAATGTTTTAGTACTTACCTTCTAAACCATTTTCAACTTCTACAGGTTTGTTAAATAATACAACATTGTCACGCTTCATAGTTCTCTTATAACGGTGCAAAGATTTACGTTTTTCTAAAGAAAGACAAAAAGGTAATAAATATCTATAGTTAGCTTATGCTTATTGCAACACAAAATAAGTGATTATACTTACCAATGGGTATAGAGGAAAGAAATCCAAGAAGGCATACTGTCAGAATGAGTCTTGCTTCCGACAATATCATGTTTGTGTAAAAGAAGCTGTGAAAATATCAGCTTATACAAGTGATGTGTCCCTAAAAAAATGTTAATATCTCAGTAAATTGTTCTTTCGTAAGCAATATAAAATATATATTATTTTATTACCTCTTAGACACATTGTGTATAAATTTATACAATGTGAAAGAGTGAAGGAAAGGATTTTTTTTACAAAGTCTAATAAGAAATAAAATTGCCACTGTTCTGAATGTTAGCTCCACATGTTTTTGTTTATATTTTTTCGCTCGCTAAAGCAAACTCGACATTTAAAAGCGAGCAACGGCTTGAGCACTTTTTCAAAAGCTGCGGTAAAAATAGCGCGCGTTGTCTCTTTTTCTGCGTAATGTTCTAACCTCAGAAATTTCTAAATCACAACAGAGAACTAAGAGAGCAAGAAACGGGTTATTTTTTTTCATATACTTGTTTACTTCAATCAAAAGTGTTTGCAAATGAAATAATAATGACTCCTTTAACTAGTTCATTTTCATTTCTTAACCTAAAAGACTAAACCTATAAGCCTTCCTTTTCAGGGCGAGAGAGGAGGAGGCGATCGATCCGATGATGAAAAGAAGTACAACAAGAACGCAGAAGGCGGCAAGGAAGAGACAGTTAAAGAATTTACAGTACGTTTGTCAATAAATTGCCTGTTATTTCATTATATGCAACATTGTATTAAGCTGCGGAACGAAGAAATTTATGTAGAATTTCCCACAGTGATAAGCAGCGTCTAATACAGAGCTGTATAACGAACATCAGTGCTCTAATCTAACAACGCCGACGGAAAATCATCCATGGTGCTGCGGCATTCAAATACGAAGAAAACATATAGCTAGTAATTTTCCTTACCAATATAATTCACTTGCACAAGTTATCAGCTCAAATATAACATTTTTGAACTAAAACATCCTTTTACTTAAATATCAATTTAATTTCTAAATTTTTCCGGCGAAAATAAATATATTACTAAATATTATTTTTGTTCGAATGCCAGAAATTATTTTTTTCTTCAGGCTCGAATTTCCTCTCTTCATTAATTATTGAGAATTATTTTTGAGAACAATAATTTCAAAGAGCTCTTTTGATCTTTTGCTTGTTAGTTAAACAATTAGAGATCAAATAATGCTCAAAATGTTAAAAGAGTGGGCTGCACGCGGAGGAATGAACGTTCGAAATTATTCTCGCGAAATCGTAACTATATTAGGATTTTCTTGCTAAGTGCTATCCTTCGTGAAGATATTTTTTATTTGAATAATTTTATCCAATACACTTTAATGTTTTGTTTTGAAATATTTCCACATCCTGTGTAAACTTTTTCTAAGACCTATTTTAAATTTCTTGCGCGAGGTATTTGAGCTTACATATTTTTGTGATGCGCACGAGCAGTCAAGCGTTTAAACGATCATTAAATTCGGTACGCATGAGAATTTTTACTTCCAACCGTGTCGCTAGCTTATCTCCATGGCAATTAAACAGAAATTAAATTATATTTAAACTAAACGTACGCATTCGACATTTTAATTTATATACGAATCGAATATTATATGACCGTTACACAGCAAGCTCGGCCCCAGCACCATAAATCCAAAGCAAGTAGATCTAGGGATCAGGTTGGTGATACGTCTCTTTATAGGCGTGGAAAGGGCTGAGGAAAAATGATAAATATCTTGTTTATCATGGAAAGAAAAAAAGTTTTTAAAAGGATGAAGAATACCCCATGCAAAGACTTGCAAAGATGATGGTCAGGCAAATAATCTCAAAAATCTGTATAAATCGAAATTTCTTGTGTATATGTGTAAAATAAAATTTAAAACTCCTTAAAAAGTGAAAAAACACGCTTTCTCGGGGCAAGCAACTCCGCAGAGATAAAAGCACGGGAACGTAGCTGTTACCGGAATATAAAAGATAACGAGCAAATTTATTTGCAAAACTTTTTGTGGTATGGCAGGATCTATCTTTCAACAACCTTGTTGATAGGGCCATTTCTTGCTATTTTATTAACAGTCTTCGATATTGAAAAATCGAAGAAAACCTTGGAAAATATTTATCAGTGTCTGGCTTCTTTTTTGACTGTGGCCCTTGCGAATATGCGGTCAGGTTTCTAGAATCTCAAAATCCGTTCTAGCCAGGGTTTTTTTATTCAACGTTTCTCCCTACTAATCCTGTGCTGAAAACAAGTCCCGGGTACAATAAACATGAAAATATAAGATAGCTATAAGATTTTAAGTATTAGCAAATAAAAATGCAAAATGAGTTTTGTAGTGTATATTCATAAGCATATGCTTTATAAGAACGCCAGGCTTGAATTTTTGGTTAAAACCAATAGGTCAGTTGTTTAGAACACCTGAGAAATAAGAATAATGACCAGCCTAGTTAGAATTTTGGTATTCTTAAAAAAAGCATGTATTGAAAGTTCATGGTTTAACGTTGGAAATTTTATTAAAGAAATATAGGCACACGTTACATAGAGTAATAGAATACAGTTTATTCAAAACACAGTAAAAACTAATACATCACGTGGAATAATTTTATAAATCACAAATTAATCGTTGCAGAAAAGGATACCACTAACGTAGTGTGGTGGCATATGTCGAGTATGCGCCGATTTTTTCTTTTAAATAATGGTAGCCATAATAAAGAAAAAAGGTTATCCAGGGTTAACGTTCAAGTGCCGTATATCAAGCTACCTGAAATTTATGCGTAGGGACTAAGGCTATCTCTGTAGACTTGAAAACAAAGCCAGCGTTAACGTATCAACAAAGTCAACGAATACATCATATGTAAATCGAGTTATAAAGAATGCCCGCTGCACGTCAAACATTTTCCTAAACATCAATCTGCTTTTACAATACCTGCACGACAGCTGCAGTTATGAACATGTAAGTCTTAATAGATACACCTTGACACACGAAAACTACTACAGGATAGAAATAGCTAGACATATTGCATGAAAAAAATTTTGTGGTTAAGAGAAGCGTACCTTTAAGATTCCTGTGTTTTCTTAGATCGAATGTTGGCTTTTTTCCTGATTGTTGTTCAACTTTCCTGCTTCTAAGACGCGTGGAAGCCTGTTACGCGCGCATGCCCGCAGGTAGTTTGTTGAATCCCAGTGGAAGAATATTATATTTACAAAAACCTCCCTTAATATTATAAATGCAGTGTTAGCTTATATAAAGATTAAAACATAAAATCAAATTCGCTTTCTTTTCGCGCGTCGTTATAACCTGGTTAAAGCTCGCTTCTGGCATTCGAAGTTAGGCGTCTGTGGCGTAGTCAGCGGTTTATCGCTTTTCTGGAGCTCGATATGTTTGTAGCGTCGAACAGGGTGTGACTTAGGAACAGCCTCTTTTCGCATTAATTTCAATTGCCTTTCTTCTTCTAGTTCCTTTTCCTTTTGTATTCTCATTTTCTCCATTTCCATGAGACGATTTTGCTCGGACTTCCACTCCTCGAACTTTGCCCGTTCTTTGGCGCGAATATCTGAGTTCATGACAACTTGGTTCGGACTAGTCGGCGGTATTAGCCCAGTAAGCGGTTTAAACGGTTTATTTTTGACTACGTCAGCATTTTGAGCTTTAAATTGACGTTTAGCCCTCTCTTCTTCTGCTTCTGCTTCCAGCTATAACAGAACGCACTAACTGAATTAACACATTATCCGCAAATATAAGCTCCGCAAAATTTTAAAAATTAGTCAACCGCAAAATGTTTTATCTCGATTTTCTGTAGAACCTAAGCCATTGAGTTCTTCGTTGCTCGTTCACAAACATAATTCTGAAAGAGACAAAATACTAAATTTGCCTTCACTACTGAATCTCCGGCATCCGCAACAACAAAAAAAGATTTAGGGAAAATGTAGTCATTCGCAATAATACATTCCGCAAAGTGAAGCACATTTGGAGCACTCGTCGGCGAAAATGAATTGCGCAAAAAAAATTATCATCTGCACAATTAATGAGTGCTGTTTAGAAATACTTATAGGTTTACTGCTAAGCAACTTTCGTAGCCAACTATTGCTTATAAAAAATGTGAATATACTATAAAAACCTGCATTATATTACACCATAAAAACAAACAAACAAACAAACCTTCTGTTTCAGCTTTTGTTGATAAGCTGTCGATCCAACTGATATATGAAACGGTTGTGGTTCAGTTATAGGTTTAGTGGCCGGAGCAGGTAACACCTCAGGTGAAAACGAGGGCAGAGGACGTGCATGGAATTCGTGTAACTAAAATTATAACAACATCAAAGAATAAAACATCTGTACATCCATAGCAACTTAAGAGTACACTTTCAACAACAGTCAAAGAGCATTGTTAACAAAGGTAAAGGACACCAGCTGCGTTTCACTTTGCGCACATTTACACAGGGGGTGTAGATATTAGTTTCCAAACAAGAAAATTTATGAGTATCAATACTTTTTTTTCGCCTTCCATAATCTCCTTGATTTTTTCTTCTTTCTTTTGATAACGTTCTTTATCGCGACTTTCAAATGAAAATGGCTTCACCTCTGTTCGTTTTGGCTTATCCATTTTTGACGGCAGTGAAGTGTTTATTTTGGCTTTCCCGGTTGCTGTTTTCTAAAATTCAGGAAGAAGATATATTACATGAACACATTCGGCATATTCTAAGCTCCTGCTAACACCTGCTCCTTTTGAACGACTTACTTCTGCCGGCTTATTCACATCTTCTTTCTGCTTCCTATGATCCGTTCGCGAATCCAGTTCGAAGTGGAATGGTTTCACTTGTGTTGTCGATGCTTCAGGTACCTGCTTCACACCATACATTCCCTGCATCTCGACAATCTTAGGATTGAATTCAGTTGCTTTGAATTGGTAACTTCAAAAAAGAAGTCATTACTTGAAATGTAGGAGAACACGACAGTACTTTTAACCCAGGAAGGACGAATTTCTGACGTGAGTTAGGATTAATAAATTATTAACCCTAACTCATGATCACTCAATTTTGAGATATCAAAATAGAGGCCCATATAAAAAAAAATCAAGTCCACCACTGAGGTAGCCAGAAATCGGGTTAAAAGACGAAAAAATGTTAACAACTATCAGGGTTAGTACTTACCTTTTGACACTTTCAGCTTCTTTTATCTCTCGCTCTTCTGCACTTTCAACATTGGCAGGACGAGATCTGGTGCGAGTCATCAACAAGGGAGTTTTAGGCACAGTGACTTGAACTTTGTGACTTTTCTTTTTCTCGCCGTCTACGCTGCAATTATCTTCGTCTTTTCTTGGTTTCATTCTGAACCTAAAAAATAGCCAAAATAAAAAATAATAGAAAAGAAACTTAGTCAGCGTTTGGATAAGACTAAAGTGGAATTCCACATGGCAATATAAAGTGCAAATGTTGACATGTTTAATTTTTAAAAAAAAATTTAGTTTGGGAGTGGTCCAAGTGGTTTTGTGTTCGGTGATTCTCAAGCATGTGCACTGATCGAAAACCTATTTTAGGTGAATTTGTTTACAAGGAAATGCAACAACTTCAATAACACATTGAATTAATATGTTCAGTTACGTAAACCTAGCCAAAACCAAAATCCAAACTTGCCAGATTAAAATCAAGACTTTTTAAACGCAGATCACTTTGCTCAAACTTACTTATTACATTCTTAATGAGAATAAAGACAGCAGTTAACTACAGATCTACAATATACAAAAAAAGACTAAAAATGAGCTACACAAAGATGCTAAGTAATATAAATAAAAGCAATGAATCTAATTAATGGTAAATACCTCTCTGGTGTCTTTGTTTGAAAATTCATTGTAAACTGTGCCATTGACTCCCATTTCTGCTTCGGTGCAACTCCTTTGTCAGGCAGTACAAAATGAAATGGTTTTGGCTTAGTTGATTCCTTCTTACCTGCCTACAAAAAGTAAACATTACTATAGTAGTAAATTGTTGAATTTATAACACATCTTTTACACAATTGTAAAGATGATATTAACGATACTTCATTGCTTCTTAGTTTTACTTTGACATTGTTTATAATGTTAATAAAGAAACCCAACCAAATACAAGAATATTGTCATTAGATTAATGAAAAATAAGCATATGACTGGACACGTCAACACAGAACATGGTTTTAATTCCACCGGAATTAGGTGCTGCAAAATCCTGAACACAAATAGTAAAAAATAATGAATTACTGGAGGAGACGGTGGGTGTTTACGCAGTTGATTTTCAAAGGGCTTCTGGGAATCTCTTCGAGTATGCATTGTATGCTCTTTGACTCGAGTATCAGTCGCAAACTGGAATTCTTTGGGCTTTGTAATGTTAGTCATGCATCTTACAGGCATGTATGAACCTGCTTTGATGGCTTGTTTCATATTTTTATGATTACGTTTTAACTGCTCTTTAGTGTGGTTTTGAAGATCTCGAATTTTCTTTAATTGGATCGCTTCAGAGGACTGGCCACGCTTCTGACCTCTTTCCCTAAGTTTTCTGAAACAACACCAATATAAAAAATACATTAGCTGATATAACCTAACACAATATACTTGAAAAGAAAAAGGCATCAAAATTAAAGAAATTGCTAAAATTTGTCTTTATGGGGTAAAATTTTAAGTTCTGAAATTGCTGATAAATAAAAAATTGGTGCACAGTAGGGATATTGTAGAAGTGTGCTTAAATTTTAAAACTCCAATTTCATGTTTCGGCTTTTTCATTAAAAACAGCGGAACATATGTATCACTTTATTCTGTTTTTTTATTTATCTTATAAAGGTTTTATACAGTTTCCTTGGGGAAACTAGCCGAAACATAGCATTAAGTTAATTATTGGGAACATAAATGTTTAACCTTTGAATTCACATCAATGAATGATGTGCAGATTTCAGGGAATTCCATGAGTAAAACTACATGCATGCTGTTAATTGCACACGTAATTACAGTTTTAGAAAAAAAAATAATTTATATTGACATCAATCCTTCAGGGTTGGAATTTATTACTTTTTCCTCAAGATTGAGGTAAGACCAACAAAAATAATGTTTAAAAATATATTTGTTAAGGGTAAGTAAAGTTGAGAATTCTTTAAGCACTGCAACTTTTTATGCTTTAGTTACGCCCAACATTAGGTCAAATAATGTTGGGGGTAACTAAAACGTAAATAACTAATGTTCAAAAAATAATCTCAGGTAGTAAAAAAACCTGATATTTAATTAAATACATTTTAATGCTAATCTAAACTGTTTTAAATTATGCAGATAAATCTCAGAATTGATTTTTTAAATGGAACCTTGAACTCAAATGCTTAATGCATTGCGGCTCTAAAAAAAATCAATTTGTTACTTACGTGTTTTTGTTTTTTACCTTAGCAAAAAGAATGTTTAGCACATGCAAGGACTAACACGCCCAGGCAGTTGTTCAGTCACATGGAATTTCCTGAATTTTTGTCATAGCATTTGTCCCTCACTAAATTAACTAAGAGTTAAAAAAAAACAGGTTTAAAAATGTTTACTGATAAAAACGATTTGTCAAAACCATACCAACCTGACAAAGGAAGGGGTATTTGGCATTGTTGGCCCATAATCAAACTTTGGTTTCTTAGGAAACAACATAGATTCCTGAGACAATGTGGTCTTTCGCTTCTTTGTGTCGGAATAATTGATGCTTCTAAAAAAAAGTAATAAAACAGTTTACACAATTTTTTTACAAAGTAAAACAGCAGAGGCTTTCACATTTTAGATATCATCTTTTTCTATTATATAAAACTATAGCTTAGTTCTAAAAATGGCTTCAGCATCACGAAGCACAATCTTTCGACAGGATAGAATTTTTACATCATTACGTTTCTTACATTCACTGTGATGGAAATACTGCAAGCACATAATCTTAGTTTGTTATATTCTTACTTTTTGGCACTCTGTCGTGGCGGTTGTGAGCGTCTGATATTGGGAGCAGATTGTTTACGCGGATTACTAGGACTGCTCCAAGAACGTCTTATATTTGATTTTCTTGGTGGAACTTTAACTGGCTTAGTATCCTTTTCAACATCATCACTGCTTCCAGTTTGTTCCACACCCTCTTTATTGTTATTCTCCTTATTACTATCAGGGATCATTTTTTCTGACTCTTGCTTGTCTTCCGCAGGCTCTGGCATGTGAGAAACTCTCTCCTTCTTAATATTTAACACATGAACATTTTCCACAGACTGTGTATTAGGCATATTAGATTTTCTTTCCTGTTTAATTTTATCTGGTGGTAAAAGTACACCAGTGTCTTCTATTTTAACATTGTCTTCCTTATTACAATGGTTTTGTACTTCCATTGGTTCGTCACATTCCATCGCTTCCTCTTTATCCTCCATTTGCGCATGCTCTGATGCTGCCTCAGGACTTCCAGGCTTAGGCTCATCAAGATCATTATTTAAAGCAGCTGTTATGGCTGAAGTTGCATTTTTAAATCCATTATCACCCAATGCTTTTTCGTAGTACGGTACTAAGTCGATGTCAATGCCTCCTTCATCACCTTCTCGTTCATCTAAAAATTAATCTTCAAAGATATACTAGTTTAAAAAGTTTAAAGTTAGTTTACTACTCTTAAGTCCCATTTCTATAATAATACAGAGTGTGTGTGTCTGTGACAGGCAAAGTGGATGTGTTCGTTTTCCTTTGATGTAGCCAAAAATGTTATGTCTGATTTGTTAATCAACAAATTTAACGTTGCAACATCAATAACACTGATTTAACGTCAATACCTTAATTTAAATTAATAAAGCCATTACAGTGCATTTGAAACTTTGAGGCCAAATAACTTGGAAACGAGGATGTGACGTGAACCTGGGTCCCGAATCAATTACGGAATGGACAGGTTAATGACATCATCAAAAACCTTTGAACCCCAATCTCTGCAACCGTTTGACAAGAATACATGATCCTATACATTTTTTGATCAGTGTTTCAAGATCTATACGATGAAGGCATGGGGTATACAAATTTAATTGTTTTGGTGGGTCTTTGCTGACGTCAGAAAAAATTATAAACCCTATGATCCTATACATTATTTTCACCAGGGTTTTAACCTCTACACATTACAGACAAAGAATAAACAAATTTCATCAATTTTTTTAACATCAGCAAAACATCTATAACAACCTATTTTCTCATTTATAACCACTTGTGCTTAAATTAAATTTTTTTAAAAAAGTTAATAAATGTCGTGTTTTTTTCCCAGTGTTAAAATGAAATGTGTTTTTTCCTGCCTGTGTGTAATTAAATGTGTGTTGATGAGTGTTAAAATTCTTAACTGTTTTTTTCTTATTGTCGAAGAGAGGAAAAAATGTGTGAAAATGTGAATGTTTTCATTCATTTTTTTTTACATATAATTTAATTGTTGCCACCAGCTCTTGAGGGATCGGTTTTGTATTTGATACAATATGAACACCTGTGACTTTAAATAAACCTTCTGCATTGTCATTGGTTTTTTAAATAAATTTCATTTGAGACCTTATTTCAAAATTTAGAAGATGTTGTATTGTAATTTTGTACTACGTAATGATAGACTTTTTCAGAAATGTCTTTCCTTGTTTTACTCTAAATCTAAAAATCTAAAAACAACTTTAAACTATTCCAAACAAGCCATCTCCCAAAAGCTAACAAACAACAAACAAAACTTGAATAGATAAAAAATGACTCCCATTTTTACCATTGTTATAGATAATAGACAACCTAAGCAGAAAATATAACCCTGGGAACAAGTTTGGGAATAATAGCACTACAAACAAAATGACAGACCATTGCAGTAAGTGCAACGTGTGGCATGTGTCAACGTCTCTTTGTCCACTGTTTAAATTTAATTATATGGTATTTACCTATTATAAATTACTTCCTACAACAAACCAAGGTGATTTTGTAAATATATTTAGCACTTTTACACTACTTAAAGAACACTCACGGGACTGATAAGAGTGAAATAAACCAGAGAAAAAGTGCACGGGCAAATTTTCTAAAATAGATTTACGCGTGCTATGTGTAGCATGTGTGTTGTTTTCTTCATGGAATTCCCTGTAAGTGGATTTCTCGACAGGCCTTATCGACTAGTATATATAATAAGTGATAAGGATGCTGTGAGGCAAAACCATAGCAATCACTCAGCGAACAATTTAATTCGTAATTATTTTGGTTGTTTATCAAATATTAAGTGTCTATGCAACTCGTTAAAAAAGTATATTGATGGCAAAGAAAGCTGTTATTGAGGTAAAAAGAGACATAATTACAGTGCACTTCTTTATTTTTTGAAACATACCACCCATTTCTGACAATATATCAAAAACTAATTTTTGCATTTAGTTACTTTTAAATTCTGTTAACCTGGCCATAAAAAGAGACAACCCTAGTTGAGACTTTACCAAGAAAATTGTGTCAGATACAGTGCCTCCAAAATGCCTGTACCTAGAAAATTTCAACAAAGTTTGTTTATGGTCACAGATTTCTGTTTCTCTGATAAGGGTAAACACCTGAGTGTTTACCCTTATCAGAGAACTGTCTTGTAGTCCTTCCTAGAAACAATGGACATGGTATATACCTTTCCTAGAATTTAGTGAGGTAACCACATAAAATGTATATAAATCACTACTATAAATATAGCCTAGTTAACTAAGCTCTCTCAGAGAATATAAAATTCAGTTTCTCCCAAACGAAAGCTTAAAGGCAAACAAATGTCAGATTAAATCTATAAAACTAAAATCCACCTCATAGCAAACCCTGAATTACAATCAACCAATGAGCACAAAGACAGCGTGGTCACATCTTAATTTCTTAAATAATAGAAAAATTTTGTTTGTGTAAGTGAGGTCATTCAGGCTAAAAACTGAAGATTTCCTAATATTGATCATGCCAGCAATGAACAATAAAATTAACCAATCAAAAAGTGCGGTCAGTATCAAAATCTTTTGAGACCCAGCATAATTTTTCACACCTTAACTATTTGGATTTCCTGGTGGTAAGATAAATTATGCTGAGGTTTCCTGGCTACTAAAACCATTATCAAAAACCATTTTAGACTTTTCATCCATGAGTTCACGTTACAGCGCCTTAGCCAACTGAGCTATTACGCTTTCAGTAAAAGCATTAATTTGACGGCTTCTATATTATTCATTTGTGAAACTGGTTCAACGGCTGGCGAATTAATGCAAAATGATTTATTGATGCAAAATACAAAAGTTTTTTAGAATTTTTTTCGCGAAATGATTCCTCTTAACGAAATAAAGTTGTCGTGACTTTCAAGTTCTAAGAATAATCCTAATGAATTTCCCCATTATAACGATTTCATAAGAATTTCTGAGCTGTATTTTTGAGAAATGGCCAAAGGCTCTCAGAGGTATAGGAAATAAAAATTTCACATGCAGGTGCCTAATAGATAAATATAAAAAGTCAAAAGTATCATAGCCATGCATTATGCCAGGAACAGCTGTAAATCAATTTTTAGGATTTGTGAATTGATCCGTTAATAAATTAAAAATATATTGTTGCAGTGATGTGTAGTTGACATTGACATGCATTATGTTATGCGCAGCCCCTGCATTTTTTTTTTTTTTTTTTTTGGAAAACAGAAATTGTTTCCGAATTTGGGTAAAATAGCTTAAGACAGGGGTAAATTTTATTAGAACTCCAGTATAACTCCACCCCAGATGAGTTGCAAATGTTTACAAAGTTCCGTATAAGCGTGCACATCCTTACAGGCAATAAAAAAGGACCACATAAGAAAAATTGACTATTTCCTTAAATTGATATATTTAGGGAATAAAAGATCTTAAGGAGCTGGAATTGGTTTTTTCTTTTAACAATTATTTTTTCTTGTTAAGATAAGGTTTTAATTATTTCAAAAAGTAAGTTGCTTTTTTAACCTTCTTTCATCGTTGCGGTCTGTTTTTTATATTTCTTGCCCGTGTGCATGGTGTTAGCATGTCCATTGTTTTAGACGCAAACGAAAACAACTCCTCCAGATAGGTCAAAAGATTTTAATGCAGAAACACAAAGCTGGTGGAAAATGGAAAACTGAAATTGGATTCCATATTCTGAAACTATTTCCTATTTTTACAAAAAAAAAAAAATTCTGAACATGGAAATTGTTTCTCAAGAGGGAAACTATTTCCAAATCTGTACCTTATCCTGAAATGTTTATTAAATCTAAACCAGCTGGCTATCTTGTATCGCATCCGCAATACTAAATTTTTTTTAAAAAAGGATTTTTTAACTTACCAAACCATTTATCTGCATCTTCATCTACGTCCCCTTGTAAAAAGTCAATAAATTTGGGGGCATTAAATTCGTATTTCGAGTCAATTTCCTCGTCCATTTTGTTTTAGTGAAGTTGATCCGTTTCTGACTTTTCCAAACTTTGGCGGACAAGGGATGTTGACCAATAAGAAGCCAGCGATTTGTATTCGTTGAATTTGATTGGTCATGATTTTATCCAATTTGCCCAGTAAAGTAGGGACTAGGGTCCACGGTCCCCTAAAATCGAACGAACCCTCTTTGCGCTTAACACACGCGTACATACAAGATTTGATTTTCTTCGATTAAATTTTTTCAAATCAAAGCAAAAGGGTAAACCAACAAAAATCACTGCCATACGACGCTGAAATAACCACTGTATTTTCCATTTTCCAAACATTATAGTATTAAAAGAAAACATTCCTGTGATTTAAACATTTCCGAAAGTTTTACACCTTGTGTATTTTGTTACTATACGGTGTTTAAATAGAAATTATTAATAGTAGCGATTTTGTAGAGAGGTTTCAAAACTTACACGTCAGTGCCTTAACAACCTCGTCTACAGACTTTTGTTAAACACCGTCTCTGCACTTTTCGTCTATTCTCTTCCCCAGAGATAAAACATCTCAAAGATCTCTTTGGACGAGAATGCCCGTCGTCAAATAAAAAGAAGAGCCTCCCCAGCGCGTTTTGTCACTTTTTTTTACTGAACGGCGAGACGTCTATTATAATTATACGTCGAACGAAGAGATAGGGAAATGTTCCTTCTAGCGCAAGGCACATCTCGCGCACGCGCACGCCCTCAGACGTCACAGCAAGTCCCTACCATCCAGCACCATGCCAAGCTTAGCCCTGCCTAGTGGGGTAAATTCCCTATTAGTCACCGCCTATCCAAGACCTAGTTCCTATTATTCCCTGGTAAGTAATAACGTCATCATCTGTAGAATAAAATCTCCAAAATTGTTCTAGCACAATTCCCTAAAAATCAACGCGCATATCAAAGTGGAATTCCCTAATGACACTAATATTCATCAAAAATCAACGCATGCGCAGTAAAGACATGGTGTTGTAAAGTAACACTATAAATAGTTTCAAGACCCAAGACATGTGCAACAAGGCGAAAAGGAGCCATGGCTATTCAGGCATGTGCCGGACCATCTCAAGATGCGGGACATGTGTAACAAAGGTGTTAAAAAAGATCCCTGGCTGTTCAAGTATGTGCCAGACAGGTTCAAGACGCAAGAAATGTGCAATGAGGTTGTTGAAAAGTCTCCCCTTGCGCTCAGGTTTATACCAGATAGGTTCAAAACGCAGGAAGTGTGCAATAAAGCTGTTAAAAAGTATCCCCCGGTGCTCGAATATGTCTAACGACATATATATAATAAATGTGCGTCAGCTGTCAATATAGTTTGAAAAATATGATCTTTATGACCTTCCTTACTGCCATTGGTCTATCCCTACCACTTGTAAGCCTGGCATGCGTACAAGAGGAGGAGAGGAAGAAGTATAACAAGCACAGAATTCAAGATTTGTGGGAACGTCTTGATGACCTGACGATCGTCCTTGTAACTGTGATAAATAAATGGAACAATGTAACGACTGTGAAAGGGTACTCGATGTGTACGACAGGTGTACCTGCGGGCGTCGGTTTGTGGTAAGCGGTAAAATGTTATGTTGGTACTGTTACCACGAATATATCACATATAATGTGGGTGGTTGCGTATGTACAATAGCATGCAATTATCTGACGTCGTTCGAAATATACAATAAAGAATATGCTGGAATTTGAGAACGAGCTTGTCAATTCAAAACCATTCTACAATTTTGCGACTACCTTTACGGACCTACCTAAGGATATCAGATTCCATGCCCGCCAACGGAGGGAAGGATCAAAGGTACATTATAGGGTATCATACACAAGATCTTGTGGTAGCCCTCAGGCCGGCAATGAGTCTTGATTTTGCGATTGATGGAAAGCATGTGGTAATACACGCTCCCCTTAATTATAAGAAAACGCATAGTATAATTTTACTAGCCGTAAGTAATGCTAGATACGAATTCAGAATGCTTGTTATTGGGGATGCTGGTCGCCAAAACGTTGGAGGAGTTTACAAAAACAGCGAGCATGGCTACCAGATAGACAACAACATTATCAAGAGACCCTTGAAATTTCTTTCGGAATTGTCGCAGCCCGATTTAGAATCTTTCGCAAGTTACAAACGCAGTTGTAGTACTCTACAACTATCTGATGAAAAGTCAAAAACAAATTGGCGATTTTAGACACTGCTCAACTGGTTTTGTTGGCTACGAAAACTTAGAAAACGGAGAGTGGCGCGAGGAAACTCAAGCTTACATTGGATTATTACTATTACAAAATATGGGATCTAATAACTATTCTAAAACTACCAAAGAAGTAAGAGACTACTTCATGTTATACTTTAATTCCGCAGAAGGAGAAGTAAGTTGATTGATCCTTTCGATAAGTCAGTATTAGCCACTTTCATACATACACTGTGTTAGAACGTGTTGATGAGTTTTATAATAGCTGCAAGGCTAATAAGTATCTATATTAAAATACCCGTATACGTCTTTCTGTCTGTCAAACAAAATGGTGGCTTAGCTGCATAAACCCGTGAATTTTTTCACGGGCTAACGACTAGTTTATATAAATATATATACACATAGTTAGAGCTGGTTAGCTAAATATAAAGAGAGAGCAAACTAACCTGGTTTTCCAGACCGTTCACAACCTGTTCCGAAGCAGTAATACCCATGTTCTGATCATGATGAGACCTAGTGATTGTATTCCATAAACATGGATATGATTCTTTATCCAGGATAAAAATTTCAATATCATAATCCTCTTGAGATCTTATTGCCGCAACATCAAATTACGTAATAGTTTAAAATACTCAAATATCATTGGCTATTTGTTACTAGAGAGGAAAACAACATCGCCAAAAGTAGAATGAATTCAATTTTGACGCTGAGCTCAAGAGCTACTCTCGAGCACAAAAAATCTTTTAATCAGCGGTAATTTTGTCAAATAGTGCGCATGTACCAACAAAAATCTCAAGAGTTTTCTGCGCAATGGCGGAAAATGCAGTTAAATGGAAACAAGCCGTAAAGTCACGTTACAGTCACGTTAAAGTCACGTTAAAGTCACGTTAAAGTCACGTCGGAGTTTCCACTTTACTGATTAACATACTACATTCTCATTTTATTGTTTATCTAAAACCGTTTGTGCGCAATTTAATATAAAATGTTACCAAATATGCGTCTGATAGGCTTAAAATAAGAATAACTACTAACAACTACTAGCCCTATTAACCGTCCTCGTCCCCAGGGTTTGTTGCCGGATGTCGAAGCCGCTAACGCTAGCTTGACGGCTAACAAGCAAGAAACCCCGGAAACGAGGTTGTCTATTAACTAATAACGCGGAGTACTCTGAGAGGAAATATCTTTTTATCAGATTCACGGTTTAAAAATTCCCTTCTAATGTTCGGAACAGACTTGGGATCTTAGGTTATTCGATTAGATTCAAACTCCTAAAAGATCTATATGTTGCTGACAACAGCATGGCTATTTCGTAATCCAGGCTTGAAAGAAAGTGCGACCACGGTGAAATCTCTGTATTGCTATCTCTTTTAATGGACACCTCTTAACAACGGACACTTTCTCAGTAACAAATCAAAACATGGTTAAACTTTCATAGCAAAATATCTTTGTAGCGGACACTTTACAGCGGACACTTTTTCTATAGCAGACAATTCAACTTTGTTTCCAGGGCAATTTTTCGCTTTTTTAATATCCAAGACGTCGTTTGGCTGGGATAGCAAAATATTGCCCTGAGAACAAGATTGACAGCAGTGTTTCATATCCCCAGAACTGACTTCTCATAATTTTAAAACAATATTTTACATCTTCGCTTAATTTTTCTTTAATTTATCACACCGACCATAAAATCTCTAGGCTGTTTTTTGTAAAGTCCCAAGTCTGTCCCACATTTTCAAATTAAAGATATCTACGCAATATTTTGTTTTTTCTTCAAACCTAGTCCCTTGACATACAACAGCAGAGAATTTCAGATAAACCTCTACGTAATCGACACTTTATGGTGGTCCCTGTGGTTCCTGCTACAGAGAGGTTTTACTGTAGCAGATTTAAACGTGGTGCACGTGGTCTACGCATGCGCAAAATTAGCGGTTTTGTCTTTATTTAAAAATAAATGAAAACCACTGTTGCCTACATAGTGCATAATTTTGTCAAAGACCACACCCCGTTTTCTTGTAAGTGGGATCATGTTTAAATTGTTATCTGCGCTACATAACAACACATCATCATGTTAACACTTTAAACACCTGCTTTTGAATTGAGCCATCCTAAGATATCTTGTCTCGCTGATCCAACATGTCTATGTCGTGTTGTTAATTATAATGCCACATGTTCTATTTTTGACATCTGTCCTTAACATGAAAAAGTTTGATTAACAAATATTTTTACACAGTTTGTTAGCAACTCAACTTCTTTTCCAGGACCTTTTTCTACTAGATCGTTCCCAGGCCATTTTGCCTTGTTGATGAAGTTGTTGGTCATTCCGTAATAACGGTTCAGAGGCCGCAAGAGCCTGGGGACGAGGTTGCTTTTACTTTCACAACCGTGACCGTGTTGCGACTACGCTCTGTACAAAAGGTAAGGGATATTGAAGTAGAATTGGTCCTAAAAGCTGAAAAGTCTGTAGCTAAATACTTTTCCTAAGTAACCGTGTTACGACTACGCCTTGTAGAAAGAAGTAAAGAATTGAAGTAAAGTGAGTCTTGATGACTGGGTTTTGTCAAATGTCTTTTTAAAATAACTGTGATGAGGGAATAATTTTTTTAAAAAAATGAGTTTAAACGTTTAAATGAAATTATATTTTTTAATGTTTGACCACTGCAGGGAACAGCGGAAAAACTCAGTTGAATTTCAAACGAGAAAAGGGGAAGTGTTTATTTTAACTTCACCGGGTGTTTTTTAAAATATTTTTTAAATTTTCAAAACAATCAAATAACAAAAAAAACCATTTTAAGTTTTCACTTAAATTACTTTTTAATGCTTATCTTTTGTCAAAACAACTTTCTCCTCAAGAATCTATTACATAACTTTGCTGAGGATATCATCAGTACTGGGTACAAACTTGGTTTTATTTATATAAACCACACTCGAAAGTGTCAAAGATCGTGTCGTGAGAGAAACAAAAGTCAATCGAAGAGTCTCAAGATGGACGTTATAACAGAAGAAGCGGAGAACAAGAAAAATGAATTTATTTCTTTAAGAAGAGAAAATTCTGTTTTAAATGAAGTGACAACTTCCACACCGATTAGAGCAACTGAAGAAATAAAAATGAACAATAAGGAGGATTCTAGAGGGAACCATATGGACAACATAACCGTGGAGGTAAAAGAAGTTAAAAAGAATAAGAAAAATCGTATTGTCTTAGCGGAAAGTGTTGAAAAGATTGAAAAAGGTAAGAAAAAGGTTAACGATTCGTCTAAAAGAGAGAAAAGGGAGATTAAAAGGACGGATGATTTTGATGGCGAAAGTGCTGAAGAAGTACTTGTGGATAAAGACGCCAGAAGTTCAACGCTATTGGATAAAAACACGAACAGTAATTCCATGGTGGATATTTCCCAATCAGAACAAGCATCTCACCAATCAAAAATGAACCGTACAAAATCGTATGATGCTTTGGCGAATGGCACAAAATCTTTCGACTATCGTTATTTTGTAATAGCTTCTCCATCCATGAGAAGAAAGTTTTCAGATTCTGTTTCCAACGAAACAACTTTCCAACCTTTAATGTCAAACTCTGCCTCGTCTTTTCTTTCAACTTCTACTTGTGATACCGAAACTTCCCTGAGTTCCATATCGAAACAAGCAAAACGATCGCCAAAGTCGAAGGCCGTTTTAGAAGCAATGAAGCGTAAATTGCAGAATGAAATTTGCAAAATAGATATCGAAATTTCAAAAATGGAAGGAGAGAAACTAGTGTTGTTAAACCTGCGAAACATAATTATGGAATTTAAGGAAAAAGTTACGGCAATCGATCGAAATAAACAAGGGGTATTAATGGCGGAAAAAGTAAGAAACGCATTGGTTGGTATTGTTGAAATTATTCAAAGTGAAGAGCAGGCATTAGGCGAAAACATCGTAATACCCCATCTAGACGATGTGAAAAGCGAACTATCTGAATTATCGCGGCTTGGTCGGAGCATTATCGATTACAAAGCCTGTCTCCATTTAACATTCGTTGAAAGGTTTTTTGTAGCAGCTGGAAAAATATTCGGCATGGTGGAGTGTATTCTACTTCTTTATTACGAAGATGAAAACGAAGAATTGGATAGCTTGAATGAGTGGAACAGCAAAAACAGTTCATTGTGTGTAAGTCTTTTAATGTAATTGACTTCTTTGTAAACATCTGGTCCAGTCCTCAAAATAGATAACAACAGGGGGCAACCAACCTCCCATCCTTATCTAGTCTATTTTCTTTGTAACTATACTACTTGTTGGTAAAGTGGAGACGACCCGCCTGCTGTTTAATTGATGCGTTTTACATGAGAAATGAGAAGACACGGTTGTTTATTGGTTGTTGATTGTGCTCCCTCAGTTGTTGTTCTTTTATTCCATGTGTAAATAAATAAATCAATGATTGGAATTAAACTTGGGATGTGTTGTGTAACCTTTAAAATAAAATGGTGCTTAGACCACTTTTACAATTATTCTTGGATCTACGATCTAGCTATGGCTGTTTAACCTTCTGCGTTTCTGAGTTTCTCTGAATGAATGAATATACTTAAAGTACCTCTTCTTCAAATAAACGCCCTACCGCTCCCGCCACACTCATGTGGAGGAAATCTGTTATAATAGAGCGCCCTCCAAAATAGCTTCTCATGCAAAAAAACGTCTCTCTAAAGAAAGGTGCTAATATTATTTTACTGTTTTGTTTTCTGTTGTAGTCTGACGACCAGAAAATGCATAGTGTTTCATCGTTCACTGAAGAACTTATTCGCAACGAGTGCACCACCGAATACGGAGGAGACCACTCTTCCTTGACAAGAAACGAAATAAACAAACCAAAAGAAACGAAAGAGGCTTTGAAGGTTTTTACAAAGCGAATCAACAAAGCTAAGAAATCGTACCACTCTGTTGAAAGGTTATCATCAGGAATCCCAAAAATGAAAACACTGTGTAGATGTTTTAAAGACATTTTGAGCACGCTAGGTGATGGAATATTGTTGACTGGAAGAACAGGAACCGCGTTTCAAGAAATCAATGAGAACGTTTGTACTTTAACAGAAATTTTAAAAACTGAAAGACCAGGTCAGCGGGAGCTGGAACATAGTAAAATGATCATGGCTGAAATGACAGGAAGAATTAAAATATTATCAAAGAGTGATTTAGTGGATTTGGCTTAATGATTGAAAAAACTGTGACATGCTTAACTCGAGTCTTCTTCCACATGCAAACGCTAGGATACCCATATACTGCTTTATTAATTGGATCCATGCTAAAAACACCCTAATTCTCTCAGTTTTGCACCCCTAGAAATCTTAAAGGTGCAGAAATTAAACCTTTTTCCCATTCTCATCCCAAATTTTTGTCGCGTGATGTCAGATCCACTATTATGTTTTTAAGACAAGAACTCCTGAGAACGAGTTTGCCTTTTTTGCAAAAGTAGTGAAAAATTTAAAATGAAGAGTTTAAAATATTTTACATTTATCTCTGTATTATTAATATCCGAATTTTTTCTGTGTGTGCAAGAAAAGAATAGTGCTACGGGCACACGAAATTTTAAATGATATATTTTTAATCACTTTGTTTGCGACGGGAGAATTCCCGTGGTATTTATTGGACGGACGACCCTGTGGATTCCACGGGTTAATATAGAGAAGAGATTGTATTAACCAGTCGCTTATACAAGCCCTTCTCTATATTAATAATAACCATACTCTGTCTAACTGTCCTAAAGTAAAAAATGTTGTGCTACGGACACACGAAATGCAGTATTCTAAGGACTGGTGAACTTGAGTTGTTGACAAACCAAACAAAGCTATCATTTGTTTTGGTGATTGTAAAAAGAAGACCTGGAAAGAAGGTTATCTGCAAATGATTCTGTGCTCACTGTAAAGCACACTGCAGCGGTTGCTTCGATAGTTTAATGCTGGCAAATGTAGGAACAAGTTTACTCTACCTCGTTTCTCGTGGCCACTCAGGGGCCACAAGACCCTAGGGACGAGGTTGAAGTTCACCGACATCTATCGAAGTAACTACCCTCTACTAAAAACCCTCGGCTTTGCTTCCAACCTTGTCCCCAGGACATGATAGACTTTTTTTAGCCTGTCTAGATATAAAAAGCCTAACAAGTCCGAGGACGAGGTTGATATGCTTTAACAAGTCTGTTATCATGAGAAATACAAAATCATTGACCATGATCTCCGACCGGTAGTAAAAAGTACTCATACGCACTGGGCACAATGTTGGTCACATCTCGTGTACTGTTACGAAATTTGCTCGAATCAGTGTGTTTTAAACAGAAGTTCACTCTTTCGCAAAGTACAACTTCTGCATGTAAGAACGCTCGATGGATATCTGGAACCACCAGGGAATATGCCAAAAATGCCAGTTTGCCGCAGAAAAAATCTTTTAGCTAACAACTTCTATAAAAGACCCATTAACTTACATTATAAGGGGCATTTACAGTTTAAATAATTGCGGTTTTATGCACATATCTGTGCAGTTCTCCCACGCAGAGACCTTTACTAATAAACAAGGCATAATCAAATGCAACATCCTTTATTTCATTGCAAAAGATGCAGGAGACTTGTCGATATATATTCTTAAATTAAATACATTATAAAAAATAATTGCACTGCATAACTGGAGACAATCTTCCACCAAATTATTTTTTTTTGGACAGCCATCACGAATATACCTCCGTGGCTAGGTTGCTACTCGGTGGAAGTTAGGCTTCAGTTAAAATAAATTTCAATAATTTTTCAGTCGTGTGTGTATAGTGAAAAGGAGAAACCTAACAAAACCAACCAAAAAATGTAAACTCGTTTTTCTAACAGAACGACAGAAGAAAGTTACGAATCTCTTTTCTTATACAAACATCTAAACAGCTCTTTATTCAATGGCTAAACAAAAACATTATAAAATTCAAATTAATTTTTCATATTACGCGGGAAATTTATGTAAAAATAAAAAAATAACAAACACGTGATATTAAGTTATTAAGCTAAACTCACGTGACTTTATATCATTTTAAGATCGTTTTACTAAGAAAGAACAAACCATAGGATTGCATAATACTCTAGCTAGAGGATTTAAGTTTTGTTATAATAAGAAACAGAGTGGTTCGCAGTCTAGTTAATATTAAATGTGATATACAAAGCCGAGGCTAGTAAATTTATTCAAAAATATTAATGTAGTTATCGATTTTGGATTTATTACGTTGCGAGATGCACTCCGCAATCCACACGATGTTACGACACTCCTGTTCTTTCAATTTAACGTAAGCGTAAAACACACCAAAGTGAAACTGCTGCATGAACGCGTTCACGTTTAACTTCACCTGCAATAAACAATACATTGTCAATCAAAAATTTTTTTTTTTTCGAGCCACCAATTGTTATGTGCCCGAAAATTTCATGATTTACGCTTTTTCGAAAGTTAGTAATTTTTTAATAGTATAATAGTCATTTTTTTTCAACATGGGCGTATTGTCACCAACAGCCAATCATACCTAGAGCTCAAAATGTTAATTCTTAGGCTGGCAGTGGCGAACCATAGATAAACACACAAGGAAGAAAAACAGTGCTTTAAAACTTATCATTTTCTGTATGGTTGATGTGCCCAGAACATTATATTCTTAACCTCAAAGGACGGGTAATGCAAATATCTGGCGAAATTAGACAAACCATCCCCTCAGTTAAACAGACATAACTCCTGATGACTACGCTGCCGTGAAGTGCTCTTCATGTTTGAGAAGACGATGTATTTATTGGCCTATCCAACAGTACCCAACATGAACCGTCTTGGTCTTGTGCTTAGCCACTTAAATTTCAAGAAGCTGATTATTTGTTGACTGAAAAAGATCCTTTCAAAAACCGGGCCGTTCTTTAAGGGTTAAAACTACTTGCGTTGGTAATTGAATGTATAAAGGATTCTTAACTTAGATCTAAAGCTTTTCTTATTATGTTAAGCTTGGACATGCGTCTTGCCGTAAAATAAAAAATCAAGATGCGTTTTTTTTATCTGAATTAAAAAAGAGATCTCCTTGATGCATACCACTAACTGCAGCTACCTGGTCAGTAGACCCCCCTTTCCTGTACATATTTCACCACTGCCACAATACAAACATACGGTTACCTCGTATTCAAAGAATTTATCTTCGAGTGTTTTATCACCAGGATTGACACCAGTCCCTTCAAACAACACTTGATAATTCTGAAAAAAGTACGAAATGTTATGTTTAGCTAAAGAAGCGCAAACTTTTTAGAGTAAATTTACTAATAACGGTAGATAAGAAATACTTAAGGGGGAGGGGAGGGGAGAGTATTCGCGCGGGATTAAGATAATAAACTTTGATGTTCACATTTTTTTCATAATAAGTAGTAAGTTGTGGGAAGTTGGGGATTCCATCCTAACGATTGGTTCTTCCTCCCCTCCGACTATAACTATGTTATGTTATTGTTATGTTGTATGGTAATGTTGTTGTTATGGTAATGTTGTTGTTATGGTAATGTTGTTGTTATGGTAATGTTGTTGATATGGTAATGTTGTTGTTATGGTAATGTTGTTGTTATGGTAATGTTGTTGATATGGTAAAGTTGTTGATATGGTAATGTTGTTGATATGGTATAGTTGTTGATATGGTAATGTTGTTGATATGGTAATGTTGTTAACATTGTTTTGTTATGTTATGTTGCCATTATGTTAATAAACCTTGCCGATTAGGCGTATTCTCAAAATCACGAAAACAAACTCGCTTTTTCCGCGAAGATTTCTTTATAACTGACATATACAATAATTTATATCAACGCCATACAGTAATTATAACTTCTACAACGTTTAGGATCTTTAAGGAGTTTAGTCAGAGATTTACTGAAAATTTTCGACCTTTTTGATAAATTTAAAAAATTAAACAAGAAGTAAATACGAATAGCTTCTCGCATACTCGCTCGTCGTGGTCATTAGTGATACAAATGAAGCGAAAGTAATAAATGTCTGTTGGAAACCTGAATACTTCCTGTCTTCTCTCCTTCCCGATATAAATGACCATATTTCCTAATTTTTTCCAGGTTTCCTAAGAGAAGACTCTGTTTCTTAACCTGTATATTGAACCTAACTTTTTCTTTCAAGATTTCTATGAATGATTTCTATGAATTCTAAGATTTCTGGAGTCACTCGCGTTTTTTTTTAAGTCTAATCAGAAAGCCGACATCGAGAGTGAAGTCACGAAAAAAGCTTTAGTTAGTTGACTCTAACGCAGCACAGAACAGGCTAAAAAAGGTGTAACCATAAAGCACTCGGTAACACTTTTTTGAATGTCCTTTTTCCTCGTACCATGGGACTTTCCCATAAAATGTAAGTATTCTGTCTACCTACCACAAAAAATGCACAAGAAACACCAACAAAAATTTATTACGACAAAACAGATAAAACGGCGGTAAGCACCAACATATTCGACGTGAAAACAGATAGAAAAACACAAATCCACAAAAATATATCATTCCAACTTGAATCCTTGATGTTAAAATTCAAAGCAACCATTTTGAAGCTGAATCTACCAATGACCTATTCCTACTCCGTCTATTTTGTACTATGTTAGCTGTTATACGAGCCAATAGCGTGCACCTCTTTGTTCAAAGTACTTTTCAGGCGTGACAAGTTAACGCCTGTCACCAAACACAATTTCCGTTTTAATTCACCAGCCTATGACGCAGGAGCTCTTATAAGTAAACCAATATACCACAAAGCGTTTTCAAAGCTTGCGAATCGATGTTAGGTTGAGAATTTATTACTAACAATCTAACAAAAAAACATTGATGTATATTTAAAACACACGAAATTCACAGTGTAACTGTAGCCTAAAGTTAGCTTAAATCTTTGGGAAGTTTTCGTAACCTATGAAACGCTCTGTAAATCTGCAACGTGGTAAAATTAAAAATTGACAAAAAACTTTCGAACAAAAACAAAAAACTTGTTGTCTCAGTAATTCAGATGACATAAAAAGAAAGGATGAAGCACAGTGTTTGAAATTCGACTCCCTCTTCTTGTGAAACAAACTTTATAACAACCAAAAATACTTCTAAATGATTTTTAATATACAAGCGACGCAAAGCTCAAACATCACATAACTGCCGCAAAACAAAATGGCTGCATCATTAATTTATTAGCAAGGAAATCACTGAAGCGTGGTAATACGTTAATTGTCAAGTAATTATTAAACGGGTAGCATGCTACACGCTTAGAATGTATCTATTATAAGCTTACATAAAAATGATTGTATCACTCGGCTCCCCATGAAAGATATAAAACTTATTTATTTCCGTCGCGCATTGTCGTCACGGACCTGGTTTCTATGTAAATATTTTACTTCTGTGTGGGAATTAAAATGTTTGAACTCTGAAAAATAATGAATCAATTCTTAGAACTTTTTTTCCTTACTAAAGCAGATAACATTCAAAATTTCTTGCGGTTATTTTAATTATAATAGTAGGGGCTGGTTTCTACTAATTAACTGACATGTGTGTACTTTGAACTCTAATGTGACTTTTGATGTGACGCAAGTTTTTTATTGTGACGGTGGATTTGAGTATAATGTCGCAATAATTCTCTTCATACAATCAGTATAACAGAGGCTAAAATACTTATAAAATTGTTGGGCTATCAAGACAAGTATTTAAGTAGAAACTATATTTTGACGTTTGTCACATTTTCCATAGACCACTAAAAACGAAAAAATGCTTGTGTCGAAAATAACCATTCACCGCCACCAGTCCTTCTATTACTGCTAAGACAGACTTTTTTGACCTTTCGCTGTTTTTATAATTAAAAATCACACGCACTAATGTGGATAATTTCCTGTTTCAAGTGTTCTCACATAAGCATGGTGTCCACTCAAACGTTTATATCTTTTTTTTTAAGAAAAAATTTATTTTTAACCCTATTATATGTTGGGGGAAGGGCAGAATAACATTAGCCCCCTCCCATCTGTTTTTTTTAGAACTCATCGACTTTTCTAAACATTCTACACAACTTATCATGGTCAAAAAAATTCCAATAAATTTTGTAGTTTTCTGGGGGTATCTATTTCGTTGGTAGGGGTATCATCAAAAAATTTGTCTATTAGCTAAATTTTAAACTGAAATAATCACTTTACACACTATTTTTTTAAATTATTATTTATTTATTATTTAGACTTATCTAGATTGCATTCTTAACAATTAGGATAATATTGTCAATATAAACCGATAAAAACCCATTTTCTTTCAACCATAAAATTCAGAAATGTGCACCACTATCCATATCTAATATCCACAGTTAATAAAGTTAATTAATTCTAATTGATTCTAAATGATTCTAAGGCCATTGTTGGTTATTTTCAAAGTATGCATTATTATGAGAGATTATTACTTCAACGCCGTAAATCTCTTCAAGAGAGTTTTGGATGATTTCAAATCTGCCCTAACTCAGGACCTGAAACATCGAAAATTAATGGGAATCTCTTAATGTGATTATGTGGGGGATGTCCTTTGAAATAAAAATATCTTGCAGTTGTTATTTGTAGCTTCAAGATTTTGTGTGTGCTTCACAAAAGCGACAACGACTATTATATAGATTTTTTATTAAAATATAAACCTGGGGGAGGATCGCTTTATTTTTTAAAAACAACATCTTAAAAGTATTCTGACACAACGTCTCGCTTACCGCATAACAGTCAGCAACTTGTCTCACTTGGTCATAATCATCAGCTTTTGCAAGTCTTGCGAGGCCATCAGGATAAAGCTTTCCACATTTGGGGAATAATTTTGCACGATCGTCTTTATTAAGTTCAGTACCAAATGAATTGATGGTGATCATGATAGCTCTCCTGTCAGCTTCAAACTGCAAACGAAAGCAAGAATACATTAAATATAGAATTTGTATTGCTTCCTCTACTTCTTTCTGTTTACATGCGTTATGAAATATGCAAACAAAAAATACTCCCAATATTTAATAACAAAATATGCACTTGTTAATATTCTGGCATCGTTTCTTCTTTTTCGGTGACAATTATTTTCAGTACCGTATTAATTAATTTGCATGCAATGTAAAAGAAGCAGTGAGATGCGCACTGATTTTTATTAAGTACAATGCAATAAAAAAAGTTATGATTCAATTTAAAATATTCTTGCTCTTAAATTTTGTATCAATTTGCAGGAATCTTAACAGCTTAATATGTGATTGTGTGTTAAAAAATAAACAAATCGTTTAGCAATCTTGCCTACCATTATCTCTGAGACCTAGTTCAGCAAACATTAGCCGCAGTAAGATACTTAATATTGAAATTTATAAGAAAAATGATTTTAAGAAACATAAGGTTGAGATTATACAACAGCTGGCACTTATTGGTATTTTTACTTTAATTACAGGACTCAGGAATTCACTGCCAACAGTGAATTTTTTTTTGGGGGGGGGGTTGCCTCAAGAGATGCTTTACAGCATTTAAAGCCATTCATCTTTCCAGAAATTTTGGCGAAATTAAAAAATTAAAAGACCAGTTCTCCAAGTTTTTTATTAACCATTTCGTTGAAATAAGCAGGGCAAGAAATTGCAAAAAAAGAAAGAAAAAGGAAAACAAACCTGTAAAATGGATGACATTACATCTGCGTTTGATCCACCCAAACCATCACAAAATTTTGAAAATGACTCCAAGTAGGACTATATATGACAAAAAAAGACAACCATTATACTAAACATAAAAGATCACAACACAAAACTTAAACAAAGCAGTGCATTTTTTTAAGTGCTTTAACAACCCCTTGGTAACCACCAAATCCAACAACGTAGATAAACATGTTTGAAAGAAAAAACAACTAATTTAACATCATATAACACTCTTACATGGAGGTTAGGTGTTTTTAAAATTCAAAAACTTTCCCTTCTCCAAAGCACAAAATTTTTTTTCAAAAAAAATATGATCATCAGGAGCCCAGAAAGTGAGGAAACCTCTGAATCGACCACCTGCATAAGAAAAGCTACGCCCAGATAGAGCAAAAGGCTATACCTGTCTATCACATTTTGCAAGCATGTTTTCAGCTGTGTTTTCAAAAAGGTTGCAAAATTTGACAAGAAAATAGAGAAATATGTGATGCATTTAAAGGATGGTGACATTTTAAAAAGTGGAAGTTATCCTCTTTGAATAAACATATTTTATTAGATTTATGCAAAACGAAAGCAAAACCGCTGAATACGAGTAGTGTGCATTTGAAATATTGTCTGGAAAAGTAACTCATCAGCAACAAATAATAATAATTAAGGAATACAACATTTTTATTGCGTTATTTGGTGAGGTGTACTCTACAATTGAAAATAAGTAAAAATGTTTATGTAAAGATGTTTCTTCTGCGCATCTGAATAGCTAAAAAATAAGGTTTTTCAAGACGCATCGTAACAACAAACAATTTCCTAAACTTTTACTTTAACTTTACTGCAAGTTTTATTCAAGGTGAAGGGCCTTTTAACATTTTATCAAATGATATTGCTCTAAAAGCTAATATGAATCACAATTAAAAATGTTGGTCATCTTGCTCTCAACTGGAAAAGAACAACAACTGACATTACTACTGAAATCGTGTCTGTTCGAAAAACCGTGGCATTTCAGTATATAGATTCGCAGGGTAATTCAAAACATTCACTACATACGCTTCGCTACAGAAATTAAATTATTGTGTAAATAAACAGCTATAACATACCTTATACAGAGAGTTTCTAATTATTTCAATATTCATTTCATCCAAGTCCTGTTCTGATATACAGTCATTGAAAAAATCAGCTGAAAGATAATAAAAAATTTAAATTTTAAGCAAAAAATCTACTTAGGCCTTTTGCATACCAAATGAACCAAAAATTGCTCCATGTTATGACAACTATGCACATGATTTGGAGAAGAAAGTTAGGAGGTTAATAGTTTGGAATCAAATTTGTACATCAACCATGTCTACAATATTCAACATATGTTGTTCAAAATGATAGCTCAATTGCTACTCTGTGTTAAGAATGCACCAAATAGCATGGCCTGAGATATGCATGGCCTGAGATATGCATGGCCTGAGATATGCATGGCCTGAGATATCTATGGCCTGAGATATGCATAGTAGGTGAAAATCTCAGGATCAGAATATATATATAGGACAGACGAATCTATGGATATGACTAGCATACTAAGATCATCTTGAGAAATAAAAATACTTAAGATTTAGTTTGAAAATAATGTAGTTTTGTAGCTTTCTTGGATTATGGCAAAATACAATTTCTCCCGGAAGCAAAAACAAATAAATATGTGATAGTAAACTTCGAATTTGAATTTACTAATGAGCACAAAGCGACCATGGCAACAAGCGTCTCATTCTCTTAAATAAATAGTATGAGAATTAATTATGTTCATTTGGATGAGTGAAACTATTGAAAAAAACAATCACTATTTTGATCACACAAATTTTTTGGCAACTTAGGGTAATTTTCCCTAACCTTACTCTTCCAGTGGCAAGAAAACTAAAATTAAAACAAAATCCCTGGGAATTTACAGAAAAAATAAGCAATGATAGAAAACAAAATTTATGGTCAAAAGGTATAAGAAAAAACAGATAAGAATGGTGAGGATAACGTTTAAATTGCAGAATTGCTGAAATACTAGATGCTAGTAGTCAAATGTACAAGGTAAATCTAACAAAAAAAACTTAATTTTTGAAATGGAAGAACTGTCCAAACTCCTGGTTTTATCTTTTTATCTTTTTAGGTTTTAAAGATTGTAGTCACAACTTGTCCTTAAGGTGGTTCTTTATTATAGAAAGCCAATCTTTCAGATGAGAAGAAGTCATTAACCCTTCCCGCCCCAGGCATTTTTTAACACATTATGTCCCTGATCCCAGGCGTTCTTAGTAAAAAAACACATTTTTCGTAAATTTCATAATATTAGTCTAAAATAAACCTTAACAACTAATTTAAAGCATATACTATGTTTAAAATGCATGTAAGTTATTTCTCTTTTTTTTAAAAATGGCCATAAAGCATTATCTAAGTCCCGGTTCGACTCCGGTAATAGACAATTCAGTAAGAATTGTAAGTATATAAAAGGAAAGTTGGCAATCCGTCTATTAGCCATGCTTAGATTGTGCTTATCGGACCACAACCTATGCTTAGTTAGTGCTTTACACCAGCAAATAAAAGGAATGTAAGAGGAACTTCTTATCAAATATATAAAACATAATTTTGAGATATATAAAACATAATGTATATACTAAAACGTTATCGGTTTCTCAGTTCTCTATTCAGACATCATTTGAATATATTTACCAATGAAATCTTTATAATTATGATAAAGCATCCATTCTTGACATGACAGTTCTTGGAAATGGAGTAGAAATAGTAGTGTCTATTGACCAATAAGACTTTAGTAAATCTTTTTTTACTATGCCAAAATAAAAAGTCAAAGCCAAGAAGCTTGACATTTTTTTAGTAGAGATTCCATTTACAGGCCATCTAGCCAGGTCTGAAGAGGGAGAAAGACCATCACCAGCTTTTTAAAGAAATTCATGAGCATAGAAATTAGTTTCAGTAGTTATATCATAAATAATTTCATTGGTGATAAACAGTTTGAAAAAATAAAGTTCGTCGGCATCCTCAGGAATATCAACATTTATTCGAGGATTTGCAGCAGAATGGGGCAACTCTTGCAACTTCTTGTCACCAGATTTCCATTGCCCCAAGTTCCAACCAGGAGAGTTCCAACCAGGAGAGTTCCAACTAGGTTCTGCCAATTCATCATTATCAGTTGAACTTTCATCAACACATTCTTCCCCACCATCAGAAAATCCCAAAAAATCTTCGTCTTCACTATCACTCTGACCAAATAATCTGTTAATTGGATATCACTTGCTACTACATCCTCATCGCTATCCTAGCGAAATCCCGCACCTGTCCGGGATCGGGATTATTTTAGCGCAGCAATATCCTGGACTAGTCCGGGAACGGGACGGGAAGGGTTAAAATTCAAATTTATATTATATTATAGTGTGATATAATTGACAAGTAGTTTGGCTTAGAAATTTCTTAACTTTGCATAGCTTAAATGGTAGTCAACAACAGTAAATTGTGAAAAAGTGCAGGAACATATGGTAAAATAAAACAATGCTATTTGCAAATCATTCCCAGCTTTTCCAACCTTTTATTAGTAAAAACTATAAATTTCGCCAGCTTTTCCAGACCAAATTTAATGCAAAATGGACTCACCAACTATGGAACAAACAACATAAACTCATATTGAGCAGAAAATACACACTGAGACACACATGTTTAAAATTGATTATGAATGTCTTAAAAGAAAATTTGTTAATATACAGGAAAAATACTTTTTTCTCTCTTTGGAAGTGCACAATTTCCTGTTTTTTTTTTAATTTTAAAAGATGATACAGAACAATACATTCCACTCACATTTGAGATAAAAAAACTCTATTCCAACAAGAATAAATTGATTCGTCTTACCAAGAGGTGTATCCACAAGTACAGCATTGTACAGTTCTGCTGGTGTTGATGCAATATTGATTGATGCCATTTCTGGGAACTTTCCAAGTGGATGACATTTCGGGATGAGTTCTGCTATTGATCGCTGATGTAACGTACCAGTAATAAGTAGTATAATATTATCAATCATGTAACTGTAACTAAAAGACAAATGATACCAGAAGGTATTAATTACGATGCGATTTGAGGTTAACACGGACGCATCAGTAATCTCTTTCTCTAACTTTTGTTTAATTTAACCTACTTTACAACGAAGCAAAAAAGGGAACAATAATTAATAAAAATTATATGATGAGTTAAAAACCGAGGCACTTACGTAATAAAATCCATAAATGTTGCTAGAGGTTCCACTGCCTGGTTCCTTAAATGATTGAATTCAACTACCAATTTTTCCCGAAGTTTTTCATCAATAACAGATACAGTGAGAGGGCCGGCTTCATTAGCTAAGAAGTTGCCATAGTCTGTGCTTTGCAGATGCAACTTCAAATCTAAAGCAAGGTTAAAAAAGGTTAAATAATGAGTATGGATTTTAAAAAATCTTCAAGCTAAACCAACTATTTTGTGAAATATAAAAACAATAGACCTCCTAATTAATTTTGATGAGGTTTTTTCCCCTCAATAGCTTTTATTTAAAAAAAATTATTGGGATTTAATTTTTCATAATTTAAATATTTGTTTGCCCCATAAATTTATGTGTGTGAAGAGGGAACATTTTCTGAATTGGGATTGTTTTTAAGAGAAAAATTTACTTTCTGCAGTATTCATTTCTTAATATGGAAATAGTTTGTAATACACAAGTGGATATGATATTTTCAAGCAGCGACTGAAAAAGGTGACATCCCCAGTGATCCATCCCTCATTTTAACTCATCTGTAGCATTAAAACCCTTTCCCCAATCTTAGGAGTTTGTTTATGGATGACTTAAAGTCTTAGAAAGTATACAAATGCACAAAAGAACAATAACCAGGATAAAAGATCCATCTTTTACTGCTTTAAATATTTAGGTTGTCCTTAAATTTTCTTCTTGACTAGCAGAAAATGATAATGCTGTAACCAAACCAGCCCTACCAAATATAAAGCAGGTGAAGTCAGGTTATATATGTATACACAATTACGTTAGCAGTTTATCATATGGTGGCCTCATAGCTTGGTGGTTATAACTCTCCCACTTTGTGCGTGAGACCAGGGGTCAATCCCTCTTGGTGGCGATTCAATATGGGCGAGTAAATATTACTAAAGCCCCGGGTTAACCCAAGCCATGTAAAGAAAATTGGGGATGTTGCAGGGAGTTGTCCTAATTGGATCTGCGTAGCTCAAAACAAGTATTAGGTACTCTAGGACTCCTTATCTAAGCCATGTCAAGCCATGTATATTTTATACATATTATTTATTCTAGTGTGTATGACCTAGAAATTCTTTCTATTTTTCTTACAACTTTAAACTTTATGTTATTTTTTTAACTTATTTTTCACTTTTGATTAATGGACTGGAGAACCTTAGTAAATAATTAAGAATGATACCTAGATCTTTGTCTTGTCTAATTTGTCAAGTTTTATTTTTCCATTATCATAATCAGGTATTTCGCATTATGATCTTTTCGTTTGTGCGTCCTACATGTTCAAGTACCTTACATTTGGCAGCATGATTACTAAAATACTAAAACATGACTTTTTAAGAACAAATCCATGTTGATTTGGTGTATTAAGAATACTGATTGTCATAAATAGCATGATTTTGTTGTTAAGCCTCAAGAACTTCAGGCTGATAGACCTAAAATTATTTGCAGCATGTTTTGACATTTTTTAATGGATAGAGGCAATTACGTCATCTTCCATACTGGAGGCAGCCTGCAAGCCAATCAATAAGAAAATAGCACCAATAAATGGCTCCCCCAAAGTTAAAATAATTTAGACTGGGCGAGTAATCTCAATAAATAAAAAAGTTTAAAAGAACATATTTTATTACAAAATCTTTTTTATGTATTTTATCTTCTCTTTTTTATATATTTTTTGGTTTTTTTTTAATGCAAATTAATAAGAAAGATAATATTGATTTTCTAGTGAGATGAATTGATATTGCTCAACCAGACAAAATTTTGTGAGATTGGAATTTATGGCTCAGCTAGTTTCTCATTTCTTAGAATTGGGCAAGTCTTTGCGTGAGCAATCGCTATCGCTCTCCCCCTCATTGATAGGCTTGAGCCTGCATAATGTCAATGATTTTTCAAAAACAATCAATAAAGGGATGGGAAATTGGTCAGCAAGAACTTTTAATTATCATTTGGTGTGAATTTAGAGGTATCAAGTTTCTACAGCTTGTTTGCAACCTTTGATTGAGATTGAGATTTGAGATTGTGATATTTTCATTAATTTGTCTGTTAAAGTTGGGAAATGAATAATTTTCTTTGGTGAACAAACTGGTAAAAAAAACATTTAAAATCTTTGCTTTTGGTTTTATTGCAGTCATATTCTAAGTAATCATTGCTATCATGAGTTAAAAACCTATGATACCCCCTGTGTTTCTTGATAATTGTTGCAAGTACATTTCGATTCTTTTTATCATCATTAAAATAACATTTAGAGATAATTTTTTTGACCATGCTTAGATATATTTAGTAAATTTTACCATAATATTTTAATACCACCTTGCAGCAGTTCATTACATTTAATTTTTTAAAGGTCGTCATAATGACTAAACATTTAGCTTAACAAATTTAGGGCAAATTGAGCCAATTTACATGTTGAATTATACCGTAGTAAATAAATACAAAGATACATATTATAGTTCTTTAAAATTCTGGCCATGAGTGCCGAGGGTCCGGAGAACTGGTTCAAAATGGCATGTGGAAGCTCCAAATAAACAAGCGCTGTAAGTTCTCATTAAATATCAGTGCAAATGGTGTGCATTTATGACTGGACAGTTGGACACAACTTTTTTTAAATTTTTAAGTTTTTATTCACCAACCGACTAAATATTAAATGACTTTTAACAACATATTTGTGACAACTGCCTAATTAAGAGGTTGCTGACTCGTCGAAAGAACCATATATGTGAGGGAGACCACGGGCGTTTTTTCATGTTTTTGTCTGTAACCTGCCCGAGAAAGCCTGGCCCGTTAGAAACCACCTGAATTGCGCCCAAAATGCAGCTTGTTGTTCTCATTTAAATTTTGTCGAAAATAAAGGTGCTATTTTGTCGTTGTACTCTCAGTTTATTACTTTCTGGGATTTTATTATTGAATAAATTATATAAAAAACAGTTTTTTTCAGATGGAATTTGAAGTCTTTTTCAAAATACCAAAAGCCTTCTGACAGCCTTGTGGTTTTTGCTGCGCTTTGGCACCCTCGTGCCTAATTGGGAGGAGCAGTATGTCAAATGAAGCAACTTTGGAATATATATAGGAATAATTATAATTTGAGATATGATATGCAATTAAATATATAGACATTGAATTCTAAAGAGAGGGAGAATTTCCAAGCATGACACAAGTAAAGAAGACTTTAAGTAAGACATGCAATGTTGTTGATTGTCTCTAAAGCCAAATTTCCACTAGGTGTTCCAGAACGCGCTGAGGGTGGCGGCTATTGTTTTTTCAGTCCCAAACCCGCTAAAAGCGGTTCGCTCAGCGCTGTTTCAAAAGTCAACTCTACTTTAACTTTTACGCGCGTTTCAAAGCGCTATCCAATTAAGCTGCTTCAAGGCCACGTGATATAAACAACTTTTTGCGAGAGCCATCAAAAACATCAACTGTGACTAGATATCTCATTGTGGTGACAGAAGGCCTTTCATTTGCACTCATGGGCTCTGTGAAATTTGTTTCGCTTTTTGTAATTAAGGGAACAACCCAAGATAAAAGGGTTTCAAGTTTAGTTGTTGAAAAAAATTTGAATGTCATACAATTTCACATCTTGAACGAGAAGATTGAATTCTCCTTTTAGTTTTCCTTCTTGATACAGCCGTCTTATCTAAAACCGTTTTGCATACTTCTTTGTTTGTTTTCTTTTTTTTTCATTCAGCAACAACAATAGTTTCAGAAGATTTATTTTCTTAAACAGTAATAATTTTCTACGTAGAAACGTTCATGTTATAGTTTGCGCTTTTTTTGCTGCTTTCAACAAGTGGAAATCAAAAAATAACATTCGAAGTGGATTTAAAAGCGGCTATTGTTTTAAAACAATAGCGTTTTAGACCACCTAGTGGAAAATCGCCTTAAGAGCTAGCTAGTTATATAATTTTTTTATATTATGGTGCTAAACTAAACGTTTAGCTCATGGTAATTGGGGTTACAGAAAGGTGTGACTCCACTGACTCCAATTTGGTTGACTAAAACGTGGCTACGTTTTAGTCACACTTTCTTATATTGATCTAATTATTAAGCAATTTTAGCTTGCTTAGCTAGCTAGCTAGCTATATAGTTATATATTATTTTTATAATTTTTTTTATTACCTTCCAGTGTTTCACATTGGATAAGATTAAGGTAATCAGTTCTTGTAAGAATCCCAGATCTGAAACCTCGAACCAAACCTTCCAAATATCCACTATCAACGTTAAAAATTAAGTCTCCGTATATAGAAGCCATGTCTTAATCGATATTTCGAGACTTTTTGTCGTCTGTTTTGTTCGCTGTTTATTTTTTCGGCAACGACTTCATTTAGCACCGGGCTAAGTGGTCCCGACACACGACGTACAACATAACTAACAACCTTCATACTTTATCGACATAAAAAGCCGACAGACGTTCAGTCATACTTCTCCAACCAAATGGACCCGACAAATGAAACCGCATTATCCGACATCCTCTCTATATAACAAATACATATTTTTTCTGTCGATGGTCATACCAACGTAATATCGCATAATACTGCATAATACCTTCATAAAACTCTCTGTCGCTACATAACAAATACATATTTTTTCTGTCAATAATCCATAACCAACGTAATATCGCATAATACTGCATAATACTGCATAATACCTTTATAATTCAAAAAAAGTACATAAATTTTCTGTCGATGGCCATAACAACGTAATATCGCATAATACTGCATAATGCCTTCATAATACTCTCTGTCGTTACATAAAAAATACAAAAATTTTCTGTCGATGGCCATACCAACGTAATATCGCATAATACTGCATAATGCCTTCATAATACTCTCTATCGTTCCATAAAAAATACATATTTTTTCTGTCAATAATCCATAACCAACGTAATATCGCATAATACTGCATAATACTGCATAATACCTTTATAATTCAAAAAAAGTACATAAATTTTCTGTCGATGGCCATAACAACGTAATATCGCATAATACTGCATAATACCTTCATAATTCATAAAAAACACATAAATTTTCTGTCGATGGCCATACCAACGTAATATCGCATAATACTGCATAATACTGCATAATACCTTCATAATTCATAAAAAATACAAAAATTTTCTGTCGATGGCCATACCAACGTAATATCGCATAATACTGCATAATGCCTTCATAATACTCTCTATCGTTCCATAAAAAATACATATTTTTTCTGTCAATAATCCATAACCAACGTAATATCGCATAATACTGCATAATACTGCATAATACCTTTGTAATTCAAAAAAAGTACATAAATTTTCTGTCGATGGCCATAACAACGTAATATCGCATAATACTGCATAATACCTTCATAATTCATAAAAAACACATAAATTTTCTGTCGATGGCCATACCAACGTAATATCGCATAATACTGCATAATACTGCATAATACCTTTATAATTCAAAAAAAGTACTTAAATTTTCTGTCGATGGCCATAACAACGTAATATCGCATAATACTGCATAATACCTTCATAATTCATAAAAAACACATAAATTTTCTGTCGATGGCCATACCAACGTAATATCGCATAATACTGCATAATACTGCATAATACCTTCATAATTCATAAAAAACACATAAATTTTCTGTCGATGGCCATACCAACGTAATATCGCATAATACTGCATAATACTGCATAATACCTTTATAATTCAAAAAAAGTACTTAAATTTTCTGTCGATGGCCATACCAACGTAATATCGCATAATACTGCATAATACCTTCATAATTCATAAAAAACACATAAATTTTCTGTCGATGGCCATACCAACGTAATATCGCATAATACTGCATAATACTGCATAATACCTTTATAATTCAAAAAAAGTACTTAAATTTTCTGTCGATGGCCATAACAACGTAATATCGCATAATACTGCATAATACCTTCATAATTCATAAAAAACACATAAATTTTCTGTCGATGGCCATACCAACGTAATATCGCATAATACTGCATAATACTGCATAATACCTTCATAATTCATAAAAAACACATAAATTTTCTGTCGATGGCCATACCAACGTAATATCGCATAATACTGCATAATACTGCATAATACCTTTATAATTCAAAAAAAGTACTTAAATTTTCTGTCGATGGCCATACCAACGTAATATCGCATAATACTGCATAATACTGCATAATACCTTCATAATTCATAAAAAACACATAAATTTTCTGTCGATGGCCATACCAACGTAATATCGCATAATACTGCATAATACTGCATAATACCTTTATAATTCAAAAAAAGTACTTAAATTTTCTGTCGATGGCCATAACAACGTAATATCGCATAATACTGCATAATACCTTCATAATTCATAAAAAACACATAAATTTTCTGTCGATGGCCATACCAACGTAATATCGCATAATACTGCATAATACCTTCATAATACTCTCTGTCGTTACATAAAAAATACAAAAATTTTCTGTCGATGGCCATACCAACGTAATATCGCATAATACTGCATAATACTGCATAATACCTTCATAATTCATAAAAAATACATAAATTTTCTGTCGATGGCCATACCAACGTAATATCGCATAATACTGCATAATACCTTCATAATACTCTCTGTCGTTCCATAAAAAATACATATTTTTTCTGTCGATGGCCATACCAACGTAATATCGCATAATACTGCATAATACTGCATAATACCTTCATAATTCATAAAAAATACATAAATTTTCTGTCGATGGCCATACCAAAGTAATATCGCATAATACTGCATAATACCTTCATAATACTCTCTATCGTTCCATAAAAAATACAAGTTTTTTTTGTCGATGGCCATACCAACGTAATATCACAGAATACAGCATAATACCTTCATAATACTCTCAATCGTTCCATAATAATATTATATTTTTCTGTCAATAATCCATAACCAACGTAATATCGCATAATATTGCATATTACCCTTATAATACTCTCTATCGCTACATAACAAATGCATTTTTTTGTAGATAGGCTATAACCAACGTAATATGCCACATTATTCCGCAGTAGAAACAAGTGTTCTCCCTGGAAATGACGTATCAAAATTTCTAAAGTAGACCAATTAATGCAAAGTGATCACATATTGAAAAAAACAACAATTGAGGTTGAGTATACATCCATTTACCAATAGAAATGATATTATGGCAAAATACTCTTCTGCGAAATGATACATCAAAAGTCCTACATTAAAAGTCCTCAAGCACGACAATCAAGAGAAGACTTTATACTTTAAACTAAACAAACACTGATGTTGAATACACGTCAATACACAAAGAGACACTATATTTTGGACAAGTACTTTGCCGCGATATAAAAAAATGAAAGTTCTAAAGCAGACTAATCAATGTGTAGACTTTACACTGTAATTGAACAAATATTGAGGTTGGATACACATCCATCCACCAATAGAAGTCATATTTGACTAAATACCCTCCAAGAAAATGACACATCAAAAGTCCCAAAGCAGACCAATCGAAGGAAAAACTATTCACTATAAACCAAACCAACACTGATGTTGGATAACAATCCATTCACAAATAGACACTATACTTTGGACGAATACGCTTTCGCGAAAAGATGAAGCACGCCAATCAAGAGAAGACTTTACGCCTTAAATTAAACATTCAGTGAGGTTGGGTGCACATCTATGCACCAATAGAAACAATATTCTGGACAAATAACCCCTCGCAAATGACACAGTAAAAGTCTTAAGCCGTTAGATTTGAGGAAAGATGTATAGTATGCACTAAAAAGGCGGTTTTGTTCTATATACACATGCAATAGAGACGACAGTGACAGCTTGGATAAGACTATTTAAAAAATGACCTAATAGATCTATTCAAATAAAGCCTCCCTAAACCAGTAAGTAAATGGGATATTCCACAATACATGGCTAAAAAACAACCTGGATGAAAGTAAAGGTCGAAATCCTAGCAGAAAAATTAAAAGAAGTCTGTAAATGTGAGACACATCCATACGTCATTTAAGGTAACACTTTTAGAAGTTGAGGTATGTGCAAAATAAGATCTGAGATATTTTAAAAGACCAATCAAAGAGAAAATTTTATACTTTACCCTGCACAAACACTTATGCTGGAAATACATCCATACACAAATAGAAACAATTTTATGGAGAAATACCCTCCCTGGAAATGACGCATCAACAGTCCTAAAGCAGACCAATCAATGCGAAAGCTTTACAATATAAACCAATCTGAGGGAACACGTTGCACTATAGAGGTATTGAGGTAGGATACAAATACATCCACTAATAGAACAGATATTTTGACAAAATACCAAAACTGCATTCTGGACAAATATTCTCTCGCGAAAAAACATATTAAAAGTCTTAAGGCAGACCAATCTGACGACAGACGTTATAGTATACACTGAACAAGCAGTAGTGCTTTATACCCATTGATTCATCTATAGAAACAATCTCTTGGACAATTACTCTTCTCTGAATAGCATGTTAGATGTCCTAAAGCAGACCAATCAAAGAAAGTGGTTGCAACCTTAACGGTTATTTTTATAGTATAAGACCACTGAGGTTGAATACATATCTATACACCAATAGAAAGATATGTTCCCATAATAGATGCTAAACAGCAGTTAGTATTCTGTACCCATCGATACAACACCAAAAACAATATTATAGACAAATGCCATCTCGTGAAATGACATATTAAAAGTCTCAAAGCATGTCGATCTTAGGGAAGTCGTCAAACAATACATTGAACAGACAGCAGTGTGCTATACCCACTCATACTTCATTAGAAGCGATTCTATGTTCATTCGAACTGACATTATTAGATGTCCTAAAACATGACAATCCGAGGGAAGACGATATACTATACATTAAACAAGTGGTATTATTCTATACTTATCCATACACCAAGAGATACGATGTTCTGGACAAATACCTTCCTGCGTAATGACACATCAAAGGTCCGAAACCAGACCAATACACTACACAATATAGAATCTTAGATCCTTTAAAAGGGCAAATAAATTCAAAGGAAAACCATCTTCTGGTCAGTAATAAAGCAGAAATGCTGGACCCATTCATAAGTCAATGAAAAGGAAATTTTGCGAGAATTTTTAGCTCCATTGAAATATTAGATGCCCTAGCAGAACAAGACAAATAAAATATATGTACGATACAGTAGACAAGCAGAGGTGGAATATACCCTTGCATACATCACTAGAAAGATACTTTTAAGAAATATCGCGCGCGAAGAAGATAACGTTCTAGCAGACCATTTGAAGTAAATCTTTACTTTTGCAAAAAGGCAAATCGGATACCCATTCATAGCTACATCACTAAAGAGATATTCTGCGAAAGTAACCAAACGCGGAAAAAAGTATTAAATGCTCAAGCACAATAATTTAGTGCACTAACATCATAACTTCCCTTGTGTTAGGTTATAAATTATAAAACTTGGTATGGATCATATCTGTCACATGACAATTAAAAATCATGATTCAAATGCTGACTTTGTCAGAATTTCTTTGCGGACGTCAGCATTATTTCTCTTGCATTTGTGTAGCTTATGATAGATTTTTATTATTTTTTTTGTAAATATTGACAAAAATAATGTTAATTTTAATAATTATATAAACATTTTAGCTATTTTGGCTTACTTTAAGACCCTTCGTTTGAGGCGCCAACGCAGCAAATTTTATTCACATTTGAAAAGGGCAGTTTATTACTTTTTTTCTATTTCATGATAGATTGATGTTTACTTTTTCCATTTACAGTAACATAAATTTGTAAGGTTTAAACTTGACATATAGTTAGTTATAGTTACTTATAATAACTAAAAGAATATTTTTTACTTCAAAGAACTTTTTCCTACTTCAAAGAGAACTTTTTTACTTCAAAGGGGAAAATTTGTTATTGTTGCTTATTGAACATGTGTGATGATACTTCAGAGGGTTGATTGTAACAATAGTCAACGTAATTGGATCAATTATATGCAATTACGTCGTGTATAAAATGTAAAAACATATTTCACCCATATAATTGGAGTAATTATATGATCGTAAAAAGGTTAAATATATATGCACACCACCTGGCGAAATTGTCAAAAAGAGAATAAGAGCCCTGGGGGGTTGGATATCATATCTGAGAGCGCTAGGCCAACCAGAATGCCTAAAATCCCGTATTCCCCGCTTTGCAAAATCTAGACGATTAAAATAGAAGCGTCCGGTCACGTGGTCGATATAAGCCAATAAAAACGTCAGTCAAAGATTTTCACGATCCCGAACCTGCCCGAAATGCACTTTGTTGTATTATGCGGCCAGAAGGAAAAGAAATGAACAGTCGAACAAGAAATAAATTATATAATATCAAAGAAGCATAAAAAAACAGTTCTTTTAAGAACTATTAAGAAGAATATAAAGTAAGTTTATAAACTATTTTTCTATCTGTAAGTCCCCTTCCATTTTTCGAGTTATAATAGCTAAGTAAGGAACTAAGAAATAAGGTTTATAATGCAAGTTTCACAAGTCGTAAATGTCAGATATAAAAACTAGCTAGTACGTAGGATAAAAAGCCTCTAATATATAATATAAAGTAACACACTATTCCTAAGTTATTTGTACAATGTGCTGTATAAGGGTTTTTTGTAAATATTATAAGCACAAGCACACAGAGGAATTTCATTGTTTACATTTTCAGCAGTATGCTCTTTTGACTTGGGTTATAAAATATGGGGGCTCTAGTCTATGTGAAGCAGTGTGATTATCAGTCCATTTTGTCACACAAAGGCATCAATTCAGACTTAATAAAAGTTTAAACCTCATTTTTTTATGGGAAGAAATCCACAGGAAAAACCTCTCTTCACCAAATCCTAGCATCTTTCTTCCTTCAACGCAAATGCCAGAGGCAAAAAGCTTACTGCTGAAAAGTAAACAAATGATGACAAAATCCATCTATTTACTAATACATTTACTAACATGCAGTTTTATAGGCATGGGCTTTACCAAATAAGGACGGGTGAGAAAAAATACAAATAAAAATTATATACAACTAAAAATCATTTTATTGGTTTTGGTAAAGTCACATAGCAGGACCATGAAATAGAAAGGTAAAAAAGGGTTTAAATGACTAAACTAAATAATGTATATAACCTGGAGAGAAAAATAGTTCATACCCATGATGGACTAATTACCCATAATTTCAACTACTGCTCACAGAGATGTGCCATCCAAGGTCTTTGTAATTTGCAATGACAATGGCAAAAAAAATACTGTCATGTCTTTTCTATGTTTTTTCAATGAATGAGTGAACGACAAAAATTACTACTTAATTATTATCTTTTTTGACGCAGGGATGTGAGGTGATTCAAAATCGTTTTTTATTATCCACTATATATAATTATATTAAGTTAATTTAAAACCAAGAGCTGTCTAAAATATTAAAGTCGAAACAGTTGTTTTCTAAATTCTTTTGTTTAATCACAATAGCACGATGACTCCTATTTTTTTCTCCTGTTTTTACTAGTGGCTTCAGGCAATTGCTTTTAATTAATTCTGATCACTACTGACTTTTAAACTGAGTTCTTTTTTTTGTTTTTATTATTGAGACTTTAATACTAATGAATAATACTGATATTTATTCCTTGCAATTTTTAGACAAAATTGTACTGATTATGCATATATTTTGCATGCTTCCCAAACAAATATTTTTCAGGCTTCCCATGTCTTTTTTCAACTTCGTCCCAAAGATTTTTTACCTCTATGATGAATGTCTCAGTGGCCAAGAGATCCTAAAACAATTTTTCTCAACCCTTTTTCAATTGTAAGACGTGTTAATTTTTCTGTAAAAACTTATCTGTTAAAAAAAGGACAAACATACATTACTGTTGGATGACTCAACTTAATTAGTTGTTCTACGGCAAAGTTGATAGTAGCTTACGGTCCTTCGGCAAATCATTGTAAATTAACATTCAACTAACAAAAAATAACATTGATTATGTTCTATACTCATTATATTTTCACAAAATGGGAAGGGGAAATTTTTTTTTTTCCTTTTTGTTTTTTATTATTTTTTTGTTTTCATTGGTCGGTCAGGCCCATAGAACAATTAAGTAAGTTGCAGTTGCCTTACCACAGAATTAACAGTATAATTGTAGTGTTGTCTATACTGTTTCTTGTTCTATTTAAAACAGGAAAGTAATTACGTGGTAAATCATATCATTTTACTAAGACCTAAAAAATCTTTCAAGGAAATTTATTATGGAAGCCTTACACTGCCTTTTTTATATTTGTGCTTTGATTGTCTGTCTCCTCATATTCACATTTGTCAAGGTACTTTTACAAGTGCACATTTTAGAGATGTAGGTTGGGAATTATAAGTTTATACAAAACAGCGTGTTTTCAAAACATATACCATTGGTAATTTTATGGCTTGGTGAATTTACAAATAAGAAGTCCCTATAACTTTGTGTGACTGCATGAGCTGAAAGAACCCAAAGACATGTAACAAGAATTCAATTGATTTTCCAGAGTATAGCTAAGTTACCTCCTAAAGCAATGCACAAACAAACTTTTGGCGGAAAATCAATTACCTTTTTTTACGTTTGTCACCACAAACGTGGATAAATTATATCACTGCAGAAAACACTAAAATATATTTAATAAAATGGCACTTTTCCTACCTTAAACTTTAATGTGCATTTACCAACTTTTTGCAGGCCTATCAATAATTCGCATAATTCTGAAATGAGAAACTAGCTGAGCCATTAATTGCTCCCCCAATTCCAAAAAAATTTTCTGGCTGAACAATATCAATTCATCTTACATGGAAATCAATGTTCCCTTTTTTATTATTTACAGAAAAAAAGAACCAAAATATATAAAAAAAGATAAAATAAAATAAATAAAAAAGACTGTGACCTTGAGGGAGCTATTTATTGCTCTGCTGTTATTCACGGTTGTAGCGAAGTGGAGATCCGTGTTTCAAATCCAAGCTTCTGTGCGACTACGCTCTTCGCAGTTTTGGGAGTTTAGAACACAGTGTAAGTGACTCACGAAATTTGCTATGCGGAAACCATGGACAGACGCTGAGCTATATTTGAATGCGTCTATTTTACAGAATTTATTTTCATCGAATAGACCATGATTTCTCAAAGAACTACACGACGAAGTCAGATTGACCAAGTCAAATTACAGATTTTTTAGTTTTAAAATTTTCCCTCACAATATATCGTCGAATAATCAGCGGTAATTTACTCAGTGCTTGTTGTTCTTTTCTTTAGCTAGTGCAGCTTTGTGGCACCATAAAAGCTAGTGCAGCTTTGTTGCACCATAAAAGCTAGTGCAGCTTTGTTGTACCATAAAAAGCTAGTGCAGCTTTGTCGCACCATAAAAAGCTAGTGCAGCTTTGTCGCACCATAAAAGCTAGTGCAGCTTTGTTGCACCATAAAAGTACAATTATTATAATTAATATATATGTTATATTATATATAAAAAACTGCTACTGTGCTAGAGGTACATGTGGTGTGAACTGGATTGAAATGTAAGATGTCTCTCCTGAAAATTACTCATGGATCGTTTAATCAATCCCATTCTATGTTCGGCGAAAGTGCTGGAAAACAGTGTGCATGTTGTAGCTTGTATGCAGTTTCTTTTTCAACTAGAGTAAAGTCCCCAGGTAATTGGAATGTTAATGATATTGATTTTATCATTACAGAAGCAGATAAACTATACAAATCTCTCAATAAAAACACATACCTTACGGTACCTGATCTACCAAACAGTGTGCCTATATTTGGATCTAATGTTACAATTACTTATTTAGATAAAGAATATGGTCTTTTAAGTAGCTATTCTATTCCGCGCTTTTTGTCAAATTTGAATAACTCAATTGGAGACGGGTTACTTTTTTTCGTGAAATTTATTTGTGTTGCGATACTCCCTAAAAAGAACTGTGTCTACTTGTTTGATTCTCATAGCAGAAATAACTGCGGTCAGCCAACACCTGATGGTTTTTCTTCTTTAATGAAATTCCAAAGAAAGAGAGATTTAGAAATATACCTTCATACAACCTACATTGATCTAACGACAGTTGATGAGCCATATGAATTACAATACATAAGTATTGATTCAGATGAAGAAGTAAGTCTTTCTCGACTATATTCTAACAAAGTCAATAGAGAAAAGAGTCGTTTACGCATGGCAACGGAAGCCAACAAGGAAAAATGTAAAATAAGACATGCAACTGATACCAACAAGGAGAAAGCTAAAAAGCAGCATGCAACTGAGGAGAATAAGCAAAAAGCTAAAAAACAGCAAGCAACAGAACACAGCAGGGATCAATCTAGAAAACGAAAGGCAACTGTTTCCAATAAGGAGAAAGCAAATACATATAACAATGCTGATGCTAAGCGCAAACAAAAAAGTGCTAAAACAATAAATGATTGCATTTTAAATTTCCAGAAAGCTATTCAGAATGGCCCCTACTATGTCTGCATAGTTTGTAATAGGAGCCTTTACAAGAAAACTGTAAAATTATTTAGCAAAAACAATTATGAAGTAAGTTTATACTATGTGTTTACAGATGTTCTATGCTTTGATTCTCATGCTTACATTTGCATAACTTGCGATAAGTATTTAAAAAAAGCTGAGATACCCCCGCAGGCTGTTTGGAATAAGTTAAATATTGTTGATCTTCCTAATGAAATTCAATGTTTAAACAGACTTGAGCAAATTCTGATTTCAAAAAGAATATTATTTAAAAAAATAGCTGTTATGCCTAAAGGTCAACAACAAAAGATAAAAGGTGCTATTTGCAATGTTCCTATTCAAGTAGAAGCCGTTAATAACTGTCTTCCTCAGGGTATAGATAGTAGTGGTGTATTGTTTGTTAAACTGAAGAGAAAATTGGCTTATCGAGGCCATGTTGTGTTTCAAAGTGTACGTCCTGAGCTTTTAAACGAAGCCCTACAATATTTGAAAAATTTCAATTCCTTTTACTCAGATGTGCTGATAAGAATGGATAATATAACCCAGGAATTTTTAAGTTTATGTGATACAGATGCTATGGTTGACACAAATGAATTTTCAGTAACAGTTGACATTGATGATGACAATTTAGAAGCTGAAAACCCCCTAAGTATGAATTGTGCAAGTAGCGATGAAATGTGTGTTATACCAAATTTCCAAAATCCAGATGATGAGGTTTTAGATATTGCTCCTGGTGAGAATAAACAACCACAATCTTTTTTTTCTGACCAATACTGTGAGGAGCTTGCATTTCCCTTTTTATTTCCCACTGGAAAATTTGGGTATAAGGTTGCTAGACCAGTGTACTTGACAGCGACAAAATATTTCAACCAGCGTTTGTTAAATTTTTCCCAGCGCTTTTCTTCAAATGCTGATTATATATTTTTTGCTCATTATGTAATGCAACAGTCAAATTTGTTTAATCAAATAAATATTGCAACGAAAAAGGTAAAGGGCACAATAACGGCTGGGCAGTTGCAAATTAATTTTCATGAAACAGTTCGTTCTTTTATTTGTGAAGGTCAAGGTTACCAATTTATGAACTCTATTAAAGGAACACCTGCTTATTGGAAACATTTTCTTTACGATGTTTTAGCAATGGTTAAACAGTTAGGATTGCCATCATACTTCCTTACTCTGTCATGTGCAGATTTGAGATGGGATGAACTGGTAGTGATAATAGGAAAATTGAATAACATTGATGTTAGCAGTAACGAATTGGATTATTTTAGACGTTGTAGTATTCTTAATCAAAACCCAGTTTTAACTGCAAGGCACTTTCAATACAGAGTAGAGAATTTCTTTAGAGAAATTTTGCTTCATAAGAGTAGTCCTATTGGCCAAGTAGCTAATTATGCTATTAAAGTCGAATTTCAGTTTAGAGGTTCACCCCACATCCATGCTTTTCTTTGGTTGTTAGATTCACCAACTCTTACAAACGAAACCACAGACAGTTACACATCTTTTGTTGATAATACAATACGCGCAGACCTCCCTGATCCATTAATTGAGCCTGAATTACACAACCTTGTCTCTCAATATCAAATCCACTCTCATTCAAATTCTTGTCGCAAATACAAGAACATTCCATGTCGTTTTAATTATGGACGTTTCTTTACTGATCGAACAGTTATAGCCAGTCCATTACCAGAGAATATGTCTGATTCTGAAAAATTGAGTTTATTATCAGAAAGAACTAAAGTATTAAAGAAAGTCAAATTATTTATCGATGAAAATTTAGACCCTAGTAAGCCTAACTACTTGAGCGACAGCTGCAAGTCCATACCAGAGATTTTATTGGAACTTCACATATCAGAAGTTGACTATTATAGGGTTTTAGCAATATCTCCAAATCAAGACTTTGAAATATACTATCATCGACCACCAAATTCATGTTTTGTAAATAATTACTTTGCAGCAGGACTTTTAGCTTGGAAAGCCAATTTGGACTTGCAGCCTGTGTTCAATTATTATAAAGCAGTGTCATATATGTGTTCTTATTTCTCTAAATCGGAAAATGAGTCATCTCTTGCAATGAAAAAGGCAGCTGAAGAGTCTGAAAATTTAAACTTGCCAGATCGTATGAGAAAATTAGCCTTAGCATTTTTATCACACCGCCAATGTTCATTACAGGAAGCTGTTTATCAGGTATTGCCAGAGTTATGGTTACGTAAATGTTTCCCAGGAATTGTGTTTGCTAATACAAATTTGCCTGATAAAAGATACAGAGTTTGTAAATCTGAAGAAGAATTAGAAGAATTGCCTCCAGATAGTACAGATGTTTTTAAGCGCAATAGTTTAGATCGATACATGGATCGACCCAATGTTACATTTAAGCGTGGTCAATATTATATGATTAACAATTTATGTTTTGCTGAATTTCTTGCGTATTATGTGCTGGACACAAGTAAAAAGCTTGACATAGTAAATGATTATCAACCAGAGGTTCTTTTAGATGATGATGAAATTTGTAATCCCTTATTGCGTTTACCTAAGTCTGTTCCTCTGATGTCTTCCAAAGAAAAATTGAAACGGAGAAATAAAAAGCGTGTTGTCCGTTATCATACTCCTAATCCAGTTAATAAAGCGGAAGAGTATGCCCACCATTTGTTGATGTTATTTTACCCCTTCAGAAAGGAATCTGATTTACTTAGCGAAGTTGGAAATTCTTATGTTGTTAAACTTAATGATCCTGAGGTTCTGAGCATTGTTAATGAGAACAAGGCTAGATTTGAACCATGGGGTGATATGGTAAATAATGTTTTAATGAATGCTGATTTTTCACCTCGAACTGATCAATTTGCGCAACAAGAGAATGACAATGTTGAGGAAAATGTAGTTAGGGATAATGAATATCAAGGTGAACAAGCTCAAGGTTTAAATGCTGCAGCTTCTTCGAATGCAGGGCACACATCAACACAGATTAATTTAATGTCAGATGATAGTATTAATGAATTAATACGTAGTTTAAACGAAAAACAACGTTTTCTTTTTGACGTAATTAATAGATGGGCCCGAAGGCATGTTAAAAATTTATCAGCTAAAGAAGTTACAGAAAATCCTCCTTTGCATTTATTTGTTACAGGTGGTGCAGGAACAGGCAAATCCCATTTGATCAAAACTATAAGTGCATCAGTTTCAAAAACTATGTTATAGGTCTTCATGCATTGAAAAACCAAATTTGCTTTTGCTTGCACCGACAGGTGTTGCAGCAGTGAATATCAATGGAACCACAATACATTCAGCTTTAGGAATTTCTGTAGAGTCTCGTGGGTTAACCCTTCACAAGCTTCCAGATAAAAAGAGATGTAAATTAAGGCAAGAGCTATCAGATGTTAAAGGTATCATTATTGATGAAATATCTATGGTATCCAATAAGTTACTGTTGTATGTGCATCAAAGGTTAATAGAAATATTTGGATGTGTTTCTGATTTTTCAAAACCATTTGCTGGCTTAACAATAATTTTAGTGGGTGATTTGCATCAATTACCCCCCGTAATGCAAAAACCAATTTATGCAGAATTCAGCGATGAATTGTATAACATTTATCCACTATGGCGAAACTTTCAGATGTGTGAATTGACTGAAGTTATGAGACAACGGGGTGATACTGTTCTAATTGACCTACTAAATAATGTTAGGCTAGGAACTCTATCTTCACAGGATGAACATCTCATCCGTTCACGATTCATTGATGAAAATAGTAAACACTACCCAATAAATGCATTGCATATTTATGCAGAAAATGAGCCAGCTAGAGTTCATAATGCAAGATTGTTAAATAGTTTAAACAGCGCTTTGATAACAATAGATGCCATTGATCAAGTTCCGAAAGAAGTCCCTTCTCATGTTTATGAAAGAATTCAAAACTTAAGCCAATCAAGAACTGGTGGATTAGCTTTCCAGTTATCTTTAAAGATAGGTGCTAAGGCAATGTTGACATCTAATATTGACATTCCTGATAAGCTAATAAATGGTCAAATTGGTACAATAGTCCATGTTGTAGCGCAAAATGATTCAATTAAAACCATTTATGTTGAATTTGACAATCTAAATGTTGGAACAAGTAAAATACGTTCAGACAGACTTGCACAACAATTAAATGCAGTACCAATTGATCGAGTGACTACCGAAATAAGAACAAACGAGAAAAAACTTTCCTCTCCGGTCATTAAACGTACCCAATTTCCTTTAATGTTATCATGGGCTTGTACTGTACACAAAGTTCAAGGCCTAAGTTTACAAGAGGTTGTCATTAGTTTTAATTTGCTGAAACAGAGATCATTCAATAATGGACAGATGTATGTAGCTCTCAGCCGTGTAACGTCTTTGCAAGGGCTCCACTTAATAGGGGTGTTCAAGTCCAGTGCCATCAATGTTGACGACAAAGCTAAAAAAGAATATCAGTATTTAAGAGAAAATCAAAGTTTAAGTTTTACAACAGATTTGGTGGCAAAGGAATCTGAACATAGCATATTGTCTTTAGTTGTTTGTAATGTAAGATCATTGCGTAAGCATTGCAAAGATTTATCTTGTGATAAAACACTTTCATCTAGTGATATTATTCTCTGCACTGAAACGCAACTGACAAATACTGAAAATTTAACAGATATCATGATTGATGGTTTTAAATTGACGTGTAATAATGATAATGAACACAGATTTTCTAGCTTAGCAATGTATTACAAAAACAAAATTGAATTACTAGATCATTTCAAAATTAATGGTTTTTCTGTTTTAGAAGTTTTAAATAGCCATAATCTTCCATTGAAAATTAAAATATTGTTATTGTACAAAAAAAAAGATATGCTAGTTGGACAATTTTTAGAAACTCTAGGCTACCTTTCTGTGTCTATGAACATTGATATTGTTGTTGGTGATTTTAATCTAAAACCAAATGCACTGCTAGAACAAACGCTTAATGGTTATGAACAGGTTGTTTCAGAACCAACGCATTTAGGGGGGTCGATACTAGATCATGTATACATAAAAAAATCGTTATTAGAACAGTTTCTTGTTTATGTGAGTGTAAAAAGTTTGTTCTTTACTGACCATGAGGCCATTACAATTTCTCTTAGAAATAAATAGATTTACAAGATTCTGGGGGAGGGTGTTGTGGGATGGTGGTTTTGAGTTTAGGTTTTGCACTGACAATTACATAGGGCTTAAAATAACGGGCGGTCGTCACTGCAAAGAAGAGGCTTTTCAGAGCATTTTCAGTCCACAAGATGGCCTCGCCTTTTTGGAAATGCTCTGAAAAGTGAAATGCTCTGAAAAGTCTTTTCTCCACAGTGATGACGTCCTGTTATTTTAATAAGCCCTGAAGTAGTCAAGTAAGGATTCGAAATAAATAAATAATATGATGTGATTGTGGAAATAAGAGTGAGTGTCTGCTCAACACTTTTTGAGACATTGATTTCAAAGCACTTTTTTGTTTTACCACCACCTACAATGAGAGGCTACTTACTTTATATGTGTAGAGATATGCATGGCATTGATAAAAATAATGCTAATGTTGATTTTATTTTGTGATACTGTATAGTTCATTGTAATGTTTATTCTCTTTCTAATTTAAAGTAAGTAATAAGCCTTCTAATTGTTTTTACAATAATTATGTATTTTTCGTTTATAAAACTCTCGATAACTAGAACTCTGAAGGAGTATTTGGGTTATTGAGAGGGAGTTGCACTGTGGGACCATCCATTTAGTACGTACGCATCTAAGTGGGGAGGGGATCTGATAAATGCGTACATCTATTGTTTGAATGACATCACTTCTATTATTTTCTGCGTACTATGGGGGGAGGGTTTTTTTTTGCGTATATACTTTGTGGATGCTCCTTATATTAAATTACTTTTTAGTATATGTATTTGAATGTTATTAGAAAATCTTTGTAGAAATTCTCCAACGATATACAAATCTAATAGACAATTGAAATAATAATAACATTCACTTCGAAATGGCAATAGACTTTTAACTCACGTATCTCAAAGAATTGGATAACGAAACTTAAAACTGAAATCCACTTTGAAATAAATGTTGCTGGTTTTCAAATTGAAACTGTTGAAATTGTCAAATTGAAAGTGCTGTTTCGAATTAAAAGATTTTGTTATATGGATATACCTACACAATGTTGTCATTGGATAACCATACCTTACACAAAGCAATGTTTCCTGTAAGTACCATATACTTCACCAATTCGCGAAATATAAAAAATCCCAAAATTTCGATTCACAAAATTTTTTCTCCCAACAATTTATTCCTTTAAAATACCACATTTTTGTCAAAAAGTTGATTTTGGAAAATACTTTTAATGCAATGGCTTTGAAAACAATGAAAATTTTGAAAAAGCTGTTTCCGTTCTTAATATAGCTTAGTTTAAAGTTTATGTAGTTTGCAAAATACAGGTATGTATTTTGTATAGGTTATAAAAAAATTTGTAATGACACCCATTTTCTTAATAAATTATTATAAAGCCAAGACAAAAAGCTAGTGAACGAATTATATAAAATTTCGGCAGATTACGATGTTTCAATCAGAAGTTATAGCCCTGTCAGCCCAGAGAACTTGGGAACAAAAACAGCTTTTTCAAAAGCCTATATGAACCCATTGTTTTCAATTTGGAATCCCTCAAATCTTTATTATTTGCTTCTTTTGTTTATATCTCACCCCCGGATATGCGTATATGCGTATATATTCTCTTTTTCTCGTTTGTTGAATAATTTATCAAAATAAGTTTAAAAACGATTGCTTTTACTTTTTTAGAGTTAAAGATATGATTAATCAATAATACAAAAACAAGTATTCCAGCTCTGTGTGATAGCTAAACGAAGCCACCATCTTCATAATTCTACCTGCCAAGTGGTTTGTGTATTGTTTCATTGATACCTGGTGAAGAAGGTCTATGTGATATTTATTATAGTAGAAGATGTCATTAAGACGACAACGCTTCGTTTTATTTCGTGAGTTGATGAAAAGAGAAATTTACCGCAGCAATTTTATACAAAATAAACGTACTCGGGAGTAAAATATAAAGCATACACTACTTCCATATAATCTATTTACTGGAAATCAGACTGTTTTGTCCGGCAATTTTTCCTATGCCAAATTCAATTAAAGCTCAAGGAAATGCAAGAGAAAGGAATCGGCAAGGAGTCTGTTCTCACTGTTTTATTTTCATGTTTAAATTTTATTCTTACGAAAACCTATGAACAATTGTAATTGCGTTTTCTTTTGTTAAATCTATGAAAGCTAAAATCCGCACAACACGTGTTTTGATCCCTTCACCTGATTTGATGTAGATAATGACAGTTGCCATAAATACCCTAGAATCATGGATAGACGCCAGTGTCTGTATGCGGATAAGGCGTTTGGAATTAGAATTAGAATTCACCTGTAAGATTAATATATTAGATCGTTTATATTCACGAATAATCGATTCTACTCTATGCATTCAAAAAAATAATTTAGCCTTGCCTTGCGATTACTAATATTCTTTTTCCATAAAAAGGCTAAGTGTTGAGTAACTTGTAGAAAGATCATAAAATAGCTGCTCAAAGTCAGAACGTTGGAGGGTGTTTTTGTTATGGCTTTATTGAGGAAAATTTGATTGGCTTATTTTAAAATTAATATTTTTCGGGATTAATTTAGTGGCGAATTTATATTTGCGACTGCCAGCCATTCCAGACTGTACTTTACGGATCTTATTTCAGCGATTTGGGGGCAAAACCGGAACAATTTAATGTCCGCTAAAACTTATGCCCTTAAGATAAGATAATAATACTCATGTCACTAAAGAACTCTGGAAAGCTATTATGAAACGGGATGCCTCGCAATGGATTGATTTCAGACACAATACAATAATATTCCTAGTCAAAGATTTCCGTCTCTCCCATACGCATGGATATAAAGCTGGTTCTTCGCGCGAGACAAAAAAATCCTGGGAGCTAGAGGCAGGTTTAATAATACTTTAATGAGATCAAATTTCGCGGTAATTAAATTTCATTGAGATTTTGGCTTTATTCGGCAAATTACGCGAAATTTTATCCTTTCAAAAATTCAAGAAGAAGGGACCATCTGCGAAATTTAGCGTTACCAAAGTTTTAATTTGCTGTACGATCTAAAAAGATAGCGTTATTTCATTGGAAAACAACAAACAGGGCTTTTCGAATGAGAAAAAATGCTACTAAAGTAAAACTTCATAAAACGCGAAATTAAATCCCCGCGAAATATTTATGGATAATTTATCCGCGAAATTAAATCCCCGCGAAATATTTAAATTTCGCAGAAGAGTTCATCCGCGAAGTTTTATCCCATTAAAGACCAACCTCTTCCCCAGGGCTTTTTCTCTCGAAATTTCACTCGTTATCTACAGTCTCGCCCTTGTTTTCCGCTGGGCCATCTCAGGGCGTGGTTCCGCAGTCACATAACTATAACAGGGTGTTACTTATGTAATTAGATATTTGCACTGATCAATTCTTTACGAAAAAAAAATACTGTTTTACAAAAAAATGTCATCAGAAAGTTATTTAATTATTTAATTCTCATTCCATTTTTATAAAATCAGGCTATGGATATTCGTTTTTTTAAAAACATTTCTCCATACCTTCTCACAGTGCCCCCTTCATTGCATTCTCTACCCCCCACGACGAAGTAGCCAGATTGCTGGCTCTGTGCCACGTTTTTACCCTTTCAAAAATGGACTCCAGCAAGAAGAGCAGTCAAAGTGGGAAAAGAGGGGCAAAAGACTCCTCCTCCAGTAGTAAAGACTCCTCCTCCAGTAGTAAAGACTCCTCCTCCAGTAGTAAAGACTCCTCCTCGAGTAGTTCGAGCGACGGTACGTTTAATCTTTTTTGATTTTATTATAAATTTCCCATATTACAAGACTATTGTCTTTACCAAAAAAAACCTGTTCAAATTACCTCACGCCACCACCCACGTGTTTTGTTGCTCCACACGAGTTCTTACGTATGTCATTACTACTTTTTTAGTTTATTTCTGATAGATTTTAGCTGCTTAGTTTTTACCTTGCTTCGCATGTTTTTTTTCCTAAGAATCTGCTTTGGCCACCATCAAAAATATGTTATGTTCGCGTCCTGAAGACCCGGCAAAAATGAGTCGGTCGGTCGGTCGGGCGTATTTTTTCCCGGGATTTTCAGATGGGGGAAAAATTCGTTCCCAGGGCCAAAAAACAGTATAGCGCCACTCGACAGACCCTTTTTTCGCCGCCCTGTCTGTAAACTTGCCATGAGTACCCTAAAGATATTAATTTTTACGGGAATTAATTTTCGCGAGTTTTTGTCAATTTTGGGAAAATTAGTTCTCACAAATTTTTTTTTTCAAATATATATCGTTTGGATCAAAAAGTTTTTTCTGGGTTTTTTCCGACTTACCGACTCGGGTTTTTATTGCCAAAAGTGAGTCGGTCGGAGGACGCGAACATAACATATTTTTGATGGCGGCCTTTTAGAAAACTTTGCAAAAACAAAAACTTAAGCAAGGGGGTTTAAGGACATGTTAATTTCCTGGGATGAGGTATATTATAAAAGGTATTAGTAAAAATAAGCTTGACTTTTTCCCAAATTTGGAACCAGTGAATCAGTTACCTTTTTCTTCTTAAATTCAGGTGCCTTGACATGTTACCTCCATGATCTCAGTCCAGTCAAAAGGGCAAGAAATAGCAGTGTTGGTTATTACAATTTCACTGTCCAAACTGATGAAACTGTTCACCGTGGTGTGTCATTTCGAATGGATTTGAGGGATAAGATAGAAAAAGCAGCTGAATCGAAGAGTCCCGTAAAGTTGGTTAATTATAAACGCAAAGCGAACTGGAAAGATAACAGCCTCCAGGACATTGAAGTCAATAGAAACACCAGATTGGAGGAGTGTAAAGCTGGTTTCGCTCACAAAAACATCAAAAAGGATGTTGCCAAACGTCAAAAAATCAAAACTGTGCTTGATAGTGGTTATGATAAACAGATGGTTACTATAATAGGATATATTGACATTGATAATGTGGCTATTTCAACTATGGATTCGTCTGCAAAAAGAACTGATACATTCGTTAACGATGACAGTGGGATTGTTTTGGTTTCCTTTTGGAATGAAATCGCAAATCAGCTGAGCACGAGTGGTACCTATGAATTACAAAATCTTTCCGTACGGGAGTTAAATTCAACCCCTGTTGAAACTGTTCTCACTACAACCAGCGAATCATTGATCTTGCCCTGGACGAAAGGTAATGCAATAAAACAATCGTCTCCACCATATCAGCTAAAGAAGTCCTTGCATTTTCCCATAAAAAGTGTTTCAATCAGCCAGAAGGTATATAAATGTCCTCGGTGTTTTACTCAAATTGAAGAATCTACGCTTGGACAAGATTTTTTTCGTTGCGCCAAATGTAAAAATAGTACAAAATTTTCTTCGTTGTCATCAAATGTTACGATCCAGTTAATAACGAATGAAGGACAAGAAGTGGTTATGTATAGCACTCAGCTTAACCAATATCTCCTAGCGAAAAGGGAAAGTGTTGAAGTTGACGATGAAGACCAAGTATGCAAGGTTTTGCTGTTGGATGAAAAATCTGTGATTTCTGTTAATCACCGTAATGTTGTCATTGACTTCTAAACTTTAAATATAAACATTGCTTTTAAATTTCGATGCACTGCAAGCTTTGAAATTAACTATTGTACACCACATATATGTAGTACATTCTGTATAGTTGATAGATATGAACTGGAAGTTATAGATACACAGAAAGATCAGTTATTTCAAGTCTTGCAGTGCATATGCATGTTACTGGTTAGCATTGCATTTTGTTACATTTTGTTACTTTTTTTTTCTGTTCATACATATGAACAAGCCTGCAGAAAGTTCAGTCCTTCATGGTTGATGTCTGACGAATATTCAAGGCTTGTTCATAATGTATATAACTATAGTTTCACGACTTGCTTTGTTTTGTTTACTCCTTGCACCTGTGATTGAGTGTACTTTTTCTGTATATAGTTTCCAGCCCAGACAAGTGATGTCTAACAGTTATTTCAAGGCTTATTTAAAGTAGTAAATGTGGAGCAGTAACTAACAAACAAAGTAACAAGACATGCTTTTGGCTTGCTTTGTATTAAGCCGTGAATATATTTGTTTTATGCTATACATATATACTAGTTATATAAGTGAAATAATCATCAATCATCACTGTTGGGGAGAGATTTTTCGAAGCATTTTTATCCTCCATATTTGGCTGGAAATTTCTCCTCAGTGATTATCAACAGTTATTTCAAGCCATCCATCTTTTTGGCATATTTTCTGTATATAACCTTCAGCTGTAAAGCATTTTCTTGACAAAAACAGCTATATTTTTACTAGAAGTCATAATTCTAAACCCTATACAAATTTGACTGTTCCAGTCTAGCTCCAACAAGTCAGTCTGTAAATTTAAAACCCGATTTTCCCGGTTTTGATAGTTCGGCAAAACCTCTGAATCACGTCTGGGCTTTTAGATGTCACAATGCTAACGCCTATACAAAATTGGTTGTCCTGGTCTGGCTCTAACATAAGTCGGTCCGTAAATTTAAAACTGGATTTGATAGCCACGCCCGGGGCTTTTATTTATCACACACAATTGCTCGGGCAAATCTTACCCAGGTCATCTATGACGTTTTTCAAAATTTAATCCAAATGTCCAAAAATGGTCACACGCACGATAAGCACTTCTGCAGCCTTATTGTGCGCATGACCATTTTTGGACAAGTGCACTAACTTTTTGCGAATGCACAAATTAAATTTTTGCCGTGTTTTGCTCAGATTAAATTTCGGCGGATCTGGATATTTTGGAAGTTTGCGTGAATTCGTTTTCGCGAATATGTGCAATGCATTATCACTTGCGTAGGCACATAAGTTCAAAATTTTTCGACACACTGCGATTTTGGTGAAAAATTATACCAAATGCTGAACGGGCCAAAGAAGATCATGTGCGTGCTGCAACCGTGTTCGCGCCATAAGGCTCTTGTTTTCTTATTGATAGGCCTGTTTTTGTGTATTACTTTTATAGCTTTTATTTTATATAAATATAATATTTTTCTCTGATAAAAAGGGGGTAGCTAAAACATGTTTTTGTGTTTTGTTAAGGTGGCAATAACCCTTTTTTAGCTGTCCACATTTATTTATTTACTAAGTGTATTATTTATGCCTGTTTACATTTCCTAAAAATATAGGCCTCAATACATAATAAAATGATTTTAACTTGAAACCAAAATTGATGAGTCACCAGAAATTTCTATGTAAAAAATCCTTGTTTTTCAACGAGAATTTGTATTTTTTGTGACCTGGGAGCTTTTTCCTGCATTTTTATTTTTCATGTTGGAGACAAGTGGGGGACTACTAAACTTTTGAACCCCAAACACGAGAACTTAGTGTTTCAGCTAGGGACTCTCTCAGTATTAACTTTCTTGTCTCCGATAGCCGAAAAAATGTTGCAAAAATGAAATAAGTTTATTTTTATAGCATAACATGCTGTAAGAAAATATACAAAATGTAATTTTTATTTCAGAGGTTCTTAACCAGTTTTTCTGAACATAAAACGTAAGAAGTTAAATACAGTATACTGATTAAAGTTGTTTTCAAAAAAAATATGTTTGTTTCAAGCGAGTCATTTAGTAGTAAAATGTTGTTTCTTATTTTCTTTGTTTCGATGTGATGAAAACAAAGTTTAATGCAACTTTACTTAGGTTAATAATACTAATTGAACTATTTGCCATTATTGAAACTAAAAACTCTAAAAAAACATTTTGACTTTTAAATTTTGTCTGAATAAAATTTTTAAAGTAAAACAAAAATACTATCAAAAGTTAAAGCTTGTGCAGTGTAGCATAATGAAGATCGCCTAAATTCCTACATAATGCACTGTTTTTGTTATTAACGTTTCTTTTTAATAATTACTCATTCCTTTCTGTATAATTTGCAAGCACGCAGACTAAAGGGCCTGATACACTTGTATGATATCACTGAAATATATAATTTCTTATAATATAGCTTTAATATGTAGTTTTAATATGTATAATGTCAACACCTGGTATGTGTGTCATAACCTCATAATTTGCAGCATAGCTATAATATTTAAATAAAATCAAACCAATTTGATTTTAATAATATTGTTGGTAATATGGTTTTGAATGCCTTTTTGTTTGTGTGATGATATATCTATTATCTGCTAGCGTTGTTATGGCAACGATGGTATGAAAGTATCACAATACAAGAAATTATAAGTATATTGTAGAAAAATTATAAATTTATTGTAAAATATATTTAATGATATTATACAGGTGTATCCTGGCCTTAGATTAAGTTAATTATTATAAGTTTTAATTTAAAGAGGAATTGTTAAGGTATTTTGGTGAAAGATAATAGTAATATAGCTATAAAATCGTGACAAGTGTGTTATAACAGAAATATATAAATATATATAGTGTGAAAACAATTTTATGTAACTAATTATGTACAAAAGAAATTCTGACTGCCACCTTAAGTTCAAAAGTTTCATCAGCTAAATCCATATCTGAGTAACTTAAGTGACCTTGCCCCCGCGGATTGTTAGTTTTCTAAGAACCCCTAAGAACAAGGCTGGCAATACTTATTTGAGCATCATATCCCACCTAGGTTGATAGAGTATAGATAAGTAATTTTTAACAACCTGTTTGTTAAAAGGAGTTTTTAATTGTTAGTAAAAGTCATTAATTTGAGCGTTTTATGTAACAGATATGATAACGAAAATTATTGTTTTTGTTTTACATCCGCACAATTTAGGAGGAAACTAAAAACACTATTCAAAATATTTATTCTTTTGGAAAATTAAATTAGTAGGCTCAGAACAATCATTTCTTCTTGTTGTACTTTATCTTTCCGATATCGTCTGGTTTCGTCTCGCAATATTGTTTAAATTCAAGCTAAATTAACAAAAATTGTCTTAAGTAAGCAAATTAAAAAAAAAATAAATCTTCCAAGATCAGTTTAATTTCGATACAGGAAAGACTCAATTCGTGTCAATTCCTTATATTGAGAGACATGATGATCCATAAGTCCAACTTGAAAAGCTAAAATGAACTAAATTGAAAATAGTTTATTTATTAATTCTATTTCATCTGGGTTTTATAAAAGCAACCTGTACGAGGTAGAAGTGATTTTTTTTTAATTTTTAATTTATTTTTTTACTTGCTTAGCCAGTTGTAATGGCTGTTAGAACTTGGATCTTCTTGCTGAAATGAATGGTTTATTTTACTAAAAAACCTTGGATTAATCAGGGATCAAAATAAGAAATTTGAAAGGCAGGTGTGTAATCGACAGTATAAGGGAGCTTAACATGTTATCCATACAATTCAGTTCACTGGTGTGAATAATAACACATGGTGAGGAAAAAAAATTGTGCCCTGCGAACAGGATAAACAAACTAATAAACTAATACAAATAAAAGTTATATCCTGAAAGTAATAATTTGCGTGATTGAAAAAAAATATTAACAGTAAATTTCGAAAAATGGTGGAGATTGATCGAGTATGGAACAAACTCGCACTCCAAAGAAAGTATTTGTTGGGTGTGCTTCACTTCATTTTATTCCCAGAAACTTGAAAATTATAACTTAGAAAGAATAACAATTACTGACTGATCACCAGGGTAAGAATGAGAAAAGATGGTCAGTCATAACTCAAGTTTTGGTTGGTCATGACCGATGACTGGTAGTTATTTCGATTCCTGTTCATTGGCATAAAATTTCTGTTTGTCATTTTGTTTTTTATTTAAATAAGAGCTGTTAAATTGACTTATCTTCCTTGTTTTAAATATATAGTTTTCCCTGGTAAATTAAAAAATTATGAAAAGTTATTTTTATGTTGAACATTAAACTTTGGAAATGTTTAGTAGGTGTATAGCTGCCTTCTCTAAAAATATTAATGGTTCTTAAAGTTGTTTTTATTATCTTTAAAATTAACTTGACACTGTGCAACAGTAAACATCGGTAATGGAAACATGATCTCTTGGGATACTCCAAAAAAAATTAAAACAAAGCTATTTTATTAGTTGTAGAGCAATCTATATCCAAAAACTTTTTAGCTGAGAAGAGAAATTTTTTCATAACATGTAAAAACCTAATTCTAAAGTTCATTTATATTCAAAAGAGTTATTGTGGAGTATTAAACATATGGACCCTTGTCCCCAGGTTTTTTTGTCTTTTTGATATGAGAGAAGACAACGAAAAATACCTTGGTATGATTTAGTGATTTTTCGCCAATATATCGCCAGATTATGCGAACACGTTAATTTATGCGACTAACAAAAGCGGAACTCTAATTTATGTTCCAGAAAATATGCAAGAAAAATTATCTTGGTAACTGTAATAAGCGTCTTTCAATTTTTAAAAAATATGTTCCTTTTTTTAGCAGGTTACATAATACTTTAATATAGTTTAGCTAGCTAGTACCTAGCTAGGTAAACTCTATTAAAAAAAAACTCTGAAAACTTATGAAAATTGTAAGGTTTCAAATCAAATTTATGAAAAGATTTTTTATTTTTGTGGTGTTTTGAACCATGAAAAAAACAAAGAATTAAAGAGAAGGATATATATGTAGACAGCTTCAGATATCATAAAAGCTTCCCTTAGACATTCTGTTACGTAAAACAGCAGAACCATTACAGGATATTTTATAGAATTATTTTTGCAAGAACTAATTATACAAAACATTTTTAATTTCAATAAGTCCTAATAAATAAGCTTATGCCACATCGTGCAGAAAGTCTGTAAGATTGGTAGCTCGCCTTCTAAAAGTTTTGTTTACTTACTGTTTGCATTGTTCGTTGATAAGATGTCTTGTTATAATGACGAACATTACATAACCTTTACAAAGCTACAGCCATATATAATATATTTTATCGCTTTTTTTACATTCTTTTCGTCAAAAATTCAGTAAAAAATCTTTCTTACTTTTTATATAAAAACTTTGATTGCACGACATTTTTTTAAGTCATTTTTTGTTTGAATTCTTTCTTTTTTAAAGACGGGATTCTATGAAAACTAACTTTTTTACATTTCTCCGATCGATTGGTTAAATACATACAAAAACAAACAATTTAAATGTAAACTATAAGTTTATATTTAATATATATATACTCTCCAACTTTCTGCACAATGTGTCGTCATTATTTATAATCAGGTCCAGTCTTAATGAAATCGCGCATGTCTGTTTTTTTATGAGAAAAAAAATAAATATGCGAAGGCTAGTACAACAATTTTAAATAAGGAAACAAGTTAAGTAAGCTGTTTTTTTATTTCTTATGCTTTTTCGAGTACGTATAAAAGGAAAAAGAAAAAAGTGATTTTCACTGGAGTTCCCCTTTAACAAAATTGAGGAGCTTTGATAGTGGTGATTCAAAATAAACAATATAAAAACTATAAAAAAATAACCAAATGTTAAAATTTTTTTCAGATGATTTGAGAAGAAAAATCAGGACATTTAAGGAAAATTTAGGTGACCTTATCAGTGATCAGCATCTTTTTAAGTTGTGAGTGGGTTGATTTTACCTGCCTCTGCATAAATACGGTTAAGGTATATATTATTGAAATTCATAGATTTCCCCTTTTCTTCTTTTTCTTGAAGAAATTCATTAATTTAAGTAAGTATTTGGTAAATTTTTGAAAAAGGGTCCCCATAAGTATATATATTTGTAAGATTTATTTTTGTGGCGCCATAGATTAGTGGTTATAGCTCTCGTACTCTGTGCGAGAGACCGGGGTTCGATTCCTCTTGACGGCGATTCAACATGGGCGAGTGAATGTTACCATAGCCCTGGGTTAACCCAAGCCATGTGAGGGAAATTGGGAAGATGGCACACTGTGTGGGTCTGCGTAGCTCAAAATGAGGCCAAATATATTATTGCATTGAAACACCATGCCTAAAACAAATCACGACTGGTTTACTTATATAATATATTATATAATACCGAATAACATGAAAACGAGATTACTTATAAGCAAATTTTAAGTTTGCAGCGAAGTAGTGCAAACATGGTTTGTTTACTTGCCAAATTTGCCAAGTTAATTTGTCATACCCTGGTATAAAATCTTATTAGGATCTTGTAAGATCCTGTAAGATCTTGTAAGATCTTACTTATGACAAGATCCTACAAGATCTTTGTAAGATCTTGTTAAGAATCTTAAGAAAACTTAGTAAATCTTATTCAATAATATCTTACAAGATCTTATCAAGATCTTATCAAGATTCTTGAAAAATCTTATAAAATTCTTGTTACCAAAAATTGTCAAGTTCTTATCAGAAACTTATCAAGATCTTATCAAGTTTCTCAAAAAATCTTATAAATTCTTGTTACCAAAAATTGTCAAGATCTTATCACAAACTTATCAAGATCTTATCAAGATTCCTGAAAAATCTTATAAATTCTTGTTACCAAAAATTGTCAAGATCTTATCACAAACTTATCAAGATCTTATCAAGATTCCCGAAAAATCTTATAAATTCTTGTAACCAAAATTGCTAAGATCTTGTCAAGATCTTATCAAGATTCTTGAAAATCTGATAAAACTCTAGTCACCTAAAATTCTCACAATCTTATCAAGATACTGAAAGCCTTTAGCCATTAAAGAATATTTATTAAATTAATAAGAATTTTGATACTTTCAAGATATGTATATACATTAGTTTTAAATTATCTTTGCAGCTTGATCTACTAGTGAAAGCCAGTATTTTGTATAAATGTATGTGTGTGTTTTTTCACAGCAAGTTGCTTTTAGGTTGCTAAAATTTATTACTGACGTTACGACACATACGGAATGTCAATAAATTTTAAAGTGTATATATCTTTATACATTACTGATGTCACTTATCTTACATCATATAAATTCTTGTCACAAAAAATCGTCAAAATCTTGTATCCAAAATGACTAGAAAATGAGAGTTATAAGTGGCAGATAACTTTAACAATTTTAATATAGTTTAATTTGTAAGATCGTATATCAATCATGTTGGTAGCTGTTTAGAACCAATGACACATATCCATCATCATCATTACTTACTGGTACAAATATAATTCTACTGTGTAGTTGCCTGTGTGAAATAATAACTATGTCATCAGTTTGAATTACGTGATAAAAGCATTTTCCCAGCACCTTAGTTTCAATAAAATTATCAACAGTGTCATTCAGACTGCCTAACATATTGTTAGGAAATAATGATCTTCCTGTAGCATGTAGAACTCTAAGAACTACACTGCACCCAGTTGCAGTTTTTGCAAAAAATAAAATTTTTCCAAAGTTAATTTCATTATTGGAAAGATATGCCACCATGTAGCTATTTGAGTTTCGTTTGTACACATATGATAAACTATGATACACAGCACCATTATGTAATATACGTTGACAATATTGAGTGAACGGAGGAAATTGATTGTCAAGTTCCTCTGGCAAATCATAATCAGGAATTGTTGGAAACACATGAGTTGTGCAACCATACATATAAGTATGTGTATCAATTTTTATTTTATCAGGCCCAATGTTTCCACATAGAGTTGCAGTGAGATGCTGCATATTGTAATCACCACCAATATTTTTTGCAATGAGGTGAGCATTTTGGAGGGTCGAGATGTTGGTTACCATTTGATCAATTATTCCTCTAGTGCCATGGAATTGTCGTTTCAAAGTTCCAATGAATCCTTCAAAAACAAAATTGGACAACAAAACTAAAGGACATCCATGTACTTTACGTTGTTCTGCCAAATGATTTTTTACTCTTGTAGTCAACAATATGTGAATGATTCTCTAAATATAAATAAAACATATATTAAAATATATAAAATAAAAAATATATAAAAAAAAATATATAAAAACTTTGTTTTACTTCGTTCATGTATGTACTTTAAACACACTGACACTAATAAAAATAAAGTTTCAAATTTATTCAACTTACCTGTAACTATACTTCTCAATTGTGATTCAATATCAAGGATGTAAAAGGATAGTGCATCTTGTATTGGATGACTCTCCCTACATACTTCATTAAAACAATGCAATTGTTTATCCAGTTGGCTGTGGCAATGCTGACATACTTGGTAATGTGTTTTTCTATGTTGAAATTGCTTTGATATTTTTTTGAGCTTTGACATAGTGAGAGGACATTTATTGTTTTCCGGTAATACAGTAGCAAATAACTTCAACAAATTTTTAGTTGCTTCACCAGACAGATTGTGTTTGACAGAAAACAATAGCAGCAAATGACTGAAAGATAACACAGTGATATTCGAATTTTCATATAAGAGCTCGTCCACATTTTCATTTGCAAGAATTTCATTTTCAGAAAAATCGGTTTCATGGGAACTGCATTCAGATATTCCAAATGTACTTGATCCACTTTCTGTATCTGAAAGCATTTGTATTTCATTCGTAGCATCTTGAAGTTCGAAGCATTCTAAACATCGAAATAAAAAAAATTGTTAAAAGGATTTCGTTGAGATACTTTACTTATTTATGATGCCTTCTCTACTCAAACTAACCATTTTGTATATTATTGGCATAATATTCATCTCCAGGTAAAATCTCTTCGCCGCTTGACAAATAATCATGAGAATGATCTGGATTATTCTCCATTGACGGTTCTTTCCTAAAAAAAAGTTTTCATTTTAAAAAATAGCATAATCAATGATTTATATATTTATATATTTCTAAAACACTTTACATGATATAACCTACCTCACATTTGGCTGTCTACAAACCACTTCATCTTCATCATCGGAGCTGTAATAAACAAAAATGAAACTAATTATTAGGATCGAAGAGATACGGAAGCGATTATGTATATATGTAAAAATAGTCATTACTGTGAATAGTTCTTGAAATCTAAGAGTCCAGCTTTTTAAAATTTTTAAAACACGATCGAAAAAAGCTTTTCTATAGCGGTTTTTCGTTTTTAAACTTTTAAAATGCGATCTAAAGAAACATTTCTATCGCCGTTTTTCTTTTTTAAACTTTTAAAATGCGATCTAAAAAAACATTTCTATCGCCGTTTTTCGTTTTTAAACTTTTAAAATGCAATCTTAAAAAACATTTCTATCGCCGCTTTTCGTTTATAAACTTTAAAAATGCGATCTTAAAAAACATTTCTATCGCAGCTTTTCGTTTATAAACTTTAAAAATGCGATCTTAAAAAACATTTCTATCGCCGCTTTTCGTTTTTAAACTTTAAAAATGCGATCTTAAAAAACATTTCTATCGCCGCTTTTCGTTTATAAACTTTAAAAATGCAATCTTAAAAAACATTTCTATCGCCGCTTTTCGTTTATAAACTTTAAAAATGCGATCTTAAAAAACATTTCTATCGCAGCTTTTCGTTTATAAACTTTAAAAATGCGATCTTAAAAAACATTTCTATCGCCGCTTTTCGTTTTTAAACTTTAAAAATGCGATCTAAAAAAACATTTCTATCGCCGTTTTTCTTTTTTAAACTTTTAAAATGCAATCTAAAAAAACATTTCTATCGCCGCTTTTCGTTTTTAAACTTTAAAAATGTGATCTTAACATTCCGAACGACATTCCGAACGAACTTGGAAAAAGAATCCTTTAAGGAACCAAGCGGTTTTTTGCTCTTACCCTGATGGAATATCAACAAGCATGGATTGTCTACATCTAGTGAACCGTTGCTGCTGTCCGTCATTTTGAAACCTGAACCTAAATGTTCAATAATAACATGGAGGGAATGAAGTCAGTCGAGTAGAAGAAGAAAACTTTAATTGATTTTCTTTTGGTAGAAACCATTTTTGTGAAAATCAGCTATTGGGTTTCTACATGTTATGTAACGTCTAATAAGAAATAGTTATAAACTTACACTTCTGGACTCGATGGTGCGCTAAGCTCACTTGCGAAACTGTCATCCATTTCATAAAATTGATTTTTGTTAAATTATCTATCACATTTGTAACATACACGCGAATACATTTATATAAAAAGAAATTTGCACGCGATAGTACAACTTAGCAAAATCTTTAAAAAATTGATACTTTTTCTCCTTTTCGAATGTTTAAAAAACCGCGCTTCTTTTTTCGAATATCAAGTGTGCACGATTTAAAAAAGCGTTCACAACGCTGCATATTTTACACGAAACGGACGCTGATAATTTTGTTCCTGTTATTCAATCATCATGTCTCAATTTGTCAGCGAAAGGTTACAAACTAAACAGCTTTGCAATTCAAATGTTGATCAAGGTTAGGTGTTGTTTTACGTTGTTATTTTTATTTGGTAGTCAAGATGCACATTCTTAATCTGCTGTTACTTTTACCAAACTTTTTTTATACTTTAGTAATTTCAGAAATCCGAACAGTTGTATTGTTTCCTGAGGAGGGAACCTATACGGTTCTCAATGAGAGAATGACAAAACGGTTTATGAGGTACAACATAGGAGATGTTATTTCCCTCACCCAAGATAATAGGACATTTGCAACAAAAATCATTTTCAGAGGTATTAATTTATATTTTTATTATTTTTCTTTTTTTGATCATTTTTAACAATAAAACAGATTACTATGACTAAAAGAAGATTATTTAATCATTCACATAATGCATTTCAATTAAAAAACGTCATTTAATATGATTATCTATCATTTGTTCTTTCGAGTCAAATTTTGCTAATAAAATTGATGCTCAAAGAACGTACTTAAATATTATTTACCTCGATGGAAGATTCCAATAAAATTGATTAATAAAATGTTTACCTTTATTATTTAAGGGTCAGAAAAAGAGTGCAATAAAAAATGCATAGATTTGGAAAATGATTTGAGAAAGAAAGGAGCAGAATCAAGCTACCATGGTTCTGAAGGTAGAAATCTCTCTATATGTCATGTTGACAATATGTGTGCGAAAGTATAATTAAAACCAAGTCATTTCAAATTATTTTAATGAATTCTCTATGGAATCTTTTAAATTTAGATGATTCAGACGACGAATCTATTGTAAACGAACCTCCAACAAAAGTATCTAGGCTAACTGAAGGTAAGCTATATATGAATTTGGAAAAAAATTGTTTAAATTTTGAATGATGGTCTTATAAAACGAAAAACGTTATTCCCACATGAGTTTGACTATCAAATTTAATTTATTCAGAAATAAATAAAGAGAAGTTACGGCTTAAACAGACATTGCCAGGGGCAAATGTGAGTGCGCTAATTAATCAAAGGGATCCGTTTCAAGAAACCACTGATGTAAGTAAAAATAATAATAATTAAAGTGGATAGTTCGGAAAAGATAACATATGTTTTATAGTGCATTTTTAATTAGAATGAAATATTTTATTCATTAGAGAAGACATCAACCTATATACACATCAACGCCACCTGCCTCAGAAAAAAGGTCATCACGACCAAAAATTGAAGAGAAACAAGATGTAAGCTGAATGTGTATATAATATTAAAAGAGACCTGTTACAAAAATATACTTTTATGTTTTTGTTTTTTGTTTTTTTATATATATATTTATTCGCATACATTTTTAGACTGATCTCTTAAAATTAATATTGGAGGAATGTAGGAAAACAAATGTATTGCTACAAGAGCTTGTCAATAAGGTATTTTAAATTTACTTGATTAAACAATATTTTTAAAAAAAGAGAATTTGTAAAAATTGTTTTTAATTGATTTGTTTGTATATTTTATTTTAGGGTGATAATTCGACAGTGGGGCAGGTTTCAAATGACCCAGCAGATAAATTGAACCGTGGTGACTATGTATGTACATCAATTATGAAGAAATTTATATATTTATTTATCCTCCAGAAAAACACCCAAAAAATTAACCTATTTTTTAGTTGATAAAGGCTTTGTTTTTATTAGGTACTTGATGATGGCACAAATCTGCTGGATGTTCCTCGAAAAGATGTGGTGCATGTGTCGAGCATCAGTAAATCAGATGGGACAGGATAAGAAAAAGAAAAAAACTCAACATTCCAACGAATGATTTTTTTCCTTTCTTTGTATATAATATATTCATAAAAAATATAGTTGTTGAATCTCATTTATCCTATTTTTTGTCATCAGAATGTCCAACGCTTTTGTTACAAATTATTTTTTAGGATTCTCTAATTTCTAATTAAAACCCTAAGATATTCGTAAAATCTCTGCAACTGTAAGATTTTGTACAGTATGATCATACAAAGAATAATGAAAGAACTTGTTAGATCTTTGAAAATTTATTTTAAATATATTTTATCAACAATGTTGTAAGATCTTAACACAATTCTTAGTAAGAATTTTGTAAAATCTTACAAGATCTTGCACTTTTTTGCAAAGATCTTGTAAGATCTTACCAAGAATATTGTAAGATCTTTTTAAGAATCTTAGAAAGATCGTAGTAAGATCTTACCACAATTCTTTGTAAGAATCTTGGAAGATCTTGGAAGATCTTGCACGTTCTTGCCAAGATCTTGGAAGATCTTATCAAGAATATTGTAAGATCTAGGTAAGATTCTTAGTAAGATCTTAGTAAGATCTTAGTAAGATGTTTTATCAGGGTACAGATTGTTATAACCATTTGGTGATAATATGGGATAATAGTATGCATCACTGGGCCATTCTAATGCTTTTGTGTATTATTCTTGGTGTTAAATGAGCTAGGTGTTAGCTAGATTTGAATATAATGATATGGGTAGCTAGCTAGTTGGCTTGTTGACTTGTTCCAAACAAACGTAAAATTTGAAGCTGTTTACAAAAGTTGATGATGTTGCTGGTATATATCCTGTGTCTCCAGTGTACCTTTTTTTTAAACAACATCTGTGAAAAAAACATTAGCCAGGATTACATAACTCACATTTTACACATTTGTGATTTCAGAATTAGTATACTAATTTAATTTGGTGGGGAATGTTGGACTTTAAACTTTCCTTGGAATGTTCTTGCTTATTTGTGTCACATTTTAGGCCTCTATCATAGATTATATTTGGTAAAAAAAATTGTTAAAAATTCCAAAATATAAGGTTGACAAAAGGGATGATATCCTAATTCTTAAATTTTGTATTCAGAGAGTTACCACTTGGTATTTTTCAGGCAAATGAAATCGTCCAGTGATTTCACTCAGTCAAAAACATTTTTCCTTAAGAGGATCACTTCACGAAACAATTTAAAAATTGTTGCTTGAAAAAAAATAACTCTATGGTTACTGACGTACTGAGTAAAAAAAAAATTTCTCTAAAATTTTGTCCACGGAATGCTTGTCATATCGAACTTTAACAAATGAAAACAATGTGAGTTTTTTTTGTGGGGTCAAAAACAAAAAAGAATGCCATGGAGATTATTTTCTGTAAATAAACAATTTGAACAATTCTGCAAGATTAATTTTCAAGATTTCATGAAAGAAACCAAAATATATTAGGACCTGGCTTTTACGAACATTGAGACTGAGATTTTGCCAAAAATTAAGCACGTTCGCAGCTGAAATCCAGACTTTAAAAAGAGTTTACTTTTTTATATATATACACAGATTTATGATAATCTCTATACTCTATCAATTCATATTACTTATAAACTGTAAGTTTAAGGTTAAGGCATGAATATACAAAAAAGATGTGATATTTTAAAATGCTTTTAATTCACCAAAACTTTATTTTGATATATTAATGTATATATTTTTAGAAAGCCTATATGATTACCTATATTTATTTATTAAGAAAAAATAAAATTTGAAGGTTTAATAGACACAAAAAAATTACCCCTCTCCTACAAATGCAATCTCTTTTACAAAACTACTAATTTCTGAAGTTTGCTGTTTGCTTTTTTGTGATCACAAGACATTGATCTAAAAATGCTTTTTTAATTTTTTCTTATTGTTTTTTACTTTTGGAGTTATTTAGCATTAAAATTTTTTCCACAATTTTTAACCTCCAATTGTCAGAATACTCATCATAACTTGCGTTCTACTCATTCTCTCAAGAAGAAGAAAAAAGCTTTTTTAGATCAAACATTCCTCTCCACGCTAAGCGTGCTTTCCATCCCACATCCTTTATAGTTTTGTAAAAGAGATTTAAAATGTAAGTGATACTCTCTTAAAAATTTAACACTGTGAAAGAGCTTTTAAGTTTCTTACAGAAATTTTATACTTCTGCATAATAATTGATCACTATGGTAACGACTATTTGTATGGGCTTTTTTGACCCTTGTAAGTATGGGGGGGCATAAAGTGCCTGCGGGCTGTAGCTTTTGTTCAGTTTGGTTTTAAGTGACAAAACTTGGCACAAAGAAGCATCAATATGTTGTGACTTAATTAGTGACAAAATATTTAAGTTGATATGTCATCACAGGAAGTAATGACATCATAATGAGACAATGGTTGAAGAAAATATGTCTTTCTTGGAAATTCTTGTTTTTTATTTTTTTTAAAAACTATTTACAGTACTAGTCATTAAGAAAGTAATATAAGAATGTAAGATATTATCAGCAACATTAACAGGTGGTATAAAGACAAAGGCTTTCTCTAAGGAGAAAATGGAAATCGATCAGAATTCAAATCATCAAGAATTTTTTTTAAAAAATTATATTTGTGAACCTTAGTTTTAGTAACTCATGGAATAAAACTTAAACAATAAAAATAGAGAAATAGGAAATTAGTAGCGTGTAGTAGAGCGTAGTAGAATGTATTTCTCTGTAGTAAAGCGTATTTTTCTGTAGTAGAGTGTAGTAGCCTGTAGTAGAGCGTATTTCTCTGTAGTAAAGAGGCGTTCATAATGGTCTCGCACTATATACAAACGAAAAATTATCGTGACATCTTCGCACAAAGAGATTCTTATCAGTACATCACTTGTAGTTGGTAGATAAGCAAGGGATGATGGCCGATACGCCGGTGGTCATCATAATATCAGAGACAAAGAAACAAATTTAGCAGACACGCCTAAATATTCATTTTCAATTTCACATCCTGTGTTTTACTGCGCTTACCCAACGAGACATGATCCGTTTGTGTGAGCCTTAGAGAATACATTACAAGCAATGTATGTCCTAAATACCATGAGTGTTCACTATTATGCTTTGTATTCATACATCAATCGTCAATTCCTCACAAGTTACTTTGGGGATATTAATTTTGCTCTTGATTGTTGAATGTCTAGTTGCGGTTTTATGAAAGAATAGTCGAAATTTCTATCTTTGAGCTGGAACGTGAACAACCAGTGTGTAATGTCATCCATACTTCATAATTTTCAAGTGCAGAAATTGTTACTTTAAAATTGCTCTATCATGTTTAGTATTTGCGAAAACACTACAAAAGTCTTCATGGAAAAAATAAATGAAGCCTTTTCAATGTAGTTTATATGTTCAAACGCGATTCATGATAGCCGTTCACTGGGTGAAGCAAAACTAATTTGGATATGTTTACATCCTACAAAGAGCTTTTTCTCAGTAAATCAAGTGTAGTTGGCAGATAAACAAGGCATAAACGTTGATTTGCCAGTGTTCATCATAATATCACATACAAAGAAGCAAATTTAGGAGACCCGCCTAAATATTCCTTTTCAATTTCACATCTTGTGTTCTTCTGCGCTCACCCAACGAGTTCGAAATACCCTCAATGCTCAATGAACAAATACAACTGGTAAACGAGACGGAAGACAACCCATTTATCCCAGATGCCGAGGAAATGATTGATGCGGCTCCCTTAGAGACGATCGTAGACAAGGACGAAGAAGGCAATAGTGATATTGAGATCGATTAGTGTTTGTTTTTATTATACTTTAGAAATATATGTTGTGTTTATTAAAATTGTTGTTTTTATTTTTAGCACACTAAGACTTTTGTATAATTTTATAAGTCCCCTCCCATTTAACCCCCCGCCACGCCCCTCCCGAATAAGCCCTGTCCCCCAAAACCCATTTTGACAAATAAGCCCCCAGGGGCCTAATCGATCATTAATGGTAGACGTAATAGATCTTTCACGTTTGCGCAAAGCATTCTGGGTAATCACTATGACAAAATACAACACCGCTGCTAGCAGGGATGCGAAGTTTATGTGGTGGCGTGGTTTTCCTGTTTATACAAGTTAATTTTTAATCAATTCTTATATATTTTACACAAAAAAATTAATTAAAAAAGCTAAAAAGTTAAATCAAGTGAGCTTGATGGCTTCGGTTGAAGATATTAAATGTTTGCAGAATTTTTTAGAACTTTCTATGGCTGAACTTCAATTTTTCCTTTCCCAGCGTGGGCTTCCAACATCTGGATCACATGGAACGTTGGCTGTAAGAGCTCTGATTGCTCATGAGCAAAAAGTAGAAGTAAAAGCCACTGCTGAACATACAATTTGCTTCTGCGTAACATGCGAAAAGACATTTGATTCAGACGAAGAGCTGACTTGGAATGTTTGGAAGGGTAAGTCGGTTTAAAATAACTGAAACAAATACCCTTTTTGGTTGGTTCGTTTTTAACATAATTTCGAACGTTTTCTTCTCCCTTTAAAATTTGAACTGTACATTCTAATTTAAGTAGTTGTGGATTAAAATTTGCCATACACTCAATTATAGTGCCGTATTTTTCCTGCGCGCGCAGAAATTGAGGTAACTTTTCTGATTAGTTTGTTTACATTTTTACCTCCATTTCTGCGTGCGCATCGGGCATTACATAATCACTTAGATGCGTGCGCAAGTAAATATCAGGACTGTGATTCCATGTATTGGTATTCCATCTAATCATGTGCAAAATTTGATTGTTGTTTTAAAGATGAGAATAGATTTCAGCTATAAAATGGCTACTGACCGGTTTTGATTCTGCCCTGTAAAATACAAAGCCATTTGTCAGGGGCACAGACCTCACAAGCTTGGTCTGTACTTTTGAGCCAGGCTTTGTATTTCACAGTACGTTATCAAAACCGGTCAGTATTTGTTTATTAATGATTAGGCAGACGTCACAAATATTTGGTGTTAGAGTCACCCGACTGACCCTAATTTTTGATCGAAATTTTTGATATACTGAGTCGGAAAAACTAAAATGACAAAAAATATTATACGCTTGTTGTCTCTCCACAGCGATTGCAGCGATTGTTGTGCTTCGCTTTAAAATGTGAAAAGTGTTCACGCGGAAACTGCCGGAGATGCCAAAGTTATCATTAAATATCGGCGATTTAATGGCGCGCGTTAATGGCTGGATGGTTGGATAAAATTTTTTGAAATTTTGAGTTATCATTCGCCGATCTACCGACCGACTCTATTTTTGGTGCTCAAATGACTCTAACACCCGATATTTGTGACGTCCGCCTTATGTCATTTGGATGCCAGCTATCGTTCAAAGTGTTTCCACTCTTTGAAGGCTTGAAATGCATAAAGAACTGTCAATTCTGAATTCCAGCTTGTATTGAGGCTTTCGGTGGTAAAGTAGCTGTATATTTATTTTTACTATAAAGCCAATGTTTAGCTAGCTACTAATAAAAAGCCTGTAATTAGTAAGTTAAAAAGAACACCCACTGTGCTGAATGATAAAAGATAAATGGGCTGTGGTATTTCTTTTGAATAAACTTCACTTCTTTTATTCTGAACTTCTGGTAACCAATTAAACCGGGGCTATGGTAACATTCAGATTCACTCACCCATGTTGAATCTCCATCAAGAGGAATCGAGCCCCGGTCAGAGTACGAGAGCTATAACCACTAATCTACGGCCCCACAAGTAACCTCGAGATTTCCTCCTTTACACAAACCAGGGTTTCAAATAACCTGGAAAATACTTAAACTTGAAGTATAGACCTATATTTTGAAATTTTAACCCCCCCTGACGGTTTTTTTTTAATAACTCCTGATTGCTTTGTTATATGGCTATGATACTTACTGAGTTTTAACATTTATCTATTAGACACCTGCATGCTAATTTTTTAGGTCCCATACCTTTCAGAGGCTTTGATATTGGCCATTACTCGAAACTACCCCTAAAAATCTCTATGAAATCCTTATAATGGGGAAAATATAATAACTCCTGTTAGGATTATCCTTAGAACTTGAAACTTGCAACACAACTTTGTTTTATCAAGAAGAATCATTTGGAATAATTTGAACACGTGACTAATTCGATTTCCCGATTTTGTCGGATTTTACCCGAAAATCGGAAAAAACGGATTTTCTGGAAATTTTTGGCAATTTTTTATCCGATCCATGTAAAAACCGGAAGATATGTTAAATAACTTTTATTTAGCTTTCAGAAACTTCAAACAGAATGTAAAAATTCGCTCTAGAACAAAAGTAATTATATTTCAAGCAGATAGTGGCATTTTTAAATCGGAATCCGCCCCCCCCCCCCAGTCATAGTTTGTGCGAAAAACCCCGGACCGAATAGGGTTAAAACAGATGATCATTCCAATTTATTTTTAAAAAAATTATAATTTGTTAGGATTTGTGCGTTTAATGTTTACAAAATCAAGATTTTTAATTTTAAAAATGTTACCACAAGATTTTTAGTTCCGTAAATTCTCAGTGATCTGCTGTTATAGGACCAAAAAATAACTTTTTGAGGAAAATGATGATAATAGGTATAATTTACATATAAAAATTGATTCTTTCCAGTATACAATTTCTGGCAACAATAACTTGCACTGTTGATTGTCATAATACTTATTACTGCCATTCATTGGAAAGCCATGCTATTAATAGTACACATTAACTGTGGAAATTTCCTATTAAAAAGTTTAAATTGGTGTTTTTTTTTTTAATTATCTGCTGAATAATAATTTTATAAAAAGATTAAAAAATAATTTTTTGAGGAAAACGTTAGTTTTTAAAATCTGATGTGGTGGAAAAGTAGGCCAGGGTTGATTTTTTATATAAAGAGAATATTTTTTTAAATATAATTTCCACCAACATGAAATGCAGCTAATTCCATACTGAATACATGTTCTGAAAGAGCTGGCACATTTATATTTATTTTTGAAAAAAAGAGACAGTGTACGTCATCTATTCAAAGATATCTGAGTTAAGCATATAATTATATTTCTGTAGCCTGAGCTAGATTGAATTTTGTTAATTATTTTGAGTAAGCTTATTTTTTAAAGAAAGACAAATAGTGCTGTGTGTTCACTTAGTAGTAGGAATACTTTTTGCCACTTGAAATACAATTGATCTGAAGATATTTTTTGTCTTGTATGAAAGAAATTTGGACAATACTTTAAGGCAAAAACTTCTATTGTTCTTTGCTCACGTGATCATTATTGGGAAATCTTTTCTTCTTTAATGTTAGATGTGGCCATGCTGGCTTTATGCATATTGGTTGATTTTAATTCGGGTTGCACTGAAAAATTATTATATAAAAAACTCAATTTTAATATCTCAAAGAAAACTTAGTTAAAGGAGCACTCCAGTGAAAAAAAAATATTGAAAAAAAAATGTTATATAAAACATAGAATCGGATAATTCTCTTCATGAGAAAGACTTTACAAAGCTACAGCCACACGACTTCGAACCTCTTCTGTCTCACAAGGGAGAAATTAATAATGATGCAAAGTGATGAGGTGTCTTTTACTGGCTCAAGCAACGTTCTTAGCAAAATATTTATTTTTTTTAAGAAATAAATATACTTAATCGCTTTTTTTAACATTCTTTTCGTCAAAAAACTTTATCATTTGCTTCATTAAAAAATCTTTTATACTTTACAAGCCAATTTATTTTTTTTTACGGTTCAGCAATATTTTTCCTCTGCACGCGCTTTTTTTGCGCACAAATGTAAACAAATTTTATGTAACGTTAAAATTTTCTCCGTGATGGAGTACCATTGAAATGCGTGATATAAAATCAAATATGTTCGGGCTAGATAAGTTGGTAAAACGGGGTATTATTATTGTATAAATAAAAATCAATCTTATGATTATGGTAAGTCATAAATGTGTTGCAGAAGCTACTGACTTACAAGTGGTTGTTTTGACAAAGCTGTTTTAGAAACTGCATTATCAGCATTACATGCAGCCATTATAAAGTTACAAAGATTGAAGAAAATGGGTACATTTACCTCCTGAAAATACTTGGCATGTCCTTCCATCAAAAAAGCTTCTTTTTTGAAAATCAAAGAATAGAAACTTGAGCGCTACGAAAGATACATGTGTAACTAGAAAGCTTTTTTGTCGGTGTTTGTATTGGAAATTCGTATAATGTTCTCTTATTTAATATAAAAATGTACAAAACGTTATTTGGTTGAGTTCTGTGGATATAAGTACAAATATTGAGATAAGAAGAAATGAGAAACTTTAATCGCGTTCACTAGCTAAAATGGCATTTTTACAAAGTAGCAGAGTATCTTAATATGGAAGTTTATTTCCTGCAGATATCTTTTAAAAGAACTATCTGTGAAGTGCGCCAACCAAATATAAAAACTTTGATCGCTTGGTAGATCACCTGCACAACGTATTTTGTTTAGCCGTTTTTGAGTTCTATTTTTTTCACAGACGGGTTTCTGTGAAAACTTACTTCTTTACACTTCTCTGATCGATCGGTACATAGAAACACAGAGCAACTAACCATTTTTTAAAGATTTAAACGTAAATTACATACAAAAAGCGATTTAATGTAAGCTGTATTTATAGGTCTTAACATGCGCTCGCTTAAACTTTCTGCACGATGTGATGTCATTATTTATAATCGGGTCCGGTCCGTAATGAAATCGCGCCTGTCTGTTTTTTATGAGAAAAAAATTGAATATGCGAAGGCTTGTACAACAATTTTAAATAAGAAAAACAAGTAAAGTAAGTTTTTTTTTGATTTCTTATGCTTTTCTGAGTACGTATAAAACAAACAAAAAAAAGAAAAGTGATTTTTACTGGAGTTCCCCTTTAACTAGGCTAGACATGTCTGAAATCTGTACAATACTTGTTAAACTGAGACAGTGTAGAGATACTGCTAACTTGGTACCATAATTATTCAAATAAGTAGTCAAATTTTTATTCAGTATATTGACTTTCAGGAGGGATGTTATATGTACAGGTAATATTGCCAGTTGAAATACCCCTAAGTTGAAGTATATCCCTCTTTTCAGTCAGCTAATTTCCTACCTCAAGGCTTTATTGCGACTTATGCTGAAAAATTGAATAAGCAATTTCTGAAACTTTTACATCCTGTTTTAATTTATAACAGTCGTGGAGTGGTGGAATTAGTTTTACAGTGTAATGATTTTAAAAACTAGATAAATTTCTGTTGTTTTAATTTAATGATGATGCGCAATGTTTTTTGTTCACAACTCTTCTCGGGATTTTTCTGTTCTAATTTATACTTTGCTTTTTATGTTAATCAATTTGGTGGTAATTTTTGCTGTTTTTTTTGTTTGTTTTTTTGTATTTCTAATGCAGGTAAAACCAAAAAAAACTTTGATGAAAATGATTCTTGGAAGAGTGGGACAAGGAAGTTTTCTGGTAACAAAATTAGTTTTGTGTAAATACTGATACTATGTGTGACCTTTTGTATTTCTGTGTTATGTTATTTAAAAAATATTTCCATTGTTGTAAAACCATGAAAGTTATTGGTTCGAATCCAATCCATCTTTAAAAGGTGGTAGTTCAAATGGAAGAACAACATGGTGTGTAATTAGTTTCATACTGCAACAAACAATAATGCAAATCAATTCAAAAAATTTTACAAACAAATGTTTCAAAAAAAGAGGTAACTATAAGAAAAGAAATGAAAGAAGGAAATTTTTTAATTTACTCGGGATATACGTTCAGTTATTCAGGTTTTGCTGAGCTATAACTACAATCATGTTCATAAATTATTGGAAAAACGGCTTTTGAGGCTTTTTTCAGAGTTTCCCCCCTCTCCCCCAACAGTCAGTGTTGATTTTGTGTTGATTTGTGCCCCAAAATACTGCCGGCGACTCTGGAAAAGACCTCCAACCAACACTGAAGAGTGGGGGGAGGGGGAAAGTGGTTTTTCCAAAACTATTATGAACATGATTGTAGTTGCCTTGTGAAAATCAAATCCAATAAGTAAAATTTAGTTAAAAAAATAATTTTTTGAGGAAACTAATTTATCACACCGCAGTTTGTAACATGTAATTGGTAATAATGTAATAATGTAATTGGTTCAAGAAGCTTGAAAGGTGGATATATTTTGGATAAGGTAGAAGATTGGATTAATGAATTAAAGATGCTGAGTAAAATTGCTAAAACAGAGTCGCAAGGGACATAAAGTTGTTTTATCAGTGGCTGGCTACAAGCATAAATTAACATACTGTATGCGAACATACCACACATATATAATTATTGGAAGAAGTACTCGTAGTTATTAATTCGAATTAATACCAGCACTGACGGGAGGTATTAAAGTAAACAATAACGAGAGACAACTGCTGTCACTCCCGGTTAAACTTGGTCGTCTTACGAATATTCTAAAACTTATCACAAATAACTGAATATCTTGGTAAACAAATAAAAAAACAGACTCGACAATATGAAGAAGATCCAGAACTGAAACAAAAGAAAAAACAATCAAACAAAATAAATTGCTAAGATTAGTGTCATTCTTGATCATGTCAGAAGTGAAATGTGTAAGCAGGAAATCAGACTGAACGATATCAACCAGGAAGCAGTGTATCTAGTTGACTGACTACCTTCAAGGAACGAGAGATACACAATTAACAAGCTATGCTTCTGGGCTCAGATTCGAATTTCAAGTTCACAATTGATCATGCTTTGTCATGCAAATAATGTGGCTTCCTTTCGCTTAGACAATGAAATCCGTAATGTCACTGGGATGTAACTAAAAGAGGTTTGTCATGATGTACGCATTGAACCGTGTCTACAACAGTTACCTGGTGAGCCATTGAGCCAGTGGACAGCGAATGTTTCTCAGGAATCGAGAGTTATGTATGCACAAGAGGCTTTTGGAACACTGGTCAAATGGCATTTTTAGATGCGAAGGTGTGCTACCAAAAGCATATGATGTAAATAAAAAGGAAAAAAAGAAAAATTACAATAAACTTATTTTGCAAGTATGAATGAAACTTTAACGCCACTAGCGATATCCATGTGTGGCGGAATGGGTCGCGTGTGTCGAAAGTTCTATACTCGGCTTTCCGAAATGATTTCTGAAAAGCGTAAACAACATTTTTTAAAACTTTCGGCATGGATATGACGTAACATTTGTTTTGCGCTTATCAAGTCTATATGCATATGTGTTCGAGGAAGTCGATCAGTCTTTTCATCTAACCTTGTCGCATCTCTGTCAGTGGATCCTAAAGTAGTTCTGCTACCTTTATATATCATACTTATGTCGACATCAACTGAATAGCATTTTTCTTTTAATAAAGCGGCGATATTTCGGTATAGAAAAATTATAACAAATTATTTTATTGAAATGTATGTACAGTTGACTCTCTCTAATCCGAATCTCAAGGGGGATAATTCTCTTTCAGATTACAGAGAGTCGGATAGTAGAAAGTAGATTATGAGAGTTTCTTAAGGAAAATCGACGCTGATTTTTAATTTGTTCGGATTATAGTTAAAGATTCGGATAATAGAGATTCGGATTGGAGAGAGTCAACTGTATATACGTTTTAATTAAATATAATGTTCAAAAAAGGACCATAATTTTTTTGTAACATACTGTGTGCTTCTATGCTACCTTCGTGTAGTATGGATGGAGCATGATGACGGGTCTATTCAGAGCAATACGCTAACTATCTTGTGAAATGCCTTAGTCTATTAGAATTACTAAAACCTTTTAGAAATAACTCAACAAATTTTACTGTTTTGCAAAAAAAAAAAATGCTAGAGTACTATTTCTTTTTAGGAGTCAAAATATACCCAATATTAGCTAAATCAAATTCTATTCATACTATTACAGTAGAGTCTCCATAACTCGAACAGCCACGGGGAAAAGGAAATCGTTCGAGTTATGGAGACATTCGAGTTGTAGAGGTTTTCAACTTTTAGCGCAATATCCTCCCTTTACGTGAACCAGCTGGATAAAAACGTTATATTTAATCTTAAGTCTAACTTTAAGGGGGCTATTAGGTTAATGAAAGTCAAAACAATACACTTTTAATGAATTTTTTAATGTTTATTTAGAAAAGAAGTCGGTGATAACTGTTTGCTTACAACTCATATCAAAATCTTTGGCGATATTACGATTCAAGTCCCTCAGGGAAGCTATCATTTCTTCTCCAAAATGTGAAAAAATACTCAAGTCTTCGAGGACGTTGATAGCTGTACGCACTTGCTCGGCCGTCGGTCTTGTGATCTTATCTTCTTCCTCCTTGTCTTCTTCTTCGACCTCTTCTAATTCTTCGTCTTGAGTCCCAGTGATCTCAGCAATGATGTCAGCAGTCTTCAGACGCCCATGGGATGTACTGACTTCAATGTCAAAATCAATGAAATCTTCAGTTGATAAGTCAGGATCAATGTGGTCAGGAAACCTTCGTTTTATGTAAGAGAGTTCAGCATCGAGGGTTGGAATTGGGTCTTCTTCTACTTCGCTGGTTAAACTTTTAAAAGGGTCGTCATCTTCGTTGATCGCTCTTTCTGCATCCTTTTGGGAAATTCCTGATTTTCGAAAGCAATTGGTGAATGTTTTGTTGGAAACATCATCCCATGCTTTCCTTAGCATGTACATAGCTGCAAGAATCGAGAACTTCGGAGTCGATTTTTCCTCGTCCAAGGCTTTTATCAATTTCCGCACTGCTAGCGATCGATATTTTGCTTTCAGGGCGCGGATAATTCCTTGGTCCATAGGTTGGGTTCGGGACGTGGTATTTGGAGGAAGAAAGATCAATTCTACCCATTCCAGGTTTTCAACATGAGGATGTGCGGTACAATTGTCAATAATCAAAGCAATTTTTCGCTTAGAGACAGAGAATTTTCGATCAAGCTCGCGTACCCACTCTTCGAACAGCTCTCCAGACATCCAACTCTTCTTTTGCGAACGGTATCGACAGGGTAGTGTTTTGACACCTTTAAAGCAACGAGGGTTGGCGGACTTGCCGATTACAAATATTGGCAATCGTTCCCCCAAGGCATTACCAGCAGCTAAACCAGTAAGTCTAACTTTGCTGTGTTTTCCTCCAGAACACTTATCACCTTTCATATGCAAAGTTTTATTGGGAAGGCATTGAAAGAAAAGCCCAAATTCGTCGGCGTTAAAAATGTCTTCCAGAGGATAGCGGGAGAGAATGGTTGGTAATGTTGTCTCCGACCATGGCGCTGTCATTTCCTCAGTGACGGACCGTGATTCTCCAGCGATGGTTTTGAAGGATACTCCATACCTAAAAGGAATGGATGAGAAAAACGTTTATCTCTGTAGTTGTGACTAGTGTAGATGGAGCTTTACATTTTGTTTGATTCGAATCATGGAATTCTAAATTTAGAATGCCATGGCCATGATTCGAATAGAAAACATTCGATTGTTACCATGTTTTGATTTGTGAAAGAATTCGAATAGAAAAAGATTCGATTTTTACCAAGTTTCGAAGTTTTGACGAGTGAAAGAAAGCATGGAAGCCATGAAAGTCCAACAAGTCAAAAGATTAACAGACATTATTTGTTGTATAGAACTTCCTATCATTAAACTTATTACGTACGAAATCGACGCTTTTGTCATGGGGTATCATGTTTATAAAAGTAATTGGACACCCTCTGTTGGAGATGAATTTTATGATTTCGTGGAACCAACAAATAAAATGGATAAATATGCAGTTGCAGTCAAGAAAAATGATGGAGAGATCATTGGACATCTACCACTAGGAAAGTCAGGACGCTTTGCAAAAGTCATATTTTACTTTCTGAAGAATGACAGCTTCAATGTTTGCAAAATAACAATTACTGGAAAGTCATTGAATGCTGGTGATGGATTAGGGATGAAAGTCCCATGCAAATTATCCTTCCTCTCTGAAAGAGAGTCTATTGATATTTTGAAAAAACAACTACCAAAGCTATTGTAACATTTTTTTAGATTTTATCTTCACGAAAATAAACAAACAAAATCTTAGTCAACTAACCTGGTTTTCCATTTAGCCATCCACCCCTGAGAAGCTTGAAATGACTCGACACCCAACGCTTCGGCAAACTCAAGAGCTTTCTCTTTCAGCATCGGGCCACTGATTGGGATATTCTCACTCCTCATCATAAGTAACCATTTATGAACAGCTTTGTTCACATCTTCGAATTTTTCTGGCTTTGATCTCTTCGATGTTTGCCCGTTGTTAAACTGCTTGTAAATCTTTTCTTTATTTTTTTTCCAAGTTGACAGGGTGCTTGGAGGAATTTTGAACTCTTTTGCCACATCCTTTGGCGCAGTACCCTTTTCCAACGCTTTAAGAGCTTTGTACTTGATTTTGCACGACTTATTGTCAATTCGACGCTTTGATCCTGCCACAGACGACATTGTTATGAGAGTGTCTTTCTTTTGAAATTCTTTAGATTTTCTCGAAAACGTTCGAAAAAGACGTTCGAAAGGTTTGGATGACGCATCATTAATCATTCGAATTAATAATAAGGCCTGCAAAACACGTATTAACAAGATTTTTAGACCCAATTTATCAGGAAAACTGTTCGAATTTTGATTATGATGTCAGAAAATTTGAGTTATGGAGAGAAAAGTCTCCAAGGGACAAAAAAATTTGTTCGAGTTAAGGGAAGATTCGAGTTATGGAGGTTCGAGTTGTAGAGGTTTTTTTATAAGAGTTTATTAGGAAATTTTCACGGTGCCAACGAATTTGTTCGAGTTAAGGAGAGATTCGAGTTATGGAGGTTCGAGTTATGGAGACTCTACTGTATTACCTAATAGCTATTTTCAACCGGTTATTATGAGAAAGTCGTAGCGTTCAATGGCTAGAGAGCCTTAAGAACGGGCCTAGGACAGCAGAATATAACTTAACTTCGTAGCAACCATAACAGTCATAACTCAATTTTATTTAGCTAGTTACACTATATTAATAACTATGTCCCTCCAATAGTTTTTCTAACAGCTACGAACAAAAAAAGTCCATATACATTTTTATCATTTTTGTCATAAGGTTTTAGTTTTAAAAATATTGAAAGTTCAAAATCACATTACACTGCTTCCTATGAACAGCAAAAAAAACATATGATACACACAAGTATTTTTCTAAAATATCGTTTTTATTTGTGTATGGATAGTTATTCAACTCTACTGCTTGTTTCAATATCTCTCTTTTGATAGATGTATGGATAGGTGTCCCACATTTCTTCATTTTTACTGCGTCGAATAAAGTATTCCGTGAATTGAGCTGTTAGAACATCTAAGGTTGGCGTGCTAAATATTTTAATTCGCGCGAAGGGTAAGATCAAAAAATGCGTTTTTCAAATGATGCATGTATATTGATAAAATCTCTATTTTTATAAGGTATGGATGGATCTCTCATTTGATTGGTTGTTTACTGAGTAGAACTAATTTTGTATACACAGGTCTGCTAGGACATGCTGTATGTTTTTCCGCCTGAAGGTATTTTGCAAAATATCCTATTAATATTGTATGGTGGTATGGATCGGTCCCCCTTGTTCCTGCTTCTTACTGAGTGGAATAAAGTCTTCCCGTGAATTTACATGCTAGGACATCTGATATTATCGCGCGTGATTGTTATCGGAGTGGAATGAAGTGTTTTTAGACATGTATGGTAGGGTCTTTTTCTTGATTGCTTCTTTGTGGTGTAGAATAAAGTTTCGCTTTTGATTCGCTTACTAGCTAAATCTCCTTTTTAGTAGTGTATGGATGGATATCTAACATTATATTCAGCGTGAAAGGCAACTTCCAAAATTCTCATTTCAAATGATGTATGGATAGGTCTAACACTCCCGTGCCTGTTTTCTGAGTGGAATAAAGTCTTTTCTCGAATTGGCCGACCAAGAGATTTAATACTTCACCTTTCGCGATAGCGTTTTTATCAGATATCTTTTAAGTTGTATGTCAGGATCTTTTGCTCCCTTGCCTGTTTACAAAGTAGAAGAAAGGCTTTTTTATTCGCTTGCTAGAACATTGAACATTTCATTTGGTACGAGCTTCTTCCAACAAGGTTCGAGAGAGCTTTAACAAAATCTTTGATGTATGCACATGCAATGATATACGCACGCGCGTGCTACTCGCCCTTTCGATTTGTGAGTAGAAAAAAGTGATCGTTGGACCGTTTTTTATTCTGTTCTTTTTTTTATATTGCGTAAGATTATTCCCCAAAATACTTTTTTAATGATGAATTGATAGGTTTCGCTACTTGTCTAATTGTTTTTTAATCAGAATAAGATTTGCCTTGTTTAGCTTCACAAAACATTCAATATCGTATATATTGCGGGAATGGTTTCCTAAATTTGTTTTCAGTATTGTATGTGTAGGTGTGGATGTGCCAGGCTAATTGCCTAAATATTTACCCTAATAGGACATCTTTCCCAATTACTTAATTCAATTCGCTTGCTTGTGTACTCACTAGAATAAAGTTTCCCCTTGCTTTTTTGTTTCCGAACAAACTCGTTAAAATTTAGAACACTTGTACACATTTCATGTGATAAAAAAAGACCTTAAATGTTAATCGAGATATTTAGTAGGCCTTTGCGTTTTAATTCTTAGTATTTAACCAGAATTTCAAAATTTGTTTAACGATGAATTTCACGTTGCAAAAATTAAATGCGTACGGTACGGTATGGATGGATGCGTTGTTTTATGAATGACGAGCATATGCCATAACCCATTGGGTAATTAATTACTCTGCAAGTAATAAAAGAGACACAGTTACATTAATGCATGCAGCCATGCTGCTGAGCATGGTGATACATACTAACTTTCTGCAGCCCTTCCCTGGCCTCTTCCCAGCTGAACTTGTGTTATGTTATATAAGTACAACGTCGTCCGTAGCGAGGTTATAATAATACAACCTCGTCCCTGGCTATAATCGCTGTTGCGATGTCAGAAAAATACAACTAGTAGCTTTTTAAACGTCCTGGATATTTACGTTACACTTTAATAAGGGACATTAAATTAACGTGAATTTTTAAAAAAGTCTGGCTAAAAAGCGAAAATAGCCGAAAACCAGTTGGCTGAAACAAAGTTTTCAGATAGGTGGCTACACCCTTTACTTTAGAAAAAAATTTGGCGAAAGTCTAAAGTTTGTTAATTCAAGGAGACAACAGTTTCAACAAACCTGTAATACTTAGCTACGGTTTTTAACTCACAATTAATTTTGTAACAACAAGCTTTATGATGTGTTTTTATTTGAAGTGACATTGAATTTTGTGAATTCCAAGTAAATTAAGTCTATTGTTGCAAGACTATGAAAGTTATTGGTTCGAATCCAATCCATCTTTAAAAGGTGGTAGTTCAAATTAAAGAACAACATGGTGTGCAGTAATTAGTTTCATACTGCAACAAACAATAATCCAAATCAATTCAAAATTTGTGATTCATTCAGTAATACACTTATTCTATCTTTTTGTGTGCAAAATTGCGGTGTAATAGAATAAGCTACATTAATCTCCGGTATTTTAATTATTTTTAATTGCCATTGATCATAAGAACCGCCGTACGCTTTGTTACCCAGTCTTTTGTAACCACATCATCAAGTTCTATCCAAGCCAGTACCGATAAGTAACGATATGGAGGAGATTCTTATTTATCTTTTGCTGCTTTTTTAAAATGGAAACAAATCAGAAATTTAAGCTCTTCGAATTTTTCTACCGTGATTAATCAAAAGTTAAGGCTCTTTACATTGCTTTTTAATGGTTCGACAACGAAGATTTGAACAGCCAGATTTGAATAGTAAAGTTGTTGGGTTTTGACAAGGTTTAAAATGTTCTCCTTAAGACATTTTTGACTTCTAAGGGCTTTGTTTTTACAACATACTCACTATAAAAAACGGACAATATATCGATAATGTAGAATTGATATTATGTCCATATGCACTGGAATGAACGGGCTTCTAAATATTGATATATTGACCATATGTATGAAAAATGGATATATTGATGATTTTTTCGGGAGATCCGAGAATCCATATAATATAGAGACCTGGTGACTATGTCAGGACGGAGCGCATCACTGCTGCGTCTATCCGCTGCACTGCAGGGCGTTCCGCGGTTTACGGACTACTGCATCCTTGTTCCCATCCTCTTCCCTGTTTCAAACAAGGAAATATAACACTAAGATTTATTTATTAACGTCATCATCAGGCATCTACAAACTTGAGAAGCCGCCACTTACACTAGGCTGAGTCTGTAGCCAGGATAGCCAGCTCAACCATCCATAACATTTCATATCATACTTTATGACTAGCCTAGTTATTTAAGCTTTCTTTGATAGAGAAAGAAAAAAATGATCATAAAGGCGGTTTGAAGGGAAAACGCTGGGTCTCCTGGCTAAATTTGTGGCTAGACAGACTCGTTTTTTCACAGAACTGTGCGTTTCTCTGCACGATAGTCGTTTAGGGGACGTAGGTAATGTTTATTTACAGGTAATCAAGATTCTAATATGAAAGTGAAAAACAATAAACTGCGAAAATCTATTTCATGAAATTTAAATTCACTTTTCGAACGTTTTCTTCAATTCAATTCAATCTTGCAAAGTTTCTATGATTAAAGTAGGTAAGATATATTCTATCATCTGAATATATCTTCTTGTTTCATGCAAAAGATCTAGAGTGGATCTCAACAAAGAATTATCCTGCTAGCAAAATGGAAAAGTTGCTCCGTGAAAAACTTGAAAATAACAACAGCAAGAGAAAAGGACAACGACACCTTATTTCATGGGCAGAAGCAATGCATATAAGGACAAACAAGAAACAAAGAAGGCAGATAATAAAAGGAGGATTGAATTACATAGTATGTAAATCTGTGGAGACGTTGATAAAGACTTCATGAAATGTTATAACACCATTGCGGGGACATTGGTGTACCTCGTGTTGAGGAGAAGTCTGGCGAAGACAGTGATTTTGATTTCCCATGGATGGAAAATACAGAGATTGATGGTAAGTAGAATTGTTGTTACATTTCTTGACACTTCATATATCATGATTTTACACTCATTGTGAAAACATTCGGGTTGAGGTACTGTAGGGTTTAAAAAATAGTGGCGACAACGAAAATCAGTTGTTGAAAAGATGTGAAGAAGAAGTCAGCATACTCAAAAAAGAAATGTCTAGCTACTGGCTTTTTTACAGTATAATTGGAAAATGAGATAGATGTCAATAGCTTCAACTTTTATGCGAATGAGGTATGCTGAATGCTTCTTTTGCCTAATTGTGCTAGTTTATATTTATATTTATTTTTTTTTGGTTTTGTCAAATGTTCAGGATTCTTCTTTATTGTGTGCTTCTCTTATCTTATCTTAACAACAGCTCTTGCAGTTTTAAAACTTAGGATTAGATATGGTTTCTCAAATGCTTTTCTATGACATTTTTTTATATTTCAGTGCATACCAATGGCGAAAAGGTTAATCCTGAAGGAAGGCATGGACTTCGCGGAAAGGCAACTGTTGGAAGGGTGTCAGGAATTGCTGGTGTTATTGCCATTGATCAAAACATATCTGCTATAGATAATGAAGATGATTTGACAAAAAAGTGACAGTGAAAGCGATTTTTCCCTGTCCGGCTCAGACAGTGACCCGGAATAATGTAGCTCTTATCGTCTGTATTTATTATTTGAACTACCATAGCTCTTTTCCGGGATTACATATTTTTTTAAGATTTCGTATCGTATCCGAAATCTTGTTTAAACGGGCTTTTTCCTCCTTCGTTTTCCTTCTTATCCTTCTTACTCATTTCACACAGTATGTTCTATTGTTTGTAATCTCTTTAATAATAGCCGTCGTCTGTCTGTCTGTGTGTCCGCGAAAGCCGTGTCCCGTAACGGAAACACGAATTTTTAAAATGCGCATCAATACCAAATGCGATATATTTCTGTCCACTTTGTTGCAACGGGTTAATTTGAAGGACGGACGACCCCGTGGATTTTTCCACGGGCTAACGACTAGTCTCTATAATAATAGCCGTCGTCTGTCTGTCTCTGCGCGGACCCCCCGCTGAGTTAGAAAATGATGTTGCGGAAACACGAATATCAAATGCGATATGTTTTTATCCACTTTGCTGCGACAGGTAAATATAAAGGACGGGCGACTAATCAACGACTAGTCAATTTATATTATCAACTTGTGTCAAGTCATTAAAGTATGTTTCTGAACTATAAAGGGAATGAAATAAATTGAATTTGTTCCGAAATCTTTTAGCCTGCAAGGACTTTTCATTCTACTTTAATCAAGAAGAGAAAAACTATTAGCTCTATACTATATTTCAACTATTTGTAGAATATATATTTTTCCTTTTTAACAAGTAGTTAATTGCTTCTTAGAATAATACAAGACGTATAATATACGTAAAACTAGCACACCTCATACGTGACACTGTATTATACATATTCATTTGTGGAAATAAATTAAAATCAATCACAATGGGCGAAAAGTGAATGTCTCAAAATATCATTCCCTATGTAATATATTAAAAAGGATGACCACAAGCTTGATCATATTATTTTTGAAGTAATCATAAAAAAACTTCCTATATTAACAAAAAGCAATTCATAAAGAAGTAGCAATCTTCTTGTGAAACATTCTGTGATGCCACGGATGCTAATTGTTTTGGCTTTCGTAGTGCATGAGCATATTTTTAGAAAGTAGCTTTTAGTCTGTGAAATACACAAACACTACTAGATTTCATCAAGACTCTACAACTATAAACTACAATCGTTCAATATATATTAACAATTGTTTGACAAAAAACGGATTTTTCTATATTCGAAAGCATAACAGATTAATCCTTAGCGAAGACGGCGTGATACATATTTGCCGAAACTTTGTTCCGGTATACGTTAACAAGTTTTAATGTTGTGAAACAAAAAAAGGTTTCTTTCAACCAAGAGATAATCGGCATATACAAAAGTATTCAGGTCTTAATTCATCGAAACAAGACAAGTAGAGTTCGTATATGTGACAATACCTTAGACACATTTCATTTTCCGGCCAAAATTAAGCGAAACGAGAGAAACATGGAGCGCTTAATTGATAATGGCATAGACAAGTGCCGACTTCGGTGATTTTTGGTCTAAAATTTCGTTTTATATTGTCAAAATTGAACGAAACAAGAGAAACATGGAGCGTTTAACTGATATTATCATAGACAAGCGCCAAATTCGGTAACTTTTGTTCTGAAATTTTATATTCCGGCCAAAATTGAATGTCAAAAAGTATTATCTAAAAGGTTATGAAAAGCCCAATTCACCAAAACAACTGAACCTGTTATGTATAGATTGCTTCTAGAAACATGACCATTTTCCTGAATTTTTATCAATGGCCTAGCTCACCGAAACAAGTAATTCTATTATGTACGGATTGCTTCTAGAAACAGGATCTTTTTCCTGAATGTTTATCAATGGCTCAATTTACCGAAATAACCGCATCTGTGATATATGGATTGCTTCTAGAAATAGGAGTTTTTTCCTGAATGCTTAACAATGGCCCAATCCACCGAAACAACTGAATCTGAGATGTATGGATTGCTTCTAGAAACAGGAGCTTTTTTCTAAATTTTTATCAAGGGTCTAATTTACGGAAACAACCGTATCTCTTACGTAATACTGATCACTCGCCTTCACTACTGGTATTTGGAACATACATTGCTTGTGATGTATTCTGTTAGACTCAAACAAACTGATCATGTCTCGTTGGGTAAGCGCAGTAAAACACAAGATGTGAAATTGAGAATGAATATTTAGGCGTGTCTGCTAAATTTGTTTCTTTGTCTCTGATATTATGATGACCACTGGCGAATCGGCCATCATGGCTTGTTTATCTACCAACTACAATTGATGTACTGATAAGAATCGTTTTGTGGGAAGATGTCCAGATAATTTTTCGTTTGTATATAGTGCGAGACCATCATGGCGATGGTAGTCACCGTTTTCCCCAGTTCAATTTAACTGAAAAGTTAGAATATTTTTTGAAACTATTTGTATGAAGCTTAACTGCTGTAAGCCCCTGCGCTTCTTAACAGGCTACTACACTCTACTACAAGCTACTACAGGCTACTACACTCTGCTACAGAGAAATACGCTTTACTACAGAGAAATACATTCTACTACGCTCTACTACAGGCTACAACAGTCTACTACAAGCTACTACAGGCTACTACACTCTACTACAGAGAAATACGCTCTACTACGCTCTACTACACGCTACTACACTCTACTACAGAGAAATACGCTTTACTACAGAGAAATACATTCTACTACGCTCTACTACACGCTACTTCACTCTACTACAGAGAAATACGCTTTACTACAGAGAAATACGCTCTACTACAGAGAAATACGCTCTACTACGCTCTACTACGCTCTACTACACGCTACTACACTCTACTACAGAGAAATACGCTTTACTACAGAGAAATACATTCTACTACGCTCTACTACACGCTACTACACTCTACTACAAGCTACTACAGGCTACTACAGATGCTACTACAGGCTACTACGCTCTACTACAAAGAAATACGTTCTACTACGGCCTGTTACAGAAAATAACGTACTGCTACACATCGCTACGAAAAATTACGCTTTGCTACATTGTATTACAAGGAAAGAAAGGGCTTGCTACACTCGACAACAGACATTGATAAGTCTCACTACAATGTGCTTTATGGAGAATAGCACATTATTATCTCTACAAGGCTTGGGAACGTACATAGGTCTAACGCATGTTGAATACTATATTTCCTTCATTTTCAGGAAGTAATACGTGGACGACTTACCATAAATTCACACTGTATCAATATCTATTATATGTAACTATATTGTGGCAATAATATGCTGCAATATTTTCGCAATATGCTGCAAGGCCGATATGTAAATTGTTTCTTTTTTCCCTGTTTAGATTTGGACAAGTTGAAGCCCAAGTTAACCATCGCGTCTTATGATGTCTACGTTGGTTTAGGGTTATATTTAATTTTAGCTATTAGCGCGCTAATGTTGTCCGTTCCGATCCGCTTTCGCTTTTAAATGGAAATTCACCTTGGAAATTAGCCAGTGTCAGAAGTGGACAAATTTTATGAGAAAGTTTAATTAAAGTTCTTATACTTCAAGTCAGTTTTGATTTTCTCCGCAATTTCTTGTATTTATTACTCATGGTCTCAAGATTTGGAAAAAGAAAGTTCGAAAAATTTAAAGAATGCGCGAAAGTGTTAGTGGAGTGGCCTTTTGTGCAGTTGGAAAATACGTTAGCAGATGTCTACTCTAGGAATTTTACGATATATTTTATTGTACGAGATGGTTTTACGAAGTTTTAAAATCTTTTGTTTAAAATTAATTGCTTTTTTCAGTGTCCTTTATTATTCAAGTTATTATGCTGTGTAAAGTTTCTACATTAGACATTGTGATAAAATGAACCGGACATCATCTTTCAAGATTTGCTTTCCCGCGCATTCTCAAACAGAAAGAATAAGGAAATGCTCATAACGTTTTTGAAGTGGAATCAAACCTTCTGACAAAAAATTAATTGTTGTGAGAATTTTTTTAGCCCTGACAAATATCTTTATTTTGGTAAGGGTGTGACATCTTTTTGTTCGATTATGTCCATGCGCATCGTATCTTTAGAGAAAATAATTGTAAATATTGTTTTCTTTTGTTATGTTATTTATAAAAAGAAAGAAAACAGCAGATCATACAAGCTTTTTTACTTACATCAAGCCAACGCAACGGAAGCCAACGTAAAACGGCCACACCTTGGACTTCAGAAAAGCTCTGTTATTTTTCTCTTTCAAAGAGGGAGGGCTGAACCCCCAGCCCCCTAGTGGCGCCGCCCCTGAAACTAGCGAGCTGAGCGCAAGCAATACCCATTTGACATTTAAGTATGCGTAAAAAATAGCCAACCCCATGTTCCATCTTTGGTCGAAAATTTTAAAGTAAAAAAGATCTGTCAGTTTAATATTGTTCATTTTAGTCATCACCTCTAAAATGCATTTTAAACATCTTTGATTTCCTCAAGCAATTTCTAGAGAAGCGCGGGCAAGTTGATTGCGCGCTAAAAGCAAAAAGTGTTAATGAAAGAAAAGATATACCATAAAGGACACGGTTTTCTTTTTTCCTTAGTTTCTCCTGTTTCTTTTTTGCTGTGAGTAAAAAAGTTGGTAACTGGAAGACAAAAAAGTTTAGAAAAAATGTTTGTACCAAAAGTAATTAAGCTAACTTTCGAAATGTTTTTAGGGAAGCATTGAAATTGTATTGATGTAACTTGCCGGCTAAATTGAGTTAAAAGTTATCTTATGCATCAGTATATTCCATCAAAATTAGCCACACGTTTTCACAATTCGTTGAAAATAATGCTTAAAAGATTTTATCACTATGAAATATAGTCTCAGGGTAAACAAATAATAACTTGCTTTGAAATACAACTTTCAAGTCAAGTTTGCAAAAACATTAACAACAGATATCGCCCTCGCCTGTGCAACGAGGATTTGATCAAGTTCCTTTATTAGCTGCATTATGCTCTTGTTTAGCCGTCAAGTAAGCGCTAGCCGCTTTGCCACAGGCAACAAACTCTGCCGACGAAGACAATGTACTGCTATAAATAACAGTTTACAACGTTCTTCATAATTTAAAGTGGAAAAAGAAAAAGAAAAACATTAAAAATATGGTTTGTTTTGTTTTAATATTACCTTTAAATTTAACGCAGGCAGACAGGGTGGTTTGGGGTTGTTTAAAATAATAACTCGGCAAACGATGTTTATCCGTTAAGTTACGATCGTTCAAAACTTTTTCTATTCATTAAATTTAGAAGTCGGTACGTTCCGAATTAAAATCAAGAATGACATACCTTATCAGAGAAATTACCAAAGGAACAAAATTAACGACTACGAAATTAACACGAAAGAAATTAAAACAAGGAAAACATATATTATTTCTTTTGAAATATTTTTTATAGTGTTTACATATTTTAAACATTAGTTCAAACCATTATTATTCCAAAGTTAAGTTTGGTTCTCACAATAGGGATAACTCAGTTCCGTTTTCTTTTTACAAAATATGATAAAAACACTAAGAATTTTAGGGGCGCTGGCACTTTTTAAAAGATTTCCATCATATTTGGACTTTTTAAAATGTGCTGCCAGCCCCCTTAAAACATTCAGCGATTTTTATAATAATGATGATTCGTATGATGCCGTTCCAACCTTTGAGATGATTGGTCTGAGAGGTAAATCGGCAACGTCGTCTGTTTTAAGCTTGTGTACTTTGACAGTACCATACAGTTTGCCAGGGGCTGAGTCAGTGGGATATAGGCTCGTGGTGGAGAGCGGTCATGCACCAGTGAAAAAGGACGATTCTACGATTCCTTTTAAAACCAAACAACTCGGCAATTATTACAAACTAGTCGTTAACCCGTGGAAGAATCCATGGGGTCGCCTGTCCTTTATATATCGCATTTCATGTTTTCGTAACAGGAAGCGTCTTTAATGGCAGACAGACAGACGACGGCTATTATTAACTAGCCGTTAACCCGTGGAAAAATCCACGGGGTCGCCCGTCCCTTATATATCGCATTTCGTGTTTCGTGTTTCTGTAACAGGACGCGGTTTTCGCGGACAGACAGACAAAATACGGCTATTATTAAAGAGAAGAGAAGAAGGACAGCAGAAGCATTCCTTCACTTCTTACAGAATTTAAATGCTTGTAACCGGATTTTTAACATGTCCACAACAGATTGTGCGTTTTTAACAGCTTTTGTAATTAAGATGCATCGAACCCGTTGATGATAATTTCTGCTTCGTTGCTTAAATAGTGGTAAAGTTGAACGATTCAGGAAGCGTGGACTGGTTTTAAATCTAACAACTTTGAGGAAATCTTCACATCCGCAGGATCAATGCCTCGTTTCAACTGAATTGCCACTTGATTTGAAAACTTTTTATTGTACAAACTTTGTTTTAATAAGAAATAACAAAAATCCAAAATAAACAAAATTTTCGTCGAACAAAATTTTTCGCGGACTAAAATGACGAAAACTTCAGGTGTCCGAAAAATTTTGTCGGACAAAAGTTTTGTCCGACAAAGTTTTCGTCCAATTAGGTGAAAACACAGAAAACAGCCCGTCCAGCTAAAAAAATCGCTCAGCAATTTTATTTTGCGGAATAAGTCTGGTTTAGCTACCTGCTTTTGGCATAAGAATTACTAATTAAGAATTTTGTTGTAGCTGGCTAAACTGTATCACACATGCTTTTAGGCTTAATACGCTTTTCAAAAAAACTACATTGCATCTTTGGTTTACAGAACACAGAATACACTCTGTAAAAAGGCTAGGTAACTGTTACCCGCCGTTGAACACCCGGATGAGTGATTAATAAGAGCCGTCAACTGCGCCACATATTCAGGTAAAGCGCTTTAGTAAAGTTATGTAGTATGTAGTAAATCAAATGAAGTGCACACAACTTTATGGTGTGTCCAGTGTAATATGTTTTTTATCAAATAACTTTCCACAACTTAAGCTGAAATAAAAACACAGATTACAATTTGTTGTTACCCCGTCATAGCAAAAACTTTCTGGCAAACCTTTTTTATTTTTCGGATAATGTTCCCGGTGAGTGTTAGCTGACCATTTAGTACGGGTAAATAATGTGACACATCCATACAGATGTAATACCAATTTACCATGTCACACATGAGTATAGGCGTAACACTATTTTTCAAAAGAACTTCATCGCAAATTCGGTTAAAAAAAGTCCAGGAAACCGCTGTTGTTATCATGTTCAGTTAAAAAAATACTCAGCAATTTTATTTTGCACCATAAGTTTTCATAACAGTAATAAAAGTGGTATCTGCCTAACTTCATTTAGCATAAGAATTAAGAAATGTGTTGCAGCCAAACTGCATTTGGCTACTTTCACTTTTTGGTCAGAAGTAGCTAAGGAGCTAGCTAGGTAAACACAACTTTAACATAAAAATAAATAATACTGGCTAGGATATAAAGCTGTTATACTAAACTGAATAGTAATAACTAAGGCTAGCTAGCTAGCTGATTGTAGAATGCTCCTTAAAAATCTTCGTTCCTAGCCAAAAATCAAGAAATTTTTGGGTTTGAGATTTGTACTTAGCTACAAAACGTGAGAATATATTTATCTTAACATGTAAAAATATGTAAAAAAACAAAAATGAAAACCTTTTTGAAGACAAAAACAGATTAACCGTCAATGCCACAGCTTTTAAAATGGCCGTAGCTCAGATTGCTTTATCTTTCCTTCATTGGTAAAAATCTGATTCTGCGGGGTTTTCCCAAAATTTTCTGATAAAAGCCGCGCACAACCATTTTGAATATACAGAATACGGCTATTATTAAAGAGAAGATGGACAACAGAAGTGATAACCATTAAAAGAAATAAACTAACACTAAATACACAAGAGAAATCAGTGTCATTAAGGCTTTTTAACTAACTATACATAGATTTCCATAGATTGTAATGGCAATATAATGTGTGTTACGAGTAAGTTATGTGTGTTTGAGAATGTATTTACAGTCTCTGTGGATAAAGAAGTAAAAAAATTGTTGGAAAAAAACTTCATAAAAGACTGCATGTAATGATTGCATGATCCTTCTCTAAAGTGACCCTGTTCATTTAGGTGCAGTGATGGGTTGTATGAAGAAAAAAGTGCCAGCTTGTATAAGAATCGTGTTTTCAGTGTAAATTTAGCTGATTACTTATACAAGACTAGTTGATAAAGCCCATGTGAAAATCCACTAAGGCAGAAGAACAATGGAAAAATAGGTTGCTTTAGATTTTTTGCCGACGTCAGCAGTGCATATACAAAAAGAAAATTGGTTAAAATTAGTCATTCGTTGTCTGTAAGGTGTGGAGGTTGAAACGTTGACCAAAATAATGTATGGTATCGTATGTTTTTGACAAACGCTTAGGGAGATATAAGGGCTTAAAAATTTTTCTGACGTCAGCAAAGTCCCTACCAAAAGTTCCAAAAAATTTCTTAATTCGTACACCCGATGCATTCATCGTATAGATCTTGAAATGCAGATCAAGAAAATGTATAGGAACATGGACTTTTGACAAACGGTTGCAGAGATATTGGGGTTTGAAGGTTTTGTGATGACGTCCTCAACCTTTCCATTCCGAAACGGATTCGGGGACCCAGGCTTGGGAAACTTACCCAAATTGGTCCCGGGTGGTCCCTAGTTACTTACGTGGTGAAAAATCACTGACGTCACCACCTCGTTTTCAAGTTATTTGGCGGTTGCAGAGATATTGGGGTTTGAAGGTTTTGTGATGACGTCCTCAACCTTTCCATTCCGAAACGGATTCGGGGACCCAGGCTTGGGAAACTTACCCAAATTGGTCCCGGGTGGTCCCTAGTTACTTACGTGGTAAAAAATCACTGACGTCACCACCTCGTTTTCAAGTTATTTGGCCTCAAAGCTTTAAGTGCACTGTAATGGTTTCATTTATTTAATATAGAATATTAACGTTAAAGTAGTCTTATTGACGTCGCGCCGTAACGTCAGAAAATTTAACATATTAGACATGCATTTTTCAGTTACTTCAAAGAAAATTTCGGTAAGATCAAAGGAAAATGAACATATCCACTTTGCCTGTTATATATATATATATATATATATAATGTATATAAGATAAATGTTTATCATTCATTTATTTTTTATGTTAAAAAATAATTATTTGAGGAAACTTATTTTTTTTAGGAAAATCTTTGTAAAACATTCACATAACTATTTAAGTAATTTTGTTTAGATAAATGCTGTAATGCCAAAAGGAAAATACTGGGTTAGGCAGCCAATGGTAAGTTTTTATTAAATTTGATTTGAGATTTGAAATTTGATTTGAGGTTTAATTTGAAAAAAAATATAAAAGTAATGTTGTGTAGTGGGTTGCACGTACTATTACTTTCAGTTAAAAAGTCCAAAAATCAACGTGATAGAATATAATTAATTGGATATAACAATTTAATTGCTATGTTGTGCTTTTTTTATGGTTTATAGAGAACAGACAAAAGATATTGCCGACAGAAACGATGGTGAAAGCATTAGAGAACAAAGAATCTTTACAACAAGTGAAGGTTAGTCCGAACATATTAACTGTTTTCATGTTAGAGAAATGCTCGAATGTTCGTTGTTATCAATCTCAAGAAACCCTTTCGTATTAACGAATAAGATTTGTTCCATTTTTATTTATCTTATCTTTAGTGAAGAAACTCAAAGTCGCGATAACCTAGATTCACAGCAAGCATGACGAATTCATGGTGGTTCAGTTAAATTTAAAATATAAAATTATTGATAGATAGACAATTGTCAACCAGGCCTTAACTTTTGCAATCTTAAAGTTAAAGTCCAATAGACAAGTAAAAATTAGGGCCTAAAAATATTTTTCCGTTCGACTTCCTTTTGAATATTTTTCATTTTGTGTCGTAGTGTAAAACGTTTGTAATATTTTTTTGCATATTGGGAAAAGCTGCCAAAAGGGAACAAATCCATAGTTCAGCTTGTTTTGATTAACCACAAAAAAAGCTTAGGGATGAATTTCCCGTATTTAAAAGCAATCCATACACATTGTTTCAGTAAATTCGGTCTTTGAAAAAAACACGTTTGGGGAGATAATTTACCCGCATTAAGAAGCAATCCATACAAGCAATCCATGATATTCAGTTCTTTTAGTAAATTCGGTCTTTAGAAAAAACATTTACGGAGATAATTTACCGGTATTAAGAAGCAATCCATACATATAAAATTCAGTTGTTTTAGTAAATTCGATTTTTGAAATATATATATATATATATATGAACACAAATTGTAGCTATAGGAATAACCAACAAGATAGATGACTACATCAAGAATTAAGTAAAAAGATTTTATTATTTAAAATTTTCGTCAGTTCATCGACTGACTTCTTCAGTATCGCTTACAATACAGTATTAACAATTAAAATATCTTATATAGTGATAAAAATAAATTATATACAATTAAATACACAAGGGTTTAAAACTGGTTTCCATCACCATCATCCTACTATCAACTTAACACACGGTTTCTACAACTTGCATTTTTCTGTTCTTTTAGTTCTATTCCAGTCATGAGAACCATTAAGTCCCTGATGTTGTGTGACGAGTGTCCCTATCCAGAATTTTTCTTTATCTAATAGCAAACTATCAATTTGCCTGTTTGTTAAATTCTCTCCATTGTTCACAACATCAACTATAATAAACCCAATATTTTGCACGGAGGCATTAGGGCATTCATCAATAAAATGTTTCACAACTTTGCAAGATGGTATCTTCTTTTTAATGTGGGATTTGTAATTCGAAAGTCGAGGCTTCCAAGCAATGTAAAAATATATAAAAAAACAAGGACAGACTTAGCAACGTCAACTTTACGCAACTTTCAAAATGGCCGTAATAGCACTGCTCTCTGCTTTACACGTCCCTTTGTCGTGGCTGCAAAATCTCGGATTGGTTTTTCAAAAAAAATCAGGCGTTGCAATTGAATGCTACACGCGGGAGAATAAAACAAAGTCGGTAAATATACATCGCATTTGGTATTTTGTGCAGATATAAGAATTTCGTGATTAATTAACAGGACGCGCTTTTCGCGGACAAACAGGCAAAATACCGCTATTAATAAAAAGACTAACGATATCATACGTCTATTGGTTTTTCGGTTAGTTGCTCATAAAGTTGATCTTGTTAACTCACCATATGATTTTTTAACAATAGCCAATAATAATTACATTATTTAGAACTATTTTCAGCTTTTGTACTCTGATCCTAACTTCAATGGAATATCAAATCTACGGAGACTCTTTAAATGAGATAAATTTTATACTTATGCCTTTTTGGAACATCTTTGTTCCATGTAAATAGAAGTTTTGACTTTTAATTTGGAATTCTTCCATCTTTTTCCTAATGATACGTTATATTACTGACATGCCTTCTACAGAATTTCAGCCTAAGAGCCTTTGCCGATAAAAAGTTATGACCTGTCAAATTTTAACTACAAACAATGGAATAATTTCATCGTAAACGGCTCTAAACTTTAATGTGATATAGCTTCTCTACGGCAGCAGCTTCTTCAGTCGGACAAAAATCATTGGAACATTTAAATTTCTATGCATCTAAGAATTCATTTGGTTTAAGAACTAATCAAGCTATACTATTGAAATACTGCACCGAAAAAAAGAAATAAAAAACACACGTAATGTCTTTGGATTGATTGGCCTGCTTTAGCGCTTTTGATGCGTCATTTTCAGGGAGGACACTTGTTTCTACTGCTGCACGGATAGGTACATAACAGTAAAGCCCGGCAAATTTATAGTATAATGCCTTGCCTCAGATTTGCATTTTTTAGGACTTGTGATATGTAATTTCGCGGGGGTATTAGTCCAAAATATCTTTTCTATTGGCTATCGGTGGGCATAGAACACCACCGCCTGTTCAATATATTGTACAAAAACGCCTCTTTGTTTAGCCTGCAATAGGGCCGTTATTATGTCTTGTTGCAAAAGGATATTTGAGCGAAATATCGTTTCTGTTTGTGTATGGATGTGTATCCAACCTCAAACTTTGTCTACTTTATAAAAACAGCTTTCCGTAAATGGCAGTTATGCGAAATATTCTGGAATATTACGTTGGTTATGGCCATCGACAGAAAAAATATGTAGTTTTTATGAAGCGACAGACATTATTATGAAGGTATTATGCAGTATTATGCGATATTACGTTGGTATGGCCATCGACAGAAAATTTATGTACTTTTTATGAATTATGAAGGTATTATGCAGTATTATGCAGTATTATGCGATATTACGTTGGTATGGCCATCGACAGAAAATTTATGTGTTTTTTATGAATTATGAAGGTATTATGCAGTATTATGCGATATTACGTTGTTATGGCCATCGACAGAAAATTTATGTACTTTTTTTGAATTATAAAGGTATTATGCAGTATTATGCAGTATTATGCGATATTACGTTGGTATGGCCATCGACAGAAAATTTATGTGTTTTTTATGAATTATGAAGGTATTATGCAGTATTATGCGATATTACGTTGTTATGGCCATCGACAGAAAATTTAAGTAATTTTTTTTTGAATTATAAAGGTATTATGCAGTATTATGCGATATTACGTTGGTATGGCCATCGACAGAAAATTCATGTGTTTTTTATGAATTATGAAGGTATTATGCAGTATTATGCGATATTACGTTGGTATGGCCATCGACAGAAAATTTAAGTACTTTTTTTGAATTATAAAGGTATTATGCAGTATTATGCAGTATTATGCGATATTACGTTGGTATGGCCATCGACAGAAAATTTATGTGTTTTTTATGAATTATGAAGGTATTATGCAGTATTATGCGATATTACGTTGTTATGGCCATCGACAGAAAATTTAAGTACTTTTTTTGAATTATGAAGGTATTATGCAGTATTATGCGATATTACGTTGTTATGGCCATCGACAGAAAATTTATGTACTTTTTTGGAATTATAAAGGTATTATGCAGTATTATGCAGTATTATGCGATATTACGTTGGTTATGGATTATTGACAGAAAAAATATGTATTTTTTATGGAACGATAGAGAGTATTATGAAGGCATTATGCAGTATTATGCGATATTACGTTGGTATGGCCATCGACAGAAAATTTTTGTATTTTTTATGTAACGACAGAGAGTATTATGAAGGTATTATGCAGTATTATGCGATATTACGTTGGTATGGCCATCGACAGAAAATTTATGTGTTTTTTATGAATTATGAAGGTATTATGCAGTATTATGCGATATTACGTTGTTATGGCCATCGACAGAAAATTTAAGTACTTTTTTTGAATTATAAAGGTATTATGCAGTATTATGCAGTATTATGCGATATTACGTTGGTATGGCCATCGACAGAAAATTTATGTGTTTTTTATGAATTATGAAGGTATTATGCAGTATTATGCGATATTACGTTGTTATGGCCATCGACAGAAAATTTATGTACTTTTTTTGAATTATAAAGGTATTATGCAGTATTATGCAGTATTATGCGATATTACGTTGGTATGGCCATCGACAGAAAATTTATGTGTTTTTTATGAATTATGAAGGTATTATGCAGTATTATGCAGTATTATGCGATATTACGTTGGTATGGCCATCGACAGAAAATTTATGTATTTTTTATGTATTATGAAGGTATTATGCAGTATTATGCAGTATTATGCGATATTACGTTGGTATGGCCATCGACAGAAAAAATATGTATTTTTTATGTAACGACAGAGAGTATTATGAAGGTATTATGCAGTATTATGCGATATTACGTTGGTATGGCCATCGACAGAAAATTTATGTATTTTTTATGAATTATGAAGGTATTATGCAGTATTATGCAGTATTATGCGATATTACGTTGGTATGGCCATCGACAGAAAAAATATGTATTTTTTATGTAACGACAGAGAGTATTATGAAGGTATTATGCAGTATTATGCGATATTACGTTGGTATGGCCATCGACAGAAAATTTATGTATTTTTTTTGAATTATGAAGGTATTATGCAGTATTATGCAGTATTATGCGATATTACGTTGGTATGGCCATCGACAGAAAAAATATGTATTTTTTATGTAACGACAGAGAGTATTATGAAGGTATTATGCAGTATTATGCGATATTACGTTGGTATGGCCATCGACAGAAAATTTATGTGTTTTTTATGAATTATGAAGGTATTATGCAGTATTATGCAGTATTATGCGATATTACGTTGGTATGGCCATCGACAGAAAATTTATGTATTTTTTATGTATTATGAAGGTATTATGCAGTATTATGCAGTATTATGCGATATTACGTTGGTATGGCCATCGACAGAAAAAATATGTATTTTTTATGTAACGACAGAGAGTATTATGAAGGTATTATGCAGTATTATGCGATATTACGTTGGTATGGCCATCGACAGAAAATTTATGTGTTTTTTATGAATTATGAAGGTATTATGCAGTATTATGCGATATTACGTTGTTATGGCCATCGACAGAAAATTTATGTACTTTTTTTGAATTATAAAGGTATTATGCAGTATTATGCAGTATTATGCGATATTACGTTGGTATGGCCATCGACAGAAAATTTATGTGTTTTTTATGAATTATGAAGGTATTATGCAGTATTATGCAGTATTATGCGATATTACGTTGGTATGGCCATCGACAGAAAATTTATGTATTTTTTATGTATTATGAAGGTATTATGCAGTATTATGCAGTATTATGCGATATTACGTTGGTATGGCCATCGACAGAAAAAATATGTATTTTTTATGTAACGACAGAGAGTATTATGAAGGTATTATGCAGTATTATGCGATATTACGTTGGTATGGCCATCGACAGAAAATTTATGTATTTTTTATGAATTATGAAGGTATTATGCAGTATTATGCAGTATTATGCGATATTACGTTGGTATGGCCATCGACAGAAAAAATATGTATTTTTTATGTAACGACAGAGAGTATTATGAAGGTATTATGCAGTATTATGCGATATTACGTTGGTATGGCCATCGACAGAAAATTTATGTATTTTTTTTGAATTATGAAGGTATTATGCAGTATTATGCAGTATTATGCGATATTACGTTGGTATGGCCATCGACAGAAAAAATATGTATTTTTTATGTAACGACAGAGAGTATTATGAAGGTATTATGCAGTATTATGCGATATTACGTTGGTATGGCCATCGACAGAAAATTTATGTGTTTTTTATGAATTATGAAGGTATTATGCAGTATTATGCAGTATTATGCGATATTACGTTGGTATGGCCATCGACAGAAAATTTATGTATTTTTTATGTATTATGAAGGTATTATGCAGTATTATGCAGTATTATGCGATATTACGTTGGTATGGCCATCGACAGAAAAAATATGTATTTTTTATGTAACGACAGAGAGTATTATGAAGGTATTATGCAGTATTATGCGATATTACGTTGGTATGGCCATCGACAGAAAATTTATGTGTTTTTTATGAATTATGAAGGTATTATGCAGTATTATGCAGTATTATGCGATATTACGTTGGTATGGCCATCGACAGAAAATTTATGTATTTTTTATGTATTATGAAGGTATTATGCAGTATTATGCAGTATTATGCGATATTACGTTGGTATGGCCATCGACAGAAAAAATATGTATTTTTTATGTAACGACAGAGAGTATTATGAAGGTATTATGCAGTATTATGCGATATTACGTTGGTATGGCCATCGACAGAAAATTTATGTATTTTTTTTGAATTATGAAGGTATTATGCAGTATTATGCAGTATTATGCGATATTACGTTGGTATGGCCATCGACAGAAAAAATATGTATTTTTTATGTAACGACAGAGAGTATTATGAAGGTATTATGCAGTATTATGCGATATTACGTTGGTATGGCCATCGACAGAAAATTTATGTGTTTTTTATGAATTATGAAGGTATTATGCAGTATTATGCAGTATTATGCGATATTACGTTGGTATGGCCATCGACAGAAAATTTATGTATTTTTTATGTATTATGAAGGTATTATGCAGTATTATGCAGTATTATGCGATATTACGTTGGTATGGCCATCGACAGAAAAAATATGTATTTTTTATGTAACGACAGAGAGTATTATGAAGGTATTATGCAGTATTATGCGATATTACGTTGGTATGGCCATCGACAGAAAATTTATGTGTTTTTTATGAATTATGAAGGTATTATGCAGTATTATGCAGTATTATGCGATATTACGTTGGTATGGCCATCGACAGAAAATTTATGTATTTTTTATGTATTATGAAGGTATTATGCAGTATTATGCAGTATTATGCGATATTACGTTGGTATGGCCATCGACAGAAAAAATATGTATTTTTTATGTAACGACAGAGAGTATTATGAAGGTATTATGCAGTATTATGCGATATTACGTTGGTATGGCCATCGACAGAAAATTTATGTATTTTTTATGAATTATGAAGGTATTATGCAGTATTATGCAGTATTATGCGATATTACGTCGGTATGGCCATCGACAGAAAATTTATGTGTTTTTGATGAATTATGAAGGTATTATGCAGTATTATGCGATATTACGTTGTTATGGCCATCGACAGAAAATTTAAGTACTTTTTTTGAATTATAAAGGTATTATGCAGTATTATGCAGTATTATACGATATTACGTTGGTATGGCCATCGACAGAAAATTTATGTGTTTTTTATGAATTATGAAGGTATTATGCAGTATTATGCGATATTACGTTGTTATGGCTATCGACAGAAAATTTAAGTACTTTTTTTGAATTATAAAGGTATTATGCAGTATTATGCAGTATTATGCGATATTACGTTGTTATGGCCATCGACAGAAAATTTAAGTACTTTTTTTGAATTATAAAGGTATTATGCAGTATTATGCAGTATTATGCGATATTACGTTGGTATGGCCATCGACAGAAAATTTATGTGTTTTTTATGAATTATGAAGGTATTATGCAGTATTATGCGATATTACGTTGTTATGGCCGTCGACAGAAAATTTATGTACTTTTTTTGAATTATAAAGGTATTATGCAGTATTATGCAGTATTATGCGATATTACGTTGGTATGGCCATCGACAGAAAATTTATGTGTTTTTTATGAATTATGAAGGTATTATGCAGTATTATGCGATATTACGTTGTTATGGCCATCGACAGAAAATTTAAGTACTTTTTTTGAATTATGAAGGTATTATGCAGTATTATGCGATATTACGTTGTTATGGCCATCGACAGAAAATTTATGTACTTTTTTTGAATTATAAAGGTATTATGCAGTATTATGCAGTATTATGCGATATTACGTTGGTTATGGATTATTGACAGAAAAAATATGTATTTTTTATGTAACGACAGAGAGTATTATGAAGGTATTATGCAGTATTATGCGATATTACGTTGGTATGGCCATCGACAGAAAATTTATGTGTTTTTTATGAATTATGAAGGTATTATGCAGTATTATGCAGTATTATGCGATATTACGTTGGTATGGCCATCGACAGAAAATTTATGTATTTTTTATGTATTATGAAGGTATTATGCAGTATTATGCAGTATTATGCGATATTACGTTGGTATGGCCATCGACAGAAAAAATATGTATTTTTTATGTAACGACAGAGAGTATTATGAAGGTATTATGCAGTATTATGCGATATTACGTTGGTATGGCCATCGACAGAAAATTTATGTATTTTTTATGAATTATGAAGGTATTATGCAGTATTATGCAGTATTATGCGATATTACGTTGGTATGGCCATCGACAGAAAAAATATGTATTTTTTATGTAACGACAGAGAGTATTATGAAGGTATTATGCAGTATTATGCGATATTACGTTGGTATGGCCATCGACAGAAAATTTATGTATTTTTTTTGAATTATGAAGGTATTATGCAGTATTATGCAGTATTATGCGATATTACGTTGGTATGGCCATCGACAGAAAAAATATGTATTTTTTATGTAACGACAGAGAGTATTATGAAGGTATTATGCAGTATTATGCGATATTACGTTGGTATGGCCATCGACAGAAAATTTATGTGTTTTTTATGAATTATGAAGGTATTATGCAGTATTATGCAGTATTATGCGATATTACGTTGGTATGGCCATCGACAGAAAATTTATGTATTTTTTATGTATTATGAAGGTATTATGCAGTATTATGCAGTATTATGCGATATTACGTTGGTATGGCCATCGACAGAAAAAATATGTATTTTTTATGTAACGACAGAGAGTATTATGAAGGTATTATGCAGTATTATGCGATATTACGTTGGTATGGCCATCGACAGAAAATTTATGTGTTTTTTATGAATTATGAAGGTATTATGCAGTATTATGCAGTATTATGCGATATTACGTTGGTATGGCCATCGACAGAAAATTTATGTATTTTTTATGTATTATGAAGGTATTATGCAGTATTATGCAGTATTATGCGATATTACGTTGGTATGGCCATCGACAGAAAAAATATGTATTTTTTATGTAACGACAGAGAGTATTATGAAGGTATTATGCAGTATTATGCGATATTACGTTGGTATGGCCATCGACAGAAAATTTATGTATTTTTTATGAATTATGAAGGTATTATGCAGTATTATGCAGTATTATGCGATATTACGTCGGTATGGCCATCGACAGAAAATTTATGTGTTTTTGATGAATTATGAAGGTATTATGCAGTATTATGCGATATTACGTTGTTATGGCCATCGACAGAAAATTTAAGTACTTTTTTTGAATTATAAAGGTATTATGCAGTATTATGCAGTATTATACGATATTACGTTGGTATGGCCATCGACAGAAAATTTATGTGTTTTTTATGAATTATGAAGGTATTATGCAGTATTATGCGATATTACGTTGTTATGGCTATCGACAGAAAATTTAAGTACTTTTTTTGAATTATAAAGGTATTATGCAGTATTATGCAGTATTATGCGATATTACGTTGTTATGGCCATCGACAGAAAATTTAAGTACTTTTTTTGAATTATAAAGGTATTATGCAGTATTATGCAGTATTATGCGATATTACGTTGGTATGGCCATCGACAGAAAATTTATGTGTTTTTTATGAATTATGAAGGTATTATGCAGTATTATGCGATATTACGTTGTTATGGCCGTCGACAGAAAATTTATGTACTTTTTTTGAATTATAAAGGTATTATGCAGTATTATGCAGTATTATGCGATATTACGTTGGTATGGCCATCGACAGAAAATTTATGTGTTTTTTATGAATTATGAAGGTATTATGCAGTATTATGCGATATTACGTTGTTATGGCCATCGACAGAAAATTTAAGTACTTTTTTTGAATTATGAAGGTATTATGCAGTATTATGCGATATTACGTTGTTATGGCCATCGACAGAAAATTTATGTACTTTTTTTGAATTATAAAGGTATTATGCAGTATTATGCAGTATTATGCGATATTACGTTGGTTATGGATTATTGACAGAAAAAATATGTATTTTTTATGGAACGATAGAGAGTATTATGAAGGCATTATGCAGTATTATGCGATATTACGTTGGTATGGCCATCGACAGAAAATTTTTGTATTTTTTATGTAACGACAGAGAGTATTATGAAGGTATTATGCAGTATTATGCGATATTACGTTGGTATGGCCATCGACAGAAAATTTATGTGTTTTTTATGAATTATGAAGGTATTATGCAGTATTATGCGATATTACGTTGTTATGGCCATCGACAGAAAATTTAAGTACTTTTTTTGAATTATAAAGGTATTATGCAGTATTATGCAGTATTATGCGATATTACGTTGGTATGGCCATCGACAGAAAATTTATGTGTTTTTTATGAATTATGAAGGTATTATGCAGTATTATGCGATATTACGTTGTTATGGCCATCGACAGAAAATTTATGTACTTTTTTTGAATTATAAAGGTATTATGCAGTATTATGCAGTATTATGCGATATTACGTTGGTATGGCCATCGACAGAAAATTTATGTGTTTTTTATGAATTATGAAGGTATTATGCAGTATTATGCGATATTACGTTGTTATGGCCATCGACAGAAAATTTAAGTAGTTTTTTTGAATTATAAAGGTATTATGCAGTATTATGCAGTATTATGCGATATTACGTTGTTATGGCCATCGACAGAAAATTTAAGTACTTTTTTTGAATTTTAAAGGTATTATGCAGTATTATGCAGTATTATGCGATATTACGTTGGTATGGCCATCGACAGAAAATTTATGTGTTTTTTATGAATTATGAAGGTATTATGCAGTATTATGCGATATTACGTTGGTATGGCCATCGACAGAAAAAATATGTATTTTTTATGTAACGACAGAGAGTATTATGAAGGTATTATGCAGTATTATGCGATATTACGTTGGTATGGCCATCGACAGAAAATTTATGTATTTTTTATGAATTATGAAGGTATTATGCAGTATTATGCAGTATTATGCGATATTACGTTGGTATGGCCATCGACAGAAAAAATATGTATTTTTTATGTAACGACAGAGAGTATTATGAAGGTATTATGCAGTATTATGCGATATTACGTTGGTATGGCCATCGACAGAAAATTTATGTATTTTTTTTGAATTATGAAGGTATTATGCAGTATTATGCAGTATTATGCGATATTACGTTGGTATGGCCATCGACAGAAAAAATATGTATTTTTTATGTAACGACAGAGAGTATTATGAAGGTATTATGCAGTATTATGCGATATTACGTTGGTATGGCCATCGACAGAAAATTTATGTGTTTTTTATGAATTATGAAGGTATTATGCAGTATTATGCAGTATTATGCGATATTACGTTGGTATGGCCATCGACAGAAAATTTATGTATTTTTTATGTATTATGAAGGTATTATGCAGTATTATGCAGTATTATGCGATATTACGTTGGTATGGCCATCGACAGAAAAAATATGTATTTTTTATGTAACGACAGAGAGTATTATGAAGGTATTATGCAGTATTATGCGATATTACGTTGGTATGGCCATCGACAGAAAATTTATGTGTTTTTTATGAATTATGAAGGTATTATGCAGTATTATGCGATATTACGTTGTTATGGCCATCGACAGAAAATTTATGTACTTTTTTTGAATTATAAAGGTATTATGCAGTATTATGCAGTATTATGCGATATTACGTTGGTATGGCCATCGACAGAAAATTTATGTGTTTTTTATGAATTATGAAGGTATTATGCAGTATTATGCAGTATTATGCGATATTACGTTGGTATGGCCATCGACAGAAAATTTATGTATTTTTTATGTATTATGAAGGTATTATGCAGTATTATGCAGTATTATGCGATATTACGTTGGTATGGCCATCGACAGAAAAAATATGTATTTTTTATGTAACGACAGAGAGTATTATGAAGGTATTATGCAGTATTATGCGATATTACGTTGGTATGGCCATCGACAGAAAATTTATGTATTTTTTATGAATTATGAAGGTATTATGCAGTATTATGCAGTATTATGCGATATTACGTTGGTATGGCCATCGACAGAAAAAATATGTATTTTTTATGTAACGACAGAGAGTATTATGAAGGTATTATGCAGTATTATGCGATATTACGTTGGTATGGCCATCGACAGAAAATTTATGTATTTTTTTTGAATTATGAAGGTATTATGCAGTATTATGCAGTATTATGCGATATTACGTTGGTATGGCCATCGACAGAAAAAATATGTATTTTTTATGTAACGACAGAGAGTATTATGAAGGTATTATGCAGTATTATGCGATATTACGTTGGTATGGCCATCGACAGAAAATTTATGTGTTTTTTATGAATTATGAAGGTATTATGCAGTATTATGCAGTATTATGCGATATTACGTTGGTATGGCCATCGACAGAAAATTTATGTATTTTTTATGTATTATGAAGGTATTATGCAGTATTATGCAGTATTATGCGATATTACGTTGGTATGGCCATCGACAGAAAAAATATGTATTTTTTATGTAACGACAGAGAGTATTATGAAGGTATTATGCAGTATTATGCGATATTACGTTGGTATGGCCATCGACAGAAAATTTATGTGTTTTTTATGAATTATGAAGGTATTATGCAGTATTATGCAGTATTATGCGATATTACGTTGGTATGGCCATCGACAGAAAATTTATGTATTTTTTATGTATTATGAAGGTATTATGCAGTATTATGCAGTATTATGCGATATTACGTTGGTATGGCCATCGACAGAAAAAATATGTATTTTTTATGTAACGACAGAGAGTATTATGAAGGTATTATGCAGTATTATGCGATATTACGTTGTTATGGCCATCGACAGAAAATTTATGTACTTTTTTTGAATTATAAAGGTATTATGCAGTATTATGCAGTATTATGCGATATTACGTTGGTTATGGATTATTGACAGAAAAAATATGTATTTTTTATGGAACGATAGAGAGTATTATGAAGGCATTATGCAGTATTATGCGATATTACGTTGGTATGGCCATCGACAGAAAATATTTGTATTTTTTCTGTAACGACAGAGAGTATTATGAAGGTATTATGCAGTATTATGCGATATTACGTTGGTATGGCCATCGACAGAAAATTTATGTGTTTTTTATGAATTATGAAGGTATTATGCAGTATTATGCGATATTACGTTGTTATGGCCATCGACAGAAAATTTAAGTACTTTTTTTGAATTATAAAGGTATTATGCAGTATTATGCAGTATTATGCGATATTACGTTGGTATGGCCATCGACAGAAAATTTATGTGTTTTTTATGAATTATGAAGGTATTATGCAGTATTATGCGATATTACGTTGTTATGGCCATCGACAGAAAATTTATGTACTTTTTTTGAATTATAAAGGTATTATGCAGTATTATGCAGTATTATGCGATATTACGTTGGTATGGCCATCGACAGAAAATTTATGTGTTTTTTATGAATTATGAAGGTATTATGCAGTATTATGCAGTATTATGCGATATTACGTTGGTATGGCCATCGACAGAAAATTTATGTATTTTTTATGTATTATGAAGGTATTATGCAGTATTATGCAGTATTATGCGATATTACGTTGGTATGGCCATCGACAGAAAAAATATGTATTTTTTATGTAACGACAGAGAGTATTATGAAGGTATTATGCAGTATTATGCGATATTACGTTGGTATGGCCATCGACAGAAAATTTATGTATTTTTTATGAATTATGAAGGTATTATGCAGTATTATGCAGTATTATGCGATATTACGTTGGTATGGCCATCGACAGAAAAAATATGTATTTTTTATGTAACGACAGAGAGTATTATGAAGGTATTATGCAGTATTATGCGATATTACGTTGGTATGGCCATCGACAGAAAATTTATGTATTTTTTTTGAATTATGAAGGTATTATGCAGTATTATGCAGTATTATGCGATATTACGTTGGTATGGCCATCGACAGAAAAAATATGTATTTTTTATGTAACGACAGAGAGTATTATGAAGGTATTATGCAGTATTATGCGATATTACGTTGGTATGGCCATCGACAGAAAATTTATGTGTTTTTTATGAATTATGAAGGTATTATGCAGTATTATGCAGTATTATGCGATATTACGTTGGTATGGCCATCGACAGAAAATTTATGTATTTTTTATGTATTATGAAGGTATTATGCAGTATTATGCAGTATTATGCGATATTACGTTGGTATGGCCATCGACAGAAAAAATATGTATTTTTTATGTAACGACAGAGAGTATTATGAAGGTATTATGCAGTATTATGCGATATTACGTTGGTATGGCCATCGACAGAAAATTTATGTGTTTTTTATGAATTATGAAGGTATTATGCAGTATTATGCAGTATTATGCGATATTACGTTGGTATGGCCATCGACAGAAAATTTATGTATTTTTTATGTATTATGAAGGTATTATGCAGTATTATGCAGTATTATGCGATATTACGTTGGTATGGCCATCGACAGAAAAAATATGTATTTTTTATGTAACGACAGAGAGTATTATGAAGGTATTATGCAGTATTATGCGATATTACGTTGGTATGGCCATCGACAGAAAATTTATGTATTTTTTATGAATTATGAAGGTATTATGCAGTATTATGCAGTATTATGCGATATTACGTCGGTATGGCCATCGACAGAAAATTTATGTGTTTTTTATGAATTATGAAGGTATTATGCAGTATTATGCGATATTACGTTGTTATGGCCATCGACAGAAAATTTAAGTACTTTTTTTGAATTATGAAGGTATTATGCAGTATTATGCGATATTACGTTGTTATGGCCATCGACAGAAAATTTATGTACTTTTTTTGAATTATAAAGGTATTATGCAGTATTATGCAGTATTATGCGATATTACGTTGGTTATGGATTATTGACAGAAAAAATATGTATTTTTTATGTAACGACAGAGAGTATTATGAAGGTATTATGCAGTATTATGCGATATTACGTTGGTATGGCCATCGACAGAAAATTTATGTGTTTTTTATGAATTATGAAGGTATTATGCAGTATTATGCGATATTACGTTGTTATGGCCATCGACAGAAAATTTATGTACTTTTTTTGAATTATAAAGGTATTATGCAGTATTATGCAGTATTATGCGATATTACGTTGGTTATGGATTATTGACAGAAAAAATATGTATTTTTTATGGAACGATAGAGAGTATTATGAAGGCATTATGCAGTATTATGCGATATTACGTTGGTATGGCCATCGACAGAAAATTTTTGTATTTTTTATGTAACGACAGAGAGTATTATGAAGGTATTATGCAGTATTATGCGATATTACGTTGGTATGGCCATCGACAGAAAATTTATGTGTTTTTTATGAATTATGAAGGTATTATGCAGTATTATGCGATATTACGTTGTTATGGCCATCGACAGAAAATTTAAGTACTTTTTTTGAATTATAAAGGTATTATGCAGTATTATGCAGTATTATGCGATATTACGTTGGTATGGCCATCGACAGAAAATTTATGTGTTTTTTATGAATTATGAAGGTATTATGCAGTATTATGCGATATTACGTTGTTATGGCCATCGACAGAAAATTTATGTACTTTTTTTGAATTATAAAGGTATTATGCAGTATTATGCAGTATTATGCGATATTACGTTGGTATGGCCATCGACAGAAAATTTATGTGTTTTTTATGAATTATGAAGGTATTATGCAGTATTATGCGATATTACGTTGTTATGGCCATCGACAGAAAATTTAAGTAGTTTTTTTGAATTATAAAGGTATTATGCAGTATTATGCAGTATTATGCGATATTACGTTGGTATGGCCATCGACAGAAAATTTATGTGTTTTTTATGAATTATGAAGGTATTATGCAGTATTATGCGATATTACGTTGTTATGGCCATCGACAGAAAATTTATGTACTTTTTTTGAATTATAAAGGTATTATGCAGTATTATGCAGTATTATGCGATATTACGTTGGTATGGCCATCGACAGAAAATTTATGTGTTTTTTATGAATTATGAAGGTATTATGCAGTATTATGCAGTATTATGCGATATTACGTTGGTATGGCCATCGACAGAAAATTTATGTATTTTTTATGTATTATGAAGGTATTATGCAGTATTATGCAGTATTATGCGATATTACGTTGGTATGGCCATCGACAGAAAAAATATGTATTTTTTATGTAACGACAGAGAGTATTATGAAGGTATTATGCAGTATTATGCGATATTGCGTTGGTATGGCCATCGACAGAAAATTTATGTATTTTTTTTGAATTATGAAGGTATTATGCAGTATTATGCAGTATTATGCGATATTACGTTGGTATGGCCATCGACAGAAAATTTATGTATTTTTTATGAATTATAAAGGTATTATGCAGTATTATGCAGTATTATGCGATATTACGTTGGTTATGGATTATTGACAGAAAAAATATGTATTTGTTATATAGAGAGGATGTCGGATAATGCGGTTTCATTTGTCGGGTCCATTTGGTTGGAGAAGTATGACTGAACGTCTGTCGGACTTTTAATATCGATAAAGTATGAAGGGTACTAGTTATGTTGTACGTCGTGTGTCGGGACCACTTAGCCCGGTGCTAAATGAAGTCGTTCCCATTTTTTCGAATGTTTCGAAAAAATGTGCCTAAATACAAATATTTAAATTCTGGCAGCCAAAATCTTACAGGCGGAAGGCGTACCCAAATTTAAATTAACTGCCCAGATATAATTCAAAGATGGTGCGCCAGCTGCAAGTTTTTTTTTTAAATCGTCCTGGCGTCCCACAGTCCCACAGCCGGGCGACTATAGCAAACAGATCTTCAATCACAACCATTTTTGTGTGAGGATTTCATTTGGTGATTCATTGGATAGATAGGTGTGCATATTTTACATGGCTGCAGAACTAGGGGGCGGGGGGAATGATAGTTTTATGTCCACCAAGAGATTCTGGGTTTGATCCCGCATATCATCATCATCATCATCATTCTCGGCTTAACGTCCGTTTTCCATGCTAGCATGGGTTGGACGGGGTATATTAATGACCCTCTTCCAATCTGATCTAGACTGTGTTAGATCTAAACTCAACTTCCTCTCTATCAAGTCTGTCCTTATAACCTCCTGCCAAGTCTTTCTCGGTCTGCCTCTGGGCTTTGCCCCAGGAACTATTAAGTCTCTACACTTTCTTACCCAATTATCCTCCTCCATTCTTTTCAAGTGCCCCAGTCAATTCAATCTTCTTATCTGGATAACATCTTTAATTCTACAGAGACTTAGCCTGCTTCTTAGCTCATCTGAACTCTTTCTGTCTCTCAGACTGGCATTACACATCCACCTAACCATTCTCATATCATTCCTTTCTAAACGGTCAAGATCTTCCTGCTTCACTGCCCATGTCTCACTACCGTACAACATAACACTTCTTACACAGGCCTCATACAACCTACCTTTTACCTCAATTGACAGGACTCTGCTAGTCAATAAAGGATGTAACTCTCTAAACTTTTTCCAAGCAGAACCTATCCTGCAAGTAACACTTCTTCCAACACCCCCTTCACTGCCCAACATATCACCTAAGTAACAGAAGTTCTTAACTATCTCTAACGAGCCATATATAGATAATAAATAGATAGCTATATATATTTTGAGCTTAGGTTGCCATCAAAGATACGTTATGTTCGCGTCCTCCACCCAACTCACTTTGAGTAATAAAAACCTGAGTCGGTAAGTTGGAAAAAAACCGGAAAATTCTTTTTGCAAGATGTTTAAGGTTGAAGGAATTTGTACCTCGTTTACCGTCGTCTGTATCTCAGGTGTACCATACGGGAAATTTTCATTATTCATTATTTTGCCCCTCTGCCTAGCTAGCTTGAACCCGAAACCGTCGAAGCCCGAACCGGAACTACAGTGCCAAAAGTCAACCTCTGGAGAGTGGGACATGTATCCAAATGAGGCAAGGCTTGATCGTACAACTTTGTATGACACGCATTGGAACAAAGGCCCTTCGAAATTTAAATTAACACATTACATTATATTTGAAAACATTCAAAAAAAGAACGCTTTCAATTGATTGCGACATCAATCGAAATTAAGCAATATCTTATAATAGGATGCATTGAGTGTATTTCATTCTTTGTGGAACTGTGATGAATATGTTCATCATTTATATATATATTGAATATTTAATTATTTTTTTATTTATTTTATTATAATATGTTTTACTATACCGGTTCAGTAATTTTTTCATGCAAGGTTAAAGAATGTGGCTCAGGGCCGACTTAAAATTGGAGGGTCAGGAAATAAATCATGACGACATGCGCGGTGATTCAAGTTGTTGTTGGAAATCCTCAGTGATGATGGTGTGGTGATGTGTGAAGCATGTCAGAGGGGTTTATTAAGATATTCTTTGAGTCATTAGTTCATATTTTTTTCTCTGGAGGGAAAGTGAAGACAGTAATTAAATTTTTTTAAATAATGAAATTTTTTATGCGGTAGTAAATATACATGCGGGTGGCCAACGGTAAACTGAGGTGTGACTTCCTTTGTCCTAAAAAAAAATTTTGCGAGAACTAATTTTCGCAAAATACATGGAATCACAGTCCCGATATTTACCAAGTGCCCCAGCCAACGTATCTAAGTGATTATGTAATGCCCAATGTGCTCACAGAAATGGAGGTAAAAATGTAAACAAACTAAGCGGAAAAGTTACCTCCATTTCTGCGCGTGCAGGAAAAACACAGCACTATGATTGAGTGTGTTGACAAAAACTCGCAAAAATTAATTCCTGTAAAAAATTATTTCCCTTTAGGGTACTCCTGTGGCTACTGACAGTTTACAGGAAGGCAGTGAAAAAGGGTCTGCAAACGATGTGGAGTTAGCGCTATACTGTTTTGTGGCCCTGGGAACGAATTTACTTGCTCCAATCTGAAAATCCTGGGAAAAATATGCCCGACTGCCTGACTCATTTTTGCAGGATCTTCAGGACGCGAACATGATGGTGGTCTTTAGCCCGGCCTACTTGTCTTTTTTTCTTCTAATTCTTCTTCTGCAGTTTTTAAGTGAGGGAAAAAAAGAGTCAGGTGGACCCTGATTTGAATTTTTGACAGTTAAAAAAAACGAACTTTGAATTTTTAAAATTTTTCCCACATAATTTTGTAATTACTCATAATTATGCGAAATTTTATGGCACTTTAAAAATGGTAGGGGGAATAGAAGCAGTGATCAGAAAACGAAGAAGCTTTTTAAAAAGGCCTTCCAGCAATTGAAATGAAATTTTATACTAAATGCAATGTTATTCACATGTTTAACAAACCAAACCTTCGAGAGCAAGCATATGAATTCACTGCAACATGATACGATTATACAGATTTACCTCAATGAGTGTGCTTGTGTCGACTTTTTTTCTCTTTTTTTAAGAAATCTCTCTGTATCTTTCCTTTTCAAAACTTATTTTTTAACTGCGCTACTTCGTTCGCTCTGTTTGGTGAGCACTTTGTTTTTAATGCTGTGGACATGCTATAGGTGGATTTCTTTGAAGAAACTCTAGTTGTTTTTTCATAGTATATGTGAGCATGTGAGGTCACAAAGAACGTAAAAAAGAAAGCTTGTGGAAGAGCCTGGTGTTTATCATCATTACTTATTCTTTTTTTAGTTGTACACTATGTCCTGCTCAATTAGCAAGAGCCATTTACAGGAGGTAGGGTGTTTATGAACATTTTATAAGCAATAAAATGGAATTATGAAGTACGGAATATGACATAAGCAGCCTTCGAATTTCGCTTCAGCACGCGGCAATTGCCGAAGTAATTGCCAAAGTATTAGCAGTTATAAAGCTTTTGCTTCGGCAATAGCATTGCCGAAGAAAAACTCGATCGTCGACTGCTGTAGTTTCCCTTTTTTTATGAATATTCATATTATCCATACTCCTAGATTTCATCAAACAGATATCGCCACAATGACACAAATAACTTTCCACTGCCCACTTCGAAAACGACGAGAAATAAAAAACATATAGTCCCGATGCCCCCAGCTATCGAATTCTCTTTTAAGGGAGAATTTTGTAAAACCCTTAAACGACGTGAAGGTAGACAACACAATCCCTTCAACCAATGCACTGCACTGTGTTGACAAACTTAATATTGGCCCCATAGTTTTATTCAGTTCGGCCTGCGGTTCAATATGGTGGAGTGACCAAGTAAGGTATTATCGTTTCCAAGAAAAACAAAAACATCAGGATTAACTCAGCTGCATTTATTGATGTTTGATACTCTTTAAGGCTTGGCATCATATTTAATTTTTTTTCATTTTAAAAAGTGCCGAAGAAAGTGCTGAAGTCTGCCAAGGCAATTGCCGAAGGTTTTCAGTGCTTTTGACCATTGTCTTTCTGCCGAAGGACTGCCGAAGTGATTTTGAAAAATTGCAAAGTTACTTCGGCAATTATTTACCGAAGCAAATATATCTAAAATTTGAAGACTGCATAAGAATGAAAGAAATGACAATAAACAGAATTATTTATTAAAAAGCAAAAACAAACTACCCTAACAGCTAATAATCATGGAAACCATCCTCAACAGCTGCCCTCTATTCATATGTATATTAGACGGCACCAGTTGAACATCTTATTACTTAATTCTCAATAACTTAAACAAATAAAGTTAACTAACGTTGGGGTCTAGGTTGATTAGGTTGAGGCTCGTTGAATTTGCATCGGTGACAACTTGTTTGTATTTTTTTTGTTCACGCTGTCAATTAAAATTTCAGCCAATCAGCGACGTGAATTCAGATCGTAAATTCAAATTCAAGGAGGGTCCACCTGAGGCTCTCCTGTTTGACTTATACTTTGGATTCTTTCTACTTTTGGCGCCACTGTACTGTGTAGTCCCTGTAATGCAGAGAGCGTCAGAAACCCGGGCTAGGTGGCCTTATGCAAACTCAATTAGGGTCAGTCTGCTCTGCCAGACAACTCCCTTTAACATCCAACCGCCCACACAGTGCGCCATCTCCCATTTTCCCTCACATCATCATCATCATCATCATTCTCGGCTTAACGTCCGTTTTCCATGCTAGCATGGGTTGGACGGGGTATATTAATGACCCTCTTCCAATCTGATCTAGACTGTGTTAGATCTAAACTCAACTTCCTCTCTATCAAGTCTGTCCTTATAACCTCCTGCCAAGTCTTTCTCGGTCTGCCTCTGGGCTTTGCCCCAGGAACTATTAAGTCTCTACACTTTCTTACCCAATTATCCTCCTCCATTCTTTTCAAGTGCCCCAGTCAATTCAATCTTCTTATCTGGATAACATCTTTAATTCTACAGAGACTTAGCCTGCTTCTTAGCTCATCTGAACTCTTTCTGTCTCTCAGACTGGCATTACACATCCACCTAACCATTCTCATATCATTCCTTTCTAAACGGTCAAGATCTTCCTGCTTCACTGCCCATGTCTCACTACCGTACAACATAACACTTCTTACACAGGCCTCATACAACCTACCTTTTACCTCAATTGACAGGACTCTGCTAGTCAATAAAGGAAGTAACTCTCTAAACTTTTTCCAAGCAGAACCTATCCTGCAAGTAACACTTCTTCCAACACCCCCTTCACTGCCCAACATATCACCTAAGTAACAGAAGCTCTTAACTATCTTTAACGAGCCACTGTTGTACATCATTAAAGCTGGAAATACTTCATTCTCTATAATCTCACCTTTGCAACGCTTGCATACAAACTGTATGTCAGCTCTTAACCTTCCACTAATACTACTGCACTTCTTATGTACCCAATGCTTGCAAGTCTGACAAAAAATTGAGTTACTACCAACCCCTTTCCTGCAAACTCCACAAGGCCACTTTCCAACTACAAGGTCACACTTGGCTGCAATGCTACTTATCATGACTTTAGACTTTGCTGTGTTTACCTTCAGCCCTTTCTCTTCTAGTCCTTTCTTCCACTTCTCAAACTTTTCAACTAATTCTTCCATCAACTCTGCTATGAGAACCAAATCATCTGCATACAATAACTCCCATGGACAACCTGTTCTGAACTCCATCGACAGCGCTTCTAAGACTAGAATAAACAACAAAGGACTAAGTACAGAACCCTGATGTACACCAACATTTACACTAAATTCATCACTAAGTGAATCGTTAATCCTGACACGACTTCTAGCATTGCTGTACATAGACTGAACCATCACATGACCTGGTTTAACTCGGGCTATGGTAATATTCAATGCACCTTTATGATAATTCAACTGTACATGCGTTCCTTACAGCTCTCCATCGTTTTACAATATCAAAAAGAAAAGAGGTGAAAAACATGTTTTTATAAGTTTGTTAGGGACAAAGGCTTGTTTTCTTCAGTTTTTTACCTTTCTTTCTATCAATTTCTTTCAAATTTTCAGGAAACGGTAATAATAATAAGATACAACTTATAGGTACTTTTCATTAATAACAAAACGCGACAAGAAAAGTTATTACGAAAGAACGTGTTTTCTCCTTAGTAAACTCTTATAAAAGTGTGATGTGTACCTCTTCAGATCGCAAACTAAGCTGCGATAGAGTGTTTTCCTGAATTATCGTGAAGGTGTATTGCCTGTATTGAATTGCTGCCGAGGAGAACCGAACCCCGGTCTCACCCACAAAGTGCAAGAGTGATAACCACTGAACTGTGGCGCCATTATTATATATAATAATTTCTGTAGCACAAAGATAAAGAAAAAATCAATTATTATATTTTTATTTGTTCTAATAAGATTTTATTCTGCTGCTTCCTGTTGCTAATAATGTCAAAGTGTTGATAGTTGGGATAGGATGAACCATCTTTGAACACAGTGGCCCATCCTTAAACGCACTGTCCTATCTTTTGAGATACTGCCCTGTAAATTGATGACCCAGGACCAATTTTTGACATGGGGTAAAATGTATTTGCAGCATGAAGACATTAAACTTATTACTAATTAGGAGTGTGTTTTATCAAGAAGGTTCTCTAGAAATCTTTTTTTTTTTGAAAAATCTTTATCCATTCTCGAGATATTTGTCTTTTAAGTTGCGCTATGTATGCGAAATTTGATTTCATGAGTTAGCATTTAACGTAATTATGGTAACTAAAGATTGAAGTTTATGTGAAATTTTTAAAATTCGTCAAAGTGAACGGCCAGAAAACATTTTTAACTATATATGGCTTGTCGAAAATGTTGAATATATCACCCTCGCAGAGCACTCAAGACATCATACATAATTAGTGAATCTTCTTATTCCAAATTACAAAGAACCAATTAAGAAAAAAAATATTCAAATTAGGCAACCTTTCAAGCTCTTTCATATGCAATTAATTTTATTTTTTTGCGGGAGGTAACCCTTAAAAAACCACATTACACAATTTTTGTGAGGTTGGGAGGAATTTTGTTCATACGTTCACTACTATTAAAATTGAAAGCTGATTTTAATCTCACCCTGAATTCTAGCATAACTGCAATCACGAAAGCTATTGAAATTTATACAATTTCAAATAAATGGACACCAACTGCTTTCAATACTTTTTTACCACAATATTGCTATATATTTGTCATTTCAGAATAAAATAGAGGGATTGTATGATGTGGTTTCTTTGCACACATTTGCGTACATGACAACTAATTTTGTGCACAACACCAACGTACACGTGAACATATATGTAGCATACAAATAAAACTGGCAAATGTTGCAATTTTTGGTAAATAGATTATGATGTTGTAAAAAGATAGGGAAAGAAGGTTCAGAAGTTTTTTAGAAAGAGCTAGACAATAAGTAAAAAAGCAGAGCTAGATTTTTGTTTCACCTTAGAGATTTTCTCCAAGATCTTTTCAAGAAAAAACTTCCGTGCAGTTTCATTGTTGCTTCATGTTGTTTCATTTTTTAATTAACATAACTTGTTATACGAATTTGAAATGATTTCCAGGGAATGGTTACCCTATAAGTATTTTAATTTGATTATTATAATAATATCTGCAGTATATCTATCTCTCCACATTTTATACTCAGGAATAAGGAACGAATCAACAATTAAAAAATGTCACATATAAAAGACAGGTGAACCTGTGGATTTATCCTACCTACTATTTTCCTTATGGTTGGTCTGGAAAATTATTTATTTGTTATATAGATATACTGAAGTGAAATAATGTCTGCAATAAAAAGATTCTTCGAGAAGAAAAAACTTGATAGCAAGTTTAAGCAAGCTGGCTCTGGTCATAAATTAACAGAAGAAAGAAAACTACCAACTAGCAGCAGTTCTAGTAAAACTGACACACGCAAGCCCCAGACAAGCAGTGCTGCCCGTGCTGGTGAAGCAGCTCTGGCAAGGTATTGTAATTAGTTATTATTCTTTTTTCACTTACGGAAATTTCCATAACAAGTCAATTATTTTTTTATTTGGTAACTAATCATCTCCTGTGCTGTAGTAATTTTGTAATAATTTTTGTGCTATTTTGTGTTATCTAACTACATTATAAAGGTTCGTTCTAGTTATGTCAAAGAAGCTGCAATTTTTTTTACTTAAAATCTCTTTGATCTCGCCTTTATTTTTGGCAAGATGAAATGTCCTTTTTTAAAATGGTTACCTTCTTTTTTCAAGTTATAGAGGAGTAAAGCTTTTAAGAAGTTATTTTACAAAGATTCCAGTTGTACAGTACAGTCTGAATGTAATCTACCGCAGACGCGAAACTCGCATAAATAGTTACACAGAACAATAACATTGCGATAGCTTTTGTTTTTTTGAGCAAATAATTGCCTCGCTGATAAACAATGACCCCACGCGATCGATTGTTTAATCATAATAGGTTGCAAGATCAATTTTAGCAATCTATTTTGCGCGAACTCTTTTGAAATTTTTAATTGCAGTAATTAAATATACAAATCACATTTTAAAAGTTTATAAACAAAAAGCGGCGATAGAAATGTTTTTTTAAATCGCATTTTAAAAGTTTAAAAACGAAAAGCGGCAATAGAAATGTTTTTTTAAGATCGCATTTTAAAAGTTTATATATAAACGAAAAGCGGCGATAGAAAGGAGTTTTTAGATTGCGTTTTAAAAGTTTAAAAAAGAAGAACCGCGATAGAAATGTTTTTTTACATCGCATTTTGAAAGTTTATAAACAAAAAGCAGCAATAGAGATGTTTTTATTTGTTTCAATAAGGCTTGAGCTGTTTTCCTTTTCCAGCTAAAAGCTGAAATAAACAGAATTAAAAAATTGTTGAACCCTAAATAAAATGTATACACTTGGTTCAAGGGATTCGTCTTTTCATTTGTATCTAAATGCTCTTTCTAGGTTACAGCAAAAAGAACCAGTAAAAAAACCAACCTCAACAACTGCTACTTGGAAACACAAAACTGAATCTCAAGGTGGAGCCACAGCTATAGATTATGAGCATATGAAAAAAGACTTTACTGCGCAAGCAGCCAAGCAAAATCAGTCTACTCCACACCATTTGAGACAGGATGGTAGCATGGCAGTCAAGTCAAATACATTGGCTGTAGATGGAGTAACGTTTTTGTGCCCAATATGTCCAGCTAGTTTACCAAAACCAGACATTTACAATCACTTGGCAAACTGCCTAAAAAACGAGCTCGACACCGAACCATTGATGATTTCTGTTACCATGATACACACATTAAATCGAGACCGCAATGCTGTTGAAAATTGTATTCACGTGCTTGGAAAATATCTACAAAACATTATTGATCATCAAGATGAAGAAAAGTATCGAAAGATACGGAAAACGAACAAGGTGTTTTCTGAAAAAGTGGGTTGTTTAGCTGGCGTTCCAGAGTTTTTGTTGAAGGGTGTTGGTTTTCACTTGGAAACTCTTCCATTTGCGGTAAATGGAGAAACATCAGATCACGATTTTTATGTTTTGGATGAAAATTTGGGCAAAGATCAAGAACAATTAGTTGCTGCCAAGCAAATGCTAATGGATGCTGAACCGTTGGAGATTAGTCTTGATCGAAACTTGAAAGTTTTTGAGCCATCTTCAAGTGGTAATCATATTGAAGTCCCTGCATCATTTTATTCAGTAACATCGTCCGAGCTTAAGCGTGAACAAGCTAATCGCTCTGAAGAAATCGAAAGGTCTAAACAACTACGAACAAAAGCTATGAGAGATGAAGACAAAAGCACAAATAAACTGGGAAATCGAGCTAATTATAAACATACTGTACTTAGAATACGATTTCCTGATGGTGTTCTGTTGCAAGGTACCTTTTCGAGTTCAGAATCAATAAACGATGTTAAAAATTTTGTTCGAGAGAATTTAATGTTAGATTGGTTGCCCTTTTCGATCAATGATGCCATTGGTCGAACTTATTCTTCTGAAACAGCTAGTTTGAGCAGTTTAAAACTTACACCAGCGGCCTTGGTGACCTTTTTTATTGATGATACAGTTAAAGCTGACGTTGCTAGTTCTTCACCAGATGGTAAACTACAGTTCCTCAAGGATGAAGCTTTAATTTTAATGCAAACCTTGACAATTTAAATCATTGGTGTTTTTCTTATTGATATATTTTTTTAATTAGGAGAGTAAATTATAATATTCAAGGTGTGGAACATTTATGGGTTTCTTGAATTCATGTTACTTCTATCATTCCTTATATTTAACAAGCCAGACTAGGACTTTTATGAATAGATTCCGAAAGAGTTTCTAAGGTCTTTTCTTCGAATAAGGTGGAGTGAAGTTCGTTTTAAACATCCAAATTCCTTATAACTAAGGTTATTTTTTTCTTAAAGTCCTCGAGACATTCCTTAAAATTTTAATATGGGTTTTGGTTCCGTCTGAAAATGTTCAATGTACACAAAACAATGTGTGAATGTCTTTGTTGTGGTATTGTGTAGCATTGTTTTTGTAACAACATTAACCCCCTGGGTATTGATCGATTCATCTTTGTTTTTATTTCTCATTAAAATCCTACTGGATTTTAGATGCATTGCAAGATTTAGTTGCAGTGAAACGAAAGAGTTCTTACAGAAATATTTTTTACAAGCTTTTTTGTTTAAAGAAAACATGACATATTGTTAAAATTTGTTATTTATTAAAAGCTTTTTTACGTTAGGCGTAGTTTGTGTGCTGTACATAAGATTAAAAATATAAACAAGTATCCATCACCTTTTGCTTGTTTCTTAGCTGAATGAAGGAGTAGATGTAAACGAAAAAATGAATTACAAAAAGAAGTAAAGACTATAAACAATTTATACAGATAGTAATTGGGTAGCTATAGTTCTGTTACCTTGCCTGTCCTGGTTTTAGTTTGTAGGTCCTTTTAGATGACAAATTATTCGAGTAAACTTACTATATATGGTAACAGAAAAATATTATAATAATTTTAATTTACATTCAAATAAACTACTAATTTTTCAATAATTTATTCCTATCTGTTAAGTTTGTTACTTTACTTTAGATTCATTCTCACTCATTCTGTTCAATTTAAAACATTACAGCATAATAATTCTGTACAAGTTGCTACATTTAGAGCCACATGTATTATTGGATGTCTGTATTCTTTGATCTTTGTTCTTTGTAAACTATAGCTCAATAAGATCAGAACATTTTGATTTTATTCATAGCTAAACTAAACTTTTTTTTTTTTTTTGCTGCTGTTGATAATTTTTCAATACACTATTTAATATTCCGTAGTATTATTTTTTTAATAAACTTGATGTCTAAATTCTAAATGTCTAAAAGGGCCTTCAGTGATTGGGTCTTAATAGAAATATAAAATATTCAGCAACTTAATCAGTCTCAGAGACTTTAGCGATTAAAAAGTGTAGACTATAATAAGAATATGCTTATCTGTAAGGTCAGATCAGCCTTTATAATGCAATATATTTATAACACCAAAAAACTGCCAATCTGATATTTATTTATTTGCCTGCCTGCTTTGTTAGTGGGCCAACATTTGTGTTGACAATTGCTGAGCGCCAATGTGTATTAGAAAGACTAAAGATTGAGTTAAGTTTATTGTGCTTCAGAGTAACATTTTTGTTTAGTAGTTGTAACAGTAGGATAGATAAATATGTTTACATATGAAAAATCGATTGGTAAGAGTGGTAAATATTATTAAGTCTCAAGTTCAAATAGAGTTGATGTAGTTTATTTTAGGTTTAAATAATGAGTTCAAAGATAGACAGATTAAGAGTTGAGAATCAAACCTTGTTAGATAAAATTAGTATTTTAAAACTTCAAGTCCAACAAACTGATAAAGAATCAAGAAGATTACGTGGACAACTTCAATGCTTGAAACTTCTCGTGAAAAGGTAACAAACACTTTTTTGTTTGTTTAACACTGTTTCTAATTGTACCTTTAGTCAATAGACTTTTTTGGAATACCAAAGCTTTTTTTCTTTCTTTTTTTAAAGTAAACAAGTATTGAAGATATTTACCTAAAACTTGTTAAATTATAAATTTTTTAGATCTAGCAAACAAAAAACTTATTTTGAAGTTAATTATTTTGTACGTATCTCTTCCAAAGAACAGGACAAAGTAGTACACAAGTCAAAAGTTAGGGCGAATTTACACTTAAATGTTTGGATCGATGTTGATTGATACAGAGTAGCAAGTTATCTTTTAAGCTTTGATCAATGTTGACTAATTGGACTCATTTGTAAAAACCTGGTTAAATGTATGAGACATTTATGTTGCTAAAAACTATAAATTTGTTATTTCCTATAATAGGTACCAATTTAATAAATATGATTTAAAAGTCAGAGGATTGAATTTCCAGCATTTTGAATTAATTTTAAAACACGCATTTGTACCTACCCGCTTTTATGTAAAGCTGTGATATGGAATTTATGATATGCAATACATATGTGATTTATATATGTGCAAGGGAACCCAAGGTATAAAAGGATGTTGGACTTATATTACTTAAAAAAAATTTAGATTTTTTAAAAAGCTCTTTTCGTTCTTAAGATATTCACATTTAAAGAATTTTAAATTTAATTATGCTGCATAAATTATAAAGTCATATTAAGTAATAGCAAATTTTGGCATTTTTTGTCATCAGTAATTTTAGACCTGATAAAGGATGTGCATTCAAACTTTATCAATGCATAGATATTCATCATTCTCATCATTCTCGGCTTAACGTCCGTTTTCCATGCTAGCATGGGTTGGACAATCTAGACTGTGTTAGATCTAAGCTCAACTTCCTCTGTATCAAGTCTGTCCTTATAAACCCCTTTATATTATAAAGGTGAATTGATTAACAAAATTTTTTTGTTAAAAGGACATTTCTTTGCTTGTCCCAGGTTGTGGTAAGTTGTTTGTTTGCTGAATATACACCTCTAGTTCCCTTCAAGGTTTATTATGCAACATTTTGGTATGCGATGTATATATGTTAAAGTTTGAGTAAAATAAAGAGTTTTGGTTTTTAGATCTTGGGCAGGAGACAATGAAGCATCTATCCATGTGGCAAATATATTAGGTGAGTTGGTTTCTATGGCAATTTCCACTATTCCATTGTTGGAAATCTAAAGATTTGATTTTATTCCGTGGCCATACCACTACAACAAGTCGTAATATATCTCTTTCTATGATTGTTTACGTGATTCAGCACCTAAGAGAATTGAGGGAAAATAGACATCATTTTAGGAGCATATCTCTGAAATTTATAAAAACTTTTTCAAATGTCAGTTATCTTACAGTATACACATAAAAAGAAAGTGTGTTTTGGTTTTTCTGGAATTTTGTTTCTTTAGGAGTGGCTCCACCTTCACTAGAAGCACACGTTGACAGCAGCAGATTGGTGGCTGTGCCAAAGGTACACAGTTATAAGTTATACATAATTGTTCAATGTTTTTACAAATTGAGGGAATACAAAGAATTTGCTGTTTATTGGATTTTTCCACAGGTTTTTTGACTAGAACGTGACTCCTTAAAACTGCCTAATTTTGAAAAAATTTTTAAAAGTTCTTAAATTTTTAAAACAGTTATTCTAGTTTATGCAATCACACTTGCATGCCTCCACACACGTCTGAAACAGATTTGAGTGTGCTGTTTGCATGATTAAAACTAATATCACATTGAAGACTTAAAAATCACACGCCTACACACCATAACAGTAATTTTAAACATGTGATTTACTGCACACTTAACCATTTCTTCAATGATAAGACTGTCAAAATTATTTTTTAAACTTGGTAAAAAACCTCAAATCTTCTTGCTTTAAGTTAAAGATTGGTTAAGGATTCTCATCAAAATTCTACAAATTCGACTGAATAATTTCCTGCAAAATAATTGACATTAAATTCAAAGCTGTAAAATTGTGTAGATCCCTGATTATTAAAATCTCAGCATTTTTTGCCGTCTGATTTTCATGTAATTTTATTCGCATTTCATTATCTTGTCCAATGTAAATGCTTTATGACCAGAAATACTGGCCATTTTTCTATTTATCTCCACTGTACATTTCACTGTACAAATCTGCAAATCTCCTCCAAAAACGGCTTTTAACAATTTTTCCCTTAAAACAGAAATTTGCAGAAATTGTTTTTCTCTTGTGGCGTTGCCTTTAAAATCTCCTCAAATCTCCTAAATTTCTTTGAAAACATATGGAAATTACCTCAAATGTCCTTAATCATCTTCTCAAAAAAGCCTATTTATCAAAAAAGTCTTTAAATGTGACTCTATAAAAAGTACGATCCTACAATTATTTCTTCTAGTCACGAGCATTAAACAACTGGGCGATGTTTACAGTTGGTGTTTTGAAAAACCTGTACGCGAAACATGAAGACATACTCTACAAAAAGAAAAGAGAATATTTATTGGAGCGAGAAAGTTATTTAGACGCCCAACTAAATGGTTATGTGAACGATGATCGGTTTTACGATGAAAAAGATTTGGATTTGATGATGTGCATAAAAGCAGTAAGCCAGTATACTTAATGTTTTTCTTTGATTTCTTACGTTCCATGCGCTGTGTAATTCCATTTCTAACATGGTTGTGAATTAAAATATCAAAGCGGTCAAAAGCTGATTTGAAATGACATTTATTTTTTGCTTTGTGTAACCCCACACAATCCAGAAGGTTTTTTTGTGTATAAATTAGTACATTTTCACGAATATATCGTAATATATAACTTATATCTTAAACAAGCAAAAACGCAGTTTTCCAAAATTTATACCTATTTTTTGTAACACTTAATGTGCCCAGTCTGCTTTGAAATATTATCTTATTAGTCCTTACTAGCCCTTCTTAGCCACTGGCCTAAAATTAGTACCAAGTTAGAATTAGCGTCCGCCCTAAATTAACGCTTGCCCTAAATTAACGCTTGCCCATTAATTTTTGTATTGCATTAGGGTCAATAATAAGGAAAGATAGAAACATTTCCAATGATACTGATCGTATTTATAAGCTTGATCATCTTCATAGGATGTTATTTATGTTACTATGATACTATGTATCGACGAAAATAGATTGTAGAAAATCGTATATTCTGTTTTTGCAGTTTTATATCCGAAGCAATATATTATTTTTAAAAGCCCTATGAGGTGATAATGATCCATTGATTTATGCTAATTTTTATGTTTTGCCTTAAATAAAGAACGAACCAGCCACCAAGCCTTCAACTCCACCTTGTAAATCCCTTTCAAAAATCTACAAGAAAAGAATACACAGTGTAACGAATGCATCACAAAGTAAACCGAGACGTAGAGAGTGTAAAGATTTGATCATTGAGTCTGTCGGTGGCGAGGTAAGCACCGTAAGAATGAACACATATTTTTTTCGAACTTTCTATGGTGTCCTCCTGGTGAACAAGTGGCTTTAAAGAGCCCTAAAGTTTAGATTAAATTTTTCAAAAATCCTAAAAACTCCGAATTTTGTAATGACTAGCTTCCCGAAACTATCGGAATGGATTATTTGTGTTTGTACTTTATTAGGTGTAAAAAACATTTTTTAAGACCCTGAGAAAGCAAACAAAAAGTTAGGTATTATGACCCTAAATTTGATCCCATAACACCCTGCTAGATTACGCCCTGTAACATGACTGTAGCATAGAAAACTTTGAAATTTAACTCTTTTTTTTGAATCATGGGAAAAATTTGAGCTTTAAAAAAAAGAGAATATACACATTAAAGGAAGACTCAGGGAAGGAGAATTCACAGGACAAATAACGTTTGTTAAAGTCCCTTAAGTAAGGCTGTATTTCTTACAATGTTACAAACTGGAGAATATAGAAGTCTCTGTATCAATAATACCCGTATTTTGCGTGCCATTTTTTGGTCGTGCTACGGACGCACGAAATATTAATGTGCGGAAATAGCAAATGCGACATGTACGACGGGCAAATTTCCGTGTATTTTAAAACCGGCTTATAAAACAAGAAAAAGTGGCTTTCTGTTGTGCCATCACAAATGTTTCGAAGGAAATTTGGCTACAAAGCCTGAAAAATTTAGATTACGATTAAGAAAACTTTCAAAGGGATTTTTAAAAATTTTAAAATTATACTTTGCAGTAACAATGACAACGCCTTTCTAACAATTATTTTCTAAAAAAACCTTTTTGAATTCTTAAGAAAATAAAAATAAAAGTTTTATATTTTAAATTGTATAACCTTTATTTTTAGAGCTTACCAACCAGTCCAACAAACCTAAACATTGAGTTCAAGTACGATATTTTTTTATTTTTTTATTTTCTCGATTCCCGCGGTGGGTAAATGCAGGTCTAAATCCTACAGGTTTAACATATATCCTCAGAGAATATTCCGCAATTTTTTGTTTTGCGAATTTTTTGTTGAAAAGAAAAAATATATATACCTGTAGTATTCATCAATCTATGCTTCTCTATATTGCTCGTCAATTTTTTAGGTCACCTGCAAGTTCTAACAAGCGAAAAACGTCTCTCTCCTGTCCTGCAACAGCTAGGGTAAGTTCTGCACTAATATAACAACCGTAATATAACCGATGAAGGGGGAGTGGAGAAGCTTGATAATAAACAAAATTATGTTCTACCTTCACAGAGAACTTTTTTATCTACTCAGTTTTTTATATACAAAAACACGAATTTGGGAAAAACAAGGCTGTAATTACAGATGTTTGCAACTGCTAACTCACGTATTTGTGCAAAGATTAAATATAAACAAATACACATTTCCCGAATTTCGTAAATTATAATAATAATGATGTCATCCAAAATTTTGTAATGGTTCTGTGCTTTTCAAATAAGGATATTGAGATAGAATATTAAATTATCATGACAAAAATGAAGTTTTTAGAGCAATATAATGTTCTGGTTGGATTTTATTTAGATTTAAAGAAAATAATTATTCTGAAAACGAGGCTATTCTTGTAAAGCTCGGTTATATAAAGGGTTTGAACGTAACTTTTAGCTCGGAATTGAGGCACTTAACGAACAGAAATATTTACGAAATTAAGTAATTTATTCCACCTTTTGCTAAGGAAGTTAGGCATAAGAATCATTTTTAGTGTTGACCTCTTTAATTGAGTTTGACATAATTTGAAAATTCGGGAAAGGTCTATTGATAGGGCTTTTATTGGAAAGGTATAAAAATATTTCTAATACATTCAAAAAATCTGATTTTTATTTACCAAACATCCTGGTATAAAATCTAACATGTAATGATTGACTGACTCACTCACGCTTTATATTTTTCCTTAAAATATTTGGCGCCCGTTGCATTTTAGTGTTTGGAATATTTTTTATTTGAATATAGTTTTTAACCTGCTTTAACCCACCTGTGCTATTAGATCGTTTTGTCAATTCCTAGTGATCAGCTCAATTTATTTATTATTTTCAGAGCACGAAATCAAAATTATCAAGAAAGATCAGAAAAGGTATACGGTTAATTTACTAAATTATTGTACATATCTAATTTTCTAATTGCGCGAGTAATTTTTGCGCATTTGGCTCCTGAACTAAAAAAACCCCAACGAATACTCCTTTTTATAAATTATTGCGCAATATTCAGCCTCATCATGAAAAAGAGGCAGCCGTTGCTCCAAATCTTTTATATTTTATTATCTCTTACGATACGGGGACATTGAAAAATCACGCGCAACGAATAATGGAGAATTAATTATCTCAATAATAATTTCCCGTAATTTTTCGTATTTTGTGATGACTATTTGATTACCTCCATAATTGTATGCACGTATTTTATGATAAACATTGCTAATTACCATTTTACGAATTTTTTTCAAGAGAGAAGACGTACTATCAAACTTTATTACTTTTAAAACTTAAAACTTCAATAAAACTGCTATTTTAATAGCAACAACTCTCTACACAGACTCAGTAGTTTGTGTAAAAACTCAAGAACAGTTTATTATAATGGAAAACAATGACGGAGACCATGAAATGATAGTAGAAGACTTCAACGAACTATTTGAAGAAAAGTCAGTAGGTAGACACGTTAATATTAAAATTTTAATGGTATACGAGAAAGGGGAGATTCACCAAACTGTGCACACTGATATTATATATTTTGTCAGCAGATAGGTGATTAATATACATCAAATTTTGTACAAAATTTAAAAACTACCACAGCACACCATAATATATATAATAGTTTATCCTCTACTTAGTTTTCTCTTGATTTTATTTAGCTCATGAAAGTATCATATTAACAGAAGATGACATTAGTGACCCACATATTCATATAGATTTTGAAAAACTTTCAAATTACAAAGTCGAACATTTAAAAAGATGGCTGGTATTCCGAGGAGACACACTTCAAGGCATTACAACTTTGAAAGAAGCTCAAGTTCGTGTTATGAGCTATTTCGAAAATAAAACTGAAGCCAAAATTGTAGATCCTACACCTGATAAAATCTGGCTACGTAAAAAAGCAGAAAAAATGGGAGTTATTTTGAAACCGCTGTGGAAAGAGGGAATGCTTCCATCAGTCCCTTTGAAACTCAAAGCTGATATGTCAAAACCAACTGATTTAACAGGTTGGTCGAAATCCTTGAAAGGAATGCCAAATTTTACAGTTGAACATATTCAAAATTACCATGAACATATCAATGAAACATTTTGTAAAAATTCAACAATAATAAAGAAACATTTTATGCGCGGCGAACAATTCCTCGAAGAGAAGTTCTTAGATACTGATACAATATATGTTAAAGAAGATGAAACAATATTTTGTTTGAAGGGTGTAGCTGCAGCTAGTTTGAAAAAAGCAAATAGATGGGCTTTTTTAGCTATAGAGAAAAAACCCTCCAATATTGAGTTTGCGAACTGTCAGTGTCCAGCTGGACGTTGTGGGACATGTTCTCATGCATATGCTATGATGAAACTTTTAGCAAAGTGGGTAGTAGATGGCCTATCTATGGTACCGGCAACTAAAGCATGTACTTCAAAGCCCTGCGTGTGGAATGTTCCGCAGTCCAGAGGTAGAATAGAAAAGGTTCCTATCATGGAAATGATGATCAAGTCTCCTCCATCGAAAAAAAACTAAAAAAACTGACAATGTTCAAGACAAAAAGGGTATTGTTTCATCTCTTTACGAACCTCGAATAGTTAAAAACACTTTAAAAGATGATATCAATTTTCTCATAAGACATATGGAACATAAAACACCAACAAATATATGTGCAACCAAATTACTTAATCCCAATCCAGTTCATCACAGACAGACACAATTTGGAACTTTACCATCAGGTTCGTACCTCTCATATCAGTGTTCAGTTATGCCACCTGATTTTACAGTATACTGTAGCATTGACAGATCAGATGAAAAAGAGTACCCATTGTATCAAAGATATCCACAATTTCCATTCCAATCATTGGAAAATGTTATAGACACTTTTACTAAGGATATTCATATTGTTGAAATAAAGAAAAACAATATTTTAGAAAATTTAAAATCCCACTCCGAAGATGTTAACTTGATTGAAACGAGTACAAGAAATCAAGCTGATGATCCGAACTGGTTTTTATACCGCAAGAACAGATTTACAGCATCTTTATGTAACAAATTGGGTAAAACTGGACGAAAAACTGAACGAAAAACTGAAAAATCTTCAAAGACATTAGCCCATAACATTGTGACAGGGAGTAAAAAAAATGTGAACAGGATTATGAAAATGAAAATGGAGTACGGTCGATTTTACGAACCCATAGCAATCCAACATTATGAGCGATATATGAAGTTGAAGAATTTTAACATAACTGTAGAACAATCAGGTTTAGTCATTGATCCGATCAATTTTGTGTTGGGTGCTACACCTGATGGTAAAGTTATATGTGATGGATGTTTTGGTATATTGGAGGTGAAATGCAGCGAACAGTACAGGGATGTTGATCCAAAAACAATTTGCCACATTTCACCAAACCCGTGTATAGTTTACAACAAAGAAAACAATCAAATTACTATAAATAAAAACCACACGTATTATGACCAAGTACAAATGCAACTTGCTATAACAACACGCACATGGTGTGACTTCGTATTTTATACATCGAAAGGATTAGCCATTGACAGAGTTCCCTTTGACACAGAATATTGGGATACATTGCAGCACCGAATCTTGAAATTTTATTTTACGTACATGTTACCCGAAATTGTGGAATTAGAGGAATGAACCTATCTAGATATTTTTATATACTTTATATATAAATATAAATAAGTACTTGAAACATATCATAACCTTGTAAAATATGAAATATACTTCAAAGTGATATTTTTTGCAAGGATTGATTTTTACGAGTTTGCAACATTACCACAAAAATAAGCTATAGAAAAAATCATCTCCTTGAGGTATATCTCATAATGTGTGTGTAGCAGTAAAAAACTTTTTAGATATTTTTATGCATATAATTGTAAAGATTTTCTTTTTCTAAACATTCTATACCTTTAAAATTGGTTCTTGAAAATTTGCTAACATTGCACAAACAGTGATGATCTGGTTAAGAGAACCTAGCATGTTAACAGGAATAACTCGATCAAATATGTGAAAAGTTTTCAATCTCTGTATCATTCTTTCGACATGTATTCTTTCAGCGGCAATTTGTTGACTTTGAATAACTTCGCTTTCACTGAACTGATCTCGTCCTCTCAAAAAACATGGTATTATCAGCTCCACACCGATTGGATTCACATATTCTGCTATCAAAAAACCTCGATCTGCCATGATCGCATCACCAGGCTCCCAGAGTTCTGGGTATAATATTCCACTTTTCACTGCTATATTTTTATCAGATATGCTCCCAGGGAAGGCTGAGGATATAAAAGTGAAGCCACCCCCTGGTGCAATTCCAACCAGAACTTTACTGTAGTGTGACTTTTGTAATCTGAATACATCAATTTATGGACAACAAGTGAAGCAGGCACTGCAATTTTGAATTCGACACAGTCTATAATGCACCGTACATTTGGAAATTTTTCCATCATTGATTTTGGCATTACATCTTTTACCTGCTGTCGGGTAGGCCATATGCATATTGATCCAAATTTAACGTACATATAATTTATCCAAGTCAACACTGTATTGGTGACTGTAGCTTCAGAAACTTGAAAGATATAAGATAAATGAAAAATATCGAAGTTTCTTCTAATGCGTACCAGGGTCAACAAAAAACTTTCTAAAGGGGATAGCATTCGGGGTCTCCCTCTCTGTGAATCACCTTTGACCTGTTGGTTGTTGTATAATACCACATTTTCTCCATTGTCACCAGTGTTCAAAAATATTAGTATGCCTTTGAAAACTTTAACATTTGGTAAACCAGTGTAGTGGTTACATGCTCCGTCTGACAAAAGCACATGTTCAACAAATTTACATTTTGTAGTTACAGTTCTGTGCAACAAATCATTTTTAAGTTGTTCATTTTCCTTCTGCAATGCTTCGATTTTGCTTTGTAAGTCAAAAAAACTTTCTTCTGTTTGGCTTGACATATCACAACTAACATCTGGCATATCTATCATAAATGACTCTGTCGGAGGTTCATAATCTGACACTGTGTTTCTAAATTTTTTGCGGGGAGAGGGTCTGTTGACAGGAGGTTTCCGTTTACTTCCCTGCTGTTCTACCATGGCTTCAAACAGCATAGGTTTTGCTCCTTTTTTTAATTTCCTTAATGTGCCACCAGGAGGACGAATTATATCAGATTTCTCAAAATGTTTCTCGCACAAAACAGTATAATTAGTAACTCTAAAATTGTCTTTTCCATCAACTCTTTTTATACGATTACACCACACTTTTCTAAGACTGGGATCTTTCGGAAACTGGAAGAAACTCAAAGCACTTGTGATACGTTCACCCTCGAATTCAACTAAACCTCTACTATCACATCCCCAGGCAGCACACTGCTTTCCAAGACTTGGTTTTTTATGTTTACCTTTTTTCGATACACTGTCCGCCATAGCGATTTTTTTATTTATGAAGAACTGGAGCAACGGCTGCCTCGTTTCCGTGAGACGGAAATTACGTCATTATGAATTTATAAAAAGGAGTATAAAAAGTTTAAAAGTTTCGTAAAACTTTTTTTTCACATCAGCGTTGGTTGCCGTAAATCTAAAATTGATGAAGCTTCAATAATATATGCTTTGATTTTGAAAGATGTACAATACATTGAGGTGTGCAACCCATAAGGGTAGGGCGAAAATAAAATGTGCGTTAAAATAAATGCGCAAAAATTAATTGCGCGAGAAAAAGGGTTGCACAAAATTTTAACTGCACGAAAATTTTATGAATTTAGATCGGCTATTCTTTGTACTAGCACACGTGTTTTAGTCGCATAAAAACACGTGCCAAGTACCTCTTAGCGGAATCTCAATGTTTCTTAGCTAGTCTGCCTAAAGGCTCATTTCAATTTGACTGCAGTTTCCGCCATTGTGCCAAAAACTGTCGAGATGTCTACGTACCACATGCGCACTTGGAAAAAATCTCTCATTTTTTTAAAGTGTGCATGTTCTAACAAAAAATCTCGTCAGCTTTTTATCTATTTATTTTTTTAGCGGTAAGACAGGAATAAAAAGTGTGTAGCTTTAGTGACTTTATTTTTCTAGCCACCAATGGACACATCACGACTACGCAAGCAGGAAGAAGACCAGTTTCTGCTTTTCCCTTAAAAAGGACGGGTTATTTACCTCACGCACGATCATCTGGTCACATGAAAAAATATCATTCCGAAACTACCATGCGCCAACTTGACGTGGTGGAAAGAGAACTTCGTAAAACAACTGTGACGTTACAAAAAAAGTTATCGCTTCAACCGACTGGCTTTATCAAGTAATAGGCTTGAAATAAATAATGTGTTTCGAAGCGTCTGTATCTGTATAGTAACAAAAGCAGGACCAAAGAACTTAGTGATGACAAATAGACCATTTAGCATTATAACGACCGTAATTATAAATACGACCGGTTTATTATTGGTTTTACTGTTTTGTAGCGTTTTTGCTTCTCGATAAAATACATTTGTTCAGATACCTTTATCATCCTGAGTTACCGATAAAATAAAAGTGGCCGTACAAATAAAATGACTTTGACTCGATTTGAAGTCGTGGTTAAACGATCTTGTTAAAAAATGTGTTCGTATAAAAGCATATTCGCCTAATGTGTGGAACCACGTTTAATAATAAACTGATTTTTAACAAAGCACGTATGTGAAAAATTGTAATCGCGTGAACATATTTTGGCACGCTGCTATGTTATGCGAAGTATAAATAAATAGGACAGCGGTTTTTCCGTTATTATCGTATGAATTGTTGTATAACAACATGTTAATATTTTCGTTTTTACTTTTTAAGAGTTATTTGCGGCCCTTCTAATACGCTAAGAAGTTTTAAAAAATCGCGAACATATGTGCGGGTGCTTTGTAGAAAGCAGGGGACTTTTCCAATATTTTGCAGAATGCTTTGAATGTTAGCGCAATATTATTCCCAATTTAGTGCGTCCGGTGGTGGGGTGTCGATTTCAAAGGGAAATTTTCCTAATGATCCGAAATTCTTAGTTCACACAACACAAAAGTTATTGGACTTAATCTGTAATTATTTGCAACTTGCGATGACGAGTGTAAACATAACGCACCTAAAAAGAAATGCTCAATTTCCAGGATGTCTTATGTAAAGCCGTTTATAGGGTGACCACGATAAAGTTCCGCAAGCAAAATGCCCTTGAAATAAATTTGGTTAAGGGGGTTCCTAGAAAATGCTGCGATGTTCCCCCAGCCCAAGGTCTTTAAAAATTTTGCTTACTTGTCCCCGTGATATAAACAACCGATGGCACAATTATTAGTATTGCAGGTATTATATTTCAAAGCTTCATTCAGTAACTTTTCACTCAATTTCTTTGTGGAGGAATCATACTTATTCCCGTGAGGCGGGGTACCGCAGAGATCACTGGGAGGAGCGACAATTTCTTCCTTGTGTTGTTTTTGCCAAATATTGGAAGCCGTGGGTTCACTAAACAGTGGAAAGGGTCATGCGCACAACGGTAGGAATAAACATGGGAAAAGAAAAGATGGCTAGCCTGGCCTGGCTGTTCTGGATCATCGTTTAAAGCAACAACACTTTCTTATTGTTTTTTCAATGTTGTCATTTTTAATAATTTGTTTAACGAAAAAGGATTAGGTGCATTTGTTCTTGCTTGACTATTTCTAGTCTTAGTCGTGGGGCTAAAATAAATTAAAATAAATGCAACATTTAAAATAAAGGCAACATTTAATCCACTCATCAACCACCCTGCCTCTGCTGGACTACTGGAGACCTTCAATGTGGTAATGAAACCACGTCACTCGTTTTAAATTACATTTTTTGTATTTAAATTCCAATTATTTAATGCCTGTATTTATGTTAAATGGGCTGCTAATGAAAGGAACGCTTTCCTAGTGGATATTAGCCTTTTAAAATGGATACACAAAATATTGGCATTTATGTTGAAAATAAGACAAATAAAAGTGTTCTGCCCAATCTTGAAACACGCCCATCTTAGACTAGCCAGGCCAATCTTCTGACAGTGACAAATGGGTGGCCAGTCTCCAACCTATGGACATAGATGTCCAATCTTAGAACAATTGTGGAAGTACTGTAAATTGTAAATTGAAACATTTCTTGGCAAATCAAAAGGCCAAAAAATTATACCATTTAAACTGTTCAACCATTTAGCTGGCTATAAGTCACTACTAGCTAAACTTCTCATCCAATGAAGTTAACAGCTAGCTAGCTAATTAGCAATATAATTGAATACGATTTATCTGATTCTCATATTTAAACATTTCATTTTAAAATTTGGCTACGACAAACTGTATAAGAATCCTATAAATTAATAATACATGCTAGCTACAACTAGGTTTTACTGTGTCCAAAAACTGGCCTGGTCATTTTAAAGCTTACCTCCCGACAAAAATTAAGTTGACCTAAATTGGCTGATATTCATACGTGATTTACGAATATAAAGGAAATACTAGACCAAGCACTCGGATTTCAGTTGGGAGAGCTGTGATGAGGATACTATTTAAGAAGAAGTCGCTTCACGTGTTGCTGTTGCTGTAAGGACGTGGTGCAAGTGTGGAAAGTCTAAGATAATGACGAGCGAAGCGGAGTGTCGTTGCTATTGCGAGTTAAAATCCGCAAATATTTTTAATTTGATCAGTGAGTTTTGATATGTAAACGTATTCGAATTAGATAATAGCGCATGAGTTCGATGAATGACGATAAAAATGAAAAAATCTAATAACCTTCTTTTTGTTTTTTCTTTCTAAAGTCAAAGAACTCGAAAGTAAAATGAGCTTCGCAGATCTTAAAATTCTTTGGAAGTGTATCCTCTCTCTTGATCAGTTTGATCCATATAGTTCGTTGTTTTGGATCTTTGGGAAAGTTGAAAAAAATACACCTTGTTTCTTTTGTTGGTTAAGACAACTAGGTAAGTGGGCAAGAAGCCATATTACTATTTAAAAAAAGGGTTCGTCCTTATTCATCAACGTGTGGAACTTTTTTTTACAAATCACATCACATCACATCCGCAAAGATTCGCCTTTTATCCGGGGGTCCGAATGTGAGCTTCTAACTAGTGACGTCAGGCGCATAATTATACTCTTAAATGCGCACTTGCAAAATGGCAAACAAGTGAGGTGAAGGCTTAAAAACATGAGGTAAACATTGTCTGGTTTCTTGAATACCGTAGTGATTTTAACAAAATAAACGTTAAATTGTTTTTTCTGAAGATGTTATGAATCGATTTAGGTCAACTTGATTTTTCTCGGGAGGTAAGCTTTTTTAACAGTACATGCAAATTCCTTTTTTTGTGTACATACCCCAAATATGATTTTTTTAATGTGCCTGAGAATCTAACTTAAGAGCAGGCGCTACGTGAACCCATGTGGTTTTTTATTGTTAGCAATGGCTCAATGCCGGAAGTGCAAGAAATCCTAAAACTAAAATGATGTTATTGTTTTTTTGGAACTTGTTTCTGTTTATTTTTGAATCCAGTACTAAATTCTTAACAACCTAACCCCTAGACCTTGCCAAGCTCATGATATTTTGAATAAATAATCAGCTTTTGCAGCCAAAATTGCCATTTTACGATTTTTAGCAAAAATTGCGAAAGTTAGTTACACTGAAATTCCACATATGGGTAAGTTTGCATGATTTTTCAAATAAGTTTTTTTTCTGATAACTCCTACTTTCTCAAACTTGCCTATTATTCTTGAAATGAAAGGCAGCGCTTTCAATTCTGTTGACTTAACCACAAAGTAGACAACCTTTAAAATGGAAAAAGTGACATACCATCATTAAAAAAAAAATTGTTGCTACTTAGTCTCTCCTTTTAACAAAGTTTTTTTGTGGTGTGTCCGCCATTTATGTTTTTTTTTCAAATGATAATTCATTGAGACAAGATTGGTGCTGTTAACATTTCAAACTTATGTGTTTCTTTTTTGGCACCCATCAGATGTCTAAATTGACCTGGATCAGCCTCTAATCACACTGAGTTTAACTTAAACTGATGCAAGGTTTTTTGAAACACAAGGAAAAGGATTTTTTTTCTTGTGGATTCTTCTGTTTATTGTTTTGTACTCCGTGTGACAGAATGATTATTTTTAATATTTATATTTAGAAAATATAATCAAATTTTTATGTATTAAGAAGAAGTTTGGTAATTGGTGAGATTGTTATTATGTTTTGTTATTATTTTAAAATTCAGGACGTATATTGAAACATCAAAACACCATCAGGTAAGGCAACTTAGTGCCTATAGTTTTATAGCCACCATGTTCGCAGTAAATATCTTGCATGGTGGAGTATAAAACAGCATGAAATTTGCTACTTTAGGTACATCGAATGGTAAATAGTGTATATTTCATAATATAGCAGCAGGTGTGTTTTATGCATGCCATGATATCACGCAGAATAAATAGTACTGTATGTACAAGACCTTTTTTGCTGATGTTCACAACCAAAAAGAGCAATTGCAAAGCAAAACATTAATCTATATATTAATGCATTATGCTAAAAACATTGTAACAATATTATATGATGGCATCGGAAGTTTAGGTCAGATGTTGAAAATTTTCTTTTTCATTTTCATCTATGTTGGCATATTTTTTATTCTCTGTCTGTCAATGGTGACGCAAATGTAACACGCTATGTAACAGAACATTATACACAATGTAAAACATTGCAGTATTTTGTACACTTGCATTATTTCTTCTGGAAACATTTTCATAACTGCCGTTGAAGTAAGATGTTTTTAGATTGTGATTGCTTTGGAAGAACTTAGAAGTAGAGCAATAATACTAAGTATTACGGTATTATTTTCAGATCAATGAATCACAGTTCTTTCACTGTCGGTTGAACTACTTCACAGGGAAATTTATAGCACAAATGTTGTAATAGCAGATTATTATCTATTTAGAGCTTATGTTACATGTTTTATATCGAAAACCTGTGATATGATGTTTGTTAATCTTAGGACAATCACATTAGGTCAGGCCTATCAATAAGGGGCGAAAGATCGCTGTCTTGCACGCAAAGCTGCGCTTAAGTTGGCGAAATAAGATCATAGTTTTACAAATTGCTTGTCTAGTTGAGCCACTAGCGCATTGCACATGAATGATAACAATTTCTTATTTTTACACTAAAACATAAAATATAAATAAAGACCTTAAAATAATAAAATGCTCTCTTATGAACTTATGCTACTATAAATGTTATTGGTTAGCATCTAAACATGACGTTAACCATAATTATTATGCCTGTTATTTGCCAATCATATTATTATGCAGAAAAGAAGTTTGAAGAAGCTAGAAAGAAATTCCAAGAATTCAAAGAAAACGGAAATGAAAAACTTCCACAAAAAAGGAAAGTTAATCAAAAACGTAAAGACCACCATGTTTTCATGATCAGGGTCTCGTAAATATGTCTTGAATATTTATTTAGAATAACATTCTCATACGATTATCAATTTGTTTTTATTTGCATAATAGATAATACTCAAAATTTTATGTTTTATGCATTTATAAATTCACACCTATGCCTTTTTTCACCTACCCAGTACAGGTCCTATAAAATGACTGTGTCTGTTTGTACGTCCGTTATCAGCTTTATTCAGAATTGGATCATTATTTTTTCTGATTTTTGCAAATAAATAAAGAACAATAGACCCTTAAAAGGGGCTTTTATTGGCTCAAAAATGGCAGATTTATGTGCAAAATGAACCAAAATGTTCCAAAAAAAGCATTTTACGGCATTTCTCAGGATTAGATTAGTTTTTTTGATGTTTTGCACAATAACAAGGAACAATGACTGTCAGGGAACAAAAAATCTTATTCGCTTAAAAATAGCAGAGTTAAGCGCAAAATGAGCAGAAACAGTCCTAAAATATGGTTCATACAACTTTTTTCAGGATTGGATCATTAGTTTATTCTGATCTTTTGCACAAAGATAGAGAATAGTTGACTCTCAAAATTCAGTTTTTTGGCCCAATAATGCTGGGCAAAATGAGTCAAAACGCTTCAGAAACACAGATTTTTGAACTTTTCTAAAGAAGTGGATTATTATTTTTTTCTAATGTTTTAAATCCAGGTAGGTCCCTTAAAGTTTTAATTCTTATCTTTATAACTGCATAGAAAAATTTCAGTGTTAGCTGTGGAGATGTGTCTGTTACATAGAGGTAGATGTCAGTTGGGACCTTGAAAGGACAACCTCACTAGAGACGAGTACACTTTAAAAGTGTCTGCTACATAGAGGTTTTGTTACATGAGTTTGACTGTTACTTCTATCCTTCCCTGAGAAAAGTGTCTGCTATAAAAAAGAGCCTGATATGTACAGTGCCTTTTTTGCAGAGGTGATCGCTATATAAGATGTCCTCTAAAAGGTTTCACTGTATGCGAATCTACTTTGCAGAATTTTCTAATTATGCCCTAATTTTGTTTCATGTTTTGATTGTGGTATGTAATATTGTACTGCCATACAATTGGGAGAATATTTATCTTAAAAGCCTGGCTATAATCCCTTTGTATTTAAAGCTTTGAGCCAAAATAACAAAAGGTAAGCGTTACACGACAAAGGATGTTTTAGCGGAAGACTGGGTCTAGTTTAATGCAAGAAAAACATCTTAAGACCCCAAGTAATGTCAACAATTGTTTCAACTGGTTTTGAAAATGAATTTCTTGTATTATTTTTTTTTCATTTTTTGTATGAATCTTTATGCCTTCTTAAAACTTCTTTAAATGCAACAATTCTCGTTTACTGCTGCTTTTTTTCTTTCATTCTAACAGAAGGTTTTTTCAATGCTAAAACCCTACCATGTTAGGTTTGTCGATGAAGGCTAAGTTGTGGAAGCTAACTTATATAATATTTTTTTGTTATTGTAGATAGTTTGCGAGTTGCCGGAATTTGTTAAAGTTGCAAAAATTGCTTGGTGCCAAAATTTTACACATGTACAATTTTACAGCGTGTTATTGATGTTAGTACTTGTTTTTATTCATTTATTTATTTTGTGCTTAAAGTTTCAGGCGTATCTAAAAATCAGTTTCTTTTTTTTCAGTGCCAACAATGACACGGTTTCGACATGTTCGAGATGGCACAGGAGCGATGCACCATACGGGGCGTAATCAGATGGGCCGTAGCCCGCCCCGGCGTCGACGCGAATCGAACGAAGAGGCGCGAGAAAATCACTACTGCTTGTTCTGCAAGGTGCAGTTGCCAAGCAAAAAGTTGATAATTGAACACAACGCCTCCGCAGTGCATAAACAAAAGGAAGATCTAATCAATAAAGCTCTCGCAGACGCGCTGCATTTGTGTTACACGTGCGAGAGGATGTTTCCTACGAAGATTGAGCTTGACGCGCACTGCTTAATGGCTAGACACCAACCTTTATACAGGGTAGATGGACTTGAGGAAGAACTGGGGAAAACTGAGGAAGAAGAAGAAGAGGAAAAAGTGGCAAATATGTCTGAAGCTGACAGTAGAAGAGCGCAGGGAAATAAAGAACGGAGTGATATCGTGATGAAGCTGAATAAGATGAGGGGCCATGAATACGATCAACGCCAAGAAACGAAGAAAAACTTCTGCGACGTGTGTAATGTTGATTGCTTGAACCCTTCTAATTACAGGATTCACCTCGACAGCTGGAGACATCGCGCCGAGGTCGACAAGAAAAAGGAGGAAGAGAAGAAGTTTGAGGAAGAAGCCGAGAAGAAGTTTCAGGAATCCGAAGAAAACGAACGCATGAAGGTTCCTTCACATTTGAGAGAAAAAATGGAATACTTCTGTGAGGTATGTAGCGTCCCGCTCTCTGGCGAGCCTGCCTATTTGCAACACATGAAGGGGAAAAAACATCTGCGACAGATTAGTCTTATGAAGCAACCGCTGAGGTGCTACGTTTGCCGCGTTGACTATAAAGCAGAGAAAGATTTTAACCAACACCTACAAAGTCGCTCTCATATGGACAGAGCATTTAAAGGTGACGGCAAAAACAGACTGAAAGCAGCGAAAGAGAGAAACGACGATTGGGTCGAAAAGAAGTTGGATAAGCGAGATAAAAATAGTCGCGACAAAAGAAGCGATGATCGAAGAGATTCAAGAAGTGACAGACGAGATAATCGTGGCAGTAAGGATTTTAAGGGAGATAACAGAGCTTTTCGCAAAATGGAACCTGCTTTTCCTAGTAGTGATCGAAAAGTCGAAATAGTTACATCTCCTACTGACAGCAGAATGGTGGACTTGAGAGAAAAACTACAAGGCAGTAAGATTGTGGTGACAAAGCCAACTGCGAAGGAGAGTCCAAGACGGAGCGAAAGACCCGATAAACCGGCGCCACATCAAGATCCGGATAAGCGCGCGAAAGAATTAGAAATAGAAGTTACCTTTAAGAAGCTTTCCCGAGAGTACCACAATGATTTGATTGGTTTAAAAGAGAGGTTGACAAGAGAAAGAGAAAACGACATCTCAGTGTATCAACAATACGAAACAACATACAACAAATTGTGCGAAGAGGAGGATTACGTACGCGAAAACCTACGCGTCCTTGAAGAAAACGATCCGAGTAAAGAAGAGTACATACGCGATATGATTCGCATACAGGGTGACATGCGCGAGGTGCGACAGGAGTTAGAAATACGCGAGATGATGATCATCAAACGTGAAACGTTGTTTCGCGAGAAATTTCCAAACAGCACGGACAACACTGTCATGCTCAATCCTGAACAGAAATCGCCAGCTGCTGTTGTTATCGATTATCACCATGGCAACAAAAACGTGGCCCCTGGTCAAGATGGCTCTGAAAAGAAAAGCGATTCTGATCTGCGTATTCAACTTGAGCGGGAACGGTTACTGAAACGTCTCGGGCCAGAGTTGGATTCGGTAGATCCTACCTTAAAAGAAAGATTGCTGTCTGTTATTTTAGATAAAGAAAAGGCGACATCTAACCAATCTTCTGGGGGTGGCTCTTCTGATCAAAGGCAAGTTGTAGCTAATAGAAAACAAAATGAAATAAAAATGTTAAACGAGCGCGAAAAACAGCTTGAAAAAGAACTTGCCGAACTTAAGTCAACTGGCACGAAAAAAATTACGAAGAGTTTGGTACCGCAATACGATGATTTGGAGGAGAAGAACAAAGAAAAAAAACAGAGCCGTGGACGCCGTCGTTCTGTGGAGTCTGCAAGTTCACGAAGTTCTAGCAGCAGCTCCAGCGACAGTGGAAGCAGGTCTGGTAGTAAGCGAAGTAAACGTCGTCGTCGCGGATCGCCTTCCAAGTCGCGAAGTAGAAAGAAGCGCAAAAGAAGCACAAGTAGGGATCGAAGAAAAAAGGGTTCCAACAGAAGAGGTCGTGACGAGGATAGGAAGAAAAGGTCGGATCGAAAGAAATCTGCGCCTGATCGGAAGAAGCCGGTAAAGATGACGCTGAAAGCTCACGACAAGGGCGGAAGAATTGTGGACACTACGAATCCGCTTCCTGATGACAGCGAGTCGGAAGGTCAATCGGATGACGGCGACGTGACGGAGATTACTCCTACGACTATACCTGTGATTGGTTCGTCTGCTTCAATCCCTGTGCTTGGCTCTAATGCACCACCTGTGCGTTCTGATGCTATTAATAAACCGTTCGCAAGTACTTCAAACGTATCCACTCTGTCATCCATAGCACCTCAACGAAGAGAGCAGTTTTCATTTTGGAAAAATCCAGCTGTTGTTGCTACGCCGCTGCAGAAAGACTCGCCGAAGGAGGACGTGTGGGATATTGCTTTTTCTGGTGCGAAGGAGAGCGAAAAGGAAGCTGACGAGACAGCTAATTTGTTCAGTTCTTCCACTGACATGCAAAATCCATTGCCCATAGATATTTTAAATATCCTAAAGAGTGTTGCACCAATTATGCAAAACATGCAGCAATTGTCGCAACAACCTCAAGTGCCACAACAACCAGATCGACTACAAGCCACCTCGCAACCCAGCAGCAACACTCGTCTTCCTGGGGAACCTTCCACACCTCAACAGGGCAGCTCCGCTGGTGGTAGGGTACGAAGTATTTTAAAGAAAATGAAGGAAGCGCCCCCAGTTACGGTAGTAGACGATGACGATCCTGCTCCTACCGAACCTAAACCAACACCAAAAGGATTTTCAATCCCTGGTTTGGAATCTGCGCCAACCACAACTAATAAGACACCGTCTGTTGATGCACGTGACAGATCGGATTTTGATGGACAACGTAACTATCCAGCGTCAGAAAATTATGGCGAAAAGGAGTCTTATAGTGGGGATGTTATTTATTCTGGTACATCAGCCCGTAACAGAGATACACAACACTTGAACAAAGCCAACTTGCAAGCACCCTTGCGAAACAGTCCCGTAGACATGCAATCGACTGTTCCTGATTATGGTGATTTGAGAAGAGAACCAGCTCGAGGTCATGATAACGATATAAGTCGTTGGGGTGCAAGTGTTGAATCAACAAGAAGTCGTGACGATCGCGTTGCTTACGATGGGAACAGACAGCAGTCGCTTGGTTTGCAGCGAGATCGCTCACCTGTTGCTGTGCGGAGAGCGGAAGAAGCCTACAAGTCAAGAGGTTATCCAGATGATATAAATCGGCCAAATTTGGAGCGGGATTATCCTTCGCGTTTCTTACCACCCGTACGACGTGATGACGTACCTGTGGGTAGGGAAATTCCACCGCCTAATGTGGATAGAATGTTGCCCCGTCCTAGAGATCCGTACGCAGTCGCCGACAGCAGGGCAGGTTATCGTTTCGATGGCGATCCACCTCCCAGAGTATCAGAATTCGAGAGACGAACCGACGACAGAGGTCCGCCACCTATATTGGATGATAGACCGCCAGTTCGAAATCCTGGAGAATCGGAAGACACGTACTACGAAAGGTTTGAGAGGTACTACGAAATGAAGAGGCGTAGAGAGCAAGAAGTGCTGCGAAGAAGCAGGTATGTTTGTAACATAAATGTTTTTTTAGAAACGTCTGTACTGTATTTTGGTTGGGTGTTTTGGCATTTTCTTAAGTAGTAAAAAGACAGAAGCCTGGTGAAGAAATATCAGGAAAAGTTATGCTATATCTATCCTTGTGAAGTAACTGTTTTATTGTCCTGTTTTGTTAATAATTCAAAATGCTTCATTTTTTTAATAGATTACCTGATGATGACTTTCGAAGGGGACCACCTCCACGTGGTGTTCCACTTCGCGACGATCCACTGTACAGACCAGCACCAAGGTTGGAAGACAGGTGAGTGAGAACTTGTTGTTATGATAAATATGAAATGTCAACGAATTTAGAGTTATTTGTTGCGATTTAGTTTTACGGAGGGATAATGTGTATATTTCGCGAATAAAATGTGTACTCATTTCTTGTATACCGTAATTATCCGAACAAGCGCCCTGGGCGCTTATTAAATTTGTGGATTCTTTTCATGGGCGCTTAATCAAGGGGGGCGCTTAATCGAGGGGGGCGCTTAATCGGATCATTACGGTATACGATAAAATGTTTTTTTGCGATAATTTCTGCCGTTACGCGTACAGTTTTTTAAAATTGTTGTTGTGAATTTATTTATTGTCGGTTAAAGTATGTACAAATAAATATAATAGCTCTTATTAAGGTGCTAATCCAAACCGACATAATGTGAATTGCTTTACTATCGCTGACAGCGCTATGAAATGTACGAATATTTATTTTGTTAGAATTTATTTATTCGGCAAAGTCCGCGAAATTTTTTTTCTCTCGGGGGTCACCGATATGTTTTTGTCGATGGTATACTTGGCTACGTTATTCTAACTCCTGATGTTCTAGATATGACGACAGACTTAGACGGCCCGATGATCGAGGGGCTTTACCGCCACTAGAGTACAGCGGGAGAGCTGCTGGAGGTAAAGTGTTACTTGTTTTTGGGATAGATTTGTGTCTCGGTCGTCGGTTGCTTCTTTTCCCTCTCTTACTTATTAATTTGATTTTAAATATCTATTCCTACGTTATTCTAACGTAGCCCTGTATTATTTTTGCAGGTCGTCCGGAACCAAGTAGAGATGGAAGATTTTTGGAAGGAGATAGAAGACGTTTGCCTGACGACACATATCGTCGAATAGAGACGGAACGCCGCCCCCTTGAAGAAGACCGTCGCAGAACCGAGTTACCTGGAAGAATGCCAGAAGACCGCCGCCCTTACGGAAGATATGAGAGAGATCCGTACGAGCGAACATTTCTAGAAAAAGATAAGTTTCCACCAACAGTTACAGACGATCCATACGTCCCAGCACAGGGCAAGCGATCTTTTGAAGGTCCAACCACTCACCTCCCCCCTCCTGGTAAAGCTGATGTTTCAGGAACTGGGAATGAATCAAACAAAGATAGACCAGGACCAATTAATCGCGGAATTCTACTTGAACGAAGTCAAGATATGAAAGCAAGAGATCTAAACAACAGTTCAACGATAAACGAACCGCCGGGTCAGAATTTTAGAGGTCCTCCACCGCCACGGCCTATGGACCAATATCCCCAGCAGAGAGGAGATGAGAGGATTCGCGTAAGAACGCAGTATTACTGAGCTAGGTCAGTAGTTCTACCATTTATAATAATGTGTTAGCTAAACAAAACGCAGAAAGTCGACAACCGACGCTAGAACATTCGACCTTGTTAAAGATATGGAACATATACTTTGTTTTTTTCTTGTAGAAAGCTGTTGGATATTCTCTTTGATGGTTTTTATTTTCACTTTTTGCTGGTGCCAACGCAAAGAAAAAGAATTGATTGTGTTCCTGTCATAAATGAACGTCTAAAAGCAAGACAAGAAAAGAGAGGGAGAGTGAAACTCCAGACCAGGGCCATTACGGGTCAATACTTATTGCGGGTTTTAGACGATATTATATCTCTTTTAAATGAAGTACAACATTTAATGTTGATGAACCTTGGATGGTATGAGTAGGTGGCAAATCAAAAAATATTTAGTTGTTACGAATTTGTGCTTCTTTCATGAGAGACCTTGCGAAAGTCACATCTTAACTAGATGTATTTGGGATGAAACGCTTCATTTTTTCACTTTTTTTCTGGCTTAGAAGAGATTATATTTTTATGATTTTTATCTGAAAGAAATATTAGTAGTGTTATGGATTCTATATATACTTACTTTATGTCATTTTTTAAGTGCTTCAATATTGTTTCTGCATATTTCTTCAGTTCAGGTGGTTGAAGAAATGTTGCCCTTCTTATTTTATCATTCCGTCCTTCTACGTGCTTTGTTACAAAATTTTTTTGTCTGATTGTATTTACGAGATGTATTATGTCCTGGTTTACACGTAGTAGAGTAGTAATAAATATATGTTTTTAAATCTTCGTTACAAGTTGCGTGCGATAGAACGGTCAGCTAGCAAATGTGCTATACGAAACGCTTCGCGCTTACGCGTTACTTTAATTAAACTTGGGGCTCTTTATATAGTCATTTAAACCATTTAAAGCCCAGTTTGCATCATGCTAATTCCTACAACTAGATAATATTTCGGTTCCGTGACCGGCCTGGATACAAAGAGAATCGACAGTAAATGCCATGCAACGCAGCCCTCCGTTTCAGACCTTTTCCGTTGTTTAAGCTGTCGTTGTAAACTGCGAATAAAGATAGCCTGGGGTAAAGTTGTGCGCGGTACGGGCTCCTACTTATAAGTCTCACAAGGTCTTTTTGTTCATAATTATATACACGTTTGTTTGCTGTAGTTCTTTGTTCCATATACAATTTCATGTGTGCAACTAATAATATTTCATAGCAAAATAAAAGATACGCTGGTAGCTCAAATAGTAGAGCGTCAAGATGGAAAAAAAAATCTTGAATATGTCGGTTCGAACCCGACCCAGTGTTTTTTGTCTAACGATTCTTGCATTGCTTCTTTTAAAGTCTGATAATATTCCGTGTGTGACGTTGCAAATAGAGGAAATTAGTCAACCTCGTCCACAGGCTTTTTCTATTTTCATGACATACTGACAAGACGATGCCTGCCCGGGTTTATGCTGATTTTCTTTGACACGAAGTTGGCGAGGAAGTCTATTTATTTTACTAAAATTGTTAGAAATTTCCTAGTTAATCATTTTTTGCAGAGCGGGAAAATATCATTTGTGCGGTACTTTGCGCCACTTAGGGGCTGTTTATATGGGAAATATTTCTTTAGAAGCCGGGTAAATGTCTCAGCATGATATCAAGTCGAGATCTCGGGTTGTTAAAGCTTGTTTCCCATTGTGGTTTAACTTGGGTTTAAATATAAAACCTAACAGGTTTTAAATGTGTTTTAAAAATTAAAATAAAACCTGAGCATTCCCACTGTGTTTTAAAAGCAAAAACATGTAGCGTTTCTCTCTTGGTACCCTTTGTGTGATTTATCAAAAACCACTGGATATTGGCGAATAAGTACGCTAAGATTCTCTTCCTGTACCAAACTAAGTTTTTTTCTGCCATTTTTTATTCCCTTTTCCGTCTTAACGTGAAAATGCGCAAATGTGCCCTAAAATCGTTGAAAACTCCTTCGGCATTTATCGGCGCCTTTGAACTTTAAACCACAATATCAAAATTTTTTGATCTAAGGTTTTATTTTATCTGTGGTTTAAACAGGTTTTATGGCGAAAATTTTAAAACACGAACACGTTCACATTATGGTTTAACTTTAAAATCTTATGTAAAACATACTTAAAACACACTTAAACCACAGTGGAAACCAAGCTTAACAAACTCTTAACAAAATTTAGTTTCGTTCATATGAGAAAAAACATTTACCCGCCTACCAGTAAGCAGGTAATGCGTTTTCCCATATGAACATGAAGTTTTCTCGTAGGCGAGATAAATTTATGTCGATTCGGCATAATTTTTAAAAATAAACAATAGATTCTTATCATAATAAACAATAGAAACTTATCACATGGTATTTTCTCGACCGAGGGAAAGTTTTCTCGCCATATGAACAGAAAGTAAAAGTTTATGCTGAAATATTTCCCCACTAACCGAGCAAATATTTACCATTGCTCTAGCTTATCAAGCAAAGGGCTCGTTGACATTAGACCTGAAGTGAACTCCAGTTTGAGTCACTTCAGTCAACAGTCTGTTTACATAAGTTTATCACCATGGGCGTAGTGAAATTAAATTGACGGAAGTGAAATTTAAATCAGTGCGAGACTTCCATTATTACTTCACTCTGGTGTAAAGTACGGTTTTCGATCAGTGTGACTCCTTTAAACTCGCCCGCCCCCGAAATTAAATTCAACTCGAAATAAAACAAAGTAAACAGTTTTATTTTTTACGACGGAGTGGAATTTCACTTCGTCATAATGTCACTTCGGTATTATGCAAACAACCTGTTATTGCATTTGTGACTTCGACAATAGATATAAAAAATACAACCACAGTTGAAATAGGAGGAACATAATCAAATTTTAATAGATTGTTTTATACATATATTTATATATTATAATATAACTTGTGCATCACATGGCATTGTTTTGTATCTTTTTAATAAATTCCCTCTTCGAACCAAAGAGGCAAAGTGGGGTTAAAGAGACAAGAATTAAACAGCTTAGTGTTAATTCAGTTTATGAAAAAATTGTATTCATGTTTCTCATTTTTAAACGTACTTTCTTTTTTAGATCAGATTATTAGATTATTTTATAAAGGTTCCAATTCCTGTTCTTTTACAAAAAAAAACGAAAAATCATTCAGTAATTTACATTCCAGCAAAAAAAGTCCTAGGGACGAGGTTGATATTATGTACATTCCAGCTCTGTTTGATTGACAGCTCTTCTCTGTTTGATTCGTTCGGACTGGTATTAATTTGCTCAAAATTGATTGAAATTCATTCTGGTGATTCGCACCAGACATTAGTGAAATCAATATCTTTGTGTTTTTTGTGGTGAGTACGGCCATAATCTGATTTGTAATTAGTGAAGATCAGAACAATAGAATGGATATTACGTGGTCTCATATATTAATCTTTAAAAACATTTCAAAAAATAATACACGTATTATTTATAAGCAACCAGTTTAGCAACTGTACTAAAATTCGCAAAAAATTCTAAGCAATTTTAGTATGAACAATATTGGACACAAGTAAGAAATTAACATCTTTCAATTGTTTGTGTAAACCGTTAATTCTTTGTAGAACATTGGATAATCTTGGAATATTTTTTATTTTCTGTTAGCAAACTTTAGTTTAGGAAATTTATTTGGCAACTTAAGTACCAGGTTGAAAATAAAGTTCTTTATAAAATAATACGTGAATGCAACACAATAGTTCCCAAACATTTCAAAAATATTATCCGAATCAAAAATATATTAGTTAGACAAAAATACATTATATATACATATGTACGAAAATATATTATAAATAATCTACCTCGACCTTTTTCCAGATCAATGTCAACAAAAAAGATCTGGGACGAGCATGATTAGTTAGATTGATGATTGGTTTATTAATCTTCCAAACATTAAAAAAATAAACAATAACGATTTTGACGCTTAGCAAAAATGCGTCGTTGATGTAGTAACATTGATAAGGTAAACTTTTCAACCGATTGTGCGTATTTAAAAATTGGTGCAAAAATATAAAAACTATCCCCAATATTTTATCTTTTAATCCTAGAATAGATAATCTTAAGGTCATATACCAAAAATACCTTATTGGGAGACATTTTCGCGATGGGTGTCTCTGTGAATTTGTTTTGTTTTTCTGGAACTCAATTTCGTGGCCTATTTACGAGTTTTTATTATCTCTCATTATTCTAACATTACGATAAACAAATATTTTAACTAAAACACCACATCAAAACAAAGTAGGGTGGTACCTACATCATTTCGTGGCTGCCAGTAAAAAATATCGCAGTTTGGACAAACATTTTCCACTGGCTTATTTTAGCATATTTTTTCGCATGATATGTTTCCGTGCAAAAATTTCTGCCAATGTAGGATTCATCCCACAGTTTATATATTCAAATTTGTGATACTAAAAGATGATGAAAGTTTTCACACGAACAAATTTGTGCGACAACAGTACCAGGTATTAAAAATAGCACAAGTGGACTCCAAAATTACCCCCGACAAAAATTCAAACCGGGAGGTAAAAAAATCTGTAAAAATGTGTTCTTTACACAAAAAATAAAAACCAGACTAATTTATAGAACGGTTCCGGAGATATATGGAATTCATGTTTAAACAGGATGTAACGCCCCTTTTTTCGAACTAACGCCATTTAAAATCGGTAAACGCCTCCTTTACAAGAGCAATTACTAAGAAACACAAGTTAAAATAAATTTTCTTAAAATTGAAATTTAAATCCAAAAAAAACTTAGGGTTCGTTTACACTAGGAAAATAACAAAACAAAACAAAATCAGTTTGCATCGTTCATACTCGTCTGTTTATACTGAAATTATTCATAGTTGAATAATTCTTCGATTTCAAGTTTTTTGCCGTGTAAATAGACCCTAATAATGAGCACTTAAAATGCCACCACAACAAAAATGGGTCAGCCTAAGAGAATAAACATTTCTTTATTCTCATAACGTCAACCTTCGCTAAGAAAACTGCAGACTCTCGTTACAGATTTGATTTTGCTTTTCTAGAAACAACAGTTGATCCACTAAGAAACAGTCTCGCGAGTTTCCAATCATCTTTCGAAGCTTGTGAAGAATCACATCCTCACTCACTGTTGTATTCGATTCGAAGCGCACCTTGTTTAAATACCTGTACGCACGACGGAAACCTTCTTCACCGAGAAGCCTCACGCACTCGCTAAAAAAATTAAAGTAAAGTTAGACAAGAAAGTAGCTTTAGTCTGTTCGTCTGTCTGTCTGTGAACAAAAAATGGTAGCTGCAAGCAGCGATGGATGCATTTCCATACATGGAATTACGACTAGTATGAGATAATCTAATTGAATCGTGACAAACGTAAAATCAATCAGGCAAAAAATCTTCTAATAGCTAGTCCAGCGTAAAAACTGTAGGATAAAAATGGCGCTACAAACATGGTAATGCCCCAGTCCCAAAGAAGATAAATAAACATACTGTCGTAACGAATCAATCTTTTGTTGTCTCATAGTTGTTGAACTTGCTAGAGAAGACATGGTATCACCAAACGTGCTTTCCGCATCACCGCCAGACAAATCGAGTGCGTTTTGCATGTAATCGGCTAACACGTCATACTCTTCGCTACCTGAATCTTCACCTCTTCCTTCTTCACTGGATTCATCTTCTTCGAAGTCATCACATGTTGTGTAGTAAGTATCCGCTAGCTCAGCGTCCTCAGGTATTGTGCTGACATTTGTAAAATCTAAAGAGTCTAGTAAAACAAAGGGAAACTGAAAGATTTGCTTATATAAAAAGTCATGCACTGTGTTTTCAACTGTTCTTAAATCCCTAGTCTTTTTCTCATAACTTTTTGCCATGCCAGGTAATGTTGCTTTATAAAAACAACAGACTAGTGGAAAAATATTAAAATGCCTTTGATATTATTGACTTTTACTTACTTTTCTGGCTTTTGTCAACATTAGAGTGACAAGACGATACAGATATTTATACTAAAAGCAAACTCAGGGAAAGAACTTGTAAAAAATTTGCTTGACATTAGTCATAAGTTTGCTCCACCTTAGACTGCTTATAAAGCAACAGATTTGGGTAACAAAAAGGTGAATAAAGCGGTCATGGTTAAATTAACAAAACAATAAATTAATCAAATAAAGGGAATATCCACCTTGCACAAATACATCCTCTTCTTCGTCATCTCCAAAACAGTGTGTATAATGCCGAACATATTCTTCTTCCTTTAGTTTTGCTTTCTCAATATCTTCTGGCAACTTCGTGTCGTCTTCACCAAAACAATGCGTGTATCTTCGAATATTACCAACTTTGTTCTCAGTCTCCTCTTCGTTCAAATGAACCACGCTTAATGAGCTATCGCTCTCAACATCGGACAGGTATTTATCGTTTCGAAATATCATAACATTATTTGCCTTATGAAGGTCTACAGACTCCTCAGGCTCGTTTTGAAGTTCTTCCTTTTCACTTTTATCGTCATTATTTTCATTGGAAAGAAATGGAATGGCTACTCTCGATTGCCTGTCTTTTAAACGTGAATACTTCCTTCGACTTTCCGTGTATGTCGAGACAATTTCCTTTTTTAATCTTTCCGCTTCTTCGTCCGCTTTTTTCTGTTTACGTAATTTCAGCTGTTCTTTTGGGGTCAAGGGTCTACTGGACTCTTTCCCTCCATGCAGTTTTCGTTTTTTAGGTTTGTTTAGTACCTTCGCGATAGCCTCAGCTTCTTTTCGAGCAGTAGTGTGACTTAAAGGAGAACTGCTAGCGATCTCTATCTTCAGACTCTAAAAGATCAATCAAAAGAATTCAAATATTTCAATAAATATAAAGTTGCAATAAATATAAAGTTTTATCTTTCGTATAAAAGGTGGCATGTTTTTTCTTATAAAAAATTCTTATAAAAATTTCTTATATATTTCTTATAAAGAGTCATATGGGTGAAGGCCCTGAAAATAAGATAGTGAATTAAAGGATTTCATATAATTCAGCTGGATAGAGAGTACAAATATTTCCTTGTTTGTCCATCTACATGAAATTCACTGGCAAACAAATAAAAAAATATTAATGTTTTTAAAAGCATATGGAACTTCGAAAGCAGGTAAGGGTGTGTTATTTAAAAATCGAGGGGTTTCATAATCGCAAACAAGGCTGCACGAAATAACGATGCGGGAACAATGCACGATTCCCCGTCGAATTTTCCACAAATAGTTTATAAATCCTAAGATTCACTCAAATTCAACAAATATTTTGATCTGTAACTTGACTAAAGAAATTTAAACGCTGGTCACCTTTAAATGTTGTTGAATATAATCATTTTTCAGTATGTCAGATGCTGACAAGCGCCAGGCTGGATCCTTGGAAAGCATACTAAACGAAACAAAATTTGAACTTAAAATATCATTACATAAAATTTTAAGTTTAAACACCCCAACATAACTTCTACATCAGTCATGTTTTCAATTACTGATATTGTAGTAATGGCCTAAATTGCTGAAAATTTAGCATCACTGAGATTTTAAGAGAAAACGGAATCTCACTCATTAAGACATCTCATACAAAAGTTTGCAAAACAACAAAACCAACCGTTTGTATATATCTTGAAGTTCACTTCCAAAGGAGTTTGGTAACGAGGGAACATCCCCTTGAACAATTTTAAACATTACACTCATCAAACTCTAAATAAATGATATTTAAAAGGTTAATAATTAAAACGCACAGCTTCTCTGCCATTTTTACTTCCTCTTATGCTAAATGCACACCTAAGGCGCTGTTCATATGATCCCGGTTGGCGAGCTGGCCCGTTTACTGAGATCTCGTGTGTTCCTCATTTTCCTTATATATTTGCTTTATCTGTTAATACGGTCGAACGGGCTGGCTCGGTATCCGAGATCTCGTTTCTCAGAGGCGGGATCCCGGTAGGCAGGATTAACATTTTCCCATATAAACAGTAACAAATCGGGATAGCCCGCCTAGGCGAGATGATTTATATTATGCTCAACTAATAAAATCTTTTGTTATCAAAAGTATTTCTTTTGTTCTACATTATTTAATGCTTTTATTATAATTTTTTTTCTTTCATATAAACACAAGTTAAAAGCCAGCCCGGCAAGTGAGTCAGCCCGTTTGCCAAGTCAGCCAGCTTCCATATAAACAGCCACTAAGGCTGATTCCTGTTTATATTAAGTAGAAAATAATTGTTTCATTCAACACCAAAATAAACACGTCAAATAGTTAAAATAAGCGAGTCAAACTTGAACACTTTTGTTTCAATATTTTTAATTTTTAATAAAGAAACAACTTACATTTCCTTGGAATGCTCTTTTTAAAGTGCACATCTCATATAAAATAACTGCAATTGACCTAAAGGCGAATGCATAGATTAATCTTATTCTCCAGCTAAATTTACTTATTGACCAAAGTTAAAGTACAGGAACAAATAAAAGTTCATATTTGAGCAAGGGCCATTAAACCACTCAGATTGGATTTCACTTCGTCTAGTCACATGAGCAACAGTATACGTGCTAAATTTTATTTTTTCCAAAATCTGCCAGGTAGAACATCGACAGGTAGAATGAAGTCAATGTTTTTACTTTACAATCAATTAATTTTCACTATAGTATTCTTGATAAAATGTACAAATAATCTGTGAAAAAAACCTTATGTTAAACTTTCTTTGTGAGACACATTTTTAAGGAATTGACTCAAATCTACAGTTTCACAACAATTTTAAAAATCTGTCATTCTTAATTTATCCTGTAAAATTATCCATTTCTTGTATCTTCAACATTTTTAACAATCTTTCATTTTTTTATACTTTAGTTTCATGCAAGACCTAACATATTGATTTTTTTGCTGTTTATTTCTTATTAAAGCCTTGTTAGGTAACACTGATACGTTTTTGGAGGTGTAAACTCTACCACACTTTAATTTATACCTTAATATGTTTTAGCTTTTTGCAGTCTATAGTACTCCATAAGAAAGGTTGCAAATTCATTAGAGACCATCCACGCATAAAATTAAAACTGCAGGTATTCTTTGAATATCTTCATAACTGCAACCTTATTTGCGTGTAAGCCTTTGTGGTGGAAATAGTTGATTGTCAATTAAAGTTTTTTGTAGTCAGGGATTGCCAGCAGCTGTAGCGTGCAAAAGGATTTGAAAATCACATTTTTATTGTAGGCAGTTATGAAATCTCCAACCTCCAATAAAGAATTAAATGATGAGCTTCAATTTGTACTTGAGTACACTGCAGATTTGGGAAGATGTAATATATTCCACAATTTCTTCCATAAATAATAAGTAGAAACTGACTCAAAGATTGTTTGTTTGTCTGCAAAATTTATTTCAAAAAATAAGTAAGGTTTTAACTAGCTTATTTCTTTTAAAAAAGATGATACTGTGGTATTTTACAGAATAACGCCCATTTCCAAATACACGCTGGAATAAACACCCCAGAATAAAACCTAACTTTTGCTAATAAATGCCCTTTTAAATAATCGCCTATGTTAGAATAAACACTCAGGGATCATGTTAACACTTGATGTTTAGCTAGTGTCTAGCAGAAGGCATCCATGAATCTACAATGGCAAGTAATATGGCAATTCATTGAATTTTAGACTCTTGGTCTCAGATATCGAATACTATAATTGAAATATCTTTCAAAACCTGTGCTCTCAATCTTGCGCTTGATGGTCCCGAAGTTAAATTTATTCATTGCTTAAGGAAAATTTACTGTTCTATGCCAGGACTGAATGAAATGAAAGTGTTGGAAATAAAAGAGAATAAAGATGCAATCAATTCTTTTGACATTATGACAGATGGGGATATAAAAAAAGACAGCCCAGCCGTTTCATCTTTAAACAAAAAAACATCTTATGAAGATGTTGGTATGCTATAATTTATTGTAAAAAATAAACTGTTATACATAGGTTTTCAACTTGAAAACGATGTTAAGAATGAACGCCCATACCTGAATAAAAGCCCAGGGAAAAAATTATTTTTAAATAAACACCCAGGTCGATTAAACAGTCAAATACAGTTAGGCTAAAAATTTTTTTGCGTAATAGTCCCAAGCTGAATTCCAAACATTTCGCCGAGTTATGTTAAACCAGTGTTACATTCAAGGTGATCAATTTTAAATCTCTATTACATCGCTTAAAAATTTTATACTCAATAAAATATCTCCATGAAATTGAAATACTTAGCTTTGGCGATTTGGTGAGGTGAATGCCGACGTGTTAACAAAAATTCCTGTTTCATGTCAGCAACGTTTTGCTAACATGTTTTTTTTAAATTGAGTATAATTTGGATTTTCGGAACTTTTACTCTTATTTTCTGTAAAAATTTAACCGTTGGAGATTGCAATTGTAAAACAAATTACAAATTGCTGACTTGGCACAAGTTTGCCTTGTAGAGCAAGGAAATAGCATTCTAAGTCGACAATTTTTACTGACGTGAAATAAATATTGTTAGAAAGGCTGGTTTAACAAGCTATTTTTCAATTTTGATGGTCAACTGCTGATTGTATAAGAAGAGAACATATTTTTTTTCAAAATTAGTCGGTTTTTATGAGACTAATCTAATAATTGCTTTAGTCATATTTTTGGTAAAGGACTGGTTAAGCAATTCAATGTTAAAAAAAATAAATCTGGAATTTTAAACACAAATCTAGCAAAATGTTTGCTGATTGATGCCTTTTCCTGATTTTGGTTGAATCAAAATTTTTAGTTCACTCGACAAGTATCGATCAAACACAAATTCAGTAAATCTCACCAAATGTCTGACTTTGAATTATATCCTTCATGCTTTAAAATTTCAGGTGCCATGAAGTATGGAGTACCAGTGAATGTTGTTGCAATATCAGTCGTACCCATGAGAATGCGTGATATGCCAAAATCACCTGAATCACAGAAAATACACTTAAACAGTGAGCAAGCAAAAGCTAAGGCTTACAAAAGTTATATTTTGGGGTGGGCATTCATTTTTAAAAAATAAATTCCAGGATTTTATACAGAAGAAATCTGGTTTAACAGAAACAAAAATGTCAATGAAAAAAATGTAAACGGTTTCCATAACTTGAATTCTAAACAAAAGATGGAATTAGAAAAAACATTATTGAGAAGTTTTTTACAATCGTTGCAACTTTCCAAGAGTATATTACAATCAAATAAACTTTATTATAACTAAATTATCTTACAGAAATTATAATGCAGTGTTCACTCAAAAGCTGTACCTCAATTTTCATGACATTTTCTAACATTTTTTTAGCTAAAAATCCTGACATTTTACTATAGTTATTTTCAGGAATATAAGTTATTTCCACTAAAACCAGCAAAAAAAAACAAATTTCCAAAAAACTCCACAACTACAAAATTTTAATAAAAACTTACCTATCTTTACCATATTATTTTTTAAAAATATATTTCTTGTTTTTAAATCTCGATGGAGAACTCTTCGCTGGTGCATATATTGTACGGCCAACAACATTTGTATAAACCATGTCATGACAAGAGACGTATCAACCTCCTTTCCATTCTTCTTCCATGAATGCAACCTATCATCCAAATCACCACCCTATGGAGCATAAATTTAAACTGTGTTGCTGAAAGTAGCATATTTTAACTGGAAATAAAGTGGCTGACTTAATAAGACTTAACTATCCAATATAATATATAATATATATAATAGCAACAACAAAAATTTCTAAGCACAATCCCACAATCAAGTTCATCTTTAACAGCAAACTTTTACTTGTACCGGACACCGGACTGATTATGTTCAAAGAGCCTATTACATGGAGTAAACTTTAACGTAACAAACACGAAAGTATTTTTGTACATTGTCATATTATGTGTAATAGCTGTGATTGGGCATAGCTTTTTGCATAAAAACTTGTGTTAAAAAATTAGCTTACTTAAAAAATTAGCATTTGGTATAAAACTATAAAAAATAATTGGTATAAAAAACTAGTCTGGGATGTAAACAGATCAATGATTTTTGGCTTTTTCTAACGTTTATTGATGTTCCGTTATAATTCATTTAATATGATATCAAATTGACAAAGATAAAATATTATAGTATTGAGCCTGTTTTTGACTTCACAGAAAATGTATATTTTTCATGAACAATTTGTACTAAACATGTTAAGATCAATTTCTGCAAAAACAAATTTTTCCATGTATACGTTCATTAAAACGAACACATGGCTGCAAATCTTAACAACTTGGAAGTTTTTATATCCTCAACATTTTAAGCATTAAGAACCAAACATGCTAATGCTTTCTTGAAATATTCTAAAAATGACTATTTCATTAATATCTTGTTGTTTATTACATGATAGCATATTATTTTTTTACGTGGGGATAAATGAAGAAGGAAATATACTAATGATCACACCTTTGGTAAAGAAAATGCACTAGTCACATTTCCTACTTTTAGATATTTTACCTTATTTATTATCTTCTATATTACCCAAAGCTATTGGCCTTCATCATAAGTATATTCAACAGGAGAAATCAACACAAAAAAACTACTAATGGCTGGTAACTATGTATACAAAGGGGTACAAGTCCTCATTGAGTATAGAGGGCACATAATTTATCTTGCCAAGAACTATATTTGTTTTACTTACCCTTCATTACTAAATTAACTAAATTATGTATTTAACTTTGCCCAATGGAAAATTTAAGAAAAGCACAATTTTTCTTGTTAAGCAGCTGGAGAATTACAAAAGGTTTCTAAATATAACAAAAAGTCAATTCTGCAATTGGACTTGTGCCTACTAAGGGTGTGACATGTTTTGAACAAATGCTTGTTGGTTAATGCTAAACTAGGTTCTCCCTTGTTCCTAGGATGATTTCTTTCCAATTCTGGTGCCTTCATGCTTTAGTTGTACATATGTGAGTAACATGTAATCACATTACTGTTGAAAGCTATACTTTCATTTCCTCATAAATCTGAATATGAAGGTTATATCTATAAAAATGGCTTTCTTTTCCTTACACTGTTATTTCCTCATTTCCTTAATCCTGTTATAAATTGTACATCATCATTCTCGGCTTAACGTCCGTTTTCTATGCTAGCATGGGTTGGACAGGTATATTAATGACCCTCTTCCAATCTGATCTAGACTGTGTTAGATCTAAACTCAACTTCCTCTGTATCAAGTCTGTCCTTATACCCTCCTAACAAGTCTTTCTCAGTCTGCCTCTATGTTTTGCCCCAGAGACTAACAAGTCTCTTTACTTTCTTACCCAATTATCCTCCTCTATTCTTTCCAAATTCCCCAGCCAATTCAATCTTCTTATCTGGATATCATCTTTAATTCTACGGATGCATAGCCTGCTTCTTAGCTCATTTGAACTCTTTCTGTCTCTCAGACTGGCGTTACACATCCACCTAACCACTCTCATATCATTCCTTTCTAAACGGTCAAGATCTTCCTGCTTCACAGCCCATGTCTCACTACCGTACAACATAACACTTCTTACACATGCCTCATACAACATACCTTTTACCTCAATTCACAAAACTCTGCTAGTCAACAAAGGAAGTAACTCTCTGAATTTTTTCTAAGCAGAACCTATCCTGCAAGTAACACTTCTTCCAACACCCCTTTCACTGCTCAACATATCACCTAAGTAACAGAAGTTCTCAACGAGCCACTGTTGTACATCATTAAAGCTGGAAATACTTCATTCTCTATAATCTTACCTTTGCAACACTTGCATACAAACTGAATGTCAGCTCTTAACCTTCCACCATTACTACTGCACGTCTTATGTACCCAATGATTGCAAGTCTGACAAAAAATTGAGTTACTACTAACCCCTTTCCCTATTTACAGGTACAAAAAACCTGCACAAGTATTTGTTCTAGAGTTATTTATTCTTTATCTTTGTATGCTATTTGCTATTAAAAATTTTGCTATGTGTAATGGTACTCTTACACTATTACCACTTAGCTTTCAATATTTTTACATCACACAATTGTGATCTTAAGTGCAAATATACTAAATATACATACACTTTAGAATCCTGCCCCCCCCCCAAAAAAAAAAAAATTAAAAAAACAGGAACTATACTATGCAAAAACAAAGTTAACCTCGCAGTATTCTGTTATGATGCAAAAGTATTCACCATCCATAAAGCTATCGTGAAACTTGACAATCCCAGGATGCTCTAACTAAAACAGCAAACATAAAATCATTTATATATGGCTATTGCATTGGTCAAAATACTCAATGTAGTACCTACCTTAGACAGCAATCTCGCTTCATTCACAGCGCTTATAGTTTCGTCAGGTTCTATATCACCAATAGGTATTTCTTTTAACACTTTTCTGAAAAAATTATGTAGTTAAATCAATAGTTTAATATCTATTTTTTGTCATATTCATACACAAAATGTGGAACGTGGCATTGCATGGTATTGAGCAAAAATTAAATGTATCCTGGTATTATTAACAGAGAAAACTGGAAATATCCATATATTAGATTTATTAACACCTGCTAAATTAACAATAGCCACATTAAGCAGACAAAACTGGACTTTTTATATAAATCTTTTCATTGACAATAATGAAAATGAAATTGTCATAGTATTGTCACATTTATTAGAATTATGATACAGTTTTCTAGCAAAAGAACTCCAAGTGTTTTTTTCAAAAAGAAGTAACTTTTTACTAAAAACTACTTGAATGATCTGTGGAAAATTTCACTAAAGGGGGATAACAATTACAATTGATAGTGCTGAAAATGCAATGACATTTGGTTTCCAATTCACATAACATTAAAAATGGTAATAAAATTGCAGTTTGTTTATTTATCTATCCCAACCTCAACCCACTATCTATCTAAACAGAGCTTAAATAATTTTTGTGACTTAAAGCAGGGTGTAATCCAGCGTTCTCAGTTTTCGTTAAACAGCTCTCTCCCAATTGAAATTTATCACAAATTTCCTAATTTATTCTGGAGTTAAATATATTCACTACAAAATATGGGACTTATAGCCCATTTTATGCAAGTTGTAAAGGAATAAGATTATAATATTTGTGACCATCTTGATGAAATTCTCATTTGGCCCTTATTTTACATTTCTGAACTACACACTGTAATGTTACAAAACACAACAACAACAACAAGCAATCTAATTACTCACAATTCATTTCCATATTTGATATCAGCTACTAAAAACACAGTTCCAAAGCTTCCACTACCCAGTTTTCTACAAATTCTGTATCTATTTGCAACATTTACTGGCTCTCCTCCATCTCTTAAAGGGCGTGATCTGGAGAGTGGTGCAACTCTTGGTGGAGACATGGTGCATCATGCTTGGGGATTATAGCTAAACATTATATGAAAGAAACAAAATTTAAACAACTTTTAAAAAATACTTGTTTTTCCCGTAATTTAACTCTGTAAAGGTACGGCAGTGAATGTAAATTAGATAATAAAATATATATAGCAGATAAAAATAATAATTATTATTACTATTATTTACCACACATGGCCCAGTTTCTAATGGTACTGTTATCAATGAGGGTCCTGTGTAAGGGGTTCTAGATACATTTAAAACTGTCATTCAAGCTACAGAAATTAGACAACCGCCTAAGATTTCAATCCTATTCTCAAGCTGAACGTTAGGCAGAAAGGATCGATTCACACTTTTGTAGTCTCCGGCATGAATCAGCTGTGTTTGAACCAGAGACCTTCTACACTGAAGGCGAACACTCTACATCTTAAGGCCACCAGTTAAATTGGAAATTGTCTGCAAAAAACTCTTATGCCATATTCCTAATTTTGTTTAATCTTAAATAGATTGGAATCCAGTTACAGTCGTTTTCTAGTTAAGCAGGAAACTACCGATAGGGTTTACATCTTGTGAAATCAGAAAATTTAGCTGCAAAAACTGAAACAGAGTAACTATTCCAAAACTATTTCAAAACAAATTTAGAAATTAACAAAAAAATAAATTTTAAAGCAAGTTTTAAAGCAAAAACTGAAAACATGTTGAAGTTATATTGAAGTATTTAACACATTCCTTTCTCCTTTAAACAATTTTCATAAAAATGTTCACAGTCAAACATTGGTGCTTTAATAAATATGTGCTTCTATGGTTTTATCAACCAACTGTGGGGATATTACGCTTACAACAAATTACAACAATATTAACTCCTTATGTAGGCCGTTTAGGCCTTGAAGGATGTTTAGGCCTTTCAAGACAGCATTTTATCAGTTTTATAATGAAATACTACAGCTTTGCTGGAGTTATACCAAAGCACCACAACATAAGACTATACAAAATGTAGACCTGATTTTCTTACATTTAACCTAATATGAATCCTGAAAAATTCTATAAGTCAAAAGTATGCCTTTATTGACAAATTTCATCTAGGAAAGTGACACAACAATTTGTGAAAAAATGAGGCCTTGTAAACAATTAAAATCTGCATATTCTGATAATGTAAAAATTCCTCTTGACGGGGATTCAACATGGGCGAGTGAATGTTACCATAGCCCCAGGTTAACTCAAGCCATGTGAGGGAAATTGGGGAGATGACTCACTGTGTGGGCCGTTGGATGTTGCCAAGAGTTGTCTAGTAGAACACGGGCCCTAATTGGTTCTGCGTAGCTCAAAATGAGCATTAAATACTCTAGGACTCTCCTGGCCCCTCCTGGAAATAATAGACATGGTATATCCCTCAATATTTGTGAGCCTAGCCATGTAAAATATCCACACCTATCTATTACGGGAGTATCATTCTATTGAGATTCTAAAAGCTTTTAAACATTTTTATACAAACAACATAAAACTGTGGAGCTGTTAATGTTCTATTCAAAAGCTTACATTAGAGATACAATGATATTGCAACTGTGTATCAATATTTGTGACAACAAAAAATAAAAAAAAAATTAAAAAATACACTCAATCATAGTGCCATGTTTTTCCTGCACATGCAGAAATGGAGGTAACTATTCAGCTTAGTTTGTTTACATTTTTACCTCCATTTTTGCGCGCGCATCAGGCATTACGTAATCACTTAGATGTGTGTGCAAGTAAATATCGGGACTGTGATTCCTTGTATTGAAACCATGTGCACATTTTAAAGGCACTGTAACACACACTGCGCACATTGAAACTAATAAAGATTTTTCTGAATAGTAAAAAGATGCACATAAATAAAAGACAACTTTTAAAGTTCTTATGTGTGAAACCAAGTTGATCTTTCACGGGAGGTAAACTTTGAAGGCTACAAAAAGTTGAGATGATAAAAGTGGTAATTTTTATCCTTAAAAAGTATTGCCCAGTCCAGTTCAAAGTTTGGTTCAAATTCCAATATCAGGGGGGAAAGGAAAACAGGTCTAAGAAAAAATGCTTCAGCAATAAGAATGGTAATAATAATCGTAGGAGAGAGAAAGTTGGGAAGATGCACTAGCCTTTTGCAACCCCAGCCATTGCTCATAAAAAGTTATCCCTGAAACGGGGTAATCGGGATTTGTTTTGATTCGTTCTGCGGACTTTTCAGATTTTTACCCAAAGGATTGCGCCCATGCAAAAATGGCGCATAATGTCGTGTTGGTGGCGCATGTTGGATGGCTGTTTTGGACAGAAAAAATTGACTTTATGAAAGTTTACCAATATCTTCAGATTTAACCCGTACTTATAACGAAATATAATAAAAATTTTGTCTGTTTTTTGTTGGGTAATTCAGCTAACTTTTGGTGTATTTCTACTAGCTAGCTTATAACTCTCTAGCTACTTTTGATTCAAAACCAAGGTTGAGGCTGCTCGTTTTGCAAACACAACAGTTTATTATTAGAGGTACACTTTAAAATTAAACTGGATTACAACTTCCAATTTCTTTTCTCATGCATGTGCTTACTTTGACTTGTCTGTTTTATCAATAAATTTATTTGCGATGTGACATTTTCTTGATGAGCTGCAACTTGTTGTTGATAACTTGTTTGTATATAAAATACAAACAAGTTATCATCTTATTTATGTATTTACATAAGTACAAAATAAAAAAATAACATCTGGTTTTTCTTGACTATATAGAGATAGATAGATAGATGTGCATATTTTACATGGCTAGCCTCACAAATATCAAGGGATATACCCTGTCTATTATTTCCAGGAGGGGCCATGGCTTAGATGGAGAGTCCTAGAGTATTTAATGCTCATTTTGAGCGACGCAGACCCAATTAGGGCCCGCGCTCTACTAGACAACTCCCGGCAACATCCAACGGCCCACACAGTGTGCCATCTTCCCAATTTCCCTCACATGGCTTTCATTTCTTACAGTCAGGGAAAAGCATGCCTACTGCTAAAGTAAGATGGAAGTTCCTATTTAGAATAAATTCATTTTTTTAAAGCCCATTTTCAACCTCTAGATCAAAACGAAGTCACAAAATTATTTAATTAGCTTTTGTAAATGAAGCTTGGTAGTATAGCAATTTACCTCAATCGGTAAGGGGTGGCATGAATACTCATATAACCCGGCAAAACTTAGACTCAATCATATCACCTTCACCTATCTATACCTAGCTCGATAACACCATCTATGAAAATTTGATTATAACCTTTCTCATAATGGCTTTCATTTTTTAAATTTGATGAGATTCTCATGTATTTGCAGAAAGTAACATTTTTTCGCTGTGAACCAACCTCATCATATCCAAAATCGACATTATTCATGTTTAACCTGGTCCATAGGGCTCTTTTTCTCTTATGGTATTCTGACAAGGCAGTCAGGTATAGTTAATTCAATGTTCTCCTGTGGCAATAGAAATAAATTGATTTATTATTATATTATTATTATTATTATTATTATATATATTATTATGATGGTTTATTTAAGAGTCAGGCTGTATAGTGAATCCTTTTTAAGTAGAAACAATGTACTTAAATATTATAACAAGTTAGGACTTGGCTCAATTTGCTGAGTACTTTTTCTGCTCTGACTATGGCAAGTTCCTTGCAAAAGTTCAGTTTGTGTTTACACAAAATCACACTTGAGTTTCACGCCAATTCACTGATAGAAAAAGAATCACTGTGCCGTTTCAGCAATATGGATGGCAACCTGGCTTGCCAACATGGTATACACTCCTGATAATGATAATAATTTTCATGTTTTCTTTTTTCGAATAATTCTTCTTCTTGAAACACATCAAACTTTAAAACATGTTAATAGGAAATGTTACTGCTACAGGTTTTCACATTTGAAGTAATTTTTTTAAGTGGATGATGCCATTAATAATGTGAATGGTCAAATCATCATCATAACGTCCGTTTTCCATGCTAGCATGGATTAGACGGGTATATTAATGACCCTCTTCCAATCTGATCTACACTGTGTTAGATCTAAACTCAACTTCCTCTGTATCAAGTCTGTCCTTATAACCTCCTGCCAAGTCTTTTTCGGTCTGCCTCTGGGCTTTGCCCCAGGAACTATCAAGTCTCTACACTTTCTTACCCAATTATCCTCCTCCATTCTTTCTAAGTGCCCCAGTCAATGCAATCTTCTTATCTGCATAACATCTTTAATTCTACGGATACTTAGCCTGCTTCTTAGCTCATCTGAACTCTTTCTGTCGCTTAGACTGGCGTTACACATCCACATATCTTAAATTAAAAGGGAATTTAATTTCTGGCCAACTCGGCAAATTTATCAAGGTAGCTGTTATGACTAATCTGCAGCTGGACAAATGGACCGAACCACGAGAACAGGACAGTTAGAACTAGACCAAGATGGCAAATGGTTGTTGTTGAAAGAAAGATGTTTAGTTATGTTTATATATATGTTGTTCTTTTACCCCTTCCAACAAGGACACTTCAGTAGTCTTGCTTTTTTCCCTGAATTTCTATCTCAGATATTTAATTTATTTTGTTGAGATTAAATAAAGGTGCTGGAAATTAATGTAAATGTTTATCACACTTAGAAGAACTTTATTTTGATTTTAAGTGTCTTTTTCAGTAAGGTTTTCCTTTAAGCATGTTAAGAAAGTTTAGGCCTTGTATTGGCTCCAATTAATAAACTTTTAGTTTTCGTAGATTAATAAAACGAAATATGAGCATACCTGCTACGAAAGGACAAATAAAAATCACTCCTGGTGCACTCGTTTGCAATGAAGCAGAAATAATTGGTGATGTCTCAATTGGTGTTAGAACGGTTGTGCATCCAAAAGCTCGAATAATAGCTGAGGGAGGTTTGTTGTTTGTTTATTTGTTGTGCTTTTCTGTGACTTGCCAGTTACACAATGAAATACAAAAAGTATATACATTGATGTCAATTTTCAAAAATTTGAAATCACATTACTTCTCTTTTTTCTAAGTAGAAACTAAAAATTGGTATAAACTACCCTCTGTTTATTGGTGCACACATAAGACATAAGTAAGATGCTTTTAAGATATTCATTTTATAATCTATTGCTCTATTTCATTTGGCTTGTTTGTGTTGCCAAATTTCAAAACTTTCTGATAAGAATTGCAAGTATTTTACAACAGAATTATTTTGCGTAATAAAGAAAAATTGAAAATTATTATAAATATAAACAAGATATATTTAAGAAATAAAGGATGTTAACATATAAGTTATATAATTAGAACATACATTTCAAATTTGATAACTTTAGCTATAGGATACTGAAAACTGAAAACTAATTAATTTCGCGAATCAGCAAATGAACAATTTTGTTGAAATTTAATTTCGTGAATCATGTAAAACACTGTATTTCATGGGAATTTAATTTCATGAAATTCGCGAAAAAATTCTGAAATTAAAGTTAAAAATATCAAGATTCTACTTGTGAGGAATAATAAAACTGTTATTTTTTTCTTCTTATTCATTAAGTCACAATTAGCAATACGAAGAATTCGGTAAGAAAACCAATCATCTGACAAAAGTGCTTCGTTTTACAACTTTATTATTGAATTGCTTTTGTCTGTTGTACTTTTGTCTGTTGTAACAATTCTTTCCATACCCAAAATCATACAACAGAATACACTAAATCACATTGTGATAGCGATTTCTGGATGAAATATGACTAATTATCCCTTTTTTCCATTTTAGGCCCAATCATTATAGGCGATGGGAATCTAATCGAAGAACAAACGCTTATTACGAATCGAAGACCTGGTCATACTTTATTAATCGGTCATTCCAATGTATTTGAAATTGGTTCTCGTGTTGAAGCCATACGTATTGGCGACAATAACGTATTCGAAGCAAAGACAGTTGTTGGACCACAGATCGAGGTAACGAATGGCTGTGTTGTGGGAGCTATGTGCAAACTGACTAGCAGTGAGAAACTAAGTGAGAACACTGTTGTGTTTGGAAGTGACTGCAAACGGAGAAAAGCGTCGGAAAAACCGGCGCCGCAGATGTTACAGTTAGACTTTTTAACCAAGATTTTACCTAACTACCATCACATGAAAGGCAGAGGAAAGTAATTTTTGTTCTGGAATTAACGTGTGAACGTGAATTTTCGCATTTGTTATTCAGACGATAAAACTCGTGAAAGTCAAAGGAAACGGCGTGTTGAAGTTGAAACGTAATATTTAAAAGCAAAAAGCTTGAGACTGGAAATGAAACAATAAATACGCATAATTATTTATTTAAAATTTTGATGGAGCTGTGAAATGAACTAATTTTTTTATTCTATTTTAGTGGCGTACATGAAACCTAATTTAGGCGGTGGGATTAAAAGGGTGCATTTCGATGTTTGCCTATTTTTCTCATTAAAGATCATACAAGTGAACTTTTAATGGTCCTTTGTTATAATATAAGTGACATCAAATTAGGCCTAATTTCGGAAAAATTATCGCCTTAATTTAAATGAATGGGGAAAATTACAGTTGACTCTCTCTTTCTCTACCCCGAACTCACAAGGACCTGAATAAATAATTTGTTTGAGATATGATAGCTCAAGATATAAAGGGAAAAAATTAGTTTGAAAGTTACGAAGAAGGGACTAAAATGCATGTTAAATATAGGGAGAAGTTTGAGCTAAAGATTATTTCAGTGTATCCGTGGAGTGAAAATATATTTGAATAAGCAAATTGTATATTATATGTATACATAAATATGTGAAAATCAAATTTATTTCTTGTGATTTGTGTTTTCATTATTTTTTCCTCCCTTAGCGTGGTGTTTGCTTCACTGGGGATAACTACCTACATTACGGTTTTATTGTGGTTAACGAATTTCAACAGTAGGTTTGATCGACGCTCGTTCATTTATTATCAACAATCCTGCTCCAAGGCTCACTAGCCTTTTGTTAACGTGTCAGACATGCGATGAAGTAATTACCTTAAGGCTACATGATTCCAAAATTATAATGAAGATTTAGTATTTTTAGTGGAAACAAAATTGGTATGTTGCCTAACAAAGATTTTGGAGATAAAATAATTATTTAAATGAATAATGAAGAAATGGAGAAATTTTTGTGAAGGGTCGATTTTTTTAATTTTTAGCAAATTTCGTAATAATCCGAAGAAAAAATGTTCCACGAAAATTTCTTTCCCAAAAATTATTTGTCCCCTGCTTACGATATGGTTAGGCAATGTTGAAAGTATCTTTGTTAACTGAGTAACAATAGGCAAACTTTTGTATAACGAGGGCAGAAAATTTACAGTATGGACTGTTCAGACCATCAAAAACTATGCAATTTATGTATCCCCTCTCATACTTTTATATTTTTAAAAATTGTTTTAAAGGAAGGGCACTTTCTCCCTATGCCCCCTCTCAGTGGAATAAAGCTACAGTACCTCTGGGACATGCTATTAAAACCGCCAAATATGAGACTTAAATCAATGAGCAAAATGCAACCTCGTTCCCAGTGAATTTTGCCTTGTTTATAAATTTGAACAACGTATTAACGGCTTAGGAGCCAGAAGACCCTGGAGACGAGGTTGAGTAAAATGGTCTACCAATCAGCATGCTTACTACAAACCATCTCAAAAATAATGAGACAATTCTTCTTTCCCTTATGTCCAGCAAGAGTGGGGTTGTACTACGATCTTTTTAGATTCTAAAACACTACTTTAACATAGAGAATTCTCGTGTAATCGTGTTCGCAAATCTCAGAAAAAAACAAAAACCATGGAGATAAAGTTGGTTTAAGAGGTTATCAAATAGAAAAAGAATAAGATGTTAGAAAAGACCCTGTTTTTAACTTTTTGCCTCAACGGTTATAAAAAAATTGTAGAATGGTGAGCGAGGTAGATACTCGGTAAACATTGTACACAAATTTCTTCCACTTTATTGAGCCTTTTTTAACCTGGATCCCAGGACATGTTTTCTCTTTTTGCATATCGGACGGCGAGACGAACTTTTTCGTCAGACCTATTAATAAGCGCAGCGCCAATAAGAAACAAAAAGCCCTGAGAACGAGGTTGCTTTATTTTATATGTCGTGTAATTCTTGTAACACTTTGGACATTTCTTTCTCGATCTCGTTACTTTTATTCCTGACACAACATATACTGTTTTTTTTCGAAACGACCTTTTTCTCAAGCGATGCAATTTTTCTTTTGCTCGATTGTATTCTCGACTGTGTGTTCGCAATCTTTGTTTCTAATTCACAACGCGTCTCTTCATCCCTTGAAGAAGCTAAATCATCCATTCGGATTGCTACAAGGGAAACCTTTTGTTGGTGGAGGCGTTCTTCCAACTGTCTTTGCGCTTTTTCTCGGTTTTCAGCTAATAACCTGTTCTTGTTTAATTCACCTTGCAATAAGAGTTTGCGAGATCGTTTGTTTTCATACAATGCTGCTTTCTCCATATGTTCTGCTTTAGCTGTTGCGATCTGATGGCTCAAACTTTCGATTTGATTCTGTTTTTTTTCGCATATTTTCTCCAGTTTTGTGTTGTTTTTATGTGTTATCCATGTCTGAGCTTGCGTTTTGAGCAACGATTTCTCTGCAGCAGCTACTCTCTCAGTAGCGTCTTTAATCTTTTTACGAACGTCATTGCATTTTTTATTCAAACTGGTAATTTCAAAGAAACACTGTGCCTGTCTGTCTTTTCCTATTAATTCTTTTGATTTGCATTTTTCAATAAATTTCTCTTTTTGATATATCGACTCCTTTAAATCTTTAATTTTGTGTCGAAACTGATCCATTGTAACGAGCTTTGCTAACCCGCTTTTGTAACGTAACAGAAGCTGTCTTGCAGTGTTAGGATGAAATAGCAATGCAGTGACTTCTCAGGAAAGAAAACGACTGGTACAACTTCAATTTCAACTCTCTTTCTTTTTTTTTAACAATTTAAGAATATACACACACAGCACGCACACACATACACATATATATGCATTAAATTTTTCGGCCTAATTTACACCTATAAACCTCTAGGAGGAATCTATTTTCCTAGTATAGAACTACATTAAAAGTTATAGAAAAATCCTGAATCAGTAACGTTACAACCTTGAACCCAGGGTTTGTAGCGTTTTTTGAGGCGATAACTCATATCAAAAAACGCTCCAGGCTGGAATCGAGGTTGGGAACGTTATGTTACTTTAGATAAGTTCAGGCAGTAACTAACTAAGGTACAGGGATTCTACGCCTCCTTAAAACTTCTCAATTTTTAAAAGTCTCCTCAAGACTTGTCAAATATATGCTGCAAAAATAGATTGTGTAGCGACTGTCTCCTCAAATCTCCTTAATTTTCCTTTTACAAAACTATATGGTTTTTTACATGTTTTTATTTTAAAGATGCATAGAAATACTACTTGGCTATACAAAAGAGTTGTTCTTCGGGCATGGCGTTATCTTTAAAATCTTTAAAATCTTTTGAATTTTTTTTAAAAGAAAAAAAGTCGTTAAATCTCCTCAAATGCGACTCTACAAAAAGTAGTAACTCGCTTTTTTCTCCATTGATAATACCGTAAAGAGTCATGAGAATGAAGTCGGACGAGGAATCGAGGTTGGGAGGAAAGCTGTGGAAATATCCTAAAGTTTCCTAATGTAAGGAATTTAAAAAATGAAACTAGTAAATTGACAAAGTATAAAGCACAAATAGATTGTTCGAAGCTAGTTCTTTGTTTTAAAGGTTTTTCCCCTTTTTCAATTAGGCAAGAGAACCTGAAACCGAAATTGACACTAAACTTTTGGGTAATTTGCCCTGGGCCGAGACTCGTCGCAAAAACCATTAATATTTTATTATACTCTGAGCATTTTACGTTTTATCAACAACTAAGGGAAAATGCTAACGTGAGAAGGCATACAGATTCTCGGTGAAGATTTAGTAGATTGTGATCGAAAATAAGTCGATCAGGAGGATACTAACCCGCGGCTTTTGTAAAAAAGTGTATTCTTTTTTGCCAATACGATAAAAAGAACTTCCAAACTTTTCTTAGAATTTTAGGCATCGATATAAATAAACAAGTAAAACGTATTTTTCAGTAACTTCTTCATATCACTTACTACTTTCATCGTTGTTTCGGAAGTTTAGGTGAAAGAAAGGGGAAAAGAAGAATTTATCACGCTTTAGGATGGAGTAAATGATTGCTCAATCGGCGGCAGGAACAAAATTATTGAAAAAAAGGTAGTAAAAAACTTTTGCAATATCTGTAATTTCGATGATTTGAAATGTTCCAAACGTAAACTTTCGCGAGAAGAAAGAGTAAAAAAATGACACAAATTTCTGCCCGCGGATGCTCCCAAACAGGCGCTAGAACAAGGTGTTGCGCCCGGGTGTTATGCTGATAATCGTCTTTGGTTGTATTCCTGTTCTATTTAATTTACCAATTGGACGAAAGGCAAAACGACCTGGGCCCTACATCGCGCGATCTGGCGGCTGGGGAAAGTCGCAATAAGCAAGGAATGAACTAACGATAGTGTTTTAAAACTAAGTTTATAATCTCTGACTATCAGGCTTATCACATAGTGGTTGAGCATTTTTATAGAGAAGAAGTATGAGTTCAGGCACTCCCTATATTGGGAGTAAAATTAGTTTGGTCTCTAAAGCCGAAATTCGTTATGAGGGTTTTTTATACACAATCGACCAAAAGGATTCTACTGTCACCCTTGCTAAAGGTAATGCCTTTCCTTTATTTAAAATAAAAAAATTGAAAGCGTTAAGTATATTAAAGACTGTTTATTTTTTAATTCTAGTTATACTTTATTAATATATATATTTAGCTATGAAAAGCCAAGCCAAGGTGTAGCGATATTTCGTACCTAACTTTCTCACTCTTGGGTTGCATCTCCTGATAATAACAAATTTGTTATAGTTATATCAATGGGTACAGAGGATCGTTGCCCCATGAATCCAGTTCCAGCGAGGGAAGAAGTTTTTGAGTATATTGTATTCAGAGGAAAAGATATAAAAGATTTGCATGTTAGTGAGGGGCCTAAAAAAGTTGATGACCCAGCTATAGTGCATGTAAGTTATATTTCTAACAACTTTGCTGCTGTGCGATTTAGTGTTTAGATTCAAGGAAAACAACTAATAAGGATGTCAGGGTTCAAATTAGAAAAAGTAAAGTCATTTCACAAAAATTTTAGCACTCTAAAGTAAACCGCTATCTAGATGTGGCCTGGAAACACCGTAGATTAATTACCATTGGCTTTTTCATTAGTAGCTACTTGTTTTTCGACGAGAATTTGTATTTTTTGTGGCTTGCAAGCTTCACTTTTTCCTTGATTATTATTTTTTGTTTGAGACAAGTGGGGGACGTATAAACTGGTGAATCCCAAACACGAGAACTGAGCGTCTGAACTAGTGACTCTCAGTTTTAACTTTCTTGTCTCCGATAGCCGAAATAATGTTGCAAAAATAAAATAAGTTTATTTGTATAGCATGCTGTAGGAAAATATTCAAAATGTAATTATTTTTTCAGGGGTTCTTAACCAGTTTTTGTGAACATTACAACACAGGTTAAATACAGTTTTTCACCAAAAATATGTTTGTTTCCAACATGAGTCTTTTTAGAAAATGCTGTTTGCAGTACTGTCCAGATGTAAGCGTGTGCGTATGCTCAACTTTGCAAAAATAATTGCTTTCATTAAAACTTTCACAATGGGATAGCGAGTTCCTTTCAAATCACGCGGAAATAATTGCTTCCTGTTTAATTTTTAAACCGTGATCTAAAAAAGTATTTCTATCGCCGTTCTTCGTTTTTAATTTTTTAAAACACAATCTAACAAAGCCTTTCTATCGCATTCTTCGATCTTAATTTTTTATAATGCAATCTAAAAAAGCATTTCTATCGCCTCTCAAAAATATTTGATTCGCAATTTTATTATTTTCTTCGCAAAACGATTCGCAAAAATGGCTTTTCGATTCGCAAATTGCGAACTGCTAATTCGAACCTTGGATGTAATTCTCCCTGCCAACAAGTGTTTTATAATGTATCTTACAATGTCATCAAGTTAGAAAGGCTGAAATTATTTCTAATCAGGTAATTATAAAACTTTCCATATGGCGCTGTAGCTTAGTGATGTAACTTACATTGTGATTCAATAATAATAGGTCAAAGGATGTTACCATAGCCTCTAGTAACCCAAGCCACGTTAGGGAAATTTGGGTATTTTATTACTAATAGTTTATAGAAAGCTTTATACTTTCTAAACCTTTAGAATCTATCTTTACTAAAAAACTACCACCTTTTTTGTGTGTAATCAAATCAACTTTCAAAAAAATATTACATAGATAGATATGCATATTTTAAATGTGGCCTTGCAAATATTAAGTGATATACCCTGTCTATTTTATCCAGGAGAGGCCGCGGCTTAAATGGGGAGTCCTAGCTTATTTAATGCTTATTTTAAACTACGCAGATCAAAAAAGGGTCCTCCTTAAGAAGTTCTTTTTTTTCATTTCACATACCAACAAAAAAAATTTGGGGGGGAACATAATTTTAGACTTTTGCCCTGAAAATTAAAATAACATAACAGCATGCTTAAGGATCATTTACGGGCGTAAATTAACTAGTTACCTGCATTGTATTAGCAACATTTAATATAGTGCTGCAAGTGGAAATAAAGCGATAATTTTACACTGCACATGTAGACATATGTTTCAGGAAACACTGTTCTTTTAGATGCAAATTTCTTTTCGTTAACAATCTATGTACTTCATGTCTGCACCTGGCTGGCATTTGCTATAATATCGTCGAAATATTTTCAAAACTTAGCTTTAAGAATTATTTGCAGTTAGAAATCTGCTGATAAGATCGCACACGACTAGCCCATTAAGAGACTAAAAATATAACAATCCGATTTTTTTTTTTTTGTTCTCTAGACTGTAGTCACTGCACATACAAGAATTCCTACAGCATTTATCCTTTAAAAGCTTAAAAAAAATCAGTTTACACAAATTTTGAGCTTTAACTTAATTAAAAACACTTTTAACCACTTGGGTTAAACTAAATCATGTAAAACGCAAAGATTTATTTAATAAATACGTTTTTTGCACAGAAAGTTTGTTAAAGTTAAGTTCTCAGGTAATAGATAAATCATTGAGAGTTTTAAGAAAAAGCTATTTAACTTCTTGTTTTTGTTTTGAAATATTCTTTAATAAACTAGTGTTAATTTGTTTTTAACTAAATTTAATTTTGTGTGAAACTAATAAAAAATCATGTTAATTTTATTTAAGAATGGGCCTATTCAGCAACCAAATCAAAGTAATCCACAGACATCATCCCATTACCATCAAGGGTATGGGCATTTTCCAGGTGGAATGCCACCCATGGGGTATTCTCCATTTGGATTTCAACAAAGTGGACCTGATCACAGTTTTAATGCAAGGAAGACAACGCCACCCAACTTACCTAGAACTCCAACTCCTGAACCTCAACTACCTGCTCAAAGCATACATCAAAAGTCTAATGTGCAGCAAAATAGGTCACGAAATGATAGTAATAATGATCGTGAACATAGACAAGACAATAGAAATGATAACAGATATCATGACAACAGAAATGACTATCGACAAAAAGGTCAGTTCGAACAGAAAGATAAAGACAACAGGTATAATAGAGATACTAGGGATAAAGATAAACGGTCCTATCGTGATAACTCTTATCGTGATAATCGTGATAACCGTGATAAGGAGGTAAATCGCACAGACAATCGTCAGAGAGACAACAGAAGAGATGACTATGATAGAAAAGATGAACGGTACACTGGATCAAGGGAACGTCGTGGAAGAGGTATATAAATTTGAAATATATATTTTCAAGCTTTTTTCAGATAGTTATTCATACTTATAGGGGGCAGTAATATTACGTTTTTTTATTTTTTTTATTTTATACTCTTTGAATGCCTATCAGTTGGTTTGTCAATCATTAATGAAGGTTAATAAAACGCATCATTGCTAATCAAAAAATTTTATATAACAGCCCAATAACCCAAAATTAAGACAGTAATCAAGAGTCGGTGCATTACACCTACAATTCTTTGATCTCTACATTCATGAGTGAGACATAATACACAAGTTGTTAAGTCTGGAGAAATCTACTGAAGTTTACCTGTCCATACTCCCAATAACCATCGTCTGCTCATGGACATAAAGTTGGTTAATATAATGTAGATACGCAATCACGGAATTAGGATACCTGGTGCAAGTTGGACTTTGAACCCTCTGTTAAAAATATCTATATATTTAAATAAAATAAAAGAACATAGATTTTGTAATTCCGTAAAAAAAATTAATGTGTTTGGAAGGCTGTAAATAAACTACAATAAGCTTTCGATGCACTTTGTAGGTCGGATGCAGCCTATAGTAAATATAGATATTTTGGTATACTTTGCAACCGTTTTTTTGTTCTGTTGAAAAATATCTATATATTTAAATAAAATAAAAGAACATAGATTTTGTAATTCCGTAAAAAAAATTAATGTGTTTGGAAGGCTGTAAATAAACTACAATAAACTTTCGATGCACTTTGTAGGTCGGATGCAGCCTATAGTAACTAGATATTTTGGTATACTTTGCAACCGTTTTTTTTGTTCTGTTGAAAAATATCTATATATTTAAATAAAAGAATATAGATTTTGTAGTTAATAAAAAAATTGATGTGTTTGGAAGGCTGTAAATAAACTACAATAAGCTTTCGATGCACTTTGTAGGTCGGATGCAGCCTATAGTAACTATAGAAATTTTGCTATACTTTGCAACCATTTTTATTGTGTTGATGGCAAGTTTTCTTATATATGTCTTCATGGTTGAAATAGTATTTGCTACTATGTTTACTGAAAATGTGCTTAAAAATGACAACCAAAAGGTTGATTCTGTCTGTGCACACCTAATTTTTTGTTAGCATGATTGCATCTTCCTCTTATTTTAAGGTTAACTACGCATAGCACTCAGATTTTAATAGAATGTTGTGTTGGTGCAATGAATGTTTCTCTGACTCATAATAGAAAACGGCAGATCAAAATTTGCTAAAGCAATGAAACACATAAAGGATAGAGCATTTACAATTTTAAAGTTATCAATTTCAAGCCACGCTTTTTGGACGTGAATCAGAAACCAGAAAACCAACTTTCCTTGGTCTTGTTTTGTTAATATTTTGGTTGGTGAATAAAAAAAAGTCTTGCATTATATATAGTATCAAAAGAAAATTTCAGGCATTCAAAGTTCTGTTGCTCAAACAACCTTTTTGAATGTTTTCGGGTGCAATTGTTTTCAATTTTTATAACTATTTTATAAAAACATTTGGGAAGGGGCTGTATCTAAAGTTATTTTAATTAATTTAATTTGGAATAATTTCGCTTACAGCCAAGATTAATGCTGCATTTATCCTCCAATTTAAATTTTAATTATCTATATTGGGGAAAAATGTAGCTATATTGCCACCATTGTTTGCATTTAGTTTGTATTGCAGATCATTTCATGAGAAGCATGCGATTGCACACCACGCATACAAATCTTTGTTTTCTTATGTCTGCGAAACTTTCCCAAATTATGGAAATATTTCTTTCCAGAAGCCTATTTAATCAATTTATCTTTACTTGTGGCTTCATTAATTAGCATAAATATTGGTAAAAGAATAGGTCATTATTTATATGTTCCATTTCCTAGCCTGTTTGTGATTTTATAATTCAAGCTTTATAAAAACTTTACGATATTTATTTTTACAGTTGTAAAAGTCAGTTAGAAAATTAAACTTAAAAATATATTTAATATCAGGCCATTTCGTAAGATTTTAGGCAGGCGTGCGGTAGATCACACAAAAAAATTTTTTTTTACAAAAACATTTGCTTTACCCCTGTAGCTACACCGACCGCACAGGGGCTGCTGTTTTGGTGTAAGAAAGATACAAAGTGCAAGTTCTAACAATGTACGGCAAGGAATTTCAACCCAAATACAAAGAAGTCGTAAGCAGACTCGTTAATTAAACTTTGTTATTACTTTTGGGGCAAACAGATATTTAAATTAAATTAAATTACGGAAAGTCGAACGGCCGCTAATAATAATATTTAATAAACCTTATGTTCGATGAATCATAAAAATTATTATCTAAAAGAATATTTCGTTATTAAAGAAGTTTTTTTTCTTATTAATTATATTATCTTTTAGTTATTTCAACTTAAATAATGCTGAATTTCTTTTAAATTCTCCAAAAGGCGACCTTACAAAGATTAAAATATTGTTGCATTTTTTTTATAAAATCATTAACATAAAACTCACAAAGCCTTGATATAGCCTGACAATAACCAAATATTATTTTAAGTAATGATTTTTATGATCCATCATCATCATTGTTAGCCTTGTTATGTTAAATATTGTTTATTTCACAAGTAGTTACAAAGTTTAGTTAATAACTAAACTCAATTTTTCGTACATGCGTTTAAATTCCTTAAATTTTTTAATATTGCATGCACAGAATTATTGATGTGTGACATAAATCACACGCCTTATGCTTTATTTTGCTTACTTTGTTTGCATTCTACTATTCTAAGCCTTTTTCCATGCATAGTAAAGTATTGCACAATTGAGTACGAACTACCTGATTTTTTAAACTTACTAAAATAATTTGGTGAGTGTGGCTGTATCTAAAGTTATTTTGACTTAATTTATTTGAAAATAATTTCGCTTACAGCCAAGATTAAGGCTGCATTTATCCTCCAGTATAAATCTTAAATATCTATGTTGGGGAAAGATGTAGCTATATTACCAGCATAACTTTACATCCTCTTTACTTTTTAGATAAATATTTCTTGTTTCCAAAATTTAATTTTTAGGAGTAAGAATTACTGCACTTCATGCAAATACTTTCATGTTCATTGTAAAGCCTTAAACAAACTATACTTTTTTATATCAGGTACACCACGTGGCAGAGGAGCAAGAGGACAGCCTAGAGGAGGCGGTCGAGGTGGTAACAACAGGACGAAGTTCACTGAAGATTTTGATTTTGAGACTGCTAATGCTAAATTTAACAAGGAAGAAATAGAGAGAGAGCTACTCAAAGTTTTAAATAAAGTCAAAATAAAAGACGATGATGATGAAGATGTATGTGTATATGTTTTAATTAATTTAATTTTCATACTTATCAGGTGTACCATGTGTCTAAATAAAAAAGCACTGTCCTATTTATAATTTTGCATACAAACAAAAAATGTTACAACAGAAAAATAAACTGCAGAACAACTAGTTTGTAGTGGCGAATAACAAAAATCATATATGGCAGGAAATAAATTTGACGAAAAATTTGTTATTTTTTTCTCGTTGTTCTGTTTGCTTAGAAGTGAATAACTAGTCCTAAGTAAGTTAGAGAAAAAGTTATAAGAATTGCCTCACATAGATTTCATAACTTTTTTGCCAGGTTACTGTAGAAAATAAAGATGAGCAAGAGCAAGAAGAAAAGGATAAAAACGACCTCGATCCTCTTCCCTCACCTGACAAGTTCTATGATCGATCAAAGTCATTTTTTGACAATATTTCGTGTGAAGCAATGGGACCAAAAACAGATGAAGAGTACGTATGTTTTTTCTGCAGTTGTATTTTATATACTCTATACTGTTATAGTAGGCTCTATAATTTGACCTTAAAGGAAACGAAAATTTTTAGTTTTAGACTGTTCGAGACAGTTTGAATTTATAGATCTAATTTTGTGAATGTAGTCAATTATGCTTTTAATTTTATACTTAAATATTCTCTTCCATCATATATAACCGTCGAATTAATAACATTTTATTTGCCAAGTCCCAGTAAACACATTTTTAAGGGTACGTCATGAGTTCGAATTATAGGAAGTCATGAGATTTGTTAAGGCAGTTTTAGTGGCCCCCAGTGGAAACAATCCACTAACTATAGGTTTTTGTGATTTTCTGGGCTAACCACTTTAAATATTTATTATTATTATTATTATTATTATTATTATTATTATTATTATTATTATTATTATTATTATTATTATTATTATTATTATTATTATTATTATTATTATTATCGTCTTTTCATTGTCAATATTTAAGTGCTATAAAATTGTTTCATTTGAGGAAAGTTGTTCCAATTGAATAAGGGAAGTCTACTTACAGTGTCTACTGTATAATTCTGCTCGTTACGGTTTATAATTTTTTACATAGAAGTTTCTTGTTTCTAGAATCATGACCCGCCGACGAGAACGTGCATTAAACACCGAAACATTTGGTAACAGCGCCCATAATTACAGAGGTTTTAGAGGTCGCGGTCGTGGAAGGGGGCGCGGTAGAGGACGTGGGCGTGGTGGCTACAGAGGTAGAAATTTCCACAGAGGTGGAGGTGGCGGTGGTTCAAATAGAAGTTGGGTTGATTATGAATTCGATTACAAAGCAGCTGGAATCGAAAATCAGAATAATGCTAATAAAGCAGTTGCAAGTTGTAAGTTCTTTTTCGATTGAACATTGCATTTAGTGTATATTACTGGGATCACTTGTTAAGGAGATAATCCATTCCCAAGCTAAGTTTAATGTGTATATTTTTTTAATTTTAGGAAGTTGTTTTCACTCCGTTGTACATATGCAATGCAATGTTTATATTTTCAAATATTTGATCAAAGAGATCCCGTTGTTCAGCTGCTGTTTGGCGATTGTATTGCCAAAAGAACATTGCGGTTTGTTTTAAAGACCGTGAATTAACGGACCAGAATTTTTTTTGCTAGATTTCGGTCTTTGTTTATACTTTTTCGTTGTTGCAGAACAGGAGTAGCTATTTTAATTCTAAATTTCAAGTGGTGGTCTCCTTGTACACATTAAATAAAAGCGTATAAAATTTTTTTCAGAGCTATCCTTACTGCAACAATGAAAACATGTTTATTGATGGATGAAAACTATTCCATATTTTTTAAATTAAATATATTTATATTGAAAATTAATACATGTTCTACAAGAAGAGATCTCCATGAATTGATTGTACATCCAAGGTGAAGCTGTTTCTTGATTGGTGGAGACCTGCTTCTAGATTTATTAATATAAATATCTTGCAGTTTCGTTCAACTGGAGAATCCTGGCAGCAACATAGTTTCGTGTTTTTCGGTACCAATGTTTTATGGCTTTTAAGTTCTTTCAATATGTCCTCTCAATCCTTAACTTTTCGTTAGTGTTGTAAATTATGGCATGTGGAACTTTTCCGTTTTGTGTTATTAAATGCAAAGGATATCTTCTGGAAGATTTGCTTGTTGTTTTGTACGCTATTAGTTGTAGTTGGTTAAAACCGAAATAAATTTTTCACTCAATGTTACTGTTTCGTTTCTTGAGTTTAATCATTTTGTGTTACACTTTGATAAGACGCTGTTGAGAAACATTGATGCACCCATGATCTCCTGGATGTCTGTGCCTAAATATTAAAACGAATAAAGTTATTCCTGTAATTTTTCTATTACGTCAATGTTTTTGACAAATATCAGCAGAATCTCCCACTTGAAGTACTTAACTCACCTGACACAGAAAGTGCTCAGACATTTTTCACAATGCAGGGGTATTAGATTGACGTTTCTGCAGCCTGTATGCGAGCAGCGGTTTTTCTTTCTTTTTGTAGCTTTTAAACTCTGACATCCACTTAAAATATGTTTTTCCACCTAAACGCATTGTCATATACATCACTAGTGCACAGAAAGCTTAAGTGCTGATTATTTTTTATCTTAAAGTCAACAAGTTACCTGATCGTTGTCAGATCTTCCTTTGACCAGGTATTTTCCGCAAAGCGGACAGGATGGGAGCTTGCTCTGAAAATAAGGGTAGAAATATTACAAGTTTGACATGCACCCGAAGCCCTTCTATATATTTAAGGTTGGAAAACTCTGGTAAAAGACCTGCCTATGCCTAAAAAAATTAAGAGATTCACTCTACTTCTTATAACAACGGGTAAAACAAATCCTCTAACAAGTTTTTAGACTTAGCGCGATTATTTTTTAGGTGTATGCTTACATCTTGGTCTTTGACTTCTTTACATAAATGCTCGTTCGGTTTATAATGCGATAAACTAAAACAGTAAAAATTATTATTGAAGATATTATTTCGGTTTGTCTGTTCAGTATTCATATTACTGTGGAAAGTTTATCATTTCTTGAACATGATAGTTTAGTAGGCGACGTTTCGGGAGCTTTCCTGGACACTTTGGTCAAACGCAAGAATGGTTCCATTTCAGTTTCAGTGTATCGTAAACCAACACACACTGACCAGTACCTTAACTTCGAATCAAACCATCAGAAATCTTGCAAAGAAAGTGTCATATCTTCATTACTGAATCGTGCTAACAGCGTAGTCAGTGACAAACAGGAGAGGAAAATAGAAATTCGACGTGTAAGAAATGCATTAATCGCAAATGGATACAGTCATAAAGTCATCACGCAAGTAGAAAATAAAATGAAGGGAAGATGCAACGGAGACAACAAGGAAACATTAGAGGAATTTAAGGCAACACAAGATCAAAAACACAAACACAAGATCAAATGCATTCTTAACTCTAAAGACACCCTAAGAAGCACTTTGTCTAAACCAAGACAAAATAAACCTGGAAGAACAAAGCAATGTTGTTTACGAAATCCCGTGTAAAGATTGTGATGCAGTGTATATAAGCGAAACAAAAAGAAAGTTTGAGCAACGAACGGAAACGGACCTACATCTAGGTCCGAAAATGTTAATTACCGTAATTAACTGTAATTATCAGCTCGTTTCTGATTGGTTAATTTTTATGAATTTCGATCCTCTGTAACTATATAAATACATGCGCAACATCATTTTACTTTGCCCGATGATGGGAGAAGGATCTCCCGAAACGTCGCCTACTAAACTATCATGTTCAAGAAATGATAAACTTTCCACAGTAATAGTAATAATTATCTATCAAAATTGGCTTTGATTTGTTAGGAAAAACTTTAAATTGACAAACCAGAAAAACATTTTCCAGAAGAATCTACAAGTACTTTGCTTCATGTTTTAGAAAAGTAAAAGCCAAGCTTGTGCATTTATGAACTTACCAAAATTCTTTTTTGCAAAAATCGCATTTAAAAGGCAGAAAATCTAACTTTTTACAGAATGTCTCATTGCAGTGTCTCCCAACAGACATCATGTCAAATAGCTCAGAGTTTGCCATTGTGTATGAAATATTCTTTGGATAAAGACGCTAGCGCTAATTCATTTATAGCCTGCCACAATTTCGCTTCATCTCGATGACGATAGCAAAAGCATGTTCCAGATCTCGCCAGAATTTTGGCTCGCCTGTCTCGTTCTGTAATTAAAGATTCCTTACATTTTTTTTCTGGTCCGATGAGGCACTGCTATCTGAAAACGAGGATGCCACAAAAGGCCACCGCAACTACACGATAAATGTTCTCCATTTGTCACGACAATTGTTGCACATGAATTTTCTAGAATGTTCAGAAATTTCTAGTGTGGCTAGCCAAAGTGAAAGCTTTACAGGAAGGACTGTTTTTTCCCGAAAACAACTGTCAAGCTTACCATCCACGTACTAGAGCGATGCCAGTCATTCAACATGAAAGGCCAAAAAAACCATTACAGTGTATAAGTAAAGCAAGGCTAGACTGCTTATACACTATGATGGTTTGGAATATGCCTCTCTGTCTCCCACTTGCATTTTTATATAAGTTTGATATAACTGCTGTCTGTGGAACAAAATTACTGGTTGTGAACGCAATTATAACTAGCTAACACATGCGAAAATACTTTCTCTTTTCTAGCTAGCTAAAGCTAGCTAACCAAAGATAATATAAGATTCTCTTTTCTAGCTATACCCAGATTGTGTACAGATTACAAAAGTCAAGTTGTGAAATTGATTGTGATAAATTTTTAAAAAATTTACATCTCTAGATTGCCAAAGGTTGTCAGCATGTATAACTAAGAAGGGACACAATTTAATGTTTTCCCAGCAGAATTTTTTACCATAGGGGTACAATCCTACAACACAAGGGTATTTATCAGGTTATATAGCTAGCTATATTTCTTACAGAAGTATTACAGAATATGTTGAGCAACAGCCATATATATCTCTTAGACTTTGTGAATTGTAAATACAAAAAAAGTTGACTCCTAAGAATGACAAGCAAGGAAAAACTTTCTCTTGGATTTGTATTTAAAAAATAATATATAATATAAAAATAAATAAAGAACAAGGACTTTTTATTATATTCAATGCACAGAAGCATTTAGCCAAATTGTCTGAACCATGTTGTGCTTTTGTTTGTTAAACAGTAGAAAATACTCTGATGAAGCATACATGCAACATAATGTCATATTTGTTTCCATTGTCTCTTGCTAACTAAGTTGTTTTCACATTGTCTAAAAATGCATTCTGCGAAAATTAATTTAGCAAATATGAATAAAATTAACGTATCACAATAATTAATCAACTTAAGTTATTTATTTATCTTGCCTGAAGACAATAATGGAAACAAAATAAAGGACGAAAATAGCGTTTTTAAGATTAAAGTTATTCTTGTAACACGTTTTGAGCAAATAATTTCATATTGAAAGAATACATTTTAACTTGAACAAGATAAAATATGTTTTGAGTATCATAAAGTAATGGAATTAGAACTATCAGCACACACTACATGTTTCAATATGAGGAGATTTAAACAGTAACAAAATAGAAGAATGTCCCACTATATTTGCAGCTAACTTGACTTAAAATTGACTTGAATACACAAGTTGTAGTTATAACAATTATTCCAACTTGATGTGAAAAGACAGCAATATCAAAAAAAGAAAAGTCACAAAAGTATAAAAAACTCATTGAATAGAACTAAATGTTTTACATGTGAGATTGTATAAGTTATTCGATGTTGCAGCCTTTCGTTTTAAGCTTTTTTATCTCCGAAGGTTTAAGATGATTCTGTGTTCCTTTCGGTACATTTATTTCATCAAAATAGAAGTTTTAGTCAAATTCTTAAGACACGCGATAATATAATGAAAATGCCTGTTTCAAAACGATTTCTTTTTTTGATATTTGGTTTACAATTCGGATATTAGTTCGTTAGTTGGTAGAGCAGTTTATTAAGATATTAAAAAAAATAAGAACGACAAAATCTGTGACATCATCATCATCATCATCATTCTCGGCTTAACGTCCGTTTTCCATGCTAGCATGGGTTGGACAGGGTATATTAATGACCCTCTTCCAATCTGATCTAGACTGTGTTAGATCTAAACTCAACTTCCTCTGTATCAAGTCTGTCCTTATAACCTCCTGCCAAGTCTTTCTCGGTCTGCCTCTGGGCTTTGCCCCAGGAACTATCAAGTCTCTACACTTTCTTACCCAATTATCCTCCTCCATTCTTTCCAAGTGCCCCAGCCAATTCAATCTTCTTATCTGGATAACATCTTTAATTCTACGGAGCCTGCTTCTTAGCTCATCTGAACTCTTTCTGTCTCTCAGACTGGCGTTATACATCCACCTAACTATTCTCATATCATTCCTTTCTAAACGGTCAAGATCTTCCTGCTTCACTGCCCATGTCTCACTACCGCACAACATAACACTTCTTACACAGGCCTCATACAACCTACCTTTTACCTCTCATTGCAGTGTCTCCCAACAGACATCATGTCAAATAGCTCAGAGTTTGCCATTGTGTATGAAATATTCTTTGGATAAAGACGTGGCGTTATACATCCACCTCACCATTCTCATATCATTCCTTTCTAAACGGTCAAGATCTTCCTGCTTCACTGCCCATGTCTCACTACCGTACAACATAACACTTCTTACACAGGCCTCATACAACCTACCTTTTACCTCAATTGACAGGGCTCTGCTAGTCAACAAAGGAACTTTTTCCAAGCAGAACCTATCCTGCAAGTAACACTTCTTTCAACACCCCCTTCACTGCCCAACATATCACCTAAGTAACAGAAGTTCTCACTAACGAGCCACTGTTGTACATCATTAAAGCTGGAAATACTTCATTCTCTATAATCTCACCTTTGCAACGCTTGCATACAAACTGAATGTTAGCTCTTAACCTTCCACTAATACTACTGCACCTCTTATGTACCCAGTGCTTGCAAGTCTCACAAAAAATTGAGTTACTATCAACCCCTTTCCTGCAAACTCCACAAGACCACTTTCCAACTACAAGGTCACATTTGGCTGCAATGCTACTAATCATGACTTTAGACTTTGCTGTGTTTACCTTTAGCCCTTTCTCTTCTAGTCCTTTCTTCCACTTCTCAAACTTTTCAACTAATTCTTCCATCGACTCTGCTATGAGAACCAAATCATCTGCATACAATAACTCCCATGGACAACCTGTTCTGAACTCCATCGACAGCGCTTCTAAGACTAGAATAAACAACAAAGGACTAAGTACAGAACCCTGATGTACACCAACACTTACACTAAATTCATCACTAAGTGAATCGTTAATCCTGACACGACTTCTGGCATTGCTGTACATAGACTGTACCATCGTAACTAGCCACTCATCCACACCTAATTTTCTCATAGCCCACCAAATAACTTTACGTGGCACTTTCTCTAAATCTACAAAGGCAAAATAGAGATTCTTTCTCTTTTCTAAATACTTTTCCTGAAGCTGTCTGAGTAAAAATATTGCATCTGTAGTGCCACGCCCTGGAACAAAACCAAATTGCATCTTATCTATATCAATTCTTTATCTAAGTAACTTATCAATCACTCTTTCAATAACTTTCATTACTTGATCAACCAACTTCAAACCTCTATAGTTACCCCTTTCTAATGGGGTAATGGGGTAATGTGACATATCCAAAATATATCTTTCAGCAAGATTTCGTTGGCACTGATTCACACTGATTTTAATTTTTTTACATGTTAGAGATAAAATATTAAACATAATAGGATACAATAGGAAAAAAATAGTTCATCATTTAAAATATTAAGTTTGTTTTTGTTAATTCTTGTGTGTGGTTTTTGAATACAATACAGTCAGTATATGTTCAGTCTTTTAATCAACTGTTGCACAAAGCCAGAGTCACACCAGACATAAACATTTCAGAAAAACGGGTCATGAACGGTTGTGTACATTATAAAATGTCGCTCATTCAAAGTGGTAGTTGAGTTCATTTCGTTTTTATCTATTTAACTACTGGTTCTCTGTTGGTTACCTCAAAATACTGGTGGTTCTCTGGTAGTTACTTCAAAATACTACTGGGTAGGAAAAGCAAACCTATTAAGTTTTTTAAAAAATAAAAAGTTTCCTAGACAAATTTCCAAACTTCTTCATATGAAATAAACTTGTTTATGAATGGAAGATAAGCTTTAATCTGCTTTGAAAGAGATTGTCTATAGCATTTTTCTAAAACTCTGCATGACATACATTTCTTTTTTCTGCAAACCTCTATAAATTTTCTGCAGGGTGCTTCCAACAGAATTTTTTAAAAATGGAAAACGAGTTTCGTTTGAACATTTAAACTTTACTGGAATGTGTTCCATTAAAGATCCAGTGTTTATATTTGAAGGGTTGTCCACTCTTTTTTTACATTTTGATTACCCCTACCCTATGCCCCTGAGTACTTTGTTAACAGCTAAATACTTTATGTTTTAAAGATAAAAAGATGTTATTGCCACTGTCAATTATCTTTTTAACATTGGACTATGTATATATGAGTGAAGACACATTTCACGAAGAGTTGTTAGTTCACCAGTTGACTTCAGGTCATGTGTATACACAATTTCAATTTTCAACACTTTGGAATGTAAATATATTTGAGGAAAAGTTGCGTAAGTTTTATTTTTTTCGTGTTAGTTTTTGTTATTTTTGTATATAAGACTAAAATACATGCATGCTAATTTAACTATATATAATGAATTTAAAAGTAAGAAAAAAAATTTAAATGTAAGTTTATAAAAACATGAAATTCAAATAGTGTCTATTAATAAAGGTTAGGGTAAACAATATGTCAGAAAAACGGAAGTTTGCAATTTTTGCAAGTTTAAAATGGTTATAGAGTAACAAAATCTGTATGGATTTTTGTTTTAAATTTCTTTTCTACAAGTTATTTTTTTTGCTTTAAATCCAGCCTTCATAAATTAAAAGGATAATGACAATTAACATTGCAATCACTTAAGCATTATAGCTTTAGAAGAATATAAAAAAGAGTACATTTTGTCAAGTGTAATGTGCCACCACCAGCTTTATAATTCACATTGTTAATTTACAAATTTAAAATTTTTAAATTTTAAGTATATAGTTCTATTTGGTTTGCTTTTAATACAAACTTGCCAAAATGTCAAATAATTCTGAAGATTGCTATACTTACAAAGCTTTATTTAAAAGTGAAGAATCAAAATTTGCAGAAAGTTAAAGACAAAATCAGTTCCTTTCAAGTCATTGAAGTTTCTTAGTTTTTTCTTTAAAAATCAAATAGTGCATAATGTACAGAAATGGGGGTTCATATTGAAATCTGAATAAGTATAGTTGTGAACTGAATTTAATTAACTTTAATTAAATCCATGCTTCTTAAAGTTTTTACTTGATATATAATAGAGCTTTATATAGAGAGAGAGCTTAAAAAGTTGGTCTACATTTTTTTTTAAATTTTTTCAAAAGCTGTTTTCGTCCTCAAGATATTCACATTAAAGAATTTCAGATTTAATTATGCTGCATAAATTATGATGTCTTATTCAAGTAATAGGAATTTTGAGATTTTCTGTCATCAGTAATTTTAGACTTGTTAAGGGATGTGCATTCAAACTTTATCAATGCATAGATATTATAAAGGTGAATTGATTAACATAAAATTAAGTTCTTACTTGGTATATATATAGGTTTTTTATTATACGGAGGTCACTGGATTATGTGTGCTTTGTTGTTTAGCATTGCATTTTAACTTGTTCCCGAAATCTTTTGCTGAAATAGTCAGTTCATTTGGCATAGCTGAACTACATCTTTCTATGACACAAGGACGGTGGAGATATAACAAATGGGGTTACCCTATTTTAAATGCACCACCAGGAATTGAGCTATGGGTATGGTTTCACCCTGATGCGAACAAAACGAGGTATAAGGCATCTTTCTTTTTCTTGAAGTAAAAAAAACATTGCAACTTATTTGATACTGTAAACCTTTAAGTAATGTATAAGCAATCCCACTCACCCCATCCTAGTAGTGCTAATATTTTCCGTGTATAAGATACTTCCCATTTATAAGAAAATTGCAGGACAAAAATGATACATGATGTGACACTAGCGGAAACTGAGAGTGACAGTAGCGAACTTAAAAATGACTCCAGCATTTTTTGTTTTCTTTTGTTCTGTGTAATATATTTTGTTGCCTGAATGGTTGCTACTTTTTTCCATGTATATGCCCATCACCTGTGTATAAATCTCCCATGGAAGGGCTTATGAACTTTTATAAGCCCAGGGCTTAAAGTAATTGCTAAGCCCTACTCCTTCTTTAGTATATGCCAAAGAATTTGACTGAAATTTAAAAGCTGTGTTATTTTTTATTCTACCAGTGCCTGTTTCACTCAACTAGTGAGCTTTTTAAATGTGATGGAATCAAGCATCAACTATTTTACAATTGAAGATACCAATATTGCCTATGACTTTATCAAGCTTGCTTGTAAAAGAGAATAAAAAGGTAGTAAGCCAGTAGATCATATTAAACATGACTTTTTAAGCAAGTGTTTTCGAAGCTAAAAGTTTTAGTGTTTTAGTGTTGAAGACTATGCATAAACAAAATGTTTCATTTTATATAATTCAAGTTTTGTGGCCACTTAATGTTAGGGAACGTAAAATAAATTTGTTATATATATATATTTATATCAAATATTCATTTAACCCTTTTCTGCAAATTTCTATTTCTATTTAAGCGTTGATGAACAATGGCACGGTTTGGTTCATGCTTTATCTGGACAGTTCTGCTCCTCCTTAAATTTCATCAATGATGCGGTCACGTCATCCCCAAACTTGTCAATGAAACCTCTTGGTGTGTGGCCAGAAAAGGGGGATTCTGGTGCTCACTTGAGGTACGCTGCATTATCTCGTGAGACTGTTTGCACAGAAAATTTAACTCCATGGAAGAAGCTATTACCCTGCACAGATCAGGTAGTTTTCTTGCAGTAATTATGGGATAAAGGTTTTTTGCTATATTAAAAGCCAAAACAATGTTAAGTATCTGTTTTACATACCAACTTTCGAAAAATATTATATACAGTGCGTTTAAGTTAGCTTAAAAATGCAAATTAGCCAGTATTTAATGAATTAAAAAAATCAAAGGCAGTTTATAATTTTAATTTGTTTTCTTTTATATCGAAAGTGAGAAACACCCTTTAAAATTTCATTTAAATAGAACCAGAAAAATAATTATGCCTAAGTAAAAAATGGTGGTCAATTTATTTTGGAGGAATTGACAAAAACTCTTTTTTAATGATAAATGGGAAATGTACTGCTTTCAAATATAAAATCAACAGACACACTAAAAAAAGCTGAAAATGTCGCAAAAACAGATAATCAACGCTGCTAGGCCTAAGCATAATAAGTTGCAGTATTGATTCAACAAAAAAAATATTATGATTTTGATTTTATCAATGCAAGATGTGCAGTCTTTGTTAAAATAATCTAACTGATTGAATAACAGGCTGGCATGGGTTCTTTACTTAACGCTCTCCACCTCTATGACTCATCATATCATTCACTGGCAATACATTTGCGCTCAATCTGCGAGGTTTGTTTTATCCTTCTTTTCATTGTAAATGTGAGCATCGTAACTCTTTTGATTTAGATTTCTTAACTTTCCCTTGAAAAGAGGGAAATCATCTGAAAATGGGTAGTATATGAGTTTTTTGTAAGTTGCCTTCACCTTGATAATTTTTATTACCCTTTAAGTTTCACACATTCGTTACCCTTTAAATTTCAGGCATTCATTACCCTTAAAATTTTATGCAGCATGAAATATATATTTTCCACATACTGTTTTATGATCATATTACCTATTTTTCTTAAGTTGCTTCTCTAAAATCCAAAAGGGCTTAGAATATTTTAAGAACTTCTTCATGGGATTAGATAGTTCTGAAGTAGTTCTGTGTTCCTACACGCCAGAGTTACTGGACATATATTCTAAAAAACGTTTTGTTCGATTTCAATGCACAAGCGCAAGTATATTTTTAGACTGGTGATTGCGACGATGTCAAACTCGAATTGAAACAAACTGTTTCATCTGTGTTTGATCCAATCCACGCAAATGTACAAAACAGTGAGTATGTTGATTAAATGTGCAGCTTCCCCATTCTTCCTTCTTGTTGCTGATATTCTTTCCCTGAAAGTTGCCTGGCTACGTAGTAAACTCTGTTTATGTAGTCCCAACCGTTTTATTTAGCCTCCCTTCAAACAAGGCCCCTGAGATGCACCATATTTAATTCAGCAATTTAATAAAATGATTCATTCCCAATCCTGGGTGTCTTATTTACAATAGTTTCTTCTCCTATTTATCGAAAATAGATTTTGTTTGAAATTCCATTACTGAATTACCCTTTCCCTCTCTTTAGTCCTCCATTTAGCACCGGCTAAAATTTAATAGACAGCGGTGCATAAGGGAAGAACTGTAGTTATCTTCATAATTTTATTATGGTTAACCTTATTTAACAAATGACAACGCATTTTTTTGTTTATAATCCTGTGGACGCCATGCTAGTATTACCTTTGATGGAAGTGCATTGTTGTAGTTTTGTGTACAAACTTATATAAAAATATAAACATTCTAAAAATCATATATGCTGTTGTAGATTGGTCATTAAGGAAGTTATTTGGTCGTACGTTAAACTCCAAATGTCCAGTTGCAAGCACAAGTGTGTTAATTGTCAAATTAAATGATGAAAATGTAGGTATATAACATTTGTATGTCAAACAAAAGGTGTTTACTTTTAAACAACTGCTTTTATTATCAATGTGTATACTATGCAGAAATTATGAAACGAATCCTACCTCTAATTTTTAATTTGTGTGATGGATTTTACTTAGATGCATTTAGAGAAGTGTCTTTTATTGTGCCCTAAATTCTATTGTAGATAGTGACATCCATACTGCATCCACCTGCAAATAGAAATGTTCAGAATGATGATGGGAATTTTCATATTTATGACTTGCTTGATACAGGTTTTTAATCAATTTTGTGATATTTAGTTCTAATAATTATTATATTAGGGCTGGTACAATTTTGAAAATAAGCTGTTTTTCAACAATTTCATATTCGTTTGGAAATAGCCTTAAGATTAAACGAATAAAGTACGAATGACGTATGTTGTTTTGGTATCAGTTTTTAAATTTTTTAAAGTCAGTTTGCCTGTCTCGGATATTTTCTTTGTTATGATTGTCAGAGACAGTTAGACTTTAGAAATGAAGCATAATACAATTGGGTGTAACATTTAAAACTGAATTTTATATGGGAAAGACATTAATGAATTTGTTGCAGCTTGTTTTGAAAATTAACTGGAGTTGTAAAAAAGTGGGACAGATCCTGCAATGGCTAATGTGTAGTATGCCCATATGCAATTGTTGAAAGTAGTGCTTGGTGTAAATGATAAATATATGTTAATCTTTTTTGCTAGATTTTTCCAAGCCATTCGATGTTTCTGCCAGTGTTAAATATCACACGAAAAGTAAGTATAATGTAGAAAATATTTGCTTGAATGTATCTGTAGAAATTGTTACCTGACAAGAAGAGTAAACGTTTTTAAAAGTACTTCCATTCTGTATCTTTTCACTTGCAGGAGAAAATGCTTCACAATGTTGTTTTTATTTCATATATTTCTAGTTCAATATTTTTTTCTCTTTGTTTTTTTCTAGATGTAATTACTCCTCCATATTTGCTTGTTCATAAATATACGACAGGTAAGACCGGTGGAAATAACCTTCACATGCTAAAACTATTCATGTTTATATCCACTGCTGAATCTTCCTCCTGCATATCAATTTTCGTAAATCGGCAATCTAAAAATTCTACAGATATTATTTGTCAAGATTTTGAGCATGCAATTTACACTTGTCTTTTCTATTTTACTGGAAATAAAACTTAGTATGTTGAGCTCAAATGAAAGACCATGATGTCATGCATAAATACTGGAAATTCTATGTCCAACAACTTAAAAACCAATCAAGAATTTTCAATAAAATATGAAATTCCTGGACAACTTTTCATGTTTTTGTAAATAAAATTAACTTGGAGGAGAAGGGTGAGTTTTTTCGAAATAAGACAATATACTAAAAACAGAAAACAAAAACTGGATTTAAATTTTGGTTAACAATTTATTTACTGGATTCATTTATTTACCTTTTTAACATCTGAACATGCTATTATTCCAGGAAATGGAAATTTAGACAGCCATGGAAGATCATGAAATTAAATATAGCCTGAAAATTGCACAGAAAAAACACCTTTCAGCTTTAGACTTGCAAATTTCAATTTTTAACCTATTTCAAAAGTAACTAAGTTCAGTGATGGAATTACTTTATAAACATGTAAAATTTACTGCATTACTAAGAAATTATGTTGAAACGATCTCTATCAGATGTCGTGATCAGAGATGGCTAATTTGGAATTTTCATCTATTATCGACGCCTTGCTAGCAGTAAAGAATTTTAATCATTCTGTTTCTTTTAACAGGTTATGGTGAGGAGGTTGGAGGTAGCACGTGTACAATTACAAACTCTCATCAACGAGAGAACATCACTATATCCTACTTCGACGTCGTACCGTACTTTGTGAGAACGTACCTACACACGTTGAGAGTGCATGTGGATGGCAAGCAAGTAAACCCAGGTGAATAGAAGGTCATGTTTTTTTACACGCTGAACAACTTGGAAGTAGAACATTTTTTTAATCTTTGCGAGAGCGTTTTTTTAATCTCTATTTTTTACTACTTGTAAGCCGCACAATGTTCTTAAGTAATTTTTACCACTAACCAATACAAGCTCGTCTAACTCTGTTGCTTTCAAAGTTTTAAGTCGGCTTTTTCACTTCATAACAAAGCGGAAAAGTTTTCTCTATAGACGGGAATGAAAAACTCGTTCCTTCTTAAGAGAAATACCTCAGGTGGTAAAGGGAAAAATGAAGTAGCTGTTGCTGGGAATAATTATAATCTATATTTACTTAACTGGTTCCTTGTGAAATGTACGTTTCGTGTACGTTCAATGTTCGTTTCGTGTTTCTCTTTATTAGAGGCATTACGTTTTACGCCAGCGAATCAGCGTGAACGTCCAACCACAATCGAGTTTCTGCTGACCATACCTCCACAATCCACTGCAAGCGTGGCTGTAGAATTTGAAAAAGTTTTCCTCGACTGGATGCAACACCCTCCTGACGCACATCATGGGTTTTACATAGGGTAAGTTCTTTTTTCCCTATGTTTTTCTAGGGTTGCTTTCGTTCTCGAGTCGTTGTCGCACGTTCTAACGCTTCTACTGTTCTTTTTTTATATGAAATTGTATAAAAATGCATGTTCTCTCTAGACAAAAACTTGCCTAGAGAGAAAATGCATTGTTTGTTGATTTTATACATGTGCTAAGCACCTCCACAACTTTCCAAGCATACATTTGCTTCGCGCTTTTGCACGATGTGTACCTATCATGATTCGAGTTTGTTTCATTTTTTAGTTCATCTGTTATCAGTGCTGTGTATCCTGACACGCAGAACTCGACTGGAATTTCAGAACAAGATACTTTACTCTCCAGGTCTGTATGCTTGTCGAACGAACATTAGCGATACACCCCATTTCCGAATTTATGTTTTTACCTGCAAAAAAATGAAGATAACTTGTTAACTGCATTACGATAGCATACGTTACAGCAGTATACGTTACGATAACATGCTCACGATAACATCCGTTACGATAGCTTGCTTAATATATGTTACGGTAGTATACGTTACGATAACATGCTTACCCTAACATACGCTACGATAGCTTGCTTACGATAACATTCGTTACGGTAGTATACGTTACGATAACATAGGTTACGACATACGTTACGAATCGTTGTATTTAGTTACTGCATTGTTTTTTATATTATCTGTTTTGTTTTTGTTTTTTACCGTAGGTTCGAAGCACCTCCGAACAGAAGAGTTTTTCGTCGCATATATACCGAACCACTTCTGATTCGTGTCCCGTTACCGGACTTTAGTATGCCGTACAACGTTATTTGCTTGACGTGTACAGTAATAGCGATAGCATTTGGATCAATTTTTAACTTGACAACGAGAACTTTCGAAGTAATCGATGAAAGTAGTCAAAAAACAATGAAGGACAAAATAAAAGCATTTTTTTTCAAATTTTTTAAAAAAGAAAAGATTTCATAATAGTTTTTCGAAAAATGAATTTTAAATTGTTGCGAGATATCCCAATTTTACATCGTTATCACTGTTACACAAACTTGTTGTTTTTCGGTCGTATTGGGTGATAACTTCAGGTATTCGATCGGGAAATCGTTCCCTGCCATTTTATGAAACAGGATTGAAATTAATTAAACAACGAGAAAGTATGGCAATTCATTGAGTGATAATGTGGAGTGCTTATTGGTTACAATTTCTTGTAACTTAGTTCTCAGGACTTTTTTATACAAATATAAGATCTGTAAAAAAGGTGGTTGCCTGGGTACCAACAACTTTGCGGTGTTCTATCTCTCTCTACATATGGATATCTATCTTCCATTAAGCGGTTTAAAAGATGCTGCCTCGCGTACGAAATTAGAAGTCTTTGGCGGATGAAAACGTTTGCGGTTGATGGAGAAAAAGGATTTTTCTCATTGTTTATTTTTACTCTGTTAATTTTATTTACGCTTTTATACGTAGTTAAAGGTTATGCAGTCCGTGTCCCCCCGACTAGTTTTTATGATCGTTTTATGATCTGAATTTTGTCAGAGACCACTTCACATTTTGCGGGAATGAATTTTTACGAATTTTGCATAAAAAGTTTTTTCCGCAAAAACTTTCTTTTACAGTACACCATTTATGGTTAGTAATAAGTGTTTAAAATCGTGGAAGTGAATATTCTTCTTGATACATGGCAAATAAGCGAACGAATCAAAATCTAAGAATGTTAGCCGCTTTTTGTTTAGGACATATAGCGAACCGCGCCAACATGTGGGCACAATTTGTGGAGGTCTTTATAAAGATTTCGACATGTTAGGCTTGGTTTCCATTAAAATCCGTAATTGTTGCAACATTTTTCACGTTATGGAAACCGACCTTGAGATAAAAGTACGTTTCATGCACGTGCAAACACGAATTTTAGGTTAAAGAGTATTCATTGTTTACAATAAAAGAATTTTTTTTTACAGCAGGAACGCACCGAACACAGGTCGATGATCGGACAGCATTCTTCCATTCGGTCTTGTATCCATCATCGTAGCTGACAACAAACTCACTGCATTTGACTTCCATATGTAGTCGACCAAACCCGCGTAAGGATCCAAGGCTGTAAGCTGAGGAAGAGAAAGCCGTGCAATAGCCATACTGTTGTGGAACCAGTTACTTTGCTCCATTGTGTTGTACATTGCGGAAAGATCATCCCAGTTAAAATCACCAGTTAGGATGATCGGATATGGTTTGTTTTTCAAAACGTTGTGAAGGAGATAATTCAACAAAATTTTAACTTGCTGGTCTGCGATATCTTCATCTGTGTATGTGATATGTGTTGTCGCTACAAAAATTGTTTTCCACGTCACCGAATTGTAATAGTTCAGTTTAACCCAACTGCAAATGCGACTGTAATTTGCATTACGCAGCATTGTACCGGACTGATCCGGTGTCTCGCTCAACCAAAATGTACCGCTGTCGATATATTGTATTTGACTCGATTTTTCGTAGAATACAGGGTTGTATAATGCATCTGGTGTACTGTCTATAGGTCGACCAACAAAGTTGTATCTTGGTAGACATGATCTGAGGTGATCAAGTTGATGTCTCATAACTTCTTGGAGACCAAAAACCTAAAAATCAGAATTTTTATTATTTATGTGACTTCTCATGACTTAATCTGATGTTATCGATGAATAAACAAATTCCTGGAAATCCAATCTCGTTTCTAAAACTCCTTGCCTTTGTTCTGGTGTCAGATAACAAAAAGGGGACGAGGTTGGGGAAATCCTGAAAGACTGGTAACTGAAATAGTCAGTTTGTAGGACAACTGAAGAACTAATCAAAGTGGAAGTGGATCATTTTGAAAAAGAATGTGGTTGCACTGCATACGTTTAAGTACTTTATCAGTGAACATACTGGAACCCCTCAATCCCAGGGCTCTTTGACTCTTTTATAAAGAAAACAAAAAGCCCTGGGATCGAGGTTGACTGGAACCCAGGGCCTTTTTTATATGACAATAAAATCGAGTAAAGCGCTACAGGCGGTCCAAGGTTCAAATTTGATCGGTGAAAAAGGTCATTTTGCTTTTTATTAAACCTTATATATTATATATACGTATTCTTTCCTCCAAGATTAAACCGAGCATTTTTACTTAAGAGACGTTTTTGATTTTAAAAGGTAAACCCACATAAAAGTAGCTATTTTTTGACCCACGGAGCCCGAAAGACGCACATATACGTCAAAGAAAGACGTTAAAGATATGTCATCGATTAATCATAGTTCGTGATCACTGAGGTATAGAAATGGGAGACTTAAATGTCCTCTCCATAGTTATTCAATTCCGATAGTATTTGAGTACAGCATCAACGACGGAGATCCTACTTAGAACGGAACGCCCTTTAGTCTTTTTCGCTTTCTTTTTAACTTTCTTTTTTATCAATTTTTTTCATGCACATAAGGAAACACCCGTTTCTCTTCCTAATTTCATTTTCAGTGTAAAAGCGACTTCATAACTCTTTTATCACATTTATGCCCTGAAATCCCCTTTTTATACTCCTTAGATTACGAACTAAATGGTAATGTATATCAAGTTATTTATTCAAATTTCGCTTTTTACTTACTCAGCTGATTAGATGTGGCTAAAGAGGTAGTTTCAGTCGATTGTATCTAGATTTTTATTTCGCTAATACGCTGACATTTTTACCTATAACGCAATTAGGAACAATCCGAACTTTTTAAAAGCTGTAGCAATGACTAAAATGGTTACCCGAATTTCTCAAAAGGATGTTCCGATTTTGGCATTTTACTATCTGGATCCCTTAAAAGTATTTCAAATTGTAGTTTAAACAGGCTTTTATTATTTTAGTAAATTCGTACTTCTATCATCATTTCTCGACAGTGGGAAACAGACCGTCGCGGAAAGAAAAAAAAAGAACATATTTCGCGTTTTAAAAACTTTTTGTATAATTTTTCATTCCAATAACCACCTTGTTTACTTTTTTAATGTGTGAAAGGGAACCTTAATCAGTAGGGGCTTCAGTAATTTAATCTATAGGATCTAAGAATATCGCGAGAGCTTATTTTTGCGGGTAAAACTTTCTACATTTTTGCTGTATGTAAAAAGAAATTTAACAGAAAGACATATTTTCTCACCGTTGGTTTCATCCTTCTGATATAATCACATAGATCTTTTTTCCTATTTTCCCAGCTGTCCGATCCATTTTTTTTATCATACAAAATATTCCACTGTACCACTCGAAATATGTCTTTCCAAATCTCACTAGGACGCAGACCTACTTGTATAGCTGCTTCTAGATGTTCAATCTTTAACCCAGGGGTCAGGGGACAACCTTTATGAAGACATGTTAGATTTACACCAAATAGAGACACCAGAAACAGCAACGCTGTTGAAACGAATTTCATGTTGCGATCAGTAAAATCACCGTGTTCAGTGTGTAATAAAATCAATGTTCAAAAATATATATTACTCTACGTACTTTACGTCCCACATTTCAACAGGGGGTTCTTTTTTAAAATCATATTCTGTCCTAATATGAGCAAAAGTAAATAAACATGTGTTTCTACACCTCCCTGTCTACTTAAAGAAACGTTATAGCTGTTCAAACAAGTGGAGAGTTATGGACACTACGCGCTTACCCTTGGAGATTATTTTGTTCTCTATTTATAGTGACGAGCATAAGTGCGGGGTTTAAAGGAGAAATGCGGGGAAATATGCTGGTGGTGTGCAACTTTCTGCTAGTACAATCTGTTTACCTCATCCTCAAAAATTTTTTTTTTCATTTTCTTCTGTTTGCTGCAATTGCGCAACATATATTATTTTTATTATTTTAGCGTCACCCGGTTCCGTAGTTTCTAAGTGGTTAACCTGCATTTTCCGCATTCGTTTGGAAGTGTTTTGTGTTTTGCTCAAAAATCAAGTTTGGATTATAAATACTTAAAAAATTCATATACCGACGACGCCAACAAAAGAAATGAAACGGAGATATATCACGGGATATATATCTGAGAAGACTAGTTTTAATTGCCCGAGGCAATTAAAACTAGTCTAACTAATTATTTTTATGCAGTCGTGCATAAAAATGATTAAATTCAAAAATTTATTTGGCAAAGTGACTAAATTATGTCAAATTGACTAAATTTTTGCCGACTTTTTATGAACGATAAAGTAGGTTAAAACGCGCCGTGACACACAACTTCCTGCCAGTTTGAATTCAGCTTAATTCGATACTTATCTAAAAAAACAAAAAACTAAAACTCCGAATTGAGAAAGATACAAATTATAGAAAAAGGAGTTTTTAAAAATTATTTTAGTCAAACCTCTTTAAAATAAAAACAATTACACCTTCTTCCCTACATGCTCTTAGAAACCGTTTCTTTCTAGTTGGTCTGTGAGACCAGTCCCACAAGAAGGGTTATCACTTTTTTATAGAGTCAAATTTAATGACATGCAAGGAGTTTTGATGAGAATTTTAAGGCTTTTTTGAGAAGATGAATGAGAAGTTTCAAGATTTCTATATTTTTTCAAAGAAATTAAGATTTGAGATTTTAGGAAAGGTAAAGTACCACCACATAATAGGAGAAAAAATTATTTCTGTAACAATGTAGGTTTCTATGAATTTTGAAAAAAAAATCGACAAACCATATAGTTGAGAAAATTTTACAAAATCTACTTTAGAAGAAGATTTGGCAAGTCTTGGGGACGCTTTTGAAAATTGAGGAGTTTTGAGAGAGACGTTCCAATCCTCTACATGCAGCTGTGTTATACTACGCTATATTGCGCAGATATTTATTGATTTTTTTTGTGTTTTTGTCAGATTTAGGTTTTCAGTGTCTATTGCCGCTGTAGCGGTGTAAAAGAAATGAGAAAACGGGTAAGCAACCCAGGGCCTGATACCTTTACCAGCCCTGGGCCTGCGTTTTAAAAAAAGTGTATCCGCCAACAAAAAACACAATGGATAAGTTTCAAGTATACATTCGAACGCAAAGGTTTATACAAGTTATAAAACTTTAAAACAAAGAAAAACAAAACTGCAATATAAAGATGAAAAAACTGACGAAATTATCAGTAAAAAAAAACCCGTAAAAATAAAGACATCAAATAGAGAAATATTTTATCAGTTTGGGTACCACAAAATTTGTTTTCACTACTTTTTAGAACAGTCACACATTAAAAATTCTAAAGTTGCATAAGAATTCTTGCTACTTTTTACGAAAGCCTGTACCAACTCTATGGCGAAACAACAAAGTTCCAGTCTTAAACTTTCCAGTCTTGTGTTTCCTGGGTGAACTTCTGAACGAAAAAAAACAACTTTTTGGTTACAATAGACACATTAGAAGACAGTAAAAACCCTTACTGATAAATCAAACTAAGTAGTGCGCATTAACAACTAATGGAAAGTATTCTTCATACGAACAACAATATGGATTATCTGCCGGTCAACGAACATGTTATACAATACCACACACAGAAAAATCATTGGAGCTTTTCACGATGCTTTTTTATATAAAAAATATTTAGGATAAGAAAAATTAGAATGAAATTGTAGGTTTTATCAACTGCTAACTAAGAAATCAAAAAAATAAGTTTTTAAATTATTGACAAGGCACCTGTGAAAAAGACAATGTGGAAATATTTACTTCCATATTTCAGAGTTGGTCAAATTTTTAAAGGTCAACCTAAAATATGGTATTAAACAGGTCACTTAAAGGTCACACTGACAGGGTGCGTATTTCAGTATAAGTGTTCATCCTGTTCATATTTCCAACATAGTATATAGGATGTTTAAATTTTTAGGGCCCCTACCCTAATATGAAAAATGTTAATGTTTTGAATTTTTTTTTAAAATTCTTTTAAATTCTTAAGATTTAAATGGTTGAATACGGAAAATTGAGACATCTTATGACGGCTTCTAAAAACTGCTGACATTGCATTTCTACCTGTAAATAAAGTTTGGACCATTGTCAAATTACACAACTTGTTTTGAGGAGATCATCAGGATTATAAAGTCCACACCACAAGAAAAAAATTAATTTTGCATAACTTTGCAAGATATGTAGACGGTCAGATGAAATTTTTGAACCTAAATATCTTGATAAGCAAACTTTTTTCTTTTATAACATACAAAAAATAATTTTTCGTGTTAGGTTCCTTTAACTTTTATAATCTTTTTTAATTATAACAAAACAAGAAAAGCACACGTGAGAAAAAACAAATTCCCTTATTTGTTTTTGTTTTGATGCTATCCATCTAAAACGGAAGCAGACCTTGCATCAATTTGATTCTGCAGCAAATATATGACCAATACAATATACATATACTGTATAATATATATATAACATTAAAAAAATCCAAAATAAATAAATTATACCAAATAATTAAAATATGCAAAAAAAGGTCAACGCAATCAAAAATAAAGATTGCTACTTCATTATATCATCTCATACTGGTTACTACTATAGCAACTGAATTGTAACAACAATACTGTTTCTCGATTTCTCGATTGATGAAAATGCAAGAGTTTCCATTTTGCAGCTGTTTGAAGGCTCCCCTATTTTCAACTTATTTTTATTTTGCAGACTTGATTTTTGTTTAGTACTGATAAAAAATGGTACAACTTGCAACTAATATGATAGGAGCCTGCTAAAACATACGTCGAGAAAATGTGTTTCTGATGTATGTATTAACAAACACCAATTAGTTCTAGTCTTATGGTTTGAGACCCAAATAGGAGGTTAACATGAAATGCAATCGTTGTTAATAAATGCAATCTGCATTAATTTCAATAATATGTATTTTAAATCTACGTATAAAGCAATTTTTCAAAACTTAACAAGACAAAAAAGTTTTGGCATTGAAAGTATGCCTATTTTTACAGCACAAACTAACACTGTCAACGTAACATGAGCCTAGTCTTTCTCCAGCCAAAAATAAACCTAAAATTTCCATGACTCTAACCAAGATGTATTCCATTTATTAAAAATCATTATTTATCAAGTTGGGTTCACATGGAGGGCCAAATGTTTTAAAACGTTCATGTCAACATACCAGTTTTTGACATTTTTGTTTTACTTTTTAAGAATCTTAGAGCCATTTCGTCACCCATATGCATCCAGTTTAAAAAGACCACTTAAACGCTGCAGCATAAGAACATTCACACAATTTTTTTTATGAACTGGCATGGAAAGTAAAGTTGCTTAAAAAGTTTATGTTCAGGTCAGTAAAGAGCTGTTTACATGTGCAACAACTCCAGGAAATATCTTGGTATAATATAAAACGACAGCAAGAACTAAATTATGTTCAGATGAAAATTTATAGTTTGTTTTTTTTAATTAATATTTTCCCACATGCTAAGATCACGGTGTACACGACTCTCTCTCTCTATTACTATGAAGTATATTTTCGCAACAGTAGTTGTTTTAGTAATTTGATTTTCGACTTAAGCCAATTTTAAAAATTAAACAATAGAATTTTTACATATTTTTACACAAGGAAATGTTTTCTCGCCTATGCCATAAGAACAGAGGGTGTAAAGGGTATCTTATTGAAACATTTAATGTACTAACCAAGAAAATATTGCTTCATACAAACAATCCCTATTAGACCATTAGCCAATATATACTTTCAACATTAAATTTTCTTTTCCTTTAGAAATATCTTTTTTTAACCAGAACTAAAAATATTGGATAATAACCTGAAATATGAAACAACAAATAATTCATTATATCTTACACATTTAACATTCGTATAACGGAATAGTAAATTTGTCTAAAAATGGTGAAACATATTGAATACCAACATCCCTAAATACGCCGCTTGGTATGCCCAAATCAGCTAAATATAAACGTCCAGATTTTGGTGCCTTTATTAAGGGTAATCCCATTGCAATAGACCATTTTATATCTGTCGTATCATTGCTCGCGTTGAGATTGCATGGATCAATGGATAAAATTGGTGCTTTGTTCTGGTTAGCCCATGACGCAACAAGTGAAAACCAATCAGGAACACTTTTACTTTCTAAGCCAATCATAGCATCGATAATAATATCAACTGGTTGAGTTGGCAAATCTCTAGGAGATTTAATAACTTTACCACCTGCTTTCAGAAATAGTTCAACCTGGTTCAGCATAAACTTTGAATTCTCTGGCAAATACAGTAAGACATTCACTGTGTGATTAGCCAGATGCCTCGCTGCACAAATTGCTTGAATACCCTGCGTATGACACCCCGCTAAAACAACAATGTCAGGACGTTGATGATTATTTTTAGGATTAAGTCGTAAGGAGCCACCCACTAGTTGTAAAGCCATTTGGCAAATACAGATACCAGCATTCTCACTAAGCTGTTGCAAATTCAACCCAGCTTTCTCAGCAGCTGCAAACAGTTTTTCTTTAAGAGCTAAGGTTATTGCAGGAATAATAAATCCAGTCTCAGTAGTGTATTCTTTACCAACATGTTCCACTGGGACCTTAATTTGGCGTAAAGAAACTGGCAAAGTTGGAAGTACGTTTTCTTGGCTTTTCATTTTTCTATCATACTCAGGAATTCCACCTGGCAATTTGTCCTGTGAATTTTGAAGCATTTCGTTAAAAACAGCTTGTTTATCAAACTTGGCTAAATTCTCCTCAAAATTGAAATCAGGATACATGGACAGTTTATCAGCTTCCTCGCTAAAACAACCGTTCTTTTTCTTTGTTTTAGTAGGAGAACGGGAAAATTCACCATTATAAAACTTTGGACTTTTATTTCTATGCGAGTCTGTAGTACGATCAACTTTCATTGTTATTGTTTCAGACTGCTCCTCTGTAGGAGAAAGATTAATTTTTTCTCGTATTATTTTTAAACTATTGATATGATTCCCTGTTAAAGTGATTTGGGGGTACTTCATTGCACTTCCGTCTGGAAGCAACTGATGAGCATGCGTCAACGTGATTAGCTGCAGTGCAGCATCAATATCACTTACTTCACCTTCATATATACTCTTGTTGTCACAAGCTAACGAAACATAATATCCAATAAAAGATCCAGCAGCATCCATTTAGAAAATATTTATCTAAAAATAACAGAAATAATATATATACAATTTTTTTTAATCAAGCAAAAGAGTGGGTTAACAGGGCGGAGTTTTGTCAAACTTCAAGTCAATGGAATCTAATAAAACTGCAATTCCATAGAGTCAAGTTTGCATAAAGTATGAATATTGAATAATGTTTAACAATTTTATACAGAAATATGGCAATATGAATTGCATTAGTATATATAAGGAAGAAAACTATATTAAAATTTTACTATAATATCACTACCTGTGCAGAAAGCTAAATGAGAAAAGGCTTGGGAATATGCAGAATAACTTGTTGTTTGGTTGTAGTGTACACAAGCTGGGGTCTTAAGTGATAGATAGTGGCCCCCAGTGGAGACATTCCACTAACTATAAGTTTTTGTGATTTTCTGGACTAGCCACTTTAAATATTTATATTTTTTAATAGATAGACGTGCATATTTTACATGGTAGGCCACACAAATATTGAGAGATATACCATGTCTATTATTTCCAAGGCTATTGTTGATGCTGTTTGGCAATATAATGACTAATTAATGAAAGGCCAATCCTCCGTCGTGTCAAATGGGTGGCCAGTCTTAAGACTAGACTGGCCAATCTATGGACGTACATGTTTAATCTTAAGACAATTGTGGAAAACAAACAGAACAATAAAATTTTTAGACTCTACCTCTTAACAGGAACTTTAAATTGAAACTTTTCTTGGAAAATCAAAAGGCCAAAAATTTATATATACTATGTATTACATATACATGTATTTTAAAAAATTGAAACTACTCAATCATATTAGCTAGCTGGCTACAGCTCGCTAGTTGGCTAAACATCTCATCCAATGAAATTGTCAGCTACTAACTAATAATATGGTTGAATACGATTTTTCTGATTCTTCATAAATAAACTCCAGCCACTTAAGCTTCTAAATGTATACACGTGCTCTACAGCTACCTAGCTAGCTACGGTTTTTTATTCTACCGTGTCCAAAAACTGGCTGGGTCAATTCAACAGTAACCATAATATGTTTATGCCTGCGAATGTTTGTTGGGTCTTGCAAACAACAGAACTCATGCGGCACATCCCTTCTTTAAAATCTAAAAGGCGTCCAAAGTTGGGCCTAACATGGTCTTTTACCCAATCTTGACTGGGCAATTTTATGTCCAAAGATTTGGCAGCGTCCTAATATTGGGCAGAACATCAACGTTTCACAATTGAACTCTCTTGGAAGAAATTTAATTACACAAAATACAAATAATAAAATAAAGTAAAATAGGGGAGATGGCACACTGTTTGGGCCGTTGGATGTTGCTGGGAGTTGTCTAGTAGAGCGCAGGCCCTACTAATTCTTGCTGTCGGAATGTTCTCCTTCGTTGCTCTCCCATGGGGTACAAAGTGGACTTTTTTAGGTCAAACATTCACAGTAGCAACCTTAATTAAACAGAATTTACAGGCAAAACAGCGTTAAAATGTTGCAAAATGGCAAAATTAAGCAGTATCTAAAACATATTAAAGATTTGACTAAAAAGAAAAATTCCTTGAAAAATCCAGTATTGTAGTTAGCTATGACAGTTTCACCACAAAAACATTATGATTACGGCGTTTGTACCCCATTTCATAATGGCTGTTTAACCTGAATACTGGCTCGTGATTGGTTCAACCAGTGTTATGACGCGAATCCAACCGCAAGAATTGGGTCTACGTAGCTCAAAAGGAGCATTAAATCATTACTCTAGGACTCTCCATCTAAGCCATGGCCCCTCCTGGAAATAATAGACAGGGTATACCCCTCAATATTTGTTAGGTTTAAAAAATATGCAAATCTATCTATCATCTACTCTTTGCAGTAAAAACCCTAATTACAAAGAAACTTACACACAAATATATACACTTTAAAATGGCCAAGATTATCCAGTGTTCAAAACATATTAAAGATTTAAAGCCAGAAAAGAAAGAGGTCCTTGAATGATCTACTTGGAAACACGTCCTTGAGAAAATGACCCCTCCTTGAATATAATATACAGGGGTATAGCTAGCTATATTCCTTAATTTTTATGAGGCTAGCTAGTCATGTAAAATATCTACATTATCTATCTATATCTAATTACAACAAACTGTTATGAAATTTTTTGGGGCTACATTATACAATTACTTCTTTAAAAATATGTATAGCTAGCTAGTAAAGACATAACTTGTCTCAAATTACGAGTTTCACAAGAGTTAGCTAGCTAGCTGTTTGCATGAAAACGAAAAAAATCATGGTGAAAATCACGTTGATTTTATGCTGATGCAGCATTTCGTAGATCGAAACCCCGGCCCGACCGAAAAGGCAGGTCAGCTCAAATACAATAAAATATATAAAAGATTTAACACTGACTTTTGCCTAAGTTTTTATATTATCAAGCATTTATTTAGTACTAATAATTTCATGCAATTACCATTAAATTACTTTAAATTAATTTTTTGCACAAAAGTACATGTACTTTGCCTGAAGTATATCTGCGTAGGAGAGACCATACTTGCAGGGATAGTGCAGCGGGTACAAATGCTCCGAAAAGACACTCTGAAAAGAAGGAAGTGAAAAGCGAAAGTGAGTAGATAGCTATAGTGCAATTTTTGTGTTCGTGTACAAAAGTTTTTATACGTATATCTTCTCTTTTTGTAGGTTTGGTGAAAGGTAAAAAAATTGAAGGTTTTAAGCCAATTAATTAACTGACAACAATGTTTTTGTTCATGATTATGATGGCTTCGTTGGTCATATTAATAAATGGTCAGGGATTTTCCACAGAAGGTATATTGTTAATGAAACCTTTTTTTATTGCATTCGTTCTCATTGTCAAAACTTTAATTGACAAATGGCATAGGGGTATAAATAATAGATGAGTTGTGAATGTTTGCAAAGTTCTGGATATGTGTGCGCCTCCCTGACAGGCAAGAGAAAAAGGATGACATAGCCAAATGAATCTTTGTAGACATTACCAATGTTAGCATTAGCATGTTAGCATCAATTTTTTTTACACTTATATAATATGTTTGATTGTCGCGGTCTGTTTATATTTTTTGCCTGTGAATATGGATGCGCATGTCCCTTGTTCTCGATGCAAAATCTAAACATCACATCACGCTGCAACTAATGTATACACTCACCTATGCATTGGCAGACAAGAAATGAATAACTCCATAAGCCAAATTGACTTTATGTTAATTTATAGATTTTTGGGAACATGAGTGTAGTGTCCGCTACCATCTTTGTTTGTGTTTCGTGTATCCGTAGAATGAGCTTATATATATATACAGTACAGTCTGAATGAATATATATACAGTACAGTCTGAATGTAATCTAACGCGGACGCGAAACTCGCATGAATAGTTACACAGAACAATAACATTGCGAGAGCTTTTGTTTTTTTACGAAGATAATTGCCTCGCTGATAAACAATGACCCCACGCAATCGATTGTTTAATTTTAGCAATCTATTTTGCGCAATCTATTTTGCGCAAACTCTTTTGAAATTTTTAATTGCAGTAATTAAGCGTTTTTTTAGATCGCATTTTAACAGTTTATAAACGAAAAGCGGCGATAGAAATGTTTTTTAGATCGCATTTTAAAAGTTTAAAATCGAAAGCGGCGATAGAAATGTTTTTTTAAATCGCATTTTAAAAGTTTAAAAACGAATAGCGGCGATAGAAATTTTTCTTTAAGATCACATTTTAAAAGTTTTTAAACGAAAAGCGGCATTTAATAGTTGTGAACAATGCAAAAGATTTTTATTATTTAATTACTTCGAGCTAATACTCAAGGGAATAGTTTATCAATACATTTACACAATGCATCTCGCTATTACAAGAAATATAATTACTCCGATATTTCTTCGCGAGCGCATTGTTTTTTAACACGCAAATATAAACTCGCAAAATCCTTAAGGGATTTAATTATAACAAAAGACAAACGACTGCCGTCCTCCACACAAAGGTGTGACATTAGCGCGTACACAGTAGATTACATTCAGACTGTACTGTATACAGTACTGGAAAAAGGTTGTTTACATGCGCTTCGCGTATCGCGACGGTATTTTTTATCCGTGATAGACGTTTTTTTACTTTCAAATTGTATCGAGAGGGCTTTGCGATGCATCCGTCTCGAGGTCATTCTTGAAGCTATCAAGGCCATTAACACTTTTTCATATTAGAACTATTTTAAAAATAAGAGTGTATTCAACAATGATCGCGGATGTTTAAATATAGTTATACTTCCTGTGTGTTATATATTTTTAACTTATGCATAACAATCTAGGGTATACAAGCTAGCGTTAATCTTTCTTTTTTACACATATTACATTTTTACATTACATTTTTACGCATATGTTAATCTTTCTTTTTTACACATATTTATCTGTACCAATCTCTGTTTTCTACAACAAACCAAATACACTACATTGGCGATGAGGATTACTAATATCTAGAGAACACTCTACCATAATTATTTCAAGTTGTTCACGTGAAACAAGACCGAACAAGACACTGTAAGTTACATTTTCCTTACCTGAACTCACCACCCCACATGGCCGCAGCGCAACTATAAGTACCGAGTATTCCAACATTTTCGCCCAAGTGTGACCCAAATTCAATAGCTCAACGATGGGATAAGTGGAAAAAGGCTTTCGATTATTTCATTGCTGCATCAGGTGTTACTGACAATCCTAGAAAACGTGCACCGCTCCTTCACGTGATGGGTGTACAGTTAACACTGGATTTGTGTTGATTTCGTGTTATATGATAGTATACGTTCGTTTCGTGTTCAATATGTTTGTTACATGCATGTTTTATTGTTCTTTTATGGTGTATTGCGTAATTAACTTGTGTTTTATGTTTGTGTCTCAAGTGTGTTATATTTATTGATAGAATTTATATATGTAGTTTTTTCAGTTTTTTTTTCATTCCGGCTTAAAAAGACAAAGTAACAAGTTAAAATCAAATTTCAAACACAAAAGTTACGAAGTTTTATTTTATCAAATTTCAAATAAATCTGCGTCTGTTAAAGAAGTTCAAGAAAGTTAAACACTCACAATGTTCATCCTTTCAAGCCCTGTAAAGAATAGTTGGTATACATTTGTTATTTATTTATTTATTATTCATTTCAAATTTAAGCGTTTTTTTCGTATTTTCATATTTTCTGTGTATTTATTTTAGTTTGAACCTTGTTTAACAAAAAGTTCCAAACAATTCTATCAGGGTTTTTTGTGATCCCGCGAATTCGATTCTCAAGAGAATTTTGAAACCCTTCCTAACCAAGGTACCACCTATGAGGAGGCCTTAGCAGCTCTGGACGCTCACTTCTTACTTCAAAAGAATGTGCACTATGAAAGATCAATGTTTCATAATGCTAAACAGGAGAACAGTGAAAGTATAGAACAATTCATTACCAGATTACACAAACTTGCTAGATACTGTAAGTATGCCGCTCAAACAGATGAACACATCAGAGACCAAGTAATCAGAATTCAGAAAGAAGCTGCTAACCGCAACCACTCTAACGCTCGAGAAAGTTAAAGAAAACGCCACTCACTTGATCAACAGATTGAGAACTCGAACCGAGAACCAGACCACTAACATTCTAGACGTACCGTCCTTCAACAAAATCAAACCGTCACCACAGCTCACCAAAACGAAGGTTAACATATACCCATATCAAGCTACAGCTCCACTTAATTGCTTTGGGTTCCAGAATAATAACACAAATTGATAGAAACAATGTATTTCTGTTGGAATGAGTAGATACAACACATTCAGTATGCGTAGACTATTTATGAAATTTTTGGGGAATGGGTAGGAATGAAGGTGCCTCCTTCGTGCTCCGTCATATGCACAAATATATAATGCATAACCTGAGCGTCAGGTTATGCGTTATAAGTGTTTTCATGCCCTGAGCGTCAGGTGCATGAGACAGATGAGATGCACTGAGCGTCAGATGCATCGACATGTCCTGAGCGTCAGGCACATGCTAATTATGGTGTTCTCTTCCATACCCTGAGCGTCAGGTGTATGAGAGATGCCCTGAGCGTCAGGGGCTTCATCATGCCCTGAGCGTCAGGCGCATGTTTCTTATTCACATAATGACTACACTAGAGATGCCCTGAGTGTCAGGTGCATGGACATGTCCTGAGCGTCAGGCACATGCTAATTACTGGTGTTTTTATTCATACCCTGAGCGTCAGGTGTATGAGAGATGCCCTGAGTGTCAGGGGCTTCATCATGCGCTGAGCGTCAGGCGCATGTTTCTTATTCACATGATGACTACACTAGAGATGCCCTGAGCGTCAGGTGCATCGACATGTCCTGAGCGTCAGGCACATGCTAATTACTGGTGTTTTTATTCATACCCTGAGCGTCAGGTGTATGAGAGATGCCCTGAGCGTCAGGGGCTTCATCATGCCCTGAGCGTCAGGCGCATGTTTCTTATTCACATGATGACTACACTAGAGATGCCCTGAGCGTCAGGCGCATCAACATGTCCTGAGCGTCAGGCGCATCGACATGTCCTGAGCGTCAGGCACATGCTAATTACTTGTGTTCTTATTCTACAATGACTTTTATCAACACATTACTTGCCTAAACGGCTGATGAAGGAGGCCCAACACACCCACCAATTAAATTAGAGGCTCCCTACAGACTTGTTGTTTCTACCTCTGGACTAAAACCCTGACATAACATGAGCCAAAAGAAATGTCAGGGAAACCTTGAGGCAGAAGCAATTTGTCTGGTTATGTTGTGCTGCGTGCTCACAACACAGTTGTGATGTGGTTGTCTTTAGTTGCATTGGAGAGGTTCATGATATTTCCATTTCGACTCGAGTCCATTGCACCACGATAATTGAATTGGTATCTCATCCACCATTAGTAGGCGTGTTGATAACATAAAATAAAAAAAGAAATAGGTGAAGAAAATCAATCTATAAAAGGGTGGGAGGGTGGGTAACTGTAAGCTGTAAGGTACATCTGAAGAACCTGTGCAGTGTGGGATGTTGGGTTCTTATATGCAACCATTAATAATCAAGACCTGGGTAGGGTCCAGTTCCTTTACAGGCAAGTGAGACTAATAACCCTGGCAATTTTTAAGATTAGGTCTATAGGTAGAAACCACCCCCACTGTGTCAGGCTCTACATGACATGTTTAATGACTAAGGTAAACCTAATGTATATTAACCACAATACTAAAGAACTGTAATTCTGTCACCACAATTAACATGAGCAAAACTTGCAGTTTAGCTCCATTTATAGTGAAAAGCGAATTTACCACTAAAGTCTATGCTAACAACAACTTTACCATTGATAAGTTCATCGTCGTATTGGGGAAAGGCGGATCATTTCTAAGCCGAAACACCGCAGAAGCACTCAACCTACTTCGAGTTGCACCACCAGAAGAGCTTTTTGCCGACATAAACCACATCCAACCAAATGTACAACACAACATATCCACAGCCATTAATCAAAACAAAAAGGTGTTTCAAGGTCTGGGGAAGCTGAAGGATTTCGAAATTAAACTCCACATCCGTGAAGACGTTGTACCAGTCCAGTAATCGATTAGGCAAATCCTGTTTCACACTAGACAAAAAGTCCCCGAGGAAACACAACACCTCCTAATACTCGATATCATTGAGCCTGTTGACAGACCAACCACCAAAAAGAATGGACAAATTCATTTATGCTTAGACATGCGAAAAGCCAACACAGCCATTATCAGAGAGAGACATGTCATACCTAAGATCGAAGACATTCTCCCAGAACTCACAAATGCTACAATTTTCTTGAAAATTGACCTTCGTGAGGGTTACCACCAAATACAACTGGCAGAGGAAGGCAGGAATATAACCATGTATGCTACCCATGATGGTCTTATCCAATAAAAACGGCTAATCTATGGAATATCAAGTGCCTTCGAGAGTTTCCAAAAGCAAATCAAAATTGCAATCACGGGAGTAAAAATCAGTGACGATATACTTATCTGGTCAACACCCGAACAACATGCGCAACATAAACATAAGTATTGCACAGATTATACCAACTAGGACTCCGAGTAAATAAAGGGAAATGCGTTTTCGACACACAAATGTTGCTGAAGTTAGATCTTTCCTGGCCTCGTTAACTAATGCCACTGCTTCATCCAGAACTACTCTTCAATGTCAGAACCCCTGAGACAACTCACCAGAAAAACCCAACCATTTATCTAGACAAGCAAACAACAACAGGCGTTCACCAAGCTGAAACAAGCGATTCTCAACCCACCAACGTTAGCTTTCTACAACCCCTTCGCAGAAATCAAAATTATTGTTGATGCCAGTCCCACTGGACATGGTGCAGTTTTATCGCAGTGACAACTGGATGGTTCCTCCCGACCAGTATAATTTGATTCCAGGTCACTCACCGAGGTAGAGAGTAGATACAGTCAGACCGAGAGGGAAGGTCTAGTAGTCCCATGGCCATGTGAGCATTGCCATTATTACGTCTATGACCGCCCATTTCAAATTCTGACCAATCATAAACCACTACAGTCCTCTTCGTCAAGACCACCACCGCGTTTCAACGTTCAACGTTGGCTCCTGCGCCTACAGGCTTACCAATACCGAATCAAATACATCCCTGGACATCTAAATGCAGCTGATATTATATCACGCAGTCTTCAACAAGCTGAAAATTACACACAACCAACTGATGATGCATACAGCAAATTCATTGTGAGTCACGCTGTTACCAAGTCGTTGTCATTGTCTGAGATATGTTCAGCTACTCAAACTGACACCATGCTGCCACAAATCATCAATAGCGTTCAAATTTCATCCTGGCAGAAATCGAAATTCAAACATTTCTTTCAAGTAAAACAAGAACTATCTGTTGAAGATGGTATTTTATTGCAGAGGCTCAGCTGTAAGCTGAGAAAGTGAAGAAGTTTGTAAATAGTGTACTTATGATTGAGTTTATTTACGGAAAATGAAAAAGACTAATAAAAATGAGAAGACACAGATTCTCACCAACATTTACTAATTGAAGAAAGAGAAGGGAGATTGTTGATATTTATATTTTGTTTCCATAATATAGACTGTAAACAATAGTAAATGTTCTTGGTGGGGCCTCAAGTGGTTGTGCAGTTGTGTTGATATCCAGTTGTGTTGTTGTGTTACGGATCAAGTTGTGTTGTGTTCCTGCTGATTGTGTTTGTGATGCCACTGAGTAATCAAGTGAGACAATCAAAGTAAGTCATTATTGTTACTTAACAGAAAGGACCCTGCATTGTAATTCCTGAAGCACTACGGAAGCAGATCATGTCAAATGCAAAGCACTTTCGCAAGAAAGTATGGTGGCCAGGCTTGAGCACCGATTTGGAAGCATTCATCGCATCATGCCTCACTTGCCAAGTACCAACTCCATCAACAAGCAAACCTGAGCCGATTCAAATGACCAAAATTCCTGATGAACCATGGAATACTGTAGCAACACATTTCAAAGGCCCATTTCCAACAGGAGAACATCTCCTAGTACTCATAGACTATCGTACTAGATATCCAATTGTTTCCTTGATGAAGAAAGGACCCTCGTCAAGTCAAATTATCAACTAACTCCAAAAAACATTTGCATTATTTGGTTATCCACAACAAATCATGACGGACAATGGGAAACAGTTCGTCTCAGATGAGTTCAAAGCGTTTTTGAACCAGCATAACCTTCATCATCACCCGGTCACACCATATTGGCCTCAGGCAAATGGCGAAGTTGAAAGGTTCAATCGTACCATTGGCAAAATCATCCAATGCTCTGCAGCTGAAGGAAAAGATTGGAGAAATGAATTAAACAGGTTCCTATTATACTTCAGGACTATGCCACTCACCGCAACCGGGAAATTTCCATCTGACCTATTCTTCAAACATCAAGCCAGAAACGAACTTCCTGTCTTCCGTAAAGTTACCATGACCACAAAGGACAAACTAAAAAAACAAGCTAAAAACCCATGCAGACTCTCACCACCACACCAAAGTATTAGCCGACTTTCACATTAACTTGCAAAAAAAATGGGAAGAACGAATAAAACAGAACCATACAACGAGATCAAGCCATTTAGCATAACCGAAATTGTTAGACCACGACGCAACCTTACTGTTCCACGTTACCTCGCAGACTACGAGACAAATCTGTGAGAGACAATAAAAAACAAAACACTTTGTGTATATAAAAACAGAGACATTTTTTTTATTATTTCACGTCAAAAAAAATAAAAAATAAATAAATAAACTACATTAAGCATAAAGCCAAGGCAGCTTCCTTTGTTTCTTTATCCTGCCAGTCTTTCTGTTAGCGCTTAATGTTTCCTGTAGATTTTATTTATGGTAAGGAGGGATGTAGTGTCCGCTACCATCTTTGTTTATGTTTCGTGTATCCGTAGCATGAGTTTATATATCTGAAGCCAATATGGCCAAGCTGTAGCGCATCTAACTGTAACAGTCAATACACATATTTATCTGTACCAATATCTGTTTTCTACAACAAACCAAATACATGACAATAAGATTGAAAATGCATTGGAATTATTTTTTCTTATGGAATTATTATCTTATCTTTTTTAAAAAACAAACTTTGCCAATTTTACCATTAATGCTTTTTTGCCTTAATTTTTCTGTTCTGTTTTCTGCAGCCTATTGTTTATATTTTTGCCTGTACATATAAGTCAAATCTTTTTCATAGGGGACAAAAACGTTACGTGAAAATAACTCAACATACCTTTTCAATTAAAACAGGATATCTCAAGATTGAAATAAGATTTTTATATTCTGTAAAGAGGATATTAATCTCAGATAAACCTCTTATATTAGTCCATGGTATGGAAATAAAATATCTGGAATAAAAATAACTTTAGTGGTGTCCGAAATTGTCCATTTTTTTTTTTTTTTTAACGAATGTTAAAAATATGTGAAAATGACCTAAAGAGCCATAATGTATGCTTAAACTTATTTTATTTTAAAAAGCATTTCTTTGAATCCTGAGGCCAGTAAAGATAATATATATGTCTGAAGTGTCCAAAAGGTTTTTGGGCCAAATATGTGATATCTATTAAATAAAATGTCATTCAGAGTCAGCGATTGCGGCATTTCAAATTTATCATGGCAGCAGAAAATATCTAAGTTGTGCATAAATAGTTTTTTATTGTAAAATTAAAAAATACACAAAGAAATCATTTGTTTTCTTTATAATAACTGAAGCTAAAACTAGCTAGCTAGCTTTAGATCTTTATTTTAAACAATTCCATCTTGACTAAATGTAAATACAAAGTATTAAGTTACTTTAGCTATAGAACACAATGGAAACTGCTAAACTGTAGGAACAAAAAATGGCTATTAGTTACACGAAAATATAAAACAGAAAAAACAGGAATAAAGAAATTAACAATTAGCCACGGAAGATGTTTGATAGCCTGTAAAACAATTTCTCAAAATTGACGGCGCTCTAATAGTGTAAAAATAATATTAAAATCCCAGTGAAGTAAATTAATTTAATGTTTAGTCCCTTTACCTCGTGCTCTGCCAACCTGTAGCTAGCTTCAAATTGCTAAGACACTTTTGTCTCGCTTAATTCAACATTGTCTAAAAATTCAGGTATCGAACTAGGTTTCCGAGGTCGAACAATCAAGTCCAAAGTAAACACCAGGTTGCCATGGATTTTTAGGAAAAAAATATACCTAACAAAACATGTAAAACTGTGAATTGCTTGAAGTATAGAACTAATTTTATTGAACATATCACACTACATCATATCGATTTTTTTCCTTTTTCTAGCGTTTTAAGCTTAATACACAGCAGTTAAAATCTTTGTCTCCATTCTGAATTTTTGTTGTTGTTTGAAGACTTTAGCAGATCTCCCACAACTCCTAAAAATTTTTAAATTTCTAAAATAAAATAATAAGGAGGCCAATTCCTAGAATCCTCCTAAATTTATGCAAATGTTCCTAACTTCAACTGTTTTATATTTTATTGAAAATTTTTCTTTACCTTTGTACAATAGGCGTTCTTTTGGCCACAAGTTATGCAGTTATTGCACCGACAGCATCAATATCGCCCACCCCTTTTGTTGCGCAAAATAATGGAAGTTCAAATACAAGTTCAATTCATGGATCATCAACAGCGATACCAACAGCCACACATTCTCTAACAGTGGTATCTTCTTCATTGGTACCTTCATCAATGTATGCTACTTCATCTGTTTCTATGGCAAAATATACAGCAAGCCTTAGCGGTTCTATTCATCCTGCAAGCATGTCCTCGCACATTGTGGTTTCTTCATCATTGACACCAACCCACAAACCAAGTAAGTATATTTGCAAGTGTTTAAATACAGAGCACACAATTTTTCGGGGGGAAGTCCATGCCTTACATTGACTTTAGTCCATGTACCATCGTCAACCTGTCCAGATTCTAATGAAATTAAATACTATAACGTAACTTGTTATTGTAAAATTAGCAAATCATAACAAATTCAATACCTTTATTAGTTCTTAAAATATGATGGCTAACATATATGTACTGGAATTTTTAATATTAAATAAATCTGTGGTGTGCGGATTTAACCATCTCTAATAACGTTCAAGTAGCTTAAGTTATGTTGATGGAACTTTGAAGGAATATATATAGCATAAAAGAAATTGATTGCTGTGAATAACTGCTTACTGACTTCAGAAGTTTTTCTCTGATATAATTTTTCTGAGAACAAGCATGTTTTTTACCCTGACTGTTACGAGTCAAATTTTTTTTCGTTTTTATAAGCAAGTAAAAATTCGAAATCAGGTTTTCCTTATAATCTGAGCCTGAATATGCTTTATAAGCGTTATTATAAAAAAAAAACATGCTCCCATGTTATTACTCTTTGTAATATTACCTTTTCAAGTTATACAAAAAGTGAATAAAATCGATGCTAAAAAGTGAGCATTTTTTCTGGGACCTCACTCCAGAAAAGTTGCCAATTACTGAAAAAAAATTGCTCAATTTTTAATCCTGTTGGAGCTGTATTTAAAGGAGTTATAAAAAGGTAGTAGAATCCCCTTCCTCCAAGTATAAATGCAGTTAAGGTGATCATGTAAACCTAAAACCTCTGAAACCACAACTGGGACTAATAAAAATAAGTAGGACTTTACAGGGTGCAGCCCTGGGAATCCAAAGTATGCAAAATTTTGAGAACCTACAATGAAAATGAGATTTAGAGGCACTTTATGGGTCGGCACGTTATATTCTTCTTTACCCTGGGGATTTCAATTAAAAATTTACATCAACTAATATCTTTTTGCAGACGTGTTATTCTTCCACTTTATTGACAATTTGAAAATCTAGGTCCATGCGACAGTTTTAAAAAGAATAAAATAAAAGAGAGTGAGAATAAATCCATTGCGACGAGAACTTGTATCAGATCATAACAATCACAACAAAATATTTTTCCCGAAAATATACTAATATTTCAATTTTCAACAAAATCATCATCAGCGTGAATTTACAAGAGCCATTCAAACTAATTAAAAAGGGACAATTCCTTAGAGACCATGTGTCCAGAGTTCAAGTTAGGATGTAATTGTTTATTGTTCAAACCTTCTTTGATAAAATGTTCCAATTATCGCTTTTATCGAGAACACGAACTTTATGCTTCACAATATTAATGTACGAAGAGCGCAAATTTTAGACATATCGGTTGAATTCACGTCATCGTTAAACAGACCATCATTGTGATGTGAGATTTCGTAGTAAGTCGAAATATTAGTATATTTTCGGGAAAATATATTGTTTTGATTGTTCAGATCTGATATAAGTTCTCGTCGCAATGAATTTATTCGGACTCTCTTCTATTTTATTCTTGGCAATTTGACTTTGTTTCCCTTAGAACGTTAAAATTGATTTTTCAAGGTCTGAAATAACTTTATATGCAGATTCTACGTAACAGATTTAAATGGACTGCAGTGGTTTTCTTTTGTCTACGCCAAACGATGTATTAAAAACTCAACTTTAATATTTTTTCTCACTTTTTTAGCGAATTACTTTTTTTTAACATCGTTTAAAACAAGTTTGGTTATGCCGACGTCTTAAAACGTTTTCTCGGCATGCCGACCTTGGCACACATATAGGGCAGCATAAAAAAGCTGTCCTTAAATCAATGTAGCTCGGCTTTCTGGTCGGCAATGCCGAATGCTGACGTGAATTTGGAGAGATTCTCAGGGTGTATAAATAGATGCTTAGCGTATGGGATCACGTATGTTTTCCAAAGAGTTCTGAAATGATTTTATTTGTGTGAAAATAAACCAGGCATTAACAGTTGGCTAATGCTGTAAAAGCCATACTCGCGTGTTGTGTTGTTTTTTAAAAGAATTTCAATACAGAACATTCAAAAATGAGAACAATTGAGTAATGGAAACAAAAAATAAATTTTGTCTGTTTATTTATCTTAATCTTAAATTCTTGTAAAATATGTGAATCCAATCGGGTCGCCAAAAAATTTTTTTCGTGAATTTTATAAATTTTCGCGAATGGCATGATTTGCGTAAGTTTTTGACTTTAAATGAGTACAATAAAGGGTTATTCTCTGCTAATCAGTGTACCTTATGTCGTGTATAATACGCCCTTTAACGCCTTCCATTCTTCATTTTTTCTAGCTGATCATACTGTTATCAAATGTGGCAAGGAATGTCAAACATTGAAGAAACGCTTGTACACCTCGGCTGTGTTCGCCATTTTGTTTTTGATTGTAAGCATCGTCCTTGGTGTTCTGTTGTACAGACAGTATCGAATCAGCAAGGATTATCAAAACGATCCAAGTTTGTCTCGACTTATATAAGAACGCCCACAAGAATTCATTTCGAAAGATTTAACCTCGTTCCATGGGCTTGTTAGGCTTTTTTATATTTGTTCAGGCTGTCTAACTATAAAAAGCCTTACAAGCCCTGGGTACGGGTTGCTAAAGATTAACTTGAAGTGTGTAATTTTGAAATGGGATTTACTAACTTTTTTTTTTACTATGCAAGATTTTTTTTTGGTAATAAGCACCTGTTAGTTATGCTTGTACTTTTTGGTACCTAAGTTTTCATACCCAAGACATTCATCTCTCATCGAGGTAAAGAAAAAACTTGTCACTACTCAACCTTGTTCCCAGGGCTTTTCGTCTCTTATCGGCGCTGCGCTTATTGATAGGTCTGACGAATAAGGTGTTCGTTTCGCCTTCCGACATGCAAATAGAGACAACCGGTCCTGGGATCGAGGTTGGTCACTACCCGCTTATTAAGGTTAGAAAGTTTTCCACCTTTTTTTCCTTTCCATCCCGCTTCTATTCTGTTAGGTACCGAAGGGTGCATTGTTTGGGTATATTGTTGATTTACTTAATTGTTTAAATTTGTGTTCCTTTGTTTGTATGTTTTTGTCTATTTAACATTTTTATTTATACATATTTTTGTGGCCGCGGTACATGAAGATTATCAGTTAGGGTTGATAAATGATTTCAAGAAAAAAAGGCAATTTGTTTCCTGACTAACTTTCGCTTCATCGCATCTACTATCACGAATACTACTATGTCTAGCACTTCTGCACGAAATTTTATCGTCACAAAATATTTTGTAATTACCATTTGATATCTTTACTTATGAAGTTTTGTTAAAATATTTTGTTTTTCATTTCCCTCAAATATTGTCTTTTAGAGTTTTTTTTAGGGAAAAGCTGCGTCGCATAACAACTACAATCACAAAGTACTTATATAGAATAAAGTTTATCCTTAACACCGTGGAGAAGCGTGATGTGGATTTCTAGAGTATTTTATGCTCAGTCTTAGCTACGTAGACCCTACAGTACAACTCCTTGCAACATTCAACGCCACACACTGAGTGCCATCTCCCCAATTTCCCTCACGTGGCTTGAGCTATTACGGGCTATGGTGTAGCATTCACTAGCCTATCTTAAATCGCCGTCAAGTAAAATCGAACTCCAATCTTCCGCAAAAAATACGAGAGTTATTACCACTAAGCTAAAACACAGCCTGTTCATATAAATAACACTAGGTTTTAATTTAACCTCCATTATTTCCGCCATAAAGTTCCTTCCATAAAATACGCTAAATTTGGTGGTCAACCGCAAAAGTTTCTTTCCGTAAATTCGACCAAAAAAGTATGAACTAGATCTAAGATGAAAAGAGATAAAAAGTATTTCCAGGATTTATTGTATCACAAGTTGAATAACAAATTTCAATTATTTGAGCGCTTTTATACTTACAAATCAGCTACGCAAGAATCCAAAGCGTTTCGCAACAATAGCATGAAAAACTAAAGAAAAATTGACCAAAGTTCGCAAATTTAGTAGACGAGAAAAAATAAGATCGCGGTATTTAACTTTACGACGAACGCAAATATTGGACGATGAACTTTCCGTAATAACGGCTCCCGGGGTAAAGACGACAAACTTGTGTTGTTAAACCTCGCGGATTTGGCAAACATGCTGCGCTGGCTGTTGCCTTTGTCGCACTCAAAAATGGTATCTGCAGTAGCGCGTGGACACTTGGTACAGAACGATGCGATGATTGGTCTAACATAAAAGATTGTAGTTCTAATGTAACCTGTAAACATTAGAAATTTCAAAAGATGTCTGATTTAGTTTATTTAGTTTAACCTAGGCCTAGTTTAGGTGCGTTGCTGTTTGCTCGGAGGATCCAGCATGATGGGATGCTGCATTTTTTAGTTTTTAGCAGTTTCTATGATTGTCAGCTATAGGTAGCTAACTAGCTAGGAAATTTATTACGTTTTTCCAGAACTCATTGAATGTTATTTAGCTATCTAGATGATTCATGTAATATTTTGACTTTGCATCTATAGGTAGAGATAGAACAATTCTCTTTTCCTTAGGTCATAATGTAGATGAATTGCAGCGTGGCGTTATTTGTTTACTTTTGAGCTCTGGCATTTGTGTGGCAGGAAAAAAGATGCTGCAATTCGGGGAAGAGAGAGGCCTTTACCTGTGGATTTCTTTTCACAGAAACATCGTTTGAGGTTTTGAATTATTATCGTGTGTAGCTAGTGATGCCTCCTGATTTATTTGAATTCATCATAGCTCTAACAATGCCTTTGGGTGATAAAATTGAATAAAAATAAATTTGCTTCACCTAGCGCCTCATTTTTCCTGCTGCCACGCAGGTACCAGAACCAAAAGAGCTTACCACTAAAAATGTAAACAAAGAAGTTTATCTAAATGGTTAGATCATTAACCCAAGCATCAACAGTAAGTTAATAAGGGCACTCTGTTAATCCACAAACATTCAGCTTAATGAGATATCGTTCTTTCAGTATATGCCATAAATAACAACTTGATGACTAAACTAAATAAAAACTACAGTATTGCAGAAAATGCTGACAACAATGCCTTAACCTATCTAAATTCTTTCCCCTGTAGACTGCAGTACACTGCAGTTTGTTTTTACTGCAGCAGTTCATGCAAGACTGTTACGCTTGCTGTTTGGATTCTGTCCAAGGTATGTCCAGGATGACCCATGTCCTGCTAAGTGGTTTTTAATGATGTACAGTTGGTGTTCAAAATATTTGTAAATTGATTAAGCGCTAATGCTAATGCTTCATGTATTGCTTCTTATTTAGAGGGTAGGCAGCTTAACTATGCCCTAGATGGATTTTCAATGTGATAACTTGTGCTTTTTTGTGTGTGATTGTACATACAATGAATTTTAGGTGCACAATTATATCAAGAAGTAGTTGTCAGCACAAGCTTGTACACAAAAATCATATTCACATGGTTTAACTTAAAAATCTCATTATTAGACGAATGAAATTAGACAAATGAAATGAAGTTTAATTAAAATAATAATTTAGCTCTGATCTAAGTATTCAAGTGAGATTCGGCTTCCGTAAATTTCCTGCTTCAAAGACCCATTGTGAAGGCCAAAATAGTGAATAATGATGCAGTCCATGAGGATAGGAACAGGGTGTTCGGGGTCCTGTAAGGTGAAGTCATGGTCGCCATTTTTGCTGTGCTGTGGGAGCATGGGATCGTCGCTTTCTTGTTGCATTATTCTTAAACCGAATAATTAATAAAAGGAATTAACACTAGAGGAACTAAATGTGTCTACTGGACCACTTGGCACTTCGCATCCGTTGACATTTGTTTACGAAATCGAAAGAGGAAATTTACGGAAGCCGAATTTCATTTGAATACTTACGATCAGAGGCTAAGTTATTATGAGAAATTTGATTTCCTGTTCTGTTCATTGCAAAGAATTGGGAATACTTATCAAAGTAGTCACATTTCTGTAACATTTCCATCTTTGTTTTTAGCATATAAAATACAGTAAACGATGGATGAGAAGCACAGTCTGCTGTTTTGTGATACTTTTAAACATGAGGCTGGTGAAGTAAGACTTATACGTTTTTCTTTGTTTTAGGATGTATAATTCCAAAGTTAGATCTGTCAACCAAATTATAACAAATCAATGTTAAATGTTTTTATTCTGTTTAATATTAATTAATAATCTATGAAATAGGCACATGGTTCTTGAATTCACAGGTTTTTATTTCTTAGAAAAAGAAAAGTAATATATAGACTAGAATGCCTTTAAATGTTCTAAAAAAATTTATCTGTATGCTTATGTGTCAACTCTTGGACAGTAAAGCCTGTAATGAAACAATAAAAAGCCAATAAAATACTTCAGAACTATAAAAGTCCAACTCTTTACTGAGGCCAACATTAGTTTTTGGAAATTTAAACTATTTGGTGATTTTTGTTTTTTTATTGGATTCCACAATATACCAAAAAGTCATTTAGAAGGAACACTGTTTTTTTTCATTGCTATTTTTTTTCTTCTTTATATTTACCTAATATATTATATATATATATAGATTTTTAGTGCTAAAGCATATTGGCAACTTTCTTTTCCTTATATGGGGAATCGCAAAGCTTTAAATTGTTTCACCTTTGAATTTTAGGACATGCATCTTGATATGATTGGTTTCACCCTACCAATTGTTGTTTCTGAAATACGTGTTATACCACATGGCTGTAAAGTTCATCCAGAAATCCGAAATCGCCTAGGGTTTGTTATAAATAGTTTCAACTTTAATTTAATTTACAGCATGTAGTATGCAGGAGTCATATTAAACATATAAAGTCAGTTTGCAAAAATTTGCTCACTATAGAGAAGAAAACCTTTTCGCATCTGTGGTCTACGAACACTGTAGGCCATTAATAAAGGAATATGTTATATACAGTGAGCTTTTTGACAGTTTTATAATAGAATACCGCAACATTTAAACTTTTTACTAGACCAATTTGATAAAAAAAGCTTTTTAATTGTTTAGTGAATATTTCATTTGATGGTGCACAATCACCAAAACTTTTATTCTTGTATATACTACTAATAAACACATGAAACTTCTTTCACGTAGAATTTCCTTATAGCCATACATTTTTAGGGTAGACAAAGAATCACTAAAAATTTACCCACCTTGAAGACTAAACAAGCACAACTGTAACTTCTTGTTCATGTTTTATATTAGAGAAACAAATCCATCCTCCTTCAAATTGGAAATATTCAGCAAGAACTTGTCGAAGCCAGATGCAACCGTATTTCAACGCCTTGGAGTGTAAGTCATGTTATAGATTGTTTGCCTGACAACAACTTGTTTATCACTAAGGACACACCATGTCTTTTTCGATAATTCACTTTTAACTTGTTGTGGTGCCAAAAACTAAAGGTCTCACAGTATGCAATATTGTCAAACAGATGCAGTTTGCAGACCCTGTTTAGATTGTAGAACCATAAGGTTGTCTCAAAATGTTCACACATAATTTGTATTAATGACTTTGTATCTATTTATAAGTATCACTTGTCTTTTATACAAAATTTAATGATAATCTAATTGGGCCCTTGTAAAGTCTGTAGGCAACCATACAAAGCTTAGCTGTCCCAGATTCTTCACAAAACCATGAATTTCAAACAAATAACATTCATAAGTTGAATTTATTTAATAAACAGAATAGTTTATAAAGTTTGTATAGTGAAAAGCAAACTTTTTGATATGATCTTAGGATTTAAAACGGGTGTGTATTTCTGAAGAAAAAAAAAGTTTATTCTAGTTAAACAACAAAATTATGAGTGTTGTTACTGATGTTACTGAGGTAAAATAAAATCAAGTGTTTATGTTATGTAATTTCTTTTATATTTTTTAGGTTGGACTATGAAGAAGGGAAAAGCATCCAACTTATTATCACTTCAAAGGTTCGATTCAATATAATTGTTATCCATGTTATGTGTTCGTACTATCTTTATTTAATGGCCAGGCCTGTTTTTAATAGGAAAATAGTATATTGATTTTGCAATATGAACAGGACCCTATTAGATAACAGTACTATTTTGTAACTGGTTAGGCCATCCTGCGAAATATTAACTAATAAATAAATAAATAATAAATAAATAAATTATATTAAAAAATAAGCATTTGTGTGGGCAGAAACCCCATTTGGTACAAAATTTGATCTCTATTGACAACATGGTCTTAGTGATCAGTTCATTGAAACGGTTTAAAGACGGCATTATATATGTTTAAAAAGAATGCAAAATTATTTTCATTTTTTTTATTAACAACAGTTACAGTATTGCATATTACATATTACAGTTGTTAGCAGTCCTTTTCGAATTAAAACATACATATGCCCCAGACAGATCTCAGTATTGTAAACTTTTATTTATTGAAGCCATTTTTTTACTCTAAAAAAACAAACACTTCACTAGATACCACTAAAATATAGCATTGATCAAATACCACAAGTCATTTTAACCCTTTCCAGGCTGTATTGATAACACTCCAAAAATAAAGGAAAACATCAACAACACAAATACTTCCATTGTTTTTATAAAATATTAATTCTTGATGTGTTTTTTTAGCGATTTGAGTTTAATAAATAATGGGGAATTCAGGATAACTTCCATTTGAGAATATTGGCTTGATTTCTCAAGCATCAAAAGCATTTTTCATAGTGATCTAACAAAAATTCGGTTCTTATATTTATTTAACCCCAGGGTTTATTTAAATTTTAGTAGTTTCTAAAAATACTGGACGCATGAAGGGGGCTGAAAAGTCCACAAGGGGTAAGGTGTTTATTTGACAGGAGCTAAGTGGTATTACAAATAGGATTTTTTTGCCTACTTACTTTTTCATATATTTTTTTTAATAAAGCAGACCTAAGAAATGACTATTAGATATAAGCTATCTTGTGGTAAACAAAGTATTAAAATTGACCCCATAATCACAATAGCAAAAAAATTCTATTAAATATCATAAAATTATAACTAGGTATGTTAGCCCCCTTTTTCAATTTTGCAGGTAGCTACAAATGTTGTTTTGGTTCGGGGGTGGTATCGCAACCTGACAGTTTGTTTGTATGGTAACTTCACTAACTTTCAACCTGATGTTAATCAAGTACCTCCTCCTCCACCCATGGATGCTGCAAGATCAATGGATGCTCATCATATGGCTGCAAGTAATACCCCAAAATGCTTTAATTAAATGCTTCCATTATATTCTTTACTTTTTAAGAGACTTTTTGTTACAACTTTCAATTTTTTAATATACGCAAAACTGTAACGAGAGAATAGAGTCACATTTTGAAATGCAGTTTTTATCATTGATGCATTCTTACTGCCAATAGCAAGTGCTTGAACTTTATTTCTGTAATTTTTAAAATATTAGCAAATGTAATGATTGTTTTTCAAAAGGTATACAACAAGTAATGGCTGGTTCAACATTAACTGCGATGCCTGGTATGCAACCAGTATTTTTACCAACACCAGGTATGGATGGTCAAGCTCAGCCGAATGCTATTCCACCTCACATAGATTGTGTTGGTTACCCACTAAGTGAAAGCCCACAGGAAAATTCAAAAAGAAGAGAACATGACTCTTTTCATGAATATCGACGCACACCGGAGCGTTGGCAAAATGATTATGAGGAGAGAGACAGAAGAAGAATGAGAGATAATCGTGATCGGTTTGACGGTGATAGTAGAAATGAGATAAGAAATTACTATAATCGGCGTAATGAAGAACCATACCATCGTGATCGAGATAAGGATCAATATGAAGAACAGAGACAAAAGAATGAGAAAGGGGTACCAGAAAGGGAGAGTGTAAGGGAAGATTATCTCCTTTATATAAGGCAGATTTTTGTGTATATATATTTAATATTATGTCTTCACATTGTTTTTGTATTAGGGTAAAAACCAAGGCAACAAAGAGGAATTATTTGAGCCACTTAGTCCAGAGTCGGATTTTTTTGACAATTCCCAAGATGATAACAATTCACACAAGCAAAAAAAGACTGAGCAGGTAATGCTATAAAATAACAAGCATTCTATGCAAAATAATAATTAAATCTATTACGGTATTGGATAATGAATGGTTTTCCCTACGTTTTTCGAAACACATTCAGGCAATAAAAACTCACGGAAACTATTTCCATCTAGATTGGATATGAAGACATTGAGAGTGATGAGGACTTAATGTTGGAAGATTTTGATTTTGATGAGCATAATTTGCAGAACGATTTTGATGCAGATGATACTTGGGCATCTGTTTCATTGAGCTTCAACCCTTATCAATGTTCATTATCACCATTAGAGGTATGCCCAGGGGGCTTTATGAGATGTTACTTTAAAGCTCGATTTATCATAATAACTTATCATATTTATCTTCGTACTGTACATGAACTGTATCAAGGAGCAAGTGCAGATAGGAAAACAAGCAAAATCTGCATACTCTGAGTCCATTTCACATACAAAAACAAAAAACTTTCTTTTATTATTTGCATATTAAATTTAAGAAGAACCAATCAGAATACTTGTTTATACATTGTACAATTATACCCATATTTTACACAAACATCATTTTTCTGGTAAAAATTCTGCTTAAGATATCAATCAAAGTCAAACGTAAAGTATATATAGCTGTTATGCTTTTTTTACTGGAATGCTTTGTAAAAGTTAATTTTTTGTTGTGCCTCACTCATTTTTTTGCCATGCATTACTTCATCTTATATTATGGCAGGATTCTGTGCAACACTTACAAAGAGGATGGTTTATGATGAAAAAACTCATCTCATTTGCTAATCGTCAAATAAACCATTTTAGCATTACTAAATTGCATGATTAAGCCTGACTAACATTAATACATTATTTATAACTTATTTAAGTAAAAAAACTTGTGAATAAGTGGTGACCTTCTCACCATGCAGGTAACTAGGGACCAGGTTAGACTAAAATTGGGCCAGTTCCCGGACGCTGCGTCAACCATTTCATTGTTGATGTTGTTAAAAAACTTTTCAAGCCGTAATACTAATAATTCTGTATTTTATTTTGATCAGTGCTTCAAGCTCTACACAAATATAACAAATTTCTGAAACTTGCACTTTTTAAAGGAGAACTTACTAAAAAATCTACATATATCTATACCTTCATGAAAACATGGCATAAAAAAAATTATTTTATTTTATTTTTTTGTGTCCAAATTTTATCCTTTAATTTCGATAATTGCATCAATAGTCGCCGTCATTATTGAACAAAAGCCAACTTGATTCGTACACAATTTGTTGATTTGTGACGTCACACGGTGTACATAGCTCGACAGGATTTGTAAGACGATGGATGAAGATTCAGTCACTTCTTCATTATGACAGTGAAACATTATTTTATTCTGTGAACGAGATTTATTTTAAAACATGAATCACAGGAGACACAGTTTTTCCTGTTTGGCATTCTCTCACTTAGTTCATCCACAATGCGTTTGTTTACATCCCTGCGAAATTACGTCACACAAGTTAGTAATTTACCAAACAGACAGGCCTCATTGACACTGTTTTGGTGGCAACCATAGTACTACTTTGACCTTATATATCCCGAGAACCAAAGCACAAAAATATAAAAAAATTTACACAGTTCATATTCACACTATAATAAACATTTTAAACACAACTTGTTATCAATCTTAGTTCTCCTTTAGATATTTTAGATAACAGTCTAATAACCTTTTTTTTCTGATTGATTATTTTACCTTCTGTGTGTGGAAAACTTTTCTTTTATTTTTTAAAAATATGTTATTTACTGCACTGTTAGAAAAACAAATCTTTAATGTATTATTTTCCCTAGCGAATTTCAGTGTAAATAACCCAGAAATCTTTTGCAAACCATTTTGATCATCTCTTAATGTCACTAAATGTAAAAAAAAAAAAAAAATACCTTTGAAAATTATTATTTGTGGAAGCGCTCTTAATGAGACATGACAAAGACATCTCAGTAGCTTACTAATAATAAAATATTTTATGATGGTTTTTTTAGTCTATTTCTCCAATAACAGAGACAGAATTTGAAAAACTGGTCAAGCAATACAAGAACACAATAGACTTGAAGGAACCTTCAGAGGTCAAACAGCTGCAAGTTTACATTGTTTCAGATAGTGAGGCAGAGCGAGATACAAAATGGGTGACCATGTTGGAAGAACTTCCCTCTATATTGTCAAAAGCAATGGTATGCTTGAGTGTCTTTGTTATTATTTAAGTAAACCAGGGTTGATACAGAAAATTATAATAATTTTGAACTCACAGGGACGAGGTTAAAAGATCATGCTCAATATGATAGAAGCAATTAGCAATGTAGGAACAATCTAAATTTCTTGTTAACCCAAATTTTTTTTCACCTTTGATAAAACTTTTAGTCACTCATTTTGTTTAGGCCTCCCAATCAAGGTGTTGGCAGTTTTTCTTTCTTTTTGTTTTTATTTCTATAAATCATATTAAAAATTTGTTCTGTATAATATTTGTGTAAGATTTCATAATGTTAACATTATTTATTCGATTTGGCCATGCCCAAATTAGTGCGCCCATACTCTATATATCAATGTTTAAAATGGCATTTATCAACTCCTGGTAAATTAAGATATTTGTATCATGAATATTGTTGTTCATTGCAAGAACTTGTCCTTACTGTACGGACCATTTTTAATTTAGATGTTTCTTTTTGGTCTGTACGCATAATCTGTTCTAATCATTTCTGCCTGCTTTCAGATTAATTAGGTCTTCCTCATTTACTTTCAAACTACACATCCAATAGAGTGTTTTATAGTATTTCTCACCCAATGATCACCCCATCTACCCTTCTTCTTAGCCCTGCTCACTAATTTTTTTCAAATAGTACATATCCTACTAACAACACTGCTCTTAATATTTCCTTCCAAGGTACACAACTTTTTATCTATCTCTAGCAAGCTACCACTATTGTAGTAATGCTGAGGATAATACATTTCCCATAATGTCTTTTTTACAATGTTGCATACAAACTGAGGGACAGCTCCTACTTTTTCTAAAACACCACTACTTATTCTGCGAACAAAATGCTTGCAAGGTTAACAAAATATGGAATTAATAACTGTCTTGTACTGTCTTGCCCTCTTAAACTTTTAATCCCACCTAAACCCACAACTTCTCATAGCTAAAAATACTACCACGTGTGGTGCCAAATGCTTTCTTCAAACTACAAATGTAATGTGGATGTTCTTTTTCCTAAATGCTTTTCCTGTAAATGTGTGTGAGAAAATATTATGTCTGTAGTCCCAGATCTTGCAATGAAACTAAACCAAAAAGTGTATAATTAATCATTGACTTTTTATTAAGATAATCAAAACAATGCATAACAAATATATTATACTATATTACTTTATATTACTCATATTGTTTTTGACAGCATTTTGTTAATTTTTCAGGCATATTTGCGATCCCAAGCCTCTCAGAAAGCTAAAGAAAAGCATTTCCTTTCCATAATAACAGAATGGGCTATCTTTGGGTTAAATATGGATAAAGCTTGTGGACTACCTTTAGGTGTCAATATTCGTTTTTTGAAAGCTGGTTTAAAGTTGACTTGTCTTCTTGCGAATGCTTGTGATGAATATCAGAGGTGAGTAGGTGTCGATATATCTCAACAAACAATGCAGACTGTATAGCAGCCTAATATATGCCACATGTGTGAGTGTTTCATCTGACTTCTGTAACATACTTTAGCATCTGCTTGTGAGTCAATGATAAATGAAAATTTCCCTTATTATTTGATCTAAGTTATGGAAATATTTCTGACATCGCTGTGTTTTTTTACAACATTGTCCAAATGTGATGGTACAAAGGTCAAATACTAGCACAGTTTGACATAAATCATTAAGATGTAATTGGATATTACCTTGCTATTGCTGCATTTCATTGTAATATCGGTTGGGAAGAGTATATAATGTTCATAATGTTTAACCTATTAGGCTTTTTTGGCCTGTGTAATGCTAATGGGTGGAGGCATAAAGTGCTTACAGGCCATAAACCCCAAACTACTTACACTTCAGTGATGAAACTGTCATTCTAGGTAAATTAATTTGATGAAATCACAGGGATCAGTATTGACATCACGTTTTATTTATGCTACAACCCTGATTCTTGGTAAACTGTCTACCAAAAAATTGATTTAGTATAAAAAAAGATATTTAAAGATGTCATTGGGATCAAAAATAATATCATATCTGCAAAAAAGTTGGTATTTTAACGATGATATAAAAAATCTGTTTTTCCAGAAATATTGAAATATTGTCATTAAACATTATATACAATATTGCATTAAAAGATGTTCAAGGTAAAAAGAAAACAATATGACATCATTCCTGCTTGATCGAAATGGTCTGTATTTTATCCATAATACACATATATGTCCTTAGCAACCTCTTGGTAACCATCTGGTGATCAACATACATGTTAATATATGTACAACAAAAATAAACACTTCTACATTAATCTCATTACTTTTCGAAATTTCAATTGTGGTGGTATTGCATTATTAAGTCGGGTAAATCTCTTGTCATGAGAATGTAATACCCCACAAAGTCCCAATTAAAAGTGACGGCATATACTTTGAAATTGGACTGTAAGCCTTACGTAAGGCTAACTGTATTTTATACACTTTTCCTGGCTGAAATTTAAAGCCTGCCTAAAATGATTTAATCCAATGAAAGAATATTTATCTCTTTAATATTACTATGTGATGGTACGACTAAGATGCACAAAACAGATTTTTCTATGGACTACTGAGTAGTTTGAATAAAAAATACAATGTCAGCGCAAATAGTGAAGTTAGTTACAGTGAACACTTGTAAGCAGCGCACTACTGTGTATCTAAACAGTAATAATGTGCACATAAAAGAATGCACCTAAAATTTGCCTTGTATCATACTCTGATTCAACACTTACCAAATGATCAAATTATACTTGTGCATTTTTTCTTTATATTTTTTTAAGGTATATACTCTGTCTACCTGTAACAAAATTTTTAAAGCTCTGACATAAAGCTAGTTATAAAGTTATAAAGTTTGTGGTAATGATGATTATTGGTGTCTTTATGAGAATTGTTGGTTGATTGTTTAGGTTCCTTATAGAAGAAAAGGTGCAAGAAAGATTGATTGAGTTGCTAAAGACTGATCACATGGCATCTTCGTTAAAACTGTCTATTTTAAAAGCTTTGGATATAACAACAAACACAGCATATGGAATGGAAAACTTTCTTGGTTGGAGTTTAGAGGTACTTTGTGTAATTATTTTGTAATTATTTTTTAAGATTTGAATTCAAGAACATAATAATAACTTAAAATTGATTAAAACTCTTTAAAATTCCAAATATCTTGTTATTTTTCTCTCCATTGTGGTTGCTTTTGCTTTGAAAACGAAAGTAACCACCATGGTTATTGATAAAAACATTCAATTTTGTTACTTAATCCTTGCAGGACTGTAAGAGAATCTTGGCTGCTGCAAACCATAAAAAATTTGAAATTATGTTATGAATATTCATACAGCATGGCCACTTCTTTGTTGGAAACACTATTATTAATGTGGCTCCTGTGTTATGAATGTATAAATTAGGTATAAACCAGCATTGCCTACTCAATTTCCCTCAGATGGAATATATAAGTACTTATATTTATAAAATATAAAATTGCATTAATACAATTGCATAATGTTAATGTTAAATGTTGAACAAATATTAATGTTCCACAAACAGAAAAAATCTAGTGTATATATTAAATACATTTTAGCCTTGTGCACAATAATTTAATTAACCCACAAGTGGTTCTAAAGTGGTTTTAACATTGTAGTAGAAGCTCATGCTTTATGCAAGGTAGTAGCGTTTTTGCATTTTTTTAAAATGCTGCCTTTAATAGTGTAATGTGACTTTATTTTAGGCTACAAACGAAAGTAAGCATGCACAAAGCATTTACGAAGATCTAATTCTCTACTTGCTGAATCAACCAACAGTGCGTGTTGTAGCTTCGATCAAAGCATTACTGCAGAAAGTTCATTTTTATGAAAGCTTGGCAAATTTACAGTCTATCAGTGAAAGGTAAACTTTTTTATCTGTTTTTAATCACAGTGTAATCCAATGTTCTCAATAGCTGCTTAATCTAAAATTATTAAACTAATGAAGGTATATATTCTTCTCCAGATAGGCGGGAATGGTGTAGTAAGTAAGCATGTGCAAAGCATTTACGAAGAACTAATTCTCTACTAGTGGTAGCGCTGTCGACTTGTGATCATAAGGTTGCATGTTCAAGTCTTCACTATGGTGCACTTTAAATGTAGTGTTAGCCCATTTAGAACCATCTACTGACCGCCAATTGGCTTGTGTGGCAGTCAATCAAGTTAGGGGAATGATATATGTATCTTTAGCGGGTTATGTAACTTAGTTACTGTCGGAGGGGATGAATAGCCAACTGTTAGGATGGAATTTCCAACGATGGTAAAACTTCCTGAGATTATAATGCTCTCACCATACCTGTATTTGTAAGGCTAAATAATAGCTCCGAATAGTAATTAATGAATATTAATTATTAATTACCATGGATGTTTTCCACAAACTAAAGAGTAGTTGCTTTAGCAATTTCTCAGTGAATAAGATTTCACGAATACATTAAGCCAACATGGCACACACTTAATAGATAAATAGTTTTTTTTAAAAACTGATAAAATCCTTAATTAGGGTCATTGATACTAGTTATCAAATTTCCACTATAATAGGTCTAAAATTTTAAAACCAAATGTTGGCCACTACTGAGATAAATTGACTGTACTTTTAGCCACTGTTTTTGGCAAATTCTCCAAATAGTCCTCTTCTTTTTTTTTGCTCACTGGTGCGAGTGGGTGAAAAATGACTTTTTCGCTTACTTCCAATAAGAATAACTTAATACATTGCAGTTGTTTTTGAATGTTTAACCTGGACATAAAAATTACAAAATGTTTTTATGTTTTCCAAAGTTGTGGAAAAGTAACCTTTTTGAAAACAGCATTATACCTACAAGGGCACAACACCGTAAGTGTTTTATTCCAATGTGCAACATGGTTGCCCTGTGCCTATAGCACCGAACCTTATGTTTCTTGATATTTATGTCTGAACTTTTAATAGGTATCAATTTTCTCAAAATAAAAAATGCTGCTTATCTGTTTTTGCGATGATAACAATAGGTTTAGCATACACTTTAACAGGCGCACCCGGACTTACCTGGGTGTTTCAGTTTGTGGCTCCAATTCTCACTTGAGTCATCATTTATGCAGCGCTTAGGAAGCGCTTGGGTTTATTTATAATCACTGATATATCTCAAATGTGGACCATTTATTTATTTATTTTATTGCTTTCGTTTATAGGGTTTCCAAGAGTGAGGTTTCTGAATTGGTTGAGAAATCAGAAAATAGAATTGAGCAAGAAATGGAGATCGAGGGAGGCAAGCAAAAACGTACTGTTGAAGTTAACATCAGCAATAAAGATATGAGTGACTTGTTGTCTGCATTTGACAGCATTTACAATATCATCAGCAATGGAGCATCTCTCATAGTAAGTTTAAGATAGTGTTGTAGGGCATTCAAGTCACAGTTATGAACTACTACAGCATGAAGGCATTAACCACATTGTGAAAAAACAAAAATGCAATAAAAAACACCACATTAAAACTGTTAGCTGATGAAGCTTATAGTAACTTAAACCCCTGTGTAAAATATTTGAGATGTTGTTTATGATGTTCTTTAAACTCCAATGAAAAAAAACCTAGTTTTTTGTTTACAGTACGTACCCTGAGATTTAAACTTATAACCTTAATTGGAGGAACCGTATTCAACTTTAAGATTTTTATTGAAGCATGTTGAAATTCTATAAATGTGACTTTTTTCAGGCCCAACCCAATTTAAGTAGTTTTCCAACATCTGCAAAACTTCAAGATGATGCCATTGATGACTGTTATCCTGCAATTGTGCGATTGTTAGCGAGCCGTAGATTTCTTGAGTCAATTTCAGTACTGGTGTCTTCCGTGTTGTTTTGTGATCCAGTATTGTATGTGGCAATCAGAGATATTTTGTTTCTCCTGTTAAACTCATCTAAAGGTAGGTTGAATGAGATTGTTGCCAATTGATGTATATAACAAATAGGTTTCTACATCATCTACTTAAAACATATTTTTTGTTTTTTTAAGTTCATTATTATATATTTCCCAACTATTTGTTATATATTCAATAAATGTTCTTGTTCTGTACAATGTGCAACAATTGAAGCCGTATTTCCTGTTTACCGTTTATGTCTAAGAATACACTGTTAACAGTGGTTAATGCAGCAACGTTTGACTAAACTGTGTCATTGTTTATGTATGCTACAAGTTATTCAAATAAGAATTATTTGGTATAATTTAGCAAATGTAGCATGACAATTCTGTTGAATATCTGATTTATACACTCTATAAGACAATAATGCTTTTCCTTGGGTGGATAAATCTTGGTATCCAATAAATTGCCCTTCAATATCTGCCTAATGTTAGATACCTGCTCTTCTTGTATGCATGTTAAGTTTTCTTTGTTCATTTTTTCTCATAAAAGACTTGTTGGAGGAGTGCCAGAATTGAAAGTTACAACTATGACTTTTTAAAATTTTTTTTAAAAAAAAGAACTTTATAGGGAATCAGTTGCCATAGTCGAAATAAACAAGTAGAAACCGGAAGCTATAATTCATTCCACAATATTTATTTACAGGTTTATTGTATCTGTCATCTGAGCCAAGCACGTGCAATGGTTTGATCAGAGTGTTATTGCAATCATCAGAATCTGAGATTGATGTATTGGAAATGCCAACATTAAAGCAAGTGAGTTCGACCACAGATGCCACAGAGAATTGCACGCCACATCAGTTGGGTTTACTTCTTGTTTATCATTTGCAAAGTCTTCAAGCTGTTGATCAGCTGTTAGAGACAGCTCAAGAAGGTATGTGTAGTTTTTTTATAAGAAGGTATGTGTAGTTTTTTCTAAATATTTCGATCAAAGGTCCCTCAAATCATGTTCCATTTTTTCTCATGTTTATAAGCTTAACCCTTCCACCATGGGGCATAGACATATATGAACAAATCGTAGGGAAAAAACGGCCCACCATCATGTTGTCATAAAAAGTGTCATGATGTTTGAGAAAGAGAATGCGATAGGATACCCAACGATAACAAACATGAAACATTTAGATTTTTTCTTCAGCCAATCATGACTCCAGTTTTAGAAAAATAGGTTGTTTTAAAAATGGCAAGTCTCTAAGGGTTAATAGATTTTAATTCAATATCTATAAAGTGAACAGTATTTGGTGAAGATATTTCTTCTTATGCGTATTTCTTGAGCGTTGTATAATAAACTAGACATTTCATAACAAAAGTATCTTGTGCAAACTTTAAATGATTGCAAATTGTTTAAGCAAACATTATGGAAAAGGATCAGAAATAAATTTCTAGTTGTGTTGGACTACTTTTCACTGCATATGCTTAGGTATACCAATTCCTGATAGGTTTTCTCATTAGGTAAAAAAAATCATGATTGGCAAGCAAATTATGTCATCTTTGTTTTAAATTTTGCACTCAGTATGACTTTGTCTAAAACGAAGTTGGGATAGGACTAGCGAGGGTAGTCGATTTTTTTTTTCTTGTAAAATCATGAAATGATTCCTTGTTGTTTGCATGTTAAAAGAATGCTTTCTCCATCTGCCTGAACGATTAATAAGATGACGCCTTCATAAAATCAATGACATTGTCATAAAACCAATGACTTTTTATTATTTTTTTGTTTGATTTTAGTTATCTTTTTAACGACTATGTGCATGCAGAATTTACCCAAAGCCTTTCCCATTTAGGAGTTATCCTTTGAGGGGAATTTGATTTGAATTATTCAGCTAAAATGTTTGCAGTTTAGACCAACAAAATTATTATTAATGTAAATTATATAAATCTTATTACAACCTAAAAATCTGTTTCATTGTTTAATATTTGTGTGTTTACTTGTTTTTTATCTTTGTTATTTTAGATTTAGAAGTTTCTAAGATGGACAGCACAGATCATATATCAATGCTACATACTATATATGCGATGACCTTTACACCTATAGGTCTGAGTTTTAAATTTGTTTCTAATGTTTTAAAGTCAAAATAAAAGAATTAAAAGGGTTACTAAAACTGGGTAAAAAAATCTATTTAAAACAGCAGTCCTTTGTGGCAGTTTTTACCAAATAAGATACTGAGCCAGAAACTCAAAGATCCACCCACCCCTATCCGTCATGTTTGTTCTCCCACATTTCACGTGTGTTAACCTTATAGATAACATCTCACAGGTCTCCTATTGTTCCTCCGTTGTGGTGTCAACTTCAGCTAGGCAAGAATCTGAACCACTGAACAAAATCTATTTCTTTCTTCTGAGAATGTGTAAAATCATTTTGACCATACCTAAAAATATAATTTTGCAAATAGCGAAGCATTTGCAACATGATTCGTAATATTTTTTTGGTTTATATTTGGTGTTATTTAGGTTATGTCAAAATAAAAAGCAATCATTGTCCTTTAGTCAAGCAATTAAGTGAAATATTATGTCGATTTGTTTTTATTTCAAATAGGTCGCGATGCAGTCTCCTCGACATTCTCCCAAGGCGACAACTTAAAATGCTTATTGCCATTTCTGACGGGAGATGAAAATTTTGAGGCTAAAATGAAAAAATCAGTCTCCAGCAGATATGCAACAGTCTTGTTAAGTCAAATACTTCTTCACGCTGATAATGTTGAGTACCTTAAAAAGTTCGGATCGAAGCTACTGACTGTTCCCAAAAAAGGTAAGTTGATTTTTTAGGTTTATTTTGACTATGCCTGCATCTTATCTTGGTAGAATTTCTACGTAACTAAGGGAATGAAAAACATTTACTGAAGCTTAATAGACATAGAGCATAAATATATTGTAAAAGTGTTTATAAACATTTTAGTTAAAAAAGAACAGGCATGTAATATTTAGCATTTGTTGGTGCAAATATGAATTATATTTTAATATTTTAAATCTGAAGCACCAAACACCCTTCGTGACAAGGTGTACCCTTTTTAAGAAAGGAAATGTCGATATTTTGGCTACCATTTGTAGTGCAAGTCACAGCACAAGAAACGAACAAATTTCAAATCATTTCCTTTTTCAACTTTTCTCAGGATTTCAGAATCTACCCGTTTTCGAAACGCTTAAGGGTAGGCCCTTATTTGAGGGTGGGTGTTTATTCGAGAAAGGTGCTTATTAAATTATTTCACTTCTAGGGTGGGTGCTTATTTGAGGGTGGGTGTTTATTCAAGAAAGGTGGTTATTCAATTATTTCATTTCTAGGGTGGGCACTTATTCGAGGGAGGAAGCAGTGCTTATAAAAGGGGGTGCTTCATTGAGGCATTACAGTATGAGAATCATATTTAGTGCAATTTTTAAGTCTCCTCAGATGTAAACTAAACATCTAGTGCATAGGTAAGCAAGTTCTATAATCTCTGAGTTACACATGCTTTGTGGTTAAAAACAAATATATATAAACTTTTTTCCTGTAGAAAACGACAAAACCCAAGACGACATTCATACTCTGCTTTTGCCTTTGGAAAAGATAACCAAGTTGGATATTCATGCCATCTCAAGCCTGTTGGATTTCATGAAGGCCGAGCTAGATGAATTTAAATTGGGTTCAGGAAATTTAAGAAGCATCTTGACAACTCTTCGTTTGCTTAAACATCTGACGAAAAGGCCTGGAAACAAGAAGGGTAAGTTCTAATGAAATGTGATTTAAAAGAATGTTGCAATTTCACATTTTGATTGGGATAGCATAAATAAATGAATGAATGATTGAATGAATGAATGAAAAGGTGGTCAGAGCGTGTGCCTCAAAATGAATTATGATGATTTGATTGCTTGCATAAAATTCCTATCTTGGTTTTCACAAATTAGAAATTTTTGCAGGTTTCTTATTTTGCCATTTAAAAAAATTTTCACGGTCATAATTTTTTTGCAGTTTCGATTTTTAAATCGATTAGAGGTGACTACAAAAAATATTTCGACGTAGATAATTGTAATATTGTCTAATTTTTGTAGTTGCACATACTAACCCTGTAATTTGCCTCTGTTGCAGAAAACTCTAAAATATTGCAATATGGTTGTGTAAGTTTAAGCTCCAAGCTAAAGGAATGTTTACATTAAAGAATTATGAACAGATTCCGACATCAGTATATTGACAGTGTACATTAGAATTTCTTTTTGTGCACTTGACTCCTGTGTTTTGAAAGCTTTTTAATGTTGAGATGTTTCAATTTAAAAGCGTTTTTATCTTTTTCAACAACCAATCAAAACTCCAGAAATACCACCATCTTTAGTATGTTTAAAGTGAGCAGGTTAAGCACCAACATCCAAGCATTAGGAATATACGGCTGAGAATGTTTTAATGTAAACCGACCTCAATACAACTCAGATGGTAGGTACATCATTTGAGTGTGTACCAATTTTTTTGACGTTTTCTTATTTCGCCTTTTTTCATTATAGAACAACAGAAAGATCTACAGTGGCGTCTCGCAGTGATTCAAATGTTTTCAGCAAATGCTATAGAGGTTTTTATCACGTTATTCATAAAGTTAGGCGAAAACCTTGCACTTCTGTGGAAACAAAACGAACCATTCACGAATAGCCAGTGTTTCATACTGGTTAACATAACCATGACATTGTTGGAATTAACAGACACTTTGTTAAGTCACTCTTTGACGACCTCGTTTGGTTTTAAAGATGTTCGCCTCATTCAGCAGTTGTTTGTATTGCACAAGGTACTATGTTCCAAACCACCGGCAGGTATACTGTCGAGTGTTTTGGCGAACATACAGGATGGTATCATAGAACTCTTGCGAAAGTTTATGAAGTTCACGTCAAACGCCCCCGAGTCAGAAGAAGGTAAGAAAAGTCACATTTTAATTTTTTTCTTCTTTCATATTTTTCATTTTATTTCTTATTTCACAACTTGTGTTTCTAAAGGGCAAAAGGTACCTATCAGTTATCACGGTTCGGTTATCGGTTATAATGTAAGCATAATTATGGAAATAATAATGGCGGGGTTTACATGTAAACAATGATTGCTAGTGCTGTTATTGGTATGGCCTCACTTCCTTAAACAGTATACAATGAAAAAACACTTAGCTCTCGCAACCAAGGCCAGGTATTCTGTAGTAATTTATGCAATGCACGTTGATTGTAAAATCCGTTGCTTTTCACCCAACAGTCATATCTTCGATTTATTTCTCAGATATAGATAGCAAAAGATATGCGTCGGGACTCATGACTGCCCCTGACACGATTATCATACAAAAATACTTTCAAGCGAAAAAAAAAATTATCTTGTTGATTTTAATTTTTTTAAAAAGCGCGCATAGTCGTATTAATTTCAAAAGACGAAAGCCAAAAGAAGAATACTTTTGTTTACTAGTGAAAAAGCACGTGCATTGAATTATTTTAGGTAGTGATTTGATTAGTTAATATTTTAAAGTCCGCGAGAAACGCGATAAAATTTCTACTAGTGAAACCTTTCTATAACATAAATCATCAAGACTGTGAGCCAGCTGTTGGTATGTTGAGTTTCGTCTCAAATCGGCTCATGTTGTTTCAAAAGCCTGTTCCGTAATGTACAGGTTGTAAAGTTGATTGCAAGAGCTTGTTTTTTTGGGGGAAAAGGAGCCTGAGGACAATATAATTGTAGATATGGATACTAACTGAAAATCCCCATGGGTATTTCTGAAAAGCCATAAACTGGCTAAAATAAAATAAGGCGAAAAAAGTTAAACGATAAATCCAAAATATTGTCGGAAGTAAAAGATAAACAAACTTGTTACAAGGATTGATTTATGTGATTTATTGTTGGGCGTGTCCGCCCCAGGTAAGTCATTTTGTAAATTGGAACCTCAAAATGACGTCCGGCATAGTACTTCTCATACGTCCTTGAGAAAAGTATCCGTTGTAGAGATGCGTCTGCTGTAAATAATGTCTACTGTAAGGAGATTCATTATGTTTGTCAGAGAAGCTATTTTTGACACTGTAATTGGCTTAAATTTTCTCTTGAAATATGTCAGGGGAATCACCTTTATGAAACAAGTTAATCATTCCCTCTCTGTACTTGTAGCTGTGAAGTCAAGCACGTGGTATATCCTCTTCAAAGAGCTGTCCACTTTCACTGTTTTAAAGCCAGAGAACTTCATTACTGGACTCGTACTTATGTCAGAGCTTCTACCAACTCCGCTACCGATCTATTCATGTCAAGAATTCAGTGGTGATCAAGTGTCTAAGGTATTTTGAGAATGTATTTATTCGAACTGCATGTAAATAAAGATGGTTTCCTACATTGCCATATTATCAGGGAGATTTTATTGGTAATTTATTGGTGATTCCAAACTTTTCATTTTTTCGCAGGACGAATTTTGTTTGCCATGAAATCTAAAAAGTATTAGTCATAAGTTTCTTCCCCTTAACCATATGCAGGAGTAGTAATGGTAAATGAGCATCGACCAAACTTTGCACGCTGAAGGATAAGTGAAAACCAGCCCAAGTAAAATTTCAAAACTGGTTATAATTAATTACGAATCCATCAAATCTTTGCAAACTCGATGTGCATCCGAAGAAAGTTTATCCTTACTAGTTACAAGCTGTTTACAATAATAACGACAGCTGATTGGCTGACTTTGTTGTCTAGAAATAACATTTTGTGCGATGTATTGGGTAAATCCTTGAATGACTCTCTCTTGGAATCTCCCCTCTACTCTCGTTTATATAAACACACACCACAAAGTATTCTTGCACCATAAGGTATCGAGTTTACAAAAAAAAAATTATAAAAAATACCACCCAACTTATGGCTTAATTTTTAAAAGATTTTTTATATCTGTCCCCTTTTTCAAATAATTTTTGGTCCTCTTTTTGACTGATATCGTGTTAACTTCAACGTTCTTGCTAGTTAGATGTTGCCTTCACAACAAATTATAATATTTGCGGTAGTCCTAGTAATATATTCGAAATTGCCCCAGGGGTCCTTTTTGAGAACCTATGGTACATGGTATCAAAAATTATCAGTGATTTTTTGGTCAAAAGTATTAATCAAGTTACTGTGATATTAATTTCACAAAAATTTCTGTCGATGTACATTTTTTTCTCAAACAACATGCTGCGCAAAGACTTCTTATTTTATATTATTAGCATTCTTCATTTGTTTTTCTCCATAGATTGTTAGTCAACGTTTGTTTGCCATGGCAACGTTTAGTTGTTTGGGTTCGGAAATAAAACTCATGTTGAAGACTGTGATTGGTTCATGTTGCTCAGTGATGCATTATTATTTACGCCGTGTCACAAGTCAGCTTGTTGACTTGGGTTCATCAGTTGCAGGATTCATCATAAGGTATCTCACGCTTATTGTCTAGCAGAATGTATAGGAAATAAAAAAGCTTAGAGTATTGAAGGGAATTTTCCACTCCAAAAATGCAGAAAAAACTAAGTAATGATTTTTAAATTTCTTAGAAGTGTTATGTTGCAATTTTAGGTAATTTTTTACTGGTTTTGTACCTAAAATTTAGTATGCATAGTCCTCAGAAATTCTAAGCCTCAGAAATGCTCGTAGTTATTTTTCTGCAGAAAAAATGGTTTTTGTATTTGTGAAATCTAGGTGAGTATAAATCATAGAAAATCAATCACCGTAATGCTTCAAATAAACGCCCGTAGCGGCGGGGCGTTAAATAAATTTTCGAATTTTTGGTTGCAAGTAGTGCATTATGAAAGGGAAATTTAATAATCCTTTTTACTATTTTTTTCTGTTGTCAACGGATTATATAGTTTCCATATAATATATACATCATTTTTATTATTGTCATCGTCAATTGTAACAAAGGCTAGAACAGCATCGACCATATATTTTCCCTATAGTTAGAATCGTGTTTTATGAAGTTCTTTTCTCAGCACTTGTGTAAAATTTGCGTGAAATCAACATTTGCATTCGACTAAATAACCTCTAAAGACAGGGTTTATTAGAGGCGTTTATTAAAAAAACAACATTAAAAAGGGTGGAGGAGGCATTTAATCAAGGAGGCGTCCAGTAAAAGGGGGCGTTTATGAAGCAGTAATTGGTTATAATACTCCCTGTGAGGGAACCTTCTACCACCATACTATAGTTAGTATTAAGAAGATATATAACGAGCTGTCTTTATGTTTGTTAACCTCAGAACATTGTGTGAAGTTGTTGACGAAGAAATCAGTAAAGCTAGCAAAGAAAGCGAAGAAAATTCTTCCACAGAAGTGGACACAAAAAAACGTTTTCTCTCCGGCTATGCACGCAATGCATCCTCACTGCTCACCTATCTTGTGTGCCAACCCGGTGGAAAAGCGTCTTTCTTGTCACTGTTGTCAACTACAACGGAATCAATGTCGGAATTTGCTGACTTTATGACGAAAATCATAGCTGTGAAGGATAAAGAAGCCGACGAATTATACGTAAGAACGACATTATTGCCAATGATTCAAGCTATCTGTGATCATGAAGCATGCTTGGATAACTTTGATGGAGAAATTACCGCACAGCATTTAGCAAACTCAATGCCTTTAAAGGAACACTTGACCGCCATCGTGGCTTTGTTATTCAGCTTGTTGAAGACAGAGACAGTGTCTCTTTCAGTCCATCTGAGAGCGTTAAGCATATTGGAATCTTTGACGGATCATGATTATGGAATGCAAGTATTGAAGAAAAATTTGGAAACAGACGGTAAGAGATATTTTTTTTTAGTGTGGAAGTTTCAAGGGAAGTAACGATAAGGTTAATTACAAGAGTAGGGAAAGTGGTCGGTAATTGATAAAAAAACTGTCAACGTGAGGGGAATCCTGTATAGCATCACATAAAATAGGAATAAGTACAGTGCCGGGACAAGATGCACTCTTGTTGTGACTTCAGTAATTTTTCCATTGTTCACTTGTCTCGTGTGATACATTGTAAACACGTGATTGTTGCAAACATTTCATAGGACACTAAATCTTGCTAATGAATCTTTTGAAAGATAAAATTATGAATAAAATTTTTTTTTTAGATTTAAAAGAAATAACCCTGGTTTATATAATGACCATTTATTTACTGTTTCTTCTTTATTTCTATGTATTCTTAATCCAATTTATTTTATTTTTTCTGTTTTTATTTACTCTTTATGTGAGATCTATATATGTGTTTATTTCGTTTCAGGAGAAAGTGTCAGAACATTTTTGGACAGGTTGGTGAAAGAAGTCGAAAGTAAAAATGATGTGCCTATTATATATAACACCATCTCTGCATTTATTGATTTTCTGAACCTAATTAACTCTTTTGGTCCTGATAACTACATGAAACCGGAAGAAGATGATGTGAAAATGGAAGAGGAAGAGCAAGAAAACAAAGACACCAAGATGGAGACTGATGTCTCCGAGGAGGAGAAGAAGAAACAGAATGCCAAAGTGCCGTTGCAGCGAAGTATATTTGTGAACGCAAACATGCTGAAAACAATTTTTTCACTTGATGACAAAAATACGAACGACCATCCTCTCACTAAGTTAGAAAAATTGATCGAGGTAATGTTGTTGTTGACTCGCTTGTTATGGTTACTACTCATCCCCAGTACCTTTGCCCACTTTTCTTTTGTCTTTATTCGAAACTGGTAAGATTGGTGACACCTATTTATTAAAGGAATCAAAATTGTATTTTGACGACGTAAGAGATCTGTTTGTGTTTTTTACATGTTTTTTGTTTATAAGCAATGAAAAATTCTAAATCAGACTGGGATGTGCTTGCACCGAGATCTTAATAAGGCTTAGTTTATGCTTTCAAAATGCTTATCCCATTTCATCATTTTTTCTTTTGCTTGTTTTGGCACTAAAATAGAACTGCAACATTTAAATGTCAAAAATCGAATGTAATTATGTTCGAAATTCAAATGTTTGCTACAATATTTTAATGAAGGAACAAGGTCAACCTTATAAAGTACAGTACTGTATTTCTCTTTTCTTCTTTTTTAGTCAAAAACATGCAGAAAAAAGATTATTGTAAAGCATAATGGCTCGGCATAATGTTTAGCATATGTCTAAAATTTCCCCTTATCCGAGCCTAGATATGCTTATAAAAAAATATATGTATGTAAGCGAAACTTCTTTTGGTTTTAGGAGGAAGGAAAGGACGATGAAGAACTTGTGTCGCTTAGTCAGTCCATCACAACCTTACGGATGATTATGATAGCGGCTGGAGATGGGAAATCCACAGAGAGCTACGGTAAATTTTTCTTTTTTTTCGTGTTTTAGTTGTAAACTGGCTTGTTATCATTGGTGTTTAAAATCGAGAATCACCAACCAAAGATATCATACTCACTGCTCGCAAATGAATGTCTTTTTGTGAAAAAAATAATGCGCAAGAAGTAAGCAACTTTTTTTGTAAACATTCACATGTTTTTCTTTTTCAGATAAAGTATTAGAACTCCCTCCACCGGAGAGCGTGCAACAACAATTTAATTTACGATTGGTCTCTGTTCTGGTTAATAACATGGATGATGAAAGGTATTTGAACAAATTTACTAGTAGGCCTTTCTGAACGCCGGTTTTTACGCCGATTTTTACGCCGGTTTGTACGGCGGTTTAAAGTTATCTGTTATTTGCGTTATTCGACACGTGACTTGTAAAAATGGCCTTACAATTTAATATTGGACAAATTTAGAATGACGGCAAATGATTGGTTTGACGCGCCTGCTCCGGATGATATCGATTCTGATGGTGAAAACGAGGCTGTATGTATATTTAAATAATATTTTAATTTGGTTCGTATCTTAAATGATCACCGTGGAGGTGTAACGTTACTGTTTTGTGTTGCTAGCCTTGTGTATTTGCGTGAGTGCTGCATAAGCAGTACAGGTCTCGATCCCAATAAGTCGTAACGCAACAAGTTGTTCAAAACACAAAATAAGTCGTTATTAACGAAAAAAGTCGTTAAGACGTTCAATGAAATAAGTCGCAATGATAGAAGATAAGTGGAACTAGTAATAAAACTATTAATTACGAGGAAATTGATGTCGCAACGAATCATAGAAGTCGTTACATAAGAGTTTGTAGCGAAAACATTTTTATCGATTAAGTCGTAACAAGTGGAACTAGTAATAAAACTATTAATTACGAGGAAATTGATGTCGCAACGAATCATAGAAGTCGTTACATAAAAGTTTGTAGCGAAAACATTTTTATCGATTAAGTCGTAACAAGTGGAACTAGTAATAAAACTATTAATTACGAGGAAATTGATGTCGCAACGAATCATAGGAGTCGTTACATAAAAGTTTGTAGCGAAAACATTTTTATCGATTAAGTCGTAACAAAACCAGTGGTGACAAAACAAATCGTAACGAAACCTGTGGTGACGAAACAAATTGTTACGTAACGAGTTTTAATGACAGGTGTTTGTAGTTTCCTCCGAAGGCGGCGCATATGGACATAGGTAATCTATCCAGTTTAAATGTTTCAAATGTTCCCTTTTCCCGTAGGTGAAAGTCGATCTACTCGCTATTTCGGAGAAGTACCTTCCCAACTTTAAATTCAAAGAAGAAATCGAAAAAGGATTTATCGATACCACGGAAAAACGGTCGAAAAGGTGAGACAGTTTAGTTTGTTATCTTGTTTGCATAATATGTACTTCCAAATCTGAATCTTTCGTCACCACCACAACAACTACATCAGAGAATTCAACAGTTTTACTGTTCGATCGTTTGGCGCCACAATTTTATCTGCGTAATTCAGCCATTAAAGATCTGGTACTAAAAAAGTATCATAAAAAGTCTTTTCTGGTGAATAGTTGTTACTGCGCAATAGTTTTACGGCGCATGTGCGATAACAGTCGGTAGCAGTATGTCGATGTATAGCAAGCATCCGAAGTATGACTGTGACTGATGATGACCACGGTTCGTTTTAATGTAATTTTCAAGCCTAACTACGAAACGTTTTATAATTTTTAATAAATTGTTTTTATTTGTGCTATTTCGTAGATCCAAAAGAGATGCGTTTATTCGTACTGGAGATCATATTGAAGACACTAAACGACTACGTTTTGACGGTAATTTAGTGTTGTGACTTCCTTCGATTGGTTAAACGAGACAAATTCCTATATGTTAACAAATGGCTGTTTTTTTCAATGCTCGTAGTCCAATTAATATATCGTTTCCACTTAGATTCTGACATGCCATACTGGCAAAGTTACGTAAAGTTACGTTCACAATTTAAATGGTTTAAAAATAAAAAAAATCTTTTTTTTAACAACATTTATTTATGCTGCTTATAGTTTCTGCGTTAAACACCCACCCTTCGATGCGTGGTATTGGTCGAGGAGCCAATCGTGGAATGACGAAAGGTTTTTTCGGACGGGGTTTTAATCGAGGAGGGCGTGGCTTCGGAAGAGGCTTCAGAGGACGAGGAAGAGGTATATGCATCATTATTGTGCCTGTTATTAAGTCAACCTGTGACGATGGTAAAAACGTTTACTTACTATGGTGATTTTTGAAAATGAAAGACGATATATGTTACCTTGCTTACACACACATAAACCATCTTTCTTTCTTTCTTTCTACAGGTCGTGGTAATGATGATGGTTTCAGGCAGAGGCGACAAAACACAAGTCGACCACCATCGATGCATGTGGATGATTTCATCAATATGGAGAAAACAGGTGATACAGTGATGACTCATGACCAGAACGCAGGAGAAGTAAGATTAGTATTTAAGTGTCCTTTCCGATGTAAACTTTTTTTAATTCGAGTCAATTTTCTATTAGCTATCTGCGTCCGGTTTTTTTTTACTCGAAATTCGTGTTAAGTTTCTACCCGTCTTTCGTGAAATAATTTCTATTTTGCGTTACAATGGCTGCCTGTTTTTGTTTTTGTTTTTTCAGCCCTTAACCTTGCAGTGGAGTAGATTTAAAGGACGACTAATATTGTTGATGTCTTTTAACTTTCATAATATTTATTTTTTATTTTTCACAGATCAATAACACTCCAACGTCAGGTAACGACAGGTATCAAAACAACTTCAACAACAGCTCAAACAGTGGTGGAGTGCAAGGACGGTGGAGTGGTCAATACTCGAGCAACTTTCGCCGACAAAATGAAGGTGAGAATTATTCGAACAATAGTGACAGTTGTCTTGCTATCGTCATATATAAGTTTGATGATCATAAGAGGTGTCCATGGCAAAAGTTTTGCGCCAATTTGATTGTGGGAGTTCCTGCTATTGTCATCACGCGACGTTTGAATGGTCACCTCTGTGGAAGGTGTACACCTTCGGAGTGACCCCTGTTCTAAAATCCCGTTATTGTCTGAATTTTTATAATTTTTTTTCATGGCTTTTGAATTATTCTTAATTATTCTTTTATGAATTGAGGTTTCTATTCATGACCAGACATTCGCAAATCGAAAAAACCTTCGCATCTCCTTTTTTTCTCGACTTAAAAAAGTCACTAGAAGAACATTGTATGTATTTGGGATTCCCAGGAACTGATTTCTTGGGTACATTCGCAGACGCGAAAATGAGTATGTTTAATGAATCTGCGTTGTGATACCCCTCTTCCCTACAGGTTCTCCGCAGACGTCGAGAAATGGCGGCGGAAGTGGTGGATATGATTACAACTCGAGATATGGTGGAAGTAAATACCACAATCGTTCAAAGTAAGTTCACTTGTTTCATACACCATCATAGTGTTGTTGATTAGTTACATGCTAACTATAGATGAACTTTCCAATGTTTACAAAAGTTTACAGAACTTCGCGTGTTCTTGTCTACGCGCGCATTTTTTTTTTTTTTACTTAAAAAGCAGGACCATATGAGTTGAAATATCTAACTCGTATTATTTGGAAGCACAATATGAAAAAAAAACTCTTTTGTAAAAACAAGTTTTACCAATTTTAACGAATATTTCTTTTTCTTTTTTACTTTCAATATAACCATTTATTATTACAAAGTTACCTTCATGTAATAAATTCCGCAGTTTCTAGCATGACGCTTACATGTTTGCGTTTATAACCTTCTCTATATTAATAATACCTACCGTAATCTTGTCTGTCTGTTTAAAATGGCAGTACGCCGTTTATTTCCAGGGTGTCTGCCACAGGGGCCAAATTCGTGTAAGGAATGCACGAACATATGACTAGTTCATTTTATTTTTTTTAGTTCTGATTGGAACAATACGTCTTATGGCAATCGAGGTATGTGTTAATTAATAAATTATATTTCTTAACTTTTAAAATATTAGACAATATAAGACAACAAAATTTTTCACAAAAATCTCCAAAAAAGTGTTACACACTCACCTATCTAATTAACGGACCTATCTAATTAACGGACGGTCCAATGTTGCAATCACTTTTTGTCCGTTAATTAAAGGTGTCTTTTTGCTAATTAGAGAGTTGTACTAGAGTAGTACCCCGAAATGGTAGTAGTACACCCCTTCCCTCTCGATTGCAATATTGAAAATGAGGGAAAAATTTTTTTACTAATTTTGAGAAGGGTTTACACCTTCTGTTATAGGATCACGTGATTCTTCTTACCCACGCTCCGTACGCGGTGGGGGGTACTGGGCAGGACCGAAACCAAAAGATGACAATCGTTACGATAGCAGGTATGTGTCTGACATTAGGTTCTTACCTTCCGCGCATGCGCGTAGTTTTTATATGTATACCGATGTTTTCCTAAGCAAGCAAAATCTTATAAGCTATGCAAGACTACGATTGAAGAAAGGATATTATAGGGCAAAATCGGATAAATTAAAGACAAAATATGCAAATAGTATGTGAAAAAGCCTTTCTCACCATTCACCCTCAAAGTTCTCTCAATTTCTATTTGAACAAATGTCAAGTTTGATTTCCAAAAGAAACAAAAAAAAAAAACGTGGCGAATTTATAATACTAAATGTAAGCACTCTTTTAAGCATTAAAAACAAAACAATTATTTTGAATTCTTTTCTATCCTTCTTAACTAGTTTATTATACTTTCTCACTAATGATTTTTCTTCAAATTTATTTAGATTCTTTGCTGGTAATAATTACCGTCAGAATCGTGGTAACAGACATCAACGAACTTTCACTCGATAACACGTTTACTAAAATACTCGTCTACTCCCAGCTTATGGTACTTTACTAGAAAACTAACTACATGAAGAATTATATTGTTACAATCAGGAGGGTAGATTATTCTCCTTAATACATTATAATCAAACGTCGTATTTCTTGGTTTCTCCACAAACTAGCGGCCTTTTAAACGGCAGAATTTTTTAATGTTTTCGGTTTTCCGTTATTATTTCCGCGATTGCAGTCAAGAGTACATTTTCACGCTTTTTTCTCAAACACTTGATTATTTTTATTATTATTAAATTTAAGTTTACGACACACTGGTCAATATTTAGTTCCGAGTGTTACAATAAGAATCCAGTTTACATGAACATGTGAAAGTCTTCTTGATTAGATTTTATGGGAAAGTATGCCACTTGAAGCAATCTCGACATGGTACCGTTTGCGTGTGTTGAAACATAAGAAAACTCCTGCGGACGTATAGTAATATTTGAGGGATTGTGCCCTGGGTTATTATCACTAAATTCCTACATATCCTAAGGTGTACTATGTTCCCAAGCACCATAACTTTGTGATTTTGGGATAGTGTATCAGTGATTTTTTAGCTCGCTAAATCTATGATCCATTTGTGTTTTAGTCTAGTGAAAATTTATTTCGCGAGATTCTCAAGACAAATGCTGAAAATCAGCTAAAAGTAGGTTTAGGCAACACCCTTTATGTATTTATACAAGACTTTTAAGTTCATTTTGTTCACGAATTGTTGAACAGGGCTGGGAAAGACATTTTCCAGCAATCTAGAGAAAATGACATTTTTGTCCATGTCAGCAGCTCTAGTATCGCCTCGAGGAGAAACTAACATAAGCAAGTAATTTCCCACGTATTTTTTCTTGAAAAATTTGCATTTAATAATTTTGGTAGTCGTGAAATAAAAAATAATTCTCTTGTGATCTGCTATTTATGGTTTCTCACTGCAAAGAAGGTTTTTATTTGTTTCCTCGAAGTACACAGTTGTCTTCTGATTGGGAAGCCATCGGTTCCAAGAAGTTTAGTTGGGTTTCTTCTGATCATTCTGTAGAAGATGAGCCTCACTTATTAACCCTATTTAGGCGAGGAAGGGGTGGAGTCGACCCGATTTGATGGAAAATAAATAACTAACCCGAGACACTTGTAAAAACAGTTAAACTTCCCTTTCTTTATATTATTTTGGAGTAGGAAAAGCCTTTTTATAACAAATTAAAACTGGTATTTTACCACCGTCCGTTTAAAAAACACTCCATTTTTTTGAATTTCTTAATAAAAAAGTGATCTTCTCCAGCAGCGTCACTGTGAAATCGTGGCTAATAAGTTTAGATACTTCAAATAGTCTACGCCCTTAGCTATTAACGCCATGTCATGCTTAGGAAAATATATGAAAAATTATTGCAGTCTTCATTTTAGGCATGATTTTATGCGACGGATATCATTTATACAAAGTTTTTTGTCTTGCAATCCAACAAAAAAGAAATTATGGTTGTAGGACATTGCTGAACCCGTCACCCACATCAGGACTCCACTCGCACATCCCCTCCGCCCAACCCTCGACCTGGCAGAGGGGGGTTAAAACACGACGCCAAATAATACGGTATATTCAAATGTTAAAAATTTATCTAGGAAATCTCTCTTAAAGAAGTGTCAACCTCCTTCAATCAAAAAATTGTTTCGTTTTTGCATTGTTTCTAAAAAATTATTGTGTTTGTAACATTTAGCTAGCTCGAAATAGAATTGCGGCAATTCCACTAGCCTGTGATATTGAAATTACCCAGGAACGTCTATCAATTTTTACTATGATTTAACGAAATAAATATATTTTGTCAAATGCGCAGATGTCAAATATATCCCATTTTCGCCGATTAACGCCCGAGAAACAGAATATCCGCAGCACATTTAAAAATTAGACATAATAATTAATATTTAAACAAAAAATAAATGAAAATTAAAAATTATTATATTAGCACAGGAAGTAGATATTAGCCCTTGACGTGAAAATATGCAAATTTGATTATTAATTTATTATTTATATATTATTTTATTTCTATCCATGTTTTTGTGATATTTTAATGCTCGTTTGTACCTCAATATGTCTCAAAATTGGAGCAAAGGGCAGGAAATTTGATCCGGTCAGTAAAGTTGTTCCGATTAGGGAAAATTCATTTTCATTTGTTGTTTTTTTCTTCATTTTTTTTGCGTCTCTTGTGTCCTTAAAAAATTCGTCAGGTGCGACTAAATCGCGAAATACTTTTTATATTTATCCAGAACAGTGATAAGATTCGGAATGGAAGCTTTCATTTTAACTTTCTTTATTTTAATTTCATTGACAAGAGATTTGTTATTGTGAGGAAGGGTTAGTGCCGTTCCTCCTCCCCTTCCTTGATCTCCTCCCTTGTTAATAGGTGTGTCACTTCAACACTTACATGTGCATGTAGAAAATATTTATTGTGATGAGGAAATAAGATGGACCAGGAGAAAGCAGAAGCGATTTGCAAATTTTATTGGCGGAGTACTTCTTATAAAAGTTTCAACTTTTAAAGTTATTACTTTGAGAGCAATTAGTAATGGAACAAATATTTTATCAGCTGCTGGCAAGACACAAAAACTACAAACAAATTTATTTTAGCACGTCAAATGAAATGTTGATATATTTACAACAAACATTCTAAAAGCAATTCAAATGTTTGTGGCTGTCCTGAGAAAATACAGAAAATGACGACATCAATTAAAACAGTCACGATGAGAAGATTAATTAAACAGATAAAATGTCTCAAAATAAAACTATCCGTTTATTTATCCGGAGAAAAAACTGGCTTACAGCTGCAGCGCATTGTTCTTATATACAGGCTCATAACGTTACCCGACAGAGTTCTAACTTCCAGGACTTAAAAGTTAGACGACATTCTTTTAGTAAAGCTTAACTACCCCTATAAAGCGATCAACCAATTAACAGTCGCTGTTTTTCGGTTGAAACTTAGACCAAAAATTGACACATAGCCCACTTCAATCAAAACATTCACGTTTAAGTGACTCGGTCTTCAATTTTACCTTTAACTCTAATCACGACTATATTTTCAAATATACTAATCGTGAGCCTGTGGAAAATCCGAGGGGGGTTTGCCCGTCACAGCAAAGTTGATAAAGCTATATCGCATTTTTTATTTGTAACTTGAGAATTTTATGTGTGGTTTATATGACCTGGATTTCATCAACAGCTATTATTAGTCTTTTTAGTTTTTTTTTGTCCTGTTTAAAAGACAACTAATCATTAAGTAAAAATCACTGTAACTGACAAGAAAGCTTGAAAAAATCCCCCCCCCCCCCTTAACCTAAATACTTTTGTCTAATTATGGTTAATATGGGAGAAAATTGTGAAGACTTTCGCTCCAATTATGAAAGGTCCTCATACAATAAGAAAAAAAAAAGATGCCTACTATTACTAAAGCCCTGGAAATTACGTGGAAATCATCACCAAGATAATTAGGTGATGACACTTTAAAAGGGTATAGCGTAAGAGATGAGATCTTAAAACGTCAGGTGGAAGTTCTCCGGTTCATAACTATTCTTAAAAAGTACCATTTTCCGTTGCCCCGAAGAAGTTTCGTGGAGAGTTAACCGGGAGCCGGTTGTCTTCTGTGTGTTTAAAATGGTTACGTCGCAGCTTTATTTCGGATCCCCCGCAAAGTTATGTATTACTTCATGCTAACAGGCGCACCAGGGTGCACGAAATACAGACGCAGGAAACTTGTACAACAAGCAAATTCTCGTGGACTTTCCCACGAGAAACGGCTTGTCCTTTTATACTACCCCAGGGAGTTTGGAAGTAGCTAAAAAGTGACGTTACGACACAAATTAGATATTTCTAACAAAAAAATGCCGTTGGATTGAGTGGGAAGTAATAACTAAAATACAATTAATTTGCATAGATTTAAAATTCTTTTTCGCGAATAAGTATTAAACTTAACATATATTATATCGAAGTTAAATATTACTTTTTTATTGTTATATTTTCACATGAAGGAGGTTTTCAAATATTGAAATATTTTTAAGTAGTTTTAAAGTTGCAGTTGAAAACAAGATCAAGTTCGTTTGCACAGCTGAACCAAAAATATATAACGCTTCACGAGTTGTAAATTTCACGTCGCTCCGTCTTAGATGATTTTTGAAACTTTGCCGATAAAATCCGGAATTAAGTTCGGGGGTTTCTTATAGGTCTTTTGTATAAACAGCTGTCATTATCGTTTAATATCAGACAAACGAAAAGTGTTAAAATATCCAAAAAATCTCGTTCGATCGTTTTTTAGCTATAAATAACTTGAAATGAATCAATATCCCCTATATTTTAATAATTTAATTATCTTATTCTATAATCCAATAAATGGCATATATATATTTACACGCCCTAATATTGCCGATCTAACCCCCGTCTAAATAAACTTGGGAGGTTTTGAAAACGAGATAAATAGTGAAAATGTCAACTTACATTCAATCTGTTCTTCATTGACAAGAGAGACGAACATGATGATGATTCTTACTGTGATTTTATTTGCGACCATATCTGCTGTTTATGGCGGAGAGTCACATTTACGTAAGTACTTCATTTAGAGGACAGGAGTGCAATCGAATCTCTTTTGCACATATATTATTACGTGCGTACTGTGACAAATTTCTTTACCCGTTTCCCTTTTGTGTAAGAAGAAAAATAATTGTGGTATTGCGAATGTGGATTTCCACTTAAAAACGGAACGGATAGGATCGGGTCAGAAAATTACGACTTCTGATTGTTTGGTGAAATTTCTCGTTTTGATCTGTTTCAATCCAGACTTAAGTTGAAATGATTTCAACTTTTCTTGCAAACAAGAACTGACAGAAACACATGAATAATTAGCAGAATAACCAACTAATCAATAAATGTATCCTGTTTTGTTCTGATTTAATCTTCCCTTGTGTCTCAGTTGTACGCATTTAAATTGATTCTTCACTCATTTTCCAAACTTAACGAGTGGAACCTTTTTTGAGAATTCATAGTTTCCTAAAATTATTTTTAAAATCCATAAAGTTAAGCTACACCAAAAAACAATCAATTTATAAATAAAGCAGTCGACAAGAACAATCCACTTTAAAACGCAAACGTTTTGGCGCGAAAACGTTTTATATGAAAGAGGTGGACCTGTTTTTAGCTCTCGATCCAAACAAGGAGTTTTGAACCAAGGATATGTCTCTTTCTTTAAAAAAGAGTAATATAGATAGGTAATATGTTTTGGTTTAAATGTATGTTTTAATTTTTATACCTATATATATATTTCTTTATCTTAGTAAACGAGTGTCCGACAAAATTAGAACCAATTGGATGTTTCAGCGATAACCCGCACCCAATGAAAAGGGCAATGCCTGAACAGGTATGGCTTATATTTCGTTGCATTCGAGATGAATTAAAAATTTGGAATTTTAAATCTAACGAAATCTTTTTTTCTTATCTTCAACATCGATCCACTTGACATATATCGTTAACATAATAAAATTCATTATGGTTTAAAGACATCAAGACAAGCATTTTGAGTAAAAATTCAGTACGAACATCCACAAGAAAGCTTAGAAGAGCCTTTAAAGCTTACGTCTCACGAAAAAAGAAAAACAAATTGATTTCATTCAAAAGAGCTTGAAAAATTGTCTATAAATCTCTTTGTTTTCAAAAAGCTTTAGTTTCATCTCACCATCAAGATGCTTTGAATGTGTTTTAGGCAAATAAAATATTTAGAACCGTATCGTATCTAGCCTAAAAAGTAAAATTCTTAGAATACTGCGAGGCACGAATAACAAAGCTCAAAATTTTTATAAAATTTTAATTCACGAGATTAATTCAAGGAATTTCTTATTTATATCGTTTTTATCACTTCCAGCTTTTAAACGAACGGGACCACACTAGCCATGTTTTCAATGGTCGCATGATTGACTGGAAAAATTTTGAAGTCTATCTAGCAGGATTTGTTTGCAGGTTTATTTATTTATTTATTTGTTTGTTTGTTTGCTTGTTTATTTGTTTGTTGTTACGGTTATTTCACAACTTCGTCAGAAAGTCGTTTTTAGAGCCCCCGTTTTTTCTTATCGAATTGCATTGTCGAATACAACATGCTGGGCTTAATAAAACGCAATGTCAGATTTTTCTTCAGTGAATAGCTATTTAGTATCATAAACTTCCTCCCCTCCTTCTCGATACAATTTAGAAAGGTCAAGAAAGAAAAGCATGTCTAATGACTGTCGAAATGGCTGTCTTTCTTTTCTGTATTTTGATTTTACGTCATCTTCATTTTCTAGGTGTGCTGAAGCTGCATTCAAAAAAGGTTATCGAGTCATCGGCATACAATTTTACGGCGAGTGTTGGTCAGGACCAGAAGCTCATCTCGATTATGAAATGTATGGGGAGAGTAGGACTTGTGTAAATCACGAATTTAAAAAGATTGCTAACAGAACTACTTGCAATATTGGTACTGGCACTGATTCAACAAATTATGTTTACAGAATCGCACCTACATGTGAGTTCTTATGTACATTTCAGTATTGTTGTAATCGGCAATAGTATTGCACCTGACATAGCCACATCCTCACCCCATCCCACCCAACTCCACCCTCTTCTCCCAATTTTTGTACCCAAACAGGATCCCAAAGTATAAACTAATGAAAAACGGACAAAGAAGGCTGGGGTGAGAAAACCAATTTCCAGTGAGCTAGAACGACATGAAATCTTAAATCAGCAAAACGCGAAAGTTTTTTTCACCATGAATTAAATTCTAAAACGGGGTAATATCACAACTAGTTAGTTCTTCTTTAATCACCAACTACAATAAAATATATATTTTCTTTAAGAATTTTTAGCCTTGATTATATAGCTTGGGCGCTGCAAACATTTCTCGAATATCCAGATTACTTGAAACAGTAATGGATGCAGACTTTTAAATATAATAGATACCTCGGCTGCGAATTATCGAATAAATTAATTTCTTCGATTTTGGCCTTTTGCAAAAGTCTTTTCACGCGGAGACGAACCTTATTTTCAATTTGCAAAAGTTTTTCCGCGAAATTTCTCACGCGAAAGTTCTTGAGAAAAAATTTAGCGTTTTTTGACACGTGAGAGTTTCTGCCGTTAAACTATGTGTATTCACTAGTATTAAAAATTAATTCTAGCATGCAACACTTATTACGAGCCTGTTGGATGTTTCCATGATTCGATGATAGAACCAAGACCCGTGCCAGACTACCTACAAAACGAGCGAGATTTCTCTATCAGCAACTGGAACGGGATATTGATTGATTGGAAAAATTGGAACACGTACTCGCCAGAAATGATTTGTCGATGCGCAGATATAGCGAAAAAGAGAGGTCATAGCATGTTTGCAATTCAGTTTTGGGGTGAGTAATCCATCATTTGTTTCTTTTATATTTTAAGGTCTAATTTTAAGGTTTAATTTTAAGGTCTAATTTTAAGGTCTAATTTGGATCCAATTGCAACAAAATTTGTCTTTGACAATCTCCTTAAAAAATGGTACCATCCAGGTTCCTAGTGTTTCTCGGGCGTTTAGCCGTTATTAAATAGCAAAATACCCTGGGAAGGAGATTGGTTTGATTCATGTACACAGTATTACAATTTGCTAAGAATGGTAATAGCATGTTACTTTTCCAACCTTTTTTTAATGACAATAATTTTAGCAACTCTTAAGCGGTATAATAAAATCACCCTCGTTCTCACTACATTTTACTTTTATAAACTTAGGGTGGAACTCTGTGATAACGCCTTTACACCTTGAGAACCTGAGATGTGTGAAAATGACACATATTTACTTATTTATTTTGCAGGAGAATGTTGGAGTGGTGCAGGTACTTCTTTAACCTTTCATCGAGATGGACCGTCGAAAAATTGCAGAGCAGAAAATTTTGATACTTGTCCTTGCAATTCATACCATTGTGTTGGTATGGCGAAAACAAACCATGTTTACAAGCTGATCGAAGGGCCTGGAATATAGAAAAAAGAGAATTGTATGATTCAAATTCAGCTTGCTGCCATTTTTTTTAATGTTAATGTAAAACGCCATTTTGTTTTGTAATATACCATGATTATTGATATGGCTTTTTTATATGTACCCACCGTTGAATGAGGGACAATAAATTATGAAAGAATTTATCTTCTTGTTACCATCTATATGCAACAGTTCGAGTGCGGTTAGTGTAAAGATGGCTAGGATTATTCCGCACTATATTTGCAAAAACTAATTCCGTCAAAAATATTCGAAAATAGGCAATTGATTACAACTAAAAGTTATTTAAAACCCTGTATTATATTATTAACTAACAAAACCAATTGTTGCGATATTTTAATTTTCTAATTCTATGATTTTGTTGTTGGCTACTTTGTAAAGTTATTGTCCGCGGGAAAAAAGGCGTGCCACGAGCACACGAAATAGCGTTTAACTTAAAGACGGTCGACCCCGTGGATTTTTTCCACGGGTTAAGTAGTACTATATTGATACTACTCTTATTCTTTCTGAGTGATGTAATCTAACAAAACACTCGAAATAGCGATCCTACAAAGGCCAAAAAAGTAAAGGGCGGACACATGGATCCTTCCAGGGACTATCTTGAGAAACATGAAATGCGATATATGAAGAACAAGCGAGCCCGTGCTTTTAATCATTGGTTGCCGACTAGTATTTTGAAATATTAATACCGATTTGATATATTCATTAAATTGAATTTTTTAAACTTTAATAATGGGCGTTAATTAGAGCACTTATTTATTTTTTAAGCATTTAAGTGGGCGTTAATTATAAAGAGTGTTGTTTATCGAAAGTAGGCGTTTTATTTATTTATTTATTTATTTATTTCACGAATGTTTTACAAGGATGGCCATTTCAGACATTATAAAGTCTGTTATCAACATGGGTCCTTGGAATAAATAGGATAAAAAAAAAAAAAAAAAAAAAATAAAAAAAAAAATAAAAATAGATTAAATAGATTAAATTGCTAAATGCTAGAATCCAAGAACACTATCGTAGCAGCTTGGTTTAGGATAACATTTGTTCAAAATAAAGTCCCTTCAGGTTTAACCCAACTTATCCTCTTTCACACATTGATTTTTTTTATAATTCAACACAGTATTGATGACATCACAATTATATTTGTCAAATTTAGAATGAAAGACAACATCTTAGTGAAGGCAACGAGAAAATTCAACATTTGGTTATCACATATTCTCGTCTGAGAAAAAATCACAAGACCATCTTGAATTATGTCGTCAATAGTTCATCAAAATTTGTACCTGCACAGGCGGCCATAGCCTGCACATGAAAGGAAGCATAGGAAGTGGAGGGTTTTCCAGGCTAAGGTGACCCCTGATTCTTATAATAAAAAAACAAGTTACCACAACAAGATTAGGGAAAAGGTAAACCTTTTTTTATACAAACTCAGTGTTCTAAAAGTCTAAGAAAAATTTCTACGGGATGTGATGTATTTCTTTTAAAATAAGGCGTTTCCCAAAAGGAGAAAAAATTTTCAAACTGAAAAATTCACCCTAAAGCACATGGTCATATTGCTCTTCTTCTTCAGATCTCCGTCGCTTTGCTCCATTTTTTGAAATATGATATTTTTTCCCTCAAGTTTGTTGAAATGTTTATGTTTTTTTGACTTTAATCTTTCTTGCGTTGGTCACTATAAAAACGCATTACGCCACAAAAAGTCTATGCGGGAGGCTTTGCCTTTTTTCGTCATTTTAATCACTTTAAGCAACTCTTTCAGCAGGAGCAAAACATTACAATGTTCCATAGACGCGAGAGAAGGAAACAACAACTAAAACTAACGTTTGACCACCTCCGAAAAAGAAAGCAAACGGTTTGCCCATTCTATAGCCAGCAGCCGAATAAATCCATGCAATACAGCAGCCTAGAATTGGAAATAACGATACATGTCAATAAAAAAGGCAGCGATGAAAAAATAAATAAAAAATACTAAGTATTTCTGAAATTAGAGAAAGCCATGCGAGTCATTCAATCATACACTTTTTTACGCTGTTGCGGCCAAGTATTTGAAATAGTCAAATCTTATAAAAATACAGAGGGGTGGTGGACGGGTTGCTTGGGGTACTAAGAAAATGCTGTACTAAATAGGATTTATAGGCATTACGAGGCGTTATTAAAGGGTGAAATGAATGTAATTTAGTGCTTACGTAATCTTTTAAGATTCCATTTATGTAGAAAAATATTACAAGCTATCAAATGTTCTAGTTCCACTTAGCAAAAGTTTTTTAACTCAAACAAATATAAATAAAGTTGGAGTTAAAAATATAAATACTGGTGATGAAGTGGGTTGTTAGTACCTTGTATTTTAAAATTTACTTAAGGAAATGATTTGACTTGTCGTTGCAATTTCTACTTGAAAAATTTAAATCCAAAAGAAAGCTATCATATAGCAAAAAACCCTCTTAATTGCTAAAATTTTGTTCAGCAAACAATTTCTTTTTGAGCCACCTCTCAATCGCGAAAGACGTTCCACGAAAATCTCTCCTCTCAAAATTTTCAATCTTCATACACTTACTTGTAATAATACCTCCTGTTAGCGGATACAAAAATCCAGATACAAACAACAGAATGGACAAGTAACGACCAATTTTATGTGTCCGAAGTGACCTGAGAGCCAGTAACGCAGCAAGACCATGGACTAAAACTGTTGTTGCCAAGCAGTACAAGAAAATTTGATATGAAATATCTAGAATGAAAAGCAAATAATAATTTGAGAAGATAAAACTCGCAGTACTGCAATTTGTTTTCATTTATTCCCAAGTATAACATGTAAGACGTATATGACATTTTTGTTCCAGGGCCACGTAAAGTTATTTGGTGGGCTATGAGAAAATTAGGTGTGGATGAGTGGCTAGTTACGATGGTACAGTCTATGTACAGCAATGCTAGAAGTCGTGTCAGGATTAACGATTCACTTAGTGATGAATTTAGTGTAAATGTTGGTGTACATCAGGGTTCTGTACTTAGTCCTTTGTTCTTTATTCTAGTCTTAGAAGAGCTGTCGATGGAGTTCAGAACAGGTTGTCCATGGGAGTTATTGTATGCAGATGATTTGGTTCTCATAGCAGAGTCGATGGAAGAATTAGTTGAAAAGTTTGAGAAGTGGAAGAAAGGACTAGAAGAGAAAGGGCTGAAGGTAAACACAGCAAAGTCTAAAGTCATGATAAGTAGCATTGCAGCCAAGTGTGACCTTGTAGTTGGAAAGTGGCCTTGTGGAGTTTGCAGGAAAGGGGTTGGTAGTAACTCAATTTTTTGTCAGACTTGCAAGCATTGGGTACATAAGAAGTGCAGTAGTATTTCTGGAAGGTTAAGAGCTGACATACAGTTTGTATGCAAGCGTTGCAAAGGTGAGATTAAAGAGAATGAAGTATTTCCAGCTTTAATGATATACAACAGTGGCTCGTTAGAGATAGTTAAGAACTTCTGTTACTTAGGTGATGTGTTGGGCAGTGAAGGGGGTGTTGGAAGAAGTGTTACTTGCAGGATAGGTTCTGCTTGGAAAAAGTTCAGAGAGTTACTTCCTTTATTGACTAGCAGAGTCCTGTCAATTGAGGTAAAAGGTAGGTTGTATGAGGCCTGTGTAAGAAGTGTTATGTTGTACGGTAGTGAGACATGGGCAGTGAAGCAGGAAGATCTTGACCGTTTAGAAAGGAATGATATTAGAATGGTTAGGTGGATGTGTAATGCCAGTCTGAGAGACAGAAAAAGTTCAGATGAGCTAAGAAGCAGGCTAAGTCTCCGTAGAATTAAAGATGTTATCCAGATAAGAAGATTGAATTGGCTGAGGCACTTGGAAAGAATGGAGGAGGATAATTGGGTAAGAAAGTGTAGAGACTTGATAGTTCCTGGGGCAAAGCACGAGGGTGCCGATAAGCCGCATACGCCGTAAAAAGTGCGGGCGTTTTCGGGCCAGGTTCGGCGTTTTAAAGAAAATTCAGGTATTTGCCCGAAAAAACTCGCATAGTCCCGAACAATGCCGAAAAAAAAAAATTCACCATAAATGACTCTTGAAGAATTATTTAAAAAAGTATAAAAATTAGAATGAACTAACTATATGGTAGCTAAGTTCTTAAAAGAACTGTTTTTATGGTTTTGATAAGATTTACTTGATAAATAACTTATATATAAACTTTATTACCGCCTTTCTCTTCAAGCGTGTTCTTTCAATTGTCGTCCGGAATGTTTATGTTACAAGGTGTTGCATTTCGTGAATGTTTCGGGCGAGTTCGGGCGTGTTCGGGAAAGTGCAGGCGGTTTCGGTGGACAACCGTCAATTTAATTCGAAAAGTCGCCCGAACTCGCCTTTATATATGCGGGCGTTTGCGGCTTATCGGCACCCTCTTGGCAAAGCCCAGAGGCAGACTGAGAAAGACTTGGCAGGAGGTTATAAGGACAGACTTGATAGAGAGGAAGTTGAGTATAGATCTAACACAGTCTAGATAAGATTGGAAGAGGGTCATTAATATACCCCGTCCAACCCATGCTAGCATGGAAAACGGACGTTAAGCCGAGAATGATGATGATGATGATGCACACAATTGTTAAAGCCGAAAGTAAACATCCAAAAAGGTCTATAAGGGCGAGTTGGGCAACTTTTTGAATAAAATTGGCGGTTGTCCTCTGAAACTGCCTGCACTTTCCCGAAATATATGTAAATACATAGCTACCTTTAAATGAAACCAAATCATCTGAGTTTTCCGTAGTTCTAATTTGTTGTGGAGTTGCAGTAGTGTTCATATCTTCTCTTCAGGCTAGCTAAAACAGCTAGCTAGCCAGATTATTTCGCACTATAGCTAGCTACACTTAACTTCCAAACTTATATTTCACTTTTATTGTATTACTTTATCAACATTTGAAAAAAATAAAAACACTAATAGACTGAACAAAACAAGAATGTTTGTTTGTTTTTAATATATTCGTGCGCCGTTATCACGAGTATACCCAAAATAATAAAGTCCTTAGACCCTGTGCTGGAAGGGGACTTTCTCCCCTTTCTGTCGCTGCTGGCGCGATTTGTAGAACCGTTTGTGTTGCCAGTAAGAAACTTACAAATTCGTAAGCTTGCTTTATGCCATAAAACCCTTTGCTTGAAAATAATCAATCTTCTTTTAATAAAGAATTAAAATTTATTAAATGGGCCTTCGTCAAAAACATATTTTCTAAATGTTTTAAATATCTTAACCAGGACTCAGACTCCCTTTTCACATCAGCGGTGTGGTAAACATCTGAAAAAAAGCGATGTCGGTCTGGAAACGAAAGTGAGTTTCCCTTAATCTCTATTGCATTATGTTGTTTTGACGAGAGTTACATAACGACTACGGCATCGCTTTATAATAATTTATAAACAATAGATGATTAAGTAATTAAAATTATGCAACAAGCATCAGAAGCAAATAATGTAGTAAAAAATCGCGTTGCAAAATTTATTTCTATAGAAAAAGAGAGAAAAGAATACAAAAAAAATTAAATATAATTTTTTTCTTTAATTTTAAAAACCTTTTCTAGCAGCAAGCTATTTCTTTTGAAGATATAAAAACACACTGTAGCTCACCAGCGTGTTATTCTCCTTGTTTTAATACAGAAAAGCATAGACAGATATCATAAGGGGTACAACCTCCACATTTTCATTCACTTCTGAGGAATAGCACGACCGTCTATCGACAACGTAATGGATATTGCCAAATGAAAAATCCACAATGACATCGAAAAAAACATTGTAAGAAAGAAGAAAAATTAAAAGATGTTAACATATATTTTTGTTATATTATTTATAAAGCTAACTGACGCAGATTTGCCTGCAGGTACGTATTCCTGAAATTTATATTGTTCACCAAATTTTCTATTGTTTTGTGTTACAGTTTTTTTTCTGTAATCCTATGCGAGGATCCCTTAAGAAACGGAAGACTTATACTACTAAAATTGAAATTTACAATAGCCCTAAGGTGGTTTAGGGTAAACAACATTATCATGGTGTTAGCATTAAAAGAACTTTTTTTCAATTTTTTTCTGGAACTCGGCGAGTATTAGCTTGGATTAAAGAAAGTCCAGAAATCATGTTTCTATTCTCATATTTGTCCAGATTTGCTCAACCTACAATAAAGTTGTAAAACTTTAGCCACACAATAGCTCAATGTTTGTAACAAAGTAGAACCCATTGATCCAGTGTTGTGCTGCTTGTTATCTTCAATATACATTTTGTAACTTTTTATTCTCGTCCCCAGCCCCTTGGTCTCCGCACAGTTTACGGAGCGATAGCAAAATTTCATATGAAGGAGGTTGGTAACTTACTTTTACGATGTGTATTTAAGACTGTGTTTTACTTAAATCACAGAGCAAGACGTACTCATCCATCCGACAATAACAATAATGTCTACTAGAAACAAAAATGTGAGGAACAAACTCAAAATGGTGGTGTGATCCAAGCAATTTATTGGTCGAAATCATAGGATGTTGTCATAATACACTGCACAGCGTCCAAGCTTTCATTCTTAAAAATTTTGAAGTGATTTCGACATCTGAACCGAACAACGCGGCAAAATAACGCTTTAATGCGTGCGCCATAATTCCGACGTGCTAAAAAACAAAATTTTATCTTTAGAATAATTAGAACAGATATTCACAGTCTTAAGTTTCCCCGTTATAAATTGACATAAACATCTTTTTGCGAAGGATAACAAATACCAAAGTATTGTGTTAGCGCAACTCAAACCGAAAACTCAAAATTTTTTCATCTTATTCGTTATCCTAAAATACTTTTTCCTATCGTGTAAGAGAAAAGTTTACGAATTGCTATAAAACATTTTTAGTTATTTTAAAAAATTTGAAGAGTGTCTTGCCGTATATCCAATACAGATGCCTTGAAATTGTTTTTTTAACTACCAGATGCTAACACAGATATATTATACAGTTTAACTTTTTCGGAATCGCAACTCATAGATTTCAATAATTTTCTTTAGATTTTTGTGTGGGTAAAGGCAGCTACAATGCCTACCCGGGCGAATGTTCAAAATACGTTATCTGCATACAAGAATTTGTTTACGAGATGACTTGTCCCGATCCGTTACACTGGGATGCCAAAAGAAACAAATGTGACTGGAAAATGGAAGCTGGTTGTCAGAGTAAGTATGGTACCATTATTCCTTCATTATTGCCCCCCCCCCCCATCTAATTACCGCGTCCTCAAATTTAAATAAATAAATAAATAAGTACCCACGAGTTAGTAGATGGAATACAGCGGATCTTTAAAAGTCAAGAGAAGGTAAAAACTGTTAGGGAAAACTTGAATCATCGCAAGTGTAAGCCTATTTTGAATCTAATACACGATTTACAGATATATCTACTTGGAAAATATTTGTTTTGCAAAAAAAAAAAAAAAAAAAAAACTCGCAAGCGCTCTTTTGTCATTTGGACCACAAGTGGAGTAAAATACCCTATGGGCAAGAACAAAGTCAGCCCAGTGTGGCAAAAAATATCAAAGATGGTATTTGAGCCAATGAAAAATCAAAGCCGACGAAAATCTAGACCGACGAAAATTTAGACCGACGAAAATAAAGACTGAGAAAAGTTTAAAGTCATAACCGAGATTTCGGTAAAATATTTTCTTTATGCGGCAATAAAAGAAACTTAAAAAATTCAAAACATGAGAAAGATTAAAAAAAATTCAGAAAGGCTAGAATTATTCGTCGTGCAAAAGTGACAAAGATTCCTTAAGGTTAACAAAATTTGGGTGACAAAAAATTAAGGCAGACTTTGCTTGTGCCTATAAGGTATTTGTTAAACACTGCGAATATTTTATAAAAAGTTTAATATATGATTTTATATGCTGGCAACTAAAAAGTTTAGTTTTGTTTATTTTTGCTGGAAAGAATTATTTACGCACCATAACCTCTCCATTTCCTATTGGTAGTGTTATCAACGAGAGTCCTAGGTCCTAGTGCATTTAAAGCTACCATTTAAGCTACAAAAGTCGTGTAAACAGACAACTATTTCACTTATTAATTATCATGCTGAACGCTAGACAGAAAGGTTCAATTCACGCTTTCATAATCTCTGGAATGACTCGGCCAGGGTTTGAACCCAAGACCTTTCGCACTGGAAACGAATGTTCTATCATAAGGTTACCAGCCGGTTGCATTAAGTAGCTGCCATCTTGTTTTTAAATCGACACATCACAGATTTATCGCACGTGCTATATCTGTGCTGCGCTATTTGTAACATAGACAAAGTGAAACTATTTTTTTTGTTTCATATTCAGTATTCACGACAACAAAAACAACAACCACAACAACAACACCTCCTCCGCCAAGTAAGTAGCTTTTTATTTTATTTTCTGTATCCTTAGTACTTAGTACTTCTACTGCATTGGCAAGACGCCTTCAAAACTTAACTGCCTTTGAGGGTGACTGACTTGAGGGTGACTGACTTGAGGGTGACTGACTTGAGGGTGACTGACTTGAGGGTGACTGACTTGAGGGTGACTGACTTGAGGCGACTGACTTTGAAAGTGACTGCCTTTGAAAGTGACTGTCTAACATCAAAAACAGATCTCTCACAGTCAGTGACGTCATCATTGGCATTGACAACACGCATTTTGAAATAGGACTACAAAAGGAACTCGCAAATTTGATCATCAGAAATGCGTTCAGTAATTCTGAAAGTTCAGAAATTAAAGTCCAATAATTATAAAGCTTCACTACACTAAATGTTTTTTCGCGTTTTTGTATATATAGATATAGCGTATAACATTTCATATAAATCACATTTGAGTGAAGTATTTTCTAGTGTTTACCCTTTGTCAAAATATTTGGTGACAATAATTTCATTTCATTTCGCATCGCTTTTTGAAATAAGAGATCGTTTGTCTCTTCCCAAACTCTAATAAACACCCAGAAAAAAAATATTGTAAGCCTTCCTTAATAACTTCACTGTCGTTATTTTTGCAGTATTCGGCTTGTGCGATGCATCCAAATGCAAACTTCCACATTGTCGATGCGCAAGCTCAGAAGTTCCCAATAACTTAACGGCGACAGAGGTTCCTCAAATGGTACTTATCGGGTTTGATGACGCTGTACAAGAGCGCCAAATGGATCTATATACTTCCTTGTTCGGCAACTTTAAGAATCCGAATGGTTGTCCAATTAATGTTACATTCTTTGTTTCAAACAAAGACACACAATACTCAGCAGTGGAAAAACTATATAGGAGGGGTAAAAAATTTTTTTTAAATAGCACACGTGGAGGAGGGCAGCATGTTAATATACCCTCCGTCAGGGTTGTTTTATTCATTAGGCTTCCCTGTTAGGAAACAAGGTAGCACAGTAAAAGAATTGGGGAACTTATTTCATTGCAACTATCTTATTTTAGGTTACGAAATTGCGGTACATGCACAGGGATATGTGGATGAGTGGCGATTGACAGTAAGGTTTCTTGTAAATATCTCTATAATAATAGCCGTCGTCTGTCTGTCTCTGCGCGGACCCCCCCGCTTAGTTAGAAAATCGTGCTACGGAAACACGATATATTTTATCCACTTTGTTGCCACGGGTAAATATAAAGGACGGGCGAACCCGTGGATTTTTCCACGGGCAACGACTAGTCTATATTATAATACCCGTATACGTCTATCTGTCTGTCTGTCATGCAAAATGGTAGCTTAGCTGCGCAATAGCGAGAAGCACGCAATGCGGTATAAAAAGGACGGGCGAACCCGTGGATTTTCCACGGGATAACGACTAGTATTAATTAATTTATGTGAGTAATAACTTTGGTGTCTATTTAAGGGTTTCTGCCACACTCATCCCATAGCGAGCGAGAGAATTAGGTTTGACTTAAAACGTTCTCACTGAATTTTATCATAGTGGACGTCTGATAAAATTAAAAATGTTATCACGTCGCAAAGGAACAAACTAGAGAGAGAGACTGGATCTAATAAAATATCAGGTTGGAGGAATCCGCATAACATAGTGACGAAAAGAATGCTGGACGTCCTCGCAAGTAACAACTTCTTGTACGATAGCTCTGTATCACCCAGCAAAAATCAAAGATGGTGGCCTTATACTATGGATTATGCCACACCGGATTATCCGACCAATTGCCCGATTCCGCCATGCCGAAATGGTAAGTTTTTAAGTCATTTTCTCAAACCACTACATAAAATTATTAGTTTGTCAACTAAACATCTCATCGCTTACAGAGGAAAAAAAGTTTAAAAAAATCCAGTTGCATAGTTTGTTAGTTCTCATGAAGCGAGGTCACAGTTTTTCAATCCCAAACATTTCTTTATTGTTATTTTCAGAAAGCTATCCAGGTATATGGGAGTTTCCTTTCAACAGGTGGAGCAATAATCATAAAGATGGCAACAAAAATTGTCCCGAAATGAATACATGTGCCATTGGTGACAACACAGAGAATAAGGTGTACAACACTTTCATGAAAAACTTCGAGGAGTTTTATAACGACAAAAGGGTCCCGTTTAACATCTACGGGACCGTGAGTTATTTTCTCCATCCAGACTTCGAATATAGACAAATAGGTATGTCCAATATTTTAAAGATATCATACCATCTTTAATTCTTTATCACGGTGGGACAAATTGTGTTTTTTAAGACACGTCAGCTATCTTGGAATGTTTTTGTTTACATTTGGGCATCATTATTTACCTCTAGACGCCTGGACCTCGTATTATTCTGTTCTTATTCGAGAATTTTCGGACCGCCTCGATTTGGCATGTTTTAGAACTTTTTAAAGTTTTGCTACAAAACAAGGGGCCTTAACATATGATGTTGACACATACATAAGGACAAGCAAAAACATCCCAAAATAATCTGCAAATCTCTCGAAGGAGACTCTAAATTCCAGAAATGTTTTACAAGCTTCTCTATCGAGAACAAAGGTTCAAAGTCCAATTTGCCTCACCGCGATAAAAAAATTAAGTATCGTGTATCGTTTCTTGCGTTTCCGAGGTTTCGATAAGAGAAAGTTATATTTCTTAGTTTGCATATAAGGATTTACATGTTAATGTGATTAAATTTGCGTTGGAAACAATTTCCATGCGCGCATTCGTTCAGATAAAAATGTTAAAAAAAAAAACAGATCGAAGAAGTTAAATAGTTTAGAAAAATCAATAACAGAGTTCTTTTACATTCTTGCTCTATGTGGTCCTTTTTGAAGGGATTGCACAAGCATGTAAAGAACTCCGAAAACAGCCGCAATCTGTCTGTACTAAAAATTATTAGTACGACTATATTTATGTGTTTTCTCACCATCTCGTGCCTAGAACTGTTTTGTTTTTTCATTGTAAAGTGCCTGAAAAGTCCTGGGGGCTAGGATGCTCATCATTAGTACAATTTCTTTTTCTTTTTAGCCTTTAAGAAGTTTCTTACAGACATTTTAGCGAAAGGAGATGTCTACATCGTAGGCATGCAACAAGCAATCCAATGGATGAAAAAGCCGACCAAGACAGAAAATATAAAAACGTTTCAACCTTGGGCTTGTTAAAGTAATAAAACGTTAATAAATTATTATGAAAAATATACGAAGACTTTGTCAGTTCAGAGTAGTTTAAATTGGCAAAATGGCAGAGATATCCCAAAGCAACCTGGATGCCCAGGGGACGGGGCTGATTTCATAGTGGCAGACACAAGAGCTTTATTTAAGCGGGAAAGAAGGGAGGGGGCTGAGGGAGATTAACCTTCTCCTTTTCCACGCCCTTCCCCGCCTAGTTTTTTTGCTAAGAAGTGATCACTTTATATTGATTTATAAAATTTCTGCAAAACAAGAAAAACTTTTTTTCGCAACTTTGGGCGTTCGGTGTTGGTTGACATCATCTCATTCTCATCCCTGTTCTTTGAGGTTAAAACGTCGAATTTCGATGTTTATCTCAAAGAGCTCTGGGGCCAAGAATGTCATCATCTATTATTTAAATACGGTATAGCTGTTGTACACAGAAACTTTTTCTGTAGAATCCTGAAAACCCCAAATATGTAACTCTCCAATTTTAAGGTCACTGTACTAGGCTTGTTTAACATTATCAATCTTAGTAATTAATTTAATGTTATAAAAATCTTCAAAAATAAAAATGGAGAAGGTTCTTAAGTGGAGGCAAGATGTATTGAACCTAAAACGGCTGTGGGAAGCCTTTAATGTGTTCTGGCAAATCGCTTTGATGACAGAGAATAACATATTGCTTTCGTAAGGTTTCTAACTTAAAAAACCGACAAGATATTTGCTTTTATTGTGTCGTGCTTCATTACAAATTCCATTTGAGCTATTGGAAGTTCTAAATAACAAACATCATTTTTTTGGTAACATCAAAAAGTCTCCACATCGTTAATATTGTGGATGTTTATCATTGAAATCGTATATAGAGTAGTGCCCGTCAAATTATCTTGTACATCGCAACTCATCCCTAAGACTCTTGTTCTTTGTTGCCACCAACCTCATTCTAAGGGCTCGTTGTCTACTTTTTTATTAGAACGGCGAGAACAAGTATGTCGGAAACGAGGTTGTGTCGTCAAGGCTCTTGATCAGAAAGAGACAGAAGAGCTCTAAGAACGAGAGCGTAAACGCATAAAAAAATCATTTTACCTCTCAATAATTTCTACCAAGGTGCAAACTATATTGTAAACAATAAATAATTTTTTCAAGTTAAAATTTTAACGAAGCTCTTAAAAATAAATATATGCAAATTTGAATGAAAAAAAAAAAAATAACGGCCCATTTTTATATGTACAAGAACAAACTATCATATGCGCTTGCACCTAGCACTCAACATCCACTCATGATATTTAAATATCAAACCGCAATTAATGAAGTATGCGCCAAACAGGCTGCTAAAAAATTATTGTGTTTTGAAGTATCTGACCTGGCTCTGAGGAACTTGCTTTGTGTTTTGGGAGCGTGAGAAGGAGGAATTAGTCTGATCTAGGAGAATAGATTTGATCGAGAACTCAAGAAGTATCTACTTTATTTATAAGAAAAACTAAACTCTTAGAAATGTGTTTTTGTTGCATTGTTTTGTGGTAGAACTGAACATAACATACACCGTTTTATATAAGAATTCCAAAATTCTAACTAGGCTGATCATTATTCATATTTCCCTATTGTTTAAAACAATAAACCTATTGTTTTTAACCTGAAAATTCCAGCCTTATATTCTTATAAAGCATTTTCTTATTAAAGAACAAAACCGTACAATATATAAAGATATTCTTTTGAAATTTAAGCTTGGCCCAACAATTTATTCTGTTCTATTTTATATTTATGTTAAGAGAGTCAAAGATGAATACTGTTAATCCTTTGATAACCGCTTATAAAATTTCAACTTTTGGGGGGGAAGCGCTTTTTTATTAAAGGGGGTATCAGAGTAGTGTGATTAAAAGAGAAGAGGCGCTTATAAAATTTTAAAGATTCTGGTAAGATGGATATGAATAATAAACTAAACTTTAGAATAGGAAATACTATGTTATAAATTTCACATGTCCAGTTACATAAAATTACTAAGTAAATTATATTCTTTTAAATAAAATAATAATTTTAAAGATCGCTTTTAAGGTTTATTTTAATGATTTCATGATTTCAACCAAGGAATTTGCTTGAATCGCCGCTATTTCGAGTTTGGGGCGGATTTCCGTTTCCAGTGCGCTTCAAAGCGCGACCACGCTGCTCTAAGTACGTCGTGCTTTATGATCCAAGTGGACTTTTGTTTTAAAGAAAGGGAGCGCTTTTAGGAGAGTGGATTTACTATACTCCATACTTAGGTTTCAAACCTCAGATAGTCTGTTCTTACTGATATATCATCATTTGTTTGTTTGATAACACTTTTCATTAACCCAGCTCTGAACACATTATGGTTGTTTATATTTGGTTTAAAAATTATGATGTAAACTTTATATCCATAAAGTACAATGAAATGTATAAAATTTAGACATAAAATCATAAACATTGTTACCCTGTCTTTAATCAACTGGTCTGGTTGGCTATAATTTATCAAAGATGTTGCGCCTAAAAGTAAACATGATAGGAAAGAAGAAATGGTGATAAATTTCGTTTCTCTATAGTTGGTTGGTAAACCTCTAGCTCTGAATCCTTGTATTGTGTTGCAAATTAAAATTAAGAGTATGAATCCCAACTGGACGTGTGTATGCGCAAACGTACTGCAGAACACTTCACGTAACTTTTGATATTTTTGTTCAAGATGCTTTACGCTTGTTGTTTTGTATTCAAACGTTATTACTAGTATTATGGCGTCAGTTAGAACTATTAAAAATAACGAAAAATATTGCACGGCTTTCGTTATTGTAATTTCTTTTCTCGTCATTTTTATTTTCGCTTGAAAAACAAGCAAAAGCTTTTGTGTCTTGCAAAGCGTTACGGATGAATTAATCGTCAAGTATATACCAACTATGATTGGTCGGATAAAACACGTGATGTTGATCGGCCGGCCAATGAAAACCATTGGTAATGAAAGCGACAACAAAATTTGAGAAGCTAACTGAAGGAAAGCCATGTTTCGATCTGATGATAATACGACTGGTGTCTCGCGATACTTGTAAAAAATTACTAATGTAACCAACATAATAAGGCTGCATATAAGAGATAAAAGTATAAACACACGACTTCCGATTTCATCAAGATTGATATATACATCTGTATAAGGATCGCGACACGATGTGCCGAGTTTGTTTCTTACAAACCCTAACCGACAAGGCATACATTCGTGATAACCAACTTCGCTTTTGAATGTGTTTCCTTGACACATTTTACAGTGCCAACCATAGCTTTTATGCCATTCCTGTTCAGTAAATTCATCAAATTTACTTTCATATCCTCTTCCACACAGAGGTCTCTTACAGTCTGATTTATATATGGAATCATTGCTTCTTTGAAACAAATCTCCCTGTGTAAAATGTCTTTTTATTGAAGCAGGGAGAGGGAGAGTAGTAGATGACACGACTAAACCTAGATAGGCCCAAAATTCTTTTAAGAATTGTACCTCCATATTCTTTCGCCTGGACGCTTCCGATGTACACAAAGAAAAATTGTTATCTACAGCGTACACAACAAACGACCTTGTCAAACCTTCACATGCGTTGAACGTTTTATAATCAACGATGAAAGTTTTGTACTTTGTAAATTTCAGAGCTTGCAAAGAGCTTTCGATAAACAACAACGTAAGAGCTTCGCCAAAAAGTAAAACAGTTCCCATAGATTGATCGCTTTTGATTTTCTGAACATTAAAATCGACATCTGTAAAGTTGCTTGTATCCACCAGTTTTTGTTTTATACAAATTCTACCTGTATTTTTTAATGGCGCAAAGAAGTCGATTTCACTTTTACATTTTAACGAACGACTGCATAAATGAAAAGCGGAAACTCTGGTGAAATTATAAAATAGTAAATTCTCTTTTAATTCGTTTATGATATTTAATAAATTGTGATCGTAGCTGTACACGTTCTTAAAATGCGCTGTCAACTGAAAAGGATACATAGGTTTGAATGTATACGCGTAATACTTTATCTCGCTTACTAATAATATAGAAGCTGCAAGTTGAGTCCATTCGAAACTAACAAACGTTACAATAGCCGTCGTTTTTGAAGTTGAGTTATCGAGAACAGTGTCAACAATAGACTGTAAAAATATGCTGACATCGTCACAAACATCTATGGCAGTGTAACCAAGAGGAAATGTGGACTTGTTAAAAAACGCAGAAATTTCCAATTCACGTATCATCGCGTCGATATTATAATTGTGTCGAGTTCCTGATTTTGTCAAGGAAAATAACCCAAGGACTTGAAGTTTAGCATCTTGCATTCTGTGATATTTTTGTCCACATTCGCTCAGAACATAATGAAGTAACACCAACAACAATGATGTTAGGACGAAGATTTTCATTTTTTCCCTACGTTTTCAAATATGCTTTTCTTCAAAGTTCAACGTACCTCGTTAGCAATCTGCTGTTAAAATGACACAAGTTTGAGAAAGATTTGTATTATAAGAGAGAGACTCCAATTTAATTGAATACAAAAATGATCCAATTCACCCAATAATACATCATATCATCTTAAGCCGAAGTTTATTTTATTTCATTCCCCTACGTATCCTCTCTCCATTTGGTCAAGTTTTAACACGTAAAGTCAACAAAAATATTTTTGTTGAAGAATCAAGGAAACTACGAACATGTTTCTGTTTAGCACTTCTGCTCTAAATAATAAAGGCTTACGTAGAGAATGTTTCCCCCTGAAAAATATCATCGCTACTGAAAAGAGCTTTAAGAATGGGTTAGTCTACAAGGGGGTTATTCTTCAAATTTGAATAGGGTTCGACTTCATTTCTACTGGTGTGTTTAAGGTTTATTTATTCATAAAAGAATAAAGAGGAAATTAAACTTTTGAAAAACAATAAAAGATTTGCATATCATGGGCACAAGTGCCGCTGTGTAAAATAAACCTATTTTTATCTCTTTCATTCCTTTTGTTTCGTAAAATTCTTTAAACGATTTTTTAAGAAAACTTACCAATAGGTCATTCTTTTAAGCATTAATTTTGCAGAAAAAGGAGAAACAATTTTCTGCTGTTATGTTGGTGTGTCAAAAGTTGGGGAAGAGCTATAAAAGTTGTATTCCCCCCACCCCCTCCCCCCAATACTCCCCTCCCCGATATAAGGGAGTAGTTTTGAGTTAAATTCTAAAACAAAATTTTAAAAGTTATTTTAGTCCTTCTTAAACCACCCGTAACCTCCTACTCCACCGCCTAAAGTTTTCGTTAAAAACTAATTCTCATTTCCAGAGTTCCTTGAAACAAATCTTGTCTTAAAGAGATCCTGGGAGAGAATGCGATAAAACTTCCATGGCTTAATATATACTGCCAGTCCTTCTTGTGGGTCTTTCCGAAAATTAAGGTCATTCAAGGGCGGTCAAATTGGATAAACAAAGTCAACCTAACTAATCAAGGCGTTTCGCCCTGTTGTAACGACGGCTTGAGACATAATATACAAAAAGATTATAATAGGGATTTTTGCCCTTTTTAAAGACTAAAAAGTCTTAAAAGTTTTAAGTCCGACTTTGGGTCCAAAGAAAGCTTTTTTTCAGATTTTAACTTTGTATATAAATATTTCTCCTATATTAACGTGTTGGAGATTGGTAACAAGTTTGCCTAAACTCGAAAAATGACCGGAAAAATTAACAAATTAAAGGAGCTTCTGTAGTAATTAATTGATAGGCCTAAAGAGTTTTCACAAATAAAATTAATCAAGCAATTCTTTAATTGGATGGCGAATTCACAAACCGAAAGCATTAAGAATCAGTCACGAAAGCTCCGATTTTTACACCTGCGACTTATCACGAACATAACACCCCATCTCGTACCGGTGTTTTTTAGTTATTTTTATTTAAGAAGCGCTGGGACGAGGTTGATACAACGTAGCAAAGCATCTGGAGCCTTTTTCAGAACAACTTTTTTTTATTAAATCTTTAACGGTTTTGAGTCATGGGAAGAGAAGATTCTTTATTTTATACGTGTTGACAATAAAACGTGCTCTTGGGAGTAAAAACGCAAAGTGCGTTATTTCTTTCAGATCTTTTACTAGAACCCCCAACCAATTCTAACCTCTTTTTACAGTGTCTACCAAACTTTGCTTTTAAGGCTTTTTTTATAATTTTGGTGATATTTAAAGGCTCCAAAGCACATTGACGCAAGAAAAACACTCTAAACCACTTACCTCGTCCCCATGTTTTTTTGACATAAGGCCGGCGGCGAAGAAATTAGCACTGTTAAGAAGCTCTAGTGGTTTTGAAATCAGGCAAAAAATCCTGGGGACGAGCATACAAGAGTATTGTAAAGAATATCTGGGAATATTAGCAGTGACAAGCATAAATAAACTTCGAGAACAAAGAGGCAATGTTCTATAACCAGACAGAAATGTTTTTTGTTCAATTTATTTGTCTTTATGAGGAATGATGGATATTCTTCGAGGTATCCAAGTTCACCCAGCTTCAGGTCACCCAACCTAGTTTTAAGGTTTCCAAGGTCCCGCAGACACACCCTGTTTTAGCAAAACATGCTTGTGCAAAAAAATCAAAAATCAAAACAGATACAGAATAAAGCATTTTTTAAAAACTGCACTACGATCTTGATAAACTGAGAAGTCCTGGAGATTAGGTTGGAATTGAGATCTATTTAAGGAAAAAAATGAAAATAACTCGTAAACTATCGGTACGTAAAAAATTTAAAAGAAAATGATTTTTCTGAAATTAGAGGGGCGAGGGTTAATAACAAGATTTTTTCAATTTCGTGTTTCCGTAGCACGACTATAAAAGTTTAAATAATGGCCAAACCTTAATTCGATTTTTAATATCTGTCACCATTACAGGTAATCATCCACTAATACTTGCACCACAGTAAAAAAAAACATGACATCAGGCAACCTCGTCCCCAAGACCCTGGGGACGAGGTTGAACATCAGGATCAGCTGATCAAAATTGTATTTTGCAGACAGGACACCATTTTTACTAATACATCCCGTGTAGTATACGCTGGTAACTACTTGTTTCGTAAAATCGGGTTTTCAATTATACAAACCTTGCCATCAAAATTTTTTAAGAAGCATAAGACCTAATTTCACAGCGATCTAGCAAACAATCTAAGCGTAACATATCGGTAGTTTCTAACTACAGCTGTTTTCTTTTTCTTTCTCGTGGTCCCACTTACACGTTGAAGTTCTAAATAGAAAGCTCAAAGCTAATAATTTTGAATTTTCATGATATATTTCAAGTAGCATTTTACATACATCAATAAAGATACCTTTTTCGTGTTTTCAGTATCTCTATATCATAAACTTGTAAATATCACTAAGGTTATTGTAATATATACACAAATTATAAACATGTTAATTTAAAGGGACTGTGATAAAATCGAATTTAGTATCGAAAGTGTACGTAAATAGCTGGTAGTAATTCATCTAAAATCAGTTGGACTAGAAAAACTAGCCGGATTTTTTAAGAAATTACAGAGAAAAAGAGTTAGGCTCAAAGCAGGAGTATTACATATTTTGACATAAGTACACACACTTTTTAACTAAATGTTTACTTAGGTAATAAACCCATAAAAAAGTTATGGAATCAAAATAGCGCGGTGCAAGTTTTAAGACGCATTTCGAACTACACCCATTACTATGTTTGTTTAAGATACCCTCGCCAAAGCAAAATGGCAACTAACAATAGCTTGAACAGCTTCAAGTCAGGATTAGATGCTATCGAATTATCGAACACCGCAATAGCCTCCAGCGCAATTCTTTTTTTCGGCCACACTTATAATAGCATTGTTTTGCTTCTCGTTCAATTGCCAACTTGGAAGTTCTTCCATTAAACTTTTAATGCTTCCATGACCATTGAGGTAACCGTTCAATCTTGCAGCGACTGTGGATTTGATTATTTCTTGCTCCGATAAATTTAAACTTTTAAAGATTGTCGTATGACGTCGAAGCAAATATTTCTGATGGTATCTAGAATTGTGAAAATATACAATCATCCGGAAAAAAGTAAAAATTTTGCAACAATTTTTTGTATTCACTTCCAATCACTCCATAATCAATTGGAATATGCTATTAACGGGAACTAAAGGGAAATAGAAGACTTTAAAAAGACACATATCCAAATATGTCTAGCAAGAGGGTTATATTATTTATCAGTCACTGAAGTGAATTTCAAAACTGACTTAAGGAAAGGGCAAGTTAGAAGCTGGAAAGGTTTATAAAGGTTTGTTAGATGAAAGATTGTAATGCTTTAATTGGACAAGTTTTGTAACGCCGTAGCTTAGTGGTTACAACTCTCGTACTTTGTGCAGTAGATTGGGGTTCAATTCCTTGGCGACGATTCAATATGGGCGAGTATAATATACTCTAGGACTACCAATTTAAGCCATGTCCCATCCTGGAAATAGACAGGGTAGATCCCTCTATATTTGTGAGTCTTATTTTTGCAAAAACGATATCTTCATTTCCTAGTCTTGCCATTGCAGGTCAGGCTTAATTATCACACATTCTTGTCCTGAATGGTTGTACGCAAACATTTAAACAATATAAGGCTACGTCACAATAAAATTTTAACTTAAATTTTCCAATGCAACAGAAATATAATGCATTTATTAACTCTTATAAGAGAAGACATGCAAACTCAATTTTCCCTACAGGATATCCTATACCAATTCCATATGGGACCCAAACCGCTATAGTCCAGAATTTTTGGATCAAACCCTACTTAATAAAACTATGTCACAACATCAGGAAACCGAAATTGGTTGGTTTACCTTTGCTTTCAATCAGAACAACAAAACTCACCCTTCAGCATCATAAAAAACATCTGCTGGTAAAATCTGTGTTTGTATTTTTCGAGCAAGTGTCTTCTGATGTTCTGCCATGGTCTTTTCTGCCAGGTCTTTTTGTTCATTGTCATGGTAAAAAATGGCAGACATGTACTGTGGTCTGTTGATTGCAGCTGGGTTATGGTTTGTCCAGAATATATCCAACAGTTTTCTGTAATCAGTCACTTTTGGATTATATTCCAACTGAAGAGTTTCTGTGTGATTAGCTCTAAAAAAAATATAGCCATAATGGTGAGGTAAGAAAATGGCCACCGCCTATTATGATTTATTAGTTGCGAAAACAAAGTTCTGACTTGTGGAGATTTATAACTTAATGTGATGGAACCACATTGAAACATATAATGTTATTAATTTAGGCTTAACTTGAATTAAATATTATATAGATGATAATATCTGTAACGGTAAAGCTATAATTTGAAATTTACAAAGCCGCTTTTAGCGTTTTTATTTAGAAGTGTACCAAAGAATCAGGCAAAAGTTCAACATACAGTTGTGTGACTACTTTGAAGAATTGTGTGTAAATAATGTTAAAATTACAAAAATTTCTTTATTAGAAACCAACACAAATCTGGTAATGAAAAATAATAATGAATATTAATAATAATACATACAAATTGTGATACGTTGGAAACTTTGTTTTTCCACCAGTATAACCAACTTTAGTTCTAACCACTCCCAAAGCACTACCAAATTGTGCTTCGGGAAACCAAAATCAGCTCATAGCAAAAGTAGCTACCCTAAACACAAAATGATGTTGATCAATACACAAATGAAGGCTGCTTAAAAAAACCTTACTACAGGCTAAACATTGCAATATTTCTTTAAGAAATGTTTCAACAGGGTGGACACAACTTTAAAATTTTGCAATTTTAGGAGAATTTAGGTTCGGGATCTCTTTTAGGAGAAAAAACTAAGAATCGTATAGAGTTAGGCACAAGTATATATAGGAAAAAAATCATTTTTTTTAATCACCTAAACTTTGTAAAAATGTTTACATTAATGTATCAATATAAAGTTTTAGTAAATTACAAGCATTTTATAAGATCACACCGTTTTTTTATACTTATGCCTTAAATAATTATTGATCTCACGGGACGTACATATACGTCACTGCAAATGTGCCCGCGGGACATATATGCGTCACAATGATAATTTTAGGCTCCCAAATTAAAATGTTCCACACATTTCGCAGTTCAGTTCAGTTTTCAGGCAACATATAGCTAATGTTGCAGTATCAGGATTTGCTTTATTATCAATATATTGATCAGCATACAATTTTTGTTTGCGCTGAAATCAGTTCATAGAAGTCATCTGTGATAAACAATTTTGAATAACACAAAATCATTAAATACTCTAGGACCCTGAAGTAATAGACAGGGTATATCCCTCGATATTAGTGAGGCTAGCCATGTAAAATATGCACATCTATCTATCTATCCACCAAATGCTGCATTTTATTGCCTGCCATTTTTCAGGTTGTTTCAACAGATGTGTGAGTATTCCCCCCAATCAACATCAACATCAACATTGAAACTTGTTATTAAGGCCAGCTAGTAGATTCTGGGGTAAACGGAGGCCTTACTTTTGTTCACAAATTTTATGAATAAAAGGAAAACAAAGGGTTAGAGTTAGGGTTAGGGATAGCCACCACCTTGCTGGCTAAAAGTTATATACTTACTTGGTTTCAGCGGGAGATAGATCCATAATGTTATCTGCTGGTCTCGTTGCAGGCAAATATGAGAATATTCCAAATAATCTGAAAAATGAACCACCAATGTACGTACGCAACGAACTTAAATTCATGTGCTGTTTTCTGTTGGCTACAGTTTTATTTATTTGCAGTTTATTTACATGATTAAATGATGATGAATGACAAATCTAACTTTTTAACGCAAACTCATCGTGACAGGCCACTTCTAGAAAGTACGCTCTCCACCGTTATTCATTTTTGTTTATACAATATGAATCTACATTTTTTAAAATAACTTGTGTGAATCCAACTTAATATTTCTTAAATAAAAGTAGTAATTTCTTAGAGTTATTTTATATATTTACATCAATTCGAAAAATTATAATAAAGAAGGACACAAGTCGACAAGCACAACACTGGAGGGCATCTTATGTAAAATATTTCAGAGAAAAATTTTTTGCTAACGTTTGTGCCGCAAATTAAGTTATATAACTTTTGTATTTGTCATAAATAATAACTGAAAAATAGTTTCTCCTCACAGTCCCGCATGGTCTAGTGGTTAGGATTTCTGGTTTTCACCCAGGCGGCCCGGGTTCGATTCCCGGTGCGGGAGGAAAGACTCTTTTTGAACATTATCTGTATAAAAAGTCAGTACACAATGTAGTCACATGGTATAATTTTTCGAACTGCGCTTGTATAGTTTATAAAATTGAAGTAATGCAATAAAATCTGTAACAGATTTTCAACCAAAACTGGGATTTGGCTAATATATCCTTTTGCTTTTCTTCTTGTCATGTCATTTTGGTGTAAAAAAGAAAAATTGACGAAAAACTAAGTCGGAAAAAAATAAAGACAGTAAAAAATAGTTTGTCGGTAGAAATAAGGGCGGTTAAAAACTTTGGTCAGAAACATTCGTCCACTATGCCAGAGTTTTGTAACTTTTTACCGACTTTTTACAGATTCCTATGCGCAGTTACGGATTTTGATGAATCAGCAAAATAAAAGCGAAAGGAAAGTAAAGCGAAGTAAAGTATATGGATTGCCACTAGACAGCAGGAACACGCAGAATACATCGAAGAAACAGGACGAGGAATAATTAATGCTCCTTTTATACGGTGTAGTATTAATGGACTTAATCTGGCTAAATTAGTTGGGTATTGCAGACACAACATGTCATCGCTTTTGAAAGCTGTAAATCTAGGAAAAACCGTGTTTTCAAGAAGCACGGTTTTGGTACGTAATACTTTGTTTGAACTGTTTTTTTTTAAGTTCTTCTTTATCAGAAAGTTTTCTTATAACCTTGTAGCTAGCTAAGTCAGGACAGCACATTACTTAGATTGAATGGTGGTACTTCGATCTGGTGTTTGTCTTTAGGTCGGTGAAAATGTGCATATTTTACATGGGTAGCCTCACAAATCAAGGGATATGTTCTGCCCAGATTGCAAAAATAGCCTGTTTATAAATAGGACCAACAGATTATGCATACATAGCCTGATTTTACCCTGATTATGTTGTGGTGACCAGGTGAGGCAACCCTCAAAAATATAATTAATTGGTTAGCGTCACCCGACCGACTCACTTTGAAAGGCGAAAGTCAAGTCAGGGAATCGGTAAATTTGTAAAAAATAAACCAAACAATCCACGAACAATCTTCGACATGCAACAAAATCCACCATTTACCTTTTCAGCGGTCCTCCGAATTACGGTTGTTACGTTCGAATGTTATTTCGATAGGAGACTGCGCTGCGCTACTCAGTGCTATATTTTCCTGCTTCGCATTTATGCGGCAATACAAGCGAAAACCATGGGAACAACATTGACAAAATAGAACTTGAAACAGAGGCTTAAAATACAACTGGCGTACATTTAAAACGAATAACAAAATGTGGCTGTGAAATATATATAGTATTTTTGTAATTTTTCGGGAAAATTTTTTATCCGACTGACTGACCGACCGACTCACTTTTGTAATTAGAAATGATGTTAACCAAACATATTTTCGACGGTGGCCTTATGAACGCTGATATAATAGCTGGACAGGCCAGGTCAAAAAGTCTTGACGTAATTTTTCTCTGCAGGATAAAACACCCTTGAAAACTAGGTATAGCGAAAAAAAAGTCTCCTGCATTTCTTGGTATAAACTCCTCTTTGAAGTACAATTCAACATAATATACTTGAAGTAACTAAATTTCACGGAACTAGATTTTGCGGATGTGTGGGCTCATTTTTATTTTTCGCGGTAATCGAATTCTGGGGATAACCTAAATTATTCGTTTTGCGGGAATTAAGTTTGGTGAAAAGTTATTAAACTTGCGAATTCCAAAATTAAGTTTCCATTAAATTTCAACTTTGCAACTGCAGCTACAACTTTGCTACCAGGGCTATTTGCTTCTCAGAAGCGATGACGAATGATATAAAAAACGGTCGGCCCTGATTATGTTTGTTCTATAAGTGAGAAATAACGTAAAAGTGTCGTACATAAGCCGGCTTGCCCTGATTATGTATTTTGTGTTAGCTGCCGTACATAATCCAGTCAGCGTTTATTACCCGGGCAGAACCTATATACCTTGTCTATTTTTCCAGGAGTGGCAATGGCTTTAGATAGGGAGTCCTAGAGTATTTAATGCTCATTTTGAGCTATACACATACCCAATTAGGGTCCTCACTCTCCCATATAGAATGTCCCTGCCAAGATAAACGGTTACTGCATAGTTCTGTTGAATAATTTGTAGTAGTTTGATCAAAGAATTATACTTGATGGAAATTTGATTTTTAACAGAGCTTTTTAACTACCTTAAGTGGATAAATTTTGGCGAGCATTAAATACCCACCAAAATTTTGATAACTGACTATTCACCAAATTAAATACTCATCAAATTTAACATAATTCACCGTTTGCCAAATTTAAACCCCACCAAATATTCCATTTTGGTCTTTGGCAAATTAAATACTCGCCCAACTTTATCCACTTGAGGTAACTATTCTTCTGAATCTTCCCAAGGTTCCTTCACACTAGATGTTTGGGGGCCGAACAAAATCTGATTCTGGTCTCACAGTTTCATCCAATATTAGTGAATCACATATAAATAAACCCCTACATTCCCTGCCAATGATACCATTTTAGTTGATTGTGATTTTTTTTGTTTAGGATTTTTCTATTATTATCCTTTTTAAATGTTTCTATAAATAAATTGAATCTCATTTTGATGATATGTTTAGTATATCTCTCCCAGACCCCCGCTTTCGAAGGGTATTTTTGTTAAGGTATTGTGCCCCTCCCCCCCCCCTTACACAAAATATGAAGTACAAAATAACAAAAGCACAAAATATCAAAATAGTGTATTTCTTCAGGACAAGTTTTGACTGTGATAATCTTTAACTTACCTAAAAGAAAATACATATTGTTTCATATTAAAACAATTATATTAGAGAAAGGAACTATGAAAATGGTATTCGTGTAGTGAAATTTTGAGAAAATAAACAGATTCGCGAGAAGTAAGAGTCACGAGAATCCAACCAGATTTGGTGGATTCATAAAGTTGTAGCTGCAAGAATCTAAATGAACTTGCAATAGTTCAGGTCGGAGTTGACAGCTTAAAACTGACAAAATCTGTACTGTATTAGGTTATTACAGCACTGTTGTTTGCTTGAAAAATCATCAAAACAGTACCGTAGGAGGCTATTATGGGTTCTGCACAGGGTAATCCTTTATAACATAACCAGCTGTTGAAGTGAAGAGGGAATTTTTCCACTAAAAATACTTTTATCCCCAAAGATACCTGTTATTATGCTTCAAAAGCTATTTTCAAAATTTTTTAACCAAAATGTAATGAAAAATATTTTTTAAGAATGCAAAGTATATGTTCTTCATGAAAAATTTTTAAACCAAACGTGTTGCGAAAATCTTTTGACAACGATAGCTGGGTATTATCACACTAATGTGACAATCACAGAATTAGGAATATAAACCAAGTTCACAAAATTTTGCTGACTGAAAAAAGAAAACCACTGTGAAGACGTTGTGTTTTTATTTATCCATTGTTAATGCTTGTTTCATAACCATCACAATAGAAACAGGTGGCACAATCGATTGATGGAAAAATAGGATTTGCAAGGTTTTTTTGTAAACTGGTTCACAAAGACATGATGCAATCATCTCCAAGGGTCTCCACTTAATTGGTACAAGTATTTTAAGTGGTATTCATTATATTGCAAAACCAAGTTTTGATACACATAAATATCCTTCTAGATACAAAATTGCTAAAGTCAGTTGTATCCGAAAAAAGGGAAGTAAATCTAAGTGTGAGAACTACCGACCCATATCTGTTCTTTGTTTACCTTGAAAAATTTTGGCTCAATTCTTGACAAGCATGTTTATAGTAACAAACTGCTAAGCATAGATCAATAGGGTTTTAGAAAAGGTCGCTCTCCAGAACTGCATCTGTTAAATATAACCGAACATTGACATGATCTTATCAGAGACAGTGCAATGGTGGGAGTTGTACTAATCGATTTTAGCAAAGTGTTGGATAGTGTATGCCATGTCACACTGTTACGTAAATTGCAAGCTACGGGTGTGTCTGGTAACTTGCTAAATTGGTGTGAAGATTAACTTTTCGACTGTAATCAATTTACAACTGTATCAGGTAGTGATTCAAGCCTTTATCCCATTGACCAAGGAGTACCACAAGGTTCATTATTGGGACCAAGATTCTATAGCTGTCATGCTAATGACCTGCCTGACTCATCACAAAATGATACCATCGAAATGTTTGCTAATGACACTATAGGATATTGTGTTTCCTATAATCGATTTTCTATTGGACAAAATACAAATGGTTATCCACCCAGGAAAATCTAAAATATTGATTCTATCTAAAAGAAGCTTTATTGATCTGTTACAAGAAATCCCTATGGAGAATCGACCTTTCCAAATTGTCAGTAATCATAAAATGTTAGATGTAGTTATCGTCAATAAGCTGAATTGGAAGAACCAAGTCACAGTTGTCAGAGATAACTTTAACTGTAAAGTTAAGCAGTTAAAACGGATGGTAGCTTTAGACAGAGCAACACTTCAAGTTTCTATTACAAAACATAATACTGTCTGTCACCTATAATATTTCTGTTTGGGGAAATTGTTCTCCAAAAGCTAGAAATACTTGATGAAGTACATGCTTCTCGTGTTATCTATCACCTGCCAAAATAATCTTCCTACTAGTGATTGTCTTCGTTCAGCTGCATGGAACTCCATTTCATACCTGTGCAGACGTCGGTTATTGTGCTTAATGCACAGTATCTATTACAATAACATTGATGAAAGCATTGTGAAACATTGCGACGGAAACATCGCGACAGAAACATCAGTTTGAAATATCTCCTGTAAAAACCAGTAAAAACCATGTTGGATAAACATAGATTTAATTATAGAGGACGAAAACTTGGAATGCAATGCCTAATGAACTAAAATACATTGACAGATATCCTGAATTTAAATCAAATCTTGCAATGTACAGTAAGAAAATAAACACCTATTCTTTCGAATATAATACTTATAATATTGAGGAAAATTTTCTCTTTATTTGATTGTTTATACAACTTTTTTTACTTAGTATATAAAATTTTTATTGTATCATATATTTTACCTTTATAGCTATATCTTTATATTCATTATTTCATCATATTTATTATTATTTTTCTAGCATGCAACAATCCTGAGCTATAGTCGTCTTGTTTTGCAATTTCTAGCTAGTCTCTTACACTAGGCTCTAAAACCTTCTAATGGTCAATCAGTCGTTTTTATTATTTACGCTTTTTAGTTAATTTTTAATATTTTGTTATAGATCCACATCAGCTTTTAGCTGCGTTTGTATTTTAACCTTCTTTACAAAATAAATTAAGTAAGTAGTAGTAGTAGGTGAATTGCGACATGCTAAACCAAACCCTGCATCTAAAAAAATGTACTAAGAATTCCCCTGAAACATTTTAAATTTTACAAAATAAAAGTTCTGCAAGATTTCACTCACCAATTCCGCATATTTTCTAAAAGAAATCAACTAAGTAAAAGTTAGGAAAAGCAATAAAATATCCAGATGTAGCTTTGAGTGCACATAAAAAGCTATGGGAAAAAAGTTGTACAGCCAATTAAAAACAACAACATGTTAAAATGCGTAGCTATTATGCAAGAATGGCTATAAATGTATCAATAACTTGAACATCCCTGCAGAAGTTGACTAATTTGATGGCATATGACTTAGGAAAACAAAGAAATAGTGAGCAGAAAGGGAGTGATGGGCTGATGAAAATAATGTCCTGTGTTAGACTAAATACTTATTTTAGATACAGATGATTTTTGTATTGCCAAATTATCCTTAGGCAAGCGTCGAACTGCGATATTACTTGATATGGTAATTCTTCTTCTACGTAACTTTATATTTTCCACTATAAACCATCCTTCACACAACTGAATGAAAATTTCCTAGTACCGTGATTTACATCCCATTATGTGACTTGTTTATTTCAATGTAAAGGCCCATTAGAATTACTTCTGAAGCCTATTTTTTAAATAAAAGGGTTGTAATACTGTTTATTGGGAAAACTTAAATAAATAAATTAAATATAAATTAGAAATAATATCTGTGTAGGAGAGCACTTATTATCCTTAATATTATTTTTAAAAATGTTCTCCAGTCTGTCTAGTTTCATATTATTAGATATATTAACAAATGATAAAGATATTTTATATATGTCATGTATACTCCACTTTGAACAAACTTACTATTTTGCTAGTATTTTTTTTGTATGCGTAAAACAGAATGTATATAATACACCAATAATATCTCTATAACAGAATTAAAATAAAATACTAAAATAATGGGGAAAGTGCTCTTAAACGTGCTATAGATCTGTTTTTCCTCATTTTTAAAATTGCTGGTGATGTCACTCTACAAATGCTGACATCAGCTAGAAAGTAATTATGCTAATTTATTTCTTTTGTTGTATACAGACTTTACGTATGTGTCGTATATACACATATTTTTACGTGTTATATACAGACTTTATGTTTTATAAGAAAATCAGGTTTCAGATTTTTTTAGAAAATAAAAACAAAGAAAAAACAGGCTCAAATTTTCGGTTTTAAAACTTAAAACAGCCTCTAAATTTTTGCATAAATCATGATACGAATTCATACAGAATTCTCTCTTACACCACTAATAATTGTTTTTTCTTGCCTTTTTTCTCTCATCTACAATAACTGCGAAATAGTATTCATATTGGTGCTTTTGTTCATAAATACAATGATGAAGCTGCAGCCACAAAAAACAATTCTCTCATGTATGAACGCATATAAATTCCAGAGAACTTTGAGAAAATTCCCAAAGTTGTATAGAATGTTCCACCCAGGGGACAATGGAAAGAGTAATTTGTTTTTATTTTGTTTCTTATTTATTTTATTCTAGGAGAGTGGTCGTCCATACTTATCTTACTTCAATTCGAGCATAAAAAAGTTATACAGTTCTCAACCACCTAAAGGCTTTGAAAAGTTTTTTCCTAATGCAGCAAAGAAAACTGCACCAAAGCAACCAAGTTCAGGTAAGGAAGATTCTAGCAGTAATACATTAGTATTAAAGTGTCATTCCTTATGTACCACTAGTGTTTAACTGAAACCTTACTCTTTTTTCTTAAAGTGCGCAATAACCTATTGGAGAAAGTGTTCATTTTCAAAAAAAAAGAATAAAAAAAAATTGTGAAATCTTATTGCACAAGAATAAACACATTCAAAATTACAGTTAGAACTTGGCTATAAAGTATAATTGGATAAAAATGTTTTTGTATTTATATTTAATTATACTTCTTAAGTGACAAATCTGCGGATTGTTTCAGGCAAACCAAAGAATCCCACTGGATCAGGTGGTGGATCTGGAGGGAAAAAAGATGGAAAAGAATGGTGGCAAGAGTTCTTTGAAGCAAATCAACAAAACATTATGTTATTTTCCGGTGCTGCTCTTTTCGGTTCCTACCTAATGATGCGCTCCTCAAGTCCCAGTAAAGAAATCAACTGGCAAGAATTTAGGATTGGTTACTTAGAAAAAGGAGAAGTTGACAGAGTTGTTATTGCCAACAAAAGTACTGCTAGAATATATTTAAAAGGAAACCCAACCCAGGCATGCATTTTATTAACCTTTTTCTTCTGCTTCATACACAATTTCATTTTTAAAAGTAATTTGACTAATTTATAATTTTAATTTTAATTTTAATAATGTCGTTGTTGTATAATTTGTCAGACTTGCAAGCATTGGGTTCATAAGAAGTGCAGTAGTATTGGTGGAAGGTTAAGAGCTGACATTCAGTTTGTATGCAAGCGTTGCAAATGTGAGATTATAGAGAATGAAATATTTCCAGCTTTAATGATGTACAACAGTGGCTCCTTAGAGATAGTTGAGAACTTCTGTTACTTAGGTGATATGTTGGGCAGTTGGAAGAAGTGTTACTTGCAGGATAGGTTCTGCTTGAAAAATGTTCAGAGAGTTATACCTCCTTTGTTGACTAGCAGAGTCTTGTCAATTGAAGTAAGAGCTAGGTTGTATAAGGCCTGAAGTGTAAGAAGTGTTATGTTGTACGGTAGTGAGACATGGGCAGTAAAGCAGGAAGATCTTAACCGTTTAGAAAAGAATGATATGAGAATGGTTAGGTGGGTGTGTAATGCCAGTCTGTGGGACAGAAAGAGTTCAGATGAGCTAGGAAGCAGATAAGAAGATTGAATTGGCTGGGACACTTGGAAAGAATGGAGGAGGATAATTGGGTAAGAAAGTGTGATACTTGATAGTTCCTGGGGTAAAGCCCAGAGGCAGACAGAGAAAGACTTTGTAGGATGTTATAAGGACAGACTTGATACAGAGGAGGTTGAGTTTAGATCTAACACAGTCTAGATCAGATTGGAAGAGGTCATTAATATATACCCGTCCAACCCATGCTAGCATGGAAAACGGACGTTAAGCCGAGAATGATGATGAAACGTTGCTCAGAATTTGATATAAGCGTTTTCAAAGCTTTAGAAGTGCAATTTTATAGGAAAAACTATTTTTATTCTTTTAAACACTGCTTCTTGTTGTACCCAGAGAATTTATTAAGTTTTCAAGATTTTTAGATTGAGTTTATTGGAAACGGGCAGGCATTAGAGACTTTATTAAATAAAATAAATTACTTGAATAATAGTCTTATACTCAAGTTAATCAATTGTTTATTGTTGACTACTTTAGCATTTTAAATATTTGGTATATTTAGTGTGTTTAAAGCGTATGTTTTTAAATAATTTTTAAATAAAAATGTATAACAACAACTTAATAGTCATAGCGGTTTTCTGAACGTGATTTTTGTGGAGACAATAGACAATCTTTTGTGTCACAAGTCTGTTGCTGTCTGTTTCTATCTACTTAAAATTTATAGCTAACTCTAAGCTCAACGTTTTATGAACAGCACTAATTTTTTAGAGCAATCTTTTCTTTACAATTGGGAGTGTTGAAAATTTCGAAAGAAGTCTTGAGCAATCACAAAATGATTTGGGAATAGATCCTGCTCACTTTATTCCTGTCACGTATGTTAAAGAAGCTGAATGGGCGTAAGTACTTTGTGTTTCTGATGTAAATGTAGATGTGTTAACAAGCCTGGTATGGAAATAACATTACATGTCATGAATTTTTTTGACATGGAGGGGATTCTAATTAAAAAAGTTTAACTAGATGTATAAGATAAAATCCAACTTGTTAATTTGTGGAACATACAATGTATCTACTTGTTCTTTACAGCATAATAGGGGAAGATTTTGAGAAAAGTCTATGAAGCGAACTTGCCTCTAGTGATATAGTTGTCCTTTACGCTAAAGAATAGTAGATTTTATCCCTCAATGTATTTCTATTGCTGAGCATAATATTATGTAGCTAATTTATTTTTTGTTTTTTCACTTGGTTACGTTACGCCGAGAATGATGATGATAATGATGATTACTTCGATCTTGTTTTTCTCAGGAAAGAACTTTTAAAATTGGCACCAACCCTCTTGATTATTGGCGTTTTGATTTACTTCAGTAGAAGGCTATCTGGTACTGGTTCAAAAGGACAAGGCGTACGATTTTATTTCTGTCTTTCTGTATTGTAATTGTTCAAACAGTAAACTAGGTCGGGAAATATTTTGTGGTATATTGAAGCGGCAAAAATAGTTTTCATTTGTATCACAAATCTGAAAGTGAAGCTTGATAAAAATGTTATGACTTGATAAAAGAAACAATGGTAAGGAAAAGACTTGTTTACTTCAGCTTGATGAATGTGCTGAAGGTAATTGTAGGACAAAAGCGTTTAAAATGGATTGCTACACAGACAAATAAAAGATTTTGTATAAATCATATGATCGCAAATTGATACTATACTGCTTGTTCTTTACGGTTCTGTTATGTTGTGCTGTGTATCACATTTTTGAAATCTTATTTGAATTTTTTAAAAGGGGATATTTGGTGTTGGGCAAAGTACGGCAAAGTTTTACAACAAAGAGACGAGTATCAATACAAGATTTAAGTAAGAAAGTTTTTGTGAGTTGTGAATTTTTTATTGGTTTTGTTGTTGTTGTTTTTGTTTTGTTTTGTTGCTCTTGTTGTTGCTCTTGTTGTTGTTGTTGTTTTCTATTTTATTGTTGTAGTGAATTGAAAGTTTTTACAATAATGTGTTTCTTACTTCTTTATGGTGGTTGAAATGACTGGAGAGAATATTCCAGTGTATGGGATCTCAAGAAAATTTGAACTCTTTGTTTAGGGATGTTGCTGGTTGTGAGGAAGCCAAGGTTGAAATCATGGAATTTGTTAATTTTTTAAAGCATCCAGAAAAATATGTGGAACTTGGTGCAAAGATTCCAAAGGTACGTGTGCACTGGAATCACTAAAGTTTATATAATGATAAGAAAAAAAGAGTATGATATCTTCGGTAATTTTTAAGAATTAACTTCTTTAACGATTTGGGCTATCCTCAGCAACCTAACCAAGCTCATTTAATTCTTTCGAAAGTATTATGAATAATACTAACCGCTAGTATATTTTATCATTAACCATGCACTTCTGTAGGGTGCAATACTATCTGGACCACCTGGAACTGGTAAAACATTGTTAGCTAAGGCAACAGCTGGCGAAGCACAAGTGCCTTTCCTGTCTGTGTCAGGTTCAGAGTTTTTAGAAATGTTTGTTGGTGTTGGACCAGCTCGTGTGAGAGACATGTTCGCACAAGCTCGTAAAAATGCACCATGTATTATATTTATTGATGAAATCGATGCTGTTGGTCGTGCAAGAGGAAGGACTGGTGCATTTGGTGGACATGATGAAAGGGAGAATACTTTGAATCAACTGCTTGTTGAAATGGATGGTATGTTGTTTTTCTGTCTGAATTTTGTTGTGTAAATAAGCACAGGTTTTTCATTAAGGACTTAAAAATTTGTATATACAGTTTATTAAGAAGTAAGATCATTTTCATTTAACATTTGTAGGCTTTACATCTTCATCAAATGTTGTTGTTTTGGCTGGCACCAATCGACCCGATGTTTTAGATCCTGCATTAATGCGACCTGGAAGGTTTGATAGACAGATATACATACCGCCACCTGATATCAAGGGAAGGTAGGCCAATTAAATATGTCATTTATAAAGGTAAGGAAATGATGCCGAAGCTACTAAGGTCTGTCTCTCTTTTTTGTTTATTGGTGGCCGGACTTAATGTTAACCGTTGTATCAGAAACATTGTGGACACAATAGAAAATTGCCCTGTTTATCATGTAAAAAACACTTTCCCTGATACAAGTGTTATTATGCAATGGCTGGCTAATTTGTGATAAAAAATGACCTTGTCTAATTATTATTTATTGTAGTACGACCGGTTGCATCATATTCTCATTCCTGGAAAATAAATGGTTTATTAAATATCTATTTATTTAGAGTGTCGATTTTTAAAGTGCATTTGCGACCAATTAAAACCGACTTGAACTTTGATGAAGTATCCAGAAAATTAGCTGCTCTTACGCCAGGGTTTACAGGTACGATGTGTTAACGAATTGAAAAAATTCATCTTAAAGTTATATAAGAGTTAACTTTAGGCGTTTTGAATTCACTTAATTCGGAAACGATTGTCATGTAATGTTCATTAAAAGCGATTATTTTTTATTTAAAAAACCTCCCATTAGCTTTATTTGCCAGCTTTGGTCTCAGTAATTTAGCTAATAATTTAATAACGTTTTTTTCAAATTGTATTTTGTTGTTATACAATGAAATTTTACCTTAACTTTACTTAGGTTGATTTAAAGCAGAACCACTAACGTCAAGTTGTAAATTTGCACCAAATTTGTAGCGGTTCTAAGATTATGCTAAGTGAGATGCATGTCCCTACAAACATCGCATCGCTTTGATGAATTTTTTCGTTTAATTATGCACATGGTTAAGCTAGTGTTATGTGTGGTAGTAAAGTTCTGATTTGAATAAAAAACAAACTGTTTCAGATCAGCAGTTTCGACAGGAATAAAACTTATTATTAATGCTAAATTTGTGGTGATGGCTGATTTAAAGTTAAATTTAATTTCGAACAACATCTGTTTTTGGTAATGATCAATTTCGGCAGTTTATTTTCCTTCGTATAGGTGCTGATATAGCGAATGTGTGTAACGAAGCTGCTTTAATAGCTGCCAGGTATTTATCAGAAAAGGTTGACTTAAAGCATTTCGAAGCTGCTATTGAAAGAGTTATCGGTGGTACGTATGATGTTTGATGTTTTTAAAAAGTTCAATCGCTTTTGTTGGGTTGGTTAGTTGTTTTTCTCTACATCCTGCTTTACTTTGTTTTTCCTTTCATGTAAAGTTTAAAAAATAGTAATTTTAAACGTGTTTAGGTCTCGAAAAGAAAACCCAAGTGTTACAACCTGAAGAAAAAAAGACGGTCGCCTACCATGAAGCTGGACACGCTGTGGCTGGTTGGTTCCTCGAAAATGCAGATCCACTGCTAAAGGTAAAAATATTAAAATAGATGAAACTGTTCCATTATATTTTTGTTGTAACGGATTGCGACACTAAATTGCGATAATATACTCTTATATTTTCTCTAAATTGTTTTTTTGCAAGCTTTATATTATCCTGTTGTAAAAAAAGCGAGAACGTTGAAGGCTGGGTATCGGGGGCAGCGTGTGACGCCAAGGTATAGATACTAAGTAGACAAAGAATTCAGAATTCGTAAAAAATAAAGAAGAATATACACTTTTTTGCACGGTGTGTATTTCGTGTTTTGTTTCTACCTATTTAGTAAGGTACCCATTTAACTGAAGCAGTGATAGTACCAAGAGCAAACATTTAGTTTAGCATTTGTTGTTATGCGTCGAATGGTTGTAAATGCAATACAAGTGTCATGTTCTGTTAATACAAGTTTCGGATGCGATTACTATAAGGTTCGCCTACCGTTACTACAAGTTTCGCATTCTGTTCTACAAGTTAGCTACTACGAGCTTCGTATACTGTTGCGAGTTTCTGATGCTGCTAACAATTTTCGCTCACTGCTGTTGCAACTAGGGTCACAAACGTTTACTGCGAGCCTGATTGTTTTTCTAGGTTTCTATCATTCCACGTGGAAAAGGGTTAGGGTATGCTCAGTACCTTCCAAAAGAACAGTACTTGTATTCGAAAGAACAGGTTTGTAAACTAGTTTGTAGCAGACCATCCACATTTCTTAGAAAGCCAGCAGATTTATTTGCGTAATATGTCTTGTCTTGTCCGTTATCAAATTTGTTCCTTCAACCAGTGTTTTATTTTGAGTTCTCTTTACATTTTTGATAGTGAAAATAAGTTTAATTCTCGCTGAACATAAAGCGGAAAGATAACTATGGCTACACATTTTTTAACATTATTTTTAAATTTCAGTTATTTGATCGGATGTGTATGACGATGGGTGGTCGCGTGTCAGAAGAAATCTTCTTTGGTAGAATCACAACAGGTGCTCAAGACGACCTCAGTAAAATCACGAAAAGCGCTTACGCACAGGTAACACGTACGCCCTACTAAATTCTAACAGAAATGTTTTTTGATAAGCCTTTCCTAAGCATTATACATCAGATTCATCTTAAGTGGAGCACCTGTAAGTAATAAGTTCATCATGCATTATTCAGAGTGGACATGGAAAAGTAGTGTGTGATTGCAGAAAAACTAGAACAGGAAAGGATTATAAAATTCTAAATGCATTGGGGAAAAATTTACAGAGCAGAAATCTTATCCTTATTTAGAGTTTTTTTTCTTTTTTCTACAATGTTATTGTGTTCTTCATTTAGTGCAAGCATTTTTCAGAAGCAGAAGTTTTGAAATATTTTACTTGTGTGATATTGTTTGGGTTTAACATAGAGAAAAATAATATCGCTCAACCGTCTTTAGATCTTAGAAACTAAAAGAGAAAGTATTTCCAGAACAGAGAGAAACATGTGTTACTTTCAGTAGCAAAACTCAGAAATTTTTTTTTAAGATTTTACTCTAAACCATGGAGCATCTCATTTTCTTTCTTAGGTTGTAACTTACGGGATGAACGATAAAGTTGGAAACATATCTTTCGAGTTACCACGAGAAGGGGAGGCCACCCTCGATAAGCCATACAGTGAAGCTACTGCACAGATGATTGATGAAGAAGTAAGAGAGTTAATAGATACATCCTATAAAACAACAACAGAATTGCTGATAAAACACAAAGAAGACGTTGAAAAAGTAGGTTGTGCTTATTTGTAGCCCTCTAATGGGAGTGTAATTATTTGTATACTCTAAGATGGAGAGCATTTATTGGTAAGCCTGTTATGACACAAAGTTTATATTTTTTTTCTTCTTTTGTGCAAGATTTGATTTCTGCTTGGCTCTTTTATGTCAATTTCATTGTAGCTTTTACTGTGTTTCGATTTCATTGTAGCTGTTACTGTGTTTCGATTTCATTGTAGCTGTTACTGTATTTTAATTTCATTGTAGCTGTTACTGTATTGCGATTTCATTGTAGCTGTTACTGTATTGCGATTTCATTGTAGCTGTTACTGTATTTTAATTTCATTGTAGCTGTTACTGTATTGCGATTTCATTGTAGCTGTTACTGTGTTTCGATTTCATTGTAGCTGTTACTGTGTTTCGATTTCATTGTAGCTGTTACTGTGTTTCGATTTCATTGTAGCTGTTACTGTGTTTCGATTTCATTGTAGCTGTTACTGTGTTTCGATTTCTTTTGTAGCTGTTACTGTGTTTCGATTTCTTTTGTAGCTGTTACTGTGTTTCGATTTCATTGTAGCTGTTACTGTATTTTGATTCCATTGTAGCTGTTACTGTGTTTTGATTTCTGTTGTAGCTGTTACTGTATTGCGATTTCTTTTGTAGCTGTTACTGTGTTTTGATTCCATTGTAGCTGTTACTGTATTGCGATTTCATTGTAGCTGTTACTGTGTTTCGATTTCATTGTAGCTGTTACTGTATTTTAATTTCATTGTAGCTGTTACTGTGTTTCGATTTCTGTTGTAGCTGTTACTGTGTTTCGATTTCTTTTGTAGCTGTTACTGTGTTTTGATTCCATTGTAGCTGTTACTGTATTGCGATTTCATTGTAGCTGTTACTGTGTTTCGATTTCATTGTAGCTGTTACTGTGTTTTGATTCCATTGTAGCTGTTACTGTGTTTTGATTCCATTGTAGCTGTTACTGTATTGCGATTTCATTGTAGCTGTTACTGTGTTTTGATTTCATTGTAGCTGTTACTGTATTGCGATTTCATTGTAGCTGTTACTGTGTTTCGATTTCATTGTAGCTGTTACTGTGTTTCGATTTCTTTTGTAGCTGTTACTGTGTTTCGATTTCATTGTAGCTGTTACTGTATTTCGATTTCATTGTAGCTGTTACTGTATTGCGATTTCATTGTAGCTGTTACTGTGTTTTAATTTCATTGTAGCTGTTACTGTATTTCGATTTCATTGTAGCTGTTACTGTGTTTCGATTTCTGTTGTAGCTGTTACTGTATTTTGATTCCATTGTAGCTGTTACTGTATTGCGATTTCTGTTGTAGCTGTTACTGTGTTTCGATTTCATTGTAGCTGTTACTGTGTTTCGATTTCATTGTAGCTGTTACTGTGTTTCGATTTCATTGTAGCTGTTACTGTATTGCGATTTCATTGTAGCTGTTACTGTGTTTCGATTTCTTTTGTAGCTGTTACTGTGTTTCGATTTCATTGTAGCTGTTACTGTATTTCGATTTCATTGTAGCTGTTACTGTGTTTCGATTTCATTGTAGCTGTTACTGTGTTTTGATTTCATTGTAGCTGTTACTGTATTTTAATTTCATTGTAGCTGTTACTGTATTGCGATTTCATTGTAGCTGTTACTGTGTTTTGATTTCATTGTAGCTGTTACTGTGTTTCGATTTCATTGTAGCTGTTACTGTGTTTCGATTCCTTTTGTAGCTGTTACTTTGTTTCGATTTCTTTGTAGCTGTTACCGTATTGCGATTCCATTGTAGCTGTTACTGTGTTTCGATTTCTTTTGTAGCTGTTACTGTGTTTCGATTCCATTGTAACTGTTGCGATTTTTTCGTACTTATTACCGCATAGTCGCGACGCCAATCTTCCTGATCAGTGTTTTGTCATTTTTGCAAAACTTACTGTGTGTTTAAATTGTGAACACCAGTCACGATGATGGCAAAACAGGCCCAAACAAGAAGTTAATCACTTCTTAATTGGAAGTGACAAAGTAAAGACCCATTTCTTCTCGTTGTGTTATAGGTTGCTCGTCGATTACTGGACAAAGAAGTTTTAAGCAGAGACGACATGATCGATTTATTAGGTCCAAGGCCTTTTAATGAGAAATCCACTTATGAGGAATTTGTTGCAGGGACTGGAAGCGAAGAAGAAGATACAACATTACCCGAAGGTTTAAAAGAACTTGAGAAAGAAATGAAAGAACAGGACAAGGACGATGAAGGGAAAACAATTCCTACGTAGGAGAGCACTTTTACTAATGTGTGTGTGTGTTGTGAATTCAGTGAAGCGTATTTTACACAAGTATAACAGAGTTGAGTGTTTATGGACATGTAATATCGTGTGCCTAAGTTTGAACTTCAAAACGGTGAATACTATCCGCGCATGCGTATAGCAAGTGTTGTATAATGTTGATCAAGCACATTTTTTTATAGAAAAACTATAATTTTAAAAAAGTGCGCATGTGCGAATGAGTGTAGTTGAAGTGATTTTATGTAAACGGCTGGCATTTGTGTTTTTGTTGTTATGTAGACCACTCATATGTGAAAAATTTTATATGTATATAAAAAATTTACTCACTCCATGTTGTTGTTGTAATTATCGTTGGAGTTTTGTGTGATGTTACTTCATCGGACAAATTTTCGTTACTGTAAGGTCTGGTCAATTTTTGTAGGACGAGTTTTTTTTTCTCGCAAAATTTTCGAGCACAACCGTTGGTGAATTTAGTAACTCTTCCGAATAATTTTTTTAAATCTAGTGTATTTTCAACATAACGTATTTTTAAGTATCTTATTTTGCGTTTTTGTTTTTGTTTTAATTTGCGTTTTCGTTTAATTTTGCGTTTTTTTATACAGTATTCTTATGGTCTAAAAACTTGTTGGAAATGAAAATATTTTTTCTGATAAGCAGCAAAATTAATCCCTAACTGTAGATTCTAGATACCATTTTTATAGTGTTTTTTTTTAACACGATGTTTGTCTTCGTAATGGCTCGCAAATCGAATACCGTGCGTTAAACGTCAAAGTAAAGGTCAAACCTCTTATTCCCTACCATATACAATGTAAAAAAAAAAATTTGGTATCTAACACTTCTGTAAAGCATGTCACCGAACAATCTGTTTAAAATACTTTCTAACGTACAGTTTCAGTTTGTGAGTATATACCTTTAAAGGTCGCTTCCAGTAGAGGGCAGCTCTCAACGTTTAGCATCCGGGCATGTTTATTACATCTTTTCGTCTGCAACGCCTATGTATCTGCATCTTTGGTAGTTGAGACGAATCATAGATTAAGCGTAATGTCCGCTTACTTTGAAACAATAGAGCTGTAACCTAAAACGCTTTCGTGTGAAGCGGCCTTTAGATGTAACTAAATTGCAGCTGTTAATTATAGACTTTACACGATCATATGAAAAGTATAATACGTGTAGCTGTCTCGCAAGTTCGAGCTATGTCTCATCGAAAAGTTTGGGCTGCTGTATGTCAAATGAACGCAACGAACGATAGAGACAAGAACGCAACTATTTGCTATGACTTGATAAGTCAAGCAGCCAAAGGCGGTGCGCGTATGGTGTTTTTACCAGAATGTTTTGATTATGTTGGGAGTAACAAAGACGAGTCTGTTAAAATGGCTGAAAAATTAGATGGACCAACTATCGAAAGGTTTAAAAACATTGCGTCGAAACACCAAGTGTGGCTGTCCTTGGGTGGTTTCCACGAGAAGTGCGATACTGAAGAGAAAATTTATATTTCTCATGTAGTTTTGAACGCCAAAGGTGAAGTAGTGTGTGTGTACCGGAAAACGCATTTATTTGATGTTAACACAGGCGAGAATTCTTTACTGGAAAGTTCATACACGAAGAAAGGGTGCACAATTCTCCCCCCTGTAGACACGCCCATTGGTAAAATCGGATTGCAAATATGTTATGATTTACGATTTCCAGAACTTTCCCTTGTCCAAAGACATCAAGGAGCAGATATACTAACATACCCATCCGCTTTTACGGTACCGACAGGAATGGCGCATTGGCATTTGTTGCTACGCGCACGCGCAGTTGAAAATCAGTGCTACGTCATCGCGGCTGCGCAAACAGGGAAACATAATTCGAAAAGAGAGAGCTATGGTCATGCGTTGATTGTTGATCCATGGGGAACAGTCGTGTGTGAATGCAGTGAAGGAAACACATTTGCAATGACGGAAATTGATTTAGATTTACTTGAGAAAGTGAGGACAAGGATGCCAGTGTCACAACATCGACGTTACGACTTGTATAACAAACGTTTTATGTACATGTGACATGATTTTCGCTTTAAGAGTCTTAAGCTTAACATAGACGATTCAATGCTACCAAGTTACAGAGTCTGATACCTATGTTAAGTGCTAAATTCCCATGGGATTGGATTTTCGCTAATTGTGTGAAATATGAGAATCGCCTAAGCCTTTTTTTTATAATAAAGATTTAACTGTTTCTTTCAAAAATGCTTTAGTTTTGTCGATTGTATCTCGCAAAAGCAAAGCTTTAAAGTAACTTTCTGCGAAAAGTTAATATGTGAAGAAAATTTGTGTTTGTTGACGGTCATATGGGTGGCTTAATAACTGTAGCGCCAACTTAGCTATGTTTTTTGTGTTTCTGCAAGTTTTCTATATATAAGCTATCATAATTATTTTTTCATCGATTTGAAGTTTTTTATTTATGTTTGTGCTATGGCGATCAATTTTACGGTTATGTTGACTTTCTTACGCCAGCTCTCAGTTGATATTGGCTATTATCGACGTCATTTCGACTTCTGTAGAGTCGTAAATTAATGCTTACATGAAAGAATGCGACTAAAATGTTTGCGATGTACTAAAAAGGTGGGACTAAAATGTTTGTGAATTATGTCTAAAATCACAAAATGAAGTGTCGTTAAAATATCAGAGCGGTATCTGAATCGCAAACATTGTCGTAAAATAAAAAGGTTCGTAGGTGAACGCAAAAATTCGAAAAATGAGGTATGTTTAAGCGCACTCTGACCTTCTGCATAAGCATTTTATTTCAATAATATTAATAATTACATCTGATATCTGTGTAAACAATTTAGTTTTTTTTAGCGTTGTCTATCTACTTTAAACGAAGATTACTTAGTTAAGTTGATGTGCTAAGTTTTTATCGCGTTTGTTGTGATATTAAAATTCTCAAGAATTTTGAATTACGTAAAAAAAACTTTAAATCAGGTAAAATAGTTTTTTAACGTAAAATTTTTCGCTAGATAAAAAATGTTTCGAATAAAAAAATAAGGGTTCTAGGCGTGACTAATTTGTTTGGGGTTTTGTGTAGAGGTATTGGAGTTTCAAATGTTTAATTCCTTTAGCTTGAATTTGCTCTTCTTTTCCTAAAACTTTTGCAATGGATGGTAAAAAACATCCATACGCATTTGATGTACCTGTATATAATTTTAAATAATGTAGCTACGCAGTATGTTATGAAATTTTTCTTCTGCATTTGTTCATCCTAGCTTGTTGCAGATGTTTGTTCCTTGTAGTAGAAAGCATTTCTAATGTGTAAGGTTTTGCCTATGTGTTCTGTTTTATGTACTTTTTACTTCTGAAACTACAGACTAATAGTAAATATTGTGTATCCTGTATTAAAGACCTGCTGACTCACTTGTATAAAAGACCTGCTCACCTGTAATAGGAGACCTGCGTGTATTGTGTAACGTAGCGTGCACGTGATGAAGACTGTCTTAATCCAGGTTTTCGAGCAGCAGCAATCGGAATTGGAGAGGCTAGAAAAGTTACGATTCGCCGCGGATAAAAACAGAGCGAGATTTACAGAGTTTGCTCGCAAAGCTGCTTATGAAAAATACCCGGTTAAAAAAGTACAAAAATCAGCTGTGCTGGTGCCTTTAGTGTTTAACCGCGATAATGAATTGGAAGTCTTGTTGACGGTTAGACATTCAAAGATTTCGTTACTACATGGCGAGGTTTGCTTGCCTGGCGGGAAATTTGACAGACAAGACGAAAGTGTTTTCGAAACGGCAACCCGAGAAGCATGGGAAGAAATCGGATTGCATGCGGGTAATATCAATGTTTTATTTGAGTTCGTGAGCATGTTGTCGACAAGAAGAAAGAAGATTCACGTAGTCCACCCGATATTCGCGTTAGTTAAGAACAGTTTTTACGCGAAGTTGAACAATCATGAAGTTATGGATGTGTTTACCGTCCCTCTGAAAGTGTTTTGTGGAAAACCTGAAATCAAGAAAATGAAATTGGGATGGAGGCAGCCGTGTGTTTCACGACCTGGTGTTGCCACTAATCAAAAATACGAAACTTTTGGTTTTACGTTTTGTTTGCTATGCGTTGCTGCGAATATTATGTACGGAGGGGCGTATTTCGAAGACGCTATGGAAAATGTAAAGAATTTATCAACAGAGATGTATCAATTATATTTGGATTTGTTACGACACTCTAAGTCGAAGTTGTAACGCTTTATAGGATTTTGCAATTCTAATACTGCCGTCATTTTTATGACGGATTTTATACTGTTGTGGCCGTTTTCGTTATCTTTGTTGTAGTGGATACTGCTGTTTCCATAGTAACAACTGGTAAATTTACTGGACAAGGGCACATTCATAAAATTGTAGGCCAAAGGGTAACGCTTTTAAAGTAACCAGATTGTGCTGACTACATACCTTATTTGGGACCCAGATCCTTTGGACATGCCTGTTTTCTTCATCATTCTAAAAATTGCAATACTTGAAGTGACAACATAAATTATGTTTTATGTTAAAAAAAATTTTTTTTTATCTAATTATGTGTGCATATATGTATGATAAATTTTAGAGCTATTATAATTATAATAATTATGAAGATCAGTAACAATAGCAAAGAATTAAATAAAATCAAAATTTTAATTTTTTCTTATTTTTGATTTCAACAAGCAGACGTTACACGATTTTTTATAAGAACAAACTATATGAGAATATATGGCTGGAGAGGTTCATAACTTTAAACATGTGTAGAACATTAAGGCTTTGTCAATACCAAGAAGTACTGAAATGCTCCTTCGAACTTCAAAAATGGTAAAATGAGAGAAAAATTTAGAACAATTTAGGAACAGTTTGAGAGTTTAACTTTAAAAAGTTAAGAACATATAATGGCTTTCTTCAATTTTAATTTTCTTTTAAAAAATGTGTGTTTCAGTTTTCACTGTAGGGAAAACATCCGGACAACATATATAGAGTCTCTAGCAGACCATGGAAACCCTGAACAACCTTAAATTTGAACAAGTGGACTTATAAGAACCCTGAAATTTAGATTAAATTTCTAAACAACTCTGAAAAAACATTATCATTAGAATGGACTAGATATTACTCGGTAAGTGACCCTAAGTTTGGTCCAATAAATTCGCTAGACAACCTGATATAACCTCGTAATTAGCGATGGTGAAGTGACATTTTGTTGACTAGAAGATTATAAAGTGACTGTCAAATATGCAGTCAAAGTTGTGCCCTAGTATAACGTTATTAAAGTTGAAATTTAAAAATTATCGGCAAATCGTAGAATTATCTTAAGATCGTGGAAATAATCTTCGTATCGAAATATATCTCAAAACCTTAGAAATACCGATAAATTATGCTAAGATCGTAAAAATTATCAGATCAGATATTGTATTAAGTTTTTTGCAAAACGTAGAATTATTTGCAGATATCATACTCTCTTCAAAATTTTCAATTTTGATTGTATTTGCTTCGGCATAAAGTAATCCTCGTTATCTTACATTTGCAAATCAGACCTACATGACCACCAATTAGTGACTATTCACTGAATCAGTATACACTCCAACGTAGAGATGTGAGTATATATAACAATACTACATTAAGGAAGAAACTTGTAGGTCACAACAGCTTGACTTTTCCTTTTTTCATAAATTACGAAGGTAACTAGTGTCGTATAAAGCTGGTTACATTAAAAACAAAAATTTTCGTGCGGAAAAACTTCATATTTTTTTTTGTCCGAAAATTTTGGTTTTCTAATTTTTTTAAAAAAGGATCAGTGCATGGAAATTATATACAAGGTAATTAGAAAATCAATAAAAACTGTAGTTTTTGAACTTATTATTTTCGTTATTTTCACATTTGGCTGAGGCTCTATCTATAAAGTTGAGTCCTGAAGACCCCTTTTTAGATCTTATTGAATATAAGTACACTTTAAATGCTTCTAGCCTTCTTTTTGTGTCATTTCCCGTAATCTTTACTTTTAAAATTTGGTTAAAATTCGTTTAAAAGACTTATCCATACGTTTTTTAAATTTTAGTTCTTAACGTATATACGCATAGGGCTTCTTTTAACACAATTTTATTAGATTAAAGTCAATCCCTAGCAAAATTCCTAAGAAAATATGAAAATTTAATTTTACCAAAAAGAATTAGTCAAAGATCTACACCAGCAGTTCTTAAATTGATTGTAATGGTTGATGCTGAAATGCAAATCCGGTTTGGTGGGATAACGAGACGACGTTTAACAAACGAGAAGGCTCGGTAAGAACGTGGTTACCTGCTAAAGTAATGCTGAAGTAATTTTCATTATGTCGCATCAATGATTTTTTTATTCGAAAGGTAGGTTTTGGTCAGACCTCGAGGCTTATTTATTAGTCAATATCTAAATCTTTGCTTAAAGGTCGCTCAATTTTATTCAATTGATATTTTATTATTGTTGTAAAAAAGAATAAGAAGATAAAAAATTTTCATATTTTTAGTAAAAGAAAATTTTTAAAAATAAACTAAAGTGTGCAAAAAAAAAGTTACCGTATTTTCTTCAATCAAACGCCCTGGGCGTTTATATTTCTTTAAGAATTTAGGAAGGGCGTTAATAAGAGAGGGGCGTTTATTTACAAAATATATTTTTTTGATATATTTTTTATATATCCTCAATGTTTAAAAAATAAAAAAATCAGGAGAGGGGCGTTTATATAATATTTTACTTATAGAGAAGGCGTTTATTAGAGAGAGGACCGTTTAAAAGAGAGGGGGCGTTTACTAGAGAAAATACGATATTGTCGGGTTTTTTTCATGAAGTTTTTTTTCCCTTGTTCATATTTCAATTTATTTTGCGTAACAAATACATATTTATTTTACTTGCCCTTATATTTGTACAGGAACCAGTCATAGTCAACCTGTATATGCTACTCAATTCATTTTTTGGTTTGTTTGGATTTCACAAAATAAAGGTATGCTTCGATTTCTTGCTACTAACATTATGGAGTGGCGGTATAGCGTTTTATATTAAATATGCTCCAAACGACTACAAAATTAATATCAAAAGATTTAGTATTGATGGCTGTTCGAAACCTGCGAGAATACCTTGGGAGGAGAATATCTTCAGAGTCGACTGTGGCAAACAGACTAAAGAAGATTTAGAACTGGAATAAAAAATATTTTTAGTCTTTTTTATTCTCACAATTATTGAAGCAACGTTATTGCTTTGGTCACCTCTTAGATTTGCCCTTATCCAACGTGGATATTGCAGATATGCATAGGCGGATAATGAAGTGGATGAAAACACAGAATTACCCACGATAAGAATTGAAAACGATTAAATCTAACATTTACACCGACAGATATCCAGCGTTTTAAAGTAATTTATGTTATGTTTCTAAAATAATAACCAGCATTGTTAATTTTGTGTGATGTTACCATTTTAATTTCTTTGTATTTTTATACAAACATCTTCTATCTTTATATTGATAATTTCCCCTCTCTTATCTGTGTCAGGGCGGTTTTAAAAAAGGTGGTGATTACACACGAATTATTTATGCATCAAATAACGAGAGCCATATGTATGACCGGCAAATTTCCCTTTATTATTTCACGGGCTAAAATGGCGGCGCGCAGCTTCATTTTGGAACCCTGAAAATGCCTATACATTGCCTTAAGTTAAAGAAGTCGATTTTTTTATATTTGCTATATTATAAACTGTAACTATTTCAGTTACCAATACTGGCGCCAAATACAAAAATTATGGCCAATTCACATTAAACACTTCTATTATCTAAAATTATGATGTGAAGTAAAATGTCATCAAAAGTGGCGGGAGAATCAAAAAATGAAACTGCTTTTACCTACAGTGTTCATAAACGTAAAACGTACTTAGATGTAGATTCAACTGCTCTTTTGGCAACTGCTCGTGTTGCAATAAGTAGCATTGCGTAATTTGTATGAATCGCGGTGCTTAATCTAAGGCGCTCTCTCAAATAAGTGCTTCTTATGAAGCGCGTGTCACTGTGAACAATGATTTTCAAACTAAGCGCCCCTCTGCTATAAACGCCCTTAATGCACAGAGAAGATTTAATTTTATAATTGCGGGCAGAATGAGATCAAAGTCATTCTGTACCCATACGTGCCTATTCTGTAAAAATTTTCTCCAGTTAAGAAGCAATTACTAATGTTTAAGTTTAGCAAACTCATTGCAATGGTCCGAAATTTCAGGAGTTATCTGTTCTTAAAAAAATAACAACTTATTGTAACTCCTGTAGCTGTAGAAAAACAAACAGGTTATAGTCTGTGGTTACAACGTCTAGATGTAAAAGGTTTTTTGATCCCTAAGTGAGCGAGCGAGAGAAACTACCAGACAAGCGTCCTGTATATTAAAAAGAGAAAAATGCTCTGGGATCGAGAATGGCAGTGCGTGTTACTTATATACCAACCGTGTTCTCATTTGCTGCGGTTGCAATCTTTAAAATCCCGCCCTTTTTCCCAAAATATTAAGAGTTGTAGATTGTTGTCAAAACTTTTTACAAATAGATAAAAAATTATACGGTACAACCTCGTCCCAAACGCGTTTTTCTTTTTTACTGGTCGGCGAGACAAAAAGATTTCGTCTCGCCGTCCAGTAAAAAAGAAAGAAACAAAAGGCGCTGGGAACGAGTTTGTGTACGGAACTTAAAAATTCGTAATTAAGGCAATAAAAATATATAACAATTGTGATTTTGTGTGTCTGTATGAGTTTATACCATCACGCAAGCGCAAACGACAGGTGGCGAATTCCATCACCACAGTTAAGACCATTCCGTTGTATATATACATACAACACAAAATATCCAGGTTATTACATTTATAAGAGTTATGGTCGCCATAACAACATACTATGTTGTTATGGCGACTATTTCCTATTATGTTGTTATGGCGACTATTTCCTGTGAAACCATTACTCCCGGAGTGGTAATTTCCCGGGAAAATGTTACTCCCACACAGAAATTATTACTACCTTAAAATCACTCTTTCTTGAAGGGAGAACTACTTTCTTCCCAGTAAAAACTAACTTTCCCAGTAAAACTAACCCTCATGAAGACATTCCATTGCAAATTTGAATGCGCGAGCTTTCTTTATTCATACTTTGTTTATACTTTGTTTTATCGACTTCTAATCTTAAGCAGTTCTTTTTCTACGTTTTTCTAGAGTGTCAAGCTCCAGTTATTTTTACTTTGTTTGATACATTTTTTAAACTCAAACGTTTATTTTATCTACAACAAAATACTATTATTTACTTTATCCCATAAGTTCTTAAGCTCAAGGTCAAAAGTTTGTTTTTCTATTTTTTAAAGCTCTAATAATCTATTATTATTTCATTTATAAATTTTGAAGCTCAAGCAGTTCATGTTTTTCAGATTTTATAAGATTTCAACCTCCGAAAAGTTTTTCTCCTGTGATTTGTTAGCTATAATCATTTTGTTTCTAAACTCAAAACCGATTGTAGTTTTTGTATTTGTTAAATTTATTTTCTATTCATCCTATTACAGTTTTTTGTTGTAAGGTTGTAGTTATCGTGAGAAAAAAGATTATAAATGATCTTGAAATGATTATTCTAAAGTCAAGTTTAGCTGCATATATACATAGAGATATCTCTATGATATACACCAACCATTTATAAGAAATAGTTAAAATCATTTGATTCTGAAAGCTTTTTGTATTGACACTTCTTTAAACAACTCTTGTTTCTTATAAAAGCTTGTATATAAACATAGATTTTAATGGTCCCACTGAAAAAGAGAAGCCAGACCCACCCCACCGGGGAGTAAAAATTTCCTGCGGGAAGTAATAATTTTCTGGTAAATAGATACTCCCGGGAGTAACAATATCCCGGGAAATGAGTCCTGGGGAGCACTTATTTCCCAGTAAATTATTACTGGGGAGTAAACTTTAAGGGGAGTATATTTTTACGGTGACACCGGGCAGACTTTCATAGCAAATTCCATTTTTCTATTTCGTTATGTTGTTTTTGTGCACGTTAACTGTCAATCTACAACAATTAATTAATCTTTATTATTAATAATGGATGCGTCATAATTACTTGATTGTGGTGTGTGATAAAAAGTGGTGTGAGAGTTAAAAATAAAATACAAATTCTAAAATGTTGTCGTCGACGAAATTAAATCTTTGTGCTGAAGTACGCTTCAATGTACTCTATTTCTTCTGAATCAAAAAAAAAAAATAGACAACAATTATTAGTGGTGTGACAGCTAAAAATAAAATCTTTCAAATATAAATAAATTACGATAGAGATTGTTTTTTTTCATATCTGCGTTATGAAGTTTGAAACAAGTAACCAATATATTTTTCTGTTAGTTCAATGTATCTTAAATGTTGTTGTTTGTTGTGTTTTTGTTGTCGCTGTCGCTTTTTGTTGTTGAGTTTTCTGTATTTTCCCATTTTTCCATGCTTAAAGTAATGTTTTTGAAAGCATCTTTTAACCGAGCATATAAAAATTGCAAAAAAACAAATGATGTTTAGTCTCATAAAAAGGAGTATCATATCTGTCGCGTTATTTTAAAAGACACTTAAGTGAAGGTAATGTTCTAGTCGATAAGACATAAAGAATACAAATGACCACGTTACGTTCACCTTTTAAAATTTTATTACTGTACAAAATGGTTCCTTTTATAGGATAAAAAAAACAAAAAATTTAATACGCAGTTGCAAAAGAAGAAAATGTTAAAGGCAAAAAAGTATTTCTACTACTTTGAAATATTTATATATGTTTCAACAGCTATTGTTGGAGGTGTGTACATATGGTTACCTCAAAACTCCTCAAAGAATTACACATTTATGAAAAAATTCAACGCTCCAGTTTTCCTTAATCTATTGCTGATTCTTAATCCTTTGCTAGGTATTGTTGAGTGTTATAAAACAAAGTTTTGTCTGGACGTTTGGCAACTGTTATGGTGGATTTGTGGTGTGACGTTCTATATTGAATTATTCTCCACCGAGTACAAAGATAACATTCGAAAACTCAAAGACGGAAGATGTTATGAAATTGACGAACTCAGTTTCATAAAATGTTGGGAAAACACAAAAGAAGATTTAGAGTTCGAATACAAAATATTTCAAGCCTTTGTCTCTCTCACGTTCTTTGAAATAATTTTGCTGTTTTCGTCAATTGTGTGGTTTATCATTACCTGTTGCTGTTGCAGACAGCGTGAAAGCGACGTTCAAAGACAGACAGACTCACCCAAGGAGTCGCTCAGCATTTACACAAAGAGATATCCAGCGTTTTAAAATGTTTTATGTAAACAAAACGCATTTTACCCGATGATCGTTTTTCAGATAAAATAAATTTAAACACGTTTCTAAAATAACTATCAGCGTTTTTAATTTTCTGTGTTACTACTTTAATTTTTTTGTGCTTTGATAAATACATCTTCTATCTTTATATTGATAATTCCCTCTCTTTTGTCTGTGTCAGGGCGGTTTTGTAATCTTGGTCGGTACGCACTAATTTCCCTTTATAATTTCACGGGATAATAACTAGTCTTCTCTATAATAATACGCCAGTTCTGTGTGTTTGTAACAGGTAAAGTCGTTATCTTCATTTTTCTTTGATGCCGCCGAAAAATGCATGTCGGAAATGGTAAATTTTATGACGTTACGGCGCGACGTCAACAACACTACTTTAACGTCAATATCCTTTAACGAGGTGGTGACGCCAGTCACATTTCACCGTGTGGGTAACTAGGGACCACCTGCGACCAATTTGAGTAAGTTTCCCAAAACTGCAACCTCAAATCCGTTTCGGAATAAACGGGTTGATGACATCAACAAACAACATTAAAACCCCAATATCTCTGCAACTGTTTGATACATGATTCTATACATTTTCTTGATCAGCGTTTCAAGATCTATACGATAGAGGCAACAGATGTACGAATTCCTTACATAAATATTTTTGTGTTTTGACATGTCTTTGCTGACGCTAGCAAAATTTTTAAACCCTTTTATCTCATTGGCAGTTTATCAAAAACACATGATTATTGATTTCCGCAAGCGAAGGCGGAATCTTAAAAATCGCCTGAGGAGATAGATAGAGACAGCGCAGCTAGGCTGCACGCTGCTAACTTTATGTCCAGGCTAAAACCTCGTTTTTAAAAGACTATGGAGATACTTTATTTTAATCTTTGCCATTTTAATCACCAATCTGAACAGAGTTTGTTTACTCTTCGTGTGGCCAGAGCATTCTGTGTATAGCCATGACTAAAAGTGCTAAAATTTTGTTATTCGCCCCTTGCTGGTTGGTTGGTCGTTGTAGCTTTATTGATGAAGCTGAGGAGCTAAACAGTATATATTCTTTAAATTTGTGTATCCTATCAGGTAAGAATTATTTTATATATAAGTGAGAAAAGTGTGCTGGCTAGCTAGCTATCTTAATTATTGGTGCTGATTTGGCTCTCCGTTTGATTGGTGCTGACATTATTATCTTTTTATAGTCGTGAAGTTACTTATCTTTCGAGCAAGCCAGCTACATAAAATACTGCTTTGATTGGAGTGCCTTTTTCTCTTAAAAAGCCAGCAACAAAAAAATTTTGTCCTTTCTTTGGGAATATTTCCATGGCTGGACTGGTTCTTATGGGTAACTGGGGCTACTTCTATCACATTGAAAGATATATATTTGCACAGGATTTTTTTTCTATATTTTTTTGGAGAAAAGTTTTCAAAACTTCCGAACAGTCAGGGTGAACTGATGATTACCCTGTAAATAGAACATATAGTTAGCAACGCAGGATTATTATACCCTATACTAGTATATTTAGCTGTTAGAAGCGTCTTTGTGATCGTCACAGCTAGGTAAATGTGTCTTTCCAGTGCTTTTCCTTGAAATCAGAATAGTGTTGTTGTTTATGCGACATACTGCTGGCTAATTAATAACCTTTTTGCACAATCGTTTCTTGTTCCTTTTATCTTTTTAATTGAAGCACAACTTTATGTGGATCTATATAATTATGGATGTCCATGGGAAGATCAATAACGAAGAAAAGTGTGAAAATTTAAGTAAAAAAAATTTCTATTGTATAAGTAGTTGTATGAGTGGCTGATTATACTGTACGGACTGTGTATATAATTATTCTGCATAGATAAATAGATGATCTGTATTATTTATATGGCTAGCCTCACAAATATTGAGGGATATACCCTGTCTATTACTTCCAGAATGGGGACATGGCTTAGATGGGGAGTTGTAGAGCATTTAATGCTCATTTTGAGCTACGCAGACCAATTAGGGTCCGCGCTCTGCCAAACAACTTCCTGCAACATCCAACAACCAACACAATGCGCTTTCTCCCCAATTTCCCTCACATGGCTTGGGTTAACCCAAGCCGTGTTAGAAACCCAAGGCATGTGAGAGAAATTGCGCCAGAAGGGGAATTGAATCCCATTCTCACGCATAAAATGCCTGAGTTATAACCACTAATCTATCGTACCATTGAAAACAGCTAACTATTCTGTTACTGGCGAATTATCAGCTCTCCTTGAGCTCTTAATTTGCTTAAAAATCTTTTTTGAACTGGCCCAAAGTAATATTTTTCTAAGATTTCTTAGATAAGACTTGATCTTTAGAAAATTCACGAAAACGACCATCGATTTATCAAATTCGCAAATTCATTAATTGGGTGTTTACCCTTTTTTGAATTGAATTGAGTTGAATTCAATTTGTCAATTTCAAAAGTTAGATATGTTCAACTTTTTGGATTTGCCAAACAAAACAATGACAAATCAGTTTTCTCAAAATGATAAATTGCAACTAATCCAAATCCCCGATAGAAATTCAAGTTTGAATAAAAAAAGGATAATAAACAATCAAATTTGTTTGAATTCAATAAATCGATTTCAACAAAATAAATTCTGTATTGTCCACAGCTTTCAAAATCATGTATCGCCTGCTTAATATGTTACTTGTTTAACAAAAATATCAAAAGCCAGCTTGATTAACTTATATACATATACTTATATATATAATATACCTTGTGCATTCCATGGCATTGATTTGTATCCTTTTAATAAATTCCCTTTTCAAATCAAAGAAGCAAAGAGAGGTTAAAGAAACAATAATTAAACAACCTGGTGTTAATGCAGTATATGGTATAATTGTGCTGCTGTTTCTCAAACGTACTTTGTTTTTCAGATCAGCTGTTATCAAATCATGCAGCATCAGCATTTTCAAAAGATTTTCAACAAGAGAGTAAATTTTGAAGGCATAAATACTGAAATATTCAAATGCTAATATGTATTTATTGCTGACTTAATTAACAATGCACTACTTCATCATTTGAATTAAGCTCGTTCAGAAGTTATTATATTGGAATCGTCAAGTTTATACATAACAACATTTTCCTGATCAGTTTTAAAAATATCCAGCTAAAGTTTTAACTGTTATTTTAGAATACTTTATATAGATATGTAAAAATTTTATTATTGAGTTGTATTTTACCATTGCAGGTTTGTTACAACAATATACTCAATGATTTGTTTACGCCATAATTTTTTTAGGCTAAGGGCGGAAATCTTCAAGCCCCTGGGCTTCTTGTATACATTCTCTTGATCGGTGCTTTAAGCTCTACACCATAGAGACAACGTGAAAACAAGGTTCTGAATTTTTTTTGTGGATGGGTTGCTGACGTCTTCAAAATTCAAATGACCTCAGTGGATTTTTATCGATTATCTTTATTAATACCCGTATTCTGCCAGTCTATAGGCATGAAAAAAAGTCGTACTACGGAAACATAAAATGCGATATGTAAAAGAAAGACCGCAGCAAATCCGACTAGTTTCCTATACTAATACCTGTATTTTGTCCATTTAAAATGGCGGTGCGCAGCTTTTTTTAAACCCCTGAAAAATGCCTTTACATTGCCTTTACATCTTGCTATAAGACTACCTCGGCTAAGATTGCTGGCGCTAAATAAATTCACATTACACACTTCTTCCACAATGTAATGCTTAATCAAAGGCGCTCACTTAAATAAGTGCCTCTTATGAGTGCGCGTGTCACTGTTAACAAAGATTTTAAAACTAAGGGCACCTCTTCTATAAACGCCCTCAAGGCGCATAGGAGGAGATTTAATTTTATAATTGCGGGCAGAATAATCTGTGGTTACACCGTCTAGATGTCAACGTTTTTTTAATCCCTAAGCGAGCGAGCGAGACAAACTACCAGACAAGCGTCTTGTGTATCAAAAAGAGAAGAAAGCCCTGGCATCGAGGTTGGCAGTGCGTGTTACTTATATAGCAAACGGGTTCTCAATTTCTGTGATTGCAATCTTTAAAATACCGCCCTTTTTCCCAAAGTATTATGTCCGGAGTTGTAGATTGTTGTCGGAACTTTTAGCAATTAGATAAAACTTTATAGGGTACAAATTCGTCCCCAGCGCCTTTTGTATATCTTAAAAAAAGACATAAAAGGCGCTGGGAACGAGTTTGTATACGGAACTTAAAAATTCGTAATTAAGGCAATAAAAATATACAACAATTGTGATTTTGTGTGTCTGTATGAGTTTATACCATCACGCAAGCGCAAACGACAGATGGCCAATTCCATCAAAACAGTTAAAAGACCATTTCGTTGTATATATACATACAACATAAAATATCCAGGCTATAAATTTTAGGAGATTTGGTCGCCATAACTGCATACTATGTTGTTATGAAATAATGTTATGTACAAAGCACACATGAGATAGTATACTTTTTAATTCGTTGAAACAAGGTCTGAGTAACAAGAACAGGAACAAACCAGTTGTAACTTATTATATAGCGAGCTCATTAGGCTATGCACACATGCGCATAAGAAAAGTAGTGAAATAAAGCTTCATACACATTTTGTGCTAGAATCTTGACAAGAATTAATTAATCTATGTTGTTAATAATGTATATTGTGGTGATTGTGGTATGTGATAAAAAGCGGTGTGAGAGCTAAAAATAAAATACAAATTCCAAAACATTTTCGTCTACGAAATTAAATGTTGAAAATAAAAATTAACTAAGTTTAAAAAAAATAATAGCAAACACATAATTAATCTTTGTAATTAGTAATGATTGACGTCATAATTACTCAATAGTGGTGTGACATAAAAAGTGGCGTGACAGTTAAAAATAAAATCTTTCAAATATAAATAAATTAAGATAGAGATTGTTGTTTCCATATCTGCGTTATGAAGTTTGAAACAAGTCACCAAGATTTCTTTCTATTAGTTCAATGTATCTTAAATGTTGTTGTTGTTGTTTGTTGTATTGATGTTGTCAATGTCGCTTTTTGTTGTTGATTTTTCTCAAATTGTCCATTTTTTCATGCCTAGAGTAATGTTTTTGCAAGCATCTTTTAACCGAGCATATAAAAATTGCAAAAAGCAAATGATGTAAAAAAACGTTTAGTCTCATAAACAGAAATATCTTATCTGTCGCGTTATCCTGAAAGACACTTAAGTGAAGGTAATGTTCTAGTCGATAAGACATAAAGAATACAAATGACCACGTTACGTTCACCTTTTAAAATGTTATTACTGTACAAAATGGTTCCTTTTATAGGATAAAAGAGCAGAAAGTGTAATATACGCATTTGCAAAGGAAGAAAATGTTAAAGACAAATAAGTATTTCTACTACTTCGAAATATTTATATATTTTTCAACAGCTATTGTTGGAGGTCTGTACATATGGTTACCTCAAAACTCCTCAAAGAATTACACAATTATGAAAATATGGTACGGTCCAGTTGTCCTTAATCTATTGCTGATTCTTAATCCTCTGTGTGGTATTTTTGGATCTTATAAAATGAAATTTTATTGGGACGTTTGGCAACTGTTATGGTGGATTTGTGGTGTGACGTTCTATATTGAATTATTCTCCAACGAGTACAAAGATAATATTCGAAGACTCAAAGACGGAACATGTTCTGAAATTAAGGAACTCAGTTTCATAAAATGTTGGGAAAACACAAAAGAAGATTTAGAGTTCGAATATAGAATATTTCAAGCCTTTTTCTATCTCACGTTCTTTGAAATGATTGTGTTATTTTCGTCAATTGTTTGGTTTATTACTACCTGCTGTTGTTGCAGACAGTGTGAAAGCGATGTTGAAAGGCAGACAGACTTACCTGGTGCATTATTAACTGGTGATCAAGCTTTATAAAAAGAAAACAATGGAGGATTTACGATTTAACGTAAATTATTTAGTCTGATACATGTTTATTATAAAAAATTTAAGCTTTATTATAAACATATTATCTTCATAGCTTTTTTAAGGAAGAAGGGTATTTTTGTGTCCCACTCAAAGGAAAAACTGCCCTACTACTGCCCTATCATTGTTCAGTGTATGTCCTAACCAGTGTTTTCTCTCGTTGCTACTTTACTCACGTTTATATATTAATACAATGCTGCTTTATAATTTCCGAGATAAAAAAAGTATTTAGCAAGTGGATACAAGAACTCGTTCTTTTATAATCCTTAGGAAACACTATAACTTGCCTAATTTCAATCATTCAACCTTAGTACAAAAGTTTTATATTTTACACTTTGCTTTGAATTAACGAAACATAGTTGCAGTCAACATTTTAATTATGAGAACCTTGTTTACGTCTGGTGTGTTTGGTATAAATTATTACCATGTCGTATTTCATGGCAAACTTTTCTTTTTCATTGTTCCTATGTCTCTGTTGATTTTACCATGGGCTTAAACGACTACTATATACATAAAATAAAATAAATTGCATCAATAAGCATCTACATAAACGTAAGGAACCATAAACTAATTGCTCAATTAGAATGTACGGTGAAATTCTTCAATGATCGATATTTGTTGAACGTGCGTTAGCGCGCGAGCTGTATTTACAGAGTGTAACAACATGAACGAGAATATTTATTAACCGTGTTTAACCTCATAAATTGCATTTTAGGAATATTCACAAGAAGAAAAGACTGTTAAAATAGATATACAAAGCTAAAAATAATATTTGCGAAATTGTTTGTTTTTGAGCTTTCTCGAAATGGGAAACAGCGTCACTTAGCAAGTGCTTTGCAGCCAGCAAAAGTTCTATTTTGGTAGGGGTGTAGGCCGAGTAACCAACGTCAAAAATGGGCCAACTGCACGTTCCACAATGTCCACATTGTGGAACAATCCATCCACCACCTGAGACATATGGTGGAATGAATATGGTGGAATTGGGGCATGCTGTTGTCGCAAAAATTAGCCTCCAAGATCCTAAGTTCTAAGTCCGCTGTGAACATTGAGATGATGTCAGAATGGACAAGTTTGCAGCACGTATTACTTACATTCCTAATTGATGTGGTTGCAATCTTTTAAATCGCGCCCTTCTCGCAAAATATTATGGCCAGAGTTCTTAGTTGTTGTCGAAACATTTTTCAATTAGATAAAATGTTATGCAGTGTTTAAAATTTTTGTAATAAAGTCAATAAAATGTAATGACAATTCTGATTTTGTGTGTCTGTACGTGTTTATACCATTAAACAAGCACAAACGATAGCTGGCCAATTTAATCAACACAGTAAGACCATATGCTTACAATACAAAATATTAAGATCATAAAATTTTAGGAGATTTGGTCGCCATAACTACATACACACATAAAGATAGTGTACTTTCTAATTCGTTAAAACAAGGTCTGAGTAACAAGGATCAAGTCGTAACTTATTGTATAGCGAGCAGTTTTATTAGGCTATGCACACATGCACATAAAAAGTACTAAAATAAAGCTCTTAGGTATGGAACATTCAAACACATTTTAATTTGTAATATTGTAAGGAATTAAGTACCACGCAGACTTTCATAGCAAATTCCATTTTTCTATTTCGTTATGATATTTTTGTGCGTTAAATGTCAATATACAACAATTAATTAATCTATGTTATTAATAATGGATGACGTCATACTTACTTAATAGTGGGTTGACATAAAAAGTGGTGTGACAGCTAAAAATAAAATTATTTCAATATAAATTAAGATAGAGATTGTTGTTTCCATATCTGCGTTGAAGTTTGAAACAAGTGACCAAGATTTTTTTTCTGTTAATTCAGTGTATTTTTAATGTTGTTATTGCTGTTATAACGGTTGCTGTCATTGGTATTACTATTATCGTTCTTGTGTTTGTGTTGTCGCTGTTTTTGTTTCCACTTTTTTATGCCTAAAGTTACAAAAAGGAATTCTAGTACTTCGAAATACTTATATGTTATATATTAATACGTTATATATTAAATATTTAAAGCACACTATCCTATACAAAATGTTGTCGTCGATGAAATTGAATCTTTGTGCTGAAAGTCAGGGTGCGCCTAAATGTACTCCATTTTTTCCAAATAAAAAAGCCAACAATTAATTAATCTTTGAAATTAATAATGATTGATGTCATACTTACAATAGTGGTGTGACAGCTAAAAATACAGTCTTTCAAATATAAATAAATTACGATAGATAGCTGCTTTTATATTTGCTTTATGAATTTTGTTTTCTGTTAGTTCAAGGTATCTTAAATGGTGTTGTTGTTGTTTCTTGTACTTTTGTTGTTGTTGTCGCTCTTTGTTGTTCAGTTTTCTCAATTTTTCCATTTCTTCATGCCTAAAGTAATGTTTTTGAAAGCATCTTTTAACCGAGCATATAAAAATTGCAAAAAGCAAATGATGTAAAAAAAACTATATGTTTAGTCTCATAAACAGAAATATCTTATCTGTCGCGTTATCCTGAAAGACACTTAAGTGAAGGTAATGTTCTAGTCGATAAGACATAAAGAATACAAATGACCACGTTACGTTCACCTTTTAAAATGTTATTACTGTACAAATTACACATTTATGAAAATATGGTACGGTCCAGTTGTCCTTAATCTATTGCTGATTCTTAATCCTCTGTGTGGTATTTTTGGATCCTATAAAATGAAATTTTATTGGGACGTTTGGCAACTGTTATGGTGGATTTGTGGTGTGACGTTCTATATTGAATTATTCTCCAACGAGTACAAAGATAATATTCGAAGACTCAAAGACGGAACATGTTCTGAAATTAAGGAACTCAGTTTCATAAAATGTTGGGAAAACACAAAAGAAGATTTAGAGTTTGAATACAAAATATTTCAAGCCTTTTTCTATCTCACGTTCTTTGAAATGATTTTGTTATTTTCGTCAATTGTCGAATCCGAATCCGTTTCGAAATGGACGGGTTGATGACGTCATCACAAAACCTTTAATTAATCCCATCCAATATCTTTACAATCATTTGTAAAAGATACACGATCCTATACATTTTTTTGATCAGCGTTTCAAGATCTATACGATGAAGGCAACAGGTATGCAAATTTCTAAAATTGTATTTTTGTGTTTTGACGGGCTTGCCGACGTCCCACAATAGAGGCAACGTGAAAATAAGGTTCTAAATTTTTTGGTGAATGGGTTGCTGACGTCCTAAAATTCAAATGATCTTTTTTTTCATTTTTATCCTGCCTCAGTGGATTTTTCCACGGGCTTTATCGATTATCTTTATTAATACCCGTATTCTGCCAGTCAATAGGCAAGAAAAAAAGTCGTACTACGGAAACATAAAATGCGATATGTATAAGAAAGACCGCAGCAAATCCGACTAGTTTCCTATACTAATACCTGTATTTTGTCCATTTAAAATGGCGGTTCGCAGCTTTACTTGGAACCCCTGCCTTTACATTGCCTCTACATCTTTACATCTTGCTATAATGAAGACTACCTCGGCTAAGATTGCTGGCGCTAAATAAATTCACATTACACACTTCTTCCACAATGTGATGCTTAATCTAAGGCGCTCTCTCCAATAAGTACCCCTTATGAGTGCGCGTGTCACTATTACGAAAGATTTGAAAACTAAGCGCCCCTCTGCTTTAAACGCCCTTAAGGCGTACATGCGGAGATTTAATCTCAGAATTTAGGGATGGATTTAAGATTTTTTTTAACTGGTGTAAAACAGGCTTAAAGAGGATTAATTGCTTATCAGGGCGTTCAAAAGCAACTGAGGGTTTGGAGGGCGTTTTGAGTCTTACAGCGGGACCGCCGCTCTTTAATGCCCTCTGATGGCCAAAACAGCTTAAAAATCAACTCCTGAACGACGAGTCTAAATTTTACTTTTTTTGTGAAATTTTGAACAAGAATTACAAGTATTAATTTCTCTTGTTTTTTTATTTAAATTATGTATTCAATTTACGTCTTAATTGAGTTTCTTCAGCGTCGGGTGTAGTAGATGCATATTTGATACCACTGTACTCAAGTTTTGCTGTTTCAGCTAAAAAATAAAAACACATTTCTAAATGTAACATGAAAGCGTTTGCGGCATTTTTGTACGAAAATGCGAAATCCAAGATGGAGAAAAAAGCGGCATTGTTTATCTAATTAGTCATAGGTAATTCCGCTACTAGATTTTTTTTTAAAACAATCAGCTTGATTTTATGAGCATTTAAACCAATCAGGATATTTTAAAACCACAACAAACTTTTTAATCGACATGTGAGGTAAAGTAAATTTATTTGAAAAATAAAGTCAATTTAATTAAAAACTGCAATCACTAAAAACTTACAAAGGTAACAAAAACACATAATTTGCTTAATTCATTCGGTATGGAAGATGTAAACAAATATTTAAAATATCAAAATTTTACAACTTCTTGCTAACGAAATGTCAGGTTAGTGGACAGTAGTTATAAAGAAAGCTAGAAATTAGCCAAACAAAAAATGTGACAACCTGCAATTGCATATAGCTTAATTCGCTACAATATTAACGAAATGTTGCTCTTCTCGATCCCATGTAATCTTTTTATATTCCTTTCATTGTCCTTTACTTCACTACTAGCTCTACTAACAGCTAACTACGTGCACTTTTGATAGTCCAACAACAAAATCCGACTTACGATGTAAAAAAACGACAAAAAATATTTCAAAATAATGTAATCAAACGTATACCAAGTATATCAAGTTTAAAAGTTTTCTGCAACAATTAACAAGCTTCACTAAGATTACGCTCCTCTTTCATGGAGTCAGCAACTCTTGTTGCTGTAAAACAAAACAAAAAAAACAGGTTATAATCTGTGATTACCCCGTCTATCAAACTCGTCCTCAGCTCCTTTTACATTTTAAAACTATATCCATGCAGCCTATCTATTACCAAAATAATACAAAAAAAAGTATTAGAGGGAATGCACGCATATATGCTCATTACAATACAAAAGGTAAACAGGAAATAGATAAACACAAAGAAGGTACCAAAAGACAGAAAAACGTTGATGTATTTTTACATACCTTTGTGCATGACATAGTATTGATACACTCGAAGGCATTACTGATATTTTTACCACCAAGATTATAAGAGAAATGAATTGACTTACCATAGATTACGTAAGACTTTCATTTTCCAAATGTATTCTTTAGGGTAAATTTCAGGGTAAATTGCAAATGAATTACAGAAGCCAACAATGTTTTTAACAAATTTTGTCACCAAAAACAACTGAAAGTACAAACAACAACAAAAATATTTCTATCACTTCTTATACACAATTTTCTTTCATCGTCGAAATGTGCTTGCATGGTTACGGCATAATTCTTAGAAATGCGTATAATTACGGTAATTATACTCAACCAATCAAGTGCAGAATTCTGGCCTACGATTCCAGTGTCTTTTTGTCTCGCCATTCAGTAAAGAAGAAAAAAGAGGCAAAATGTGCTGGGGACGAGTTTGCCTGTCTATATGTAAAAGTTTTAAAATTAACTGTAAATAAAAACACAGACTACAGGCTGTCGTCACCTTCGTCCGGCTAAAACATTTACCCTGCATTTTTACTTTAAAAATAGATTTGCGTGATTGTTGTATATTTTGAGCATGAAAACAGTATGTCAACTAGCCACAGTGAAACATTAAACATAGTTTATTGAGACTGCACAAGTAGCTAGCTGCCTTCAAACATACCAAACGAAAAAATTAACAGAGAAATATTCGTCTATGCAATTTTACTGATTAGCTAGGTAGCCGAATGTAAACAAAACCCACACTGCAACTAGTTGATAATCAAATAATGATAGAAAGAACAATGATAATAATATGGTTAGGATAGAAACTTAAGAGAAGAATACGTAGCCGACTAGCCAGGCTAGAGTAACACCTTATAAAATGTTGATTATTAATTAGTCAGTCTTATTATTTAGCTTAATAAGACTTATACTGGGCATAGTCGCAAAAATATTTGAAAATCAAACATTTTTAAATTACAGAAAGCATTTAGATGTAAAAAGGCCAAGAAGTGTCCCGGTGGAAAGTATGGAAGAGAATGAACAAATCCATTTTTCCTATAAGGTATTTGGTACCGGGCAGATTTTCATAGCAAATTCAATTTTTTGATTACTTTATGTTGTTTTTGTGTACGTTAACTGTCAATATACAACAATTAATTAATCTATTTTATTAATAATGGACAACGTCATACTTACTTCATTGTGGTATGTGATATAAAGCGATGTGAGAGGTAAAAACAAAATACAAATTCCAAAACGTTTTTAAATACTTGTGCTGAAGGTCAGGATCCGCCTAAATGTACCCCATGTTTTTCAAATTTGCGACTTTTTTGCGTTCGCCTGCAAATCTTTTTATTTTACGATACAAATATTTTCTATTCAGATACAGCTCTGATCTTTTGCGACATTTAATATTGGAACTAAATGTTTATGAATTAAGGCAAATAAAAAACAACAAAAAAAAAATAAAAAAACAAAAAAAACAACGAACAATAGACCTATTTCCATATCCATTTTCGTTCCGTGGAATATACATACCAAAATACCGAATAACATGAAAACGAGATTAGTTATGAGCAATTTTTAGTTTGCAGCGACGTAGTGCAGATATGGTTTGTTTACTTGCAATATTTGCAAAATTAATTTGTCATACAGATTGTTATTAACATTTGGTGATAATATGGGATAATAGCATGTATCTGCCAAACATTGGGCTGTTCTAATGGTTCGTTTATTATTACTGGTGTTTAATGAGCTAGGTATTAGCTAGCTGGGTTTGAATTGAATAGAGTAGCTAGTTGGCTTGGCTGGCTGACTTGTTCCAAACAAACATGAAATTTCAAGCTGATTACCAAAATTGGTGATGTTGCTGGTATATATCCTGTGTCTCCAGTTATTGAGTGTACCTTATTTTTTAAGCAACATATGTGAAATTAACATACTACTGACTGTGGTTTTAAAATAGTAGTTGAGTTGACCTTGTGGGTGCCTTAAAACTCGTTAATTGAGGGTAGTTTTAGAAGTATTTATAATTCACATTTTACACATTTGTGATTTCAGAATTAGGATACTAATTTGACTTGGTGGGAAAGGTTGGACTTTAATTTTCCTTGGAATGTTCTTGCTTATTTGTGTTAAATTTTAAGCCTCTATCGTAGATTGAATTTGGTACAAAAAATTATTTAAAATTTTTTAAACTTTGTATTCAGAGAGTTACCATCTTGGTATTTCTTCAGGCAAATGAAATTGTCCAGTGATCGGTCAAAAATTTGAGAGGATCACTTCACAAAATAATTGAAAAATTGATGCTTAAAAAAAACGTTTACTGACTGCCTGGAAATAAAGAATTTTTTTTCAACTTTTGTCCACAACATGCTTGTTATGTCGAACTTTAATAAGTGAAAACAATTAACTTTAATAAGTGAAAAAATGTGAAATTTTTTTGTGATGTCGAAAATTTTGGGTTTTGTATTATCACAAATCGACATTTTGGAAAAAGATCATCGATATTATTTTTTGTAAATAAACAATTTGAACAATTCTGCAAGATTCATTTTCAAGATGTCATATAAGCAAGAAAACAAAATATATATGGGATCGTTTTATGAACATTGAGACCGAGATTTTGATAAATATTAAGCACGTTTATTGCTGAAATCCAGAACTCTTAGAAGAAAAAGTATATTATTTCATTTTCCTTTTTTGGGGGGGGGGATAAAAACCTAAAAAAACAGGGTGCCATTTAAAAAAAAGACTTCACTTTTTCTACATATGGGAACTTATGATAAGCTCTATGCTCTATCAATTCATATTACTTACAAACTGTAAGTGTTAAGGTTAATCTTCACAATGCTTGATACAAATGTACGATTATTGACAGCCAGTAAGAGATAGAGTAGTGATGGAGGGAGTGTGACAGTTACAAAATATTAATTTTAAATATCAATATACACAATAATTGTTGAAAAATGATTTATTGATAACTCATGCAGCTAAGCTATAGTTACATTTCATATAAGCAAGAAAACAAAATACGTAAGTACCTGGTTTTAAGAACATTGAGACTGAGATTTTGATAAATATTAAGCACGTTTACAGCTGAAAACCAGACATTCTTCTCAGAAAAGTATCTATATTATTTTATTCTCCTTCTTTTGGATAAAAACCTAAAAAAAACAGGGTGCCATTTAAAAAAAAGACTTCACTTTTTCTACATATGGCGATGTATGATAAGTTCTATGCTCTATCAATTCATATTATTTACAAACTGTAAGTATTAAGGTTAACATCACAATGCTTGATAAAGGTTAACCAATCGCACATTTGTATGAAGCATTGTGCTTGATACAAATGTACGATTATTGACAGTCAGTAAGAGAGAGAGTAGTGACAGAGGGAGTGTGACAGTTACATAATCATAACAGCCAATAACTTCAAAATATTAATTGTGAGTTATCATATTACGCAAAAAATGTTGAAAAATGATTTATTTTTTACTCATGGAGCTGGAAGATCCTGGAAAACCCCTGGAAAAAATACTTGTGAAAATGCTATAAAAAAATACAGCCTTTTCATTATTCTTGAAGTTGAAATCTCTTTACTGTGCTGTGTTTCTGGAGTACGTCTGTTAGCATCAGTCAAGCATATTCAATATAGATTTTGGGGGAATGGAGAACTCAAAATAGTATTTACAATATGTTTTTCCAGGGTTTTAGCTTAGCTGCTTGCTACTTTAGCTTAGCAACCAGTAAGCTAATTTTTTGAACTGATCAGAAGTAATATGAAGTGCCACTGAGCGTTAGTAAACTATATATGTAGTTTTAGTTCTAAATATACTCGGAAGCAGTAAATAAAAATGTATTCACATTAGTACAAAAACGTGACTGGGTTTAGCGTGACTGGGTTTAACGTGGCTAGTGTAGAGGTTTAGCTAGCTAACGTATGCCAAAAGATACGCTCTCAAAATCTGCAATATTTTAACTATTTTGTCACACTACCGCTACCAAAACCCTCTTTATAACTGTGTTAACTACGATTTCGTGAAACTGCCAGTTAAAGGCTGTAAAAGTCAACATTTTGTTGATACGTTCTTCAAACTTGCATGTAAACAACCAGCATCCCGAAATTTCTCATAACTAATCTCGTTAAGGTTTATTTCGTGCAATCAAATAGATATGGAAATAGGTCAATTAATTAATCTTTGTAATTAGTAATAATTGACGTCATACTTACTTTGGTGTGACATAAAAAGTGGTGTGACAGCTAAAAATAAAATTATTTCAATATAAATTAAGATAGAGATTGTTGTTTCCATATCTGCGTTGAAGTTTGAAACAAGTGACCAAGATTTTTTTTCTGTTAATTCAGTGTATTTTTAATGTTGTTATTGCTGTTATAACGGTTGCTATCATTGGTATTACTATTATCGTTCTTGTGTTTGTGTTGTCGCTGTTTTTGTTTCCACTTTTTTATGCCTAAAATTATGTTTTGGAAAGCATCTTTTAACTGAGCATATAAAAATTGCAAAAAAAAAATGATGTAAAAAAACTATATGTTTAGTCTCATAAACAGAAATATCTTATCTGTCGCGTTATCTTGAAAGAAACTTAAGTAAAGGTAATGTTCTAGTCGATAAGACTAAAAAAATACAAATGAACACGTTACGTTCACCTTTTAAAATGTTATTACTGTACAAAATTGTTCCTATTATAGGACTAAAGGACAAAAAATTTATTACGCATACGCAAAAGAAAGAGATGTTAAAGACAAAAAAGTATTTCTACTACTTTGAAATATTTATATATTTTTCAGCAGCTATTGTTGGAGGTTTGTACATATGGTTACCTCAAAACTCCTCAAAGAATTACACATTTATGAAAATATGGTACGGTCCAGTTGTCCTTAATCTATTGCTGATTCTTAATCCTCTGCTTGGCCTTGCTGGATGTTTTAAAATAAGGCTTTTTCTGGACATTTGGCAAGTGTTATTGTGGATTTGTGTTATGGCGTTACATGGAGTATTATCAAACGAGTACAAATATAATATTCGACTACTCAAAGAGGAAAGATGTTCTAGAATTAACGAACTCAGTTTCATAAAATGTTGGAAAAACTCAAAAGAAGATTTAGAGTTCGAATACAAAATATTTGAAGCGTTTGTCTATCTCACTTTGATTGAAATAATTTTGCTGTTTTCGTCAATTTGTTGCTGTTGCAGACAGCGTGAAAGCTACGTTCCAAGGCAGACAGACTTACCTGGTGCATTATTAACTGGTGATCAAGCTTTATAGATTATAAAGAAAACAATGGAGGATTTAGGATTTAACGTAAATTATTTACTCTGATAAAAATAAAAAATATAAGCTTTATTATAAACATATTATCTTCATTGTTTTTTCAGGGAAGAAGGGTATTTTTTGTGTCCCATTCAAAGGAAATACTGCCCTACTACTGGCCTATCATTGTTCAGTGTATGTCCTAACCAGTGTTTTCTTTCGTTGCTACTTTACTCACATTTATATATTAATACAATGCTGCTTTATAATGTCAGTGATAAAAAGGTATTTAACAAGTGAATTCAAGAAGTCGTTCTTCTATAATCCTTAGGAAACACTATAACTTGGCTAATCTCAATCATTCAACCTTAGTACAAAGCTTTTATCTACATTGAATTAACGAAACATAGTTGTAGTCAACATTGTAATTATGAGAATCTTGTTTACGTCTGGTGTGTTTGGTACAAGTTTATTGTCATATTTCATGGAAAATTTTATTTGTCAGTTAAAAGTATTTTTTTACGAGACTAACAAATAACAAATAATTAGATACTGCATTTTGTAACAATGCTATTTGCTTTGTAGTGGTATGGTGCCAGTGGCGTGAAAGTTAAAAATAGAATCTTATAAATAAATGAAATAGGCAGGCAGGAGGAAAACTAATTTTAATATACACATAATTGCTTTTAGATTATCCGCAGTTATAAATTCTAAAACATATTACTAACTCTTCTTGCTCTGTTAGTTAATAATATTAGCAAATATTTCTTGGGTTTAAGGCAATAAATAACAAATTAAATTTTGATAAATTTTCTCCCTGATCTTTGTCAGAGCATCTTCAGATCACAAGTAAAAACGTCTTTCAACATGCATGTACAAAATGTCAAAAATTCTCTTGATAAAAATAAAATGTATAAAAATCGTTTATTAACAATAAAAGTCGTTAAAAATTATAGTATGTTTTCCCAAATTTCAGATAATCGTCTTATTTCATCTTTTTTGTTCAATAAATCCGATTTATGTTGTTTAATCGCTAATGCCTCTTTAAATGAAATGAACTTAGAGAAAATAGAAATTCTCTATAGGGAAAACAATTTTATTAAAAGAAAATGTGACGTTGTCATTTTTGTTGTCGTCGTCTCGTCATTGACGTTGACGTTGCAGCCCTTTTTTTCTGTTGTTGACGCTGTTGTATCTTTCCACATTCTTTCTTTGATGCAAATAGTGTTTTTGAAAGCAGTTCTAATCCTAATCCAATTATATTGAAGAATGTCGAAAGTTTGATTGTTGTAATAGAAGCTATTTAATCGTTTTTGTTCGTTTTTTTAAGCAACAGCAATTTCAAGGGTATTTATCACTCAATCATGAAAGAAATTTGCTATTAGGATAGAAGAAGCATTATCAATGGATTAAAATATTTCACTGGATGCATTTTATGGTTATTTGATATTTACAACTGTTTTTTTTTGTCCATTTTTTTTCGTTATCATCTTAGTTGGAGGAGGTATATAAAAAATTTCAGATATGAACGGTCTACATTATCAATTACCGTATACGGCCGAAACGTTATCAATATAATTAATTAATTAATTAATTAATTAATTAATTAATTAATTAATTAATTAATTAATTAATTAATTAATTAATTAATTAATTAATTAATTAATTAATTAATTAATTAATTAATTAATTAATTAATTAATTAATTAATTAATTAATTAATTAATTAATTAATTAATTAATTAATTAATTAATTAATTAATTAATTAATTAATTAATTAACATAGACAGACCTGGTGGTGGAATAATGAGGTTGACCAGTGTATAAAGGAAAAGAGGAAACTTTGGAAAGAGTGGAAGTCAGGTGGTAGTAAAAATATTTACTTAGAAGCTAAGCGTCGTGCTCGTACAGCAGTGTATAAGGCAAAATCCGAAGCAGAGGGAAACAGATTTGCAGATGTGTTAAGGAGGGAAGACCAGCGCAATGAGGTATTCAAGATAACAAAGCAAATGAAGAAGACTAATCAAGATGTTGTAAGTGAGAAGTGTATACGTAATGATGAAGGTGTTTTGGCTAGCACAGTGGAGGAGAAAAAGGTAGCTTGGAAGAATTATTATCAGAGGTTGCTTAACACTGAGTTTGATTGGCATGAGGATAATTTGTCTGATGATGATGTTGTAGAAGGGCTAGCTATGGAGATCAAGACAGAATGGGTAGTGGAGGCTATTAGGAAATTAAAGATTGGCAAGGCTGCAGGAGTATCAGGTATTGTTGCAGAGATGGTAAAAGCATCTGGATATATTGGAGTTGAGCTTATTACAAGTCTTGCTAATCAGATTATAAAGTATGGTGCTATTCCAAGTGAGTTGCAGTCGAGTGTAATAGTGAATTGTTTCAGGGGCAAGGGTGATGTATTAGAAAGAGGTAACTACAGAGGTATGAAGCTGGTTGATCAAGTAATGAAAGTTTTTGAAAGAGTGATTGATAAGTTCTTTATAGAAAGAATTGATATAGATAAGATGCAATTTGGTTTTGATGATGATGATGATGATGATGATGATGATTGTCTGTCTGTCTGTCTGTCTGTCTGTCTGTCTGTCTGTCTGTCTGTCTGTCTGTCTGTCTGTCTGTCTGTCTGTCTGTCTGTCTGTCTGTCTGTCTGTCTGTCTGTCTGTCTGTCTGTCTGTCTGTCTGTCTGTCTGTCTGTCTGTCTGTCTGTCTGTCTGTCTGTCTGTCTGTCTGTCTGTCTGTCTGTCTGTCTGTCTGTCTGTCTGTCTGTCTGTCTGTCTGTCTGTCTGTCTGTCTGTCTGTCTGTCTGTCTGTCTGTCTGTCTGTCTGTCTGTCTGTCTGTCTGTCTGTCTGTCTGTCTGTCTGTCTGTCTGTCTGTCTGTCTGTCTGTCTGTCTGTCTGTCTGTCTGTCTGTCTGTCTGTCTGTCTGTCTGTCTGTCTGTCTGTCTGTCTGTCTGTAACTTTTGCAAAGTGGATTACATTCTTCAAAATTTTCAAAACTTTACCGCTATAATAGTATTGACGTCAAAGGAAAATTAATTAAGATTAGTGAAGCCATTACAATGCACTTAAAACTTTGAGGCCAAATAACTTGGAAACGAGGTGGTGACGTCAATGTTTTTTACCGCGTGGGTAACTAGGGACAACCTGGGACCAATTTGGGTAAGTTTCACGAACCTGGGTCCCCGAATCTGTTTCGGAATGGACGGGTTGATGACGTCATCAAAAAACCTTTAAACCTTGATATCTCTGCAACCTTTTGTGAAAATACATAATCCTATACATTTTCTGCATCACCGTTTCAAGATCTATACGAAGAAGGCAACAGGAATATAAATTTCTAAAAAAAAATTTCGGTCTTGATGGGGCCATTGCTGACGTCAGCAACATTTTTAAACCCTTATATCTCATTAACCGCTCATATCAAAGGCACATGATCATAAACGATACATTTTCTTGATCAGCGCTTTAAGCTCTACACAATAGAGGCAACGTGAAAACAAAATTCTCAATTTTTAATGGATAGGTTGCTGACGTCATCAAAATTTTTATCCTGCCTCAGTGGATTTTTCCACGGGCCTTATCGACTAGTCTATATAATAATAAAGTAATTGTTTCTGTCTGTAATAGGCAGAGTTGATTATTTTCTTTAAAAGCACCTATAAAACATCCCCTAAACAATGCTCAGTATTTTATAAAACTTTTGTTTACACCTTTAATTTATTCAGAAAAAAATCGACTTAATTAGCTTGGAATAGTATTGTATGCTAATTTACCGTAACGCGTTTTAAAGCACGGGAATTCTCAATGCTTTGCTATAAATTATTGTATGGGTAGAGTTTTTGTCCATTTTGCTTTAAAGTTTTTAATTGGTTGATTTTCCAATCTTCTGACAACAAATCGTTTTGTGATAAGAACACACAAATTTAAAAAAGTTTCTGTCTGATTTCTTTCCGAGGTTTCAGAACTAGTCTGTTTATAATAATACGCAATGTCTCTCTCTCTGCAACACCTATAGTGCATATATGTACATTCTTCGTTGGGGTATGTTCTATCATATATTTGTCAATTTTTAACGTTGCAACACGAGTTACTGCATTACATGGACGTTTAATACCTTATTAAGTTTAGTAAAGAGTTGTAATATATGTTTATATTTACTGTTCATATTTAAATGTTTGAGATGAAATAACTTGAAAAGGGGCAAAAATAACTGATGTCACCTCAAGCATTGTTAACTAGGGTTCACTTATGACAATGAAATAGACATTTTTCTGAAGATAATCCAATTTACCTGATTGGAAATCAATGAAATGTTGTCAAAAATCTTTAAACCTTTGTTTTTATAATTGTTTGTCATGAGCCCATACATTATCTTGTTCAAGGTTTTAACTCAATTAAGGCAACAGATTAATACATTTAAAACAAAAGTAGTTCAAAATTACAGAGGATAAATTTAAAAAGAAAAAAAAAATACGAGTTCGATTATTTTCAATCGCACGAGTAAACGTTTGATTACGAGTTAATCACACAATGAACTATTTTTGTAAGAGTAGCACAGGATGTCAATTTCAATGTTTTGATTTTTTTATTACCCGATTTATAATTAGTTCGATTCATTGTAAAGATATCTTTTTTTGACTTATCATAAAACACGAGAAAATAAATATTTAAGTTATCGGCGCTCCCTAAAGAGTGCAGTTAAGATTCTAGAGTGCAATTACGATATAATTTGCGGTGTAGGAGAAGCGCCAAACCAGAAAAAATAGGTCATCGTGTGATTAAGCTGAGTGTTGCATGGGCAACAATGGGCTGTAATTATACTCGACTGGATTGCGCAGATAAGAACAAGGTTCTAATTTTTTAACCACAGTAAAGATTAACCTTGTCGTATATTATTTAAAAAAATATTTGTTAACTATAATTAAAAAGACGCTTGCTGGCGAAAATTCTGTGACTATACTAGCCGGGAAACCCGACGTCGAATCGCCGGGATGAGCCACAAATAACTGTTGTTGAACGCCCTAAGGAGCGCTTACAAAGAACTGCAAACTGTGCGACACAGTCAGATGGAGCGCTTTAGTACAGGTATGCAGTATGTCGTAAATCAAATGAAGCGCACACACCATTATAGTGTTGCAACTGTAACATATTTTCAAAAAATAACTTTCCGCAACAAAGGCTTAAATAAAAACACAGTTTACAACCGTTGTGACTCCGTCATAGCAAAAACAATTGGTCAATATTATTTTATTTTGCGGAATAAGTTTTCGTAAAAGTTAAAAAATTAATCGTGACACCAGACTCTATTTGCAGACTCTATTTAAATGAAAACACAAGAAACAGTCCTTCGCTTCTTGCACAGGGCTAAGCGGTTAGTCCAGGTAAACATTGTTGCACATTCGTACAGGCGTGATTCCCAAAAAAGTTTAAAAATTAATTATCACAGTGGGATGACCCGCATAGGCGTAACAGCCTTTTCCAAAAACCAGGCTATTGTTAACACTGAGCTAACCGCTTAGTACAGTTAAACAGACTTAAACAGTACCTTTCTCCAAAAAAACTTTATCACAACTTCGGCTAAAATGACAAAACAGGAAACAGCCTGTCGTTACCCCTCCAGCTAAAGCAATTGCTCAGCTATTTTATTTGCAAAAATGTTTTAAGGAAAATAATTAAAGATGTAGCTACCTAGCTAAACTGCATTTAGCATAAGATTTATTGCTGAGAATATTGCGATATTGATAGCCAAACTGAATTTTTATACTCTCACTTTTTAGGTAAATATATGAGCTAGCTAAGTGGCTACATCCTCGACATAAAAATAAATGTTGGGTTGGAGAAAAACCTCCTATACCAAACAAAATTAGTAAAAAGTAAGGCTATCAGTTCAGGAGTTGAGTCAAAAAGAGGAACCACTACCCATTTGGGAAACAGTTTCCCATTCTGAAAACCGTTACCCTAAATAGGCCAGAAATACGGCAATAGTTTCCCATTAGGAAACCACCAAAATGAAAAGGGATCTGCGCACGAGCTGGTTAAGAAGCGCACTAAAAATTTTTTAACAAATAGAAAGGGAATATTTTCCCGCAAATTTTCACCGAAGGAAAAAAAATTATCGTAGCCTCTTTCCGCAATTCCGTAAAATGGTTCTGAGAATGGATAACGGTTTCCCAAAAGGGAAACCCAAATTAAAATCAAAAAAATTAGTTTAGGAAACAGTTTCCTATATGTGAAACCATTTCCTTGTATGACATGGGAATTTTCCTATAAAACATAGGAAACCGTTTCCCTTTTAGTGTCATCTCCCGAACTGGCTATTAGCTAATAGAATATTTGTTCCTAGCCAAAACTCCTAAAACTGGTGCGTTTAAGATCTGTACGTAGCTAAAAAACGTGACAATATATTTATCTTAACATTTTAGAACTTACAAAAAACCAATGTTACGAAAATAAAAAGCTTATAGAAGACAAAAAGGTGAAACAGACTTACACAAACAGCACTGACCACCATTACTTTAAAAACTAAAATGGCCATCATGTTTCGGTCCTTATGTTTCTTCGTTTGCCCAGGCTGTGAAAGTCTTGGATTGGTTTTTCAAAGAATCAAGCGTTTGCTTAGTGTATTATGTGCGAGCGGGTCAAAACAAAGTCAGTAAAACTATCAGTAAAATGTCCCATTTTTTTTCTGTAGCTTAATAATATGATTTGCGATTAAATAACCCCCTGGTTTTTAAAAATCGCGGAAAGATCAAAGGAATATCGGTAACCCTTTTGAACACACAAAATACGGCTATTATTATAGAGATGTTTTCAGAAAGATGACGGATGACAGTGAGATAGAAGGAATGCAAAGCATTTGTTTGTTCATTTGTTTTCAAATGTAACCTTCAATCATTAATTTGTGTTGTTTATAAAAAATCCCGTATAGTCCATGGCACTTGCGAGCAAATCTGACGTTTTCTTTTATGTATTTAATTATTGATAAGTCCACCTGTTTTATACCTGGAGTTTTAGGCGTTCAGTAACAAACTGTCCCTTAAATACACGGTAAAAAAGTCAAAAAAAGCTTAGAGGGTTTATTTAAGATTTTAGGGCCGATTAGTTAAAAAAAATATATAAAAAATTGTTTGATTTAATATTCAGTTACGGCCACGAAACACACTTAACGGTATTATTGCTTAGCAATGATACTTCTCAACTTTGAAGTGATTTTCCTGAAAAACTTCCAAATGTGATTCCTAATCATTAAAATGCTTTTTTAAGGAGACCTGTTTTTGAGTGAGTGAGTGAATGAGTGAGTTAGTTAGTGAATTAGTAATGTAGGATCACGCTTTGAGTAGCAACCGTAATCACACGATGACCTATTTTGGTCACAGAGTGTCCTAGTCACCCTGATGTCACCACGGCGTTTCCAACTTATCTATCCTTGAAGTTATAACTGCAATACAGTGGCTTCACCAATCTTATTAAACGCATTGACGTAAAGTGGAAAGTTAGAAATAAATATTGTAATTTGTTCCAATGCACTAAAAACTATTCCGAGATGGCCTTAAGTTCGAGATAGCAGGAAGGATTCGTGTCAGCGAGGCAGTAAATGCTGACAAAAGTAAAGAAAATAAGAACGATGCCTTAGCCTGCGCTTTCTACAGGATGGAGACGAAAACTAAATACAAATTTCTTTGTTACGTCCTTACCCAGGCTGTACCAGTAGTTCTGTATCATACTTTGTGAATGTAGAAAACTATAGCAGATGTTTCTTTTAAACATTTGAACGAACGGAAATTATCAGCTTCGAATGGAAATTAGTAACGTGGTTATGGTTAATTATGCAAAAAAATGCACTTTTTATGTACCTGAAAAGGACAAACCGAAACACCCGAAACGGTTTAGCCTTAATAGTGGGATATAAAATAAGGACACTTGCCGCTTGGAACTCTCGGCTGTCTGAACTCTCGGCTCTCTGCACTCTCGGTTGTCTGAACTCTCGGTTGTCTGAACTCTCGGTTGTCTGAACTCTCGGTTGTCTGAACTCTCGGCTCTCTGAACGTTCGCCGCTCTAAACGCTCACCGCTGTGAACGCTCGCCGCTGTGAACGCTCGCCGCTGTGAACGCTCGCCGCTGTGAACGCTCGCCGCTGTGAACGCTCGCCGCTGTGAACGCTCGCCGCTGTGAACGCTCGCCGCTGTGAACGCTCGCCGCTGTGAACGCTCGCCGCTGTGAACGCTCGCCGCTGTGAACGCTCGCCGCTGTGAACGCTCGCCGCTGTGAACGCTCGCCGCTCGAGTTATGAAATGACGTTTTCAATTGTTTGTGGTTCCGGCGATCTTTGAAATCACGCTCTTGTTTTCATTGTATGTTCAAAGTTGTACCTAGCTAGTTAGGCCACAAAATTATTTGTGTCATATCTGAAATTTTCAAGGATAGCTGGCCGTATATACTTTGACTTTTAACCATATAAAATTAGTTATCTGATAGCTATCTAGCTCAACATCATATTTTTCGCTCGACGGTTATGCGGGCGTCCTTGGCAAAGGAAACGCCCTAAGAGGCGTAAAAAATGTTAAATTGAAAATGTTTTGTATTCTAATATTAAGAGCATTTGGTTTTTTATGCGGTAAAAAAAGTCAGTAAAAAGGTTTACTAACTGATCCAAAATGTGATAACTCTTTACCAACTTATGAGCAATATCATTAAATTATTGTTCTACGGCTTTAGCCGGTAGAACTACTACCGACTACCGAGACTAGTGAAGTACAACAGGATGCCAGTCTAGTGTAGCGGTACAGGAATTATTATTTTTTCACACAATCCGCAGGAATATGTGTTTGGTTTAGCCTTTCTTCGTCTTGGAATAAAGATTGAACACATTGGTGAATATTTTACGCGGACCTAATTCATGTGCAAGATTACATGAGAAACTGCCCGAGGCGGTAAAATTTTTATTTGTAAAGCAGGTTAATGATTTTTAAAAGAATTTTTTAAAATCTAGTGCTCATAATGTTGTATTTATTATAGTGTAGTTAAGTCCACCTTAAGATAAACGTATTTCATATTCCTGTACAAGTTACCGACTCACACCTTAGATAGCTAGTGTTTCGAAACGAAACTTCAGGAACGAAAAGTTGTTTAATGGCGCACCGTTTATTCATTTTTGTGCAAAAGGCGCATATTTCGCTTCCCGTACAAAAGTTTGACTGATTTTTCTGCCATATTAGTCTTATCTCACATGTATTGGATGTTGGATGGTTACTGGTTGCTGGTTACTTGTCGTGGATTTTTATGTATGTATTTAGTCCTTATCTTAGTCTTTCAATTATAAGAAACTTATAGCTAGCTATAGCTAAATTAGGTGCATTTTGGAAATTCAATCTGCAGACTTTGATTCTATTTTTTATTCCATTTTATTCTATTTCTGAAGTTTTTAGAAATCAGCTGTTTAGTCTATTATAACAGCAACCCTGTAACATTTTATATAAATTCTTCTCTAGGATAAACACACTGTATTTTACAACAGAAAAAGAAATAAAAACATTTGAAAATAAAAAAAAATAGCTTTAATAAAAAAAGGAAAAAGAGTAAGAAAAGAGAATTAAATATTTAAATTGTAAATTTTAGCGTAACCCCACGTCGTAAGAAAGTGACCCGTGATTTGTGTGACATGGCCTCACTGTGCGCACACACAAGGCGTATTAATATATAGATTAACTTTCAGCACAGTTTGAGCACTAAAGCCGAATACTCCACCGTAGAGGTACTATAATATTAATACGCCGTTGAACTTCGTGCTGAAACAGCTGGTTTTTTTCAATTATAATCCCGATTTGGGTACTATATACACGTTTCCAAGTCGGAACGAACTATCAAACACAACTGAAAGAGCAAATTGTATTGGGTTACGGCAACTTAACTTGTATCACGCAAAAGTGGGTTTTGAAACTGTTCTGTAAAGTACACCTGAGGCTTAAAGTACTTTCGCATGACATTTATATTTTAATTACAAAAAATTGACGTTCTACCCACAATTTCAAAACGGTTCTTTTTGAGTCAAATATAGAACGGCAACTTTATTTTGGGAGGTTTACCCTAATCTGCTTTTGCAGATGATACTAACTTATTCTACGCTCACAAAGATATAAAAACACTCTTTACTACGGTAAACAAAGAACTGAGTAGTATTAATGATTGGTTTAAAGCAAACAAACTGTCTCTAAATGTAAATAAAACAAAATATACGCTATTCTGCAAAAGTCTAAAACAGACGACTTGCCATTAAAACTTCCAGATCTATGTATAAATGAAATTAGCATAAAAAGGGAAAGCTCTTTAAACTTTTTAGGTGTTCTTATTGACGAAAACCTGTCTTGGAAAAGCCATATACAAACAGTAGAGAATAAGATTTCGAAAAATATTCGAATATTATACAAAGCGAAGCCATTACTAAATTTTCATTGTCTTAAAAATTTATACTTTTCATTTATTCACAGCTACTTAACATATTGTAACATTGTCTGGGCTAGCACTAATCATTCTAAATTTACAAAAATTTACAGTAAACAGAATCACGCATGTCGTATAATATTTGGCAAGGACAGATACACCACAGCAGAACCGTTATTGAGAAAAATAAGGGCCTTGAGTATCTATCAATTGAACCTACACCAGGTTTTGTTATTTATGTATAAAATTAGATATGGCATTGCACCCAAGGCCTTCACAAATCAGCTTCTAGAAGTAAAACACAGGTATGACACAAGATATTCAATAAATAATTTTAACATTCCAAAGACCTTTCTAGTGACCACTCGATACTCAATATCTTGTCGTGGGCCATTATTATGGAACACGATTTTAGATAAAGACAAAAAAACTATTTGCTTGTTGACGCATTTTAAGAAAACCACAAATCATTTCTTGTTATTTAATGATTTAGATAATTCGCGATATTTTTAGTATCACATTTTTGTAATTTTTTAAAACTCTAGAGGTATTGTAAATATTTTTTTAAGTTAGTTTTAACCTCCTCTCTTTAACCTATCTCAACTAGATGGGGCTTGATGATAAGACAAAATATGTCTTCTACTTGATCCAGTCATCATTTGATTGTAAACGCGAACAAACATGTTCAAAAAAAATATTCTGACGAAATATATACATACATACATACATACATACATACATACATACATACATACATACATACGCACTTCAACCGACTTCTGGGGACACATGTAGAGAACCGACTTTCGGGGACAGGGCACATTCAAAAAATAGAACTTGATTATCACGGGCGCAACACTTTTTTTCCTTTTCCGTCATGCTGCAGGGACTTTGTGGTATTGTGTTACAGATTTACAGACCTATAACCATGTTCGTCTCAACAATGGAGTAATGTGTCTATTCCGAACTTGTGGGACACAATGTGGGGACAATTAGTTGAGAGATTTTTTGTTGACGTTTGAGTCTATTTCTAACTTTTGTTATCGTAAAAGCGTCTGTTCAAAGAGATTCTTCGGAGCATAGTGTTCATAATATCACTTCTGACGGCAAAGGTATGTTATATTGGCCTCAAAGTGTAACAATTTCCATTTAAACTACCTTAATGGTACTAACTTCCGCGGGTATTAATTTTTCGCTTTTCCGCTTTTCCCGCGGATTATGGCAAAATTCGCGAAATTATGTACACGCGAAATATTCCTGAAAATATTATTCGTGAAAAATAATACCCACGAAAAAATTAGGAAATTACTGCGAAATTTAGTACCAGCGAAAATTAGTACCATTTAGGTACAGAATGTTTTATAAAACTGCGTAAAAGGAACGTTTTTGCTTTAGATAGTCATGCCTGGGATTAAAAACGTTTTATATACGAAAATAAGAATTGTAATACTCATTTTTTGGCTTAGAGGAGGATTGAGACGGGAAATTTGTCGCAGTATCATATATTAAATGAATTTATTTACGATTATGTAAATTATGCACTTGATAATTTGCATAACAAATTATCACGTGGTTAGTAAATTAAAGGCGTTCAATCAAGTTTTCAAGTCACACGTCGATAGAAATCTTGTGAGAAGGATCATGTCTGATTATTCTGTAAATTTACAAAGAGTACATCGTCCAGAGATTATGAATGCTTTTGATCCAGAAGTTGAAATAATGGATATCGAGCGAGTAAGTCGCAGTAGCCGTGCTGACAATGAAGCTGATGACAACCAGATGATGTCTGTGAACGACACGTTTTCTTTGTGTAAGACGTATTTCGATAAAAAGTTTGAACACTTGAAGCGTCAAATCACCGTTCCTTCGCCGCCACCTTCAAAAACAAGAAAATTAAACACTGATTTAAAATTCAAGGCAAACCAGAAACAGCTGGCATTTAACAATGAAATTGACGAAAAAATTGATGAAGCCATATCTCTAATCAAAGATGGATATACTTCTGAACCACTGAAAAGCCTTAAAAAATGTAGAGGTTTAATTAAACGTAAACGTCGTAACAAACTGATTCTAGATCTACGATACGTTAATAAACATCTATAGCTAAAGACTACATTAAATTTCACGATTGGACATCTTTGAGATCTTTTGCGTCAAAAAACAGTCACGCATATAAGTTTGATTTGAAACAAGGTTACCATCATATTGAAATGTTTGAAGAACACCAAACTTATATAGGTTTTTCGTGGGTTATAGACGGAATAAAGAAGTATTTTGTGTTCGCAGTATTGCCTTTTGGATTAAGTACTGCCCCATTCGTTTTCACAAAAGCGGTTCGCCCTCTGGTAGCTTTTTGGCACGAAAATGGAATTAAGATTAGTGTTTATTTAGATGACAGCGCAGGAATTGAAAATAGTTTTAACATAGCAAAAAATCATCCGAATTTTGTTAAGGATTCATTAGAAAAACGGGATTCGTATCAAATTGCGAGAAATCGGTTTGGACTCCTTCGCAAAATCTTACTTGGTTAGGACTTACCTTAGATTGCAAAACAAACATCATTAAAGTGTCAAAAAACCGCATGAGCTCTACAAAGATTTATTTACGATCTCTTCTTTCGCATCCTTATACTACAGCTAGAAAGCTTGCAGAATTAACTGGGAAATTAGTTTCTAAAAAATTCGTCATGAGAGATGTCGTAAATTTAAAAACGCGAGAACTTTATAAGTTAATTGAAAAGAGATCGTCATGGGACGCGACAATTAATATTGTGAATTTCTCAGGTGTTCATCAAGAATTACTCTTTTGGGATAGGAACCTTGATCGACTTAATTACAGATGTTTAGATGAAAGTTTACATAATTAACTGTTTTCTCTGATGCAAGCAAATACGCTTTAGGAGCATTGGTTAATAACACGGAAAACGTTTCACATAGAACTTTTACGGTAAATGAAATGGAAAACAGTTCCACTTGGAGAGAATTATAAGCGGTTCATTTTTCAGTACAATGTTTTAGTCAAATATTAAAAGATAAAAGTGTTCTTTGGCATACAGATAATTATGCTGTGTCAAAAATTCTTAAAGCAGGAAGTAATAAGGAAGATTTACAACAGATGGCTGTTGAAATTTATAATATTTGTTGCGAAAATAAAATTGTGTTCAAACCTTTGAATACTAAGGCCGATACTATCTCCTGTTTTGTTGATAGGGATGATTGGGAAACAAGCTATAGATTGTTTAATTATTTAAATTCTTTATGGGGTCCTTTGATAGTTGATAGGTTCGCTGACTCGCGTAACCATAAAGCAAATAGATTTAACTCAAAGTTTTATTGTTTAGGAAGTGAAGGTGTTAACGCTTTTTCGCAACCTTGGACTAATGAGAACAATTATTTAGTTCCCCCTACGGATGATATAGTTTTGGTCTTAAAGAGAATATGTAATAGTGAAGTTGTAGGTGTACTGGTAGTTCCTTTATGGCGTTCTGCCACTTATTGGCCCCTTTTAAAAGAAGGGGAACATTTTTTAAAATTTATAAAAGATTTCAGAATTTTTAACAATGTGTCTCAGACGTATCTAAATGAAGGTCCTAGTGGCTTTTATATTCTCGGAAAAGAAACATATAAAGGCGAAATTATAGCTTTTAAAATTGACTCTAGAATTACTCAAATGTGAAGTAATTGTGAGAGGCTATTAGAGTTGCGTTTTTTAAAATAGTACTAGGTGCTATTATAGAGAAAGATTCGGTACTAGGTACCAAGTTTAAAGTAGCACTGAGTGCTACTACGGAGGATGATTTAGTACGGTATACCAAGTTCAACACAGTACTGAATACTATTGTAAAGAAAAAAATTGTACTGGGTACAAGTTTTAAAGAGTACCGTGTAGTATGTTAAGAACAGATATTGTACTCGATACTGAGTTCAAAATAGTATTGGATGCTATTTTAAAGAAAGATATTGTACTAGGTTACAATTTTTAAAGATTACTGCGTACTATTTTAGAAAGAGATAGGATACTGAATACTGAGTTACAATAGTATTGGATGCTATTTTAAAGAAAGATATTGTACTAGGTTACAATTTTTAAAGATTACTGCGTACTATTTTAGAAAAAAATAGGGTACCGGGTAACTAGTTTTGATACTAATTGCTAAACTTGTGTTAATTTCAAATATCACAGAGATAAAGTCTTTCGAGAATAAAACAAAAAAGTGGAATTAAGAGTAATTGACTTTTCTTATAAAGAAAATGAATTTTATATCTTTATTTACTTTTAGATAATGTCCGTGATGAATTGTGTTTTCAAGTAAAAGACAACCGTTTAAAATTGTTAGCTCGTAGAGTTACCGATTTGTTAACAAACGCTAGGAGTAAAAACACGAATAAAAAATAAGCTTGTTATTTTCAGAAATTTGAAACTTGGTGTAGTTGATTTCCCGAAGCCAAATCTTATCCCACTGAAGATAAGTTCGTTGCTCTTTATCTAGTCAACCTGATACAGTCCGGCGAGTCTTTCTCTACAATAGAAAGTTCGTTTTACGCAATAAAGCACAATCACAAATTTTGCAATATAAATCCATGCAATGCTAAAATATGCAATGCTAGAATGTGCAGAAAGGATTTGAAGAAAAAACTCCCCATCACCGTTTCAATTTTAAACAAAATATACGACAGTTTAAATGGCGATAAATGTTCACTACTTCAACTCAGAACCATTTCAATGTTAATTTTGGGGTTTGCAGGTTTTATGCGATATAGTGAAATATCTTGATCCACAAAACTTTGGATTACGCAGTTTACGTTCTGGAGGAGCGACGCCTGCGGCCAACTTTGGAGTTACAGATCGATTGTTTAAAAAACACGGCAGATGGAAATCTGACAGAGCGAAAGACGGATATATTCAGGACAGTGTAAAATCATTGTTGTCCGTGTCTTCCAACCTTGGTCTCTAATTATCTTTCCCCTGCGACAGATACAACTTTCTATACTTACTATTACTTGAAATAAAAGCAAATAAATGAAGTTATTTTCGTTTGAATACGTGAATTAGAAAATAAACAGAATTTTAGCCACACCACGTGTTTTCCCCGAATGGTTAATTTGACTGTCGTAATAATGTTCTTAATACACAACTGTCCCCATAGCTCAGATTTAACCCGGCCCATAGCATAGATTTAGTAAAAACACTAAGAAATTGATCCCGCAGAGTAGCTTTTTCCGACGCATCATCGGATTGTCCCCATGACTCTGCATTATTTATTTAAGTCCGAAAATATGTTTCCGGGCGAGAAACTGCCTGAGAAGAACGTTTTTGCTTTAGATGGGCATGCCCGATTAAAAAAGATTCTTATATGTCATAATAAGAAAGAAATACAGTGTATGACCCCATAAATACAAATTTTATATAAACAGCATATATTTGCCCTACAATTTAGCGATTTCTATTTAAATCCGAGAATATATGTTTCCGGGCGAAAAACTGCCTAAAAACAACGTTTTTGCTTTAGATGGGCATGCCCGATTATAAAAGATTCTTATATGTCATAATAAGAAAGAAATACAGTGTATGACCCCATAAATACAAATTTTATATAAACATAGTGAATACATGAAACTCTGAGTACTGTAAAAGCTCAGTTTACTTTATTACCCTTGTTATGTCATAATAAGAAAGAAATACAGTGTATGATTCCATAAATACAAATTTTATATAAACAGCGTATATTTGCCCTACAATTTAGCGATTTCTATTTAAATTCGAATTCAAATGTTTCCGGGCGAGAAACTGCCTAACACGAACGTTTTTACTTTAGATGGGCATGCCCGGCTCAAAAAAAGCTTTATATACCAAAATAAGCATTGAAATAGTTATTTTTAACTATAGGAGAATTGAGACGGGAAATTTGTCGCAGTATCGTATATTAAACAGAAATTTAGCCATATCATGTGGTTTCCCCAAACTAACATCGCATTGTCCCCATAACTCAAATTTAATGAAAATAACATGACATTGTCCCCATAACTTAAAATTTAATTAAACTAACATCGAATTGTCCCCATAACACAAATTTAATGAAAATAACATCGCAATGTCCCCATAACAAATTTAATGAAAATAACATCGCATTGTCCCCATAACTCAAATTTAATGAAACTAACATCGCATTGTTTTGGTAAGAATTTTTTGCTTGAAATTGCAAATGATTTCAAAATGGTGTAACTAATAATACATATTTTTAGATTTCGTCGTTGGGAGAAAATGGATTTGATCAATTAACTACAGCACTATATTTGTAATAATATCCTAATGCTCCAATTCATGGTCCAATTCATGCTCTAATACAGATGACCATGCCTCTTTGATAACGATGTGAAAAAACAAAAACAAAAGAAGTAACGTACAACTTTCACAGACTAAAAGTAGAAGATCTGGTCTGTAAATTGCACATATTCTGGTGTGCAGAATAGACTTATCAAGATTCATGACAGAATGACCGGATCCTCCCCGCAGGATAATTCATTATGTTGATAGCCGAACCCCTTGGTAGTCAACAAATAGCCGTTTTATGTTCAAAAGGCTAGCTGACTTGGTACTTTGTACTAAGGATGCGCCAAATAGCTATGTCCGAGATATGTACGACTGGCGAAATCTGTAAAATACAATATGTACGACGGGCGAACCCGTGGTGGATTTTGCCATGGGCTAACAAATAGTAAATAATAAATAATAAATTTTTAACAAATACATTGTAAAAAGTGAAGATTTCAGTTAAAAATATTAACAAAAAAATCTCATTATTTTTTAGATAATACCTCCAGTCAACGAAATGGCTATCCCAGGAACATTTTGAAATTCTTTGGAAACTTTTTTTTTACCGTGAAGAGTCGTATACATTTTTGGGACAGAAAATCGGGAAGTTTCAATGACGTCGTGGAATTTTATTAAAAAAAACTGGAGATGGAGTCATCCCCATCGCCTTTACCTCGTTTGACCCTTCCCTCTAGTTATTTATTTATTTCCTGTCCCATTTATCAACATTTGCCACCCATTTTTATTTTTTTGAAATTTTTTACCTCCAATTTATCAAAACTCCGTTTATTTAGCACTAGACAAGACTAGACAAGTACAAATATTTGAATTCAGCCAAGGAAAATGAATAAACAAGGCAAATACTAGTATTTTCTATGTCATAATTTGAAAGCATTTTCTGCGCGCAGAATAATCTTCTTATTTTATGATTCGTTATCAACTGTTTCTTCCAGGTCGCAAATATTTGTTTAATTCCATCCAATTCGATAAAGTTAAAGTTAAGTTCGTAAAGACTTCGTACATCAAGTCCTATATATGTCCCAATAACGTTCACAACATAATATCCTAAATCGTACGACTAGAGCTCCCCAAAGTTTTTCTGACATTGTTTTGACGGTCACAACTTTTCTGTTATTACCATGCCTTAATACCTTTTTTCTAAACAAAATATATCACTGGCCCATGCAATATTGCGTCCGGAACACACTGCGTACTGCTATTTTAGAAGTCCAGAATATGTTTCATCAAATTAAACCTTTTTTTTTGCTTTGGCAAAGATTGATCAATTACCATGGAGCACGTGGGAACTTTGTTTTTAATACGATTCAACCGAAAGGGGCATCTAAAATTCTTCGCTTGCGAACCTAGGGGACCCTGTCAACCGCTCCGCAACCCTTTTTATATTCTATAATACCTTATTACCTTATTACCATGCCTGATCGATTAACACCCTTGCCGCTATTTAAATAAGGAATTTAGCACGGAAATTTGAGTTTCGGTGTTTATTTAAGAAGATCGTTTATGCATCGCATTAATTTTACTTAAAACATATGTTCTCAAAAACTCTTATCCCAGTCATATTATCTTCGCGCAGATTATAATGAAACTCATCTATTTAGCTTAATTTAAATAAATGCCCCTGATGGTTTATTAATTTGCATATCCTACCTTTACCCTATTATCTATGGGCCTGTTTACCTGTTTATGGGGAGGAGGTGCCCAAGGGCCTTCTCAAAATCTCAGGCTCTGTTAATAGCATGAAACGTGGTAAAAGGCGGATTTATTAAAAATACGAGTTAAACGATTTTTATGTGTATAATGTGTACGACTCATCCAAAGTTAAAGTAAATAAAAGGAAAGCAACTAACCGTGGAAACAACATAAACATAAGCGCACGCACAATATATTGACATTTTAAGGAACAATAAAAAAATAATGTACTTTGTATTTTTTAGTTGTTTTAAAAGCAATAAATTTTGCAATTTTGTTTTATTCTTTTGCCATATTTCTTGTAGTTTTCAAGTTATCATCCGACGTAAAGTCGCTCAAAGATCAAAAAACATGGTTCGACTTAATTAAGGTTCGAGTTAAACGGTATTCGAGTAGTCTGGCATAATTATAAGGGGTTTGTTAAAAAAATATAAAAAAAAATTTAACCCACCCAAATTTTATCCACTTGGCACCTTTGATGATTGAAATATTCGCCTCAATATAGGCGTTTATTTGATTATGCACGTATATTTGGACGTGGGAGTAAAATCGATCAAATACGGCATGTATACCTACTAAGCATGCCGAGTATAGGGTAGTTTGTAGCTGTTTTGCAGTTTTGTGAAGGGACTGGAGATTTTTATTTTCTCTGCTGTTGGTCTGAAAATCCCATTTGCTTTACCAAACTTCATCAAATGATTATCAATAATATCTCTGATGTGATAAAAATTGTGCCGAGTTAGACTCTTGGTCTCCCTTTCATAATGCCTGAAGCAGGACTTTTACGATAATTATTATGATGTTACCTGTCAGTACCAGTTTTTCTCTATGTACGTCAGAGCTAGCTTTGCCATAAATCATTCTTATTCTTTGAATAGTGCATATGTTTCTGACGAGAGCTATTGGAATCTCAAATTATATGTTCCCAGTATTTATAAAGTTTTACGTCGAACATTCAGTCTTCCAACTGCTTTCATTCAACCCTCTTCCTTTCATTCTTTAAGGCTCGTTTCCATATGTCTGCATTTTATTAGCGCCTGCGCACTTAGACAAAAAACCCTAATTTTGTCAAAGTGCACATGCGCTAAATACTCATGGACAATTTTTAAAAAGTTAACTAGTTAATACGTATAGTCTTCCAACACGTCATTGAAACGTTATGATTTTTGGTGACTTTTCTTAAAATTTTAGATGACATATCAAGGTAAAAAAAATCCAAAATTTTTTTGTAGTTTTCCGGGGGTTTACTTTTCACTGTATTTGTGGTAATAATTGTTTATTAATTAAGTCTATTTATCTAAGTCAGACCAGAATATGTTGTTTCTGTTCCTTCTCTAAAACGGTAGAAAACAATGTGATAATGTGACACTATTAGATCCTACTGCGATTATTTCATAAAATATCCCTCCATCTAATACTGAATAATCAAATCCTATCTCTACCATAAAGTGCTTTCTCTGTTCAAAGCGTTCCTACCGAACACACTGCTTCTTAAAACAACTTTTCTTCATTTCAACCGTGTCTTTGCCATGCGAATTCTCCAGACCAATGACATGTTTTAAAATACAATCTAGGAAGAGTCCTTTTGAGGTAGAATCGTAAAAACGGTTGTATCTATCCCAGAGCCCTTAAGCAGAGATAGTGAACTTAACGGAACTCGACAATAAAGATGTTTAGAGTTTTGGCGCAAGTGGCGATTTGCCTTTTTCCAACTTTTACTAATTTTTGTGAAATAAAATATTTAGGAAAGCTGTGTTTTAGTTTTGTACCTAATGTCTTTATCTTAAAGTCTCAGAAACACAACAATATTGTAGGTTCTAAAAACTTAGTATTTGTAGAAGATAAATTTTCAAGATATTTTAATTTGTTCGACATCCCCAACAAAAGTATATTTTGGTTTTGATGGATTAGCACACCTGTCATCAGCCTACACATATTTTGATCTTGTTCAGTAAGCAAATTGTTCAATAAAGTATGATAAGCTTATATAGCTGATCGCCGACAGTTGGTTGTGCGGTATTTAAATTTCATCTCAAACAAATGTACTATAAGACTATTTCACAGAACATTTAAAGGGATCAACTTACTGTTGTTTGCAACTGACAGCCCTCTTTCGCCAGGACGATTCGTATTTAGAAATCTACGCAGATCGTCAGTCTCCATACATCCTCGGATATTTTTCAAGCCACTAACCGCAATGTTTTGTTGCTGATCAGGGGATGGGAATTTCTCCTCGAGTCCACCAACAAATAGTGTTGTTATAAAAGAAGCATGAGGATTTCCACTGACGTTTCCAACAATTGACTGTGCCATGTTTGCGTTATCAGAGATAACCTTCCACTCTTGCCTTTATAATACTTATCAAAGACGACCAGGCAACAAACAGAAATGACCAGAAACCAGCAGTTGCATTAATAACTAGGAAAACATTGACCCTAACTACAGTTTATAAACATTGCTTAGAATCCGTGTATGACTTGGTCGTGAATTGGAAGAGATTATTTTTAGCAAATTAAAGATAATGTACAAAGTCGTCCCCAGGGCCCTTGTACGTTGCATTTATATTTGCGGTTGGTTGGAAAAAGTGCCAGAATGCGCAATAAAAACCTAAATTTGTCATAAGCACTACTTGCCACGTTATTCTAAGATGAATTTGCTGTCAGAAAACAGGTAAAAGAAAATTCTTGAAATTTAGACTTTTTTTCTAGGGGAACCACCTTAACACATTTTATGCAAATAAAAGCTAATGGGATTCTATTGATTATTGAAGGTTATACACTCAGTATCATGTGGAATAAATGTAATTTCTTTTTATTTGATTCTCACAGTCGCAGTGATGAAGGAAAGGTTGTCAAGAATAGTCAATCAATGCCATTAGTACTTGGCAGTGTGACGTCTTTTTTATATTTGACGTTTTTGATGACTTATATCGATCACGTGAGCGGGCGCTATTTTCCCGTAGCGACCGGCTAAAATGTAAACAAAAAAAGTAAACAAACTTTCGTAAAAATTGAACGCTATAAAAATGTTCATAGAAAAGCCATGTTTTAAACTAATTGATACAAGCTTTTGGGAGTACGATGAGATAGATAAATTTATACTTGATCAACAGTCTGTAAAAACAAAATATGCAACAAAATATGGAAGTAATACGTTTAAGAAATTTTGTCAAAGGATCAACGAACAACGAGCAGTAGGGTTGATTTTTACAAGTGAACTAAACTCTATTCTATGTCAATTTTTAATGAACGTAAAAAACTTGATGGTAAAGAATACGAGCCTGATACTCTAACCTCTATACATCGCTCGCTACAGAGATACCTAAATAAAAAAAAGATGATGTGAACATATTGACTGATCCTGATTTTCAGCAATTAAGGAATGTTTTAGCTGCTAAAAGAAAACAACTAACAAAGCTTGGATATAGAAATAAACCTAACGCGACTAGGGAGTTGGAAGAAGACGAAATCGAGAAGTTGTATTAAACTGAATTTTTGACGCACACACATTACAGAAAGCAATGTGGTGGTTGAGTTCCTCTCAATTTGGGTTTCGTGCTAGAGACGAGGCAAGGAAACTAAGATGGGGTGGTATTGTATATGAATGTGACCAGGAAAAAGGGGAGTGCATTGTTTTAATTAGAGAAAGAGGTGCAAAAACACGTACTGGAAAAAAAATCAAGAAACAACCTTTCTACAATCGTACTGCATATGCTACCGGTACAGACAGATGTCCTGTTTCCTACTAGACCATCAGAAGCACTAAAGGAAGACTCCCCTTTCTTTCTTACAATAAAGCAAAAAGTAGATTACCCAAAAGATACCGTTTGGTACTTGAAAACACCTCTGAGTAAGAACAAGATAGGATTTCTAAGCATAAAGTATCATAGCTTCAAAGGAAATGTGGCAAACCACTCAGCAAGAAAGACGTCAATAGGGAGACTGTTAGATGCCAACATTCCAGAAGTATATGTCGCGCAACATAGTGGTCATAAAAATATAGACTCTCTAAAAAGCTACAAAGCAGCTAACAAAACTAACCGTTTTCAAATGTCTGACATCTTGAGTTCTCCAAACAAAAATAAAGTAAATCCACTTAACACCACTCCCAAATCATCATCGACTATCTCTTCAAAAAAACAAGTTTCGTGTGATGTCTCTACGTTTTCTTCGTCTATTTCTGGTGGTAACTACAACAATTGCTCGTTCAATTTTACAGCAAACACAACCACTCCACTAGCCAAACGGCGATGTTTAGAACTATAGGAATGTTTTTATTGTGTTTAAAAAGTTGTTTTCAATTAAAATTTTATTTTTTAGTTGATTGAACGTGTTTGCTATTAGAGGACATAGTTTCTACATAAACATGTTGCATTTTATTTTTTATCCAAATGCCCAGATCTACTTTGGCTATAGATCATTTCAAGTCCTATGTTTATATCAGGCTACTATGTACTAAATTTGGGAAAACAACAACCTCGGTTGTTTGCATGGACCTCACTGCGTTCGATTCTTGACGTCACAACCTCGGTCGCTATTTTCTTGTAGGGCCGGGCTAAACGGTTTATAAGCCATTATTAGAATTTAGATCCCAGATAGAAATTGAGAAGTGCATTAAAGCAACTTATTTATATGGTTACCAATTGCTTGTGTATTATATGCAATCAGAAGATGGTAGGACCCCAATCTGTGGTGTTACAGAGTGGACATCAGTTGCTGTCAAAAATGAAATGTATGAGTTACAGAAAAAATGCTCGTGTAGATTACCAGCGGTTGCTTGAAGAGTTCTGAGAAATACGAATTCGAAAGAAAACGAACGATGGAAAACTATTAAAACTTTAGGTGTTCTGAAAAATATGGTTTGAAAAAGAAACGAATGATTGATAATTATGCAAGTTTCAAAAGTTCCAAGAAGTATAAATTGAAAAAAGGCGAATGGTGGAAAACTATCATAACTTTAAAAATTCTTTAAAGTGTGAGCATAAAAAAAAGTAATGAAGGCTTAAACGTCCAAAAAGGTTGCTCCAATTGATGTCAAAGTGAAAAGATTTACAGTTAAAGTAAGAAAAGGCCATATTATGTTTACGTTTGTTGTAATAGATGCCTGTCTCACGTGTGATAAAAAATAAAAAGAGGTTTCGTTGCTTGTTATAAATTAGAACTTTTTTAACTCCTTCAAATATTCGAGAGTTAAGGCGCCTTGAGAACGATCGCACGGGAGAAACTTATCAATGTCTGTATGTTATAAAAACGCAGAAAAGGTTAGGATAAAGAGATTGGGTTTTTTTACTGCCAGAGGTGCTTAACAAATATACCTGATTTTATAAATCGTATGCTTTGAAAAAAAAGAATGAGCTAAAACAGGTGATAAGAAACACGGCAAAAAGAGTGCTGGAATCAGTACGTAGATGTCTAAGACGAATGTCTTTCTTGTTTATGTTTCAAAGTGACCCGAGCAGTTTTCAGGCCATCTTGAGTTTGAGCCATCGGAAGCATATTGTCCAGGTAAATGATCACACGACTATTTATCCGACGTAGAATTTAAATTTGAATTTTTAATAACTTTGAAAAAATGCTAGGAGCTGGCCTGATAGAAACTCTAACTAATTCTATGCATTGGTGACTAAAATCCTTCCCAACTATCAATTCTTACCGACAACATTAACCCCGGGGTTTAATCTCCGATAATGTGATGTAACGGTGCGCAGAAACAAGCGTGTTTTAGATCTATTTTGCACATGTCCTGTAATAGTTCCTTTATCTAATGTAGCTTCTATATTTTAAAAATGTTGATAGGGTATAAAGGAGTTTAGACGTTTTAGATTGGTCATTAGTCTGTCACCACTCCAATCCTCCCCCATCTTTTTAGAGCACTAAACTAAACTAATTTCCATTTTTGGAGAGAAACTATCTAAATGCCCCCTTTCATTAACATGGCTTCCTGATCGTTAATATGCACTTCCTGTGCAGTTTAATCCTTCTCCATTTTTATTAAGTGTGAAACCCACTCTAGCACTTGCAGTGGTTTTGACACACTGCTTCCCTCAAGATTGTAAATTTATGTTCGGTTTTTCACTACTAGTTCCACGATATTATGTCTGACATATTTTGTCACGGGAGCCATGTGAACTAAAGGTTGCCTTCTGAAATATTTCTTACCGTCACTTCCTCTTGATGCTCCTTCCGAGCCATTGGACTGGTAAATGACCCTTCTGTTGCTCTTTATACGACCTTTTGTTGTTTGAAAACAGTAGTTCGCCACCATTTTCTTTTCGAAATAGGAAGCTCTTTTAAAAGAGCTGCTTGTTTACAACTTTGTTATGTCAACTGTACACCTCCTTGCTTTCTTTCTTAGACTTCTCCACCACGTATTTTCCAAACGATTTTTCAAAGAATGCAGTATCTGTATCTCTCAACAGATTTGCCAGTTCAAGCAAAGTCAATTTTGCCTTCTTTGGATCAGCCATTATAACAGTCAATGCAGATAATCGGCAATGATATGTTAGCGAGAGTTAAATGTTTGTCCCAGCATTAATACAGATTGCTCAATGAGAAGAATCTACATAACTTCTGTAATGTAATCAACATCCAGAGTTTGGGCAGCGGTAAAAAAACACAATAATTGTGTTGAATCTTTTTCAATGCAATGAGTCACAGGATAATTCAATTTGGATTTCTTTTTTTCATTCTTGAAAATATATTCATTCTCAACGGTGAACTGACGTTTGCTGGCACTGGGTTCTCAAATAATGCAATAAATAATATGACATCGCATTATTAAACTTTGTCATCTGGCGTGCTGCATACTGTTCCATTGTAGTTGGTGAATGCGATAGGTTTGCTCCCTCATAGTGCATTGTCTCCAGACGACATCGTTTGTAGCATGGTTCACTAACCGAAGTCGTTTATTTTGAACTCGTGAAGATATTGCTAAGATATATCACCGGCTTTAAATAATGGTTCATAACTGACCACACGGTTAAATAAACTACACGAAACACTGACACATAAGAAGTATCCACGATGGGCTGAAGTCTGGGTTCCAATAAGAGGGCTCGATTATGCAATATTAGATTGACAAAAATTTTATAAAATTAAAATGAAAGATACTTTTTTATGTCCCCAAAAGGTTTGATATAGACCGACTGAAATAGCATTCCCTTACAAAATTTAAAAGAATGCAACTTTCCGATGTCCCCAAAAGGTTTTGTGTCAATATGTTTTACATTTCGTGTCTAATATAGACTGACTGAAATAGATTTCCCTTACGAAATTTGGAAGACTCGCATCTCTCTGATGTCCCCATAAGGTTATGTGTCAATATGTCTCACATTTCGTGTCTAATATAGACTGACTGAAGAAGATTTCCCTTACGAAATTTGGAAGACTCGCATCTCACTGATGTCCCCAAAAGGTTTTGTGTCAATATGTCCCACATTTCGTGTCTGATATAGACTGCCAGAAATAGATTCTCCTTACGAAATTTGGAAGACTCGCATCTCACTGATGTCCCCAAAAGGATTTGCGTCAATATGTCTCACATTTCGTGTCCGATATAGACTGACTGAAAAAGACTTCCCTTACGAAATTTGGAAGACACGCATTTCTCTGATGTCCCCAAAAGGTTTTGTGTCAATATGTCTCACATTTCGTGTCCGATATAGACTGACTGAAGAAGATTTCCCTTACGAAATTTGGAAGATACGCATTTCTCTGATGTCCCCAAAAGGTTTTGTGTCAATATGTCTCACATTTTGTGTCTGATATAGACTGATAGAAATAGATTTTCCTTGCGAACTCTGAAAGACTCGCATCTCTCTGATGTCCCCAAAAGGTTTTGTGTCAATATGTCTCACATTTCGTGTCTGATATAGACTGACAGAAATAGATTTTCCTTAGGAAATTTGGAAAACTCGCATCTCACTGATGTCCCCAAAAGGTTTTGTGTCAGTATGTCCCACATTTCGTGTCTAATATAGACTGACTGAAGAAGATTTCCCTTACGAAATTTGGAAGACTCGCATCTCACTGATGTCCCCAAAAGGTTTTGTGTCAATATGTCCCACATTTCGTGTCTGATATAGACTGCCGGAAATAGATTTTCCTTACGAAATTTGGAAGACTCGCATCTCACTGATGTCCCCAAAAAGTTTTGTGTCAATATGTCTCACATTTCGTGTCTGATATAAATTGACAGAAATAGATTTTCCTGACGAAATTTGGAAGACACGCATTTCTCTGATGTCCCCAAAAGGTTTTGTGTCAATATGTCCCACATTTCGTGTCTGATATAAACTGACTGAAATAGATTTCCCTTACGAAATTTGGAAGACACGCATTTCTCTGATGTTCCCAAAAGGTTTTGTGCCAATATGTTTCACATTTCGTGTCTGATATAGACTGACAGAAATCCTTGCAAACTTTGAAAGACTCGCATTTCTCTGATGTCCCCAAAAGGTTTTGTGTCAATATGTCTCACATTTCGTGTCTGATATAGACTGACAGAAAAAGATTTCCCGTTACGAAATTTGGAAGACTCGCATCTCTCTGATGTCCCCAAAAGGTTTTGTGTTAATATGTCTCACATTTCGTGTCTGATAAAGACTGCCCGAAATAGCATTCCCTTACGAAATTTGGAAGACTCGCATCTCACTGATGTCCCCTAAAGGTTTTATGTCAATATGTCCCACATTTCGTTTTTGAGTTAATCACACTAACTACTAATTGATTTTGGTGTCCCCATACTGACTTGGGCTAATTGTCCCACATTCTGTGCATTTTAAAATGGCTCTATTTTCCTTCATTGAAAACAAGAAATGTGTCACAGCTAGCAACTTCATAAATTTGCAATTTAGAAATCTGATTTTGTTAAACACACACGCAGAAGGCAAGTCTTCCCGCGCGCGGGAAAGTATTTTTTGTATATTTAAGGTCTTGAATACACCATGCTATCTTCTGATCTGGTATTTGATAGAGTTGACTCCACAAAGATATATAGGTCTTTTTAACTGTTAGTGTGCACTGGTTATTAAAGGTATTTGGCCCATAATCCTCTTGGGCGAGGCCCTGTCCCACAAGATCTAGAAATCCTCTTCCCACAAGTCTTTCACGCCTTAACACGCAACAAGGATGGTCAGGGCGTTGAGAAGGAGACAAGAGAAGCCGGAAGATGTTGCGAAGAAGTATTGTCAAGCAGAAACAGACCCCGAAGGCTTCACGTTACAAAAGATAAACGATTTAATAGGTAATATGCTTTAAATTTTCGATGAAACTGTCAAAATCAGCTTTCTGTGTTTTTTTGTAAAATTTCGAATAAAATGGACGTATATACTGAGCCGCATATGAAACCACCAAACTTTGTGCGGAGCGAAATCGAAGGAATTATTATTCTTTTCCTTCCTTCATACCATGTGGATGTAGTCAGTGTTCTCTGATTTCAATTTATTTTCTGAAGGCACGTGAAAAGTATGTGTATATTTAAGTTTTTATTATTATGGTATATTAAAGAATTTTAAATGGCTGAAATAATAAATGTTTAAAGACGAGGTTTGTAGCTAAAGGTGCTACTGCTAGCTAGCTAGCTATAGCCTTCAATAATTAGCTACCAGCTATAGTTGTATGCTAGTTGTATGCTAGTTGTTAGTTTTGACAACAACCATATATAATTTTTTTTGTCATTCTAACTTTTCCAGCAATAAATATGGTCAATCGGGTGACTCTTCAACAAATATTTGTGACATTTGCCTTATGCCTTGACTCTACACCAAAGTTTTGTGTTGTTTGCGTTATGCTTTTAGCCCAAAGGTATTTGTACGGTTGAAAATGCTGGCTCCATAAAATGTCTGCACTTGCTATATTTATGTCCCCTATGCCGAAACAGCAGCCATTGTGCGGTGTAGAAAATTTTGGTATATATACATTTAATTTAAAATTTATTTTTACTTAGATCCAGTGCACATTCTTAATTATTGTAACTTAGCTGCAATTTTTTCTTATCAATAAGTTAGTACTTGTAAAGGCTGGTAGTCAGTTTTTGTTGTGCACATTCTTCGTGTTTGAGGTTTACGAGTTAAAAAGTCCCCCACAAGTTCTATATATAAGACAACATTTTTTTACGAAGAAGCATATAAAAGAGGAGTTTGTTGAAACCCTGGGCATGATATATAAACAAATTTGGTAGCCACTTGAATTGCGCTTTTCGGTGTAGTTGTTTTGATTATTTACTTGCTTATTGATTTGTTTGCTACATTTTTATTTAAAAGTACACTTATATATACTTTATATATAAAAAAATAGTTTGGGTTAATTATTTGTTTCTGGAATCAGTGAGATAACTGAAATAATAAAAACATGTTGAAAAATCCGAACCAAACTTTTTGTGATTGGTGAGAAATTATAAAGGTTGATCGGTAAATGGCTTACGGGTAATTATGCATAAGGTGTGCTATATATATATTAGTTTTTATCATATACTTTGAGTTTTTCTCGCAACTTGATTAGTTAATCTGCACGAAATATATGCTGTATTTTGTTTTTCACCGAGAAACGAGTGCAATTTTTACTTATACAGAGTGCAAAAAGCTTATATTTTTCCCTTGATTGGTTGAAAATTCGTAGGAAAAACCTATTATGTTCTTAAAAACGAAAACTTGTCGGTGAATTTATTTTCACGAATATACATAAATTATGATTCGAAAATTTTCTTTTGTTTCAACAGTCATTAATCATAGAGCACGTGCTCTCCACCGGGGATGAAAAACAATTGAATTATATCAGTCAACTAGAAAGAATTATATAATAGCAGGACGATGGAGTTCTGTTATTTGGCTTCACAATGATAATTTATTCTCTTGAAATTCGTAGTTATTTCCATTCAAATTCTTTCAAGCGTGACATAAACATAATTTGTTATAATGATCTAAATCGCACGTGACTTCATAAATTCAAATAATTTATAACTTATAAATTATTTGAATTTATGAAGTCACGTGCGATTTATGAATATAAATGAAATAAATTACTTTGTAGTGATTTTATTGTCCCCCATAACAATGCTTGTCAATATCGTGAACATAATTAAGCAGTGTGCAAGGGACTTTGTGAAATTAACATGATATAAGACCGACTATATGATAAACAAGTTATCACACATGCCCTCGAAAAATATCGGCTGATATTTTTTTCGTTTTTTATGTTCTCGTATATTTCACTCGCCTAAAGGCTCATGAAATATGAAACGAGAACATAAAAACACTCAAAAAATATTGCCGATATTTTTCTCAGCACTGTGCGATAACTAGTACTTATCAGACACCAGATATATTTGTCATTCAATGAAAATTTAATTAACCTTATTAAAACGCAAAAATAAATCCCATAATTTGAAAACATTTACATGTTCAGAAATATTTATGCCTGTAAGGTAATTAACGCATACTGAGCAGCATTGTATTTTACAGTACAACATCAAAACCAGTCAGTATCCGTTTTATTACCCAACTGTACCTAGTCTGCAAATAAATATTCCTTTGTGAACAAAACAAACGCTATTCCCAAGGCACCAAGGAAGAAAAACGCCTGTTCGATTTTGATACATTTTGAATTCAAGATGGTTCGATTTTAAAATTTTGTAAGTACACAAAACAAATTTGAATAATTGTTTATGTGAATTGAAATGAAAGATGGTTTTAAGTGAGCCACTTTTATTTTTTTGTGTGCTATGAAAATGTTTTTATTTGTTATTTATTCCGGTTTTGGAACTCATTATTAAAATGGTAACATAAAAACGCTTTTATGTTACCAATTTAATAATGGCTTCCAAAACCGGTTATTATGGCTTATACAAAGACCTGTTGAAATAAGCTGTAAATCAATTATATACACCATCAGATTTTTTTCATACTAACCTGTTTTTTTTGTATCAGTCAGGTAATAATATGTATGAGAATATAACCTTGTTCTCAACTGGTATATATTTGCTGCAAAAACAAAAGGAACTAAAAACAAGGTTGCAAAAAAGAAAAATCTGGAAATCAAGCATTTTCAGGGTGATGGTTGACTCAAAACATCAGCAAATAAAGTTTGTCACTCCAAAATTTAACAACAAATAATGCTTGCCAGTACATTACTTCTTGTATAACTTTTTATCTCTCCAATTTACTACTAAGTAAAGGTAGATTATATCTATAGTTTTCTCCTTTAGGTTATGGTGTTTTCTGCACAAAAAATATTGCTGACAATGGATTTGTATTGGAATATGCGGCAGAATGTTTGAAAAAAAAGGATGGAATTAAACGTGAAAAGAAATACAAGAAACAAAATAAAGGCTGCTTTCTCTTTTTCTATGGAGAATACTGGTAAGGCATTTATAAGTTTTTACAATTAAAAAATCTTCTTAGGGAATTAATTTTAGTGGGAACTTATTCTTTCTGAATTTTTTTATTGAAAATGTGAAAAAAATTGACTGTTTTCACAAACACTGGCGGTTAAGAAATTTTGCAGGAATTTTTTGTGCATCGAAAGTTTTTGAGTGCATCGAAAGTTTTTGAGTGCATCGAAAGTTTTTGAGTGCATATTTTTATATTTCGTTACTTGTTACCCAGAAGAATGTATGTAAAAAAAATTTAATGAAAAAAAGAAACCTTAACTTCCAGACATTCGAAAGTGTACATTTTAAAACCCACACCACATTATAACCCGCACCCACATTGGAAGTTGTCAAAATAAACTTAACCTGTGGGTTATATTCCAAAAAATACGGTATATATGTGTATCTTTCATAAATATTTATATATAAAATTAAGAAAATTTCACATGAATTTATTTTCGCAGATCAACGTTATTTGGATTTTTTACTGGAAATTATTTTCACGGAAATGACCAAAATCAATAGTGTACAGTACTGTAAAAAGGTATCTTAACATCATGGTCTTCTGCCATGCATGTCGCAATTTATACGCAATAAATTTTTGAGCATATTTTTGTCTCGATAGAACTGAGTCACATTGCATCTATTAGGATGTCACGATAGACAATAAAGATGATTAAAAATGTTTTGTATTGTGGAGAGTTAAACTCTATGGCATGATTTACTTTATAACAATTATTTCTAAATTAATTTACTAAGCTAAAAAGAAGAAGAAAGATAATTAGAAGTGTTTTGTTTTTCATAAGAACTATATTCTTGTGTCTAAAATTAAACTTATTTTTAAAAAAAGTCTGTTAAAACGTAAATTGTATTACAAATATTATATTTTTAAGTTCAGTCTTCTTTTCACAAATTGTTTGTTGTTGTCAAAACCCTTAAGCTGACTGTTTTTCAACTTATTCGCATTGGCAAAATTTTCAGATTGAAACTTAATGTATTAAAAAACATTGTGCATGTATTTTGTTTTTTGTTGATAAAATGATTCTCTGTTTTAGCATAAAACATGCACATGTTTTTTTTCTTGATTCTTATGCTTTACAAAGAGAAAAACATGTATACACAAGTTTTTTTTATAAAAAAAGGTTATGTATGTATAATAGGAAACATATTTTTGGGTTTGAGATCTTCTAAATTCATGGAACCTGACCCTTATTTCATACCCTTAAATTCCATTTAGAAAGAGCAACTGTCAAATGTTCTCAATATTTGGGTAGTTAACATTTGAAAGGACATACAGCAACCCCGTTCTTAGGTTTCTGTTCTGCTGTAAAAAATCTCTGGGAACGAGATTGTTACAAATGTAAATATAACAATTACAACTTTGTTATTTATAAGAAATTCAACTCAACTCTGTCTTTTTAAATTTTTTAAAAAGCTCTTTGTTCTCAAGACATTCACATTTAAATTTCAGATTTAATTATGCTGCAAAATTATGATGTCATATTTCAGGAATAGCAAATTTTAGACCTGTTTAGTGATGTGCATTCAAACTTTATCAACGCATAGATATTATAAAGCTGAATTAATTATCATTATTTTTTTTTGCCAAAATGACACTCGTTTGCTCGCCCCAGGAATCTTAGATATTTTTGCCAATGTCACAATAACTTGGGATCTGGAAATCGGTTTGTAACAAAATTTTCTGGGTAGGCTTGTATAGACCCTATATGTTTACAGGCTCAAGTGGGTGCTTAGTTGATTATAAAAAAATGTGTACTTATAGTTAGCTAGATCCGCCATTATAAAATTACTAGTTGGTAGCCCATAGATACATCCACAGGTGCTCCGTTATTTATTTACTGCATGTGTGTCTTGCTTCTGCTGTTACCATTTTGCGTGATAGACAGACAGACGTACAGTATACAGGTATTATAATATAGATATGGTTTGTTATCAAATTCACTGGAATTGTCACATATCTTTCTTTCAAGACTTCCATTTTATTTTTATTTTTCAAAGGCAAAAAAAAAAGAGAAGATATTTAATTGCTTTCGATCAATGTATTATAAACTGCTTATGAAAAACCCACAATGTTTAGGAAATTTAGGAGCAACTAAAGCCATAACGTATCAATTACATTGCACATGAATTGCAATCATCGGTGTTTAAGATACCTTTTTAAACTATTGTAGCTTATTTAATTGAAATGCATCATGCCAGAGGATTATGTGACAAAAGTGCACACACTATTTTGTTGGTAAAGATTTCATAGATTTTCGACTCATCATCATCATCATCATTCTCGGCTTAACGTCCGTTTTCCATGCTAGCATGGGTTGGACGGGGTATATTAATGACCCTCTTCCAATCTGATCTAGACTGTGTTAGATCTAAACTCAACTTCCTCTGTATCAAGTCTGTCCTTATAACCTCCTGCCAAGTCTTTGTTGGTCTGCCTCTGGGCTTTGCCCCAGGAACTATCAAGTCTCTACACTTTCTTACCCAATTATCCCCCTCTATTCTTTCCAAGTGCCCCAGCCAATTCAATCTTCTTATCTGGATAACATCTTTAATTCTACGGATACTTAGCCTGCTTCTTAGCTCATCTGAACTCTTTCTGTCTCTCAGACTGGCGTTACACATCCATCTAACCATTCTCATATCATTCCTTTCTAAACGGTCAAGATCTTCCTGGTTCACTGCCCATGTCTCACTACCGTACAACATAACACTTCTTACACAGGCCTCATACAACCTACCTTTTAACTCAATTGACAAGACTTTGCTAGTCAACAAAGGAAGTAACTCTCTGAACTTTTTCCAAGCAGAACCTATCATGCAAGTAACACTTCTTCCAACACCCCCTTCACTGCCCAACATATCACCTAAGTAACAGAAGTTCTCAACTATCTCTAACGAGCCACTGTTGTACATCATAGAAGCTGGAAATACTTCATTCTCTATAATCTCACCTTTGCAACGCTTACAAACAAACTGAATGTCAGCTCTTAATCTTCCACCAATACTACTGCACTTCTTATGTACCCAATGCTTGCAAGTCTGACAAATTCTTCCATCGACTCTGCTATGAGAACCAAATCATCTGCATACAATAACTCCCATGGACAACCTGTTCTTAACTCCATTAACAGCGCTTCTAAGACTAGAACAAACAACAAAGGACTAAGTACAGAACCCTGCCAATCAAAAAGTTCCTACTTAACTTTTTATTCAATAAATGTATTATTAAAATAATAATTTATAGCTTGGCTTTTTAAAATGAAATTGTGCTTATTCAAAGTTGTTTTCTTTTTGAAAATTAAAGAGACAAAGACTGTTTTAATGGATTGTTTCCTAATGGAATAAGTAACATTTTTTGACAATGATTATTATATTTCGGAGCAGTAACTCAGCTTATTTATTTATTTGTTTATTTATTTATTTAAGTATTTATTTATTATTTTTTCAGTTATGATACATCAATTTTCTATGTGTTTGTGATACAAGGTGGAGATACATTATTTGAAAGTTTGAAATTCGTAAAGAAACCATTGAATCCAACTTCAAAACAAAATAATACACTATTGATTTTTGATATAAAATTTTAATTAGATCAAGTATCACCTCGTTTAGTTATTTTTATTTATCTGGTTGTTCTTTTGAACTCTAGCTTTGATGCAACAGAAAGTACCCGCCTTGGTCGTTACTGCAATGACAGTCCCTTTCCCAACACAAAGATTAAGTTTGTGAAAGACTGTGGTTATAAACTCTGTTTGTTTGCTACACGTGACATAAATCCAATGGAGGAGATTGTATATGATTATGGGGATTCGAATTTGTGGTGGAGAGAGAAGGTGAGAGTTTTCAGATACAGCAGAGAAAGCTTTAGTGTGCAGAGCCCCTTTGCCATATGCATAAAAATTGTCTACTAGGCAGGTGAAAAATATGGGTATAATTTTGTCCCATCCTTCTGTAGAAAACATAATTTTTTCTGCATTATCAGGGAATGGATAAAAGCAAAGTTTAAAAGGCAAAGGAATTGATAATAAAAGAAATTCCTTATTGGTCAGCAAAAAAACCTCAGATCAAAAAATTTTGATATTGTGGTTCAAAGTTCAAAGCCGTGGGTGAATGTCAAATGATTTTCAACTATTTTGAGGAATGTTTTGCACATTTTAGAGAAAAAACAACAGGTTTTAACAAAAAAAAATCAGAAGAGATTCTGAAATGGGGTTTAAGTTAAAACACACTTAAATCTCAGCAGGAATGCTCAAGCTTTTATTTCAATAAAACACTTCAGGGTTTTATATTTAAACCACAAGCTCAATGAACAACACAGCCAAAAATTATTATATTCCGCTTGTTCTACTCTAATACTACAATTTCTAACTAGCTATTAATTTCTAAATAAAACTTTTTAAAACTTTCAAAATTTGAAGAATATATCGAAATTAACGTTTGCATTATGTTACAAAATGTGTCATGATACCATACTAGTTGGTTGCTACTATAACCAAACTAGATATATCAGTCTTTCAGGTGTTTTTGAATTATTTTGCTATGTAAGACAACCTCACTTCCAGGTTCTTTAACCTAAATGCATCCCAACTTAAAACGATAGTAAGAGTGGGTGTTGAGGCTGCTATGTGAAAGTTATGAAATGTTTTTGAAAAATAATGATATGAAATTAGAAATTAAAATTGGCATATTACCATGTCAACTAAAAAGGGTGTAACTTTATCTCCATTTTTTGGAGAAAACTTGCTTTTTTTTTAGTACAAAAAAGTGGAAACATCTTTATTGACTAAGAAATTGGAGTATAAAAAATTGTATAGTGCACAAGCACTCAAAGTATGCCAAGAACAAGCCCTGTTTACATACCACAAGAGCTATAGTACTTAAGTATTGGAAAAACGATTTCAAAAGATAGGTCACATGCACCCTTAACCAGTAAAATTAAACTGAGTTGGTGGTGTACCTTGTAAATATGTCCTTGCTGGACATTTTACTAAACTAATTTTTCCCAAAATGCTAATTTTGGAGTTACGTCTTTGTTATATGGACAGGGCAATAAATAAATATCCTATTTTGAAATACATGTTTTTTATAAGCAAGCAAGTTGTTAACAGCTGATGTTAAGCACCTGGCCAGGCTGAAAATTTGAAAGTTAAGCAAGATAACTTCACTCTGAAAACACAGTTTACGGTGTAAAAATAATGCATTTTATTTTTGTATGCAATAGAAAAAAACATTTAAATTCAGAAATATGCTCATAATGCAACAATGCAAAATGCTGCAGCAAGTTTGGATTCAATCAACGTGCAAATAGTGCTGGCTTTTTGCAAGGATTCACAGTCTATGTGTATACATACAACACCAAATCAAAATATTTCATTCAGGATATTTGCAAATGTAATTTTAATTAGGAAACTATTCTTTCACTTTTTAACGCTTCTCAAAACAGCAACAATATTTTGCAAACAATTTTATACTGCCCAGTTAATCATGATTCAAAAATTAAACTATTTTTTTTTCGTCATTTAAAATTTTTGTGTCTAATTAAAAGTCCAATGTAAATAAAATTTAATAGCTGAGCAACAACTCTTGTAGATTTTAAAAAGCTGATTTTCGCCAAAATGTTAATTTTGTCTAAGAAAACTAAAAAGCTGTTTAATGCAATAAATAACCATAGAATCATTTGGCTATAAACGGCTATAACGTATGCGAAATTTGCTGACAGTCCCTTAATATGTCCCTTAATTTGCTTAAAAGGACTACAAAATTGTTTGTTAATTTTCAACTTTAGTGGCTAACGAAAGTACTTGTGATGAAAAAGTTTTTGACCACTGAGGACAAAAACGACATCTTAGATTGTCTAAATATATCATAGAAATATATCATCCGAATATAACTGAAAATGACAGAAAATTGTCCCACTTTAAATATATCATCCAAATATAACTGAAAGTAACAGAAGTTTCCCACATTATTTGATATTCATAATTTGTCCAATATTAGCACTTCCCGTTTTTTTAAATTAAGCTTGCTAATAAAATAAATTTTAAACTTTTTGAAATAGCTAGTTTAGCTACTTTATGGTACTAATTTTTACAGTAATGTTTTTCTCATAAAAATTGCATTTTGCAGGTCTTAATTTTCTCAACAAAACATTCACAGAATTACACTTTAATAATCCTTTATTAGAGTTATGTGAATAAAATTGGCACTTTTTTTGCTCTGAGATAAAAATTGATTTTTCTGCTGGGGTTAATTTAGTATTAATTACCTAGCTAGTAGTGCCTTAGCATTTTTATCAAATACAGCTTCTTATGTTGTCTTTGTTTCCTCGTCAAAACAATCTTTTTGTTTTATTTTAGTTTATTTTACCACCAGAAAATACTAAAAGAAAATATTTCTATTTTAAGCTATTAGAAATAAAAAGTTTATCATAAGACAGTCCTTAAAAAAATTTTCGTTTGCTGTTTTCTGACCAACCTTCGCAATTTCTCGTTGACCACAAAAACTTTGGGTCAGGATTTTTCAACATTTTTTTATTTTCCCACAATTGCGCCGATTTCCGACCCAAAAACAGTTAAACTACTGACTCAAATTATTTTTCCATAAAGTATAAGTATAGTTAAATAAAAAATAGCAAACAAATCGGTAAGCAAATGAATAATCAAAACAACAGATTACACTGTGATAGCGCACTTCAAGCAGCTACCATATTTGTTTATATGTATCGGTACCATATGCATTTATGCTGACGTGACGCTTAACGACAAGGTACAAAAAAATAGACCCAGCATAATACAGTAAAGGGAGACTCACCAGAAGACCAGAGTAGACAGTAAAATCATATTTTTTTATTCTGACTAAAAGGTAAAAAAAAATTCTACTAACCGGCCTACCCTGCAACAAAACTACTTATTTTTATTTCATGTTTCAGCCTGAGCTTATAAAGCCGAGACTTTTGACAGATTATGTAAGGTTTTATAATATTTACTTTTGTTTTGCAAAATTCATTGTCTAAATCAGCATATTTTTTTCATTTATTTGTTTTTTCATATTTTCAAGAGAGTTGAATTAGTGGACTTCACCTTGGAGTACCGAAGAAAAGGGGATGTGGTTGAGTTATTAGATGTAAGTCAAAGTAAATTTGTAAAATTTGTGTGGCAGCCTAACAATTATCCCGCCTTATACCTTATAACCCATTTTCAACATTTTTATATTGCAATTGCAAATAGATGCAGTGAAAAACCTTTAATCCTGGGACCTAAATAATGACAATTTTCTTTTTGCAAATATAGAGAAAAAGCAACCACAAAAGCAAACAGAAAGTCTCATAATTGACATTCATGTCAGACATTTATCAGCTAGACTTTAAGCATATCAATTGGAAATTTCCAGTTTTTTGGCTTTCTTGGAAGATATTGTGTTTATTACTTTGTTAAAAGACATGAAATTCATGTTTGTTTTAGTAACTTGCTAAATATTCTGGTCTAGGATTGTAGTGATGTAGAAAAAAAAATTTCATTCACAAGGAAAGATAGAAAGCATTAAAAAACAAGAAATTTAATCAGAAATTCATGAAAATAGACAAAATAAAAGTTGTCCCACTAAAACACTTGTAAGGGGCAAAAAGCAATTGTACTTTTGAAATAGAAGATTTTTATTTTTTTCTGTTTTGTCAAGGATGTCCAGGCACTGGTTAAATCAAAAGGGTGTGATGAAGAAAGAAGTCTTGATGTGCTTGGAGGTAATAAAGAGGTTCAAACATGTTTAGATGAATCAATCATGAAAAACCAGTTTTCAGTTAATGTAAGTTTTCTTGCTTCTGATAATTGTTAGTTTAATCATAAATCCATAAGGCAACTCCAACTTAATTACTTGTTCTATAGGCCCAGCCAATCCTAATTTTTACAAAAACAAAAAAATAATATCAAGCAAAAATGTTTTAAAGGTACTGTCCGATTAAAAAACAATATATTTTCTATTGTTTTATTAAGTATAAAAAATAACAAAGATTGCACTCTTAAACAACAAAGATTTTTCAAATACCTAGCACCATTGTTTGTTTGTTATGATCTTGATACAATGGCCTACCATCTTCACAAACTTTCAAATGCGGCAAAAAGGACTGGGTAAATTCATTATTCAGCACATTTTGCTTGTGACGTAGTCTAGGGGGTGCGACGAGTTATACCAGCATGTGTGGTATCCAAGATTCGCGAGGAGTTCCTTAGTACTGATGGTGTTTATGTTGGTTACAAAAACGGGGTAGGAAGTCCAGAGCTTAATATTCGGAGGGGGGGGGGATTATTAAACGGAAGCCTAATTTTTTTAAAAAAGTACAAAACATTATTAAACTATGAAGTTTTTACCGGAGTAAGATGTGGCCAAGCTTGGTAAACAACTCACAGATAAATCAAAATGGCTTCCGAGGCGATGAGTAACATTGTTCAATTTTAACTCAGGGTTTCCGCTGAGTCATTCGTTCGCGTCGAAGCTTTTGTTTGAGAGAAACTCATTTTATTAACCTCTAAGAAGAAACCTTTTAGGCTATTCACAACATTCTGCCTCTCGACCTTACTGAATGTGTGATGTGAGTCTAATCCCTTAAGGTCTAGATACATCTCTCGCATTCAGTTTTATAATTCCATATGAATAATTCATAAAAAGCGATCTTTCACAATTCAGGGGGTAAAATTACCAAAATTTTTTAACTTATAATAAAATATCAGCCTGGCCAAGTTTAATTCATTTTGGTCACTTCGGCGCTCCAGGGAAGTATGTCACCAGGTAAATATGTCACATGTGACATATTATTTCAGCCTCACTTTAGTGCCTATCATCCACCATCTAATATAAACAACCGAAGCGAGAGACCGCACGCTTTTTGTTGTTCATTTGGTGTTAGGAAAGAAAACTAATATTTATTTTATAGAAATTAGTTGCAAATAAGAATTTTTTGTGAAAATTTTAGTTGATTTTTAATCGGACAGTACCTTTAAGAAAACAAAAATTATAAAAAAAAACATTTTCTCATCCCATCTTGTAAAAATATAATGAGCATAGAATAAAATCAATGTTATTTTGTTGGTTGAATGTCAATCTAAAATTATACTAAACAAGTTAAATCAATAGCGTTACTTTTGACCACCATTGGTAAGGTCACTTGAAGTTGATTCTTTTTTTCATGGTAATTTGTTGCAATGAAACTAAAATGTGCGATGCGTAATAAAAAAAATAGTTATGTGGTTAAACAATCAAAATAACCTTTTTAAATTGGAGAAGAATAACTTTCAAAACAGCATAAGAATAATACTTGCTGCATAACTTTTAAAAACAAGTTTTTGAGCTTGCAGGTATTTTTATTTTTTAACCTTGAAGCTAGTTACATTTTTTTAGTGAGACAAATTATTATTATTATTTCTTTGCAACTAAAAAATATAAACTGTGTGAGTTATGCGAAAATACATAGAAAAATATGCTTGTCGTAATATCCTCCTCTGTTGTTATTTATTATTATTTTATTATTTATTTATTGTTATTTATTATTATTTTGTTGTTCCGACCATACATTCTGGAAAATTTGTTTTTATTTTGTTGACCAACAGACCGTAAGCTGCTATCAACTTCGCCCGTAGAACAACTAATTAATTTGAAGTCACCTTAGCCATACAACATTCGGGGAAGGCTCAAAATTGAGAACTGTGAGCGTTAAATTAAATTATGACTTTTATGTTAAAGGATGATCAGACGCTGGCAAAAACAAAGGGAATTAGTACAGAAAGCAATTCTGATGTGCTCAAAGGTAAAGAAGAGATACAAACAAGTTTAGAAAAACTAAGTATGAAAGATCAGTCTTCTGTGAATGTAAGTTTTATTGATTCTGACAATTTTAAGTTTAATCATACCACCATTCAAAAAGAGATGAATAAAATTTAAGACAAACTGTAATGGTTGAGTTAAATTCTGACTTATATGTTTAAGGGTGTCCAGACACAGGTGGAAAAAACAAAGGGGCTTGATATAGAAAGAAAACTTGACGTGCTCGGATGCAAAGAAGAGATACAAATAAGTTTAGAAGGACCAAATATGAAAGATCAGTCTTCAGTGAATGTAAGTTTTATTGATTCGATAATTTTAAGTTTAATCATAAAGCCATTCAAGCATTCAACATTAGATGAAGGTGCTCAACACAAACACTTTTCGCGGTAAAAAAGCTATCACTTTCACGAAAGTTTCTTTTGTAAAACATGCAAAAGTTTTTTTTCTGCGAAATATGGAACTTTTTTAGAATAGGCAAAAGTTGATTCCCCTCAAAAACTAAAACAATTTATCTCCCTTTTTTGTTTAAACATCAATATACGTAATATCGTCAATTTAAAACTATAATGTCATTATTTTCTATATATATGAAACTTTCAAATTCACAAAAGTTTATTACTGCGAAAATTTCTAAAAAGACTGAAGCACGAAAGTTAATTTCTGAAATTTTGCATTGATTTTGGTACCTCGAAAGTTTTTCCCTTAAAGTATGTAATATAAAAACAATGGATCAAAATTGAGAACTGTAAGCGTTAAATTAAATTATGACTTTTATGTTTAAGGATGACCAGACGCTGGCAAAAACAAAGGAAATTAGTATAGAAAGCAATTCTGATGTGCTCAAAGGTAAAGAAGAGATAGAAACAAGTTTAGAAAAACTAAGTATGAAAGATCAGTCTTCTGGGAATGTAAGTTTTATTGATTCTGACAATTTTAAGTTTAATCATACCACCATTCAAGCACACAAAATTAGGCGAAGCCTCTTTACTCAAATTTGTATTGTAAATTAGATGAAGGCACTTGGCACAAATATATAATAAACAATAGGTCAAAATCTAGAACTGTAGGGATGTTCAGATGCTGGCAAAAACAAAGGGGCTTATTGAAAGCAATTCTGATGTGCTCAAAGGTAAAGAAGAGATAAAAACAACTTCAGCAGAACCTAATCAGTCTCCATTAAATGTAAGTTTTAAAGTTTGGTGATTTTTAGTTTGTTTATTAGGCACAAAATCAGGTAAAGGTGCGTGGCTTTTTACTCTTAAATGTACGCAATTATATCAAAAAAATTCGGTGATAAAGGTGTGTATTTATCACAGTATTTCTCTCTTTTTACCTCCCAACTTTATGTTTTAGACAACTATTCTAAATGATTCGGGTGTTCATGGTGACTTTCCGACTGTTTCTGATACTGATGACGATGATACACACATAGACAAGGTAAAAGATGAATGATACTGATACTATTCTCTCTTTTCCAATGTGTTGCAGGAAGTTAGTAGATGTTTTTTCTTTTAAAATAATTTCTGAAGTTATACAAGGCAGCAAATTCGTTTCTTATAGATGGAGGAAGATGAGGATAGTGGTGATGATGACAAGGATTCTGACTTCAATGTATCCAGTGAAACTATCTCAAGTGAAACAGAATTTTCAACTAGTAGTGACTATGAGTATAATAGACCTGTATCACCATCACATAAAGAGAAAAAATCATGTCAACCTAGTAAAATCAAAAAATCTGATCTGTTAGGTCATAATGCCAAGGGTAAGAATTGATTTTTTGTTTTAATTTGCAGAAAAAAAGAATGCACACATTTTTATTAAATTTCAACAATTAAAGATTGCAAAATAGTAACTCTAAAATATTTTTTAAGTGAAATTTAATGCTTAACCTCCTGTTTCTCACCCCCCCCCCCCCCCCCCCCCCCCCCACTGTTGACCACTATAATTTGAATAAAGACCCACCTTGAAGCAGATAAGGTCTATTTTTATGCCTATTTTACAGAAGGGACATTTGTGTTTTATACAGAGTTGTCGAGCAGTAGTGATGATCTTTTTGACTTGGATATTCCTGTGTCTTCACCTAAAAGAAAGATGCTAAAATTTGACAAGAAGCAGCCGTCGAAAAAACCTGCATTGCCAACCTCACTGTTGAATAATAAACTGTTGAAAGTACCTGCATTACCCAGTTCACTGTTAAATAATAATGATGACAAAGGTGAGAAGGTCTTTTTTCTAGCTTAATAAAGTTACTTACATGGACAAATTTGTTGGATAGAACTTGAAACAATGATCAAAATGATTAGGTTCAGACACTTTTATGAGCGGTTGTGAAGTTACTTTAAAGGAAGAAACTTTTGCATAAAAGACTTTGCAATTTCGCAACTCTTTGGCTCAAATCGTGAAAGTTAGGCTCCTCGAAAATTTCCAGAAGGCAAAAGTTTATTCCTGCAAAATAGGTTGACATTATGTTAGCATTCTTTTTTGAAACATGGTATTGTTTTACATAGCAACTAGCAGTTTACTGAAACACATACACAAAAAAAAATAGGACAAATGTTGTTGACACCACCACGAGTTTCTCATTTAAAGTATCATGGTTTCTTTTTTACTAAGGATCTAGTTGTAAAAAAATGTGAATTTGTTTTGGTTTAGTCCATATCACTTGAAAGTTAAGTGTAAAAGCTGTTTCAAAACATCATTTTGACTCTTGTTTAGCCTGCACAAAAATTATTGGAATTGGAAAAAAAATATGGGTGGAAGAAATCTGGAATAGTGAATAATCTTAAGCTAATGCTTGATCTGTTCTTAGCATAGATATTGTACTTTTTATGTCAAGTTTACAATGAATTGTCCTTTCTTAACCGCGCAAAAGTTTAGGCCACGAAAATTAAATATATATTTATTTATTTTCAGTAATAACGGTGCCAGTTGCATTAAAAACAGAAGAAGGAGACCGCATTTATGACAGGAGGCATTACTGTTTGTATTGTGGAGAAGCAAGCTCCAAAATTGGCAGGCATTTGGAGAAACATAAAAATGAGCCAGATATTGTAAAACTAATTTCTTTAGATAAAAAGAATGACAAGAAGGAACGAAGTTCATTGATAGATAAAATACGTTTCAGGGGTGATTTCTATCAAAATTTAAAGGTTTTAGAACTAGGAGGAGAGCTGATTGTTTATCGCAGGCCAGCTGAAGGGATGAAAGTGTCATACAAGGATTATGTGCCATGCAAACATTGTCTTGCATTTTTGTTCAAAGATGATCTGTGGCGACATGTAAAAAAGTGTGAGTATAGAACAAAATCAAGATCGGATGATGCAGAATCTGAAAAAAGATGCCAATATCAAGCCGAGATGTTATTATTTCCTAACAGGGCCAAGTTGACTGATTTAGAGCTAGAAGAATTTGTGGTACGTAGAATGAGGCGAGATGAAATAACAGATGCTGTTCTTAATGATCGCCTAATTCTGACATATGGGTCATTCTTGCTCAGTGGGAAGGGTGCTAGGAAGTCAAATTATATTTCTCAAAATATGAGGTTGATTGGGCGTTTACTGATTGCCCTGAAGCAAATTCATCCTGACAAAATATCATTGATTGGATTTCTTCAGCCACAATATTTTGACGCTATTATGAACTGCACAAAAGATCTTGCAGGGTACTCTCTTAAAAATGAAGATGGAGAAGCTGTGCCGTCCTTTAAAATCCCTTCATTGCCCTTAAAGATGGGTTATGCGTTGGATACAATTTTAATGTTATTAAAGGGCATTGGCTTGAGAGAAAAGAATGATTTGTACATTCGAGACTCGGATAATCTTTTATCTCTTTACAAATCAGAGTGGCATGTAAAATTATCATCAGCATCATTGAGGACCCTCGGTGATAACAAATTCAACAAACAGGAATTCCTACCTGTTACTTCTGACCTGCTTAAACTAAAAGTGTATTGTGAGGAGCGAACATCCTTTCTTGTGTCAGCTTTAAAGGACAAACATGATGATTTGAGTGCATGGCGAGAATTGGCAGAGGTAGTCATCACGAGAATTACAGTCTTTAACAAACGGCGTGGTAACGAGGCATCATCATTATTGTTGAAGAAATATACCGAAAGAAAAAATAAAACAGGAACAGTACACGATGATATTTTGAAATCACTTACACCTCTTGAAAGAAAGCTCATGAACCGGTAAGATTATTATTTTTGTACATACTTTTTCCATAGTGATGAATAAAATGGTGATGAATAAAAATTAAATTTGACGTGGATTTAATTTGCGGATGATGAAGAAAAATATTGCATGGTTTTCAAATAAAAATCGCTAATTTCGGCAAATTTTCTCCAACCAAAATTTTGTATAAGGTACTTTATTGGATGAGAATTTCGCGGTTTTACAATGAGGTCCTATAAACTGAGAAATTAAAATGCCGCGAAAAAGGGGTTTAAAAGAACCTCAAAATTAAAATGCATAAAAAATGGATTTGTTTAGAAAAAGTGCTGTTTGTTCTAGTGGTGACGGAGGTGAGGTCCGAGCACCTGTCATGAATTTTTCGTAATAGAAGCATATTTTTGAAATTGGGACCTTTCTCTGATTTTCCCTTATTGCTTCAACCCCAAAAAAAACACGCAAAATTAAAATGATCTCAGAGGTATAACTTTATAACAGAGCAAGTCATATTATTATTATTTTGATTTGCCCTGTTATAAAGTTTAATCCTGTGTCCCATTTCCTAAAAGAAAATACCAGTCAGATTGCAATATTCAATGGTATTTGGAAATTAATGGTAGTGGCTCAAAAGGAATTTACACATATCATTGGCTTTTCTAACCAAAGTACTGCTAAATGTGCATAAGCAGCTTATTAATTGTATTTTCTTTATGTTTTTGCCTAGGCTCGATCTTGTTCATGTCCGAGGGAAGAGGGGACGACAAGTCCCAGTGCTTCTGTTGCCAGATGTAGTTGTAGCCATTGACACCCTAATCTCAACAAGAGAAGCAATTGGGATAAGTGATTCAAATAGATTTTTATTTCCAACTCCGTCAAGAGGATCCAAAAACCCATTGAGAGGGTATGTGTGTATTTCCAATGTAACCAAGAAAATTGCAAATTTGGAGAGCCCAGAACGAATCACAAGTACTAAACTCAGAAAATATGTGGCTACAGTGGCGCAAATCACTTGCCTTAATGATACAGAAATGGAATGGCTGTCTAATCATCTTGGCCATTCTGTAGAAGTACATAAAAATGCTTATCGTTTGCATGATTCTGCAGTCGAGTTAGCAAAGGTCAGCAGGCTCTTGATGGCTGTTGACTCAGGCCATGGAGGTGAAATGTCAGGAAAGAAATTGAGTGAAATTGCTGTAGCAGGTCAGTTTGATTTATCTTTCTATATGCAATAAATTGGCAATTGAAATTTGAGTTAATGACGGATTATCGGTTTATCCAATCTTATATTTTAATCTTTTTGAATAGCTGGGTGTGTTTTTTCCATATACTATTCTTAACATTGCACGTTATTGCATTGCTTTGTGATCAATGAAAAACATTGATTTGATTTTCATCATGTTCTTGATTGTTTATTTTGAATTGATTGTGTGCTGCTTGGATTTCGTTGAGTTTGCTGCAAAAAATCGTTATAGAAATGCATCAATCATCTTGTGACGAAGTACCCGATTCTTGTGACAATGAAGAAGTAAAAGAAATGGAAATATCTGAAAATGAGGAGAGTGAGTTATTCCTTACCTTACTTGATATATTTTAAAGTTAAACACTAGATTTGGTATTAAGTTCTTATTTTGTCCCATTGCTTACAGAGAAAACATAAAAAAGCATTTTGATTAAGTCAATTTTATTAAAGAGTAAGTCAATTGTTAATCTTAATTGACTTGGGCCTGTAATTTATAACATTTTCCTCCTGAAAGTCTGTACATTGTGGATTAGTTTTCGCGGATTTTGACATTTAACTTAAAATTCATTCTGTGCGAACTATCTTCAATTTTCGTCCTCAGGGGCAAGGTTCTTTCAGAATAATCAAGGTTGTTTAAACTCGTTGGAGTTTTTTCTCTGCACTTTTTTTTATAAGAACATTGCGGCTGAGAATTGATAAAAAATAAAAACAATGTCAAGGCTGAAATTTACCAATTTTCCCCTTTTTTCTCAAAAACAACAAAAATGGGAAAATCTTTCAAGGCAGAGTTTTTTAAACCTTCAAATTGATTGATTGACATATAAATTTTAAAATTGGTAAAATTTGGTATGTTGAAACCAAGTCCACGTAAAAAATTAAAAAATTAAGTTTTAATCTGCGGTTGAAAACGTGCACACGCCCCAATAATAAGTCCAATTGAAAATTGATCCATGGCAGGTGAATCCGATGTCAACAAAAGCACGTATACATCTAATTACAAAGTTAGACTACAAGTTGACTACTCTGATTTTTTTCAGCTCACACGACCTATGAATTGATTAAAAAACTTGCTCCGAAAACCAAAAATGGACGCAATTGGACTGGTTGGTCAGATGACGAAAAAAAATTATTGTTGGACTCGTTTCACAAACACATTATAGGCAAGTCATTGCCAGGAAAGGCTGAATGTCTCAGTTTGATTGCAAATAATGAAATGTTGCAAAAAAGAAGCTGGACCAATTTAAAGGATTGGGTACGGAATTATAAACGAAAAACTGTCCCAGCTTAAGCTGAAGTTTTGACACTTGTTTGTTTTTATATAGCTGTAGATTTATTTTGAGTTGCTTTTTTGTTTGAATATGGTGTATTTCTTACGGAATTATAAACGAAAAACTGTGTCAGATTAGGCTATAGTTTAGACTTAAATGAAGGAAATGCACCTGTAGTAATTTGGGCGGTTTAGCTGAAAAATGATACTAAGTTTATTCAGAAATCCTTCCTATAAGTCGAGAGTCACTTGGTCCCCGTAGACCAGAAAGCTACAATTTCAATTCTTGCTTTCGATACCAATCATTACTGGGGACGATTCCCCTTTTTTATGGAAGTATTTGTTATTAAATTTTCGTTAACTTCTATATTCTGTAAGTTGTTTAGATTGTTCTGTTGCCCAGGTGGAGTATTATAATTTTAAACAAACTTTATGGTCTTTCTTTTGGCAGTGGTTGATTAACCAAAATAAGAACGTTCATTTCATTTTTTCCAAACAACCAAAAGTGGATACAGAATCATTTTATGGTCAGACTTACATTCACAAAGACTTTTGAAACTGGAAAACGCAGTTCTGTTTGTAAGTTTTCCAGGGCATCAAAATTTAAGCAAAACTTCGTGCTTCATGTTCTAATCATAACTGTATCTCGGGACTCACTGTTCCAAGTCGACCAAACCATTCCTTTGAAATATGGCTGAAAGACGGCCTGGTTAACGCCGAAAAACTTCATTTTTTATAGTTTTAGTTTTTATAGCGACAATTTATTTACTTTGAAGTAGGGGATTTTAAAACGTTTTGTTGGGTAAATTCGACCCTTTTTCTTGTTTTTTAACATCGGCAAAATATTTTTTTTGCTCGTTTGGTAGTTTTAGTTCTTATTTTGCTCAAAAGAATTTTATTTACTCTTCTTGAAGTAGCTCATTTTGTTCGGGTAATTCAGCGAAAAACATAAAAGAAATATTAGACTCGAGGTTTTTGTTCATTCAATTCGTCAGTCGTTATCCATGAATGACCTAGCTATATTCGCCGTTATTCATTTTCCGCGTGATGTATTTCGTTTCATAAAGACCAAGAACGAAGTCGTAATTTGTTGATTCGCCATAATGACAATTCGGTCATCTCCACATAATTTTGACGATTTTAACTTGTTTGATTTTAGTTTTTGTAACATATTACATAAAGAAGTTGCGACAAAATACACGTTTTAGCATAATTTCTATTCGCATTTTTTGTCCCCATAAAACATACACAGAGTTTGTCCTCGCAAAACATACACAGTTTGTCCCCGCAAAACAGTTTCCATAAAAACAACCGTGTGTTAAACATTAAAGTTGTGTGTAAAAAACACAAATTGCGGGGACACTTTATATGACGTAAAATTAATGCTTATTCGGCCGTTTTAGTCGTTTAAACGAAAAAAACATTGTGGGCCGCGAATTTTTGTCCCCACAATTCAAAGTGTCCCCAGATTGTTGATCCACGACGCGTGTGTGTCCCCGTAAATACGGTTTTGTGAAAACATACATACATACATACATACATACATACATACATACATACATACATACATACATACATACATACATACATACATACATACATTGAAACAACATTGTTTTTGTCGTAAATAGCACTGTCGTTGTTTTGTAAGATCGCAAATGCCACACCTTACTTCCTTTGGTATAAAAGTCTTTACTCCTTAGAAGTGGGTTAGGACTCGTTTTTTTATTTAAATCCATTTTCCTGCTATAGGACAAAATGCCTAAGAGTTATTTGTTTTTTCAAATTTATAGACTAAGCATGCAATACAAGATTTTTTCTAAATTCCGGATAAATGGTATTTTTTTGACAGCTTTTTTGTCATCTTTTAGTTATCCTACATTTTAATTCTTTTTTTAGATCTGCAGACTGAGAAGATAGTTCCTCAGCGAAACATACACAAAAAAAATCAACTTTGTTCTAATAATCGTTTCGGTTATCGTCATAATTATTTTTATCATATGCGCAGCCACAAAAGATGGAAAATGCAACTGTACAAAAAAATATATCAACAGTAAAATATCGAAAAGTGAGTTGTTCTCGAGCAAAGATCAAAGCATTGAGATTAAACCACATGCCAAATTGACACGGTTGTCGATTACATAGCGAGTAATTTCGTTATCCAACGTCCAGAAAACGCAGAGTATCGTGTAACTTTGCGGTTTATTAACACCGTGGAGCTCTATTTTCCCAATAAGAAAGAAGCTCTGGCTTATTTAGACAATAATGGTCCAAAACCGCAACGAGAAACCATAGTATCTCTACAAGCAGCGTATAATGTAACCTACTACGTGGTAGGCCCACTACCAAAACCAACGTATCATATTCTTGCTAAGTTTGCCGATGGGAAAATCCAATAGATTATAAACCAGATCGACTGTACAGTACAGTTGTAAGGAAACTCTGTTTTGACAGTGTAGAGAGAATGTGGGGATTGTTTAAAGCGACCTATCAAGTTCTCGAAAAATACAGAACAGCAAGCGATGCTTTTGAAGCTAGACTGAAGCTTTTTGCAGGGGTTGGCTCAGAACAGGTAGAACACGAAGTATACAGCGATATCCTCTTCAATTTCAACTTCCAGTTACCACCACATCTAGATAAGATTGATATGATAACATTTCGATTCAACTTAACAAGTAAGGATGAAATGGAGTGGGATATTCTCAAGGTTTGTTTTCTTCTTAATTTTATCGGCTTCTGGAAATTTTTATATATCGGTAATTCAACTGGAAGTCAACTGTGCTTTCACCTTCGCTCCTCTGTCAAGAAATTTTATTGGGCGAGAAATCTCTCTTGGCAAATGGCCTACAATCTTACCATCCGTCGTTCCACAGTTTTGATTGCAAACATGTCAAAAAAAATGAGGTTGGTCCATTCTACCCTTCGCGAAAATAAATGCTCGCGAAAAATGTCACACTCATCCATTCGCGAAAATGAATCCTTGCGAAAAATTTCACATTTATCATTTGCGAAAATTAATCCTCGCGAAATGTAACTTTTTGCGAAATTAAATGCTCGCGAAAATTAATGCTCTAAAGGTACATGTCACTGAAGTCAAAATACCAAGTCCTTTTTTTACAGCCAGTCATTTGTATTTTCAGATCTTCTACAATCAAGAGTATATACCAGTGTTGAAAGTATCATGCAAAAAATTGAACGAGGAGATTTAAAAGTCAAAAAAGTTCTGATGATGTACTGAAACAAGCAAATCAAAAACGCCGTGGATCACAATTAAATTATTTTCAATCTGTTGAACCGTTGACTTTCTACCCTAACGGACCAAGGTTTTCTATTCAGGGACGAAAAATAAGATACCTGGATTGGCAGTTTTGCTATATGGTTCAAGCATCAACGGGACCAGAAATATTTTTGTTAAGTTTAAAAACACACGCATCGCCTATGAAATGAGTTTGCGAGAAGAAACAACAACGGGGCATTTACTGGTAAGCCCGTTTTACAAGCAACTTCAAAACAAGTACGGATACGAAGTAGTTGACGGCTACTTAGGAGGCATTCATGATCATTTTATGTTATATAAAGTTAACTTGGATATTCTCGGTACACGAAATAGCTTTAAATCGTTGGATGTGACACTGGAAACAACCTAGACAATATATGATTATCAACCCACTGTCAAAAAGTTTTTCAAAGAAATTGAAAGGAAAACAGAAAAGGAAGCTGCGATTCGCTACAATTTCGATCATCCAAAATACTACATCGTTTACAACAATAAGAAGAACAAATACGAAAATCATCGTGGTTATCAGATATACTCACCGAATAAGATAAAGCAAGTTTATCCAGATGAACATAGATGAACAAGGCACACGGAATGGTCAAAATACCAGATCTCAGTGTCAAAGTTTTAAGAAACTGAACGGTTTGGAAGCTGCATGTTTAATTATTGGTCTCAATATGCTACTCCAAGATACCTTCATTAAAGACAACGAAAGCATTGTCAATGAAGATTTGGTGGCATGGATTCCAATTGGTGGAATGCATATCCCTTGCCCAGAAGTCTACCCAGCCACGCTCACTATAGAAAATCAGTTCACATTTTATCAACAAACCATTTAGTTATTTTGATGAAGATCCAAGCTTTGCACCTGCAAATTCAGTGTATATTGACCACAAAAACGGCACATCCAAAATTGAAACGTATGGCACGCCCAAGAAGGCAACCTGTCCAGTATCACCTGCAAGAATGCTTGAATAATTCTAAAACATCTGCTTTTTCGTTGACATTTTAACAATAACCCTTTCTATTGTGAAATATAGTAAAATTATCTGTAGAGCAAACTTTCCTTCCCTTGCTTAAGTCTATTGTTTTGTTGTTTTTTGTTGTTTGATGTGACTTTAACGCATTAAAAACATTAAGGCAGTTACGTCGCAAGTACAGGGGTGGAAATACACCGGGAAATTCACCAGGATCCGCTAAGCTTCGGGGTTTTTCTGACATGTTGCAACATCAACTGCCCGCGAAATCAAAGGAAGACTAACATAAAAGAATAAATTATAGTATCTTCTTCAACAACGTTATGTGCGGGTGTTTGAAATTAGTTTCTAGTTCATGTGGTTTAGACAGCTTTCACAAAAAAGTAGTTTCCAGCGTAAGTATGTAACGAGAAATATTTAATGTCCTTGGGGATAACATCCTAATGGCTGGCTCTTCCCCCCCCTCTGACTTTACCTATGTAACATAACCTACGGAGATACATGCAGCATTGCTTTAACTTGCTTGCCTGCCACACAAGCCGTTTAGCGGTCAGTAGATGGCACCAAATAGGCTGAAAACACTACATGTAAAGTGCGCTGGAGTGGGGATTCGAACTTGAAACCATATGATTACAAGAAGAGCGTGCTACCACTACAACGTATCTGCATATAATAACCTAGTGTGGAAAGCAAAATTGAAAGCGCGTTTATTTTTTTTACCCTGTGTTCAAACACAACAGAAATGAATTCAAAGAAGGCAGGCAAAAAATATATGATGCAATCAAAATGTATGTCCCCATATAGGCACACAAAACACAACCCGATGTAGAAACATTTCTTTGAAAGGAGCATTGTACTCTGATAAAAGACCAGCGGGCACAAGATGTCTTTAAGACGTCTATAATTAGTCTTTTTCTGGTATGGACGTCTTCTGACCTAATCATGACTTACTAGATACGTCTTTTTGTAGGCGTTTTTGGGACGGAATAGTTCGACGCGGTTCTTGTGATCTCGGTTAAGCTGTCTGTGATATGTCTCTGTAAAAATCTTAATTTTTGCGAACACTCATTTTCGCAAGGTCTGAAAAAAATTATTTTGCAATAATTTTTGCGAATTAATCGTCGTTTTTAGAAAAAAAATTATTTAAAAATAGTCTTCCCCAGAATTAATAGCGTGGGATTTCTTTGCAAAATTTGGAATAAAATTATATTATATATTTTTTAAAATATATACAATACCTTAAAATGTTAGAAACAGGGTGCCAAAATCACTTAACAATATTCATTCATATTTTTCATACCTAGTTAACTACAAGCATTGCGTTACGATTATTTATGGACATGAACGTTTTCTTTGTCAATTTGTTTTTAAAAACAAATCTTGCCTTTTAAGGAAAAAGTACATTACATTAAAAACTTGATACTATTGTAATCCCTATAGCACGTACGTCTAACTGTCACATGTCCTCTAATTGCCTTAATACTTTGTAATACAGTCGACTCCCTCTAATTCGAATCTCTATAATATTCGAATATTTCTATAATTCGAACTAGTGCTTAGTCACCGTCAATTAGGAAACTCTTCTAAAAAACTTTCTACAATCCGAATTTCTCTCTAAACTTTCTATAATTCGAATAGTTTTTCAGTCCCTTCAGCACGATTCTCTCCCTAATTCGAATTTTAGTGTGTAAACAGGGTTTTAAAAAATTCGAATGTTTTTCTAAAATTTTCTAAATTGTCTTTCGAACGTTATTTTTCAAAAGACAAGATGAAGATGGACATTCTGATAACAAAGGCCTAACAGCAAACCACTTGATGATGCAACTTGTATTGTCGAAAGAGGATCGTCTCTCAAATGTAAAGCAATCAAATATTCAACAGTTTTTCAAATAGAGTTTCTTTTTTGTGTAAACTGTGAAAATGAAGATTGAATGAAACTTGAATTATGTTTTCTTGATTTTGAAATTATGTAGTTTCTCTCTTGTAATTCAAATTTTCACTCTGCTAAGCTGCAAGTTCGAATTACGGAGAATTTTTATTATTCGAATCTCTCTATAATTCGAACAAAAAATTTCCTCTGTGGGAATGCGAATTACGGAGAGTCAACTGTATATGCATATTCTCCACTATATAACATTGCAGAATGAACAGATGTTAGTAATGTGTATTAAAGTATCTCTATAATAATAGCCGTATTTGTCTGTCTGTCCGCAAGAGACAGGTCATGTCACGGCAGCACGAATTTTTTATATCTGCACGAAATACAAAATGCAATATATTTTTAGCGACTTAGTTTTGATCGCCTGTGCTTTTCATTCAATCGCAACGGTCGATTTTTTTGTAAAACCAATCCGAACTTTTTGCAAACTCGACATGCAGCTAAAGAGCTAGCTAGATGGTGACAACCTGAGGTAAAAATAAATAGGATAAACCTTTAAATGAATACGCATAATTTGTGCGTGATTAAAAAAAAATTACCTTACAAGATCAAGATATTAGGTAGCATGGTCAAAAGACGTTAAAAACTCAACGTAAAGCGACAGAATTTATGCAGACAAGAAGAGAAAATTTGCTTTCCATTATATAAGACTTTCAGTTTGTTGCAAATAGAACTTTTGGCGTCTCCACTCGTCAAGCGTTGGGCGTCTCCACTCGTCAAGCGTTGGGCGTCCCCACTCGTCAAGCGTTGGGCGTCCCCACTCGTCAAGCGTTGGGCGTCCCCACTCGTCAAGCGTTGGGCGTCCCCACTCGTCAAGCGTTGGGCGTCCCCACTCGTCAAGCGTTGGGCGTCCCCACTCGTCAAGCGTTGGGCGTCCCCACTCGTCAAGCGTTGGGCGTCCCCACTCGTCAAGCGTTGGGCGTCCCCACTCGTCAAGCGTTGGGCGTCCCCACTCGTCAAGCGTTGGGCGTCCCCACTCGTCAAGCGTTGGGCGTCCCCACTCGTCAAGCGTTGGGCGTCCCCACTCGTCAAGCGTTGGGCGTCCCCACTCGTCAAGCGTTGGGCGTCCCCACTCGTCAAGCGTTGGGCGTCTCCACCCTGCAAGCGTTGGGCGTCTCCACCCTGCAAGCGTTGGGCGTCTCCACTCTGCAAGCGTTGGGCGTCTCCACTCTGCAAGCGTTGGGCGTCTCCACTCTGCAAGCGTTGGGCGTCTCCACTCTGCAAGCGTTGGGCGTCTCCACTCTGCAAGCGTTGGGCGTCTCCACTCTGCAAGCGTTGGGCGTCCCCACTCGTCAAGCGTTGGGCGTCCCCACTCGTCAAGCATTGGGCGTCCCCACTCGTCAAGCGTTGGGCGTCCCCACTCGTCAAGCGTTGGGCGTCCCCACTCGTCAAGCGTTGGGCGTCCCCACTCGTCAAGCGTTGGGCGTCCCCACTCGTCAAGCGTTGGGCGTCCCCACTCGTCAAGCGTTGGGCGTCCCCACTCGTCAAGCGTTGGGCGTCCCCACTCGTCAAGCGTTGGGCGTCCCCACTCGTCAAGCGTTGGGCGTCTCCACCCTGCAAGCGTTGGGCGTCTCCACCCTGCAAGCGTTGGGCGTCTCCACTCTGCAAGCGTTGGGCGTCTCCACTCTGCAAGCGTTGGGCGTCTCCACTCTGCAAGCGTTGGGCGTCTCCACTCTGCAAGCGTTGGGCGTCTCCACTCTGCAAGCGTTGGGCGTCTCCACTCTGCAAGCGTTGGGCGTCTCCACTCTGCAAGCGTTGGGCGTCTCCACTCTGCAAGCGTTGGGCGTCTCCACTCTGCAAGCGTTGGGCGTCTCCACTCTGCAAGCGTTGGGCGTCTCCACTCTGCAAGCGTTGGGCGTCTCCACTCTGCAAGCGTTGGGCGTCTCCACTCTGCAAGCGTTGGGCGTCTCCACTCTGCAAGCGTTGGGCGTCTCCACTCTGCAAGCGTTGGGCGTCTCCACTCTGCAAGCGTTGGGCGTCTCCACTCTGCAAGCGTTGGGCGTCTTTTCTTGCAGACGCTGAAATGTCCTCAAGAATTTGATCTAATTTTAAAGGAAAGTACTGTGAAAAGCCCTCAAAGTTGTTGCAGTAAATATTAAAGAAAAGAAAATTTCGACCACGATATATTACTGGAAATTAAATGACGCAGTAAGAACTCTTCCACGAAAACGGAATAAAGGGTGAAGTTTGTTGTGATTATTCTAAAATAGTTTATGGTTAATATGGTTTCATCACATCATAACATTAGACTCTCACAAAATATCGGTAGAAAAAAAAGCTACGATACCTAGTTGCTTCATGGTCAACGGAGCGCTGTTGACATACGCACATACGAAGATGAGAAGAATAATCTTAGTGTTGACAGCCATATCTGATTCACAACAAATTTCAACAGTCACTTTTTTTCCTTGTGTTGTGAATATGCAATAAATTGCGTCTATTTATGCTCTACGCCTGTGAAATCAAGCATGTCCATGCTCGTGCCAGGTGAGTGTTAAAAATAAAAAGTTGAACAAAATGATGTGATTATCATATACTCTTGGCACAGTAACCCAATCGTGCAAAGAATGATGATTGTTGCCTTCGGGAAAACATTATTTTAATTACTGTGTCTTCAGAGAGTCTTCAGAGATAAATATTGCTTTAAGTTGAAGATGATTTTATATACTCGTTGGTCCTAAAGCAGCGTTTACACGATTCAACTATTTGAAGCAAATTAAGTTTTAACTCAATGTTAGAACAAGTACGTGCAAACAATTGTATACTTCTTTGAATTTGAATTTCTTTGGTTTCTTTTGTTTGGCTTTGAATTACACTCTATTTTGTGTGCCAGAGACTAGCCGGGAGACGCGGCGTCGAAACGCGGGTTAAGCCACAAGTAAAGTTGTGGTCCGGCATTAAACACTCTGTGGAGCGCTTAATAAGAGCCATAAACTGTGCCACACGATCAGGTAAAGCGCATACACCATTATAGTGTTGTGACTGTAGCATATTTTTCAAAAATTAACTTTCTTGCAACGATATATAGCTAAAATAATAATAGGGTTTTTAAACCGTTGTTACCCTGTCATAGCAAAAACAATCGGTCAATGTTATTTTATTTGGCGAATTATTTTTTTGTGAAAGTTATAAAATTAATCGTGACACGGGGCATAGCGCTTAGTACAGTTAAACGGCGTTGTACAGGCGTATAGGGATAATACCCTATTGAAAAAAAGAAACAGTCCATTGCTAACACAGGGCTAAGCGGTTAATCCAGGGAAACAGTATCGCAACTTCGGTTAAACAGAAACACATGAGACAGCCCGTTGTTAATACCGGACTAAGTGCTTAGTACTGGTAAACCATGTGGCACATAAGAGAAGGCGTAACACCATTTTTCAAAAAACTTTATTGCAACTTCGGTTAAAAAAAATCAGGAAACCGCCTATCGTTATCATGTTCAGTTAAAAAAATACTAAGCAACTTTATTTTAAGCATAAGATTTCATAGCAGTAATAAAATTGGTAGCTGCCTAACTGTATTTAGCATACGAGTTAAGAATTGTGGTGGAGCCAAACTGCATTTGGTTAACTTTTACTTTTTAACCAAAGGTAGCTAAAAGGAGATAGCTAGGTAGACCTAACTTCAACATAAAAATAAATAACAATATAGCAAATTGAGTAAAAACTTTAAAAGAATAGCCTAAAGCATGATAGTGCCTCAAAATCTACGTTTATAGCTAGGCAAAAACTTAAAATTGGTTTGTTAAGATTATACATGGCTAGAAAACGTGAAATATTCACCTTAACATGTAAAAATATACAAAAACTAAATAATCCTATAGGATAAAAGTATTCAGAAGAAAAAAAGATGGAAAGGAGACCTACAAACTTCACACCATCACTTTCAAACCAAATTGGCCTTCGTAAAGATAGCATGTTTCCTCCGTCGGCATGTTAAGGCCGCGAAGCACTTGGATTGGTCATTGCTGACAATGGAGTCTTGTAATGGGTCTAGTACGCGTGAGCGGTCAAAACAAAGCCGTAAAAAAGGGGGTCTGCCGGGGATCAAAATAAAGTTTCAGGGTCGCGGGGATTTTCCGTGTCTCTCACTACTCGCGACGTCATGTTGCGCAGAGACAGACAACCAACGGCTATTATTAAAGAGACTAGCCGGGAGACCCGGCGTCGAAACGCTGGGTTTAGCCACAACTAGCCGTACAGCCTGTCGTTGAGCGCCGAGTGAAGCGCTTCAAAAAACACGGCAAACAGTCAGGTGGAGCGCTTTAGGTATGCAGTATGTCGTGAATCGAGTAAAATGGAGACAACATTATAATGTTTCGGGTGAAATGTATTTTTCAAATTTTATTTTGCGAAACATTAATAAATTTATCGTGACACTGGACTGAGCGCTTAGTACAGGTAAACCATGTCTTACATGCGTTTAGGCTTGGTACGCTTTTGAAAAAAACTTTGACTTACAAAAGACAGGATAAACTCCGTTAAGACGCCGGGTTAAGCAATAAGTAACTGTGTTACCCGGCGTTGAACGTCTTGATGAGTGATTAATAAGAAACGTCAACTGTGCCACACATTCAGTTAGGCGCTTTATCTATATGGTATGTAGTAAATCGAATGAAGTGCACACAAACTTAAACTATAGTAAAAACACAGGTACCAATTCGTTGTTACCGCGTCATAGCAAAAACAGCTGGCTAACCTTTTTTTATTTCTCAGATTATGTTCCCAGTAAAAGTTCAAAAAAATGTACAGGTAAACAATGTGACACATCCAGATAGGTGTAATACCCTTTTTAAAAATTTTTTTCGCTGCTTCGGTTAAACAGATACACAGGAAACATCCCATTGTTAACGCTAGACTGAGCGCTTAGTACAGGTAAAGCGTGTCGCCCATGAGTATAGGTGTAACACCATTTTTATTGTGTTGCAGCCAAACTACATTTGAATGCTTTCACTTTTAAGCCAGAGGTAGTTGAGGAGCTAGCCAGATATACACAACTTGATCATAAAAAAATAATATTGGCTAGGATAAAAAGCTGTTATACCAAACTAAATAGTAATAACTTAGGCTAGCTAGCTAGCTGGTAGTAGAATGGTCCTTAAAAATCTTTCCTACTCGTTCCTAGCCAAAAATCCTAAAAATGGTGCGTTTAAGATTTGTACATGGCTAAGACACGTGACAATAGCCGGGGCTAGCCGCAAGTAAAGGTGTGAACCAGTGTTAAACACCTTTTAGAGCGCTTATTAAGAGCTGTAAAGTGTTCCACACGATCAGGTAGAGCGCTTTAGTGCGGGTATGCAGTATACCGTAAATCAAGTGAAGCGCATATGCCATTATAGTGTTGCGACTTAAACATATTTTTCAAAATATAACTTACCCGCAACGAAAGCTGAAATAAAAACAAAGTTTACAAATCTTTATTACTCCATGATATCAAAACAATCGGTCAATATTATTTTATTTTGCGGAATAAGTAAAAATCAATTGCGACATCGGGCTGAGCGCTTACTACTGTTAACCGGTGTTGCACAGGCACACAGGGAGAATTTTGTTTTGCAGCATAAGCATTTATACAGTATTAAAAGTGGTAGCTGCGTAACTGCATTTACCATAAGAATTGTTCAGAACTGTGTTGCAGTCAAACTGCATTTGGCTACTTTTACATTCTTTAAAATGGTGCGTTTAAGATTTCTACATGGCTAAAAAATGTGATAACATATTTATCTTAACATGTAAAAAGATACAAAAAACAAATATTACAAAAATAAAAAGTTTTTAGAAGGCAAAGAGGTCATACAGATCAACAAAACTAACACTGACCACGAGCACTTCCAAAACCAAAATGACCTTCGTCATGATGTCCTTTGTTGGTATGTCCAGCCCGCGAAAATATTGGATTGGTTTTTTAAAGAATCGGGCGTTTTGATTGGTGTACTACATACAAGCAGTCAAAGTCAATAAAACTGTCAGTAAATTGTCCAATTTGTTTTCTGTGGCACCTGAACGTAAACGGCCATTGAGATCACGGGGGTAATTATTATTAAAAATAGTGTATTAAAATAATGGCTTCATTTTCATAACTTAATTTATTTTTCTTTAGTAAAGTTAATAAATTATTTTTATTTTCTTTTTTGAGAAAACAACACCCTGGTTCCTAAAAACTCGCGGAAATATCAAAGGAATATCGGTAAGCCTTGTGGACAAAATTACAGGTGACGGCTATTATTATAGAGACTAGCCCGGTAACCCGGCCTCAAAACGCCGGGTTAGGCCACAAATAACTGTGTTACCCGGTGTTAAACGCCACGTTGAGCGCTTATTAAAGCATAATATTAAGGTTTAGGATGTGACACACATCCGGTAAAATAATCGTTCAGTCATTTTAATTCGCAGAAGAAAAGGGGTAGGTACGTAACTGCATTTAGCATAAGATTTATTGCCTAAGAAAATTGTTGTAGCCGAACAGCTGGACGGGTTAACAATGGGCTGTTCCCTGTGTTTTTATTAAAACTGAAGTTGCGATAAAGTATTTTTGGAAAAGGGTATTACACCTATATTGATGGGCGACATGGTTTACCTGTACTAAGCGCTCAGCTGGGTGTCACGAGTAATTTTCGAACTTTCACGGGAACTCATTCTGCAAAAGTAACAATATACCGGCTGACTGTTTTTGCAATGACCTTTGTTAGGGGGGAAGTTATTCTTGAAAAATATATCACACCCAAAATGCGCTACATCGCACCTGGCACTTATTTTGCTATACATGCGCCTAAGTGCTTGACCTAGCGTTCAACGTTTGTTTACTGGTGGCTTAACCTGGCGTTTCGACGTCAGGTCCTTTGGTTAGTCCATATCATAATACCCGCTACCTTTCTGAATAATCCGAGGGTTTTATAACAGAGAACGCCTTTATAATTACACCTATAATTATAATAACAACCCTCGCCTAAGTAAATTTTATTATTTGATGTAAACAAGCGGTAAAGCTGCACGAAGTAGCGATGCGGGAAATATGCACGACGGGCGAACAACTGTAAAGTTTTTTAAGTGTTAATGATAGTTGTAAAGTACTTCAAGATAACCTTGTTTTGATTTAAACTTCCCTAATAACTTGAAATATAGGTAAGCCGAACATTGAACTCGGAATTCTGTTTCGGATCAGCATTAAACAACTGTGGGCAGGAAGATTTAAAATACTTCCCCCCCTTTTTACGGCTTTTAAGAGCGATTGTTAAAACGCCTGGCGTGTTTTTTTTTTATCTTTGTGGGCGTAGATTCTCGAGATTTTGTTTTTTTTTCATTCGTTATCTTGATCCCTTTGAAAAAGAAAAAAGAATGAAACTGAGCAAAGGTATTACGTCACTAGCAGGCTTGTTGCAGGAAGCAACGGTTGCATAATATAAAACGAATAGGAAAACTTAGTCTTCTATATTTGCTTCAATCAGCCACATCAATTTTCAGCTATTTTTTCTATTGTTTTTGTTGTTAAAACAATTTTACTACATAGCTCACATTTTCCGTATGTATAGATTGTTTTTATCTGAAAATGTTTTTTTAATATTTGATTGACACTTTTAATGTGCCTAATCTTTTTATCTTAAAATTCAATAACTCGTCAAAACTAATAACATTTTAAAAAAAAACAAATATGTGTCTTTTGTTGTTAATTTGATGACTCAAAGACAACAGGAGGGTTACGATAAATTTTTCTGTGTGTTATTCCCCTTTCAGCAAGATATACATCCAAGATTTTTTGATCTTGCCAAGTGAGACTTGATCAAATAAAAGCAATAAACCTATGGAAACACTTGGCCAGGTGTACTTTACTTTACGCCGGTCTTATAGTTTTTAGAAATGTTTTTAAAACCCCCTACGAAAACAGTTCATAGCAACAATGGATCTGTCACTGTAAACTGTTTCTAATATTTGATTGATGTTTTATTGTTAATAGAGAAAAAAAAATGATCGTGTCATTATAAAACGTGCTTTCATCCACAACAAACCAATGATTAATATTGTACTTCTTCTATGTGCAATGGGAATCAAATATGCTAACGTATGACTGGGCACTTTTGAGGATACCAAGTTAAGCACTTTGATTGGGTGCCTATAGTTTTAACATAAGTCAATGAAATCAGAGAAGTAGGAAAAGTAACAACAACAACAAAAACAAAAACAACTATAACAAGCTACAATCTTTGGCTCCTTAACGGAAAAGTCTGGTGTTATATCATAGACTAGCTGTTAGTCCGTTGGTTTCCCAATTGTATAAATTTCGCTCCTAAGATTATAGCCACACATTCATATCCCAGGCATCGCTTTTTCGTACATTCTTAGCATAAAGTAGCAATTTGGCTAAAAATTTGAATACTTTACAGAACCAAAACATCGCATCAAAACACTATAGCAGCAAGATTTTCTGACAAAAAACATTTCCAGTCGCTACAAAAAACAAACAAACATGTATACACCTTGTAGTCGTTTGAAATAAATAAAGAACACTAGAATTTTATGCAGATTGAGATAAAAAAAAGCATGTCATATTTTCTGTTAATTCCGTCCCAAAGTTAAGACCTCTTTTCGCTTAGCTACATGTATCATAACATTGCAAAAAACGATTAATTGGCGCCGCCGCGAAATTCAATCAAGTTTAACCTGTAATGTTTTCTTTAGTTTGAATGAGGCCTAACAAAGAAAAGTCGGGAATAGATTTTAAAACCTGTTGAAAACCTACTTTCACGTGTTTTTTAAAATCTTTTGATCTTACTTATGCCAGTGCTATCATTGACATTATGTTTTTGGTTTTTCGTAAATATTGTTCAACATACATAGCTGATGTGCAAAGCCTTATTATTGTAATGTTGGAAAGGCTCAGACTCGACACTGCTGCACAAGCTCGATAAACTTAACAAAAAGAAGAAAGATATGCTTAGAATAATCGTTTTATTTTCGCTTAATAAATTTCCTTTGACATATATTAATATATATACATATATATATATGTATATATATTAATATAAAATAGCTATACATTTTATAAACACGAATAGTGAAAACAAATATATGTACAATAATTTAGTTAAAAATTCGTATACATTATAAATATATTTACTTATTGTTTTTCCTGCGTACCCAACTAGAATATAGCAATTAGAATTCTAAAATTTCAACTTACAAAATTCGTCTTCCTATATTTCTTTCAAAACAAACGCACATGTGACCAACGCAGGTAAAATTTACAAAAATAACATAGACAGACGTGTTCCAAAAGGTTACTCTATTGAATGCTTCCGCAACACATCCTTCCCAACTTTTACTTTTGTAGCATAGTTCTTCAATGTACCAAATACAGTTTCGTCACCCGTACGCAGGACCACACCTACACATTCTCCTTGTAGTATTTTCGTGCACGCAAATATCATATTCGGCGAAAGCAAACAATCGTTAGAAGAAGACGCTAATCTATGGCTTCGTAATTCTCGAGATCGTCCAGTAATGAGTCGATTGTCTACTATTACGTCATTAGCACAAATTATTCGTATGTCAGCTGGCACGATATCGTTTCGTTTCAGTTCGACAATATCACCAGCAACAAGGTGCTTGCAAAGTATACCTTTGCGTACTCCGTCTCGAATGACAGTCACATCTGAAGGTAGTTGGCTTCCGAATAGTCTTTTCCATTCTGTCTTTGAAAACGAGTCGTATTTTTCTGTGGAGCTACTTCGAAAGAATTGTTTTAGTTCTGTGGATCTTGGTCGACGTGGTTGTAAAAATTTATTCTTTCCTTTTTCTTTTAATATACACTTCGCGTGTTTATCGTTCATACCGCGTATTACGTTCGTGTTTAACTGCTGACATAGCAAATTTATTGGAACCATATGTTCATTTGTGATAGAAGTCAGTTTCAACGGCGCGCTCATTTTAAGTATGATTTACGAAATATCTCTGCCTTATTTTCAGTATATATATATGTTTATTTAATGTTTAATTTTTCTCTTCAGCTTGTGATATTGATTGCTCAACGTGTTATCTACTATTGAAATTGATTCATACAAATCACTCTTTTATGCTGTTCCATTGAGGAGACGATTGGTAAATTTCCCACGAGTATTGTTTAATCTATGACGACATGTAACCAATATCAACAATGGGTATTTATTTCTAGCCAATCAAAACACAGTATCACATTTCATTTCGTTCGTTTTCATAACGCGAAAGTCACAACACAAATTGTAACTGAACGCCAAGGTCTTTAAGTCAGAATCATGTGATGAGATGTTACTAACCAAATTGTTTACGAAGCAGTTAACTTGTTGATATAACTGATAAAAGGTTCTGTCACAACGGGCGTGTATGTTGAGTGTTTGGTCACAAACCTGTTTCGCTTCATAAGTACTTTGCTTTGTTTAATGAAATGGTCATTAACCAAGACAACCACGCGCGCGAACGCTATTAAAATATGCCACTTCAGTTAAAAGGCCCTTTGCTTAAGTTAATGTTGTGGGTGCAATTAAAGCCCTGGTAGAGAGGTTTCTTAACCACGACTTGAATTGATGTTCTGTCATTGCTTTTCAGATCTCTGCCAAGATGTATTATTTATAGAAGTTATATTTTAGGAAAAGGGTGGGAAAATGGCGCAACAGATGAATTCACGACTTTTAGGAATAATCAATTTTTCGAATCGAATCATTAGAATTAGCCAAAATATGCTAAAGATTTATCCATTGTCTATCCCTTTGATTCATTTTATTCGCTTTTATTTTAATGTTTTTTTTTTTTGTGGAGTTTTCGTGTATGCTGAGTGCACACCTAATCATCTTTCAGATCGTCGATACATTGTTCGTTCACCGTGCCAATTCTTGAGGAGAAAAGTCAAACTTTAACCTCCTCGAAATTCAGGATTTGATGGGTGACTCATGTTAGTTTCGCACACACGCCTACGTTCAACAGGGTTCCAACGAGTGACACATGATCGTTATAAATGTATTTACCAGGGATGAAATTAATTTTTTAGAAAAAAAGCTTAGACAAGGAAATTGATTTTTTACGAAAATATTTCGTAACAAGGAATCCATTTTACGACGGCGTTACGTAATTCACGTCGAAACTGTCATAATAATGCATTGTTGTCTGGACACACATCGTAACGAAAGATAAATTCAATGAAATAATCAAATTTCACAGTAGACAGGTAGACATGATATTAAACTGTACTAGTATTTTTCCTGAGAAAGTATTCAATTAACTATCTTTCAGACGTATATATCAAGAAATGATTTTGGTCAAAAGAAGTGCTCTCCTGTGAGAATCACGATTCAATGTTAAAGTACTTCTACAGACTACTTGGAAAAAAAAGTTGAAGACGTCAGCATATCAGAAAAACATGGGAATATGACATCAACACAACCCTAAAACAATAACAAACACCTAATTCTTTTTGTTGTTGTTGACTATTACCTGGTTGACGCAAAATATTAAACTTTAAATATATTTATTTCACACTTTGTTGTTTTGCACGGTTGTCAAGCGCTGTAGCCAAAACAGGATGATAAGAAAAGATCGAGGGAGAATTCTTAATTTGTGTAAGACGTAAAATTACAATTGACAAAGCAACGGAAAAAACAAAAATATAAAAACAAATGTTATATTTCTGGGGAGTCATAAATAAGTAAGCATGCCAAAAATTGAAATAATAATGATTTAGGTGCAAGTCTCTAGGTGTGAGCTATATGCCTTTTTTACAAGTATGCTAGAAAGAACTATGACACACGTGTTTTTACTGGCCTTAAATGTTGTCAAGACAATCGAGAGTTGTGGAAGTCAGAAAATGAATAGAGATGTATCTCGTGTAACGGTACAAACTTAATAAGCATTTCTTTAATCTTATGTTAACTCGCAAGAAGTCACGAGGATCGGGGATCAATGGTGTTTCTTTCTTTCTTTTTTTAAAAAAAAGCTTCAAGGTACAAAGATTTATAGAGGAAATATAAAACTATTTTCTTGATCCGAATTTTTAACTCGTAATCAAAAAATTATCATGTTAAAAACAAGTTATCGACTGATTTGGACCTTTTTTAAAATTTCCCGTGCACAGTCATTTACAATACTGGTAGAAGGTACGATTGCATAAAATAATTATTTTAAATATTATTTTGCCTTACTCACGAATTTTTTTTTTACTTTTTTGTATTGCTAATTTTAAATTATAATATGCTACGTCACATAAACAAATTGACATGCTCCCATGAGACTTACTAAGAAAATTATTACATTACCATGATAATAGAAAAATTGAATTGTAAAGTTTTAAATTTTATTGCCGTGAGAGTAATAGTGACGTCATTAGAATTATGTTTTAATGCTGTTTTTCACCTTAAGAAAATTTTCTGCGAAACGAACAAGACAGGAACAAAAATGATTCTGAGCCTGCGTACTTAAAATGTTCACATCACCTGAGTGGAAAATTGTCTTTTCTGTTCCGTTTCCGAGGAAAGTGGCTAAAATCGAGACTTTCTCTTAGCGTTCTGTGCGGAAACGATAGGTGGAAAATTAGTTAGCCAATCAGATTATTTTATTTCGTGAGAATTTCGCAAAGTGTGTTTACTTTTTGTACAGAAATGTGCACAATAATATAAAGTAAACATTACTAGAAAAAAAAAAATCTGTTCTGTTCCGTTCTTGTTCGTTACGTTCTGCGGAAAATTTTTTTGAAGTGTAAAACAGCCTTTAGTCGCTCGGGGGCTAAGAAAAGTAATTACCGTTCTTAAAATAACTTTAAGTTTTGTTCTTAATATCATGCCAGTGATGCAGTCGAATAATAAATTAAAAAAACGTAAACAAACCAATTTAAAATTTATTATATCAATAATTTTTAACCACCTTAGTGGCTATTGCAAACGCAGCGAAATAACACTTTTGATTGTTGAAATTGTGGTAAAGTAACGTTCGTCCTTTCTTGAAAAACATCATTTTGATTTAAAACGCATAATGAAAGCTGTAAAATAGGCGGACTACATGCTTTTTTAATAAACAACACAAAACTTTGACTGAAATTTAAAGTTGTTTAAATCTGTTCTAACGGTCTAGCTGTTGCTACATTGTTGATAGCTGCTTATTTATCTACTTTGGAGAGCAAGTTTATTTGCTTATTTAGTTTTATACCCCAACTGGAATCAAACCATTTTAACCACGCTTGTCATCGTATGAATCTTGCAAATTTAAATTATTGCTGTTTTTACAACGACAGTCCTTTTTCCTTTTACTTTTTTCCCTATTTACTTACAAAGTTGTTTTGACTTAAATATTCTTTTGTTTGGCCTCATGTTGCTATAAAATGTTACTTATAAGAAAGCGTGTGCTGTGCATCATTATTGTAAACACTGGTTACCATGTTGTCTTCACACGATCACACAATCACACACACAGAACACAGAAAGTCTCTATTAGATACCTTAAGTAAATATTGCAATATAAAAGAAAGTGGATTCAAGTACTTCAAAAAAAAAACACGTTTGACTGTCACTAGATTAACGAATTAATAGACAAAAGCATTAAATTGTTTGAATAAGAGTTAAAACATTTGCGATGTACAATATGGTTGAAGAGCAGTTTTGCGTTTACGAAACTTTTTATATGTAAATTTGATAAATGTTGGTTTGCATGTCAATAACACTGCCAACTGCACTGTCAATCGCACTGTCAATCGCACTGTCAATCGCACTGTCAATCGCACTGTCAATCGCACTGTCAATCGCACTGTCAATCGCACTGTCAATCATTTATCGCTTTTTTTTTTAATATTAGTCAATGAGCCATGAAAAAATCAACGGGTTCTCCCGTTCTTTTTTATAGCGCATTGCGTGCGTCTCACTACTTGTGGTACCATTTTGCGTGACAGACGGACAGACGCTTACGGGTATTATAACATTTTAACAACTAGATATTTTAGGACTTTAACATTAGAATAATTAGCTTTAAAAGGTCAGTGTATATTTCGGTATAACCCTATCTTTTCAGGCGTAATTGAGCGTACTCTCGATTTCTCTTGACTGGAAAAAGCGTTTTGTTCTGAACAAAGTGTGCACTATATTTTGACCATATCTAACTTATATAAATCGTAAAAATTAATCTCAATGTTTTCTGAACATGTATCGTTGTCAAAATGGGTATGCTGTCGAAAACAGTTTATTACTGTCTCCGAAAAATCGGTAAAGTCAGGAATTTACGAGTTATTAGCAATTTTTATACGCCTTGATGTAATTGCAATTTTCACTTTTGTTGGTGTGTGGCAGTGGTTATGCAGTTGGTTTTGCACCTACGTGACAAGCAATGCCATGCAGAGAAAATTTGGTAGCAATAGCGATGTATACCTAACTTATAGCTACATTCAGAAAACAGGACACTTTTTCACATTGATAAAAGTGTTCCCATCACTGAGGTGGTTTTCTTGTCTGTTTATTTTAAATAACGAAGGAAAACGTACGGGTTTTATACCAGCAAAACTTAAATGACCACTTGACCAAGCAGTTTGGATTTTGTTTGTAAAATTTTAACATGTTCACGGTTTTGTATTGATATTAAAAGCCCTCAGATGGTATACCATAACGACAAGATATAAATTATCTGCGGACATTTAATTTCGCTGAATTTCATAAATTATATACGTATATTTTACCGCACGTTAGCAACTGTAATACCTAATTCTCTTGGGGTCAAGGTTGAATTTGTAAGCATCTATGAAAGCATCGGGAAAATCTTACTACTTATTAAACTCACACTTCTAACTTATTTACTCTTCTGAGTATTATTGATCACTCGGAGCAGAATAGTAGCCACGGAGAACAAATATATTCCTAGTCTGTTGACTCATGAGGAGGCAGATGAAAGAAACGAAACCTCAATTACGCCCCAAATTGCTCATTACATTCAAAGCAAATATTAAAAATAAGAGACGGCAATGAATAGGCGACCTCAAAAACATAACACCGAAGCTTTTACTAGTAGCAGTATTAAAACCACAGTGTTTACATTTGTCTCTTAGTTACAAACACTTTGCGTAATTGTCATTCTCAACTTCCTGTAATGAGAAGCTTGTTTGTGTCCATATCAGTGGACAAATGGAAACCCTTGTCTTCTGTAAGCTTTAATATTGACATGTTGACTTTTGACGATGCAATTTTAGCTGCAACGTGCCAAAATAAAGTGTTGGTGAAAAAGAATCAGATTGTTAGTTTTGATTTTTCTGTTTACCTATCGACTACGCTCATGACATGTTATCATATTCACCATGTCTGGTAGAGTAGGTAACATTTGCTGAGAATACGCGAATAAGAGTTCAGCCTGGTGAATTTCATTACGCTGATGTCTAGCTGACGTGTTTTTAAGAAATGTAAAATTGTTTTGTGAAAAAAAAATGAGCACAAGGCACACTAGTCCAGTGTGATTTTCTAATCACCGGGAAATCGAAGTAAGGTTCGGAGAATTACGCTGTGTCGCAGACAAAGCTTCCGTGGTTCTCGATTGGTTATATTTTACTCCAGTGTGATTTTCTAATCACCGGCAAATCGTTCGCAAAATTAAGCTGTGTCGCAAACAAAGTTTCTGCAGTCAGAATACTGACCGTGTTTCTCGATTGGTCTTTTGAGCGATTTGCTCCACTCACTCGAACAAACTTATAATTATCTCCTGGACTGTTTACGAAGGAAAGATGTGGCAGCGCTTTGTCTACTTTGGCCAAGTTAAAATTTAAATTTTATTTTTTATAGCACTCGCAATTTATGATAATTTTGTAGTGACTTCTTTTTATAGAAAAAAAACACTTTTTGAGTTCATAATACGAGAAAAGTTTGATTCTGTAAACTAAAAAATAATCTAAAAAATTAAAACGTAGGAAAATAAAATAAAATAATAATAAAAATTAGACCAATAAATCTTCCTTTGCGCAACGTAGTGCTGATAGAGTGATTACAAGGTAGAAAAAAAATTCCAGAGCATGATTTTCAAACTATTTTTGACACAATCACCAAACGATAAATACCAAAACACATTTCGAAAAAAAAAAATAAACAAATATGTTTTATTAAAGAGTTCCATATATTCCCTGTTTTTTAATTCTCTTTCTGTTTACCCTTTTGACAAATGTTACCATTCTCGTCTCATCGTTATCATTCGGGATCGAAAAAGAAGTTTATGTCAATTTTATACGCAAATGAGAATAAAGACAATAAGGAAACTTAAAACAACAGACATTTTTAAAAGGAATTTCAGCGGAGTTTGTTATGACCAGTTGGACGAAAGTATGCTAGGGTAACTACAACTGGGGAACCAACAGTACATTACGGAGAAGACAACCTTATTAGAGGTACTGAGAACAAACAAAACGTGTTTACTTTTAAAAGTTAAATTCAGCTTGTGACAATATTCGTGATTTATAAGTTGACTGTCATCAAATATATTTTGTAATACCTCCATGAGTTTATAAACAAACTTTGTAAACCGTTAGAAAGAATAAAAACCATGTTTGTTTACATTACGAAACCGTTTGTTTGATGAGCGATATATTTTAAAATAGATCTCATGAAATCACGATCCTAAAAAGTGCAAGTTGCTCTTTTTAAGAGTTCAATTTACGAAGTTTTACTCCTAAGAAGCGGTGTTTCCGCTATCCAGATGGACAGAACAAAATTTCTTTCCGGATTCTACAATAATACGCTATTTCCGATTTTCAGGTTTTCTGCACATGCAAAGTGACAAGGCGCATAAGACGGGTAGTGAAAATGTTCATTTTCGATCGTCAGTTTGCCTTGGCATTGCAAACTTTACCATATCCATATATGATGTGACATCGACACGGAGGATACGTGAAAAATGTTTGGCATAAAAGGTGGTCATCTTCACTGTCTTTCATTTCCGAAAAAAGGCTAATTATAGCTCCCGAAATTCACTCACGGACTGGATGCTTGTATAATAAAGTTGCATTCGGCAACCAGCTGATAACTGTTCTACATAGTTGTATTGCCAAGCCAACCAGCCGACAACTGTATTATATAGTTGTATTGCTAACCCAACCAGCCGATATCTGTATTATATAGCCGTATTGCCAAGCCAACCGGCCGATAGCTGTATTATAGAGTTGTATTGCCAAACCAACCATCCGATAACTGTATTATATAGTTGTTTTGCCAAACCAACCAGCTGATAACTGTATTATATAGCTGTATTGCCAAGCCAACCAGCCGATAACTGTATTATATAGTTGTATTGCCAAGACAACCATCCGACAACTGTATTATATAGCTGTATTGCCAAGCCAACAAGCCGATATCTGTATTATATAGTTGTATTGCCAAGCCAACCAGGCGAAAATACAAAATATCTCTAAGTTGTGTCATAATTTTTCCCTATTTTTAAATGTTACCTAAAAAAGAAGTCTAAAAAAGTTCATTTTCATATAATAAAGTGTATCACAAATAAAAATAAAATTTTTCTGCGCTTGTTTATATCACGTTTGCTATTCTTCATGTGAACCTCTGGTCATAGCAACCTTAGTTACAATCATTTTAATGTTCCATCCAATTAAACAAATGAATGCTGATGATTTTTAAAACTTATTGGTTTGGAATGCCAAATTTCTCCCGCCTATTTTATTTTCGAACAAAATTAACATTATACTTCAAAAAGAAGAAGAGAATTACAAAACAGGAAATGTAAAACGCTATAATAAAAAATATCTGTTTACTTTTAGTTAGAAATATTTTGTTTTGCTACTCATCGATTGGTGGCTGTGTTAGAAATAGTTTGAAAACCATACCCTGTTGCCTTTCTAATTATTCTATTAGCTCTACATGGAGTAAAGGGAAATGTACTACTCTTAATATTTTATTTATAGAAGCGATCTTTTTCTTGTGTTATGGACTTAAAAAAATTTCGATTTTAGCAAAAAATCTTCGTAATTGGCACTCTTAATCATTTTTTCACGGTGCCTTCAAGATGAGACAAAACTAAAATTGAGTTGGCCAAACAATTCATGTATCACCGCAATATGATTAATAGCGAGACTTGCAACTACGAAAAATTTCATATTCGCCTGGCAAAGTACTATTAACAGCCATAAAAGGAGTCAACAAGCGACGCAAAACTGGTTAATAATCTGGAAAAGACAGGTGAAAAAACTGTATTGAAAATGATTGAGCGCAATATGACGTGCGCCGAAGGTTACTGTATTCTAATATGTCGATATAGTTTTTTATGTGCAATAAATAAGGTAAAAGTTTATATAAATAAACTACACTAGATTGAAGAGTCACAAATTAAGTTTATGAGCAACTTAAGAGCTACAACACCAGTCAAAAGAAGGCGATTGGTTTGCACCCGATTTTTCTTACTCTTATATTTGAATAAAAAAGCGTCTCCTGATTGCAGTACTAAAATATAGATGGGTGATAATTGACAGAGTAGTATTTAAGGTTTAATCTCAAGGTTTAAGCAAGAAACGGAACATAGAGATTTTTAAAGATCTTAAAAGAGGTAAAAAAATTCTTAATTTAGCTTTTAGCAATTTAATCAGTCTTTATTACATTCTTTTATCTATATCAGTTACAGTAAACAAGAGGGATTATTGTGGTCATGATGTAAAATAGACATTACTAAATTTTAAGTCTAAAAACATAGCTTGTATTTTGTACTAAATCATTCATTGAATTGTCAACCTTTTTTCCACTAATTTTCAATTTATCATAAATTTCGTTTTTAAGAGGGCCTGTGGGAGACAAGAAAACCACGTGGATAAAATTACGGGCTACCTAAATTCAAGAAATTATTAATCTTTTTAATTCAACTCCATCTCATTTATAACTTTGTGACAATATTTATGTGATTTGGGTTAATTTTACGTATAGCGAAAAACAATAACACGAAACAAAAAAAACCTTAATGAAAATAACGAACACGAGATAAATCCTGACTCAAAATGTTGAAATCTTACGATCATCTATATGTTTTCCTATAAAAAGATAAAAAATTGCTTGTCTACATTTTTATAAATGTATAAAGAAAATTACACAAAATTTAAAATGAAATATAAGGCTTTTATAAAAATTACGTGCATAATTACAAGAATAAAATGTGTATCTGTAAAGTTTATCCATCTAAAAAATTAAAAAGCCTTTATAATAATTATGTGCATAATTACAAAGATAAAATGTGCATCTGTAAAATATATCCATCTAAAAAATTAAAAAGACTATAATAATTATGTGCATAAATACAAAGATAAAGTGTGCATCTGTAAAATATGTCCATCTAAAAAATTAAAAAGACTATAATAATTATGTGTATAATTACAAAGATAAAATGTGCATCTGTAAAATATATCCATCTAAAAAATTAAAAAGACTATAATAATTATGTGCATAAATACAAAGATAAAGTGTGCATCTGTAAAATATGTCCATCTAAAAAATTAAAAAGACTATAATAATTATGTGCATAATTACAAAGATAAAATGTGCATCTGTAAAATATGTCCATCTAAAAAATTAAAAAGACTATAATAATTATGTGCATAATTACAAAGAATAAAATGTGCATCTGTAAAATATATCCATCTAAAAAATTAAAAAGACTATAATAATTATGTGCATAATTACAAAGATAAAATGTGCATCTGTAAAATATATCCATCTAAAGAATTAAAAAGACTATAATAATTATGTGTATAATTACAAAGATAAAATGTGCATCTGTAAAATATGTCCATCTAAAGAATTAAAAAGACTATAATAATTATGTGCATAAATACAAAGATAAAATATGCATCTGTAAAATATGTCCATCTAAAGAATTAAAAAGACTATAATAATTATGTGCATAATTACAAGTAAAAATGTGCATCTGTAAAATATGTCCATCTAAAAAATTAAAAGCTTTTGAAATAGCCCGAAGAAATTTTGTGGATTTAACTTGCCAAATCGAGCATTTCAAATTTAATTGAAAGGAAAGTGCAGACCCAGTTACATAAAAAATCCTTCCTACACATTTAATACTATGCTCAATATTTGAAACAAATGAAACGAAAATAACATATATAAGCAGCCCTTTCATAAGCGAATAAACTGAAAATTTACCAACTATATAAACGGCTTTAGTATGAACAGTATGGAACACAAAAAATTAATTTTTGAAATGACATTATCAGACTTCCATTAAGTGTCACATTGAGTAGCTTCCGTAGTAATTCATGGAACAATGCCCTTTTTTTATTTAAACCCCGTAACAACTATTTAGTCTGTGTATTTACTTTACGTAAAAACCTGACATTAAATTAAACGATTGATACACAACGATAATTTTCGACTTGTTTTTTAGAATTTTTTAAGCCTTTTGCTAAATAAACTTTCAGAATTTTTTTCCCCATATTAAAGCATTCGTTAAACAACCTAGAAGCTACTAGGTTGAAATTTATGTTGCTTTTAAAACAATCATGTTTTATTGAGGGGATGCCATAACATTGGTTGTGATAGGGTAACCTGATGATGCCACATGTACTTGATTACTCGAGGAGGTGGTGACAAGATACTGAAGCTGCTGCTGTTAAGTGACTATACCTGAAATAAAAACAAAAATACATTTGATTTACGAAATCAAATAAGGATATGCAATACTTTACCAGCAGTAAGAGTTTTGCACCATCCTATCAATTGACAGCTGTATATTACAGCTACCAGTGCCACAAAAAACTTAACAACCATCAGCCCAACAAGAGAAGAGTAAACTGCAATGCCAGCGTGGTATCAAGAACAGTTACCGTACCTTATATCGTACACAACTGGTGTATATGGGTCTAAGCAGCGTTCTAAGTTATTGCATTTGTTGTAATAACTAAACAAAAAAATAAATATGGAAGACTTGCAATCATTTTGCCCCCCCCCCTTCCTCTCTTTTACAGAAATGCAGGTTTCATTACTTAATAAACTTTATTATATGGGGTCATTTCAAACATTATTAAACAAGAACAACACTGCGTAGTGACATCTATTGTTCATCACATGGTTGAGTTTTCATCACAATTTGATTGGTTAATCTACACAAAATATATACTATACTAGTCAGTGGAAAAATCTACGGGTTTTGCCGTCCTTATTATACATTTTGTGTGACAGACAAATGTATATGAATATTATAACATAAACTGGTCGCGATAGGCCTTCGATAAACACACGGATTTCCTCACCCTTTATATACCGCATTTCGTGTGTCTTACAACTTCTGCGCAGAGGCAGACTGAATAGGGTTATTATTTTAAAAAGATTTATTTTCTAACGAGAAGGTAGTGCAATGTTTTTTTACTAAGCGAACTATTCAAACGGAATTTGAAATAATGCCAGTTAAGTTCTTGGGAGCTGGTATATAATCAAAGTTATATCTATGACAAAAAACGTGAAGTAAATAAAGAAACAAAGACTTCCTAAAACTATTATATTTTGTGGCATAATCACTGTCATAAAAGCTATACAAGTAGGCATGCGTACCAACTTTGTAATTAAACTTGTATGGTGGTTCATCGTGTAATATAAAATGATTCTGTTAAAGAATGAAATTTTAAAAAATAAGGTTGAGTGTAAATTAATATTTTTAATTCTGCAAATATGAAAATGTTGTTATTATGGAAGAGAAATTTATGGAATAGCAAATAAGTAACCAGCTAAGCCAGCTTTCACTGTGCAAATGACAGATATTATTATGTAAAAGTTGGACTGTGCAGGGTAACGGGACGTATAAACACCGAAAATATTAGTATCCATTATTCATACACCAGCGCATACACCTCCAAAACTTCCAAGTACCCAATAATCCCTGTCAAATCCTGCTAATGTGGCAATTCCAAATACAAGATTTAAAAATCCATTTAAAATCTGAATAATACCTAAAAGGAAAATCAAAAAATTACTTTGCACATCGTATGTAAAACGGTAAAATAATCAATGTTACAGATATATAAAACCAAAAAAAAATAATTTATTTGGCTAGAACAACTACACAATCTGCAATAACTTTGCAGTAAGCAGCACACAATAACCAGTGGCTCCATAGATATATTGAGAAATTTTTAGCAGATCGCACTTTTTTTATGAAAAACTGATTTCCCGCAATTTCACCCAAATATTTTTTGCCTATTTAAAAAAAAAAGCTTAAATAAGTTTGATCTGCGTTAAAAGCATTGCAGTTATATCTTCAAATGGACAATACTCTTTCTTTTATAAGTAGTTCTCTTTTATCCATTGTTCTGAACATTATTTAGCTACATAGAAAAAACGAACCAAGAATTTTTAGTCAAGGATATAGACTTGATAAGTTTATCGAGGCATAGTATTTACTTCGAAATGTTTCATGTAGGTCAATATTTGGACAGAGAACCTTGAAGACATACATACACCGCACATTTTATGAATTATTCCAAATCGAGCTTGTTGAAGCAGTTGAAGTGAAAATACAAGGTACAATTCATTGTAGTCCCTTTCTAGCAAAATCAATCGTATTACATATTCTATTTTGTAGTAATATTTAACCGTAACTTTGATTCAAATAAACACCAGGTTGGTGACAAAACTGGTAGGGTTCTCACACCAGTTTGGTGGTAATGTCAAAATTTAGAGTTTTCTAGGAGATTGAGGTGCGGTAATTCTTGACTGATTTTTAAATAAGAGTGAATTTAGGTCGAAAAAAGGATTTTTTTTCAATATTTATAACCTGCTACCGTTTAACCTCTCACTTACTCAAACTGCGTGTCAGACCAATATTGTTATTTCACCTTTTGGAAACCACCAGTGTTGCACCACTCTGTCTCGGCATTGCATTAACAACTGTTTAGCCTTGCATACTGGATTGTTGAACGGAAAATGTAGGATTTATTTTACACTAAGGTAAAATAATAAAACAAGTATGCTAATCTATAGCTGTAAGTTTAACGAAGGTACTAAAGTTAACAAGAGTAGGCGAAAAAGTATGTTAGTAGAAACGTTCCGTTAAATGAAAGTTTGTTAACCGTATGTTTCTGTGAGAAATCTTGCTAAGAAAGTATATTTCTTCACACTTTCTTCCTTATTGGCTGTGAGAGTATCGACTTTGGAAGCGATTTGTTACGTTTTTTGGTACCATTTTGTTTTCAACCGATGACTCGATAAGACCTGCTAAAAAAAGCCACAAACCAATCAAATCATCGGTTTTTTTCACTCTAACCAGCTTTTGGTATCAATCAAGCAGTAAAAATTATAGTATTTTTGGAAGCTGTGTTAACTATAATCACATTAACAGGCTAAAAATTCATGATTATTTGTTTACTAATTAGCATCTTTTTTTCGGATTTTAAATGTACAAAAAAATAAAGGTAATATAATTTATAATACTTTAGTGGTCTTCCAAACGTTAAGGCAACACAGAAGACCTCAAATTTCTGAGATATCTATGGCTGTTGATTCAACAAATGGGTTTTCAATTTATCAGCTTCTTTTAATTTTAATGAACAGCTAAGCCAAATAAGTTCTAGTTTCAGACACGTAAAAACAGACTTAGTGAAAATAAGATTGACTTACGCAAGTTGTACATCTTTATCTTCAAGTGCTATTTTACCAAGTTATAACAATCAGGTATAGTTATTGAAAATGATACATACACAGCTCTCTTTTAGACACACACATATTTCAAATTTGTTCCAAAAATATTAACTGCACCCCATCCCCTCCCTACTTCCATGCCGGCTCCTAATGCTCCTTTATCAGGTGACACATAAGCACTCGTTGTAGTAGGCTAAATTATTCTAATTGGACATAAAAATTTTTATAGGGAAAACAAACAACTATTCGTAGTTCGTAGTAACAAATGTAAAACATATAAGTAATATCAGTAGCTACGTAAACCGAAAATTAATTTATGATGGAAAGTAACATATCAAAACCAAATTCATAGGAATAAAGTGCGCAAAAAATTCTTATTGGCGGATTGACCAAGCATGCCATTTGTAATTCAATATTTAATTTTTTAAAAGGTTAATTTGTTTAAATAAATTTTTATTGTTAATTAAAAACTATTCAACTTTTAATTTCGAAAACAGTGACAATGTTCGACAAAAGCGTAACCTATGTTAAGTTTTTAAAAACTGGCGACGTTTTGTTCTATTTTAGTGTATTGTAGATAAATACTCCATGTTATTTTAGCTACAATCTTTATTGCGTCTAAAAGAAGACTATGGTATGATTTTTTCAATATTATTAAAAAGAAATCCAGGATTTAATATTATTACATTTACATAACATTTTACGTCATTCCCTTAAAATATAATTATGATTTATAATCACATTATTCTTGTGTTCTGTATTACACATTCTAGAATCACCATTCTTTACACTAATACACTTTACACTAATATATAATTTAATACATTTTACTGATACAAAATATTTCATTTGCCTTCATTTCAGTGTTTTAAGGATTTTACAGGCCGTTGGTATTCGTGTTACAAATAAAGATAGTGTAGAACTCTCTTTTCCAAAGGCATACAAGTTTTAAAAACCTATAAATAATTGGAGGAAACTTCTTTATTGATCGTTTGGGTTTAGCAACAACAACTCAAAAGTTTGCAATGTACATTGTATTTTTTAGTGGCTTTGTTTAAAGTGCCAGATACACTACTCGTTTTTTCAACCTTGTTTATAAACACATCAGGCTGAGGTTATAGAAAATAACTAAGACTTTTTATGTTTCTATGTGTAACATAGGAGTTAAGCTTTACAAATAAAAAAGTTTATGTTCAAATTCCCCGTTCCCTCTATACGGCTAATTCGCAATGCATTATGGTAGTTGTATTCTACAGTTTTCCCTCCCAGAAGCGAGAGTTTGTAAATAAATAACAGCATTCTTTTTATTGTGGCGATAATAACAAAAAGCCGTTATTGTTTGTGATAATTTTCAAATCTCCTCAAGAAAATCATTATCTCCCTTATCCAAAACCCGTGTTATTGATGTAAACATTTAAATATTGTTAGTTAGTGAGGTTTTAGGAGTGAAAGAAGTCGAAATGGAAGTAATAAATAAGGATACAGATTTAGATATAATTTTAAGCTCTACAGATCTTGGGCCTAGCTTTTCTCAAAGCTCTTGTGTGGTACCAAGACCTGTTTTTAAAGAATTAACAAATGCCGAGAGGGACGAAGAAGTGGAGGAAAGAACACACGAAGATATAAGTCAATGGTCAACTGATCTTGCAGCTATGCCTTCGATCACCCAGGAGAAAATTCACCAATATTTAGTTCTTGGAAATAGCTGTGATAGCAAGCCGAAGGGTGCTACAAAGCATAAAATTCTTGGATACCAACTATTCAAGGAGAGCTACGTGAAGAAAGTGAGAGTTAAAAGTAATGTTATGGCTGAAAAATTAACTTTTCTTGTGAAATGTTTTGTAGCTGCTTCCATGAAAAGAGAAAAATATTCTGTTTATGTCCACCTGTGTCAAAGAAGTGGTGATATTTTGTATGCGAAATGTTTATGTAAAGCTGGAGCAGGAGGATGCTGTAAGCATGTCGCAGCAGTTCTATTATTTTGAGCTAACACACTTTTATTTCACTTTCATGCACAGCAACATTACAGAACAACAGTGTGAGTAAATAAAATTGTTTCCTCACAATATTGTTTTGTCTTTATATTTCATGATCTAGTATATATATATATATATAGTGTACGAAAGTTTATAATTTTTAGTCATTCGTATTTACATCTGGTACCAACTGTGGTAAAAAATTAACTAAATAACAACAAATAACCCATATCTTATTGAGTTCAGCAGCCATTGATAGTTTGAAAACTGTTTGTAAAATTCGGTAATTTTTTATAAGTTCGATTGCTCGTTCGACATGTACACGTACAGATGCTATTCTTCTAGTTTCGTTTTCCTCTAATAAACTTAGCTGAGGTTTTCCATCTAAAAATGGTGGAATATTTAATGTTACTCCATCAGGTAAATCTTCCTCGAGCTCAAATCCTCTATCAGCCATCACAGAATCCCCAGGCTCTAGCAAATCGTATATACCACTATCTTTTGTTATTCGTTTATCCGAAAAGCGTCCACCATACAAATCAGAGACAAATGTCACTGATCCATCAGGAGCTATTCCGACTAATCCTTTTGCTGTATTATGGTGTTTGTAATTTGAAAAGGTACTGGACTGTGTGCGATATGACGTAGGCATTTCCACAAATACTTCTGTACAATCTAATATGACACGGGTATTTGGGTAACTTTTTTGAAAACATTTCGGCATTCTATTTTGTACTGTTTCTTTTGAAGCCCATATTGGAAGCATACGGAATTGTGAATGTAAAAAATCTGTCCATGTAATCAATATTCTGCTTATGTGACTTGTCGACATATTAAATCGAACAGCCATATCTTCTAACAAAAGTCCACATCGAATTCGAACCAGTATCATAAAGAATTCTTCTTCTGCGCTCAATGATCGTGATCGGCCTCGTTTTGTAGAGTTTATATTTTTTGTATTTTCAGTGTTAGTATTTGAACCCCAATATATTAGTTTATTTGCAGCTGGTTGTAAATATTCTAAAACTGCTTTGAATAATTTATAAGATTCGAATCCGGTATAAAACTTAAAGTGTGCTTCATTGTGTTTAAACCGGTCAATTGAAAATGCTATGTCACTTATAGTGGCTTGTTGTTTTTCAATAGTTTGATCAAGTTCCTTTTCATGAATTCTCATACAACTAATTTCGGCTCTCAATTTTTCCAACTCTTGTTTTAACTCTTCCTCCACAGATAATTCTGCAGCAATGTCATTTGTCGTAGCCCTCACAGGAGAAAATAGTTGCAATTTACAGTTTGTACTGTTGAGAGTTTTTCTTGGTTTGCTAGCTGTTGGTTTGATAGTTTTTGGGACTATTGTGGGAACATTGTTCATATATGTCTTCTTTCCACCAGTGAAATGAACAGAGCAAACTCTATGCGATGTAGAAGGTACAAAATCCTTTCTACTGATCATAAAAAGCCATTTCTTTCGAAGCTCTGAGTCTTTAGGAATGACATAAAAAGATAAGTCTGGATTCTTCTTTGAGTTGTTTTGACAGAGAGGTACACAGCAAGTTATCCCTCCTCCTTTACTTTTAGCTTGCAATAAAAAGCTTGAACTTGATGAAAAGTTTGAGCCAATGCTTGCAGGAGAGCCCAAGTTTTGAAAAAAACTGTTGTCTTGATTAGAATTTTGTATATCGCTTTGGTTTTGAGTAGAATTAAGGATGAAGTGTACTTGTTCGGCCATTTTTGTTACTACGAATGGTTTGTTTACGTTTTCGCGGAATACAACTACCATAATGCATTGCGAATTAGCCGTATAGAGGGAACGGGGAATTAAGTAACGTTGAAATGTGTATTTTCATAAATGTAATGTGCTTCTATTAAAATATAAAAAATATTATTACAATATTGTTTACAAACCCGACAGCAGGGATGAATGACTAGGAAGGAATATGTTTGTGGTAAAGAAATAACAGTCAAATGCACCAAACATTTCAGAGGTTAGCAAGAAACATTCAGGTGCTTAGAATCTTTTTTTTTTGCTTCTATACAAAAATAATTTAAGTATAATTATAAATAATTCTACCAAATAGTTGTAGTATGGGCACGGTACTCTGGGTTATTTTTACAAACACGTCATCAAAAGTTAAGTAAGTTATTGATAGAAAAAATATCCTACACAAATATTAAATAAAATGCATATCTAAATATTCGAAAAATACTGTGTAAAAATACAAGAATAATATGTGTATTTAGAGTAAAAAGTGATTGTCTGATATGTGCTGGCTTGTAATAGTTTAAGCTGTATCCTTTACAAGGCTGTATAAGTCAAGTATAAAAGAAATATGACTAAATAAATTCCTCATGAATTTTAATTCTTTTTATATCAAATTGAAGCTGCAAAGGTTTCCTAGTCCGCAGACATGCAGAGAAAGGTCCAAACTGCAATTTTAAGCCGAGTGATCTATATTATAATACCCTTATACGTCTGTTTGACACGCAAGATGGTACTGCAAGTAGCGAGACGCACGAAATGGGGTATAAAAAGGGCGGGCGATACGGTGGATTTTTACACAGGCTACAAGATTTTTCATCAGTGGTAGTAATATCACACAAAAAATATGAAATAAAGTGGTTATTTACAATTTTTGTATAAATAACCAAATAAGAAAAATACATGCATTATTAAAAACTTCTTGAATACTTCCAAATATAAAGAGCAATAAAAACTCTGATCTACGCTACCATATTTCTAAAACTCCCAAATTGTTAACATTGCATCACTATTACCATTCCTTGCAAAGTAACACCACAAAACTAATCAAAAACCATGAACGCAAAAAAACTGAAGTAAGAAAAATACAATACAACTAGCGTAAAAGGTAGACCAGCTACATCTAATTGACAATAGTAACAAAAAAGCGAACTGAAAATTAAAACTACTGTGCAATTTTAATTACTTCAAAAATAAATTCATCTCTACACTGTGTTGTGCCAAAATCAACTAACACATATAGATTGTGATATAAAACAGAACACCGAGTACATTTAAGGATCCTGGCATGAAAAAATAAATAAATAAAAAATCATCCTCTAAAATAATATTATTGGTGTTTGGATTCCTTTAGTGTATCAATGCAACGTTAGTACTGAAGAGGAGGAGGGTATTGCGGAGTGGAGTTTTGTTGTTGTTGTTGTTGTTGTTGTTGTTGTTGTTGTTGTTGTTGTTGTTGTTGTTGTTGTTGTTGTTGTTGTTGTTGAGGATATTGAGAGTAAGCAATCGTTGTATTTGTGATGGTAGCAGGTTGTTGGTATGCGTTAAAATGAGGGGATGTCATCATAACTGTGGTAGCAGGGTAACCTGACGATGTCACATATGCTGGATTACTCGAGGAAGTGGTGACAATATACTGAGGTTGTTGTTGTTGGATGATCACACCTAAAGCACGAAAATAAATACCATATCAGTTAGTTTTATGAGCGCAGAAGAATTTAATGTAAGTAAAACCACTTACCACCCCAGAAACGTGACAAACAGGCACCTTGAGAACAGTATACTGCAGCTACCAGTGCTACAAAAAACTCAACTGACATCAGTAAAACCAGAAAAGCATAAATTACAACACCGGCGCTGTTGCTAGAACAGTAACGGTAGTCTCCGGAATAGTAAGAAGAGCTGTAGCTGTATCCGTAGCTGTAGCCGTAGCTGTAGCGGTAGTTGAAGTAGTATGTGGATCGATTTTTGCAATGGTTGTAATAACTAAATGTAAGAAAATCAACGGTTGACTCCAAACTTCTCGATTGTGAAGCGAAAAACAAAGCTGATAGATAGTTAGGAGTCAAAACGCTAGCAAAGTCCACCGGTTTCACAAATCTCGGTAGACACACAAGTATCTTGAAGCTGGCATTTTAATTAGTTCAAGGTTTGCAGTAGATTTGTATTGTTGATAAAATTATGATTAAAAAAAAGTATTGGTATCATACAAACTTCTAAAACTTATGTATTCAAAACAAAAGATACTGGCGAGTACTAGCCCAGATGCAAAAGAGACCAGAAATTGTATACACATTGAGAGATCATACAATATATATTCCTAAATCTAATTAAATTTAAAATAAAATAAAAATAAAAGAGCTTTTTACCCCTATTTTTCCTAATTTTTCTAAAAACTCTAAAAACAAAAAAATCACGTTTTCCAATTGCGACTTAACAATACAAATTCTATTTAATAATGCTAATTATCCGTGCTACTCTTTATAATATGCCTGTCTGCCAAAACAAAATTTAAATTTTTCCTACTGAGATTTTAAACAGAAAGTAACATTATACACAATGCACCACCCATAATACTCCCTTTTAAAATACCCTCTGTAAACATACCCTAATCCTACAGCAAACATGATGCCATGAATGGACGCTACAATCGTTGAAATAATACAAAATGCCATGTGAGTGTTATTTAGTGGTATAGATTCGGGGCGTGTTGTTGAGATAACTCCAATAACACCAGTAACAAATATCCATATACCACCCCAGATTCCAGGAGCAGCTTCAGTTAACCAATAATTCTTGTTAAATACGGCTGCTGCGCCAATACCGAGTCCGAAGGTTAAAACTCCATTCACGATCTGAGCAATAGCTGGAAGGAGAAAATAAGACACCTACACAAAATTGCATCTAAATGGGCATAAAAGAAAAAAGAAACTTCATCTTAAAACATTAAAAACATCCTCTTACGTCCGGTAAAGATTCTTATATCTTACTCGATGTATATACGTTTCATTGAATTTAAAAAACTGGACAGTAATTTTTAAGCGCACGACAATGTGGTTTACAACATTTAAAGTTCAAAAATAAAAATGTGTGGATTGCTAGAGTAATGGTCTAAATCATAATTTTTTCAGAACGAAAAACAACACAGATCTTAATTTTTGTGTTTGGGAAAGAAATTTGTTGGTGATAAGTTACATAATTTTGATCAACTAACGGAACTCACAGATAAACTAACGTAATATTTATCAAATTTCAACCAATAAACATTTTTACCATATAAAATGGAAAATATAGCGATGTCATGATAAAAGTGCTTAATAAACAAAAGTAATATTCTGATGTTTGATGCTATGACGTTTGATGCTCAGGATTCAAAATAAAGTAACCAATCAAAAGTTACGATGGAAAGACAGATTGTAAAAATTCTTGTGATCAAATTAAACTAGTTTCTAGGTGTTTCCTAAAATCGTTAATTTCCATCAGGCCACACCTGGAAAGTGTGAATCTGCTTTAGTGGATCCTCTAGTTAGATGACTGTCAGTTTCTTGTCAGAAAAAAGTTTTGAGTGCATGTAATCATGAGCAATGTTTCCTTGATTCATGAGAATCATGGCTTTGAAAAATAATGCATCCCTTTTCAATGGCCAAATTATTCAATGAATATATATATTTTTTTTACCAAGATATGTACGAAGATGTTTTAATGATTTTTCAAGTTTTTTCAATCTACCCCTTGATGCACAGGTCCATGTGTAGGTTCAGTAGTTAAAATATGGCATGACAAAAGCTTTAGATTCTTTGTTATAAGGTTTTAAACAAGACGCAACAGTATTTTCTTATTTATTTTCTTATGTGCTCTTCCACTTGCGGTATTTTAATAAATATTACCTCGCCCCAAGCTGTTTTACTTTTCGCTTCTCCTTAAAGGAATGCCCATGTAGTTAATGGTTAAGTGTTTTGAACTTTTTTCAACTGCTTTTGGTTGCTGAAGAAATAGTTTTAATTTTGTCTGTATTTATAGCAATTTTATTATTCTTTAAGATCGATATGCAAGAGTTCTGACTTAACCGCCGAGATAAGGGAAGTTTTTGTGCCAAGACATAGTCATTGTATTGTCTACGTGCAAGTGGTATTAATTTGAATTGAAGACAGATTTTAAGCTCTTTGTACGCAGAAGAAAAAGCACATGGATGAAGAGACACTGTTTACAAGAGTCAACTCAGTTCGTCCCTTTAAAAAGGACTCGAATTAGTTAGTAAATAAAGACTTGTTGAAAAAACATGATAGATATATACTAAAAACTGACGATTCTGTTTTTAGCCGTCGTGAACCAATTTCGTCCCAGCCTGTGCCTTCATTATAGTTTAGTAAACCGATTATTCTTTTGACACTTGTGATCTCCATATGAGCCCACTGAAATCTTTGCTAAAAAGTATTTTAACATTAGTAACGTCAGAGAGCTTTAAGTTTGGAACGACCACTTACAAAATAAGAATTTAATTTGTTTGAAATTTCTTTTTGGGTGAGGTGCTTCAGTACCATCGTTTCGGACTACTAGTTTTTTCAGGTAGTATATGCAGACATATTAGTAATATATCCGAAACCAGGTTTCCAAACTAACTGCGGCCGGTTTTCGAGCTGATTTCTTAGTCCGTTCGCTTCGTTTCTTTCTTCGTTTAAAAGCTCCATTATAGACTGCTAGGATGAATTTTGATTTTAATACTTTCTGTTTTAGGAAATCTTTCTTTGAGGCTGCGGGTGTTTCGGCTGTTACTTATTTATCAGTGATTGCCTCAACTCGGTCAGAAAATGAGTATTTTGAAAAGCGCATGTTTTTAGCCGCTTTTTAAAATTTTCATTTAGTTTTTACCATATTTTTTCAAGGTTATCATAATTTACCAGAATATTACCAGTTTAAATTTCTGAGGTCATTCAAGAAAGCCTCTACACTGAACTTCTTGTTGCTAGGATCCTTGATTGTTTAAGGTTCTTATTTCGGCCTACAAAGGATCGACTAAAATATGTGATCAATGATGCCCAGCTAACCAGTTTACCCTAAATATACCAGGGGGAGAAGGGATCCAAAAAAGCTCTTTTTTGATATACTACATGGCTATGATACTTGCTTAGTTTTTATATCTAATTACTAGACACCTTTATCCCAAATTTTTAGGTCTCCATATCTCTTTAAGTGTTAGATATTGACCATTACTCGAAACTACTGTTTTAATTTGTATGAAAATTTTCTTATAATCAGTAAAATTTATTAACTACATCTAATGGCCTCAAAAAGCAAAGTATTTACACTTATCGCATATTATCCAAGGTTTGTTCTATTTAAATGAGCAAAATATTGATTGAGTAACGCTGAGCTAATCAAATGCTAATCAAATGCAACAAGAAAGTCTCCTAAAAATACAATACACTACGTGTCAAATCCAGTTCACATTTGACAATGCGAGCACATGTCTTTGATATGAACAATTGACACCTTTAATTAGGTGAACATTACCACATAGCAAGGGGGTTCACATGAATACGCAGTCATGCAGAAAAAAAAGAACAAGTAGTCGATGTGTAAGCACAAACTTTTTTCATTGCCTAATGTTCTATCGAATTTTGATTCAGGAAGAGGGGAGCGTTTGATCTCTTAACCCATTGTTCATCCAAGAAAATTTGATTAAGATCAACTACTTTCAACTAAAACGAAGAAAAACACAATGAGATAACAAGTTATTAATCAATCTTTTTACTCACCCAAGCCACGCAATGTACGGACATTCATAGGTCGTCTCGCAGGTGGCATCATTGCAGCAGGCTGCATCGGCCTTGAGGTTACAACTGTCGAATTTAGCATAATGACTTGTTTATCACAAAATACAGGTGTTATTCTACCCTAAAATAATACATATTTTCGTTTGAGTTAAAACCTGATCTCCAGCAAGTATATTTTATCAAAAAAGACTAATGGTATCCAGGATCTATTACGATATCTTTGCCTGTCACAACAAATCTTCTTTTGAAAAATACAAACATATCGTTGTTTTATTTAATTTATACGGTCTACGAAAGTCTATGACCTTAGTTCTCTTGGCAAAATTGGATGGGTGAAACTAAGTAAGAATGTAAAAGAACTTTTGAGACACTGTAGGTATTTTGTGGTTTTAAAAGAAACACAGAAAACTTTTCTAATTCGAACTGAAAATTTAAACGGGGCATGCAGGCCAACAAGAAGAGGTTTATTAAAAAAAATTATTGAATTCAGAAAAAAAGCAATAAAAATTAATAAATGCATTTGGTTTCCCTTTTTACTTTTTGCTAAAATTTTCAATTGACATTTATGCACTTAATTACTCCGTCACTTAACAGGGATGTGAAATAGGTATAAAACGTAATTGATAAGTGCTTTTACTTTGGGGAAAGGGGAGGCTTAAAAGAAGGATACTTGTCAGAAAAAAGTTTTGAGCGCATGTAATCATGAGCAATGTTTCCTTAACTCATGAGAATCATGGCTTTGAAAAATAATGCATCCCTTTTCAATGGCCAAATTATTCAATTTATGCACTTAATCACTTCGTCACTTACCAGGGATGTGAAATAGGTATAAAACGTAATTGATAAGTGCTTTTACTTTGAGGAAAGGGGAGGCTTAAAAGAAGGATACTAAAAAAAAAGAAAAAAAGAAAAAAAAACATATTTGCTTCCTACTGATTAGTGACGATTAAAATAAATAATATGCATATATATACATTAGAAGTGTAAGAAAATATGCAAGTAAACAAATGGGTATACAAAAATAAAAAAAATAAAAATAAAAAAAAAATTATAAAAATATTTACATTTCAAATTTGTGTCTAATTCAAAACATTCAAACTTCTTTTTAAGAACTCGAAACTCATTCTGTGGGAACTTAAGAAGGACATTTCTCGTGGATTTCATATCTTTTATTCAATAAAAGGAAAATAAAATTTTCATTCGGCAGACACAATTTTTTATCAGTGTTACCTAAACTTTCATGAATAGGGAAATTTGCGAATTTTTTGTATTTCCCTGACATAGTCAGCATCAATTTTCGCAAATTGTCAGACTTGAACATTTAAATTTCAATAATTGAATATCAAAACGAATTCCTTTGGCCGGAAATATATTTTTGCGTGTTTACAAAGCATCGCTTTTTAAAATTTCCGCAGCATAAGCTTTCGCGGATTTCGACAAAATTCAATACAGTTTTTGCACTTGTAGCATCATTTAAAATATTTAAAAAAATGCACATCGAAAGATTTTAAAAATATTATGAAAAAAATTAAAGAATTAAAATGTGCATCTGTAAAATATATATATATATCTAAAAAAATAAAAAAAATTTATAATAATTATGTGCATAATTAAAAGAATAAAAAAGTGCATCTGTAAAATATATCGATCTAAAAAATAAAAAGCCTTTAAAATAATTATGTGCATAATTACAAAGATAAAATGTGCATCTGTAAAATATATCTATCTAAAAATTAAAAAGCCTTTAAAATAATTATGTGCATAATTACAAGAATAAAAAAGTGCATCTGTAAAATATATTTATCTAAAAAATTAAAAGCCTTTGTAATAATTATGTGCATAATTACAAAGATAAAGTGTGCATCTGTAAAATATATATATATCTAAAAAAATTAAAAAATTTATAATAATTATGTGCATAATTACAAGAATAAAAGAGTGCATCTGTAAAGTATATCGATCTGAAAAATAAAAAGCCTTTATAATAATTATGTGCATAATTACAAGAATAAAAAGTGCATCTGTAAAACGTTTCCATCTAAAAAATTAAAAGCCTTTATAATAATTATGTGCATTACACAAAATTGCAGCCACGTAACTTTTTTTTAAATATACAAAAAAGGAGATAAAAAGTGGTAATTTCATCAAAAGGACACGATTCCTTATGGCAATAAGATCATACAAAAACTAAGAAAGAAAATGCAGATCTACAATTTTTGACACTCTTTTATAGGCCGACCCATCTTTGTGGGTAAACTTTAGTTCGGTAAGAGTAGCATGCTTTCCTGGATGTCAGTTGCAATAAACAGGGTAGCTAGCTTTAAAAAATACATGGCAACTAGCAAATAAGTATAATATTAGCTACAATAGAATACGTGAATAAAAATGTAAATTATACATTTTAAATTCATGTTAATCTGTAAAATATATTGACCTAAGATCTAAGAGAACTAAAAATGCATAATATTACAATCCAAGTTTATAAAGAGGTTATGGTATCCAAATATTAAAAAGTGTGCATTAAAGGAGAACTAACGAAAAAAACCCGGCATGTTTAACAGCATTTCTACGCAAAAACAACATGGGATAAACATATTTACACTTTCGTCCTTAAAAAAACTTAGATTTTGTATACACTTTTTTTGTAATTTCATATGATGATGATGTAGAAAAATTAATACGTGAAACAGAAATATTACTAAATCCAATAAACCTAAGGACTTTTTTGTTTTTGTTTTAACAACTCAATTTGACTTTGCTTTTTTCCTCATAAAGTCGAGTAATTTATAGATACATTTTTCTTGCTCGCTCACTTCACTCGCTCACTCGCTCACTCATTCGCAGCCAGTTTCATTACTGCCAAAATACATCACATATGTTGATAATTTACCGAACATCATATCTTTATTAGCATAGTAGTGGCAATGGTATCCCTTTATTGTGCAGCATATTTTTACACTATAATTACCAATTTAAACAGAACTTGTTATGAATTGTTAGTTCTCCTTTAAAAAGGTAAGTGAATCTACGAAATATTACATTCATACATTGAATCATTGAAAACAAGCAAGGTAATAATTTCACAAAAATAACAAATAATGATCATTGCAGTGAAAAGCCAAAATAAAAAACCACAACGAAAAAGTAAATAGAAATGAAAAATGAAATAAATAAGAATTAATTAAAAACGAAATAAACAAAAAAAAACTGTTTTTTTAACAATAAAAAAAATCTAACCTAATTAACGCAGCAGCAAAAAATCTTTGAAATTGGTGCCATAAAAACAAATAAATCAAAAATCCCATTTTGCGCACATAACATTTATATAAAAATAGACACCACTGAGTTAAAGGCAATGATAAACACTTAATATGGAGGAGGTGGGTCCCGTGGATAATGTCGATGTCGATGGCGATTTTCATCATGGTGAGACGCCCTTGTGTTTGGAATGACAGCAGGTTCTGGATAAGCATTAAATTGAGATGGTGCAATGTATGCTTGGTTACTTGAGCTGGTGACAAAATACTGAGGTTGTTGTTGCTGGACGACTACACCTGAAATGAACAAGAGAATACCACATTAGAATATGGAATACCACATGAGCTTACGAAGTATACCATATTCCTCTATCTCAAAGGAATACACGCTTTTTTATCAGAATGGTATCTTTTCGTTTCAACATGATTATCCTTTAATTTAAAGCAAAAATCATTCTAATATATTCTTCTCATATTCCGCTTCGATTTAAAGATTTGAGAATGTAAACAGGTGTAAAAATCCCCCCTAAGGAGCATTTGTTTAGGCAAACTGATCCAACAAAATTCGACATTATACATCAATGATAGAATGCATGTTTATATGACTTAAAATAGCAACAACGGAAAGTCCGAATAAGTTCATTTTACTTAAACCACGTTAACCAGATCATACGTCGTGATTTAAATAAAAGGAACCTATTCCGACTTTCTGCTTTACTTTTTAGGTTTACGTTTTCATATGGCTCAAAATTATATGACTTAACAAATGATAAAAGAATCAATCAGTCATAATATATTGCAAGAAAAATGTCGAGATGAGCATATTTTGAGTGTCTTTTTACCAATTATGGTAAAGAAGCGTGTAAGCGTAGAAAAAAAGACATACCTTGGCCAGAAGATGAGCAACAAGCATCTGCAGATTGACAGGTGTATACGACGGTCACCAGTGCCACAAAAAACTCAACAATCATCATTAAAACGAGGCAAGCATAAACAGCAACACCCGAATTGCGATTTTCGGAGCAATATTGGTAGTCATTAATAAAGTAGCTTGACTTTCTGCCTTGGCATTCGTTGTAAAAACTAAACATAAGAAAAAGACTTGATAAATGGCAAGCTATGATAACAAACCTTTCTGACATAGTTGGAGGTTGTAGCTTGCTCTTGAGATTCTGAATTATGACAAAGCCTTCCTTGTTGCAAGGATTTAGCAGAATAAGAATAAGGTTAAAAATACAGATTGACTCAATTTAGACTAATATAAAGCCACAAGGTACATAAAAACAAATACCAAAAGAGAAAACATAGAATGAGATAGAAATACACATTCCAGAACATATTTTTGTATAAACATACCTTAATCCAATAGCAAACATAACGCCATTAATAAATGCTACCATTACAGATACAATACAAAATGCCATGTGAGTTCCATTTAGTGGTGAAGATTTAGGGCGTGTTGTTGAGATAACACCAATAACACCAGTAACAAATATCCAGATACCACCCCAGATACCAGGTCCAGTTTTGTTTACAAAAAAGCCTCTATCAAATCCTGTTGCTGCGCCAATGCCAAAGACAAAAGACAAAATTCCAATGACAATCTGAGTAATAGCTGAAAGAATAGACAAGAAAAGCATATTTCAAAATTCTATCAAAACTGCTAAACAGATCTGTAGAAAGGTGATTTACAGAGTAGTTTCCCAGTAGCAAACTAGAGGTGCCAAACCTTCTCTTAGTTTGAAGGTCTCCAATAAAAAGTGATTCGATGGAAGAACATTTGGGAGTTATTACTTTAAAATTACTATGGACGAGACACAAGAAATGATGTTATACAACTTGTGCCTAGAATTTTGTGTGCATCTTTCAGCATCTCTTGTCTCATACGAGATACCAGCCATGTTAATGAAGAAATCTATCTTCCTAAAATATATGTGTCCCTGATTAAGCAAAAAAATGGACAGCTATTACAAAGCGTGTTGTTTTAGCTTGCAAATATTTTTGTTTTATGCAGAGATAATATAAAGCCACAGTATTTTCATTGTTAATGAGAGTGAAATGAAATATTTCTCGTTTTCCACGACTAAAATAAACAACAACGGAAAAATATACAAATCAGTCTCTCTACTTACCCAAGGCACGTGTCGTAGGAACATTCATAGAGTTTCGTATAGGTACGACCATTTGCCCGCCACCCTGCACCGGCATTGAAGTTACAACTGTTGAACTTTGCATATTGACTTGTTGAGCGCAAAATGCTGAATTTATTCTATACTAAGATGAAAAAATAATAATTTTATTTAAACTGAAGCTCAAAATTTAATCAAATTAAGAAGTTAAATAAATTTCTAGTAGTGTCATATCTGTTGCAATGGATATTAACTTATCTCTAATTTTACAATACAAATATTTTTTTCCATTTGGTTAAGATCAACGAAACAAGCTTTCAATTTGATCTTAGTGCCTCCGAAAAAAGTCAATAGTCCTTCTTCAACTTTCTTAATCCTTAAAATGCTAAATTCACGATACTCTTGTATATAATTCCGTATAGGTCAAAAATACTTATTTAGTATTAAAATGGTTATTAAAAAATTATTTTCTATAAAAAATATAGTTCTGTGGTATATACAGAAAAAGGAGCAAAAATTAACTCATAAAAAACTTTTAAAGAGAGAATAAATAATAACCTTTATGTAAAAAAGTCTTAAAATATTTTAAAAAATTAACAAATACCAAATTTTAAAATAAAGCCATCATGCTTTCTTACAAAACTATTCGTCTCGCCTAAATCGCTATTTTAGATTTCTAGATATACCGGTAGACGAAAACTTGCCCAAGCAACACTCAATGCAATGCTGAAATATTAAGAGGAAAGAAATGGTTGCTGCAGTTGGTGATATTCTTGTTGAGAATATTAAGCATAGTAAGAAATTGTGTTTTAAAAAGGTAAAAGATTTTGGTTGTTGATTACACTGGAGAAACGTCCCTAAACTAAATATGGAAGGATGTTTTCGTGCTGGTTACTGGAGCTGGTGACAAGCTAGTTGTTGTTAGTGAATGATGACACCAAACGTAACGTAAGGAAATACCATATTTGCTGGTTTTATGCCTGGAATAGAACTTTCCGGGACAACAAGCACCTGTCTATTAACAGCAGTCACCAATACAACGATGTAATAATAAACTGCAAGACACGGATTGTGATGGTCAGAACAGTATTTAATGTTTCGATAATAGTAGTAGTTGGTTTCGGTGCAACCGTAATGGTAGTTGTGATAAAAGCATCGGCATTAGTTGTTAAAAATAAAAGAAAAGTGAAGCAATAAAGATGGTGCAGTGGTAGAGCATTCGACTTGTGATGATAAGGTTTTACCCAGCCGGCACACCAACGTAGCGACGTCGAGTGTTTATTTTTATATTCGAAGCGACTTTTTTTCCGTTCGAATATTTCCTCGTTCGAAAGTACGATGTTTTAACAAATCAAATTGCATAATTTTTATCGCATGGTTTGGTCACATCTATTACAAATTTGAACTGGAAACTTTTGCACTTTCTCTCTTAAAATAAAATTATAATAAAAGCGTACCCTTGTACAATCTCCAAAAGTCAGTCAGCTATTGCATTTGTAAAAACTGTTTTTTATTTTTCTAAGAAAATTTTAAGAATATTTTTCCCTGAAAGAGTTATCGAATCTTACGTTGGTGCGACGTCTGTACATCATCGCGTTGAAGTATAAATCCGATGTCATATAACCTAACGTCGAATCGACGTCGGTTTATGGTCGATATGCGACGTCGGAAATTACGATGGCGAAGCGACGTTGTAACGACGTGACCGACGTCGCGACGTAGCAGCGACTAGCAACAGACGTCTGTACGACGTCGTGTGCCTGCTGGATAGGTTCGAGTCCCCACTTCAACGCACTTTAGATGTAGTCTTTAGGTGTAGGCTTGTGTGGAAATCAAGAAAGTTAGAGCAATACGTATCTCTTTCCGAGGACCTTAAACTTTCCGCTACTCGCTTACTCACTTACTAAATGTGAGGCATAAAACTAGAAACAACAAAAGAAAAGAACAATAATTATGATTAAAATAATATAGCAAAATGCAAAATATAAAGTGAAAAATTGATTAGCTATGAGGTCGTTGTAAAAATATAAATTCGTATATTAGAAGTATAAATATTTTTTTAAATTTTAAACACCAAAATTGCAAACTTAATGCTTTTCATTTTACAAATTTTTTTTCCCTAAACCAACAGGAAACATAATTTCATTAATGAACGCTACCATGGTTGAAATAATACATGATCTCATAATGCAATTTGAAGGCGACGAAAACAAATACCATCAATATTAGTAACATATATCCAGATACCACCGAGATACTCAGATACCACCAATACCCCCACCTGCTTTATTTAAACAATACTCATTGTTAATTTCCACTGTTGCTGCAATACCAGTACCGACTCTAAAATTTTAAAACATCAACCACAATATAATTTATAGCCAGAAAAGCAAAACATACATAATCGATATCATATCAGAAGCGCTAAATACAACAATATTTCTTGGTTTACAATTGTTTTCCTGTTCACCTGTTAAGCGATGAATAACCATGACAAAAAATGTCATGCCAAAGAAATTTGTTACTATTCCTAAGCTAAGAATGATGAAGTCACTAAATAATGCAGAATGTTATGCTTCAGTCATTACTAAAAAATGAGGGTGGCTGTACAGTTCCACCACCTCTTCCCCCTTCCCTACCCCCTCCAGTCATTGTTTTCACATTGATTTCCAATCACTTAGAAAAAAGAGCAAATAGCGATTAAGTTAGCTTAGAAAGTCATTTCTTTCCTTGAAAAATCAATGTTCTGTTTTCTAAGATCTCTGCTGCTCAATGAAGATTTATGTTATAGCCAGCTATTAATTAATCTGTCCACTTACCCAAGCGATGCAATGTAGGAACATTCATGCTTTTGTCTTGTAGGTGTCACCATTGTAGCAGGATGCGTCGACATTGCAGTTTTAAAACTGTTGAACTCAGCATACTGGCTTATTAAACACAAAATGCAGAAACACTTTTTACACTAAGATGGAAAAATATTTGGTAGTTTTGTTTTCATTATTGGCAATTGTCTTTATCCATACATTTAAACAAGACCTACTGGTGTTTCTCTTGAACTTCATAAAACTAACAAATATTTTGTTCCTTGTTTGCTTTGTTCTGTAAAACAAGCTTTCAAATTTACTTTTTGACAAAAGAATTAGCAGTAGGCAATAACCAAAAAGAAAAATACATTTCAAGATTTTAGAGATTAGAATTACATTTTAAAGGGGACTTTTTAATGGATGTTTCCAGAAATGTCGTGCCGATTTATTGACGTTTTTTAAAAAGAGAGCAAGTAGTGTGTTTGACCTGCGTTTTCGCTAAGTATTTCGATCGGCGCTTACAAGAAAAAAAATAAAAACAATTAAAGAAATGATAAACAAAAGATCAAGTGTTTGTTAAAATGCTTCAGTGCAGATAATATTAGATGCTGATCTTTTTTTTTTGTACTTTCTCTTAAGTGTTTAAATTAAGACTGTTCTAAGAAGTTTTAAGTTGACTTGACTTCAGTTACAGGTCGCGGTTTTTATGTTTTTGTTGTCCAAGCTCATCGTAGTCACAATTTTTGTATTTTTTGTTTTACCATTCCATGCTTCGTTTCCGATACAGAAAATAAACAAATGGTTGTAGGAGATTGTATATTTTTCTGTATAGTTTTGAATCTTCAGTCTTGATTAACTTTTATATTGGAATTTCAAATATATCATTAAATTTATGTAAAAAAGAAAGGAAAAATCACATTAAAAAATCAAAAGGTGTATTACAGATGTCCTTGTTTTGCTTAATTTATTTTCAATATATTTTTAAACAGAAATGTTGTATGCATTTAGTTTTCGTGCAGTCAGGAAAATGCATTTTTTGTAGGACGTATTAAGGGGGATTTTCACGAAGCGAATTGAACGGCGAATTGTATCTGAGCATGCGCAGTTTTGTTTGTTATGATTTTGCATCGAAATATTTGCTTCGCTGAAAAGTAAAACAGTTCCTACTTTTTCGCAGGTGAAGGGTTCGCTGCTAGTTTTGGACTAATCAGAACGCGGTAAACCAATGTAAACAATGAATTTGCCGTCTAATTAATTTTGTCGTGAAAATTAAAAAGCGAATTCGCCGTTCATTTCGCTTCGTGAAAATCCCCCTTTAGATGGTGTAAATTTATTATGCATAAAATATGTGCGCAATATAATTGAGTGCAATACGCTGATGAAGACTAGTTATCGCACGGTATAGAATATTGTATATATGTTTCGAGTTTCAGACATATTTTCTGGTGGGAATAGAAACAAAGCAACAGAACGAAAAAAAAATACATTTCATATTGTACGAGGCTTTAGTGCAACAATTAGTTTATCATTAGTGCGATAAATCTCAAAGCATAATTCCAAAATAAAACTAAATAATTATAAACTTCTTTGAGGTTAAAGGGAGAAACAATAAAAGTTAATTAACCGTGACTATTATATCAAAATTAAGATTTTTTAAAAAATTCAGTTTTATAAAATACGAACCATTTTATAGAGATGTTTTATGGCCGCCACTATAGAATATTGTGGAGTATAAAATAATATTTGCATGTCACAGACGAAATTATTAAACAAGTTTTTTTTTTTTTACATAATAAAAGTACTTCTTTTAAAAGTTTTGTTTTGCTAACATTTAATTTATTCTCCCAATTTAAATATATTCTGTTAAACGCTTGTTTTCTCTCTCTAGCCTGACTCCCGAGAATCTTGCACGGTCATATTTTACATGTAAAATATGAGATACTGTGTTTATGTCTTCCCTGTTAGGCAATCTTAGCCAATCAAGTTGGATATATTTTGCTTGCTAATGATAACACAACAGCAAAACGCTATTCAATTTGCACTCGTCTAATTGATAGCTGAATTTATACACAACTGCCTAGCCTTTTGACCATATTTCCAAACTCTATGATTTTATTAGTTCTCCAGGTCACTGAACAGTCATATTGTTTTTTTTTTACTTCTCTGGTGATACTCTTGCTAAAATTTTGCCTAGGATGTCATTTTCAATAATTACCAGGTGTCGAAGCGTTGTCCCATGGCCTGTTTTTCTACAGTGACAATAAATTTGGCTCAACCGCAGTTCTTCAGCAATTTTTTAAAGTTGCCAAAAGCCATTACCCATCTATACTTCGCACCCTAGAAGCTGCAAAAATGCAACTTCTGTATAAACATAGGTTTGCTAAACTGTGTTTAAAATACGCTAGGCGCATTGTCTAACATTTCCCAAGCAGTGCCGAAATATCGGGCAAACCGTCATGCTGAGGTTATCAACAATTAGCACAGTTAAGAGTTTGGACTAAACCAGATAACCAAAATCCGTTTTAAAAACATTGACATGTGGATTTTGTCAATTTTAAATAGCGTAAATCTAGTACAGAACTAGGCTAAAATACTACTTGCGAAAACCGACCTTGCAGTCTTTTACCACCATCACTTATTGTTACCCTCTGCAGTTTAAATAAAAAAATCAATGAAAGCCATTTCAGAAATAAAAACATAGATCAGATCATTAACCTCTTTTCTCTGCATAAAATAAAAAACTGAACAAACTCCTGAAACTAAAATTTACATCGCATCCTTACATGATAAAAACATTTGAAGAACGAAAATAATAAAATGCTAACCCTGTTTTTTATTTAAAAATAGTTATTTTAAATAATAAATATTAAAAAAATATAAAATAATATAAAAATATAAAATAATATAAAAATATATAAAATAATATAAAAATATATAAAAAATATAAAAATTGTAAAGAGTAAGCATCTTCATCCTAGTAAAAATTTGTCTCCCCTGTTTTTTTCAGACTGTTCAAAATTATTTGGACAGACAAATAAATTCGATGCATCTGCTAATTTAGAAGTGAGGCAATAAAATTCTTACTAATAAAATAAATAAGCGAAAAAATTGGGGCTAAATATTCAATTGACTAGTCACTCAAATCTTGGCCGTCCAAAATTTCTGTCACCTAAAATTACAATCAACTCTCCGTACGGAATATTCTGTCTACTGAAGATCGACCTTTGTAGCTATTCCCGAAACAATAATCCAGTTATTATCACAAGAAATGCTGCTATTTTTATGTCTATAATATCTCCTATTGTAATGCATGAAATAATAAGCCTTTCTCACAAAAAAATCAGGGTGTAATCCAGAACTTTTAAACAGTGGCCGTTAGATCCAAATGAGGAGTTTCATGAAGTATTCCTCTCATGAGGTATTTCCTTAGACACTTTAAAAGCAGAATAAATTTCACAGGGCATTGGTAAAAACAAGAAGTCAAACCCAAAGCCGAAAATATTGCCTGACAACTCTTCATTTCTAATAAACAAATCACACATCCTAAAAAACCGCCTTCTTACGATCCCTAAAATTGTGTTATTGTGCACCCTTGATAAATGAAGTCTTTCTATATTATAATGGCCCCTTATTTTACAAAAAAATATTTAAACTCTCATATGATGTATGAAAGTATGTGCATTTCGAAAAAAACAGTTCACTTTCATTTGCTTAAATAATGCATTACCATAAGTGCATAAAAATAATTGAAAACAGAAAAATAATTTTCAAATGCTTTAAATATGCATTACAATAAGTGCATAAAAATATTAAAAAAAAAATTATTTTAATTGAAAACAAAAAAATCATTTTCAAATGCTTTAAATATGCATTACAATAAGTGCATAAAAAATTTAAATAAATCCTTCAATCTAAAAAAACAACAACAAGAAGTCCATTTTCAAATGCTTAAATAATGCATTACATTAAGTGCATTTAAATATCAAAAAAATTCTTTAATTAAAAAAAAAAAAAAAACATTTTCAAATGCTTAAATAATGCATTACAATAAGTGCATTAAATATCAAAAAAATTCTTTAATTAAAAAAAAAAAAAAAAAAAAATCATTTTCAAATGCTTAAAAATAGTATTACATTATGTGCATAAAAAATATAAATAAATCCTTCAATCTAAAAAAACAACAACAACAAGTCCATTTTCAAATGATTAAATAATGCATTTACATTATGTGCAAAGAAGTTTAAAAGAAATTCTTTTAATTGAAGAAGTTTATTTTCAAGCAAAAAAAAAAAAAAATCGGTTGTGACTAAGAAAAAGAATTAAAATTAAACACACTAAAACAGAAAATCTGCTAGCATTAAAAAGAAATTTTAAAAACACACAAAAAAGCATCTGGGATTAACCAAAATTTTACGAAACACACAAAAAATGTTTTAACCTAACTTTACGCAGGAATAGACTAGTCACAAAAATAAAATAAAAATGATATGAATGATACGAATGATATAACAAAGAAACAATAGAAAATAGAAGAAGGGGAAAGACAACATTTTTCAAATAAACAAGAGGGTAAATTGTATGGCACCGACATGAAAATGGATATCGTAAATGGTGTCAAATACCATAATAGGTGAAAGCAAAGTAAATAAGGGATTATGAATGAGTTTTTAATTTTCTTAAGAACTTTTTTTTTATTCAGGGTTTCAAGTAAGTAACATTTTCGGAGTTTCGGCCGTATTGGCGCTGTGCATTGATTGCTCCTAAAAATCAAATAAGCAGATATTACAACTACACTGGACTTTTCCTTCTTCTTGATTGCAATTTTTTAAAGAAATATATTCTGTAAATCAATAGAAGAAAGAGGAAAGTTATTGTAACAAACAAATTGTTCCCAATACCATGTTAAAACGCATTGTGATTGGTTTAGGAAATAGCGCCGGATAGCTAACCCTAGTCTAACCTACATAAACTCATGTTGCCAGCCCATAAAACAAGCATGAAATTATGTAATAAAAGGTTCGTGCATAACTGTATATTCCATCCAGTTAACATAATTTTCAAACTAACAAGTTACTATACTTAAACAGTAAAAGGAGAAAATTAGTTTCGACGGAACATCTACAGATGCTGATTTTTCTATTTCTGCAAATTTCAACAAAAATTTAATTACGTCATTTCATATTTTTTTGTATTTTACTATAGTTGTGTTAAAAATAATCGTGTAGAAATAAGTGAACGAAAATGCTGTTTAAAAAGATAGTTAAAAAGTCTTTATTCAACGAAACCTGGATTATTAAAAAACAACAAATAATCTTACCTTCAGCAGATGGTAAACAATTACCCGATTGACAGGATAACACGACTGCTCCCAAAGCCACAAAAAATTCAATAACCATGAAAGTCGTTAAGAGACCATAGACTTCAACAGAATAAGTGTGGTGACTGCTGCATAATTCATAGTCCACTGCATTCTTATTAAAACTGTTATTAGAATAAGTGTCTTCTGCATTGTAGCAAATTGTGTGAAAACTAAATATGTGATACACGAACAAGTTATGAAACAAAGAAACTCTGAGTTGCTAAGACAAACTGCAATGAGGTTGTGAGTAGCAGTAGTAACAATTAGAAACAGAATAAACATTTTAGTAATTAATTACTGCTATCAGCCTGTGCCCTATCTTACTCTTTTATAAAATTGTCTAATAACTAAAAGTAATACTATGTTTATAAATAATAAAACCATGTATTTTGCTAAGAAGATGCGAAGAACATGTTAAGAGAATTAAACGCTAGAATAAAGCTCCTCAATACTTTTATAAAGATGACTTTATAAATGGTAATTCTGTAGTTTCTACATTTAAATGACATTCTACCAAACTGGTATTTAACGAATGAGCTATACAATACGATAGAAAAAAAGTTTTCTGTTTTGCATTCAGCTTCAGTTACCGTAGCACATTTGATAGAACGTTTATTCGTCCATCTTATTTTAACACACTTTATCACAGTTGTTGCTTAATGTGCATAATTGATGTAATTAATTTCCAAAATATGTATAAGCTATCGTCCTATGAGCGATATGTTTTAGAATAGGTGGTATCACTTGTGTTATAAACGCTTCGGTGTACCAAGAAGCATCTTTTAAGCTTTACGTTTTTCTTAGATTAGGCACTGCAGCTCATTTTTGTAGAAGTACGAATCTAGCTTTGCAAGTCCTTTTAAAGTTATTGCATTTGCAAGATCAGATCTTAATAGGTAAAATTAGCTGCCCACAACTTTTTTGTTATTATTTTATTATCTTATAGCACAAAATATTGTTATAACGTAACTGTAAAAATAGCAACTGTGAAAATAAAATAAATAAAAATTTACACTGAGCCCATACTGTATTTTTCACATGCTTTTCGCTAAACCTAAAAACTGCAGCCAATTAAAAACCAGCCAATAAAAGTTACATAACATACCGTAGTGCGATTGTAGATAAGATGCCATTAAATACAGCGGAAGCGGTGGCAAGAAGGGAGAATATTAGGTTCGCTATATTAATTTGTGGCGAATTAGGTTTTACAGAAGACAAAAAGCTAAAAACAGCAGCAAATCCAATAAACACAGCAGACCATATGCCTCCATAAGATATATTAACCCAATAATTCTCGTTGAATTCTACTCTTGCAACTATGCCCAGTGCAAAGGTTAAAACTGCAATAACAAACTGTGTGCCAGCTGAAAAAAGAAAAGCAGAAAAAAGTAAAAAGACATAAGAAGATAAACGCTCAAAAGAAAAAACCAAACAGTAACATAAAACACATTTTAGAAGAGATTTTATAGTCAGAAATGATGTGTAACATAATGTACATTTTAAAAATGTTTTTAAGTTAACGCCTTTCCTAATAATAGTCATGCTGAAAGAAATTTGAATATATATAGGGAAGATAAATCATGTACCATAGTTTAGTACAAGCAACCTCGATATTATCCGTCATCAGAAATTGCGAAAATATACACAATAGGTTTCTCTAAGGAATATACTTCACTGTTCTGATAAAAACTAAAGTTTCAGAACCTTGCTGCTGAAAGCAACCGTTTAACAAGATCGCTGATGCAATTAATTAATAAAGCATTTAATTTTACAGTGGACAAAAAACTTAAATAACACAGTATTACACAGGAAGAAAAAAAAAGGAACAGAAAATCAAGGACTTTTTTAACTTTTTTAAAAATATATATATAAAAAATTACAGGATATTTAAAGAATTTCCAGGGTATCTATTTCGTTGATTCTAAACTGCAACAATTGTGATGGTTTAGAGTTCAGGGAATCATCCAGAATCAAAGAAATTAAATGAAACTGCTAACTGCTCCATCATAGTGATTAAGTATCACGATAGGTGGCAGTGAATATTTTACAATCAAACTTTTTCGACATAGTTAAAAAACGAGTTAGAAAACCACTGCTATCCATTTTAGCAAAGGATGAAACAGAATATATCCCAAAGAAATATCTACATGAGATACACTTACCAATGGTCATTGTTGCACCAACATTGGCTTTATTTCTTACAGATGCCATAATGTAAAATAGACACCTTTCAAATTGTATATTTTTTCTGAATTACAACGCAACATTTACACATCGTGCTTTAAGAAAACCTTTTTTCACGGCCAAGAAAATTAAACGTAAATAAAATATCTGTTCATATTTTTAGTTGGAAAACAACAACAATAAAACAGTTATTAATATTATTAAATAAAAATTTTATTTCACTTGACTTATAAGTAAAAAATTAAGTTTATATTCTTATAAAAAATTACTTTTAGCTCAGAAATCTAAGAATTAAACGTACCATGGTGTGCATTCAGCTTTAAAATCCATAACCAAACAGACGCACTTAAATGGTATAGGAAGCATTAAGTTTAGTAGTATCCAAACAACAGCCTATTGCAGGCCCAAAGTCAACACACAACATTACAGTTGCAAAATCTTGATGACAATACAGAAAGAGAAAATCTGACATTTATTCTTGATTTCCTATTACTTATTGCAAAAGTTTTATTATAAGCAAACAGTTACACTGGATTTACTTTAGAGTAAAAATTAGATTCACAGATTCTGAAAACTATTATAAAACATCTTCCAACTCCCTGTTTTTCTTTCTTTCTTAATACTGCTTTTCATAGTTGATATCTTCGAATAAAAACAAACAATAAAAACACCAGCAAAAAAAAACACCATTATTTTTTTCCAAATACAAATAAATAGTTAAATATATATACCATACACCTATTACTATAAAACAAGAAAATCGAGCAATAAATGGAGTAAATATCTCTAATGAAGGGTAGTTGTCCAATATATAGAGATACTTCTGTCTCAAGTCAGAAAATATAAAATGATTGCAACCGTTTAAACATGTGTTGACAGTGGTAATCCTTTCTGATTTCTAGATAATTCATCATTTATCCAAAACACTCCCAGTTACTAAAATGTTATCATTTTTATTTAAGATACCCCACTTATAATAAAATATAAAACCAATATTAAAATATACAGAAAATTTGTTTATCTAAGATAAGAAACTGTCGATTATCAATTGATATTTATTGTTGGTATGGAGGTGGAGGGGCCACCTTTTTAGTCTCCTGTGTAGGGTACTGATTCGAATACGCAACTGAAGTGTTAGCAACAGGAGCTTGGAAACCAGGCTGCATTGCCATTTGCTGTTGAGGATAAGCACCAGCTTGCATTTGCTGTTGTTGATAAACAGCAGCTTGCATTTGCTGTTGTGGATAGCCATATTGGGGAGCAACCATTACTCCTGAACTTGCAGGATATCCAGATGTCATCATAGTTTGACCATGTGAGCTCGTGACAAGGTATTGAGGTTGTTGTTGAATGATAACGCCTACGTAAGGAAAAAAGCCTTTTATGAAGAACCTTACAAGAAAATGCTTATCTGATAGAGGGTGGTGATAAAGATTAACAAAAAACGGAAGGAAGGATGTATTTACATTGTAATTATGTTTTTACCGTCTTCACGTTCTGTAAACACAAATTAGAACATTAGATTACCTTGACTAACTGGTCCACCACAACAACCACCTTGGCAACAGTATACAGCAGCCACAATAGCCACAAAAAATTCAGCTGCCATCAAAGTCACAAGTGAAGTATATACACCAATACCAGCACTACGGTGATCATCACAAGAGTAACGATAACTGTAATAATGTCTATATCGACAGTTGTTGTAGATTCTAAAAAGAAGAACAACTGACAGTAAGTGCATTAAATCAATGTTAATGATGCGCCAACTTATTACTATAAATACTTATAACGATAAGTAAGACAATAGGCACAATGATAATAGCTGAAAAAGTATTATACAGTCTAGAACAATTTTTGATAAATTGCGTTGTGTAGGGTAAAAGACTATGCTGGAATTAATGCTGTCACTGGAGGCATCCACTGACATTCTAAAAAGGATACAAAAGAAAACCTACAAAATCAGCTGTATGTAGCATACTGTATTTCCACATAAAACTTTACAAGATAAGCCAAATATCAATGTTTGCGAGGCGTAAAATTTAAATGTGCAACAATAAGTTTTTTATGAGTACATTGTATACAGTCCCCCTGAACAAAGTATACGATTCCACTCCCACAAAAGTTTTCAATCGTTAAAAACCAACTGTTTGTAAAAGACAAAGTTTAAACTAACAAAATCATTTTTTGGTATAACTAACAGTTTGACACATAAACAATTAATTATGTATTTATACAAGTTTACAAAGTTTGATTTCTTTGCTTTCCACACATGAAATATATATGCACAAAAATCTAGGCACCTTAGACCAAAATTGATAAACATCCCTCCCAAAACTAGCTCCACCTACCTAATTCTTAACCAATGGATGACGACATCAAAAAATTTAAATCCCCAATATTACTGTTATTTAAACGATCCTATACATTAGTTTAATCAGTGTCTCAAGCTCTAATTATTATACACAATGGCTAGAAAAATTTCTGAGAAACTTCTTATAAGTGGATGTATTTTTACTTTTTTGGATTTTTGTCATAGGACCTACAATCTATATAATAATACGCCAGTTCTGTCTGTCTTTCCCTTTTGCAAAGTGGATAAAATTTCTTTGATAAAGTCTACAAAACATCGCCTATAAATTTGTCCTGTAAATTACCAAACTTTGACGCTAAAGCAATATTGACGTCAAAGGAAAGCATATTAACAGGGTTCCCGCTCATTTTAGAAGAACGTTTTTAGGATATATAGGAGAACTTATGAGGATTTTAGCTGCTTTTTTAGGAGATTTTTTCCATAAGCAGGAAAAAGACATGCAAAAATTTAAGAGATTTTAGGAGAATTCGAATTAGTTACAAGGGTAACTTAGCAAACGTAAAGTTTTCCAAACCTGGACCACCGAATCCGTTTCGCAATGGACGGGTTACTGACGTCATTAAAAAAACATTCAAGCCCTAAATCTCTGCATCTGTTTGTCAAAAGTACAAGATCCTATACATTTTCTTGATCAGCGTTTTAAGATCTATACGATGGAGGCAACATGTATAAAAATTTAAAAAAAAATTTTTTTTGGTTTTCACGGGTCATTGCTGACGTCAGCAAATTTTTTTAAACCCTTATATTTTATTAACCGCTCATCAAAAGCACACCACCATATACTAAAAACAAAGTTCTAATTTTTGTGGATGGGTTGTTGACGCCATCAAAAGTCAAATTAGGCTTTTTTCTCATTTTATCCTGCCTGAGTGGATTTTTCCACGGGCTTTATTGACTAGTTACTAATAATATGGTAACCCTATGTATAACCCAAAATATTGAACCGATTCTGCAATTATCAATGCACAATGATAACTGACATTTCTTTTTGCGTGTTTAACAAGGGGCTGCCCCAGAAATTGGCCAATCTAACTGTTTCAGAAACAAAGGGGTTGATGACATCCTTAGAAAATCTTTCTCAATGTTACGTCAAGTCCACCTGTTTTAGAAACCAAAGTTTAACAATGTAATAATAAGTCTTTATGCACCAACAACCTGTGAACCACAATTGCAAAAAATCAAAAATACATGACCATGTGATCAGCGTTTAAAACTCAACATCATGGAAACAACAGCTAAATAATTTAGGTAAATTTTTTTTCCAGAGTTCTTTTGTCCAGCGGACTTCCCCACGGGCCACACAACTAGTACAGATGAATTAAATAGGTTAGTAGAATCATACCCTAATCCAACTGCAAAGATGATACCATCAACAAATGCAACCACAGTGGAGATGATACAAAACGCCATATGGGTTCCATTTAATCCTGCCGAAGCAGGATTGGAAGCAGAATAAACTCCAATGATGCCAGTTACAGAAATCCACAAACCACCCCATATACCAGCACCACTATCTGTCAACCAGTAATCCTTTTTAAAACCAGCTGTGGCACCAATGCCAAGAGCAATAGTTAAAAACCCAATCACAATCTGTGTAATACCTAAAAATATAATCAGAAAAAGACTGCACATAAGTACAAACAAGAACAAAGATCCACATTTATATTTCATTTTTATAAAAATCGGTCCTTTAATTAAATTTCTCAAAAACATTAAAATGTAAATCAGGAAGAATAAAAAAAGATTTTGATTTAGTAAACATTTGATCACAAAAAGCGTTGTCAGTATGTAAATCTTTAAATTGTCCATAACTCTTAGCACAGCTTATACTATATCATTTTTTCTTTATTGACTTGCCCTTGATCAATATGCCAAGTTAAAGTTGGAAACGTATCAAAATAGCTCATTCCATTGATAGTAGTTCTTTCTTTGAGTGTGCCTTTAATAAAGTCCATTTTTCCTAATTATAAAATTTTTATATCTTTATCATTTCTTTATATATACATATATAAAATATATTTTCTTAAAGTCAGTAGGTTTTTTTTTTGCACAAAAACTCAAAGAAATTGCAAAAATACCAATGCCTTTAACATTATGTAATCTGACAAGACAAAAAGTTAACTTAATATCAAAAGAGCCTACCAAGACCACGAGTTGCAGAAATATTCATTCGAGGTGCAGCTGGTACTATCATAGGAGCAGCGTGCATAGGCATTGATGTGACAACTGTAGTATTCTGCATTCCAGTTTGATTGGGATAAGACGTCATGTTGTTTATTATTAAGAGCTTAAGTCAAAAATAATTAAGGTTAAAATATGACTCTATAGGAAAGTACAGTATTTAGCCCTATTGTCCAAAAGGTTAATTTATTGTGATTTCTTTATAAGTGACTTTTAATAATAATCTGTCGAGTTGTTAAGGTGCTAATTTTAGGCACTAAAAAATTGAAACCTATAGGTCTAAATAATTTTTATATTTTTTTTATAATGTCGCAGTTAAAAAAATTTCTGGAGTGAGACATAGGAGGTAAGTTTTCATATCAAAACAGAACAAATATTGTGTCGTTTTCTATGCTAACATTGATTTAACCGAAAGGTAATTGCAGTAATTCGTTTTACCCAAAACATACCTTGTGACAAAAACAATAAGCAAAGTGCCAACATTAAACCTGAAATTGTTTTTTGGTCTTTTGTAATACACTTGAAAACCCACAAAATTGCTTTCTTGTAAAAATTTCTTCTACAATAAAACAATCTTATTAGAAAAAATTCCGACAAATCATTTTAAAAATTCTTTCAACATTTACCAGAGGTAATACAAACCAGTAAAGGAAGTTTCACAAAACTGGATAAGAGTTACTTCCTCTTGCATAAACAAAACGTGGTGGGAAATAACAAAAATATACGCGTTTTCATAATTTCTTCAATCAAACCAGGTGCAGATTAGATACATACTTTACAATACTAAATATAATCACAATAAAAAAAATAAGTAGGATATTAAAAAAAACTATTAAACAATTAACGAAGAACGCAAAAAATCCTCAACATAATTCTCACTTCTTTCAAAATTGATTTCATTACCAAGCTCTTTTTTTATACTGAGTTCCTTAAAGTTTGCTGAGTCAAAAAAAAAATGTTATCCAAAGAAAATTATATACTAACAAAATTTATATATGTAGATGTGTTTACAAAGATTAGGCTTATAACCATTAATACACAATCACTTTCATGTGATAAAGCCAATCAATAGTGAATTTCGACTTATTGTTGGTAAGGGGGTGGAGGTGCAACTTTTTGAGTATCCTGGGGTGGGTACTGGGATGAATAAGCAACTGAAGTGTTGGCTTGGGCACCGACTTGCATTTGCTGCTGAGGGTAGCCAGGTTGCATTACCATTTGTTGTTGGGGATAGCCATACTGGGGAGGGGCCATTACTCCTGAACTTACAGGATATCCAGATGATGTCATCATGGTTTGACCAGTCGAGCTTGTGACAAGATATTGAGGTTGTTGATTAATAATAACGCCTGTATTGATGGTAAAAACAAAATAAGAAATACACATATAGGCATGTATATAAAAATTTAATCTTAAATATAAAATATCACAAATTTTAAAAACAAATATTAGGTCCCCATATTACCTTGGCTAACTGGTCCACCACAACAACCACCGGTTGCTTGGCAACAGTATATAGCAGCCACAAGAGCTACAAAAAATTCAGCTGCCATCAAAGTCACAAGAGAAGCATATACACCAATACCAGAGCTACGGTGATGAGCACAAGCCCACCGATCGGAACGATAATAATAATAGTCATCAAATCTGTAATATCCATAATATCCATAGCAGGTGTTGTAGATTCTATAAAAATATATCACAATTACCTAATAATATAATTCTGGCACTAAAAAAATAGTGTTTAAAATTGTGTAAACCTATTGAATGCAACAGTCAGAGATAACACTGATTGGAGTAATGTATAGAATCATATAATTGTAACGAATATCATAAAGTATTATTAATATAACTGGTCGAGAAGCCCAGTGGAAAAATCCACGTTAAAGAACAATATAGGAAAAATCATTTGAATTTTGATGGCATCAAAAAATATTTCACTATATTAAATACTGGCCTTTACTAAAAAAAATAAAACTGAAAATGCAAAAATGACGTTTGCAAGAAGTGAGTCGTAGTTTAACAAAAAAGTTCTTAAAATTTTACACAAAATGTCAAATGAAAATCTTCCCATATAAACTTACATAAAATATAAAAACAACAGCTTGCAAGGTGAAAAAAATTGTTGATAAAAAGTTACAATCTTAACGGTCACATACAGTCCACATTATTTATTAGTTCGTCCCTTCTGTTCCATACCTTTTCAAGTAAAAATATCTAAAAGTCATGGTTTGGAAATTAAAATTTTGAGAAATCATTTATTTGGTTGCATACCATCTTTTCCCACAAAAAAATACACAAAATGAAAAAATTAACTGGTTAACCACACAAAATTCTAAAAGTCATGGTTTGGAAATTAAAATTTTGAGAAATCATTTATTCGGTTGCATACCATCTTTTCCCACAAAAAAAATACACAAAATGAAAAAATTAACTGGTTAACCACACAAAATTCTAAAAGTCATGGTTTGGAAATTAAAATTTTGAGAAATCATTTATTCGGTTGCATACCATCTTTTCCTACAAAAAAAATACACAAAATGAAAAAATTAACTGGTTAACCACACAAAATTATTTATTTATGGTTTGTGTGATGATTTTAAACCGAAATGTAAAAAAAACCAATGTACAATTAGTGAATTTCAAATCACAAAAATCATTATTTAGAAAACATTGTATACAGTGCTTCGTCACAAAAATTTACACACAATGTAAAACAGAACTGTTTCCAGGGAGCATATCCAAATCAACAAAAACAGTTCAATATGGCATGTTCTGTATTGTCTTCATCCATAAAATTTTCTACAAAAAGGGTATGAAACACATCAAATGATAGAAAAACCAGTCATTTCAGTGCAGACAGTATTTGATTACAAAATGTAAAAACTACAACTTGAAAGGTGTATTGGAAGGAAGGTGAAGACTATTATTGTATTTAGCTCGTGGAAAAATCCACGGGTTCGCCCGTCCTTTAAATTAACCCGTGGCAACAAAGTGGATAAAAACATATCGTATTTGATATTTGTGTTTCCTTAGCACGTTTTTCTAACTCAGCAGGGGGTCCGCAGACAGACAGACAAAATACGGCTATTATTAAAGAGACTAGTTGTTAACCCGTGAGAGTCTCCTGTCCTTTATTTACCACATTTTGTATGTCTCGCTACTCGAGGTGCCATCTTGCGCAGAGACAGTCAGAATACGGCTATTATAGCAATAGAAATTATTTCTGTTAATCTCTCTTTACAAACGTTTAACATAAAATCTCAAAAAAAAAGTTTCAGTCAAAACGTTCAGTAATTTTTTATCATCAGCAAATATTTATTCCTGCAAAATTTTGTGAAATTCTAAACAAAAACGTGAATTTTCTTCCATCAAAATTGACATCAAAAAGGTCATAAACCCGAAGATGTCAGCAACCTTTGTAAAAGTATTAACCCTAGTAAAAATAACAAACCTGGTAATTTAAATGCTGGCTCACAAAAGTTTCTCCAGGTGTCAAATATAAAAAAATAACATCAATTAAAGCACACACAAAAATTGTAAAAAAATTGATCCTTTTGTCATATTGAATGTGGCTCCCTTCTGAATTTTGCATGAAACGTGAGAAGGTTATATTCGATGGGCATATTTTGTGGCTTGTTACAAGATATTTCCTGCCTAAAAATAGCTAAAAAAGAGGAATAACAGCATAACTAAACTAGCTAAGCTAGCTAATCCATGGAGCTTCAAGCTAATATTAGCTACAGTAGCTAAAGAAACCCAGTTGCATATAGTTAAAAATAGGTAGACATATATAGCTAGCTATTTATGCTCTGGGTAGACGTATGTAGCTAGCTATTTATGCTCCAGGTAGACATATATAGCCAGCTATTTATGCTCCGGGTAGACATATATAGCTAGCTATTTATGCTCTGGGTAGACATATATAGCTAGCTACTTATGCTCTGGGTAGACGTATATAGCTAGTTAGCTATTTATGCTTAGTAAAACCCACATTCATATAGAGACATACAAATACTAATAGTAATATAAAAATTAGGACCTTTGCAGTGAAAGAAACCTTTTTTTTTTTTGTTTTGCTGGCAAATTTGTTTGGCAGTCAACTAACAGCTTAGTGTAGGATTTTAAATTTTAGGATATATATACTAGTTACGCACCAGGGGACATATTAATTATATGAAAAAATGTAAACAAATAATATCAGCTTTTTATTTTATAAAAAACGCGGTAAAATATTCACGAATTTAGGCTTTAATAGCTTTTTTCTGGGAATGGGATTCTTCTTGACAATTTTAAGTGTGCACCATAAAAAATAACACATAGTTTTAGTGACATAAAAACTGAAATGTTTAAAATTATCAAAGTTATTACTTTCTCTCAATTCCACTCCACTCAAAACTCTAGCCTTTGTTTTCCTTTTTTTACTTTATTTTTCTACTTCTAGTTCCTCCCTTTTTACCCCAATAACTTCTCGTACTTTCTAATATCACTTTTCTAGTTCTACTTCTTTAATTGGAATTTTCTTTTTCAAATTTGATTTTTTAGCCACTTTACAATTTTTCACGTCTTGCACTTTTGGCAACACAAAGAATCTTTCATTTTGTGTGAGTAAGTGTGTAAAAATTATTTGCACAAATCAAGTTACATGATTTTGATTACGCGATGTAACCAAAGTAAATCCGCAGTATTATTTCCAGCTAATTGACATACTTTTTTTGGCTACTTTAAAGAAAAATGAACATATCCACTATGCCTGTTACAGAAACATGGACACTCATTGTATTATTATAGAGATTTTTTGTTGCTTTTATTAAATTTTGGGACAAAAATAAAAAAATAGATTGATGAAAATAACTTAACAACTACTTTTTAACTAGTATTAATCTATACCCCAATGCAAACTTTTTTTCTTATTTACATATTGACTTTAATAGAACATTCACGAAAGGCAATAATGTTAGTGCAACAAACAGTTTCCTTGAAGTAAGTAAGTATACAAGAGTATAGCATTCCCACATTCAGATTGCTTGCCAAGTATTTAAATAAGGAGGCAAACAGTTGATGCAAAATACTTTGATGACGTCATAAAGATCCTCCATATACAATTTTTTTTCTTCAAAAAATTGATAACCTTGATTTTCTTGGTTGGGTAGAGCTTAAAACACGAAACAGGAGCTTTTTTTACACTTAGTCATAAAATCATTGAACTCTACAACAACTGATTATTTAACTCAATTATTTAATACAATCATACCCCAAACCAACTGCAAAGATAATACCATCAATAAAAGCAACCACAGTAGAGATGATACAGAATGCCATGTGGGTTCCATTTAATCCTCCAGAAGCTGGTTTGGAGGCAGAACAAACTCCAATGATGCCAGTTACTAGAACCCACAAACCACCCCATATACCAGCACCACTATCTGTCAACCAGTAATTTTTTCTGAAACCAGCTGTGGCACCAATACCAAGAGCAAGAGTTAAAAACCCAATTACAATCTGTGTGATTCCTATGTAATAAAAAATATTAACTAAAACCCTTTGAACGCAGCTGTAATAGCCAAAAAATAAACAAGTCTTAATTACCATGCTTCCACTATCATTTTTCACTATCATTTTCCATTGCTGACTTTTATTTTTGTAACAAAATGGAAGAGTGTGACATTTAGACTAATATTTACAAAGTAACCTCAAAAAAGAATGACGTAACAGTAAACAGCAAACAGTAATTTTTTGTTAGCTTGGCCTCAACATAAAAAATAGTCAATAATTGCACTCACCAAGACCACGGATTGCAGAAACATTCATTGTGGTCCGAGGTGCAGCAGGTATTATCATAGGAGCAGCGGGCGCAGGCATGGATGTAACAACGGTAGTATTATGCATACCAGTTTGGTTAGGATACGAATATGAAGCCATGTTAAAATTTACTTTATATCTATATCACAAAAAATTTACTTGAGGTTATCATTATAGAAACATTGGCATCTCCTGCTTACATGTAAAATGTTTATTACTGTTAAAGGAATCAAAAGTTAAGAGCATTTGGTCTAGGTCATAAAGTACACAGCAGTAGGTACAATGATCAAACAAAAAATCACATCTAAAATGTTGGGAGAGGCACAACCACCTGTTTAACTGATAGTGTGCTTATAATTACATCTTAATATTTTGTTACTTTTCCTAACTTTTATTTAGCTTTAATTTTCCTGAAATTTTATTTAGAAAATATGCCATTGCAACTATTTTTTTTTGGAATAATTTGAATCTTGTAGATTCTTTATTTGAAAAATCTTTTTATAAGCCTTAAGGGGCTTACCGGTATATATTGCTACATTATTATGCCTTCTCACATTAGTGTGGCTACATTCCGAGCAATTATACGAATATTACACGAAACTAAAATTTAAGCTTATTTTCACATATTTTCGCTAATTACACGTCATTGTTAGCAAAGAATAGAGAAAATATGCAATTTTTCTGCATTGTTCACTTCCATATATGCAAGCATTAGTTAAATCTATGAACACATTCCATTTTGACTGCTTTTAGAGAAAACTGGTTTAAAATTTAACCTTTAGTTTATTTAAGTAGCAATGAAAAGTAGCTTAACATTTAAAAAACTACATTAAACTCATGTTTTATTTATCTCTGACTGTTAACAAATCCAATAATACCTGACTACCCATTCTTACCGACTTAATCATCACAGCTTGATCCCTACCAAAGAATTTGGGCAATTATTGCAGTACAGCAGTGGTAAATAGTTATTTCCGCTCACAATTTTAAAACAATGAAATTCTACTTCTAACGCAATTTTACCATAGCATTGTCATAACAAGATTCTTCACCAAGATAGAAAAGAAGTTACCCTACAGTAAACTATGGAAGAAGAGAATAGTTTTAGATAAATGGATAATTCACGAAAAGAATTCTTTTTAAGTTTTCTTATCTCCAGCAGGCACAAAAGTGTTAAAAACCAAAACAACAGCAGTGACGCAGTGAAGAAAATCAGCCCACAACACTGTATTACAAACATTGTTTTTAAGTCAGTATAATTTCAGAACTACTTGCAAGTATTGTTACGTAAAATAATAAAGTTGCTGTTGTTAAAACGTTGATGTTAGTATTTCCAACAACAGATTTTGTGTTAACACCAAATTCTTCTAACTATTATTAAATACCAAACAAACAAACAAACAAATAAATAAATAGTAGGAAAAAAGTAAATATTACTTTTACTTGATTTACATATTTCAAGAACAACTTTCGGCAGTTGTCATGCTAATGCTGTCACCACAAAACAATCTCAATATTGAAATATTAAAATATGACACTTTCATAACCATGCATTTACACTATAAAGCAATATTGTCTCTTATCACAACTTTGTGCAATCTTTAGCCTGTTCCATAATAAAAACATTTTTCAGCTTTTTAGTAACATAAAGGCTGGCTTAAGAAGTCTGAAACGTTTTCAGTGTAAATTTACCCCAAACAAAAATAAGTTATTACTAGCACTTTCATAATAAAAGACAATTATATTTGAACAATAGTATCAGATATTTTAATGAATACTCTTTTGACCATTACACAAAGGCTGGGTTCATCCTAATTATAATAACAATTAACTAAATTACATTCTCTTACTTCCTTAAAAAGAGGGAATTGTAAGAAGGATGATGAAGCATATTTGAGAAGGAAAGCACAAAATGATTATTTGTTAACTGACGGATACATAAAACCATAAAACAGTTGAAAATTCCGAACACTTTTATTAAATTTAAGGACAACAGATTACAATATAAATTATTGTAACTTTTTACCAGATCAGAACTTTGTTTTTAAATTAAAGGGGACACAGATTGTTTGTTTGCTCGTGCAGTAACTGTTCTCTAACAACAACAAGATGACTTTTAAGATAAACAAAGATCTACCATAGGAAACAAAAACTATGCTTTTAAACATAAATTTGTGGTGAAAGAAATAACATCAGTATCTGCGATACAACAATTTAGCATGCGAATATCAACCAATAAACACCCATACCAGCATAAAGCAAATTCAAAATATAACACTTACATTTTATATTGGTTCATTCTTCGCAAGTGCTTCGTCTAAGAACTAAAGCTACCTATTGTTTTATGATGCATGATGCTTTCTTCTGGCTGTGGCATTTGCCATGTTGAAACTTAGATATTTTCACAGTTTTTTTTTTGCATTTGTTTGTTTGCTTGGGTGACTGAAATCATTGAACTGAATAACAAAATTAAATTGCTATGCTTAATAACATTTTTGTTGATATCCGTCATTAGTTTTTTTAAAGTGGTGATAAACAAGGACAGTTTGTTAGTTTATACACACACCTAGATAACTTTTAAAAATTTCCATGGATTTAGTTTTAACATTTTACAAGTCGAAAATCTTCAAAGTATTTCAAATTGATCTTAATTGCATATTTTATTGTAAAACTCATTTATATATGGGAGTATATATTTAACATTACAAAACTTTACAAAAGAAATTTTTGTGATTGTATTCAATGCATTTGATGGAACCTTTTTGTTTTTTCAGGGTTTTTAATGAAAATAATTTTTTAGAATGTGAAAATTTTGTTTTCATTATTGGTCATTATTTTTATTTTTAGAAACAAGAATTTTAAGTATACAAAAGGGAAGCTTGATCTTATTCAAATCTGAAACACAATGTAAACTACTTTGTTCTCTGTGCTGCATCCGAAGAAGTTTAATAAGGTTTAATAAGATTACCCAGTTTCTAAATGCAGTAGTTGAAAGATAAAACTGTAAGGAATTAACAAACATTTTTCAATATAAATCAGCCATACTTTATTATCTGTTGAATTTTGAGGCAGATACGAGCAAATGGGTGAATAACATTTATTTTATTCCCTACATTGCTTTTGCATTATGTACGTAGACATGTTTAGAACACATTCAATTACACAATCCAAAAGGCACTTATTTTTTTTAAATGTTCCTCTATTAACATCTGCTAATCATATTAAGCATATTGAATTTTCTTCTTGCAATTATCTTATCTTCTTTCTAGCATCACATAGTCACTAAAAATACTTCGCTGTTAAGTTTGTTGCAATCTTTCCTTCTGAGTACTTTGCCAAGGCAGGGATGATGTGGACGATACCTATTTAACATTTTGCCCTATTTAATATTTAGACCTACATCTAGCAGGTACATATGGCTCTGTGTAATTTAGTAAATACGGCCAGAAGCACCTCTCGCTGACTAAGGAGTGCTGTTTGACAACTTTAGCTAAATCTTCAGCAAGAGAGTAAGTTTTAAAACCCTACATGCTGAAACATTTAAATGCCAATATATTTATTTTGGTTCATGTTTGGTTCATTAAACATACTACTTGACTTGTGTTATAGTTTTTATCAATTTTACATGACAGAATTTGCTTCAAGAAATTGATTTAAAAGACATTTAGTTCGTGTTTTTACTTTTTTCAGAATGCTATATGACGTGTAATTTTTATTTATTCAATTATATTTAAATTTGAAAACAATGCAGTTTAGTTACAATAATATTAAAATTAATTTTAAACTTTCTGAATATTCAAAGATATCCATACATTCCTTAGTTTCAAGGTCTATTTTAAATTGGTGTTCTAAATTTATTTTATCTGTTTTGATACTTTTTCATTTATTATTATGATCGGTTAGCTTTAACAATGTAAACAATTTGACAGAGATGTTTAGTTTGTCCATGGCTACTTATATTACCTAGTGTGCAAGCTAGACAAAATGTTTTACTAAGTTGTTTATATAGTCCGTAAATCTTTAAATAGTAAAAATATAAATTGCTTTCTCCTTACTAAAGCCTAAAAAAATTATATAATTTTGGTTATAATTCTGGAATTAAGAAGTTTTAAACTGATTTAAAAAAAGCTACTTTTTTACACTGCCTTGCAGAACAGACCTTCTCCTCAGACCCAACTAGTATGGCTTGCAGTGCTCCCCTAGACCATGAACTTTAATATTACATGCATTTTTTCACAAAAGATACTTGTATGCTTCGTTGCGCTCAACCGTTTGCCTAAGGAGGAAAAATCGTGTATCTGCCTTTGATGTGTCAAATGCGATTTATTTTATGATACAGATTATGATAGCTCAGATATATAAGTAGATGAGTGCTTGTATATAGTAAATAATGCAATGTACATAATGCAGAAGGCAAACTTTAACCTTGAAATCCAAGCAAGAAAAAAAGCAAGCTAAAACCAAATTTTAACATGCAATAACAGTTACAATGAATGTATTGGATCCCATTCCTGTTCTATCTGTAAATATAATACAGAAAAGCTCTTCACTGCTTGCATTTTGTTTTTATCTATATATCTAAAATGAAAAAATAATTGCTGTATGTTAGATTATTATGTACAGGGACATCACAGATTACATGATTTCCTAATAAGGGCATATTACGTACAGAACTCTAGAAAATACCACCATATACTTTATACAATAAAAAAATTATTCTTGAAAAAAAAGGAGAGGGTTTGAATATTAAGGAAGTATGTATCCCAGGCTAGGTGCTCTTCTGAAGAAATACACAATCAAACATGAATCAAAGGATACAATACAGAATGTAAAAACTTGCCTATACATAATATGTAAATTTACAACAGCACTTAATAAATTTTTTTAATAAAAAATTCAATAAAAGGCTGTAAAAAAAGATCTTTTAATTGGGAAAAACATAAAGGACCACAGAGGGTTGAAAAACAATTTTATAGACTCTGTTTATTAAATGGTATTGAGTTGTTATGTATACCACCTACTGATACATTTTAAGTATACAACATACAGTTCCAATGATATATATGACTAGGTGTTAATAGATAAATCTACAGGAAATTGTCTGTTGCTACTACTGGCAGCTACCATATTTGGCCCACAGACAAAACTTGAGTATTATAATATAGGCTATGTGCCAATTTAAAAACACAATAAATCGTAATTATTATAGATGTCACTTTCCTGTATAGGAACATTATCTAAAATGTGTGACCTTATACACGCTTTTGACCTAACATGAAATTTTTGGCCAGCATGAGTGTGTAACCATACTTTTAACATGTATTTACTGTCAGACGTTGTTTACAGTGCAAAAAATTGCATCGAAATAAGCCATGTAAAATGTAATTCTGATTTTGTGACAAGAACAATGCAAAAATTGCAGGTGTACATATTTATTTGCACTTTAATCGTCGCAGTTGTTGGTTTGCAAATCTATTGTTTCGTTTGTTTGAGTATCGTAGCTAAATACCACATTAAATGTCTATGAAATTAAAATCTATTTTAAACAAAAAAGCATTAAGCTATATGTACAGTATCTATACAGGACACATTCATTACTGAAAACACAGAAGGGGTCAATAAAAAATATGCTTAAATCAGCAAATCCTCAAATTGATCAGTAGAAATAAAAAAAAGATTTAAAAAAACAAGAGACAAAAAAAAATTGTATGAAATAGCTATTCGAATTAACAGCATTCAAATTAGCAGATGTAAGCTAGGCACTTAAATCAAATTTTACGTTTTTAACTTGGATAAATAAATTTAAGCACTTTTATTATATTTACAAAGCATTGCAAATAGTTTTTCTGAATTACACCCTAAATTATTTTTACTTTTTTATTCTAAAAAAGCTAATATACTATTAAAATTAGTAGTATATGTATTTAATGAGGGGATTCCTCTTTACTGACAATAACCTTACCATCAATTTAAAATAAATATTTTATATTAGACAGTCAATGACTGCAGGAAAATTTAAATTGCAAGTCAAACTTTTTGTTGCAGAGACAACTAATGATTTCATCTGGTAATGAAATTTGCTCAGAAAAAAAAATCGATATTAATCATTCTGATACCAACACAACAATTAATCTTTGACAATAAACTAATACTTTAGAAGATCGAAAAGTAGAAACCAAAATCTCAACTATATGCAATATAGTTTCAATTGCCTTTTCCGTGTTGTTTGTGTGTTAAGTGATATTCATTCACTCAACCTAATGAACTTCCGCCTCGTTACTTTCACCTGTAAATTTGTTATTTTAAATTTAAGGTCAGTCCTACTTCAATGACCAAAACATTATGCTTTGATTGTCTTAAGTTCATAATTGTTAGTGTAAAAAGACTAAAAAGTAGGTTCAAATTTACAAATATGCACATAAAAACATAAAAATATATACAACAAGGACTCAATAATAAAAAATCAACATACTTACGGTTCTATCTTATTCTCGTAATACATATGTTGTAGTCAGCCAACTTGAAAGTTAAGGTTTTCATCTTGGTATTTAAAAAACCTCAAGGTTGGCAGTCAATGAATACAGGCCAGTGGTTAATTTAAAAAAGTTGGTATACTTATTTCAAGCATATACTTTTTCTTCACAGTTATTTTTCTATTTCACAATTGCATAACTAGTAACAATAATGTAGAGATGCCTACAGTCTATAGGGAGGTGGAGGCACAGACTTCTGATATTCAGGTGGCTGTAGGAGAAACTGCTCTGCAGGAAGTGTGGAAGGTGCAGTAGATGTTACTTGTGAGTCACCATTATGCATTGGATAAGTCATTATCGGTTGATGTGCAAATGAATACTGAACAGACATCAATCCTGTAGACGGAGTCAGAAAAACCTGACCACCAGAACTTGTGACACTATATTGTACTTGAGGAAGACCTAGAAATACAGAAACATTTCAAAATTTGCCACTGAAAAAAATGCTGTGTTAATTGAATACATAAAAGCAAAACATCACGATTAGCATATGCTTTAGAAACATCTTTAGACAGCACTAATTCTTCGCAAAGCATAACTAAAAAATGATTAAAAAAGGTGTGGGAGAAATTAATATTGAATTTTATAGCATAAAAAAAAACACTATTACCACTAGGCTGATTACAACATCTGCAAGATCTATAGCAATAAATAGTGGCAAGTAGAGCAACAACAAATTCCATAATCATTAATCCAAGAAGACAAGAGTAAACAGCCATGCCAGCATTTTTATGTTTAAAGCAGTTATGTTTGGAATGATATATCCAACGATCACCTCTGTTGTATTCGTAGTATCCGTAATAAGAGTACGGGCTATATTCGTGTAACATGCATGTGGAATAAAACCTACAATAAGAAAGGTATCGAATTTTGTAAACAAATATTGTTTGTTGTGAAAACAATGACAATTTAAGCAAGGTAATGATTTGTGTAAAGAAAAAAAATCACCGTAATCCAATAGCAAAGAAAATCCCATCGAGAAATGCCAGCATTGTGGATATAATGCAAAATGTCAAGCTTGTACCATTTAAAATTGACTGATTGGGAGATCTGGAGAACAACATAGTAACAATACCAGTAACTTTAATCCATATTCCACCCCATATGCCACTCCCACTTTGAGTCAACCAAAACTGCCCACTAAAACCAGCGGTTGCACCAATCCCAAAAAATAAAGTCAAAGCACCAATCATGACCTGCAGAATACCTACGATGTAGCAGAAAAAACTGGTAAAAAGAACATAACCAAATATTTGATCGGTTCGTTGATCAGCACCAACAACACATATTGCACTTTTAGTAAAAAAAATACTGCAAACACGTAAAAGTAATGAAATAAACAATATAAAATTAAATAGTGTGCATTACACATAAATTAATTAAAAAATGATATTACACAATTCTTTATCATATACATCTAATCGAATTGAAGTACAAGATATCTGAAATGTGATTGATCAAAAACAACAAAGAGAAGTATACCTTACCTAAGTAGCCCAAATATCTTACATACATATTTCTTTGTGTTGCATGTGGCTGAAGAATAACAGGCCTGGCTTGTATTGGTGCCATATGTGCCTGAATTGGTGCCATATGTGCCTGAATTGGAACATGATGAGGAGCTGCATAACTAGCTTGCATTCCTTGAATGTATGCCATTATTTTTATAGGAATTCTTAAAAATTAATTTGTTGTTAGTAAAACACAATTGTTGTATAAAATAAAATACCTGTATATGTCTGTCTGTCTGTCACACAGAATAGTACCACAAGTAGTAAGAGGAACAAAACAAGCGAACCCGTTGATTTTTCCATGGGTCACCGACTATTGTATGAAATGTTTAAGAAAGTTATCGATTTTTGACGCATGGAAAATAGAACTAATTTTAATTTTTCAGTGCGATATGTGCATTGAAAACATCATGTAAACCAACCACTGAAAGAAAAATAATACGTTACATACAGTAGAGCAGGTTAAAACCGGGACTAAGGTAAACATGGGGTCAAATTTCTCAGTTCAGCCTCAGTTGCTAAGGAAATTTGGATTTAATCCTTGAAGTATAATATTTACCAGTTACAAAATATTCTAGTGTTTGTGTTTACCATATGTATTTGTGTACTAATGTTATTACTTACCCAAAGACTCCTAATTCTTATAAGAAATTAATTCTATTTGTATTGTTGGATTACCCTGGCTTAATTCTACCAATTTTAAAAACAATTTCTTTTAGTGGTTTCTGTTTTTGTTTAAAACTTACTTGTTTCTCAGTTGTTTCGAAAAAATTGTGTAGAAAAATTTGCCCAGCAATATTGAGCACACTGTAAAGCCCCTACAAAATGAACTTTGACAGACGTATAGATAGAATCTAAGTATTACAGAACATACCACAGTCAAAACCAAAACATGCAAGTATAATGTGCAAAATGTTCTAACAGTTACCAGGACAACAAATACTTTCTTAAATATAGCATTGTAGTTTAAATAATGCAGCATATAATTAAGTATAATATTTTGATTATTCAGATGGCCTAGATCTTTAACAGATAACCCTTAACATTAATTTATCTTAATGCCTCTTAGTTTCACTTAATTGTATATACTTTAAGTCCAGCCCTCAAAGTGAAACAACTAGCATTGGAATGATTAATAGAAAGTTCATAGAAAAACGAAAGAAAGAAAACATCAGGCAATCAACATCTTTGAAAAGCAATAACAATTCTTTTAGGTTAATAATGTGCAATAATCCACTAAATTCACACTATATTACACAAAATAAAATTAATAGCAGTTATGTATAAATACAATAATACATTACCACACATAAATTTTTCAAATACATTACAATGAAAACCACAGCTTGTTATTAATAACACAACAAAATCAGACAGGTACCCATCAGATAAAATTGTTTCAAAGAAGAGCTTGGAGTAACAGCTGTCAATGTAAATAAAATTTCCTAAACTTTATCTACACAAACCACAAGACAAAAACAAACACGAAAACATTAAGAGAAAACTGTAGACACACATATTATGATCTGTATTCACATGTACATTCTCTTAGATTATCACTTCAGCAACATTTAGTGCCTGCTGCAGATTCATTATTACTACAACATTCAAGAATCTTGTTAAAAATGTTTTATATTAAATCATACTACACACAACATCGTCACCTTATTTTCCAACTTTGGATATAATAAATACCAATAAATTATTTACGATACAAAATTTAAATACTAACTTATACATATTAACTAGTAAGGTAAAATACAGCGTGTTAATATCAAAAGATACTACACATAATATCGTCAGCTTAATTTCAAAGCTCGGATATAATAAATACCAATAAATTACTTACAATACAATATTCCTATATTAACGTATATATATATATATATTACATAATAAGGCAAAATACATCGTGTTAAAACCAATTTTAGTAAAATAGAAAAACAATTTACTGAAATGTTTAAATGCAGCACTGAAGAAACAGAAGTATTTCATTACGGCAAACTGCACATCAGATCAAACTTCATTGAGAGTATGGAGGAGGGACCGCATTACTGTAATCAGCATTTTGCGATGAATATGTCATCGTTGTGGCAGTTGGTTGTGTCGGGTAATGTGGTGGCCCCATTGGAGGAGGAGGCATTGGCTGATGTTGTGGTCCCATAGAGTGAGGAGGCATTGGTTGCTGTGGTTGCATTACAACATGCTGTTGTGGGTAATTGTATTGTGTAGTTGTCACATAACTCGTAGTAGTAGGAGCTGAAACTACCATGTGACCAGCGGTGTTCGACATAACGACATTGGGTTGTTGCTGTAAAATAATTCCTTAAAGAAAAATTTTCATAACATTAACCTCAGATGACCTAAAGCCAACCAACACTGGAATTTTTAATAGCAGAAATGCAGCAAGTGAAAGTTCCCACACAGAGGAGACATATTGTTACAATATTCTGAGTGTGTGCACACAAAATTGTTTTTCAAAGGCCTAAAAAATCACAACTACAATTCTTCCTAAAATAAAAAAATACTAAAACTTCTTAAATCTAACTTTTATGTATTACAAATTTTTAGTCACTATAACCTTTTTAGTTTTCATAGTGGTCTCCAATGTTGAATTATGAGCTCTCTTTAATCTACAATAAGTAATCAAGCACAGCTACTGCTCAACTAAACGCTATGCATTATTCCCATTCTTATAATAAATCACAAACAAAACAAGTTGCTACACACTCCTATAGTCTCTGGTATGACTCAGGTAGGGATTCAAACACAATTATTTTTCACCCTGAAAATGAATATTTTGCATTATCATGGCAATTTGAATACATAGAAAGTAATAAGCAAAAAGTGAAAACTTTAATACCTCTTGAGCCAGTTGGGCCACAACATGATCCAGTAGCTTGGCAACAGTAGACTGCAGCAACAAGAGCAATAAAAAACTCTGAAATCATCAGCAACATCAACGTTGCATAAATTCCACGGCCAGCATTCCTGTCATCAAAGCAACTGTAATCCCAGTCGAGGTGGTAAGAGTATGACAAGTAATATTGATATACTAATTTGCAATTGTTGTAGTACCTAACACATTGGCATAAGAATGTAACTGGAAAAAGATGACAACAACAATAACAAGAGAAAGTAACTTTAGTATAAAAATAAATCATCCCTGGAAAGCAAAATAAAAATGAAAAAACGGTGTGTTAGATATGTAACAAGAGCAGTATGTTAATTTTTAGAGCAAAAAACCATGGTAATAGTATAGAACTTCATGGTGCCATTTTACAAGTTGCTAAATGTGGTAATCACAAAAAGGTGATCTCTGAAGAAAATGTAATGTTATTCACAGAAGTTTATGTACGTGATTCTGATCTGAAGTTTTTTTTATTTATAAAGGGGAAATCCTTTCTGCTACGCTGTTTAAATTCTTGAACGGTCATAAATTAGTACTAAAATGGTTTTAGTTGCGACAGATATTTACCCACAGAGTCGATTGCTTTTGAAAGTGATACGGACGTATAATCAATGCATCTGTTCGTAACTCACTAATACAAAAAATAACATAGAAAACTGCAACAATGCCTTACCCCAAACCAATTGCAAAAAATATACCATCCAAAAAAGCAACAATTGTAGCTATTATATTAAAAGCCATGTTGAGACCATTTAAGGATCTGATATCTGTCTTGTAAGACGAAACCAATCCAATTATACCAGTGACTAGTATCCACAATCCACCCCATATACCTCCTCCACTTTTTTGCAACCAATAATCATAGCTTAATGCTGCAATAGCGATAATGCCCAATAACAACGTCAACGACCCGATACAAATCTGTGCTATTCCTGAATAAATTAAACAGAAGTTATTATATTGTTATAAATAAACAGAAAAAACGTGTTTTTTGGCTATTCATTATTCCTATAAATTTCTATATCAAAATCTAATTTCGCAAGATTTCCAAAAGAAATAAAACACTGTTAAAACTACAAAAACTACAATCTTTATAAAAATAGCAATCATAAGAAAATGGTTTCCTTTGTGTTATTCTGGTAATCTCTCTGTGAGCTACAGTTTTCTTGCATAATATTTTAAAATCTAACTTATAATGGGAATATATTTTGTGAACAGAAACGTCTTGTTTATGCCCAGCTCATCACTTACCTCATAATTTATATGTTTTTTAAAAGCTAGTCTACTATTAAATAATATATAATAATAATAAAAACGATTTTTCTTATACATATGTAGCAATCTCTCTTTGTTTTACGAAGAATCATTCATTGGTGCAGTATTTTATAAGGACATGTAAGCAAAAACACTTACCCAGACCACGAATTGCATTGACATTCATAAAATTACGTTGTTGTTGTGGAACCACAACAGGTTGTGGTTGTATGACAACTGTCTGCATTGTGTTTATACTTTTTTAACAGGTATATATATTTATGTGGTTCTATAAAAAACGTATTAAAAATCATTACAGTATTAAATCAAGAGAAGTAATGTGAATAACATTTTTGATAGCAAAGCTTTTTGGGTTGGTAAAGGCATATGAGTGAGGAAAGGAGAGGGGGGTGCAGGTTAGAGAGAGGGGCTCTATGGCCTCCCTCTATTCTTTTAAGATTGGCTGAAAGTTTAGAACAGACGACTTACTTAGTGGCTTATTTCATCTGCACAAGTGAATCGGCTATAGCATTATAGATGAAATGTAGTAGAAAAACTATAATTTAAATTAAAATATTATGCTATTAATTATATTAAAAAATGTTAACTTAATGAAATATAATAAACACTATACCGTAATGTTTCGAATAAACGTCCCCTTCTATTAAACGCCCCACTCCAATAGACGCCCCTCCTTTTCAGTCAGTTTTTTAAATAAACGCACCCCTGGAATAGACACCCCGCTCTCACAAGGGCGTTTATTCGAGGCGATAGTAAAAGTACACTTACTTACTTTTTTCCTAAGTCTTAGGTTTAAGGTTGGAAATTTAGCTTTTTGCTTTTGAAGTTCAATCTCTAAAAGATGTGAATATCTTACATTTTCTGTTGTGTATATTATAGGTATCCTTAAAAACTGCAAGAGACGAAGTGCAAAAAATTTAAAAAAACGCCCTCCTCTTTTAAACGCGCCCTTGGATAGAAGGCCCCCCAAAATGTCAAAAAATTTAGTAAACGCCGTAGGCGTTTATTCGAAACATCATGGTAAGCTGCAATTAAAAATTTATGTTTTTAACTATATTTAAAAATGTTTATTCAATTCAATATAATATAATCAAAAGGGTATATATTAACATATGTTGCAAAAATTTAGTCAAAGAAGTCCAGAAGAGCATCAATCCTGAAATACCGGGATTTCAAATAACCACTTTGTATTTAGGCAAATTTTACTCTAGAAAATATACTATCTGTGTTTTTCACGAACACTAAGTACACTCATACACTCAAGAATAAAACCGAAAAAAACTGTCTACACACGTATTATATAAAATAATACAGTTTCAGATTGTTTACTCTGGAAAATAATATCTTACCCTAAAATTATGAACAAAAGTATATACAAACAATGAGCATTTTTATGTTTTGACGATATATATTTCGATCTATAATTTAATTATATTTTGGTCTAAAATACAAAATAAAACCGGATTAAAACTTCATGATAAAATTGTTTATGTCTCTACAGTTAAACACAATTAAAACGCTACAACAAGAGATCAGATTCAAAGCCCAAAGAAAAGTATCTTAGAAAAATCTATATATTAAAATTTTAAAGGTTCAACTTTTACTTCCAGTGTTTAAGTTTTGAGTATAACTAATTTAAACTTTGACTGTCACTTTGGATTAATAATGATAATGTCTTCCATTAAAAGGCAATGTTGACAGGATCGCATTTCTTCTCCCATGTACTTAATTTTAGTGACCAGATATTGGTCCGGCTGATATAGCACATCTTGCATTAGGAAAATTTTGTAGACATCCTAATGTTGTAGAGATTTCTCCACGGACAACTTTAGCGACGGTAGCAATTTGAAAAGATCTAAAGTCCAAGTCTGCTATAAACATTGACAAGTGAACTTTGTCAACTTCGAAGTTTGTTTATCCATTACAAATCATCAAACAAATATATTTAATTCACAATATCATTTTTATACATTTTATACATTCATTTATTGGGAATTCTTTAAAGATGACCTATGTCATAATTTCAGACATATTAGTATGACACTGCTAAGCAGATCATTCTCATTTCTTAGCAAGATAATATAAAGATAACAGTGTGCATTCAAGCCCTTTTTAGTGCCACTCAGTGACTTAAAATTGAAATAAACAAACTTTTCTTTTAGAATGGCTAAAGAACCAGGTAGCTAATTTTGAAGTGTCTTAGAATGCAACTTCTTTCAAAGAATTTTGATTGGAACTTGATCATGAATGTAGAATCTAAGATAAGTAAAAAAAAGAGTTATTACCAGATTTTACTTTTTAATAAATAAATAACTGATTACGGTATATGGTGTTTAGCCTAGCTTTTCAATTACTAGGCCCGTAGTTCAGTGCACATCACAAGAATATTTAGCAATGGCTTATCACAGCTACGGGTCAAGCTATGCTGTTTAAGGGAAATTGGGTAGGTAGTGCCATTGCATACAACGGTCAAAATCTTTTTTCTCAATGGCAAAGCTCTTTTCACTTTTTCGAAAATAGTTGATTTCAATTTCATCATCATAACTTTCTGCAATAACAACTGCATAAAAGCCCTCAGGCCTCCATTTATCGCTTTGAAAAAATCCCTAACCTTTTGTTAGTGACTGGTTCTTTTATGCTTTTTGCTTGTTGAGATTGATGCTCATACACGACATTGATTGCTTCGTTCGGCTTCGCATTGGAATAAATGGTCAGTTTCCCATTTTTTAACACTGCCTTGTGAGTTGTGAATATGTCTTAAACTTCTTTGGCCTGACCTTATATATCTTCGAATGAGTTAAGTAAAAATGGACAATTATACTAGGCTTCACACTATTTTACAAATTTGGCAAAATCAGAAGCACATAGAACAGCAACATATTTTGTTGTGGTAAGATCTTTTTGTTGTACCAGACTCTTCACTTCCCAACCAAATCCATCTACAACTCCTTTGCCTAAGCCAATAACCAAAACTCTTTAATAGAATTACGTTTTCCAAGAGTTTGTATTAGTTTCATCATATACTTGTTTTTGAACTCTCTACTTGGCATATCATCGATAATGTTCTGTTCTTCTTGCATTTTTCTCCTTCATGTAATTATCCAGCACAAAGAGGTTGCATTCAAAATTCAACATTCTGGTTGACAAATCGTGCAATGGTAAAGAGGTTAATCGAGGTTATAGACCAGAGAGTACTTTGACTTTCATTTTGATACTCACAGGAGTATGCCATTGCATATTTTCTCTTTCCAGTTGGCAATTAATACTCAAAAAAAGGATAAAACACCTCCAATCAGGACTTCAAAGCTATTATAGTTTACCAATGGGATATTTGCCTGGTTGATTTATCATAACACCAACACATTTCTTGTCATGTACGTCACAAAAGGTTGCCTTAAACTCTCATTTTCGTAATATATATGTATATAGGCAACTACTCATTCCAAACTGAAGTCATATTATATTTCAAATCATATTTTACTGGATAAATTATCACTAAAAGGGGTTAATTTAGCTTTGCCAATATACTCCATTTTTTCCTCTCCTAAGCTGGCCATTACTAACCAAGAAAAATATAGGAATAACTTCTTTAAATAATTGCCCAAAATCTTGCAACTATGTTCTGACATAACAATATCGATGTTTACGAGGATATGCTGGTGGATTAAGCTGTTATAAGGCTTGTATGCCCCTTTTTGTGTCACGTATGTCACATGAGAATGGCGCTATAGCCATTTCGAAAGCAGATAAGAGGTTTTTGTTTTTTAGTTTTTCTTGGCCCAGATATAAAACACATAACTATAACAATATTTATAACAATATTTGCATGAAAAAAAGCACTAAAATGGATTTAGGGTCGCTGACTTAATTAGGTGCAAAAGCTGTTCTAAATACATTGTACAATGTGAAATAAAAAACCTGCTTAAGTTGCATTTGTAAAATCTGGCACAACTGATTCACAACAAAACAATGTGGCAACAATAGCAATAAAACACCTGCTGAGGATGCATTTTCAAAACCTACAACCATCTGCCAACAAAACACCTTTTAGAGTTGCATTTGCACACTCTTCTGCAACCATCTTACAACAAAACAACGTAGTAACAAGACCAACAAAAACACTTGTTTGGGTTGCATTACACAACCTTCTATAATCATCTTGTTGGCACATCTGATTGACAACGAAACCTAGTACCCTAATAAAAAAACACTTGTTGGGGTTGCATTTGCACACCCTTTTACAACCATCTGTCAACAAAACATTGTAATAACAAAATCAACAAAAGCATCTGTTGAGGATGCATGTGCACAACCAAATACCTTCTGGTTTTGCATTTGCACAACCTGCTACAACCTTCTGAGAACATAACAGCATAGTACCAAAGCAACGAAGATGACCAGCATTTCTGTCATAAATGCAGTTTTAATCATTAAAATTGTAGTAATGGTAGTGATAATAAGTGCTGAATCTGCAGCTGTTGTAATAGCTAAACATAATGAAAAATACATACTGTCCCAACAATGGAAAGTTAATAACATAAAATATAAAAAACATATGTAAGATATGCATAAACAAGTCGCAAACCAATGGAAAAATACACAGCAATTTGTATACCACCACCAACTTTGGCTGAGACACACAGTAAGCATTTGACACGAGAATTGAATATTTTCCTGGCCGTTGATTTTCTTGACTCTATAAAAACAAGAATTTGTTTAATGTATCAGTGGTAGAGGAATAAGTGCCTTAGCTAGAAACTAGGCAGAACATATTTTTGATGATGTCAGAAAATGATATCACATATTACTAAGAGTGGATCCCTTTATCCTAGTCAAAATGTATTTTACTATTTCTTTTGCTTTTTATAAAAGAGCCTTACTTTTTAGCAATTGATAATAACTTACAAGTAATCGGCAAAACAATTATTAGGAAAAAATAGGAGTTCCTTTAAGTAACACAAGCAGAGATCTTCTTGTCAAGCCGAAGCCAGTTCTTAGCAACTTTTGCCACAGTCTAACAAAAAATAAAAATTTTGCCCATGTATCTAAAGCTAAAATCAAAAAATGTAGTTGCATGCAAATGTATACATTCTAAAATGTGATCAAATATGAACAATTTATGCATGTTCCAACGTAACTAGTAACTAAAGGGTTATTCTAAAAAACCTAATAATAATAAAGAAGAAGAACCAAAAAAATTGAAATAGCAAATAAGTAAATCCTAAAGGGAGAAAAAGATACAAGTCTTATATTTCCATTAAAATCTGCAGCGAAGCACTGACTAGTAACCATGGACCGACTTAATTTTAAACTTTAGTGGTTGCATGCACAGCTTTTGTATTTTGCGTCATTAAACAACATAATCAACATCAGCGTCATTAAACAACAACATCATTAAAAACAGTTTATATAACAGCTTGTGGTTATATTATTATTGTGGAAAATGCCAAAATTTAATGTTGTATGCTTTAAAACTAAAGTTTTTTATAGCATATTATTTTATATTTTTTATTTATTATAAATAATAGTTTTCTCTGGTAAATATGAAAATTGTTGACAGTTAATACTTACTAGAAATTAAAAAGAAAATTGCAAAGCATTATGCAAGTTGCAAGCAAAACATCTTACTAACATCTTACTGAAGCTGACAGGCCTGGTCGTGAGTAAAATGACTGGCGTGCGGTAGGTCACACTCCTAAAGTTGTGATGGTGTGGGTCAAACATTGAATGCATTCTTATCGTCATAAAAAGTTGTTACTTTCGTTTGTTAATCTAAGAGTAAACACACGCACGTGTAAACATTTACATAAAGCCAAAATAGATTGAGTACGTAACTGTGCTATCATATTTAATCAGATCCCTGGTTTCACTTTCTAGAGATATTTTATCAGGCATCACAATAAATTTTGTTTCGAGAGTTAACATTTTTTTCTTTACGTGTTGTTTAAAATTATCAATAATTCATTATAAGCTCGTGAGAATCAGAATCAAGTGAATTAGAAACAAATAATGAATAATAAATAATAAACATCAATTTTATTTAGGTCAGGTCAAAACAGGCCTATAATATGTTTTGGTGTATTTCCAGATATCAGCAGCTGAGATGTCTGGGAATACACCAAAACATATCATAAACATAGAAGAACCCTGGGGACGAGGTTGTGAAATTAACTCACCGCGGAACAACAACAACAACAATTAAATGCGCAAAAGCAGTGATTTTTTTGGGAAAATTCAACATGTGTGGAACATTTCTTTTCAGAAGGTATGGGAAAATTAGATTGCGCAAAATTAAACAAAAACGATTACAGAGAAATTTTGTAAAACCTCTTTCCACGAAATTATAAAATTAAAGATCAATAAAAATCACAATATTGTCAGTGTTGGCCAACGTAAATCCAACATTAATGAAGTAGCGCCAATAATCCATGCAAAGTTATACTTTTATGAAGTTAAAGCTTTTATTCTGAAAGATATGCAATACATTCAGTCCTACAACCCGTAGTGTGTGAAAATGTCACGAATTAAGGGGATGCGCGTCATAAGGTATGCTCTTTCAACAAGAAGATAATACACAGAATGTAGATAATAATAGGGACTTTTGTGTTAACGATTTCGAAGATGAGAAGACGAATGAAGCACCTTGTGGTTTTTTTTTTGCAATTAAAAAAAAACTTTACTTCCTTGTTTTTAATTTAGAGAGTATTTGAAACATAAAAGTCGCATTTGACAAATAAAACTAAGAACAAGGCTTTATATAAAGTCAGAATGCTAGAAATATGTGGCTATAAAGTGAAAGGTTGTTGAGGTATAGTGAGTTTGCCTATGTGATCTTTTAAATTCAAAAACAGTTGCTTTGAATTTTAAATGAAAAGTTTTATTGTTGTGTTTTTTTACCAAAATGTTGTGACTAAAAATAAATATCACATCTTTACATTTTTAAGGAGTAGTTAACTTTAACCTCAGAAGTTCACAATCACGTATTGTTCCATACATAAAATGTTTAAAAATAAAATACATAAAATGTTTGCTTGATATGGTAATGCTGCAACTGCATATAATACCCCGTATCACAGATAATACCCCAATGAAAACTCTGTTTAATTATGGGTACAAACATGGTTAACATAAATGAATACAACTAATTTATGAAGAATGTAGAAATTGTCATAAGCACTGCCAAAAATATAAAATTCCTTTTTTATACTAGGCAAAAGCATGATTGGCACTATTATGGAGAATGGTTTGGTGAAAAAATTTTAAGGCAATAGAACTCTGACTTCAAATGCCAAAGGATTAAAATATTTAGTTTGTATTTGTTAATGAGCTTTTCATGATTATTTTCTTCCTTGGCATCACTTTTAGCCCTTTTTTTACTCGATTTATCAGGCACAATCCAGAAGTATGTAAAATGACATTGTTAAAAAATCACAGGAAATAGCCTTTATATTCCAAATCTTTTTGTCTCTGCATAAATATATTGAATAAATATATAAATATATTATTTGCTTGTTAACATATTTGCACTGGTATCGGCAAATGCTGAGTCTGATGCGAATTAGAGGCTGTGAAAGTTAAAAAAAAATGTTTCCATACAAAATATTGGTTAGAATAATTAAAATTAGTACCCACTGACAGGAAGGATATGCGCTGAGTAATTTCTTTTTTAATAAAACACCTTACCTAATCTGCAGATAGCTTTAGGATAAAGGTAAGTACCAAGATGTAAGACCAAAGTAGATGTGGGTTGTGCTGCATGAGCTGGCTCAATTATGGTACCAATTTGTAATGTTTATTATTATTATCCATTCTCTAAAAGAATTGTTGAATAATAAACTCGTGCAACCATATATAAGCAGTGAAAATCAAATGTGTAGAAATAAGCTTAAAACTATAGAAATTGTTCATTTAACACAACATGACCTGTTTTAATCCAAACTTTGTGACTTAAAATCATCTTCAGAAGTTACTAAATACATTTTTGAATAATAACTACTTGACTGCTAATTCAAAAGGCAGTTTGCAACAGTGAAAGTGCACAAACATAATATAGTCCTTGAAGAAATACAACATGATAAATAAAATGTAAAAATTAATTCATACAGTGCATCGTGTCAGATTACAATGACGTATTAAATCATAATTATTTTACGGAATATTTGTACAATCTAGTAGAAAAAATTATAGATATTTTTTAATACCGAATGAAAAAAATTATGAAGATCCTGTAATACCTTGATTTGTTTTTCACAAAGATAACAACAGCTTTGCAAAATATTCCCCCTTTCCAATAAAAAAAAGAAAACACACAGTATAATACCAAAATAGTAAACCAATACGTAAATCTAACGCTGTCCTCTCTGAAGACTTTTACAGATTGCAGTGACAAACCATTTTGCAGTAAGGAAGACTAGAGATGTCTTGAAAAAGAATTGAAATTTTAATTCAAAACAAACACATTTAAAAAATTGTTCAACATTTCTTCAACACACTGTTTACAATGATATGCGCTACCCGTCTAATTACATGATAGTTTTTTTCACATTATATTTCTACCACTTAAATGTTTTAGGTGCAGTGGTTAAGTAATTTGTTTTCTGCAATAAACAAAACATTTTGGAACCTCTTCTTTTTAATATAAACAAAGTAGATCTATAGAAAATAAAATGTTGGTGTTATTTGTGTATAATAAGGAAAAATTAAGACTAACAAAAAAGAATTTAAAAAATATTTACGTGCATTACGAAATAAAAAAAATATATTTTATCTGACACAGTGATTAAAACATAAAAAAAAATCTCACAACAAATTACAAAAAAAAAAAATATTACAATACCAGCATAGGTAAGTTGAGTTTGACTTTATAAAATAGCAACACGTAAAGTTGTTGCAACTTTTACTTCTTGGACATCTTAAAAATAACATTACTACGTCATAAGAAGAGTCATGTTTCAACTTCAACAAAATAAATGTAAAGACATGTTTACAAAGAGTAATATTATCTATGATAGCACACAGACTTTATGGGGATATATTATAGCACAAGTTTTGGAAGGCCAACGGGATCACAAACAACCATGCTAAGATGTTGTAAATCTTTCCATGTAATTAAAACACGCATTAGACTATAAAATTAGATTTAAAATTTAAAAAAATAAAATAAAAAAGTGAAATAAAAGGTTCAAACAAAGCCTTAACTTTTAAATTTAAAAAAATATATCCTATCATCATTTTAAAGAAGAAAAAAATGTGGAAGCTAACAAGTTTTGTAATGCCTTGTCTTTTTATCATATATCTGCACTAAATCGTAAATTTGGGAAATCATTTTAGGCAATAACTAAATTAAAATAAAAACTTAAGTCACTAAACACAAAAACAGAGTTCTAAATAGTCCTTCAGTTGAATCTCTGTGTATATAAATATGATTGTTAAATCTTTATAGCAGAGAGAAATCATGTGACCGTTTTTATTGATTTCTAATAAAAATAGTTTAGCCATTTCTCAATAGCATATTTACATAATATTTGGAGCCATCTTTCCTGAATTTGACATACTTAAATCTTCTATTTGTTTTGCAATTATGTCCAACATATTTGGGTCCGAGATTAAAATCTGTGCATCTGGTCGATTGTTAAACTGGTCAAGTTGTTTTTGCGCCATTGAATGTGTAACACTAACATAAATATAATTTTTACGCAGAGGCTCCTCTTGTGACCATCTTTGCCCAAATGAAAAAAAACGCTCGCATGTTGGCTTTGCACCTTGTCCAAGCATGTATGCTCTTAGGTCTTGTAAAAACCGATTATAATCAAAGATGACAGTTGTATGTTCACGGGGTAAAACTTCCACTTCTTTTGAGGGAAACATAGAATCTGAGTAAAATACTTTTGCCCGGCATAGTCTTGTGGCTAAGACCTCACCATTTCGAGCCTGTAAGACAAGCCCTCTTCTTATACATTCAAGTATCTGCATCGCGCTACCATCTGGTGTTGGGGGAAAATAGATCTGCTCTGCTTGGAAAGGGCCAAAAATGTGGCTGACTACTTCTGTTGTATCCTCCTTTACCACATCTTCTGGCAATGGTGGAGGAGGATTAAATGCAATTCGAAGACCTCTTGGATTGTCCACAATTTTCTCCCCAACTTCTTGGTCTTTATAAAACAGTTTGATAAGAAGCGCAGACGCTAGTACAAATACAAAAACTTTATTAACTTGAAAACTCTAAACTACAAACAACAAAATTCGGGGTCAGTTCCTGAAAAAAAACCTTTTTTACCAAAATAATAAAGTTGGTACTAAGTTTTCAACAATAATCTCACTCTAAATAAAAAAACGATGCAAGGTATGGGAGCATAAAAAAATTGTATCTTTTTGGAGTATGAAAAGCAATATTTTTAGTTATCGTTTTACTTTTCACATTAAAAAATATTTATTTATGAACTTTAAAAGAAACTAATTTCTAATATTTTACAATCAATGTGCAAATAATCCTATAGTAGGATTATAAAATCCTTAGTACCTCTAGAAAAGTGTGATTTAGGACAAAAATGTTAAATTCTTTACAATATATTTAAAAGTACCTGTTAGCTGACGCTGCTTTCCCTGGCTGGAAGCCTGAGATACTGGAACTCCATTATGCTGCAGGTGCGGCTGATGGTGGTGCATTTGCTGTTGTTGTAGAAGTGTAGCTCCAGCGCTATTATATCTCATATGTGCATCTCCATCCAGTATTGTCTAAATTGATTTTGGCTTCAGCTTAGAGTAATTCTTATTTTTTTAAAAAATTGTTGTGAAAGGCTGCATCTAAATTTATTATATTGAAACAAAAAGAGAACCAATCTCCCTTTTGAATTTAATTTAAGTAAAGACAATGTCAAACTACATAAAACCTCTATAACTTGGAAAAAATAGAATTTACAAAACAACATGATGTGTTGGTGTCGATAAATAAACTGTGCAGCACTTACATTAACAAGATCCATATTTTCAATATCCTCTATGTTAGCTAAATAACAATATAATGACAACAAGAATAGTAAGATTTCTAGTCACAACTTGTTTTATTGTCAATTTTAATTTAGACAAACATATGTTAATTTTATAAACCATATTAATAACAAATATCCTAACAACACAATAATTCATATTTTTTGACTGTATTCAAGAATAATAATTAATCAACTTATTTATCCTCCATTTTACCAAATATTAATGCCATGTTTTTCACCATGCATGTCTTAGGCGCAAGGTTTGCTGGTTAACGCTGCAATAATTTTTTTGCCAATTCAGACTGGTTATAAAACAGCAATTTAAAGTAGTATCTTCCTTTTTTTGACATCCGAAAATGGCCTGTGCTTGTACATGCCGTACAACATTGCGTAGTATAATTAGTGACAAATCAATAAGGCTGTAGTATAGTCAAAGCCTCATTCTTATTAAAATTATTTTTAAAATCTTTGTTGCTGCTTTTACTAGTTGGTCTGTATGTTTAGTGCAACTAAATTTTGCTTAATCAGAAATCCACTAATTTATATTACAGAAAGTTAAAATTTTATTCATCCTACATTTGCCATTGTCATGCATTTCTAGTACAAAGTATAGGAATTTAGCAGCAATTTTTGATTGAAATGTAGGTATTACATTTGTATAAGTAAATTTCTATGACTATCACATATCATTTCTCAGGTTACTATATAGGTTTGAAGCTCTACTGGTTAAAGTGTACCCTCTATGTCAACACATGCGTTCCAGACATGACTAAGATGTGCAAATTTATAACAACAATATTTCAGTGTGAAGTTGAAAAATGCTCAGTTTGTAACAACTTCTAAAGTTAGCTGATTCAAAACGAAAGCACTCTCTCTCACTTCCCCTGCCAAAAAAATGTGGTGTTATCATGCTTATGTCTGCTACAATTTTTTTGAAGAACTTACTATAACTCAAAACACTGCAGAAATGTAAACAAGAAGAAAAATATTACATGTGAAAGAACTGTAGCTTAAAAATTATTGTCTTGAACTACACAATAAGCTTAAAGCTTTGTCACAAATTATATTATGCCACACAAAAATGGACTATTAATATTTCAACAAAAAAATATTGACTTTCGTACAACCGAACAAATGCAACAGGCTTATTTTGTTTAAAAATATAGTAGAAGTGTCAGAAATAAGTAGATTTGGAACATATTTTTATGTTAAGTACAACAGAGCTTTGAACTTTCCCTTTAATCACAGTAGGGGAATTTTTGTATAATATATATTCCAACAACAAATACGATGAATAAAAAATCTTACGTAGTACCAATCCATCATCTAGAAGGTGATTAGCATCCTCATCATCCTGAAGCTAAGATAATAAAAGCTAAGATAATAAAAATACATTTTTCAAATGACATAAGATTTTTTACTTGGTATTTAAAAATCCTTCAAGTGAAATTTGAACAACACATAGAAAGAGAATGTTGAAACACACAAGAGAAAATCTTTTTAGACTTTCCAGGATATGAACATTTTCCAAGGCTTCCCAGACTTAATAGGTGGATAATAAAAGTGTCCTTCTAGCAACGCAACAGTATCCTCTCATTGGGTATTTAGTTTTGTAGCCATTTTTATTTTGTTACTACACGTTAATATTGATTTTTTTCCCACACAAATTAACAACAGATAACAAGCTGGACTGCTGTTGTTCAAAATATGAATACAAATTACTTAAATCTTTTTATTATGGAGCTCTAGTTCGCAAGATGCTTGGGGTCAAAGTGATCCACAATATTTTTTTGCTGAACATGCTTATTACAAGCTCATGAGCTTGTATTAAAACGCAAATGTGTCCCACAAGAATGGAATTTTTTGCCTCTCTGAACACCGAAACGGGAGCAGTCAAGTGTTCGAATCTCATCCTGGTAACTATTTTTACTTTTTTTTTGCTGTTATAAATTTTATTTTTTAAAAAGATAAGATAGGGGTTCAAAAGCTTTATCTAACTAACTGGTAAAGTAAAGCTAAAGTTGTTTCCACCAAAGTTTACAGCAGTGAATATAGGCAGAATTAAGGTCTCCCCAAATGCCTGGAAAGTAGTCTGCCAAAGACGCTCCACCATTTATTAAATACATCAAAATTTGGTTAAAATGTAAGTAAAACGCAAGTTATGTTGTAAATAATGACGAGAACGGAATTCTTTTCGCTACGCTAATGACACACCAACATAGACAAATATGATTTCCGAAACACTCCGAAAGAACGTAATTTTCCGATTCCGTTCTTGTTATTTGTCTCTGCACCACAAATGCACAGGATTTTTTTTAACGAAGTTTGCTGTTTGTGACAGTTTCTAGTAATATACTTTTTTTAACAACAGCTATTTCCTTTTTCAAGCAATTAAGATTTACTTGTATATTCTTTTTTTTGGGGGGGGGGTCTAGCTGAATCACTGAATATCGCAAATTTTAGTTGGGACTTGTGGTCTCTCTTCTTCCTGTCAGTCAGTTTACCCGAGACTGACCCATTGAAAATTGAAATTTTGAGGAATTTTCCGTTCAAGAAGATCTTTCAAATCAGTTTTAAAAAATAACTGCATAGCGTGTAACAAATATTATTGCAATCTGAATAGCAAAATATGTTGTGTCTAACTTTATAACAGAAATCACAATCTGATAGACAGTTTTTTGGAAACTTTATTCGCAAGGTTGTTTACATATATCATACATCTTGTTTTGTCTAGCTATATCAAATCAAATTAAGAAGTACTGATTTCCTTTAAAACGTAAACTTAATTAAGCGTAATTAAAAGTAAGACAGGTGCCTTAACATAAGAAAATTGTAGCAGTAACAATTCTGGCCATGCAATCCTTGATATAAAGTGCACCATTATGTCTTAGATTTTCCATCTGTAAGCCAAAATGGTAGCTGCGAGTATACAGGAGTTATAATGGTACAATACTCGCAGCATTGAGGTCTTAATTCTGATATCTTTGAAAAGCTAAGATTGTTAATAGTGTTACATTGGTGTATTATGCAGAGCATAAAGCTAACGTAAACCAGGAGGTAGGATATGACAATATCATTGGTTAAATTTCAATAAACATTTGGCCTTTAAACATAATGACAAGCTCAGTTGCTTTTACCATGTACACAGCCTCTGATCACATCGTTTTCATAAAAAGTTAATTTTTCAAAACTGCTGGAACGCAGAAAATAATGTTAAGATAAAATATTAGGTCAAAAATCCTTTTTTCGCCATTTTTGACTTGAATTGGCTCATGGGATTAATCATGACTATTATGACGACTACAGTTTAACTGATGGACTTTTTTCTGTCTTTTATATATTATGTTACTTCTTAACTTACGCTTGACAAAAACATATTTCCTAGAAAAAGCAGTTACTAACCAAAGTGGAGGAAATACAGTCATCCCACAGGAGTTAATTTGCCAAACATCTGGCGGATCACTTTTAGCATTTTTTTTACACTTTTGATCACTTTTAGCATTTTTTTTAAGTAATGTAATTTTTTTGTTTATCAAGTGTTGTTTGTTTTTTATACCAGTTGAATAATATCCAAGTATGAGAGGAACAATTGTCATATACACATACATTTCAAGAAGGTCCCACTAAAGGGAAATATAGCGTATGAATGTTTGCGGCAATAGGCAAAACACAAATTGGTTGGTACTGTTAGAAAGCTAGGAAAATCGTCACGCTTTAGTGATTTTTAGAGTAGAACCTTACCACCCCCTTCTAGTAATTCTTTTTGTGGTAACCCAAGGTATGTTTGATTTATAATATAGGGCTTGCACTCATATTTTATAAGTTATAGGGCCCAACAAGCCAACCCCAGAAGATCGTATTGCAAATCAAGTTGCAGATCTCAAATTATTGGGTTATTGAAAAAGATTTAAGAGGCCTGGGACAAGCAAGTGTCATTTTGGCAAAAAAATTATGGTAATCAATTCACCTTTATAATATCTATGTATTAATAAAGTTTGAATGCACATCCTTTATCAGGTCTAAAATTACTGATGACAAAAAATGTCAAAATTTGTTATTACTTAAATATGACATCATATTTTATGCAGCATAATTAAATTTGAAATTCTTTAAATGTAAATATCTTGAGAACGAAAAGAACATTTTTAAATTTAATTAAAAAAGACTTGTTAACCAACTTTTTAAGCTCTGTAATATAAGTCTAACATCATTTTACACCTCGGTTTCCCTTCATTTTCAGAACCAATGAAAAGGTGCAGTTCATATTCACACCATAATGAACAATTTTAAGCCAAACTTACATATCATCAATTGCTAATTATTGTAAAAAAAATAAAAAACATTTCTGGGACTTACAGTATCATGCCAGTTATCTAAAATCAAATAAAAAAAACATCAAAAAGGGAAGATTACTCTTTACAAGTAGAAATAGAAATTACTGAAATCCATATACAACGGTGTAAAGAAAGCAGTATTTTTGAGGAGATCTGGCAGAAAATGTAGGACTGCCTTTAAAATAGCTTGAGTTTGCACAAAGTAACAAAGTAATATAATTTCACAATAACACAAGTTACACGAATGTATGCGTAGAGCTTGAAATTAGGCATAGTTCAATAAACTAAATTCTAAATCAAAATTGGCAGAAGGATAATAATTGAAAATCACACACCTTGACATTGTAAAAACAATTTTAGGTGGCGAATCTCTCTATTGTCGCCTAGCTTTCTTTCTAACATTGTTAAAACAAGAGCAGTTTCTTAGAAATTTTAAAAATTGACAAAAATGATTGACTAATACTTCACACCTTGTGGACTAAAAATTGCTACTTTTGCAGATGTGTAGGGAGAAGGCATTTAAAATGTTTCACTTTCTATCAAACAACATTAAAAGGCAACTCAAACCAAGGAGTGTTCAGGCATAGGAATTTATGAGCCATGATAGCGTCAGCAACAATTAGCACATATTGGCCGACTGAGGTTATCATATAGTTTCATTGTTTGATAGTGGTGGATTTATCATAGCCTCTATACAACTGTTTGTTAGAGCATTAAAATAAAATCTGAAAAGCAATTAAAAAAATAATTGTTACTTGTAAAAATCTTGTTTACCTGCTGCAAGTTGAGGTGTAACAGGGCTCAACATCACTGGGTTATGATCCTGATAAAACAAAATTCAGAAATTAATTAACACAGAAGACACAACAAATCAAAAGAAAAACATTGAAATATTTAATTAGTACAAAAAAAAAGAAGCTGAAGAGCCCTACTCTGGGCCGTCCTTTAAAAATGTGTCAACAATTCTTCAATTGCCAGTTTTAGAAAAATGTAAAAAACTGATCACCGCCTTTGTGTTATAACATTGTCAAAAGGCGTTCATTTAAAGACTAAACATTGCAATATTTATGAAACTGTTACACAGACAAGTTTTAACACTACCGACATTCTTTGACAAAAGATCAGAGAATGTAGTACGAAAGACTTAAAAGAAGGAGCTTTTCAGCAATTTTGTACAACTTAAATCGGGGGAACTGACATTGCCCAGCATCTGTTTGTTAATATAATAAACCTAAACATATCAAGAATCTTTGGCATCGATATCATTATTTTCCAAATAAACTTTCTGGGGTTGTACCATATAAGTCACCTGAGCATATTACTATTTTAAAAAACATTAATTATAGAATTAAGTTTGTTTAGACATTCTTTTTTTGTGTTATTTTAAAAATGAGATAACCTGGTCATAGAGAGAAAACAAAAACAATTTTAAGGACTTTTTCACTTGAATACTTTGCATTTTACTTTGCGAATTGACCTTTCTGGCAATTTTCATGCAAACAAATTTTGAAAATATAGGCAAAATTCATGAACTTTGTGAAAATTAATCTTTGAAAAAAATTAATCAACTTGGGGAAACATAGAAGTTTAAAGGATAACCAAAGTACTGTCATACAGAAAAGAGATTGCTTAACCATTTTATCTCCCAATACCAATAGATATTAACTGTATTGTAGTAATATTAACTTCTATTTTTAATTCGTATTTTTAAAACAATAGAATTCCGTATTTCGTATTTTCAAAAATACGAATTGCGTATTTAAAAATATGCGTATCTTTTTTTAAAAACGGTATTTCGTATTTTCATAAAATACGAAATTCGTATTAAAAAATATGCGTATTTCTAAAAATACGCATTTCCAAAAATACGCTGTAGAGTTAAAACACAAAGACATAAGGGTTCATCTCATTTTTTATACGAATTGAAAGTTGCCATATTTCACTCATGCCCAGAAAACATCCCTGAAAAGCTTTAAAGTTGCCGTATTTCATTCTAAAATGACGAGAAAACGTCCCGGCGAAGCTTCAAAATTGCCATATTTCGTGTTTTTAAATACAGAAAGAGAAGTGGTCGATTTTCCCATAGAGCATCACATATTTCAAAGCATTAATATTTTGAGCACAGCTTTAGCTGCAAAGGGCTATCAGAAAATAACAAACCTTTGGTAAACTTAAAGGTGATCCAACAGATGCAGAGTCTGGTTCATTATCTAAAAACACAAAATACATGAAAACAAAGTGGCACTCATTCTTTTCAAACCATGATTATTATAACGTGATCATAGTCATTGTCCTTGTTTTTCCTTCTCACCATCGTGGCTGTCATGCAACCTAAACTATGCTGTGTATTCACAATTCCTATACAACAAAATCTTTTTATGTCTAAGTCTACCTAGAGGCTCATCTCATCAACAACTACAAAATCTACGCAGTAAATTATACTTATAGAAACAAAATATACAATCAAATATCGAAGATGCGGAAAAATAAAAAAAGAAACATAACAGATATGCATATCATTTTACCTTTTTTACAAAATTGATATACTCTATATGGATCGTCCCCTTCTACTTGGTTTAAATGATTTAATTCTTGAATGTCAGGCAGTTTATGCAAGGCACATCGAAACCGTGTTTTCCATGTTGATATATCGGATGGCTGTCCCTCTTGATACTTTTTGGTGTGTAGTGCCCAATTTCTACAATAAAAAAACCGTCATCATCAAATCAGGAAATCTATACAAAATCAAATCTATAAAAAAATATTTCATTTTACAATTTTCTTTTACCATTGCTTTTAGTAATTCATAAATTAAATATGCATCTAGTTTAAAAAAAAAATTGATTTCCTTTCTTTGATAAAAAAAAATGATCAAGACAAGAAATGCACACAATCATGATGCTATCAAGACCTTGGAAAGATCAATTATAATTTTAAGATAGCGATGGTCATGATGGGTTGTAATGTTTATGTAAGATTTTGATGTGTACAATACATTGCAATAATAGACCTTTTCATAAATGATTGCTTAACTTTGCTTCGTCGCACGGAAATGAGGCAAACAGTGCTTAAAATTCTTTACTAATTGCTTCCAATATGATTCTTTGTTTACGCTAACAACAGATTCAAAATGCTGCGGAGATACATTATTATGAGGGCGATATTTACATAAAAACGAGTTAACTCCTTAATAAAAGGCTTTATCTCTATAAAGTTACGCATCTTTTGACATTAATAAGCGCTGGCACTCTAAGTTTGAAGACAAGATCTGTGGAAGTGTTGGTTTTGTGACAGGCTTTATTTCAGAAATATTATATCTAAAATTTGTAAAAAACCGTTATTTTAATAGCTAAATCTCAGCTCAATATGGATTTTAAAAAACACGAGTTGGAGATACCAGATTTTGATTATTATTTTAAAAACAACATGGTTGGTAAGTAACCTTAAACTAACAGCAATACAGAAAATATCAAAATAAATAAAGATCACACATATTACAATCAGATACAAATGCAATTGGCTATCACATGTCAAACATGGTGTGATTTTATTTTTTATAACTCAAAAGGTCTTGTAATCGACAGAGTGTCATTTGACATGAAATACTGGCAAGAACTACAAAAAATATTTTACGGTTTTACTTTACATATATGCTACAACAAATCATAGAGAAAGATCAGGACAAATTGATGTAAAATAAGACCTGTATATATTTGTAATGTGTATATATCACTCTTTTTGTATATATTTTTGATTTAAAACATTGCTACAGTTTAAAGTTGTTTGTTTACTTTAAAATAGGGTCTTGAAAATTTGTGAGGATACCGCATACCGAAATAATTTTATTCAGGGATTTCAACATGTTTACTGGAATAACTCGATCGAATATTTGAAAACATTTGAGTCGTTGAATCATTCTTTCCACACAAATTCTTTCTGATGCTATTTGTTGACTTTTGACTACTTTAGACTCTGAAAATTGCTCGCGTCCTTTCAAAAATGATGGCATAATTAATTCCACACAAAGAGGTTTTACATAGTCCTCTATCAAAAAACCTCGATCAGCCATAATAGCATCTCCTGCCTGCCAAAGTTCTGGAAATAATAAACCACTTTTGACAACACTATCTTTATCTGAGATGCTACCGGAGTAGGCACTCAATATAAATGTGAAACCTCCACCAGGAGCAATGCCAACATTTACTTTAACGGTGGTGTGACTTTTGTATTCTGAGTACAACATTTTGTGTAAATGAAGGCACTGCAATTTTAAACTCTACACAATCGATAATGCATCGTACGTTTGCAAATCTTTCTTTCATACTAGCTGGTATATTTTCTTGAACTTGACTGCGGGAAAGCCAAATGCATATTGTTCCTAGCTTAACATACATACATATAATTTACCCACGTTTGAAAAGTATTTGTTACAGTACCTTTCTTAAAAAAATATGATAAATGGCAAACATCAAGTTTCTACGCATTCTAACAAGGGTCAATAAAAAACTTTTAAGAGGGGACAGCGTACATGGTCTACCTCTATCACTAAAACCTATTGTAAAGAATAACATTTTCTCCATTTTGTCCTGGGTTTAAATAAATTAATAATTCTTTAAACACTTTGATGTTGCCAGTGTAATGTTTACATGATGCATCAGATGACAAAACATTTTCGACAAATTTTATTTTAACTGTAGAAAATTTTTCCATGAGTTTGTGTTTCAAAATTTCTATCTCTTTACACAAACTCTTTTTTTTTTTCTGTAAGCTTTTCAACTTCTTAGAAATTGCGTCTCATAATAAAGTCTGGCTCAGCTACAAATTCGGTGGAATCATCCCCTATCTCAGTCTCATCAGGAATTAGAGTGGATGTTTCTCTAAATTTTTTTCGAGAAGATGGTCTGTTAACAGGAGCTTTTCTTTTGCTAAAATTCTCCACATTTTCAAAAAATGTAGGTTTGGCTCCATCTCTCAATCTGCGGCGTGTCCCTCCAGGGGCTTTTATTATATCACTTTTTGCAAAGTGTTTTTCGCACAGCACAGTATGGCTGGTTACTCTAAAGTTGTCTTGTCCATCAATACGTTTAATTAGGCAGCACCACACTTTCCTTGTTCCTGAAACTTTCGGAAATTTAAAAAAAATTATGGTTGAAGATATTAATTCATTTTCAAAGTCAACCAGGCTACGATTATTGCATCCCCAGGCAGCACATTGCTTTCCTTGAGATCTTTTATGTTTTTTCTTCGTACTCCCCTCCGGCAGTTTGTTTACAAAAAAAGTATAGCACCACTTGTCTCGTTTTCAATACGAGGTATACTATTGCGCAATAATTTATGAAAATGTCTATACTGTGGTTTGTTTAAATATTCTGTTTATTTCCTTAAATCATAAATTTACCATGTTAAAATCTTATAATGCATGTAAAATCTGATTATTTGCTGCGTCACATTGTATTAGGATAGATCAGAATGTTTACACTGCTATAACAAGTTGTTGAATAAATATTGTGCAGAACTTTCCAGGCTTTTTCAAGAGAGGCGCAGCCTTGGCACATGCCTAAATTGTTTCAGGTGTGTGATTAATCGCAAGCCTGCAAAATAAATATTGAGTTTTAAAAATTAAGCTATAAAATCCATTTTGTAGTGTGTGATGGCAGCATTCGGAGACTCCTCAGACCTGGTCCAGGTCCGCCACGTTTCCAGTCCCGGCTGACATGTCCGTAGCTCGTTTTGAACTTTTGTCGGACACAACCTTGATAGATTTCTGTCTTGGTCGGACACTTTTAAATCTCAGAATTATTGAATAGTTCTGGTCCTTTTAATCCACGAGCAAGCCTATTCATAGCCAACCTGACCATCATAGCTAATTCACCGACTCCTAACTTAAATTAAAAGAACTACAGTACTGGAAAAAGGTTGTTCAACATATCGAGCACGCAACGTGCGCGGACTCCCTCGATACGTGATGTACCGCGTTTATAATAATAAGAAACAATTATAATAAATTGTCGCGATCTATCGAGAGTTTAGTATCGTGACAAAATCCGTCTCAATGTGTTGCGATGGTAGGCGTTAATGAGAATAAAGAGAAATTTTTTTTGATGAGAATAGAGAGAAATCTCTGCTTTATCTCTTTTTTTATTTTAAATAGGTTATTATAAGAAAATTTTTAACTTTCGTATTTATTAAAGTAATTCTAGCGCATTACTTTTTCAACATATTTTTTTTCTAACGCTGCTTTTCGTTCTTAAACTTTGAAAATGTGATCTAAAAAAACTTTTCCATTGCCGTTCTTCGTTCTTAAACTTTTAAAATGCGATCTAAAACAGCATTTCTATCGCCGCTTTTTGTTCTTAAACTTTTAAAATGCCATCTTAAAAAACATTTCTATTGCCACTTTTCGTTTTTAAACTTTTAAAATGCAATCTAAGAAAACATTTCTATCGCCGCATTTCGTTTATAAACTTTCAAAATTCAATCTAAAAAAACATTTCTATCACCGGTTAAACATTTCTATCGCCATTTTTCGTTTATAAACTTTTAAAATGCGATCTTAAAAAACCTTTCTATCGCTGCTTTTCGTTTATAAACTTTTAAAATTCGATCTAAAAAAACACTTCTATCGCCGCTTTTCGTTCTTAAATTTTTAAAATGCGATCTAACGAAGCTTTTCTATCACCGTTCTTAGTTCTTAAATTTTTAAAATGTGATCTAAAAAAGAAAGATTAATGCTAGCTGTATACCCTAGATTGTTATGCATAAGTTAAAATAATATAACAAAAAGGAAGTATAATTATATTTAAACACCCACGATCATTGTTGAATAGCTCTTATTTTAAAAATAGTTTTATTATGAAAAAAGTGTTATGGCCTTAATAGCTTCGAGAATGATATCAAGACGAATGCAACGCGAAGCCCTTGATACAATTTATCATGTATCATGTATCGCGGATCGAGAATACCGTCGCGATACGCGAAGCGCGATGTTAAACAACCTTTTTCCAGTACTGTACGTAGACATAAATCTCTTTTGCCTGGCCCCTTCGTCATTGGTAACCAGGTCTAACACAAGAAATCCAGCCACACGGTTCTTGACTAATGCGGAGGGAAATGCAGACGGAGCATGGATAAAGCAAGTCTGCAAAACTTCACTTACAGGCGGAACAGACATTTTATCATTGATTAAATTGTAGATTTTTCTTCATTTGATAAAACAATTGAAAACCATAGTAGGTGCGAATTTAATTGAGTTTTTTCTTTATGCCGCAAGTGTTATTTTTATTCAAACAATTTTTAAAACAAAACCCAAACCAAACATATTTTTGCCTATTTGCTTGTGATGACCTGAAAAATAAACAATAAATTTATGAAAATGACAGTATAGTCATGCATACTATTTCGGACATGTAGAAAAGGAAGTTAAGATTGAGAGAGTTGCTGCTACACATAGATGCTCCATCATCGTGTCTACCGCAAAATGAATGTGCAACAAAGAATAATCTCGAAGCCTGTATCAGACACGTAACATTCTTTGCACATGCGTTTTACATGGCACGCATTACTTGATTTGCATGTGCGACTCATCACACACCTACTCAAATATTCCTGAAAAAGCCTGACTTTCCCCATATGCAGTTCCCAATGTTGAGTGTCCAAATTTAAGTACAAACAAGTTAGAAAGAAAGATAATAAATTGTTTACAGCATTAGTTATCATTTTTTTTACCTGAAAAGCATAGCATCATTGTATTCGTCGACACCTGGCCTACCAAAATGTTTCCAAGGGATGCGAAAAATCATTTTAGCATGATCAATCCACTCCAATCCTGGAATTCTTCCACTATTTATTTGATCTGTCAACCAGGGCCGCAGACGCTGTCGAGGTTGATGAGGTTGTGTGGTGGGTGCTGAATATGGTTCCAAAGCAGCTGGTGACCTTGGGCTGTATATGGTTGAGGCAGGACTGTATGGTGACTGGGGATTCAATGGTGAACCGACATTTGAAAGCATTGTGATGTTTAGTTTGTTTTTCAAACTTATAATACTAAATGTAATATGAAATATAAAGATATGAAAAGTAGTATTTAACCAAGACTAATTCATGGCAAAAACATAACAAGGAAAATCTTCTCTGTTTTAGGTTCTAAAAATTAGCACGGTTCTTTAAATCACAATATCCCAATTTTAATTTATATAATATGCAATAACATGATTTACTTAAAGGGAACAGAAGGTATAGAATGATGTTGGACTTATATTATAAAGCTTAAAAAGCTCTTTTCGTTCTCAAGATATTCACATTTAAAGAATTTCAGATTTAATTATACTGCATAAATTATGATGTCATATTAAGTAATAACAAAATTTGGGCACTTTTTGTCATCAGTAATTTCAGACCTGTTGAAGGATGTGCATTCAAACTTTATTATTGCGTAGATATCATAAAGGTGAATTGATTTTCATAATTTTTTTTGTTTGCTCGTCAAAATCTTGAAAATATGGCCTTTTTAGTAATTGCTATGAAATTCATGTTTAGGAAGGCAACCAGGTATTGGATTAATTAATATACAATTTTTCTGAAAAAAGGTTTTTAAGGGGGTCAAAATAATGAAAAAATGACAGATTTTTTAGACAATTTTACTTTAATTTTGGCCTTTTATACCATGTTGTAACTACAGTCAATTTTTTTCCAATAACCGTTGTTACTAAACACAAATCAAGTTAAATTTTTAATGTATTTAAAGAGAATATACTCCGGGGTTGAGGTTGCTTAAGCAGTAATTTACGCAACACTAAATTTTTTTTTATCAAAATAACTTTTCTGTTTTTTTTATTATAGTAAAAGTGGAAGAATAATAACTTGCTGTATAACTTTCAAAACAACACAAGTATATTATGTATAACTTTTGAAATAGTGCAAGAATATTCTTGCTGTATAACTTTCAAAACAGCACAGAAATAATTCCTGCCATACAACTTTCAAAACAACACAAGAAAAATCATTGCTACATAACTTTTAAAAACAACTTTTTCGAGCATGCAAGTATTTATTTCTGCCAGTCAGGGCGGAATCTTTAAAATGGCCCGAGGAGGTAGAGATAACAATCCGAAGCCTGGATGCACTGATAGATGGTGTATCCAGGCTAGCGCAACAAGGGCTGATTTACACGGGAGTTGATCAGAGATTTCATTGTAACGTCTGAAAGCAAAGAGGATAAATGAGTTTGATAAGTGATAAAAATTAACATTTTATCTAGCTCTTTGATGTAAAAAAAGAATATCATCAAAATGTATAATTTTAGTACACAATATATTTCCAAATGAAACATTAAAATTTTCCGTGTAAATCAGACTTACAGTGCAACAAATTGTTTTATTATCCAATGAAGAATACTTTAATTTAAAGTTTATATGCTATTGAAAGTTAAAACTTGTGCAGTGAAGGATAATGAAGACCGTCTTAAATTTCTACGTAATGCCCCATTTTTGTTATTAAAGTTTCTCTTTAATAATTACTTCATTTTTTTTCTGTACAATTCACAGGCATGTAGACTAAAGCTATATTCAGCAGAACTAATTAATTATTCATGATTTTAATTCAAAGAGGAATTGTTGAGGCTGGATATTTTTTGTAAAAGATAATAGTATTATAGCTATAAAATCGTGACAAGTGTATTATAAAAGAAAAATATGAATATATAGTGGTAACTAATTATGTAAAAAAAAATTCTTGATTTTTAAAAGGCTCACTGCCACCTTAAAAGATATCGATAAATTTTCAGCCTTGTCGTTCTTCTTATTTTGTTTTTATTGTTCATGAATTTTCAGGTTTATTATTTTTCTTTTAAGAATGTTCTTAGGCGACTCCAATTTAATTAGTTGTTTACGGGCCTGACCTACCCTAATTTTCATGAAAACAAATAAATAACATCAAGCAAAGTTTTAAAGAAAAAAAAAGGAAAAAACAAAAACAAATTCTCATCCCATATCATGAAAATATAATGAGCATAGAAGATAATCAATGATGTATTTTTTGTTTGATGAATGTCAACAAGGTGATCAATAATGTTACTTTACTTAGGACCACTGTTGTTAGGGCCACTGGAAGGTGACTCTTTGTTCATGGTAATTTGTTGCGGTAAAACTAAAATGCGCGATGCACTAATTTTGTAATCCCAAAAATAGTTACGTGGTTAAACAGAAGTTTTTAAATTTTTATGTGATATGTTTAAAATTACGCTAGCTAAACTGCAATACAGTCGATACCATTTAGGAAAAATAATTAAAACAAGATAGAATACGCTTGTCGTAACACCCTCCTCCATTATGAATTTTTTAAAAAAATGATTTTATCGCTGCGAAAGATTTTAAATATTCTCAACTAAACAACCATAGTCCGAAAAAGAATTTGCACTTAAATTTAGATTTTCCTATAAAACGGCGCAAAAAACATTAAAGAACACAAAATTGTTTGTTTTATTATTTTAAGTAAGGAGAAGAATAACTTGGTGTATAAGTTTCGAAAAAGGGCAAGTATAACCTGCTGCAAAACTTTTAAAACAATACTAGTATATTCTGTCAACTTTCAAAACAGCACAAGAATAATTCTTGCTGTACTTTGAAAATAACCCAAGAAAAATTCTTGGTGCATAACTTTTAAAAACAAGTTTTTGAACATGCAAGTATTTTTATCTTTTCACCTTGAGTACTAGTTACATTTTTTTAGTGAGACAAATTATTATTAGTTTTGCTTCGCAACTAAAAAATATAAACTGCATGCGTTATGCAAAAATACATAGAAAAAAACGGTTGTCACCCAACACCGTCCTACGTTGTTATTTTATTCTTTTTTTGTTGTTCCGACCATACATTCTCAATAAAAATATTTTTATTTCGCTGACCGACCGACCGTAAGCTACTATCGACTTCGCCCGTAGAACAACTAATTAAATTGTCGCCTTATAGAGAAAAGAAGTTAATTCAAATTAGCTATGATTTACAATTACAATAATAATCAAAAATTGAATTTTAAAATTTTAGAAAATTCAATGATTTTGTTCCCCCATATTACTCAGTTCACTTGAAAGTTCAGTACTTTTTCAGATTATTGCTTATGGCGGAAATCTTTAAGTCGCAGGACTTCTTCTTTTATCTTTTCACCCTGACAGCTAGTTTGGCAGCCATTTTTTTAGGGACATAAATTATTATATATCTTTCTTTCACAACAAAATTGATTATTGACTATGCGTGATGCAAAAATACATCGAAAAATATGCTTGTTGTAACACCCCCTCCATTGTTATTTTGTTGTTGTTGTTCCGACCTTACATTTTTGGTAAAATTATTTTTATTTCGCCGACTGACTGGCCGATGGATCGACCGTAAGCTACTATCTACTTCACCGCTAGAGCAACTAATCAAGTTAGAATCCCCTAATGCCTTTTTGACGCTGCTTGATTCCCAAAGAAAAAAAAATATTATATGACTATAGCTTTATGACAACGAATTAAAACAACAAGTGTTAATTTATTTTTTTGCCGTCGGTTTTTAATTAAATTGATAAAACAATAGTTTTTGTCTGTTTTACAATAGATATGATGTATCGTCGACACCATGGTGTAATGTTTTATATTTGTTTGTGTAGTCAACGAAACATGATCATGAAGTGAGTCCACGATTTTTTAAAAAAAAAAAATACGTATCGTGGTTCATGCTAAAAATGATGTAAACATGAACCATGATGATAACAAACCTTTTCAGAGTACTGTAGCAAAAGCATACCTACAATAGAGCATACATAGATACCCAAAGTAGGGCTAATGTTTTGTACCAAATTTGATTGGAATATATAAACCACCCAAAGTTGGGTTTTTTAATATTGGCACTTTTTGGCCGACTTTGGTTAAGAATAACAACCACCCAAAGTAAGGCATTTTATTATTGACGATGTTTAACTGACTTTGATTTTGAATCAAACTACCCAAGGTATGGTCATACCGGAGTACTAGTTTTTAATTGTAATACAAATTTTGGATAGCCAGGATTTTTTGGTGTTTTGAGTGTGGTTTCTTCAAAAAATATTGCAAAACAACTATGCTTAAAGAAGTCAAGACTTATGAAAATGCACATCTTTAATTCGCACTGAAGTGTTGCGTATAAAGGTGTTCTTCTTTTAGTTGTAGGCCGGGGCTTTTGTTTAAAATATGCGTTTTTTTCTTAAAATTATCTTTTAACATATTATTTTTCTGATCGGGATAAAAAACTCCTTCTTTGACTAGGCCTACCTTGGTTTAATTGCACAAAGCTAACCAAAAGGCATTTTCTTGCAATACAGTAGTTTTATTATACTGGAAAAAAAAATTTTATGCCCTCTTTTTTTCAATAAGCACTGTAAATTTTCACACATGCACCACATAAGGCAAAAATTTTAAAAACAGGCAGCTAAAAGTAGTCAAATGATTTCGCCCAACTTTGTGTCTGACTTTGTGTGGGACAGCCAAACTTTTAATGTTTTAATAAAAGAAAAGACCACAGAAATCAACTGCAGTATAAATTTTTCATTGCAGTTAAATATTATGGTCAAACTGTTATAAAATTTGAACTTTAAATTACAATAAATCCTGGTCTAACAATCTTATGGTATTCCAAATTTCCTATCTTATAATTTTTGCTGATAAATTTAAATAATGCTACTCATTTTTCCCAAAAGTTTTTTGTTTATTTTCCAAACTTTAACGATTTTAACACTGGAAGCTTAGTAAGGCTAACTAGCTAACCACGTAAAAGATATAGATATTTACACTCGCGTTGCTATAAGATTGCTAGATTTGACCAAACAAGTAAAACCAACATGAGAAGTCTGCCATTTTACTTCGGTGGGATTATTTATTTCGTTCGTTTCCGTTCCTCTGTTTTAACATTACGTCATTGCAATTTTATCGGCTGCAGGCCACCAAAATGACGTAAAAAAAAATTAAATGAAAGTGCAAGGGCTTCAAGCTCGACCCCAGCACCTTTTACCGTGTGGCGGTGAAAAGGCTAAAACTATCAAAAATCGCAGCCATCGTTGAGAAGCAAATAAATCCTGGTGACGAGGTTGCGAGGGCTTAAACAACCTTAATCCCAGAGCCCTGTTGATATCAAAAGTCTCGACTGTTATAAAAGGATCAATTTTGTTCTGAAAGCCTTTTATGGAATTTACAAGTTCCTTAATTTTTACAAGACTTAAGAAAGTATGTTGATCGTTTCAAATACTTATATACAAACAATGACCACACTATCCGTTATACATTTTTCAAGAACAGTTTTAAGGAGACGAGGCAAAATAACTTGATTGATCGGAACAAAAACACTCAATTTTTTCTTATAAACGCACACTTTTCGGAAAAATCATAAATAATAAGGACATGACTTAACTACCCAGCAATGTTCCTACTATTTAGAAAAAATAGAACATAGGCTGCAAAAGGTTTTTAACAATCAAAAACATAACTCCAAAATCACGTCCACTGCATTAATTGAAAGGATTAATTAGAAACATGTTTTTTTTTTCAGAAATAGACATAGAATGTAGTAGTAAAAGTTTCTTAATTTTTGAAAATTTTACATGTAGGTTTCTTATAAAATGTTTCTTATAAAAAAAAAACGTGTATCTATATCGTCCCTGGTTAAGTCGTCACCATCCGATGATTGTAACAACACGGCTTTTTGTAAAAGACCCCAGGAACGAAGAGGGCAACTGTACATACTTTTGATACCAGACACAATAAAATGAAACTTAGAGCGTTTCAAACCGTCCTGGATCAGTTTTCCAGAATGGTATGGCCGGTTATCCCCCTGGGGACGCGTACAGCGTTACCCCGAAAAAAGGAAGAAATGGTGATTCCCCTTGGTACAACTTTCTGTCCCCCGGAATTGCTGCACACAGCAAAAATCATTGAGCCGATGGTGGGCGCGTGGTGTTTTTTTAATATTTCCTCTTTCTGTTTCCTGAACCTGAATATAAAAAGGTTCTTTCCACTTTTTCCGTGTTAAAACACATCAAGAATTATAACTAATAATGTCGTGAAGAAACAGTTGTAAAATCAACACTGCACAGAATAATCAATGTTTACAGCCTGGTAGTTGGCTTAGGGGAACGATCCTGTGTCTTGAATAATCCCTTCGTTTCTTTTGTTCTTTATATTACCTAGCTATCTATTTCTAACCAAATTCTGTAGCTAACCCTCCACAACAGGAGGGTTAGCTACAGAGTTATTATTATTATTCCCAACTGAATCCTTTAAATTAAGACTGAATGTTGATTTTTCTTGCTTTAAATTTGTGGTAGCTAGCTATACATATAGCTAGCTGTCTGTGCGTGTATTCACATATAACTAGCTATAGTCTAACGTATCTTTCGTCAATTTTTTCTTCTTAGTATTTGTTTTGTTTTTAAATTTCTGTGAGAGTTTGACTTCCTAATGTCGTTTTTTTATATTGGACCTACTCACTTTCAATTTGTCAAAGGTTACTTCTCAATGTTCACAAATAGACTTTTTTGGGTTATTTGGTTAGATTCAAAATCTCAAACTTTTTAATTCTTGCATGTTTTTTTGTTTTATTTGCTTAACCTTTGCGGGCTGTTGTGTTAATTGTTCTATACTGCAGACATTGACTGAACTGATAGCGCGCTTTCAATGAATCTCATTTACTTTTGCAGCCTTTCATCCAGGGAACATTTTTCAGGGAAAGCTGTTTTGCTATTTCATGAAATAGCTGAAAATCTGCCATTTTCTAAAAAATTACAACCAGGATTGTAGGAATGATGTGTCAGGGGATCAGGGGGAAATAAAGGCCTCTTCCGAGGAAGCCCCTAAAATGCAAGTACATCCTTATTCCTTTGTATTACATCATTACAAGCTTTAAATAACCTCAGCATTGGTAACTTGAATTGCTGCTGTAACTGAAATATTAATAAAATTAAAAAGAAAAAGTTAAATTGATAGATTAATGGAGCTGCTTCTTAAAAGTGTTTTAAAATAGGAGTTTGCAGCTTTATAAATTTTCAGAAAATCTCCTTAAGAAATACCCAGGCTGAAGAAAAATGTTGCTCATAAAAAATCATAGTCTAGAAATCTTTGGTTATCATATGTCTATTGCTCACCTTTACATGTTTTTTTTTGTCTATATCGCCAATGTAGTATAACTTGATGAAGACAAGTAGATTGTGTTTGGAGGTTAAAAGGTGAAGGAAAATGAAACTGTTAGAATCAATTAAAGTCAGGATGTGACCATTAATATAAATGTCTTCTTACCAGTTCCTGATTTTAATTTATATCTTTCTTGTTGTGAAATTTCTTGTGTGGGACAAAAAGATTTCATGATTTCTGTTTGTATGCACTTGGTATAGATTTATTTATTTTACAAATTCATTATTACAATTATATATATATATATACTATATAATAATGTATTTCCTAACATAAAATAACATTTTGTATATATATATAGTATAATGCATACAACAGTTGTATACAAGTTTATTAAAATAGGTTTATAGGAAAAACACTGTCGATGTTTTTGCTGTGTTTGGTGGAAAAATATAACAAAACCGTCAGGGGCAACTGTGAGGGAATGTCAAAGGACAGAATTTTTTCACTGAGTTTAGTCACAAAAAAAGATATTATACCGTATTTTCTCTAACAAACGCCACCCTGTATTAAACGCTGCCTCTATTAAACGCCGCACTTCTAGCTAGATAGTTGAAATATACGCTGCCCTCTATTAAAACGACACATCATAGATGCGGCGTTTTATTAGATAAATAAAGCAAACAGTGAAAATGGAGTTTATAATAGTTTAACTTGTCTTCTGTTTACAAATCCTTCTACAGATAAAGGTAAGAACGAATATTGCTTTTTCCTTTTCAACAGTTCGTCATAAAGAATTTTTTCTTGAGTTTTACTTGATGTGTAACATTTGAATTGCGCAGGTACACTTAACCCAACCTCTCTAAACCTTTTACCATTTATGGTTGCGTGTACGTGATTATCTTTAATTCTAATAAAAATTAATGCAGGCTTCCACAGTTCTATTGGTATATGTCCAACTAAGATTTCTTTGTCTGTCATCATTTTGTACGATCCGACAAACGTCGCTCTCTGATTAATGCCGCCCTTTAATAAACACAGCACCCACAAGCTTCATTTTGCAATAAACGCTGCTGTGTTTATCAGAGGAAAAACGGTATACATAAATGCAAGAACTTTGTAATCGGCGTTATTTATACATTTTTCAACATCTCTATTGCTGTCAGCTTATTGCTTTACATTAATATTTGCAAATGCAATGTCAATCTGTGATATTTGCAAACATTTCTGTCATTAATGTGTGTTGTAACTTTTAGACCTTTTAAATATTTTGGTAATCTGACAACCCCACAGTTGCTGGTATCTTATTTGCAAAATCCTTGATTTAATGCGCTTATCCATAGATGAAATTTAAGGGATTAGGGTATACAGTTCTTGAACCCTAAAATTAATCAAGGATGACAAATTGATATCATGTTATTTTGCATATGTGTAAAAGTTTTTGTAACGACAAATTATATACAAAATGTTAACAGTGAACAATGTGCAAAAATGAAATTATTGGCTTCTTTTTTATGGCTTAGGAATCTATCAATCAACAGAAGATTTTTTTGTGTCTTTTAAAAAAAATCTTTCTCAGCATTACTGACTTTACACTTGTTTTTTAGAACCTAAAAAAAAAAATTAAGTTCACTAGTGATAGAATAAATAAAAGTAAAAGATGGCACATGTTGATATTGTGCAAGAACTGTTTGACGATGCATCGCAAAATCCTACAGCTTACGAAAACCAACCACGTCAACGGTTGCGTTCTTGGCTCACAGATCAGTTGGATTCTGGAAATTGTCCTGGTTGTGGGTGGATAAATAAAGATCTCAAGATTTTTAAGCTGACCTGGAAGCATTATGGAAGGCCTGGGTTTGATGAAGACAGAGTATGTTTACTTTATAATTTTGAGTGCCTTGTGTTTCAGATTAGATATCATATGAAATAACATATATATCAACACAACATGTGCAACCTGCTTTAATCTCCTTAACTTTTTAAAAGATGTCCTGAAACTTTCATAATCTGCTTAAAATAGGTTAAAAGATTCCTTATATCTCCTTAAATTTGACCCTGAAAAAGAATAACAGCCCTGATCAAATTTATCAATATCTTCAATGTCCTCTGATATATCTGAAAAATGTGTCGTTTTATTTACTTTTTTGAAATTATTACACAGCGTCAATGCATTACTGACTTCAAAATATTGAACAAGATTATTTCATTGTACTTATAACATTGGAGTCAAATAGCTTGAAAACAATGTGGTAACGTCAATTATCTTTAACCGTGCAGATTACTAGGTAATTAAATTTTTAGGAACCAATGGGTTGTTATGACAATATTTAAACTTCAATCTCTCAAAACCGTTCGTATAAAGCACATGATTTTTTACATTGTTTTAATCCGCATTTCAAGCTATAATGTATGGAAGTGATTGTTAATAAATTGTAAAAAAAAAATTTAACAGGCCACTGCTGACATCATCAAATCTCTAAGTCCTAGCTTTGTTATTGTTACTCTTCCTGAGTGGATTTTTTTACAGGCCTTTGTAATTTTCATTTTATTATTTGATTTTGATATTATGATTTTGTACTCATGTTTGTCTTTACAGGATGCTAAAATTTTCCGTGAATGGGCACGGCACACTAAAAGATATTCACCAGGAGATCCACCAGATGTTTCAACATGGAAAACAAGGTTTCGAAATGCTTTGCATAAAATGCCAGACATAGAGGAAATGGCTGGTCACCATCAGTTAGATGGAAATGATCCATACCGTGTGTACAGATTTCGTTCACCAGGTGAGTACATGACATCCTTTTTGTTATGTTTTTAGGTAGCAATTTTCTTCTTGTCTGTTTCATTAACTTATTTTAAACTGCTTTTGGTTTATAGAAGAAATGGAAAGAATTCGCAAAGCGCAAACCACAAATTTTGCCGCCATGCCAGCAATGTCACCAGCATCTTCTTACGTTATGTCAGAACCAGGTTCACCCTATTGTAAGTTCCCAATTTAAATTCTTTTAATTTACAACAATGCCAATTGTGTTAGTAGTTACTCAATTATTGGCAGGTTACAACTCGCAAATAGAAATGTTGCCTTTGTAAATCATCTGTGAAGAAAATCTTAATAAAATAATTAAAATCTCATTTTTCATCAATTGTTTGAATCTATATAATGGTTGTTGCAAGAAAGTAAAAAGGAGGTTTTCTTAGTAAATATTTGCAAACTGCATTCAAACCTGTTAATTGCTAATTTTCGCATCTGAACAAAGTTGCTCTTTTTTAAAATCGGATGACACCAGTCTTTAGTGTTTTTTTTTTGTTTTTTTTTTTGCTGTTGTACATAGCTTTGCAAATTTAGCCTAAATTCGAGAAAAAGCACAAAAATTTATGTCTGCTAAAATTAGCATCTTTAAGTAGCATATTTTTTCAATTTTTTATTAACAACTATATTTTCATGTTGTTTGGAACTATGATCTTTTATCTGTGCGCATGTCGTCTAACTAAATGTGCGATTGCGGAAAAGTTTTTTCAGCCGTTATCTTAGTGATGAAATTTTCGTGAAAAATATTATTAGCAGGTGTAATGAGATTTGTTTCAGCAGTGTCACATTTCATATTTCAGGCCCTACTGGAAATGCCACGAAAGAAATTGACAAGATCAAGCAGTTTTTGATAGATCAAAATGAGGTAAGAGCCAACATGCTAAGCCTATTTTAAGTTGTTTTGCTCGTTTTCCATCTAGATTTATACTTGTTGTTGTGTCAAAAGTGGAAATAATTCCATTTTATGTGCAGCTGGTTTACTTGTACTGCAAAATACACTTTGTAGCTCAATGTTATCAAAGGTTGTAATAAACAGGGAGGGTGTGGAGAATTCGTAGAAATTTCATAGTCTACAGTTAGAAAAAAGTAAAAGCCTTCTTAATATTGTTCACATTCAAAATGGTTGTGCCACAGCTTTACTTTTGGAAGATTAAAAATTCTGAGGAGGCAAGAAAAATTAGAGCTAACAAAATAGTGGGGCTAACTCACCTTATAGTCAACAATGTTTGGATCAATAAGATACTTGAGAACTAAAAGAAATTTACTTAAAATGTTATTGGAAGACATTGGAATTAGAATTGAATGACTTCTTCTTTTTTATTTATTCTGTTTTGCTATAGGTTACCTTAACAAGCTAAGATCACCTCTTTCCTTTTTTAGGTTCCACAAATGCCACAACATAGTAAGTATAAACCTTGCGCTACTTTTTTTTGTGTATGTAAATCTTGTTTCTGTTTCTTTTTAGCCTGTATAAAACGTTATGTTATTCCCAGAAGCATTTATTTTCATTGCTTCAGGATAAATGCTTTTTATAAAATGATTGTGTAGCTGTTTTTCTGTCAACAAACTAACTATTTTGCACTCTCTGACGTAATCTTTTAATTTCTTAATGCGTTTATTGCTGTCTGCAATTTCGTTTCATGTAGGTGAATTGTTTACGTCATGCGTTGAACATGGCATCCCTACATGTAAAATTAATGTCAACAATAGGGTTGCTACGCCTCCTCTATTTTAATGTTTGCATGTTTTTATTTTCTTTAAAATGTATCACCTTTAAAATCTCCTCAAATATTCTCAATTTTTGGGGGATTATAAAAATGTTCTTTAATCTCTTTAATTTTTTAATGAAAACACCATGATCTTTTCAAAGGAGGTTTAAAATTCTCATCAAAAGTGTTTAAATCGCAACCCTGTTAGATAGAGTTTTTAACTCTTAATTCTTCGATACTTATCAACCATATAATCTCTGAAGCTTGGCATTTCTGTATCTTAAGCTGCGTTGGTCAATTTTAGGGGAGGAGATTTTATCTAAATATGTAAGGATTTTCAAGGCAAAAAATAAGAAATAAATTGCAAACATCTTTCACTAAAAAGGTTTGTGATTGTGAATAATTGTTTTTTTCGTGTTTAGGACATTTACCTACGTTCAATGATGAGGACTTTGACGATATTGAGGTTAGTGCATCTCACTGATATTAAAAACGTGCGGGATGCACAGTAATCTGTTCGGTATGACAAACATAAATACGCTAAAGGTCTGACTGAAAAAAAGAATAGGGGGGCGGGTAGAGGTTATGAATTTGAATTTCTGGAAATTGAAAAAAAAAGCATTAGCTAATAAGGTATAACGAACATATATGCTAAAGGTCTGACTGAACAAGTGCCCTCGCAAATGACTGTTACTTTTCGTAAAAAGCCTCTGTAAGAAGGATTATAAGTTGGCGTTGATAAAAAATTCTGTGCTGAAATTTGTATATCAAAGGCTTTTTTTTACCTCGACGAAAAACGCCCGTTCATCTAGACGCCTTATTTGACAATAGACGCGTATACATCATTTGTGGTCCTGTAAAAAGGGTGTGCTGAATTAGAAAACTGAAGTTACTTTATGAATAATTTCTCGGGTTCTTATTTGGTTTGGGTTTTTTTGGGCTTTTGTTTGTTTGTTTATTTCTAAGTGTTGTAATTCTTAGGGTTAATTTGTGACATCCTGATAAAGTGTTGGACTTTTTATATTATATTTTTATATAACACAAGAAGCATTTTAAAAAATATCTGTAGCTAGATCGAGATATTTATGTTGTGCTATATTTAGAAAATTCTGATGAAAGAAATGGCACCAAACAAACAAATTAAAATGGAAGTTATGGAATGTCAACAAATGCAGAACGCGAAGCTACAACCCCCAAGCAACATACCCATCACTGGTGAGTAGAAATCATGCCTGGTTACCTTTGAGTATTTTGAGTCACGTGTGTTTTAAAAGATGTCCATTAAAAAACTTGACGGGGAGGTTAATTCAAAAAGTTTCTTAATTGTCTTCCTAACACAATTTATTTCATTCTGGGAAATAGGTCCCAGAATGTAATAGTCCTTTTATAATCAAAACATTTGCGGAATTTTATCCTTAAAAATAATATTCAGAAAAAAATTGTTAACCCATTTTCCAAGCCTTCTTCATCGATATTTCGTGCAGTCTTGTGCGCTTTTTAGCATGAAGTAACACTAACTTTGCAAGAGATCCTTCTTCTTCTTAATTTATTTAACGTCGGAGAAATAACTATGTACATATAGCTTATATAAAAAAAATAAATAAAAAAAATAAATAAATACATATAAATATACAGGAAACTAATCAAATCCGAAATAAAGCTACAGCGCAACCATTTTGAACACAATAATTTCTTTTAAACAAACTAGTTGGTAGCCCGTGAATAAATCGCCCGTCCTTTACATATCGCATTTTGTGTTTCCGTAGAAAGATTATTCTCTCTAACATAACAATGTTTTATCGTTTAGCTATTGGGATCAAGTTGTTTTTCTCTGAAAAAGAAGTAGGCAGTCTTGTTGTTAACACCCCACACGGTGTGCGCATCGCGTATGAACCTCCACCGCCAGTTCCTACTGACATTGTTCAAGAGGATGGTGCCAAAGAAGTACTGTCGAACATCTATGGACCATTGGAAGCCCATCAAGTATATTACCCGTATGCCGAAGATGATAATTCGCAAAAAATGCTAAATTGGATACGACGGGGGTTGGTAATTGAGGTTAAGCCTAATGGAGATATCTATGCCACCAGACTGTGTCAAGCCAAAGTCTTTTACTCAAATAACACACAAACACAACCCAACGAACTGAGAAGGTCTCAACAGACCTTAGTGTTTAGCTTTTACCGCCAGTTCCTGCCCGGTTTATCGGCGTACCAAAATGGACAACGCGTTCCACCGTCATGCGAAATGTATTTTTCGTTCGGTCAAAAATGGTCGTATCACGAGCCGTTGAAGGAGGTTCTCATCCACTGCTCCGTGACGCATTTCTTCTCCAAGAAACTGTTTAAAGATGCGAAGGCGAATAAGCCTATTGAGCAGTTAGTTTCGTCTCAAAATCCTGATGATGTTCTAAAGGAGAGGATGGAGAAAATCGCCCTGGCTGATGCATATGCTTAAGCGTTCTTATTCTTCCGGGGTTTTTGTACTGTTATTATCGATGTAAAAATTGCACGGAATGTAGAAATGTTGTATATATAGTCGACGCTATATTTTAAACGCTTCTAATATACTTTTATTTACTATTTCCCATAATTTTTATTTGTGTATTGTTATGTTATGTTCACTCTAAAATGTAAAATTTTTTATCTTTTTTTTTAATGCCATTGTTATGTTTTATTTCAGCAAGAATTAATTTCATAGCACAGAGAAAAGTTTCTGACTGTATGTTACAAGAAATGAAATGTATTATCTAGGATGGTACACCCCTCCGCAATTTACATTTTTATTTTGTAGGAAAGAGGTGATAATGTAAGATGAATGAGACCCCCTAAATCTGTCAAGTTTGAGGCTGAGGTCATAGGTACTTTTCACTGCTAACTCCCAAAAAGAAATGGAAAAGTAGATTGGTAGATTGACAGATAGCTTGCTTAAAAGTATTTAAAGGTATTAAACCCGGCTGTGGCCTGAAATTTCAGAAATTCTTTAAATTAAAAGATATTCAGACTGATCTGAAAATATATGTAAATATGAAATGTTTATCGGGAATGTGTTTATCTCCTATTTTGTGTCATAGTGTCGTACACTCAGCATTTTCCTTGACTTTAATTTTTTTTGTAGAAAATACTTGGCGATGATTAAATTTAGTGGAGAGTGTAGTTTGTAAAAACAAAACTTTCCTAATGCAATATATATCGAGTTCATTATTCATCGCTCATTTGACTTAAACTTTTTTTTTTGTCAGCAAAATTCGTTTTTCAATTTCTTGGAGGAATTTTACTTTATTTAGCATAGGTTGAAAAAATTGCTCAATCTCGCTAAATCAAATCCACGCCTTCCAAATCTTTAGGTAGGTAGTATTTCAATTGTAAATTTTATTAGTATAAATGAAGCAACGTTTGTTTTGGGAATTAATACCTTATTCGTAATTTTCGCGCGCTAACGTCGTTGCCTGAAATTTAGTACAGGGATTGTGTGCGAAACCTTTCGCGCGAAAATTATCACGCGCGAAAAACCTAATACTACGGTATATATAATAGTTATATCAATAATTTGTGTAAAACTCGGAATTTAACTATATTTTACTTGCTTTTTTTGAGGGAAAGGGAAATTTAAACTCGCGCGAAATACGTTCATTATGCTATTGTAAAAAAGTCAATAGGCGCGAAATAATTTTTTTTGACCGCTGCAGGAAACTGTATTCGCGCGAAATTTGGTAACGAATATGGTTATCTAATGAACGCTTGTTAAAATGATAACACGTTGAATTCTTCTATATTTATGTGTGGGAAAAAATCAAACAATTTTATTCTTTTTTAATTCTCTTTTTATTATTTAGAAAATAAGTTTAGTAATTAGAAAGATAAATATTTATGAGTTGGAAAGTTTTTTTTTACCATATCCGCTTTATGCGGATGGCAACTTCCCCTGCACAACCCCTTCCGTAGTTTCTTTTTAAAATTTTACATATATTATCAAACATCCTCGTCCCAAACAGAAGAAGAGCCCTGAGATCGAAGTTGTGTTATGAACATCGCGTTTTTCAAAACAGAAAGTTTAGATATGATTATTATAAACGGGAAGTGAAACTTGCCTTGAAGTGAAAACAAGTGAATACTACTTTACAAGGAGTTAAACAACTGTTCAACAAAATAACGGAACAAATATACAAAGGATAAGGGAAGGCGACTTTGCTTTGAAGATTTTTAAATGTGCAGAGTTGGTAGAAAGGATATGCTTCAAAAAGGGATTACTTTTTGCTGGGATCAATTCGTACAATTAATAACCAAAAATTAATTTCTGTTCTCTTGAAAGGATTTGAAAATTTTCAAAAATATAGCAAAAACCTCACGAAAATTAATTCCTATATTTCCCTTTTGTTTACTTGGTCGTTTGATGGAAAATCAACCAATAACACCAATGGGAATCCATACTAACGGATATTAACGAAACAGAAAATTTGATTTTGAAATAACATTCATTTCTTTCGTTATGGTGATCAATGTTGAGACGCGGAATCAAATTAAAATCAAAATAAACTATGTGCATAGAAACCAGGTTCTTTGAAGAAAAAAATGTCTAGATGTAGGTGAAAGTTGGGATGTCTACAACTGCTACACGCCAAGCGCCAACAAATCAAAATGCTTGTGATTATCAGGAAGAGACAAAAAGCCCTGGGAACGAGGTTGGATGGATAGAATAATGAATGTTTTCATGAAACATTAAATACTCTGTAGCGAAAACCTACGGTACTCATCTTATCAGAAAAGCGAAAAAGAAGCCTTGGAAAGAGGTTGCATATAAAAAAAGAAACAAAAAAAAGTATTTAACTTGTCGGGGGAAAAAATCGGGTTTTAGGTTAGTCGGAACATTAACAAGCAGGGAAAATTTTAGTCACCGATACATAGAAACCCCCATGATAAAATTAATTCGCTTTCCTCGACAAAAGTTTTCTCTCATTTAAAAATAATACATACCAATTTGCATTTCTCATCCCCAGAGCTTTTTATGTAAATTCTTTCTTGTTATCTTTCCCTCTCATGTAATTAAATTTCTTTATTTAATATGAGAACTAGCTGATTGACTTACGTAGGAGCAGAATTAAACATTTTAATGAAAACATTGACCAGCAGTAAAGTTAGTTAGTCGAGGAAAACTTTCAATCATTTCATCCTTAACATTAGTATGGCTTTTCCCTAATTTTCTTTCCGTTTGATAAGGCATATCTTACATGGATAAATAATACCATAGTGTCAACAGTCCTATTTGTTGTCATATCTCATTTATTTATTTATTTTGCTAGTTATTTATCTATTTCAGCAAAAGAAAGGGCTTTGTTGCAAATATTTAGTCATGATTTGGTCCTGACAATAGTACTTTCGTTAGAGCAGTAAGTTCCTAGAATTTTATTTTGAAAGTCAGAGAAAAACTGCTGAGCTTTCAGGTTAATAAGCTGATGTCAAAAGTAGATCATGATTATGGTAATGTAATCTGGGTCAAAGTTCATCGCATTATCTACGTCAGGTCAAAAATTAATTAAACAATTAATTAATTATCCAATTATTATTTCTTAGTATATATATATCCCAGTATCTCAGCCTCGTTCACATGATATTTTTTTCTTTTTATACAATCTTCAGATGACTTTTTTTAAAAAAAGCCTTGTAATATTTAGTCTGCAATGTTAGAAATCGAATATGCCGCGGAATACTTATTCAAGAAGGGCTCTCCACAGGAGAGGGTGCTTGAAAGGAAGGGAGCGCTTAATACATTGTCTATTCTAACTTCTTTTTCTGTCTGAGAAGCAAGTCACTTGAGCACCCTCGTTCCTAGGGATTTCTTCCTGATATGAGAAAAAAGCAAAATCCCCTGAAACGAGGTTGATAAATTAAATTCTGCTTTGTTGTGGAAGTGTTTTCTGCTACTTATTAGAATTCAACCCGCTAATTTAAAAACAGAAAAATGACGAGTTTTGTTTCTTAGATGATTACCTTTGTTGATAAAAAGATAAGCAGTTAATAAATAAATAAATTCTTTTGGAAAAAAACTGATTTTTGTCAGTTATACTATAATTTTAGAGTGGTTTTAATTTTTTTGTATTACGGATATTTTAGTGCTTGATCTACATCTTGAATTTGTTTCTTGCCTCTGGACTTACGCAAAGGTACTACAATTGTTATCTTGTGTGCTAAATAAATGGTTTTTTAATATCTTTTTTCATATTTTGGGTAGTCATGGGAAATGAATTAATGAGGCCTTAAGATTCGAAATAATACGTAACAAGGGGGTTTTGCTTGCATAGTCAGGCTTGTGCGCCAATTAAAATCAAACTTTTGTTTTGATTATGTTTGTCGTGTATAAATCTTACACATGGTTTCTAAAACGTCATTAAGCCGAATCTTGGAAACCATTGCTGTATTTATATCTCTTTGGTTTTTGGTTTTTCTGCTTTTTTATTTACTCACTTCAGGATAGCTTTGTTACTTACACAAGTTGCTTCACTTTTTGAGAAATGTTTGCCTTTCAATGTTAATAAGATAACAAGCAATGTGTAATTCCCTTGTCGGTAGGAGAATGATCAATTTGAATTTACCAAATTTTATCTGACAAAATCTACAAGTATAAAAAGTAATTGACTGGAAGCCCGTTGAAAAAATCCATGGGAATCTCCCCGTCGGAAAACCCCCCTGGGATTTTCTCGTCGCTACTTGCACCTACTATCTTTGCTTAGAAAGCTGAGTGACATAATAGATATGACTCTTTGAATAGATGTCATTTCGTTCTTTGCCGTTAATGACTAAGATACTTCTGTATACTTTCTAAATACTCACGTGTCCTACCGTCACAAAAACGGACACGAGAGTTGTAAACCATCTATTTTTTTTTTTTGACATAATATATGACGGTGTTGATATAATATATGACGTAATATATGACGGTGTTGATGAGTCAAATAGAAAAATACGTCTTTTGACATCTAGTTCATTATAACATACTAGTCGATAAAGCCCGTGGAGTTTTATATTCAGAGCGTAATCTTCTCTAACTCAATATTTACAAAAGTGTGCTCTTATTGTTCATAGTGTGCATACCAAGTTGGCCACTTGGTATGCACCAGGTTGGCAATATGACATCTCCCCCTTTCTTCATTTATATGTCATGTGCAGTTCTGTTAACTAAATCTACTGCTAGTATTTTCTCCATTGTTCTATTGGTCTCATGCGTCTCTTAGGGTATTGTTTTCGAGGACGTGGGATGACGGTGGGTTCGTTTGTGTGGCTGCTTCCGCTTGGTTGTTCTTCTTCATTGTTTTCGTCTTCTTCCTCAATATCTGCTCCTCCTTGTTGGAAATGTGGTAGTGGTGCCGTTTTAGGCAATGGTTAAAAGTGTGTACTATTTCGTGTGATAGTATGAGAGTTGTCGGTAGCGGTTGCGGTGATCATGGAGTGGTTTTTTTGTGTGATGATGTATGGATGCGGATCGAATTTTGTGCTAAATTTATCTCGGTAGGGTAGTCGTACTAGTACCTGGTCGCCGATTTTGAAGGTGTTTTCCGCCTCGTTGGTGTATCTTCGTTAAACATGCGTTGCGATTTATGGATGTGGTCAGTAGCTAAATCCTCAGTATTTACGTCAACGTGATTTGTCCAGTCAGGTAAAGTCGTTTTGATTTTACGGTTGAACATCATGTCCGCCGGAGCGACATTGGTTGTACTGTGAGGTGTAGTACGATAAGATAGCAGGAAGTTGTAGCATGCGATTTGCCAGTATCGGTTTTCAATGGAGGCTTTTCTGAGACTGTTTGCTAGTGGTCCCATAAAGCGTTCGACCTGACCATTGGCTTGAGGCCAGTATGGTGTGATCCTGCGATGCGTAATTCCTTTTTCTTTCATGTATTTACAGATTTCGAAAGATTTGAATGGTGGTCCGTTGTCACTAACTAGTTTGTTCGGGTAACCAAATAGGCTAAATGTTCTTTCAAAAAGTTTAATGACGGCTGCAGAATTGGTGCTTTTTAGAAACCCGATTTGGGAATTTCGATTTGCAATCCATAAAGACTAAAATGTAGTATCCGTTGGGAGGTGGGCCTAGGAATTCCACGTGTACGGTATGCCAAGGGTGGGGGTATGGGTGTTGATTTTACGGGCTCGTATTTCCTGTTTGATGTTGTTGCTTGGCATGCTACGCAGTTTGTTATTCTCGTTTCGATAAGTTCGTCCATACCTATAAAGTATACTTTTGATCGCATTAGGGCTTTAGTTTTGGTTAGACCTGGTGCCCGGAGTGAGCGAGCATAACTGAGATTTTGTGTAAAGAAGCGGGCAGTACAATACGGGATCCCTTTAGTATAACCTTTCGGTCAGCGGTGACTGTCAGTTCTTGTTTGAATTTGCTAAACAACTTCAGGTGGGTGGAGTTGACGTTTTTAAGATGTGGATGCTTATCAATTTCGTTTAAAATATGCCAGTAACGTTCTAAAACTAAGGTCATCAGGCATTGCAAGAATTCGTCTTTCTCGGTTTCGGTTTTTATTAGATCCAGAGTGATCGCGTTGGGTGTGGATATATCGGAGATAAAGTTTACGTATCTCTCATTTTTTTTGGACGGAAGACTTTTTGAGACAAGGTGACGGCTACAATAATCAGATGTTGTATTCGCTCTTGGCATGTTTTAAATCGAATTGGTAACCTTGGATACTCAGAAGCATGTTTTCGATGCGTAGTGGTTGAGTGGACAGCGGTTTTTGTAGTAAGGTTACAATCGGTTTATGATCGTTGTAGATAACGAATTTTCTCCCCAGCAGGTAAAGGCGATTGCGTTCACATGCATATTTGATACTGAGACATTCGCGCTCCATTTGCGATATTTTTGTTCTGTTTCCGTGAGTGATCTTGATGAATAGCTGATAACTTTAGCATCTTTGGTGCCCAGGCGTTTTTTGTAACAAAATTGCTGAAACTCCCTCTTTGCTTGCATCGCAATAAATAATAGTTTCTTTTTCGTTATCGAAATAAGTTACACACGAGTCGGTTGTGATGGCGCTTTTGAGAGCCTGGAATGAGCTTTCGCAGTCTTCGGTCCAAATAAATTCGGCGTTTTGTTTGAGCAATTTTCTTAGCGGGTGAGTTTTGTGCTAAAGTTTGGAATAAAACGTTTCAGGTAATCGCATAATCCAAGAAAGCTGCGTACGGATTTTTGATTCTCGGGTCTTTTTAAGTTTTGAAGGGAATCTACCTTAGAGGGACTGGGCTTCATGCCATTCGCATTAAAAATAAAGCCGTAAAATTCAATGTTTTCTTTCGAAAAAATACATTTTTGTAACTTTAAAGTTAAACCCTTACCTGTTAATCTATCTAGAACGGCTTTTAAATTGCTGTCGTGTTCTTCAATGTTTGTTCCGAAAACGATGATGTCATCAGCAATGTTGGCGACTCCTTTTATGTCAGATAGAATTGTACGCAGGGCATGTTGAAGCTCTTCTGATGCTGAATTGGCGGCGTTTGTATCTTTTGATTTTGTCTTCTGTTTGAAATGAGGTGATGTATCTTGAGTCTTCATTTAAGGTCAGCTGATGAAATGCTGCATTCATGTCTAGCTTGGTAAAACATGTGGCTCCTTCAAGCTATACGAGCAAATCATCGACCGTTGATGTAGGGTATCTTGTGCAGGTTACCGCGGTATTAGCATTTCGCATATCTAGACATAGCCTAACGTCGCTGGTATTGGCTTTCGGTGCTACTACTAACTGGCTCAACCACGGGTTGGGTTTGCCAGTTACGTCTTCTATGATGTCTAACTCTTCGAGTCGTTCAATTTCTTGTTGAACTTTCTTAGGTAGGGCGAATGGAATTCTTCTTTCTCTCTGAGCGACTGGGACTACGTTTTTGTTAATGTGAAACTTCACCTCTTGATCTTTGAGTTGGCCTATTTTGCCGCTGAATAGCGTGTCCTGATGCTGCTGTACTAGAGATTGGAGGCGCTTCGGTACATTCTCAGGTGGCTTTTGATCTTTTGAAATGTGCTAAATTTCTTTGATGTTTGCAACGGGTGGCAACTGGATTAACTGCAAACTGAGCGCACTTTCGCCTGATTATAAATTTCTGTGATGAGTGTCAATAACATAAAATTCTGTTGTTAGAAATTTCTGACCTGATTCCACTAACATCGTGACAACCCCTATTAGGGATATTAATGGTTCTTCCGCCCCGTATGTGATAATTTTCGTATCTGTTTTTCTCAGTCTCAACTTTCCGTTGAACTGTCTTTTAAAAGCGTTAAAAGTAGTCATGTTTAAAACATTTATTGCAGAACCGGAATCGATCAGAACACTGACAGGAAATTTTTCGATTTTTACACGGCAATGTAACTTTGCAATGCTGAAAACAGGAGAGTGGATTGAAAACAACCGCGCGACTTGCTCTTCGTCGGACGTATCGACATCGACGTTGTTTAGTGGCCTGGGGTTGCGTCTAGAATAGCTGCGGTACAAGCTTGCGCTTGTGGAACGACACACTCTCGCAAAATGTCCGATTTTGTGGCAATTACTACAGGTTTTACTAGTTGCTGTGCATTTATTTTGGTGTGGATATTAGCCACCGCAGTAAAAGCATATTTTTGAAGATTGTCTATGCAGATTAAAGTTTTTCTTACCCGGTGTGATTTCCTTTGATCGGTCGATGCGGTTGAGTTCTTCCTGTTTGATTTGTGTAATATCCTTTTGGTCGCTTTTTTCCACTAAAATAGCTTGGGTGTTTGTGTCTTCTAATGTTTTTGCGTAAACTAGGAACTGAGCTAGAGTTAAGGTAGGATTTCTGAATGAGTATCTTCTCAGTTTGTTACTTGTTGCTGAGAGTTCGAGTTGACGTATTAGCTCGGTATCGAGTGCTGCTCCAAATTCACATTTTTGGGCTTGTTGCTTCAGTCTGATAAAATATTGTTGGATGGTTTCTTCTTCACGCTGTATCATTGATCTATATATATAAATTTCATAGCTTACGTTCGTTTTCGGGTTGAAATGTGTGTCAAATAATTCAAATGCGTTATCTAGTGTTTCATCGGTGCCAGGAACTAATGAACTATCGTAAATATCGTATACTTCTTCCCCAACGTAATTCAATAACATAGCCGGTTTTTGCTTATCATCCGCAACATTGAGCGCCAGACATAAATTCTTGAATCTTCTACAAAAACCTCCCTCCACCACAAAGGTCTATTGTTAGGTAACTGCCACGAAAATATTTAATCCTTTGATTTTATGAAAAGATCTCACATAACCATTTATATTGTAATATCCGTATACGTGTGTCTGTCTGCCACGCAAAATGGTAACCGCAGAAGTGGCACACACGACATGCGGTAAAAAAGGACGGGCGAACCGTGAATTTTTATCTACGGGCCACCGACTAGTTTGTTACAAATCATCATTGTGCATTCTATAAGATAATTATAAATAAAAAATTTATAAATGTTTTGCATTGAGCTTGAAATGTGGATCAAAATAGTGTATAGAATCATATGCTTTCAACAGACGATTAATGGGGTTAAAGTAATTTAATGTTAGTTGACTTGAAATACATCTACCAGTTTTAAAAGCTATTAGTTGCAACAGTCAGCATAAAAAGTAAACTCGATGTTGCATCGTTCAACAAAGAAGGAGTTTATTTTTTAACGTGCCACTTAAGCGTTTAAAAATACCTTTTAGTGGCATTCATTGCCGCCTTGAAGCTTTTCTATCCGTAAGGCATTTACTAGCTACAATCTTAAGAATCTGTTAGCCTCAAAGTGCTTCTGTGTAACGTTACAAACACTTCGTTATTAAGGTGTTTTCGCTATGCATGGCTTCACGTGAATCTTACATAGGCACATTAAAAATTGTCTCAATTCGCGCAAACGTTTTAAAACCTACTGTTCCTCTTTCCAGCACGGTGTTCATTTTATAAGAATGCTTTTAAACGATGCCAAACTTAATTGTTGTACATCAATGACACTGACCTGCATGCTAATTATAGCGGATAGAGCATTGGCTTAGATGTCACAAACATAGACGAATGAATTAAATCTCATCCAGGTTAGGGAGCCATGTGAACATTTGAGCAAAAACTATGCAACTTTGAATGCATATAAGACATGTTTCATAGAAAAATTTGATGTCAAATATTATATTTTAGTATAAACTTACTAACAAGTCCTTTAGGCTTATAAAAAGTTTTCAAATATGTAATGCTTTGAAACGTCAAGCAGAAATCTTTTTTGATTTCACTCAACTCGAAAAACTTTGCAGTACGAATAGGACTAACGTATGAAACCATTGGTGATTTGTTTACTTTACTAATACTAATTATGATGTTGTCAATAGTTGGAGACTTAATGTCAAGACTGGTAGCTTGCAGTTGCGTCTCGAGGTCTTGAAGTCGATTGCAGCTCAATTACGCCTGTTTTTTACCTAAATAGATTGTACGCACATGTTTTACCTTAACATAAAATAAAGAGATTATAATGGTAAATTTTTTTCAAATCCTTCAGAAGGCTATTAATTTTTTACTTTAGTTTAGGCTAGTCGTTGGGGGGTGGGGGGTTTGTGTTTGGATATCTGGAAAAAAGTAGACATAATTCGTCACAAAAACGATTAATTTTGATACAATTTAGCTCCATACAAACATACATCGCTCGCTAAGCATCTTTAAAAATATCCTGAGAATGTATTCCTCTACACCCAGTTGAAAATGGATGGTTTACATGCAATATACTCGTCGGAGACAATGATAAGTTGTCTAGTGACGTAAGTGAAAACGCATAGTTATTACATGCAGATAAATGCATTCCTTTATCGCTGGATAAACTTCTTGTAAGTGTTGTCGATGCAGTATTGCATGTGGACGATGAATGTTCGTCATTTAGCTTTGCGTGTCCACGCATAACACTAGGCTGTAATGAGATAGAAGACATAGTTCGGCGGCTTAATGGAGAACTTATCGGTGATGCTGAGAAAATCTTTCGATTCTCTTTCACAATACAGCCGCAAAGAAGTTTTATAAATTTTTTTCGGATTGCTGGTATTAAGAACACGTAAATTAAGAAATCTGCAGCGTTACCCACAGCCAGTAGAAGGAATACAAGTGGATAGTAAGGACTTGTAAATTTATTAGTGCCGCTCTCGTAAAACAAAGCATTTAGCACAGATGCTGGCAGGCAAACAAAAAGAAAAAAGGTAATAATTATCCAAAATGGTATAAAAGCAGTTAATCGTAAGGTTTTCCCCTTTTTGAGCCTTCTTTTGGTTTGTTTACGTTTTATTGGTTGCCGTAACTTTCGATACATGTACGCATACATTGAAACAAACATCACAATCATTAATGACATCATTATCCTAAACGCATACTTTTGCATAAATACATTTGGGTCCCACTGTGTTAGGAACTTAACCAATAACGACGCCAGTAAACAAAGAAACCCAACAAGATAGCATATGGAAACCAGTTTCTTAGTAAAAACTGCCGTAATATGTACTTCATACTTTATGTTCAGCCAGACCTCCAAAAATCGATCAAGCGTTAACAAAACTAACAAGCCAACCCAAATAAATATATTTCCACAAGTTTGTATCATAACAAAAATCTCGTAGATTTCAAAATACAATCCAGTGTTGCTTGTAATGAAGATACTTATCCCAAGGAATATAGATTGATTTATTGAGATTATCATTTCCAGAATACTTATATGGATAAGGTACGTCTGTTGATTTACTCGTAATGAGCGCGTCCGTGTTAATAGATGTATCCCCAACAAATGTAGGATTGAACAAAATAAAGAAAAACCGATCACAATACCGCAAATAGTCGTACGAAGTACCATAATCCAATGTTATATATCAAACCATGTTTTTTTATTTTTCTTATTTTGCAACTTATAATTTTTACCCTTGTTTTTTTTTTAATTTGTTTTATTTTTATACATTTCCTTTGCATAATATAAAGAAAACAATAAGTTCTCGTTAATTTGTCAAAATAACATTGGTAACACCTGCTTGTATGAGAAGCCCCGTAGTTAAAAATCTAATTTGATTTATTTTGCATTTAGGTTACAGAAACCTTTTATTCGTTTTGTTCACCTTCTGAAGAGCCTCTTGGTAACATAATTGTAGGAGAGTGAGAGTGTGAAGGCGGGGCGTTGGGGAGGGGGAGGTATTAAGGAGGGGGTACGGGGTTTGTACTTTTCTTCGTATCGATGGTTGGGAAAGGTGAATTTGGGTCAGAGGTCTGAAATAGGGGAAGGGGTGTCAATCACTTGATCTGAGTATTTCTTATTATTTCTTAACGATTTTGTTGTACTGTTTTCTTTCAGGATTTAATGATAAAAATTCTATATATTAGGTCACTAAGAGTACAAATTGTTGAGAATTAAGTTACTTGAATTACTAGCCTTATAAGCATTGGAAGATTTACTGCAAATAACTAAAATCACAACTCAAGAAGTTTGCATATCCTTTATTCTTATTCTGGATCAATTTCATCACTTTCGCCGTCAAACAAAGAAAATTCAACTATTTTGGAGCTTGTTTTTTTCTTAAGATAAGCAAAAAATGGTAATCTTTAATATTTTCTATTTACCTTGAGGTCTTTTGAATTCCTTATTCGGTCTGGAATAAAATAAGTCGATACCGATTTGTCAAGATGATTATAAAGTAGCGAGGTAAACGTTGTGGTAACAACAGAGCAAAAAAAATTTCCTGTTAAAGGATACAATTTATATTTATCTAGGATGGCCTTGTGGCTCACTTCTCTTTTTAGTCAAAGCATCTCTCTTCTTTCTTCCAAAATCTTCTCTTTTGTCTTTAAAAGTGAAAAACACTTCAAAAAAATGCCTATTGACTGACCTGGATTATGATAACTCATGTTTTTAAATAAATGACCGTCCCTAGGGTTCTTTGGATTTTTAATATATAAAAGATTGCTGTGACGGCGGAAATCCCCTGAAGACGAGAGTAAATAAATGACATACTGGTTCTGGGACATGAAAAAGATCAAGTTGTGTTAGGAATTTATAACTCTCCAAAAAATTTATGGGTAGTGGACCATAAGATAAAAATAAATTGTGGTATCTGTTTTAATGAGAATAACAGTCCTGTTACTCAATGTTCTTATTTTTCTATTTTTCTAAACAAAAGACCAATTGTTTTAACTTAAAACTTTAGCCTGATATTCAATAAGAAAATTCTTTATAAAGAAAAATATTTTGTAGTTTGCTTGGTGGACACTACCATGCTTTTAACACTCTGGGCAGTCATTTCTTTTGCCATTTATCGTGTCTATAGATAAATAAAACCATGATCTAATTACTCTGCTATTGATCTGATTTGATTTGCGGTATTATTTTATTCATGCACATTTAAGAGACCTTAAATATTCCAAAAAAGATTGTGAAAAAATATCAAAAAAAAATTCAAGCTTTTTTGAAAAATCTAGTCCGCGGAATAGCCCTTAAAGATAAAAGAGAGATATTTCCAACATAGGCAAAAAGTAGACAAATAACGATGGAGGATAAAACAAATATTTTTCGAAAAACTATTTTTAGATTCTTATTCATGAAGTAAAACGCAGAGAAATATCACTGATGGATCAGTGATTTGGGATCTACTTGCCGAGAGTAAAAATAGGAAATAGTAATGCCAGATAATGTTAAAATCAGAGCCTGCAACATATAAAATCATTCATCGTTAGACTATCTTGAATTCAAGGTCGTTCTTGAATTAGCTGGTCAACATAAACCAGTTCATTTGATTGATTATACACCAAAAGTGATAAATGTTTACGGGTTGATGCAGATTGTCCTCTCCATTTAAAATGTGAATTTCATCACGGAATATTTTTTATCTTTCTCTTGTTTTATGGTTGGGCTGAAGAAAAGACTTTATTTCGGTTAAGGGACTGACTGAATTTAAGAGAAAAAAATTAAAATTCCCTTATTACTATTTCAAAACGTAATTTCAAAAGTGTATTTTTAAAGGCAAATGTCGATTTGATAATAAATTTTAATTTTAAAAATAAATCAGGCTATCCTAGGCTTAAGTAGATCACCTTATAATAATCAAATATATACTTTGTACTTGTGTACCTGTCTATCTCTGTCTTCCACCTCCCCAGCCTCTCACCTGCTCTGTCCAGTCACTATGACCATTACTTCTTCCATCATCATCACCATGTTTACGTCGTGTTGCACTACATATGCTGCTGCCTGCTCTTGTACTTTATAAAAGTGTGAATTGGCAGTTGTCTATTGAGTGGCTGTTGTGCGTGCCCGCCTTCCATAGCCCAAATATGACTTTTATATGCAGGGGGGATATATTTATATCCCCCTTTGCAGGACCCTCATTGATAACACTAGCATTACGTCTTCCGTACGTTTATAGAGAAATTGATTATGTAGGTCCCTTTTGATTGTTCAATTCTTCTCGAATAATATGCCTAAAGTATCTGCGAAGGTCAACTCTGTTTGCAGTGTCTTATTTCCTACAATCTCAAGACCAGATTCTCATTTCCCTAACACCTTGCACAAGAAATAAATTTAGAGAAAAAACTTCCTTGCTTGAAATGTTTTTCCAACATAATTTTATGTTACCCTTTTTAAAATACCAAGTAACATATATGTAGATTTAAGATTTAATAATTACATGAGCTAATACAATAGAACAATCTCAGCTGTTTTGTCTATCTATATCTAAAACATTGCGAGGTCGATACGCTGACTGAGGGTAATATGTTTCGGAAGAAATAAATAAAACAATTTATTGTATTTATTAACTGATAGCTATTTGTTTGGGTTTGTAGAAACCAGGATTATTTTTCAAAGATTTAGTTGTGAAGAGGTTATAACAACCACTAATAAAGAAAGAAAACGTTCGATTTAAATCTCATTGCATTAAATTTTGATTTCCGCCGACCGCTACGCGAGGCAGAATCTTTAAAATCGCCTTGAGGGGTACAGGGAGAGACAATGCAGCTAGACTGGATGCACGGGGTTGTAATATTTAGGCTTTAGGCTAAAATATTTGCTCGGACCCTGTCATTGTTATTACCTGAGAAGCCAATAGGAAAGCTTCGTTTTTTTTACAACTAATAAGAGTACAGACTGTAAATGATCTGATCTTCACGATCTTCTAGTATTTGCTCTATGACCAAAAGCATTTTGAATTTTTGTTGTACGAATCTTGTCCTTTGGCTGTGCCTGTGGGGAATTTCTTTTAAGGTTGGCTTGCTGGTAGGAAATCCAGAGTAGTTTATATTATAGTATTTTTGATATAAGGTAAGAATTATTGTATTTTGATTAGCTAGCTGGTGTTTTATAGCTGACCTGCACATGTCTTTGTCTAGTCACCAAGAAGCTAACTAAGCTATAGCTAGAATAGGTAAATCTAGCTAGCTAGCTATCAGAAAAGCAAAGGTTTTAGTTGTGTTAATAGTTATCCAACTGGACGTAGGTAGCTACCCCTTTTTTCTTTAGTTTCACAAGGGTTTTAATTATCCATTTCATTCCCCAACCAACCAGACGCATTTTAGATACAAAATATTTTTTTTCGATTGGATAAAATTATACTTGAATTTTGTAAAATCACTTGTCCCTAGCTACAGTTAACCCCATCTAGCTAGTTAGACATGTTTCATTATGACACAATGGTGTTTATATCTCCAGACCCCAAACGCAAATTGACAGGCTAAAATATGCAGGCGATAAGCCATAGACTATTTTATTTCGAACTTTATATCAAAGATTTGTGTATTGCTCACTTATATACTATGTTTTAATCGTTTTTACATCTATATTATAACTAGGACATGTATATATATATATATATATATATATATATATATATATATATATATATATATATATATATATATATATATATATATATATATATATATATATATATATATATATATATCCGTTTAGCCTTTCTAATTCACGACATCGTCGACACTGCAATTGACCGAGGCGAATACCTAGGTGTTAACAAAAAATTACCGATTTACGTTGGCATGTATTTGCCATGGGTTTTATTGCAGTTGGGTGTGACTTAATTTACATATATAAGTTTTATTCTCATTTTCTTATAAATTTCTCTCTAAATGTAACTACGATTTGTGTATGGGAGCATACAATCACAAACAAAATATAAATTGCCCACGAAACGGATTTGCTAACTTAGAGCAGGCAAATGGTAGTTCATGTTGAATTTTTTGCTAACAAGAAATAAATTGAATTAGAAAGGCTAATGTTTAAATACTTTCATAGACTATAAGAACAAAATGATGAGTCTACAATTGCTATATAATACAATTAAAGAACACTTGAGGGTGAAAAAGCGGAAAATCTGCTGAAATTTAGAAGTTACTATAAAACTGACCTTTAACCTTGCAAGAAAGAATGTTTTTTCGTCTTTCTGGTGATATTTCACCGAAATTGTGGTTTACAGATGTTGTACAAATTTTTGAAGAAGTATAACTAAAAAAATCAAATATTTTCACAATTAATAATAATTTTTGTATTAGTCTTTCTTACATGTGAAATATGTTGTGAACATTGTGAATAAAATCATGTATATATCTGTCATGTATATACGTTATCTTTCCTGATGGTTTTAAAATTAGATGGGGGGTAAAAATGAGGGATAAATATTTTGTGTATGGAAAAGTATCCAATTGTATTATTTTTCCTCATTTTTTGAATGTTTTTTCTTTTTCAGATCAGCCTTTATCAAAACATCCACCGTCGGCATTTTCAAATTGAGCGAGAGAGTAAGAATAACGCCTAAACTCTGAAACATTCAAAAGTTCAATGTTACATAAAAGAATTTGTATATATCATAAAATGTCCAAAATTTTCTAGATTAATTTCAAAGACAACAAGTTAAAGCTTTTATTTTTTAGAGAATACTATATGTAAAATATTTTATTTTTTATTTATATATAGACATTCTTTTTTTATAAGAACATGAATATGGAAGAAAGCTCTTTCAATGTTTTTAACTTTTAAAATGCAGCCTATAAATATTCTTGAGATGTTCTTAATTTACCGTAAATGATGAATAAGCACGTGGAGAGGAAGCTTATTTAATTTCCCCCATTACAGGGGTCGCTTAATTGGCAGGGCAGTTAATTAAGTAGTAGTGCTTACTCAGCAGGGGGGTGATTATTCTGTAATTTACGGTGTTACCGTAATTTGATGATAATTTCTACAGAATGTAGCACTTGGAATTTTTATATTTTTTAATATCTTTATTAAAAAAATTTGTAGTCAAGCTTCACAAAGCCTTAGAATAATCTTAACATGTTCTTAGATTTTAATACTTATGTTCTTATATACTTTGTTTCGTCCTCAGAACAAAAGATATTTACACTGGGCTTACTTTGATCGCGTTTTTGTTCTCTGAGAATATTCTCACACTATATGACATATTTTAATGTCATACTTATTATCTCTGCTGATGGCGGAAATCTTCAAGCCATCGGGCTTCTTATTTAAATACATTTGAATATTCATGCATAGAATTTTTTAAGGTTTTTTTGAGCCAAATTTTATTCATCGTCAGAAGAAGAGTCTATGGCACAAATTCGACGCCGTTTTGCTTGTCGCTCATTGTTGTGATAAATGTTAATATTAAAAACGCAGTGGATTTAAAATTATCAACATTTTTTGCTGTTTCTCAACCGTACGTATGCACATGCATTCGGTATTTATTATAACGCAGAAGGAAAAATAAAGATTGGTAAAGAGACGTTAACAAGAATTTTTTACGTCTCTTAAGCTTTTGTTTAAAAATAAATAAATTGTAATCCCTTTTTTGAACAGAGAGAAACAATGGCGCAAAGCTTTCACATAGAGGCCACATCCCCCCTCGATACGAAAGCTTAAAAAATTATTTAATTTTAAATTGTTATTGATTTTTAATAACAATTTTGTTTTATAAAGTGCTAGTTGGAAATAGAATTGTTTCATTAAATCTCGATTAAAACAAAATTACAGCTGAAACAAAACAACAATGAAAATGCCTAGCCAAGTCTACGACATTTTTTTTTTGTAAAAAAAGTTAAAAATAGTTTTTAAAGTTACCTGAATAAATTAAATGATGGTCTACATCTTGGAGTACTGAATAAAGATGGCGATCGCGCTTCGAACAGCCATTTGTCTGTTAAGTATTATCATTGCTCTTGTAGCTGCGTTTTTTCATGTTTTGGGAATATACTTACTAAAAAAGGCAAACATGCAACGAGGAAGTAAACAAAGTTTTCTAATTCATTTAAACGTATTGGAAATATGCCTATCTGTAAGTCAATCTGTTATTGTTGCTCTAAGTATTTTCATCTCAGAAGAATCCGGGCCAACGTTTGAAGTTTATGATGTGTTTTTGGTTATACATACAAGCGGTTTCGTCGTTATATGTAGCCTTTTCATTATTTTATTAACATTCGATCGATTTCTTGAGGTATGGCTTAACATAAAATACGAGGTGTACATCACAAGTGCGTTAACAAACACGTTGGTGTTCGGTTCTTATTTTGTTGGGTTTGTAACTTTGATGGTGGTTTTGCTGCTAAAGTTTACAACCAATATTGACCCTATGATAATTTTTCATAGTTTTATATTCCGGAGTTTAATGTCGTTCATCGTGATTCATTTTGTGGTGACGTATGTTTATATATTTTTTAAACTAAGAAATCATAGAAAAGTTGCACCTTGTAATTCTAAAACAAAGGCAGAAAGAACAGAAGCAATACAAGCGAAAAAGAATAAACAGTTACGAATGACCATGTTTGTGCCATTTTGGATAATCCTTACATTTTTTATCTTTGTTTTTATTCCTGAAATCATCCTGAAGATTTTATTTTATGTTTATAAGTTTAGTAAATTCACAAGTCCTATATATCCATTAACTTTTATTTTATTTTCATTTGGAAGTATTGCAGATGTCTGTATTTATACATATATGCTTCACCCAGTGCGAAGAAGATTTATGGCAATGGTACGAAGAAGAAAGAGAAGAACACAGCGCATACAAAGCACTGCAGTCTCCACCACTGAACAATTTTAATAAATTAATTAATTACTAAATATAATTACACAAGACATATTGTATATTGAATATCATAATGAAATTATATATATAACAGGTATCTCTTTATGAAAACAAGGTAGCTAATATATGAGTAAAATTGACATGTTTTTGTCATATTATAGTCGATTTGCATGTACCACCGTGCTTACTATGCGCCAGCCTATTTTACACCTGTTATCTAATCTTTGAAATTAATACCAATTAAGTACTGTAGTCTTTACCACTTAAAAATGGTAATATCAATTACTCACGGTTAAAAAATGGTGTTAAAATAATAATCTGGCTCTGTAAAAATATAAAAGACTTGAATATTTCCACAACACAAACCATAAAGAATGGAAAGAGGTCCAAACAGGGGAATTGGCATGTGTCCTCTTTTAAAAATAATTTTTACTATGAAGTCCCCTGGCGCTTATTAAAACTACTATGAAGTCCGCTGGGTGCTTATTAAATTTTTGAATTTCTTGCATTGGGTGCTTAATCGAGGGAGGGGGGGGGGGGGGCTTAAAAAATGCAGCGCGGCTAATCAAATCATTACAGTATTTTAAACCTTCCATTTTAAAGTGAATTTTAATTTCTTTAAGTTTATTATTGCGTTTTCTGTTTTCGTTAGTAATGGAGCTTGAAAATGTTGTATTTGACTTGGATAAAAATATATCAGATCTTCTAGACAGTGATTCAACTTTAATAGGATCCGTTTTTTTCCGATTTTTTGGTAAAATCCGACACAATCGGGAAATCGGATTGATCACGTGTCCAAATTATGCAAAATCATTCTTCTTAATAAAACAAAGTGTTGCAAGTTTGAAGTTCTAAGGATAATCCTAGCAGGAGTTTATATTATAAGGATTATAAGGATTCCATAGAGATTTTTAGGGGTAGTTTCGAGTAATGGCCAATATCAAAGCGCCTGAAAAGTATGTGACCTAAATATTTGGCATGCAAGTGTCTAATAGATAAATATTGAAACTCAGTAACTTTCATGGCCATATAATATAGCAATAAGAAGTTATTGAAAAAAAACCATCCCGGACCGAATAGGGTTAAGATGTTCCTTTATAGTCGATTGTTGCAGTAAGAACGATTTCTTACCGGTTAATGGTGTAAATCTAAGGTCCTCGATCATCCTAATTTTGAGATTCTCGACATCACACTTATATTGGAGCCACCTAAGACATCAAAACATCTCAACGTTAGAATGAGCGGGCAAGAGGGGCAAGTATGCAATGTCTAATGAACTGAAAACAACCTGCATAAGGATAATGGTTCCGTGTGCGTTTCTGTGTATTGAAACTGTATGCCGTCAAAGTTTAGATTTTATCGTGCTCCTTGCAGCTTGCATTTAATGGTCTCTGTGTGTCCGTTGGTTGTGGATGAAGTGCTGATGACATTGCGTACATAAAAATTTTGTTTGAAGTTTATTGCAACGTTCGTTGCCATTAATTTTGGTGGTAGATCGATATAAGCTTCATCCTTTTCTTTTAGAATGTTTTCAACTCTGGCGCAAATATTATTATAAAAATATCATTATAATTTCTTGTACCTCAGTGGGATCAGCACAGTAAGAGATAGGAATGGTTGGTTCTACCTCCAGCCTGTTTAGATTCGATAATTTCGAAATTTATCCAAAGTGGGCTAGAAACGAAGTGAGTTAGAATCAGCTGTTCTTTGTTCTAGGATCGACCATTCCTATCGACTATCTATAGGTGTTTAGTTTAAAACCGTTTTATGACCATTTTAATAATTTAAAATTTTTAAAACCATAACAAGGTGATAAATTATGCAAAAATTTAAACACCTCAATAAATCACGAGTATTGTTTAATTGCAAGTTATAAACTTAAAAAACTTTGAAAACAGTAAATAATATTCCACAAATAAAATACCGTTAAATCACGTATCTATATATTTCATTTGTAAAGCAAGGTGATAAATTATGCAAACATTTGAACACCTCAATAAATCACAAGTATTTTTTAAATACGGATTATAAACCAAGAAAACACTAAATAACAATTTAGGTGAGTCATTCTGTCACGAATCATACAAGAAGTACATGTAATTTTGCTACATTTTTAATTTCTTGATTTGTTTAGCATGGGTACATCTTTCTCTTGTTATATCTCCATCAACGTCAATAAACTAAAAAAAAGCTTTTGCGGAGAACAGTACATCAAAAACAATAGGTTCTTTGTTTCTATTGTTATTTGCGGTAAATTAATTGGTTGGTCAAATTCTTTTGTTTTAGATTTTTTTTGCTTACACTTAAAGATATACTTTGAAAGAACTCTCACGTTTCTTACCGCTTTTCCATAATTAGATAACATGCCAACGCCCTAGTGACATCATGTTGTTGTGAAACTAAAATATTACAAGCATAACTTTAACTAAGTTAATATAGTAAATTATTAACTAATAACTATTTTTAACGCTAATTGACTAAAGAGCCTTAACTACGGGCTTTAAACAGCACGGTATAACTTTTAACCCCATAGCAACCAAAATGGTAGCTATAAATCTCTATAATAATAGCCGTTGTATGTCTGTCTCTGCGCGGACCCCCGCTGAGTTAGAAAATGATGTTACGGAAACACGAATATCGAGTACGATAAATTTTTATCCAGTTTGTTGCGACGGGTAAATTTAAAGGACGGGCGAACCCGTGGATTTTTCCACGGGCAACGACTAGTCTATGTTATAATACCCGTATACGTTTGTCTGTCACGAAGTATGGTACTGCAAGTACGAGACGCACGCAATAAGTTCTAAAAAGAACGGACAAATCTGCGAATTTTTTTACGTGCCATTGACTACTGTAAGCGAATAACATTGCCTAAGAATCGTTAAGACATAGCTACCTACATGAGACTCAAAAATCAAGTTGCAGTAAATCCGAAATCTTGGAACACTCCGCTAGAAAAACAGCCAATTCAACTCTTCTTAACAAAGACATCCAAGCAATTCACATGTATCAATTAAGTAGTTACAAACACATGAAAATATAAAATCCTTTTTCTCAGCTTCGAGTAAACAAAAATATTAAAAACACTTCATCTTCTTCGTCATCAAAGATGTCGATAATTTTAAATTCATGTTCCATATGATGCACACATAAGTAACTGCATTTTTAGTATAAGCATTCATTAGGACAATGAACAACAAACCAAATGGAGTCCAATTTTTGTGATAATCGACATCGCAGGGTTAGTAGAAATAGACTAAACAGTTTATATTACTAGTCGGTGGCCCGAGGAAAAATCCACGGTACGCCAGTTCTTTTTATACAGCATTGTGCGAGTCTCGCTACTTGCGGTACCATTTTGCGTGACAGAGAGACGTATACGGGTAATATAATATAGACTAGTCGTTACCCGTGGAAAAATCCACGGGGTCGTTCGTCTTTATATTACACGCTGTTTTTGTGTGCCTGTTACACTACACTTTTCTTGCGGACAGACAAAATACGGCTATTATTAAAGAGACTAGCCGAATTCCCGTGGAAGAATCCACTGAATCTTTTACTGAGTTCTTTTGAGAGTGCCAAATAAAAACATAGAACTCAGTAATTTGAATTTTCAAAACTCACATTTTAACCTCGACGCCGGGCTCTTTGTCTCTTTTATAGCGGGATGACAAAAAGAGAAAAACGCCCTGGGATCGAGGTTGCTTACAATCTGCATTATTTTATGTTTATAACCGCTGAAACAAAACGTCTAATAATATAAGCATGTGCAACAAAAAAATAATAAAAAAAATTATGAAATAAAAATGGAAATTGTCCAAAAAAATCAAAGGCGTCTAACAACCGTTACGTAGAAAGCGAAGTACGCAAAAACTATATACTTGCTTTGCCATTCCAGAAATACACCAGGGGAAAAAAGGATGCCAAACATTAAAAAAAATCCAACATTTTACAAAGTCATACAAAATCAGCTGTTTAGTCTATTGCAAACGGCAAACATTCTAAAGTTATACTCAAAATATAAGAAATTAATAGTTGAAAACACATAAAAGAGAAATATAAAAACTTGAATTATTTAGCATGTTGTATATCTACCGAAATATTTCAATCCAAAATATTAAAAGAACTGTTTGCTTTAACAGACCCAAACTTATAATCAAGAAAATCACGCATAAAATCAAAGAAGATAACAATGCAGCGTTTTCGAATTTAAGAATCGAATATATTTCAAACGGCAACGTAACAGATGTAAACATTGCTTTAACTTTAGGTTTTAGGTTTAGGTTTCTTATAACGACATCAACACTGAATCACACAATCTGTAGTGTTAAAAACAGTAACAACGGAAAAATTACTTTTTACATGTTTATGTAAATTCTTTTCTAGGATATACACGCTGTATATGGCCTGAAAACATATAATGCCTTATAAAAAGCAAGCAAAACAAAATAAAAACGTTTAAAATTAAAAAAAATTAGTTTCAGTAAAATAAATTTTTCAGTAAAATAGAGTTTTATTTCTTAAGGTAATAAGAAAGAAGAATTAAATCATTACATAGTAACCCCCTGATTTGCGTTTTTTTTAACTTGGTAAATTTTACCGCAACGCCACGTCATAAAAAAGTGACCCGTACTTTGCCTGTCGTGGACTCACATGGTTACCCACACAAGCGTATATAGATATTAGGATTAAATATGAATTTAATAATACATTTGTTGATACATTTTGCGGTGACTTAATACGAATGCCTTTCCAATTAACAGTGGTAGTACTATTCAAGAAGAAGAAACACATTCGCTCAAACCATCTGAGCAGTAAAGAGTCCAAAGAAATTTTCACTATGGATTTCAAACAGTTAATAAAATTGACACTGTTGTATCTATGTAGTGGTAAAATTTTGAGGTTACCTGATTGTGGAAAACTGGATGCAGCTTGGACTAAATTCTATTACGGAAAAAAGCTTAAAGGTTGTCTTTATTCCATAATTTCGGAAGCTACCTTTCAAGACTGCGCAATCAAATGTGCATTGTACCCAAAATGCGAAAGTATAAGTATGAATGATCACGAACGATTGTGTATGTTGCATCATAGCCGACATAACGAAAGTGGAATCACATTCGAAACAGCGGAAGGTTGGACACATATTGAAACTGATAACGAAATCCAAAATGTGAGTTTGCTTTAATGCATTGTTCTTCTATTTTCCAATAAAAGGAAAATTAATGGCTTGCGAAGTTTATAAGCTAAGTTTTTCAAAGATTGTGTATACCGCAACTCGTCCCCAGGGTCTTGTGGCCCCTGAGCCGTTGTTTACCACTGAGCAGTTAACGCTGAAATTTGTCAAAATTTGTTAAATTTTAATATAACTTTCACTTGTGAAATTATATACTTTTTAGGGAGCAGTGTTTCTCTTTTTTGAAGAGAGCACATTTTTTCCACAACTTCACCACCTGATTAAGAAATAAAAAAAGTATGAATTTATGTTTAGCTTGGACCGTTTTGTGCAACTCACAAGCCATGCCAAAAAGGGCAACAATGCGAAGACACATGCCATTCGCCACAATACAAATGCAAGTTCAGAGGTTAGTAAGGAAAACATTTATTACCGAAGCACGTACGCAAGGGGGTGGAGAGGAGGAGTTGGGGTGCTTGGTTGAACTTAATTCTATAGGACAGAATTTTCATTTTTTAGAGCAAATCGGAAATTAATTTTCCCAAAAGTAAGCACACATTATAAGCGCAACGTTTTTGTTTGCAAACAATAAGCCTTATACTACACTTTCATGCCGTGTTTGCTGTAAAATTACTGCTTTTTCCTGTAAAATAAGCTTTTCATTTTCCGATCTATCAATCTCAAGAATTTCTTAAGGCAATAAAATTTTGTCGTAATCGAAAATGACTGGATATTCATCTTTAGTTATACGTAGGACTCAGGTCGGGATATAATGTGGCAGAATTTATTTGAAAAGAAATAATTTGTTGTACGTCGCCTTTTTCATGTTTTTTTGTAAATTAAGTAGAATCAAAATTAAATAAAACATTTCTATTAATCTATCAAATTCAAATTATGAAAAAAAAACCATTTAATTGTTGACGCAATAAACATATTTAGAAAACAAGTGGATCCTACAAGCAACGGATATGTGCTTTGGTGCAAAAAACGACAGTTATGGTAAGTTTACCATAAGCCATAACGGCAGACTTGTTTCGCTAAAATTCCGACATAAAAGAGGAACAGTAACTTGTAATAATGAAGATAGTATAGTTGGATCACGCTGGGGATGTTGGAAATTTCCGAAAACTATTTATATTTCCATCACTACTGATAAAAACCAAACAGTAATTTCGAAAGACGTTGTTAATGAAACAAATTTTAAGTACAACCTCCCTGGATTCGATGGTAATTCACCAGTCCTCATAATAACTGGCTATAATCAAACAGTGCAAACTGGTGAAGAACTGCGGGTCTGGTACAATCAAGATTTAAAAGATCATTCCGAAGAAAACAACGATGGAATATCATGCGCTGATGTATACGCTGTATTTTCTGACTAATGTTCGTTCGTGCGTCAGAACCAGGATATTATTAACCAATTTTTATTTAATTTTTGCCAAAATGATATTGCACAAGGTTGCACATTTATGTAATTTATTCACTGTATTGTCCCGATTGGAAAGATGGATATACTGTACCATTTTCGTTATAAAAAAGTTTTGCAGCTACATTATTTTCATATTCCTAATAAAGAACACAATTGCTTTGTCAACATAAATAAACCAATTAATACCTGGGTTGGCGGGCAATAACTAACTCAAACAATGTGATTAGTTAAAAGGCGTTTAATTACTGCACAGCCAGTTTATTATTCGCCAGTAATGCACGCTGAGACGTCATGGAGATGTTAGAATTTTAAATTTTAACAGGTACCTTTGATTGTAAACAAAAAACACAAACGATAATTCATGAAAACTTTATGAAAACTTAGCGTGTTCAACAGTAAATCAACAACCAAGAATTTTAAGGTTCATTTTGTTTTACAATACGGCAGTTACGTTTTATCGAAGAGAAATTTTCACGTTTAATCTATATTATAAAGCTTGTCCTTTGCCTGCCTGGCTTTTTTCGGTATAATTAGTTTAAGGTTTGCCGTGTAGCAGATCAGACATTCCTGCGTAAAAAAATGCGAATGGGTCGGACGTGTTCTGTCGAGTTCGTATTTTAGTGATAATATCGTTACGTTTTATCGTTAAAAGAAAGTGTTTTGTTAGCAGCGATGTTATTTGAATATGCTCTGGTGACAATTTGTTACAAGATAGTGAAAGTTTTAACTCTTTAAGTCTTTGGACTGATCGGAAAAAAATTCTACTGTCAACTTCTAAGAATTTACGCTCTTTGATACTTCTAGCTGGGGATATCGAAACCCAGCCAGGTCTAACTTTCTTGAGCCCACCAGATTATTATCAAAGAGAGGCATGAAAATATTCCATCTCAATGTGCAGGGTTTGCTTGCAAAAATGATCAAATAGCCATTTTATTGCACGATTTTAATAATATGGATATTTTAACACTCTTAGAACTACACATAAACAGAAATACTTATAATGATAATACTGACTTCTACCATATAACGGGGTACACATTCATATATCGTAATAGAAAAAAGGCAAGGGTGGAGGTGTAGCTATGTGTATTTTCGACCGCATTAAGTGGCAGCACAGAACAGATTTGGAGCATGAAATGTTAGAATGCATATGGGTGAAGATTTTTCAAAAAACTTAAAATGTTTTTTAGTTGGGAACATCTATCGACCCCCGGCTGGATCAAAATACTTGCCAAAAGATTTTGAGAGTTTTTTTAATAACATGTTACTAATGGTTACGTCTGAATCAAAAGAAATCAACCTTTTTGGGGACATAAATGTTATTTTTTTGAGCAAATAATAAAATCATAAAAGACACTTTGCACTTCATGGTTTTAAGTAAATAATTAACAAAGCGACATTAATTGATTGTATTCTGACTACTCGCACTGACTCAACATATGAAAATGACGTCATACCAGTTAGCGTCAGTCACGACATGACAGGTTTTGTACGAAAGCTAAGAAGGAATAGAGTTCCGTCAAAATTAATAAGCGATGTCAAACGAGTTATAATTATTGAAATTATTTACCCTAGCCTTCAGTTCTATTGGTACTGCTATCAAGGAGGGTCCTAGCGTATTTAAAGCTCCCATTTAAGCTACGAAAGTCGCGCAAGCACAGCAATCGCTCAACTAGACAACCGCCTAAGATATCAACCCTATTCTCATGCTGAGGGCTAAGCAGAAAGGATAGATTCACACTTTTATAGTCTCTGGCATGACTCGGCCGGGGTTTAAACACCTCCCACACTGAAAGCGAACGCTCTACCGCAGGGATATCAGTCGGTAAACAATCATGATTGGAGTCTATTATAAGGAATGCGAAAAGTGAATGTTGCGTGGAAGTCCCTTACAAATATTCTTCTCCAAACATTCGATAAACATTCTTAAATAGTAGAGAAAAAGTTAAAGGTCGTTTTTGTCCATGGCTTAACAACGAAATCCATAAAGTTATGAATGAACAAGACAAAGCTCGTAGCAAGGCCCGCTAGTCGAAACTAGCTAGTGATTAGAAAATATACCGTTAACTTCGCAATAAATGTACATTCGAAATTCGAACAGCTAAATCAGAGTTTAGCAAAAACCTACTTGCCGAAAACAGCACTAATCCGAAAAGGTTATGGAATACGATGAAAAAAGTAATGTCAACTAAGTCAAAAAACGTTGCCTGCGACACACCAGAAACATCGGGTAGAGCAAATTATTTATGTTTATTTTTCTTCACAGTTGCTTCTTAGCCGAAGGGTAATGCCATTTTTCTGAAAGATCTCATATGGAGAAAACCTTAAGGCCCAGTTTTAAAAACTGCCTCTAAGTTTAAATTCAACTATGTATCAAAAGTTTTCATAGAGAAAGAATTAAAAAATTTGAAACAAAACGAATCCACTGGTACGGACGAACTTCCACCAGGATTATTCAAAGACGCTGCATCGCAAATTTCAAAACCACTCTGTCATAAGTCAACCTTTCTATCGAAACACAAAATTAATTGTGGTTACAAAGGTTTTTCAAAACTGTTTCTCTGCAATAAACTTGAGGAGTTTCATTGCAGTAAAAGGTGTAGTAAGCTAGCTACCTAACTGCATTTTAACATAGGAAAGATTATTTGAAACATATTTGGCTGTATTAAACTACTTTCATTTAATAACCAGAGCTGAGCCAGACAGCTAACAACAGCTTATTTGAGTAAAAATCAGAGATAAAATCAGACGCACATAATAAATACTGTTACTACTATCTCGCCTGCGAGGATAGCAATGTTTTCGAATTCGTAACTAGCTAACTATGTCCCAAATGGTCAATTGCAACGTCACAGATTTAAACTTCGTACCTAAACTCTCTAAGTACTTAGAAGTCATCTAAATGACGTTTCAGACCAAAATTGGTATTTGTTTTCGACAAAATTTGGCACAGTTAACAAAAAAAGTATGCTGAACATCATGGTGACACCATAATTTTGATTTTTGTCACCTAAATGTCATTTTAGGCTAAAATTGGTCCAAAATTAAATCCACTTCATTTTCCACCAAATTTAGCACAGTTAACAAATAAAGTATGCTGAACATAATGGTGACATCAAAGTGTTAATTTTTTGTCACCTAAATGCCGTTTAAGACCATAAAAGTTTCAACCGCGCGTCTTTAACCATGAATGATAGGCTGTAGTTTTTGTTAGCAGAAATTGTAGAATTGGGTCGCATTGTCGATGTTTAGTTGTTCATTTTTAGTAGCGAGATAGTTTATGCAGCGCCTGCATCTTGTATGTATCTAATATAAATCTGAAAAAAACCTTAAAGGAATAGCAGTAAATAAGGTTAGCTAGCTATCTGACTTTAGGATGCTATCTCAAATTCTTCGTTCTTAGCCAAAATCTTAAAATTGGTTTGAAATATATATATGGCTAAAAAACGTGACAATATATTTATCTTAACATGTGAAAACGTATAGAGAAAACAAATTTTACAAACAGAAAAAGCTTTTGGAGGCAAAAAAAGGTTAAACAAAGACCTACAAACCTCACACTGACTACGACCTCGACTTGGTTGCTTCCATCTTTTTTGCTAAATTTCAGACAGCCTTCATCGTCATTTGCCGGAGCGTAAAAAAATAAAACTGCCAATGTGATAATAAACGCAGGAAAAAAATAATTTAACAATAGGAAAACGCGGCAACAGAATTTTAAAGCTTGCTGATTGATTGGCTTATTAAAAAATTCGCAGCTGCCCGAATGCGCTGAAAGTGGAAAAGTAAAATGAAATCTTCTCTGTATGGTTTCACACGATTATTTCCCGCAAACAAACAGACAAATTACGGCATTATGATGGAAAGACTACTCGTCAATCGGAAGAAAAATCAACGTGCTCGCCCGTCCTTTTTATATCGCACAAGCAGACAGAATACGGCCATTATTATACAGATTTAAAATCCTGTCAACTCAGGTAATTGTCAAATTTAATAGATAAACTTATGAAAGAAAAAAGAATTGGCAAGATGCTTATGCGACCCCCCATGAAATACACGTATGTGCTTTTCTTATGGCGCAATTGTATAGTATCGTTTACTTGTTTTCTTTGTTTCTTTGGACGTTAAATCGCGCTTTTTTAACATGCGCAGTAACTGAAAATGCCGCAACGTACTATCTGGACGAGAATATGGGTGGTTTTTTCTTCTTCGCTTGTCGATGCTTCAGAATCATTTGTAAGCGATGTGGCGTTTTAAAAATTTAATGCGGTATTCTAGTTAATAATATCTCTTTAATAAAAGTCGTATTTTGTCTATCTAGCCGCGTGGATCTTTCCACAGGTTAACAACTAGTCTCTTTATTAATAGCCGTCGTCTGTCTGTCTCTGCGCAACATGGCATCCAAAGTAGTGTGTGACACATGAAATGCTGTATATAAAGGACGGGTAAATCTATGGATTTATCCACGGACCAGCGAGTAGTCTATATTATAATACCCGTATACGCCTGTCTGTCACGCAAAATGGTAACATCAGTAGCGGGAAACACAAAATGCTGTAAATAAAAGATGGACGAACCCATGGATTTATTCACGGGCCGCCGACTAGTATATATAAAATTACGGAAAGCTTATTTAAGCGGCGTTTACATGAGACCTATATTGACCTCATGCCGGCATGATTTTTTATACCGCAATAAAGTTTCTTTACGTTTACATGGAGTCTTTTGTGGCGGATTTTGTGGAAATGGCGCATGTACCATAACTTTGCACAATAATTTTACACATTACTTTGCAATAATTTTATTTTGAGTAAATCGTATTTACACAAATAAAGTTTTGTTGCCAAAACTCATATTTATGTGTCAAACCAGTATGAGATTTGTACTGAAAGGAGTTTCATTCTGCCCAAAAACAAGTGCACACGAAATCAAACTTCTCCAACTCATGCGGTATCAAATTATCTATCCAAACGGGATCTTTTTAGAAAGAGATCCTTATCGCTCTCAATGGAGTGCACAAAGTACACAAAGTTTAGAAATTTTTACTCTATAACAGTTTTTTGTATGTACATTTATTTATTGTAATTTTTTGAAATTGCTAAAACGGGTCGTTATAATGGGCGGTATGTCAGTGAGTTAATTTTTCTTTCGTGACTGAGAGCACTTTAAAGAATTTTACGACAACGTTAAAAGGTTGTTTACAAGTACTTGTTCAAACTTCGAGTTGGAAAAACTTAAGTTGTTTCAAATAGTTGAATCGTGGAAACGCTGCTTTAGGACCAACCAGCATATAAAATTATCTTCAACGTACGGCATTATTTATTTAGGGACCCTGGTTGTACAAATTAGTTACTATCTCGAGACACAATAATTAAAACATTGTTTTCCCGAAGGCAAGAATCATTACTCTTTGCACGGCTGAGATAATGTTCTAAAAGTTTATGGTAACTAAATCGTTTTGTTAACTTTTCATTTTTATCACTCACCTGGCACGAGCATGGACATGCTTGATTTCACAGGCGTATAGCATAAATAGACGCAATTTATTGCACATCACAACACAAGGAAAAAAAGTGACTGTTGAAATTTGTTGTGAATCAGATATGGCTGTCAACGCTAAGATTATTCTTCTCATCTTCGTATGTGCGTATGTCAACAGCGCTCCGTTGACCATGAAGCAACTAGGTATCGTAGCATTTATGTTTTTCCGAAAGCTTGTTGAGAGTCTGCATAATTTTATGATGTAAAAAACCATTTTAACCATAAAGAATTTTAGAATAACACACAACAAACTCCCCCTTTTTTTCTGTAACACTTACTGCATTAACTTTTGAGGGCTTGTACCAGTGTCATTTATCTATTTTTCCTTTAAACTAGATCAAATTCTTGAGGACATTTCAGCGTCTGCCAGAAAAGACGCCCAAAGCTTAACGAGTGGAGACGCCCAACGCCTGCAGAGTGGAGACGCCCAACGCCTGCAGAGTGGAGACGCCCAACGCCTGCAGAGTGGAGACGCCCAACGCTTGCAGAGTGGAGACGCCCAACGCTTGCAGAGTGGAGACGCCCAACGCTTGCAGAGTGGAGACGCCCAACGCTTGCAGAGTGGAGACGCCCAACGCTTGCAGAGTGGAGACGCCCAACGCTTGGCGAGTGGAGACGCCCAACGCTTGGCGAGTGGAGACGCCCAACGCTTGGCGAGTGGAGACGCCCAACGCTTGGCGAGTGGAGACGCCCAACGCTTGGCGAGTGGAGACGCCCAACGCTTGGCGAGTGGAGACGCCCAACGCTTGGCGAGTGGAGACGCCCAACGCTTGGCGAGTGGAGACGCCCAACGCTTGGCGAGTGGAGACGCCCAACGCTTGACGAGTGGAGATGCCCAACGCTTGATGAGTGGAGATGCCCAACGCTTGTCGAGTGGAGACGCCCAACGCTTGTCGAGTGGAGACCATAAAAGTTCTATTTGCAACAAACTAAAAATCTTATATAATGCAAAGCAAATTTTCTCTTCTTGTGTACATTTAAATATGAATTAATTAGAATTTTTTATTAAATAATTGAATAAATTCTGTCGCTTTACGCTTAGTTTTACGTCTTCTGACCATGCTACCTAATATCTTGATCTGTATTACAAGATGTACGAAACTTTCATTTTGACGGGCTTTGGTATGTTAACAAAATTTTTAATCCCCAAATCTCCTTAACCGTTCCTGACATGGTCCTAAACATTATTTTGATCAGAGTTTTAAGAAGATGCATTCCTGTACACTTTCTTGATTTGCATTTTAAAATCTGCCCGCAACGAGTAAACAAACTTCTGACAATAATTCTGTATGAACGGCTCACTGCAGACGTTATTAAAATTCTTATGACGGTTAACCATATTTCCTTTGTTTAAGTGGATTTTTCCATGGACTTTTCGACTAGTTACCAATAACTTTACTTAAAAATTTGACTTTGCGTACCGAGAAAAAACTAGTTCATGTCAAAATTTGTACACTGCGACTTTTACAGACACCCGTCATATTCATATTCACGTATTCTTAAAAAAATTGAAAAAATGGTATCAAATTTTGTGGGAATAAAAAAATTTGTTTTGACGAAACAAAAAAATATCGTGGAAGTTTATCTTCTGCAAGCTTTCAAAACTTGCAAAACTTTTAAACTTATCAGTAAAATTAATAGGAGTTTTTTTTGTCAGTTTTGGGACTGAAGTTGCTAATTATCAAATAACATAATTTTAGTGCCATGGAATTAAATTGTTCCGAGTAGGTGTCATATAAATAGGAGTTATCTAGGGGAGGGGGGGGAGGAGTAATTATAAGTAATCTTAGATGGGAATTCCAGAAGGCAATTATCCATAAGACATGTTTACTTCATTAAAAGGTGTGGCATCCTCAGAGCTCCAAAAAGGTTCTTTTTTGAGTCATAATGGTGACTTTGTTTTGGGGGATCTTCACATGCGTAAAAAAAATAATGTAATAAATAATCGTAGATGCCTCTAGCCTTGTTTCGTGAGGTCTCTTTACCAATCCTGAACAGAGGGGATTCGCAAAAACCTCCTCGTTTCAAAAGTTCCGTATATCAAACACTAAGTTATTATTGTCATTATTATCACCCAGGATAGGCTCCTTAGTTCCTATTGGTGCTGCTATCAACGAGGTTCTTGCAAAGGGGGTCCTAATGCATCTAAAGCTCCCATTCGAGCTACGAATGTCGTGCAAGCATAGCATTTGATGAACTAGACAACCGCAGTGATATCAATCCTATTCTCATGCTGAGCGCTAAGCAGAAAGGATAGATTCACACTTTTATAGTCTCTGGCATAACTCGACTGGGGTTTGAACCCAAGGCCTTGCGCACTGGAAGGTCACGCTCTACCATAAGGTTACCAATCGGTAGCTTTTTGCTAATTCTTCTTCTTTTAAATACTTCTTAAAGTTTATTCCAAGTTTTTCATATTTTATATTTTGGCCACTTTCTTCTCAACGTCGATAATGAGCCATGTTTTATGCAGCTCCAAATCTCCAAATCTTTCTCATTGCAATGTTTTACGTTATAAAACCGTCTATACCTGGTGTGTATCATAAGTCGTTGAGTAGCTATCAAGATTCTTCCAGGTAGAGTCAAACGTTGCATTGGAGTATCTTTCTGAACTTTTGAATCTTCACATAAAAGCACAACATTAAATGTTACTTGTACGCCTGTGCTAATCAGAATAATTTCAGGTAAACTCCAAAATGTTTTATCAAGAAAGTTTAGTTTTAACTTTTATTCTGTATTGTGAAATTCAATGAAGTTAATCAAGTTATGGGATGCTTTTTGAGTCTCACATTCGAAGGTAGCAAAATTTATTGGGCAAAAAGCTAAAATATCTGCGACAATCCGGGACAATGGGACGGCATATCCAAAATTTGGACAATCTTGGTATAATCAGGACAGTTAGAATTACAACTTGTCCGTTGTGACTTTCCTTTTTAACTTCCACTCGTACAATTGTAATGCAAATAACAAAACAAAATTCCGCCATTATTCACACTTAGCTCATTATATGACCAAAAGCGACATGTGCACTTACTGGATGACAGTCATCTACTCTCATTAAGCAGCTCTAATTAGATTTGTTGAATGTCAAATTGCAAGCTGTAATTAGATTTGTTGAAGACTAAGATAATAACGGCACACAAAGAAAGATTTGCAGGCATTTATTTAAAGGAAATACATAGTAGACTAGCTAAATAACCATAATTCTCTAAACAGGAAAGAATTTAAAAGCAGAGAGTTTATAAATTAAACGGGTGAAGATGAGGATTTCTTGAATTCCCGATGGTGGAAAAATGCTTGCAACAACAAACCAATTAAGCTGAAGAAACCGAATGCCTAAAATAAATATATGGTAACATACAATAATAATGTATTATGTTAAAGAGATTGCGCGATCAAATTGGGCATAATACCAGGGGAAATTTGCATAATTTGCAATTGATGATATTGCCCGTATAATATATATATATATATATATATATATATATATAGCCTCTACGCGTAGTAAAAACAAATGCATTTTTGGTCGCCTAAAATCGTGAACCTATGTCTAATATCCAAAAAGTAGCATGCAAAAGCGTTGCGACATAGTGGCCCTTTCATTCACCTTAGTTTAAGACAAAATTTTTTCGGAATGATTAAACACGGTAGCTTACCGTGGCTGCTTTCAATCTTTGACTCTCCAGTATATCACTGTCATTTGTTTTGCTGGCAATGACACAAGAAGATATGAATAGTAGAAACGCCCAAATGACGCAGTTGATGACAAACTACAAAAGGAGAAAAAAATCCTAGATCAATGACTGTTTCACCTTATTGCAACGTAAGCACTAATTACATCCTGGGACATAATTCAGTGAGAACAAGGACTAAAATTCAAACATAGTGGTGAACGGCTTGTTTATCTAAGTCGGACCTATTCCAAGTTTACTCACCATTCTTAAAAGCAGGCTAAGGTGTCTCGGTTGAAAATCGTGTAAAACAGGTCTACAGTTGGACAAGTGCTCCTAATATCTCAGAAAGATGATGCATTGAGCTAACATACCAAACACGAACAATTTAGGTTTTTTCCTTAGCTACCAATGGCAACTTAAATTTTTGAAAGTTAACTATCTTTTGACCGAGAAAAAGTCCTATTCAAAAACGAGTGCGCGTTTGATATATTAATTGGCAATGCCTTCAAAGAATGCGCACCCCACAAAGGGCACAACCTATCAGAAAAAATAATAGAGAATTATTCATGCCCAATGATTATTTTAAAAAAAAAGACTTTTTCACTAAACACTGATGTGTAAAAGCATAAATAAAGGCGTTATTTACAAACATTTAGCCTCTAATCACTGTCACAGTTGTAGAGTATTTTAATACAAATTGATCCCAGGTAAATTCGATGATGTCATAGGGAACAAAAATAAAGCCACGTATGTCAAAAGCACTTATTTTAATGTATTTTAATTTATCTCGTGCTGTCATTTTATAGTCTGAAATCTTTGCAAACTGTGCGAATGCCATGTATTTCTAAAATTTATAAAACCCAACCCCTTGAGACATACTGGTGTATCAAAGTACAAAACTTTTACCCAAATTCTAGTTTTATGTAACAAGCCACAATTCATTTGAAAATTCACAACAAAAGACCTGTCACGTCAAAAAAGAACATACTATACCCAATACTACCAAAAAAAAGGTATTTAAAATGGTTTAATCGAACACTAAAATCGTAGTTAAGTAGGGTTTAAAAGAAAGAGTTTATTCAAGGTTCCGTTTACTAAGTTTAGCAACCTTTCATCTAGCAATCATACTAAAGAACAGTGTTTTGGCATAAACATTACGAAGGTTTATGATGCAACCCTCTGATAAATGCTGCAAAAACATTGCACCCACCCACCCTTTACTTTCGTCTTAGAAACCCCAAGTGTTACCAAGCTACGAAATAATTAGTGAATGTAACAAAAAGTGCGACACGAAGAAAATACTTACAGCTAATGGCCAATTTATAGCAGTCATGTTATTTTGAAAACCAAAAATAAGGATAATGAAGATGACAATGTATAGTATCCATGGAAACACAGTAGTAAATAAATAAAATCCTGTTTCATTCTCTATTGTATTGGATAATGTTCCATCGATTGCTCCTCTCCAGCCTGCCACAATACACCAAGATATGAACAGAAGAATCTAAAGAGTATATACATACCAACATACTGTTTTGGTTATAAATTTTCTAGGAACTCTCCAAGGATTCTGAATATCAGCGTAACACTTTAGAAGGGGATATCTAATTACCACGATTTTTTTTAAATTCACGCTTATTATGTGTCTCGTTAATTTCCTGTAATAAAGTAAGTTATCCATACATACCATACAATACTTACAAAATTTATTAACATTAACACACCAGATGGTGTTTTTAAAAACTCAATGCTTGGCCCTCTCTGTTGTTCTTGCGGTATAAGCGTGGATTCCATTCTAAAAGGAAACGAACAATGCAACAAACTAGTCGATAGCCATAAATAAATTCAAGTAAATCCACGGGTCCTCCTGTATTTTATTGAACGCATTACGTGCGTCTCGTTACTGCGGTTACCATTTTGCGTGACAGACGTATGCGAACATTATAATATAGAAGTCGTTGTCCGTGGAAAAATCGACGGGTTCTCCCGTCCTTTATATTTACCTGTCGCAACAAAGTGGATAAAAATATATCGCATTTGATATTCGTGTTTTCGTAGCACGATTTTCTAACTCAGCGGGGGTCCGCGCAGAGACAGACAAAATACGGCTATTTTTAAAGAGAAGTCGTTAGCCCGTGGAAAAATCCACGGGTTCGCCCTTCCTTTAAATTTTCCCGTCGCAACAAAGTGGATAAAAGTATATCGCATTTGACATTCGTGTTTCCGTAGCACGTCTTTCTAACTCAACGGGGGGTCTGCGCAGAGACAGACAAAATGCGGCTATTATTAAAAGAGACTAGTCGTTAGCTAGTGGAAAAATCCACGAGTTCGCCTGTCATTTATATATCGCATTTCGTGTTTCGTGTTTCTGTAACAAAAAGACAAATAGACGCACGATCAGACTGACGGAATCCGGCTATTATTAAAGAGACTAGTCTTTTCCGTGGAAATATCAACAGGGTCGCCCGTCTTTATATTACACGCTATTTCGTGTGCCCGCTGCACGACGCGTCTCTTGCGGATAGACAGACAAAATACGGCTATTATTAAAGAGATAACCGGTGAAAAATTCACGGGGTCGCCGTCCTTTATGTATTGCATTTGGTGTTTCCGCAACAGGACGCGTCTTTTGTGGACACACAGACAGACGACGGCTCTTATTAATGAGATTAAAAGTTTTAGCTTTATTGAAAGTTGTTGCTTTTTACAAAAATCCACGAAGTGATGAGATGCACTATTATTAGTCCTTAGATCGAGGTGATCATATCACATTGTTTTTAATTACCAGCATGCGCCATGTTTTTAACTTTCTATTTCACTTATCAGAAATTTCAATTTAGCCAGGTAAAAATAAGCATAATGAAAAAAAATGTGTTTAATGAGGATTTAATGGACACTTAAACACAAATTGTTTGTCGTTCTCTATCTTTAATATAGAGTCTCAGCTTATTTTTCTTACCAACAAATTCCACTACGATCTTTATTTTGGACTACCCCTATATCAATTTGTTATAATTTTAGTGTTTCTATGGCAACAATTTTGTCTAACATTTAGCAAAATAATAAATATTTAATAAAGCATTTCATCTTGGACAAATTAATGCCCAACTCACTGGTTGCTAACACATTTCTCTTTCTTCATGAGCAAATACATGCGATGTACAAGTTCGCAACATTGTGCTTATTGCGCCCTCTGTCTGTCGTATGATGTTTTTTGAAGGTAATTCTAAAGTGGTAAGCCAGGGTTTTCCCACTGTCATTCATAGCTACTGAGTTTAAATCTAACAAAAAAAATAATTTGTTTACAAGCAGAAAGAGTGAAACATGCATATTTTCTTCTTGGCCTCTTTTATTATTTTTGCCCTTTCGCCATTGTAATTTTAAAATTTTTCTGCATGTTTTATTCTTTTAACCCGTTTAGGCAACTGGTAAAGCTGAGAATGCAAACTGGTGTAAAAATCACTCATAGGTGCTGTTGTTTATCCTAAATCAACGATAGACAACTAGATTTTGTGGGCAAAAATACTTCAAATGAAACTTAAGAAAAGAGATATTTACATCAATGATGGGATGAAAATGACGTTGTTTTCTGCTTATAATCCATATAAGAAGCAAGCAAAATTTTAAGATGAACATATTCTTAGGATATTCTTAACTTCTTGACTTATTTCATTTTGAATATTCTCATAGATTACGTTGTTATAGAAAATCGTGTATATTATGTTTGTGTGTAATTTCATATGCAATTCGGAAAAGGTTTTAATTTTTCATGCCATGCTGATGTAAAACATCCCACCAATTTTGAGAAATATACACTTTTTGGCACCCCAATAAAGCCTTGAAACTAGCAAAAATGTTTTAAACCTGATTAATCATTCTCGACGAAATCAATTTAACATGAATAGGACCTTAAAAGCTCCCCCGGAAAGTTAATATTGCTACAAGGAAAAAATAAATCTCATCTCATTCTAGATTTTACAGACGTCTGCAACTATTCACATGATTAAAAAATATAACACATGACGCTGCCATTATACCTGTGTAAGGGCTATGAGAATAAGGTGCAATGTTTTTTTATGAGGACAAGCTATATAAGAACATAGAGCTTTAGAGGTCCAAAACTTTTAAACATGTCAACAACGTTGTTAAAAAAATAGTATTTCTGCTTATTTAAATTCAAAAATTACAAAACATGAGAAAAATTGAGAGCAATTAAAGAACGTTTAAAGTCTTCTTCCAAGTTAAATGTTCTTATATAAAAAGCATGTTGGTCCTTTTGGGACCCTCTATACCAAACTGAATTGGTCACTCACCCGTAACAGCTAATAGGTTACACGCTTTTTTTAAAGAATATTTTATTACATTCAAATATGACTTACGCTATACAATGTTTAGACTTTTATTTAGCATACATTTGAGTTTTCTATCGCCACGAAGAAATTGCACGGCATGCAAAAAGCGTTTTAAAACACTTAGATTCCTACGCCCATGCCTATCTTAATTTACTCACCAAAGTGTGTCATAGCAAAAACAAGAAAAGAACACATTCTAGCCTCAACTGATAAATTGATATTTTTTTTAAAGAAAACGTTTTGGTTGGAAAAAAAAGTTAATTCGAACGGATTTAGCAATAAGACTGGACATTTACCTGTTTTAAAATTACTTTTTATATCTTCCACGCTTTTTTATTTCCTACAAACCACTTTGTAAACTTTGCAAAAGTTGTTTTTTTATTGTGTTTGTCGTACAACAAACTTTATTATTAAGCAAACAGTTGGTGAATTAAATTTAATGACGTAATTTTAAAGTCACAGTGGTTGATTACAGACGGGGGTAAAAATAAATAAAAATAAACACAATGTTTATCATCTTTTTTATATAAGAAACAATGGATTTGGCTATAAGGGTATTCCTAAATTTTCTTACCGAAATCAACTCCGGGTCACAACAAAATATGGAATCTTCCTTAAATCGATCTTGTTGAAAGGCGCGCTTTGGAGTAATTAGCCCAGCCTTAATTAGTTCTCAAATATTACCCTGTGAGGCTCGTTTTTTAACGCTCTCATAAAAGACACAAAATATATGACATTATTAATACATTTTTACTTTATTTACTATTATTTTTATTTTATTTTCTATTCTATTAATACAATTCTTCTGTTTTTACAACTTAGAGACTAACCCCGTCTGTTTCTGACTTAAAAAAGAACAATTAAACTTCCCATAGAAACGTAACAAATATGTGACAGTGTTTTAAAGATTTGATGATAACTATAGAGAAAGAAATCGTTGAAGCTTATGCGAGCTGTTCTACCAACTTCACAGTGAACGAGGGCAAACAGATAAAAATTAAGAAGGATTCCCCGCCCTTTTGTGAGCTAGTGCATTTCCATAAACTTAGCGCCCTGTCATGTGATGTACACACTCAATAAGTTGTCAATAAGTTAAGAAAAGTTTTTCGATGGCCAGCTATTTTTTATCGACCGCCTGAGGGCGGTCAGTCATCGGTCAGTTAGGGCGCGATTTTTCCCTAATAATATTATTCTGTTTTTTTTGTATGGAGTTGAATTTTCGTGCGCAGCTTCGATGCCATTTTATATATTGTTTTTGCGAGACCAAAACAACGGTACTTTTTGGATTAGGGATATTTTTCATTCACTCGAACATGTATACTTGAGATAACTATCTCCATCAGTCGCTACGTGGGGTCGAGTTCTCGACGGTGATTACTAGTTTGTATCGTCGAATATAACACAGTAGGGCAGGTCCACGCGCTTAGGCTGCTAATGATTGACATATTAACTCATTCTATTTAAACAAAGGAAAAGCTGCTTGGTGGTAGCACCGGTGTACCACTGTACTAATATTGAAGAATGCTAACATTTAATCATTCTGCATATCTTGTTGTCCACTTCGCGCCCAAAGAAATTGTCAATACTTTCAGCTGCATCAGGGTTTGGATCCAAACTTTGACAATCCATGATAGTTACAGAAATACATACGTGTTAGTTAAGTTGATAGTTGATAATAGAACTTTTAAATAAGAAATCATGAGAACCAATAAAGATTTTTCAAGAAAAATAGAAAGATTCCTAGACAACTTTCTAGGCTCTTTCATATGAAATAAACTTGTTTTTAAGTGGCAAGGCAAGTGTTAAAAAATTTCTAAACATGGCGCTAATCGTACCGCGTAAACTTTTGTGTCGATTACTGTAAATTTTGGTTTAACCAGCGCAAGCACCATCCAGGCATGCGCTGCTTACTTTTCAGAAAGATCAAGCAATTTTTTTGTTAACATGAAAATTATTGCAATGTCACAAAAGATCCCAGCATGACAAGCATACAAGCAAAGAGAGTGAGGGAGTGGTGGTTCCAAGTTTATACAAGTTAACGCAGTAGACCTTTCCTGAATTTTCTAATTATACCAAACTCAATTAAGCCTAGTTCCCACCAACGCGTTTATTAATTAATATATGTTTTTTACTAAATTGATGAATGAGTTTATTTTCATCTAGTTAGTTATGTAGTAAGATTATGCGTTACACTGAACTTAATTTTTGGACGAAAATTAAATTGTAAGTATGGAAGTGAACAGCAAAGGAATTTTAGAATTAGGTATTTTTATTTAAAATAAACACTAAATTTTGTTTATACCCTAGTTTTTACCTCTCTTCAAGCTTCCTCTTTTTCTATCTTTTTCCTTATTTTCAGTGTCAGCTTTATCATAGAGACAGGGGTAGAGTCTCACCAGCTCAAACAGTGTTTCCTCTGCTACTTTTCCTATTTTAGATTTCGTTACGTATTATTAATTTTTCGTTTTTGGTCACTGTCGTTCTTTCACTTACTCGTGCAATGCTCTTATGAAAGTCACTCTCACTTTTAGCATTGGCGGTAAAAACAAAAAATTTCTTTGATGTAAAATCGCCATTTTTTTTTTTTTTTGCATTCCCTTCTATAAATTTAACTTTAAAACCTTTTAAAATAAACATATGTTATATCCAGGCTAAGTTGGTGCTAATTCCTTTTCAAAAGGTAGAACAGTCTCGTTTTTAAAATAACAAGATGCAGGCGCTGCATAAACCGCTATTAAAAAAGCACAACTATGAAACATCCACAATGCGACCCAATTCTACAATTTCTGCTAACAAAAATACAGCCTATCATCCATGGTTAAAAGTCGCGCGATTGAAATGTTTATGGTCTTAAACGGCATTTAGGTGACAAAGAATCAAAATTTTAATGTCACCATCATGTTCAGCATACGTTCTTTGTTAACTTTGCCAAATTTTGTCTAAAATAAAGTAGTTTTAATTTTTGGACCAATTTTGGCCTAAAATGACATTTAGGTGACAAAAATCAAAATTATGATGTCACTATTATGTTCAGCATACCTTTTTTGTTAACTGTGTCAAATTTTGTCGAAAACAAATACCAATTTTGGCCTGAAACGTCATTTAGATGACTTCCAAGTACTTAGAGAGTTTAGGTACGAAGTTTAAATCTGTGCCGTTGCAATTGACCATTTGGGTCATTTAGTTAGTTACGAGTTGGAAACCTATCCTCGCAGGCAAGATAGTAAAAAGAAAAAAAAAAGTAAAAATAGTTACCAAGATGAGATTCGAACACACGACTACTCCCGTGTCGGTGGCAAGAGAGACAAAAATTTACATTTTGGGACGGACAGCTGTATTTGAATACTCCTCGCAGGCGAGATAGTAATTATTTTCTTCAAATCTAAATAAGATCCAATCAGAAAAATATATTGCTCTAAAAAAAATAGTTTTGTCATGATAATTTGATATTCTATCGGAATATCCTTATTTGAAGAGCATAGAACCATTACAAAATTTCGGATGACGTCATATCTATAATTTAATGCCGTATACGTCTGTCCGTCCGTCCGTCTATCTGTCACGCAAAATGGTAGCTTAGCTGCGCCGGCGAACCCGTGGATTTTTTCACGGGCTAAGGACTAGTTTACTATAATTATATGAAACTCGGAAAAGGTGTATTCTCCCATTTTTTCTTTTTTTTACGGCGGTAGTTTTTAAGCCCATTTTCTCTGTTTGCGAGAAATCAACGGGAAATTCTACGGCGAAGAAGAAAACAAACCCCCCGCATTCACAGTTAAACGACTTTAGAAAAATAGTCGGATTATTTATAATCGAAAAAATTAAATTAAGGATTTCGCATTGACAAAATTATCATTTAAACCTTGCGTTGACACTTGGGGTAAAAAGAGCAAGGAAATACATCTGTCATTTATTTTCATTCAGTTTTATGCATACATATAGTGAGTTTATACAACAAAATAGCTCTGATGTTGCCAATGGTTCACCTAGTTTTTATGCATATGCGTTTAGATCCCGTATGAATGAATGACGTCGCACTGGGAGAATCTCGCACGAAAAAATACCGCCGTGTCGGCGTTTAATTTATTCCCGTTGCCTCCTTTTGTGGGTGTGAATATTAGTAAGCTGATAACGCATCAAAATCAACGATCACAATCGAAAATTAATCTCCATTGTGTGTTTTTTAATTCATTTTCGCCCGCCATGACAAGAACATTCCCGCAAAATCTGTTTAAATAAAAACACAGTATACAGTCTATCGTGACTCTAACGCAACAAAAAACAGTTGCCTAACATTCTCTTATTTTGCGGAATAAATTTCCGTGAAAGTTTAAATTTAAATTATAACTTCGGTTTAAGTAAAAACACAAGCTTCTGTGAGTCGTTACTCCGTGTAGTTAAACAAGCTACCGTGATTTTAAATTTTGCAGAAAAGTAGTCGCAAATTGTAAGCAAAAGATAACCTGCTGTAAAAGTAGTTATCACAGATTAACGAGAAACTGTTGTTACATTGCACACAGAATACATGTTAATGCATCAATAAAATTTTGGACTTTAACTCAAGTTACAGTCAAGCGTGTAGCTAGCTACCTAACTACCTAGCTACCTAACTATATTTAACAAAACTATGGGGGTTTAGGATAAAAAGTCCTCTGATACACAAAATAAAAGAGGACCGCAAGCTGTAACCCAAGCTGCGTTATTAAAAAAACTGGCAGAGGGGAGGCGGATCGAAAAGGGTTAAGCTTTATATATGCCTAAGAGAAGTGTTCCAAGATGATTTACTTTAAAATGTAGAGTACATTAAAATATAAAGTGCAGATTACAATATTTTTGTCTACAAACATACACTGTGGTGAGGGGCACCCTCAGCTGTGGTTTTTATCCTAGCCATTGCTATTGTTTCTTTTTTAAGCTACAGATTGAGTTGTAGCTGTTTAGCTACCTCTAGCTAAATACAGGTCTCTGCAACATAATTTTAAAACCTTATTTATTATCTATGTTAGCTAGGTACAGTTAAGTAGCTATACCTTTTATTTGTGCCACAAATTGCTGGACGTCTGTATTAACTAGACGGGTAATGAATAGCAGGTTTTGGCCTGCGTTTTTATCAAAACTTATCTCGCTGTCCCTCATGATTGTTTTTTAAAATTTCATGAGAGACTATTCTGCAAAGTAAAAAATGCTTGGCGACTGATTTTCTTATGACGGGTAACAACAAGTTTATTCAGTGTTTTTATTTCTGCTGCAGTTGCGGGAAAATTATCTTTTAAAAAACGCACAACATCTGAAAAACCTGTGAACACTTTTTTGGATTTGTGACACACCTTATACCTTACCTTTACTAAAAGCCGCCAAACTAAATGTGCAACATGGTCTATCTGCACAATTAGGCGCTCAATCTGGCTTTCAGCGCCGTGTCACTAAGGTAGTACCGTGCTGATACAGCTACGTTAAGAAATATTTATTATTTTTTTTTAAATGTTTTTTAAACTTTTGAAGCCCTTCTGAGTCTTATAAAAAGAATATAAAAATTGTATAACAATGGGTGATTTCGATTCACGAATGATCCACTTCGCCACTTTGCTGAATGACATGAGAAAAAACAGTATATATTGTATTAGTTTGTTACTTACTGTCACGTATACTCAACTCTTGACCTTTGTCATCCTTCGAAACGGACATTAGCTCTTGTAGTAGAGTTCTGGCTTTGCAAGGCACACATACTGGGAACAATGACGAAGTTCACCACGATGTTTATAACACACTAGCCGTTAGCCGTAGAGAAATGCACGGGAATTGGACCGTATTAACAAAGTCGATAAAAATATATCGCAGTTTCTACTTTGTGTGTCCGTAGCACGAGTTATTTTGCACGTACACACAAAGAACGGATACTATAATATAGAGCGTTCGGTCCGTGGACACGTTAGCGGAAAACATTTTGTAATTCGTTAGCATCAAGTAGTGACTTCTCTGCGGATGGAACCATATCTATAAAAACAAAAGGCAACAAAAAAAATTTTCTAAAAAATAACTTTCTTACAGAAAGAACAAACATTCTAGTCACAATATGAGTTTTTGTGTTGCCACTATTTGAACGATTTGTTGCTAAATTCACAGACAGGCTGTGTCTATAAGTTACAGGCTTAATTACTACAAGGCGCAAACATGCAAAAGTTTGAAAGCTGTGTGGGGAGTTTGGGCACAAAGTTGATTCAATTCTTATGTCGCTATTTTCCCAGAGCCTCCTTTTAAGTAAACCTAATAGCTAATTTAATTAAAAATAGCACGTAATTAACCTTTAGGTTAAGTCTAGTTCTCAATTGATTGCAATTTCCGTTATAGCGCAAAAAGCTAACGCGCATGCGCACTTTGACATTGTTATAAGGTATTATAAGTGCGCATGCGCAAACTTTGATATGGTTATTTTGATATGGTAACAAAAATCCTTTAAGTTTTTTACGCTATAGCGAAATACTCAGTTAAATGGAAAGGAGTCTTATAAACTCTAATCCAGAAATAATTAATCTATCAGACTAATAATTTTCTTATCGAGCAATATAATTAATCTAAAGAGGTATGCGTCCCAAATTGACCATTAAAGACTGGCAAAGAATACCTATACAGACTCGATGGCTTCTAATTGCATTTTTTGATAATTATGTCTTCAGCTTTTCTGATGGTTTTATTTTCATTTTTTTTGGAAGGAACTCAGGTTGAATTTTTTTTCATTACGTTCTTAACTGAACAACAAAAGCCTGTTAAATTGAACTTTTAAAAAGCAATTTATTTACCTAACAGCCATAATTGATTACGATCATTGCCCGTCAAAGGTAGTCGTCCAAACGGTCATGAAATGATGACAAAATTTATATTATTCAATGACAGTGACTGAACTGATACGTAATAATATGTTCTTAAGTTCAATGTTAAAAAATTATTCGGTCAAAATATTATTTTCTTTTCTGGCAATATTTTTTTATTTTTGACTGTTTCCTCAGGCTAGTCATGTTCTAAAGCGGTTCGTAATTTTAAACAGTTTGCAACTTTCACTGTTCCTTTGAATTAAGTTCTTACAAAAAGTGTATTTCAAAATTAGCAGCTAGTCAGTTCCACTCTTATAACGATTTTTACGTTTAACGTCGAATCGAAATCTTTCTACAAACACCTTATTTAGGCCGTAAATCCGTTCACAGTGATGCTATTGCAATGATTATTGTGGCATAAAACAAAGACCTTTTCATAGGTTTTACATATAAGTAGGCAACAGTCGTGGTGCTGTGAAAATGCTATCGAATGTGGTAAAGAAATATTCAGTGTTTGTGCTTGAGATTCCTTTGGTATTCTCCAATGATAATTCTCAGTGGACGAGTGGAGGCCATGAACACAATTTATTCAACACGAAGGTTCTTTTCAAGTTACATTCTTATTCTCAGAATATTTCCACATTCCCTTAATGCTCCCGGAAATTTGTACTTAAACGATTTAAGTTCGCTTATTAAGATTTTAATTATTAACAAAAAGACAAAGATACAATGGCTGCCATTCTGTCATCTCGTCTTAGAATAAATAAAAAATCTGCTCAGGTACTCAAAAGTAAGAATCAACAAAAACGTTTACAGACCTTGGGTATTATCATCCATAGTTGGCTCGTCCATTCCTTCTACTGTTAGCTAGTTCCCTAACCGGCGAAGATACCTAAAGAATTGTGTTTGCCTACAACAAAAAGCCGGACTGCGGTCGGTCGACCTATAACCTATAATTATTAGCCGAATGCGCTATACTATTTTACAATTTCCAAGAGACAAACATTCATTATTATCTTGTTAACCCACGACCTTAATCGCATGGAAAATGTTACTGTAATTTGCACACGTAATGGGGATAAAAATGGGTATGATTTTTTCTTCTTAAAATGAATCAATTTGTAAGTAACATTAAACTAAGGAAAAAGCCTTACACCCTCCACCGCAGGGTTTTTTGCCTTTTATTATGACAGATGACGGCCGTCTTCTCTCATACGAAAATAGTGAAAAACTTAGGGAGGAGGGTGAAAGCTTTAAACTCTCCACACTGTTGTTAAATTTATATCATCTCTGAATAAAAAATGTGTAACTGATTTATGATAAATTACATTCACCTAGTAAAATGTATACACTATGATCTTTCTTTATGTTGTATATTTTTTTATACATTTTTTTCCTCGCAGTTTTGTATTTAAGCTTGTATCACGTCAAAGAAGCTCTTTGCTCTTTTAGCTACACCTTTGACCTTAGAGGAATTTAAACAGCTTACTAGGCTGACCACGTTAGTTTCTTTTTTTTAAAAAAACATCTTTTGTTTTCATACCGCTTTGACAAAAAGTGTTCAGCGTGAAGTTCTACATAAAAAGCAAGCTTTCTTGAACAAACAGAACATGCATTGTTAGTTTATTTGTTATTCTTGTTCGTAGAGAAGAAAAAGGGTCAAATAACTTTCGACCAAACAGGAAAATCACTCTTTAACCCTATGTAACCTCTGTTAAATTGATTATTCGATTAAAAATTCTGATAGGCAAATCATGTTGAATCAATTGATCTGATTGGTTAAACTTGTTGTTTAAACAAAGAAATCACTGTCTGGTGAACCAATTAATCATCAGTAACAAAGGAAAAGGTCATAGTGTCTGTTATATTTTAACGCTTGTAGTTTTGCTCAGCAACTACAGTAGGCGTTGCATCAATTGGAGCAAGGTACGTATGTTAAATGATAGCATCATAGGTCTAACAATTTAGCTCGTGTTTATTATTATCCTTTGGCGACAGATTTTCGCTGATCTAGCAACTTTAGCTTTTTTATTCTAATTCATTTCGCCCAGCCAATTAAACCAGGAAAAATTTCCTTCGAATTTCTCGCTAATACTACTCTTCACAAAGTTAATCTCAATATGGATTGTACGTTGATTGTAATGCACTTATCAAGACGTTAGACTTCCACTTGAAAAATAATTTAGATTATATCACCATGGAGGATTCGCCATTAAAGGAGATTAAAGAGGGAAGTGCTAAAGGGTGTATAGCATTGATAAAAACGCGACCTGGAATCCTCATGGTCATCAATACGGTAATGTTCTATCCACAATTTTTATTTTATTTTTTTATAAGATAAATTGATTAATTTTGATCTTCCTGGTATCCTGATTACTGCTACTAAGAAGTGAGTAAGGAATGTTTTTACTTTTAGGTGCTTCTCTTATTAGCTTGGTGTATCATGGCTGGCTGGAAAGGCGCTGTCTACCTTAGTCTGGAGTATTTTATCAGAAGCACTACTTCCTTTTTCCTGTTCACAACAGTTGTACCATGGTTGATGTTCCTCGTAATTTTTGTAATTTGGACCTTTAGCTTACAAACAAAAATTACCTTCATTAACTGGCCTTTGGCAGTAAGTAACTTATTTGGTAAAATTTTGTTGAGGAAAAATTTTGGTGGGAAATAATGTGGCGGGAAATGTTTTTTCTCATGAAAAATACAATAAAACTTCAATATATTTGCTTTCAAAATATATATAGTTATATGGAGGTATTTAGAGTATTTATATGAGGTTTTTACATTTAAAAAATTGATGTACCAAAACCTAAAAAACGTTAAAATTTATTGCCGTACCCAAAGAGTTAATAATCATTTATCATAATCACTTTTAATAATCACAATTGGAATATTGCAACGCATTTGTTGTCTATATGCATACATTATTTTGGCATGAATAGCCCTTCTGCCTCAGGTTTTGAAATTTAATCAGCTAGAAAAACATCCTCAGAAAATTTAGCGCATCTTGGAGAGTCTCCGAACACAGACAGTTGTTTCTCAACCGAAATTATTGGTGTTTATTTTACTGTACTAGTCGTGAAACCGTGGAAACATCCACGAGTTCACTTTTCCTTTGTACTCAATGCTCTTTCAAGCTCCCGTAGCATTGGGTTATTTCGTTCGCACACACACAGAAAGAATACGTGTAGTGTTAATATAGAGACACTAATCTGAAATATTAAGAACAGTTTCATAAATCCTTAATTTATAAACTCTAATTAATCTGGATGGTTACCCAGTGTTATAAAAAGAGATTAACCGTTTATTTTATTTGCAGATGTTGCCGAGACAGAAACTTCATTTTATAACATTGTATAATATATTATTGGTTTACCGCGCGATTTTATTATTTTGGCATTGAAATGCAAGTCGCGTTAGAAAATTCTTATAAGGTTGGAAGTTAACTTATCACTTATGTGTCTTAGTACTTACCTAGGAGGCGGTGGAAATAGAGTCCGTTTAGGACTTACAGAATTTTTTAAAACAGTGATAATAATATCAATAATATATTTTTTTAGCTTGGGATCATCTGTTGCATCTGGGCCGCGGCCCTGTTAATATCTTCAAGTCTTGTGGCTAAGAAAGTAACTGACCTATCTTATTATAGTGGAAATTCGTATAGGTATTCGTATTCGTATTCGTATTCGTATTCGTACTCGTACTCATGGGATCCAAAAGAAACTCTTCTTGGTGCCGCAGCTGTACGTAATACTTTTTTGTTGTTTCATATATTCCTCTGCATAGTAATGGTTTTGTTTAATTAGGTAAAGTATCTTATAACGATGCGCATGATTTTTGTTAAAATGTTTAAACACCATCTTTTAGTCCTCTGTAGTTACCAGACTGCAAAGTTTTACTTTGGCAGATGTGTAGCCCGGGCGAACAACGTGGAAATTGTTCAAAAAACGTTTTGTTTAGATAGAAACGTTATTGTGAATTGTATTGTGGCTACGATTTTCGAAATTCAGCAACTTTTATCGCTATATTGTAGTTCCCAGTATTTTTAAAAAAGTGATAAGAAAAAGGAAAGAAACAGATATTTAAACTTTTTGGATTAGTAAAATTAATAGGTAACAAGAAAATGGCGCCCTTTACAAACGTATGATTCAATCTCGTTCCCAGTCCCAATGTAAAAACAAAAAGGGAACCTGAGAACAAGATCGTGCATGATTAAAAATAAGTTAAAGAAAGGATTTTACTGTGGTAGGAAGAGCCTGTTTGAATAATTCCTCCGGTAGGTTATTTAAAAATGGCATGACATCGTGGGAGCAATACATATCGTATTATTCGGATTTGTTCGCAAGCTAGAGATGCAAGATACCCTCGGATTTAATAGGTCAGCCACGAGTATACCTGCTTAGAATAAAGCAGTAAAAGAATCAAATCTCGAAGAACAAACCCACAAGAAGCCGTTCATTCCCTTTCTAAATTAGACACGTATTTTGAACGTTAGTATAGTCCAATTCCCCGATTTTTCGGACCTTCTCAACCTTGGTTCCTAGGCATACACAGAAATTTTCAATAATTTGGATAAATGTATTGAGCCACAGTTTAGTACAAAATCAATCCTATCGACGTGAATGGACGAAAAAATATGTAAGATTTGATCTTAAAGTATGTCACGAGAGTGTTTTAAAAATAGAAAAACATTCACTACAAGCTCCTACTAAGTCTTTTTTTTCCTGATTCACTCTTTTGTCTGTGATTGCTGATGTTGACAAAAAGTATATTTGATTGACGTCTGTAAGAGAAACAAACAAATAACTTTCAGATCCCTGAAACTACTTCATAATACAATGCACATTTAAGAAAAAATAAAACGAGTTTGAAAGTTGAGAGCTGTTTAGAAAAACGGAGAATTAGAAGCAATAATAATCCTAGTTAAAATTCAGGCATTCTTATTACAGAAGTGTGTTTTTACAATTTTAATTAACTAAATAGGACGGAAGCTTACCGGAACTCCTGGGTTAAATTTTTGTTGAGCTTTTTTAGAAATATTTTTCTTTAATAAACTTTAAGCAAAATATGAAATGTGTTGAAATGAGACTAGTTCAATGGTTTTAAGTCTATTACGTCATCATTAACAGATTTATCTGACAGCATACTAACTAAAATTAAGTATTCAATAATTTAGTACTTCTTATCCGGCAAACTGCCTCTATACGTTCCACACCTGAGTAACCTGTGGATTCAAATTTTCTTATAAATCGCAGCTTAACTTGGACAGGATTTTAACTTGTGCACGAATACATTACTGTGTATTCATTTCAATCATTTTAAATTTTAAATAACAGACCATGTTTTCTTGTTATGTTTTTTAAGCAACATGTGGGTATAGTAATGATCTTTGTTTATAGGCATTTGGCTTTCTGTCTATGATTGGCTTGATAGTCGAAGCTGTTCTACACTTTAAAGAATACAAGTCAAGTCGATAACAACATCTCAAATTTCCATATTTCATGTGGTGTCAGCATAATGAATTGTATAGAAGTCTAGCAGATTTTTTGTAAAAATTAAAACTTTCACGAAAACCTTTTGTAACATTTTTATAAATATATTTGCAGTCGCTTTGCTGTATTTAATGATTTTGCTATATAAGAGGGGGGAAGCAGTTTTATCGCTCAAGATTATATTAAGAGACTGGAAGTAATGTATGATATGCGTTAATGTAGGACTACAGGCGAACTCCTGATAGTTTATCCCTGCCTGGTCTTCATTTTACCATATTTTGGTCTACTATTCTGGTCTATAATTTATTCCAATAGTAAGCTATTATTAATAACAAAAAATTAATCCAAATCTGAAATTCGTTATTTGGGTATTTTCAGAAGAAAAAGAGATAAAGAGGACTTCATCAGTAGCTTCTAGTCTGATCAGTTGTAGAGAAGAATGCGTTTTAAGGAGGAAACTCTATTTTTAATACTACTTTTAATCGCTAATTAAAAATATTGAAAGAATGTCAATGTAAAGAACGAAAATCCCACTATTGATAGGAATATAACAAATATATCTAAGGACTCTGTTTCCTAAGATTTTTATAACAACTTAATAATTGGTTTTAGTATATAAGATGAAGAATCTCCATTTATTAACAGAATCAAAGAATTATGCTCTGATGATATTGTAAATTTTGATTAAGCCTTGTTATTATGAACTTAACATTTAACTGCATTAAAATCTTGAGGTATTTTAACCACCTGTTCTATAAATAATAACAACAAAACTCTCGGCTGGGAAACTTGGAGAAATCTTCACTTTTAATTTAGCTTGATTGGCTGGCAGAGGAAATCGTCTAGTTATACTATCATAAGTTATGCACTAACCACATTCTAAGCCCGTTTCCGTTGAAATCTCTCAGTTACACTATACAAATTCAACACCCGTTTCTTTAAATCTTACCTTCCTCTACTAATTAAGTTAATCTCAAAACTTTCGCATTAGTATAGTACAAAACAGCTATTATTTCGGACATATGTATTGCAAAAAATTATATTTTCCTCACTTCGATATTTCTCCTTTGCTATGTTCGCATGGTGTTCCGTCTAAACTTCTATCGGGTTTAATCTGCTATGACGTCATTGCGTTGCTCCAGTGTGCGCTGATTAAATAAAAGAGCGCAAGCTATAGGGGTTTCACAGTGAGTATACACCCATATATGCTCTAGAAACTTAATTTTTTTATGTGGCAATAACTCCAACGTCAAAATCAAAAACTTTACAGACGTTGTTCCCTATCGTTAATTTTCCCAATATGCAACGTAATGACATTAAAAGTTCTTTGTTGCTTTACTTTTTCGTGCTAAAGGTCTTATTGAAGATGGAGATTGGCTTTACAAAGGTGCTTGTTTAACTTTGTATAACTTCAGTACGCTTTTATAAAAGCAAATCAGGCAAGTACTAATTACGTTATGTGAGCGTTTGAGATAAATTTATTTTGACGTGAAAGGTGAATTTATATAATACCAAACATGTATGATTTGACTATACAATCATTGATCATATCAATTATTGATTTTTTTTTGGCTTTTAAAAATTTGCATAGCCTAATTAGGATAGTATATCCAAGTTAGACTAGGAATTTATTCAATCCCTCTCCTAACTTAGCACATAATCTCAGCCAAATTTCGTTTTCCCTGAGTTTGACTGATAGAGTCCATCTGACATTTAGTTGGCTAGCTAGGGGCTTAACAGTTAATGTGCTGTAGCATTAAAAGCTCTTCTCAAGAATGGATATACCTCAAGAATAGAAGTACCCAACCAAAAAGCGCGGTCAGTAGAAAATTCATTTTCAGCGTAATCTTTCCCACCTTAACTCTATTGATCTTCTGGTGGTAAGAAAAATTATGCTAAATTATCCCATGGCTAATGGTTATTTTGAACAAGAAATAATGGAAAAAAACTAATCCTGTGTTTAGCGTCGAAAGTCTGCCCACGTAAGCTATAAAAGAAGAAGGAATATATTCCGGCTATTTTAAATATTTTCAAACCATTTCTCAAAAAAAATTTGATTGTTTCTTCTAAATCATAATCGTCAATTCTTCCCACTTCTATGAAACGTTTGTAACTAAAGTTTATTATGCGTTTTTTGTGAACAGATAAGAAAAAGAAGTCGCTGATAAGGCTTGAACAAACAGGAAGATCGTTATTACCATTATTTCATTTTTTTCATAACAAGACTGTTATCTAAACAAAAGAACAATTTTCTTATTTATAAACCAGAAAGAATAAAGCAACACGTTTTGTTGTATATATATTGGATTTATCCACTGACCAACGACTAGTCTATATTTTAATACCCGTATACGTTTGTCACGCAAAATGGTAACCGCAGGAGCGGGACACATGAAATGTTGTTAATAAAGCATGTGAATTTATCCACGGGTTACCGACCAGTTTTTGCAATTTTGCCTACCTGATTACTGCTGGTAAAAATATGCATGATTTTTTTTTTAGGCACTCCTTTTTTTTAGCTTGACTGTTTGGAAGGATGGAGTAAACGCTTTTCTTGACTTCATGATTGATAAGACTATTGATTTTTTCCTGCTTGCAGCCATCACTCCCTGGCTTCTGTTCATTTTTATTTTTATTATTTGGTTATTTAGTTTAAACAAAAAAATAACCCTCTTTAACTGGTCTATGTTAGTAAGTTCCCCAATATTAAATGATTGCTTCGTTATTGTTTTTTTTCAATTTAATCCCTCTAGGAACAATTTAACTTTTCAACCTTCATAAAGTTTCAGCTTTTATGTAGAGAATTAGAATTCCTTGGTGTTTCGTAGCATGTTACTACATCATCAGGTAAAATTAAGTAAATTTTGCCTGATGACATGGTAACATGCTACGAAAATTTTACCTGATTTTGTCTTTAAGCTTTGTATTTTAGTCGAATGTAATATTAAGAGAGTGATAAGATAATAGGAAATATAGTTAACTATGAAAACTACGATAACTCTCAAGTTGTAACAAATGGAATTTCCTGGCACATTGGAAAAATTTTTTCGTGCATTTATTATCGCTTTTATGGCAATTATACAAGAAAAACCCGTCTCCCTAAGGGTCCTTCACTTGTGAAAATAGTCCCATAATTTATAATGTACAAACCATACACGTTTGTTTATCGTTTGTTTGAATATCAATATTCTAACCAGGCTGGTCAACCTTATCTCTCTATTGCCCAAAACATTAGATCTATTGTTTTCAACCTAAATTCCAGGAGCTTTAATTTCTATAGGAATAGAATGAGCTTATTTGAGCACTGATATAGTGCGGTGTTTCCATTCTTAATCTGACAAAAACTCTGAATACCAATCTCTGAAAAAAAATCATTTCTGTATATATGTGTATCTTTAAACAGCGATTCTAGGTTTTAAGTAATAATCTTTCTTTGTAGGCGTTTAGTTATATTACCGTAATTGGTTTACTAGTCCATGCTATTCTACACGTCAAAAAGTTCCAGGGAGGTCAATGACGATATCTCGAATTAACCACCGGCCATCATGCGATGTGAATGTAATGAATTTTATAGAAGAGGAGATGATTTTTGCGAAACGCTTAGAACCATTATAAGACAAACGTAACAGAAAGCGAACTTTGAGAAAAAGGAAAGGTAACATGAACCGACCCTTTAAAAAAAGGAAAGATAAAATATTGCTTCCAGGTCCATCAAAAAGTAAATTACTTTGCTTGCATTTAATATTATCTATATTATTTAAATAGGTTCTTCCCCAAACTAAAACGAACATATGAAAGACGTCAGATCATTTTGAGTAGTTCGCTACCCTTTTACTTTTGGATTGTATAGCAAAGCTTTGTAATTGAAAGTGAACGCCTACAAAGCACGCCTAACCTACCATCTATAACAATCTATTACATTTTGTACATGTTGTGATAAATAATAAACAACCACAGGACTCGTGAGTAACCTACATCTATCGTGTGATAGATGTAGCTTCACTATAAGAACTTGTTATTGAAAGTTCTCCATCCCAGTGCCTCTTACAGATACTTAATGATGATCACCTTATCATTGCTGGTCATCACTAAATGTCTATCTTCCAACGATGCAGTTGAAAAAGCGAACAGCACGCTGTAATTTTTTATTCAGGTCACATGTTGGTGGACAGTTAATCGCTGCTAGATTTCATATCTTCCTATCAGACTTTGCCAACGCAGATCATCTGCGAAATATCTTCAACCTAATACTTTCGCATTCTTTGGTCCTTTTTTTTGCGAAAGTTTTTGCCTTTGAAAATTTCAAAACTGCAAAAACACAAGTTTTTTCACGCGACATCATAGCCATTTAAAAAAACGCGAACGTTTTTTCTCCTGAAAAAATCTTTTTTTTCCAAGCAAATTTAATACCCCTACCTGAAATTCGTTGTTTTCAAAATAAGCAATGACACATGGATGGATATTATTAATACGTATAAAATCTTTTCCTTTTTTTCAGTGTATCAATCTATTACAATAACTTTTGTCTCTTTCTTTTTTAGCCATACTAAACATTTCTCTAATATTTTTATTTCTTTCAATACCTGTCACAGCTTTCTTCTTTTTCCTATTTTGCGCTGAGACAGGTAGAGTGTTCACGACTGAGGGTAAAAGTCATTGCAAAATTGAAAAAGTTGTTTACAATCAAATGACTACTACGAAAGGAACAGATGTTATCGATGGTGCTTGAAAATGTTAAGAAATCCTTGATGCTATTAAACTCGGCTCAGAGAAGATGACACCCATCGATCTTTTTCGTGACATAGAGACATCAGGCAAGTAAACGATAGTAGTCATCTACTAGCCGTTTTCGATGTCACGGTAGAAGAATTTGAATTGTTGGTAGCCAATTCAGCGGTACATTAGTGAAGATGGTACCGATGATGGTATTGATTCTGAGAGGGAAGTTGAAAAAAATAGTTCTATTTTCTTACTTTAAACAAATCAAGAAAAACATAAAAATTCAAAGAACATTGCATTTTTTTGCTTATTCGCGAAAGTTTTTTCACGCAAAAAAAACATTTTTCTTTGATTCACGAAATTTTTCCCCGCAAAATTTGTTCCAAAAACTGCAAAACGCGAATGTTTATTCCACAAATTTCGCGTTTTTTTCATACGTGAAAGTTTCTGCCCGCAAAAGTAGTCAATTAAACGGCTGTCACAATAATCCTTTATGATAAACTAGCGTCAAAAGGATCAATCAACAACGACAAAATTGTTTGAGGAAATACTCTACCATTGTCAGGTAAGGGATCACTTCGATTAATTGTTTTTGCCTAAAAACCCACTTACTTTAAACGTAACCAAATGATGGGCGAAACGTGCACGACGCGCGCGACTTTTAACATAACTATCCGGCAATCTCATTCTATATGTATGTATGTATGTTTCTTTATTTAACGTTGGTCAAATTTACAAGATAGCTTTCGCTAATAAAAACCAACTAACGTAACAAATAATAATAATAATAATAATGAAAAATAACATTCTGGGCAAAGATAAATTAAAGTTTACAATTCATATTTTACACTTTTTTTTTTCATTAATTTTTTTTACATATTTTACAATTACATAAAATAGAATCCTGGCAGGCTAATTTAACCGTGAACTCTTCAATGGTTGAACTATTTTTAATTTCACGGGGAAGATTATTCCATATCCAACAACTTTGATACAAGATGGAATTTGTACCATAGGTAGTGGTTTTAGCTTTAGGTAAAGTCACAGAAGGGCCTCTCCGGAGGTTATGCTCACATTGGTATGTGTTAAAACTAAATAGGCACCACATGAATTCAGGGTTCAGATTCTTAATGATTTTAAACACCTCTATTGCTAAAGTTTTTAAGTGGCGTTGGTGGATGGATTTGTCCTTGTATTTTTCTAAAATGTCAATATAGTCAGCTTTCACTATATCGTATACAACCTTCAATGTTTTATAATGTACTCGCTCTATTTTACTATATGCAGTTTTACTGCAGAACATCCAAATAAGGGGTGCATAGTTAAATTGACTCTGTATAAAGCTTGAGCTGAGTATTTTTGCTTTGGGTTGCGATAAATAAGGTCGTAGTCTTCGTAATGCATGAAGTTTAAAATTTGCCTTCGAGTACAAGTTGTTTATATGTTGATTGAAGTTTAATTTATTGTCAATTTGAATACGTAGGAGTGTAACGTGGTCAGACTCATTTAAAGTAACTGATTCAAGTGGTAGAGTGATTATATCTCTTGTTTTTTTACCTAGTATTATAAATTGAAATTTGGTTGGGTTGGCTTTTAGTGAGTTGATTTTAAACCAATGTAGCATATTTTGTGTATCAACAGTTAATGAATTTTGTACAGTAGCCAACTTCAAACCACATGCATACAATGTATTGCCGTCGGCAAAATTACATACCTCTGATTCTACAATAACAAAAAACAAGTCATTAATAAAGATGTTAAATAGGAGTGGTCCTAAAATGGAGCCTTGGGGAACACCACAAATAATCTCAAGCCATTCACTAAATGATGAGCCTATTTTAACTCTTTGTTTACGGGACGTGAGATAATTTAAAAGTAATTTTAGACTATTTGTGCTGATACCGTAAGCAGCAAGCTTTGCATTCAGGAGATCGTGTGGTAGGCAGTCATAAGCTTTAGAAAGGTCCATTAGTACTGACCCTACAAAACCACCATTGTCAAGTTCTTTTTGCCATGCTTGAATTAATCTATATAAAGCGTGTTGAGTTGAATGTGATTTCCTGAATCCGCATAGTAATTTGTGTAGATACTGTTGTATGTACGTATTAAGTTGTTCATAGATTAATTTTTCGAATACCTTAGATAGTAATGGTAAAACACTTATAGGTCGGTAATTTTTTTTATCCGTGGTGTCACCTTTCTTATGTACAGGTGATACATCAGCCTCTTTCAATATGTCTGGGAATTCATTATTATCAAACGATTTGTTGATGCAATTGAGTAGTTGTTTAAAAGCACCCTCACTTTCTTTAAGAATTTTAACGGGAATTTCCCCACTAGAAGCTTTGTTTGTAGCTAAGTTTTTAATAGTCCTTTTAATGTCATCTAATGTTACTTTTTTAAAAGTAAAGATTCCATTAATTATTGTATTTTGTTTAATGGCCAGGGCGCTTGGATGAAATTTAAATTTGTTAATTATGTTATCTATTATGTCAAGGTCATCCTCAAAGTTTTCACCCGGCCAGTTGTATAAATTTAAAGAACTTACAATATTTCCAAAGTAACAATTAAATGTTTTTGCAATATCATTTGATTTAGTCATTATGTTTCCTTGTTCAATTAAAATAATATTGCTGCTGTTTCCAGCTGCATGCTTATTTGAAAAATAAGGTTTACATACCACCCAAAAAGGTTTTGTATTTTTCTTAATGGGGAGTTTATTCATAAATTCTGTTTTAATTTCTTTGTTAAGTTTAGTGACGTAGTTTCGGTGTCTTTTGTAGATGGATATACGTCTTCTGGCTTTCCAGTTTTAATTGCCCGTCGTTTTAGCATAGAACGTTTCATTATCGCCTTACGAAGATTTTTATTGAAGTGGGGCTTTTGGTTTCCTCGTATGACCTTTTTCTTTCTTGGAGCGTGTTTGTTCAATACATTTACAAATGTTTCTTGAAAGGTTTCCCATTTATCTACATTATTCTTTAAAGCATTTTGTAGTTCAACCTGAATATCTTCTTTAATAAAGCTTTTATAGCTTCGATAATTAATAATTTTTGGTTCCTCCTTTTCGAAGGTAGATTTAAGAATAGTATATATCATGTGATGACAATCACTGAAACCTGTTTCGTATGAATTTGTAAATTTAAAGCAGAATTTGCGATTTGTGAGGAGTAAATCAATGCAAGAACCCGAACCCTTAAAACATGTGTTGCCCTTAAGGAAATTAACCAAATTGTGAGAGTTCATAAAATCAACCATTTTATCTTTTTTAGTCTCAAGGTTAAAATCCCCCATCACTAGATAATTATCATAGGTCACAGAATAGTGATCTATCATACTTGAAAGATTATCTAAAAATAATTCATTGTCTTGATTCGGATATTTATAAATACTTATTACAAGCCACTTTTCCTTTCTAAGATTCAGTTCAAAAGGTATTGCTTGAAAATCAGTTGGTATAGTAAATGTAGTTAAAAGGCGGTTTGGTAAAGAAGACTTCAGATATACTAGAAGCCCACCACTTCTATTACTAATATCAAGACGATATGGTTTGTGATATCCGTTCATTAAAAACTGAGCTGTCGGGAAAGACTCATCTATTTTCGTTTCCGCTATGCACACAATGTCAACATTACCACTAACCATGTCACTATAACCTTGAAATTTATTACGGATAGAATTTATGTTCACATAAGAGAAAATAATATTCTTGTGATTCTTAAGACGCCTACCCTTCAAGACTTTGAAAACATTTTGGCTTGAATTAGTAGTGCTCAGCTCTTTAGATTCAAGACGGTTAGCAGTATCATTAAAACTTTCTAATCATAATTGATTTAAACCTTTTATAATATTATTTGCTAAAATTGATGACCCAGTTTTGTTTAAATGAAGTTTACTTAAGTTTAACCCTCTTTCATCAATGTTAGAGTTATTAATAAATATCATACCTGTGTTACCACAGTAATTTTCCAACCATTCATTCCTTTTGTTAATAAGCTCGCTATGATTACCATCTTTTCTAACTACAATGCCAGAAATCATAAGTTGAATTTCGTGATTTACATCAATTTCACGTATTGTATTTACTACTGCTTTCAGTTTTTTTTTGGTATTTATATTGTTCGTGATATCGTTCGTTCCAGTATGGAGAATCCAACATTTGGTTTTTTTCGCACTGTTGGTTTTACGTGATCGATAATATCTTCCGTAGTAGCGCCAGGATAACATCTAACCTCAACCGTATCAGTTTGTGATATCCCTCTCGGTGCCAAATCTTTTATAATGGAATTGCCTATTACTACTACTCGTTTTTTTTCAATTACTGGGGAATTCTCCATTTTACTTTGATCATTATTGACAGTAACAGTTTTAGTTTTATTTTTGTTGTAATTATTAATTTCATTGTCACTTGTATGATTTACCTTTGTTATGCGGTTGAAGTGGTCTATTGTCTTGAGAATTAACCGAATTTGATTCTAAGTTTTTTGTAAGTTTTTGTTCGTTGCCATGGTTACGTTGAAATGTATGAGAGATGTTGTTACGTTTCAAAATATTTTTTTTTGAGATTCGCCCTGGAAATTCTGCTTCCCAATTAGATGTTCGATTACTCTATCTTTCTCCTTTAGCTGTTGTCTCATAAATTCAATCTCCGATAGTAGATGGGATATAAACGCAGATTGAAAATTTGTAATTCCAGGATCTTTAAATATTTCGTCTTCACCAGTCGTATCAATCTTTTTCTCTATGTTGGGTCTCTTTACAAATATTTTTTTCGTTGATATGATGCTTGGTGACTTAAAATCGTCCACTGTACCATTTAGGGTATTGTTTATATCTTCCAACAAACCTTCACACAGCTCTCTGCCGCTAAATGGCAATTTTATTTCATTATTTCGTTCGTAAATTTTTCTGTTAAGAATCGTGCCTTCCGCCATCTTGGTCGATCATATAAAACTGTAGAAAAATACCCTTTTGAAGTATTCAACAGTTGTCTATGTCATCGATTATCCCTTTATCTGTTTTCTCTATTAACTACTATTCGAGAAAGCGTCTCAACATGGTCCAGCACGCCACAGCCATCACCTATTGTTAGTTTGTGTATTATCTGTAAAAGGAAGAGATGTTAAATTTAACTTTAAGTTTATACACCTACTTTACTAAGAATATATATCAATGGCCGCTGCAAACTTTTCTACCTCTTCCAACAGTATGCTTTCAAGTAAAGAAGGCTTCTTACCATTAAGGTTACTGTAAAGGAAACAATTTTTTTTTTTAGTTTTTTTGCAAAAAATTCATGACATATAGAAAAAAAAATTCTCTTTCCAATGACATATTTTATATTCCATGAAAATATTTGGAACATCCCTTTTTTCTGGAAAAAGCCTTTTAAGAGCTGTTATATCCCTCACACCTTTGAAAAAATACGTGCAAAAAGAGTTGAGCATATTTTTTGTAAACATTATGCATAATATGGAACTCCCGTATAAAAATATGCATAATAACATTTTTTAGATAGTTTACTTTCACTATCGAATTAAAAAAAATCAAAGTTAAGGAATATGCATATAAGCTATCTCTTGTAAACCTGACTTCTGTCTATTAATGATTTTGAGCACGTGCACGCATATTCAGCTTAAAAAAAAGGTTCGCACTTCTACCATCTTTTTTATAACACCTACGAAAATCTTTAAAAACAAATATCTCGTTAGTAAATTTTCGCATATATGCCTTTACGTTTGTGGTCTCTTTTTTCGAAAGCTTCCTATTGGCTCATTGAAATTTTCGGTAATGAAAAGCTGAATAAATTATGCAGATTTTTTTGTATAAATTGCTGATTAGCGAATTATGACGACAGAAAGAAAAAAATATGCATTTTTTTGGAATGAATAATTACAAATAATTTCATAACGACGTTATTAGAAAAGAAAACCGGGAACCTTTTTGAATTTAATTTATGCTGAATATAATGGTGCCAAAACGAGAAGTCTGCGACCACGCGTTCGGAAAAAGAAGCCATTTTAAAACGTACGGTGAAAAAAAATTGGTGTGTGTTTATTTCATTATATTTTCTTTATGGAAAATTACCATCTCACGAAAATAGCACCATCAAAAAAGTCTCTCATCAAGCATTCAGAAACAAAAAAACATAAAAAAATGTAAAAGTATTGATAAATTATAAGGGTTTTTCTGAGATTACATCAAGTGAGTTTTTTCCTTTACAGTAACCTTAAGGGAATACTTCAATCAACTCTATTTTCATTATTCCCAACATTAAATATGTTGTGGAAACTGGTAGCGAAGGTAATAGTTTCGATCGCGTATTTGTTTTCCAAGTAGGTGATCTACTGGGAAAAGGTAGGAATAAGGGTCAGCGCTAACCATTATACAAGGGATGCATGTAAAAGTTAATATTATTGTTAGTCTTCTCTAGCACGTTAGTTTTAACACAACATTAAACAGTATTCATTTGAGATTCTGCACTGCAAGTCCGTAGATGCATATAATGGCGCATAATAAACTACTACTGAATTATGTTTCACAGTTCTCTCGTTTCCAAAAACTGATATAAATTAATTTGAAGTGATTAACAGAAAACAAAGCTTTGAAATAAAAAATACTAGAGCAGTAAAATCTGCACTCAACAATCATTAAGCAAACGTTAGAATAGATGCTTCACAATTGTTAAAGAATCGTCGATATTTGCATCTCATCATTTTGTCAATCTTAGGAGCAAAAGCATAAAAAGCGTTAGATAACATTCAAAGATAAGATGCCCTTACTTAAAGTAGGGATTGGTTAAAAAAAAGAGAGGAATTGATGGGGCTATGAGATAGGTGAGTGAACAAATAGCTTACTGCCTTTCAAAACCCATCATAGCTAAACTAGTGTCACCGAAATTCTCGACTTCTTGAATTTCCACTCTACAGTCAGAATACACTAGTTTAATTTGACTCTCCAGTTATTATAACTCCTTGTGTAGCTTGTGACGTTCAAAACTAATATGTTTTTTTTGATCCATACAAACCTTATCACAGAAAAACGCTAATTTTAATTAATAATTGTTTAAATTTTTAAAATTTTTCCAAAAATATTCATCGATGAAAAGGACTATTTAAAAAAAACTGTTTAAAAAACTGTCAGAAAAACCTCGACTGTTTGTAAAAATGTTGTACTTTGTTTGGAAAAGCCTTTCGGTGAATTCTTAAGATTTCATCAATTTTCGCGATCGCTTTTCTATCGTAATCATTTAAATAGTACTAAATATTACTTATATATTCTATTAATATAATCCATATAATATCTGTTTATTTCGGGCAATACCGGAGAATATTGACCGACATCAAAGTATTGCCCGAGCTTATGAGGACAATACGGGACAGAATATTATTTTCAATATTTGAAGGTATTGCCCGAAATAAACAGTTATTATATGGATTATTATCTGGGTACTGCATTGTACAACAAAAAAATATAACATTATAGCAGGATGTAGAAACCATGTCTTTATAAAAACTATTCCCATATGGAACGTGCATTCGAACTAAAAATATATTTTTTTAAAATCGAATATCGTGTAAACATAACAGGTTTCATTGTGTAGCTACACCAAAGAATTCTTTGAAAGATAAAAGTAAGTTTCACTTCTGTTTTGCGTTTTGTTTACTTTTTTCCGTGTTTATTTACATTTAATGCTACCATATTTAAACTTATTTATTTATTTATTTATTTATTTATTTATTTATTTATTTATTTATTTATTTATTTATTTATTTATTTATTTATTTATTTATTTATTTATTTATTTATTTATTTATTTATTTATTTATTTATTTATTTATTTATTTATTTATTTATTTATTTATTTATTTATTTATTTATCAGAATATTTATACAAGATATGTACATTTCAGTTTTAAAAAACTGCTATAAATATGTGTCCTGTTTAAAATATAAAAGTAATGATTCCAAAAAATAAATTATATATAAAATATGCTCTAAAATTACTATAGATATGTTAAAAAGTAGAAAACTATTCAAAAGAAAAATCTTTATATAATAGACAGAGAAGATTATAAACATACTCAAACAGGCTATATCCAAACAAATGTGATAGAGAAAGGTAAATTCACTCACATTGCGCGATTTTAAACACAGTTACTATGGTAGCCGACAATACCGTGAAATATTGCCCGCTTTGACCAATCACATTGTACGATTTTCAAAAATATCGATGCCGCCCTTTTACCCGGGTAATAAGACTTGATAACGGCCGTTTACGGCGAAAAGTCGTCAAAAATAATATTAAAGTTTGAAATTAAATAAAACTAGTCGATGACCCGAAAAAAAAATCCACGGGTTCGCCAGTCCTTTTTTTGCCGTATTTCGTGTGTCTCGCTACTTGTGTCCATAATAACGTCAAAAGGAATGAATATTTAGGAATTAATATTTTGTGACAGCTCTCCGCTGTGGGAAAATTTTTTTCAATGATTTAAAACTAATTTATATTTAAAATTATGTTCACATTTAAATTGAAGTATTTTCCTTTGATATATAGCTACAATGCATAAACTGACTCTCACTGCCACACTGCCGCGGGGACAGGATATAAATCGAGGTCGTGATATATATTATAAAAAATGAGCGCCTCCAAGGTAGGACGGCAGTTCTTCAACCTGGAAATTCGATTAGAACAGCTCAAGATGGACTGAGCGATCGCTTCTCAGACCAAGTGCGCCGAGAATGATACTACACTTGATCTCGGCTAGGCCGAGGAAGCGAAGTAGCGTATTGAGACGAGTGTTAAAACCGCAAAGCTTTCCTTTTTTTATACGTAAAGTTTTCTGCTTAGATAGCAAAAGTTTAATTATTAATGAGAAACGGGGGCAAAAGCATTATCATTTCTAAAATTAAAGTACAATAAATAATTAATCCTTCTATTTTCTATGCAATTTACAGATAAGAAACTCAATTCCATGGAATGCAGCACGTCGCTGAAAACATAAAACAAAAACACACTTAACTAATCTGTATTACCCCCTGATAGCATGAATCAAACGACTGTAATTCCTCAATGGGAAGAACCGTTATACATCCAATGTGTTTTTTTAAACAAGAGAAGTTTAAAAGTATATATATCTATAAACAAACGAAAAAACTCTAAAGTTTGTACAGTTGACGATCTCTCTGCTAAGGTAAAATGGTTAATTTTAAATTACATGCACCTAGTAACATTACGTTTATATTACCTTTATTTATTTATTTGTATTTATTTTGTACGAAATTTAATAAGAGCTTTTTTTGTTTATCTGCATGTGCAAAAAAGGATTGTTTTGGAAACAGAGAAATACTATGAGTCGTTGTGTTAGCGAAACAGTTTTGTAGAAAATAAATGTACTTTTATAACTGACTATTTTTTTCGTAACTATACCTTTCACTACGTCGATTTCTTAAAAACATTATTTTCTCTCTGGTTTGTTATTTCAAAACAACTTCAACTCGCGCCACAAAAATTGCCATTTTGTATACGTTAAAATTTTTGCTTATGCAGCACACTAGTTGTTTGTTCATGCTCCGTGAAGGAGAGCAGGCTCCTGCGAGTTAGAAAACTGTTTTCACATCACTTTCTATACGTGTTAAGCTGGATTTACACCAGTGTGAATTATCGCTCTGGCTTTTTTAACCCATTGATCTTTTTTCGCACTAATGGAAATTGCAGAGCGACACTTTTTTTGTCTTATCGCTTAATTTCAGTGCAATAGTCAGAGCGACAATTATCAACAAGTTTTGATATTTATCGCTCTAAATTTCGCCCAAAAGTGCAACTTCAAAGAAATACCGAATGTCCTTTTAAAAAAAATTGAATAGATTCTATAAAATGTAACTGTTGTAAAGTGTTTATTGAAAACAAGGAGTATTATTTGGGATAGGGATTGGGGTAGCTAATATATATGTATATATATGTATATTTTGTAAATATACATTATACATTTAATTTTACTCAAATACGACGGCTATTAACATACTAAATTTAGCGCGAATTGGTTAAAAAGAAGTTTCACTTTTGCTTCAGTTTACAACGTGTAGCTCCGCCATATTTATTTTTAACAAATAAACTGCGTAGTGATACTCGCTCCAATCGCCAGACTTTTTTTATTAAGTTTGTCAATGATTGTTGTTTATTATTATTTATCCTTCAGAATTTTTTCTTGGTAAAAACGAAAGAATTATCAGAAAGCCAGTTAACGGTAACATTTTATTCTACTTACGAAGCTACTTTTTTTTTATTACAGGAAACTTTTTTAAAGTATCCCATCGTGCACCGCTGCTTTAGCTCAAAAGCGTCTTATTGCGTTTCTTGTAAATTATTTTTTTGTCAGAAAAAAATTGTCTGTCAAAATACACTTTTTTAGAAATGTGGACAAAAATTTGTGGATTTCTTTTTACTTTATTCTGATGTGTATTTTTATGAAGACTAAGAAAACTATCGAATTACCAATCAGCAATGTCGAAGACTGTTCTAAATTCCACTCTACAGCGACACAGGTCAAACAACGAGAAAGCTGGGTAGCTTTACAACTGGGTTACTACTTATCAGCTTTAAAAAAAGATAACTTTCGTTGAATTTTCCGTATAAAATTTCACAAATCTTAATTCTGCGGAGCATGTGCATTAGCAAGCCTTCGTTAGAATTATCTGTTTGTTGTCGTTACCAGTGCCCTATCAAGCTCAGTCTGTACTACGCTTTGCTGCGAAAGTTGATAAACCATTAGAACGCAAAGAAAAGTTCATGACTAGAAAAACAATCACACTTTAATTTGATTGTTTGTTCTGCTATTTATTTTTTTGTTCCCTCCTGCAAGAAACATCGATACAAATTCTTTCTATAAAAACAATCGCCGATTTGTTTCGTTCTTGAGTGGAAATGAAAATCCAATAAGTAATAAGTACACATTCAATTTATATTTATATAAAACCTAGATTTGAGGCTTTGCTAAATATTTAAAAACATAAGAACGTACTGTGTCCGTTATAAATTAGAATAGCTAAAGGCCGTTTTACACTACACGGATATAATGCTATAATGTGTTGAAATGTGTGATTTGAAGCAAAAGAAATATCTCTGCAATATTTTTAATTGAAAGCAGGTGGGGGCAGCTTTGGGATAAGTAAAGAAAAAATGACCCAAACCTCTATCCAGTTGTTGCCCATAATATTGTATTTTTACTATTTTTCTACTACTACTACTACTACTATTATTATTATTATTATTATTTTTACTAATGATTGCACTTTAAATTCTTTGGAATTTTTCCCAAAAATGAATTTTAATACAGAACTCCTACCTCATTGTAAACAATTTCAGCATGGAGGTAGTTATAAACCTCCGTGATTAAAGTTACCTTTTTATCTACCATTTAGAAAAAATCACCATGGAGGAGAACCCACCACCACCCTACGATGTTGACTTAGGTGAAAAAGACCCCACTGGCGGAAGCGGTGGTAGGAGCCGGAAAAACGTTGGATTAAATTTGGCATTTGTAAAGACGCCACCTGGGTTACTGATGATAATCAACATGGTAATTTCCCAATTTGACTTCTTTCTCCTTAAAACAATTTGTTATAGTAATTTTGATTGTCCGTGTCTATTAGCCTGATTGTCTACTGCTAATAAGAAGGAGTTAAGGAATGAGTTTTCCATTTAGGTACTTCTCTTCTTGGCGTGGTGTATTATGGCTGGCTGGAGGGGTGATGTAAACTACTGGTTTGCAGATCGTATTGCAGGCGCCACGTCCTTTTTCTTGTTTACAACAGTAGTACCTTGGCTCCTGTTAATTGTTATCTTCTTCGTTTTACTGTTTGGCTTACACACGAAACTTACTATCATCAACTGGCCTATATCAGTAAGTAGCTGTTATTTTACAGTTCTGTTTTCCTGTCAGGGGCGATTTAGGATTTTTTTCGACTGGTGCAAAATAGTCTCGAAGAGGGGATATAGAGGGCGTTTTGAGCCGCCCAACAAGAGCCGCCCAACTAGCCTTTTACCGCCCACTGGTGGTCAAAACAGCTTATAAATTAAAACCCCTGAACGAGTCATTGATAAGTTGCCTAACTTCTTATTCTTACTTCAAGTCACATAAATTTTACTTTTTTTTGTAGTACAACTTTGAACAAGAATTACAAACATCGAATTTTCTTCTTTTTTATTCAAATAAGTTTTACAATTACGTCTTAAATATTAAATAAAATCTTGGACGGAATTGAGTTTCTTCAGTGTCGGGTATAGTGGATGGACATTTGATACCACTGTACTGAAGTTTTGCCGTTTTAGCTAAAGAATAAAAACATATGAATGTAACCTGAAAGCGTTTGCAGCTTTTTTTATACGAAAATCAAAAATTGAGGATCGTATATAAAAGCAGCATTGCCTATCAAATTAGTCACAGTTGATTCCGCTACTGCATTGTTTTTTAAACAAATCAGCTTGATTTTATGAGATTTTAAACCAATCAGGGTGTTTTAAAATCATAACAATCTTTTAATGTACATGGGTGGCGAAGTAAACTTTATGTGAAAACTAAAGTTTAAAAAATTTGAAAACTATATTCACTAAAAACCTATAAAGCTAACAAAATGAGTTGCTTAACATGTTCAGTACAGAAGATGTAAAAAAAACTCAAAAAAATTTTTAAGCTTCGTCCCTATTTAAAATATCATAAATTTACAACTTTTTGCTAAAGTACCTTGAATTTATCCAGTGAAAACTTTCCGCTCTTTTCAATAGCTTGATCAGTCTTTGCGACCGTCTTTTTGTCGACAGAGACTAGATTTTCCCTATCCACTGGCGTCAATGATTATTGGTGTGGAAGTGTCATGGGTGAAAGAAGATGTCTTTTCACTTCTGCGAGAAAATCCATCCTAAAACTCAAAAACACGGAGAGCAGAATTAAAAAATGAAATACTTACAAACCAGAAAACGAGAGTCAAATATGGCATCAAAACCAAAAGCAATTATAAGAGTTAATTAGGATTTTTGAAATGTAATTAGATAACAAAATCCGCAACATTTTACTTCAAAACAAAGCTAAACATTTCGGCTTTCACCCGGCTGTTTCATCCGGAACATCGTCGGGCGTACATTTCAAATTTTGGCACCAGACGAAAATTTCTTTAGCAAGGCCTTAGCAATTAAATCCAAAATTTGGCACCAGATGACCAGTGCCAGCGACACCACCGAGAGCCGGCTGGTGCCAAATTATATTTTGTCGGCAAGCCAGCGAGGTGTATACAATGTTCTCAAATTTCATTGGCTAATAAATTATGACCCACGCAAAAGAAACCTTAAGATAAAAATAAAAGAAACGTGCCGTAAGTACAGAAAATTATAAAAGAAACGCGTCGAATGCGAAGCGTTGCGGCTTGGTGCATAGCTTAAATGTTGTTTTGCGACACAAAACGCCAGCTTTAAACACGAACAACGAAGAACGTGGAATATGTGTGGGAGAAAAAAACATATATAAAAACGCCCCGACTAATGTGTATACCGCTCGTCAGAATGCTCCTTCAAACATATAATTTGAAGAAAGCTATTCGGTCTCTTTGTCCATAAGGAGGTCACTTTGAAAATCTTAAGTGGTGGTTATGGCACCAGCGCTAGATCCGCCCTTGCCTATGTTAAAAAAAATCAACAGAGATTTCACAAAAGAGCAAATGTATTCACATGCTATGAACCATTAGGAATGCTGACTTTACGTTGGCGTATAAATTTTTGATCTGTAGGTATGGCTCTATTTTTTTTTAGTGCCAATCGAGTTTCTGCACATGTGTTAATATAATACTTTTGTCTTTAGCTGGCAATAAACTGCTGCGTCTGGGCATTTTTGTTGTTGATTTCTTCAAGTGTTGTTGCCAGCAAAACTGATGATGATGTTGTATGGACATATAATGGCGTAATTATTGACCAAAAATACTCTGCTCTTCGTGCAGCAGCTGTAAGTAATTTTTTATTTATTTATTAGTCTTAAAATAGCTATTCTACACGGCCAAGCTTTTCTTTTCTGTCGATTTTTAATATTAGTTTCATTGTCTGCCTTTTCAAATTTCTTTCCAGTTCAAATTTCTTTTCATTTCTTTATTTTCTATACTGTTAGAAATTTTCCTTGAGAAAATATATCAAGATTTCGCGGGTTTATTTTTGTGTTGACGTGTGTAATCCAGAACTTAAATTCCCGCCAAATCCGAAACGGCCTGTTTGGGGTAGGGCTAAAACGTCTGCGATATGATGTCACGCGTAGTTTATCACTCCGTAATCCGATCAAAAAGTCTACGATATGATGTCACGCGTAGTTTATCACTCCGTAATCCGGTCGCATTTTGTAATCACATCGCACTTTGTAATCTCATCTCACTTTGTTATCCATTTTGTCGCACCTTGCAATCCAAAACTTATCGCACTTTGTATTCCCCGATAAAATATTCCTCTGGTATATGTCCGCGATTTTTTCCGAAACGCTTTTTCTATTACGCAAGGGAAGAACAGATGGTAGTTACAGTTACACGTGTTTTCCAGTTCACACTACACGTAGAAATAAATTCTAACAAGTGACATTTGTATTGCTTGTCGGGTTTTTACATTTCTGTAGCTGTCTAATGCGATACTCAAGTCAACAAAAGTTGAATTTCGTTGGGGTAAATCCATCCCAACGTCTTTATTCTCTCCAACTATATAAGTACAATACATTATGGACAATACAACGCGTACTTTGGTAGTCGCAACACCTCCATGAATTTTAACACAAGAAGATAGTTATAAATGGATACACAACGTTAGCACGAAGGAAACCATGCATGCTCCAGTTTATATTTGCTTCATCAAAAATAAGTACTGTTGAATTTGTTTATAGCTGGTTTATTCCAAAATGACAAAGTTGTTAGTCTGCATTAGGGGCTGTTTATATGGAGGTTGGCTACTTTCGAGACAGACTTTTATGTTTTAAAAAGGATGGTTAATGTAAAAAAAAAGGATGGAAAAGAGAAAATACTGATTAAAAAAAGATAAGTGTTACCTGCAGATAAATAAATTTTTAAAGTTTATTTAAAGTTTTCATAATTAAAATTCATAGTTTGAAAAAACATGCATTTCAACAGAATAGAACTTTCTTCTTTATATGCACGAAATACCCATATACCTTTCATTAAATATATTATACCAAAAAGTATTTAAAATTCCTGTTAAAGAAGATAAACATTGAACTTTATTGGGAAAAATCTATTACAGATTACAAAGTGTGACAGGTCGAGGGATTACAAAGTACGGCATGAAATGAGTACAAATTGCGATAGGTTTGGGCTTACAAAAAGTGCCAAAGTGGATTACAAGTCGCAATGGAATAACGAATTATAATAACATTGGATTACAAAATGCGACGGGATTACAATGTGCGATGGGAGTACAAATTGCGACAGGATTACAAAGTGGTACACTACGTCACGTCTGGTTATGGCAGCTTACACGTCAACATGATGCTTTTTTATGTGAGAAACATTTATAGAACAAATTAAAAAACGTTTAAGGAACAAATATGGAACATTTAAAAAACATTCCAGGGCTGAATGAATATACATTTATTTTATCAATTTAAAAAAGTCAAAATAATAATCTCAGAGTGAATCTTAAACACTAACGCAACGTGATGCCGAAAAGTTACGTATTATTTCAATCTAAAATGCAATAACTTCTATACATTGGTTTCTCAAGTCAAAAAGCCAGTCGTAAAATGAAGCTCCCAAGATCTCCAAGGGGCCATTTCTTTCATACCTCAGGTTCAAATCTATACTCCAACTGCTCTAAGTGCTCTAGTGACCGAAGAAAACAACACAGATTATAATCCCAGTGCTTCATATTTGTTGCTTAATTTAGAGCTTTGTGCTTAGCTTTCTTGCATAATTATGAAACCACATTGGATTAACTTGATTTATTCTGCAAAGAATAGATTAGGTTAGAAAAATGCTCCAAGTGAACTACTCCTCGAGGAGTCCATCCAGATTCGATTCTGATTGTCCCAAATTACTAAAGAAGTTGTAAATGGAGCACTTGGAGCATCCAGAACCAACCGAATCTCGTGTACGAAAGAAATAGTCCCTAAATGTAAACAAAATTTTTAGAAACATTTAAGAAACATTAAGGCTAAAAAAAAAATTAGAAACGTTAATGCGAAATGCAAATTTTTTGTTTCATGTAGGTAAGGCAAAACATTCAAAAACCTTTAAATATTGATAATTCTAATGTCATATTTGACCTTATGCGTTTTTACACATCAAAATTGTTTGACAGACTTTTTCTCATCCTAAAGTTTGTAAGATTTGCGTTTTTCCTTGCACGAAAATATAACACCTCAACATCGACTGAATGACTTTATTCAAACTTTTTCGTCCTCTTATATGTTAACAACATTTGTGCCATGTTTTGGGCTAGACAACGTCTTTTTCGTTACTTTTTGTGAAATAAAGCTCGGCCTGAAGAAAGTGTTAAAATCTCTATTTGAACCAAAATACGCTTATAAGTATGCTTGTAAATAAAGACTGGTAGAGTGACATTTGTCTTGATCAATGGAAAGAGCAGTTTGTAATAAAGAATTTTTTTCTTTTTAGGCGTTTGGTTTCTTCTCGATGATTGGTTTACTAATCCAGGCTTTTTTCCACTTCAGAGAGTTTCGTGCCCCGTAAATGTATGCAAGTCTCATATTAGCGACCATCTTTCACGTGATGTGAATGTAATGGATAGTATAGCAGACTAGCTGATTTTTTGTACAACTTCTTTGTAATATCGTTGTTGTGTTAAATGTCTCTACTATGTGTACGATAAGGCAATATTTAAATGCAAGCTGTGTGTTGTTGTTTGTGTGTGTGTGTATTTAACGATGTAGGAGTTTAAGAACGAAATATTTTATTGGGTCTTTATTTTATCGCAATGCTTCAAACGTGGTGTCCACTCTGTTAGGAATGTCAGCAATAGTTAGGACATTTCGAAATAGTCATAGTTTTCAATCAAAGCTCTTAAACGATTTCTTTATACTCCCTCTAGTCATCATTCCTCCTGGGATTTTCGATATTTCATATCATCATGCAAAATTACCATGCATGTGTGTGTACGTTTTACAAGCTTTCTAGATAAAAATTTTCATTCTATTTTTGTAGGATCTATTCTATTAGTGACCGAAATTAGCCTAGCGATATTTTGCATACCAGAATATATGGAAACTAACTTCATGTAATGCTATTTTGTATCAATAAAACCTTTGTCACTCTGTTAGCCATTTTGAGCTGGAAAGGGGGGAGAAATACCTTACCTAGTACAAGTGAAATTCTAAAGGCATTGGACATTTCTGCCCTCTCTTTAGGTAGACCTAAAGAGGGAAGTTCGTAGATACTGCAAAGGGATACGTATATCATAGCACTACTAATTCGGCTAGCACATTTCAATTGGCGGGAAGTAGAGTGGGGTCTCGAACCTTAAACCTTATGATTACAAGCCGAATGCGCTACCACTACACCATCTCCGCATGGGAATTTAAAATGTTAAAGAGAATGCACTGAACTTTATTAAATTGAATAGGCCATGAAAACTAACGGTGGAATAAAACAGAAAGAAAAGAAAAGTTTGCACAGTTATATATACTGTCTTTAAAAATAAACACAAAAATTGCAATTACGAGTGCTTATTTCTCTTTAGCATTTGTTACAATATTTCTTGCAGTTTCTTTCCATGTAATCTTTCCATACTGGATTGCTGTCAGTACACCTGTGTTTACCAAGCCTTTGACAATCAACAACTCGATCGCGACAGTTTCCACCACCACCAGTTTCTAAGATACAAAGAAAATTTCATTTCAAGATATTAACGAATATATAACGAACCTAAGGAGCTAGGAATACGCAAACATTGGCTACCAATATTGCAATTGACATTGTGCTGGACTACAATTTTAATATGAAAATTTCAAGATCTAAAAAAAATATTTCTTTCTTGCACTGCTCAAACTCACTGTCTGCATAAGGACCAATACTATGATCAAATAGGCAGTATAGCTACGGGTTCACCTCCGGCTACTGTATTAGCTAACATATTTATGGTTCATCATAAAAAAATCTCTATGAGTAGTTTTTAAACTTTTAAACTCACAATTTTCTTTTCAGCAAATTCCCCCTTCATGACGTCGTACCCATTAAACCAAATCGTTACCCAACAAAAGAGATCTTTGTCCATAAGATCCAGTGGCCATTGTATTATTTTAACAACAAAGGCGCAATGTTATATCGAGAACTTTCGCGAATGGTTAAACAAGGGGTTTTGCCAGCCAAAAACACACGTGAATTAGTTCAAAATACGCGCAACCTCTTTTGCATAATTTATAGCACAATATTCGACCTGCACAACAGATTATCAACATTGCATTGTTGCAGTACTGTAGAAAGTCAATGAAGTGTCCTGCTTGAGTGTATTGTTGCTTAGCAGGTCTGACCGTAGTTATTACAACACACTGAAAGAAGCCTAAACCTTTGCTTAAAGAAAAAAGGTGTGTTTCTTCAATAAAAAGGATTATTGAAATTGTCAAGCATTATAAGGATATGGTAAGTTCATCAATCCATTACACTGTAGCAAGACTAACTTTATTAAATTATTTTAGTACAGACTTTTTCATATACATACTTTTTGTGGTGGATTTTGTTGTCGGTTCGCTCCATGGCGGTAAAGTAACTGGTGTCCCACTTGGTCTTGGCCCACCCCCGCAAAGTTTACAAGATTTTCTGCATTTTGAGTGCATATAGCTTTTCCATTCACGTTTGTTGCAGTTTCCTTCCCAAGCTCCTTTCACACAAGCACCGCCCAAGTCGTAACAACCTAGAAAATAGCAAAATTTTTAATCTCAGCTGAGTTGTTTAATTTTTTTAGGCATGTAGATTTTTGAAGAGTGGGGTGTTGGCTTCCTTTGGTTATTTAAAGTAAAAAGTTTGTTTAGCGGTAAAAGACACGCCAGGTAAAACGTATCAGGACCTTTTGTGGGTGCAGCCAAATGTTGTTGCAGGGCTTTTTTAAAAAAAATGGTAGCTCTTTCCTTTTAAAAATGGCATTTTATAGTGTAAACAAAAACATAAAACATTTGAAATAGATTTGCATTTAAAAAGTAATTATTTGCTATTTTAAAGCTTAAAAAATGAGCAAAGAAAATATACCTTTGTTGACACACTGTTTATATGACGTAGAGAATATTTATACCTGGAGGTGGCTTGACGTAAGGAGGCAACGTTGGGTATGTTCCAGCTGAAAAGTAAAACAATAACATACCTTACCAGTAAAAAGTTGTTAGTGAAATGAAGAAATATTGGCACAATACCTAATATTTTTTTGCCAACCGAAATTATTCGCCCACGTATGCTTTTCCTTAATGCATTAAGAATAAAGCCTTAAAACCCTTAAAAATAGGATGCAAAGATAGAATATTATCACTTTTGTGAGGTGAAATTCATAAAAAGGAGAATTTGTTAATTCTTTGCCTATTAAATAGAAAAGTATATCAATTTTAATTTTAATCTTTATGAAAAAATATTTTTCTTTATTTTAACAAAATTGAGGAAAGCAAAACCCATACTGCATCCATAGAGACGATTAATTTGCTCAATATCAATATGCGAAAATCCTTCATCCTGTCCAATTTCATACTGCATTGATTGATCTTTCGTTTGAATTGTCATTCTTTGGTCCTTGCCAAATGCATTCCATGAGTAGTGCATCATGGAAAGATAGTCGTAGGGTGTTCCTTTGGAGTCGACATCATAGCTATTCTGCTTTCTAAAGTTATGTTCAGTGCCTAAAGAGAATGTAGAAATTATAGTGGAATCTCTCTTTAAAGTAGCCACCATTTAGTGCAAAAGGGAAGTGTCTATTTCATACATGTATCCTCTATTTAAAGCTTTTTCTGTAAATGTTTGAAGTCAAATTAATCATTCCGTTTTGAGTGGTAGTTTTAGTTATGTAATACTTCAATGTGTATCTACCTAATGTCTCAAATCCATACAAGGAAATAGGCATTACTTTGGTTCTCAGCCTGACTTTGTGAAAGATAGTGGATTTGGTTCGATATTTACTTAACTGCTTTTCTTCGAAATAATAAGTTTCCAAAAAACGCGTAAATAATTTTCAGTTGTAAAATAACTCAAACAAATACAGTCCTTTTGATTCTGGACCAGACAGACTTTGCATGTCAAAAAAACAACAACGAAATCAATAAAAAAATAAGTATTTATAACAGCATAACTTCTCATTTTGAAACTCTCAAAGAAAGATCATGGAGAAAACTTAACAATTTCTTCACCTTATGTGAGGTAACTGGTAATATTATAGCTAAAGATATACCATATTGTTATTACATGAAACGCACTCACCTGAGTGAATATTATGTGTTAGAATCTTGACGTAGTTGTCCCGATCTGGTCGACTTTGTTCGTGGTGAAATCCTAAAAATAATTTAAGCTTGTATTTAAACTTATATGCATTCACTTGACGACAGATGAGGGCGGTAGGGGGCGGTGAATAACTAAAGAACGAGCGGGAGTAAAAAATTGAGTTTCTTCTGTTTGTATTCTAGTAGCATCTATTGTAGTTCATCTCTACTTAGAAGATGTGTGTCTAATTAGGAGACGAAAGTAGGATTCCGCTCTATAACACCTCTTTCTTGTCAAGAATTCTACTCATTCTGCTTGTAATAGCTGAGTTGAAAGTAGCAGTTAAAACAAAAATGTCTTTAAAAATTGAAAAATCACTATAAACAAAAAGTCATTCAGTGGGAAAAACCACCCACCTAAACTATGCGCAATTTCATGCATAATGGTAGTCCTCCACCAGCAACCTTTCGATAAAGAAACACCATTTCTTCTTCCACCATATCCAACTGGAGATGAACAGCTGAAAAACAACACCACAGCAAAAAAATTTATTTAATGTCCTAGTTATTGGTCTGTGGAAATATGGGGCTTCGCAATGGTGTTTATTTTCTGTACCGTCATTTCTTGCACCCTTTATGAATTACTGTGCGGGAGGTCCGAAATAAAGCTGCGCGTGACCATTTCGAACAGACAGACGACAACTGTTAAACAGAATAGTGGTTAAGCTGTCCCTTCTATGTATTTTCAGTCTGCAATGTTAACATATTATGTGCGTTCCGTCACACCACTCGATCTTGACGCACAACCATACATAATACGGCTATTAGTACAGAAATTAACAGCTTCGCCCGTCCTTATTTATTGCTCTTAGTATGTCCATTGCAGACAAAATCGCGCAGAAAAAAAAAACGCTACCGTGGTACTATTTGGCGCGGACATGTTTTATTAATATAAAGACTCTATGTACACACGCTCAGTGCTGTTATGCAACTGTACTCCATCATCGAATCTAACATTTCGCACGTTCGTTTAGTCTTAAATAGAAAATATTATTGTTGATATAAGATACACTCTGCGAAATGATGTATTTGTTGGATTCCAACATTTTTTTTTTAATTCTTCTCATTATGTTCTTTCTGATTAAAACCTGTTCCTAATTTTATTTTATTTATGCCAGTTTTTAACTGTTCATAGTAAAGGCGATAATAAAATATTGTGCCGAAGCGGGAATCGAACTTGCAACCGTTATAAGCTCTACACGCCAGCATTAAATCATTTTCGTGTATGACTCCATAAGCAACTTACCCGCCACCTTTATAGAAGTTGATGTATCCTCCCTCGTTTGTTCTTTTTTTGAAACGTAAGCAGGTGTACTTGTGATACTGTGCAATAGCAATGTCGAATTCCCTTTTGAACTCACTCTCCCTAGCTAAAAAAACGACGAAGGCAAAAAGTTTAAAAGGAGTAAAAAAAACACGTTTTAAAAAGGACGACAGACAAAATGGAACATAAACCATCGCCAGATATAGTTGAGCCTTAAAACGACCAACACATGAATATTCTGTAATTTCACCTCACATCTTGCATGATAATATATAGTTCTACTATAGAAGAACTCATGTTGTTAGAACGCTAAAATAAGCACCACCGTAAATCAGGTTAATCCTACGATAACATTGATGCCGAGCTACTAATATAGCTAGATAGACGTCTAGTGTATTTTAGCTTTTAGTCGCTTAATCGACTGCAAAGTAATAACGAAAGAATGGATAGCTGATATCCTCTGATATCAAATATAAAAATTTTTTGCGTGGCGTTGCCTTTTGTCAAGTTGCCATCATTACAGACAGTTTTTATAAATCATATTTACCAAGGTCACTGTTAACCGTATAAGGAACAACACCATTCGGCCATAGCTTGTTTTTTTTGCTTGTTGACGAAAATGTAAATGTTCCTTGCTTCACTTCTTTCATTTGGTCTGGGCTCAACACCATATCACCCTCATATAATCCCGGATCTAAAAAAGTACTAGAGTTGTCATACTAATTTGAATGACTTTTTTAAGATAATCGAATGGTGCAAATAAATAAAAAAGGATGTGATAAGCATGATAGTATAATATATAGCGGAACTTTACAGCTCAAACTATAGGCCGGACTAAATTTTTACCAGACCAGAGCTCAGCCCTGTCTAGTTTTCTGTATATATTTGAATTTCATAAGCGGTTTGAAATCTCCACCTGAGCTGAGATTTCAACTCCCTCTTAAAAATCAGCTGTAAGGTAAAAAACTTTTAGTCCGGGCTAACATTCCTGCCCGGGCAAAAAAAGTCCGGATGAAATCGTGAGCTGCAAAGCCACCCTTAAGAAATGTTGATTTTTAATTAGTAGGTAAAAGAGTACTCTGTCTGCAAGGAAGTTGACTCGTATTAATTTCAAAAGCTGACAAAGTACAGTCATTGCTTATCAAAAAAATTCTAATGCGCATGCTAAATAGTGAGAAGCCTTCATACCCTTATCTTGCACACGTTAACTGAGAAAAGAATATAAATAATAAAGAAGAAAATGATATCCTGTGTAACGTTTATCTCACTTTCCATTTCTTTCACCCAATTAGCTTCGACCTTCCATGTCATTAAGACTACTGCAATCACCACGATGAGCAACTTCATATTTCTCGCCTTAAAATAAGACTAGCTAGATTAAAGAAATAACAGTTCACTTTAATCGCACGAGTTTTTATATTTATAACGTATGTAAGCCGTAAACGTATTTAAAACGTATGTGTTTTTAATGACTGTTCAAACAGAAAAGTTGAAATTTAGAAGGGTTGCTTGACAATACTTAAAAAAATTCGTGACATTGTGGATACAGGCAGCACAGATGATATTGCAAAATTTATAACAATATTGGTGATTTTCTCTGCAGCTAATAAAATGTTTGCGTTAAAAACAAAAGTGAAATGAAATAGGTTGTTTGTTTAGCTCTTTGGAAGTTGAGAAGTTGTAATTAGCCGTATTCATGTAAGATTCAGGGTTAAAACTAATGAAATATTACCATTTGCTTTGTTTGTGAAAAAATTGCAAAATTAGTTTCGGGAACAGTTGTTTTAGTTATATGAAGCCTATATAAAGTTGGCTACAAAAATCTTCAATATACTTATTCAAAGGTCTTGACCTACCAACGGATAACATACTGTGGATAGAGAGAGAGAGAGAGCAACTTTAGTTGGTAGTTGTTTATCCTTGGTTTTTTGATTTTGTTATTAAAGCTACCTCCACCTAACTAGCTACCTATTTAGCTATCTACACCTTTATAGCTAACTACTTGCAATTTTTTCTAATAGTTGAAAATGAAAAAGACAGAATTGTTGGATGGCATTTTCATATCTATGCTTGAGAGTAGAGTCGTGGTGAATATGTCAAACTTAATGAAAGCCTGGTATTACTACGCAATCCTTACTTTTTCTACATATCTACATTTTATGTTTAATAACTCCCACCAAATGTTATTAAACATTGGAAATGGAGACTACGCATCCAAGTACGCCATTTTGATCTTAAGTTTTTCAAACATATCACATAAAATACATACCCTGGTTCGACATGTTCGGTTTTGACGATATGACTCCCGTTTACGACGGTAGGAACGGCTGTTTTCCGCATGTGATTGATAAGATCCTTAAAATTAGGGAGTTTTCCTTACACAATAACTCTCTCACACTTATCTCGGTTTCTCATGCGGGCCGTTTCTCATGCGGGCCGTTTCCTTTGGTTTCTACACAGTTATTGCAACTGCACTTCGATACATTTCCTGTCGACCTTTTGATGTCTCGATCTATTTTCGAACTCGTTCGTGTACATTCGGAGACAGAAGACTATTGTGGATTGGCAATCTGGTACTCGTGCGAAGAGTCATCAATAGTTGCACTGGTATGTACTCCATCCCTGTAAGTGGTGTACTCAAATATTCAAGCAGGCCCGAAGCTGTACCCTGGCATTTCTTGAGTATTTTCCTTATGATCTCGACTTACATTTCATTCCTACCATTGGACTGTGGGTATCTAGGACTCAAGGGAATATACTCAAACTCATAACCACAGAGAAACGACTAAACTCGTTCGAATTGTAAGGCCATCTTAATTTGGTATTCCGTGGCCTGTGAAGTCTTCCTTCATAAATACATATTATGGAGAAACATCACGCCACTTAAAGATAAGAGCCGGTGAACACATTGGGCGTTCCGCTCTTACGGATGAACCTGTGTTGCCTAGTAACAGTGCTGTTAGCAATCACGTACGGGTTTGCAAAAATCGAAAATCGTTCGATGATTTCACTATTTGGCTCATAGGAATAAATCTTTTGACCGAATTTAAAGAGAGCCTGCTTATTATGCGTGATGTACCCGTTTTAAATAAAAACATACGTTCTATGTCGCTATTGTCATTTGACAAAACATAATTTTCGCAGTTAATTATTCTTACGCTTCATACTATATAATTTTTCAAATTGTAATTATTAGTTATTCTTGAAAATGGGTGTTGACACCCGAAACGCGTCGAAACAAATGTCGTTTTTTTTTGTTTCTATTCTTAGGTGGTTATATATTGAATCTAACCAAATATTCTGAGACTCTGTGGAAAAGTTACTTCGATAGCAGCGGCTTTCTTAATTGCTTGTGGTTGAGTCCTTTAAAATATTTCCCTCCTCCTGTTTTTCCAGGGTTGTAGACTCAAAAACGTGTACAACGGTTAGAGTGAACATGCTTTTCTTACATGCTTGGTGCAGCAAACAAATTCACTTTTGTAAAATAATCAAACCTTATCTCTAAGTCTAATTAGATATAAGTTTAAGTTGCAATAGTCTGAGGATGTTTGAAACAAGTGTGTAAACCACTCAGAAGGTTATATTATTGTAGCCTAGTTAACTAACCTTTATTCGAGGTTATTAAATTCGGTTTCTCTCAAACATAAACTTAGACGCAAACAAACGTCAGAGCAAATCCCCATAATTTAAATCCATCTCAAAGCAAACCGAATTACAATCAACCAATCAGCACAAAGTCGACGTAGTAACGTATTACCCTCTTAAATCATTCAAGAATTTATTATATTTGTCCGGGTGAGTAAGGCCATTCGCGCTCAAAACAAAGGACCTCCACTTGACCACATGAGGAAAAAACAATAGAATTAACCAATCAATAAACGCGGTCAGTTTTCTGACCGCCGAAAAATCATTTGAGACATTTTTGAGTCATTTTTCCACCTTAACTAATCCGACATCTTGGTGGTAAGAAACATTATAGTGGCTCTTCTGCCTTATGTTATTATTGAGTTGGCGTGATCAAGAAAGTCTTTTATCAAAATTACCTATAGGTCTTTTATCAAAATTCAAAACTCAGTTTAAAATTTTAAAATTCAAATATCAAAAATCAAAAATTTAAAATCAAAAATCAAAAATCAAAAATTGAAAATCAAAAATTGAAAATCAAAATTCAAAAATCAAATATTTTCCACTATTCTTTTGCGATCAAATATGGTGCAATAAACATACAGGTTCCTTTTAACCAACCCTCTGCACTCCCTGCACAGAGTTTATTTATTAGGAGCGTCTCATAAAAAGTTGAAATTGGTGTCCAATATTTTAAGGAAGCATTGAGACTGCCAGGCAGATATACCTTACTTGTACTAAAATTCGCGCTGTACTAGAATTCGCGCAGACCTAAGGTGCGCGAAATTAAGACTGAGCGAAAAATAATCCGCGCGAATAGCTTTCCTATCACAAACTTGGAAGTCGCTTAAGAAACCCTAAATTGATATGTAATTTAGTAACAGTTTTTGTAAGTAAAAATTTGAGATAGTTTTCAGCTGGTATAGTGACTTCTTTTCTGTTTTAAATAAAATTAAAATTACAATGAAACCTCTTCTTCTTCGTCTTCGTCTTCCTCCTCGACCTTTATCTCCAGCGGGATTTTCTCTGGCTCAAGGTAATTTTCGAGCATGAACCCTTTCATTTTTCGGAAGACTTCGTTACTTGAATCTCCTTTTCCAACACATAATTTAATTGGTATTTCCAAGCCCCCTTGAGGTAAAGGACTTCTGCGGAACTTTGTCATTCGTACTGTTGCATTGATCACACCGTTGTATTCAAGGTAGAATTTGCAAAAGCGGGAAATTTCTCGTGGAAGATGCCCTACAATTGAAAGTTTCTCGATCTTTCCTTTGATTTGACAGTATAGTCCTATGGAATATGGGTCAAAAAGGTTAGCTTTATCCCGTTTCACGGTAAGCCTTTGTCCTAACTTTGGTAACCAAATCTTTCGGTACTCGTGAAATCCTCTGGAAGCACAATCAATAACAAGATCATGATCATGATTAGAACAATATGCAGAGTTTTTAACGAGAGTAGACATTTTGGGGTGCGCGAATTTAAAACTGAGCGAATATCTCCACTTTAGGATGCGCGAATTTAAGTCGCGCGAATTTAAAACTGAGTGAAAAATAGTACGACTCCAATCCAAATACAAGTATTCTTTACCAATATCGTTTCAATTGACTTTTGTTTGATATGCGTCAATCCTACTCTCTTGAATTTCTTTTGTTCAAAAAGATCTGGAAATAAAAGTTTATGTTAATCTTAGGAGTGTTTAGATTAACTATTTACAGAGTCCCTTAATTTTATAGGAGAAATTTAAGAAATATAACTACACCAATCAGAAGCAAAATTAATATTCATTCTCCTTAAATCTTTTTGGTTCAGAACATTTGTTGACATTCATCGACAGTCTATTATAGAACACATTAAAAGGCGTTTGTTACTGGTATATTATTGTAATTTTTCGAGTAACATTCGGGTGTAGCTAACAAAGTTTGACCTAGAAGGACAGATTTAATATGAACCTTGCCCTAAGGATTCTAAGTTTCTTTATATTGACTATGTCCCAATACAAGTGTATAATCTTGTAAATAATAGTGGGACACGGACGAACGAAAATTTTGTTGTCTGCTTGGCATCTATTTACAGCTAACAAAATATGCACACGAGGAAGAATATAAGTACTAAAATAAAAAATAGAAGTCTGGGTACAAGTTGTACTGGACGTTTACAACAAGAACCTAAGACGCCCGGGAAGGAGACTGGTTTGACGTTTAACCCATACGTCACGTGCGTATTGAAACTTCAAATTGAAAAGCAAAATTTGAATTTGACTTTTCAATTATTGTTTTTTGATCTTTTTTAATTTTCATATTAAATTGAAAATTGAAATCATCCACTAATTTTAATTTTTCAAATTAAATTGAAATTCAAAAATCATTAAATAATTTTGATTTTTTATTTTCAAATTAAATTAAAAATCAAAATTAGCAACTATTTCTAATTTTTAATTTTCAATTAAAATAAAAATCAAATGGCCCTAAGGGTACACGCATTTATCATCTCCCCTTTCTGATAATGATAAAGAAAATTAATCTCCGTCCTAATCGGAAAAAGGCTGTAAGTATAATCGGGTTAATTTCTGGATGCTACACCCATCAAGAAATAATATATCAAGTTCTTGATCAACCACCCTGTTCGGGTTTCTTCAATTTCCGGATTGTACTCACTTATGTCGAATACTCTCGTTTTCGAGTGGCGTCCTGCTTCTAAAGCGACTGATAATATTTCCTCTGCTGTTAGACCTCTGACGGAGGCCCATCCTCCAGGACATACGCAACCTTGAATTGCATCGATATCAAGAGACACAAATACATCCTTGGTGTCGAACCAATTCAATACTTCCCTGAAGCTTTCAGTCACGCCTTTTTTCTTTAAATGCGAAAGCCAATAAATCCTACCAGATTTTTCTTTTACGTATTTCACGTGGTCTGGATCGCATTGATTTCCTTGACTTGCAAACTGAGAGAATTTTCCTTTAAAAGCTTTGTCTTCTAACAGTAGTCTGAATGGTGTACCGTGATGAACAAAGTTATTTTTTCTTACTTGGTCGACATCCATATGTGCATCAATATTAACTACGCCGATATCTCCACATTTCCTCGAATTCATAAGTCCCTTGGCGTTACAATAGCTTTGGTCCCGACCACCTCCGACAATAATACAGATGTAACCTTGATCACATAAAGCTTGAACTTTATCAGTTAAGTGTTTGTGATTCAAATTCAAATCGTTGGAGATATCAACATCGCCATGATCTGTCAAGTCGATGTGTGTCATATCAATGCCATGCTCCACGTTAAAAATTGGACCGAGTTGATAGTAGCACCATGGATTACTCGTGTCGCCTATCTTCTTCCGGACAGCTGCTGGTCCGCGTTTTCCACCAACTGCAATACCGTTTCTTTCAACACCTATATCGCATGGAAAGCCAAGTAATGCAACTTTAATTAATTCTCTTGTGTTAATCTCGGAAGTATGGTATCCGTTTGTGTTAATCTGGAAAGTATTATAACCGTTTGTGTTAATCTCGGAAGTATGGTATCCGTTTGTTTTAATCTCGGAAGTATGATATCCGTTTGATGTAATTTCCATATCTATGTTACTGATCCTGATGAACGATCACTATCAAATGCTTTAAACTGAAGACAAAAGATGCACAATTTTTTTTTAAGTATTGATCCCCACAACCTGATTAACTCGTTATTCAATTTTTCTTGTAATATATTAATGTTTTTTTTATGCCGAGGTTTATTGTCACAGTAGGTCCCTGATGTATAAACCTTCTAACATCACATAGTCCGTCTAACAAAAGAAGTGACACACGTGTGAGACTCAACTGTAATGATAATTATTAAATCATAGTTTATCTGTGAACTAATTTTCACATGATTTGTTAAACGGCGCGAAATTAAATTGTTTTTAACAGATTTTTGCTTATTACTTTTAAGAATAAGACACATCTTTTTAATTTTAACGACATGTTTTGACAATTCTTATTGTCATCATCAGGTTATAAGGCTTAAATAAATATATATATATATACGCTATAATATCAAAAGTCCTAATATTTTACTTATAAATATCAAAGAAAAATATGTGAATTACAATAATTACAAAAATAGATATCGTTACAATAAAATGTAAATATACACTAGGGAAGAGGCGAAAGAAATAAACATGTGAAAAGAAAGAAGGAGTAAATAATGATTAAGGGACTGTTCATATGGAGGCGGGCTGGCTCATTTAATCGGACTGGCTCGGCTGAGCGGGATATCGCTGCTATTAAGAAACACATGAAAGAATAAAAATGTGTTCATTGGCAGGCAAGCCAGCCCGCCTAGGCGAGATGAAATTACCACTAGATTTAAAAAATTCTCATCAATTATTTAAAGTTCGAAATATATTCTTTAGTCTTCATTGTTTATGAATCTTTTGTGAAATGTAAACAACTTTTCCATCCCGGCCGACCGAGATGTAAAAAACTTCATATGAACACAAGATGAAAATCCCCCCGCCTAACCGAGCCAGCCCTCCTAACCGAGCCAGCCCGCCTCCATATGAACAGCCCCTAAATGATTAAAGTTTTGCTGCCATACTTTACCTCTTTATTTACATTAGGGTTCTCCCATTCTATATACAAACCTTCCTTAAGCTTTCGAGTTTGTATCTAAAATGAAAAAACAATTCCCGTCAGCTTGTTCCTGGCACATGGTATTTCCATGTATATGTTTGTAAATGTGTGAGTTTTTGTCCTTCTTAAGGTGTTCCTTAATACGTGTGTAAATGTGTTTGGTGGTTTCACCAATATAGCTAGCTTACAAGCTTCACAAGTAAATTTATAATTTACACGCAATTTAAGATGAAAAGGAATTTTCACTTTTGTTAGAGAAATATTTATCTACTTTAAAAGATTGAAAAATTATTTTAGCTGAAGAGCTTTTACTACAGCATTTTTTTATTATGTTATTTTTTTTAGTTTAATTATATTGCAGTAGTTGCCAGTGTAGGGTAGTTTAAAATATCGAGAAGAAATTAATTGTGTGTTATTGTTATTGTTAAGTAAGTATCTTAAAGGTATTTAAATATTATGAGATCTAATAAAATGTCTAGGTAAAAGTTTTTGCGAAGAATCTCTTTAATATTATTGACATCAAAGTGAAAGCGTAATCAAACCTATAAGGGTAGGGAGCGAAGCTTAAGTGGTTAGCCTGTAAACGTTTTTTTGCGAAAAATGCTGATTATAGTAGATTTTGAAAAGTTGTTAATAATATTAAGAAATGACAAACTTTTAGTAGTCTCATGGTTCCATGGTGAAGGTAACGTTAAAGTGCCTGGCGATATTTTTTTCGGTTTCAACAATATCTCTTCCGCGTTCACAAATGCAAGTAATGCCAATTCACTTTTCGATTATATTTATAAACTTTGTAACCTAATGACGACAATCAAAATTGTCGAAATGTGTCGTTAAAATTAAAATAATGTGTTTTATTCTTAAAAGTTAATTGACAAGTTATTTGTGCTGCTTAGATCTTCTTCTTGATCCAGAAACGCAACAGGACGAACAAGGAATTTTGCCGCATCACTTTTTACGTTATCTCAAGGTGTTAGAGATTTCAAATAAGCTGTCGATTTAATCGGTCACCGGTAACATCAAGCACACGTAACAGAGTATATTTCTTCACAACTCATCGCTTTGAAAATGTTGACATTTTTAGAGGAGAAAAAAATCGCAAGCAAAAATATTTGCTTCATAAGAGAACTTAGGTCCAGGATTGTTTCTAATCCTGCGGATTCTTTCCCAACCTAAGGACTAGTCTCTTATATTAATATTGATATTTATATTTATATTCAAAATGGTACCCATATGACTACTTTGCACTTAAGATGCACAAAATAGCTATGCCCGGGATATGAACGACTGCGATATGATGACCAGAATACAAACAGATCACAAATACGTATACCTTTCCACGGGTTAAGAACTAGTCTATATTAATAATACCCCTATTCAGTCCATTCATTCAACAAAATGATACAGAAGTAGCAATATCTCTTATTATCTTGCCGTCGTTATCTATATTAATAACAGCTGTTGTACTCTCTGCCCGATTTTAAATAGGGCCATGGGGATAGTGTTACAGGAAATGTTACGAAAATGCGATATACAAAGGACGCCCAAACTCGTGGGTTTTTCCACGAGCTAACTGTTTCATCAATATTAATTTGTATCAAAGTGGTAGTTGAATTCTTACTTTGCGCTTTTGATACAACGTTCGGAAATCTGATAATCGGGGTTCCCGTGGATTTTTCCCGTGAATGAATTCCTATGATTTTTTCCACTGACTAACGGCTTGTAATTTTTAATCCGGTTTTAGATAGAGAAGGCACACTTTTCATTGCGTTAAAGTTTTCTATTGAGCGTAGCCTTTGCATACACCTGACATGATATTTACCCAAAATTAGATTTCAATATGCAATGAAATTACTTCGTGTATACATGAGTTGATACATTGAGTAGTACGAACAGCACATGAGTCATAAAATATTGACAATAGAGTTTTAAATATACGCAAGAATGTTATTCTGGGTAAATTGTCTTGAAGACAGATGTGTCATTTTAATAGATCAATTAATGTTAAGAGTATACATTTACTACTAATTCTAAACGTTACGGTTGATTCCTGTTATATAGAACTCGCATCTGACCGGAAAATTGTTAAAGGTATAGAAAAAATCGAAATAAAGTAAACAAATTCTTAAGAGTGACGGAAATAGAAGATGTTCGAAATAAACAAAGTTTATATTGACCAGTTGTTTGTTTTAATTTCAATAGTAGTTATCAACCATGCTAATGCTTAAAGTGTCGGTAATTCGCTTTAGATTTTTTACCTATATTTTTGAATGTTTTGTTTTAACCTTGTCGGGCAAAAGAGTTGGAAAACGATTTTGTCGATCAAAATATACTTGCAATTGTCAATACCGCACGTAATTTTATGAACATGGACAAAATCACGTTTGAAAGAATGCTATACATGGTTAATTTGATTAGTTGGAAACGTGATCTGGGACATGAACAAAGTTTTTGTCGAACAATTTGCAATTGTCAATACAATTATAAAATGCTTGTTGTTGCGTCCTTTTAAATTCTGTCCTCTTTCCGAATATCTGGGACCGTAGACTCGAAAACATGTGTGGTGGAGCAAAGAAATTTACTTTTGTAAAAATAATCAAACCTTGTCCGTAAATCTAATTAGATTTTTCTTAAATAAGGAAAGAAGGAAATGGGTTCAAGTGAAGAAAGTCTTGGAAGGTTTAGAGCAAATATGTACAGCACTCAGAAAGTTATGTTATTGCTGGGTTGGCGTGATCATGAACACGTATGTTATTTACAATATTTTTGTTGTTATTGTTCTTTAATTCTGATATTTGTCTGCTTACAAACTTTATCAAATTTATATACAAAATTTATTACCATTTTTAAACTCCCTAACTTTATTTCTACGTTAATGCCCACAAGAAGACTGATATATGATAAATATATATTTACAAAAAGAAATCATGACTATTTTGCCGTGCCTATCATTTTTCGTTTCTGCTATTTTTTATGAAGATAAACACAATTAAAAGCAAACAAGAAGCCCTGGGGGCTCTAAGAATTTCCGCACGCTACCAAAATATTTGATGAAAACCTGCTAATTCGTTGTGTTATTGTGCCAAACATTCCAAGGGGTTTGGTGCATGAACCTCTGAAGATAAAGCACACCAGTGACATATCTTACAACAAACGCAAACAAAACGAAACGTGTCATAATAAACTCACATTTTAAAAGAAATTGCTAACAAAAAATACAGCCTATCATTCATGGTTGAAAGTCTTGCGATTGAAACGTTTATGGTCTTAAACGGCATTAGTTGACAAAAATTCAAAATTTTGATGTGACCATCATTTTCAGCATACTTTTTTTATTAACTGTGTCAATTTTTGTCGAAAATAAAGCAGTTTTAATTTTTGGACCAATTTTGGCCTAAAATGACATTTAAGGTGGAAAAAAAACAAAATTTTGATATCACCATCATGTTCACCATACTTTTTTTGTTAATTGTGCCAAAATTTGTCAAAAATAAAGTAGTTTTAATTTTTGGACCAACTTTGCCCTAAAATGACATTTAGGTGACAAGAAATCAAAATTTTGATGTCACCATCATGTTCAGCATACTTTATTTGTTAACTGTTCCAAATTTTGTTGGAAATAAAGTAGTTCTAATTTTTGGACCAATTTTGGCCTAAAATGACATTTAGGTGACAAAAATCAAAACTATTATGTCACCATTATGTTCAGCATACTTTTTTTGTTAACTGTGCCAAATTTTGTCGAAAACAAATACAAATTTTGGCCTGAAGCGTCAATACTAGACTTCCCAGTAGTTAAGGAGCGTGGGTACGAAGTTTACATCTGTGACGACGTGAAATCCCAGGGTCGATTTTTTCTCAAAAAATGCTCCGAAAGAAAAAAACGACGGTTTTAAAGAATTTCCTACGCCTTCGGGCGCGGAAATTCAATTAAAGAAAAGAAAAGTACAAACATCGCAGCAATTGCAAAAAGTAAAAATATCCCGTCTTAATCCGAAAAACCTGTAAATATAATCGGGTTAATTCCTGGATGCTACACCCATCAAGAAATAATATATTAGGTTTTTCATTAACCACCCTGTTCGGGTTTCTTCAATTTCTGGATTGTACTCACTTATGTCGAATACTCTAGTTTTCGAGTGGCGACCTGCTTCTAAAGCGACTGATAATATTTCCTCTGCTGTTAGACCTCTGACAGAGGACCATCCACCTGGACATACGCAACCTTGAATTGCATCGATATCAAGAGACACAAATACATCCTTGGTGTCGAACCAATTCAATACTTCCCTGAAGCTTTCAGTCACGCCTTTCTTCTTTAAATGCGAAAGCCAATAAATCCTACCAGATTTTTCTTTTACGTATTTCACGTGGTCTGGATCGCATTGATTTCCTTGACTTGCAAACTGAGAGAATTTTCCTTTAAAAGCTTTGTCTTCTAACAGTAGTCTAAATGGTGTACCGTGATGAACAAAGTTATCTTTTCTTACTTGGTCGACATCCATATGTGCATCAATATTAACTACGCCGATATCTCCACATTTCCTCGAATTCATAAGTCCCTTCGCGTTACAATAGCTTTGGTCCCGACCACCTCCGACAATAATAGAAATGTAACCTTGATCACATAAAGCTTGAACTTTATCAGTTAAGTATTTGTGATTTAAATTTAAATCGTTTGAGATATCAATATCGCCATGATCTATCAAGTCGATGTGTGTCAAATCGATTCCATGCTCCACGTTAAAAATTGGACCAAGTTGATAGTAGTACCATGGATTACTCGTGTCCCCTATTTTCTTCCGGACAGCTGCTGGTCCGCGTTTTCCACCAACTGCAACACCGTTTCTTTCAACACCTATATCGCATGGAAAGCCAAGTAATGCAACTTTAATTGATTTTCTTGTGTCAATCTCGAAAGTATTATATCCGTTTGTGTTAATCTCGAAAGTATGACATCCGTGTGTGGCAATTTCCATATCTATGTTACTGATCATGGTGAATGATCACTATCAAATGTTGGTAACTAAAAACTGAAGAGAAAAGATGCACAATTTGGTTATATATATTTATTATCACAACCGGTTTGACTCGTTATTCACCTTTTTTGTAAAATAATAACTATTGTTTTCTTAAGCCAAGTGGTTTTCTCTAAGTGCTGCTTACAGACACGTCAGATAGAACAAGACCTATGTCACAAAAGGTCTCTGACGTATAAACTTTCTCACGTCGAATGGACTGTCTAACAAAGCATGAACACATGTGTGAGACATACCTATAAAGATAATTACTCACTTATAGTATAACTGTGTAATTATTTGCACGTGTTTCTTTTAGCGCTGCAATGTCCTAAATTAAATTAGTTTTAACAAACTTGTTTAGCCAGCAATGCAACTTGACGAACACAAAATGTTTTGGCGCATCACTTATATTGTCTGAAGGTGTTAAAAAACTCAAATAAGCTTTCTATTTAACCAGTAATTGTTTCTAATTTACGGAGAAATGAAGCTTTGGGTTGTTCTGGCGTTCGAGCATTAAAATGCGTTCTTTTTTAAGAATGCCAAAATTGCAACCAGACTGATCATTGTTCTTTTTTTTTCTATTGTTCTGAATAATAGACCTACAGTTTATAACCTAAAACTTTATCCTGATATTCTTATGAAGGGTTCACTAACAGGCAACAATAAGGATTATTAATACCGCATGGTGTTTGTTCAAGCAAACAATTTTTTGCTTGAACAAACACTTAATTGTTCTTTCCAGGTTAGGTTCCCTTCACGTTCTTCGGTGCTCCTTTGCTTACCTTTTAAATCTTGTTTCTTTGTGCATTTAGAGCCGGCTAGGTCTATCTAAGCACTGCTGTTGTTATTTCGTTTTACTCTACTTCCTCTTATATTTCCCCTCTTCAGGTCGGTATGTTACTGGCTAATACTTCGACTTTTTAAAAGCGTTTATGCCTCGTGTTGCTCAAAAATTGTTGATTATAAACTAGCGCGTAGCAGAGGACGTAGAATATATATCATAAAAACTAAAAACACAAAATTTCAATACCGAAAGGTTCAAAATTAAAGATCGTAAGCAAACTGTCATATTTTTAACACAAACTTCTCTAAAAGTTCTTAAAAATAAAACTATACCTTTGTTAGACTAATAAATAGCTAAAGAACAATCAAGGGAATTGCCAATAGCAGTCTATTGCTTGTTTTATTTTCTCTTTTAAACACACATTGTGTTAATACTAATTTTAGAGGACAGTGGGTATTCACATGTTTGTCAAAATCCGTAAAGCAAGAAATCAATCATACTTAGAAACAACCGAAAAAAAGGAACGGGCAATCAAGCTAATCTTTACATAGAGTACAATGTCATGCACTGACGATAAGCATGCAGATTAGATTAGACCTCTTTCTAAAAAAGTAAAATTTTGATGAGGAGAATTAGCATCGCAAAAGCTACCTGTTAAATATTAAAACAGGTAGCAGTGTCTCCAAAGCTACCTGTTAACTATTTAAACCGGGGACATGATTTATTTTTCCAGTAGTGAAAAGGATACATTTAGCTAAAACAAATCAATGGTCGGTTGGAGCTTGGAGGAAAGAATACGGAAGGAGAAACAACTCTTTTAATTCTATTGAAACACTGCGTGAGGTTCTAGCAGGTGTCTGTATAGAAACTTAATTTGAAATTTTGGCGGTTGTGTGACTAAATTATTCGTGAATAACAATTCGCAACTATGATTGGTTATTAGATAATTTGATGATGAATTTGATAATAATATCAAAACAAGAAGCCATATTGAAATCGGTAAAATTTCTTTTGTTTTTATGTTAACATAATTAGCGAAGAAGCACATGCTCGACGCTTTTGTAAACAAAAAGGAAAAGTTTATATCTCGTTTTAAAACGACGTTCTGTTATAAGAAGTTATTTCTTTAGTTAGAATAAACATTAATCCAGCACACATTTTGTCGGCACTCGTCCGGCGAATATCTATCTATATTGTTTTTCATGATCAAAGTGGTATACTCAAGCCTGCAAAAATTGGTTAATATCATGGTTAAATGCTTATTTCCAAACGTATTGTTGAAGTTTTTAACAGCAATGTTTACCGACCTATATTAGGCACACTTTCCATACAATAATCACGTGCCTGCAACGTGTTACAGTCAGATTTCAATAGAAAAGAGTTAGCCCCTATTAAAGGAGAATATGGAATTTGATCATTTTTTTGCGAAAAAGACTCGGTCGAGCACCTCACACACTGATTCTTTTGAAATTAAAAACAATAGAAAATTCAATACATTTAAAGCGTACAGAAATGAAGTTGTTTCTCCTTCCGTATTCTTTCCTCCAAGGTTGGAGGTGTAGCAAAGGAGTTTTGAAGGGCATTCCACAAAAAAAATTAAACGCAAATATTGTGAAAGCAAACATTAGAAATAAAATGGAATTTTACTGGTAATAAGCTTAAGATGCTTTCACAAACAAATCATAATATGAAATTGATCAGTGAATGATTTTTTCTTTATTTTTTTTATAAGTAAGCAAGTATACTTTTTGTGTTTTCAAGTGTTTCACACAGCCTGTATCAACAGTAGCCGATAAGCATGCAGTTTGAAAAGCTTTGTTTTTTCATTGTGTAAATTTAGTCAAAATAGAAAGAGACAGTAACACGCAAGTAACATTTTTGGACAATGAAATATAAACGCGAGATTTAAACACGAAAATAGAAGACGGGAAATGTTTTAAAACGCAGTGCATGAGCTTTGTAACAACCGTAGTTCTTATTATTGCCCGACTGATACAAAACACCGGTTAGTATAAAAATTTGATGGTTTGATTGGTATATGGCTCTTAAAACAGGCCTTTTTATGTTACCATACTAATTATCTGCCTGTAAACCATTTTTACATTGGTATTATAAAAAATAGAAGAATAAAAAAGACTTTGATTGCGCACTAGGATCTGTTCTTCCGACCTCAGGCTTTGCAATTCATAATAGAGCAACAAAACTGGTCAGTATCTGTTTAGTTATAATTGATTAACCACGATTGTTAAATTTAAACATTACTTGGAAAAATAAAAGGCACGTACCTACCACCCTCTCCAATATTTTGTTGCTACGGGCGAATTCCTGGGAAGTGTAAAGGAGGGACGAGAAAACCATAGTGTTATCGCACCCATAATCATAGTAATAACACCGTCCAAGTAATTTTTATTACTTCATGCTAACAGGTGGGCAAGCTTGCACCAAATAGACTTGCAGGAAATATGCACGACGGTTAAAATCTAAGAATCGGCGAATCCGTAGATTCTGTCCCAGCCTAACGACTAGTCTGCTATATTTACATTCATATTAATATTTAAAATGGTAACCAAATGACTACTTCCTATTGAAGATGCACAAAATAGCTATGCCCGGGATATGAACGACTGCAATATAACGACCAGAATACAAACAGATTACCAATCTGTGTACTTTTCTACAGTCTAACAACTAGTTTCTATATTAATAACACCCGTATACTGTCTATTCGTTCAACAAAATGGTACAGAGGTAGCAATAACTCCTATGATCTTGCCTTTGGTCTTCACGGAGATAGTGTTACAGGAAATGTTACGGAAAAAGCGATATATAAAGGACGCGCAAACTCGTGGGTTTTTCCACGAGCTAACGATTTCATCAAAATTAATTTGTGGTACCTGAATTCGTACTTTGCGCTTTTGATACAACGTTCGGAAATCTGATGATCTGGATTCCCGTTGATTAGACATATAGAAAAAAATTGATATGAAGCAAGAAAATTCTTAAAAGTGTCGAAATAGAAGATGTTCGAAATAAACAAAGTTTACATTGACCAGCCAGCCAGCGTTAGTGTGTTTGTGTGTTTGTTTATTTGTTTGTTTTAATTTCAAGAGTAGGTAACAACTATGCTAATGTCAGAGTGTTGGTAACTCGCTTTAAACTTTTCACCTATATTTTTGAATGTTTTGTTTTAACCTTGTCGGACAAAAGAGTTGAACAAAGATTTTTTCGAACAAAATATACTTGCAATTGTCGATACACACGTAATTTTATCAACATGGACAAAATCACGTTTAAAGGAATGTTACACGCCATGATTACTGTGATTTAGTTACAAGCGTAATCTGGGACATGAATAAAGTTTTCGTTGAACAATTTGCAATTGTCAATTATTAATTGCTTGTGGTTTCGTCCTTTGAAATTTCGACCACTTGCCGAATCTCTGAGGCTGTAGACTAAAAAACAGGAAAATCTGTATAATGAGCATGCTTCCCTCACCCGTGCGGTGAAGCAAAGAATTTTACATTTGCAAAAATAATCAAACCTTGTCCGTAAATCTAATTAGATTTTTTTTTAAATAAGGAAAGAAGGAAATGGGTTCAAGTTAAGAAAGTCTTGGAAGGTTTGAAACTAGTATGCAACGTACTCAGAAAATTATGTTATTGTAGGTTTTGCGTGCTCAAGAAAATGTTTTAGGCGATACGAACAAATTGCATGTTGTTGTTTTTAATTCTGATGTTCGTCTGCTTACACACTTTACCAATTTATGTACAAAGTTTATAACTATTTTTTAAACTTCCCTAACTATAATTTTACGCTAATGCCAATAAGAAGAATGATATACGATGCATATATATTTACAAAAAAAATCGTGGACATTTTCTCTCGTGCCTATCATTTTTCGTTTCTGCTATTTTTTATAAAGATAAACACAATTAAAAGCAAATTAAATAAAAGAAAAGTACAAACATCGCAGCAATTGCAAAAAGTAAAAATATCCCGTCTTAATCCGAAAAACCTGTAAATATAATCGGGTTAATTTCTATTCATATCTATGTTACTGATCATGATGAATGCCCACCATAAAATGCTGGTAACTTAAAACTGCAGAAAAAAGATGCACTTGACTTTACTTTCACAACCGGTTTGTCTCGTTATTCACCTTTTTTTGTAATACATTATTGTTTACTTTTATGTTGTTTTAGGTATTTTGCTGACGTCAGCAGTGCATAAACAAAACAAAAATTGGCAATTTGTTGACTCTGTGCATGTATTTTCAAGAGCTTGAAACCTTGATAAATTATTGTATAGAATTATGTACTTTAGATGTGATTTATGTTTCGGACATTTATGTTCAACATAATTTCAATTTCTTACAGTTAAATTTATAATTTAAACGTCTGAAATTCAAATACATTTTTTTTTTATTTTATTTCTTGGCATTCATAATTGGAATAAAAAAGCTACCATTAGAGGCCAACCTCGTCCCCAGGCCCATTTTTCTCTTTCTGACAATCTCGGACAGCGAGAAGAAATGACCCTGGGCCACACTGGTCAGTTTCGAGATCTGATTGGTTTCTCAAGTTTCCGTTAATTATGAAGATAAATTAATTTATGCGTAAAAAATTGAATAATAACAGAAAAACAATAATGGCGGCTAAGTTTATGTGCGAAAGGGACGCTGGAATGTTTATGTTCTGCTGGACTGAATTTATTTTTGTGAAAAATAAAATATTTGGCATTGTTAGTATAGCTTAACGTGCAAACAAAATTAAATAGCTTTTAGTTGTGCTTAGAGGCTGTTAAAGTAAGCTTCTGTTTTTTTTGAAGTGCAGTTGAGGAGGTAGCTACTAGACTAGAAAGCTAGCTATACTAGCTTTTGTGCACAGGGTGTAGTAAAAAACACAATGAAGGTTTCTTTGAAGACATGTTTAGCAGCTATCTAGCTAGCTCAAATACAACACAAGGTATACCCAGGTATACACAACTAATCCTATTTCTCCTTAACAGACCTTCTTTTACACTCTAGCTAATATTCTTTCGAGGCAGAACACATAAACAAAAAAAAATCATATGCTGTTGATTTGGTTGAAAAAGATTACTAAATAGTTATACGCTTTATTTAATCGATTTTTCAGATTAAATAACAATTTTCTCTGACTGCATGAAATGCAACATCCTATGTTTTATGACTTTTAATCTCTTAGAAAAGCAAGAAACATAAATTCATTAAAAAAAGTCAATTGGTTTGACCATAGTGGCCATTTAGTTGTAAATGAGTTTCCAGGAACGCGTTTGATGAAAACCGAAAGTGTAATATGATAAAAAAAAAGGATGAAAAAAAAGATATTGAGTTAAAACTTGTTAGTAGATGCTTTAAGGCTGGTCTGATGGGATTAGCATAAAAAATGATTCTGTAATAGCTATACTTTTTGAATTTAGGCATTAAAAGCAGGGCGATAATATTTTTTTAAAGACAATTATAAATTTTGACCTAACAATTGTAAATTTTTTTAGACAATACAATATATTTAGGTGTATATGCACGTTACGACAATGGCTTTAAATGCGCTAGGACCCCCTTTGCAGGACCCTTGTTGATAGCAGTACCAACAGGAACTGAAGAGGCTAATCTCGGTAAATAATTTCAATAATAAAATAATAATAAGCATCTTCAGTAATTCTAATCACAAAACCCTCTGAAAATTCTGTGGCTTGGAAGCTAGCTATTGCTAGCTAAAAGTACTTTCACTCTTAACTATAATATGAAATAAAGTTCCTAAAAATCATAATTAAAAAAGTGTATAGCTAGCTACCTTGGTTTGCACAACCTTTGTAGCTACAAAGGTACGTCTTGGACCTTTGCTAGCTAGTTAGCTATAGATGGCTGAAACCTTTAAAATAAATATATATTTAAAATTTGTATGTAGCCAAAAAAAGCGAAGGCAACACTGCAATCATGTTTTCTCGAAGCAAAAACTCAAAACACTTTAACTAACTTGTTTCTGATTAAAAATAAAACTCTATCCATGATTTTGATCCAAGATTGTTTTGCATAAATTATTGCAATACGGTGTTCTCGTCGGTCCGCATGCAATTCTTAACAAAATGACCAAATTTTGAATAAATTAAAAATCAGCACGAATCGTGCTGATTTTAACCAGCCTGGCCCAGGGTCATTTCTTCGCGCCGTCTTGGATATCAAATAAGCGAAAAATTGCCCTGGGAACGAGGTTGTATTAGAGCCATGTCCTCTGGGATGTTTGCAAACTACAAACCAACATCATACAATGCAATTTAAAACAATTATGACCTGATAGAACATTTGTTAGTGAACTCAAAGAGATATGCACACGTTTAACATCATTAGGGCGAATTAAGTCACAAGAAATTGAACTGTCTGGACATCTAAGAGAATCCTCCAAAGGTTCTCCCAGCGAATTTGAAGCTCTCATTTGAGCTACTTAAGTAGCCAAACGCTAAATAGAAAGGGTCGACTCATGTCTCTGTCAGGGAATGAACCCACAACCTTTTGTACTAGAAAATGAAATTGTAAGACGACCCTGAAGCTAACACTCAGTCGTAATACCTCCTCCTTCTTTCTTCTTCCACCACTGCCTAGTTACTGATGCTGATGATATTCTGACAGTCCTATTTAACTTTTACCAGTGGCGAGCATATTAGAGAAATTTCCTGTGTATTAGTTCTTTCTTGAATTGGGCAAACAGCATTAATTGGCCAGTTTTCTGTAGTCGATAGGAGGTAAAGTTCTACTTTTGCAGACTTTTTCAACAATGTGTGCATTATGGAACAATCCGATGTAACAACCAGAAAATTCAGAAATATCGTAGAATTGGGGCGTGCTGACGCCAGCAAAGATTAGCACCCATGAAGATTTGGAATAAAACTAAGTAACCTAAGACTCTGTGAAAAAGTTGCTTCGATAGAAACGGCTTTTTTAATTGCTTGTGGTTGCGTCCTTTGAAATTCATCTCAAGGTCAGTGTGGTCACGCGTTACCCTCTTAAATAATTGAAGAATTTATTATATTTGTTTGGATGAGTGAGGCCATTCGCGCTCAAAACAAAGGATTTCTCAATATTAACCACGTGAGCATTGAACAATAGAATTAGTCAACCAAAAGCGTTATTTGTTCCACCTTAACTAATCCAATATCTTGGCGGTAGAAACCTTTTTCTGGCTAATGAATTAGCGTGATCAAGAAAACGTTTTAGTTAAAAATGTTTATTCTTTTATGTAGGTGATACAAATGAAATGTTATTTACAATAATTTTGTTGTTGTTGTTTTTTGAATCTGATATTTGTCTGCTTACGAATTTTACCTCTCTAATATCTCCGCATTGCTGCATGATATTCGTGGGTAGACAGCCCAACAAGTCAATACAGAAATAAGAAAAACAACAGACATATACACCATAAAAAATGCTAATAATCCTGCAATTGCAAATTTCAAATGTTTTCAATGCTATTGCTATGTCCAAAGCACTTTTGTGTGTTGTTTATATTCTGTACTGGTGGCTTGGTTTGTTCTTGGGGAGCTGCCACAACATTGTTTCATCCAATGTTTTCTCTTTCGACCAATATAAAAAATAGTGCCACCTCTAATGATCTGAAATTTTGGGGTTCAATTAATTGATGTGTTACTGGGGTTTTAGAGAGAATACAGTATACATATTTATACAATTTATACTTTATTTGAAAATCAATTTATAGGTCACTGAAACAGTAATAATGTGATAACATTGTCAATAAATTTGTATTTGATATTTTCAGATTCTTTGAACAGAAACAACCAGAAATATTCAAGTGTCTCAACCAGTTCTACTGTAGGAGGTAAGTATTTATGTCCTTTGGTTGAGTTAGGAAATATTTCATGTTCTAAATTTTATTTGTGTAACTTATACTATAACACCTTTTACTACGCAAACTACAACTGGGCTTCAAAGCAACTTGATAATGTGTGTGTGTTTGTGTGAAAATGTAAAGCACAAGTTAGTTTTGCTGATATAATATTCTCGATAGTTCATGCGTTCTGTGGTTTCACTTTCCTTAATTTTTGGTTATTCTAGTACCTTTATTAACCACCAATTCTACAAATGGAATTTCAACCTCAACAACTACTACTGTCGGAGGTAAAAATTTGTCATCTGATTTATGTAAAGGAGAAACTCAAATGTAATTTTATGTTACCATTTCCTGCAGTGTACAATCTTCCTACCCATGTAAAAACAAACACGGATCACAGTAACTTTACTTTAAGGTTAGTTGTTTTTGTTATTCTTTTTTGTTTCTATAATAACTAAGCTGTGTGTTTCTCCTTATTTGTTACTATGGCTATAATGTTTTGTTTATAATATTAGCTAATCAAAATATTGGACTGAGAATAAAAATTTCATATGTCGATTAAAAAGGCTTGTTATGATTTTAAAATATCCTGATTGGTTAAAATTCTCGAAAAAGCGGAAATAGCGGATCAACCGTGACTAATATAATAAACAATGGGTTTGTTCTTTGATCGCTGATTTCGCATTTCTGTATAGAAAATGCAGCAAACACTTTCAGTATTCAAAAATGTATTATACTTTTTAAGCTACGGGGACACGGCAACAATTTTCATGCGATTGCAGCGAAAAAATTGTTTTGTTGCAATCGCATGAAAATGTTTCACTGTGTCCCCACATCAAATATCCTCACTCTGCAACATTTTTCGCTCAACATTTTTGTTGCTGCAACAAAAAAAAAATTCAAATCAATTTGAATTTTTTTTGTTGCTGCAACAAAATTTTCATGTTGCAAATAAGGATCAGGAAAAATTCCTCGTGTCCCCGCACTTTGAGGAGAATTTTTGCAACATTTTTTATTTTAACCAATCAAATTCGTTTAAAAACAAATCAAAACAAAAGTTTTTCAATCACGACAAATTAGACAAGACTAGACAAGACTTCCACATGGCGGAAGATCAAGCGAAGCAAAAACTTTCGGAAGAAGAAAAAATGAACTTAATAAATTTTATACCGAAAACATATCGTTGTAATCATGGCCTTGTCCAAATAGATCGTATGGATTGTTTTTTCTTTGTTTCTTCTTCATCAAGAAGAAGTGCAATAGAAGCGATTATTATACTTCGATCAACTGCGACGGCCATCATTAATCACTGTCACACATGTTTTGGTTTCATTTTTATAAATTTTGTTTCATGTGCTGGAACTCATGCGACACGGAAACAACTTTTCATGCGATTGCAACAAATTTTTTTTTGTTGCAATCGCATGAAAATTGTTGCCGTGTCCCCGTAGCTTTAGGTACAGCAACGAGAAAGATGCTAAAGAAACTCAACTCTGCTGATCAAAATGTTCAAGAACATTTTTTAGGAGGAAGATGTATTATTAAGATTTGATTAGAACTAAACGATACGGCTTGATATTTACCTTATGTCGGACCTTGGTTTTAAAATAAAAAAATAAAGCATTTTTCATTTCAGTCTCTCTCCCTAGCGATGATTGAAACAAGTTTCTTATTTCAGAAATAGACATAGAATGTGGTAGTAAAAGTTTCTTAATTTTTGAAGATTTTACAAGTAGGTTTCTTATAAACATGTTTCTTATAAAAAAGGGGGGATTGTTTGACCTGCTAATCAATTACGTAATATTATCGCTTATTAACATTCGATTGTTTTCTCGGCCAATGAAATTTACTGAAACAGACACGCGCTAGAATTTAAAAAGACAACATGAATAGATTTGCAACTGATCGCATCACGGATGTTGGTGGATCACTAGTAAAAAACTTAAAAACTGAAATGAAAGGTTTTATCCATTTATTTTGATATGCTCTTTTTCATCATGTTGAAATATTATGATTCTAGCAGAAAAAAATTTAACTTAACTAATTAATTATGCGTATAATTAACTAGAAAAATGACTACTTCTGTTCTGCAGTAAATAACAATCTCTATTGTTAAAAAAGTGTAGCAGAACCTTTTTACACATCATCCAGAAGGCCTAATACATGTTCCCTAACAATATTTAAGCAAAATAACAAAAAATGGGTTATGCATATTTAAAATCATATATATGAAATTTTTGGGAATGTGAAAAAATTAAATGATCCATAAAACACAAAAACTTATGTTACATGCAAAAAAATAGTTCCGGGACATGCTTTCTAATAATAGGAACAAACCCTGAAAATTTCAAACAAATTCATCAAATCGTTCAGATTTTATTTTCTGCAGAAGCTCAAAGAATGTGTAAACGCAGCAAACCTTTTTTAAAGAAATAAACGATGAAGTTTAACATCCAGGAGTCTAAAAACACTACATACTGCCAAAAAAGGAAATTAAAAACCAGTTTCATAGGATTTTCTTTTTCTGTTCCTTATTTTTGTCTGTCCACTTTTTTTTATTGACCGGAGGTCTTTGCGCCTTTGTTTTAAGGCTGGCGTTGCCCTGTGTAACTTGACACGTTTGAAACGCTCCATTATGTTCTCAGTTGATTTCTGTTGCACTTCACCAATTACTTAGTCCAATCAACTTCATTGCATCGTAAATGCCATCCTTGCCATGATTGTACTCTTGCACAGCACTGGAAACACCGATTTCCAAAATTTTTTCCCCAACGTATCAGGTTTTGGACATTTCGTCCAAATCATTCCATTGAGCGACTCATTCACATTATGGGTTTTTCCGTGCAAACACTTTGATAAAAGCGATTCATCTCGTAACTGATCAAACAACTGCTTGATTTTTGGCTCATCCTTTATGTTCGTTGGTAAATTCAATTTGAATTCAGATTTCTTGGTGACATTCCAGTACGAGCACCAAGAATCTTCAGTTTGCGGACACCATTTATGTCGTTGTTCAGCAGGCGTTATATCTGAACAATGAAACAGTATAGCTCCAACATTCTTTTTTATCTGGTAAATATTGTTTGTGTTTTGCCTGATAGCTATTCCATAACAGTTTTGTATATAATTTATAGATGCATCGGTTAATTTTCCCTTTCCAAACCTTAGTTTACGGCGGTCTTGGGTAACTCCTTTCTAATTTTGCATAAGTTACTACCAACTCGTTTCTGTACATGGCCGATGCATTCACCTTTGGCCACAGCAACACCAGAATAGGGATCTTCTTCAACCACAGTTAAATAAGCAGAAGAGTCTCCATCACCGATAAATGTTGTGTATCGCAAGTTACGTTTCTCGACTGACCGTTTAAATATAGATACAATCCCTGTTGTTTCCATTGAACCGTCAAGTGATGCCGCTATATTTGTGGTATCATCATTTATACGAATTGCAGCTTTGAGTGCATTTTATTAATTATTGCACTATATTCAAGATTTGTCATTGGCGGTGGAATATTCATCAGACGGTACAAGATTTCAATTGACTGCAAACCTTGACCAAATTCACGAAAAGCTACGTACGAAGGTTTTTTCATTGCAGGGTTAATCGACAGTTCAGCGGTGTTTCTTTTGCAGTTAGGACATTAGCTGATCAACTGGAAAATAGTATGCAATATTGATATATGTTCAATATGAAATTCATATCCATTCCAGTACCTTTTTCATCAGCCACAGGAACAGATGTGGTTGATGTTCCTGGAGCAGCATCTTGGGTGACCGCTTGTTGTTGTTGCTGCGAATCATTTTCAATAACTGCTAGTTGCTGAACCTCCTCCTCTACGTTTTGTTGTATGGCATGGCTTTCCAGTTTCTTTCTCTTCTTTTCTTAGTATACCTGGCTTTATACCTTCTATCAGAACTTCCCATTTCTGCAAACTAGTTTTAATATAGACAGCAATATAATTTTTAATTATAATTTTACGATTCCTTGACAACGGCGACCCTGCGTCAGAAACGCCGAGGGGAAGGAAAGAGAGAGAGAGAGGAGCTTTGAGGAAAAAGACTCACTGATTCTCAAATTGTGGTTAAAAATGGAAATGGCATGTACTATAAAAAGGTCTATATTTCTGAAAATATAATTTTTTAGATTAAAAGACTTACATATTTAAAATCTACGATAAATTTTGAATATGAAATGTTGTGTTGCATGTATTTATAAAAAAAATTTAAATCTTAGTGATTTTTACCAGAATAGAAACAAAAGAGATCAATCTTCTTCTTTATTTCTACCACCATGGCAAGACTTAAACTTACTTCGGCTTTATCTACTTTAATTTCGATGTTTTTATCAGGCTACCTTGTACTAAATGACTTATTAATATTAAAGTTGCAGCAGAATTCCTAGCGCTTTTGATACCACGTTCGAAAACTGATAATCGGAATTCCCGTAGAATTTTCCGTGGTTGGCTTGCTGTGATTTTTTTCCACTGACTAACAGCTTGTAATTTTTAATCCGGTTTTAGATAGAAAAGGCAAACTTTTCATTAAGTTAAAGTTTCTTTGTTTTCTATTGAGCGTAGCATACACCTGACATGATATTTACCCAAAATGAGATTTTAAATTGCAATAAAATTACTTCGTGTATACATGAGTTGATACATTGAGTAGTACGAACAGCACATGAGTCATAACATATTGGCAATAGAATTTTAAATATACGCAGTAATTTTATTATGGGTAAATTGTCTTTGGATATTTTGAAGGCAAATGAAAAATTTTTGGGTCAATTTAATAGAACAATTGATGTTGAGAGTTTTTACTTACTACTAATTCTAAACGTTACGGTGAATTCCTGTTATATAGATAGAACTTGCAACGGACCGGAAAATTGTTAGAGATATAAAAAAATCCTTAAACGTAACAACAAAAATAAAAGATGTTCGAAATAAACAAAAATAAAAAAAACCAGCCAGGGTTTGTTTGTTTGTTTGTTTTAATTTCATTAGCGGCTACATGACCATGCTCGTCCATAGAGTGTCGGTAATGCGCTTTAGATTCTTCACCTATATTTTCCATTGCTTTGTTGTAACCTTGTCCGAGAAAAAGAGTTAAAGATTCGATCAAAATATACTTGCAGTTGTCAATACGCACGTAATGTTATCAACATGGACAAAATCACGTTTGAAAGAATGCTATAGCTACATGGTTAATTTGTTTAGTTGGAAACGTGATCTGGGACATGAACAAAGTTCTCGTTGAACAATTTGCAATTGTCAATTATTAATTGCTTTTGGATGCACCCCTTGAAATTTCGTCCTCTTTCCGAATCTCTGGGGTTATAGGCATGTTTTCCTCACATATGTGATGAGCAAACAAACTCACTTTTGTAAAAAAAATCAGACCTTGCCTTCTATTAAGTTTTTTTTCACCACAACCACGGGTGAGAGTGTTTAAAATGGAATGAAAGTTCTGCGGAGGTAACAACAAATTTAATTATTGCGCCGTATCGATCAATATCTTTTTCAAAAAGTTTATTTAACTGTTGCCTTAGTGTCAGGGTTAAAACCGTTTCGGTTTCTTGTTTTAAATAAGTAAGGAAGGAAAAGTTAAAAAGATCAGAGAAGGTTTAAAACAAGTTTTTAAAGCAGCCAAAATATTATGTTATTGTTGCTTTGGAGCAAGGAGGGGAGTGATCAAGAAAAGGTTTCAGTTAAAAATTCTTATTTTTCTCTGTAGACGATACGAACAAACTGTATTTTATTTACAATAGCTTTTTTGCTGTTTTTTTTATTCGGATATTCGTCTGCTTTTACAAAATTTACAAAATTTATATACAAAGTTTATAACTAATTTTTAAACTTCCCTAACTTTAATTTTACGCTAATGCCACCAAGAAGATTGATATACGGTGAATATATATTTACAAAAAAAATCGTGGCTATTTTCTCGTGCCTATCAGTTTTCGTTTCTGCTATTTTTTATAAAGATAAACACAATTAAAAGCAAATTAAAGAAAAGAAAAGTACAAACATCGCAGCAATTGCAAAAAGTAAAAATATCCTGTCTTAATCCGAAAAACCTGTAAATATAATCGGGTTAATTTCTGGATGCTACACCCATCAAGAAATAATATATTAAGTTTTTCATCAACCACCCTGTTCGAGTTTCTTCAATTTCCGGATTGTACTCACTTATGTCGAATACTCTAGTTTTCGAGTGGCGTCCTGCTTCTAAAGCGACTGATAATACTTCTTCTGCTGTTAGACCTCTGACAGAGGACCATCCTCCTGGACATACGCAACCTTGAATAGCATCGATATCAAGAGACACAAATACATCCTTGGTGTCGAACCAATTCAATACTTCCCTGAAGCTTTCAGTAACCCCATTTTTCTTTAAATGCGAAAGCCAATAAATCCTACCAGACTTTTCTTTTACGTATTTCACGTGGTTCGAATCGCATTGATTACCTTGACTTGCAAACTGAGAGAATTTTCCTGTAAAAGCTTTGTCTTCTAACAGTCGTCTAAATGGTGTACCGTGATGAGCAAAGTTTTTTTTCCTTACTTCGTCGACGTCCATATGTGCATCAATATTAACTACGCCGATATCTCCACATTTCCTTGAATTCATAAGTCCCTTAGCGTTGGAATAGCTCTGGTCCCGACTACCTCCAACAATAATACAGATGTAACCTTGATCGCATAAAACTTGAACTTTTTCAGTTAAATTTTTGTGATTCAAATTCAAATCGCTTGAGATATCAACATCGCCATGATCTGTCAAGTCGATGTGTGTCAAATCAATGCCATGCTCTACGTTAAAAATTGGACCAAATCGATAGTAGCACCAAGGATTATTCGTATCCCCTATCTTCTTCCGGACAGCTTCTGGTCCACGCTTTCCACCAGCTGCAATAGCCTCTGTTACAACACCTAAATCGCATGGAAAGCCAAGTAATGCAACTTTGATTGATTTTCTTGTGTCAATCTCGGAAGTATTATATCCGTTCGTGGTGATCTCGGAAGTATGGAATCCGTTTGCGGTAATCTCTGAAGTATGGAATCCGTTTGCGTTAATCTTCATATCCATGGTACTAATCATGATGAATGATCACCTTCAAATGCTGGTAACTTAAAAGTGAAGAACAAAATGCATAATATCTTTTTAAATGTTCACTTACAAAACCTACGTAAACTTGTTTGACTCGTTGACATGTTCTTTTGTAATACAATCTGCCTGGTTATTGTTAACTTTTGTTTTCTCATACAAATGCTGTTTATTCTACGTATGCTTATTGACCTGTCAGACAGACAGAACCTGGACTATGTCACAGTAGGTCTATAATTCTCACATTACATAGGCTGTCTAAGAAAACAACGGACACACGTGTAAGACATACCTGTTAAATGAAAGCATAACTGCAAAATAATTTTCACGTGTTTTTAACGGTGCAATGTGTTGCATAGGTTTGTTCAAAGTTTTTTTGAGACAGTCATTATTTACACTGTTGATAGAGTTTTAAAGGCAAAATAAATGTGATTGGTACATAAATAAAAGCCAAAAAAAGCTGAAGTTCATGTGGCATAAGTTTGTCCCTTTTCCATGCTAGGTTTTCGCTTAATCGTTCTTTCCATAGTCTCGCGTAATCGAACTTTTCAAGCTAAACTGTTGCTTATTCGTTCTTGTTGACGTTCTACTGGTGTTTCTTTGCTTACCTTTTTAATTTCGTTTATGAGTACATTAAAAACCAGCTATTTTTGGGAAAGTATTGCTGTTTTTATCTGTTGTACCCTACTTCCTCTGATATCTACCCTCTTTAGGTCGGGGGTGTTACTTATATTTTTAACACACGCTCTTCTAAAAATTGGTCTCGAGAATAAAACCATGCCTTTGTTAAAAAATTAAATAACTAAAGAGCAATCAAGAGGATTGCCAATAACAATTGCGTGTTCTATTTCCTATTTTGACAACGCATTGTTAAAGTAACTTTAGAGGTCATTGAGGATTTACAAGTTAATCAACAATCCGTAAAACAAGAAATAAATCATACTTGGCAGCAACCGAAAAAGAAGAACGTGCTATCAAGTTAAGGGTTACGTCGAGTATAATGACATGCACTGACGATAAGCATGCTGATTAGGTTAAAAAAATTGACTAAAAGGCTATTCAAATCCTTATCAAAGTGTTACTTTTTTACACCTCTGTCTAAAAAAGTAAAATTTTGATTAGGAGAATTTCCAAAGCTACCCGTATTTAATATTAAAACAGGTAGCAGTGTCTCCAAAGCTACCTGTTAACTATTTAAACAGGGGACATGATTTATTTTTCCACTATTAGAAATGACATTTTTAGCTAAAGCAAATTCATAGTCTGTTGGAGGTGTAGCGAAGGAGTTTTAAAGGGTGTTTCACAAGACAAAACTAAACCAAATATTGTGAAAGCAAATATTACAAACAAAATGGATTTTTCCTGGTATTTAGTTGAAGATGCTTCAATAAACAAACCAAAATATGAAATTGACTACTGAATGATAATCACGAAAAAAAAATTCAAAAGGGAAACGATTCAATTTTTGCAAAAAGGAATCAGTTCATTTTTATATTTATTTTTTACTTTTTTTTAATTATTATTTTTTAATCATATTTATGTTGTCGCTTATATTTTTAGATAGAAAAAGAACACTTTTCGTTATTAAAGTTTCTTTGTTTATTTTCAGCTAAGCTCGCCTTTGCATGCGCCTGACATAAGAATTTCAAATTGCAATGAAATTCCTTCGTGTTTACATGGTTTTTATTTCGATAAACATCATATGCATTAAATTGCACGGGCTTCATACTTACCCAAAAGTTCAACTAGCACATCGATTTCCTCACTCGCCTTATCTTATTTTTAAATGGGAGACTGATCTTTAAGAAATTGCTATAAAGAAAAGTCTTTACCACGTGAGGTTTATCACCTTCAGTTATCCTCCCAGATTTTGGGACCAAGTAATTCGTTTCAAGCTAACACCAGTGTCAAATACATCGATCTACCGTTCTTCTGTCTTCAAAATTTCTTAAATAGTTCTTAATTCACCATCCTTAATTGCAACTTTAAAGCTCTTTCAGGCGATATAAACTATTCGGTAAATTATAGCTATGTCAAGTTTATTTAAAATAGAATACTTCACGGAATAGTTAATAGTGTATTATACTAAAAATTATTAAAAAGTTTTTACCAAAAGCAAAAAAATAGTTTGGTTTAGCTACAAATAAAAAATAAATCATTTTGATTTTATTCAGCAATAGGTTAGCAAAGAATACCGACATACTATAGTACAGAATTATCATGGTGTAAAGTTTCATAAAATGAGTGAGAATGAACGAAGCTTTGACAAACTTAACAGGTGAGGAATAATTTATTGAATAAATAATAGTGTATTAAAACTTTAGATTGTTACAACATTTTTCTGTTATCATATTTAGTAACTTGCGCGAATTATTTATCGTCTGAAAGAGCCTTCACAAATCACATCATTTGCAAAAGCATTTCGCCTTGTTTCCTGCGGTTTTACTTGAACTTTGCTAAACTATTCAGAATAAAATAAAAAAAGATTAGATTTTATTCGAAACTAAAGTAAATTATATTTCTTCTTCGTTTAATAATTTTTTAATAGTTTATGAAACAATACACGATAAACTATTTTGTAGACTATTCTATTTTCAGTAACTTTGTGGAATACTTTAGCGAATACTTTACCGTCTATTAAGACCTTAATGATTTTAGGAGTTATGAAAACCAAAAGCAATTGGTATTAGAATTCCTGGAACAAATGATTTCAGTCCAATCCTACAATGTTGTAGTCATGGGAGATTGTTTTTTGTTATTTTTAGTTATCTAGTCACAAGATGTAATATGGAATCAATCAACAAATTTATACGAATATGTATACATGTATTTTTTAATGAATATTAAGATTCTAACAAGGTTGGTCATGATTCTTATTTTTCTATTGTTCTAAGCAATTTACCTAATGTTCTTAGCCTTAAACCGCAGCCTAATACTTCTATAAACCATCTTCTTGTAGCAGCAGTGTAAGTGTAAAACTTGCTCAAAATAATGAATCGTCAGATAAATATGGCGAATAAAAATTTCCAGGAGCATTTTGACTGCTGTCATATGTACGAAAATATCAAATACTAACTGCTGTGTATTTTCATGTCCTGTTGATCTCATATTAAATTCCTAAAACCACACCATAGCAACGTTGTCTTGCAAAGTTGTTTGTTTTTTCAGGAATTTCGTTAATGCGCGTTTTTTAATAAACAAGGTTGACTTGTAAGAGTTGTTTTATTTTTTTAAGGAATTTTGTTGGCGCGCTTTTTGATAAACAAGGTTGACTTGTTTTGGCAATATTTGGATAACATATTATTTCAACATTGTTCTATTTTTGAAAAAGTCTATCTTCTAATTTTAGGATATATACGTTTCACATGGATACACTCCTAAAAAGTCTAACAAAAACAAAATTCCAAAACGTAAATTCCAATAATAGAAAAAGAAGTAAAAAAGGATTCTAAAAGAACTTACATTTCGTATGTGACTTATGCGTACGATAAAAGGCTGTAAAATATTCTTATTGCAAATCGAAATTATTTTCCGTCCGACATAGAAATGCAAATTTTCGTAGAAAAAGTCATACCGAAAATCTGAAAAAATTAAAAAGAAAATATAATCAAATTTTACTCTCACTTGAATAATTTTCAGCCTCTTTCTTTAAAATTCTTAAAAACAGTTGCTGTGAAACCAAATTTTACATATTTGGGCATTAAAGACATTCTTCATTAACAACATATTCTGAAAGGCATCCACCCAACCTCGTCCCCAGGGCATCTTGTATCTTTTCTGACCCTGGGAGCATGGCCCTGGAGGAGGCTGGTTCGATATGAAACCTGATTGGCATGGATATGTCAAATAGTTATTGCGTCATACAAAACATTTTGGCGAGGCGGCGAGTCTGTGACCAACAGGAGGAAGCTGTTCGTATTAAAATGGCGGAGGAGGTGTATCAGCAGTATCAAGTTTTTTTCAAAGTGAAAAATTTAATAAAAAGCATTACTAAGCAATGAGAGTATAAAATAAGACATCATAAAGTAATACTGCTTACATGGAAATATTTCAATAGCTGGGAATGTTTAATAAACTAGAAAAGTATCTAGCTAGTACTATACTATACCTAGCAAACTATCAAGCTAAGAACAAAAGAAAGAAACTCAACTTGTTTCCAAGTGACCAGGTTTAATTTGCAGCTTTTTGCAAAGAATGACGTTGCATAAAATTGCCACCCATGTCTTTTATAGACTAAATAATTTTGCACAAAATATCGAAAATGTTTTTTTTACAAAATATGTGTATCATTACGTTTTAAATTATATCAGGTTGTTATTAGTGGGCATGTTTTATTACTTTATATGCTTTGGTTACTATAAAAAATTTAAAAAGCCAGTAGGTTAACCGTCGGAGCCATTTTATCATTGACGGCACATTTGCCCGGCCTAATTCTAGAAAATTTAAAGTGCAATAACTTCAGTAAAAAAATAAAGTTATTGACTTGAAACTTGTTATGGAGTACTTTTAATCCGATAAAAGATAATTTTACATAAGCCATAAAAAAATTACAAAGCCATTTTGAGGAAGAGAAAAAGGTAGGAAGATTTTCTTAAACTGATTCTTGCTAGGCCTTTTTTAACACGCTATGAAGAAATTTCAGAAAATCGAACTCAATCAAATTTGATTTAGCGCTCAATCAGGCATATGGTTAAATCCAGGATGTACTGAAGATGGTGGTAGATATTTAACAGCTCACCACTGTGATATATTATCTCAAGAGTTTTAATACAAATTACAAAGCAGTGAACATAAGAAATAACAAAAAAGTCTAAACCGAGTATATAGTTTATATAGCGTCCCATAACTTCAGTAAAAATTAAAATATTGACTTGAGATTTGGTATGATAGGGTTTTAGATTGGTTTGATGAAATTCAGTCAAAAAATAGTTCTATTTTCATCATACTTTCTGAGTTTCAGAATTTAGCCCTTTTCGGAGACGCCAATAAGCCGTTTTGACAGCATATCAATTTTGACCAAGATACAGATTCAGAAAATTTTAAAATTCTAACCTCAGAAATAGGTCAGATAAGATTGAACCTAAAATTATGCCAGTAAACAAAAAATTTAGTTGCAAGGAATATCTCTTTGCTGATATCTTTTTGTGATAGGATGCTCTTATGAGAATACTGAATTAATCTTCACGGTTAGCTAGTTTGGCATTTTAAATATTTTCCAAGCAGAATGATAACAATAAATAGATGTATATATCAATAAAAAATCGATTTTTGAACAGCAGCAGAATTTTGATGAGCTCTAAAAAGTGAGAATTTATGAAACTAATTTTGGTCCAAAATCCCCAAAAAAATTTCCTCAAAAAATTATTCCCGAAAGACTTTTTTCTCAAGGTAGCAATACTTTGCTGTTGGTAAAGTCGTATACCAATCCTTTCTAAACTATTAAGGCAGTGATACATTAAATCGAGAAAGCAGATCACACATAGACTTGTCGATTTTAATTTTCAAACCAGCATAATGCTTTTGATAAAATTTTTGGATTATTTATGTTTTAAACAGAAAAAAACCTTGTATTTGTATATCTGTGTGTGCAAATTAAATGTGAGCTTGTTGAGTAAAAAATAAAAAAGCTGCAAGGTGTTTTAAAAACATGTTATTAAGAAAAGAAAAAGCAGAATTTATCAGTAATGGGTGGCTTTTTGTAAATGTTAAGGCCACAAATGTAAAAGAAAAAAATACTTCTGAAGTAAATACGTTTCTGAAGCCTTTTTCACCCAATATGACTGCAAGCAGTGAGTCCACCATATATGAATTCAGTTTCAGTTAAGTATTGTTTAAATACAGCAAAATCTTTGTCATCATATAAAAGCAGTAATGCAGACACAGATATGAACTCACGGTAAATGAGAATTCTAAAGTTCAGCCAAAATGAATAAAAAATTTAAATGTTAATATGAGTTTAAATTTTTGCCTAGCTACTTTCAGTCAGGCACCTAGAATGATACGAACATTTGAAAATTATGTAGCCATTTTTGCACCTTAGAGAACCAACGAAGTGCTATGTTCAGATGGGCAAATCATTTACTAATTCCAAGTTTCCCCTAGCTACAAGTTTTGCGGCCCAGTGCTTGCTAGTCAACCAATTCAGTGAAATACACATAACTAAATTGCTTAAATTTCTTCAAGTAAACAGCAGCCTAAATAACATTATTGTATATTTATACATTTACACAAAACAATAAAGGGCAATATGCGAGAAGTTTGTGTGTTGCGATGAGAGGAATCAAAACAAACTCGCCGCACGTATCTGTAACGTGAAACGCCGATCTCGCTTAGCTCTGCAAGGTTATATATAAAACTTTGGTACATTAAGACAAATCTCATTAAATATTACACACAGAAATAGTGTGTATTGGAGGGTCACGTGACGAGGCCTCCTCCAGGGCCATGTTCGTATCGCCGTCCCGGGGTCAGAAAAGATACAAGATGCCCTGGGGATGAGGTTGGCATGCACCACAATGATTTTCATCTGAAACATTTTTTGGCATGACCATAAGCGCCCTCCTTATAATATTATCTATATTATAATAACCGTCTACGTCTGTCCGTCTTTCTGTCACGCAAAATGGTAGCTTAGCTGCGCAGGTAGCGAGACGCACGCAATGCGGTATAAAAAGAAGGACCGGCGAACCCGTGGATTTTTCTACGGGCTAACGACTAGTATAATATAAAATGACATTGGAAACATCTTTATAATTTCTCTATTGACAGTAGGATGAGAGTCCAGTTTTGTTAGGCCAATTTTAGAAATTATGTCGGACGGAATTTCTTTTAAAAAATTAAAATATATCGAAAAAAAGATGTATATATTTTAAAAATGTAATAAACTCCACAGCTCATAAACGAGATAGGAAGGAATATTTTTCAACTCTGGAAAACATTTTTTTGTATTGAAAATTACAACTTTTAGATTAAATTTTATGTCGGACGGAAAATTTTCAACTTTTTTGTAAAGAAGGCTTTCAAAACTTGTTTTTAGAAAAAAAAAGGATGACTTCTTTAACATACTGGTGTTGTTTTGAAACAAGGACAAAAAATAATTATAATTTTCCGTCAGACATAAATTTATCATCGTCAGCTAACAATCGTGGTAAAAAAAATTTAAGAATTAAGATTTTGTGACATTTTCTATTTTAAACTAAGAAAAGATAATTGTTATGCACTGTTAAAAACCTATATTTTGCAAGATTAAACAAAGTTGAATTTTTTTTTATGAGGTTAACCTATTTCATAAGAGGCTTTGTTTTTTTAAATACTTTGTTTGCATTGCAACTTACTCAACACATTTGTCTGACACGGAATTTTAACTCGTCTGACTATATCGTACGATAAATATTGGACAACGGAGTTAAAGTAACTTAACAATGTCACAAGAGATTGCTTGAATTTCTAAGCCGTTAAATTATTAGGAAAACTTAGCAAATTTTAGGCATAAGCAACTAAGTCAACAATTTTTTAAATTGCAAATATTTTGAAATGGTCAAAGCTCTTTAGACTTTGTCACATTCTCTGCGATACCTACGCAACAAAATAATTAACGTAGTGTTCCACGAAGGTCCCAAAAGAAATGAAAAGTAGTCATGCTGACGTTAGCAAAAATTAACAAATTTTAAGACTTCGGATTTGAACGAATAACCTAACTTCTAACTCCATTCTGGACATTGATAAATTCGGAATGCATGAGTCTGATATGTGCCATGTGCTATTAATTGTGATGACAAACCTTGAATGTGGTCGTTAAGTCTTGATATTTCTAAAAATGTCATGAGTTACTGCCATTTTAAGATCGTTTTAACTGTGTATAATAGGACTTGGTAATAAGGTTGTTTTCAAGTAAAGTAAGTAAAGTTTGGTTAAATAAGCTGCAACATATGATAAAGTGACCCTGCCCCCTCGCCAACCCCCTACTAATGAAAAATACTAGTCGTTAGCTCGTGGAAATTCCTCGGAAATTTGTACATCGAAGCAAATTCGATAAAAATGTAGCGTATTTGTTTTTTTAGATTTGGTGTGTAGTTAGCACGACCTGCTTTTGGCCCAGAGACAAAATACGGCTGTTATTATAGAGACGTGACTTTCTTTAAAATGGGACCACGTTATCTTGAAAAAAGACTTTATTTCGTAAAAGAGTGTTTGGAAGGGCGCTCATTTGAAAATTATCAATTAACGACTTTTATACAGCGCAGTTTCGGTACAAGTGAAGCGCTTGTGGGGACAAATTTTAGCTTGCTTTGTTTGACATAATAGCCCAGTCTAGTTCCTTGGTCACATTCTCACAAATAATTATTGTGTCATACGGAAAATAGGCAGAAATGTGTAATCTTCTGTTGCCCTTTTCTCAAATCCTTACTATTATATTAATGTTCAACGCTAGTCCTATTTATGGCATATCAACTTTATTAAAAGGCTTCAAGTAAGAACAACTCACAGTTATTAACTTTTATAAAGTTCAAAGTTGCAAAATGGTACATGGACATTTATGTGGCTGCAGAGGCAGTGAGCATGGACTGAGGTACTTGTTATAAAATAGATGACACACTGGTAGATATTAGTACACTTTTCCTTGTAATCAACATTCATGGTATAAATTAAGTATAGCTCTGGATGGCTGGAAACCACCATGTTTGACTATTTCTACCTAAAACAAGGACAACTAAACAAGAATTATAGCTAGCTAGTTAATTGTAGCGAAAGTAAAAGAAATGGATAATCGAATATCAAGCTTAAAGAATCAAGATATGGGTAATCATTAAAGACCATTGTCAAGTTAGGACAACAGATCGTAAAAATACTAAAAATCCTAATAGCATGATTATTTGAAAGTGAATATTTCATTCCACGGACTACATACCTTTATGGTTTAGCATCTCTTAAAATAACTTTAAAGAAATTGCGAGTGAATGGGATGTCGTGCCATATACTTTTGCGGATGACGGATTTTATTTTTTTGGTGAATCCAGACTTAAGGTAGATGTAACTAACAGCTAACAAAATGATCATTTAACAAAAGCATTTACAGTTCGTCATAATTTTTTCCCTGTCCCTGTGCACTGGTAAGTCAAACCAGTTTAAACTATACCCACCTTTCGTCAGCTATTTAGCTAGCTACACTTGCTAGTTTTTAAATATGGTGGTAGTAACTATTGTTTTAAAAATGACAATGAAAACTAGCAATATGGGGCCAACAATAACATTTCTTTCTTGTTTGACACTTGACTGTTTAGCTAGGCTAACCATATGACAGATATCAACAGTTTTTAATCCTTAACAACTTTGAATTTTGTGTCGTTTGGATAAAATACAGTCCATAAACCATTAAAGATTACCCTTTCTTTGATTTTAGTGTTATAATAGTAAAGATGTTAAATTTTTTGTTAATGTTGTTGTTTTCGTCTTGTTGCGCTACCATTATGAAAATTTGTCCCTACAAGCGCTTTACTCGTGCCCAGAATTTACTGTATGAAATTTAGTAATAGACTCAATATAACACAACCAATTTACCAACACCTATAAGTGCTCCTGGGTTCAAATCAGAAGCACCTTGGGCGTTCTTTATCATATTTTATTGCAAGGACAATACTATTCTGTCTAACACTATGTTATTTACTAACGTCTTTTTCCTTCTTTGATAAATAAAGTTCCTTAAACGACAAGCCTTTTAAAGATACTGTTTTTTTGAAGAAAAATCGCACATATTGGTTTCAACAAACTATTACATTCCCATAACAGGATGTCGTGGCAATTATCATACCTTTTTTATCATAAACAAAATCATGGGGTACAAGATTGAATACCCTGCAACCTTCAAACGTTTTCGAAATTCTCTTGTGGCTATAGATCCATAGAAATTCTTTATAATTGTTCTCAGATTTACGTTCGTCGTACATATTTCCCGCATTAACACTTTGTGTATTTTTATCCGCTGCGGCGCAACCATTTTAAACATGGCCAGACTATTATGGAGCTTCACACAAAGAATACTAAGGAATGTTTTTCGTATTGCATGCTAAACATGAACTAACTCTAAATACGAAGATACAGGTGTATGTACTAACACAAAGTAGAAAACACAGACACACGAACCACAGTACGAAAAATAGAACATAACACCGACGCTGAAAACCACGTTTATCGCTAAGGTACTTAGGTGAACAGTGTCGCATATCCAGGTGAGGTTTTTAGAGCAAATATACGGTGCGTCCCAAAACCATTGGAGAGTTCACAGTGATGGGGATTTAAGATGTAATTTTTTTATGAAAAAATAAAAAGTTTTTCGCAGATAAAATAAAAGCACGGCCTATAATATATTGTCACCTGTGATAGCCAAAAATAGCCGCTTAGCTCTTTTTTTATATTACTGAATAATTTCACATAAAAGTTCAAAACTTAATCGTGAGAGATGTTGTAGTAAACACTAGCCACGAAACAAATTTTTGTGATGCGCTCTGGGGTACGGGGTCCGCCTTGATTTCTTTTTCAAAATAACTTTCTTACGACTTTAGTTTAAATAAAAACACGGACAAAAAAGGACAGCCTGTATTTGGGCTGCTGAATAATTTGCACCATTTTAGCTATTTCAAGATGTCGATTTTATCAAAACGCAACGAAATTAACATTTGTGCATTCATTATAATTTTTATTGTTTACTAAACAGAGGATTTTTGCCCAATCCTAAAATTTTCATTGACTGACTTTTGTGGTATCAGGTGCTACATGGCTAGAACGTTTCTTTTTCTCTTTGACCTATATCTTGTAAATTATCAATAAAGTGACAAAATGTTCAGGACTTGGTAAATATCAGTTTTTAAAAGGCGTTTGCCAGCACTTTTCAAATTAATTTTAGTAGAAGTTTCAAATATTATTTTGGATTTTAAACAATTTGGTTGTTGGAAACGCAATATTTTGAAGCTATGAAATCAGTGTAGTGTTACACAACAGGTTGGTGAAAAAATAAAAAAAACGGAAAACGGAAAGGGAAACAAAAAATGGAAACGAAAAACGACAATGCATTTCTCCATGAACGGGCGAGTGTCACCCTAGCATTGTTGACCGGATTTTGAAATATGATTGGCTTTCACATTTTCGCATAATTATGATGATTTTTTTTTCTTTAGTTAGCACTTTTTAAGGTTAATAATAAAATGGTGCAGGAAGATCAATTTTGTAAATAAACGTTACAGAGCTGGCAAACTTTATGAAAAACATTTAGGTGTTACTTTGTTAGATTTATTAAAGTATAACTGACTTAGACTTGGTGCTGTGTTGTACATTAGGAAAAAATAGTAGACCGCTAAAAACACAACAACCCTATCTTTTAGTAAGTGCTTGTAGCCGGCTAGCTAGCTAAAACAAAAATGGTTTTTAATATGCTTAGTACGTAGTGGGTGACGAAAAACGGACGTGCTGATAACATCTATCTTTGTGTATTTTAGGTTGGTAATTTGTTTATATTTAGCTGTTAACTAGCTCAACTTTTTCATTGTCTGCAAATGTTTGTTTAAATGTTTGTTTCTTTTATTACTCAAAAAATCGAAATAACAACATATTTATTTAAAATAAGATGCACAAGAACAAATGATATGTATATGTCTGGAGTCCTTTTTCAAAAACTTATCAAATATTTACTCCAATTGATGAATCTATTAAAAGAAAAAGAATATAATAAAACTTGGAGAAGGGAAAATCTAGTGTCCCTGAGAAATCCATGAGTTGTATTAACACCTTAACCGTATTAATGCAAAGGCGGGTAAAATCAACCAACTCGCAGCTTAAAAAACGCTGTATGGTAAAAAATTGGCTATTAGGACTGAAATTTTTATTTTATTGACAGAGTAGCTTTCTGTGATGTATGAAAATATGAAAAAACTCGGTTGTACCAATCGAGCATGTCACATACTTTTATTTAGACTCTACCTAACACTTTCAGTCATGAAAATTGCTCATAATGTTTTTTGCACATGTATATTTGTCAAAATTGATTTACTGTCAAAAATCCTCCCTGTAAAGGACTAAATTATAAAATTAAATTTAGAAAACCTTATAAAAAATGCATGCTTTCATATGAGAAGCGAGCCTTGCCGAGATCTCGATTATTTCTACGGAGATCTCAACCTCTTGCACTTAAGTTCTTTCAACACCGAACACCCAGCTAGTTGTTAAAAAATGCGAAAAAGTGGGAGTGTTCCTAAGCGAAAGCCGATTCGTAGTCACATGTTTTTTTCCTGTGGGTCCCGGCGTCTTCCGGCCAATTTCCCCTAAACTTTTTCAAGTTAGGAAATGAGTCAATCGGAATGCTGCGATAAATATTTTATTCAAGTGAACGTAGCCAAATACAATTTTCAAATATTAACTTACAATTTACTGTAACGTAAAATGAGTTAAAAGTTTATTTAAGGAGATCACAAGTCCTGATAAAAATTAGGAAAAGTCACAAGATTGCTGAACAAATGTTATGTCCACTCAAAATAAGCCTCGGATACTTTATGCCACTTTTCTGTTTCTTTAAAAAAGGAGCAGTCTGTCTGGAAATAAGAGTTTGCATCTCCTCCAAACTAAAGCAGCCATTACATGAAGTTTTATTTCAAGGGGCATAGTAATAACTTCTTTTCGGCCCCCTGTATAGTCTTTAAAAATGTTCACATGATTTCGAGCGAAATATGACACTCATTTTGGTGTGTATTTCTTTTCGGTTTACAAGACCGGTTCATTTCATCCTCAAAAAATTCATGTAAACACGATTTACCCAAAATCAAACTATTGCACATGTGCACAAAGTTATGGCGCATGTGCAGTTGACACATCACAACACCGATATAAAAAACTCCATGCAAATACAATGAAATTTCATAGCGGTTTGAAATCTTATTTTAGGTACATCCCATGTCGGGTATGTGCAGAGGCAGCCTAATATGTTTTGACACGTCACTTGGTTTGATGTTAAGACTATTTTTAAAAAACATTAAAAAAATCCGATCTTAATTACAGTAATTAAGATTAATCAGTTCAAATTAAAGGAAATAGCTATGCTATAAATCCTTTCTAAAATTGGCAGAATCTTTAAGTGTAATTGACAAAATTGAACCAATTTCCAATTTCCATATTCTCGTTAGTCAATAGACGCACCAATTAGAATAACGATAGTACAGTACAAAAATTCAAAACAGGTTAATAGTTTAAAAAATTTAAAATAAAAATTAAAAAAAAAAAATTTTGATGGGGGCGGGATTCGAACCCGCGCCATCGAAATGACTGGTGCCTTAAACCAGCGCCTTAGACCGCTCGGCCACCCCACCTAGGGCATTATATGATCATGGAAAAAGAGTTTATAAACTTGATAACTTTTTAAGTATGCTTATAATTAAATGACATTATATATCAGGAGTGTAATGAAATATTTTTATTCTTAAGTAACGCCAACATGCACGTGCAATACAAAATTTTGTCAATGTTGCAACCTTGTCACCAGGATCCTTTTTCGCTTTTTTGACGACGCCGTCCCCAATATACATAAAAAAGCGAAAAGAGGTCCTGGGGATGAAGCTGTTTTATTTCTTCTATTCACTTATACTTCTCCTTAGGCTTTCGGGCTTACAAACTTCTTCATTTTTCGAAGAACTTAATTATGTAAATTTTAAACTGTTGTTTAAGCGGGGGAAAAAAGCTGGGTTAACTCAAGCATATATTTAAAATTAACACGTGACGCTTGAACTTTTATTTTGATTGACAATGATGAAGCCTAAAAATGAATCTTTTATTTTCATTCAAAATAAAACGTCAACCAGTCCATAAAGATTGTGTGTTTATATAGTTAGTAATCGTTAGAGATGTGAAAAAAATCTTAGAATTTTAAAATTGTCCTTTTTTTCTCATGTATTATTATTTGTCAATATTGGAATGAGTTTTTAGGAATTTCTTTTCTTATGTAAACTTTTTACAAGTCTAAATTACACTTTGTATTTGCTGACAAAACATGTAACAAAAAAAGTTGACAGTTTCTTTGATAAAGTTCACTGTGAATGACGCTGTGGTGAAGTATTATTAGCTAACAGAGTTGGAAGTCATTCGAAGCAAGGTAATGTATTATTATTTTTTTTATAATTTTTATGATTGCCTATTCTTACATAGTCAAAAACATTCCAAAAATGATACGCTAATTTTGGGTAATGGTGGGCAAGATATAAATATTGGAGTAGGTGTTACAAGCAAAATTAATTAAAAATACACAATCTCAAATATTCGGCTTGATTTTAAATGTTACTCGGGGTAGGGGGTGGGGAGGACGAATGGAGGGAAGGGGGTACTTAATTTGTACTTTGAGTGAAATAAAAAATTATATATTCGTATTCTGTCGTAAATAAAAGATCAATACTTCATTTGAACAAAAAATTTGGTATAGAGAAGAAAGACTCGCGAGTTTTTGTGTTAACGTGTGCGTACTTGGACAAAATTAAAGAAAATTCTAATTTTGCATGCGCTAACAAGAAAACTCGCGGACTTCTTGCGCGGCAAATGCAGTTAAAAGGAAACGGGCATTTAGACAAGTATTTCTCAATTAAGCACCCCTGACGATTAGCAGCCCCTTTAATATGACTTTCTCAAATGCATGCCCAGTCACTGGACGTTTAATCAAGCATTTACATTAGCCATTATAGTTCGTTTTTTTGTGTGTTAAGTGTTGGTTTAATGAACAGTACTGTTAACCTTTTGTGATTACGTTATTATTTGTTTGTTTGTTTGCTTGTTTGTTTATTCGTTTCTCAATTTACATAAGTCATTTTCAGACCACGCCCGAGCTTTACAAAAATATAATCGTTTACGTCATACAAGCAATATTTATAAAACAATTAAAATTAAAGTTAACTTACTGTTTATTTTTTCAAGTCATTTTGAAGCTCAAAACACAATCTTAATGCAATACTAAAACAACCTCGCCCCAGGGTTTTGTGGCGCCTAAGTCGTTATTACGAAGTCAACAAGGTAAAATGCCCTAGAAACAGGGTTAAATATTAAAACACATAAAAAAGGGTTTGTTGTTACTGTTCAATGTTACTGTCTGATCTAAAAAAATATCTGCTTAACGATTAAAATTTCGGTTCAGATTTTGTTTTAAATGGTTAGCGTATAGAAGTTCGTATTGAAATACGTACATATTTTTGCGCAGTGTTTTGGCTTGGTTGTCACAGCAACTGAAATTTAGGGGTCATGTTGGACCAAAAAATATCTAACTTTGTTTCTGTTACTGAAGCTATTGTAAATATTATAATTTCTTCACAAAGAAATCCTATGTTACTCTTTATTACTTGCGTGCGTTCTTTGTTCTCAAAAAACTTACAAGGGCTATATCCTTGTAAAAATTAAAATGTATATTTCTTTCCATCTCGGAGGAATATAAGGAGCTGGATTCGAGCACCAGGTCTGGCCATCATTATTATTCCATAGAGCCCTACTATATTATAAGTATGTTGTGCTAAAAGCGAACTGCGAAATCTAATGTCTATTTTGCTATTTTAAAGAAATATAGAGGGACTGGATTCAAGTGTCAGGGACGGCATCAATAGGTTAATAAATGTAGCAATTATTGTATCAGGACCTACTGTATTTTGAGCATTGTACTAAATTGCACTACGAATAATTGACATTTAAAGAAACATTTCCAAAACTATCGAGGTTATGAAAGATGTGTGCAGCATGATTCTTCTTATGCTTTTACAGATCTTTTCTTTAATAATAGCCGTGTTTTGTCAGTCTGTCCGCACGAAACAGTGCGTGATATGGGTACATGAAATAGCGTGTAATTTAAAGACGGGTAACCCTGTTGATTTTTCTGCGGGTTGACGATTAAACTATAAATCCACATTTTCGGAAGGTTTTCCACAAAATATCCTATGATTGTTTAAAAGGTAAAAATAATTCTACACATCCAAAATGTAACAATTTCAGGTATTGATCAAGTCGACTCGTTTCCTTAAAACTCGGGGTAGCACTGTAAATGTTCATAGTGTTCTTGCAACACTCTCGTTGTCATGGATTTTATCCTTTTTGTACATTAAAAATGTCTGGGAACGAAGGTGGGCTTTGCCATAATATTCCCCTTTAATTTCAATGTTGTATCAACTCTCTATATGTTTTTACATGCATATTTGTTGTAGAGGTTAAAAAATATCATCCATCATGTCGGAGGAGAAGGAAGCCAAAAATGTGCTACAGGGTGCGAAAGAATTAGACGTGGATGATTTTTTGGACAAAATTGGACAGTTTGGAAAAACACAAATCATTCTTGTCTTGATGTTTTGCTTGATTATTATACCAACTACATATCAAACATTAATCATGTCTTTTGTTGCTAGCAGCCCTCCGTGGCGGTGTGTGGAGAATGCAACAAACTGCCAGCTTAATGGAACGATGAAAGCGAAGAATGATGACAGGTGTGATATGGATCGCTTGTCATGGACGTATACTAAACCAAAGTCATTCTCGATTGTAACTGATGTACGTTCTTTATTTAAATGCATATGGTGAAATGAATGATGATGGAGAATAGAAAAGCATAATATATTTCTATCCTCCGAGGTATCAGGTTGAAGAGGTAAAAAAAAACTCAGGCCTAAAAATCAAAATTACCTAGTTCTCATAAAAATAATGCATCATCCTTAGCATATTCTTTTTTCTACAGTTGTTTTTTAACACTTACAGCATTGTTAACATATACTAAGCTGTACTGACATGCTCAATTAAGAACAATTTAAGAACATTCTCAGACTTCAAATTGAAAACGTTAAGAAAATTTGAATGCTTTCCCTTAATTTAAGTGTTGTTATAAAAGAAACGTATATGTTCAACAATGTCCCACCTGTTACCTTGCTTTTTAACTTCTTGTAGTGGGATCTTGTCTGCGACAATAAGGAACTAGCTTATCTCGCAAATTCTGGCATGTTCATTGGATGGGCGTTTGGTGCTGTTGTTCTAGGTTGGATATCTGACAGGTGAAATTTTAATATCTTTTTGTTTCTCTCATCCTTGTGTTAAATAATTAAATAAAAAAATAAATAAATAAACAAATTCACCTTGAACTGCATAAAAGTGAAAGTTCAGTCTCAACTCTTTCAGTACCTCTGTTCAAGGTACGCACATCAAAGTGATCATTATTAGAAATATTTAAGAACGCTTTCGTTGTTCGTTTCAAAAATCAAAATCATTTAGATATTTTTACGTGCAGACTATCATAACCTAATTTCATGATTTTAACCAATGGGTTTGCTCAAATCGCTGCCATTTTGAGTTTGTGCGCGCATTTCTGCTTTTAGTGGATATTGCGCCGCTCGGACGTAGTACTAAGATCTTAGATATTGTATATCATAAAAAGAGACAAGAATTATTATTATGTTTACATGTTGCAGTAGAAACCGTTTTAAAATGAATTTTCTACTGGGTAGCGTTCACATAAAATTTACCCGAAATATAGGAGGGAATAATTCTGCTTCAATACAAAAAATAATTATGCTCTGATGCGAGCGGAAACGACATCGTGTGAACAAAAGTAGTAAAACAAAATGGCGACCTTAAAACATAAAACATTAAGTTTTTACTTAATGAATCAGCTGAATACATTTTGCACTAAGTCTTCCTAGTTAACCTGTATGCATTTTTTAACGTTATGATTTATCCTCAAAATGTGTGAACCTAGTGTACACATAGCCTACGTCTTGCTTATTTCTAATGCATATTACAGTTTGTGTCATAAATATTCCCATCTTAACGGCTTCCCTTTTTAATAACACCTCTTCTAGGTAAATACACAAAGAGAAGACAACGTACACAAGAAAAACCGATGATATATTTACAGTAACACTAAATGTTAAAATCAGTTATGTTATTATTTTTTTAATTTATATCCATTTTATGTTTAAAACAGATTTGGTAGAAAGATTGTGTTGTTTCCCTCATGGTTAGCGGTCATTTTAGCAGCATTTGCAAGTGGTTTCGTCAATAACTACTGGTTGTTTCTCTCTCTCCGTGTTTGGATTGGATTTTTTCAAGGTGGTATAGGATTGACCTTATTCGTCATGGCAACAGAACTTGTTGGGCCCAAGTATAGAAGTTTTGCTGGAACAACTATTTGGTTCGCTTTTACATTCGCCTTATGTGCAATGGCCTTTAAAGCTTGGCTCGTTCCAAAATGGCAGTTGCTTGAAGTTATTTCGTCAATCCCATACATTATATTTTTTGCATTTTACAAGTAAGTGGCAACGTCTTTTTGACAATCTAATGCCGGCGCTTAGAAAGCCTAAAAATTTCGCAATGAAGCATAAAACATAACCTCGTTCCCATGGAGTTCTGAATTTCTGATTAATTTAATAGTGGGAAAATATTTCTTCGTTATAACGGCTCAGGGACCAAGAAACCCTAGGGACGAGTATGCATAGAACAATACGGAAAGTTTGCCTCAAGTTTTTGTCTAAAGAAACAGGAAAAATGAAACTGGTAAGAACTGCTTTTAACTTTCCGTAACATAGTTGTTTACTCTTACACACATTTTTTTTTGTTATTTTATTTTCGGCAGTAAATGTCATCACTACGGAACGGTTTCTACATTTTTGTCCAATGGGATATGCCCTTAGAACCCATAAATAAATATTATTTTGCATTTCAGATTTATTCCGGAGTCTGTGCGCTGGTGTCGTGTCAACAACAAGCTTGATCAAGCTGTGAACATCTTACGTGATGTAGCAAAAAGAAATGGAAAACCATGGCCTAACGTGAAGCTATCACCACCTCCAAAAAGTTCCAGTGAACGGCATGCGTCCTTCATCGACTTGTTCACACCTAATAAAATGTGTATTTCCACTTTAGTGCAATGTTTTGCTTGGTAAGTGCGTGAGTGTTTGTAATGATTTATCTCTGGTAAAATTGTGATTTATCCATCACACAGAATCGTATAGGCAGAACCCTATCTTTAAAATCTTGAATAACACAAGAATCGTGGATGTTGTCTATAATATTATTTACCTATTCGTGGGCGATAAAAAACTGTATAAATTCCTGTCAACAAATTTTTAGCAAAGAACTAGTGTATATTTTTATTTCTTGAATTCACTGTATGTACTTTTCCACAACCCTTTTGGAACTTTCCAACGCTCTCCACCTAGGAAAAAATTGTTGACGGCCAATTCTATAAGCGTAAATTCTTTTAACGATGTTGTGTTTTCTGCTAGGTTCGTAAATGGTCAAGTTTATTATGGAATATCTCTTGCGTCAGACGACCTTGGTGGAAATATGTATCGCGACTTTGTTTTGACAAGCTTGGTAGAGATTCCAGGGAATATCTTAGTCATTGTTTGCACAAACAGGTGAGTCCATTGATACGCTCCATAAGTGGGAGATTAATTGACCCCGTGTATAGATGTACAGAACATTTTCAACGGAAATTTAATATACTTTCGTCTTATTGTGTCAAAACAATGTTAGTCCACGAAAACTTCACAGAAGACCGCCGGTGGTACATATTTCCTGCATCGCAATCTTGTCCATCTTTGCCCGCTTGTTAACATGAAGTAATGAAATTTACGCGGACGAGGGTAAATACTACGACTATAGGTGCATTTAAAGTGCGGTTTTCGATTCAATAACCCCCATCTGATTTCAAAAAAACGCATAAAAGATCACAGTATTATAAGCAACTATTTTGAACAGACAGACAAAATACAGTTATTAATAAATTCTTTTTTAAAGAAAAATATTTTACATGGGATGTTTTGGAAACAACATAAAGTGCTGGAAAGGTGGTACAGCCTCACCGATAAAGGTGTTATCAATTTTGTTTAAATGGCAAAAAGCCGTTGAAACAAGATTTTGTTGATGTTAACTTATAAAAAGCCGGATGAATGTTATTGACTAATTGTTGAACGCTGTAAGCGACAGAAATTGTGCTAGCTTAAGAATATTGACGACGGTGGTGGAAAAAAGTGACGAAATTTTTGCCAGCTAACGAAATTTTTTATTGACCAATTTCTCACCAGTACCACCAAAAAAAATTAGTTTATACACTTTTCCAATGTTGTTTTTTTAAGAGCACGTTAAATTTTTTTAAGGCGGAATATACTCGTGATTTCACTAGAGCACAGCTTAACGAATGTTTTTAAAAATGTTCAAATTAATACATCGTTCGGTTTTTTTATTAAAAATTGTTTAAAAAAATAAAACGCCATTATCTCATTAATTTTAAAACTTGTGTGAATAATAGAAGTCTCCGCTTCAGTTAAAATATATATATATATATATATAAAAAGAAGGATGGGCTATGGAGAGAAATTACAGATAAATTTAAAATTGCCAAACACGCAACAACAAATTTATTCGCCCAACGAAGCATGGAAACTTTTAGGGTCATGATCACCATCACATTCAACGTGGAAGTCACCAAAAATCGAAAGCTATCAACGGTATAATCTACTAGTGGTACAAAGAATGCGGTATGTTAGGCATTTATGTTGCTGAGTCAATCTTGGAAGAGAAACTATGAACATAAAGCCATCGTTAAACCAATTGCATTAGAGGGTGTTATACCTTCTGATGTTTGGCTTCACAAGTGGATCTTTAACCATGGTATTAAAAAGCAACAAATATCTTGAGAGTTTTTGAGCTTATCAGGAACAATATGGATGGAGATAATAAAAAAATGTGTGCCTTTACTGAATAGATTGCCAAGGTATTTAGAACATTTACAAGAGCGGTTGTTTCTTCAAAGCACTCCTAAGTAAAGAATTGGCTGGAAAAAAATTGAAACCGAAAGAGAGATTGTCGCTTTCTCGATTGTGCTGATGGTTAGAAATTGGGCAACATATTGTCATTTGGAAAGCAAATGCCTTAGATGTTCTCGTAAAGGAAATTCTGCTGGAGAACTGCTAGCCAAGTCTTATTTCTATTTCCATGTTCAAACCCAACATCATGGATGCAAGTTGACATCATAGAAAATATCTACGAGCGCCTGAACCGACAAAAAGTAGTCAAAGAAGAAATGTCAAATTATTTTTACAATACACCTTAATTTCTCACGTGTTACTGATGATGCAGCGTTGATTTTTGGTAGACATATGCACTGAATATAAAAAATTTAGCGACATTTTTTCATTACAAACAAGTCCCAATAAAGTTATCCATTGTCAAAGAGACCGCATGCCCCCTTACCCCATCCCAGGTGTAGTAGGGTATGTAAAATGTAGAAAAACTTCTTGCAAGAATTTCTATATTTAGCCGTATTTAATAGGTTGGAATAGCTGTATTTTGTGTGTTCAAAATAGCTACAAGTAGCTTAATTCCAAGTCCCCTGTAAAGTATATAATTTGCTTTCAAGCGGACCCGTGGATTTTTCCACGTGTTAACCACTATTATTAAAATTACTAGTCGTCAACCCGTGGAAAAATCCACAGGTTGACTTCTATTATTATGGAGAGTAAAAGAGTTGCACGACACTTTTCGTGCCAAAAGAAAGACAAAATACGGCTATTATTATATAGACTAGTTATTTGCCCGTGGAAATATCCACTTGATTGGAGAGGGAAACACCTAAAGAAAGAAACGTTAGGAATGAGTTTGCTATAATCAAAAAAATTATTAAGAAATTTACGTCCCGTCAAAAAGTCTACTTGGTCAACTAGCTATGGGAAAAATATTTAATTTTGAAAATTTTGATGAAAGTCTTGAGTTGTGAAAAACGTATTGAACGGCTTTAGGATAACTGTAGTATTATAATTGATCAAGACAAGATAATACAAATTAAGGAATAAATTGAGGCGTCACGAAAGAAAAATAAATAAATAAATAAATAAAACAAAGTGAATAAACAAGAAAAAATATTGTACTGTCTGTAAAAGGACGACTAGTTACATATTATATTATTTTCAATTTAACTACATTATCTAATCATTTCTACGATTTGTATATCTTTTTACACCCACAGTAATCATTTTCTATAATGTCAGATAACACCGTCAGTTCTTTTCATTCCAAATGAGGAAAAACTTCATCTCGGTTGCCATATCTCACCTTTTCTAAATTACATTATTCTTATATCTTTTTTTGTTTCTTATTTTTTATGATTTTATTATTTATTATTATTATTATTTCTTGATAACAAGCATCTGCTAGTGCAAAAGTGTTACTTAAAAACTTTCTAAAGTTTCTAAATATTCTTCTATCACAGCATATCAAACCTGGTATAGACGTACGGAATTAATACCAAAATATCCCGCTTTGATTAAATGAGTTTGAATAATTAAGTGCAACTCCGCCTCACCATCATGACAGACTTTCTCAAGTCTGCGTACCAGGATTCCCAAGGTGAAAGTGACCAAGCAATACCATGGGCTCCTGATGGGTAAAAATAGTAACCTCCATTCATATTAAAAAGCAGGCAAGTGTTATACCACCAGCCGCCTGCATATTCTGCAGGGCATCCGGTTCCAGGTGACTTATCATAAGTGTAAAATGGCTGATCTTTGTGGTGTAGAAAGGGAAAGCACACACCATCAAGACATTCGTCGTACGTCCATCTGTACATTAGCGCTTCATTGGCGAGTTTGAATCCTGAATGTAGGGAAAACACTGTTTCAGAATTAGAAGAAGCTTCAATGTACATCTCGTGATTATCAGCAACAACCAAATTGAAGATCTTCTCAAGACCAAGCCAGAACTCTCCTCCGCCAACTTCACCAAATCCGTTTTTGTATTCAGCCCAATTTCGATTGAAATCAACACTTCCGTCAAATCTGTTCTGTATTTTAACCCACCCTCCACCACGCGTCTCCATGTCGCAGAAAACTTTAGTTTTTTCACCGTTTACTTTGATGAAATATGTCGTGCTAATCGTGTATCCTGCACGTAACCAATCCAAACAATCTCTTTTCACAACATGTGAACATTCACAAGTACACACACTTCCGATCTTTTTAACTTTACAACCAGGGCACAACTGAACTTCGTAATAGTTACTGTTCTTCTGCACTGTTAAAAATTTGTCGTTACCGAAGTTTGTTGTATTGAATAATTCACATTTGACGGTAGATCCTTCTTGAATTTCATTAAGAGATAAGCAGTGGCAACTTTAAATGGATTTTCATTGTACCTTCTATTTCTTCCTGTTGATTTTATGATGATTTCGTCCTCCTGTCGAAAACATGGTATATGACACCAACATGTTGCTGACAATAAAACACATGCGAGGATGTAAGCTGTCATGCGAATCATACTGATTGTGATTGTTTTGATGTGAAAGTTTTTTATGACTTGGCAGAAATATGCACGTAGACTTCGTAACTTTTTTTCTTGTCGTATTACAATTGTTTATTTTGATGTTAATTTTTTTCTGACCTAATAGAAAAATAAAGTGAATGTGAGCTTTTGTTACTTATACACTTAGTTACAAATGTTAAGCATTAAATACATCTTAAATAAATCTTAAATTACTATTATTTCCGCTTATTATAAATATTTATTATTAATATCTTTATTTCAATATTTTAATATTTTATCTCAACATTTCTACAATTCAGTGTGTTCCACAAAGATTGCTCCGCTTTCCAGTCTCGTTTCAAGGAATTTTCGTAGCACGTTAAAAAACTCATGCCATTGGCGAAAAAAGTTTGGGCCAAAGTTTATTTTTTTGTTGAAAATTCTATTGACAAGAGAGGGTGTAAGAATTCAACTCATTCTCGACCCCGGAGCTTTTTGATATAAACTCGAAAGTAGCTCTGGACCCGTCCAGACAAGTGGCCTATTATTAGAGGTTTATGTTTTTCCGCCAAACATTGTATTTAGCATTTACATGTAAACAAACATGGCGGCGGGAGAGACAAAGGATCGAAATATGCTCCTTTTGATTATATCGTGACTGAACTTAAAGCAGATGTTAGGGGAATTGTTTTTTAGTAAGCCAGGTGAAACTCACAGCTTCGTCTTGAAAGTATACGATAAAAAATATAAATTGGTGTTTCTTTTTGACGTTCAACGATAGATCTTATTTTCTTTTTTATGAAATAAGACGCAGTAAAGAAATTTGTATTCAAAAATAGTGTGATTTAACCATATTGTACCAACTTTAAGAGCATAATCTTTTGCAAGGTTTAAGTACTGAGAGTCTTATTATTTTGTATATTGGTATAACTGACTAATTAACCCTGTCCCAAATAGTCAATTGCAACGTCACAGATTTAAACTTCGTACCCAAACTCCCTAAGTACTGGGAAGTCATCTAAATGACGTTTCAGGCCAAATTGGTATTTGTTTTCGACAAAATTTGGCACAGTTAACAAAAAAGTATGCTGAACATGATGGTGACATTAAAATTTTAATTTTTTTCCCACCTTAAATGTCATATTAGGCCAAAATTGGTCCAAAAATTAAAACTACTTTATTTTAGACAAAATTTGACACAGTTAACAAATAAAGTATGCTGAATATGATGGTGACATTAAAATTTTAATTTTTTGCCACCTTAAATGCCATTTTAGGCCAAAATTGGTCCAAAAATTAAAGCAACCTCATTTTCAACAAAAATTGGCAAAGTTAACAAGTGAAGTATGCTGAACATGATAGTCACATCAAAATTTTGATTTTTTGTCAACTGAATGCCGTTTAAGACCATAAAAGTTTCAATCGCAAGACTTTCAACCATGAATGATAGGCTGTAATTTTTTGTTAGCAATTTATTTCAAAATGTGAGTTTATTATGACACGCTTCGTTTTGTTTGCGTTTGTTGCAAGATATAATGTCACTTGTGTGCTTTATCTTCAGAGCTTCATGCACCAAACCACTTCGAATGTTTGGCACGATAACACAACGAATAAGCAGGTTGTCATCAAATATTTTGGTAGCGAACAGAAATTCTTAGAGCCCCCAGGGCTTCTTGTTTATGTAAAAACCAAAAATTGTGGCAGTAAAATAATTTGTTTGAAAATAAAGTTAGCAGAAAATGTTTAGCAAAATATAAAGCATATATTATATTTTTTTCAAAAAACCGGATTTAAGTCACTTTTAGAATGACTGTGCAACAATTATATAAATTGTAATGAAATAAAATTAAAGAGAACAATGAAAAAGTAAAAAAAAGAATGGCAAAATTAGAAATCTTTTGTCTTCTACAAAAATTTGTGCTCTTAAATAACACTAAAGTTATTATAAATAAAAAGACATTTTTGGGTACCGTTTTTTTTTTTTTTTTTTTTTTTTGACCCTATATATGCAAAATTATGTTGCAAAAAATTTGCAGAAATAAATTCTACAAAACAAGATGAAAATTTTTGTGTGATATAAACATTCCATTACTAAAAAATAATATAAATAAAAATAAAACATTTTTCTGTCATTATTTTTCTTTTGAAAAAATATTCAAACTGTAATTTTAGATCGCAACTTTATTTTTTTATGGCATCCTGATTACAAGAGTTTACAAAAAAAAAATTCATGCATCTTATTCCAAGAAAAAAGCAAAAATTTTTTGCACATCGGTTATTGAATCTAATTTTTCTGTGAAATGTCAAATTCAGTGAGGCTAACAAGTCTATTGTGTATCACAAACCTAATTATACGATGCAGATTAGCTCCGTATTGGCTCAGTTGGCAGATCAACCTGCTTTAAAAAAAATCATTTTTTATGCGAAAAGTCAACCCAGGACCTAACCCACTGTTCTCTGTTCTTTTAAAAAAAGAAAATCAAAGGTGCAAACAAACCAGCAAAATAAACGTAAAATTGTTAATGAGTATCTGGTTTAGCTACCAAATGGTTTGCTAATTCAAAGGGCTTCTCGTTTTTGTCTTTGCTTCAACCAAAGTCCTTTAATACAGAAAATATTCATATTTTTTGAAAAAATAAATCTGATAAGAAATTTAAAACGTAACATGGTTGTTTCTTTTTTGTTTTAGCTTGCATTATGCATGTTTTTGTTTTTTTCAACCTGACACTGGCTTGTCAAAGTGATTTTACATGAATCGAGTCAACCCACCAATTCAACTTATCCTGTTGTTAGGAGAGTTGACGTTAGGAGAGTTGACCTGCTTTATATAATGTCAAAAAAATTTTTAATAGTAGTCTACTTTATGCCAGCTGGTTAACTTAAAGGGTCATCCATCTTATACAATCAAGCTCTAGACTGGTTAAACAAAACAGTTTTCAAAGAAATAACTAGCTATGTCTATATAATAGCTAGAGATAGATAGATGGCATCTCTTTCGGAGTATTGCAGTAGTAGAAGCCACTCTGATTAAACTTATGATTAAAAATATAACCTCGTGATGGAAAACGGCAATATACTGGATAAGTAGTTAGCTAACTAGTGTGCTAAATTTGTACGTATAGTGAGACTTTTACTTATAGCTAACTATATAGTTATAGCTAAAACTAGCACCTAAGCGACAAAACAGAAAATGACTACGCAATTAAGTTTCAGATTTACATGTAGCTTACACATTAAAAAGTTTTTTAAAAACTTTAATAAGTGCTTTGGACTTAGAATCATCAAATTAAATTTCTTTTCAAGTTGTGCTTAATCGCGAAACCAGCTAGGTCTCCACAAACGATAAGTCAAATTAAAAACGGCTAGTTTGCAAGCACAACATCAAGTAATCGAGTCACAAAAATGTGCCTCGTATGGTGGCATATTTTCATCACGTGACCAGACCAGTCCAGAACTACTTTCGAGGTTTTAATCTCAAAGAGCTCTATGGACGAGAATGAGTTTAACTCTGTCAATGCCAATGTCCAAATTTTTCAGAAAAATTATGTTGAGTTTAAGTATTCTCTTCTCTTTGCGCAAAATAAGTTTTTGGGCTCTTAACTTTGTATGTTTAAATAATGTGTTTTTCCACGTAAAATAAAATGCAGACACATGACCCCGTAATATTCTTATCACAAGCAAGCCGGGCTATGAATGTATGTTTTCTTCTGCATTTAGGCTCGGCCGGAAACCAGCTGTAATTGGTAGTATGGTTGTGGGCGGTCTTGCATGCATTGGTGTAGCCTTCATAGATCCAACAACTTCAGGTAGTTGAACAATTCTTATATTTTTCGATAAATTTTGTTGTCAGCATTTCTTGTCTTTTGTAAATAACTATGACGTTACTCTATGAGTATGGCCAAGTATGTAATGCAGTTTTCATCATGAACATCACTGGCTGTTAAAACTATTTTGCAGTTTCACTATCTATGCTATAACCTAGTTTCCAGATTCTCTTTTCGCTTTTTGATATTAGGACTGTCTTAATATCAAAATGCGAAAAAGTCCTAGAGACGAGGTTGGTTTGTGCAAAAATGTAGTATTGTGTCGTTATTTAGTGTTGACCTGGTCACGTGTCAGTCTGGGCATGCTGGGTAAATTATGCATCACATTGTCTTTCAATTCATTGTACATTTGGTCTGTAGAATTGTACCCCACAACAGTAAGGTAAGCATTTTTAAAACGTAAAAATCTGTAGATGTTTACACTTTTTTAACCATCCAAGCGTGATTTTTGGTTAAAATTCTGTTCAACTGATTTGTTTTGAGCTTAGAAAAATTTTACCCAGCCCCCCTTAGCCCTTACACGACTGTTTATAGCGTAAATAGGGCAAAAACAGTCACACAATGGAACCGCCATAATTTCAGAAAACTGGATTGTTATTAGCCAGGAAACCCAGCATAATTTTTTTCACCACCAGGAAATCTGAAATGCTAAAGATGGGAGAAATTACGCTGGTTCTCAAACGACTTATCTGTGGTCAGAATACTGACTACGATTTTAGATTGTTTAATTTTATTGTTTTTGCTCATGTGGCCAATATCAGAAAATCCTTTGTTTTAAGTGCGAACGGCCCCACTCACCTGAAGAAATTTAATTAATTTTTGAATTATTTAAGAGGGTAAGACGTGTCCACGCGAACTTTATGCTGATTGGACGATTGTATTTTGGGGTTTGCAATAAGTTGGATTTATATTTTAGGCATTTGCTCTGGCATTTGTTTGAGTCTAAGCTTTTTTTTGTGAAAAACTGAATTTGATATCCTCGAAAAAAGCTTAGGCTAGGTTTTTATGAAAAGTGCTCATGTTTTTAAAAAAGATAATAAATGCTACTTAACTGTACCCAGCATGAACCAGGTTATTTCCTCAACAACAAAAAAAGCAACTCAATTTTCCGAAAGTGAATTATTTATTGAATAAGTGTTTTTGAAACGATTGAATAAGTGTTTTTGAAACGATTGAATCTTTAAAGCTCGGCTTGCACTAGGTTTAGTGACTCAAAGTATGTTTAACTGGTTGTTTTTAACTTAAAATCGCAGTGTGTACATTTGATAAGCTTAAAATTTGCTGTATAAAACCAAAGTCAAATTTGCGCATCAAAACATTTTGTTCTTTGTGTAACTTCATAAGTTAAAGCGTAATTTTAAACTTACGTAAAATTATACATGTTAAACTCAATTAAATCCCTAGTGCGAACCAGGCTTAAGGACGGAGAGCACCGTGTACGCAAGAATAATCATTTTTAAAATATGTGATAGGATGCTAATGAAATTTTGCTTTCAAAAATATTTTTCATACGTTTCTTTCAACTGTGGTGATTCATACTGTGATTTTAAACAGTTTCAAAGAGTCGCAAAAGTATTTCACAAACAAATTATTTTTATTTGAATTTTCTTGTCGAATTTTCTCGACTCGCCCGTCCAATTCGAAGCTGTTCATTTCATGTATTTTTGCTAAACCTTTAGAAGGTTGACCTTAAGGGGTGTTCACATGTACCCAATTAGCTGGGCTGGCTTAGTTTGTTAGGTTAAAATTAGCGCTAAAGATCTCGACTTTCCTTAAAAATCCTTATAAAAATCAACATTTCATATGGGTCGATATTAAAAATGATTCTTACCCCTAAGAGGAACTTAGGGATAAGAATCAAAAGGTAAATAAATTATCTTATTTCGTAAATATTTTTATTTGTTAAATGCCTCAATTCCGAGCTGAAAGGTACAATCAAACCCTTCACATAGCCAAGCTTCCTAAGAATAGCCTCGTTTTCAAAATAATTATTTTCTTCAAATCTAAATAAAATCCAATCAGAATATTACATTGCTCTAAAAACTTCATTTTTGTCATGATAATTTAATATTCTATCTCAATATCCTTATTTGAAGAGCGCAGAACCATTACAAAATTTTGGATGACATCATTATTATTATAATTTACGTAATTCGGGAAAGGTGTATCCTCTTTCCTGTATGGTAGCTCCACCTATTTCGAATCCAAGGCTTCACCCAAACAAACTGTTTCTTTTTTTTCTTTTTTTTTTCTCTGCAATGTTATGGCACGCCTTCAAACATATAGTTGACACTAAAACATGTTGATGACTGTTAAAATTTAAAAACGCTTTTCTTTACTTTGTGTATACACGAGTCATCCTCGTCCCCAGGGTTTGTTGCCATTTTCAAAGCCGCTAGCGCTTACTTGACGGTTAAACAAGTTTTTTCGCCGCCGGCCTTGATGCTAAAAAGGCAAAAGGGCCAGGGGACGAGGTTGTACACGAGTTGACATATGTCAAAGACCAACTGAAAGAAATGTTAAAAAGTATTTCTGAAATAAGAAATTTCACCTGGTAACGGCGCCTTTAGAAATTACTACTGATGAAATTGTACTGTGCTATACTGTACAGCAGCTCAGGTTGCTTGCCGTTTGTTGTATCCCCATCTTCTCTGTTATGCTGTGCATGATATTACCAAAATAAATGTTGTGAAAATATCTATTCTAGGTCTCAGGGTATGGGTTTGCTCTCCGTTGTCAGCCGTATTGGAGCGGCAACTGCACCATGGATCGCACAGTGGCTCGGTCACATCAATAAGATGTTACCATTTGGTGTGATGGGTACATTAACTCTGATAAGCGCTGGATTATGCTGGAAATTAAAAGAGACACGTGGTCTGGCTACCGCTGAAACTTTGGAAGATACAAGTGAGTCTTTTCATGTTAACCCTATTTTGCCACCTCTTTTTCAAAAAGATTCTTTTTTTACCAAATTATGATTAACTTCTAAAACTTGAGTCGCATTTGGTAGCCAAGCAGAGGATTGAGATGGTTCGTATTTGGTACCGTTGGGTAGCTCGATTCATTTAGTTTTTTCAAAAAAGTAATTTAAGGTTATGTCAGAAGACGTGTTTCTAGTCACCAATTTTCATAATTCTGTGACAAGCCATACTTGCTCCAGAGTTATTTTAGATTAAAACCTCGAGTTTATCTCAGAGAGCTCTTGGGTCGAGAATGGTGACAAGCTTTTTAGAAATGTGTTAGAACTTTCTTTGTTCACTTAACATTGTCATCTGATACGAACGGATAGCCTGTTGCAGCAAAATCGTATGTAATTTTGTCCAATAAAAATACACCGTCCTCTAAACAGCTAAAACGCTTTTTTTAGATAAACCAACCGATAGTGGCGTGGAAGAACGCGAGTTGGACGATCCATTGGCGAGTAACAGCTCATATGCGCTAAATAATCACATGGAAATCGACAGCACAAAACTTTGACTCGTAAAACAGTCGAGGGAAACGAATCAACGAACAAACTTATGTAATATAAAGATGTAAACAAACTTCAAACCAGTTACCAGGCCTTTTTAGGCCTGAATTCTGAGTTATTGCGGGAAAAGATGTGGATGCGAGGTCAAATAAGCGTCGCGGAATCGACCAACATATTTTTCAAAGACAAACTTAGAATTAAAGCAAAATATATAAAGATGAAGCAAGGGTTCTTAATACTTACTCGAATCATCCTTATTGTATAGAGTGCATCCCCACACACCACCTCCCTCGAATGAGCTTCCAACTTCTAATAAAAAACATTCAATGCTCCCTCGACTGAGTGCTTGGACTAAACACCTCCTCTCGAATGAGCACCTCTCTTAAAAAAACTTCTCTTTTAAATGAGCGCCTCCCACGTATAAGCACCTTTCTCGAAATAACACCTCCCTCAAAAGAGCACCTGCCGTGAATGAATGCCTTTCTCAAATGAGCACCCTCAAATGAGCGCTTCTCTCAAATGAGTACCTCTCTCAAATAAGGGCATCCCTCGAATGAACACCTCTCTCGAATGAGCGCCTCCAACGAATTAGCATCTTCCTCAAATGAGTGCCTTCCTCGAGCGAGCACTTCTTTATTTTTAAACCATGCCGTTTATTCGATAAAGTAGTGAAGTATTTTACCGAAAACCTCCTAAATCAAATCAGTGCCACAGTGCTCTTTCAAGTGGGTCAAGTACTTATTTTTCAACCAATAAAATACTAATATCGCATCATCCGTGGCATAAAACCCAACTAACGCCTGTTATCTATGTCAACTCATTCTCTATCCAATCTGGCAAATACTGTTGAACAACGTTTGTAATAGGTAACAAATTGAAAACATATACATTCATGTTGAATGACTGTTACCAGTATTACCCAACCTTAATCGTCCCCAGGGCAGGAGAAAGTCCTAGGGACGAGGTTTCTGCATTAGTGAGACTAGTTTTTTAGTAGTGGCTTTTTTGTATATACAAAATGTATACAAAAAATGTAGTCATTTAAGTGTTTAACAATATGGCAGGGGCAAGCATAAGACATTATCTGTTTGTCTTATTATCAATCCCCTTGAGCGAGCAAAATTTAATTACAATCTTTGGTTTATATTAACTAAACCGGTATTAAGAAAAGAAAGTTGAAGACATTTTGAATTAGCAAAGATTTTTGATGTTTTGATTTAGAAGAAGTATTTTTAAAGTATTGTTCACATAATTATACGGTTCCACATATGAGGTGCGCGAAAATGTGCGGGAAATTTTGAATATGAGAATTTAGGTGTTGGTGATTTAAAACCATATTTTAAAATTCTGGTCTCATACCTATGATTTGCAGTTGAGAATTGGTCCGAGAAGATTCCAGGTGTAAGATTTAGTTTAAATTTATGTTAAGCTTATACACCTTCAACATTTTAATTTTTGACTGGTGTACCTATCAGCATTGAGAATTATTCTTACAGCATGTTTCTGTTAAGTATATATTTATTTACATTTATTTCTACTTGTCGATGTCCATACTATATTTCCATATGTGATGTAACTATGTATAAATGATTTTAGACATTTCATTCAAGTATGGTTTAGCTTTATACAAAATATTTTTTAAAATTTTATTTTCAGCTTCATGAATATGATTTTTCCAGGTAGATTTTCGTCAAGTATTATAACAGAGAACTTTATAGAGCTTTCACGGTTAATTAAGATTTTGTTAAAGAAACGTTTAGGAAGTTTGCAAACATAATAAAATTTAAAAGGGTTGAGGTTTTATAAATATGGTTCATGTAGGTCAAAAGAGTAACGGCCTTAAATTTAATCCCTATGGCACTCTACAACTAATCATTTTAAGTTTTGAAAGAGATTGTTTAAGAAAAGCACATTGTTTTCGATTTGTTAATTAATAACTAAAATCATTTCATTGTTATTCTGTCTAGACCGTAATGTTGTAACTAAGGTAAAAAATTTGTGATTAACTGTATCAAAAGGTTTCGATAGGTCCACAAGTACTTCAAGCGTAAGAAGATTTTTATCGGGTGTGGTAGAAACTTCCATTGTAAGTTAAAATATTGTGTCATTAGTTGATTGATTTTTTTGAAAAATCAAACTGTTTATCAAACAGAATTTCGTTAGAAGAAACTTGTTCATACAGTGTATTTTACATTATTTTCTAATTCGCTGCGCTCAAACGAAAATAAACTTACTTATTTTCTTATTTTTGCGACAGAAAAGACTCAGAAAACTTCGACTTGTAGTAGTAGTTAAAGTTTCCGAAATCGTGGCTAAGCCGGATGCAAAAAAACCCATTCTATAGGGGAACATATCCTTAGACCCCAGTACTACAGCCACTCACCCTCCAAGGTTAAGAAAATCGTTAAAATAAATACACCGTTATTAACAACAACATTATAAACTATTCAAAATAAAACTGCTTATCTTATAGGTAATCAAACAGTTTTAACGTGTATGGTTAAAGAGCCTCGTGCCTTGTACCCCCTTTACTCAAACTTAAAAACCACGTGACCTGCCTTGGCCATACATACGAAAATAAATTCAATTATTTGTTCTTAAGGTTTGGAGAAGCACGGTAAGATATAGATTGGTCTATAATTTGACTTAATTATTTTGTCTCGGTTTGTTTGTTTTCCTATAATTTCTTTAATAATATCCCAGATTTTTTTTCTTCGTGTTACCAGTTGATGGTGGCCGATGAGTGCCAAGCAAAAAAAGATTAAATGTAATTTTTTATATTATGAAAAAAATAAAAAATTGTTTTGACCGAACAGTGCCAAGTTAGCAATAAATTTTAGATATAAAAATTTCAATTAAAACGAAATTTAATTCTAGTCTGAGTAAGTCAATTTCATCGACCTCGGATTTACTGCGTTTGTTTTTGTTTGCAGTTACACTTGTAATAGACTTTGCTACGAAGGTTGAGAAACTAGAAGAAAACAGAGAAGTGGTCTATGCGTAGGCTAGCCTAAGTAGGTTAATTAATTCAGGTCTGGACAATGACGATGGCAATCCCAAGGCATGCAATAAATTGTTGTAGTAAAGAGAAGATATACAAAACGTATTTAAACTCAAACTCAATAGATTTCCTATTACAAACTCAATATAGCGAATTTTCGCTAACGAAATTATAGTGCATTTTTCTTTTGTTGTAGCTATCGAAATATCGCTGTCTGTATAACCGACTCTCCACATCCCGAACTATTTTTGACTCGCCAAGTTCGCTAATTAAGATTCTGCTCGCAGGCTATAACGCGTTTCTAAACGTGGAGCAACTCTACGCTGCATTAAGCAATAACGTTGTTTGCTGATCTACGGTCTGAATCGTAAGTTTTTATTGGTTACAATTATAGGTTTCATTTGCGAGTTCAACAATTGTTGCATTTGGTAATCATAGTACAAGGGGTGGGGTTTATTAAACACGTGAATAACTTATTAAAAGTTAAAGAATTTTAGAACAAAAGAACATATATTACAATCACCCAGGGGCGGATCTAGAATTTTCTAAAACTTAGTCTAAATATTGCTGCTGCGCAGCAATATTTTGACTAAGTCTTGAGTTTAAAAGCCGGGGGTCTTGCGGGACTCTGTAAGCCCCCCTAGTGGGTCTGGCAAACCTTCGCTAATTTAAGTTTTGCAGGTACAAAAATCGCCAAAAATTGTCTTCCGATTTATCTAGTTATTTATAAAATTTATGAAAAGAGACGCTAAGCTATAAGAAAATCTCCAAGAACATTATTTATAAGAATCAACTCTCCGTCTTACACGTCTTATTTTAGATAGATAAAAGCACTAAAATTAACAGGGATTAACTACAATAAAGTGAGACAAATGTGATTGTATTTCAATATTTATAAACTTTTGCTATTTCTGCCAATATCAGGCTTCATCAGCATGACTAGGTGAATCAAATGATTACACCAGTCATGGACAGCAAAATAAAACACAATCATAACAAAAACAATAAGAATATGGTGATTCACCATATTCTATAAAAGATTTAAATCTAAATAAAGGTTACAAAAAACAAATCTGTAATGTTTTACGGAATTTTAATATTCGAAGTATTTGCCATGATAAATTGACGGTAAGAAAAGAAGCCAAAAGGTTTCCAACCAGTATATAATAATGCTAGGTTTTTTATTTAAACAATTTTTACCTGATGTAACTCATCTAAAAACACTTATTCATCAATGGGTCATAATAATGATGTTATTTCAGCCAGTTCTGTTTTCCCATCTCTCATGCAGTCTTTTCCACTACCGTTCTATCTAAAGAATATTTAACCCTATTCCGTCCGGGGGGGGGGGGGGGGGGGGGCGGATTCCGCCCTTCCTGACGGGTTTTTTTTAATAACTCCTTATAGCTATGTTATATGGCTATGAAACTTACTGAGTTTCAATATTTATCTATATGACACCTGCATGCTATATTTTCAGGTCCCATACCTTTCAGAGGCCTTGATATTAGCCATTACTCCAACCTACTCCAAAAAATCTCTATGAAATCCTTATAATGAGGAAAATCTAATAACTCCTGCTAGGATTATCCTTAGAACTTAAAACTTGCAACACAACTTTGTTTTATTAAGAAGAATCATTTTGCATAACTTGGACACGTGATCAACCCGATTTTTTTTAACAAATTTTAATCTTCTGATGACATCACAGAAAATGTGCTGATGCACAAGATGATCTTTTATGACGTACTATAAGTGTGCCAAGTTTGATTCAATTGGAACAGCCTTATGAGAAGTTATTGATTAACCTTATTAGCCTTAGTCGAACCATTGACCCGCACGGACAACATCGCATCGAAGGTGCGGTAATAATCATCTGGGGGTTTGGGGGCGTTGTGAGCCCCCCAACGGGTCCAACGCCTTTTTACACCCTTTAAGCACTGAAACGCCGTAAAACCGACTCTCTGGCATACGCGATAGATAAATGACAACATAAAATACATTAAAATCTTTATCATGAAGGTTGTAATCAAACCAGCAATAAGACAACACAACACCATCATGTTTTTTTATAGACTGACAGTTATTAAAGCAATAATTAAAATGTTCATTCTTCTTTCTTCATATTTAGCACCAAAATAAAGTTTTCTGCAGATTGGAGGTCATTAAAAAATAACCAAATCAAAATCTTCTTCTTCATAAATATAATGAAAAGTTCAAAAATATAGTGAGATGGAGCCACCAAAAATGCCTTCATACAAATCATTGAAAACCCTCATGTTAATAGAACGTTCCACACATCGTGATACAAACATTAAAATTATGGGCATAGTTCGGATTATTAGTTAAGTAAGGAACATTCTTGCGTAAAAATTTTAACCAAATTTTGGAAAATTTGTTACATTTGATGTAATGTATAAAGCATGAATTACAGACAACAAGGATATATATAAAGCTTATTTTTTTTTTCTATAAAATGTTAGCATGACTACTATTAATTTTAACAGATACATTGCCAACATCATCATAACATTGACCTTATCGATTCTGTATATATATCAAGAGAAAGGTCATAAGGTTTTTAAAATGAGCTTTGAAAAAGACAAACCTGAGAACCTTCACTACAATGAATAAACCTTAAGACGTCCTCTCGCAAGTAACAATGGGAAGAATAATCGTGATTACTGAGGTGTGGAGCTTATCGTAGTGACATTATATTTTCCAATACCGTTAAGTAGAACCTGAAGGGAATGAATCTACCAAGGTTCTGCAGATAAAACTTGTTTAGGTTTAATAGGTTTCGATTTTAAGTTAAAGAATTGCTTTTTACAAATGGAAGAAATCTCGTCATTAGTGCTAGAAGAACCACATTGATTAACTTTTGGTTAACGTTTGGTTAATGCAAAAGGAACAACTTCGAGATGATACACACGTTTCCTTTTTCCTTTCTTTTGCTTTGTTATCATAACGCATGACAACCTAGCTTAAAATATTGAGCAGAACGCTTTAACGTAGCTTTACTTAAACTTAAAGAAACTGAAAGGATTTTGTCATTATCGCAAAATAAAATAGATACTGGTTGTAAATTTTTATTTGAAGGCAGATGCGGAAAAATCGTCTGATTTAAAACCGTCTTGAATCATAGCTGACCACAATCAGGATAAAAAGTTAAAATATTTCCCTTAAATAAACTGTTTTAAGGGCTTATAAGAATAGCTTTATTCTGTATAGCTACAAGATCTGCTGTCTACACAGAGTCACACAGAAGAGGAATGGCTAGCTAACTGAAAATTGAAAGTGCTTTCTACACAGGAAAACAAATCTGAAGATTTACATACAGATACAAAAATTGGATGGTTCGAGTATAGAGAATTTTCGTGAAGCTCTATACAAGTTAAAGCTAAATACGGATCCACGTTTGACATCAACATCATGCTTTCTTCACCTTCACAACTTCGCTAGCCTTGTTTTTATTTTCGATTTTCTTGCGTATTTTCTATAGCCATATATGGAGCGAATTTTTAACCTGTCTGCGAAATTTACTAGTCAATGGGATGCATCCAAAATTACCATAAATGGAAGACACAAGACCGTACATAGGCATAATTTTCGCAGGTAATCCTGCGAAAATTACGCATTGTAGCCCATTACCTTATCATAAACATCAGGTGAATTCACCATGTCAGGAACATTTAGTATAAAGTGTCCTTTTTCCTTCTTTCCCTCTAGATCAAGTATCATGCAACAAGTCTCTTGGCACATTCAAATTCCAGACTTGTCGTACCTTTTTCTAGGCTTTTTAACTCTTCTTTGATTGCGTCCCTGACAGCTTTACCTGATATACTTATGTCAGAGTATCATATACCAAGTGCCTTTAATCTTCTGGCAAGCGTTCTCCGAGCTTCACTTATGACAAGAAGTCTCTCAACATATATTCCAGAATTTTCATTCGTTTAAAGGGGCTAGTTGAAGACATGGAGTACGCCAACTGGGATAGTGTTTGGGGTGGTATTTGAGATATTTTATTCGATGATTAGTTTTGCAGATGGAAACCGTCCCAAAAGAGTTGGACTGGATGGTTTTTATTAGCAATAACTTGACATGTACACAACTTGAAAAAAAGGCTTCCTCCACCATGCAATTTTCTCACAACAAATATTCTAGCTATAATGACCAAAGAGCATGGTAAAGAAGCTAGTTAATTTCAAATGTAGTTAACTTTAAAAGGAGGCCTCTCCCCGTCAAGGCTCTCGTGTCAATTTTTTTACCTTATAAAGCTGTCTTGACAATGATCAAATAACATGGAAACCAGGCTGTGTAAGAGTTTCATTACGCCACATGCAATGTACAGTCAAACCTTTATAGCTAAAAGATTGATTGCATTATACATGTGGCAACCCAACCTTGTTCCCAGGGCTTTTTGTCTCTCATCGGCGCTACGCTTGCCGTCCGATATGCGAAAAGAGACATGTCCTGGGATCGAGGTTGGTGGCAACTATCCTAGAAACCGCACCGTACACTGTATTAGTCGTTTTCGTTAAGGACATTCCTCGTAAATGTTCGTATAAGAAAAATGCGAAAAGAACTACCTTATTCCATGAAATTAACAATTCATGAAATTAACGTGGTTTTTCAAAATTCGCGTTAATTTAATGACCTTTAATTAAAAGCAGTGTTAATTTCATGGCTCGTTAATTAAAATACTGTTAATTTGGTGACTTTTTTATAATATATAAAAGCCTAAAAAACATAAAAATATATTTTTTACAAATTTACTAATGTGTCTCAACGGTTTTTAATGGCTTTTCAACGGGTTTTTTCTCAGCAACATTTTTAAATTAGCTTTTGTATCACCTTCATACTCTTCCTTTCATACTAATCCTAGTGGAAACTGATCTGAAAGCGCTTTTTTTCCAAAATTTCTATTTCGAATTCCAAACCACCTTGTAATAGAGGAGACTACTTCATATATTCAGATTTGACGGAAGTGTTGATTTCAATCGAACTTGGCCTGAATACAAAAACGGATTTGGTGAAGTTGGCCGGAGGAGAGTTCTGGCTTGGTCTTGAGAAGATCTTCAATTTGGTTGTTGCTGATAATCACGAGGTGTACATTGAAGCTTCTTCTAATTCTGAAACAGTGTTTTTCCTACATTCAGGATTCAAACTTGCCAATGAAGCGCTAATGTACAGATGGACGTACGACGAATGTCTTGATGGTGTGTGTCTTCCCTTTTTACACCACAAAGATCAGCCATTTTACACTTATGACAACTCACCTGGAACCGGATGCCCTGCGGAGTATTCAGGCGGCTGGTGGTATAACGTTTGTGTGCTTTTTAATATGAATGGAGGTTACTATTTTAACTCATTGGGAAATCATGGTATTGCATGGTCAAATTCAAATTCAGGCTGGTACACAGACTTAAGAAAATCTGTCATGATGGTGAGACGGAATAGCACTTAATTATTCAAAATCGTTTAATCAAGGCGGAATATTTTGGCCGTTTTTATGAATTTCGTACGTCTATACCAGGTCTAATGTCCTGTAATAGATGAACATGTAGAAAGTTTGTGAACGTTGACAATGTTATTATTATTAAGTAATAACAAGAACCATTGGTCTGACGTAAGAGAAAATGATTAATAAATAGGCAAATCTTAATAAAAAAAGATGGATTTTGCGATACAGAGAAAAAACAGTATTTTGCGTACGGATCTAGACTTTTTTGTTTTTTCTTGTATTTTTACGCATAATAAATATTATTTCCACGATTTTTCTTGATTGTGTTGTGAACACGTAGAAAGCAAGGTGGTCAAATAGCTGACTTTCAAATGTTTACAAAAGTTTGCAAATCTGCGGGGTTTTTCCAACCTCGTCCCCAAGGCTCTTTTACCCCTATGATATCCCGACTGGACGGCTCCGTAATTTTTTTTCTACATGCGCACACATTCTTGCAGGTTTAAAAGCAGGGCAAAACGAGGTAAAATGGTTACTATTGAAGTTTATACAGAATTTTTTAGAAGCATAAAATCCAAACGGGACTAAAATTAACTTTTTGAACTAGTTTTTTAGAGAGAACTTCGTTTTTAAGATGGATTTATTTGACTTGTGTGGTCTGTAGTTTATACATATACAGTTGAACTCATGTAATTCGACTCTTCAGGGGATCTCACGATTTGGTCGAATTACATGAGTTGTTGAATTAAAGGAGTTTTGTTTTAAGGGTTTCATTCTGAAGGGACCGAAGAATTTGGTCGATTTACATGATTTTTCGATTTATGGGATGTCGTTTTACATGAGTTCAACCGTATATATATTTTGGCTCGCGTAACCCGCTATAGGGCTATAAGGTGCCTGTGGGTCATAAGGTGCCTGCAGGGCATGAATACCCAAATAATTGTGTTTATATGACGAGATACGTCTTGGTATAGTTGTATAATTTATTACAAATTCATTCCATGTAAAAAATTAATTAAATAATGTCATAGGGATCTGAAATGACGTCAAGCATACCATAAATAGGCCATTCTCCTCATTCTACAAACTCTGTGTTATTAATACCTTTTATCTGTCCGTGATACGAGCTGATTATGTGTTATTAAGAATGCACGTAATATTTTTGGCCGAAGTAGCAAAGGAGATATATTGTTAAAGATTCCCGCGGATTTACAACGTGCTAACGAAACTTGCCGGTTAACATCGCGCATGTAATTTTTTATTATCTAATCCACCGGATCTGCTAACAGTGCTATAAATAGACGCATTTTGTCTGTCTGTCTGTCTGCAAGAAAAGTGTCGTGTAACGGGCACACGAAATAGCATTAATTTAAAGACGGACGGCCCGTGGATTTTTCCACAGGTTGACGACCAGTAAACCCGGGGATTTTTCCACGGGTTGACTCGTAAAGGACGGGCGATCTTTGACTAGTCTTTATTAAATTTTCGCTGTCTGTCTGTGAGACAAAGATGACAGCTGCATGTAGCGACAGGTAAATTCTGGTGGAGTTTTAATGGGCTTATTATTAGCTTGCTAAACTTTCAACCACTACAGAACTTATTAGTTGAGACAAAACCTATATGATGGAACTCAAAACCGTAATTAAAAGATGTCGGGGGAAAATAACCTTATTATTATAAAACCCAGGCTAATCCCACAAATATAGCAGAATATACTGTTCTGTATACTGTGATAGAAGCAGATTAAATAAAAGCAGGGCTTTTTTGCAAATAATTTCGACCTTCTTTAAATTTTTTAAATATTTTTTTAGTTGATATATTTTGCGGCACATAATTCCATGAATTCAGCAAAATCTGCGAAAATAGCAAACGTTATTATCCGTGAAAATGAGTAACACTAAGTTTGAATTTGACACATGTCAAATTCCGTTTCTACGGTTCGATACGGTACTCATTCCGTCTAAGGTCGACCTAAAGCGCCGACGCTTTAAATTATTCTCGCTCTGCTGCTGTTTTTTAGCCCTTATTTTCCGAGATACATTAGAAATCAACATTTTCGGACGAAAAAACTTTCGGATTTTTTTTTGTCCGAGAATTTTGATTTTTCTAATTTTTTTTAAAGAGGATAAGTGCGTAGAAATTATATACAAGGTAATCAGAAAATCAATAAAAACTGCAGTTATTAAACCTTTATTTTCGTTATTTTCACATTTGGCTGAGGCTCTATCTATAAAGTTGGATCCTGAAGACCCTTTCTGGATTTTGATTGAATATATGTACACTTTAAATGTTTTTAGGCTTCTTTTTGTGTCATTTTCCGTAATCATTACTTTTGAAATGTGGTTAAACTTCGTTCAAAAGACTTACCCATACATTTTTTGACTTTAATTCTAATCCGAAAATTTTCCGCTGAAATTAAAAAATTGTGTTCGAAAGTTTTTCCGCCGAAAATTTTAGTTCTTAATGGACGCTCATTGGCGTCACTGAAAGGACGAAATACCGTCATGCCATTTAGTGGACATTACTCGTAACCACTCAACTTTTTCATATACACGTCGTTATATAAAAAACATATTTTTCAGCCTGGTTATTTCTTACTTTAAAAAGAAATTTTCGGGAAATTTATGGAGTCAGAGCTCAGTTTTACACAAAATTAAATTTGACAAGATCCCCGTTAATCAATAAACTTTTTTCAATTTTCTCAATACTTTGCGAGTTAGCATTTAAAAGTACCTACCATCCCAGCCGCAAGTGTGCATCATATAAACAATAATATCAAGCAGCAGTGCCCAACCCGGATATGGTTAAGATGCCTAGTGATCACAAACCCGCGTCAACCCTATCAAATCAAACAAAACATTTTGTAAAAGGAACACTCCATCCCTCCTCTTTCTTAGATAAACGCATTCTTAATAACGGTAAAGCCACCTAGGGCAAGCTTTTAGGAAAAGTAAATTTTTTATTCCTTTTAAACTTAAGAAAAGAATTAAAAATAACCCTTCACTGTGCTGTGTGTACGCAGATGTTCTGGGTATAAGAGAACAAAAGATTCTTTATTGCATGTATAATTATATGCTGTATATTCTTCTGCTTTCTCTTCTAATTTACAGACCAGATGTTATATAATTCTCGGACCATTTTTTTAAAAGAATTTTACCAATGCCAAGGAGCAAATCCTTCTATATACATTCAACTTCATACAGCTAATCAAACCATGACACCGTTTCTATCTGTTATCCATGATAATGATAGGTTCGCTAGGAGGGTATCCTTGCAACTCCAAGAAGATATATCGAAAATCAAAACGACCACCAGAAGTCTACAAAATGATACAGATCATTAACAAAACTCAAAAAACATCGTAAAAACACAGGAGACAAACAATTATACCCTTCTCCCTTCAGTATTATTAATCCTTATGTAAATTAAATAGAGAAGAGAGGGGGAGGGTAACATTCCCTGGGGGGGAGGGGGCCTGCCACTTAAAGGGATCAGTTTTGCTTGATAATGACAGAAAACGGAGAATTGAAAAACAGAGAGTTATAACAACGAAAAAGAGAAGTAGATTTCTCTATACAAGTCTTCAGTCAAAATAACCGTCCCTACCTCTCTAGCTTCAGCATGCACTGTAGCTTTTCTCTTGCTTCCAGATACATAAAACTGTATTCTCATATGATTCACACCGTCCACAACATACTCTTGAAAGCTAAAAGACGAACAATAACTATACAAACTGTTTACAAAATGATTCTTCATGACTATGTTGTCCAGTGATCGATAAACTAGATTTAGTGATCGTAACACAGTAATGTAATTAATGCTTTATGAGCAGGATGCACTCTCTTCAATAATAGCCGTATTTCGTCTGTCTGTCTCTGCGCGAACCCCCCGCTGAATTAGAAAATCGTGCTACGGAAACACGAATATCAAATGCGACATATTTTTATCAACTTTGTTGCGACGGGTTAATTTAAGGGACGGGCGAACCCGTGGATTTTTCCACGGGCTAACGACTAGTCTATAATAATAGCCGTCATCTGTCTGTTTGTCTGTCTGTTACGGAAACACCCAATGCGATATATAAAGGACAGGCGATCCCGTCCACGGGTTGACGACTAGTTCTTTATATCATTTTAAATTGACGCGCACATAATTTGTTTTACTTTATTTGCCTAATTAACGCAATTTTTGATGCAAACAACCCCAATTGTGAATTTGCAGACAACACCCTGGTGGGCAGCCAACACATTTGCATGTATAAGAAAATACAACTTTTACCAGCAAATGACATTCGAAACCTATTTTATTATTGAAAATCAAAAACAAACAACAGCAAAAAAATACTACAAAGCAAGACAGTTCTAAAAACATGGCGAGCGATAAAAAAAGTCTTCAGAATGTTGTTTCAACCAACAGCAACAAGATTGTGTCAGAAAGTTAAGGCTGATCTCTCTGACACAATCCTTCTGAGGAATATCTTTCTTCCTGTGGCGTCTGAGGAGTGCAGCTAGTTTTCAAAAAATAAATAAAATTCTTAGGATTTAACGTAAATTGAATTCACACGTGTAAACGAAGCACTATTCGAAAAAATACTCATTACAAAAAAATTACGTACATGTAAATGAGGCCTTAACGACAAATGACACTATTATGGAAAACATACTATGTGAACTCGGCTGTACTAATTACTTTATTCAGAAAGATAAATATCATTGTTTGTAAACTAATAATTAGCTGCTATAAGGTTTGATTCGCAAACTTGTAGTATCGACTTTTTAGGGAACAACATTAACGTGTTTCGATATTGTTTTGATATGATAGCGTAACTTACTCGACATTTCGATATGTTAGCGTAACTTATTTCGAAATTGTTTTGATATTATAGCGTAACTTCCTCGACAGTTCGATATTGTTTAGATATTATAGCGTAAGTGACTTGACAGTTCGATATCGTATCGATTACTTGACTTACTTGACATGTCTGCGTCTACCTCGTGATGTTTCTTCACCATAACCTTTCATACCATCCCCTACTTCATAAATTGCCTGAAAAGAAAATCCGATAACATGCGATAAAATTACAACTGCGGTAAAATTAAATATAAAAAACAACTCCTGAGAATTTTTGAACATTAACCCTCGAAATTGAATCTGGAGAGTTATCGCACTTTAAAACAACTGTTCTAATATACAATTTGATATAAAGGAAAACTGTTCATGGAAATATAAACATGTTTAAAGAAATTAGAAACTATAAAACTAAATAAGCATCTGACACAAATGTATAAAAAAAACGTGTTTAATATTAAAATAGTCTGTTTTTCCCAGAATTTTCTTTTCCACATGAATGACACAATAACACATACAGCATATACTACACCGACACTAATAGGATAATAACAGTATGGACAATCGAAACATATCTACACAGCAGGTTTTATTGTCCCTTATATTTTACTATAACTACTATATGTTACTATAACTTTCCAATAAAAAAAGACATTTTTATATCATATAAGCTGCTAACAATAAAATTCATCACACCTTTAGGTCTGCTTTAACAATTTTGAAAGCTTTAGAATAGACAGCATTAGAGCTAAATCCAAATAACAACTCATTTGCAACATACCAAACCAGTGCTCCTAAAAATCAGTGAAAAAATATTTTTTGGTACCAAAAGTACTTTAAGTATTAAAGGAAAAAAAGATGGAAATGTGAGACTTGAAAGGCTACTGTGTAAACCACACAGTAGCCTTTTAAGTGCTGCAAAGATCAGGAAAGGAGTTAACCTAGTTAACCCTATTCAGGCCGGGGAGGGGGGCATTTTTGCCCCAGCCCCAGCCCCAGGACTACACTCGCCCCCATATACCCCGGTCTGAATACGGTTAACTGAACTAGATATCCTTGAAGAAAGCTTTCTTCAAGGATATCTAATTCAGTTTCTCTCAAACGAATGCTTAGACGCAGATAAATGCCAGAGTAAATCCTTAAAATTCAAATCCATCTCATTACAATTAACCAATGAGCACAAAGCCAGCATAGTCACATATTACCCTCTTAAATAATACAAGAATTAATTTGATCAGGTGAGTGAAGCCATTCTCGCTAAAAACAAAAGATTCCCAATATTGAACACATGAGCAAAGAACTAAAGAATTGACTAATCAAAATGTGTGGTTAGAATTCTGACAACAGAAAAATCTTTTGAGACCCAGAGTTATTTTTCCCTCTTAACTATTCCCATTTCCTGGTGGTAAGAAAAGTTATGCTGGGTCTCCCGGCTAGAATCGAGTGGGACTAGACAAGACAAGGATACTACCTCCTTGCAATAAGCTAGATGGCAGCCATATATCCTCGTTGCAAACACCTTTCTCTTAACATGTACCAAAATGGTATCAATCAATGAATAATGCCACAAAAAATTTGCCACACCTGTTATGCTGTTTTGAACTGGGGAGAGGCACAACATGCCAAACGGTTTAAAATGTTTGCTTAGGGTGTTTTTTTAGTAAAATATTAGAAGCTTTGACAGTTGCTCTGATTCTATTCCAGTCCAATTACCACATTATCATATTATATATTAAATAAAACCAACATCAAAAACATAACAGACAAAGCTACATATAGCATCACTACAATGCAGTAATTTATATAATATGATAGTATGGATTGACAATTTTTTCTTACACGTAATGACGGCCAAATGTAATGAAGGCAATGTGATTTAATACAATCATGATAAAGAATGTCGCTAAATGAGTTTTTCATGTCAGAATTTATTAATGGCAATACAGTGGCATATCAGTAGCATTTTTTTTGGCAGGCCCTTTTTAGAAGAAACAATACTGCAACAATAAACAGTAGACCTGTAAATGCATCAGAATTGGTATTCTGGAAATGATTTACATTGAAGTTTAAAAATCTATTTGATACATCGTATTAATAAACAACAAATATGTGTTGTGCTTCAATGCAGATACATGCTGGTCATAATTTTCTATTAACTTGATGGAACAGATTTTGAATTCTGAACTGCTAAATGTTCTTTAAATCTTTTTAGAATGTGTATGACATTAGAAGCGTTTAATGTTCGTCCAGATTTACATATGGAGTATATACAGTTTAATTAAAAAATTCGTCAATAACAGTTAACTTACACAAATAATAAATTCCTATATTTAACTTTTTTCTTATTGCTTATATAACTATATAAATAAAATACTCAATATATACTATAATTAATAAAAACTAACCAGTAACACCAAAGCCAAAGAGTAAAATTCCAACATAACTTGCATCCTTGCCAGCTTGTTTCACTTGCCAAAAAAAAACAACAGCAAATACAAGTAAGTACACTGCACCCAATACCTGTTGAATATACTTTTAAAGAATGCTTACTCTTTGCTGCATAATAGAATAGGTTGGACTAAACAGGGCGTGGAAATTGTTTTAGAAATTTAATAGCATAAAATCTTTCTTACAGGTTAAAATCAAGCACAAGAGTCACTATGCATGTGTTAATTTTTATGCAAAGCAAATATATATATTACTAAATTTTAGGCAATAACAATTTTTTTGCTCAAATGCACGAAAGTTCAGAATGTGCAAAAGTTAATAACGAATACATGGTTTTTTTAAAATGCATGACATTTTTTAAGCACGTGCTAAGCATTATGTAAAGCCTAAGAAAAAAGTTTGTTTCGTGAGTAGTTTTTCTTTATTCTGTAAGTCTGAATCAACCAGTATGTGGTGACATGAAATTTTTTTTTCAAATAAGCATGTTTTGAGCCTGATTATTTGTTTTTCATAAGCATATTCCAATAAATATTTTTGTTATTAAGCATAACCTTAGCATACTTTGAGCTTAAAAAAATACTTTTTATAAGCATTCTTCAGCTTCATTTTAAAATTTCAATTGTTTTTAAAAAAACATGTAAAAATTTGTTTTTCAATAGAAAAGTTTTTGCAACCTAAACAGGGCAAATTTACTACATACCTTTTTGTCCAACAGTAACAGCTCCTGCATCTGGTTTTACATCCTCTGATATTTGACTGTCTTTTCCATGAAAATTTCCACTTTTAAATGTTATTCTTCTATCAAGTCTTTGAATATTAGGACGGCAAGTTATTGATAATATATATCTTTGTGTAGGAATGTTTAGACAACTGCGAAGAGTTTTTGTACTATAAAGTTTTAACATGATACCATTTCAACTTGCTTTAACTGCAACACAAAACAGTTCTGGAATTAAACTGACAGTTTACAATTTGAAAACCGAATACATTCTATACGTGTATAAATTATTTTACAAAGTGTACCATTTTTACTTACTCATATTGCAACACATTTTTTAACAAACCTGACAGGGAGTCTATTCCAAAATTTCTTACCCTGATCTTATATTTTAAAACCAGAAGTTTTCTAAGTTTCTTATTTCAACGTTCAGGTTTGGTGGAAGTATTAGGTGTGATTGCCTAATCAGTTATGTATCACATTATACTTGAAGTTCTGACTAAAAACATCATTGAATAATATGCATTAAAATTGTTTTTGTTGTAGTTTGGAATATGTAAATAAGTAATCAATTGAAAACACACATATCCTCCCTGTAATGGTTTGTTTGTTTGTTTCTATAGTTTTTCAGCTCAGGAAACCTAAATCACCCAGGTCAGAAAAACAACACAATGTAGATTGGGAAACTGTCATTTCATGGTAGGCTTAAAGTCAGCAGTTTTATTGCCAAACTGAGATTGCTGGGCTGTTTCTTTGATTTTGCACAGTCTTCAAGGGAAACGAATCATAATTTTTATATGTTATAGAGAATAAAAAATCACTTATAATTTTTTTTATCTCATTTGGTTCTGAAGATATACACAAAGATTTCAATCTGACCTGATCACATCATTATTGATGTTGTAACAAGGTAGTCACCATAAATTAGTACTTAAAATATCTTGCAAAATTATGCAAATAAAAAACTTTTTCACAGTGCGGACTTATGCTCTTGATCTTAAGCAAAGTTTGGAAGTTTATGATCTGATCTTTATCAACAAATTCTGGCAGCCAGTGATGTACAGCGCGGGAAAGTGTGGAAATGGCTAATTTTCAGTTTCCATATTTTTTTCAAAGCCATTATATGACATCACAAAAATATCATCGAAATATGTCAAAAAATAAAAAAGATTGTTAACAAACTCCAAAAGACTTCAAAGTAATGTTTTGTCCACTATAGCATAATAAAAAAAATATTTTTTTGTGTTAAGATTCCTTTAATGCCAAATTTCATAAAAACGGGTATAAAACAGAAATTCTTCTTAAAAGTGAAGAAACATCAATGCTAAATTTTTCTTGTTTAAAAAATGTGTATAATATAAATGTCTTGAAAAAGACAGTGAAATATTTTGCATAAAACATCATGTCTTTTTTATTGTTATATAAATACAGATGGGAAACTAAAAAAATCAAAAAAATCAAATGGAGAAAAGTTCTTTTTCACAGGAAAAAAACAAACAGAAAAGTACAATATTTATGACTTCTACAAAACGTGCGTGACAATGAAACTGATCTGATGAAAATACAAGCTATGAAATTCGAAGTAAGCTTTCAGGTCTAAAATTGAGACACAAGGCACAGGTAACAATTATTTGAATTTTTTAATCAAACAAGTTCACTATAATATATATACCATAAAAAAAAAATTACAAAATAAAGAAATACAAGTTAAAATTGCATTATTTCATGATGGCACGTAATTATAATTAATTGACACTTTCATTTTGTACACTTTAAGTAAAAAACATTATTTATATATATAGTTAGCTAGCTGAGCTAAAGAAAAAACCAAGACCTTTACTGATAGGAACTAGTAAAAAACAACTAATTAGTCTTTGTGAATGGTAAATCTGTCAACATAGCGAAGCAAATAGGTCAATAAACACAATAAACCATTACATATAATTTACTGTCAATCTCTTTAAAAATTCTTCAAAAATTCTTCTGCGGAAATACGAGCTCTGGCATTCACGGACAACTTCATTTCACTGATTTCTTTGTCTATTTCCTCCATAAACTGAATAACGAAATCAACCAACTTATTTTTGAACATTTGCTCAGTATGAAAATTGGTTATCAAAAAACTTATATCGTATCCTTTAATTGCTTTACGTCGCAAAACAAAGAAATTTTCTGCTCTCAACATCATAAAGCGCATGAATTTGTGGCATAATATTTTTTCAATTTCATCAGCTTGTTTCACAGATATGCTGACTCGTACAGAATTTACCGAACCTTCTATCAAAACCTTTTCTTTTTCGTTTCTGGCAACACAAAGAGGGGCGAGTAAAAGTTCTTTACTGCTTCGTACTTCTACCTCTGGCTTGACGTGTCTTTCAACGACTTGCGAAGAAAAATTTTCCAGGCATAAAGTTGCTTCTAAAGTTGCTCTAACAGCATTAAGATACGGCCTTAAAGTCGCAGCCATTGCAAGACAGTAAAAATAAACAAAGTTGTTAATAAACTTGAATTCCTGTTTACACCCCAAAAGAGCAACTTTCGAACTCGGTTTATTTGTCTGACGATAAAAACTCTCGCTTCAATCAAAAGTACTGACCAACATTCACGTCTTCATTGACTTTATAAATGAAGTATAGCAAAAAGAAATACATAAAATTTCGCCCAAATGTTAGAAAATTGAAAAAAATAACTAATTAGTTTTTTATTCATGTAAATGTTTTATAAATATCCTTATGTATAATTTGCAACATTTTGAGACAGTCAGTTTTTTATCACACTTTTTTCGCTACCGGCATAATATTCTTTTTGAACAAGAGTCCAGTCTTCTTCACGTCGGACAATTTCAAATTCGCCAAACAAGTATCGATCACGCTGTGTTCTAACTCAAAGGAAGGAATACATTTTCATTAACCTGATAGATAAGTCCGTAGTTTTCCGAATTTCTCTTTCAAGTTAGGTTTGTTTAGGCCAAATGCGCCTTAGAGTGCAATGCGCTCATGGTGTTAGCTAGAATTTGGAAATGACCACAGGAGGTTGTTTGGATGGTTTGTCACTTGCTTTGTCACAAATCAGTTTTACAGTTACAGAATTATCAAAGAAAAACTATAAAAATAATGTTTTAGAACTTAAGGCTGTAAGTATATTTCCCTATGTTTCTGCATTTAATTTAATTTCTCTGAGAACAACAAAACAACAAATCAAAACCCCAGCAAGTCATTAATTTTTGGCAGTCAATTATAAAGCAAATATTAACGCAGATGAGATAAAAATGATCTTATAACATTGTTGGAATAAATTTTCTTTTACCAAAAGTTTAAGGCGTAGCAAATACTGTCCTTAGGGCATCATATTGGAAGCTATATTCGCATCCTAACCTACTCACGGTATTTAAAACCTGAGTCTAGCGTATGATCCGCCAACTCCGTGAATCCGATAACTCTGTGAAACTGCCTTCGAAGCCCACAACAACTTACCACAGCTCTGTCTACCATTTTTAATGAATGAATTCGATTCAGGGGGTTTGATACTATCACTTAATCATTTTAGGGGTGTCGGAACTCCCGCATGACAAAAATTTGGCGGTAAGTTCAGCTGGCTACACCTTTTTGTGATTTTCAAGTCAAGCGCGACGGTGGTCATTTTTTATATATATTGTTATCTCAGTTAATTGATTATAATTATGGTCATGTTATATATAACTTTTCTGAGGGTCCAATGATTTGAGAATGTTTTCTAATGAATATTTTAATTTTTAAAATATTTTTGCTAGTCATCAGAAAGCAAACGTGTTTTTCAAATTTCACGGAGTTGAAGGATCCATCACGGCATTATCGGATGATAGTACATGTCGGATCCGGCTTATTTGTCCACAAATAAATGTATTTTTTTTCTTGTCATACCCCCCGAACGGTCCGCGACAGATAGCGCTACGATAATAAAAGTTTAAAATAACCAATGTTGACGATATGGATATAAGAACGTTAAATGTGTTTTTTTCACAGAGTTGGTGGATCATACGCTAGATGAGATGACGTGCATATTTTACATTGCTAGCCTTACAAATATCGAGGGATATACCCTGTCTATTATTTCCAGGAGGGTCATGGCTTAGATGGAGAGTCCTAGAGTATTTAATGCTCATTTTAACATCCAACAGACCCATACAGTGTGCCATATTCCCAATTGCCCTCACATAGCTTGGGTTAACACCCAGGGCTTTAGTAACATTCTCTCGCCCATGTTGAATCACAGTAAAGAGGAATCGAACCCTGGTCTCCCGCACAGAGTATGACAGCTATAAGCACCCAACCTGTTCACAATATTGCCTTGCAGCATACAGTTTGTGTGGAGTGGCGTGGTGGAGTATTACGTAAAAGCTTAAGCAGTGCTGATAATACAGGGACAACAGGGTGTCGACTCACCAAAAACACATGTATATATGGAGGCGAGTTCAGGCAACTTTATAGATAAAATTTGCCCTTTTTCGTCTAATACCCTGAACTCGCCTTATGCGAAACATCGCTTTCAATTTTTTCAACTCTACCAGAAAGAAAGATAACCCTTGATAGGTATATCGTCTAATATTTCCAGGAGGGGCCATGGCTTCGATGGGGAGTCCTAGAGTATTCATTGCTTATTGGAGCTATGCAGACTCAATAGGTTCCGCGCTCTGCTAGACAACTCTCTGCAACATCCAACAGCCAACCCAGTGAACCCATATTGGATTACCAAGGGAAATCGAACCCTGGTCTTCCACACAAAGTACCAGAGTTATAACCTTTAAGCTGCGGTGCCACTTAATTAACTTAATTTTTTTATAACGGAAACCTTTTCGAGGAATATATGCCAATAAACTCTTTACGAAGTTTTTTTATGATAATGCAGCATATCATTGCATTTTTTTATATTTAAGTTATGTGTAGGCTACCATTAATATTGATTAATAAAACCCCACTAGGAACTGCATGTTTGACTAGTGCAATTCTTGTTGCTAGACGAAGTAACATAATTTCTGTGTTTGTCTTATAGTCTAAGATAAAACTTTAATGCTTTACTACAACTGACAAGTTTTTTTTATTTTTAAAATAAGTTTTTTTTAAAACACTGAATTGTTGCACACCTAACCTGAATTTATTGACAAGACTTGTATACAGTATGGAGAATGCATTTCCTATTTAAGTTATGTTACTTTATAATACCAAATAATGGCGATATTTTAAAGTCGTGATATTGAACTAAAACAAAACATAAGCATGAAATCCAAAACAATTGGAAAAGATAACATAAACGTGCAAGAGAACACTGGCCTTTCTATTTCTTTTTATTTACTTTTAGATTGTCCAGAAGTACGGTCCAGAAGCTGAAAGACATTTATTCCGTTGTCTTTTGTCTTATCTTGATTTTAGTAGTGATAACAGTGTCAATCGAGAAATACTACAGGTGAAACTTTGTTTAGAAGAAAAAATATGCTGTTATCAAAAAGTCTTAGATTATTCTTAAACGTTTTATTATTAGACGTTTTCAAAATGTTCTTTTTCAAGCTCTAAGATTTTGATGCTTGTGTAACAAAAAGCGTTTGTCACTATGTCTTTAAAATAACTAGTCCAAATTATTAAGACTGTGCATTCTATCTCACTCCTGTTTTTAAGAAGCCTGCACTGCAAATGCCAAAGTTTAAATTGTATGTCCAATTACCTTTTTAACTATTTTTTTAGGTTCAGCTATTTTTAGAAGGCTGTCAAGAATTAGTTACTAAGCCAAATTTTGCTTCAATACTCTGTTATTCGCTTGAGAATCCTGAGGTTTTTCAAAAGGTATTAAATTGTTGACTTTGAAGGATATCGCAAGAAAGCCTGTATCTTATACTATAGTCCCAAATGACTTTAAATTTAATAATTTGCTTCCTTTTCATTTTTTTTTTTGGTTATGTGATTAGATTTTGCTTTTATGCTTTATTGTTGTTTTAGTCCGTCAAACCGACTTTACAGTTTCTCTACCTATTTAGTAAAAGTTTAAAACTATCAAAAGTTCAGGAGGTAAGAGCCTTTGCATTGTGATTTTTATTTATTTTCTATTTGCTGATAATGACCCTAGTGTAAATGTACAGAATATATTTCACCTGTCAAATTTTAATTGAATGGGTGCTATCTGCATCATTTGATATCATTCAAAATACATTGAAAGTGATTTTTTGTTTCTAGATTGTTTTTGGTATTGGCTTACAAAGCTCATTTATTCCAGATTTCAGATCAGCTGGTATGTTTTTTTATGTTGTTATGTTGAACTTCTGTTTACAAAGTAAAACTGCACCTACATGTGTTTTATAATGTACTAAGTTTAGGGTCCCCACAGCTCCTCGAAACTCCATTAAGCCCCCTAAAATAGAGTATATATACTCCTTGGAAAGTTGAAAATGGGAAATACAACATTTTCTCTGATTTTAGTTTTTGGTTTAAGTCTGTTTTTAGTCACCTGGGCAGCTGCTTATGAGTTATTTTGATCATTTAAATTTTTGTTTTTGTCCAAGTAGTTCATTCTAAGAAAAAATTTAAAAACATGGCATACTCTTGGAAAACCCCTTAACTTTTTGAAAACAATTGGCCTCATGATATTAAAAATGCATTTCAGTTAATTTTCTTTACTACACGCCATGTTGTCATGCAGTAAGAAAACAGTTTACATCACTTTCAGGATGTTTAAAACAAACTTTTTATATATTTTACTCTGCACATCCCTAAAAAAACTTTTAAATCTATGAGATTTTTTTCCATATTGTGCAAAAGAAAATTGGCAACAATATTCTTTTCCACAGTTTCACATTCGAACATACATTGTGTTTAAAGTGCATCTACCTGTCAAAATGGTAGCTTTATCCTAGGTTTAAATTCTTGTTGTTTTTTATGAGCAACTATAGTGTTCGAAATTTGATAATTTTTTTAAATTCAGACAAAATGTGACATTTGACCATTAGTATACTGAACAAACAGTTAAGTTGACCAACAACTTATTGTGCCTTCCACAAGCGAAAAAACGCTTTCGAAATGTAACTAAGGAAAAAATAACATATTGCCAATCAAGAGTGTAGCTAAGTTTATAACCACGAAAAATTCTGAGCAAGTAAACAATGTTACATCGCGCTTCAACTAGATAATTTAGAATAGTTTCAAATCCTGGTTAATATTTCTCTGCAATAATTTTGATATTTTTTTCGACCTCCAAAATTGACTTGCACTGTCATTTTATATTCTCAGGGATCATGGTAAAATGTAATTTTAAGCACTGTCATTGCATTCAAAAACCCAGCCACATTTTATCTAAATATCTATGCAATGTTTGCTATGTGATCATATTTTGGTGTAACCCTCAAGTTAGCTTTTCTTCCAAAATCATTTGTCTTTATAGCTCAGACATTCGTGAAGCAGAAATTACCTGAACTTTTAAGATCATATATTGACTCAGGTAATTACCAATTTTTAGTTAATAGTTCTCTACATTGTTTGTTTTTTAAAAGAATATATGTATCCAAATAAAGAATATAGTTTCATAAACAATCATCGCATATGTTTTTAGAACTAAGTGGTTCAGTTATACAAGAGTCAGTTGGACTTGGTGACGTTGCAATAGAGGTTTTGCATTTGTTGCTGTCGTATTTATTAAATCCTGTGCAAGAAGAAAAAATTGTACCAGAAGAACAATTACAATCGTTTTTGAACTCTTTGCGTAAAGACTTTCCTAGGGAGCGTGTGCCTGCCGTTCTTGCACCTTTACTTTACCCGATAAAACAACTACAGGAGGAACAAATCGTGTTGAACCACGAAGTTGGCTCTATCGTAAAATTCATGGTATGAATTTTTTTTTTTCACTACAGACACATCTGAAATAAAAAATTACGTTGGTAGTCAAACTGTCAACATGACATAGAAGAACATGGGCACATAGTGATTTTTTTTATTTTAAATTGTAGTTAAAGTCTATTTTTTAAGAACTTTTTTTATAACATCAGCAATACATTTGCTGACGTGATTGCTTATTTTATAAAAGCACGTTAACCATTGTTGCCAACTGCTGAGTTTTTTTAGCTGCACTTAGCAGCAATGTTGTAATAACACGCCTATGTTGTAGTCAAAAAATTATTTTAAATTTGTAGATGGAGGGTAACATGTGTGAAATTATAGAAGAGTTGGGTTATACATGTATGACTACGTAAGTATGATGCAAGTAATTAAAGTCAGACACTAATTTAATGCATAGAAAGGAAATGTTTTTAACACAATGTTTGTACATGGCGGTTAAAACAGGTGTCCACAGGGTATTAGCAATGAAATAATAATTTTTAAATATTGTTTGTTTTTGTTTAAAGCTCTATGGGGAATAATAAATGACAAAATTGAATTGGGCACACTTTAACCCAATTAAATTTTTGATTGATTTTTTATTTCATTTACTTTATAGCAGACTACTTTTCATTTTTTAAAAAGTACGTAGACTTAAGTAAACCTATAATAAAACTTTGTATTATAAACACAACCTATAATTTTTTAGAAAAGATGATTGCAGGGAAACTCTTTTAAACTTTGGTATTGCGGCCCTAAATGCAACAAATGTAGCCAAAGTTATAGGTACTTTTTTAGCTTACTAAAGTTAATTTACACTTACTAACTGTATTTTTTTATGTGCATATGCTCTAGTGTTTACATTTTGTTTATATGTTTACAGCTTTAATGGCAAGGACATTATCTGGGCTTGAAGGAAGTGGGGGGTTGCAAGTAAGTATTATATCATTATGCATTTACCAATAAGATGTTATAAACGAATTGATTTCAACAATTACAATAAAGTTATTTGCTAATTTTATAAACAATTAGGGTATAATATTTTTTTATACCTAAAACTAGTCGAACAAAAGTTAAGTTAAAATTATGACTTGTTTAAGAATTTTAGCAACAATCGAATGAGCAGTCTGGACAACCCACCACAATCGTGGAATGTTGACGTATTTGTAGAAGTCATTAAAGAGCTGGCCCCTGCGTTAAACTGGAACCAAGTTATTCAAGAACTTGATCATCCTGAATTTATTATCAAGGATCCTAAAGGATTGCAGTTAATTATGTTTGCCTACTTTAAAGCAACTTCAAGCTCTAACTTTCCAATCCAGTATGTTTATAAGCCATGGAAGAATGCCCTTGGACAGGTAAAAGAATGAATATATATTTGGATCAGTGTAAAGTAAAAAAATCATTGTTGTTCATAAAACTGCTTTACATTGAAAGTTGCAAGCAAAGCTTAACCTTTGAAGGTGATTAATCTAGAATTTGTTTGTTTGAATAATTTTTTTTCTATTTTAGCTTTCCTGGGTTGAATGTGCACTATACAATCCTGAAGTGTTTTCCTTCTGTGATTTTCCATGCCACCCAGTTGTATTAGACATTTTAAAGTCATCACCAGACGAAACAAACCGAGAAATTCGCACATGGTTAGTGTAATTTTAGTTTGATTTTTTATCCTTTATTTGACTTTCATTTAATATTTGTTTGTTTTTAAAAACCAGGAAGTGCTTTTGTGTTGCTTATGGAGGTTTTTTTTTTAGGAAATCACTTGATTTGGTAGAGCTTTTGCTTAGTTTGTCCGAAACAAGCAACTACGAAAGTGTGCTGAAGCTATTCGCTTGGCCCGTAAAGAATTGTCCAGATGTTTTGATCCTTGCTTTACTTCAAGTGCAGGTAAGGTTTGTTTCAGTATTTACCACATAGTGTCATTTGGTTACATTTTAAGCAGTAAGCTCCCTTTGACTTTGACAATAAGTGGAAGACAAAGAATTTTCTTTTACAGAAACACTGACTTTGTTTGTCAAATTTTAAACTACAATTGAGCATAGATTTGTACCCTTAGGCAAAAAATAGATTAATTTTATTGCCTGTCACTAGTTAATACCAACATAACTTACCACTCCCACAAAAAGCTGCATGTGAAAAATAGTTTATCTATACAGTACAGTCATTTTTTCCAAAGACCCAATAACTCGGGATCTGCAACTTTTTTTGTAATAAAGTTTTCTGGGTAAGCTTGTATAGGCCATACACGTTTACTCACAAAATTTGATTGCAAACCGACATCCCAAGTTATGGGGTCATAGCAGAAAATTAAGATTAAGTGATTTAACAGCTTAAAAAAGTTTTATGCACATGTTTTCTGTTTTAAAGACTTTTTGTTATAGTTTTTAAAAAATGTTATCCTTCTAAAACTTGCTTTAGCCGTAAAAAAAACCTTTTCATTTCAACAGGTAGTTATTTAATGTGGGATGTCCCTGTGAAGAAGCCATAATAAACTTTCTATGGTACTGTTTTGCAAATTTTTAATCAAACTACTGCACCGTCTTTGATATTTATGTTTCTGTTACGATGGTTTTCAATTTTTACTTGAAGTCCCGTTTTGACAGGTTTTAATTGAAATTGACCTGTTTGATAGTTTAAAATAATCTTCAGCGATATTTTACCATGACAAAATGTCATTTCTAGAACAATAAAAAGTTTCTTCTTTTAGCAAACATCTATCTTAATTTTAAAATTCCTCATGTGAATCTTTCCGCATTGATGTCACAATTACATAATTACACAGCTATACAAAAATCATCATTTTCGGCTTAACGTCCGTTTTCCATGCTAGCATGGGTTGGACGGGGTATATTAATGACCCTCTTCCAATCTGATCCAGACTCTGTTGATCTAAACTCAACTTCCTCTGTATCAAGTCTGTCCTTATAACCTCCTGTCAAGTCTTACTTAGTCTGCCTCTGGGCTTTGCTCCAGGAACTATCAAGTCTCTACACTTTCTTACCCAATTATCCCCCTCCATTTTTTCCAAGTGCCCCAGCCAATTCAATCTTTTTATCTGGATAACATCTTTAATTCTACGGATACTTAGCCTGCTTCTTAGCTCATCTGAACTCTTGTCTCTGGGACTGGTGTTACACATCCACCTAACCATTCTCATATCATTCCTTTCTAAACAGTCAAGATCTTCCTGCTTCACTGCCCATGTCTCACTACCGTACAACATAATGCTTCTTACACAGGCCTTATACAACCTACCTTTTAACTCAATTGACAAGACTCTGCTAGTCATCGAAGGAAGTAACTCTCTGAACTTTTTCCAAGCAGAACCTATCCTGCAAGTAACACTTCTTCCAACACCCCCTTCACTGCCCAACATATCACCTAAGTAACAGAAGTTCTCAACTATCTCTAACGAGCCACTGTTGTACATTATTCAAGCTGGAAATACTTCATTCTCTATAATCTCATCGACAGCACTTCTAAGACTAAAACAAACAACAAAGGACTAAGTACAGAACCCTGATGTACACCAACATTTACACTAAATTCATCACTAAGGGATCGTCCACAAATTTCGTCCCATTAACGAGACGCTATAAGACGAAAAAGTTAAAAAAAATTCGTCTCGTTTTGTTCTTAATTGAAATTGAGACGATTTAAAAATCGTCTCATAAATATCAGGAGACGATATTTTGTCAATTCGTCTCAGAATAAAAAAAGTGGAACAAAATATTTTAAGACGAATTGAGACGAATTGAGACGCTGCGGTAAAATCACGGAGACGAATTGAGACGAATTAAGACGCTGCGGTAAAATCACGGAGACGAATTGAGACGAATTAAGACGCTGCGGTAAAATCACGGAGACGAATTGAGACGAACTAAGACGACAGGGTTTCTTAAACACGAAAATTTATTTAAAAAGCTAGTGTTTTTTAAAGTGGTTTTAATGTATTCAGATATTTCAGATAGCGACAGCGACCTAGATTGGTTGTTTACGGACGATTCTTTGTCCGATGATGAAAATGAAGATTACATCAACGAAATTTTACAATGCGGTAAATATTTATTTTTATCTCGTCGTAAAATTTTCAGCAACGGTCTTGAAAACAAAAAAATATATAATTGCCCAATTTATCTTGTGATTTTTCCGTAGTCATGAGAAAAAAACTACTATAATTATAAAACTATATATTTTCTTTATTCGTAAATTTAAAGCTCGATGATGCAAAATCTTTAAAAGATTTGTTGTTTTTTTACCAACAACACACAAATATTCGAAAAACCTCACTATTTTAACTTTTCTCTTCGCACATGCCGGTGTGAGCATAAGAAGTAAATAATAGCAATTGAAGTTTGTTGCGATATTGCTTCTGAAAATTACGAAAAAAAACTATTTTTGCTTTATTATTTTTGTCAACTTGCACTGTTATATTAACTTAATGTATAATTATACTTATACAATTGATTATGGTGGGCTGCACATTGCAAAAAAAAAATTATTAACAATTTTATGTGACAGAAACGGCTTGTCAGAAGCAAATAATGTTCCGCAAAAAAACTGTGTGACGTGCGGTTGCATTACGTAAAATGATTTCAGACAAATTAGATAGCCGCTTGTTTAGACACTCAGTTGAGCAGCCTAGTGCCCATGGATTAAGATTTGAATCATTTTTTGTAAACTATCACAAAAAAAAATCAAATGGATAAACTTTTTTCCTTTAGCCTTCAATTTTGTCAATTCAATACGCGATTTGTTTTATAAAAACTGCGTTTTTAAGAGCGTTGAGGCTGAGATTTTGCCAATAATTAAGAACATATTAAAAACGTACTCAACCTGAATTCCTTCACAGATTATAAGAACAAAATAATGTATTCCAGTAATCTTTTTTTGTTTGCTTGAATTTTTTATATTTTGTGCTGGACTTAAACATATTATCTCATGTATATAAATACATAAATTTCAGAAACTTTGGGAAAAATATATCAATAAGAACAAATAGAGGCTAAATTCTGAAGTCGTGTTCTTACTATTAAGAACAAAATAAGAATAAAACAGACTGAAAGTCTCAAAAGTAAGAATAGCCAGCCTCAAGTCAGATTTTACTAAATAAACATTAATAAACTTGTTTAGTAATCACTCGCGTCATTATTTGCATTTATAGAATAGTCTTTTTCTTATTTTAGCTTCAAAAAAACGAGGCAGACCAGCGCTACACGAGCAACATCCGGGCTTGGTTCCATGTATCGCATCCTACATAAGTCAGAACTCGGCCGAGGCCCATTTGAGGCGCAGAGACAGTATTATGTACACAAATGGTGTAAGCTTAAAAGATATTGTCTCTCACATAAAAAGTACGCTCGGGTTAAATGTGAGTAAGAGCGCAGTGCATTACCTCATGAGACCGAGGAGAAAAAAAACCACTTCGAGCAAGCGTCACAAATCGTTGGTTGATGCACGTGTTCCGCCCAAGCGCAACACGGGAGAAAAAAAGATCCATGAAGATTTTCATTTTTCTTGCTCCCAAGTTAACTTGGTTAATGAGTTAGCGCAGTTATGCAATGAAAACACAATCTCCTTGTCAGTTGACAACAAAAACAAGGTGGATGTTGGTATTCCCGCCACGAGTAGACGTGCGCAAATCCGACGTTATCACATCGAAAATGAGGCTCCCATTTACAATGACCACGACTTCCCCTATCCGAATAGTAAATTAACCCCAGCAGGTTATCAACAATTAAAGGTGAGAATAACAAGATCACGCTCATTATCTCCAACCCGCCAGCCTTTAAAAATAAATAGAAAAAGGTCTTTGTCTGAAGGAAGCAGTTTTCTGGTCCTAAAATCAGAAAGAACCAAGGACAAAGTTGGTAGAAGCAAAATCAAATGGTCCCGTAAAGGTCCGCTTTTCATACATTTATATCCTTCACGTTTAGTAGAAGCCACCAACGTCATGCATGTAAACTATCTTCTTCATCTTTTGCAACAAGAAAAAAAAATTAAAAATGTTTATAACGTCGTTGCAATTGCAGATGGAGGCCCCGACTGGTCAACAAAAGCAGTAGTTAACCTGATGTCGTTGGGTTATTTGTGGTTGAATTTACGTTTAGATTGTTTGATCGTTCAATGTTACGCTCCGGGGCACTCCCGTTTTAATCCTATAGAAAGATGTTGGTCTTTCCTCACCCCGCAGCTGGTAGGAGTAACGCTTCCCGTTGAGGTTGATGGAAAAACACCTAATCCAAATGATTCTGAAAAATGGTTAAACGTCCTCGACAATGCTGCAACGGTTTGCTCAAAGTTTTGGAACAATAAAATATATGATGGTTTTCCAATAAAAGTAGAAACCTTCCTATCTACAAATCCGTTGCTGAAGGATATCAAGTGCGCGCACGATACTATCAAAAGATTTTGTGTTGCATCCAGAAAATCGATAAAATCATCTGTTGAATTTACAGAGCTACAACAGAAATACCGCTTTTTCGTGAAGCATTGTACGAGGAAAGCGTATCAAATTGAGTTTGTACGTTGTACTAGCACAGATTGTGACCATTGCTCATCCTTGCCACTTCGGAAGAACCAATTTTTAGACGTGATAAGAGAATTTGGAGGCACGTGTCCAACACCACAACATAGTGATTTTTTTGCAGGTCACTATAAAACGCTCATCGAGATGGTACAGTCACAACTATGCCGAAATATTTCTAGTGCATCGCGCATCATGCCCTGCCTTACAACAAAATATGATGTCTGCAATCATGGCTGCAGATACGCTTTTTTTTCAGAAGCAGACAAAACCCGACACATGAGGTTAATGGACCATTAATGGACATATTTGCTACTCGGGCTACTTAAGGCCAGTCCTTTTTTATTTCGGGGTCATTTTCAATATCTTTTTTTTCTGCGGCCAAAATCTGGCCGCGCTTTTTGATTGGCTAATTCTATTGTTCTCTGCTCACGTGATTATTATCGGGGAAAGCCCTTTTCATCCCGAATATTCCAGCGAGTGGTTTCACTCACCCTAACAAACATTAGTATTCTACAAAGTTTTTACCAAAGTAAGATTTGACCAAGCTTGGTAAACAACTCACAGATAAATTAAAATGTCCTCCGAAGCGATTAGTCACATTGTTCGATTTAAACTCGGGGTTTCCGCTGAGTCATTCGTTCGCGTCTAAGCTTTAGTTTGAGAGAAACTCATTTTATCAACTGAAGAAGAAAGCTTAGTTAACTAGGCTATGCCACTGCCGTTCCGCTAGAACAATGGAATAATTTCTTTTTCACGGAACAAAATCACGCTGGGTCTCCTGGCCAAGATTTTTAAAGTTTCGTGTTAAACTCACGGAAGTGTTCGAAAATATTTTTCAACTTTTGAGACGAATTTATTATAGCAGAGACGAATTGAGACGATTTGAGACGAATTAAGAAAATTCATAGACGAAATGAGACGATTCGGAGACGAATTTGTTTTTAAAATATGATATTCGGAGACGAATTTGTGACTATCAGGAGACGATATGAGACGAATTAAGACGGTTAAGACACTACAATGTTATCACAAAAAATCGTCTCGTATGAAAGAGTTAAGACGAACAAAACAAATTTACAAGACGATTTAAAATGAGCCGAATTTAGACGAAATTTGTGGACGATCCCTAAGTGATTCGTAAATCCTGACACGACTCCTAGCATTGCTCTACATAGACTGTACCATCGTAACTAGCCACTCATTCACACCTAATTTTCTCATAGCCCACCAAATAACTTTACCTGGAACAAAACCAAATTGCATCTTATCTATATCAATTCTTTCTCTAAGTAACCTATCAATTAAAATAGATTGTTTTAAAGCAATGTATGTATGTACTAAACGATGTATGTATATTGTGTTCTAAAAATTATTGTGTTCTGAAAATTATCCTGCAAGATAAAAATTAGGCTTTTTTATATCATAGCACTGTAAAGTTTGTTTTTATATTTTTAATTGCTGTTGTTTATGAATTCTATACACTTTGCACTGAAAGTATTCTTAAGATTTTGTCATGCTGGTTACTATTGATTCAACAATACGTTCTCCTTACCTATTTATCTTTTAGCGGTGTAAATATCTCTAAAAAAATTGACAGGGATCAGGCATTACCAAAACAAATGCTATTTGATATTGCAAAAATAAAGAAATAAAGAGTACATTGTTTTTACTATACTATATTTTTGATTTACAGTCAACATGGCGTACTCTACGCAATGATCTGGTTTCGATGCTGATGCCGCTGTTTTTGATGAATCATCCAAACTCGATGAGTGTTCTGCATTATGCCTGGCATGGACAAGTAGGCTGTTGTTATTTTCCACACTAATTTAATAAGTGATCAAATTAATGACATGCATTAGTCACTTTTAATTTTCCAAGAGTACTTTAGTGAAAAAAAGCACTGTCCACACAAACAACTTTTAAGACAAAATGTCTAATTACATTCTAAGCATTAGCTAAAATTTGTTTAAGTGTACAAGGAGATGCAGAGACAAATAAGTCTTAGAAATAGCAGATAGAGATGCATATTTATTTGTCTTTTAAATAAGCCTATTGATGTCAGTGTAACATAATCTTATCTTTTGGTTATCTAAGGACAATTTATTTTAATTTAGGGCCAATCTCCCACCATTAGACAGCTTGTAATACAAAGTATGGCTGATTGGTATGTCAAAGCAGACAAAATGGGTGATCAAGTAGAGCAGCAGACTAGATTGTCACGCATATTGGATGTTGCTCAAGACTTAAAGGTATGCAAATTTTTCATTTATTAGCTAGGAGTTTAACTAGGCTAGTTTTGATTCTTCTACCAACAATTAGAAAAAAAACAGGATCTTGGAAGAGTACCGTGGAGAAAAATATGGCTAAAAATAAAATTTTTACTGGCATGGTCAAAAAAGCCTTTTTATTTTCTTGATGTTTCGGGTAAATAGTTTTACTCATCAAACAAACATAATCCTCACGCTTATTACCATTTCATTGCACTTGCATGCATGTTAATAGAAAACACATACTTCGCTCTTGTAACCTTTCCACATCAACTAAAAATTTGATTTGCTTAGTTGCAGTTAATTTATATGTATCAGAGAATATTTTTAAAAGTTGGTTCTATTACCGTTATAATGTATTTTTACCAGTGAATAAAACTTCTATCATGTGTGGTCTAAGACCCAGAATATTGTGTTTATGAAAAAAAATGCTCTTCTTGTTTTGTTTAGGCTTTGTCTATGCTTTTAAATTCTTCACCATTTTCGTTTGTGATTGACTTAGCAGCTCTTGCATCAAGAAGAGAATATTTAAAATTAGACAAATGGTTAACTGATAAACTTCGTGAACATCAGGTAAAGTATTTTTCAATTAGAAATTACCTTATATGATTTAATAATAATTTGCCAGGTAAAATTGTCTCTAGACACCATGGTGTGAGAATAATGGATTTTTTTTCAATTGATATTTTGAACTGTTGTTATCTTATCACTTGGTTTTTTGGGGGTAATAAGACATCTATCTAATTTCAGGAGCCATTCGGTCAAGCTCTTGTTGGTTTTCTGAAGCGTAGATGTCCACAGTTATTTGGTGTTCTTGATAAAGACTTACCGAAGGCTGTTCAACTTCCAAACGAAACAATTACAACAACACTATCATGTTTACAAGGACATATTGGGTAAGAGAAGCATCTCTGTTGGTTGACTTATGAAATAAGATTTGTCTCCTCTCACCATTTTAAGCTATATGATAGCAAGACAAAGATGTAAGGAGATCCCTAATTTTCACAAAAACAAAAAAATATCAAGCAAAAAAGTTTTAAAGAAAAAAAAAGAAAAAAAATAAATTCTCGTCCCATCTGGTGAAAATATAATGAGCATAGAAGATAATCAATGATGTTATTTTTTGTTGGTTGAATGTCAGCAAGGGGAATCGATAACGTTACTTTACTTAGGACCACTGTTGTTAAGGCCACTGGAAGTTGATTCTTTGTTTATGGTAATTTGTTGCGATAAAACTTAAATGCGCGATGCGCTTATGTGGTTAACAGAAGTTAAATTTTTATATGATTTATACCAAAAATTAGCTAAAATAGTTATAATACAAGCGAAAAACAAGACAAATTATTGTCGTGACACCCTCCTTCGTTATGTACGCTAGCTAAACTGTGATACAGTCAATACCATTTAGGAAAAATAATTAATACAAGATAGAATACGCTTGTCGTAACACCCTCCTCCATTATGAATTTAAAGAAAAGGATTTTACCGCTGCGAAAGACTTTAAATATTCTCAACTAAACAACTGTAGTCTGAAAAAGAATTTGCGCTTAAATTTAGATCTTCCCGTAAAACTGCGCAAAAAACATTACCAAAAATTACCAAAAGTTATTATTTTTGAACTTCTCAAAGTTCACTTTTTAGTGTTCACAGCAGACTTAGGATCTTATGTTATTTAGTTAAAAAAATCCATACTCTTAAAATATGCTGATACTTGCTGATGTCAACACAGCCATTTTTCTTGAATTTCTTGACCTTTGTGTGGCCCCACATGGATTATTTAGTTGTGGCGGCATGTAAGAGAATGCTACTAACAAATTTTAAACACTGTCCACTTAAAAATCAGCAAATTTACAGCCTGCTGTATTGACCATTTTCAAGCATATTTGAGCAAAAAATGCCTTTGTTTCATTAATTTTGTTCACAATTCTAGTTTTACTTAGCCTGATGCTGCAAGCTTTGTAAGGTTGCTCATAGTGCGGTAGTGTGCACAGAAGAATGATTTCATTGCAAGTATGAAACTGAAAAAGGATGTTTTCGTAAATGTATTTTTTACTGCGAAATTTATTGCGTACATGTCAGTTTCAAACCTTTTGCTCTCTTTCTCCTTTTATTCAAATTTTGAAAACTAAAATCTAAATTTATATATATAATAGAGGAATCATAGGCTTTTTGCATTTTTGTTTTAGCAATTTTATATTTTGTTTGTGAATTTTATCTCAAGAATTCACATCGGTATATTTCTTGTTGAACCTTTTATGCGGTACTTGTCTTTGGCAGTAGTATTTTTATTTAATAGTTATTTTACATTTTCTGCATTTTCTTAAAAAAATCACTTCTAAGTTAGTCCTTCTTCTGAAGAGTAGCTCCCTTTATCATATTACAATACTCTGACCTGAAAACTTCATATCTATTTATAGTGCTTTTGGAAAAGAAATTAATGAGGCTGTCCAAATGATGTTAAACAGTCCTTTCATGAAAACCAGACCTGGGAATCCCCTGATAATGCCACCAAAACGATCTGATGGCTCTACAGCATTTCCAACATCATCATTAAGTGGGTTGAGTTCTTCACCAATCGGTAGTCAGGTGAGTTGTATAAGAACAAAAAAGCTGTCTGAGCTTGTAATTAATCATTTAGCAGTTCACATAAATGTTCCTATTTAAAAAGAAAGTAATAGTTGTCATTCTATTGACTTCTCAAATTACAATGTATAGTGTTTTTAAATAATGTGTAACATCTTGTCTTCTTTTGTATATATAGTTTCAAATTTAGTTAGCCTGCTTGAACTTGTGTTTTATGTGCTTATTATTGTTGGAGACGAAACTCAGTTTTCTGATTTAGGAGTAAAAGAAGACTAATAAAAAAATTATTCTTTATTTATGTTATTTTAATTTTTTGTTTATAAGAAGCTCTATATTTTCTAAACAACTTTGCTTTAATGTGTTTATCTAAGTATCTATAATATAGTAGAGGAAGTGGTCGTTGTTTTGTATCAAAACATGTGATACAAGTATCTTGAATTTTTACGTTTCTTGTAAAATTTCTGTTTTTATTTCAACCTACACCCTCTTATATGAAAAAAAAGTTTATTTTTATCAAACTGCAATTTTTTTTATACAATGATTTTAATACATCTTACAGCCTGATCCATTTTCATCATCTGTATTTGGTCTGTCATCAGCAGCATTCAATTCCAGTGTAAATACTTCACAACTTCCTGGTTTCGGTGGTGGTGGTTTAAGTGGATTTGGAACTGGATCTTCTTTTAATGGCTTAGGTGGATTGGCGTCTATGCAAGGATCAAAAGCTGGACCTATTGGTAACTTGTTAGCCAGCTCATCAGGTGCAGCAGGGACTATTGGTGGTGGTATAGGAAGCACATCTTTAACGCAGAACCCACTTATTCCACAATATAATTCAACGCAAGGTAACTCACACCCTGCTTCTTTATATTTGTTTTTGTTTAAAACAGGGTAAAATTAGGTTTTAATAGACAAACAAAATTTAGGCAAATTTAAAATTTTTAAATAATGTTGGAGATAACTTATAGTGTTAGTAGCCCTACTTATTCCACAATATACTTCAACGCAAGGTAACTCACACCCTGCTTCTTTATATTTGTTTTTGTTTAAAACAGGGTAAAATTAGGTTTTAATAGACAAACAAAATTTAGGCAAACTTAAAATTTTTAAATAATGTTGGAGATAACTTATAGTGTTAGTAGCCCTACTTATTCCACAATATACTTCAACGCAAGGTAACTCACACCCTGCTTCGTTTTTTTTTTTTTTTGTTTTTTTTTTAAACAGGGTAAAATTAGGTTTTATAGACAAACAAAATTTAGGCAAACTTAAAATTTTTAAATAATGTTGGAGACAACTTATAGTGTTGGTAGCCTTGCAACGAATGATTTGAATTAGGGATCAAGCAATCCCTGCAGTGTTGCAAAGTCCAAATTAGTGGTCAATCATGCAAGTCACTCATTTTTTGTTGCAGAATAGATTTACTTACTAAATATTTGCAGTTCCCAATGAAATGTGACGTAATAAAAAACACTTGCTTAGGAATTTGTGCACTCCAACCCTAATAATTTGTATGAAGCCTGTACAACCTTTATCACTTGTCAATCACAGAAGAAAACTCTAGAAAAAGGAGTATTGAAGCTGGTAAATAACAATAAATACCTGTCTTAAGAAAAACACAGCCATCACTAAAGCTATGACATAAATCAAACAACTTTGACTCCACATAAACCTCAACCTCGTTCTCACAGCACCTTTCTAGCTCTCTCATATCAAGAAGAGCACAAAAAGTTCTGGGAGCAGGGTAGCATGGTAACTGTTTTTAATATCTATCCTCTCATATCAAGAGGCAATTATTTATAGAAATTTCTAGAAATGGCCAACCAATACTACTTAGCCCAAAATTTTTACTTTAGCAAGGTTGTTGGCCAAATAAGCAACGTCGAAAACTTTCGGCAAAGTCTGCATTATGAAACAATCTGCTCCACAACCCTGAAATGTCTAAAAAAAACGGAAAAACTACTTCTGTAGTTTTTGGATCTAACCAAAAACTTTAGTCCTAAGTCTGCTATCAATTTTCACAAGTTCAAAGTGCGTGTTATGTACATAGAAACAGCTTACTCTATTTCTTGTGGTTACAGGATTTGATATTCCGCTTTACCTTGCAATAATTTCCAGAGTTGCTTCATTTCATCATGCCCAGTTATGTCCAAAAAAAATTAAAGATGTGCCGGTTACGAGGTTGATGAAAGAGCATATGTTTGACAATGAGGTTTTTGTAAGGGATAACATTGATAACTACCCAAGTTGTTTTTTTATTACATGCTACTAATCAATTTAAAAATCAGTGAAAAATGTTGTTTTATTTTTTAAATAACAAAAAAAGTTTATTTTTAAAAACGTTTTTAATAAAAATAAAAGTGTGTTTAATAAGGTTACTAAGAATGATGGGTTGTTTCATCAATTCCAGTGAGTATGTCTGGTCTTAGTTTCTACATCAATGACATATCGCATTTGCTACCCAAATTAAATATATATTTTTTGATCCTTTTATGATATCAACTTATTTACATTTATTTGTTTGCATTAAAGGATCCCTTTAAAGTTGCATAAAGAGGGTTTTTTGGTCCAATACTCTGTATTTATTCAACATTCCAGCATGCGAAAAGGTCTAGTTAAGATTGTATTCTTCATACGCTTTATTTATTTGCTTGATTCTTATCAGTTGCATGTATCATATTCACTGTTTCTAAAACAATGAAATTGCAAATAAAATTTTGTTAGGTGTCAGATCTATTGAATGTGTAGTTTTTTTCCAATTTCTGTTATCACTTGAAGGTTAGAAGGCTAATCTATCAAGACTATTAATAATTAAAACTGCAGTACTCAGTTTCATGTATTCATATCAATCTTCAGCTGTATAATAAATTTGGTTGACCTAAATTCTTTATATAAAAATAAAATTGAAGGCAATAAAGGGTGTCATAAAATAAGTCATTTACATTGTGAAAATGAGATTGTCAATTCTTTTGATTATAATTGGCCAATAGGTATTTGTTCATATGGCGACATTTTGAAACACCAATATTGTATAAGTCAGCCTCATTCAACAAAGTCTAACACAATTCCATTTCATGTATGTGAAGGAATTTAATATTTAAAAATTTTAAGAGCTGAAAAACAACCTTTAAAACTGAGGTTTTTACTTTTCATATTTTTAGTTTGTTCTACACAAACTTTCTTTTACTAGCTCTTTTATTTTGAGAAGATGTAGGTAACTTTTTTCCAGTACGCCACATTTAAACTTTTTTGCTTGCTCTTTTTTAGGTCTAGGTTCCAGCAGCTTATCAGGTACTGGTTTAGGCAGTATGTCTGATGCATTTTCAGCACGAAGAAATAATCCTTTGACAAATCTTGGTGGAAGCAGTTTCTCTGCTTTTAACCAACCATCATCTGCTACGCTGGCTGCCCAGAACAGACAAGCGGATCGTTTAAAGCAAGGTGCTTATGAAGTTGTTGTTTTTTTCGAATAGATTGTACTAAATTTTTTCAATAAAGTAAATTAACTTTTAATACTCCTTGAAGCTGCTGCTGCTGGCGACATCTCTGCAGTTGTACCTGGAATGGACCAAAACTTTTCCAAGGAAGTGGATGATGAAGCAAACAGCTATTTCCAAAAGATATACAACTCACCGCCCAACCCAACAATGTCAATTGAAGAGGTACTTGAGATGCTAAGAAGGTTTAAAGACTCTAACGACAAGAAAGAAAGAGATGTGTTTTTGTGCATGCTAAGAAACCTCTTTGAGGAATACCGATTTTTTCCACAATACCCAGAGAAAGAACTTCATATCACAGCATGTTTATTTGGTGGGATAATTGAGCAAGGCCTAGTAACGTAAGTACTTATTGATGATCAAATGTTATACCTCATTTTCTACTGTAATTTTAAGTGTTTTTTTTTTTTGCTTTAAACCAACAGTAGAAATATATGATATCTTTATACTAGTGAATCAAAATATTCAGTTCCATTAACCTATGTAATTACTGTTAAGTTTATACTTTTTATTCCAGCTACATGGCTCTTGGAATTGCACTAAGATATGTGTTGGAGGCTTTGCGAAAGCCACCTTCTTCTAAAATGTACATGTTTGGAACAACAGCACTTGATAGATTTAAAGCCAGGTATAAATCATTGGGTTTCCTAATTTAAAGTTGCTTATTTATGCTTTTAATAAAAGTTAAATCTAAGTTTATCTAAGTTTACCATTCACATAAAACATAAAAAACTTTGCCTTTTTGATATCAAGATTTACATTTTTAAGATTCCGCAGGCAACTTAGGCAAGAATGGAATCTCATTGCTTTTAATTTTTTGTTAATAAAAGGGATGCTTATGTAAAAGAACACTTATTCCAAAAGTTATTTTTTATATAAAATAAAACTTGTCAGTAAAGAGAATTTTTTACGCTACTACCATTTTGTGTGCAATAATAATGATGCACAAAAAATTTCAGGTTGAAAGATTATCCTCATTATTGTCAACATTTGGCATCAATTCCTCACTATAAAGAATTCCCGTCTCATCTGGTAGAATATATTGGCTTTGGACAAAGGAACCAGGAACCTCCAAGTTCTGTCATTAGTCGAAGTAATATGGTATGTGTTTTGTTTCATTCCTTACTTAAAAATTTTGCAGTGAATAATATTTTATTAATAATATATAATAAATTAATATAATTTTAATAATAATTCTATTTAAACTTTGAGATTCTTTATTGTTCTGTTTCAGACCAACTCGCCAAGTCTAATTGGAAGCATTTCTTCAGTGGGAAGAATGCCAGGTGTAAACACACCAACAGATTCTGTAACACCTCCACCTCTTGCACAAGGGCCAATTCCTGTCACCACTGCAAAGTCAACCGCCACTACTAACACAGGTATAGAAAATTGGATTAAGAATTTTCCCACACCCTCTAATTAAAGTGAACTAGTGCTAAATAGCGTTACGATTATGTTCTGTCCAGTGTGAACGTTTCTTTTTTCTCTTATTTTGGTGCTACTTAGTGGCAGTAAGAAAAGGGTAACAAGTGAAATACATCATTTGTCACAAAATTTTAATTACTTTTAATAATTTTTTGAAATTCACAGTAGTGTGAATCCTCAGAAAATTCACTCAAGGTAACAAGAGGGTTAACTTTTAGCTGGCTCACATTTTCTTCTGTTATGCTTGTTCCTAAGCAAAAGTATCCATTTACACTAAAGTTGATAGTGGAATAGAACTGTGTCAGAAACTGAACCCACCATCTGTTTGGAAGATGTAAACTTTCTACAACTAAGGTATCAGTTATAGCAATGTCTGAATTTTAAATAAACATGCAAATTTATTTCCTCTTACGCTGTAATGTTGTTGTTTTGTTTTTGTTATTATGTTGAGTGTTGTCACTTTTCTTTTACAGATCACGCAAATTAATTATGTGTCAAGTGTTTGTTGAGACTTCATTGAGCTTGAAAAATAGCCTTTGAAATGTTTGAGGAGTGTTTTAAACATGAATAAATACAAACTGTAAAAGTTTGAAAAAATTAAGTCTGAAAAATTATGCAAATATAATACGACTTCATGTTTGTATATAAGTCTAGTAAAAATTTTTAATGTAAGTATCTTTTTTAATATATTTCCTTCTTGATTTAGACCTTTTTTTATGAAATTTTTTTTTTGTAGTATCAGTTACATCTTCCTCGGCAACAACATCGACTGCAACATCCTCTTCAACTAAAAAAGAGGTATGCATTTCTTTTATCAATATCTTGTTCTCATCTCTTTGTTTTTTGTACATAAATATCTTTTATATTTTTTTAAAAGGTTTTCTCCTTTTCACAATATTTTTAAAAAATTGTCATAATGTAATGAATCTGGACGCTTTCACCTATCAGTAGTTTTGGTTCTATACAGGGATATTTATGCAGACTATGCCAAGATGGTCTAGTTTGTTCTTTTCAAATCTTCTGAGTTTTCGGTGGTGAGCTAACATCCTTGTCGCCTTGAGAACTGTTAACGTCCTCCTAAAAATTACTTTACGTGTTATTTTACGTAGTCACAAGACTCGTGTGTTCATATTTTCACAAGACACCTAGTGCATAATGTGGCTATACATTATCTTCTCTATTAGCTTTCGATTGCCACAACAAACATAGACACATTGCTAGATGCTACAGAGGGAGAGATGAGCCAACCTAATGAAGGGATACAAGATAAAGTTCACTTCATTTTTAACAACATTTCTGCTACAAATTTAGAAGTAAAGGTAATGTAATTATTTGATGTGATTTTATTTAAGAGAATCCTGTAATTTAATGTGACCCTTCATTAGTTTTTAATCATGCACACAACTTGAAATAACAACATTTTTTAAGCTACTTATTTTTCATCAAAGTTGTGGAATATTAAATGTTGTTGTGTTGAGGTGATATTTATAGTGGTAGCCAAGATAGCTCAGTAACCTAAAAGGTGTAATGTGGTTTTAAACCATGGTCATATTGTGCAGCATGGTTTTCACATTTTTCGTGCTTTTTTTGCTAGGCAGCAGACCTGAAACAGGCTATACAGACCGATTTTAATCCTTGGTTAGCACAATACCTTGTCATGAAACGAGTGAGCATCGAACCTAACTTTCATCACCTGTACTCAGATTTTTTAAAAGCTGTTGCAATTCCAGAACTTAGCAAACTTGTTTTAGATGAAACATATAGAAATATTAAGGTAATCTTTTCATGTTTGATAGCAAATTGAACCCACCTGGCCACATAAGATCTGACCCAGTTTTGGGCAAGACTATAAAAACTCTCTGAAAATAATTCTCTTTACTTTGCGATATTCGTGTAGCGTAAGTTACTATGGTTAATATAAGTACAGTGGACTCCTACTAAATCGTACCCTGGATAAGTTGGACTGTCTGACTAATTTACAATTCCCCTTGAATTTTGTTTGTTAGCTGAAGTTGTACTGTGAATAAGTCGTATATATTTTTGAGTCCCTTTGACCTAAAAACTCTGCTTAACTAGGACTTTTAACGTACAGAAATAGTGAGTTTTTATGTTTTACCTACAGAAAAGTGAAGCTTTAAATATTAAATTTTTTTTTCACTTGAGCTTTAATAGTTATATGCTTTGGTCGTTGACATAACTGTCCTCTTAATTACTGTTAGAAAAACGAGTCAGTCTAAATGGGCGAACTTGTATTGGATTTAAATCCCTGACATCAGATGTTTGAGGCTTGGATTTTAGCAATTAAATTTTATAGAAACTTTTCTTTTTTTCAGTTTAAACAAACATTACATAAAATATATTTCTGAGTTTTTTTAACTGTTTTGAATATTAAGGGCGGCCTTTAGTGTAGTATAATATAATTCAAACTCAAGCATTGATTTCAAGGATTTATTGCAGAAATATTTTTCATTAATTGAGATCAAATAATGTGATAGAAAAATTAAATTTTGGGGGAAATGTAAGCAATTTTAAGGAACGGTTTTATGTTTATTAAAGCTACTGTAATTGTCACACTTGCTGTGTGTTTAAGTTGTTGTTGTTTTGTTGATAAATTTTTTGTTCCTTTTTATCAGGTGTTGCTTCGCTCAGATAAAGGACCTGCAAACTTTTCTGACAGATCTTTGTTAAAAAATCTAGGCCATTGGCTTGGAATTCAAACACTGGGAAACAACAAACCAATTCTTTATAAAGTATGTCATTTTAGATAAATTAAAACTCTCATTTCCAAGATTCGTGTATGTGTTCATCATTAGGTCATCTAAGCACCATAAAAAGTCTGTGTCAATGTTAATGATGTTTCAGGGATATCTTTGTATTTTTTGTTGTCGATGGCCATTAACTAATTTTGTATTTAACAGGACCTGGAAGTTAAGTCTTTGATAATTGAAGGATTTTTCAAGGGACAGCAGGTAAATAGATTTCTACTACACACTAGAAACACACCATGCTGTATAATACTGTTTTTAAAGTTTAGGCCAGCTTATTATGTTTACCGTACAACAGGACACACTTTTTTGTGTTTAGGAGTTGCTCTATGTAGTTCCATTTGTTGCAAAAATTTTGGAAGCTTGTGCAAAAAGTCGGGTAAGTGAAGTGTATGTTGTGCGTTTTTCCCTGACTTATAGGTTTCTTCCTGAATCGTGCTATTCTGTGATTGACTCTCCATACCGAAGAAGATTAGAATTTCACTTTTTTTTTTTGAACCCTTTTCACACACACTCAGTATATTTGAAGTACTTTTAAAAGAATATGTTCTAACAAATGAAATTTAACATAAAACAAATAAACAAATTCACTACAGGATGTAAGGAATTTCTAAGGAATATACCCTCAACTTTTCTCTTTGATAACTCCCCTCAGAACGGTTTTATTTCACCGAAAATGCTATATTCCGAAAATATGACATTTTTTCTCTTTCAAAAAGCTAAAATGTGTGAACATGATATCATTGTTTTGGTAGACATAATATGTTTTCCTTATGTTATCCCACTTCTATTATTTTTTTGTAATTTTTATTTTAAAATTTTTTACAAAACATTTGGTTATTTTTGGTTATTTTTTTCCAATATCCTTGACATGAATTCGATTGCATAAACACTTTTAATTTAAATGTGCTTTTTAATTAATTTTGTTGCTAATTTTTAAGGTATTTAAACCACCAAATCCATGGCTTATGGCGACGATGTCTGTAATGGCTGAGCTACATCAACTTCCCGATTTAAAACTAAATCTGAAATTTGAAGTGGAAGTGCTTTGCAACACGTTAACATTAGATTTGAAGGTAAATGGTTTTTTGCTAAGATAAATTACTAAATTTATGTAAAGTTCTATTTATTTTGTATTACTTAAATGGACATTTTGTGCCAATCAATGAAACACTGTTGCATATTTAGAATTGAGCTGTTTAAAAATCTTATATAATTTTGTTCGTCTATAAGCTTGAAAATTTTTCTCATTATTACCTGGTATTTATATGATTTTAGTCCATCCAACCAGCTGATTTACTCAAAGATCAAGATATCTTAAATAAGATTGAACACCAGTTGACTCCTCCTGAAAAAGATAAAGGTATAATCTGTTTTTTGCAATTTAACACTGTTTAAAACGAACACTGGTCAAAAGTGATAGTTTGTTTTATTGTTGTTTATTTAATTTGGGCTGTATTTTTTTTCAGGTGGCAGTAATGCAGAGCAACAGTTAGCAATGGGACCACCTGTGCCCATGTTCTCGTATCATGACATTACCATTGGTGCTCTACAATGGCTTGCACCTCACATACAAGTCAATCCAAATGTAAGTATAGTATTACTATCTCGGTTCAGTTGGTTCATGTCAGCAAAAACTTACCAATTTCCTGCCTGTTTGATTAACACGTTGATATTCACATGGGCAATTGCCGAGTTTTGGTGTGAATGACAAATGATATGCTTTTACCATTCCAATATGACAAAACACCTTGAACTGGTGTTGTAACAAAAAGTTTAATGAATAGAATTTGAGGGATTTTCTTAAGGTTTAAAACAATATTATACCCAAAGATATTATATTGTTTGAATTTTCTGTAAATAATTGTTCTCGTTGCATGCATCAGTAATGAGATTTTTGTTTTGTTTTTCAGATCCCTCTATTGCTGCAATATCCTCACTTGAAACAGAGCATTCGGCCTGCCATTGAAAGAAGTGTGCAAGAGTTGCTGTTTCCAGTTGTAGAAAGATCTATTAAATTATGTCTTACCACAGCTGAAATGATTGTGAAAAAGGTAAATTTTGTTTGTGAAATACAATTCATAGGAAACAAATGTAAAAAGATAGATTCTTGTAACTGCTAAGTAAAATATTTATAAAAATTGGGAAACTGATTTTTTAAAGGGCTCTACTGGGAAAGCATTCTAAATATATAACACAGGGGATTAGGGGGGTGTTTTTTTATTTATTTAGTTTTCGTTTATGCCTTAATATGGTTGCATTTACTTTTTAGGATTTTGCACTGGACCCAGAAGAGACGCGGTTAAGAACAGCAGCTCATCACATGATTCGCAACGTCACAGCTGGCATGTCAATGATAACATGTCGAGAACCTTTGCTGGCTAGTCTGACAAATAACATCAAAAGCAATTTGTTGGCGACACTAAGGGTAAGGTCTTTACATGCAACTTGCCGTCAGAGCTCTTTTATTATGTAACATATTGAGGACCAACTTATATTTTTAGTTGGCTTGTCAATTCGTAATCTTTTATTGTGTGATCTACATCTTGGATTCGGTTCTTGCCTCTGCACTTACGCAGAAGTTCTAAAAATGTCAACTTGTGTGCTAAATAAATTATATTTTTCTCATATTAAAGCACTAGTTTGTCTGATTATCTGTTACATGAAGGTTTTTAGTTTTCAAACACTGTTGCACATTTAGAATTGAGCTGTTTAAAAATCTTATATGATTTTGTGCTTGTCTTGCTTGCTTGAAAATTTGCTTGAAAAAGCTTGAAAATTTTTTTATCTGTTACATGAAGGTTTTTAGTACTATAGGTAATGAATAAAGGTCTTAAGATTAAAAATATTACGTAACAAGGTGGGTGGGAGGTGCTAGATATGTTACCATTCGTTACAAGGGGTTGGGAGGGGGTGTGTAAAAAAATACCGAGCTTGGGTGTTACGTGATTATTGAATGGCCTCTTATGCATAGATGCAATGATTAAGATAAAATATAAGATCAGATAAATGTAATTAAATAAATAGTTCTGTTAAATGGCTAGTTAGTAGTCATCTTTCGATTTTATAAATCCTTTCCAAATTTGTGAAAGTATCTAATCTGCCTCTGAAGTTTACCTTCTTTTAAATATGTTACTTGTAAATAAAAGATTCTACCCTGCATAACCTGCAGGAATAGATTTTTCAAAAGAGAGTCTTGTTGTGAAGTCCCAAAAGTAAATAAAAAGCAGCTTTATTATTTTTCTTTTTTTTTTAGAATGCTAATGCGCAACAGAAAGAACAATTGGAACAAGTAGCCCAAACCATTGCTAACGACAATTTGGAATTGTGTTGTGTCTTTATTCAAAAGACGGCTGTTGAACGAGCTTTGCATGAGACTGATAAGCGTTTGGCAACTGTAAGTTTTTTACATGTAACTTTCATGCGTGCAAGAAATTTTCAACATCTCTGTTTTGTTGAATGAAGGCGTAGTTATTTTTATCAACCTCCTTTATTCCATTGAGTAAAAGAATTTAGAATATCAAATTTGTAAAATCAAGAATAGTCTGGTCAGAAATTGCCAAACGACGACTTAGATTAGATATAAAAGCACTGTAAATTAAGTTAGTATGTCGGGTGAGGATGCAAGGATTATGAACTGTATTGTCTAAGATAGGTGTTTCAAATATTGACCTTACAGCATTCATTATGTCGAAAAATACCTGAGAATGCACAGTTTTGTAATACTTTTTTCGTGTTAAGGACCAGACAAATTGTCGAAATTTAATTTTGTGGTAGATTTTTATGGCTTTATTTTTATATTTTGCAGGAATACGAACTGCGAAAGCATGCCCGTAGTGAAAACAGACGATACTGCGATCCATTCGTATTGACTTATCAAGCAGAAAGAATGCCAGAGCAAATCCGCTTAAAGGTGCGTTTCTTTTTGTTCCTGTAAATTAAAGCAGCGTTTCTGCCAATTGTAGATTCAGCCCTAACAGTGATGCTACTTCAGAATAAGTTTCCTGTTAACTTCTTTCTATTTCTTCTGGTAATTAGGTTGGAGGTGTGACTGCAGCACAGATGACCGTGTATGAGGAGTTTGCTCGCTCCATACCTGGATTTGTTGCTCCACAACCTGGCCAATTAATTGAACCGTTTCCCAAACCCATACCAGAATCTCAACCCACGCTACTTCCTCAATCTGACGTTCATGTTAATGATACTCACAAGGTAGATTCGGTTAATAAACATTTTTTAATTTTTTGGGTTGGTAATAGAATTCTTTTGCTTCATTTCTAGATATCAGTTTTTTTGTTCGTAAAAAATTAATTTTAATTTAACTTGCTTATTACTGGTAATGTTGGATATTTCTCCATTATATAGATGACTTGTCAATGTGTACAAAAGTTTTTGCAGATTTTGTACATTCGTACACCTTTAATATGGGATAAAATGGCTATTATTGAAATTCATACGGATTTTTTCGAAGCGAAAGATTCAAAAGGCACTGAATTCAACTTTTTCAGTTATATTCTCAATTATTTATTGAGTTCTGTGGTCTGTTGTTCACAATTTCTACCGAAATAATTGTGCATGTCCATTGTTCTCAAATCATTACGTTGTACATCATTACAAGTTACAACGTCGTACCAACTGTGCGTGGGTCTAGTAAAGTAATTTATTTCGTTGATTTAATTCATCTTTGACTATTGGCTATTTCTTTACATTCAATTTCACTTTCAGTCTTACATGCCGGACGATGTTGTACACATTCTGGGAAAATGCGCTGCTGAAATAGAACAGCATATCCACCACATGGAACAGCAAGTTCAACAAATGATGCTCAACCCCGCTGCTCAGCATTTGGCACAACTCCATAACTTGCTGGACATGGTTGTCAATGCTCGTGTGACCAGAGATAACCTCTCTTCGTTGAGGCTGATAAGAAAGGTAGGTACATGGTCATACATGATCAATTTAATTTCATATTAGATTCTTTCAGCCGTCATTTGACAGCATCATACGTTATGGATTCTATCATGTTTAATCTAATTTTTTTATTTAATTCACTTTTAGGCAGTTGAAGGCGTTCTCGAAACAGTGCTGCCCAACGACACCGAAATGGCGTTGCGATACAAAGATTGTCACCTAATAGTACTGCGAGGATTCCAAGATCCTCGTGGATATGGACCTCTCTGGACAGCTCGACAGGTCTTAAAAGTCCTTGCTGACTTGCCTCCTGAAGTTCGTTTTAATTTTGAAGGAATTGACATTTTATGCAGAGCACATTTGCTAACAATGAGAGAGTTCGATCTGATGTTATCACAGGTTAGTGTCACTGAAACGATGCATATCTACAACAAATTGCTTGCAAATATCAGGGGTAAAATCTGAATATCCACGACTTCAGTCTTGCAGACACACTATTGGGGTATTAAGAATGTCACTCACTTGTAGGCTACAATGTTGATTCTCATCCATTGTCTCTTGTGTTGCTGTTTTGTTCTTTTGTGAAAGCACTTTGCCTTAAAAAATCTCAAATGTAAATGTACATATTATCTAACGTTGTCTTTCAAATCCAAGCTTTCATATTAGCACAAGGAATGGTAGTGACTAAAAAATAGTTACAACTTTCATGTTTTTTGATTACAGTGGATGGATCATGGCCATTGCATTCCAGCATTACAACTTGCTGTTCAGTTATGTCGCTTATACTTGATCGATGAGAAACATAGAACTATAGTGACTGAGGTCGAGTTCAGCAACACTCTCGAGACATTAGCACGTGTGTATCAAAACAGACAAAACCCTGAAGGGTAATGATTTATTTGTGCATATTTGAACATATTCACGTACTCGTCATGTTCAAAGATTTTCCAATGAAATCATATACTTTTAGTTACCAGTTCTCTTTTTCGTTTAGACTTGCGGCGTTACTAGAAGGTATACACGCTAACCAGTCAACTCCTGCCACATCAACTGCAACCGCTAGTGGCAGTTTATTTGGAAGAGCGGCCAGTGGCACACACAGCAGTTTCACACACGATTTTGATGACGTTTCAGGATTGCACGAAAAGGTAGCTAGCGATACATCAAATCATTTAATGTTTCTGTAACGTGGAACCTCTCCCTTTTAAGTACTGTTTTGAAATCATGTGGACATTTATATAAATGTTTTTGTTTCAGGTTGAATATCTTTTACGTGAATGGGTAAGGCTATACCATCACCAAAGTGCTGGAAGGTACAGCGAAAAAGCTTTTCAGGCTTTTGTTCCACAGCTTCATCAGTATGGTATCCTGAAAACAGACGACCTCATTACCCGGTTCTTCAAGTATTGCACAGAGATATGTGTGGATATCACGTACAGAGCATTGCAAGATTATGTAAGAAGAGTTTGATTGATTTGTTTTTAGTGCGTCTTTGTGTCGAAGGCGTTTTGAAATTTACTTAAAAGTTACATATGTGTTAGCTTCTAGTATCTGTAAATATTTTTGCTGTAGCTTGGTTGTTGTTTAGTCTTATCTTAATATTTCAAATTATATTGATTATTACCATGTCAGATAGCAAGCATCTACTTTGCATCTTTCAGGCGCAAAGCCCAACAATGGCGAGAACAAAATGTTTCCCAACAATTGACGCATACTGCCGCCTAATCGCTTTATTGGTGAAGCATTCTGGAGATAACACAAATAGTGTCACCAAGATTAATCTCCTTAATAGGGTACGTGTATTTACGCTTGGTAGATTTCTCTGTCTTGAAAACTGATGTTCTGCTCTAATACCTCTATTCCCTTAATTTTAGCACCCTTTAAGTCTTCATCCGGACGCTCGCGCGCGAATATTATAAGGCACAAAATAGGACATAGTTTTAAACCACTTAAGAGATAATTTATTTGCAATTACTACATTACATTGTGCAAAAAAAAAATTACAAAAAAATTTTTTTCAAATGTCTTAACCAAATTTAGACGGGTTCTTGAAAATCTGGGACGCAAATATTAAAAGAATTAAAGGGCCAGGGTGCCAGAGGTTTCTCATCCGTTTATAACAGGAAGGGCATAAACCCTTTTTTCCCTCTGCATTTAGTCCCATGCACTGAAAATTTCTCTTTTGGTCAAGAAAATGCTGGTGCTCTTGTGTTCCGTGTTTTCTTTTCGTCTGAATAAATTCTGAATAACAGACTTCAATCAAATTTTCTATCCTTTTTTGCAGCAACTACTAATGTGTTCTACTACTTTTATTTTAACCCTTTTATTTATTTTTAGGTACTTGGAATTATCGGCTCCGTCATTGTGAAAGATCACGAATATCGTCAACACGAATTCCATCAGCTTGCATACCACCGAATGTTCGTGATGCTGCTACTTGAACTCAACGCACCAGAGCCTGTATTAGAAGCTATTAATTTCCAGATTTTGTCGTGTTTTGCTAATGTTTTCCACGACTTGCGGCCGTTTAGAGCGCCCGGTTTTGCGTACGCGTGGTTGGAGCTGATCGCACATAGAACATTGATGTCGAAGTTGCTGTTAAATTCGCCCCAACAAAAGGTGAGTGGTTGGAGTTCTTCTTTGCTTTTTTTTTTAGTTTAGCCTGAGAAATAAGAATTCATCTAGCAAAGATAAAATATAGGTTGTTTAGTTCGCAAAGTTTTGATATTATAAAGTAATTGTTAGAAAGGAGAATCGCTTATACTGCGGATGTGAAAAAGGTTAAGATGACTAAATATACGTTTTTTGTGGGATTCATGGGATATGGATATGATCAAAATGATATGACTATTCTGTTTTGTCTCTTCTTGTTTTAGGGCTGGGTTTTATATCACCAGTTATTGATTGATTTGTTTCAATTTCTCGCTCCGTTTTTACGCAATGTGGAACTGGCAAAGCAGACTTATCTTCTATACAAGGTGATTATTACAGCTTTTGTTGTGAACTTTTATCGCAACTTGAACTATCCAAAGCTTTTGTCATTAATAAATCGTTATTTAATATCCTCCAGGTTTCTGCCGTAAATAAATCGTTAATTGAATTTCTCCTGTCGTAAATAAATAGTCGTAAGCGAGTTAAGAAAGCGCAAACAATGACTAAAATGCATGTGTGATAACGTTTAAGTCACTTGACGGTTTTGTTTTCTTTATGCTGTGCTGCATGCCTTAACCTGTAGAGTACCCAGACTTCTTTAAAAAGTCACGATTCAAAATTAATTGAGCCAAACCTTAAATTTCACACCCAACAATTTCAACATGATGCAGATAAAACAACAAAAATGCGTCATATTTAAGTTTTATATACTCTACCGCTCCTGTCAAAAATATCGTTGGAATTTATAAATTTAACTGTGGTGAAGTCTGGGTACTCTGAAGGTTATGTAGAAAGAATTAGATTCCATCAGTATAAAAAATCGATGACATATTTAGACTGTAAACCTAATTCATTGGCCTAATGTTTCGTCATCGTTTTTGATGTTTTAGCTACCGAGTTATAACAGAAATGATTTGCTTTTAAACGTTACGCTCGATAATGTCATGCTAATTAACTTATTCAAATATAATTAAACATGATTCAAAATTAATTGAGCCAAACCTCAAACACACGTGTATATACGATAAAGGTTTTCAGTACAATATTACAATAGTTCAATCCCATTCGTGAACAATATTAGGCTGAACAAAATTAACCTTCAAGATTTAATCACACTTTCTATTATAGGGCACTCTTCGTGTTTTGCTTGTGCTGCTCCACGACTTCCCAGAGTTCTTATGCGATTATCACTTCAGTTTTTGTGATGTGATACCGCCCAACTGCATACAAATGCGAAATCTAATATTGAGCGCCTTCCCAAGAAATATGAGATTGCCCGATCCATTTACACCAAATCTGAAGGTAGGATAAATCTGTGTGATTTGCTTGTTTGTTTGCTTTTGTTTGTTTGTTTGACAATGCTGAGTTGCGAAGAAGTCGTTCTTAATCTGTGTAGCTTTACCAAAGTTTGCATTTTGAAATTTCTTAGATTTGAATCCAAATTTTACTTACAAAAGCTCTGGTGGAGACCTTTTGATTGCTTGTCAATAAAGGGAGCCGAATGCGAACCAATTACTTTCTTTTCCTAATATATTTTAGTCAGGTTTTGCAGTGTGTTCTGTTTTGATATTCTTGCGCTATTTTCTTCAGGTTGATCTTTTGAATGACATTGCGCATCCACCGCGAATTTTAACTAACTTTGGTCAAGCAATCCAGCCAGCAACGTTCAAGCGAGATTTAGATTCGTACTTGAAAACCCGAGCTCCAGTTACATTCTTGTCTGAACTAAGAAGTCATCTCCAGGTAACCGTTTTGTTGTCTTGATGTTTCAGACGTTGGTTTTGTATGTTTTGAAGTGTAAATATGGAGGCCTGGTAACGCGTAAAAATATGTTCTAGTTGCCAACTCTTCGATATTTGATAAATAAAAAACGTATTTACATAAAAACACTTAGATTTTTTTGAAGATAGGTAATAGGGTGGTGGGTCGGGAAAGTCATTTTGCCTATGTAAGAATTTAGAAGCAATCACTGCAAAACCCCAGTACACTATTTCAAATTTAATGTGTTTTGAGCCTTCTTTGTTGATAATGCAAGAGTTATTTTAAGTTTGTTTTTATGACGACCCCTAATAACATTCTCACATTTAGACGGTGAATGAACCTGGAACTAGGTACAATGTACCGCTAATGAATGCATTGGTATTGTACGTTGGTACGCAAGCGATCGCTTACATTCAAAGCAAAAGTGGAGCTCCGTCAATATCTACCATTACCCACTCTTCACATATGGATATATTTCAAAATTTAGCTGTGGATTTAGACACCGAAGGTATAGCTTACGAATTCGGATGACAACAAGGTTTCAATTTCTAATGTTACGCTATTCAAAATAGTTCTGTTTGATGCTTAACATTTTCCGTCAGTGTTTTTTTCTCGTCTTCCCTGTAATTTAGTGTTATAGGATAAGCACGAGCTGGTAAAGTACTGGACCTCTGATGTTTTTAATACCTGTATTAACGTCTTTAAATACTGACCACAACTGTCTCTATCATTTTATTTTAATTTTATCTTCTCAATTTTCTCTTTCTTCCATAGGTCGTTACTTGTACCTAAACGCCATAGCCAATCAACTGCGCTATCCGAACAGTCACACGCACTATTTCAGTTGCACGTTGTTGTATTTGTTTGCAGAAGCCAACTCGGAAGCTATACAAGAACAAATAACAAGGTAAACACGCAGAACAGGCTGGCTTTGTATTATGAAATTAAAAGTGACCTTCAAATTGATCATTCTCTAGATAAAAAACCTAGAAGCTCTAAAATGTGTTTCTACAAATTGTTATGTCTAGTTATAATGCATTGCCCCGTAGTAACTCGTTTTGTTTGCAACGTCTTGAAGTAATTCCCTACCCATCAGTATAAATGATATACTATGTTCTCCTCTATGCCTTTTATTTGTGTTATGTGCTGAAAAACCTAGCATTACGGAGAAAAATTAGAAAAATGTAGGGGAAAGGCAAAATTCTGATCGTTCTTTTCAATGCAAGTGTTTAAAAAATAGTGGCAGACATTCTTGATGGACGTGACTAGCATCTTGTATGCAAAAAAAGAAAACCAATTCTCGGTAATGAACGTAGGGTTGAGGCTAAAAACTGATAATGGTGATGCCATGTTTTGCGTTTGGAAAAGAGTTGTAATTTTTGTTTTCTTGTTTACAAGTTTAAGAAAACTTTTTTTCGTCTTTTATAGAGTATTGTTGGAACGTTTAATTGTCAACCGACCACACCCATGGGGACTTTTGATCACGTTTATTGAACTGATCAAGAATCACAACTACAAGTTTTGGAATCATGACTTTGTTCACTGTGCTCCAGAGATCGAAAAGTAAGTGCTTAAACTATATTATTACAACTATATTATTACAACCAGCGAAGTATGTTATTTGTGTGTGTGAAGACTGGTGCACGACCTAGCAGACTGGATAGGCTGATCTATAAAAGTTTGAATGCTGTAAAAGTCTGGCAAACAACCTTGCAAATTGCATGGGATTTAGCAGAGCTGTGAATATTTGGCTTCCTTATTTCAAGCAGGTTCTTAAATTTGTCCCAGTCTTTTCTGGTAAATAGGTATTGTAAGATTAACAACCTGTTTTTCTGAACTTTTGCGGTTTACGTGTCACCTATTTTGAATTTTTATGTAATTGTGTAGGTTGTTCGAATCTGTCGCTCGAAGTTGTATGCAACAAAAACAACCCTCTTCAGGGAATGGAAGTGAATCAGGAGATTAAATGTAACATGAACAAAAACGATATGATGATGGAGGCGAAAAAAAGCTGTTTGCGGAGTTTGTTGTTGTTACGGAGGACAATTTTTGTATTGTACAAAATAGACATACTGTTGAAAAAACATTTTTGAATATGTTGATATATATTTGAAATTTAATATTTGATGAACAGAATTATTATTTTTTTGTTCTTACGATGTATTTTATAGCAGACGTTTAAGTAGTAATTGTATTTCCTCCGTTTGTTTTACACTTTCTAAGTTCCCCTCTCCGCTGCAGCTATGGTACCATCTTTAGAATGTCTGTTCGAGATGGAAAGCCATAGTTTATGTTATTCTTAACATGGAGAAATTCCTAAGTAACTTTTTATTACACAAATAAGAATATTACGAGACTTTCGAACAACTAACAAGTTTCGTGTGATACAGAATGGCTAGCTGCTCAGGTGGTTGGAATAGACAAAAAATGTATGGAAATAGTTAACTTTTATTTTACTACAGTAAGGCCTCTCTCTCACGTGGTAAGTATGCGCTATAACTGTGATCTTATGATATAAAGGTTCCTTTCGTGTGAATCAAACAAAACAATTTGAATATTCACGTTACCAACCATTGTCCCAGTACCGTTTTATTTTTATTCTCATCCTCATGCCCAAAAAGCCCTGGAATCGAGGTTACCCTTAAGAATGACTCGGAAATGCAGTCATCCGACTTATAGTACCGTGAAGACAAACCTCACTATTTGTACAAACAAGGTAAGAAATCCCCCGGCCTCGTCTCTACCCATTTTTATAGGTCTTCTTTATAGAGGTAAAAAAAACGTAAGAAGGGCTGGGAAGAGGTTGGAAAGTTCGGAAATGGGAAAATCACGCTCCAGGTTACTTTGTTTGATTTTTGTCAGAATATTTAGTCTCGGAAAAAGTAAGCGTTAAATAATTCAAGATAACCACTCATCAATTCATTCTCTCTTCCATGGAACAAGAAATTCTTTACTCTCAGCTAACCTACAACCAACTTTCAAACTTTTTGGTAAAAGCGTTTCAGACGGAGAAGTTGGCCAACGTCGTCGAGTGTATATCGCGTCGTCACCTAACCATCTTGTTGCCATGACAATACGTTTATCAGGGTTGAAGGATTTTTCTGTTCCGTGTATGGTCTTCATATTAAATACAATGCAATCTCCAGGCTAAATTAAAGGTTGGATATGCAATCGTGTATTATTTTTTAATTCTAAAGAAAGGGAAGTGAAAGGGGATTCACATTTTCTTGAATGTCAATTTGTGTTAGAAACACTTCGGATACAACTATTTAATTTAACTTAATGAGATAGTAGTCCCCCACCCCCACGGGTTTGCCCCTTGTGTATCAGATTTTTGCCGGTCATATAAATTTTGGGTGCCACTTTTTCGTGCATCTTTTGTACAAATTAGCGGTCTGGTATCCATTTTGGACAAAGTAGAACTTAACGCGTTCATTTGAGTAGACTAAGCCGATTGAAAACTGTAACACAATGGAAACTGTAAAACACGTAGAAATAATTCTCTTTTCTAGACCTCCTTGAGAAAAGTTGATTTCAAAAAGCGCATAAATAAATAAATAAATAAATAAAAAATTTAACTTCTTTTCTAGACTTTTCGGCAATTGACAGAAATTACATACCTCCAGCTCCCATTGAAGTATTTTATAATCCTGGATATTTTGAATGATTTCTTCAATGTCACACTCTCTGTAGGCAGTGTCTGTGACAGCCTCTTTCTCAAAATTACTTGGGACTCCCTGTGGCGACGAGTTTGGTGATCTCATCTCGTAGTTTTGATTGCTTGCAAAAAGACGAGGGATAAAATACTTTTTCAATTTGTGTGAACCTTGAATGAATTTTAAGCTGGATTCTTTTTGTATTTTTGTTGTAGGCATCCATACTGAACAATTCTAAAGGAAGAAAGAGGACATTTTCTTATAATTAAATCTTTTGATCCCAATTATCCGATATCCCGATTATTATTTTTTACCCTCCTCGGATGACTTTTGTGGGCGTGACAAGTGGGCGTTTAGTATCCTCTTTAATGTGGAAGGGCTTAATGATGACAGAAATATTTTTGCTCTCGCGCAAGTGAAAAAACCTTTAGACGTTAGACATAACATTGACCACAAGCTCGTCCTCAGACCTTTTTCGCAAGGCCAATGATTTAAAAACTTTTTGGTAATGTATATCCGACGAATGCTTTTTTGTAGCCATCCAGAAAATTAGGACGAAAATCTCGATGTGCAAATATTTTTTCTTGTATTACTTGTATGTTTTTACGTTCACAGGAGTGGCTCTAATGGGAGGACGGCGATATTTGGAGGGCGGCACTTAATTAGTTTGCAAAGTATAAATGTAAAAATACATTTACAGGTCGTAATGTTTTGCATAGATAGTTGGACACTAACTATTGGACAAAAGAAAGCGCAACTAAGAAGAACTATCGATTTGTGTGTAAAAACATTTTAGAAGTGAGTAAAAAAAGTTTCATTCAATGTGATGATTTGATTGGGATGTGTTGCCACTGTAGAGTGGAACTGCGGCTTTTTAAGTACAAACTATTTGATTAAATTATACACAATAATCTACTTTGCTTTGACACACCTGGTTTCCATCGATAGGATAATACGCCTGATCATGATGCCACGGTGTTTCTTTGGTAGAAGCAGCTTCTTTATAAAACATGTGTTCATAAAAGAATATGCTTTTCTAAAAAAAAGACTCTGTACTGGCAATTTATCTTGTATACAGCCTATTAACACGTTATGGTTAAACAAGGCATTATAAACTTCGAGATTGACAGTATAAGATTTTGCGAACAAAAAGAAATGTCAACTTCGTCCCCCAGGGCGTTTTGAACCTTTTCTGACAGTAAGACAGCGTCTTAATGAAGAAGATGCCATGGCCATGGAAACATTGTTGTTAACTACGTTCATATGGGGTTTGTGAGACAAAGGAAACAAGGATCGAATTCGTTTCCAGGGCGTTTTACCTTTTACCTCACGTGGGGGAAGTAAGTTTATTTGCATGTTTTATCAGCAACACTCATTGGCTAGAACAGTAGCAACAACTTAGTTTTAGACTGCTTTCTATTACATAGAGGAACTGCCGGACAGAAAATTGCCAAACGTGACTGTAACATAATGTGTATGTGTAATGTGTGCTGGTAAATCGATACCTGGTTCTGTGTTTGTTATTTTTCCACGTATAATGTCTATGTTTTTTTATGTTTTATGTTATAAGAACGTATTTACTTATTATAATAATTATGTAACATCGAGTGAAAACTCAATTTTGTTATCATAAGTTTAAGTTTAAGTATCTTGTCAGTACAGGACATGAGCTTTTACTTTATATAACTCTTATATAGCTCTGTTATCAGGGTCAAGACATTTTTTTATAAGAATATCAAAATTTAACCAGGGTGGTAGTATAAAAGAATAAGCGTCTACCACAAGTGCAATATATAGCATGCTTTTTCAGTTATTAAGCAGTGTAAATATAACGTTTGTTAAATTTGAATTTTTACAAAAACCATTTTGTGTTTCTATTTATAAATTGTTATATGAGCATTAGTACTGAAACAACTAGAATCGTAAGAAATAAAAAACCCGTCGAAGACAGTTATTAAAGCTTGTTGAAAGTTTATTGATTAACTTAATTTATCTTTCTAAACCTTTTTTTGTCGATTAAGATTTTTTAAAAAACTTTCAGTTGGACAGAACAATGTACAGACCTCGATCTACCTTCACGGATATGCACAATTTTAAAATAAAGAGCCGGGGAGAAGAACTATATATACCTTGGATTGCATCAAACGTCCTGCAATTTCAGCAGCTGGGGAACACAGCACATATTCTAAATATTCTGGAATTTTTGTGTAGTTGTAATAATCATTGAAAAATAAGCCTTTTCCATTGTCATCAGTCAGCCAATCATTGTATTTACTTGGAGTTCGTAGATTTTTCTCCAATCCTTTTTCGATTAATTTTAACCACTTTTCATCGAATGCTCCGCGAATGCATATAGCGCCATTGTCATTATACTCTTGGATTTGCGCATCGCCAACCAAAGTGGATACACTCGAAACACTGGAGAACCATTTTTGTTTTGTGTGTTTCGTTTGTAAAAATACGTCATGTACCAATCTTCGCAGGCTCATCATTTTTTCACAAAGTGAACGTATAAAAACATTCTTTGTGTACGCTTGTTGACTTAGCAGGCTTTTGACAATCGGCGTATTTGCTTTCTCCTTGAGACAAAACAGCGACAACTTTGTACCCAGTCCAAATTAAACTAAGTTAGAACGTGTCCACCATATCTTCGACTACTATCTCGTGGCAAAGAGTCTGTGCTCTACTGCAAGAAAAAATCCAGATAAATTTTTGTTTTAACGTTATCAATTTTATTGCCCTGCCTCTAGATATTTGAGAAAACAAGATCGTAAAAGGAACTGGAATTTTGATTTTGTTTTTTTTCTTAGTATATTCTTCTAGGGTAGTTTCAACTGCTACAGTACATTGCATGGTATATTGTACAATTAATTTTATGAACTGATATATCAACACCAGGACTTTTTTTATCTTTTTGCTATCAGAAGGCCGCGAGAAATAAATTTCGCCTTGCCGTCCTTGTATAAAAACGAGATAAAAAAGAGACAAACAGCCCTGGGATCAAGCTTGCTGGTATCCAATATGTGTGCATTAATGTATAAGAACAATATAAACAGTTCATGCTTTATTTTGGTCATGCTTAAATACACAGAAAACAAAAGAGGTGCTCGATAGATTATTAAAAAAACTAATCAGTGGTTTCATCTGTGCAAAATATTGTACACCACGTTGGAAAATAGTGTCTGGAAAATATAAGATCGTTGAAGTGATACGTGCAGTGGTCTCTCCCTCTCTCGAAAGGGCAAGGAATCGAAAAATCTGTTTAAGATAAAAAGGTTTGAGACAAAAAAGGTATTCAAATCAACCCCATATGAAGCAAAACCGTTTTGGTTGTGGGGGTGGGTGGAAGGGGAAAGTATTAATTATTGTACTCCGAAGGGAGGGGAGAGATTTTGCAAATCTTGTACATCATGTAAAAATTAGTTAGATTAGTTAATAGAAAAACATTAATAACTCTACTAAATAATAAAGTCAAAATGTCTTTATAGTTATAGAAAAAGAGATAGTTTTGAAAGTGCGGCGACATCAAAGCGTATACCTTCAAATGTATGTTAAAACAAGAGGAGGTCACGAAACACTAGTCTGAAAAACATTTTGAAAGCAGTGAAATAAATGCTGTAAATTGTTTTTTTAGAGGATAACTTTGATTTTTGAAAATTTTTTACAAAGATGAAAACAGTTAGATAAGGGTTTCTTGACTACACTGTCTTTTAACCTTTTTTGGTATCAATTCATTTTTTGCAGTATGTGGAAAATAACTCCAACTCAAACATATCCCTTTTGTTTTTTAGATCGATTCAAAAAGATCCTCCTTTGAATCATTTTTAGACTTATCGCCGTCCCAGGGTCAAAAAAACAAGATGCCCTGGGGGGACGAGGTTGAAGAATGTGATAAGAGCTCACTTATCGAATAGCTTCAAAAATGCTAGATCAAATAGCTTTAAAAATGCTATTATCTCCATTCTAATCTGCTAAGTAAAGTTTTAGAACTACTTGAATAACGTCCGTTTTGTCATTTTGAATATTTTTTAAGACAGCCCAACTATTTGATGTCCAAATCAATTTGTCGACCCTGGTTCAAGGATCATTTTGTTTAACACTATGAAATGGGATGTTCTTCTTGCAACATCTTGGGAACTAAGTTGTGATCCAGTGGCCTATTTTTGCCTAGTAAGCATAAACATACGTCAGCTTCGTGAATTTTTTACTGGAATGCATAATGGTTAACCGAATAATAAACAAACCAACACGATGTCAGTTCTTGTTTGGCTTAGTGGCAAATTCTGAACCTTAGTTAAATGAATAACCCTAATTTCCAAGAGAGGGCTGAAGGAGAAAGAGTGGTACCTATTGCGAATTCAGATTTTATCGTTGCAATATTTGTTGTAGCATTTGACACAAAGAGAGGTAGCTAGCTATATATTTTTCTTTTCGAAAAAAGAGAAGTGAGAGTCATAATAGTGATAATAGTGATACAGGACCATCAACAAAATATGTTAGTCCCCCTTACGAACGATGGCCTCTATGGCTCACTTCTCTTCTTTGTCGAAACACTTCTGTTTTTTAGTCAGAACCTTTCAACAAAGTGCGGAACTCTTTTATTTGCTGGTTGCATTGTGTTTTCATCGAAAGAATAACTTAAAACTTAACTTTGTTGATAGAACAAATAGTTTATAAAATAGCATGCTTTCAGCCAAGTTATTGTTTAATTTACCTGCAAATAACCATATTAAATTGTATAGCTATATGCAATTAAATAAGTGGTGGAAACATTTATTCAATGTTGTTTCTAGCAGTGCAAAAACACATGCTCCCTTTATCAATATTTTATTAGTTTAAAAAATTGGATTCACACATGGCACAAAAAAATGCAAATTTCAGTCATCATCATTCTCATCATTCTCGGCTTAACGTCCGTTTTCTAGCTAGCATGGGTTGGACGGGGTATATTAATGACTCTCTTCCAATCTGATCTAGACTGTGTTAGTATGTTCTTATAACGTCCTGCCAAGTCTTTCTCGGTCTGCCTCTTGAGTTACTACTAACCCCTTTCCTGCAAACTCCACAAGGCCACTTTCCAACTACGAGGCCACCCTTGGCTGCAATGCTACTAATCATGACTTTAGACTTTGCTGTGTTCACGCTCAGGCCTTTCTCTTCTAGTCCTTTCTTCCAATTCTCAAACTGTTTAACTAATTCTTCCATCGACTGTGCTATGAGAACCAAATCATCTGCGCACAATAACTCCCATGCACAACCTGTTCTGAACTCCATCAACAGTGCTTCTAAAACTAGAACAAACAACAAAGGACTAAGTACAGAATCCTGATGTACACCAAAATTTACACTAAATTCATCACTAAGTGAATCGTTAATCCTGACACGACTTCTAGCATTGCTGTACATAGACTGTACTATCAAAGCTAGCCACTCATCCACACCTAATTTTCTCAAAGCCCATCAAATAACTTTACGTGGCACTCTATCAAAAGCTTTCTCTAAATCTACAAAGGCAAAATAGAGATTCTTTCTCTTTCCTAAATACTTTTTCTAAAGCTGTCTGAGTAAAAATATTGCATCTGTAGTGCCACACCCTGGAACAAAACCAAATTTCATCTTATCTATTTATGTAGTTCTAAGAACAGAAAAATACAGTGGCATTGCAGTATTCCTAGGGAGTTTTTTAGTTTTTTTGCATACTCCACTATATTACATACTGAAAGTTAGTTCAATAAGCTATAGCAGTTGAACGAGTTAATATCTTGAAAAGTTGAGTTGACTTTTCTTTGACTTTTTTTTGGTTTTCGGTTTAATGTATTCCTTTAAATTTTTCAATAGTTTGCTTGGATTCTGGCAGTTATTTTGTCATTTATTGTGTCTATTGATAAATAGCTAAGATTGAGCCGAATTGTATTGGCATTATTTTATTCATGCCTCATACTCACTGCAAAAACACAGGCTTTCCTTTTCAAAAATAAGTGAAAATTTTGCCTCAAAAAAAGCCTGTATCAATTTTAGAAAATAAAATAAAACATGCTTTTAGTTGTAAAGCACCAGTCTGTGAAAGTTGTAAAGTTTAGTTGTTTGTGAAACCCTACAGAAAACCACAAATTTATTTGAAAAGTCTTAACCTACCCTTCTATATGTGGGATTTTTGACAAGTGATTTTGTTGGACCTCATGTTAGCTCTTATCATTATAAGTCACAAAAAATTGCTTATAGGTTAATTTACACAAAACTAATTTGACTTTTAGGAAAATTCCAGGCAGGGGGGCTAGCATATTTTTATTTTTGTGATGGTCTGGAAAGGGCCTTCCAAAGAACAAAAGACATCTTGACAGCTTTTTTCTACAATAACTTACCTTAGTAATAAGACCATCTATGTTTAAAATTTCGTTTAACATCAAGTTAAGTGACATTTTCTGTCATCATTAATTTTAAACCTGTTAAGAAATGTGCATTCAAACTTTATCAATGCATAGACATTTAAAGGTGAATTCCTTCCAATCCTCTTAATTTAAACCGACTGATAGCCTTGTGGTAGAGCGTTCGCTTTCAGTGCGGGAGGTCTTGGGTTCAAACCCCGGTCGAGTCATGCCAGAGACTATAAAAGTGTGAATCTATCCTTTCTGCTTAGCGCTCAGCATGAGAATAGGATTGATATCTTAGGCGGTTGTCTAGTTGAGCGATTGCTGTGCTTGCACGACTTTCGTAGCTCAAATGGGAGCTTTAAATGCGCTAGGACTTCCTTCGCAGGACCCTCGTTGATAGCAGTACCAATAGGAACTGAAGAGGCTATCCTGGGTAAATAAAAATAAAAAAAAAATAATAGTGATAATTATTGCTGACGACCCATAACTTAAGATCTGTTTGTCGGTTTGCAATCAAATTTTGTGAGTAAACATATTGCAAACTGCATGAACCTATTAAACAGATATTTTCTAACTGCTTCAAAACAAAACTGTTTGTGTGGATTTATTTTTTGACTTTAATGATATAAATAGAACACAGTGGATTTTAAAACTATAGCTAACAAAGTTTCGGATTTGTATATGTTGTGTTTTAACTGCATTTAACCACAGAATTTTTTTCACAATAATAAAGGAATGAGAAAAGTTCCCATTTGCGTGATGTAAACATAAGTACGCATGCTCGCCAGTTGTTTGTTCTATTCCATAGAAATTGATAAGGTGGTAAACAACCCTATCTCCTAATAATGGGCGATATTATTCTGCTGTTAAAATTTGCTTTCAATTGATATATGTGTATAACATTTTTGTTCACCAAAGATTTATTTGTCTCATGGACTAGTAATGTTAAAGTGTACTATGTTTTACTAAGGCTAAATTATCAATAATAAAAAAAGAAAAAAAAGACAAAGACAAATCAGAGTCATTCAAAAAAAAAATTTATCATCAAAAACAAAACAAACAAGTGACAAGACTAATACATCTGTGCTAAAACCGTAGAAAAATAAGCTGGAGAGGGTTGTTTCATCGAGTTGTTTGTCTTTTTTTTAACTAAATACCTTAGGAATTAATTTTCGGGAAGTTGGCAAATCCTATTGTTTCGCGAGAATATGCGAACGTCGCGAAGAAAGAATAATAAATAAATTTGATAAAATTTACATAGATACGTATCTGTTGTTTGAAGAGATGAATTAGTATAATTGGTTTTTCAAAGATGAAAAAAGATCAAATTTTGTGGTAATGAATTTTCGCGAATTTATAAGTAATTTTAGTGGAAACTAATTTTTGCAAAAATGACCAAAAAGATCAGGATTTGTTATCTTTGCAAAAATTAATTCCCGCGAAAATTATCACCCTTAGGTAGTATAAATAATATACAGAAACATGAGTATTATTGTTTAGAAGTGTAAAAACAATATTTGTCATGTTGTAGGCTGGAACGCTTTAATGCAAAGCATTGCAGTGAACGCAAGGTTTAGTAATGGCAGGCTACGCCAACAATTGTTGGCGCGAAAATGTTTTTCGTGCATTTAATTGTAAAATTTGATTTGCGCGAAATTGGAGAAAACGAATATCGAAAATTTTTTTCACACAAAATGAATCAATCTTATTACTTTAAGGGCAGAAATTTCGCGAAGTAAATTTTCGCGAATTCCATTTCTAGAAGTGATTTTACAGAAAAAACTTTTGGGAACAAATCTTTCGCGAATGACAATAAATTTCAATGAAAAAAAAATTGATTTTAAATCGATTATCTTTGGAGCCATTTTTAGAGTTAGTTTTAAAGCCATTTTTGGGGCTGATTATTTTATTCGTTGTGATTCTATTATTTTTACCTTTGCCCTTGGAGCCCTCGTTAGTTTAAAGTTTTCGGTTTTTAAAACTTAAATAAAACTTAAAAAGTTGATTTTTCGCGAAAATAATTTTCGTGAATTTCAGGTTAAATTTCTTAACAGGTAGAAATTTTCGCGAAAAGGGGCTAAAATCGCGAAAATTTTCTTCCCCTAAAGTACCTTAAGGTGTGCGCGGAAATTAAATGCACGCTAAATCTAGGTAAGCGAAATTTTAACGTGCGCAAAATTTTATGAATTAGGGTACGTTCAAGCTTTGTCAATATCTCCAAAGTGGCACCGTCATAGCTCTTGAGAACAGCAACCATCCACGTAGGTGAGGCAAGGTGTCAAATTTCAAAGGTTGGTGCCGCAGGTTATTTAGGATATTTCTATACTAAGTTGATGCATTTGAAGTTGTCAATGTTTCTTGAAATAAAGAGGATAACTGTGCTAACATGAAACATCCCTTTCTTTTTCTTAGCCACCATTTGCAAATCAATTTTTTGAAAACTAATTTTTCTGATCAATTAGCTTTTTTTAAAAATCATTACTGGGTAAATACTTGATACTTAGCTACAGATAAGTTTTCTTTTGGCAAATCAACTAATTTGAGAGTGTAGCATAATTTTTTGTGTGGGAATTTATTTAATTGGCAAACAATCGAGTTGACAGCTCATTTGCTCATTTAGGGGTAACTTTGTACACAACCCAATCCAGTGAAAATAAAAATATTCATCAAAAAATAATATTTGTAAACACTATTGAATTGCAAAAAATTAAATAGTTGAAGAGAATACAGTTTAATTTTTATGTATTTTACTTTAGAAATATTGTTACTTTGTGTTACAAAAAAAAAAAAAAAATTTCTCATGAGAGTCAGTCGTAAATATAATTTTGCATAAAAAACATTGAATTTGCATAAAAATAATCCCCAAAATTTTTGACTGCAAACTTTGGAACACCACTTACCCATCACCTGCACCCCCAGACCTTTGACACACACCCACCTTAACAAGGTTTTATTATTAAAAAAGAAAACACATTGAAGGAATAAATAGGAGTAAGGCACAATACAAGGCTTATTTTACATTTGTTATGAATATACTTTTTATATATACATATTAGACTTCCTATCAAATAAGTATGGAATAAACAGAAAAAAATACTTTGATACAGATTATAATTTCGCACAGAAATAAATACTTTAATACATTGTATGTTTGTACTTGTAGAAACCAATTCCAGTTTTTCGTCCCAGCTTCTGTTCAAGTACTAAGTTATTTAATATCTCACTTGGGAAAAATAAGGGATTTTCCGGCTCTTTGCTGTGCCAACCATCAACAATAGATTTCACTATATCAAGGCCAATGATATCAATGATTTCAAATGGTCCCATTGGGTATCCTGCTCCTAATCTCATTGCAGTATCTATGTCTTTAACAGAGGCATGTCCACGTTCTAAAAAACGCAAACTTTCCATTAAATATGGTACCATTAGCCTATTCACGATAAAGCCTAGATTGTCGTAACTAATCACTGGTGTCTTTCCAAGATCTTTGGAGAAAGCAGTAAGCTTGTCCATGGTCGCATTGGAAGTTTTTGATGCTTTCACAACTTCTGTTAATTTCATTTTCCAAACTGGGTTAAAAAAGTGAAGACCTGCGAATCGTTCAGGATAAGAAATATATTTTCCAATTTCGTCAATACTTAGTGACGATGTGTTGGAAGCGAAAATTACATCTTTGTTGGCAGTAATTTCATCAATTTTTTTAAATATTTCCTGCTTGATGGGAAGATTTTCTAAGACAGCCTCCACAACTAAATCAGTGTTTTGCAATCCATTTTCTAAATGCTGAGTGGTTTTAATATTATTTAAAACATCGTCTATAAATTTTCTGCCCCCTTTTGGTTCATCAGGAAACTTTTTCTTAGCTATAATGTTCAAAGATTTTATAATTGATACCATGCAAGACTGTGTGTATTCATCAGTATCAACTACAACAACTTTAAATCCACTTTGTGCACTGACTTGGGCTATGCCAGAGCCCATTATACCTCCACCTACTACAGTAATATTTTTTATGCTGCCATTTTGAATTTGGAGTTCGTTTCTTGCACATGTTGTTGTAGACAGTGTTTTTGATAAAATTGGTGTTATCTTCGCATTTTTCAATAATCTTTTTCTGCACAGCGACCACATATTCACCTCTCGTTAAATGAAATATATCTATTTTCAAGCTTCACTCAAAATTCTGTTGTCTTAACTGTTAACTCTTTTCACTTCTTCCCTTGTCACAGAATAGATCTTTGCTCAGCTGCCTCGATTGTTCAAGATTATTTTTAAGAAAGAACTAACCATCAACCTACATGTTTTTCTGCATAAAAATTAGGCACAGCAAGTCAACACACATTCTGCATAAAAATCATGTGTTGGTAGGTAGACAACATTTTATTTTTGTCTTGTATTTGATCGACGTCGTTAATTCTTTTGTCTATTTGTGTCGGGATCACCCTCCCCCGTCGATACTGAATTGAATTATTGAACGCACGTGATAAGAATGCGTAGAAATTGTGACACGACAATGAAAAACGTGACCTGATGCACGTTTTGCAGGTTTATTAATTAAATCAACGAAGAAGGGTGACAAATTGCCAAAGAGGCGTCCCAAGGGCCGTGTTTTTTTTTAAAAAAAACTGTTTTAATTTCATGTAATATATCACAGCGCAGCAGATCTTGGTAGAACAGGCAGCAAAGTTCTAAATTTCTTTTTTTTTCTTGCATCGGATAAGATCGGAAAAAAACTTATACTGCGCATGCGTGAATACATTTTAAACACGTTATTTTTCCCTTCCGTTCCGAATTTAACTTTTTTTAAGAATCCAAAAAAATTAAAAAATAAAAGTCTAAGTAACAAAACTAGATATTATTTATTTAAAATCGCGTCGTTAAAAAAGATTGTTTATTAACTTGATAGAACAGTGGGGAAAGTAGCTATCAACAGTTTCTTTCGGTTCGGTTAATATACACAGTACACTCGCATCTGGGACACTCAAGGGAACCGTAAAAATTCGTCTAGCTTAGTTTTCCAATAGAGAAACTTTCCAATAGAGAATATAAAGGTTAATATATTTAACAACCACGTGACCACGTGTCTTTATTGGAAAAGTATAAAAACTACGACCGTTGCATAAAACCAAATCAAATAACAACATAAAATATCTGTGTAAGGACGAGTGAAAAGGTCTCAACCTCGATCCCAGGAATTGTTGTCTTTTTTTGCATATCGGACGGCCAGCAATAAGCGTAGCGCTTATGAGAGAGACAAAAAGCCCTGGGAACAAGTTGAAAAGATCCGTCATTTTCTTCTGTTTTGCACAACAACGATATTGTTGGAAGTGGCTTTTTCTTTTTAATCGCCCTGATCCATAGGATGTAAGTCTGATGTAGTGTTACGAGAAAGAAAAAACAGGTCAATTGAGTAAAGTCCTCCAATTTTTCGATTCCCTGTACAGTTATCAATGATATGTGCAACTTTCTGGTTCTCTTTTTTTCAAAGCGGCTGTCGAGTTCTCTGACCCATTCTTCAAAAACCGTCGAGATCATCAAGTTTTTCTTTTGACCATGGTGAGGAAAAGGTAACTTGGCGACATTCTTGAATCCTCAAAGCTTTTGTGATTTTGCAATGATTGTTTATCCCCACCCGATATTTTTGTATCTCCTTCCAACATTTCTTCCCGCGCCATTTTTCTTTTTTATTAGCATACTTTCTTTGTTACCGCGACCCTCTATCTCTCCTTATTTTTACCTACCGGGCGTAAAAAGGAGCGGAGGAAACATATACACACTTTTTCTTTTCTAAAGAATATGCTTTATATGGATACCAGCCTGACAATTTAGGTTAAAAACAATAGATCTATTATTTAGAAAAATAAGAATAATCACCCGTCTGATTAGAATTTTGGTATTATGAAAATTTAAAAACTAACGCTTGAAGAGCTAATAAAATGAAAATATGAAGCCTGGTAACTAGGTTTACTTTCTTGTTTCAGGTAACGAAGTGGAATGGCAGATACCTGATGACGTGGACATAGCTGGTGTCGAATTTAAAGCACTTGTCAGTGGGTCACATACGATAAGTGAAGATTTTGTGTAAGTTTGTATGAACTTCGTACCCAGTCCTTGTTTATAACCAGGCAAGCTTTCATGCAGATTTGTATAAACTTCGTACGCAGTCTTTAGTTACGACCGGGAAGTTTTTATATAAGTTTGAACGAACTTATTACCCAGCCCTTATTACAGTCAGAGAAGATTTTATGATAGCTTGTATAAACTTTGTACTTAGTCCTTGTTTACGAATAGTGAAGGTTTCGTACACGCGTAATTTCTCGTACAGATACTTTCGACATCAGCAGTATTACGGCTTAAGCTGCTTTGCTTTGAAATCAGTCGACAATGAAGAAGAAAGAGGCGCGCGCATGAAGTCAGTTGGCATTATATGCACTAAGTACACATCACTACATGAGCATCAAGAGTTTTTAGAAAAACAAGTCAGGTAAGTAGTCAATTTCCGGATTAATTCGGATACAAGTAAAACTTTATTTTAAAACGTGACTATATTTTTCAAAAACGAAATCTAAAATTAACATGTGCGAAAATATAAATACATAATAAGAGCAGCTAGAGGACTGGGGAAGATATAAACAAATATGGTAACCACAAGTAGCTCAACTGAATAGTTTTTGACATGCTACTCGCACAACGCGAGAATTCCTACACGAATAAGCTATTACAAGCTCTACGCATCATCCGGATAAGCTATCTGCGTGCTTCGTTGGCGTATTACAATTTTGAAGATCAGTTCTTCATCTGTTCTTCACTTCTAAGGGTTAGAGATTTCTTTCGATTGACAGCTGGTTGCTTAGCACCTATTCTTTTACCAAAACAGTTCTGACGTCGTGGAACCTACCCTGACTTCAATTCGTTTTATTGTTTTAATTGTGGCAATAGTGAAGTCAATACACAAAATGTTCTTCCAGCACAACACGCTATGGTACTGTTTAAATACTGCTGCGTGTTGCTTCTGAGAAGACTCCGCAACAATCTAGCTAAGAAGGGAAGGTTCCTACATGGGGTGGTTTTCATGAAATAGGTTTGCGACCTAAAGTTGCTTTATTTTGTGGTAAATATTTAGGCATAGATACGTAGCAACTGGGTTGCTTTTATAAATAAAAAACTGTTGTGAATTTGCAACGTCGTCCCCAGGGCTTGTTAAGCTAAGGCCGTCCAAATATAAAAAGCCTAACAAGCCCTGGGGACGAGGTTTGTGAATTTGGTACACCCGCCATTTATGATTGTACTTCCATTCAGACGGGCCAAAATATGCTTCACATCTACAATCACATGCCCTGCTTTGCTCCATCCGAAATTTCAAGTTATTGTTCAAATTTTTAGTCATCATTTGGAACAACCACGTAGCTATGAAGATTTAACAAAGTATTACGTTAAATATCGAAATTGTCCACACCAAAATAACACGTTTCTGGTCACACCAAGAAATCACACTGCGGAAGGTTTCCTGGGCATCGAAGAGCTGACTGTTATGAAGGTAAATGTGGCCACGGACATTTTGTAGCTAATAATAGTATTGTATCTGGTTTGTGTTGCTAAAGTTAAAGGACTTCCATATAGGGAGTGTATTATTGCTGGTGACAATATCTTAAACTTTTATCCGCACCATGCTAAAAAATTAGTCGTTAGCATGTGGAAAACTCCACGAGAATTCGCTCATCGCTACTCACAGCTACCATTTTGACTCACGCACAGACGTATGACGAGCCTTATTGTAGTGTTCTTTAAGGAGAAAATTTTTCTTTGTTTCTTGTTTAAATTTGCTTGCATGCACAAGTTTATATACAAAAAATCGGACCATATAAGAACAAATAGAGCATAAGACTTTCGGTCCAAGTTAAAACGAGTTGTAAATGTGAGTTTTTTAAATGAATTCGAAACAATAATAACTTTTATGTTTGCCCGTGTTGTCATTTCCGAGATTCTAAGAATTTTTTTTAGATTTTAAAACAGTTAGGAATGACCCTACATTTTCTGTTTAGGACCTTAAAGAAACTAATTTTTTACGGGATGATCCCCCCCCTCAATTTTACACTTCTTTATTTCCCTAAATTTAATTTCCCGGAATATTTTGGGGCACGTAATTTGCAAACAGAGTTCCGGCCAGAATTCTGAAAGTTTTTCATTTATACTGCTATATAATTCGCGAAATGCGCATTTAAATTCGCGAAAATAGATTCCTAGACACATCAGCTCTCTTAATTTTGGTAAGTCTAGTGTCTTCACATCATTTTCTTCTTTTCCAGATCAGTCATCCAATTGGTTGCTTTTCTCAATTTTTGAATTACTTCGGTGTAAATATTTTCGTCTTGTGGAAATTCGTGCTGCTCCAAAAAAGAATCTTGTATTTTGCGCCACCACCAGTTGGTGTTCAGTGCTACAGAGGTATGTCATTTTGCAAACTCGATTTTTTGTCACCACAGCTGAAAGTACAAAGACTGTTCCACACTTGCCTTCGACGCATAACTTTCGCTAACGTTACTTTTGCTTTATCAATATTAAATTTCGGGATATAAATTTTTGCGCATCAAATTTTTGACATTTTTTTTAATTTTAGTTTTAGATATCTTTTTAATGATTATTTTCAGGAAACTTTCTTTGTTTATATCTTGACACCTTTAAAATGACATTTCGCGGATGCTAAACTTCACAAATCTAACCAAACAGCTAATTTCGCGAATTTAATCAAATTTATTATGAAAACTTGTTACGACAATACGACAAATTAAAAGCAATATCGATTAGTTATATCTTAATATGTTATCCAGTCTTTTTATATTTTAGTATACTGTACCGGCCTTCTTGGAAGTAACGGCTTGGGTTTACTACGATCCCTGTGTCCCAATCTTTTATTTTGCGTTGGGGTGTCCAGTTGCAGTTCACTTAGTAGCATGGATTCTTTTGTAGCATGTAAGTATAAAGCTGAAATTACACCGGGCGACAAAACAAAGAATCTGGCTTGCTGATAGAAAGCTAGCTGTGAAGATTGAACAACAAGGAATTGTTACCTTGTTTACACCTAGCTTTTGTATAAAGTGTGAACTGGACAGATGAAAAGTTATTTTTCTTTCCGATTTAAGATTTATAGATTGTTCGATAAATAAACACAACAAACTTTAGATGTACTGTCTCGCTAAAGAGTAAATTTAAAGAAAAAAGATCACGAATTCTCGATTTTGAATATATTATGGTAATTCTCATTTGCTTAACTTCACCCTGGAAATCCCTCTTGCTTACGTGCAGCTGACCTCCGGTAACACGCCCACTTTTATAACCTGGCATTCTCGACCCTAGGTTTTAATCTCACATTGCTCTGGGCATGAAAATTATAAACTAGAAAAATTTCTATTTGCTCTTAAACCTTTTCGTAAAATTATTTTTAATGATCTCATTTTAACTTTTTATTTGTGTGATTTAGGTACCACGGAAAGCATATTAGCCACCAAACCGGAAACATACGATTTATATTTAAACAAACAAACCCTTCAATGTCCGAACGAATACCTTCGAACTATTACGCACATTAATTCTGCTGACTCAGCAAGATTTACGAGACTTCGAAAATATAGGTGATATTTTAGCGATATTTTAGTTATTCAACGTAACTTCTCCTTCGCGGGTGATTTAAGCTGTCTTTTGTAACGGATCGCCCAAAGGTAATATAGATTTTTTTGTGAAATTATTTTATTCATAGCAACGAACAGCTTATATCTGGTGGAGAGGTTGTGGAGGATGAAAAAATGTACACAAGGTATGATATTTTAGAACGATGTGCCCTGTGGGCTGTTTACATGAGGTGAGATCCAAGCGAACTTTTTCCATGAAAAAGGGGGAAAGCATCATCCCGGCAAGCGTCCCGGTAATTGTCCGCCCACCCTGTCATTTTAACAGCTTTTCAAATAAAGATGAATTCTGTTATTAAAAACTTTTTTTATTGAAAACCTTAATTTTATTGACAGTGTTGTTAATGACTTACCTCCAACGTTAAAACACTAGCTGCTTTACGCGGGAAATACTATTCAAGATGGCAGACTCACTGTGTTTAGTTTGCATAAAATTAACGTGTTTGGCTTATTCTTCCTTATAATTTTAAATCAGGCGAAAAGAAATAGATTCTGTTACATATATACTAGTGTTGTAAATGTTTCTTAAATGTCTTTCTTACGTATTCTAGAAATTTTTTTTTTCAAAAAAAAGAACATTCTTTTTGGAGGTTTTTAACGAACATTTACGATAATCTTTGATTGTAAAAACAAGTAGTTAATGCTGGATGTGCCACAGCGATTACACCTTGTGTGTGGATATTTCTGGTCTCGATAAGTAACATGTCTTTGTTGTATTTTTTCTTTATTAGATTTTTTATCGAGCAAAATAACAGGCTGTTTAAAATTTTATACGAGATCTCAAGCCGCGAAGATCGAACATTAACCGTTGATCACGTGCATGAAATGGGTCTGGACCCGAGTGGCGATAGAGTGTTTCTTACAGAATTAGCGGATTTATATAACATTAGAGTTAATTTTCCTGACTTATCCTGTTGCCAGTAAAAGCAGATTGTTAAATTTATCTTCGTAAAAATATACTAACTTCGATCCCAGCCCCTTTTCCATTATTTTGAATGAAATGCGTCAAATTAACATTGAAAGAGCTGGGATCGAGGGAACCTCTCTTTCGAGGCTAAAGGTACAGTAAATAATATGATATCTTTATGAAAAAGCATTTTTTGGATATAATTTGGTGTACATATATTTTTTAATATTGACTTTTATTTATTAAAATGACATTACTTTTATTAGCTGAACTAAAATGGTCTATTTTCTTGAAGGAAAAATTGAAAACAACCCATTTAACTACAGTGCATTTAATTAGGCGGTCGTGGCTAGTGAATTTTTTCGTAGACTTTATAGCGCATTATATTATACACAGAAATTTAGATGTTAGAATTTTTTCTCTTGGATATTTTATTTAGATTTTAAATTTTAATCAAATTTCGTTTTTTGTTCAACTTTTCAGTGGTGTCTGTTCTGGTTGAGGTGTCTGCTCTACTTCACAACGTGGTATCCACTGATGGGAGAACAGTCTAAAAAATCACTGGTTCACACAAGAGCTAGAGGCTATAATTTTTATTGTGACAATATATTTCCCATTTTTTCACAATATACAATTATTTTGTAATTTTCTCATTTCTTGGTAAAATTTCGAATTAATATCGAACTTTTTGTAACGGTTATCAATCCAACATTTTTGACATTTAACGAAAACCGGGACCCTCCTTTCGATGCTAGAACTCTAAGCAGTGCTAAGAATAGCGTTTATGATTAGTTCAAACAAATAAAATAAGAATAAAAAAAACTAGACATCAAATTATGCCTGTTTAGAAATGTCTTTCTGTCTTTACCAAACTGGTACATCGAGACCAAACCGATACATCGAGACCAAACTAATCTTCTTTTCGTGCTCACATTTTTGCTGCAAAAACGTTCAGACGCGAAGATCGTTTAGAATGCGTATCGTGTACGTATATCTTCGAGCTTTTTCGAAACCTGTAAATGAAACGCCGAATAAAAATATTAGCGAGAGAAAAACTAAGTGCATGAATTAAAAGTTGAACTCGATAACAAAACAAAAATCATTGCTAATTTGGAATATGAGCAAGAGTTTCATCAGACGTAACTAACTTGTAGGGACAGCCTGAGATTGTCAAGAAATAAAAGATGTTAGGCGACTAATCAGGCTGAAAACTTGCAACAAGCAACCAATAAAATAGTTCTTTTAAAGAATGCAAAATCTGATAAATAATAACATTGAAGAAGTGCCAGGCTAAAAATTTGAATGCTATGTTTACTAACTTCTCTTTTTTAAAAGAGACGGACACAGAGAGATAAAATTCCAACTCTCCTTGTAGTAGAAATAAAAATGTGAATTTTAATGTCGACTAACACTTTCGTACAGGATAAGCATTCAGAAGCTCTACATTTCTGATTTGCTGTTTTCATGTACAAAACACAAGCGAGTAAAGAGCGAACTTTATCATTCAGAGCAAGAAGGACAAAATCCCTAAAAGAACATTGTTAAGATCACTGGAAATACGTATCCAGGGATAAGACAATTTACAGTTCTAACGGGTACACTTTTACCTCAGCTGGAGTTCTATCCAATTCTTCCGCGATTGTTTTTCGTTTGCTGTATTCAAGTGAATTAAACTGCTCACACAGATCGCCATCCACAACATTCTAATGTCAATGAAAATACATGGCATTTTTTATAAGCAATTAACATTCACAAATGAGGCTTAAAGATTCTCGTGAAAAAGTGCTTTTTCAGGCTTTAAAATACGCTTAGGGTATGCTTAATGGCAAAAAGATTTATTGGAATATGCTTATGCAAAAACACATGATCAGGCTCAATATATTAGGCTTCCCATAATGCTTAGAATATGCTTAAAAATGACCAAATTGAAGCCTACGGATGCTTATGTCATGCTTACAAAAAACAACATGTACGTAGTCTAGAGAGCGAAACTTTCGAAAGTCAAACAAATCGCAACCAAGTGAAATAACTTTTGGATTGGCCTGATCATTTTTATAATTATTTGGAGAATTAACTTTCGCGAATGTGTAGGTTATTACATGTTCAAGAAGCTCCAAAAATGAGTGCAAAGTTACTATAAAAATGTCATTAACGATAAAAACAACAACACGCTTTTGAATAAATTTAAATAGTTGGTTGACAATTATTTCATGAAGCTAAACAATAAGAATGATTATCATATAAATAAAAAAACACGAGATTTAACCGTCACGAATGATTTGTTTCGATAACTTTTGCAAATTAGTCTTTTCACAAATTCTCAAGATGCCTAACCAGGGTTCAGACAAGGGCTGACAAAATAAATTCCCTGAGTTTCCCTGAGTTTTTGGTCGTTTTGAAGGCATTTTTCCCTGAAACTGACCTGGTTTTGGTACCTTTTTTCCCTGAACAAATATAAGTAGATCTTGTAAATCTAATAAATCTTGTTACTCTAACAAATTGTAATAAGCAAAATTGTCAGATATAAGACCTACATTTATTTATTTGTTGAAAACAGTACATAACTTGTCATGACCAAAATATTAGAGCTGCTGATGATCAACAGGTAAAATTACAACCCATTTACTTCTTAGATTTAAAGAGATTTAGGGTGCAAAAAGGTGGTAAACCTGACAAAAAAATTCCCTGAGTTTTCCTTGAATAAGGGGAAATTTTTTTTTTCTGAGTTCACCTGAAATTTTTTAAAAAGACCTTCTTTCCAGGTTTTACAGGGTCTGTCTGAACCCTACTGACGTTTCTTTCACAAAAGTTTAAATACTAAGAAATTCATTGCTGCAAAACTAGTGCCCATACCCTTTCAAGCACTGGTACACGTTATTACGATTAAATGAATTCAAAATTAATTTGCACCGTTACTTCTTACTTACCTTTAGAGGGGCGTATGATGAGCGATACCACAAATGATCACGCCCACACAAGGGCGGATTTTCTTGCCGCATGTGCATCTCCAAATGTTGAAAAAAGTCGATATCCTATAAATAACGAAAACAAAAATAAAAAAAGTTTTTCTCCTTTCACCATCTTCTCGGCAACAACAAAAGAAAAACAAAAAGGGTAGCAAAGTGAGAACGTTGAAAACAACAACAACAACAACAACGACAACAACAACAACAACAACAACGACGACCACAACAACAACAACAACAACGGCAACAACAACATCAATAACAACAACAACAATGACATCAACAAAGCTAACCTCTCGTCCAGTAAAAGGGACTAACATTCCGACACCACCAGACAACGTGGTGTAAACAAGCGATTCCGAACCGCCAGGTATCAGTGTAGATTTTTGTAGAGAGAGAATGGTTTCACCAACGTGATATATGCATACGGTGTCAGCCTAAATATGAAATGCAACAAATGTATTTTTAAACTGTTTTGTTTAACGTTACAACAGACGATTTATATCGTGATTTTGTACAGAGAAACAGGTTGAAAAATGTTATTAGAAAAGCACAAAGTAAAATCAGGGCAACGAATCTTCACCTTACTCGTTACATCGCTGGCTTTTAGCCAAAAGAAAACCCTGCAAAAGAAACTAACCTTTTGCGAAGCTCCATTTAACAAGCCCCTATCCCATAAAGCTTTAACTCCTGTCGGATCTTCCTCAATGTCATCTTTTACGTCTTGTGGTAATCTGACGAAAAATACATTACCGAATTTATCGGCGCCGGCCATAGTGTCGTAATCCATTAGACAGCCGCAGGTCAAAAACCGCGTGCTGACGTCGTCGGCAAACAGGACGAGTTGATTCTCTTTGCGCTTGTACTTCAAGAAGTGAAACGAGTCTTGAATGTCATGGACAATTATACGGTAGCCAATCGTGTCAATTCCGTTGATGAAAGAAGAAATTTTCTTGTTTTCACACTTGCGTAATAATTTCTTTTTGCCCATGTCGTAGATACGCAGAATACGCCCGACGCCCACTAAAATCCGTCCTTGAAACGGAGTGACCGCAGATGGAATATCATCCACGGGTGTTTTGTGCAGAAATTCCAATTGAATCTTTCCACGATCGTTTTGATACATGCGGTACGTGTGTATGGAAGCCGTTAAACAATTGTGTGGCGTCAGCGTCATTTTATATGCACAGCCGACAATAACAAAACGCTCGCCAGGTCGAGTTAAGAATTCGGCTACACAAACTCTATAATAACAAAATTAAAAAAAGAATTCACGATAGTATAATTAAAAAAACGACAGAATGAATAAATACACAACAATACGGGTAAGGTCTATTTAATTCATGTAACACTTCGCTATATATTGTTCACATCAATCATTCAAGTTGTCTGTATGTGATAAGTCAGGTCTTGCGACTTAAAAGGCAAAATAAACATACGAAAAGGCTGCTTCATCTTGCTCCAGTTGTATCTCGTGGTATGTTTCTCCTCGTATTGGATCCATTACGCGAATGATAGACGCCCACTTCCCGAGGCCAGCTTTGGGTGCACCAAATTGCACCTCAGGCATGTCAGTGTTCAAGAAATTTGCAGCCACTTGCGATTCTGCAGCCCGCGCGGCCTCGTTATCACCACAAGCATCCACCATTTCCTATATGAACATAAACGACTTAATAAAAATAAATAAATAATCAAGCCGCTTAAACGTGCTTTTATAAATACCAGTCCGTGAAAAATCCACGGGTTCGTCTGGATATCAGATTTATGTCCGTCACACTTATCCCGGGTAACGCTTTTTCTTTGGTTACCATTTTGAAAAAAGCACGGTTAATGTTGGTTATAGAGACACAGACAAATACTTTACCTGAGCTAAGGCCATCTTTCGGTCAGCTTTCGCAGCTTTTGTCATAGCGTTGTGGTCGGTTTCGATTAATATTAACGTGCTTGTCTTCATGTCGATAGTGAATTTTCGCGGTGTATAGCTCAAAGGCGTGGTTACTTGGTTAAACACTGCGCCCAACTTCTCTAACGCCAAAATCCTGTTCGTATAACGTGAAAATAGTTAAATAAAAATACACAGCACTCCGTAACGTAAATCCTACAAGGTAACATTAAATATAAACGTACGCTTCCTGCTACACTTGTAATGAAGCATTAACGCCAAAGCCATTTTCTCCCAAATCTCTATTTTTGTCAATGCTTTTCTATATTTCCACCTCTTGCTTAAAACCGCCCAAAATGCCATGTAAAAATTGCTTGGGTGTCCGCTAAATTTATTTCAAACGTTCAAGGTTTTTTGCTACATATCAAGATTCATGACAAAAGAAAAAACATTCTACCATACTTTTGCCAATGCTGGGAATGTTTACATTTTAAGGTTTTCAAAGTTTCTTACTTCAGAGAATGACGGGTACCCGGGGTTTTCAAGGCCTCATAGTTTTATTTTAAAGTTCTTAATGTTTACAACGCCCGACAGACACAACTATAGTTATTAGAAAGAAAGATACAGTTTATATTACCTTAGCGTGTTTGCTGAAATTGCCACAATACCCTCTGGACATTGCTCTGAGGCAAAGCTTGAGGCGTATTCCAGAGACTCGTACGAGAGTGGAGTGAGATGAAAACGGGATTGGTAGGTGTAACTCAACCATGTTCGGCTCGACATAGCTAGAACCTAGTTAAATAAAAGTCATGTTAATTTTACATCATGCTATGCCAGGAAGAAAAGGTTTAAAAAATTCTTCAGTTTTCAGTCTAAAGGTGGCCACTCGTTTTTGAACAGTAAATTCCAGAAGTTTGCAGTTGTATGCCAGAAGATTTCACATCTTTTTTCAGGAGTAATTTCGTCCAACAAAAACAAGCAATTTAATGACAGAAAAAAAATGAACCGCTCCTATATCCTGACAACTAAAAAGCTAAGCCTACACAAAAATAGATCCACAAAGATTTTTTTTTTGAAGAGTTTTTTCCCATCTTTATAACTTTACACTTCTTTTCAGGAGTATATCATATTTCTAGGAGTTGCAAGAAGTAGTGACCACTCTAAGTCCCTGCAAATATTCCAGATTTACCTGTTCCTACACTTCTCTAATTTTTTTAAAGGATCCCTTCAGAGCTATTAATGTAGATTTATTAACTGAAAATCCCGATATCGTAATTGCCAACCTTGATGCGAAGCGGAGGCCCGGCGAACACGCGAAAACAACACGAATTGACTTACCGAGCTTGAACCATAAGTTCTTACATTAAACAATTTCACAGGTTTCGAACCCAAATACCTAAAAACAAAATATAAAAAGATTTAATATGTAGCAGAAAACTTTTAATGCGCCATGATGTGTCAGTTAACTAAGGCACGTGCCTAACAGTCTAGAATGAACGACTTATGAAAAACAAAGCAGATATGAGCGATTTAATATCGACTTTTGTTACGTCACGCACATTGGTGTTACCTTCCACGCGTTACAAAATTTAAGGGTAAAAAGAGTAAAAATAGAAAATCAAAAGTATGACTGAAAGTTCAAAATACAAAAAACAACTCTACACACAACGCATAGTATCTTAGACTTATCGTAGGTTGAACTTAATTTTTGGCTGTTCGCATAAAAAAATTCCCGGATGCAATTGAACAAAAAATTAAAAAAAAACAGGCCAAAGCAAACTATTCAAACCTGATTCGTGTATCAGAAAGATCACCCGTCACAGTATCTAACACTGTTCGCAGCAAGACACCATTCTTAAACACAATAAAACAATCTTGTACATTTTACTGTTAAACAAAACTAAAGCAAAAAACCCTCACTTCCAACATCGAAAGTTAGTTTGGCGATCGATTCTTGCAATAGAATTATGACTTAAAATTTCTGATTGGCAAGAAACTGTCGGCCATCGCAGCCTTATGGAAATAGACTTAATACGATCTGCATTTTACACTTTCCACTATGTATTTTGTGAAACAAACACGCAAAACACTTACTGATAAGCCAATATTAAGAAAATGGCCGCCCACATTACCAGTCGTTGCTTTGTCGCCTGTTTCTGCACCACCCATCTCAATGATGCAAAGTGATTCACCAGCTGCAGGAAGAGCCTGCATACTAAGTGGTTCTAGACAGTCCTGAAATTAGCATAAGTAATTCTACACAGTCCTGAAACTATCGTTAATGGTTTTAGACAGTCCTGAAATTAGCATAAATAATTCTAAACAGTTCTGAGACTATCGTAAATGGTTCTAGACAGTCCTAAAATTAGCATCGGTAATTCTAAACAATCTTGAAACTATTGTTAATGGTTCTAGACAGTCCTAAAAATAGCATAAGTAATTCAACACAATCTTGAATTTATCGTTAGTGGTTGTAGACAGTCCTGAAATTATCGTCAGTGGTTCTAGACAGTCCTGAAATTATTGTTAGTGGTTCTAGACAGTCCTAAATTGGACACCAGAAATATAACATGATAACCCTTATGACATACATTTACAATAGCCTGCAAGCACAACGAGGGAAAAATAAGACTTAAAGCTTACCTAATACATTTACCATACAGGTGGAATGAGGAACAGGTAAGCGTATCTAACTCACAACGAGAACAAAGAGAGGCACTATAACCTTGCTGATGGGCTTTCTTAGAAAATACCTTCCTCACGGTACTAATAAAAAGGCCACAACCCGATAAAATGAAGAGAATAAGGTGAAAAGCATCTTACATTCGGATCTAATGATATAATCCTGACAGTGTTGTCACTCAACCCAACAGCTAAAAACCTTGATCTTTGTTCGCCTGTCGGTACTGGCCCTAACGCCATGCAAACAACATCAGCGCTCATCTCTTTTCGCTCAGTGTACTCGTTCAGTTGACCAGACTGATCCAGCTCGAAGTAAACAAGCTCGTTTCCAGTTAATGCAATGACAATTTGTCGCTCGTTTACCGCACTGCGAATGATGCTCTTCTTTCCAGGTGTTTTCCATTCGTTTACTCTTTTGTCCGAACGAATATGACGAATTCCATCAGGATAGATCTATTAAAGTAAACAAATTTTATTATCCAAATGTCAAATTTTATTATCCATGGAGAAGATATACATTGTATCAGTACTAAAAATCAACTTTCTCACATTCTGACTACCATGAATGCAAGAAATCATCTATAGTTTTAGATTTCGAAAAACAAATTAAAAAACAAACTGTTGTAAAGGATAAAAATTGGCCTGCAACTGATTTTGTATTTGTCAATAACTTTAAGGTGTTTTTTAGTTATTATTCTGCTTTTATGTATTTTTCTAAATTTCTCTTGGGTTTTTAGTTTTGCATAATTTCCTAATGCTAAAGAACTTTACTCCAACTATAAAAGAATATTTTAGAGAAAAAAAACTATTTAAACGATTATAATAATATAGATAAAAACACAACAAAATAATAACTCTCTGAAATAATTTTTCTACACTACTTTTTGAAAATTACACCAATCATTTTCTAAAATCCTGAAAAACAAATTGCCGACATGGTTATCTTATTTGTATGTCTGCTTTGTTATCACGTTCGCACTCGTATCAGCAACTGCCATATATGCCGACCTGAATTAAAAAGGCTGTAAGAAAAACAATCACTGTACGGTATTCAAAACAAACTCAGAACAAACATGATATTTGTGTGGCAAAGATTAAAAATTCTAAAGAAAATCTCAGTAGAAACATACAAGTTTACGCTCCCATATTTCGTACATTAAATTTTATTTTTCGTGGCTTACTCATAATTCGGAGATGACATAGTTTAATAACAAAAGAATAAATAACATAATGTCCACTCTTTTTGTCCTGAAATTGATTAAATCCTACCTGAAGTAAAGCATCTTCACCGAGTAATGAACACGAGAGGGTAGGCGTGGTCCCAAGAAAACCACTATCTGTCACCTCTTCGACTGTTTCACCAATACTTAACACCAACGTAGCATTTACAAAAGACACAACAATGTAAGAATCTTGCTCGTCTAGACAGTAAGAAATAATATTAAGCTTGGTACAGGTAATAAAAAAATATTTCTCTGTTTTCTTTTCTTTAGTAATCTAATAATTTAAAAACATAAGTAAAGAGACATGAAATTTCCTGTTGAAAAAAAATTCTGCTCATAATTCCGGAAAATTTCTATATGCATGCAATACAGAAAAATAATAAAAAAATATATTCGTACGAAATCTCATAAGAACCCTAAAAATATATCTTTTGGCCAAAAATTGCAATGTGGGACTTTTTCAATGTGGGACTCCCACAATGCAAATTGTTCTAACTGAAGCAACATCTTCCTGGCAAACTTCAAAAATATTAAAGCCAGGAAAATAAGTTTTTTGACAGGCTTTATCTGCAATGAAATTTGGAAAAATTTCAACTTAATATCGTTTTTGCCTCAGAACAATGGTTTGCGATCAAATTGATCTGCCACATAGATTCAAGAATCATGCATCACAGACAATATTCAGATTCGCGCAGTGTTGGTCATCACTGGCATTTTTTTGGAAAGCACAGCCAGCAGAGTAGCTACAGCATGTCAAAACAACATAACACCTTAACAATCTTTATTTTGTGACTTTCAAGCAAAAAGGTTTATCTATTCGACCAGTTATACTTTATAACCACTGAGTCCATTGATTCTGAATCTCTCTTTATACAGTACAGTACAGATGTGAGCGTACGCGTACGCTCAAGTTTCACACCTTTTTTTCGGAGGCGGTAGTTGTTTGTCTTTTGTTCTTATTAATTATCTTGCGAGTCTTGTAAGTCATTAACTTGCGCGTAATAAACAAAAGATTATTAAAAAAATAGCTTATTATAACTGCGCCTAACTATTGTTAAATAGTGTTAACATAACTATTCCCAATAGCATAATTGCAAATGTTATCAACTCTATCAATGTGACAGGAAGAGCCATTGTTTAATATTTTTATTAAACAAAAGTTTTGTGTGGAAACTAAATAAACTGGCGAGAAGGCATTGTTGGTTGCGCGGGTTAAATAAAGCTTTTAAGCGATAGAAATTATTATATTTTAACAAAGATTGAAACTATAATTTTGATAGAAAAGCTATTTTAGATCGTGTTTTAGAAGTTTAAGAACGAAAAACGGCGATAGAAATGTTTTTTTAGATCGCATTTTAAAAGTTTAAAAACGAAAAACGGCGATAGAAATGTTTTTTTAGATCGCATTTTAAAAGTTTAAAAACGAAAAACGGCGATAGAAATGTTTTTTTAGATCGCATTTTAAAAGTTTAAAAACGAGAAACGGCGATAGAAATTATTTTTTAGATCGCATTTTGAAAGTTTAAAAACGAAAAACGGCGAAAGAAATGTTTTTTTAGATCGCATTTTAAAAGTTTAAAAACGAAAAACGTCGACAGAAATGTTTTTTTAGATCGCATTTTAAAAGTTTAAGAACGAAGAACGGCGATAGAAAAGCTTCGTTATATCACATTTTAAAAGTTTAATAACGAAGAGCGGCGATAGTTCAGTTGAGTGTACGCGTACGCTTACATCTGGACTGTACTGTAAACTCTCAAACAAACACAAAAGCTCACCTGTAATATTTTTCTTTACTGTCCATACACTTGTTGGATTTCCAGGTAATTCTGACACTGCCATTTCAGACACCTATCAAGGTGAGAAAACAATATCGATATTTTTTTTTTATTTTTTTATTTTTTTAAAAGACTTTTTTTATTTAAATCTGAAATATTTATCGAATATATCAAACCAAAAAATAAACAAACATAATATTGATCAAAACACACCTCCAAACCATGCCTTAAGACACGAAGCGATGACCTTGGACCTCTTCCACAAGCTGCATACAATTGAGGAGTGTCTTCGTTAGCCAAATCGGCAACCTGTATGGACGAATAAAAGCATGTGAAGGGTAATTCTATAATCAATTGAGTCCATCCATGGCAATGTCTAACCAAAACCAAAATAACTCAAAATTAACGAACCGTTATAAACCAAACTCATTACCTGACAATGCATGATTGGCGCAAGACTTTCCATTTCATCAACCAAAACCAAGTTTTGTAAATCTCTTGCGTGAAAGAAAAATGTTTCACCCTCATCCAATTCAGATGCCATTACCGAAGAAAACTCCGGCTCTTCATCGTCATCACCAAGATGAGTAATCTGATACAGAGCACTGGAATAAAAAGGACATAATGCAAGACACAACATTATAAGTTTTTTTCTTAGGTTTTATTTAGTTAAACACATCCAATTGATTATTCACTTCTCATATTCATTTTAAGGGCACACATTAACTGTAATATTTTAATTTTTTAATGATTTCAGCCTGTATATAATAATACACCAACACGGCTGTCTGTATGCTTGCTTATAATGCACAAAGTTGAAATTCTTCGCAAGTTAGACCTTATTTTGACATTAAGAAAAAAAAGAACTTTCAAAATCAGGAAGCCATTACAATGCACTCTTAAGTTTAAGGACAAATAACTTGAAAAAAGTATTTAATTAACAGACATGATTTCCTAGGTTGGCTTCTAAAGATCACCATGGGCCAAAATTGGTCCAAATCCCAAACGCTGGATCAACCAACAGATTCTGGAGCTGACTGGTTGATTATGTCATTAAAAAACCTTTAGATTCTTGTATCATCATAACCATTTGTCAAAAGCAAACAATTCTATTTATTTATTTGACATTCCAAGCTCTGCAGGTAGCAGGTAAAAAAATCAAAATAAATCTTTGACTCCAAGTTGATTTTATAATAAGCCTAGTACTATTCGAATATAGATCAAACTTAATGTCAGTTGTTACTGCTGATCCGACAATGTGAAATGGTCATGTAAATGTAATCACAAGAATTCTACTTACTGGTTACCAAACTCTGATGCACTGAACAAAAAGCCAGTCTTCAAAACGCATAACGCAGAAGAAACCGGAATTGTGTCGAAATATTTAATGCGTATTTCTGTCACCTGGAACAAAGTTAATTAAAATAAATAAAAACAGAATAGCAAAAAGATAAAGAAAGAAATAAAGTAAAATGAAGTAATGTATTGTGTTTTATTGTTACCATATCTTCGTCTGTCTCTAAAGTAACTTTGAAAATATCGCCTTGCTCGGATTGCACCAAGAAGAAGAACATGGACTAAATAAATAAGAATGCAGTCTTGAAAATAACTTGGAAGTGTAAAAAAGATGAGATAACTGCAACTAATTGGCGCAGTTATTTTTCTTAAAATACACTTGAGGGTTCGAACTAGCAGATCAAGTATTGGCAAGTCACTTAGATTTACTTATTGAACATAAAATTTGCAGATCGTAACAACATACAGTATGATTAAAGCTTTTTTAACAAAGATGGCAAAACATTTATGCTCTATAATAAAGCTTTTTACAAATTTTATATATACTTGCAGAAGAATACAGTAAGACAAAGCTTTGTAAGGAGGTTAATTTATTACGAAATACTAAAGCTATATGGGACAGTGTTTTTACCAATTTTATAAGGAAATATGGTGATATTTGTTAGACTATGTGAGAAAGTTTTGTTTACAATTTTATAAAAAATATGACTAGGCCTTGGTAAATTTTTTTAACACTTGTATAAAGACAAATAAGCTGTTATTTTTGGTCATTTTTCTACTTTAATAATCACTTTCATATATCACTTGCATATATGCAAAATTATTCCTGACTAAATAAGATATCCCCATTAAATATCAAAAACAGAATGGTAATTAAAAAAACAAAAATTAACTTTTTTACCTTTGTCTTGTATGTTGCACTACATACAAAAATCATGCTGCGCTCATTGTCGTCCAGGTCGTTCTAAAAAAATAAACATTTGCAGCATTATTAATCTACTTTTAGCTGTATTTCGTCTGCAATATGGCTTGTAACATCTTTACATAATGATAAACATATACAAAACATGGGTTTAGTTTAGTGATACACTTGGCATGTAACAACTTGTTTTTTGACTACACTTTAAAAAATTATTCAAAACTAATAATATTAACTATTAATAATCTTCACCCTTATCAAAGAAATTATTATAGTAAATAATTTCCGACATTACTTTAAATGAATATATGAAAGAGAGTTGTACGGACTGTGAAAAGGTAGAGAACAAAACATAAACATTACGAAATTCTGAAATGGTTGAGGTTGCCTAGGTTTAGAAAATTAGCCCCAATTTGGTCCCTAGTTACCAGCGCGGTAAAAAAAAACTGATGTCACCACCCTGTTTGGATGTTATTTAGCACTGTAATCCCTTCACTAATCAAAAACATTGATGTTAATCTGATAAATGGATGTTGTGGCATTGCATCAAAATAACTAACTTGCCACAATTAAGATTAGTGTCTCCCTTATTTTTAATGGAAAAATGTGCAAGTCAGAATTTCCCTATACAAAAGTTATTATTTATTTTTTGATAATTTAGAAAAAATGGTAACAAAAAACAATAATACAAACCAACCTTTCTTCTTGGGATTGGGCATCTTATATCTTGCTGATCACCAAAATTTTTGTAGGTTAGATAATTCTCAGAACAGACTAGGACACCACTTGGACCATCATTACCACCAGGTACTAAATATTAATTTGTATTAAACATAGAAACAAATCCAGCTCTCAAGTTATAACAAAAACCTTTTAGCACTTGTAGAGGATAACTTTCCAGCAAAATATATAGTATCACAACACAGTGAAAAAAATTGTAAGCAGCTTGAATGTACATTGTAGAAGTTTGTTATAAACTACAAACCAAATACTTAAAATGCATGTATGAACCTTGAATATTATGTCAAATCATTGCAATGCATTTAATTCCTAATTTTAAGCCTAGAAAATTGTGATGGAAAAATTTTGTAGTTGTAAACTTTAACCATGCTAGCATTCACTACAGCAAATATTGATTTGGCATAGATGAGGTAGCAAGAGAAAACAAAGTTTAATCAGCAAATTTTTTTGTATGGTTGAATTGCTAGTATACTTTGATATAGTACAGTATAAATTTTTTTTATTTCTCCTTCACAAAGGTACTTCTTTTCATAACAATAACCAGAGCAATGTTTCAGGGTTTAATAATTTTTTTCTGTGAACTTATTCGTTCTTATTCATTGTTTGTTTGTTGATGACAACTCACACAGATATTGAACTCCATGCACATATATATAAAATATTTTATTCTTAAAACAAGACAATACAAGTTGAATTACTCGAAATAATTTTTTACCTGAAATTAACAGATTTGCAAATTCTTCCAAAGGTTCACTATATTTTCTGACAACATGGTTCAAACCAAGATCAAGTTCGTAGAAGGTTAGTGTCTGTTGCGCAGCCTGTGCAGCTTCACCAGTATGGTCCACATCTGCTTCTTCGTAATCCAACTCTAGGCATGCAAACATGGGGTTTTCAAAGCCAACATCAATACCCACAGTGTGGAAGACGATGTTGTGTGATTTGTGTGCATCAAGAGGTGAAGAAATAGTCAACCTTGCTTGTGCATCTCGATTTAAAATATAAACAAATTTTTGTTTCTCAACAGCACCTGGAAAAAGAAGCATTATTTTAAATTTTGAAATGACATCCTAGCATGGAAAAGGCAACGCATTGTTAAGTGTCAATACCTATCATGATAGCTCGACCTTTCGGATCAGCAGCGAGGTATTGACCTGGGACAATCCTCCTGCATCCACTTTTTCCAAAGGTTTCTTGATGTACTTTTTCAAAACAATTCTTTGCTGGAAGATATTCCAAGATGACAATTCGTCCAGAATCTGAACCAACTGCAAGGTAATCTAAAAATAACTTATCTGAGTTATTATTTTGTTATTTTGTCTGTAAATCCAAATTGTATATGCTAAGAACGAGTTTTTTTAAATCGAACAAGGTGTGGTAGATAATTAAAAGCGTGCAACTACAAAACATTGACAATGGTATAACAAACCAACTCTTATTGTTTTTATTAACATTTAAACACTTAGTCCATACTAATTTTCACACGATAAAGAAAAATGCATTAAAATGATTCAATCTCCTACAGTACAGTCTGAATGTAATCTACACGCTAATATCACACCTTTGCGTGGAGGACGGCAGTCGTTTGTCTTTTGTTATAATTAAATCCCTTGAGCGTTTTGCGAGTTTATATTTGCGTGTTAAAAAACAATGTGCTCGCGAAGAAATATCGGAGCAATTATATTTCTTGTAATAGCGAGATGCATTGTGTAAATGTATTGATAAGTTATTCCCTTAAGTATTAGCGTGAAGTAATTAAATAATAAAAATCTTTCGCGAAGTACAAATACATTGCGCGAGAATGTATTGTTGATTTAATTACTTAAAAAAATTCCAGCGCGTTTAATCTAAGAAACATACAAAAAGCATTGTTCACAACTATTAAATGCTGCTTTTCGTTTTTAAACTTTTAAAATGCGATCTACAAAAACATTTCCATCGCCGCTTTTTGTTTTTAAACTTTTAAAATGCAATCTAAAAAACATTTCTATCGCTGCTTTTCGTTTTTAAACTTTTAAAATGCGATCTAAAAAACATATCTATCGCCGCTTTTCAATTTTAAACTTTTAAAATGCGATCTAAAAAAATATTTATATCGCCGCTGTTCGTTTTTAAACTTTTAAAATGCGATCTAAAAAAACATTTCTATCACTGCTTTTCGTTCTTAAACTTTTAAAATGCAATCTAAAAAACATTTCTATCGCCGCTTTTCGTTTATAAACTTTTAAAATGCGATTTAAAAAAACGCTTAATTACTGCAAATAAAATTTTCAAAAGAGTTCGCTCAAAATAGATTGCTAAAATTGATCTTGCAACCTATTGTGATTAAACAATTGATCGCGTGGGGTCATTGTTTATCAGCGAGGCAATTATTTTCTTAAAAAAACAAAAGCTATGTAACTATTCGTGCGAGTTTTGCGTCCGCGGTAGATTACATTCAGACTGTACTGTAGGCTCTAAACTGACACTTTTTTTTATCTATTTAAACAGATGAAACACAATTGAAAGTTTTCTGCAGTCCTTGTAAAATAAAACAGGTTTGTTTAACATGGGTGGTACAGTACAAGGTGCAACATTTGCAGCTGGTGTGGCAGTCATGTAAAGAGAGAAAAGATATAAAATAGCCCAAGGGGAATTTTGGTAAAGATCTTTATTTCAATTTAAAGATGAGTACCATTAGTTGTATAGTTGTGTTCGTGCTTGTGTTATACTTTATTGAGTCATAATTTAATTACTAATGTCTAGGGAACTGTTTTTCGTTGTGAGTATTAGTGATGCACATTGTATCGTTTATCTGATAATCGTGCATAACCATTTTCCGTATATATTTACTGTATTCGTGTTGCAAGTGTTCGGTACCTGTGTGAATTTGTAGGAGAACAGTTTACTACATTTATATCATTAAATAAATTTTAGACAACTATTAGTATTAGACAAGTATTCACACATTTTAAAAAAAATCCATGCAGTCACAATATAAAAAAAGGAGAAAAACAAACTTCGTTGAAAACAAGTTATAAAGATTCTTGTGTTAAACTTAAATTTCTCCCCACCACATACCTTTCGTTCCTCCTGTCAATCTGAAAGCCATTAGGTCACGTATAACTCCAAATATTTCTGTGGCAAACAGAGGATGAACTTTACCAGTATTTGGATCAGGTCGTAAAAGCTCCAATACCTTTCCTCGAGAAACAGCTATTTCCTGAAGTTTAGTGCCAGAAAAGTTGCCATGGACAGCATTGTAAATTGCTGATGACTTCTGCAGTGTGAGTTGGTATAAGTGCATTTTTTATTCTTTCTAAAAGAGCAAGATTTGAAATTGAATAAAAATTAGACAGTAAGAACAGACCTTTTTTATTCCAAAAGGTCCCATTGACATTGTCGTATTATGTTATAAGTAGCTAAAGATCATCATGAATAGAGTTACATTTTACGCTTATACTTGCATTTCTAATTGACTTGTTTTTGCAAGAAGTTACTTTTTCCATAAATATTTAAGGATCGTCTTTAAGATTGTTTCATTTTTTATACAAATTAAAACAATTTTTATCTTATGGAAATCGTTTCATATATTTTTACATTGTTTGATAATCGTATCATAAACGAATTAAACGTTTCATTTTTTTTTCAGGATTTTATAACAGACTAAGAAAAATAAAATGATTAGAATAACATTCAACACAAAAGAAAAATTGATCTCCAGAATGATGTTTTATAGAGAGCAAGGAAATCATTTTTGAGAGAGAATATTAAACCATGTAAGTGAAGTAAGGTAATTATTGTTGTTATTTTAATAAACTTTGTTCAAATTAAATTTTAAATGTGTGTTATTCATGTCATTTGTTATAAATATTGTTAAAGGAATATATACAGCAATCTTTATATGTTCTGTTCAGTAGCGTTCTTGTGATTCTATAATTCAAGCTTTAAAAACTTACTAAGATGTTTTAATCTTTTTATAATTGTCTTTTGGAAAACAAAAGTAAAAAAGTAAAAAAAAACTAAGATATTAACAGAATATTATTTAGGAAGAAATTTCATGATCCATCCCAGTAATGTTAAATATCGTTATTAGCTGCCCTTCAACTTTACGTAATTTAATTATCATTAAATATTGTTTGTCCCACAAGTAGTTATATAGTTTAATTAATGGCTTACTCACAATTTCAATTTTTAAATTTCTGGCCGTGAACTTTTATGGAATTTGCTCTTTGTATGTTCCCACACCAAAACGATATATAGTCCCTTTACAGATGGTAAAGGAATTTTGTTCTAACTTTTGCACCCCACACGCACTGATGAACAAAATTATTGAGGCATTTGATTTATCTTATGAAATGGAAAAAATATTTCGTTGTAGACGAAACCTTTTGTTGGCTGTTTAGTTGTTTGCTTTTGGATTTTTAAATATACATATTTTAAAATAATGCAATCTAAAATACTAGTTTTGATCGTGACATTTTATAACTAAATACTGAGATTTTTAAGCACCACAATTTTAGCACTCCATTTAACATCTTGTATTAAAGGTAATGATCCTCTTAACTACTTAAAAGAGATATTCTTTGAGTATATAATTTACCTCATATTTTTCTTTTTTGAAGAGGAATGTTAAGACAATGAATTTTTTTTAAAATTATATACATGATTTCTTATAAGAACAACTTTATAAGAACATAAACCTAGGATTTTGCTAAAAATTAAAAACAAAATAAGAATGGCTTTAGGTCCACTATTCCTGCGGTCAAATGTTCTCATTCGAGCTCTCCGATGGGGTACAAAGTGGACTTTTCACAGTCAAACCTTCACAGTACCAACCTTAATTAAACAGAACTATAAGTAAAACAGCGTTAAAAGGTCGCAAAATGGCAAAAATTAAGCAGTATCTAAAACATATTAAAGATTTGACTAAAAAAAAAGACTTCATTGAAAAATCCAGTATTGTATTTATAAAGGTTTCACCACAAACACATTATGATTATGGCATTTGTACACCATTTCATATGGCTGCTTAACCTGAATACTGGCCCGTGATTGGTTCAACAAGTATTATGACGCAAATCTGACCGCAAGAATTGTTGTTTTCATAGCTAAAAACAATTCAGAATGTATTTTTTACACCTAAATTAAACTAGAGCGAAAGGAAACGATTTAATGATGTTGAAATCAAAGCGAAATGGTTATTGTGTCAACAAAAACGTAATTTTTACACAAATAATAAAAAAATTGTAGAAAAAATGTAGCTATATATATACTTGTTTTACACGGATGCTCAAATGCATGCAAGCAGTGGGCGAGAAACTATGATGTAATTTGTATAGATAGCTAGCAGTTTGGGATAAGGTAGCTACACATATCAAAACAGTTTTATGAATACGAAAACCAATTTTAGTTTTTCCATCTTTCGCATCATGTAACCTTCTTGGGGGCCTTCGAAAAAATTTTTCAGGCCCCGTTAGCGGGATATCGCCGCTAAGAGGGGGAGGGGGTCTGAAGCTTGAAAAAGAAAACCGCTAAGGATTGAGAAATTTTAAAAATTTGTTAGTGGCCTGAACATTCTTCATCGTTGGTGAGCATAATTCCTCTTTTCATCAATTCCGATAACTTTTATATACAAAACATGCCCTTGAGCCTTCTAAAAATTTATCCGAATGTGTGTATTTCACAGACAGAAATCCACTAAAAAAGGGGGGAGGGGGTCTGAATCTAACTAACGGAAGGCCCCTTGGGTTTCCGCATTATAATTTTTCGATCAATAGAAAACCTAAGTTAAAAAAATATATATTATATAGAACCAGGGTGTTCTTCGGAGGTTCTCTCACTATTATACTGGAGTTTTGATTAAATTTACTCCTGTCTCAAAAAAAGCTATTTTACCCCCAGTCAAACACAGAAATGGATATTGAAGAATGAAACAATTTCTGATTTACAGAAAAAACATAAAATATGGTTTCTGAATTCTTTTAAAACAGTTTCCATATACGGAAACTGTTTCTAAATCTACTTTGTTATCTATATCTAGCTATCCGTGGTGACTGTGCGCTTAGGTGGCTAATTTCCCATGTTAGCAGCTATAAATAAGGAGGACAAACACATTTTGTGGTTTGTTTCTAAAACAATAACATCTCGACTCCCAAGTTCCTAATAAAAGTTCCTAATAACAAAAGAGAAAATAACTTGAAAATCGAGAAGAAAACTACCAAAGAGAACATCAGACGCACGTTATTACGCGCGACTTTTCTACCATTTTTCATTCACTTACTTTTACGGTAACGAAAAAGTTAGACCTCTGACAATTTTTTAGTATATTTGCCATATATCGTATGAATCACTCTTGTTACCACACCACAATAAACAGTGTAGGGAATATGCTAATTAACTTAGTAACTTTTGGGAACACGCGAATGAGGGAAGATGCGTACATATGTGTCGCTCATCAGCAAAAAAAGGCTTATTAGATTTTAGTTTCAAGTTTTGGCGAAAACTAAACTCCGCAACCAACAAAAAATAAATATAGATACGTGTTACCGTTGGCTGGACAGCGTACTTTTTCACGCGGGAGCTACACCAAGAAAAAATCCGTTCTCGGGGACTTTTCGCTTTTTCGCTATCGGAGACGGAGTTATTTACTACATATCGAGGGCACTTAAGAATGTTTGCGCTAAGAATGTTTTCTTCCGTTATAATGTGTTAACGTGAGTTAAATCTTAAATTAACAAATCTTAAATTAAATTAACAGTTTATACTATAGATCAAAATTTTTCGAACATCTTTTGCAGCAGACAATATAAGTGACAATATGAGTAAAGATAATTTAGAGGAATAATTTGCACTACACTGCTTTGAAGTGCGTAGACGTAGGTTTTTAACAAATGGTTTTAAAAGCAAAATCCCTTCCCTTTTCTCGCTGTTTTATCGTTCGGATCCTAGACCTTCATGTTGCGTGGAATCTACAAGTTTTTCTTCTTTCTGAATTATTTACTGAATTCCAGGCTTTATGTAAACAAATTTGATTCTTGCGCGACTACTCCGGGGCAATCAAAGCTCCGAGAAGTTATCCCCCGCGCAAAGCTATCTGGTGACGTTCTACCTGACGGAATTACTAAGAATGTGTTAAATTTGGTGATCTCGATGACATGCAGTAAATATTGCAGAACATTCAACATTTTGTGAGACAACAAACCTGTGATGGTTGTCAATAAATAATTATGTCAAATTGTTTTTTTTTCTCTTTGCTATAGTCACATGAAAAACTGTTTTTTTTATATTTGAACTTTTGTTTAGGTGTATAGCTATATATATTGTGAAAGCATGCCACAATGCCAATTTCTAAAATGTGTACTTAGAGATGATAGGTAGATGTGCATATTTTACATGGTTAGCCTCACAAATATCGATGGATATACCCTGTCTATTATTTCCAGGAGGGGTCATGGCTTTGATAGGGAGTCCTGGAGTATTTGCTCTTTTTGGAGTATTTGATTTAATGCTCTCTTTGAGTTACGCGAACTCAATTAAGGTCAGTGCTCTGCCAGACAACTCCCTGCCACACCCAACGAACCACACATTGCACCATCTCCTTAATTTCACATGGCTTGGGTAAACCGGGGCTATGGTAATATTCAATTCCCCATAATCGCCGCCAAGGGGTATCTAACCCTGTATACGCGTTTCATCCTTGATATTAAAAGAATTCAAGGTTGAAATTTGCACAAATACACCAAGGTTGAGGTAAGCAGAAAAAAGCGTGCAGAGCAAAATAGAGGCCCATAAATTCCTGCATCATACCAATAAAATAGAGAAGCCGTATGTTTAACATGAAAGAATAGATAGATAGATAGATAGATAGATAGATAGATAGATAGATAGATAGATAGATAGATAGATAGATAGATAGATAGATAGATAGATAGATAGATAGATAGATAGATAGATAGATAGATAGATAGATAGATAGATAGATAGATAGATAGATAGATAGATAGATAGATAGATAGATAGATAGATAGATAGATAGATAGATAGGGAGATTCACGGGGAGATTAGTTACGGAACTTTAGGGGAGATTCGTTACATTTAGGGGAGATTCGTTACATTTAGGGGAGATTCGTTACGCCGGCCGTAGGGGAGATTTGTTACGTGGATTTTTTAGGGGAGATTAGTTACGAATTAGGGGAGATTAGTTACGGGATCGGGGAGATTTGTTACGCGCGTGCGCATTTCATATTTTTTATTGTCTATTCAAGATGAATGGACGAAAGGTTTGTTGATCCGTTGGCTTTATTTATTATTAAGTTTATGGGTATTTATGTGGCTTATTTTTTTAATAAGCTCCCCAATCTTTATTCTTTTAGCTATTTAACTAAATAGCTTCACAAAGAATGAATTTTGGTTTTGCTTTACATAGCTACCTACTAGCTAGGTTAGGTCTTCTTACCATAGTATCAATAATTGTAGCTAGCTATGGCTAAGTAGCAAGCTAATCTAGAGAGCTGCAGCTAGCAATGGCTAGCCAGCTAGCTAGCTAATTGTACTTTTGATGTAGTTACAGTAGTGTTTATAATCTTAATAAGCTAGCTAGAGGAACAACTTTAAAATTTCCCCTTTTTGAATTACTCTTTTACCATCTTGATGGCTTCCCAGCTTTGTGGCGGCTCTACATCTTTTATGGCTTAACGCCTTTATGGCCTAATGGAAATGTAATGTTTTCATTTAAAGAATGAAAAATAAGTAAACAAAGTTGGGTTGATCTACAAAGATACAGTGGTATGAGCCAGTCACCCCCTTATATCTGTGTTTTATTGGTAATTAGCCTCACTAATTACAGGCACATACCCTGTTAATTCTTTCCAAGAGGGACCACAAAAGTTGTTTATATAGTGTTTAAAGATCCCATTTGAGCTACAGAAATTTTTGTACAACTAGACAACAACCTTTATGTTAAGATCAAATCCATTAACTTTTCGACATAAGTCACATGCTCTGTCGATTAAGCAAATATTACTGTGTTGGTCACTTGTATCTATTTTTGATTTTTTAACGTCATTTGTACACTAACTTGCGGGTTGTTAGGACGCTAAGAGGGGTGTGTAGGTCATTTTCTTAGTGTAAAAATGACACTTAAAAATCAATATGTGAGTGAGTGAGCGACTGCTTGATTTGCATTCAAGAATTCTTACATCTACGGATTGAATTGTGACATAACTTTTTCTACATGGTAAACTATATACTTAGTACATTCACACCCACAATTAGGTCAGATAAATTAAATATTTGTATAAAATACTATCCTAGACAAAAGGGCAGTCAAATAAAATCACGATTTTACCATCCCTGTACGACAAGGGCGTAGATGGATATTTGTTTGTTTATTCAAGGTTGGACAGGCTCTTAAATTTTTTTAGTGGCACAAATAAATTAACAAGTATTTTTTAACATATGTGCAGTTTTTAAATTCTTAGATAAATTTTCTAATTAACTTTTTTGTGCTCCTATCAGTGTGTATTTTTAGGTCTTATTAGTGATTAGATTTTACTTTTGTTACACGAATAGTTCTTCTTGAATTTTTAAGAAGAAAGCCTTTCAGAACTTTCAAAGCATCAATTTTCATTTAAACTCTGTTTTATATATTTTTGAATATTCAGACAACATTTGTTGTATGGTGCATGTTTTTAGGGTAATAAATATACAACTTTTTTACTACATGTGTTGACTTTGGCATCTAATGAATAACATTTCTTTACAAGCTAGTTAATGCTAATATGCAAAGTGTTAATACAACATTTCTGAGAAGAAGACTCTAGAATAAAATTTAAAGCTATCCTTGTTATCTTAAAGAATTTTTTTTTATTATACCATGTTCAAGGTGTATTTTTGTAATTTACATTACTGGTGTGCAAAATTAATTCTCTAGAACAAAACTGTGTTAAGCTGTTTCCCATTATAAATCATTATAATTTAGTTTTGATAGTAAAGATATTTTTTAAATTCTTTATTTTAAAATTCCCATTTTTTAAAAAGCGTAACGTGTTGGCAATGCAGGAAAGTAACGTATCGTGTAAAAAAATTAAATTAGAAAGGCTGCCATATTATTTATTTTATTAAAATATATATATACCAGGTTTAAGGCAAATATATTAGTTAAGTATTGCAGTTACAAGACAGGCAGCAATCCAAATTGGCAAAAAGTTTAACTGTAGCATATGGGTTGCTTTAGATCAATTTGAGAAATAATTTTGTATTGACAAAGTATTTATACATCCTTTTTTTTAAATTTAAAGTATATATGTATTTATTTCTTAGGGTTGGAAATATTTCCATTTAAGACATTAAGTATTGTGCATCAACAACAGTCTTGGTCATGAATGGCGTGCGATCGCACCCGCATGCCTCCGTTCTACTTTGTACACACGCCAAGCAGAACTGAGCTATTTTAGAGTAATCCCTTACCCAAACTTTACCCAATACATAATTGTTCTTCTGCGTTAAAATGTATCTCTAAAATGTATTTCTATTAAATACCCACCTTCATTAAAATGTGAGATTAAAACGTGAGATACATTTCAAATGTTTTGCCTCGGCATTGCGTCGACAATATTTTTTTTGTTTTTCAGCTGGCAAAAAATTTCTTCATTACCCTTGTATTGATCTCCTTAAGACGATGACAAATGGAAATGCTATTTACGAACCGAAGGTCAGGGCATTATTAAGTTGAATATCGCAGAAGTCGCCGGTGACATGCTTCAAAAATACTTGTCACAGGCACAGTTTAATGCAAAGCGGAACTGTACAGGAAAGTCAATTAAGAGTCTTCGCAGATTAAAGTTGGTTATTCATTTTTCACATGCTTCATTCAATATGGCGGCTTGTTGTGAACATGGTTTGTAAACATTTTGTTGCTAAAATAAATAAGTCAACAAACGAAAAAGAAGCAAATAAAAAGTAAAAAACAATGCTTTAAAAACTCTGCGCTGCCGCTCTCCTGAATGTAATAATTGCACGCCAAAATCATAAGCTAGGCGTGCGATACTGATTGCACGCCTGTATTAGTGTAGGCGTACGTACAACCGCACGCGGGTACAAATATTCATGACCAAGACTGCAACAATGTATTCTACTAATCCAGAATATTATGAAATACTTGTTTTATATATATAATTATTCTTTAGATTATATCATATCAATTATATATATCAATAAAATAAATAAAAACATGTCTGTTATTAGCATTGCAGTTGGTGATGCATTAAAATCATTGAAGTATTGGATTGATCAAGATGCTGATGAATTTTCTGGTAAGCTTTACTTTATCTCATTCCATTTCTGGAAATCTGTTTGAATATTATCTTTTTATATATACATTAATTCTCGGTAAAATGAAAAAAAAAAACATAATCCACCAACTTGAAATTTTTTTTTCTGATTATGTTAAAAAATTGTGCGACATCATTAAATTTTCATTTTGTAATCTTTCTTGCTAAATTGTGAATTTTACAGGTTTACAAAAAAATTGAAAATTTCAGGATGCATCAGTTCTTGTTTGCCAAGTAGAGATAGTTACTTATTATTCACCTTTGAGTGAAGGTTTCACATCGCAACAGGCATATTTTTTTCTGTTCCCATATATGGTAGTAGCTCTAATTTTCTATATTGCTATTTGTGTAGTACCTTTAAAAAAGTTTTATTATCCCTTATTTTCATTGATTGATTTCAGTTGAAAAGGTTGACGAATCTATGTTGACTAAAATGGATGATATTATTAACGAGATACAAGACAAATCCATAACACAATTTGCAGAGTTGTGTGATAAATATATCCACCAAGTGCTGTTGGGGAAAAGACCAAATTATCGCCTTGATGTATTCAAACACAAAGTAGTTGAAATTGATGGACAGAGATTGATGCCACACCATTTGATGTACCATAATGTTGAAAGTGGTTATGGTAATTTTAAAGACACCCAATTAGATTCTATGAAGGTGGTCCTTAACAAATTTGTGGACTGCGATAACCAAGAGAGACTTGTTGTGGATGTTTTGCAGTACATAGTGGTGTTGTGGACTACTATTGGTTTTTGCAAAGTTAGCCCTGCAGTGGCACGTTTTTACCTGGCTGAGGGAGGTAAAGATAGAGGCAAAGAAGCTTATGACATGCTCGAACGGAGATGTAAGAAAACTTGTTGGTTTCAGTACCCTGTTTTGACTAATACCTCGAACCAAAATAGAAATTTACCCTTGTCTTTTATGAGTTTGATAATCACTTGTTTGTAGTAGTGTCTGTTTTGAAATTATCTCCACTGAAAAATTGTGAGGATTGCTATTACCTAGAAAAAGTGTCAACGATGTTTGAGGGAATTGTACTTCTCAGAACAATTTTCGTTTTGTGAATTTGGGATTCTTTCTTTAATCGCTTATCACAGTTTTCTTTGTTGATTTAATACTTTATTGCTCAGAATGACACAAAAACAGTTGGTAGTGTTTGCTGTCATTTATTATTCTTTTTATTAGAAAAAGCCTGCCAAGACTATTACTGTGAAAATTTATATTTACTCAATGAAATTCTTTTATAGTTATGAAACGATCAAGTATAATAGCAACGGAAGTAAAGAAAAGGGAGAAGGAAAATGACGAGAAAATTGCAGAACAAGAGGGATCTATTAAAACAAATGTTGCGGTGGTAAGAACTTTAATTTAGCTCCCTTACTATCGTGACGGACGAAAATTGTAAATAACTTGTATGATGATATGTAATCATAAAGTTCTCAGCTTGCTGTGTAATAGCATCTATAAATATAGATCTATCTATAAAATCCGTACACTTTGTTATTTTTACTCTTAGGGCCAAAAGAGGACGTACAAAAAGGAGAAGAAGATCTGTCCAGAATGTGGGGAAAGTAAATTTAATTTGCCTCGTCACGTGGAGGATAAACACAAATGGACAAAAGCAAAGTCTAAACAGATAGTGATAAGCCATAGTCTGAGAAAGCCCTACAATTGGCACCTTGAAACACCCAGTAGGAAAAAAGGAGGCGCAGATAAAAAAACTTATCCAGACTATCATGTTCCTCGCATATGTCCGTTGCCAACATGTTTGAGAGTGGTAAAAAAAATGTCAGAGCATCTCCAACTTTACCATAAATTGGAGACTAATGAAGAGTATTATGCGTTATTACGTTCCTCCCGTCCCGTTTCCAAAAGCAACGAAGCTCCTCGGGAAGAATCAAGTGTAGATTTTGAGACGAACTTCATCAATCCGGTTACTGAAGCAGAACGCAACGACTGCGAAAGCAGCACAAGCTTTGACAATAATGGCACAATGCAACAGTTTCTGGCGTACCTGATGTCCCCAGATGGTGGGCAACGTGAAAGGAAAAGTTCCTTGCAAGCTGTTAGCGAAGTACGCACAGTGGTAAATGTTTTGGGGGGGCAGCTTATTAATCTATTTAAGAAGAATAAGATCCGAGACGATTTTTTTGTCAATTACTTAGACAAGAAAAGCAAGCCGGCAACCTCCAAGCACTACATGTCTTCGCTAATTTCATTCATGGAATTTGCAGTCAGTGAAGGTTTGGAGTTGCCTGAACTTTGTGTGGATGATTTTATAACCGCGAAATTACGCTTACATAAATGGCGTAAAACTTATAACAAAGTCATCGATGAGCAACGTTGGGACAGAGAAGAAGCTCAAATGGAGCTTTTAGTCAGTCCAGACCAATGGGCAACATTTGAATGCAGCGAATTGGCCAGAAATGCGGTAAAACTGTTAGGGACAGCATCAGAAAGCGAAGTTTTCACCATGTTGGAATACACCAACGTGCGTGATTACTTGATGACTGTTATCGCTTTGCAAAATGCACACAGAGCGGGTGTAGCATCCAATTTAACTTTGGAGGAATTTGGAAAGCGCAAGTTAGATGACAGCGGTCATAATATTCTCATTAAGGTAAAGTACCACAAAACAAAAAGTACGCATGGCCCAGCGGTAATTTGCATCCCTGTCCAAAAAGCAAGATTATTGGAATTATTTGTTAAATACCTAAGGCCACAGGTACCTGGACAGGCAAATCAGGTGTTTGTTTCTTGGAATGGAAAACCGTTGGAATCTGGCAGTGTCAGTAAACAAATACACTCCATTTGGACACGCTCTGGAGTTTACGATGGTTTTGAAATGCCAAAAGGGAACATAAACACTACGATAATACGCAAATCCATCACAACTCGCGTCCATGATCAGCAACCAGATAACGCACAGCCTGTAGCTGATTTGCTTGCACATTCGTTGTCCACAGCTAAGAAAGTGTATCGCCTTAAAGAGCGCGAAAAGCAAGCCGTTGCAGGAATAAACGTTATAAATTCTGTCTTTGAAAGACCAAGACCAAATTCAACACCATCCAAACCAAACAAGTGGAGCAAAGACGAGGAGGCAAAAGTGTTGCAATACTTTGAAAAAGAAATTGCTGCGCAATACATAAATATTTCGATGATCAGGGAAAAATTGCCATTACTAGACATCTCTAAATCTGAGAAACAGATTTACGACAAAATTCGTTCCTATTTTATTTACGATGCAGGTACAAGTAGCAACGTTGAAGATCAAGTAAAAGTAAAAGAAAATGCAGCTCTTGAACTTTGTCCTCCCGTTGATGCATCATTTTATCAGCAATCTGAGCATGACGACTGTTCGTCTATCGCGACTGACGTAATACCACCAACAACATCGTCTAATCTTTCCGGTCAGCAGAAATTGTTTGATTCTATTGAAACCAATGAAATCAAAAGTCTTTGTTTTGACATCATAAAAGGTGGTCCAATTTCTGCTGAACGCATACTGGAAAAATTGAGTAAATCAGAAATTGGTAGAGAAATTCTGCAAAAGTATAAAATTATGCAAGTCCAGACCAGGCTGAAATACGAACGCCGAATGTACAGAATGAAAAAACGATAAAACATTTAAGTAATGGGAAACGATATCTTTTTCTTTCTTTTTTCCTTGTTTGTTTTTGTTTTTTGAGCACATAGTTTCTTTGATCGCTACGAAAATTATGTTATCTGTTTTTGATGATAGGAGAAAACGTTAAGAAATGTCTAACAATTACCTAAAGTTTAAAAGGTTTTATTGAAATTAGTTCCGTATTTTGTATTAATAAAAAGATAACGAGTGCTTATTTTATATAAAATTACAACGAGTCTATATTTGATAAAACGATAGTGAGTCTTTATTTGATACAACAACAAGGACTCATATTTTATTAAACAATAACGAGTTTTTTATTTTTAAAAACGATAAGTTTTTATTACATGTTTTTGAGCCGCTTTTATGTATATTTTTTATGATGCCATGCAAATTTATTAAGTTGAGTCTTTTATTTGTATACCCCATTCTAATAATTATTTGGAGAAACAATCTTGTTAAGTTTACTTCTCGCAATACGTAAATGAAACGCCCAAGAGCTTATACAACCAAAAAAAAAAAATTCCAATCGTTTCTAGTATGTGCAATTTTGCGAATAGTGTCAGGATTGCGCGAAAATAAGGTGAACTGTCAGTCAAAGTTTTTCGCCTCATTACTTGCAGCTAGAGTTTCAGCTTGAATGTTATGGTTCCAACATCCAATGGCTTTGACGTACAGTTTCTGGGGTTCCAGTTATAAAATTTCAAATAAATGTTAAAGCGGTAACTCGAGAGAATTAGGTCACTGGAGATTTACTTCCGGGCCTTGTGTTACGGTAGTTATACCGTTTATTAAAATCACGGTTGACTTCATGATTTTCCTAACCCTTATCTTAGCTTTCCAGGTTGTTGCGACGTTTAGAATGCCTTTAGCCTACCAATGTAATTACAGTCTATGTTAAGATAACTATTATTGCCAAGATTGATACCTTTTCGATCTATACAACTGTTTTATATATGCTGTAATGCTTAAAATGAATTAGTAATAATGATAATAAATCTCCCTGTGTACGTTTCGCCCACGCGTTGTGTGTTTGGAAGAACACGGATCTTACGTCAACAGGACTTATATGGAAACAACATTTAGCACCTATATTTTCGTTGACCACATTCAATTAAACTACCAGTTTATTATTCGTTTTTGTGCCTTAACAACAAGGCTGTAAATGCCCACCTGCTGTGCTGGCGGCAAAATTCTTTTTATCTTTAACTAACGCCAAACTATTATGAACTCGACAGTCCCAAGTTTAATGTGTGTTAATCAAAACAAGTTTGCAATATTGACAAAAAACGCATGGTTATGGCCTTTTTGCGAAATAAAATTTCGTAACTAATCTCCCCTAAAAGATACAAAATTTATATTGCAATTCTGCGGTCTAAATGACTGTCACAGGTGCTAATTTGTGGTTTTAGTATTGCAGAGTGCTTTGATCTTCCTTCTCAGTGGGTTTTTAATCTTTTTTATTAAAAGCGCAGCAACATAATTAATATCCATGGATCTCCTAAAATTGAGGGAGATTAGTTACGTCAACAGCAAAATTGGGGTACTATCACTAAACCTTAAATTTTATCCGTTTTGAAAATCCCACTGACATGAATTTTTGCATGATAGTTGCTGAATGATATATCTATACACATACCTAATTTTAAGTTAATTCATCAACAAATAAGGCCGCAAAACACATTTTCAGAAATTAACGATGTCGCGTTTCGTTCCTCCAACGAACTCCTTTCCAAGGTTGCGTTTAGTTACACGAACCCCACTTGACTGTCGTATTCAAAACATAACTCCAAATTAAAAGCAAAGGGATTTTAGTGGATAGTATATTTCTATGCTATTGGGGTGTCTCAACACGACTAAAATTTTTTTTAACTCATTTGGGCCTTATTTAGGCCCAATTTCTGATATAGGGGAGATTAGTTACATTGACAACTTTAAATCGTTATTGCGAAAATTTGAAAGGGATCTTAGGAAAACAATTATGGGGGTTGCAGAAAGTATTGAACAAATTTTAAAAAAAATTAATTAAACTTGCATTTGCGCGGACATATATAGGAAAGATACAGCCTTAATTTACGCGTAGAAAATCTCCCCTAGATGAATCTACAGATAGATAGATAGATAGATAGATAGATAGATAGATAGATAGATAGATAGATAGATAGATAGATAGATAGATAGATAGATAGATAGATAGATAGATAGATAGATAGATAGATAGATAGATAGATAGATAGATAGATAGATAGATAGATAGATAGATATATTCACAGTTACTCTCCTGACCGAAAACAGTACCGAATCCTACTGTTTTAGGTTACGTTTTCTACGTCGGTTACCTTTCCTACGTACGACGGTTACGTTTCCTACCCAGCAGTAGGTTACGCTTAGGTTACGTCGGTTACCCACGACAAGGCGGTTACGTTTTCTACGTCAACGCGCATGTGCAAATATTAAAAATAAATCATAAGGGCGGCTTGCGGCGTGAAAGATACTCTCACTTAAGGATTGTTGTTGTTGTTTTTTAATCATATCAATCAGATATAAGAAACAGAAAAGCTTTTTTTCTTTGGTAAGTTTTATTTTGTCATTTAACAGTTTTAAATGTTGTAAATGCTTATGTAAATATATTTTTTGTGGGCAACCAAAGTGCATAGCTAGCTAACGTTTTGTAGCTAGTAACACCCCAAATAGCAATCTGAACTTTTTAGGTTTGTTCAATGAAATAACATTAGTAGAATTAAAGAGCTATAGCTATGGTCATTTAACAATAGCATTATGTTTCTTGGTAGTCTTTTTGTGTAGTTAAGTATATTGCTGTAGTGTGTTTTTATATAGTCCTTATTCTCATGTTGGTATTTTGATATGACCTCTGAGCGTTTGTTTAAAAGCTCATTTTATTTTCACTAAATTTATTCTTACTTATGTTTTTCTTGTTTCTTTAAAGACAATAGCCATGCTTGAAGTTGTTTTTCGAGAGACTCACACCTATTTGTTTTTAAAACATTTTGTTTATTTTTCTCTTGTTTTTTAAAAATAATGACCATGCTTGAAGTTGTTTTTCTGAAGACCCCACACACTTGTTTTAAACAACCAGTGTTGTTTATAGATATATTATTCCTAATCAAAATGATATCAAATCATAACAAAAGCTGTTATAAATTATTGTTAAAAAAGTGTGTTGTCTGTTGTACCCATGCTTTCAAAGAACTTATATCACCGGTTTTTATTATGATAATTTAGTTAAGTACACAATTAAGCTTTCTTTTATATCACACTGCAGTTGTGCTTTGCTCAAGTATTTCATATATATTTTACATTGTCAGAATAAAAAAAATCATTTTTCAAGTTGGAATTGTCAAAGCAGGTCACAAGAAAAGTAGGAAGCATATTTTATCATGAGTTTTGGTAATAGTAAGGTAAACAACAGTCTTTTGTGTGTATACACCTATTATATATATACTATTATATACCTTTTTCTTGTTCTTAACAGTATATTTTTATTTCTAGGAAGTTTTGTATCGACAATTAGTGAAAATATATACGTGTACAATTTCTGCAAAAGTCAATTTGTGAAAATAAGTCTTTCCTGCAAAAAGGTTTATTTGTTAAAATTAATCAACATGAATTTTTAGCAAAACAAAAAGATTTCTGAATCTTGTAAGCAGCTTTAATTGAAAGCTATATAAATCCCAAATAATTTATAAGGACCTAAACTAAAATTGCAAACTAATTCACTGCAAAGCAAGTTGAAATTATTCGTTTCAAACATTTATTTCAAAAATAAATTTTTGAAATTTTTTAAAATGACTAATTTGTGAAAATTATTCTTTACGGAAGGTAATTTTTAATTAATATAAACTGGCTAATATAATTAATATTATTAATATATTTAATATAAACTGAATTATATACAGAAATATCATATTCCACATATTATGGAATCACACAATCCATACTCACATCATCATCATCATTCTCGGCTTAACGTCCGTTTTCCATGCTAGCATGGGTTGGACGGGGTATATTAATGACCCTCTTCCAATCTGATCTAGACTGTGTTAGATCTAAACTCAACTTCCTTTGTATCAACTCACCTTTTTAACATATTTTTAAAACTATATGTAGCTGTGTGGATGTCTTTTTAATACAGTTGGCACAAAGTGTGTGAATTTTTTTTTGACAATGGTAAATATATGTGTATACATTTTTATATAGCGAAATCTTCAAGAATCATTTGTATTGGTTGGTACCATAACAGTTATTACAAGGAATGGGACTGATGGCATGGCCTATCCTATTATCTTGGGAAAAAAATGGTAACAATTGGAAAGTAAGTATGGCACACATTTTTCTAAACACATTGTTATTTATTATAATTTTTTATAACAAAAATAAGGAAATTTTCAGCTAGGTTTTTTGTCAAATTTTATAGTGATGTTGACAGTGACATCAGGGTACGAAGTAAAAATGTTGAGGCGCTTCATTGCAAATTAAAAGTCATTGGAAAAAACGATGAAAGTCTTTCTTTTATTGTCAGGTTTTGATATTGTTTGTTTCAGGTTGAAACATCGTCTACGTCAAATAGTTTAGAAAGGTATGTTTATTTCTTTTTTAATATGTACTGAAATTGCTGTATAACCATCTAATTTAAGATTAAATTAAGAATTGAAGTTGCGCATATAAGAAAGAGTCTGCAGCCTTAACTGTTACTAATTTTAGATTCCTTAAATTCTTTTATCCTTGCCTTAGTATGTTGATGAGAGAAAATATCAGGTTGAAGAAGAAAATTTCAGAGCTCGAGAGCCAACTTTCAACAGACTCTACAAGCTTACCTATAGAAAAGTATGATTTTTACTGCCATATACTATTTACAACATGTAGATTTTTTGTTCTCCTATCTCCTTTATTCGAATTATATTTTAAATGTATTCAAATTATTATTTGAAAGTAAAAGAGAAAAAAAATTAGCTAAACCAGAAATTCGAACAAAAATATTCTGCAAAAGCTTCATGCTGCCGAAAATCTTAGTTTAAATGTAATATATTCCTGCGAAATTCAACTCGTGCAAGACATATTGCAATTAAAATACTAAGAAGAAATTTCTGTTTCCCACCGTTTTCTTGCAGTCTCAAACTATGTTAATTTAATTGTTTGAATTGTTTCATAGAAACCGCAAAAAATGTCCATTACAGTCATGTGATAGTTGTGTTACAAATTTATCTCGGCACATGATAGAAGTACACTATTGGCCCCAGAGTAAGGCAAAATATTGCGTTGGCATATACGGATTGAGGAAACCAGGTGTTAGGTTTTAGGTTGTCGAAACAAAAGAATGAGTTTGCACCTCCAAGACGTCCACAAACTATCAAAAGGACCTTACTATTATAGTATGTTGAGATTAGCCAGGGTGTGTGACGTTGCATCAAACAACGAAGTACACATATGACATCCATCCCTGCCAAGCATGTCGCCACTGATGATCGCCACTGATCCGAAGTAACAGATTCGGATAGTGACATGGAAGATGACGAAGTGGTTGACTCTGCTGAAATTTTAGAGAGGTTTGTGACATATAAAATTTCAGTTGATGGAGGGAAGAGTTGCCAAAAGAGTGCTATTCAGTCAAAGCAGCAATTGAGAGATATTTGGGCAGCTTTGGATTCCTCATATCCCAGTGATTTAGTCGGAAAATATAAAATTCGCGACACCTTTTTGACAACGTATGCCGAAAAGACAAAGGAATACAAAGCTTTAACCATTAAACGGTATATTTTGTCACTGCCACACTTCTATGAATTTCTCCTTACTGAGGAGATCCATCTACCTGGAATAGCACCAGATATGATTTTAAGGATGAAAGTTAGTGTATCTCGATGGAGCAAATCTAATAATGGAACGGTAGAGATACAGCAGCTTGAGAGACAGATGGAGGAGCAACAAGTGCTTATCACGCCTGAGCAGATCCAACGGTATGAGGAGTCTGCCAGTGCAAAGGAGGCTATCTCGATAATTAAAAATTTTCGTAGCCCTTACCGAGAAAACACCTTGTCTCGTCAAGAATATGCGTGTATACGGGATTTTCTCATAACGGAAATAACTATAATTAATTGTCAGAGGTCTGGCGTACCTAGCAACATGAACATCGATGAGGTGAAGGCTGCTGTATTTCGTGATGGTAAATATATTATTAAAGTAAAACGTCACAAGACATTTAGGAAACACGGTCCTGTTAATCTGTGTACGAGAGAAACCTTGTACCAACAGCTATTAATTTTTTTCGATTCAATTCGCAGTCAGATACACAGTGACTTTGAAAATGTTTTGTTTCCTATAATGGCAAGATGTTAGAATCTGGAGCAATATCGAAACAAATTAATAGCACTTGGAAAAGGTCCGGTGTTTATGGTGAAAACGATCCGCCAGTGAGGAAAAACATCACTTCAAATATATTTCAAAAGTCTGGATCCACCATCATTGAAGATAAAAATCCAAGTGAAGCTCCATATGTTGCTAGCCTGTTGACGCACTCTGAGAGCATCTCAAAAAATACTACCGTTTGATAGAAAAGGAAAAGTATGCCCTTAAGGGTACAGCTGCCTTGGAGGAAACTTTCAACAAACGTGGCAAAAAAAATATTTACGAAAAAAAGAAAACGTGGACTGATGCCGAAGTCGGGGAGTTGGAGACTCTATTTAAACAGTTTTTGACTGCGAAATCTGTCAGAATTGGCGATGTACGTAATCTACGTGAAAATTTTATCCATCTTATTCATTTGTCTGATAGGCAGATTTTAGATAAATTGAGAAGCTACTGGCGCTATGGAGTCACGGAAGAGGAGAAAGGTAGGTTAAAACTATCGCATTTTTCTTCTTATATGTTGTATTGGTGACTTTTATTTGTTTTACGTTAGTATAAATATAAAGATTTTCATGAAAATTGTGCCTGTTTTTTTATTAAATTTAAAAGAATTCATTTCCTATCTTTTAATAGATGGTAATGATGCTGTTGACAACTCATGCTCCTCTATTGCAAATGAATACAAACAATCTGTGTCAAAAGGAGGTATGTTTGTGTTGTGCTACTTGCTAGCTTAATTGATTTTGAAAAAAGCGCTGAAGCTTTCACAGGCAGAAACTCGCGAAATGCAATTTTTTTGTGAAATTTACAATTCGCGAATATTTCTGTTGCGAAAGTTTATGCACTTAAAGCAGCCCGATCCAATATTTCTTTAGTTAAGGCTTAATAGTGTGTGGTGTGCTCTTGTTGCGAAAACACAATTTTGTTTTTGATATAGTAGATAAGCATCATGGTGAAAACGACGAGGAAAGTGAAGATGATGATTATGAAAATACAGTTTCTGGGAAGGAAAAAGTTTTCTCGAATGTTGAAGCTAACATCATTGTCGAAAAGTGTGCCGAGATCATTCGTTCTGGACCAATATCCATCAATAGAGTAGAACGTGCACTCGAATCAAGCTCTGTTGGAAAACGTGTACTACAAAACTTTGACATGTCGCAAATACAAACAAGGCTTAAATATGAGCGCTTGTAGTACAGAAAAAGTTCCAGAAGAAAGTGTCTCTAAACTGTTTTATTTCTACCTTTACTGTACGAAACATTTAACTATAATTTGGTGTAGTTTCGCACACTTTTAATTATTTTTCCCACTATTAAACGCTCCTCATTGTATGTATCGAGAATGTTTTCATTTTCTTTGAATTCTTATGGTTCGTTAAAAAAAAGATCTGTAGCGCACGTTTTAATTCTTAACGGTGCTGAGACAAGAGTATGGATTAAAATAAGTACCATTTGTTAAAAATAGTTATATCGTTTTGCAGTATACAAGTTATGTTTTATGTGCATCACTTGACATTTTTATGTATGTTATTTTTCTATATATATATTTAGTTATGCAAAAACAATGAACAAAATTTCCGTAATTTGCTACATTATTCATCATTCACCCTAACATCGTTTGCTTATAACAAAAAACGTGTACCTTGTGAATCCTTATTACATTGCCTTTATCGTTATGAGTGTTATGAGTCGCCGTTAGGGAGAACTGCCATGTGCCTAGGTGATGCCACGTAACTCGTGAATTTTTTGATTAAGTAACTAAAAACAGTCAATAAATGCACGATTAAGCACCCTTGATGATCTTTAAGGGGAAATGGGCGTTTTGAAAAAAGAAGTATAAATGTTATACTACCGTAGGGGACAAATATTAAATGGGGTTCCTAACCGGAAAAGGTGCCACATCTAGCTAAATTTAGTACTTAATAAGTCGGTTAGTAATCACGAAATTATAACGAAAAGTATCAGCTAAACTCCAGGAACGGTCTATTTAATTTTGCAACAGTATTCTGTAAAGTACCCTGCAGTAAAGAGCGGGAGTGTCCTCATCTGTTTAAAACAAATTGGAATAAAAACAAAAATATCCTTTCAAATAAATACGCAACATACTGTCATAAAAGTGTGGGAAAGTCGAGAATAGTAACAATGGTCATTTATTGCAGCGTGTGCCAAGAAGGTAAAATAATGTCCCGGTTAATGGCGCAGCACTATTGTTAGGTCACGCTACTATATTTTTAACATGTTCGAGTCTGTAAATAACGCATCCGTATTATAACTTGAACAGCACGTTATTATAAAAACTGTGGGTAATACAATAGCAGTTTTGACCACTAACAATTATACTTGCGATATTATGATTTGGCTTTTATATATAGACAGCAAGACAAAGCAGACATCAAAGCACAAATTTAAGTAGCGTTATTAAGATTCTTCTTCTTCTCCCAAAACAAATCTTGGAGATAAAGGATGACGCAACAATCAACAATAGTTCAATATTTATTATTCTGTCTAAACATTGTTAAATAGGAAATTATGTTGGAAATTGTATACGTCGTCATTGCGTAGCAATCTCAAAGGTTTTCCCAACCGAAAAAAGCGATAAGAACCTCTAGTTTGGCTATTACAGAGTACGGTGGTTTTTATCCTGGAGTAGGAGGCAATTACAATAAAAGTGATCGTCTTCGTGCAATGATCTCACACTGACGCTGTTGTTATAAACTTTACTTGTATTACTCGTACTTGTACATTATTCACGATGAATTTTAACGATTTCAGCCAGCGCGAAATACCAACGTTTACCAAAAAGTAGTTGTTTTTGTGTTTGTCAGGAAGATGTGAAAAGAAGTGCTAAAAGTTATAAATGACAACGAAATTATATGTAAAAAATTCTTTGAAAACTGGAATATTGATTAAAAATGCTGACGTCAGCATAAAATATTGCTGACAGTCATCGTCTAATGCATAAATTTTGTTTGTCTTGTGTTATCTAGAAATTATTCCTACAAACGTTATGAAATATAAGCCAACACACGATAAATTTTGTTTAGGAAAATGTTTTGCCCAACAACAACCACCCCCTAGCGGTAATGCACTACCGCATCCCCCTTCCCTCAATATACTAGCCTCTACTTTGGTTGACGACACATAATCAAAAAATTAATAGAAACACCTTTCACATAATAACCTCTTGTGATGTCTATCACCGTTTTGTTTCTTACAAAGACAATACGAAAACTAGAGTGCACTAAGATCGTTTTTCCGATTCCGCGCCGTAGGAAAAGTCTGCGACCTTTCCACTTCCATGCTGTGATAGATCGTAAGACAGCAACACCAAGATGAAAGAGATAATACTACGTTAATTCTTAGCACATATATTTATTTTACATGGGCTAATAAAAAGATTCTCTTCCATATACCTTCATAGACACAAAAAGGGTTAATATGCGCAATTTTTATACTCAGGTCGATAACGTAACTCATCGATAGAATATTAAGAATACATCCGACTAGAAACAGAGTAGCAATATCAAAAAGCAATTATATAAACACAATTTCAAACTTAAAAAGTATTTAACCACATGATTTGATGAAGAATAATCAAAATTTAAAAAAGTTTTGTTGTTGTTGTGCATATCTTGAAAAGGTTACGTTAACTACGTGTTAAATTTTCGAGGGTACCTCTAACGGACAGGTCCAGAAATCCTAATTGAAGTGACTACACGTCAAATCCTTTGGTACGAATGCCAGTGTATGTTAGCAGAATGTTCATGTGTAATTTCAAGATTTTTTGACACAGTACGTTTACACAGTGACAGTGCAAACATGAAGCCCCCAAAATCGTAAAAAAGACCTACTTTTAAAAAGATAAGGGGTATGTTATGTATGTGATTGCACTCGAATTTTTTTTTTAAAAAATCGTTAAAAACTGGATAATGGCGAATGGTGGTAATTAATTAGGGGGCTATTTTGGTGCGTGGTAGGATGATCTTTACCCATATAATCAATATTTTCCCATACCACGCCCTAGTTCTACTTACCACGACGTAGGTTACGATTCCTACTATCTTAACTTTAGCTTGCTCATTTTTTTTTTAATCGCAACACTTTTACAAAACTTTTAGGTTTTCTTGTTGCAAATTTATTAAAAAATATAAAATAACCTTTGGCAGCCCTTCAAACATCACGCGCGGTTTTATAATATGACTTTTCTTTGAGGTAGAAAACGTAACCTATTTACCTATACAGATAGATAGATAGATAGATAGATAGATAGATAGATAGATAGATAGATAGATAGATAGATAGATAGATAGATAGATAGATAGATAGATAGATAGATAGATAGATAGATAGATAGATAGATAGATAGATAGATAGATAGATAGATAGATAGATAGATAGATAGATAGATAGATAGATAGATAGATAGATGTGCATATTTTACATGGCTAGCCTCACAAATATCGAGGGATATACCCTGTCTATTATTTCCAGGAGGGGCCATGGCGTAGATGGAGAGTCCTAGAGTATTTAATGCTCATTTTGAGCTACGCAGACCCAATTAGAGCCCGCGCTCTACTAGACAACTCCCGGCAACATCCAACGGCCCACACAGTGTGCCATCTTCCTAATTTCCCTCACATGGCTTGGGTTAACCCGGGGCTATGGTAACATTCACTCGCCCATGTTGAATCGCCGTCAAGAGGAAGAGCGCAGGACCTATGCTGAAACATGAGGACTTGTTGGACTTAGATTAAAAATTACCACATAGTTTCTGCCAGCACATCTGGTAAGAAGTGTTCATCTTATATTAAAACAGGAGTTGAAAGAGCATCCACTCCGTTAATGAGTCCACATACAACCTTATTGGGTTCTTGCCTTTTTGACATTGGGGTCTGGCTCTTTGACATCAGGCAACAAATTCTGGGGTTGAGGATTGTCCTCACAGCTAATATCTTGTTTATTACCTGTTGCAAGGATAAAAAAGAATGCTTTCTAGCACTACTTCTATTTTTTTCTTTTTTTTTTTTTTGCAAAAAACCTATAGCGCAAGTAGACATTTTATAATTATCCGCAAAATTAAACTTGGTTCTAATAATTTACTCTTCTTCTTTTTCTCCAAAGTTGGTTTTGCGGTAACATGTTTAAGGGGCTTAATTTTTGCCATTCAAGAGATGAAGTTAAACTAGGTTTAACCAATAACTAATGGCTTCAGCCCTTAAAAGTAATTGCCGACGTAAAATACGAAGATACCATAGTTGCGTCTGCAAAAGAAATGGCGACGTAATTTTGTTGTGAAATTTTTAAATAACAATAATTTTGGTTTTGTTTAAGCTACTCCCACTTCTTGCGACTACAAAATAATTACATTCGATTTTCAGTAGGCCATTATCACGAACTAAAATCATTTAGGCTACAGAAATACTGTGGTGCCATTTGATTCGTAATAATAGTAATCGAAAAAATTGTAGGTCGTATTAAAAAGAACTCCAGAAGTTCTTTCTTCCGCACGACACAGCAGGCAATAAGTCAGCCCTGCCCTCGGTTTTGTGAGGAGAGATGTTCTGCGAAGACCAATTGGGTCTTCTGTACAGTTTTGCTTCATGTTAAACTGTGCCGGTGACAAGCATTTTTAAAGCATGTCACTAGCGACTTCTGTGGTACAACCTAATGATGCCCTAACTTAATGAGTTCATCTCGAAACATAAAAAGCCAGTCGGCAGTGAACTATTAACCTAACAAAGTTCACCATCCGGAAGGTATGTCAATAAAACTTATACTCCATTCCCAATTTTTATCGTCTTAGGAGATCAATGCATCGAATTTATGAGAGGTCTAGCCCTAATAAGTTATTGCCAGCTGAAAAATTTTACTACAAAAAAATATTGCCGACGCAAATCAGTTAAAATGTATCAATAAAATGAAGAAATCCATGTTGTTCTTACCGTTCTTTTCTTTCAAGGTCTTATAATTCTCTTTCCAATTTAAATTTCAAGACTGACTCGATCGTTATAACTAGTAACAGTCACCAAACCAATTAGATGTTCCCTCAGACATTAGGTGTATAAGTTGTTGTTAAAATGTATGGAGGTCTGGTAGGGTTATTCAGGGCATCTGAGATCTCTTTCCTTTATTGTGTTTTCAAAATGGTAAAAACAGAAGCCAATGCTTCTGTTTTTACCATTTTAATGAAAAGAAATTAATGCCTGTTTTAAAACAATAAAATATCCTCAATAATCTTGTGATGAGACAATGTGAAAATATTTTTATTAATGTGCATGGATACGCATGTTGCGTATATAACATGAGTAAGATAATCTGCTTAATTGGGTTTTCCTGTGATAAATCTTTAGAATTAAAAACACACATTGTACAATATTAATATATGCAACAAAGCGCCATGATTGAAAGTTATGTCCAAGAAAACAACATGGTTGTGTTTGTTTGGGGCACACCTACACCTCCATCGGATATGGCAGAAATTGTTGAGTCGATAAAAAAATTAGTTGGAAGTAATGGACAAGTTAAGGTTGAAAATGCAACCATGCTTGTAAAATGTTAGTAGAGTGTTTATTAAACCACAGTTTCTGTTTTATTTTCTCCCTGAATGTCTAAGGGTAGTTTGCAATGCTACAATAGTATATTCTTGTAAAAGATTGTACACATGTAACCATAATTTTTATATATACAACAATTAAATCAGTTTGATTTGAAGAAACTAGTGGCAGGTTTTTATTAAATTAATTTCCACAGAATTAAACACTCCTTTTTTCAGCGCATTATTGCATAAGTGAACCAAAAGTGTGAACTTTTTTTATACCTTCTTGCCTTCTTGCATATAATTGTACAAGATCGTACACCACTTACTACAATAATTGTACAATATTGCATACAATTTATTACAGCAGTGGAACTCCCTGTAAAGATGACTTATTTAAGAATTTTATGTACAGGAATCGTTATAGTTGCTAATGTTACCAATTATTATTTTTAGTTCCTGATGATATTCTTCTGCTCTTGTTTAACAACCGTATCCAATATATGTTTAATCCTATTGTTTCTTTTAGCGGGACATGGCAATTCATCTTTTGATGTTGTGATCTCTGGCACTGACCAATCACCCTTCACCCACACAAATGATTTGCTTGCTGAAATGTTGAGAATATTAAAACCAACTGGTCAACTTGCAATCAACGAATCAAAAGGTTTATTATCTTTGTCATTTGAGTTTTATTTTGAAAAATTTTTTTGGAAATTTAACCTAACCCTCTTTTTAAGACATATGTTATAAGTGCTGACTTAGTAAGTTTAAAAAAAGTTTGGAATTAGGGTCTAAGTCATGCCTTGCAATTAACTTTTACCTTGTCCTGGACAAAATACATAATGTCGGCATTTCTATATTTTGTTGTCACTGCAGCACCTAAAATTAGCGTCGGCATTCGGCACTGCCGACGTGATTGCCGACGTAAAATGAGAAATTACCGTAGTTGCGTCGGCAAAAAAATTGCCGACGTAATTTTGTTGTGAAATTTTTAAAAACAACAACTCATTTTCAACATCAACGAAGAAAAAAATTAACAAAGAATTAATTTTTATTTTGGCGGACTTTTAAGAACATGTGATCATGTATATTTCTATCGTACCTGCTCACGTATTATAACCTGGTTTCTACTATCATTTTTTTTTGAAAAACAAACTTTTCAACTGATCGCATGTTATTCTTTGTAATATTAAAGCCTTTGTGGTGAATTTTTACATCACATTTTCTCTGGCGTAATATGAAAACTGGCATATATTTTTCTAGAGTTCCTTATCCTAAAAGAAACCAGGTCTCCACATGGGAATGCACACACACAATCATCAGTTTCCATTTGTCATCGTCTTAGGAAATCAATACATCAAATTTATGTGAGGTCTAGCCCCAATACAAGGTGAATGACGAAAGTTTTTGCCAGCTGAAAAATTTTACTACAAAAAAAATGCCAACGCAATGCCGACGCAAATCAGTTGAAATGTATCTCACGTCGGCAATAAAAAAATTTTAATTTTAAGGGCTGCATTGCAACTTTATCAGAAGAAAGTCAGAAAAGCTGGGAATTTTAAATTTTGCTAAGTGTATAATAAACATCCTGTTTTAAATTGAATATACTTTTTCAATTTATTTCTAGGTGAAAGGTCAGCAGATAAACTTAAGTCTGTGTTAACTCTTGCTGGATTTACAAAAATTATGCAGGTAAGTTAAAGAAAACCATATAACACCTGTTTTGCCTGAACTAAAACTTATGTACAGTTTACTAACGCTCAGTGGCACTTAATATTACTCTAATCAGTTCAGAATCAGTTCAAGTAAAACCATACCTTGATCAGCCGGCCAAAATCATGGTTAACAGTAATTTGCTTGCATAATAAGGGATCGTCTCCAAGATCGTTTCAGTTTTGATACGAATTGAAACAATTTTCATCGTATGGAAATTGTTTCAATATTTTTTTCACATCGTTTCATAATCGTATCTTGAAACGAATTAAATGTTTCATATTTCATTTGCGAAACGATTTTGTATAAACTACGTAAAAATAAAACGATTGTGTAACTATTTTGAAACAATTAGAAAAAATTCTAAAAACGTTTTGATACGATTGTCAAAATATTATTTGTGATACCATGTAAAAGTCTTTGAAGTTATTGAAACGAATTTTGAAAGGATGTTGAACTAATTGAAAACCAATTAAACTTATATATAAATGTAAAATTATTGTTTCTCTTTCTTTTATTCCACACAACATCGACATCATCAACAACATCTTTTATCGTAAATATCATAAAACAGTTTCTCAAAACTAAAAATAAACGGTTTTTCTTAAAACTAACAATTTCCTTTAAAATGGAAAATATTGCGATGAAAAAAAAATTAAGAAAGAAGAACGGCGGCAATAGAAAAACCTATGTGACACCGCGTAGGTTTTATTGAGAGAACTTTATTAGATTAATAAATTCTTTTATTCTTTTATGTTAAAAGAATGTAAAAGAAACACTTAAAACGATTTTGAAAAGATCTAAAATAAATATACTGAAACAATCATAATGATACGATTTTGAAACGAATTATGGTATGTGAAAGGATTTCAAGTAAATATAATAAAACAATCTTGAAACGATTATGAAACGATTTTATTTTTTAATGGAACGATTTACAAAATAGTGAAACGATTTCCATACAATCTGAAACGATTTCAAAAAATTAAACATTACTTTAAAATCGTTTCAAGTTCATATCACATGCTATGCTAATTAAAAAATGAAACGATTTGAAACGATTTTTTTTAAACGATCTTGGAGACGATCCCTAAATTAGTTTGTGTCGCTTAAAAATAAAAATTAAGCAAAAACATTTTTATGGAGGATATTTTATAGCCGTCTTTGTAGAAAAGTTTATTCATGTTTGCTTGTCACAGTCAAAAACACATAATAAGCATATTAGTATTTAAGAGTATTTGAAATCTCCACCTAAGCACATAGTATAGGTTGTTCTTTTTTAGGAGTTTTGATGACGTCAGCAGTAAAAAAACAAAAAATTATTTTAGGAATTTCTTTTTATCTGTTGCCTCTAATACGTAGAGGATTATGTACTTTTGAAAAATGGTTACAGAGATAATGAGATTTTAAATGTTATTTGATGATGTCATCAACCAGGCTGTTCCGAAAAAGCCCAACTTCAAGAAATTAATCCCATTTTGGTCCTGGGCGATCCCTAGTTACCTACAGTGCCGATCACGAGTAACTGTACAACAAGTATCCTGTGGGTACGAGTACCCCGAAAAGACTTGCACATTTTTGCTACTGTACTCACACAGTACTCGCTAGCGTGCACGATAGGCAAACGGTATAATTAAGCTAGCAACATTTTGATATTTTCTAAAAATGTGTTTCAGTGTTTACGTTATTCTTTGTTTCAATATTTTCTTGAATGAATTTGGACGATGTCTCATTGTTATTTTTTTAAAACAAAGAACAATGACTTTTTAAGTTCAGGGGAACTCTGTATTGACAAGTTTCACATAATTGTGTGTTTTAAAAGACTTTATAACACACAATCATGCATTAATTGCATAAATACCATGGGGTTCCGTTCAACAACTCTGGGTACAACTTTTTTTAAATGACCAATATAACGCTGACATTTTCTGCTGTCACACCAGCCCAAAATTTTTTATTCCTGCCTCTAATTCATTTTTCGTTCGAGGCTTAACATCGTTTCTTAATGACTCTTTTAATTCATGCCACAAATTTTCAATAGGATTCATATCCGGCGATTCTGCGGAGGTTTACATCCATTTATTCCTAATCGTTGAAACGTTTCCTTTGCTCGATTACTTGTGTGTTTAGAATCGTTCTCTTAAATCTGTGCCTATCTGGAAATGTTTCAATAATAAATGGTGCAAGTGTGTTCTGCAGAATCTCTTCGCTGTAAAATATTGCACCCAAATTCCACTGAAAATAAGGATATCGCCATGCACCTTTTTTTGAGATACAAGCCCAAAAAAAGAATTTGAATGGATGTTTAGGGTTGCCTTTTAGCTTCGGAGGCTCCCACCAACGATGGAACAATAACTTCCAATTCCAATCTAGTTATATGCCCGACTTGTCACTCCAAAGCACGTCCTCAAAGTTTTGATTTCCTAAGCATAGTTGCACAAACTCTAATCATTTAAATTGATTAGCCTCGCGAACCAACTGGCAATACTTACTACCAGTAGCTAACCACCCTAGACCTCTTCTCAATCGCTTTATTTTTAATAAAGAAAAGTTGACATTAAATCTTTCTGTCAACTTTGTACCCAATCTCCTTGCCGTAGTTTCATCGTTATACTCCATTGTGTTGTCAATAAAATCAAGAATTTCTAAACTGACGTCAACCAGATCGCGTACAGGTCGAGGTTGATCTCCAATAGTTCCATGTGTATCCCATTTTTTAAGCAAATTGTATACAGACGCCCTTTTTACAACACAACCTTCTCTTTTTAGGATTTTAACTATTTCTGTTATCCCGTGATGGGGCTGTAATTGCACAATCCTGCAACGAAAATGATCTGACAAGCGGCAAACTATCATTTATTGCTAATATACATAGCATAACGGAATACACCCATACTGGGGAATTATTCAATATTTCTTTTTAACAACAGAAATGGCTTTCGTTTCATGGTGGTCACAGTTAGTTAATTTCACTTTTCATTGATTCAATATTTTTTCTTTCTTTTCTTTCCGTATTCAATAACAACCAGTGACCCATTAAATACCCATATTTTTGCTTTATATAGAGCATGTGTGTCAGGGTGATGATTACTTTCCATCCCGCCCAATATTTTTTCTTCTTTCATTGCTCAAAAAATTTAAAGTTCTAGTACATAATTTAAACAACAGGTTTTTTATTGAAATGTTGCTTATCTTACCACGAAAATAAGATTTACAAAGTAGGTGGTATGGTATTGGTAAATTGGAGAGACAAAGAAAATTCAGAAATAAGTCAGTTAAAAGGAGAAATACTATTTCTTGACAGTAAGTTCAATCTCAGTTGAGCATGATATCTTATTTTTTGTAGTCTTATCCAGCGCTTGGTATCGGACTTGTACTATTTTTTATTTACTTTTTAGATGACTGGTCTGATTTTTCATGAAAGGAAGCACAGTGGCTTAAAGAAAACAAGCACAAAATAGACAACGAAGATACAGATGTATGTTTTTTTTTACTTTTAAGTTATCTTAACTAAGAATAAAAGATGTACATTCAGAAAAAAATTTTCTTAGTAATTTTATACTGAAGTTATTTTGTTTTTATAATCAATGAGAAAATTTAATCGAAGCACGTTCTTATTTTTGGCCAAACGTTTTTATAAAAAAAATGTGTATGAAGCCAATGTTCATATATAGTTTTTTTCTTATAAAAAACTGTGTAGCTATGTTAATAAGGTATAATTTTTATCGTTACCAGGCCTCCAGTACAACTGAAGAAGAAATTGACGAAGAAGAGGACGATTTCCAAAAAATTGCCCCAGCGGCAATTGAACAAAAAAACAGCAAAGAAGATGAGGATGAAGAGCCAATAAAAATCCTGAGTATTACAGTACCAAAAGTTAAAAACATAAAGAAACAGGTTTGTGATAGCCCATTGTGTCTTGTACCAGGTATGAAATGATGTCTTAAAACAAAATGAGTTTGAGGCTGCAACTTTTCATTTAGAGAGCGACGGTTGTTTCACGCCAACCACTACAGAGCAATGATAACTTTTTATACATAAAGAAACAATTCGAAGGAGTGTTTAAAAAATTAAATGAAATTTTTAAGCAACAGGAGCATATCTATCAAAATATAAAACTGCTAGAGAATTCCTTAACATACCAAAAAATTAAACAAGTCGAGATGAGAGCCCAGGTGTTACAACATTTTCACCGCCACCACTGTAACTCCCATTCGCCAATCACTGACGAAATCCGCTACAGCATCTAATGATCAACTATCATTGCCTGGTGGTTCACCCCAATCGCTGCCTGGTGGAGCTCCAATGAACATATAGTCGTTTAATGTGGTTAGGAAGCGCTTGGGCTGAGCAAAAAACCCAAACAAAGAGATGAGGAGAGTTTCCCTACCCTGGAGATTATAACAAATGCATGGACAATAGCAATGGAAGTACAACAACAGGCAGTTTTCTTTCGGAACTTTGCGGTACTCTTTGTCATTACATATTTTGACAACCAAGAACTGGTTGGAAAAATATGTAATGGTAAACATGATAGGGACCTGGGCTCAGCAAAGTTAGATATTGTCTGTGCATTATGTTGGAAATATTATCCTACCAATATGGGGAAGTTTCAGAGCTTGGCACCAATGCAAAGTGTCAATGGATGAATTTCTTTGTCGTAGTCAACGCACACAAAAACGTTATTCATATGCTGTACTACAAACAGACAGTTGATAGTTTTTCTGTATATTTTCTATTATCAATAGCTAAACACACAATATTACTTTTTTGTTAGATTAGTTTCCCCTAGAAAAAAAAATATACATTTCTTAAGATATTTGTTATATACATGTTTTTTGCTTTTTTGGCTGAGCAATATCAATTCATCTCACATGGAAATCAATATTCTCTTTTTTACTATTTTCAGTAAAGAAGGACAAAAATATATAAAAAAGATAAAATAAAATAAATAAAAAAGACCTTGTGATAAAATATGTGTTTATAATCTTATTCTATTTATTCAGATTGCTCGCCCAGTTAATATTATTGGGGTGTTTTTTTCTTATTCATAGGCCTGTGTACCCATACTCGTATACTTGTGTATAGTTACTCGCGATTGGAACTGTATGGAGTAAATGATGTCAGTTATTTTCGCCAGTTTCCAAGTTATTTAGCCTCAAACTTGACTTCATTTTTTAATAAATACATTGATGTCAATCTGATTTATCAACATTGTGACGTAATGTCAAAATCAGTATTTTAAAATAAATATTTGAGATAAAATGCACTGATTGAGTTGTAAATGATTTGTTAACGTGTTCTCTCAAATACTTATTATTGCATTCTGTCTAAATAGCAAGCTAAAAATGTATTTATCTCTTTAATGATAGCTATATTCAGTCTGTCAGTGTGTTCGCTAAAGCCGCGTCCTGTTACGGAAACACGAAATACGATATGTGTAAGGGACGGGGGTCCATGTGGATTTTTCCACGGGTTAACGGCTAGTCTATATTATAATACCCGTATACATCTGTTGATCTGTCTGTCTGTCTGTCGGTCACACTAAATGATAGCTTAGCTGTGCAAGTAGCGAGACAATACGGTAAAAAAAGGACGGGTGAACCTGTGGATTGTTCCACGGGCCACCGACTAATATCTAATATTTCTGATTCACTTCTAAAGTACATTATATACTAACTTTTTAGGTAGAAAATAAATCGGACAATGTGATTGAAGTAAGTAGTTTCTGCTTATCCTTTATGTTTGTTTTAAACATATATATTTTTTATTTGCACTGTTTTTTTGTTGTTTTTTTGCTAGATGACATGCCAGAAACCAAACTTTGAAGTTGGGAAGTCATCAAAATTGCCATTATCGTTTTCTAAAAAAAGTAAGTGAGTTAAACTACTGTTAGGCCTTTTCATTAAAAAAATTCAAACAGATTACAGCTCATAACTCCTGGATGATATATAATTTCGAAGAAAATATTTGTAGTAAATATTGTCGCCTGGTTTTCTTAAATTGCAAATTGGCTAAGAACCAATATTTTGAAATATAGGTACAAATCCTGATGTTGCAAAAGTTTGGACGTTATCCTTAGATGATATGAACGATGATGATGTGGTACGTATTGTGTGTGTTGCGGTAGCTTCCTAAAGTTCCTTAGGGTAACCAGACTTACTTGCATTATGCTAAGTGTATTCATAGTGACATTAAGAGATAAATACGGAACGTCTGTTACCTAAAGTCTGGTATTTCTATTTTAAGTTCCCTTTTACAATTTATGTTGAAATTCTTAAAAATTTGAATATTGGGCAATCTCTTATGGTTAGTAAAGAAGAGCTGCACTGACTTTAGGAAAAGATTTTCACGATTTTGTTTCATCTTTTTACACCTGTAGTGTATTGTTAATATTAGCATTTAAATTTTATTGTTTTTTCTTTGTTATACAGGATCTAATTGATTCCGATGCATTACTGGATGCAAATGATTTAAAGCGACCTGATCTGACAGGAATTAAAAGTATGTTTCAACACTCTGTGTTAGGACTTGTATCCCTAATCGTTTTAAAAATATTTATTTTAATCTGTTATAATATTTTACTAAAACAATTTTTAACAATTTTAAAACAAATTTTAAAAAAACAGTTCACCCAAAAATCATTTAAAATTCGTCTCGATTTGTTTCAAAATTTGCTTTATTGATTTCAAATCGTTTGCAAATTGCTTCCCAATTGTTTCAAAAAAATCAAAATTAATTCGTTTTAACACTAATTCATTTCAGTTCAAATTTTTACTGAATCACTTCTTCACATGTTTATCACACATCGACGATTTTTAAAGAAATCATTTAATTATCAAATTATGTAAATGTCTGCATTCTTCGTCACACTAAAAGAGATTGCAGAAAGCTGAGACGTTTTCATAAATCATTTAAAAACTACCAAAATGAGATCGTAGATAACAGCGATAGCATGTACCTGTAGATCATTTAAAAACCATCAAGACATGAAATCTCACATGAAGCGGAAAACATTGCTGTAGATCCTATGAAAACCATGAAATCAAGATCGTAGAAAGGTAGATTGTTTTAAAACCATTAACACAGGATCATAGAAAGCTATAGCATCGACATAGTTCATTTTAGAGGATCAGAACAGGATTGTAGAAAACGATTGGCGTAAATCTATTAAAAATAAAAAAAACCTCATATTGTAGAAGAACTACTTTGACATACTAGCTACTAAACATACTACCTGGCAGTGAGCGGGAGCTGCAGACGAACCCACTACACTACGTGCAGCAATATGTTAGTGTGAACTCAGATAGTGCTATGATAAATATTCACCTATGTAAAAAAAACCTGATTGTAGAAAGCTAAAACACATAACTGTAGATAGTTTTGTACAACAATTAGAACTGGCTCGTCGAAAGCTAAAAGAGAGCCGTAGGTCATTTAAAAACCATCAAAATAGGATGGTAGAAAGCGATAACATCGATGTAGATTATTTGAAAACCATCAGAACATGATCGTAGAAAGCAATGACATCCTTGTAGGTCATTTAAAAACCATCAAAATGGGATCGTAGAAAGCTATAACATCATTGTAGTTTATTTAAAAACCATCAAATCATAGGATGATCGTACAAAGGAAAAAATGTCACCAGGGATGTAAAAAGTCTCAAACAGTTGGTTTCAAAACTATGCATACACAATTTTCCCAGTCCATTCAAAGAAATTAGCTTTGCGTTAATAGGCTTGACATCTGTCGACGTGAGAAAGGTCCGTCTGAAAATATTTTACGTAATAAATTTATCACATTTTTGATTGCTTTGAGAAAACAATTCCTTTCAGAATTCATTGCAGACGTCGTTTTAAATTTTATTTCTGGATTCGTTTTTAAACAGTTTTGAAATCCTTTCCCAGTTTTATCTTATTCATTTCCCATACGCTTCCACTTCGTATCATTTTTTAGTTCAAAAAATAGAATAAATTACAATTGTTTTCTAATTGTTTTGCATTCTTTTCATGAAACAATCTGTAAACGATTTAAAAAATCGATGATAATGATGTCGAAACAATTATAATCATTTTATTTGTATAAATGTAAAACAATGGTGAAGATTGCCATTTACTGCCTTTATGTCAAACAGAATATTAAAAGTCGCAGTTTAAAGAGCTTGAAACTATTTGAGTTTAAATTAACAGGATGTGGATGTTGTTATATTTTGTAAGTCAAGACTTTGAGTACTATGACAAAACTAAAAATACCAAGCAAGTAAAATCTTTTTTGATGCCAATTGTTTACACTTGTCTGTTTGCAGAGTAGTGTTTTAGTTTTTTTTCATTTTTATTGAACAAAAAATGTGATTTTTTCGTCTACCAGCGTACTTAAAAATCTTTGGTGTTCTTTTCTATAAAAACTATTATTAATTTAAACTTTTTGTATGTTTATTGTTTTTTAATTAATTGGCCTGTTTAAATATCCACTTGATTTGAAAAGTATACAAAGGAATCATTTTTTAAGGTGTTGTGAAGGAACAAATAAACAGTATACTAGCCATTAGTCAGTGGAAAAATCCATGGGTAGCCTACCTTTATATAATGCATTTCATCTTTTTGTAACACAATGTATTTTTTGCAGATAGATAAACAGAATATGGCTATTAATATAAAGATGGATATTTATATCTAGGATCATGTGATAATTTTGGCAAATCATAAAATCTTCTTGTCAAATCTTAAAATCTTAATCTAACAATTAGAGTCGGAATTGCTATGTTTGCTATGTAATTTTATTAACCATTTTTAGCCGACTGTGGTACAAGTAAAGGTGGAAAAAGGAAGGCTTGCAAAGGATGGTAATGTCTTGACTTTTAATTCATGTATTTTGATGGACAATGATTAGACTGGGACTAGATATGATTGGGCGAAACTAAATAACTCGCTTACAATACAATCAACTCTGTTGTTCATTAATGATGTTTTAAACACAAAATAATACTATCACCTATAAGACAGCCAACTTTCTACAAGGACCATATTCGATTCACCATACATTTTAATACAAATGCTACTGTTACCGCCATTGCCGCCTCAACACAGTTAAAGGCTAATTTTTAAATCACAAAATGGCAGCTAATTTTTTAACGTAAATAATTCTGTAAATAATTGTGTAAAGACACATTAAAGCACTATATTAGTTAAAATTTAATATAAGTTGGATTTCCAATGTAGATGCACACCTATTATATGGAAAACAGTTAACCGGTGGCTTTCAGCTACTGTACAAGAATTATTTAGTGTTGTGAAAAAGAAATACACTGGTCAAGACAGGGAATGGTGTAAGATTTGGATTGTGGCTGTTTTACAAATATTCTTCATAAGATTACAACTTGTCTAGATAGCCAATTTTTTCTTCTCGCTTGACTGACAGTATTTATTTCACTGTTATCAGAACTCTATATATTTTGCATAGCAGAGTTGAAACTTCGAATTGGGTAAGTATAGACTGTTTGCACATGCTTGTTTTTTAGTACTTGTGGGTTAAAAGAAGAGCTGGAAACTGGTGTGCAAGCTCCAGTACAACAAAAGTCAGCTTGTGGAAGTGTAAGTAATTAGTTGTTAGTGCATACAGAAAAGAGTTATTTGCTTGTTAAGGTTTGTTACAACCAACCTAATAGATTTGAAAACTACATTCACATTCGGATTACAACAGGGACACATGCCACAGAATAGACCCATTTAGTGTCAAAATAAGTGATAATAAAAAATACGGCACTAGGGAATGGATAAATGGATACTAAACTTAAGGGCTGTTTCACATTAAAGCGACCTTTGCAGAAAATTGATAAATATTGCAGAATATTGTTAAGATGTATTGATGTAGGATGAAAACAATGTACAATAGATTGATAAAAAATTATAATGTGAATGTTTGCAATATTTTGCAATGTAAAGTTAGTTTTATTTAAAAGGCCTATTATTACGTAAAAAGCACCCATAATAAATCCCCTGCCAAAAGCTTCAAACCTTGCTAAACCTGGTGATCATAAGATCGTTACTTTTAAAAAAACCTGGTGATCATACTTGCATAACAAACGTAAAAATCACGCACCACAGGGTTAATAATCATTTTGGTTTTATTGTGATGAAATTAACTAGCCTATTCAAAGCTAATCTGTACATCCTAGCTAATCCACCAACTCCTGACACAGATAAGAATTACAGAGACTAAGATATCGTCAACACGGTCCCTTCGTAGTTGATAACCACAGATTACAGCTGATACTTAGCCATGCGAGCCTTCACTAGTGTGGAGTTGAACGCTGATGAAAAATTTCTATTGAATTCGGTTTCAGTGGTTTTATTGAAATCAAAGATTTAATTTGGCAAAACAACAACAAGAAATTTAGCAATATTGTGATAAGAATTCAGTAGTATTCTACAATATTATTTCTACTATTTGATATGACTGTTAAAAAAATCAACATAGGCAGAACAACAATGGAAAAAGTATCAGTTGTTTCAGAAGCTTTGATAAGTTCAGCAGTGGATATAGAAAAATGTCTTGTTTGACCATTGCCTCTGATGTATAGAGCTTGCAACGCTGATGAAGTAAATGTATAGGATCTTGTAATTTTGGCTTGCCGTTTAAATGTATTTTGATGATGTCATCAACCAATCTTTTTTAAAAACGGGTAGTATGACCAAGCATTAAAGAAATTACTCAATTTAGTCCCAGGTGGCTCCTAGTTACCCATTCAGTTATTTCAACCCTTTTCTTTGTCAATCTTAGTTAACAAATTCACATCAATCTAACAAGTTATTTTCAATGACAGAACAGTTTTATGGCCATTATAATATTAGTAATAACCGCCGTCCAAGTAAATTTCATTACTTCATGCTAAAAGGCTGGCAATTGTTTTACAGCCCAACTAGAAATAAGGTAATTTATCAGAGAATTTAAAATGGGCTAAATTAACGAATCACTAAAAAATATTTGAAAACCATAAAGAAAACCAGAAGGAAAAAAGTATATCTTTTAATTCCTTGTGTTGCTATGTTTTATCAATTCATGAAATGCATACAATGATTGAATATGAGATGGGTCAATAAATGGCATCTAGGAATTTATTAGGAAAATGAAAGACTTATAGGAAATTTGTTAAGAAGTGTCAGTTTCTTTGTGTTAGCAAATATTGCCTTAAAAAAGAGAGATGAAATGAAGTGCATGCAATTTAATGCTTGACACAAGGGCCAAAAAATTACCTCAAAGGTGTACGTAAACAAGAAGAATTATTATGTGAAGATCGTCGATGATTCCTTTGAAGACAAACCCTGCAATAACCGACACTTCTTAAATTTCTTAAATTTTAGATTTGTGTAGAAATTTGCCAGTGTTGAATTTCACAGACATAATTTTTTGTCACAAGTGATATTTTTTTTATAGTTTTACCTTGTTTTTACTTATTTTTTAGTGTAACTTGGGTGATGCATTCAGATGTGCAAGCTGTCCATATCTTGGAATGCCTCCATTTAAGCCGGGTGAACAAGTCACATTGTCGTCTCGCCAGTTAAATCCTGACATTCAAACATGATTATGATTTGTCATAAAGGTCCTGTTGCATTGTGGGGTTCAGACTTGATAATTGTGAGTTATAGAACGAAAAAACTTGCAATGTGGCTGCTAATTATAAAAATAGCTATATTGGATGAAGCTGAATGCTCACACTAGAACATTTTTCCAAACAAATTAAAGATTGTAGCAACTATGTAAACTTTTATTGGTGTTGTTCATGTATTGACCACTTAGTAGTTATTATAATTTTAATTTCTATATCAAAATTATAAATTATTTGGGTTGTTTTCCTATTTAGTGTATTGGTGTGATCTGTGTTATTTGCTTTGATCTCAATTATGTTTTGTTGTTAGACCACCCATTTCTTTGAATACAGTGAGTTGTTGTGGATAGATATGTAAATTTAGAACAACCAAAAAGTTTTTTTAGTAATATTTTTTATTATATTGCTTTACCAGCAAATCTTTTCTGCAAGTACAGCCCTAATTAATTTAAAAAGAAAACTTATCAATCTTTTGTGATGTAAAGAAAGCATAATTAAACCACAGTGGGAATCAAGATTTATGTAAGACCTTGCACAGACATTATAACATTTATTATAAAGTTAACAGTAGTTACATTTGCACATTTACTGAATTTATAATCTACATTTCATTTGCAATTGATAGTGTAATGCTAAATTTCTGGAGGCACAGGGTGACCCCAGACATTCTGGAAAACAGGGGAAAGTCGAGGAATGTCAAAACTGGCCCAAAAAGCCTTAGGATTTAGTAAGTTTTCGTCTTCTTGGGGATTTAGTAGGACGGAATTTTGTTGTGTGAAGCTTAGCTTTCTAAAAACTGAGCGGTAATGAGAATGTTGTTTGTGTAATAAGCAATTTCGAATGAAAAAATAGAATTAAGATTGGCTGATTACGTATGTCACACAGTGTTATTAAGTCAGCACTGTGCTACAGATACATTATGAAATTAATCATAATCCAATTTATTCTAGAAATACAAATAAATTTTAATATAAAAATATACTTGAAACCGAAATAAAAAAAATATGGATGTTGGAGAATTATTGCAATATCAGGTTGGTTGCATTATTAATTTTACTTATTTTTATGGTATATGTATGCACAAACCCTTAAAAATCTGAAAATTTGCTAAGTTCAGATTCATTCTCCTTTTGCCACGACGTCATTTTCCTACTTGCAATAATGTTTTCATTCTGTTATTTTTTACTGGAACTAGGGAATGGTATACTGTGAATCAAAGCGTAACCTTTTCATTTATCAGTAAATTATTTTTAACTTTATAAATATTACCGCTTATCTGTTCAGTTAGTCTCATGTCATGAACAAGTGAGTTTATTCTATACAAGTTTTGACAGCTACAGCTGTCACCAACTGGCATTGACCGTTATCAATCTTTATTATTATTGTTGCAATTTAATGTTTTTTCAGCCCAAAACCGGCTCAAAACGAAGAGTCCCAGAACATTTTGAAAAACGAAAGAAAGTGAAGAAAGTAGCAGAAACAGATACAGAACAATATCAGTTTAAAAAGATATTGAAAAAAGGACCAACTGCATCAGAAGTTGAGAAGCCACCTCCTCAAGCAGTTGAACAAAAACAGGTGGACATAAAAAAACTTGATCTTAAGGGTCCCATAACTGAAGAAGACAAAGAAAAACTGTTAGCTCTTGTCGAAGATAATGGTGAGGTAGGAAGAGTTTAAGTTTAAGTTTCTATAGTGTGCTGTAATGCATGAAAGTATAAAACTATACCCAAACCATGTTATTTTGGCATGTCGGCTTACTATTTACATTGTGGCTTTTAAGTCCAAAAAATCAAGTTTGGTTTTGAATTTTACTTCTTTTGTATAAACAAACTTTTAGCTAAAAAAAGCGTGCAAAAATTTTTGTCTCCTAAATTGATGATCCTCCTAAATTGTATATCTGATGTGTTCTTAATAAAGTTTACTTTTGGGTCATTCCATGCCAAATGAATCAAAATAAAGGGACTTTCCATGTCGACCCTCACAGATTTTCTTGAAATTTTTACCACAATTTTATATCAATAAGATTGGAAATTCTGAAATTTTTAACTTCCTACCTCGAGTGGTTCCCAGAATATGATCTTTAGTAATTTTCCCCATTCTGGCAATTTCTCAATATTAACAAAATCCTCTGTTTTCAGCATGCCATAATTTTATGTATGGACACTCAATGTCTATGAAAGTCTATATTATCATAGTATTCCATCCATATTTTTTAAAGAAACCAAAACTGATATTAGAAAATTTTTGATGCTCCAGTAACTAAGAATTTTTGTTAAGTAAACCAAATAGTTTGTTTATTGTAATCATAAAATTTTGAGCATCTTATAATTGCTGAGATTTGAAATTATGACCTTTTTATAATATAGTTTAAGACTAAGTTTATAATATAACTTTCCTTTGGTAAATCTCTATAAATATTATGATAAAGTTCTAATTGAGTAAACTACTTGGCACAATACCTGTCTGGGGAATAAATTGTTCCACTTTGTCTTTCTAATGGACCCTACTGGGAATATAAACTATTTTTGGAAAATTGAAGTTCTATTGAAAATCCCCTGGGATGAATAAATAGCTATCATGAAATCTATAAATATCATAAAATCTATATATATCATGAGATAGTTCTTATTAAGTAACTAGTTGACACAATACCTGTCTGGGGATTAAATTGTTCCATTTTGTGATTCCAATGGACCATCCTGGGAATATAAAGTTCTATAAAAAATGCCAATGTATATAAGATGATAAATTTGTTGCTGAAAAAGTTACTAGTTGATGGTATTGAAATTATCACATTGTGGAAAGTCAAGATGAGTGATCTGTATTTATGTAAGTTTGGAAAACTTGATGGTGATTGTCATAACGTTTGGTACATTAGAAAGAATGGTTATGTTAAAGTGGCTGAACTGGATTCCACAGAGAGACGTTTGATCCAGTGGAGAAGTGAAGAACAGTTGTGTGATTCAGATGTTATATGTTTCCATCATAAGCAAGTTTATTCGACAAGATATGAATCGTTACAAAAGTGTTGTTGTGATCCTTAGTTCATCAAAAAAAGATATTTGGTTGGTACACATATTTTATATAGGCAACTAAATGTTATAGTTTAGTCTCGATTATTTTGATTTGAACTTTAAGTTGCTAATTATGATATTCAAATTTTCCAGAAATTTGTTGTTAATTAATACAAAAAATAAATAATCATGAAGATATTTATAAAATATATGTCATCTAACTTTTTAGTACCTAGTTTCTTAAGTTTTGCAGGAACGGGATCATAGAAGTTTAAAACGTACAAAATTTGAAAAAGCAGCTTGTCTTTGGATGTTTGTTTTGTAATGATAAATTAATTCAACTGAAATTTGCTTCATAGAAACACTTCGTGTTGTTGATGAAAGGATGGCTAAGTTGTTGGACATCAAACCAGACCAAAAATTGTGTGATAAATGCCGTAGGTTAAGCGATAGTAAAGTTGATGTCGGTGAAGAGAATAATGAAGTAATGGATTCTAGTTACTGTGCGCCATTACTTTCCAGAGAATTAGTGAATGAAAAAATTGAGGCATTAGTTTGTTCACCCATTAAACCTGTTGGCCACCTTGACAAAGTAGCGTATGGAAGGAGAAAGTTCAATGAAATTCTTTCTATTTGTAGTGAAGCCATATCTGAAGCTTTAAATATTACACCTGAGCACCTAACTAGTCATGAGTATAGTAAAAGAGAGCATTGTTGTGAGAAATCATCTGATTTAGACAAACTCATTAATGATATAAAATGCAAATTGGCAGTAGTTAGCCGTAAAGAAAATGTTAAATTGCTAACATTATCGCCCAGTAGTTGGACTATTAAAGAAACATCAACCAAGTTCAATGTTTTAAAGTCAATGGTGAAGAAGGCAAGAAAACTCAAGAAGGAAAAAGGTATTCTTGCTGAAGTAGATGGAAAAGTAGGGCGAAGCATTGGTGCTGAGCTTGAGGCAGAAGTTCAAGAATTTTACCAACGAGATGAGTACTCACGCCTCTGTCCTGGTCGAAAAAAATTTGTATCAGTTAAAATCAATGGTGTTAAATAACACATGCAAAAAAGACTGATGTTATTGGATTTAAAGAAACTCCACTTAGAGTTTCTAAAAGTTTCAGAGAGAAACATCGGAATCTCAAAATTTGGTGAATTGCACCCAAAATGGTGTGTGACAGTAGGCAATGCCTCTGGAATTCACAATGTTTGTGTTTGTCAGATACATCAGAATACCAAATTAATAGTTGATTCTCTTCCTGGGAAGTGTGACTAAGTAAGAGTAGAGCTTATCAACTTTTTTCATTGGAATGTTACCATCAAAATCTCAAAAGTTTTGCTATTTTAATTTTATTTTTAATGAATTCTTTATAGGTTTGCCTTTTCATAGTTAATTAGCAAATATTTCTTGGGTTTAAGGCAATAAATAACAAATTAAATTTTGATAAATTTTCTCCTTGATCTGAAATTTCTCCCTGATCTGAAATTTGGGAAAACATACTATAATTTTTAACGACTTTTATTGTTAATAAACGATTTTTATACATTTTATTTTTATCAAGAGAATTTTTAACATTTTGTACATGCATGTTAAAAGACGTTTTTACTTGTGATCTGAAGATGCTCTGACAAAGATCAGGGAGAAAATTTATCAAAATTTAATTTGTTATTTATTGCCTTAAAGCCAAGAAATATTTGCTAATTAATTTTATTACCCAGAAGTACATGTTTTAGATATTTTATGTGGTTGCTACTTTGGATGGTCACAATTTGAAACATCATTGATAAATAATGGCTGTGGTTTAATTTAGTGCTAGTAAACCATATGTTTAAAGATAAAAATTGAGCATGAACATTATTCATCATAACAATTTCGGTTGCAGAGGCATAAAAATCACAAAAAAATTATTGCACACAATCATTTTTTTTAAAAAAAAATCACCACATTTAAAAACACAGATATGTATAAAAATATACAAAGTCCTAAGATTTTTTTCTTTCCAGTCCATAATAATATTGTGAAGATTATCTTATTAAATTTTCCAAACTAAAAATTATTTCTTGCAGTACTTTTTTTCCTCCCAAATTTTGTGAAAATTTTGGAAATTCTGTCCAGGCAATACTTTGGAAGGTCATATTTTGAAATTCCATAAAAATAAAATGATTAAGTTTAAGTTAAATGATGGAAAATTATTAGTTTTTAAAGAAAAAAAAAGTATAGACCTTTTCACACTTTGATATTTGGGTGAATGAGGCATCAAAATCCCCCAAAAATTACTTGCATGCAGTTTTTTCGAAAATCAACCATATTTAAATGTAAGGTTATGTATACAAGCACTCAGAATCCCAAGATTTTTTTTCTTTTAAGTGCTGATGGATACTTTGAAGATTATCTGCCGAAATTTTCAAAGCCAGAAACTTTTTCCTGCACTGCTTTTTTTCACCTGGAATTTTGTGAAAAATTAGGAAATTCTGTGTGAGTGGTACTTCGGAAGGTCATATTTTGAAACCCCATCAAAATAAAATGATTAAATTTTGATTAGATGATGGAAAAGTATTTGTTGTAAAAGAAAAATATAAGTATGAACCCTATCTCACCTTCACACTTGAGTTACCGGAGCATCAAAAAACTAAAAAAAAATCTAAAAGCATTTTCAAGCATTTTCTGATCCATAATGGCGCAATTCTAAAAAATTTCTAATATCAGTTTTGGTTTCTTTAAAAAATATGGATGGAATACTATGATATTATAGACTTTCAGAGACATTGGGTGTCCATACATAAAATTATGGCATGCTGAAAACAGAGGATTTTGTTAATATTGAGAAATTGCCATAATGGGGAAAATTTCTTACGATCATATCCTGGGAACCACTCGAGGTAGGAAGGTAAAAATTTCAGCATTTCCAGATCTTATTGATATAAACTTGTGGTGAAAATTTCAAGAAAATCTGTGAGGGTCGACATGAAAAGTCCCTTGATTTTGGTTCATTTGGCATGGAATGACTCTTTTTTAAAAACATTTAAACAAAAAGGTTTGTAATGAGGCTCAGGATATCGATAGTATCAGCTTGTAAAATGTTGGAGAAATGATCTTCATTTTAAGATTAACCATGATCAAGATAAAAATATTTTTTGAGGAAGGATGTAGCTTACAAAATAAAAACAAAATTTATTAATTAACAATTACTTCAGTTTTTTTCATTTTCAGGATGAAATAATTGATGAATCTGCAATTAAGAAGTACATATTGAGTTTTGAGAAAAAAGTTACGAAAAATCAGGAAATGCGAATAAAGTTTCCAGACCAACCTCAAAAGTAAGTATGCATAGCTGACTGCCATCTTTACTACTGACGCTGCATATGTAAAGTTGAGGACATTCGGGAATAAACATTTTTCCTTGTTTGTAAGAAGCTGGTGTTTTCTGTAAGGATCTGTAGAGGTCTGGTTTCATATAATCATTTTAACCCTATTATACCTGGGGGGGGGGCACAAAGTGCCCGCTGCCTCTTTGACTAGGCATAACTTTAGATACACATGTGATTGAGTGCTAAAATTTTGTGAATATGCCTAACTTTTTTATGGCTTCTGATGAAAAAAAAAAATTTGGAAAAATTTGGTACTTTGCTGGGGGTATTGCATTATTTGGACAGGGGTAATTTTTTTGGAATTTTGAAAACCGTTGACATTCATGTAAGAAAGTTATAAGATGTTGTATTGGGTATATAAATATTTATTACATGTATGTTGGTTACTAAGTGGTAACCAAGGTGTTGCTAAGGTGATATATGGTTACTAGGGACAAAAAGCAGACCAGATTTGAAGGAAATATCGATCCAGCAAATTGACGTCATTTAGGATCCCAATGACGTCATTATATTGTTTTCCTTACCTCAATTATCTTTACATGCCAAGTTTAATGACATGAACATCAATATCGTTAAAATAAGAAATTTTCTTGCCAAAATGACATCATTTTTATCCCAATGACGTCATTAAAATTACTTTTTTCATGTCAAACATATATTTTGGTATTTGTTCCACAAATCTAGTAAGAATCATTAGTAACACGCAAGAAATTAAAACGTACTGAAAAATTGGGAAAATGACCATTTTTCACATGTGTGACGTCATTTCTAATCCCTATGACGTCATCAAATTATTTTTTTACCTGGATTGAGTTTGTACTAACACATTCTCCAACTGCGCCAAGTTTCATCACTTAAGCACAAGTGGTTCAGAAAGTAAGGATTACAAGGGCCAAAAAAGCGCAGGTATATTAGGATTAAATAGTTGAAAATGCCATGAAAAAGATAGTTTGCATTACTATATCAATTTTCTGGGTTGATGTACTGTGCTAACATAACTTTTGGTGCAAATGTATTGACAATATGATAGTGCTTTATATGCTCTGTGGGATTTCGTAGCAAGCTTTGCAAATTTTTAATTAATGACAAAAGTAATTTTTGACATAATACTTTTTTGTACTGTTTATTTTCATAAGTAAAGACAAACAAAAAACATTTATGTTAAAGTCTGCTTCTAGATTTATGGAATCAGAGTTGGAATTACATGAAGAAATACAAAAACTACATGTTCTGGCGACAGTACCTGAATACTACGAAATCTTTGTCAAGTTCAATGCTGCAGCAACTTGTTTAGGACTGTTAAACCACGAAAATACAGGTACTGTTACTTCCTTATTATGTACAAATTTTGACCTAGAAAACAATTTGAGAAAATTGGTTATTTTAGTCTGAAACTGCTATATTAAAGGGAAATTTACCCAAAAATTATTTTTTGATGTTTGATCCAACTCATCTACAAAATCACGACAAATATGACTTAGTTCCTGAATGTTGTGTTTTTTCGTAAACCAGCTATTGTTTTGCCTTGAAGAACAATAATGACGTAGAACTGGTTAGGACCAAAAAATCGAAGCTTAAGTGTGTGAAACGCATAGTGGAATAAGCTACTGCTGTCATTTCATCATTTATTTATTTAAAGTATTATTAAATGTTATAAAACCTACTTAGGATACATATATTTATTTATTCTAAGCACCAACAGCGACAAGATAACAAGACCTTGTTACAGAACCATGCAACCAAAACGAATGATACTGTAGCAATTCTAGAAAAATCAATTAACCAAAAATGTATTTTCTTGTATCCACACAAATAGTTTCTTGTCTCTAACTTTGTTTAAAAAATGTCAATAAAACGCAAAAAGGAAAACATTGCAAGTAGAGAAAAAAATCTGCATATACAACACCAAAAAAATTAACTAACTCACTTTATACAATATCTTTTTAAACTGATAAAAGAACTGATAAAAGTTAAATAATCAATGAAGATAGATTGGAGAAAAAGTCTAGAATTTGTGTTTATTCAGATTAAACGTTGCAGTTTTCTTTGCACGGGAACAACTTTAAACACATTTACATCATCAGCCGTGTTTAATTCAGTTTTTTTTACCTTCAAATAGGTCATGATGTTGATCCAAATTACCGAAGAGAAAGCACAAGTGTTTTTAATTTTTCCTGTTAGGTTCTTGTCAAGTTAAGTGTAAAACGAAACTAAGAATTTTATAAAAGTTGACTTTCGTTCCATAAAAAAATTTTAAAAAAATGGGTTTAATTTCCCCTTTAAATTTACGTTGATGTGTACTTCTTTTTGCCACTACAATCTCAAATGCACATCAAATATAAGTTTTTCTATAATTAGGTTTCGTTTAAAAGTGGCTAAAAATCTTAAAATATTGTTTGTTTATTGTGTTTTTTTTGTCTTATCACTTCATAAAGTTTTAATTGTATTCCTAGTTTTAATTTTAAAAAAATTATGTATGAAAAAACTCATCTCTTCCAAATTAAATCCACATCAGGTTTAAACAATTTTGGCCTTCGCCACTTTAAATTCACCCATGATTTAATTGCTTCACACATCACCAAATTATATATATGCCAAAAAAATTATTTTACCTTATCACCAAAATCTGCACCAAAGTTGTTACGAATAAGACAAAAAACATTGCATTTTAAAAAATACTTTAACAAAACCATTTTTGGCCATAAAAAGGCTGTGTCAAATGAATTTTCTTGGAAGGTTTGGAAATACGTTTAAAGGAACAGTGATACTAAAAGCTTTCCATGATGCTGCATGTTTTTAAGATACTGTACATATTTTACAGTAAAAACATGGTAAAAAATGACCAGGAAAAAAGTAAAAACATTTGGCTCCAATTTGGCTCTTAATATAGTTGAAGCTGTCTGTGAGTTCGCAAGAAAAACCATATGAAACATATTGCTCACCTTAAAGGATGTGCCTCACAATTAGGACTTTGTTGAGGGATTTATTTTTGCAGATTCAGCCTTAAGGAATTGATTTGCGGAATTTGTTTTTGTGGTTGGGAAGTTGGAGGATTTGAGTAAATGTTTTAACTCTATATATTTACTAATTAGCATTGCTTATTGCAATCTCCTTGCTAATTTTATTCGTCGATGATATTTGTGTAATCTCTCACAGAATATACTTTTTGTGAATTATAAATAACAGCACGATTTTACAGAATTTATTATTGCGATTGAGGGGAAAATAAATCGGTAAAAATTAATCCTGCAAAAACTTAAGTATTGAGCTCCTAGGTAATACTTTTTGTTCGATAAAATAAAAGTTTACAAAATGTGATCCCTACTAGAGCGTTTCAAGTGACAAAGCGTTTTTGTGTTTGCATGCAAGAAAATTACATTCTAGAAAACCATGTATTTTATTTTTCTTACTTTTAAATTTGCTTTCTTCCTTTAGATATATCAATCGGAATCGTAGATTTGTTACAAGAGCTTACAGATATGGACACACTTAGCGAAAGTGAAGAAGAAGCAAATGTATTAGTTGATGCGTTGGTGAGTGTGTTTGAAACGGTCACATTTTTGAAGAATTGCCAGGACAGTTTAATTATATGTTAATGTGTGTATAGTCTAATCATTATTGTGTGTGGTCCTTATTGATGCTTTTAATTTTAGCTTAATGGTCAGGTTACTAACTTACTGCTGCAAAACTTGCAAAGGTTAGATGAAAGACAGAAAGAAGACGCAAACGCTGTCCATAATACCCTGGGTAAATGACGCACCTACCATTTTTTACATAAATTTGATCTGTTTAAAAGTACAGTGGTTATTTTTTAAATTCATAATTATAAATTTAGATTTACTTTAAAAAGGGTACTGAAAGCTTGATCAGCTGTCCACAACCAGTTCTGTTAAGTTCTTGATATTTCAACAAAGCTTTTCACTTTCTCTTTTTAGCGGTAATAGAAAACTTAGCAGAATTTCGTCCAGAAGTATGTGTCACTGCGGGACAACATGGCCTACTAACGTGGCTTCTCAAAAGATTAAAGGTAAGAGAAGAATTGGAGTACATGTGTTTCTTGTTACATGAATTCTGCAGTAGAAAAGATCAAATTGACTGATTTCATCTTTTAGAGGCGTATGTTCGATAGCAACAAGTTATATGCCAGTGAAATCATCGCTATCTTGCTGCAAAATCATGAAGGTATCAAACTATTTTGTGATTTATGACGTTGCTGGCCTTGAAGATTTTTAAATAATGTCATTCTTTGCCATCATGGGGGAGTTCTATAATTACAATTCACTCATTTTTAAAGATTTCTGTTGCAGATGTTTTTAAGAGCTATATTTTGTTGGTGAACAAACGAGGCTACACAAAAGAGGTTTTTTATTATAAAATTGCAACTGAAGAGGTATCTATTTCGAATTGTATCTAGTCGATTTTGTTGTTGCAGCTGCCTAACCGTGTTGAAAATTAATTTATATCTTTGCTTCGTCTATTAAAGAAGTTTAATACCCATTGGTTAATACCGTGAGATAATCAAGGTGGACGTATGTGAATAATAAAATTAGGTTACTTAAGACCATGTTTACACCTTCCGGACTGGTTAACGTTTTTTTAAAAAAGCACCATTGTATCCATATTGTAGACTGTAGGAACCGGAAAGCGAAAATAAACCTCGTGCAGGTGTTTAAATTAGAATGGTTTTATTTCGGAGTGGTTTGCAGAGAGTGCGGACATATATATTCGTAGAAAGAGTACAAATGATGGGAAAGCAATGCACATAACAATGTTCTTATTTTCATAAAGTGGTCATTCAATGTGACTTTGTAATATTTTGTTGTTGTTTATCAGTTACCTTTTTGAACTAATTGGATACCTGGAATACGTCTATTTCGGAACAAAAACCGATCCAAAAAGTGTGAAACAGTGGCCTATGTTGTAGGCGTTAATCAAATTACCAATAGTTTTGTATTTCTGCTTTTTCTACATACTCTAGAAAATCGACAGCTTGTTGGTGATTCAAATGGAGTGGACAGTCTGTTGCAAGCTCTTGCTGTAAGTTATGTTTTTCTATCCAGTTTGGATAAATCCATCTGTCAACATCTGTCAATAATGCGTACAGATGGTGAGGTTGCGACTGCATTCAAGTTTTGTAAAAGTCAAATTAAGGCTAAAACTGCATACTTTTTCAAATTTTATATAAAGCTATGCCAGGAAATGCATTTATGGCGGGAAGATTTTGTTAGAAATTAATCTTAATATTTTTGCTACTTCCTTCTCTATCCTTACAGCTTCACTTTTTGCTGAGAAACATGTCTCGTGGTGAAATATGGTGAACCTTGTTGAAGTGATTGACTATGATGCGTGCCGATGTTTGCATTTCACTTCAGTAAAATTAGGAATTACAGTGAAAGCTCGCGGCTCCTGTGTGTTTTTAGCGCACCTCTTGAACTCTCTAATCCAAGCTCGGACTCATCAGTCCCAGTAAAACTCCCTTATGTGCTAAATTTCTACTGAAAGACGTAACAAAAGCCTAGCTGGTCACGGTTTGCTTACCATCTTCTGATTTTTTTTTTAGAGTTATAAAGGACACAACCCGAACAATCAAGAAGAGGTGGAGTACATGGAGAATTTGTTCAATTGTCTTTGCTCGTGTTTGCTGTACGGGCCAAATAAAGAGTTGTTTTTAAAAGGTGAAGGACTACAGTTGATGATCCTCATGCTTAGGTTAGTTGCGTGCTTACAACTCTCGAAATCATGTGTACCTTAAGGCAAGAGATTTTTGTGAAAAGAAGATTTTTGCAGAACTCAGTTTGCAATTTTGGACCCTATTGGTGACATTGAATTGCCCTTAATTATATTTTTAGCGCAAATCGCACACTTTAGTTGCGCAAGAGTAGGCTGAAGTTACTCAATTAAAAAAAAATGTTCCAAATATTTTTTTAAAAGCATCAAAATGCAAATATTTGGAATTCATGCAGAAGATAAGCAAAACGATACTACTTAAATTTAAAAGACAGCTCTTAAGAGATAACCAACCCTGACGCTATTTTTAATAACCTTTATCAATTTAAAAAAATCGTACAATTTTGTACTCAGAATTTTGTTCTATTATGTGTGTATATTGAACCGGGTTTCATCAATCTCTTCTTCGTAGAGAGAAAAAAATGAGTCGAACAAGTGCGTTGAGGGTATTAGCGTACGCAATGACTGGTCCCGATGGAGGAGATAATTGCAGCAAGTTTGTGGAAATACTTGGCTTGAGAAGTGTGTTCCCTTTATTCATGAAAGTAAGTATGTAGATTGTTAACATGGAGAATAGTTTAGCTAAAAATTCTTACTAGGAGTTTTCCGATCTGCAATCGCTGCTTGAATTTTAACATATTTTTGACCATCAACACCATTTTGTTTTCCACATACTTTGTAACAGTAAAAAATAACAGCTGACTCAACAATCTTGCTCAGTTTATTATTTGAATAAAGATCGAGTTTTAAACATCGCACCTACAAGTAATCATTCACGCTTTTTCTTAGCAGATACAAATCATTTGGACTTGATTACTACGTTGCAGTTAAAAATCATGCCAATTTTTGATGGCGTCAGCAGTATTTTTCTGATTTTTCGGACCTTCGCGGGCCGTCGCGTTGATTGTTCCATAATACGGAAATCGCAGAAACTGGCACTAGGCACTAGGGCATTTTCAACGTTGTATACCTAACCTAACCTTTTTGTTTGGCAATTTTGAGAAATGACCAAAAACTGTCGTTTTCTAGAAAAATTATGAGCAGGATTGTAGGAACGATAATTAAGCCAGAAATTAAGTTTTAAGTTGTGCGAATCCAACAGTGATATCTTAATACTCCCGAAAAAAATTAGTTGAAATAGAACATTAAACTAATAAAATTATAAGTGTTGTTATGTTGTTGTTGTTGTTGTTATAGCCACCAAAAAGAAATAAAAAATCAGGGAACAGCAAAGAAGAATGTGAAGGTAGTTTTCATGAATAACGTTGTAGGAACGCTCCGAATTCGTGAAACTGAAATAAGTTGCGACAACCTATTTATGTTCTGCTATTCGAAAAGTTAATAAATTTTGAATTAAAGTTTTAATGGATTTATCAAGGGTTTAAAAATATGAAAACAAAGACAGCCTATTCCGTTTGTGTTTGCGCTGTGTAGTAAAAATTGGCTGCTCTTGTTGCTTTATTTTTGGGGGCAAACGTGTTTCTCTTTCCATTTCTCCTTTTATGTGGTTGTTTGAAATCTCTAGGTCATTGTTTTATTGCACCCATTGCAGTTGAGCTTATACATACTTCGTATATTTTCTTCTATGTAGAGCATGCTTGTTCCATCATATCTTCGCTGTTTCGACATTTATCAGGAAATAACAGAACTCGCTTGGTGCAAAAGTTTGTTGAAGATGATCACGTGAAAGTAAGTTCTTTGTCGAGCTAACTCGATGAAATAGAACTTGTATTGCTCCACTTGCTCAGAAAAATCATGAGAAAGTTAGGAAATTTGGAAAAAGTCTTTTCATTTGAAAAAAATTGATGAAAAAAAAATAGTTGGCAGAGGGGTCAGAGCCCCCTATTTTTTAAACACCACACTGCAAACTTGAACAATACGAAAAATTAGCAATGAGCTGTTGCGATGCTAAATTAAATGATCTGTCTTACTCGAGGTAATCTAAGAAGCAATAATTTACCCCGGAATATAGAGCAACCCCACCCTTTTTACAACAACCCCCTCTTCAGTTTAACACTTTTTATTGGAAAATTTTTGACCCCTTATTTTTACCAAATCTTGGTAGGTCGAATTTTTTTTATTAATATTCACCATTAACCCGCAATGCACCAGTTTCGTTCCCGTAGAAATTAAGAAAAACGGGCGGGTAATTTTGGGTTAGAACCTTTTGAACTAATATACGTGTTTGTTATTTTTTTCATTTTTCAGGTTGATCGATTAATGGAGTTATATTTCAAGTACCAACGTCGTGTTCAAGACGCAGATGCTAGAATAGAGCGCGAAAGGGATGTAAGTGATGTGATGTTTTTTTATGAAGTAATCATATGCTTGATAAAGTAGTCAAATCTTTAATGAATGAAACCTGGATGTGAAAAGTGACCAAAAAAATTAATTAAGAAAATAAAATCGGTCTTTGGCAAATTTTTTTGAGTAAGCACACCCTGTGTCTTTTTCCCCTTTAAATTTATGTTAAAACTGCAGCTTGTCGATGATTATGCTTTATTATAATTTGATACAAGTCTAATATGCTCCTACCGCTTTATCCCGGGCTAATCTCCATGGTTGTAAAATACATGTGTTAAGTCATGTTTCTATGTGTGTTTAGGATTTGGAAGAACAAGGCGAAGCCATTGATGAAGCGATGGAAGACGAGTTTTATTTGAAACGTCTTGATGCTGGTTTGTTTATACTGCAGTTGCTTGTCTGTACCATGTTAGAAGCTTGTTGTTCAGGTGTTGCCTCGGTACGTTCTCTGTGTATTACGTCATTTGTTGATATGTTTACTTGATGAGTTGCTTTTTGGTGAAATCGCTACATACAGTTCCCCCGTTACCCGCTCAGGAAAAGAAAAAACTTTGATTGTTGGTAAAGGTTGGATTATTTGCTTCCCACTTTTTTTTTTATGTCTGTTCTTTCTCTCTATATAGGTGATTTCTACGTTATAATTCCTCTTTACTTAGCAGCTGACAACATATCATTTACCCCATAACTTCCCTTGTGTTCGGTTGTAAGTCAAAAAATTTCTATCACCAGGCAATCAAAAACCCACCCTTAAATGCTGACTGTCTAAATATTATACGTGCGATATTTATTTAAAAATTAACTTTGTTTTTAATATTTTGAATTGCATTTCAACTTTTTAACCATAATCCAATGATACAAAAAGACTAAAAAAAGTTGTCACGTCTTTTTCATGAGAAGTAGCGTTTATCTGGTGTATTTTTGGTTGGAAAGATTTTTTAATATTTGAATCAAAATAAGTATTTTATAATATTTTCACAAAAATCTATTAAATCGAAAAAAATCGTAGGGCGTAAATGGGCGTAACTTTAAGGAAAACAAGGTTGTAATGGTGTAAAGTGTTTCTTACTAAATTTAATTTTTCTAAATTTAATGAACAAAAGCATTAATATCAAGAACTTCGAGAAATATAAGATGCATCTTTTAAACATGGGTGTGGCACACCACCTGATTTGAAATATATATAGTTTGTCTATTTCCGAAGAGTAAAAAAGCAGCTGGTTTCAGGGCCATTGAGTTAACCGTTCTAATATTATTAACAAAGGTCTGCCAAGTAGGACCCCTTTTTGGAGTTTTTAAAAATTCTGTTTTTAGATCAAACAGCGTTTACTTACTTTGCTCAGCCAACATGGCGGATCAATGAAACAGATCAAACAAGTGATGAGAGGTATGGATGATTTTTGATGTTTCTATATTAACCATACCAATCGTCTGTGTGTTCAACATGGCAGCCGAGTGCTAGCTAAGGGCCTGGTAATTTCCTTTAAATCGATAGTTGAGGATAGGGGTAATAAATTGGGGTAGGTTGACTTTCGTTCAGAGGGCTGAAATAGGGGGTGGCAATAGTTGGAGGGAGGTGGGTAATTTTTAAAACAATGTTAATTCTTGATGTGTAACAGTTATTTAAAGCATTCTGTAAGTCATGTAATTCCGTAATTACGAAATCTTCATTGTCAACAGCCGAGCAATTATAAATATTCATAAATTCAAATGAGTGGTGTTGTTGTCCTCATCATTTGGGTCTAAGAACTGTTAAAAAGTACCGAAATAAACTACAAACTGTTGTATTCTTTTTTCTAAAAAAATCAGAAATCATTTCAAAGTTTTTATATGTTTAAACAATTTTGCGCAATTTTTCTCCCCAAAAACTTGAAAAATATTAAATTTACAATTTTGTTTCTGAAGAATTTAATTTTTGTTGTTAATGAAGCACATTTTTTTATTACAATCATTATTAATTTCCACAAAGTTATCTTTTTACTTTTTCTCATAGAATACGCCGGCCATATTGGTGACTCTTCCACATCAGAGAGCGCGGAAATTGAAAGACGTCGTTTATTGTCACTAGTGGACCGTTTTTAATTGACTTCAATATCCGCAGAAAGAACTTTATTTGGAGGGATTTTTGTTTTTGTAAATACTTTTTCAAAACAACAGGAATACAACCTTGTGTCTTTTATTTCTTATTCTTGAAGCCGTTTCACACTACAGCAATAGCCAGTAATGTTTTGAAATATGTTGTAGCATATAGCTGAATTCTGCTCACAATATATTTCCACCGTTGCTGTTTCGCTGTTTTAAAACTTATATGCAAAAATTTCACCGAAATAATTTTGATTTAACAAAATATTGCAGAATATTAAAGTTATAATTTTGCGTCATAATTTTTTTATCAATATTCATTGTATTTACACTATACCAATATATTTTGTCAATGCTCTGCCATATGGTGGTGTAATGTAAAACATACTTTAGCTAGTATCTCTATAATAATACGCCAGTTCTCCCTGTGTGTGACTTTTGCAAAGTGGATTATATTATTCACTATTTTCTTTCATAAATTCTGTAATTTACCAAACTTTAACGTTAAAATATTATCAACGACAAGGGAAAGTATATTAAATTAATGAAGCCATTACAGTGCACTTAAGGCTTAATAACTTGGAAACTAGGTGGTGACGTCAATGATTCACCGCGTGGGTAACTAGGAACCACCTGGGACCAATTTAGGTAAGTTTTCCAAACCTGGGTCCCCAAATCCGTTTCGGAATGGACGGGTTGATGACGTCATCAAAAAACTTTTAACCTTTAATATCTCTGTAACCCAGGCGCGGATCCAGGGTTAGTCAGATAAGTCGCGTGACTAAGTGTAAATTTGACGAAAAATGTTAGCCAAGCGAATGATGTCGACGATCCAGGTGTTGCATACGGAGCGCGTTAAAAAATCAGATTGTAATTCATGTACGGCGAAAAGCCATGGTTCACAGCCCTCTCCATTTCGCCTATGGCGATGGTGACGTCAAAGCTGTGACGTCGCTACCATATAGACTGAGAGGGTTGCAAGTTATAGCTTACAGATTTTGACTGATTCATTTTGACTAATCAGTCACTCAGTCAGTCAAAAATCAAATAGCTATGGCCCGCAACCCTCCCCATCTCACCTAAGGGGCATGTGACGTCAAAATCGTGACGTAATTTTCACACTCTATGCGTAGTCCAACAATATGTGGCCCGCAGCTATGGAGTCATGTACTGGACAAAAGTCACGCTATAGAGTGTCGTGTTGCGTAGTAGAGTGTCGAGGTTCAATATAGATCCCAAGGTCGCGAGGCGTAGTATAGGTGGACGCGAGGCGAAATAGAGAGTCGCGAGGCGTAATAGTGAGACGCGTATGTAATAATAGAGAGATGCGAGGCGTAATAGAAGGACGCGATGCGTAACAGAAGGACGCGTTGCGTGATGGAAAGACGCGCAAACAAGGGCGACGCGGCGTGTAGGAAGAGGGGACGCGTACTTTCGCGCCATTTGCCTTGGTTACCCGTGAATAAATTTCGAATTTTTTCAATTGACTGGCAAATTAATCAAGACAAAACACGAAAGAAAAAGTAAGTTTTTGTAGCAGCTGGGCTGACCGTTCTCTCTGATTTTTTCTCTCCTGTTTTTTTAATTTCTGCTGTATTATAGTTATATTCTGATAAATTGTGAGAAGTTGCTAATTCATAAGTATGTGTAGTAGTGAAGGGAAGCAATGTAGGGCAACGACGACATTTGTCAACACAGGTATAGCTGGCACCCCCCCCCCTCCTCATATATATTTTCTCATTAAAATTTGTAATGGGCTAGCTATACTATTGCTATAAATAATGGATTATATTATTTGCCCTAGCAACTTTTACTTCCTTTTTTCCTTCCCTTGTATACACCACCAATCAACCCCCCTCCCCCTGCAACGAGGAGGGTGCCGATAAGCCGAAAAATGTTATTACACTGCTTGCATGCTATTCTGTTATAAGCAATGTGCTGTTTTTGTATTAATATTGTGTTTTGTATCACCATGTGATTACAATGTTTTGATAGGTAAACAGGGCAGCTTATAAAACAGAACGTAGGACTACGACTGGTAGTTAAATGGAACTGTGCGGTGCATATGCATGTGTACAACAACACTGTCAACAGGTGTATTGTAATGATGGCAAATTTCTCAAGTTTTGGTTTTCTTCAAGTGACACTGCACCCATTTTCAAGAATTTTAAATAATGCAGCAAATATGTACAATGTTCTTATTCGATTTTCCTTTAAGGATATTCTTAAGACATTTTTAAATTTTTGTCTTACTATCGTGAATATTTATCGGCATGGTTGTAATTTTCAAAACTTTCAAGCTAAATTGTATGTGATGTTTTAGGAATTAAAAATTGATTCAGCATGCAGAAAGTGAAAGACGCTATAGACAGACTGAATAATGCATTGGATGGTCTGTCATCATCAACAACAAGTACTCAAAATAATCCAAATCAGAACATCTTCCAGAGTCCAAACTCACATCCAAGTCCAAACTTACATCCAAGTCCACAACATCAGAGAATTCTACAAGATTTCAAGTAGGTTGATATTTTTAAGAGTTGTGAATTTCTGCTCCCAGCATGATCATTGCCTCCTTTGTATCTTTTCGATAAGTTTCAATAATCATCTCTCCAGGAGTACTGCTCACAGGCATTATGCTGATTGTGACTATTGAATTTTTTCGTGCCTTTGTACCTTTTTATAACATTTTTCATTTTTTTGATTTTGTTCAACTTTAATTTTTTTCTGTATACACTGAGTAGAAAGATTATTATGTTTGAGACAGATTTTTATTTTAATTCTTGTTCTGTTTCAGTAAGCAATTTCCAGCGTTGAATGCTGGTGGTAGCCGATATCGCCCACAAGCAAAGAAACCACGTCTCTCTAATAACTTCATTAAGGACACATGGACCCATAAATTCTGTGCACTGAGCTACAAAGATACATCAGTTTCACCTAATACACGTGAATTAATGGAGCTAAACCAAGTTGGTCTCGGAATTGAAAAAGTTGTTTTTCCTTCCAAAACTGGAACACATGCTATGCTTCTGGAAGAGTTAACAAAAGCTTATCCAAAATTATCATCACAGAGTGGTGGCATTGAACTTCTGAGGGCTGAGAGTGGTGGAATAAACCGACCATTGGTGTTGATACCACCAAGAAAAGATGGTTATTCTATCAGCTATTTAAAAAATTTAGTACCCGGTCACGCTGTAATATACATCAGACCAGTGCAGAGCGACTTACCAATGGAGGAACCAACTATGGATTCAGGTATTGAAGTTAACTGTGTACGATGTAATCAGAAATATCCGTTAAATGATTTAAGATTCCATCAAGCTTATTGTCAACTTGATGATGACATTTTTCCAGAGATGATAGACGATGAAGCTGGGCCATCGAATGAAAAAGAAGTAGGAAGTACTTCTCCCCATATCGATACTTTGTCGGCAATGTTTCCTCGAATCTCTAAAGCCACAATTCAGGACATTTTACGGAATACCAAATCTATCGATGTGGCAGCCAATATTTTGAGTGAGAAAAGTGCAAGTGAAAATATGTCTGACATGCTGCAAATTAAATGTGTAGATAAGGACATGTCTTTAAAAGAAATTCTCAATCAAATTACATCTCTTGCTTCAGAAAATGATACAATCACTTTGGAAATTGAACGTGACAATCTTTGGATGGAATCCTTGAGATTTTACAAAAGGAACCTTGTGAATTCTCAAGTTATGACCAAAAAATTGATCATTGAGTTTAAAGGAGAGGACGGCCTTGATGGTGGGGCAATGAAAACCGAATATTTCAACCTTTTGTTAGAAGAAGTTAATTAGTTAGTTAAGAAGCGATTCATATGGTATAGATTGGAGTGTACCGAGTCATTATATCGAAACCCGTGACGATGCTATTGTGGTTCCCGAGATAAATCATCCATTTCAAAGTAATGACTTATACCTGGAATTTTGTAGATCTAACGATCCAATGGCAAATTGCGATAACTTCGGTATCGAAGTGTTTCTTCGAACTGTTCAGGTCGTAGAAAGTACATTGTTATGAACACCACTATTAGTTCACTCACAGAACTTTTGATTGAATTGCTTAACTTGACATTAGTTACATTAGATACATTACAAAGAAGAAATTCAAACATTTTGTTCACTATATACGTACTAGATATTATGCTTAGGTAAAATAAAGCTCCTTCAGTTCTTCTAACCACGCGAAAAAATAGCCACAGCAGTAGTCATTTAATAAGTTCTTCCCGTGCCTAATTATAGAGCGCGCTCTTTTTTGTTTCCCCGTCCCAACGTCGAAAAGTTGTATTATGCCCTGATCGAGGTTGTTATTCTGCTTATCATAACTCCCCTCTAATAGGCATATAATATACACGAGAGGTTATGATGAACTAGTAGCCCTTGTACACCAAGTATGGAATCTTTTTTTTTCATTTTTTCCTTTTAAAGTATTCATGACAAGAAAAAAGTGAAGATGTATGTAAGCGTAGTTCTTTCTCTGACACGGATCCTCCCATCACACATCTTATTACGCTCCGACTTTACACGTATTTCTATTACGCCTCGCGTCCTTCTATTACGCCTCGCGTCTCTCTATTACGCCTCGCGTCTCTCTATTACGCCTCGCGTCCTTCTATTACGCCTCGCGTCTCTCTATTACGCCTTGCGTCTCTCTATTACGCCTCGCGTCCTTCTATTACGCCTCGCGTCTCTCTATTATTACATACGCGTCTCACTATTACGCCTCGCGTCCACCTATACTACGCCTCGCGACCTTGGGATCTATATTGAACCTCGACACTCTACTACGCAACACGACACTCTATAGCGTGACTTTTGTCCAGTACATGACTCCATACGCAGCCGGCGTAGGAAATTTAGGTTCCGTACAGCGTGGTTACTTATAACCTGTTTGGCTATAGTTTTAACTCCCATCCGTCAGGATTAGTCAAAGACTCACGCCTTTTGGCTTGGTTTCTTTTATTCTTCGTTTAAAGATCCTTCAAGATGACATTATGCTATATTGTCCAGAAAGTAATCGTACAAGATTAATTGATGTTTGTAAAACCCGTTGGGCTGCTAGAATAGAAGGGCTCCATATCTTTGAAGAGCTTTATATTGCTATTGTCAAAACTCTGGAACAGATGGACCAGAATTTAGATAAACAAGTAGGTATTAACACCCAATCGAAGGCTGGACCATTACTTCTCTCTCTTAAGTCATTTGTATATCTTGTGGCATTAGTTATTACAAGGCACATTTTTGATTTAATGCTTCCTGTAACAAAGCTTTTGCAATCAAAGACTGAAACAGATATTTTGGATGGTTGTGAACTTATTAATTCTTTAAAAAACTTAACAATGTCGATAAGAAACAATATAGATTATCATAATGAATGGTATTCATCAGCCATTGATTTAGCCTCAAAAGTTGATATTCTAGAATACAAAAAAAAAACTTGTGGCAGACAAACAACACGTTCAAATGTTACTGCAGATTCACCATCGCAATATTACAAACGTGTGATCACAATTCCTTTTATTGCCACATGTCAAATGGACTTAGACAACGTTTCAACATGAACAATTTGACTATTTATAAGGGTTTGCATGTGGTTCCATCAAAATTTGTCTGGTCAGAGAACCAAATAGGGGAACAAGTATGGATTAAGAATTTCAGAGCATTTGCTGAATTTTACAGGAATGATTTACCAAATCCTCTCGCACTAGAGGGTGAAATAAAGCTATGGCAGCAATATTGGTCTGATTATGATCGTTGCTTACCAGACAATGTAATCAAAACGTTAAAAGCTGTCAAATTTGATGGCTTTGAAAACATTAAGGTAGCATTAAGAATTTTAGCCACTTTGCCCGTCACATCCTGTGAATGTGAACGTTCTTTTTCTTCTTTACGCAGACTTAAGGACTATACCAGGAGCACCATGGTGCAGGATCGTTTAAATGGAATTGCACTCATGTACATCCATAAGGAAATCCTGCCAAACATAGATGCTGTTATTGATCGGTATGCAATGAGCAACCGAAGGCTATCCTTTTCATAACCCCATTTTCCATGTAATTGGTCCAGCCTTCCCTTTTTCTGATTCCTTCTAAATAAATAAATAATAAAGTGTAATTAAGTAAGTCCCTAATATAGTATATAAATAATTAACATACCTTTTTTTATCACACTTTATCCGTCTACTCATTATTATATCGTTCCCGTACATCTGAACAAATACATGGGTTGAGGTGTGTATGTATCATATCACATGTATGTACATTTCATCTTCATTATCCTGATATTTCCATATTCTTTTGTTTTTGTTATGATTGTGTTTTTTGTTGCTGTCCATGGCTGGTGTGATCATTTGATTCACCTAGTCATGCTGATGAAGCCTGATATTGGCAGAAACAGCAAGAGTTTATAAATATTAAAATATATTCACAATTGTCTCACTTTATTGTAGTTAATCCCTGTTAATTTTAGTGCTTTTATCTATCTAAAATAAGACGTGTAAGACAGAGAGTTTATTCTTATAAAAAATGTTCTTAGGAGATTTTCTTATAGCTTAGCGTTTCTTTTCGTCAATTTTATTAATAACTAGATAAATCGGAAGACAAATTTTGGCAATTTTTGTACCCGCAAAGCTTAAATTAGCGAAAGTTTCTGGGGCTTCGCCCCATACCCCACCTGGGGGGCTTACAGCGCCCCCCAGGACCCCCAGCTGCTAAATTCAGGCTTAGTCCAAATATTGCTGCGCAGCAGCAATATTTTGACTAAGTCTTGAAAAAGTCTGGATCCGCCCCTGTGTAACCGTTTGTCAAAAGTACATGATCCTATACATTTTCATGATCAGAGTTTCAAGGCCTATGCGATATTGACGGGCCATTGCTGACGTTATCAAAATTTAAATGATGTTTCTTTTTCACTGTTATCCTGCCTAAGTGGATTTTTCCACGCGCTTTTATCGACTAGTCTTATATAATAATACTCCAGTTCCGTGTGTCTGTGACAGGCAAAGTGGAAGTGATCATTTTCCTTTGATGTTGCCGAAATATGCATGTGTTAAGTTTTTTGACGTTTGTAAATATTACGGAGGGATTTCTTTTGTTTCATAAACACGTTCCAGTAGTTTTATTGAAATCAAAACAAAAGAACTTAATTAAGCGAAATAATCTTGGAAATGTATTGTGAGCACCATTCAGCAATACTTGCGCCCTGTACGCAACTGACATCAAATGTGTAAAAGATCAATTCAAAATTCAAAAGTTTTTTTTTAGTTTTGTAGTATGTTTTTTGTACACCTGATTTTGTTTTACTCTAGTTTACTGCGTATAATCTTTCCTCCGAGACGGGAAGTTTAGGGTTTCACTTTCGCACTCGCCACAATAACCCAGTGTTTGATATTGCGCACGTTTGTACAGAATGCGAGGAATCATATTTTAACATACAGAAAAACATCTGAATCAGTTTAGTATACCGAAAGTTGTTAAAAGCAGGTGCCGTTTTTAGATTGGTTATGCATACAATTCAAAAAAGATCAAGAAAAAGTTCACCGTATTTTTTAAAAAAACACTCATATTGAAACACCGCAAAACGAGGGGTTATGATTTTTTTGACGTTTTTACTCTGCATTGTGAAGTTCGGGTTGGCTTTCAATGCTGGAACTATAAACGCAAAGTCCGTACAATATGAATTCTTCACAGCTGCTTCGGATATGGAGATTTTACATAAAGTTGAAAAAAAATTAGGGAAAAGATTTCTCAAGTATGTCAAGGCAGAAGAGAAGAGGCTGAATGAATTGGAGAGGTACATTCGGCAGATCGAGCAGACGCTACCACCTAGAACACTCGTGCCTGGCAAAGAACAATTATGGGTTACAGGCATGTCAAACTCGTATGGCATTTTAAAACGATTTACAAAGTTTTGGAATATAATTTCAAAATATTCCAAAACTAACACATCGAAGAAATACATGGAAAAAGTCAAATCCGACATTGAAAGGTTACGAAGGGCTTACCCAAGTCAGGACGATCTTAGAGGAGCACTCGCGGCTGTCTTTCGTATACAAGATACGTATGATATTTCACCAGCTATGTTTATCAACGGGTTAGATAAACAATCGCACATCCTTACTATGGAAGAAATATTTGAGATGGGATTTCTATGTGTGGGCGTAGGGGATTATTACCATGCACAAATGTGGTTCAAAGAAGCTCTGTATAGGTTCCCACCTGAGGTCAATCAAGTTGGATTTCTTGACAGATTGTCACTTATAGGTGAGATATATTTTTATATAAGATTATATTCTTATATAAGAAATAATAAAAAGAAGAGAGCCATTTCGACTTTTTAACATGTCTAGTTCACAGCTCGGGATACTAACAAACTGCGCGAAAATAGATCTACATTGACGCCCATCCTTTTCCCCAGGGTTTTATGAATTTTTAATATCCTTAAAGGAAGCTAACTAGGCCACCACATTTCTTTTAAAGGCCTCTAAGGAACACATGCAAAAATAAAAGCAAACTCTTTCCCAGTACTTTTTGAGGGGCCAAGAGACCCTGGGGACAAGGAAGGAATACAAAAATTCAATAGACGTCCAGGATCTTTAATAGAGCTATTTGACAAATTTATCTCTAAAAGCATTATTAAAAAATATTTTTTTACAGTACGCCGTATCTTCAGAATGGCTTTGTAAATAGAATGTATATACTAAACAAGCAATTTTAAAACGTGGAAAAATTACTTTCCCGCTGGTATTGGCTACTGTGCTTATTGCCAAAATGCGTTTTACTGCGTCTGTTTACGACCAACATTCCACAGTAGAACGATGATATGCAATGATACCGAAGTAAAGATGCCAAAATGTGGCCTGTCTTGTCAACTTAAAGCTTATTTCATAGGCTTTCCTTTAATAATAGCCATATTCTGTCTGTCTCTGCGCGAAATGGTACCTGAAGTACCAAAAACACACGAAATGCTGTATATAAAAGACATGCGAACTAGTATACCTATTAGTATCGTGTTTTTTTCTTTATAATCTTATATCTTTATAATCTCTTTCTGCATAGAGTACCTTGCGTGGTCCGAATATCAACTGGGAAACTTGGAAGACGCTCTGAAACACACTCGCAATATTGTAAAATTAAACCCAGCCCATCCGTCGGCTAAAATTAACTTGGAATTATTTCAGAATGAACTCGACAAAGCAAAATCTGATCCGACAATAAGGAAAAAATTTAAAGTATTTCGCCAACATTGGGAGACTAAATATGCGAAATTGTGTAAGGGTGAAGAAAAAATGGAACAAGCTATCAAGGATAAACTGTTATGCAAATACAGCCAGCACAGACCTCGATTTATTTTAAAACCTTTGAAGATGGAGTTTGCCTATAACGATCCTGAAATTATAATCTACCACGATTTGCTGAGAGATCACGAAATGGAACACATCAAGAAGAAATCCATTCCTCTCCTAAACCGCGCCACAGTACACCATCCCGAAACTAACCAATTGGTATACGCAGATTACCGCGTTTCGAAAAGTGCTTGGATTGCACCGGAAATGGACGAAGTAGCGGCAAATATTATTAATAAAGTCGGTCACGTTGTAAACTTAAATATGAGATATTCCGAGGAACTACAAGTCGCGAATTATGGTTTAGCCGGGCAGTACGAACCACATTTTGACCATTCAACTTTAAAAAATCCAAAACCCTTCAAAAAATACGGCGGAAATCGAATAGCCACAATGCTTATGTATATGTCCGATGTGCAGTACGGAGGTTGTACAGTGTTTACGAACACCGGCCCCGGTGTTTTAGTAAAACCGGAAAAAGGTTCCGGAGTTTTTTGGTATAACCTGTTACGGAACGGAAAAGGCAATCCAAAAACGCAACATGCGGCTTGTCCTGTAGTACTAGGTCAAAAATGGGTATCAAATCTTTGGATTCACTCAGATGGACAGGAATTCAACAGACCGTGTAGTTTAAACAAAGACGAGTAAAATACCCAGCCAGTAAAATTGTTGTTAATTATAAATTAGTCAATTTGGGCGACCTATAAAAGTGACAAAAAAATATTTTTTGAAAACTGGGAGACATCACAATCGAGACATAATAATAATCGAGAAGGTGTACATACGTGCTAGTGTATATTTAAAATAAATTTTATCGCAAATCTACAAATAAGTACAATACTTTACCTCTTGAAATTGTTTTTAAATGTCTTAAATCAATGTAAATTGTTTTAAGTTCCCCAACCTCGTCCCCAGGGTCTTGTGCCTCCTGAGCCATTATTACGGAGTGGCCAACCGCTATCGGCTTCATCAAAAAGGCAAAATGCCCTGGGACAAGATTGTTAAGTTCACGTGTTAAGTTCTGTTATGACTGGCGAAAGGCGTTAGGGTAATTGCTGCTTTGCATTCTATGAAAGCCGTTTGGCGGAAAGTGGATTGCTTTAACTCAACTGAAAATATTTATTTACGGTGAAAGTGCAGACCGCAGACCTAAGACCTTGTGGTCATGAGTGCAACGTGCCCGTTGTGTTAATTCAAAATGTGTTTTCCCTGAAATTATAGTGGATAAAAAAAGAGGATCAAAGGCTATTATCACGAATTGCCCCCAGAAGAAATGTGAAGAGCTGTTATTCTCGTCGTTCGAGCTTTTTTAGATAAACTTTCGAGGTTTGTCTTAAAAAGAGCCCTGGGATCGAGAATGCCGAGCTACAGGCAATCACTGTTATAATTTTCTATCTTGTACTGCGTTACGAAAATGTAAAAGCAAAAATTTAAAAAGGCTTTTGCGCACGTGAAATGTCTTTGCACCTAACTCTCGTTCCCTGTACTTATTTTCCGCTTTCTGCCATATATACATACATGATTAGCATCGAGCCAAAAACTTTTTTAAATTTTAACCTTCCATGTCCTCTAGATTGATCAGATTTTACTTCGAATTTTAAGATTGCAGCGCAAGGGAAAAGTCCATTTTTTGATATTGTCCCCGAAGAATAAAAAAGGTGAGAAATTGTTTTTAGGACCAGGCTGCCCCCTCCCTATTGCTTACGATTAGCCTTTTTTCGTAGGTTGTCTTGCATTTACAGCCTGGTCCCCAAGGGCTATTGCTTATTTGAAATTGAAAAGGCTTTTAAGACCGGCGCAAATGCGTCAAACTGTTCATCAAACAGCTCATCAAACTGTTTGATGAAATCGTATTTTCCATTTGCGTTAACTCGTCAAACACGTTTTATCAAAACATTTGACGATTGAGGGCCGATTCATTTATAAAATTTCAAAATGGCGGCTGATATGGCGAAACTTCTGGTATGGAGCTTATGGATTCTGATGATGAAAAGCCACATCGAGAAAAAACACGCAGGTATAAAACGAAGAGATGAAAAGGGATACTTTAATAACATTGTAAAGGAACTAAAAATCGAAGATCGATTTGGATTCTGAGAAATGTTCCGAAAGGACATTGTTGATTTTGAGTTAATATTAACCAAAATTTCGGATTTAATTTCGCCTAAGTATAGACTTGGTGGAAACAAACACGTGAATGCTGATAAAAGGCTAGCATTACCTTTACGGGTTTTAGCTACCGGCAAAGCTTTGAAGTGGTTACAAATTTCTCAAAAATTTGAAGAAGGATGGAATTTTCCGCACGCTTTAGGAGCAATAGACGGGAAGCATGTGAGGATTCAAAACCCAAAAATGGTGGCTCATTTTACTATAACTATAAACATGATCATTCCATTATTTTAATGGCAATTGCAGGTCCTGAATATGAATGTTTGTATGCCGATGTTGGATCTAATGGAAGGGTAAATGATTTAGGTGTATGGAACAAAACGTCCCTACTATAGAAGATGGCACTTTTACTCATCCAAAGGACGCGAAATTACCTAATGGTGAAGAAACCCCTTATGTTTTTCTTGGAGATGACGCCTTTGCTTTGAAAAAGTTTATGATCAAGCCGTTTCCTCAACAAGGATTAAATGGCCAGAAGAGAATTACAATTATAGACACAGTAGGGCGCAACCTCGTTCCCAGGACTATTTGCTTCTCAACGGCGCTTTCTGATAGTTCTAGCGAAATAGCCTTTTCGACGCCACGGTAAAAAGTGCTGGGGTCGAGCTTGAGTAGGGCGCGAAGAATATCGGAAAACCTCTTTGGTATTTTGGCCAATAGGTGGTGTCTTTTTCACTATTATCAATTTAGATTCGAAACATGTCGAAGATGTCATTTTTACCGCGCTTATTCTTCACAATATGCTTCTGAAAAGCACGAATTCAAAAAAGGTGGTAAACCTTATCCTGACTCAAATGCGTCAAACAGCCATCAAACAGCAAACTCAGTTTGATGAACCCATCTCGTTTGATGAAAAGTTTCATCGTCAAACTTCATCAAACTCAATTTTTTTTCTACTTTTCTCTGTTTTTTCGAAAAAGTCGTGTTTGATGATTCAACTCAAATCCATCAAAATTTTCATCAAACTCCCTTGTTTGATGGATGAAAAGTTTGACGCATATGCGCACACCTTTATTCTAGCAGGCGTTTTTACGCTGCGCCCATGGCGAAAAAAAGTTCTCAAGTGCATGCGCCGTTGGGCTTATAAAAACTTTTACCATCTTAACTTTTTTTTAAAAAGTAAGTAACACCATTGGTTGATTCTGTATCATTGTTGGTCCTAATTGGTTGATAAAAATTTCTATCAAAATCGCGGCAACTTCGAGTTCAAGCCGGGTGTTCAAAAAATAGCTTTCGCCATCTACAAAGCAAGACCATAACAGTTTATAATAAAATACCATCGCTCACAAATTTATAGCTACATAACATGAACTCCCGAAGAAGTAATAATGCGACAAGGAGAAAGCAAGGATCAGCTGCAATAAAATGTGAACCTGCCACTCGTAAATGTAACAGCTCAGTCACATCAAGGTAAACTTAGCTAAAGAAAACAGATCAGTTTGTTGATCTGGACTTAACGTAATCATTAAAAACGATGAGCAAATTCCATCTTTTTTTAGATTGATGAAAGAACTTTCTGAAATTATGGTGAGAAATGCTTATATGTATATATATGTAGATCTTAGTTATGACTAAGCTACGACCTGTAAAAAAACATATTGCTAGCTAGCTACAATTGATTGTTATGATGCTATATACTATTGATATCATGTTAAAAGAACAAAGAAGTTGTTCATCAGTAGTTCAGTAGGTGGTAGAGGAGGTTTCCCCTAGTGGAAACAATCCACTAACTATGGCTTTTTGTGATTTTTTTGGGCTAGCCACTTTAAATCTCGCTATAATAACAGCCATATTCTGTCTGTATTTGCGCAAGATGGCACCTTAAGTAGCGAGACATACAAAATGCAGTATGTAAAGGACGGATGACTCATAGATTTTTCCACAGGTTATTGACTATTTATTATTATTATTGTTACTAACGTTTGACTCACTTCACAACTCAAATCCCGGCAAATATTTCGACCTTTGGGGTCCATCCTAGAAACAATTGACAGGGTATATCCCATGGAATAATAAAATCCCTGGAAAATACAAATCACAAATCGATCATTTAGCAAAAACGTCGAAGATTAGTTGTTCATTCAACTTTGTTGTTGTTTTATTTTAAGCTCAGGTGTCATGGAGTGCTTAGCTACTTTACTAAAAAGGCTTTACTCAAGTGATCAAGGGGTTGTTGGCAAATGATGTTCATCTTTTTTACTGGCATGGGGCTAATTGATACTCCACTTGCCTGTTATAGCCAATAAAAGTTGTTTCCGACATTTTCAATAAGTTGTTTTCTACCTATTTGTATGGTAGTCATCAGTACTTTTAAAGATAGATAGATAGATAGATAGATAGATGTGGCCTAATGTGGCCACTTCAAAAATAAACCTGCTATGATGCTAGAAATTCATCAATGGTTGTGGATTCATAAAGTGATAAAGTTCTATCTTTCCGTTACTCGAAACAGATTTTCTGGCACTTTTGCTAGGTCTCACTATGCATGAGTATTAAATTTACTTTTGTTTTGGATCATCCTTTCATGACAAAACTTCAGAATACAAACCTACCCTGTGTAAACACACATAACATTCTAATTTAAATGAATTGGATCTCTTTGTTAGGTATACCTTGTTAAAAGCGTCTTGTAAAAGTTAATTGCCTCTTGCGCTCCTATAATTTGACTATACGATTGAATGATATTAATGAATATATATAATATATGCATATTAATATCATTCAATATTAATGAATGATATTAAAATGCATCTTAAACCACAGGAAAACACAAAAAGGGTCTGTGATTATAGTTTATAAAATTAGATGTTTTGGTTTATCTGTTTATACAAAAACTACAATCAATAGACAAAGTGTTGGCGTAGATCACAAGTTTTCTTTCTGGTGCAATAATAAGGGTAGTATACGCTATGAAATATTTACACCATTGTCTTCATTTGCTTGCCACAGGCCTCTTAGGATCTGCAAAATAGTTTAGACCTGTCACTTCATATTGAAAATAAAAACCTTGTCATGTATTTAAGTTCTTTGTTATTTAGTTTTCTAGATCAAATATTTATAAGTAGAAAACTTGCCTTTGATGTAACAAAATCATTGCCTTTTTAATTTTAAAAAATCCTGTCAAAGTCTTTCAGTGTCTTTTTATTACCCTTTGAAAACTAAACATTAAGTTTTCCTCTTTTTTCAGCTTTCTACCGACAAGTCTGTCACAGCATTCCCAGATGAAGAAAATACTTTTCAATGGTTAGGAAAGATTAAAGGACCTGTTGATTCGGTGTGTTATTTTATATATAGAATATAGATGTTTTCCAACGTAGAGAGTACTATGACAAAGTAGCTGGGTTCTCACAAATCCCTTTGCCTAGGAAGCCTAGGGACTTGAACTCTAGATTTTTGTTTAAATTCACCATGAACTCTTATCTTCTGAGCCATGTCATCAGCAAAGCAGTTTTCTTCGGTATATCAACCTACAAGGACTTAAAGCTGGATCAATGGGGGTTTGCTTTTAATTCGTTTATTTTTTATTGGTTTTACCTCGTTTTAGGTATATGAAGGATTAGCCTATAAAATGAAGTTGGTATTTCCTGAAAATTATCCTTATGATGCACCAACCATAACATTTGTAACACCATGTTTTCATCCTAATGTTGATACGCATGGAAATATTTGTTTAGATACATTAAAAGTAAGTTAAAAAATATCCGCAGACCTTTTTATAAAAACATGTTTAATGGAATATTGGGGTGAAGTTCCAGGTTAAAAACAATGGATCTATAGTTCAGAATTTAGGAGCACATCCGGCCCTATCCGAGGGTGATGCGTGTACTAAAGGGGGATTTTCACTAAGTGAATTGAATTTGGAAACTGCAAAATATCTCTTTGATTTTCATAAGAAACAAAAAAACATGTGGCGAATTTAAAATGCTGAATGTAAGTACTCTTTTAGGTATTAAAAACAAGACAGTTATTTTGATTTTTTTTCAGGATTTTTTATTAAAAAACTGGTTTAACAGTAAAATATTTCGCCAATTAAAGTACAACCTGTTTCTACTTTACGTAGAAAGAATTTTTTTGAAGTGAAATCCAAAAAAAAACTCTGCCCATGCTCAGATACATCATCAAAAAAACATAGTGACCCTGCACTAAAGTCACGACTATGATGATCAAAGAAACGTTTTGTTTTTAGCGTGATAATATTTTTTCCCTTATAGGAAAGGTGGTCCTCATGTAACAGTGTTTTATCAATATTATTGTCAATTCAGAGTCTTCTTCAAGGTTGGTATGTTTTGCTAACAGTTGTGGCAGTCAAGTAACGGCAATTATTCAAATGTACCATGTGTTCTCTTAGATCCTAACGTTGATAGTCCACTGAATGTGCAAGCTGCAAAACTATGGTCTGAACAAGCAGGTGCGTATCTCTGTTCTGGTGTCATGAACAAAATTGTTAACGTTCATCTTATATTTTTGTTCTTTATACTTAATTACTGTTGTTTTGGGTCATTTTTAGTAGACATGGTTATTCAATATTTAACATTCGGTACTCTTCTTGTTTCTGTTGCTACTGGCATCGATGAGGCTCCTTTCAAGAAGCTCTAATTACATTAAAGTTATTATATGTGCTAAATTTTTGTAAATAAATGTTTTGAAAATTGTGCCAGCATCAACTTTTGCGAATCACCAAGAGTTTAAACTTTCAAAAATGTACATCAAACCGTTTTCTTTTATCGTTTATAAACTTTTGATAATCAATGCTTTTAGAAAATTTGGTAAAAATTTCTCTTCATAAATAACCTTTTTTATCAGCATATTCAAGCTGAGATAGGGGAATTTTTTAAGAAAATGCTAAGCATATTGTCTATATTAAAGGGGCTACGAAACGATTCAATAAGCTCAATCCCCGCAATTTCCAAAGAATGTCGTGTAATAAACAGACCACTCAAAGGGTCAAGGTGCAAGAAATTATACACACTTCAGACGTGTACAACAGCCTGTTTATGAATAATAAAATTTGTATTTTCTTAAAAAAGGAAAATTATTTTTCAATATTCTCTTTGGCGGTAAAATAATCTATGGTCTCAACTAAACAGCCTTGTGTGGTTCTTGGTCCTTTAATTTGGTCATCTTTTGCCAGTAAATGCGTTCGTTATTGTTTTCTTTCAGAATACAAAGAGGTACTTTGGAGTCATTCCACTGAAGCACAAGAAGTCTTCAAAGAGTAACAGTTCTTTTAACATTTTATCATAGAATAATGCAAACCTATATATCCATAATGAATATAATTATACACGTTAATTTTAGAAATTTTCACGGAAAAAATTCAGTAAATTCGCACAATATTAAGGTCTTTTTAGAAACCTCGAAAATAATTTTTATCTGGTTCTTATTCTTCCTTCGAAATTAAAGATTTTTTTTTCTGCCAAAATTTCAGTTTGTGGTCATCCCCGCGAAATTTCTTAGGTGAAATAATATTCAATTATGTTTCGTTTGCTAAAAATTTTCTCCTTCAACAGAGTTTCACTCCTGTGATCTGAAAAATAATGGGAACCTTGATAAAATGACTGACCTTTTATAAATATACAAAATTTATGAGGTATTTTGTGTTTCATTAACTGTCCTAGAATCAGGCAGGTTGGGTGGGCGGTGGTTGCATTAATCATGAAGTGTATGCTTCCGTTGTTTATTTTTTCTTCAACAATGCTTGAGGTGTATCATTATTGCGTGTACAAAATGTATTTTTATAGTTAGCGTAATAAATCTATTTATAAAATCCACGTGCTTTTTTTTTAATTGAGTGGTAACTAAGGTCTATTCATGGTTCAACTCAAACGAAATGGATTGGATCTGGCGCTTAATAGAAAACTTTTTTCATATATGACATAATTTCGAAATTATTTTTTGCTGACCCTAAAAGTGATGGCGTCAACTAATTTGGTTTAGCGGGACCAAAATTTTTGGCACCCATTTTTTCATTTTTTTTGGGTTATCAAAAAATCACTTTTAACACGCGTGTGCACAGAAGCCCTCACTAAAAGAAGTTTTAAAAAAAATCATTGTTCTTCTCATTTTTGTAAAAGTTCTTTTCTTCTTTTTGCTATCGTCGTTCATAATCAAAGCAAAGCTAACTCCTCTTCTGAAGAATCTATTCAAACTATGAGATATTTTATTTACGCCAGAGTGTCTGGAATTAGAGTAAAGTCTGAAAAGTAGTTTTAGAAAAAAAATTAAAATTTTTTAAGTTAGGGCCTTAACAATTTTTTTTTCTGGAATTACTTTATGATTGTCTGGAAATTTAATTGAAAAAAGTCTTGTTACCATGCGCTTTTTATCGCTATGTGGAAACCAAGCTTTGATATGCTTATAATTGACTTTGCATTTTTAGGGATTCATATTTGTTAGTATGTATATAAGGGAAATATCAGGAAAATAAAGAGTTGATGATAGCCTGATATTGATAAGACTGGATTCGTAATTTTGTCATGTCGGATTCAGTCGTCAATTCATTCAGATAATAAAGGAAAGTCCAGTATTTTATCGGTAAAAAAGTTGTTAGGCAACCAGCTAAGCAACTAGAGGGCTGAAAATTTTATCTATCTATAAACTTCCATGAAGGTCTGGTCAAAAATGGGGTCACTTATACGTTCATGTGATTTTGCTAAGGGTGCCATCTGGCTGTTGGGTAAAATTGAAGGTACAACCGTTGAACAAACTTAGCGTGTGAGGAGTTTAGAACCGTCCCGTCAGGAAATAAAAGAATCCTGGGGACGAGGAAGTATTTGACCATTATTGACAAAAAAATGAATAACACTCAACGCTCTTTATTTTGTTTTGGAAGAAGCACTTCGCTTGTTCCTTACAATTTTTATTTGAAATTAATGCGTCGCGATATTTTCAAAAATATGTTCCAATAATCGACATCCAAGCTCAGTGCTTGTCTGGTGGTGCGTGTGTGGAACGTGTGAAATGATCCCCCTTTTAATAAATTCCTAGGGGACGATGCGGGAAGCAAAGTAAACAGCTCTATGACCTAGGAAGCGCACGTATCCTAACCTGTTAGGGTGAAGTTAAAGGTTTAAACAAGTAATCATCCAACCTCCATCCAAGGGTACTCTTACTCATTTTTTATACTGGAACGTCGAGACGAAGACAAGCCCTGAAGTCGAGGCTGGTAATCTTCAAGTCAGCCTCCTATCTACTCTACTCAAAGAAATGGTAACAATTTGTGTCATCAATCTAGCGTCCAGACCTACGTAAAAATGTTATGACACATAAAAATCATTCTAAATATTTTAATTTGTTATAAATAATATATTTTCGTTTAATCTTAGCGATCGATTTGATACGATAACAATCCTGCCACCTGTGGATTAAAATTTTTACATATTTTGCAGTTTTAGATATAACAGATATCTAAAAACTGAAAAATATAAAACAAAAATAAGGAAGAAGAAAAAGAAATAGATAAAAAAGGAAGAAGAGTCACGTAAGTTTTACTTCGCATTTTAGATTGCTAGAGTATCAAATATACGTCATTTTTGAAATAACTTCTGTGAATAGACAGGAGACAGTAGTTTCACTCTTTTTTATATGAAATTTTACGTATTAGCAAAAAATCAGTGGTTCTTATCTCCAGAATATAAAAATCGTAATGGTAATTCGCCAGATATTGATAAAAGTTGGATAAATAAACATTGGGAATCAATTTTCGAAAAATTAAGGTAGTTAAGGTTTCGCAAATTAACTTTTTTTATGAATTCTAAACCAGGCTGTGTTCCGAACAATAATAGACATATTGCTTTTAACTTAAAATTCCAGCCTGACATTCTTAGAAATCATATTCTTATAAAAGAAAAGACGCGTCGTTATTTCAATTTCTGCCCATTCCTTCATACTCTGTAAATTTTATTGAACATAGCTTTAGATATATTTACGTGTATTGAAGGGGTTACATAAATTAAGTTATTCTAAATGTTCTATATATACAAGTAATAAATAGAATGTCAGATTCAATAAAAACATTGAGTGTTTTTTGCAAAACATTGCATGGTACTCATCGAACTTTTCGCCGCAAGCACACTTCGAGGGTAGGTTCTTCAGCTTTTCATTGTAACGTAGACGTATCGTATCTCCAAATACCTCCTTATTTAAATCCAAATTCTGTTCTTTTATGGGCAGTGTGTTTAGCCACGAACTTGCTCCTTTATCGCAGGCTTGAATAACCACTTGTTTCAGGTGTTGCGGTAAGGTGTCATGAACCGATTTAATAAAGTCTGATTTCTGCTTATTTCGTTTAAAATGAATTTTACTTTCTAGTTGTTGCTTCGAATTTCCTTTTTCATCTGCCTGACTCAGTATGTTTTCTTGTCTTGTAATTGATTTTACATGGATTTTTGTAATTTCGTTTAAGGCGCGGTATTGGTCTTTGGCTTCTTTACTTAATGACTTAAGGTGGCTCACCACCAAATAACCTATATCGCAGAGGATTGTCTTTTCTAAAGTTAATTGATGAGGATATCATAGTAGGCGACAGTACGACAAAATTAAGTCTAAAATTTAGTTGATTGCTTGCCATAGTTACCCGTTAGCCGTTGCTAGGTAAAATAGGAACAAAATATGACATTTCGCTGCTCAACGCTAACCAAGTAACTGAATAACATGCGCTATTTGAACCGCCTTTTTGGCCGCGCATATTTCTAAACAGTCACGTGTAGTGATCGAGGGAAACGCGTTTTCGTAAGGCTGACTCGTCGCCCAGACAACTGATGCGGTATTTCTTGGACGGAAAAAAAGGCTAAAACAGGGCGAAACTAGACAAGATAACTGAAAGACAAATCTTCGATTTGAAAATCGGTTTCAGTTAAGCCCTAGGTAATATTAATGTCTGCACCCACAGAAGAAATTGTAAAGCATTTGTGCTTCGATCTTGAGAATGCTTGTTTCCCGTGGATTCCGAACTTAAACAGCAAAAAACGTGTTTAAAGAATATTTTATGGACATTCTACTTGTGGATCGACAAAAGGTTACGGCAGCAATATTTCGACCTGAAAAGCACCAAATACCTAAGACCTTAAGGACGCATAAACTCTGACGAGTTCACTTCGAAGGGTGGATTCCATAGTATCAAACGCCAGCTCAGGCACTCAGAATGTTCCTTGGCCTTCGATCGAGAAGAAGGCCTTTGTAGCATGAGTGTTGGAAGTATCATGAAAGCTTTGATAGCTACCGTATTCAGTTTTGTGTTCAGATTAAACTCATAACACTGCACCTATTTTCAAGAACCTCATTTCAAAATCCTCTTCTTTGCGTTTTTCAAAGGAGGCAAAAAAGCCCGATTTTTTAGTTTCAAAGGGGAAAACATATCGAAATTATTCAGTTTTCTTTGCACGCACAGAATTATAAGAAATAAAAAACAAATTTAATCTGTTTTGTTTTCTGTTTTCGTGCTACCCTTGGTGCAAATAAATATTTAACGAAGCTGTAAAATACAGATATAAACGCTTAATTCTTAAGGTGAAGAATAATTTTAGTTCTACCAAACGAAGACACACGCTCAAATTTAGTCCGCTGATTCGCCCGCATTTTTTGTCTCTTTCTAGATGTGTGCTGTCTCGATGTCTTGGTTGCAAGTATTCGTCTCCTGGATATCAGTTACACTGGTATCTAGTAGCGTGTTGGACTTCATTGATAAGCAAATAAAAACAGGAAAATACGATAAACGACTGCGGCCATATAGCGGTGGTAAGACATTATGTATTGTTGCTAAAGCGACGTTTTTTGTTGCTAAGGCGACGTGTTTCTGTTGTTAAAAAGCGGTTACATATAATGATTTATTTATTGGCTTATTAATTTTACCCTTATATAAGGGGAGACGGTGAATAGTATAATTCTCGCCGTCTTCCCTTATATGAATATGACAAAAAGTAAACTAAAATTTGAAAAGAGCTATAAAGCGCTTGTTCGAAACTGATCAAAATAGACGTAGAGAGAAATATTGCTTCTGTGCCCAAGTCAAAGCCCACTATCCAGCAAAAAGCCCACTATCCAGCGGCAAAATGTCGAAGTACTGCTAAATAAGCTTCTCTTACTTCACTACTTATATGTCTTACCGGAATGTCAACTGATTATCAGACTGCCATAAGGTTTTTTTTAAACTAACCTTAACTGTAAAACGTAAAATGTCTATTTACAGGACCATCTCTCTCTGTGAAGCATCAACTATATATTATATCCCTGGGACCGATTGAAACGACAACCTTTGTAAGTTTTTTTACGTGTTTTTGAACTTTTCTTCTGTCTTAACTCTGCTAATGAGATTTTATTTTTTCCTTGATGGTTAATCTTACCACTAAGTTTCAGTATGAAAGTTTATCTAGTAAGAAAAATTATGCGCATAGAACTTGATGTTGCCAACCTCGTATCCAGACCCCGTACCGTTGTTTTTAATAAATAAGGGTGAAAATCTCAAACACATTTAAAAAGAGGTTACGGGTCCTGACTTGCAGGTTGTAATGTTTTCTCATCATAAAAAATAAACTAACTATTCCTAAAAAATATGCCTTCGTAAATTAGAAACGGGATTTCAAGTTTTTTGATTTGCTTAAAACTCTTGATAACGGGCAGAACGGTATTTCCAGTCGTCATCGAAAAACGATAGATTAAAATGTAAACAAACGACAGAAAATAATTTTCAAAAAGCACCGACGTTAATTCCTAAGCTATCTACGAAAAGCGTTAATAATGTATCGGTCGGCACTTATAACACGACCGATTTATACGAGGATAAAACGCGTATGGTATCAGCCTTGGGGTCGAGGTTGGCTGTATATCATGGAATGCTCGGTATTCTAAGGCATGAACGGTTTTCATTTATTTATTCATTCATTCAATTATTTATTCATTCATTCATTTATTCATCATACTTAAATTTATTTTTTTATTTATTTATTTATTGAGACGTTTGAGACTGAGTTTTATTTGCGTCAATGGTGGACAGATCCAAGGATAATCTTCAATGCTTCGAAGACGCAACTTAACAGTAAAATCCAACCAGAGTCCATCATATGGATACCAGACCTAACAATTATTAATGCGAGAAAAGTGGAATTTTATCATTCAGCAGTTCGCACAGTCTTGAAAGGTGATGGGACTGTGTATATTAGTCAAAGGTAATCAATTTCGGGTATTTGTTGTTAAGAGAATTCCAAAAAATACCAATTTCAGCAAAATTAATTTTTGTGAAATTCGCGAGTAATTTATTTTCACAAAAATAACAAAAACTCACGAATTGTGCGAAAAAATTAATTCCTTTTAATAAATGCTGTTAAAATAAAGGCGCAAATTTATGGCGCCAAATCTCGTCCCCAGGTCCTTTTTGTGACGTTTGAGATTGTCGGGAATTGTAAAGCTAATGTTTTCATTTAGACTAAAAGCGAAGTGCAACTGTTTGATGGATCTTACTTATTACCCGATGGACACTCAGAAATGTCAAATAACGTTTGAAAGTTGTAAGTATTATTATTTAAACTATTTACCCAGGATAGCCTCTTCAGTTCCTATTGGTACTGCTATCAACGAGGGTCCTACGAAGGGGGTCCTAGCACATTTAGAGCTCCTATTTGAGCTACGAAAGCCGTGTAACCACAGCAATTGCTCAATTAGAAAACCGCCTAAGATATCAATCCTATTCTCTTGCTGAACGCTAAGCAGAAAGGATAGACTCACACTTTTATAGTCTCTGCAATCTATGGTTTGAACCTAAGACTTCCTGCACTGGAAGCGAACGCTCTACCACAAGCCTACCATTCAATAAACCTGGACAACAAATAAAACCCACAGAAAAAAATTAAGTATATTGTTTAGGTCAGCCCTCGATTAATGTTTCAAATTAATCCTGCACATAGCTAACACATGTGCAGAATCACAAAGAATATATATGTGTATCCATAATATCAGTGTCCTCCATGTACAATATCAACTATGCAATGGTCACACTTGGAAAATGCTGTCATCATGGTCAATGTCTACATGCTTTCCTCTTCTGCCTGAGGGGGAGGGACCACAAACTGTCTGCGACCCCTTTGGTTAGGCATTACTTCTGTTGTGAATGTGTTGAAATTTTGTGGTGTCTTCTAACTTTTATTGGGACTTGTGATTATAAATATTATTTTGGAAGAATTTTATACTTCGCGGGGGATTTTGCATTTTAAGGATGTGTTTACATTATTCTTAGGATTTTCGTATAAGTGATTCTTGATATTTCGAATACCTTGCTGACCTTGATTTAACTTCGATCAATATCTTTTTACTAAACCAAAAAACTTAAATAGTTTTTTTTCACTTCATTTACTGTCTTTTTTTTTAGTTGCGTATTCAAGAAGTGATATGATATTGAGTTGGCACAAAACTCCAGTAATAACAGATCATATTCATACACCTGCTTTTTCTATCGAATCTGTTGAAGGCACGATTAAGACAATGGAATTTGACATTGATAGTAAGTATAGTAGCACTGTGTAATTTAAGTCTTTTTGTTTGATAGATCTAACCATTCATCCGATGGGCTATTAATAATGTCGTATTCTACCAATCTGTCACATGGTTATTAGTGTTTTGTGCACCAAAAAAAGTATATACGCAACCTCGTTCTTAGGACTCTATTTGTTTCTTACGTCTCAAGAAGCAGAACTAAAACAAGTTTCTATAGAAATGCAAATGCAATTTTCCATCGAAAGAAGCTCTCCAGCATCAGGCAGCGAAAATAGTTTTCATTTAATGAAAAACGACAACATGAAATTATTTTTCTAGTTAAAATGATATTTTCTTTTGCTCAGTGTTCTCAAAAGACGTCAGGTTAAATTTGAATGGTTAGTTTTAAAAAATAATGTCATCTTTCCAGGTTTTTCATGAGTGGCAAACGCTGGCAGAATAGTAACATTACGCAATAATTCGACTGCGTCTAAGTTGCTTTTCTCTGAACTTTTTTGCGTTTCGCTTTAATGAAAATTCGCCTCAAAGACCTAAACGCCCTGGAGACGAGGTTGATGGGAACTTGCATTAACTTTTTGCATATCTATATATAGATCGCAAGGAAATTTACGACAACTTGATTGTTACCTTCAAAGTAAAGAGAACGTTTTTGTATTTCGTCTATCGTGTTTACGTTCCCACCATCCTGCTTATGATCTTCAACTTCGGCTCGTATTGGATTCCTGCAACAGCTGTACCAGCACGAGTGACATTAATTGTAACCACCTTCTTAGCTAGTACTTTCATTCTGCAAAGTGTCAGTGGCGAGACGGTGAAAGTATCTTATACCACACCTTTGCAGTTATTTATGTTAGTAAGTGTGGTCCTGGTTGTGGTGGCTATTGTTGAGTATATGGTGGTTTTGTTTATCAAGGAACGACATAAGGTAAGAATATTTTTGGGCGGTATTTTGTTGCCCTTTTCTACGCCTTCCTAGTCCACAGACATTCATTTTGTAAGCAACGTTGATAAAATCCTTACGTATAACTATAAGTGAAGTCACGCCCTTAGCCTTACGTATAACTATAAGTGAAGTCACGCCCTTAGCCTTACGTATAACTATAAGTGAAGTCACGCCCTTAGCCTTACGTATAACTATAAGTGAAGTCACGCCCTTAGCCTTACGTGTAACTAAAGTGAATTAACGCCCTTAGCCTTGGCCTCAGTTTTCGAAATTGTAAGCCTATGATTTTTTAAAGGTTTTTACGTACAATGAAGTTGATTTTGCGCCGCTGAAAAAGAACGAAATTACCAAATATTAAACTGCATTCTTTTAAACGCCAGCACTCTTCCACTATGCTTCTTAGTGCAAACTTTGTCTGAAAAAGTAAGGAAGCATAACAGGAGGAGAGTTTCCTGGCTATAAACGCTTGGGTTTCTCCCTTAATCAGCTCTAGGACGATTTCTTTGGGGCAATTAGCAAAAGGCGATTGTCTAAGGTGGAAATTATCCAGGGGGGATTATCCAGGAGAAAGGGTTGTTCTTTCACCCTTTTATTCTATTTTAATAGTTTTTAGCCAAATTCATGTTCACGCGGTCTGGCAGTCAAGTTGTATGAAGAGAAAATAAAAAATTCTAACCTTCATTGTAAATAAACATTCAACAAGCAACTCTTAACCTAGGTAGCTAAAATGGCATATCGTATTTACTTATTCATTTATATATTTACATATTTATTATTAAACCGATACAAAATAGGTGACAGGAATATAAAATTAATAGTTTCATCATAAAAGATTTCTTTCTTTTTTTTTTAGAAATTGCGTAAAAAAAGTGAGATTGAAACTAATGCTGGTTATGTGGAACAGAAAAAAAGCAAAACGAACAAACACGTGGTACAAAATGTGAACGCAATTGTTAGTGGATATCCCTCTCAACATGCGGTAACCAATGGATATCGTCAGAAAACCGTGGCGCCAAAAACGATTCAAGTAATGCCTAAATCGACACTCTCTTTTAAAATTGACATCGTGTTTCGAACGGTATTGCCGTTTTTTTACGTTATATTTTGTTGTTCATATTTCACTTATTATTTAATTGTTGTTTGAACGTTATTACAACCTCGTTCCCAAGACCCCACGGAGTCTCAAATATTAAATTGCACGATCGCATTTTTAAAGGGATTTTTTATTTATTTCTCACTACGATTATCCATTTAATTTAAATGTTCAGCAGTCCAAGTACACGTGAATTAGAAAGTTTGATAACGAGGCTAATTAAATATTGTACAGCATGTATGATGTCGAAGTGGCGCCACATAAAAAGACATTTTGTTTTCAGTCCATTTTCGTCTTCCGATGGCGTGGCTACTTTAGCAGAAGCCCTGGGAACGAGAATATTATATATGGATTTTCATGTTGTTGTATATTTGTAGTTTTTTTCAAAATGCACCTCCACTTATGTAAAGCTTACCCTTCTCTGTAGCCAGGACTAAGCTCTTTTCTTCCGCAACCATGACTGCAAGAACTAGGTTTGTCTGAGTTCGTTCTACTTTCTTCACAAAGGGTTAGATATGATTACTTACATAGTATATAGAATATACGAAAGACATCGTGCACATTCGCCCCTTAAACTTTTTGAGATAAACCTCGGAGTTTATCTCGAAGAGTTTAAGGGGCGAATGTGTACTGTATATAATTTATTTAACATCTATTTACACTCTGGACTTAAGCTCCTAAATATTATCTTCAATGTTACAAACTTAACTTTTCTTAACCTCGTTCCCAGGACTCTTTTTTTAATAATCTTGGATGTCCAAGATAGTCAGAAACAAAAAATTTCAACATTACTCAACTATGTTTGTTCCAAAGACTTTTTGAGTCTTATAGACGCTGTTATTATGGACACGTCTGTCAAAATGAGGGATCACCTTGTCATTAGATGTATGATGAGACAATGGGTCCTAGAATCAGGTTGCTGAATTTGTGTACAATGTTTTATTATCTCTATAATCATTCGTGGGGAAATTTTGCTTTTACTACGGGGAATATTTCATCACGGAGAATATTTTACCACGGAGAATATTTCCCCTATAAGATACTGTCCGGTTCTATCAGGATTAAAAAAAAAGTATGGGCACATAACAACAAATTTTGAAGTCCGATTTAAACAAATTGAATTTATCAAAATACACAAGTTCATGTTTACAGCGAAATTCGGACTTCTTTGGTTAAACCCCAACTTTTAGGCTGTGCTAATTGTTGCTGACGTCAGCATTATGCTTTTTCCAGATATTTTATTGTGGGACCTGACGTGGATTATTCCGTAATTTTGGAATGTTAAAAAGTGAGACTAGCGCATTCAAATCGCTACTTAGTACACATACGTATATACGAAAGTGTTATTTTCGCAGATTTCAGGCCGAGGAATAATATCGAGTTGAAGGTTTTTACCAACTTTTGAAAAATTTATAAAAAATGAAGTTGCGTCAAAAATTATTGTCGCTGACTGTAGCAATTTTGTTGAGTTTATAATGTTGTCAGATGTCAATGCCGCTATGGCTTACTCTAACGAATAACAAGACAGCGTTCCTTGATGTCAAATGGGCAATACACTTTTTATTTTAAATAAAATTAAAAAAATCTTTCCATATGCAATTCTTGCATTTTTCTTTCACGGGCTATAAAAAAGAATTAGGAAAAAGACGAAAAAATATTTTTTAGTATAGATATTTCGTTTTATTCTTCACTGTTTCCTCTCAGCTAAAAGTTATAACTCCTGCGGGGAGATATTATAGTTTTTTTCTAAGAAAGACAACATACGTATGGATTTAGAAAAAACACCTTTATTAATAATTGATGGTGAAACAAAACGTCAAAGGTGGAGTGGAAGACGGTATTGTTTGCTTCTTTTACACGCATAGATGATGTAAGCAGATCACAAAAACTTTGCTTTATTCTGTTGCAAACTGCAGGAAAACACATAAAATCTGCAAAAGCTGCCAGATACCAAAAAACTATGATCGCTATATCTTGTGTATTCGTGTTAGTCTTGCATGAAATATCCGCCAAAGATTTTCATTTTATTGACCAGTTGTTGAAGTATGGGCGTTATGATAAAAGAGTCCGACCGCTAGCAGGGCGTAAGTTATCTATATTATACTACCCGTATACGTCTGTTTGTGTGTCACGCAAAATGGTAATCGCAGTAGCGAGACACACGGCATGCGAAAATAAAAACGGGCGAACCCGTGGATTTATTTACGGCCACCGATTATTTTTAATTATTTTTCTCTCTCTGTTGTAATACGTAAGTTCTTTCCGTACAAAGTGAAGTAAGAAAAACAAAAACCTACCTTTGTAGGTCTATCCTTTAATATTCAGTGCACAACCTCATTTTTTCGCCGAGCCAGGGGACGAGGCTGTACAGTACGCAAATTATAACAACGTATTCAAAATTTACCCCGTCGTCGGAAAAGTTCACTTATGGTAAGATTGGTAAGAGTCTAGCCCTCAAGAGTTCCACCTGTCAGCTAATAAAAAAGGAACTAATTCGGCGGAAATATAATATTAGAATTATCCTGATTTGACTAAAGGTTCCACCAATTGAAAATAAAAAAATTAAATGATCGAAGGCTTTTTTGTCCAATCATGTTTCACACACATTTCTTATGATCAAATATCTACAAAACAATACTACTATTTATGTACCATTAAAATCGCAAATTTGTAACCTTGGTGTCTATTTTTGACGTTTAATTTGCTACAGGAAACTCAGAATCCAAGTCATGATGCGACAATTACAAAATAGTCTCAAAACATTTCTAGTGCTTTTCAACCTCGTCCCAAGGTCCCCACTACGCGTATGATATTCGTGTAGAAGAGCCTTGGAGACGAGGTTGAGTGCTTTCTTTATTCAGCTATTCACAAAAAATGAAACATAAATTAACAATTGCTGGAAAATTATATTTTCATGTGAAGCAGAAAACTCGTTTTCATGAGCATTTAGCTTTTAAGATGGACATCTATGATTCTTGGCTTGTTTTTTTTTGTGAAGAAACACAAACTAGTATTTTTCCTTGAAAGAACATGGTTGCTCCGGCTCTAGGACAGAGACGAGGACGGGCAACAAAGATTGTTATAAAACCTCTACTAAAAAAGCTAAAAACAGTGAGGCTAATTTGAAATTTATTGAATTGGCATCATCACCCTCGTCCTCAGAAATTTTTGCTATTTTGATATGAGAGAATGCCGCGAAAAATATTTTTCGGTCGTTTATCATATCAAAATATCAAAATTCGCTGAGAGGAAAAGTAAGCGTTGATAAGAAAAACATTAATTAAATGTATTAATTAATTAAAATAATTAATTCTTTTCTATTACGTGAATTTCTTTCTTTTTGTTTAGAACACCCGGTGAATATAACGAGTCAAATTACAATCACTTCACTGGCTGCAATTAACGAACAAACATTCGTAAGTTTTGTTTATTGGTTGTCATCCTTTTGTGTAGAACACTTTTGAAGTTAAGACTTTTTACCATAACCATCCTCGTTGCAGGGTTTGTTGCATACGCCAAAACCGCTAGCGCTTACTTGACGGCTAAACAAGCTAAATCCCCTGGGAAAGAGATTACTCGATTCCAGTATATTTTAAAACATCAGATATTTAAAATTATCTTTGGATTTGTAAAATTTCTACTTCTTTCCCCAGGGATTTTTCTGTTGCTGGCAATCTCAGACGGCAAAAGAAATTTTTATTTTTAGCGCGCCGTTAGAGATTGCCAGAAAGAGAAAACAGCTCTGAGGACGAGGTTGGTAAAATCTGACTCAGCAAAAAATCGTCAGAAAACAATACAAAAAACATATACAACCATCAGGCAAAACATATCGCCGAAGCAATCCAAGTTTACATACCAAAACGACGGAAGACGATTTACGCATAAAAGAGGAAACCAATGCTTGCTATACAAGACAGTTTAGCAGATTTGCAGCTCTGCTTTAACAGCAGAAATCATCGAGAATTAAAACTGTGCAGTTAGTGGAAATATGGGTGGCAATTATTTTTACATAAAATGATACATATATACAAGTATATATAAGTATATACAAGTATATAAAAGCATATATACGCTTCGCCCTTGTACCATATACATATGATACAAGGGGAAGAGTAACCTTCCAAAGTCAGTAAAAGTAATGGCTGTTCAACAATTTTGTTCCTTCTTTTTTTAGACATTTAAAGCGGAGTTTTATTTTCGACACTGGTGGAACGATCCACGCCTTGTTCAGAACGTGACATCAGAACCTCTTACCAGTAATACACCACCTGAAGACTTGCTATGGACTCCTGGGCTATCTCTAGTGAACGCACACGATGTACAAACGATGGCAACCGCTGTTCGGACTATCATAAGCTCGAATGGAGATATATATTTGAGCAGAAGGTTTGATTATGAAATTTTGACACCGCTTGAACAACTTTTAAGATACACAAGTTTAATGGTAATCTTAAAAACGAGACAGAGAGATAGAGGGATGAAGAGATATTTCCATATATTAGAGTTTCGCCTTTTGAACTTGTCAAAGTTCACTTGTCAATGCTCACAGCAGACTTTTGGCATTTGGTCATGCTCGTGAAGCATACCAATTGATGCCGACGTCAGCATGACCAATCTTCCTGAATTACACGACCTTTGTGGGTCGCGACGTGTTGTGCGGGTGCACTAACGGATGCCAATAGCGAATCGTGCAAGCTCTCCACCTGGCCTACCTGTGTTTAAAAGTAGTGAAATGGTAGTAACCATTTTACGCTTTTGTCCGTGTTTGAAAAATGAATAAAAATCTGTCTTTGTTTTATTAACTTTTTCCATAATTGTACCTTGTAATTTTCTTCTAAATTATGCACAGAAACAGAAACTCCATTTCGAATTATTGTTTATTCAAACATATCTACCAACTTCTCCATGTTCGAAATACCGTATGTATACTGCTAATCTAACTGTGTATTCGCCTTAATTTCATATTCTTTTTCGTGTACATTTAGATTTGAAGCTGTTTGTACATGCACAATGGATCTTAAATACTACCCAATGGACACTCAAGTATGTCCTATCAAAATCGAGAGCTGTAAGTGTTTCTTGTTTATATTGTTAAAATTTTAGACCACAAGTGGTGGTAATTACGCCCATTTTTATTGGCGGTAATATTTGCCGCTCTAAATTCCATTTTCCATCAAAGCGTTTTTAGTTAGGCGCTCAAGATACTTCATCACTGCTATACTAAAGATGGCAGCGTTTTTTGAATTTTGATTTGTTGTTAAAAGACACGTTGCAATTGCTTTGGAAATTGACTCATCTAAACTTTGAAACCCGTGAATATAAAGTGACTTTTTAAAGAATAAATAGTGTGTCATCAACACGCTTCATAGATTGTGATTTCATGTATTGACTATGCATCATCGTTGTGATTTTTAATGTAGGAGAAAAGGCGGAGAGGTTAAACACTTCACTTTCAAATGTTTAGCATAAAATTTTTGGTTTGTGGGCAAGAATTTAAAGATAGACTTCCTTATAGGAATTTCTTCAGTCATTAGTGCGTAGTTTGTAGTTTCCTAAGTGTTATTGAGGACTTTACTTCTGTTTTTGCCGACATTTTTAAAAATTTCTGCCTAAAAATTTCTGATGAAAGTTTGGAGATCATATTTTCTTGTATCTCTAAAAGTGGATTTGTTCTCAAAGACGATGATTTATCGTATTCTTATTTAACTATTCAATGTTCAACTCTTTCGCTTTTTTTGTCCACCCAGCAGCCAACTACGTGGGGTAACTTTGAGTGGAAATCCAGATTAGGATTTTCGCCCATAGCATGTAAAAAATGACGTCAATGAAGGCATTGTCACAAAATAGGTGAAAGATATAGCTCAAATAATGCTGCATGGAAGCTGGTCTGTGTGTTACTGAAAAATGTTGTAAATATTATTGAAAGTTTTGCCTGCTTCAGTCATACCAACTATTTAGCTTTTAGTTTTGCTTGAAGGTTGCATGTAATATTCATGAAAAAATGTATTTAAATTGACAACAACTGGGATCCTTAGAAATCTTACATATAGGTGAGTAGAGAAGCTGTTGTGGTTAGTATCTGCACATGCGCATTGGAACTTTTAAACTGGCTGCGACACTTGTGCTTTGTCAGCTTTTAAAGTTGTAACGACTCAACTTTCAACCGTTGCCAGACGGACAGCTTTTTTAACAACGAATAAAAACTGAGAAAACGCTACCATTTTCAATCTGATAGAAAAACAAATCCATCTTGATGAAAAGGTAACATTTAACGCAATTTAAGGCGAAACTGATGACACATTCTAATACGAAATCCCACTGGATGCACCTAAACTGACAGTATGCAGGCAGAAAATTTACGCACAGATAAAGATGCTTTAAACAAACTAGTAAAAAAATAAGATCAAACTGATAATTAAAATTAATACTTTTCTGTGTTGTTTTCCTAAGTCTAACTTGCTTCATTTACACTTCACGAGCGCAAATTGTAAACAACGAAAAACATAAGGGCGGCATAAAACCAGCAATCATCTATACACATTTTTAGATGCTTTTACAAGGAAGGATATGAGATTGTTTTGGCATGCGACACCTGTTGTATCTTTATCTCCTATCGAGACATCTGGATATACTGTTGAGAAGATGTACGCCACAAGACAAAATGCAGGACAAATGATAGGAGGTTAGACAATCTTTCAAACTTTGATCCCAGGGGCGTTGGACATTTTAACATCGAGGCCTGCGGCGAAAAAACTTTTTTAGCCGTCAATTAAACGCCAACAGCTTTGACATAATTCTTCCCCGTAAGGTATAAAGAAGCCACCAAGTCATACCTCTTAAGTACTGTGGATAATTATTTAATCAAAGTAGTTTCATATTCTAGATGTCGATGAAGCATACGACAATTTAATCGTCAAATTCAAAGTGAAGCGAACTTTTTTATATTTTGTTTATCGTATCTACAGTCCAACAATCCTCCTACTGGTGTTCAACCTGGGTTCATATTGGATCCCCGCATCAGCTGTACCAGCACGTGTTACTTTGATTGTAACTACGTTTCTAGCGAGTACGTTTATCCTACAGAGTGTGAGTGAGCAGACAGTGAAGGTTCCGTACACAACACCAATGCAGTTGTTTTTATTGGTGAATATAGTGTTTATCGTCTTTGCAATTGTAGAGTACGTGGTAATATTGTATTTTATGATGGAGGAGAAAGTAAGTTCTTTAAAATATTACAATAAAGCCTTAGAAACTTTCGTTGGTAGAAACCTTCACGGGCAGAAACTTTTGCGTTTTTCACGTTTTTGGTCATATTCTTAAAAGTTTTTACCTTTGGAAATTAAAAAAAGCAAAACGCGATTTTTTTTTCACGCAAAGTCATGGATATCTTTCAATACGCGAAAGATTTCACCATAAAAAAATTAAAGAAAACCTAGAAATATTAAAATTAGTTTTCTTCTTTAACCATTAACTACAATAACATGTTGTGTTTTTATTCTTCTTTGGTGCAACCCTGTACATATAATCAATTTTAGTGGTTTTCTTTCAAGCTTGTCTCACATTTGCCTCACTAGCCCACAACGTAAACAAAAGAAACCATAATGGCCACGGAATCTTTCAAGCTGTGTATAAATATTCAGGGCTAGTTTTGTAATAAGTATTATATTTCAACCAAAAGGACTAAGTTATCAAGGTTCGTTTGTGTTCATCATATGCGTTGAAATTCACTCGTGCTGATACTTCATTTTTTTAGAAGAAGAAGAGAGAGAAAAAAGAAAGAAAGGCTCTGTTTACCAAATTAAAACAAATCAAACCAACCATAATGGGTCAAAATAAGGCAGAGAAAACAAATCCTGTTATGGAAGATAAACCGAAGACAGACCTGAAAGATGAGGAGGGAACAAAAAGAAGTGTAGACGATAAAGAGCAAGAAAAGGAGGAGAATTTCTCTTTCTACAACAAAGTTGATATCGGAGCACGTGTAATTGTGACTTTTTTATATGTCGTGTTCTGTTGCACGTATTTTATTTATTATCTATATTTTACTGACCAGTAAACCCGCTTTAATCATATCACGTGTTTTTTGCTTTACATTTTCCGTCCTAAATAACTAAAATTTACTGTTTCCTTACATTCGCACCATTTATGTTGCAGCTTATCTGCTGCACAACAACATGCTTATCAAACTTGTAGTTGTAGTGTGTGGTAGGCCTTATTTTGTGATATCTAACGTTTGGCTTTTTAATTAAGGGAATTTATTTCACGTTTTAATGGCGACAGTTTTCTTACAGTCACCTTCGCATTTCGTAATTTAAACTATTTTTTCTGTAACTGTTTTAGCTGACATGGAATTAACCGAAAAGTCACATTAACCATATACAGAGCAGATCGAAAGAGTTACTTAAACATGAGCGCATTTGATTTTAACGACACCCTTAACAGAAAATTATTAGCAAACAAACAAACAAACAAACAAACAAACAAACAAACAAACAAACAAACAAACAAACAAACAAACAAACAAACAAACAAACAAACAAACAAACAAACAAACAAACAAACAAACAAACAAACAAACGAACAAACAAACAACAACGATTAAGTTGTTTACTCAACGAGGAACATTATTAATTGGTTTTAATTGTGCATTTTTCACAAACCGCATTAATGCAGCATACCAGTTAATTGTATAGCAAAACAAATGTATACCACGCAAACTCATTATCATTACATGTGATTCCAACTTTTTATCTTTTTAACGGCTACAACACGAGTAGAAGAGCGAGCTGTGAAAGTATCATAGGTTTCGGAGAGTGTTGTAGTATTTCGCGCAAAACACCTGTCATATTGTATCAACGTTAGATTTCCAGGCAGGTTTGAAATATAGTCAAGGGTGTAACTTCCTAACTACGTTTAACTTACAGTACCACCTCGTTCCCAGGACCTGTTGTCGCTTTTTGTATATCAAACGGCGAGACGAACTTATCAATAAGCGCGCACCTATGACAGACAAAATGCCCTGGAAACGAAATTGCATACAGTAGTCTTAGCTAGCTAACCACCTGAAAATTCTGTTCACATTTTTGTTTACATATAGTTAGCCACACAATCCCAAGCTGCACCTTAGTTAAAAACAGTATAACATCTATAATCAATGACGCTGGCTAGCCAAAATCTTAATTTTTTTTATTTAAGGTTTTTACATGTGAAAACATAAAAATGAAATATTTCATAAAAGCAGATAGAAGATTGGAGATAACAAGTTCAAATTAAGACCTCCTAATTTCAACACGATCACTTCCAAATCATGGATCTGTTCGTTGTAATGTCTTTTCTGGCATGTAGAAACCGCGTAAAACTTGAATTGATTATTTCTAAAAAATCGGTAATTGGTTTACTAAACGCGAAAAAAAATCCAGTAAAAATATATCGCTTTTGTTTTTTGCACCTTGAAGATATCCTGCAGGGTTAGCACAACTAGATTTTCGCCGACAAAAAGACAGACTATGGGTGTTAGGAACTAGACAGCGTTTAAAAGCAGGTGTTACTATAGCCAAATTATATATTTGCTTTGAAACAAGCTGTGGCACTGTGACAAGAATCTAAAGTACTACGTTTTTGATGTTTTCTAATTCCTTTTCTCTTGCACGTGGTCATGTGAGCAAAGATCTGAGTAATTTATATTTTTAATTTTTACTTTAAAGTTGTTTTTAATCGACCCATCTATTTTAATTGGGTCGATAGAAAAGATAAGACCAATTACTTTTCTGCTTATGGGGTAAAATCTCTTTCGTCGCACCAATATGGCAATCTAATTCTTCTTATTTTCTACTAGGCCAAAAATATTTAATTATTCTTTCATACTCATTTATAAATTTCAGAAAAATTTAAACGCTTCCTTCAAAAGAGCATTGCCCTACAAAAAGCGCCCCCCCTTAGACAAATTCCCTCTCTTTTGACTTTTTTGATTTGCAAAACTCATGCAAGGATATTACAAATTTTCTTATCACTTGCCTATTTCCCAAATGGTAACATTATAAATTTGTGAGTAAATACTAAATCAAAGGGAATGTGAATGCTGTATATGACAAATGTTGTAGAAATAAAAATAAAAAATAAAAATAAAAAATATTCTTTTTGTGAATTAAGAATCTAACAACTATACAAATGAATTGATGGATATAAGTCTCTGCGAAAACAATAATGTCTTCACACTTGTTTACCATGCATTTAGGTTGGCTCCTCGAATTGATCCACATTCTCTTCTCCAATTTCCATATCCAAATACCTTCAACGCTTTTATCTGCACTGACACTACATCTTTAAGGGTATTGCATAAGACCTTTGCCATTGTCATTTTCCTTAATTCATTCCTCTGTCTGCTTGTGAAAACACCAGCTCTTTCGAAATACAACCGATCTCCATTACGTAATCTCTGGAATTGATTCTTTATGATACATTGAAAGGTCTCCCCCAACATTTTGCCACCCCTGTGTCGTTCAGCAATACCTGCTGCGAATATATCAATATCATTGGGATGTTTGTATAGCTTTCTAAAAGCTGTTCGTGCTGAAGAAGACATCAATCCAATCAGATCCGACCATTTTCTTAATCGCCTTAACTTGCAAACTTTTCGCCATGTTCCGTATGTTCGGATGCCGTTATCGCGTCCTCTTTGGATATTCAAAGCCGGTAAATCAGCATAGCCGCGCGTACCAACAGGAACAAACAATCGACGAGCTATACCGAATGCGAACTTAGTATCCACCACCTGCGACTGATTTTTTAATAAACCATACACTATTGGTTCTATGCCACGACGTCGAAGCGGTCGCGTGTCAAAGAAAGAAGCCTGGAGGGAGATATCATTAAAGGCTTTGTTGTAGTTCTTATCAAGCAGTGCCCAAGCATTTGGAACAAGACTGTGGCCGAATCTAAACGCAGCTGTAGAGAACACGCTTACAATGCTAGCATCCACACGAGAGTTGTATCGCCTATACCTCCCTGTGTTGACCAATGGAGGTAGAAATTCATTATAGACGATTCTCTGGTAAATACCGATGTTAATCTTTCGAGCTGTTTCAAATAGCCTTCGCTCATTCCAAGATCTATGACGACGTTTCAGTGCTTTCGCGATAAAGTTGTGGTGTCTTACCCAAATGGTGTGCATGGAACTTAATGCGATGTTCTCGTCTCCACGACTGTCACCAAGAAGAGAGCAGCCAGCCGGATTCTCGCAAGATGGGGACGATGCAGGGATATCAATAGGAAGTAGATTATTTCTGGTTACTTTTAACTGTCCACTTCCTAAACAGAGACGTTCCGAGATTACCTATCTAAAATTTATGTTTTTCATGAAGTTGTTATCAATGTTAGAGGGGAGATCAATAGTTACGCTCTAATAAGCAGACCCTTATTCCTAGGTCTTATTTTAATATTTTTGACGGACAGGTTGATACTTGAAAAATAGAAGCAGCAGTTACAGATTGAGTTTTTGGGCAGTTTTTTTTGAAGGGAGGGAGGAGAGAGAGGTACAGAGGCTTATTTATTATCACTTAAGAGGGGAAAGGAAAATGTAATGCCCCTATTCTAGTCGTGCTACATACACACGAAATAACAAATGCGATATACTGCTACCAACTTTGCTGCGAAAAGCAAATTCTGAGGATTTCTTTCACAACTTAACGACTATTTATTTTAATTTTAAAATTAAAAACGTATTTATGAAAGAGGAATTAGACATAAAAACAAATAAAGAGTTAGGCAAGCTTACCGTCTAGTTTCCTCAATTTTCGAAAGATTGTCTTATCGTTACTGTACACCTGAGAGAGATCGAGATATGAAGATAACACATTGATCTGTTCTCTTGTTGTCCTTCTTCCACCTTGTTGACAGACGGGAACTGAACGTGCAAAACTGGTACATCTACTTCCTTTTGGTGTAAATTTAATGGGAAAACACGGATATGCGAATGCACTGTTCGAGCCACACCTGAAACGAGGTACAAATTATATTGGTTTGCATCATTTGAATTGTTTACTGTGGTAATTATTTCTAAAAAATGATAGAATTTAATGTGACGCAGAAGAATGAATCAACTTACCCTTTGGAAACGTCACATTTAGGATGAGGTGTTAAGCCAATGTCATGGTCAATAAACTGTCCAAAAGCCATAAATAAAGTTGACAGCCCTCGAGCGCGTTGTTGATTTTTTCTCTGTACTTGAAAGACAGCTCGTGAGACTTGATGAGCGGTTGGAACAGTTGGTTTTGTTCCTGGAAACCCACGAGGTGCATCAATTTTTTGTCGATCCACATAATCAGCGGCTAAACAGAGAATAAGAGAGTGCTGAATCAAGACTTTACTCGTATGTGCTTTTCAATGTAGGGCGAAAGCGATCGATGGCCCAACGCCCAATGTCAATGCATTTTTTTCAAGTAAACTGTGCTCATTACAAGCGTAGCGCATAAACACGTCTTTGAATGGCGGCCAAAGGACGTCGTTTGCTGACGTCTTTGAGACACATCGAAGACGTTCTCATAGGTATTAAAAAGTATTAAAAATGACTTTTTTTCGTCCTTTTCAAGCGTTATACTGCCATGAAAGACCCGATTCAGATAATTTTAGCCGAGAAGGTAAGTCAAACGATAAATATACCAGTTTAACTTAGCAGCACATTGCTTGCGCCAACTCTGATACGATCACTTACAGGAGAGGAATTAAGATTTTTGTAGAGAACTAAAAAACTTTATGGAAACAAACTGACTGTATTTTAAGATATCTTATGCTTTTAGTGCGTCCTCCGCATTCAGGTGCTCGGTTGCTATAAGGAACTTATGTAGTAGCTAGATCAAAGTAGGATTTTGTGAAATACCAAGAAAGAAAGCAAAACAAGAGTGGCAACTAAGTACATGTTTGTTGGAGGTTAGCTATAAAACTTGTCGATATGTAGCTGATGTTTTAAATAATGTAACCATCTTTAAAATGAATACGGGCTTCTATTTTATGACACTTGCTCATCTTCAAAATACATGCAGTGTCTTTCATAGAGAGTGCTGCCTTTGCCGTGCCCATCTTTAAAATGCATATCGGCATCTATTTTATAACAACTGCCCATCTGAAAAATACATGTGGTGTGTTTCAAACAGAGTGCTGTTTTAACGTGCCCATCTTTAAAGTGCATATGGGCATCTATTTTATAACAACTGCCTATCTCTATAATAATAGCCGTAGTCTGTCTGTCTCTGCGCGTACCCCCCGCTGAGTTAGAAAATGATGTTACGGAAACACGAATATCAAATGCGATATCTTTTTATCCACTTTGTTGCGACGGGTAAATATAAAGGACGGGCGAAACCGTGGATTTTTCCACGGGTAACGACTAGTCTTCAAAATACAAGCGGTATTTTAAAGAAAGTGTTGTTTTTAACGTGCCCATCTTCGACACGGTTAAAACTTCTCAAAACACTCATTATATTCAGATAAAAATTTGATAATTCTATGTTGCCTTATTGTTAATTCCTTGTTTGATTCAACGTCGCGATCAATTATGTGACGATCTGATTTAATCACAAAATAATGGTATCAGTGTCTTAATGACTTGTTTTATATAACAGCCATAATGTTTTTTGTTGTCGTATACAGAAACTAATAACTTGAGGTCATACGAAAGGAGGTCGTTAAATTAATTCCTTTCGTGTGCGAAAGGTCACTCATTTCCGTGTAAGTACCCATTTTATGTCAAGCGGTTTACACTTTCCTGTCGTTATCAGTATTGAGGGCTGCAATTTATTTTTTAAAGCTAGCCACAAAAAGGTGTGTTTACTCGATGAAAAAGTTTTGCTGTAAAAAAATTTCCTTTGCATTTTCTAGCCAATCATGAATTTTCTTAGAATAACTTAGAAAAAAAAAAAATTATTAAAGACGTTTTCAGGATGTCAGAAATTTAAAATCCACACTGATTTCATGTTTTGAACAATATCGTAAAAAAATCATTGGCTTAGTTGACACCAATAAGTTTAGAAAACGCTTTTGTTATAGAGACGTTCTCCAAACAACCGATTCTTTTTCGGATTTTTTTCTCAGCTCTTGATGTTTTATTCGAGTGGAAAGCAACGCACGTTAAAAGTAAAGAAGCAAGCAAGCAAGAAAGATATATTTTTAAAGCCATCCTACCTAACTTGATAAGTGATAAAAATTATTTCTTTGCAAGGATCTTACCCGAAAAAAAATCAATTGTGTTTTCCTAACAAAGCAATTAATCTTTGTGCAACGACAGACTTAAATAGTTTGGTTGGAAATTTGCCCACAGAAAGACAAACAAATTAACAAGTAAAGAGAATCTGGCTAGCAGAAAATTTCCTTCAAGCTGTTAAGAAAGGCGTAATTTCTTAATTAAAAGGTATTTTTATTGCAAAATATTAATACTTAAATGATTATTTAGTAGAAGTCTTTTTTTTTAGTTTTGGGCAGATTTTTGTTGCCTGTTCAGGCGAAAGTTCCTGCGAAATTATCTACTCTCTGGATGAGAAGTTTGTAGCGAGCAAAATAACTATTTTTTATAAATCAAATTATATTAAACGCATTTAAAAACAAACAATAACCGAAGCGGTTTTACCACTAACACTAAGGCAACAGATAAATAAATTTCTTAAAAATAAATAAATAAATAAATAAATAAATAAACATAAAAAATCCGTATAGACGGATACAGCGAATATTGATCGATACGGCGCCCTAATTAATTTTCTTTACTCTCGTTGCATTTTAAACACTCTCACCCACGGGTGTAAGTGAACAAACAAACAAGGAGGTTTAAACTTACGTTGCAGTCTAGCTAGGACGGTCCTAGCTGCTCCCTGTGTCTTTTTTCTCAAGTTGTTGCAAGTTCCATCAATCGTCCGAAATGAATTTTTTCTGTTGAATCCAATACATGAAGTTCTTTTCACCACATTTTGGCAATTACTTAATGTATTCCCAAATGAATACGCTAAAATCAAAATAATAAAATAGTAATAATATTGATAAAATTGGAAATGTGAACCTTACAACAAGGCATAAGCGAACCTACAAATGCTTAAGATGATGAATCTACAGATGGAGAGCCTTAGTGTATTATTAAGGACCATTAAGGACCTCCTTCACAGGACTTAAATTAATAACAAAATCAAAAGGAAATGAAAAGATCATCCTAGCTCGGTGATGTAAATAATATCATGGAGTTACGTAGAACTATTCCAGAGTATGTATAGTCTTGTACAATTCGTATCATGGACTCAAAACACAAACAAACAAACACTTTTACATTTTCTTCTCTAACTGCATGAAATAGTCATAAATGCAATGTATTTTTACACCTAATTATAGTGAGCTAAATCCTGTTTTTGTGTTTCCTTGACCCCTACGTAGCAAACTCATCTTATATTTATTACGCTAACTTCCTTATCTCGTTCATGCAGTTATATTCAATCAATCTAGCTACCTGTCACTGATGCTATGCACGTCGCCAGTACAAAACAAGTAACAATCCTCATTTTCTTCTTCTTCCTCTTCTTTCTCTTTTTTGTTTCCTACTATTTTTTCTTCCAAAGAGCAGTATTTGTTAAAACTCCTTCTGCAGTCAATCTCTTAACTGCTCTGTCGATTGGTGCAGTTTGTAATACCCTCAAACAAAACCCCAGTCCTATTTATGGTTTAATACCACCTACGTAAACAACCCACTTCAATATGGCAAAAACAGAAACATTCTACCCATTATATTATTTTCCATTGTTTATATCTAGAAAAATCAATTAACAGAGAATGCACTGCAATTAATATCTTTTTATATTGGTTTCGTTACGATGTATCTATTCATCGACGTGTATTCATTTAAGCGTTAATTTGGGGTTGTTAACCTTTAGACTCTTTAACACATACTTATATTGCATCTCTGTATGTATTTCTTTCCTTTGTTTTACGTATATAGCATTTTATTGCAATATGTAAAATAAACGCAGAAATAAAGTCGTTTTTATGACCGCCCTAATTACGCCCATCGAACTGACTTTGAGTTGGAGAGAAAGACGGAAGTCGAATACTGTGATAAAAAAGCAATTTGACACTTTTGTGGTGCTGGTTATTATCAGCAAAAAAAAATTTTTCACACTAAAAACCCAGTTCTTGTATTAAGAGCCAAAAGATTTTGTTTGAGAGGTCTAACTGAATAAGTTCTTGAATATATAAGGACACTAGCTCAAAGGGGACACTGTTTTAGGATAGGATGTTGTTATTGAATATAAATATAATTTTGGTTTTTATTTAAATAACTTTAGAATAGAGAATATATAGATTAATATAAATATATAATATGAAGGATATAAGTTGTTTATAGGTTGCATTGTGACTTATAATTTCATCCTTTTTTGAGCTCTATCTTTTTGCCTATTAAAATCGTTTTTGAGGAAAGAAAGGGATTCTCATTGAAGCGAGGGATCAATAAGGAAGTGAGGCGCCTAATTGAAGGAAGCACTCTTTTGAGCTGCAGGGGCGCTAATTCGAGAAAAAAGCTAGTGTATGCAATAGTGAAATTGAAATGAAACTATTGTTATTTTTTTGATATAGGATAGTAAGTAGTGAGAGACGTTACTGCGTCATACTCTATGCATAGCGGATATAAGTAATGTACAGAGAAAGTAAAACTATTTTGCTAAACCATTACCATCAAAGATTATATTGTTAGAAATATGTTTATAGAACACTCGATTTCAAATAACCTCGTATAAAAACCCATGTCTTATGTTAATAAGAGGTAGTTCTTTAAGCAGCTTATTTTCTCATATAATTACTTACTTCAAAATCATACTTATATGTTTATTTTTTTCTATTTCAATGTTCCTTTAGGACTTCCTTATTTTAATACAGAACTTTGCTTGAGGGTAAAAATGTCTCTTTTGTTTATCGCTAACTTTAAGTTATTCAGTAGGACCACGATATATATAATCTCAAAAGAAAATGAAAAAAAAAAAGTTATAATATCCAGGGTTTTGTACGGATATTGTGAAAAAATGCAGGTTTTTGTGGAACTATTAATTATATCTCATGAAGTAAGTTGTTCACTTGGCATTCATTCTGAGTACCGAAATTTGATACTTTTAGTGCTGACGAAAAACATCGCCGCTAATTTTGCAAACGTCAAATATCTTAAGTACTACAGTTTAGAAGCACTGGAACTCTTTCTTGAAATTTATTTATTTATAGTGCCGGCGAAAGAATTGAAGATGATGATCCAAAAACGCTGAAAGAACTTTCTTTTCTTCTCAGATTCCGCCAGAATTTTTTAATAGCAAGTTTACATAGTGAATTTCTGAATTGCCTTGAAAAACAAACTCTTTAAGAAATACTAGTTGTATGACAAAAAAACATCTAAAGAGAACTAAAGGGAACAAGAAAATGCATCAAGGGGATGCTAAAACTAATTGTTATTTTCAGAGGATATATACGAAACAACCTGGAATACGCTAAATCTTTCCTCCAAGGCTAAATATTACAAAAATTATTCTTTAAATCCGTTTTCAAATTTTATGATTTGCTGAGAAAAGTAGAGAGTTAGTTCGTTGTGTTTTTTTTATGAATAAATTTCATTGATCTTTCTCGCCGATAAACAAAATTTTGATTGTTTGTACCGTTGTGACATTTTCAGACGTCAAGGGAAAGTCAAAATTGTTAATTAAATGATGAATAAATACTTTTCGAATGTTTCACGTTTTTCAGTCAATTAGTCGAACTTTATTACATAACTGAATTAATGAAATTTCTTTTTAGTTAGGATGGTAGAGTTTGTGTTTTTCTCTCACATCTACAAACTGCCGATTCAAATTCCATATCAGCGCTATTGATATTGGTTGTGCTGAAACTGAAACAAAGCTATTTTAACCGCCCACCTTGCGGGGGTTTCGCCTTTGAAAGTTTCGATAACACAAATATCAGCAGAATTTTTATGGTTGCCTAAACAGCTAATTTTGGCGGCAAGAGAATTGTTTGTTTCTTTTTTTCAAAAGAGCTTTTTTTTAGATACAGAAACATACACGAAACGTACCCATTTATGAGGGACCACACCCAAGGGACCAACTGTGTTAAAAGGGACTACAATTAATTATGAGAGACGTAAATAAAACCCTCCTTACGGGGTTGGAGCCCCACTTTTCAATAACAATTTATAAAATTTTTTTTAGAATTTCTTTACTATTGAACACTACTAAACTCTTATTTTGTTTCTGTTTCTTGCGCTGATTCCAATAAAGAAAAATTTGCCTGAAAATACGTTCACAGATAGAAAAACATCTAAAAAGCCTTGAGGATGAATTTGCTCTCACGTACAGTGGATTCGTGACTCTCTCTATCTCGACTCCCCTCTGTGTCAAATATATTTCTAAGTTGAGCAGAATCGTCGTTCTATTGGATATTATGTTGCTCCTAACTTAGTCTTCTCTTTTTGTCCCGAATTCTCTCTCTTGAATATCTTTCAAACTCGAACAAATATCTTATTACATGGCCGCTTTTTCTCCCTCTCCTTTCGAACTTTTTTTCTTAGGGCCTTTCTACACTACAAAATAGAATAAAGAAACGTGAAATTAATTTTTTTACAGTAATACAGCAGAAGGATTTAAAATATCATTCAAAGTTGGACAAAAGACGATGGAAATCACTTAAAAAAAGACATCAAGGAAGAACAACATCGTCCCCAGGGCTCTTTTTCTCTCTTAAAAAATCTCGGACATTCACGAATAATAGAAATTTGTGATAAAAACTCAATGTGTTTGACTTTTTTGCGATTTTTGCAGTTTTTAAAAACTTCGCAAAATTCCCCGCGGATGGCAAGGTCAATCGTAAATGTTTTGTCCGCAAATGCAAAATGTTGCTGTAAAACTTTCTTCCCTTAAAATAAAAATCCGCTATGTTCGGAAGACAAAAACTTTATTTTTTGATATCGTCTCTCTGTCTTGAATTTTCTTTGTCTGTAAGAAATCCTTTGGTTCCATGCATGTTCGATATAAAATTGCTCTACCTGTAGTTTATGAAATAAAAACGGAACAAAACGAAAAATAATGGTGTTATATAAGTGGACAAGGACATCTTAATCGCGGATCTTTCAAACAGGGTATAATCACCAAAGAAACCCGGCTGATTAATATCTTATTTTGTCATTGACGTAGTTAAGAATTTAAATTAGAAAGGGATTGGGAAGGAGGAAGATACATGTGAAACAACCCAGGGTATATTTTCTTTATATTTTGCTTTGTAAAATTTAGGATTTCATTTCTTTTTGCAATGTTGTTGCACCAACCCTAACGAGTAGTGGAAAAGCACAATGGCCTAGAAATGTGAGATAAACCCGTATAATTAAAAAATATATAGCGCATTCGGAATGCCAAACAAAATTGACGAAATTGCGGTTGAGGTTGGCTTCCATCGCGTCTACATTTACAATAATTAACTTTGAATTTCATAATGGAGAAACAATCACAAGGAAATTAATTATAGATCGTTAAATAACGTTCCATTTCAAAGATGACTCCACGTGTTGTATTTCCTTATTGATTTTTTCTTGATCTAGAACACTTATCTCTGGTCGTTTAGCTAATAATAATAACAACAATATTTATTTCATATTTGATTCAATTTTTCCACAAAATACTACGAGCTTCGGACGATGAAGTTTGTTGTGATGATATGGCGCCAAATTTGAAAAATAAACAGACCGGAAACATTGAACCACAAATGGAACCCGCAATATGGTGGCTTCATATTTAATAAAAAAGGTAAAATATCTGAAATTTAAAGAATATTGATGCACATTTTTTATAATGTCTGCTTAATACGAAGTATTTATATTGAGAAATTTTATTTGGCACGAAAAAATTTTTTCGTCTTATTGAGTTTATAGAGGGACTTTTTTTATAGGAATGGAGCCTAAGATCTATTCGTTCCAAGTGTTCGTCTTATAGAGTTGTCCGCTTTAGTGCGATTCCCTGGTAGAATGAGAAGCTCAGCGATGAACATGGTACATGCATTGCCTGACTCTATTCAAATATCATTTGTTGAATTAAGAAATCTTCAGTACCATTTGAGGTTTAACAATTCATAAGGATCATCTCCGCTAATGATCGATAAATTTGATAGATATATCTATAATAGCTACTTTAACCCAACCTTGTCCTCAGGGCTCTTTTTCTGACAATCTGGAACAGCAAGATTATCAGAAAAGCCCCGGAGAGAAAGTGTACTTTAACCTTCATTGCCCTCCCTAATATAAAGTTTTATACATTACCACATATGCCAGCGTGGTGGACACATATCGTGGGTGTTGGAAAGAAGTATTTTAATGTTGAAAAGCTAATAACTTGTTTTTTTTAAATTCAGGAGCTACTTACCCTCAGTACACACGTCTCCTTGTAACACAACAAAGAGGAGGGGGAAGGGCGTGGGCGGTAGTTTAGTGTAATTTACAGAATAATGAAGTGCAACAAGCATGCGTTATGTATGCGACGAAATATATTTATAGGAAAACGTAGAATCGTCGAAACTAAATTGTAAAAGCAGTCATGGATTTGACAGGTGACAAAACAAATTGCAGCTGCCGCTCGATAAGTGGAACTGTCCAGGCCCCGAAAAAATTGGTTTCACTTAGCAAATGTTCCACTTATCTGGATTTTCTTACATCGGTGATTTAATAAATTTTTATATGCGTTCAGTTTTGAAAAGTAGTGATAACATATTTCCCGATGGCCAACCAATCGTTAATTGATGCTCCCGCTATATCTTGTTGCAAAACTGTTTTAATGACTTCCTTGTCAACATTACCTCGTGTTGACATCAAACGAGACTTTCTCAAGTGGAAAAAGTGGGATGTCTTAAACTTAGAACGAAAGCAGACTGTTTTGTCTCTTTGTTATTTTTAATGATGCTAAAAATGTTTTAATATGATTTATTTGCATCACGTATATGTCAGATACTTAAATTGTGCGGTTTTGTGTTTTTTTTGCTGAATTAACAAAAATTGTAGCAGGAAAAATATTACGTGCGGTTAGAAACAAGAAAATGCAACCTAAATCCTGATGGAATATGATTTATTGATGCATTTATTGGTGATGTATACCTCTTGGTTTCTTCTTATCGATATACAACAAAAACATACAGTAGGGAAAACATGAAATGTAAAACACAATTCTTCATCTAAGTTAACCTTCGCACTCATTCATCAATCCCTGGTCAGTCAGTTTATAGCTCAGCCTTGGTCACTTACGTTGGATTGCATCATAAAGCAATTTGGTGACGGAAAGACACTGTTAAATTTTACATTTTTTTATGCATTTTTTACAATTTTACATTTTTGTACAAAAGTGTGATTTTTTTTGGAAATCATGGCACCCAAAGAGATTGTACATGGGTCAGCCGTGAGAACAATAAATGGTGACGTTGCAATAAAAATATCATCAGTAAAATAACATCTTCAATTGTTAAAAATACTGTTTTGTCCGTCCCTGATGCAAAGTTTAGTTGACTTATTGGACCTATCCCCCCCTCCCCTCCCCTCCCCTCCCCTCCCCTCCCCTCCCCTCCCCTCCCCTCCCCTCCCCTCCCCTCCCCTCCCCTCCCCTCCCCTCCCCTCCCCTCCCCTCCCCTCCCCTCCCCTCCCCTCCCCTCCCCCTCTCCTTCCTCTCTCTTTATCAATAACTTTTTATTAGAATAGAAAACACTCAGTAAGACGCTGTATTTTTATGACTTATGGCAGCTTTGGCGTTCCATAAAAAAAAATTCCATGATGAAAGAACTAATACCTTATTCCATGAAATTAATAAGTCAAGAAATTAACGCAAATTAAATTAACGCGGGTCAATGAATTTATTTTGAAAAACCGCGTTAATTTCATGGTTCAACCCGTGGAAAAATACACGGGGTCGCCCGTCCTTTATGCATCGCATTTCTTGTTTCCGTGACAGGACGCGTCTTTCGCGGAAAGACAGACAGGCGACGGTTATTATTAAAGAGACATTTCTTAATTTTTTTCCAAAAGAAAATGTTTTCTAATGACTGAGCCTCAGCATTAATCTTTTTGAAAGATCGAGCTGTAAAGATCCATAAAGAATTCTTTCCAAAAAGTTACTAGGGTAATACTATACCCGATATTTTAAAAGCATAGGGTTAATTGTTGTTGAACTTGGTTACAACGGTAGAAAATTTCGAACGCTGTTAGTGTTTCGAAAACAAAAGCGTAGAACGGCTAGAAGTACGGAAGCCGATAGGTGCAAAAAATCTTTTCCGAAATAAGTGAAAATCTCTTTCAAAATGGTGAAAATCTTTTTCAAAATGGTTAAAATCTTTTTCAAAATGGTGAAAATCTTTTTCAAAATGGTGAGAATCTTTTTCAAAATGGTGAAAATCTTTTTCAAAATGGAGAAAATCTTATTCAAAAACATTTTCACCATCTCAAAAACATTTTCACCATCTCTCGACAAACATTTTTACTATTTCTCGGCAAACATTTTCAACATTTTGAATAACATTTTCACCATTTCGAATAATATTTTTACTATCTTGAGAAACATTTTCATACAATTTCGAAAAAAGATTTTTGCACCTATCGGCTTCCGTATAGAAGGGTGTTTTTAAAATTCTATATAATCCAATTTCATTAATAAATATCACAAAATACAAAAGAACTCGATAATTTACAAAAATAATAAAATATACACAATAACAAAGAAACTTTTAAAAATGTCATAATCGTCCAGCATTATGTAAGTTTCCGATAATGATCACGTGATCAAAGAACAATAGAAGCAACCAGTCAAAAAACGCAGTAATTATTCTGATCGCAAAAAAATCATTGCGAACCAGTGTATATTCGCACCTTAACATACTTGATCTCTTGACTAGATCTCGCTTTCTTAAAAGATGGGTGGTAGACATTAGCTACCACCCATCTTGTTTTCACAATCTCACTGCCATTATAACTTTTTGCTGCCATCCAACTGTCGGCAAAACTTCTTTGCTGTAATGAGGCGCCAAAATTACCTTGGATATTTTTTGTGGATTGCAAATTGACCTTATGGAAGTACATTTTTAGAAATTAACAAATGGAGTAAAAGTAAAAATAAGGGAAAATAAAGCTGTGGGAATTTAGTAAGTATAAAGTGTAGTACTATTTCTTGCACAAAATTTAGCCACTTCTCCTCTTGTTATTATTTTCAGATAAGGCAATCATGTAATACTTTCTCGTATGGCACCCTAAAATATTTGATTCCGATTATTTTTTTAAAAAAAAGTTTCAAAATAATTTGCTCTGGTTAATATCGAAATTTATCTAAAAGATGTCTATGGAGTTGTATGAAGTAAGCCAAAATTGTTTTAAGATGCAACAATGCCACTGTCGATTGTAGATTCCATCTCATGATCACTGTTTCTAAACGAATGCACTCGCGTGTGTTTTCTGTTCCATCTACAAAAAAAAACACAAGAAAATTAATAAAACTTAGGTCCATTCACAAATACAGAGGTTACGGTCTTAAAAATTAAAGCACGTGAAAAAAGTATCCAGACACCAGACCCCTTCCCAAATTGTTCTAACATCAACTATTATTTTCCAATACATTTTTTAAATTAATGTTGTTTCGGCAGAACATTTTTTATACTATATTAAAGTTGCATCAAAAAGACATTCAAAACAAAAACGATCAACAACAATAAAAAATCTGGTTCAGTAACTTCCACAGCAGTGTTTTTTTATTGTTTGATATGCTGCTAAACATGCTCCATTCCACTTCCCTTTGAAGTGTTTATGGACGTGCCTCTTAACGTTTGAACGCCGACCCTTAAGTGCTCAATCTCCGTTACACTAAAGATGGCAGCATTTTTTAGATTTTTTAATATTTACAAATTTCTCTCAGGAAGGTAAAGGGTTGAAAGGTACAATATTGCTTTAAGGCAGGGAAGGAGTTGAGAAGTAATATGGCGGATGCTCAGATAATAAACGCTGCGGACCTCATAGCGATTAAATAAAAAGCTGCCTCAACGGAAGTGAATCTACAACAAATGACAATAAGAAAGTCTCTGAAAAGACTAATTAATTTCTTCGATATTTCATTTAGACTAACATGCCAAAATTCAAATATTGTAAAAAACATTCGGCTCTAATTGTGGAAGAAAATCATGTCAGAACAAATGGAATCTAGCAAGAATGCATTACCTCATTCGAGCCACCGTTGCAAATAACAATGCCATAGCAAATAAAACACCTGCGCAGGAGCTTAATATATATTGTAGCTCTCTCTCATCATTTTTATCTTTTTCTGACATTGCTTTTTTTTGTTTTGTAGTTGTCGTCGGGGGCGTTGTAATTAAAGTCGGTAACGTTGCCGTTGATTTCAGGGACGTTGTAGATGACGTCGATGCCGTTGCAAATGACGTTAACGCTGTTATAACTGACATCGGTGCCATTGCAATTGACGTCAATTCCGTTATAGCTGACGTCGGTGCTGTTGGTGTGTTTTTAATGCTCACAGCTGTAGAATAACTTAAAAAGCTTGAGGTGATTAGTAAAACTCTCGCCGATCTTGTGGTCATCAGAGATAATTTCTGTGTTACGATGTAACTTAACACTTGTGTTGGATGGATAGAAGATAAACTGATTACAGATGAGGTTTTGTTTGCTATGGAGGTAAGATACTAATAAACTAGAAATTCTTAGTGAAATAAGTTTGTTTCTACAACATCTGCACATTGTGTGGCCTGGATAAAATTGTATTATTTTTGTTGATCTTCTAGGTACAACTTCATCCCCAGGACACTTCTTTTTTTAACAAATCGCCGACCGAGATTGCCAGGAAGAGAAAAAGGACCCTGGGTGATCAAAGCGAGGCCATTTTTAATTTTTATATTATTATTCTTCTTCCCGGGTTAAATTTCAATATTAAATTTCATTAATATCGAATTCGTGTACATGATAGTTTAGTAGGCGACGTTTCTGGATAAGGGAAGAAGGACAAGCAAGCGAGACTGAAAAGGTATCTCAAAGTTTTTATTTCTTTTTGATAAAAAGATGTACTGGCCTTTTAAAACTTTCCTGCAAAGTCGTCGAAGAAAGCATTATATTCACTACGTACATTGAAGGCAATTCGATAAAGGGTCTTTCCAGCCTTGTAAGCAGATTTTAGTATTGTTTACACAAGTATAATGTCCGCCATTATTGTCACGTGGTACACACTGTTCTATCAAGCAGTCTGGTAATAAATAGTCTTGATCACATGACGCGCTAAATGAAAAAAAACAACAACATATTTTATGCACTGCAATATGTAAGAATCTATAACCCGCAAAAAAATATTGGCATAACAGTACTTTTCCAAATATTCTTTAAAGATAGTAAAAATCATTATGTCGCCAATTGGTGCATAGACGTTGGTTAGGCTAGCAGCGTTTCAAATGCGCAAATCGCAAATAAATTTGATAAAAATGGATAGTGGACATATTGGATGGTTGTATCTTTTGCTTCATTGTTGTCTTTTTCTAAGCTTTTAAGCACAGAGAAACCTCTCTCCAAACAAGCAATAGTTCTTTAGGCAAATTAGTCAAGCGCACCTTTCCTGATTCCCACGAACAGGTATAGTATTTGTCAAAGAACAAGGATGAAGAAAAGTAAACTAAGCTTTTTTAGACGCAACCTCGTCCCCAGGGGCTTTTGCCTTTTTTAACATTAAAACCGGCGGCGAAAAAAACTTGTTTAGCCGTAAAGTAAGCACTAGCAGCTTTGACATAGGCAACTAACCTGGGGACGAGGATGTTTTTGTCTGTGTTTTGCAAGATCTATATATTTATTCATAGTTTCTCTGACCCGAGATATTTTTACCACATTCAATGTTTTCACTTGCAAAAGTAATTCAAATAAAAAAACGAGTCACCCTCGTTCCCAGGATATTGATACGAGAGAAAATAATACCAAAAAGGTAACAATTTCTGTGAACGAGGGTGAATTAAAGTGTTACCTGACTTTAATTGTCATGGTTTTTTCATCGCCAAAAATTATAGGTGGAAATGAAAACTGGCTCCATTGTTTGTGTTTGAAAGTTGTGGCGGGAATATTGAATGTCTTGGTGATGTTTGTAACAAGAAAATTTGTGTCAACGTGAAACAATCCTTGTAAGTGAAATATATTCTAAACAGAACGGATTGCGAGTGATAAACAAAAAAAATCAAGAAATCAAACTCCTTCTGAACTAATTTTGTCAGAATATGTATACGACGAATCTACGGTCGCCATGGTTGTCATTCAAGAACGAGTCCAGCTTGGAATTCTACGGCTTTCTTTTGACGAAAAAATTAAACAAGTTGTTTTTTTTTGTTAAAAGTAGGCGTTATAAAACAACGGTGGGCAGCTGATGTAATAAAAATGACGCCAAAACGACGTCAAAACGACGTCAAAGTGACGCCAAACATCGTCCAAGACACTCAAAGGTTCCTTGAAATAGCAAAACTACGTTATATGCAGTTAAAGTTGAGTTTAGATGGTACTTCCGATGTGCTACCTTTTTATTTCAAATTAAAACTATATATATAATTACCTTCCATTTTATAAAGCGAAATGATATAAATTTGCTGACGTCATCATCTCGGTACTTATCTCCATCTTGTATGTCAGGCATGGTTTTGTTTCCAATATCGCATGTATGTTTTATGCTACTTACACAGAGGTTTAACGCATTTAAGCATTTATAGCGACATGTACTTGCACCGCCTTTGAGGCAACATGCACCGTCATCGGTGGTGTGTGTTGGGTTTTCATATTTGATCAATTTAATTCCAAGTGTACCCAAGCTGTTTCCAAGCTAAAATTCAAAACATTTATAAAATCATAAATGTTAAACTCTTGAAACTTTCTTCCAAAACCTTTTTGAATAGGGTTTAAAGTTTACCATAAAATCTACATTATGCTCCTCCGACAGAAAGCGGCTCGCATATCTACAGAAGTAACCTGTCTACAGCGCGCCCTTATACTTTCCTTTGAGCGCTCGCTATAAGACGTTTCACTGTACAAGAGATTTACAGAAGTAACCTGTCTACAACGCCCAGTTATACTCTTCCTCAGAACGCGTTCGGTAACATATAACTGCACAAGATTGCCGTACAAAAAACACGTCTCTTCTATATTTACTTATTTAAGTCTTCTTTGGATTTTATGGATATAGAAAATACGTACCGTATGATTTGATATTTTAAATCTGCCTTTTAATATTATAGAACAAAAAATATAGTCAAATCGTTTTAAATATCGCATTTCGTGTACAGCAGCTATCGCTACTGTGGTACCATTTTGCGCAGAGGCATACAAATTTGCGTTTTTGCGATTTGAATAAACAGGAATGGTTTTTCACACTATATACTTCTTTGACACCTAGGTGCCCATTCAGTAAAGTTAGAGACTACTGCAACTAGATAAAAAGCAAATATATTACCACAGTGGTTTCCTGAATAAAACCTTGAAGTAAAAAAAAAGGTCTATAAACACTTTGATTAGAAGACTGACTAACCAAAAAAGGAGATTAAATAAGCTAACACATTATTCAATTCAAAATGTCTTAATTGATATAAAACTTTAACTAATATCTGTAATAACTACGCTTACCTTAACGTTGGCAAGAAGAAACAAAAGCAAAAAAATCTGGTGTAATGTTTTCATGCAGTGCATATCTTGCTTTGTGTAGCAGGCGACTATAAAAATAAAAATCAAATTGTTTTTATAAGTTAGTGGTTGAAGAGATGGTGCTTAGGAACTTCTAAATGCTAATGTGTAATTTAAGGACCAGATTTGCCACAAATAAATAAATACAAAACATAACTGTGGTTTCTTTTTTTAGCACTGTTTATTTTCGTCCTCGGGTTTAGGTGACGACAAAAAATGAGAAATGTAATCCGAAAAGTAAATATTTTTGAGAGATTATGAACGATGGCAAAACAAAGAGAGACAGAAAATTAACATAAAAGGAAAGTAAAAAGTTAATATAAAGGAAAATTAACTCAATCATAAATATATCAATTTGCAAGCCAAAATTTAATCTTCTCCGGAATCCTATTTGTTGGGGATTTGCAGTGTTTATTAACAGTACGTTCGTTATTCAAAAAGGCTGGCCAAAATTTCGGTAACAAATTTAAAATTAATTCAAATTTTTCTTTTACCTTTCCAGTACTTTCCAGTCAATCTTTACGATCTCACCACGCCACGACCTTTCGCTATTCTTTCTCACCTGCTCATACAAATATCTCAGCTGTGATTTTTTCAATTCAAATACCTTTGTCAAAGTTGACAGCTGGAAAGGAACCAAAAAAATCATCATCCGATATAAAGTGAATTCAAATGGTTTTTACAGAATCCCAATAGCATTTTATTTGTTTTCGAGAAATTTTATCTATATACTGAGTGTAAATTCTTGCTGAAAAATGCACAACTTATAACATTCCTTTTAATTTTTCCTTTTATGTTACATTTTTAAAAACCGCGACTTTGAAAACAAAAACAACACCACGTGACAATAACAGTAGCAGAAAACAGTCGCCCACCTCACTTTAAATGTAAGTCGCCCAAAACGCTTATCCAGCACTAAATCAATCATTATTTACTTTGCGTTTATTTGTTGATTTAAACAGAAAATAATTGAAGTAGGCTTCTTTATTGTCACTGTAGTTCTTGTCATCATTGATATGACATGTTTACCAAATAATAACACTGCTGTAAATCCAGCTTGAATTATATACTAGCCGCATAAATACTACTTATTTGTCTACAGACGATATATTAGGTGGTCTGTATTTACGTCATGCTCGATTAAGAGATTATAATTCGATAGCAGAACAAAGTCGCTGAAGATCAGCGGAAAAGACCAATTTAGATCAATCTATACCAAATATGATGTTGTCCTGGTAGTCGGGATGATGCAAAAGGACGTAAGGTTTGATAAAACAAAAAAAAAAACTAAAGAAGTCCTTCTTAAGGCACATTTAGAGTTCTGAACGTAAACTCATTTAAATTTACTTTTGAAATATTGCATGACATATTATATCAGTCTAAAAATAATGTTCTAAACTAGTTTAATTGGGATTGTGAAGCATAGCTTACCTCCTAAATGAACCTTTAATACAATTGTGGAGACCTTTTGGCACTTCAGTTAATAGGTACTGATACTGTTGTGTAATGATAGTTGACTGTGCTGACTGTCTTGAAAGTGAAGTTTTAGTGCAAATTTTTACCTTTATTCTCAAAAAAGGAAACTTCGTACTCATTCTTTTTGTTATTGTTCGAAACCTACCAGTTGATGCAAAAACTGGTACAAAAGCTGTCGAGGTGTGAAATTTTTTAACATGTCGAAATTTTATGTACAGGAAGTTTCCTGCAAAAAGCCCTTTTATTGATCAAGTGTCCGATAATGTCTGGCAACATCACATTCTAATGGTGCTTTGGCCTACTGAAGTATTTAGAATTCTCAAGAGCTTTGCTACAAAACATGTAAAACAAGAAAGAAGCATGAAGTTCTTAAACCTGCTTTAACAACGTTGCATCGTAAGAAGTTGGAAAATTTGGTCAAAAATCTTGCAAAAATGGTCTATTGTTAAAAACTTCTTCAGTCAAGTAACTCTGGAAATGGTGTTGGTGAAACGAGCTGACCACACCCTTATGCTGGCTTCAATAAACAGTCATTTTCCATGATTTTTCGTATAAAGCAGAAGCAGATCACGATTTAAAATTGGGGAGTAAATATCTCTTAAATTGCAAAAAATATAATTTTACTTTGTTGATGTGTTTATTTTCTGACACTGAATACAAATGTTTTGTTATTGTCTGTGGTCAAACGTGCGGTTTCTTGGAACAACACACCAACAAAAACATAATATTTTGATTAGCTGTTACGTTGGCGGCTTGAACATAAAGGATTTTTATTTTGTGCTATGTCATAGTAAATATATTTTTAATTGTTAAGCTTAAATGGTAGCCGAAATGGTAGCTGAAATAGTAACCAAAATGGTAGCCAAAATCTTACTGAATTCACACTTTTCATGTTGGCAGTGTTGCAAAACGATCACTGTTCCGGATCATTATAGTGACCACACTTCACATGGTGCGATTCAAAAAGCGATGAAAATCATACTGCGACGATGTGGAATGATTTGGCTTAGGAATTGTGAATGTATCAAATCGGATAAAAAGTAGAAATAGCGTAAAATTAATCTATCATGATCTAGCTATTTCATACTTTGTTCTTACTTGGCTACCCATGTGGACACCCTGCTCCAGAATACATCTGTTTGGGAACAAAACCTATCCGAAATGTGTCTATATAGACTAGATTATGTCAACATTGCATGGATTTAATTCATCATGACACCACGCCTGAAAAGCCGAAAAAAAACGTTTTTTTTTTCATTTTCTTGTTTATACTTAAAATTGCTATCTTCGGCCTTCGACACGTTCTCCTAAAAGTATAACCTTTGACGCTATAAACATTGAAATTTAATATCTGGTGGGCGTATAATCTTTTCACTGGAATGTTTTCTGACGTTTCAACAAAAGAAAGTTGACGTAACAATCTGTAACAAGCTACAAGATGGAATCTAACTCAAGCACGGCGTAACCGCATTGAACATTGCCAAGATAAAAGTATGATTTATCCTGCTGATGTGCAAAAATTCAACGTTGGATATTCTGGCACCGCGTTGAAAGCGCAAACCCTATGAAATGGATAAAATATTTAGCATTTAATATTTAAATCCCATATCTGATTTCTTTCATTAAAGAGAATTGCTTTTAATGGCTTCAGCACTTGTATCTTTGTCGAAATTAATAGGCTGTCAAAAAATCTTATTGGTGCCAGAAAAATGCCTAAAATCAAAAGTTTAGGAACTACGGTCAAATTATTTTTTCAATTCATTTCATCAAGCCAAACTATAACCAGAACTAACATAATTTTATTGCCTTGAACTTTGGAAGAAGGAAAACACATATTTTTTGAATGGCTTTCCCCACTCTCCGGTAGACGATTTAGAGTATCGTATGTAGAGAAAGGATGTTATGTGGATAAAAGGGACGACCTAAGAAAATAGAGCTTCATCAGATGCCAAGGTCTTGAGATCGATCCATGATAGAATCAAAAGCTACCCGACCTGGCGTTGGCGTTCGGACATTATTATGAGTATATTTATGACAAAAACTTGTTGGAACTTCTAGAGGATATGTAGTAGCGGTAAGTTAGTTAATATCAGAAGGGAGGGCTAACACTATCGCTCATTTAGAATAACCGAAAAATAACAAAGAACATAATGCAATCATTTTTTGTCAAGAATGTTGTTGTTTGGGATAGAAGTAAGACATTCCTTCCAAAAATGGCAATCAATAGATCCTGATTGACTTAAATTTCGTGCTCAAAATTCCTGATTGGTGTAAATTTTAGAAGCAAGGCTTCTGATTAGCGAAGACTTAATTATCAAAGTTTTTTGATTGGCGTAAATTTCACGATGAAAGCTTCTGATTGGCGTTTTTAAAAAAAATTGAAGGGGTTTAAATCTTGTTGTCTCTTTGTCTTTGCACAAATAGTGTCAAAAGTTAGTACCAAACAAACTGGGTTAATCGCTAGGATGCGAAGCCAAACTGCTTTATTTGCGGCGACCAATCATCATGTCATTAAATTTAGCCAATTACTGTGATCAAATTGGTTAAATTGTTGTTTAAGTGTACTTTCGTTTGGTAATTGCTTGTTGCTGAAATTTTGTAACTTCTTTTAATTTTTAAATATAGGCCTCTGATTAAAATAAAACTGTCATGAGAAATTTTGTATTTTTTAATTTATACAACAACTTTATTATTATCATTACTACTACTATTATTTACCCAGAAAAACCTCTTCAGTTCTTATTAGAACTGTTTTCAATAAGGAACCTGCGAAGAGGATGTTTAAAGCTCCCATTTAAGCTACGAAAGCCGTGCAAGCAAAACAGCCGCTCAACTAGACAACCATCTAAGATATCAATCCTATCCTCATGCTGAACGTTAAGCAGAAAGAATTAAATTACACTGTTATAGTCTCTGGCATGACTCGGTCAGGATTTGAACCCAAAACCTTACGAACTGAAGGCAAACGCTCTACCACAAGGCTACCAGTCGATTTAAATTTAACTACCAAGTAAAAGTGTTCATAATGTTGTGTGTGTTGTTGTAAACCTCGTCCCCACGGTCTTGTGGTCCCTAAGCCTTTATTACAGAGTAACTTCATCAATATGGCAAAGTGCCCTGAGAATGAGGTTGGGTTGTTCTTTCTTATACTTTTTTATAATGTATGTTGATCACAAACGCTCTGATAAATTTTTAGGATTTTAAGGGAAGAGGGCGGTTATCGGAGACGGGCGTTACTAAATATAGACTGGTTTTCTACATTCTAATAATAAATTCATCGCAAAAAAACTGATCGGGTTTATTTTAGACGGTCATTTATTTCACACGGGTGTTTATTAGAGACTGCACGTTAGAGCATTTACAGTAGCAACAGTTCTCAATTTTTGCTATCCTCTTTTAATAAAATATTTTAGAAAGTTACCAAGCCTAATGTGCCATAGATATACTAATTTTGGGAGGGACAGTAAAGGGGGATTTTCATGAAGCAAATTGAGCGGCGAATTCGACGGCGAATTGTATCTGAGCATGCGCAGTTCGATGAAAAATCAAAACAAACAAAAGTGCGCATTTTCAGATAATAATTTTTTTCACCTAAATGCTTACCAATTCATTGCACAAGTCTGAAATATCACCAACACCATAACTTACGTACATGAGAGAAAGTAAAATATATTAAGAAAACGGGAAAGAGGTTCACCGCTGAGACATGTCGCCATTTCCAATTCTAATGACGTCATCGAATTTAGTTTTTACTAGAACTAAGTCTGTATCAATCTACCGCAATATTTGACCAAGTTTCAAGAAATTAACCATAAGTGGTTCAGGTTATATGACCAGAAGTCACTTTATATTATATTTTTATTCGGTTCCAACATACTAGGAGAAGCTTCTTAGCTTTTCTCGGCTTTTTTGTATTTTAATTTGCTCAGGCAAAGAGCGATCAACGACAAACATAGCCATTAGACCTGGCATTGAAAATATTTTAAGAGCACTTTTAATTCTGAAAACACTTAAGATTAGTTCGTCTGTTAACAAAAGTTTTTTCACAAAAACAGAACATATTGTGCTTAAAGCTTCCATAACAAGACTAACACGATTGTCAGTTTCTTCACAACAACCTTGACAGTTTCTTCGAGTGTGACATTTAAGCCTTTAAAACTCATTTCATACCAATTAACCAAGGTATGAAATTGATTAATCAAGTAACAAGTAGCTATTTGATAGTTTTTGTTCCCCGAGAATCTCTAAATAACTGTGTTTTGTTTTATTTTGGAGAATCCCCGCAGAAACCGGTTTTACGAACTTTGTTTTGGTTGCACGCAGTTTAACTTCACGGCAGAACCCCAAATAAGGCTCACGAAGACCATATTGATTTAAGCGTTAGGTTTGTAGGTCTCCTTTGGACCTTTTCTGAATACTTTGTCTCTTATAGGAACTGTTTATGCTCCGTGTATTATCACATGTTAAGATGAATATATTTTACGTTTCTAAATCTTAAACAAACTTTAAGATTTTGGCTACAAATATAGATTTTGAGGCATTCGGCTGAAGCCAGCCAACTAGCTATAGGTAGCCTTCTTTATTTCTATTCTTGTAAAGTTTTATTTATTCATTTTTATGTTAGGGTTTATGTTGCTAGCTCTTTATGAATGATAGAATACATCTCAAAAAGTCATCTCAAAATCATAAAAAACAATAAACTCTCACTTACAAACAGTTTATAAATTTATGAAGACTACTTTCAATACGTGCTCCTTATAAAAGAGTTAGAAGTATAAGCATCTTGGTAGTAGAAAGACTTTCTTGTTACTTCAAGTTTGATTTTTAGAATGTTGTTGTGCCATTATTACGTGCATCGTATTGTTGATGTTAAAATAGCCCTTAAACTTTTACTGATGCACATACGTACAGATACATCGCGTTTTCTTTTTTTAAATGTCCAAGAATCGTAAAGTTGCCACCAATAATTTTCTGTGCTCGATTCTCTATAGAATAGTAGCCCCAACAGTGGAGATGGGGTAGTATGTAAGAATCGGTAAAATCATTGATTGATACACTAGAGCTGCTGTTTTTTTTGGTTATAGAATTTCTTATTTTCTTAGTAGATTTACCCTTGATGTCGCTTTCTTCAGAAAACCTTGAACATGTTCCGTCACGTTCAGCGTACATCAAACCTAGATACTTGTAGGTCTTAGTATCCTTAATATTGATTATTTGGTGTTGTATCGTTATTGGATTATCGTCAATTTTTGTCATTCGCAATATGACTGTTTCCGTTTTAGTTTTTCAGTACTGTTAATAAGTTCATTTGCTACTAGCCAGTTTGTGAAAGCTTCAAAGTTGTGATCTTATTGATTCTGTATGACGTTGATGTTTTTGTGAGAGAAGTAAATAACTGTATTGTCGGAGTACTTTATTATATTAAAAGTTGTAAGGACATTGACGAAATCTTTTAAATGTATTAAGCAAAGTAGCTGAACAAGGATTGATCCTTGTAGAACACCACAGTAGAATTTTCTGATGATAAGATCCCCTCGTGATGTAAATGTCGTTTGCCGGCAAATAAATACATACAAATCAACCGATGATTCCTTAGTGTGATAGTTTTGCAATAATGGTAACATGACTTACGGTATACAACGTCTTACTAAGGTCTACATATATGGTACCTCTTAGTTGACCTGCATCCATAACCTTTTTGATGTGATCAATGAAGTACGCTGCTACGAGCTCGGTTGTTCGTTTTTTCCGAAATCCGAATTGATAGCCAATACAACTGTGTATCACTTTTAAATGTGAGTTTTTTTAGAGAGCTTAGTACCTTGTGCAGTCTGTCGCTTTCGAGTAAGCTGTCGGAGTTTGTCTGTATCGCCATGTAAAGTTTGTTAAAGGAATGACTTTACGCTTGAAGTAACTAATTTGTTGTAAACTAGTCGGTGGCCGGTGGAAAAATCCACGAGATCGCCTGCTCTTTCTATACCGCATTGCTTGCGTCTCGCTACTTGCGGTGCCATTTTGCGTGCAGACAGAGAGACGTATACGGGTATTATAATATAAATACAATACAATTGAGTCACGTAGATACCCCTACAGTTACAACTCGTTAACTGTTGAGATATGAGCTATGATGCGTAGGTATTTTATGATACAAAGTCTAACGACAAATATCATAATTTATGTGAAATTGTAAGGTAGATCTTTTGGTCTTTTCGTTTGAGTAGTCATTAGCCTGTGCATAAAATCGCCGGTCACTACAAATTGGATATAAATATATCGTATTTGACATTTCGTGTGTTAAGTATAAAAGTATAAAAAAATATAACGAGTATAAAAAAATGCAGAGACAAACCAACGGAAATAAACTTCCTAACAATTCAGATAGAGTGAACAACTTTTCATTATGCGTGTTGGGGAACCGTCAGTAACATCTACAAAACGTACCAGGATGTCGATTAGGGGAAAAGGGAAGGGTGTTTAATCGAAGTATTACGGTATTTATAATTCCGTTGAAATTGTTTTTCAGAGATGATAACAAATTTATGATGGTAATAGAGTAAAAAAAAGATAGACTACAGCAACAGCAACAACAACAGTCCGTGTTACCAAGGCTGTATTTCTTCTCCGCGCCGTCACGGATATTAAAAAAGCGAGAAAAAGCCTTGGGGACGAGAAAGACCACACTACAAAAATGAAACATCAAAATTTGGCATTAACGTGCATGCGATACTAGTAGTAACCTGTTGAGTCATGACAAAAATTATTAAGAAAATCAATACGTGCTGGCTGTGCGACTTTTTAAAATAAAAACAAAACTATCAGTTAGAATAGCACTTGGTTGAAACAGTAAACTAAATTAAACCTAATCAAAAATAAATGTTTTTACCGTTTTGGGTTTGAACTCTTGGTCATTCTCACTGGTGTCGCGAGATGTTAGCTGACAAAGCTTTTTCTGTCATCTATTCACTCTATCGGTATACAATTGCCGTTTAAATGAAAAATTCTTCTATATAAAAAAACACTTTAGAGTACTTCAAAGTCATCTAACGTTACGAAACTTCGAACCTAGGTTTTATTTTCTCGCCCTGACTATATTGCGGAATACGAAAAAGAGGTGTTGGGAACGAAATTGGATGTTATGAACATTGTTACACGTTTTTAATCCCAATTTCAATTCGTTTTTCGAAAGTTATCTTGAGCATGTTACGACATCAAATATGAAAAGAATCAGTTTGCTGATAATAAACCAAATATTTCTTCATCATTTTCTTTCAGCACACTTAACTTTTTTGAGCTATCTTTAAGTACAATTTAAAAAACCTTCGGCTACTGGCTACAGTTGCCATAAGATTTCCACGTGTGTTCTAGGGTGTGGAACTTTCTGGGAGCGGCGTTAAGTCAATCATAAATGAAAGAGAAGGAAAGTAGTTTTCGAACCGGGGGTAACTTTTTGTCTGCAAATGTTCTGCTGAAGAAAAGAATCAAATCAACGTCGTTAACCCGTGAAAGAATCCGGTTAGTTCGTCAGCAAAATATTTACTCTACGGAGAATCCATTATAAGTAGAGCGCAGTCATTTTGAACACTTAGACTACGTTTATTACTGTAGAGAAGTTTAAGAAATTGTGCACTTTTTTCAATTTTATCCAATAAAGGTTAATAGCATTTATCTCAGTGGTAGAGGTATTTGCGGGTAATTTATTTTCGCAAGTCAAAATGGATTCCCATTTTGCAGGTTGAAATTTTCGAGGATGATCGTTTGCAAAAAATATTCGCAAAATATGATAATTAGTACCAGGAACAACCTCGTTCCCAGGGTTTTTTATTTCCATTTAACACAAGTTTTATTATGCCCTGGGAATGAGAGAGGGAAGGATGAGGCTGGTTTTGTTTTTCTTTTTGCGGCAAATTTAAAAGACCCCACACATGTTATTTTTTAACCTTGCCCAATGTTTCACATAAGACATATAATTCAGCCTTCCGATTGATTGGTTTGCTAAATGGCGCGGTTTTGGTAATGCTTGGACGTAAGCAGCCGCGAGACGCTAAAGCAAATACCTAAATAGCTTGTGCGGCTTTTAGTTGAACTGCATAAAATGAATTTGAAGATATCTGAAGTTATTGTACCCTTATTTCGATCAGTAAAGCACGCAATACCTAAGAAAAGTTCTTTAAGTCTAATTGATGACGAGTTTACTTTGAAAGTTACATGGTTAAGGTATCTTTCAGATAGCCTGTACAACAACACATTTAACATTTAGAACTCCAATATATTGACGAAGGTAGATCAAAGACACGACAAATATCAAAATTAATGAACGGTCTTATGTTTAGATGTAGTTTTAGAAAAATAATTCAATATTCTTTTTTCATCTTTTAATAATTATTTGGGGGACCTTGACCCCCGCTCTTTTTGTTTCCTACGGCACTGCCAGAACTTGCTAGGTGCTTTATGCAGGTTTGGACCAAACATAAAAACACCTAGCTGGGGACAACGTTGAAAGGTTGTGATCTTGTTGAGAACGTTTAGATATTTTTATGCTTTTGCATAAAATCGTTGATTTTCGTTTTGACTTAAAGATCCTTCATATCCAACTGATGTTATAAAAACACCTTAGTTTCTAACATTTCAAATTGAGTCTGAAAATGACGCACTTCCACCCACCCTTCCACCCTCCCTCTCTCTCCCTTCTTCTCCCATTCACCAACCTCTTGCATGCCTTCTGCTCCAATACCTGGAACATGTTTCCCGAGATGCCAGTGATCATGACTCTCAAATTCGTTTTCTGTTTAACTAGCAATAGTGCCACGGTTTCAAAATATTTCTTTAGTAAGATATGGCCAGATTTGAAAAAAGTAAAATGTATTTCTTTGTGCTGTTTTCAGCCAACTCCTTGTAAGCTTTTAAGAAAAATACAATGCGGTTTTAAATAGTTTGTAGCCTATTTTTGAAACTGCAAAGCCATTTGAAAAATTTTTCGTTACGTTCGACCTTGATAAAAATCCCGAATTTGGAAATATATTTTGCATAGCAGTGCTTATAGCAACCTATTTCATCGGTTTTGAGTAGACTTCTCACTGCTTTACCTGTATCTCTCAATATTGTTTTCATGAAGTAATCCTTTGAGTTTGAAATAGACAGAAATGTAGGGAGTCATGTATTGGACAAAAGTTACGCTATAGAGTGTCGTGTTGCGTAGTAGAGTGTCAAGGTGCTATATGGATCGCGTCGATACAGACGGTCGCGAGGCGTAATGGATAGACGCGATGCGATAGACGCGACGCGTAATAGAAAGACGCGTTTCAAGAGGATGGGTGTCAGAAAAAAACTACGCTTTTATTTTCACTTTATTTTTATCATAAATACTTGTCATAAAAATAAAGAAAAAAAAATTTATGCTTGGTAGTATAATTAACATAAATATAGTCCGCAGAGCGTCTTCTTCTTTTTAAAGAGAAAGAGAAAACACTCTGGGGACGAGATTGGTACAACATCTATGAAGAAAACTTAATCATAATCTCTTGTGCCTATGAGAGAAGAGTTTTAGGGCAGACTAATATTAATAAACCTTCATAAAAGACGTCTGGTGGTAAAAGTTTCCATAAAAATAGCACCTCTTATAATCAAGCAGGAGAGAAAATCTACTAAATAACTACTGCCGTGGCTATTTTTTCGCGTGGTTAGAAAAACTAAGAAGCGTTTTACCTAAACACAGTATAATATTTATGTAAATAAATTGTTTGAATCTCTTCTTTCTAATAACTTACTAATGTCAAGTTAACTGAAGATAAAGTGTAGTAGACACGCATCCTCCTATTACATCCTCCTATATATCATGAAAAACTAACGCGCGATATTTTGCAGAACAAAAAGAGTATTTGTTGATGGAAGTGGCAAAAATTAAGAGAGAATCCAGGGAGGGATTTATTCTATAGTTATTACGTTGTAATGCCTCAAAAACGAGGTTTAAATTAGCTTAAAATTAAAGGTCTTGTAAGGGTCTTTTAAATAACTTGCGTGAATCATGCTATCAGGCTGCTGACAAAATTTGCTATCGTTCTTCTTGTTTAAGATTTTAGATATCCGACACGTAAAATGCGCCCCTCCGCCTCCGCCCCGATTGCATCCTTTAATAATTTTATAAAAAAAATCTAAAAATGTACCCAATCTAATTTATGCGTTACAAAATAAAATGATCTAAGGAATCCCAGGGCAATTTTTCAAAACACTAATTAAATTCGCTGTTGTTCTATCTAAAAAAAAGTGTAAAAAGGACCCTGGGAATGAGTCTGACTCTGAGGCACGTTTTATTAGCTCAAATATGAGATTATAAATTCTTAAGCCAAGCTTAATATACATATTGACTGCAAATTGACGAAGTTTATTTGTTTCAATAGACGCTATGATTGTTGTATTAAGTTCATCGAACGTGTTGTAATTTTTAAGAAAGCATAAATTTATACTATATAAAAAAAACATGTTGTGGTTACTCTATCCTAAAAAATCGTGATTTGAAATACCACAATCTTGTCAATACCATTTAAAGTGACTCTACATACAAAACAACAAATTGTGAGATATTCGATACGCACTTGATTTAACCGAAAAGCTTTATGCCTATCGATAACAAAAATAGTCTTAATTTTATCTTATCTGGTGTTTTATTTCTCTCGCTGAAAGCTTATGAAAATGAATAAAATCATGTTTAAGCTTGTTGAGCATTCTTTGTATATTTTTCAAAAAAAATCTCTCGTCTGAGCCAGCTTTTTCTAAAAAACATGGAATGATATTTAAAGAAGTAGACGGTGGCGGCAATAATTGGCGATTATGGGTGGCGGGGATGGGTGAGAATGTGGTACATGTATATAGTCTGAAAGACTTTTTATACTATAAAATATACGCTTTTTCTATAAGAACCTAATTTATAAGAACGTTGAGGCTGAGATTTCCCGAAAAATTAAGAACATAAAAACACAAATAAGAACATTTGAGGCACATGTAGCGTTATCTAAAATTTAATCTTTCTTATAAAAACGTGATTAAATCGCACTTTTATTTTTCATGCACGAAAAAATTTTCTTTTGAAGAGGGCTTTTGAAAAAACCGGATATGACTTTCAGTCGATAGGTAAGGAGATGTTTTGTTTGAAACATACAAGTTGTAGCATGATAATTAATATAAAAAAGGCAGACAACCATATGCATAGTCAGAAAATTACATAAATCAATAAATAAACTAAAAAATTTGATACTCGTCCGAATAAACACAGGTTAAAATATCTGGTGAGAAAATCTAGAATAATTATTCCAGCTCCGTGTAGGTTTGTGTATAAACTTGTTTTTATAAATAATATGACACAATAACCGTGTGTCAGTACACTTTGTTTACGTATGGTTGAACCGGAATGTGATACACGCTTTTGTGATATTAACATCATTATTTTTTCATTATTTTTAGTCTTTCGTTTTGAATATGTAGCATATAAGTTTTACAAAATACAACAAGAGGAAATGTCTCGATTGATAACTCAGGTTTTGTGTTTTTCATATGTTGTTTTGTTCCTGATTAATGTAAGTATTTCAATTTCGTGTGTGTTTTGCGCCATTTTTTAAAAAAATAGTACATTTCATAGCAGAATAATGTATAGTATCATATGTTGCATTTTTGTAAGCTTATTCAATTAAAACATCAGTGTTTCTCTTTAACTTTTTCACAGTTCATCAACGCTTGGGCAAACTTCGAGATTACATATGTCTCCTACGAAAACCCGTCAAGTAAAACTGCTGACGGCAAGTGTTGTGATGAATTATCTCGTTGTCGTAGCAACTGTACGAATGTGTTCGTAATTTGTTTGAAAGATATAAAAAGTACAATATGCGGAATCAATGGATTTACATCTAAAGTGTTCGTCGGAGATTACTTGACATTCAAGAAGGAGGATGAAACGGGCATTCGAAATCCGCACGCGTTTTTTTTGCTTACAACACCAGTAAGTATAATCTACGTAAATTTTTACACATTATTTAAGATAAAAACATTACTATTTGGCCGTAACAACTCCGTAATTTAGAGCATGTATTACGTCTTTATACTCTCTAGCCATGAATTCTGACAGCTACTAAAGACGTTGCAAATCTCTTTACTATTCTATCTGTCTGTTCAGAAATGGGTTACCGACATTCCTGTGATCTGTCCGCAGTTTTTTAGAAACCAGCAGGTTGTTTAATCAAAACCGCATTATTGATTAAAAGAACTTAATAAGTTAATTTATT